>NC_091831.1:63502500-68502500 GCF_037783145.1 Equus przewalskii
AATAATGGGAATCCTTATATATATTTGGCATTTACTGTTCTCAAAGAATTTTCACATATGTTTAATCATGTGAATAACTATTCTTGGGTTCCCGTTACTCCTAAGCAAAGAAGACAGTTTCAGCCAGAAATTCTCCCCCACCAAGCACATACTCCCAATGTGACAGGCATAATGTGGTTCCACTGACTTGGTATAGTTTCTGGTAATATCAGTTTATGTTCACAAGCTCACGCTTATTGTGATAATTTTTCCATGTTTACTTTTTTCTTCTGGTACCTTTCATCAGCTTCTGCACCTTTAGAAGCATTAGCCCAATGCTTTAATTTTCTCTTCCTGAAAGGATGATTCCTTTAGTAGTGTCTTGAACTATGTGTCAAACACGCCTCCCTGGGATAGCCTTAGGAACTCACCACCATTTGTAATACTATTTTTAGAGGAAATTGAACTCTGAGTCCTCAGACACAACATTTAAATGTAATGCCTTCCGAAAGTTAGCTTGCAAGTTGGGGGATGGTGATGCCTCCTGCATGCCAGAGCCTTGCTCCAATGCTGATGTCCTGGAGGGCATTGGCATATCTATTGTGTTTATCAAGGACTCTATACAAATGGAGTTGCCTATGATAGACCTCAAAGACACTGCATGCTACAGTAAGATTCAGGTTGAATGATAAAATCAGCCTTGACCACGTGGCCTGTTTGATCTTTGCCGTTTGATGACCCCAAGACACACGTATTCTTTCCTTGAGGTCTCTTTTGGTCTCTCTCTGGCTACCTGTGTTTAGCTCTCTAGTCAAATGCCTATCTTCCTTTGCCACCTTTAGGGTAGCATGGTCTGTGGAAAAGTATGGACTGGAGACTAGGAGATTAAGGTCTGGCCTGGCCAAGAACTAGCTTTGAGACGTTGGGCCAGTTTCCTCTCCTGTGTGGGCCCTAGTATCCTCATGTATAAAAGAGAGAGAGAGAGACAAAATGCGTATGGGCTTCCAGACCCTTTCCAGGGGAGCTGGGATGTGGACTCCAAGACCTTCACCTCCACTTCAGCCCCAATACTTCTACCTTGATATACTTATCTTATTAGACTTTTACAAAGAATTCATTTGGCGAAAAAAGTGCTGCTACTCAAAAATTTTTGAAAACCACCTCCATGTCCTCCCCTTTCTAGTCAGGACTTTTTATTCTTTGGGTCACAGTATGCATCATGGTACTTTCCAGCATGTACATTTTATGAGGCCAGCTTACGAAATTTTATTCTGGTCACTGAACTCTCCTCTTTTCTCAGGCACCCCTGGGGACCAAAAGTCAAGACAAAGCTAGGGAACTTGCTGAAGAGTTTAGGAAGGGGTTGGAGGTGAGCAGAGAGAGGGCTTGGAAGCAGGATGGGCATAGAGGACCATGTCCTTTATATCTATGTCTTCTTATTCCTGTCAGTCCTAATCACAGCTCGGGCAAGCTGAGAAGCACAAGAAACTCCTGAGTCACAATTTATGTAGATGCTAAAGGAGTAATGATGCTTCAGATTTGTTCAGTGTTTTAAAATCTTGAAAACACTTTCATAGCCATTGTTATATGCGATCTTCTAAATAACCCTAAAAGGTAGGAAAAACAGTGGTTATTGTCCTGGATCTGGAGCTGAGGGCATGAAGGCCCCTACGCGACGAATAATGTGCCCAATTCACAGAGATAGTGTGTGCCAAAATAGGACGCAGTCTTTTTTACTTTTGGTCCAATGCTATTTCCATTCTTCTCTTCCAACGGTGGATGGTCTCTCAGTGGCCCCTAAGTCAGTACTGCCATAGTATAGATGCTAGTGAAGAGGAGAAGAAATTCACATTGGTCTGTTTCATCCTTCCTTTGGACATTTTATTCGTCCCCTTCTCTCCCCATCAAAGAAGAATGTCTTTTATTCTCGGGGTGGCTTTAGGCAGCCTCTCTATGTGCTGCTTTTGCTTTCCTCTCCTCCCGGCAGGAAAGCAGGGTGATTATGGGGCCTTCTCTTAGCTGAGGTGTTAAGGGCTTGTGTAGTACTTGCCGATGGATGGCTAATGGACTCAGTTGGGTTGTTTCAGTGAAAGTTTCCCACAATCTGATACTAAAGTGGAAACCTTGAGTGAAGCTTTTATCACTCTTTCACCAGGCTCATCAAGAACTTCCTTTCCCTCTCTGGAAATTGTATTTCATGCAGTCTATTTCTAATCAGCGTGTTCTGTCCATCAGCAGTGCAGTGTAGGTTTGTGGTTCTCCTGGAGTGTTTTACAAGCAGGGATGAGGTTTCGTATCCTGGTCTGCTCACCCTTCTTGGACTCTTGGAAAAATACTCTAACTGCAATTTCCTTCCATCTATTATAATCTGTTCTTTTAGTTGCTATTAGAATTATTGGTTTTTCCAAGGCATTATCTTAATAAAGGCATTCCTTTCTGGGCCGTGCTTGACCTGTGGGTGAGATTAGGAATCTGTTTCTTCTCATAGTTATTGTGAAGTTAGGGCTCTCAGAAAACCGAGAAAAATGGGAGCCTTTGAAACATGATCTCCTTGGCCAAAGACTTCTCTGTTGCTAACAGGATGCTAGATGTGGAGCCAGCCTGTGCATTTCAGTCCAGAGTGGTTTATTTTTAAGAGAGCCCTCTCAAATGGTCAGTTTTTCATGTTTTGGATGTCAAAGAAAGAAACAAGACATTTTAAACTACTAACACAGGCAGAGATATTGGATGACAAGGAAGGGGAAGTGAGATCTGAGACTTTGGCGTATCGCCCAGGCTGTTTTCTGAATGTTTGACAAACATGTGACTTTGATGTGCTGGGTCACAGAAGCCAGAGCTGGAGATCACCACGACTAATGTGAAATTAGTTGACCAAAAGACCACCTAACAATTAGAATCTGCAGTCATGAGCTGGTCTCAGGGAAAGGAAGGAGACTTTGGAGTCTGGGTTTTGGAGTTCGAGTTCTTTTTTTCAACACATTTTTTAAAAGGTGAGAAAAATCTCCCATTTCCCAAGTAAAATTATTGAGCTGACATTTTCTTATACGGGGTCCAAAGGATGGAATTTGTCCCCAAATTCTATCCTACTCAGATAAGACATGAGATTAAATTTTGGGGTAACTATTTTCTCCTTCTCATTTTTAAAATTCATCCAAAGCTTTTTTTGAAAATACCTCTCCCAGCCACTGTGACAGGGTATCGCAGCTGTCTGAGGGTTTTTTTTTTTCTTTTTTTTTTTTTTACTGTTATCTTTCCTTTCTTTAAGAAAAGAGTCGTTTCAGAGGCAGCCGTGACAACTCTGTCATTTCACTCACACCTCTAAATTTCTCTTTCTGTTGTCAGTCAGCAGACAGCAGTCTTGGGATTCTGATGGGCCTGAGTGATGCCCAAATACAGCAGAGGTTGGAGAGAGGCCTGGAGCAGTGCATCAGAAGCAGTCATCTTCCGGCTGTATTCTTAGAAGAATTGTCAGGAGTTTAAAAAGTTCCCCTGTGCCAGGATCCCCAAATCTCCACTGCTGCCATCAGTAGCATGCAAGGGGTGGGACTGGGGCTTCCTTGAGCATATTTTCCAGAAATTCCAGTTAACAGGTTGTATTGAGTTCCTTTGGCCTATGGTGTTACCCTGGGGAAATGATTTTTTTTTAAAGACTTCATTTTTTTAGAGCAGTTTTAGGTTCAGACCAAAATTGAGAGGAAGTTACAGATTTCCTAAATAACCCCTGCCTCCACACATGCATATAGCATAGCATCCCCCATTATCAACATCTGCCACCAAAGTGGTACATTTGCTAAAATTGATGAGCATACATTGACACGTCATGATCACCCAAAGTCCATAATTTACATTAGGGTTCTTCCTGGGTGTTGCACATTCCATGGGTTTGCACAAATGTATAGTGACATGTATTCACCATGATAGTATCATACAGAGTATTTTCATTGTCCTAAAAATCCTCTGCCTCTTCATCCCTCCCTACCCTGAGGAAATTAATACATTAGGAGTGAGTCCTTTTAGGATGAAACCACTTCAACAACCACCACCACCGCCGCAACAATAGTAATAACTCCTAACATTTGTGAGTACTTATATTCCAGGCACTGTGTTTTACATCCTCTATCCCATTCACTTTCCAACAGCCCTGTGGTAGGTACTATTTTTCATCCCATTTTAGTGATGAAGCATCTGAGGCTCAGCTCCATTAAATAACTTCAGTACCTTGCTTAAGGCCATGCAGCAAATGAGTGACAGAGCTGAGACTCATACTTAGGTCTATGTGACACTGCTGCCCCAAGCCTTAAGCCATATGTAATTCTCATATGCCACAACTGTCTTTTTTCCACGGTGCAAGGAAACATGACAATCATAATGATCTGCAAGACAAGTGAGGCCTGTGCCCTCATTCTCTGAAGCACGAAGCCACCTGGATTAAGAAGATAAGTAGAGGCTGGCCCTGTGGCCGAGTGGTTAAAGTTCCACATGCTCCCGTTCAGCAGCCCAGGGTTTGCGGGTTCAGATCCCAGGTGCAGACCTACTCCACTCGTCAGCCATCTTGTGGAGGCACCCCACGGGCAAACTAGAGGAAGACTGGCACAGATGTTAGCTCAGGGTGAATATTCCTCACACACACAGAAAATAATTAAAAAACAAAGGAAATAAGTAATCACAGCACCGTGAGTATGGGGGTGTCAAAGGTGCTCCAAGTGGTGAGATAGAAAGGCCACCTGCACCAGAAGGAAGGGTTCTCTAGTTGAAAGCAAACTGGATTTAGAGTATCTACAAAGGGACCCCAAAATACATAGTCACATGTGCTTGATTTAGGTCGTATTTGTTGTTAATGCTGTTGAATCATTTCCGAGTCCTAGTGACCCTGCGGACAGCAGAGTGGAACCCTGTCCCATCTTTTTGCACCATCCTCTCTCCGTCCAGCACTATATCAGCCAATGCTCTGCTGCTATTCATGCGGTTTTCATGGCCAGTACTTTTGGACATGGGGGCCAGGTCCTTCTTCCTAGTCTCTCTTAGTCTGGAAGCACTGCTGAACCTGTCCACAATGGGTGACCCTGCTGCTATTTGAAATAATGGTGGTATAGCTTTCAGCATCACAGCAACACACATTACCACAGTATGACAACCAGCAGATGGATGGTGGTTCCCTGATGGGGAAACAAAACTGGGCTGTGGTGGACAACCCCCAATCTTAACCAGAAGACCACCAGGGCTGGCTTTAGGTCACAGGGTGGAGCCTAATTTACCTTGTGGTTCTGAGCTGTCCTGCCAGGGCGTGGTATATGGTTTGGGCAGTCCCAGTGGTTACTTGTAGATGTTGGCAGAACTATGAATACCAAATTTTCTCTCTTTTTTTGGTGAGCAAGATTGTCCCTGAGCTAACATCTGTGCCAATCTTCCTCTATTTTGTATGTGGGACGCTGCCACAGCATGGCTTGATGAGCAGTGTATAGGTCTGTGCACAGGATCCGAACCTGTGAACCCTGGGCTGCCAAAGTGGAGTATGCAAACTTAACCACTACACCACTGGGCCAACCCCAAATTTTTCGTTTTTAAAGAGGTCAATTTTTCATCTTCTTTAATCTGTGGTATACCATTGTCCCCGGTTTTCTTCTTCTGTTAATTTCTCTTGAAGATACAGCATCTTCCTCATCCATGAGTGTGTCCTATGTTCCACTGAATGGTTCCTTGGGCTGCCGTGGAGGGGAGGCTGATAACACACCCTGCCAAGCATGCTCCCGTCCATAACTCGTTGATTTTCAGGCCCAAAGCTTTAAAGTGATGAGCTACCCAGCCAAGTGTGATGCTCATTTATTCCTCCAAAACATATTAGTTAGGTATCTTGTTTCTGGAGATAGACTGCTTCAGTGCAAATCCTGCCTCTACCTCTGAATAAATGTGAGCCCATGGGGAGGTTGCTGAGCTTCTCTGTGCCTTTGTTTCTTTATCTGTAAAGTGGGGATGACAGCAGTTCCTGACTCATAGGGTTGTTGTGATTAATAATCATAATTATAGTTAACACTTATACAGCCAGCCCTGGTGGTCTAGTGGTTAAGATTTTGTGCTCTCACCACCATACCCGGGTTTGTTTCCCCACTGCCACACCTGGGTTTGTTTCTCCATCAGGGAATCACACTACCCATCTGTTGCTTGTGAAATTGTGGCGGCTGTGTGTTGCTGTGATATTAAAAGTTATGTCACTGTTATTTCAAATACCAGCACAATTCAATGAAGGTATTACTGCTTTTTCCTCATTTTTCAGACGAGGACACTGAGTTGTAGAGAGCTTAGGTGATTTGCGGAAGGTCAGATGGGTAGTAAACAATGGAGTAGATATTCAAAATGTATTCCAGCTCCTGCCACCATCCTATTCCCTTCCTGTGATAAAACCTGTGGAGTGCTTAGTGTTGTGCTTGGCACATAGTGAAAGTTCAGTAAGTATTAACTGCTATAAATAATAATAATTACAGTATTATATTTATTAATGCTAGGTACCACGTGAGCTGCTGATAGTAAAGATGAGCAACTGAAAGCCAGTTCACCTGTATGTTTTGCAAACTAGTGAGTAACAGATATGTTTAAATGGGGAATAGCCATCAGTTGTATACAAGCTATGATGGAAGATCTACAGGATTCTATGGAAGGAACCATGATTTCTTTAAATAAAACTTACTGAGAACTTTTATTTCATGTCAGGCACTGTGCTAAGTCCTTTACTAGCGCTATTTCCCTAAATTCAACATGGTAGATACCATTATTATTCCATTTTATAGACACTGAGGACCAGAGAATGTAAGTAACTCACCCTGGGTCACACAGCCAGTGAGTGTTCAAGCTGGGATTTGAACCCAGGACTGCTTGACTAAAGGCCCTTGGCTCGAAACCACTGCCACACATGCCTGGGGGTCTCTACATTGACAGTTGTTTCCAAGGACTTCCTAATTCTTTCCTGAAAGATAGAAACAGGGGTCACCAAATAGCAATGAGGTTGTTACCTCCCTCCCCACTTTCCCTTCAGCACCAGACTTCTAGGAGATTTTTCAGTAAATTGATGGTGATTTAGATGGAAGCCGCTATTTCTGTTGAGTAATTTGCCTTGCTTCTTTGGAGGGGACCATGTTGGACTTTCATCCTCCACAAGTGTGCTCATGTGATCCTTTCTTCATGGAATGCCAATGACTGTGCCTTCAAGGCCAAATGAGGTGTTTTCTGTGGCCTTCCACGAAAACGCCTGTGCTCTCTCCTTTCTTTGAAACTTTGGCGCTAAACCTTGCACTTAAGTACTTCTATCATATTTTCTCTTGGTTCTATTTCATATGAATTAGGTTGCTCTGACCAACTATCTTTAAAGCTCTTTCAGAAGTAGAAGCCATGTCTGCTAGTCTTCTACAATGTCCATCACAGACTGATGAAAAACCAGGCCTTCCCAAAGGAAGAGTCATTCTTGATTTCTTTTTTTCCTTCCCACCCCAACCATCGCAAAGTCCTGTCAGCTCTACTCCTAAAATAATCCCTGAGTATCCTCCACCACCACCCTGGGTCAAGCCACCATCACGTCTTCCTGGGACAACCATGAGAGCTTCCTCTTTGCTCTCTCTCTTCCCACCTCTCTGCAATCCATTCACCACATGGCAGCCAGAGGAGGCTTTTAAGTTGTCAATCAGATCTTGTCATTCTCTTGTTTAACTCCCTTCATTGGTTAGCTGTCACACTTGGTGTACAATCTAAAGTCCTTCCATGGCTTACAGGGCTCAGTGTGATCTGGCCTGCCAACCGCTCCCACCTCATTTTGTAGACCTCTCCCATTCTGGACACACTGGCCTGGCTGGCCTTGTGCTGTCACTCAAGGAGGGAAAACTTTTTTTTTTTTTTACGTCTTAGAATCTTTGACAAGTTATTTCCTTTTGTGTAGAACATTCTTGATTTAGTTGGTTCCTTCTTATCATTCAGGTCTCAGCTCCAATGTCACTTCCTTACAGAGACTTTCTTTGATAACTATAACTGAAACAACTCCCACCCCTAACTGGCAATCACTCTCTATTCCATTACTCTCTCTTGTTTTCTTCAGAGCACCTATTACTATCTCAGAAGTGTTGTTTATTCATTTGTCTACATGCGTATTGTCTGTCTAGCCCCAGTGAATATAAGCTTCATGAGAGAGGGCCTCATCCACCTTGTTCACTCCTGTATCCTATGCACCCCACAGAGTGGCTGGTCCATAATTCCAACTAATAAGTAATCAGGAGCTAATATTTATTAAAGGATTACTATTTTCAAGGCATTGTTCTAAGCACTTCATATGTATTCACCCCTTCAGTTTTCACAATGACCCTGGGATGTGGATATTATTCCCATTTCACAGATGAGGAGACTGAGGCACAGAGGGTTTATGTAAAAGCTCAAGGTCATACAGCTAGTAAGTAGCAGACCCTGGATTCAAAACCAGGTGTCAGGGCTCCAGATCATGTGTTCTTCATCATCACCTTAGAGTGCCTCTCTGGTAGACACTCAATAAATACTTGTTGAGTGAATTAGTGAATAGAAGATGCCCAGTAGAGCCTTATTGATGAGCACGATCATGGATTATTGTGAAATGTCCTAGGCCTGGACATTGCTAAATACATCCCAGAGCATAGGGTGTGGCACTGCCCATGTGGGTATTAAGTGACCCACAACCCAAAATGGGTTGCTTATCACCACAGCTGCTATTTATACTTGATAGAGCCGTCTGGCTCAATGGTGCTTTTTTTTAAAGAGGAGAGAATTGTGGGAAATATTTTATTTTCCCTGGGAGCCAGGCTATGTATTTACTTCAAGTTTTATTAAATGAGTTATAAATTTTCTCAGCAATTTACTCATAGCTCAAGAGGTTTAATTTGCATGTGTTGCCTTTTACAATATGCTTTTCGTAATGTTGCAGATGCTTCTTCCCCAGCTTCAGTAAACAACAGGCACTCAGCCAGGTTTTTGACTGAACATGTGCCAGGCCTTGGAAATATGAATTAACTCCATGGTGGCTGTAGGTGGGGGCCACAGGCCCTGCTCTGTCCAGGGCAGCTAGGGAGCCGGGTGGAATTCCTGAGGGGCAGGAAGCAAGGATTTTCTGGATATTCTTTTTGGTCATGTTCTTGAATGTTTCTTTCCCCTGCAAAATAAATCAATCAGTAGACATTTATGCTTAGAAATCAGACTTGTTTTTGGTCCTATCTATAATATTATGTTAATATAATGAGAAAAGGGTCTGTTGGGGTCCCATGATGATCTCTAGAGAGGCCAAAGTCATTTTGACCTTCAGGGGAGTTGGCCAAGTGTCTGTGATGGTGAAGCTCTTTGAGCCACTAAGAAGCCAGCTCCTCTGAGAGTCCAGTATCTGATGCCCCTTTCATTCCAGGGAGAAAGTATTAGGATTGAGAACTTACCCTTTGGGGTCACACTGTTGGGTTTGAGTTCTAGCTGTGCTGTGTATTGGTTGTGTGACCTTGCGCATGGTACTTAAACCTCTCTGTGCCTCAGTTTCCTCATCTGTATAAATGAAGCTATAGTGGCCCTTATCATGTAGGTTTGTTGGGAGGATTAAATAGAATACTACATATAAAGGACGTGGAGCAGAGTGGCTCATAAACGAATACATAAATGGCAGTGCTTGTTGTCCCAGGATGTGTTTAGTTCATTGAGTACATAGGAGACAGATTTTCTGGGTGAAGTTTTTCTGGCTGTGTCTTGGTTGGAGAGTTGGGGTGCTCAAGTAAGCAATGGATGGTGTATTCATTAGAACCAAGTTCAGCTACACACAATAGGAAAACTCAAATAACAGTGGCTTAACATTGTAGAGCTTTCTTTCTCTCTCATATAAAAGAAGTATGGATGTAGGCAGTGCAGGTGGTAATTTCATGGTGTCAGTCGGAACCTTGGTTCCTTTTCTTTGAGGTTCTGACATTCTTAGCTTGTTTTCTCATGATTCAAGATGGCATCTTGTGTTCTTGTCATCACGTGCTCATTCCAAGAAGCATGAAGGAGGGAAGGAACAAACAATAGGCTCATTTTCTTTTTAAGGAAACTTCCGAGAAGTCCCATGTAATATAGCCCTTTACATCTCATTGGTCGTAACTTAATCACGGAGCCACAGCTAGCTGAAAGGAAAATGTACTCTTTCATCTTAGCAGTCACATGCCAGATAAAAATCTAGCCATTACAAAGAAGGAGGTAGAGTGGATGTTGAAGTAGGCAACTATCAGGGAGTTGATAGTATTGGCCCACAGTGTTTGTAGCTTGAGGTAGAAGGAATTCCCAGGTGCAAAGAGCAGTGTTTTCCTGAAGTTTGTTTCACTGATGATTTTAGGTAGTCTGTGGACGTTTTTTATTTAAATAATCTTGTAATTATATTTTTACGTGAGCAAACTTATCCTAGAATATGAAACCCAGAATTTCATAGATATCATGTAGTAGTATAATGTTTTTTAAAAAACTTAAATGAGTCAATTTTTTTAAAAGTAAGTAAATGCAGGCGTACTGAGATGAGAGAGACAGTATGCATAATAGGTAAGTGTGGGCTCTGAGGCCAGACTGTCAGAATTTGAATCTGCATTTTGCCACTTATTGGCCAAATGACTCTGGACTTTCCATGCCTTGGTTTGCTTATCTGTAATGGCTTTAATAATAGTACCCACCTCCTAAAATTGTTCTAAGAATCAAATGAGTTAGTACTTTAAAGGTCTTAGAATAGTACCAGGCATGTGATAAATAGTCCATGAATGTTTGTCATTGTTGTTGCTGCTGTTATTGTTGTTATTATTATTGTGGTTTTTACTAGTACTGTTATTATTAATCACAAAAGACAGCATTTAGATAGAGGAAAAATGATGAGGGCGGTACACACATGACTGAAATTAGGGAAACACTGGCTTACAGGAATGAGGTTGGCAGTTAACCAGGACCAATTTTAGACATAGCTATAGATAATAGTTTTTATTAACAGCTCAAACTAGTGTTTTGTAGTTTAAAGTGGTTCCATATATGATAATAACATTGATTATAGTTTATTGAGCATTTACTGTGTGCCAGGTACCATGGGGTTTGCTTTAAAGATTACACTTTTACTTCTCCCAGCACCACAAGCTTACAGTTCCTCTATTCTCCAGGTAGAGAGAATTGGTCTGGGCTTGGTTATGTAAATTACTCAATGTTGCATGTCCACATGGGATCAGCTTCCTGCCCCTGTGGATAAAATTCTCTTCCCCATCTCCCGTTGGTGCTCCCTCCTGCCTTTGGTTGTCCAGGACTCCTTGATTCCTCCCTGGCCTCCAGGACCCTCTGATTCCTCTTCCTTCCCATGCTCCATTTGCCAGCTAGTGCATATGGCAGACATTTCCTAAGCCTCTCCCCACTGTCAAAACTGACCTGTGCAGTATCTGTGTTCCTGCAGGACACAGCAGATGACAGCTTCAAGTTTCATGAAATAATCTACTAAAAAGGATATTAATGGACTAATACGCTATGTCTCTCTGGGTAATTCATTTTCGAATGGGTCTGGAGAGTTCCAGCAGGAAGCAGTTCAGCAGCCTTGTAGGCATGTTCTGCAGCTGACCGAGGGGGGCTTGTCCTATAACATCTCCTAGGTCATTCTGTGATGTTTTTAAATTGCTCTATCATAGAGTCCTGACAAAAATGGAACCACTGAGATGGTGATGGAGAGGGAACCAAACACACTGGTGAGTGATCAGTCAAGGGCAAGAGCTTCATCTCTCCCCATCCAGTTCCCAGCCCAGTACAGGGCACATGGTGAGCACTCAGTCGATATAACAGTGTATGAATCACTTACCAGAGGCTTTTCAGATGTGAAGGGAACAAAAGGCCCCTTAAGGAATGGGACAATGAATTACAGTGGATAAGGTTTGGTTGGGCCTTCTGGACTTGACAGATTTTTTTTTTGTTTGGGCTGTGACTTGCTGTCCATCCATGGACTCTGTGTTTCTGGCTCAGCATAAATTGACCATGAGGAGCATGATGCTGGGATCAGAGGACATTCATCTTATGCTCTCTTCTCTATCTTTGGAGCTGGAGGCTTAACATGTTACTCTTGTGATGTCATAAAGCAACTGATGTCTTAGTACATCCTGCAAGAATTATTTCTTCTTTTACTCTTCCTACAAATTGTACCTTATGATCCATTGAATTTCACTTTCCTATTTTTCCAACATTTCTCATTTTCTGCCCTTTTTTAATCCTCTCTCTCAGACCATAGGGCAAGGAAGCAATGTTGCTTAGCAACCAGTCTAAAACTAGTCAATACTGTTTCTAATATTAACCCATTGGTAACAAGTAAGCAACATGATCTGTGTGTTACATAACTCTTCCCTAGAGTGTTTTAAAATATGAGTTCACAAAAGTTGGAAGCCCAACTTAATCTTCTAATCACAAACATCAAGAATACTTCTAGGTAGTTATAAATGTTAGAAAGTTCCAAAGTTGTAAGTTCTACAAATTGTCTTTTTAAAATTTTTTTATTGAGTTCATAATAGTTTATATCATTGTGAAATTTCAGTTGTGTATCATTTGTCTGTCACCACATAGTGCTCCCCTTCACCCCCTGTGCCCACCCCCTATCATCCTTTCCCTGGTCACCACTGAACTGTTTTCTTTGCACATGTGTTTGTTTATATTCCACATATGAGTGAAATCATATGGTGTTTGTCTTTCTCAGTCTGCCTTATTTTGCTTAGCATAATTCCCTCCAGGTCCACCCATGTTGCTGCAAATGGGACGAATTTGTCTTTTTTATGGCTGAGTAGTATTCCACTGTATATACCACATCTTCTCTATCCAATCATCAGTCAATGTGCACTTGGATTATTTCCATGTCTTGGCTATCGTGAATAATGCTGCAATGAACACAGGGGTGCATATGTTACTTTGGATTGTTGATTTCAAGTTGTTTGGGTAGATACCCAGTAGTGGGATAGGTGGGTCATATGGTATTTCTATTTTTAGATTTTTGAGGAATCTCCATACTATTTTCCATAGTGGCTGCACCAGTTTGCACTCCCACCAGCAGTGTATGAGGATTCCCTTTTCTCCACACCCTCTCCAACGTTTGTGATTTTTAATCTTAGTGATTATAGCCATTTTCACAGGTGTAAGATGGTATCTTCGTGTAGTTTTGATTTGCATTTCCCTGATTATTAGTGATGTTGAACATCTTTTCATGTCTTTATTGGACATCTGTATATCTTCTTTGGAAAAATATCTCTTCGTATCCTCTTCCCATATTTGGATTGGGCTGTTTGTTTTTTTGTTGTTCAGCTGTGTGAGTTCCTTATATACTATGGAGATTAACCCCTTGTCAGATATATGATTTGCAAATGTTTTCTCCCAATTGGTAGGTAGTTTTTTTGTTTTAATCCTAGTTTCTTTTGCCTTGTAGAAGCTCTCTAGTCTAATGAAGTCCCACTTATTTTTTCTTTTGTTTCCCTTGTCTGAGAAGATATGATATTCAAGAAGATCCTTTTAAGTTTGATGTCAAAGAGTATACTACCTATATTATCTTCTAGGAGTTTTATGGTTTCAGGACTTATCTTCAAGTTTTTGATCCATTTTGAGTTTATTTTTGTGTATGGCATGAGATAATGGTCTTTCATTCCTTTGCAAGTGGTTGTCCAGTTTTCCCGACACCATTTATTGAAGAGACTATCTTTTCTCCCTTTTATGTTCATGGCACCTTTGTCCAAGATTAGCTGTCCATAGATGTGCGGTTTTATTTCTGGGTTTTCAGTTCTGTTCCATTGATCTATGTGCCTGTTTTTGTACCAGTACCATGCTGTTTTGATCACTATGGCTTTGCAGTACATTTTGAAGTCAGGGATTGTGATGCCTCCAGCTTTGTTCTTATTTCTAGGATTGCTTTAGCAATTTGGGGTCTTTGGTTGACACGTGAATTTTAGGATACTTTGTTCTATTTCTGTGAAGAATGACATTGGGATTCTGATTGGGATTGCATTGAATCTGTAGATTGCTTTGGGTAGTATAGACATTTTAACTATGTTTATTCTTCCAATCCATGTGCATGGAATCTCTTTCCATCTCTTTATGTCACCATCTATTTCTTTCAATAATATCTTATAGTTTTCATTATGTAAGTCCTTCACCTCCTTGGTTAAATTTATTCCTAGATGTCTTATTCCTTTGTTGCTATTGTAAATGGAATTGTATTTTTGAGTTCTCTTTCTATAGGTTATTAGAGTATAGAAATGCAACTGATTTTTTTAAGTTGATTTTGTACCCTGCAACTTTACTATAGTTTTTTCATTATTTCTCATAGTTTTCCAATGGATTCTTTAGGGTTTTCTATATATAAGATCATGTCATCTGCAAACAGTGAGAGTTTCACTTCTTCACTCCCTATTTGGATTTCTTTTATTCCTTTCTCTTGCCTAATTGCTCTGGCCAAAACCTCCAGTACTATGTTGAATAAGAGTGGTGATAGTGGGTATCCTTGCCTTGTTCCTGTTCTCAGAGGGGTGGCGTTCAGCTTTCCCCCATTGAGTGTGATGTTGGCTGTGGGTTTGTTATATGTGACCATTATATGTTAAGGTAATTTCCTTCTATCCCCATTTTGTTAAGAGTATTTATCATAAATGGCTGTTGGGTCTTGTGAAATGCTTTCTCTGCGTCTATTGAGATTATCATGTGGTTTTTGTTCCTAATTTTGTTAATGTGGTGTATCACATTGATTGATTTGCAGATGTTGAACCATCACTGTATTCCTGGTATAAATCCCACTTGATCGTGATGTATGATCTTTTTCATGTATTGCTGTATTTCAGTTGCCAATATCTTGTTGAGGATTTTTGTATCTATGTTCATCAGTGATATTGGCCTGTCGTTTTCATTTTTTGTGTTGTCTTTGTCAGGCTGTGGTATCAGGGTGATGCTGGCTTCGTCGAATGTGTTAGGAAGTGTTCCATCTTCCCTGATTTTTTGGAATAGCTTCAGAAAGATAGGTGTTCAATCCTCTCTGAAAGTTTGGTAGAATTTTCCAGAGAAGTCATCTGGTCCTGGGCTTCTATTTTTTGGGATGCCTTTGATTATTGTTTGAATCTCTTTACTTGTGATTGGTCTATTCAGATTATCTATTTCTTATTGATTCAGCTTTGGGAGGTTGTAAGAGTCTAAGAATTTATCCATTTCTTCTAGATTGTCCATATTGTTGGCATATAGCTTTTTGTAGTATTCTCTTATAGTACATTTTATTTCTGTGGTATCTGTTACTGTTTCCCCTCTTTCCTTTCTAATTTTATTTATCTGAGCTTTGTCTCTTTTTTTCTTTGTAAGTCTGGCTAAGGGGTTGCCAATTTTGTTTATCTTCTCAAAGAACCAGCTCTTTGTTTCATTGATCCTTTCTAGTACTTTTTTGCTTCAATTGCATTTATTTCTCTTCTGATTTTTATTATTTCTCTCCTTCTGCTGACTTTGGGCTTTGTTTGTTCTTCTTTTTCTAATTTACTTAGGTGTAGTTTCAGATTGCTTACTTGGGATTTTTCTTGTTTGTTAAGGTGTTGTCTGTATTGCGATGAATTGTACTCTTAGTACTGCTTTTGCTGCACAGCGTATGGGTTGGTATGGTATGTTTTCATTTTCACTTGTCTCCAGATACTTTTTGATTTCCCCTTTAATTTCTCCCATTATCCATTGGTTGCTCAATAGCATGTTGTTTAGTCTCCACATCTTTGTCCCTTTCTCAGCTTTTTTCTTGTAATTTCTAGCTTCATAGCATTGTGGTTCGAGAAGATGCTTATTATTTCAATCTTCTTAAATTTGTTGAGGCTTGCCTTGTTTCCCAACATATGGTCTATCCTTGAGAATGTTCCATGCACACTTGAGAAGAATGTGTATTCTGCTGTTTTTGGATGGAGTGTTCTATACATGTCTATTAAGTCCAACTGGTCTAGCTTTTCATTTAATTCCACTGTTTCCTTGCTGATTTTCTGTCTGGATGATCTATCCATTGTTGTGAGTGGAGTGTTGAGGTCCCCTACTATTATTGTGTTATTATTAATATTTTCTTTTAGGTTTGTTAATAGTTGCTTTATGTCCTTTGGTGCTCCTGTGTTGGGTGCATAGATATTTATAAGTGTTATGTCTTCTTGGTGGAGTGTCCCATTGATCATTATATACTGGCCCCTTTGTCTCTCTTTACCTGTCTTATCTTGAAGATTACTTTGTCTAATATACTTATTGTGATACCTGCTTTCTTTTGTTTGCCATTAGCTTTGAGTATTGTTTTCCATCCCTTCACTCTGAGCCTGTGTGTTTGTCATTTGAGCTGAGATGTATTTCCTGGAAGCAGCATCCTTTTGGGTCTTGTTCTTTTATCCATCTTGCCGCTCTACATCTTTTTATTGGAAAACTCAGTCCATTTACGTTTAGGGTGATTATTGATATATGAGGGCTTAATGCTGCCATTTTGTCACTTGTTTTCTGGTTCTCCTGCATTTCCTTCATTTCTCATCCCATGTGTTCAGTCTACCAATTGAGTTGTGTAGTTTTTTATGTTGTGTTTCTTTATTTTCTCCTTATTTATTGTTTTTGTCTCTGTTTTGCTTTTTTGTTTAGTGGTTACCATGAGGTTTGTATACAAAATCTCGTAGATAAGATAGTTCCTTTTCTGACGGCCTCTTATTTCCTTAGACTACACCAATTCAGTCCTTTCCTCTTCCTCTCCTATGTTGTTTTTCTCACATCTTATTCCATCTTGTATTATGAGTTTGTGGTTAAAATGACAAGATTATCTTTGTTTTTAGTGTTTTCCTTCCCTTTATCTTTAATGTTATACTTGAGTATTTGCTAACCTGTTCTGATGTATAGCTACACTTTTCTGATTTTGTCTACCTGTTTATCTCCTTAGTCCATGCTTTGTAACCCCTTTGTCTCCCCCACCCCGCTTTTTTTTTTTCAGGTGTGAGGGCCTTCTTGAGGATTTCTTGTAGGGGGTTTCTTGTGGCTACAAACTCCCTTAGCTTTTGTTTATCTGGGAAAGTTTTTATTTTTCCATCGTATCTGAAGGATATTTTTGCTGGATAGAGTATTCTTGGCTGAAAGATTTTGTCTTTCAAAGATTTGAATGTCATTCCAGTCTCTTCTAGCCTGTAAGGTTTCTGCAGAGAAATCCACTGAAAGTCTAATAGGGGTTCCTTTGTTGATTATTTTCTTCTGCCTTGCTCCCCTTGTTATTCTTTCTTTGTCATTCACTTTTCCCAGTTTCCCTACTATATGCCTTGAAGTAGGTCTTTTTACATTGACCTATTTAGGAGATCTGGTAGCCTCTTCCACATGGCTTTCCATCTCCTTCCCTAGGTTTTGGAAGTTCTCTGCTATTATTTCTTTGAACAAACTTTCTCCTCCATTCTTCTCTTCACCTTCTTGAATACCTATAATTCTTATGTTGCATTTCCTAATTGAGTTGGATATTTCTCGGAGACTTTCTTCATTTCTTTTTAGTCTTAGTTTTCTCTCCTCCTCTATCTGGAACATTTCAATATGTCTATCCTCAATTATGCTTATTTGCTTCTCTATGACATCTGCTCGAGCATTCAGGAAATCCATATTTTGTTTTATCTCATCAATTGTGTCTTTCATCTCCAATATTTCTGATTGATTCTTCTTTATAGTTTCAATCTGTTTTGTGAAGTAGCTCCTGAAGTCATTGAATTGTTTCTGTACATTCTCTTTTAACTTGTTGAATTTTTAAATTATAGCTGTTTTGAATTCTCTGTCACTTAGATTACATATTTCTGTGTTTTCAGGACTGATTTCTGAGTACTTGTCATTTTCTCTGTGGTCCAGAGATTTAATACAATTTTTGATACTGCTAGAGGGTGTGGCTTTGTTCTTGCATCCTGGTATTATTTGGTCGCAGTTACCACCTATCATCACTGGGTGAGGGTCAAGAGCTGCACATTCTGAGCCCTCTGCATTTTGCCAGGATACCAGGCACTGGAGCCAGTGCTGAGCACATGGCAGGGAAGGGCACTTTCTTCTGCTTGCTCTTGTGGGCTTACTCGCTCTGCTCTTGCTCTCTGCTCTCCTGAGGTGTTGGTTTGATGAGGTCACCCCTGCATTAGTTTTCACCTTGGTAGGGGCTTTCCCCTAGCCTGTGAAGGACCTCAAAGATCTTTGATATTCCCACGGGCAAGCATCCCCTCCCCTCTCTGATGCTGTGTGCAGTCCTGGATTGCAATCTTTTGGGGAGGGAGCAAAGTTTTCCCTTACTCTGTTGCACCCCCTCCAAGGAGGGCTCCAGCTCCTCCACCCTCTGATGTGTGGCTGTGTGGGTCTCTCAGATGTCTTTTGTGTTGTGTGGATGTCCTCTCTTGGAGTATGAATGTCTTTTTCGTTGTATGGTGGAGGGGAGAGATTGCTGGGAGAACTCACTCTGCCATGATGCTGATATCACTCAAAAATTGTCTTTTTATCAAAGTGATTCACTTTTGGATACTTAATTTAGAATTTTCCTGTGATTATTTTACTTTCACTTTTTTAACTAAATAGTTTCTGCTCTCAGGTCTTTTGTGTGTGTGCTGGTTCACTGTTTAGTCATTTAAGTTCATTCATCTGAAAAACAGAATATATATTTTCTGGAATGTATTGTTAATTCATCTAATATTTATTGAACTTTATTATGTGCTGAGTACCATGCAAGACACTCTGGAGTATCACTGTGAGCAGACATGGCTCTTGTATCAATCTTTTTGTTAGCAAAGTCTTTTTCTCTTTTCAGCTTCATCTATTGAAATAACATGTAACAGTGCTGGGTTTTCAGATACTATAGTTACTATTCTACTGGAATAGTTTCTTTGGCTTTGTTTAGACAATATTATTCTTAGGTTCTTTAGCCTTTTGGGAAGTGAGTAATAGGAGGCAACAAAAAGATAAATATCGACCCGCTCCTCTCTTACAACATACAGGAGGAGTATGGCCAGCACACACAGGGAAAGATTTTGGAGAATGAATTTGCCTTATATAAAATTATGATTTGACGAAGTTGGCTTTCAGTATTTCTCTTCATATATATGTGCCCCCTTTTTGGCTATAGATGACCTGTTAAATCTCCCCAAATACCCCACGCCCTTGTGCCAGTCAACAGCACCCCAAATTGGTGGGGAATAGTGAGCAGATCTCTCCTTCTCCTTAGGGTGTTATTAACTTTGTTGAAGACTCTATAAACAGAATGTCTTTGGGGGTAGATCAGAATTCCTTGTCTCATTCCTGATAGCAGGCTGAGTGAGTCTCAAGCAGATTGCCTTCTTCTTCCCTCGCTTGTCAGGGTGTAATTCCCCTCTCACACTGTATCTCCTGGAGTGATATGGTTGACCATCCTAGACCCTACATTGTCCTTCAGGGCAACTCTGGCTGGGTTCCTCACTTCTTCTGGGTCCCCAGAGTTCCCATAAACTAGATCATTGTTGAGTTGTGAAGGCTGTGTGGATTCCCCCCATTATCCTGAGTGAACAGTATTCCACAATTCTTAGGGTTGGGACCATAAATCGGTGGTTTCACTGAGTGGATAGAAGCATCTACAACAACTAGATTCTGTAAAACAAGCTAAAGGTGATTCCAGCCTGAATGACTTTAGGTGCTCACTTGTAATTACTTGGGAATGGTTGCATAGGACTCATCAAGGTGCAGCTTTTAACTGGATTTTGAAAGATGTCTCCAAAAGGGAGTAGGCATTGAAAGCCCTGAGATATCTTCATTATGGGACTTGGATTCTTGTCTTCATTCCACACAGAAAAGGAGAGTAGTCAGGTTAGAACTAGGCGTTGGCACATTGCTAGCAGCTCCTATTATTGAGTACCTGCTATGTGACAGGCATTTTTCTAGATAGACCCCTTGCATAAATTATCTTTCAATCTTTCCAGCAGCCTTGCAAGGAAGGTATTCATCTTCCTGTTGCAGATGAGAAAACTGGGACTCAGAAAAGGTAAATATCTTGCTCAAGGTCACATAGCCCACAGAGACCAGGCAGAGATTTAAATGCTGACAAGGCCTGACTTTGCATCCTGTGTTCTCCCTGCTGAGCCACATTGCCTTCTTTGGAAGTTGGCTTCCACTTGAAGGTAGGGGAGAGCTTGGGGGTTGTGGTGAACATTCTAGATGTGGAGAATGTAGAAATCTATCCATCAATGCTCCCAGGACAGTTTTCACCATGCAGAAGCATTTTGCTCATCCTTTCTATACCATTGATCAGCTGAAGCTGTAGCACAACAACTGAGGGGATACAGGAACCAAATTAAAATTTCAGACTCACTAACTCAGAACCTCCTTTTTGGTGTCTCATTTACTGCTTTGTGGTATCTTTCTGTCTCTCCTCTCAGAAGATGAAGTGATGATTCCAATTCACTTTTATGTGGCTGGGGTTCTGTGAGTCAGTGGTGATTCTGATGATGATAACGATACCACTTATCATGAGGGCTTCACACAGGCTTAACACGAGGCTAAACATTTAATAAATATTATTTAATTTCTTCCCCTGGCAACCATGCCAAGTAGATGGCGTAATGCCCATTTTCAACTGAGAAGACAAAGGCTCAGAGAAGTTAACAAACTAGCCAAAGATTACATAGCTAGAAAATGGTAGAGCTGGATTTGAACCCTAGGTTTTCCAGATTTCAAAGCCTTTCTTAACTGTTGCACTCTGGTCATGAGGTAGGTGGCTCTTTGGTCTCCATCTTCTGGGGTTCCTAAAGCAGGTAGAACCTGTGCCATGTACTTGAGCTTGGATTTTCCTGGTGTTGCATTTCATGTGTGTTGATTTTTATGTGAATAGTTGAAGTAAGCAACTGGAGGACGGGGCCATGCCCTAAACTTCTGATGGAATGTGTAAAGTTTGGAAGGTTCGTTGCTTTTTTTCTCCTGGGCAGCCCTTCTGCTTTCTCCCCACTGCTATTGACAGAGAATTCATTCCCTAAGGGATTGAAGAGGGAATGCAAACAGCGTCTGGACTCCCTTCTGTAAGATAAACTTTATAGAAAAGTGGTTGGATATTGTTTTGTCTTCAGCCCACTTTGGATTTTTTATATCCTGGGAAACAGTAGAGCAGAAGACACGGGCTCTGATACTTACTCACTGGGTGCCTTTGGCTGTGTTACCTAACCTTTCCCATGCTGGATTCCTTGACTATAAAGGGGATCTAAAACAGTACCTACTTCATAAGTTGTAGTTTCAAGAACCAAATGAGATAACGCACAGGAGAGAGTTGGTGTAGACACTGACACATACCCAACGCTCAATAAAATGGAACTCTTTGTGTTTTATGTTTTATATTTTACTCACTCAGTGTTTCAGTTCTGAATTTTTCATGAACAATTATGGTATAGGGTCAAAAATTCCATAGAGCAGGGTTGGTAGGACCCATCACGATAGGTTGAAAGGTTGGAAGTCTGGGGATAGTGAAAGACACATTCTTGCCCTTTAAGGTGTATGAATTCTCTTCTGATCCATTTCAGGTTATTAGAATATGGACATGGGGGTAGGGAGTTCTTGTCTATTATATGACCAATCCCTAAAGTGAACTTTGGTGGGAACAGCTTATCACGTTAACGTCTCCTATCTGGCAAATGAATGTGGTCCTCTGAACTTCTCCATGTGGCTTGCCATCCAATTTCAGCAGCAAGAAATTTAAAATATTTGTTGATGAGGAGTAACTGCTCTCTTGTTCCTGCCTCCACTCATTGCCTGCACTAAGAAAGCAGCCTTCCAGCTGCCACTCACAACAGGGCTGCCTAGTGCTGGCCACAGACAGAGAGGGTGGCACCTGGGGTCTGGCCCCTAGGACCCAGTTTGGAGCAAAGGAGGAGAGACAATCCCAGGAAGAAGAAATAGGCCTTCTACTCCCTGCTCAGGCAGAAGGCACATTCCTCTGCCTGTTCTAGAGGTAGGTGGAGAACGTGATCCAGGCATTTCCATAGCCCTTTTCACGCCCCTTCCACTGTCCCCACTACTGGTATACCGCTTGTTCGTTCATCTGCTCAGCACCCCAACCTCCTACAAAAGAAATCTGCTACTTCCGTTCCTCAGAATCTAGAAATCTTTCAAGGGATTGTACTCTTTGTTCTTGCTCTATGGCTGAGCTTGGGACTAACTCACCTGCCCACCTCCAAATCCTGTACACTCTTCTCTGGTGAGAGGACAAGTCTTAGAAACAGTTACTGCAAAGAATACCATCGGCTTACTGTCTGATATTTCATAGCCCCGTATTGGTGATCCTTTAAATGTAAGAAAATCATAAAAGAATGTTTAAGTATAGTTATTGATATGGCTTTGTTGGATCTAAAAGATATAATTTACATTTGTTTGTTTAATCATTTATAGACATATAATGTGTGTATGCATATATCCCCAAAGCATTTTTATTTTTCCCAAATTACTCTCATTTATATTTAGAAGTTATATACTTTAAAATATAGTCTGTGTATGTACGTATATATGTGTGTGCATATGTACGTATATGTGTATGTATTGTGTTTACATGTGTGTACATGTGTATACACATGCATGCATACAAATACCAAAAACATTTTTATTTTTCCTGTTTTATCTCATCCTCACAATGCTGCTCCTCATGCAGGGTACAGGCCAGGTAATGCTGGGCCAGGGAAGTGAGCTTTACCTTGTTGAGCATTGACCATGCACCAGGAAGGCAGGTGGAAATGTCAACGTATTTGTCTGGGCACAGGCCTTTCCTTCAACAACTTAACAATGTAGCTGGGTTCTTGTTGGACTCATCTCTGTGCAGCAGGAAGACAGTAAGTGCTGGCTATGTGACTGGAGAAGTACTCACTGCTCGGAGAAAGCTGTCCTGGTCCTGTGAGGGGAGTCTACCTGGATTTCCTGGGGATCCATGCACCACAGAGATGAGATCCAGGCCAGCAGCTAGAGGAAGAGAAAGGTACAAGAGCACAGGCCTCAGCCGAGCTTCCCTGGTGGTGACCTGGTCTGCGGAGTGGGAAGGAACAGTCAAGGCCATGAAGCCATCAGCAACTCCACCACATGTCCTCCCAGCAGGGGGCAGGGAAGGCCTGCCAAGCCTGCCAAGAGAAGCAGCCGTGTGGCTGATCATGGTCCAAGGGCACATGTCCCACACGCAGGGCCCAGAGCAGGAAGGATCCCTTTGTCATGAGTCTGAGCAAGAGTGTACTGTGTTTGTCCCTTTTGCCTGTGTCCTTGTTTAGGGGATCAAGGGAATGTAGTGACCTTAGGTAAGACAAATGCATCTCCACAGCCAGGCACAGGGCTCATGTGGTGTGCCAACCGAATTGGGCCGTGCTGGAGGCAAAGGCCACGATTCTCAATTCCCAGGGATGCATTTTGCATTTTGAAACTTAGCTTCCACAGGAGCTGCTGCATTTTGCCTTTTCAACCCCTTACTTGGAGAGGAGTGGCTTCAAGAACACAGGGTTGTAGGCTCTTCCTCACCCTCTGCCCAAACACCATTCTTAAGCCTCAGTCCTTAAAATTAAATGTTTAAGTCTTCAAGTCCAAGGTCTGAGAACCCTGATGCATTATAATAATGAGGATGAAGATTTTTTTCTAGTTATTTGTGTTAATATAACCACAGCCTGAATATATAAACTCTGTATTTATTAGCAGTTATCTGTGGCTACACTACTTGTCCTCCCAAATGGGGAGAGGTTTGATAGTGGTCTTTTGAGAAGGAATGCCATGTTGGAGGAGGCCAGATATGAGGGCCTAGCAGAACCATTCTTATATTTATTTTTTCCTGACTTCAAGGGAGAATTCTGTGGAGGAATGGAAAATGGGAAAGGAAGAGAGTAGGAAAAGTAAGAAGGAATTTTTTTAAGTGGAGAGAAAGTAAACAAAAGGGAGTATTAGAGATAACAACCATGGCATCCAGCATATTACATGTTTTATTAATCAAAATCTTAAATTAATGTAAGCCAGAAGGAAATTTCATGGTTTACATATCTGAATAAGCCAGGGGTGGATAGGACTTTCAGCATGGCTGGATCCACAGCCCCCAAAATGCAATTACAGTGGTCTTTCTCCCTCTACCTCAGGACACTACTTTCCTACTGGGGACTCTGAGGCAGGCTTTTCCCTCAAAGAGGCAAGATGGCTAACCCCACAGGGCTTCTGTGTTATCTTTCCAGCACCCTCAATGGAAAAAGAGAGATTCCCTCTTACCAGCTGTTCCAAAAAACCAAAATTGAGTCTTACTGGGGATTGGGTCATGTACCCATCCTGAACCAATCTCAACAGTCTCTGGGTTATGATGCTCTGGTTGGGTAGGCTAGTTTATATGCCTGCCTGGAGTGTGCAGTCGAGTCAACTCCATGGAACTCAGCAATTGGGTAGTCATAGGTAGTGTGGGAAGAAAGGTGAATGCATGCTGGGCAAGCAAAGACCTGCCAAAGAAAGATGTGATAAAGCTGGAAGGGGTTCCAAAAAGAGTCATTGACATGATAGCGGAGTGAAGATGGAAAACCAGGGAGAACCAAACCTGTCCATTGCCTTGGGTGTTCAAATGATGATGGAGCTGACGTGGCAGAGGGGCCCTTGTTTCAAAGAGGAGTTGAGCAAGGTGTTTTCTAGATAGCATTCTCAATTCAGAGCATAGTTTTGTTTTTTTGAGTCTATGGAATTAAGGAATATGCTTGTTTGGACCCATGGATCTTAATCATTTCTAGAGCTATTATTCTGGAGGATCTGAGAGTTTGTGAAAACAGAGAGTCATGAGTTGGGATGAACATATTTTAAGTACCTACTGTTTAGCGGACACCAGTGAGTTAAAAGTCAATTAGATAAGGTTTCTGATTTCTTTCTGAAGTATGGGCCATTTTGCAACCGTAGTTTCTTGAAACTCTCATGTTCTTTGATGAAAAGAAAATATTTTCTTCCTCTGGTTGCTCAGCTGTGCTCTCTGTAATACCAGGGGTGACTAGGTGTTCCACAAGAAAAAGCACAATCATGTATCACTTAACGACAGGGATATGTATGTTCTGAGAAATGTCTTGTTGGGTGATTTCAATGTTGTGCAACCATCATAGAGTGTACTTACAGAAACCTAGATGTTATAGCCTACTGCATACCTAGGCTATATGGTACTAAACTTATGGGATTACCATTGTATATGCAGTCTGTCATTGACTGAAACATCGTTATATGGCACATGACTGTATGTGTCTTGATGAGTTTGGGAAATGTTGCATCTCCTTTCCTCTTGGTGAGGGGTATTTGCACTTGCAATGCTCATTATCAAATTAAGGGGTCTGAGAAGTTTGGCAATAAGAAAACTTTTAGATATTGTTCAACCAGGTATTATAGCTGTCTTATGTGACCATAGGATACTTTTCTCATGGTACTAGCATAGTGTTGAATATGGTTCATAAAACAGTGCCTAAGGAATCAGTATTTTTTTTTTTGATTTGCACACACAAAGCCTTCTGGAGTTTCATCAAAGATGTTGGAAGGGACCTCCCTCTGCTATGAATCTCTAAGTAGTGTTTCTCCACCTCTAAGCCAACCATCTAATCATCATCACCAGCTTCCTGAGAGATTTATAGTGCAAATGACACTGACTTCGCATAGCCGTTACCTCTTTGGGCTTCCTCATCAGTAAACAGCCTCAATAATACTCATGTTTTGGCTCTGAGAAGATTGATTGAGATTAGCTTTGCCAATATCACCTTCTGCTGGTGGTACCCAAGATGATTTGGGGAGGTGCAGGGATATATCATTAATCACATAAATAAAAGGTACTCCCCTTTCAATTCTCTTTCTGTCCTTTTGACCACAATAAGGAGAAAGTCTCTGTTTGAAGCTAATACTTTTTTTTTTTAAACAAAGAGAGTGGCCCTCAGGGTCAAGGCCTTCAGCAGGTCACTATATCTAACTAAAATTTAGTCTTATTATTTTGTTTGCATGGTGCATGTTTCTCTGAATACTTTCTACTTGTGACTCTGGATAATACTTCTACTTACAACAGGTGATCCTCGTCTTCCCTTTATGATAGTTACATAGAATCCCCTTTTAAAATAAATATAAGGGAAAATGAGTCAACATAGAGCAAGGTTTCTCAACCTTGGCACTAATGATATTTTGAACCAGATAATTCTTTTGTTGTGAGGGCTGTCCTGTGCATTGTAAGATATTGAGCAGAATCCCTGGCCTCTACCCCGTAGAAGTCAGTAACACTGCCTCCCTCCAAGTTGTGACAATCAAAAAATGTCTCCAGGGCTGGCCTGGTGGCATAGTGGTTGGGTTTGTGCACTCTGCTTCAGTGGCCCAGGGTTCACAGGTTTAGATCCCAGGCACGGACCTACACATTGCTCATCAAGCCATGCTAAGGCAGCATCCTGCATACAAAATAGAGGCAGAATGGCACAGATGTTGGCTCGGTGACAATCTTCCTCAAGTAAAAAGAGGAGGATTGACAATGGATGTTAGCTCAGGGCCAGTCTTCCTCACCAAAAAAAAAAGTCTCCAGATG
This sequence comes from Equus przewalskii, assembly GCF_037783145.1. Classification (NCBI taxonomy): domain Eukaryota; kingdom Metazoa; phylum Chordata; class Mammalia; order Perissodactyla; family Equidae; genus Equus; species Equus przewalskii. The sequence continues at coordinate 63,528,992 of NC_091831.1, forward strand.
TTTTCAAATATCCCCTGGGGCGCATGATTGTCCCCCAGGCAGTGAGAACCACTGATTTAGAGCAAAAAGGAATAAATAAGAATAGCAGTGCTACATAGCATAGCAAAAGTTATGAAGATGTTATGAATGACTGCATTTGAGTCTTGGTTAAATTTTGTGAGCTGGAGCACCACTAACTGGCATAAGAACAGGACACCTTCACCCCACCCCAGCACCATCTCCCCTTCAAGGCCTTTCCAGATGGTGCAGAGCAATGAACATCCCTGTTCTTTGTGGGTACTGGTCAAAGAATGAGCTCTGACAATGTTCTGTGTGGACTTGCCCACTCTTGCAGAAGTATCAGAAGTCCAGGAAGGGAGCCTTACTCGGCCCAGCCCAGCCCTGTGACAAAAGCCAAGTTGCCAGAAATCAACAAAGAAACACTGAGTCACAATTTCCTGCATTCAGGAATTAGCAGGTGCTTTTGGGATTTTGAACTACAGGGCATCACGGAGCTGGTGAATGACCAAGGTTTAAAGATTCATTCAGCATTAGCATCAGTGAGGAAAGCCCGATTCTTTCATTAATTGGCTTCCGGTTATATGTGTTTCATTTAGGAGCAGCTGCAATCACTAATGGAATGATCCCTGTGTCATTTTCTGTTCTGAAGCAGGAGGCGAGGTGGCTCCTCTTGTTATGTTGTGTTTGCCACTTGAGCTGACACCAAATGCTGATGAAATATGGTCCGTGGCCTTCACCCATGCTCCCCTTTCTTCAAAAAAGATTTGGTTTTCATTTTTAATAAGGAGACAGTCCCCAGGCTTAAAAAGCATAGAGCTTCATGTTTCTTCACTGGCTGCAGCCAGGGTGTGGGATTTGGGAGAAGTTGGTTTTCTTATTTCTACCCCCTGCCCTCCTTCCCCCGACAGCTCTCCACAACCAAACAGGAGACACAGAGGCAGGCCTGGGTATGTGAGATCACTGCTCCCCAATCTCCATTTGACTTGGGGCTCACTTGTCCCCCACTCTTGCCTCGCTGTGCCCCCACAACCCCTGCAACACACACAACCATCTCTATGCGTAGTTGTTTTGCGCATTTAAGAAAGAAAACTATAAGACACTCCATTTAGCTCCCTTGCCATCTCTCCCTCTCTAATGAAGATTCACAGTGGACCAGAACAGAATCTTGCAACAATAATAGTGGTATAATATTTATTTATTTTTCCAAGTATAGCAGCCACAGGGTGCTCTTGTTAAAGTGTGAAGTTAGACTCTGTTACTCCTCTGCTTAAAATCTTCCGAAGGCTAAAGCCCTCCCAAGGTCCAGTGCGACCTCTGCCCTCAAGCCTCCCCACTGCTCCTCACCGGCCTCTGCTCCAGCAGCTCCATCCTGTCATTGCAGCTCCTCAGACACTACTTGGAAGTCTTTTCCCTTGATGTTCCTTCTCTTTTCATCCCAGTATCTATGAGGCTCACTCGCTTTCCTCCTGCATTCAAGTCTTCACTTAAAAGTTGTGTCCTCAGTGTGTCCTTCCCTGTAGAAAATAGCGACTCTGCTCCCTGCCTGGTCCACCCTGGCTGCCTGCATGGCTTTATTTTTTTCCACAGCCTCACTATCCTCTCATATGCTCTACAGCCCACATTTCTGACGTGGTTTGCGCACCTGCCATCCCCGAATCCGCCTCCACGAGGGCTGAGTCTTATCTGTTCTAGGCACTGAGGCAACCCTAACACCTGACCCACAACGGTGCTCAATAAACTGGGCAACAAAATGACTGGACGTTACTACTACTAATAGTCATGACAGAAGAGTGTTTTGTGGGTTACAAAGTGAGTCTGTGTGCACTTTCTCATTAGTCCTCCCCACAGCCCCAGGAGATAGGCTAGGTAGGCGTTTTTATCCCCGCTTTATAGATGATGAAAGTAAGGCCCAAAGATATCCAGGGATCTGTTCAAGTCCACACAACTAGGAACGGTGATGCTTGGATGCACGTCTTCTGCCCCCTGGGCTGTTTACCTTTGATATTTGGCATCTTTGATTCAGGCTTCTAGAATTCTAGGGCAGTTGCAAGTGAAACTAGTAGACGTAGGTCTGGGGACCCAGTAAATAGGTATCATGGGAAATCCCCCTTGCCCACTGGCTCCTCCTCAGAGGGGCCACTTTCCCCAGGCCTTCAGTATAATTAGTCTGGAGGTCTTTGGCCCTGTTGCAGTCACTGGTGAGTAAGAAGCTATCCCTCACTGCTGTTCATTAAGACAGGCCACACCAGATGAAATACTTTGGCTGAATCATCTGGCCTAATTTAGAAAGGCTCAGTAGGGCTAGTGCCTTTGATTTATCAGGGAGAGGTATCTGTTATCAGAGAGATCCACACACGGACTTATTTATTATCCAGAATCTGTTTTTAATTTCGGAGATTGTTTACCTAAACTGCTGTGTGTCAGATTTCAGGATGGATTGCTGCTTAGCATTTAATTTTAGATACTTGCCATGGTGGACAGTAAAAAACGGGTCTCCGGAATTTGTAGTTTCATTATGAATCTTACCTCCTGGCAGCCCCTACCAGTAGTTTGTCTTTGAAATCTCCTTGGTACTTGTTAACCCTGCTCTGCTGTGAAAGAGATATAGTTTATTTATTGGACTTTTCCCATTTATGAAAAAGTACAGAAATTATTAATGGTTTAGTATCTATTAATGCATTACTTGGGTGGAATTCAAATTCTAATATTTATGGTAAACCCCTTTACAATGAAACAGGCAGAGAATCAGCTCTCCTGCTCCTTAAATTTGGAAGGCTCTAAATGCCACTGGAATGCTCCCTGTGAAATATAAGCCCTGCTGGCTTTATATTTACACCCATAAATAAGAAATAAGTACTTTGGGTTGGAGGAGAAATAATTAAGAATATTTGTGTAGATAATAAAGAGGAAATGGTTCAGTTTGGTGAACTGTGTGCTTGGGAAATGCCAGAGGCTGCCAGGACCCAGATGAGAGATGTGGGAAAGATGAGGGCTGGGAGAGAGCAGGAAGGGAGCCCTGTGGAGGGCACCTTGGAGTCATGGTAAATATGAGTGGCCATGCACATAGGGCTTAAGTCTGGGAATCAGGAGACCTGGTTTGGATTCCAGCTGTTCCCTAGGGTAGCACAGCTCTTTGATGACCAATGTTGAACTTTTCTGGACCTCAGGCTATTCATCTGTAAAATGGAGCTAATATCTTACAAAATCATCATGATGATAAACAGTATAGATTTAGAATTTCCAAAAGTAGTAAACAGATCTATGTACATGAGGCCTAAAGAGAGAATCTGGTTAGGGCAAAAGTGGCAGCGTGGGGTAGGAAAAAAATGTATATGTATATATACATATACACCTGTCTAGATATGTACATTTTGGGGTGTTTGTGTGTACTTGCTGGTTGTTGAGCAGGAAATAGAGAACATAGGATGGGTTTGAATAATGAGCTCAATACGAAAATAAAAAAATTAGGGTCTCAGAGAATAGCCAATGAATCGGTACCTTCTCTCCACCAGGGCTCTTCTGCCCAGGGCGTCTGTTATCAGGTTCCTTGAGCTTTTCTAGTCCAACTGAAACTTCTCCCTGATGTCCTCCTGGTATAAGCTAAAGGGTTTGGTTAAATCTCTACATCTCTAAGCACCTAGTAAAGGGTTAAAATCGTAACATATAATAACAGAGCAGGTGATCTCAGAGATCATCTAGTGTAGTGGTGGCAAGTAATTTTTATTGCGTATGAAAACTCTATGGTGGTAGATTCCAGAAGTATTATGGTGTAGAGAAAAATTCTGACTCACAGTCATCTCAGCAGGAAAGAGTTGCATGGTTGATTACTGATGCCTACCAGGGTTTATGAGTGGGGAATGGTGATGGAGTTCACATTCTCTTGTTTTTCCTTTTTGTTTTTTAAATAAGGAAATCAAAACCTAGCACAATCAAGTCAACTGGCCAGGCTCACATAGTGAGTTAAAGGTGAATCAGGACTAGAGTTAGATTTCCAGCTTCCAAATTACTTATGTCACACTACACTGCCTCTGTTACCATGTGCAGCCTCAGGAGCACAACAGTCAGCTGTCCCTGGCTTATGAAAGTACAGATTCAAGTGGACAAAGTTGGACATCGTCCTTGCTGTGTGTGGTAGCCAGCTTAGGTCAAGACACTATGTGAATTGATGATAATGATATGATGATGATGACAGCTCATTTATTTAGGTTTTCTGTGTTCCATGCCCTAGGTCATGCATTTGATGTATATTATCTTATTTAATACAACAATCTTATCACTGGGTGACAGTCTCTCTGTTATGCATGTGAGGAAAATGGAGTCCAGATAGGTTAAGAAACTCTCTGGAGTCACAAGCTGGCAAGTATCAAAGTCTCTTAGACTGCAAAGCATGTGTTTGTGATCGCTGATTATATATGAATACATCTCCTATGGGCCTGTGAATGGTGCCATCTATAAGGGTTGCATAAATGCATCCTTCAACTATCGCAAATAAAGACTTTCATTTAAAGTAGCAAAGGAAGCTTAGGAAAGAGAGTGGTTATTGATCCTGACAGGCAATACTTAGATAGTAGGGGAGAATGTTCTATCCAGTGCACAACTTCCCTGTATTTATTTCGTCTGTGTTCTGTATAGAACTTTCCATGTATTGCCATGAATCAAGCAAAAATTGGAGGGATTTGGGCAGATCATGTCCCCATTTCTTCAGTTATGCATATTGTAGGCAAGAATTAATCCCATAATTCATAAAAGCTAAATTTGGTTAGCACACATGCCATCCTAATTTGCTAAAGAGTATAGATGTTTCCTGACTTCAGAAGGAAATAATCCCTGATGCTGGAGGAAGGAGCAATCTTCCCTCTAGCAGACTTTGACTTTCTCTTCCCTAAGCATGTGGGGAGCTTGAGTGGTCAGTCTCATACCTGAAGGTCAGGACCTCCCCATAGTGGCCCAGGGGCTCATGAGTGGAAACTATTGAGCCTTTTTGCTGTGTGGCAAGGCAGAAGGCCCCAGTCATAGTATACCTATCCTTATCTGAGTAGCGCTAGCCAAATGGTACAGCTTTTTGAGTCAAATTCATTCATCTACCAGTCTTATCCTCTGGCTACATATCAGCTTTTAAGTACTCAGGTTACAGGGTATTTTACTATTTAGGCTAACTGTCAAATAAAAATAAAGTGGAAAAAAAGAGAGTGTCTTTACTTACAACTCTTTTTGGAGCTTGTAGAGGACTACATCTCAACCCGTGTGATTCCCATCTAAGCAATGGGCTTGCTTCTCTGTGTGGTGCAATGTGCACAGTGCTGGCCTCTTCCTGCGATGAGTGTGAGATCCTGTCTGGGACCACACAGCAGGGAACACAGAAACCTCTGTGATCCAAAGTTGCATTGCTGTCCTGGGAAAGGTGTCTCAGGGAGTTCTACTTTTCCCCCAGAAGGCAATGGGGATTGGGTATAAACTGTTAGCTGTGATGAGTAAGAGGAGCAAGAGGAGGAAGAGGAGGAAAAAGAGGAGGATGCCATGCTAACATTTGAATAGAACCATCATCACCTGGCAGGCATTGCTCTAAGTAATCACCCATATAATCCTTCAACATCAGTTTGAGGATGCTGTTATTGTTGTCCCCCTTTTGCAGTTAAGGAAACAGGGTTAACTAATTTGCTCAAGATCGTGCTATTTGTATGTGGTGGTAGAGCTGGCCTTGGGATAGAGTCTGTGCTTGGTGACTAGAAGTGCTTGTTAGGAGAGGAATATCCCCCTTGTCCCATCAGCCTCCAGCTTCTTTCTCTTCTTCTCATTGGGATTGTTTTCCTTTTGATCAAGAAGAAATCCAGAGAAGAGAGGGAATATCCATACAGAGAATCTCAGCAGGCCCCTTTTTTGCTCTGGCTTTATCTACCTGCCTGTCCCATAGGCCCTTCTCCCTTACCTGGATTCCAAGTGCCTGCCTGTACTTTCTCCCAGTAAACTGGTTCTCAAAACATCCACCCTAAGTTACAGTTGATTCGTGGAAACTGAATGTGTTACTTGTCCCAGCAATATTTGTATTTTATTTGTAGTCAAAGAGTTGAAGGTGGAATTTCAAGTACAAACAACCAGGCTCTGCCTTCCACTCAGACTGACCTTTATATCTCTAGGCCAATCTGAGATCCAAAGCTAGGAATTCCATTAAAATGGCTGCCACTCAATCTGTTTGTACTTGTCCACAAGCCAATCAGGAATATACATGAAAGGTAAACTAATTTGCAAGAACAGTGGCAGAATTGTAGCCACATCTCCACCTTGGGTTTGCACAGTGCCACAGTCTCTAGTAGCATCCTTTGAATGCGCTCTCCGTATTTCTCATCCAGATGGGAGATGATCCTGCAATTAATGGACCTTGCCTGGCCCAGCCCAGGCTGCAGTTAGGTAGCTGACTCGGGAGCATTCCTTAGGGGCTAGGAGCAGGAGGTAAGAGGCTGGGTACTCCATGTTGCTTAGAGCCACCACCCTGTGGACTAAGACAGGAAGAAAATTGTACTCACCTCTGGGAAGTCCAAGTTGTTGAAGTCCTACCTTCCCTGTTCAGGGCTGTTCTACCTATGAGGCCATCTCCTGAAGGCACTCTGTTTTTAATGTAACATTTTGTCCCTTTTGAAATTATCGTGACACATGTCAAGAGCTTTCACACCGAAAAAAATATGTCACATTAGCTTCCAAGTTTCTGATTGTCTAAATAACGCAGCAACTCAACATACAGCTGTCTGGCATTTTGACAGTACAATAACCCATAATTCTTCCTGCCACTCAACACTTCAAGGTTAGCATTTTGTAGTGTGCTCTCAAGGAGTATTCATTTAAATTTTCAAGAGCAAAGAGTTGAATGTGGCTGCCTCATACCTCTTTTTTGATCTTTATTTACTTGGTGCTCTTCCAGTTTATTACATATATTTTATGGAGTGCTCATGCATGTGTATAAACTTTTTTTTAAGAGATGGAATGTTGCTCAACTTTCTGTGTCTTGTTCTCCATGTTGTTGAGGATAAGAATGAGAAATAGCTGCCAAGCTTCAGAGGGCAGCTACCCTGTCTGCAGTTCCCAAGCATTTGCTGTGGAGTGAAGCAGGATGGAACTGGTAACAGTTTGGAGTAGTTTATGACTCTTTCCTTCCTCCTTACAGAAGGCAGCTACCTTAACTTTCTCACTAGTGAAACTTGCTTTCTTCATCCTACCTTGATCCTTGAGTCATGAGGAGGATTCTTGGGTTCTTACTCAGTTGACATCTTTGGCCTAGCTGCTGGTTTCAAATCTTCCTTACTGGTCATTCTCATAGACAAGTTGTCATCCTTAGGTGGGAGACCAGGTTATGAATCAGGCATTCATTAATTGCCTGCATTACTTCGGCCAAGTCAGTAATATACCTCTTTGAACTTCTTTCCTTATTTCAAATGTGCGGTTACTAGCCCTCATTCATACCTGCCTGTACAGGCTTGTAACTAGGTTAAGATAAAACAATAGAAATGAATGTGCTTTGAATTATTAAGAGTTGTGCTATCTTAATATTAGACATCATTGTGGGTTTTTTTTTCTTTTAATCCACTGCCAATATACCTGCCTGATCTATATTCCTGCCTACAGTCATTGAGTGGCTTATTGTGATGCGTGTGACATTTTCTGAGACAAGGAGAGTCAATGTCATGCTTCCTGCCATGAACGAGGTTTACTTAGTGGCCTGTCTTGGACTGTGTTCAAGGGTGAACTTTTGGATCCTGGGCACCCTTAGGACATCTCAGGGTCTAAAATTCCTAAGATAAAATAAAGTTTTAGATTGATGACTGACTGACTGACTCAATAAATGTGCTTTGCCTGTGAAACCCTAACTCTCCAAGCTCACCAACCTGCTTTTAAGCCCACAAAGTGAAGCACAATCTAAAAGCCTGGATGAGTGTGTAAAAAGAATCACTGTGTTGATATGCAGTCTGTTTACACTTTTAAAGCCATTAGAGTGATAAACATTCTACCGTCTTTGGGCCCTGAAATCTCTGTGAAGTAATTTGCTTGTTGAGGTCTATTGGAATTGATGCTTCCGGCAGGAGGATTAACTCTTCTTCAGCAGTCCTGGGACCCAATTGACAAATCTGGAGTGGACTGCCATCTGGAAATTATAGAATGTTTGGATCCAAGCTCATGGGGAGTTTCTAATGTGTAGACTTTCCCTGATTGGTTTTGGTGGGGAGGAATCCAGGCTGACTTTCCCCAGTCTGTTAGAGGTTTCATGAATTCTCTTCCTCAGAGTTGTTGATCTTATTTGCTGTATATGTGCTACTTCTAAATGGGGAGTTTGAAGTCTTGTGCAGTCTGCTTGGATAAAATGGTGGGGCATCACAGTTCTGTGCTTGAAATAGTCCTAGACTGGGAGGAGGACGGCTTGACAGGGTTAACCACAAATGTTTAGATAGTAGCAATAATGCAGTCATGTGAACTGCATATCATGCTGTACATTTCAAAGCACTTCTGCATCTCTTACCATTACTGATCTCAGAATAGTGCTGTGATCAGGGTTTCTAAAATTATGTTTTTAAGAATTTTTTTTCTGATTATGAATATAGTACATACTCATTATAGAAATTGTGGAAAATGCTGAAAATCACAAGACAAAAATTAAGATTGCCTGTAATTCCCCTACTTTTCAGGAATAACCACTTAAACTTGGTATATATCTACCCCCACATATACTCCTTTCTGTATGTTTGTACATGTATCTGTAGATTATATTTTTTAAGTTGGGGTCATTCTATAAAGATACTGTTTTGTTCCAGGCCTTTTACTTGTAAACATTTACCCATGTTATAAATAGTTCTTGAAAACCCAATATTTACTATCTGAATAGTATGCTGTTATAAGGGATGTATCATAATGTTGTTGAGTAACTGGGTTATTTTCCATTGTTCCCTATTCTACTCAGCATCGTGAAGTTTGTCCCAGGACATATATCTTTTTCCATTTAAAACACATGTTTGATTATACTCTTAAGATAAATTGTTAGAAATGGAATGGGTAGGACATTTCTATTTACCTTTTGAGGTGAATTATCCCGGTGCCCCTCTGCAGCCCGTGAAATGGAGATTATAGAAGTCAACCATCTCGTTTCACTGTGTCTTCCGGCTTCCTGGGTTCTCGCTCTTTGTGGCTCTCTTCTCTCACCCAGCACTACTACAGAGTGGCAGCCAGGCCACTGGCCTGCCTGTCTGCTTGCCTCCCTTTTCATTTTGGGGTGAATTCCTATTAAGTTCCAGGACCGGTGTTGGATGCAGGGGGTAGAAAGATGTGTTAGGTTCAGTCTGGATCCTTAAAGCTCCTCTGGGATTGAAACCCAAAATGCAAACAGGTAACTATGATGAAGACATGGTCATGGGCCCGTGGAAGAAACAGAAATGTCCTGTTTGGTGAATTTCATAGTGATGTTTCTGGTGCATGACAAACCTTCACTGTGCCGCCACAGGGGGTCGTCTTGGTCTCCTACTCCAGAGTAATTCATTTTCTTCAGAGCTGATCCCAAAAGTCTTCTCACATTCCCTTCCTTTGTCCCTTGTCTATTTTGACTTGCTTCCCATTGTTTTTATACACAGCAGGCATCCAACAGGCAGCTGATGGAGTGGCCTGACCACCTGGCATCTACATACCTGCACCTTGGTCCTATTCTTGCCACTCATATTCTTGCTGCTCAACAACATGAGGTGTTGTACCAGTTTCTAGGTCTTATTTTCCTTATTTTTAAAATAATAGAAAAAAGATAATAATAGCTATTAAAATAATAGCTAACATGAATTGAGCACTTATTTTGTGCCATACACTGTTGTAAGGACTTTAAACATTTAAAGTCATACCTTTGTGGAGTGAGAGTTACTATTATCCCCATTCTCAGGGGAGGATTCAAGGTCTAAGGCCACAAAGCTGGATGATGGGACCAGGAGACAGACTGACCCCAGAGCTCACTCTCGTGACGCTGCTCTCTACTTTTTTAGGATCCTTTCCTCTTGCATTCATCCCCTTTCCTTACATTGTACCCAATGTGGGAGTTTAATGTCAGTTTGGCAGAGCAGAAACTCTCTTGAGGTGGTAACTTATTGCCTTCCAGGCACGTGGATGTCCAGTATGTTGGCCATTCCTCTATGGGGCTACAGAATATCCCAGAACCAGGAAAGTGTGAGGCTGAGAGAGACTTAAGAGAAAAAGCTCCTTTTTCAACCATCCATTCACTTCTTCACTCACAATTTCTTGAGCATCAGCTATTTGAAGATCATTGTACTGTATGATGGACCAAAACAGGTGTGGCCTCTATTTTTGGGAAACTCGTTATGCAGAAAGTGGATGTCACATAGCTGATAGGACGGTTGGGAGAGAAAGCTGTAGGGGTGAAAATGTCTCCAGGTTGAAATGCTTAGCTCTCTTCAAACTTTTAGGGGCCTGTCAGTTCTGGTGCAAGGACTATCTTCTCTCCAGTGGACAACTCATGCTCCTAGGTCTTGCAAGTCCAGAATGAGTAGTAGAGAGCTCATGTTGTCCAGAGCACTTATTTTGGGGCTAGGTTTTGTTGTTGTCATAGTACTTGGCTTATAAAAATATGCTTCATCATAATGGAGAAGAGGGAGGAAAATAAAGCCAGGTTTTAGATTAGTTATAGATTTTTTTCTCCCTATTGAGAGTTATAATAAGCCAAAATGCCTGGCACTTGGATTGATTTGAATGAAAAAATATGTGTACATACATATATATGCATGCATGAACAATGTCAGGCTTCCCGTGTGTCTCTAGTTCTTCTGTAAGTCCCCAATCTAGGGGTTTCTTCTGTAGCTTGATTCCAGCAAGAACAGGCACTGCTTCAGTATTCATTTCAGTGGCATTGACAATACTGACAATATAATTGACCTAAAAAGTTCTGGATTTCCTGTTAATGCACTTTAGAAATGTACATCAACTACCAAAAAAAAAAAAATCATTTCTATCTACATTTCACTTGATTTCCATTTTCAAGAGAGAGGCTTCATCATTATTATTCTATTTGAATAGCACTGATATCTTGAAGGATGGAAGGAGATTTCTATTGTATGCGGGAGTACTTTATTTCGATATTTTCTTTGTCTGATTATACATGATAAACACACATTAGTGACATTTTGTGCATGTTTGGAAGATAAATGGGGATATCTCTTTAAACCATTCCTGACACTTGCTAACCTGTGAGCTTAATGGCATTTTCTCTTTGATTCAATAATTTGTCTGTCAAAAAAAAGCTGGGCTGACATTCTCCTTGTAGTGGGATTGAAATGGAAAGAAATTTCTTCTCTTGAAGATAATTTTTTTTAAATTGAGGGGAACATTTTAGGATAAAAATGTTTTTGAAATTATTTGGGTTTTGCTGGTGGAGGTAGGGGGCAGGGATTAGGAGGGTGGCGCTGATGAATGCTGGAGCCCTGACATTATACACGTGGCAAGTGATAAAAGGGAGATGATTACCTCAATCTGAAAGTCCTCTTGAAATAGGGAACATGTGAAATCTTGCAGATGAAGATGGCTTCTAGTGCTGTGTCTTGCGGGAGGCTGTCAGCCTTCCTTCTGTGGAGGTTGCTGGATTGGGGTGTGTATGTGTGTGTGTAGGGTTGGCTCTGACTCAATATGCCCCCCTAGATTCCCCCTGGCTTCATTCTGGATGAAGGGGTGAGGAAGAAGGCTGGCTGCACATCATCCTGGAGAGGCTTGAACTCCAGGTGGTCATTTTTCCTTTGTCTGGAGATTTTGGAGAAGCCTTGCTCAGGGGCTGTGGTGAAAGTGAATCCTAGAGGTGAACCTAGACTAGGAGTCAAATGGTGGGCAGGGAGGTGGGGACTTGGTGCTCTTCATGGAGCCCTTTGCATTTGTGATGAAAGTGGCCAAGCATGTCGGACAGGAGGCACCATTTCAGAGTTATATCATGTGACCCCATGAGGTACTGCTGACCCTGTCTCCTGCGTTAGAGGGCTTGTGAGATGTCTGATTATATAAAGCCCACAAGAGAAGGATGCAGGAGGATGTTTGGTGCTCAGAGCCAGATTGTCTCCCTGCCCCTTCTCCACTCCACAGGGTCTTCAAGTGTGCCATTAGAAAACATTGATTCATTAAGTTCCCTCACATTGATTCATTCAACATATTTTATCAGATGCCTCTTGTGTACCAGGCATGGTTCTGGGCAGTGGGGATACATCCCAAGTCCTATAATTTGCCAATAGCAAAGTTGGGACTAGAACTCAGGTTTCTTCGCTTCAGATCTGGTGCTTTTCTAGCACACCACCTTTCCTTCCTGGAGACCCTGCCTACTACAGGAGCCCAAGGGTCTGAAATGCTTTCCTGGTATTTGGTTGTTCTTCTCATGGCTTCTGGTCTCTGTGTGTCGTCGTGGTTTCCCCTGTCTGGGAACCTGGCTCAGTCATGCTAGGTTGCCCTAGCAAAACGCAATATACACAAACAAAAGTGAAGATGTTAACCATCACATGTGTTTTCCCAGCCTGGACTTCCCACTGGCAAAAAGGACCATTTTAAGACCATTCTGAGCACTCTTATTTTGGAGGCCTCATCACACAACGTGTCAAACATACTAAAATGACCTCCCGTCTCACATTAAATATGATTTGTAAATTTTCAATGTGAAATTTTTAGAAGGATTCTGAAAGTCATTTCTACAGTTTTGAGGCTTAAAAGTAAATTCATCTTATTATATTTAAAGTTTGTTATATTTAACTGTAAAGCTTGACTTGATTTATATTTTACTGACCAATGAATATAATGTTTCTTTCTGTTGAAACTTATTTCAACATTTATTAATCTTAGTTGTACGATTTCTGTTTCGCATTTTGGGACCATTTTTTTCAGATATCAAACATTTTGTTGGCCCTTAAAAAATTTAAAGGGAGACACTTGACACTATGCCTACAGCTCCTCATGGATTCAAGGCACTGAGAACAAATATCCTTGCACCAACCCACCTAAAACCAAATCCAGGAACTCAGCATTTGCTGCTTTTTCCTCAGGAGGCCCCAGATGGGCCAGGCTTGTTTGCAAGCCTCTTCTCAGCCCCTCCCTTATCCAGGGACTGGCCTTGCTATCACAGAAGTGACCCTCAGGACTCCCAGAGAACTCCTGTTTCCACCTGCTGTGGTGTCTTTGTCAGCTCGGGCTGAGAGAATAAAATACCACTTGCTGTGGGATTTAAACAGCAGACATTTATTTTCCCACAGTTCTGGAGGCTAGAAGTCCAAGATCAAGGTGCTGGCTGATTCAGTTCCTGGTAAGAGCTCTCTTCCTAGCTTGCAGATGGCTATCTATTCAATGTGTCCTCTTGTGGCAGAGAGAGAGGGAGAGCTCTGGTCTCTCTTCCTCTTCTTATAAGGACACTAATCCCATCAGGAGGTCCCCACTCTTATGAACTGATTACCTCCTGAAGGCCCCATCTCCAAATACCATCACAATGGGGGTTAGAACTTTAACATATGAATTTTGGGGGGACACAAAGATTCAGTCCCTAACATACAATGTAATGGAAAATCATGGGCATCAGATTCTATGGCTATGGATTTCAAATAACAGTCCCACCACTTTTTAGCAATGGGTCTTAGGATAAATTGGTTATACTCTCTGAGCCTCAGTTTCTGCTCATTTTGTAAAATGGAGATAATGATCCATTTGCAGGGTTGTTATTTGCATTAGAAATAGTATTTGTAAAGGGCCTGGCACCCAGTAGGTAGCTCTTCTTATAATTGCCCCAGCCGCCTGGGGACATCTTTAATTGAATAAATACTGCAGCTTATTTTTGAAGAACACACAGCTGTATGTGCAAGAGATGGAGACGGACAGAGGCAAAGAGGAGGGAGACAGAGGCCAGGAATATGGCAGAGGCAGGAGACAGGTGAAGTCCCTGGCACTAAAGCAAGACTGGGTTCCTATAAGAGGAGTCGGTTTCTACATTTCTGGAAAGTCTCAGGCTTGCGGGAACTCCTTGGGTTATTCCAGAGTGCACAGGGTGCCCTGAGAAGGCTCTTCAGGGCTGAGGCCTGGAGACAGCACACAAGTCAGGGCTGAAGGACTCCAAAGCTGGGAAGACTAAGCTTGGGCTTTTCACCAGAAGATGGTCTGCAATTTAACCTCATGGGGCCTCCCTTTTGCCATTTCCAGAATAGGGAACACAAACAGAAGTTACTAGTCTTTATAAATGAGGGAGTTTTGAGCCTAGGGTGGGAGAAGGGGTTGGTATTTATGTGCAAATGGCCCTGGACTTTGCAAATTGCTGGTATCTGGGGAAAGAGCCAATGACCAGCATTGAGGGAGCAATCAGAGCAGGGAGTGCCACCCGCTGGCTGTGAGGATAGATGGGAAGTGATCTGACAATAGTCCATTCCCAGACATCCCACAATTGGAGGGGATTGGCAGGTGTAAAATTGGAACAAGCTGATAATCCCCCAAACCCTTCCTCTTGAGTCATGGATGCCGGTCAGCAGATTAACCTTCCTGACTGACTCAAGTCAAATGTGGCCCACAATGGGGAGAAAATGCCTTCCTTCTTTCTTCCCTCCCTACCTCCATTAACTTGAGTGCCCTGTGTGCCTTAGGCATTACCTTAAGGGCTTGTATTACGTCTATGGGCAAAATATTCTAATGAACCTTAACAATGTACATTAAACAGTCAACATGATACATTAGTAAATTATATGGTATGTTGGAAGGTGATAAATGCTCTGGAAAAAAGAGCAGGTAATAAAATTAGCACTCCTGGGTGGAGGTGGCAGAGCAGGTTGCATTATTGAACAGAGTGGTCAGGGGAGGCTTCATTAGGAAGGTGAGTGAGTTGAAGTAAGTAGACGGAGGAACAGACTGTCAGAATGAATTTGCCATCTCTGAGCTAACAGTCTGGTAGAGGGAGAAAGAAGCCAGCCAACACTGGAATTCCTGGAATATAATTTCTTCCTAGCAAATTTAAGAAACATGGTTTATGGTGATGAGGAATGACCATGCTTGCCTACCCTTACTCATCTTCATGGCTCATGGTACCACCAGGCAGTGCTTGATATCAAATGGAGATTGGGAGTTGGGGCATCAAGCCTGCGTTCTGTAGCCCAGGTGGGTTTGATGGGTCTCTAATGCCTCAAATCATTTGTTGCATGAGTGAGTGAATGAAGGACTGAGTGAGTAAATTTATGAATGAGTAAATCAATGAAAAGTGAATGAGTAAAGACAGACTAAAGCTCATGTCTCTGTTAAGAATGTATAATTTACAAGTTCACATCATAAATTACTAGTCGAATGTCTAGTTTCAGTGATAATTATTTTAAGGTGTTTTGCTTTAAATATAGATGTTTGTACCCTTGTGTAAATTTACAAATAATACAATGAAAAGTGATCCAACTTTCTTTAAGTGTGTTTGGATATTACGTGATAGTCCCAGCTTAGGTTTTCACATATACTTGTAATCAAGGTGGAGGATATTCTCAGAATCAACAGATACCTTTCCTTTGTATTTAAAGAGCTGACTCTGATTGATAAACATATTAATCAGTGTTCCTTGCTTATGGACAGTAGCTACTCTCGGTCTTTAATCATGACATAGAGATGGAGGCAGAATATTGGTCTGTTTGGTGGATCTTCTGGTCTACCGGTTGCCAAACTTTTCATGTTATCAAAAAGTTCTGGGGAAACTTGGAGACAGACAGACAGATTACTGTGGCCATAGCAGGGTCTATCGTATCAGAAGTTCCAGGTAGGTTCTCAGCATCTGTCTTTTTAAGTCCCTGCTCAGGTGATTTTGTTGCAGATGGTGGGGGGATTTGAGAACCACTGCACCAAAGTCAACTTTGAAGGCAGAAACTATGCCCTCTTTTAAAAAAATCTTTATTTTATTGACTTCTGCTTTCACATTAGAAAAGCAATAAATCCTTATTGCTAGAAGTCAAACAAGACAGATTAATCCCCCTCCATCAAGGGAGCATTCCAGTCCTCTCTGTTTATATATATTTTTTGTTCAAGTTTTCCCCAAACATAGGACTATTCTATAAATATTACTGTACCATTTTCTTTCTCTTTATAATACGTTATGCATGTCCCTCAATACTTTTAAGTATTTTTAAAGCTACATGATATTCCAGGGTATGGAAGTGACCAAATCTTTCCACCTTACTGAAATCTCTTGCTTCACTCAGTGCTTTCCACATAGAAAAATGTTGTAAACCTTTGTTGCCTAAATAACTTAGAGGATACAGCTATCTTGTACTACCCACTCCATGTCTTCATTCCTAGACTTAGGATGGAGTACTCTTTGTTGAAACTCTCTCCATTCCCCAAAGGAAGGTGGAGTTAAAATAAGTTGACTTGGTTCTTTTTAGGGAAGGTTCTGGGCTGTGGGGAGAACCCCTCCAATGCAGGAATTGGAATGGGGTTCTTTTTTCACAAAGTGAAGGAGAAGAAATCAGACAGTCAGAAGTGTAAATGGTGCAGCAGCCTTAGATGCTGCCTTTAAGGGGTCTATAAACCATTTAAGGAGATAGAACTTTCTCTTCCTGGAGAGTTAACACAATAATACTGGGCAGTATATTGTAAGGACCATGGAAAACCAGAGAGCCCTGGAGCCTCTTTGGACTGTAGTGGTCAGCAAAAGCTGCTCAGAGGAGTGAGAATTTGGGTTGAGTTCAGGAGGAGAGTTTGAATTAACTAAGCTAAGAGAAGGCTCTCGATTACTCCATCATGTGTGTGGAAAGAGCTGATCTGCCTCTGTCCTACCATATTAAGACCAACTGGCTGGTACATGGGGCTCTTGGACCATCAGATGGTTAAGAAACTAAATAAAGTAATCATTTTCTTGTCCCTCCAAGGGGAGAAACAACAGCAACAAAAAGCTCAGCCCTCAGCCTAGCCAAGCTCCAAGAGCCGCTTTTACAGACACATAAATATTTAATAATCATCTGTCTACAACCAATCTAGGGGGAAAAAATCTTTAAATAGACTGCTTGAAAGGCCAAAACCTGAATTTTAATTGAGGTACTTTGAATTACTCCCATTAGTCAGTCGTTGTGACTTTTTCTTAGTGAGGGGTGGATTGTTTTTGAAAGGAGGATCAGAATTATTCGCAGCCCTTAAAATACCCCCACAAAACTGCTATTCTTACTAAATAATAAACTAGGCTTCTCTTTAAAAAGATGTGGCATTTCCTGAGCACAAAGCAAGAGGGCAAAGTATGATGAGCCCCACACTTTAGAGATGCAATTTGAAAAGCGTTAAGGGCGCTCAGATGCCCGGCTAAGCATTTCCTTGCCAAATCACCTGATTCTCCCAGTTCCAGTAAAATTTGCAGGATGAAGGAGGAGGCATTTATTTGCGTGTGTGTCTGTGTGTGTATTATGTATTTATTTTCCCTTTCTCTGCCCCCTGGATCTACAGTCTCCTGCAGCTGATGTAACAGTCCTCTTGGAGGTACCCCTTGTATCTCACGCTAGCCAATTTCTACAGTCTAAAGTGCTCAAATTGAGCCATTTTGTTCTCTGTAAAATAAACCTCAGCCCATTATGCGTGGTTTTTCATTCACCCGCCTCCTTGTCTCCCCTCCTTTGGCCCCTCTTTTCCCACCCTCTCCTCCTTTCCCATTCTCTCCTTCACTCCCCCTCCTGTGACTGGGAGAGGACACAGACATCCTTTAGGATAGCGCTGTTTTCAGTCCAGGCATGTCACCTCCACTCTGGCACAATTTGCTTTGAGATCTGTGTCATGGAGCGGGGCCACAGGTCACCCCCCACCGTAATTGATCTCGCTTACTCATCTGCTTCCCATGTATCTCCCTCTCCCCATGCTGGCCTTTGTTTGGAGAAATCGTTTGAAGATTTACCGTGGTGCCGAAAGCCATCTGCCCCAGCATCCCCACCACCTCTTGCGGGGTAAGACTGTGGAGTGGCACTTAAGGAAGAAGGTTCTCCCCCCTCCCCCATCCCGAACATACAGGACATCTCCTCATCTCACAAGGAAGGCAATTTCCAGACTAATTCACTATGGAATCACTTTGTACGGCCCCTTGTGCACTGGTTTGAGAAATGTTAATTGGTGTGCGAGCCTGAGTTGCTCTTGCGAAGGATTTATTGTTGTAAGCAAGGGATGGGGCACGGAGTCATGTCCGTCTTTCTGATGGCTCCGAGTCCACACTCACTTGCTCCAGATTATTTTTAAAACAAATGGTAATGATGGATCTGAATCCAGTAATTTATTTGATTTGGTGTCATTAACCCTTGTTCTGCTTATGGCAGCAAGTGACTTCATCGTCAGAGAAGATGAGTGTTCCAAACTGTGGGGATACTTGGCTTTCTCAAGCTCTCGTCTGAAAATCAATTTTAAGCAAGTGGGAGGCGTTAGAAATCCTCTCTGCTCATAAGTTTTGAGGCATTGTCTCTAGGTTTTGAAGAAGTGGGAAGGGCAGCAAGGGGAGAAGAACCCCTTGGAAAACTTCTGTTGCCTAAGAGTGTTTGTGTTGGGGTGGCTAATGTCCTGAAAAGGCTGCACAATAGACTCTGTCAAAATAGGTCTTTAGGAGTGGGGAATGGATTGCAGTTTGGAGATGGGAGAAAAGGAAAAAAGGAGTAAGCCTCCGTGTGGTGATCCTGCCTGTAGACTGAATAAAATAGCTTGAAATCATTGTTTTGATTCCCATTGACTGAAGGCTGGAGGGGCTTTACTGGTTAAGCTTTTAAAGCTGCAGCAGTTTAAACACGGTTTGTTTTTTTTTCCTTTTTGCCTGTTGTACCCTTTTTCCAGTTGACCTTGAAACACATTAACTCATCTTTGGAAAGAAACGAAACAAAACACCTTTTGCCTTCAAATCTGAGGCTACCTTCTGTCTTGGAGTGTTACATAAATTGCCCGGTGTCCCTGACTGCACGGCACAGAGGACTGGCGTGGCCAATGACCAAACACTCCTTTGGCTTCCCCACTGTGTCCCTTGGCCACATTGGACAAGCTGACCAGCAGTGTTTGGGATCAGAGAATTCCTTCTCCACCTTTGAGGATGGAACCAGTGTTTGAGCAGTGCTGGAGGGCTCTCTGAGAAGGGACTCGTCTCTAAGCACCACGTATGTGAGTCCTGTCCCTTCCTTAAAGGTAGCACATGAAATACCTTCTACTGCCAGATTTTCAGGTGGAAGTATTTGGGGAAAATATTGATTTTTAGACACTTTTAAGTGGAAGAGATTTAGTAATCATTTGACCAATTCCCTTATTTTTGTAGATGAAGCAGCTGTGGCCCAGACGTGTCAAGCGCTGTGTCCACGATCACACAGACTGTAGGGAGCAAAAGTGGTCCTAGAACCTGGGTCTCCTGAGCAGTGGTGCACCCAGGGGTGGGGGCAGGGCATTGTCTGTTGATAACACATAAGCAATAACACAGGCCCTGGCTCTGACTTTAATTACCACCACGAGCTGACAAGTCCAATGTCAGTGATAACATACCCCATCTCGCCACTCTGGGTGCTCCCACTAGCCCACTCTCCATGTCCTTGGTACACCACAGCTCCTGACTCCCAGTTTTGTGTTTTCCTCACTAAACTAAGATGCATCTCCATCAAACAGACCACACGCAAACAAAGAACATGTCCTACATTACAAGTACTCCCTGCTTCTTTCTGAATTAACAAAGGAAAATAGCCTTTTGCCAAGCCCACTTGAATGTGAGACTGGTGCAGAATAAGTGTGATGTCTTAAAATCCACCTTTGTGGGCCCCTAAGGAGCAGTGATAGGATTTTCTGAGACTTGCCTCACCTGCATTCCTCTGGTGCGTGAGTGTGGGTGCTGCTCCCCTCTGTCACTGTCACTGGGCCAGGAGCCCATAGCCCTGGGTCTGGGTTAGAGTCAACAGAGTTGGAGACTCTCTGGATTACCATCTAAACCCAATCGTCTCCCAGATATTTGGAGTCTTTAGAGAAGCTCTTGGTAGTCTGAGGGCCTGACGGGCTTGTGTGTGTCTCTGTGTGGTCATTTTGGCCAGACTGGCTGCCATCCATGCTTTTCTTCTCTTCTCCAGCTGCCCCCTGGAATGGGTGGATAAATATTCCAGTCTGACTTCAACTGCCGAGTCATCAGTTCTGACAGACGGCTGCTTCTTTGCCTTGGACCCCCCTCCTTCCCCCAGCCCCTCATTTCATCTTCGCCCTGTCAGAACTCACCCTTTGGCGGAAATCTTTTCAGAGAGCTAAATGTGAGCCTCAAAGAGATGCCGTCAAGGTATTTTTCATAATTTTCAAAAGTAATTTCCTTCCCTCCATGCCCTCCCCCCCACCCGCCTTCTCTCAGTTATAATTATGTCTTAGCAGCTACCCAAGTCAGCACAGAAGCAGCTGAGTCCCCTCCCTTGAGGGGGGAGTCCCCCCGCCCCCTGCCCTGCACAGCTGGCCTGGGGGAAGATCCCTGAGAGAGGAAGGCTGGACAACCAAAGGCTTCCTCACCATTGGCTTTTAGAGGCAAGCTGGTGGAGTAATTTTCCTGTGAAGAAGGAGAACTTAAAATGATTTAATATCGTCTTTGCTCTAGCAAAGGACCTTGAGGAATTTTTTTACATGCCAGGTCCATAATGATATTTAGGGTACTCCTAATCTGGTTCATATGCATATTTTTAAGAGTAGGTGTATCCATTCCAGAACATTCTCTGCAGTTTCTTGACTCTCCCATCTTTCTCCCTCTCATATTTTCTCACTCCTTCAGGAAGGAGTCAAGGAGAGAATTCATCTTTTCTCTCTGAACTCTGCCTCTTTGATCTCTGCCTCTACCCACCTCTGAATCCCTCCTGTGACTGGTTCTCAACAAGTGGCCCCACCACAGGAACAGGAAGAAGACTGATGTGTGTCTCTGGCCCTCTGCAGAGACCTGGGCATGGCTAGCCCCAGCTGAACTGAGATCCTGGGGGTAAATTGTCCTCCACTAGGAATCCTGGGACTTGACATTCAAAAATTCTATTCATTGAAAACAGACACTAGCCCGGAAAACCTGGTTTAGCAGATAAAATCTGTAACCACAGGAGGATAAATCTAGTTTGGCTTGTTTGTACTGGTCTAATTTAATATGATCGCCCTTGGAGTTTCCAGCGTCTAGATTTTCTAGATCATTAAATCCATTACTTTTCAATATTAGCTTTCTTTTAGGAGGATGGGGTAGGGAGTGGATATATTTTTTAGTGACATCCCACACTAATCAGGAGAGCCTCATCAAAGCCCATTTGGGGGTCTGAAGTGACTAATTTCTGGACCTAAGGACTCTGAAGGAGGATTTTTACCCATTTAACGCCAAAGACTCCAGCAGCTGAATCAGAAAAGGATCTGCTTGCTGCAGCCACTGCTGTAGTAGGACCCAGAGAAGGGGTGGAGGGATCATTTCCAACCTGCTGAAAAGGCTGAATGCCAGCATGAAGTGTGTGGGAGAATGTGGCCATCTCATTTCCCCACATCCAGGGTGGTCTGAAGAGCCTGGGAGTAACAGCCATGAGCTAGTGTGTGACCTTGAGTGAATGGGCTGTCTCTTGGATCTGAGTCCTTAGTTCCTTCATGGGACAAGTGGAGCAGCTCTCACACCTGTCTCTTGGGGTCAGTGAGATGAAGTGGATGAGAACTGTCTGCAAGACATAAAGTGCTTGGGAAAGCAGCCATCACTATTTCATTAAGATTCACCCCTCCCTGTCTCAGTTTTCACATCTGTAAGAAAGGAATTCTGTGGGATCAAGTGAGGTTTTACTATCTACCCTTTCTGTATTTACTTTTGCTAAGTAGAAGGTGAGTAATAGAGTCCCAGGTTGCTGTCGCCCCTGGTCTGTATCAGGTTCCCTCCTCCTTGATGGGTCAGTGTCCTGCCAACTAGAGTTCCCTGCCCTGCCAGCAGCTGCAGCACTTTGTCCTGAGAAGTGGCTGCGGGCCTTGGTGTGTCTCCAAAACTCCTGTCAGGGCTACACTCACTCTGGGGCGGGGCTCAACGCTCCAATATAAAACGCAGGCTTCCATGCCCATTCCCATGGCGAAGAGCCAGTGGAAGACTCAGAATCCACGGCTAAAAGTGTGCCTGTGTGTTTCCCTCCAAGTCTTTTAAAAACTTTCATGGGATGATCCTCTCTTTAATTTTTTGGCATTGTCCTTTAAATTGTTTGTATGGATTTTCCCTGCCTCTTAGCTCCTCCAAATAAAAAGAAAGCATGGGAACAAAGCAAGCTAGGAGATGAGTTTTGCAACTTGTTAGTTTGAGCAGGAAGCAGCATGTGTGTATGTGCGTGTGCACATGTATGTGTGACAGACACCAGAGCCAAACACTTCATCATTAAGTGGTGTCCTTCCTTGGGCAGAAGAAGGCACTGCACGGTGTCTTTTCCCGCATAATTGGACTGTCTTTTCATACAAGGCAAGATACTTGTTTCTGAATGTAAGCCCATGTACTCTCAACAGGTCAGGAGTGATAGTGAAAACCTGTTGTCTGCCTTTGTGTTTGGAATAATGTAGTCACTAATCTACTTGATCTGGCTAAGTCAGATAAAGAAGAAAGTGAGGGATGCCGGTGTTTCAGAGATGGAAGGTACTTGTAAAAGCAATTTCTTTTGGGAAGGAAAGAGCAGGGGAGACACACAGGAGAAAAAAAAAGAACAGAGCAAAGACTGTTGGAAACCTTTTAATTAGTACTAATTACCTCAGCAGAAAATGTTGGAAGCTTGAAAGGATTTGTGTCAGCAAGTGAAAGATCAAAGATTGCTAGGCTCGCATTTTAATCTGTTGTCTATAAAAAGGAATGGGGGGGTGGTAATGGGACCCAGGAGAATGGCTGCCCAGGTGGCTCTGCCCTTAATCCCTTCTTTACTGCTGCAGCCTGAGGCCTAGTCCCAATTACATAATAAGATGATTTAATTTAATTTTTTTCTTTGCTTTGACTTTAACTGGGGTACAGAGGAGAGGAAGAGTGGTTTTTCTCCCTTTCCATGATGATGGGGTGGGCTGGGGATGGTAAACACCGTAGTTGCACAATCCCTCCCATTGATTTTCCCAATTGTTTTCCCATCCAGCAAAATGACATTTTAATTTCAATCTTAAAATTAAAAAAGAATCCCACACAGGAGAAAGAATTTTTTAAAGATGAAGGGCGAGTCTCTGGGTGTATAAGGAGGTGAGGCCTTTGATGTGGTTGGGCTGTGGTTAGAACTTAACTGGGGCAACAGGTAAACTATGTTACTGGAAAACACTACCTGCTGGATTCCCTGCCATGACAGTTCCTTAAAAGTCCAGTAGGGTGGGATGGAAGGGTAGAGAGCAGGCAGCATTGACAAATCACACCACCTATCGGTAGACAGCCTCTGTGTTTGCGCCTCTCTTCATTTCTGTCAGCATCCTCTTCCTTCCTCTTTAAGAATGGATTAGACTGGGGCAGGGTCAGTGTAGCTGGGAGTGCTCTGCCCACATCCCCTTGGCAGTCACCATTCCTGTGCACACCAATCTCATGGCTTCCAACTGCAGGCACCTGCAACTCTTTTCCTGGGCCACTGGAACCTACTCAGCCCTCAACCAGTGAGTGATGGCAGGAGATAGGTAAATATTCCAGCCCTCTTGCCCCTCATTTAAGATATTGCTGAGAAGTAATCCACATTGCATCCCATACTACTCTAGAACAGGGCTTGGCCAGAGGGCCCAATCTGGCTGCTAACTGTTTTTGTAAATAAAGGTTTGTTGGAACCCATTTATGCCCCCTAATTTATATATTATCTGTGGCTGCTTTCACACAGAATTGAGTACTTGTGACAGAGATTATTTGGCCCACAAATTCTAACATATTTACTATCTGGCCATTTACATAAAAGGTCTGCTGATACCTGCCCTAGAGGGGTTGGACTCCATTTGCCCTCAGGAGTAACCCACCTTGTGATGCATCCTTTATTAACTTCTTTCCCTTTCTTTCCTTTCTTTCTTTCTTTTTTTTTTTTGAGGCAGATTAGCCCTGAGCTAACATCTGCCGCCAATCCTCCTCTTTTTGCTGAGGAAGATTGGCCCTGAGCAAACATCCAGGCCCATCTTCCTCTACTTTATATGTGGGACACCTACCATAGCATGGCTTGATAAGTGGTGTATAAGTCTGCACCCAGGATCTGAACTGGCGAACTCTGGGTCACTGAAGCGGAGTGTACGAACTTAACCGCTGTGCCACTGGGCTGGCCCCAACTTCTTTTCCTTTCTTATCTCACTTTCTGGTGCTTTGTGTAATCACCTCCCGAATAAGTGACTTGTTCTCCATTCTCATCTCTAAGTCTGCTTCTGGGAACTCCAAACTAAGACCACGTGTGCGTGCACACACAAAAAGCATGGAATCCTTGCAGATGGTGCAGGTTTACACCTGTCCCTTCCAGGGTCCAAAGTTTACACCTTCAGACATGTGGTAAACCAGAATTAGCAGCTCCACTTGGAGAGCTCAATAATGCTGCAGAGTGTTGCCACTTTGACTGAAGGGACTGAGCTGAAGTCATTGAACCTCTTCATTCATCAACTTAAGCTCATCCCTAAGTTTTCAGGAGACAGGCGCCAGGAAAAACCTAGAAGAAAGATTGGATGGTAGAATTGAGACTACTGGTTCTGGATCCATGAGTGTGGCTCAGTGCTCTGGGGCACAGCACTTTTAAAATTTTAGTTGTGAGAAACTTGACATAGAGTGGCCCAGCTCCATTTCAGAAGACCAGACCACTGGACACAGTGTCTAAATAGCCACTTCCTCTGGGATAGGCTGCCAGAGAAGGTTTTGGGCCCAGATCTCCCGGTGTTTCTCTTGTGTCTCTTCAGTCATAAATGTAAATGTGAAGTGCCTGGCACTCAAAATCTGATGTACAACCCCATTTGTGTATAAATATTTTTTGTTTTCTTTTGTTCTCCTTTATCTCTTGATCTCAGTAATTCTGATATCCATTTATCATGAGGATGGAGAGGGTCTTAGTTGGCAAATTAGAGAAACAGAAGCATCAGCACTTTGCCATTTGTATTAGTTCTCTATTGCTACTTAAGAAATCACCCCAAAATTTAGCAGCTTAAAATAAATGTTACTTATCACATAATTTCTGTGGGTCAGGAATCTGAATGTGGCTTAACCCAGGGTCTCTCACATGGCTGCAATTAAGGTGCCAGACAGAGCTGTAATGATCTGAAGGCTCAAGTGGGGAGGATCCATTTCCAAGCCCATTCACATGGTTGTTGGCAGGATTCAGGTCCTCACAAGATGTTGCACTCTGGCCTCATTTTCTTGCTGGCTGTGGGTTGGAGGCCTCCCTTGGTTCCTTGCCACATGGGCCCCTCCATAGGGCAGCCCACAACAAGGCAGCTGGCTTTCAAGGAAGTGACCAAGTGAGAGAGAGAGGTCCAGCAAGATAGAAGTTACAGTCTCTTTGTAACCTTATCTCAAAAGTGAGATCCCATCACTTTGTAGTATTGTATTCATTAGAAGCAAGTCATTAGGTCCAGCCCACACTCAAGTGGAGGGGACTACACACGGGCATGAATACCAAGAGGAATGGATGGTTGGGAGCCATCTTAGGAGATGCCTCCCATACCATTGACTATCAGTCTAACATCCCATTGTTCTGGCATTAAGGAATGAGGTATCCACCTTAAGCACATTTTACTTGTTGTCTTTAATCATTAAATAATATTAACTATTTTAGCATGGAATCTTTCTAAAACTTCTATTACCGACTCCTTTGTTTTCTTAAAGAAATTGTACAGAGTATAGTTTTATAATTTTCAAGTCTCAGCTCATAATCTACATCTTTGCAAATGTCATTCTTGGACTTCCAGCCTCAAGTGATCACTCCCTCTGAGTTCTCGTAGCACTTATCTTCTATATTGTTTATTTGGCATCTAATCATATAATGCTTTGTGATGGTTCTATTGTTATCTTGAGTTACTCCTTGAATCTTGCGTTGTTTAATTTCCACATGTCGACATCTTGTCTCTTCATAAGAATTATAAACAATTTGAATGCAGCAACTGTCTAATACTTTGGATAAAAGCAACTGCACTGGAGGTTCTCTTTAAATATATGTTGACTTTGTTTTCTTTGACATTGTTGATTTCAAACTCATGACCATGATTTTTGATGGTTACTGAAGAGTGTAGGGCTGATTGCCCCTACGCTGAGAGGTCCCAATCTACTCTGATTTGTTAGCTTTGGTTTATTTATTTGTTTACTTTGTAGGTGGTTTTTAGTTTTCAATAGTTTTCCTTTGATGTCAATATAGTAACCATTGCTTCCCTGCCTTTTCCCAATTTTGGCCAAGGATTAGGAAACTAGAATCTTAAAATGCTTCTTTGATTGAAAGTCATAGTTTTCTGAATGAATGCTTAAGATCCCCTTCCATAATATTCCAGTTTTGTAACATCATCATTGGGCTGAGAGGGGAAAGAGAAAGGAATAAACCTTTATTGAATGTTGACTTCACACCAGCATTATTCACTTACCTCTATGTTCATGTCTGTGTCTCAGAGAATGAAGATGGATGCAGGTGTGAACTTTAGATAAATAGCATGTTGTATTTTTATATTCTGATTGATGGTTGGGTTAAACCAGGAATAGGAAGCCAGGTATTAGGAAAAGAGAGTGAAAATGAATATGGTTTAAGGAGGTTGGGACTGACCACCACATCAGTGCTTATGATTCTAAGCTCTTGGTGCCTGGCCCAGATAGCAGCTTACAGTGTCTTCTCCTCACAGTATTACTTCCTTGGACACCAATAAGAACCTTGGCACTCTGTATGGAATTGGTAGTCACTTAGGAGGCATTATGGGTTGAATTGTGTCCCCCCAAGTTCGTATGTTGAAGTCCTTACTCCCAATACCTCAGAATGTGACCTTATTTGGAAATAGGAGTGTTGTAGATGTAATTAGTTAAAGTGAGATTATACTGGAGTAGGGTGGGCCCCTAATCTAATATAACCAGTGTCCTTATAAAAAGAATGCCATGTGAAGAGACACACACACATAGGTGAATTCTAGGAGAGAGGCCTGGAACAGATCCTTGCCTGGTGTCTTCATAGGGAGCACAGCCTTGCTGACACCTTAACTTCTGCCCTCCAGAGCTTTGAGACAAATTTCTGTTGTTGTAAGCCAGCAAGTTTGCGGTCCTTTGTTATAGCAGCCCTAGGAAACTAACACAGGAGTGTTGCTGGCCTGGTTTTGAGGCCCTTGCGCCTCATGTTCTGTCCTTGGTCCTGAATCAGTCCCCTTGTTTTCTGTCCCCACTCTCTGCCTTGGTCTGCCATTACCTTCAGAATTCTACCCGTTCTCGAAGGAGCTGGGGTCAGTGTCTTCTTGCTGTACTTTCAGCCTGGTTGATGCTTCCAAATGGAAAAAGGAGTCCATCAAGTGTGATGAAGGGGACTTCTCTGCCCACGCTCAGGTGGCTGCACTGGGGTAAATCTGAAATATGTGAGTGAACCTGTCTCAAGCTTGGGACAAGCCCATTCTGCAGGGGGTGTATTCTTCTGGGCTTCCCAAGAAGTGTAGGTGTCTTCCAAAGGTGCACACGTCTGTGCAAGTTCAGGGCCTCTGAGTGCTAACAAGAGCTGCAGCTTCCAACTCACTTGATATGTTTGCTGTCACTTTCTTTTATAGTGATGTTGGAGAAGGGAAAAGTCACGCAGTCTGTCAATCTTGTCTGCTCCCATGAAACTGGGGAAGTTCTATCACTTTCCTCGTGGAGACTGACAGCTGTGCTGTCAGAGGGAGCAAAAGCATTATCCTTTATCTAATCTGGGTTTCTCAACCTCAGCACTAATGACACTTTAGCTCAGATAAGTTTTTGTTGTGGGGGTTCTCCTATATATTGCAGGATGTTTGGCCACATCCCTGGCCACTACCCAGTAGACGTCAGTAGCACCACCCAGTCATGACAACCAAAAAAATCTTCAGACTTGCCAAATGTTCCCTAGAGATGGCAAAAGCATTCCTGGATGAGAACCACTGATGGAATCCCTTTAAACAATTGTAGGGATCTCTGTGGGGGTCTGCCGTGATCTCTCAGGAGGAGAAACAGATACCTCATATTAGGAAGCGGTAGTTGTGGGTAAATGCTAGGCAGTTGTGGAGAGTTAGGGGAACTATGCAAGTCATAAAGATGTCAGACTTCCAGGGATTTTTAAAGACACAGCATGAAAAGTAGCTTCAACTGATGCGTGATGTTGCAGATTCGGAATGTTAGAAAGGATCTGACTTTAGTGGTCACATTACCTAGGGGTTGCTGTTTGCTAGCTCCAGGATAGGGTAAATTCCATCCCAGTTTGCCCAGGACAGTTCTAGTTAAAACTTGTTTTCCTGGCATAACCAGGAATAGTGCTCCTTTTACTCTGAGAGGTACCCTAGAGTAAACAAATTATATGATCATCCTACCCATGGGCCAGTGGCAGCCAACCACTGTGTTTGTGGACCATACAAATACTAATTTGGGTGCTGTTGGGTAGAGTGTGTACTCTGATTTCCTCAGTCCTCACCACTCCCTATTGTCTTGCCTGCATTTTCTGTATTTCAGCATTTCTAAGGTGTACTTTTTTTTTTTAACATCCCTGAATCCATCTCAAAATTGATGGCATCTTAAAATTGTCTTTGGCTAGAAGGCAGTGGTGATGGAGCTGTCAGTGCACACTCCAACTTGGTTATGGTTGTTCTTATTATCTTCACTTCAGTTAACTTATACATATTTTTGATACCTCATGTGCCATGTAAGAATTCAATGTGATTTGGCATTGAAAGACAAAGTTATTGTGTGTATAGAAAGGGCTTAAACTTGATATTATAAGGCAAATATTGTTGTTGGAGTAATGACCTTGATTCATAGTTTCTTACAAAGCAACAAGCAGGATATAAAAAAGGGAGAGAGTTCCTGAGTCATTTTAAGGTAGGAAAGCATTGGGTCACTTTTAATCAACAGTGGTTTTCCTCCTTTACCAATACATAAAATAATGGTGTGTCTCTAACTGATGAACCTTGGATTCATTGAAAGACAATGTGTCACCTGACTGGCCCCTGAAGGTATTTGAGCTGGGGACTCCCAATGGCTCTCACACTTTGGTATATATAGAAGTGATATGGGGAATTAACTGTAGCTATCCAGGATATATAAAGACCTCCTGATTTGTAAGTTGGGGTGGACCCTGGCATCTGAATTTTTAACAAGTGTCTCAGGAGATTCTGGTGCAGGTGGTCCACAAACCACCCTTCTAGACACGCTGATGTAGTCAACCTTCTGTATTCCACTCTAGAGGAATCTGAGGTCCAGAGAGGGGCAGGAAGAGACCTGCCCATCCAGTGAGGCGGGTGAGGAGGGCCTAGAGTCAAGTCTGCTGATGCTGGTATGGCGGATTCTCCTCGGTGCCACACTAGATGCTCAGTGAGACAAGGAAGGACTGCTTAGCCCTGTGGCCGGCTCAAGGAAGCTCTGCCTTTTGGGGTTTGACCTGGTGGGGGTCACTTGCCTGGCCTCTCAGCTGTCTGCATTACATGTATGTAGATATTTGGCACATGGATGTGTACGTGTATTTTTACTTGTTTTCTCTGCACGTGTTATAAAAAACATGTTACATAAAGAAAAGCTAAAAGTATTTTTAAGGAAAGGGAGTGGGCTTACTGAGGAGAATGATAAGGAAGGAGCAGCAAGAAGCAAAAGAGAAAATTTCAAGGTAAGTACAGACTCGGTAGAAGACAGGATTGGAATAGTGATGATCACCCCTTACATTTCTTGAGTGCTTTCTCGTTTACCAAGAGCTTTCTCAAACTTTCATTGGCACATCCAGGTTTGAAAAGTGGCAGGGTGCTGCCTAAAGTTAGTACTGTTTAGTCCCCTTACCCAGGTGCAGGCCTCCCACTCTAAGGGGAGAAAACATTTGGGAGTTCAGTCAGACTCACCCACGGCCACTGGACAAGAATTCTTTCCTGGCCTCTGGGCTGGAGCTACCTACACAAAGAGCCCTGGTGTGGTACCCGGAGATGGTCTGTCAGGAGCGTTTCCTCCAGCTCCCCTGACAGTCCCTCTCAAGCCCCCACTGGGGCACCCTCTTAGAGGGTGCTGAAGCAGAGATCTGCCTTTGTGTATAGGCCTCCTTGTAACTGTCTCCAGTGAGAGCCTTCCTGCTGTTCAGAAAACTTGTAACTGAGAAAACAGAATACAGACTATGGTGGGTATTTGCACCACAGATATAATCATGTGCCATCTAATGACATTTCGGTATGATGTACTGCATATATGATGGTGGTCTTGTACCATATAGTCTAGTGTATAGTAGGCTGTACCATCTAGGTTTGTCTAAGGATGCTCTATGATGTTTGCACAGAGATGAAATTGGCTAATTACACATTTCTCAGAATGTATCCCTGTTGATAAGTGATGCATGACTGTACTTACTTAGCAATTCTGGGCCTGAGGAAAGACAACCTTACGTTTTCCCATGACTTCCGTGAATGTATTGTGCTTTTCACCATTCTTTCCTCATTTTTCCTTCAGTTAGTGTTATCTTTAGAAGTAGTGTTTCCAAACTACCTTTTTTTTTTTTTCACTTCTACAGATCGGTACCTGAGCTAACATCTGTTGCCAATCTTCCTTTTTTTTCCTTCTTCCTCTTCTCCCCAAGGACCCCCAGTACATAGTTGTGTATCCTAGTTGTGAGTGCCTCTGGTTGTGTCATGTGGGATGCCGCCTCAGCGTGGCTTGATGAGCAGTGCAGTGTCTGTGCCCAGGATCCGAACCGGCAAAACCCCAGGCCGCCAAAGCAAAGCACACGAACTTTACCACTCGGCCACGGGGCCAGCCTCCAAACTACCTTTAAACAAATACTTTAATAAACCTTTATTGTAAACATTTCTAGGACTCTTCTTGGCACTTTCTTCTAGGAAGGAGACGATTGGAACTTGGACCTGCATCCAAGGGTAGTAGGTAGGTTTTCTCCTCCTGCTACTTAGCCATCACAGGGAGATGCAAAGAGAAATAATCCAATGGGCCTGCAGTCCCAGAAGTTAATTAATTTTCGAGGAGATAAGAGTGGACACCTGAGACAAAAGGAGACTCGAGCAAGTCTATATACCAGCGGTGGAGTGAGAGTGTAAAATAGAAGCCTTTTGAAAGTGGAGTTCAGGCATGGTCCCTCAGCCGGGTTTGGGACAGGCTGAGAAGTCTCTTCCAAGGAGGGGGTTAAACTCCACCTTGAACTGTGGGTGAGATGTACAACAGCAGAGAGCAGGTGGAGGCACTTCAAGTGGAGATGAAATGGCCAGACAGGTTACTCAGTCTTCTTGCAGGTCTTGGCAGTTCCTTAGAAGGTGATAGAAATAGAATCTGGAGGTCTGGCTTGAAAGCCAGGTTAAGACAGATCAAAAGGTTAGCTTTGTTAAAAGCTTCAGACCCATTCTTACCTATAGACAAACCCTGGTGATCCCAAGCCATTAATCCACCCGGAGGCCTGTCTTGACCTGAGTTCTCTTACTTTGAAGTGTGCTGTCCTCTGCAGCATGAGGAAATAATTTGCTGCCTGCTTCAATGAACCATCAGGAGAGCCAGCAGACCTAATGACATGTGAGAATATTAACCTTCTACCATGAAGAGCTGTGAATCTTGAGCGGCAGTCTATAATTCACCTGGATTCCTGAGCCAGACCTCGCCGGCTCTCTCTCTCACTCACTTTCTCACTGACACCCACAGAGAGGAGGAGAGACCTGTTCATAAAACTTTATATTCTCCAATAGTGTGAGCCTTGCTGAGCTTTGTAGTAATGAGTGTCTTTCCTTTTGCAGTTGCGGAAAAATGTATACCCTGAGAGGTAGGAGTCAGGAGGAAGAATTCTTGTAATGTTGCATTTTGCTTAGGATTTTTCCTTCTAACACTGGGAAAATGCATGGTATCAAGGAAGGTGACCATTAGAATGCTTGGATAACCAAACTTCTTTGTAATTCTGTACTTTTTCATAAAAACCAGAGAAAAATGGAGGTTAGGGCACTTATCTTAGGACATTTGGATATTAGAAAGGATCTTAGAGATCTTTTAAGGTCACTCAAAGGCAGAAGGATACTTCTACCTCACTGCGTTATGGCCATGTGTTTTTGCCCTTGTTTCATGAGATCTTGGGCTCCTTGAGGAGAGGATAGTATCTTAACCATATTTTTGCTCCCAGGCCTATCGGAGTGTCTGATCCATAAAAGGCCACAGTTGAATGTTAGTCAAAAGATGGAACAAATCATCTGATCCAACCCCAAGTTTTGCATATAGGAAAAACCGAGGTCCACAAGGTCATTTACTCA
The DNA here is from genome assembly GCF_037783145.1 of Equus przewalskii. NCBI lineage: Eukaryota > Metazoa > Chordata > Mammalia > Perissodactyla > Equidae > Equus > Equus przewalskii. The sequence goes on from NC_091831.1 coordinate 63,561,299, forward strand.
TGCGCATGGCTAGAGTTTTTCTAGGGCTGATGTGAGCCTCTTCTCTCCTGTCTGCCTCTTTGCTTATATGACTGCTGCTCTTGGGACTGGAACACCAATGTGGTATTCTGATGGAAATTATCTAGTAAACTAGTCAAGACAAGAGAAACACAGGGCCAGAGGGTCAGGGCAGAGATATGGAAATGGGAAATTAGCTGCAGGGGGAGGTGCCCAAGGATGTGCAGGCATGGCTACCTAGCAGAGAGCACCTAGCACAGTAAGAGTGCTTAGACGAGGAGAATATTGCTCTCTTGGCTAGAAAAGCCTAACACGTCAGGCTGCACGCTGGTGGGAGCAGACCTGTTTCATTCATCCTAGGCCTCGGTAAGGGATGCTAAGTAAATATTTGCTGAAGGAAGAATGAATGAATGAATGAATGAATGAGGCATTCTGTGCTTATTAAGGTACTTTTCTACTCAGTGGGGCCATTTAATTTCCATATCCCAAATGTCTCTGCACAATACTGGGCACATACAAGCTTTTTGATGACATATAGATGTAAGAAATCAAACTTTCTTCCTCTGATGACTTGACTAGCACAATGAATGGAAAAAACAATGGTGAGTGTGCACTCTGGATATGCGTGTTTCCCAGCCTTTCTGGTCTCTCCAAATTGATATCCTCTTCCTTCTGCCATTTTCTTCTTGTTCTTCTTTTTAAAATTAATTTTATTAAAACCAGTCAAATTAAAACTGCTTCTGTCCAGGGCATCACAAGGTCCCTTCGTTATGGCTTCTTATCTTAGCAGGTGATCAGCATGGAAAGGCAGCTTGGCCATTAGGACAAACTAAACCCATCACTTCCCTACCAAAGGCCAACTCATCAAACATTTATCTTTTGCTCTCTGAGCACCGTTTCACTTTTCCTGTCACTCCCTAGTTTTGGATGCACTTCAAGATGAAAAAACATGTCAGGGCAGGGAGAATTCTTTTCTCCTCCAAATTTTCTCTCCCAGATCTTATTTATTGGTCACATTTCATACTTGAGACTTGAAATTCTCCCCTCACCCCTGCCCTCTGACCTTCATCTTTTTTGGCCATATGTAGGTTGGGGATGACCTGCCACATTCATGCTGAACTTTTTACTGACTGGTGGCATAATTAAGGCAATGATAAAACTTTGGTTTGGTTTGGAAGTTTTCCTCCTGCAACCTATTTCAGAGCATAGAATGTTAGAAAAGGAAGAGACATCCAAAATAATTGAGCACAGCCTCCCTAATTTACAAAAGTGTCCAGTGAGGCCCAGAGCAGGCCAAGAATTTGACTGAAGCACTGCAGGAAGGTAGAGACCAAGGCAGGACAAGAATCAAGCTCCTGGTCATTCTTCAGATGGAGGTTCTCCCAAGCTGCTCTGTCCCCATGAGGTCAGATGATTCTGAATACATATAAGTATCTCTTTTGGAGCTTTAGCTACTTGCTTTCTTTTCTGAGGTAACTAATTACCTATTTTGAAAACAAAAATGCACATTTTTGTTTTAAAAAACAATCTTTCCAAAATCAACAATCCTTATATTTATCTAGGCTTATTTTCACATACCTTTTCTCATGTCATCCCCGTTCCAATATCTGCAAAGTGTACTGGTCGGGGATTTTCCTGCCACTGTGGTAGATTAGAAAATTAAACCTCAGAGGTGTTCTTTTTCCAAGGTCTTACAGTATATCCAGGACTTGAAAACAGAGCTCATATCCCCAAATTTAGTGCTCTTACTTTGTGTATCTACTTACTATATTTGTGTTTGGCTTCACTGAGTTGACAAGGTCGTCTCCATCAGAACACCACATTCCTTGTGAAAACACCACTGTGACGTTCTACCCCCAGGAACAGCAATCAAGTAACCGGAGAGGCAGATGAGGATGAAAGAACCTTCGCTGAGTCCTAGGAAAATCCGTCGTTCGTCATGCTGCACATCTGCAAGTGTCTGATCTCTCCTCTTTGTCCCTAGCACTGTTACTTCTGTTAGGTGTTGGTACTCAAGGCCTAGAACGTGCCATTACATGAAATAGACTGTAAACCTGATAAAATTGTTCTTCGAAAGGTTTTGCAAAGCACAGAGTTAGGGCTGTTTTGGGAGATGGAACATGGCTGCAATAGCAAGCCACTTTTGGAGGTCACCGTATCTCCCAGGGCCTTCTTTTCTGTGTGAGATATAAAGCTATCTTGTAGTCTGGGGAAGAAAACATGTTTTCACCTTTTTTAGCCAACTGGGACCTCACAGAATCAGCAGTTGGCATGTTTTTGCTGGTTTTCCTGGCCTGATTCCATTCCAGGGGGCCCTGCCCATGGGAAGTTAGTCTTTGGGCAAGTATTTGGTTAGGGCCCCTCTGGGTCCCTAGGGTCTTGAGGTGCAGCCATGTAAATGTCTCCTTTTCTGGTTGGTTTGCAATGAGTAGACACCATCTGTTGAATTAAAAATTCCCTTTATGGAGAGTGGTGAAAGGCTTGTGTGGAAGAGACACTGTTATCTTTCAAGAAAACAGTTCATGAGGTTGAAGAGCTGTGTTCTTGGCCCAACATATGTTTGTCCAATGGCTGTGGGAGCCTCCCCCACCAGGCACTGAATCCTGCCTCATGGAGACGTGCACACATACCGTGGCTGCAGCACACCATGTCCACCCCCTTACATCTCCCTAGTAAAGAAAACCTCCATTTATAGAACCTGCCAAACACGCTTACTCTTTGGACTCTTAAAAACAAACAAGATCCTGAGGCCACAGACTCCATGCATGCATGTGTGGTTTTATAAAACTCAAGCCATCAACCAAAATAATTTTAGAGATGTAGTGAAAGTCCAGAACCAAGCCTTGTCACCAGGGTGGGAGAAATGCAGGAAAGATTCACTGAGAAGAGAGGACAGTCAGATGGGCAGAGTGATGGGAAAAGACATGCAGGCGTCTAGCATGTTCATAGGGAAGGTACCTGGTTCCTCACCTCTGTCTTTAGGGAGTCACTTGCTGTAATAACTCCAGGACAAACATAGGAGGGTGGGCTGAAAAATTGACCACTGCAGCCCTCATTTCTTTCCTTTCAACTCATAGAGCTCATCTTGCCAAGACTGCTTAATAATATGCTGTCCTGTATGATTTCTCCTTATTTCAAGTCCAACTTCTCTCTTCCCATAGATGATAAACCCATTGGGAGTGGATGCCATGATTCGCACATTTTTCACATCCCCAGATATAGGTGCTCACTAAGAACCTGCCATACTGGAAGTATATATCACATACATGCTTTCTGGCTAAATAACCTTTTTGGAATGTTGATTACTCTAGTGCCAGGATCGAGTTATCTCTTCTTATGTTTCTTCACCACTGAATGTGGCATAAAGTGTAAGTAGATGCTCAAAAGAGTAGACTTCTGTTGGCTTGAGACTTAGCTCAAACCCATCTCCTCCTTGGAGGCTTCCCTAACCCTCCCTCTCCTCAGAGTAGTGTTTATCATCCCTTTATAACATATTACCCTGCCTTATCTGCTAACTGCTTCACTCTCTGTATCTGCTACTTAACAGTAGGGGACCATGCCACAGTCATCTTTGTGGCCCCAGAGACCAGCAAAGGATTGGGCATAGAGATGGCACTAATGTATTTTTGTAAATGAATAAATGAATAAGCTATAGAGGTAACTGCCAAGGGGACTGTTAGCTGGCAAATTTCAACCCAGCTGTTAATGCATACTTAACCTCATGAGGGCCACACCAGAAAAACAAAAGAAAACACAACTATAAGAGCTAGTTCTTCAGGGCATTGTTCTAGGAGGGTCAGGAAGAGAGTGTAGATCGAAAGGCAAAAGAATTTTGAAGTCTATCTAGGTTGATCATGATTATTGAGGACACAATTATCAAGCTATAGACAATGTTTGGATAAAGGGCATAACAATAGTGAGTTTCCATTTCTAGACGTTAACTAGAAAACTTTTAGAGGTACTTGACCATAGTTTAGTTGAGGGAACACCACTGTATGTCCAAAGGTTCTAGACATGGCTTGGTTACTACGTATGGTTTCAGGTAAGTCGCTTTACCGCTCTGGGTGTTAGTCACCTCTTGTGAGGTGGAGGATAGAACACCCTAAAATTTCCCAAGACTCGAAGTCTGCGAGTCTATGAAGAAGACCATGACAGGGCATATTTCATACAAATAGAGCTGTGACATCTAGTTTACAGGCCATAAGAGGCTCGTGTGTTGACATGTGCCTTTTTAATTATGGAGATGTCCCCATAGGTAGGGAAGCATTAAAGAGGCCTTGCACAGTACCAGCTAGAAGATCAGAATAAGGCCCAGGGTTTAGTGTAATGGGGAATGACAGAGCTAGAACTCTCTGCTGCCCTGCCCTCTTTCCAACAGGCTGAGTCATCAGGGACCCTTCAGGCAGGGAAGAAGTGGCTCTTGGCAGCTCTTGTAAACTGTGGTTATAGAGGAAGGAGCTCCAGTCAAGTAAGCACAGTATCTGGATAGAATATTAGACATCACCGAATCTAATCTTCTATTCCATGCAGAAATTTCCTCTACATATTCTCCATGATTCTAGTCTCTGGTCAAATACCTATAGTGACTGGTGAGGCAGCTCAATCCTTTGACGAACAGCTCTCTATTTTTATAAGTTTTCAAACATTGACTCAGGACCTCTCCTCCAAACGTATGTGATTTTCTCCTATTTGTTTCTGATCCTGCCTTTTGGAATGTCATAGACTTAGTACTTTGAAACAATGAAGGCTCCTCTGCTCCTGGTTAAATAATCTTGACGGTCTCCACTGCCTTTTCTTACATTGTTCACTACCTGTTTCTTCTCATTGCACATCCCTCCCTTTGAGTCTGGCATCCAGAATTGAAACAAAGCTCCAGGTAGAGTTACTTTTGGGCCGGTAGAGTGGACTAGGATCAGATTAGCTTTTGTGGTGGCAGCCACACTCTGGCGATTCATTCTAAGCCCACTTTACACACGCTGTTCTTCATCCAAGGCACCCCTGTCTCGTGTTGTCTTATTTGAAAGTAATATTTACTGGAATTTTTCCTGATTATAAAACACTTATTCATGATAGAAAATCTAGTAACCAATGAAAACTGTAAAAGAGAAGAGAAAAAACCCTATAAACCCATTACTTAGGGGCTAGTGATATATATCTGGGATATATCTGTTGATTGATGCATAGACCAATAGATATGTAGATATATATATTGAAGTATATTTGTGTGTTTATGTATGTAGAGAATTGTCGTAAAGGACCTATGTACACATTGTGTATTAACAGCAGTATATAAACTAGAAACAAATAACAAAGACTGCTTTAATGACTCTTAACCATTAACATGCAAAACACAGTACAAATTAAAATTTGTGTGGAGAATGGAACAGAGCACATAGAAGACTTTTAATTTCCATGCATGAGATCTTTGTATATACTATATGTTTTATAACTTAATTTTAGGTGCTTAAATAGATAGCATGACAATTTTACTGGATTAGTAGATATCTGTCTATACTATCATTTTTAATTGCTACATGGTATTTCATTATATAGATATATTGAGCTTTGTTTAATCATTCCTCTGTCATTGGGCGTTTAGGCTTATTTACATTGTTACTATAAATAATCCTGTAGTCAACATACTTAACCCAATCACACTTCTTTGATATTTACTAAATAAATTCTTGATTACTGGATAAAAAGTGATCACTGTTAAGGCTTTCAATGTAAACTGCCATCCAGAAAGGTTATAACAATTTCACTCTCCCATTAGTGTTCTGTTAGACTGTTACCTTGAACTTTTGACAGGACTATGTTAAGATTTAAGGAAACAGTATATTTTCTAGTTAAGTGAAAATGTCTTGTTTAATTTGAGTATTTTAGATTCCAAATGAAGCTGAAATTTTATCCCGCGTTTCTATTGTTGGCCATTTGCATTCCTTGTGTATTTTCTGTCCATATCTTTTGATCATTTTTCTCTTAAGGCTTTCAGCTTTTCCTTAATGGTTTTCAAAGCTCTTTTCATATTAAAGATGTTAAACCTTTAGACTGTTCAAGAGATTGCAAATATTTTCCACAATTTTCATTTGCCTTTTAATTTTTTCTTTAAATGTATTTTTTTGGTAGGTGAACTTTAAATCTACGTTTAGGTCTTTACATTAGACATTGTGAAATTTCATCTTGTTTTGGGCTGAAACAATGGATTGATTCCAACAGGATCATTTTGGATCCTACTGTATCCTCTTGATGATCTCTCCAGGGTCCTGGCCTCCATAAATGTGATTAACATGGCCTTAACCAAGTCAGTAGCGAAAACAAAAAAGAACCAAAGTCCCCAGAACCTTCCTGTCGAGCAGGCTGAGCCATTAATTAGTATTTTTTAACCAGTTATGATTCTACCTAAAGTCATTTTCTAGCCCACTTTTTGCTTTCCTGTCAGAAAGTTATCATTAGAGATCTTTTCAAAGCTATTTTGAAGTCTGGATACAATATATATCTTTATTCCTAGTCAACTATCCACCTTAATAGCTGGTCTCACAGAACTTATCCTTAATGCACAGAAACTGCCTGTTTGAGAATCTATATTAAATTTGTATATATCCTACCTTATTCCACAAAATATTTGAACTAGCTTATTAGAATTCATAAAATGAAAAACTAATATATAGATAAAATATCAAGGCTATTAAAAATCATAAGCTTTGACAGTGGAGTTATAAAGCAGATATAGAGACGATGGAGAGTTACCTTTTTATAGTTGGGTCACAATTTAACTCTGAGCTTCCTAGAAGCAAAAGTAAAAAGGGTAATGTGATCAGATATGTGATTTACATTGTCCTAAGGCAAGTAAATACCACTTCCTCAGAAGTATAATCTGACCAGAATTTCACACTCATAAGTTTATAAACTTATAAATCTAAAGTTTGGAGAATCTTACTTCCCTTTTCAAATAATTGGAACTGCAAGTACCCTTTTCTGGGCTTCTAGCTCCTTATTCTCCATAATTCTTTAGGGATCATGTTTAACAGTTTTCTTAGTATCATTAGGTATAGTGCATGATGGCTTCAGACTTGATCCCACTTAGAGTTAACAAACACCTAGTGACTGGTTTTGGATTCAGATCTCTTGTGTTGAATTTTATGTTCTGCAGTTCAGGGATTATCCATCATGACTGGGGGCTCAATAGGGCTTTGAGAGTGACTGACAAATTCCCTGTGATATACTGAAACATGGTGTCAGGATGCACTGCCTTATGTAACCCAGAGCCTTTTCCACAGTCATCTATTTTTTAAAGACACTTTCACCCCCTATGGATATACTTACCATATAGACTAGTTGATTTTTATTATTACTTGTACATATATCCCTATGTGACCTGAATGACAGAAAAATATGTAGAAAATATTAAGCCAACTTAGTACATAGTACTATATAGTATATATAATACTATATACTAAATACTATATAATAATAGTATATATAATATACTATTATAGTAATATATTTATTTATTATTTATTACTATATATAATATATGTGTCTGTGTAGTACATTACTACATATTACTATCTATAGCATATTATATATATCACTCTCTCTATATAGATATATATAACCATTTAAAGAGTCTATAAAAAGGATTTTATGGCAGAAAGAAAGAATACCTCTCATGAGGTCAGATGAACAGCCTTTCTGAAAATGTCTGTGCTGTCCCTGGGCCATTTTCTGGGACATGTGCAGTCCTATCAACTCCTGTGTTCTCTCCTTTCTTCCTTCATTCCCCTCATATGGCTCTGTGTTACCCGTCCTGTCGTTGTAGCTTTGGTCATGGCCTCTGTTGTCGGTCAGTTTGCAGACATTTCCCAAGGACCTGCTTGGTGCCAGGCAATGCATTTGGCTTGGTGGGGGGAGTAAGAGAGGTACAAGTTAGTACTCCTGTTCTCAAAGGTGATGTTTAAATTATTTAACAACTGCACTGACCAATCAGAAAGATCCTGGCTGGAACCAGGGTCCTTGGAAGGCCTGTGCTGTCAGGGGCATTAAACACTTAGTTGCTGGGTTGTGGAAAGGTTGAGGGCTCCAGGGAGTGGCCAGGGTAACAGGGAGGGGCACTTGGGGTACTCAGAGCTGCAATTATTTACCAACTGATAAGGAAGTATCTGGGTAGTATAGTTACCAGTACAGGTGTAGGGGTACAGACTCGCTGAATGTTCTCAGACATTTGGCCCCAAGGCAAGGAGGGAGAGGCATTCTGGCCTCTGAAAGAATGTGAACTTAGGGATTGCCCTCCTAGCCACTGGCCAGCCACCCCAAGGTCTGCTCTTTGAACTGCCCTTGGGATTCTGTTGGCAGCTTTTCTCTCAGCCACTCACAGGCTCATGGCTGAGCAGTAGTCAGTTGGCAAAGAGGTACTGAGCCCTCACTGTGCATTTGACAAGTCTCCAGGGGTATGGAGCTTACATTGAAATCTCTTTTTTGGGGGGCTGGACAGACCAAAATCATCCAGAAAGACCATAACAGAGTAGGCAACAGCTGACCCTTGCTGCTTTGCAGGACTAGCCAGTGTGGTAGACATTAGACATATGGGTTAGGTTCTCTGGAATTTTCATGGCTTCCTCCTTTTGTCACTTAGAAATATGTGTATTTAGGTAGATATAGTGGAGGGAGTAGGTAAAGATCTTAGTGGTGATCTTATTTTCTTAATTGGTTTGAGAACATCTCTATCTTTGGTTCTGGATTTGAGGCCAACTATGGTTCCACAGAGAGTCACCTTTCATTCTTAGGGTGTGTGGTTAACTGTCTCCCTGTCCCTCCACCTCATACCAGGCAGAAAAGTATCATCCCTGGTTCTGGCTAGGAGACGAAGAAAGAGGTAATTTTTACCACAGCCTATACTCCAGGAATAAGATCAGTGGTTCTTGAACCAGGGGAGCTGGAAGTGTCCTCTGGTGATGTTTCTGGCTGGATTTTTGCTGCTGTAAGGGGTAGAAAGGCTAGTTTCTCTGCCTCAAACCTACGAGTCAAGCTCTGGTCCTGGTCCTTCTCCTTGCCCATTCTGACAAGTGGCTAACTTTTAGGTAAAGGATGAAGGCCGCTGAGTGTGCGCGCACCCAGAAGGGATTGGAGTTCAAAGGACAGCCCCTTTGGGGGCCTGCTGCCCTGCCTGAGGCCTCTCCATAAGGGCTCACTGGCCTCGCTTGGAAAGGGCAGCACCTGTTAGTGCCACTGTTTTTATAAGCTAATGAGGGCAGAGTGTGAGCCATAGGCAATGATGCTGGGATATTAGCTGTGACAGGAAGCTTGATCATAATTATCTTAACGAGGATAGGGTTAATTACAGTGGAAACTTAAAAGTTCTCTCTGTTTGAATCCACTGGAGCCGAATGCATTGTGATGTTTTGTCATTTTGATGTGACTTTGGAAAAGGCACTGGGACTCTTCAGGCAGCAGCCATGGCTCCTCAGGGAGCCCAGCAGAGCCCTGCGAATGAAGTAACTGAGATGGTACCTGTGGGTGAGATAATGGGCAGCTTTCCTGCTGGTGGAGCTGGAGGCAGGCAGCCTGCACATGCTTTGGAGGTGCTGATTAGGTTTCCAGAGCAAAACCACCTGCCACAGATAGGACCTCACACCCAGTCTCTGTGCCTGCCCTGGGTGGCTCTTGACTGGGCTGGGAAGACCTCTCTCCAGCTGGCTGTGCCGAGGTAGCAGGTGAAGCCTTACCCTCCCCCTCCAGCCCCTGACCACGGCTGACATGCCTGCCTCACCTTCCAGCCTGCCCCTCAGACATCTGCAACCACTGCCAAGCAAGCTGGTGAGTAACCCTGGAGTGACAGTCATCTCTTCCACCAAGGCTCTTGGGTCCATTTTGCTGTCCACACACAAGGTTATAGCAGAGAAATTACAGTTCCGTCATCTTTTCCTTGTAGATCTGTAGCTGTCCCATTAAACAGCATAGATCTGTGTGGATCCTGAAAGCCTTTTTTGCCTTGTCATTTTATTTAACACAACCTATCAATTTACAGGAATCTAGTATATGGGAGTATGAACTCAAGGATTGATGCAAATTATTTCTTTTCCTACTCCTTCCAGGGGAACAGCAGTGACAACAACAACAACAAAAGTAAAATTGTTAAAAAGTAAAGGATAAAACCATCTTCTAGGTGTGTGTTTATTGGCCTCCACATGCCAGCCAAAGCAGAGAAATCCTGTCGTCTCCAGTTTTACTCTTCACTGTGCTCTCAGCCTCCTGTCGCAGGCCCTCAGCTCTGAATTTAGCTGATTAAATCACAAAATGCACACCACACTGATGACATGAAGGCAGGGATTTATTAATTAGCAACCGCCCCCCCCCCCCCCGCCCTGTAACATGGTTTTCTTTTAAGTGAGCAGCTAATAACATTGCATGGCAAAAAGAATCTCAAAACCAGACAGGTGACAGGATTTGAGCCGGAGCTGCCCGACTGCTCTCTGAAGGCTCACTCAGGTATGGAGCTTTGCCCCAGAGCCCATCCTGAGAGAAAGGCAGTCTCTGCGGCCTTCAGCCCTCTTCATGCTGTGTCATTTTGTCGTATGCCTCCCCTGAAGCACTCTTGGAAGGGAGCTTTCTTCTGCTTGCCAGTTGCCCACCATCTGCTGATTCTATGATAAGAGTATTATATTTGCATAACATAACTTGAGAACAATGTGTATTTTGATGCTGCCCTTGACCAGAGCCCAACTGATGTTTGTGCACAAAGGACTTATTAGCCATCCATGAGGTGCCCTGATGGGAGGTGGCCTCAATTCCCCTTTTGGTAAACAGGGCCTAGTCCTGAAACGCTCTTTTGGATCATCACTCATTAAACCCCATGGAGGAAGGGACTTCAGCAAAGGTCGAAGTTTCCCTGCAGAAACTAGACTTACTGCACACCTTTGCACATTTGTTCATCTGCCCATCCCCTGCATCCTGAACACCGTCCCCGCCCAGGTCAGGGCTGCCAGAAAAAACAATGAATGAAAGGAGGAAGGAAAAGAAAGAAAACAGCGCTAACAAGTGCTGGTAACTTGTTAGTCCTTGTTCACTCATTCTCTATAAGATCCTATGAGCCAGATGCAACACAGAACAAGAGAATTCAGATGGGTTATTGATATGTCCAAATTCACAGTGCAAGTAAATGGTAGAGCTGAGGCAGAATCCCAGACTTTCCTGACTACGTGTATGTAAGTTGTGTTTTGCCTCCCTGAAACATGAGGAAGTAGATAAAGGAAGAGGAGGAAATTAAATCTGATGACCCCATGCACCCTTCACATAAAATGTAAGCCGTATTGCCCTCCTGCTGTGGAGCAGGTAGTGTTGGCTGTAGGAATAGTTGTGGTCTGGGTGCTGAGCCCAGGCTGGACCAGCCGGAGGGTCAGGCAGGAGTGGGACATGCTGACAGAGCTCTGGGCCCAGTGGCATCTGGGTATTTAATTACTTATTCTCAATGCATATTATACCTTCCAAGTATTGACTCCCTATTTTGGAGTCCTCTTGGCAGAGGTCCCACAAGGGAGAGATGGATGCCTCGAGAAAGCTCTGGCGCTAAAGTTCACATGCACACCAGATGTGTAAGGCATTGCACATGCAAGCAGGCAGGTCTATAATGGAAGTGCTATCAGTAAATGTATAAATAGTGTAGACAACATCTCCCTGATTCGTCACATTTTATATAATAGCCAGGAGGTCCCATGCGAGCCCACCCTCTGGTCGACGTCGTAGCTCAGCTGTCAGCCTGTGCAAGCTCAGCATGGCTCTTGGGTCTGGCAGATGAACGAGCTGGGAGTGTGTGTTTCTGTGTAAGTCCCTCCATCGGGCGGCTGTCTTTAATTATCGTCTGTGTGCGCCCGGGCAAGCACATGTGCTCAACTGTCCCTCACTACTGCCACCGCCAACACTCCTGAGTCCATAACATTGAGTTAACTTTCAGCTAAGTGTATAAACAAGGTTATTTTTCCCTTTCTGATACTTGTTTTCCCCGAGCCGGGTGCTTAATTCTTTCTGATGCCTGTTTATTTACTCCCTCGACATCTACATCGCTTGCACTCTACACTTCTTTCAAAAATAAAGTGAGAAGTCCACTTTCCATAAATTAAAACAGTAACTTCAAGGCAGGGTCATTGAAACAGAAATTCCCCCAAACCCTTCTCTACTCAGCTCGCAAACAAAAACAAAAACAAAAAGAAACAGCCTTTTCAAACTGGAGTGATCATGTGCTTCCACAGATGCCTTGCCTTTTGGGGCAGCCACAGGGACACTGGGCAGAAGCAAATTACGTGATTAGTAAAGAAAAAAAGCACAGAGAAAACGAAAGTCAGAGGCAGCGAATGGGGCGAAAGGAAGCCTTCCCAGCAGTTTCCTCCAACTGTACAGAGGAGAACTGCTAAGAAATGATACTTGAAGTTATATTTATTATTGTAAGAGGGGTATGATATTTCTGGGCAGAAATGATGGATGACAACTTAAATTTGTGTCCAGGGAGTGAAGGTGAACTGTGACAGAGTTATTTATCTTGGGAATGGAGGTTAGGGTCAGCTGAGGCTGGGTGCCTGAAGGCACGAGACGTTGACAAATTTATCCTGCGGGCCGTATCTGAAGCCCTTTGTTTTGGATCCTGGCTACTCAGTAAGTGACCCTCATCCTTCATGTTGGCAATGCGTGAAGGATGCGGTGAGTGCCAGCGGCCCCTTCTCCTCCGCCGCCCCGCCCCGGCTCCTGCTACTAATTCTTGTCATTCACTTTGCTGACAGGCACCAAGCCCAAACTATTCCCAGTCCTGAAAGGGAAGGTTAAAATATTTATTTCGGCTCATAATGGCCTCCCTGATTTAGTGCAGGATCATTTTTTCTGTTGCCTTTGTCATTGCAGGTCACTGGAAGGACTGAGCGCGTTCGAGAGCCTGGAGGAACTCATCTTGGACAACAATCTGCTCGGGAACGACCTCGTGTTGCCAGGGTTACCCAGGCTCCATACCTTAACCCTCAACAAGAACCAAATATCCTTGGTTCTGCCCGCTGCCCCCACTCCCCGCCCAGCCCCACAGTAGTCCCCTCCTGCATGCCACCCCCACTCCCCCGCACCATCCCTCCTCCCCCGCCCCACACAAATAGCTGCGAAATGTCAAATGAGTTTTATGTGTCAGCTAAATTAAAGTATGTGAAATACAGTCCATGGGCAGACAAAGCGTTCTGTCTTCTGGCACTCGGGACACTTCAGAGTAATTTATTATAGGTCATTCATAAATGAAATGCACCATTATATCTTCCTGTTGCTCCATTTTAGTGTAGAGATCTAAGTTATAGCTGTGAAGAAATCTTTTTAATAGATAAAAATAGAGAAAGAAAATAATGTCACTGCCGCCAAGAAGGCAAAGCTGGGTTCTGTTGGCTTGGGCTTGTGTGGGAGGGCGACCTCTGGTGGAACTAAGGAGTAATGTCACTGAGCAAACGGCCTTCCAGGAGGTTTCTGGAAGGCTCTGCAGCAGACTTGGGGAACAGTTCTGCTGGGGGACAGCGAGGAAAGGGCTAAGGTGGAAGATAAGTGTGAATGGAGTGGCTTAATAACTTGTTCACATGGTAAGGTAGAAGTAGAAAAAGGATCAGGACATTTTCCCTGGAGTATGAAATAAGACCATATACATATGTTAAGTTTAACATATATGCATATGTTAGCTTTAGGAATGATTTGCAAAATCATTTGTTAGCCACTGTTTATACTTCAAGCCATAACATCTTTCCTCAGTAAAATATGCTACTTGTGGCCTTTATTAATTGGCTCTTTAATAGAAGTAGAAGCAGGCTTACAAGTAAATATCAGTCTTTATCGTGATGAAATGGTGATGGATTTTTTCCTCTCCTATCCTTTGGTCCACCAAGTTTCCTAGCCATTGTTTGAAAAATTATTATAGTCAGTGTGCCTTGTGGTTTCCTTGGCTGCCTTTGGTGATGAGTTGGACAATATTCTCAAATCAATCAAGAACAGAAGGATTATTAAGCTAGAATTTGGATCATATGTTTTCTCCTTTGGGTCCCAATGCTCATATCCTGTGTCCCACGTCACATGGATTTAGCCAAGTTCATGAGTCAGCTTAGTTATGTTTAGCTGTGTGGTCATGGACAAATCATCCTTTAACTGCTTCTGTTTCTCTATCTCTCTTTTTTTTTTTTTTTTGGTAACATCCCAGCTTTCACCTGTCTGTTAGGAGAACTGGCAGAAAGGAATGTATAAAAGACTTTTTTTGCATGTTGGAATCAAAGGGCTGTAATAACGTGAGCAAAGCAGGTTTCCACATGGGTGAAAAGCCAGCTGCCTCTGCCCTGGGATACTGTCAAGAAGGTAGTGTAAGAAATGGTGCAGTGAGAAGGGCTTCCTGAGCAGCCCACAGATCAAGCCAGAAGGACTTTGTATAGCAAGTGCTGTACAAATGCTAATCCCAAACTCAATTTCTCTTCTCACTCAGCACACTTCCCGGCCACTTCTCTGTCACGTTAATTCATGCATGGTGAGAAATCCAAGCTCATTTCAGCACCAGCCTGAACAAAACAGTTAAAAGAAGGGCACACTAACTGTGAGAGAACATCATTTCATGAAATCCCAGTCTGCAGATGAACTAGTTGGTGATTATTTTTTTTGATCAAGTGCTGATTTGTATAGGTAGGTTATAGTATTGCTTTCCTCCATTACCACTGATAGTTGAAGAGACATTGAGTAAATATTGATGACTGACAGATTACCTGATTAGTCTAATTAGTTAGACTAATAAGTAAGATTCTGCATCATGTGAATTTACTAAGCATTATTATCTCCCATTTTAGAGGATTCATTTTCATAACCTAGCACAGAATATGCTGAAAATGCGCAGGAATCCACTCTAGATTTTACTTATTATTTACTCAGTTTATTTAAACTGAAAAATAAAAATTCACCCATTTTCCCACCCCCTACCTACCACCCTTGGCAGCCACCAATCTGTTCTCTGTATCTATGAGCTTATTTTTTGTTTAAGATTCCTCCTATAAGAGAAACATACAATATTTGTCTTTCTCTGTCTGACTTATTTTACTTAGCATAATGCCCTCAAGGTCCATCCATGTTATTTCAAACAGCAAGATTTTATTCTTTTTTATGGCTGAATGATATTCCATTGTGTGTGTAATATATATATATATATATATATATATATATACCGCAATTTATTTATTCATCCATCAATGGACACTTAGATTATTTCCATATCCCGGCTACTGTAAATAATGCTGTGGTGAATATGGGGGTGCATATGTCTTGTCGAGTTAGTGTTTTTGTTTTCTTTAAATAAATACCTAGAAGCAGAATTGCTGGTTCATGTGGTAGTTCTATTTTTAATTTTTTGAGGAACCTCCATACTATTTTCCACAGTGGCTGCACCAATTTGTATTCTAACCAACAGTGCACAAGGGTTCCCTTTTCTCCATATCTTCACCCAACACTTATTTTTCCTTGTCTTTTTGATGATAGCCATTCTAACTGGTATGAGGTGATATCTTATTGTGGTTTTGATTTGCCTTTCCGTGATGATTAGTGATATTGAGCATCTTTTTATGTACCTGTTGGCCATTGATATTTCTTTGGAAAAATGTCTATTCAGATCTTCTGCCCGTTCTTTAATCAGTTTGGTTTTTTTGCTATTGAGTTGTTTGAGTTCTTTATATATTTTAGATATTAGCCCCTTATCAGATATATGATTTGCAATTATTTTCTCCTGTTCAGTAGGTTGCCTTTTCATTTTGTTGATGGTTTGCTTTGCTGTACAGGATGTTTCTCATCTTTAACGGAATAAGCTGGATTGGATGATGGTTTTATTCTCAGTGTTGCTGTCACTAAAGATTAGCAGGCCTCTTGCCTCTACAGTGCTGAGGAATTGTCTTTGTCTTTGGTTGAGTCCTTTCCCTGTCCTATGCCTCACCTTCTCCAATCGGTAGCAGTAATGCTAAGGGAGTAATGATAATGGCCTGGGACAGACTGAAGCAGAAGGCAACATGTAGCTATAAAGGTGGCCGATTATATCACTGGCTGTTGCAGAATACTTTATTACCAGTAGATACAAAAGATTATAGTTGTCTTTCTTAGGATACAGTTTCTCCTCTTTTCTACTGGTGTGATCATGAAGATCGGTTTACTTTCCCCACGTGCTTGACCAAGAAGTCAGAGAATGAAAGGCAGGTAAAAGCAGCAGTGACACTGCATGACATCCTCTTAATCAATACCTTCTAACTCCATGTTTTGAGCCACTGGCTCTCCTACCTACTTGTGAAAATACTCCAGCTCTCCAACAATTGCTAGGTTCCATATTGCTATTGTTATTCCTTGAAATGCCTTAGACTTGGGCTCTATCAGTTAGCTTTGCTGCATAATCATCCACCCCAAAAGTTAGTGGCTTCAAACTGCAAATATCTTATTTGTTTACAGTTCTGTGTGTCAGCTCTCTGGTCT
Organism: Equus przewalskii; assembly: GCF_037783145.1. Classification (NCBI taxonomy): domain Eukaryota; kingdom Metazoa; phylum Chordata; class Mammalia; order Perissodactyla; family Equidae; genus Equus; species Equus przewalskii. The sequence goes on from NC_091831.1 coordinate 63,577,784, forward strand.
AGGCTCTGCTGGATGGATGGTTTTACTGCTAGTATTATCTTGGGTCACTCGTGCAGCCCTAGTTATCTGGAGGCTCGGCTGGGGTTAGATGGTCTGTGATGGCCTTGCTCATATGACTGGAGGTTGGTGCTGGCTGGTGGCTGAACTACCTGTCTTCATCAGGCTAGCACAGGCCTCTCCCCATGGGAGGAGTGTTCTAAGAGCAAAGTCCCAGTGTCCATGTAAGTTTCAAGCCCTACTTGCATCATGTGTGTTGCTGTCCCAAGGCCAAAGCAAGTCACCTACCAAATGTAGAACAAATGTGAGAAGGGACTATCCAAGGTGGGAATACAAAGAGGCATGACTCATTCCTGTAACAATCTAACACACAGACCTTGGTGTCTTGTCTCCTTCAGATTAAAGGTAGATGTAGAATCAAGTAACTATTAACCTTTGAAAAGGTAAGTATTAATTCTTTCTTATAAATTGAATCTTATTTTAAACATACTAGGAAGCTTGCTATCAAATGGGGTTCTACCTTAGTTCTTCTGTGAAGTTTGTTTTGTTTTTAACTTTTGGCCTTTTGCATATTTAGAATGATTATTCACCCCTACCCCACGCCTATTTTATCTGCCTGGCAAATCTGGAGTTTCCCAGTTTGGTTTTACTCATAGTTATGTATGTCTAGACAATGTTCTATGTTACTGGACCCTGGGAACTTGGGTTATGGGCTTTCTTTTATTCTTTGGCAAGAGGCACTATCACATAGCAGATAAGAACAGGCTCTGAAGCCAGACTTCCTGGGCTTGTACCCCTCTCTGCCACTTTCTGCATGACCTTGGACAAGTTGCTTAACATCTTGATGCTTTGGTTTCCTCTGAAAAATGGAGACAATAATAGTATGCATCCCATAGGTTGTTGTGAGGGTTCCTCTAAGTATCTCAGAAATGTTAAGTTGTAGTAGCATAGTAAGTTCTATGTAAGGGTTAGTATTATTGATGTTATTATTATTATCTTAGAGAATTATGTGAACTTATCTGATCTTACTTGGGCTACATTATAACCAAGGCCAGAGAATAGATTTGGAGTGCTTCTTTGACTTTTATAATTTAATATTACCCTCATATCATTCTGTGATTGAGTACCATTGGTGAATAATTATTCTTATTTTTATGAAAAAACTGGAAGAGTGTGAACTTTTTGAAGTCACATTGATTTTCACTGGTGAGGCTCAGTCTGGAACCCAGGTATGTGAATTCCTGGCCCCAGATTCTGAAACCCAAAGAGGGAGGCAATCACTGCACAAGATGAGCAAATAAGATGTGGGAGGAATCAGCTGCCTGTGCCTACCCCCATCTCCCCCCAGGCCCTGCTCTCAGCTGCAAAGGGAGCTCACAAAAGGAATTCAAGAGCCCAAACCCGGCATCTGGCAAATTTCTTCTCAATTCACAAGTGCCTCACTTCCTGGTTGTATACCTCCTGCTTGACCTCCCATCTTTGTTCTACCATCCCTTTGTCCCACTTCTGTTCAGCCCTCAGCTTTGGTGTGCTGTCTTGGTATACCCAAAAGCCTGGTCTTTCTGGTCTACCTCTTCATCTCTTGGTTCACAGCTTAGCTCTCTCTCCTTTCTTTGGTTCATTTAGACTGAGCTCTGTAGGCACTGGCCGTGGAGTTGACCTCTTCTCCCCAACACTCATATTCTCTCTCTCTCTCTCTCATTCACCATGAGCATATACACACTATCCCTGGCTCTTCCCCATAGGAGTGGGTTCTTGGTAATGGTCTCAGCCATATCATGTCTTAATACCCAGTCTCAAATAAGAGAACAACTGAGATGTCAGGAAAATAGAGATATTTAACCTCTGCACAATCAGGTGATAAGCTGACTTTGTTTTAATCACACTTCATTTCTTTTTTTTCTGTCTCTGTTTGCTTCAGCACATGTGTGAAGAGACAGTATGAATTGTAGTGCTAACAATATACAGCTGGGCTGTAGTAAGGAGACCAATGCGCTGTCAGAAGGCTAGACTAGGGTTCCCACAGCAATGTACAGTGTCATCTCAGGGAAGTCCCTTCACCTTGTCAGATGCTTCAGTTTCTTTATCTAAAAACTGGGTAATATACATTTTAGAGTATTTTTGAGACTTAAAATGTCATAATGTATATATATGTGTGTGTGGACATATGTGTGTATGTGTGTGTGTGTATATACACACACACACACATACACACATGTACATACATATATTCATATATGGGAAATCACTTTGTTAACACCCAAAGACTTTACAACTTCGTGGTACATTTTACTGTTAGCCAAAGCCTCAATGCTTTGAATGAATAAGCCCAAATTAGCAGTAACTGAGGTACAGAGCATAGCTGGATGACAGCACTTTGTGGTCTCCTACAAAAGCATGTTAGAATCCTCATTTTTCAGTATTTTGAATTCCCCTTTTGTGTTAGGAAATCACGAGTCACATTTCCCCTAGAATATAGACTTTGCCATTTACTGACTCTATGACCTTTGATCCCAGTTTTCTTAATTATCTGTATGTGATGATAATTTTGACATGCATGTGCAAATAAAAATAAGATAATATATCATGTAGACTGTTTAGTTAGCATTCAAAAATCCTATGTTAGGATAAGCTCTGATTGAAATCCTCACCATGGTTATTGATGCTGCTCTTTAACCTGGAGCTGAGCACAGAAGGAGGGTACATGCCCATTCTCACTTTGGAAACAGCTTGGACCTGTGCAACTGGGCATGACACCAGGAGACTCTCCTCCTCCCTCATGCTCCAAACTTTCAAGGCAAGATGTTGCTTTGATCTTGGGCTCTCTGCAGAAAATCTCCCTTGGCAAGGCTAGCCATGACAGCTGGGCTGCATGGTGGCAACTTTCTGTAGACAACACTGAAAAAGAATCTGAACAGCAAGTACTCTGGAGAAGACTTGATGAGGGAAACCAGGTGTATACTGAGAATCCAACTGGAGAGAGTTGAAACTGTGCCAAACAGCTTCAAATGTTAAAAAAAGGAGGGGAAAAAAAAACACCCTTAGGAGAATCCCTGAAAATGTCTCCACTGTAGTGGTCTTGGTTAGCCAAAGACACCACGTTCTCTCCACTGATTGCCTCTGGTTAATTTTCTATGCAGCTTGACAAGAAGGAATGTGACAAGTTCTATCTCAGAGCTTGCAATCAGGCAAGACAGGGCTGTGCTCGTCCTTGCTGGCCCAGGAGACCAAGAAACCAATTAAAACTCCTCCTCGAGTTTCATCCTCCGGTGGTGGTACATAATGATGATGTTCTGGTCCAGAGCACCCATGGAGTAGGTGCTAGTGATTCATAACTAGTGTCGATTTGGGGGGGGACCACCTGGCTCAGCCCGATTGACCATTTATCAGATAGTTGAAAGGCTTAGGAAGGTGGAATAGCTTCTGCCACACAAAATATCCTAAATGAGGCAGGCTCTAAGGATTCCAAGGAATCCAGAATTCCTTAGATTCCTTGGCACAGGGTGGCTGAAGGTTTCTGAAGCTTGCAGACCCTTTGTGCAAGAAATTCCCATGATCAGGACATTCAAATGGGTCCACGTCTCCATGGCCTCCTGCTCAGGGGCAGATCCAGATTTTGAAACTTACATGAGTTGAGGAGACCGTCTTAAAGGCAATGACTAAATAATTATGACTGTAAAATTAGGTATAAAGATGAATGTTTATTTGGAATAAAAAATATATCAAAGCAAATTAAAAATTGGAGTTGACAAATACCACACATATTAAAATATTTAGAAAAGTAACAATCTTTGTATTAGACATGCCTATATAAAAACTTTTTCCCAATTTTTTTCTGCAAATTCCCCTATAATTTCTTATGTAATTAAATTTTGTAATATTTTATGTAGAGAGAATAGATAATTCCATCCAATTGAAAATTGATTTTTATTTTTAATAGTTTAGGAATGTTTCTTTGTTTCACCATTCATTTTGGTAATTTCACCACTGAATTATTGATAACAACATTAAAATTATTAAATTTTGGTAAAACTCTTACACATTTCTTTCATATATGAGCTATTAAGATTTCAGGACATTTCAAGTTGGTTGTGTGTGTGTGTAGGGGGTAAACACACAACAACTTAATCTTAAATGTTCTTTGAATTTATAAACTCCTTAACCACTTATCATCAGTTTTATGTTGGTCCCTATATGTTTGTGTCAGCATGGCAGGTGGTAGGAATATTACTGGAAACCATTCCTTCTGGTACTGTTGTAATAACCAGACACAGAAATGACTGCATACGACACAAGTATATCCCACTGAATCCTAATTAAATGTTCCTCTTTCATAAGTTCCTCTTACCCAGGTCCCCAGAATTCCCATGGCACTCCTAACATCACCCAACTCCAGGGGAAATGTCATGGAAAAAATCTTAGTGGAGAAACACAGTGATATTAACTGATTGCAGTTTAACCTACTTTTGCAAATTTTACAAAACTATGTGACCATGTGACTCTATTACTAGGGCCTTTCTCAGGGCCCTGGAATGGGCCTATCCAAGAAAGGAGCCCTCACACACAAGCATTATTAGCTCTGTGGTAAATTTACATGTGAAGATTTACTCAAATTAAACTGAGCCTACTTCCCTGGGCAATGGCATGCTTGGCTTCCCATCAGTGGTTGCTAAAGGTTGAGAAATGACTGGGAGTTCAATCCAACTCAGTTGCCTAATGTTTCCTCAACTTGAAAATCATGCCAGGTTTGAGTTCCATTCCTTCACATTCCCACCTTCATACAGTAGATGAGAATTAGGTGAAGGTTTAAGGAGTTTGTCCCTAAGAGGGAAATAGGTTTTAGTTAGACTTTTTCATCCATAGTAGAAAGGGCTTCCCCTAGGTTCTCCAGAGCCACTGTCTACATAAATAATTCGAATCGCTCCAAATCAGTATGTCAGCACCATTTTGATAGCCCACTCTCTTGGGATCCTATAAGAGAAATACTGTGCTGACCAGCATGAGTGATCAGCTCTCCTGGCTGCCCCACTAGAACTTGGGCCTGTCCTTGAGGCTTCAGGACGACCTGACAGGCATGAGTTCCAGTTCTCCTTGGAGTAACTGTGAGTCCCATGTGTGGACTAGAAGACTGGAGAGAACCCTGAAAGGGAGAAACCGATGCTGGGACTGAGGTCTAAGTATGTCCAAGTCCAGGCATGCAGTACCCCACCTGAATGACACTGTTTGCCCCTGGCTAGTCCTGGATACCAGACAGAGACTTAAAGATTTTTGAGGAAGGCCTCCAAAACATGGGGCTCCCTGAGTTGCCTTTGCTGGGGTCTAAAGGCAGCGCTGGTAGAGAATGTGCTGATAGGACTATTTTTTTTTTCTAATGTATATTTCCACTACATTTTTCCCAATGTAGTAATGCCTGTGAAGCATACAAAGGCAGAACCTGCTGGAAAAGCCAAGTTTTCCCTGAAATTGTTCACTCTCATTTTAATTGGTTTTTTAAATGTTTTTCTGAGAGAGTGTGATGATTAAACTTTAATTTAAAAAGTAGTAAGCGTGTTTTGTCTTCATTGATGAAGTGCATTAATGTTTTGACTCCAGCCACTCACCCACTGTACTTCCAACCTCACTGCCCTGGTGGGGCCTTCTCTGTAGTCTTCTCCACATGCTCTCGTTCCTATCATCCTCATTCCAGTGTCCTTTGTGGGCATTCCTAGTTCTCATTTGTTAAATATTTATTAGGATTGATAACTTCAGTGTTCACTGTCTGTGCTTGTTTAGGAAACGGGCATGATGTTGGCAAATTGAAACCCACAGTGGATAAGTAGATGCTAAGATCCTCTTTGACTAGTTTCTCCCTTTTTTGCTTGTGCTCTCCCTCTCATTGTCTCTGTCTTGCTCCCTCCCAGAGTAGAGCTTTTGTTCTTGCATATGGTGGTGGCAGAGCATGTGTATGAAGAATGCTTGAAGGAACTTAGTTTGGAGAATAGACAATTTATGGAAGACATATGATCTTCAACTATCTGAAGGGCCATCATGTGGAAGAGAAGAATCCCCTGTTCTTTGTGACCCCAAGCAGTTAAATTGGTTCTGTGGGTAGGAATTTGAAGATTCAGTCCCCGAGGGAAAAATAACCTCTTTCTTATGGTTGTAGGAGATAGAGTGAGTTACCTTGTGGTGACCCCTTGGCAGAGATGTTAGGGACTGGATTCAGACATTGGTTGGATTTGGAGTTCATTCTTCTCTGACAAGTTGAAATGAAATACAAGAACACTGGTTAATGTCCCGTGATTAGATACCCTGGCAGAGTAAAGGCAGCCCATCCTTTGACTTTACCTTCCTCTCCTCGGTCCAAGTGGACCTTACTCCTAGAAACTGTACCCCAAGTCTTTGACTCTTGTATGTTTCATTCACCCTTATATCTTTAACCCCTGTATGCTCTGCTGTCATTCCCTGTCAAGGACACCATTCTGTCCGCTGATGTTGGCTAACTCCTCTTATCCATTGGCCCCTGGTAGTCCTGGCCTCTGTTCATGGCCTGTCTAATTATCACCTTTCCTAGGGCTCATGTGTATGTGGCTCAAGCCAGGAGTTGATGTGCAGACTAGTCCCCCCCAACATCTGTGATTTCCTGGACCTATGACTCCTGCCTTGTTTGTTTTGGGGATCTCAGTGTTTGCCTTGACTGGACAGTGGATCCCACTGAGGAGATGAATCATAGAATAATCTCACCACCATGCCCCTCCTTGATCTTTTATCTTTCATTCTTTCCTTCATAGAATATTAGATTTACAACAGATTCCTAGGAAAAGCATTTTGACCGACCTGGCTTGACTAAACCTGTCCTAATTTACTCTGTCTTCTCTTAGCTTTGTTCTCCTTTCCCCCTCAATCCAAGGTTTTATTGCTACCAGTGAGGCCATTGAGCAATGTTTAGCTCTGCCACAGGCCCTCAGATCATAAGAGGATGCCAATCCCTGTTTGAGTCTATGCTATTCCCATATGTTTTGATGGTAAATTACCCCCTTAAGGAGAAATAACATATTTTTAATGAGGCCTTTGGAAATAATGTCTTGCTTTCAATACTGGGAAAAATAAAGTTTTGCATATTGCAAAATATTTTACTACATGGAATCTACCCTTCATCATGTTTAATAAAACAGAACTATAGAGAAAAGTGTGATAAAATAATGAAGTTCATTCATTTTCTCTCAAGTGATCTGTACTTAGCTTTTCGTGTCCAGAGAAAAGCTGGGCTGTGTCCCCAGCAGTAGGAGTGAAAAACTAGCCATGCCAGACACACAGCTAAGTTGATTTCAACCCTCACCCATGTCATCTCATGGGAACAGCCTGGACTCCTCAGCTGCTAGGCTGTGCTTGTCAGTCACGGTCTAGGCTCTTTACTAAGCCTTTGTTTTCCTGGACCAAGATCCTTAACTGTTGTCACATTACTGACTTGGAGTGTCTGCTTGATCACCTGGCAGAAGTGACACCAGCTCTGGAGTATCTCAGCCTGCTGGGTAATGTGGCATGTCCCAATGAGCTGATCAGCTTGGAAAAGGATGAGGAAGACTACAAGAGGTACAGGTGAGTATCTAGGAGTTTGAGCATGGTGGGAGAAGGGAAAAATAGCATCTTTGGGGGGATAATGTTATCCTATGGCGTGCATAGTAGATGTTTGGTAAATATTGGTGGACTCCATGATAAGGTTAACCTTTCACCATTGGGTGATCTATAGCCATTAGTTCCCTTCATTGAGGTCGCAGGAGCCAAGAAATGTGAAAAGTTGTTGGGTGGTATAGGTCAGGGATTGACAAATTTTTTGTAAAGGGCTGGATAATAAATATTTTTGACTTTGAAGGTCATGTGGTGTCTGTCACAACTTGTCCAACTCTTCTGTTATGGTGCAGAAGTAACTTTAAACAATTTGTAAGTGAATTGGCATGGCTATGTCCCAATAAAACTTTGTTTACAAAAACAGGCAGCAGGCTGGCTTTGACCTGCTATATTTTGCTGACCCGTGATCTGTGTTATAAGATCTTCCTGTGGTCTGACTCAGAGTCACTGTTTGGAGACAGAGCACTTCCCACCAAAGTTTAGGAAGCTTATATACAATTCTAAGAAGAAGTCTCAAAAGGCCCATAACTTTGTTCCAAAAAGGTATATCTCAGTGGCCACCAACATGTGCTTTGAGGGGCTCAAGCAGAAATGCTTTTCTTTCTTCTCTCTACCTTTAAACCAGCTGCTTTGAAATACCTGATCCAAGTTCACCTCTCTTGGAGAGTCTTCTTGATCTTAACCGTTTTACTAAACTCTTTTTTTTTCTTCATTTTGAATTCTATATGCTCTCATTCTTTTTTTTGGTAGGGGTGGGGGAGGAAGATTGGCCTCAAGCTAACATCTATTGCCAAACTTCCTCTTTTTGCTTGAGGAAGATTGTTTCTGAGCTAACATCTGTGCCAATCTTCCTCTATTTTATGTGGGATTCTGCCACAGCATGGCTTGACAAGCAGTGCTAGGTCTGCATCCGGGATCTGAACCTGTGAACCCCAGGGTGCCAAAGTGGAGTGCGTGAACTTGACTGCTACACCACCAGGCCGGCCCCTATATGCTCTCATTCTTGATTGTTGTTTTGTAAATGTTTTTAATAATCTTTTCATGACTGTAGCCTCTCTCTATTATGATGTAAGCTCTCATTAACATCCCAACTGAATCAATGTGGAAGGAGAGAGGGAGAGAGGAAGGAAGAAAATACAAGGCAGATAGGGCTACTGGAAAATAAATTTGAAAAGATTGGGGAAAGAGGATAATGGTTTGAGAGGAACTTGTTCTATTGGGACTCAGACCACTTGTTCTGTGGTGACCCATGAAGTAATGTAGTTGGAAGCATTCATTTTCTATAAAGGCAAAGCTGTAAGCAATACTGAAGGCTATTGAACACTATATATTTAAAAAATGTACACACACATATAAGTAAGGCTACAATAGAAATTCAGTTATATTTATTGGGAAGAAGTTTGTACATTTACTTCATTTTCCGTGTTTCTTGATTAATTTTGTAAGGATCTTAGACTTGTTAAGCCATCTTAGAATAAAGCTGTATCTCTGCTTTTAAAAAAATGTGTTAAGTCTTTCTTCATCGTGAAGATTTTCATTTCGAAGGCAATACTGTTGATTTGAATGTGAGTTCTATTAGGAGAAATATGGTTAATTTCCAGCAGGTGCATAGTTAACAAATTCCTAAATCAATCCTTTAAGTTGCTTAATCACTTAGAACTTAATTTGCTTGTTTAACACTCTTGTCAACTTTGAAGCATTTGACAAAGCATATTTTACCTTCTTGCAGCAACTTGTTTATAAGACATGTCTTGGAAGGGTCAAGCAGGTCCAAGAAATTTCTCTCAATCTACATTTTTAGTAAACTAAGCATTGTTTGGGAAATTCTCATTTATTTTCTGACTTCTTTTTTAGATTCCTGTGTTTATTTCTTTAAACTAGACCAATAAATTATATATTTATGTATATGTGTGTGTGCATGTGCATATATATGTGTCTATGTATGTGTATGTATATATATGTGTGTGGGTATATGTGCACACATTCACACACATTTGTTTATTCCTAAAGCTATATGTGAATTGAACTGTACGCACATTTTTTGCTATTTTTTTCTAGAATGAGAGAAGTAGAGAGAGGAAAGTCTCCACTTCCACCTTATTCTATTCGGTCTAAAATAGAAGGCTTATAAGATTGTAAAAGGAAAAGAAAAGCTAATACTATTTTGTTATTATTGTTAACTGATTACATTAGCAAAAATACAAAGACCCATCGTGTAAGGGGCCACATCAGAAGATCTGATGTAGAATCCAACTTTGCCAGTGGGACCTTTAAAATAAGGAAGACAGTCTAGATCAGTGACCCTCAACCATGGCTACACTTTTGAATATCCAAGGCATTTTGATTCGTTTAGTGGCAAATGCAAAAAAAATAGTCAATAGGTGATTCTGGCGCTCAATTGAGAACTATTGGACTAAGCAGTATTTAAAATCCCTGTTGGCTCCAGCATTCTGAGATATTCTGCTCCCAACCAGTTACAGTTCTTCCTTTACCATCTCACCCATTTTATATATTCCACCTTCTATATTTCTGTCACTACTTGATATATGTCAACATCCAGAGACTGGCTTCCAGCTGGTAAGGGCTGTGTCTTCTTGCCCTTTGAAGCCTTATCAATACCTAAAGTAATGCTGACCATGGAATAGGGGCTTGGTAACTGTTTGCTGGAGCTGGCTTGAAATTACCCTTCCCTCTGGGGAGCTGAGTACTTATAGAAGGATGCAAGGCCCTTTGGGCACCTCAGATGCCCACTGCCTATTCGGAATCAGATTCATTTGGATGTCAACAAACACAGTTAACAAGCAGGGACTATCCTTCAGACTTACTCCAAGTGTTGGTGTTAGGTCTTGTTCTCTGGGGAGGGCTTGGTTCTAGAGGAATGATTCATCTCATAGGCTGGCCTGGATACCCTCCAAGCCTGTTCTCCCCATGTTAGGTCTGTTCCCTTGGAAGGTGTTGAGGGATGGGACTGGGAATGTTGTTTGCTAGTGCATATATGGCAAAGTTGCCATGAGGAACTGGATTCTGGAGGCCACACACAACTGAAATCACATCTAATTAAAATTACCTTAGAAAATCCATCAGTTACCCACAACAATGGCAAGATGCTCACACTCTGAGAGAAACAGGAACTAAGAACAGTGGAGAGAACATTAAATGTGTGCCCATCCAGTTACACGTTCACTGCATGGCATCTAATGGTTGAGTGGAATGGTAGGCCTACTCTCTGGCAATTCTAAATTTTTTATTCATTTTATTTTTTTATTTTTTATTTCTGGTTTGACAAGCACTCTCATACTTGCCTTTGGATGAGATAAATATGTGTATAATGCAGTTCTGTTCTATGGTCTGTAAGCAGGTCTGCTTTGTTCATCCTGGAGTTTGTGCTTCATTTGCCACAGAAATTTTAAGAGTTTCACAATAATACTTTTGAATCCCAGAATTCCTGTGGCATTTGGGTTTCTACAAAGCAATGCAGCTGCCTTTTTTTTTTCTTCTGGTAAAATATTTTCCTGGCCCTTTATTTACAAAGCATGGGGTGTGCCTTCCTTCTAGGTGCCACCCAGAGCCGAATAGTAGGGCCTCTATGTAAATTTATGTGACATTTTCACTAGAAAATTGCTTTAAAAATGAATGATATTTCTACAGTTTACTGTTTTTCACTTTAAGTACATTTTCTGACAATATGTCTTCTATTAATCATTTAAGCAATAGTAGGAGCCTTAAAGGAGTGTATTCAGAAGTAAGAACCCATGGTTCATTTAGTGCTGTCTAAAAAAATTTCTTATTGATTGGCATCCTCTGTGGTTATGTGATGTAATATTTATAATATGTCACCCAGCCGTACATCAAAACGAGTATGTCTGTTCTTTCATTTCCATGGCGATGTTGATTTCAGAGAGGTCAGCCCAGTTTTAGGTCATGTTGTGGCCAACCACTGGACCAGAAATGGGAAGTGACTAGGTTTAGGGAGTTATTGGAACTGGCTTTACAGATGCTTCGGTTTCTGCTGATTATTTCCCCTCCTCCATGTCACTCCCTTTCCTTGCTCACTTGCCTCCTGTGCGCCCAGGTGGATTTTCTTGGCACACATTCCCACAGTAAAACAGGCTCATTAAATCTCTATGTGAGCATGAACATACTACCGAGTTGTTGAGCAGTGCCCTGGTCCTGCTGTGGCAGGAGCAGAACCTTGCCTGGAGTTTCTCTTTGCCATTCATCATAGTTCATGGCTGAGAAATGTCCATAACATAAATGTCGTGTTATTATAGGAGCTTAAACCTGCCCATGCTTTGCTGTGTGTACACACCATGCTGCTATTTTGTGATGAATGTTGTATGGAGGTGAATGTGATAACCAATAGCCTTCAGGATTTGGACAGGAAGAGAGGAGAGGGGCAGAGCTTGGCCTGGAAGACCACTATCTTACTAAGAAACCACTTTGGGGTTGCTGTGGACTTCGACACTGGCCAAAAAATGAATGAAGTATGGGAAACTTGGATGACCAGAATGATCTTATTTCTTGTCTTTCTTTATAATTTTTTTCTTTTTCTTCCTGCAGGAAAGACAGTAGAGTGAAGGTCAACAATACACAAGTGCTAGACATCAGTTGTCAAATAAGGGAGTTGGTCTCATGGTCTCTTAATTCACCTTCTGTCACCAAACTCTTTGTCATTCATTTTCTCCTGCCTCTGCAGTCTTTAGCTGGCCTCTCCTTTATCCCTCCTCCCCAGCAAGCCCCTCTGTACTCTTTACAAGTTTAAATTATTTAAAACGTGACACCCTTTCTTTGTTCCTTCAAGGGACCAGCACTGGGGTCTGCCCAGTGTCTATAGCACTCAGCCAAAGGGAAGGAGGGAGGGATCCTCCACCGTCTGTTGGCCATCCTGGGCTGCCATCATTTCCCAGCCCAATAGGAGCTGTAAAACTTGTGGCTTATGTAACCCAACTTGCATTCTCCAGCTAATCTACAATCTGGGCTTTGAAGATCACAAGAAAGCAAAGGTCACGACCCAGAGATCAAAGTGACAGAAGCCCACAGAGTAATTGCTAGTTACCCTCTGTAGAGGGCCTTAGTCTGTCCTGTGGGTGTGTTGTTTGCACAGAGACTTCAAACATGCTGCCGGTGAACTATGAGGAAAATCAGCTGGCCTTTGCCAGTTGTCAGGCCTTCATTAATGCTGTAGGTGAGCTCACCTTGGCTCATTAAAGTGAGATCATTGTCCTCTCTCCAAGTATCTGGCGTTATTCCTCTCACCATGCTTGTTCATTACTCTTTGGTCTTTATGGACTTTTTTCTCAGTCCTCCTTTACCTAGAGGTGTGAGGAGGTGGTTATATAAGGAAATTGGAGTAGTCAGAAAGGATGTATTTATTGGATGTATTTATTGTAAATTAACTTTGAGGCACATTGAATTCACGCTAAAGCTTCCAAGAGGCTTAGGCACCATTTTGCCCATTTCCTTCATTGCACAGATGGAGCATCTGAGGCTCAGGAGGGTGACAGAGACTGAACGAAGATCACACAACAAGATAAGCCCAGAGTCTGGACTCTTTGCTCTGTCCTATTAGTCCCTAAGCTTTTCATTATAATCTCTCTTTTTAATTTTCTCCCCTACATGTTAAAGATTTGGTCTCCTAAATAAGCTCATTTAAGCTGTTGTTAACTTTTTAAAATTAGTCAGACACATTTAGCTGTTGATCGGTGTTTTTGATCAGCATGAGGTAAGCAGTGTTACCAAACGGGGCTTATGTAATCCAGTCGAAAGTGAAGAAGCTTGATGTTTTATTGACATGTTCCCTCTATTCTGTTAAGTTTTGTAAAAGAATGAGAATAGTTTATGGATCACCCATTGCTGTCTTCAGGGGCCCCTGGTAGGGCCTCAGTACCTTGCACGATGTCTCCCAACTCCCAAGCGTGGGAGTAAGAAGGTTGCAAGAAGTAATGAGAAGCATAGAATGCCATAAAAGGAAGGAAGTAGGCAAAAAACTCCAGTGACCCCCCCATTCCCCTCAGGGTCTGGAAACTTGGTTTGTCTTGAGTAGAGTCTCCTCATAGAAAGAAACACGGCAGATAAGCCCAGGAGCAGACGGTGGAGATCCATCTTGGTATTTCTGGTGTTATGTGGTGTTACTGGGGAGCAGCCTGTTCCCCTGGGGTAGCAGGTATAGGCAGGAGAAAAGACCATCCTTCTCTCCCTTTGAAGTCTAGATGAAAACTGCCAGAGCTTCAGGATTTGGGCAGAGAAAATTGATTTTTGAGCAAAACTCAAACAAACAAAAAAGCCTTTCTGTTCTTTCTTTTCTCTCCCTACCAGTTTTAGGTGTCTCCTTAGAGCAATCCTTTAAGAAAATGGAGCATTCTCTGTGAAAAGAGAGAGAACCTGAAAAGCTACGTGTCCAGGTCTCACTTTTAGACAATCTGTTTGCAGATAGAGACAAATGAGTCTTTAAATATCTTCCCAGGATCCCAGATCTCCTGTCCATAACCTCACCTTCCATATCACAGCCAAGAATGCCTCTGACTTCTGCCCCTAGGGCCCTGGGACTTTTGCCCAGCCACCTTGGGAAGGTCAGGAAAATTGGAATTGCCCTCTGGAGCTAGGGATGTGAGACTTAGAACTTAGACGGATCTCTTTTCATTAAACAGTGCCCTGGCTTAACAAGCAGTTTTATAAATCTGAAGCTGTCTCTGGGTGTCACAGGATTTATAGATGGGGGTTTCTGCCATAAAGTGGTTTATGATGGCTGCCTTCTATGTTATTAGTAGCTGTCTCTTCCTTCAACCATTGCTGTTTGGTAATAGCCTTAAAACACCCAGAATTACTTACCTGCAAGCCCCATTCCCAATAGCCCCTGTTGACAGTCTGAATAAGTTTACTGCCCTTTTGTTGTACTTTACCTTCAAAACAAACTGATTGAACCATCAATAGCTCGTGGAAGCTGACAGAGGCATGTCATCTGAACTAGCCCTTGTGATTGCAGGTTATCTGGGGGAGTTAACCTTCCCGCATTGTTAACTGAAATGTTTTATGTACTATGCAACTTTAGGATACGGCTGTGATAACCCCAGTAACTAAGTCATACATCACGGTAAAGAGATTTTGGTGCAACAAATAACCCTGGATTAAATTTACAAGGGTTGAATTGATATTGTAAAAGCCTTCATTCTGTGGCTTCAGGAATCCTCTCTTGTATTTTTATGGCAAACTTGTATTATCCTCAGGATTGAAGCTGCAGCTTTTGACACCCGGACATGAACTAGAACAAAGGGAAATAGATCTCCCTAGACTGGGATGGGGCAGGCAGGCAGAAAGCCCACTGACTTATCACTTGCAAGTAATGTTTGGAGCTAGTTCCAAAGCACCAAGGGGCAGGGAGATCTGTAGACGTGGCCACTGTCTGGGCTCTGTGTACCACAGACACTGGGGCAGAGCAGACTATTAGTGGAAGTGGGAAGGAGACTCATTGCTACCTTGTCAACCTCCTAATTCCAAAACTATTGTTCCTCATGATGTTATTTTCAGTGCCACAGAGGCTCTCAGTGGGACCAGCAGCATCAGCCTGACCTGGGAACTTATTTGATATGTAAATTCCGGGTCCTACTCCAGTCATAGTGAATCAGAAATGCTGAGGGTGGGGGTGGTGGGCGCTGCAATCTGTATTTCAACAAGCCCACCAGGACGTGCTGATACCCACTCAAGTTTGAGAACCACTGTACTGGAATATACGCTCCTTGAGAGCAGGGACCTTGTCTGTTTTGTGTAGCATCTTATTCTCAGCACCTGGCATGGTTCCTGGCAGGTGGTAGCTGCTCAATAATTATTTGATGGGTGAGTGAAAGTATGAGTAAATGAAATGAAGTAAATGAAAGAAGGTATCTCAGGGGGAGGAACTTTGGACCCTGGGCTGTCTCAGAGTGGACTATTTGAGACAAGCCTTCCTAGTGTCCCTCAAACCTCTCCAAGCATCAACCACCTGGAAACCCCAGGCTTGTCATCAAGATGGGAGTCAAATTACCCCTAGTTTCAGGGGTGACTGGCAGCCTGTTTCATAGACTATTTCTTCAATTGTATAAGAAGTGTGCTCTGAAAACAGCAGCTCTTTGTCATCTAAAATTTTTAACTAGCTTAAAAGCCAGCACCTCTCTCTCTCTCTCTTTCCTTTGATTTCAGGGCTGTGATCCAAAGTGGGGCGAAATGACAATGTGCTGTCTGTTGTCATCATGGTTCCTGCCAGCCCTGTGAAGACATCTTTCATTCCATCATTAAACATTGGCTGATTTTCTAATACTGATGTTTTCTTCACCTGAATATTCATCTTTTCCCACCCTACACTTAGTGGGTGTCTTTATCCCTTTGCGCGTCATTCCTGACATGTTGTTTCCGTCTGTACATGTCTTTATTTGAAAGAATCTGTTGTCATCAAGACTTTGCTGCTACAAGAATAAGATGGAAGTTTGCTCTGACATTGACTGAGGCCAGTCAGAGTTCTCCTGGAGGATAGAAAGGTCATTTGGGCTTTTGTGGAACTTTTCTGATTTGGGGTACATTTAGGGGGCATTTGGAGATGGAAGGAAGAGGCTCAGGGAGAAGTAGGAAAGAAGGTAATAGATTCCAGAGAGGAAGCAGGATGTAGATAGTCAAATTTCCAGGACTTCATATGTTGGGGTAGACATTTCTGGGGAGGAAAACTATACCTCAGAAGAATTCAGTGTGTTTTGACTTTAACAATGAATCATACAAAGGTTATGACTGGAGGCCTCTAAGCTGTAGTCTTTGGCATTTGAGTAATCAGCTAAGTCTTTTACCTAGAAAAGCATATGCAGGTCACTTGGTGACGTGAAACACCTTATGAATGTGGGAGCTGGCCTTGGGTACCCAAGGCTCCCCTGAGGAGGGGGCACTACATACCCTGAGTAGCATTTGCTCTGAGAGAAAGCTAAGTGCTTGAGGTTGCTTTAGAGTTTGGTTCTTTGAAGCCTGATTGAGATTTCCTGTTCCTCTTCTTCCTCTCCAGCCATTAGTTTTCAGGCATTCAGTGAATAATGTTAGGTCCCTTTCTCTGTTCCCCCAAAACTGCTTTCTGCATAACTTCAATCTTGGCACTTAGCTATGCTAATTTCTAATTTCTCTTTGTGAGTCAATCATTCCCCATTACACTCAGCACCCCTTTAAGAGCAGGAACCTTGTTATAATCACCTCTGTATACCTATGGCCTGGCACATAGTAGGTACTCAAGAGATATTTGTGCAACTGAAATCACTGGTATTTTTCTTTTTTAAAGATTTTATTTTTCCTTTTTCTCCCCAAAGTCCCCCCAGTACATAGCTGTGCATTTTTAGTTGTTAGTCTTTCTAGTTGTGGTATGTGGGATGCCGCCTCAGCATAGCCTGATGAGTGGTGCTATGTCCGTGCCCAGGATTCGAACCCACGAAACCCTGGGCCGCTGAAGCAGAGCGCACAAACTTAACCACTTGGCCACGGGGCCAGCCCCCAAAATCACTGGTATTTTACTGAGTCCGTTCTAATGCTGCTTTCCAAGATGGTATGAGGATAAGCAAAAAACTGTGTCCCTGCCTAAAGAAGTTTATAGTTAGGTGAGGACATCAACTAAACACCAATAAGACAATTAAAAACTGACAAAATGTTAGACTGTATGGTGCTGACATTGTATCTTGGGAGCACTGAGAAGGGAGAAAGCAACGGGGGCTGGAGGTACAGAAGAAAACTTGGTGGGGGTTGGGATTTGAAAGTTGAATGAATACTGAGGAGGCTGGGTACAGGAAAGAAATAACAGATTCTCATGGAGATAATCCATTGGTCTTGACATTGGGTACTTACTTCTTCTTCCTAAGCAGGACAGGGTCTAAACAATTACTCCTTTGATTGATGGGGGATTGATGGAAAGCATCTGGGTTAGTGACTGTCACGGAGGAAGGAGAAGTATAGGCAAGTATCTATACCTTTTCTATATTTATTTATATGTTTATATACCTGCTTCTCATCAACTCTGTATATACCTGCTTGAGGACAGTTCATCACACAGGTAGCCATTGGCTTATCCATGGAGGCCGTAATGGATACCAAAGACTCTTTCCAGGGGAATGGAGACCACATAGAATTTTTTGGGCTGTTAACATTCCCTGGAAACCAACTTCCCTTGTTTTTCCTTGATAAAGATAATCATCTAGTGCCAGAGTAGAAATAACTCAGTAATGATGAGAAAAAAGTCTTCAAGACCCCTGTTTGATTCCTCAAGGAAGCATTTCTCAGCTATGCGTGTTTCTTACTTCTATCCCAGGTTATCACAACCTGTATCCTAACTTACTTACCTGGATGGCAAGTCAAGTTCTCTTGTCTCAGTTTCAAATTGAAGATTTGTTGTTTTCTCAGATATGAGAATGATACAGATGACCCATACAAATGGTAAAGACATAAATGGTACAATCAGGTTTTAGGTTAGTTTCACTGAGAACTTCCTGTGTAGTAAAGAAGCTGGGCCCATTTTCCAGAATGGAAGGAGGGAAATACATTGATAGGATCTTCCTGGCTAATCTAGATGTGTGTCTGTATCTACCTTTGAGTCAAAAGCAACCATTAGTGTACATTTTTAAAGTTGACTTGTGTGTCTGTGTAAAATATAACCATTTGGGTTTCTCCAGAGAGCGATTATTCATTATTTGTGAAAGAAAAGAGGAGAAGCAGCAGCCAAGATCTAAGATTCTGCAGACCTAATGGTATAGATTGCTGAGCATCAGACAGATTGCATGGACCTTTGAGGCCATCACTCCAACCTTCCTGAGTCGTCTCTGACTTTTCTTTTCCAGATGCTTTGTTCTGCACAAGCTGCCCAATTTGAAGTTTCTGGATGCTCGAAAAGTAACTAAACAAGAACGAGAGGAAGCTTTGGTCAGAGGGGCATTCATGAAGGTGGTGAAGCCCAAGGTAAACTACCTACTCCCTGGTCTTCACAGAGATTTGTGTCTCACTTTGCTGTTTACTGTTTGAGCATGGAGGATGTCCTCCTATGTATTTAGAATGCAGGAGGGATCTCACACTAGGGTTTCATCCATGGATACACTGTTGACCAAACAAGAAGTAGAACTGGGTGTAAGTTGGGTCTTCCCATGACTAAGGGGATCTTATTTGTAAGGTGATTTTACCCAACTGCCTCTTTTACAAATAAAGCAGCACCATACACAGCCCAGTGGTGACATTCCTGGGGGAGTATTTCAGGGCTCCTTGAGGGTGTTTCGTTTATAAGGTAGGGCCTCTGCAGGTCTAGAGCTGAGAAAGAAGAAAGCAGAGAGCACTGGGCGTTTACTACTTCTTAGGTGGGTATGATTCTTCTATTGCCTCAAAGGGGGCACTTCTTTCTTGGGCCAAAGGGGAGCTAGGGGAAAGTGATTCTCTTCTGTCCACAAGTGAAGGCTCAACAGCTCTCGGCGATATCGTTAGTGGGGAAGGCAATTTTTTCCAACGATGTGACCTGGCACTGGTGTGTGCTCCCTACATGTAGCTCTCCAGAGCTTGTTGGAATGGTGTTTACTGACCTTTCTTTTACCAGCTGAGTCTACATCAAGGCCATGGAAGTGAATGTGGTGTCATCTTAATGAAAGCATTGATGAGGCAGGGGAGATGTGGTTTTGAGTCTCGGATTCAGATGAAAGAGATTTTTAAGGACATGAACCAGCTCTTTAGGAGGAGTTGGGGTCCTTCACTGAAGCTTGAGGCTGGAGAATGGACTTGATGTCCCTTAATGACCCCTTTGGAGGTCCCTCACTGCCCTAGGGTTTTGTGGAGCTACATAGTCACTTCCCATGGGATCCTAGCTTGGGTGTTGAAAACATTGGCCTAGAAATCCTGGAGGTCTAGTTTGTCCTCACTTATTGAGTTAGAGCCCTCTGCACGTGCATTGGAAATGATTAAGAGAGAAAGAGAAAAAAAACAAACAGAACCAAAACAGAAAAATGAAACCTCTTCTATCAAGTAGCTCAGCTGGCAGCAGACCTCAGGCCACTTTCTCCCCTGGAATCCATGAGGTGCAACTTATTTCCCATTATGCTGTATAAAATTGCTAACAGTTGTGGAAATATATGATAGGGAGGGTATAATTCTGGCAGATAAATGTATTGTTACCTGTTTCAGCATGTGGGAAATTAATGGAATGATTCATTTCGTAGCTATTAAAGTGTTAACAGTTTTCCTTATCAATGCACAGATTTGACATATTGCTCATGACTGCCTTTAGTTATTCCAGCTTTTGTAATTTTGTCCAAATGAAATAATTTATTTCTCGGACTCCTTTCTTTTTCCTTTGGTTAAAAGATTCCAGAGACAGCCAACACCATCAAACCAAACAAAATACAACAAATGAACTTTTTATAATATCTTAGGTTCCTGCCCAGCCTACATTTCTCACCTAATGCATAAATAAATCAATATTTCTCCCACTCTCATGGTCTTTGACATGGGAAGCTCTACATTGTCACTGGAAGTCTGAAGGGGTACAAAATACAATACTCAGTATATTTGGGTGGGGTGCTCCATGCGTGCCCACCATTGTCCTAAGGTTCTTTGTATGCAGATTTGTGAGTTCTCACGTAACCCTATAATGTAGAAGGAAGGGGGCATTGGCTTACTCTACAGATGAGGTAACTCAGGCCTAGAGATGTTAATTGGGCTGCCCAAGTCACCCAGCTAGTAATTGCTGGAGCTGGAGCTTTACCTGTGTGTCTGAACACAGAGCCCACATTCTTCCACCCTGATTTCTTACCCCTGGAGCAGTGAGCTAAACATTTTCCCTGTGCATCTGTCTGTTCAAACAGAACTTCATAGGAACCTAAGTGAAGACCACAGGTAAAAGCAGGACTGTTCGGTTGGAGCAGAGACATTGGGGGAGAGGATTGAAATCCTCCCCTCTTTTGAAAGCAAGTGGGAATGACTCCTTAAGATCCAGTAGTGGCTGGTTCTCAGAGTCATTAGCAACATCAGCAGAAATGCTCTTCAAAGCTCCAAATTAGTTTCTAATCAATTATAAAATTAGCTCATGTTTGTGTGATTGACTCTTAACATCTTTACTAAATGTGTTAAGCTTAAAAATATCCATTAATTATTTGGAGAGAGACGAAAATACTCTGAGAAAGCATAGGGAGCTTCAGGTGTTATCTTTTTGGAGAGTCGTATGCTTTCTAAACTGGAGAAGACGTCAGAAATCATCTGGTTTGTGACCCCATTTTATGAGTGAAGGAACTGGGAGAGGATGTAGTTTCCTAAAGTCCCCACAGTTCTGTGGAAGCAGAACCCAGGGGTCTGGGCTTCTAGTTAAGTGTTGTGTTTACTCCATGATCCTTGAAGCGCACTAGAAGATTTCTCTGTGTTC
Source organism: Equus przewalskii (assembly GCF_037783145.1). NCBI lineage: Eukaryota > Metazoa > Chordata > Mammalia > Perissodactyla > Equidae > Equus > Equus przewalskii. Next base: position 63,598,770 of record NC_091831.1, read on the forward strand.
CTGGTTTCATATCAAACTGTATGCCTCTCATGAGTGGCAGGTGTGGGGGACTGGAATTGGCCACCCCAAGATATGTTTCTTTGGCATGAGGATTATTTTGTGCTGGTTACTTTTAAAAAAATGCAGACAGGAAAGAAACTCTGAAAAGTAGAATTTACTTACCCTTTGTTAAGAGACATTTACATTTGTAAAAGAAATCTCCATCTGTAAAGGTGTCTCCCTCTCTTTACCAGGAAGAGGGGGGCATGACCTTATCTCTAGAAACTCTTATCAGTGCAGAATGCAAGGACTTAAATCAGACTAATAACCTTACTCTTGTTTACTGTGCTTATCTGATGATCTCCCATAACTGACTCTCCCCACTGCCAACATCCTACTTTGTCTTTAGCTGAGGCTGGTACTTAAGATGAGAACTTCCAACATTTTGGTGAGTTGCTCAGTTTGCCTGAGCCTGTCCCATGTATGCATGTTATAAAGCTTTGTTTAATTTTCTCCTGTTATTCTGTGTCATGTCAATTTAATTCATTGTCCGGCCAGGAGGACCCAGAGAGGGTAGATGAAATGTCTTCCTCCCCTACACAGGCAATTCCCTTTTGTCTATTGTTTTCAGAGATATGCACTGGTACTTTTCTTGCAGATAGAAAGAGGCCAAATGAGCTCCTTGCTGAATTAATAAATGGGTATTAAAAAGGCTGATTCTCATCTGCTCACAGTATGTACAGACATATGTTTGTTCCTATGCAGGTGTGTATATATATATGCTTTCCATTTCTGTGTGTGTATATATATATATATATATATATACATATACAAATGTATGTTCTGGGAGGTTTGTGTACAGCAAGAGTCAGCTTCTAAGTGGAGAGCAATTTCTTCCCCATGAATTGCCAACACTGTGCTGAGCACACTTGGTGAAGACCTATTTTTCATAACAGAATCGGAATCTCAAGTTGGCTTCTGTCCTTTCTGAGGCACCAGCAGCCTGTTGTGCTTGTTCAGCAGAATGCTCTGATAGATGATCAGAAGGGCTGTGATTTGGGGAGCTGTTTTCATTTTATTCCTGACATAAACTATTTGGGAGAATGGAAAAATGCCTCTCCAATCACAGCCCTTGCCTTGGAGGTAGGGAGCAGGTAGTCTGGGTATTCTCGGCTGATGCAAATGCAAAGTCATCCAGGAACTAATAAACCCCCTATGACACAAAGGTTTGATTTGGTATCTGGCAGGCCCTGGTGCTTGAGTGCGAGTTCTCTCCTGCTTTGTCTCACGATGACACATTTCTTCTTCATTGATGCCTTTTGGCTTTTGATTTTTAAAAGCTACCTTCTGTCTGAGCTCTGATTGTTCTACAGAAAGATGCTGTCATTCATTAGGAAGTGATAGCTAATGTTACAAGGGACTCTTCTAGATTTGGGGGTGTGTGTGTGTTAATGGGCCTGCAACAGCCAGGCTTTGCTTATTTCTCAGAATTTAAAAATATATATATATCTTTGTCAAATATTGGCTATTGAATCATGCCACTGTCAATGCAGAGAGCCCAAGCTGGATGCTGAGAAGGTTGAGGCCCCCAAAGAAAGGCTTCTGTAATGACCAGGCTGTGACCCCCCCACCCCCCCCCCCCCCACGCCTTGCTGCACTAGGAAGTGTAGATCAAAGCAGTGCAGAGGCCTGTCCAGGAGGGCATGCGTGGCAGGCGCGCCAGCTTTGCACATCAGAGAGAGAGTTCAAGAATTCGACAGTCAGAATTGCTTAATTATGTCCTGGCTCTGTAATTATTCATCCCTTTTCTGGCAAAGAGCACAGTTGTCATTTCTTTGACATAATTATTTAAAGCTGAGCCCTCTTGTTTACAAGGCATCTATATGAAGCTGGCTGCCAACTGTTTAATCTTCTGAACCTTATAGAAGTGATGGGGAGGGCAGCCACAGGAACAGCTGGACTGAGAATCACAGCCTATACTAGCAAGTGTTTTGATGTGCGTGGTTTTGTTTGTGATTGTGGTCATTCTCCTATAGGTAAGATACGGAAATAGGCATGTTTGTAGGTGTTGATGTGTCTTGAAAATATGTCATGCATGTCTTTATATGGGTATGCCTGGGTTTCCCATCATGTGTAGTTTGTGTATTTGTTTAGTTTTGCATAGTTTGTATATTTGTGTATGTGTATCTTTGGGGGTATTTTTGGGGGAGAGGAGACTATAGAATGTGTGTGAGAGAGAGAGAGAGAGAAAGGGAGGGAGAGAGAGAGGGAGATGTATTAGAGGAATAAAATTCTGAGTACATGTACCTTCTGGAAATCTTTTTTATTCTCATCTTTAAACTGAAAGTTAGAAGTTATTTGGGTCCAAGTATCACCTGCTTCCATGACTACACTACACAGTCCTGCTCTTGACACTTGGAGTTGGGCCCCAATTCCCCTGGGTACCTTTAGTTTCTTCCATCTGCGTCTATGTTTTGAATTTCCACAAAAAAGGGCAACATAGGATAAAGACAGGGAATAGAAGCAGTGGGATGAAGCAGCTGCTCATCCACTGGGGTGTCAGCTCACTGAGGGCATCAACTTTGCCATTTTGATCACTCCCATGTCCCCAGTGCCTGGTCTACGGCAGAGGCTCAACCACTACTTGTCAAAAGAATGCACCAGGATCAACAGAGCATATTGTAAGATTCTTCATGAAAGCTAGTCCATTTTTTTTATTGCCTCAATATGGTCCTCTGGAAAAGCAGGAAAGGAACCTTTGCCTTAAGAAAATGTAGGAACTTGAAACTGTGCATTGGCAGAAAATAAAGATTCTGGGTTGTGTATTTGTTTTTCCAAAGGATTTACCCTGAGCTCTCTTATGATGGCAAAACCTCCAGCCTCTGTGATTCCCTGTGTCTTGGCTTTTCCATTGAATGGCATTTCTAGGGGAGGCAAGGATGTGATCTGAAGCTGCATACTCCCTGTCGCTGCTCAGGTGTTCCCTGAGTCCTTCTTTTCTCAGAATCTACCTGCTCATATCAGGGCTTTTAGGAAATAAACAGTAGTTATTTTCAGAAAACATGTTGGGATGCTCCACAAGTCTTTGTGTAGTTAGAATGAGATTTTCCTTGTCTCAGCTACTATTATATTTTTTGTTTGTACCATAAGGAGCGCTACCTGGTGACTTCTTTGGTTCACTTAGTTGTTTTTCATGCCTACCCTAGTTCTTTACTAAGTACTACCCTGTTATACAGCACAGTGTGTCTGTCTTTCATATCTCGTTACCCCATCTAGCCAATTGCAAACATGTAAAAGGTTATCAGGAATTATCTCTAGATTTATTGCAATTACTAACATTTACTCTACACTCAATATTTTTAAGAATATATATTTTACATTAAGCTGGGGTATGTTTGTTAAATAAATATTGTAAACCTCAAGTACATTCAGTTAAATAGAGGATAAGCCAATATATGTTGAAAGTTCTCTGTGGTTCCAAGCATTCAGAAGAAAACTAAAAATGGCAGTTGAGTTTGTGGATATTTCTGACTACCTGAATATGTTGGTGTTCTATGGTTCTTTTCTGTTTTCGCGCAGATATTTCTTGTCTAGAGCCATATTCAGATTCTATTTTCAGTTACTTTATAGTAAATTTTGAAGGGATAAAAATTTTTTAATTAATTTCTTTTGGAAAATGCTTAGGTGATGTGTTTAGAAACAACTCTGGAAGCCAAAAATTTGTAGTTTGTTTGTTTTTTGTTCTTATTCCTGATTTCACAGTTTGTCACATTCATTTGAGGGGGAATCACTCATGGATTTTGTTTTTCTACATTTTTAGCACCATGGCATCCCAGGTGTTGAGTAAATGCTTTCAGAGTATTGCTCTTTGGAGGCAATTTTGGTAGCTTTTCGTTACCCTGCATTTGATAACAACCCTATGAAATCAGAGATATACTGTTGCAGGAAAGTTGTGTCTCCAGCGTCCTAGCAAAGCCCTGTGGATGGAGAATTAAAATCCACAATAGAGAGAAGGAAAGTGAAACAGAACTGTAGGTGCTTTTGGCAGCCACTCACAGCCACTCCCAGAAGTCCCTGGGGAGTGGTCAGGTACTGAGTACGTAGTCGGTATCCCTCTCCACTAAGCCTAATGCCTGTGTGATATTGTTGAGTCTCTATTGGAGTTATTGGCTTTCATTGCACCTTAACAGCCCAGCTCCACACTCTTCTTCTTTTGGCCTCCAAATGCTTCCTTTTATAGGAAGACATTTGGACATACACATACCTAGAGGATTATGGAAGTAAGTGGCACTTTGTGGGGAATTAGATAAGTATCCCTAGGATACTTTGTACAGCCTCTGGAACCTCACAGTTGGAAGAAGTAGATTGCATCCTTTGTCTAAAATTGTTCCTTTCCCCTTGCCATGGTTCCCCCTCTGAGGGAGGAGCACACTTCCCCATCCCATTGACTTTGGTCTTTGCCATGTGATTCTTTGGCTGTGGAGGGCTGTGTCTGTTTGTGGAGGGTCAAGTTTGCAATTTATCTTAAGATGAAGAAGAGGAACTTTGGCAGGGTTTGAAGTGGGAGAAAATATGGGCAGATCTGTGCTTGGGTCCCTGGGTGTCTGGGAGAGGGAGTAGTAATGCTCTTCAGGGATTCTGTGCCCTGAAGGTATTTTGGAAATCTGTGCAGAGGCAGCTGCTGGCCTGAGGCTGCCCAGCATTCAGAGTGCCCAGGCTGGTGTGGGTGCTCAGGTGGCCACAGAGGTTCAAAGAGCTGGGTCTGAGAGCCCTCTCCCAGGAACCGGCAGCGAGGGGTGTATGTGGTAGCCAGAAGCTCAGATGCTGAGATGAGGAGAAACCCAGGTGCTGTCAGAGACCCAATAGTAACTCCCTTGGCAATGAGTCTATGGCATTTTAGAAAGTCTTTTGACATGTTGTTACTCAAAATACCCTGTCCCCTATGGTATCAGTTGTCTTAGTTTTAAGGAGTAAATTTAAGGCTCCTTAACTGGACCATGGAAAGTCCTCATTTGTGTGATCTCTGGTGATGACTGAGATGGAGCCTTAATAGCTGATTATGTCTATAATCTGTACATTTCCAGCTTGACATTTTCTTGATCCACTTTAAAAGACAGTTTTTGGTATTTTGCTTTTGCAATTCAGGCTTTTTTGCTATTTTTAAAAATTAAGCTTGCAAAGAAAGAGAAGAGGAGAGGGAGGTAAAGATGCTTCCTTAAGAAAGTAGATTCTCAGAGAATAAAGTTGGGGTGCTGATTTAAAGTTACCTGTGTTTAAAGCTAACATTATCCCATGTTCTGAGGGTAGCTTCAAGGCTTGGCAGGGAGCTGCTCTCAGTGGCAGGTGCTTTGGTGAACTTGGACGACACCTATCCTTAGTATGCTTTACTCCACTTGCCATTGCTGCCTCACACACTAATTCTTTGCCTTGAGCCTGATGATTCCAGCCCAGTGATGAGGATGAGTAGGTTGAAAGTACAGGGCAACTTATCTGGGAACAGAGTAAAAAGGCTAACAACTGAGGTCTGAGTGAAGGGAGGATTATGAAGGCTTGAGCGTTCCCACCTTCAGTCAAACCAGGGCCTTGATCCTTCTCCGTCTGAAGAACAGCTTTGTAAAGATCTGCCTTGCTTGGGAGGTCCCTTCTGGGCCCTTGGAAACATCAAATGGTAGGGATTGAACCCCAAGCAGATAGGCATCCAGAAGCCATGCTTCCTGGATGCATGGGTGGATGGATGGGTCACTCTGTAACCACACAGATGCCAGGCCACTAGGGAAAAATTGTGAACATTATTCTAAAGCTAACTTTGATTACATGTTAAGATTATTTGCAATTTCATGGCTAAAGGAGAAGGAGAAAATGAGGATGGCATGGTCCCAATGTCTACTGTAGAATTTTGGTTATTTCCAAACTGCCTGCAACTAATAGCAGATGCATTAGTTTGTTAGGGCTGCCATAACAAAATACCACAGCCTGGGTGGCTTAAACAGCTCATTTTCTCATGGTTCTGGAGGCTGTAAGTCCAAGATCAAGGTGTCAGTATTGCTTTCTTCTGAGGCTTCTCTCCTCGGCTTGCAGATGGCTGCCTTCTCACTGTGTCCTCGTACAGTCGTCTTTATGTGCATGCACATCACTGCTAACTCTTTGTGTGTCCGGATGTCCTCTTCTTATAAGGACACATCATATTGGACTAGTGCCCACAATGATGGCCTCATTTTGGCTTACCCACCTCTTTAAAGGCCCTATCTCCAAACATAGTCACATCCTAAGGTATTGGAGGTTAGGGCTTCAACATAAGAATTTTGGGAGGATACAACTCAGTCCACAACATCAGACAAGATGAGTGAATTTTAAGAAAAGATATAAAAGAAAACTCATGTAAGCTTAGTGATAAAAGGGCTGTCTCTGGTATTTAACATTTACTTGTTTTCATTGTCCCCAAAAGCCTAAGAAGAAAAGTAGCAGATAGGATAAAGTAGTAGGATAATCTTAGGTTATCCAACTTGAACAGAGGTAAAGGTCTTCACAAAGTTTGATGGAAATAAAAATCTGATCTGTTTTCCTGAATGTGGCTAATACGTACTTTTCAGGGTATCATCCAGGTGAATGCCCAGCAGGTATGTACAGATAAGTACCAGTATCAGTAGGAGCTCCAGTAATGGCACTTCCTTCCTCCACACAGTAGGCTCAGTGAGGAGCCCGATGCTCAGAGGAGACCTTCTTCTCATTTTAAAAAATTACCTTTACCCCTAGAAGTTCTCCTTGCCCCGAATGGTTCCATGAGCAGTAAAAAGAAGCTATTTGTTGCTATAAGGGAGAAGAGTTCTGATACATTCCAGCTGCTCCCCACCTGTTTCTCCAGAGAGCTTATTTCTCCCTGCCAAGACCTCTGGGAATATCCACCTTCCCAGGTAGCTGTTGGATCTGGCTTGTGAGTTGGTCGCAACTCTCCAAAAAGTGTATTTTTGCCTCTCCAGGGTTTTTTCTACCTGTGGTCACCAGGGCTTACCTCTGGGGCCCTTGTACACATTCCAACTCCAAATGCAACATGATTGTCCCTTTGACCAAGCAAAGTGGTGTTTCACAAGCGTGTTAGGGCAGGTCTGCCCTTGGGGTCCCTGAAGGCTGGTGGTACAATTAGCTCTTTTATTTGCTACAGTAGAGTATCTTAGATGAACAGACAGGGGCACCATCAATAATGTACAGATGCTCTGTAATTGGGGCTTCCTTTGATGTTAATTTAGCTAAGTTCAATGCTATTGTCAGTGATAGCAATTATGCTCTCAGCCTTTTCACCAAGGACATTTTAGGATAATTTTATTTTTCATGTGCATTTTAAAATATGGCAGTAAATTTTGAGCTACATTACCTGAATTAGAACTCATTATTTCTTTTCAACAGCAAACTAATGCTCTCTGCCTGGGCTCCAAAGCTGTATTTTTTTTCCCTTGTTGAAGTGGGGAATTTTAAGTGGGGCTTCTACTTCATGAAGCTTTTAACTCATGAGTGAAATTTATAAGTGAGTCACTTGTTTTCGGTTGGCATTTTGAATTGTCACAGAGGTTATCTGGCTTAGCAACCTCTCCCATGCTTTACTTGGCCCATTTTTATTAATTCCTCCCCACCACCCAACCTTTCCTTTTGTTCTTGACGTGATTCAGGAAGTTGCCTCCAGCTGTTCTTTTGGGAAGTTTTAAATCTGAATTTATTGTGGCTGTTGTATTCCAGAGAAAACCTCTGATTTTTACTTTGTTCATGGGCTATGGTTAGATTCGCTCTTCCATTTGGGAGCTGGCCCCACTCCAAGTTTCAGGATTACATTTATGTTTGGATTAAAGGCCAAACTTCTACTTTCTGCCATCTAGTTCTTCATTGTTTTACGGGAAATGTTATGTCTTGTTCCACGTCTATTGTGAGGATTAAATGAGATAATATGTGTAAGGAGCTAAGACTGTCTCTGTTATGTAGAATCAGGGGGCAACTAGTGTTCCTTGTTGTTTAATTTAAAAACAGAAGTTTTTGTGGCATTGCTATGTCATGGGTTTGCATGTGTGACCTGGGGGAAGTTAATTTGGGCTTGACATGGGGGTGTGTATTAGTCAGTACAGACTGCCCTAACAGAACATCATGGATTGAATGGCTTAAACAAGAGAACTTTATTTTCTCACAATTCTGGAGGCTGGAAGTCTAGATCAGGGTGCCAACATGGTCAGGTTCTGGTGAGACCTCTCTTGCCACTTTGCAGATGGCTGCCTCTTGCTGTGTGCTCACATGGAAGGGAGGGGATAATCTTCTTCTTTTGATGAGGCTACAGTCCTGTTGGATCAGGGCCCCATCCTTATGACTTCATTTAACCTTAGTTACCCCCTTAAGACCCTACCTTCAGTTACAGTCACATTGGGGATTAGGGCGTCAACATGAATTTGGGGGGGGACATAATTGAGTCCACAGAAGGGGGTACTACTCCTATATCCCTGGTGGCTTAACTGAGTTTTATACTTCAGTGAAATGTTTCTAAGGCTTTTACTAAAGTATCTACTTCCCAATGAGAGTAAAACACCTAAAAGAAAGGAATATGGGGAGAGAAAGAAGGTTTATCCTGGGGAGATCATGGCCCCTGAGTTAGGGGGTCTCCCCAGGCACTGCACAAGGCCTTTTTGTTCTTGTGATGGCAGAGGGAGAGAGCCAGGGCAAAATGGAGGCACAAGAACAGTCAGTACAGTGTGGAGGACAGAGGAGCTTCCATGGTCACTGATGGAAACAGGAGGGCCACGGTGCAGCGGCCCCGAGTGGACAGCAGTGGAGCAGTGAAGGCTCTACACAGGGCCCAAATCAGGGAGAGGATGCCTGGTTCCAAAAATAAGCCATTAAGCCCTTTTGTCTGGGTGACCTTAGACTCAACTCTCTTAATCCTCCTTCAATTCCCTTGGCGAATCTGGAAATCAAGGCTGATGTTTAGATCCTGGAATTCGTCATTGGAGCCAGCCTCCTTCTACCCCATAGTAAAATGGAATGATGTCTGGGGGCTTGTTACACACATCCAAAGAATATTATCTCATCATCAGAAAGGCTTTGAAAACCCAAGGTTGAGATACTGGATCTCTGGATAATTAGGAAACAACCAAGAGCTGTGTTACATAGCCACATTTTTTTTTTTTTGAAAAATCTGTTTCCGTTTAGTATAATGTTTAAAAAAAAGAGTCTAATTTCTGCGCCCTTCTAATTTTTAGTTATGGGATGTTTTGGAAACGATTAAATTACAAATTATTGTTTATATCCTCTGTTCAATACCTTCGATACCAACTTGTGACTTCTGCACTTTGAGATTACAGAGGCCTGATCTGAATGCTATGAATTGTGTTTGCTTAGGTAAAAATGGAGAGGGTAAGTAAAACAGACTAAAGAATGAAAAGCTTTTCCTTCTTTGCTTCCCCTCCCCTCTTCTTTTGCACATTATATGACTAAATGTGCAACTTTGTTCACATAACTGCTACAAACAGTTCACTGTGTAGGCCAAACACTCTCTAATGCAGTAAAATTAAGAAATAATATGCTTTGAAAGTGATTTATGAGTGTGGTTAAACTGCCAGATTTACAAAGAAATAGTTCAGATCTTGGGAAGCCTCAGGAGTCACGTCAAAAATGAATTTGACCATGATTTAAACTGCTACTTTTCTTACATGACATTTAATATGTGTACTTTGGAGGCCCATATGTCTTTAATAAAATAGCATTAAGTTTTAAATATGATATGAATGCAGCCAGTTTCTAAATTCATAACCTTTTCCACAACTCTGAAATGCTAACCAATAAGGGAGTCATACATGCAATAAAACATAAACCTTAGAAAATAGCTTTTTATTAAAATGGTTAGACAGTTGGCAGCTGGGTTGTGATGTAATAAATACTTACAGCCTGTGGGTTTATCAGACATTGTTTACCCTTCAAGCAACTGGGACCAAACAACTAATTATAACCCTTGTACAAGAGCGGTTCATGCTGAGTCCCCCTAAGTGTGCCAAAGAGGCAGAATGGTTTTGTTGAGAGCACTGAACAAGGAGTCCATATATTTGAGTTCTAATCCCTCTCCACCACTGAAAGGAGTGTGACCTTGGGCAAATCACTCCATTTCTATAATTTTTCCAGTCTGTGTCATGGAGACAATAGCACATGCCATGCAGGTATGTTGTGAAGATGAGAAACAAATGCTTGTGAGGCATCTGACACAATGCCTGGCACATAGTAGGTATTCAGTAAAGAGAAGCTATTCTTTAAAAAAATTCTTTAACAAAAAAGTAATTTAGGCGAGATCTTCAGATCCCCTCTAGCAGAGACATTCCATTACAACTCTAGGATGGCACTTAGAAGGTAAGCCACTTAGCCCAAGGTTGGTGTGAACTTCATGGAGAACGAGTAGGAAGCCCCATGCCTCACTCAACTCTCAAAGGCAGGAACCTGTCCAAAGTGGCAGAAAGATGTCATTGGTTCAGGGGGAGCAGGAGCTTCTGGGGGCTGCTATCACTTAGCTGTTCCTGGAGGTGGAAGTGAGGTGAGAGTGGCCTCCTCCAGTCTTCGGGGTTTCTAGTTCATAGAAAATGTGAGTTATGCTTTGAAGTTGTACAGCATCACAACAAAAGGTCTTTTAGTGCTGCTGCTCTGTGTATGTGTGTGTGTGTGTGTGCATGAATGTGTAAACAGATGTCTCTGTGGAGTAGTTTCGGAATAAGTCTTCCCAATCTCTGTTTCTAGATGCTTATGTGCAGCTTGCTTTTTCTGTACTCAGATGAAATAGCCAGTCAGGCAAAGATCTGATAGTATTTGTCCCTGCAACCAAATATTACCACCCTCCACCTTCTTAGGAAGGAATTTTTGAATTTCCTAAAAGGAGAATTATAGGTTATATTTGAGCTTGGCTTTTGAATATCAGGCTCAGACATATATGTGACAATTAAAGAGTAAAAGGTACAGAGACCATTTCATTTTCTTTTATTTTATTTTTATATGCTTTTTAAAACAATGTTATGATCCCATTAAGGGAAATTAACAAAGAAAATTTTTCAACTATGTTCCCTGCACGCTAACCCTCTGACTTTTCATTTTGCTCTATTTCCTTCCAATCTTGAGCTCTTTCTGTATGTATTTTATGTGTGTTTCATACTCTACTTACTTACCTAATATGTTTTACTCTGCTACTTTGTAGTTGTCAAGTTCATTCTTTTTATGGACTGTATAATTCTTCATCAAACTGGTATAAGTGCCATCAATTAATAAACCATTTTCCCACTGTTTCTAGATTTTAACTTTATGTATAAAATACTGCTAATGTTATGTGTGTGCATGCATGTGTGTGTCTGTGTGTCTCAGTGTTTGTTTCCTTTAAATTATTTCCTTAGGATAATTTTCCAGGTATGGGTTTATTGGATCACAGGATGTAGGCACACAAGTAGTTTTAGGCTCCGTTAAGAATGCCTAGGTGCCATTTTCAAATTGGCAGTACATATCCTGGATAAGTCCATTGCACCTACCCAGGCCAGAGGAAGAATGTAGTCAAAAGGGACACTTAACATTTCCAAGAGTCTCTTTGGGGATGGGCTTCCCAAAGTCTTACTGGTTGGTATGGTTCTGGGAGAAAGGCTTAGAATCTGTAGGAGCTCCCACAAAACATGCATTGACCTGCTAGTTATAGTCCTAGGGAATTATGGGTTCCCTAGAGCATCCCGAAAATTATTAACAGCATGCAGTCCTGATCGGTATGAATGTGCCTTTAGACTGTTAGCCAAATCTTTGCATAATACCAATCATTCTACCTATAAAAGCACAAATATGTTATTGTTCTCAATAGGCAATTTAATGCAGCTTTATGGAGGAAAAAAGAGAAAAGAAGATTACAAGCTGGCTGATCTTGCTTTTATTTCTCTTAAATCTATCCACACTTCTCAGGGGTTGTACTTGTTTAAAGATTGTATGCAACTGTGCAGTCTGTGTGATTTGGAAAGCAAATCAAACTAAATATGAAGTTTTCAGCATGTGCTGTTTTTAAAGGATTTCATGCATTTATTTCAAATATACATTCCTTCCCAAGTAGTGCTAAACCTATAATCTTTTTCTTGTTACATTTCTTTTTCGGGAAGGGAGGCCGAGAGGGTGACTTAGGTTTGGAGTGGAAGGTTCCTATTAACATCTACCTCCTTCTTGTGCGGCATTATTCACAGCAGGGCTATTAAGGCTAATTATTTTCAGGTTTCTATCAAAGGAGAATATTTGAGCTGACAAAAAAAAGCATTTATTGGGAAGAAAAATGGCCTGTTTAAATAATAAAGGGATCATTATTATGTGCACCCTGTCTCCCCCTCCCAGTTATTAGTTTGCATGGGAAGCAGGGGCCAGGAGACCCCACGGACGTCTGAAAGCAAGAGGAGGTCCTAGGGGAATGTGCTCACTGAGATGCCTGGTACTTCAAGAAGGGGCAGAGTCGTTTTTGTTCCTTGTTTTTCTGCAGCCCACCTGGATTTCTCATTGACCTTGGAGCTGGTGTCAGTCTGTTATTTTCCTTTCCACTTGGGTGAAATTCACTGATCCTTGATATGTAAGGCATGAATATTGGTTGAGGAGCTGGCTGTATTAGTCAGGAAAGGCTAACTGCTGTGACAAATAGCTCTCAAGTCTTGGTGGCCTAGTCACTCTCAGTCCACTGAAGGTTTCCGGGTGGAGAGTGAGGAATGCTCAGTCAGTCAGGGACCTAGGCTCCTTCCATCTAGTGGATCTGCATTTTTCTTGAGCCTTAGAGTCCTTCACTGGGTTCAGCCACTGGATGGGGCCAAGAGCAAAAGTGTAGAGGATTGTGCAGCATGATTTATGGGCCCAGTTTTGCAGCAACACACATTGTTAATGCCCAGTTCCATTGGTCAGAACTCAGTCACAGAACGCTCATAACTGCAAGAAAGTCTGGGAAATGCAGCTGTTAGGGGTTGAATTGTGTCACCCCAAAATTCATATGTTGAAGCCCTGACCTCCAGTACCTAGAATGTGACTGTGTTTGGAATAAGGTCTTTTTTAAATTATTCAATTTATTTAAACTAAAAACAAAACAAAAACACTTTACCTGTTTCTCCCGCTCCCCTACCCTGTACCTCTGGCAACCAACTGTTCTCTGTACCTTTAAGCTTGTTTATTATTATTATTATTATTATTTTAGATTCCACATATAAGAGAGATAATTATCATATTTGTCTTTCTCTATAAAGACTGCATTTGGAGATAGGGTCTTTAAGGAGGTGATTGAGTTAAATTGAGCATTTTAGAGTAAGCCCTAATCCAATATGACTGGTGCTCTCATGAAAAGAGGAAATTAGGACCAGAGAGACACCACGGGTACATGTGCACAGAGAACTGACCATGTGAAGAGGCAGCAAGAGGGCAGCTGTCTGTAAGCCAAAGACAGAGGCCCCGGAGGAAACCAACTCTGCCTGCACCTTGGTCTTGGACTTCCAGCCTCAGGATACAAGAGAAAATGAATTTCTGTTGTTTAAGCCACCTAGTTGTGGTATTTTGTTATTGCGCCCCTAGCAAACTAATACAGCAGCTCAGCTGAGTTCCCGAAAGGAAAAGTAAATGTGTTTGGTGAGGATTGAGCCAACCTCTGCTACACTGAGCACTTATATTTTAGTTCCACTCCCACAGTCAGCTCACTGGGTTTTCTTGGGAAAGTCTCTCTTTCCCTCCAGAGCTCGGATTTCTCATCTTTAGCGTGGATGAAGAGACTTAAATGATCTCTGAGGGTCTCCCTAGGGCTTTGTGATGGGGGTGCTTGCACAGGTTCTCAGCCTGACCTCTGGGCAGGTGTGAGTTCACCTGCAGTACCCAAAGTACTGCCTCTAGGATTTCAGGGGAGATACCATGGTGGCATGCTAAAGAACCCAGGTGTTAGGGGTCAACAACTTGGATTCACATCCTGGTTCTTTCATTTGCTATGTGACTTTGGGCAAGTTAGTACCTCAATTACTTCATCTTTGAAATGGGGTTAATAAAATAAGGATTATTGGATTAAAGGGTTAAAGGAAATGATGAATATAAAGCACTTGTCCCAGAGCTTGGTACAAAATAAAGACTCAGCACAATTGTACCTCTCCCTCTCTTTTTTCCCTTTCTTCCTTTTTCCCTTTTTCTTTTTATGTTTTTATCTCCTTTTTAATTATTCTCATTTCAGAGTCCTGAATGTGAAGATGAAGAGATGCTAACTTTGGAAGGCATTTTCAAACATGTGATTTCATTTGATCCTCACCATACTGCTAAGAGAAAGGCGGAATAGTTGGTACCTGGTTTTGAAAATAAGGAATGCTAAAATAGGGAGGTTCTGGGATTCACTGAGTATTCCATGGAGAAATGAAAATGAGATTAGAACTCAAATCTCTGCTGGCCCAGCACTTTGCTGTTACATAATATGTTACTCAGATGTTCTGAGGATTTCTCAATTTAGTATGAGAAAGTCACTATTTAGGAAAGGAGAGCCTGAGTAATCAGGACACCCTGGCTCTGTCTATAAATTTCTCTCACTGCACACTAAATGGCAATGGCCTCTCCTCCTGAGGGGGCCACCATGGAACTCAGGCCAATCTGCACCTCACAGAGTGGTCTGCCATTTTTCAGGGGCCAGTCAGTGCAACTTTTTGATCTATTTTGCAAACAAAAAATATGATATATCTACACCTAGGAGTAGAAAGAAAAGCAGATTATGTGGTTAGCTTCCAAATGGTCCCAAATCTGCGTGGTGGAGACTGTTGACTTGACATAGTTTAGGACTAAGGTTTACTTTTCTTTGTACTCCACATCACCTAGGCTTCCTCCAGACTTCTGGGAGGCAGAGACATGGGATTGAAACCACATTTGCTTTTGTGTGTCTTGCTTACAGCAGCTCACATCTTAAACCGCCACTGTTTACTTTAGTAAACTACAGAAGAGAGCCCAGGGCTGGAAGTTTCCACCTCAAACCATAGGTTGAGGAAGAAGGGTGAAGACCAGAGAGGAAGAGTGGGGGGGAGATGAGCATGTTACTCTCCTGGTTCTGTAGACCATATTTGAGCTTCAGTACCAGGCTACTATCCTCATACTTAGAACTCATGATGAGCAGAAGCTGTTTTAAGAGGAAAATTATATTTCACTTCACTTTTATTCAAAACAAGCTTTCTAGCAGGATGAAATTTTGAGATGTGCTACAGACAGCTGGAGATCTTCAAGCCACAGGAAAACGACAATGTAGTCAGCATTTTTGCCATCTCTCCTGTGGGGCAGGTTGTCTGTCTTTGTCATGACTAATGGAAATTTATGCTATCCATAACCACTGGGAAGGAAAAATACTCATATTTTAAGAATGCACTGAAACTGATCTCTTCTCAGTCAGGGACAAGATCAAGCTAGAAGGAAGGAAGGAGAGTTTCCAAGGTCACAATTTCTCAGTCTTTACTGGGAGGTCGCCATTTATTTATGATCTTATCATTTGAGTTTCAAGATTAGGAGGAATTCTTCTGGAGTCTTTTAAAAAAGAGAATTTGGAGAGATGAGGGCAAAAAAAGCTGTTAAAGATCCTCTGCTTTTCAGGGCACTCTGTAGCTTTGTCAAGCAGGGATGGCATTGTCACCCAGGGGTTTAGATGGAAAGAGATATGAATGAAGCCTCAAAAATGGGAACATTTTCAAACCAGCTGTGAAAATTGAATCTCCAAGACTGGTGTTATCAAGCTATAAAATAAGATGTTGTAGGTTATTTCTCAGGACATATGCTCCAGAATACTTGGCCCAGATGTATAGAACTTGAGCTCTACTTCTAATCCTCCCACTCTAATCCTAGCTCTATAGCAGGAGTGGAGCACCAGAGATATCCAGCCCTTGAGAATCATATTGGGGCTGTTCGTTCATTGGAAGGAGGAAAACCAGCACTGGGTGATTTAGGCATTTGTCAAGGATGTGAGAGAGTTAGTGCATAGAGGTGTCTCCCTTACTTTTCATTACATTAAGCAGCAAAAAAGGGATCTCAGGTGCATTCTTTTTTGGAAGACCTTCTTTTTCACTGTTTTTCCAAATTTTCTACCCACTTAACTCCAAACCTCAGTTTTTCAGTTCTCTCTCCCCTCCACGCATCCCTCCATCCACTCATGCATCCATGTTATATTTACTAAATGTATTAGGCTCCTTGGAAGGCTTTGGGATATAAAAGCAACTGAAAGAGATTCTCAACCTTCATGGGGGCACTTTCTAGGGATGATGGACTTAAGTCCTTCCCTTATCTTACTACTTTGACCTCTTGTACAGTGCTTAGGTGCCTAAAATTTTTTTTTCCTCTAGGTGCCTGCTAAAGTATACGGATGCTATAAATTGAATATTTTAAGTAACTTCAGCTATATACCTTATACTCTTATTCCCTTTTTGTTAATCACATTCCAACTATTAGAGTCAGATGAACAGAATTTTTCAAAGGGAGTTTTAGATTGACCTTTTATTTTAGATTTGGCTTTGGAAGGAAGAATCCAAGAGAATTAGACTTGTAGTTTTGTGCACTTCTGGATGGATGGGCAGGATGCATGTCTCCTGCTTCTTCCTGGGCTGCCCATGTGGACTCCACAGGGAAAGAACACAGCCCAGCCCAGAGGAGTGGGTCTCTTCAGGTGTACAGTGGTCTTTGTGTGAAGACCCCTCAGTGGCTTTCACCTGTGAAGTCCTCATTGAGTTGGGGCAGTTTGGAAAAAGGCTTCCATTTGATGGACACGAGAAGAAAAGCATTTCATTAGAAAAAGAAAGTCTTGACATCAAAATATATAAACCAAAGGGAATAACCTGAGAACTATGGGAAGGAAGTAAGGAAATGAGCAATATAAATAGAATTATTTTCTCCCAGGATATCAGAGACTCCCAGGACACAGAGAACAGGGTATGACTCAAGTCTAGAATCGTCTGGTAATGATGGAGATGGGTTTTAGTTCTTTAAAAAAGAATGCTGTGGATAAGTCATCTCGTGTCAGTTTTTGTAATGGTAGAGGAGTAAGGGAAAGGGTCTGACTTCATTCTGCCCGTCTCTTTTAGTTGGATTGGTCCTTACCTGGGAGGAATTTTTTGAATGTCATTGTACAGAGCCTTCTGTCTGGGGCACCTGTGGTTATCTGATGCCAGCTCTGAGTTTTGCATTGTGATTTCTGACCTCATTTCATGAACTTGGGGCCTCAGTAATTCCCACACCCCAGAGCTTCTCTTTAACTACTCCCCTACAAACCACATATTTTCTAATATTTGTATATATTCATCTTGCTTTCCCAACTGGGAGGGTAGAGAAGGTATCTATTATATCTTCTGTTATGCCCCATGGTGCCAAATGTAGAGATGGTCCTAAACTATCCTTGGTATTTATCATCTTCCACTACATTGATCTGTGTTGAGATGCTCACCTTCTTCCTCATGGCCAATTACCAGGGAAGACCCAGCATGTATCAGCTCTCCTACCAAATGGTATTCTGAAAATATGTGTATGAGACAGTGGCCAGCCTTGGGCCAGAGGGAAATTCTGCAGTATATTTGGATATTTGCTAAAGGTCACACTACAAGGCCACTGTTTGCATATCAGCTTTGTCTCAGGAGCTGACTCATGTTTTTCATATAAATCATAATGAGTTGCCCATTATAAACACTTTTGTAAAACTCAAAAGGCTTTATGGCTGTTATTAGCTATTGCAGTTGTGATTTAGTAGCTAATTCAGGCAGATGTGTGGATGAGTGTGCCCAGGGCACCATTTGTCCCATCTACACAAGTCAGAGAGAATACAATAGGTTGTGCAATCAGAAGGCACTTGCTTCTGAAGGCTTATGGTGAGTCAGAGTTTGCTTATAAATTAGCAGGTTGGTGACCCCTCCTCTTGGGGTAGGCTGTGTCTTCATGCTGTGACACCTCCATTCTACAACTCTTGGTGGGACACATGGCTGCAGCAGCCACTTTACTTTCAGCATTTCCACTAAAGACTTCCTTATTGAGGGCGGAGCATAAAATAAAGTTGACAGAGAAATATCTGGAATGGCCATGACGACACCTTTATGTTTCCCAGTATAGTCAGCAACAGATTTTGTATCAGCCTCCAGTTAGTAGCATTCGTGCTTAACGCTTGTCCCATTTTTTAAATAAAATTATCACTGTTAGATTGCCTATGGTGCATTTGTTGATATAAAATTAAATATAGCCACAGATTGTGTTAAGGATAATATATGTTTTATAAACATATATATTTTTATTAATGTGTTATATTTTCATTTTCTTTTTAATCCTACTAGTTGACTAAAATGGGACCAAAGAAACCCATCTTGATAAGTGGATCTGAGAGCAGAGACAAAATTGGGTACAACTTAGGTATTATGTTTTCAGTTTATTTGGAGAGGAGAAAAATTATCTACAGAAACACACTGATATATAAGGGATGTATATATAAACAAATACTTAACAGATGAGCGCATTTATATGTTCATATACATTTACATATACAGTTATATATGCATTACATACATGTTATGTCATATATATATATTAAAACTACCTCTTACTCTATTATGTAGATTTCTACTCTGATTAGCTCACATTTAATAGACTACGTCTCTTCTTATTTAAAGATTTCAGTGACATTGTGCTATAGAATCCAATAGTATGGAAATGAAATAGCTCTTTACACTTCTAAATCCTGGTCCTTTGGCCTCTCACTGCTATCTTGACCTAGCAGGTGTTGCATTGTACCCCTTCTTCAGCCTGGGCTTCCCTGCTTATCACTTCGGGGCAAGCTGCCCAAAATGAAGAGGTTTGTCTCCTAAATGCTTGCATCAGTCTCTGATCTCATTCATAAAAGCAAAAAACAAAGATTTATTTGTTTCTGTTCTAGTTAGTGCCTTTGCTCATGGATGTGTGGTGTGATGAGCCAGAGCTATGCAGCCTTTGTAACTGGGGCTCAAAGAAAATCTATCTAGCATTTTTCATTAGTTATTTGTTGCTCACCTAGAATTGGTCTAGCAAACACGGATTGAGTAGTTACAGGGAACAAAGCTGAATGAAATAAAACTTATTAGAAATCACAGAAATGCAAATTAATATGAGTAAATTATAACTTTGCACCTATTAGACTAGAACAATTAAAAAGCCAGATAATGGCAAATGTGAGTGGGATGTGGGGTTATAAGAAACTTCATGCACTACTGGTAGGAGTGCAGGCTGGCCCTATAGAGTTGAATTCATATACCCTCTGACCCAGCATTTCCACTAAAAGGTATATATCCCAATGAAATTCTTACATACGGCCAGAAGGAGGTGTGTATGAAGATTTTCATTATGGTGTTATTTGGGTTGGCGGAGAGTTGAAGGCAACACTGGGAGACTGTGGTGGATGCTTGCCTTGGAGTAGAGAGCAACAGTGAGAGGCTAGGATTCAGTGGATGCATAACAACATGGGCTAGAATGTATCAACTATATTTTCTTATTTTCTGTATTCTTTATGCTCTGGCATCTGGAGCCTAGCTGACTTAGGAAAGACTGCCCCTCCCACGGCTAACCAATCCTTAGAGATCACAAATGAGTCACATGGGAGCATGCGTTTCTCAAGAAAACTAACCAGTCCAGAGCCCATACTCTGAACCACCTCTTCTATCTGGCTCTTATACTCCAGGAGGCAATATTCCTCTGCCCTACTATCTCAGAGCCAGGTACTAGACAACTCAGGACAGCCCCTACACCGCAAAGCCTGCTGAAATCATTCAAACTAATCAACTCTAAGCCTTCTTCCTTTGCCTCACCCATTCCTTCCCACAAAAACCACAGTAAAGGCTCTTGCCCATACTGCCTCCTTGCTCCCTCTGCTTCCTGACAGACAGTGGTGCTCACCCTTGTGACCTTCTGTGGTATGGCCTGCCCCTTCCTCTTGGGAACCATGAGTAACAAACTCTCTTTTCAGTGACCATGATCTCCTGATCTGTAGGCCTCATCATACTTGAATAATAATAAAATCTGCATTCCAAAACATTGATGTTAAAAAAATAGTCCTCAATTTAAAAACTAAGAAACAAAATTAACTATATATACAGTACTATTTAAATTTTTTAAAACACATGGAAACAAAACCACAAACATTTTGCAAGAACTCATTTTAACATTAGAGTAGATATGTATGGTGGGAAAGGCAATTAAAATGGGGTATAGAGGAGGCTATTGATTTGTGAGTAAACAGAAGAGAAGACTTGGAGTTAAGGAGGATGCATTAAATACCTTCTCTGACTTCTCTCAGCTTTCAATTGAGGCCATAAACATGGAGCATTATTTAACAATGATGGACAATACAGTCCATGGGCCCATGGCCTACTCTGAACAGTCCATGCTATAGGAGTTCAGAGGTAGGCAAGAGCTTCTTGGAGGCTAAGTGCTTTGGAAGACCAGTCCTCTTCAGGTCCACTGATTAAACATTTCCTGAAGTCTGTTCCAGGGAATCTGTTTTTTTGAGATGCTGCACCTAGAAGGTTCTTACAATTAAATAAAGTGGGAAATACTGCATCCCCTGCCCCCTCTGAAGCTATCTAATGTACATTAGAATATTTTTAAAGGCTCTAGGGAGTCTTGTGTGGAAGAAGTTGATTGAACCTTGCTTAGCTCAGTGTTTCCCAAACTCATATGACCATGGAATCCTTCCCAGTGACACCTATTTACCTGACTATGAGAAAGACGAGGTTCAGGGGGGACCCTCTGAGAACCTTGAATCACTCATGGCTGAGGTCTTTTTGTGCAGCAGAGGGCTTGGTACATGGTAGACTACTGAGCAATGTTTACAAGCTGAGGAAGACACGTTTGTAGACCTGGGCAAACAGCTAGGAAAGGGAGGAGGAGCTGACTTCAATACCACCAGTTTCTTAGCATCCAGAGGGCTCTACAAGAATATTATTTTCCAAATCAGAAAGATATCAGTTCAAGTCACAGCTTTTAGCCATTGTGACCTTTGGTTGACCCTTTAAACTCTTTTGGTTCAATTTTCTTATCTGCAAAATGCAGGTTACAAAACTTAGCTTCCTAGGTGTATGGTGAAGCTTAGAAATAATATATGTAAAGTATGGTACATAGTAGTATGTTCATAAAAATTAGCTATTGTTATCATTATTATCAGAATTGTTAATATCTTTCTTAAATCTTTTGTGAAGATTAATAACAAACATATCCACTACTAACTAAAGGAACATGGAAGTGGCTTACTCAAGGTCACCTAGCTCATAATTATTAGCAGAGCTGGGACTAAAATCTCCTTCTCTTAGGTCCTGATTCAACGTTATTTTCATTACGCTGGACCAAGGATCCTTTTGCCTATTTCATGATTAAAGGAACTTGGCAAATCTTTTATGTTGTGCTGAATGGACCACTTCATTGTGGCATTGGAGAGAGACATAAAATGTGATTCAGAGGCCACAAGGTGCCATAGGGATTGTTGTGTCAGTTGTGTTCTGCGTCCTTGTTAATAACTAAGAAAAGGTTGCAAAGAATATGCTAATTAAATCTGTATATTGCCTTAAATGGAGAGGTATTACAAATCCCACCAATGACTGAGACATGACATAAAGGGACCTGGAGCTGTCAGGCATATGGACAGGAAATCACTAGATGAGATTCAGCTGCAGTAAATGCATCCTAATACATCTGGGGACAAATAATCTGAAACACAGATATTCAATGGCAGGAAGATATTTGGAAAGCAGTAAATGCTGAAAGGGACCTGGGGGATAGTGGACAGCAAATTAGATATGGGTTTTCATTGTGTTAGGCCAACAGAAATTGGTAATGCAATCTTGCACTGTGTTTTCCACAGTCCCCTGGAGCAGCTGGGAGGAGAAAGCCTCTTTCACTGGCCAAGATCAAGTCTGCTCGCCCCATGCACATGCTCCTGACGAATGGCCTTGCTGGGGCTGGGGTAGAGGCAAGTGCCACTTTAGTGCCCCATGGGCCCTGCCCCACCCCACCCCGTGACCATGGAGACTAGCCTCTCCCTACCCCTCGCCCCCACCCGTCCTGTCACCTACTATCTTGTTGATGTTGAGCTTTCTGGGGATAGCCAAAGGAGGAAAGTCCTGCAGGGAAAATGCCTCTTGTCTGCAGGAAAGTCTTGGCTCCTGGTGTTCATTTTCATATAACCCAAACATCTGCCATCTTTCCTAGTGATCCTGTCTCTTTCCTCCCACCCCACCCCAAATCCTCCTTGCCATGAAGGATTTCACTGGAAAATAGCCTGTCTGCAAACAGAGGAATGTTTGAGGAAACACAAGCATCTGCCCTCAGCAGCTGTTCCTACCCATA
Source organism: Equus przewalskii (assembly GCF_037783145.1). Lineage (NCBI taxonomy): Eukaryota > Metazoa > Chordata > Mammalia > Perissodactyla > Equidae > Equus > Equus przewalskii. Next base: position 63,621,087 of record NC_091831.1, read on the forward strand.
AGGGTCAATAACTGGCTCATCCTACCCCTTCCACCTCTTCCTCCTCCTCCTCATGCTTCCCACTGCTCCCCAGCCCCCCGCCCCCATGTTTTAATCTCCTCAAGTTTAAAGACTGCCCTTGACAAGTGTTAAACCAAACTTCCCTCTTGGAGGGCCAATGAACATGTATTCTGATTTTCTTCTAGCCCCCGCCCCACCCCATTCTCTCAGGAAAGCCCCAGCACTGTGTGAGTCCAAAGCACTTCATTGTGGAGGGCCTGCTCAGTGGGGTAAATTCAACCAGAGCACTCTTCCAAACCTTTGTAAAAGAGTCCTGCTCTTGCCAACCCACACTTTCTACCTCTCCCTCTCTGGGAGATCCTCACCTTTTAGGAAATCCTTCAGGGACTGCTTGGGAGTGGCTAAGTCAGTGTGGTAAGTCAAAAGCAGCTGGATGCTGGTAAAAGTCTGAAGCTATTTACAATGCTGGGAAACTTTTTACTGCTTCTTTCTTCACCAAGCCCTGGCTTCCTCCACTCAGAATGTGCTTCATCATACTCATCATCTGGGTTTGCATTCAGGGTAATTGAGCTTAGGCCTGCCACTGTCACTCAACACTCATAAATAAGTGGCCACATTTAGTTACTCCCTGACTATTTCTAAGCATTCTGTTTAGTAAGTGTTTACCAAGTGCCTTCTCTGTGCCTACCACTCTGGTGAGGACTTGTTTGTGGGGGTGAAGAGTAGAAGGTTCTACTCGTGGAGGGTCCTGAGTGTGAAAGGCATCACCGTGGAAGAACTTGAACTTTCAGTCCTGGTGGTTCATGGATGTAAATGGGTGGCAGCTGCCAGCACAGTGATTTATGAGTGATATTCCCAGCCAAGCGGAGTCAGGCACACTTTGGAACTGAAGACCGCTGTGTGCAGGGCATCTTAGTATATTTAGCAAATGAGATCGCAAACCACAGAAAAAAAGGCTGAGGGGGTGGAGAGGAAGAACATTCTCTGGCCAGAAACTTGCTGAACTTTGAGGGCCAGGGGCTGGAGGCTTTACAGAAGTGGGGAGAGATGTTCTTTGGCTTGTCCTAGACACATAAATCACCACTGAGGAGATATACCAAAGGCCAATTATATGGAATGTTTTCTTGGAAAATCATCTCCCAGGCCCTGTAAATCATTCCTGCATTGGCGGGCATTCAGATCTGCCTGGGGGGCGAGTGGTGTGCCATTGCAGCCCAGTGTCAGGTGGAGGGATTACATAGGGACACTCATGTGATAGTAGAACACATCAAGTACTCGCTGTCTTCATCCAAAGAAGCAGACAGCTCAGAACATTTTGCTCTGGCCTTGGAATTGTAGGGCTGGGACTCTCAACCAGGGTTTGCCACTTACTTCTGTGACCTTTGAACTCTCTACAAAGTAGAGTGGGGACTGAGTTATCTCTAAGGTTCCTAGAGGTTCTGACACTAACCTTATGCCTGCATGTTCTTTATAACTTACAAATAGGATGAGCATTTGCGTCTCACACACTATCCTCATGATTGTCCCAAGGGAGAGAAAAATTCCCATCTACCATGAAAAGTCAGTCATGTTAGAATCATTTTAGGGGGATGAATGGGGACTTTCAAATCTAGGTCATCAGAGCAGCTGTAGAAAGAGCTGGAGACTTTTAGCCTGGAAAAGAAAGAACTTAGAGGGATGCTGGGACTGTGTTCAGTATCTGAAGGTCACCAAGTATGAGAAGGCATTAATGTCTGCTGTCCCACTCCACAGGCCAGAAACAGGACTAGTGAGCCCAAGATACAGAGGCTCAGGCTGAAGCCCAAAAGGAAAGACAGGATATACCAGCAATCATCATGTCACTGCTTAATGACACAAACTTTGATTTGCCCATTATTTGAGATTGTAGAAAGAACCCTTTAACCATCAGAGCTGTCCAATAGTGGAGAAGAGAGTGATCCATCACTGCTGTAATCCAGCAAAGTCTGGGTGACAGGGTTACAACAGAGACGACACTATTCTGCTCCTTCCATAGCCGTTTTCTTTCTCTGTAGAATAGGAGGTGGCTGCATGACCAGAGTGAGGAGAAGCTCCCTCCCCAAAGCACCTTCCTCTTCCTTACAAAGCTTTGTTCCTTTGACTAAGGATGGATTCATTTCTCTCTAGGAGGGTTCTGTTAAAATTTGTCTACTCTTTGAAGCAATTATATCTTGATATTTTGAGGGTGGGGATTTAATTGGTTTCCAGCAAGCAGGAAGGCCCTAAGGAAATGGAATGTGAATTAGGAACTGACACACAATTTCTGAATAAGAAGCCAGGCAGGAGGGAAGCACAGGCCCTCAAAAATGAAGTCTGGTGGGCTCCCAATTTACTTCATAATTATTTGTTTTGTAAATAGCCAATTAATTCCTTATGTGTCTGTTGTTGGTGAGTTTGCTTAAACGTTTTTAGAATATATTGGTTTTTTCAGCCTGTACCATCTCTGGGGGCAATGACTTCACAAGGTCAATAAAATAATTCTTTCATCTTAAAATTTACGCCTTCACTCAAGCTTCAAGATTCTCTTCCTCCTTTCCAAATTATAGGATAAAATGAACAAGTGTTTTTATTTATCCTCATCGTGATTCTATTGATTCTGGTGGGATCCTTTCTCAGTCTTTGACTTTCTTTCTAGACCAAAGTCTTCCTAATTGTCCTCATTAATTAGATATGACAATTCTTCTGTCCCTGTGATTAATTCAACATGCACCAAATATTTATTAAGTTCCTACTCTATGGACGTCATTGAGCAAGACACTGAGGCTAGAGGTGAAAAAGACACTCTTCTTGCCATTCTTTATACTGGATTGCAGTAGAACCAAATGAGGTGTCATGTGTAGAGTGGGAAGACCTGGTACTGAGAATATACCATGCATACACTGGCCATTGTTCACGAGGTAGCCTGTATGTCCCTCCTGTTAGGGATGGAATCACTGAGACTCTCAGAATTTCAGTGAATCACCCAAGTTCCTACAGCTGGTAAGTGACAGAGATGGGATCTGAACCCGGGTCTGTTTGATGACAAAGTCTGCATCCTTTCCACTGGGCAACAGTTCCCCACTTTGTTCGATTGTCAGTGGAAATACAGGGAAACATTTATGATTTAAGAATGAGTTGGAGAAGTCATATGCACTGGTAAAAAAAATGAGGACATTTTATAATAAAACAAATAGGAAGATGAAGCAGGAAGTTTGCCAGTGTCTTGGGATCCTCAGCAGCCACTTTTGGTGGGAATCTGAGCTCTTGGCATGCACAGTCAGAGTTGTGGCTCTGTCTGGCCCCAAACATAAAATGCTAGAGCTGACGTGAGGCTCCAGCTCAGTCATCCTTGTCTGTTATGTTTGGAGGCAACAGCTCTGAGTAAACCCATTAACTCAAGAGATTTCAGCCAGAACCTTACCCTTCCCCAACCGCTGGGCGAGAGTGCACCACTCTGCTTTGAGATGATTGGCTTTCCATATGCACAAAACCACCACAGCTTGCCTCCCCATCTTTCATCACCTAAATGAGGGCAGTTAATGTTTAAGAGTAGAGAATAGAGAACATAATGATGGATAAATTATAAGTTTTGGGATATGAAAAGTCAAACTGTGTAAATATGTACTTTAAACCACAAACAGAATGTTAATGCATCTTTCCCATTAACTCACTAACTGAAATTACAGAGCGTAATATGAGCCAACGCCCAGGAGTTGGTTATGATGTTTTCAGCTTTAGAATAGCAAATGATAAATGTCCTTCCCTCAGACAAAGAAGCAATTGACACAGCTTTTCAGTGTAGTCATTGAAAGTGTTGGCCATGGAAAATAAACTGAGTGCTGGGGGAGGAGGGAGGTGAGGAGATACCTGGAGAAGTGTAGCATGGTCTCTTGCTAGGTACTTCCTAGGTACTGAGGAACGTCTCTGAGCTCAGGGCAGCCCCTCTAAGTGGTGGAGACCGAGGTGTGGTTTCGTGGCATGCTTTCCTGCATTAGGGGATGGGATTGTTTTCTTAAGCATTACCCCTATCTTGCCATGGGTTGGTGGTTGGCAGCTGAAGTGAAGCCGGTCTCACTTTGGCTAGGTCAGGTTTGAGGATGTATGGCTTACTTAGCAGCCATTTCATTGTCAGGTTGCTTATGGGCAGCAGCATAAAAGAGAGGTTAGAGGATGTGGAGAAATTGGAACCTTTGTGCACTATTGGTAGGAATGCAAAATACTATGGAGAGCAGTATGACTAGTCCTCAAAAAATTAAAGATAGAATTGCAGTATGATCCAGCAATCCTACTTCTGGATGTGTACCCAAAAGATCTGAAAATAGGGTCTTGAGAAGATATTTGTACACCCATGTTCATGGCAGCATCATTTACAATATCCAAAAGGTGGAAGCAATCCAGCTATCCATTGATGGATGAATGAATAAATAAAATGTGGTATATACTTGCAATAGAATACACATGCTATAACACAGATGAACCTTGAAGACATTATACCAAGTGTGATAAGCCAGTCACAAAATGGCAAATGCTGCATGATTCCACTTATATGAAGTACCCAGAGTAGTCAAATTCATAGAAACAGAAAGTAGAAGGGTGATTGCCTGGGGCTGGGGGGAGGAGGGAATGAAGAGATATTGCATAATGGGTACGGATTTTCAGTTTTAGAAGATGAAAGGAGTTCCGGAGGTTGCACAACAATGTAAATGTACTTAACACTACTGAACTGTACACTTAAAAATGGCTAAAATGATACATTTTATGTCATGTATATTTTACCACAATTAAAAATAAAAAAGGAGGAGGGAAAAAGAGAGATTAAGAACATGGCCTTGGGAGAAATAGAGATCTGTGCTTAAATTCTGGTGCTGCCACCTACAATATGGGGGCCCGTGAGCAATTCACCTAAACTAATCTCTGATCCTCCAAATAGTGATGATAATAATAATATCTCCTTCTTGGGGCTGTTGTGAAGATTAAAAGGAATAATGTTTGTTATGTGTTCATTATGTACCTGGTATGTAGCAAAGACCCTAAATAGGTATTAGCTGTTGTTACTACTACTACTTCTACTCCTCTGTGCCCAGGAGAGGGGACTTTGTTGGTGTCTTCTTCAGATGATGGTATTCCATCTTGAAGATCTTCTGAAGCTCTTCTCCTCTTACTCCGGTTACCTGATTCTGTACATCCAAATCCTGCTTATTCAGCAGTCCCTTCTGTGAAACCCACTGTTACTACTCCAACCCATGTTCATTTAATGACTCAAACAACTATACAACTCTTCATGTGTGCATTTAACAAGGCTTTCTATAGGGCCTGCTAAGAGCCAGACGCTGGGAACAAAATCCTGTTCTTGCTCTCAAGCGGATTATAGTCTAGTGGTTGTCTACATTGTTTCTTTGATACTTATCTTCATATTTGTTGTGTATGTGAAAGCCTTTTTTCACCATAATATTGTAAAGTCTTTGAAGGCGAGAGTCTTGTTTTATTCTTTGTATCTCCACTGAAGTGCTTAGCCTGACCTTAGATACGAAGAAAAACAGTCAAATGACTTCTTTGAGTTAGGCAGTCCCACAAAGGAAACCAATTCACATAAGGGCTCAGAAGAATCCTAGTGTCAGGAAGGAGCGGGATAGAAAACCTGGCTCCAGTACCATCTTGCGATCACCCATCAGGTGGTGATTGTGAGTTTTCTCCCTGAAGCAATACAGATAATTGGGGAAAGAGGAAATAAAATAGTAGTGAAATACCACTTTATACCAATTAATCTGGAAATAATTCATTAAAACAACACCAAGTTTTGGCAAGGATGTGCAGAAAGGGGAACATTTCTACATTACTGGTAGGATTGTGACTTGCTACCTGGCCTTCCATTTGGCATTGCTTAATAAAAGTGAAACCTGTACTCTGGCACCTTCACTTCTGGATGTCAGCCCTGGAAAAGCACTAGTTCTGTGCCTGCAGAGATATGAGATATGTGTAAGGCTGTTCACTGAAGCATGTGAATAATTGCAAGAATGTAGAAACAGCTTGTAGTGGTTTGAATAGCATCCCCCTAAATATTCATGTCTACCCGGAACCTCAGAATATGACTTTAGTTGGAATAAAGGTCCTTCAGATGTAATTGAGGTAAGAACAGAGATGGGATCATGCTGGGTTAGGGTGGGCCCTGAATATGATTACTGAGTCATAAGAGAAAGAAGGAGAAGGGAGCTTTAGATACAGAGACAAGTGGAGAAGATGGTCATGTGAAGGTGGAGGCAGAGATTGGGGTGATGCTGCCACTAGCCAAGGAATGCCTGGGGCCATCGGAAGCAAGAAGAGGCAAGGGAGGAGTCTCCCCTAGGGCCTTCAGAGGAGCATGCCCCTGCCAACACCCTGATGCTGATTTCTAGCCTCTAGAACTGTGAGGAATGTTTTTGTGCTGTTTAAGCCATGAAGTCTGTGGTACTTTGTTATGGCAGCCCTAGATAACTAATACACAGGGCAACTGCCCCTCAGTAAGGGAACAGGAAAATAAAATGAACTTTATTCATATAATGGCACACTATACAACAGTTAAAATAAATGAACAAGTGTTCACTCTCAAAACATAATATTGAGTTAAAACAGGTTGCAGAAATACACTTCCAGTGTGACATTTATGTAAATATGTTTCATAGTATATATTGTTTATGGATACATGCTAATGAAGTAAAATTGTTCAAACAAACATAGGATGTTATACAGTAACCCCAGGATAATGGGTAACTCTCTAAAGGGAGAGAGGTGGATGGAATGGGCACAGGGCTTTAGCGGTACTGAAAGTATTTTACAGAGAGAGGGAATATTTGAAACAAATCAGGTAAAATATTAACATTTGTTTAATAGCAGAGTGTACAAAGACATCTGAAATATTCTTTTCTTTGTATCTTAGAATTGTTTTGTATTTAAACATTTTTAAAGAATTACAAAGTTAGCAAATATGTGACAGATACAGTGTTGAGTATATGCAAGATGTCAGGATGCCGAGTTCTCACCTTTTAATAACACCAGATTTTGAGATGCCAGGAGTCTATCGTGAATTTAATCTGACGACGGACGGAGAGGTTAGGTAGATGGTGGGAAGGAGTTAGAGAAGAAAGAAGAGGGCTTTGGATTCCCTGCCACTATTTACTTGCTGTGTGTTAGAATCAATCGGTAAACTCTGTGAGCTCATTTTCCTCAACTGTAAAATTATATCTACACTCATAGTTGTGAAATAGTAAGTATTCAATAAATGTTAGTATCCTTCATGTGGGTGTCATGCTCACCCCACTCTGTCCCTGCTTTAGTCTATGGTGTATCCTCTGAAGGAAACATGGGCAGGGGGTGGGGCGGGGGTCTAAAATCTTTGAATATATGGTAAGATAGCCATGGTCATCTCTCTGGGCAGAATTTGGACTCAGTTAATCTTTCCTCATAAAGACTGATTCCTTTCCTTTTGACCTTTTCTCTAAACTTTGTTCAGTTCCCCTCCATGGCTTTAATTGAAGGAATAGAAAGTAGGTGATGGAGTGTTCTGGAGAAGGTAAGTTCTGAGCCAAGTGGAAAGTTGACATCTGGGCCCTCTCTCCTTGTTGGCCTGGTGGCCTTGTTCATCCCAGTCCAGGGACTGCCTTCCTGGTGCTCCCTCCTTACCAATGCGCCTCTCTCCAGACTCCCTCCGTCTCACCACCTCCCACTTTCACTGGCTCTTAACATTTCCTTGGACTCGCTAGGCCCCGAGCCAAGCAACCCTAGAACATAGTTCAGGAGTTGGGTGTTAGCATTTCCAGGGCCTGTGGCACAATTTGGCCATGTGCAGGTGGTTGAGGGTCATTTTCCCCTAAAAGGTTAAATGGCAACATTGGTCAATGTTTAGCTAATGTTCGCTTAAATGATTTCTCCTGGTTAATGAGTCATGTGGCAAATTAGCTGAGGACTTTCACACCCTGCGGGTAAACTGGGGTGGTAAGAACTGGTACTCCTGAAATTGAATTGAGTTATATAGGCTATCCAGTGAGGGACCTGCTTAGCACACCTTTCTGGCTCATAGATCCTAGTTACAAAAGTACATTCGTGGAATAAGGGCTGCTACACTGGAGAACCAGTGGATGATGACCTAGAGGCCTACTTTTCTGAGCCTCCTCAACATCCCTCCTGTCCTACTTGAAATACAGGAGGCCCTGTATTTCATTCTTATTCATTCTCTCTCTCTCTCTCTCCTTCTCTCCCCCCAACCCTGCTCACCATAGTCCTGTCATTCCCAACTGTCTGCTGAGGCTCCCCAGAATGCCACAGCAGATTCACAGGGATGCTGTAGGATATTTTAAATGTTTGAAGGCAACACAGCACTATATGACATCTGTCAGATACTGTGTCAACTACCAATCCAGGTTGTTCACAGTTTCAGCATTAGATCATGCTACATTTCTTCTGATAATATCATATCTTTGCAAGGTTGTGTTTTTGTGACTATTGCTGTGATAAATACCAAGTACAGTGTGAAATCAATATGGAACAGGAAATGCAAGTGGCGGTGCCCAGTACAAATGATTCCAAGGTTTGAGAAGTTGTACAGGGCCCAACAGGCACACACATGGCCTTAGTAAATAAGTGTGAGCCTTGAAGAATGAAATAAAAATATTTTCTGTCAATTTATGTTATTATTTTTGTCAAATGGCTATTAAGTTGTTGAGATATAAGTACTTATTAAGTTCCATAATATGGAACTGCTAGGTATTTCTTTTGGTCTTTGAGCTCTCTATGAAAAACGTTACTGAGATGCTAAGAGCACCATGAACTAATAAAGTTTGAGAACCTTTGTTATAGACAAAGAGGGGATATCCTCTGCCTTGCCCCCAACAGACCTCTTGCCAGCAACAGTCTTCCTCCTGGACACAATCACCCCAGTCCTGCATCTCTCTTCTCTTACCACTATCTCCTTCTCCCACATGAAAGATGGTTTCATTGATTCTTTATAAAAAAGAAAAAGAAAGAAAGCCTTGCCTAACTTTACTACCACCCCCTCCTCCAAATTCCTCCCTTTTTTCTCCTTCAGCTCCCTCTTTCCTTCATTGCCTTAAAAACAGCCTAACCCCAAACCCTTTACCTCTAACATCATGCCCACGGTCCTAAAATGTGTCTGGCTTCTTCCTCTGACACTGCGCCCACATGGCTCTTCCCAGGGTCACTACCAAGTTCCCAAGAGCCACATGTGGTCCCTTTTGGGTCCTGATTTGTTTTGCCTACCACCTTCCGGAGCTTTCTTCTGCTTACTCCTGTCCTTGCATTATTCCTATGGCCTCACCACCTCTCTGAACACCCCTGTACCTCTTTGCTGTGTCCTGCTGCCTTTCACTTATTCATACAAACATCCCGAGCCTCCCATGCATCTACTGTCCGTCTGCTCCCTGCCCTGGCCTTACTTCATTTTATTTCTTGGTGAACTCATCTCTTTCAAAATAAACTGTGCAAATGACCCCTCTTCCCAGCCGGAAAACCCCATCACTGCCTGTATCCGTCCAAATCTTGCCCAAGGCCTGAAATGCCCACATCTCACTCTTGAGAGATGTCTTTTAAGATCCCCTCAGATAGCCCTTGTTTGAAGAAACGTTTCCTGGTGCCCCTAGAAAGCCATTCTCTATTTTCTGTCCACCTACAGAACTCTATGTCTCTGATACGGTTCTTACCACTTCACTGGTCATTATTAGTTTCCATGAACATTATTCTCTATCTCCCCCTGGAAGTCTCACCTGCACCTCAAACCTGAAGTCACTTTTTCCTTCTCCTTTCTTCATCATCCTTTGCTTGTGGTAGTTGAACAGTGGATATATTCTGGGGCCTCATCTTGTATTCTCCTCTTTCCATTGATCCTACCTTGGTTAAGATCCTAATTAATTTATATTAATATAATATAATATAATATATCCCCTCAAATAACTGGCCCCACTACCTGCAGACTCTCCCTGGACTAGCCCTACTTACACTACACAGTGCTGCTCATGTCATCAACTAAAGTGCAACTTCACATGGCTCTGGCGTGTCTTTCTTTCTTGTGTAAATCTTTAGTGGAGCCCCCGGGCCAACAAGCCCCACTCATCATCCTGGCCCTTAATGCTTCTTGAGATTTGGCATCAACCAACCTGTCCAACCTAGCCCCACTTGAGTACCCACATCACAGTCACAGTGGACTGAGGTCTCACGTTTTCCCATATGAGGCTTTGGCTCCTGCTGGTCCTTGTACCTAGAAAATCTTCACCTGTCCCAGTCTCTCATAAATTTTAACAGTGTTGATGGCTCACCTTGAGTTTCCTTCTCCCATAGAGCCTTTGGGGAACTCCATCTACCTCCCCACACCACCTCTAAAATGCCCAGAGATCTTTGAAGACAGACTATTTCACACATTTTGGCATCCTCTGTAGCACCTGGTATTATACTTCACCACATAGTAGAAATGTAGTAAAGAAGAGTTTGAAATGAGCAGTACTCTCCAGAAGAGGTAGTCCAGAATTTGGTCTCCCAGGAATCCCTACTGACATACTGTGAAAGAATCTATAGGTCTTTGATGAGCTTGGCCACTGAACTGGAAAGATGTCCTCCAATTACCTTGGTTCCTCTGACTTACTAAGTAGAGATCTTTTTTTTCCCATTATGTAATTAATACATGTACATTGTAATACGTTAGAAAATAAATATCAAGCAGAGGAATAAAACAAATATAGTAAGCCCATCTAGAAATAATAGTTAATCATATTTTGATATATTAACTGCCAGAATATTTTCTGTAAACGTATGAAAGATATATATTTATGAAACAAAAATAGGATTATATTTTATATATTCATTTACAATCTCCTTTTATTGCTTAGGAACACTATGTATACTGAAAGGGAATAGGTTAATAAAAAGTACATATTATTGTATATTATATTGCTCATTCTTAAATGCTTAATTTTTAAAATATTTGTTGCATCTTTATTCCAGGAAATTATCTATACAAGTTGTTCATGGACTGGTGCCAGTCTGCAAACTATTAAAGGTCCATCAGATAAGTATAGAAATTATAAGTAAGCATTCATAAAATTTTAAAGAAGTGTAACATTTCCATATCTAGTAATTCATTTTAGAAGCTATTCTTAACACAAGAATATTACATATTCAATGCTTATCTTAACAGAAGTAACTACGATTAAAATCACTCAAAATTGTATACATATATGCAAACCCCCCAACTCTCCACACTGCTTTTCACCTAAATGGGAAGACACAATCCATATTACTTTTCCAGTGGCTTGTTTCACTTAGTGGGTGTCTTTCCAAGACATGCATAGAGAAAAGTAGAGATTTTAAAGTCAAGTTTCTTGAGGAATAATTTACATACAGTAAAATTCACCATTGTTAGTGTAAAGTTCCGTGAATCTGGACAAGCATGTGCAGTGTGGTAATTGCCACTACAGTCAAAGTAAAGAACAGTTACATCTTCCTGACGAATTACCTCCTGCCTCTTTGTAGTCAACCAGTCCACCATCCCCAATTCCTGGTAACGCTGATTGAATTTCTGTTCCTAAAATTTTGCCCTTTTGAGAAATAAATGGAATCATACAAATGGAATATATAGTTTGCAGTCTGGCTTCTTTTATTTATTATAATGCATATGAGATTTCTCTATGTGTTGCATGTATCACTGGTTCATTTTATTGCTGAGTAGTATTTCATGGTATGGAGGTACCATCATTTGTTCATTCGTTCGTAAGCTGGGGGACATTCGGATTGTTTCCAGATTTTGGTGCTTATGAATAAAGCTGCTATTAACACTTAAGTACAGTTTTTGTGTGAATATTAAAATTGTGTCTGGATATACATTTCCATTTCTTTTGGTCAAATACCTGGAAATGCGATTGCTGAATCTCACTATGAGTATATGTTTAACTCTGTGAGAAATTGCTAAACTCTGTTTTCCAAAGTGACTGACTGCGCTACTTTGCATTTTAGCCAGCAATGTGTGAAAGTTCCAATCATTCTACGTACTTGCTAGGACTTTACATTGTCAGAATTTTGTTTTTGTTTTAATTTTTGTTTTGTTTTAATTTTTAATTTAATTCCCATAGGTGTGTAGTGATATCTCATTGTGGTCTTAATTTGCATTTCCCTAATAACTGATGATGTTGACCACCTTTTCATGTGTTTATTGCAATTCATACATACGTCTTTGGTGAAGTGTCTGTTCAAATCTTTTGCCCGTTTTTACTTTTTTTTTTTTGAGGAAGATTAGCCCTGAGCTAACATCTGCTGCCAGTGCTCCTCTTTTTGCTGAGAAAGACTGGCCCTGAGCTAACACCCATGCCCATCTTCCTCTACTTCATATGTGGGATGCCTACCACAGCATGGCTTGATAAGCAGTGCATAAGTCCACATCTGGGATCCAAACCAGCGAACCCTGGGGCACTGAAGCAGAACATGTGAACTTAACCACTGCACCACCAGGCCTGCCCCTGCCCATTTTTAATTGGGTTGATTTATTTTTATTGAGTTTGAGAGTTCTTTCTATAATCTGGATACAAGTTGTTAATTACAAAGGCTGTAGCTTGCCTTTTCATTTTATTAAGTGTCTTTTGAAGAGCAAAAGTTTTTAATTTCAATGAAATCCAATTTATTAAACGTTTTTATAGACCATACTTTTGGTATATCAAAGAAATCTTTACTTAACACAAGCTCATAAAGATTTTCTCCTATGTTGTCTTCTAGAAGTTTTGTAGCTGTAGGTTTTACATTCAATTCTATGATCCATTTTTAGTTACTATTTGCATATGGTACAAAATATAGGACAAGGTTTATTTTTTCATATAGGTACCCAATGGTTTCAGCATCATTTGTTGGAAGGTTATTTCTTCTCCATTTAGTTATCTTTGCACTTTTGTAAAAATTAGTTGGCCTTATATATGTAGGCTCTGTTTCTAGACTCTCAATTCTGTCTCATTAATTTGCGTGTCTATTCTTTCACAAATTCCATGCTGTCATGATTATAATAGCTTTATAGTATGTCTTGAATTTAGATAGTATAAGTTCTCTAACATTGTTCTTTTTCAAAAATATTTTTGGGTGTTCTAGTTCCTTTGCCTTCCCTATAAATTTTAGTATTAGCTTGTTGATTTCTATAAAATGTTTTCTTTGGGCTTTGACTGGAATTGCGTTGAACAGTGGACATCTTAACAATATGGACTCCAAGTCCATGACATCTCTGTTCATTCATTTAGATCTTTGATTTCTTTCATTAGTGTTTTGAAGTTTTCAGGATATAAATCTTGTTCATATTTTGTTAGATTTATACACAGATATTTTGTGTTATTTTGAATCATACTATTTCTTAAATTTAAGTTTCTAATTGTTTATTGCTAACTTATAGAAATACAGTTGTTTTTGTGTCTTTGCTAAGCTCATTTATTTCTAGGAGTGCTTTTGTGAATTATTTGAGATTTTCTATGTAGACAATCATGTCATCTTTGAATAGAGACAGTTTAATTTCCTCCTTTTAATCTATATGTTCTTTATTTCTATTTATTGCCATATTCTGCAGCTTACAACCACAGGACTTGGAACCACATTACATAGTACTATGATTTTACAGTACTATGTAGAATAGGAATGATGGGAGGAGATATCTTTGCCTTGCTCTCAATCCTGAAGGGAGAGGATTTAGTCTATCACAACTAAGTACGAAGTTAGCTATAGATTTTACTAAGTATGAAGTTAGATGTAGATTTTTTATACATCCCTTTATCAGATTGAGGAGCCTCCCTCTATCTCTAGTTTGCTGAGAGTTTTTATCATAAATGACGTATTTTGTCAAATGTTTTTCTATCTATTGAAGTGAGCGTACATTTTATCTTCTTTAGTCCATGTACATAGGAAATTACATTGATTTTTAAAATCAACACCAGCCTTGCATTCCCAGGATATATGTCCACTTGGTCATGATATATTATATTTTTAATATATTACCAAATTTGACTTGTTAATATTTGTTGAGGATTTTAAAATCTATGTTCATGATGGATGTTCTCTGTAGTTTTCTTTTCTTGTAGTATTTTCATCTGGTTTTGATGTCGGGATAATGCCTTATAGAATGATTTAAGAAGTGTTCCCTCCTCTTCTATTTTATGGAAGACTTTCTGTAGAATTGATATTATTCTCTACCTACGTGTTTGGTAGAATTCACTGGAAGTTAGCTGGGCCTGTAGTTTTTTGTTGGATTTGTTGTCGTAGTTGTTTTCAGAAGATTTGTAATTACACGTTCAGTTTCTTTGATTAATGTAAGCCTGTTCAGGTTATCTATTTCTTTTTTGGATGAGATTTGGTAATTTTAGTCTTCTAAGGGATGTCAATTTCATCTAAGTTGCTGAATTTTGGGGACCTAATAATATTGGGGTTTATAATATTCTTTTACTATCCTTTTAACATCTATAATATATGTATCATTAATGTCCTTCATCATTCCTGATATTGGTAATTTGTATCTTATTTTATCTTGTTCAGTCTGGCTAGATGTTTATCAATTGTATTGATCTTTACAAAGAACAGAATTTTAATACTATGGATTTTTTTCCTTATTTTTCTTTTTTATTTTATTTATGTCTGCTCTAATATTTATCAGCTTCTTTCTTCTGCTGGCTTTGCATTAATTTGTTCTTATTTTTATTTTTTCTTAAGGTTGTTAATAACTTTAAGGTTATTAAACACAAACTTAGATTATTGATTTGATAACTTTCTTCCTTTCTAATATAAGCATTTAGTCCTATAAATTTCCCTCTGATCATTGCTTTAGCTGAATCACACAAATGTTATGTTTTTTAGTTTTCATTCAATTAAAAAATATTTTCTGCATTCCCTTATGATTTCCACTTTGACCCATGTCTTCTTTAGACCTATGTTGCTAGATTTCCATATATTTAGCAATATTTCAGACATCTTTTTGTATCCATTACTAGTTTAATTTTGTATGGTCGGATAACATACTTTTATGATTTAAATTCTTTTAAATTTGTTAAAGTTTGTTTATGGCTCAGAATATGGTTATTTCAGTGAATGTTCTATGTGTGTTTGGAAAGAGTATGTTTCTGCTCTTGTTTCATACAGAGCTTCATAATATTGGTTAGGCCAAGTTGATCGATAGTGTTTAGATCTTCTATATATGTACTGATTTTTTCTACTTATCAATTACTGAGAGAAGAGTGATGAAATCTTCACATGTAATTGTGGATTTGTCTATTTTTCCTTTCAGTTCTATCGCTTTTTGTTTCATGAATTTTGAAGCTGTGTTGAAACTCGAATGTTGTATGATTGTCATGTCATCTTGGTGAACTGACCTCTTCATTGTGATGTGGTATCTCTCTTATCTTGGTAATATTCTTTGCTCTACAAGTGGGTGTTGGTGCCGGGGACTTGCAGAATGATGAACCTACCCCAACTGTAGGAGACCCCTCATAGTCTGGGCCCAGAATGATTTCTTATTCCTCCCCCAGGGTAGAGGGTCTTTATTCTTGTACCTTTTCCTTCAGATGCAATGGTCTTTTTCTATGCACCCTGTATGACAGAATTTACTACATAACCCCCAGTAATTTAAGGCTTTTGTTGTTTTAGAGGAGAAGTAATTATAAGGAGCTCTGTCCCTTTCCAGCATCAGCATCACTCCCCTTCTCCAGGTCTGCACCACTGAGGACAGCTCCCTAGTCCTGCCCCTAGTCTTTCTCTGTGAGCACATGGTGAGGTCCTTGGAGAAAATTATGTATCAACTCCCCTTGTGTCTGCATCTCCCAGAGCTCTTGTGCTAGCCCATGCTTGGCTTTTAGCAACCCCTGAAGATTTTTTACTTATTCTTATCTACTTATATGGAGGCCTCATTTTCCTCAGTTCTCTGAAACGGTGAAGATCATGATTTTGCAAATTATCCAGCTTTCTCTTATTGTTGGTACATGAGTGATATTTTTTGCAGCTTTTTATATTCTTGGTGGAAGCTGGAAGTCCTAGTAAATCATTTTTATTTTACAAAAGTATTGGTCCATGACAGATTGGAAATTTAATTCAAAACAACAACAATAACAATTTCTCCTTTGCTACAGATTGCTTAAGAAGCATCAATGTGTGCTTTTCTGAACCAATTTATGTTTTCATCCTGTGTTCCTTTGATGTAATTAGGTTCTTGGGTTTGTTACCTGGTAGTAAACCTGGCTTCACCAAAAGCTCTAGTATGGTAGAATTTGGTGACTACATCTTTACTCATCCTGCTATCCCCACCTTTTAAAAATGTACTGAGGTGAAATTCATATAGCATAAAATTAACCATTTTAAAGTGAACAGTTCAGTGGCATTTAGTATATTCACAGTGTTGTGCGACCACTGCTTCTATCTAGTTCCAAACATTCTATCATTCCAAAGTAAGATCACAAACCCATTAAGCACGTTCTCCACATTCCTTGGCTCTCCCCAGCTCCCAGCAACCACCAACCTACATTCTGTTTCCATGGATCTCTCTTCTGGATATTTCTTATAAATAGTCTTGTAATATGTGACATTGTATGACTGACTTCCTTCATGTAGCATATTTTTGAGGTTCATCCACATTGTAACATGTATCAGTGCTTTATTCCTTTTTATGGCTTAATATTATTCCACTATATATGTATACCACAATATGTTCCTCCATTCATCTGTTTATGCAGATTTGGGCTATTTCCATCTTTTGGCTGTTATGAAGAGTACTGCTATGAGCATGCATGTGTGTGTACTTGACGGAGTGCCATTTTCCATTCTTTTGGGTATATACTTAGGAGCAGAATTGCAGGGTCATATGGTGATTCTATGTTTAACTTTTTGAGGAACGCACTATCCCCTTTGACTCTATAAATTTTTGAGTGTTAGTCTTCCCAGAGGGCCCTATTGTTTCATTTATTGAAACGAGAAAGGCATGATTTCAACTATTCTCACATAGTAGCCTTCTCAGCTGCTCCTAGGATGATTTTTCCGTCTCCTTTAGACCTTCTCTAGAAATTTCATAACTTTCCTCAATGGAAGATATAATATGGCACAATGTAATTCAGCATAAAGAAGTTGCTTTTAACAATCAGAACTGTCTTGAAAGATAATGTTTCCCATTATGAGGAGTGCTTCAGGTTGCTATTGGTAGAGGTTCCCTATCATGCAAATGTTCGGCTACTTGACCTTTAATGTTCTTCTGACCCTGAGAGCCTTTGTTCTCTCACTGTAGGTGTGGTATGTACAACTACTGAGGCATCTGTGGCCATCAGGTTGTGTGCACAGGTTTTGAAGGAGGGCTGCATTGTGCGATCAGCCTCGTTCTCACACACTTTGATGAACATCTTTTCAGCCCTTGTGGTTATGGCAGCACATTGCAATGTTGTGAGAATAAGTTCAGGCCCTTTTCCCAGATTGTACTGGATGGTTATAGCCATCTTCTGATTATTCCAACCAAAATAACCATGTGTTTTCCATCAGAGTTTTAGCCGCCTCAACAGGGTGTGGACTGGGTATCTGCCCTTAGGCTAAAATCTCCGCACTATTCCTTTCTTCCAAGGATGGGTGGAATTTCTTCCAGGATCTGTCTGCTTTTTTTTTTTTTTTTAATTTTTTAAACGTATTTGTTTAATGTCTGTTCATCACCAGAGCACAAGCACCACTCAGGCAAGGACTGCAGCTCGTCTACTCCCCATAGAATCTCCAGCAATGGCACTAGACTTGGCTGTGTTGCCTATTCCCTATTTGTCACTCTGGTCTATGTTTGCTTTTCTTTACCCAGCTATGTGTCCCGGTGGGTGGGCTCTGCCCTAACCTCCAAAACTCCATTGCCTTCTGGCTTATGGTTGAGTTTGGACAATGAGAGGTACCAGTGTATGAGAATGCTGGAGGAAAGAGAAGTAGGGGCATTTCTCCCATTCCCATCCTGCAGGTTTGTGTTCTGGCTGTGTCCATCCAGGACTGTGGTTCATGTTGGACAGCCCCTTCCCCTATTTCCTCAGCTCCAGATCTCATATGCATGTTAGTGATAGGTTTCTGCCGTTGCTAGCCATGGGGCCTCAGCGTTCCTATTGGTTTCCTTTATCTTGCCCACACTCCTGTAAATCATTCCTTCTTTTAAAAATCCCAGATCCCTGTGCCTTCTGTTTCTTTCCAGGACCCTGCAAGGGTCACAGACATGGGCTGAATTCTTAAAAAGATGAGTGTGTGGATGGAAAGATGAAGGACTGTGTTTCTGGGTCCCTCCTCTATGGGAAATCCTGCACTCACTTCCCATTTCACTGGGAGGCCCTACCTTATCTGGCCTCTCTGGCTTCCATCCTCCTACAGTCACCCTTCTCAATCTGTTCCAACCATACTGACTTCCTTGCTGTTTCTAGAATATACCAAGAAAGCTCCTGCCCTAGGGCCTTTGCTCTAGTGATTTCCTCCACCTGGAAGTCTCTTCTCTCCGACATCCGTTTGGCAAAATTACCTCGCTTTCTCTAGGTCTTTGCTGAATCTTACCTTTTCAGTGAGGCTGACCAGAACCGCTCTACTTAATACTGCAAGCAGCCCCCTACCAACATCACCCCAGCAGCTAAGGACCCTTTTTTATCCTCCTCTACTTTTTCTCTTTCCAGAACACTTACCACTTTTTAAGAAACTACATTTAACTTATTAATTATGTTTAGTATTTATCTGCCTTCCCCCGCTAGAATTTAAGCCCCACAAAGGCAGAATTTTTGTTACTTTTATTACTACCGATGTATCCCAAACTCCTGAAAAATGCCAAGTTCATAGCAAGTGCCTGTAATAGGTTGAATAGTATTCCCCGAAAAAGATATGTTCACCTGGAACCTGTGAATGTGACCTTATTTGGAAAAAGGGTCTTTGCAGATGTGATCAAGTTAAGGATTCCTGTTTCATCCTGGCTTAGGATGGGCCATAAATTCAATGATAAGAGAAGGAGAAACAGACACAAAAGCACAGGCGAGAAGGCCATGGGAAGAGGAAGGCAGACACTGGAGTTGGGTACTAGCCCCAAGTCATGTACCAGCTTCTGGAGCAACCAGAAGCTGGAAGAGGCAAGGAGGGATTCTCCCCATGGGATATGAGAGTGCAGCCCTGGTCACACCATGATCTCAGATTTTTGCCCCCCAGAACTGTGAGAGACTAAATTTCTGTTGTCTTAAGCCACCAAATTTGCAGTTGAGTTTTTACAGCAGCCCTAGGAAACTAATATAACCCCCAATAAACATTTGTTGAATGCATGAATGAAAGCCTTTTTGACACTCCCGTGACCTCCATTTGAAATACTACTGCTTTCACTAGTTATCGGTGCTTGTGAATAAATGTGCCTACTATCTAATACATCTCAGATGTATTCCAACTCTGTGTGTTGTACACTTTTGCAGTACAAGCCTAAACTTCCTGAATATTTTCACCCACTGTACTTAAAAGTTTAAGGTCTTACTTAATCCCCAAATAATTGCTTTCCTTGTAAGACTGTCAATAGCATACCAAGAATGAATTTACAAGCTATTTGTTCTTCAGGCAGTAGATGGGAACCCCTATTGGTCTCTAGCCATAAAATATCCCTGTGTCATTTCCTTATTTCCATCCTGAGTCCCTCCTGCTGTACTTAAACTAATTCTTGATTGTTATGTCTGTGGAGGAGCCAGTCACAAGCATCCGTGGGATCACCCTTCGTATATTTGACAGGGGTTCTTTGGTCTCCCCCAGGCCCACTCTGGGTGCATGCTGGGCTTGTGATGCAACGTAGTACTAACCATTGGTTCCTTGTAGGAGGCAGAAGGTAAATCAAATTGAAAACACTCTTCCTGTGTAGTGCATCTTCCAAATGTCCTTAGGCCTCTGTTACATCTTCTGGAGGCTGCCAGATTCTCTGTGGGACAAGAGGAAGTAGGAGCAGCTTCTCTGTAGCAACAGAAGGTGCCATTAGCAGAAATACATCATCTCTCAGTGGTGTTAGCAATAGCAGAGTCCTGGTCATGTCCATTTTTTTTGCCAGAATGAGGACAGAGTCCTCAGAGGCAGAGGCTCCTAGTAACAGAGCTTCTGTCATTCTAAAATATCCCCCCTGGAGTCCCAGAGCAGCTATTTCTGCCCAGACACAGTGAGAGTTTCAGAGAGCTTATTTCCAGCATTGATCTTTCACAAGAGTCTCACTGCTTCCCAGATTCTGGGCCTTCTCTAATTGAGGGGTGCAGAGGGTTGGGATGGAGGCCAGCATGTGGCTAATCATTGCCTTAGCTAGGCTGAATCAGCCCTTCCAGGTGTTGCTCATTAGACCTCTTTTCAAAGGCAACCTATTAGCTTAGAGCAGTGGTTCTCAAACTGAAGCTTACAGGGCTTGTTAGAACAGTTTTCAGGATCCCACTCCCAGAGTTTCTAATTTAGTAGGTTTGGAGTGGGCCCAAGAATTTGCATTTCTCATAAGGTCCCAGAGGATACTGAGGTTGCTGACCCAGGGACTACAGTGTGAGAGCCACTGGCTTAGATGCAGAGAGATGATGTTCTTGTGTTCTGTGCCACCTAGTTATGGCCTCAGTCATCCCAGTCAAGGCAGTTTGGGCCTTTTGGGGTTTGACCAGGACCTTGCTCTCACCCTGTTTCTAGAATGCAGTGAAAGCACCTCTTGATTCTCTACAGCCCATCCATACTGGTCACCTCCATCTCCCCTGAGGAAGGGAGACCGTCATCTATGACTCTGGTTCTGTCTGTCAACACTGTTTCCTCCCCTTGGCCCTTCAGCCATGGGGGAACAGCTTCCTCTCTTTCTAGTCTCTGGGTACCTCCACGTGCTTGCGTGGTTCCTCTGACCCTGCCCTTTAAAGAGTCCTTTCTTTATAGAGTTTCTTCATTTGAACCATTTGTATTGAATTCTGGTTCCTGCTAGGTCCCTGTCCTGGGATATTTCTCCCCTCAGGGGAAAAAAATCTTTTCTAGGCAGAGACTCGGCCAGAATCATTAAGTCTTTATCTCAAGAGCAGTCTTGTCACGCACAGTATAAGGTAGAATTACTGCTGAGTCTAAAAGAAATTTAAAGCGAATGGAAATATGGCAGCTTTGTCTCCACTTATTTCAAGCTTGGGGAAATATCAGCTTCTAAATGTCTCATCACTAGAGCAGGGGAAGGGAGAGGGCTTGCTTGCAGCCGTGGGGAGGTGTTCTTCAGTAATGGGGTCTCTGTCATCAGAGAGTCGTTGGGGCACCTACCCTGGGCCCAACCCAACAGTAGGTGCCTCCATGACTGGACTAGATGTGGTCATCTCTGGAGATGGGATTGTGGGGAATTTCATTTCTATACTATGCATGTCTGTAATATAAAACAACCATCAGTCTTCAAATCAGAAAACCAGAAAACTATCTAGAGAACAATAGACTAAAGAGATCCATGTTACATTTGGGTATGCATGTGATATGGGTATATACATGCACACATAAACACTCACATGTGTATAATTAGAGAAAAGAACAGAAGGAAAATTACCCAGATGTTAATCACGTTTATCTCCAGGCACTGGAATTGCAGGTGATTTTTGTTTTCTTTATATTTTTCTGTGTTTTCTACATGAAATATTTCTATTATTAGAAAAAAAAATGTTAAGTGAGCTAAAGGAAATAGACCTCAATGCCCTGCCCTCTACTCAGCACTAATCTAAATCCTACTTAACCTCCCACACAGCTCAGCTTCTGCCTCCTCCAAGAAGCCTTTCTGGACCAACCTTTTGCCTCTAAATCTTGGAAGTACTCTTGCTGAATTATTATTCTTATTTCAAGTACGTTTGTCTTATTTCTCCAATTGCTCTGTGAGTTATGCAAAGATAAAAGTTATGCTTTTTACTTGCTCCCTGTTTCCCACAAAGTCAGGTGTAACTGAACACATTGTAGATACTTGTTGGTCAATGGGCAACATATTCCTGAAAAGACAGAAAAGTTGTGAAAATCAGACCAAAATGCCGTCTGCCCGTCCAGATACCCTATAGTCCTAATTCTCCTTGGCTGTAGCCCTCCCTTAGCCACAGGTTAGGAACTCCAGCTTCCGGTCAGTGCAATGGCTCCTTAGAGCTCATCTCCTGAACTACCAATGGGCCTGGGCACGAACTGTCTCTTTCTCCACTTCTTCCAAAATGCTGACCAATTTGTATCTAGCCTGAGAAAGACATTTGATGACTTTAATAGTGTCAGTGACAAGGCCTTCATCCTTGGATACCTTTTGGTCTTCTGATAAAAGAAGTGTTCATTCCATCCCCAAGAGAAATCTCTTCCAGGAATATGCAGCAAAATCAATCAAGTCTTCCTCCTATCTAAGGGTGGGTACCATCAATACCTTCCTCTGGTGGAAGCAGAGTCGATTTTTCCTTCGTTACTTTGTATACTCTACTTCTCCCTCACAACCCAGTCCTTCTCATCAGATTTGAGAACTCTCAGTTCTCTCCTTTTAACAACCAACCAACCACTTTAGCCATAGCCCTCTGCAGCCTTTCTCATTTTTCTTTATTGTCAAACTTTTCATCTATTCCCATGCTCTCCATTTCTTTACCTTCAACTTATTCAACAACTTACCCCAGTCTAGGTCAGTGTGGGTTTTGAACCCGTTGCTCCACCATAGCTTAACTCCCCAGTGACCTCCAAGTTGTTAAATCCAATGGACCCTTTAGTTTGTATCTTGCTTGACCTTTTAGCAGTAGTGAAAACTGTTGTTCACCCCTTCTTTTTGAAACACTGTCTTTCCTTAGCTTTTGTGACCCCTGTGATTTTCCAATCACCTCCCTGACCACTCTTACACCATCTCTTTACAGGCACATCCGTGTTTACCCAGGCAATAAGTGTTGAAATGTCTCAAGGCTCAGCTCAAGGACCTCTGTTCTTCTCAGTCTGATCTTTCCTTCTTGGCAGTCTCATCCATATCCATAGTTTCAACTAACACCCGTACGCACCCTGGGATGTGTCCTCTGAGCTCCAGAGTGGTGCCTCTGCCTTCTTGACACATCTCACATGCATCAAAAGCCCCTCATGCTCCTCAAGTACACAGCCGGTTCTGCTTCAGAGACCTCTGAGATCTCTGTGAAAGGTACTGCTACCCTAGAAGGCATGCAAGTCGGAAATCGAAGAATTGACCCATCCATCCCAACATTTTGCCAGTTTCACTTCCTTACCACTTCTTTAAGCCATCCACTCTCATTCTTCACTATCATCACCCTAGTTCAAACCGTATCATATCTGTGGTTTGCATTCTTTAAATTCTGGACTACTATAATGGCCTCCAAATTGGTCTACCCTTGTCAGCTTTGACCCCTCATAGTCTACTCTGCTCCCTTCAAGAGATCTTCACTACATGCAAACAAATCAGGTCATTCCTCTGCTTCCAACCTTGCACTGGCTTAGTCTCGCCTTCAGGATAAAGACTGAACTCCTTAACCTGGTCCATGCCACCCTGTGTTGCCTGCCTCTATGACCTGCTCTCCAGCTCCATCTCATACCATGAGCATCCCTCACAAGCACTCCCAGTCCTCCAATGCCCCCACACACTCACCTTCTTTTTAGTTTGTCTAAGTGCCATTCTCCATCCTACCACAAGCCTTTGTCCGTGCTGTTCCCTCTGCCTAAAACACTTGGAATTCCCTCTCTTAGTAACCTCATTAACTTTGTCATTCTCATCCTCCTCTTCTCTGCTCACATTATCGTTTCCCCAGGGAAGACTTCCTCTGACAAGACCAGACCCTGCTTTTTTTATGGATCCTCAAAGCAGCCTGTACCTCTCCTTCCTAACCCTTATTGTATTTGCATTTGAGCATGTCTTCGTGTGTTATTTTGCTTATCCATTTCCTTAAATAATCTTTAAGTTCCTCGGGACGGGTACCACATCTTTTTTTGCTCATCATCATATCCTTAGCACTCAGCATAACACTTGGACTGCAGTAGATACTTAATACATATTTACTGAATGACTAAAAGACTTTAGGAGAGGGCAATGAAATCAACTAAATTGGCCATGAAAACTTGGTTGAGCAAGCTACCACACCTAAACATACAAACTCCAATTCACCAGGTTAGAACTGAGGAAGTTCATTTGAAAGTCATGTTTCAGGCTTCCAGCATAAATTATATGCAGTTGTGCAAACATGTCAAAGTTTAGTAAATTGAATTTGTTTAATGTAAACAACTTTTGACCAAAATAATAACACAGCTTTAGAAAAAGACATTAGGCACCCACCTTTGAAGAGTTTGTATACTTTAACACAAGAAAACTTTGCTGTAATTATATGCAGATGTATACAAAGGATAAATGTTATTTACTTGCTCCAACCTCCATAAAATAAACCTCCAACCATACTGCAGCTTGCTGCATTAATCCTAATTTAGAAATCACCTCCACTGAAGTGGCAGGAGCTCTGTGGGCTCTCCTCTTTTCTTCCTGTCAAAATTAGCCATTTAAATTAGAACCACGTTGGGAGTGTAGGTGATGCCAACATCGTGGCACCAATGTGGAGAGCACTTAAAAGTGGCCACCTGAAGTTGATTAAAACCTTACCTGTCAAGCCCAGTATGGCTAGATTTGAAAATCTTTAATGTAATTAAGAGAAGCACATTATGGGAGGTCAAGTGACTTTCTTTTTGAATTCCACTTCTAATCTGTCGTCAAATGGATGGAAATTGCTGGCCAAGGGAGTTAATGAAAGCTGCATGAGTGAGCACAGGGAGCGGGAGGAGGAGGTTGGCAGGCCTGGAGGAGCTGGTGGCGGGAGGGCCAGATGGGGACTCTGTCCCCTTGTAGCTGTGAGGAATGAGTCTGAGGGAGACAACAGAGCACCCTGCCTTTGACCAGGAGGCTCTGCGTGGGAGATTCACTCAGCACCTCTCTCTCAGCACATCAGGCTAGCTGGATCAGGGTAGAGGGGCATGCACAGCTCCTTGCTTATCACTAAATGAGATCTGTGGTCAGGACGGCAGCCTGGGCAGAGTGGAGCTGGCGCCGGCTCTTGTCACCCTTCACTCAGAGCCATCTGATTAGGATCAGAGCTGAGCCTGCCTTCTGTGCTGATCCCCCACAGAGCCGGCCGGGCACTTCCATCCAGGGCTTCCAGCTGGACAGCCTCTGACCCCAGGCACCTCACAGGATTGCAGCCTTCAGCACA
This sequence comes from Equus przewalskii, assembly GCF_037783145.1. Taxonomy (NCBI): domain Eukaryota; kingdom Metazoa; phylum Chordata; class Mammalia; order Perissodactyla; family Equidae; genus Equus; species Equus przewalskii. The sequence goes on from NC_091831.1 coordinate 63,646,256, forward strand.
TTGGATCTGGGGAACACCCAAGAGGCCTCCAACATTGCCTGGGTTTCGTCTTGGGCATGTGGGTTCCTGGCCAACTAAGCACATCTCTCAGTGCACTGGGTGTGTCCTGGCTCCAGAGATCCAGTGCATCTGCATGCCAGAATACTGTCTTTTGGAGATTAAATTACTGAATGCTTTGCTGTGTGTTCTAGCCTGAGGGTGCTGTTGACAGAAGGCAGGGTTTTTCTCCTTTGGTTGCTGTCTCCCTCTTTGTTTTTTGGTGTTGCACTTGTGTACATTAGCAGAGGTATCTGTGTTTGAAAAAGGATTACATCCTTCAGAATGTTGCCACTTAAGATTGCCCCTTCCTTAGAGATTGACATGAGAACAAGCAAAACATTGCATCTTCACAGGGTACTGGTACGGAGAAGTTTCCAAACCAGACAGGGCTTTCCCCCTCAACTCCCTCTTCCTAGCTGAAGTGTGGGCAGAATGCATCACTGCTGAGAGAAGGGTTTAAATCTTCAAGTTTGGAAATATCTTCAATACTCCATGGAAAACGTTGGGTGTCTCCTGTATGGGGTAGTGTTTACGAGTTATTTGGAACAGAGTGGACACCAGGCTGAGACAAAGCACACAGCCAATGTTCAAAGACACCTTATAGCGTCTGGAAGATCCAAGGTTTGCCCTGCAGGTTCTTAACAAGTGTCCAGGCTCTTCTGGTATCAGAATTATGTGGAAGGGTAGCAGATGCAGTTGATAGGATGGGATGCAGAGGGACGAGGCTTTTATTAAAAGAGCTTCTAGAGAATTCTCCTTTTACTTTACTAGGCTTGAATTTCATTTGTTTAGAGAATTCGTAGTCATTGCCTCATATGAAAAATGGAAGAGATGGGTAGGAGGGAAGAAGAGGGGAAAAAATCAGCCTGAAAGTAGTTTCAAGCAAGAGCAGAGTATTGGGGAAAGTCATTTTCCAAGGGTCCTCCACTCCTGCTGTATTACTCTTTCTTGACCAATAAGAGCCCCATCTCTTATCCCCCCTCCCATTTCTCATCCATAACAGAAAGGGCAGTGTGTCTAGAAAACGAGATGTGTCTCCAGGTAAAAGCTGTCGCAAGGCAGTGGCAAGGGAACCCACTGTCCCCAGCTTCCACTGGATGCATTTTTCTCCCAGTCACAAGTTCACAGGTAAAAGTGAAAAGTTACTCCTGGCTTCTCCTCCAAAGAAAGCTGTCTGCTCACCATGGCAACCTTTTCCTGGGGTGTCCAGCTGTCAAGAACAGGGTGCAAAGTTCACAGAACTCAGCATTGTGCCCTCCTCTCTTCATGTCCTTTTTTTTGAAGGGATAGAGGCTGGATTGCAGCACTATTTAAAATGACGATGCCAAATGAAAAGTTCCTCATTTTAAGTTGGTGCTTATACAAAGCTGCTTTGTGGTTTTTTTCGGCCTGTCAGACTTGTCAGGCCTAGTAAGAAAAAGTATATTGTTTCCAGCACTTGGATTCCTTTCTCCCTGACATCTGCCACTCTGTAAAGATGATAAATTCCTGCCTCATTAGCCAAGGGTGTGGGATTACAGGCTGACAACACATTAATCACCAGCCTCTGTGGCAGGCTGACTAGCAATAGGCATTGTTAACAAAACTTTTCTAATATGTCACTCTTCTCTATGACAGCCTGTAATCAATCATTGTGATTGACGGCGCTGATAGATTACACTATTTATACTTTGTGTAATGAAAGATAGTGTTTCCACCTACTGTCATTTCTAGGCTAGTGGTAGAGGATCAGGGAGTAGAAACAAACATAACAACAGGGCAAGCCCTCGTCTCCCCCAAAATATCCACAGCAATACCTCACCTTCCCAAGTCCCAGGCCTGGCTTCCACATTTGGAAATGAAAAAGGCACCGTGGTGGCACTCGGGCAATTACTCCGGGGCGAAGGGTGGTGGCGGGGACACCTGGAAAGAGAGATATTTTGACTTTTCACAGAGAGACCTGGGATGCAGTGCCAGGTATTGGTGGGTCAAATTGGCACAGGTAGAAGATGCTCCCAGAGGCTCCTCTCCTTGCTCTCATCAGCTTACATGTGTGCAACTGAGCATTCAGCCCCTCCTCCCCTGCCAGATGAGAGATGATTTAGATGTTGATAAAATATTTGTTCTTTCCTGGCTCTGAGGGCAAATATTATCCTTGTTTCCCATAATTGTACAGCACTGCAAAAGTCAACAGCACCCAGAGCAAGTACAAAACCAATATTCAGAGGGAAGCCCTTTGCTGAGACTTGTTTTTCCCCTTTGAAGCTCAGAAAATTGCAAACGGGATAAGACTGAATCAGCTAAGTTAAAATGTATTCTGGCTCTCACATATGAGGTATTTGTGGAGGGTCCTTTCAGAAATTTTTTTTTGGTCTGTAAAGTATTTGTAAAGGATACCGGCTATTTTTGACTTGCTGCAAGCTGTAAATTCAATAGAGTGGCAAGTGAGGATGATCCTGGAATGGCTCCTCAGAGGGAGAGTGCCTTTCCCAGTTGTGGAGCCACTTTCCATGTGCCACACATGCCTATTTTAAAAGATCATTTTTTAAATTATTATTTTATTTTCCTTACTATTGGTTAAACAGAGTAAAATTCTCCTTTATTAGTTCTTTATGGTTCAGATGTAGAAATCATCATTTGCCTCTTTAGTCCAGGTATGAGTTTGTGATTCCCAGCCTTCTCATTAAATGGATTTTTGATCTCTGTGTCTCTGAACATATATGTGGCTTGGGAGGCAGAGAGGGGAGGATAGAAAGGAAGCAAGGAATTGTCCTCCTCCTTCTGAATACTGTGGTGTTGGTAGGCATCTGACACTTCGAGTCACCCTGCCAGTTGGCAAAGCAAAAGGAACCTAAGACCTACCCCAGGTGAAACTGCTTTAGATGGGAGGAGGCTCGAGGAGCCGGTGGAGCTAAACTTTAATCTCTCTGTGAAGTTTGAGTGAGCCCAGGATGATTAATGAGAGAGCAGACCATCTGATTAAGCCCCTCTGTGTCATAGGACATGATTAGTAGGTGACAGAGAAGGTAACAGTATCCAGCCAAGCCCTTGTTTCTTTCACAGCTCCGGCTGTTATATGATTAATGTCCCCAAGGGCTATCTTGGGGTCAGGCTGGGGAACCTGTCAGAACAGGTGGAAGTGACAAAATGGGCAGAGACTCCTTAGGGGGGACAGGAATGGTGAGGGAGAGAATGGGGGGGGCAGGGTGGCCAGATGGAGCTGGTGACCTTTCTCTGATCTGAGCAGGCTCAGAGAGCATGCTGGGAATGGAAATGAAGAATCACAAAACTGTGGATGTTTCCTAGGTCCAAGATGCAGCAAGTACTACCAGCTTGGACATGCAGAAAGCACAGTGACATGGCAAGTTATCACTCATGGTTATGTGCTGAGATGGGATGGGATGGGGCCACTGTGGGCCTCAAGGGTATTAATGTGGGGTGCCCACATGTGTGCCTATGTAAGCATATGTGTTCCTTCAGATGCACTAGAACAAGTGCTCCGCACTGCTAAGGGGGTTAAGTGCAAACCAAACAGGGAGAGCTGGTATTTCAATTTACCACTTTCTGGGATCAATACATATAAACTGCTATTTTGAATGCTCTACTTAGAAAAGATAACATGGAGGGTTAGAATGGATTCAAGGAATTACAGCTTTTTAGATCTTGAGTGAACCATAGGAATCTTTAATTCAGGTAACCCAGATTACAGGTGAAAAAACAGGCTCAGAGAAGGTAAATGACTCACCCAGTGGAAGTCAGAACTAGAACTCCAGTCTTTCCATTCCCAGTTTCATGTGACAAACCCTTGATGAATCTGTTGATAAGATATCTCATGCCTTTTTATTAGATGTGAGTTTCCAAGCAAGACTTTGATCTTTACTTCCCTTATCACATTCCAACTTTCCCTTCCCAGAAGCACTTTGACCTCAAGGCCAAAGGTTCAAACCCCAGTTGAAGTGGAGTCTCACTGAGTACCCTTGGACAAGTAGTCTTCCCAGATGTCATCTTTGAGAGAAGGCAATGCTCTGATGGCAGCCATTTTGATTGACAAGGTTCATGAGGGTGACCGTTTTGACATGAAAGAGAATCTGAATTTTGCTAAGGCTCATCAGGCAAGTGTAGTTTCTTTCTTTCCATCTTTGAAGCTGTTTTTTCATTACCCACATTTGAGAACCATTCCAGGGATGTAACAGGGTCTGGTAGAGCTTCTATCTCTAACCATTTTCCAGGGGTCTCTCGAGCTGCCAGTTTCCCTCTCTGCTATACACATCTATCCAATAACTTTTGCTCTTGTGTTCACACAGCAGTAATAATAACTAGGTTAGCACTTGGATTGGGCAGTAACCAGCTCTCTACATCTGCTTGATCTCCAATGCAGGAGTTTACAAATTGAGAATCTTTGCTAGGTAGGAAGATCACCTTTCAGCATGATTTTGCCCACGCAAACTTAGCATTGCAGAGACGGTCTTCAATGAGTAACAGACTTAATAGCAAAGCCACATTCAGTGTCATGACCACAAAGGAGGGAAAAGGAAGAATGGAGATTGTATTGGCTTTTACTTGATTATATCAGCAAGGAAGTAGGTTGAATAAGAGATCCAACCAAGGCGTGTTAATGCTTCAGTATCCCCAAAGTGGTCCATTACATGGCATTTTTTTGTGGGTTATCCTTAAATAGCTCTTCTCATGTTCTTAAAACCCTACAGGAGATCCATCCCACATGAGGGTGAAGTGCAAACCTTCCCGGGGTTAACAGGGTCCCCAGGGCAGCATTACAGAACAGGTGACTTGTAGGGAAAATACTCCTAGAGGTGGCTTCTCCCCAAGATAAGACTCTACAGCATAAGCTTTGGTGGATCAATTGTGGATAAATAAATTCTCATTAGTTTTAGAGTTCTGGTGTTTGATTTACACTACGGGATTCATCCCAGCATCATACAGCCTTACCAGGAAAAGCAGCAAGTGACTTGGAGTTCCAAGAGGGGTCATTTGAAGATTGGCTCTTGTGGTGTTTGAAGGAATCAAACAGAAGATTGAGTCACTTCCACAGTCAAAGGGAAACACCTAGGACCAAACTCTTCTATGAACTGATAGAAATGTTTGGGAAAACTTTGGCAGACATGGCACAAGGGGATACCCAGCCTTTACTGTAGTGTCCAGTGTATTGACAGTTCTATTGTGGCACGGTGTTGGTGGTGGGGTGGTGTTGTCTTTTAGTATAGAGTGAATCAGTGGCCTTGGTGGATCATGAAATACTTGTGCCTTTCTCTTATTGCTCTATAGGTTGAGATGTCAAAACTTGAGCCTCGGGGCCGGCCCAGTGGTGCAGCAGTTAAGTGTGCACGTTCTGCTTCGGTTGCCTGGGGTTCACCGGTTCAGATCCCAGGTGTGGACACGGCACCGCTTGGCATGCCATGCTGTGGTAGGCGTCCCACATATAAAGTAGAGGGAGATGAACATGGATATTAGCTCAGGGCCAGTCTTCCTCAGCGAAGAGAGGAGGATTAGCAGCAGTTAGCTCAGGGCTAATCTTCCTCAAAAAAAACCAAACAAAAAAAAACTTGAGCCTCTCATAACCTACAAGAAGAACCCATCTTATCAATATGTTGACCCACTTCCTCTGTGTGCACTGCTTTATAGTGGGGACTTTATGGGGGATCCGTAGTGCTGTAGAGGTGGCTCCAGGCTTTGCTGTTGATAGATCTCAAAGATATTTTGGGGTCTCCCCATAACTCAGTGGTAAAACTTGGGAGTTATTTTATGAGAGAGGCCACAAGAAAATGTTTACTGATGATTCAGTACTGAAGTTTGTGAATGGTGTACATTCATGCAAATTAGAGTAGATTCATATTGCATGTCTTCTTCTGTAATTTCTTGAGCAGAGAGAACGGGGTAGATTTAATAACTTCAGGGAGAATGGCATCTCACCTTAAGTGACCCCCCGGGAGTGGGTTGGGCTCAAGAAAATCATCTACCACGTGTTTTGGCTTAAAAGTGTTTGAGGACCATACATTAGGATGAGTGTGCTAATGTTACGATGCAACCAGAGTGTGTGTGACAAATAGTTTTATGAAGAACAGCAAATATTCTGCATGGCAGATATTTCATTACTTAGAGGCAAAGATAAGCTATATTTAAAATTCAGGAAATGTCAACCTATGTTCATTTGAGGCTAATACTTATCCAAGATTTAACCCATTCATAAAGGATGAAAACACAAAAAATTTACAGTGTGGGAGATGTTCACTTACCTCGCAGGGGATGACCATTCTGTGGCCCCATCAGCCTGGGCTTCCAAGCCCAGGATGCCAAACCTTCTTATCCCCTTTTAGATGGAAAAACATCACAATCATATCTTTTTCATCTTATTTATTTTTTGAAAGCTTTCTGAAAATGGATTTTTTCTGTGTGTGGTTGTTTAAAGAAGCCAGACCAGAAAAATCAGCCTGTGTAAGTAACACTTTCTCTTTTTTTTTGAGCAATCGTCTTTTCACAGTTTGGAACTGGAGGCAGGGAAAGCCTCCCTGATGCCCTGGTAGCTGCAGCTCCTCTTTTAGCATTTTTTCAAAGGGCACAGGCCAATCTACCCATAATGAGCTTGGAAAGTGAGGATGAAGTTCCTGATAATATGACACAAATTTCTTTACTTTTGCTCCTTATTTCATCTTAATTGGTCCCTGTAGAAGGGATTGATTTTTGAGAGGCTTATAGTGAACATCTGTTGGTATTCCTGGGGTCATTCTTAGCCTGTCCTGTGTTTGACATTTCTTGTAAAAGAGGGGGCATTTGTTCATATTGACATTAGATGCCTCTGTATCTCTCGGTGGTACAGATGGTCTGTGAATAAAGACATCAAGCTAATAGGCAAGATGACAAGCTTCAATAGAGCTGGGGCTCCTCACACTTAAATGGCAGGGCAGCATAGATTGCTTTTGCTGCTGAGGCTGGGGTCTGTGCGTAGCAAAGCATATGGAATCAGTTAAAGATGAAGTGGGATCCTGGAAAATGACTAGAAATTTCTCCCTGAGAGTATAACAGCTTTTATTATTGTTATTATTATTATTATTATTGTTCTATATAGTATGTCAAGCTTCCAAGGCATGCAGAGTCAGGGAAGGGAGGCAGAAACTGGATTTTCCACCCGTTCTACTCCTGTCCATTTCTCTCCTCTGAACTGGCCATGCAAATAGTAATGGAGTTTGCAAATCTCAGAAGGGAGCTATTGTTCTTGCTTTCTGGGTGAAGTATGTTCATGCTCCTGCTTCCATCAGAGGACAGCCACTCTCAAGTCCAGAGGCCGGATATTTTCCCTCCATGAAACTGTATTCTCCTAGAGGACCTCCAGGGAAGAAGATCTCTGGAACCTTATAATTCTGTTCATTCCAGAGATTCTGGGCTTTCTCCCAAATGCACACCCGAGTTTATTATAATAATCCATCATGGCTTTGGCATATGTATATTCATCTCAATTTATTTAAGTTCATTGATATTTTAATCATTAACCACCTATTAGGACAAGGACATTTTTTGGTTGACTCTCTTGAGTGTGAAATGCTACAAGTCTGAAGGGCAGCCTACCAGTTCTGGTGCTGGGTCTACAAGACCCCTATTTGTCCAGGTTTCTTTATCAGTGTGTATCGTTTCCTTTCAGCTTCTGTCTTCCCAGATGCTGGAATCCAAGGCTCTTCTATCCATCCTTGTAATAGTAGCCCCTCAGGGACTCAATTATCTTAGTAGGTTTTCTTGTCTTTTCTGGATTATCTTTAGTTCAGCTACAGTCTTTATTCTCCATTTGTACATAGATGACATGTCTGTATGTAGGTGTTGATTTTAATTTTTATACCCTACCTTTTTCCAGGGATGATCTGAGAATAAAAACTTTAAAACAAAAACAAAAACAGGACCTTACCAGTGCAAGGGAAAATACTTAAGAAGGGGATGATACCAGAGGAAATGCTTTTCTGCAATACAAAGACCAAAACAGTACATGCTGTTCCTGGTAGGTTGGTGTAGATCAGGATTATTTTGAGTTCATACATACCAAGGTCTTGAATCAAGACCAGTATCTTTATGTGAAGAGGGAAAAATTAACTATGGACATGGATAGGTAAATAAAAATATAATTCATCACTTGTCTGATTATTCTTTCTTTACCTTTGACGTTGGATGGTATGGAGATTTTAGCATGTGTCCCTCACCCCACCCACACATAGGATCTTGACTTGCCAGCTCAAGTAAGTGAATTATGGTCTTGGGAGAGTCTTACCTAGAAAGAGAAGGAGATAGGAAAGAGAAGGGAATAGGGAGAGAACAGAGATGAGTGGAAAGAAAGAGGAAGGAGAGGAGGAGGGAGTCCTCTAATTAGCCTGCATAATGGTAAGATTAATAAGATGCTCTAGTTAACAAGGCAGTTAGCTGGCAGAGTAGTTATTAAGTCTTCCCGGTGCTCCCATGTGGTATTGAGGTGCCATTATGAGAATCTGAATCATATATTTAAGGAGGAGGGTGAATTGGGCTTCTAAAAGGCTAAGGCTGGCAAACAGTTCACACACAGTTGCCTGGAATCTGTTTGATGCAGGTCAGATGGGGACATGGACCTGCCTTTGTTTCTCTATGGGTACTGTCCTGGCCTTGTATTTCAACTCTCCCGACCCCTGACTGGGTTGTCATGAAATGAAAGGAACCATCTCCCTTTATTTCATTCTCCCATGCCAACTTTTATTTTGCCTTTCAGTCATTGTTCCTGCTTCTCTCGTTATGGTGAATTCCTCAAAGATGGGGCCGCTGTCTCTACCATTAGATTCAGCTCCCCTCTAGATGGAGTCTACATCTTTCTTTAGGACTGAGAGCTCCCTGACTGTGGGAATCAATGTCCTTTATCTTACTTTAGGAGCTTCTCAAAGGGAGAAAACGATTCCTCTCCTCTTTTCTCCTCTGAATCCCATAGTGGCTCCCATTGAGGATCTTGCATCTCTTCATTCCACAAATATTTATTGAGACATATTTCATTCCAGGTACTGTTCTAGGCACTCTATTCACAGAGTGAACAAGAGCTGAGTTCATGCTGAAGCAGCTTACCTTCTGGAGTCAGGGAGGCAAAAGAGATAATAAGTAGATAAATATATGTCAAGCAGAGTAACATGGATGAGGGATGCAGGGAAGTGATGCAATGTCATGCAGGGTGACCAGAGGTAGTATTTCTGAGAAGGTAACATTTGATGGCAAGAACTAAGGCATACAATTATTTGGGCAGGGGGATGAGAGTTCCAAGCAGAGGGAACAGCCAGTACATTTTCCATAGTCCCTACTATCTCCAAGAAACTGTGTGTGATCAGGAGTAGTGACCCAGGAGGCGCAGAGACACCTGATCATCTTACATCTAAGAATCAGATGCTCCAACATCTGCTGTGGCAGATTGTTTCCTGCTTGGGCTGTGTCCAAGCTCACTTGGCTTCAGCAGTCCTTTTTAACCGTTGGTACCTTCAGGTCATCTTCTTCCCCCTTGTCTGTGGAGTCTTTTAGGACACTAGAACCAGATGGTCTCAGTTAAAATCTTATCCCTGCCACTTAATACTTGTGTAAAGTTAGGCACGTTATTTAGCTTATTTGAGTCTCCTCAATTGTAAAATGGAGATAATGATTGTCCCTAGCTCAGAAAAATTAAATGAGTTCATAGATGAAAATGTTTAGAATATAGCTTGCACAGAGTAAGTGCTATACAAATGTTAGCTGCCATCATTGTTGTTGACTTGTTTTAGAAAATAAGAAATCTTTCCTGTATTGTAAAGACAGCCTCCTCCTGGAACTGTTCATCTTCTTGCTCACCTACAAAATGAGGGATGGAGTTGGACGTGAAGTAGAATCTAAGGTTTTTTTGCCAGGCCCAACTTTGTGGATTCTTCCCTGAGCTGCCATGAGCACACCCTCACCCCAAGGCTACAAAGCTGATTCTGCGCTTATAGACCTTTTCCCTTCTTATAGTTCATGGTGACTATTTTTCTCCTCAACTGAGAGTTCCTCCAGGTCAGGGATGAAGGCTCCACCTCTTTTATGTCTCCTGAATCACCTAGGACAGCCCTGAAGAATACCCAGATCTGAGTGTTTTACTCTGTGCTTATTAGGAGTTCCAGAAAAATACTTTCTACTCATGCTGTTTGGCATGTGCTCCTTTCATGTTGTCTAGTATTCCTTAGTGCAACTCTTCATTCTCCATGCTGTCTTCTGCTGGAGACAGTGCAGTATGTCAGTGAATGACCTCAGACTCAGGATTCACACTGTCTAGGCTTAAATTCTACTGGGCCTGTGACTGTGGGGATAATAATGATCCCTACATTATTAAGGGCCAGCCCTGGTGGTCTAGTGGTTACGAGTCAGCAGTGTCACCACTATGGCCTAAGTTCATCTCCGGGTCAGGAAACAGGCATAAGGTGGTATCTTAGTGTAGTTTTGATTTGCATTTACTCTGTCGGTTTTGCATCCCTCTGTCGGTTGTCATACTGTGGCGGCTGCATGTTGCTGTGGTGCTGAAAGCTATGCCCCCAGTATTTCAAATACCTTCAGGGTCACCTATGGTGGACAGGTTTCAGCAGAGCTTCCCAACTAAGACAGAGTAGGAAGAAGGACCTGGCCACCCACTTCTGAAGAAATTGGCCATGAAAACCCTGTGAATAGCAATGGAGCATTGTCTGATAATAGCGCCAGAAGGTGAGAGGATGGCATAAAAAGACCAGACAGGGTTCTAGTCTGCTGATGACTAGGAGTCAGAATCAACTCTGTGGCACCACCAACAACAACATTGCTAAGCAGCTTAACGAGTCGGTACATGTAAAGCATTTAGGAAAGCGTCTGATGAGTGCTCTACAGGTGTTAATCGTTGATACTGTTGTTTACTATTATTGTTATTAATGTTCTTTCAGTGTGTTTTCTACATATAAGAATTCTAGAAGTCAGGCAGGTTAAGTAGTCCTGGCTTCCCTGAAGGTATAACCTGTAAGGCATTCTTTCCTTAAAAGATGGATTTGAGGAAGCATTCTGTTGTGTCTAAGAAGCCGGTACTTATATGAGGTACAGGATTCTGGCTGAGCCAGGTGGCAATGCCACTAGTCTTGTCTCATGGTCAAATTAGTTGTTTCAATTTTTTGTCACCTCCATGATTGTAGGGTTCTTGAGGATACTTTGCCATCCTCCTGTGCACCTCAGGCTCTGTGTCATATTAGGGGATCCAGCAAATATTTGCAGAATTAATTAATAATTTGGTGCATGAGTGGATGGGGTGAATGACAGATGAACCTTCTCTAGATGATGATTATTATTAGAAATACCAAAGAGATGAGAGCCCTTTAGCTTGTTTCTGCTCCCCGTTTTGATCTCCCCATATTTTTACTTTTCCTTTAATTCTTGCTTTCCCCTGCCTCTCCTCTTTCATTTCCTCCTTGCTTTCCTCTCTTCCTGTGCCAACTCTCCCATTGTCTCTGGACCCAACCATGCCCCTCCTTGTCTACTATTTTCTCTTTTGTCCTCAGCATTAAGTAGCAAGAACTCCCCAAGTCCCTTAAGGGTCCAAATCTAGAGCCTTGGCAGTGTGGTGGCCCAGGTGAAAGGAGTTGGGATTTCGCTCTCTTCTCTTGGTATCTGTTCCCCAGGATGATCCAGAATCATTTGCTGAGGTAACCACGGCGCCCCCCGCCCCCCGCTCCTTCACTTAGACACCCTCTGTGTCAATGTTTTGCTAACAGTCTTTGCCAAGTGTATCATGGCTGAAATTGATGCTGCCAACATACGTGAAACTCACACCTTTTCTCAGGCTGCCTCTCTCTACTCTACACTTACTGCCATTTAAATGTCACTGCTATTGAAAGAACAGTGGAGTAATCTGTCAGGAAGACAGCTAATGGTATATTTTGGTAAGTTCTTATCAAAATGCCTCTGGGAAGCTATTTGCCCTTGATAAAAAGAATCCTGGTCTTACTGGCAAAACTCAATAGTAATGATACCAGGCCAAACCCTTGGGACTTAGGTCCCTGTCCTGAATGCAGGAATCCTGAATGCAGCCCCTTTAGCCACAGAAAAAATGGAGCTTGGGTCAATGTCCCCAGCACCAGCAAGGCTAGGTAGTTTAAGTTTTTTTAGAAAGCGATGGCTCCCTTTATCTCTGAGAAGCATTTGCTTTTTCTGCATGTATTGAAGTTTTCCCTTATTTTCCCATTATTATGTTGAATGACATTCATTGATTTTTTCAGATGTTAAGCCAACCTTGCTTTCTTGAGGTTAAGCCCCACTTGTCCTAATACCATGATGGTATTCTTTTTATATCTCAGTCATGAAAATATTCTTTTTATATATGGCTAGATTTGAATTAGTAATATTTTATTAATGATTTTTTATTGAGTTCATAATAGTTTACATCATTGTGAAATTTCAATTGTACATTATTTCTTGTCTATCACCACATAAGTGTCCCCTTCACCCCTTGTGCCCACTCCCCACCCCCCTTACCTTGGTAACCACTGAACTGTTTCCTTTGTCCATGTGTTTGTTTCTATTCCACATATGAGTGAAATCCTATGGTATTTGTCTTTCTCAGTCTGGCTTATTTCGCTTAGCATAATTCCCTCTAGGTCCATCCATGTTGTTGCAAATGGGATGAATTTGTCTTTTTATGGCTGAGTAGTATTCACTGTATATATACCACATCTTCTTTATCCAATCATCAGTTGATGGGCACTTGGATTGTTTCCATGTCTTGGCTATTGTGAATAATCCTGCAATGAACATAAGGGTGCATATGTTACTTTGGATTGTTGATTTCAAGTTGTTTGGGTAGATACCCAGTAGTGGGATAGCTGGGTCATATGGTATTTCTATTTTTAGTCTTTTGAGGAATCTCCACACTATTTTCCATAGTGGCTGCACCAGTTTGCATTCCCACCAGCAGTGTATGAGGGTTCCCTTTTCTCTACACCCTCTCCAGCATTTGCTATTTTTACTCTTAGTGATTATAGCTAATTTAACAGGCATAAGGTGGTATCTTAGTGTAGTTTTGATTTGCATTTACCTCATGATTAGTGATGTTGAATATCTTTTCATGTGTTTATTGGCCATCTGTATATCTTCTTTGGAAAAATGTCTGTTTAGATCCTCTGCCCATTTTTTGGTGAGTCTGTTTGTTTTTTTGTTGTTCAGTTGTGTGAGCTCCTTATATATTATGGAGATTAACCCCTTGTTGGATATATGACTTGCAAATATTTTCTCCCAATTGGTAGGTTGTCTTTTTTGTTTTGATCATAGTTTCTTTTGCCTTGTAGAAGATTTTTAGTCTGATGAACTCCTACTTGTTTATTTTTTCTTTTGTTTCCCTTGTTTGAGAAGACATGGTATTTGAAAAGATCCTTTTAAGTTCAATGTCAAAGATTGTGTACTACCTATATTATCTTCCAGGAGTTTTATGATTTCAGGAGTTATCTTCAAGTCTTTGATCCATTTTGAGTTTATTTTTGTGCACAGCGTGAGATAATGCTCTACTTTCACTCTTTTGCATGTGGCTGTCCAGTTTTCCCAACACCATGTACTAAAGAGACTATCTTTTCTCCTTTGTATGTTCTTGGCACCTTTGTCCAAGATTAGCTGTCCATATTTGTGCGGTTTTATATCTGGGCTTTCAGTTCTGTCCCATTGATCTGTGTGTCTGTTTTTGTACCAGTACCATGCTGTTTTGATCACTATGGCTTTGTAGTACATTTTGAAGTCAGGGATTGTGATGCCTCTAGCTTTGTTCTTTTTTCTCAGGATTGCTTTAGCAATTTTCAGTCTTTGGTTGCCCCATATGAATTTTAGGATTCTTTGTTCTATTTCTGTGAAGAATGCCATTGGGATTCTGATTGGGATTGCACTGAATCTGTAGATTGCTTTGGGTAGTATGGACATTTTAACTATGTTTATTCTTCCAATCCATGTGTGTGGAATCTCTTTCCATCTCTTTATGTCATTATCAGTTTCTTTCAATAATGTCTTATAGTTTTCATTGTATAAGTCCTTCACCTCCTTAGTTAAATTTATTCCTAGGTACTTTATTCTTTTTGTTATGATTGTAAATGGAATTGTATTTTTGAGTTCTCTTTCTGTAAGTTCATTATTAAAGTACAGAAATCCACTGATTTTTGTAAGTTGATTTTGTACCCTGCAACTTTACTGTAGTTTTTAATTATGTCTAATAGTTTTCCATTGGATTCTTTATGGCTTTCTATATATAAGATCATATCATCTGCAAACAGTGAGAATTTCGCATCTTCACTCCCTATTTGGATTTCTTTTATTTCTTTTTCCTGCCTAATTGCTCTGGCCCAAACCTCCAGTACTATGTTGAATAAGATTGGTGATAATGGGCACCCTTGTGTTGTTCCTATTCCCAGAGGGATGGCGTCAGTTTTGCCCCACTGAGTATGATGTTGGCTGTGGGTTTGTCATATATGGCTTTCATTATGTTGAGGTAATCTCCTTCTATCCCCATTTTGTTAAGAGTTTTTTTTATCATAAATGACTGTTGGATCTTGTCAAATGCTTTCTCTGCATCTATTGAGATGATCATATGGTTTTTATTCCTCATTTTGTTAATGTGGTATATTGCATTGATTGATTCATGGCTGTTGAACCATCCCTGTGTCCCTGGTATAAATCCCACTTGATCATGATGTATGACCTTTTTGATGTATTGCTGTATTTGGGTTGCCAAGATTTTGTTGAGGACTTTTGCATCTATGTTCATCAGTGATGTTGGCCTTTGGTTTTCATTTTTTTTGTTGTATTTGTCAGGCTTTGGTATCAGAGTGATGTTGGCCTTGTAGAATGTGTTAGGAAGTGTTCCATCTTCCCTAATTTTTTGGAATAGCTTGAGAAGGATAGGATTAAATCCTTTCTGAAAGTTTGGTAGAATTCCCCAGGGAAGCTTTCTGGTCCTGGGCTTTTATTCTTTGGGATGCTTTTGATTACTGTTTCAATCTCTTTACTCATGCTTGATCTATTCAGATTTCTCTATTTCTTCTTGATACAGCTTTGGGAGGTTGTAAGAATCTAAGAATTTATCCATTTCCTCTACATTGTCCATTTTGTTGGCGTAGAGTTTTTCATAGTATTCTCTTATAATCCGTTGTATTTCTGTGGTATCCATTGTTATTTCTCCTCTTTCATTTCCAATTTTATTTATCTGAGCTTTCTCTCTTTTTTTCTTTGTAAGTCTGGCTAGGGGTTTGTCAATTTTATTTTTCTTCTCAAAGAACCAGCTCTTGATTTCATTAATCCTTTCTACTGCCTTTTTCGTTTCAATAGCATTTATTTCTTCTCTGATTTTTATTATTTCTTTCCTTCTGCTGACTTGGGGCTTTGTTTGTTCTTCTTTTTCTAATTCAGTTAGGTGTAGTTTGAGATTGCCTATCTGGGGTTTTCCTTGTTTGTTAAGGTGAGCCTGTATTGCGATGAATTTCCCTCTTAATACAGCTTTTGCTGCATCCCATATGAGTTGGTATGGTATGTTTTCATTTTCATTTGTCTCCAGATATTTCTTGATTTCTTCTTTAATTTCTTCCATAATGCATTGGTTGTTAAATAGCATGTTGTTTAGTCTCCACATCTTTGTCTCTTTCTCAGCTTTTTTCTTGTAATTAATTTCTAGCTTCATAGCATTGAGATCAGAAAAGATGCTTGTTATTATTTCAATCTTCTTAAATTTATTGAGGCTTGCCTTGTTTCCCAACATATGGTCTATCCTTGAGAATATTCCATGCACACTTGAGAAGAATGTGTATTCTGCTGTTTTTGGATGGAGTGTTCTATATATGTCTATTAAGTCCAACTGGTCTAGTTTTTCATTTAATTCCACTGTTTCCTTGCTGATTTTCTGTCTGGGTGATCTATCCATCGATGTAAGTGAAGTGTTGAGGTCCCCTACTATTATTGTATTATTAATATTTTCTTTTAGGTTTGTTAATAGTTGCTTTATGTCCTTTGGTGCTCCTGTGTTGGGTGCATAGATATTTATAAATGTTATTTCTTCTTGATGGACTGCCCCTTTGATCATTATATACTGCCCCTCTTTATCTCTCTTACCTGTCTTATCTTGAGGTCTACTTTATCTGATGTAAGTATTGCAACACTTGCTTTCTTTTGTTTGCCATTAGCTTGGAGAATTGTCTTCCATCCCTTCACTCTGAGCCAATGTTTGTCATTGGAGCTGAGATGTGTTTCCTGGAGGCAGCATATTGTTGGGTCTTGTTCTTTAATCCATCTTGCGACACTGTGTCTTCTTATTGGAGAATTCAATCCATTTACATTTAGGGTGCTTATTGATATATGAGGGCTTAATGATGCCATTTTATCACTCATTTTCCAGGTCTCTTGCATTTCCTTTGTTTCTTGTCCTGTGTATTTTGGTCTACCAGTCGAGTTACATAGTTTTTTATGTTGTGTTTCTTTGTTTTCTTCTTATTTATTATTTGTTTCTCTGTTCTGCTTTTTTGTTTGGTTGTTTTGTTTAGTTTGTTTAGTGTTTACCATGAGGGTAGTATTCAAAATCTCATGGATAAGATAGTCCCTTTTTTGATGGCCTCTTATTTCCTTAGACTAAACCAATTTAGTCCCTTTTCTCTTCCCCTCCTAAGCTGTCTTTCTTACATCTTATTCCATCTTGCATCATGAGTTTGTGGTTAAAATGACAAGACTATCTTTGTTTTTGGTATTTTCCTTCCCTTTGTCTTTAATGCTATAGTTGAGTATTTGTCGTCATCCTCTGATTCTGTCTACCTATTTATCTCCTTACTCTGTGCTTTGTAACCCCTTTACCCCCTTTTTTTTCAGGTATGAGGGCCTTCTTGAGGATTTCTTGTAGGGGGCGTCTCGTGGCTATGGACTCCCTTAGCTTATATGTGTCTGGGAAAGTTTTTATTTCCCTATCATATCTGAAGGATATTTTTGCTGGGTAGAGTATTCTTGACTGAAAGATTTTGTCTTTCCAAGATTTGAATACGTCATTCCACTCTCTCCTAGCTTGTAAGGTTTATGCAGAGAAATCTGCTGAAAGCCTGTTAGGGGTTCCTTTGTAGGTTAGTTTCTTCTGCCTTGCTGCCCTTAGTATTCTTTCTTTGTCATTCACTTTTGCCAGTTTCACTACTATGTGCCTTGCAGTAGGCATTTTTACATTGACACATTTAGGAGATCTGGTAGCCTCTTCCACATAGATTTCCAAGAATCACTTGCTTTTGAGTCCTCAGTTTCACCATCTCAGAAGTGAACTTTCATGCTCTGCCCGGCCCACTCTTTAAATAATCCAACCAGACATCAGTGGATAATCACTCTGTGGTTAGGTCATGAACAGCAACTGGGGGCTGCCTCACCCCCATCATTTTCATCATAAAATCAGGGGTCTGGGGCCATATTTCCAGTGGAAAAATTAGTGGCATAATCATTACTACTTGTGATATTTCTCCTTAGCTAAGAAGATATTTCCAGGAAGTGTCTTTTAAATATGGAGTTTTTAGAAGCTGGAACTCAAAAGGGATTTGAATCTGGATTATTTTTCTGATTCAACACTTGCTCTTAGCCAAAAGGCTGAGAAGCGATATATTTTTTTTCTGATTCAAATTATCTTTTTTTCTTTTGACCTTTGAAGAAGACAAATAAGATAGTATTTATTTCTCTTATTTCTCTCCTCTGTTAATGCTTAACTGATTTTATTTCTTGTAGCTGACTGGAGTAGAAATAGCAGATACAGCTTCCACTTCTTCCTGTTAACATGCTTTTTGCAGGAGGAGAAGGTAGGGTAGAGGGAGGCTAAAGTAAGTAATTTCCATGCATTTTGCTGTGGGGTGTGTGGAGAGGTTTGGAGAATTTTCATTCTTCAGAGGCTCTTCTGTTTACTAACCACAGCAGTTTGTAGTGAAGTTAACTCCTGTTCATCTAACTGCTGATGAAGTAGTGTTTATGAGGACAGCTTGCTATGTTTAAAGAGTGTATGTTTGGAAGTTATGTGTATTAAATAGATTTTGAATGCCCATTTTTTTCTCACTGTATCACATCTGAAATGATGAAAGATTCTTTAACAAAAAAATATTAAGCATGCATTGAGTGGGTACCCAGAGTAAAATGGCCTACCATCTGTCAAGGCAGGAAACCAAAGTAAAGTGAAGATGTGGGGTGGGGGCTGAGAAGATTCCCAACAGGTATAGTTGTTCCACCTGGGGAGGAGGGTGTGATGGCCACAAGCGATCGTCTGGGTTTCTGGTGATCACTAACCACATCATGACTGCATCTAGCTGGAGGGTTAGAGCTTCAAGCAAGCCATCCTAAGATGGAGCAGCACCATAGACCATGTTAAGCTCAGTCTCTGTGAAGGGGATGTCGTTGTCCACTTACAGAGCATGAACCCAGCATGTCTTCTGTGTCCTACTCCTGTACGTAATGCCTTCCCTTGCTATTGCTGAGTGAACCAGTACAAAGTCCTGGCTGTGTGTCCTAACTTCTTCCTGGAGGGCTTAAGGAAAGAGGGAGATTAATGAAGTCCTACTCTGAGAAGCCATTTCCCTTTCCAAGATGTCATCAGACAGCTATGGAATGCAATGATGTGCAACAGAGGAGAGTTAAGAGCTCCCATTGGGCTTTGACATTCAAACCCCACTCATGCAGGTTGACAGAGAAAAGGGATATGCTGTCTGACAAATTCACTAATGGCCCCTGAGATGGAGCTTCATGAGAGAAGCCATCTCTCTGGTTGTTTTGACCTCAGCGACACTGAGGATGTTCATAATGGAGCTGACTTTTCCATTCACCTCTGATCCAGTAGGGTCTGCCTTCTCTCTTCCTTCCACATTTTAGGTTGAGTACCATTTTCATGCAATAATTTTGCCTTTTTGTTTTTACTCACAATTGCAGATAATCCATAGGCATTCTGCATGTAGCAACCTCTGGGTTTTTTTCTTCATGAGAACATTTATTTGTTCAATGCTCTGTGGCTGCAGGAATTATGGAACTGCTAGTAGGGCTCTTAGGTGGCAGCTGGAGGAGTATTGCAAGGAAATAAGGAGAAGCAAAGAGTCCACTCATGCTGTGGTCCTTCATCTTTCCCTCCACGTGCCAGTTGTTTCTCCCCTGTCCGTTACCTTTCTCCCTCCTCTCTACATCCTGGCTTCTATTTCTTGTCTTCTTTGTTTCTCTCCACTTTTGCCCCCATACTATTGTCTTTCCTTTTCGTGTTGCATTTTGTTCTTTTTGTTGCCCTCGTGCAAGAGATCTTGTATACTGCTAACCAACTTGTTTGGGAGGTTGCTGTTAGTTCAGATTTTCATCTGAGCCATTTAGCTCTGGGTAGAGATGTGGAATTGCATGTGAAAAATCACAGGAGAGTTGTGGTTATGACAGGCTCTCTGCATGGAATAAGAAAAGAATCATCTTGGGCAAAAGGCTCTCAGCATTCTTGGTATCATTGCCAACCAAAAACTACGCAAGGCAGATTGTGCTGAAGGTAGGACACTCCTCAGACCAAATACCTGGCTAAATGTTTCCTTGAAATTGAGCCTGGGGAGCAGATTCTGACTTTTCAGGATACTTGCTCATAAAGCCAACTGCACGGATTCAAAGTTGTTTGCTCACATAGGAAATGCCAAGTGGATGCTCATTGTGAGAGTGCTGACATTTGTTGAGGAGGACATCAGGATTCTGTGTACCTGCCTAACCATTGTGGCTTGTGCTAGTAAGAATAAGATCTTTTTTTCTCATATTGGTATTGCGAAACAATCTTAATAAGTATGTTATCGTGTTCTCTAAAACTAAATACCATCTCAAAAAATGTGTGTTTATATATACATACATACATTTATATATATATATATACACACAACTACACATGCCTACAAGTGTACACACACAGACACAGTAGAAGTACTCCATTTAACTAACTTGCATTTCACCAAGCTGCCATCCTTCCGTGGAACATATGGGCTGATGCATAGTCACCCTACATAAGCACCACTGGCAGGCTCTCTCCTCATTCAACCAGGCACCCTGGTCCCACCAGGTGAACTGTATATTCACCAAGAGTCAGTTTAGTCTGTTCCCACACCTACTTTTGTTAGTTATGTTTATATCGTAATAATGCAGTTTAATTAAATGTTATAAACCAATGAAATGTGAGAGTACAGGGAATTTTTTTTCCATGAAAACCAAGGTGAATGTTTTGAAAAGACTCAATGAGGTTTAGTTTTAAAAGAAAATACAATCAATTAAGTGTGGACAAGGCAGCTATAAAAGCTTGGGAGGAAAAAAATCATAAAATTCTAGAAAGAGTCTGTACTCTGAAGGCCTTGCAAGAGTTTTTAAGTTCTATTTCCCCTTTAGAGAAAATAAAACAGGAAATTTTAGAAGCTATATAATGAGAATGGTTTGTACAAAATAGTCCATGCTAAACTCCAGTCAACAGACCCATATACAAAAGTAAAGGACTAAGCCTGCATCTCAAGATCTGCAACTCAGTGTGATTCACAGGATTTAAATTAAAATTAAATGTTGAAGTACAGGTGTAGCATTTCAACCAGCCTTTTTTTTTTAACTAGTTAATCAACTCCTGGCTAAGATCACAGCGTATAAAATGCTCCTGCCCTAATACTTGCCCATAAAATAGATGTCTGGTAGTTGTGTTGGGAGGAGAAAGGAGAGAATTGGCAAAGAAAATGAACTAATTCTCCAACAACTTGTCAGCCTTTTTTTCTTTTGCCATGGAGCTCTATGTCTAGATGGTAACAGGAAAAGCAGACATTTTCATGGTGCTTGTGTATGGAGGAAAATGAGGGTTTCCAGAATCCTGGGACAGCTCCCAAGCCTGCCACTGCATTCCTGCTGTAAGTGCACACTGCTGGCATTCCACTGCCTCCAGAACAGCACAGATGGAAAACACTGTTAGTGTGGATGGGGACAATGAAGAGCAGAAGGTTGAAGTTCTGTCAACGTTTCCCAGGTCAAGAAAGTTGGAGGTGGCTGTGAGTCAGCTCAGGAATCTGGCCCCTGACGTCAGCCCAGGCAGCTCTCTTGTCAACAAAGAGAGCTCCCTTTTGTAGAAATTAAAAGCAAACTTTGCTTTTGACTCAGAGACTGTGTGGGAAGTGGTATCTCAGCGAGAGAGGCCTGGTGCTAAAGGAGCTCAAAGTCCAGCCATTCCATAGGTTTTACTCATGGAGATGATTGACGTTTATGCTCCCTGATATGAAACAAAATCCAGTGGATCCACACCTGAAGGTTTCCCATCCATGAAGATGCCCAGAGACTCTCGAGTGGCCATGGAGCACTCTTTTCTAGTAGCGCGCCCCAGAGCACGAGGCCAGGGGCTTTGTGTTGTGGACGTGATTCCCCTTTGTCCCACCTGGAGCCTACAGGGAGGTACCCGTTAAAGATGCACAACCACTGGGCAGGACATATTCCATACAATGTGAATTAGCTGGCTAGAGTCCTCCTGTCTGTGCTCCAAGGAGACTGTATTCTAACATCTGTGAGGGATTCTCAGTGGAGTCCAACTGCAGACTCATAGACCCCCCAAGTAAAATAAACTCTCTGCTGCAAATAAGAGAGTGATAAATAGTATCAATATAATTTTTAAAATATGGGTGGTTCTCAGTATCTCTTCAACCTTTGTGACTCTCTCCCTTTTTAACACATCCAGGTGTCCCCTAGGGAGGGTCACTCTGTTCTTGGTAATCATTCCAGTCTGCTTCTTAACCAACATCAGTGATGCTAGTGTCAACCAGTTCACAAATGAACCCTGGTCTGGACTGACATGCTCTCTGTTACTGTCACTCATCTCTGGGCTGACCTCCCTTTAGTAAAAGCTGAAGCTTTTGCTTTGCTCAAGCACCCAGCTCTGCCACTGATGCTCCTCCATCCTGGAAGGCCCACCCCTCGGCTTTCCAGGACTCTTGCCTTTTCAGACCCACCACCAGACTTTACTCTCCTGCTCCTGTTCAGGCTATTGCCAAAATCACCACTTCCAGTGGGCAAAATACTATTTGTAACTCTCATTGCAAAATGCTTCAAAGACTTAACGTTGGTCTCCTAAAACAGACACTTATGTTAGCGGGATCTTGTAGCAGGGCTGCTTGGGCATATGGTTCTCAGCTATGTCCTCTCTCTTTAGGGGATGTGCACACTATATGTGCTGGGTGGGTGCCAGTGGGTTCTCAGAATTGTCCAGAACCACTATTCTCTCCTACCCTTGGGTCTTATTGTTAAACCAGGCTTGTTTGTTGGTCTTCCTTCTCTAAGGTGAACATCCTCCCAGTGCAGTGCCCTGTGGTCCTGCTCCTCATCATTTGGTATCTGTTTCTCACCCTCTCTCAGCAATCACACCTGTATACACACACCCGGACACACACAGGAAAATACCCATCCACTGCCATGCCTGATAAGTGTTTTAGTGAGAAGTAGTCTAAAGTAGAAGTTAAAAGTAAGGGCACTTGACCAGACTACTTGGGTTTAATTCCTGGCTCTTCTATTTATTAGCTTTGTTATCCTGGGTAAATTACTTAACCTCTGTGATTTCAGTTTCTTCATATGTAAAATGGGATAATAATAGTATCTACTTTATTAGGTTTTTATGAGTAATAAGTGAGTTTTGTGTCTGTCTTTTGAGCAGTGCCTTGCACTTGGTAAGTGCTTGATAAACATTAGCTATTATTATCAGTTTATCTGAACACTAGTTACTGATGCAGTTCAGTTTTTTTTTAGGACATTTTCAGAACTATTGTAAATTAATAGATACAAAAATCATAGGGTTCAGGAGGAGTAACCAATTTCACACCTGATGTCCGCTTAGACTCATCCAGGATACTTTTTTTACACATTTAGCCCCATAAATATTCATAAATTGTGACATGTTTCCAGCCCATTGTGTCATTAGTTACCGACCCTATGTGGGCAGGCTGTGAGCGCAGTACCTCACCTCTGTTACTCTGTGTAATTCTATGCATTTAAAATGTCTGAGAATTCCTTGAATCCTGAAATTTTAATTGGGGATTGATAGCCAGTTCTGATAATTTGTAAATGGAGACTGATCATTTGTTAGCCTGTGTTTTGAAAAGTTTACTTTTTTTTTTAATTCCCTAGTCAGAAGCTGCTCTTCAAGGACACTAAGCCAGGCTGGGTTTTCCCTTGTGTGTTAGTAGAGGGTATATTGTTTCTCGGTAGACAGTTTGCGTGACTATTGTCATAACCAGCCTATCTCGCTGCCTGCTGTCCCCACCATCCTAGCCTGTCCTATACATTAAAAGTGGAGTAAACTTCCCATGGCATGGCTTGGATCATGTCTTTTTTCCTGTGCAAAAGCAGCTAGGGCCACCCTAGGTCTCGCAAAAATGTCTGCTCGTGGCCCAGCAAAAACTGGTGCAGCTTAATGGGGCAGGAGCCTCATTTCCCGCTGCCACCTCACAATCTCAGTGCTTCAGCCAAATTGGAACCCTCCTGCTTGTCCCAATGCTCCCTGTTTTCCTCCTTGTCTGCCCTTTTCATCCCCACCCATCCACTTTCCTAGAGTGTCCTTCTGGCCAGCATGCCACAATCCTATTCATTTTTTAGGACTTGGTATAAAGCCACTTCCCTCATGAATCTTCCCCTAATTCCTCTCTGGCAAATATAGTCACCCCCGAAGTGCCCTAGCCCTTATCTCCCATCATGCTCGCATCATATATCATTTGCAGTTTTGGGCATAAGATGTTTTCAGTGGATATTTTTATGTTTAAATCTTGTACATACCTCTAATTATGACTTGAGCGAAAATTCTTAGAAATATTTAAAGTCTTTGATGCATATTGCCAAGTTGCCTTTTAGGCAATATCAATCTATTTATTCTTTATTGTCTGTGTATCAGTGCCCATTTCCTCCATACTCTCTACAACCTGGGGGTTATTTTCATCCCCCACCTTTGCATTTTGATAAGTTAAAAAGAAAACTTTCCATTTTCATTCCTATCTCATTGCTCTAATTTCTAGTGAGGCTGAACATTTCAGAAATGTGTTTATTAGCCATGCACATTCTCTTTGAATTGTCTGTTGACACGGCACTTGACACTTTATATCATAGTGTTTTTGTGAACTTGTCAGCTACCAAGGATCCATAGGCTAAACACTGTACTTTTCAGCCTCAGCCACTGTGCCTAGGACATGTTAGATACATGGTAAACATTTGTTGAAAGATTAAGTCAATGAATATATATGGCTGATGATTGTTAGTGCTCCACATTTAAAAAATATGTAGACTCTGGTTATATCTCTAGTCCAATTTTTAAATTAAAATTTTTAGCATTTAAAAATATCTAGAATCTAGTTGTATCTCTAGTTCAAGTCAAGATACAAATCTTGAATGCAGTATTCAGGCTGGTCACAACAATGCCTCTCACTTCATAAGCCCTCCGATTGTGAGATTGGTTGAGAAGGGCCCAATGTTAG
Organism: Equus przewalskii; assembly: GCF_037783145.1. Taxonomy (NCBI): domain Eukaryota; kingdom Metazoa; phylum Chordata; class Mammalia; order Perissodactyla; family Equidae; genus Equus; species Equus przewalskii. Next base: position 63,670,741 of record NC_091831.1, read on the forward strand.
ATTTGCAAACATGAGAAAGAATTGGAATAGGGAGATGCTTTCGGGGCAGTCCAAGGTTCTAGAACATAAGGTGCTCTGTTGTTCACACTTCTGGAACTCACCAAAATAGAGATAGTGATCTCTGAGCCCAAGAAGTGGGAAGGCAAGGCAGAGCAGATCTCTTATTTGAGAGATGCCCAATTGTAGCTGAGAAGGCATAGTGACAAATTCAGGGACTGCTGCCTGGCTATTAGGACTGAATCTTGGATGTCAGCTCATTTCCTTGTAGAAAATGAAGTCTAATAAAAGCTGGTTTATCTGGCATTCTACCAAGCAGAACATTTTTTTATAACATCATAGCCATCTGAATGACCTTAAGGCACTGCAAGATGATGTTCAGGGTCACTTTGGAGATAAGAGTCTTATGGATTACATTATCATTCTTTTGAAAATTGGTGATTGTGGCACATTTGGTAATTTTCTGTTCACTAGGATGCCCGAATCACCAAAAGTAAAGATTTCTGCAGAAGTGAGAAAGTTTTGTGACTGTGTGTTTAAGTGTGTGTGTATATGAGCACATGAGTGTGAACGTTGGAGGCTGGTGATAGAACAACGAGTTGGAGTCAAGTCGGAGAGTGAAACTTACGCAGTCTTGACCATTCGTCATGACACTAAGATTTCACTAGCTGACAAGGACCTTCTATGGTTGACCAAACTTTGGAAATGTTTGGTTGTAACAGGGAAGTAAGGAAACCAAAACCCCTTCAGCTCCATTCTGGAACTGTTACTCAATCTCATTTCATCAACGAAATAAGGGGTTGGATTGTTTCATGTGTTTTTTTCCTTAAGTAAAGAAAGCAGTAAGTGGTTTCTTCCTTCTGTGCAGGTAGCACACTGCCAACTGGATCCTGTTGACAGATAATCGCCTGACAGCCAAGCCTTTGATGTTAAGCTTCACTTAGGCAGAAGGAAAGTTTCTCTGCACCTCTCCAGCAGTCCTGGGTGGTCTTGTCTGCTTTCCTTCCCCAGAGCCTTGCCCAGGAAACCAATGGGTTCAGGCCCCTAGTGGTGATGGGGTGAGCAAACGCTAGGCTACTCTCCCAAGTGTGGAGAGCAAGGAGGAGCCCGCAGACTCAGCTTAAAATAAACAAGTGCTAAATGAAAAAGAATGTTAAATACAGATCAGCTGCTTGGCTCCTGACAGCAGATTTAATTCTCCCCTCCTCTCACCTGATGGAGCTTTGCCTGCAGGGTTTGCATCAATTATCTGTAGAGATGTAGAAAATGATTGATGCGCTGCCTGCAGCACCAGAGTACACTTTGTCAACCACTCATCATTTATACATCTTATCTCTGCCAGAACAAAAGATAGGACAGCCCTGCACTGGAGTTGGGGTTGGGCAAGCGGCAGATGAGAATAGGAGGTGAGGGAGGCAACTCAGGCAAAGCTATTGGGTGATCATAGGGACAAAGTGGGGTGGTGAGGCCCATAGCTATTGACTCCGAACTGTCTACTCAGCCAGCTCTGCTCTTGCTAAAAGCTCTGATTTTGTTACCACTCTTTGTCCCCTCCAGAAGGGCCCTGGGAGTCAGGGAACTGTGTGCTGTTTTAATTACAGCACCCTCTCAGGGGGGTTGAGGAGCTCTACAGTCATGGCTGCAGCTGACCTTTTGGTTTTATCAACACCTCAGAAGGCAGGGTTTGTAACCATCCCTGACAGAGATAAGTCATGGCCTGGTGGACCCAGCTTCTGAGAGAATGTCAGGGGGTGCTGCCTGGGGATCATCTGATTTTAGGGAAATTGGCACATCTGATGATGGTGGGACCGGATGGGAAAATTCATGGTTTTTTAAAAAATCTTGTTTCCAGGGCTGAAATGGGGCCCAAATGTTTTTACTCAGACTGAAACAAAAGATTGATGATGATTCTGACTTCTTGTTACTCACCTGTGGCCTTGACCTTAGGACTCAGACCCATGCTAAGAGGTGAACAAGAAAGATCAGCTCACAAAGGTCTTTCAGTCCATGCCCATTTGCTCTCTCTGGGTGACACTATTATAGCCACAAACCCAGGTGATGACCTAACAATCATTTCTAAGCAATAACTGCTGAAAATAGCAATTCTATTATGAGCTGATCTCTATTAATTTTCTCTCTATAAAGGCATCCTGTTTATTGATTTTTTTTCTTTGAAAGAGAGGGTACTGACAAATAAAAGTCAAGTGACCTAGTTATATGATTTGAGTGATAGACCCACTAGATTTCTTGCTAATTGGTCAGCAGGTAGAGAGGAACTAAGGTAGAAAACTTTAACTTTATAATATAATATGATTTTCCCCCAATAAAATTTGATACACTACTTATAAATTTTTAAATGATAAATAAGAATGAAAAATGAACATACGTATTGAATGAATTCTAAAAGCAAGTAATAGAACTATGAGGCAAAATCACGTCAGAAAGGAGGTGACTACACATGAGAATCATAAAATGAAAAAAAAAGCAGAAGACCAAAGGACACCATATCCAGGAGAGTAATTCGATGGCCTTTGAAAGCTATAAAGCAGTATTTTGAACTCTTCTATAGATTTTTGTTGATACCATTGGGTAAAGGGTTATCTCCAGCTATGCTGAATTGAGATTGGTGGTTGAGATAACAGTGACAGGTAGACAATCATCGTGACATCAAGAGTTTTCATGAAACCTTCATTGAGCATGAATTACCTTATATAGAGAAACTGTCTTGGACTAGTGGACAAAGGTGTCCACTGCAGAGCCCATGATGCCCACAAACATTCCAGTCATGGTGGACCATCCACGCTGAGGGCTCTAGTTGGTGGAGCCTCTGCCTTGGGTGAGAGGAAGTGCTCATAGGCTTCCTCTAACTCTGAAATTATAAAGTAAAGAGTAGTTATCATAAAATCCTAGAATCAAGGACAGGCACACTCAGTTTGACACAGATGTGTGAACTGTAAAGTGACAACACCAAATGGAGGCATACCTGCAATCCCTTTGAGGTAGATTATATTCCAGATTTGATGGTAGCCTCATGCACCATGATGATTGAGGTTTTACATATTTTTTCTTTTGATAACCCTTCAAGGCTTCTGTCTTGGTAGACAGTCATCTACTTGGTATTAATCTTGGAAGTTTTGAAAGGTATTTGTATTAATTTCCCGGGGCTGTTATAACAAATTACCACAAACAGGGTAGCTTAAATAATAGAAATTTATTGTCTCACAGTTCTTGAAGCTAAAAGTCAAAAATTAAGATGTCAGCAGAATTGGTTTCTTCTGAAGATTGTGAAGGAGAATCTGTTCCATTCCTCTCTTCCAGCTTCTGGTAGCCTCTGACATTCCTTAACACGTAGATAGAGTTCTCCCTATGTCTTCACATTGTCTTCCCTCTGTGGATATCTGTCTCCATATCCAAATTTCCCGTTTTTTATAAGGGCATATTGGATTAGGACCCACCCTAATAACTCAATTTGATCATCTGTAAAGACCCTATTTCCAAAGAAGGTCACATTCACACGTACTCTGGGTAAAGGACTTCAACATCTTTTTGAGGGAACACAATTTAACTCATAACAGTATTACTCAAGAACTTTAATGTGAGAAATTCCGCCCTATGTGCTTCGTCTTGTGAGTTTACGACTTAGATTTCTGTCTTGAAGGAGGAACAATGTCATGTCTTATCTAAGAATGAACACATAGTAGCTACTTGATAAATATTTGTTAAGTTAATGAATGAGATTTTAATTCTGAACTTTCTTCAAAAAAAGGCATTTTTTAATATAACTTTATATTCCTACTAGGAAAGACTAATTTCCAGTTCATGAAATCAATGAATTAACTCCAGAGGCATCAGAAACTTAGAAAAATGGTTTCCTTTCAAAAAATGCATCATATGAAGCTCTGAGTTTGGCCATTTATAAAGAATCTTCGTGTTATAAATGGCACCCTGGGGAGAAGAATCCCCCTGCTAATTCTAGTTTTGAGGAAGTCAATACCTTGGGCTGGATGTTTATTTTCTTGAGGTACTTTGCCACTTGGGGGAAAAAAAATCCCTCGTGGAAACCTTATATAGCAAATTTGTTAAAACTGGCCCAACATCGTTTGAATTATACAGTTCAAATGCTGATATGGAAGGGATACTCAGCATCATGAGTAGACTAGTGTCTAGTCCATGCAAATGATTGAGACTTGAGTTATTAAGGAGGGAAATTTTGTGTTTCTTTTCTAGAAATTTCTCTTTTATTTACCAGCAGGTGAACTTTTAATATTTTTATAAAATAATAAAGTAATAAAAATTGGTTATATTTGATAAAAATTTGTACAAGAAATATAAAGATATAGAAAGTTTGAGGACAAAAATGTTTATTTGACCCACCCCAGTGGCCTAGTTGTTAAGTTCAGTTTGCTCCGCTTTGGCAGCCGCGGTTCGGGTGCTGGGTGTGGACCTACACCACTCAATTAGTGGTCATGCTGTGCACATACTAAAAAAAAAAATAGAGGAAGGTTGGCATAGATGTTAGCTCAGGACAAATCTTCCTCAGGAAAAAAAAGGTTTATGTAAAATGGAAACTGTAATAAAATTTTATCCTTAAATTTATATCTCTATCTATTTTGGACAAGTTTTTATCAAATATGGTCAATTTTTGTTTGTTGAATATAGATAATACATAATATACCAGGCTGAGAAGAACCAGGTATATCAAGAGCCCAAGGCAACACCATAATATGGTTAATGTCAAGGACCCTATGTGTCAGGCCCCCACATGTCAGGCCCCCACCCAGAGATGGTGTTTGTGACCTGTCGCTCAAAGGAAGGTTATGAAATTTGAAGGAGATCCAGGAGGCAAAACCGAAGAGCTGTACTCAGAAATGCCTGCCCAGTATCCTGCACAGCCAAATCTCTCTTCTCTTCGCTTTCTGAGGCCAACTTCTACTGAATCATTCTTACCTCCATGCCTTTGTCTGAGCTGTCACTTCCTTTTGGAAGGTCCACCCTCTGCTGCTCTGCTGAGTTAATTACTATAGATCTTTTGAGTTCCTGTTCAAATCCCAAGCCTTCTATAAAGCCTTCTTGGACATTTCCATTCTACACTGACTGCTCCTTAAGCTAAAACCATTAGAGTTCTTATAATACTTGTTTCATATCAGCCATTCCTGTCTTTTGCTATAAGCAGCTCAGTGAAGGAAGATTTTAGACAATGTCTCAGTTCCTTGGATGTAAATAATGTTGAATAATTCATCTCACTTGATGAGGAGTTACTTAATGTTAGCCCCCAATTATTCACCAAGATGAGGGCAAACCATGCTTTTCCACTGTTCATGCAGGTTAGAATAGAAGGAAAGGGCCTAGGGGAGGAATGTAATGTAGATGGAATTTGCTGGTGGAATGCTATTTACTTGGTCAAATTTTTGAGTAGTGTTGGTACATACTTCCCTGAAGAGGATTAAAAACAAGAAAGATCCTCCTGGGAGTGAGGAGAAATGATGAGATGTGCTTTAGCCGGGCCCTTTCTCTATGAAATGGAGTTTTTTCCATGAGCAAAGGATACAGTGACATGCTCAACAATGACAGAAGCCCATAATAACAAGAATGAAATGCATTTATTTTAAAACTATTATTTTGAAAAACAAATTCAGTCCCTATAGCAGTAAGAACTAACCTTTAACTTGTGGAAGGGGCGGAAGGATATGTCGGGCGCCGGTGAGGTTGAGTGTCCCTTTAAGAGATTTGATCAGAGAGAGATTGGCCAACGTCTCTGGGGATGGTAATTCTAAAGTTAGGAGCAGGAGGAAGAAGTGGGGAGTGGTAAGAACTAAATTAGGAGAACATTTTGGGAAGATTGTAATTTCAAGAAGAAAAGCCCATGGGAGTTGTGTATTGCCCTCCTGCAACTGTAGACATTTTTCACTTTATAATTCCCTGTTTAAACCTGGACAACTTTAATTTGGGATTAAAAAAATGATGGTTGAAATGCAGAGCAGTGTTCTAATGATGAAGGGCTGCAATTTACAGACCAATTAGAATGGCATTTGTTTTCATTTTGCAGCAACTTCTTTCCCCTCTGTGCACCCCTCAGTAAAAGGAAATAGATTCCTGGGTCCAAGGGTGGTTTTCTGGATCTGACGGCTGTCATATGCCCAGGTATGGGGGGCGGGGGGTGGGGGGGAGGACAAGTTCCAGGCATCTTCCAGAGAGCCACCCCTTGCATTCTGACCGTTCTGTAGAGCCACTCTCCCTGCAAAACAATACCATTTGACTTCAAGCGCTGACACCTTGCCTATTTCTATTTCACTATAAATAAACCTACACCCCCTCTCCTGCCTCCCCCAGGTCAGGCATTCCTCAATTATGGTCTTAAACCTGACCAAGCAAGAAAAAATTGTGACCTTAAGTTATATCTTACAGTTCTGCCTCATATTGGGGCGCAGAAGGAGTTTTTTTGGCATTCTCCTTGACAGACTGCTTGTAGATAGAACGGTTTTCCATAAGGAATTGAAATCATACATCAAATGTATTGTTTTATATGTAGGCCACTGGAGACCAATGAAAACAGTTGGTAGAGCCCAAATACCATTACAAATAGATTTATTCTAGTGTGTTTTCTCTCACCTTTTTCTAGAAGTTATTACTTTAATCTTAAGAATTTATGTAAGTATGCTTGTGGCTTTTATGTGGTCTATGCATTCACTTTGGAGACTTTTAGCTATTTAGTGGCGAGGTGTTTAAAACAAGTGTTATCAAGGAAATCATTTTGGCTTTACATCATTTTTTTTATATTTGCCTCTGAATGCTACATATAGAGTAGCCAGTTGGCAATATAACAGAGTTACTGCAGATGTCGTGGAAACTTTATCTTTCCAGTGCCCTTTAGTTCGGTGTGTGCATCTGCCCCTCCAGAATACAAGCAGAGATAAACAGACAGGATCCTTTTGCTGCCAACTTAGAGAAACATCTGAACTGTTTCAGAGAAAGAGAACGTTAGACTTCAGAGCAGTTAAACTCACTTTAGGGTACATTTGCTAAAAGGACAGGAAAAAGTTTTTTCTTTTTTTGGTCAGCCCCGTAGTAACAGAGCTGTTTGAAAGTTTAAAAAGAAAAATCCTGAATGATGTTGTTAGCATATGAATCAAATGATCTTGCAAGAACCATTTCATTTATCATAGTACTATTTCAACTAAGTTATACTTAATAACAAAATGGTTTTTGCATACTGTTCTACTAGTATTTAACATTTAATTTTTTTTCATGAACCCTTGTTTAATTTAGCGGCTTCTTCTTCACACACACATACTCACACACTATGGATTTAAATATTCTGCAGTAACTGACTTTTTCATTTGGTAGCCATATTTTTTGGTCTGTTCATAAGAACTTGTCAATATTCCCGATGCAATATGTTCCAACCCAATTGTGTTGCTATGTCTAAAGCTTTGGTTTGTTTAATTCTTATAAAAACATTGTGTATCCCCTCTGACCCCTCCTCTCCTACTTTTTAAAATTTTTTTCCGTCTCATATGGTTCAGTTTCTACATCTGTACTTCCAAAAGTTGGTACTGATGGGGAATTTGACCCTTTAGTTTCTTTTGAACTTGCTTTAAAGTTATGACAGTATTTTTCTTAGTGCAGAGGAGCAGATACACCTAAGTGACCCAGTGAGACGTGATTCTGTGTCAGACTAAGATTGCAAGCATTATCCTGCTGCTAGTCATTGAGATGAAAACTCAGGTTAGCAGGCTTCTTAGACCACATCAGGTCCTGGAGAACAAACAGGCTTTTAAATCCTTCTGCAGGAGTGTTGAGGAGAGACAGTACCTCTCTGAGATTGGAGGTCCTCTGCAGTTCAAATATCAATTGGCAAGTGGGATGACTGAAATCAATTTTCTGATTCTGTTTGATTCATCTTCCAGAAAACAGAAGATTCTTTCCATGGATTCTGGATTTGGGTTTAAAATCTGTTCTGATCTGAGCCAATCCACCCATGTGGCAGCAATAAATTACTAAAAAGATTATTTTCAAAGCAACTTTTATTACTTTGAAATACACCTAGTAATACCAACTAGTGGCTAATGCTGTGTCCCTAGGTTGAGGACCTTTGTTAATGACTAGTTAAAGATCATCTGTAATTAACATACTAATTGTTACAGAACAAAATGAATGTTGATATGTATGTCAAGTTTGTACTCCTAAATAGGTTAAGTATTCCCCACCTGATGTGTCTCATGCTATTAATTTGTTGAGTAAACACTATTTTCATAGTTGAAAGATGAGTTTGATTCCAGCCTGATTATTCCAGCTATTCCAAATTAGTTTTGTTCAAATTAATGAGACATTATTAAATTAGAAAACTGACCTGGATTGGAGATGAGGGTCTTGTCACAAATCTCTCTGAGGTTGGACCTACGTCCAGTTTGTGAGTCCTTTGTCCATCAGCCCCAGTGTGTGAATCCTTGGAAGGCTTGCAAAGCACGGAGTGATACCTGCCCTTTTGGTTTTCACTTTTTTTAAAGATTTTATTTTTCCTTTTTCTCCTCAAAGCCCCCGGTACATAGTTGTGTATTTTTAGTTGTGGGTCCTTCTGTTGTGGCATGTGGGACGCCGCCTCAGCATGGCCTGATGAGTGGTGCCATGTGTGCGCCCAGGATCCGAACTGGTGAAACCCTGAGCCGCCGAAGCAGAGTGCACGAACTTAACCACTTGGCCAAGGGCCGGCCCCTGGTTTTCACTTTTGACCACCAACTTGACTTCAGTGTGTCTGTCCCCCTGGTTCATTTCGGTCTCAGTTTAGCCTCTTGCTTTGCTCAGAGCTTTGGTGCCTTTGTCCTAACTTCCATTAGATCTCCTTCTTGAGCCAGCAATTCTCTTGTATGTTGCCCCCTTATCTAGGTTCTACTTTTGAGTTGTACCGCTTCCTCTGCTTGGCAAGTTTTAGGAGGAACTGTTACTGCAGCTTTTCACCTTATCTCTATCCCTAGCTTCTCCATCATCTTAGGTTGGTAGAAATTTTCAACTCAAAGGTCAATACTGGTAGACATCTTTTTCTGCTTCAGGAGGTGGCTTTCTCCTAATGTAATTTTTTTTTAGCAGCTCTCAGGTGCATGGAGTTGAACTAATCATAATTCCTGGTTTATGATACACTATCATCAATTGGTGTATGCATGGCATTTTTTATTATATTTGTGTATTTATGTATTTCTAATAATGTCATGAATGAACCAACCCAAGAGCTAGAGTATACATAATAACCTGTGTTTTCCTATGTGGTCTTCTTCAAGGTAATCATTATCTTGAATTTTGTGTTTAATATGCCTTTCTATTTTTAAAAGATTTCTAGCACACACTGTGTACCTAAATAGTATGTTGCTTAGTTTTGGCTATTTAAAGTTTTTATTCAAAAAGGATGTCATGCTGGATGTTTTCTTTTATGATTTGCTTTTTTAACTCAACATTATGTTCCAAGCTTCACTTATGTTGATGCTTGTAGCTGCAGTTCATTCATTTTCAATACTGTATAATATTCTATTGTCTTAAACTATAACAGTTTATTCTCCAGAGAAAAGGCATTGCATTATTTCCAGAAATTGTTGCATTATTTAAAACAGTGCTACGTGCATCTCCTGGTGCAACAAACTAGAGTTTCTCTTGGAATATAATAGCTGTGTCTTTGGATATGCATATCTTTGACCACGTTAGAAAATTCCAACCTGTTTTCTGGACAGTTGTTCCGGTTTTACACTCCCACCAGCAAAGATAGGAGAGATTCTGTGGATACTCATCTTCTCCAACACTTTCTATTGTCAGACTTCTTATCTTCTAACAAGTAAGTGGATTTAAAGTGGTATCCCTTAGAGTCTTAATTTGAATTTCCCTGAATACTTATGTGACTTTTCCAGAACTGGCATTCTACATTTCCTTTGCGCAGTAGCTCACTTTAAAGCTGTTTAAAAAAAAATGTAAAAAAAAAAAAGGACCATTTGTAGTTTAGCAGTCAAGAAGTGATTCAGATGTGCTCTGAGGACACAAGAAAAGTCATTCTTATAATGAAATATGAAAAGCCTTGGCCTTGAAGCAGAAGACTCAGCACCTGGTCCTGGCTCTTGTCAGTGGTTCGCTGAGTGACTCAGATGAAGACATCATTTTTCAGTGTCCCCATTTCTTCCTCTATTAATTGAGGGTGGTGATCACTAAGGGTGTGTTCTGGTCTAAGTTTTCATTATTCAATAAATTATAGCTATCACATTGATATAGGTGTTGATCTTAAAGCATTTGACATCCATTTTCTTGTGTGATTTTTCCAATACCTGAGTAACATAGGCAGAGAAAAGGTGACATAAAAGCCTACAAATTTTGCTGGAGGTCTACATGGTGGTGTGACTGTGGGAGACCAGGAAGTTCATCAAGCCTGTTAATGTCTCCCCCTGGCCTGCCTCAGAGCCTAAAATTCCACAATTACTGTTTCATTGCTATCATTCTTAGAGGATTTGGGGTCTGTCAGAGTCCTCCATTAAAATGCAAATATCCCTGGAGGGGGTGGGGAGAACCTTTAAACTTATTAATTCATCAGATCCTTTCCCATCAGACACCTAGTAAGAGACAGAGCCTGTGGGAGTGGGCACCTGGTTCACGTGGGAAAGCCCTAGGAGGGAGAAGAATGGTTGTAGAGAGAGGCGGGATGTGCGCAGAAAGCCAAACAGGCTCTCTAGGGTTTGGCCAGTTGTTACTCCCACTGCCTCATCTCTACCCAGACCCTCAAAGTCAACCTGACCACACACATAGGGCTACTGCTGCATCCTTGGAGGACAGTTTCCTCTTAGAACTAACTGGAAGAGAAAGTATATGAAGGCTGCCAACCAGCAGCAATCCTTCCTGAGCCTGCAAATCACCGCTGAAAGACTCTCAGCTCTCTCTAACAGACGCCTTTGAGCAGAGTTCTTTCTTACCCAGCCCTGAGTCCCAGCCCAGTCTATAATGTGGCCATTTTGAGGCATGGACAGGCCCTGTCAAAAGGCTTCAGCTGGGGCATTTGTTGGTGCCTCATCTGCTTTGTCTGACACCCAAACAACTGTTTAAAAACGTCAGCTCTGGCTCGCCTCACAAAGGGGCCTGAAGGATGATGTTTAACGTGTTTGGGCTTTCTCTGTTTTCCCTGTCACCACAAAAATCTGCCCCCCTCTCCTCTCCAGCAACTCCCCCAACAACATGTGTTTCTGCCTTGGCTGACCCTGGCCCCTAACATGTCAGGATGTTAATAAAACACTACGGCTGTCATAACACAAGATTAAATGAAGTCTTCAAAACCTGTCCATTAAACGGATTTTTGTGTGTGTTGTTTTCTACAGCCTCTCTCTGGATTTGGCTTGTCCTGGTTTGTGGACAGCCCAGCCATGGGTCTTTGTCTTTGTTCACTGTTGTGTTTAATTCCCCCTCATTCATTAATCATCCCTTTGCCTATTTATACCGGTGGCAAGTATAGTGAACACACTTAACGCCCGCTTTTGTTTTGGTGGCACCCTTTGTGAGGACCCAGGCAGAGCTAATTATTAGCTGCAAAATGACGTTAAAACTCTTAGATAAGTGCCAAATGCTGCATCCACTGAGACACGGTTTTGTTTTACCCTTTAAGAGCTTACGGCCAAGCAAGTGGGCTGGCTTTATTTAGCTGTGAGTCCAGAGGAGCACTGCCTGTGCTCAGATAATGAACAGAGGTGCTCCTGAAACTCTGTGGACAGTGGGTTCCAGGCTCTCATGACCCTCAGGACGGCCCAGCCGGGCCCTGCTTCTCAGGTACAAGCAGGGAGGGCAGCCTCAGAGATGGCGTCCACGGGAGCAGCTCCAGCCTTTGAGGTTACATCTCCCCTGGTTCGAAGATCTTCGTTGTCAGCTCATGATGATTTTTATACTTTCCAGCCTGACTCTAACTTTCCTTTGCTATTAGATGTTTTGTGGAGCCAACTTTTAGTCATGGTTATTTCAGCCTGTTAAAATGGCACAGAGATTGTTGCCCTCACCTTCTCAGAGAGACTTTTCCTGACCAACTTTTTTAAAGTAACCCCCTAAGTCCACAACCACATCTAGCCACCTTTTATCCCATTACCCAGTTTCATTTTTTCCATGGCATTTGTTAATATTTGAAATAATTTTATTTATTTGTTTATGTTTTTCTTATCTGTTTGACTACTAGAAGAATGTAAGCCCTGTATCCTTACCGCTTGGAATACTGCCTGGCACATACCGGGGGCCCAATAAATATTTATTATGTGACTCAGTGAATGAATACATGAGTGAATGAGTAGAAAGCTTTTTTTCCAAGAAGGTAATCAGTCAGCCCTCTGTAATCATGGGCACAAGGTTCCCACATTCACCCTCTGTCTAATCAACTGTGTCCTCATTACAGTAGCATCTCCACTATCTAGGGGCTCTTGCTCTACGTTCTGGCCTCTGCCACTATTCCTGAGGATCCCTGAGTCCTTACTTGTCTTTTGGATAAAATGACTCAAATCCTGTGGCTTTGTTTGTAGAATGTCCGATCCACACCCTCCCCCAACCTGCCCTTTACCTATACATTATTTTTCCATGTGGACAATTACTTGTCTCTAAAACACACATTAGATGGTTCTTTTCTTTGTCACTGAGCTATGGTGCCTTCTTTGTGGTATTTGTGCTTTCCCTCTGTAAGTGGGTCTGTTTCTGACTTCTTTATTCTGTTTCATTGGTCCGTTTTCTATTGCTGAACCAGAGCCATACACCCTTAATTACGATAGTTTTACACTGTGTTGATATGCGTTAGGTGAATTCCTCTACTTTCTTCTTTAGGAGTGACTTGGCTTTTCTTGGTCCTTTGGTTTTTCAGGTAAAATTCAAAATCAACTTACATTTCACTAAAAATCCTATTGGTGTTTTCGTTGAAACTACATTTAATCTATAGATCCAAACTGGGAAGAATTGAATCTTCCTATCTATAAATATTGCATGTATCTCTATTTATTTTGGTTTTTTAAAATGTACAATTTGATGATTTTTAGTATATTCATAGACTTGTACAACCATCATTATCACTATCTAATTTTAGGATATGTATATTTTTCGATAAGGAAGATTAGCCCTGAGCTAACATTTGTTGCCAATCTTCTTCTTGTTTTGCTTGAAGAAGATTGTCCCTGAGCTAACATCTGTGCCAGTCTTCATCTATTTCATACGTGGGACACCACCACAGCATGGCTTGATGAGTGGATTAGGTCCATGCCTGGAATCCAAACCTGTGAACCTGGGCCACCAAAGCAGAGCATGCCAGGCTTAACCACTGTACCACCGGGCTGGCCCTAATTTTAAAATATTTTTGTCACCCCAATAAGAAACCTTGTACCCATTAGCAGTCATTTCCCATTCCTACTTCCTGCCAGCACCTGGCAAATACTAATCTACTTTCTGTCTCTATGGATTTGGCTATTCTGGACTTTTCATATAAATACATGGTCTTTTGTGACTAGCTTCTTTCACTTAGCAAAATGTTTTCAAGATTCTTCCATATTGTATCATATATCAGTACTTTGTTCCTTTTTATGGCTGAGTAGTATTCCATTGTATGATGTACCATATTCGTTTATCTATTTATAAGTTGATGGACATCTGGATTGTTTTCATTTTTAGGCTATTATGAATAATGCTGCTATAAACACTCTCTTATTTAGTTCATTAATGTTTCATTATTTTCTACATAAGCCTCTGGCATTTCTTTTGTTAGTTTTCTCCTCAGGTACTTATTTTTTTTGTTGATATGGTAAATTGTATATTTTTTTCTTTCTTGATGATATATAAAAAAGCAATTGACTTCTGTGTTTTGATCCTTTATACAACATCCTAACTGAACTTTTTTTTATTCAGTAGTATGGGTTTCCCGAGTAGACATTCATATTATCAAAAATTTTGAGATTTGTTTCTTTCTTTCAATTTGCTATAGTTTTATTTCCTTTTCTTGCCTTATCACGCTCCATAGGGTCTCCAATGTAATGTAGAAGTGGTGAGAGTGGGTGTTCTTTATTTTTTTACGTTTTTGAGATTTAATTCACACAAAATTTATCATAACACAAAACTCACCACTTTATAGTGTCCAATTCATTGGTTTTTAGTATATTCACAAGATTGTGCAACCATTATACTATCCAATTGCAGAATATTTCCATCATCCCAAAAAGCAGCCCCATAACCATTTGCACTCCTCTCAATTTTCCCTTTCCTTCTGACCCTGACAAACTCTCTACTTTGTCTCTGTGGAGTTGTCTTTTTTAGACATTTCATAAAAATGGAATCATGTAGTATGTAACCTTTTGTGTTGACTTCTTTCATGTAGCATAATATTTTCCAGGTTCATCCATATGTATCATGTATCAGAACTTCATTCTTTTTTATGGCTAAATAGTGTTCCATTGTATGGATGTACCATATTTGTTTATCCATTCATCAGTTGATAGACATTTTGGTTGTTTCCACTTTTTGGCTATTCTAAATAATGCTGCTGTGAATATTTTTGTATAAGTTTTTGTGTGAATGTGTTTTCAGTTTTCTTAGGTATATACTTAAGAGTGGAATTCCTGGATCATACATTAACTCTATTTTTAACTTTTTGGGGAACTGCCAAACTATCTTCCACAGAGGCAGCACCATTTTGTATTTCCGTTAGCAATGTATGAGAGTTCCAATTTCTATACATCCTTGCCAATACTAGTCATTTTTCATTTTTTTAAATAGCTATCCTGTGGGAGTGAAATGGTGTCTCATTTTGGTTTTGATTTTCATTTCTCTAGTGACTAAAGATGTTGAATATCTTTTCATGTGTTTATTGGCCATTTGTATATGTTCTTTGGTGAACTATCTATTCAAATCCTTTGCCCATTTTTTAACTGAGTTGTCTTTTTATTGTTGAGTTATAAGATTCTTTATGTATTCTAGATATTAAAGTCATGAAATAAATGATTTGTAAATATTTTTTCCCATTCTATAGGATATATTTTCACTTTCTTGACAGTATATCCTGCACAAAAGTTTTAATTTTGATGAAGTCCAATTTATTAATTCATTCTTTGATTGTTTGTGCCTTTGGTGTTATATCTGAGAAACCATTGCCTAATCCAATGTCATGAAGATATACACCTATGTTTCCTAAAAGTTTTATAGCTCTAACTCTTACATTTAGGTCTTTGATCCATTTTGAATTAACTTTTGTATATGGTGTGAGGTAGGGAGTACAAATTCATTCTTTTGCATGTGGATATCCAATTGTTCTAGCACTATATGTTGAAAAGACTAGAGGGTAGGCATTCTTGTCTAGGTACTGACTTAAAAGAATTGTATACTGTTAGTTTTTGTTTTGTTTTGTTTTGTTTTGGTGAAGAAGATTGGCCCTGAGCTAACATCTGTGCCAATCTTTCTCTATTTTTTCTTTTGTTTTTTTTGAGGAAGATTAGTCCTGAGCTAACATCCACCACCAATTCCCTTCTTTTCGCTCAGGAAGATTGGCCCTGAGATAACATCTGTGCCCATCTTCCTCTGCTTTGTATGTGGGACTCCTGCCATAGCATGGCTTGATAAGAAGTGCATAGGTCTGTGCCTAGGGTCTGAGCTGGTGAACCTGGGCCTGCCAAAGCATAGCATGAGAACTTAACCCCTAGGCCACTGGGCCAGCCCCAATCTTCCTCTATCTTGCTTTTTTTATGCTGAGGAAGATTCACCCTGAGATAACATTTGTCACCAATCTTGCTCTTTTTGCTTGAGGAAGATTTGCCCTGAGCTAACATCTGTACCAGTCTTCCTTTATTTTTTATGTGGGTTGCCACCACAGCATGGCTGCCAATGAGTGGTGTAGGTCCACGCCTGGGAATCAAACTTGGACCACCAAAGCAGAATGTGCCAAGCTTAATAACTAACATCTGTGCCAATTTTCCTCTATTTTGTATGTGGCACACCACCACAGAATGGCTTGATGAGTGGTATGTAGGTGTGCACCTGGGATCTGTACCTGTGAACCCCGGGCTGCTGAAGTGGAGTACACAAACTTAACAACTATGCCATCAGGCCAGCCCCTGTTAGTTTCTTTTTAACCTAATATTTATTAGGTAAAGTTAGTTCCTGTGGAATTCTAATAAGCTAAGAGTTTAAATCATATAGTAGGCTCTTCACTGAAATGTGAGGTCATCCTAACACCGATGCCTTTCTTTTCATCAGGACTGTAGTTCAGGGTTCTAATCCTGGCAACAGGAATTCAGAGCTGCCTATACCTAGAAAAGTCACCAACCAGGATGAAGAGTAAGGACATATCATCACTCCCTCTCACTTCCTGAGGCTTGGCTGGCTGGCTCATAGGTCTTAATTTGTATGCCAAGCTCAAATGTTTTGAAGTGGCTACATGGGCTGTTGTGCTCAGAAGTCTGAGGTTTCTCTGCTGTCACTGTGGCTGATTAACGGTATCTGACAACTGTGTGAAAAGGGAGATAGACATCACAGACATGACATATTTGCCATTCTTGTCCTAGACTCTCTCTGTCTGTCAGATATGTTGTAACTGCTCCTTTTTGCCTTAAATTGTCCCTGGATATAGTCTCTTACCTTTCTTAACCATTAGATCTGGCCATTTCTCTCTTTGCTTGATGCTTGATCTTGACTCCTGCTGGATTCATCTTCTGTAATACTTTTATAGCAGAGAACAAACTGACGAACTTTGCTAAGGTCTTTGACAGTCCTTGTTCCAGGTATTCTGTTCTGTTGTCAGACTATATGTCTGACCATGTGTCAAAGGAACATGTCCCCATTTGGAATTGGAAAATAAGACTGATATATACAAGACTTGTAATGGCAGTTAGAGCCAAACAATATCACAGTCAACCTCTGTGCCTTCTAAAATAAGGAAATGGCTTAAGGGAAGGAGGCACTCCTCTTTAATGAGTCATGTGGGCAATAGGGTTGAAGGGTCAAATGAGGTTTTCTCCCTGGCTCAAAGTCTCACATGCTATATGGAGTAGATATCATCTTAGGTTGTCTGGAGAATTACCTAGGGACGTAGTCTGTGGTACCAATATTGCTGTTTCTGAAGGCTTAGGGATCTGCCTTTATAATCAAGGTCTTTTTCTGTCTTAAAGAACCTGGTACCTGAAAGCTTCTGATACATTGGATTAATTAGGATGTATATTTAGCATCAACAAGATAGGGCTTCATTCCTCTCTCGTGGCATAGACCAGATATAAGCAAGGCAAGACTGATGCAGTGACTTTACCATGTCAGGGACTCAGTTCCTTCTAGCTCATTCCTGTACTAAGAATCTTTGTGGCAAAGAAGACTCACCTCCTACAGTCAGAAGAAATAGGAAAAGAAGGAGAGAGCATACTCATTCTCTTTAAAGGCACTGCCTAGAAGTTGTATAAAACTATTCTGTTCTAAGTCCATTTGCCAGAACTTAGTCACATAACTACACCTAGTTGCGTGCTCCCATCTAAAGCCTGGCAGTTCTGTTACTAGAGAAGTATGCGAGAATAGACTGGGGAGCAACCAGCAGTCTCTGCCAAATAATATTTTGTTCAATAAATGAGAAAAGCTAAGTCAAAACAAAACAGTATGGAAATAAATAACCCTTCATAGAAATCACCAGGTCCAAGTTTTTGATGATCTTAAAGGAAAAGAACATAGACTTGGTTTTCCAGACACTCATGAACTCATGTTTAAGGGATATATTGCTATGGAGCACTTTTTTTCCCAGTAGTAACCTGAAACCTGGGATGGAATGGCATGTCTGAAATCTCTCACGTCTTCTCCCTAAGAGCTATCAGAAGAGGTGCGGATCATAAGTTCCTTATTCTGCTTAAGGGCAGAGTTCCATTTACCTGGAAGCTGTATTATAGAGGAAATATATTACACTCGTGCACCACATAATGATGTTTTAGTCAACGACAGACAAAATATATAGAGAGAGAAGAATTGCAGGCAGTGGATTTAGATTCTTCATGAGAGCATTGACATGACATGGAATGTCAGCTGGGGACTTAAGGTTCATAGTGTCTTAAGATGACAGAGCATTAGGCTTAGACTAGGCAACAAATGACAATTGGAATGATAGGACATTTATAGGAGAACAGGTAAGAACAGAAACCTTCTGATGGACACTTTCTGTTCCATGTAGAGGCTTTTATCATTTCACACATCCTACTGCATTACTTTCCTTTCTGGACTGGACATTCATCAGGGGCAGGGAATGCAACACATTCACCTCTGGGTTCTTAGTGTCTGGAGGAGAGCTTGACTCACAGTTGGTGCTTAGTTAATAATGGTTGTATTAAACTGAAATAACTGGAAGTCTTTGGTCTGGAAAGGAGAAGACTGAGGTGTCATGATCAAGCTCTTCTAAATCCTCTGTGGGAGTGACTAGGTTGAGAAAGGACTGACTTTTTCACTAAATTCTAAATACTGAGTTAGGAGACTCCTCTTTGAAACTGGATCAAGATAAATTTAGGACTAATGAAAAGATGGTCCATTTTCCACATCAGGAAGTAAGTTCTTGGATCTCATTTTACAAAGGTGACAGTGGAAAGAAACAAATTTGTAAATCTATCAAAAATATTCCAACAGTATATTTCACATTGAGGAATGGGACAGCTTTAATAGACCCTAAAAGAAGCTTTGGTGTGGACCTCAAAGATTGACCATCTGAGCCTCCAGTGACTCCTTCTGTAGTATCTGTGACAAGAAAAATTGATTGGACTGGTCAAAGATTGTCTCCTTAGTGGAACACGCAGAGCCCTCCATGGACTATCTGTAGCCTCATCTCTTCCCATTCTTCCATGTGAATCCCATGTCCTTGAGACTTCAATCTCTACATTGTACACTGGACAAACCACTTAATGTTTCTTTTGTCTCTTTGCCTTTCCTGCTTCCTCTCCCCCTTTTTCCTGCTAACTTTCATTCCTGATTTCCTGTGTAAGCCTTCTAAACCAGGCCACAGTGACCTCTCTCCTCCTACAGACTGATGGTTGGACTAGACTGTACTGATAACTTGCTGTCAACCTTGAACTATTGTTTATATTTTTAGGCACTTATTCTATTTCTCCGAATTTAAGACCAGGAAGGATATGGTCCCTTGTGATCTAGCTTGAGTCCTTAGTTCAGGGTCTTGTAAAGTGAAAACTGATATATTTTTTTAAAGACACAATGCTACTAAGGAGTAATAGAAGACACTATTAGAAATGTCAAAATCAGTAACATATTTCACCACCATTAATATTACTAAAGATGAAACCATTTAAAAAATAGATTTAGTGGATTGACTCATTGAATATTAAAGCTGCAAGAAACCTTGAAGATCATTGTGTTGAATTCTCATCTACTGCTTGTAGATATACAAGACCGAGACAATCAATTTAGCAATAGTTAAAAATGTTATTCCTCCAAGTAACCCAGCAATTCCCACACATAGATATATGTCCCAAAGAAGCTTGCATATATACATAAATTAACATTTATAAAGATATCTATTATAATACTGTGTAGTGAAAAATTGGAAGCAAAATAAATGTCCATTAATAGGGATAATAGATAAAATGCAATCTACTCATAAGGTGGAATTCTAGACAGAAGTTAAAATGGATCAATGGGAATATCTCAAAGAAAGTCACATGGTAAATAGAAAAATACATGCAATATCATACCACTTATTATCAAAACAATAATCTTATTTCTAGATAAACATACATGGTGAAAACTTTAAAAATTAATTTGTGTATTTCATTTTTTAATTTGGAAGAATATATTTTACAGTGATTATGCTAGAAATAAAACAACCATCTAACATTCTTATTTTCAAATGAAGAAACTCATATCAAGAGTTGTGCTGGCTATGTTGATGGTGTTCAGGCCCTATTTTGAACAAAACAAATATTAAAAGTTTTATGAGATGATCAGGGAAATCTGAACACTGACTGAATACTTAATATCAGGAACTGTAAGTTTTATAGGTGTAATGATGATGTTGTGGTTATGTTTCTAAAATTTAGAAGTCCTTATCTCTTGGAGATACCTAGGCATATGTATGTAAGAAATTATATGATGTCTGGGATTAATTCCAAAAAATTTGCTTGGGAAGAAAGGAAATGAATGGAGGTAGATATAATTGAAATAAGATTAACTGTATGTTGACTTATAAATACATAGAAGTTCATTATACTGTAGACTCTATACATATGAATACAAATATTTTTTGAAATGTCCCAAATAAAAAGTTTAAAAAATTGACCTGAAAAAAATTAGGTTCTAAGACCAATACTCCATGTCCAGTGCTCTTTGCAATACATCCCAGTGAGACCATAATTGGTTGGATTCCCTTGACTGTTCAGAATAAGCAAGGATACATAAGCAGGTTTTGCTTAAAATTATTTTCCTACTGGAGAAAGTTGCGTACAAAGAGCAATTTTTATGTATCAAAAGAAGTCCACAGTAGGGGACTGGCCCGGTGGCGCAGCGAGTAAGTTCTCATGCACGCTCTGCTTCGGTGGTCTGGGGTTCACAAGTTCAGATCCCGGGTGCAGACCTGTGCACTGGTTGTCAAGCCATGCTGTGGCAAGCGTCCCACATATAACGTAGAGGAAGATGGGTACAGATGTCAGTTCAGGGCCAGTCTTCCTCAGCAAAAAAGAGGAAGCTTGGTGGTGAATGTTAGCTCAGGGCTAATCTTGCTCAAAAGTAAAGGAAGAAGAAGAAGATGTCCGTAGTTGAGCCATCAGTTCTAGTCGAGGTGTATCTCGGGTTTCTTTTTCTTTGGAAGGTTACTCATTCCAACTTTATGATGTCCCAAGAAACTGTTGCCGTAAGAGAATAGACTGAAAAATAAATGAGAGATAACTGAGATAATGGAAAAAGCAGGAGGAAACAAGACAAAACTCAACTCTTTGGCTTGAGAAATTTATTATGCCAAGGGAGGTAAATTGGAGAAACATGAAAAGGGAAAGAGATCTTGTCTCTGCCTCATGTATTTCTCTTTAAGTGAATGAGCAATAATACAGAAATAAAGGAGTTCAAAACAGAGCTGTGTGCTCAGCCAAAATCATGGTTGCTAATGATTTTCAACTTTGGCAGAAGCCTCGCGTGTTGTACTTGAGCAGTTTTCTTGATTTTGAAGTTTACGTGTAAATCATCCTGATCAGAACGGAGCTGGGGAGCCAATTGGAAATGAGAATGCTGGTCATGTGCTGAAGCCAGTCTTCCTTCTTCATGTCAGAAATGTCTATACTGTCGTCAGTTTGGACAGTTCTGGGAAGCAAACAAACAAATAAAACTTGTGAAATCAGTTGTTTGGAGTCATGTTGGCACATACATTGTCATATTACATATTTTCTTTTCCTACCAGGCTGTGCTGGTATTAGAAAGACACAGTCCAAGATAGTCAAAATAAATGCGTGAAACAAATGATGCTAGACAGAGGAGGCACTGATTAGGCCAGAGGTCTGTAAGTGTCCAGCTGGTAACAGAACAGAGGAAGATGAAGGGGAATGAGATAGGACCCAAAAGAGGAGCCATCATTGTTGCTGATTCTACTCAGTGAATGCAGAGGGAAGAAAATCAGATTCCAGCCCTCTTTATTTTTAAATAGCAGCTGAGCTTTCATTCAAGTTTCGTAGAGCTTACTTTTTTAGGGTGTGAAAAATATTCTTCAGTGACGAAATTTACAGTCTTTGTTCACCATTTCTTTGACTTTACCTCTGAATAAGCCTACCTGACAGGTCATTCCTGCCAGTCAATCACAGGTGGTTTTTCTTGAGTTCAAGCTAATAATCCCAAATGTTAGTCAGTCCTGTAAGCATTGTTGCATGTCCTTAAGGTTTGTTAAGGTACTCAGTGCTGTGGTGTTTACTTTTGGATAGAACTAAGTTGTTGTAGGAAGATGCTTTCAAGAAAGAAACAGCTTTTTAGAAGAACAAAGTTTTTGTTTGTTTAGGAGGGTAGGTAGATGTGTAGGTGTGTAAGTAGGTAGGTAGATGGATGGATAGGGGCAGGGAGGGAGGGAGGAGGGGAGAGAGGAAGGGAAAACAGGGAGAGAGAGAGGGTAGGGACGGAAAAAAGAGACAGGAGTAAGATCACTGGCAGAGTAAGATAAACCAGTAGCTTCCAATCCTGAATCTACCACTTACTAGCCCTATGAATTTGAGCAATTTATTTAACAAATGTTTTTGACCCTCAGTTTACTTACTTATGTGGAAAATGCAGATAATAATATCTGTCTTGCTGAATTGTTATGAGGTAATAGATAATGGTACTTTTTTTTTAATTAAGCAAATGAAAAGGAAAGATATGGATTTTTAAAATGAAAAACCTCCTCCTCCCCCAAACAAAATGTGTTCATAGTTCTATCATTATAATTCCAGGTTTTAGTTTTAAAATAAGTTCAGGAAAAACCAAAAGATAGTTCCTTGCTCCCAAATAAACACATGGGAAATTATGTTAATAACATTAAAATGTGGGGTTCTTGTGACAATAGTGACATTATTGGAACATAAATGGCAGCTCAGTCAGCATCTCCTTGTAACTATATCAAGGGAAGACAGTTGTAGCTTTGTTCTCAGTGTGACCCACTTGGGGTTTGTCTGCTTGTTGATGGATATTATCATTTTTAATGTCAGTAAATAATGTGATGTGAGATGGATGACCTGTTTCCTTTCTGTGGTATAAAGCTCATTTATCTTTAGGGAGCTTGAGTGAGTAGAGAAATCTGAGCGAGACCAAGTGTTTTCAATGTGCAGGATGGGAAATATCTTATTAATCCTACTTAATGTGAATCCCAGGCAGTCGGGTTCCATTCTAAATGTACGTCTGGTAAATTAATGAAAGTGTATACTTTTACCATTAACTGTTTTTTACTGATTGGAGAGAAAGAGAAAGTAAACATTTTCTTCAAGTTGAAGAAAATACTACTCATAAAGCATTACTGTGCATTTAGTATCTAGAAGACATCCTTCTACATAAGTCATAGTTGGCTTAGCCCAATTTACTGCTGCTTTAAGAAATCATAATGGTATAAAATTAAGGATCAAACAAGATGTGTTTTAATTGACTTTACTGATAATAGCTTTGGGGATCACAAGAATAAGAAATATGGTCAATTTAAAATGGTTCAGGAATCATAAAAAGTTCTCATGATTTTGATTCCTGTGTTAGAGTGTCTGGTTCCTTCTTAAGATGATCACTGAAAAGCCCACATCTTTTGTTTCCGAGGATGAGTCTCATGAATCCATTGTCTCTTTTTTCATGACTTACATTTAGTTAAAACCACTGGAATGCCATCTTCTGTGATGGGAGATTTAGTCAAGGCAAAATGAAGACAGTTGCTTTTCTGAAGATCATCAAGCAGGGCAACAATCATCTCTCTGACTTTTTCTTAATACAGTAAAGATTACTTTGGGGCATTTCCTTAAACAGTCCTCTGGAGCACTTTAGTGTCATTTGTAGAATATCAAAGAACCAAAGTTGGAAGCTTTTTCAGAGATCATTTAATGCAAATGTCTAAATTTTTTTTTCTAATAAGTCAGATGTAAGGAATCTGCTCTAGGTCGTAAGGTGAGTTTGCAGTATAGGAAATTGACCATGAAAACTTTTTGTCTTTACTAAAATATAGTTGTTTTGTCAGATATTGAAATATCCATTAATGATTTGATGATTTAAACTCTTTGAAAATTTTGCATATTCTGTTAATTCCATCAAATCATAGAACTGGCAGACAGGGTAGGGCGGATATTTATTTTACTCTCCAATGAGTGGTGTCTACAAAGACAGTCTTTCCACCTGTTTATCTAGAAGAGGAGTTAGCACACTAAAGCCCATGGGCCAGATATGACTAGTGGCCTGTTTTTGTACATCTGAGCTAAGAATGGTTTTTGTGTTTTTAAAAAGTTGTTAAAAAAACAACACAGAAGAATGTGTGAAGTATACAATAAAGACTAAATAGGTGGCCCACAAAGCCTAAGGTATCTACTATCTGGCCCCTTATAGAAAAGTTTGCTAATCCCTAGGTAGACTATCCAGAGACGGAGGCTCTGTGGCCATTCTTGTGGCTCCCACAATACTTTATTGGTTTTTTATATTGTTACAATAAGCATCATAGATTGCAGGAAAATAGAAGACCCAATTTTAAAGGGTGTCTATTTGAGGACAACTTTAAAAATAGTTTTTTCTCCTCAGGAGTGATCCACCTGCTTATGAATTATAAATTAAGTAATGAACTGAACCTTGGGCAAATCTGTCCTTCTCTTCTTCCAAAAATCTTTTACTGACTTTTAGCTACAGTATTTTGAATTGTACAGTTTCTTACCAAAACCACACCCATTTCCTGAACCACCTCAAAATAGCTTTGAGCTCCAGGAAAATATGGTTAAGGATTTCAGGTACTACATTACTGGGAACCTATCTGGTTTCCCGTGTCAATTGGGAGGCCATGTTCTGGTGTCTGAACAGAAGATGTGGCTGTTGGTAGAATTATGTGCTGGAGTCCTCGTGACTTCAGTGTCCAGAGCTGGGCAGTGGCTATCTTCAGGTTCTTTGCCACTGTTGCTTTGAACAATTTTGTTCAAATGTAATCATTGTTGTGGAACTTGGTGAACCTGGTGATGATATTTGGCAGTTTGTTTGAATCTGGTACTGAGTTTAAAGTTTAGAAAGTTTGAGGGTAAAGATGGGAACAAAAGGAGAGGAAAGAGAGCCAAGAGTGGATGAAACCACATACTAATAGTGTTTCTCAACAGGAACTGTGTCTTTTTTGAAAAAGGTTTTTAACGGTGTATTTAAACTGAAAATTGAAATATGACATCATAAATTCCTTTAAGAAAGGATAATAGACAATTGTTAAGGAGCAGAAAAATATTCACCTATGTATATCTTATTGTAATCCTGTTTTACTAAAAAAATTCAATGTAATGTCATCAGATCTATTTCCATATTCCTCTTCCACACATTCTTCTGCTTCACGTTCTTAAAATTAGATCTTATTTTAACATTGGCTTTGGAATTCTAAAACACATATGTATTCCATGAGACTCATTGTTTCTTCTTGGAGCCAATACATAATATAGAACAAAACCAAACTGAAGTTAGAAAGGCATTCACCATATAGATAGTCTGTGAATTGTGGATGACAAGGTAGTGAGAAAAGAAATACAAGGAGGGAAAAAGACACCATGTATTGTGGAAGGCATATTATGGGGAATTAAGAATTATTGATAATTTATCTACTTTTCCTTAGAGTAGCTCC
This sequence comes from Equus przewalskii, assembly GCF_037783145.1. Taxonomy (NCBI): domain Eukaryota; kingdom Metazoa; phylum Chordata; class Mammalia; order Perissodactyla; family Equidae; genus Equus; species Equus przewalskii. The sequence continues at coordinate 63,696,005 of NC_091831.1, forward strand.
TTGCAACCTGCTCCACAGTAATCCTAAAATTATTGGCAGGAAAATTTGGTACAGGTACTGCAATTGGATCAAATCTGTTGCTGATATGATTCTTTGGCATAAAAATGGATCTTGTTGCTACAACTAACCATTCTTCACTGTTTTCAGTTCCCAGAATAATTCAGCTCAAGGAAGTATTGACGTTTATGTCTGAATCCATTCTGATCTCCATCCTGTGAGGAAAATTTCTTTAATACTCTTTCATTCTTTCAGCCACAGTCTTTAGAGCCTCTGAAATATTCTCTCTCTCACAGATGACAATGACTTTTCCTGCTGCCTGTCCTGTTCCAGTTTCTTTATCCCACTGTTAAAATAGCCCTTCCAATAGAGCAGACAGGAAACTGATCTTAGGGCTGTTGGTGAAGTAACTTAGGCTCTATATTGGCGTGTCTGAAGAAGAAAGATGTGAGTCTTTGTCTTCCTGGGGACTTTTCTCAGCAGTCATCTGGGAAGACTCAGTGGCAAGGTTGGTTTAATCTCTATGGTAGATCTATGGAGGTCTAGTCATAGCCAGAAAGCCCTCTTGGATCATGGGTCTTAGAAGAAAGCAAGCTCAAGGTTCTGTCAAGTCAAGGTTCTTAAGATTTTAAAAGGTTAGTGAAAAAAGACTGTAGCCAAGTTTAAATGGTTGAACTGGTGGACTCCAACAAATGTTACATGATAAGGGAAGAACTCTTAACTGTCATTTCTGGTAGGACAGTTCTTCAGTGTGTGAGGCCTCCCCATGCATTCTGAGAGACTTAGTCTCCCATTCCTGTCCACCAACTATAGGTAGTACTCCACAGTCATTGGAACAGCCAAAAAGATCCCCACAATTTTTTAGTCACTTCCTGGTAGAAAAATAATGCCTCTGGTTGCAAACCACTCTTATGGCCTCACCTCTGGATGATGGCCATTTTCCAATGAAGTTTCCTGTAGCTTGTGCCTGAGGATATCTAGAAAGAAAGACGAAAGGTAAAATAATCAGGGAGTTTCACTACAAACTTTCAACCATTTGTTTGACTGATTCTGGTCCTCTCACAAATTGAAGATCATTCTATTTCTGTGCAGAGCTCAGCAAGGGATTGGGGCTAGAAGAGAAGGAACAATCCTCTCATCAAAGAGTCCAGGAAGGTATGGAATAGTCAATGTGTTTTAGACTCAGAGAAACTCAGAATTTGAAGAAAACTGAAATTAATTCATCTAACCTGCCACACAGTGGAGGGATGCCTCATCAAACAGGCACATCCTCAAGTTATGGCCATACATCTGTCTTCAAGTCTAGGTCAGTGGTTTTGATGTTCATTTTACTGGTGATTATTGATGTTAAACATCTTTTCATGTACCTGTTGGCCATTTGCATGTATTCTTTGGGAAAATGTCTACTTGGTTCCTCTGTCCATTTTTTAGTCAGATTTTTTGTTGTTGTTATGATATACTGCACTAATAGAATGAAAGATATAAATCATACGATCATCTCAATAGATGCAGGAAAAGCATCTGACAAAATACGACATACTTTCATGATAAAAATGTTCAACAAATTGGATATAGAAGGAACTTACCTCAACTTAATAAAGGCCAAACCCACAGCTGACATTATATTCAACGGTGAAAGGTTGAAAGCTTTCCCTCTAGATCGGGAACAAGACAAGGGTGCCCACTCTCACCACTTCTAGTCAACAAAGTACTAGAAGTCCTAGCCAGAGCAGTTAGGCCAGACAAAGAAGTAAATGGTATCCAAATAGGAAAAGAAGAAGTAAAATTGTCTTTGCTTGCTGATGATATGATATGATATGATCTTATATATAGAAAATCCTAAAGACTCCTCTAAAAAACTGTTAGAACTAATTAACAAATTCAGTAAAGAGCCAGGATACAAATTCAACATATAGAAATCAGTTGTGGTTCTATACTCTAATAATGAAATACCTGAAAAAGAAATAAAGAAAAAAAAATCCCATTTGCAATAACATCAAAAACAATCAAATAAATTTAACCAAGGAAATAAAAGATTTGTATACTGCAAATTTCAAGATTCTGCTGAAAGAAATTGAAAAAGATACAAACAAATGGAAAGATGTCCTGTGTTCATGAATTAGAAGTAATATTGTTAAATTGTCCATACTACCCAAAGACACCTATAGATTCAATGCAATCTTTATCAAAATTCCAATGGCATTTTTCACAGAAATAGAAAAAACAATCCTAAAATTTGTATGGAACCATGAAAGACTCTGAATAGCCACAGCAATCTTGAGAAAGAAGAACAAAGCTGGAGATAATCATTCTTGCTTATTTCAAGCTATCCTACAAAGCGATAGTAATCAAAACAGTTTGGTACTGGCACAAAAATAGACACATAGACCAAAGGAAGAGAATTGAGAGACTAGAAATAACCCCCAACATAGACAGTCAACTAGTATTTGACAAGGGAGACAAGAATACTCAATGGGGAAAGGATAGTCTCTTCAACAAATGGTGCTGGGAACATGGGATAATCACATGCAGAAAAATGAAATTGGACCCTTATCATACACCACTCACAAAAATTACCTTGAGATGGATTAAAGACTTAAACATACTACCTGGAACTGTAAAACTCTTGGAAGAAAACAGAGGGAGAAAGCTCCTTGACATTGGTCTTTGCAACAGTTTTTTTAGATATGACACGAAAAGCACAAGGAACAAATCAAAAATCCATAAGTGGGAGGCCGGCCCCGTGGCCAAGTAGTTAGGTTTGCGTGCTCTACTTGGGCGGCCCAGGGTTTTGTCGGTTTGAATCCTGGGGGTGGACAAGGCACCGCTCATCAAGCCATGCTGAGGTGGCATCCCACATGCCACAAGTAGAAGGACCCACAACTAAAAATACACAACCATGTTCCAGGGGGCTTTGGGAGAAAAAGGAAAAATAAAAAGAAGAAATCTAAAAAAAAAAAATCTATAAGTGGGACTATAAGTTTTATAAGCTAAAAAGCTTCTGCACAGAAAAAGAAACAATCAACAAAAGGAAAAGGCAACTCACGGAATGGAAGAAAATATTTACAAACTATATGTCTGTTGAGGGATTAATATACAAAATAGCCTGACTTTCATGTTGTACTTGCCCTTTTGATAATATTGTCTTTGGGCCTTTGAAAAACGAAAAGGAAAGAGGCCTTCCTTGTTCTGCTTCCTGAAAGTAGTCACATTAGAGTTAATAGGAAGTTCGCCAAGCTCATCGATATCTTCATCCCCACCACTGCCTGTTGCTTCTGCCTTCGTTTCCACTGCCTGTTGCTTCTGCCTTCGTTTCCAACTAGTCAGTGAGTAGAAAAAGAGAAGGGAAAGGATTTGCAATGTAACCACAAACAGTGAGTCCTGGAGGCAGTGGATGATCCTTCAAGGAGGTGCTTCCCCTTAGGGCATGGAGCCAAAGTCTCCTTAGTAAGCATATCATAAAAAGTGGACAGAGGGATTGTCATTCCTGGCCATGAAGTAGAAACAGAGATTAGATTTACCCTCTTGCTCTACAGAATTAAAAAACCTGGACACAATATATGAAACAACAATTTGCAAATATTGGACAATAGGCAGCACAGAATATTGATCCCCAAGAGAAAGAAGATAATCAGAGTGAGCTCTACAATTGCTTCAGCCTGCTGTCTAGAGAGTTTATCTGGGCTGGAGCACAGGGAAGTCAGGCAAATTCAAACAGTCTGCTCATCTTCCTGAGTGGAGAACGCAGAGTTGAAAGTTAGGGAAAGCCAAAGTGGCTAGAATCCTCAGAGAAGAGGACCAGAAAGGGAGAATTGATGGACAGGAGAGAATTACACAGTGGGAAAGCTCCAGAGATCTTTATGAAGGGTTCTTCTCTTGTCCTCAGCTGAGCACTTACTGATTATAGCATGTATGAGGAAACTACTGGAAGCTGAAGAAAGAACCACTGGAAAAGAACAGGAGAGCAACTCTTGGAGCTTACATGGGACCTGAAGTAGTGCTGTTCTCAGAAGCTACAGTGGAAAAATCATAATATACAGGGCATCTAATAGATACTCAGGAGAGGATTGTCTGCAACATTGAAGGCTGCTCTGGTCCTGCCTAAAAAACTTAAAAGCAAGCCTCAAAAGGACCAAACTGTTTACAAGTAATTTAATTGTGTTTCAGGGGGAAAAAAAAAGCTCAAGAATGTTCAATTCATTACAAAAATATTGAGTCCTCAGCAAGATCAGCATTACAATGTCTGGCATCCAATGAAATATGGGAAATATGACCCATAATGAGGAGAAAAACCTACAACAGAAACAGACAGATAATAGAATTAGCAAACAAAGGTATAAAAAGAGTTATTATAACTCTATTCTGTGTATTTAAGAAGGTAAAAGAAAACATGAGCATGTTAAGAAGAGATAAAAAAAATAGGGAATAAGACCGAAAGCAAACTTCTAGAGATGAAAAATGCAATGTCTAGATGAAAAGTACACAGAGTGGGCTTAACAGCAGATTAGACAATAGCAGAAGAAAAGATTAGTGAACTTGACAATATATCAATAGAAACTATTCAAAATGAAACACAAAAAGATCACTGAAGAAAATGAACAGAGAAACCTTGAGTGATGGGACAACTTCAAGCAGACTAATATGACTGTAATCAGAGTTCCAAAGTTGTCAGAAGAAAGGAAATTATAAAGGTGCAAACAGAAATCAATGAAACAGAAAAGAGGAAAGCAAAAAAAGAAAAATCAGTGAAACCAAAGCTTGTTTTTTGAGAAGATTAATAAAATCAATAAATCTCTAGCTAGACTAATCAGGAAAACAAGAAAGAAGGCACAGATTACCAATATCAGAAATGAAAGAGGAAACATCACTAATGTTAAAAATGTAATAAGGGAATTGTATGAACAACTTTATGCCAATAAACTTGACAACTTGGATGAAATGGACAAATTCCTTCAAAGTCACAAACTACCAAAGCTCTCTCAAAAATAAATAGATAAACTCAATAGTCATATACTATTTTTTAAATTAAATTTGTAGTTAAGACGCTTCCCACAAAGAAAACTCCAGATCTAAGATGGCTTCACTGATGAGTTCTACAGAACATAAAAAACTAATGCCAATTTCTCACAAACTTTCTAGAAAATTGAAGAGGAGCAAACTCTTTCCTACTCAGACTATGAGATCAGTATTATTCTGATACCAAAACAGGAACAAGATATTACAAGAAAAGAAAACTCTGGACCTTCATGAACATAGATAGAAAAATTCTTTAAAGATTTTTACAAATCAAATCCAACAATATAAAGAAAGAATAATATATCCTGACGAAGTGGGGTTAATTCTAAGTATGCTAAGTTGTTTTAACATTCTAAATGTGGACAAGGATCCTAAAGTAAAAGGAGAACATTATTCTTCTCCATGTTATCCTCATGCTTGCAGGGCACTGAGCTTTCCTTCTCACTCTGATGGATAAAGAAATCTGTCCAGGAAATCTGTTGATGATCTAAGCAGAACATACCTGTTCTTATGTCCTCAAACTTGTAAGCCATCAGGTAGCAGGACAGCAGCAGTCTAGGATCCATTGACCCTCAACAAGTGTCTGAAACTTGGGACTAGTAGAAAGAGCATGGGTTTTGAGTCACAGAGACCTTGGTTCAAATCTAGGCTTCACCATTTATTGAACAAATTAATATCTCTGAGTCTTAGAGAAATTATGAGGATGAAGATTGTGCTGCGGATTAGAAGTAAAATTATAAACCACTTGGCATATAGCAAGTCCACGGTACATGTGCTTATGGTCTTTTCCATCTGGAGTTTTCCTTGTGGGAAGGGTCTTAACTACAAATTTAATTTTAAAAATAATATATGACTATTGAGTTTATTTCTTCTTGAGAGAGCTTTGGTAGTTTGTGACTTTGAAGGAATTTGTCCATTTCATCCAAGTTGAGACACTACATCATGATGACTGAGAGTTATGGCTCTGGATGAAGACAGCTTGGATTCTAATCTCAGCCCTGTTGCGTTTCTCTTTGTGAGCCCTTGCCTAGTTTCCTAGTCTGTAAAATAGACTAATAATATTACCTATCTCCAAGACTTGTTAGGGGTTCCTTTGAGTTAATACATGAATAGCTCTTGGAACAGAGTCCAACACAGAGTAAGTGTTCAAAAAGCATTAGTTATTGTTATTAAAGCTATTATTATTTCTTCGGTCACTAATGTCACTATTGTTGTTGACCAGGCAGCCAAGGCTCTGAGATCCTAGCAAGAAATGTACCTGGGCAAGAAAGAGTCACAAGCTAGGTAAGAACAACAGGTAACACAGAGTCATGGAGCCCTTGAGTTTGCTCAGCCTCCAGTTGAAAACAGACCTGCCAGGCCCTGACTGAACAGGGAGAGGTAAATAGCCACATCGGGGGAATGAAGCCTCGGGGAGCCAGGAGCAGGGCAGGCCCTGACAACAATCTATCTTGGAAATGGGGATATTTTGTTAGAGACACATCTGGTTGGTGTTAGTTCTTTTTGAGCAGTAATGGGATGCAGTGTGAGTGGAGACCTGAGCTATAATTGAGAACCATGTGGCCCTGTCAGCAGGTGATGGCACCTGAATGACAGTGTGACAGAGAGCAGAAACAGAGGCACAGCTAGCCATTCTGCCTGCCACAGCAACAAGCACTGTACAGGTTTCCACCCTGCTGGGAATGAGCCTGGCCTGGGGACGCCTGCCATACAGTGTGCTGTGTGCTACCAATTTCTTTCAGCACTTCCTATTTTGCCATTCATACCCTCTTGCTACTAAGCAGACAGAACCCCTCATATCCTGTGGACAGATGATAGATATGTTATATCTCTGAAAAATTGTCTGTCTTCCACAGGTGTATGGGCTTCCTTCTAAAGCCAGCAGGTCACATGACACTTTTCAACAGTCTTTTATGTATCAGCTTGGCATCCAGTGTCTATCAAAAGGGAAATCTTTCATCTGCAGTTATGACAGAAAGTAAAGGTGATGAAGTGTTGTGTACCAAGAAGGGATGAGATCAAAGGGTGGTAATGAAAACTGATTACAATAGAAGGGCAGCTTCAACTCCAAAAGTTGTGTGGGACTGCATCGGGCCTGACACTGCTTGGGGGCATATGCCAGTGTATGCACAGAAGGAACAGCTGCAGATAAAGTCACAGGTGTAGCTTCTTTTAAAATAATAAGTTGCTGGGGTTGACTAACCCAAGAAAGCTTATAGATAGTGTATAATTGTATCAAAGCAATGCTATGGCACATTAGCCTTCCCAATAATTCACACAATATGTGTTTCTTCCAGCACCATCCAATTAGTGGCAACATTTCAGACCTCCAAGAATCTAGTTTATACACACTGAGGCTGATCTTTCAATAGGCTCTTCTAGAGCACAGGTCCTGGACACCCAAAGGCTTATTGTTTTTTACTGAACTCTGGGAGTTAAAGGGAAAAAGCACAGCCTGTTGAAGTTTATGAATGAGGCTGCTTATCATTGGAGCCTTCACAGTCTTGGGGTGTGCCCATCTTGGTGGCACCCCCCCTTTTTTTTTTTTTTGAGGAAGATTAGCCCTGAGCTAACATCTGCTGTCAATCCTCCTCTTTTTGCTAAGGAAGACTGGCCCTGAGCTAACATCCATCCCCATCCTCCTCTACTTTATATGTGGGACGCCTGCCACAGCATGGCCTGCCGAGTGGTGCCATGTCTGCACCCGGGTTCCGAACCAGCAAACCCCGGGCCACTGAAGCGAACGAGCGCACTTAACTGCTGCACCACCAGGCGGGCCCCGGTGGCACCCTTTTTAATTGGAGAAGAATTTCTCTACCTGCCAAACACATTTCCTAGCAACTGCTGTCATCTTGAAAGTATGCATCATATGCTAGCATTTCAAATCCCAGAAAATGTCTTCCCCAGATCAATTTAGCAGAGGTTCTAGATTTTCTATCCAATCTCTTGCTTTAGGATACTATAGGAAAAGCCAACTATTTTCAACTAATTGTGGGTAAATCTGTCTGAGTTGATTAAAAAAACCAACCTCTTAATTACAGATTACTTGAAAGGAGATATAAGTGTATTAGTTTCAGTAATGGTAAATGCAGCAATTCAAAGGAGACTAAAAGTTTTGTCAAATAACTTCTAAGTTCTTACTTTAAAGGAAAATTAAGTATAGCTTAACACTTGTAGTAAATAGATGCTTAATTACTTGAAAATGGCTCATTTTTTGAAGTAGGTTAAAAATTCTTCCTATTATCTTGTTTTTAATATAGGGTAGATTGGTAACCCTTTTGCCCCTTTTCCAAATGTAAAGATAGTTGAGAGAGTGCCCAGTTTCATAAACAGTAGGCCTGCATCAATGAGGATGAGGGATAAGGAAAGGGAGCCAGTATTTGTTGAATGTCTGCTATCTGATTTAACTTCATCATCACAAAACCATTTGATGGAGATGATGTAACCATTTACCAGATGAGGAAACCAAATGAAGTAAGTTGGCCAAGGTTTGTCAGATGGTAATACAACTGGCATTGGATCCCTGTTTTATCTAGCCCCCACATTGGCATTCTGCTACCTTTACTTTCCCACTCTGCTCAACCCACTTTGGCTGTTTGTCGTAGGCTGTCTATCTCTAACCAAAGGCTACTGGTCTTATGGCACCCAGATGCTTATGCAAATGTCTCCTGTTGTCAATCATAGTTGAGATTTCTGAATGAAATGTCAACCTGCCCCACAGAGGAATGGAAGCCCTTGAAGCTCTATGTTTTCACCACTCTCAAAGGCTCCCTAATGGAAATATAAGCAGGCATTTGCTAGAGTTCTCACTAGGTTTAAGTGAGCGATGTGTCTTGCAGAAGACTTTGTGGAAGCCAGACTGATCACGGTGAGGACTGCCTGGCTACCTTTGAGTGAGTGAGACATGAGGGGGTCAGAAAGGCTCCCTGGTGCAAATTCTCACTCTCATTGGTTGCTATGGTCCTTAATTTTCCACCAATGTCCCCACTGTGTCTTCACAAACACAGTACCTAGCTGTAATTGGATAAGTGAATCCTGGGGCATTTTCACCCATCAGCACCTGAGCATGAGATAAGTAATTAAAATAGAGAAGTGTTTTGGGGGAAAATGGGCTCAGGAAAGATGAATTCCAAGAAGAGAAGGGAAAGGAGAGTCATCAGCAGCCAAAGGATATTCCAGAGGGTGCTGGATGGTAGTGAGAAGAAAGGCATCCTGTGAACCTGGGGTGAGGATAGGAGAAAGCTTTCTGGAAGAAATTTCCGTTACCTGACAGTTTTGCTTAAGGCCAGCGTTGCTTAGCAAATTCATGGGATCATCTTGCTCACTTCAAAGAATCTGGCCCACCAGAAGAATAAAACAATATTTCCCTCTATGGCAACTTGGCATTGCAGCTGTCATCATAATTGTATCCAGAAAAACAGCTTATTCAAGTGGCGGCATGTTCCTTGAAGCTCATCTCATCTTTGAGAAATGCCCAGTGACACCTCTCAGAGGAAATCCCTCATTCAGCACTGTATGATACTTTCTGCAGGTGACAAGCATTTTAGGAATATGTTCCTTTGGATGGTGTTCACCAGTGTCTGTCCACAAGAGAATCCAGCCAAGCTATTGTTGGAGATGAGACTGAACTTCCCAAGCACAGCTCTGAAGAATTGCTGGCACTGAAGAATTGCTGGGTTGTTTCATTAGACTTTTAAGAGCTGTTGATCGAGGACTTCATAGAAACTAACATTTATGCCCCCATCCTATCCGTTTCCATTTCCGCTTAACCTGAAGACTGCTGTTTACTGTTGCAGAATGGAATTGGTGACCGATTACCAAAAAAAAAAAAGTTTCTGCAGCCTTAAGTTGCATGAAGAGAATAGGGTGTAATCAAAGAGGAAGGAGTGGGAGGGGCTGGCCCCATGGCCAAGTGGCTAAGTTCGCATGCTCCACTGCAGGTGGCCCAGTGTTTCATTGGTTTGGGTCCTGGGCGCGGACGTGGCCTTGCACATCGAACCACGTTGAGGTGGTGTCCCATGTGCCACAGCTAGAAGGACCCACAATGGAGAATATACAACTATATACCGGGGGACTTTGGGGAGAAAAAGGAAAAAAATAAAATAAAAAAGAGGAAGGAGTGGGGAAGTAGAGAGGATATTTCCCTGTTCTCTCTGCTCTCCAGACCTTGGATTTATAGAACTTTAGACCTAGAAGGGAATTCGTTAAAGCAAGTAGCTGGCCTGATTCGCAGACTGAGCAGATGAGGAAACTAAGGCTGAGAGAAGTCTCACGGCTGGTCTATGGGCAAGTCCATAACTGGAATACTTCGTTCAGGTCTGCAGAAGATAGTTTTAAAAGGCAGGGACATGCTAAAGGAAGGTGACTGGATGATCAGGGTCACATGTTTTGAAGAACCTGGGGGTGTTTGGGCAGCAAGGAAGAAAATGCTTCAAGAGTTCATAAAATATCTGAAGGGCTACCACACCAAGTGTGCAGTGATTTATTGTTTGTAATGGCAGAAGAGAGGGTATGACTAGGATCCATGGAAATAGGTACTAGGAGACCAAGTGTGACTCCATGTGAGGAAGATGTTGATCTGCCTTCAGTAAGGGCTTGGAATACTTGAAAGAGTAGTGAGTCTGCTGCCTTGGAGGAAGGGACTGTCCATCAAAAAAGATGTTTAAGGAGGTTTCTGTGCCAGGAATATTCTTTGCAAAACTAAGGTTAATCAACAAGGTTCTCATCAGGATCCCCAAGACTCCGCATCAAATATAGAAGGAAGTGGAATTAAAGTAGACCCTTAATGTCTCAGTCTCTGGTCAAATCATCTGCTGACAAATTTATTATTCTAGGTCTACCATGGACCTTGGGGTCATTAGCCTTAGCTCTTATAGTGCCCAGAGAGGGAGTAGCTTTGAAAAGAGAGCCTGCTCTGTGGATCCCTTTTAGGATAAAAGTAGAGATGTGTTAGTTTGTTCCAGGATAAACCTGGTGATAGAAAACAAAAGGCTATGGCACCCATGGCTGGAATACCTACTATTATTCTAAATGTGGCAAAACATTCCTAGGATTGAAAGACTCTTGTGAGCTGAGCAGAGGCCAGGTCTCAGAGGGGTCCAAAGCCACTTGAAGGGACCTTTTAAACCTTTATTGTTACCTCTGAGATTTAAGGGTCACTAAGAGGGTGTGAAGCACTGGAAGGGCTGAGCTCCATACTGGTCTGACATGCCCTTTGTCTCTGCCTCACTAACCTGCCTGTCTTTTAAGACCCAGATTCTTGACTCTAACTCGTCCAATCTACATATCTTATTTGAAATCTCTGATGCTTGAACGTATTTCTTCCCGAAACCTTTCCCTGGTCTCATTAACCCACACTGGAGTCTCCTGCCTCAGAGTTCAGGGATGGGGAATAGGTGATAGGCAATGTGTCAGGATATTGGGAGGCCTCAGGGATAATAACCCTGTACCAAGTTGGATCAGTGCTTTGGCTGGGTCCTATTAGCAACCCTGTCTAGTTGCTCTAAGAATGTCATTGCTAGTCCCGTTGAAATGTCTTCCCCTTTGTCTCCTTGCTGTGCCCTGTCATACTCCCTTCTAGGATGGAACCTTATCCCCAGCCCATTGGAAGAGGCTATTCCCAAGTTTAGGTGAGCACAGACTCTTCTGCATTTTTGTATACATTTCTAAATGACCCACTAACCTCTTCCAGGTTAGTGATGTGCAACTTAAAGCCTTGGACTCATCCCCACTGAAGTCTGGGTAGGAGAGACTAGCAGAAGGAGAGGAGGGGGATGTAGTTGTCCCAGAAGAGAATGAAGACTACCATCAAGTTTAGTCAAAGTTGAACTCGAGAAGGACAAGCCAATTAGAAAATGGGTCAATTGGGGCAGCAAGGCTTCACGTTTCTTTGTAGTCAGACATTGGAACACACAGCCTAGATTCTGCGTGGATTTAAAGGGACCAGAGGACAGTGAGGACCTGAAAGAGGACAGTATAGGCGGGATCCCTGGGCAGGAATCCCATCTCATTTTTCTTGCAGATGCTCTCCGTGGAGACAGACAGCCCCTCAACTTTCTTCACAACGCAAATTTACCATCATCTTGGTTCTGTGCCTTACACTTGCATCAGCTCAAATAGCCCTGATTCTTTGAAAATACAGAAATTGTTATTGTTATAGCAATTTGTTCCCAAGGAACAAAAGCCACAACAGGCTGGCATTATCTTGATTTTTCCATGGCCTTCTCATCAAAAATAATAATAATATTTCAAATGGATTGCAATGTGGTTAATGAGATATTTACAATGCAGATTATCAGAAATGGAAAGGCCTAGACCTTTATACTGGTTGACTGGCAAGATTAACTCAATGCACTTTGACCCAACTTATGAGAGAAAAAGACCTCTCTATATTTCAAAGAAAAACGGCATCGTTTATTTGCATCCTGATGGCATTTTGAAATTCAGAAAACTGCAATCAGCCTCACACACAGGACTCATGCCACAGCTGGGATGAGAGTGAGATAGCCTAAATTTATATTTATAAATGTCTGTGGTGGCAATAAATGGACAAAGATCTACATGGTTACAGAAGGAGATCTAAATATGCTATAGTTGTGAAATTTTCATTTGAATAAGGAACCAAATTACGTCTTTTTAATATTGAGTCAACTATCCTTTGGTCTTGCTTCTTGCTTCCTTGGTCTGGTCAACAGAAGTTGAGGCAAGAGTTGATCTGTTCTACTCAACTAAAGAGAAGAGAAAATGTATCAGACACAGCAACTGTTGTATTAAAATAAAATGACATCTCACAGCTTATCCTGTAGGTTTCATGGAAGTATTTTGAAAATCTGGGAAAATGGGGCAGAAAAGGGAAGGTTCTGTGAAGAGTTGTGGAAGAGAGTGAGGATGCTAGAAGGGCAGATCTTGGTATAGAGCTCACACTGTTTCACTCCTAAATCTTCCCCAATGGCCAGCTCTCAAGTAAATGCATTGCAGCTCTCAAGATATGAACCTATTCCTTCCCTTATATTCCCACTAGGTATCTCCTTTTCAGCTTCCCAGTCTGTGTAATCATGACCCAAATAAGAAAGAGTTAATGATGGATGGTGCTCATTTAATTGGATAAAATTTAATGTTGTGCACTTTATGAATCCTGTTAATTCTTGGGACTGATCTACATATTGGCAACTTGTCATAAGAGATGGGTTGCAAATGCTGAATCAAAACTTTTCAGGGCTTGGCGGTAGTAAAATGGCAATGTGTTAAATGCTCTCCTACGAGACTGGAGAGGAACTTATGTACAAGTGTAATGCAATCATGGTAAGATAATGGATTAAATGGCCTTTCTTAAGATATTGGCTTTGTATATCTTGTGTATTCCAAAAAATAGTCTTTCCCAAGTTTGCAACCTGTTTTATGCATCCAAATACCAGCCTGCTCTTAGTTTTCCTATTGGAATTCACAAGGCTTTATGGCTAAACTTCCTACTAGGGCTAGGACTGAAATTTTCCAGGAGACCACACAGGGATTTGGAACCAGGAGAGCTGGGTTATTATGATCTTTCCCATTTACCAGTTGGGAGATATTGGGAAAGCCACTGAAATTTGTCTCTCAAGATGTGGATCGTAATATTTCCTCTGAGGACCGGACAAAATGTGGTTTGAAAATATTTCATTTACTGCAAAGCCATGCACAAATATTGTTGTTACGACTGTAAGACCTCTTCCTGGTCTGTAAGAAAACATCTTTGCTCATCCTCCCCTGCCTTCTATGAGCCACAGTGAATACCTATCGATTCTTAGCATATTTGTGCCAGGGATATGTGAAAGTCTGTGTCCTCTTGTCTCTCTATTGGAGACCTAGACTGGATGCCAGCCAAAGTGCTATCCAGGCGTCCTTCAGACGCTCTGAAACGGTGCTGGCAGAACCAAAGCTGTGTTTCCAATTAATTTTCTAAGTACACAATTTGCTCAAAGTACATTAAAAATAATAATAATTCAACAATAAACTATGGCTTGCTGCTGATTGATTGCCAGAAATTTGGGATCTCTAAGGGTTTCACTAATGTCAAAGGTTTCTTTCTAATATGACCTTATTAGAAATTATAAATTCTATGATTATAAATTCTATAATTATAAAATTCTATAAATTAGAAATTAAAGTCTGATGTGACTTTATTATTAATTGTATTAAAGTGGGCCTCACTGTCAATTTAGCAAAACCTCTTGTCTAATCTCAACTTTTGTGTAGTTTTTATTAATCCAATGTGCATCTGTTAAAAATAACTCCAGATAATGCACTATTTCATTAAATGGAACTTCTTAATACTGCCATTAGCTGTGGGATTTTTTTTTCCCATTTACGCATTCCAAACTGAGCCTGATAAGATGGCACTAACATTTAGCGGGAGGTGTGGAATGTTAATAGTGGAATCTTGGACAGTTTGTTTATTTTTTATTTATTTCCTGAATGTGCCACTCATAGCAGTATGCAAGATAGGGGTCCTGGAAGGCAAAAGTTCTCTGTTTAGCCTTGGAGCCCCAAGAAGCTAGCAGATTATCCCCCACCCAAAGGGCAATGCCAGGTTAGGGTAAAAAGGCAGAAGAGTAACATTAAGCCAGAGCTGATATATATTTTTGTTCTTCTGTCAAGAGTGGACTTTGCCTTTGGGGCTATGTGAGTAACATGTCAAATTAAGCTTATCTACCACCTTTTCACTTGGGCTGTGGGAAAGAAGGCCTAGGAACTGCTGTGGTCTTTATGAGCGCTTTGCACCCAGGCTGTCCTGGTGGCAGTGGTTTTCTTCTGCTGAGGAGCCCTGGAGCTCTTGTGGTTCAGGACCACTGGAGTCTGGCCCTGAGTAGGCTCTTAGTCACTTCTCCTTGAGCTGTTAGGCTGACCAGTAGCCAGGGTATATAGAGACCCCACTCATTCCCTCAGCACACGTTGTTGGGTACCTACTCCGTGCAAGGCACCATGCTAAGCCCTGGGGATAGAATGTTGAACAAGACAGGCTTGGTCCCTGTTCTCACAGCACTTGCCTTATAGCTGAGATCTAGCCACTAGTTAAGGTGCTGTCCATCTGTCTATCTGTTGGTTTTATGGTTTGGTCTCTACTCTGTTAACTGAGTTGTAGCTCACTGAATTTAGCTTATGCCTTGTTGACCACCATTTGGCTTTCACAAACATTTTTATAATGGCATTTTTAGTGCTTATATATTAGTTTTAATTCCTTGAAGATAGGGAATTAGGTCACATTGTATTCAACACTTGTTTACTAATTGCCTATCATGTGAAGACTCTAGATTTTCACGCTTCTTCCAGCCTTTCCCAGGATGATTAGCCATAAAATATTCACCTCCCTTAAGCCTAGCCCATCCAGGGTCACGAGGAAAGCTAGGGCAGGTTGTGTACCACATGATGGTGTCACATCTAAAAGGACACTGTCCACATCATAGAGATGGTAGATTTGTACATTTATAATGATGATCTCCAGGCAGATGACAGTGTCTTGTTATAACAAAATCATTGCATATTAAATATATTAAGAAAATTTCCCCTCATATCAAATAAGTCTTGTCAGAGACACCTTTTTTAATTCACATGACATTTTGTAAGCCGGTGAACTCATTATTCCTTTCCTCGTCATGTCAGGGACCAGGATAGTTCCTTTAGTTAATTAGGACAACAGAAGGAAAGGGACTGGAGTCAGAGTGGATTCTACTTCTAACTATGCAAGTCAACCAGCTGTGTAGCTTTAAGCACATCTCATAACCATTTTGAGCTTCAATTTCCTCATCAGTAAAATGGGGATTATATCCCCATACCTCATAGAGTTATTAAGATCAAATAAACTAATTCTGGGAATATGCCTTGTTCTATGTGCTTGGACTCAATAAATGTTATTTCAATCTGGTGGCTGGGATGAGGACAGGGGTAAGGAAGGGAAGTGGGGTACAAACCTGCCAAGAGACTTTATGGGAGGCAGATTTTACTTCTGTGTCCTCCAGATGACTGTGGGGTGAGGTCAGGAGACCATTTTGACCTGGCAAGGATCATCACTGAAGACTTGAAACTCCCTTCCTTCTTAGCAGCCCAGAGAAAGGCATTCAATTTTCCTTATTTCCATCTTGGGGATTGCAATCTACATTTGCAAGAAAATGAGGGTGTCATTTTCCTAGTTTCCAGGCACCTAGGCTGATTCATTGCAGCATTAGAAGTAGTTAATGGCAATTGAGGTACAGCAGTTTTTGGCAGCAAGCAGGACCCTACCAGGGACCTGGGTAACTCTCAGGTGTTATTACAACCTGTCTGGCTTGCTATTGAGCTCTCTGGTTTTTCCATCAAGTTATCTGCCAGTCTCCTGCTTTCATTTCCTGGGCAAGAGATTCAGAGGTCAGCCAGAATCCCCTTCACATTGCTGTAGAGGGGCTGAGGCATTGATTCTTGTATTTGGTTCTGATTACAGATTGAAATTAGATTGCTTCCTCTCCTGGCTTGGCTTATGATAGCACTCTGTAGTTTAAGAAAATTTATTTACTCTGCATTTGTTTCTTGAAAAGCCTGGTAATTTGTTTCTGTCCTCTTCTCAAAGAAGTAGGTTGAGGACTGGCCAGGATCCAGGGGTGATGATGTGTTAGTGAGAAAAACACCACCCAGAGAAATAGATCTTTATTAGACCCTTCCTGTGGTGATGGTGGCAATATTGCAGTGCTCAAGGTGATGGGTCTCTGTTTCCCTATGGCTTGACTGGGGTTGGCTGATTCCCTCTTGCGGGGCCTCTGCATCCCAGATGACAGCTTGTGTCTAAGTTTGGCAACTCACATTCCCCTGATGGAATAACACTTCAAAAGTGGGCACACAACTGAGAAGATGGAGGGGCCTTAGCACTCAGTTGTGGGCCATGTGTAGATCTGTGTGTTCATTTTCAAATTGTCTTCAAGCTCCTCCAGGGAGGATGAGCGGATGGAGGAGCATGCTTTATCTGTGCTAATAGGGAGCTTCCTGACTGTGACTGAATCCTGTGACTGAAGCTTGTTAGAAAGAATAAAGAAAGAAAAGAACGTGTTCAAACCCAAGAGGAGAAGGATGGTTCCCAAACTTTCTCAGGTCATGGCACCCTTTGTGTCTCAGTAACTTTTTCAGGATGCCTTTAGGTGCATGTGCATATGCACACATACACACACACAGAGAATTCTGTTTATAAAGTAGTTAGCTAGATCCAAATAAGTTAGTAAGTATTTGTGTCCTAACAACTTAGTGGCTATTTGGGGAAAAAAGTACCAATAAATTGAAAGAAACTGTATTTTTATTTATTCTTAAATAATCACAATTACTGCCAATGGAACGGGTGTACCTGTTGGGCACTTCCTGACTTCTCTTGGAATCAGGGACACCACCACCATCATCCTCTGTCCCACACTGATTTTCGTGCAGTACTTGGTCTTTATCACAGCAACCACCGAAAGTTTCACAAAGATATGACATAATCAAAACGAATGTAGCATGATCTAATGTTGAAACTGAGAACTACCTCGAGCTGGTAGTTTGCAGAGTGTTTGACAGCTATTGAGTATTGCTTTATTTTCTTTGAAAATTAAAAATATTTTAAAAATTAAATTTACATCTAAATTAGTTTAAAGTATCACACAGTGCCCTTTGAGTTTACTGCAGTGATCTGGGGTGCTTCATTACACAGTTTGGGATCCTGGGCCCTGGGCACAAGATGCTCTCAGATAACTCACAACTAGGAGGAAGGGAACTAGCACTTGTCTAGTTGGCTCTCCTTCTAAGAACTTCCAATCTCACCTCTGACCCACTGCTATGGGAAGGTGCTGGAAATCAACCTTGCATGCAATGCATTGGATTTTATGATTCCAGAGGGTGAAGTGAACTCAGGGTACTCATCACAACTGATAACCCTGCATGGAGTTCCTCCTTGGCAGCCAACTCTAACAGGTACTGTGGTGCTTTTTTTTTTTAATTGCATGACTGACCTCAAGGAGAATACAATCTTGTTGAGACTCTCACACGCTTAAGGTAGATATAGATTCAAATGCTCACAATTTCAATTTGACATTATGCAGAATAATGTTTATCTTTCCTTGACACAAATTGGAGGAATTAAATTGAAATAATAATTGTTGAATTTAATTAAATAATTAAAAATTTTTTTTTTCAATCTCTACTTGAATGTTACTGAAGTAGCACCATTTTCAAACCCAGCAAGAACACTCTGGAAGTACTGGAAAGAACTGTGTGCAAACTGGCAACAGAATCCCTAAATGCAAGTTGACTGTTCTGAGGGCTAGGAACTAAATGGGGATAATTTAAATGGAAAAGGAGCACTTTGCATCCAGTGGAATGAAATTCTTTTTTCAGATTTACATTTCTGACAATTTTGGTAAATCTTCATGTTACAATTTGGCTGCCGGTCACTGGACATCTTCCTCTGCCGGCTTAGGGCTTGAACACATCCTAAGTGTTCCTATTACCCAAGGAAGAGACTCTTTTCAGCCCAAAATGGGTGTGTAGTAGCAGGTGGGATTTGCCATGGAAGAGTTGGGAGACCCTAATTCTCTTTTCATCAGATCTGAATGTTGGTGGCAATATAGAAATGCATTGAAGTGTTTCTAACAAAGCTGCCCCCCACCACCCCGCCTAGCATTCAGAGAGGGAAAGAGGGTATGTTGCACCATGACAACAGGTGACCTCTATTTGGAATTGTCAACAAACATTAATTGGCCTTCTCAAACACATACGCCGTAATGTAAGAGACTGGCTGCCCGAAGGGAGGGCCCAGCATTCAGCAGCATTGGGGCCGTTCTTCCAGAATGTCACCAGACGTGGTTAATTGGTAATGATTAGGGCTGTCTGAAAGCTGATTCCCTGGGTTTGGCGAACACATAATTGTTGTATGTAACCCAGAGCGGCTTTGCTCTTTCATCTATATGAAGAGATCAGAAAAGAGAGATTTGCGGCTTAGGTTGCCCCAAGCCACACATAGCAGGCTTAATTTTCCTTTCCAAGGGAATTTGAAGACTGCTGTTGTGACTAGTTCTCTGTGGCTTATATGGCATGTTGAGGTCACCTGCAAGTTTTTTTTAAATGATTGATTGACTGAAATTAATTATTCTGTCAGAGCTGTAATAGAGGTAAGATGGAGGACACTGATAAATAAAAAGGCTAAAGTGATGCTTAAAAATGCACTTATGTCTCTTTCTATTTAAGTAAATCAGACAGAACACATACATCCTGGATGGTGTTGGGTATCCCCTCCCCATTTTCCTCTATAGCCCTAAGCTGTTTCCTTTCAAAATTTGAAGCTTTAAAATGAGTGGCCATTTATTCAACTCCAACTGTAGAATATTTGAACCCTTTGTCACTTTATTCCTTCTAACTTTTCCCCAAACACATCAGCTCCTGATAAGAGGCTAATTCCAGCCACTGCCTTAGATTAAATCAACTGAATTCAGAGAGTTGTGTTTGAGCTAATGGCTAAGCAACGTGGGGAATGTGGCTGGTGAGTTGGGGAGTGGGTGGAAGGCAGGTGTTTGCTTCTAAATGTCAGATTTCTGAGGCGTGGAAACCACCACGTAAGGCCCTTTTAGGAAGGCAGTGAAAGCAGCTGTTTCGTGACAGGCTGTCTGAAGTTTGGGTTCTTAAATCCCGTGAAGGGAATCTAGTGGCCAGTTAAGGAAATGCCAAAATGACTCCTTTGATTACATTTCAAAGGGCAAAACATTGTTTATAAGCGATTTGTCCAACTTACTTCCCAGTCACTGGAAACAAAGGCTAAAAAGAGCCATTTCCCACATCAGTTCTGAGCAGGACATAGGTTGTATGACCTCTTCCTGAAGTGGCACCATGTTGAAAATGAGCAAGAACACATTTGAAGCGCAGAAAAGGACTTACAAGTAAATTGGCCAAGGTATCAGAATTATAAACCCATGCCCTGAAAGTCTGTATCTCATGTTGTGTGTCCTTTGGTGAAAGTTTGTATGGATTAGTACTGTCTAGTTCTTAACATAAATAGGAAACCCCACAGGAATTAGATAGGTTGATGTCCTTGCCAAAGCCATCACCAATACCCATAATTTTAGAACTAGGAAATACCCAGCTGTCACTTCATTCATTGATTCTTAGATTCTAGTGTGCCCTTTTAGAATCATCTAGGGTGCTTATTAAATATTCAGATTCCTAGGAACCACGCCTGGAGAGTCTGTCTCCCTAGATATGCCACAGAGCTTGAGGATCTTCATTTTTTTAAAACAAGTTCCAAGATGATGTTGCAGGTTGTCTCCAACTTCCAATTCACTTGTTTAACAAATGTTAAGACCAAGGACTAAGAGAAGAATCTACAACTGCTCTATTTGATGAAAACAGCCCTCTGAAAGGCCTATGGCTAGTCTACAGGCAGCTTGAAGATGAAACTTCTTGGGTTTGAGTATTTTTGCTCATCTTAAGACAAGCCATGGATATTTCAATCGTCTTAAGGTATCCCAGTTATTGAATGCATGGCCTCCTGAATATCTTAGAAGACAAAATGATTGAAATGCGGGGGGCGTCTGGAAAATGGCTATTTCTTGATAATGGTTAAAATTTCATTGGCTGTATATAATTGAAGCAACAAAGCAATGTTCAGGTAAACTGTCATAATTTGAATAAAGACGTTTTATTATAGAGGGAAATTTCCCAGTAATCTCTAAAAAGAGTAAGGCTAACTTAGAACTCTTTATACTCATGCTTGCTAGGAGATAAGAAATGGTACCCCTCTCTAATTTATGAACCTGCCATTTAGTTAGGTAGAGCTCAAGCTTGCACTCTCCAAACAGCGCTTTGTGGGGTTAAATTTTAAGGCCTGAAAATGTGTGTATACGTCCCATCACTTCATGAACTTTATGACCCCGTAGTGCCTTACAGTCTATCTGAAAGCAAATTAAAGACTTTGTAAAATCTTTTTTCTTAAGTACCTTCATCCTCTTTTAAATATGTATGTCTTCTATATAGGCCCTATAAAATGTTTTGGAAAGTGGTCATCACTGAACTAGGGCTAGGTTGCATAAATATTTAGTTATAGATATGAGTGTGTTTCTTGAAGTTATACATATGTCCGAGTTTCCTTGGCTTTTCCTACAAAGCCATGCCTATTAGCAGCGTGGTGGAAGATAAAGGAAACAGTAAGCCAAGATAGAAATGCATCTTTGCCATTGCCAGAGTTAGCACTGCATTAAATTATCGCTGTTTTAGTTCTATTCTTAACAAAGTTAAGCAAGTCTTTGGAGACTGTTTTTGGTTGTCATTTTAAATAATAGTTAGGCCCCTTACGCCAATCAGTTTCTTTTAAGGTGCTTTTAAAAGTTCACAATTGGAAAGAAGCTGTGTTTATAGGAGAGGCACTTACTAGGCCAACAATTGGTTCCTTTCATGTGGCCAAGAATTTTTTCAGAAATTCAACTGAGGATTCTTTGGCCCTTTCAGAACATTGACTTTTGTTTTCTGTGTTTTTAATCCCAGATATTACTGATTGCATATCTTCTCTGGGAAAAGGGTGAACCAATATGAATGTACCATAGTTTTTATGCATTTAGTTTCACAATCTTCAGTAGCAGTGAATAGAACATATGACCATGAAACTTACGTAGAGAAAGAGGATATATGTAATATTGAACAAAAATGTGTGGAGATCTACACTGTTCTGGGCACTGTGGTAAGCAGTGGGCTTCAAAAGTGAATTAAATGAGGCCCTAGGGAGTCAGAGGTCTAAACAGACAATTACAGTCATGTGTCACTTAATGATGGGGATATGTTCTAAGAAATGTGTTGTAGGGGAGGAAGACATTTCCTCCAACCACTCTGGGTCCTTCTGGCCAGACAATGAATTAAATTCACTTGAGAAAGAATAACAGGAGAAAATTAAACAAAGCTTTATAACATGTATACATAGGAGAGGCTCAGGCAAACCGAGACCTTGCTTAAATGGCTGAAGCCACCACCTTAAATATCATCTTCAGCTAAAGACAAAGGAGGTTGTTGGGGGTGGGGGGAGTCAGTTACGGGAGGTTACCAGACAAGTGCAGTAAACAAGAGTAAGATTATTATGCAGATTTATGCTTCCCATATCATCCCCCCTTCTTCCTGGTACAGAGAGGGAGACACCTTTACAGATGGAGATTTCCTTTACAAATGTAAATGTCTCTTAACAAATGGTAAGTAAATTCTTCTTTTCAGAGTTTCTTTCCTATCTGCAGTTTTTAAAAGTAACCAGCCCAAAAAAATCCTCATGCCAAAGAGACGTATCTTCTGGTGGCCAATTCCAGTCCCCCACAGTGTCATTAAGTGATTTTGTTGTTATGTGAACATGAGTATACTTACACAAACCTAGATGGTATAGCCTACTATATGCCTAGGCTATATGGTACTAATCTTATGGGAGCACCATTGTATCTGTGGTTCACTGTTGACTGATACATCTTTATGTGGTGCATGACTGTACAGTGAAACATGATACAATATATGCATAAGAGGAGGCCTGAAGAAGGAAGAGCTGAATTCTAACTGGGGTTTTCAAGAGAAGCAATGACTCTTAAATGAGGAAGAAAAATCTATGAATCCATTGTTTAGCTTGAGAGCTCTAACTTGCATTAACCCATACTTGATATTTTGGTGGTGGGCAAATGAGGATGGTCATTCAGGCAGAGGGTAGAGCCTGTTCAAAGGTACAGAGAGTTGAGAGGATGTGGCATGTCATAAAATTAAAGGTATGCAATATTGCTGGTGCATCATTTCCAGGGAGGGTGGAGTTACCGTAAAAAGGATTATGAGCTTGACTTTCACATAGTCTCATATGTCCAGGCATTGTCATACTTCTCCAAGAGTTCTATAATACTTAAGGCACACATAGAGATCCTGACAGGTATAAGGTCTCTTGCTGAGTCTATGAGACTTAGTTTCTTAGTTTATGAGGCAGCTGGAAAATACTAGGTCTGATTCTCTCAAATGCTTAAGTTAATATTGGAGGTGATCTACCTACCAGGTGAGTCTGCCTCTATAGATTGACAGTACATCAAATAGCTGGATAGAAAGTCTAATATGTGCTTCATCATCCAGATAATTTGACTCTAGGTCCCTAATGCATGTTATATGAAAAAGGAGCTTCTTAGCAAAAGATTTTATGAAATGTTTCGTTAAACAAAATTAAGCACACTTCCTTTCTACTGGGCTTCCTGAACCTTTAATGTGCCAAAGCACAATATGAATCTCTAAGAGGACGATGGAGTATGGCCTCATTTCCTAAAATTATTTGTGAAAACTCTTTTCTGTTCACAAAGTCTTTTGTGAAACTAGTGTTTCCTAGAATGCTCATTGGGCAAAGCCTCTTTTAAGATTCATTTAAACAGACTTCCTAATTGTACCTCGAGTGGAATTTCCTTCATCAAAAGTTGTGCCTACTCAGTCCCTAGACTGCCAGTGAAGAGGGGGTGAAAACCAGTCACCCAGCAAATACAAAATGTGTCCCCTACTAATTATTTGACATCATTTTGGTGAAATAAAGGGTTGCATTTCTTTGATTCTAACTGGTCGCTTTTGCAGAGACACAGCCCTAGGCTCTGGTGGGCAGCATGGGGTCTGCTGGGAAGGTTCCAGCAAAGTGCAACTCTTCTTGACCTTGTACCGTTTAAAGTCACAGAGCTATTAAACAAGCAGCAGCCAGGGCATTCAGAAGAGCTGTGACTAGGCATAATGTGCCTTTTGAGGGTGACCATTTGTCCGTCTAATTAGCCCTCAGCACCTTTGCCTGCCCACACATCTTTAAAAAAATCTCAAGCATGTGGGGCTTTGGTACTTGGATCGCAGGGCTCAGATGAAAATCAAGACCTGGCCTTGTATTTATGGAGGTTTCTTCTTTCCACTATGTCTTACCTATTTCCTCAGCCCTGTTCTCAGTAATGCCTGCTGCAAAGAACACCATAAATTTAGCATTTGCAGCTATAAGTTTGTCATTCTTTTCTTGAAATAAGATCAGGGCACTATTATAAAACAGCAGAAGACTGAATGTGAGAGCAGCCAACATATTGTTGACTGATTCATCTGGGGCATTTAGTTCTTAAAAATGGAAAAACAAAATAGAGTCGAAAAAGTAAACACAGTAAATTAAAAGAATGTTATTCTATGCATAGAACAGCTGTTTTAATACTTGCTTAGTAGGGTCGTATGACTGACCCACTTCTTTTAGGATAAAATATGTCTTCCATTAAGGTTATTATTAAAGACACATGGAGACATTTACTTTGGTCTCCTTGTCAGCCTTGTGCCACATCTGAAAAAAAAAAAACCTCACTATTTGAATTTGGTTTAGATTCATTATTTGCATGAAAATGATAGTTAATTGTGTCCATGTGATGATAATTAGTGTTTAGCCAAGAGCACCTTGCCATTGTTAACCTGAGGCAAGTCATGAGTTACAAAAAATTGTACTGGTGGTAGCTGTTTTCTTTTAAGTAACTGCACAGCTCTGTCTGTTTTCCCAGCTAGGAAAGTAAATTAACAGGAAGTGAAAGATTTAGTGTCTACATGAGTTGGGACATAGTTATCCACTGCAAGGAGAAGTTCCACATTGGACTCTCTTTGCATATTGGATGCTCCTTATCTCATTTCTTCAGCAAACGTTGAATGCCTACTCTATGATACAGTCTGGATTGTTCACTACGTAATTAGAAGCTCCAAGAGGGCAGGGACCCCACATTATCATAAGTAAAATCTATTAGCTTTAAAGTCTGAACCAGAAGTCTTCTAGCCCACCTTAGGGTTGCCCGGGTCCCAAAACTGCTAAGTGTCAGAACAAGAGTCTAAATCTTCTGCTCTTTCTCCAGCTTTCTCCATGTGCTGCCTCTTTAATTTGCTTTGCCTGGTACCAATCATTTAGCAAGTTTTATCAAGTGACTGGTTAGAGTAGCGTAGAACAGTGGGCCAGATGCCTCTCCCATCCCACTTACTGTGCCCTGGTCATTGTGGATACTCCAGTCAGCCTCTTCCTCTCTGTGAACTCCTTAAAAGCCAAGGCCAATTCTATTTCATCTTAGAATATGTAAGTCTATTTTGTATTACATGTATGTAATTGTATTACATCAGATGTGTAATAAATATCTGTTGAATGCATGAATGATGGAATGAATGAATGATCTCGTCATAACTCCAACTCAGGGCAGGATCCATTCTGCCCCCTCTGTGACCTGTGATTATCCAGCTACATCTTACATTATCTCTTGGTAATGGAGGCTCTGGCTCCCTTGTAGTGTAACCCATTTCTCTATGGGCAACTCTGACTGTAGAATGGTACTTTCGCTTCTTAATCCCCAATCTGCTATAACGTTACTGGCTCTGTCTGCTGAAGACATACAGAATAGATCTGATTCCTCTTTCACATGGTCCTTTAGTTATTGTAAGGCAGCTGGTATATGCTTCTCATCTCCAGATTTAGTGTAACATTCCCTCAGCTATTCCTCATATGATATAATTCCCTTTTGGATGCTTTAATATGTCCATTTTGTATGCTTTAACATCAACATAGTAAATTTAGCCAGTGTTTTCTTTTTTTGTTGTTGTTGTAAATATGAGGCCAGAACTGATTATAGTATTACAGGAGGGAATGACCAGAGCAGAATAGGGCCACAACATTGAGTTCCTTCATCTGAACTACTTACACTATTTTTATAATTAAAGATTGCACTGTTATTTTATTATATTTTGTTTTTAGTTGTCATGCTGCTGAGTTGATTAATATGAGCTACTGGTCATCTAAACCAGTGGCTTTCGACTGGGGGTGATTTTATCTCCCAGGGAATAGTTGGCAGTGACTGGAAACATTGATTTTCTCTACTAGTGGTAGGGGGTGATACTAACATCTAGTGGGTAGAAGACAACGATGCTGATAAAATACTACACAGTAAAGAATTATCTGGTTTAAAAATATCAGCAGTGCTGCTGTCAAGAAACTCTGGTCTAAACTACCTAGTCCTTCTCTTTGGTTCCTCATGGAACGGACCTTGATCCTCTGCTTTGTGAGCTTTCTCAAATCTTTGAAAGTGACTCAGTAACACCTCTTCTCTCCAGGTGAAGCCTTCCCAGGCCTGCTGTCAGTGATTTCTAAGAATTCCAGTTTCTTAACCTGGTGGTCACCTATGACCTTGCAGTTAGATCCCTGCTCTCAGAACTGAACAGTGCTTTTGTTGGCATCTGAAACCTAGGACAGAGCTTCTCAAACTTTGCTCTGCATAGAAATCATCTGGAGGTTTTGTTAAAGTCAGGCTCTGATTCATGAAGTCTGGGGTTGGGCTGGGACTCTGCTGGTCTAACAAGCTCCCAGGTGATGCTAATGAGGAAAGCCAGTGGACCCCACTCTGAGGAGCAAGACTCAGCAGGTTTCCTATTGGCGTTCATGGACAACGGCCTCTTCTAGTCCCTAGGAGCAGAGTACAAGTGTTTGGGGCTGGGAACCTTTGGCTATCACACTTTGCCCTGGCCGTGAGGCAGGACAGAGCCAACCGAGCACTCCCTAATGCAAAGAAAGATTAATGGTCTGTTAATTGCCAGGCACTGTTTATAGCTTATAGCTCCTTGCTGCACCCTGTTCTAGGCTGAGGAGAAACAACAACAAAGCAATATTCCTCTCCTAATTGAGAGCTGGAAGTGGGAGTGAGGGGGGAGCTTTCCCCAATCACAGAGGTGAAGGAATGTAATATCCAGTTGTGAGTTGCTTTCTTAGATTATGCATATGTTTATAAATTATCCTAGAAGTTCCTTTTCCTCATTCCCTTTATTGTAGAGTGTATTTCTTTAAAGTGACAGGTTTAATTTTTTTCCCCACTCTGTGTAGATTTCATGGATGATGTAGCTTAATAAATCAAACCGATTTCCACCATTGTATCAAGACTCTTTAATCAGTTCTTTGAATTAATGCAATCAAACGGTTGAATTCTTACATTCATCTCTATATTTACAGCTCTGTTGTGCATTTTTATTGAATTGGAAGAGGAATATCTTCATTCACAGCCAAAATAAAATAAATCTAGGCAGGTTATCTAGTAAACTGACTAGGGTGTAGGGTGTGTGGTGTATATATGTGTGTGCATAAAACACAGAAGTCATCAGCATAGTTCTAATATTAAATTTCATATTGGGATTTCAGAGTCAGGAAGACAGCATTGTATGAAATCCTATGATAATGGTCCTCTTTTACCAGGTCATTAATCCAGGTGTTCTCAAACATGTTCAGGGAGCAGAGTATTTGGAAATTGTGGTGCTCCTTGAGGAATTCTTTGGATTTCATAGGTATTCCAGTTAAGAGCACAGGATCTGGAGTCAGATTGCCCAGAGAAAAATCTCAGTTCCTCCATGGACTAACTGTGTGACTTTGTGTATGTTGTGTAACTTCTCTATACTTCCTTTACTTTAAAATAGGGGTAATATTAGCATCTATCTCATGGAGTAGTTGTGAGGATTAGAACCACAGGCATTTGGACCCATGAGAGGCACATGGCAAGTATTTACTATATGGAGATTTATCACCCCAAACTTGAAACAGCTAAGCATGCCATTCTTCTGCCAAATCCGAAATGCTGTCTTATGGTATATTTTCTCAGAGACAACAGTAAAAGACAGTAAGGATATAAGAAAAATGACTAGAGGACAATCATAAAATTGAAGAAATCCTGTCCTTTAATATGGCTATTTTCCTCCCACAAATTGGGAAACTAACTCCATTATTGAGTTTTATTCCAGTAACCTGGGAAACATAGAACCCACAGTTCTGTGGAGACAGAGCTTGTGTATCAGTCCTACCCTGCTTATTGTCTCACATGCTTTGAAATTTCTTGAGTCCATAAGATATGACACACATTGAAACTTCTTTCTGATTTTACAAGATCAGTGTGGTACATTGGTCAATGAAAAATACTTTGTAAAGACAAGCGGAATAAGACCCTGCCTTTTAAAACAGTGTGCATGCATGTGAATGTGTGTGTATTTAGTGGAACTAATGATAGATACACCAGGGAGTGATTATTCTAATTACTAAACATTTCACAGTAGGGTTTCTTCCAATAGCAAATGCCTTCCATTTCTACCCTTTTTGCCAGTTTATAATATGGTTCATAAACACAAAAGCTCCATATCTTAAAATTCTGTTGTCATTCATTGACCTAGGGGGATGAGTTTTTGTTACTCACACATGAGAGGACTGGGTTGGGATGATTGATCCGACAGGTATATAGGCATATGGAAACACAGCGTGGTGTTTTTAAAATCTTATTTCCTGAGTTTGGGCCAGGAGCAACAACCTTATTACTAATCATCTTTTTCATAAAAATTATACTTGATATTGTATAGCACTGCCTATATAAATCACTTTCATATGTATGTTTTTTATTTATTCCTCACATTTTTGTATGACAAGTCTTAGTGGCCCCACTTTATTATTAAAAAAACAGAGAAGTGAAATGACTTGTCAAAGATCACACAACTTGTAAGTAAGTGCCAGAGCTGGGCCTCAAACCAATTTCTTCTCTCTCCAAATCCATTGGCCAACTTGGGTTATGTCTGAATCCATGAGAGACACATGCCATAATTGTCATAATTGTTCTTTGAGTGAGACTCAGAACCTGCTACATTGTTTCCACTTCTAATCTCCATCTCTTGTTTGTTGGATACATTTTTCATGATTTTCGAGGTTGCTAGTAGACTTTATATCAAACACCTTTTCAAGTCAGAAACCTTTTCACCCTTGAAAGCCAGCTGATAATCCACATAAAACTGGTGGATTTGTTCTCATTAAGGGCTTCAGAACTGCTATATGAGTTGGCGTTTGGTGGGTAACAAACCACTCCTCTAAATTAGTGGCTTAAAACACCAAATATATGTTTATTTTCCAGTTGTGCAGATGGGCAATTTGGGCTGGAGTGACTTGGATGGTTCTCTGGATCCAAAGTGGTGTCCCTCACAGGTCTCAGCTGGGGCCTTTGGGATGGCTTCCGTGACTGGGGCCTATCTTCATGTGGTCTTTCATCTTTCACAAGGCCAGTCCCAGTCTTGTTCACCTGGTGGTTACAGAGTTCTAAGATCAGCAAAAGAGCAAGTCCCAAAGCACAAGCACTTTTCAAGTCTCTGCTTGTATTTTATTTGCTACCATCTTACCATCAAAGTCAGTCCTGTGGCCAAGCCTAGAGTGTGAGAAGGAACTACCCGGTGACATGGATACAAGGATACCCAGTGTCTACCACACTGACATATCAAGGTATTTTTTCCTTCCAAACTTTTTGAGTGAAGTTATAATGCCCTGAAAATCCAGAAGGTTCTTTCTCTTCACTGAGGTGGTTCCTTATTGTTACTCCCTCAAAACTGATGACTTGGTAAACTTGGCCCTTTGTAAAGCCCTGGCTTCTTTCAATGATGCTGCTCTGCTTCCCTCCCATGGGATGGATTGGCATTAATGAATTGAAAGATTGTTCTTAGTCAGGGCTTTTCTGACTTTTTAATGGTGTTCATGTAACTTCTTCTTGTCAGCTTTCCTTTTAGAAATGCATACATTTATTTTGAATCCAGATGCTAGAGTTTTCTGTTTGGGAAAGAATTTTAATGAAGCTTTATCAGGTGTGTTAACCAAAATGAAGAGAAGTCTTTTGTGCCCAGAGAAAGCTATGTGGCAGTCAGGAGCTCCTTTAGAAAAAGGAATACAGAATGAAGGAAAGTTAAACCCTTCTTTAATGATTTTTCTCTTTTTAAAACATATTACGTTGCATGAAAGTTTGTGTCAAGGAGTTTAGCTCCTAGAAGAGGAACTTAATGATGTGCAGTCTGGAGGAAGGAGCGGACACCAGATGATAATTCTGTAGCAGATGAAAGAGAATTTTTCACGTTGCTGAGACACGTTTGACTTCTTTGGATGCAAATAACAGAAAGGATGATGACAGTTATACCAGTTCCTTGCTTTGGGAAGAAATAACCAGCTTAGAAACACTAAATGGCAAGGCATTTGTCGCTGAGTTCTTTCCCTGACTAATTGGAAATACATCTCTCTATTTTCCTGTCATTGAGAAAGAACTACTCTGTGGTGAATGGTATACAGTAGTGTACTTTTCTAAAAACTCAGTCCTGTACTGGGCTCTTGGTCAGAAAGGAATGAAAATGCTTTCTAGTGCTACAGAGCCTGGGTATTTTTTGTGGAGACAGTAGGACGTTAGAAAGTGACTGGAAGGTTTGGAGTCCCCACTTGGTAGAATCTCATCAGCTCTGCCATTATGAGCTTATCAACTTAAGCAAATCCCTTCTCTGACCTCAGTTCTTTCACTTAGAAATGAAGAATGGAGCAAATGATCCCAAAGTTTTTATCTCTGTCAAAACAAGCCTATAATTTGGAATGATAGACAATTACTTTTTGGTTATAATTTTGAGATTAGGTGATTCAGAGAAGGCAGTGTGAAATACATACTGGACTTATACCAGGAGACACTTTTTAAAACAAGAAGAAGACACATCTTGGCTCTGGTAGAGATTGTGCCACCCATCTATCCATGTACCCGTCTACCTGTCTATCCATATATCCATCCACTCATCTATCCATGTAGCCATCCACTCGTCTATGCATGTACTCATCCACCCATCTATCCACGTACCTGTCCACCTGTCTATCCATGTACCTGTCCACCCATCTAGCTACCTCTCTTTTGTTTTCTTTTTTTGTTGCAGACGTTAGTGTTAACGTTCTTTGTGCTTACTTAACTTGATCTTTCTAGTCCCTGTGAGGAAACAGAACACAATTTTCAAATAGATATTTAACAAATGAGGAAAGTTAGGCCAGAAAAGTTATGTCACATACCTGATGTCACTCAACTGGTATGGAGCAAAACTAAAACTAAGCCTCAACTCTAGGCCCAGGGCTCTGTCCCTATTATATACCACCTCTTTTGTCTGTCTTCTAAAATATCCTAGAAAGCACAGAACCTGATTTGTTTCCTCAGATTGGCGTAGGTTAAGGCCATTTCTAGGGCTTAATTGTTCATGAAAAAAGTAAAAGGTCCCTTCCTTTCCAGAAAAACCTTATTCGAGCTACCATCTTCCAAAGGGGATAATATGATAGACATTTGTGAGCACTCTTCTTGCCACAAATGTCTCTGTGGCTAGAAGAGTGGTGAACATTGTGACGAATCCAGAAAAATTGGAGAAGTCCCTCTATGTTGCAGTTTACTGGCAGAGTCAAACATGCTTTACATGCCCATGAAAGCAATGTGTTGACAAATGAGGATCCTGCATAATAAGTAGTAGTTTCCATAGGACTTAAGAAAAGAGAGAGAGGTCCATAGCAATCCTAACATCCTCTAACTGCCAATTGACCTTACACCCAAGAGAATGCTTACAAAAGAAGAAAAACCACCTCCTCTTGGAGAACTTTCTCTGGAAAGCTGTGATATCCCTCTATCAGGGCTTAGGAAAGAAGTTGTTGAACTTAGAAGAGTATATTTCATGTAAATCTTGGGGTGAGAAGGCAGACTATAGAGGGTGCCTCTCTTGTCTCCCTTCAGATAAAGATATATCCTGGGTTTTGAGGTAGATTCAATTCTTTAAACAAACCCCATCATCCGCCACAGGCAGTTTTGTTGGATCCCAAGTTCAGTAATGTGAAGTAAAGTTTCTCAGACTTCAATGGCTTAAAATGAAATAAAATCATGTTTTTCTGTCTGAAACTGGAAATCCAAAGAGTTGCTCAGTGAGAATGTTAGGCTTTTACCTTGCAGCTCAGCTACAGGAAATTGGGAAGTTTTGGTCAGATGCTTCATTCACATTCCAAGTTGATAAACTGTGGGAAAGTTTGAAGAATTTTATGAATCATAATGCTACTGAGAAGGTTAGTAAATACAGGATTATTTTTCCCTAAATTACTTTGAGAAGGGGGCTGTGACAGAGAAATTGTCAGTAAGTTCTAGATGGCTTAGTGCAGAGGCTTTATTTTAACAATTCCAATAGGTGAATTACACAAGTGTCCTCACTGTCACAAAGTAATTCTTGATGGAAATTGATTGATGGTAGGATATCCAGATCTTTGCTACTTAAAATGGGCTTTATAGCCTAGCAGCATCGTTATCACCTTGGAATTTGTTTGAAATGTGGAATCTTGGGGTCCTCCATCCCAGACCTACTGAATCAGAATCCACATTTTAACAAGACCTCCAGGTGTCCATAGGTACATCACAGTTTGAGAAGCACTGCCCTAGATAACAAATTCACTGGGATGATGCAACACAAATACCTTTCCCATGTTCTAGTTGATTGAAAGACACACATCTGGATGGTTTCTTGATTTTGTTCATAGTAGTTTAGGAGAAAGTAATTTTAATCTCCTGGAAATGAACCAAGCAATGGACCACCATGACCTACCCCTCCAGCTTTACCTCCCAGGTACCAACCATGCTAGCCACCTTAACTTTTTCACTGTTCCCTGAACGTGTCAGACCGTTTCACAACACTATATGTTTGCATGTGCTCTTCCCACTGCCAAGAATACATTTTTCCTCTTTCCTTGCTTATTAAACTTCTATCACCTTTCACAGCTGTAGGAGAGGAAGACATTTCCTTTACCCAGTCTGGGTCCTTCTGGCCAGACAACGAATGAAATTCACATGAGGCAGAATAACAGGAGAAAATTAAACAAAGCCTTATAACACGTATACATGGGAGAGACCCAGGCAAACTGAGTAACTCACCAAAATAGTGGAAGCTCTCACCTTAAATAATATCCTCAGCTAAAGACAAAGGAGGATGTTAGGAGTAGGGGCAGTCAGTTATGGGAGATCACCAGAAAAGCACAGTAAACAAGAGTTAGGTTATTATGCAGATTTAAGTCCTTGCCTTCTGCATTGATAAGAGTTTCTAGAGATAAGGTCATCTTCCCTCTTCCTGGTACAGAGAGGGAGACACCTTTACAGATGGAGATTTCCTTTACAAATGTAAATATCTCTTACAAAGGGTAACTTCTGCTTTTCAGAGTTTCTCTCATGACTGTGGTTTTTAAAAGTAACCAGCCCAAAATCCTCCTCATGCCAAAGAGACATATCTTGGGGTGGACAATTCCAGTCCTCCACACAACCTTGTGTACACGTCATCTTTTCTCGGAAACTTTCTGAATTTTCCCCAGGTATGATTAGAGACCCTGTCCTCTGTATTCATTCGCCTGTTAAATTACAATAGAATAGGAAAGTATAAATGTCCATGTCCCTTTGTTGGCTATGAACTGAGGATTTTGAACTCCTTGTTATCACCTCTGTATCCTCAGCACCTGATACAGAGCAGGCATTCAATCCATATTTATTTTATAGCTGAATGAAAATAGAGGTGATTTGGCTGGGAATTCCCCCTAAGGGTATCTGGGAATTTCTCATTCTTCCAGGAAGCCATGTGGGCTGTTTTTGTAACAAGTGTCTGCATCCCTGAGGCTCCTGAATTATAAGCTGGATGAGCACAGAGCAAAACTGTCAAGAGGCCAAGATCATCCTAGGATCTTTCAGTGCCTGCTTTGTCCTCTCATTCCAGACACCTTTATGATGCCCCTGATTGTCCCAGATTCTCATTTAGTCCCATGGGACAACATCCCATGTTGCCACTTTCCACCCCTCCCAAATTAGAGCCTACTTATCTCCTTACAGGGCCAGCTGCCATTTCTCAAGGGTTCACTGTGTGCCAAATGCTCTACACAAAGTGCTTTACATACACAATCATATTTAGTTCCCACTACAATTCTATAAACATATATTCCATCATTTCCATTTCATATTGAGGAACCTATGGTGGTTAAATAATTTGTTCATAGCAAGGTGGCCAGGCAGAGCTGGGATTCAAACTCAAGCCTGTCTGACTTATTAATTGGTGCTGTGAAATGCTCCTTTGTGCCATAGCAGGAGTAATGAATCAGCTGGAGAAACCCAGGAAGGTACTAACCTACTAGTGTATGTAATCGATCAAAACACTTGCTCAGAATGGCACACCGTTTTAGATACACTTTACCAGGGGCAAGAGAATAATTACAAGTGACCACAGTAGATTCCTCTCTCTGGTCAATTTCAACTTTCTCAAGCTCAGACCAATCTTTAGGGCACTTTGCTTCTAAGATTGAGGACCGCTGCCACCAGACTCAGCTATCTCAGGGATCCTACGTCTTTGAAGCTCTGTGAAGGGGATAGGGCTGTCATTTTGCCCTTAACTTTGTCCTAGGAATTGAGAACTATGCCACACTTTTAGTGATTTATGTATTTATGTTTGGTTGGAGAATGGGGTGGTCATTTAAAAAATAATGCGAAGAATGTATGTTACTTCTTTAGATGGACAAACAAGTTATTTCATGTTTAGTAAAAGTTCTCTTTACCCACCTGCACGTAACCAACTTCCTCAATTATCTCACCTTCTCCATCTTTTCCTCCACAAGATATATTGACTGGTGTCCACACTCCAGCAAGGAGGCTGCTTCCGTCTAGTGTGTCCATGTAGTTCTGCTCTCACTAAGATGCACTTGTGTTCACCCCAAACTTCTTTATGTCAGTTTTTCTTGTACAGTATTTGTAAACATAATTCATTTAAATATGTAAATCAGTGAACTGTGGGTACAAGATAAAAGGCTGTTGTTTTTATGACCACTAACTTAAGTGCTTGGAAAGAGTTCATAAAGGAAATGTTACTTAATGGAGAAAAAAAAAAAGTTAACCAATTATTTGAGTGTGGGCAGAGGGCTAAAAAAATTTTTAAAAGAGTAAGGGGTCTGTGCTCAGTTTACCTTTCAAGGGTCTTTAAGCTCCAATCTATTTTAAAGAACCTCAAACTGGAAATTGTAGGTGACATTTTATAAATATTTGGGGTCAAGAAGTGGGACTCTAATCAGAGGTCAGCCAGCAGAGAAATAGGGACCTCAGTCCTCCAGTCGACTGGGACTTGATTCTGCCAACAACTTGACTGAGCCAGGGAACAGATTCTCCACTGGAGCATCTAGAAGGGAACCTAGCCCAGCCAACACCTTGATTTTGGCCTTGGCAGACTGGAAGCAGAGAAACCAGAACTTTTTACCTACAGAAATAGGAGATAATAAATTTGCGTTGTTTTGAGCCACTAAGTCTGTTGTAATTTGTGATGGCAGCACTAGAACACTAACACAGTGACCATCAACTCCAGCCCCATTTGCGTACATCAGGATCACCATTCCCATTTTTCCAAGACCTTCGTCATTACACACTCCTCAGCCTGGCATTTTGGGCCCTCTACCCTAGTGTTGCCTCAGTCTTCCTTTCAAAACTTACCTCCAGACAAACCCTCTGTCCTAGTCGTTGTGGCCCCACAACTGCATGGATCAGTCCAACTGATCTTTGGAGGCCCATCTCGGCAGAGATTCAGGTCATTTCCTTCCATGACCACTGCAGCCTTTGGAGGACTCACTGTCTGTGTTGCCCATTAGGCCTGCATTCTGTCTAGTAATGCTGGCTCTTATCTCTCTTTTCTTTTTCTCTCTCCAAATTGGTAGTGAGCTTTTTAATGGCAGGGAGCGTGCATATGCTCGCTGATGCCTTTTGTTTTCTCTTTGTGTCCAGTACAAGAATGAGCACATTCCATATGCTCATAGGCTTCCTTGAGTGATTGGATTTTACCCAAGAGGGCCATGTGATCTATATGAATGCTCACAGAGCTCTGTTGTAGATATGGGTTAATTTCTGGGGCCGTTTGAGTGATGACTCCTTTGACATCAAGACAATGATATCTTGTTAAAGTGTTTTGTAGGTGACTTCTTTAAATGATCTTGATACCCCACGAGTTTGGATTCCAAAGGCAGATCTCTCCCTGGACACATCCTAGCCCCTTGGGTTTGTGACTGCTTCCAGTGCTGACATGTCATCTACAACGCTTAATGCGCATTGACTTGGGTCCCCTCTGTGGGAAAGCGCCCCTGCAGCACCAGCACAGAGGACACCACCAGGGAGAGTTGGCAGGTGTTGGGGTGGGGAGTAGTAGTCAGGGAATATATTGAAAGCATTTTATTTTTTTCCGCTGTAGCTATCTATTCTTCATTCCATGCTAATGGGATAATTTGATAGATGGATGTGCTGGGAAAAGGCAAGAGATGCATAAAAAGTGTGAAAGCACACAGCTACAAATGAGTGGGCAGATTTACCACCTTCTCCCCAGAATCAAATCTGTCTGCCATCCGCACTGGGTACAAGACAGGCAGATCTGAGCTTTGGCTTAATTACACATAATTTGGGTGACAGCTGAAATGCAAACCTAAACATTCAATCAGTTAAAGATACACAAAATTAAGTATTTCACACAGTGTCCAACCTCTTCAATCTTTATTAATACTTTAATTATGTTAATTATACCATGGTTTCAAGCCCTGCTACTACAACAAGCAGGGGGTGGAGGTGGGGGAAGAGGCAGTCCTTTGAGCAATGCAGCTAAGTAATGAGTGCATTCGAATTAAAAGTATGAATGGAATGCAAAGTAGAAAAGAATCACAAATACATAATTGAGCAGTTTACCCACCCTGTTCACACTCCTTTCCTCCATAATGAGTGGCAGTGTTCCTAGAAGGTGGGCCCAAGTCTGACTTATTCTCTGAGCACAGTGTACATAGTAAGTGCTCAGTAAACATCTATTGAATTAATTCCGAATCAAAGATGGTGACATTGTATCTGCAGAGATAGAAGGAAGTGAGTAGATATTTGGGGTATATTTTGAAGGTGACGGCAACCAAAATTATTGCTGATGGTTGTTTGGGAGATGGGGGAGGTGGTGGCGGGGTGGAGGGATGGAGGCAGGAGGAAGAGAGATAGGAACAGAAAATGACCAGGAGTGGCAGAGGCTCACCATTGCTACTTTCAAGTCACTTCAATTCTCTGGGCTCATTTTTTCCCCTTCTGTCTCTAACAAATGAAGAGGAGGAGATTGGATCTTTATGGTTTTTAGACTCTGTTGTCTTAGATCCCTCAAAGATATGTCAGGGATATGCACTGTGTATATGTGTTGGGGGGTAGAAGCATGTGGGGGAACAACTGCTTCTCTTATTCATGTATTTTATGTATTGGATGTCTAAGATTTTCTTTCTAAAAGTTGCTAAAAAGTGGTTTGAAAACTCTCAGATGTGATGGTCTTTTTAAACTCCAGCCCACACACTCACAGAGCAGTCTCCTGTGCCCTACCCTTGTTGGAGGTCCTCCACCATTGATCCAACTCTCCACTTGTTCTGCCTTTCATCCTGGGCCTGTGGGTCCTCCTGGCTCATCCTCTTTTCTAGCTCTCATGTTATTTTACCTCTCATCTCCCATGTCTTTGCTCATCTTGTGGAACCTGCTTAAAATGACCTTCCTCCCTCTCTGAACCTATCAACGTCATAGGTCGCTAGGCCTGGGTCAGAGTTGCCTCATCTGGGAAGCTTCCTCCGACCACACTAGCCAATGTTGCTTTCTCTTCTTTCTGAGTTCTTATGGCTCTGGGTGTCTGACCCAGATTTTCTCCTTTTTCTCATGTGTGGGTCTTATCTTTCTGACTAGATTATCAATTCCTTCAGTGAGGAACCATTTAGTCTTCTTTTGTTTATCTTCCATTTTACCTCAGACTGGACACACAGATGACTACTCAAGAAGTCCTACTAACTTTACACATCTGAAAAGTATTTGAAAGGGAGTTAACCACATAAAATCAAGTGTTTCTCTAGCCAGAGAGAATTCAGTTACCCAGGCTACAATAATCAATAACTGTACTCTAGGTTTTTGATTTTATAGTTTGCTGAGCTGAAACAAAAATGTCATTTGAGTGACTTGTACAAGATGGGTTTTTAGGCTTTTGTAAGCTGACATGCACAGAATCATCAGTTGTTGGGAGTATCTTTTTAACATCACCGGAGAAAACTCTGGAGATCTGTAAATCTGAAATAGAGATGCAATGCTAAGTTCAGAGGGCAATTCTTTAGTTTTGTTCTTGGTGAGAACTGCTTCATGACTAGCCCTTTTGCCCAGGTAGCCTTAGCTAAGCTAAATATCTTTGGAGCCACCACAAATTGTTCTCATATTTTCTGATGATTGCCACTGTAATTCTTCCTGGAGCACAGAATTGGCATTGGACCTCTCCATGGAGGTCTTGGTGGCCAATCCAAGTTGCTGTCTAACCACTCCTTAATTGTGAATCCCACAGGTCACCAGTGTGGGGGCTGATGTTAGAAAAGGCACCACCTCACTAGTTTCTTGCCCAAAGGGATAAAAGGTGGCTCTTAATGTCACAGGACCTCATGGATTACCAAAAGGCAATATGACCCTAATCCATTAATCAACAAATATAGATTGATTATTTTTTCAAGGCAAACTTTGTGTTTGTTAGAGTGGAGAATACAGAAGTAACTTAGGGTTAAGTTTCTGCCCTACAGACTTTTCTTTTTGTGTGGAACAGAAATTATAAACACAAGAAAACTGTAGAATAATATGAAAAATGACCAGATGCTAACTATGGTTCCCAAGTACTATGGGAATTCAGAAACAGGAAAGATTACTATGGAAAATTAGAAAGGGTTAAGCTGTTGGGTCCAATTTTTTCACATTCAATGATTCGTTTTATTATAGCTGCTACTCACAGGCTTCCATGTTTTTGGGGTAAGGTGTCTGCCATAGTACATTAATTCATTTATACTTCACTAAAAGTGGGAATATTGACACTTAGCCCTTCTGGCAAATAAGAAAGAGATAACCAGAAGGTGCACTCTTAGCTAATGATAATTTCAGCCAAAAAAAAAAATCTTCATGTTTTCATTAGCCTTTGTTTCTTTCTGTCTTTTTTTTTAAAGATTTTATTTTTCCTTTTTCTCCCAAAGCCCCCTCGTACATAGTTGTGTATTTTTAGTTGTGGGTCCTTCTAGTTGTGGCATGTGGGATGCCGCCTCAGCATGGCCTGATGAGCAGCACCATGTCCACGCCCAGGATTCAAACCAGCAAAGTCCTGGGCCAATGAAGCAGAGCATGCAAATTTAACCACTCAGCCATGGGGCCGGCCCCTTCATTAGCCTTTGTATCCTATTACAAATGAATATATGATTTGTTGGACATTTTTAGAGACTGAAATTAACTTTGAGAAAACCTGTTTGCTAAATTTTGGGGACTACTAGGGATCTGCAGTGCATATTGGGGATACTACACCAAGGAGTGTGCTCACAACCATAGTACAAGTTGAAATGGTAGAAGATCAAGATCAATGTGAGTAGAAGTGACATAAGCCTTTCAATACTAGGACTTGGTCAAACAGTGGAAGGGGAGGGACACAAAGCAATGTCCATAAATTCTATCCCTTCAGCACACCATTGCTGACTGTTCTAGGGCCAGCCATCTGACTACCTTTCCTTCCTAGTCTTGTGAGCTCCTACTTACTTTTGTGAATGGTCCAAGGTGGACCATCATTTTCTGAGTTGTGCTATCTTCCATCTCATCCCAAAAATGTACCCTAAACTTAGCATATGTGATATTCAGCAATAGTCAAGAATTTCCTATCCCTTTAATGTGTTTAGTTACAGCCACAGCTTTTAAAAACAAAATAGGTGATTCCAAGGATGTTATTGGCTAATTTGAAAACCTATTTTGTATTGGCATCTCTACCCCCATCCATTTCCAGAGATATATCCTTCTGTCAGTGTAATGGGAGACTTCTGTCAGACTGTAATGGGAGATCATGATGTGCACATTGACCACACTGAGTTGTGAATGGAGGATACTGCCTTTGTGATTTCACCCAAGACCTTGGTTGTATCCATTTAATAAAATTAGACCATGTATCATTTGAGAAGGATAAGTAATTATCTCCTTTAGTTGTTATCTCCTCAAATTCAAACATATGACATCAGGATTTCTTCTCAACTGCAAAGTTATAGACTCAATGGTTAATTAAACATCTTTTCTAATCAAATTAGGTTTCATTTCATAAGTAGAGGTTTTTAACCTGAAAGTGGCTTTGAAACATTGTTTCTTTCAGCCATCACCTATGAAAGGAAAGATAATGTCCCTTCAAATGGCTCCTCTAACAATGAATAATTATCCTGTGTTTGACTGCAAATGCACATTCCTGAAATAATATATTCGTGAAGTTTCATAAATTATTTCAAGATGTATTAAAGAACATTGGAAATAGTTCTTCTCCCTATAGGAGGTTGCCAAGAATAAGTTTTGTCCTTTAAAATTTGAAACAAATTGTTATTCACTGGGGGAACGTCATCAGAGCTTCCCCCAGCTCCAGCTGACAGGGACAATTTGAGGTAACCTGTTAATGGTAATGCTTTTAAAATTTAGAGATGCTCTAAGCAGAGCAATTTTTAAAAATGAAAACAATCGCTAAGGGGATTGATTTTAGAGGTCGTGCAAAGTTAGGGACACTCCACATTTATCTGCATCAGGGCCTGGATTCCAGCTGCCCAGGTCACATGTTACATCATGGCCCTGAGGAGGTGAGCGGGACAGGTATGTCTCCTGCTGAATTTCACCTAAATGCTTTCATGTGTAATTCTGTTGAGACTTGCAGCTTGGCCATAAAACACAGCATAATTTAGCTCAGAGGCTACTGTACTAGAGGTTAGGAAAATGGAGTTCCAGTC
This sequence comes from Equus przewalskii, assembly GCF_037783145.1. Lineage (NCBI taxonomy): Eukaryota > Metazoa > Chordata > Mammalia > Perissodactyla > Equidae > Equus > Equus przewalskii. The sequence continues at coordinate 63,736,647 of NC_091831.1, forward strand.
CCAGAAGTCACATAATGTTTAAAAAAACACTATTTCTCATCCGTACAATGAAGTTGGTTTAAATAATCTCCTTTAGCCGTTCTAACTTTAACGTTTTGTGCTTTTACTGTAAGGTGTCCCTTGAACCAAATATTTACGGAGTACTTGTTTTATGCAAGCCATTTGCTCCATGTGACTTCCACCAACCAAGGATCATTGCTGCCCACTTGGGATATCATTTCTTTAATAGCTCACTTTTTGTTTTACGTGATAAGTAAGACCTAAATTTCTGAAGAATCATTGAGTAGGGTGGTTTTGGCATGGAGCAAGCCTCATTTCCCCATCCGAACTGAGATCTTTTTGAGTAGAGCAAGCAAAAGAGAAGGCAAAGGAAGCAAACACTTGCTTGGGCACTCACGATGTGCTGGGAGCTGTACATCTTGGTGATTTTGTGGCTTTGATTTTCTGCTATTGGGGTCGAGCACAGTACTGGGAACACAAGAGCTTTCAGTAAATTCCGCCTGGATTAAATGGAACCACCTGCTGTATAACTAATGGGGCCAGAGCTTAGAAAGAAAATCAGTTTCTTTGCAGCTGTTTTTACAACCTGCCTGTTCTTCAGAAACCTAATTCTAAACTATCATCTCACAGCCAGTTAAAATGGTAAATTAGGAGCACTTGGGTGAGAATGGTGTTTGTAAGGTGATGGTTGGGGGACATCAGCTAGGACTCACAGCTATGGGCCTGAGCTGTTTTATCAGTCTGCCGTTTTACACTTTTGCTTGAGCATGGTCAGGAGAGCACAGGAGCAAATGTCTTTGTTTTAGACAGTGGGCTGAACATGTGTGGGCTTGGCTCTTCTTGTGCCCCTAGAAAGTAGCAGTTTGTGTTGAGGGATGGGAGATGTACCTTACTCTACCTGAGATAGCAAGTGCAAGGTATGCATGCTGCCATTCCCCTAGCCCCCGGCAGTGATTGCTAATTGATCGTGGAGCTCAGACAGCTTCAGAATCCTTTCAACAGAGCTCTCTAGATGGCCGTTATCAGATGATAGGTGTTGGCACAGGAGATGAAATCTATTTGTCAAGATGTGAATTAAGTTGTAGATTCTTTTTTTAAAAAACTTTTTAATTTATTTTTCCTTCTCCCCAATGCCCTCCAGTACATAGTTGTATATTTTAGTTGTGGGTCCTTCTAGTTGTGGCATGTGGGATGCCGCCTCAGGATGGCCTGATGAGCAGTGCTAGGTCTGTGCCCAGGATCTGAATTGGCGAAACCGTGGGCCGCTGAAGCAGAACACACAGACTTAACCACTCAGCGAGGGGGCCTGCCCCTAGTTGTAGATTCTTTAAAAAAAAAAGTGTGCATTTGTCACATTTTTGGGTAATTCAAAGCCTTTTTTTTTTTGAGGAAGATCAGCCCTGATCCTCTGCCAATCCTCTTTTTGCTCGGGAAGACTGGCCCTGAGCTAACATCCATGCCCGTCCTCCTCTACTTTATATGTGGGATGCCTACCACAGCATGGTGTGCCAAGCAGTGCCATGTCTGCACCCGGGATTCGAACTGGCGAACCCCAGGCTGCCAAAGCGGAACATGGGCACTTAACCAACCGCTGCGCCACTGGGCAGCCCCTCAAAGCCTTTTTTAAGTGCGTGAAAGGACTTTACTTTATAAAAGTATAAAGTGGTAATCATTTTTCTTTTACCTCAGAAATTATCCACATCCCACTTCTACTTAACTACTTTGTTCTTGTTTTGGTCTATTAAACTGAAGAAACTTGTTAATCAAAAGGCACCTTAAAAAATGGAAAAGATAAGTTACAAAATAGAAGATATTCTCACTATACACAATTGACAATGGATCAGTATTAAAAGTGTGTAAAGAACTCCTATAAACCAATAAGAAAACTACAAACAATTCAATAGAAAAGTGATCAAAAGACAGAGACATTTTGCAAAGAGAGAAATATTTATGACAATTAACATAGGAAGAGATATGTTCAACATTATTAATGATTAGGGAATTGCAAAGAAAGCACAATAAGGTATTTTTCACACACATGACTGGCAAAAAGATTTTTAAAGATTAAGTGTTAGGGGCTGGCTCTGTGGCCAAGTGGTTAAGTTTCCACGGTCTGCTGCGGCAGCCCAGGGTTTTGCCAGTTCAGCTCCTGGGTGCGGACATGGCACCGCTCATCAGGCTATGCTGAGGTGTTGTGCCACATAGCATAACCAGTAGGACCCACAACTAAAATATATGACTATGTACTGGGGGGCTTTGGGGAGAAGAAAAAGAGAAAAAAAAGATTAAGTGTGAGAGAGAATGTGGATCTATAGGAACCCTTACACGTTGCTGATGGAAATACAAATAGGAGCTATGCTTTGGAAAATTATTTAACTAGAATTGAACATTAATATACCCAATGACCCAGAAATTTCACTGTGACACATGTATAATAGGGCACATATAAAGAAAGTTCTTGGTATTACTATTTTTAATAGCAAAACTGAATTGGCATATGTATTTTCATTGGAGCATTATACAGCAGTCAAAACATATGAAGTGGCACAATAACAAGGGTGCATCTTGCAGTGCAGTATAGAGTGAAAAAAATTGTTTTTCAAGAATTCATGTGATAAAAAGGTCCACACAGAATGTGTTAAAATCATTGCCTTTGAGGGGGCAAATAAGAATGGGAAATGAAAATAAAAGATTTTTTCACATGTAAATTTATTTATATATATGTAAATATATTTTATTTGTTGTTAGTGCCATCAAGTCAATTCCAACTCCTAACCATCCTGTATACAGCTGAGCAGAACCCTGCCTGGTTTCTTTGTGCCATTCTTTCCCCTTCCAGTGCTGTATCAGACAATGCTTTGCTGCTATTCATGGCCAATTTTTTCAGAAGCAGGTGGTCATGGGTGACCCTGCTGGTATTTGAAATGCTAGCAGCATACCTTTCAGCATCACAGCAACTCACAACTGTTATAGTATTTCCGCCGATGGATGGGTGATGTGGTTCCCTGACTGGGAGACAAACCCAGGCCACGGCAGAGAGTTCTGAATCTTAACCACTAGACCACAAGGTCTGGCTAAATATGTTTTATATATGTTAATAAATGTGTATCTATGAATAGGTATATATATGTATGTATGTGTGTGATAAGTTGATATCTTTCTGTCTTCCTCATGACTTAATTGTGTGACTCAACTGAGATATGAGTACTTTTGTGATATGATTGAAGAGATTTTACAGAAAGGCTCCATGTCCCAAAATTGCATCCTATATACATAGAAACTATACCTCGAATTCAACATTAACAATTAATTCTTTAAAGCCAAGGCGTTGTGTCTCTCAATTTGCTATTAAACTAGACCTTCATCAGGCCTTATCTGATTACATGGATTATTTTGTGATAGAATAGAACCTGGAGGGTCTGGGGATGAGAGTGATGAGTTCTGGTGTGAGGCAAATCCAGAGCTACTTGTAGAAGGAAAGCACTGGTGGCAGGGAGGACACAACACAACCCTGTGGACCCCAGAAAACCAAGAGGACATTGACACTGTGAATGGCGGAGAAGAAGGGAATTTTATTTTCCATTACATTTTGTATGGCTTTACCATGAGTCAAGGGAAAATACATTTGGGCAAGAGATATAGGTAGGAAAGGGAAAAGGATAGAAAGGAGGAGAATATCAAGAAGTAATTTTACCTTTTCAACACTTTCACCTCAAGCATTGCATGAGATTCACACTGTCAACAGGAGCCTCATTTATTTTGACTTCCCATTTTACGATGCAAAGTGAGCATTGCCTTCTTCCCTCACTTTTGTTACCTGTTTCTATAGGATATGTGATGTCTGGATCTCTTAGGGGCTCTCCCAAGATTGCTATTTCCAAACACGAGAATTTCAAGCTTCTACCAGAGTGCATAAGCAACACCACCCAGGCGTAATGATTAGAAGGAAGAGCCAAAAACATGGATCTGCTGCCATCACTGTTACCTTCCCTTCCCCCAGAATCTCTCCGTGCTTACCACATAGTTTTTCATCCTGACGGGATCCAATCCAGGGACATTCAGTGGCAATCGCTTATGGAGTTGGGGGCCTGGCAGGCACTTACAACGCCTGTATTTGGAGTGGAGTTGGCTATTGTAATACTTAGTGAATGGAATTTCATTAGGTCCTTATCTGTGTGCAGTGAGGAAAAGAGGTCCTTTTACACAGTGCTTGTAATGGAGTGGAAAATTGCATTTCCCCCTCGCCCGAACAGTGCCATTAGCGGGCAGGCAGACTGTCTGCAGAGAGCGGGAAGCTACCTCGGGCGGTGAAGGGCTGACAGCCCAAATGATGGCAGTGCTGAGAGACCTGGAAGATATTAAAATAAAAACAGGTTGTGTTGTTCTTTTTGTCCTGTAGCGGTTCTTCCCTGCAAAGCCGGGAGTGATTGGATTTGAAGCTCTGAGAAAAACATGTTAAGTAAGAAATTGTTTAAATAAAGTTGTTTGAGGTTGAAACTCTTGCCCCAGGCCTGGAGGGGAATGTAGTTAGCTGCCTACAACTTAGAGATATCCAGGAGGAGCATATTTTTGAGCTAAGCAGATATGCAGGAAACTTGAAAAGTGAGATGTACAATTGAGGTCTCCTCTTTGGTCACCCAGGTGGATTCCAACTCCACAGGAAGGGATGTGGGCACTCCAGAGGCTAGTCACTGGATTCGAGTCCCCATTTTTATTTTCCCTTGGTTCTGAGATTTGCATGTCAAAAGAGCTGTGAGGCATGGTACAGAAAACAGCAGGGAAATACACTAAGCTCTGGGGAAATTCTTGTTCCTACACTGGTAGAGAGAGAGTTTCTTTCTTTGAGGATTAGTATTAGACATTGTAGGGGAGGAAGACATTTCCTCTACCTGCTCTGGGTTCTTCCGGCTGGAGAATGAATTAAATTCACATGAGGAAGAAAAACAGGAGAAAATGAAACAAAGCTTTATAACATGTATACATGGGAGAGGCTCAGGCAACCTGAGCAACTCACCAAAATGGCTGAAGCCCCCACCTTAAATATCATCTTCAGCTAAAGACAAAGGAGGATGTTGGGGGTGGGGGGAGTCAGTTACGGGAGGTTACCAGACAAGTACAGTAAACAAGAGTAAGATTATTACGCAGATTTAAGTCCTTGTCTTCCACATTGATTAAGAGTTTCTACAGGGTCAGCCCCGTGGCCAAGTGGTTAAGTTCACACGCTCTGCCTTAGGTAGCCCAGGGTTTCATTGGTTTGGATCCTAAGTGCGGACACGGTGCTGCTCATCAGGCCATGTTGAGGTGGCGTCCCACATGCCACAGCTAGAAGGACCCACAACTAAAATATACAACTGTGTACTGGGGGGATTGGAGGAGAAAAAGCAGGAAAAGTGAAAAAAAGAAGATTGGCAACAGTTGTTAGCTCAGGTGCCAATCTTCAAAAAACAAAAAAGAGTTTCTAGAGACAAGGTCTTCCCCCCTTCTTCCTGGTACAGAGAGGGAGACATCTTTACAGATGGAGATTTCCTTTGCAAATGTAAATGTCTCTTAGCAAAGGGTAAGTAAATTCTACTTTTCAGAATTTCTTTCCTGGCTGCAGTTTTTAAAAGTAACCAGCCCAAAATAGGGACGTATCTTGGGGTGGCCAATTCCAGTCCCCCACAACATAGATGCAAGGAAACTGCCAGTGTGAGGGTGGAAGTGTGCACAACCTGCCCCAGGGCAGTCCCAGGCCAAAGAGAAGATAGAATCTATGCAGCTCCTGGGACCAGGTGAACACCAAAGTCAAAGTGGTGCATACCAGGAGCGTTGGGAGGAACTGAGTGCAAAAGCCCTTTGTCAATGTCTAAGGGTGCTGGGAAAGTAGAAGTAGAAAGAGACTCTTTGAAAATGCTGTCAAGGATCGATTAGGATATTTGATATTTGAGCTCCACAAGACCTTCAGAATTACCTAGTCCAACCATTCTTATAAAAATGAGGAAATTCTTTCTCCTGAGACATAAATATCAAAGCAGAGTCCCCGGAGGCCCCTTCCTTCACCTTCTACCATACGTATCCCTTCAAGTCTTTCACTGTTCACTTGTCCACTCTTTACTCCAGTCCCATCTTCTTTCATCTCCTCTTCAGGGGAATTTTCTTTCTTTTTGGTCAATCCCTTGACCTTAGCCTCATGTTTTTCCTGACCAGATATCGAAGATTATTTGGGAGCAGCTACCTGCCAACCATTCTGTCCCCTTACGTGACTGTGCTCTGGTGTCTCTTATGTGTATATAATTCAGAGTTTAGAAGACACACCCTGTGCATTAGTAGGGCCCCCTCAGCATTAGAGGTTGCTGAGCCCTGTCCTAGGACATTGTCAAAGTATAATTTTCAAAAAATGAAAATACGACTCGTGTAAATACTATATGAACATGGTGTCATTATTTTAAATTATTCAAGTCAGTAATGAGGATATCAGTAATATGGTAAAGCTGGTTTCAAGAGCCTTTGTGGAACTGGGTATTTACAGGCACTTAAAAAAAAAAAAAAAGAATGTTAGACTACAATTGCTAGGTTAGATACAAAAGTGAACTGTGTCCTCTGGAGAAATAAATCATAACCTCTGGGAACCTTTCTTTTTTTCTCACTGAACAAAAAACTGCAATATGGCATGTGACTTCATTGTGTCTGTCCCATAATCAATAGTGAGCAATGAAGTCAAACATAAGTATAACCTCCTGAAGAATTAAATAATCCTTGGGAGGGCTTGTCAAACAATGTCACAGAATGCCTTTGAAAGGATATTCTATCATTTTTAGTCTCTCCTGCTCACTTATTCCCAAGTTTTGGATACTTAACCTAATTCCAGCATTAAATTTGTATTTTTTGAAATGCACAGGTATTTGGTGTACTTGGTTCTGCTAAGACTGAGTAAAGTCCTAACTAGTATGTTAAGTATTCACTAATTTATTTAACTTTTAACATTTTTTTTTTTAAGATATACTTTTTGATGGGGAAGATTGGCTCTGAGCTAACATCTGTTGCCAATCTTCCTCCTTTTTTTTTTTTCTTTCTCCCCAAAGCCCCTAAACATAGTTGTAAGTCATTCTATTTCTTCTGTGTGGGATGCTGCCACTGCATGGCTTGATGAGCAGTGTGTATGTCTGTGCTCAGGATCCAAACTGGCAACCCCAGGCTGCCAAAGCAGAGCGTGCGATCTTAACAACTCGGCCACGGGGCCGGCCCAAACTTTTAACATTTTTATTGAGTTGCCTCTAGGTGCTAGGTGCCAGGTGCTGTGCCAGACTTTAATGTACCCTGGTGAATAAAACAAGTAAGGTTGTGAGGTTCAAGATAAGAGAAATACTTATGCCAAAGGAAAAAATTATGAAAAGCCTGTCCCACTGCCTCTGCCTGGTATGAGTCACAGAGTGCCGTGGATTCCCCAGGCTTCTGCCTGAATTCATTCAGAGAAGCAAGAGTTGGTCATATTCTGTCAAACTCTGTGAGATGTGAATGGCAAAAGGGAATTTAGGGTGGTTTTTCATGGGGGTATGACCTTGCTCACTATGTGCCCCTCTGGATTCAGTCTATCTAATGAATGATCTCAGTAAATATATCAGTAAAATATACTGAACCACTGGCCACAGAGCTTTTTAATTAACTAATTGGGGTTTTAAAAATCTATTTATTTATAGATTTTGATAATCACTCTAAATATATACTCAGGCAAGAGTCTTAAAGTACGTAGTTTCTTGGTTTTCTCCTTCCTGCAATGTACATGATGGTGAGCACACCATACAAACTGTTATTTTTCCTTAATTAGGAGTCTTGCTTCCACTGTAGATCTTCAGTCTTTGGAAGGCAGAGTGGGATAGAGAGGAGTTGGACAGTAGTGAATTTCCCAAGACCCAGAAAATTTTAGGGTGATTTTTATTTCTCCAGAAGCTCTTGGCCAAGTTACAAGGCTATCCTTGTAATCAGCTGAATTTCTTCTTTAAGGTTATCCCTGAAGAGGAGTGACTAAATTAGGGTACAGACCAAGGAATCATGGGGCACATCCTCCAATCTTCCATAGTCTGACTAATAGTGACTCTCTGAGAAAGGGAAGTGGTTGGCTTTAATATCTAATCAGCATATACAGTATTTTGGGTAAATATTGGCCAAGTGTAAGACACTATTAGGCCATAAGAGGGATATAGAGGTATAAGAAGAGAAACTCATAGCATGGTTGTTACGGAGACAAGAGATATCGACAGAGCACATGACTACCTATATACAGTAAGAACATGCGTGCTGAATGCCTTTTGAGTGGAGCAGGCTGCCGGTGCTCCAGGAGTTCAGTCATTGTGGACTGTGGAGGGCAGGAAAGGTTCTTAATGGAAATTGTTGGTCATGATTTAATCCACCAAGGATAAATACAATCTGGATTGCAGTAGGAGGCAGATGTTTGAGCATTTTAAGGAGGATGGAGATGAGGCAATGGAAAGCAAACTTTGGACAGTGATGTACCAAGTATGTTTTTGTGGGTAGGAGAGTTCAGTGGGGGAGTCCAGGCTGGACTCAGGATTTTGTGGAGCTCCTCTTTGATAGCTGCTCTAGAAGTACCCAAACTGGGATGCCCTGTGTCATTAATATCAACTTGGGTGTCCATGAATAGCCAGTCTTACAACTCCCAGTTTTAGTTGTTTGCTCTGGATCTGCTCTAACTGAGAGTCTGAGTTACTTCAGAAATAAAGCAACGCCAGGAGAAGCAGGAGGGAGACTTGCCCCATTCAAAACAGATGAAATGTGTCCCATTAAGGCAGTTGCTCCCACAAAGATTAAAGCTTGTATCAGAAATTAAGTTGTTCAGCAGTTTTTGAATCAAATCCTAAATATGGGGCATCCTTCATATGTGAAGTAATTGTGTGTCTGTATGCAAATTATGGGAGAATATACTTATTTGGGTATAATTCCAACTATAGTTTTTAATTTTTTTAAAAGTAGATAGAAATGAGTAAACACAGTTAATTAAATGAGGTATTTATCGTTGGCTTAAATTAGAAAAATTGCTAAGAGAAGCTATGAAAATCTCAATTAAAACAACCAGCCTGATTTTACTTTTCACTGTTAAGAGGACAAAAAAAAAAATGCGTGAGTAAAATAAATATATATTTGAGGATGACACCATCTTGGCATTTCCAAGCATTCTTTTCTAAATATATTCTTTATCTGAGCTGTCTTGCAGTACTTTTAATATAATTAAAAGCACATAATGAGTGCCAGACTTGTCAATTTCAACAACAAAGTGCTGAAATTTGCAGTGAAACTGAGAGATCCATCTCCCACACATTGTAATGAATAGGTTCATAAAAGGAAAATAGTTTAATTACATTTTAGTTCATGGATTGTTAATAGGCTGGAGTATCTAAATTGAATAATGTGATTCTGGTAATAATTATGTGTAAATGAACTTGTTTAAATGATATTTTACAGCTTCTTTATAAAATTACAGCTAGAGGCAATCCAGTGATAGACAGACAAAGGCCATGCAAAAATTATCATAAACTATTAGCTTGTTTGCAAAGGGTTTTATGTTAATCTTTTAGTACTTAAAGCAATCTGCAATTAACATATCATGGGGAGCTGCCTCCGAGCAAAGGCATGCAAATTGAAGTGCTTAGATAAAAAGCCATTCATGTTGGGTGGGGGGGAAGAAAGAAAAAAAAGATAAAACAAAAAAGGTTGCAAAGTACTCAGAGGTGCTGGTTTTATATTTGAGATTAAGGAGGTGTAATGATTGTGTTATCTAACTATGGCTGTAATTAAAGCTTTTCTCCAGCAGACATGACAATAGATACCACATTGATTTTGGTGTTGTAATTGTGAAAGTCATTTTATTTCAGGGCAGAAGGTATGAATAGCCTGAATCAAAGGGCTTGAGGATTGCTTTGTTGATGGTTACTTGTTCAACAGCTGCCTGGCTGCTTAATACACAAGTGTGGAGAATGCCTAGAGACCCAGGGAGGTGCTGGGTATTGTAATTCTCCTGCTGGTTTCCGTTCCTTAATGAAAAAGGCGAGGATCTGGGTACTGATTGTAAACAAACACCCTTTTCATACCTCACCAATGTTTTTTCCCCCCAACTTCACATAACAAAAGAAGTCATAAAGGACCTTGAACTAACTTTACTACTGCCCCTTTTAAGCTACAGAAGTTTATGCAAAGTAGTAAAATCATCTTTGCTAGCCAAGATATCACCCCTCTAATGGAGAAAAAAGTCTCTAAGTGGCTGCTGTAGTTATTATCACAAATAGCCTTCTGACAGAAACAGTTTGTTGGGAGAGATTGGATTATTTACATTAAAGACGTATCCACAAAATCTCACACACAGTCGTTTTGAGACTAGGATTTTCTTATCAGTTTCTATATACAAACTGCAGGCGGGAAATTAAGTGAGGAGAAAAACATATACAATCCTAGAGAAAAGAGGATTCTAAGGGGAATTCTAGTAAAATGAACTCAGTATGGAGTTTTTCAAAGTATCACATTCTTGGATATTTGTTCTATGACAGTTTAAAGCGAATAGAGGTGAAACCCAATGATTTCTAGTTCTTTTCATTATTCTATGGATGCATCTCTTCTTTGTGCTTTGAAATATTGAGTGATATAATTCAAAGAGTCTGAATAATAGTAGATTTGTTTTGGGGGCTGTTTGTCCCTTTAAGTGATATGATTTAAAATAACCAGACACCAGGATGTTATAAGCCTAACAAGAATAACATCAATAATCATTTACTGAGTGCTACACTAACATTTTTTTTTTTAAGTATATTACTAACCTCTCACAACCACCCCAGAGAAGTTGATGGAATGATCTTGTTGGGAAGGAAGAAATTGTTCCTCCCCTTTTTCTAAGGTCTTCTGGCTGGGCTAAGAATTAAATTGACATGAGATGGATTAAGAGGAGAAAATGAAATTTAATTACATACATACAGGAATCCCAAAGATATGAGGTTCTTCTACTGTCAGGCAATTGAGGTGTTTATGCCATCCTGAGATAAGGAGAAGGTGATAAAGATCTGGGATTTCAAAGAAAAGGAAGGCAATTCATAGGAAGAATGAAAAGAGTAAATAAATGTTTGGTAAACAAATGTTTGCTGGGTCACTCAGAAACAATGGGATACAGAGAGAACTTTGATGAAGCGGGCCTTGCTAAGTTTTCTCCAGTCTACCACACCTAGCTCATATTCTTTATATTTATCTCTGGTGACAGTTCTCTCCTAAAACATGCCGTCTATCTAAATTCTTTTATCCAGTTAAGGGGAGGTAAAAAGAAAACTTCCTCATGCCAAAGAGACACATTCTGGGTGCCAATTTTGCTCCCCTATAACCTCCACTTTAAAAAAGAAGAAACTGGCTCAGAGAGGGTAAGTGAATAGCTCAGTCACACAGCCAGTCAAGCACAAAGGCAAGCTAGAATTCAAGAAGTCTGGCTCTAGAACCTGCAGGCTTAACCACTTCATGGACAAGGCTGAAGCCAGAGTGCAAATAACAGGTGACAGGAGTGTGGATTGTGAAAAACCAGTTGTGGAATCATAGCTGGGAGGACTCGTGGAGATCCTTGCAGGATCCTTAACCTTGTTGGTGCCTGGGTCCCTTTGAGAGTCTGGTAAAATCCATGAACCCCTTCTCAGACTAATGATTTTTAAATGCACAAAATCAAATATATAGGATTACGAAGCAAACTAAGTGTATTGAAATGCTATTGTCAAAATATTTAAAAATCAAATTTATGACAGTAATTTATGTGCTTTTTTATTAACACAAATAACAAGATCTAAAAGCAGGTTTAACAGCTACTGTAATTTCAAAGTAAAGACGAACATAAATAGTATTTTAGATTTCTGCAGTTGTGTGACATGAAAATATCTGTGAGTTTTATTGATGATATTTTGTTGCCTACATTTATAATCAAAGAAAATGTAAAATTTCCCTTAGAAGTTAGTGAAAAGATATCTTTTTATATAATATAAATTATATATTATATTAATACTCATATAGATACAGTCATGTGTTGCTTAATGAATGGGCTACATTCTGAGAAATGCATCATTAGGCAATTCCATCATTGTATGAACATCACAGAGTGTACTTACACAAACCTAGATGGTATAGCCTACTACACACCTAGGCTGTGTGGTACTAATCTTATGGGGCCATCATCGTATATGTGGTCCATCACTGACTGAAACATCATTATATGACATGTGACTGTATATATTTTTATATATAAAAATAATTTCTTTCCCATCAAATGTCATAGACCCCTGAATTCTGTAGGTGTGAAAGCCTCAGGTTAAGAACACTTTTGATTTTACACATGAGGAAACTGAGGCCCAGAGAGGGGCATGAATTACCCAAGGTTATCAGCAATTAGTGATAAGATGTTGACTAGAACTAATTACACTTAGACAATTTAAGGAAACTTAAAATAGTATATGTTGGCGGCTGACCCAGAGGTATAGTGGTTAAGTTCATGTGCTCTACTTCAGCAGCCTGCAGTTTGCAGGTTCGGATCCTGGGCATAGACCTACACACTGCTCATCAAGCCATGCTGTGGTGGCATCCCACTACAAAATGGAGGAAGATTGGCACCAATATTAGCTCAGGGACAATCTTCCTCAAGCAAAAAGAGGAAGATTGGCAACAGATGTTAGCTCAGGGCCAATCTTCCTCACCAAAATAAGTGAATGAATGAATGTATAACATAAAATAGCATATGTGGGTTTTTCCCTTCTCTCTCTCCTGTGACTTTGGTAGCTTTTGCTGACATGCTCTTAGAATGTTGAACCTTTCTTTATCTTTGCAACATTGTCTTTTTCAAAGTAGGAGCACCAGGCAATTGCTTTAGCCCTTCAGTCGTTGGTTGGCCTTGGTGAGTACCTGGTGCTGCTACCAGTGGGCGGGACTGGCTGGAGCCCAGAGAGTGCAGACACAGGTGTCCAGGGGAGATGGCCTGTGATACCAATCTTAATTTGAAAACTTTCTACTTGAGGAAGCAAGAATGCATATTCATTATACATCTGTTTCTGTAAGTTCAGACTATTATAACAAGGTACATTAGACTGGGTGGCTTAAACAATAGAAATTTATTCTCACGGTTCTGGAGGCTGGAAGTCTGAGATCAAGGTGCCAGCATGGTCAGGTTGTGGTGAGAATTCTCTTCCTGGGGACGAGGGAAAAGCAAGCTCTCTGGTCTCTTCCAATAAGAACACTAATAACCCCCATGAGAGCTCTACCCTCATGGCCTAATCACCTCCGAAAGTCCTCTGCTCCTCATACCATTACAGAAGGATTAGGCTTCAACAAGAATTTGACAGGGACACAAACATTCAGTTCACAGCCACAGCTTCTCTATGTATGGCCTTTGTATGTCCTCTTGCAGTTAATACTGGAGTGGCCTAGTTAACAGTCTCTATCCCCATTCCAGAGAGGAAGAGAGAGGCTCGTGGTGAACCAGCAGCCAAGTTGGAATCCATTATGTGTCCTCCAGCCATATGAGGTGGGCACTTTGGTCCCCATTTTACTTACTAGGAAACTGAGGCTCAAGGACATTCAGCAAGATGACCAAACTCGCTGTTTACTAAGTGACAGAGCCAAGGAATTCATCTGACTTCTGTTGCCTCTGATGCCTATTTTTGTTCCCACATCCTGCAGCCCCTGCATTGAAGGGATAAGCACCACCAGCCCTCCCCACCCAGGCGCCTTTTAAACAGGTGGTTATTGCAGACCTATTACGTACGTAACACTGTCCCAGGGAGGCATGGAGGAGGGAAGGGTAGAGAGAAATATGTAAGGATCTCCTTGTCCTTGAGCTTACTTTCTTTAATCTCCTAATTGGACAAAAAAAAAGCTAGCACAAAGGGAACACTCAGAAAATATTCAGTGACAAGCATGTACAATACCAACGATCTAATAATAGTAATCATAAAGGTGATGTTAGTGGCTAACGTTTATTAAAGGCATGCTACTTTAAGCATTTTTCATAAATTATTTCATTTGATCACACATCCCAACCAGAAGTGAGTGTGGTGGCAATACCACCCTTACACTTGGCAAGAAGGACCCTGCCAAGGGCCTCACATATCACAAACACAGGAACACAGAGATATATGTTTCCCTTATTGATTTTGTAGTAAAATTTGTGGTAATCTTGGTCATGAATTGAGTGAACAGGTATTATGAGAGAGGAGGGGTGAGCTCCACCAATCAGGTCAACTCCTCAGGGGCCTCAGGGGCAGGCTTTCCTCCCTGATGTCCCACTTTGCTGAGACAGAATTTTAGGCAATTCTAAGCAGTTCTCACAACTATACACCCTGAGCAGAGGGAGTTTGCTTCACTCCCTAGATAGTCACCTTGGGTGGTTTGGGGAAGCCAGCTTGTAACAAAAGCAGCTGCTTACTTGGGTTTCAGGGGAGAGGCCATGATTTTTCTTCCTCTCTCCTAATCTCAGCCAAGCCATCATGTCATTGTGCCCTACATTCTTCACTAAGCTTCTCTAGTGGATAAGGACCATTTTCCCCTTAAACAAAATCCCTGCCATTATCTTTTTTTTTTTTTTTGAGGAAGATTAGCCCTGAGCTAACTACTGCCAATCCTCCTCTTTTTGCTGAGGAAGACTGGCCTTGAGCTAACATCCATGCCCATCTTCCTCTACTTTATATGTGGGACGCCTACCACGGCATGGCTTTTGCCAAGCAGTGCCATGTCTGTACCCGGGATCTGAACTGGTGAGCCCTGGGCTACTGAGAAGCAGAACATGCAGACTTAACCGCTGCACCACCAGGCCGGCCCTTGCCATTATCTTAATTAAAAACATTGACAGGGGCCAGCCTGGTGGCCAAGTGGTTAAGTTCACGTGCTCCGCTTCCGTGGCCCAGGGTTTCACTGGTTCTGATCCTAGACATGGACATGGCACCACTCATCAGGCCATGCTGAGGCAGCATCCCACATAACACAACCAGAGGCACTCATAACTAGAATATACAACTATGTACTGAGTGGGCTTTGGAGAGAAGAAGAAAAAAATTGACTCACTTTAAAAAAAAATTAAGAATAATTCCATAATATTTTCTAATACCCTGTCCATAGTCTAATTTTCCAAATTGTCTCAAATATATGTTTTTGCATTGAAACAGGATCCAAACAAAGTCTATACACTTTATTTAGTTGGTATATCTCTTTGATCTCTTCTATTCTCTAATTGTCCCCTTTCTCTTCTTTTCCATCTTCTCTCTATCTTTGTGTATTGAGTGTTTTGGAGGAATGGAATCATTTGTCTTTGGGAATGAGCCGCTTTCTGATTTTGGTTGCTTGCTTTCTCGCTGTATCATTTAACCTGTTCTTCTATCCTGTGCACTTCCTTTAACCTAGTGTGCATGAAGAGCTTGCTTAGATTCTTGTTCCTTTTTTTGCATGATATAGCTCCATATCCTTCCTGTAGCATCACATCACCAGACATGTAATCAATATCTGGTCAATAGGTTCAGATGGTGTCAGCCTGATGCTTTCATTGTAAAGTTCCCAACCAACCTTTCACCTAATGCTTGAACATCTTTCAATGATGGTGACCTAGGTCCAAAATGGTAGTTTCCTAATTCTATCATCCCTTCTGCATGTATTACATGAATTCTTCTACGAAAATGAACTTTTCTCTATATGGCAGTGGTTTTAAAACTTTTTTTCTGGCAACAGAAAACTTGATTTAAACATATCTCATGTGAGAACTGAAAATTCAAAATGTGAACGTGGAGTGGTGCAGCCTGCAGTGGAAGTAGAGTGCTGGGGACCTGTGCAGTCACCCACTTCCCTTCATCCTCTACCCCTATGCCAGAGGATCCTCTGAGCTCTGGGGAACACAAGTGGGGATACCCTGATGAATAACACTGCCACCATGGCCCTGCCCTGAGCAGGCTTACAGTGTGGTGTTTTGGGGATTGAGGTCTGTGCCTCCAGTACCAGAGAGGCTTGTCGCTCACTAGCTCTGTGACTTTGGGGCTGTTAGCCTCAGTTAACCTTGTTTCCTTGTAACCTTGTTTCATCTGTAAAGTAGGAACGAGAGTACCAACTTCATAAGGTAGCTGTGAAGATTCCATGTGCCTGCTATATAACAATGCTCAAAAATTGTAGCTTGATCATTCTTATTGTAATCCGTCATTGTATTGGTTTCCTAGGGCTGCCATAGTGAAGTACCATAAAGTGGGTGGCTTAAAACAACAGAAATTTATTCTCTCACAATTCTAGAGGCTGTAAGTTTGAAATCAAAGTGTCAACAGGGCAATGTTCTAAGACTGGATAGAAACATGTGCCTCTTCCTGACTTCTGGTGGTGGCTGGAAATGCTTTTTTTTACCTCCCTTGTAGATGTATCATGCCAATATCTGCTTCTGTCACCACATGACCATCTTCTCTCTGTGTTTCTCTTCATATGACGTTCTCTCTTTGTCTTCACATTGTTATCTTATAAGGGCGTCAGTTATATAGGGTTAAGGGCCCACCCTACTTCAGCATGACCTCATCTTAATTAATTACGTCTGCAACAACCCTATTTGCAATTAAGCTCACATTTTGAGATACTGGGGTTTAGGACTTCAACATATCTTTTTGGGGGACACATTTTAACCCTTAACAATGATATAGCCATTCAATACAAAGTGCTTGCTCTTAACATGTACAAGGGATATTTCTACTTTACAGTTTGATATAGCAGAGTTCACAGTTTGCATTTTACAGTTTTCTTACTAGTTTTCTTTCAGATATGTGATGCTATGTAGTACAGAGCAAGGATAAGATGAGTAATTCTTCCATATTTGGACCCAGAGAGGACAAGTGAATAAGTCCTTTCCACCTCCACACACAGGGTGGGAGCAGAAAGCAACAGCCAGAATATCTCCTCTAAACCCCAGCAGAAGAAACACAACCTGAGAGAGCCATGCCAGCTCAGAACTCCCAGCCGAGCATTGCCCTGGCAGGTGCCCAGTGGTACTCCCCTCTGTATCAGGACCAGCCTTGGAGTGAACTGTTTATTTATTAATTGTTAATTGAGTTGATGTTTACTCATGATTATGAGCAGATGATTAATTTATGGTAGAGTTCAAAGAGTCAGATAGGAGATCATTATAAAGAAAGATTATAATAGAGTTCTCTGCATTTTGGGTCTGGTAATAAAAGATTGATGATATAATTAGATGGGTTTGGTAACAAATGCTCTTACATTATGTCTGAATATTATTTGAATATATTGGCCTTTCATCTTAAACTTATTAGGGGGTGGCTGTAGGTTAAGTTGATGCCTGATAGCTCTTTTATTCCTGCAAAAGGAGGACTGCACTTTACAAAGGAGTCAACTGCTTTGATGTTTAGAGGGAATGGCAAGGTGTCTCTCAGGGGACAGTTCTCCCTCTTGGTTCATAGAACAATAGCAAGATTGAGGGGAGCTTAAATTTCAACACTATCACTAACTTTCTGGATAATTCTGGGCAATTGAAGGGCTGTGTTCTTTCGATATTGTGGCTGTGGCTACCTTGGAATTTTTATCTTGACCAAAACCATCCTTCAGAAAACAGATAAAGGAAAAGATAGGAAATAACGTGACCTTGTGGTAAGAAAATGAGACTCTAAGTAAGAAAGACTTGAGTTTAAAATTTGGCTGTAGTGGATTAAACAGAGGCCCCCAAAAAAGATATATCCTCATCCTAACCCAAGGAACCTATGAATGTGCCCTTATTTAGAAAAAGAGTTTTTGCAGATATCATTAAGGATCTCGAGATGAGATCATCCTGGATTATCTGGGTGGGCCCTAAATCCAGTGACAATTATCCTTATAGGAGACACCCAGAGGAGAGATAGATGGAGAAGAGAAGTCAGTGTGAAGATGGAGGCAGACATTGGAGTTAGGCAGTTACAAGCCAAGGGATGCCTGGAGCCACCAGAAGCTGGGAGATGCAAGGAAGCCTTCTCCTCTAGAGCCTCTGAAGGGAGTACAGCCCTGCTTGATATGAAACTTCTGCCCTGCAGAACCACAAGAGAATATGTTTCTGTTGTTTGAAGTCACCAAGTTTATGGTAATTGGGTATAACAGTCCTAGCAAACTAATATACCAGCTTACACAACAAATTCCTTGTATGACTTTGGGCAAGTCTTTTAATCTTTCTAAGCCTCAGTTTTCTCATCTGTAAAATTTTTGTTACTTTATACTCCTCTCTCAGCATTGTGAGGACCAAATGCAATAAGTCATGAGAGAGCTCGCCCAACCCAGTGCCTGGTACATGATAGGCACTAAGTACATATCAGATTCCTTCTTCTGTCACATCCCACCCCTTTCCATACATGGCATTTCACCTTGAAACTTCTTTCATCTTCTACTCCTCCTAAAATGTCTATAAAACCAACAGCCCTTCCCTGAAGAATGTTCTATTCTTCAGGAGCTGTTCTTATGACTGTCAAATTAGAAGAGAAAGCACGGTACAGCTGGTATTCTTAAGGCAGTTGAGTGAGAGCCATGTAGATATTAATTTTTTTTTAAATGCAATTCACTGAACACAGCCCTATAGTGAATTCTGTATTGGAGTCACAGTGTGGCTGGCCAGCTGGGGTCTGTTTCCTTCACATGAGGCGGTCTTGGTACATTCTCAGCCCTGCAGAATAGACAGCATGTGGGAGAGGAGTGTGTATAATATGCTGTGCTGCAGAAAAAAGCTGATGTAAATGGTTTTTGCTGAATGTGTTCAGTTCACTGATTTTAGATCTAGAAGGTCAAGACTGATCACATCCCACCCAATACAGGCTGAAGAAGTCAGTGTTGGAAATTAGAGCATGACTGAGTTGAATAAATGTTTTCAGAGGCAGGTATTCCTCTGAGGCATCAAAAGATGAGAAATTAAGAAGAGCACAGATCTAGATTTCATTTCTGTCCTTGATTAGCTGTGTACCTTGGGCCAGCCATTCAACTTCTCTGTGGCTTCTTCTTTATGGTGAAGTTGTTGGAGCAGCTCATCTTAGCACTAACATTCTGTGGTTCCATGAAAACTCAGGGTGGTCTCCATGAGGTCAGGCCATAGGTCCATTTAGCCCACATTCTTTGTCTGGCATACTTGTTGAGGTTTGTAGAACTGCAGGAAGGCAATAAGGAAAGCAAATTTTAGAGGATAATATAGGATGGTCTCTTGTTTAATCCATCCACTCATCAAGGGGAAAACCAGAGATTTCCTAAAGGATTTTAGACTGCCACTATTGATTCTGTTGAGGAGCCTGTGTTGATGACAGTTTTGCCATCGCTAAATGGCATTGAGAACCCACTTCTTGGGGGATAAATGGGCAGGAGATGGGCGCCCTGGGGATGTGACCCTGTTACAAGGTCAGTGGTATTTGCTTTTGGGACATTGGACCCCCTTCATTTGCCTTTTCTACTGGGAGCCAGCTTGCTCATGTTTCTCCATCTCTCTTGGCACTGATCTGATCAATTTATTAATGGTGAGAGGGAAGGAAATAATCATTTATTGAGTGCCCATGATGAGCCACCTGCTCTGAAGGATCTATCTTCACAGCCACCTTATGAGGCAATAAGTTTATCCCCATTTTATACTTTACAAACCTGAGGCAAGGAGATGCTTGGTCAGTTGTCCAAGTCACTAATTATTAAGAGCCAGGAATTGAACACATGTCTCTCTTGGAGCCTATGCTTTCTTAACCCATGGCATCCTACCCTTACACTATGACATTAGGCCCCACCAGCTGGCCCCTACCTCCAGGCATGTACTGTATACAAGGCGCTGGGCTAATGGGGAGTGGTAGGTGCAGGTGGAAGAAAATGGGGATATAGAAATATGAAAAATATGTATCATCCTTGTTCTTGAATTTATTATCTAATTAGACAAATAAAGCTACCATAAAGAGAATAAGAAGACAAGTTAACAGTTTCATTTTATCAACAATATGATATAGACATGATGATAGCAGCTAACACCATTACACAGTTACTATATGCCACATACTAAACACTCTACAGGTATTTTCTCACTTGATCATCACCATGACCCTATGTCAGTTTTTACAGATGAGGAAGCTGAGGCATAGAGGGCACAGAGAGATTCAGAAACTTCACAAGGTCCACAGTATTTGGATTTCCAATGATGGAGCCAGGATTTAAATCCAAGCCGTTTGGCTCCCATGCTCTGCTACTAATATTATCACTCACCAGACAAAGGAATTTAAGACCCACTGGTAAGAGAGATGAGTTTGGTCTGAAGTGATGCTGGTGGGCCACATGGAGGAAATGAAACGCAAAAGGCCTATTGGAAGCAGCCTTGTGTGATATCAAAGAATATATTCTAATGATGCACTTAGAGTAGGACCTTGCAATAGTTTCAGGCTTTCTCTAACTCCTCTAATTTCCTATTTCATAGCAAACAACCTATTTTCTTTTGAATTCTAACCTGAGAATTCCCTCTGAAACGAAGTGGTAGAAATTAGATATTTTTGGAACATGTCTCCTCTGTGGGAAGCAGCGCTTGGAACCAGGGGCCCAGGGAAAGTCATGCTAATCCACAGCTGATTATGGAATACTGATAGTATCAGTGTCAGATCCTGTAGCCTTTCCAGAAGCACAGATAGGAATGAGTGCAGCAGAATTATAGGCCTGGATCAGTCCAAATGGCATTGCTTATGTAAAAGTAAGAGCCTTGTCAATTGCAATCTTTAAGGAGTGTGTGGGATTGAAACAAGATGGTTTTAAGAAAGAGAATGATCCCTGTGCTCTGCTATTTGCATTGCAAGCAAGCACCCCTGTCCTGAAGACCAGAGAGACTTGATAACTCCACGGCAAAGATGAGTACAGCTGAGACCTGTGGGGACCCAGAATGGGAAGAAGCAGCAAACAGCAGAGCTGGGTGAGCCCTTGGAAATAATCTAGTCATAGATTGCAATTAGATCAGGTACCAACATACTTTAGGGAAAACTATGAATTTACTGTCCTTAACAAGGTATGTACTCTTCAGTTTTCTACCCTCCCCACATTGTGCTGTTTTACACCAGCTGGCTTCACTCATTCAACTCACCACCTTGTCTTATCTCCTCTACCTCTCACCCTTTCACGCTAGCCCCAACTATCTCCAAGTAGTTTAGCTTACTGATTTGGCAAATCTGGAAGTTGTGACTTGGAGAGAAGACACTTACCCAAGTGACTTCCATAGATGATGGTTCCAGTGGTAGAATATGAAGCCACCATTTCTGATTTCTAGTTTGAAGTTTCTCCACAATGCTGTACTGAAAGTTGGATTTTCCTTTCTTTAAGGTGCAGAGAAAAGGAAGGGAGTCTTGGGACTTCTCTGAACTTGAGTTTGAATTTGAGGCAACATCCTTAACCTTGGGTGAGATGGTTGGCTATTAACCATGAAACCCTTGTGAAACGGGCTTTGTTGAAGGGGTTTGAGGGAGCTGTTTCAGAGCCCAATACTTCTGTGACAACAAAAACCATTTGCTGTTTGGAAAATAAATATATATCCTTTTGAAAATTTCCAATGTGGATAAAACTGAAACACTCTGATTAGAAAAACACTTGCTAGAAAATCCATTCACCTAGTGTGACGGACAGGAAAATATGTGACCACTTTTAACAATCCCTATATGCATGTCCCTTTGCAATTTGACTGTAATATTGCTCCCATCGAGAGCAGAGTTTCTCTCTCCACTCCTTGAATCTGGATTTGATCTTGTGACTTGTTTTGGTCATAAGGGTGTTAGCAAACAGGAGGTAGCAGGGGCTTAGAAAGCGTTTGCTCACTGGGGCTTGCTCCCTCTCTCAACACCCTGAGACTGCCATGCAAAGAAGTTGGGGTGCCTACTGAACAGGAAGGAACTATTCTGACAGAGGTGCCCCTGAACCAACACCCTCCAGCCCATCTGCCACCTCACTGTAGTCAAATGGATGATGTCAGGTGAGACCTGAGAACCACCTAGCTGAGTCCAGCCCAGATTTCTGACTAAAAGAATCATGAGCAAATACAATGGTTGTCGTTTTAAGCCACTAAGCTTGTGGAGGTTTGTTGCAGCAATAGTTAACCGATCAGCCCAGCGTTTCTTTTGGCAATTATCTTTTTAGATATTAGCTCAATTTCACAAGAGTTATTCAAATAACAGTCTCAGTCTAGACCACCCCCGCCCAAGTTTAACTTGGCCTAGAAAGGGAGGAAGAGGAGGGAAGTTTTTCAAGTTTTTTTGTTTACTGAGAAGTTTTTCCCTCAGCCTAATTTTTTACTCAGACTCGTTCAATTTTCTTTCCCCTTCCTGATTCGTAAGTCTGAACAGCATTCAGTTATCCTTACCGTGGAACTTCATGGTTATGTTGGTCATTTGTGTGTTTGCTTACACATCCATTCTCATACCGTGCTCTGCTCTGTATGTGTCACCTGCTGATCCTTGTAAACTGTGTTTCCCAGCCTCCCTTGTCTGCTGGATTCCAGTGAGAGGCACCCGTGAGACATTACAGGTGGACAGAGGAGAGAAAGAAGCCAGGGCCTTTCTATCCTGGTCTTTCTGCCTCAGATGGCCACTCCTGGCAGTGACTGTGTCTCTTCCATGGCTCCATCTCCTACAGGAAGCCCTTCACTTCTATGGTTCCAGCTCCCACTGACTGCCCCCTGTGAGTCCAGCTTCTACGGGTGGCCTTGGCTCCCAGATTCCAGTAAAACTGCCTCTTCCCTTTGATTCTGTAGCATAGAGGTGGAGCAGCTTCCTAAAGTTGCTCTTCTCAGGCTGGCCTCCTCCTCCCTTATTTCAGCTCTTCTAATACCTTTGAATTAATACCCTGTACTGAATTCCCTCTGTTAAATTACAAATTAATTAAATTTGTTTTCTTTACTGAATCTCTGACTTATCCAGTAGGATTCAAGGTCTCTAGAACAGAAAGAGTGAAGAGCATAGCAAAACTCACCTCATGGAGAAATAGTTAATGGAGATACTATTTTCTTTTTACCTGTACAGCGATTGATTTAACTTTAACTTTATGGTAAAGGCACCTTCAGTTTGGCTGAGAAGTCCAAGCTGAGGGGTGTTGCTACATGCAGTCCTACCGTGTTTCCTAATGGGAAAAAGACCCACGTGGCATAAGTGCTAGTGAATCGAAGCCTCTTTATTGGAAAACATGTGGCCCCCAGAGATTCCCTGGCTTGGCCTTATCCAACAGTCTAGGATAGTGGTTCTCAACCAGGGCAGTTTTGGCTCACAGTAGTCATTTATGTATGTGCGGAGACATTTTTTATTTTTAATCCTGGCATGGGCATGTGCTACTGGCCTCTGGTAGGTATAGCTTTAGGGATTCTGCTAAATATCCTACCATGCTCAGGATAACCCCCACAACAAAGAATTATCTGGTCCAAAATATTAATAATGTCAGGTTTGAGATACTCTGGTATAGGAAATTGCCTGCTTCATGTCAATGTTTTGAGAGTTTCTTGATATATCTAGGCAATACTTTGCCCTACCCTACCCCTATCCTCATCTTCTTCAAGACCAAGTTCCTTGTTCAGAGTCCTCAAAATGTCTCTTTATGCCCTAAGAGATGCATCTTTGGGTTTGGACGGAGGAGATTGTTTTCTAATTTTAACATGCCTTCCTGGCCTAACTGCTTATGCTCCTATTGCAGAAAAGTAGATCAAATCCCTCAGGGAAGGACATGAATCAAGGTGGGAAATCAGACCTACACCAGGCTGAATTTGCAGAAAGTAAGCGTTTAGTTTAGTTTTTGCTTATGGTGTTGAAAAATGGCTATCACCCCTCTAAACCTTTGGGAATTCTATTTTCTAAAGTTATCCTGGGAGAGGAACATCTCTACCATATCTACCACAGTAGAAGGCTTTACACAGGATATTGTATCATTGCTTGAGAACAAAGTGAGCATGTGCAGATGGGCCTGTAATTTTTAATATGACATTGGCTGTAATTTATCATGTCATACCACCCACTCACAACACCCATCAAACGATGCTAAATGCCTTTCTTATCAACACTTGATGGGAAAATGCTGTTCTGGCATCTTCCTTTAAGAGAAACAGAAATGCAGCCATGTTCCTTGCAGCCTAGAGCTCTGTACACAAGACCAGAATTGTTTTTCTTCCCCCAGATTTATAGGCATTTACAAGGAAGCACATCCTGTTTTGTATTTAGGGGAGCAATGGAGTGAGAGAGAATTATTTAGTAAGTTTCTTTTTCTTGAAATTTGCTCAAGCTGTTTTGTGACTTTAAAAACTCATATATTACTGCTATTTTTATGAACAGCTTGTTCTTTTCTATTCTGATTTTCCCCGTGGACTTTTTTGGCTAACCCACAAGCCAATTATTAGAATTCCGTGGGCCATGTTTAGTTCTGTAAAATGGGTATAGTCATAAAATATTGACCCCAGAAATGAGGGTTCAATTGTGTAGCCTGGGGTGAAGTCCATGTATTATAGTCCTATTAGATTAAAACTCTAATTTGTACTGTGAGTGCCAGACTGGATCCTTAATTCCCCATTGTTGGCACCTCTTAATAGTGAAGATTTTCTACAGAAAGACTTTCTGATGGTACCCATTTAACTAAGGCCTGGCAGGGTGGTAGGATTAAAGGAGGAATGTGTTCTTATGGCATTAAAGTTGTACGGACCCTCTCAGTGCTAGAATGGAACCCTAGAGCCAAGAAAAAGCTGTTTCTTGCCTGCGTAAGAAGTAGACAATTGGAGGGAAAAATCTTCAACTTCTGAAAGTTTTAAGGAAATGGAAATGTTCCTTCTTTTTAGATATTTGCCTGAGTTTGACCATTTAATTATTTTTAATAGGTCACAATACTGCCTTTCTAGGTGAGATCAACTAAAATGCTTGGAGAATAGGTTCTGGTTAATTTAATTTCCTACTTAGGGGAAAGCATAGATTCTTCTTGATTCAACCCAGTTAAATATGATTTCTCTGACTATAGTTCTCTCTGTTGAGAGGTCATTCCAAGATGGAGCAGGGGAGATGACTGGATGAAGATGCACTGATCCCCAAATACTCCCTGACATTTCGTGAAGCATGCCTGGGAAATGAATGCTGAAAGAATTCATTACTTTGATTCTTTTTAAAATTGTATTCCTGTTAATTGAGGCTTTGCTCATTTGAGGTGGTAGTGAAGATTAAAAGGACGTGATGAATTACAGAGACTGGCCTATTGTAAACTCTCCGTAAATGACAGTAAACTATGGATGTTATTCTATGAATGTAGTTTTATTTTTAAGTAATGATTTTTATAAGACGTTATGGCACATTTCTAGGCTGACCTTGAAGTAAAATACTAACTCACCTTTGTAAAACCAAAATATGAATGGAAAAAGAGTTTCAATTTCTTGTGGAGAGTAGCTTTCAAATCTCTTATTTGGAACATTTAAATGCAAGTTTGAAGAAGTGGCACAGAGGTCACATCTTCCCCTGTGGAACATTCTTTCTGATGAATAAGCATTAAAACTGCTTTGAATTTGGTTTCCCCCTCAGACAAGGATTTATTTTTTCCATGCAGTCTTTTCTTTGCACCTGAAGGAGCATTGAGGGTGAAAAATAGAGGCCTGTTTCCTCTTCCTAACTGGAGCCCTCGGAAGGGTGTCAAGCCAGAGCAACAACTTTGTGGGATTTATGCCTGGGACCTGTCAAAGCAAAATTATCATAGCAAACCGTCTCTGCTATCAATCAAAGGGGGTTTGGAGATGGCAAGGGCAGGCATTTTTCAAATTTCTTTACTGTGCATATTTAGCCTTGTGCCTGGGGGAGGAAGAGCTCCTTTGAACAGTTCTTGTAGATTTCTTTTCCATCAGACAGCAGCTCACAGAACTATTTAATCTTCCCCAAAGGGCTTCTCTCATTGGCCTGTGAGAAAACAATCAGGGAAGAAAACTGGGGGGAGAAGATGGGTACAATCCAATAGCAAATCCCAATAAAAAAAGCGTCCTTTCTGGAGGATACACAATGTGAGCCTGGTTGCTCCAATGTCATGCCTTAGAAAGTACACTGTCTATTTAAGGTTATCTGCCCTCACTTCTTTAAGTGTCATGTGGACGTTTGGCAGCACCACCACAAAGCTGACACTGCCGTCATAGCAGTGTGAGTATTCTTCTTCTGTCCTACACAGCCATTTCCCACATTTGTCAAGGCAAAAGTTGAAGGGGAATGGACAAGGGAAATGGGTACCCATTCATTCCTGTCTGTCAGAGGTTCACTTTGTCATGATAACATTTAAGGAGCATATTTATCTATCTGGCTACTGGAAGTTCAGGCAAGGGTAACAAAAAGAAGAGAAGAAATGCTGTTTGAAAAGTTTACAAATCCTGCATTCAGGCTGTAAACAGAGTTCAGCCAGTGGTAGAATGTCTAAAATACTGCGACATTGATAGGGAGCTGATTCCCCAGCCCCAGAAATTCACTCATGTAAACAGAGGAACTGTGGCTGCGAATTGGATTGTTTTGGCTTAAAGTCTGAGTAACACATTGCCTTCAAAGTGAATTCTTAGGTGTCACTTCCCATAAGTTATGGCAGAAGATTACAAAGCTACTGATATAACATATTAGTTTGATGGACAGAATTATACCCCCAATGCTTCCTGCTCTCCCCAATGACGCACACTAACTTAGTGTGCTGTGACAGCTGCCTTGATTTACCACCGGTCGGGGAGGCCAACCGGGAGACGGAACGTTCACATGCACACAGGGCCTGAGACTGGCCCAGAGCCTAGTTTATAAAGCTGCCCTGTAATTCACCACAAATGTGTCACCATTAAAAGAGGAAAAAAGGATTGCAGATAATAAATACCCTCTAATTTATTAGCTAACAACAAAGAGATCAGAGCCAGTTGTGATGTGATTGTTTGACATAATATTGTCAAGGAAAAAAAAGCTAAGTTGACCAGAGAAGTAAATTACACATTCAAGCAGATGCATCAACTCTTGGCTTGTCACAAGCCCAGCTAAACAAAACACCAAACAGAGGAGAGAACTGGCAAAGAGCAGAGTCATTTATCTCTGAAAGAGACATATTCAAGAGCAAGTGAAATAAGACATGGTTCTTTTGGACTTGGTCAGAGGCCAGGTTTTAACTGTTATAAATTAAATGTTTTGTGTATCAGATTTGGCAATTCTAGTTGCTTTTGTCATGGTAGGGAGAGGTTGGATTTTTCTGCCTGTCTTAAACTCCTGGTTTGGTCAGCTGGGATGTGTGTCCTTGCAACTAGTTATTGGAGGACTAGTACATTCTGGTAATTAGAGCAAATATCAGAAAGCCTTTTGTGTGTGGCTTGTTATAAAATCAGTGCCTTTAGTAAACAGTTTAATCACCCTCTTTTTCTTTGATTTCCTCCTTTGCAGTTATTTAGTAATAATCATACAAGGCACCAGGCAGGGATTCGTATTCATATTAGAGTCATGGGATTTTAGGGTTGGAAGAGATGTTTCCTCTCACATCCCACCCAGGATACGCAGATATCCTATAGTCTTCACTGGAGGACTTCCAGGGATGCAGAACGTCTGCTGAGTGTTACTACAGAGCTCAGTCAACCAGGGCCCGCAGGGCTTTTATTCTTACCTAAGCTACTGCCCAGAAAAACTCTCTCATCCCTTACCAGGGAGACTGAGTTTTCAGACCTAAATGGACACTTCTGCTTTGTTTCTTGTTTTATTTGCCCTTGGTTTTAGCCTATTGTTAGAACATAGATTTCTAGGTCTTATTCAACAGTATAGAGGGAAGGATGGAATATAGTGCAAAGGCTTAAGGAACCTCCATTCTGATTGGCATTGATTCATGGATCGTGAGTTATTTTTTGATATATGTAGTTGATTTGCTGTGAATTGACTTGAATCTCTCTCTCTCTTTCTTTTTTTTTTGTTTTGCAAAGCAATATCATGAGAGATTTTTGTCATATATTTTGCTGAAATCAATGTATTATGTCTATGGTCTCACTGAGATGCTTACTTAATAACTGGCTCTTAGAAAGTGTTACTGTCTTTTTTTTTTTAAAGATTTTATTTTTTCCTTTTTCTCACCAAAGCCCCCCGGGTGCATAGTTGTGGGTCCTTCTAGTTGTGGCATGTGGGATGCTGCCTCAGCATGGTTTGATGAGCAGTGCCATGTCCGCGCCCAGGACTCGAACCAACAAAACACCGGGCCGCCTGCAGCGGACCGCGCGCGAACTTAACCACTCAGCCATGGGGCCAGCCCCGTGTTACTGTCTTTTTTAAGTGCTCACGTATATACATTTAATGTAATCTCTTACATTTTTTGTGGGAATCTGTGTTTTGTTGTTTTTAGACTCTTCCATTCTTCCTTTATGAAAAGAGATTTGCCTGAATGTGCTTTTTTTTCTGTTTTTTGAGATACTAGTAACATTATTTCTATGATCAAATCTATAAGAATTTTTTGTTGCTGTTATAAAATAAAATATTATTTGTCTGGGCCTAGAGATCAAGTTTCTCATGTGTCTTGTAAGCTCTCTAGGGCCTCATTCTTTTCTTTATTCTTTTTATTTCTACACTCATATTTCCAACTTAAAAATATAACTTCATGATGGAGAAAATAACAATGAAAACAAGAGCTTAGTAATTCTGCCTTCTCTCTGTCATTTGAGATGTTTTTTCTTTTGCCCTCTTTTCCAAAAGTAGACTTATTTTCTTCCTTTGAGCATTGCTTTTGTAAGAGACTTCTTAAAATCTGAGTTCATCAGAATGCTTCCCATGGAGTCACACTGGTTATATTTCTTTGACTGTCTTCCCATTCTGCTTACTTCATCAACCTTATTTGTGATCAATTTTCATTAATTATATCCCCAGAATTTCATTTTTAGAAGCATCCTTCTTTCATGAGTTTCATGTCCTATTAGGATAAATATGGAAATACTGTTCTAATAAGTACTAATTGAATCAAGGGTACTTGTATGTTTATGTTCCCAGATTTCTCTGTCATTAGCTCCAATTAGACATGCCACTTTCTCTGAAGGGATCTCATACCTTCCATACCACCAGTCTTTTTACTTTGTGTATTTGAACATGTTAGCATTTGTTATGCTCAACAGTCTATATTCTGTAATGTTATTGCTGCTTTATATGTTCACTAAATGCAATCCTGCTTAATTTTCCTGGTTTTCAAAGAAGACTTACCCATCTCTCCCCATCTGCTATTCCTTTCCTTTTTGCCGGAAATACTTTTCTTTTGAACAAGGTGTACTCTACCATCGTTACATTCTGGGCATGATCCTCCGCCTTCATGAGTTTATTTCAAGTTCATTTTAAGAAGTTACAACCTGTTTTATAGGAACAATGTGCATTTCTCATGTCAACTCCTCTCTTCAAAAATGTTCAGGGGCTTCTCCTTGTCTTTGGGATATGGCAATAAACCCTTAGCCAGGCTTCTAAGGTCCCTTTACATTTGCCCTTGATGTACCTTTTCAGCCTTATCTTCTAGGATTTCCCTATGTCACCGATTTGGGCTTCTCCTCCAGACCTTTTCTCGTCATCTTAGTTAGATGAGTCACCAAAAAGTAAGTAAGTCACCAAAAAGGTCATTAAAATGCCAGATCTTTCATTGTCTTTTGTTTTTTCTCTATGAAGAATAAAATAATTTTATTGTGCAAGTGAACTTTTGAAGTCTTGAAACATAAAGTCTAGGGCCAGCCCAAATTAAAAGTGACTCATAATTCATACTACCAAAGAAGGCAATCTTCAGGCGTTCTTTAAAGCAACAAGGAGTGACAAGAAAGAGCTTGGTTATTCTGTACTGCTTTATGTCTGTTGGCAACAATATCTAGAATTTCAGAAGTGTCGATTCACAGATGACTTCATACTGAGGTCATTAGAAGCCTGCATTTACCCATCTCATCATTGAGAACCTGAAATACACTGACATTCCTACACATTGCTACATATCACTCTTATTATTCAGTCCACAGCCATTGCCAGGATAGATAAAAAGCGAGCATCATTTCACATTAGACCAAGCTAGGAAAGTACATCTTTCCTCAACTAAGAAGATGGAGTGTGAACCAGATATCATGGCCCAGTGGATGGGACTGGTGAGGAAATGGATAGGGCACACAGTAGCTTTAAGGCAGCATTGAGTGAAATACATTTAAATCATTCTGAAAGAAATAAATCCTAACAATGGATACACTGTCCTGAAAGAAATGAAGCTCACAAAAGAATTGATTAGGAAGTATACCAAATGGAATAAAATGTAACAGAAAGGCACATATTGGAGAGAATAAAATATGTTTTAGTTTGAAGGGTATTTAATTTACTAAGATACAACTGACCAGCTATAAAACAAATGAATAAAATATGTGCTCGAGTCAGGTGTACAGTCAATGAGAGTAGGTTAATAGAGATCAATGGCATCATGTGATCAGTTATATCCTTATAGCTCCGTTACTCGTTGTGTGATTTCTTTAGATTTCCCAAGAAAAGCCGGGGCTTTGCATGATTACTGATAGAGGAAACTCACCTTAAAGTGGCTTTATGATTGATTGGAAATTAATTGGAAATAGGATATTGTTTTTTGGCTTATCTTGGTCCAGAGAACCTTAGTGATTTTCTGGAATTAGAAGGGGATTTTCCTATAAAGTGAAATAGAGTATATGGTGAAGGCTATTTAATTATCTTTTGTTCCAATGAAAAGCTAGTTCTACCTTGACACTGTGCTGAAAGGCTCAGAGCCATCAATTATCTTCATTTCTCTTTATAGAATATTTGGAAATTTTAGGTCAATATTGAAATCACAAGTCTATCCCTGGGAATTTTCTCCTGCCTGCAAGCATGCTCATTCAATACTTCTGGTGTATTTTAGTCAGGGTCCTTTGGAGAATTTTCATTATATATGTAATTCTCAACATTTAATGAAGTTTATTTATAGGGCTGTTTGCAATGGAGTATCAAGAACAGGGTAGCAAGAGTGGATTGCTCCAGGGGCAGACAATAAGGGGATACATTGGCTATAGAGAGTTTTAAAACAACAATAAAACCAACTAAAATTCCGTCTTTGTTTTATCGTCACCATACACTGACAATTCTACCAATGAAAGTGATAAAATACTCCTCTCTGGAAAAAAAAATCAAAATGTAATTGTCAGTGCTACTTCTAAATAATTGGTATTGCATTTCAATAATATATAAATACACTTTAACACACTTTTAAAAATTATCTTTTAAATGAAAAAATATAATGTTGCTGCAATACAAAATAAAAAAATAAAAATTATCTTTTAATACACATTATTTTCTAATTTGGAGAACTCTCAGCTTTACAGCAGCCAGCCTCAGCACACATGAACTCAGCTATGCATATTTAAGAGTAAGTTTATAGCGGTTTGGCATCATTGGAGATTACTTCAGGTGGTTAGTGTCTTCAAAACTCTGCTAGTCTATATTCCTGCATTTTAACAGTGGATTCGAAATAGGCAGTCATAGTACAATGATTGAAAGGTAAGGAAACAGATCTTGAATTATTTCAATTCTGTCATGCTATGAAACCATTTGGAGCATCTACTTGTATTTAACATTTAAAATACTAGCACAAACCGTGAGGTGTACTATTTTTCTTTGCTAAGTGCAAATTTTCGTTCATACATGAAATATTCTAATGCATTTGAATAATATCTTTAAAATTATAATTTATTTTCTTTCTAATTGTTATTTAAAACTAAAAAACAAAGTAAGAGGGGCCAGCCCTGTTGTGTAGTGGTTAAGTTCCGTGTGCCTCACTTCGGCAGCCCAGGTTCACAGGTTCAGATCCCACGCCTGGGTCTACACCACTTGTTAGCTGTGCTGTGGTCGCAACCCACATACAGAGTAGAGGAAGATTGGCACAGATGTTAGTCAGGGCTAATCTTCCTCAAGCAAAAAAAAAAGGAAGATTGGCAATAGCTGTTAGCTCAGGGAAAATCTTCCTCAGGAAAAAAAAAAACAAAGTAAGAAAAATAATTATTATTGATTATTGTGTGATTATAACTGAAAATAATTTTAGTGTATGGTGGAAGAGGTGTTAATAGTGATCTGCTCTGGGTGTTAAGTATGCTTGGTGTGGCACTGGGTATTTTTATCTTTTTGGTTAGAAGTGATACAAACTCAATTCAAATTGCTGAAGAAAAAAGTCATGTAATTCAATACTCTGTCAATTAGCTTCCACTTTGTAACAAACCACCTTGAAATGTAATGTGTTAAAAGTTATTTATTAGATCACAATCCTTGGGTTGGCCGGGTGGTTCTTTCTGGGCTGGCTCAGCTGGGGCTGGATGGTCAAGGATAGCCTCAGTGTCTGGGGCTTCAGCTGGGATGGCTAGAATAGCTCTCCATGTGATCTCTCTTTTTTCCAGGAATCTAGCCTGGACTTGTTCAATGGTGGCAGAAAGGCTCCCCTAAATGGAGAGGGCAAATTCCAGTGTTCAAGCAACTTTCAAGCATTCACCTCTATCCTGTCTATTAATGACTCATTTTCCAAAACAAGTTGCATCGCCAAGCCCATATTCCAGGGATTGAGAAATAGACTCCACCTCTTGACGGAGGAGCAGCAAAGTCACATCGCAAAGTGGAGTATATACAGGGATAAAAAGAACTATTTCAGCCATTTTTATGAATAATCCACCACATACCCTCAGAGTTGTGGTAGGTTGAGGTGTTCAGATAACTTTGTCAGTAATTTCACTCTCCATGTCTCAGTTCTGTTTACCCATGTAGTTCAGTTAGTGTTTTTTTCTTTTTTAACAAGTTTTGGGAAGATAACCAACATCAGCTAAACATTTACTCCTGGCCACATTAGCAACCTCCCTGGAAAGAAAGATCTTTTCCAATAGCTCAAACAAAATTGCAAGACTGACATTTATTGGCTGGATTTGGGTTGCATTCCAATCCATGAATCAATCACCAGGGTCAGTCCCATACCTTAGATTAGGAAATGGGATCAGCTCCATCTGAACCATATGAAATAAAAGGTGAGAAGCACTGGTTGTCCAAAGAAAACTGTCTCACTGGTTTTTACCAGAGGAAGAGTGAATTAATGCTGCACAGTCAAAGCCAAGAGTCTGGCTAACCGTGATGTTCTTAAGTCACAGCATTAAGGAGAGAATTAGATTTTGGCTTGTCTATCTAGGTTTATTGTTGTTGTTTAAACTCACTTTTTGTCTCATAAACATTGAAAAACAGCATAAACACGTTTGTTAATAGGTCTTCAAGGTGGACTTTAAATATTTGTGTTGCTTATTTTTTCAGTCATATGTATGAATATTTTTATACAAATTTACAAAGGTAGATGGCATCTTTGCGTGATGAACCCATCATGTCACCTTACTGATGTGCCGTCTCTGCACAATAGGAGGAATATGACCAAAAAACAAATTCACAATGACATTTGAACAGTGTAAATATTTGGAGGGTTGTTAGAGAAGGAAAAGTGTTACTGGGGACCAAAAATTTCGGCGTTAGAATTGGAAAGTCAACTCCAAGTGCCTGCCATTTAGAGTTCAGGAATCACTTGCATTCTTAGTGATTAAAATCTCCCCACCAGTATTCCCTCATGCCAGCCTCATGCTCCCAACTTGCTCCACTCCTACTACAGCTTCTCGTTGTGCTTTGTAGTTTTGTGGGTGATTCTCAGTGAAGGAGGCAGAGTGGGATGATGGAAAGCACACTTGCGTGTATTCAGGCTTAAGTTCTGGCTCTGCCACTGGGTGGTGTTGATAAGTCCCTTCCCCTGTCTGGGCCTCAGTTTCATTTCTGTCAAGTGTATGATTAGGGTAACTGATCTCAAAGAACTCTTCTGGCACGTATGTGTTTTGGCACCTTCATCTTCTCTGATTGGTCTTGGGTCATTCGTCTCTACTCGGTGTAACTCACTTCACCCTTGGCTTGGGGAATGTGTACTGACCTCTTTTCTATGGATTCTCTCCCAGGCTTCCAAATCTATGGCTTTTGGTTCATAGATTCTGTTGGTCTCCTGTTCCCTCCACAAAGAGAATCCTCTTGACTAAGTCATGCTTTCTAGCAAGTTCACCATGAGAAGTAGTCTTGGCCGGTGTGATTTGTGACCCTCCATCGGCACAGTTGGCCCTGGCCTGTGCCTTACCTAAGCTGTGACACTCTTGCTGCCAGCCATTTGTCTTTCCTTAAGCCCTTGATACCCATCTTCTCTTCAGAATATACAAATGTGTCCTAAGAAAATTTCCCTCATTGATAGGCAGAATCATTTTTGTGGAATTTATGAAGATGTTAACATTAGCATTTTGGGGAAAGTCTATTTTATAGTTGTTTGTAAACTCATTTTCAGAACTGAAAGAAAAAAGTCAGATGTCATTCTTTTGAAGGATATCTTCCAAACTTTGATTGATCGATCTTTACTTTGGAAGGTACCTGGGAGGTCATCTTTTTCTCTGTAGGAAGTTGATTTCCAGGCAAACTTGTTTCTAATGGAACATTTCAGTTTGTTTTATTGTAATCTGAGACTGCAAAAGGAATTTCCCAAAAAAGAAGTTTTTTATGGTCATTGATTTATCTCATTCTCTCTCTCTTGTTTATGCTTTTGCAAAAAATATCAGTTAAAAGCAGTGTAGAATTCAAAGAAGAGCCAAAATAAAACAAAAACTTGCCAGTTTGAAAAATGGAGTTATCTATTCCTAGAATTCAGTGATGATTCTGCTGAGGCATTGTTTCCCCAGGTTCATGTGGTGGTCACTTTATCTTTTTCCCTTTTAGACATCAATAAGATGTTCTCTCATAGCACATTGCTCAAGCTTCTGCATAACTAATCTCATATGTTTACCATGTCCTCTCCCCTACTGGACTGTAAGCCCAGGCAAGAACTGTGCCTTGTTCATTCCTGAATACCTCACACCCAGCATAGAATGTGCTATGTGGTACACACTCATTGTGGTAAACATTCATTGTGTGCTCAAATGGAAGAACAGCATGTAGGGGTGAGATGTATCTGTAGAAAAGGCATAAATATTGAAAGAAAGAAGTAAATTGATTTTGGTGATGGATGGTCCTGAGATAGTTAAAGGTTCTAACTTGGAGGGCCTCCTTTGTTATAGTGGCAAAACCTCTATCAACTTCAATACTTCCTACAGGTTTAAAAGGAATGGAAAGCTCTATTCAGCATCTCAAACTCTTCCCTCATCCTAACGATGCATTTGCTTTCATCATAATGTACTGATAGGTAATCTTGCAAGGGCTGAACTTCTTATTGCCTTTTGGAAGGTCCAATTCACTCCAAAGGAAATCTGAGAATTTGGGTTCATTCATATTTTGTTCCTCCTTTTGGCAATGTGTACATTTACATTTAATGTTGAAAGGAAGCATGTTGAAATGTGTTTTTCATTTGTAAGTGGGATGGTCATTTCAGTTGGAGGAATGTAGCTGCAAGGATTTCAGTTGGCTTGGTTGCTTCTCAGGATGTCTGCCCCAGTGGCAATTCACCATTTCAGATTTTGTTTCCCTAAATTGCTGAAGCTTTGCTCCATCAGAGAGGTGCGGATTCCTATTCTTCTTATCTGGTCTGTTTTTAATCCTTGGAAAAAAACTCCTGAGTACTGAAGAGAAAGGGACACAATGAAAAATGTAAAATAGATTTTCAGACACCTTTGAGAAGGGACAATTTAATGGGACACTGTACTAAATGGGAAATGGGGAGAAATAAGAATCATGCCCTATGATTAACCTTTTGGACCCATCCTTGCCAATTTCTATGTTAGGTTTGTTAAATTAAATAAGCTTTCCTTAGCCTAGAACTGTCTGTGATAGCATAACCCTTCATTGTGGTATTGTAGAGAGACGTTGAGCTTTCAAGACAGGACACTGACACCTCTCAAAAGTGAAGGAAGCTGTGGCAATTTTAAACATTCCAACTACATTAATTCCAGTAACAGTTATCCTTTAAGTCACTTGAAATGGATTCCGCTTTTTCAATTTTCAAAATTTATATTTGATCCTCATGACCTCTGGGACCTGTATGGAGGCGCTATGTGTGTATAGCGGGAGGCAGAAGCAGGAAAATTGTTGATCTAGTTCTATTTATGTCTTTCTCCATCCCTTGGCTATTCCCTATACTTTATTCACATTTCTATGAAGAAACCTCACATTTCCAAAAGAAAGGTTGAGTAGGCTGGCATTCTTTCTTTGAGGGCAATGTTTTTATTATTGCTCTTCCATCTAAACTGAGAGTTGAGTATCATTTGTCAACCATCAGCAACAAGGGCCTTCAGAATCAATACTGAGCTCTGTGATTTCATCAAGCGCCATTGACCACCGGTTAATAAAGTCACTTCTCCTTGACATGCTCACACTCAAGGCAGCCAGCTTCTGCCTCCTCTGTCCTGGGAGCACTCTGGCACATGTGCCTTTCTTCAGCTGTGGGCTCATTCCCAAGAAATGTTTCTCACTTTCTACATGGCAGGAGCTTTGGATGTCTATAAGGAGCTCATGAAACTGTTGGTGTGGAGCCTCGTGTTTGTATTTAAGAGTGGGTTGGGCAGAGGTCAGAAGAGACTCATCAGGCTCTGCTGGGCTGAGTCTCAAGGTGGCTGGACATTGGTCCCTGTGAGTGAAGAGTCACATCTTAACTTTGCATGTTTATTGGTTTGATATGATTAGTTCATCCACAAGTTAGAGATGATTTTATTAGTTTATCCATAAGAACCTGACATACAAACCAGAGGACGAATGTCTTGTTGCATTTGGATGAGAGGTGGTGGTCAGGGAGCTACTAGGCTGTTCACATCTATCTTCTAGGGCTCCCCTTTCCTGCATATCAGGGTAACTGGTAAAGTCCATTAATCATCTGCAAGATGTCTAAGTGAGCATGGATGAAGGCATAGTTAAGGTTATAGGCCAGACTGCCTGGGTTTTGAATCCCACTACGAACCCTTAATCCCTATGTGATTTCAGGCCAGTTACTTACCCTTTTTAAGCCTTGATTAATTGATCAGGAAAATGAGTACTAACAGTACTTACTTCAAAGAGTTCTTGGGAGAATTTAAGAGGATAATCAAAAGAGTGTGTATCAAGGAGTGTGTATCAAAGAGCTTGGCATATAAAAAGTGTGCAATAAATGTTAATACTCATGTTAGTAGTAGTCATAATAATTGGTTTTGTTTCAGAACAAAGGTAATTGTATGTTTTTCCAGGCTATTTCATTCTATAATGATAGAATCTGGAAGATTACACCTGCTTTTCCATGGAATACTCCTTCATAAGGACTGGGTTACCTGTCCGCTGCTGGAGGCATGCTGACAATTTCTTATTTACTAACTCTTCTTTCCCTAGATTCTGTGTTCCTTTGTTTATATTTTTGAGTATGTGTTCAACTACCATTTATTGAACATTTGCTCTATCCCAGTAATACTGTGCTCTTCATCATGTTACCTAATTTAATTCTCACACTGTCCATTGGAGGAAAGATGCATTATCACCATTTTCCAGATTAGGAAACTCAGGTACAGGGAAGTAATAAAAGTTCGTAGGTGGTAAAGCTGCCCTTAAGCTTAGGTCTGTTTATTCAGTTCTGTGTTTATGACACTATGCTACGCTGCTTCTTCACTTATAACTCAGTATATTAGACCTTGAATTATGAACTTATATATTTGGTGCAATATCATTACTAACTTTATATTTGGTACAATGTGGCATTTTTGATGAGTTTTGGGAAATGTCCTGGTATCTTTATGTAAATTGAGTGGATGACAATTTGAAACTTGATTTCTAAATTCTACATGTTAGAATTTGGAAACTAGAGCTGTAACAAGAGATAAATTTGTTTTGATTCCAGAGAAGGTTCAGTCTCTGGGTGATGATCCAAATTAATGTAGTCTAGAACTTCCCAGATAGCTCTTAAGGGACAATGATGTAGGAGGGACAAATTATCAAGATAAATACAAACAGATAAATACAAATTATCCTGATAAATACAAATTTTAACTAACTTCTCTTAGATGGATCCAAGATAGTCAGGCCTCATGCTTTAGGGACTATTCAGGGACATTATCAAACAGATGATTTGATACAGATGACATTCCCATAGTTAATAAGAATTTCCATAGGTCACTATGTGCAGCCTTCTGTCTCTAGGCAAGAGTGTTCTTAACTTCACAGACATAATAGTCTTTGTTTTCTGACAGCTTTATTGAGATATAATTCACATGCCACGCAATTAACCCATTTAAAATTGTACAAGTCAATAGTTTTTGCTATGTTAAAATTTGCCATTTTAACCGTTTTTTTTTTTTAAAAGCAATGTAATGATTTTTTTTTTAAAGATTTTTTTTTCCTTTTTCTCCCCAAGTCCCCCGGTACATAGTTGTATGTATTCCTTTTGGGTCCTTCTAGTTGTGGCATGTGGGACGCTGCCTCAGCATGGTTTGATGAGCAGTGCCATGTCCGCGCCCAGGATTCGAACCAACGAAACACTGGGCCGCCTGCAGCGGAGCGCGCGAACTTAACCACTCGGCCACGGGGCCAGCCCCCATTTTAACCATTTTTAACTGTACAATTTAGTGGCAGTAATTACATTCATAGCATTGTGCAACCATCACAACTATCTATTTCCAAAACTTTTTCATCACTCCAGCAGAAACCCCATAACTATTAAGCAGTAACTTTCCCTTCCCCCTGCCCCTAGCACCTGGTAATCTCTATTTTACATTTTGTCTCAATGAATTTGCCTATTCTAGATGCCTCACATAAGTGGAATCATACAATATTTGTCTTTTTATGTCTAGTTTGTTTCAGTTAGCATAATGTTTTCAAGGTTCATCCATGTTGTACCATGTATCAGAATTTCATTCCTTTTTATGACTGAATAATATTCAACTGTATACATAATATTCTTGAATGAAGATATAAATTCCATGATCTTGTGAGCATAATCAGATTTGGGTCCGATGTTTCTTTTGACAAAATCAACTTGGAAAACCTGTTGAGGATAGTTCTAGAATGATACTTCTCAATCTATAGTCATCTGTACTATTATTTACTTAACGTTTTTCTTTAAAGCAATTCACTTTTTTTTACCTTAAATTCTTACTGTATCTTGTCCTAACCAATGTTCATGAAAACAATTGACATAAATATTGCATATTGCTGTTAAAATGATTTACACATATTTTTCTATGTAGCTCCCTGAGTATCTCCTGTATCTCAGCCTAGTGTATGATGTAAGGCATTTCCCTATCCCACAAACCTGGAGGGTGGGCTTTTATGTAAGCGCTGGAATAAATGTGGATCCTTCCATGGGGTATGAAATGAAGAAGAGAGGCATTGTAACAAATATAACCTGGTGTGAAGGTTTAGGAGCTTGGGTGGGAGTTAACTAGAAGGTTCAGATTCAGGGCCAAAAATGCCTCTGATCAGCTGTGTGATCTTGACATAGTCCCCTGTGCCTTAGTTTCCTCCTTCTTAGGAAGACTGAGATAGATCATCTCTTCTCCTCCTGCTCCCTCACTTTTGGGTGCTCTGCTTCTTTCCTCTCTTATGTTCAGGAATGACAGAGCTAGTGCATGCTTCTGCACTGCTGCTCCACAAGACTGTACTGGAGGGATTTCCACTTCTTGGGCTTTGGAATATTTCCATCTTCTCCGCTTTTGTTTCCCTTGCCCCAATTATGTCAGATCAAACTCCATTTGATGTAACTCTTAATGAATTTATTTTTTTTAAAGATTTTGTTTTACCTTTTTATCCCAAAGTCCCCTGGTACATAGTTGTATATTTTAATTCTGGGTCATTCTAGTTGTGGCATGTGTGATGCCACCTCAGCATGGCTTGATGAGCGGTGCCATGTCTGCACCTAGGACTCGAACCGGCGAAACCCTGGGCTGCCAAAGTGGAGCATGCAAACTTAACCACTCGGCCACGGGGCCGGCCAGATGATTTCATTTTTAAGGAGAGCATTTGGAGAACTTACGTCAAGGATATCACTTACCTTCATTTAGGACTGTGGGCATCTGCGCTGTGTCCATTTCTAGCAGCAATAAAATGGTGGTAAATCAGAAAAATTGCCATGCTCCTTAGAGCTTCAAGAATGAGCTCAGGAGTGCTCTGCTTACAGGGGTGCCAGCCTGTCAGAGAGTAAATCAGCTCTGTCCTTACGCCCCCCTTGCATCAGGGAAATCTCTGACTCTGTGGGATGGGCTTGATTAGTGAATCTCTCTCTCCCCAATATGAGGTTGCAAGTGTATCTCTCCCTTGTTTTCTTGCAATGTGTTTGGTGAGCATATTGGCCCCCTAGATTTTATTGCCAAGCACAGCTTAGCCCTCGTCAGAGAGATTATTATATGAACCTTGGGTGACTCCTGACTTCAGAATGGCCCTGGATTTACATTTTTGCATGCCAAAGTCAGGAATATAAATGACTGATGGAACACTGGGCCATGGAATATTTATGTATCTATTTTGAAATTTACATTTCTTCCTTTCTTATGATGGAGTTTGCTGCTCCTGGGGTCATAGTTGATGGGCCTGTAGCATCACTGGTGACATAAAGCAATCATCTAGGAGAGTGCTTGTAGCCTGGGTGGCGCACTGTGATGTGCTGCAGGTTATTACGCTAGCAATTCAGCAGTCATCGAACCCCCCCATCTCCTTCGCCCTCTCCCTGCTTCTCTTTTATGATGTCCAATAAATTTTACATGCTCCAATTTGCCTCATCCACCAACCTAATACTTTTTGAATTAAGAGTCTCTTCCATAGCTTTCAACAATGGAAATTTTGCTTTCTCCAACCAAATTATTCATAAGGGCCGTTCACAAGGATGCCGGAAAGAGGGAAGGACCATGCAGATATGGACAGTGCATACTTGCTGGTCCATCCAGAAGATAAGGTTGCTTGCCTGTTGAACTTATCAACTACATGATATATTGAGATGGAAGAGAACATCTATAGATATTCACTGTTATCTTGGATGGATAGACTGTGTTAGATTAGGAATTTTTTAGATGTGAGGTACATGCTTGAAGGTTCCCTAGTCCCTGACATTTTTCATGGTATATTCATGGTATATAGTAAGAATTAATAGTAGCAATAAGTACAGTGATGATAGCAACATTTCTTAAGCATTTAGTGCAAGTTGAATTACTTAAGCCTTCGCATACATTAAAAAAAATTCTAACAATAGTCTTATGATATTGTTCCCTTTTTTAAACCCATTCATAGAGGTGGAAAGTGAGGTCTAGAGAGGTTAACTAAATTATTCAAGGTCACACATCCAGTAAGTGACAGGACTAGGCCTGGATGTGATATTATCTGATACATATTGTGATTGCTACCCAATACCATCCTTTGCGGTGGGCTAGAAGCAGTGGCCTTGAGATGAACATTAGTTAATTTCCCATTCACTCAATCCACTAGCCATTGTTTTTCCCTGTCAGTATTTACAGAGTATCTGCTATGTGCAGGCCC
This sequence comes from Equus przewalskii, assembly GCF_037783145.1. Taxonomy (NCBI): domain Eukaryota; kingdom Metazoa; phylum Chordata; class Mammalia; order Perissodactyla; family Equidae; genus Equus; species Equus przewalskii. The sequence goes on from NC_091831.1 coordinate 63,778,079, forward strand.
TGTTCTGGACACTGGGGATACAGCAGTGAAGAAGGCAAACAATCCCTGCTCTTGTGTAGTTAATCTGTTAATAGGTACAGTCAGGCACTAAACATGTAAACAAATAAACCATTCACTTTTTAGCATTGGGTAGTACCAGAAAGAAATTGCATTAGAACAATGCGATGGAAAGTGTCCAGGCAGGGAGAGGGGCTACTTTACCTCGAATGGTCAGAAAAGACCTCCTAAGGAGAAGACATTTGAGCTGAGACCTAAATGATGAAGATAAGCTTGGGGGTGGGGGTAGGGTTCAGGTAGAGGAAACACAGATGTGAGGACCCAAGGCAGGAGCCAGTGTCTTGTATTAGAAAGCCGGGAGGAAGACTCATGAGGTTGAAGCATTATTAGCTGTGCAGAGGGTAGGTTATGAAGTCGGGAGTTGGCAGGGCTCAGATCATGAAGAGCAGGGCAAGGAGTTTAGATGCTGTGGTGTTTTCAGTTTCTTTCAATCAATATTTTACTGCCTACAGCCCATTTTCTTTTATGGCCTGTCGTCTTTTCTTCTGCCATGACTCAAGTCTTACCTCATAATTGGCATTTTAATCCTCTCTGTGATGCAACCCAACGCTTCTTGCTGGGCACCTTGCTTTGTTCCATTTCAGGGCAGCATTAAAAAGGACCAGAGGAAGTCTCCAGCTGAGAATGGCTCAGGAAGGAGTGCAGGTTGCAATCTAAAAGCTCTAATTAAATCAATGCCATTGCACATCCTGTCCACAAAGCTGGGGGCAGTCGCAAGCTCTTTACTGATGCAGTGATGTACACTTAAGAGTTGTATGGATTCACAGAAGCAATTAAATTGGCCTGTTTAATAGTGGTAAGGTCTCCATCAATAATAATAATTATTTTTATTGATTTGATAAGTGCAGTGGAAATAATCACAAAGAATAGCCATTTCTTTTCCCCGTGTCCTTTGCCCAAACGCTGAACTCTAGGCAATTCAGGCTGAGTCTAGTGACCTCTTGAACAATCTCACTGCAGCTCTACATGCAATACAGAATTACTGTGTTATAAAAATTTTCATTCTTTTCAGTTGAAACAGAAATTTTCAACTTTCCAGTCTTTTTGCTTGATGACAAAGGAATGCTCCCAATGTAAGTCATTAAATATGCATTTTCTTTTTTAGCCTATCGATCTTCTGTAATGTTTTCCTATAGGTCATTCTGTGACTTCTTTGGCCAGAAGTATAGGTTCAGTGGACACAAAATAGTCCTAGGCATTGCTTAGTTGTGGATGTATACAGAATCACATGGATACTGGAAAATCTAAAGGAAGATCTAAGTGGAGTCAGCAGAATTTTGGAAGCTACTTTTACCCTAGGACTATTATTATTTTTGCCTAATTACGTCACGCATATCTTAACAACAGGGATATGTTCTGAGAAGTGTGTCATTAGGCTATTTCATTGTTGTGAGAACACTATAAAGTGTACTTACACAAACCTAGATGATATAGCCTACTACACACCTAAGCTATATGGTACTGGTCTTGTTCTTATGGGACCACTGTCATGTATGCGGTCTGCTGTTGACTGAAACATCATTATGCAGTATTATGGACTGTAATTCCATATATGTGTGACCAAGGGAGGCCAGCAGACTTAAAGTGTACTAAAATGGGAGTTCAGCCTTAGGGAACAGAATAGTGAACCTTGAGTCAGGGGGAAAGAAGGAGCCCCTGAGTCACATGTGGCCTTCCTTTGGAGTCATCTAGTAAGAAAAACTAAGATGCTTAGAGGCTCCATCCATCTCCCCCATCCCAACATGAGAGAACCATGAAGGAATAATGAGGGACTGTTCATTTTCTATTATACTTCCCGCAGAGGCTAGCATATCATCATTCCCAACTGACCTCACTCAAAATAAAAGTCTCAGGAACCCTGAGTGCAATCTCAGAAATCTCCTTGGATTTTTGCCCAGGAATGTTTGCTCAGGGGAAGAAAGTTACGTCCACTAACATTTAGTGGAAGATGAGCACCTTAGTGCCAGAGTGGAGCTGGTATGGGACGCAGCTTTCACAATGGTCCTCCAAGGGCTGCTTCATTTCCAGATTTCTGTGGCTTTTCATAGAACCTGGAAACCACGTCCATGAGGAGAAGCAGTGTCCCCAGTTGTGTTAGACAGATGTTTGTGTGTATACCATGAAGAAAGGGTTCTGTTATCAGAAAGGTTTGGGGAATGCTTTAAATTCTATTTTCCTATTGGGCATTAACCCTGCATATTAGCATATGAAAAACTGAGATTCTAGAGTAATTGCTCAGCATTTTCTACACATAATCAAGGAACTCTTTGTCAGAGCAGGCCTGTTCCACAGAAGACCTATTGGAAAACGCTGGTTTAGAGGACTAATTATTTTTTCTTGTGTGTTTGCATATATAACCATACGTGGGGTGAGCATCTTTATCTTAGGGCAGCCTTCTTAGTGGGGAATTCCATGACAGTGCTATATAGATCATTTGTATCTAAGAGATCTGTTCTCCTAAGTTGAAATATCTCAACATGCATCTCTATAGACCGGAAGTTACTAATCCAGCTCCATGGAAGGACTTAGTCTTTTGGGCTAGAGTATACCATTAGATACAAGAACTGTGCATCATAGGATTCCTTTGGTTGAATTTTATGTAAATATTTAAGCTATTTATGCCTGGACAATCATTGGGTTTAAACTTTTAAAACTAATACTTAACTGACATTTATCGTTATTAAGATCGCATTATATACATTCAGGAATCATTATAATCATCAGACACGAACTGTTTCATTCAGACTTTATTAAAAGTGTGTTGCCTTTATTATGTTTAAATAGAATGATATCTCATCTGTTTGTTATTTGTGTATTACTTTCATAAACTTTACTATATCCCCATACAACTTGTATTATTATGCACTTTATACATATGACAAAGCTCAGTGATAGCACTCTCCAAAGAAATACAAATTTGGATATAGAGTTGTGGTGCCTAAGTTCTGCTCACAACTCTTCTCAAATGGGAGATGGAACGTGAGAGTGGCAGGCAGCTCCCTCATCAGAACCAGGGAGGTAGAGGCAGGATCTTCATTCAATACCCCTGGATCAGGTGAATGAAAAAGACATTAACTAATGGAAATATTTCAGGGTGAAATGACATGATCCATGTAGAGTTCTTAGCAGAGTACCTGCCATATAGCAAGCATCCAACAATCACTCTGTTGTTGTTGTGATTTTTATTATCTTCAAATAGCTTTGTCTTTTTTTATGGATTTTTGTAAACTGCGCTTTTTTTCAAGATAAAGCAAGATATAAATTTCTGAACATTTGAAGTCATTTATCACTATCATTTGATATTCCAGCTCTACCATCTTAATGGTATCCAAATCATTCATAGTATATCATAAAACTATTTCAATATCACAAGTTTTAGGTGTTAGAATAAGTCGTTATATAAGTCTTTTATGGAGCTCTTAAAATATAACACACCAGGAAGAGAAATATATTTTCACATATTTCCTCTCTTTAGTTAATCCTATCTAAACTTATTGCATGTAAATTGGAAGAATTGAAGAAAAGAGTTGAGAAAATGGCATTTTAAACATCAAATTAGATAATCGGTCTATATTGGGCTGGGGCACAATCTGTATGTATTCACTTGAAAACCAACTGCAATATTTCTAAAGTGACCAGGTCTATAGGAGTATAGACATTTCTTAGGAATAGGTAATGCATGGCCAGACATTAGAGGTGGATATTGTGTGTGTGAGTGTCTGTGTTGTGTGTATGTCTTTGCAAAGTCAAGTAGAGCACTTACTGTACTCCAAATGTTCTTTTCTGTTTTCTAGACAGTTATTGTCTTGTTATTTAGGACAGAGCACCAAAGAGGTAAATTTACAGATTTTATCCTTGTGGGAGGTGCTTTGCTATGTGCAGAAAGAAAGAGGGAATGATGGAACGTTCCTACTTTTATAAAAATGGGATCAACAATCACTCCAGTGGTAGGAAAAGAAAGCATACTGTTTTGAGATTAGAGTGGTTATTATTTTTTAACCATATGTGTTGATTTTAGACCAGGTTATTGGTTCTCTGCTCTGAGGCGTGAACTTCTCCTACCACTCCCTGTAACACTCAATTTTTGCTAGTTATAGTATCATCTTTATATGATCAATGACAATTGTATTGTCTTCTATAACAAGGCCTTCCGTGTTTGTTTAGTATTGATTATATATTTAAGTGAAATCAGAGGTCATTACAGTTCTTTTGATCATAGCTTTTCCACTCTTAAATTCTTATTCAAAATCTAATTGACTAGATTTTCTTCTCAGGACATTTTCTTTTTCATAAAGGGCTCATGAGTCTTGGATTTCTTAAGTTCTGTGTGTCTGGTATATTCAAATGACATTTTAGTTGGGTATAATATTTTTAGGATATATACTTTTGAAAAATAATTTTATAAATGTTTCTTCATTGTCTCTTGGCATTGAATGTGATTCTGGGTAAGTATGAAGTCAATGTGACTTTTCTTCCTTGTAGGTGACTTTCTTTTTTTCTATCTAGTTGTCCAGAGGATTTTTTCCCCCTGTGAATTTCAGTAGCTTAATTGAGATTTATCTGATCATTGATCACTCTGTATATCATTTTCTTGAAACTTGGTAAACAATTTTGATCTTCAGATTTTTTTCTTCATTTTGGGGACTTTTTTGTAGTATATGTCTGAATATATTTTCTATTCCATATTTTGTAACAATACACATATTATTGACTATCTTCTATGAGTATTAGCTGATGTAATTACTTGAATTTCTCTGTTTTTTTCATGTACATTCACTGGATTATGTCACTCTTTTGCTTTGTCAGTAATTTGATTTTTAGCATGTCCTCTCTGTCCTTTGATCTTTCCAAATTGCTTTTTAGTTCTGAATGATATTGTTTGAGTCTTTGATGTGTTTCCTTAGGTCTTTTTCAATCCATTCAAAGAAATTTTTTTCAGTTTATCCTATTTGGGATTGGAAGCTTCTTGAATCTGTTTGATTTTGTTTTCACTAAATTTGGTAAGTTTTTGCATATTATTTCTTCAAATACACTTTCTGTACAATCTCTTCTTCCTCACTTTATGTTACTTCAATGAAATATATGTTAGACCTTTTGGTATTGTCCTACATGTCCCTGAGACTCTGTTCATTTAAAAAAAATTTATTTCTCTCTGTTCTTTAGCTTAGATGATTTATTTTCATCTATCTTCAAGTCCACTAGATCTTTTGTCTATTATCTCCATTCTGCTGTTGAGATCATCCAGTGAATTTTTCATTTCACATATTGCATTTTTCAGCTCTAAAATTTCTAAATTTTTAATATTTTCTATTTCTTTCCTGAAAATTTCTACTTTTCCATTAATTTTAAGTGTGTTTAACTTTACCTCATGAAGCATGTTTATAATAGCTGCTTTAAAGCCTTTATTTGATAATTCCAGTATCTAGGTCACCTGAGAGTTTGTATATGTTGATTATCTTTCCCCTTGAGTATTGGTCACATTTTCCTACTTCTTTGTCTATTGAGTAATTTTGGGATTGTACCCTGGAGATTTTGAACATTATGTTTTTTTGATGTCAGGTTGTGTCATAATCCCAAGAAGAATGTTGATTTTTCTTTGTTTTAGCAGGGAATCAACCTCATTACTTTCAGACCACAGATTCTGTCTTGTCTTCTGTGTGTTCCAATCTCAGTTCAGTTTTCAAAGCCTTTGCCATCCTCCTTTGATCTCTCTTCTGCATGTACCACTCAAGAGCTAATATGAAATTTGAGTGGTGGTTTACAGTCTTAGTTCACTTCTCAGAGGCCTTGCTAAGCTGCACTGGATATGTCCTGCATATGCACAGCTCAGAGGTGAGCCAGAAACTTGTTATGGTTTCATAGATAAAATAAGAAGTTTCTCGGGGCTGGCCTGGTGGCGCAGTGTTTAAGTTTACACGTTCTGCTTCTCAGTGGCCTGGTGTTTTCTGGTTTGGATCCTGGGTGCGGACATGGCACCGCTTGGCATGCCATGCTGTGGTAGGCATCCCACATAGAAATTAGAGGAAGATGGGCACGGATGTTAGCTCAGGGCCAGGCTTCCTCAGCGAAAAAAAGAGGAGGACTGGCAGTAGTTAGCTCAGGGCTAATCTTCCTCAAAAAAAAAAAGGGTTTCTCTTCTCCAGCTCTCTCCACTATGGAATTCCCGCCACACCTTTCAGTCCTTAAGGGCCCCTTTTCTCACCTCTTCAGTTCAGAAATTTGGCATAGAAATAGAAAGCAGGGTTTTAGCTTCCCAAATGGCTGCTCTCTCACACAGCTCTGTGATGAGGTCTGCAGTTGGAAATAAAAAAGAGAAACAAACCTGGAAACTCATCTGTTGGTAGGTAGCTTCTCCACAATATGCCTGCTTTTGTTTGTTTTTCAACATCTTCAGGTAGTTGTTTTTTGTATTTTGTGCAGAGTTTTTAGTTTTAATCAGTGGAAGAGGTAGGGTATGGTGGGCTTACCATATCATCGTGGAAGCAGAACTTTCATTCAATTAAACTGCTTTCAACTGAGCCTCTCTCTTATTAAAATCTCATTATTATTGTTTTATATTATGGTATTTTCCCAATTCCTTGAGATATGGAGTTCTTTATCTTTTGCACGATGTGCTTCTGTCTTCCCTTTTCTGGTTTTGTTGTTATTTTCTAGCCAGTCTGTGTGTTTGCCATGCTATTTCTTCTCCCTCTGATAACGTTTGAGTGACTCTGAGAATATTCAATGTGGATGACCTCTTAATTACCTTTCATCTCATATAAGACTAGTTTCTTTTGCCCTCAGAGTTCAGTTTCAGAAGCAAATATTCCATGTTTTATCCATGTTTCTTGCTTGAGAAAATAGTGTAGGAAGGAGAAGAACTCTGCTGAGGAGGGATATGGTCTTTACTAGAGTACCCAACCTCAGTTCTGTCATCTCACATTCTGTTAAATGTCCTTCAGAGTTTGCTTCTAGACTTTGAATCGCTTCTCTGAATCAATATGTAGTCATGAAATCTTTATACCATGAGAGTCTGCCCACTTGTTAGTTTTCTATGTTTCACCATTTTCCCAGTAGTTATTTAATCTTTACTCAGTCAGAAGAAGAAGAATAAAAGAATACCTACGTAAAGTTTGCATCTCTTTAGATTTGAGAGCATTAATGAGAATTCTTAAGCTTTTGTAGATTCCCTTGTATAATTATTGGTATTTATGATGCTGTTTGGAGATGAACTGTATATGCCTCTGGTCAACCCCAGAATCTTCTGTCTCTTTCATTGAATTCCAGTTTTTAAATTTTATTGTATTAGCTTATATCCCTTGACTTCTTAAGTTCCTATTTATGTTTTTTATTTGGGTTTTACCATTTTATTATTATTTTGCTATGTATAAGTGGAAGAAAGTCTATAGTATAATTTTATTTAGGAAATTCAAGAATTTTTTCAAGTATGAAAATTAATATACATAGGCTTATATATATTTTAACTATCTATGTAACCTCATATTTTGCCTCCCAACTACCCAAATCCTTGGGATCCTTGGAGGCCAAACTCAAATCCTTCATCTTCTGTGATGCGTTTCTTGAGTGTTCCACCTAGCAATCATTTCTGCCTGTCTGAAATTCAACAGCAAGTACTAGACCTCTCATTGGCACTGCCCATAGTAGTGTAGGGGAGAAAGGCATTTCCTCTACCCACTGTGGGTCCTTCTGGCTGGACAACGAATTAAATTCACATGAGACAGAATAACAGGAGAAAATTAAACAAAGCTTTATAACATGTATACATGGGAGAGGCTCAGTAAAACTGAGCAACTTGCCAAAATGGCAGAAGCTCTCACCTTAAATACCAGCCTCAGATAAAGACAAAGGAGGATGTTGGGGGTGGGGGGAGTCAGTTATGGGAGATCACCAGAAAAGCACAGTAAACAAGGGTAAGGTTATTATGCAGATTTAAGTCCTTGCCTTCTGCATTGAAAAGAGTTTCTAGAGATAAGGTCATACCCCCTTCTTCCTGGTACAGAGAGGGAGACACCTTTACACATGGAGATTTCCTTTACAAATGTAAAGGTCTCTTAACTAAAGGTAACTTCTGAGTTTCTCTCATGTCTGCAGGCTTTTTTTAAAAGTAACCAGCCCAAAATAATTCTCATGCCAAGAGACATCTTGGGGTGGCCAATTCCAGTTCCCCACAGTAATAAGTGTGATCTTTTGCTCTGTATGTGCACTTTTCCCTCATCTTGCCCAAAGGCTCTTTGAATGTAGAGACTCATGTATTAATTTGTTTTCTTGGGATAGTATCTTAGATGCATACTTAATCAATAAATCAAAAGCTCCTGTGCTTATCTGCTCTTATGTGGATTGTCCAAGTCAAAATAGCTATCTTTTCTCAAATTGTGGAAATATGCTCCTGAAGGTAAAGTTTCCCTCTGTAGGTTTGGTCATTATTGAATCTTGTATAGGAAATTCTTTAAAAACATGATGAGATAATGACTGTGAAAATGCTTTATAAACTATAAAGTGCTCTATACATGTAAGACCATGATGTAATTATCACTCATGTCACCTGTATCACTAGTGGTCTGCAGGTAGTCTTGGGGAACAGGCTTTTTTCACAGCTGCTCTGTTCCACCATCTTACCCTGACCTTGACACTCTGGTAGTGGTGACTCTCAACAGGATAATCTGACAGTCAGCAGTGACTCGCCATGTACTATTACCTGCCTTTGTTAGTAGTACTTGGACAGCATATGGGTAATTCCCCAAGTTTCTTATCTATTGTCTCTATGATAAAACATTATCTGTCAGAAATCCTGAATCTAATTTCACAAAAGCTCTACTGTGGAACTTCCCCTAGCTGTCTGCTCCTCCTAAAAACCAGTACTGTGTTCCAAGTTTGAACTCACAGCTAATTTAACTTCGCTGGACTATTCCTTTAATTTGCCTAAAATCTTTAAACAGTAATTTGGTGCTATGGTTTGTGGACATTTTCAAAAACTATTGTTGCTGAGTAGAGAAAAGTAAGTATGGTGGAGCTGGGTGGGTTTGAATAAGTTTGGAGTTTTTATTTGGATGTGCTTTTTGTGTGTATTTATCCTGTTTCCTTGTTTTAGCTGTAAGGTCCTTGAGGATAGGGATAATGATTAAAACTATTCTGGAAAAATGGAGGATAAAGAAGGGCTTGAGCAATGCTTGTAGTGTTATAAATGGGAGAAATATAGAGATAAGGAATTGCTGACCAAGTACAGTAACACTAAATTGCAAGAGCATAAACCTGGAGTTTGACCAACTATAGCTGGATAACCTTGAATAAGTTACTTAACCTTTCTAGGTCACATCTGTAATTTGGAGATAATAAGAATATTTGCCTCCTAGGGCTGTTGGTAATGAATGTAAAGCATTTATAGCAGTGCCTGGAACATAATACAGGCAAAAGATGTTATGTGCTATCATCATCGTCATCATCATTGTTTTATTCTTAATTCTTTCTTGAAGCTTCAGCAAGGTAAATATAGAACAAATGAAAAGATACAAGGTTTATATAGCTTGAAGTAATAATATGAGATTTACTATGCCAGAAGTTAATATAGGCTAAGGATTAAAAGAATTATTAAGTATTGCTTATGGGCATTGTTTTAAAATGTTATGTGTGTTATCTAATTAATACTCATAACAGCATTATGAGATAGGTACTAGTTTAGTCCCATTTATAGATGAGGAAACTGAGGCACTGAGAGGCTAAGGAACCAGTCCAATATTACATAACTAGTAAATGGTTGGCCCAAGATTTGAATCTGGCCAAGTTCTGCATTTAACCCTTATCTGCGGGAGCAGAGGCGGGGCTGTTTTATGGGGAAGATACTTTCATGCCTGGGAGATCCAGAGTAGATTATTGGCAAAATTAGATGTTTGGGCACTCTTCCCATAGTTAATATCATTGTCAAGGGGAAATTTTGAAACATGTTCTCTTGTCAGAAAGAGAATCCAGAGACACATGGAGCCAAGGTCTGAGCCAGGGAAGAGGTGCTTATAATTTGATTCAAGACATATGGAATTAACCACAAAATAATGAGCAGTGATTGTACGGTGTGATGGCTAATGGATCTGGAGTATGATGGAAAGAATGATGGGCATGTACTTAGAACAGCTGGGTATGATTCCCTTTTTGCCACCTTCCACTTTGGTGACCTTGGGCAAGCTGTTTCAGCGTAGCAGAGGGACTTGGTTCTGCAGTGGTAGAATGAAGAATCATGTGGGATTTCTTCTGTGTACACTTCAGATTCTGAAAGTCTTAAGCCTTTTTGCATTGTTCACCCTGGCACTGGAAATTATCCATACCATATATTTAACATTTATTTTCTATCTTATTTTGTATTTTGCACATTGGTCATTCATTCATTTAGCCCTTTTGTTCAGGGTATGCTGTGGGATCATTATGTGATTTGTTTCCTTAATTAAAAATGTTGTGGAAGAGAATGTATTCTACCTCCAGGAATTCTCACTATTCTAACAAAGTGCCCTAAACATAATAGGTGCACAATCAGTGTTGTTCATACTGATAATGATAATGGTGAAGTAGTGTGCCAAATGCCACCTGCAATGGAGAGCGGTAAGTATGAGAAAAACTCCACATCTGCCCTCAGTAACTTTTTCAGAGTGTCTGCTTTCTTTTTTTTCTTTTTAAACTGTTGCGCCATATGCTGAGAAAACTGTAACTATGAGTGAGATGATCTCTGTCTTCAAGAAGCTTACTGACAAGGGCACAAGTAACCATCATAGAATTTAGCCTCCCAGGGCTGAGGAGACTTCACACTTACTGAGCCCAGCTTTCCACACACGCATTGGATCCCCATTAAAACGTCCCCACCAAGTGGTTGTCTGGCATCTCCTTGAATCTGCTTCAGTGACTGTGAACTCACTACGGCTCATTTTATCCTGGCTGGAATGACAGGCTCTCAAGTTTTGTGCAGGAGGACTGTCTTATTGAAGAGCAAAGGTCTTTCCTAGGCTGAGGAAAGCCATAGCAATTGTCTGAGTGATGTGAATTTGGTACGTGATGGTATTTGGGAAAGGGCCTCAAAGATGCTTTGTAGGAGGAAAGTCACAGAAGTATGAAAGTGAAGGACATGTTGTAGGAACACAAAATGGTCTAGCTTGACCATTTAGCAACAACAGGCTGTGGGTAGGGAGCTGTGAAATTCTTAGATAAACTGGAGCTTTAACTGGAAAGGCCTTGAATATCCTCTACATTTGTAATAGATAATGGCCTGAATGGAAATCAAAATCCTATATCTAGTTAGTGGCTGGTTGAGTAAATCTCTGTTAGCAGTCATATCTCATGTGTTCCCCAAATCCATACCCTTTATACTCACCTGGAAAACTGCCTATACCCATGGATTTTCTTTAGCTCACGGGCATGGTTAAAGCAGGAGTTATGAAGGGCCCTCTGCTGGCCTTATTTCTGTGTATCTCTGCTTTATATGCATAATAACCCTAAGGAGAAGCTGTGTCAATCTGCCTCACCTGACAGAGCCTTAAATCCTCCAAATGCCTCCGCTATTGGACATGTGCCGAGCGGCTTACAACTTCAAAGAGAGAAAGCATCCTGATTTTGTGGGTGTAGAAGGTGGGGGCAGTGATAAACAGGTCTTTGCCCATTATTGTCTTCTCCCATGATAATGAACCCATCACTAGCATAGGAATTTAAAGCAATGATTTTTCCAAGAGCCATCCAGCCCTGTTGCAGCCCTGCCTGAAAATGTAAATATACTTCTTGGGGACAGATTTGCGTTTTTTGGTGAAAGAAATTCATATATATGGCAAAGATGCCTCTGTAATTATGGAAAGTTTATTTCTGTCCCCAGATGTCAGCAATCAAATTCCACATAAATATATTTTGTGTAAATCTGTCAGCAGCTGGTCTACATTCAGGTTTCTGGAGATATTAGCCTGTCTTTGAGTTTATGACAAAGTTAAAAATTATTCATTAAACTGACCTGCAGTATATTCAGTAACTGGAAAATTGCCTTGCAGTTCTATTTGGTTTGTAGATGTGATCACAAGTAAATTTTTAACTTAATTAATTGGCCGTTTCTGTTGACAAGAAATTTATGTGGTAATAATTTGCTCGAAATAGATGCCGACTGTAGGAAATGAGATATCCATCATAGGCTTGTGTTCCACCAGCTGCACAGTGGCTATTATGAAAGTATTTCAGCTTGCGCCGACCCCAGTGTTTGTGCAGTCAAGATTATATATACCCACGATCCATAGCCTGCCAGAGAGGCGCTGGTGGAGGTCTATGATAACAAAGACTTTGTGATTTATGGCTTGCTGTGAAAGCAGAGCTTGATGAGATTAAACAATTTCATAGCACAAGTGTTTCTCAAGACCTGATTTGTAGTTGCAAGCTGATGGTAAATCACATTTATATATCTGCAAGCGTGCTCAGCAGAGGACTGCAATTACAGTTTAAGACAGCTACTTTTTATTTAATTTTTATCCTGGTTTTGTCTCTTTTATATCCCCTTCGTCTGCAAACCATTCACCTTCACAAGTCCTTTCCTGGTTAGAAGGCCAAAGATTGGAGTCAATGATGTTCTTCTTGTTTTTGTGCCAGCTTGGGAGAGAGGCTGGGAGGATTTCAGAGCAGCACAGACTGGTTCAAACTGGTTTTGACTGGTGTGCGCTCTTTGTTCAATTCTTTGTCCAAAGAGAAGTCTGTTTCCTGTTTTCCCTCAGCAGGCTGGTAGCTGATACTTGAACTTCTTGGTGTACGGCCGAAGGAAGAGAGGGCTTCCTCATCCTGGGAAATAGGGCAGCTCTGAGCAGATAATGTGGAAGGGGGATGAGGATTAAACTGATTTGGGAAGCTCAACTTCAAGGTTGCAGAATATCTCAGGGGTGTACAGCTGACTCCCCTTTAATAGGAAATGTGGAATTGTGTTTCCCCTGCAAATCTGTGAGGAATAAACTCTGTAATCAGTTTAAGTGGTTTATTGATTATCTACTGTGCGCACATCTCTGCGTTAAGTCTAACATAGCATCTCTGCCCTCAAGCGGTTTATAATCTACATATGGTGCTTACAAAAAAACAACAAACTAGAAGTGGCAAGACTTTATGTCTTAAATGGGTGGTTCACACACTTTTGGAGTTCAGAGTAAAGGGGAGAGAGAGTACTCCCAGCTGGGAAGGAAGAGAAGATGAATAAAACAAGTGCTTGAATGATTAATGGGATTTTAGGTAGTGGTGAGAGCATTCTGGAAACTTCATTTATCTGCACTAATAGATGCCTCCAAAATGCCCAGCCGTAGGTTCAAGTCCAGGCTGGGTGGCCAGTGATTTAATACTTATAATAACAACATAATAACTTTCATTGAATGCTTACTACATTCCACACTAAGTGCTTTACATGTATCATCTCATTAAACCTCAGAATAAACCTAGAAAGTGAGTACTATTATGATCTTCATTTTGGGAATGGAGAAACTGAGGTTTAGAGAGGTTAAGCAACTTGACTTTGTTCATCCAGGTATTGAGTTGAGCTGGTTCTGAAACCCTGATGTATTTCCCTCCAAACCTGTGTTCTTAACCAGTGTGTTTCACTGCTTTTAGATAGGGAACATGAATATCATTAGGGAGGTGATACCACTGCTATGGCTGCTAGTTGTATCTCCAAATGCTCAGGTTATTTGTTTCCCTCCAGGTACCTAAAGTTTGGGTTATTACATTTGGTTTTTGTGGTGGGGTGAATAATGGCCACCCACCTATGTCCGGTCCGAATCCCCAGAATCTGTGATTACTACCTTATATGGCAAAAGGGACTTTGCAGATGTGATTAAGTTATGGATCTTGTGAAGGAGACATTATCCTGGGTTATCTGGGTGGGTCTGATGTAAGAGGGAGGTGGTCTTTATAAGAGGGAGCAGGAAGTATCAGTCAGTGCAGAAAGTGATGTGATGAGCGAAGCGGAGACTGGAGTGATATGCTTTGAAAATGCAAGAAAGGGACACAGGACAAAGTCACAGCACTTAGGCAGCCGTGAGAGGTTGAAAAAGGCAAGGAAACAGATTCTCCCCTCAGAGTCTCCAGAAGGAAGCAGCCTTGCTGACACCTCAATTTTACCCCTATGCGACTCATTTCAGACTTGTGACCTCCAGAACTTTAAGACAACAAACTCATGTTCTTTAAACCACAAAGTAACTTGTAGTAACTTGTTATAGCAGCAACAGGAGACCAGTACAGTCTTGGACAAATTCAACCAGTTCTACAGAGAGTTGAACCCTGACTTTAAAAGATATTGGATTTTTTTGTTTGTTGAATAGGGGGTACTTTTTGATTTCTATATTCTTCCCATCTCCTCTTTTTGTAGCCATAAGGGCTGTGATCATGCCTTTCATTCACCCATGAACCTCCAGTGCTTAGCACAGTACATGGCATGTAGTAGGTACTCATAAATATTTATTACATGAGTAAATGAGATTACTTCATCCTCTCTCCAGGGTATAGGTGTTCAATCTGTTCAGAATTCAGTTTTTTCCATAGCCTGACCTACTGATGTCATAACTTGCTCTTTGTGAAGTCACAAAGGAGTAAGGAGGGACCCCGCTTATTGTCTACAAATTCAAAACATGTCAGTGTAGTGAGGGGAGCAGAAAGGCTGTAGAAAAGCCAAGACTGGCTTAAGAATCTCTATCAAGTCACTGAGAATGGTTAATTGCGCCAAATATAAAAACATAGGTGAACCTTTATCCTGAAAGCCGAAAGATAGGAAAGTTTAATAAAGAGCGTTTGGTCTCTGGGACCCTCACATGCTTCCATCCCTGTGTTGGCTTTCGTCTTTTAGTCGATAGTTAGGTAGTGTTTTCTATCTGTTTGATATTCCTGAGTTTATGCCCCTGAGGGTCTTTTAACTGAGGCCTAATAGGCACGGTCCTGTCCACTGAGTACAGATGGTAAACTCACCTGTGAAGCTCTTTATGAGGGGGTGAGCCAGTCCAGTATCTTTGGCCTAGATTTGAGGGACCCGGTTTGAAAATCTGGAGAAAGCTGAGAGCTTCATTTCTCCCTCTAGGGTACTAGTGTATTAGCCTCCCAATAAAAGTTAATTGAATTTAATTTTATGTTTTAAGTGTGATGCATTTTAAAGTTCTCCCCAGTGCTAGAGTCCCTCTTGAAAAGGCAGTAAATTCATATTTAAACTACCAAATGTAATTCAGCTCAAATAAGCATATTCGGCAATCTGTGTTCTAGATATGTGCGGCCGACCTTGTGTTGAGACCAAATCATTTCATCCTGGACAAAGTCTGTTTGGAGTTAATTGGGGAAGCAACGTAGATGTATAGTAGGTCACTCTAAGCTTTTTATTCTCTTTCTGGCCCTCATTCAAAGAGTCACCGTAGCATACATTTTCTGATGCCAGTTCTTCCGTCGTTTTATAAATATCAATATTTGACACAGTATGGAAGGTGAAAAAGACAATGAAGATCTTCCTGCTGGAGATTCTTTATCGGATGCACTGCTTCATCATATCATTTTAAAACAGTTAATTGGTCAGCTTGAGCTTTACAGGGCACTGTGGGGTGGGAGAAAGCACATTGGTCTGGGAATTAGGTGACCTGGATTCTAACCCCTGCCAGTCCATTAACCAGCTTAGTGACCTTGGGCATTTTTTTGTTTTCAGGCCTCAGTTTTTCCACATTTTTTTAAACCAGAGGGTTGAAAGAGGGCAGCAGTTTACAAATTGCATTCTAAGAGGTACAAATGTGTTGAGTTTCTTGGTAGCTCTGCTGAGAGACCAGAGTGAGGGTGGGATGAGCAGCAGTTACAGGTAAGACCAGCCAAAGAGCCCCAGGCCCTCAGCTTCCCACTCCTTTGTCCAAAGTGAGCAGCTTCCTTCAACAATAGTAACCTCTAGCACACAGGTGGGTTTAGACTTTCCTCATTCATGTAATTTTAGTTTTGTCTCTCTGATCTCTATCCAAATTCATTCCATTTTTCAAAGGCTAGATCAAATTTCATCTTTACAGGAACTCTTGCTCAACCACTCTAAATTCCACAAAGATCCTGTTCCAATTTCTTTGAGAACCTAGTTGGGACCAAAAATGTTCCCACTAAACAACACAGTGTATTTTGCCATGCATTATAGATTCAGTCATCTTAGTCTAACATGACCCTAAGCCCTCCGAGGAAAGAGATCCTGCAATTCTTTGGTATCCTCTGAAGTGGTAGATAGTTAACAATACAATAAAAATATTTATTATAATAAAATAATAAATTGTGCCAGTCTGCCCCTGTTAGAAAAGGCAATGCATTCTTAGTAAGCAGAAATAAGATATGTTTGGTTTGGTGCACTTTTTAGTATTGTGTTTGCAAACATTCACTGGTGACATCATTGTTAATTCATTTCCAAGGAAGGAAAAAGTCCTTGCTAAAACTAAAATTCCAATCTCTCAGCTCTGTTAAGAGGCCACCAAATAAATAAATCTCCTCTGGAGGAAACCCAACCATAGCCAGGCCTGCCAGATCAAATATGAACTTTAATTCCATTTGAATCTCCTTGGTGTGGTGGAATAAATGGTTTGGGATTAGTTTGGCATTAACAAAGGGGAGAAACACCCAGAAAACAAGCCCTGAATCAGGACAGGTTTAAAGAGCTCAGCCTCCTGGTGTAATATTCAGTCCATTCATTTGAGTAGAGTTCTTCATAAACTTTTAAAATTCTGTGACCAGATGTGTACCCCCTCTAATGTTACTACAACATACAAAGATACTCTGGCTCATACTAGGGAATCTCAGTGTTGAATAAAGGTATTT
This sequence comes from Equus przewalskii, assembly GCF_037783145.1. Classification (NCBI taxonomy): domain Eukaryota; kingdom Metazoa; phylum Chordata; class Mammalia; order Perissodactyla; family Equidae; genus Equus; species Equus przewalskii. The sequence goes on from NC_091831.1 coordinate 63,794,927, forward strand.
TCCCTTGTATAGTAGACAGAAAGAGATTCTTGGAAAAACCCTTGAGATGTATAAAACCAGAGCTAATCAGTCAATCAGGAAACATGATGATGTGCCTTTATGCAGTTCAAATGAAGCCATGTTCTCAGCCCATGAGGTTCTCTTTCAAGAATAGACTTCCTCCAGCAAAGAGGTGGTTATTGACACAAGCAAGCATAAAAGATATTTAATAAGATGGACATTCAGCAAGCATGTGTTCAAGAATTGAATGAATGAATAATTTGCTAATGGTTTGCCCAAGCTAAAGGAAAGAGAGTATTATGGTGAGAAGATGGAGGTCAATGTTGGACTTTCACTAAAAAAGGTAGAACTTGGCCTCTGTAGTGCTAAAGTGGATGTTTCTGCAACCTTCCTCAATAAAGGGGTAATTTGGAGAAAAGAAGAAAAGGTGGACACAAACTTTACTAAATTGTTTCTCATTCCCAAGTTTTTAATATGCACAGACAGAAAAATAGACAATCTCTTTTTGACGGCTTAAGTCATACCTGCCAAATCATCAGAGCAGCAGAATCAGCCTTGGAGAATGTGAGGCCGCCTACTTTTATAACTATTTCCAAAGTACTTTTTTTTCTTTTTTCAACACCTCCTCCTTAGTGTTGATAATGCAAAAAGCATTTAAAGGGTTCCACAGAAGTAGAGCATTTGCCTTACTCTACATGGTGTTACAAGGAAGTAGATTTCTGCTCAATAGTAGGAAGGATTCTCTAATAGAGTGCCATGTCTCATCTTCCTATTGCAGAGGATATTTCGATACATTTGGTCGAGAGTTTTCAGTCTTCCAATTCCATGCATCTACCAAAAATCTGGTGTTTATTTGTCAAAAGTGTCTCATGACTGACCAAGCAAAATGCATGAATAGTGGTCCCAATGAATTGACCCTTACTTACCCTCTTTAGTACTGATCCTTTTGGAGCATTGGATGGGGCCACATTATTGATCTCATGTCTTAGGTTTTGGACACTTTTTTGAGAAAGATTCTTCCAAAGAACCAAGATAATCTAGAAAGGAATACGAGAAGTTTCATTGTTTCTGAGAGAAGAGTTTTGAAGCGGAATAGTTACATCAGGTTCTGTTGTGACAGTGCCACTTTCCCTTTTCTAGTCCCAATAAATTTTTAAATACTTTTAGGACAAAATTAAATTGTATCCTTTGTTAACTATATGCCTAGGTCCATATCCACATGCACCTATCCCTGCCTGCTTTGACAGAATGAGTTACAATGTAGCACAATCACACACATGCCTATAGGGAATCCTAAATACTCCCAAACTTGCTGATTACTTGTTCTAATCTCCTTAATGGGCATAATCCTTCATGTGAATCAGCTGGTATAGATTTAAGTTAGGTACATTAGCCCTAGAATACATTTCCTAAAATATTTAACTTAAATCCTAAAAGGAATTTGCTTCCTTGGTAAGACTTAATTGAAAAGCATGGGTTTGTAAGCAAGACTGAATTATTTATGTCACTGATTCCTATGACCATCTTATAGGTAATTGTAAAATTTAGGTTTCTTTTTTTTTCTACATGTAATGGTCATCTGGGACTCTGTCCTCTATTCTGGTGATAGTGGTTAGATGGATTTCTCTTCTTTAGAGGAAGCTGCCATACTTCCTGTAAAGGGGTGCTACACCTTCAAGGCGGAGACATGCTTTGCACATTTAGTATGTAGTGAAGATCTGAGAGATGAGTTGACATTGAGAGGAGATTGTGGGTATGTGTGACATGAAAAGGAGTCATAAGCTACTTTTCTGGTTTTAGACATAAATTAATATTGAACTCTAATTATAACCTTTCAATTAGCTCAAAGAAGAGTGGATACTGTAACATTTTATATGATGGTTTCAAAATTATGGATTTTGGGGTTATTTTCTTCCATACTTCAGCATGACCCTCTAAAAATAAAACAAGGGTTTATATTTTCTCAAGGAACAGCAAATGAGTTCGTTTACTACAAAACAAAGCTAAAGTGTTTCTCTGCCTCAGGAGGCTTTCAACATTTGCTATTCCACTTGTGTGTTTGCTTTCTCCACCTTCCTCCCTCCCTGTCTTTTGCTGTTGGGTCTCCGAATAAATAACATGCACTTCATCTTTAACTTCAGATAAGCAGAGTCACAGTCATCTGGGATATTGTGATGAACAATGTACATTTTATACACATGGTGTCATAATAATTTAAAATGTCATCTAAATCTATTTATGATCTTCTAATGACTGAAATGCTTTGCAATTGTAGGGGATATTTTATAACTGAAGTTTTAATGGCTGAATCACTAACACCTGGCTGTCTGGAATGCTTTTTCTCTCTCCCAGTTAGGCATTTAAATGCATTTCTGGAAGGCCCAAGGGGTGGGAAGTGACATATAAGCTCTTAAAAGAAGGAAAATTAGTTCTTGATACCTTAATGATCAGTCAGGTGAAAGTTTGCATACTTAGCATTAATGCTTTTAAGTGGAATAGTTTGATTAAGACCCTTGGTAGGTTTTTTTTTCTTTAAACATTCTTCTCTACGAGATTACAGAGGGAAATGTTGCTTATTGTGCCCATCCCTTAAAAAAAACCTTAGATTTCCCACGAGTAAGAGTTTTCCATTTTGTAACTATTTATTTCACCCCTTTTCTACTTTTTTATCTTAGATTGATTTTCAAGACAATCAAGTTACCTATTTATTGAGAGTTGACTATGTGCTCTTTTACTGGGCTAAGATGTCTATTTTACAAGTACATCCCTGTATATGTACAGGTTCTTATCCCTGGATGTTCATACAGTTGCTTAAAGAAGACCATAAATATACACACGAAAATGTTGGTGAACCGCACAAACCAATGTGTAGTTAAGCCCATAGCAGCCCCTGGTGGATGTTTACTAATGATGATGGTGGCACTAAATTATCTGGCACAGGCCAGGAGAGGTCAATACAAGGTTGTCCAGTGGCCTGCATTAAGCAGTCACAGAGATAAGGCTGCATTTTAGTTTCTCCTGTTTGTACACCACATATAAAGCCTTCAAATGCAATATCCCACTTAATTTCCATAGTAATCACTGAAGGCATTAGAGGTGATATTTATATCTACAGTTTTGCTGAGAAGAAAGCCAAGGCTCAGAGCCATGGATGACTTGCATAGCCAAGCTCATATAGCTGGGGAGGTAGGAGAGCAGAGCCTGGAACCCAGGTCTTCAGCATCCTATCTGCTTTTTTTCCCCATCTTGCTTCCAGTCTCAGGGTTCCTAGCAGAGTGGCTTTAGGTCAAATTGCCTTAAAAGGGGTAATTTGCTTGAAATGTAGCTGGATGTGCAATATCTTTGCTCATGTTGTAGCTGGGAATACAGTGGCAAATCTGTGTATGTTTGTTTCCAATGAAGATTGACTAGACTGATGAAATAATGATAGGCTTAGCTTCCATTTTTATCAACTAACGGCGTTCCTGGTGACAAGTCCCCATGATATTATTTTATGACTCCTAATGCACACTTTTGTTACTCCTGCTTTCTGGGTAGATTCAGCTGATGTTTCTCACACAGTCCTGCTTTGACTGACATCAGAAAGCTCTTTGTGACAATTGACTTGAGGATTCATTATTGGACAGTTAGTATAGAGAAACTCCATGCTTTCTGTCCCGTCAAGGCATTAGCGTGCTGCAGACATTACTAAACATGATTGCTCCATCTCTTCAAACAAAAAGTCCACTCTAAAATTTTGGAAACCAAAGAATTGGGACTGCTGTACTTGCACATTTGCAAAAAGGAAAAACAGGCTGTGTTTTCATCACTGTGTATCTTTAGGCAAATATTTTCATTTGTCTCTCCAGCTCCATGTCTGTAAAATGTGAGCATAATGCTTGCCTTATGTTGCTCGTGGGATTGGTGAGGTGACCAAAAAAGGTAATTTTGTTGAAACATTTAGAAAAGGGTGAAGAATTAGACAAATGAGTTCTCATGTTTTTATTGATATCACTTCAGACCTTTGCTTCTAACTATCATATAGGTGATTATAGATAATTTGGCCTATGTTTGTGGCAGCATAATTTAGCATTTATAAGACTTTTTGAGTTTCGACAAGCATGTGGTTTGGTTCTTCAAGTTCAAGCCTGAGGGAGATAACTATTAGGAGTTAGGGGTCTTCGTAATTAGTCAAATTAATGAGCCAATGGCTACATGTGGCAGGGTCATCTATGATTTCTGCAAACATTGTAAAGTTCCCATGTTACCTTATCTCTTAGATATATGATTCTAGCTGGGGTGTGACAAATGTTCAAGCGACAATCTATCCCTCACATTTATTTCTGAGAAATAATTTTGGGGCTCTTAAGTCTATTTCCTCTCTGCTTTGGTGTAACATGATGATATTTGGCTTTGTGTCACTCACTCGTAATTAGGCAGTTCACATTCATATTCTCTATTATGGTCTATTGGGCAGAGTAGCCATTCTTCAGGCAGAGTGCTACACTTGGGGGTTGTTTTGGTTCTTAATAATGCTTTTTTGAGCTTCTACAGTAAATACACCTTGGTAGTAGGGGAGTTGACGAGCCTGGGTGTTGTGGTGTTGGCTGTGGAGCTGTTTGCTCATAAATCCATGTAGCAATCTCTTGGGGGAAAAACTCATTCTAAACTTGGTATCAAGCTCTTGGGCCAATGACCAAGGTGGGCTCTGTTTCTATTGCGTTCAGGTTGCTTTTGTGTTCATCTTTCAAAGAGTGATAGGCTAAGTTGGATGGTCCTCAGTTTTTGTTGATTTAACTTGAGAGAGTTCACAATGGAAATTCTTTGGTTTGCTAATTGCTCCAGTCCTAATACACATAGCTCTTAAGGAAACAAAAAAGGAGCATTGCTCATCTAAGTATTTACCTTTATAACAGTGAAGTCACCTCTTGGTATCTATCTTCATCCTTCCCACAGAACTTGTAAAATGTCTTATCTCCTTTCCTAAGCCTTAGGCTTTATCCATATATCTTAGCTTCAGATTTGAATTTGTTCTCATCCCTAATCTGTTAAACATTTTTATAAATAACTTGTAAGGAGCTGGAAAGGGGCCTTGCTTATTAACTTTCAAAATACAAAGTTAGGGAGGTCAGGATATAACAGAGATTTTAGATCATAGTTCTAAGTGGTCTCAACGAGCTAAAACATTGTCTGACACCTACCAGACAAAATTTAATAGAATTATAAGTTTGAAGTCTTAGCTTTGTATTGAAAAAAGTCAATTATAGAAGTGTGTGCTGGGGCCAGCCCGGTAGCACAGCGGTTAAGTTCTCTTGTTCCACTTCTCGGCAGCCCGGGGTTCGCCAGTTTGGATCCCAGGTATGGACATGGCACCACTTGGCACACCATGCTGTGGTAGGTGTCCACATATAACATAGAGGAAGATGGTCACGGATGTTAGCTCAGGGCCAGGCTTCCTGAGCAAAAAGAGGAGGACTGGCAGCAGATGTTAGCTCAGGGCTGATCTTCCTCAAAAAAAAAAAAAGAAGTGCGTGCTTGTAAGGTGTGGCTTGGCAGTGTTCCACATCAAAAGCGCTGGGATATTTTATTTGATTGAGATTTGGTGTGCATCACCATCCACTATAGCTTGGAAAGGTACTGCCAATTTGGGTGTAATGGAGACTTTGGATTCTAATTTTTCACTGTGAGTGTCTTCTTGAGAGCTATACAATTCACACATCATCTAGAAGACTATGTTAAGTTCAGGGTTTCACATTTTAAGACAAATAGGAAAACTAACTGAGAGAGATCAGGCTGTTGAGTATTATAGAAATATTTGGCCTAGAATAGAAAAGATTAGGGTGACACATAGAATCTTCTTTCAAACAGTTGAAGCAGTATTATGTAGTTGAGGACGTAGGTTGCTCTGAGGTCAAACTTAGGACCTGTGGGTTAATGGTACAGGGAGGGAAGTTTTGGCGCAGTGTAAAAAGGAAATCTTGTGAAGGGATCTTACTAAAGAGAGTGATGTACTGCCTAGCACAGAAGTGTGGACTATGCTGGAAGGGCTGAGACCAGAGCTGAAGGACCATTTTAGCAAGGTGGTGTCAAAGAGACATCTACAACCTTGTAGGCAACTGGACAGGTCAGCCTCACAGGGTGCAAGGATCCTTTCTGACTCAAATTCACTCCTGTGCTGAGAATTTCAATGTTTGCAGACATATCTGCAGTCATTCCTTGTTTATATTCAGATTGTCACACAGAATTCTAAGTTGAGAAATCACATGGTCACTAAGGTGAATACCAAGCAAAATTTGGTTTTCTGAAAGTTGAGCTATCTTCATCCACTTCTTTGACACTGCTGCCTCTTTGGGCGTGCCCTCTACTTTCCTTTTACAGTAGCAGGATGGATATGCAGTGGTCAATTCCAGCTCTCCTCCCTTGTACTCCATATAACCCTTATAACCAAAAATGCTAAAAGGGCTAATGGTGTCCTTATTATCTCTCAGCCCCTCCCTTTGCTGTGCCCCACCTGCCCCCAATCACCTCAGTCCCACCTTCAGATTCTCTCTTGACTTTTTAATTTTCTACTTGCACTTATCTAAACCCTACCCTTCTTCCAAAGCACAGCTCAATCCCATTTCCTTCCTAATGTCCTCTCTTTGTTAACCTTCACTCATCTCTTTTCATCAGGCCCCTAGACATCTTTGGAATTTCACAGTATAGTGCTTAATTGTTCTCAAGTTTTCATGTCTCTTAATTTTATCTACCTATCTCCATAGTATGTGATTTTTAGATTAAGACTTTGCCTTAGTGCTCAATTAATCAATGTATACTTATTATTGATGTACTGATTGGACTACAGATAAGAGCACAAAAGAGAACCAGTTGGCTAAAAAGGATTGTCCCCTGACTCTGGCCTCATTAGTGCAAGGTCAAAACTAACCAGTTTATTTGAGTACCAAAAATATAGGGTGCCATATGAATCATATTACTATGTCAAACAAGCTACTTTACTTATTATTAAGACATCCTTCTAAACCTTCCACCCCCTCATCATGTTTACAGGAGGCTTAGATGGCACGTGTAGAGGAGGTTCCTAGAAGGCTATGCAGCAAAGCCATAGGCGAGTGTTCCACTCTTGCAGATTCATTCAGAAAGTAGAGAGAAATTCCTTTTTGAGTTTGTGGCTTCCCTTTGCTGCAAAGTGTCTTCTAAAATTTATCTCCAGTTTAGAGATATTCAAGGGGTTAACTTTGACTCCTTCACCAAACCCAACTGCCTAATGTTTTTAATGGCATAATGTGCTAATAGCCATACAGCTGTTGTTTCTCAGCCTCTTCCTTTATCGAGTTAGGCACCATTTAGTAGGCTAAGTTGAAATTATAAACAAATTATTTTTGCATATGGATCAATGGAAATTTAATTAAGTTTATTAAAACTGTATATTGGACTGAAGAGTGCTGTTTTCTCTCACGGATTTAAACCAACCTCCTTTGGCTGAGCCATATGAACTGAATCGCAGGGGGGAAAATATTTTTGGTCATTTAAGATTATTTTGGTTCAACAGATGGTGGCTAGCATCAGAGTGTGGTTTTTCTTATTTGTTAATTCATTTGCGTGTACATACATGAATGGTACCTAGAGATCATCTAACTCAACATGCTTATTTTCAGTGCCTGGTATGGTTCCTGGCACATAGTAGGAACTCAACTAGAGTTGTCAAGTGAGTGATTGCAATCTCAGGTGCAAAGAAGTGGAGCGATGTGCTAAGAGTCATGCTGCTGCTGAGGGGCAGAACCACTAAAGAGGCCAGAGCTCTCAGCTCTCAGTCCACTGCTCTTATCACTCCTCTCAACTGCCCTCCATTGATTCATTGCCTGTGAAATGTCTTAAGTATTCCACAGATACATTCTGCCTGTTCTCATGGCAATCTCGGTTTATGTTGCAATAAATGTTATCTTAATCTCAACTGATTGACGAGTTCTTAAAATAATAGCATTACCAAGATTCCTGCTCAGATTGTAAATCACAAATATTCTGCTCTTTGAAAAGCACTTGGGGTGGTTAGCCAGTGTTTCAGATGTGGTTCGGGCAGCCCAGTTGCAGTTGGAGGTATCTGAAGGGCCTTTTACCAAAAGGAATTAAATGCTGGTTATTGGATAACTCAGAACAGGAGGCAGGCAATTTATGGTAGATGACCTAGGCTCCACGATGTGAATACTCCTCCGTAGATCTGGAGTTACAGCAGAAGAGAACTAAGATGGGCTGAGTGACAGCAGTTGAGAGAAGCAACCCTTCTGGGTAGTAGAACATTCGTGGAGATGTTCGTTGCAGCTTCCTCGTGTCAGATTCACTGGCAAATAGGAGGCAGTTCTGTTTGGCTCTGGCGAGAACCATTCTCTCTGTCTGGGGGCCTGTTGTTTCTGTCATTCTTCTCGGAAAGTGGAATCCTAAATATGGGCAGCTGGTTAGGACTGGAGCCTTGGTGACTTCTGAAAGTTATAACAAATGGAAGTCATTATCACCATTGCCCCCCTTTACCTTTGTGCTACTTGAGGCAGAAAATGATTTTTTCCCCCTTGGTTTGTTTTGGAGTCTTTCATCCAGAGAGAAAGGGATTAGCCTATGGCTACAATAGTGCTTTCAGGGCCTTTTGGCGTGCTGCAAATGTTTACTTATCCAGGTACAAATAGGTAAAAGCACATAGTTAAAGCCCCCAGCTGCAAGGTCATTTACCTTTTTAAAATTCAGCCTCATGTGCCGACTGAAGTCGAGGGCTTGCTGGTATGAGCCATTAACTGCCTGTTGTATGTAACCTCTCCTTGTCTTACACACAGCTGCGTGTGAGCCGCTGGTGCCTGCAGTCAGCCCACCATGCATGCCTTGCAAGCAACAAAAGCAGTTTAACTTGTGATCACTGATCATATGATCCACTTACAGGGTGCAGGCTCAGTCAAGTAGAACTGGTAAATCATTAAAAATGCGCCTCGGTGCCGTGCCTGCTGAGTAAAACATCATGCTAACATCTCTTCTTTCCACCCCCAACCAGTTAGCAGCATGCGGAAGGAGCTGGTACCAGCTGCGTGTTGGAGAAATCCCATGTCGCTTTTGCCTAATGTGGTGAGAGATTGTCAACTGCTTCCAAGCAGCATGGGAGAGGAAGACAAGAAGACAGAAATAATCTGAAATGTCTGCCATCCTCTCCCCTTGTCCTTTACTTACTCATTAATTCAACCTGTGCTAAGTGGTACTGGTGTCTAAATTACAAAAATGAGAGAAGAAATGAACTCTGACTTAGAGACTCTAACAGTCTGCTAAGAACTCAATTCACTGCCGAGTGCTTTAACACAGGCACTCACCAAGTGCCATGCAACCCTAAGAGGCTTGGGGAAGTCAAAGAAGAGATGATGCTTAAGTTGGACCTTGAGGGATGAATAGAATTACATCAAGCAGACGTCTGGTAGAGGGGACAACTTGAGCTGTGTCTTAAAGCCTTACTTTCTAGAATTCTTTCCTTCAAGAAGCATACTACTCAGTTTCTTACAGGCCTTAAAAAATTGTTCTGTGATTCTATGATGGAGGGTCTTATGAGTCTACTCTTTTTCTTTTTCTTTTTTTTTTTTTTTGAGGAAGATTAGCCCTGAGCTAACATCTGCCTCCAATCCTCCTCTTTTTGCGGAGGAAGACTGGCCCTGAGCTAACATCTGTGCCCATCTTCCTCTACTTTATATGTGAGATGCTGCCACAGCATGGCTTGCCAAGCGGTGCCACGTCCACAGCCGGGATCCTAAAGGCGCCGAAGCAGAATGTGCGCACTTAACTGCTGCGCCACCAGGCCGGCCAGAGTCTACTCTTCTTATCTCCAACTCTTATTTCTTTCTAATTGCTTCTCGCATCAGGTTATCCAACTACACTATAAACCCTCTGGGAAGGGACCCTATCTCCATTGTATTCTTGATTTTCCTTATAGCTTCAAAAAAGTTGGGTGTGTATTGTTTGGCAGCCCTCCTTTTATTTTCTAGTCAATCAGATAAAAGCCAAAGCCAAATTGACATAGAGTAGGCAATAGAACTTAGAATATACTAGATAAATGTTCTTCTTATGTACACACCAGAGCATCTGCTGAAAGAAGGAAGAAGGAAGAGCCTTTTACAAGCACTTGTGCCGTATGTGTCACATACATTCCGTCTGACCATATGTTCTGGCATATCTGGTTCTTGTAGGAGTCCTGCAGTTTGCACGGCTGATGCCAGCTAAAAAAATGACTTGGACCTCAAGAGACCCTGCAGAGTAGATTTAATAATGTATTCATTCCTGTAGATATGAGGCTATGCCTTTTTAGTGAATCCAGGTACTCTATTATCTTCCAAGTGATCGCAGCCCTTAAATACCTTCTGTTTATCTCTCCAAGGGTTTTATCCAGGCCCAGAAACCCCCCATAGTGCGGTTGAACATTGGGAAGAGGACATATGTAGGATCCGTATTCCCCTCCTTTTTCTTACTTGGTCAGCTTTACAAAGGTCAGTACAAAGTCTTTGAACCATCCCTTCATTTGGTGGGAACTGTCCTTGCAAAGCAAGTTGGTTCCTGCAGAATAACTTCCTGATTGATTCCTCTTAGGACCATTGCCTGGGGGCCAAAACTTGCTAAATACAGAGTTGGAAGAATTCCTCTAATCTCTCTGCAACCTAACCTCTCTGATGTCCTCATTCTAAAACACTAGTAAGAGCTACCCTTTGACTGGTTGTGGGGATGAATGAGTTCGTCCTTTAGAAAGATGTCCATTTCCATAGTACAAGGAAATGGAGACCTGGGCCTCAAGCTTGTAGGATTAGGAGTCAGATTAAATGGGTCAATTTACTCATCTTTCTGCTGTACGTCTACATAAAGGAAATAAGGCTTCTCATCTTCCCCCACTCCCAACTCAACCTCCAAAGAAATGAGAGAAACTCCAGATCCATTCAAAAACCAAGAGGAAGAGACATAGCATTAGGTATGAAAGATCTATACAATCTCTTCCTCATACAGAGGCAGGAATTTAGTAGCAAAATTGATAATAAATGAAACAAATGAGTGTTTTCATTAGAAACAGATATATTACTAACCATATGTTTATGAACATTTTTTCTTCGTGGTACTTAAATAATTGTAAATTTTTATAATTAAAAATACACTGTGAGATCCGTGATCATTGCATATGGGGTACCACCTATATAGGCAGAGTCTTGTTTTATTTCGAAATCTAGAAAAGTCACACAGCTACTTGTGGGGGGCACTTGGGGCTCATGGCATAAAACTTAAACTCAGGCTCTTATTACAGAAGAATTAGGGAGAAAGCTCTTCTGTGGAAAGGCATTTTAAAAAGTCAGAATATTATTATCATTGATCTTGGCAGGAAAGCTGCGTTCCACCCTAGGCAAGTCATCGATTCTTGGAGAAGGCATTTTGCTTCCTTAAGTCTCCATTTTCTCATGTGTCTAATAGGGATGCTAATACTTTTCCAACATATTTCACAAGGTTTTGAAAATCGAATGTTGTACCAGGTTTTCTGCCTTTCTCCTGGAACAGGTGAAATCTCTTCCATTGTTCGGCCCCTAGACTATTTTGTTTGGACTCTTCTTCAAGCGTTTGTCTCCGTTGCTCCTGTTACTACAGTTGTTGACTTGTCCTGTTCCCTCCTCCTAGACTGTAAGCTGCTTTAAGTCCCAGCATGGTTTACTCCTCTCAGCATGGTGCAAAGAGTTGGGGCTTGAGTCAGGGCTTGGGGATACAGAGTCAGAATGGAATTCCTTGGTGAGATGAAGGTGCTCAGTTTCCTCAGACAGACCACTGTGTATGTATCTACCCCACAGAGTTGTTTTAGGAATTAAGTAGAATGGCCCATGTGAACATGCCAAGTACCTACTATATGCTCAGTAAACATTGGCTTCTTTCCTTCCATTCTTTGCACAGAGTGGCAACTTAACACATGTTTCTAGACCAAATTAAGAAGAGGAAATCCATGCTTTCTTTTCTTCTTGTGAAGATGTTCAGGAGAAAGATGGCCCTGTGCTCAGAGTTATATTAAAATAAAAAAATTACAATTTCAAATGTTGATATACGGTATTATCAAGGTTTGCAAAAGACGTAATGCAAGTTTTGTTACGTTACCATTATCCTTGTCAGTGAAATTAGTGCATTTTTCTAATCAGTATCTTCTGCAATTACAAACAACAGGAAATAATTCATGCTGTTATGTGAAACAGCTTATAAATTTTTACATACTTGCGAGAGGAATTACTTGAAATCCAAAGCTGCCAAGAGGAATAATTAGGAGCCACCGAACAGATCTCAGTAATGTGACAGCAGCTTCTAAAATATCCCACAAGACAGGGAAGCACAAGCTGGCTTGACCTATATCTTTAATAATACAGACCATTGCCCTTGGATTGAATCTAAAGGGTAGGACCAAGTGCTTGCTTCATCATGTTTTAAGAAAAATTGCCAAAGTTTATTTATGAATTCTCCACACAATGGCCTCTTGCTTTGATTATGAACTGACAGAGCTTTCTAAGTAGCAACTAAGCATGCAAAATTAAAAGCAAAAAAAAAACCAAAACAAAACCTCCACAGAACATAATTTCCTATATTCTGTCATGCTTAGCAAAAAGTATTATGTAAGACCCAACTTAGACAAATGGCTATGTTAACAGTAGAAGTAACCTTTTGTTTAATTAGAAAATGGGAGCTATATGGGACAATAAAAATAGTTACTGCTGCCTTCCGTCACTGTTTAATAAATATGATCGTGCTAGAGATAATGGTAAGTGTTATTTATTTGTGCAACATCACAGACTTGGTAATTGTTCATGGTGTTGATAGTTATCCAGTATGGAGATCGTAGTAGTTAAAGAATTTATTTCCTTTGATCCAAGAAAAGAAAATAGCAGATTGTTGACTTAAAATGCCCTTGGCTTCCCTAGGCCAGAGTAATGTATCCACATATTTTTAGCCCCTCTGTTGCAAGGGCAAAATCTCTCTGGCAGCGTCTGGTGCATACTGAGAACTGGTGGGCTATTTTGAATTGGCTCTTTTTTTTTCCCCAGAGTGCCCTCAGGTCCTCTCGGAATGTACTTCTCAGCAATGCCATTTCATGGTCAGTTCGTATTTCCCAGCATGACTAAGTTTAGTAGCCTTGATGAAGGGAAGAAATGGGGCAAAGTTTCCCACCTGAGGATGTGTTCATGGGAAGAGGAAAATCTCCCTCTTGCTCTCTCTTGAGAACCAGCATATGGGATGAAGATCAGACTGAATTTCACAGCATCTGTTTCAGCATCTTCCCAGGGGGTGGTGGGGAGAAAAGGCTGAAGGTGTTGGCCAGATTTCAGGGTCAGTTCCGTTTTGTGTTTTACTGTAAAAACTCTAGTTGTGAGACTGTACGTGTATTTTGGGTCATCTGGCTAGATTTATTTCATTGCACGTGGCAGTTCACACTTGGTTTCTTTTGGGGAGTTTCTGTTTTCTTTCTTGTTGTGTTTGCTGGAGTGGATGCTCCATTTCCTGCCTTTTAGAAAAAAATGTTTGTGGTTTGTGTTGTTGGATGATTTATTATTACGTCAACTTAAGGATTTTTCACTCTTGACTTTGGTGAATGTGAGATGTTTCCTTAGAACCCTGGGCTAACGTTAGCCTCTTCTCATAACAGTGATGTCCATAGCAGTGAGATAGGGCACAAATTTGTATAGAAGTGTTTTGTGCGATCACCTATTTCTGCAAGTCCTAAAAAACCCTTTCTAGAAGGTTTCCACATACTACCTTTATCAAAATATGGACAGTGTGTCAAAAGGGAAACACAACACAACAAAACTCCTTTTCTTCACAGAATTCATTTTAAGCTTCAAAATCCCTGAAAATCCCCAATCTCCTTTTGCAGTCTGGTTCCCACTCTCTAACCTTCCTCATCTCCCCCTGAAAAAAAGGAAAAAGCATTTCTTCCAGGGACTGATAAGTTTTAGGCCGATGCTTAGCAACAGCATTCCTGTGCTTGAAGTAGCTGCAAGCCCCTCGCTGAACTCTTTGATGTGACTGTCAGGGCAGATTTATTTTGTTTTAGCACATTGTCTACTTGTCCAGATGTATCAGGAGATAAAAAGGAGTCATGTTTACACTCCTTCCACCCCCCGTTTTTTTGGAGATGTAATTAAATCGTGTTTTTGATGAGTCTTGGGGAGTTCCAGTTGAAGGAAACAGGAATTGGCTGAAGTAAAAGGAAAAAGGAAAACTTGCCTGGCAGAAGGAGCACCTGACTTGGTCAGAAAAGAAAGCATGAGTCCCAGCTGGCTTGGGGCTGTGAAGCTGGAGGTTTTGTTCTGAGACTTTTCTCTCATTTATATGGAAGTTCTACCAAGAGGAAGGGAGGTGTCCCTCCAGGGCTCACTTCCACTGGCCCTATCTAGAAAATCTTTTAGTTTGTAGTAGCCTCTTCCGTCTTTCTCACTGCATACACATAGGGCCTTAACTCTCTTCTTCCGTCCTCCCCCATCCCTTTTCCTCTCTGCCTTCCTTCTTCCCTGCTTTCCTTTCCTGCCTCTGTCTCTGTCTGTCTATCTGTCTGTCTGTCTATCTATCTATCTATCTATCTATCTATCATTTACTGGGTCCTACCTCTTTGGTAGACAGTTGTCAATCTAAAGCATTAGCATTAGACTGTTGAACTCCAGTGATATTGAATAAATAAGTCTCCATTGATCTTGGTGAGTAGAATTCCTTCCGAGTGTTATTGCATTCCTTTTTGGGGAGGGGGGGTGGAGTATCAGTTTTTTTTAATGTTCACATTTAGTAACACCATTCTGAGTTCTATTGATGACCTGCAGCGAGCAGAGACAAGCAGGATCCTCCATTTAGGACTGCTGAGGACCTGCCAGGCAGCCGCTTTAATCGGCAGCTCGGGAAAGCACTCCATTTGCATCCAAAATAGGTTACACTGCAGCACCCCCTTCTGCCCACTTAGCCCTGTGACAGGAGGGCCGCACTACAACTCAGTTTTCTCTCCCGATGGATGACAGCGCTGCAGACCCTTTGGCATCCTTCTCTAGCCTGCCCAGACCTTCTCTTTGTGCTCTGGAGGAGCCAGGCAACAGTGATGGCGGATGCTCATCTACACTCCTGGGGTCAAGCCCGTGTCTATGTTTGGATTAAACATTTTATTACTCATTCATTAGGGGAAAAGGGAAAAAATCATTAATTGCAGGGCAGAGAAAGACGGGTGTAACAAAAGGAAAGCTGAGCAAAGCTGCGCTACCTCAGATCACTCAGGGCCGGGCTCCCTCCTGCCAGACCCCAAATCCCAGACTGATAGCACTTGAACGCATTCCATTTGTAGACCAGCCTGAGGTACAAGACAGAGGTTTTCCTTTGTTTGTTCTGAACTGCCTTTGGGGTTCTAAACTCCTTTTGGATGTCCTAAACTCCTTTTGACATAAGTGCATCTTGTCACTTGAAGTCATTTCACATTTGCGGAATCAGCCGGACTATACTTGAAATGAGCATGCACATGGGGAGTTACAGCATTAAGGGGCTGGGTGCCACCTTTTCTACATTTGCAGGGAGAACATCACCTCATGGGGCAGTGTAGATGATGACAGTCTGGGAAGATGTGTGTTTTTTGTTACCCTCAACTCTTGGAGGCTGGGGAGTGCTGTTTGTTCAGTGTTTTAAATTCATTTTTTTCAGGGTTTCCCAAGTATTTATTGAGAAGCTACTATGAGCCAGACTTTTAGGAGATATGGAACACTGCCCTCAAGGAGCACACTGTCTTGGATCATTACTCAAATATGCTAATAACATATAATTATGAACTATAATATGTCCCAAAAAAGGAATATGGGGTTCTTGGAAGTATGTTTAAAAGTGATGTGAGGAAAATCTTCCTGAGGTAGTAATGTAAGAGTTGATATTTCAGAGGTAAGAGGTTAATTAGGCAAAAAATGTTGGGGGGAGGGCATTTAGGAAGAAAGACTAGGCTGTGCGAAGATCTTGGGCAGGTTGGAGTCTGGCAGGTGGAAGGGCAGGAAGAAGGCCATGCGCTGGCATACAAGGATGAGAGGATAAGGGAAGAGATGGGCTGAAGAAGTAGGCAAGGGCCAGGACAGAGGGCCTTCTAGGCAGCATATGGTGTTTTTTACTTATCCCAAAAGGAAAGTAAGTCATTACATGGTTTTTAAGCAGAGGGGAAGCATGGTCAAATTCTGTTTTTAAAAAGATGGTCTTCGGATGGTCACTCTGGGTAGGACATTAAGTGACTGCCAGGAATTGAGTCTTCTTTCAAACAAGTTCAGTCAGTTTATTGAAATCCACAGTAATTCTCTGGTAAAGGTGAGGATGGGAAGAGGAGGCAATGAGTTTAGAAAACATGGTGGAATTTGCTTCATACTGGCCAGACCCTAGGCCTAAATTCTCCGTGAATCTTTTTAGAGTCCTTTCGCTCTTGGCTCTTTGTAATCATCCAGGTTACATGTCTTTGTTGTGTTTCTTAGCCAGTGCCATTAAACTTTTTGTAAATTGGTTATGAATGTGTAATTGCAGGATAAACCCAGGAGCTGAGGAAGGCAAACGTGTGTTTCTGTGGCCGACTTTGCCTTTCAAAACTTAGGAATCCTGAACAGGGTAAAAGGGAAAGGAGGGCTTGTAGAACATATGGGGTTTTCCTGTCTTAGAATTGGTACAAAATATAGTTGATAGAATGGAGTCAAGAAAAATGGTGGAAAGTGGTTTACTGGATTTCTCATTTGAGAAATAACTCCAAAATACCTTTTTTCCTTTCTTTTTTTGCTGAGGGAGATTGGCCCCTGAGCTAGTATCTGTGCCAGTCTTTGCTCTATTTTGTATGTGGGTTGCCACCGCAGCATAGCTTGATGAGTGGTATAGGTCTGCACCTGGGATCAGAACCCATGAACTCAAGCAACCAAAAAAGAGTGTGCTAATCTTAACCACTACACCACTGGGCCAGCCCCTCCTTTCTTTTCTCTTTAGTTTTCTTTTCTTTTGTCTATACTATCCCCCTCCTGTAATTCTTAATTTTTGGTGTTTGTACTGTCCTGGGTATTGCATATACCAATAGGTTTACCACTAGGGGTAGGTTCATGCATACTTTATCAATGATTGACTCCTGCTAGACTACAATGTATTTGAAGAGTTGAAGACTAAGGTTTTAGAGGCTCATGGTAGTATTTCCTTAGGAAATAAAGCTGCAAGTTTATTTTGCATTTTTCTTTGGCCAAAGGGAGAATGAGCCTGCTAGAATGATTGGAAATATTGCACAGGACATAAGACTTACAATTATTATACTTTGTTAGTCATTTTTCACATATTTGGAACTGGAATCTCTCAAGGAAATAACTTTATACATATATGTTTAGATGAAGGAAACTTTTGATGTCAGCAATTACTAAAAGTATGAAACAAAAAAGGCCTTTTCCATAAATAGCTCTGTGAATGATTATCAAATAATTTTGAAATAAAAAGGAAAGAAAGGACTAAAGTTGTTTCTTTTTGGTGAGGAAAATTCATCCTGAGCTAACATCCATTGCCAATCCTCCTCTTTTTTTTTTTTTTTGCTTGAGGAAGATCAGCTCTGAGCTAACATTTGTGCCAGTCTTCCTCTACTTTGTACATGCGCTGCCTCCACAGCGTGGCCAACAAGTGGAGTAGGTCCACACCCGGGATCTGAATTTGTGAACCCCTGCCGTGGAAGTGGTGCATGCAGAACTTTAACCACTCAGCCACTGGGCCAGCCCCTTAAAGATGTTTTGGGGTCATTTCTCAAATGGCTTTCCAACCATTAAATCATTTTCCACCGTTTTTCTTGACTCCATTCTACTATATCAACTGTATTTTGTAATATAAAAGCATTTGCATTATGACAATTAATATTTAATAGTGCAGGGGTAATGTGTTCCAACCTAGAGAGTAATGAGACTCTTAGATGTCCGGAGTAGATAGGCATCTGTTTTCTGCTACTTTGGGAAAGATAGGACAAAATAAGGCCCTTATCTAGAAAGGTTCACAAGCTGGGGATTAATATTAATTTTATAAGAAAGACTGTGTTTGGAACTTGAAGTCTTTTATGTCCTTATGCCTCCTCTACAATCAACACGCATGCATACATGTGCACACACCCATGCCGCAGCACTTTCAGGAGTCTGAATGCCAGCATCCAGGCTGCATGGTTTTTCTTCAGATTTAGCCATCCTGATGTAGATACTCAGAGCATGTGGGCTCTAGCCAGAAGAGCTTTAGTAACCACCAGAGCATTCGAACGTGTGCCACTTTGGTCACTATAGTGGGTGTTATTGAGCTGCTAAGCAGAGAATCCTGCCCGCTTTCTTCAAGTTTCCAGAGGGCTATAAAATTCAAATGTAGCAGCCAGTCTAAGTGTGCCAGGGTCTCGGTTTTACATGTGATGTAGATCTTCAGGGAATCACCTGAGCTGCCCAAAACACAGTGTCCTCATCTGCTAAGACAGCAACAAACCTGGATTCTTGGAAGAATTCTGGACAAGTATCCTTGACTTCTCTTTGAGAAAAAAGTAGAAAGAGAGCTGAGTGACAGAGTGAGAGGGAGAGGCCTTTGGGAAATGAGAGATGTAAGTTAGAATTTATTTTCCCAGACATTTGAAGTTTACGTAGATTAGGATAAATGTTTTTTAGAATAGTGTTTCCTTAGCACTTAGCTGTGCTATTCTTTCGTACCGGTCACATGTTCTCCTGTAGTGTTATCTGTTCCACGTGTGGACAAAATGGGAATGGTGTCGCATCCCACTGACCAGTGCCAGTGGCTTCTTGATACATGCAGATTAGTAATTAAATATATAATTCCTAACTTATGCAGGAAGTATTAAGCTGATTTTAACCTGCCTGCTGGCATGTATATGTGAGAGCGGGTGGGGTGTCATCGTTATGTCTGGTGGTTCAGTTCTCCGTCTATCTTTTCCGTCTCCTTTTCCATGTTGTGCTGTGACCCCAGGAGCTGTTCCTGGCCCTTCCCTCTTGCTGTTCCCTTTAGATTGCTGTAGCTTTTGAAAATCTTCTCTGGGATACCCAAGCTTGTTAAAAAATAATTGTATGATAAAGCTGTTTGGTGCCAACTGAGAGCTTGAAAAGTTTAAAATACGTGATGTCTGGAAGGCCTTGTGGGGAGGATTTTCTGGATGTGGAGGCCTTTTGTCGATGTTGAGGATAACTCAGGATTGGGCTATTGAATAGCAGGTTCAGTTTTGTCCCTAGATGGGGATGACATGTTTTGAATGTCTCTAGCATGTGAGGGGCTTCAAAAGACTTATTTAGGAAGTTGTCTGCTTTCTAAGGGGAATTTGCTCTTTTGACCCTTTTGGTGTCCATTATGCTGTATTCTAGAACAGATTTACCTCTGGGGAGCCACCACCCCACTGCTTTTAATCTATAGTGCTCTACTCAGGCCAGTCACTATCCCAAGCCCTAAGAATGGGCACACGATCCAGGCTCAATCAGGTAGAGTGTTCCTTCTTCTGTCCACAGAGATTCATTCAGGGATGGGCATGTAACCCAAAACAGGCCATGGATTTCCAGATTTTGCTTGGAATTTTTAGGAAGCGGAAGCTCATTCTGTTGTCTTTGAAGATGGTAAGATATAGGTCTGGAGCTCCTGGGAAGTCATCACGTGGAGAAGCTGAAGCTAGCATGGATGAGTACAAAGCTAAGAGATAGAAAGTCCTGATGATTAGTTTGAGCACCTGGATCCAACCATACATGAAACTATGTACCCTTGAACTCATTAAAGCCCTTCCTCCCCATTGTTTTTCTTAAAGGACTTTGAATTGGATTTCATCACTTACAACCAAAAAGGTAATCTTTTCTTTCCAAACTGTTCAACAAGGGAGACTCTACTCTGGAAATGTGTCATCCATTGCCCCAATATGATATGATTAGAATTATTAATTTTGTATGGCATTAATTTCATTTTCTGACAGTTTTTCTGTAGTGTGAATAACAAAATAACTCCACACCCCCCCAAAAAACTCCTAAGAAATCTAAAATCCAAAGACAAAAACCTGGTTAACCTTCTCTTTTTAAAGGCATCTTCATTTGCTTGAATATTGATTTTAATTGTCCCTTCAAACTTCACATTAAATATTTTCTTTATTGTGCAGCTTCAAAATTATTTACTTCTAGATATGTATGACAGGTGTAAACCCTACTGAGCCATGATTTAATATGAAAATTTGTTATTCAGCCATCTTACAAGCCTTTCTTGAAGATTTTACTGTGAGTCAGTCCTGGCGTCTGGTCTAAAAGACTTCAGTGTGGGGTGGGGGCCTGGTGAATGTCGTATGGCGGCTGTTCACTGGTCCTTAGGAAAGGTCTTGCTGGTTTCTCCTACTACGACTGCTTTCATAGACAGGGATGGTAACTACAGTTGCTAAGCAACTAGAGAAGCTATTCCAGTGGAATTGGCTGATGTAAACTCAGGTCTTTCTCTGCAAAGTCACTTTTGCTTCACATCGGAGACAATGGAGCTACTTCTTTCTCATCTCCCTTTCTCGAGCTCTCACCTGTCTGCTCCCTGCCCCAGGATGGAACAGGTTACACCAAGCACCCGTTGTCCACATTCCCTTCTTTCTACACCCTCTCCCTACAGTTATGTCTGAGTCTGCAAATGACTTTGCTACAATTAAGACATAAGAAAAAAATCATAATTTCTAAGTCACTTGTCCTGGTGATATATATGTTGGGAGTTCGGCAAACAAGCGTGCAGCTTTTCTACCCATCCCAGGCACTGCCATCAAACAAATCAATTCAACCTTCAGAGAGGCATCCATTGCCCTGTGATTATGTTTGTGTAAAGTCTTGGGGTCTTTGATCAAAGAATGGCATTTCAGGCCGGGGCCTAATCCTCACTGCCTTAAGGTGTTTAAATGAGTTTAAAAAAAAGTTGATAACAGCTGGGATTTAAATTTGCCTTTGCCCAGCTTTTGTTTTGAAAGAGTTTCTATTATCTGTGGCTTCCCTTTTCGAAGCAAAGATGGATCGTTGAGTAAACCAAAAAGGGAAAGAGGATATGGGAGGAAATGGGTGGAGAATCTGAATTAATCTTCTGAGGAAGAATGTTTGATCAGCGGGGAGGAGAGGATGGAAACCTCTGATGCTGACAGCAGGCACCTTTCTGACTAAAGTGTGATTGGCACCTTTGAAGCTTCAGTCAGGAGCCAGTGTCCAGTGGGTAGGGGCTTCCTCTGTCTGTGGGTGGTGGTGTTAATAATGTGGCAACTGGAAGGATTAATTGCAGACAAGCAGCAGGATTACGAGGAGGGCTCCTTAGCTCTAAAAGGAACAGTTCGAGGAAAGCCTCTGATCTGTCAGCCTTAGAGGAAATTAGTGGCAGCAGACTCCAGCAGGCTTAAAAAAAAAGGCATTTAGGATATTAAAGCAAAATGTGAAGAGGATATTGAAATGCGGCGAAAGGGGTAGGAGTGCTGATCTCGAAAGGCAGTATCCCCCTCTTCCTACTGGGAGTTTCTGTGATGTGTCCACATTTCACAGGCGCCTTCTTTTTATGATCCAGCAGAGTGACTTTACTTGAACTGCAACAGGTTAGGGAAGGGTTACACCATGCTCGTGTTTGCACCCAAGTTCTTGTGCAAAACTTTGCTCTCCACCTCCTGGCAGTTTCAGAATCTCCTGAAACTAAGACTCCCAGTACAGTTTTAAAACAAGTCAGAGCATTACTGACACCCTATCTGCGTTAGCTATCTACTGTATATTTTACTTCTTACCCTTCTGGTTCAAGTCAGGATGTTGCCAATAAATCCTGTGTTACCATTAAAGAGGCCATTCATCACGCTTCCTAATGTGATTAATCAAGATACACCACAGTACCCTTAAAATGAGATCATTTTGATAAATCATGTATGACATGAAAAGACTTTATTCCTTTTAAGTGCAATTTAGACTGTAATTTTTTTCCTCATTTATGATTCATGGGAGAAACATGGATAAAATTCCCTTGCACAGTTACACCTTATCTACAGCAATAACTCAAAACTGCTTTTAGATGAAAATTCAGGGTCTTATTCAGCAAAGCTGAATGCCAGCTCATTATTTTCTGGCGTTCAGTAGTCTAAAAATAATGTCCGCACATTAAGCGGCATTCTCAAAAAGTTGGAATTGGCCGGGCACCAGGGACATCAATTGCACTCTATCATCCTTAATAAGGAAGACATATCAGATGTCCTCTTGGAGATTTTTTGAATCAGTAATACTCAGCCTTCACCTTCCCAATTTAGAATGATTTGGAAACAAAACTGGTAGTAACAAAAAAGTATGGGAATTTTAACTGCTTTTCATGACTCTCTTCGCCTGTTGTGTAAAGCTCCAAGGAGGTGTATTGTTTTCCTCCTGTCTAGTTCATGCTTTCTTTTCCATTCCCTTTTTCTTGTTTCACAAATGAGACTACCATTTTGTTAGGTCTGAATTTTGTTTTTAAGCTGCTGTATCTGTGATGTAGGCTTTCCCCTCACAACTGTCACAATAATTTGGGAAGTGATATTCATAACCTCCAATAGAAAAATAATTTGAAAATGTGCCTTCTGGTAAGATCCATCAAGTTTAAGGTCACATTTTTGGTTAAAAGGCAGACACTTATTCTATTCATTAAGCAAAAAATGGCTTGTTTTCCACTAATATTGAAATAAACTCTGGATGAATGTTAAGTCATGCTGGCATGCACTTATATAGAGAGCAAAAGGAAGCACAGATAAATTTAATTTGGACCTGTAACATCAACAGAGTTTCAGGTCTTTCCTGAGACAGGGAATCAGGAAGATTGGCTGAAACAAATGTGAATAATTAGAAGCTTATTTGCCTCTTTCAGAGGATGAGAGCACTTAAAAAGGATTCAGTGTCTAAGAATTCCAACTCCCTTGTGTTTTTTCAAACACTGTTACCTATGAATAAGGACTAGATCAACATCTAATTTATTTTGCCGCTGTTCTTTTAGGGATTTATTTCGGGAAGTGGATCAAAACGCTGTATTTCAATTTGTGTTTAAGTAACCCAGGAATATATATATCCTATTCACATCCACATAATGCAACAAATGCACAAAAACCAAGTTTATTTGGGATATCATATTCATGGTGGTGTTCTCTCTTCCTTAATCAGATAGAAACTGACATCGAAGATTCCTTGCACATTATTCTCATTTAAAAGAAATTTACCATGCCTTTATTTTTTCTAATATAAAGAGTAAATTAAGAATATAAGGTCATTGAGGCTGTACTTGCCTTGTTTAGGTTTCTGTTTCATATTTATGACTTTCTATTTTTGCTTAAAAAGATCTGTAAATTTAAAAAATATGCATGTATCTCATTAAAAAAGTTTCTTAGTTCTAGCAACACTCAGCAAATCTCCAAAGAACATAAGTTTAGAACATAAATATTTTAAGGCCCCATAAAATTGGCAGTGAATAATTTTTCCCTTTAATACTATGTTCATTTCATTCCACTTTACTACCATGATTATGTTTTCCAAAGTGGCTTTTAATACAAAGCACAATTATTTCATATGGTGTTGGGTAGGTCACCTCCTTAAGCCTGCAAAGATCAGGCCTCTTGTGATCCCCACAAATGTCCTTGCTTTTATTCCTAATTAAAATGGCACTCTTAAGTTGTCTCAAGTTTATCAGTACAAGCTAAGCAAAATAACCACCGTTGGAAAGTTAGCGGGGCAAAGTGACTTGGCCGGCATCCCTCAAGCAGAGCCAACTATGGTGTGTGCACTGTGATGCCCTGCCACCTGTTGGCTTTGCTTACTCATAACAGGGTATTGACGTCCCTTGAAGCAGTGCAGTAACCCTCCCTGACCCCTGTCCCAGTTCATCACCCCTGAGAGAAAAGAAGGGGCCTTTTGAGAATTCCAGGCGTCCTGATTTCCCCCATCATTCATTTCCTTGACCACATGTTTCTTCTGCTAATGCTAAAAATTTATGGCTGAGCACATTAAGGACAGCGCATGTCCTTCCCTTCTTCTAGATTATTTCAGAGTTTCCTGTCATAAAGAAATCCAAGAAGACGTGTCCTCAGTGGATTGTATGTGACAGTGTCTGCTTCTATGTCAGGAATCTGAGGCATGATGGATAAACTGTCAGTTTTGAAGGATGATGTTTTCTCCATATTTCCATTATGAACCAAGCTGTCATCTCCTAATAAATTTCTTGCATTGGTATCAATTTATTTTTACAAGCAGAGGATCTGATGTATTTGGGAAAGTCACTGACAGCATATTTGGCCTAGCTTGACAGAGCTGGCTCCACCTCATTTTGGAAAATTACTTTGGTTCCAAGGACAGAACTTGACCTGCAGCCCTCGAGAATAAAAATCTCTGTGAGAGGAAGAGAGACACATGAGGCAAGTTCCTTCTTTTAAGCCAAAATAAATCAAGCCTGTAGGACTACCATGACATAATGTTATTTCTAAGACAACTCTACGAACCCAGATGAGAAATGCCGTATGTAGTTATTTAATAAAGGTAGTTAGACCATCACAATAATACCATGAATCTATGGATGAATTCAGATTATAACTAGGTTAAAGATCTCACTACTTTCACCCTCAGAAGGGATCTAAGTAGTGCTTTCCTGATTGACAAATGAGAAGTGGAGTCCATTCATGTAATAGATATTTGATTACAAACGATGTGCATGTCCCTGTCGTAGCTACTATGAAGGGTAGGAGAAGCCAAGAAACATTAGCCCTACCTCTCAAGAAACTTAAATCTACTTGAGGAGATGTTATACAAAATTACAGTGAAGTAAAAATAATCATAGTTAATTTTTAATGAGCAATGCTAAGATCTTTGTCTCTTACCTTATTTAATCTTCATCTTTATTGGGAAGAGAGGCAGTGTAGTGTCATAATGGTTAATAAAGTGGCCACTGGAGGCAAGCTGCCTGGATTTGTATCCCAGCTCTGCCGCTACTAGTAACCTAAGAACCTAAATGAGACTTTGGTCGAGTTACTTAATTTCTCTGGGCCTCAGTTTTCCTCATCTGTGAAACAGGATTAGGGGTTATAACTGCCTCATGGAACTGTTGTGAAGATTGAATACATTAATACATGGAAAGTATTTGGTGTGGTCCCAGATACAAAGTAAGCACAAATAAGTGTGAGCTGTTTTCAGCTATTAGCGTTATCATCATCATGACTATTATTATCATTCCCATTTTACAGTGGAAGAAAGTATGGCTTAAAGAGTTTAAGTAAGTTGCCCAAGGTCATACAGTCAGTTGGAGACTGGCTCTAAATCTTGGTCAGTAAGGCATCAGAGCATAGGAAAGAGAGAAGCAGAGGATATTCAAGCTATAAATAAGTCAAGGACAGAATCCTTGAAGCTTAATTAGCTTTTTTCTTACTATCCTTTCCATTCATAGACCATAAAATAGCCCTTTCTCCATAGCCACAAACGTACTTTAGATGTTACTTAATAAGGGTTATACGTAGTGGTGTGCTGGTAAATGTTTAACATCCAGCTCTCTCAGAAAAAAACTATGCATATATATGTGTACATAAGCTTATTGTAATTTTATGTATGTAAGGATGATTCTCACAGAATACTTTTGATTATTTTGGCCAAACTCTCCTATCCATAGCCAACCTGAGTTTGCAATTGATGAACAAATGTAGTTCTGACATGAATATCCACTATTTTCCTTTCTTACTGAGTATGTCAGAACTTCACTCTTGTCAATGACATGAGCAACTTCTCTACTGAATCAGATAATGGTTTTTGAGTATTGGATGAATATTTCCTCAATTTTTTGTGCTATTCATAATGTAATGGCTATGAACACAATATAATTTTTTGGACAAAGATGGTGATTTGTTTGTTTATAGATAGGATGTTCTGCCTTTAAAAGTACCCATGCTATTTAGTAAATTCCCTCCCATTTGATAATCCTTTCTCAATGCTTCAAGAAGTTGCTTTGTTAGGAGTTGTGAGGCATTCATTGTCAGTGTAGGTCTCATCCCCTGTGCTCTTGATGTCTACACTCCTACCAGAAGGGACCAGACAAGTGTCCAGCTGACAGTGGTGTGAGGCAAAGTGGAATGGTGGTTAGGAGAGGAGTATTGTAAAAACCTGGGGCCTCTGACGCAGAGAGAGGGTGGTGCTGGGAAAACAACTTTGGATTTGGGTGTCAGGTTGATTTGGTTTCTATCACACTCTAGACTTTAGAACTATATAGCCTTGGACAAATTACTTATCCTTTCTATGTCACAGTTTTCTCATTTCTCAAATGAGAGGAATAATAGGACATACCTCATACATTGGAAAACCATTAGCACTTAGAATGCATTCAAGAAATAATATTGGCTCCTATCTCACATGTTGCCTCCTTTCTTTCCTGTCCCAGTCTTGTTCCTCCTTACCTCCAACTGTCTCTCCCTCCTCTTCTTCTACCTCACCTTACCCTCTGATTGGAGAGACTGGAAAGATACTTGATAGAAAATGGGTTGATTCATGTCAGCCCTTGTATTTGGGTAGGATTTTAATTTTTAAGTATTTTAAATGGCAAGAAGTACTGACATGATTAAATAAATTTAAAAAATCAAATCAAACCAAATCATATCAACAAAAATCTTTTAATCTTTTCTTATTAGCTTTTACCTATTGCAAATTGAGTATTGTTAAAAATCACAACATGTATGCTATTTTAATATTTACTATGTTCATTTAATATTATGTAACAAAATCTTTGATACTTCTCTATTTTATAATTTTATTTGGTTACCATAAAAACCAAATATTATGGGATTATTTCCATAATGCACAATATTTAGATTGTTTTCATTTTTTTCTTCTGTTATATAAATGTCTGCTAAAAATATTTTGGAAGCTGCTGCTCTGGACGATTTGTAAGGTCTTTTACAATTCTTACCTTCTGTGATTCAATTGTTTATGTAAAGGCCTACCTAATGCCCAAGCTGTAGCTCTTCCTTCCTTCCTTTTCTTTTCTGTTTTTTTTTTTTTTTTTTTTGAGGAAAATTAGCCCTGAGCTAACATCTGCTGTCAATCCTCCTCTTTTTGCTAAGGAAGACTGGCCCTGAGCTAACATCCATGCCCATCTTCCTCTACTTTATATGCAGGATGCCTACCACAGCACGGCTTGCCAAGTGGTGCTATGTCCGCATCCAGGAGCCGAACCAGTGAACCCCAGACCACCGAAGTGGAATGTGCAGACTTAACCGCTGTGCCACCAGGCCGGCCCCGATTCCTTCCTTTTTTCCATTCCTGGTTCTTTTCCTTCCTGCCTGCCTTCTTCCCTTCCTCCCATAAATATTTCTGAAAATGTCCTGATGCCATTTTAAACACTGGCAGAACTGGACCCCCTTTAGATCAGATAAAAACAATGGGAAGCTCTAGGTTTTTGCCTTCACGGGTCTTCCTTGTTCCCAAGAAGCCTTTGGCACAACCCTCTCCTTTACCCTAACCCTTTGCTGACTTCTGGTCTGAACTACCCTTCAGCTCCCTCCCTCAGCTGAATGCTCAGCTCTTGCCCAGACTTGCCTTTGGGATCTTTCTTGGTCCCTTGGTTACTTAATCAGCTTCATCCCTACCTGGACCTTTTTTTTTTCTCCCAATTTCTTGCCTTCTGGTTCTGGGCAAGATATGCCATATTCTGTTCCTGCTCCCACACCTGTCTGTCTTTCCAAACACAGTGCATCCATCCTGGTGGCTTTCTGTCTTGCTTCACACTGAAAGGCATGGTACCTTCACCTGCCTCTGAGCAGGTCAGAAGATTCCGCCTTCAGGCTGATCCCTTGGCTTCTAACTTAATCCTTTAGATGCTAGCAAGCCTTTACTTCTGACTCTGGCAATTTGGCTCAGACTTTTGTGTTCAATTACAATTGTAGTACATAGTTTTATCTTTGACATTAAAATGTTTTATTCATTCAGGCATCATGCGTTGACTTCTGCCTTCCTTTCTTCCTCTTTGACTTCTGACAGTGTGTTGGATACAAGGCTTAATACTATAGTTAATCTTGGAAAGTTCATCTTGAAAGTTCTCTGTTACTATGAATAAGAAACAAGCAAGGGTATAATTACTGTTCCATGTGTTCAAGTGTCATAATAGAGGTCAGGGACAAAGTTCTGTGATAATGCAGAGTATAGAGGTCATGCTATGACTTAGTGACTCTTAATAACCAGTATTAGTCATGGTTATAATTTTTTCGTGATGAGTTGGGAATGCAACCAAGGTCCTCATTTTATTTTTCTTGGTATTCTCAGCACAGGGCCTGGCATATAATAGATGATTATTAAACATTGGATAACTAAATGAGTGATGCTTTTTCTTATGAGAGAAAATAAATGTTTTTAGAAGAGTCAGCTTTATACTGCAGTTTCAGGGAATGAATTGTGATGAAAGGTGAAGGTTGCTTTTACTTGAAAGAGGCTGACAAATTTCCCAGACCTGGGATCACTTTATGTGGTGTATGATTTAGGGGTGAGTGAGCATGCCAGAGCGCTCCACTTGAGCTGAGCAATGGGGAAAGAGTTGTGGAGCTGTGGTCTTAGATGGTATTTTGTGAAAAATAGTGGGAGATTTATGGCTATTAAACAACTTTGTAGCAACCCCCTTCTTGTTTTGAAGCCTGCCAAATCTCTCCTCCTGTGGTCTTTTTCATGTTCCTTCAGGGCATTCATGATGTGCAGAAATATCCACTGGAATGCACGTTTCCATTGAATGCATCCAATGGGAAGGGGCTTGAATTTTATACATTCATCTGAAGACATTTGTTTTCTGTAACCACGAGTAAAATCCTCAGTTTGCAAGTCTCTTGTAGAGTGGATTGTACTTTCATTGACTCCTTTCCAATGAAGTTGCCAAAGTTCTGCCTTCCTTCATGGACTATGGAAATTGCAGAGTGCAGTATATTAGTGACTATTATCTTTATTGTTGTGAGTTTAAAAAATTATTAGCAGCTCTCCAATTGTGAGCTGTAGAGGAGTGCAGAAACCTTCAGTATGCTTTGACAGATCTTAAATAGGAAAACTTACCAGGCTCGAATGAGCAGTTCAAGTCTTGATGTGAAGGAGATACATATTTACTATTTTTTATCAACTTTTTCCACTCTATTGTCATACTCAGTAGCTTTAGAAGAAACAGAAATGGGGTATTTCATCACAAAAAGCCAACCAGAAATGGCCTTAATCCATGTCATGCAAGAACTAGAAAATTGTTATAGAAAATTTCCTCTAATTATGAGTTTGTATCAATATAGGACTACATGGATCAGAGAGGAAAGAAGAGTCTTTGTTTTTTTCAGTTTTCAGGGTTAATTTGGAGAAATTTCAAAAATGTAGAAAAATTAAAAAATAGTGAGCACTTATAATTACCATACAGGATTTGTATGTTCTAATATTTTGACTTTAAGTCTTCTCTTTAAATAAAAGACATAAACCTTATACATAAATTGGAGCTCCCCCCATTCCATTAGCCCCAGTCCTATTACTCTGTCCTTTGGAAGAGGCAACCTTTTTTGTGAATTTAGTGTACAACTTATATAACTTTTACATGGTATCATACACACATGATCAAAGTACTATACATTTACGTAAATAATATACTACATTTATTATTTTGCAACTTGCATTTTCACTCTGTATTAAAGTTTTAGATCTATTCAAATTGAGATATATAAATCAGGTTCATTGCTAAATATTATTGCATCGTATGAATGTATAACATTTTATTTATCCATTTTCTTCATAGACAGACATTTGAATTATTTCTAACTTGTTCTATTACAAATAATGCTGCGATAATCATTGTTTTATGTTCCACCTTAGAGATCTGAGTGAAATTTTCCATAGTGTATATGTTTTAAGTGGAATTGCTATACCAATTTTTAATTTTATTGGCTATTGCTAAATTGGTCTCCCAAGTAGTTGAACCAATGTATGTTCCCACTGGCAAGAGATGAGAGAATAAGAGTTTTGTTTCCTTTCATTCTCTATAGTGCTTGTTATTGTGAGACTTAAAAAAGTTAGCAAATGTGATGGATAGAAAAATTGTACCTTGTTGTTTTAATTTGCATTGCCCTGAGGACTAGTAAATTTCATCATCTTCTCTTTTACTTATTGACCAAATATTTATTAAAATTGCCTGATATTTCCTTTGTCTATTTTTCTATTATGTTTATATTTATTTATGGACATATATATTCTGGTTAGTAATATTTTATTGTAGATGGTACACATATCTTCTAACAGAAGTGATTTAAAAAGTAAAATGTAACAGTATAATTCTTTGCCATAGGTAGCTAGGAAATTTGACAGGACTCAAAGAGTTGAGAATACTTATAGTTCTGATGATCCAGACTTACCCAAATTTGTAGTTCTGATGATTCAGATTTACACAGATTTCCCTATTCTCATTTTAGGCATATCTTCTTAGTCCAGGTAAAAGAAAACATTGTTTAAATTTTTATTTAAATATTAAATTTTTCTACTTATGTTTCTGTTATCTCATACTTGATATACCATGGGTTACTGTTTCAGTTTCAAGGGGGAATTCTTCATTCCTGGGCAGGTAGAATGCAAATTTAAGACATTGTCTTGTCCGCTTTTTCCATATGATAACTGCACTTTTCTGAATCATGCTTCTCAGCATAATATTCAGAGAGCAAGTGTGTAATCACTATTGAAAAGATCACATGGGCTTCATTTTGAGAAAAGCCAAGTCAAAGAACTGGTAGTGAGAATCTTGATTTATAGTAGTTTTCCTAAACGTCTAGCCATGGAAGTCTCACCAAAAGGCATAGTTTGCAAAATGGTTCTTTTCCATGATTTGTATCTGTAAATGGACACTGAGCATAAAACCAATTAAATGCTAAGGCGTCGAATGATGACTGCAAAACAGAACTCAAACCGCACAATTTCTGCTTTGGCTACAATTGGAAATAAAACTAAATAGCTATTTTATCCTTGGTTACAAAACTCTAATATTTTGCCCAGTCAGAGGTATTTGCTGAAAGGTAGTTTCTTCCACTAATTTTAGGAAAAGCTGTCATCAAATTGTCAACAGCCTAAATTGAGATTGAATGTACTAAGAAATATCACAATATAGCAACCTAAAACTCATGTTGGAATTTTAGGCTTTTTTAGCAATGAGCTGGAGCAGAAACATTGGCAGAGAGAGAAGCTAAGGCCTCTTATGGAGGAAATACAGTAGATCTATGGAAGGATGACCCCCATGCCCTCACCCCATATATCCTGCCTCGAGCATTGGATAGATGCCATATTTAGAACACTGTCATTGTGTCTCATTTGTCATGTAGGGATTACAGGAGACCTTGAATGCCAAATGGAGAAACAGGTGGTGACTCTAGTATTTAAATTTTAATCTAATTTCTGTTGCGGCATCCTAAATGTCTAATGATGTAGTATCTAGCAAGTTTTATCTACTTTTTAAACATTTTTCTTGGTGATTGAACTTTTTATCTTTGTGGACCCAATACCCTTGGATCAAGCTTTAAACACCATATATTTCCCCTGGAGCTGGAGTGAAGTAATACTACCTGAAATCTGTCTCTACCTTAGGGACAGAGCTTCTGATTTTGCACCATTCAGAACTCTTTCTATAAATCATCCCTGAAAGCTGCTTAATCAAACATCTCAAATGTCAGAAACAGAGTTTAAAGGGTTTTTCCAGCAAGTAGGTCTAATCTCCTTCTTAGTTTTGATTCCTATAATGTAGATAATCTCTTTGGAGAAAAGGCCTGCTCCTAGCAGGGCAAATATATCCCATAGAATGTATTTCCTATTCCAGAAAGAAAAATGTAGCATTAATGAAATTTACTTTTTCATGAAGCTTGGAAATGTTGTAAGCTTAGGATTTTGATCCTAGCAGATGTTCTTTTTTGGATATTAAAAAAAAAAAAGTAGCATTTGATTTAGAAGTCTCAGTAAGAATTGCAGTGGTGCTACTTCTTGCTGTGAGGAGCCACACTCTGAATGTGACATACGAGTCATCGGTTCTGAGTGATAACTGACCAACTGACTCCACAGCCGTACTCCTTTGTTCCTGCCTTAGCCCCCATGGAGGTAGAGTTAGGAAAAGGGAGGGTTAGCAGCCTGGGTCATACCATATACAGTTTGATGGTTAAAGAGCTGTTTATATACCATAAAAAAGCATCTCCATAGATATATTTCATATCATTTTCTTTTCGGTCTTGGAATGGTAAAGTTTTCTTGGTAACCATTACATATATTTCAAATTTCAGATGGGTTTCTCAGTGCTATCGTTAAACTTAGAACCCAATTGCACGGTCTGCAATAGTTTATATCATTCTGTTGCTTCATGCTGCTGAGCCTCGGTCTTCAAGTTCTTTCTGTGTCTGTGCCACTGGGCCCACATGAACCAGCCCTGTTTTCCCCATCTACCCTGGGGGGAACCTCAGCCTTTTCACTGGTTTCTGTAGAAGTGTAATCACAGTGAGCATTTAATCTGTGGGAATTACTGGAAGAAGGCCTGTGACAGAAATCAAACTCTGCACCGTTTCCTGCCTTCAACCTCTCTCTTTTCCTCCTCCTTCTTCTCTCAGTTTTGCGCAATAAACAAACCGTCTCCTTGTCTCAGAGCCCTTCCACCTGTACCAAGACCCCTCAAAGCTTTGTATTCTACTCTACTTTTACCAGAATATTATCTCAACACAGACAACTCTTGTTTTCTGAGAAGATTCTCGGTCAATAATATTTTCTCCTAACCCAGATCCCAAGGAGACGGGTTTGGTAAATGAAGGTATTTAGTGTTTGTTGTTGCTTCATGTTGACATTTGCTTTTATCACACAGGCTTCAAGTGACAGCATTGCTACCTCTCCAGAGTGCCAGTACACACCCCTGCCTTCTGCTTCCAGGGAACTCACCAGTCACCGAGGTAGGAACTCAGCTTTTTATTGCTCTCAGTGGTTGCAGGTCACAGTTGGTTGTGCAGAGCTCTGGGCTCATTACTGCTGCCTCGGCACTTTAGAAGGGATACAGTGCTTTTCAAGTCCTTGATGAGAAAACCATACCTGTCAAACCTAGCGATTTCAACTCATATTAAACAGAATTTAGTGGCAGTAGGCTGGGAAGGCAAATAAATCCAGGTTATAATATAATTTTGTGATTTTTTTCTTTAAATAAAGAGATTATAGTACTTAAAAACCACTAAGTAGATCATTACCTCCAGCAAAAGGAATGGAGAGAAATTGGGAAACTAATTAATATTTGTAAAAGTATCATTGATTGGGAGTATACTAGTTGAAATCTGTAATTTCAAAATGAATGAGCCCTACGTTATAGCTAAAAGGAATTCCAGTTTGCCTGGCAACATGGGAGAGAGTCAATGCATAGATTTCCCTGAATTCTCTGATCCTCAAAACATTAATTTGGCTCACCCAGTTCTTCCAAAGCCTTAAATTCCTTTTACCATCTCTAGAGTCTGCATGGAATATAATGTAAAAAGGCCTTATCCCTAAGCTGGTTGCTTAGGCCAAGGACTATGTGATCACCTTTGTTGAAATTGGTCAGGACAGGAAGAGCCCATGTGGTGTTGTGGTTTACCCCATTTTATCTTGGTTATGACTTCAGCCACATTTTCTAATGGTGAATCTGCCTTCCGAGGGTAAGTAAGAACAGGTTTAGATTGAGGGTATTACTTTAAACATCTTTTCCCCACGCAGAAAACTTCCCTTGTTGATGCAGGGGACACTGAATAAGGACTGTTCCAGCTTTGTCATCCCAGCTACATTGCAGGTTGGTTAGGTTGGAGGAAAGGCTGTAGAGATGCCCAGAAGGTAGTAAAGCTGGACCTCTAAGGAGACGTGGGTTCTGGGCAAATGGCACACTTAAATTCTGCAGGAAATGATCAAGAGACTAATGCAAGATCGCAGGTGTCTGTGACTTGGACCTGTGTTGCCTGTTTGATGTCTGGGCACAGTAGAACTTTTCTACATGTAAATATATGTTGGTTCAATTATAGTTCAATTGTGATTCTGTTCAATAAGTGTCAATTTTGTGAAAATCAATTTTGCTCAAAGGGAGGTAGAATAAATAGCTGCCAATTTGTTATATTTTGAGGGGCATGAACAAGTCTCCTTCACTGAATGTCCTCATGGAGGTTTTGAGCATATCCTTTTAGGGACTGTTTTTTTAAATTCCTCTAGGCAAATAATAATACTATATCTAGAAGGAATAATAAATTAACCTTAGCATACTATCATCATGGATTCATTTATTGCTTTCTTGTATTTTAATGAGGATAATTTTACTCTACAGCCTATTGATTACACTGCATAGGAACTGAAGTCTCAGAGCCCTCAAGCCCACTTGTAAAAGTTGATCTGGCCTTGCAATTGATATTTCGCAACAGAAGGACATGATCAGATAAATGATACTCATCAATAATAGGACAAAGATCATCTGTCATTATAACAGTAAAATAAGAAATCTGAACCTTGAAGAAATTAAATATAAGACAATAAGTTTTGAAGGCATTTTAAGTAATATTTGGAAGATGGAAAAATGCCTAAGGTGGTTATAGTGAAAACAGACCCCTTTGGATGACATCAGAGCCCAACATCAATGGGAAAAATGTTATTTAAAGGGAGCCGACAACAGATGTCTCAATGTTACTTACGAATATCCCTACACATTTAATGCACTGGTTACCTGATCAGTGCTATGGACTTGGATGTCAAAAAAGCAAGTCAGCATCATGTAATGATGGCCAGGTCTTTCGGCCTATGGTCATGAGAAGACCAGTAAAGAGAGAGCCAAGGAGGCTCATTAAGGCCAAACTATTATTGGACTAATCTATGTAGGAAAAAGAGGAGACTGATATAGTTCAGCTTGGCATCAGTCACACGAGGACAAACGGGGAAAGCCATATTTTTCGGCACCCAGAATGTAACCACTTAATACCATCTTGTTTTTTTATATTTAAGTTAAAGAAATTATTCTAAATTTCTGATCATATAAATCACCAAAGTATTTGAGTGTCATTTGTTAATACCTTCACGGGAACAGCTTATGAGCATTTGTCCAGAGAGGTACTGTCACACTGTGAAGGCAAATTACATCAGTTCTTTCCCAAGTGAAATCCTACATGATGGCTGAAATTTGGTCTATGAAATCCTAAGTGGAAGTTCTATTTGCAAATAATTCTTGATTCATCAAGTTCCCAATCTCTTTTCATTCCACACCAACAACTACACAAACTGGCAGATAGTAGTTCATGTGCAAATTGCTATTTTTCTATACATGCCATTTTCCCTTTACTTGTCCTTTTATGTAAGTTCCAATATTGAGTACAATAGGCCCAAGATTCATGTCCTAAGGACTGTAGATTCAAATGCAAAGGAAGTCTGACCCAGAATAATGATCAGGAGACGGGGACTCTATTTTTCCATCTGTAACTTACAGATAATCCATAAATTTTAAGGATAGTAATGCACAGTACTTTTGCTTCTGGCAAGAAATTTTTTCTGATCTTATGTGTATTGATTTTTCCCTTTCTTGAGGTACTTATAATATTTGTTTCTATCTCCTTAGTGCAAGTGTTCATATTCTGCTTTGTTTGATAGAGGTCAGGTAGGTACGTTTTAAATTCCTCATAAATGAAAGTTCCCTAAGGAGCAGTAAAGAGTGTAATCCTCTTTTCTTTCATATCACTGACTCCTACTCATTCTTCAGATATCAGCTTAAATATCACAGCTCCAAGGAGGACTCCTCTGATCCCACCCTACACATTCATATTAGGTCATTTTCCCTATTCAGATACTATCTTCTAGATAGGCTAAGCTCTTTGGGGGACTGGAGGAGATTGTGTGTGTTTGCTCACCACTGAATCTGCAGTGCCTGGCACAGGGCCTCCTATTTAATCAGAGCTCAATAAGTATTTATTCAGTAAATGATGACTGATAGAAACCCAGGGGAAAGCCAGTAACTTAGATACCTCTGCAAGGTAACTTGATTGCATCTAAGAAAGGATACCCATCTTCCTTTGGGGGTAAGCACACACTGAAGGGAAAGGCCAGCCTTGTGGACCTCATAACTCCACTCTTGCTTTCAGAAACACAAATCATCTGGGTGGGAGTTGAGTCTCTTGATTCATGGCTGAACGGCATTTAGCCACATTGCATAACTTTTAAGTAGATAATTACTTTATAGTGTCATAGTTTTCAAACTTTGAGGTTTGATGGTAGGAAGGGAATAGGGTGAATTGAAGCAACTAATGGAATTATTTTATTAGAACAGAGGTTCTCAAAGAAGGGACAAGACTCTCAGTAAGATGTAGGTTGTGGTATACACATGGTTTTACAATGATCCACTTGAAATCTCTCTGAGAGTTCTGCCCTAGGTCTGAGCATGTCTTCTGAGTACGGGGGACATGGGGCTGTGTCAGTGATCTCAGTTTCTACCTAGTAGCAATCTACATACTGTATTCTCAGTGGATATCCATGTTATGAGGAACGTTGAAATATTTGCTGGCGAAATGTCCTTAAATATGCTCTATGCACAGGACATACTCCTGCATGCCATCTATTGCAATTCTTTATCTGGTAGCTGTTAGAAGTATAATTTGCATTTATATTGACCATTGTGTCTTTTGGGGGAAACATTTGTATTTAGAATATAGACCAAATTATTCTCAAGACAACCCTATAAAGTGGGGAGGGTAGATATTATTATTCTCATTTAACAGAGAAAGGCACCAAGGATTACTGGGGAGACTGAGTCACTCAGCAACAGAGGCAAGGAAAAAATAGTCAAAGCTCTTTGTCCTTGATTCCCAGGCCACCACTGACCTTTGTCCTTCATACAGGACCTATGAAGCAAGTTCAGGTAGGACTAACTGTGGCCTTGTGCTGGAGGAAAGAGGAGAGAAAGTGCAGTAAGGGGCATGGTCTGGAAATGCCCACTACCTAGGGCGAATTTCCAGAGCCTGTGAAAAGGCTGTGGTGAAGTACAGAGTCCTTGCTTATTTCTGTCAAAAGAGTTGTCTGTGTTACTCCCCTCCCCCCACATTTATTTTAGATTACAGATCTACAAATCCTGGAGCAGAGAAAGTTTGAAAAACCAAAGGGGAAAATGTTATGATATCAGTCTAAATTCAGACAGTGAAAATAGAAGACACACTAAATAGAAGGCTTACACAATCAGTGAAGCTGCCTCCCAAGTCTCAGCCTCAGCCCCAAGGTAGGTGGTTCTTAGGAGCTTGATGAAAAGTTTCTGTGTGTCTCAGGAACACCTGGGAATCTCTTACTGACTTTCTCAGTCTGCAGCACTGATGGGGGGTGATTCTCAAGTTCACTTGGTAACTGCTTCAAACATTATGACTCTCTACCCATTGCCCTACCCCTTCTTCTCTCAGATTTCCGAATCCTACTCCAGTGTCTCTCTTTGGCCAATCTAACCTAGAATCATGTACCAAGAGGATTTTGGGAAATGTAGCTTCCAGTTCCTTCTCTGAGCTGTGGAGAAGACCTTAGAAGAGGGTGATGTTAGTGACGCCCAGTTAGAACAGACAATTGGGCACATCTACTATAATCCTGCCCTGCCAACAGCTTTCGTGCTGAGGGTCTCATTCCAGTTTGTTTGCATACACATTTTGCAAAGTAATTGCAAGTCCAGTGAACATCCCTGAATTACTATTTTTTTTTCCTGATGCTTATACAATCTTGAAGATGTGCCATAGTTAGCTTGTCATGTTAAGCATTGGACATTAAATGTATGAAAGCAAGCAAGCAAGAAACCAGGAAGAAATCTGCTATGGAAACTTGCCTGGAGATGATAACCATCCTACTTGTACTCATCATTGGCAATCTTGCCATTATTTTTGTTGACATTTGTTAGGTGCGCATCCTTTTCTCCAACTAGGGGCTTGGTCTATTTGTGTTTGAAATTGATTGCTGGGACTGTCACAGAGTGATTTACATAGCAACTTATCATAATTAGTTATCATGTGCAGTTTCCTTAATGTGAGATGCATTTTGTGCTTAGCAATTGAGTTTTCTGTATTTCCCCATGAAGCAGCTCAATGTACACTGTCCAAAAAAGAGGAAAAAGACGGAAAGAAAAACTGCGGATGTTTTTTATTTTTAATTTTTAAACAATTTTAGCCTGAGATATCATAAAATATATTTTCACAGAAGCCATAAATACAGAGTGTTTTGCTTCAACTATTTAAATAAACCACAGTGAAATGAATAAGAGGAATATTAAATGGATTTGTGTGAAGATGTGGCAATGCAGACAAAGATGTTTGGCATGGTGAGATGTTTGCCAGAAAAATTGTATGCCAACAAGCAAAATACTTTTGGGAGGGCTCAAGACAGGGCTACTTGATAACCAAACTGTTCATCACAATTTGTTTTAGGCTTATTGGATTTGGAGGCAATCTGTCTCTTTCAGATAATTTTTTTAAAATTTTCTGTTTTAGGGGACTGGCCCTGTGGCCTAATGGTTAAGTTTGCGTGCTCTGCTTCACCAGCCCAGGGCTTTCCCAGTTTGGATCCTGGGCGCAGACCTAGCACCATTCATGAAGCTGTGCTGAGGCAGTGTCCCACATAGCAGAACCAGAAGGACCTACAACTAGAATATACAACTATGTACTGAGGAGCTTTGGGGAGAAGAAGAAGAAGAAGAAGAAGAAGAAGAAGAAAAAAAGGGATTGGCAACAGATGTCAGCTCAGGTGCTGATCCTTAAAAGAAAAAAAAAAAAAAATCTATTTTTTATATTCTGGTAGGATAATCTTGCCAAGTCAACACACAGGGTATGTGATAGCTAAGCAGGTTTGATCATTATAAACAAAATCTACACAGAATAATACAAAGGCTCGAGGAAAATAGATTCATTTATTTAGGTTATCTTAATAATTCAGCATCAAGGAGTCTTTTTGCCTATTGCTTGTTGGTTCTCACTGACCATTTAAAAAGACGGAGTAAGCAATCTGAGGATTATATTGACTTTGCCAGGTAAGTCTCATCTGAGATCAGACCCTGTAACTAAGGCAGCCTGCTTATCTGCAGGCTTCTGTCTTGCAGAAAATTTTCATTATTTTTTCAAGGGAGCTAACTATCAGATGATTTCTCAAAAATCATCACTGATTAATTGAAGATTCTTAGAAACATGACATATCCAACTTTCCCCCAAGGAAAGTGTATTGAAAGCTGTGAAAAAAAAGCAAGAAAGAGAGAGAGAGAAAAAAAAAGAAAATTACATCGGCACTTGGCAAGAAAGACCTCTTCGATGATGGGACATGTTTCGTACATGGGTCTCACCAAATCAGCTAATGGCCTCAGCTCCCCTCTTTCAAACTCCAAGCCATGGCTTTGCTGTGGGTGTATGGGAGGAAGAGTGTGTTGACTCATTGTGTGGAGCTATTATTAGCATTTTCTAATTATGTAAAGTGCTTTCCTCTGATGAC
Source organism: Equus przewalskii (assembly GCF_037783145.1). Classification (NCBI taxonomy): domain Eukaryota; kingdom Metazoa; phylum Chordata; class Mammalia; order Perissodactyla; family Equidae; genus Equus; species Equus przewalskii. The sequence continues at coordinate 63,834,373 of NC_091831.1, forward strand.
GTTTTCAATGGAACCCATTACTTTAGTTTTCTTTCCTTTATAATGCTTTTATGGGCTTATAATCTTGGTGGAATTCTCAGATTCAGAGAAATGCTAAAGTTTCCTTTATTTTTTGAGGTGACTAGTGATTTGACAGTAGTGGTTGGTAGATTTATTTTATATGTGTTGTAGTAGGAGTCTATTTTCAGTGTGTGTGCTCTGTTCCAAAGTTAAAGGACTTTGCTAAGTGCTGAATAAATTGTACTTTCCTTTGATTCTAGGCCTTGCTGAAATGGTTTAAAAACTCTAGCCTGGGTCATCAAATTCATCTCCCTACTACTTTGAAGGGTCAAAAGCTTCACTCTGTTCTGAGCAGGGCTGGGTGGATTGGAACAGAGGGTAGTGTAGATTAAAACTTCTGCATATATATAGATAGATGTGCCTGTGTGCGCTCGCTGTCTGGAAAGATGGCAGTGATGGAAGAGCAAGCCAAGTGGAATCTGAAGATAGATGAATCTGTTAGAGTATTACCAAGACTGGCATAGACTTTAGCCAGGAACTTTAAGTAACCTCCTTTAAGCATTTGAAATCCATAGGGGTCCATTTCCTGTCCTTTCTCTCCAAGGATGATTTTTCATTTGCAGTCTTCGTGATTGCTTTATTTCTACTCTTTGGGCAGAACTGTGGTGCATTCATAGACACAGAGGGGCTGTGAATTTGGTTCTTCCATTCCAGAAGCAAAGCAAGAAGGGAAAAAAAGAATCACACCCCAAACCTCCAATAGTAAACACCTTACTTCTATAGGATGAGAGGTTGAAAGGATGACCCTTCTCCCAACCGAAAGTCCAAATAAAAAATGGTGGTAAAAACATATCCCTCTGTTAGGAGAGTCTGGGATTGACAGGGTTGGAGATTCTAAATGTCCTGAAGTTTTAGAGTCATGGGCTGTTTCTTATCCCTTCCATTGCAAGGGAAAAACTTGGACATGGTCAATGTGAGTCCTGAAATGACAAGTATTGCTCTGAGCACTTCCATTCAAGGACTCCTCCAGTATGTCTTTATTTAGTATCCACTGCGTAAAGAGTATGTGTTAGGGTTTGTGGAAAATTCAGAAATAGAGGTATCTGTCTTCTAAGAATTTGTGGTTTGATTGAGGAGATACTAAAAATGAAACAATGCCAACCAAACAAGATATTATATATTATATAATTAAGAGTTGCCTTACTTAGTAAAAGCCATAAGGGCTATAAATGTTTAGAAAAGATAGAATCAGTAAAGGCTGGAATTGGTCAGGCCTGGAGCTTTGAAGGATATTGACCTTGAGCTTTGGAGAACAAACAAGGCATGAATGGGTGGAGGGCAGAAGAAGGGCATTGCAAGAAAAGGAAATGGTAAAGAAGAAGCACAGGGGTAAGAATAAATGGGACTGACTCGAGGAAGGGACTTAGCTTTGAAAAAGTTGGAAATGAGGTTACTTCTGTAGGGTAGGTTCACATTGTAGCAGGCCTTAAACACACAGAAGCATCTAAATTTGATTTAAGGCTATGCTATGGGATTACTAATCCGCATGCAGTCTGCAGGGGGAATTGGAAAAAAAGAGCCTCTACTTGAGGCCACTGTGGGATGGCATTGAAGGGAGTTTGTTCCAGTTTTAGAAGCTTTGGATTTCTTGACACCAGGCTGTGTGACTGCAGACTGTACTACCTCAAAAGAGCAGGTTCTAGCAAACATAATTTAGGAAACAACTTGGTGACATATGAGGAAGACAGCTGGGGCCAGGATACTGCCAGGGGGGCAGGGGTGGGAGCAATGTAAAGGGAACCTTATGGTCAGTATGGAGTTGTTGTTAGAGGAAGCTGATGGTTTGGTCGCAGGATATCACTTGCTTGGGCATCAGAGAAAATGGACAGTCAATGCTCTTCCTCCCCATGTTATCCAAAGTATTTCTGATGTTGGCTCTTGAAAATAAAATGTAGAGCCAAGCGTCAGTTAGAATAATGTTGAAATAATCGAGCATTTGATGATGAAGTCCTGAGTGGCTGGCTGGCTGGGGGAAAAGAGAATAAGAGAAGGAATATGAGAGACATTCTGTAGTAAATGCCACAGACTGACTTAGTGACTGATTATATTTAGAGATAGAGAGTATCAGAGAACAGAAGGCCATGAGGAAGTCAGCATGGTGGTGGGAAGCTGTGGTCTTTGCCTACACTCCCCTTTTACTTCCCCCTTTCAGGATTCTCCACCACCACTCATGCGTAAGCTATAATCTGGCCTGTTAAATGGAAGGCTGCTGGAATCAATGTAGTGGAGCTCACAGCAAAAGGAACAAACATACAATAAGCAGGCAAAGCAGCCACAAAAATTTGTTCTCATTCTGGTCTTTGGCTCAAGATGAGCTACATTCTTTTAAAAACTAATAAGTGCCTAGTGTGTTATATTCCTGAATCTTGGGTTTCTGGAAGGAGAGCTATTTGAAGCCAATGCTTTTGGTCTAGATTGTTCTGCTGAGAGCTCTGCCCAGCATTAATTTCCCAGTCCGAGTTCTTGCAACTCATTTGTTTCCGTCTCTTATAGAAAACTTCACCTCTGCCCCAGGTTTTTCCTCGTGTAGAGATTTTACAACCTTTTTGGAACAAATAAACAAACATCTGGAATCATGTGGTACATTTAATTAAAAAGTTTGCATTTGGCCAGAAATGGTAAAATCATGAAAAATGGCCTGTCGGTGAGCTCAAGAAGGCCAAACGATGACGTTGTTGGCTGCAAATGGATTGAAATTGAGTGAGGTGAACACCTGCTCAGTTCAGCCTGCTGTCTTCCAGCTTCTCCCTTCCAGCCATTAATATTTACTGCTCTGGTTCTTTATCCATTCTAATGAAATTTTTGGTTGAGCCTAGTTGGAGGAGAGGCCTGTTACTTTTCCAATAAGCTCGGATTTGTTGGGATATGTGTACTTTGTAAAGGGGGTGAATTGGGCTTTTTGAGTTTTCAGTCCCCGTAATCAGAATTCCATATGCTTCAGGTCACTGCAGGGGCCTATTTCTGTTTCTTCAATCAGTCAGCCAACCACTGTTTTTTTTGAGAGAAACCCTGCACTGGGGGGTTGTGGGAAATGCAGAAGCAGCCCTGGGCTCTGCCTTCAGGAATCATGTAGTCTAAATGGAGAAATAAGTCCCTACACATAGAAAGCAGACGTCAAGCTAGTTGTAAGAGTGCAAAGAAGGGAGAGGTGAGTAAAGATCGTAGGATTAGAATGTAGCCTTGGATAAAGGTGAGAAATGAGTTGAAAGGAAATAGGTGAGACAGGTAGGCTGGGTTTATCATATCACTTGGGAGTAGGCACTGATAAACTCTTTTTACTCAGGTATAAAGAAAGTGTCACAGACCAGTTGCCCCAAGGAACTCAAGGGTGGGTTTGGAAGCATTTAATTGTTTTTCCAAATTGTTTTCTTCCTTTTGTTATGTTAAAGAGATGCCATCACCAACCACCCTGAACCAGAACAAGCCTCACCAGGGAGCCTGCCTATGACCTTTGCCTTATTTCTATTGCTAAGATCTCTCTAGGAGGCATTTAGTCCTTATTACCATAACCTGCAGTGTATGTGGAAGCATGTTTTCCAACTGAGCCTGTGCAAGTGAATACGCACCTCTGCCTTTTGAATATTCATTTCCCATCTGAAGTAAAAGGTCTCTGCTTCCCTTTGTCCAGGGATGCTATGACTTTGGAAATGATTCCTCAAGGTCTCCTATTTGCTGCAAATATACTTTACTTTGTGAGACAACTTACTTCTGGTGGAGAGTCTTATTTAATTCGCCAGGAGGTGAACTCACTTTAGGTTCAGTAACAAAAGGGCTTTCCTCCCCTCACTCACTACTTCCAAATGTCTTAGAGCTTTTTCGTAGTCAGTTCATAGAAACTACAAACTGAGGGAAAAGTGTGTGCTTGATACAGAAATGCAGTTTTAAAACAAATCTTCTAGTCCCTCTCTCTCTGCTCACAATTTCCACCCAATCGTTGCTCCTGTGCACTTTGACTATAAAATTTCTAAAGCCACCAGTGGAATGAAATCATTTGTGTATGTGACAAACCTGGAGGACCTCTCCCTGGGTCGTTTCTGAGTGTGAAAGAGAATTGGAGGAGAGATCAAGAGAAATTCTTGTTTAACTTCCGGTCATAATCTAGGTGAGGCATGTGTGTGTGAGAAATAACCTTAAAGCAAGGGTTAGATATGATTATTCTACATTTTGAGATTGGCTTCTCCTCTGGGAGGCATGCCTATAGCGACATAAAAAATAAGCTTTGTTTGCACATTGAGAGAAGAATGTTGAGACTTTCTGGCTTTGGAGAGTGTAGTGCTCTGATGTGGCTTCCGCTTGAGGGTTTATATCCAGGATGAAGTTATTCTAAGAAAAAGATGAGAGGTTTTTCTTGTCCAGAATACAAGGGAAGTAGCTAGGTGGGCACCATTAGGTTAAATCTAAGGAGAGGATGCGTATTGTTGAACTCATGTGTGGATTGGCCAGGGAGGTTGGGAATCACTATTCCCTGGGGCCCTTTACTGAAAGATATGCTCATCTGTCTTTGTATGTCAAACATTATAGCCTGAAGGAAGTGAAATGAAATTTACACAACTTCCAAATCCAATCAGGATTTGAAACCCAGATCCCGGGTTCTCTACGTCAAAGCTTTTTCACCAAATGAAACCAGGGTTTGACCTTGACCCCTCTGGACTTCTGTAATCACAGATAGATACAAGACTATGCTGGAAAAACACTGTACTGTTGTCAGAGGAGTTCTTAGTCCTCAACTCTTTATCATTCTTGTGCATCTGTTTCTTTAAATACTCTCTGCTGAAGCAGAAGTATTAGCATGAAAATAAAAGAGTACAGCAACTTGGATTTTTCCATTTGTAGCTTCCTTAGTCTGTGGGGTCAAAGTTCTATCCTCAGGGATGCTAATGAAAACTGTGGTGTTCTAGGGCAAATGTTTCTCAACTAAAAGACAAGACAGGGTAGGGAGCCAGGAAAATAATGCACTGCTAATTCCCGAACACAGACTGCCTAGAGATTCCAACTTAAATTGCTGTTTACCCCTATTCCCACCCTCCCTCAAAGAAAAAAATATCCTGTGTTGTAAGGACAGACGTATGTGTAAGGGCGATAAAACAGACTTCTCTCATGTGGATTAGCTCTTTATTCCTTTATCTTGCTATACCTCATCAGTTTCTCCCAAATCAAGGAGAGTCAGAGAGGATAAGATGCAGTCCTTTTCTTTGTTTTTGATTAAAGAAACCCATATAACCATCCTCCCCCACAAAGTCTTTTCTGAAGGGAAAGCTTTTCTTCTTATGTCTAATTTCTCCCTTTCTTCATCTGCTCCCTTGCAATCTTTCTAGCACTTACTTGATACAGTGTACAAATCAAGTAGCCATGGTCCCCTGGAGAACAGGTTGGGCAAGACACTGAGTGCTGGCATATCTGGGAGATTGTAAAGCACAAAGAGAATCAAGATAGCTTAATTAACATGTTCCACAGCCTCCTTTTCTTCTTCTGAACACCCTGAAATTTAGAAATTAATTCAAGAGCTACCTACTGAACACATATTATGTACCAAACACTGTTTTAAACATTAGGGATAGAGGGATGAATAAAGCAGACTAAAATCTCTACCTTCAGAGAGCTTATATTCTAGTGAGAGAAAGGATCGATAACTAAGATAAGAAATAAAGGCCCCGTAGAGTATGCTAGAGGTAAGTACTAAGATGAAAATGAAGGCAGACAGAGGAGATGAGGGAACGTGTGTGTTGGTAATGTGAGACTTGACAGCCAGCGAAGGCATCACTGAGAAGGTGGCACTGGGTAATAACTTGAAGGAGGTGAGAGATGGAAACCTGAGAATATTTGAGAGAAAAGTCATCCAGGTGGAGGAAAAAGCAAGTACAAGGCCTTGAGATAGGAGCGTGCCTGCATACATGAAGTAGAGCTAGGAGGCTATTGTGGCTGGAGCAAGTAATCTAGCAGGGGAGGCGAGTGTAGATGAAGTCAGAACACTATCAGAGGCCAGAACTTGTAGCATCTTGTAGGCCATTTACTGTGACCAGAGTAGGAAGCCATTTTAAGGTGTTAGCAGAAATGATAGAAATCATATTACCCTACTCCCTACAGCGAGGGAAAAAACCCAAACCAATAACTAACTGGAAAACACGAAGGGGTACTGTTGTTGATCAGAAACTATGTAGACTCTGCAACATGGATAGGATAGGACTGAAAAGGTTAATCACAGCCCAAAATAAATGCAAGAGAGTTTCAAAAGGTAGGATCAGCTTCAGGAGTTCTGTAACCACAGGGAACTACTGGGGGCCTCAAGGAGCCGGCAAGTTAGGCTTCCTCAGTGGGTAGACACGCACATCAACCCATCTGTGTGCCTATTCCCATCCTTAGTTCAGGCATCACTCAACAGAGCTATCTCCAATGCAGAGCAGCAAGTGTGAGTGACTGGAAAAGTAAAGTGAGATGGCAAGAGTTGGTACAAGTGTAACAGTCATAATAAATGGGAATGCACTAAATTAAAAGACAGTACTCCAAGATTTGGTAAAAAAAGAAATGTAAAATAAAATAGTTTTTAAAGAGATATATACAATAAAATGAATAAGAAACTTGAAAAATGCAGGGATTAAGATTTAAAAAAAAAGATACATGCTAAAAACAAAACCCAGGAATAGCAATGTTAATATCAGACAGTATAAGGCTCAAGATGATTACTGAAATGAGGAAGACAAATATTTTACATAACTGAGAAGATATAATGGGAAGCTATAGCAATCACAAATCTCAATGCAGCTAACAACATGGCTTTGAAATACAAAAAGCAAAGACTTCTAGAAATACTAGACCAACTGACAAAGTCACAATCACAGATGAAAACTTTGGCATATCTCCCATAGAAAATGATAGCTAAATAACCAGAAACTTCACAACATAAATGTTTTGTTAAACAGAAAACAGAGTGAACATTCTCTTAAAAAATACATGGAACAATCACAAAAGCTATCCACAAATTGAGTCATAAAGTATAACATGCTCAGTTCAAATTAGCTGATCATAACTCAGTAAAATTAGAAATCAGCTTCAAAAAAGTAAGCTCTTCTACAAAAGAAGACGAAGAAGAAAGGATAAAGGAAAGAAAGAGGAAAAAGGAAAATAAAAGCCTTACAGAGTTAGAAGTAAATGAAACTTTGGGTTTAAGAGGAAATAAAAATAAACTACTCTTTAAAAGTAAATGAAGGTGACTATATGGAAGCACTGTAGTATGTTAAAAGCTGCAAGATATAACCCAAAATGTAATTAAAGGGGTTTTTTCCCTTTAAAAACATAAAGTATGAAACAAAGAATAAAAAGTAAAAGTAAATGAACTGTGTTTTCAAAGATCCTAAATGAATAACAACAAGCAAACCCAATGACATGTGAAAGGACTTAATAAAACTAAGAATTAATAAAATAGAAACAATGTGCATTATCAGTTGTACCAAGAGACACTTAAAAAAAAAGATGAACCTGTAAGATCTAAAAAAAAAAAAAAACACAGATGGACATACAACATTAGGAAATAAGGAGATTAAAAAAACTCTATAGAGTTTTGTACCAATAAATTTGAGAATCTAAGTAAAACAGTCAATTTTAAGGCAGTTGTAGTTACCAATATTGTCTCAAGAAGAATGGAAATCTAAATAGAGAAAAAGACTATAGAAGAAAGTGAAAAGATAGTCGTATATCCCTCAAAGTGGAGAAACTTCCTATCTTTTACAATTTATTCCAGAAAATGAAAAACATAGAAAATTACTCATTTCCTCTTACTGGGATTCCATAACTGACCTAAACAAGGTGAGAACACTCCTGAAAATGAACCTATTGGTCAATCTCTTTTACAAATTTGGATAAAAGAATCCTCAATGAGAAATAAACAATAAGATTTAGCAATGTAGTAAAAAAAAAATACTACCTCATGGCCAAGTAGGATTTATCTCAGAAATTGAAAGGATAGTTTACTATTAGAATTTACCAGTCAACTTGTCATATTGTTATGTAAAAAGGAAAAAGAGATTATATATGATGATATTAATAGACGTGAAAAAAAGAAAGAAAGAAACCCATGAAATTTAGCAACCGTTTCTGCTCACATCTTTTAGCCAGCAATGAATAGATGGGAACTTCTCTAAACTGATTAAGATTATCTGCCAAAAACCTACAGCAACCTGCATAGAGAAGAATGAAGGATTAAAAATATTCCCTTTAAAGTCCCCAGACATGCAGGGAAAGAATATTCTACATTCCCCTGGAGATGCTAGCTAAAGCAATAAAATGTACTATAACAACAACAAAAACAAAAAAGTGAGCAATAAAGATTGCAGTAGCGGCTGGCCCAGTGGCATAGTGGTTAAGTTTGGTGTGCTTTGCTTTGGCAGCCCAGGGTTCACAGGTTTGGTTCCTAGGCATCAACCTACACCGCTCATCCAACTGTACTGTGGTGGTGACCCACATACAAAAATAGAGGAGGATTGGTACAGATATTAGCTGAGAGCCAATCTTCCTCACCAAAAAAGAAAAAAAAAAGCAGTAATTACATTATTTGCAGTGAATATTATTATTTACACCAAGAATTAGCAAACTTGCTATATAAAGGACCAATATTAAGTATTTTAGGCTTTATGAAGCAAAAGATATCTGTCACAACTTTTCAACTCTGCCCTTATGAAATGTAACATAGTATAACTAAGACCCATCATATTTGTAATAGGAAAAAATGTAAATGTGCTTAATTTACCTATTTAAAAGACTTTCAGATTGGATCATAAGGCAAAGCCCAATTCTCTGTATTGTACAAGAGAAACAGAACCAAACTGACTCAGAAAAGTTGGAATAAAAGGATGGAACCAAAAGAAAGCAGGAATCATAGCCTAAATATCACAGGCTAGAATTCAAGCAGAAGGGCATTAAATGAGACAAAGAAGTCATTTAGTGGCACAAAACAATAGTTTATTATGTTCACTGGTTCTGTAGTTCAGGAATTCCAAGAGAGGACAGTGGGAATGACTTATCTCTGTGCTATAACGTCTGGGGCCTCCATAGAAGACTTGAAGTCTGGGAACTGGAATCATCTGAAAACTCATACTCACATGCATAATACTGGCTATTGGCTGGGACCATCAGTTCCCCTCCATGTGGTTGTTCTTTGCAGCCTAGTTAGGCCTTCCTGACAGCATATTGGTTATATTCCAAGGGCAAAGAAATCCATGAGAGTGTAAGAGCCAGGCAGAAGCCATATCATCTTTTATGACCTATGTCTTAGCAGTCATGTTGCATTACTTTAGCTACATTCTGTTCATCAAGGTAGTAGCAAAAGTCCTGCCCAGCTTTAAGGGAAGGAAAAATAGACTGTTCCTCTTGACAGGGAGTGGCGAAGTTTTGGAAGAGCATGTGGGACTAGAAATATTGCTCTAACCATTTTTGGCAAATACAATCTAGCGCAATAATACACTGAGTCACAAACAAAACTGAAATAAATTTCTGGGAGTAGAGGTAGTACAAAAACTCTTAGGTCACAGTGTAGTAAAACTGAAAATTAATAACAAAATCAGATTGCAAAAAGCCCTTCCATTCAGAAATTTTCTAATACTCCTAAATCTCAAGTCAAAGATAACATACAGCTCCAAACTTTAGAATAGCCAGAGATATATGAAAATGAAACCATTACCTGTCAGAACCTTTGAGATAGATCTAAGCCCTTTCTTAGAAGAAAGCAACTTTACGTACATATATTATTTTTTTTTTTAAAAAAGAACAAATGTAAAAGATAAACATCTGACTCAAAAAACACTCAGATACATAAACCAAAAGAAAGTGGAAGGAATGAATTATTAAAGCTACAAACAGATAGTAATAAGTTATAAAACAAAAGGTATAATAAGTAATCCAGCAATAACTTTTTGAAAAACGAAATCACTAAGCTAATCAAGGGAAATGAAAGAAAATGTAAATAGACAAAATAAAAAATAAGAAACCACAGGAATGAGAAAACTAACAGAATTCTGAGAATTAGCTTTGTTCAATTCTGTGCAAATATCTGAAAATCTAAATCAAGTAGATAATTTCTTGGAAAATATAATTTCCCAAAATTGACTCCAGAAGACAGAGAAAATTGAAACAGATTGATTTCCATAGGCAAAATAAAATTCATAAAGTCCTATCGTGACCCTCACAAAAGCACCAACTCTAGGTGATTTTACAGGGAGATTTTATCAAACATTAGAAAAGAACATGATTCAGTAGTATTCTGTTAAATGTTTAACAACTGGGTCTCTGCAAAAAAGCCCCCCAAAACAAAAAATAACACCCCCTCCCGATCTGTAGTGTTTGCCAATTTCTGTGGCATGAGTATTCCCATCATGACTGATTTCAAGCTAAGACATGACATCACTTAATGTGGAGCTGGAAAGAGATGTACACAATCTGCTCTTGCTCAGTGCTAGCTGGTTCCTGCACACCACAGAGATAATTCCACAACTATTTAAACTGTGCCAGAGCAGAAATAAACAAGCACTTCCAAATTCTTTTTATGAAGTGCATAAAAGCTTTATAGAAAAATTGATAAGGATCACAGTGAAAATAACTACATACTCATCTCAATTATGAATATAGGTGCAAAAATCCTAAATAAAATAATTATAAACAACATTCAATAGCATAAACTGCGGAATAAAACATTATGACCCACTAAGATTTATTCTAAGTATGTAGTGAAGTTCCAATATTAGGATATCCATTTATTTATTTAATCTTTTTAATATATCTAAAGAAGAAAGACATAATTCTATAGATGCTGAAGGGCTTTGGCCAAATTCAATAACCATTCTTTTTATGTTCTTCTTCTTCTTCTCCTCCTCCTCCTCCCCCCCCACTCCTCCTCCTCCTTCTCCTCCTCCTCCTCCTCCCCCTCCTCCTCCCCCCTCCTCCTCCTCCTCCTCCTCCTTCTCCTCCTCCTCCTCCTTGTCCTCCTCCTCCTTCTCCTCCTCCTCCTTCTCCTCCTCCTCCTTCTCCTCCTTCTCCTCCTCCTCCTTCTCCTCCTTCTCCTCCTCCTCCTTCTTCCTCTTCCCTCTTCTTCTTCCCTCTTCTTCCTCTTCTCCTTTTGCTTGAGCTAACGTCTATGCCAATCTTCCTCTATTTTGTAGGAAGTAGGATGCTGCCACAGTGTGGCTTGATAAATGGTGCATAAGTCCACACCCAGGATCCAAACCTGTGAACCTGGGGCCACTGAAGCAGAGCACACGAACTTAACCACTATGCCATTGGGCTGGCCCTCAATAACCATTCTTGATAAAAAGCATACAAGAATACATGTATACTTTCTTAACATGATAAAACATCCATCTCAGTCCAAATGTGAACACCTAGCTTAACGGGCAAATATAAGAGATATTCTCATTAAAGTAAGGACAAGATATCTGTTATTGTTATTTAATGTTTTACTGGAAATACTAGCCAATACAAATAGGAGAAAGAAATTACAGGCATGAAAATGGAAAATATATGGCAAAACTATCATGTTTACAGATGACTTTATTTGATTTGACAATTGGAAACTCAAGAGAACCAACTAAAAGACTAACAAGAGAATTCAGCAGGAAGTAAGGTATAAGGTTAATATGCAGAAATCACTAGACTTTTAATATTAAAACAAAAACCGGTTAGAAAGTACTTTGAATAAAAGACTCCAGTTACAAAGGCAACATAAAAGATAATAAATTGGGATATTATAGTAACACATTAACAAAAATATATAGTATCTTCATGAAGAAAATTTTAAAACTCTCTAGAAGGGCACACAAGAATCCTTGAAGATATGAACAGATATACCTTATTCTTTTATAGGAAAATTCAGGACAATGAATATGTCAATGACTTCTTTATGAAGATATAAATTCATTATGAAACTATGTGACCACCAAAGATTTTTTTCTTTTTAAACTAGAAAAAACGAATCTAAATTCAGATGGGAAAATAAGCAAAAATAATAGCCAGGATCACTCCGAAAAAGAATTATAGTGAGGGGAAATTAGCCCTACTGGATATCGAATATATTATAATGCCTCAATAGTTACAACAATGTGGTACTGGCCCACCAATCACCAAACAGACTAATGGAGTAGAAAAGCAAGTCCAGCACTAGACTCAATTACATGTGGGAATTTAGTATATGATAAAGTGGTATTTTGAACTGATGGGGAAAAGATAGACTATTCCATATATGTTCTTGGGGCAAATGACTAGGTATTTGGGGGAAAAAAATTGGATCTATACCTCATACCTGACAGCAGGATAGATTACAAATGGATTAAAATTTTAAATAGCTAAGAAAAAGAAACCCTGAAAATTCTAAAAGAAAATAGAGAAATCACAATTCAGAAGCCCCAATTTAAAAAACAAAAATTAAAAAATCTAACCTTATTAAGTGAAATAAGTCAGAGGGAGAAAGTCAAATACCATATGATCTCACTCATAAGTAGAAGATAAAAACAACGACCAACAAGCACATAGCAATAGAGATTGGATTGGTGGTTACCACAGGGGAAGCAGGGAGAGGGGAGGGCAAAAATCGGATTAGGCTCACATGTGGTGATAGATTATAATTAATTTTTGGGTGGTGAACATGATGTAATCTACACAGAATTCAAAATATATTACGATGTACACCTGAAACTTATATAATGTTATAATCCAATGTTACTGCAATAAAAAATAAAAATTTAAAAAAATGTAACCTTATTAATAATATTCTTGATTTTACTTAAAAAAAAAACCTGTTACACATTAAAAAAATACTTTTGGCTTTAAGCAAAGTCAAAAGATAGTAAACTTAAAAAATATTTGAAAATCATATTATGATGATAGATTATGTACATTTCTAATAACTGAAGAAATTGGTTATAAAGTGATCAACAACCCAGTATAAAAATAGATCAGCAACTATACTCCTAGAAATACTTGCATATGTGTAAAATGACATAGATACAATAATATTTATTGTATAGCAGATGTACCAGCTAAACATTGAAAATAGGCAAATATCTATCAATTAGAAATTGTTAAATAAATTATGGTACATCCAATCTCTGGAATACTGTATATCTCTGTCAAAAGAATTACGAAGTTCCCCACGTAGTTATATGTGTCTATCCAGTATTTATTGTTAAGGGAGTAAAACAAGGTGCAGAACAATATGTAAAGCATATTATTATTTACACATAAAGTAAGAATGATAAGAATCTATGTTTATAAAAACACCTCTGAAAGACAGACGGTGATAGTGACTACCTCTTGATGCGAGAATGAGGCACGTGGGAAACCTAGATGGGAGAAACAATGTTCACTGTACACTTGTGTTTACTTTAAAATTTTGAACTATGTTCAAAAATAAACAAATTGAATTTAAAAGACTAGAATAAAATTCATAATGCCTATAACCTAACAATTACATATGTCCAAAGGGAAGTATGCAGAATGATGTTCATAGCAGTGGTTTTCTAGTAGTAAAAAAATACAAAGAGAAATTGTATTCTCTTCAGGAAAGGAATGGTTGAAGTATGGTAAATCATGATGTTGAATACTATGCAGCAGTTTAAAAAAGGTTAACGTAAATAAAATACTAATGCAGAATGATCTCCAAGACACATTTTTGAGCAAAAAACAATTTGAGTACAAGACATTTGTACACTATGATAGATTTTATGTATTTAAAAGCACAAAATCACACACACATACATGTGTGTAAATGCATAGAAACAGTTTCGGAAGGATGGACAGAAAACCCCTGACAGTGGTTACATCTGGGGGACACCTGGGTTGGAGGGGAAAGAGTAGAAGAGGTTCAAAAAGACTAGTTTGGGGTTGGTCCTATGGCCGAGTGGTTAAGTTCGTGCTCTCAGCTTCAGCGGCCCGGGCTTTCACAGGTTCGGATCCTGGGTGCAGACTTAGTACTGCCCATCAGGCGATGCTGTGGTGGCATCCCACATAGCAGAGCTAGAAGGACTTACAATTAGAATATATAACTATGTACTGGGGGGCTTTGGGGAGAGGAAGAAGAAAAAAAAACTAGACTTTTCGGTTTCTGAATTTTTATGAAAATATGCCATTATTTTGCTCATGTAATAATAGTAACAAAAATAATAAAAGAGCCAAATAGGGAAGGGGCTTTGGGTAATATGTAAGCATTTTGAAGACTTTGAAACTTTGTTTGCCGAAGGCCAGTGATAAAGAAATAGTTTCTTAGAAAATATTCCTTTTCTTCTTCAAATTTAAATAATCCAATATTGAGAATCCACAGTAAACTTTCTGTAGTCTGTCACAGTTGTGGGATAGGGTAGTCATATGAATCAAATATTCTAGTAAATAAAGAGATACAGAAAAAAAAAAACTAAAGAGGTACATGCGTGTATTGCACAGCTTACTGATTTAGTGAGAATGGGAAGGAAGATATCAGCACTACTAACAGCTACTATTTATTGAGTGATTTCTTTAGAGCCAGGCACTATACTGGGATTTTACATATGTTTGTGGTCTCATTTAATCTTGAAAATATCTCCTAAAGCTGGCTGTTATCCCCATTTTATATATGAGGAAATTGAAGCTTAGAGAGATATTATGTAGTTTACGCAAGGTCCCAGTGCTAATAAGTGTCCTTGGTGAGATTCAAAACCAGGTCTAACCCTGAAGGCTGTGTTCTTTCTTCTCTTCCATATTACCCTCCAATAAAACACACTTAACGATATAACTACACTGAATACATTTTAATCTGTTTCTTGATGATTCAAGAAAGCACTTCTGGCTCTTCAGATTTCAAGAATCCTGTTATGAGCATCAATTATGAGAATACTAGTGAAGCATGAAAATGATGGTTAATTAGAAATACCTAGTTGAATGAAAGCAGAGTAATACTGCATTTACAGACTTTAGTGCTTTTATTACAGATGAATAAAGGTGTAGCAAACTCAGTGGTATGATTTTTACATGGCCCCTGTTATTAATTAATTCACGTAATCCCAAGACCTTTATCCCTGATAAATATTGTTTAGATATTTACATATCTAATATATATATGTATAAAATGCAGTCCCCTCCCCGGCCCCCCTTGGAATCTCAGTGAAAGAACTGATCTCTGTAACCTGAATTAACGCAAGCAGAATTTAAGTGTGCTGCACCAGTGGCTTCATAGACAGCCCCTTCGGTTATAGATTATAAATGCCATTTAGTGAAAGCACAAGATGGCTCCTAAGTGTCTAGTAAACTTCAACAACCACCTGAGAGATACCTCCATGTGACTGCATACAATGGAAATAAAGAATGGCAAATAACCCATTGACTATGCACTTTCTCACCCGCTGAGAGTGAAATGCAATCCAATGCAATTTTAGTACTTACATGCCTCTGGGGAAAATAGACCCCTAAAAATCACCGAGTGCAGCACTGGAAAAATTCCTTGAATTTGTACTGTGCTTGGTGTTGTAAAACCCAAGAAACCTTAGACTTTCTCCATGAGTAAAATGGACTGGTAATTTTGTTTTGTTATATTATCCACCAAGCATAATGATAATGGGTCACTTGCAATTTAGGAAAAAATTAAGTCTAATAAGAAAAATCTCTAATAAATATTAACAGCATCTTATTGGTATTGTTGTTGGTCTAACCCTTCTATTAACATTTGCTTTTTACATATTAAATGATACATAATGTTGAAAATGAAGAAGGCAGTAAAAATTAAAACAAGTATTTGTATAATATATATATTGTACAAATGTTTGCATGCCTCTTCCCTCAGGCAGATACTAGAAAGTATGGTGCCTACAAGCAAGTGGTACTAGGATATAACAGGAGATTCTTCATTTTAGGTATGCTGAACAGTAAAGATGGTCAGAGTAGGGAGTAGACCCCTTCATTAACCAGTAATGCAACCAATTCAATGAAAAACAGAGATTGAAGATTAGAATTTAACCCTAAGAAAAGAATACAATTATCCCTTCAAATCAGGCTTCCTCTGGGCCACTGGAGGAGGATGGAGAAGCTTAGGGAAGCTCTGGTACCCAAGCAAAGGGGTCAGGGAGTTCTATGCTGTGTTAGCTACTCATGACAGGCAGTGTGGTAGGGTGGAGTAGAAATAGGGGAATGGATTCAGAAAGCTGTCATTCTTAGATATGTGCGTCTCAAGCCTACCTAAGAATCTCCTAGGAAATATCCATAAGGTAAAGACGCTTGAGCGCTTACTTCCAGGGAATCTGCTCCAATGGGCTTGGGGTGACACCCTGGTGTCTGTTATTTTTAATGAGCTCTTCTGCTGATTCCTCAACACACAACAATTTGAGGACCACTGCATTAAATGATAATGACAAGGAATCTCTTTTCCCAAGTCCTCTCTGCCATGAGGTTTAGGAGAGCAGCCAACTATTTCCAAACCCTGCTGACTAGTGGCATATCAGCCACAAATGTCTTGCTATGTCAGGCTCTCAGTGGTTTCTGACCAGGACTAAGCAGCCTCCAGGAGGCTAAGTTATTATAAACGATTTGCTATGCAAGGTACCATACTATGTACAGAGATGTTAAGGGTCCCTGCTCTTAAGGAATTTACAGTTTACGTGGAGAAGCAGACAGGAACTCAAACAAACGGAATGAAGTGTTACAAGTGCTGTGAAACTTGGGGACACCAAAGGCTTGATCATTGGGTGAGGGATTGCCTAAGTCAATGTAAGGCTTGAACAAAGGGCTAGGCATGGGTGTAGAAAGAGGACTTTGCAGGATTGATGTTGAGAAGCTTGAATACTTGAATGGTATCCACTAGTTGGTTGTAAATAGTGAATAGGAGGGAAGAGCATGAGATGACTCTCAGGTTTTTGGCCTGAGTACCTTTGTGGAAGGTGGAGCCATTTTCTGAGGAGCGGCATTTGGGAGGAACAGATCCTAGGGGACATGTTGACTGTGAGGTATCTGTGCCTACAGGTGGAGATGCTCAGTCATGGGTCAGCAAGCTTTTACTGTAAAGGGCTGGATAATAAGTATTTTAGGCTTTGCATGCCAGATGGTCTTTGTTATGACTACTCAACTCTGTCCTTGTAGCGTGAAAGTATTTATAGGCAATATGTAAGCAAATAGGCATGGCTGTGTTCCAATAACACTTTATTTACAAAAGCAGCTGGTAGCCAGATTTGGCCCATGGGCCCTAGCTTACCACTCCTGCTGTAAGTATGGGTAGCAGATATAGATATGTTAATTCCTATATGTCTATGTACATAGTATCTTTCTATGTAGCCAAAGAATCACAGCTAATCTATAAAAACTCTGCATTTCACTTATTTTGAGCAAAGAATTTTGTTTCAAACTACCCAAAAATCTCTCAATGATTATCTATAAAAAGCAATTAAATGTGAAAATGTAAATTAAAACCATGAGATGCATATTGCTGAACTCAGTGGTTAAGCAAAATATAAAAATCTGACAGTATCAAGTGCTGGTGAAGTTGCAGAGCAACAGAAATGCAAAAGCTATTTGGTGGGAGTTGAAATTGGTATATCTACTTTGGAAAAATTCATTATTATCTAGTGAATTTGAATATATGCAAATCCTAAGCTCCAGCAATTCTACTTCCAGGACACTAACTCAGGAAAAGCTATTATTGCATGTGCTCAGATAAATATGAACTATATTCATAGCATTGTCTGTAATAGCAAAACAAAACAAAAACCTGGAAACAACCCAAACAATTCATTAAATAAAGTTGAGTAACGTTCAACATGGATGAATCTACAAAATTTGGAGAGAAAGAATGAATGATTCTAAAGCACTATTTTAATAGGATCCTTATATATGTGACAAAACTATGAAGAAAACCATGGGAATGAACAACTCAAAATTCAGGGTTGCATTTATGACTGATGATAGGTGGAGGCAAAGAAATCTAATCTGATAGGAACAACCAAAGAGATTTATTTATTTCTAAGCTTGGTAAGGGGTATACAGATATATTTAAAATATTTGTTCTGAATACTTTACGTATGTTATATCTATTCCTTTGTAATGAAGCAAGCATTACATGACAATGAAAAACAAGACAAAACCTAAATCTTACTGTTAGCAATTTTATAATTTAAAGAAATAATTAAGTGAAAGTTATTCTTCTTTAAAAAAGAAATGTTAATTTTGGAGACTGACTTCTTATCTAACTCATTTTCTATTCCAGTCATGTCACGTTTCCCAGTGACTGAGGGCCAGCTGGCTTCCAGTGTTTCGTCTGGACGAAATGCAGTGGGGACTAAGGGTAACATAAAGCAGGGAGGAGCATCAAGGGGCAGGCTGGCATAGCTGGTATAAGGTCATTTGAGTTCCTCATCTTAAGGAGAACAAGTGTTGTCTTTGGCATAGGACAGAATGTGGTCAAATTCCTCCCTGTCACTCAGCAAGTGATTCCACTGCTGTCTCTATATTATTCCAGTCATCTGGGCTTGCAGGGACACTGGGTAGTGGTTTTGTGGTGTGGAAGTGATTGCTACCTAGTTTTTTTTTTTATTTCTTGAATATCCCTTTGTAGTGTCATGATTACAAGACTTGGAAGAAGATAGACTCTCTGTCCATTCCAAGTATAAATGGCCACTTGAGATGAAACCACCTAGTTAATTTCCCCTTGTTGCTGGAGTAGAATCTGAATCCAAACCACAGGACAAGCTAACCCCTAAATCTCTATTAAAAGCTACCTTGGATAGTCTGGCAAAGCTTCATTTAAAGTCAGCAGAGAATTATGAAGTCAAAAGTGAAAAATGGTACAACAGGAAAGAATCATAAAAAAATACTTGATCAGTTAAAGGTAGTCAAAGGCAATTTAGTGTGTTCTGGCGCCAGTTCTTATTGATGCAAAGAATGTAATGTGTCAGGGGTCAGCAAGAGCATGTGGGAAATGCAGAATGAGGATGCATCTCCAGGCTTGACTCTGGAGGGGCAACAAGGCCGTGAAGGATGCATTGCTGTCTTGCTTTTGCGCCAGGAATTTCAGGGAGGATTAGAAAAATCTTGGACATCTGTTCATTTTTTCTTGATGTAGTATAGTTTTAAAATTAGAATTTTTTTCTTGCATGGAGATAAGCTAACCTAGAGGCTGCATAAATTGGGTCAGACCAAGAAAGTAGGTATCCCTCACTAGTACTTTTTAGTACCCTAGTATCCTAGTCTCTCTGGGGTCACCACATTGATCTGCCTTTCATATCCACATTCCAAGTTGTGATTGTTTCTGCCTCATCTACTCCAACTCCTTTAGTCAGTATTAGCTAATCAGATTGGTAATAAGCATTGCTATGATTATTATGCACCTACCGTGTTCTAGGCACTGTGCTAGGGCCTGCATATGCATTATCTCACCAATCCTCAGAAAAACCCTATGAGGTAAGTCTTCATATCATACTGATTTTACAAATAAGGACAACTAAGGCTTAGAGACTCAAAACTCGTTTGAGGTTACACATTGAGTAATAGAAACAGAATTCACCAAGCCTGACTGATAAGCAGGTGCCATATTAGAAGGGTTGCTTCTCTAAACTCATTAGCAGTGGTGAGTGGGGACCAATACCTCTAGAGAGCATAGTAGCAGTTTAGGATAGTATTAAGGGCATAAGACTGAGACCTGTGTTTGCATAAGTTGAATCCTGGCTTTGCCACTTACTGGCTTTGTGACCTTGGGCAAGTTACTGGACTACTCTGTGTCTCCCTCTCTGTAAAATGAGTGTTAATACTAACACCTACCTTGGTAGGGTTGTTGTAAGGATTGTGTGAGTTGATGTAAGTAAAGTGTTTCAAAGACTTCCTGGCCTATAGTAAGCGCAAAATACATGTTCTTGTTGTTGCTCCTGCTTCGATTATTGTTGTCATTCTTGTTGGTTTTGATATGTCTTCTGGAGACAGGATGCCTTCACGGAGAGAAGTAGTTGTGGATGGGATTGTGGATGGGATGGGATTCAACAGGGGAGTTGAAGGGTCAGCTCCTGTGGTAGGTCTGTGATGTTTTTAGGCAAGGCACTCAGTACCCTTCCAAACCTACCATGTGTAGGGCCATATCCACTTTGGGTAGACCCATTTGTCACAAATGAACCAGTTTTATAAGGTCAAATGAGGCAAGTGGATTCCTTGGATACATCCTCTTGGGTACTTCCACATTCAAAATCAGGTTCTGGGATACCTCCCTTTCTTTCTCATCTACAAATTCACCTCCAGGAAAAAGGGAAAGAGGCTTGACTTCCTTAGGTTCTAGTAGGTCTCATAGAGGCTCAGCTACAGGTTCAGGAGGAGTGATTGGTTTAATGTAAATGCTTTAGAGAATCTGAAAGAGATTAGAGAAACCTATTCTAGAGGATAAAGGCAGGACAGGAGGGAACCATTAATCTCACAGACATTCAATTCCCTAAGAACTTTTTTGGGAATGACCAGAAATGAGCCAGCCCATATGCTGTCCATTTGCAATCCTCTGAGCTGTAGACTTTTTTTTCTTTGACAGATCGAGGCCGATGCCATTGCCTCATTTAAGATGGTTCTTAAACTTGAAAAGGAACTGAAAGGTTGAGACATGCATGCAGAGTCAACATAGATGATTTGATGAAAGTAGTCCTGACAAACACCAGAGCTCTCCCAATTGTCAGAAACAGTCTGATGATGACACATTCAAAGCTTCGCAGACTGGCTTGCATTTTGGTAAACATGAACAATCAGGGAAGACATAGTTATGCTGTGGAGAGTTCTGAGATGTGGAGAGACAAGTTAATTGTTCAGCCTCAACTGAGACCTTTCACTTAAGTCATTAATCACAGTGCACAGTCTGGAGCCTTGGCCCCGAAGTTCAATTCTTTAGGCTGTTCTCCTGCTCTGGATGAAGGTTTATTCCAGGTGCTGGCCATTTGCATCTCCCTCCAACTGGGCTGATTTATGAACCCAGAGACGTTTCCTGGTTTTTCCAAATTCTGTTCCATTACTTTGTAATAAAGAGGACATGTTATTTCTGGTTTTTTGCAGATCCTCAGTTTTAACATCTGTAATACCAAAGAGTTTTTCATTTAGTCTCTGGCCTGCCTTCTGTAACCTGGAGTGTAGAAATGCTGTTCTATATTTCAAGTATCAGATTTAAGCCTTTAGAGACACTCTTATTTTCGCCCCATTGGCTGGAGTTGAAGATGCAGAAGTCCTGCATGAGTCTTTGTGGCTGCATTCAACATCTCAGTGAAAATTAAGGCTCGAGAAACCTTAGTGACAACAGCTCACCACAGGTGTTGGAGTTATCCCCATCCCACCCCAACACATATGGTTTAGGGTATAATATCAGGAGGCCTTCCACACTTGGGCCAGGTCTCCAGTGACAGTGTAAGCCAATATTGAAGACTTCACAAGAGAATCTGAGTGTCAGAGGAGGACATTGTAATGTTGAGGCTGAACAGGGTGCTGCTGAGTGTTACCTGTTTGAAAGGTAAGCCTGATCTGAGCTGATAAGGGGCAACAGATCCCTTGGGAGTTTTCCCAAGTGGCAAAAATGTGTCACAGGAAAGTAATTGGAAATTGATATTTGACATATCTCAGGATTACTTTTTATTTCTGATAACACCAACGGGTTTGGCCAAGAGTCACTAATGACTAATATGTGAAATCCTGTAATCCATTGCTGAAATACAATCTCCTCTTTGTTGAAAGCAAGCAGCTGCTCTCTGATCCTCTGCTTCCTAACTAGCACTTCAAGTGTAGAGACAAATGGACTTAATTTGGGTGAAATGAGTGGTGAATGCAACCAATCCTGCCTTTTGGTAATTCTCTGAAACAAAATCATCAGTGATAGTGGAGTCCTGTTCTTAAAATTCAACTCAATTTAGCAGGTACTTGTTCAGAAGCTAGTATGGGTTCCATATTGTGTTGTGTGCAATGGGACATGCAAAATAAATAGCAATTGTGGCCTTTGCCCTTGAGGAACTTATAGGCTCGTAGGAAGGATGATGTGTTTATGAAACACATTTTACACGGCAAGATAAGATATTCGTATTTGCCAGAGGGAGTGGAACCTGGAATGAGTACAACGGGAGTCAGAAAAATAAGAGTAGAGTAGACTCGAGTTGTCAGGGAAGGCTTTATGGATGAGGTGAGACAACGACACCAATATCCTGAACCCAGAACTCTCTCTTAAAGAAATTGTAAGGAGCACAGTATCAAGTTACCAAGAGATTATGGAGCCTTCTTTAAGTGAAAGTAAATTTGTTCAATATGAGAGTGGATTAATTTAGTTCAATAAATATTTATTGAGTATATCTATGTGCCAATAATGTATCTTATGAGGTAAGGAAAGGATAATCACTACAAATAACACATATGCTTAGTTCTCAGATGCTACCTTCTCTTATTATAAGTATTTAAAGTTATTGCTGGTCCCTGTGATTCCAAACCTGTGATTTTTTTTTTACCACTTACCATTCTCTTTCTAAAAAAAACCCTTCTCATTCTTGCTTTGGCAGCACATATACTAAAATTGGAATGATACAGAGAATATTAGAATGGCTCCTGCACAAGGATGACATGCAAATTTGTGAAGCATTCTATATTGAAAAAAAGAAAAGATGGCCAGCCTGGTAGCATAGTGGTTAAGTTTGCGAGCTCTGCTTTGGCAGCCTGGGGTTTGCGGGTTTGGATCCTGGGTACAGAACCACACAACACTCATCAAACCATGCTGTGACAGCGTCCCACAATAAAAAAAAAAGGAAGATTGGCACAGATGTTCCTTTTCATCAGGGCTGATCTTCCTCACCAAAAAAATAGCAATAAAAAAGACCTTCTTATCTAAGATATCTTTGGGTTGAGGAACTGGGTCTAATTTTTTGTGTAGTGGAGGAATGATATGTCCAACTTCATAAGTTGTGTACAGTATAAAGAGCTGCATGCATGCTGGTCATGAAAGGAAAGGACACTGAATAAGCATTGAATGTAGTCCCAAATTATGAGGTTAGGGAGTATTTGGAACAGCATTTGAAAAGTCTGAACCTGGCCCAAACTCAGGACCATAATCAGAGCCTAAGCTCTCTGAAGATCAAGTTTTTCTTGGAATTTCCATTATTCCCCTTGACAGCTGCTTTGGAAACCTAATTAGAAGGGTCTTCCATCATCAGAGTTTGAGACAGTCTTGCACTGGGCTCTTTGGCATTGTGAAATTTGAAATTGGCAGCACCCAGACATGTTAAGTCACTAAAAATTCTATCTATATTTGTCCTTGAAAAATAAGGAAATCCACTATTTGTACATTTCTTAAGGTACAAGTATAGCTGGGCAATTTCAAATTGGTCTAGATAGAGAAGAAGTCAGGATGATAATGGTGGTGGCAGTGATGGTTGTCATGGGCATGGTAGTCATTATTCCAAATATCCACATAATTTTTAAATAATATAACCACAGAACACTAGTAAACCCTGGAAAAAATCTAAGATATCAAACATTGAGGCACAGAGGTGTCAGAGTTTATTTAGCAAAGCTATACCAGAAGAGGACAGGAAAATCCCCCTTTCTAGCTAGCAATCATTCTCATACCACAATGAGACCCCTGCTTAGTAACCCCTGCATTTCTGCCACCCATGTGATTACTTTTTGAGACTAATTTAGGTATCAAATTTAAATGGAATTCTGAGAAACTTTTGTATTTTTTTTATCTGAAGGAACTGGTGGAAGGAAAAGCTAGAAGAAATTTGTAATCATTCTTGATTCCTGTCATTTTCCTTAGTATTCAACCACTTTCGTCTGAAAGATTTGTCTTGTCTCCATGGGTAGACACGTACACATGTGTTCACTCACTCATCTGTATGCGTGTGTATATATTGATATGCATTCCTCTTCATCATCTGTAGGTATTTTACAAATAATGGCTTGTGTGTGTGTGTTTTTTATCTTCTTATTTTTTTAATGAAAATGACAGCTTTAAAATTTTTTGCAGAAGTAGTTCTTCTATGGTAAAGAAATTCCAGCATGTAAGCCAGGGTCATCTTTGGGTTACAAAATTCCATGGAAGACTTTCCCTGGGGAGGGTATAGACACTGGCTTTGGAATTTTTGTCTTTCCATCTTGGCACAGATGGGCAAAGTTGGTAACAAACAAGTTCAGTTAATGGAGAACGGGTGAAATAAAGAGTCAAATGAGAAAGGTCCAACAAGGTTGAGAGTGCAAGCAAAAAAAATCAGCAGAATGTAGAAAGAGAAAAGAGAAGGTATGGATACCCTCCACCCCTCTTCCAACCTTCTTCTCCTCTGTGGGGTCATTACTGGGCTGAGGTGGGATCAAGAGTATAAAAGGAGCTTAGACTTTTGCATTGGAAGTTTTGTTGTTGGTGAAGCTGTCTTGGAATCTGTCTTCTTAAATAAAGCCGGAGGGTTTTGTAGAGCTAGGGGGCTCAGAGTGGGGCTCAGAAGAGAAGGAGATAAACCGTTCAGAACCTGATCCAGATTCTGTGTTTAAACGTGAGAAAGTACTACAAGATTTCCATAAGCCAACAGGGTAAGTTGGCAGGATCAAAATCTGGTCCAGGCTCCACTCATCAACTATGTGTCTGTAGGTGCATCTGCCCAGTGGGGCATCTTTTTCTGAGTTATCCAAATCACTGTCTAGAACAGCCTAGCCACTGGATATGGGAATTTTAAACTTTCCTCTAGGTTTTCCAGGCCTAGTCACATACCTAGGAAAAGAAGCAGAGATTTAGAGCTAAAGTTCCTGAGAAAAACACTCTTAATGTGCTTTTTCTTGAGTAGCTGAGCAGGGACAGTGAGAAAACCCAGTGGTAATTGAGCAGACTAGCTGCAGAGACTACCTCTCCAGTGGGCAGGGTAAGTTTAAAGGAGAAATGACTGAGGGGTCTTCAATTTCACATTCTTGAGGAGGGACCCACAATGCCTGGGGTATGGAGACCCAAATTTCCAGATTTTTTCACTTCCAGTCTCCCTTTAGGAAGACTACCAGCAAGCCTGGCCTTTGTGCTTCCTTCTTTCCTTGTCTGTAAACTCCTTATCATAATTATTGTGCAGATCCTTGTGCTTGGTGTCATGGGAGTGTGAGGCCTCTGGAAGAGCCCATGGATTCTGAGGAGCTTAGAGGCCATTGTGAAAACTAGAAAGACAAGCAGGATCATAACTGAAATGTGTACAAGCCTGTTTGACAACAGCGAGGGGACATTGAAAAATCAGAGGCTGCCATCACATATGGAGAGGTCCTCCCACACTCACCTCAGTGGCTGTTTCTTCTCACTGAAGAATGAAAACAGTAAATGGCCTAGAGCAAGCTAAAAGCAAATCCCTTAACTATATTCATTTTATGGCTGCAATACTTGGTGGCAGTGTTAGTAAAGGCCCTGGCAGTCCTTATAGGAGAAATGCCAGAAATGAGGCAACTGAATGTTCATTCACCTGCTTTAAGTTATTTCAGAAATAACATGATTTATAGAAGAATGCAGAATCCTGATTGTCAGCCAAGATGTCATTTTAACTTTGGGATATCCAGAAACAAGGGGATATCATATCCTTTGTTCTCAGAGCACCCCAGATGCCAAATTATACACAGGGTTCCCTCTTGGTATGGAGTGCTTATAGGCCTTAAGGCAACCAAACATTGATTTCAGAAAGATGTTGCCTCTGGTGATGTCCTCACCTGAATCTTTCCCCGGAGCTATGAGAAGAAGCATGGCCCTCCTAGCTTCCCTGCATTCTGATAGAGCAGGAAACAGCAAGAGGGATGGTCGTCTTAGAAATGGTAGGAGGCTTGGGGTAGACTGTCCTCAGCCTCCTTCTAGGGAGCTTTACAAGAGTAGCATTAAAGTGCCGGAGAAATAATTCATAACTATTAGTTCTGTCTGTGTATCAGCATATGCCAACTGATGCTCTGTTCAAAACATAAATATTTGAATAATAAAATACCAGGCATCTGCAACAGAAAGCAGTGGAATTTAGGGGGTTGAGTAGGACTTAAATGTCTTCTCTTCTAACTACAGCTGTCTGGATGCACATAGTAGGCATTGAAAATATTTGTTGATTAGATTTTCTTTGATTTGAATAACTTGGTTGCTGATTTTGAGCCCAGATATTTGGTATTCAACCAGAGTTGTGTGCTCTGCATCCTGTCGTTGAGTTCACTACCACAGAGATAGTTGGCAAAGGGCAGCATTCCTCCCCATGGTGAGGTCTCTTCTCACCTCTCTCAGCCAATGGTCTCTGGCTCATGTGATCATGGGCCACAGAACAAACTGCAGGTGGCTGATGGAGCTGGCTAACTGCAGAAACTGTCTTCCACACCCCTATTTTCCCCAGTGTCATTGTGGTTGTATCTGATGACAAAGAACATTGGCATCTTGGCTAACAGACCAGAGAAGTGCTGGTGACAGGTACTTGAGCAGCCATTTATTCATCATTGTATTGGTCATTGGAAAAGTGTTGAGTAAAAGGCCTTTTAGTTCACAGCACTGAGCTGAAACCTGAGCAGGAAATATGAGAAGACCTGTGGTAGGGGAGGAAGAAGGTTAAAATGTGACTGGGAATATGAGACATTCATTAACTCCTAGGACATAATGACAAGACAGGGTAGTTATAAGAAAGGACACCTCTTGGTTTCATTGATGCTGTTGGCATGCACAGCAGAGGGGAAGGGATGCTGTATGGTAGATTGGATACATAGTACGCTGGACCCAAGTCCACATTTCACATCTGCCTCGTAACTCCAGCATGTGGCTTTAAACTCAGGCCTCAGTTCCCTGCTCAGTAAAATAAAGTGAATGTCCCAGGATATTCTTCAGTACCATCCTTCTGTGACACTTTGATTAGGAATGATAAGATCCTCATTTCCCCATAATTTCGTGTCCCTCGAATACCTAGAATTTACTACTTTCACAGACAATCAAGTAGGCTTCTAGAAGTCTGAGGACCCTAGGAATGAAAAGTAGTGAAAGAAAGTATAGACTCTGCCCTGATATCTCGATTAGAAGACAGCAGCATTTGAAGGTCTATGAAAATCCATTTTGTATAAAAATATAAAAATTTGTTATCGCTGGGAGTGGAGTTCTCGTTCAAAGTGAAACAACAGCAAATTTTATCTTTCTTCGTGGATCGAGTCTTGGTTCAGTTATTTGTCTCAGGACCAAGAGCATCTCGTTGCCCTTGATTTGGTCCACATACTACCTTGGTTCACACAGTGTTGGTATGGCAACTTGTAAGTAGGTACCAGAAGACCTCCGCTGCTGGTGTTAGAGGTGGTTTCTCTTCAGCCCACCCAAGAAATAAAAGCTGTAATTTTGTGGGTAGTTGAGAAACTAGAGATAGGATAATTCATCTGTAGTTGGACCCAGCAAGTAGTGTAGGTAGAAGTTATAATCCTGTCTGGCTGACAGACAGATTCACTCCCCAGGTTGTTTCGCATCTTCAGACCTCATGGAGGTAGATCAAGCAGGTTACCTATTTGAAGGGCAAAGCACAGAATTCGTTAGAAATGTCACTTCTGGTAGCAATTTATAGCATTCTGTGAGATTTATGACAATGATTAGCCAACTTGTTGGTTAATATATATGGGTGTATATTATAATAATCCTGTGAGGTGAGTATTATAACCCTGTATGATAAAAGGAAACTGAGGTTTAAGTGTATTGTTGGGGTTAGCTGTTTCGCACAGGACTTTGTTGATGGCTACAGAAGAGACCCCACCCTGAAGCTCCACAGTACCCTCTCTCTACAGTTGAACCTATTCTATAGATTAAGGCAGTCCTGACTCTGAGTACTCTTTTTTAAAATGAAGACACCCCTGGGAGAGAAGTCATATCTAGCTTACTATCACTTAAAAAATTGCCTGAATGATTTTTTAACAACCATTTTCATCTGAAGTGGTTAAGCACAGAATGCTAATATGTTAAAATTAGGATAAAATGAAGGGGGACTGGGATAGATTTGGATTTGGGGAATTTGTTTGGAGTAATGATCCTGGTGGGGGTGTAGCAAAGAGGACCTTGGGACTCCATCAGAATGAGGGGAGTCCCTGAACAGGGAATAGTGGTGCAAGGTACGGAGCAAAGAAGATGATGAAAACAGAGGAACTATTCATATTTTGGGGCTGGTTGGCCTACCTGTGTTGGAACCACTCCTGGTGAATGGGGCAGGATTGTGATGGATGGGGTCAAACCCATCTGCTATCACTTGCCATGTACCTGGCTTTGGGTATTGGATCATTTCATATCTTATTCTGCTAATGACTTAAGGCAGAAAAATCATTCCCCTGTTTGACTCCAATATGTGCCAATTGAAGCTGAAATCCTCATCCTGAGCAAATGTACCAAAGCACACTCTATAAACTTAATGAGGGAGATGAAGAGATATGTGCCAGAAACCTAGAAAATTTAACACTGATGAGGTTATGACTATTATATGTTTAGTTAAATTGTTGACACTGACAGGACATGGCTGAGGAAATCTACTGTCCGTTTTCTCCTTGTATCAGTGATAATGGTTCCTTGGTGTGCTCTTCTCAGTTAACAAAAATATTCCTGAAAGATAACTGCAGGGAGAAGAAGTGACATAAGAAATACTTTTATCATCTTTGCTCTTCTGGGAATTCTCTCCAGGAGTCTTATTTAAAGCAGGACTTCTCCTGACTGGCAAAAGAGTTTGGAGGGAAAGACCCACAGATTCAGAGGTGAATGTAGAACCCCCTGAGAGACGCACAGCCTCCTGCACCTGTGCTTGCAGCCTTGCCCAGCCAATCTCTCTAGCACAGTGCTGCTCTAGCCTTCCCAAAACACCTATTTCTCTTTCACATTTTCTCTCCTCTCAAAAACTGACAAAAGTTCTAGCCGAGTGAATAAAATCTCAATTCCTTTAAGTGACATTTAAGGCATAAATGTGATCATGATTTTTGTAAACTGCAAAGTACCTTTTTAAATAGTAGCTATTTAAAGAGGAATCAGGGTGGTGGAAAGAGTCTTCAATTTGCAGTCAGAACACCTTGGCTTGAGGCTTGTGCTAGTTGGGTGCCCTTGGACAGGTCATTTAAACTCTCTGAACATCACTTCCTTCATTTATGAAATAAGATAATTGTGGTAATTAAATTAATTGAAAGTGGCATAGTAATTAGCAAAGAGTGGACACTCAATACCAGTTAATGAAGACATGGTAACCGAAGGCAATTTCGTCTAGCACTTAAGAACACAGGCCATGGAGACACAAGTTACTTATCTTCCTGTGTCTCTTATTCCCTTCCTGGAAAGTGGGGATAAGATGGAAGAGTCAGATGAGTTAATACATATCAGGAACTTTCAACAGTGCCTGGCCCATATTAATCCCTCTTTAAGTAATAAGGCTCCTGCTGTTGCTGTTGTTTCTATTGTTCAAGGACCTGTCCTGGCTTTATCTAGCCAGCCTTATCTGGTTTTCTATCTTACCAGTAGAGAGAGCTCCTTCAGGATATCCTTAGGGTGGGACTGATTCTTACCTTTAAGTTCCATGGGCTTTATTCAATTCCAGAAAAATGCTCAGTCATTTTTGCTGTTAAAAAAATGTACATATACATGCTTGCTACTTCTCCTCAGCATTGTCCTGGAGGTTTTAGTCAGTGCAGTAATGCAAGAAAAAAAGAAGTTGAAGCCATTCAGATTGGAAAGGAAGAAGAAAAACTGTTTAGTTGCAGATGAAATGATTATCTGTGTAGAAAGTACAAGGGAATCTACAAAAAGCTGCTAGAAGTAATAAGTGAATTTAGCAATGTTGCAGGATACAAGATCAATATACAAATCAATTTTTTTTCATTCCTTATCCTCAATGTAGCCACAACTAAACCAGTTTAACTGGAGCATAGGATGAATGAGGGGTAGTGGTGGTGAAGAAAATTGGAAAGGCAGATTGAAATTCAGTTTGACAATGTGATTTGATAACATGGAAAGCTTTTGCTCACTTTGTCCCTTCCTTCTTTTGTTTTCTCTCCTTTCCCTCCTTCCCTTCCTTCATTTTTCCTTTCTTTTCCCTTCTTCCCTCCCCTAGCTCTCTTTATTTTTAGTTTCTTAGCATAAACAACTCTTTTCCATGAAAAAAGGTAGAATTGGATTAGGTAAACAAAATGACCATAGCTATGTTGCTTTGAGCTTACAGGGAACATTCTATGAAAGGAGTTCTCAAAGACAGGGAGTGTAATAGCACACAGGCACTAGAACTTAGGTTATCTAGATTCAAGTTCTGATTCTCTGTTAACTAGTTCTGTGGCGTTGGGAATTTCACTTCACCTTTTTGAGGCTCAGTTTGCCTTGTCTTAAAAAAAAGATTAATGGTAACATGAATTCCTTCTTTATAGCGTTGTGGATGGCTAAATTCAACAACACTTTTTCAGTTCCTAGGAACTGGACCAGGACATGGAGATGGAGAGATTTTCCCTTCAAGGAACGTTTAGTGAAGATATGTGTGTTTTATGCAATTTAGTGAAGGCATAAGACAGGCTATTAGAGTAGTAGAAACAAAGACTGAGGGAGTGCAAAGAAGGGGTTAATTAGCTCTGCTTGTGGGGGTGGGGTGACAATTTCACTGCTTTGGTATCTAAACTCAACCTTAAAGTTTAAGTGGGATTTTTGACAGTTCAAGAAAGGGGTAAGTTTACAATAATAACAGAAAGAGTATCTTACATTTGTTTAGCACTTTACCGTTTTACTTAAGTTAGAATGATCTAAAAACTATAATTTATAGATGTAAGGGATTATTATTGCTATTCTAGGGCTGGTTGTTATTACTTTAAGCTGCTCTTTTGATAAGGCTGGGGAAATTTTGACTCCAAATTGTAGCAACTTAGCAAAGTCTGTTTATATGGAAATTCCCAGGGAATTTTTCCATGTCGGAGGAATCAGGTGCCTTAAGAGCTTGGCTCTTACTGGGGCAGAGGCAAAAGTGGGGTGAGAAAGATTAGGAAAGGAGCACTGGGAAGAGGAAAAAGAGGTGGTAAGTCTTTGCAAAAAGATAGCCATTTTATAATTGTGGCATAACTAGCTAGGTAAAAATGTAAAAATATGGAAACTTTGACATTTAAATGCTAGTCCAACATGGAGCCAGAGAACTCAATCTTTGTGAAATGTAGCAACCTGAGAATTTTCCTTCATAATCCTGATAGACATCTGGCACTTCTCCTGCGTTCCACAGATCCTTGCCTTGGTCCAACACATCATCTATGAGATGTTGAATGTTTGACTGATGAAGTATTGGAGAGTATTTGGAAATAAAGAGGAAAAAAATACAGTATTCTGGGGCTTACAGAAGAGTGGGAAAGGGAGCCAAGAATGTACCTATAATTTAGGGTAAAGAGCAATAATGAGGTCTCATAAAAACAACCATGGTGTTAAATAGACCACAGATCATTTGCACCTTGAGACTTTGCTTAGTTTTTGTGCCAGTAAAAATAAATAAGTGATAATAGTCTCTGTGTTTTATGCCAAAGGAATTGCTTGTACACAAGATTTTGTTTTAGTGTAATCAAAGATACCCTCTCCCTAAAATTATTTAAGGGAAGAAAACCAAAATCCATCCAGCTATAAAGAGCAAGCGGTGGAGTCTGGAAAAATGGTTTAATCTCCTCTGCCTGAGGTCATACTGTTTTATGCTGCTCTTGACTTCATTTCAAAGCTGATGTTGCTATCTAAAAAACTTAACAGCTGTAATTATTTCAGTTTCATTCACTGAGAAGTCATTTCCAATCATGTTAGAGAAATGGATTCTAGTGTTTGCAAGTGACCTCTCATCCCATCCCTTAAAGGAAATAACATATATGTTGGAAAAAGCACTGAACGAGGAGTTTGGATGACAAGAGTTTCAAAACTTGGATCTGCTCATGCCTGTGCTTTTAGACTTTCCGTAAGTCAAGTCACAGATTTGATCCTCAATTTTTTCCTCTGTAAAATGGGAACAATCAGAACCACCCAGCTACTTTGTAGGGTTGTGAGTGTCGGTTGAGATGCTGGACATGAAAGTGCCATGAAAATACAAGGTGGTGTTTGCCTTCCTCCTCTTTGCAGTAGGACTCTGGGTCACAAAAGGAGAGGATCATCCTCAGGTATTTTATGGGAAGACATTGGTGCTTTTAACGAAATGTTAGCTTAGTGTTACATGGTAGGGAGCAACAC
The DNA here is from genome assembly GCF_037783145.1 of Equus przewalskii. Taxonomy (NCBI): domain Eukaryota; kingdom Metazoa; phylum Chordata; class Mammalia; order Perissodactyla; family Equidae; genus Equus; species Equus przewalskii. The sequence continues at coordinate 63,866,558 of NC_091831.1, forward strand.
AACCTTATTTTTTTCTCACAACTGCCTCTGTAGGTCCCCTCTGTAGGGCTAGATCATCCTTGGCCTTGAATAAAATCTCGGTGCAGAGCTTGCTGCTCACTCTTAGATAATAGTAAGTACTCTGACTAGTTACCTGAGTCTCAAGACAGTCTTGGTTCAGTTATAAACACAAAAAGTCTACAGTAAGAATGAAAACTCTAAAATTCATCCACAGGTAATACATCCTTGGTGGGCTGAGTAACGTCCTTTTCCTTTATTCTTTTGTCTTCTCATTCCCACACACCAGGTGAGTTGGGTGGGAAGAGGGAAGAGAAGTAGGAGGCAGAATCAAACTTGCTTGGATCGTACCAGTCTGGGTCTGGTTTGCTCCTCTAGTGTCAGATGTTCAGCCTGGCCCTTGTCCTTGTGGGCTGTTTCATCAACAGCGGGGTCCTCTCACTTGCAGTTCTTTTGATAACAATAAATCCGTCTCCTGAGTCTGTTCATTTACAATTCCTCCTTCAAATCCTGGGCATGTGGGGACTTCTCTCTGCCAAGGCCTCCTTGCCAGGCAGGATCCAAGGCTGCCTCAGGGCGCTTTGTCTTGCACTTGGCCGTCACCTCTCTGTGGCGTGTGGGTCTTGGACTTACTAACAGAGTTATGTCTTTGAATCAGGCCTCTTTTGTTGAGCCACCTAGCAAGCAGCTTCACCCATAGTCTTTCTTGCACTTGTTAAATTTTTTAGGCTTAAGTCAGAAATCAGTTCACTCTGACCCTGTAAATGCAAGGGGCACATACCAAGCTCTCTAAGTGGGCCATTGAACTCCCTCTCCTTTGCCTGAGATGAGGGAAGTATCTCTAACCCTTCTCCATGGTGGTAAAGCCTTGCAGGCAAACCTAAAAATTCTTTTTTTTGGGGGGGAGATTAGCCCTGAGCTAACATTTGCTGCCAATCCTCCTCTTTTTGCTGAGGAAGAGTGGCCCTGAGCTAACATCCATGCCCATCTTCCTCTACTTTATATGTGGGATGGCTGCCACAGCATGGCTTGCCAAGCGGTGCCAAGTCCACACCTGGGATCCGAACTGGCGAACCCCGGGCTGCCGAAGCACAATGTGCGCACTTAACTGCTGTGCCACCAGGCCGGCCCCTAAAAATTCTTTTTAAAGAAATGCCCACTTCCTAAATCCAAACTCCTTTCATAGCCTGTCCAGCATCTTTTTGTAATATAGAGAGATGTGATCAGCTAGGAGTTGCAAAATCAGTTTTTAGATACCTCCATCGCAGGTCCTGCTTGGGTGATCTGGCATCTCACCTTGGAATGTGGGTCTAGTGGGTTCCTATTGTCTATTGGGGCTTCAGCTGAACTTAAAACAGAGTTCCATTTAAAAATTTTTTATATTTATATCAGTGTACCCTAAACTGCAGTTTGTGGAAGACTTCTTCAGAGAAGTGCTTCAAAATTTTAAAGTTTCTGATGAAATAAATTTGGAAAACAAATGCAAGATTTCCAGCTTTTAAGGGGCTCATTGCACTTAAGCCTATTAAAGAATGTGTAGAATCTATAATAAAGAATCCTGTTTGACACTTTTTAAACCCAGTGTTTCTCCAATATATTTGATGAAACCATTTATTAACATAATGTCTCTTCGTTTGCATTTTGGGAAGTGCTGCTCCAGATGCCACTTAGAGCCTTCGTGATGAGCGAACAAGGAGGGTCCCTGATGATGCTTCCCTTGGGTTTAGCTAAGAATGTTCATACATTCCTCCAACATTTCCCTAAATAAAAAATGTAATTCCTTAGTGATAGGAATGGGCTTGTTTTCAGATGAAAATAGAAATGAATTTCTATTTTGAAATTTAGATATAAAAATAGATATATCTATTTTGGAAATAGTCAATCAGCATTGGCCATCTGGGGGAAAAAAAAGAGTCACTAATAGACTTGTTTCCCTACTTATAATAAACAGCAAAAAATAAAAAAGATAGTATAGCGCATTAGAATAAAGATTTGTAATGTCCTGGTATTTGTTTGAGAATTTGAGAGTTTAGCTTTGATGAGGCAAGGTATAAAGGTAAAGAAAGACATAGTGACTTATTCTCACTTGGACCAGATTTTGTGCCTCCTTTTTTTTTCTTTTTTAGTGAGGAAGTTTGGCCGTGAGCTAACATCTGTTGCCAGTCTTCCTCTTTTTATTTTTTTCTCCCAGTACATAGTTGTATATCCTAGTCTTAGGTCATTCTAGTTCTTCTGTGTGGGATACCACCACAGCATGGCTTGATGAGCGATGCATAAGTCTGCGCCCAGGATCCGAACCTGCAAACGCTGGGCCACCAAAGCGGCATGCGTGAACTTAATGACTCAGCCACTGGGCCGGCCCCTCCTCCTACATTTTTTAAAGTCACAGTGATCAGTCCTGTTGGTTTGAGCCATCCAGTAGGTCTCCATCTTTGGGCAGTCCAATTGGTCAGTTCTCAGATAGGCATCTTTTTCTGCACACAACCCATTTTCAAATGCAGATCATAACTTCTCAGATGCATTTCTGGGTAGATAACCTATTCCATCTATTGTTTCATTGTGTCTTGATAAGATGATTGGCTTCAGGGTTCTTTTCTGTTTCAAACTTTGCAATAATTTATGCTGAATGACATTAGAATCCTTCAAGCATGAATAATTGCTAGCTTGAGACGGTCCTGGTTTTAGCACTGAGAGTACCATATCCTAGGAATTCCACCTCAAGGATACAAAAAGTCTTGCTTTTTGGTGATGGATACCAAAGGTTCGGGGAAAAGTATAAAACCCACATGGCAGCCCAAAATATAGGTGCTGAAAGTGATGCTTTTTTTAGTGTCAAATAGATACAGCATAGATTATCCACCTTCCATAGTTGCTGTCACTATTTTTCCCCCTTGTGTTGGCAACCATAATTTGAAGTTCACAGTAACGAATCATCCATAATTGTTTCACTCCAACTGATGCAACTTAAGTGTACACCTTAAGTCCATTGTAATTATGAATGTTCACAATCTGTCTTTCACTTTGTGGATTAATTGTTGTGCTTTGTATCAACATAGAGCTAGTTTAATTTTTTACATTGTGAATATTGTGACCATATTTTCTAAGAGTTCAGATAATGGAAATGAGGATGATTTTAATACCAATGCCAGCATAACGTAGATATTTTTTTAGAAAAAGAAAGCTAAATGACTGTTAAATAATGACATCAAACAACTAGATTGGGGAAATAAATAATCAAAACAGAGCATCTTGCACAATATGCAGAAAAGAATTTGGAATTGGGCATGGTAGAGAAGAAGATGTGAAAACATATAGGGAGACTGAATGTCAAAATTTGGGGATGAAACATACCAGTACGCCTAATTCAGTCAAAAGCTTTTTCATCTTCCAAGAAGACACCAATGCTTCCTCAAAAATAGTCTCTGCTGAATTATCTTGGGCATACCACACAAACAAGCAGCATTATCATGTTGTTCCCTTGATTTCACTACAAAAATGATTAAAGTTATATTTCCTAATTTATAGGTTGCAGTTAAAATGTCCTATAGGGAGGACAAAGGGGAAATTTTGAGTTACACATGTGTTGACTCCCTACAGAATAGAGTTCATTTTGTCAGATCTGACCACCATCAACTATACTCTCCATAGTATATCAAGTGATTCCTTGAATCACAGCAACAAGATAATGTCTCTTCTAACTCTTCAGTATTTGGACTTGAAAAATGGAGTTTCAAATTATCTTCTTGATTTCTATGAAGATTTTAATGAAACTCAGAAAATATAAAACAAAAGATTGCTGCTATCTTGTCTAAATACAAGGGAGACTTTGCTTGTCTATCTACATATTGGCAGGCAGTGCAAATGTCAATATTGGGAACTCCCTTCAGTGCTTAAATTTCTTACCAAAGAAGATGAAGCAGTCTCATCTGCCAAATAATCTGTAACCCTGTCTATAACACTGCTGAGAAAGGGTGTGGTTTGCTTACCTGTGGTATTGAAACTTTCGTAATGAAAGTTTTTGGTCACTTTTAGCTTCCTCCAAACAGGCAGAAGCACTTGAGATTTTTTACTTTATAGAAGTGGAGAGAGATAGTCTTTTTTAGATATGTGCCTACAAAATGGCTGTCATTATTGCTGGCCATAGAAAAGATGTGAAAATGTTGGCCTGCTCTAAATAATGTTTTCAAAGTATGGGGCAAGAAAAATGTCCTTCTCTATTTGGAATACGTTGAGGATGACAATGGAGAAAAGGATTAGAGTAATACAGAAATTTATATGCTGTTTCTCCAAAACTCTTTCATGATGTATGAAGAGGCCGCAAGAAACCTACAAAAGAATTGCACCTGAGTTATTTGATGTTATGTGTAGGATATGACAAAGACTCATACAGAGGGGAAAAAAGAAGATTCATTTTTTGGAAATAAGGCTGGTTCTGAATGGAAAAAGTAAATGACACCAGAGGACAGCCAAGTCAAACAGGTCTTTCTCAATTTCTTTACTAAAACTGTAACTTACTTAGAGTCCAACTGTGATTTCAGAAGTTGAGAAAAGATCTGAATTCATAAGTTTGAATTACCTCTGTGCTTTAAAACCATTTTCCCTGAGAAAAAGAAGTTTAACTTATGATGACATCCAATCTGCTTCATAGTATATTAAAAACGATAGACATATTGGACATGGACCATCTCTATGATGAATTTGTAGATGCAACAGACCTGGTTGACAAATTGCTGGCCTGTCAAAATGAGCATGTAGATACAAAGTGGAGGAACATTTCTGGAGCGCTGGAAACATTTCTACAAGTCTAAAATCCTGCTTTTGCTAGTAGGTATATTCCAAAAGTGTTCCATGCTGAAATGCTTTTGTTGACAGGGTGTTTAGCTTGATGTCACCACATGGACTGACACCAGACAGTGTAATGTGACTTGATAAGAACATAGTCACAAGTCAAACAGAATTTTATGTTCGGCCATATTCAGTTTTACGACCACAGAAAGGAAAAGAAGGGTGTCCTAAAGGCTGCAGGCAGTTCAGAGAGGTATTATTGGAAAAGGAAACAGAAAGAATGAAAATACTATACTGTATCATGGGAGAGAAAAAAATATGTCATTGTTATCTTTTATTAAATATAGGTAATATCTGTTTCTATTATATTTTCAATCTCCCTTTAAAAATCTCATATTTATGTATTTTTAAAATATTCAATCATACAGCCTACGAAATTTAAATGTCTGGTAAAGAGTTTAAAAAGAGTTAAAATAACTTGCTATTATCAGAGGACAGAAACATTGTACAAGTGTTGTTATATTTTTCTCGCACGTTATCTGTTTAGTTAGTCCTATTATTAATTACTATTAATTGCCACTCTTAACTAATCCTACTTTATGTTCAAATAATAGTATTTATGTAACTGAAAGGTAAATAGTATATAATTTCAAATAAAAAGCTATTTTTCATTATTTTTATGTTAAAGTAATTACATATGTATGTAATTGTTTATTATATATTACGTTGTGGGTGGTGGGGTCTGGTATGGTTGCACCTTGGGTTGGTTTTCTAAAAAGCTGGTCACCCTGCTTGCTACCAGTGTGGTTTTCACGAGCCTGTCTTGTTTTAAGGCAGGAAAGCAAATCTAATTCTCGTTTATTGCCTCTTGTCTGGTGCAAGTAACATTGGCCACTGACTGTAAAAGAAGTTACCTTTGTGTTGTCCTTACTGATTACACATAAGAGTGGAGCCAATGATTCTCAAACCATTCATGTCATTTAGGAATCTTTTTATGTCAGTTTAAAGGTTGGCTGTCATCATTTTTTTTTGTTTATGCTAATTGAAAAAAGGGAAAAATATTGTAGTCAATTCTCTAATGAGAAACTAGACTTGACACTTGTCCGTATATAACACTAATGTAATGTGCATTACCTACCTGCACCCTCTTTTAAAATAGATTCCAAGTAGTTGGAAAGTGAAACTTTTATTTTCATCTTTGTACCCTTCAGTGACCTTCTCTCAATAACCCATAAGAATTCTCTGCTCGACAATTCTTTCTGGTGTTCCAAACTCTCATGATGTGTCCCTTCCTTATTACCAACTCCTTCTCACGTGGAAACTCATACTCTGCTTCCCCACCCTCACATCCCACGTCGCTGTGCTCAGGTCAGAATATCCCGTTTCTTTAGCTCTTTGGATCCTGTCTTACTCCTACCTATACTTCAAGGCCCCATGAAAACTTCCACTACTTCACAAAACTCCCTCTAGGCTGTTTTCCAGCTATGCCCTTTGATGTCCCACATGCCTTCCTACTCAGCTACCATCTTTTAGCGTCCTGTAAAGTTTCATATACTCTCTCCTCAGATGGGTTGTGAGGTAGAGATCATTCTTTGTTCTTCCTTTGTATCCCCAAGAAATACCTAGAACAGGGCTAGGCAGCTTGTAATTGTTCAAGAAAGATGATTGATTGGTTCTTATAAATGATGCTTCATACAAAATATGATGTGGGAGTAGGCAAGTAATAATGTCTTTTCTCATGGAAACATTGTCCATAATGTTTAACAGGATGTGAAAGCACAAGGCCTTGTTGAGATGGAGAAATAGGGGAGGGCAAAAAAAATAATCATAACTCTGACTCCTGGGCTCAGGTTTTAGCTTGTGCCTTACTACTTCTGGGTTGGGACTCTAGAGTATGTAAAATACCTGCATATGCACACGCACAGACGCACAAGGATGGGGGTTTGGCCTTGACATACATTTCTAATTTGATGCCAATACTTTTTAGCAGCCTGGTCTAAAGTTGGAAAAAATAGCCTCTCAGTGTCTAGTTGAGTTATGAGTTGAGAATGAATTTCACAACAAACCTCAATGATTTTCCACCAACTACACCAACCCAAAGACAATTTCTAATCACTTGGTGGCCATGATATTGCAAAAGAAGCAGAACACAGACATGCTGTCTGTTTCGTTTAAATTTATGAAAACGCGCTGAAAGAGAATGTAGAAAGTAAACGATCCATGGGAAAGCATTGTGAATGAAAAGAGAGGTGCTGTGGTTAGCTGGGTTTCTCAATCCCTCAGATTCTCAAAGCCAAGAGAAAATTTATCCTCTTCCACTGAGACATAAACTAAACTCTTTTGGTCATTAATCTGCAAAGTTGATGCCTGCCATGGTAATTCATCAAACATTTTTGTGGAGTGAGTCTGGTGGGGCCTCTGGGGCATCTGCCTTTGAAATTCAAAGCGCTGTTTTGTCTCCTGAGGCCAGAGTGACTTTCTCCCCTCATTGCACATCTGGAAGGAAAGTTTCTGCTTCTGCTCTTCCCTGGGCTGAGTCAGGGCCTGAAAAGAGCAGCCATCTTTATGAATCATGTACTTATACCATACTAAGGCTCTGAATACTCTCCCCAGGTCTGTCAGGAGAGGAAAAGGAAGAGAAATATTGCAGTGGAAGCACTGTTTATAGTGGACTTTTTTTTCCCTGTATTACAGTTCACCATGGGAAAAGGACAATTACTGTTTGCAGTGATTTTTATAGGGACAGGAGTTATTGCATTAAACATTGTGAAAAAATGAATCGAATCCTCAAGCTACAAGTCTCAATTGTCTACAGATAAATCAGGGAATGGTTCTGGAACCTTGAGGTCTGATCCAAATTTACAACCGTGTCTCCAGGCTCAGAGATGAAAATACAATCTGATGAGAATGGATGTTTCTTACAGAGAGCAAGCCCCATGGGTGGATGCTGGGCTGTCTTCTGCCCCTTCAACAACTGAGCCCGCTAATGCTTTGTCCTTAGATGGATGTCTCCTCCAGACCTTCAAGAGCTCACGTGAATTGGTCCTACTCCCTCCTCAGGCTCCTGTCCTTCTGTCCCCAGCTCTGCACCATACTTTAGATGCAGTGGCCCCCTTTCTGTTCCTTAGGCACACCAATATATCTTTTCTACATGGGGCAGTCCACCCTGGCTAGAAGTCCCTGCCCTAAAGTCATTGTGAGGCTGGCTTCTTTTGTTATTGAGGTTTCAGTTCCAGCATCAAGTCCTCAGTTTAAAGGAGTTGAACCTACCCACCCACCAGTCACTTCCCATCAGTTCTCAGTGTGTTGCTTTCTTTGTAACACTTACTGACATCTGAATTTCTTTTTCTTCTTCCCACTCTCTCTCCCTCCTTTTCTTCCTTCCTCTTTCCCTCCTTCCCTCTTCTTCTCTCTCTCTCTCCCCTTGCTCTCTCCCTCCCTTCCTTTCTTCCTTCTTCTTTTCTTTCTTCCCACTCCACCTCTACCTCCACTAAATTGTTAACTTCAAAAGAGCAAAGTCCTTCTCCATCATCTTCACTAATATATATTCGCTATGGTATTTATAGTATGGTATGGTATGTGTATACATATGTATGGTATGTATTTGATAATTCTTGTGGAATGAGTGGTTGCTTTGTTCTTTGGGTGTTTGGCTGAGGGTAGCATGACGTTTGCAGTAAAGTTTATGTTACTTTTCTTATGTTTAAAAACATGCTTGGATTCATATATTTTAGGTAAATTTATGCTTATACATTTATCTATTAACCAACTTATTCGTTCATTTATTAATTATTCACTGTTTGCCAGATACATTGGCAAGATATTACAGATATGAGAGAAGTTTCAGACATCCAAACGATATCATTAAATGAAGAGAGACACATTTGAAAACAGATATTCATATTTTATATCAAATGTTATATCTAGACATGTCTGCCTAACTTCCAGTTTTCTTTTTCTAACCAAACTGATTTCTTACTGCTCCAACCATGTACCTACAGTAAGCTTCTCTCTTCATTTCCCACAGTTGTGACTCATCTTCATTCACATTGTTACTTTATTCTAGAACTCTCTTCCCTCGGCTGTTTTCTTGTGCATGTTCTGTGCATCCTTCGAGGCCTGTTCAGGTCTTTCCTCCCCACTAAGGATTCCCTAATCCCGCCAGCTCCCACTGCTCTCCTGCTTTTCCCTTCAGCATGTAGAGTCTGGACCCTCTAAAATTGAGAGCTTTCTGCTGGCAGTGATTTTGTTTGGATCTGTATTTGTTTCATGTATGTTAATATTGAAAACCCACCTGATTTCTATCTTCTTTGAGAAAACAAGCATGTTTTATAATTCTTCTAGATCTCTGCTGGTATCATAGGTAGTGTTGGGAACATAGTAGCAGTCAATAAATTCTTACTGATTGATTGGTGTCGAAATTGGGTTGTCAGTTCCAGACAGGGTGCTGAATGAGACTGGGTCTGGTAAAAGACTCTTCAACATTCAGCCTCCCTGTAGATCAAGTACAGGCAAAGCTTATGGCGAAAGGTGGTGAAAGGCAAAATTCCAATAGCAAGAGAATTATTAATCTACTTAAGCCATTAAGTGTTGTCCAGTATTAGATTGGACCGGAAATCCTGGTTTTCAGCTCTTTCCTATTAGAGTGCCCAAGAGGCTGTCAGCGAGTCAGAGGAAATGTAGAGTTGGCTTTCAGTTGCCTGAGGAGAGGAGCTTAAATTCCTAGATTTATGGCTCTGCTTTACCTGAAACTTTTATTTTGCTTTCACTTTTATGTAGCAAACGGGTATACTGTATTCGAGTTGGTGCTTCTTAAACAGTCTAAGGGAGCTCTAATAATAAATACCAACCAATTTATACAGTAATGTTCATAGTGGTCTTTATTGAATGCCTCATCACATGAATGTATCCTAGAAGTGCCCAAAAGGTATGATACTTTCAGAAGAGGCCTTAGAGTGAAGGAGGTAGAATTTGTCATGTGAATGGTCTGTAACCTCTGGACTCAATTATTCAGCTTTTCAAATTCCGCCAGTAGAGAAAGAGGGAGGAGGAGTGTTAAGTAGCAGGCTTGTGTCCTGAATCGACTTTGCTAATATACCATCTTAGGGGGCATGTTGCTTCTTCTCTATGGCCTAAACTTTCTATATCTAAAATAAATGAATGGGTTGAACTAAATATCCCCAGGAACACCTAGTACCTCTAAATTCCTGTGCATTGACCACTATTCAGACAATAAAAATGAACTTAGATATCTAAAGATAACTTAGGCCAAGAAAAAATTTTGTCCTCACTGTCACTAAATATGCCCTACATTTCTAGGAATGCGCCATGGTCTTCTTTCCATTGAGCTTTCTGATCTCATTCTTATCCTATTTTACCTTCATTGCCTAAAGTGAACTCCCTCTCCTTTGACTCTCCATAGCACTCATATACTTCTTCATTTATTTGCCTTTTATTAAAATTGTTGTTTAATGTATACGTATTTTATTTTCCTAAGTTGACTTTAAACTATTATTGGGCAGGAACCATGCCTGATGATTCTTAGTGTCTCCAGAGTGCCGTTAGTAAATGCTCAGTAAGTACTTCTTGCTAATAATGCACTTTAGCTAACATCTTGTCCCTGGTGCACTTTATTCTAGTAAGCATGAGACACAATAACTTAAAAGGAGACAAAGAACATCTAGAGCGCCTTTAGACACTTCTTTAGAACTCTCAAATGGGAGACTTCTTCCAGGTTGGTCAATAACATAAAAATTATTTTGAATGATTTTATCAATTTCTTATCTCTGCTTATTATTAAATGAATGTTTGTTTTTATGTTAATCTTTTCTAAATTCAACAAGGTTAGGATCTCCTTAAGGATAGAAACTGTATGTTATTCTCCTTTATATCCTCAGCCTTAGTTGGGTTACAGAGTAAGTGCTTAGTAAATGTTTGTTGAAACCGTAGATGAAGAAATTATCTTCAGAGCCAATGCTAGGAGTTCTATTAAAGAAAATATTTAGACCGTGCCCCTAAACTGGCAAGTTGCTAGTGCTGATCACCCATTTTAAGGTAATAGTCACTAAGGAGTCCATCTTCCATACTGGGAAGATTGTTAGATTAAATCAAACATGTGGTAACAGGGATCCATAAATTGATGCCTTTGCATTGACTGGCCTAGGAATAGCACCTCAGAAGATAAACTGTATTTTCTTTTGAGTTTTATTTGGCAGCCTTGATCTTGGTGGAAGAACATGTTCTTAACACTCTCAAGACAGCAGGATGGTTTAATTATTACAATCTCACAGGCCATATTTGAGACTTTGGACAGACTGTAAATAGGGCTGATGTGCTAATTTGTGAAAAATGTTAAAATAATATCAAATTTCCATAAAAGAAATTATCAATAGATTTTGTAACATAAAAATATGTAAGTTTTTTCTCTATATTATGTTATAAGCAAAATTAAGACAAATAACAAGTTAGAAGATAATATATAAAAACATAATTAAAGGTTTAATCCTTCTTGAGTTTTAAGAGTTCTTTGTATATTTTGGATAACAGTCCTTTATCAGATGTGTCTTTTACAGCTATTTTCTCCCAGTCTGTGTCTTGTCTTCTAATTTTCTTGATGTTGTTTTCTATAGAGCAGAAATATTTAATTTTAATGAAGTCCAGTTTATCAGTTATTTCCTTATGAATTGTGCCTTTGGTACTGTGTCTAAAAAGGCATCACCATGCCCAAGGTCATCTAGATTTTCTTCTATGTTACTTCTAGTAGTTTTACAGTTTTGCCTTTTACACTTAGGTCTATGATCCATTTTGAGTTAATTTTTGTGAAGAGTGTAAAGTCTGAGTCTAGATTCTTTATTTCTTTCTTGGCACAAGAGTGTCCAGTTGTTCATCACCATTTGTTGAAGAGACTATCTTTGCTCCATTGTATTGCCTTTGCTTCTTTGTCAAAGATCCAATTGACTATATTTATGGGGGTGTATTTCTTAGCTCTCTATTCCATTCCATTGTTCTATTTGTCTGTTCTTTTACCAATATCACACTGTCTTGATTACTTTATCTTTGTAGTAAGTCTTGAAGTTGGATTAGTGTCAGTCCTCCAATTTTGTTCTTCTCCTTTAATGTTGTGTTGGCTCTTCTAGGTCTTTTGCCTCTCCATATACAGTTGTCCGTCACTGAACAACAGGGATATATTCTGAGAAATGAGTTGTCAGGTGATTTTTGTCTTTGCGTGAACATCATAGAGTGTACCTGCACAAACCTATGGTATAGCCTACTACACACCTCAGCTATATGGTACTAATCTTGTGGGACTACTGTAGTATATGTGGTTGGTTCTTGAGTGACTGATTACGATGCATGACCATAATCTTTGGAATAAATTTGTTGATATTCACAAAATAACTTGGGATTTTGATTGGGATTGCATTGAATCTATAGATCAAGTTGAGAAGAGCTGACATTTTGACAATATTGAGTCTTCTTATCCATGAACGTGGAGTATTGCTTCATTTATTTGGCTTTTCTTTTAGTTCATTAGAGTTTTATAGTTTTACTCATATAGATCTATTACATATTTTATAAAATTTATTCCTAAATATTTCATTTTCGAGGTGCCAATGTAAATGGTATTACATGGTATGTTTTTAATTTCAAGTTCCATTTCTTCATTTTTGATGTGTAGGAAGAAAACTGACTTTTGTATATTAACCTTGTATCATGCAACCTTGCTATAATTGCTTATTAGTTCCAGGAGTTTTTTTGTTGATTCTTTCAGATTTTCTACATAGACTATCATGGCATCTAAAAACAAAGACAGTTTTATATCTTTCTTCTTAATCTGTATACTTTTTCTTTCCTTATTGCATTAGTAAGGACTTCCAATATGATGTTGAAAAGAAGTGGTAAGAAGGGACATCTTTGCCTTGTGTTTGATCTTAGTGGGAAAGCTTACATTTCTCCCCATTAAGTATGATGTTAAAACCAATCCTTCATGGCATTGTTTATATTAAGGAAAATTGAAAATTCCCTAAATATCTAGCAATAGGTGAAATGGTTAAAAGTGTGGTATATTCAGATGACAGCCTATTATTTAATCAACAAAAGTTAAGCTTTTAAAGAATAAAATGAGATTATGTTTATGATATTATGGGTGAGAAAAAAAGCAGGAAAAGTACATAGAGCATCTCAATTTAATGAACACACACACACAAGACTTGGAAGAAATTTACTAAAATATCAGCAATGCTTCTGACTTCATGGTAAGGCCGACTATGATTTTATGGCTGAGTCAAACATCATTAATCTGTCACCTTGTTTGTGTCACTGATAGGTAGACTGTGTCAGAGCACTGGAGATCTAGCTGGTTTAAAGGAGTTTATTAGTTCTTTGAACAAAAATTTAGTGAACGTTATGAGTCTGATACTATGCTAGATCCTGAAACACAGAGCTTAGAATCTAATAAGGGCTACAGATGGGTAAATAGACATTTATGGTATAAATATTATTTTATTAAGTGCTATAATATCATAATGAGAATAATAATGGTGATAATGAAGAAGATAGAAACCACTTATGTAGCTGTTCTAGTTTCTATTGTAGATAACAAACAATGACAAAACTTTAGTGACTAAAACAGCCATTTTATTAAGCTCATGGATTCTGTGGGTCGTGGGTTCAGACAGAATAAGAGGACGGCTTTTCTCTACCCCACAATGTCTGCAGCCTCAGCTGGGAAGACTTGAATGCTGGGGATGAACTGATTGCAGATTGGAATTATCTGAAGGCTCATGCTCATACACTCACATGTCTGGGCCTGGGCTGGGAAGACTGGACCTGGGCTAGGATTTCTCACTGAATGTCTGCACATTTCTTGTACTTGGCTTCCTCACGGTATCACAGCCCAAGGGTAGTTGAACTTACATGGCATTCAGGGCTCCTAGACCAAGTTGACTGTTGTTCTAGTCAATAAGGCAGAAACTAAACCAGAAGTGTTTCTGACTTTTCCTTGGAAGTCAGGCATATTCTTTTGGTTGTAGGTGAGTCACAAACCCACCCATATTCAAGGGGAGGGAACATAGATTCAACCTCTTGTTGGGAGGAGTGCCAAGGTCATGCTGTTGAAGATCAAAGGGGTTGGAGATAGTGTTTGAGACTACAGTATGTGCTAGACACTGTTCAATTAACTCATTTAATCCTCATGACAATCCATGAGGTGAATAGTATTATCATCCCCCTTTTTAAAGAGAAAAATCAGGGATGTAAGTAACTTGCCTAAGGTCACATAGTAAGTGACAAAGTTGGACTTCAAATTCAAGTACTCTGGCTCCAGGATCCATGCTCTTAATCAGCTAAGGCAGTCAGGTTGCTATGAGAATATGCAGGAGATCTACCTAAACCTTACTTGGGGTAGGGAGGAAGGAAGAAGTCAAGAAAGACTTCATGGAAGAAGTGATGTCTAAACTGCATCTTGATGAATTAACAGAATCTAGTTTGAGACTTGAAGAATTAATAAAATGTTGTTAGCTAGGTTGTGGGTGGATGGACAGAATGGGAAGAGAAGGCCCCATCCAGCAGAAATAGTATGAACAAGGTCCCCAGGCAAGGGAGCACAGCATCTTCAGACAAGTCCCAACGAGCTGCACAGGACTACAATTTACAGCTGAGGAGGTAAATTTCAAATGATGAAGCTGGAGAAATGGGCTGGGGTCAAATCATAAGGGCCTAGGTAATCCAATAATGTATTAGAGAGTTTAGGTTCCATACTGAGGGATCTACAGGTCAGTGATATGACTGAATTGACTCTTTCTTCCCCCTAGAAACTAGCCATATATTTATTTTGCATTTGTCTTTTTTTATTGTGGTGAAATATACATGACATAAAATTTACAATTTTAATCAATTTTAAGTGTATAGTTCAGTGGCATTAAGTACATTCACATTGTTGTATAACCATTACCACCATCTATCTCCAGAAGTTTTCATCTTGTAGAACTGAAACTCTCAACCCATTAAACAATAACTCCCATTCTCCTCTTCCCACCAGCCCCAGCAACCACCATTCTATTTTCTGTCTCTATAAATTCGACTATCTAGGTACCTCATATAAATGGAATCATATAGTCTTTGTCATTTTGTGACTGGCTTAATGTACTTAGCATAATATCTTCAAGGTTCATCCATGGAGCATGTGTCAGAATCTCCTTCCTTTTTACTGCTGAATAATAGCACCTTTTATTTGTCTATTCATCCATTGGTGGGTACATAGGTTGCTTTCACCTTTTGGCTACTGTACATAAGGCTGCTATGAACATGGGTGTACAAATATCTCTTTGAAGAACATGTTTTTAATTCTTTTGTATATATACTCAGACTTGAGATTACTGGATCATATGGTAATTCTATTTTTAATTTTTTGAGGAACCATCTTACTGTTTTCCGTAGCAGCTGTACCATTTTACGATCCCACCAATAGTGCGCAAGAGTCTCAGTTTCTCCATCCTCACCAACACTTGTTATTTATTTTATTTCTTAATGATATCTATCCTAATGGTTGAGAAGTGGTATCTCTTTGTGGTTTTGATTTGCATCTTTCTAATTATTAGTGATACTGAACATCTTTTCGTGTACTTATGGGCCATTTGTGTATCTTCTTTGGAGCAATGTGTATGAATTGACTCTGTAGAATGATCCCTCTGGGAGTAAGTAGAATGGTGGGTGGAGGGCAAGATGGTGGCAGGGAGACCAGATAGGAAGTTGTTGCACAAATCCAACCAAGAAATGACAAGCCTTCAATAATGTAACCAATGTAATGGTATGAGGGTAGTGGTGATGGTGAGAACCAGGAGGCAAAATTGAAAGGATTTAGTGACTGACTGTATTGCAGCTGAAATAGAACAAAAAGACGAGGCTACTCCAGGCTGAATGAATGATGGCACCAAGGCTGGTATTCAGCCACTATGCACCAGTATAGCCATCTTGGTTGTTAAAATAATGAAATACATTCATGGAAGCTGCCCCAAAGCTCCCCTGAGTGGCCTTTCATTCCTCTTCCTACCCAGGCCTTTCCCCTGGAACTTCCAAACTTCCGATATGCCCCCCAATTCCCTAATTGAGTTAATGCTGAGCATAGTTGTGGAGGGGTGGTGTACTAGTACGCTGCTCCAGCTCAGTGGCCAGTGTCCATTCTCATTGGTCAGGCCCCCTCTCCACTGATGTTAAGTCTTTTGCATACCTGGGTAGGGTGGTAGTACCATTCACTGGCAGGTGTACCAATGTGGAAAAGATTTTCAAGAGATATGGAAGGGGTTCACCAGAGGTGATAAGTTCCATTTTAGGGCTTGTTTGTACATTCAAGGGGAGATAGTTAGTCTTCTTGGCTCTAGAGAGAGAGACTTAGGAATTTTCAGCATATCATGGTCATAGAATCCAAGAAGTTACCTTCCAAAGGAAACACCTTCTTTCTGCAGTGACTCCACTCTTTGATTAAGTTATCCACAATTTGGCAGCTGTGAAGAGGAATAGAACTCCTAACCAATACTCTGTAGGGGTCATCTGTGCTAGAGATACACATTGGCAGAATGTCATAACATTTCCAGAATTGTAAAAATCCAGGGATCTGGGAAGGAGCATTCTTCTTTTCTACAGCAACTTAAGCTTATTCCACAGAAAGCAGTTTGTTCACTCACACTCCTGGGGTGCCATTAGCTGCAAATGACAAGACTGGGCTTCACTGTGATCATTTGGCACCCTCTCCATGATGAGCAGCCTACAATTTTGCCAAAAGTTGATGAGGCTTAACTTTTTTGTTCTTTTGGGTTTTTTTTTTCAGAACACCGGAAGGGGTGTCAGTCTTGCTGCCCGCAGGATAAGTAAGGATATCCTATGTATTTTATTGGCAATCCTGATAACATTTCCTCCATTGGTGGTTTATGTGTAATAGAGACCAAACTGCAATTTTCTGACCTGCCAAGATCCATTATGTCTGGTAAATATAGTTTATGCTTGACAGAATCCACACTTAGGGTGGAAAGCCATACAAATTAAACTAAGGCTTAGGTTAATTTTTGTTAGTGAAAATTATTCTCCCTTGGTGACCTTATTCCACATGGAATAAAACAACCAGAAAGCTATTCATGCAGTCCCGTCTTCTTTCTTTAATCAAAATAATAAAAGCCTTTGGATTGGCTCAGCTCCTGAGTCTCATCGCTCATGTCTTTCGTGGAACCTAATCTTTTATGGTCATAAAAAGTTCTTCATGTTAATAGATTGGAGGTCAGGTAACAAAACACTTTCTTCAAGATAAGTGTTCTGGTCCACTTTTAGATCTATGCAAATCTTATCTCTGTGGATTTATACAGACTGTACCATCACAAAGTCTCGGTACTTTGGCATAAATGATATTTTAAAAATCTTTCCCCATTGTCTGGGTTATTAAAGTTTAGTTTTAGCTCAGGTTGGTGTCTCAATGTTGAAGTAGTATCAACAGAACTAAAAAAAGGAGAAAAGCCAAACTCTGGTAATACTGACAGTAAGGTAGGAACCATCTCAATTGCTTAGTACGTTTAACTGTCCTTTTTGGTGACGGTTTGTATTAATATATTTAGTTTATATAGCTTGGTCACCATATTATCTTGATAATCCCATCTTCATTCACAATGTAAGAGAAAAGGTAGCACTAGCTACCCCATTTTATGGTTGAGAATTGGAAGGCTTATTAGGTCAAGAGGATGGCTAGAGGATGGCTCTCAAATTTTGTGAGACAGAAGATCACACTGGCCATACCCTCCTCAGACTTGCCATTTATAAACTAACACAGTCAGAATTAATAGGATATTACTAAATGTGATGCGATAGCAGGGAAGTGATAATTTTAATTTAAAAGGGCATTCTCAGAAACCGAAGTTTAAAAACTGGCATTTATAGATGTAGCCACTTGAAGATATAAAGTTATAGGCCATTGGGAGATTCCAATCCATTCTCTGAGAACCTTTACCTTTGGAGGGAAAAAAGTAGAACATAAAAATTGAAATGTCTTAAATCACTCATCTTTTTGCAGACAAGATTCTTCAGTTTTTCATTGGCAATCATATTTTGTCAACTAGTAAAAAGATATTCCATAAATATGAAAATTGCCCTCATAAAGATTCCTCATAGATATCAGGTTGAAGAAGAATGTGTTCCGACCTGAGGTTTAAGAATCTTGCTTTGGTTTGTTCACTCTGGGGTTAGATTATAGCCAGTTATGGCTCCTTGGATGAAGACCCTGTGTTATTTCTCAGAGTTAGCTCACCTAGCTTCATGGTGGACAGCTGTGTAACTCTTCACAACAAACTAAAAGGAAGATCACTACCACTACCACCACCACCACCACCACCGCTTCTGCTCAACTACTGTTAATATTCTTATTAATTTTAGGAAGGGAGGGTCTCATTATAAACCTTAATCTGCTCTCTTTTTGTATGTTAGTAGTTGGTTGAGTGAGAGTGTGCCCAGGCATGCATTAATCACTGGAAGGGCATAAAGGCCTAATCTCCCCAAGGGGTTTCTCCCATTGTCATTTCTGAGACATGTTAGGCATTACCCACATGGCATACAAAATGAAATTCAAATCAAACAATGAGAGAGATGTGATTCATCTCTTTTATGCCTTCTTTTGGGCTTAATTCCCAGAACTAGAGCAAATCTAAGAAGAGAAGTGGGTTTTTGAGTTCCGACATGCTTCTTCTAAACTCTCCACTTAGAGCTAGCATAGCCCCCTGACCTTGAAAAGATGAATAGGTCCACATCACTGAGATTAAATAAGGGACCATAGAAGAACAACTGCAGGAGGAGCAAGCAAGTGCAATCTCTTCTGGGGTGAAGTGCAACCAACCTGAATGAATCAAACTGTATTTCTAGTCCATAATCAGCTGCAAACTTTCAGAGCTCCTGCTCGATTATGCCACCCCACTGTATCCTTGGCTGGCTCTCATAATTACCATATTATTGCTGCTTTTTAATATAATATGCATCTTTGGAATCACAGCCCAACTATCTCAGCTGGAACTCCTCCTGTCGTTTTTTTAGCAGACAAGTGTAGTCATTGACCCCCTGCCCAGTCAAAATGGGTGATCAGGATGGGAATGAAATACAGACTTGGCTCATCAAAGGGCAGCTTTGGAGTCACTTCTATGCCACAAACATTGTCACCCCATAATGATGACTGTAGTCACCGATGAGTACATTTGAATTCATTCCCAAAGGCATACTGTCTCCCTACCACATGAATTAGAGCCATGCGTGTTCTTTTGCTTGTGTGTTCTTTTTCTTTTCTTTTCTCTTGGGTGTTCAGGTCAGATTCCCATGTTATTTTCCCTGAATCTAAGACTTACATAAGATTATTCAAGACAGATTGTCAAATTCTTTGAAAACTCTCTTTGTAGCTCTAAATCTCCTATGGTGCCTGGCAGTCAATAATTATTTGTCGCATGAATAGATGAGTATTTTCTAACACTTACAGGCAATCAAGAAATAATTATTTTCCTAAAATAGTGTGAAAACATGATGTTCAATTGACTTAGTACAAATAAAATATAAACCATGTAACTGTAAGAGCATCATACAATAGTAGCACTAACAGCATTTTATTATTTAACTTTATGTTTTTTGTGCTGCCTGATACAAAAAGTTCCCTGTGAGACGAGAAGAATGGAACCCAATTTGTAGATTGGGATTGATGAGTCAGTTGAGAACCTTAGCATCCTACCATGGCCTGTGTTTTTTCCCCTGGAAGTCATGGGCATTTCTGATTGAAGATGATGGCTAGAAGCTGTCATGTTTGAAGGGCTAGAAAAAGAGAGAATTCTATACTCCTTGTGACTTGATTAACACACGCTCCTATTGGTATCCACCTTCCTTGTTGATTATTGTCATTGAGGAACCACTGGAGAATAATATGGCTGTCAATATACAACACAATAGCATCACCAGATACATGGTTTTTGAGTATTTTTTACTCAGTCTACCTGCTTTTCTGGAAAATGTAATCCCGACTCATGTTGCTTTAAAGATCAGACAAGGAAAAAGAAATAGCCTGGGTTTCCTGTCCCAGATGATTAAAATAAAACCAGAAACACTGCATGGTGTGGAGTGGTCAGGGGAGAAGGGGGAGTGGACAGAAATAAGGGCACCATTATTCTTTGTCTCTTCTTTTCCCTGGGGGAAGTATTGGCACCCAAATATTCAACAGTAGGAAGACATTTGGAAAGTGGCCTAGCCAAAGGATCTGTGGTAATCAGGAGTCATAAATCAGATATGAGAGGAAGAGACCATATGGTGGGGGGAGAAAGTGACAATGCAGTTCTTTCATCTGTACCTGTTCAAATGTGCTGTCTTACCCAGGAGAGTAAGGAGCCCCATCCCACCCTTTCTATCCCCTATAGAACCTTTGAGAATGTCAGATGAAATACCTTGCTCTTTTCTAAACACTTCTGAACCAGCAAGATGTCAGTGACCTGGAGGGAATTGGAGTGAGAGCCAGAGAAATGATTAAAGAGCTGGGGACGCTGATGAGCCAGTGGGTGTTTCCTCTCTGCACCTCTGGAACTCACTTATGAGAAGACGGTCAAATAACTGGATATGTGTTGTTTGGCCCAGGACAGACAAGAAGGTATGGGCTAACTTGTCTCCAATTAAGTTGCCAACAGCCAATAAATTATTATGTCTTTTCCCCTCCAAATGGACTGTCAGTATATATTTTTAAAAGTTTTATTGAAAATAGTTACCTCAAATTTATTTGCACTCATTTCCCAGAGTGCCTGAGTAATCACAGACTCTCATTGCTGCAGGCCCCATGAGTTTTAAAGCAGCCTCCACTGCTCCACATGACTCCACTTTACGCAGAAAAATTGCTTCTGGAGACAGAGATGGGCCTCCTCTTTTTCCCCAACTTGTCTGGAGATCAAGAAGGTGAGATTGAAACCTCTTTCATTGGACACATATTACCTCCCATGCTTATTTCTGCCTCCCCTTTTGGATGTGTGAGCAAAATCATTTTATTAAACCATTTGTCAGGGGGCAGATGGGAAACCTGTCTTTCCCATTAGTCACCAGACAGTGATCCCATCAGCAGTGCAGGGAGTTGGTCAAGCTATTGCAACCAACCAGATCAGAGTAGGGAAAGAGACAGTGCTTTGCTCAGTCATCACAAGGTCCCAGGCAGCTCCCCTGGAGACCTTGAACTGATGAGGCCCTGTTTTTATTGGCCACCGTTAGGTTGAGATCCTTCATCTGAGCTTCAGAGCCAGTGAGGGCTGTGGAGCTGTGTGTTCGGCCAGGGAAGGGGAGCAGGGGCCACGAGCATTGGGAGGCTTTTCGTACCTTGCCCTTGACACTCCATGTCCATGTTTAATTAATTTCCTAAATTTGTGGGAAAAAAGATGAAATAAATAAGGTCAACTGACCACTCTATAATTTGTTTCTGAAGTTTGGCTGGACATAAAGGTCCACCTTCCCAACCCCACAACATAATTTATTTTACAATTCCCTCTCGGCATCAGGTCTGGGCTAACCTTGAGTTTAGAGGCTATACCTTCAGTTCCTGGCGCTGGTGGTCACAGTGTGTCCTTTCTTGGCAGTGGCTGTGGGCCCAGCAAAACAGACCTCTGAAGGCAAGTGGATTAATCATTCTGAAGGCATGCTTGCCTCCACAGTTCCCCTGCAAGAAGTCTGAGAACCGGGGAGAGAAAACTCTTGTAGTTCACAAGCAGCAGAGAGAGTTGTTTGAAGACTCACAAAAAGAAGGGGGAAAAAAAGAATGAGGCTTTTAAATTGTGTATGCTGGAGTTTTCACTAAACCGAAAAGTATTACAGAAAAATATATTGCCGCTCCTATAGTAGAAACTGTGATGAGTCCAACCTTTTTATTACAATCAGGTTTTCTCTAAATATATTATGCCCCGCAGGTCAAAATGATTTACTTCTCTATTTTGAGACATCTGAGTTCTATTCTACTGCTGCCAGTATGTTTTCAGCTGTGCCAAAACTGAGCAGGTCTGCGGTTCCTTTGTAACATCAAAACGGAGACATTTATCATTGAGATTTATCATGGGACAGCCTGCCAGATGGTTTCGGTATTTTAAAGGTGAACTGTTTGGGTCTTGATTAGCTCATGCGGACTTCTAGCTAAAGACAACTCTATCAGCTGCTCCATGGAAAGACACTGGCTTCCCTTTACCCAGCCCCCTCCCTCTGTTCTTCTAGTAATGCCGAAAATATTAATGTAATGGCAGATGTGGCGTAGATTGTCATTTCAGAAAGAAAACCAAGCCATAACCAATTCCACTGATTGCATTCTAATTATAATGTGACCTCCTGTTGCTTTGCATAGAGGCAGTATTCATTTCAGTACACCACTGTAAAACTTGCCGAGTCAACGACCCTCAAAGGAGCAATTGTAAGATTTAAGCTTGGATTTTTTTGCTCATACCGAAGACCTTTATTCTGCCAAGCCTCGGCTGATTGGGCCAGAAAGAATGCATTTGATTATATAGACTAAACTTATTGGCAACAGAACTTTTGTGCTTTGAAATGCTTTTCATTCGAATTACATTCAAACATTCAATCAACATTGATTATGATATGGATTGGCAATGGGGAATGCCTTGGGTTTTTGGTCTGGCTTAAAAGTTTGCTCAGTTCTGCACTGTGAAGGCAGCTGAATTTCCTTATCCTTAAACTTGAGTTTTCCACAAGAGGAAGGTTTCTGTGGGGAGGCCAGGGTTTTCTTATTCCCATCTGCTTCAGTATCCCAAGATCATTTCTTTATTTGGAGATTTGGGGGCTTTAGGGCTTCCAAATTTAATTAATGTCTGAGAGCTATGAA
Organism: Equus przewalskii; assembly: GCF_037783145.1. Lineage (NCBI taxonomy): Eukaryota > Metazoa > Chordata > Mammalia > Perissodactyla > Equidae > Equus > Equus przewalskii. The sequence goes on from NC_091831.1 coordinate 63,889,197, forward strand.
GTATGTGTGCATATTTGTGTGTGTGTTAGATACAGTGGGTCTTTGATTTTGTACATGAATAGCTAGGAGAATGCATTTAGACTCAGATTTTAGGCCAGGAATTTGGTACCCTGGAAGGGACTTGAGCAGTGGGTGAGGATTTGATAAGCAAAGATTCTAGTTAGAACTGCCATATGTGTGACATAGGGCAAGCCCCACTTTTCTGATCTGCAGAATGAAATAATAATAATAGATGGTCTTAGGTTTAATTCTTAATGTAGGTGATTTGGAAATATTAAGAAGCAATCTAAACTTAAAGTCCTCTTATTGTTTAAAAGTCAGTGTATTATGTGTATTTGTTGGGAGCCTTTGCCTGTAGCTAGACCTCTGTCTCTAGAAAAATCCTGTCAAGCCCAGTATTCCAACTATTTGACTCTTGGCAGATCTTACAGACATCCTCAAGTTTTTGTTTTGACTTGAAATTTCTCTTCTCACCCTTCCAGATTCCAGCCTGGAAGTGAGGCTGGAATTCCCACAAGAGGAGGTGGCTTGCAAGGGCTTCCTCATTCTAAGCTTTCGTTAGCTGTTTCATCATAGCTCGAGATAGCTGCATCTTCTTTATCCCCAATCACGTGCCATCAGCTGTCACCTGTGTGCAGGTGACTCTCAAATATAGATGTCTAGCTTCAATAGCTTTCCTGGAATTCAACATTTCCAAGTATATGGTCGCCTTGCATGGTATTCTAGAATCTGAAATTCAATGTGTTCTCTTCTTCCCACCAAGAAAATTGCAACTGGCCTCTCCTCCTCTGTTCTCTCTTTCTCTTAATTACTCTTCTAATTCCAGTCACTTGAGTTCAAATCTTGTGATCTTCTTTTACTTTCTCCCTTGCCCTTACCACCCACCTAGAACTCATTGACAAGGCCTATGTACTATCAATTCTACCACTGAGAATGAGCTTGTAAATATCCATTCTCCCTGTACTTATTCCTTTCACTTTGGGCCTAATTATTTCCCTCCTAGCCTACGTAGCAGCATCTTTGATGGTTTCTCACCTTTGGTCTCTACACCAATCTATTCCCTCTTACCGCAGTATGGTAGGCAACTTCTAAGATGACCCTCATGATACCTTTTTCCTAGTACTCACACCCATGTGAAATCCCCACCCCTTGTGTTTGGCCAGGGCTTGTGACTTGCTTGTAACCACGGATTATGGAAAAGTTGATGGGATGTCACTTCCATGACTACGCTGCATGAGACTGTGACTTCTACCTTCCTAGAAAACTCTCTCTCTCTCTCTTCCTGCCTTGATGAAGCAAGATACCATGTTAGGGAGGCCCATCAAGCAACTAAGGGTAGTCTCTGGCTGACAGTGAGGGACTGTGGCCCTCCACACAGGGAACTGAATGCTGCTAACAACCACATGAGCTTGAAAGCTTCCCCAGTTGAACCTCACATGAGACCCTAGCCTTGGCTGATAACTTGATAGCAGCCTTGTGAGATACTTGAAGCAGAGAGGAGGAACCAGTTAAGCTGCACCTAGATTCCTGACCCACAGAAACTCTGAGGCAATAAATATGTGTTGTTTGAAAATCTGTCAAGTTTGTGGTAATTTGTTACAGTTACTCATAATGAATGTAGCAAGGCAGCCAGATTACCACCTGACAATGTCAATTCTTAAAAAAGTGGCTTCAAGATTCTCTGTATTCATCTTGAACTACCTACCCAAGCTGCTTTCCAGCTCTCTTTCCTGAGGACCGTTACCTCTTTACTGTATGTAATTCTGGCTTTCCTCCTTTTACCTTCTGTTGACATTGTCACCATTTCCTGGGTTCTCTTTATGACTAAACCCCATATCTTTTTTAGAGGCCCACTTAAATGCCACCTCTTTCATAAAACTTTTGTGATCCCCGTAGTGATATAGATCTCTGAGCTGCCATTGTTCTGTACCTTAGGTCACTTTTCATTGTTTGCCTCACAGAGGAGTTGTTTGAGGGCATTGTCTTAGTTCTACTACTGGACTGCAGATTTTATGAAGAAGGAGGCTGCTCCTGATTCATTTCTGTGTGCCCTCAGAACTCCCAGTGTAATGACTTGTGGATGGTATGCTCTCAAGGAAGAGTTATTCATTAATGAAAAGCAAGCCAGCTTGCCCACAAGATAGGCAAAATGGAAGTGGTTTGTGGAATTATGGCTTATTTACTTGCTGTTCTTTCATTCATTCTTTCACTCCCTACCACATACTAGGCGTTGTCCTAGAGATCGGAGATAAGACTGGACTCATGAGCACTGTGCTTAGATGGGGGCTCTGTGCTTGGGGTTTAATGTTCTGTGGTCACCATTTTGAAATTCTTTTTTTTCTTTGAGGAAGATTAGCCCTGAGCTAACTACTGCCAATCCTCCTCTTTTTGCTGAGGAAGACTGGCCCTGAGCTAAGATCCGTGCCCATCTTCCTCTACTTTATCCACAGGACGCCTACCACAGCATGGCTTTTGCCAAGTGGTGCCATGTCCGCACCCGGGATCCAAACTGGCGAACCTCAGGCCACCGAGAAGCTGAACGTGCGAACTTAACTGCTGCGCCACCAGGCTGGCCCCTGAAATTCTTGATAATTTTGTCTTAGGATCTGTAATTTGTAAGTGAAGTCCAATAGGACAGTGGGGTATGTGCTGGAGGCTCAGAGAATCCTTCCAAGCCTCCCTTCCTCCCTGGACTGGGTTCTCAACCGTTCATTCCTTTTGGTCTCTAACACTGGTGGGGACTGAGCATAGACATGAGGAGAGTCAGGGTTGGGTGCACATGCTCTGTGCGCCAAGTCACAGAGTAGGGGCCCTTGGCATCTGTGAGGGTTTGTACTTGCCCCATAATTGGAACACAATATTAAATAGCAAATAAAAAATACTGTGACATATTGAGAGAGAGAGACCATATAGGAAAAGAAAAAGCTTTTCTCTTGCTTTTTGAACAAGGGGCTCACATTTTTATTTGTACTGGACCCTGTGAATGACGTAACAGTGCTCCTGACTTGGGACATACTGGAACACCAGACAGGCAACAGTCCAGCTCTAACAGGGGAAGACAATAAGCAATGGGCAATAAGCAAGATAACTTCAGAGAGTCATGCTATGAAGAGAATAAAATGAAATGATGTGCTGACGAGTACCTGAGTGTGGCCTGGGGAATACATTACCTTAAAAAAGATGATTAGGGAAACTTCTCTGAGAAAGTGACAATTGAGCTGACATCTGAAGGAGGAAAAAGGCTAGGCCACGCAAGGAACATGGGACAGTGTCCAGGAAAGTGCTAGGTCAAAATCCATGGGACTGGAACAAGTTTAGAATGATCAAGGGACAGACACAAAAGCCAGTGCGAGAGGAGCCTCATGACCTAATGGAGGAGTGGAGGGAGAATGGGGTTGTTTACAAAGGTAGGATGCAGCCTAGTCCTTGAATGCCTTGCTGGCCATGGTGAGGACACAGGTTACTTCTGATCCTGCCCAGGTCTGTGGGCCTGTATTTTCTCAGCTAAGAATCACTAAGGAGGAGTTTTACTGCAGTGGGCTTTTCCTGTGGTTTTTACCTTAATTCAATTCCTTCTTCTGTATCAACATAGCTATTTTAGATTCTTTAAAATGGAGATATTTTGCGCGAAGATATGTAACTTAGAAAGAATATAATCATCTGTGGGTCAGGGAATTTGGAGTTCCTGGAGAAAGTTTTGCAAATGGGACTCTTTATTTTCCTTCCCCACAGAAACTCAAGAACTGTCGGATTTGTTCCAAAGGGCACAAATTGGCACCTCAAGGCCCAAGTCTGGGACCCAGAAGTGTTTTATTTGCTCTGCATGTTGCCCTTAACCAAACAGGAGTGTCCCTCCAAGGGCTCTGTAGCCCCCAGAGAGCTCTTTCCTCATTTCTCCTGTTGGCTCCTGCTTGCTCCTCTTCCATGCATACCTGGACCCATCTTTTTAATTGTTTCTCATTTAAAAATAATACTCCATAATATATTGCAGACCTAGGAATGTTGGCATGTAGCTGGATCATGCAGTCAAATACCCACAAGAATCAGAGCCCCTGTAATAGTTTCTCCTCATCCTCTTTGCCAGCCTCTTCTCTTTACTGATCTTGGAAGTCAGAGGTGGGGAAAGAAAGGCAAGAGGGCCAAGAGTCCTATTCCTGTGCCCCTGGGTGCAGCTGTCTGCTGTCCCATTGTGTAGGCCCTACATACATGATAATCCAGGAGGCTCCTTAGGGCTGCCGGTAGTCACTTGCTCCCTGCCTGAAGGCTCTTCCTTTTAAGATTTGGGGCTTTGACTGAGAAGGAAATTAAGTAATTTTGTTATTTTTCCTTGATTATGCTGAAATTATTAATCTTCAAAGATAAGTACTCTTTAGTGCATAATAAGTTAGAATTGTTGATAATTTTAATTTTGAAGAGTTTGAGCTTTCTGTCAGCCAAGTAATTAAAGGGGTGGGACCGGGATTCTATTTTGTTTATGATGGTTGTGCTTCTGGTAAGAACTCTTCTCTGTGTGGTAAAAATACCTTCGTTCTAGGCCCCTGCTGCAGTGAAATGGTTAATTAAATCAAGTAAAGTAGTCCACTGGCTTGTGAAGAGTTCTCTTTTCCTAATTTTCCCCCTGGCCTTCAGTCTTTTCCTTACCATACTCCCATTGTTTTGGAAAATCTGGACACCCTGACCAGACCCCGCTCTCCATTGATTGAATTGATCCAGGGGGTCTGGGTCACTCTGTGCCCAGGGAAGAGGCTCCACTCCTTTCCCTCTTCTGCAACTGCCCCCGTCACCCAATTGCCCATGGGCCACCGTTTTTTAAAACCTTCTTGTATAAACTGATGTTGGACTGAAAAAATCGAACAAGAAGAAAAGAGAAAGAGAAAATGGAAAACTAATGATTCAAGAAATCACATAGCACAAGATAATTCTATTTTGAAATCACAGCAGTGGCACCCAGAGGCGGACGCTCCACAAATTACTAGTGAAAACCCTTTGATGTATCCAGTTGTAAGAAAGCCCAAGGCACTTTTTTATTATTATTATGAGTGCCTCACATTCCCCGAAAGAAGTATTTAGCAGCTATTTTTAAATGTCTGTATGTGAGCAAGCTAAAAAGAAAATAAAAAAAGATCCCTAAAAAATCTCCAATCCCAAATGTGCTTATTTGATTGCTGGCTTTTACTTACAATAAAAGCTAAGTTCTTACAATGGTATTTGTAGTCTGCTGAGACCTCCCCCACCTCATCTGCCCCGTTTCTCCCGTTGCTTACACAGCTGAAGCCACGCTCCCCTCCTTACTCTTCCTGAGCACCCTGGGAAACATGCTCCCCACTTAGCCCATGCCCATGCTGGATTCCTTGCCTAGGTCTCTTCCCCAGATATCTGAGTGACTCATTCCCTCTCTTCCCTCAGGTGTTTCCTCCTATGTGTCCTTGTCACAGAGGCTTTCCCTTACCATGCCATATAAAACTACAGCTTCCTACTTTGGACATGGTAAAAGGGACTTTGCAGGAATGATTGACTTAAGGGTTTTGAGATGAGGAGATTATCCTGGATTATCCAGGTGGGCCCAACGTAAGCATGAGGGCCTTTATAAGAGGGAGGAAGCAGGATCACAAACAGATAAAAGAGATGTGACAATAAGAAATAGAGGTTCAACGATGTGCTTTGAAGGCGGAAGAAGGGGCTACAAGCCAAGAAATGCAGGCAGCTTCTACAAAGTGGAAAAGGCAAGGAAACAATTCTTCCTTCGGGCCTCCAGAAGGAACCAGCCCTGCTGGCATCTTGACTTCAGCCTAGTGAGACCTATTTCAAACTTTTGACCTTCAGAATTGAGGGTAATAAATCTGTGTTGTTTTAAGCTACTGAGTTTGTGGTTATTTGCTACAGCAGCAGTAGGAAACAGGGCCTACACCCACAAGACCTCAGACAATGACCATCTTTGATGCTCGTTGCTTCGTGAGATCTACAAAGCTTCTATTTTCTTCAGGGCTTTTTCATAGCTCAAAGACAGAGGTACCTTGTCGTACAAGCATTCTAGTCTCTTTTGGTACCTGAGGCCAGCTTTTGTCACTTAGTAAAATAAAATCTGCATTGTGTATTTCAGAGAGGTGTGGTGCCCAGGTATATTTCCAGATAGTTCAGATGAGGGCAAGGGAGATGGTGAGAAGCAAAGTTACCCCTGCCTGGAACAGTGGGATGCTGCTACTACATCCATTTAAGTAGCCTGGACTTGTCATCATTTTAAGCCAAGTCGATAGTTTTCTTCAGTTTAAGGATGTGATTGGCTGGTGGGTTTTGAAAGCAATGTCTTTTTATGGTCATTTGGAAGAGGGAGCTTCAGAAGTCAGAGCTCACAGCTGTTGGGAAGGGTTTGTCATTGTACCTGGTAAGAACTGGATCCAAACAGGACAGGAAGAGCAGTGGGGAAAGTTACACTGTGACCTGTTCCTATTCAGTCATTCAAGGAGTTGGCCAGATTTTAATTTGAGGGGATTAAACATTTTTTTTAAATATTTTTTTTTCATGTAGTTTCCCCCACCCCTGTGCCTGCTTCCTTTCTCTTCGTTTATGTCTTTAGCTTTATCTTTCCCTCTTTATCATACTTTCAACCTCCTGAAATGGCCTGTATTTGTGAGGACAACCTTAGCACTTGAAACTTTCCAGCTATATGATGACAGTTTAATCAGGCGATCAGAAAATCCAAAAGTATTCTTCCTACCAAGTGTCATTTTACTTAACTGACCAGCAAGGAAAGCCTACGAATTACCAAACAAGAGAAATAACAGGAATAACTGCTAGGGCTCATTTGCATTGGCATATGTTATTTATTTTAAAACTGGAAAAGTGTTGAGTGGATGGGTTTGGGAAATACGAATGCCATTCTGGAAAGGATGCTATGCACATCCTGCAGTATTAACTTGACAGGCAGAAGGGAACATATTGGTGTTTTCATCACAACGCCATCTTTTTCTACATGTTCTGTGACAGGAAGGGGGTAAAGGTTTAAGTGGCATCTTCATTAGATCCCACCATGATCCTCAAACCATTAACATATTAAAGCCTGTAGGGAGAGAGGTGTTAATGTTGTAAAAAGGTTTTTGATTAACTTTTCTATTTTCTTGTATTCTAAGTACCTAGCACAGACGTGTTGGCATGGGGACTCATTTGGTTTTTATTTAAAAATTAGGAATGAGACATATAGCCAGTTAGAGATATTTGTTGAGCATCTTATGTTCTAAAGAAGGATGCTCCAGCCTGTTATGGTCTTTTGGTTACATAATTTTTTTTTTTCCCTTGAGAGGTTAAAGTACAGTCCCAGTGGTTCTTCTCACCTTCAACGCCTTTGTGGTTGTCATAGAGTAGAATGAGCTATGACATCTGGAGATCCTTGAGGTTGACCCAAGTTGGATTGTCAGTGCCTTTATCATTCATCATGTCCCTGGATGTGTCCCTTCTAAAAGAGAGATATACTTGGTTCAAGAGGGGGCTTCCCTGGAGCAGATTTGTGAAGCAAATGTGAGACCATTATTATTGAGTCCATAGAACCTACTCAAGAGTCCTTGATGACTCTTTGATTTTACCTACTTTGAAGGTACAAAATCTTTAGAGTTTAAAAAACTCAGAAAGAAGAACTTTTCAAGATCTTAGTACAGTTGAACTACAGTTCACTCGGTCATCTTCCCCTGTTTACCATCTACCCATTCATCTGCTCTTTGATCTTTCCATCCATGTCTAAATAGGTATTGAAGGCCTATAAATAGGAGTCAGTCTATGCCTCCAAAAGCTCACATGCTAATTGAAGAACAGAAATGCAGGGCTGTAGACCAGCTGCTACTGTAGAGATGTGGCAGGCGGAGGGTGCGTGGGAGAGGGAGTGTGCAACTTGGCCTGGGCTCCATCAGGGAGAGTGGAAGAGGACAGGAAAAGATCCTTGGAGTGGCTGGTGTATCCTAGGGAAGAATAGTTATTTGGTGGGTACTCAAATTGTGGGAAGACTCAGTCGTATCCTAGTTTTATTTGCTTTTAAATAACATAACAAACTTGGAATCACTGTTTCTCCATTCATTCATTCAGTCAGTCAACATTTCAGAGCTATGGATGCCCAAATGAGTTGGACATACACTCTCTGCTTACAGGGGAACTTGGCAGAATAATGAATGTGCTAGAAGTTATTGGGTCCAGGTTTCCTCTAATGCAAGAATAACTCCTAAGTCCTTCTTAATCTTGATATTTGATTAATTAGAGAAACTAACCTTTATCTGATTCTGTTATTCAACTCAAAACAACCCTGTAAAATAAGTGCTATTATCATTCTCACTTTTGTAGATAAGTAAAAAGAGATACAAGAGAGGTTAAGATATATGTGCAGGATCCCACAGCAAGAAGGTGACCAAATGAGAGCCAAAGTAGTCTGCCTTTAAATCCTAGGTCGTTTCTATTGCATCACTCTGCCTCGGTTATAGATAGCTACACTCAATAATAAATGCCTTCATAACTGGCAAGGCAATACCTCTATTTAGCCACACTCACATAATGGCCTGCAAGGAAACATTTATTTGTTTTGGATTAAAATATGGTCTTTAGGATATCCCTATTAAAAAGGGCAGTATGTTAAATATAGAATTTTAGACAATCACAGCTGGACTCTAGATTTAACTAGTTCAGTCACCCTCTGCCATGTTAAGGTGAACAACAGCAGTTTCAAAGTCGTAGCAAGAGCACAAGTATATTTCTCTACTTATACCTGTGTTATCTCAACACGTTGCTACATTTTGTGTGTGTGTATGCTAAGAACTCTGAACATGAGATCTAACTGCTTAACAAGTTTTTAAGTGCACGGTACAGCGTTGTACAGCAGATCTCTAGAATGTATTCATCTTGCTTGACTGAAACTTTATGCCTATTGATTAGAAACTCCCCATTGCTTTTTTATTTTACTCAGCACCTGTAAAGATCATAATCCCAAGAGAGCAAGATACAAAGCAACTGGATTTGATGACAGTCTGAGCTTGAGGAAGGTTTGGAGCCTAGAATGAAATTTCTCATTCTATGGTCATTTGAGTGTTGGGATAAGAATGCCAGTGCAGAACCAGTGTGATGCTGCTCAGCAGAGACACACTGTGACACAACTGGATGCTAGCTGCATTTGGTGGAGACTTTTGACAACTAGGAAAGGGCCTTTGAATGGTAGCCTAACTATTGAAAATAACTATTGAATGGTGGCTTAACTATTGAAAATACTGCCTTTGGCCAGTCCTGCTTTCTAGTCATAATTCTAACCACTGTAGAGTTTATTTAAAAGCAGAATTCTCACTGATTGTGTTCCACATGTCTGCAGGGAAATGTTCTATGGGTGTGGTACTAGAAATATAAATTATTCCTGTCAATATTTACCCAAAAGACAAACTTGGTCCTTCAGACAACAGGGCAGAGACTGCCCATTCATAGTTATGTAATTTTGACTAAATAAGAGTTGGAATGTTTAAGAACCAGTCTGGCCAATTTCTTGCTGGCTCTTTGAAACTGCCTCTGAAGTTTGGCTGCCTTGTTTTCCCTATTCTTTTTCTGGTGGGCTCTTCTTCCTCCTCCAAATCCCCAGGATTCCTGCTACATTGTTTAGCCCTACTCACTGTCTCCGGTGCGGGGCATTTCCTTCCTTCCTCACTCCCTTTAAATCATTCCCTTCTCCACCCTGATCCTCTGGAGATTTACATTCTCCCTAGCATAGCAGTCTTGATGTAGACATGGACAGATGGCTCCAGAACCCTGGGTTTATTTTTCCCTCTTCTGGTGCTCAGCATTTAGCATCTAGTAGGAATTCAAGGAATATATTAGGAATGAATAAATGAACAAGTGAATATTGGAAGCAAGCAAAAAGAAAGAATATTTACTTCTGGTTACTGATGTCTATAGACTCCAAGGAGATCCCATAGTTCATAGTCTAGTTTCATTCAGTTTCCACTTTGTGTCAGTTGTCCAGGTGATTTTTAGGTAAACATTCACAGACACACACACAAGGATAAACATTTGCCACCATCTCAGTAGTGGTGAAACTATAGGTGATTTTCATATTCTTTTCCTTTGAAATTTTTGGTGGATTTACATTTTTCTCCAATGAGAATATTTGATTTTATAGTTATGAATTATTAGCATTCTACTTTTAAATTACACTTTCTAGTCTAAAAATGTTTATTTTAGAAAATTTAGAAAATTAGTAATATTTGGGGAAAAAATAACCCCTACTCCTAACACCCTAAAACACCCTACTGTTAACATGTTAACTTTATTTACTTCTAGTCTTTTTTGCTTCAGTGCATGCATTTTGGTACATAGCTATGATCATGCTGCAAATGTACATTTTTATTTTGCTTTTTCAATAAACATTAAAACAAGTGTTTTTATGTTATATAATCTCTATGAATTTTACCTTTACTGACTGCGTACTAGTCCAGATATTTGAATATTAATACTAATTGCTAAGTGACTTTATAAATACTAAATACTAAGTAACTTTAGCATTTCCAAATGTGTAACAGCAACACTAAAATGAACTTTTATTAAGTGCTTGCTATGTGCTGGGCATCCTGCTAAGAATAAAGTGGTAAGCAAGTGAACTTGACTTCTGTCATTATACAGGGTAAAGTCTACAGAAAAGATTTGCAGTTACAACTCAATATGTAAGAGTTTTATGGTGGACATACAGACTTATGAGAGCATTTGAAGGAACAAGGAATCCAGTTTTAGGCCAGGATCAGGGAGGGTTTCCTGGAAGAGATGACCTTGAAGCTGAGACCTGACAAATGTATCACAGTTAACCAGGGAGAAAAGTGGGAAGAGTATTCAAGTTAGAGGCAGCAGCATGTATGATGGCTCAACAACAAAGGCATGGTCTGTTGGAGAAATCAAACTTGACTTTGTACAGAGAATGTTGTAGGGGAGGAGAAAGGGAGAGAGAGGAGAACAAGGAAGTTGGTGAGGGAGCTGATAGCAGAGGTGAGTAGCGGCAAGACCACGAACTTTGTATGCTAACTTAAGGAGTGGGGACTCTGTCATAAAGGCTTGGAAAAATCACTGAAGGTTTTAAGCTGAGGGGCTAAAAGACCAGATTGGCTTATTGGAAAGAGGATTCTGGCCCCAGCCCACAGGAAGAGGCAGGGAGACCATTTTGGTGTTGGAGCAAGTAATTCAGGCAAGAGGTGTTGGTCATTTACCTAGTTTTCCCTTTTTCACAATTGTAATAACCCTGAGATGAAATTTTCATGCATGGCTATCTTGCTGTACTTGGTGTTATATCACTAGAAAAGATTGAAAGGAAAATACTAACTGATCTTAGTATTATAACGTGTTAGGACCACTTGAATGCTGAGTTTGTTCTCATGCCCACTTGCCAAGTCATTTCACTTGCAAGTGGTGGAGAAGGTGAAAGGTACTTGCTTGTGGATGGTTCTCCATAGTCTACATGGTTCAGACCAGATTTATGCATGCCTCAAAGCTGCATCATTTGCTGGAAACTCACTTGCTACACTAAACCCAGTGCCAGGACTGTGTAAGTGATTTTTTACGAAATCCAACATAATTAGGATGATTACACCCACATTACAGCTATGTTTCATGGACTCACTGGGTTAAAAGTGTTTGCCTAAGGTCAACTACATCATTTCCCTAAAGTAGCATTCCTATTCTGCTTCAAATAAATCCATTGCTGTTTTTAAAGTGCTTTGGGTTACAAGATTTCACTTTCCTGGACATACGGCATAGTGTAGACCATGGTGGGATCTCAAAGCATGTTCGTTATAATGTTGCTGATCTTCATCTTTCAGTAACAGAGAGTGGAGGCAGAAAGATGTAAAATTCAAGGGTGTCCGACACAGGGAAAAGAGTCATGCCCTTAGCAGGGTGCATAGGCCCTGGAACTCAGCACCAGGTTGGGGGGCTTTGCCCACGTCTCCCTGTGTTCTGTTGTGGCGGGCCACTTCGGAGGCATTACAAATGTAATCAGGACTGAGCTCCACCACAGTCCTGTGGGGACAGGGATGGAAAGCAGATGGAGGCTCTGGCCTTCGCTTGGTGATAAATCTATGGAGGGAATGGACAATGTTTGCAGAATCTTAGAGCACTGTTGGGACTCCTCCTGGTGCAGTTACAAGTTGCTGGCCTGTTTGCCATTGATTTAGTTTGGTTTTGATGAGACCAAATTACCCTTGAGTTTCTCCTGAAATTTTGAACATTTCCCCAATTTTGTTTAACTCCCAGCTGGGGGCCTGGAATTAAAAATCCAGCATTAGAGCATGAGAAAAATAAATGAAACCTTGCTTTATTTTGGACTAATGGTTGAGTAAGGTGCTTTTGGCTCTCCAGCTTGTGGTTTGCTCCCCAGATTGTGTAATTCTTGGCCTGACACAAATCTTGTGGTGTCATTTTATCTTTGCTCCTGCTTCTAGGCAGGAAGAGGCTAGGGTGGGTGGGTGGCATGCTCTACATTCTTAATGCACTTCAGAAGGATGGTGGTCTTTTTTTTTTTTTTTTTTTTTTAAAGATTTTATTTTTTCCTTTTTCTCCCCAAAGCCCCCCGGGACACAGCTGTATATTCTTTGTTGTGGGTCCTTCTAGTTGTGGCATGTGGGACGCTGCCTCAGCGTGGTTCGACGAGCAGTGTCACGTCCGCGCCCAGGATTCGAACCAACGAAACACTGGGCCGCCTGCAGCGGAGGGCACGAACTTAACCGCTCGGCCACGGGGCCAGCCCCAGGATGGTGGTCTTTTTTGATGTAAGGGTTCAAGAAGGAAGGCTCACACCCTCTTTGTTCTCTGGTTCACGGTTATAGGATTAACCAGTCAGCCTGCATGGCTTGAATTTTTAGAACACATCTAGTTTGAACATAGATTTATACTCAACATTTAGGGCAGGGAGGGACACAAAATCAGAAGTCGTGTCCCTCCCTGAAGGACTCTGCGTTTTCTAGGTGAGAAGATGGTCTGTGACTCTATAAATATAGACAAGTATACTAACCAGGTTTCAAAGCAGTGGATTAGCTATTCTGGGGGAAAGGTGGAGGGAGATTGAATAGGAATGATCCTGCACCCTTAGTCTAATAAAACTCTGAATCTATGCATTCTTCAGTAAGCGGTTTTTCTTCTTCTGTGGTACTCCTATGCCCACAGACATCCTCCCACCTCCTCAGCCTGAAAACATCTTTCCCCTAATCTTCCTCTTTTCTCTTTCATGCCACCTCCTTTGTTTTACTGCCAAATATTAAAAGAGCAATTTGGACCTAGAGCCCTTTTTCTCTCCCTGTTGCTTTTTCTCACTCCCCCTCCCCCCACTTCTTCACGTCTTGTACCCTGACTTCCTTCTTCATCTCTCAATTACAACTGCTCTTCTGGTTGGCAATCCAATATCCTCTTCACAGTCTTTGCTTTGTTGACTCTTTGTGGGTGAAGCCTGATGATAACCCTAAACCCCCTCATCCCTTAGCTTTCATGCTTCTATCTTGAGCTCCTCTCATACCTCTGTCTGCTCCCTTTCTCTTTGCATTACCCTTCAGTGTGGTCTTTTCTCAAGATTCTGTCTTTTACTTTTTCAACAATATCAACCATTTTGGGATCTTTAGCCATCCCTTCCTTACAGATGCCCCCACTATTATCTTTCCAGCTCTGACCTCTCCATACGCTCCAGACCCACATTGTCATCTGATTCTCAAACTCAAAAGTACTGTAAAGTTGATCCAGTTTGTGTATCATGTGTCCTCCCTTGCTAGAAAATAAGCTCCCCAGGAGCAGGGATTTATGTCTGTGTTACTATTATACCCCCAGTGTCTAATGTTGTGCCTGGAACACAATATTGGCTCAATAAATATATATTGAATCAATGAATGAATATTAGCTGCAACATTTATTGAGCACTTCCCTTGGAGAGAAAATCTCTAGGCACTTTAAGTTGATTAAGTTTAAATTGATTACCTCACATAATCATGGCAAGATTTTATGAGATTGGCACATTTTTAACCCAATTTTACAAACAAGGACTGTGAAACACGAAGAAGGCAACTCTTCCAAGATACATGGCTGGTAAGAGGCAGAATGGGCTTCAAACCTAGGCAGGGCAAACCAAGTCCAAGCTTTCAACTACTGGGTTCTACTTGAATGTCTATGTCTGATCTCTGCTATTTACTAACTACATGAACTTTTTTTGGGCAGGGGGTTGGGGGGAAAGATTAGCCCTGAGCTAACATCTGTGTCCATCTTCCTCTACTTTATATGTGGGATGCCCTCCATAGCATGGCTTGACAAGTTGTGCGTAGGTCCATACCCGGGATCTGAACCAGTGAACCCTGGGCTGCTGAATCAGAATGTAGGTATTTAACCACTGCTACACTGGGCTGGCCCCCTGGGCAAGCCTTTTAAGTTATCTGAGTTTCAGCTTCCTCTTCTATTAAAAAGACATCATCTCTGACTTCACAGTGTTATATGCCAGTATAAGCTAAGTGTTGGCTTTGCCAATAGCATCAATGTTATTCCTTGAATAAGGACCATTAGTATTTTAGAATAAAAAAATAACATAGGGGGTCTGTTAGGACTTACAGACCCACAAAACAAAGACAAAAACAGCCAACCACAACTATTGAAGTTATGATACCATTCTATAAGGAACTCACATCCACACTGCCTGCTTGCCTGCCTTCCGTTCATCCACCCATCCATCCATCAAATATTTACTGCAGTCCTACAGAGTGCTAGGTCTAGGCTAGAGATGAAAGGAGAAAGAAGATAAATCATTTGGTGTGGTGGAGGAGGGGGATGTCTGCTGAGATTAATGCGACAGTGCAGGACAGTGTCAGGGGTGTTGTACCATACAAGTGTGAACTTGGAGCTTTGGGAACCCTGAGAAGTCATGACCTCCCTGGTTGTGGTGTTGAGGAAGGCTTGACTCTTGTTCTGGATTTTGAAGGATTAAGATCTTGTTGAAGACCTCAGAATTTCGAAATAATATGAAAATAAGAGAAGTCCCACTCACAGCTTACCATTATGCTTTTAATGAAACATAATCAAGAGATAGATTTATATTCTAGATGAGAGAGAATAATATTGACTGGAGTTCTTGGCTGGGGAAGGCTGTAATGAGAGGGCCTTGAAAGGGAAGTTGAAGGATTTGAGCAACAAAGAGAATGGAAAAAGTTTATTCCTCTGTGTTCTCCTCTTTTGTCTAAGTCGGGTAACCCTGAGACAACTAGTTGAGATATGGCTCATCTGGTTGCTCCACCCATGGGCCCTTTAAAGTCCTTGCTTACATTTACCTGCCTTTGGGGCCAGAGAGGGCTTTGAAGGTCACTGCTCAGTCACTAGCCTGGATCAGAAATGGGAGGAATATGCTCACCAGAATGGGAAAGTGGCCAGTAAGGAGTCTCATATTTGGTTTGAAGACTTCAGGATAGTGAGAGAAGGGAAGGCATCTATAGTTATGAAGCAGAGTGGGAAGAAAAGGAGGGTGAGGCTCCATAAGCCCTTGGTTCTTTGGCTATGGGTCTGAAGGAATCCAAAAAGACATATGTAATCTACCTCCTTTCTGACAGAATCTAGGACCTTCCCTCTTGAGAGACTGTGGGAGGGGAAGTGCAAGGGCTCCATGTGTCTCTGCCTTCGTAATAACCTTGTTTCTTTTCTGGAGGGAACAGTTGTCATGTTTCCAAGAGACTGGTCTGGGGACCTTCTGGTTTTCCAAAGCTGACTGATTTCTGCTCCTTTCTGGACTTTCTGAAGCTCCATTTGAGTTTTAGGGCCAAAGGTTGATGTAAAGGCAGTATGGAGTCTAAGTCTTCTTTCTCACACCTGCTTGAGATCTGCAATAGGGATGTTCTGTCCAAAAGAGCTTCAGTTCCCTTTTGGGCAGGGGAGATAAAGCTAGGTGCTCCCAATTTTTGAGAAGGAGCTTGGTATGGAGGAAAGAACTCTAGATTGCAAATAAGGAGTCTTAGACACTAGTTCTTGGGTATGTCTGTGTGACCTAGAATATATTCTTTCCCATATATTCTGGGATTCAGATTCTTTTATAAAATGAGAGGATTGAACTAAGTGATATATAATACTTGTTTCCATGTTAACATTCTCTAATCTTGGCTGGTGTGTGTGTGCGTGTGTTTAAGTTTTTTGAGAAAGAAAAATTAAGGATAATATCCCATGCACATTATCATGACCATATGTATGTGCATTCCTGACACAGCTATAGACCCCACCCCTGCCATATGCTTCCCACATTTTGTCAGCCTGGCTGTCCTTTACTGCACATTGCAGCTCAGCACACATGTTCCTGCGTGCACAAGATGTGCTGACACAGACTGAGTCTACGCCTTGTTCTACAGGCTGCTTCTTGAGGAATCCTAAATCCAGCTGCAACCTCAACACTAGCCTGGCTCTGTAGAAGGGGAAATACAAGAGTGGGCTTCTAATCAGATCACACACATTTTGTGAAGTGGGCTAGGTGAGGACTTTGTGAGGTTGCTGTTCTCTGTATCACGTTTTAGTGTCAACCTAGACTTGGGTAGCCCCTCTAAACCAGGTCAGACAAATACCGAAGCTCAGGGAGAAGCACACTAACTACCTTTGACTATCCAAATGGTGGCATAACCTGAGAACAAAGCATTAAACTAATGTGTTGGAGCTCTGGAAGGCTGAACAGGGATGCAATCTTCAAAAAGGCAGATTTATGGCTCTTTGAAGGCAGTTCTATGAATGACACTTGCCCTGGAGTAGAAAAGAGTACCTCATGAAATCACACTTTCCCTTTTCCTGGTTGGATTCTTATAGATATGTACCAAGTTTTTCAGAGATTTTAAAAGAGTCATACACTTGATTCAAGTCTTACTTCTACTGCTTATATGTGGCCTTGGGCAAGTCATTTAATTTCTCTGAGCTTTATTGTCCTATTCTTTAGA
The DNA here is from genome assembly GCF_037783145.1 of Equus przewalskii. Classification (NCBI taxonomy): domain Eukaryota; kingdom Metazoa; phylum Chordata; class Mammalia; order Perissodactyla; family Equidae; genus Equus; species Equus przewalskii. The sequence continues at coordinate 63,906,122 of NC_091831.1, forward strand.
AGAAGATGTTGCCTACCATGTTGCCTCTTTCACAGGGTAGATATGAGATTCAAAAAATATCATGTTTATGGAAGTATTTTGTTAATTTTATATGGTCATGTGATCATATAGAGACCACTCTTCACTTCTATGCGGTCAAATGAATGGTCAAACCTTTGTCCCAAAGCTCTGCTATAAAGCTGTATACTGCCCATCCCAATCAGTAAAAAATTGCCCCTCAGACATTCCTGTAAGGACAATGCAATCCTACAAGCCCAGCACCTGGAGCAGGTACCAAGGTCTTATTAAATACAAATTTAATAATTTAACATATTATTAAGATAATTTGTTAACAAATTCATAACCAGTGGTTATGATTTATGAAGTCAAGGACTCCTTGGAGGATGTGCTCAGCACTGTGGAATCTCTCACCAAAAAACAAAACCAAGCAAAAAAGATTACCTCCATGTACTTACAATTTTGATGTGCAGCTTCAAGAGGTCCACTTAGCAGCTCTGTTGTCAGAGTTTAACAATACCTGAGATAGAGACCAAATTATCATAACAATATTTCTTGGGCCAGCCCCATGGCCGAGTGGTTAAGTTCACGCACTCCACTTGGGCGGCTCAGGGTTTCACCAGTTTGGATCCTGTGTGTGGACATGGCACTGCTTGTCAGGCCATGCTGAGATGGCATCCCACATAGCACAACTAGAAGGACCCCCAACTACAATATACAAACAGCTATGTACTGGGGGGCTTTGGGGAGAAAAAGAAGAAGAAGAAAAAAAGAAGATTGGCAACAGATGTTAGCTCAGAAAAAAATAAAATAAAATAATAAAATAATTATAACAGTCCTTCTGCCTCCATGCAGAGGCTACATGTCTGTTTCTCCTATTCTACCTCATCTCCCCAGTGCTTGGACAAGCACCCCATTGGCTTGTAGTTAGCGAATGGTTGAGGAAATCTGCCTTTGTACGTATGTGTTCTATATGTTGTATGTGTGTGTTGTGTAGGTGTGTGTATTTGTACTATCCATTCATGCATTTCTATCTTTTAGCAATTGCAGTACAGTGATTAAGCACTATCTATGATGGAGGAGGCATAGTGCATCTCCTGGGTCATAAGTGTTTCACTCGTCAATGAGCTGGACAAGGGTAATCTCCCTCCTGTGTATTATACTTGCCTGACCCTTTTCTGTGATTAATTTTGGTAATGTGTCATATTTTTCTCTGCCTCAATGGGATTATCTGGGAAAATACAGATCGCATCAACAATTTGAACTCCCTGGATACAATTTGGTAGCCCTGCCTGTTTCAGTCACATCCTGGGTCACACCTGCTTCATATATATTTTTAAACTAATTCCTCTCGAGATCATTCTTTCCAATTAGCACAAGGCAAAATGGTGAAATTGCTTTTTCATGTCTATTTATTAGTATGTGCTTCAGGTGCTCCTTATCCTTCCAGTATAAAGGGAAAGAGTTTAAGCACTGTGCTACATGCTTTGCATTCACTTGATAATTTGTTTTTATGTAAACTTCTAAAGTAAACTATGACATACATAGAGAAAATGCACAAATCACAATGTACAACTCTATAAATTATCACAAGCTATCACTATCTGGATAAAAAATAGACTATGACTGGTACCCCAAAAAAGCCCTTTCATGTCCCACAAAAGTAGCCAACATTCAGATTTCTAACACTGTAAATCAGTTTTGCTTGCTTTTGAACTTAAATAAATGGAAGCATATAGGATGTATTATTTTCTTATTTTTATTGTTGTTCTTCTTTAACATTATATAGTCTTCAGTAATATTGGAGTCCAGTATCTCAGTCTTTTCCTTTATGGTTAGTACTTTTGGAGTCTTGATAAGCAACTTTAATCTACACAAAGGTCCTGAAGTTATTCTCCTATGTTATTGTAGGGGAGGAAGACCTTTCCTCTACCTTTTCTGGGTTCGTCTGGCCAGAGAACGAATTAAATTCACATGAGACAGAATAGCAGGAGAAAATTAAACAAAGCTTTATAACATGTATACATGGGAGAGGTCAGGCAAGCTGAGCAACTCACCAAAATGGCTGAAGCCCTCACCTTAAATCATATCCAGCTAACGACAAAGGAGGATGTTGGGGGTGGGGGGAGTCAGTTACAGGAGGTTACCAGAAACAGGAATAAGATTATTATGCAGATTTAAGTCCTTGCCTTTCCCATTGATTAAGAGTTTCTAGAGAGAAGGTCATCCCCTTTCTTCTCCCTGGTACAGAGAGGAAGGCACCTTTACAGATAGAGATTTACCTTACAAATGTAAATGTGTCCTAACAAAAGGCAAGCAAGTTCCACCCCTCAGAGCCTCCTTCCCTGTCCCAGTTTATCAAGAGCAACCAGCCCAATAATCCTCATGCCAAAGAGACATCTTGGAGTGGCCAAGACCAGTCCCTCACATTATCCTTTAGAAATCTTATATATTACCTTCATATTTAGAGCTATAATACATCTGACATTTATTTTCATATTTGGTGTGAGGTAGGGGGTCAAGAATTAATTTTTCTTGAGGATATCTGAAAATACCTTTCATTCCTCACTGCTTTTGTCAGAAATCAACTGCTTGCACGTGTGAGTTTGTTTGTGGAGTGTCTATTTGGTTCCATTCATATACTTGTCTCTTCTGGGTCAATGCCACAATCTCTTAATTAGTACAGGTTTATAATAAGGCCTAATACCTAGTAATGTATCAAGATTATGTTGGCTATGTTTGACCCTTTGCATCTCCATACAAATTTTAGAATCATTTTATCTGTTTTAGTGACAGCAACAACAATGAAAAAAACTTACTGGATTTTGATTAGGCTTACTTTGAATTTGTGGAGACTAATTTGTGGAGAATTGATAGGTTTATAACATGATGTCTTCCAGTCCATGACTATGGGGATATCTTTCCACTTATTTAGGTCTTATTTAATCTCAACAATATTTTAGTGTGTTTATGTGGTGAGGGGAGAGGTCTTGTACATATTTCAATAAATTCATTCCTAGTTATATGATTTTTAAAAATTTTTATTTTTGTTGTAACTTAATTTACTTAATTTTTGGTGTTAGTATATAGACCTAGAAATAATTTTCATATATGGATCTTGAAGCCAGCAGCCTTGCTAAATTTAGGTATTCATTCTAAGAATTTGTAGAGTCTTTTGATTTTCTATATACAAAATCTCATTTCCTATAAATAATTATTTCTTCCTTCTAGCCCTATACTTTTTATTTCTTTTCTTGCCATATAACACTGGCTAGGACCTCCAGTACAATATTGAATAGAAATGGTCTTGAAAGTTATCCTTTTCTCATTTTTCAATCTAAGCTTTTAATTTCACTGCTAACTTTTATGTTTGGTATATTATTTCAATAGCTATTCTTAATTAGTTAGGAAAATCTCCTTCTATTCTTATTTTGTTAAGAGTTAACCTGAATCAGTATTGAATTTTGTGAAATATGAAATGTTTTTTGTTTGTCTATTGAGATTGTCATTTGCTTTTCCTTCTTTATTCTATTAATGTAATGGATTACGAATGGTCCCCAATTTGTGATGGTTTGACTTACAATTTTTGGACTTTATGCTGGTGCAAAAGTGATATGCATTCATTAAAAACTGTATTTGAATTTTGATCTTTTCCTGGGCTAGTGATATGTGGTACTTTACTCTCTCATGATGTTGGGCAGCAGCAGTGAGTTACAGCTCCCAGTCAGGCACATGATCAGAAGGGTAAATAATCAAATGCTTACAGCCATTCTGTACCCGTACAACCATCCTGTTTTTCACTTTCAGTACAGTGTTCAATAAATTACATGAGATATTCAACATTTTATTATAAAATAGGCTTTATTTAGATGATTTTACCCAACTGTAGGCTAATGTAAGTATTCTGAGCACATTTAAGGTAGGCTAGGCTAAGCTATGATTTTCAGTAGGTTAAGTGTATTAAATGCATTTTCCACTTTAATATTTTCAACTTATGATGGGATTATCAGGACACAACTCCATCATAAATTGAGGAAGATCTGTTTAGTGATTTTTAATAGACTTTATCTTTAGGGCATTTTTAGGCTCATAGCAAAATTGAACAGAAATTACAGAGATTTCCCATATAGCCGCTGTCCCCACACTTGCACAGCCTCTTCCACTATCAATATCCCCCACCAGAGTGGTACATTTGTTACAATTGAACCTACCTTGACACATCATTATCACTGAAAGTCCATTGTTTGCATTATGGTTAACTCTTAGTGTTTTACGTTCTATGGGTTTTGACATGTATTTACCACTACAGTACCATATAGAATAGTTTCATTCCCTTAAAATTAGTCTTTGTTTCACCTCTTCATTCCTCCTCCACCTCTGATAACCATTGATCTTTTTACTGTCTCTATATTTTGCCTTTTCCAAAATGTCATGTAGTTGAAATCGTACAGGATATAGCCTTTTCAGAATGATTTCTTTCACTTATTAATATTCATTTAAAGTTCTTCCAAGCTTTTTCATGGCTTGAAAGCTCATTTATTTTTAGCACTAAATAGTATTCCATTGTCTGGATATACGACAATTTTTTACCCATTCCCCACTGAAGAACATCTTGGTTGCTTCCAAGTTTCGGTAATTATGAATAAAACTGCTTTAAACATTCATGTGCCAGTTTTTGTGTGCATATAAGTTTTCATCTCCTTTGGTTAAGTACCAAGGAACACAATTGCTGAATAATGTGGTAAGAGTATGTTTCGTGTTATAAGAAACTGCCAGACTGTCTTCCAAAGTGACTGTATTTTGCAGTTCCACTGACAATGAGTGAGAATTCCTGTTGCTCCACATGCTTGTCAGCATTTGGTGGTGTCAGTGTTCTGGATTTTGGCCATTTTAATAGGTGTGTATCTCATTCTTGTTTTAATTTGTAATTCCCTGATGACATATGATGGCATATGATTATTTGCCATTTGTATATTTTCTTTGGTGAAGTGTCTGTTCAAATCTTTTGCCCATTTTTCAAATTGGGTTGTTTTCTTATTGTTGAGTTTTAAATGTTCCAATGTTCCTTGTATATTTTCCATAACAGTCCTTTATCCGATATGTCTTTTGCAAATATTTTCCCCCAATCTGTGCTTGTCTTCTCATTCTCTTTTTGCTTTTCTTTTTTTTTTTATTGAGTTAATGATAGGTTACAATCTTGTGTGATTTCAATTGTACATTAATGTTTGTCATTCGTGTTGTAGGTGCACCACTTCACCCTTTGTGCCCACCCCCCGAACCCACCTTTCCCCTGGTAGCCAATAATCTGTTCTCTTTGTCCACATTTTAAAATTCCTCATATGAGTGGAGTCATACAGAGATTATCCTTCTCTAACTGGCTTATTTCACTTAACATAATTCCCTCAAGGTCCATCCACTTTGTTGCAAATGGGATGATTTTGTTCTGTTTTGCAGCTGAGTAGTATTCCATTGTTTATATATACCACAACTTCTTTATCCATTCATCTGTTGATGGGCACTTAGGTTGCTTCTATGTCTTGGCTATTGTAAATAATGCTGCAATGAACATTGGGGGGCACAGGACTTTTGGAATTTCTGACTTAAAGCTCTTTGGATAGATACCCAGTAGTGGAATGGCTGGATCGTATGGTAGTTCTATTTTTAATTTTTTGAGGAATCTCCATACTGTTTTCCACAGCGGCTGCACGAGTTTGCATTCCCACCAACAGTGTATGAGAGTTCCATTCTCTCCACAACCTCTCCAACATTTGTTACTATTAGATTTAGATATTTTTGTCATTCTAATGGGTGTAAGGTGATATCTTAGTGTAGTTTTGATTTGCATTTCCCTGATGATCAGCGATGATGAGCATCTTTTCATGTGCCTATTGGACATCTGTATATCTTCTTTGGAGAAATGTCTGTTCATGTCTCCAGCCCATTTTTTGATTGGGTTGTTTGATTTTTTGTCGTTGAGTTGCGAGAGTTCTTTATATATTATGGATATTAAGCCTTTGTCAGATATATGACTTGCAAATATTTTTTCCCAGTTAGTGGGTTGTTTTCTTGTCTCAATCCTGTTTTCATTTGCCTTGAAGAAGTTCTTTAGTCTGATGAAGTCCCATTTGTTTATTCTTTCTATTGTTTCCCTTCTCTGAGAAGACGTGGTGTCCGGAAAGGTCCTTTTAATACTGATGTCAGAGTGTACTGCCTATGTTTTCTTCTAGAAGCCTTATGGTTTCAGGTCTCACCTTTAGGTCTTTGATCCATTTTGAGTTTATTTTGGTGAATGGTGAAAAAGAATGGTCAATTTTCATTCTTTTACATATGGCTTTCCAGTTTTCCCAGCACCATTTGTTGAAAAGACTTTCTTTTCTCCAGTGTATGCTCTCAGCTCCTTTGTCGAAGATAAGCTGTTCTGGATGTGTGGTTTTATTTCTGGGCTTTCAATTCTGTTCCTTTGATCTGTGCACCTGTTTTTGTACCAGTACCATGCTGTTTTGATTACTGCAGCTTTGTAGTAAGTTTTGAAGTCAGGGATTGTGATGCCTCCCATTTTGTTCTTTTTTCTCAGGATTGCTTTAGCAATTCGGGGTCTTTTGTTGCCCCATATAAATTTTAGGATTCTTTGTTCTAATTCTGTAAAGAATGTCATTGGGATTCTGATTGGGATAGCATTAAATCTGTAGATTGCTTTAGGTAGAACTGACATTTTGACTATGTTTATTCTTCCAATCCATGTACATGGAATGTCTTTCCATCTCCTTATGTCGTCATACAGTTCTCTCAGAAAGGCCTTGTAATTTTCATTATATAGGTCCTTCACTTCCTTAGTTAAATTTGCCATGAGGTATTTTATTCTTTTTGTTGCAATTATGAATGGTATTGTGTTCTTGAGTTCTTTTTCTGTTAGTTCGTTATTAGAATATAGAAATGCTACTGATTTATGCAAATTGATTTTATACCCTGCAACTTTACTGTAGTTGTTGATTACTTCTAAGAGTTTTCCAATGGATTCTTTGGGGTTTTCTATATATAAGATCATGTCGTCTGCAAACAGCGAGAGTTTCACTTCTTCCCTCCCTATTTGGATTCCTTTTATTCCTTTTTCTTGCCTGATTGCTCTGGCCAGGACCTCCAGTACTATGTTCAATAAGAGTGGTGAGAGAGGGCATCCTTGTCTCATTCCTGTTTTCAGGGGGATGGCGCTCAGTTTTTGCCCATTGGGTATGATGTTGGCTGTGGGTTTGTCATATATGGCCTTTATTATGTTGAGGTAGTTCCCTTCTATGCCCATTTTGTTCAGAGTTTTAATCATAAATGGCTGTTGGATCTTGTCAAATACTTTCTCTGCATCTATTGAGATGATCATGTGGTTTTTATTCCTCAGTTTGTTGATGTGGTGTATCACGTTGATTGATTTGCGGATGTTGAACCATCCCTGTGTCCCTGGTATGAATCCCACTTGATCATGATGTATGATCCTTTTGATGAATTGCTGAATTCTGGCGAAAATTTTGTTTAGAATTTTTGCATCTATGTTCATCAGTGATATTGGCCTGTAGCTCTCTTTTTTCGTGGTGTCCTTGTCAGGCTTTGGTATCAGCGTGATGTTGGCCTCATAGAATGTGTTAGGAAGTGTCCCATCCTCCCTAATTTTTTGGAATAGCTTGAAAAGGATAGGTATTAAATCCTCTCTGAAAGTTGGTTAGAATTCCCCAGGGAAGCCATCTGGTCCTGGGGTTTTATTCTTTGGGATGCTTTTGATTGCTGTTTCAATCCCTTTCCTTGTGATTGGTCTGTTCAAATTGTCTGCTTCTTCTTGAGTGAGCTTTAGGAGATTGTAGGAGTCCAAGAATTTATCCATTTCCTCTAGGTTATCCATTCTGTTAGCATAGAGCTTTTCGTAGTATTCTCTTATAATCCGTTGTATTTCTGCAGAGTCTGTTGTTATTTCTCCTCTTTCATTTCTGATTTTATTTGAGCTTTCTCCCTTTTTTTCTTTGTAAGTCTGGCTAGGGGTTTGTCAATTTTATTTATCTTCTCAAAGAACCAGCTCTTTGTTTCATTCATCCTTTCTACCGCCTTTTTCATTTCAGTAGTATTTATTTCTGCTCTGATTTGTATTATTTCTCTCCTTCTGCTGACTTTGGGCTTTATTTCTTCTTCTTTCTCTAGTTCAGTTAGGTGTAGTTTAAGATTGCTTATTTGGGATTTTTCTTGTTTGTTAAGATGTGCCTGTATTGCGATGAATTTTCCTCTTAATCCAGCTTTTGCTGTATCCCATATGAGTGGGTATGGCATGTTATCATTTTCATTTGTTTCCGGGTATTTTTTGATTTCTTCTTTAATTTCTTCAATGATCCGTTGCTTGTTCAGTAGTATATTGTTTAGTCTCCACATCTTTGTGCCTTTCTCAGCTTTTTTCTTGTAATTAATTTCTAGCCTTATAGCATTATGATCAGAGAAGATGCTTGTTATTATTTCAATTTTTTTTAAATTTGTAGAGGCTTGCCTTGTTTCCCAACATATGGTCTATCCTTGAGAATGTTCCATGTGCACTTCAGAAGAATGTGTATTCTGCTTTTTTAGGATGAAGTGATCTATATATGTCTATTAAGTCCAATTGTTTTAGTTTTTCGTTTAGCTCCACTATTTCTTTGCTGATTTTCTGTCTGGATGATCTGTCCATTGATGTGAGTGGGGTGTTGAGGTCCCCTACTATTATTGTGTTGTTTTTAACATCTTACTTTAGGTCTGTTAATAGTTGCTTTATGAACTTTTGTGCTCCTATGTTGGGTGCATAGATATTTATAAGCGTTATTTCTTCTTGATGAAGTGTCCCTTTGATCATTATATATTGTCCCTGTGTGTCTCTCTTTACCTGTCTTATCTTGAAATCCACTTTGTCTGATATAAGAATTGCAGCACCTGCTTTCTTTTCCTTGCTATTAGGTTGAAGTATTTTCCTCCACCCCTTCACTCTGAGCCTGTGTTTGTCCTTGGGGCTGAGGTGTGTTTCCTAGAGGCAACAAATTGTTGGATCTTGTTCTTTAATCCATTTTCCCACTCTGTGTCTTTTTATTGGAGAGTTCAATCCATTCACATTGAGAGTGATTATTGATGCATGTGGACTTAAAGCTGTCAATCTGTTGTTCATTATCTGGCTTTCCTGCTTTTCTCTTCCTGTGTGCTTTATCCTACCCATTTGATACTGCAATTTCTTATGCTGGGTCTCTTAGATTTTTCCTTATTTATGTTTTGTGGCTCTGTTCTGTTTTTTAGTTTAGTGGCTACCCTGAAGTTTGTATTTAGAATCTTGTGTATAATATAGTCTATTCTCTGGTGGTCTCTTACTTACTTGGCCTAGACTAATTTAGTCCCTTTGCTCTTCCCCTCCTAAATTATTATTTTCATTTCTTATTCCAACTTGTGTTATGAGTTTGTAGTTAGAGTGATAAGATCATCTTTGCTTTGGTAGTTTCCTTACCTTTACCCTAATGCTATAGTTGAATATTTGCTATCGTATTCTGGTTCTATTTATCTGTCTCCCTAGTCTGTGGTTTGTGACCCCGTTCTCCCTTTTTTATTTTTTCAGGTATGAGAGCCTTCTTGAGGATTTCTTGTAGTGGAGGACTTTTGGTTACAAATTCCCTTAACTTTTGTTTGTCTGGAAAAGATTTAATTTCTCCCTCATATCTGAAGGATATTCTTGCTGGATAGAGTATTCTTGGCTGAAGATTTTTATCTTTTAAAGCTTTGAATATGTCACTCCATTCTCTCCTAGCTTGTGAGGTTTCTGCAGAGAAATCTGCTGAAAGCCTGATAGGAGCTCCTTTGTAGGTTATTCTCTTTTGTCTTGCAGCCCTGAGTATTCTTTCTGTGTCATTCATTTTTGCCATTTGTACTACTATATGCCTTGCAGTAGGTCTTTTTAAATTGACAAATCTAGGAGATCTGAAAGCTTCCTCTACACACATTTCTCCCTCAATCCCTAGATTTTGGAAGTTCTCTTCTATAATTTCATTAAGCACACTTTCTGCTCCATTTTCCTTTTCCACGTTCTCAGGAATTCCTATGATCCTTAAATTCTTTCTCCTCATTGAATCTGCTATCTCTCTAATACTTTCCTCATTCCTTTTAATCCTTAGCTCTCTTTCTTCCTCTCTCTGGAGCCGTTCAACCTGTCTATCTTCGATTATGCTAATTTGCTCTTCTATGGAGTCTACCCGGGCATTCAGGGAATCCGTATTCTGTTTTATCTGGTCCGTTGTGTTTTTCATCTCTAGTAATTCTGTTTGATTCTTCTTTATGATTTCAATCTCTTTTGTGAAGTAAGTCCAGAACTCGGCTTGTTTCTCTATCTTTCTCTCTACCTCATTGAGATTTTTGATTATAGCTGCTCTGAACTCATTTTCACTATGCTTACCTATTTCCAAGTCCTCAGGACTTAATTCTATGTTTTTATTGTTTTCCTTCTGGTCTGGGGCTTTTATAAATTGCTGGATGGTAGAGGAGCGGTTTTTTCGCATGGTGGTAGAATTCGGTTGCAGTTACAGCCTGTCACCACTAGATGGCGGTCGAGAGCCACGTGTTCTGAGCTCTCTGCCTTCGGGCGAGATGGCAGCACCAAGTGCGGTTTGCTGGGGCTGGGGCGGGGCGGGGCGGCAGGGGCAGTTTCTTGCGCGCACCGATCTGGATTCGATCAGTTCTGTTCTCTAGTCTCTCGGGACCCTGGGCTTATGGGGTCCTCGCGCATGGAAGCTTTCCCCCGTCAGCGGGTTTCCACTGTACCAGCAGCAGAAGTCCTAGATGATCCCCTCGTCGTGTGGCCCCTCCCCCGCTCCTCCCCGGACCTACGCAGCGATCCCAGTTTCTAGGGGAGGGAGCGAAGTTCTCTCCTACCCTGTTCCAGCTCCTCCGAGGTGGGCAGCAGGGGCTCCGTCCTCTGTCTTTTGATACTGTAGGTCTCTGAGTCCTGGCATTAGGTTCATTAGCTGAAATTCAGGAGTTTTTTTCAGTCCTTTGTTGTACTTTGGAGGGGAGAGAGTCCTGGGTCAGCTCACCCCGCCATTTTGCTCCTCTTCTCATTCTCTTGGTGAATTACATTGATTTTAAACATTACAGCAACTTGTGTTTCGGGAATTTGGCCAACTCGATCGTGTTATATTAGTACACATGCATACACATATATGTACACACAGAATTTATTTGATAATACTTTGTGAATTTTGAATCTGTTTATGAGGATTGTCATAAAATTTTTCTTTCTTCTAATACTCTTTGTTTTAATTTTTAAAATTTTACCTTTTTCTCCCAAAGCCCCCCAGTACATAGTTGTGTATTTTTAGTTGTAGGTCCTGCTAGTTGTGGCATGTGGGATGCCACCTCAGCGTGGCCTGATGAGTGGTGCCATGTCCACACCCAGGATCCAAACTGGTGAAACCCTGGGCTGCTGCAGCAGAGCATGCAAACTTAACCACTCGGCCCATGGGGCCGGCTCATCTTCTAGTACTCTTATCAAATATTAATGTCAGATTTTACTAGCCTCAAAAAAGAAGTTGGGGATTTTTTCATTTTTTCTATTTCTGGAAGACTTCATTTAAAATTGATATTATTTCTTTCCTTAAGTATTTGGAAAAATTAATGTCTGGAACTATTCTTTGTGAGAAAGCTTTTAATTACAAATTTAGTTTATGTAAGGTATAGTACTATTCTATTTTCTTGTTATGTCTGCTTTGGTAAGTTGTCTTTTTCAAGGATTTTTCTTACTGCAGTTAAATATCAAATTTCTTTGCAAAAATTATTCATAGTATCTTCTTTATTTTTCTAGTCACTGTATTGATGTCCTCTTTTCATTTCTGATATTGTAATTTGCTACCTTCTCTAGTTTTCTCTTGAGCATTCTCACCCCGTCCCTCATCCCAGAATTTCTCATTTTATAAGTTCTCTCAGAAAAAACAAAATTTGCCTTTATCGATTATTTTAATGTGTATTTTATTTATTTTATTATTTTTTGAACTTTTCTTTTACTGTTTTCTTCCTTCCAGTTTGTTGGGTTTTCTTTGCTGTTCTTTACTTTCTTAAGATGATAATTTGATCAGTGATCCATCTGTCTTCTTTCCTAATGTATACATTTAAGTATACAAATGTCTCCCTAAGCATGAATTTAGTTGTATCCTGCAAGTTTTTTATGTCATATTTTCATAGTCATTAAGTTAAAGATATTTTCTAATTTCCATTGTTTAATTGTTTGACCCTTCAGTTGTTTAGAAGTGCATTGCTTAATTTCCAGGCATTTAGGCACTTGTCAGTTATCTTTTGCAAATAATTTCTAGCTAATTCCACTCTGGTCAGAAAATATACCCCTCATAATTTCAATCTTTTCAAATTTGTTGGCACTTGTTTTATAGCCTGACAATGTTTAATTTGAGTGAATGTTTTGTGTTGTTCAGTGTCTGCAGTTGTTATCTGCAATATTCTTTATTTGTATATTTGGCTATGTGTGTCTATGTATGATCAAGTTTCTTAATCATATTGTTCAGATTTTTATATAACTCTTGATTTTTGTCTCTTGCTTCATTCATTTACTGACAAGTCTGTTAAAACTTCCCACTATGATTGTGAAATAGTCTTTTTCCCTTTAGTTTTGTCAATTTTTGCTTTCATGCATTTTTTAGATTATAGCCATATGTTGCTTAACGATGGGGATATATTCCAAGAAATGCATCATTTGGCAATTTCATCATCGTGTGAATATTATAGAGTATACTAACACAAACCTACATGGTGTAGTCTACTACATACCTAAGCTGTGTGGTACTAATCTTATGGTACTAATCTATCACCATTGTATATGCAGTTCATTCTTGACCAAAGTGCCATTATATAGCACATGGCTCCATTTGATATATATATATATAAATTTAGAATTTTACATCTTTCTGAGCAACTCTTTTATTAGCATAATACTTTCCCTCTTTATTTTTAGTAATATTTCTTGCTTTAAACTCTAATTTGCTTGATATTGGTATACATACACCCTCCTTTATTGTTAATACTTTTGTTATATACTCTTCCATTCCTTTCAAATTCTCTGAATTCTTATATTTAATATGTGTTCTTATAAGCAACATATCGTATTTTTAATCCATTGTGAAATCTTTTCTTTTAATTGAGGTACATAGGCTGTTTAACATTTAAAATTATGACCTCTTAACTAACATTTAATATAGGTTCCTTCTGACCTGTTCTCTCTTTTCCTAATCATCTCTTCAGTTGTGTCTAGTTTTCTTTTAAATACATCAATTGAATCCTTAGTTTCATTTGATTCTGTTTTATAGTTTTCAATTCTTTTCTAAATTTCTCTATTTTGTCCTCTAACATCTTTAAAGTATATTTGATTAATATGTTCAAGTCTATGGCTAATAACTCCACTATCTAGATCTCTGATAGCTCTGTATCTTTTATTTATTTTTCTGGATTTTTGGGCGTTTGATCTTGGTATGCCACATGATATTTCATAGAATACCTAACACTGACTGCAAAAATTATGGAGGTAATTTGAGGTTCTGAATAGTGTTATTTTCCTTCAGAGAAGATTTATTTTGTTTCAGGGAGGCAGTTAGGCTGGGGACAATCACCTCAATCCAATTAATGATGGAGCAAATGGGAAGCTGGGTTGCAAACTTTGTGAGGGCAGATCTATTTCCAGTCATCCCTCTACCTTAGATTTAGTTCTTCAGAGTCTCAGTTGAAAGTCTGTAATGTCTACTTGGGCCTCTTCTGCTTGGTATAGCTTAAATCTAATTTTTTTCCCCAAGACCTATAAGACTGTTTGAAGTTTGGTTTTGCTTCTCACCTTCTTAATTGCAACTTGAGAACTGAAAATTGCCTCAGGGGAAAAGTGGCCCTGGATGTTGGGCTCATGTCTGTGCACTGTCGTTCTCCCTACTTTTTCTCTCTGAGATCTTATCCCCTCATGTCCTCACTGCCTTAGTGGCTCTCTGAGGGCTGCAAATAAAATTTTCTATACCTAGTTTTCTCAACATTACTAGTTTTTCTCAGTAGGAATGTTAATCTACAACCTTCTAGTCTACCTCACTCATCAAATTATTCATACCTTACAGATCTTGAATTTGAGTCTAAATGTTCAGGATCACACATGCACACAAAAAGAAACTGAGCTCTGACATTTTCTCTCCTTAGTGTGTCTAATCATAAAGCTAAGCCTCTTTCTACTCAGGCCCCTGTTTCATGTCTCACTCTTGGGTAATTGCCAAAGAAATCCTGATGACAAAGTATTAATTTTTAAGGTAAAAGTCTTTCCAAAGAATACTTGCATTTTATTAATAAGGGCTGTTCTGAAAGCTAGCAGCCTTTGACAGAAATATCCATGGTAGGAGAATACAAGTGGTGACATTGCTATTGTTTGCTTGGCTTTCAGTAATACCATAGGGGCATCTACCCACACACAGCCAACTTTGCCTTTGGATTTTCCCTCTCCATCTGAAGCTCTGGCTCTTTATAGTGCATTTATAGCAAGTTGTTTCCTCATATGAAAAGGGGCTTGCACTCCTGAACGTCTGCAGTAAGTTGAAGAATTTAACCAGCCAACTCATTGCTGCCCACCAGCTGAGCAAATTCAAAACCCTTTCAGAAAGTGATAATCTGTTTTATCTAATAATGGTCAAGAGGCAAAAGAGGTAAATTTCTTCTATTTCCTGCTATAAAGCAAGTATACAAAGCTCCATGAAGATGGGGGATTTAAAACAATGTAAAATTGAGCCATTTATTAGCTGTTGGACCTGGAGAAATTAATTTAACTTCACTTTGTCTTAATTTCTTCAGCAACAAAGTGGGGAAGACAGCGATACCCATTTCATTAAGTTGTTGGGAGGATTATACATGATGCATGTTATTATTAATTGAGTGAGTTTTCAGATTCCACAAATGGTTTGAAATAAAATAATTATTTAGAAATTAATTTGATAAAGTTCTTTCTAAAGTGAAAGACACTGTTCAAAACTTTCACTTTTAATGTTTGGTAGTAGACTACTGTTCCCTTTTGACTCAGGTCAAAATCTTATGCCCTAACTCGACTAGAATGTTTGCTCCCATTGCTCCAGTGTCTGCTTTTCTTAAAGTGTGGACCCTGATCAACTGAGGAAGTATTATAGGAAATCAACTACTGGAAATGACTTTCTCAGCTGCAGGATATGAAACCCCAAGGGTTGAAGGGATGTGTCCAAGACCACTAGACTGAGTGCCTCCTGACTTGTAGGCTGGGAAGAAGGATATTACAGAGTATATCCTGATTCCAAAAAAGAAGGAATTAGTTTCCTCTCTAGACTGTTGGTCTCAAACCCTCTGGATGTGGAGTTGATAACCAGATGGGTTCCTTCATGATCCCAGGTCCTGGCCCACCTTTTATATGGACTTGGCTTCTGGTCTTCAATGACTCCCTTCTCTATTACATTACTTTTTGCCATCATAACTTTCCTTTCTGTTTTCTGAGACAGTACCAATGAGTCTGGATGGTCAAGGACTTTTTGATGAAAGTGATTTTTGACATTAGAAAATCTAAAATTCTCTCATATTTGAGAATCTGGTCTGGTAACACCAGGAATCACAGTTATACCTATGTTAGTATGGGATTTCTTCTCTGTCTATGTTTACTTACCTCCTTTACCTGCATAACAGTTTAACACAAGTAGGACTGAAACAGTAGGAATAATTGCCATTCACCAAGTGTATTTTGTTCACAAAGTGTCTTACTTTCATTTCATATAATTTAACTTTCAATCCTTTAAAGTGGACAATATTATTACACATTTCGAAGACGGGCAATGGAAGCTCAGAAGGTAAAAGAATTTGCTCAAGATCATGAAGCTAATAAATGATATGGCCAGATTTTCCACCCAGTTTGTTTATTGGAAATACCATAGTCTTTTTACAATAGCTCACTGTCTCTCCTAAGTACTTTTTCTAACATATAAAGAGAGAATGTGCCTTGCTAAGGAGCTTTGGCATGTATGATGGGTGGTTGGATCAGGAGTAGATTTTTATCTCCAAACCTTAGCCAAGTTCTCTTTTCTACTGACCATACAATTTTGTCTCACTTAGTATCTCAACTTTTGGAAATAGGTACTTTATGAACCTCCCTATTTCAGAATGGCATTTGAGATGCCACCTCCAAGGTGGAGATGCAATGCACTAAACTCTCCAATCCAACATAGCCAATCTGAAATTCTGATGTCTGAAGAATTCCCATTTCTACTGTACATGGATTGCCATCGAATTTACTTGATGTCAACATCCTATTATGTACAATATAATTTCCAATTCAGAAAAAATATTCTGAATCTCTTTGTGGCTTTGTTACCAATGTCATCATTATTTTTGAGCCATTAGTACCAGAAATTGAGAAATTTTAGTTACTAGAGTATTAAATAAGAAAAAAAATTGGACAAGCTCCTTTTCTTGTTCTGCTCTGTGCTTCTTGTGTCTGAGCCAAAGAAGTCATGGTACAAGACTGAAGTGGCTTCTGCAACTTAGAAGGCTTTAGCTATTTCTTCTCCTTTATTAAAGTAGTTCTTTATTGAGAGAGAGAATGTAAGAGCTAGCCCATGTTGGATTGTTGTGATGCTTTGAATGGCCCCTTTCCTCTTCTTTATAAGCTCACACACCCCTCCTAAAGTAGAACATGTGTCCAGGGCCTAAGCTCAGATGCTATCCCAAGCCCATCCATGGAGGTTGACTTAATTTTGACTTCATGATGACTTATCATAGACCGATCTATCCCAGTTTTCCTTCCAGGCCCCATGCTAACTGTAGTAAGGCTGGAAGACCCAGGGACTTGGCTCAGATTCCTCTTCTTGATTCTCCTTTCTTGCAAAAATGCCACTAGAGCTCCTCATTCTGACCTCTCAATATGAGATACACCTGGGGGGAACAGAGATCATAAACAGGCTAAGGATGCAAAGAAGAGAATGACTGACTAGCTGTGTATCCTAGCAATACATGAAACTTCTAGCATGTGTCTGATGGCGAACACTTAACCTGATATGTCTGAACAAAGAAACCACGTTCAGGAGCACTAAATCTTAGCAAGATAAGGCTCTTCCAGTGAGGGAAAGAGAAAGAAAGAGGCAGGGATCTGAGAAGGGGTTAATTGAGGATGAGGGGAAGTTTTACTCTGTTATCAAATTGACCCATTTGTATCCCTTTACCTTTCTCCCTTGAGTCATTCTCATTTCACTTGCTGGGAAATGGACTGAAACTTGGTGTTAGATGGGGGAATAACCATGACAATCACACACACACAGACTACATGGGCAAGCCATCTCCGTTCCCTGAGATCTTAGGAATCCATTAACTAGTTCTTTCATTGTCCATCACAGCCAAAAAAGTAAAAATGTGGGTATTTAAAAAAAAGTTACAGTCTCCAAGCCAAAGTTGCATTATTTTTTCAAAAAACCATGATGTCATGGACTTACCTCACCTTTAGTGCAGCCAAGCGAATAATGTGTACTGAGCTTTCTATCATGTACCATTATAATTAGCTCTGTCAGGTCTTAGCCCTGCAACCCTCATGCAGATAATATGATAATATGTCTTCATAACCAAGTGACCTTACATGCACAATATTTCTCCCCTTATGAAGATTGCATGTCAATAAAGTAATTGAGTCTCAGAGGCTGCAGCGAGGGAAGATTTAGATGATTGGACGTGCAGAGCAGTGATGTATGACCATTATTATTCCTCTTGTCAGGGAGGCGCGTACAAGCGAGGATGGCCAGGAGATGACAGGGATGACGGGTTGCATTTCATTAAAAAAAATATTGCTGTTAATCACCACTCTATTCTTTTCAAAGTCACTGAGGAAAGAAACTCTTTTTTCATTTTAGTTCATGATGAACATCCAAAATGGGAGCACATCACAAGATTTCCAGCCTCAGCCCCGCGCAGAGCATCTTTCTTCTGTTGCAAAGAGGCTAAATTAAGATTTCGATGAATAGTTGAGTGAGAGCATTGGCAGGGGCCACCCAGCTTCCCTGCTTTAGGGCTCCTTAGGTTTCCACGTGCAGAAGGGGTGTCTGCTGAGATGGAAGTGCGTTTCCTCTCCTCTCCACGTTGAGAGAAGCATGCTCACAAGCTCTAGAAAAAGAAAGCAAATGTGAGGGAACCAAATGAGAGACAACTATTTTTACCTGAATTAATTTGTTTGGACAGTTTTAACACTTGGAACATTTATATTCCCATACTTTGTGAAAGCAAACATGCTGTTTCTCTAGTTGTAAATTTATCTTATGATATCATAACAGCTGGAAACTTGAAGCCTGGTAGGATTTTGTTTCATATTTAAACAGCTTGAGAAATATATCAGAAACAAGGTCGATTTTTCCCTATCTGCATGTGCTTCCCTATCTCCTCTTGCATTAGGCCATCCTAAGACTGTTGGCGTATCATTTGGAGGCATCCGGGCTCCAGGGTTTCTATTAGCCTAGCATTGTTAATTGCTGCTCCCCTGCAAACAGTCTTCCTCTAAATGCCAAGAACACACTGGAGCCCCTGCCAAGGGTGTTGGAGAATCTTTACAAAGGGAAAGAAAGCTAATAGCAAAAGCATATTTTGTTGGCAAAGAGGCTTCTGAAGTCTTTAAATCTTCGTTCCTAAGTAATTGACTAAGATCTAACAGCCTTGAAGGAAAAGAAGCTGATGGTATCACTTTTTAGTCATGGTATTAGCCTTATGATTTATGTTGTAAAATTAGCCACTGCATCCTCTCATTACAGGTGCTGAGTGATTTCTCCAGGGCAGCAGAAGAGAGTAGTAGAGAAGTGAGACCTGTGTTTGTGTATCTCATCAAGCGCTACCATTTCCTCGTAGGAAGCCATATTGAATACTTTTGGGGAAGGGGATGTTATTTTTCTTTCATTTTCTCTACTCTGTAAAAGAAAATACCAAACATAAATAAATAACTGGAAGGAGCTTGAATATTCAGAGGAAATGTGATGACCCAGGAGTGGCAGTATAGAATTTAGTTTCAGGTGGGGTCATGAAGTGATTTCAACCTCGTAATTGTCTCACAACTCCTCACCCTCCCCACAAACCCAAGGCCAAAACTTTCTGATGTTTTTTCCATTGAATAATATCTGGAGTTGAGATTATATCCATTTCACCATATGGGAAGGTTTCCTCTAATGAATTCAAAACCACCTAATAGATTTCGGGGGCTCTAGAAGACTGATGATTTCAAGAGACCATAATCACTATTTATATGCTGACACTGAAATTTTATAAGCGGAGCTTCGCCTCTTTAGTTTCAAGTCTTGGGTTACTGGTAAAAAGCAACTCTCCTGGGAGAACAGATTAACCTGTTATCAGTTATAAAAAAAGGATCTAAATATTTTCTGAAAACAGTAAGAAGGGAATAAGCAACATAATAACCAGGTGTCTTAGAGAGTGAATTTATATGTTTAAGATGGGATGATACAGAAAGAGACATAGATGCAAAAAAGGGCCTATAAATAGGAGCTTTATGCCGTTGGAAAACAACTCAGCTGACTTTACAGTTTGTTTGAGCCCCACCACAGCCCAGTTTTCTCTTCACCCATCACTAGCCTTCTGGCCTGGATGGCAGTAGTGTTAAGAGCACAGATTTCAGAGTCAAACTGCATGAGTTCAAATCCCAGCTCTTCTACGTATCAATTCTGGGACTTGAGAAAGGTACTTAATTTTCTGTGGCTTAGTTTTCTCATTTTTAAAAGGAGCAATAAAAGTACTTCCTCTAGGGCTGTTCTTCTTAGAATAGCATATAACAAAATGTTATAAATGTTATCTATTCCTGTAATCATCCCCAGTTGATGAGTGATACTTGCCTTGTATTTGTCATTGGTGGTGGTGGTATTTACGGTGATGACAGACAGGTAATAAATCATAAATATATCAAGTATTTTGGGAAATATTTCTGGTATATGATTTCTTTTTGTAAAACCTGAGTCTAGGCTGATTGTTCTCAAACCTCCCACTTCCTCTCTCTTTTAAGTCTGATATGTGTGAAAATAAAGCTGAGCTTTCCAAACTGCAGTGGGAGTGGGCCTGGCTCACACACTCCTTTAACTATTCCATCTCCCCACAGATGTCCACGAGTTCCAGGGCCATTAATGACAAAAAGAAAACATAAAATGGGAGAGAGAAGCTAATTCTAACAGGACAAATCCCCATCTTCTCCCTCCAAGGTCTCTGTCTCCCAGGCCTTACCCAAAACAACATCTGGGCTAGAAGGGAACTTAGAAATTGCCTGCCCTGTGGTTTTCACACTGAGCTACATGGAGATCTGGCATACCAAGGAGATGTGTCAGTGGCGTAAGGGGAACATGGGTGACCCAGCAGCATTGAGCTATGACTTCAGTCATCTCAACTCCATTTTTACTTATTTTTATACTGGAGTGTAATGGAAAATATAATTTAACTAAAAATTTTTATTGCTAACATAACAAAAACAAAGGTTTTAAGATCAGTGGTCTAGTCTATCTTGTTCATTTTAAAGAGAAGCCCCAAGTTAGGCTTGTCTCTTGCCCATGGTCACTAGTGGTTACTCATGGACTCTATCCCTAAAATTGTTCTGTAGGATCTTAACCATTTCCACAACCATGCCTCTATAGGGGCTTCCAGGGGTTTAAGTCTCTTACCTCCCTTCTCCTCCACACCCTAAATGGTCTCTTGAATGATTGTAGCACTAACACCTGGTTGCTATGGCAGTTCAGCATCTGTGCCCACCAACCCAATGACAGCTCTTAATGTAGTGACAGAGGCCCAGGAAGTAGGAACAAAAAGATGAATGAGGTGCTAAGGGAATAGAAATGAGAGACGAGGGGCAGAAGTTATACTACATTAAACTCAAAGTGCAGGTGAAGAACCCACTGTCATTTTGTGCAGGGCCTTGGCCAGTGAAGGAGGATTAATATC
The DNA here is from genome assembly GCF_037783145.1 of Equus przewalskii. Lineage (NCBI taxonomy): Eukaryota > Metazoa > Chordata > Mammalia > Perissodactyla > Equidae > Equus > Equus przewalskii. Next base: position 63,927,092 of record NC_091831.1, read on the forward strand.
TCCCAGCCTGAAGGAGCTCTGACGTGAGTGACCTGTTCGTTCCATCATTGGGGACTGGGCTCCTACTGACAGGTATCTGTGTTGATGGGCACTCCTGCCTGGAGTCACCAGTGTAGCAGCTTGGATACCTTATTCTTTATTTCCATCCCCTCTCCCTGTTTTCTGTCACTGTGTCATGTCAAATCACTGTCAGCTGGTAGGCTGCACACCCCCAAGTACAAAGGTATCAGGTTTCAGAACAGAGGCTGAAATGAATATAATAATGGGAGCCACAACTAGGCAGAGACCACTTATCAGGCAAGGAAACAGCAAATAAGTGTTCTTAGTGGTTTCCATGGGGGAGACCCTGGAGTACGTTTCCTGGACAGGCAGGTGTAGCGTGGCCTGTCCTGGGGTACAGTTACAGATGGGCTTGTGCGATTAGTATTGATGTCTGTCACTTTGTGGCTGCCGAGCTGTTGATTCTGTGAAAGACCAAAGGCTCTGATTATCTGATAATCAACTCTACTCTCAAGAATGGCACTGGGGAATTTGGGGAAACAGAAATAGCCTTTCCTGAGGAGTGACCCAGGACATGGATCGTGTTGCTGGTTTGAGCTTTCCTTTGGCCCTGCCCATTTGATTGCTCCAGCCTGTTCTTTACCTGTATCACCAGGTAACCATTCTTATTAGTCACAGAATCTAATTCTTATTCACTTAGACTGAGCTAGTCCAAACTCTCTGTCCTGCGCTAAACACAGATGTAACCAGGATGACTTGTGTGACAGCATAGGAAGTAAAAATGCTTTTGCATATCAAGGCAGAAGTTCAATCCCTTACCTCTGACAAATTCCCAAATCCAAATGGATGGTTGATGCTTAAGCTTATTATTAATCCCACTCCACCTCACCTGGGCTAAAGACTTTGTCTCTTTAAAAACGTAAAAATTAAAATCCTAAAGGATTAGTAACAGAGGAATAAAAAACATAATTTATTTCCTTGCATAATTCATTTTCTTGGTAACTCTTGCCTTCTCATCTCCTTTTTCTTTTTCCTTATTCCAGAACTTTAGTATCTTATTTTTCCAAAGCCTCCATGTCCTGATTATAGTAAGCTCCGAACAGAAAAACCCCCTCCTGCCCACAGAAAAAGACAGACCCCTTGGGCTTTCTTACAGTTTTAGTCTCTTTCTCTATAATTCTTCTTCTCTTTTTTTCTCTCTCTCTCTGCTCCCCACCTGCCACTCTATTCTCTTGTCCTTCTCTGTCTTTCTCTCCACCCCTCCCCCCAAAAAAACTGGAAAGAAGGATGATTGCTTTTTTCTATTTTATTTAAGGGACAAATTGGAATTGAGGTTACACAGAATATTTCACATAGTGCAATATCCATCAATCCAACCGTTCATTCATCCATCCATCCATCCAATAAACTCTACTGAACATTTACCATCAGCCAGCCTCTTGCTAGATGTTCAGGATGCAGCAATGAATAAAATGAGATCTCCATCCTCAAAGAGCTCACCATCTAGTGGAAGGAAAAACAACCAGTGCTTGGTGCTAAGTGATGTGTCATAAGTGATATGGATGTATGTATCTTATATGTGTATGTATGTATGTGTGTGTGTATGTATGTGTATACCTGTACACAAACATAAACATGCATGCACATATACAAACACACACAGGGAAGTGCAGCTGCCACCCAACCTTAAGTATCTGCTTGGCTTTTGAGCGTTTCATTCATTCGTAGATTAATTAAGCAAATCTATATTACCTGTTGATAGCCAGGAACTGTGTTAGATGTTGGATTTGTAAAGATAAAGAAGACATAGACCCTTTTTGTTCTTTTTATTTGTTTATTTTATTGCAGTGACATTGGATTATAACATCATATAGCTTTCAGATACACATCTTACTATATTTCGAATTCTGTGATTACATCATGTTCACCACCCAAAAACCAATTATAGTCCATCACCTCATATGTGAGTCTAATCAACTCTTTTGCCCTCCACCCTTCCCCTATGATAACCATCAATCCAGTCTCCATTGCTATGTGTTTGTTTGTCATTGTTTTTATCTTCTACTTATGAGTGAGATCATACGGTATTTGACTTTCTCCCTCTGACTTATTTCACTCAGCATAACACCCTCAAGGTCCATCCATGTTGTCACAATTGCCCAGATTTCATCATTTCTTATGGCTGAGTAGTAGTCCATTGTGTATATATACCACATCTTCTTCGTCCATTTGTCCCTTGATGGGCGCCTAGGTTGCTTCCAAGTCTTGGCTGTTGTGAATAATGCTGCAATGAACATGGGGGTGCACGTATCTTTATGCCTTTGTGTTTTCAAGTCCTTTGGATAAACACCCAGCAGTGGAATACCTGGATCATATAGTAGATCTATTCTTAATTTTCTGAGGAAACTCCATACTGCTTTCCATAATGGGTGCACCAGTTTGCACTCCCACCAGGAGTGTACGAGGGTTCCCTTCTTTCCACATCCTCTCCAACACTTGGTGGTTCCTGTCTTGTTAATTATGGCCATTCTAACTAGAGTGAGGTGATATCTCATTGTAATTTTGATTTGCGTTTCCCTGAAAACTAATAACGTTGAGCATCTTTTCATGTGCCTGTTGGCCATCCTTATATCTTCTTTGGAGAAACCTTTATTCATATCTTTTGCCCATTTTTTAATTGGGTTGTTGGTTTTTTTGTTGTTGAGATGTATGTGTTATTTGTATATTTTGGATATTAACCCCTTATCTGATATATGGTTTGCAAATATCTTCTTCCAATTGTTAGGTTGTCTTTTCGTTTTGTTGATGGTTTCCTTTGCTGTGCAGAAGCTTTTGAGTTTGATGTAGTCCCATTTGTTCATTTTCTCTTTTGTTTCCCGTGCCTGGTCAGACATGGTACTTGAAAATATCCTGCTAAGACCAGTGTCAAAGAGCATACTGCCTATGTTTTCTTCTAGAAGTTTCATGGTTTCAGGTCTTACATTCAAGTCTTTAATCCATTTTGAGTTGATTTTTGTGCATGGTGTAAGGGAATGGTCTACTTTCATTCTTTTGCATGTGGCTGTCTAGTTTTCCCAACACCGTTTATTCAAGAGACACTCCTTTCTCCATTGTGTGCTCTTGGCTCCCTTGTGGAATGTTAGCTGTCCATAAATGTGTGGGTTTATTTCTGGGCGCTTGATTCGGTTCTATTCATCTGTGTGTCTGTTTTTGTGCCAGTACCATGCTGTTTTGGTTACTATGGCTTTGTAGTATATTTTGAAATCAGGGCGTGTGATACCTCCAGCTGTGTTGTGTTTTCTTAGGAATCCTTTGACTGTTTGGGGTCTTTTATTGTTCCATATAAATTTCAGAATTCTTTGTTGTATTTCTGTAAAAAAGTGTTGTTGGGACCTTGATAGGGATTGTGTTGAATCTGTAGATTGCTTTAGGAAGTATGGACATTTTAACTATGTTAATTCTTCCAATCCAAGAGCACAGAATATCTTTCCATTTCTTTGTGTCTTCTTCAATTTCTTTTAACAATGTTTATAGTTTTCTGTGTAGAGATCTTTCACTTCTTTGGTTTATTCCAGTTATTTATTTATTCTTTTTGTTGCGGCTGTAAATGGGATTGTATTCTTAAATTCTCCTTCTGCTACTTTGTTGTTATTGTATAGAAACACAACCAATTTTTGTATGCTGATTTTTTATCCTGCAACTTAACTGTATTCATTTATTATTTCTAAAAGTGTTTTAGTGGATTCTTTAGGGTTTTCTATATAAAAAATCATGTCATCTGCAAAGAGTGACAGTTTCACTTCTTCTTTTCCAATATGGATCCCTTTTATTTCTTTTTCTTGCCTGCTTGCTCTGGCTAGGACTTCCAATACTCTGTTAAATAAGAGTGGTGACAGTGGGCATCCTTGTCTCATTCCTCTTCTTAGAGGGATAGCTTTCAGTTTTTCTCCGTTGAGAATGATACTTGCTGTGGGTTTGTCATATATGGCCTTTATTATATTGAGGTATTTTACTTAGAGTTTTTACCATAAATGGATGCTGTATCTTGTCAAATACTTTCTCCGCATCTATTGACATGATCATGTGGTTTTTATTCTTCATTTTGTTAATGTGGTGTATCACGTAGATAGATTTGCGGATGTTGAACCATCATTGCATCCCTGGAATGAAACCCACTTGATCATGATGTATGATCTTTTTAATATACTGTTGTATTGTTCAATTTGCTAGTATTTTGTTGAGGATTTTTGCATCGATGTTCATCAGTGATATTGGCCTGTAATTTTCTTTTCTTGTCTTGTCCTTGTCTGGTTTCGGTATCAGGATAATGTTGGCTTCGTAGAATGAGTTAGGAAGCCTCCCCTCCTCTTCAATTTTTGGAAGAGTTTCAGAAGGATAGGTATTAAGTCTTCTTTGAATGTTTGGTAGAATTCAGCAGGGAAGCCATCTGGTCCTGGACTTTTCTTTTTTGGGAGGTTTTTGATTGCTGTTTCCATCTCCTTACTGATGATTGGTCTATTCAAATTCTCTGCTTATTCTTGGTCCAGTTTTGCAAGGTTGTATGTTTCTAAGAATTTATCCATTTCTTTAGATTATCCCATTTGTTGCCGTATAGCTTTTCATAGTATTCTCTTATTATCTTTTGTATTTCTGAGGTGTCCTTTGTAATTTCTCCTCTTTCGATTCAATTTTCTTTATTTGAGCCTTCTCTCTTCTTTTCTTGGTGAGTCTAGCTAAGGGTTTGTCAATTTTGTTTATCTTTTCAAAGAACCAGCTCTTAGTTTCATTAATGTTTTTTTTAAAGATTGGCACCTGAGCTAACAACTGTTGCCAAACTCTTTTTTTTTGTCTTTTCTGCTTTATCTTCCCATACCCCCCTGTACATAGTTGTATATTTTTAATTGCAGGTCCTTCTAGTTGTGGGATGTGGGACGCCGCCTCAACGTGGCCTGATGAGCAGTGCCATGTCTGCACCCAGGATCCGAACCCTGGGCCACTGCAGTGGAATGCACAAACTTAACCACTTGGCCACGGAGCTGGCCCCTCATTAATTTTTTCTATTTTTTTTTAACTCTCTATTTCATTTACTTCTGCTCTGATTTTTAATATTTCCTTCCCCTGCTGATTTTGGCATTTGTTTGTTGTTCTTTTGTCCACTGCCCTTAGATGTGCTGTTAGATTGTTTATTTGGGATTTTTCTGCTTTGTTTAGGTAGGCCTGAATTGCTATAAAGTTGCCTCTTAGAACCACGTTTGCTATATCCCACAGATTTTGGCATGTCATATTTTCATTTTCATTTGTCTCCCGGAATTTTTTGATTTCTCCTTTGATTTCTTCATTGACCCAATCGTCGTTCAGTAGCATTTTGTTTAATCTCCACATTTTTGTGGCTTTTGTGGTTTTCTTCCTGTAGTTGATTTTTAGTTTCATATTTTGTGGTCAGAAAAGATGCATGGTATTATTTCAATCTTCTTAAATTTAGTGAGACTTGTTTTGTGGCCTAATATGTGATCAATCCTGGAGAATGTTCCATGTGCATTTGAGAAGAATGTATATTCTGTGGTTTTGGGATGGAATGTTGTATATATATCCACTAAGTCCGTCAGGTCGAATGTGTCATTTAAGGCCAGTGTTTCCTTATTGATCTTCTGTTTGGATGATCTATCTGTTGGTGTAAGCTGAGTGTTAAAGTCCCCTACTATTATTGTGTTACTGTCTATTTCTTCTTTTATGTCTGTTAATAATTGCTTTATATATTTAGGTGCTCCTATGTTGGATGCATAGATATTTACAAGTGTTATATCTTCTTGTTGGATTGTTCCCTTTATCATTATGTAGGGCCCTTCTTTGCCTCTTGTTACCTTTTTTGTTTTAAAGTCTGTTTTGTCTGATATGAGTATTGATACATGCACTTTCTTTTCTTTACCATTTGCATGGAATATCTTTTCCCATCCTTTCACTTTCAGTTTGTGAGTGTCTTTAGGTCTGAAGTGTGTCTCTTTTATGCAGCATATATATGGGTCTTGTTTTTTTTTTATCCAATTGGCCACCCTATGCCTTTTGATTGGAGCGTTTATTCCATTGACATTTAAAGTAGCTATTGATAAATATGTATTTATTGCCATTTTGTTACTTTTTTTCTGGATGTTTTAGTAATTCTTCTCTATTCCTTGCTTTTTCTCTTGTTCTCTTCCCTTGTGGTTTGATGGCTTTCTTTCGTAATATGTTTGATTTCTTTTGTCTTACTTATTTGCTTAGTTATTATAGGTTTCTGATTTGTGATTACTGTGAGGATCCTATATAAAAGTCTATGTATATAACAGTCTATATTGACCTCTTTAGCTTAACCTCTTCCTAAAAGCTCTACTTTTTCACTCCCCTCCTCCCACATTTTATGTTTTTGAAATCATATCTAATGTCTTGTGTGTGTCTATCCATTACCCTCTTATCATTGAAATAGGTAATTTTAGTACTTTTGTCTTTTAATCTTCACATTATCTTCACAGGTGGTTGGGGGGATTTTTTTTTTTTATATTTTTTTAATCTCTGTTTGTGGTCATTGCTTTCCCACTTACGTAAGTCCCTTCAGCATTTCTTGTAGAACTGGTTTTTTGGTGATTAACTCCTTTAATTTTTGCTTGTGTGGGAAGCTCTTTATCTCTCTTTCCATTCTGAATGACAACCTTGATGTATAGAGTATTCTTGGCTGTAGGATTTTTCCCTTTAGCACTTTATTTTCATTTTTATTTATTTATTTATTTTTTGAGGAAGATTAGCCCTCAGCTAACTACTGCCAATCCTCCTCTTTTTGCTAATGAAGACTGGCCCTGAGCTAACATCCATGCCCAGCTTCCTCTACTTTGTACGTGGGACACCCACCACAGCATGGCTTTTTCCAAGCGGTGCCATGTCTGCACCCGGGATCCGAACCGGCGAACCCCGAGACACGGAGAAGTGGAACATGCGAACTTAACTGCTGCGCCACTGGGCTGGCCCCCCTTTTAGCACTTTAAATATGTCATGCCATTCTCTTCTCACCTGTAGGGTTTTGGCTGAGACATCCACTGATAGCCTTATGGGCTTTGTTTTGTATGTCACTTGTTGCCTTTCTCTTGCCTCTTTTAGGATTCTCTCTTTATCTTTAATTTTTGACAATTCAATTATGATGTGTCTTGATCTGGGCCCCCTTGGGCTTATCCTGTTTGGAGCTCTCTATGCTCCTGTACTTGGATGTCTGCTTCCTTCCTTAGGTTAGGAAAGTTTTCAGCTATTATTTCTTCCAATAGATTTTCTGCCCCTTTGTCTCTCTCTTCTCCTTCTGGGACACCTATAATATGAATGTTATTGCCCTTGATATTGTCCCAGAGTTGCCTTAGACTATTCTCATTCTGTCTAATTCTTTTTTCTTTTATCTGTTCAGCTTGGTTGATTTCCTCTAGTCTTTCATCTAGCTCACTGATCTGTTCTTCTGTATCCTCTACTCTGCTATTGAGTCCCTCTGATGAATTTTTCATTTCATGTATTGTGTTCTTCATTTCTGATTGGTTCTTTTTCATAATTTCCTGTTCTTTGTTGATGAGCTCACTGTGTTCATCCAGTCTTCTCCCAATATCTGTGAGCATCCTTATGAATTTTTGTTTGAACTTTTTGTCAGGTAAGTCACTTATTTCTGTTTCATTTAGTACTTTTTCTGGGGTTTTGTCCTGTTGCTTTGCTTGGCATGTATTCCTTTGTCTCCTCATTATGCCTCTTTCTCTGTGCTTATATTTCTGTATTGGGTGAGTTGGCTATGTCTCCTGATCTTGGAGAAGTGACCTTATGTAAGAAATGCCTTTTGAGACCCAGCAGTTTGCTTCCCTCTTGTCACAAGTCCAAGTGATCCAGGAGTGACCCCTTTGTGGGCTACTTGTGTCCTTCTGCTCAGGGTTGCTCTTAATGTAGGTACCCAGGGAGTCTAGTTTTTCCTTCCCTGGCCAGCTCTTTGTAAATCTGGTTTGAGGAGCCTCAGCACCTTTGGCTACAAGGTCTAACTGCACACTCCTGTTACAGTTTTCCTGTTAATTGGGTAGGTACCCAGTACAGCTGGTTGCTAGGCTCAGGGGCTTACAGTTGCTATAGGCCACAGGCCTACAAGCCTGTTGTCAGTTCTCTTAGGAGTGCAGCTGAGTGGGGCGGGCCCTAGGCATGGGAGCACTCAATTGTTTCAGGTTTTGGAATGTGGGGCTGATCCTTTTTATGGCTATTTGTGAAGCACAGGTCTTCTGCCACTGATAATCCTTACTGCTCACAGGACCACACACACCATCAACACAGTCCTGGTCCATGCATGCTTCCTGACCCCCTGGAGCTTACGCAGTCACCCCACTGCAGAGGCCCCCACCTCTCCACCAGTGCCCCCCCCACAGTTCACCTGGTCCTCACACAGGTCCTGCCCTACAGAGGCAGACACACATGCCTGCCTGTAGAGGATCAAGGCACCCAGTCAATGCAGGCTGACAAGTAGCCTGAGGGCTTGTTCTTGGTTGGGGCCGGTCCCTAGGGCGGCTGCCTGCCCTGGCTGAACTGGATTAAATCTGCACTCTAGTTGGTGTGGCAGACCCCTGGGTTAACTAGCCAGGGGAATAATTTCAATGGGGTCTGCCTGGGTCTGTGTCAGCACGCCTGGACTAGGTCACAACAATGGCCACCATCAATGTCTCAGTCTCTGGAGAAGTCTCTCTCACCAACATACCCCCAGATCCCACCAGGTGAGTCTCTTTTCACCAAAGGACTGTCAGCCTTCTCTCTGGTGATTTTAGGTTGCTGAGACAGGTGAGTTTGTATGTGGGCCCTTTAAGATCTGAGTCTTTTCAGCTTTCATGCAATAGCTTTTCTGGGGGTATCCCCACCGTAGTTAATAGTCAGCGAAGCCAGATAGTAAGACCCTTGTTTCAGTTGTGCTGAGTCTGAAGGAAGCTTATAGCAGTATTGGCCCCCACTCCGGACCTCAGTCCTCCAGAGAGGGCTGTGTACCTTAGGGTGGCTACCAGCTGGCCAGATGAGAAACTCCACTGCTCCTGAAGGTGGATTTTTCCTCTCCAGAAGGAATTTCTGCCTCTTCCCCCTTAATCAGGAATGTCCCTTGCTGTGGGGATTCTTTTTATACACTTTTCAGTTTTCTACCCAGGGTAATTTTTCCAAAAATAGTTGTAATCTGGTTGTGTTCATGGGAGGAGATGAGTTCAGAGTCCGCTTACACTGCCATCTTGACCTCTTTTTGTTCTTAAGCTTCTCATGAAAAGCAGCCTGGAATGGGCCCGTTCTTACCTTTTTACCAGGGACTGGACCATTCTCTGGTAGTCTATTTAATTTTATAGATAAATTAAGAGTCATCTTTGCTACACATTCAATCCCAGTTTTCAAGGAAGGGAAGGTATGGTCAAATATTCACATCTGAACTCACAAAGGAATTTAGAGATTATCTGGCCCAATCACTCTTTTTGCAAATGAGAACACTGAGGTTCTGGTGGAGGTTAAGTGATTTCTTAGGTCACGTAGGAAGGCATTGGCAGAAGTACAATTTGGCCCTTCATCAGACTAAGAAAATTCTTCCCAAATGTGATGTCCCAGCACCTACCCCCCTCAGTGTCCCCACCCTAAGTCTCTTTTTCATGATGCCCCGGAAGCTCAGGCCACTAGAGGATGACTCAGTTAGCTGAGGACATCGTGTCACACTTCTCAGAGCAGAAGAGAGAGGCTACCTGCAGGGAAGGGCTAAAAAGGCACCCCAGGACACAGAGTCCAGAACAGTTATATAGGTCAAGCATTTACCTTCCTGCTTTTCAGAAAGGCTCAAAGGAGAAAAAATTAAGAAGAGATTTAATGCCCAGGTCAGCAGCTCATTGCATTTTGACATCACACTTCCTTCTGTTTGGAGGCTCTGTAATGTCACCCCTGCTCATCTTATCTTTGGTGAATACTCTTCACACAAATTTTCAGAGTGCTGTCCTTCCTGAAGAGTTGGTCCTTGGGTCATCAGTTCATTAGGCCACTCCAGTTTTCAGAAGCTGTTATCCAGAAGCAAAATTCAGGAATGAAGTTTTCTCTCCTGTGTCATTCTAACACTCATCTTTCCAACAAAGGCAATGGAGATTAAAAAAAAGATGAATAGATGATGAAAAGAAAGATTATACTCCAGATGGTTTATTAGGCCTTGGGAGGAACTGGGTGAACTAAGCAAATGATTTTACTACTGGGATATTGGTTATTTCTCCAAATTTTACATTAATCCCATCTGTTGCCTCAGAAGTAAGAGAAAATGCTAGGCTTCAGTTACATGGAAACATTTCTATCAGTTCTATATGTGGAGAGGAACCTAAGGTGTGTTGAGTCCCTACATCTGTGGTTTTGTACCACCATAGTGTCTCTAATGTTCTCATTTTAGAAGCAAGTGGGCCAGAGGCGTGGTGGTAGAATTAGTGAAATGGAAGCTGGTTTCCATTTCCCATAGCTGCCCAAGGACACATAAGGAGAACATTAATTGATACTTTGTTTGAGTGAAAAATAAGTTTGTGAAGAAAAGGCTTTGTTGCTGTTGGACTATGAATAGTGATAGTGAGGAATGTAAAGCCAGATTTGTGGTCCCTCCGAAGACTCAGGTCACTTGGGGTCCCCACTGGAGGGCAGACTCTTAGTTCTGCCACCTTCATCTTCTCTACTTGTTCCAAAGTGGACCCTTGTGCAGTGAGGTGGGACAAACAGTGTGCTTCCGTGTTTGCGTCTTGTGACGCAAGATGCTGAGTGCCCGTGACAAGATGCTCGCTGTTGAGGAGGCACCTCTGGACCTTGTGCTGACAGTGTCTGTGCTCAGGAAAGCAGAATCCACTCCTGTCTTCTTTGCACCCAGACAAGCACTCACAATTTCCAGGAATAAACAGGGACACTTCTAAATCTGTCTTGGATATTCTCTCACTTTATCTTTGGCCATGGAATGTTGACAAATATTCAATACGGTTGAGTGACCTTCTGTAGGTCAGAGTAATCTCCATTCTGATTGAGTTTAGAATACTCATCAATCTGGCCAAGCCTTCAGTTTGTCAGGGACAGAGCTCCATTAGGGAAGATTCTAGCCAGACCCAGAGGCAGGTGGGCCCACATTCTTTCTCCTCCATATAACTGGGCTGCCAGTTCTGGCCTCTTCTCCAACTGGTGTTCACTGGTTTGTGAGCTATTTTCTCCTCTCTTGGTGGTCAAACCCTATGGGATAGCAATGACACAGACCCAGTGGAGTTTGAATCCTAGCAGTGGGCTCACTGCCTTGAACTTTCATAGTCTAAATAAATAAATAAAATAGAGCAAGTGAGAGCAGCTGAAAGATCTAGAAGGAATTTGAGTTTTAGAAGTTGGACTGAGAGACTGGTCCAGGCTCAATAAGCCTCATTCTTCTGCTTCAACAGCTTAGCAGACCAAATAACAAAGGATCCTTTTACAGCCGTTTTTCTTCAAGTTGTGGAATTTAGAGCAACAAAGAAAATTGAAGATTATCTTTACAGATGAGGAAACTAATGTCCAAAGAAATTAAGTGACCTTTCCTAGATTAAAGAGATATTTGTTGCCAGAGCCAAGATAAAAGTAAAGCTTCTCCTAATACCTTAGCTGTTCATGGGGTTTTTTCTCTTTTCAGTTAGCTTCCTCCTCTCCCCCCTGCCCTGCCAGGAAATATTTATTGCAAACCTACTGTGCTCAAAGTTCTGGGCAGGTTTCTCAGGGTTCAGGGGTTTGAGTAAATCAGGATCCATGAACTCAAGGGATATACTCCTGGTGAGGAAAACAGACATGCCTACAAGTAACCATAAAACAAGACGGGAAGAAGAAGACTCAAAGAATCTGGTGACTTTAGCACCAAGCCTCAGCGTGACAGAAAATGTGTGAGCAGGGGAGGCAGAGTAAACCTTTTGAGAAGGAGCCACAGGAAAAGCAGAATGGATGCATTTCTCTTCTTTCCTTACCTACTTTAGGATGCTTATTTGATTGAATTTCTAACAGGCAAGACCTCTGGATTGAGTCCCACTTCTACCACCAAGGTAAACGATGAGGATAGTCACTGACACTTACTATGGACCAATCTTCCACTAAGTGCTTTACCTGCTTACTTTATTTGGTCCTCACAACAACTGTGAAGTGGGTTCTGTCACTAATTTTCAGGTAAAGAAACTGAGGATCAGGGAAGTTTAGTGATTTGTCTACAGTCACCCAACTAGTCAGAGGCAATGATCTGTTCTTAATGGGGCTTTGCTTTCCTTTAGTGCAAAATAATGATGTCCGTGAGATCATGTGTTTCCAAAGGCATGATCAAAATGCAGAATCACAGTGTAGTAGGCCTGGTACCATTTGGCTAATGTGTGTTTAGCCAAATGTTCAGATCCTTCATGTTTAGATCCTTACTTGGACAAGAATGAGGCAGGGCAAGGTTGGGGCTTTCAAAGTAGCGCCATACTGATTGGGGCTCCAGAAGGCTTAGAAGACCCTTGTCAGAGGCTCTTTGTGTGTTTTATGGTTGGTTGAGCTTTATGACCCAAAAGAATCCATTATTTGTTTTATTTATTGCAGACTTAAAACAGTAGGCTTTGCTTTTTCTTCAAACTTACAATGCTTATTGCAGGACAGAATTATTTTTCATTTTTCTTTTTCTTTCAGAGCCTTGGAATTCTGTTAGGAAATTTCTAGTACAAGCATTTGGAGGAGATACCAGTACTCAGGTTGGGCATCTGGAAGAGATAGACAAGCTCTTATTACAGCATGGAGGATGGGGAGATTACCTGGCCAAGTATCATTTCAGGTTGTGGCAGCAAGAGATTAGCTCCAATTTATCACTGCTCACGTTCTCCTGTTTCCCCTCAGTTTTCTGAGTGTCATGGAAATGATATTTGTGAATCCCAGGGGGCTCTCATAGTGGTGTCAGTTTAGAGATCTTCCCAGATACATCTAAATGTGGACATAAAATGTAATGGGAAGAAATTGAAAAAATATCTATTTCTTGATTCTTTATTACTGTAGTGTTAAGAAAGCTATTTCTCAGGCTGTTTCATAAATTTGAATCCAAATGTATATGTTAATGTGTATTCAGATGGCTTTCGGTTGATTCAAACATCAAGATTTTTTTAATAAAGTTTGTCAATTTTCTGGCAATTTATGGATATATATTTAGACAATGTATATGGACACACTTTCCATATGTATATATACCATACTGTCAAAATTGAGCCTAACTGAACTATGATGGAAAGTTAAAATAAATAAGCTCATGATGAATACTTTGTATTTGGACTCAGTATTTGATTTTAAAAATATAAACATGAGTGATATTAATTTTGACTGTTCAATCCATTAATATTTTGCCTAAATTAGAGTATGCCAAAACAAACATACACATTTTTCTTCTGGTCTAATACTATCTCTGTGAGACAAAAGCACACAGGGAGGTTTTAGACTCTAACAGGATTTACTTCAAACCCCAAAGAGAACCTTTTTAATTTTGTGGAAGATTTTGTGAGGCAGGAATGCTCAAAGAGAGATAGATATATGTGACATTTAAATGTATGACATTAGCTTGTTTCCTAATATTGCTAGTAATTTTACTAATTAAGGCCAATTACATAATTTTTGCCTGGGCTTGGGGTGCATCACTCTTCATACATAATCTGTTCTTAAAATTCAGAAACACTGTTCCTCCCTTGCACTGCTCAATCCTTAGGAGAGAGAGGATGAGCCTGAAGATATGACCTAAGCCAATGAAAAGGAAAGATATTGTCTCTGAAGTTTAGAAAAAATTCACTGAGCTCCCTAATGTCTTTCAACTGGGTATAAGCCACAGGACTAACCTGCCTGAGCAACCTCAGAATTAGACTCTTCTAGCCTGGAGGACAGGAGGGTTAGAAGTGCTCACTGATCCTCACTGCTGAATGCAGGCTCTCAAAGCATCACGGCCACCTTACTCAGCATGTCAGAGAGGTACCTGCAGAGATGACAGTAGCAATGGCAACCCACTATGGTTGATGCCAGGGTGTGGGTGGAGGAGTAGCTTTGGGGGTTCTCTCCAAATGTGCTGTCTAAAAATCTCAGAAGCAGAAAAACAGCTAGTATCATGTCTTCTGAATGAACTCTGGCCAAAAGGCTGATTCTTTAGGCCAGAAGCCCTCAAACTACAGGTTGCAGAAGAACCCCTTGGGGAGGTTAAAAATCTTTCTTATAGCCTGCCATAAATTCTGATTCCCACGGGCTGGAGTAAAGCATATGAATTCACGTCAATATTGAGGGATTATCATGAGCTATAGTCCTCAGACTCAAGTAATTGGCTCTCTAAACACATAGATAAATTAAAGAAGTGAGAGCAGTTAACGAATACAGTATACTCCTCATGAGTCAGGTTATGGTGGGCAATGCCTGTGCATACTACAGAGGGAAAGAGAGCAGTGTAGTCTGGGAAGGCTTCTTGGAAAAGTTGGGACTTGGGAAAAACCCATTGGCCATGTAAGATTTAGATGATGTCAGCTAATATTGAATGGAGTGAGCCCTATAATTTGTGGACAAATTGACTAAACAACAACAATATATGTCTCTTCAAATAGCTGAATAAATCATCTTCTATAGTCATGGTTCAGGATGAATAACAAATTGAGGATGTTCCTCTCATCCAAAAATGGCTTCCATTTCCCTACCACACCATCTAGACATGAAATAAGGTCAGCTCTCTCTTAGTTTTTGCTGAGTTCAGTAGAACTGTCTTTAACTGGCTTTATTACTGATCTTGGACAAGGCAATTAACTTCACTTAGTCTTATTTCCCTCATTTATACAATGGGAGGATAGTGGTGGATGATTTCAGATCCCTTTTAGCTCTAACATTCCATCTGACCCAGTTAAATGCTTCTCATTATTACATGACTGGAAATAGGCCAGGTCAAATGATGCCCCTTCAAGCATAACCGTCAGATACAGCTGTATGCTGTAAAGATGGATATTTTACTGTTCAACTTATCATCATTAGTCCGCTAGTCTTAAAATGAGAATGTACTGTAGTTCATATCTGTCACAGTTAGTATTTGGAAGTCTCAAAGCCTGTGAGATTATTCACATATTTATTCCTGTGTACCACATATGCCATCCAATGTCTCCCCTTCATCATGTCTATGACAATATATTGAACAGATAGTCTCCATCAAGTGCCTCTGACAGAAGTATATTATTTACAGTGGTGTCAGAATGTGCTGCTTATAATTGACTGGGCTCATAATAAACCAACCTAAGAATCTTTTCTTCTCATATTCCTCCTCACTGGTAAACCCTCCACTTGTGTTCCTTCCATCAACAGCTTCTTCATTATTTACAGAGGAGGGAACATACCACAGATGTTGCATGAGTTATGTCATAGGGTGACTCTTTCATCTAGGGAAGGTCTCTCTCTTTTGCTCTGACTTAGGATTTTGCTTGTGGCAATTAAGGTTGGGGGAAATCAAGTTAACTGGAATCAGTTTCTAAACCACACAGAATACACTTCTCAATTTCTCCCAACTTTGGGAGATTGTGTAGAATAGCAATTGATAGTTATATGTTCAATTTCATTTTTTCTCATACTATCTGTGAGACCTCGAAAAAATTATTGAACCTCTGAGTGTCTCAGTTATGTCGTTTGTAAAATGAGGATACCAATAATATCTAACTCATAGGACTATTAATCAGATAATGCATATAAAGAGCTAAATCCAAACTAAAAACTACAACAAACACAGTCAGGCCAAAACAAACATAAAGCTCTATCTTTCACGCATTAACCATCTATCAATAGAGAGCCCCCTAAAATCTTCCTCTATCAGAAAGACTTAAGAATTTAGTGGGAGGAGTTCCCTGCTTCTCCAACCCCATCCAGCAGGATGTGGACTTGCACTGTTATGCCTTCCATTCCTCTCCCCAGTTACATACTTCCTCTTGCTCCACTTTCAAAGACTCCTTAAACTTTATATACATGCCATGCCTGGTTCTTGCATAACCTGAAGTAGGTCTTCTGCCTTTATGTTGTGGCCAAAATGACCATATGTATTAGGTCTTATTCATTGCCTCTCCTAGATATTAAGCTGCAGAGGCCAGAGGTGATCCAGCAATCATGCTCCTTGCTATTTACCCAAAGGCGTTGAAAACTTACGTCCGTACAAAAACCTGCACACAGGTGTTTAGAGTAACTTTATTCATAATTGCCAAAACTTGAACACAGCCAAGATGTCCCTCAGTAGGTGAATGGATATATAAACTATGGTACATGTAAACAATGGAATATTATTCAGCACTAAAAGGAAATGAGTTATCAAGCCATGAAAAGACACGGAGGAAACTTAAATACAAATTAGTAAGTGAAAGAAGCCACTCTGAGAAGGATTCATACTGGATGATTCCAACTATATGACACTCTGGAAAAGGCAAGACTATAGAAACAGTTAAAAAGGCCAGTGGTTGCCAGGGGTTGGGGACTGGGAGGAGGGATAAATAGGCAGAGCACAGAGAATGTGTAGGGCAGTGAGAATGCTCTGTATGATGCCATAATGATGGATCCATGTCATTATACATTTGTCAAAACCCATGGAGTGTACATCCAGAGTGAACCCTAATGTAAACTGTGGACTTTGTATGATGATATGTCAATGTAGGCTCATCGACTGTAACAAATATTACCACTCTAGTGTGGGCTGTTGATAATCAGGGAGGCTATGCATGTGTGGGGTCAGGGGGTATATGGGAAACTCTAAACATTCCCCCTCACTTTTGCTGTAAACTGCTCTTAAAAAAATTGTCTTAATTAAAAAAAAAGAAAGAAAAAAGCCAGAGGTGAGATTTGTGTGGCACCGTGTTCGCTTAAGCAGTATTTTCATGGTGTTGGCAGCTATCTCCTCATCTGTCAGCTAGTCTTTCCCCGCCCGGAACATCTAGAAACATTTTGGAGTATTATTCTCAAATTTCAATGGATAAAGTTTTCATGAAAAGCACCAAGTTAGACAAGTATTTCTTTTTAATTCAGTTGCTCCGATGAAAATTCCCATATCCATGCAATTCCTAAAAATTAGGATAAGGGTATTGTCCTGAAAGTATTTCTAGGTTAGCATATAGAGTTAATTTGTGATTATTAGAGCCATACCTTGGTCTTCTACAAGAAAAACATTATCTGTCAAAGCAAAAACGTTTAATAGAATGAAGTAACCAAAGAAAAGCTGCCTGAACCTGGGTTCCTGTGACTGAGATATATCAGGCATCTTACATCTTTTCTCACAACCTCACTTCGTCCCTCAGAGGCTTAAGTTCTTAACCTTACAATGAGTGGGCAAACCAAATCATATCTAAGGTCTCCTTTCTGTTTACAATCAATTGATTTCCCTTTTTAGGGATTCTTAGAAATATTTCTCAGTTGTATTTTCTAGGTTCTGAGGCAAGCCTCATGTAATGACTATGCTCTTTGTTTGGTATTCAGTTGTCTTCTAATGTAGGAGATTTTACTTTTGGAAGGAAGGTGGAATCATCTTTCCTTTCTTGTGATTCCCTTTCTTTATTTGGGTAAGCATATGCTAGGATTTACCCCACTTAGATCTTATAAAATTATTTGATTTTAGAGTTTGCAGAAACCATAATGGTGAACTAATCTAACATCTTAATGCAACAGATGAGGAAACTGAGGTAAAAAGCACGGCCAAGGGTTAGTTAGCTGTGGAATTAGGAACAGGATTTTGGTGTCTTCATCCCTAGTCCAGTGTTCCCTCAACAGCACCTCCTGCTTCCTAGAATCATGAAAGGCACAAGGGTCCTTGGACCTGAACTTAGTTCAGCCAAGACAAACAGTTGTGCACATTTTCAAACGCTAAACCTGACAGGCACATATTTATTTGGTTCAAGGGTCTTTCTATTTTGTATTCTCTTACAAATTCTATTTTTAAAATGCTTACAGCTCTAGCTAGATAATGTACATCTTTCCATTGACAGTCCAGTGCCTGCTCCCATCTCCAGCATCACATCTCTGAGTGATGCTCAGAAATGCTCTGAATGAGATTGTGCCCCTTGTCTAGAATTTACTGTTTTAGTTCAGTTCTTTGCTGACTGGATTATACTAGTTAGCTTTTGCAGATGGCAAACACATGGGGCCATGATATTTGTAATAGTGAGTGTTAATATTGAGAAGAACTAAGGGGGCTTAATGGATGAAACCGCCTTCAATATCACTTTGCCAGGCATAAGCACAATATAGTGCAGAGCTGGGTGTTTCACCTACAGCTTTGCTTCTTCTAGATGTGGCAGGGGGAATTTTTCATATTCTTATCACTTTCAGCTATCTACATTTTAACTTACTGTGGGTCATAAGGTGATATTTTGGTGTTTTATGGGCTGTCTTCCTTGGATGCCAGAATATTTGAAATCTTTTGGAATAGATAAGTGATTGCTTCTGTGAGAACTTGGAAATTAAAATTAACTAATTTAGTCTTTTGGGTTTATATTGGTTTCTTCTCTCAGTTTTTATTTCATTAAACATCTTTCTAACTAAATCATTATTGCCAGTAATCTGTAAAGCACAGGAAAATAAAAGACTTTGAGTTAAGCCTGACCTTGGGGAAGGCAGCATAAATTCTGTTGCCAGTTGAGGAAAGCCCGTGTCTGTAATAGGCCGTGGATGGATGACTTAAATCACGGGGGAAAGAGATCCCGTTGAGGGTGGACTGAAGGACAATGCACGTCTTCCACTTGGATGAAATAAAGCCCAATGGAAGGCTGAGTGGGTGAGTCCCAACTCCCTTTCTTGGTATCTAACATGACTACTGAATGGATTGCTCTTTGCTTCTCAGGCCTCTGGGTCCCTGTGCCATCAAACCAGAGCTATGTTCACTACTCTCTGAACAGGGTGGTTGCCTTTGTCTTTCCTCTGTGACAAAATGCTGCCATTATAGAAAAGGGAGGTGAGGGTGAGGTTTTTCTCTGGCAGAGATCACCTTCATCTAATCTGAACCTAATAGAAAGCTGTGGCTCTCTTGGAAGACAATTACTTTTGTCTCTTTGTTTCCAGACCTCTTCCCAGCCCAGCAAATGAGTACAAAGTGCTTGCTCAGAACAGCACTGCAAGAGGAAATGTTATTTAATAGGAATTGCAAAAGCTATGGTAGACGTGAGACATAAGAGCTGGACTTGGGCCCTGGGCTGAGTTAAGCGGGATTTGGAGAGGTGACAATTCTCGAGGAGTGAGAGAATTTGAGACTGGATTCAAGCCTTATTGTTTTTTTGGTTTTTTTTCTTAAGTGCAGTAAAACAAGCTTTCTGAGTAGCTCACTCAAAGGCCTGTAGCTGAGCATGTTCAGAAATCTTACTATTCTGTCTGGTACTCTTGGACCCAAAGAATCTGTATTCTGATGTTTGGGTGTGTTTACGCATCTAGCCAAGCATGGACTTAGGTTTCTCTCAGAAATTGCCTTATCACATGTTGAAGGAGAATGGAAGAGCCTGTTAGAGACTCAAGCTTTGGAATCCAAGATGGTGAAAAATATTAACCAAAGGCCAAACTCTATAAAATGCTAAGACTAGGAAGAAGGAGAAAGGAAGAAAAAATCTTGATCAGTATATATACGTATGTGTGTGTATATACTGTACATATTATGTAAATATATTAATATATTTATAATATGCTATGTGTGTATGTGTATATATATATGTGTGTATATATATGAATTTATATGTATGATGTACAGTGTATAGAGTACCTACTATGTGTATAGTGTACTTACTAAGTCCAAAGAACAGGACACATCACTGTGGGAAATACTTGGTGGAATAAAACACAAGTCCTCTTCTCTAGGAAGCTTGAAGCGATGTGGTAATCTAAAGCCTTTAACTAGTGCAGAAATGCCTACCTTTCTCCATGATTTGGTAGCTTAAATAGAATAATTTACCCCTGGATTTTGTAAGCAGTAAAGAATGGAAAGCTGATTTCACAACAGTTGCTGAGGTGAGTTTTTCCCCCTTTTCCTGGAAGGCAGTGATAATATTTCTAGCTGTCCTGCCTGCTTTTAGAAGATGTCTCTGCGGGTATCTAGCAGCGCAGTCCCTCTTTGCTTCAGGATCTTGGCAAGATCAGGTTCTGATTCTGAAGCATTAACACTCATCATGGCTCTGACATCCCTCAAAGGTCTGCTTGCTTCTGACCCTGCAGATGCAGGTCATCATGGATGCTTATTTGTCTGTTCCCCAAACTCAGGACACATGTACAGCAGTAAATTCTTTATTTGCCGAGTGAATCACAGCCACGTTATAGCTTATATCATACCAACTGCCCGTTGGGAAAGCCTTGAAAATATAGATAGGATTTGTTTTCCAGGAAATAACTTCAACAAACCAGATTGGTGAGACTACACAGAGGGAGAAGTTTGGGCAGGCTCCCTCCCTTGGATAAGATCTTGTTCCAGTCCTGTCGAGGATCAGAGCGAACACTTGCTCCATTCCCAAGGACAGACGAGTGACAACTTGGAGCCTAGGGAGGAAATGAAAGCCTTTGTTTGCTTTTTCCTTAAGCATTTTTCTAAGTTAAAAAAGTACAGAAAAAATGTAATGAACGTTAACTGATGTTCCCACCGAGTATGAAAAAGTGTAAACCATTTAACATATTGACTTCAGATCATTTTTATTATTAAGAAATAAAGTATTTTGAAGGTGAAGTCTCTCACATTCCTCTCCCTTGTACCATCCCTTCACGTTGCTCCCCTGAAGCGGACGCCGTCATGACTTCGGTGTGTAGCCAGTCCATTTTTATCCTTGTATTGCATAGATATTTATAAATCCACAGACAGTATGGGAGGTTGCTTTAGTAACTTTAAAATGATTTCAGTAGTGTTACACTGTATCTTTGGACAACTTGTTTTTGTTTGATCAACACTGTAGTTTTGAGAACTATCCTGGTTGATGTATTTACACAGAGTTCATTCATTTTAACTGCTGTACAGTATTCCATAATATCAATTTAATGCAGTTTATTTATCCATTCCTGGACAGATTGTCATTTCCAAATTTTTGCCATTGTGACAAAGCTGCAGTGCACATCCATATATATCCATCCTGTGGAACAGAGACGTGAGGTTTTTGTTAGTTAAGGCTATATACTTAAAATTGATCTTTCTAGAGATATCTTATTATATATTTCCAAATTGCTTTCTAAAGTGGCTGCAGTAATTTCCAACCCAGGGTTGAGAGTTCTTATTTTCATTCCATCATTTCCAACGTTTAGCGTACCTAGAGTTTTTTTTTTTTTTTTTTTTTGGCCAATATAGCTATCTTCTATTATTTTCACTCTTATTCTTATTTATTTCTGTGTTCTTGATTTCTTTTTCTTTTTCTTTTTTGTGAAGAAGATTGGTCCTGAGCTAACATCTGTGCCAATCTTCCTCTGTTTTGTATGTGGGATGCTGCCACAGCATGGCTTGATGAGCAGTGTCTAGGTCTGCACCTGGGATCAGAACCTGCAAACCCCAGGCTGCTGAAGCGAAGTGTATGACCTTAACCAATGTGCCACCAGACCAGCCCCAAGTGTTCCTGATTTCTTAATCAATCATATTAAAATTTGTCTATTTTGTTATTCTTTTGAAAGAATTATCTTTTATTGATTTATTTGTATATTTTTCTAGCTTGTTAATTTTGCTTCTTGTTTCTTTCCTTCTACCTTCTGTGGCTTTACTCAGTTCTTTTATCTTCCTGATTTGTAGGTTAATATATTTACTTTCAGTCTTTTTTTTTTTTTTTTGAGGAAGATTAGCCCTGAGCTAACATCTACTACCAATCCTTCTCTTTTTGCTGAGGAAGAGTGGCCCTGAGCTAACATCCATGCCCGTCTTCCTCTACTTTATATGTAGGACGCCTGCCACAGCATGGCTTGACAATCAGTGCCAAGTCAGCACCTGGGATCTGACCCGGCAAACCCCGGGCCACCAAAGTGGAACGTGCACACTTAACCACTGCACCACCAGGCCGGCCCCTCAGTTTTTTTGATTTAAAATAAATTCATTTGTGTCTACATATTTCTCTCTCAGTCCTGCTTTAGCTGCATCCCAATAGTCTTGCAGCAACTCTTTGAAGTTTATAATTCTAAATATGTTGTAGTTCTCATTACATTTCCCTCTCTGACCCATAAATCATTTAGAAGTTTTCTTTTTTTCCCCTCTAAATCATGATATTTTTCCTGTCCTTTTATTATTGACTTCTGATTTAGGAACATGTAGTCGTGGACATGATCTGTTTGATATTCTTTAAAAATTTTGGAAAGTTCATTTGTACCCTAGCACATGGCAGTTTTTTCCAAATGCATGATATATGCTTGAAAATAATGTATATTTTTTATTTTCTTCAACTCCCAAACTTGCTTCCTTCACAGTCTTCCTCATCTCAGAAAATGACAACACTATTTTTTTTTTCTGTCCTTTAGGCCAAAAACCGCAGAGTCATCTTTAATTCCTTACTTTTTCTCACACCAATATGCAATTTATCTATATGTCCAGTTGTTTTTTTCTTCAAGGTATAGCCTGGACCTGGCTATTGGAACCACTTCCACAGCCAATACTACAACTATTGTCTGACTGTTGTAGTAGCTTCTGAACTGCTTCCACTCAGGCAAACACTTCTGTCTTATTCAACAGCAGCCAGATGGTCCTTTCAATATGTAAATCAAATCATGTTACTCCTCTGCTCAAAACCCTCCAAAGGCTTCCCATTTGTTTCAGAGTAAAGAACACAGTCTTTGCCATGGCCTTCAAGACACCCCATTATCTAGTTCCCTGTCACCTTTCCGATTCTATTTTATGGCAGTCTTTTCCTCCCTTTCTCTGGGTCACATGCTGCTGCCTTAGGGCCTTTGCACATCTGCTGCAGGCTCACCTGCCTGACATTTACTGTGTTGCTCCCTGACTTCATTCAGGTCTCTATTCAAAGATCTTTTTATGAGAAATGCCTTTCCCAACTACCCTATTTCATATAGCACCCCAAACAAAACACCCCCATTCTCTAATCACTTTTTCCCTTTTATATGACTTATTTTCTTCCCTTACTAGAATGGAAAATTCATAAAAGCAAGGATTTTGACTCTTTCATTCATTACTATGCCTCAGGACCCAGAATAGTGTAAAGGCTCAATAAGCATCAGCTGAATAACTGGGGAAAAAAATCGCTCTTACTTGGCATGAGAGTTCTATAGATATCTTTTATGTCAAGATTGCTAATTGTGCTGCTTGGTCTTCTAAACTTAAGTTTCTCCTAATGTTTTGTAACCATATCTATGTGTTTGCCTTAAGGCTGTTGTATTAGGTTAAGCTGGAGACAAGTAATTCCAAAATCTCAGCAGGTTAATGCAGCAAAAGTGTTCTGCAAAGTCTGCTGTGTCTTATGTGACTCTCTAGGCACCTGCCATCCATGTGGTGACCCACAGATCAGGCTGTTTTCATCTCACAAAAAGGTAGCTTGGATGGGGCTGGCCCTGTGGCCGAGTGGTTAAGTTCATATGCTCTGCTGCAGGCGGCTCAGTGTTTCGTTGGTTCGAATCCTGGGAGCGGACATGGCACTGCTCAGCAAACCACGCTGAGGCAGCATCCCACATGCCACAACTAGAAGGACCCACAACGAAGAATATACAACTATGTACTGGGGGCTTTGGAGAGAAGAAGGAAAAAAATGAGATATTTTTTAAAAAAAAGGTAGCTTGGAACTTCAGGGAAAAGAGCTCATGGAAGACTCCTACCCATTTTTTATACTTGCCTGGGAAGTGACTCATATTACTTTCACTCACAGCCCATTGGCCAGACTTATCTTGCCATTTTATTGTAATATGTCCAGGTGCATATTTGTCTTTATTTATTATACCCAGCAGTTGGTGTGTGCCTTAAGTTTGAGAACTTAGGACTTTCTTCAGTAATAGAAAAATTTTCCAATGTTCTCTCTTTCAATTGTTTCCTAGTATTCTCTCCATTGCCTAATTCTGGAAATCATCTTAGGTATAAGTTGGAGACTCCTTACCTCTTAATTTTTCCTTTCTGTTTTTTTCTTTATTATGTCCCAGTGCTGCACTCAGAAAGATTTCCTCTGTATTATCTTCCAATTCACCAATTTTCCCTTTAACTGTAGAAACTCTCAGGTTTATTCTATCTACAGAGTTTTGAGATTTCAATTACATTTTTTTCTCTTTTCTAATCTATAATTGATTTTTTCATCATTTTTCTCAATTTATATCTGCTTTATTTTGTCTAATACTTTCTTATTTAAAAGATATTAGCTCTTTATATCTTTATTTGAAGGTTATTCAGAGACAACTATGTGTATTTTTTCCAGGAGTCAAATCATCCTCTGGTTGTTGATTTTGTTGAATATCTTCTTGGTCCTGGTTTTCCTCTTTGGTTTTGAATTTTAGTTTTCTGGCTGATCTAGAGTGGAAGTTATTATTTTTTAAAAAAACTTTAAATATCTATCATGCTTTACAAATTTGCAGTCGCTTCTACATGTCTCCTTGACAATCTCAGGCTAGAAACAGGTTTTATGTTAGTGGGCTGGGATTCCTGTCCTGTCATGGTATTGGAGGTATTGCAGATCCAGTACTTAGCAGCTTGTCACAAATCTGATCTGTGTGACTTGCTCTCTTCCTTCCTGTCTCACATGTATGGTTTAATACAGTTGGCAGACCTATCTTTTCTCAGTTCTTTTCTCCCCCCCCAGGTTGGGAGACCCGACCAGCTCTTAGTTTCATGCTGAGTCTGGCTGGTGATCCCGATTTGGAATTCAGTCCTTGACCACCTTCTCATTGCCTTTGTCTATTTCTAGACCTGGAATTCAATAATACCACGTTCGAGCATTTGATCCCTGCTGTCTCTTTTAATACTTTTGTGGTATATGGAAATATTTGTCTTGTATTGGGTACAGATACAACTTTTAATTTTTGAAATTTCAGCTAAAATTGCCCTTTTTATGGTATTTCAAAGACGAGGTATTGAATATGTAAATTTGCAGTGCCAACTTGGCCAGAAATCATTTTAATATAATTTAAAGAATTTATTTTCATTGTAAAAGAATTTATGCTCATTATCATAGACTTGGAAATGATAGAAAAGTATATAGAAAATATTTAAATAAGCAATTATACAACTGCAGAAATAATTACAGTTAACCTTTCAGTGTGTTGTCATCTGTTTTGCTTTTCACTAAATGGGATTTACCCTGTATGTTTAGTTTAACATCCTTCTCTTTTACTCCAGACATAATAGGGTGGATTTACCATGCCATTAAATAATCTTCAAAAGCAATTTTTTTTAACAGCTCCTTAATGCCCCAACATATGGAGGTACTATAAAAACATAAATCATCCAAATTTTTTAATATCTCCGATAGCATAAATTAACATGTAATTACTGAGTAAAAGAGTATGAATATTTTTAAGGCACTTGATATGTAGTGAAATATTTCTATCCAAATATGGTATTTCCACTTTACTTTTCAATGGTAGTAGCACAACTATTCTCTAGCCTGTGCTAAGTATTATTTCTCCAATTTTACCAGTTGGATAGATGAAAAATGCTATTTATATGTTTGTACTTTGAAAATTTTCTATTTCTGTTTGAATATTCCTATTTTCACTTCCAAGTTTTAAATTTTATTTATTCTAAATAAGACTCTAGGTTCCTCTCATTTTTTGGTTTGCCTAGAGAACTAGTTTTAATATTTTCTGTTTATCATAATTTCTACTTATATGCTTTTATTTCCTTATTCAGACTTTTGTTGTGTATGTTCTTTTATTTTATGACTCCTTAGGTTGATTGCTTAATTAATTCATTTTAGTTATCTCCTGTATATTCATAGCTGTACATGTTTTATTAGTGCTGCAGCTGTATTCTGTAAGCTTTGGTACAAATACACTTATTTTCATTATTTCCAAAGTAGGTGGTAATTGGCTTTTCTTTTTGATCCTTTATTTTTTTAAGGAAATTTCTAGTTTTATTTCAATTTTGGTTAAATTTTTTTATATTAATTCTAGTTTTATTGCATTGAGGCTTGAGAATATAAATTTTTTTCTTTAAAACATTATGAACATACTGAACAAATGGTCAAATTTTGAAAGCCTCATGGATCTTTGAAAGAACCTATATTTTCTTTTTGAAGTGTGTAAGGACATATATGTAAATTTATATATTTATTCACATTTGTATTATTCAAAGGTTTTATCCTTTTAATATTTGTTTACTCTGTCATAGGCTGACAATTGTATGATGTTGTACAACTCATTATTTCTGGTAGTTTTTGGTATATATGTTTTGATGTTTGATGATTATATCATCTACCACATAAGTTATATGTCATTGCATTGGATTTCTTTTATTAGTGCAAAATTTTATCTTCCTTTCCCAGGTTACTGCTTTCTGCCTTGAATGTTAGTGCTTTTTACACTAACATTTGCACATAGCTATCGTTATTTGCACAATAACTATACCATTATTTCATTTTTAAACCATCTTTGAAATTTTATGTGAAAATCTTTGGTGATCTGTATATATTTAATTCTTTAACACAAACTTTTAGGAAAATTTATGACATTTAAATCTATTGCTATAACATATATTTGGGCTTAACTATATCACTTTATCTAATGCTTTCTTGCTTTTTATTTTTTATTCTTGATTTTGTTTGTTTTTATCTTATATAAAGGCTTATAAGACTGAAATCTTTTTACTAAGCTTACTATTGGTAATTCTTTTGTTTATGAAATGCATATTAAAGCTATATTCCTCTATGAAATTCGAGAACAAGTTCCTAATGAGGAATTTAAATTATCTGGGCTTAAATTGACTTTCTCTGTCTCTGTATTTACCAATATATACTCCTTTTATCTGGAGTTATGATATCAACCTTTTACTATAAAAATTCTGGTTTGTTTTTCATATACATCTTTTCAAACTTTGAATTTAATTGTGTGCTCATTTGACAGTTCTTCATATTTGATCCTAAAAAATTAATTGGTTTCAAACTTCTTTGCCATTTCTTTTATAATTTAACTGTTACAGTCTTGAGTTCTTGATTTCTCTTTCTCTTTATCAGTTGACAGGTATTCATTTTTTTGTGCTTTCACAAGAAGAGAACATGAATGATTTATCTTTCATGATTTTAAGCTTAGCAAAATGTCTTCCTGCCACCTTTCACATGAACAACTTGGATATGAATCTCTCAGGTTACAAATTTTTTCCAATCACTATTCTGTACAAATTGTTTCATTGTCTTCTGACATTTGATTTTGTGGAGAAGGGTGAGGCCAGCCTTATTTTTACTACTTTAGAGATAAGCTTTTATTCTTCTTTTGAGTTTTAAAATATTTTAAATTTTAATGAAATTTAAAATAAAATGAAACCTCCCTAATATTTCTAGTCATTTGAAAAATTTATTTTATTTCATTCTCACTAAGCTCTTTTACTTTAAGTATTTATATTAGATCTTTGATGATAAAGTCTCTGTTGTTCTGATTTCTGTCTCAGTAACACCTCTCTTCAGTTACATCTAAATTATCTTCTGTTTCTTTCATCTTCTCTTCTATCTCTTTTTCTCTTCTAAATATTGGGAAATTTTCTCAAAATTTTAATCTACATTATTCATTTAACTTTTTACAGTGTCACTTCTGATTTACTTGCCTCCAATATGGATTTTCCTTTACCACAGTGTTTTGGGATTCCCTAGCTATTTCCTTAATTCATTCCGTTTCCTTATCATCTCTGCATTCACTTTGGCACTGATTCTGTTTCAAAGAGTCTGTGTTTTCTTATATATTTTTGAGGATAGCAAATAGATGTGTTCTAAATCTTTATTCTGTCTCATATAGAAATTAATCTTCAAGTATACCTTCTTTACCCAAATCAGTAGGGAAGATTTCCTTTCCTGGGTGTTATTGTTGTCTCTCTTTTTTTAATATAATCCATAGTGACAGATGTATGTATCTGTTTCTATATGTTCATCTTTGAATAGGACTAGTTTTCTCCTAGTACCAACAGACAGGCTTTGTGGATTATTCTTTGCTTCTGTCCTACTCTAATTTGGTAGAAGTCTAATCTTGAAGTTTAAAGTGATGTAACTTAATTTGGGATACATAGGAAGCATTCCTCTGTGTGGATCTTCTGAATTGAATTTTGATATACTTTTACTGACAACTGAACAAGCTAGGGAATTAGATGGACTTTTCAGGTTTTTTTGCACAGTGCCACATGCAAAGACTATATTCATCAATAGATGCTTCTCCTAGTGCTTTGTTTGCCTTTAGCCATTTGTAAAATCTTTCCTCAGAGGAATAATCTATCTCTAAAATTTATCTCTATTTTCTTCATTGTTTGATTGAGGAGGTATAATATGAATGGATATATTATTGAGAGAGAAACTGAAGAGATTGGAAGTAGGGATTAAGATTCTAGCTTTGTACAGCTCAGAGGTCACTTATCAGATGGATCATCAAAGTGGCAACAGAGTGGACAGTGTCTTATGACATGGCTTAAACCAACTGTTTTGCCTACATCCTATATTCTTTTCTTTTTTAAGATATAAGTTATATATAACATTTAGTTTCAGGTGTGTGATATTTGTATATATTGCGAAATGATCACCACAATAAGTCTAGTTAACATGCATCACCATACATAATTATAAAATTTTTTCTTGTCATGAGGACTTTTAAGATCTACTCTCTTAGTAGCTTTCAAATATGCAATACAGTATTGTTAACTATAGTCACCATGCCATACGTTACATCCCCATGACTTATTTATCTTATAATTTTTTTTTATAATATTGTTGTGCCTCAAGGAATAGGGAGCCCCAAGGAGAGAGAAAAAGATGAAGAATGGCCAGTCATTTGAGCAGTCAGAACACACAGCATTTAAGTTCACTGTCTTATATGGGTGCAGTTCGTGGCTCCCCAAAACATGTACAATAGTAACATCAAAGACCACTGATCACAGATCACCATAACAAATATAATAATAAGGAAAAAGTTTGAAATATTGTGAGAGTTACCAAAATGTGACCAAAAGTGAGAAAATGCTGTTGGAAAAATGGTGCCAATAGACTTGTTTGATGCAGGCTTGCCACAACCTTCAATTTATAAAAACTCAATATCTGCAAAGGGCAATAAAATGAGGTATGCCTGTATTTACCACAATTTTTTTATCCATTCATCCATTGATGGACAGTTAGATTGTCTCCATATCTTGGCTATTATAAATTATGCTGCAATGAACATAAGAGTGCATATATCTTTCCAGTTAGTGTTTTTGTTTTCTTTGGATAAATACCCAAAAGTGGAATTGCTGGATCATGCAATAGTTCTATTTTTAGCTTTTTGAAGAAATGTCCTACACTCTTATTCCATGTCTTCAAATGCACATAAGTGTGGGGGAGCATTCAGTTTGGACATGGAATATAGTAAGTGGTAGGAAGCCCTGAGGTTCTGGGTCGGGACCTGAAGGCCATCTGATTGTAGAGGGGATGTGGGGAGACCAAATAGGCCCGAGACCACTTAACTCTCTTAAACGAAAGAGCTAATCACTTCCTATTTTGGCTGCCCCCAAAATGTTTGAAAGTCACAGGAATATCAGAAAGTTAGAACTTAGCCTTTAATAGGCAGATGGCGTGAAATGTAAGATGAGCACTGAATGACAAGAGATGTCAGCCTGTCAAAGATGGGAACAGAGAGCATGAAAGGCAGGAGCACTGGTTCAAAGGTGTGAAGTAGAGGTTCTAAAAGAAAGCAGGATAGCTGGAGCGTGATAGCTTAGTGGGAAAATGCTATGAGAACAGGACAGGGAGGGATGCAGGGTCCAGAAAAGAAAAATTTTTTTAAGCTGGGGTAAGGAGTGTAGATTTAATTAAAATTTTGTGGGAAGACCCTGAGAGAGGGAGGTTTCGAAAGGTAAGTAATATAATTTGGTGAGTTAGCATCAAAGGTTTCATGTATTTTTTTCATTCATTCATTCATTCATTCTTATATTCTTTCATCCATCAAGTAAATACATGTTGACCAAATAACAGTAAGTTTTAAGCACTGCAATGGGGTTACATCTTAGGACTCCCAGTTCCTAGTAGGGGTTGTTTCCACTATGCCATGTTATTTCTCTACTAGTTAGTAAGCTCTGTGTGAACAGGGTCTACACTTCTATATGTTTGAATCTCCTGTTCCTTATCCAGTATTGGCTTACCGTAGCCCTTGAATAATACATATGTGAAGTGAATAATAAGTAATATTCTGTATATACACATTTAGAGGTCTTATTAATAGGGGAGGGATGTTTCTAAAGAACATTTAAATAAGAGTGGTGACAGTGGGCATCCTTGTCTTGTTCCTGTTCTCAGAGGGATAGTTTCAGTTTTTCTCCATTGAGAATGATACTTGCTGTGGGTTTGTCATATATGGCCTTTATTATGTTGAGGTATTTTCCTTCTATACCCATTTTACTTAGAGTTTTTATCATAAATGGGTGCTGTATCTTGCCAAATGTTTTCTCTGCATCTATTGAGATGATCAGGTGGTTTTTATTCTTCATTTTGTTAATGTGGTGCATCACATTGGTAGACTTGTGGATGTTGAACCATCCCTGCATTCCTGGAATGAAACCCACTTGATCATGATGTATGATCATTTTAATGTATTGTTGTATTCGATTTGCTAGTATTTTGAGAGGATTTTTGCATCAATGTTCATCAGTGATATTGGCCTGTAATTTTCTTTTTTGGTGTTGTCCTTGTCTGGTTTTGGTATTAGGATAACGTTGGCTTCATAGAATGAGTTAGGAAGCCTCCCCTCCTCTTTAATTTTTTGGAAGAGTTTGAGAAGGATTCTTTGAACGCTTGGTGGAATTCAGCAGGGAAGCCACCTGGTCCTGGACATTTATTTTTTGGGAGGTTTTTGGTTGCTGTTTCGATCTCATAACTGTTGATTGGTCTATTCAAATTCTCTACTACCATATGATCCAGCTATCCCACTGCTGGGTATTTATCCAAAGAACTTGAAAACACAAAGACATAAAGATACATGCACCCCAATGTTCACTGCAGCATTATACACAATAGCCAAGACTTGGAAGCAACCTAGGTGCCCATCAAGGGACGAATGGATAAAGAAGATGTGGTATATATACACAGTGGAATATTACTCAGCCACAAGAAATGATGAAATCCAGCCATTTGTGACAACATGGATGGTCCTTGAGGGTTTTATGCTGAGTGAAATAAGTCAGAGGGAGAAAGCCAAATTCCATATGATCTCACTCATAAGTAGAAGATAAAAACAACAACAAACAAGCACATAACAATGGAGATTGGATTGGTGGTTACCAGAGGGGAAGTGGGGGGAGGGCAAAAGGAGTGATTAGGCCCACATGTGAGGGGATAGACTATAATTAGTGTTTGGGTGGCGAACATGATGTAATCTACACAGAATTCTAAATATATTACAATGTACATCTGAAAGCTATATAATGTTATAATCCAATGTTACTGCAATTAAAAAAATAAAAAATAAATAGATAAAGAACATTTAAAAAGATAGTCATCATCAGCAGTGACCAGGCTTCCCTATCAGTCAGAGACCCATAATGTCCTTGCAAGGCTGATCAGTGGCTTAGACTCAGTGGGCTTTTAATCAGGCTAAATCTGCTGCCCTTTCTATGCATATATTTGCTGGGACTCTACCACGTCAGATTTAGCCATGCTGACGTGGAATAGTCAAGATTTGCCTCTTTAGTTGTCAACAAATATTTAGTGAAATCTCATATCTAAAGTGTATATGAATTCAAAGAAAGCCCCAAGCCCTCCACCCTACTGTGGGTTCTACTCCATACACAGTCTTTTCTTAACATATATTCTCAAGATTTTCAACAGTGGAACATCTGTTTCACTTTGAGGTAGCAATGATAAGCATCTGCTTGGAGGAATGATCTGAATAAAACAGGGCACATTTATTTGCCATATTATATATTATCTAGTCTTACATTGTTTATGAATAAATCATAAAGGATGGATAAACCAGTGACCACAACAGCATGTTTTATACTGAGTTTAAAACATAAATTTATGCATTCATAATTTTTTCCCTGTAGAAACTAAAAAAATTATGTTTTAAATAGATAATAGCATGGATTTTGACTATAGCTCAGCAGTTGAGTACATAGATTTCAGAAATTTCTTAATTAAATTAGAACTCAATTGGCTGGTTGAGAGTCCTAGTGTTCACAACTGCACCATTCAAAGCATTAAGCATAAGTGAGTCAAAGATAAAAATACACTATCTTATGAGAAGAAAGGAAAAAATATGTGTACATATATATAGACATATTCCATATTTGCATAAAATTTAATCCTCAAAACTCATTTTAAAGATAAGAAATGTAGCAAAAGTTCACGGACTTCTTAAAGTCACACAGGCAATTAGTAACAGTGTGAAGTGAAAAGCACGTGTTTGCATTTATGGTCTAGTATTCTTGGCTTACACAACAACTGCTTCATTGATAATTTATTTTGAAACCATATTTGGGGGCTCTCAATGACATTTAGTATGCAGCTAAATCCAGAATAACATCCATTTTGAATTCTTATTTGATTTGGTGTATATAAATAGTTCTTCGGGTGAATCAAGTACAAGATGGAGCAGGAAGATATACAAAAGATTGATCATTGGGTTATTGCATTACGGAATCTGATCTCCATTGGTATGCTGAATGACAGAATTGTTCTACACAAGAGCCATTTATCATATGACTTCCGTTGTTAAAGTAGCAGTGTTTGCATTACGTATTTTCTTGTTGTTTAATGCAGACCCCCACAAAAGGCAGAATTTGGTCACTCTGAGGCTGCAGTATTCTTTGTCCCAACGTGGCTGTCATAAAACAAGCAAACAAACAGAAAATCTAGAAGTAGTAAATAATCTTTTTAAAAATCCACGTGTCCCTTTAAGCATAAAGAAAAAAAATGACCCAGTGAGACTTTCGGTGACGTTGGTCTGCATTCACTCAGCTAGAGGCAAGCTGTTCTCCTCTCCCACGACTTTGGCTTCTCTTTCTTTTGTATTCTCCATTTCCTTTCCCTGGGCCAAATGCGTAGATTCCCCCATTGTGCTCAATGACAGAGTAGACTTTTGTGGAAACCACCAGGAGTATTTGTAATCTCTTGGCTTTGCGGAAGACTCAAATGCTGAGAAGAACAAATTCTGATGTTTTACAGCCACAGGAAGAGAGTTAGAGATGTTGAGAGAAGGACAATTTGGGTGGCGTTTTCACATGTGTTCCTCCTTGATGGATAATCCAGGGTGGGGATCTGGTACGACTGAGGCCAAGTTGTATTTCTGTCCTCTTTTTCCCTTGTGGCTTTGGAGAGCAGCCATGATGAATGCAGAGTTTTAACTTAGAGCATGACTTCCTCATCTTAGAATGCCAAGGTTGGAAAGGCCATTAAAGGTCATGTTGCCCAGCCTTCCATCAAAATCAATTTTAGATGAAGTCTGCAGGAAAGAGTAAGAGAAATTTTTTTTATAGAAGAAACTGTCTTTTAGAATCTAAGACTGTTTCTTTCCCTTTGAAACAACATCTATGGCCATCCAGAATTGGTCAACATTATAGAAATGGAGTGAGGGATGGTGTTAAAGGACATTAGTTCAGCTTCTCATTTTCAATGCAAAAATCCCTTGGTTCGAAGTAGAACACTTACCATCTATTGATGTTATTGGATTGGTATGAAATTCTGATGGTCTTAAAATGCTGTTTAACCCCAGGACCATAATAAGTGAATCCTTTACTTTACTAGTCACCTCTTCCTGCGAGATCCCAAGACAGGCATATGCACAGAGGCTGAAACAAGATGGAATAAGACTTTAATACTAGCCAAGAGCTTCGAGAATACACCCCAATAAAAACACTGATGGGCTAGGATGGATTCCACAGAGGACTCCTTTATCTTACTCAGCTTAGACTGACTTAAGAGTCTTCACTAGAATAAAAGCAGGCCAAAAGATCTATTCTCTCTATGTCCCTCCAAACTCAAAATCAAGTTGTAAATCTTACCACGTTGCTATGATAAAAGGCCTCACGCCCAGCTAGCAGCAGATAAACTCACAAGAATGGGAGTGTGTAGTCTGTTGGCTGGCCTTGGTTCATGTGGGGATGAGAGGGCAGGCATATCTTCTGGGACCACCCTACCTGGTTATGTGAGAGAAGAGAAAACCCCTGAAGAGTAGGAGGAAATGTCCCAAGTGGTATACTCTGTTATTCCAGCTGTGTGGAAAAAATGGTAGAAAGGACACATCAGTTTGTACAGGCCCAGTGATTCCAATGCATGCACCATACTGAAGAAGAGGTTTTCTAACCTGGCCAGTCCTACTAACATTCTTCCTTTTTCTCCTTTGAGTATATGTTGAAGGGGTGGAGAAAGGGTATGAGTGTCTTTCAGAGACCACTCTCTTGCATAGCTTTCCTACCCAGAAATAGCCATCCAGTCTCCACTGTGCTCCTAATGCCATCTTAAATAAGGGACAATGGTCAGATTCAATACCAACATTATGGTTTGGCCATGGATCTGGCTCCTACAGAGAGATGTATTGAGGCCATTTTTGAACTATTTTTATTTAACCGCACCAAGTATATTTGGTACCAGAGCGTGTCCCAGCACACTGTCTCACTCTGAAGTTTTCTCACAGAAGCCAATGAGCATGTTCAGGATATGCCAGTTTCTCAAAGGAAACATAAAGTAGAGGGAGGTCGGACTCTGTGCTGGAACTTCCTCCACTGCGACGAAAGCAGTCACGGAGGACACACGGGCTGAGCACCAGAGCTGGCTACGCAGATGTCCATTGGAAAGATGTACGGTTAGGCCAAAGGCTCAGTGAAATGTCTGTACACTTTAAAGATGAGAGTCTTCCTTCGAGGTGAGGTGGTCCTTCTGTTTTTATAAGGTAAAGACTTAAAGGAAGTGTTCAGTTTCTTTATGCACAGTGAAGACCAAGGAGTAGGCCTTTTGAGCAAGTTGCACTCATACCAAAAAGAGTAGCATTTCAGATAAGAATTTGAGATCCTGAAACTCAGAATATAAACCAGTCATCTGATGTGTCCAGCTTATGTTTCCACCTTCCTATTGTTAAGGTACATTTTTCTAGTTGTTGATAGAGAGCTTTTGTTCTTGCTTCCTCACCTCCTTCTTCCCCCTCCCTTCTTTTATTTATTTATTTTTTTTTTGATTTTTTGTGGGTCTGAAATATTAATCCTGAAAAATGGAACTTGGGTGAAACTGTTGATGTTTTGATCCTGGCCTTTAATTTTTTCAGGGACACAAAGGTGAAGTTCAAGAGATGGAGTTGAGTGGTTGTTCTTTAAATTGTGGTCTCAGCCATATCTCTGAGCCTGTGCCTTTTCTGCAGTCCCTTGGCTGTCTGGGGATGGTCAGAGTCACATTTCATTGTCTCTAAAAGTTGTCAAGGCCCTGTCCTTTGCATTCCTTCAGGCTTCTCTTCACTACAAAGACCGCACTTGGTGCCAATTTCCCAATGGGAGAGAACATTCAGGGTTTTAGTTTTGACTTTTCAAAGTTTAATGCTTTTCCATTTTCTTTTCTCTGTGTCAGCCACGTTTCAAGTCAGGTACAATTGATCCTCATTATTAAAATTGATTCCATATTTGCAAATTTTCCTACTCACTACACTGTTTGTAACCCCAAAATCAGTACTTGTGACATGCTTTCACTGTCATTCACAGACACGTACCAAGCAGCAAAAATTTGAGTTTAACAAGATGCATGTTCCCAGCTGAGGTCAAATGAGGCCATGCTCTGCCTTCTTGTTTCAGCTCTCATGCCATAAAGAACTGTCCTTTTCATGGCCTGTTTATTGCTATGCTTTTCACATTTTGTGATTTTTGTTGGTGATTTTGATGTTTAAAACCACCTCCAGACATAGTGCTGGAGTGCTCTCTAGCGTTTCTGGATCAAGAAGGCTGTGAGGTGCCTTTTGGAGGAAGCACATGTGTTAGATATGCTTTGTGTGGGCGTGAATTATAGTGCCGCTGGCTGTGAGTTCACTGTTAATGATTTAACAATATATATTAAATATATTGTCTTTAATTGGAAAACACATAAAACAAGGTTATGTATTGATTGGCTGACAAAAATCTTGTGATCAGAGGCTTTCAGGAACCTAACCCTCTATTTCCCCTAGGAGCAATGCTTCAGTATGTGCAGCAACTTGAAGAACATAACTACTGTAAACAATAAGAATCAACTGTAATTGTCTAATAAGTGCTAGCTGTACTGATAAAGATAAACATTATAGACCCAATATACCAGGGAAGGATGTAGGCACATTCTTGCCATGTAAACAACATTTGACAGTGGGGGAAGTGGGAGAACTCTCCTCTTTCCTTGTTAGAACTTCTCCTATAAGCCAGATAGAAACGCAACATTTTCTAGGCCATTTCACTTGGATTGCAGCTTGTTTTCTTTCACACTCCTGGTGCCTTCCAAAAAATGCCTGTTTAATTAAGAAAAAGTTGGCCTCACTGTTATGTATACATTTTCAGTCTGAGGACCTATGGAGGGGAGCCACCCCACTCTTCCAGACAAGAGTGGTTTGTTGAATTTTACATTAAATCTTGACATTGCAATAAATCTCTGAACCTGCACCAGCCTGCATTGGATATTTAATACCGTTCTCATTTCCAATACTAATCAATCATGAAAGAACATGCTGTTATTTTTTAGTAACATGCACACATTTAGATGACTAAAAAACAGCCTATTGATAGTTCACACACAGACAAACTTATTGATACTTGTCAAATTGTGTTTGTTGATTGATTTGGCCATTGTACTACTATGGATGTAGAGTAAAACCAATATGACATTTTTATTTCCTGACATTTTATTTCTTTCTGGGGATAGATGGGATACGGGGAAAAGAACTGTCTTTTGGACAGGAGTAATACCGGGCCTGATCAGCTGAGCAATTATCTTTAAAGAATGCTCTCAACTCTACTTCACGTCAGACATGTTTTGGAAGACCCCTCAGTCTACTGCACTGTTGAATCACTCGTGTTGGAAACTAAGCTACTAAGGGGCCAAGAAATCTTGACTGTGTAACGTCTTCAGCTACACTTTTTTAAAAATTTTTTTTCTTGCTTTTTTTTTAAGAGGTCATTAGGAAGCACCTTAGGAAGCTTTCGAAATGTATTAATAACATTGGGCACAATGCACAGATACCAATATGGCCATTTTCCTCAACCTTCTAACTCAGTTTGAGATTTTGCAGCCTCCACTCTTCTGACTGTGAATTCCAAATGTCAAGGCAAAATAGCAATAAGAAGTCAGTAAAATGTGAAGGTTTTCTCAGGCCTCTACTAAGAGCCTAGCTAGATGCAGAATTTTTATTCCTTTTGGTAAATAGATTCAGATTTGGTATGATTCAGCAAACTAAAAAATATTCTCTGCGCAAGCTCATCTCTGCCTGCTAATTGCATGAAGCTTGACAGATCCTCCTAAGACAACACCAAATAAGGGCTGGCTAGAAATCAGAACCTCGTTGCCAAGCACTTTGGGTCTTCCCAAGGAACTGTAATGTTCCCGGAGATGTTGATTAATGGAAGTGGGGAACTTTGTGGACTGGGGATAAAGCCCCAAAGATTGATAGGCTATTGCCAGCATTTGTTATTTTTGACTTCAGGTTTTTAAATCTTTTCCCTCCATCCTCCCTAAAAGAAACTTCCTCGATCACGTAGGACTGATAATGGGAGTAGAGTTTGATTCCTCTTGGAGAAATCCAAAAAGGAAGCACAGAGTGTTAATAAGCCCAGGATTTTGCCTTCCGTTCTGTAATGCTCTGCCCCAAAATACAAAACCTAATTAGTGCATCCACAGAAGCGTTAAATGGGTTTCATGCTGTTTAATAAATGCTTTACGTGCTTTGGTGCCACTGCAAAATGTGTGGTTGAGTGAGGGTGGGAGTCGGCAGAGGAAATTGTTGCTTCTAATGCTTCTGCCAATGTTATGCACTTTGGGGTGAGCATTGGAGAGGTGTGTTTATACCTCAGGTGCTTCTTGTTTTCACCCAAGTTATCCTCCCTTTGGCTATTACATCATTTTCCTGGGCTTTTTCTCAGAGGCCTAGTTTCCAACGACTTAACTCATAATTGTTCGCACTCTGAATAATCAGAAATTGCTAGTGACTGACATGAACTGAGTAACCACTGTGTAATGAGCGCAGAATGGTACACAGGAATTAGAAGGTATGACCTCTGTTTTTGGAGAGCTTATGTCCTTTGTGGGGAGACAGAACATCCACTATCTGACTTGCAGAGTAGAGCCTTGGTCTGCCATTCAAAGTCCTCCCTAATTTGCCCCTTGTTTAGTTACTGGTCTGTGATGTGGATCTTTTTTCTTAGAGACTGGTCTTTGTTGTCTTCTACATCAGTGGTCGCCAAGCTTTGCTGCACAAAAGAATCACCTGGAGAGCTTTAAAAAAAATATTCAAGCTACATCCTCCATCAGTGCTTGGAGAACTTTAGCCTGAGTCAGAATCACCTAGAGAGCATGTTGAAACACAGATTACTGGGCTTCACACCCAGAGTTTCTGAGTTAGCAGGTCCGGGACTTGATAATTTGTATTTCTAAAAGTTATTGCTTATGCTGCTAGTCCAAAATCACACATGAGGATATTTGCCCTTTATCAGTGAAATCAGAATCTTTGTGGCTTTGGTATTTGCAAATTCTTCTGATGATTCCAGTGTGCCACCAAGATTAAGATCCACATTGTTAACATTCCTTGCTAATTAATGCACATTGTAGAGGTAGATCCACAATGAATTTCTCTAAATGTTTCCTGTTATTTGGTTCTTTTTCTCCAACTAAACTGTAAAAGTCTTAATGCCAGAAGCTGTGTCTTCTACTTTGCTCTCAGGGTGCCCAACACAGGGTGAGCACACAGAAGTGTAATTTGAATGGCATTAACACAGCAAAGTTTGGAGGACAGATGGGAAGAATTGGAGGTATCACCAACACCCTTGGTCTCCCCATTCTCCAAACATCCAGGGGAAAGTTATTTCCCTCTATTTACGGACTCATAAATGTGTTGCAGAGCTTCCTTTCCTCCTTCCCTTCCTTCCCAATGGGGAGGGCACATTTTTAATATTTACTTTTAAACAAAGAAGCTGCAGAGAATACTATATTCATAGACATAAAATTTGTATTTGTATCCTTGCTCTGATATTTTTGCTTATATGATCTTTGAGACATTACTTAAAATTTTCAAGCCTCCATTTATTCATTTGTTAAATAGGGATAAGGACAGACTTCACAGACTTTTGAGAATTAGATGAGTTTATGCTCAAAATAGTTCTAAACACAATACAAAACACAAAAGTCACAGTAGGCCTTTTGTTTATAACCACATTGTAGCAAACACACCGTTTCCTGGAAAGATACTTGAGGTGCTCATGGAGTGTATGGAGCAGCAAGGGGAGATTAACAAGGTTTTTAGCCTTATCCCATCATCACAATGTGTGGTGTGGAAACCAAGAGGCTGGGGAATGGAAAATTTCTAGTGATTCCATAATAACGATGGAGACAAGCCCTTGTTGAATGTCAGTAGATGATAAAATCTACTGAAACATCAGTTCTGTATTCACATAGTCAGGAAGTCGGCTGTGAGCACCTAGATTTCTACACCAACCTGTTGGTAACTTTAGTACTTTGCTTCCAGAATGATTCATACGAAATAAAGAGAACTGGTATCCTACTTAACTGGTTTTTAGCAAATATTCTTTCCCTTAATTCTAGAATCGTAAACATGTTTTGAGAAAGCAATGAGGTTACATAGTTGTGAAATAAAGTTCCTATAGGAGAAGGAGATGGTGAACCAAGAGAGTCAAGAATCTTTGTCAAACTATTAAGAAAGGCCCCTGCCCTTTGAGATGTGCTGTCTGTTAAGAGCTTTTGTGCTACTGAAAGTGTGGTACACACAGAATCACCTGGGCGGCTGTTAAGAACGTAGACTCTCAAGTAACACCCTAAGCCTCGTGAACCATAATCTGCATGTTTTCAAGAGCCCCTGGTGATTCATAGACACCTTAAAGTTTAAGGAAAAAGATAGAAGAGTCTCTTAGAACTACACTGGGAATTAGGAGAACTAAATTAGGAATTTAGTTCTATCTGCACCTCAGTTTCTCCACATGGAAAAAAATGAGTAGAATAAGTCCCATTCAAGGGCCAGCCCCAGTGGCCTAGTGGTTAAGTTCAGCGCACTCCATTTTGGCAGCCTGGGTTCAGCTCCCAGATGTGACCTACACTGCTCATCTCAGTCGCCATGCTGCGGTGGTGGTTCACAGGAAAAAGAGGAAGCTTGGCAACAGATGTTAGCTCAGGGCACATGTTCCTCATCAAAAAAGGGGAATGTTGGCAACAGATGTTAGCTTAGTGGAAATCTTCCTCAGCAAAAAGGAAAAAAAAGAATAAGTCTTGTTCTTTCAGTTGATGGGAACAGGTAGTAGAAGGACACCAGCAGAAAAGGTCTAGGGGTCCAATGGCTAGAAGATCCATCCTATTCCTCCTTACCCACCTCCTCTTTGGAAGCTCGCCTAGATGCCCATCTCACTTCAAGCTGCTTTGGGGTTTGGCAGGTAAGATGTCCCAGCTGTATCAACTCCAATTATGAGAAGTTGAGATTCTCCCATGGGTACACAGTCCTCCTGGCATCCTGCACTATCTCTGCCAAAGCTGAGTGGAGACTCCCCTACCTAGACTTACCTTCAAGGCAGGCAGCTTTCAGGAGTACAGGTGAGAAGATGCCCTGTTTCTTGGCCACTAGGAAGCACTTCAGCCAAACAAAAGTCTTCTCTGGTTACTCAGCATGTCCTGCCTTGGACAACCGGGAAAGCACACAGGGAACAGTGGTGTTGGTGAGCTCAGCTCGTGTTCTTGATAGCAGATAATTAAAGAAAACACCTGTGTGGCTGCTAAATCACTTCCCGCTGTTCCCCTGTGCAAATGCTATGCTCAATAACCCTACAAGTGCCTCAATTCTTCCACAAACTGAGGCAGCACATAGAGCCTCAATGCATAAAGCTGGCAAGTTATTAGTTCAGGACCCCTTAAAGCACCTCTTAAGATTGATTTGTTACTAGTCCACTGGGCCCCTCAGTCAGCCTGGCTGCAGTTTGCCTGACTGCAGCCTAGGAATGGCTCATGGATGAGAAGTGGACCGTCTCTCTCCAAATGTCCTTCTTTGATCAGCACATCTCTGTATCCAAAGCAGGCTCATAGAAGAGCTCTGCAGCTGCAGGAGGCAGAAAACCTTAAACCGCAACTGAAATACTGTAATCTGGACCGGATGCTGCCCCAGGGAAAACCAGGCAACAACGGTGGAGTGAGATGGAAGTGGGACTGATAGATTTTGTTGGAAATACAGGAAAGGGAAATGACAGTAAATCAAAAGGCAAGGCTATCATTGTGAAAGGGCCTCTTCATGCTGCTGAAGTTTATGGTGCTTTGGTTACCACCAGGATCTTGTGGGGCCCCAGCTGTCCAGCACAGAGGAGATGGCTCCCCTCCACCAGCAGATGGATTAGTAACCAGATTTAGTGTGATGACAGGCCAGCTTTGTAATTTACTTCTTCCAGGGCAAAGCAAGACTGCTTTCAGTGCAAGCTTTAGAGTATTTGAGCAGATGAATGAATGAGCCTGAGAGACCCAGCAAAGAGAATTGCTGGATGTCAGAGAGAAGAGAAGGACGTCAAAAGAGCAGAACTGCATTCTGAGAAGAAAGGACAGCTGCATGTTCACCCCACCCACTGTCTGCTGCATCACTGCCTTATTCTCTTCATAGCCTTTGCCACTAGCTGAAATCATCTTGTTTATATGTTTGCCTACTTACTTAGTATCTATCTTCCCAACTGGAATGTGATCTCTGCAAGAGCTGGACTATTGTCTAACTTCT
Source organism: Equus przewalskii (assembly GCF_037783145.1). Lineage (NCBI taxonomy): Eukaryota > Metazoa > Chordata > Mammalia > Perissodactyla > Equidae > Equus > Equus przewalskii. Next base: position 63,969,095 of record NC_091831.1, read on the forward strand.
TCACAGCTATATCTTCAGAACTAGTCCAATGCCTGGCACATAGTAGGTGTACAATAAATCTTCTGAATGAAAAAGTGAACTTATATTATTCAAGGACTATTAACCTAAGAAATTCTGGCAACTTTCAGAGTTGGCATAGATCATCTTCATGTTTTGGCAAAGGGTAGGTAGGAGGGTTGTTTTCCTTCATGGGGAAGAGAACACATAAAATAGTTTAAGCCCATTTCTGCGTCCACAAAGAAGCTTTGTGGATCCTTTTTTCTCTCTCAGTCCATTAGGACTCTTGGAAAAGGTACCTTGGGTGTCCTGGCATAAAGTTCTTAGCCAACATTTATTAAACACAGTGTGCTGGCACTCTGCTAAGAGTGGAGGGATACAAGGTGAATATCAGAATTTCCTGCTCTCAAGGATTTCATGGTTGCTGGAAAGTAATAGGCAGGCAAACAGACAATGAGTCCTTTTGTGTATAAGGGCTGTGATCGAGATGTGCTTAAGTTACAGCTAGGGACAAAACCTTGGAATTGGAAGGGGAAGGGAGGAAAGGCAGTAATAACTTCCCAGAAGAAATTATGTATATTCTGAGTCTTGAAGGAGGGATAGGAATTGGCTCTAGGTTATGATGACAGGGAAGGGTGTTTCCAGGAAGAGATGAGCGTTATGATGCTACAGAGGCAAGAAAACCTGGTGTTGAGAACTGCAAATGTAAAGGATGAGTGGACAAGTGGTGAGAGATTAGAATGGATCGGTACCCAGTGAGCATGCCTACAATAAACAAAGGACTTGAGAAAAGCACTTCAAGGTGGAGAGGGGTTCCCAGAGGAGAGACGGCTAGAGGAGTTGGGTGAACTCTGGTGACAGAATGCACCCAGTGGAGAATTTAACCAAGGATCATTCGTTTGTGCTTACATACCTGGATCATCTTTCCAACTTCAACTTCTTGCTCTTCAAGCTCATCTATTAGCTGTCCTCTTGTTTACTTCTTTGAGCAAAAATACAGAAAGAACCAGAAGAATGAAGTAAACTCAAATACCTTCATAATTTCTCAATGAGCAGCCCTATCTGAAACAGTTAGTGAGTTAGAAATCTGAAATAAGACTTCAAATGATCCATGGTTTTCTATTACACAAGTTTTCCTCATGTCTTCTTTACCATAGTAGGTAATGAGTTGTGAATTTTTGTGTATCCGTATACATATTCATGCTCATATGATCATCTCTTAGAGGACGTGTGGCACAGAAAGACAATAGAACATGTCATATGCTTTTTGACCAAAGATACAGAGTAGCTCTTCTCTCCTCCCTATTTCAACATGGCTTTGTGGACATGTGGACATACAGAAGAAGCAGGCAGCAGTGCAGAGGCCATACCTACAGAACTGTTTCTCAAAGTCAAAGATGAGAGGATGAACAGGATTGAGATAAGTCTATATTTTGGCAAACAAGAACTCTTGGTGGCCTGTCAGTGCTAGAATGCTCCCACTATCATGTTAACTAATTGATAAACTTATACTGTGCAAATACTTGTTCTCTGATATTACCATTTCTCAGAAAGATACATAGGAAAAGAAACCAAGCCTGTGGCATCTGAGTGACCTTGAGCTAGGAGTCCCAGAATATAAACAACATTTACAGATGAAGATCTTTTCCCGATTGTCTCTGACTTCCTTTTCTGATTTTTGAATGCAATTGGCAGTTTGAATCCAGTGTAATTTCTGTCACTTGGGTAATGGGCCATATTTTTCTCCATTGTTCTTCTGTGATCTCAAGTGTTCAAGTGGTCAATGTCTATGATACCACCCCTATGATACCCAGGGCTTTGGGGTCACCAGGAACATTTCCAGCTGTGGGTATATGAGCCTCTCAAAATAAAATATTCACTACGGGCTGATATAGAGGCTTCCTGGTTCCCTTGTGACTTGAGCTGAAATTTTAAGACCCAGGTGTGTCATTTTCTCTCTGTAAGTACTCTAGTGCACCCAGCAACAGCTTCCTACTCCACAGTCCTTGCAGCCATCATTACTGCCTTAAGGGCTAAGTGCAGCAGCCATTTGTTTGCCCAAGTCACTTGGTGCAGTAGGCACAGTCAACCACAATGATAATTTGATTAACTTGATGCAACTGTTTACGAGAAAGACAAGATAAGGATATGTCCAAAACATCCTAGGGGGCCCAGCTTTGGGGGTGTGTTTCCTAGGACCAATTCTGAGCACTAGCATACTGATTATTTTGACAGAAATAATTTAATATAGGAATTTGTTAAACAGTGTAATTGTTTGCTAGAGTTGCTTTAACAAATACCACAGACTGGATTGCTCAAACAACAGAAATTTATCTTCTCACAGATGTGGCTAGAAGTCCAAGATCAAAGGTGTTGGCAGGGTTGATTTCTTCTGAGGGCTCTATCTTTGGTTTATTGATTGATGCTTTCTCTTCATGTCCTCACATGGTCACCCCTAGGTCTGTGTGTTTGTATCCTAATCTCCTTTTCTTCTAAGGAGACCAGTCAGATTGGATGAGGGCCTACCCATATGACCTCATTTTACCTTAATCACCTCTCTAAAGGCCCTATCTCCAAATATAGTCTTATTCTAGGCACTGGGGTTCAGACTTCAACATACGGATTTGGAGGAAGGACACACTTCAGCCCATAGGAAACAAGTATTGGAGGACTGGAAAGACAAGGAGAGAATGTTGAAATAACGGAGATAGTAACTACAAGAAGAAGCTATCCTACCCTTAGGGCTGGATGTACAAAAGGAAGAGATTGGAAGTTCAGAGAGCCTAGAAGCTTGGATAAGGGGCCTTACAGAACTGGGATCCGGACCTCTGAGGAAGGGGTGCTAGCAGATGGTGCTGGCATCTATGATGGAGGCACAATGAGACTAGTGTTTGGGAGCATGGGAAAAACCGGGAAGGAACATGTCCTTTCTCCCTCCTTCAGCCTTCCAGTCTTGTTTTAGTGTCCTCCATAGGTAGAACCTAACAGGGGTCCTCTGGTAAAGGAGAAATGTAATCTGCAATTCACGGCCCCAGCTTTATAGGACGTATTATTGAAGCATGGAGTTGAGCTGAGAGACAGTAACTTAATAACCAGTATAAATTCCTTTGGCTTCTTTTAAAAAGTCATATCCTTCTTTATAGCCTTGCTTTTATTACTTAGCAACCTATTAAAAAATTTTCAATGTCTTTACACTTCTGGAGCATGAATTCTAATGTTTGTGCAATGCATTTCATCATAGGGATGTGCCATAGTTTTCTTAACCAACTTTCTATTCTTAGCCGTTAGGTATTTTAAATTTTTGTTGGTCTTATAAAGAGTAATGCAGCCTGCTAAATCTAAGAATATATCCTTAAATAATCCCTTGGGATAAATTTTTTATAAGTGAAATTTCTAAGCCAAAAAATCTGGGTAATTTTAAGGTAAAAACTCACTTTTTCTAAGTGAGTTCTGTTCTGGAATGTAATAGGGTAAGATAATACTGTCCTAAAACCTTAGGTCCATGAGAGGGTTTAAATAGTATATGACAAATGTGAGCAATAAGAATGGGGATATAATTTTTTCAGAGTGAAACAAAACCTTTCCTTTAAGAAAGCATTTAAAGGCAAGGCAAATAGCAATGGTAGCATCTGCCTTAGTTGGTGGAGATGCCATGTTGTGTCCATGTCCACATGTCACCATGTTACTGATTTTAATGCAATTACATTCTTAGCAGCACTAACTCTGGAAAGCATTTCTCTAAGTAATCCAGTGTAACTTGGTGCTTATGGTTGGACAAAGGAGCAGGCAGGGTTTATATCGTTATTTATGGAGTGTAGCCTTGTAGGAATTATGCTGGCCAGAGGACATTGCCATAAATCTTTAATGATGGTTGTGTTTTTGATTCCATCTTTAGTCTCTGAATTTCAGCTTTGATAATTAAAACTCCATATCATAAAATGTTGGCCTGTGACAAGTTTATTTTTCTCCTCGGATGCCCTGATTTTCTGAGATATGACTCACTGGGTCCTCTGTGGAGGATAAATGTCTGGATGGTTCTGAGCTGGATATTAGAAGCTCACCTTCTTGACAGAGATTTGGCGTGCAGGTTTGGGTGTTACCTTCAGAAAATCTGAGTTCAAGCCTTTGCTAGCTCCCTGAGGACAATTCCGAGAAAGTACTACCCCCCGAGCTGGTTTCCTGGTGCTGGGGTATGCTCAGTTTTATAAGACTAAATAAATTGATAAATTCAGCTGATTCAGAGCGTTTACATAATCTTTCCAATGTCAACAGTCATTTAAATTATCCTAACTTTATACTGAATCTCCGAAATCCAATTACTAGCTAATAATAATTGTCAGTTTTGCTTTAAACCTTTAATGATAGGTCACAAGGGATGTGTAGCAGCAGGATTAAATCGCCTTGGACTGTGGCTATGCCCAGCCTTAAATTACTCGCCTCTTATCTCTGGCTAACAGAGCTACTATAGGTTTTGTCACCATTTTTGCTAAATAGAATAAATGTCACCAAAATTAATTTCATCTTCCTTAAATTAGCTTCTTAGAGTGATTTCTCACTTCAGTCAAAATTTATTTCATCAAGAATTTAATTTCCTTCTTCATCTCTTTTATTTGAGACAATGTGACTGTTCCGGAGCAAATGTCTGTTAATCACTGGCTGGCAAGTTTTGAGGCTTGCTTTTCATTAATAATTGCTGACCCTTATGGGGGAGTGTTGGAGGATATTTCTGTTTTATTTAGCTATTGCATGCTTTTAAGCAGAGTAGGCTGGGATCTTTCTGAAGAATCTCAGAGAAAGTTCTGAACCTTGCATAGACCAGGAAACATAAAGTTAGCACAAAGCAAACACTTTTTTTCACATGAGGGATGATTCAGCAGGGAGTTTATAATTAGGTAGTTCAGTTGCTTTTACTACTTTTTAATTATTTTCAGGTATATACCTCTGATAATAGCTATCCTTTAAGTAAGGCATATGTTTGGAAAAACTGGAGGGATTTTAAAGTTAAACTTCTTGTCATAGAAGACAAGAAAAAACATGGAAGGTCACCTAACTCTGAAATGTATCCTAAAGACAGGATGATAGCACCACAACAAATTCTTTTTGCTCATCAACCAAAATCCCAAGGCATCAAAATGGGAAGCGGGGGATGGTTAAAACAAAGGAAAGATAAATAGAGAGACCCGCTTCCAGACAGGCAGTGTGAGGAGTTCTGTGGCCTGCTCCCCAGTGAAACAAGCATCACTCTTTAAGATTATGAAAAAATACCAACCATTTAACATCTCTGGATATGATCATAGGGGAATACAGCAACTGCAGAAATATTTATTCAAGAAAGTCCACTAAAACTCATAAGGAACAGTGAGATTCTGTGGCACTTGAAACATGACCCATTTTCTCCCTCCCCTTCCCAGCTTAGTTTGATGGAAATGCCACCCTGGGCGGGCATGGCCAAGAAGGTGGAGCTCCATCTCCCTTCAGCTCCCAAACAAGGGATATGGTATCTTACTAAGAGGGGAAAGCTGCCAGCATTTCTTATTTCCTCCAACACTGAGTTGTAGAGGTTAAATTCCTGGTGAATGCAGCCATAACTTTGGGGCTTCTTTTTCTACCCAACCCCCACTTGTAGGGTAGAGGCTGTCCCCTAAGTGAAGCAACCTAGTAATGGTGGGGCCTTGATTACTCTTTCTTTTGATGAGGAAGATTGTCCCTGAGCTAACATCTGTGCCAATCTTCCTCTATTTTGTACATGGGATGCTGCCACAGCATGGCTTGATGACGGGTGTGTAGGTAAATGCCCAGGATTCAAACCCACGAACCCTGAACTGCCGAAGCAGAGTGCATGAACTTAACCACTATGCCACTGGGCTTGCCTTGGCCTTGATTGCTTTTGTCTCAATTTGGTTGTGAGGTGGAGCTTCCATACTGGGAGAAGCAAGCTGAGAAGACCAAAGCCTACCACACCCTGTCCAGTGCCTTAAGTAGCGGCTCAGAGATTTTCCCCATGGGGAGAGGCAGTCCATAAGAACAAAGAGCTCTGAAACTTTCCCCAAAGGAACTGACTTTGTTTGAAACAGAATGTGGGGGAGTTCAAGGCTAAGGGCACTTTCATAAACAGTGGAGATTTTGGTAGTAAGCAATTGTGAAGAGGCTAATAACTCTATGAAAGCAAAAAGCTAAACCAGAGACCAGTAAATTTATGAGAGAACCACAGGAAAGAGACAGGTAAGAAGAACTCTCCTAGGTTCATAAGATACCTTGAAGATTAACCTCAAAAACTATTCCTGCCCATGTATAGTCCAGTGGTGTTAATTACATTCACAATATTGTACAACCATCACCACTATCTATTTCCAGAACATTTTCATCACCCCAAGAAGAAAATTTATAACTGTTATGCAATAACTCCTCACTCCTTCTCCCTACATGGGCAGGGATTAACATCTAACTTCTCATCAGAAAAAATGGAGGCCAAGAAGCCAGTAAGATGACATATTCAGAGTGCTGAAAGAAAATAGCAGTCAAATAAGATTCTTATATCCAGCAAAATTATCTCTCAAATGGGAATATGAAATAAAGTCATTCATTTTGTTTATAAAACAAAAACTGATGGGTTTTATTGCTATCAGACGTGCCTTACAAAAAATAGCAAGTGAAATTTTTCAGGCTGAAAGCAAAGGACCCCAGATAATTAATTCAAAACCACATTAAAAAACAAAGAACACCAGCAAAGATTATTGTATAATAATAAAAGATAACATAAATGCATATTTCTTCTCCTTTCTTATCTTAAGTGATTTAAAAAGCAATATGTAAGATCAATATATAAAAGTCAATTGTATTTCTATATACTTGCAATGAGCAATCTGAAAATGAAATTAAGAAAACATTTATATTGGGGCTGGCCTGGTGGTGTAGTGGTTAAGTTTGCGTGCTCTGCTTTGGCAGCCCAGGGATTGCAGGTTTGGATCCTGGGCATGGACCTAGCACCACTCATCAAGCCATGCTGTGATGGCATCCCATGTAAAATAGAGGAAGTTTGGCATAGATGTTAGCTCAGCAACAATCTTCCTCAAGCAAAAAGAGGAGGCGTGACAACAGATGTTGGCTCAGTGCCAATCTTCCTCACCAAAAAAGGAAGAAAAAACAAAGAAAATATTTACATCATAATAGCATGGATGTGAGGAGAGCACTATGCCCCTAAATTGATCTTAGGGATTTAATGCAGTGGACTTTCTTTCCAATTTCAAAACTTACACAGAGCTAAAATAATCAAGAGAGTGTGGTACTGGCATAGGGATGAACATATGGATCGATGGCATAGAATTGAAAGTCTGGAAATAAACCATCACATTTACAGTCAACTGATTTTTGATGAGGCTACCAAGACAATTCAATGGGGAAATAACAGTCATTTCAATAAATGGTGCTGAGGTAATTCAATAGTCACATGGAATAGAATAAAGTTGAACCCCTACCAAGATTCATTAAAAATGGATCAAAGACCTAAATATAAGACCTAAAAGTATAAAACTCCTGGATGAAAACATAAGTGTATATCTTTGTAACCTGGGGTTAGGCAATGGTTTCTTAGATATGACATCAAAATCACAAAGGACAAAAAATAAAAATAAATAAATTGGACTTCATCAAAATTAAGAAACATGTATTCTTCAAAAAACACCATCAAAAATGTGAAAACACAATCCATAGAATGTGTTTTGCAAATCATATATCTGATAAAGGACTCATATTCAGAATATATAAAGAACATTTACAATTCAATAATAAAAAGGCAATTATCCCATTTAAAAAAATGGACAAAGAATCTGAATATATATTTGTTGAAAGAAGATATACAAATGGTTGATAAATACACAACCAAATGCTCAATGTCATTAGCCATCATGCAAATCAAAACCTCAGAGATACTGGTTCATACCCACTAGGATGGCTATAATCAAAAAAGACAGACAATAACAAGTGTAGGCAAGGATGTGGAAGAATTGGAACACTCATACACTGCTGTTAGGAATATAAAATGGTGAATCTGCTTTGGAAAACAATCTGGTAGTTTCTCAAAAGGTTAAACATAGAGTTATCATATGACCTAACAATTCCACTCCTAGGTATGTGCCCAGGAGAATTGAAAACATATGTCCCCTCAAAAAACCTTGTGCGTGAATGTTCATAGCATCATTATTCATAATAGCCAAAAAAAAGTAGAAACAATCAAATTTCCAACAGTTGATGGATTGATAAATAAGATGTGTCCATACAGTGGAATATTTGTCAATTACAAGAAACGAAGTACTGATATATGCTACAACCTGGATGAACCTTGAAAACATTCTGCTAGGTGGAAGAACCCAATTACAAAAGATCACATGTAGTATAAGGTGAATCTCTAGAGATACAGAGAAGATTAGTGGTTGCCTAGGGGTTTGGGAGAAAAATGAGGAGTGACTACTAATGGGCATGAGATTTCTTTCTGAGTTGATGAAAATGTTTTTAAGTTGTGGTGATGCTTGCGTATACTCTGTGAATGTACGAAAAAGCTTGAATATACTCTTTAAAATAGTGAATGTTATGCTATGTTTATTATATCTCAATAAAGCTTTTATTTTTTAAAAAAAACTAAAATGAAGTCATAAAACAGAGATTCAATCCTACGTTTGTATTTTCTTGCCCATATGACTTTAAGCAATTTGCATATTTGTAGGCCCTAGTTTTATTATCTCTAAGACAATAGCTTGGACTAAAAAGTTCTTAAAAGAGGCACTTGGCAATGTAGGGCAGGGGAGAGGGGCTTAGTTAGAGGTTATAGTGACTGAGAAGGCTTCTCCCACACAGGGCTAGCTTCATGGGTGTGCAACTTGTGCAGTCACACAGGGCTCCCTGCTCAGAAGGACCAATGCTTGGTTTAATTCTCTGCTCTTACCATCTTGAAATTCTTAGTAAGTTTTGAGCAGGGAGTCAGGCATTTTCGTCATGCACTAGGCACCACAAATTGTGTAACCAGTTCTGATCCCACAGATAGTGGGAAGGGGCTGGGGATCCTTTAACATCATACAGTGCACAGGGCAGCCCTGTACAGTGAATAATTGCCATGTCCAGAATGCCCTGACGAGAAGCACTGATTGCTAAGGAATGGTTGAACTCTTAAGTGCTATGATTTTTAACTAGCCTACTAGAAACTAATCTGAAACTTTCAAGAATAGTATGTGTTCTTCATGGAAGTTTCCTTGATTTGTTTCATGTACCTAAAAGAAAAGTGTAGAGGGTCCAAGGCATTTAGGGGTTTTGTCCCTCATTTTCTTTCCTAAGACTGAAAATATACTCTATATGAACCATGTATGTCTTAGCCCTTCTTGTCTTCCATTAACTGGCCTGTTGAAATTTAGATGAATATAGCCTCAACTTGTTTAATTTCCGGTATTAGAAGATTCCTTAAGAAATTGCCAACCCAGTAGGCTCTGTAGCAAAAACAATTATGATTCCCAGAGAATTTCTGATGAATAATAACATTCTAAGCTAATCACTTTACTTACATTGTTTCATCTAGTTTTCCTATCAATCTTTTAGGTTAATTATGATTATCCCAGTTTTACAGATGAGGAAGCTGCATCTCAGAGAGGTGAACAGAGAAAAATTAGAGGAAAATGGTGTGTCTTCTTTTTTGACTTCTCAGCTGCTATTAGATGAAATCTGAAATCCATAGGTAGTTCTCTCTTTCATTGACTTTTTTCCAAACATATTTGGTTTTACTAGAAGAATTAGTGTTGGAATCCACTGACATATGATACTGCTATACACTTATCCTATGATAAAACCATGTGGTGGTGTTATTTTCATGTTGCACTGAGATTTATTGTATACCCAGGTCAAGTATTTAATACTGTACATGAGACAAAAATACTGAATTAGAAAGTGAAAGAGTCAATCATTTCTAGAGTTATAGAATGTTAGAGCTGGAAGAAATCTTAAAGGATGCCTGTGCCAACGCACACATTTTGCAGATGTTGTAACTGAGATCCAGGTAGGTTTAATATCTTACCTGTGTTCACATTATTGATGCATGACATTCGTGACAAAGTCAGGAATATAATTTGTGAATTAAAGTGAATTCTAGATTCATCAGTCTTTCCAAACATTACTTTGTCTCTCTTTGGTCAGTTTTGTCTACATGAAATAAAAGAACCAGTTTGATGGTTTGACAAATTTCTTCTTCGACAGAAATAGCTGGCATAGGATTTAGACAGCCTGGAGATATCCTGTATGTGTGAGTTACAGGCTTCTTTAACTCAACATAGAGTTGTCATCTTTGAAGACGACTTCAACTTATATAGTAGAACCCAGTGAAAAATAATTTCTCAACAAGTTCAAAGAACAGGTTACAGACAGTTCTTACACGTTGAGGAACAAGAAGTTCTGTCACTGGAGTAGTGACTCAATGGTAGAAATAATGGGTATGAAATTGAAAATGAAGCATTTAGAAAGATTAGAAAAGATGTTGTAATTCATACTTTTGGGGCACTTTAGAATTGAAAAACCCTTATTTGTAGCTTATTGATTTCTACCTTTGGGATCCATCAAGATGTAAAGATGGGCAGTTTAATAAATTAATATGGATCATGAGGAGGTCTTGATATCTTCCTCCTTTCTACAACTTTCTTAAATGATATTAAAACCAGAGAGTCAAAACTTGTTGATGTTTTCTTTATTCCATTATATGCTTTTTTTTTTTAACTCTGTAGGACACGTCTCTGACCCTGTGTTCAATTCTAAGGCAGTAGCCCTGATATGATAAGCCTTACAGACTCCTTCTCAAGCTTTGGCAAAGGGCCTAAAATGACCTTTCCTTGATCTGATTCCTCTGATAAGTGAACTTAGGACATTTATGATAGAGATGAAGACTGGCTTTTTTTTCCCCCCTAAGTTTTATTGAGCTGTAAGACATATACCATTGTATTAGTTTAAGATGTATAACATAATGATTTGAAAGGTGTATATTGTGAGATGATTACTACAGTAAATTTAGTTAACATCCATCATCTCAGGTAGTTACAATTTTTTTCTTGTGATGAGAACTTTTAAGGTCTACTCTCTTAGCAACTTTCAAATATACAATGCAGTATTATTAACTGTAGTCATCATGCTATACATTATATTCTCAGAACTTATTTATCTTATAACTGGAAATTTGTACTTTTTGACCACCTTCACCCGTTTACTCATCCCCTTACTCCCCGCCTTTGGCAACCACCAATCTGTTCTACGTTTCTACAAGTTCAGTTTTTTTAGATTCCACATTTAAGTGAAATCATACAGTATTTGTCTTTCTCTGTCTGACTTTTTTCAATTAGCATAATGCCCTCAAGTTCCATCCATATTATTGCAAATGGCAGAATTTCCTTCTTTATTATGGCTGAATCATATTCCATTGTGTATAGATACCACCTGTTCTTTTATTTGTGCATCTGTTGATGGACGCTTAGGCTGTTTCCATGTCTTGGATATGGTAAATAATGCTGCAGTGAACATGGGGGTCCAGATATCTCTTCAACATAGTGATTTCAATTCCTCTGTATATGTACTCAGAAATGGAATTGCTGATTCATATAGTAGTTCTATTTTTAGTTTTTTGAAGAACCTCTATGCTGTTTTCCATAAGTAACTGCAACAATTTACATTCCCACCAACAGCGCACAGAGTTCCCTTTTCTCCACATCCTCGCCAACACTTGCTATCTCTTGTCTTTTTGATGTCAGCCATTCTAACAGGTGTGAGGTGATACCTAACTGTAGTTTTGGTTTGCATTTCCATGATGATTAGTGATATTGCCCATATTTTCACCTTGTCATCTTTGGAAAAATGTCTATTCCATTCTTCTGCCCAATTTTAATTGGATTGTTTGTTACTGATTTATATGAGTTCTTTATATATTTTGGATATTAACCCCTTTTCAGCTATATGGTTTGCAAATATTTTCTGCCATTCCATAGATTGCCTTTTCATTTTATTAATTGTCCCCTTTGCTGTGTAGAAGCTTTTTAGTTTGATGTAGTCCTATTTAATTATTTTTGCTTTTGTTGCTTATGCTTTGATGTCATATCAAAAAAATCATTAGCAAGACCTATGTCATGTAAATTTTTCCTTATTTTTTTTCTTGGAGTTTTATGGTTTCAAATCTTACATTTAAGTCTTTAATCTGTTTCAAGTTAATTTTTGTGAGTGGTGAAGATAGGGGTCCAATTTCATTATTCTACATGTGGAGGTCCAGTTTTGCCAGCACCCTTTATTGAAGAGACCATCCTTTCCCCATAGAGTATTCTTGGCCCTCTTGTCAAATATTTGTTGACGATGTGTGTGGGGGTTTATTTCTGGGCCCTTGATTCTGTTCCATAGGTCTATATGTCTACTTTTATGCCAGTACCAATACTGAATATGAATAGTGTGGGTACCTTATAACAGGATATTCATAATTATTCCCACCTGTCCCCTATGAAATCTCTGTCATTCATTTCAGTTATCTATATGCCATAATCACTGAATACAGTGCTACTATTATTACTTTAAAGAAGCAGTCACCTTTTAGATCAATTAAAAATAAAAAGAATATTTTATTTTACCCCTATTTATTCTTTCTCCGGTGCTCTGCATTTCTTCATGTAGATCTGAATTTATGACCTATATCATTTTCTTTTTCTTTAAATAACTCTTTTAACATTTCTCACAGAATAGGGCTACTGGCAATGAATTATCTCACATTTGTTTGTTTAAGAAAGTATTTCTCACCTTTAAAGGATAATTTCATGAAATGCAGAAATCTGCTTTAAATATTTTACTCTGTTCTCTTCTTGCTTGCATGATTTCTGACAAGAAGTCCACTGTAATTCTTATCCTTGTTCTCCGTAGGGGCTTTTTATGTTTGCATCTATTGGAAGTTTGGAGGCTGCTATAGCTCCCAGGCTGCTATGTATAGGAGGCAGAAACAAAACAAACAACAAAAGCAAAACAGGGAGCTCACCAGTGAGCCATCCTTGGAGTACTGACATCCTCACCTACTTCTCCTACGGTGATCCCCTTTCAGAGTCTTCTGGTAGATGCTTTATTATGTTTTACTCCAGAGTTTTTCATCACAGTTATGACAGAAATAGGGTGAATTGTGCTTATTCCATCTTACTTGGAACCAGAAGTGACATTTATAATATTATGTATATATAGCTATAGTTCTCATTAAAACTCTGTGGAATATGTTGTTAGCAATCAATCCAGTGAGGTTCACACTACAAATTCTGTCTTGCCTTCTCTAGGTGGTGGTTCCAATGCCAGTGAAGTTTTCATAGCCTTTGCTATACTCTTTGAGGCGGTCCGGTGTGTGCATCAGCCAGAGTTCATCCAAGACTTGGGCCATGGTTTATATCTTTATATCTTAATTAGTTCTCCAAGCCTCTACTGTGTTGTTTTGGTTTCGGTTTTGGTTTTGGTTTGTTCTGCATATACACAGCTCAAGGTTGGTTCTGCAACTTGTGTAATATCATACACAGAATTAGGAGATTCCCTATCCAGCTCTCTCTTCTCTTAGATTTCCCCAATATTTTATGACTCCTAAGAGACCCTTTTTCTGGTTCCTTTAGCTAGAAAATCAGGTTTCTATCAGGGTTTTAGGTCTCTGCACTGTCACACAATTCGGTGTGACTGGGACCATTTTGGGGAAGAGAGAGTGGGAAAAAAGAAAAAAGAAATGGCCATTTCCACCACACTCTCTGGACAGCAGATGCTGCTTTGTTCTTGTAACTCTGGCTAGGGAGACAGATCTTTTCTCAGGGTTTTAGCTGATTATGCTGCTGCCACTGGCATGGCTGCCAAGGCAGATCAGGTCCGTGAGTGGCACTGGCCTTGGGACAGGGCTGGAGGGAAAAGGGGAAATAATGGAGGTTCCTCCGACACTCTCTGGTTTGTAGGGGCTCCCAGATACAGTTTTAACTCCTTATTTTTGGACAACTAATAAAGATATTCAAGCTAGATATCTGAATAAAGGCCAATTTGCTCCTACTAAGATGGAAAGTTTTCTTCCTCAGGCAGTCATAACATGTAGGACAATGATTATCCAAGTATGGTTCATGTCCAGCTGCATGCAGACCCCTTGTGAGGCGTGTTAAATGTGCACATTTCTAGGCCCTATCATTGGCCTCTTTAATCTTGGTTTCTAGGTTTGCATCCTATAATCCTATGTATACTAGAGATTTACGACATTGCTTATACATATTAGTGGATCATTAAGACATCAAAAAGACCAGTAGATGATTATAATATCATAAGCAAAAGATATCAGGGGCTTGAAGTTGAGCTAAGGTGTAGAAAATACAGGGGAAAGAGGAGAGAGATTTTGGAGGTAAGGTCGAGGATACTTGGGAAGTGATTTTCTCTGGAAGATGAAGAAGGGGTGCATTAAAAGATGATTCAGAGAGAGGACTTTGGATGCATGTGAGGATTATGATACTGTAACTAGTTGGGAGAATGCCAAAGTAAAGTCTAGGACATATAATGAGACTGGATTTGACCGTGGGGATTTGGGATAGCTCTGGCATGTCTGTCGCAGCTCTTGAGAACCTATGATGTTTGAGGTAGAGTGAGTATAAGACACATCTTCCAAGAATTTACAATTTGTTAGTGGGAATAAGAAATAGGAAAAAATAACAACTAAAACTAACATTTTTTGAGCTCTTTATATATGCCATAACCCTATAAGGTAGGTACTATTGTAATCTGTCTTTTCAGATGAGGAAACTGATACATAGAGGGGTTAAGCAACTTGCCCAAGATCACACAGCTACTAAGAGAGAGAGCTGGGATTCAAAACCCTGTGCTCCAGACTCTATGATCTTAATCTGTTGACTAGTACCACATTCGTGGTAACTTAACCTCCCTAGCCATCAGTTTCCTCCTTTCTAAACTAAGGATAATAATCTAGTAGAGTGTGTGGGATAACAGTGACATCATATATTAAAAAGCCTAGAAATAGTAGGTACTCAAATTACAAGTTATTTTTCCTTTTTCTAAGTGGTTTGGATAAAAATACTATAGGAAAACACTGTAACTACAGGTCCTAGTTTCTAACCTTTCACTTATTTTTGGTGATCTCCATGGAGCGTCAGTAAAAATTCCATAACACTGGAAGAAAAAGTTCTCTTTTTTCTCCCTTTTTCTATAGTTTTATAGAGCTATTATTTAAATACAATATACTACACATATTTACAGTGTACAATTTAATAAAATTTAACGTCTATTTTCCCATGAAGCTATCCCCACAATCAAGATGTTGAGCATTATCACATCACTCCCCAAATTTTCCTCGTACCACTTTGTAATCTCTTTCTCCTGCCTCTTAGCAGTCTATGATCTGACGAATTATTACTGACTAATATTCCATTCTATAGATATACAATAATTTCCTCATTTACCTTTTGGTGGATATTTAGGGTAGGTCCAATTTTTAACTTTATTTCAAATAAAGCAGCTGAAAACATTTTTGTATGAATGCTTTTATATGATAGGGGTACGTTTAACCTTTAAAGATACTGCTAAACTATTTTCCAAAGTAGTTGTACCATTCCACATTTCCACCAGCAGTATAGAAGAGTTCCAGTTGCTTCAAATCCTTAGCAACACTTGGTATAGTCAATCTTTTAATCATAGTCATTCTAAGGTGTAATGATTTTTAATTGTGGTTTTAATTTACATTTCTCTAACGGAAAATGATGTTGAGCAATTCCTTCATGTGCTTATTTTCCATCCATATATGTACTTTGGTGAAATGTCTGTTTCACATCATTTGCCTATTTTTTCTATTGGGTTGTTTTCTCATTATAAGAGCGCTCTATATATTCTGTATATAAGTTCTTTATCAGGTATATGTTTTGCAAATATTTCTCCCAGGCTGTAGTTTATTATTTTTTAAATTTCCATCGCAGACTCTTTTGAAGAATGAAAGTTTTTAATCTTAATAAAGTCTGATTTATTGATTTTCTCTCTTATAGTTCTTGGTTTTAGAGTCATATTTGAGATATCTCTGCCAAACCCAAGTTTACTAGAAATTTTTCCTCTTTTTTTTTTCCTGGTAGTTTTATAGTATTAGTTCTTACATTTAGATTTATAATCTCTTTCCAGTTAATTTTTGTATAAAGTGTGAGGTAACGATCAAGGTGCTTTTTTTTTGGCACGTGACTATCTAATTGTTACAGCACCAGCACCATTTGTTTAAAAGATTATCCTTTGCCCATTGAATTGCCTTAATGTCTTGTAAAACAAATGAATTAATTGCATACATTTGGGTATATTTCTAGACTTTCCATTTTGTTTTTCTTTTTTTTAAATTTTTGATTCTTTTTTATTGCAGTAACAGTGGTTTATAACATTACATAATTTAGACTTTCCATCTTGTTTCATTAATCTATTTGCCTATCTCAATGCCAGTACCATAGTCTTGATTTCTGTAGTTTTATATTGTGTTCAGTGTAAATCAGGGAGGGTAAATTCTCCAAAGTTGTTCGACTTTTTTGAAGTTATTTTAGCTATTTTGTTCTTTGCATTTGTGTATAAATTTAAGAACTAGTTTGCCAGCTTCTAAAAGAAAATCCTGCTGGGATTTTGATTGGACTTTTGTTAAGCCTATAGATCAGTTTGGGTAGCATCGAAATATTAATGATATTGGTTCTTCCTGTCCATGTATGTTGCATATTTCTCATTTATTTAGGTATATTTAATTTCTCTCAGCAATTATTTGTATTTTTCAGTTTACAAATTGATTCCTTAGTATTTCATATTTTCATGCTATTGTTTAATTTCAATTTCTAGTTGTTTGTTGCTTTTATCGGTAAATTCAATTGATTTTCATATGTTGTTCTTATATTTTGTTACCTGAATAAACCCATTTTTAGCTCCAGTAGCTTTTTTTGTACATTCTGTGTGATTTTCTGCATAGATGATGATGACTTTCGCACATGAGAGCAGTTTTACTGATTCATTTCCAAAGTGGTTGCCTTTTGTTTCTGTTTCTCCCCTTATTACACAGGTTAGAACCTCCAGTAAAATGTTGAATAGAAGTGGTAAAAGTGGCCATCCTGTGTTCCTGATCTTAGGGAGAATTTTTAACTAAAAATTAATTTTATTTCATATATATGGTGCTACTCAGGCTATCCATTTTTTCTTGAATGAACTTTCGTATTTTGTATCTTTCAAGGAATTTGTCCATTTCATCTCAGTTGTCAAAAATATTGGCATGAAATTGTTGATAAAGTTCCATTATTATCTTTTAAATTTCTGTAGAATCTGTATTGATGTTACCTTTTTCATTCCTGATATTAGTTATTTATGTCTTATCTCATTTTTTTCTGATTAAGTCTGACTAGAGGCATATGGTTTTATTCATCTTTTCCAAGATCATCTTTGATATTATTTTCTTTCTATTTGCTGTTCTCAATTTTATTGATATTTACTCTTATCGTTATTATTTCTCTGCTGCTTACTTTGCATTCAATTTCCTCTTTTTTAAGTTTTTAAAACTAGAAGCTGAAGTCATTGAATTGAGACCTTTTTTCTCTTCTAATATTAATCCTTAGTGCTATAAATTTTGCTCTATGTAATGCTTCATTTGCATCCTGAAAATTTTGATATATTGTATTTTTATTCTAATTACTTTTTAAAACTTTCTAATTTATTTTTTGACTCATAGCTTTATTTAATAATTTCTTTACAAATTTTGGGGATTTTGAAGTTACATTTCTGTTATTGACTTATAATTTAATTAATTTTTTCTAGAGAATATACTTTTATTTTTGAATCTTTTTAAAAAGATATTTCATTGAATAAAAGTTTTTAATTTTGATGAGGTCCGATATATTAATTTTTCATAGATTGTGCTTTGGTCTCAACTGTAAGAACTCTGTCTAGTCCTTGATCCCAAAAGATCTTTTCTGAAAGTTTTAGAGTTTTATGTTTTACATTTAAGTCAATCCATTTTATGTTAAATTTGTATAAAGTGTGAGGTTTAGGTTGAGGTTCTATTTTTTTTTTGTTTTTGCTAATTAATGTCCAGTTGCCTGCAGCATCTTTTATTGTAAATACTCTTCCTCCTCCATTGAGTTCTTTTGCTCCTCTCTCAAAAATTAATTGATCATATTTGTATGGATCTTTTTATGAATTCTCTACATTATTCCATTGATCAATCTATCTCTCCACCAATACCATACTATCTTGATTACTACACTTACATAATAAACCTTAAGAAGAATGATTTTGTCTATTTTATTCTTTTCCAATTTGTTTTGGCTATTTTAGCTCTTTTATCTTTCCACGTAAATACTAGAATAAGCTTGTCTATGTCTATAAAGAAACTTGTTGAGATTTTGATAGGTATTGCATTAAACCTACAGATCAATGTAGGAAGAATTGACATATTTACTATGATGGGCCTTCCAATCCATGAACATGGTATGCCTCTCCAAGTGTTTAAGTCTTTTAAAAATTAGTTTTGCCAGCTTTTTATAATATTCATCATAAAGATCCTATACATACCTCATTAGATTTATACCTGAGAATTTCATATTCTTTCAGCAATTGTAAATGCTATTGCATTATTATTTCAGATTTCACTCATTCATTGTCAGTATGTAGAAAATGCAATTGATTTTTGTGTGTTGATCTTGTATCCTGCCATCTTATAGAACTCACTCATTGGTTCTAGGAGTTATTTTGTAGATTTCTTGGGGTTTTCCATGTAGACAATCATGTAGATATATAGACAATTTTATTTCTTCATTTCCAATGGATATAGCTTTTATTTTATTTTTTTATTGATTTATTGCCTTTCACAACTTGCTTTTAAACTTTGTTAGTTGGGACAAAAGCAGCCTTAATCTAGGGATAATTTTGCCCTGCTGTTGAGCTTATATCCCTCTGGGTACTCTATTCAAAGCCCCAGGATTTACCAGATTTTCCATTCTATCTGGTGAGAACATGATCTCTTCCCAGCTCTGCATAATGTCTGGGGATTGTTGCCTATGTTCCTTTCAGGAAATTCTCTTCCAAGACTCATGTACATGCCTTATACACATGCCCTGATCAGCTAAAGACTTGAGGCAAATTCTCTGAAGCTTTCTGGAGCTCTTTTGGTGCAGCTCTCTCCTCTTCAGTCGTCTGCCCTTTGAACTCTAGTCACCTTACCCACCTTTTCTCACAGCCCCACCTCCTCTATTCAGAGAGACTCTGGGTTCTACTTGGGTCCCTGTTTCCTGTGGTGTGAGCTTGAAATTCTCTCCAGGCAGTAAATGGAGGCAATCCTGGAGGTCACTTCATTTATTTCTCTTCTTAGGGCACACTATCCTGTGCTGCCATACATCGAATGACTAAAAACTCTTGTTTTGTATATTTTGTCCAGTGTTTTAGTTGTTTCCAGAAGTGAGGGGTAAATCTGCTCCCTGTTATCTCATCTTAGTTGGAAGTGAAAGTATCAGAAAACCCTCTTTTGACCCAGCACCTTTTTTAAGCTCATTGGCTATTGATTATTATATTTCAAACTCTACTGTGTGCTTGTTAAGTGAAAGAGATGCAGGCCAAGCCATCTTTGCATGGAACTTGTTAGTGTTTCCTCAATCTCCTGGCCCTGATTGGGGGACAATGCCTTGGGAGCTAAATATGAGTGTTTGTCACACCTAGGAGAATATGCATATCTGGCTAAGAAGTAGATTGTTTAAAAATGCCTGGTTGTATTCTGCTAAGTGTGGAAGTTAGAGAGAGCACTGAGTTGACAGGAATAACAAGAAGAATGAGGCTCTGATGTTGTAATAGTGACTTTTAAACTGTCTAAGAAGATATTCCATCTATTCTTTAACTGTGTGTTGGTGGGTGGAGTGAGGTATAAGTTTCTTGTCTTCCAAGGCATTGAAAAGATTCATTATGATCAGTTGTGTGGACTATATGGGGAAAATCATTCTTTGAAGGAAAACAAATAAGCATTTAATAACAAGAATTGTATTAGTAGCCTTAAAACGTCTCTTTTCCTTCACCCAGTTCCTTGACATCTCTTTAATGGGGGCATGCAGTTCCATGGCCCTAGTCTTCTTTCCTTTAAAAAAAAGGTTCAATCTTTCTCTTAATATATTTATCTTATATATTTTAAGCAAGCAGATGGAATACAGTGTTGCTTACAGTCTTATTGTCCGCATGTACCTAGGCCTATTTTTATGGCCAGTGTTTGTGGTCAGACAGAATCCTGATCTGGTTTGATATTCCAGAATTGTGGAGGAGTTGCCACTCTTCTTATCATTGTTTTTTGGGGAAACCCTTAAAGACTATTATGGAAAATTTTGCCTTCCTCAAGGCAATTCAAGTCCACTCTGCCCTTCACGTCTTGTTTTCCAACATGCCCACAACTCCAACTCAAGTAAACCCCAGCTGGTTCCATTCCATTAGGGTGACTGTAAGGGTGTCAGATTGTATTCTCTTCCTCCTACTTCAATCCGTTTTTGAAGAGGAGACAGATCAACCAACAAATTTACGTCTTGAACTGGTCCCAAGTAGTATATTTATAGTTGGAACCAAGTCTTAGTGCTTTCTTAATGAAAACCATGCAGGGAAATAGAGGCAGCTCTTGGGCTGACATTGCATTTGAGTTAAAATCTGGCATCTCTAGACCATTGACAAGTCTGACAGCTGAAGCAGCAATCACCTCATCACATCTCTCAGTTGTGTCTCTCCTGGTTTTTGGCATCCTTCCTGTCTAAATTTTTATCAGATGAGCACTTTTCCTTGGCAAGTACTTTAAATGCCTTCAACTTGTTTTATCTCTGAACTGTTGCCCCTTGCCCTCAGATGTCATTTCTCACATGTATAACTGGAGGATATTCGGAACAAATTAGTTAAGAATGTAGCTGCAGAGAGCAATACTTTTGGCCTTCTCCCTTTTCCATTCTCTCCCAGAATATCAGAGCTTCCTCTTGAAGAGACCTTTGTGGACATTTATTAATTTCATAAAAGCCTATTCCATGGGCTTGAAAATAGGAACAATTGTTGGTGAGTTTTGATTGTGACACTACAGAGCTAGCTCTTCCTGTGCTCAGCCATCAGCATTGTTTTCTTTGGCTTTGCTTCATTCACAATAATCAAGGACTTGGGGTTGTGACCACCAATGAGCAAGCCTCAAAGGCCTCTCATAAATCCCAGCCAAATACTGCATTTGGAGTCTTCCCAAGATTGACGGCAGCCCTTAGCTCTCTGAGGCTCTGCTGAGACTGAGAGAAGGTGTGTTGTTCACTCTGGCTTCAGCATTTCCACTTCCAGAGATACAGGATGGTCTGCAAGCACCCAGGGATGAAATGTGTTTTTGTTACAAGGTGCCCCCTGCGTATGTCATAAGTTCCCCCTGGCTGTCTTGCACAGTGCTTTAGGGTTTTTCTCCCAGTCCCTTCCTATAAAACTTCTCAGCATTTGTCGGCCTGGTCAGTTCTTTGCAACTGCAACAAACATGCTTGGAGATTTCCTTACTTAAAGGATTGATGGCTAAACAAGGATGCTTGGCAGTAATGCAACCTTTTGAAAGATGAAAAAACATCATTTTAATTTGTTTTTTAGTAAACAGAAAGACAAACCAAAATAAATCTATAAAAGCTAAGTAGATTGATATCTCTTCTCTCGATTACAGTTTGCCCTGGTTTTCTAGCATCTTCATCAGTGCTTGCAACTGAAATGGGTCCTCCTTTAACCCTTGATCTTCCCTCAGTCAGGGAAGAGAGAGATTGTTTGGTTCCCCAGTGGATAGGAAAAGATAATTAACAAATAACTAAGTCATTTTCCCCCTAGTGTATTTATAAGCCTTACAAGTTAATGCTGAAAAGGCCATAAACTCCAGTGAGGAAAAAACAATGATGAGGATAGTAATAGTACTAGTGATCATTGTCATCATCATCATCATGTGCTACATTTTTAGAGCATTTATTATTTGCCAGACAATATTCTTTAAAAAGAAAAAAAAAGAAAAAAACTTTACTGAGATAAAATTCACATACAATGAAATTCATCCATTTAAAGTGTAATGCTTTAGTTGTTTCTAGTATATTTACAGAGTTGTACAACTGTCACCATTATCTAATTTTAGAACATTTTTATCACACCAAAAAGAAAACTCACATCCATTATCAGTCACTTTCCATTCTCCTGTACCCCCCAATCCCTGTCAAGTACTAATCTACTTTCTGTCTCTATAGATTTTTATGTTTGGGGCATTTCATATGAGTGGAATCGTAGAATATGGTCTTTTGTGACTGGCTTCTTTCACTTAGTGTGGTGTTTTCACAGTTCATTCATGTTGTAGTATGTGTGAGTATTTCAACCCTTTTAATAGACTAATAAGATTCCATTGCATAGATATGCTACATCCACTCATCCATCCATCGGTTGATGGACATCTGGGTTTCCACATTGCTGGAGTTTTGCTAGGTATCAAGCACTATGCTTTTTTTCTTTTCAGCTTTTCATTTTGAATTAATTTTAAATTCACAGAAAGTTTAAAAGTTAGTCCAAAGAATTCTCCCAGCTTTCCCAAGGGTTAACACCTTTTGTAACCATAGTACAATTATCAAATTTTGATGTAATATCATTATCTCATCTAAAGACCTTTATCAAATTTTTCCCTTGCACTGATGTTCTTTTTTCTGGTATAGGATCCAACTCAGAATCACATGTTGCATTTAGTCATTATCTCTCCTTAGTTCCTTTTAATCTGAAACAATTCCTCATTCTTTCTTTGTCTTTCAAGAAAGACTTTGACAGTTTTGAAGAGTACTGGCCAGTTATTTTATGGAATATCCCTCAATTTGGATTTTTTAGATATTTCTTTAGAGTAAATTCAGGCAATGCACATTTGACAAGAATAGTATGTTGTGTCCTTCTCAGTGCATTATATCAGGAGGTACACGATATTAATTTGTTCCATTTATGAGTGATGCTAACTTTAATAACTTAGTTAAGGTAGTGTCTGTCAGGTTTCTCTACTGTAAAGTTGCTATTTTGCCTTTGTATTTAATAAGTCTCCTGTGCTAAGATACTCTGAGACTATGTAAATATCTTGTTTCTTATCATAGTCTCATTCCCCAATCTTAGCATCCATTGGTGGTATTTACCTGCAACAGTTATTACTGTGGTGTTTGCCAAAAGGGGATTTTCTACTTCCATTGTTCCTTCCACATTCATTAGTTGAAATTCTACTTTAAGGGAGAGTGTATCATGCTCTCCTATTAATTAATTAATCAATTAATTTCATTATGGTCTAGTGGGTCCTTCTTTAACCTAAAAGGTTAAAATACATTACTACCATTATTTACTTTGTTGAGTGAATTAGTATTTTTCCAGTTGGAGACCCTTCCATTTGAATCTTGCATTTTTTTTGTCGTACTCCCATTTATTTATTATTCTCTTCCTTATTTTCTGTTCCAGGCTTACCTTATACTTTTCTCACCCTAGCCTCAGAGTCAGTCATTTCTCAAAGGAAACTTGATAAATTTTATTGGACAAAGATATTTAGAAGCCATAATCTGGACACTATTCTAAGCACTAATATTATTTTGTTTCCTCCCTATGAGTAAGTATAATTAAGAGCTCCATTTTTTAAATGGAAGAACTGAGGTTTCACATAAATAACTCATCCAGTATCATACTGTTGTAGGTGGTAAACCTGCTGTATGAACCCAGGTGTCTTAACTCTAATGCCCATACTTAAATTTAATTTTGCACTGGGATTAGAAAATTTGTCCAGTATCTTTGAGCCTTCATATCCTTATCTTCAAAATGAATGTAATGCAATTTTCCTCTTAGGGTTGTTGTGGTGACTGAATGCAAGGACACATGAGATATTATCTAACACAATATTTCTTTCATAGTGAGCACTGAAATACTAGTTGAATCTGAGTTAGGTTATTTACTTGTAAGTGTTTATACACACCTACTTTGTTCTCAGCACTGAGGTAGAAAATATGCAGATTAAAGAAAGTTAAAAGATATGTAGGAACTTATAACTGAGAAGATGAAACTATAGTGCATGAAATTTTAAGTGAATGTTACAAATGCTGGGATTGTTTTTGGATGCATGGACTAAGATTTTGTAAAATATAAAGGTCAGTCTTGGATGGAGGAGGAGGCATTTGAGCTGAGCCTATAAAGATGACGGGATTTAATTGTCATAGAAGAACATTGAAAACTAGGAGACTGGAGCATACAGTATGGTTCAGGACCACCCATTTGTACATCAGAAATGATCACAGGGATAGGGGATAGAATTTACCTTCCACATGCAAATCATTTCTTATACAAGAGAATAGTCTTCCCTGGGAAGGTGGCCTCCATCCTACAAGATATCCAAGAAGTGTAGACACTTCTGTACTATGTCTCATAGCCTATTGACCTGATCACTTTTGCCACACATACCATTGACAGAAATTGAGGAATATGTAGAGACATTATCTTAGGCATAATTAGAATTTTAACATATTTGTTTAACTTTGCTTGGGTTCCTAATGTTCAGCATCACAGCCACTTCTGAGTCCAGGAAATTGGTTTGCTATTTTGGTGAAATATTTTTAAACACTTCTCTTGGAACTCAATGTACACAAATCTGTGTTTTCATTCATCCAGAAAATAAGTTCCACATGATGTACATAGAGATGCTTTATTTTAACAGTTTAACTACAACCTAGAAATTATAAATTCTGCTGCTGGAAATTTTGAGAGTGGATATTCAGTAGATTGTCTCGAGTGCTTTGCAACTCCCTTGGACTTACAGAAATTGTTTACCAAATTTTGTTCATTGGGATATATGCCTTTTTTTCTAGGGATAGTGTTTATAATTTTCATAAGATTCTAAAAAAGCTCCAAGAACCCAAAATATTTAAATACTACTATCCTAGAGCTGTGCTGTCAGTGTGGTAGCCACTTAGCACACTGTTATTTATGTTTAAATTCATTAAAATTAAATAAAATTTAAAATTTAGTAACTCATTTGCACATTTAAAGAGCTCAGTAGCCTCATGTAGCTAGTGACTATGATATCGTACAACACAAACATAGGACATAGTTTCTGTTATTGCAGAAAATTCTATTAGGCAATACTGCAGGATGTTGGTTCTCAAACTTTGGCATGCATCAGAATCAAGTGGATTTCTTAAAAACAGGTTGTTGAGGCCCAATTCCAGAGATTCTGAACTGTAAATACGAGAATAACTAGAGTAGTGTAAGGATGAATAAGTAAGTTTGAGTAGAGTAAGTATGTGAGTAAGTAGGACTGAGAATTTGCATTTCTAACAAGTTTCCAGGTGATGCTGATGTTGCTAGTCTAGGAACCACCCTTTGAGAACCCCTGGGATAGAAGAGGTTGGCTGGGTCAATGGCGGTGGGGGAGATGGAATGAGTCATAGAGAAGAGGGAGAAACTTCCACCATAAACTTTATATGATTCTGAACTTCTTGGCAATCAAGTCATAAGTCTGCACGAGATCCATCGGTCTATCCCTCTTCTACATCCATCCAAAAACTTTTATATCTGCCTCATAATCAATTTTCATATGCCAGATATGAACCAAGGACATATGCCTTTTGGAATCTTTCCTTCTAAAGTTTATCTTCAGCAGAAATGTATATCTTAAAGTAGCTTCTATCTTGTCTAAAGTCTAAGAGTTACAGGCCTTGTAATGGAGTGTTGTCAGATTATGAAAAGAGAATGGTGTTATTCAGAGGTTGTGGAGAGAGGCAGAGTGGAACAGAGCAAGGCCAGCTATGTGTTGGATTGCCAGGCCAGTGTTATCTCCAGAGGAGACTAGAAGCCTAGCTCAGGTCTCCACAGAATGAGTATGCACCTCCCCCATCTCCTCCTCCAGCTTCAGTCTCATTGCTCTACATAAGGGATGAAAACCATCTGCTGATTATTTTCCTATAGCCCAGGCCATGGTATATCACTAATCTATTATGTCACTCCTTCCCTGTACCCAAACAGGACCCCAGAATCCTTTCCAAGATAGGGCATAGGCAGCCATTACCAATCAGATGAGATGTATTTGCTACACTGGACATGAGTGATGAAGAGTTGAGAGAGTTGATCTGTCTCTACCAAAAAGAGGCAGAAAACATTGCAACATTTTAAAGCATCTTGCAACCTTAGTTTCTAACCATTTCCCAGCATTCCTTGAAATGATGCTTATATGGGAACTTCTAAGCAACACAGGGGCTAGGTATGCATGCTAACAAGCAAGGGGCATGGAAGGTCCTAACTTCTCCAAATGTTATGGGATGATAAATGCAACCCCTAAAAAATACTAGATTACACAAATACTACAAAATACTTTGCTTAATTTTGGGAAACAAAAATCAGTTTGTTCTTCCCCTGTGGCACTGAATGATGGTTAGCAGAGAAAGATCCGAGAGTAGCAATTTGACTGAAAAAGATTAAGGCTGCCTGTGCAAAGACAGAATTTCATGAGCCATCTCATTTCTAAGAGGTTCCCTTTTGGCTTTATGGCTGGCATAGCATCCAGGTCACTGCTGGCACAGGGACACTGGTTTAAGCCACAATGAGTGATATTCAATGTGTGTGTGTGTTGAGGTGAGGGGGCAGTGGTTTTGGTCTGGATTATCTCAAACTCAGACCCCAGCTGAGTGCCTGGGCTGCTAGCAGGGACTGAAAAGGCAGCTCTGGGCTGACGTTTAGGATTGGTGTGCTCCAACCAGGCTATAAAAGTAGCTGAGTGTCCCAAATCCCCTGATGTTTACAAGTTTCAGACACAAATTTGTGGCATTTTTTTTTCAGGAGACTGGTGCTAAAATCATTTTCTTCCCTATCAGAGAGCAGTAAAATGAACAGTGATGCTTGGAATCTTTCAGCTAGTAACCGCAGTTTCCCAAGAATCACAGAAAAGACTGATCTTACATGTAGACTCAATGTAGTGGGAAGAGCACAGACAGGGAGGGTGTCCAGAAGAAGCAAATTCTAATCCTCAGGCTATCATGAAGTTGTGATGTGATCAGGTATCCTGAGGAAGCCACTTAATTTCTCTTAATTTCCCTGTCCAGTGAGGAAGATGAAATAGATAATTTTGTAATTCCTTCTGACTCTGAAATTTTATTGTACAAATGGATGACTCATGATCATTGTTGAGGTGAGGTCTTCCAGAGCCTGTGACCCTGGACGTGATTATCTACCTTGCGAGAGCTTCAGCCACTATCCCATCTGTGAGAAAGATCCTGTCCCCATGTCCCTACTATATTTACCCTTTCATGGCCCACATTCTATGTCTGTCCGGTCTTCTTCAGGTTAAGCTATGGAGTTTTTTATAACTATTGAACCCTGTCTTCCAACGGATTCCTTCTTTGAAGACCAGGTTGTAATGTA
This sequence comes from Equus przewalskii, assembly GCF_037783145.1. Taxonomy (NCBI): domain Eukaryota; kingdom Metazoa; phylum Chordata; class Mammalia; order Perissodactyla; family Equidae; genus Equus; species Equus przewalskii. The sequence goes on from NC_091831.1 coordinate 63,996,521, forward strand.
GATAAAAATGGAACTATTCTTAATAAAGCACGAATGAGGAGCTCTATAACCTACATCTGCCTTGCTTACGCTGTCCTCCCAGCGATATACAGTGAGACAACTTCACAGAGATTTTGGGAATCAGGAAAACAGTTAAAACCACAGGGATAGAGGAAGACAGCATGGAAGAAGACCAATGGCCAGTGGTCCAAGGAAACGTTTCAAAAATATTATCCTACCATGCAAGTTACTTTAGTGCGGTGTGGTGCTGCCATGAAGGTTTGTTTAATATGCAATAAGACACATAGGAGGCAACTGAAGGTGCTGCTAGAATGGAGAGGGATCCAGAAAGGCAGTAGAAGAAACACTTCATCTGAAGATAAGGAGGATGCAAAGAGGAAAAGGCATTCTGGGCAAAGGGCATAGAGGTGTGAAAGCATGGCAGGTTTGGCCTGAAGGTCATTTGATATTGTTGAAGAATTAAGTTCAAAGTGAGGAAGCATTAGAAAATAAGCCAACAGTCACATTATGAAGAATATACTATGCCTTGCCAAATTTGAGATATTGCTAAGGTTATAAAATTGGGGGGGATCTACATTTTACAAGTATACCTCTGGCAGCAGCCTTCTTGGGAAATCTGGGAAACAGACAGCAGAATTAGAAAACCCTGATTAGAGTTAGTGATGGATAATGAAGGGAGACCTAGACTCATAGCTGCAGAATGGGGCATGGGGACAAAGAGAAGAGATGTTATGGAAGGTGAATCAGCACTCTGTAAATACCAAAACCAACCAAAAGTTTTTGCGTGAGCATTTTTGTTGTTGTTGTTACTTGAATGTGTTTATTTTACAAAGATTATGCTAACCACATGCTTTTTAGAGGAAAACTTGCTTCAATGCTTATTTTTGTTGAAATGACAATTCAGCACCAATGGAAATTATAATTAAGTAGATCCAAGGGCCTAATTAAGCTAACAAAAGACAGGTGCCCCAGAATAAAGCCTTGGGAATCTACCTTTATTCTTCAGCCAGGTCAAGTGATATAGCACCTAACTCTATTTTTAGGTTAGGGCTATGGCTCCTTGGTAGGGTTTTTGGTTCTTTTTTGTTCTTATTAATGATAAAAAACATAATAAATGTTCTTCATAAAAACTTTGAAAAATATATAAAATTATAAAGAATAAAAACAAACTTGTGTTCCCACCACCCAGTAATAAATACTTCTAACATGTTTTCTTTCATTCCTTATTCTACATATGTATGTGTGCATATATTTAAAATGAAAATTGAGATTATATTGCATATACATTTTTGTGTTCCTTTTTTCACAATAGTATATCATGAGAGTATGCTGATATTATTAAGTGGTTTTCAAATATATAAGTTGTAATGGCCATATTTAACCTTGTGCCTGTTGTAGGATGTTTGAATTGTTTCTATTTTTTGCTATTTGTCTTGTGGTTGCCCCACAGAAGGTGGGATCAATACTCCCTTTCCCCCAATTGATTCAGATGTCAAGATTAATGATGCCACACATGCACCAAGAGAGTAATGGAAACGTTTATTTCTCATCATGAGGCTTTCTGGGGAGAGCAAAGGAAGCACCCAAGCTGATCTACTTGGTTTGAGTGAAGAAGGGGCAAGTGGTTTTTATTGCTGTTAGGGGTAAGCAGGTATGAGAGTTCCCAGCTGAAGGCTAGTGTTTGTGGAGTTTGAACTTCCCTGCTAGTGCCAAGCGAAGGAGCTTTTTTATTGGTTTGCCAGATGTGGGGCAAAAAGGAAGGGAAGAAAAATGGAGTCTAAAAGTAGTCAGCAGCCAGATGATGGAGTCAAATGATCTTACATGTTAGAAAATCCCAAGGAATCCACTAAAAATCTACTAGAACTAATAAATGAAGTAGTAAGATTGCAAGATACAAGATCAATATAGAAAGAAATCAATTCTATTTTTATACATTTACAATGAACAATATAAAAATGAAATTAAGAAAATATTTCCGTTTAACATAGTGCTTAACAGTATAAATTACTTAGGAGCAAATTTCACGAAAGAAGTATAAAACTTATATTCCAAAAACTCAAAACATTATTGAAAAATTAAAGAAGACCTAAATGAATAGGAAGATATCCTATGTTCATGGATTCTAGGTCTTAATATTATTAAAATGACAATATTCTCCAATTTGATCTACAGATTGAACACAATCTCTATCAAAATCCCAGCTGGCTTTTTTTGTAGAAATTCATATGGAAATGCAAGGGATCCAGAATAAAAGACACAATCTTGAAAAACAAGACAAAGTTGGAGGACTTATACTTCCCAATTTCAAAACTTACTACAGAAGTACAGTAATGAAGAAAGTATGGTACTGGCATAAGGATAAATATATAGATCAATATAATAGATTGGAAGTCCAGGAATAAACCCTTATATTTAAGGTGATATTAAGGTATATATTTAAGGTATTTGATTTTCAACGAGGATGCCAAGACATTTCAATGAGGAGGGAGTAGTCTTTTTAACAAATGGTGCTGGCACAACAGGATATCCACATGCAAAAGAATAAAGTTGGACTCCTTCCTTACACTATACATAAAAATTTACTCAAAATGGATTGTAGACCTAAATATAAGAGCTAAAACTATAAAACTCTTAGGAGAAATCATAAGAGTAAGATTCCTATGACCTTGGGTTAGTAAACTTATCTTAGCTGTGACACCAAAAAGCACAAGTGATAAAAGAAAAAGGAATGATGCTCAACATCACTATTAAATGGGAGGATAGTAGAAACAATAGCCTCCTTCAAGTACACTTTGTAGAATGGGTCTTAATTTCTGTCGACCTTGTTTTAATTTATATTAGGCCATATTAACTATTTTAACCCAGGAGGGATATTCTCATTTTGAGTCCATCGAGTCCCATTTTGTCAAGCTGATTTTAAGTGTCAAAGATTTCATTTTATTTCAGGTTATTGCTTGTTGGATCAGAGTATCCATGTCCACTATGGGATATGTTAAGGAAAGGGGTGTTAAGACCATGGGGAATTTAGACAAGGTAGTATTCAGTGGGTAAGGTGAAGCATACCTGTTTGTCCTCTACTTTACTTTTGGTAACTCCCCTAAGAGTATGGGGTACCTTTAAATTTAGTGAAATACCCAGGCATAACTGTAATTTGAGCCTCAGTATCAGTTGAGGCCATGAAGGTTTGCCACTTTGTGCAGCTCCGCAGAGATTGGAGTTAATTTAGAATCTGTGTTTTAGAGACACAAAAGCTGATTGACACCCTTTTTAGTTTTCTATTGTTAAATTCTTTTAGTAAATTTTGGATTTCTAATTTGGTCAAATTATGGATCTCCTTTCCAATTCCCCCACATTTAAAAAAATTTTTTTTTATTTTTTGGATGATTGCTAGTATACTTTCCTGGGTCCTACCCTGCTCAGATTTATGTACATTTTCTTTTTCCTCCAGAGAGTGCCAATCTGGTATCATCAAGGTTAAGGACCTACCCCATGCCAGTTGTTGTTTATTGGATGTAAGGTCGTGGCTAAAGTAAGGTTTATGTTGATGAGCCACATCACTCAATGTGCTAGAAGGTAGAATCTTTATTGGTCAATTTTATAGTTGTCTGGTAGGGTGATGATGTCCTCTGGCCCTTTAAGAAAGGTAGGGATAAAGCCTTCAAGGCCATTTTTTTGGTAAGGGTCTGTGCTATGTGGTGCATGGGTGTTCTTTCCCTGTAACTCTGAGAGTCAGGTTTGTTTTTGGTGACAGAGGCATAGGAAGCAGCAGAAGCATTTAAAGCCTGGTTGAGTCCTAGTGAGCGATCTTCTAGAAGTGTAGACCACAGCACACCATGTGCTGACTGTTTTTCTTTACAGAAGCAGCACCCAATTGGCCCATATATTGCACAGGGTATTAGTATTGGTCTTTCCCCTGATTAGAGAACAGGATCCATGCCTGGTTGAGAGACACGATGAATGGTCTCAGAGTAATAGTTGTTTCCCTGAACCTAGCATGAGTCACAGTTTATGCTGGAATTGAGATACAACATTTAATCTGAAGCACAAAGATAAGTCTAGGCTGAGACACATGACTTAAGGCTACTTTAAGGAGAGCTCTAATCCCTACTCCTGTCCCTACATGTCAGTATTGAAACTTTGACTTAGGTTGGTTAAATCCATAAAAGAGACTTGAGAGGACTCAGAAAATACTACTCAAAGTGCACGCTAGCCAGCATGCTTCAAAAATCCACACTAGCCAGCAGGCAGCAGAGTTTGTTAGCAAGGTGACAGTGGTCATCACCTAGACTATCCTGTTCACCAGCCAGTTGTCTTGTGGTTACTCAGCAGAGGGCGGAACCAAGCACCCCCTCCCAAAATTAGATCTCACATCAAGACTGATGACACCACACATACACTGGAGGGTAAGAAGACATTCATGACTCACATCATGAGGCTCTCTGGAAATAACAGGGCAGGCATTCAAGCTGGTCCATTTGGCTTCAGTGAAAGGGCAAATGGCTTTGTTTTTTATTGTGGTTAACAGTAGTGCCAGGGAGAGAGTGTCTACCTGTGGGCGAAGGTTTGCATGACTTGAACTTCCCCACCAGTGCCAAGGGAACGAGCACCCAGGCTTTCTTACCAGCTTGCCCAGATGTGGGGCAAAAGGAAAAGTGGAGGAGTAGGGCCTGTAAGCTGTCAGTGGTCAAATATCAAAAATGGGGTCAATCAGCCACCTTATTACATTGAGCTGAGGTCAGTGAAGGAAGCAGATATTTTCTCCAAATCCAGACACTAGAATATGAAGATAAAGCCTTGGAGCTACCACAAGGTGGAAGATGTGAACCAAAACTTCTTATTAAGTCTGGATCCTTGCAGTTTAATAGAGAGGTCTCAAGGCTATAGCATAAATCCTTTCTAAAAGAAAGCATCATAAATTTAGGCTCTTAAGATTTCCACAGGTTGAGAAAAGACAAATATGGGCACATAATCAGAAATTACTAAACATTCAAGGAAACCTCACATAAAAGTAAGAGCTAGCAAAGAAACAGATTAAACTCCAGTGGCATCAGATGATGGAATTATCACAGTCTGCATATAAAACACATCCCCTCACATGTGAGCCTAATCACTCCTTATGCCCTCTCCCCTCCCCCCTTCCCCTATGGTAACCATCAATCCAATCTCCAATGCTATGCGTTTGTCATTGTTTTTATCTTCTACTTATGAGTGAGATCATATGGAATTTGACTTTCTCCCTCTGACTTATTTCGCTCAGCATGATACCCTCAAGGTCCATCCATGTTGTCACAAATGGCCAGATTTCATCATTTCTTATGGCTGAGTAGTAGTCCATCGTGTATAAATACCACATCTTCTTTATCCATTCATCCCTTGATGGGCACCTAGGTTGCTTCCAAGTCTTGGCTACTGTGTATAATGCTACAATGAACATGGGGGTGCAAGTATCTTTATGCCTTTGCGTTTTCAAGTTCTTTGGATAAATACCCAGCAGCGGGATAGCTGGATCATATGATAGATCTATCCTTAATTTTCTGAGGATACTCCATACTGCTTTCCACAGTGGCTGCACCAGTTTGCACTCCCACCAGCAGTGAAGAAGGGTTCCCTTCTCTCCACATCCTCTCCAACACTTGCTGTTTCCTGTCTTGTTAATTATAGCCACTCTGACTAGAGTGAGGTGATATCTCATTGTAGTTTTGGTTTGCATTTCCCTGATAGCTAATGATGTTGAGCATTTTTTCATATCCATGTTGGCCATCCATGTATCTTCTTTGGAGAAATCTCTGTTCATATCTTTTGCCCATTTTTTAATTAGGTTATTGTTTTTTTGTTGTTGAGCTGTATGAGTTCTTTGTATATTTTGGATATTAACCCTTTATCTGATATATGGTTTGCAAATATCTTCTCCCAATTGTTAGGTTGTCTTTTCATTTGTTGATGGTTTCCTTTGCTGTGCAGAAGCTTTTTAGTTTGATTTAGTCCCATTTGTTCATTTTTTTCTTTTGTTTCCCTTGCCCCATCAGACATGGGACTTGAAAATATGCTGCTCAGACCGATGTCAAAGAGCGTACTTCCTATGTTTTCTTCTAGAAGTTTCATGGTTTTGGATCTTACATTCAAGTCTTTAATCCATTTTGAGTTGATTTTTGTGCGTGGTGTAAGGAAATGGTCTACTTTCATTCTTTTGCATGTGACTGCAGTTTTCCCAACACCATTTATTGAAGAGACTCTCCTTTCTCCATTGTATGCTCTTGGCTCCCTTGTCGAATATTGCTGCCCATAAATGTGTGAATTTATTTCTGGGCTCTTGATTCTCTTCCATTGATCTGTGTATCTGTTTTTGTGCCAGTACCATGCTGTTTTGGTTACTATGGCTTTGTAGTATATTTTGAAATCAGGGAGTGTGATACCTCCAGCTTTGTTCTTTTTTCTCAGGAATCCTGTGGCTATTCAGGGTTTTTTGTTGTTCCATATAAATTTTAGGATTCTTTGTTCTATATCTGTGAAAAATGTTGTTGGGACTTTGATAGGGATTGCATTGAATCTGTAGATTGCTTTAGGAATTATAGACATTTTAACGATGTTAATTCTTCCAATCCAAGAGCACGGAATATCTTTCCATTTCTTTATGTCTTCTTTGATTTCTTTCATCAATGTTTTATAGTTTTCTGTGTACAGATCTTTCACCTCTTTGGTTAAACTTATTCCTAGGTATTTTATTCTTCTTATTGCAATGGTAAATGGGATTGTATTCTTAAATTCTCCTTTTGCTACTTCGTTGTTAGTGTATAGAAACGCAACCAATTTTTGGATGTTGATTTTCTATCCTGCAACTTGACTGTATTCATTTATTATTTCTAAAAGTGTTTTAGTGGATTCTTTAGGGTTTTCTATTTATAAAATCATGTCATCTGCAAAGAGTGACAGTTTCACTTCTTCTTTTCCAATATGGATCCCTTTTATTTCTTTTTCTTGCCTGCTTGCTCTGGCTAGGACTTCCAATACTCTGTTAAATAAGAGTGGTGACAGTGGGCATCCTTGTCTGGTTCCTGTTCTTAGAGGGATAGCTTTCAGTTTTTCTCAATTGAGAATGATATTTTCTGAGGGTTTGTCATATATGGGCTTTGTTATGCTGAGATATTTTCCTTCTATACCCATTTTACTTAGAGTTTTTATCATAAATGGATGATGTATCTTGTCAAATGCTTTCTCTGCATCTATTCAGATGATCATGTGATTTTTATTCTTCATTTTGTTAATGTGGTGTATCATATTGATAGCTTTGCAGATGTGGAACCATCTCTGCATCCCTGGAATGAAACGCACTGGATCATGATGTATGATCTTTTTGATGTATTGTTGTATTTGATTTGCTAGTATTTTGCGAGGATTTTTGCATCAATGTTCATCTGTGATATTGGCCTGTAATTTTCTTTTCCTGTGTTATTCTTGTTTGGTTTTGGTATCAGGATAACGTTGGCTTCATAGAATGAGGTAGGAAGCATCCCCTCCTCTTCAATTCTTTTGAAAGAGTATGAGAAGGATATTATTAGGTCTTCTTTGAATGTTTGGTAGAATTCACCAGGGAAGCCATCTTGTCCTGGACTTTTATTTTTTGGGAGGTTTTTGATTGCCGTTTCCATCTCCTTACTGGTGATCGGTCTATTCAAATTTTCTCCCTCTTCTTGGTCCAGTTTTGCAAGGTTGTATGTTTCTAAGAATTATCCATTTCTTCTAGATTATCCAATTTGTTGCTGTATAGCTTTTCATAATATTCTCTTATTATCTTTTGTATTTCTGAAGTGTCTGTTGTAGTCTCTCCTCTTTCATTTCTGATTTTATTTATTTGAGCCTTCTCTCTTTTTTTCTTAGTGAGTCTAGCTTAGGGTTTGTCAATTTTGTTTATCTTTTCAAAGAACCAGCTCTTGGTTTCATTAATTTTTTATATTGTTTATTTAGTCTCTATTTCATTTATTTCTGCTCTGATTTTTATTATTTCCTTCTGCTGATTTTGGGCTTTGTTTTGTTGTTCTTTTTCCAGTAGCTTTAGATGCACTTTTAGGTTGTCTATTTGGGATTTTTCTTCTTTGTTGAGGTAGGCCTGAATTGCTATAAACTTCCCTCTTAGAACCGCTTTTGCTGTATCCCACAGACTTTGGCATGTCGTGTTTTCATTTTCATTTGTCTCCAGGAATTTTTTGATTTCTTCTTTGATTTCTTCATTGACCCAAACGGTGTTCAGTAGCATTTTGCTTAATCTCCACATTTTTGTGGCTTTTGTGGTTTTCTTCCTGTAGTTGATTTCCAGTTTCATACCTTTGTGGTCAGAAAAGATGCATGGTATTATTTCGATCTTAAATTTATTGAGACTTGTTTTGTGGCCTAATATGTGATCAATCTTGGAGAATGTTCCATTTGCATTTGAAAAGAATCTGTATTCTGTGGTTTTTGGATTGAATGTTCTGTATATATCTACTAAGTCCATCTGGTCTAATGTGTCCTTTAAGGCCAGTGTTTCCTTATAGATCTTCTGTTTGCATGATCTATCCATTGGTGTAAGTGGAGTGTTAAAGTCCTCTACTATGATTGTGTTACTGTGTATTTCTCCTTTCATGTCCGTTAATAATTGCTTTATATATTTAGGTGCTCCTATGTTGGGTGCATAGATATTTACAAGTGTTGTATTTTCTTGTTGGATTGTTCCTTTTATCATTAGGTAGTGCCTGTCTTTGTCTCTTGTTACAGTTTTGGTTTTAAAGTCTATTTTTTCTGATAAATGTTGCTACCCCTGCTTTCTTTTCTTTGCCATTTGCATGGAATATCTTTTCCCATCCTTTCACTTTCAGTTTTTGAGTGTCTGTAGGTCTGAAGTGTGTCTCTTGTATGCATCATATACATGGGTCTTGTTTTTCATCCAGTTGGCAACCCTACGGCATTTGATTGGAGCATTTAGTCCATTGACATTTAAAGTATCTATTGGTAATTATATACTTATTGCCACTTTGTCACTTTTTTTTCTCTGGGTGTTTTAGTAGTTCTTGTCTGTTCCTTTCTTTTTCTCTTGCTCTCTTCCCTTGTGGTTTGATGGCTCTCTTTAGTAATATGTTTGATTTCTTTTGTCTTACTTTTTTCCTTGCTTGTTATAGGTTTCTGATTTGTGATTACCATGAGGATCCTATTTAATATACTATGCATATAACTGTCTATATTGAGTTGATAGACTCTTTAGCTTGACCTCTTTCTAAAAGCTGTACTTTTTCACTCTGCTCCTCCCACATTATATGTTTTTCAAATCATATATAGTCTCTTGTTTAGTGTGTGTCTATCCATTACCTTCTTATCATTGAAATAGGTGATTTTAGTACATTTGTCTTTTAAGATTCATATTATCTTCACAGCTAGTTGATCTGCTGCCTTTACTATATTTTTACCTTACAAGTGATTTTATTGCCTGGTTTTTTGTTGTTGTTGTTTTGGTTTTTTGATAATTTTTTTTATCTCTATTTGTGGTCATTGCTTTCCCACTTAAATAAGTACCTTCAGCATTTCTTGCAAAACTGGTTTCTTGGTGATAAACTCCTTTAATTTTTGCTTATCTGGGAAGCTCTTTATCTCTTCTTCCATTCTGAATGAGAGCCTTGATGGACAGAGTATTCTTGGCTGTAGGTTTTTTCCTTTTAGCACTTTAAATAAGCTGTGCCATTATCTTCTCACCTGTAGGGTCTCAGCTAAGTCCACTGATAGCCTGATGGGCTTCCCTTTATATGTTATTTGTGGCCTTTCTTTTGCTGCTTTTGGGATTCTCTCTTTGTCTTTAATTTTGGACATTTTGATTATAATATGTCTTGGTGTTGGCCTCTGTGGGCTTATCTTGTTTGGAGCTCTCTGGGCTTCTTGAACTTGGATGTCTGTTTCCTTCCTCAGATTAGGAAAATTTTCATCTATAATATCTACAAATAAATTTTCTGCCCCTTTTTCTCTCTCTTCTTCTTCTGGGACACCTTTAATACGAATGTTAGCACGCTTGATATTGTCTTTTCTGTTCTGCTTGGGTGATTTCCTCTAGTCTTTTATCTAGCTCACTGATCCATTCTTCTGCTTCCTCTACTCCGCTATAGAGTCCTTCTAGTGAATTTCTCATTTTGAGTATTGTATTCTTCATTTCTGATTTTTTGTTTATATCTTCCAGTTCTTTGCTGATGTGCTTGGTGTGTTCATCCATTCTTATCTGCATATCTGTGAGCATCCTCATGATATTTTGTTTGAGCTCTTTGTCGAGTAGGTCACTAGATTCTGTTTCATTTAGTCCTTTTTCTGGGGTTTTGTACTGTTCCCTTGCTTGGCATGTATTCCTTTGCCTCCTCATTATGCCTCTTTCTCTGTGCTTATTTCTATGTATTAGGTGAGTCGGCTATGTCTCCTGATCTTCAAGAAGTGGCATTATGTATGAGATGCCTTATAAGACCCAGCAGTGTGCTTCCTTCTTGTCACCAGTCCATAAGAACCAGGAGTGACATCTTTGTGGGCTACTTGTGTCCTTCTGCTGTGGCAGGGTTGCTCCCACTGCAGGTACCCAAGGAGTCTAATCTTTCCTTCCCTGGCCAGCTGTCTGTAAATCTGGTTTGGGGAGCCTCAGCACTGTTGGCTACAAAGTCTATCAGCACGCTCCTATTGCAGTTTTCCTCTTAATAGGGTTTGTACCCAGTGTAGCTGGTGCCTAGGCTCAGGGGTGTACAGTTGTGATAGGCCTCAGGCATACAAAGCTGTTACCAGTTCTCTTAGGAGTGCAGCTGAGTGGGGCTGGCCCTTGGCATGGGGCACTCAATTGTTTCAGGCTTTGGAAGGTGGGGTTGATCCTTTTTATGGCTATTTACGAAGCACAGATCTTCTGCCACTGACAAGTCTCACCCCCCTACAAGACCACAAACACCATAAACACAGTCCTGGTCCATGCACACTTCTCAACCCCCTGGAGCATACCCCAGTGCAACACTGCAGAGGCCCCCACCTCTCCACCAATGCCCCCCCCGACACACAGTTCACCTGGTCCTCACACAGGCCCTGCCCCACAGAGGCAGACATGCTTGCCTGCCTGTAGAGGATCGAGACACCCAGTCAATGCAGGCTGAAAAGTAGCCTGGGGGCTTGCTGTTAGGTGGGGCCAGTCCCTAGGGCAGGTTGCCTGCCCTGGCTGAACTGGATTAAATCTGTGCTGTAGTGGGTGTGGCAGACTCCTGGGTTAAGAGGCCAAGGGATGAACCTCAATGGGACCCACCAGGGTCCTGTCAGCACACCTGAACCAGCTCAGAACAATGGCCCCCACCAATGTCTCAGTCTCTGGAGAGGTCCTTCCTCTCACCAAGATGCCCCCAGAGTCCACCAGGTGAGTCTCATTTCACCAAAGGACTGTCAGCCTTCTCTCTGGTGATTTTAGGTTGCTGCAATGAGTGAGTTTGTGTGTGGGCTCTTTAAGACCCAGGTCTTTTTGGCTTTCGGCAGATAGCTTTTCTGGGGGTATCCTCACTGCAGTTAATAGCCAGCAAAGCCAGACAGTAAGACCCCCATCTCAGTTGGGGTGAGTCTGAAGGATGCTTATAGCAGTGTTGCCCCCGCTCCGGACCGCACTCCTCCAGGGAGGGCTGCATACCTTAGGGTGATCTGAGAAGCTCCGCTGCTCCCAAAGGTGGCTTTTTTCCTCTCCAGCAAGAATTTCTGCCTCTTCTGCCTTCATCAGAACTGTTCCTTGTTATGGAGGTTCTTTTTATCCAGTTTTCAGTTTCAATCCGGGGTAACTCTTCCAAAAATTGTAACCTGGTTGTGTTTATGGAAGGAGGCAAGTTCAACGTCTGTTGACACCGCCATCTTGATGATATCCTATATTTTTTATTTCTACATTTAGATTGAATAGGTTAGATCATTGAAGAGAATAATTAGTAAACTGCTGAGTAGATGTAAAGAAAGCATACAGAATGCAACACAGACATACAAGGAGATGGAAAGTCTAAGAGGTTGTATGACATTTAGGCTCAGGTTTTCCATCAGCAAATCAAAGTTCCAGAGACGGAGGACAGAGACGAGATAGGCGAGACAGTACTTGGAGAGATGATAGCTGAGAATTCTTGAAAAGAATGAAAGACACGAAAATACACAAGAGGCATGTGGTAGGTTAAATTTTTAAAAGCTGCACCTAAACATTATTAAAATTACAGAATACCAAAGACAAAGAGAAGATTTTATAAGGAGCTAGAGAGAAAATAAAAATCGCCTACAAAGAAATGACAATTCAAGTGAAGGCAGAAGGCAAGTTTCTCAGCATCAAAATGGAAGCCAAGAACCAGTGGAATTATATTTTCAGAGTACTGACAAAAAATAAATATTAGTCTACAATTGTGTTAGAAGTGAAACTATCTTTCAAGAATGAGTGAAAAATAAGGAAATATTATATGGACAAAATGGGGAGAATTTTCTACCCATGAATTCAACTAAAAGACCTTCTAAAGCATGTACTGAAAAAGAAAGGAGATAATATTGGAAGGAATGTTTGAAATGATGTAAAGGACTGCTATTAAATGCGAAAAAGAAAAATGTCTTAGAATCGATGTACTATCAGAGCCTCATCCCATATAAAGCAAGGATTTATATAGTAGGAAAGCAATAGAAAAGTCTACATAATAGCCACAGATTTCAAAACATTTCTCTCAATTTGTGATAGGTCAAACAGACAAAAATAGTAAAGACATGTAAATTAATATATTTAAGCTGATTTTAACAGACATATGTAGAACTGTACACAATTCTTCTGAAGCATATAGGGAACACTTTAACAGTTGACTACACCATAAGCTATAAAAGCAAGTTTTAACAAATTTCAAAAACTAGATATCACACATGTTATCTGATGACAATACGATTTGTATTTAGAAGTTAATAATAACAAATTAACTAGTAAAACTTCATATGTTTGGATATTTTAAAAACAACAGTTATAATTCATGGCTCATAAAAATAATGGAAATTAAAAGTTCCTATGGCTGAATGATAATAAAAAAAATGTATGTATATAAATCATGGCATGAATCCATTTATAGAGAAAATCTCCCATAGAACAAGGAATTGAAGGGAACTTCTTAACTAAATAAAGAGTATTTACAAAAAAAAAAACTATAGCATATTTTGTTTTTAAAGGTCAAAAGTTGATGCGTTTCTTTTAAAATCAAAAGCTTATTCAGTGAAAAGCAATTTGTCCTCCCAACCCAGTTTATCTTTCAGAGGCAAAAACCCACTCCTGTGTTTTGGTAGTGGGGCAGGAAGAGAAACTTTTTGTATTAGTTTGACTTGTTTTATGCTTTTTTAAAGTGCTTGATACACGTTGACAGACAGCCTTCCCACAAGCTGTACCAGTTTAACTTTTACCAACAGAGTGTGATAGGGTTCATTTTACTACAGGATCACAAGCACTGAATATTACCATTTTTTAAAATAATGAAACACCTATTTTTTTTAAATATTCTTTTGCTGCCCTGTGAGACTAAATGTGCTCAGTAAGTTTATTGGCCATTTTTATTTTTATGTTGTAAACAATTGTTCTTATTGTTTACCCATTTTCCTATGGACATGTTAATAATTTTCATTTGTTTTGTAAAAAATATTTACTACTTTAGAGGTAATAACTCTATTTGTCATAGATGATGAAAACTGTTTTTTTGAATGTAATTTGAGTTTTACTTTTTCATGGTGTTTTAACACGCAGAGGCTTTTAAACTTTTACACAGCCAGATCTGACAGTGTTTTCTTGTGTTATTCCTTCCTTTGACTTTATGCAAATTCCCTAGAGCTCGGCGAGTCTGCAGATACTTTGTGTAGCTGTTGTGCAGTTACTTCTCTTACACTTGACTATTTATCTGGTTAGGATTGCAAATTCATTTGTCTCTTTAACATTTATTAAACAGCACTTCATTTCCTCACTGATATAAAGTGTCAACTTTATCATAGTGTAAATTTCTTTATAATAGAATCTACTTCTTTGCTTTCTATTTTGTACCGTTGATCTCCCTTTCAGTTCCTTTTTTTTTTTTTTTTACAAGTTCCATGTTGTTTAATTATTGTAGCATTGTTATGTATGAGGTCATGATAATTCTCATCACCCTCTCCCATTCTTCTTCCTTTTCTTTTTTCCTCCATATTATTGGATTCTTTTTAAAAATTACAAACATTAAGCATGTTCTTCTATTTCAAAATTATCTCAACTATCCTTTTTTAATTTGTTAACTAGGATGAAATACAGAGTCACTTCCTGAGCTTGAAAACTACAAACTTAACCAATCCTTTTGATATGTTATTTTTAATTTCATTTGGCCTATAAACTTGGGGGACAACTAAGGTAGGATTCTAAAGTAAGAAATAAACCTATTAGTTTGGAAAGGGGGAGGTAGATAGGAAGTAGTTATACTCTGACATAATCAAAGTTGTAAAAAATTTATCCAATATTATTTATCTGACATTATTTCTCCAAAGCATCTCATCTACTGTAGCTAGACAAATCTCTTCAGTATTCCTGCTTTGGGCCATGCACATTTCAAATCCTTGGCCTTTCCCAAGAATATTCTTTGCCAGGGATTTTTTTTTTTCTTCTTTTCTATGTGTTAAGGTTTGTTTCTTTAAGGAATCTTTCTTTAAGTCCAAACTCTGGTTCCTCCAGCACAAAGCTTTCTTTCAATATTCATAGCATTTATAATCTGTTCCACACACTTTAAGCATTTTAGAACTTTTTCTAATTATAAAAGTAATAAAACACAGAACATTTGATAAAGAGAGAAGACATATTTTATATAGCTCTAACTCCCTATTGTGAATTGTATATATCCCCTTACAGTATTTTTAATATGACTACATAGTGGTAACCCTAGTGAACTTACAGTTTTGGAGGCTATTTTAGCATAGTTTCAAGCTTCTCTATGTTGCTTCATTGTGTTATTACCATTTTAATGGCCACCCAGTATTCTATAGAGTCAATGAATGAGCTATTATTTACTTAATCTTTGCTTTACTATCTGTTCTGTACAACAAAAATCTCTGCAGTAAAGTCTTTGTAGTGTAGTTTTCCTCTCTATGGGGAATTATTTCTGTAGAATAGACATCATGAATTGGAATTAAAGGGAAAAAGATGAGAGCGTTTTCAGGCTCTTGATGTATGTTATCAGGTGACTTCATCCATCAGTTTTGTCTATGAGAGTTCTGGTGCTCCATCAGCTTTGATTTCACTAGGCGTAAATATTTCACTAGGATTATTTAAGAGAGAGGAAAAAATGCATATTAAACCCGTTTGCCCCTAATTCTCTGTTGTCATGTCTTAGTTAGCTTTAACATGTTAATTTTGTCTCCTCAAAGAGTTGTATAGTCCTTGTGTGAGAGTAGAGACAATGATTTTTGTTTTTTCTTTATGCTCCACAATAGCCTCAAAAAAGTGTAGCAGTCATAGTTGTCTTCTGTATTTGCTTTTAACTGACAAAATTCTTTTTTATCTTCAAACTCAAGATCAATAATGACAGATGCATTTGGCAAGCAGCATATTTGTGGACTCTTACCTGCAAAAATAAACTCTTACCCTAAACTTACCTAGAAGTTATACTTATCCTTGGAATCAATGTTATTTGAAATTTTTAGTAAACATGTGTTTTGAATTTTTCTAAAACTTTAGACTCATTTTATTCTACCTCTTATTCAATTAATTTATAAGGCTTAAGCTGTTCAAGTACCATCATTTTTAGGGTTTGTCCATAGAAAGATCAGACAAAGGACATGGCACTGGTCATCTAAAACTGATGTCCTGGGATTCTAGAATGTCTATTAGCTCCACGTGAGAGTTAAAGTTAACTTTGATAGAAGTACCCTATTACTAAGAGTTTGCAGCCACATTTGTTCCTATTTTATTCTAGATCTAGAACAGTGCCAGGGATATGATCGATGGTCAATAAATACTTGTTGAATTGGTGAATGAATGAATCTGTGTGCTTAGCTTGAATTAATTAATCATTCTACAAATGTTTATTGAGCTCCTATGAGGTGCAAAGCCCAGACTACTTGTAACTATGAAAATAATGGATAAAGTCGACAGTTCCTATGTGTGGCAGGGGCTTTGTGTAATGACCTTGAGGCTCCATCCAGCACATTTTTCTACAATTCATGTGTATTCTTTTTGACACTTACATGTCACAGTCATAGGCCAAATAAAACTCCTCAAGCTGCATTTCTATGGTGCAGGTTGATCCCTCAACCATTTCCCCAAAAGACTTGAAAAGGAGTTGTATGCTGTGGATTCTTAGTGCTGGTGATCCCTGGGGTGGGGCAAGCGGGACTCCAGATGGAGGCTTTTGTGGAGGGTTCCCTTTATCCTCACTTGTAAGCAGACTGAGCAGTTATGTTATAAATGAGTAATTTACAGCCTCCTCCCTAAGCCCTCCTCTGTCAGCTCTTTCATGGACTTTGTTACCAAAGGTTACCAGCGCGCCTGGTGCCTTTGATTTTTGTGGGCACTCTAGACCAGAGAAAAGAGTTGTCGCCCTCAGCATCTGCACGTTGGCTTTCACATGTCCTGCAAATGGGTACTGGTCAGCCATCTTCCCCAGATGTCATCCTGACCATTGATTTTTTGCTACTCACTATTGCAGTTATTAGCCACAGTGAGGCCAGGGCGCTTAGCTCTCCACTTTAATTATTCATCCTTATGAAGAAAAATTTCCCTGGTGTGCTTTATCCTCCTCTAGCCCCAATCTGAGCACACGTGGAGTCCTCCTTCCTTCTCTCTCCGAGTGCCTTGTGTGTCAAAGGGCCTTTCACTAGGGTACTCATTCCATTTATGTCTTTAATATGCATTTTGTGCTCTGCCAAGGGGGTCAGGAGGGCACATGGAGAAGCCAGATGGCTTACCTCTTCCCTTAGGAAACGTGCCACTATTTAGCTGGGCACCTTCCCAACTCAAGGCAGGGTGAGATTCCACTGTTCTGGGGAGAGATTGGTTCAAACGCCACTGTCCCTGAGAGTTCAGCTCCAAGTTCCTCTAGGCTATGCACTTTTCTACTCCACTGCCACTCTCTGGAGTTTCCTGCCAGAAACAGCATTTTTGGAGATATTAGAAAGGGGGTGGGGAGGGAGGGATGGGAAGAAGCAACCCATTTTATTTATGGCCTTTGCTCAGACACAAGTTTCCATTGCTTTAATCCAGCTGAAATAAGAAACCACAGTCCATGGATGAAAAGACAGTGGACAAACTCAGTTAAAATGAGAGCACCCTAAGGATGTATGTTTTTCCCCATTTCTGGTTTTTAATACTCCTTCCCTGCTGCCATTTCCCAACTTCAACTTTTGAAAAGCCAAGCAGTTTCACTGGCCAGGCCCAGGGAACTTATTTGTATGCAGCACAAATTTCAGAATCTGTTCTCAGCCTGTGCAGAGTGAAAAATGGCCTGCATTTTCTTGATAGCCCATGTGGTTGTAAAGAATAAATGGCTAATGAATTACAGATGAACATTGACGCAAATTAATCTTCCCGCTGTCCCTGGGTTATATGGCAGCCATTTAAAAGTTTAATCAATACACTAAAGTTGAAAACATGCAGGCACTGCAGTTGCTTGGATGTAATAAACATCAGAGGGAACCGGGAGGTTTGCACTCAGTCCATGTATCATAATGACAGCTATTTATGTTTAATGGACTAAATATTTTTTATTGGAAGGGAGCAAATGTCAGCTTAACTTTGTGAGCCCCGCATTCAACTTTCCTTTGAGGTTGGTGAAAGACGCCTGACGTGTCATTGGACATGAAATGTTAAGGGGGGAGAAAAGCACCACAGAGACAAAGTGAGGATAAAGAGTCACTTGGAGACTGGATGCAGCGCTAACATTCTGCAGCAATTCATTAACGAAAACGTAAACTCTGCTATTTCTAATGTTGCTGTAAAATGGTTTACTAGGAACAACTTTAATGGTTATTAGGGAAAACAAGCACCCAGATCTGCCAGATATCCCGTTCGGTGCAGGCTTTTGTTTGAACACTCTTTACCAGGTCATATTTGCTGAAGATTTATAATTAGTCTTTTTTCTTAATGTGAGAAGTGGGGGAGAAACAGCATGATGGCTCTCAGCCCTTGTGTTCCATAGATCTTTCCTTTTGAACAATGTCCAATGACTTTAAATAACCATGTGTTCTCTTTCGGAATACTTATATCTTAATTACTTTTCAAGTCGATATTTTGTAGCACTGCTGTGAGTCTGGTAGGACTGTGTTGGCTAAAAGAGAATGGACTTTGCCAGTAGCTGTGCCATCTCGCTGGACAGAAGCAGGCTGAAATAAAAGGAGAGAAATAGCTTCGTCTGAACAAAAAAAATATAGACATGTTTCAGCTTTGCTTTTTTTTTTCTCCCCAAATAAAACAGACTGAGTATATTATCCCTGTGGAGCATGGGGCCTTGGTAAATGGCATACACTTTATAAAAATAATTAGAAACATTTTAGACAATAGAGAGCATGTTTTTAATGTCCCTTTTGCAACCAACTGTCGCAGGTCCTCTTCAGTATCTGAGGGCCCCTAAAAGTCCTCACATTTAATTACAGAGCATTGTAGAAAATAGTTCAATAGATATTGGGATGGGGCTGCAGGATGAGGTAAAGAAGGCAAAGGGGTAAAATACCTAGCTGTCCAGTATTTGGACCTTTAAAAATGTATGAATAGCATCTTCTTATACCTTAAATTTTAAACTTTTTAAAAATTTGACAAGAATTTGTGTTCTAATTGGACCTAAGATGCAAAAGAAATCAGCGTTATGTGGCATTAGGTCAGTCAACCAAACTAATGGATTCTCTGGCCTTTTGTCTTCCCATAAGCAAAATGGGAGAAAACTCTTTGTTCTGAAGACCAAAGCATGGCTCACTGTTAACTGTGATGATTTCCCACCCACTACTTCTCACACCCACTCCCCAGGCAGTACTGGACCCTTCTTTAGTTTTCTTCCCAGTTCTTCTCACTATCTTAGGTGATTGATTTATTTTATTCATTTGTTTTGTGTTTCCACCATGTTAATATAAGATCTATGGTTGGGGGCAGTTTAGCAGGAGGTAGGGGACAGGAACATGATTTTCTTCTTTGTTCCGGGAATCCCAGGGCCTGGCTCATAGCAGGGTCTTATAAACAGCAATTAAGTGAATTTCAGACTATCATTTCTTATTGGCTTTAATAATCATAATGACAGCCATTTTTTAATCACCTATTATGATTTCTAGGCACTGGGATAGTTTTACAGATAATACTATACATGATCTTGGTTGTAACCCTAGAAGGTAAGAATTTTTATCTCCATCTTACAGAGGCGAATGCTGAGGTCTAGAGTTTAAACTAATCATTCAGAGTCACTGTTAGTATGTAGCAATTCCAGAATTTGAATCTGGGCCTGTTTGTCTCTGTATACAATACTCCCTCATGTTCTAGTACCTTATGTTGTCAGTGATGATTAAAATCTCACTAAATGACCCCAACTTTTTATTCTAATCCACAACCATCCAACTCTCCAACTGGCTGCTAACGGATGAAGGATTAGATTACTACTTTCTCAGCTAAACCTGACATCCTGAGGCCTATCTATGGAGAACACTGAGCCATTGACTCTAAAGTGGACGTTGGCTGTTTGGTGATGGGCAGTGTGACCCTCAGATATGTGTCTCCCATGATCTGAGGAAACACGAGGGGCTCTGGAAAAAGATGAGGAAACTGTGTCAGATAAACGTATGTTCAGCTGCAAACAACAGAAATCCAACAAATAGTGACCTGAATATGTAAGTGTTCATTTTTCTTACATAAAAATAAATATGGAGGTCGCTAATTCAGGACTGTCATGGTGGCTGAAAGAGTAGGCCAGTAAGCACCCAGTCTCTTTTTGTCCTTCTAGCCCACTATCCTTAGCATGTGAATTTCATTTTCGTGTTCTCAAAATAGCTGCTGCTCCACCTGGCATCGTTTCAGCAACGTGGCCGCATGAAGAGGGAAGGGCTTTTTCTTGCAAGCATTTACTTTTGTTCATGGATGGACAGCTCCTGAAGACACTGCCTAATTCTCAGTACCCAGACCATGTCATTCAGAGGCTGAAAAATCGAATATTTTCATTTTCATACTCTTATAGTAGAGGAAGGAAGGATAAAAGAGAGTCAATCCATAGTTTCTATTATGTAAAATAAGTCATTTTTTCTGTGTTCCTACAAAAGGCTTGACATTTTGCTAGATGCCCTGTGTACAACAACTCATATCATCCTTACAAGCACCTTGTTCCAGAAGAATATTCATTGCCATTACACTGGAGAGTGGTGAAGCTGGGATTCGAAACTGCATTTGTCTGATTCCGCTCTACACCTTCCCTGATGTCATGTTTCTTTAGCTGCCATTTTGATTTCGTAGTGAAGGATGGTAGGGCCACTCCCAATTGTGCCAGCTGATGGTGAATGTGCTGCTTCTGAATTCACTTAACACATTTGTTAGTTAAGTATGCACTGCCATATGCCCTCTTCTATGCTTTCATAGTCAACCATGGAAAATTCTATACAACGTGGTTAAGAAAGTAGACTCTTGAGTCTGTCTAGATTCAAATCCTGGCTCCCTTAGTTACTACGTGTGTAAGTGCAGACAAATTACATAACCTCTCTGTTTCAGTTTCCTCATCTGTAAGATGGAAGTAATAGTAGCATCTACAGTGTGAGTGTTTTGAGAAGATTAAGTACTTGGAAGAGCGACCGACCCTCAGTAAACGTTGGTTATTACTATCACCATTATTATCCACATTTACTGTCTTTCATTTTGTCTACATGACCAGACTGAACTGAGGAGGCCCAGGCCATGTTTATTTCACCTGTTGGTATTCCCGAAAACACTTAACAAGTTTCCATGCACACTGGAAACACTGAGTAAAAACTCGTTCTAGAATCACACTGCATGGGTTCAAATCTTTATCATTGATTTAACATCTTTTTTCCTGATCTTCCAAATCCTAAAATGAGGATACCATCTGCCTCACAGGGTTATTGTGAAGTTTGAATGAGACAATGTACCCTCTCAGGTACACAATTATTAAGAATAACCATATCTTCTGGTGAAACCATATTGAGTATATCCTGAGGTCTAGGGCATGTGATAGATGTTAGAGATACAAAGATGCATAAAACAGTAGGAAACACAAGCAGCGATTAATAGGAGCAATGTTCACCTTCAATAATCATCAAATGATTGAAAAGTAAAACAACTCTGGGATATAATTTTTCCATTTATTAAGCTAGCTACGATGATCAAATAACCATTCTTGGTACTATTGAGTGGATTAACTGTATATTGATATGTTTATGAAAAGCATTTGGCCCTATGCATTAAGGCTAGAAAATATTTAGGTCCTTTGACCCAATAATGCTGCACTTAGGAATCTATCCAAAGAAAAGAATCTGAAATGCATGAACAAAGGATCTTTATACATTAAAGTGTTCAGTGTAGTAATACGTATAACATCAAAACAAAGAAAACAGTCAATATTGAACTAGATAGGAATGCTAAGTAAATTATGGCACATCCACAGCATGCAATGTTATATAGCATTCAAGTGATGTTTAAAATAATTTTTAATATAACAGGCAAATGTTTATGTAATAGAACAAATGAAGAAAGATAGATATGGACTCATCCATGTTTCTGACATATGTATAGAAAGAAGACTGTAAAACAAAACATTATGGTATTAACTTTGATAGTTAGCTCTGGGCAGTGGAATTATACATTATTATTTATTTTTCTTTATGCTTATTTATTTTTTTTGCAATGGGCATGTAGATATAATAAGAAAACAATTTAAAACAAACCCTCAAACAGCGATTGGTCTTTATGAAAATAGTTCTAGAGGAAAGAGTAGTGATAGTAAGAAAAAGGGTTTGCATGAATTAGGAACTGTGTTGAACAGCAACTAACAAACACCTAAATAGCAGTGGCTTTAACAAGATACTTTCATATAACATGAACCCCAGCTGTAAGCTGATATGATACCATCAGGAACCCCAGCTTCTTTTATTTTTGTTCTACCTTCCCAACAGACTGTCTCCTGTCCTCAAGTTTGATTTTTGGTCACAATATTGTTGCTGCAGCACCAACCCTTATTTCCACGTTCCAAGTAGCAGAAAGGAAGAAAAGATAAAGTCAGAAAGATATTCCTCCAAGCAAAGCAATTCTCTTTTAAAAAGATGTCCCAGGAGCCCTTCATAACATCCGCTTTTATTTTATGGCCACTGTCAATGAGCACATTGTCATGCTCAGCAGCATAGGATGTCTGTGTGTAAGATAAAAGGGGACTATGGATACTAGGAATAAAAGGAGAATAAAATGCTTCCTGATTTTAATTCCAACTCTGTGACTCATAGCAGGTTGATTTGACAAAGTTTAACATATAAGTGGCACTAAGGAAGCCTCAGAAACCTTTTCAGTACTGCACCATATGCAACCATTACCATCAACTATGCTTGGTTTTCCAGATGAATCCTATTTGCCATTCTAAGCCTCTGGTATCCCTTGTACTTTCTTTTCCCCCATTTGTTTAAAATAGGCATGATGAAATTTTCATTGCCTTTTAGGATTGTTGTAAAATAATAGGATTTTATACTGGTAAAATTCTTTTTGGAAAGGCTAACTAATTCTGCTATACAAATATAATTTTTTTAAGACTAGTTGCTAATGAGAATTGGGTCCTCAACACATGCTAGTCACTTTTGAGCTCTCTTTATATGTAACATCTCATTTAATCCTAAGAGTTTGATGTTATGAGTATACTCATTTTACAGGTGCAGATATTGAGACACAAAGAGATTTGTACCCAGGTTGTCTGAGTCCTGAGTCCATGTCGTGGTTCTCAAACTTTAGTGTGCTTACTAACTTGTTTAAAAAGCAGATGTCCAGAATCAGAAATCAGATTCTGCTGCAAGTGGGCTGCAAACCACACTTAATTGCTCTCAGTTCTCCCAACTATAAACTCGATTTTCCAGCCATGCAGTGAAAGGCAGTGTTCCTCAGAGACCGAGTTCCTCTGGCTCCTGAATTCTGCTCCAGCTTTTCCTTGATCTTCATTGGCAGGGAGACTACACCCCATTTGAGCAGATATTTTTAGTGGCATGCCAATTGTTTGGCATGCTTTATCATCTCACATGGAAAACAGGGCACTCACTTCTGAGGCTACTCTGTATACAGTAGTTTGGGGACTCTCAAAGGTGAGAAGATTTGGGCGAATAGATTTGACTTTGTTAGTTGGGTTTTCATTGTTTTGCAAAGAGAAAGTCTTTGAGGCCAAGCATAAGGGCTGACTGGCCAAGGGGAGGTGAACAGTTAATTTTCAGAAAGATCAGGAGTATCTGCCACACGCCTTTCTTTTGAGCTCTCCTCTTGGCCCACTAATAGCGGAGGTGCAATGGGGAGCTCTATGTTTGTCAGTGGACAAGCTCCCCAGGACAGAAGACAAGGACTCTGCCATTTAAAGTTCCCAAGAGACTCATTTCCTGCTTGAATGCAGGAAGAATGTCAGAGCAACTGAATTTTGGAAACATTTTTGGCTCTTTTTAAGACTTTCTTTCTAGCAGTGGATCAGAATCATCAAGTCAAATCATATGTTGTGATAGATATAAGCACTGAGGGATGCATGGAGAAGGAATGAAAGTTATGGACAAGGATTTTCACCAACTGCGTTGTAAACCGATGGTGGGCTCCAGGGAGAACAGGAATACTCCAAGGACCTACAGATTTGCATTTTGTTTAGATCTACTTTATAAGCAATCTGTAAAAGAAAGAAAGGGCGAGAAATAATATTACTTACTGCATAGGGTTGTTTAGAGGATCAAGTTTTGTGATAATCCATATAAAATGCTCATCGCAATGCCTACACATTTAGGAAGCTCAATAAAGTTACCTATGATGATGGTGCCGAGGAGGAAGAGAAAGAGAAGTGCAAGAAATCTGCTAAGATGTTGCTCCATAAAATGTCTTTCAGTTAAAAATTTGCATTGAAAAAGGAGAGGCTTTGTATTTATAACTGGAAAAATGCGTTTTGAAAATTTTATGATGAGGTGAAACATTAAACTTTTTGATAAGGCCCGAAGTCACAGAAACATTGCTCTTTGCATTCTTCTCTGGCTCATCAATCCCTAAAATGACCTTTGTTATACTGGAAGGAGTATTGAATTTGGAGTCAGAAGAACTGAAAGCTAACTATATCTTTTCTTTGTAATAATTTTGTCTCTCTGAACACATTGTTTAACCTTTCTAAGTCTCACTTTCTTCATCTGAGGTCTGGGAGTAAGAAAACCTACCTAGTGATTGTGGGGATTAAATGAGATGATATATTTAAAGTACTCACTATAGTGTCTTACACACAGAAGGTGATCATATGAATAACTGATGCTGTGAAGGGCTATGGCAGCCAGCAGAGCTCTTCAGAATGTGCCCTACTTCTGAGGGACAATCCACCCCTCCAACTCCAGGGACACTCCTGATGCAGAAGACAGTTCTACGAAAGAGCACTCAGAACTGAGAACCCCTTTTATTATGTTAATGGTTATATGGCCTAACGACTAATTATTCCATGTCCAGGGGCAGAGATTTTGTTATGCCTTTCCTCTTAAAGTTTGAAAGAAAATCTCCAGCCCCACCCCATCATAATCACCCAATGTAGTGCTACCCAACATGTCCCAAGCACTTCTTCCTTGGAAGTCTGCCTAGCACTTCTCTAGTATGAGAAGGCCAGCCTTTGTGCTGCCATTGTTAGCGAATTTAATTGCCTTTAATATCCAAGAGTGGATTGCTAGGTATCATGCCATATAATCCCTACAGCACAGAGGCATAGGTAATTCAAAACAGAAAGAAGAGGATATGTGAATTGATAGCAGGAGTGAGAGTGCATATCCAATATCCCATCTTGTTCCTGATAGAGGGGAAGCACTCAGTCTTTCCATTTGCAATATGTTAGCTGTGGGCTTTTTTGTAGATGACCTTTGTCAAGTTGAGGAACTTTCCTTTTATTCCTATGTTGTTGAAAGTTTTTATCATGAATGAATGTTGAATTTTGTCAGTAGTTTTTTCCTGCATCATTTGAGATGATTATATTTTTTTCATTGTTGATATGGTCAGTTATATTTAATTTTGAATATTGAACCAACCTTACATTTGTAGAATAACCCTACTTGGTCATGATGCATTATACTTTTATATCTTGCTAGATCTGACCTGCTAATATTTTATTATATATTTTTGCATGCATGTACATGAGGAATATTGTTCTGTAGTTTTCTTTTCTTGTGATATATTGTTTAGTTTTGGCATCAGTATAATGCTGGACTCATAAAATAAATTGTAAAGTGTTCCCACCTCTTCGATATTCTGGAAAAGTTTGTGTAGAATTGGTATTATTCTTTGGTAAATCTTTGGTTAAATTTGCCATTAAACCCATTGGGACCTGGAGTTATCTTCATGGGCAAATATTAAACTATGAATTCAATTTCCTTAAGAGATATGAGATTCTTCAGGTTATTCATTTCTTATTTAGTGCTTAAGCTTTTTTAAAAAGACAAATTTCACCCCCATTAAGCCTCTACTTCTAATAATTGTGGCTACCAGATAACCATTGTGTTACTATTATTATCCCTAGCTTGATTACTAATTCTTCTCATGACCTCCTATTTGGTAAACAGAGAAGAGTCTGGGTCACTTGCTTATCCACACATTCATGTATTTGTTCATTTAACAAACATTTTAACCACATTTTAAATTCTAGGATCTGTGATAGGGATTACGGATTCAAAAATGAATAAGACAGTATCCCTGTGGTCAAGTAAATTACACTAGTGTGAATAGTTATGGAATGATTGGCTATGACGTGGTGGGATATGTGTAATTGTTGTACAACGAATAGTACACGGGGAGAACAAAGAAGGAGCCACTAATTCTGCCTAGGGGAAATCAAGGGAGACTCCTAAGGAGAAACGGCATTTGAATTGGGCCATGAAAGACAAGGAGAATTCTTTGTGGAAGAAGGGAGCATTGTCACACGAAATGTCATGAGATGCTTGGAGAACAAATCATTTCAGATTTTCTGAGGGTAGAAACATTTCCTTCAGGATTTAATTGCTTTGATCAGGGGACTCAAAATCTGAATCCTAAATTAAAAAGTTAAATTGGGGGCTGGCCTGGTGGCGCAGCGGTTAAGTGCACACTTTCTGCTTCAGTGGCCCAAGGTTTCCGGTTTGGATCCTGGGTGTGGACATGGCACCATGTGGCAAGCCATGCTGTGACAGGCGTCCCAAATATAAAGTAGAGGAAGATGGGCACAGATGTTAGCTCAGGGCCAGTCTTCCTCAGAAAAAAGAGGAGGATTGGCAGATGTTAGCTCAAGGCTAATCTTCCTCGAAAAAAAACAAAGTTAAATTACTTTAGTTATCACAATTCTTCTAATTATCTGTTTCTCAAATACAGTTGACATATCTGATAAAATATCACTGCAGAGTGGACATAGGTTGAATTATTGCTTCAAGGTGATTCTCAGATTTTTAGATCCAATTTTTACTTAAATTATTATTTGCATGGTTGTAATAGTAAATAAACATTTTCTTCAACGAAGCTGTGGCCTTTGAAATGGATTTTAATTTGAGTGCTGACATTGCAGTAACAAAAGAAGAAAAACAAGGTTGTTTGTAGATAGATGGATAGATTAAAAGAGAGAGAATCACAAACACCTGTAAAGTGTGGCCATTGCGCAATTTCTCCCAGAGTCAGTTGATTATGATTATTCACAATTTTACCTGGAGCATGTTGATCATGTCAGGCCAACTTAAGCTGCTATGTTCAGATTCAACTGGATTCATTACCCTCTGCATATTTCATGAAAAACAATGTCTTTGTGTAAATTTGAAGAAGAACACCTCCTCCTCATCTAGCTTGCTGTGTCTGCATCTTTCCCATAAAGGACCTGAGTTCCTTTTCTTTGTTGATGTTTGTTGATGTGTTGATGTGGCGGTTGTTGCTGGTTTTGTTGCCTTTACACAACTGTGTTGGCTTCTGGGAGCACCTCACTGTCATCCAAGAGCTTGCAAATTCATTGCTTTAATTAATTAATTGAGTATCCTTGGAAGTTGGGGTCCCTTGTTTTTAATTTTCAGTTAAAGGCAGCTACTGATTTCCATCTTTAAAATAGATGCTATCCACTTGATTTGCTTATTACTCTTTGATACTAAAATATACCTATAATGGCTCTGTGGAATTGTCAGTTATTTAAGTATTCATGAGTATTTAGGTAAAGCCAGGATGACTTGGAATTATTCTAACATGACTAAATATGCCATAAAAGTTTTTGCTCCAAGAATATGGTATAAATGCATATGCTCAATTTGAGGAACAAAATATAACTTTAGGTTTCAAAATTTAGATTCTTAGCATATAGTTATTGTTCACTATATGATGAGCACAGTGCTAGGCCCTCAAGAGACTACAGTAAACAAGTCCAATTTCCTGCTCTCATGGAGCTTGGAATCTAGTGGGATGTTCATTCATTCATTAACCTATGAATAAATAGGGAAATGCCACCGTGTTCCAGGCGCTATGATAGGAGCTGTGCTTTGCTGTACAGGTGAAAACATCAGTATCATATTGTTCCCAGTACATAGTCAGCCCATAACAAATATTTAACTGGTGGTAAAACTACCCCTTCTGTTCTCTTTAACATATTACATTATTCCATAATGAGGAAGAACGTGGAAAGAAGAAACATTTAAGTTGTATAGTAGAGATTGCTTTTTGCTCACTAAAATCCACGTTTTCTTCTTCTTTTGGGAATACAAAGCCAGACTCCATTTCAGTCTCTCTTGCAATTAGATATGGTTACATAAGTGTCTTTTAGCCAAAGAAACGTTAATGGAAGTGAAAAGTGTGATTTCACTACCAAGGCTTTTGAGAAATGGCTGAGCCTTCTTTGCTTTTCCTCCTTCCACTGCCTCATGCAGGTGACAGGACTTGATAGGAGATCACACATGGAGGAAGCTTCCTGCATTGGACTTTTGAGTAAGGGAGACATACTTCTGTTGTGTAAGGCCACTGAAGTTACAGGGCTGGTATAACAGCTTGCATAATCCTTGCTAATACAGTAGTAGAACAACTATAAGATGGCTCATTATTATAAGAATTATGACAAATCATCAAGGCATATCCCAAGATCTGGTATCCTTTGACAATGATTATACATGTTATTCTGTAGCTGGGGTTCCTCACAGTCACCATGCCAGAGCTAAAGGGCACATAGGCAAGGGTTACTATTCCCATTTTAGACATGAAAATGGAGGTTCACGTAAGTCATGTGACCTGCCAAAATTCACAAGCCTGGAATATGAGGAATTAGTATTAGCACCAAGGTATTCTGTTTCTTAGCTCTAACTTCTTACCCTTTACCACCTTCATTATAGATTTATCGCCTTCATTATATTTATATCTAAAATTATTACAGTATTTATTTTTCAGTTTTGTCTTCTTTCTTATTGTCTGTCTTCCACCAGTAGGTTGTAGTGCCCATTAGCTGAGACCTTATCTACTGCTGTATCACCATCTTAAGAGCACACTGACTGGAACATATAGGATCTCAGTAAATAGTTGCATAATGGAAGAATGGAAGAAGAATTTAATAACATTAAATAAATGCCTTTACTAGCTAGGCATACTGTAATGCAAATTACATTTTTAAACGTCTCATGAAAAATTGTTACCTTATACATTTTTGTGTAGAAAAGATGGAAGGAAAGAATGGAAGAAGGATGTGCTGTATATGTGGAGTGTGGGTACCAAGAGGAAGGCACAGAGTGATGGGATTGGAATGAATGGGACTGATAGTTTTTCAACTCTCAATTATTTTATTTTGAACAAGAGTGCTATTTGTGATAACACGTTGGCCTGAAAGGAACCCAGTCAGTGCTAGCCTGAGATACTTAAATAGATCGCCTGATGGAATCAGAAGAGAAGGCAAAGAAAGTTAACACAGATTTGAAAATTATTCCTGGGGTCATTATGCCATAAGTATCATATACCAAGATAACCAAGACTTTTACTCCAAAATTATTGCTGTGAAAATTTTTAAACCTACAGAAAAGTCAAAAGAATAGTACATTGAACGTACATACATTCTTTACCTAAATCTCCTATTATTTTGCCACATTTGTTCTCTCTCTATGTGTATGTCTATGAGTTTGCATGTGTATACCCACATTTTTTATGAAACATTTAAATAAATTGCAGACATCATCACACTTCATCCCTAAATACTTCAGCATGGTCTCCTAAGATAAGGACCTTTTCTTACAAAGCAACAAAAATGCTAAAAAAATTATTAATTCAAAACCATTGCCTAATAGAATACAATCCATAGTTAAATTTCCTTAATTTGTCCAATGATGTCTCTTAAAACTCTTTTTGTTTTGGGCCGTCCCAGTGGCGCAGCAGTTAAGTTTGCACATTCCGTTGCTTGGCGGCCCAGGGTTCGCTGGTTCAGATCCCAGGTGCAGACTGGCACCGCTTTGGCACACCATGCTGTGGTAGGCATCCCATGTATAAAGTAGAGGAAGATGGGCATGGATGTTAGCTCAGGGCCAGGCTTCCTCAGCAAAAAAGAGGAGGACTGGCAGTAGTTAGCTCAGGGCTAATCTTCCTCAAAAAAAAAAAAAAAACCTCTTTTTGTTTTAATCTATTCAGTCAAAGATTGAATCAAAGATTGCATTTGGTTGTTAAGTCTTTTAAGTATTTCTAAATCTAGGAAAGTGCTTCTCAAGGGTAACTCCCAGACCAGCAGCATTAGGATCACTAGAGAACTTGTCAGAAATGAAAATGCTGGAGACCTGCCTTAGACCCACCAAATAAGAAACTCTGGGGGCGGGCCCAGCAATCTGCTGTAACAAGCGCTCCAGGTGATTCTGATTTACACTCAAACTGAAGAACCATTGATCTAGGACACACCTCACACCCTTTCTGATTTTCATGACATTTTGTTTTTTTCATTCTACATTTCATTGTAGAATGTCCCACACCCTGAATTTTTCTGATTGCTCCCTCATAGTTTGATTCAAGTTTGTAACATTTTGGTGAGTGTAGGTGATGTTGGGCATATTTCCTCGTGCTGAGAGTCACATGATATTTAATGATCCCTTTCCTAGTAATGCTGATTGACCATTTGGTTAAGGTGGTTACCACCATATTGATCTACTCTAAAGGTATATGTTTATACCTTTATAAACATATATAGGTATATATATGTTTATAGCTAATAAGTAACCTAGAGGGTGACAATCTAAGGCTGAGTGAATATTTTCGTCCCCAATAACTTTTCACCCCATAGTTACGGCATCCATTGATAATACTTGCCTGAGCTACTACATTGGAGTGTGGTGCTTTTCCTCATTTTGTCATTCTTTCTGCATTAATTAGCTGGCATTCTTTAAATAAGAGCTTTCCTTCTTCCATTGCATTTCTTTGTTTATACATTTAAGTATCATTACGGACTCAGTTTTTTAAATTCAATTTGTCAAATTACTATCATTGTCCTTTTCAATATTCAAATAGTGCCAAATTGGGCCAGAGAGAGCCTCTTCAAGCTACATTCTGGGTTATTTCCCTGCTTTCTGGAGTGAGATGTTCTAGACTCACTTTGTACATTTCCTGCCCACAACCAGAAATAGCCATTTCCTCAAGAAGCCCTGGTTATTTTTAGTGGAAAATATTTTTGGAGTACCAGTATCCAGATGCTAGATAGCCTACACAAGTGTGCACACATATTCACACATGTATAACTTTTAATAATAATTTCTTATAGATCCCTTCAATTTAAACTTGTGGAGTTATCATTGTCATCATCTTTTGTGTTAGTTTTCCAGGGCTGCCATAATGAATTACTACAAACTGAATGGATTCAAACAGCATATATTCACTATCTTGTAGTTCTGTAGGTCAGAAATCTAATATGAGTCTTCACTGAGCTAAAATCAAGGTGTCAGATGAGTCGAGTTCCTTTCTGGAAACTCAGGGGGAAAATCCATTTTCTTGCCTTTTCTAGCTTCTGGAGGCCTCCCTCATTCTTTGGCTCCTGGCCCCTTCTTCCACCTTCAAAGCCAGTGGCATTACCTCTCTCTGACCATTCTTCCATGGTCACTTTTCTCTCTCTAACCACAACCCTAAAAGCTTCTCCGCTTTGAACCCATGTGATTAGCTTGAGACCACCCAGATAGTCCAGATTAATCTCTTCATCCTAACGTCCATACCCTTAATCACTTCTGCCAAGTCCCTTTTGCCATGTAAGATAGTATATTCACAGGTTCCAAGGATTAGAGTGTGGACATCTGGGAGACCATTATTCTGCCGCCCACATCTTCCCTCATTCTTTGTTTGATTTGCCTTCTTTCATGGTGAAAACCCTGACTTCCAGCAACTTCAGCATATTTACACATTTTCTCTATCCTACAATATACACAAAATAATTTGAGAATTATAACAGTAATAACACTAATGACAATAAGCCTACTAAGTAAAGTTCAAGATTTCTTTGCAGTTTTATTCATTTTGTTCTGGCACTCAGAATATATCTCCCTCAGCTTGAAATACCGTGTTCCAAAATTACTTAATTTCTTTTTCTGTGTCCTTATGTTATCAATTTGATATACAGTTAAGTTTATTTTTTCTGGCTTTATTCAGTTTTAGGGTTTGCTTTTTCCATACTTTTTGATTTTATTTTTTGAGTATATAAAACATATGAATATAAAAAGATATGTATTCAGAGAGTCTCAGTCCCATTCCGATCCCTTCCACCCTATTTTCACACACCCACTACACGTAGTCATTTTTTTAGCCTATGGTTTATCCTTCCTATGTTTCTTTCTGCAAAACATAGATGAAGATGTGTCTTTATTTTTACTTCTTTCTTACTCAAAAGTAACTGAGTTATGCAATTTTTTGCTCCTTGCATTTTTACTTTGCATTTTATCCTGTGTGTCTGTCTGGAGGCAGACATTGGCATAATGATGTCTGTCTGTCTGTCTCTTTCTCTATCTAATCTCCAGAAGTTTATCCTGAGAGTCACTCTATATCAGATGGTCAGGGAAATCTTGAAAGGAATAGTTATTAAGTTTTGAAATATGCTTTCTGTATTGTTTAACTCATTACAGCAAACATTGCATTTGTGACTTAACATAACTATAAAGAGAAATACATGTAGAGAAATGTCTTCTTTTTATGCCTTCTGCTTACTCCTTCACTCCCCAAGGCAGAGCTCTTTTTTTATGTGTTTGCTTAACATTTTGTATATAACATTGTTATAACAAGTTTTATTGCAGTAATTTTTATTCGACAAGTCATCTCCCCTTCTGGCCTGTTAGTTGCTCACATGTAGAAAGGGTCTCTCTTTTTCTTCTTTATTTTGGTTATCATTGATTGTGCCTGGCAGATCCTGTTTCCCCACTTACCTGTTTTGCCCAAAATCACATTAGAAATTTATTTAGTTGGTCTATTTTTTAATATGTCTATTTTAAAAAAGGAAATATTTTGTCTGAAGTGATGACACTTTATGTAATCGTCAACTATTGAATTAGTTGATCAGAGAACTAGTTATTTCTTAGAAAAGGTGAACAAGGTGTCAAAAGGGTGTGAAAGGTGTGAAAGACAGGTGTCTGAAAGAGGACAGTTGTATTTTGATTCTCGAGGTGAAACTCCAAGAAAGCCAAGAGGGTTTATGAGGGTCCTAGATATTCTAGGAGGGAAAGAGACAAACCAAGGAAAAGGAAAGGGGCTTGGAAAGGGAACGACCTGTACCACCGTGTCAGCTATGTGAGCTATGTACAGCATAGACAATCTGCTTAGATGATAACAGGGGTCATATTCATTGGAACAGAAATAGCCCTCAAGGAGAATTTGCTCCAGATACTGAGAAACTGAGGCCCAGAGAGATTGAAAAATCGCACAGGTTAGTAAGTACAGACCGGGAGCTAGCACCTGATCTTTGGACTCTACCACACTCCCCAGAGTTGATATGACCTTTCTTGTGCTTCCAACAGGATACTTGGGAAATCAAGCAGGTACCCCAACTGCCCTGAGGATGGGGAGAGGGCCTGAACTTTCTCTCCTTTTAGAGCTCTTCAAAGTCAGGACTGAATCTCAGGACCGAAATGTACATCTCAGTCTTTCTCGACCTGCTTTAGTCAAGTCAGCTATATTTGTGGAGATGCATTGTTCAGCCTCAGAGCATTGTTTAAATTTAAAATCAAGAAAGCAAAGTGAGCCAGTAACAGGCACAGACGGGTTAAGTGCTGTCTGTAAAAAGAGGTGTATCCTCTGCCACATTTCTGTTGAAATCCTGAGAAGTATGAAGAGGATGGAACAAAGTGAAAACAGATTAAAAATTATGTCACATACCAAAATTCAGTATGGCAACTGCATCTTTGGCAGGTAATCAAGAATTGGGTGACTCTGAGTTCTGATTTTGAATGATGATGTCAACATATTCATACCCACGCACATACCACGTACACACATGACACCTTCATGTACAAGATGCACGCACACAAGAAAGACACACACAACATGTATAACACAATTCACAGATAGAGCACACATACAACAGTGCACATACAAGTACCCATGTGCCCACATGTAACACCCATGCACACAAAACACACACTTGTGCATGCCTACACATACGCACACACAAATTTGTTCTTGACTGTTACTATAAAGATGTAACTTTTGCATCTGCCAACTTATGCTACATTTTTATTTTGATGAAAAAATAGCAGTAGAGGGGAGAAAACCTCTTCATCAGAAAATTCTGTGAAGAAAAATTCCCAAGACATTGTCATGTATTACCGGTTATTTTTCGTGGTTAAGAGAATTATTTGAAAACAAAGAAGCCTTTCACAAAGCCTCTAATATACAAAAGATTTAATAACATTTACATCTGTGTATCAGCCATGTCTGTAATGCAAGTCATGAATAACACATAAACCAGAGCACAGAAAGAACAGAAGTGCTCACACATCATTTAAAATCCAACCCACCCCATCGTCAGTGGAATCAAGTACACAGCAGGAACAGTTCCAGTTGATACACACACAATATAGTCATTGAAAATGAAAACATATTAATTATGTTCCTTAAGGTTAGGAGAGAAAATGGCACCACTGACCTGTTCAGCTTCTCTGTTGAAATTCTGTAACAAAAAGTACATCATGGGTTGCTTCCTTATTTTTCTTAAGAAAATACATACTGAGCATGTGTGTGCGTTTGTCTTGTTTTACTGCTCATTTAAATCTGCACTTGTGCTCAGTCCTGCCTCCTTGCTGTGCTGAAAATGGGGGAGACTGGGCTTAAGAAGGTGGATCCTTGTTACAAATGAGTAACTAGCAAAAAAGGAATTCATTGTTGGGCAATGATATTTTAAAACAGCAATACCTGTACAACTCCAGGTGGTAGATGTGGAAATCCACACTGCCAGGAGAATAGCTATGCATTACCAAAACCTAGAGCTCATGTAGCAATGTGTTTGATAAAGAAACACAGGGAAATCCCTCCTTATTCTGATTCTGATAACACTTTGAGGCCCAAATTTGGAATTGTAACTTTGTAGATCAGTTCATTTGGCTCCCGTGAATTTCTAGGGATCTCTGAGGCTTTCCACATACGCTGGAGAGACCCTCAAACTCAGGCATAAGGAAGCCTTGGGTGCCATGATGCAGAAAGATGAGCGGAGGGACAGAGGAACTGGATGATTTCTATCTGGGCTTTCACATTTGATATTTGTTCATATTTATCCTTTAAGTCAGTGTTGTTGCTTTTTACCTCCAGGAATGAAGAAGGTAGTCAAATGTTAGTTGTCCGTCAGCACTTTTTGTTTGCTGGCTTTTGCGTTGATGTTTGTTTGTTTGTTAAACTAACCTTCCTTCTTCTGGTTGTTTCTGTAAACCTTCTTCTGTTAGTGCCAGACCGATGCATGTGGGTCCTGAACAGTTTAAAATGAGCTCTGTGAATGCCGGGAAACCTCTTCCCCTTCTTCTACTATGTATCTCATTTCTGTGTGAAATTTCAAGCACTTCGCTCTCCTCGCTGCAGCAAAAGGTTAATAGTCTTCTCTTTTTTTGCCTACTATACATGCTCAATTCCTAAGGACAGTGTTTCAGGACAAGTTAAGTGTAATTGCTAAATAATATAGTCATTCTCATTTTAAATGAGTAATACTTCCATTGTTCCCAATGCTTCTACATGCATGTGTGTACACACGTGTGTATGTATGTGTGTGCATGTGTGCATGTAGGCAGGCAGGGGGAGACCCTGACTTGGGGAAAGCCACAGCCATCCCATAGGAGTTTCATATTTACACATTTGGGTTTTAAATGTTATGCCGCTCCTGGACGTCTTAGGTGCTGCAGATTATATATAAAAGATGACCTGCATTTACAGAGATGTATTCTATACAGATGTAAATGTTATTATAGCTTTTATATTTTATGCTCTTGTTGAAAGATCATTTTGTCTTTGAATAATATGGCCGTTCAATTTTTTTTGGAGGGGAGGGGGTTATCTTTAAAAGTGAATATGAAATGGATATTGCACATCATATATTTCTTAAAAGTAATTTGGAATTTTAGGGTCTGGGATTGGGGCTGACTGATACACTGCCATGATGAGATATAACCCCTGGAAAATAACAGCACCAGCACATGCCTGCATCTGTCCAACCTCATAATTCACTTCCACATTGGATTATGGATGTCTGTGTTCAGTGAGTCTATCTTCCCTTTAGGTATTATTTCAGCCCTTTGAGATAATAAGGAAAGTTTAATTGCGTTGTTAATTGATTTTTTGCACAACATTATTACCTTGATTGATTGCAGAGTTGATGAAAATGTTAGACACAGGCAGCGTGGAGTATCAGCCCGGCAAGGAGTGGGAGCCTTGTGGAGAATAGATAACCTTGATGTTAAGAGCTATATCCTTCAGATATGTCTTCCCTTGACATATTGATGGCCCTTGAAAAGGGAAAAGCTGATTGTATGCAGAATGCAATCATTAAACCCACTTCAGCTCGCTGTTGATTAATTTGTTTTTTCCTGAAGGATCTAGTTATAGGGAAGGCCTCACTTGTACCAACAGCAGCCACTTTCTAGGCTCCAGACTGTGCTTAACCCTCTAGGTGAAGAGAAATAATGAGGTCGGAGTGGCTGGGTCGGGAAGATAATCTTAGGGTATACAGAGTGTGGACTTGACGCTCACAGACATCCTCACCCTCAGCAATACTCTATTTCCTCCACTGTAGTGCTTATTTTTCCTAAAATTCCAATTCTCTCAAAATGCCAAGACCAAAGAGCCTTTCACTGAGACCTGGGGTAGGAGGAAGTAGAAACCTCAGGATGCCCACGAAGGTTTATTAACCAGGCTTCCAGTGCTTTCTGGAGAAGACATGGCAGACGGGAGCTTTTATTATACATTAGGTAAAACCTTGCGTAAACTTGCTCCCATTATTGGAAAGTTTGATTCTGTGTGTGTGTGTGTGTGTTTGTTTGTGTGTGGAGGAGGATAATAAGAAGGGATTTCTGGAGACAGTTTATTGTATTTTCAATTACTTCTCTCCCTGGTCCTATATAACTCTTTCTAAGAAACATTTATTGATAGCTGTCATAGTTATTGCAGTCCAAAGCCATCCTCATGGTACAAAAAATCCAGTTGATTGATCAACTGGTTGATTGATTGATCGATTGGACGTCTGCCCTGGTTCCCTCCCCAAAACCCACACTACTTTATCCATAGCTGCTCAACCCTGGACAGAGACTAAGAGGGCCAGCCTTATGGGAAAAGGATTTGGCTTTGCTACAGAAGAATGGAAACTCACATACATGCGGGAATTCTAGAGAGCCTCCATCTTCTAGGGAGGATGATGGCTTCCTCCTTTCCCTCTTCCTGCGCCAGCTTCTATGCTTATTACTCATGGAACACTCTGACTTCTTTTGCCCTCTTCTTCCCTTTGTGGCTGTCCCCAATATTCACTTAAACCAAAATTTTAATTGCATAGCATTGTTGGAGGCCTACCAAGAGTTACGGCATCTTCCTGGAGCCCTGAGGACCCCTGGGAGAGGTTGTGTGCTTCGGGGCAGAAGAGAAACAGCTCTCAAATCTCCTGGAGCCACAGAGTACCCTGTAGAGGAAATTCATTCAATGGTCCAAGGCAGTTTCTCCTCAGTTGGCCCCACATCCCCCTCCATTCACAGTCTTTCTTCAGTTGAACTAACGACTGGCGCTCGGGGAGTCTAATATCCACAGAGTCTTGGCCCTCAATTACCGTAATGGCTTATAATGAGATTTTGGTCAAGTAGCAGGTAGCACATTATTACTTCCTGCTCAGCATGGGCAATGTCTACACTGTTAATCTGTGTTGCCGAATGTGGCTCAGAGCTAGGCATCAAACTGTCAGAGCCAGATGTATTCCGTTTGGTATGAGGCTCACATTGGCCCTTGTGCAATTTTTTTTTCAATATGGAGGCATGTTAGCTCACCACAGGGTGAATCCTGAGAAATTCAAGCCAGTCAAATAAAAGGGGTGGTATCCCAAGCCATCAAAGTAGTATGTTCCAGAGACAGATAACACCTGGTACCACCCACTGTCAGCAATGTCTCTCTGACCCATGCCATTCCATTGATAGGCAAAAAGTACACCCTTCTTCATATTGCTGGAGAGACTCCGGTGCCTTCACTAAGTTTTAATGAGCCTGACCCTAATGAAGGCCCTTATAATACAGTCATGTGT
The DNA here is from genome assembly GCF_037783145.1 of Equus przewalskii. Lineage (NCBI taxonomy): Eukaryota > Metazoa > Chordata > Mammalia > Perissodactyla > Equidae > Equus > Equus przewalskii. The sequence continues at coordinate 64,034,386 of NC_091831.1, forward strand.
TGCTTAATGACAGGGATGCATTCTGAGAAATGCATCGTTAGGCAATTTCATCATTGTGCAAACATCATAGAGTGCATGACTGTATGCTCTTCTACTATTTAGTTATCTTTATCTTTGGCAAAACCAAAAATGTACAAGAGGGTTCAAATTGCTCTTATAAACTGCTTTCTACTATTAATTGTTACTTAACCTATAGTTTGTTTCATTAGCATTAGTATATATTGATATGGGTTTTTTTCAAAGCAGGTTAGAGGATGGGGAATTGTAGATCAGGAAATGATGAAAATATTTTGGCATTTCACAGTGAGATTTGCTAGTGCCCAAGAATTATGCTGTGCTTTCTGCAACAATATAGTTTTGGTTATTTCTTGTATTGCAAACTTCTTTCAGTTAGATCGTATATCAGCAGATCCCTTTTGTTTGCCTTTTGGAGAAAGCAATTTAAAGTGTCCTGGAATTAGGAAAGATTATAATAATATCTTACAGGAAAAATTAGTTTGGATTCTAATGAAGTGCAGATGGACGCTGGATTAATGGGCCGAAGAAAGGAAGGTCTTTTCCCCAATCCTTGCAGGGTTTGAATTTATGACAAACCCACTTGTTACTGAATCTACTTAGTATTTGAGAGGCTCTTGTTTGCAGTTTGAAGAATTAAAAAAAAAAAAAAAAGCAACTTGTCTTTATTTTCAATGACTCTCTTGACAAATTTTAGCCTGAAGAACCAGACAGAACTGTGGATGCTTTCCCCACTTCTGATGTGAGCTTTCTAATAGGAACAGATCTGAAACCTAAAAGCAAATTTCTGCTTGAGAGTAAAGCCAAAATTCCCATTCAAGCCCCTACTGCTCAGATTTGTTCATAGAAGATTCTGTCATTTTAGAGAGAGGCTAAAGACTTTCTGGGAAATTTTTTCTGCAAGATTATTTTTTCTTATACTTCATAAATTATGGTTTGCAGGTCCAGTTCCATTTTACCTATCCAAAAATCTATTTTCTTCTGTTAATATAATCTGCACATCACTTTCATGTTTTTTGTTTTATATTAAAGGACTGGAGCAACGTTATATTATTGTTTTATTTTAGGCACCATTTGTTTTCAAACTGCTATTGGGGAGACAGTGAGACCTCCATTTACTAAAACTCAGCAATACACTAAATCCCTCAGTCAAGCTGATGTTTTATCTCTGAATTTGAGTGGTCTTTATTTTACAAAAATAAAAGCTAATGTCAAGCGTTTTATTTTTAAAAAGGGAGCCCTTTTAGGTTGTCCTGGAACAGTGTTTCTTAAAGTGTGGTCCCATAATCAGCAGCATCACTGTCACATGGGAACTAGCAAAAATGCAAATTCTTGGCTCCAGCTCAGACCCACTAAATGAGAGACTCTGGGGATGGTGCTCAGCAATCTTTCAACAAGCCATCCAGGAGATTCTGATGATGGGCAAGTTGGAGAACCACTGTCCTGCGGACAACCCGCGCAATGCCTCTACCTGTAAATGTTCAGCAATGTGTAGCAGACACTGGGGTTCAGAAGGAGTCTCCTGAGATCTGATCATTTGTTCCACAATAAGAAACAATCTATTGAGTACCTACTATGTCCTAGGCCTCCTGAAGCGTGGATGAAACGCTGTCATCTCTGTACTCTTCATGCTCTTATAAAAAGGAGATCCTAAGACCTTGAGAAATGTTCAATGAGCAATCTTCCCAACCCAGCTAAACTTGTGAACTGTATCATCCTCACTATAAACACTCAAAGAAATACTCATTGTGGTCACTATGATGTACCTTGTAAGACAGTGAAATTGACTTTAGTTTCACATAGTGTTTCATAGGCAAGAGAAAACTCAAAAAGATTTCTAGGAAACCATGAGTTAATGAGATAATTTAATTAATTAACTGGAACCCAACATTACCCTAGTGGCTAGTCAATCACATGACTGTTATATTAGGAAAGAAAGTATAAGGGAAGAAAGCATGTGAGAGCCTTTCTTTACTTGCTTTACTGACTACTTGAGAAGTCTCTCAGCTGAAATGGAGAGCCCCACCTGGACTCAGCTCTGGTTTCCCTGAGTCCCATAATTCCAATTTTTGTTCATTCCTTTCTCTGATTGAGTCCACTCATTTATTTTAATTCTCGAAAATTCTCATTTAAAATGCCGTTCACTGGAATGTCACACCTTTAGCGCTGTTTTGAAAAATAATGATATGCTTGAAATCCCTAGAAACCCATGAGAACCTCTCTTCTCCAAAATGGAGGTTGTCATTTGTTGTTCCCAGCATGAAGATAATCAGTGGCCCATGTGCCAGAGACCAATTATGGTGACCAAATGATGATGGAACAGAAGCTGGCTTTATTATTATTTTTATTTTGAGCAGCTACTACCTCTCTTTTCTGATTTATCTAGGCCAGGTACTCTAAAAGAGAAGACAAGGGCTGGGTAGGTTTGGGGCAGGGAGGGCCTTAAAAAGAGGTGTCTGTGATTTGCATGGATGGAGAGTACACATACCTTTTGTATATTTCATTGATCCAGTTTTTATTTTATTTTACTTCTCTGTTTTTTGTTTTTTTGACTATCAGATGATGATTGGTAACTCGCGTTGGGTGGCATATTTCTTTTTGGTCTTGCACAATAAAAATGATCTTTTTCTAAGCAATGCAGGAATCTATGTTTGTTTATTAGTTTTCATGCTTCTTTAAATTTATGCAGGTGATATGCAAAAATCCCCAACCCCTGAGCCTGGAAGATTAATTAGAGCAATTCATGGTAAAGAAAATCAGTCCCTGATCCTTGAAATGGAGGCCAGAAAAGTCCAAAAGGGGGTCGTCTGGTAGCCCCAGCCCCAGAAAGCCTTTAGCACAGATTGAGCAAACATGACATATTGATCATTACGGAACCTATAATTGGTGACCAAAAGCACAGTGTGGCTTTAATGGCCCTCCCTGAATAGTTGCCATCGTTTATTTTTTTTTAAAAAAAAGAAAGCTGCTGTTTTTCCTAAATTCATGCTGCCCTCTAGTGGCAATACTCCCTCCAGCTGGAAGGTGGAAAAGATGAATGAAGAGAGAACGGTGGGGATGGTGGAGGGACTGAAAGGGTGAACTTTTTCTTTTTTTCTTTTCTCTTTCCTGTCTGAAATAGTTCTGAGTTCCTCAGTCAAAAACTGAGGAAGAAAAATGAAGCCATACCACTTGACCGCTATCCATTTTGACTGACAGTCTGGTTGATGTGACATCCATCAGTTAGCTTCACTGAAGGGAACTTCACAAATCTTAACTGATTTGCATCCCATCTTGGCATGCACTTTGGAATCTAGCCCACCTCAAATCCATTAAACCCTATGTAGAATACAGAGATGGAGGAGAGAGAAACATACTCAGAGCTCGCTGACCTTGGAAATTCAAGTTTCTCCCAATGGAAAAGTGGGTAAGAGTGAGGCTAAGTCAGATGTTTGGTGATCCTTGAAGTTCTCCTCTAGGCAGAGTCCTATAATTCAGGGACATCTGGACTATTAAGGTAGAGTTGTCTGGGTGTCTGGGCTAGTCCTGTGACATTGGGGATGCCACTTTGAATGCCATTTTCCTCCTCTATTAAATGGTGGACTTTACCTAAAATGAAGATCTTCAAATTCTGCCCTGGTGAGAATTCTTCGATACAGTTAAAGAAACACTTTCAAAGAAAAGTTTTCTATTCTGTGTTTCAGTGTACTAGGAAGTGCAGCAAAATAGGAAAGTATCATTATAGGAATACATAAATAAATCATTGTTTAGGAAGTCAGAGTAAACAATGTTTCTGCCTTCATTTTAAACTGGCACAAAAATTTTAACCTGAGAAGAAAAACTAAAATTTGGATAGTCATCTAAACTAGTCAAGATTTAGCAGTGGTTTTGCTGTTGTTGTTGGGGGTGGGTGTTGTTGGAACAGGGAAATATTTACTAGGGCATTTGATCTCTGACATGTGTGTGTTCCTGTGTGATTGAAATACGGCATGTGCAGAGGTAAGAGCCAATCATATTAACGATGTTCAAAAAAGGGAGCAAGTGAGACCACCCTCAGACCTGGGGTTCTTCCCCACCATTCTCTGCCTACCCACATGACCCTCAATACAAAAAAATTTAAAAAGCATTGACATGTGAGGAAAAGCATATTGACTGTTTCCTTTCCAGGATTCACATGATGGAAACATTTGCTGCTAGATAGCTTTTCAATCTGTCAGCCTAATATTTCCTCGATGTGGTGAGGACTATGACTGGCCCGGTCAGGTTTGGGTAGGGCCACGGCATCTGCAATCCGCATGCAGGGGCTCTACATGGGACAGTGGAGCTCACTACTAAGGGGGCAGTGATTTCTGTGACTTGGACCGGCTTTTACATTTCCCGTTGACAGATGATGTGAGGGAAAATCTGGCCCTACATTTTTTCTCTCTCCTCTCTTTCCCACCTCCTTCTCTTGTTTTAAAATGACAGGCCTCATTTCAGGTGCCCTGGGAACCCAGAGTGCATTTTCCACAGGCTCTGACTTGTCACACATCAGTTTGTCTGCCCACTCATGTGACCATTTGTGCAGCCTCCCCTAGGCTGGGCGGCTGGCTTCTCAGCCTCGTGTCCCTATCACCTTCAGGCCAGATTTTGCCAATATCCTCTCCTTGCTGACTGGTTTCCTTCCCCAGCTTTTTCTCCTTCACAAACACATGCGTGAGGCTTGACAAGGCCGAGTCTTTATCTAAGCAGGCGGTATCATCTGTTCTCTCTCCATGGAAAGTTTAGCCTTCCATCAGGCCTCACCGGAGGAGCCTGAGCACTGGGGCCGAATGCTCTCTTCTCAAAGGAATCTGTTGCCTGGCATTTGTGTTGGTTTTCTTTCAGGATATGGACGTGTCTTAACCCTTGATTAGGTGGCCTATGCTGGGTTTTTTTGACTGGTGGTTGGTAGAAAGCAGCATATCATAACCCCACGACTTGTATCCTATTGTGCATTCAGAGTATTTACCTTTGCCTTGCATACTTTTTGTGCTAAAAAATGAATAAAAACTATCATTCACTTTAACTTAAATAAATGTTGCTGGTAGAAATAATCAATCTGAAATGAAACTGACAGCAACTAAACCTGCACACAATGCAATTTATTATGGATGAAAAACTAACTGAAAATTTGTATCTTGTTGGTATATTGAAAACTCCACAAATTCATGGAGAGGAATTAGCTTTGGTAGAAATAATGAAAACAAAATAAAATTGGAATGAACTAAAACTACACAATAAAAATGCGTTGACTAAACTTTAACAGAGGACACAAGTCTTCCTGTTACAATTTGGATCTGCGAAATTTTACTCAAGGAAATGTGACTTTGTAAAAATAAATGACTCAAAGAGAGTTAGAAGATATAATCAGTGAAAGTTGATGTTTGGCAAAAGCTGATGAGGAATTTAACATTAAAGTAAAAATTACATGGGAAAGAAGTGATCTCAGTGGAAATAAATTCAATAAAATAGAAATTAAAATGTTAAAAATAGAATATGGTTTAACTTTGAATTTGAAAATCAAGGAATTAAATTGGCTAAATGAAGTTAGCTCTGAATAATTAATGCTTTTGCAAAGAAAAATTACCAGGCTGGTTTATATGTTTATGTTCATAAGCCTGAAGTCAAAGCATCTTTGGGGTGAAAACAGCCAAATTCAGATGTCCACCATTGCAAATATCAGGGTCAGCATAGCAGGGCCAGAATATCCCTCTTGGGGTTGTTTTGTATAACGAAGGAGAAGTGTTCAAGAGTGTGCTCAGTTGAAACACTAGAAAACATCCCTTGGACAGCTGTTTGAGGTGGTCACTGCAGTATTTAGCAAGGACAGCATGCCCCCTGGTCCATGGAGAAGAAGCAAGAGCCCTTACAGTTATTTTGGCGATTAGCAAGCCCAAGATGCAGATTATAAACTGACACTCTTGCCTGAAATCACACTCAGCTGGTTTGGGAAGGGAGTCTTGCTTTCTTCTTTGCCTTCTCTACCCTCCCCTGGGTCAGGTGGAGAGCATTTCCTCATTTCGTTTCCAACCTGACGCTTCTCAGATGGACCTGCAGACAGAGGAAAAATACATCTGGCACAGAAGATGGACTTGGTCCTCCTTCCACAAAAACTGCTCCCAAGCAACCCCTTCCTTGAAGACCTTTTCAAACCTCTCTCCTTTTCCTTTTGCCTTAGTATTTAAGTAGCTTACACTGAAGGAGGATGTTTGCCAGGAGCTGTAATTCTGCAGGCTCTGCTAAATCCTGTGTGATAGCCACAGCAGAGCTGATAGCACATCACACAGGCTGACCTCGGGGTATTGCTCCAGCCACTTCTCAAGATCATAAAACATGTGTGTTTATTCCTGTCCAGTTCCCAGCTTACTCACAGCCTACACACAACAAAGACCGAGGAATGTGCTTTCTGGGGAATGTCCTTTCCTGTGTGTGATGTTTACAGCTCTTAAGGCTGGATGATAACATTCAGTTCACTTCTCTCTTTCCAACCAGACGTTGTGATTGCTTTGACTTCGTGGGAGAAAAGTGTTCAGCATAAAAACAACACCAGTGTTTAGGAATTGAGGCTGTTGCCTTTGATAATTTGCCCTCTTCTTTAATAAGGCAAATATTTAATCAGTATATATTTTACAGTGTTTCAAATATCTGTAGTCTTAACAGAGGTTAAAGTATGAATGTTCAACAATTGAAATTCCTTACTTTGTGTACTCTGTTTAAATTGTGTCTAGATCATAATTTAATGGTATTAATTTATCTATTTGACAAATATTCATTGAATCTCTCCTCTGTAGTAAGTACTGTTTTAGGCACTGAGTACTAGAAATTGGGGAGGAGGGAGAGTATTATAGGTGTGACATGTTAACATGTATGTTAACAAGTATGTTAGTGGTTATATATAGTGTCACATAGAAGCTTAGTTCTAGAACCTTCTGGAATGCACCAGAAAGAATCTCCTGGTACCCTTTCTCTCTCTGTCGCTGGGCCCATCCACCACTTCACAACACTGTCATCACTGTTTTCAGAGGCCATGAAGAGTCTAGTTCCTTCCTTTACTCATACAGACTGGAGAACAGAAGTTCTCCAAGGAGCCCTCTGTCCTTCTGTTTTTTGTAGCACTAATTTTAAGCTGTTAGTGATCGCAAACAGATTAAAGTCTGTTTGTCATTACACAGCTACACTTACAAACATTTGTGATAATAGCATTTAAAATTACAATAATTTAAAATGATGATTACGATTAACATTAATAATGATGAAAAATTGATAATTTCTCTATGTTACAAATATGAATTTATTGGTCTAACCAATACTCCATCATCAAATAAGCTTTTGTATTTGCGTAAAGATTATTATTTCACAACTAAACTATTAATGACAGATCACTTATTCTGATATCTAGTCTTTAGTTCTATTGAATATGGAGTTATGAGACTTGAGCTTATGTCAAAGCTAGTGGGACTTAGGCTAGTTAGTTGTAAGTACTTCCCAGCTCTAAGTATGAAATACAGATTGCAGGAAAGTTAGTGGTAGTTCTTTCTTTTGGGATTTTGAGGTCCAGCAGAGCTCTCCTTCTATATATTATATGAAAATGGGCTGGATGCGTTTCAAGAGCTGACTTAGTCCAAATCAAATTTTTGATTAACTGACCATTGGATTTGCCTCCTGCATCAGGCAATATTGGACCTGACATCTTTATCTTCAAAAGAAACATTCAAAAATACTAAATTATCTATTTCAGAACTAAAATGAACCTCTGAGATTATCTGGCCCCTTGCCCTCATTTTACAAATGGGGAAACCAGCACAGCGAGGGAAAGGGCCATGGTCACGTAACTGTTAGCAGCAGAGCTAGGTTTAAACACAGATCTTCCCCCACCTCCCCTTATTAAGTAGACAGTTGAAATGCGAGGATATCCAGAGATCCAGGAGTCCTGGGGCCTTTGCTGGGCTCTGCATGAATGTACAAGGACTTCCTTCTCAGGACACTCGAGGTTCTCCCCCAGGGAGGTCTCTGGTACTGTCCCTGCCATCACAGCCTTGCATCCAAGAAAAGAGGCTGATTTCCACTCCCTCAGGCAGCCCCAAGGTCATAACTTAACCTGCATAATTAGAACATCCATTCCAGAGAAACATTTAAAAGATAAAGGATCTCTTTAAAACAGATCCTTCTGAATACATTTTTTTCATAATTAAAGTTTTAAGAGCTTGTGGTGATGAGAGAGCTGGCTACTTAAGAAAAATTAGGAATCTCATTTGGTAGGAGAGGATTCCCGAGGGGACAGCATGCTGTCATTTTTTTCAGGACCCCTGAAAAGAAACCCCCACACAGACAGCTACACATCAGCCTGATGCATAGCAAACTTGCTCCATTTATTATGGCCAAAGCCAGATATTTTAATGAAAACACTACATGTGCCATTGAATGTGTTGTTCCCCCTCCAGTCCCAAGATGTTATAGTTTGAGGAGATGCAAACAAGTGAACTTGCATTGCAGATGTAATGCAGAAACCACCACCTACCGAGTCACAACCAGCGGATTCTCAAATTCCAGCCTTGGAGAGGCTCCCCGTCAAAATGTTCTTTGCAAGCAAACTGTTCCCCCTGTAATTTTCACAGTTTATGGCAGTTGCCATGATGGGAGACGGAGGGCTATGGGGGGTCAGGGGAGAGAAAAACACACTGCCACCTCGCTTAATTTATAAGCAGAAACTATTATTTTACCAATAACCTGATAAAATCCTATGGCCACACATGGGATAGTGCTTTTTTTCCCCCTTCCTTGTTAATGTTATTTATTTATTTATTTATTTAACATAAAATTCCCATTTGAGGGGTAATCACTTCCCAGCTGTGAGCTCTGGTGGGAGTCCCAACAGAGATAACACTTGCTTAATTTAAGCATTTGTAGGTGGTTCGAGTTCAAAGATTTCAGGCGATCTTAACTGTCACTAGCCAGACCACCTTTCTCCCCAGGGGAGCACCAGCAGCTGGATTTCATTTTTGGCTGCCAGGCCGTCCCTGCGCCTTCCTGGAGCAGCCCACGGACTGAGTACCTTCCCTTTAAGGATTTTATTCAAGGTGACAGCTCCTTACACGTTGGCGCTCTGATCACCTCGAGTAGCGAGATATGGGGGGGTGGGGGGGGGGTGAGTGCACTCCTCCTGCGAAGTCCAAATTTAGACTGACTGAAGTTATCCCTAGGCCCCTTGACTCCGGCACTTGGACAGAACGGGGCCGCAGGAACTTCACCAGGGCAGTGAGTTTTGTCGTGATGTCTGGGGAGAACTGTTCTGCAGGAGCAGGCAGAGAAGACTCCAAGTGATAGGGACTGATGTCAGCTTTCGTTAGAGCAGCAGACAGTGTTAGAATATCTTTGGCATAATATGGCACTGGTGTCTCTGTCAGCATCTCTGTTTTCTGTCACTGCACACAATCCTGGGCCTGTCTCTAGCCCTGACAGAGTCTTTTCAGATCAGGTTATTGCCAGCACAGAGACTAGCTCTGCTCCCTGCCACACAGACCCTTTGTTTGAAGTCTGCCCTTTTGTCATTAATGTACTTGATGTCTATTTAAATCTGACGGTTAGTGCAGTATCTGTTTTCCCATCAAGAGATCATTGACAATATTAATACCTCATGTCCTTGCCTCATTTTCTAAGCTCTGACACCTCACCAGTTTCCTGCATTCATCAAACAGCCCTCTCTCACCAGGATGTCTATCAACATTCTTGCATTCAGGCCCAAAGGAACAGGGCAGGCCTTAAAAAGGACTTTTATCAGTGCTGACTAGAAAGCAGGCCTGGGGATTGTGGCTCAGATCACTTCACCTCCCTCCACATTATAGCCCATGTCTCAGGAGTATCCAGCCTGTTTCCAGGATGACACTTGCTGTCCAGGTGGCATCTAGGTGAGATCCAGAGTTGAAGTTTACCATGGAGAGAGAGTAGAGAAAGAAATTCAGTCCATGAAGGCACTGGAGAGTTGATTGGAGAGAATGCACTTGCTGGTGACTTGTGGGTGTCTGTGTGTGTGTGTGTGTATGTCTGCCTTCCATTCTTTTTCCTCAAAAGAAAGATTGTGTTCTTTATGATATCTGACAGCCCTATCCATTTTTTTAAGTAAAAATTTATGCTGTCCTAGTGCTGTAAAAAGAAATTAACATCCCTCAGACTCATCCTTCCAGATTCTTGAGGGTTTATTTGAATCAATTATGTTTAAGGATGCTCTTTGTAGATTTTCAGAAACATCTGAGACATTCCCACCCAGGCCTGTAGGGGATGCTCTTCCTGGAATGGAGCCTGACCAGCTAAGCCCACAGACTGGTTCCTGGCATGAGTGACAATATTAATACAACCCCAGGTGCTATATAACCCAGCACAATAAAAGAAAAAGAAAAAAAAAACAGCTCAGTGCCAACAGCCAAAAGAATAATTTAGGCCCCAAGAAGGGCCACAGAAAGGTTTCATCCTACCTCAGTGTTTCCGGGCACCAGATCAATACTGAAAAGCAGAAATTGGGGATAGGTGGCTGAGGAGAAAGCACAGCCAAGGGAGAAGAATGGTCCATAGCACACTTGCTCATGGAACATGGCAGGGAATAGAAGTAATGAGAGCAAGCCCAAGACCAGTTTTGAGGCCGTGGAGTGATGTCATCTTCTCCCTACTGCCAACTCTCAGAGATTCTATGATCCCAGCAATTCCAAACTTTGTCCCAAGCCATTCAAACCAGGGAGCATCTGCCCTGTCCTTAAAAGTTTCTGAGAGTCATTTTAATCCTTATTTAAGAATAAGGTTTAAGGTTCTGTAGTAGAGAAACATCGTTTGTACGATCATAAAAATATTTACTATTTAGTCCTTCTGATGTGAAGAACCAGGATAATTTCCAGGGCTGCTTTATCCCAAATGAACAATGGTTGGCGATTGGTGGTTTCACGCTATCAAACTGATGGAAAAAAGTAATGCATATAAGTAGGTATTTTTACAGACAGATCTGTGACTCATGAATTAATGTTTTATGGACAATGCTTTTTTTTTCCCCCTCTGGTTATGAATACTTCAGAGACTCAAGTGCTATTAGTAATAAGACAACTCTGTGAAGCTGAATTTGAAGTTTGTTTTTCTAAAACTAGAAGAGAAAACAAGGTAGTAAAAAGCAAATTGTAGCTATAAATATTTTCTTGGAAAAACTTATTTTTGCTTAATAATCCTACAAACTTTCAAAGTAACTATGGCAGGTGATTTCTTATGGATATTTAGAATAAATATTGAGCTGATTAAAAGGTTTGACTCTATTCTGGGGATATTTTTCATAGTTAAGCCTTCTTACAATCTCCTTGAATGAGAGGAAAGCTCTATATGGAGCCACAAAATTATTTAAAATAAAACTGAAGATGAAAATCAAATGCATTCCAACCTGAGAATAGAGTTTAGGATGCCTATAAGAAGAAGCCATTTACTGTCAGAGGCTCTTGTTACTTTCTATGTGGCATTTTGTTAACACCACCACTCTTCCCTAATCAACCAGTATGTGCTTGACGCCTCCTGGGATTTGAAAGCTTCTCTCTGGAAGTTAACAATATTGATTCAAGATAAAGGACTTGAAAATACATTCTGGGAATATTGTTCTACATCTTTTGCTTGGGCTAAGACCATCTTTAAACTCTAATTTTCCATTTTTAGAAATTCTACTAAGAGAACCTCAAGAGAGGAGAGGGTTATACTTTATTTTGAGGAGTAATTGGCCAAACTAGAAAAGTCTCTAAAATGTGCAAGAGAAATCCTGCAGGAAATATGTTATTCCTAGGAGCCTGTGCTGTGGTAACATTCTATTTGAATGTCAACTCTGAGGACAAGAAAATAGGGTTCTTCGCTTCTGGGGCTTAATCCATTTGCTGCCACCCATTGCGTCTGTGATTGTGTGGCATTTCTGCTTTGCAGAACCTATGTTTCCTTGCTATACTAAGTGTACCACCTGTAATGATGTGTTTCCTTTTATTTGCAGGTGTCCTGGGGAAGTGTCGCTATATTTACTATGGGAAAAACTCAGAGGGCAACAGGTTTATCCGAGATGACCAGCTCTGAAGGCAAGTTCTGTATGCCTTAGCCCATGTTGTGAGAATAAAAGAAAAAGAGAAAGTAAAAATAAAGAAAAAGCTAAAGAAAAAAACAATGGCCCAAATTGCATCTCTGTGGGAAGGCTATGACTTCAGCATTTGGTACCTTCTGCTGACTTTGCCAGCCCTGTCAAGATCATCCTTCTGCCTTAGACTGAGTGGTCACATAGAGATTGACATGATTGCCCTTAAGCAGGTCTCATCCACCAGGGTGACAGACAGCGGCGGCAAAGCACCAGGGCTGACAGGATGAACACCATGATAGATTGCCTGGCCCCTCCACTGCTCACAGGGGAGCAGAGGTCACACCTGGGGCCTCCCTGAGCATGCTCAGTGGCTGTAGTCAAGTGAGAGGGATTGTGTCTTAAGCTTGCCTATTGAGTAGAGATCCCTCTGATACCATTGTGCTGTGGGTTTATTTTTAGTGAAATAGTCACAGTTTAGAGGAAAGCCACTCTCCCTTATTCCTCTTAAATCTTAATCTCTTATATTCTGCATACTCCTTCCCCTCCCCCTAGCATCCCCTGTGCCACCATCTTTTAGCATCTTTATCATGGGCAACACATTTCAGTTTGCAGCTTTTCAGAGAACAGACGTATAAGTTTTCAGCTAGGTCATACATTTATGGTCGGCTTCATGTTGTTACAATTCCTGTATTGGAGTAAATAGCTTTCCCTAAATCCCTGACTACACAAGCATGAACTTTATCTTGTCTTGTTCATTTCTAACTCTGCTTCTTGCCCTGAATACTAGACAGTGTCAGGCATCTTTCCCATCACCAGGTTCTGGTTGCACCAGGGGCTATTATTAATTAATCAATCAATTAATTAATTTATTTATTTATTTATTTTTAACCACACACACTTCCAGCTACATCCGTGGCCATATTTGTGTTTGCAGCTGCCTTGCTCCTTTGGGTGCTACTTAAAAATAGTGAGATGATGAAAGATAGAGTGACAGGTCAGAAAGCTAAAAAAGAAAGCAAAGGCTGTAGAAAACACCCATCAGACCAAACAGTTTTTAATAGAAAGCACAAACTCTTTGAATTTCGTATCTTTTTTGGGAGCTCTCAGAAATGATATCTGTAGCTTGTGAGTTGGTGGTGTCTTTATGTGTCTTTGGCTGCATTCCAATGCTAATGTTCTAAGGAAAATAAGCTTGATCACACTAGTTGGCTGGATAAAATTTCATTTAATTTAAACAGACATACCAGTAAAATCACTCTAGAAGATATTTGAAAGGCTAATTGTTCTTGACACAGTAGCATTTATTTTTGCTTCTTTTAGTTGGACTATGTGTTCATTGTCTTGGGTCTCCCAGTGTTAGTTTAGTTTGAGAACAGCAAAACCTGAAAGAGAATCCTTCCAAATTATAGCTACTGGAGGGGAAGAAGACATTTCCTTTATCCACTCTGGGTCCTTCTGACAAGACAATGAATTAAATTCACATGAGACAGAATAACAGGAGAAAATTAAACAAAGCTTTATAACATGTATACCTGGGAGTGACTCAGGCAAACTGAGCAACTCACCAAGATGGCGGAAGCTCTCACCTTAAATATCCTCCTCAGCTAAAGACAAAAGAGGATGTTGCGGGTGGGGGGAGTCAGTTATGGGAGATTACCAGAAAAGCACAGTAAACAAGACTAAAGTTATTGTGCAGATTTGAGTCCTTGCCTTCTGCATTGTTAAGAGTTTTTAGAGGATAAGGTCATCCCCCTCTTCTTCCTGGTACAGAGAGGGAGACACCTTTAGAGATAGAGATTTGTTTTACAAATGTAAATATCTCTTAACAAAGGGTAAGTGAATTCTGCTTTCCAGAGTTTCTCTCATGTCTGCAGTTTTTAAAAGTAACCAGCCCCAAATAATCCTCATGCCAAAGAGAAATATCTTGGGGTGGCCAATTCCAATCCCCCACAATACCGATTGACTGAGAGTTGCTATTGTAAAAGTCTCTGGGGACTCAGAATCCCTGAGATACCCGAGAAGAACCTACTTTCTTGGTTTTAGTTCATTTACCTGACCTCTGGCCTAGTGAGTCAACACAGTCCTTGAATGGCTTGCATTGAGGCTGACAAGAGTCACTCTTGTGGTTTATGCAACCTTTAGTAATCAGTTATTGAGACAAATTAAAATCCTGAAGACCATTAATAATTAGAGGATATTGAATGTTTGCCTTTATCTCTCAAGTCCATTAATAACCAGAGCTGAGTATCTTTTCTCTACTTGATTGACAAAACGGCACTGGAGTAATGCTTTCAATTAGCTGCATAAGGTCCCACCTTGGTTCTTTGTTTAGCAGCACCAACACATGTTTGTCCATGGCGTATTATGGGCAGCCAGAGTTCTATGCAAGGGCAGCTAGACTAGTCTAGTGTCATATCCAATCTAGCAGCACATATATCCTTGTCTTTATAAAAGGCTTTAACCCTGCCTCAAACAATAAAAAAGCACTTGTGAACTGACCACAGAATTTTTCCATCTTTATTTTTCTTACTTGTTTACTTTTCTTAATGTCAGAACCATTTGTATCACGCACAGGAATGTCTCCCTCAATGCAAGCTTTGGAGGCAAAAAATATTTTTGGAGTGAGTTATTGACCACATTGTTTCCCTCTCTTTGGACTGTTTATTTTCTTCCAAAGTGGTGTAATAACTTTAATTAAGATTAGCTTTAATTATAATTTACGTAAAGGCCATTGCTATGGCATATTCATCTTAATGATAGAATTATAGAGAGTTTTGTTTTTCTTAAAAGGGGATAATGATAATGAATTAGTGTTGGATTGTTTACAGTTCTGCTGTTTGTTAAGATTTGCTATGCTAGAGCTAGACATCAGTCTGAATTGGTTGAGAAAGTAGAGATGTTGTGTGCTTATCTTAAATTCATAGGAATTTCCCAAACCTTGTTTTTCAAAGTAGAGAATTAGAACATAATAGCTTCAATCAAAGCTCAGATATACTTCATATCCCTTTTCTCTCCGCTTGATCTTTCTGCATTTTACCCTATTCCACTGAGCTTTTTCTTTGGGAATCATGGTGCCCAACATCCCTGCATCCTATCTCTCAGGACACTGATCTGACTAGAGAGCCTTCAGCAATAGAAGGCCACCCTGGAGTGCTCTGTTGCCTCAGCAAAGTCAGGACAGACTATCTCTTTCCTAAGTAACGTAATTTTATAGAACAATTTGTTCCTTGGGACATAATGTTTTAGATTGTGGGGAACCCTATTAAAAGTACAACTATTACAATCATTTGCTTTTACTTTTCCCAGCCTTGCTCATAAACCCTCCATCTGTTTGTTGCTTTAAATAGAGGAACATTATAAGCGATTGTCACTTGATCACGCTGCATGTCTGAGAGTTGTGCATTTTCACATATTCATGTATACAATGGAATAAAAGAAAGCAAACCACAGATTCTGGATGAAAGGATTTTTTGTTTGTTGTTTTTTTTTTTTTTTGTCTGTGTGCGTGTGTGTTTTCCAGCAGAGTGTTTCTTACACATTTTCAAGGGAAAATGTCTTTCTTACTGCCTCAAGAAATAACCTGGCTGTCTTTCTATTCTTTGTTAATACGCAGATCAAAAACAATCCACAGGGCTCTTTTCATCAAAACCGTAACAGTGTTCAGTAGCTACTACTCACGAGAGCAGCCTAAGTCAAATCTGCCTAACGCCTAGGATGCATCACGCAGGGCCCATTGAGACTCTTCCATTTTGCCCATCCACAGCAGCTGATCCAATGTGACCTTCACCGTCTGCTTTGCCCAATTCTGTTTCCAAGAAGACTTCACCAAAGAAGGCCGTTACCACTACTTGTTTCTGCTCTCTCTACCTTGTCCAAATACCATGTTGTAAACTACTGTTTACAAGACCTGGAAAGGGAGAGCAGAAACCATGTTGGTCACTCGTTTGTGTGACCAACAGACCATTAGCCCTTAGTGGAGTAATGTATGTTATATCTAATACATCAGCAAACACTTAAGGGATTTGAAGAACATTAAAAGACAAAGCCACCTGTCTGAAATCATTGTCTTCCTACAAGTTTACCTGAAATTTTCCAGCATTAGTAATTCTCCTTTGGGTAATTATAATCCTAAAGGTTAGTTTATCACTTTGTGGGTAGGGTAGGTAATGCTATGTTATTCGTACATATTAACATATTAGCATAGGCTAGTTTTTCTAAAGTAGCATGGAATATGGCCTGGAGAACATGCAACCTAGGACAAGGGAGATTTTCTAAGAAAGTAAAAAGAAAATTCGAAGTATGGAATGTGCCTCTGGGTGAGTTGCTAAAGTAAAGTTGATAGAAGTGGTAATAAATGGAATTATGCCAAGGGAGAACATGAAGCAGAGCTTGAAGCAGAATTAGAGTGTGCACTCTGAGTAGGTAGGGATAAATAGGGAGCTGAGGGAATAATAGGAAAGGAAGGGAAAAGACAGTTTTCTGCCGATTAGAAGATTTGCTGAAATTCAGCACTAAGGTGTATTTAGCAATATTTTTTCCTCAAAATGGAATCATCTTTGATACATGAGGAGTGCCATCACTTAGTAATGTTTTACAAGTTTCTCTGCCCAAGACAATATAACAGTGTGGAAAAGATGGATGATAAGTTACTGTGGGAATAAATGATCATATGTGTATGGCTACATATGGACAAAGATGACTATGGCCTGTGCCTGAAAAACCAGCATCCTAAGGTAAGTTCCCTAGCTGCTGGACCGGCTGAAAGATAAGGAGAAAACTTGTTGTCTGGGTAATAAGATCAAAGAGAGAAAATAGTTTCATGTTCATGACAAGCCTTTATATATTCATTAGGTTCAGAGGTAGATGAGTCCTCGACAAGATGACACAAATGCAAAGATGGTTAAGAAAAATGATGAAGGCCCCTATGTGGGGCTGAAGATGCTGGGGCAAGGATTTGACCATCCCTTTGTTCAGGCAGTAAACAATAACTCAACTCATAGGAGGTGTGGATAACATCTAAGTTCAACTGGATAACCTGACTTAACATCCTGAATATTCTGTAAATAATTAATGCTTATGTTTTATCACATTGATTACTTTCAATCAACTTTTTCTTTTCCATATTGGAATAATTCCTTCAATCTTAGAAATAAGAATGAATTTGGAAGTCACTGGGAATAATTTCCTTTAGATACTAGCTTTTCAATTCGTATAGTTGTGATGAGAGGGACAAAGTTGCCTTATAATGGGCTTAATCACAATATTTAGACTACTTGAGTTAAAGAGTCTTGAAATAGGTAAGAAATAATATATATTATCCACTCACAAAGGTTATATTTATTAAATCATAGTTTAAATAATAATAATTAAGTGGTATTATAAAATAAATTCCATTTGAAGCAAGATTTTAATGAGTTTAACACCCAGGTACAGCCACACTGGTCTACAATGAGTACTGCAGTCCTAGACTTTGAACTTGCCATTCGGGTCTTTGCTAAAATGCCATCTCATTTGAGAGGCCTTCTCAGACCACTGTATCTAAAGTAGCACCCACCCCGCCCGTCACAGTCTATTATGATGCTTTGTTTTTCTCTGTTGCATTTATCACCACTTGACATATTACATGTTTGTTTGTTTTGTCATTTATTGTCCAAATAAAGGGAAAGACTTTTTCTGTTCTGAGCCTAAAGGGTCTGTTGCATGCAGCAACCACTCAATAATTGTTTCATGTATGAATGAAAGAATGATTCCAATTCACAGAGGTCTATTAGGCTATGTGTACTGACATGTTGTGGCACATTAAACAAGGTGAGTCTCTTTCATGAAAGGAATTTTCATTTGAAAAATTTCTACCCCTTTTCTTTAGCCTGGATCAAGCAAAGAAACTTATTTATTCAGTTTCAGAACAATGTACAGTGTGGAAGCACGAAACAGTGAAAATGGGTTAAGACTGAAGCAGAAAAGGAAAATGAAGCAGAATTCAAGAAGCAGAATGACAAAATGACATGCAGCTTGACTTTCCATGGATTTGAGATGCAGTGTCAGCTTCACAGGGCCGTCCTCTCCGGTTACCTCCCACGCAGCCAGCAGGCTGTGGATTTGGTTGTGGACACACTTAGGTATTCTATATCTAAGACTGTATCTGTGCAAGTGGAAGCTCTTCTCTTTCATTCAATTAAAAATTTTCAAAAAAAGTCTAATCCTTTTTGGAATTCTTATATACCCATATAATTATAAGATATATACAATTAAAGCAAGGTTTAAAGGGAACTTCAAAGACAGAGACATATTATTTATAACATTAACTCTTCTCAGACATTAGTAAAGTATTTTATCCAACATGAATAGAACTAACATTTTAAATTTGTAATTTAGTGTCCGGATCTTCTCAAAACTTCTGATTGGTGACTATAAAATAATGAAATTTTTCCTGTTGGAAGCAGGGCACAGAATTTATGAATCTAATTAAGTACTGATAATTGTCACTTGCACAAATACTATAAAAACTTTTTACATGTCTCGACTAATTTAATCGTGGGTATTATTATCCCAGTAAGGAAACTAAGGCCCTGAAAGGCTCAGTACTGTGGACTGGGTCACATACTGGTAGTAGTTGTGGACTCCAGGCTTTTAACTCAGGCTGTCTATGTCCAGAGTCCACGTTCTTCACCACTGCAATATCTGTATGAAGGGCATCCTCTTACTTTGTAAGTTCACATTTTTCTAGTGATGTAGATATTACTCAAAACATTTTGAAGCTTCTCTTTTGGAACAAACTTTAAAACTCTTACAAATTATTCATAAAATGAGACTCAATGTGAACAAAAGGAAAAAATGGCATTAAGTAGCTCTAGACCCAATTCATTCCCCAGGATAAGTTCCAACAACAAAAAAAAGAACAAAATCCTACACTATAAATAAATCCAAGCTAACTTCAAATGAAAAATATTTTATGGTTTAAGATTTTTGAAGCCTTTATAGGAACACAGTATAGTGTAATGAAAGAATTAAAGTCTGGAAATCCCACATCCTGATTTCTGCCTTTCAGTCAGCAATCATTAGTTATGTTGAAAATTTGGGAAAACTCCATCTTAGTGGATGCTTATGAAAGGTGCACCAGAGCTAAAAGACCCTGGTTCTCTTTCTGCTCTGCTCCTCACTTTGCTCGTCCATCAGCTCTTCAGTTTCTGTGCTGGGTTAGGGAGGAAGTGGAAACTGTCCAAAGGCAACTACAGCCAACACCATTGAAGACAGAAGGGGATCACCAATGTTTCTCCAAACTCAGAATTTAGTGACCTTGTGAGATATGAATGTATATGAAAGTCCTTTGCAAATTAAAGTACTACCCAGGTGTAAATAATTGTATGGTAAACTGCAAACTCTGAAGGCATTTTCAAAAAAATGTTTCAAAACTATTTTAGATGATCAGGTTCATTCTTGGAATCAGGGCATAGTCTCTCAAGATGACTACTTTGAAACAGACTAAACCATGATATTTGCATCATTCCTGGAGTGAGGATTCTAAAATTGGTCACCACGTTTTAGTTAAGTCTCATATACTCAGTTTTTTACTGCTTTAGTGTTGTTTGGACTTCATGGGTGGTATTTTTCATGTGCCGTGTTTTCATTTGGTAATAATCCATGATGACTTTTCTCTTACATTATGTATTCACCATCATTAGACGGTGTGGATTTAATATTTCTTCTGGTTTAGTTTATTCACCAGGGCTCAACTAGGGTGAGGCAAGTGAGGCACTCACCTTGGGTATGGTTGTCAGCTCACACCAAAACTCTCAGTAATCAAGATAAATTAAATTTTAATGCAATATCTTTAAAAACTCAAAATTATTGCAAAAAATTTATGATGAACAAGATATCAAATATTGAATGAAAACTTTTCCGTTTGCCTCGGCCTTCAGTATGCCTCAGCACAACACTATATTCACCTGTTCCATTCTATCCGTAAAGCATGAAAGCCAACAAACCCACATTCTGTGTCCCATGCTCTGTGATTCATCCATAATTGTAAGTTAGACCAGTGTTTTCTAGGTAATCACTCAGAAATCCTCCTTTCTCTTCTTGCTTCCAATGTGTTTCATCTGTTTTTATTTCTGTGACCCTATGTTCCTTGCTGTATGTCTGACTTTTGTGCCACTTCTAATTTCAGCCATTCATTCTCATCTAATTTTAGTAATTTTTCAGACATTCCTCCTGGCTTGACTCTTCTACCTCGGGTCTTGACACTTCTAGTCAGACCTTTGCTTTCCTCAATCCTTTGATGTCCCAGTTGCCTTGGGTAAGAAATTCCATTTCAGGCCACTGTAATCCCAACCCTGACTAGGTCACACCCCTTGGGGAAAATTGGAGGGAATTTGGACATCACTCATTTAAAGATCCTTAGTCTTGTCAACACTCAATCCGGGTTTAATTTATAACTACAAAACTGTGGCTTGTAGCTAGCTTCATTACTGAAGACTAAGTTCTATCTGTGATGGTTTCTCTTATCTTTGCATTTTCCCCTTTTAGCTATTAAAGCATTTACCAGTGGCTTTTAGTTCTTCTCATGAAAGTTGTTTTCCTCTTCTACACAGTTTGGCAGAAACTGGGAAAGTTTGTGGCCTGCTGTTCGTCAATGCCTGTGTATGAGAAGAATGAACCTCACATTTGCCTTTTCCCCCTGATTATAAAGCACTGTTTCTCTCCACGTAAGGAGACCTAGTGGTGTGCATATATATACACATAATCCCTTCTTTTTATACAAATGGATGCATATGCAATTTCCTGCACCTTCTTTTTTTTCACTTAACATTCCCTAAAGAACAAAGATGGATGATGTGATGGCTAATTTTATGTGTCAACTTGACTGGCCATGGGGTGCCCAGGTTAAACATTATTTCAGGATGTCTCTGTGAGGGTGGTTCTGGATGAGATTAAGCATTTGAACTGGTGGACTCAGTAAAGTAGATTTCCCTCCCCAGTGTGAGTGGGCATCATCCAATCTGTTGAGGGCATGAATAGAACAAAAGGCAGAAGAAGGAGAAATTTGCCCCTTTTTTCTAGCCTCATTGCTTCAGCTGGGACTTTTCATCTCATCTTCCGCCCTTGGACTCAGATTTACACCATTGGCTCTACTGGTTCTCAGACCTTCGGATTTGGGCTGAATTACACCATGCATGTTCTTTGGTCTCCAACTTGCAGGTGGCAGGTCATGGGGCTTCTCAACCTCCATACTCACTTGAGTCTGTTCCTCATAATAAATGCCACACACACACAAAAACATATATATATATATGTACATACACACGTATATATATATATCTCTTCTATTGGTTCTATTTCTCTGGAGAATTCTGACTAATACAGATGGTATAATATTTCTAAGAGAAATACTAAATCAAAAAGACATTAAGGGATGACCCAGTGGCACAGAAGTTAAGTTCGCACTTTCTGCTTCTCGGCGGCCCGGGGTTCGCCAGTTCAGATCGCAGGTGTGGACATGGCACCGCTTGGCAAAAGCTGTGCTGTGGTAGGCGTCCCACATAGAAAGTAGAGGAAGATGGGCATGGATGTTAGCTCAGGGCCAGTCTTCCTCAGCAAAAAGAGGAGGATTGGCAGTAGTTAGCTCAGGGCTAATCTTCCTCAAAATAAATAAAAGATATTAAGATCATAAATGCATATTCACCTGTCAATAAAGGCTCAAATATATATAAAACAATGATAGAACAATGTGGAGGGAAAGAAAAATAAGTAATTCTAGTTGGAAATTTGTAGGCATTCACTTTGCAGAGTATTTCAAAAGTCTTAGTGAAGTTTTAAGCTTTAATGACTCTAAAAGTTTAAATGCTACATAGTTACAGACATATCATTTGGCAGTACAATTGTTTACATGGCTCTTCCAGTTATTTACTTTTGTGGGTTTGAAAAGTGAATTTTTTACTTTTACTTATTCTGGTGCAGCAGTTTCTGAAAGATGCTTTCTCGGGCAATGGCTCAGTGGAAGAAACCTCTGGCTTGGCCACCTAGGTCACCTGCTCTGTTCCCATTAGACTTTTCCTCATGGGGTCATGTTCAAACTGTCTGCATGTTCACCAAAGCCACCTTCTTTGGAGGATCTTCAGGCCAAGATTATAAATGCAATTCTTCCTATCACTAGGCAGCAGCTGAGGAAGTTTTTACAAAGTTTGAAAATCGACTAGAGTGATGTGTTAAGGTAAGTTGGTAGCACTCGCACTTCTGATATGATTAAAGCTTAAATCTACATGAAGACTCAAGACTCCTTGAATAATCTAGATGTGAAAACTTGGCTTTAATGTGCTAACAAATATCTTTTGTGATTCTTTGATTTACATATTAACTCTGTATATGGTGTTTTTGGGGGATATTTACAATTTTGATGTCATCAAATTTCTAATTTTTGTGATATACATATGGGAGAGGTGCTGGGGCTGTGGTGTGGCTGAGGGATTTCTTCACTACCTTGAAATTATAAAGTTATTATCCTATATTTTCTTGTAAAAGCTGTAAAATTTTGTCTGGCATATTTAGGTGTTTGATCCGTCTGGAATTTACCCTCTGGGGGTGTGACACAGGGATAGAATGAAACTTTTCATGTACATGGCTCACTTATTGTTCCAATTCATCTTTGGTCTCCTTGTTAATGCAATCCCTGATGTTGCCAAGTTTGCGTATATATGTGGAATTATTTCTGGGCTCTCTGTTTTATTAAATGTGTGTAATTTCCTTTTTTTGTGCCATTATTACCCTATTCTAATTGCTATAGCTGTGTGATTTTATTCCTTCCTCCCTCTTTCTTCCCTCCCTTCCTCCCTCCCTTCCTTCCTTCCTTTTCATCAATTTTACTGAGGTAGAGCTTACATACAATAGAACAATAAATGCCTTCACTGTAAGTTTAGAGTTCAGTGAATTATGCCAGATACACACACCTGTATAATCACAATGCCAGTCAGGATATAAAACATTCCCGCCTCCCCTAAAAGTTCCCTTGCCCTCCCTTACAGTTAGAACTGCCGATCCTACTCAACAGCTGATTTATTTCTTTCACTGTAGATTAGTTTTGCTTTTTCATGAACGTCATATAAAACTTCCAAGTTATTTCCAAAGAAGTTGTACCATTTCACACTCCCAACAGCAATGTATGAGAGTTCAGTTGCACCACATATAAGCCAACATTGAGTGTAATCAGTCTTTTTAAAATTTTTAAATTTTAGTCTTTTAAAATGGCTAAAATTTGACCACTACATTTCAAATGCAGTGTTATAGTATATAGTATGTATAGTATGTAGTGTTAGAGTATTGTGATTTATTTGCATTTCCATGATAATTAGTAATTTTGAGCATGTTTTCATGTACTTGTTGGACATTCATCTATCTTCTTTTGTGAAATATCTGTTCAAATCTTTCACCCATTTTTAATTGGTTTGTGTGTCTTATGATTGAATTATAAGAATTCTTTATATATTCCTTTTATTTTATTGAAGCATAATTGATGTACGATATCCTATTAGTTTCAGGTTTATACATCACAGTGGTTTGATATTTCTATACATTACAAAATGATCACTGTGGTAAGCCTAGTTACCATCTGTCACCATACAAACTTATTCCAATACTATTTACTATATTCCATATCCTGTACATTATATCCCCATGACAAACTTATCTTTATACAAGTCTTTGTCAGATGTATGCTTTGCAAATATTTTCTCCTAGTCAGTAGCTTGCCTTTTTGATTTCTTAATGGAATCTTTCAAATAACAGAGATTCTTCTCTCTTCTTACAAGTGTTTTCATTTTGAAATCACTTCAAACTTACAAAAAAGTTGCCAAAAAATAGTGCAAAGAGTTTCTGTGTACCTTTCATACAGCTTTCCCAAACGTTAATACTTTATATTACTACAATACAATTATCAAAAAG
This sequence comes from Equus przewalskii, assembly GCF_037783145.1. Taxonomy (NCBI): domain Eukaryota; kingdom Metazoa; phylum Chordata; class Mammalia; order Perissodactyla; family Equidae; genus Equus; species Equus przewalskii. Next base: position 64,058,411 of record NC_091831.1, read on the forward strand.
TTGGACAATACTTTGACCTATGGACCTTACTTACATTTCATTGGTTGTTCCACTAATGTCCTTTTGCTAATCCGTAATCCAGGAGATTATTAGAAGTTGATTAATTTTTCTTATCTTTCCTGAGAACCTGATTTGATTTCATTGATTTTCCTGTTGTATGTTTCCATTTCATTAACTTTTATTCTTACTTTGTTATTTTCTCCCTTTCACTTACTTTGAGTTACTTTTCTTTTCCTAGTTTTCTAATATGGGAACTTAGATCATTGATTTTAAAACTGTCTTCTAATAAAAGCATTTACAGCAATATATTTCTCTCTAAATACTTCTTTAGCTTCATTCTCACATTTTGATATGTAGTGATTTTTGTCATTTAAAAATATTTATTAATGTCCTTTGTAATATCTATCTTCTTTGACTTATGGATTATTTAGAAATGCCTTGTTTAATTTCCAGATATTTGAGTATTTTTCAGATTATTTTTGGTATTTATATTCTATTAAATTTGTGTGTATGTATGAGAGAATGTACCCTGTGTGACTTTGCTCCTTCTAACTTAGCTGATAGTATAGCTTGGAGGGTGTTTTATGTGCACTTGAAAGAATGTGTCTACTGCTGTTGTTGGTATATTGTCCACAAATGTCAACTAACACAAGTTGGTTTGTATTTCTGTTCACATCTTTTATGTCCTTAGTGATTCAATATATACATTTTCATTAATTACTAAGAGAAGTATGTTCAAGTCTCTAAATATAATTGTGGATTTTTCCATATTTCCTTTTAGCCTGTAAGCTTTGCTTTATGTATTGTAAAGCTCTATTAGATTCTGTTTACACATTTAGAATTATTATATACTTTTGATGCATTTTTTGTTTTTCATTTTTAAGTGTCCTATTTCAGATAATATTCCTCACCCTAAAATCTACTTTGTTATTAATATAGCTATTTTGGTGCTTGTATGATTTATCTTTTTCTACTTCTCCATCCTTTTATTTTTAAGCTATCTTTGCATTTAAAATTATTTTTATTTTAAGCTATCTTTGCATTTAAAATAAGTAGCATATAGTTGCTCCTTGCTTTTAAGAAAGTTGAACAATCTTGCCTACCAATGGAGCATTTAGACAATTTATGTGTAATGGAATTATCAGCATATTTAGTTCTATTAATTCTACCATCTGGCTATTTGCTTTCTATTCGTACTATTTTTTGTCCTCTCCTGTGTGGTCTTTTTCTGCTTCTTATTGATTAATTTAGCGGCTTTAGTATTCTAGTTTACCTTTTTTTGTATGTGTGATTATTCTACGTTTACAGTAATAATCTTCAACTTATCACAGTATGTCTTTAATTAATATTTACTTCACATGAAATGTAGCACCTTACAGCAGATACTTCCATCCTCCTATCCCCACTATCCTTTGTCATATATATTTTCTATATATTTATAAAATGCACAATACATTTTTATTATTTTTATTTAAACAGCCAATTATCTTTTAAAAAAATTTTAAATAAGGAAAAATATTTACATGCACACACACATTTTTCTAATTTCCATATTTACCATTTCCAGTGTTCTTCATTTCTTTGTGTAAATCTGCATTTCCATTGGGAAACATTATTCTTTAGCATGAAAAACCTTCCTTTAACATTTCTTATAGTGTGATCTTGCTTGCAATAAATTCTCTCAATGTTTGCTTGTTTAGAGATGGCCTTATTTCACCTTCGTTTTTGAGGGATATTTTCACTAGATGTGCAGTTGTAGGTTGACACTGTTTCCTTTCAGCACGTTAAATCTGTCATTTCACTGTGCTCTGTCTTGCATCGTTTCTGATCTGCCATCATTCTAACCTCGTTCCTCTGTACATAATGTGGCTTTTCTTTTTCCTGACAACTTTTAAGATTTTCTTTTTATCACTAGTTTTCAGCAATTTGATTATGATGTACTGTGATGTGGTTTCTTTTTGTTTATTCTGTTTGGGGTTTGTTGAGCTTCTCAAATCTGTGGGTTTATAGTTTTCATCAAAATTGGAAAAATTTAGCTATGTTTTCCATTTTTAGAAATTCATTCTTTTCCAGATTTGCCATTTTTTAAATTTCTTTCAATTTGGTTTATTACCTGTAGTCCATGGGGTATAATTTTCCTGTTTGCTGTACCTGCTGAATCTCATTGTGATTTTTTCTTTGTAGTTTCTTCTCCCTCCTTTCTTCCCATCACTTCCCTCATTCTTCTTCTTCTTCTCCTCAACATTTATTTGCCAAGATAGCACTTGATACTCTATACTATGGAGTATCTCTACTGAGCACTTTCAAATTTCAATAATCCAGACCCTGTGGGTATTACCAATTCCTGAGCAGATATTATGCTCATTTTCTGCTTATAATTGCTTCTCTAGGAGTGGAGTGCAAATTTGAACTCCATATTCCCCACTGCACAGATTTGGGTTTCCAATTTCATACGAGTGAAGCTTTTATGATACATTGTTTAGAGCCATTAGTTGGATCTCATGCTATGTCCTTCCAGGCTCAGGATGTTATTCAGAGGCTCAGGTTCAGTTCGTTGTGCTTAAGGGCCTTGACCCTAAAACCTACCCACTTAGGCATTTACACTTATATACAAATCTGATACTCCTTTGTGCCACTTGCCTTTGATTTTCACACTCAACTATGGCTTTGAGTCTCTTTTTTATGTTTCAAAGATGAAAATTTTCCTTTCCTACTTTGAAGCTCAGGTGTGTGTGTGTCTGTGTGTATATTCCAACACTATAATGTTTGCAGTGGTTGGAGTTTCTTTCATGAGCTATATTTACTGAAATTCTTACATGTTTTCATTTTTAGAAATGAGTGGAAAATCAAGAATCACCAAATATTTGAGGAATAAAATATGACATTAGATTGATTCTAAGGTAAACAAATGAAACAAAAAGTTTCAAAGGAAATAGAAATATTCTAGAATAGGGGGTAAAACACACAAAAACCTTTCATTAATATCCTCAGAGACATGTGACCTGATATTGCGTTCACCACATAATAGAACGTTATGAAAAAGGAAGATTCAGAGAAAAAAGAATGAGATCTTGATGATTAAAATATTATTGCCAAAACAAAATATTCAGTAGAAGAATTGGGTTGAAGGATTGAAAGAAACAATTCCAGGATACCTTCCTTCATGAAATGAAAAGGAAGTAGAGACAAAAATATGACAGAAAAGATTAGTGACAGATGACTAATCCAAGAGGTCTAATTGTCAATTAATAGAAATTATAGAAAGAAAAGATATAGGAAATGAATGAAAGAAAATATTCAAAGAAATAATGGAATACAATTTTGAAGTACTAAGGGATATGACAAATGAAAATAAATGGAAAAACCATTGTGAAATTTCAGAAAGTTAATGACAAAGAACTAAAAACCTGCAGAGACTAAAAAAAATAAATGAATCAGACAAATATGACACCTCTGTAGGACTAAGCTGCTGTCATAACAGTAAATGCTAGATGATGGTAGTAAAGTACTCTTAAAGTTCTAATGAAATTTATTTTCAACTTGGAATTCTCTATTCTGCCAAAACATAAAACAAATGTCAGAACAAAGTAAAGGTATTTTCAGACATGAAAGAGAGAGCAATATCTTCCCCACAATGATCCATTCTTTTTTTAGCTCAGCAATAGAAAACAGTTTCTGCTTAGACACATTCCAGCTAAGCTAAAAAAAAAATTACCTTCTTCTGCCTCCCTTGCAGCTATGGATGGCTATATGACCAAGTTCTGGCCAGTGATTTGTAATGGATGTGTTGTGAGGCGGACCTCACGGAGATATGTTTAAAGAGAGGGATTGTTCTCCTCTTGTTCTTCTTTCTAATTTGTAGACATGATAGGTGGAGCTCTACCATTCATTTTTGGCTTCCTTGAGATGAAAGCCATAGGAGGAGGATAATGGAAAAGAAAGATGGGAAACTATGTCCCTGATGACAATATGAGCTCATCATACCAGCTCTGTACTGCTTAGCTCTAAATTTCTCTTTGTAATAGAAAAATAAAATTTTATTTTGCTTAGGTAACATTTATTTTTTATTATTCTCTTATATGCTGCTGTACCTAATTCAAATTGACAGAGAAAGCTACTTGAGTATATGTGTCAATTAATGACAAATTGAATTTTATTTTTGCTTTCAACTGGCCATTGACCATATTCTAGGCAATGATCTATAATGGAAGTCTTGTGAGGGGGGCTACAAAGAACCAGTGCATTTCACTCAAGAGAATTATCAAAAGAAAAGCCAGGAGGATATCTGTGCAGAAGGCCTAAAGAAGGTGAAAAAAAAATAACCTTCAAGAATAAAATAAAGACAACTAAAAACTCTAGGTAAAATATAAAGCATTAAAAAATGACATGACTTTTTTCTAAAATGGACTATAGCCACGAAATCATTTAAATAATAATAAAGGTCCTTACAAGAGAAAGCTTTCTTCCAGAAATGATGATTATTTGCTTCCACAAGGGAGCTTTATTCAAACTAAGACAATTACTGAAAAAATTAAATTTCTTCAGGACATATGTAAATGTTGCTCTTTTTTTCATGAATTTACCTGATACGTCCTTTGTAGGCCCACTCTTATTCAGTTTGGGAAAGTTTTTTTATTATACATAGATTATCATTTATATTCCACTGCTTCTGATAATTTCTTCAGGAATACCAATTATAGTTTCTTGCAGATACCTCAACAATAGTACTAACAACCTTTTATTTTACTTGTTTGTCTAACTTCTATCTCTTCTACTAGACTGTAACTCATTGATTGCAGTATTTTTCTGTTCTGTATTTCTATAACTGAGCCCAGCATCAGGCACACTGTTAGCGTTCATGTTTATTAAATGAATTAATGCAAGGAAACGTCATCTGACTATTATGAGAACATGTTGCTTTTTGGCTATTTCTTCAAGAAGGTAGAAAAGGAAAACGATGGGAGAAGATGTAATTGAAAAGGAAAGGAGAACACAGAACACGTTTACTAGACGTCCCTTCTCCAAAGCACTTAAGCAGCAGCAAGCATACCCTTCGAGCATATCTGATGATATTTCAAAGACTCGCTTCATAGATCATCTTGCAATTCCAGGTCACAAGGTGGAAGCTTCCAGCAGTCCTGGTATTAAACCACTGCACCAGCTTCCAGTCTTCCTTTAAGTGAGGTGGCTTGTGATGGACTAGCCTAGGGTCACTGTGCCAACTTATAGCTGCCCTGTCCCTGTCTCCCTGCCAAAAAGACTCAGATTTCAAGTGAGTAGTTTTACAAGCCTGCAAGGAATGGATATTTATAAAGACAAGTTATGTCATGGTCATATTCACCTAGCATCACCATCAGCTCAGCATCCAGGCAAACCAGAGCCATATCCTGTGAACAGCTGGTTTTACTGAATGCAGGAAGCTGGGAAGAGAGACACATGGGAAAAGTGAGGGGTAGGTGGGTCTGACCAACTTAACCAGAAGCACACAATCTTTCTTCTTTTCACATATGACCTTTGTTGGAGGCATTTTACATACAGTGGAATTAAGTCTAAGCATGTGACTTAGAATTAATGGACCTTGTCCCTGGTTCAGGCTCTGCTACTTAGTAGCTTTGTGTCCTTGAACAAGTCCCCTTCTATCTCTGGGCCTTGTTTCCTCCTTTGGGAAGTGTCAACCTCATAGAGTTATTCTGAGTTTTATAAAGAAATAACGGATGTGAGCATCCTTTGTAAAATGTAAACTATATTGCTTTTTTTCAAACTGGGAGATGCCTCAAGACTGTTCAGCATATTGTGTTCATGTAAAGAATGTTAAAGAGAAATATTACCAAATCAGGAAGAATTGCTTGTGTTGATAAACAGTATGAAGAAAAAAAAGTTTGCTAATACTTAACATCCCTTTTTGTTTATTAATCTACTAATCAAATATTATTAAGCATATCATCACCATTATCAAAAATATTTGAGTGTCTACTATTCGCTTATTCAGTAAACAATTATCAAATGCTCAATGAAAGGCACTAGCATACCCCCTTGAGTGAACAAGTAAGGAAAAAGGAGGCGAGAATCCACATTCAGGATTAGATAGTTATAATAATTCAAGGCTGTGCTGGATAAGTGTTATATGAGTAATTTCTAGAATCACAACATATCAGACCTGGATACCCATATATTACCTCACCCCGTTAAGCTCTTAGCTAATGCATGAATTCTGTCTATATTGTACTTTGAGAGCTAAGAAATCACTACATGGGGGGCATTTTATTTGAATAGGTCTAATTGTTAGAAAACTTTTGCTTGTATTCACCATTTGGTCCTTTTACAGCCACACAGCTAGCTTCCTTTTCCACAAGATCACCACTTGGATGTTTAAAGATGCCCATCATGCCTCCTCCCATGCCTTCAGATCCCATGCTCCCTTCCCCTCACCACCTGGCTTTGTCTCTTGTGTGCCTGCCTTGGGTTTCCTATGTCCTACTTAAAGTATCACATTTAACCTGGCCTCAAAATCTAGGAGTGGTTCCACCAGGGCAGAATGGGATGGAACTTTAATCTCCATATCTCAAGTTCTCATTGGCATTTATAATCACGGACGTTACTGCCAGACCCTAATTTTCTTTACATGTAGTATATCTCCTTTATGCATAGCTACACTCCCTCATTGTACATTTATGAAGTTTGCTTTTTAGAACTAAGTTCACAACTTCACAATTATACTTACTAAATTTTATTTTCAGATGTTGGCATAAGCTCCTACCTTTAACACAGGTCATTTCCACTATAGAACAATCCCCACTAGGATCAGGGGGAGAATTAGTCAAAGGTCAGTGCAGAGTTTATAACTCATGAATTTCCTCTGAGAGTTCACCTGTGACTCACTTTTAATCGCTTCTCACAGTTCTGTTTATGATGTCCGTATTCTTCAACTTCCCATAGAAGTTGCTAGAGAAAGGACCCATTTGATTTATACCAGTGAGACTCTTCTGTTAAGATTTTGAATAACCCTTTCCTCCAGGAGTCAAAAAACAATTAAAAATAGACATAGGAGTCAGATAGGGACACAAATGTCGGCTTTATTATTGATAAAATTCAATTAGGTGGAATGGTACCAGCCAAAATTGTACAGCCTGTTTGCCAGTTGCATAGTGGGGGTGGTCTGCTCCTGTGAGCTGACCTACCTCATGACAACCAGAAGAAAATGTGAAATCAGTGCCCTGCAGACAGGCAGATGGACAGAGTGGAAAGAGAGCCCAGAGGGGCAGGGCTGCACACCCTAGGGCTGGAGCCCAATTCTCCACATCAGATTCACTCCTTCCTTCGGTGAGTAGAGATGCTACTTCTGAAGAATGACCACCTCCGTTTTCTGAGCCAAAGAGGAATACTGAGCAGGAGAGAGAACGGTTCCCTCACATCTCCTTGCATTTACAAATAGGCGCTGAGTCCCACTACCCTAGTCAGCTGTGAGATGAGGTTAGCTTGTGTGGGTGCTGGTACTTCTTCCCAGATAATCTACCTGTCCAGACACAAGGCCCTGTGGCAATGCCTGTTGTCTGTGGCCTTGTGAGTTTTTGTCTGAGGGGCTGATGGCCCAGATGTGAACCTGGGAACTACTCACCTCCTCCTTGGCATGCCATTCCCTCTCCTTGAAATCTCACAGTCTGTAAGGGTGTTACTTGATGTTAGACACCTGGACGTGAGCGAACCGTCTGCTCCGTGGGTTTGCTTTTCTCTCCCTGAAGTCCCTCCTCCAAGCTGAGAGGAGCAAACTGCTGGCCAGAGAAGATGAACATTGCTGTTGACATGCCCCTTCTTTCTGCTCCTCAGGGTGCCTTTTAGAGTTATGAATTTATATTCCTTTCCTCTCTTGATTTCCTTTTTACCCTTAAGACAAAGTCTGAAGAGTCTCTGCCACTTTCACTATTACCCGTTATGATCATCTTATTATCTTTTCATTTCCAGGAATAAAGAGTTCTCCTAGCTTGTAAAAGTTACCTGAAAGCTTTTGCAATCTTCTATTCCAACCCAGAACAATTAAAGTATTCAGAACATCTTTCACAATCTCCTTTCTCAAGCTACGTATCTCTGCTTCTCCTTTGCCTTCCACAAGTTAGCCGGTAACCACTCATACAAATGTGGTTCCTGGACCCTTTGCTTCTTATGTGTGGTTGTTGAGGCAAAATCAGGGCATAGAACCCCAGTGTCAGTATTTAGAAGATGGCTTTGAACTAATTATCTTTTCTGTGTACTAATAATACCTTTATTTGTTTTAATGTAATTGCATAACTATTATCTCATTTGGACCTCAAAAGAATCTTATGAGTGAGGCAAATCATGATTTAACCTCCCATTCTACATGGAGGGACAAGAGGCACAAAGTGTGAAATCATTAGCTCTAGGCATAGAATAGAGTTGGGGGCAGACTTGGGGTAAGACAACACATCTGACCCCAAAGCCAGCACACCTACTGCATCTGTGTGTTCAGACCTCACAGGACAGCTCAGCAATCAATAGGACTCTGACATGGTTGACAAGATGATGCCCTGCAAGAAGCCAGCCCCGTCAACCCCGGTTGAATGCCCTGCCTTGAGAAGGCACATCCCCTGAGTAAATGGAAGGAATTAATTTATTGTGGGGGTTAACAAAATAAAATAATAAAAAAATGCAGCACAGAAAGTTTGGGTGACATTTTGGTGGCAAGAGCCAGAGTTTAAGCACTCTAGAAACCGATGGGAGATGAAGCAGTAGAATGACGCAGTTTCACTCTGTGAATCCTGTTTGGAGTGTTATAATAGCTCAGATGGATCAAAAGGAAAAGAAAACACTCGTTTTGTTCTTTTACCAGGAATCTGTTAAAGCCACTTTGAAAAATGCACATGGGCCAGAAGCAGCACTTCCTCATATACATATTTTTCCAGATTATGTTAATGGGAAGAGTGAATTACAGACAGACATCCATACAGAGATTGCGACACTGTGAAAGTTTGTCTTTAATTGACATCTGTGGTTTTTGCCCTTCCATTCTTTATTAAAATGAAAGCATTATTAAAAAGAAAGATAGTAGACAACTAAAACCTCCCATCAAGAAAGCCTCTGCTATTTTGGATAACTCATATGCCAAATTATTCCACTTTAATGGAAAGAGAAAAAGATGCAAAGGATTCCATGTGTATAGACGACTTGAGTGCATCTACCCATCTCCCAAAGCAGCACGTTCCAAAGGACAGAGAGAGCCTCATGCGATGCCTCTTTTGCTTGTTTAATTTCCTCACAATGCATCTTGCTCTAAGGAGATGTGCCCAAGTTCCCTCTCTTCCACATTGTTTTCAAACCTGGTTACCACTGCATACATTTCTAAATGACAAGGAGACTGGGTCTAAGCTTTGATATGTTGGGAGAAAACCCGAACTGACAGTTGGACGAGGCAGAAAGAGGAAGGCCCTGCCCATCCCTCCCTCATCCCAAATGTCATCCCTTCCTTGTTCAGGCTGCACAGGCAATTCTGATGAAGAAACGAGCAGACACTTGAAAGTTTCTGACAGGTGTCATGGGCGCAGGCACTGAGCTTACAGGAGTGATGGAGCCTGACATGACAGTGGCAGAGCCATTGAGGCTGGCTCCAGGACATGCAGAGTTTGGTGTATGTCACTTCCAATCCTTGTCACGTCCCAACTCCAGAATAGCAACTACAAATGGACAGAGCCAGTGGGAAGTGTTCAGAAAACTTAAAAACATCCTTTCCTGACCCGCAATAACATAAGATCAGCCACTCAAAGTGGGTGTGCTTCACCTGGGGAGAGTCAGAAGGGGAGGCAGGGATGGTTTGCTGTGGGATGCCTTGCTCTTTTTCTTTGTTCTCTGCATTGCCTTCCAAGTCAAGGGTTTCAATCCTCCAGTTCTTTTCCACATTTTTGCATGTGATTTTTGTGCTGCCAGAATTTTCCTACATCAATAACTTCTGACGACTCTAATTTCTTTAATACAATGATCTCTGTAGCAGGTCCTGCAGTAACTAAATATTTGGCAAACTTGCTCTTCTGACCCGGCTGGAGAGTGATTTATAAGGGGAGAGGAGGACTGGTTTCTCGGCTACGCTGTACAAATAGTTTCATAAATATTGCTCTGTTTCATTGTTTTGAAATATTACTTCTTTTAACAGTCTGCCAAAGTCAAATATTTCTGCTAAATAAAAATCTATGGCTAGGCCTCTCACCCAGCCAACGTAACAGGTGGTAACCAAACTCACCTGGTGGGAAAGCCCAGCTTGATTAACTCCAGCCCAGAAGTGATGGTTAACTGGCATTAAGGCATGATGGATGAGAGCAGATGTGTGTATAATCTTTAGCCTGGCCTTCCAGGCTACTAACAGGAAATGTATTTATTTAATAGTTCTTAACTCAATACATTGGCTTGTAGTTAAGCATTTTCAAGTAACATAAGGACTTTATAAGTGCATTCATTTAAACAAATCCAACAAATAATTATTCAATAAAAAGTCAGTGGCACATATAGGTTCTGAGTCTGATTTCCACTGAAAATTCCTTGGAGCCTCCGGCAGAGTGATAAATCAACTGTGGTGCGACTGTCTCCCTCTCCAAATGCCAACAGTCAACGCTGAAGTGAAAATAGAATTCTGGCGTCACAGTGACCCAAGTCACTGTGCCTGAAATTTGAGAATGGCAGGGACCCAGAGTAGACATTATAATTGCAACCTGCACCGTGGAGTGTCAAGATAAGTTTGGGCCACGTGTGCTGCTGCATCTTAGCTTCAGCCACTCTCTGCTCTGCTTTTGTGCTTGTTGACTGGAGATGACCCTTTTAACAGAACATCTCCTTTCTGGGGGGCCTGCCAGAAAGCAATGATAGTGTCAACGAGTATCAGGACCACAGGCCCTCCCTACACATACACCAATCCTGGAATCTCATCCTTTTCCAGGACACCAGCTCACATCTCTACAGCACTGACTCCTAAATATGTCTTTCTAGCCAGTTCTATCTTCTAACCTCTAATCTTACATCTATATACTGACAGTAACCCTAAAAATCACATGACCCAGGCTGAAGGAATCTGGTTTTCCCATCAGTCATGTTCTCTGCTGGGTTCCCTATTCTGTTTGCAATTCTGTCATTCTCCCTGTGGCCCAGCCTCTAAATCTCAGCATGCCTTTGAATTCTCCTCTTCCTTTGCTCCCTATAGTCAAGCAGTTATCTAAGCCTGTCAGTTTTCTTATGTAAAACCTCCTGCATCTGCTCCCCATTTTGATTTTTGAGATAGTGTTTTTATATTTCACTTTTTAAAATTATGCATGTTCATCGTGAAATTTTCAAATATGGCAAAGCATACCGAAGAAAGAAAAACACAACCAAAAGAAAAAAATTAAAAATATCCCAAATCATACTGTCCATAAATAGTTCATAAAATTAAATAGTATTCTTCTAGACTGCTTTTGATGCACATATATGGATGGATGGATGGGTGGATGGATGGATAGGTGGATGGAAAAAATCTTACTAAAATAGGATTATGCTCCCATGTTATTTTAACAAAAACATTAAATGTAATTGTATTTGATTTTAACAGGAAAAAAGAAAAACAATGAAAATTAAGGGAATTGCTTAACTTCAGCTGTCTCTTTACCACAAGATATACAAATGCCTAAATTATCTGAGGGTAAAAAATATGAACTTCCAAGGCTGACCTGGTGGTGCAGCGGTTAAGTTCCCATGTTCTGCTTTGGTGGCCCGGGGGTCACCGGTTTGGATCTCAGGTGCAGACCTACACACTGCTTGTCAAGCCATGCTGTGGTAGGCATCCCACAAATAAAATATAAAGTAGAGGAAGATGGGCACACCTGTTAGCTCAGTGCCAGTCCTCCTCATCAAAAAGAGGGGCATTGGCAGCAGATGTCAGCTCAGGGCTAATCTTTCTCAAAAAAAAAAAAAAAAAAAGAAAGAAAGAAAGAAAGGAAAAAAGAACTTCCAACTTTAAGAGATTGTGGAAGTATGATACTTAAAATTCCACTTCAATTTTAATCAGTAGTGATCAAACTCACATGAAGGGAGGTAAGTGGGTAGCTCTTCTATACTTCCTGTCAAGACTCCTATTCCTACTTCTCAAATTTACTTAGCAAGAGTTACAACATTTCCATTCTGTAACCATAATGTCTAGAGTATAACCGTCTTCGTTCTTTATTTGAATTAATTTCCAGTCATGTCTCTGCAGCTTCTCCATTTCTGCATGTTTAGATTCTTCCTGCTTGGTCAGATTTCACTGTAGTGTACTTTTCTCAAGAGGGAACTTCAGTGCATTCTCTGAGTTCTTTGCATGCCAAAGTCATACTTTTATTTTATCAGCAAGATTCAGACGTTGTACCACTGATTTCTGACCTGAATACTGCATACTCCTTTTACTATGTGGTTGCCGTTCTTTTTCATTAGGCTGCATTTCATCGTTGGGTGGTTTTATTCCCATCTTCTCCCTCCCCTCCAAAAAGGCAAGGGACTAAAGGATGCTGTACGCTCAAGCTCTGTCACGTTTGAAAATGTCTTCACATGGCTCCTCTACTTGAATAACAACTTGACTCATTGCTACATTCTTGTCTTATTTTTTCCCCACAATATTAATAGACATAGTACCATTTTCTACTATAGAAATCAGAGATCCCTTTTTGCCCCACTCTCAGTCATTATTTACTTGCTTGTCTATTTTATCACAAGATGTATTTCAAGACTAGAGAAAAACACATAACAAGCATAACACTCAACTTCAGCAAATTTTAGAATTTTGATTTTTTTACTTTGAATGTCTTTATCTTACAAAATAAAACATACAAACTCATGTACACTCTCTTACATGCCCCTCCCTCATTCTATTTCCCATTACTCCTCCACAGAGAAATCTACTGTCCTTCATTTGTTGTTTACAATTCCTATATATGCTTCTACGGTATTCTTACATATGTATGTATCCAAGAAATACATAGTATATTTTACAGACTGTTTCAATCTCATTTAAATGCTATCAAACTGGACTTATATTCTACACTTTGCTTTTTTCATTCAGCATTACCTTTGCAAGATTTGTCAATGTCAACACATGTAGTTCAATAAATTTCAGGATTCTCCTATCTATGGATATTTAGTTGTTTCCAGTTTTTCAATGGAAAGTAATGCTGTAGCAAATAATCTTGTTCATTTGTAGTCTTTAACATGTGTGAGAATTTCTTCATGATATACATTCAGAGGTAGATTTGGGAACAAATGAGGACTGCATGTGTCTTTAACTTTATTTGACATTTCTAAATATCTAGGAAAATTTTATACTACCATCAGGACTTTCCAAACATTATATTTTTTGGATAATTATACTTTGATAATTATGCTTTTCAATAATTCACATCCTCATGAGCACTTTATGTCATCATACTTTTTCATATTTCCTCATTTAATAGATATTGAATGGTACCTTAATGTTGGCTTATTTTACGTTTTCCTGAGTACTGGTTACCAGTGAGATTGAGCATATTTTCAAATGTTTAGTGACCTATATTTCTTCTTTTGTTATTTATAAGTTCATATCCTTTGCCCACTTTCCTACTGGTTTGATTTTTTCTTTTTCTTATTGATTCTTAAGAGTACTTTATATATCCTGGTTTCCAATTCATTATTAGTTTTATGTGTTATAAGTATCTTTCCTAATTCCATATCTAATTGTTTAACATTTTGTGTAGTGTCTTCTGTAATATGGAAACTTTTTAATATGGTTGAATTTATCTATTTTCTATCTTTGTCATCTATGCTTTTTGCATCTTTCTTAAGAAATCTTTTTGAACCATGAGATTGTGAACATAGTCTCATATGTTCCTTTAGAGTTTGTAAACTATGCTTTTTATTCTTGTGTCTTTAAGCCACTGTATGAGTGTGATTATGACAGATTGGCATGAGATAACAATTGAATTTTTTTAATATGGAAAAACAGTGGGAAACATTTTTCTTTCCCCACTAATTCTAGGTTCTTTATCCTGTTTCATTTGTTTAATTGTCTATCCCTGGGCCAGTAGTTTTAATTACTGTAGATTTGTTAAGTTTTCGTATAAAATAGGGTAAAACTCTAACCTATTTTTCTATAATCTATTAACTATTATTTACTTTGGACTTTGCTGGTTTTATGTGATAGGAATGTCTTCTACATTTTGACTGCCTTTTTACTCTCTTAAGTGTGTCTTTGGATGAGCAAAAATATTTAATTTTATAAACCTAATTTTATAATCCTCTTCTTTGGTTAGTGTTCTTCTTTCCCATTTAAGAAATCTTTGCTGTATCAACATCATAAATATAGTGTTCTATGCTGATATCATCTTCTAGAAGCTTTAATGTTTCGCCTTTCATATTTAGATCTACAATCTACCTTGAGAATCCACTATTTGTATGGTGTAAGGTAGTGATTGAGTTTGCTTTGTTTTACCACACAAAAATCCAATGACCAAATGCAATTTACTAAAAAGACCATTCTGTGATGTCATCTATGTCACAAATACGTATTCATATATGTATGGACTCTTTATTACGTTTATCAGTTTATTTGTCTGTCCTTTATTGTGTTCATCAGTCTATTTGTCTGTCCTTGAATAAGACCGCATTGTCTTAACTAATGTAACTGTTTAAAAACTTGATATTCAGTAGAACAAGTTTTCTGATTCTGTTCTTTCCTTTAACATTATTTTCACTATTCTTGGTCCTTTGGAATTCCATATAAATTTTAAAATCAGTGGATCAATTTCACAAAAAAAAACCTGATAGAATTTTCATGAGGATGATATTGAATCTATATATCTTTTGGGGATGAATTGTATCTTTAAAATATTAAGTCCTCAGATCACTGATGATGGTTTATCACTCAATTTGATCTTTCCTTAAAATATTTCTCAAAAATATTGCATTTTTCTTTGTAAAAGTCTTCCATTTTTTTGCTAGATTTATTTGTATGTATTTGATATTTTTGTTAAATTATGAATATAAGTTCTACATTAACAATCTATTCCTATTTTACTGAAAGTTTGAAAATTCAGGAATAGATGTTTAATGATCAGATGCTTTTTTCAGCATCTATGGAAACAATACTAAAATGTCTTTCTGTAAGTCTTTGAATATATTGTTATATGTTAAGTTATATATTACATATATAAAGTTAAGAATATTTTAAATATGAAACCATCTTTGCATTTTCAGAATAAATTCCATTTCATTATATTGTATTATTCATGTAATATGCTTATGAATTGAGTCTGAAATTATTTAACTTTGGAGTTTTCAAATGATATATATTAGTTAGCTTTTGTGGAATTTTCTCTTTTTGTGCTGTCTTCATTGAAGTATGATACCAATGTTATCCTCACTTCATAAAATGAATTTGGACTTTCCTCCTTAATTAATGATCTAAAATGGTTTATAAAGCTTTAAAATGATTGATTAGTAAAGGTTTTCCAGAATTTCCTTATGAAATTATCTAGGCCTGGAAGTTTTTAATTATGGTATAAAGATAAAAATTGATCCAAACACAATGATAGATTATTTAGAAACATCTATTGATATTACAAATGAGCCTAAGCTTTGTGTATTTACTCAAACGCATATACTTTCCATCATATATCCTTCCATATATGTTTCTACCATGTGAATGTATAGGATTTGATCTTTAGAATTCTCAATCATTCTCTTCTAGATAGTCTGTGATTTCAGTTTCAATTTTATATTTGAAAAAAGAGCTGCCTATGGGATTTCTTTAATATTATTGTTTTGTTACAAATTACTAGTGTTATTTCATTGTAAGCATAGTACATTTTTTGATGCTACTTCCACCTTTTGAAATTTATTGGGGGCTTCCAAATGGTCTAATATATGGGCAATCTTTGCAAATATTCTATACCTTGAAAAGAAAGTATATTCTTTATTTTCAGTGTTTGAAGCTCAAAGTATATCAATTATGTCTTTTAATTATGTTATTTAGATTTTCTGTTTCCTTCTACAGATGGTGAATTAAAATCTTGGATTAGTACATTTCTATTTTATCCATGTAGCTCTCACTGTTGTGATTTATGAATGTGAATTCTATATTATTGAAAGCATAGAATTACAACATAATTATGTTATAGTTGTATATTATACAATTGTATATTGTACTCTTTAGCCTGATACAGTGTCTTTCTTTGCTTTGTTTAAGCATTTTTGGCTGAATTCAACATTATGTTTTAAATTTTCTAATTCGCACTCTTTTTTATTTCATCTTTCTTATTTATATTTGCCTTTTTTTCCTCAAATTTTCTGAGTCACTTTGTTTGATGTATGTTTCATTATAGAGCATGGAGTTGTGTTATGATTTTATTTTTCCATATTAATATTTATGTACAAATATATTATTATGAAAATTTTTAACAATCAGCAAAGTTTAGACTTTTTACCGTGAATGCCTATGGATTTTGCTTTTTAATCCAACCTGAAATTATGTGTTAAGCAACAGATTTAGTTCATTTGAAAATATTAATATATTTGTGCTTTGAATTTATATTATTCTATGGTGTGGTTTTTTGTTTGTATCACTTAAAATACTTCAATTTGTACTCTTTTCTCTGCTTTTTAATTTTGTAATTCTCTTGATATTTAGGAAGGCTTGTACTTCTGCCAGAGGATACTTTCATATCTGTAACTACATACTATATTCTTAATCATCTCTTTTTGGAACTTATCTATTAGTTTCTGTGATGGTCAGCTCTACATGTCATCTTGACTGGGCTGTAATACCAGTTATTCCATCAAACTCTAGTCTAGGTGTGGTTGAGGAAGGTATTTAGCAGATGTGATTAATATCTATAGCCAGCTGACTTTAAGTAAAAGATTATCCTTAATAATCTGAGTGGGCTTGATCCAATCACTTGAAAGCTCTTAAGAGCAGGAAATCTGAGGTTTTCTGAGGAAGAAGAAATTCCATCTGTGGACTTTAGCATCGGCTCCTGCCCAAAAGTTTCCAGCCTGCCCTTCCTAATTGCCCACACTATCGATTTTGGACTTGCCCAAATCTCTTTGTACATATAATCACCGGTTCTGTTTCTCTGGTGGAACCCTGACTAATATGGTGTCCTAAAATTGGCAATAAACACATTAGCTTATTTTTTCTTTTTCCTCTTCTTTCTCTATTTGATTTTATTCAGGTATTTATCCTTCTTTGTGTTATTAAAGTTCAGTGTGTGTATCTGTGTGTGTATAAAAAAATCTTACTTCTGCAAAACTGTCACCTAAATATGGGGAAAAATAGGGTTAAGATCAGACTATTCAAAATCTATGCAACTTTGTTATCAGAACAAAAACAGTTATAATCCCAACAAAACCACTTAGTAATCAATCAATAAATCATGTCAAATGCCTAACAAATAAAGGAATAAACAGTAAATACAATATTTTTAAAAATAAAAATGAATATAGTTTGAAGGGAGGAGGGAGAAGCAAGTGCTGCATTTGCTTATTTCTGAAAACAAGGACAAAATGCACAATGATTAGGGAGTGATATGCAATAAGCCCTTAAGGATAGTGCACGTGGATAAAGTGAGCCAAGAAAGAAAATGTGGAGTACTGGGTATGGTGTGCAGTTTGGTACTCCCTTGTGGCTCACTGCATGCAGCTGTTGCTCCCTGGCGGTTTGAAATATTAACATGCTGATAAATGTAACACATGAATCAACGACTTCCACAGTATATCAGCATCACCTCTACCAATTTCAAATCACATATGACCTAATTTATTTAACAGAAATATGCATTGTGGAGGATAGACTGTACTTGATTTGGGAACTTTAAATGGTATCCTTCTATTTCTAGCTGTTAAAGATAAGGAAATTAGCATACTTTTCTACCTCTCACCTTTTTCCCCTTCTTTGCTCAATTTTTATTTGTTTAATTCCTGTATTATTGGAGCATATATTATTTGTATTCTATACTGTCATCCTAATTGCCAATTTTATCTATTTACTTTTAGTCCTAATTTTATGGTTTAATCTTCGTTATAGACTCAATACTTATCATCATTACCACTATTAGACTTAGATAAAAGGGTTCATGTCTTTGGTCTCTCTTTAGAAGACCCTGCTCTGGCCCTTTTGTCTGACTGTGGCTGTCATGGATTGAATATTTGTGTCTCCCAAAAATTCTTATGCTGAAGCCCTAACCCCCACAATGTGGTAGTATTTGGAGGTGAGACTTTTGGGAGGTAATTACATTACATGAGATCATGAGGGTGGGGCTGCCATGTTGGGATTACTGCCCTTATAAGGAGAGAGAGAGAGAGACCAGAACTCTCTTTCTCTATCTACCATGTGAGGACACAGTGAGAAGGCAGCCATCTGCAAGCCAAGAAGAGAGCTCTCACTAGAAACTAAATCTGCCAGCATCTTGATCCTGGACTTCCCAGACTCCAGAACTATGAGAAATAAATGACTGTGGTTTAAGCTACTCAATCTATAGTATTTTGTTGTAGCAGCTCAAGCTGACTAAAACAGTGCCCCTCCCCATTGGGTAAAGAATCTGCAAGAGCCAAGAGGAGGTACCCACCCCAAGCCCACATACTTCCATCTACACCATGTTTTGATTGTCAAATACCCTAGAGTTGTCTGCCCAATCCACTCTGACCTCACTTCTAGGGCTTGAAATTAGGATATCACCTTTAAAAGGAACAATACTAGGACAGACGCTAAGGTCCCAAGAGAAACTACAATAGCCTGAGGACAATTGAGTGATATATTTAAAATGCTGAAAGAGAACACTGCCACTTTATAATTCCATACACAGCAAAAATATCCTTCAAAAGCAAAGACAAAAATAAAGACAATTTACAGACCAAGACTGAGAGTCTGCTGTCTGCAATTCTAAGTTAAATAAATACTAGAGAAAATTCTAGTAGAAGGAAAATGACCTGACAGAATCAAGGGTATGCAGGATGGAATGAGGAGCACAATGGGTAAAGGTTAATATGCAGCTAACCACAAAGGCACAAGGCATGTATGAAATAACAATGTCTGTGGTGTGAATACCTTTCAAAATCAAAATGTATGATAACAACACAAAAAACACCAAAGATGCTAAAGAATAAATGGAGGTTAAGTATTCTAAATTCTTAGAATTTTCTGGGAAGAGATAAAAGTCCTAACTTACGTTAGATCTTAATCACTCAAGAATGCACCTTGTGTTATCTGGGACAACCACTAAAAGAACAGAAGGAAAAAAATCTTTGTTATAAGCAAGAAAACAAAGAGGAAAGAATAGTAAAAATATTTTGTTAATCAAAAACTTTGAAGAAAGGAGGGAAAACAGAACCAAAAATGATAAATAAAAAACATTAAGATGGTAGATATAAACCCAAATACATTAGTAAGAATATTAAATGTAAATTGCCTGAATATTTCAATAAAAAACATATATTATTAGACTTGATAAAACCAAAACTCAATTATATTATGCTTACAAGAGATGACTTGTAGAAAGGTTGAAAATAAAAGGATGGAAAAAAAGATATGGAAACAGTAACCATAAGAGACCTAGTATAATATCAGATAAGGCATGAAGCATTACTAGAGAGATTTTCATAATAACAAAAGATCTATTAGCCAGGAAGATAGAAAAATTTATATTTATATGAACCTAATAATTTCTTCAAACTATATAAAACAATAATTGAAAAAACTAAAAATAGAAATAAATTTATAAGTAGACTTTAACATATCTCTTTTAGTATTTGGTAGAACAAGCAAACAAAAACTTAGTAAGAATACAGAATCCATTAACAACATAATTAACGAACATGAATCTAACAGAGGACACTGAATCAAACAGTGAGAGAATCACATTCTTTTCAAGTAGATATAGAACATTTACCAAAATTTGTGACAAGCTAGACTTTAAGGTTAGTCTCAACAAATTTCAGGTTTCCTATCCTTGACACTACTGACATTTTGGGCTAGATAATTCTTTGCTGTGAGAAGCTGTCCTATGCATTATAGGAAGCTTAACAGTATCCTTGCCTTCTATCCACTAGATGCTATTATCAGCTCCCTGCCCCCTAAAGTTATGACAATGACTAATTTCTCCAGATATGCCGAATGGCCCCTGGAGGGGCAAAATTGTGACTGATTTAGAATATGTTTTAAAAAAATGGTTTAGTGAAGCCACTAATCAATAATAAAAGATTATTAAAAACTCTCCACAATGTGAAATTAAGCAATACAGTTATAAATGACTGAGAGGCAAAGAACTAATCAAAATGAAATGAAAAATAATTTATTTTCTTTCTTAATTTTTTTGAGGACGATTGGCACTGAGCTAACATTCAGATCCCCGGCACAGACCTAGCACAGCTAGTCAAGCTATGCTGTGGCAGCATCCCACATAAAATAGAGGAAGACTGGTTCAGCAACAATCTTCCCCAGACGAAAAGAGGAAGCTTGGCAACAGACGTTCGCTCAGGGCCAATCTTGCTCACAAAAAAAAAAAAAAAAAAAAAGACAATGCTAAGTATTGGTGAGAAGGTGAAGAAACCAGAATGCTTATGCATTGCCAATGAGAACGTAAAATAGCACAGAACCTTTGGAAAACAGTCTGGCAGTTTCTTAAAAATTTGAAGATAAATTTACTATATGACCCAATATTTCTATTCCTAGTAATCTACCCAAGAGAAATAAAAACATATGTCCACACAAAGACATGTACATTAATATTCAGAGCTGCATTAGTCATTCATTCCTTAGTCCACATTTGTAATTTATATTTTTTCTCTTTTTCTTGATA
This sequence comes from Equus przewalskii, assembly GCF_037783145.1. Lineage (NCBI taxonomy): Eukaryota > Metazoa > Chordata > Mammalia > Perissodactyla > Equidae > Equus > Equus przewalskii. The sequence continues at coordinate 64,079,233 of NC_091831.1, forward strand.
AACCCCTAGAACACTGTTCAAGAAAAATGAGAAATGAGAAAGGCACAAATTACAAATATCAAGAATGAATAAGGGGATGAAAATACAGATCCTATAGACATTAGAAGGAGGGTATCATGAACAACTCAAGCCAATAAATTTGAAAAACTGGATGAAGCATTCAATTTTTTAAAAAAAAGCAACTCTCTAAAACTGACACAAGAAGAAATAGAAAATCTTATTATTAATATATCTGATAAAGAAATTGAATTTGTAATTAAAATCTTCCCCAAGACAAGTCTTTGAGCCCAGATGGCTTCACTGGTGGGATTCTTCCAAACAGGGAAAATAGAATCAACAATTTTACACAAACTTTTCAAGAGAAGAGAAAAAGTGAGTTCGGTTCCCAACTCATTTTATGAGACAAGCATACTCTTGACCCAAAAATGCAACAAAGACATTACAAGAATGGGCTATTACAGGTCAATCTCACTCATAAGAAAGATGCAAACTCTAAACAAAACATTAGCAAATGAAATCTAAAGATATAAAGAAACATAATATATTACAGCCAAGTTGGGTTTATGCAAGGAATGCAAGTTTGCTTCAACATTCAAAACTCAATTCAAAAGTTGGGAGGGAAATTCTTTAATAAGAGTATATAACAAAACTTGACAGCTCACAATTTTTATTTATGGTCAAATATTGCAAACTTCTCCCCTGAGATCAGGAACAACACACAGATGCCAACTATCACTGCTCCTATTTAGCATAGTAGGTAAAGTTCTGGCCATTCAATAGGAGATTTAAATGAGATAAAATGTATGAGAAAGCTTGGAAATTGAGAAATAAAACTGTATTATTTGCAGATGACAATATTGTTTTGTAGAAAATTTTAAAAAATCTACAGAAAAAAGCATTAGTATTAATAAGTGAATTTTTCAAGAACACAAGAAACAAAGTTGATAGTAAAAATCAATATTACTATACACCAGCCACAAACATTTAGAAAACAAAATTTTAAAAATACCATTTAAAACGCCACCATAAAACATCAAAATTTTGGAGAATAAGTCTCATGACTCATGCATGGTGTACAAGTTCTTTACACGGAAAAGTACAAAGAAATATTGAGAGAAATTTAAATAAGTGTAAATAAAGAGAGGGATGGATATACCCTATTCATGCATTGGAAGATGTAGTATTGTAATAATGTCAGTTCTCTCCAAATTGACCTATCAATTTAACACAATCCCAGTAAATTCTCTAGACTTTTTTTTTTCATTGAAATTTAAAAACTTGTTCTGAATTTTACATGAAATGGCTAACGGCAAGAAGAGTCAAGACGCTCTTGAACAAGAAAAACAAAGCTTTATGATAGAAGTTTCTTACAAAGCTTCAGTAATTAAAGCAATGTTCTACTTGTGCAAGGGTAAAAAATAGGCCAACTTATGGGAATAGTAACATGAAGAGGTAGGGTAATTACACCCACAGATAACAATAAAAACTGGACAAAATGATCAACAAGAATTATTTGAAGGCACAGGAAATTGGCAAATGGCATGATGAATACTGAGAATTTCCTCTTGATAGATTGCAACTGCATCAGGTGAGCACTGTGTCTTCTTGCTTTGGAGTGTTCCCCAGCCATCATTCAATCCCCAGGTCTCGTGGCGGAAACCCACAGCCTTACTGCCCTGAGATGGCAGGTGACAGAGTTCACAGCAGTAGGGCAGGTAGACATTAAAGGTGTAAAGTGAGTAATGAGAGAGTCATAGAAGGCCTGAGATCCAAAAATTTTGCCCAAATCCCTGACTGATTGCTAAATGATACATGCATGTAGGAGAACCCAGGGAGTCTTGTGAAAAAGCAGGTAGAAACTAGAGAAGAAGGTCTAATCTTGAAAGATGAAATTCTCATGTTGAGATCTGTCAGCTTGCTGCATCTTTGCCTGGGTATGGTCCCCAACCCACACATAACTCAGACAGCAACTTACTGACCAGAGGCATCACAGGGAAAAACTCAGGGATGGCAGAGTAAGTGGCATTTCGAGGGTGGAAAGAAGATCAGAAGGAAGGTAACTACATGAAGCATGAACCCCAACATCTAAGTGTATACTGTCCCCAAATTTCTGGCTCTAGAGGGATTCTAGGCAGGTAAAGGGGAGATTTACTCCCCCTCCCCACAGTGGCCAAGCTGAAAAGAAACAACTTGAAGCTAAAAAACTAAAAAACTGCACAATGACATTTGCTGCTATGTAACAGGGAGAAGGAGATTTTGCAGGTTGTATCCAGGCAAGTTAACTCCATTTTAGAACAAAACAAACAAAATGACAACAAAACAAAGCAAAATAATTGATCCTCAGAAGAATAAAATCAGTTTCAGACTTTCATCTGAATGTTGTATCCACAATATCCTGTTGGCAAGAAAAACTATTAGACATGTAAAGAAAGAGGAAAGTATGACCCCATATGGGGAAAAATAACAGACAATTGAAGTTGACCAAGTGGGCCCATATGTTGGACCTAGCAGACAGAGGCATCAAAGCAGCTATTATAAATATGGTTAAAAGAAAATATATTCAAAGCATTAAAAGAAAATATGTATTAGTAAGTGGAAAAATTGGGAATATCAACGGAAAAATGGACTCAAGAAAAAGAAAAACAATAGAAAGTCTATATATACATGTACCATTTCCAAGTTACATGGAGTAAACACACTTCATTCTATCTCTCCCACTATATGCAGCTATAAACCCTAGCAGCCATTTGAGGACTGTGAAAAGTTAATAGGTAGACTGGAGAAGAAGACCAGAATTCAAAAATACCACTGAACTAGCAGTGAATTTACCCTTTTTTCCCCCCTTCCAGTAAGCTTGGTCTGGGCTCATATAGTCTGCAACCCAGAAGAGGATATTAATATGGACAGAGAAATCTCTAGAAGAAGTCCTTTAGTTCTAATGGGAAAGAGGTCTCCTAATGCTCAGAAATATTTTGGAAATCTATGAGAGTTTTTCTTCTCTGTCTCTCTCTTTCTCTCTCTCTTCCTACCTACATATCTATCTGTTCTTTCTTTCTCTCTTTCTCTCTCTTTCTTTCCTCTGTTCAATTGAAAGCTGGCCTCCAAACAATTCTGTGATGGAGTGGTGCTAGCAGTGGAGGCAGTGGGTACTGATAGAAACCTGAAATAGTGAAGGAGGGAAATTTCCCTTCTGATTGGAGGAATGATACTCCCAAGAGAGTGAAGTGAATCTTTGTAGCTTTCTATTCTCTCTCTGTCCTCCTACCACTTGGCTGACATAGTAGCGGGAGTGCACAGCAGAGAGGTCATTAAAGTCCCAATTCTCTCATCAGAGGATTATAAAAGCAGAGCCCTAGGAAGCTGGAAAGTACTGGGAAGTTTGCAGAGAGGGAGAGACTCAATAAGATGACCACTGAAAGACATCACAAACTGAAGCAAACTAAAGACAAAGACAGAAATCTTGAAAGCAGCAGAGCAAAATGAAGCATTAATTAGAGAAGTCATGATTACAGTAACTGAATTTCTTAACAGAAGCTGTGGACAACAGAAGCGAGTAACATTTTAAAATGCTGAAAGAAAAGAACTGTCAACCCAGAATTCTATATACAGCAAGAGTATCCTATAGGAATGAAGGTGACATAAAAACTTCTCAGATGAAGGAAAACTACAATAATTTGTTTCCAGAAACAAACCTGATCTAAAAGGATATTCTTCAGAGGCATATGATAACAGAAGAAAACATAACTACAGAAATGAAGGAAGAGCAAAAAAAGTAGTAAATATCTGGCAAATATAATGGACTATCCTCCTCCTATTGAGTTCTCTAAGAATGTATTTGTTGATAAAAATTGAAACATTGTCTCAAGGGGGTTTCAATGTATATAAATGTAAATATATAAGACAACTGTAATGTAAAGAGGGGAAAGTAAAGGGACCTAAGTTGTGGTACACTTCTTACGTTATACTTGAAGTGGTAAAATAGTGATTCTATGTAGAATGCTAAAAGGCAGGATTGTATTTTGTAATCCCTAGAGCAACAATCAAACAACCAAAAATCCCTATACAAATATATTTAAAAACACAATACACAATTTAAAATGGAATGCTGAAAATGTCCAATAGCTGTAAACAGGGCAGAAAAAAGGAAACAGAGGAACAAAAAACAGAGAAAATGATAAAATGGTAGACTTAAACCTAAATATGTCAATTTCATTAAATATAAACCATATAAAAACAATTAACAGACAGAGATAATTGGAATTGATAAATATATAACTATAAGAAACTATACAAACTCTCTGGAAGTATAGTATATGTGTAGGTTAAGACTAAAAAAAAAAAGATATACCTTGCAAACACTAATCAAAAGAAAGCTGAAGCATCTATATTAATATCAGACAAAGTAGGATTTAGAGGGAAAAAATTACCAAGGATAAAGATGGACAATACATAATGATAAAAAATCAATTTACCAAAAAGGCATAATGATCCTAAGTAGGTATGCAACTAACTACAGAGCTTAAAAACTGACTGTTATGGGTTGAAATATATCCCTTCGAAAAATGTGTTGAGTGAGCCCCAATCCAATATAAATGGTGTCCTCATTTATAGAGGAAGAGACACAATTAATAGCTGTTTCCTTTGGAGGGGCAGTGACTGGAATGGGCCATGAGGGATCTTTGGTGGGACTGGTAAAGTATTTCTTGATCTGGGTTATGGTTATATGGCTGTGTCCACTTTGAGCTCTATTATGTTATGTTCTGTTTAGTGTCCCACATATATTCCAATAACAATTTTATTTAAAATTTCTAAAAATAAAGAAATAATATGCCTATTGTCACCATACCTACCTCGTATAGTCCTAGAACCAATTTTGGCTTCTAATACTGTACTCTAGAAAAATAAACAGACAGATACTTGGCAGACAGACAGATAGATAGATAGATCGATAGATATGTAGGTGACAGATAGAGATAGATACTCAGGGCTCCCTGGAGAGTACTCACTACGTGTTTAGGGCAGGAGAGCTTACCTTGATATTGGCACAAAAGAAGAATATCTTCAGCAGTTCCTGGGAATAATACTAACAATAATAGAGCAGTCAGCCTGAAGAAAAGGATGCCTCGCTGTCCCACAGTAACAATTGCAGGCTGTAGAAAATTTTAAAAAGCTATTATGGCAATTATTAGAACTTGCTAAACTGTGAAACATTGTAAGTCTGTTACTGATCCTCAAAAGAGACAGACAAAATACATAATATACTCACAAAAATGGGGAAATTATTCAATTGATGAAATAATGATTCATTTGCTTCATACTATTTCCCGTTATTGTGTAGTTCAAGTCGATTGTATACTACCCATAACAAAAGAGACTTTACAGAAAGACAAAACAAAACAAAAAACGCAAAGTAAGCCAACAATAAAACTAAATCTGCTAAATTGATACTGTGAGAATTTTTAATTTTAGATCAGAGGCTGTATTTCAGGAATGGACCTTACGCAGACTTGAAGCATGAGCCTGCTGGAAAATTAACCACTAATTTATGTAGCCCTGCAGTAAAGAAGAATGTGCTGGGATATAAAGTATTTGTCACTTGTGCCCAAGAAGCAATCAGGACCACAGTCAGAGACTTCACGTCAGATAGGTGGGTTAGGAAAGGGGGAGACAGGAAGGTTTTGTTGTCTTTATTGCTGAGGATAATTGGCCCTGAGTTAACATTTGTTCCAATTTTCCTCTATTTTTTTGTATGTGGGATGCCACCACAGCATGACTTGATGTACAGTGTGTATATCCACACCTGGGATGTGAACTCCAGGAACCCCAGGCCAACAAAGCAGATCTCACGAACTTAACCACTACGCCACCACGCCAGCCTCAGGAAGGTACTTTTAAAGACAGGAGAATGGCAAACACAGGCTTCTTGCAGCTGGCTGAATCCTCATTCCATAGAGGCATTGTTCACAGGGGGTTGTTTGTTCTATGTGGGCCTTGGGAAAGGGAGAAGCCCCTCCCTGTATCTGGTATCTGGGGGTCAAGCTCTCATCTCAGGGTTTGTCAGAACATCACTTATCCTTGACCATCAAAGAAATGTCATATTCTCTAACCACGTCTGTTGGTGTCTTTCACTCAACATTATGGTCCCACTGGCCAACCATCCACACAGACACAAGTTAAATTTTGCAGGGTCTTATTGCCATATTGAGAATGTTCCTCTATATATTAAGTATAATAGGAGTTTATGGAGTGATTTTGTCTTGGACTGACATGATTGTGTTTCACAATGACTACTGGCTATAAGGTGACATCAGATTGTAGGCAGTGACAGGAAACGTGGGCTTCGTTAGGAAGCTCTTGCAGAAATACAGTAAGAGATGGTGGTGTCTTAGATTAGGACAGGAGTCAGCAAACCTTTTCTGGAAAGGACTAGGTAGTAAATATTTTAGGCCTTGTCCACCATATGGTGTCTAGCAAAACTACTCAAAATACTCATAGACAATATGTTAATGAATGGTCATGACTGTGGTCCAATAAATTTGATTTACAAAAGCAGGAAGTGGACTGGCTTTAGCCTGCAGATCTAAGTTTGCTGAGCCCTGGACTAGGATGATGGCAAGGGAGACAGAAGGTTTTAAGATATGGTTAAAAATTAAATTAGATGGTATTCCTCAGGGATTGGATATGAAGAGAGAAGGGGGTGCCCAATGACCCCTAGATATGACTCAACATCCTAGACTGATGGTAGAGGCCCTTAGGCTCTATCTCCATCTCCCCACTCCATCCAACTGTAGTGCTCAACAGTCATTGCTTTTGGCTGTTCATCACATTTGAACACTTTTCCTAAGCTTCCAATTTTTACACCTATGAATCGGCACCACCATACAGTAGATGCCAGAAACTTGGTTTGCCAGTTTCTCTTGCAGTGCAGGCATGTGACCTAAGCTCCACTGATCAGATGTCCCTGTGTGAGACTCTGATTCAGAAGCTATGGACTCAGTGAAGTAGATGCCAGGAAGACTTCACTCTGAGGGAATGGGGGCATAGATGTCCCAGGGACAACAGTGACTGAGACTCTAGTGGCATGTCCTGACTCAGCATCAGGGCTGGGTGTGAGCTGCAAAGCCTTGGCCAAGTTGCAGTGATGTCCCCATTGACACAGCCCATGATGAAAGAGGCTGTGTTTCCCTGAATAGCTTCCAAGCCTGGTTCTCTGGCTCTCCCAGGTATTCTGTTCTACCAGGTATTATGAGCCACATAATTTCTTTCCTTCTTGAACTAGCCAGGTTGGATCTTACTGTCCATAACTAAAAAACCCTCACTGGTATCCTACTTCATCTCTCCTTCAGTCCTCTGTGCAGGCTAAAGAGGATTCTGTAGAAGTTCCCAAACAATTCCTTCCATGAGGGATCTTTTGGTCTCATCAGGGCTGTAAGGATTACACAAGTAAAAGATTTTTAAAAACCCAAATAAACAAAGCAGAATCATTGCAATTAAGCACTAAGTGGTAGAAGTTGAGAGGAGAGAATAATAAGCTTGGAATCAAGTATTCAAAAAATACTAATGTGGATGGCAGTTGATAAGAGAAGAGGAAGTCCTGCAGACTGGAAGTCTATAATCAGAGCCTACGAAGCAGTGGGAGACTGGTCTACCTTGTGTACAGTTCTGAGGGGAAGTAGATCAGGAGGCATTTGGATAGACAAGGCCAGTTCACATGCTGCAGACCTTGGGACATCAATGTGAGAGGGAGGACCCTCAGAGTGCAGCAGCCCTACAACTAGTGACCTACAATTACTTCCCAGTGCTTCTCCTTCTAGGGCTTTGCATGTGCTATTCCCACTGCCTGGAGAGATATCTCCCCCTTCTTCCTACTGCTGGCCTCAGCTAATGCCACTTCTTGGGATGGGCTGTATGATAGGTTGGGTCCTTAGGGAACCAGGCTCTGACACTCTGAGATTTGCATGCAGGTTTATTGAGGAACACTCACTAGAACAAGTCCTGTAAGAGAGTGAGGGGAGAAGGATGAGCAGAGAGAGAAGTTGAATTGGATGCATATGCACTAGAGGCCTCAGCAGATCCCATAGTGGGCCGTGGAGCTGGGATGGTCTTCTGAGCTGTCCAGGCCTGGGGATCAGGGTTTTGCAGCTCCGTGTGAACCAGTCATTGGATGTAAGTATTCCAGCAAGGGTGTGTTTACTTGGGTAGGGCAACTCTCTTCAGCTAAGGACAATTCCCCAAGAGTAGAGTAAAGAGGGAGTGAGCTCCTTGATCCAATCAGAAAGTTAGGAATCCACAGGCTGATTCCCACTCAAGTGGTACCCATCTCAAGTAGATGCCATGTTATTCTTTTTTTATAGCATGCTATTATTTTCCTTCCTAGCATTTATTATGATTTATAATTACATATTTATTTGTATGTAATTGATTACTCTCTCTCTCCCCGAATAAATTCTAACAATCATGAATACAAGGACCATGTCAATCATAATCATTGCTTTACCCCTAGAATCTAGTGGAGTGCCTGGCACATAGAAGGTGCTCAACCAATATTTGTTAAATGAATGAATGAATGAGTTTAAAAAAAAGAACTAGTGCAAGAAAGCAGACATGGCTGACATACGTGGTTGGATCAGAGCAGCAGGTCTAGGTGTGGCCTGGACCAGGGAAGGGGTGGCCAGTATTACAGGTCACCTGAAGCTTCCAGGAACCACAGGGGGAGTGACCACAGTGAATAGGGTACCATAACAGAGTGTGAGTCAAAGACATAATTGAACAGTCTATGTTTTATGGAAGATCAGCCACCTTTGACTTTGCTGACTAATACTGAGGTACTCAGACAAACAGCATTTAAAGCATGAATGCTGAATTGGAAGAACATTCCTGAGATGTCCCGCAGAGGTTGGTGCATCACCAACAAATCTCTAGGAGAATTCAGAGCACTTCCTGTCAAAAGATGGTTCATATCTCATATCATGGTACTGACAAGTGGTAAAATTAAATGTCAGCCAAACAACTTCCTGTGCGGGTGAATGCTTTCCCAATCTGTAATGCATGTTCACATGGTAATACATTAAGGGTGAGATTTGACATCAAGGCTAAGAAACCAGGTAATTAATCAAAACCCTGATTCATTCCCACAAACATATAAGCAAAGAATTGGGCTGTGTGTTGTGGTTGATACAGGACTTCCTATTCAAATGGAACAGACTATATAGCTCAAGACAATACGAGGTGGGAGTGTGAAAATGTCATTAAGAGGGAAGTGACTTGAAGACTGAGGCAAGAGGCATTATGCTCCATTTCACACAAATTTGTGCTTTAAATTACACATTCAGCTTCCCACCCAAGAACATGTTTAAACAAAATATTTCAATGAGAAATTTAGACAAGTTCATAGACAATATAAACTCTTAGCTGTATTAGTTTGTGTATAAAGCAAGGAATGGGAGAGGATCTCTCCTTGAGCTCACAGCTCAATGTGGGTAATTTGCTGGGGGATGACTTTTGGCACCTAATTCAGGTCTTTTGATTAGAGAGGCAGGGTCAGCAGAAGTTCATCATTTATATTCAGCACATACATCATGGGTTGTTCCCCCACTTGTAAGTCTATAGGGCAATGTCTGTGATCCACTGAATCATCATCTTGGTGACAAAAGAATAGATCCTGATAGTCTTAAAAATGGAGTGTTCTTAAAAAATCACTTTTCTGTTTACATTGACTTTCCAAGTGTAGCTTTCCAATGAGAGGAACACAGGGCTGTGACCATGATGAGGTCTGGGAAAGAAACTGAGTGTTAAAGAGAAAGTGAAAATGTCTCAGTGAAAACTGAAGAAACGCCATTTCAGAGCTTTACGTGGCAGGTACCATAGCAGAATGGAAGGAGGACAGGTTTTAGAGTAAGACCTATTCAAGTTCAAATGCTATGTGACCTTGGGTGTATTATTAGACCTCTCAGAGTCAGTTTCCTCATCAATATGATAGGGTATTAACACCAACCTCAGAGAGACACACACAATGCCGCATATGTATTTTCATAATAATGATAGATATTATTGTTGTTGTTGTTACTATCTCTACCAACTTGCCTAAAAGCTAGGAGCTATAGAAGTGTGATCCTTCTCTCAGTAGTTATTTCAGAAAATGGAACTGATCCAGTGCTCCTTAACCCTTTTGCCCTCAGGCTAACTTGTGGCTGAGTGCTTCCTGCAACTGAATGTCCATACCGAAATAGCTACCCTTGACAGAATGCTCCCTGAACCAAGTCTGAGCTTGGCCCTGGAGGATTGGAGAGGATTGAGACTCATGGGGCTCACAGTAACTCAGGGAGGGACAGGAAACAGGTCACTTACTGTAACATGTGGGTAAGGGTACCAAATACAGCCAGGGTGTACCCAGAGGGGATGCCTGAGGGGTAAGAGAGTGCTTTCTGGAAAAGCATCAGTCAGAAGAGCATGCCTGTCTAAAGCACAGCATCAGCTCCCTTGTGCCTCAGGGCCCCAGCAGAACCCTCTATGCAGCTCCTGCAGTCGAGTCACTTCCCCAGCCTCTTCCTCATTGTAGGAGGGCCTTCATCAGAAGACCCACGTCATCTAGAGCTCATCATGCCTTCAAGAGTCTTGCTCACAGAATATTTACAAATTAGGTGAAAACTTGGGATGATTGAAACCTAGGGTATCCTAGTAAAGAGGAGTAGTGATGCAGACTTGGGTGACTTAGCACTGAGAGTCACTTGCCTTATAGGCTTTCTTGATCTGCCACACAGTGACTTGGGTACCTATCAATTGAAACCTAGGGTATCCTAGTAAAGAGGAGTAGTGATGCAGACTTGGGTGACTTAGCACTGAGAGTCACTTGCCTTATAGGCTTTCTTGATCTGCCACACAGTGACTTGGGTACCTATCAATTGCTGTAGCAGATCATGAACTCGGTCCTCTAGCTCTGGGTCAGGAGGAGGCAATAGATTACCTTAAAGAGAAAGCCCCCCTACCTCCATGGAGCCCTTGACTTGGTGGGTTTTGCCTGGAAGAATGTTTACAGTGACTAGGTCAGGCGCCACTTATGCAAATTCTACAGGGACTCCCTCAGAAATTCATTCCCTTCTCAGCTAGATCTTAGACATCTCCACATGCTGTTTCCAGAGAGGGGCCTCGCCTCCGTCCCTCCCTCCTCTTTATACCCCTACTACTGCTCCTCAGTTGGAGAGCAGGGCCTCAGAATAGCCAGGGCTTCTCCAATTCCAGTCCACTGCTGCCTGTTCATGGAAGGAGTATCTTGATGCACCCACATTTCTTATGGTTGTTGGCCACCTCTTTGCCCAGAATCTTGCTCTTTGTATGTTTCCCATCTCTGGGATTCTGGCAGCCCTCATGGCGAGTGAGTGGTTTTATGCCACCCAGTGACTGGGAAATGAATCTTTGCCCTATCTTTGGGTGTGGGAAGAAGTGCGCCAGGGCTGGGGATATAGCAGAAATTCCATTACTGAGTCCAGGGGCAAAAATTGCCCCCTCTGCACACCCTCAACATAGTCACATTGGTCACATATTATAAAATGATAGACTACAACATGGTTGAATACATCACTGATTTGCCAATAATTGGTATTGGTGTATAACTCTAACAGGCGGTGCAGTGGCCTGTGGTATTGATTTTACTGTCTAATAGTTGAGAGAGATGTTATCTTGATTAATTATAAGTCAAAAACAAATACATCTTCTATTAGATCTCTTGTGGCATTCACCTGAAAAAAATTCTATGTGTGTCTCAAAAATGTTAGAAACCTAAAAGGATAGGGTGAGGAGGGAACAAACCACCCCCTCTGCCACCTGTCCTGAGTGAAGATAATGTCTGTGAGTACTGGGCAAGTTGATGTGAGTTTATAGACCAAAAGGAAAGGGAGGTGCCCATCTTTATCTTCTTTTCAACTGCGGCCTTAAATTCAGAAATTAAAAAGAGAAAGCACCACTGAATATAGAGATTTCCCTGGAGTTAAGTACTGCAGCCTTTGTGATCTCGGCTGGATGTAAACGTTCCACTTGCCTGCTATCCCAAAGACTAGTAAATGGTCGAGTATGGGATTTACTCAGCGAGAGGCATTTTGGAAGCACCCAGAGAATAATTTCCAGAAGCCATGGCTAGAGTGCTAAATAATGTTACGCTTAAAGATAAAAGACATATGCATATCATCTGTGCAATTGCTAAATTTTGGTCAAAGTATACTTGTACAGAAAATTCAAAAGACTTTAAGAAAGGGAAATACTACTTGGGTATTTAGTGAACTTGAAAAAAATTATTTACTGACATTAAAACATCAACCCATACAGTATGGTAAGCCATAATATACCACAAAGCTATAACGAGAGTTGATTTCCTTTTGGATTTATGAGCTAATGTCTGTGAAACAATGTACATTGGGTTGCTGTTTTTCTATATTTTTCTTTGTGATCTAGAACTTTCTCCTTTCTTCAACTTGAACACTACCTGTATCAATGAAGCTGAAGGTGCTTTACCTGCCATTGCGGATGTAGCAAGAGGCTGAGTTATTAACATACATGGAAAACATTCTGAGCTGCCTGTGCTAAAATGTAACTGCTCGGCCACTTATGAGCCATTTGACATTGGGAAAGGGATAGGGCATTTCTAAGCCTTAGTGTCCTATTTGCTGTCACTGATTTATTCAACAACGATTTGTTGAAATGAGGCGAATAGAGTGTAAAGAAAAGATGCCTGGTCCCTGCCCACATTGGAGCTTAAATTATGGTTGTGCCATTCTAAATGGGATAATGTATGTAAGAGGACTTTGGAGTCTTGATCTGTTTACTAACTATAAGATACTATTGATATTTTTATTGCAATTGCTAGATGATTTCTGTCTTTATTAGGGCTAAGCATAAGCTATCCTACGTCGTGTTGTAAAATGTCTACTTAGAAGTCTAAGCTACAGATTTGAAAGACTATTTGGCAAGTTCACTTAATTTTTTTAAGGACATTTTCCCAGCTAGGAGAGAAGGTTTTACCTGAAGAGTTAAGACTAGAGAACAGTCACCACGGTCAAGGTCACCTTGCTGAGGGCCCCAGGAGGCAGCTGTCCCCTACAGCTTGACAGAGAGTCTATTTTTCTTTCCAAGTGCCAGCATGTTATTCTTTCCCTAAATGCTTCCCCAATTTCCTTGACATTCCTTAATTTCCACATTAGCCAGATCAAATCAAATCAGATCTTGGCTTGAATTTAATGTGTCCATTCAACTGACAGTTCCTGAGTTGCCACTTGGGCCAGGCTCTGCACTGTGAGTCAGTGGCAAGGTGGCAGACTCTTCCACCCTCGTGGGGCTCAATGAGTTAGCTGAAGGTCCTCAGAGAAGTCCTAATCTCCTCCTTGTCTGGCAATTTTGAGGGAGAAGCACAGCAATGAACCCTTGGCTGCCTGGGAATGGGGTGAGGACTTGCGTAATAATCTTCCTCCTGATCCACCTATTTCAGCAGCTCTGCACACTCAGTGAAAAGAATGGCCTAAGAAAGCTGCCCTCAGCACCACACAATTTATAGGCAGAGAGTTGTTTAAAGGAGCCAATTTTTAAAGCTTCATGTTAAATTTATGTGCGTTTTTCCAAGAAGTTTACGAGGAGAAAAAAATATCTATGGTGTAAAATGTCCACAGTTTAGCTATTCAATTATCCCCTTCCTCCTAGTGGGGAAGAGACTTCATAAAAGGAAACTCCTTTTCTCTGACCCACTGAAATCATTCACTGAAAATAAGAACAAATTCCTCCTAAAGAGGTGCACACATGCATCAGACGTGCTCCTGGGCAGGCCTAATTGGCACCCCATCATCTGTTCAAGTCTTCACATCTACATCCATTTAATTAATGGGCAGTGACTATAGCAACCAGGGTAACCTACATTTTTCCTCCAATTCTTGTGGGATATTTGTGTGTGGCCATGGCTAAGAGCACATGGCTTTTGATACTTACGTGTTCATCTTCTTGGGCATATTCAATCATATAAACATAATTCCCTCGTAAGAATCGTTCAGATGAACTCGTTTATCTCATGGGAGAAGAAATTGAGGCCTGGTGATGAAAAGAATTTTCCCAAGGTCAGTAAGGAGAAAGAAGGGCCCATGATAGGCGTTATTTCTCTGTGTCCATTGGAACCTCACTTATTCTTCAACACCCGATTCAAATCCCACCTCTTCCAAGATACAATCTCTGAGCCCTGTTCTTTCCCTGTGTGGGCTGTGCTTTCTCCTACTTTTTATCCGGCTGGCTCCTTCTCCTCCTTCAGGACTCATCCTCAAATTCATCAGAGAACTTCTCTGATTATGCAACCAGAATTAGATCTCCCCCAGAATTTTCTCTGAGGGTACTCAATTATTTTCTCTTATAATACTCGTATTTTTTTTTTGTTTGTGTTTTGATTCTCCCACAGATTGATCCTCCCCATGAGGTGGGAACAACTGTCCACTTTGTTCACCAAATTAAACCTGGCACTGAGCCCAGAGCTGCCCCAGAGCAGGTACTCTGCTGAGTGAATGAATACAAGAACCTCCTGCCCTCATGTTGTAGCTCCCTGTAGACCCTGTGGTACATGCTTTCATCATCACTTAATGCTCATTATTTCATCACAGGTGGAGTTTTTCTTATATTGTTTATATTCACATGATACTTTTTCTGATAATATTATTTGCTATTATTAGTAACTATATATTCAGTGTTTATTATTTTTCAAGAACTTCAGTAAGTGTCTTACATATATTACAACAATTTACCCTGGGACACACTGTTTTAGAGTTGAGGAACCAGACTTAGAGAGACCAAAAGCGTTATAATGCTGGGCTGGCTAACTCTTATGGCAAGAAAGTTGTCTTATACTTAGATTAATCAACCATCATCACAGTTTTCCCAGGACTGTGCTATGCCATGGATCAGTAACTTACGTTTATATAATATTAACCCTATGCATGAAAACAAGGTCCATTTTCTAGCTACACAAGTGTCTGGAGTTCTGGAGTCAAAATATCAGGTAGTGTCCAGATATCTGGGGTTATAAAGATAGACCTCAAATCTCACACAATTTTCCTTCTCTCATTTGCCTTACACTTACACGAAAATCAAATCTTGTGAGGCACATTGATGTCCATGTCTTTATGGACACAGTAGCTGATGCCATCTCTCCACATACTGAGGAATTCTTTACTGGAATCTTTCTCCTCTAGGGTTCCTGGTTCTTACACCAACTGGACAATGAGTAATCCTGAGGATATGTGTGTATATATATAATCCTGAGGATATGTGGAGAAAGATTTATATATTTTTTTATACTAGATATTTTATGCTGGTTCTAGGGCCTGAAATCCATAGCAGACAGCCAAGAAAGAAAGGCAGATGTGAAGTGGGTAAATCAAGGACAAGCTGGAACCTCCAAGGCTGAGCTCAAGAGGTCAGTCTGGAATTTGTGTTGATCTCTTACCTCCTATATGCCACAAGCTTTGATGAGGGTGTGGGCTGCAGGAGAAGCTGGCCCCATTTTTCAGGCTGGCACCTGTTCCAGGAGTTGGAAAAGCTGAAGCAGAAGACCCAGCAGGAGCTGGAGGAGCTGAGAGCCTCACTTTTGTCCCACACCAATCTGATGAGCCAGCAGATAAGTGGCAAGGCATGAGCTGCCTCCACTGACCTTCCAAGAGCAAAAAAATGTGGCCACATCTCCATCGCTCCTTTCCAAATCTCAAACAAAATGCCTCGTGTGGTCCACATTAACTAGGACCTATGCAAGGAAGGGAATTCTGGGAACTGTTACAATTTAGCTAAGCTAAAATCTACCACAGTCCAGCCCTTGTTGACTTGGCTTCCATAAACAGCCTTTCCAGCACTAAAGAAAGACCGTGGCAAAATTACGTGAAGGATCCCAATACACCTAATACTGCACTAGTGACCCCACAGTCTCAAAGGCTTTCTAAGACCTTTCTCAAAAGAAGCTGTATCCAATGACTTTCCTGCTCCAAAGCCCATATTTCCCCATTGTTCTCATCACTATGCTTTGCAGCTATATTGCAGAGTTCTTCTTTATTCAGTGTTTTTATAATTTTCCCAAATTTATTCCTGCCAAACCTTGTCTGGGAGGCAAGCTGGGGTTATTCAATTCATGTTACAGTGCTTGGGTCATGCTCAAGGCCCAAGTGCAGGGACTTTAATTCTAGCCTCCTGACTTTCCTCCCAACTGAGTAACAATACACAGCTGAGCCTTTCTTTTCTGAAGTGTCTTTATCTTTTAAAAGATAATTCATTTGACAACTTATCTTAGAGAGCACAAAATAGAGCAAAAATACCCGTGGAAGAGAATAAACCAGGTGGTATTTTCAAAGGAGAGTTGCTTCTTTTTGTTACACTTTCCATCATTCCTGTAAATATGTGACTTTCGTGTGTATACCTAACGCTTTCAGAAAGGACTCTTCATGCCTATATGGGCATGTCTTGTCTTCCAAACTAGACTACAAGCTCCTAAAGCAAAAGAATCACATCATTTCTTCTCTTGTGCCTCCTTCCAGTGCTTCACATACAAGTGTGCCCACATTTCAAAGCAATGCCTGATGGAGAAGGTGCTGTGCCTCCAAAAATTGCATGCAAAATAAACCTTAAACACAAGAACAGTTTACACAATTAAATCACAAAGGGGCTTTTGGATAAAAAGTGGCCAGGGAAACTATCCACCTTGCCTCCCTTAAATGGTCCCCTGCAGTGAGCATCCCCAAAATGACCCCTATAGCATCTGCACAAAGCACAGGAGGCTTTTCCACTACCTCCATATCATCACCTGAGTAGGACGCGGTTGACAGTTAAGAAGAGCTTGGCTAATTCAGTAGGCTTGGCTCTCTCTGCCCTGTTCTGACTGACAGGCCAGGCCCCTGCTCATCCCTGAAAACCAGCATCAGGGAATGACATACAGTTTGATAACATAAGATGCTTAGGTTTTTTTGCTCAAGTGAGATGTTCAGAGCTAATAGCCCTGTGAGCTGAGTTTTAGCTGTGATCTGCACCTTGAGATATCCGTTATGTCTGGCTCAGGAAAAAGGGAAAAGAATGAGAGCTTATTTCTAGAAAGGTTTCCGATGAGCAGCATTTGTCATTGAAGGGGAAGATGGGTATAATTAGCTTGTCAGTCTAGTTTGGGCTGAGCAGGCTGTCTCTGCTAAGAAAGATGGACTAACTGCCAGAGCCACTGACAGGCAGTCGATAGCGCAGCAATTAATGTCATAAATAATTCCAGAACCAATTACATCAAAATGGACTCAGAGCTTTAAAAAGGTACAGAATTCTCTTATTCTTCCTGCTAACAGCAAGAAACAGCTTTCATTTTTCTCAGTAATTACTTTTCATTGTATATAGCAATACAGCTGAGCTTTTCTGTCCATATTTAAGCCTTGTCTTTCTCCCAGCCTCTTCCCCCACTGCCAGCCTCCTTCCTTCACCCCACAGGACAAGGCTGTTAAAGTCGATCTTCCCTGCCAGAGCAGTGGGGTGAATGTATAATCTTTTAGCTTGGCTGTTTCTGGAGAACTCCTGCTACACCTAAATGATTAAGAGCCAAGTTTTTGAAAATGTCATGGACAATGACAGCAGAGTGCCCCAAACAATGGCATTTGGAAATGAAGACATTTGTGAAATAAATGGATTTGTCTTATTATTTTAAAGGTTGCTGTGACTTTGCTTACACTGAATTTATTGATTTTTTTCCCTTCTCCCTCTTCTTCTTCGTCTTCCCTCCTCCTTCTATACAGTTGCAAGCATAGAAGCCAGGCTAAACTATTCCCTCTACACTGCAAACACAATTCAATACTGCCTGTGTGTACGAATGGGCATTTTTTTTAGAAGGATGATCAGTCTTTTTAGCATAACATTTTACTTAAAAGCTAGTCTCTTGAGCTGTCTCAACTCTTCAGTTCTCTATGCATTATAGTACATATGTAGATAACACAAAGGCTATTATACCCGTAATAGCAACGATATAGCAGATATCACTGGTGCTAATAGTTTTTTTTTTTTTTTTTTTTCGCTCTAGTCCCTCAGTGGCTTCTGTCGCTGGTTTAGAGAAAGGAAGGGATTGTGGGGGAAAGCAAATTATTATAGTATTCATTCACAGCTTTGTTCTGGGCCTGACAAACATTACCAACTTTTCAACCATGGTGGCATTTACTCCAGAGGGACCAGGGAAAATGGCTTATGAAGCTCCCACTGCTTCAAAACCAGAAAGAGCTGCTGGTGTTGCTTGCAGTTTCCGGAGTGTGCTCTGGCTTTGAGCTCCTGCAGCTGATGGCTCTCCTTTTAGCAGTAGGTGTCACTGTGGTGAGTGGTAATTACAGCGGAAAATTTTAGAGGACACAGGATAATTAGGCCTGCCCGTGCAAGCATAAACACTGACATTTACCATATTGAAAACTGAAGATGTTGGCATTTTCCTCCCTTCCAAGACCACAGCAATAGCAACCTCACCAACACAGACAAGTTTTCAAGAGAGCAAAAGGTCTTTGCATTTGGGTGCCTGGTGCTTGGCGGTTGGTCCTGAACGGGTTCTGCTGATCCCTTGGGAAAGGATCTGGTGAGGATACGTGGCTCGTGCTCTGTACTCATGCTCTTTACCCTTGGACCTGCAGAATGCCACATCCTGGGTTTGAATGGTAGAGGGGGTGGTAGAGTATGATAAATGATACCATGCAGAGAGCGCCACTCCTCTTCTACTTCAGGCTAGACATAGGTACTCTCTCAATACCCCCTTCACATGTACCTGGGTGATTCCATGGTAATAACACCAGGTATATTTTGTGTTTCTTTGGCAAGTGACAGTCAGGCAGTAGGAAGGTAGGTGACCTCAAACTCTAGTCCTATAAATCCAAACCACTCCTCTAAGAGCTGAAGCTGTGGAGATGTCCCTCAACTTCCGTCCCAAATAGAAATGGAACAAATGCCTGAAGAAAAGTTCAATAATACCTAGGCTACAGATGAATTCTCAGTAAGGGAACTCCTTCAGAAGGATACCAGCCTGTTTCAAGTGCAATGCTGTCGAACCAGATGCTTCTGGGTTTGAATCCCAGCTTGGTCACTTTCCTATTAAAGGGACTTAGATAACTCAGACTTGCAATTTTCCCATCTACAAAATGAGAAAATAAAACTATGTAGCTCAGAGGTTATTGTAAGGATAAAATAAATACATACATTTAAAGCACTGAGCACGTAGGAAGAGTCTGGTAAAATGATAGATAAAATGGTAGGAAGAGGGCCACCCGGTGGCGCAGGGGTTAAGTTTGCATGTTCGGCTTCGAGGGCCCCGGGGTTCCCCAGTTCGGATCCCGGGTGCGGACATGGCACCGCTGGGCAAGCCATGCTGTGGTACGTGTCCCACAGACAAAGTAGAGGAAGATGAGCATGGATGTTAGCTCAGGGCCGGTCTTCCTCAGCAACAAGAGGAGGATTGGCGGCAGATGTTAGCTCAAGGCTAATTTTCCTCAAAAAAAAAAATGATAGGAAGATTTTGATAAAATAGTAATTTTTTTTTTTTTGAGGAAGATTAGCCCTGAGTTAACTGCTACCAATCCTTCTCTTTTTGCTGAGGAAGACTGGACCTGAGCTACCATCCGTGCCCATCTTCCTCTACCTTGTATGTGGGACGACTACCACAGCATGGCTTGCCAAGCTGTGCCATGTCCGCACCCTAGATCAGAACCGGTGTACCCCCGGCCACCGAAGCAGAATGTGCGCACTTAACCACTGCACTACGGGACTAGCCCCCTGAAATTCTTTATGATTGCAAAAGTTCATTTGCCTCAAATAGGGAACTGTGTTTGAAGTTGATTTCCCCAAAGAAGAAAGAAGGCTCAAGTCCAAGTTTTCTATGCTTGGGAGACATGGCAGTGATTAAGCAAGGAACCCTGGGTCCTCTCTGAATGCAATACCTGTGAGATATCTGTGCCAGAAAATGAAGTGGTGTGAATCGTTTTTCACATTTGCTCCCTCACGACTCTGCAGATGTAGGGAGGGCTTTATTTAGGCTGAGACTACAAGCTAGCCTTTTGGATAGGAACTTCTCAATATGGTCAGGGCTTAAAAACATACTCCTAAACCTGGAGGCCTTCAGAGTCTACCCAAATTTTACTTCTCTATATGAGAATGGAGAGCATGCATCCCTTGAAGTGGGTTGTGGGGGATGGGAGCATGGAGACTTGTGGTCTTAGAGAGAAAGGTTGTGTGGACCCATGGAAAGAGCTGAAAGCCTTGTTCTTGGTGACTATGTGCCAACCCTGGGAAAATTACTTCAACCATCTGAAATTGAATTTCCTCACTTACAAATGAAAGAAAATAATTCACCTCCACCCACAAGTGCTGTGAGATGAGTAAATGAGCCAGCTCAGGTAAAACACTTGCCTACCAGATACTAGATCCCTGCCCCTTCCTTTGTGTATTCCCTTTCTCATCTGTAAGACACCTGGTCTTCCTCACAAGGAGTTTGTGAGGATCTGATGTCAAATGGTATATAAATATAAGGTACTTCCTTGTTATTATTATTCATGGTACTCTGAGGAGCTTTCTGGATGTGACTACTCCCCTCTTCAGGTTGTTAGGCTCTGAGTTCCTTGTTCTGACTCAGGCAGCAATGAAACCTTTCTGCAGGGTCAGCTGCAACAGGTGCTAGCAAGCTGAACCGGAGATGGGTCTTCTTCTCTCAGCTATATTTTCCAAACTAAAAATAAGCCCAATAAATTTATTTCAACTATTTCTAGGCATAAGAGTCAACGTAAGAGTGTTATAGAGCATAACAATCAGAATTTCTAGAGTATTTCAGTGACTAGTAAAAGAGTAGGACCACATATTTTATATGGTAACTATCTTGGACAATTTGGTCCCACTAGGGATATGCATCCGCACAGCAGAACTGAGAGGATGGTCCACCAGTGATCTACACTAAGCAAAAGCTGGTTTGCACCAGGAAGGTCTAGACAAAATTATGAGCTGGCTTCAGGCCCGGGGTGGTCTTTTTGGATGGTTATCCGAGATGGTCCCGGAGACATGCTCCCTCTGGTCCTCCTTGCTCTGCTAAGACTTTTTTGTACTCTTTAGGATCTTAAGCAACCATTCTTCTCTCTCTCTTTTCCTTGGGTCTGAAGGAGCTAGATTCTTGCCCACCCTATAGGACTATGGATTATTGGACAAGCACATAGGCTTTGAAGTCAAACAAACCTGGATTCAAATTCTAGTCCCACTACATCTTGGCTAGACAACATTGGACAAACTATTTAGTAGATATTAGTTTTACTTTTTCTTTTTCTTTTTTCCTTTCTTGTGTGTTCCTGTTGGTATAATGGGTATAGTAATATCTATTTCATAAGGTTTTATGGTGAATTATATAACACCCAACAAGGTAATTGTGATAGTATTTATAGTGGTAGTAAAAGTAATAGTCGTAGAGTAGCAGTAATAGTAATACTAATAGAAGATCCTGTATTTTACCCTCTTACTCAAGTCACAGCTGAAAGTTATCATAGCTAGAATTTCAATCCATTTTCTGACTTTAAAGCCACTTTTGAAAACACTTTAGAACATGCTCAAAGCACCTGGCGCATGGTAATATACGATTCTTGGTTTCCTTATTATTTGAATTGGATAACAGTCCTAGGTCCTCTCATTGAATTTGGATTCATTTGAGACATTTGGATCATCTTTTGGACTCTTATTCCTCCTAGGGCCCTTCCATGGGGACAGATGACCTCTCAACACCACTGCCAACGTCAGGCTCTCTCTGCTTGGAGGATTAGGAAGTGGGTTTGGTGGAGAAGCTGGCTGTGATGTTCCTCAAGATGCATAGAGGTGGGTGGAAAATTCCAGGCCTGGGGTGAAAGATGCTATAGAGTGTTGGACATTTACGAAATCCTTCAATTTGTTTTATTTTCTGTGCAATTCAGAAAGTTACCAAAGCCTATTCCCACCCCCACCCCAACCAGGATCTCTCTCATTTTCTTCAACTTCCAGGTCTGTCCTCTCTTAATTTCCCTGCTAGTGGAGGTGGGTACCCCTTGGTATGTTCCAAAGTCACTTATTTCCACTTGATTGTAAGCCAGAGAAGAGTAGGAACTTCTACAAATTTTGTTTGTCACTGTATCTCTACCTCCTGGAATAGTAAATGGAACGTGGAAACCACTCAGTGAACATTTGTTGAATGAATGATTGACTTTGATTTAATTACAGTCCTTTGAAATTTCCAATGCTCAAAGAACCTCTTTTCTCAGAATGAGGAAAACCAAATTTTCCAAGAGAAAACAAACCCCAACCTCTAAAATTTCAGGTTAAATTCTTTGAAATCACCAAGCTTTATTCTTATCAGAAGCAATTCAAGTGCTTCTACCAGTAAGGCCTGCTAGAAGCCCAGACTTCTGGTGGCTGACTTACAACTCCTTATTTGGGGGGGATCAAAAGAAAGGGTAAGAAAAGGAGGAGCTTAATACTCCATTTCCTTTGTGTTATTTTGAAACTCATTTTCCTACATTGTATGTCGTATGTATTCTGAATTTTGAGGACTAATGGAAAAAGCATTGTAGATCTCCCCTCAAATGTAGATTCCTTCATCCAAAGTTTGTGTCATCTACAGATTTGATGGGTATGTCTTCATTGTCATCATTCAAGTTTTCATACAAGAAAAATAATATCAACAAAAAAATTTTGAAAAGTTGTATTTTTCTATCATCCAAGATATAATATTTATACATATAATTATGTTAAATATAAATATTAACTACTACCTACATATATTTCCTGTGCTTCTTAACTGGGCAAAAATCCAATTCTGTGGGGTTATTATATTTTTTTAGTTGGTAACTTCCTTCTTCTCACCATTACCATCCATAAATAATTTCATAATAGTCAAGCATAAATAAATTTCTTTCTTTCTCTTCTAACAGAGTCAATTCTCTGAATGGATACCCTAGAGGGACACTTGAGTCTATTAACAAACGAAAATATCATCAGGAGCAGCACCCAAGAACAGGAGCTAGGATCTCAATGAGTGATTCATCTCATGAATGTATGCATGGTAAAGGAGGGACTCAATCCCTTTTGAGTCTGTCATTTATAAACAGAATGCAGAGTTGAATTCTGGGCTTTCCAGCAATTTATTCACCAACTTCTTACTTGACTTGACTGTGCTACTGCTCTTGCATTTCAGCCTGATTTAGACATATATTTTCAAGACTTAGGAAGACATCTCAAAAATCAAATTTAGAAATTCTGTATTTCTTGCACTGAACAAACTGTGTCCAAGTGTGAAGAGTAATGAAGAAGCATTTATCTGGAAACCCTGTAAAAAGGAATATAGATGTAGGTAGAACAGACTCTGGTCTTGTAGTGGGCAGATATTTTAGATTCCTCATGACATCATATGAGCCCTTATCCCAGAAGTGTCACTTGTGAGCCAATAAATGGACTCTAACTGATTTCTGTCTCTTATAGGTGAAAAAGACCTAACACGGTATCAAATGGTTCCCTTTTCCATTTAACTTAGATCGTCTTTCCTACTTCTTTTCTCTTTCTTTTCTCAACTCAAGGAATATTGCACTCTTTTATACACTTAGGAAATTTGCTATCTCATTTCTCACCATTTCATATTTTATAATATTGATTTTTTAATGTACATCCTTGGTTTTTATCAATAAATTGCAAGTTCATGGAAAGTAACATCAAATACTTTGAATAACACCTAGTATAATTTCCTTGCACACAGTAGGTACTCAGTTAGCATTTGAAAATGAGGATTAATGGCAGATTCATGGAAAATTCCACATGCCAGAGGATTAATGAGGTCTTCATTCATTAGTTTGTTCATCAAATATTTACTAGATATTTACTATATGTTTGATATTGTGATAATGAAATTATCCTGAAGATTCATGTGTTCTTCTTCAGAATTGTCACAGATTCCTGGCATGATTGAGGGAGCAAGTAGGAGAAGCAGACTTTGGAAGAACCACTTCTTGATATCATTTCACATTCAGATACAACATACGGCTCTGCCTATTGGAGAAAATTCAGATGAGAATTCCCTGTGTTTAACATCTGTTATTAAAATGACAGCAATAAAACCTAAAACTCAAAAAGGGAAAATAGCTGGGTCCTTATAGATTGTCACAGCCAAAAACAATAAAAACTAAATCCATCACAGATCATAGCAATAGATAATTTAGCTAGTTCTGGAAATTAAATGAAAGGACATTTCCAGTACTCAGCCCCCATTGCGAGAGGATGAACGTGCCCTCAGCATTCAGATGGGCTCATTGAACAGTCTAGGGTCAAGATGGGAAAAAGGGAAAGTTATTTAAATGAGATTTAAATTGCTTTGTTTCCTTATTCCTCCAAAGGTTGCCTTTGTTATTACATCGCAATATTTAGCCATCAACATTTCTGATACACATGGGTTTCTTGGCATTCCCACCTTTGTTCAAGGGGAGGAAAGGCGGCTTTCCTGAGAATGGGCGTGTAGTCTGAGCAGCTAAATCCCAGTCATCAGCTTATTGCTAGGGCCAGTTTTGGAGAAAGGATTTTTGGAACAGAGGCAAATGTAGAGAGGGGCAAAGAGGAGGCAGAAGATCTCTGTTTCAGGCCTATTTCTGCCACTATCAATCACAGATTGACAAATCTGGGCTTCACAGTTCTCACTGGCAAAGGGGAAAGATCTCACTCAATGACCCCTCAGATCTTGTCTATTGCTAGGGCTAGTGATTCTATTATGAATGATCAGTATGAAGAGCAGAGTCCTAGTATTATGGCCTTGACCTTGAGGAGTTTGGCTACTAGACTGAGTGAATGCCTTGAATGTAGAAATTCTTCCTCCCCACCCTCCAGCAAACATATCTAGAATTAATGGATAAATGAATGACCAACAGGCGGTCTTCCATTCTTTGTGGATTAGATCCAGTTCACTGTAGTGTTCCCAGTGAGGGACAATTTTTATTTCAAATACAATATTGCCTGTTCCTTTGGACTGATGTAAGGGGAATCTCTGGATCCATTTCCAATGTTTGCTTTGTCTGAAGAAAACTGCCTGTGTTTAATTTCAGGTTAGGGAATTTCCATTGGATGTTAAGCCACCTTTCCTGACCCCTGTCCGATATGGGCTATTTTCTTAGTATAACAACATGTGGGAAAGAGAGTTTATGCCACTTTCAGGAGAAGTGGATGGGGCTCAGGGGTATTACAACTACCCATATAGACACCAAAGGCAATATTTTAAGGAACAAAACACCTGCCCCCTCCCATTGGCATGAATAGTTAAATCTGGATGAATGAACTTAGATGTAATGTGTTACCTGTAAGGTGGGAAGTCCAGGTAGTAGTGGACTGTGCTAAGAATAAGGAAGGGAAAGGACAGATTAGAGGAGTGATTGGGAAGGCTCTTTGGAGCATATCAACTGATTGCTGAATTTTAAAACCATGTTCAAGGCAATTCTAAAGGCCTGAACATATTTCTTTGGATTTGAAAGTGAACGATATTTAGCGAACCATTTATAAAGGGACACTGATAGCCTCTTTGAAGCACTGTAGGGAAGGAGCGCAGTTTGAGAATAGCAAACAAGTTATGCTCTTACACACTCTGATGTTCATTTCCAGCTCCAGGGTTGGGACATGTTTCTGGCACCCACAGGCTTTCTGTTCTTTCAGGACTCTTATTTTCTCCACCAAAGTACTTTATTTCTTTTTACCTTTTTTTGTGTGTGTGAGGAAGATTGTCCCTGAGTTAACGTCTGTGTCAATCTTCCTCTATTTTTTGTATGTGGGATGACACCACAGCATGGCTTGACAAGCGGTGTGTAGGTCTAAGCCTGGGAGCCGAACCTGTGAACCCTGGGATGCTGAAGCAGAGCACACTAACTCAACCACTATGCCACCAGGCTGGCCTCACTCTTTTTCCTTTTTAACTCTCATGTCAAGTCCCTTCTCAGACATAAAGACTTGCCAGCTGTTGTCAGCAATCTCTTCACCATCTATTTATAGAACTTAGCATAACAGCAGACACTTGGTAAGTGCACCAGCCCCTGTGGTAGGCACAGTTCATGTATTACCTCAACTGGCCCTCTCAACATCACAAAGAGGAAGAAGGCCCACTTACTAAACTCATTTTAAAAATGATAAAGCTGAGGCTTTAAAGAAGTTAAGCCAACTTGCCTAGTGAGATGGGACTCAAACTCATGCATCCTAAATCCGGGCCCATGCCTTGAACCCACTACACTGTACTACATTATCTCTACAGTAATAGTTAGTACTTGGCCCTTCAGAAATAATTATGCATTGTTTGCTTTTGACATAGTTTTTATTTCTGTGTCACTGTAATGCTATTTAGATCTCTTCTGCCAACCTGGCCCTAAGCTCTAAAGACTCAGGCTCATGTCCCTTCCTTCTTTGCTCCATCCCTCCTCTGCCACCTCCAGCCTGCAACCCCAGCACAATGATACCAGCATGGCAGATCCCTCCAAGCCCACTCTCCCCTTGGGACCCTGACTAATTGCTCATCTCAGACTAGTTTCCTTCAGAATTGTCCTGTTGTCTGCCTCCTTCTCTCTGCCAAGCTGCACGAAGCCCTGGGGGCAATGTGAAGTCCCCATGTGTACATACAGCCACAGCACAGCTGGGCTGCACAGCCAGTTTATTATCTTAAGAAGAGGATCTAGTTTAGCCTGAGTTTATATCTCATCTGCATTCCATCCATTAGGTGGGCTCTGGGGCTCAGTTTACATTGAGTGAACTCAGCTGGTATGTATACAATGCCAGCAACATGGAGGAGGCTAACATGTGTTGAATACATCTACTGCATCTTAGGTCTCTGAAGGTCACTCACTAAAGTAATATATGGTGCTAGTCTTGGTGGCTGAAGGTCAAGTCATCTTGCTTTTCATAATGCATAAACCTGAAACTCACTCAGACACCAATCATATGACCTAAACCTTGGAACAAATATTTTACTAAGTAAATCAGTGAGCATGCTGGCATTTCTATTAACCTTCAATGCACTGCTGACAAAAAATGAATAATGATAAATAATAACTCAAGCCTGTAAATCATGCTTAACATCAGAAGCAAGAAAAAAATGCTCATGTGTGCTACCATCTGTTAGGCGGAGAGCAGCAGGGACTTCAGGAGCGAGGTGGGAGAAAGGAGAACAGGCTGCTGTTGGGTGGGGTGAGCACCTTTTGGATTCAATAAACTGACTGAGAAAGGGTAAGCCACTTCTAAGCAGGATTGATGGAATAAGGAAAACCTCTTTTCCTCCTGTCTTCTGTTTGACGGGCATCAGTTTCTGACTTTGATCTGCTACCCTTGGGTGTTTCCTCTTTTCCCCACCTTTTGCCTCATTAAATCTGTTTCTGCTTTACTCACTGGGTTTTGGAGTCATTTATAAATGGGTCCTCTAACTCTAACTACCAAGCCCTCTTGGGGGACATTCCTCTTCTTCCCTCAAATGTCTACTTGTAGCACTTGGTTCTCATTGTCCCATGGGCAGGGGTAGGAGTTAGATGGCTGCCCTGAAGTTGCTACCCTTCTTCATAAACGTCTCTGCAGAGGGAGGTCCCAGACAGAAGGGCCTCCACCCTTCCAACACAGAAAAATTCACTATGATTCCAAGCAGTTTCACACAGCTGAAACTGACCTCCAGATCTCCGAGGTGAGTGAGACAGTGAGGGCTCCATTGAAACATTCCCCTTATAGGGAAACCCTTAGGTCACTTGGGTGGGGAGTTTCTAGAAGTTAATGCTTGACATCCAAGAGCATCTCTTCCTGGAGTTGTAGGGGTACATTTGGTCTTCTCTCCTCTCTCTCCTCTTTCTTTCAGTGGGGCAAACATTTGCCAAGTTGGCATTCTTCAGATGCATTCTAGCCAAGAAACAGACAAAGGACGTTCTATGGTCAGATTTATTGGAATAAAAATCCATCTATACCGTTTTTTGCAGATTCTGTGAGCCCCCAAGTGCCACGGCAGCTCTGGCCCCAGATTCATGAGAAGTCTGACTCAAGGTCACACAGACCCTTCCTCCTTCCAGATGACCCCAGCCTAGCAGACAAGAGGTTTCTGGTAAAGAAGCCAGGACTGTCAACAGACTTTTCATCTCAGACCCCGTATCTGTTTCTCCACGAGAAATGGGGAGCAACCGTCCCTGCAAAGGTGCCAGATCATTGGGTTGAAAGGGATATTGCTGATTAGAATGTGGCCCCTGGAGCTCTATCCATGCTGGCTACTTTGTGAGTTAAATGTATTCTTCTCCTTGGGAATTATATAGTCAAAGGGACAATGCATTCCTTTTATTGTTTGAAACATGAGTCTTCTCTGAACGCCAGTAATTTAAAATCATTCTGTACCCCTTGAGATCAGAGTTATGCTAAGTGATGACAAACCAGATAGTGCAAATGGAAGAAAAGTAGTTCTAGCTGCCCACAGAAAATTTGGCTTTGGCCTTTCCTTTATTTGCTATTGGATCCATTTCCCCATTTGGATTTGGAGTCTCATCAAAGAATTGGCAGGGAAATCCAGCCAAAGAGCATTGAGTTTACAGTGGGAAACTTACTGTGACATCCCCAATAAACCGAGGACTGTGGACATCTCCCTCTGGGCCTCAGTTTCCC
This sequence comes from Equus przewalskii, assembly GCF_037783145.1. NCBI lineage: Eukaryota > Metazoa > Chordata > Mammalia > Perissodactyla > Equidae > Equus > Equus przewalskii. Next base: position 64,107,874 of record NC_091831.1, read on the forward strand.
CTCCCATAAAACTGTCTAACATTGTGAATTCACATGGTAGGGTTTCTCCTCATCAGCTTTTCCCCTCCCTTTCTCCTTATTTCTCTATCTTTCCCATTTTTCTAATTAGAAGGGAAAACAGATGAAAGAAAAGGATAAAATGAAAAGCATAAAATTAGCATTTTCTCGGCTGCACATTTCAGTTATTAATATTGCAAGCTGAGGTAATGAAATTCACAAAATGCAAAAGGTTTAAGGTTTGCCTGGTGAGGTGGACCCCATCCCATGGTATATGGCTTGAATTTCAAGGTGAGGTTCATTATGCAGAATGCACAGTGTAGGCAAGCTAACAATGCCATAAACCCTTCACTTTTGCATTTCTTGACTTTAATGTTGCATTAGTGTAGGTTTGAGGTTTTAATATGCTGTAAAAATATGGAATACATATTTGTAAGTACAGGCACCATGAAAGGGAGGATTTTTCTGTTTTAAATCTCAGGCTTTAAAAGCCCAACTCTGTTTGCTCTCTGGTTGACTTTGTTAGAAAGCAGGTGGGAAGAAGTAAGGCAGGGTGAGTTACCTAGAAACAATCCTCTTTTATGCCCAAATCCATTATAAAAGGCAGAGTCTTGCTTTTTGTCCTCACTGCAATTTGCAGAGGATTTAGTAACGGAGACCGAAGGCCTCTGCGTCGGGAAGCATCAGGATAAAGGAAAGATTTTGCTTGGCTCGTCCCTGGCACCTGCCCGGGCCAGCCCTTCCTCTGGCTCTGCTGATGGTCAGTGCCAGCTCCCTCCCTTGTTATCTCTCCGATTAATCATGTTGCGCACACCGAGCAGTGGAGTGGAAGCTCTGAGCAACAGAAAAGATGAGAGTAGCTGCACAGTTTATCTCTAGGAGAGGACGTGGCAAATGCCCTGTACATAATATAGACAGTCAGTGAGCATGGGATGGATGCTCATAGTGGGTAATGTTGAGTCCTCACTGCCAAGGACTTTCCTGGCCCCCAGCCTGTAGGTGCTGTCTATTGTCAGAGGCAGCAAAGAGACCACTCTTTTCTCCCTTAGGAGGCATTGTTGTCAGCCTCAGCACTCATGGTTATCTGATGGGAGACCCCTTGTCCAATGGCTGGGCTCCCAAAAGTCTTCCCATTGGGTGTGGACTGAGATGGGAAAGGGCTTGATATTGCAGGAGAGACGAATATTGTTGAAGAAGCAGGTTTTAGGAAGAAAAACAAAAACCAACTTCTAGAACTGAAAGAGAAGATGCTTTATGCCCTAGGACTTCATTTGTGAGCCCTTATGCAGGTGTCCCCAGCACCATTCTGATCCATGCTGTGCCCCTTTGGTGACAGTATCTCTGCATCTCAGAATCACACATGCTTAGAGCCAAGGGAGGCCCTCAAGGTAACACAACTCTTCTCAGTTCTTTCCTTAACTAAACTGGTGTAACCTTTAAGACATGCACCTCTGCTAAGGGGCTTGGCACTTTCTACTTTGCCTTGAAACTATTGGTATAATCTTCTATCTCCTCTACTTTCCTAGATAAGGGAAATGTCATGTTTCCCATGTCATATTGAATCAACTCAGCATTCATTGAGGACCTACCATGTGCCAGGCCCTATGATATCTATGATATCCATTTAATAATACATAAGGCAACGGTCCCTGTCCTCAAGGTGCTCACAGCATGCTGAGGTAGGATATTGCATGAATAAACAGTGCTCATTCATTGGGATGAGGACTAGATCCAGAGGCCCAGAGGATCTACTTCTGAAGAAAGTCTTCATAAGACCAAACTTGGGCCTTCTAGCATCTGGAACCAACCCAGGGCATCCATACTGCAGTCAGTAGCGTTATTTGGGTCCTCTGTGGTCTACATGCTGCATTTGGAAGAGTGCACAAAGTTTCCCCTTTCCTGAAATACTTTTCCATGAGTTTATCTTAAAATGCAACATTTCTGGGGTCTGGTCACATGGCTGAGTGTTTAAAGTTCCCTCACTCTGCTTTGGCAGGCTGGGTTCGCAGGTTTGGAATGCTGGGCGTGGACCTCCACTACTCATCAGCTATGCTGTGGAGCCATCCCACATACAAAAAATAGAGGAAGATTGGTTCAGATGTTAGCTCAGGGCAAATCTTCCTCACCAAAAACAAAACAAAATGCAACATTTCCACCATTAGTGTTATTCATGTGGGTTCAGGTATGGTGTCCTAAAGGTATATATTAAACTTTAAATATTTTACTTGGTAAAGAGAAGATGCTCTGATGTATTTGTCCTGAAAAACTAGGACCTCATCTGGACAACTGCCACCACCACGAACCTACCAGATTACAAACAGGCATGTATCTCAGGGCATCTGGTGCAACTAGAAGATACTAAGTCCATGATAAGATGGAGGAAGCCCTCTTGGAGGGGCAGAAAGGTGGTTCTAGAAGCAAAGATTGCTATCTGTCCTGGCCTAGAACATCCTAGGTTCTCTCAGAGATCTTCTTCCCCAAATCAGTACTGGAGACCTTCACTAAACCACCTGGGGAATGTGTTTGTGTGTACGTGCGCTAATATGAAGGGAATTACACACTCAATGCTGGGAAACAGAGGCAATAGCTGATACATTAACATCCTGATCTGACATGGCTGTCTGAGAAATTATCAGTGACCCAGAAGGGGCCACACTAAAGGTGATTTATCCTCTTACTTGGCTTAGACTGAGCTCTCCCCATGGAAGGCCATACCAATTAAGTAAAGAATAAAACAAATGTGTGTGTTGTGGTGACTGGTGTTGACTGTTCCCGCAGAGAAACCTACAAATTAATTTTCTCATTGTATACTTATTCTGTAACCAGTTCCAAAATGGAAACCTCAGCAGTTTATCTCCTCAATCTCTTAGTCCCTTCTTCATCCACGTTTTTCAAAACAAAATAACAAAATTAAATCATTTAGCCACAATTTTAATAAGCACTAAAAAGTGTAATGAACCAGATAATGAAGAAGAACTCATATTATTCTCTTTATCTACTTTGTACTTAACTTATTTTGCATGTTTCCTTTGCATGGCTCTTCCCTGAGAGTGTTTTAAACAACATTAGGATTGTAGGTAAATGTTTCATTTAGTTCCACTGAAACCTGGTAAAGATCCTGATTTAAATGCTGTATATAATCCTGTCCAGACCACTCAGGAGAGGATCTCAAACTCATTCCCAGGACAAGGCAACCCCTTTTGGGACTTGATGTCACTCAGTCTCCAGTGAATTCCCTCCCAAGCCTCAAGCCAAATGGGTCCCACCTGGGTCTAAGGATGATGCCATGCTGGTTTCCACTTCAAGTGTAGAGTACATAATAGGAAGTATGGCCCATGCTAGACTGGACTTCTCCTTGTCTGTGGTTATGATACTTGGGTATTGGGGGCCCAGACTAGAGTGTGGCTGAAGCAACAGGATCCAAAGTCTCAAGTCCAGGCACTCATGGCTCCCAGGAGTTCTTTCATGTGGCTGGGCACCATTCATCCATTCTCTGTAAGATACTCATAATTATTCCATGGCCTGTAAAGCATGTAGATTGGGTAGGAGGAGTTAGCCAGGTATTCCTTCATGAACTCCTTCAGTGGCTCCCCATAGCAATGGTCCAGTGCTAGGATGAGCAGACTGAACAGATAACTGGAAGAGTACTGCTCTAGTAGACACTGTGTCCACATTCTGTACAGCTTATGGTGTGAGGTAGGCTAAACAGCCTGGGGAGTTTAGGCAGGGTGTATACTAGAGAGCAAGCGCAAAAGCCATTTTGCCTTTTCCCCCAAATACGTAGTACTTCTGCTTCAATAAAAGGAAAATACAAGTATGTATTTTAAACTCAGATCCCAGATTAAAAAAAAATATGAAGGAAGGGAACAGGGAAAAAAGCAATAAGGGAGGGAGAAGGGGAGGGAGAGAGGAAGGAAGGAAGATTAGAGAGGAGGGAGGGAAGATAATTCACTTATTTAATTATTTATCAGGGCAAGGAAAAACACATTAAATGGCTGCAAATATGACCCTACTTGAATTATCCTTGAGGTTGGGATCAAGGGTGAGGTTCCCAGCTACTGCAGGATCATTGATGTCTTTGGAATAAGTGCAAAAGGAAAGGGGATGAAAGGTGGCAGAGGTTTGCCTCCCAGATAAGCAATTTGGGGTATGTCTGAGAGGAGAAACCTAGAATCTGTACAATAGGAGGCACCCTAAGCTTCTGGAACCTAAAAACAAGTGCAGACTGAATTGTAGAGACACATTACTCAGCTCTCTCCAGGGTCCTCCGTGGAAGCCCTGGGTAGAGCAGAATGAGCTGTACAACCTGGCTGGAATTCTGGCTTGGACAATTCCTGGCTAGGAATCCTGGCTCTGCCTTTATTGCCATGCTAATTAATTTCTCAGGGCCTCAGTTTCCTCATCTGCACAACAGGCATGAAAAAATTACACCTATCACATGTGGTTGTTATGAGTATTACATGAGATTAAAACCGTAACCCAAGACCATCAATGCCGGTAGGTGTCTGGGTGCTTCCTATTGCTCTGAGGCTGTCCCTCTCCCCCAGTCCTCTTGCTTTTTGAAAGCTCCCTCCTTCCCCTGAAAACTTCTGATGTCCTCAGCTCTGTGCTAACGAGGGGTTTCGAGCAGAGATTGATTAAAATGTAGTGGCATACCCTCATTTTGCGTCACTGTGTGTGTGACTAATAGCCATGGAATTCGTGCCACAGATAAATAATTGGCCCTTCAGCCATCTTCCATGTCTTCAGAGACGCGCAACCACGATCTATCACAGCCGCAGACATCTCAATGAGCATCATCTCTAGATCATAATAGATCATGTTACATTTGTATATGCTCAGGAACATAATTTACTATTAAACGGGGCCAAGATCAGCACCAAAGAAATTATCCTTCTGCGGAGGCGGACTCTTCAATTGCATTATATGCACGCTGTGGTTTTTAAAATATTAATTATATTGTAAACTAAAGGTTTACTTTATGTACCATAAATCTGAGTGTCTCTTCTTTCTGTGTGCCCAATAAATATACTTCTCATCAACTTTTAATTATGCTGTTTGCATTATTCTGTCCTGAGGATGAGAGTGCATGCTAAATCATGGCCTTCTAATGTGGACTACAGCATAAGTTTACTTAATTAAACCATACATTTTATTAGTTCTTGCACCTCCATCTTGTAAAACCATGCGTTATTATGCTGAAGTTGGGGAGGGCATGAAATAACATAGCAAAGCTGTTTTATTATTATTGTTATTATTTATTCCGGAGATTCAGATAATTTAGGTAAAGTTGAATTGTTTTATCTCTGTGTGGTTCTGCTGCCCTCTGGACTCTGGGCACACCATCTCTCCAAAAGCAGGGAAGGGATGGACATGTTATCAATGGGCCAGGCCAGTTTTGAGACCAGTTCCAGAGCTGATGATGGAAACTCAAGCATGTGGCAGGTTCCAAGCTCTCTTCCAAGCAAAGAGCAGCAACCCAGGCAGACCCATAAAACCCAGTTCTTTTCCTCCTTTACTTGTGCCTTTGGACAAATGGCCTTTGGTCTTTAGGACCATTTCTCTGCTCTTTATGTCAGGTGCAAAATAGCAGGGGCTTCGGGATATAATTCTTCTTCCAGGTTTTAAAGCAGTTGGGCATAGGTTCTAGAATGCTAGTCTGAGCCATGCCTGAAGACAGGCAGCTTGAGAAAGGGACGAATCAAGGGAGAGATTCGAAGCCTGATTGGGTGACATTGCAGGTCTGCCCCTGCATTGCAGGTCACATGGCCCTGACAAGTAGAAGCTTAGGAGCCAAAGGAAATTGAGTTGGAACCTTGTTTTGCCACTTCCTAGCCATGTAACCAAGAAGAGATCTACAGTGGTGCCAGCCTTGGTTTCCTCATCTAAAAATCGGGTGCATAAAACTACACCTTCAAACTAATGTGATGATTGAGATATAATGTAAGTCAAATGCTTGATACAGTGTTGATATACAATAAATGTGTAATAATTGGCGTACCTGTTGCTGCTACTCTTACTGTTTACATTATCAGGATCTAGCAGGTCCCACAAGGGGATATACAGCACTGACCTGCAGGCCTGGGGGCCCAAATGTGTGGGGTCAGTCAATGGCTGTACCACAGGACGGCTTGACCCAAGCCACTCTTGAGTGAACCAGACTGTCACTAATAGCTAAAACTATTGTTTCTGGCAAGTTCCCTATGTTCTCTCTTGTCCTTGTTGACCACTGATTGCACTGTCCTGTAGGTCCCAACTGCTCCCTTAACCCACACCTTGGCATCATCTGTAGTCATTCCCTGGCTTTCCCATCTAGACAAGCATCCCTGGATGTACAATACCCCATGCCTCACAGCTCTTCTCCACACAGGCAGAGGGCAGCCTTGCACACAGTTGCTGGTGACTGCATCCCATTCAACAGCAAGAGGGTCCCTAAGACACACGGGACACTTTCAGTGCCTGCCCCTTTATAAAGGACTCCAAAGGAATGTGCTGGCTTTATCAGCTCCCTCATTCTCCTCCCCTTCCCCCCAACCAAAAAAATAAATAGAGAGCAGAGGCAAGATCTGTTTTGTTTCAACTTTTAAAGCCTTTGAAAGCACAGCTATTTGAGAACCAAAAAAAAAAGCATTTTGTTTCTTTGCTGCTCAGGTGGTGAAGCCCCTCTTGTCCTTCACAGGGAGAGGAGGGAGGGGCGGTTGTGTTTCATGGTTGGCTCAGGCCCTTCTCCTGCATCCTCTCAGCGAGCTCTCCAATTGCGCTGCCCTCAAGGACAGAGTCAGCCGCAGAGTTTGCAATGAACAAAGACAATGAGTCCCAGAAACATGACCAGAGTTGACTGGAAGAGCCTTTGCTTGCAGTCTCCCCTGCGGGAATGTGGGCGGGGATCAGCGGGAAGGAACCCCCAGAGGAAATCTTCTTGCCTGTAATGGATCCCATATGCCAAGGGCTGAGTTCTGATATTCTCCAGTCCCGAAGCACCTAGGCTTTGATTTTTTATTTTATTTTGGATGAGTGGAGGAATAGAATCAGTATGCTTGGGCCTCAGATCTCAAGTTGACAGTTCAGCGTTAAATAGAGCATTAAACTCAAACATGAGGTTTTTTTTTTTTTTCCCCAGTGTGCCTGTGTGTGGTCTTACCTCCCCCTTCTGCCCTATGGCTCTCTACTTCCTTTCCTTAAGACTTTCTTTATCTACCAGTTTTAAAAATTACCAAGAGGTTTATCCTCTTACCTTTGAGAACATCATTCGTCTCCGCCTAATCTGAGGTACTGAAAGGAGGCCGAAACTTTTCATAACGTATCTCCCGGCGGACGGAGTAAAGCTGGAAAACGTAGAGGGACGGAAGGGAAGGGACTTCAACAGAGGTCGCATACACAGGTGTCAACATTGCCAGTCCAATTGAGCAGTTGACAGCATGAAAATCTAATTTTGGAATTTTCTGTGCCTTGAACTAAACGGTACCTAGGCTCCTCCCTTTTCTGTTGCTAGTTTGTAGATAGAAAAGCAAAGAAAGTTTCGGCAAGATCTAGCCTGTTGACAAATAGGAATCCTCAACTATGTTCTAGAAGTCTGTAACTCCTACTCCAAGCAAGGGCTCTCCTGGCTCTATTTTTACACTCTAATTTCAAACTCACACCCCTTTGTAAGACTAAGGAATTTTATTAATCAACGGCTAAAGGCAGAGAACTTTTGAGAGAACGTAAGCTTGAACCACCATAGGCAGATAAGCCCCCACAATCCATGATGAATCCAAGAGGACCCGGATGGAGAACAGACAGGAGCATTGCGCGTTTGATCTGATGGGCTCCGCGTCTCCTCCAGGACACTGGGGCTTTTCAGGACAGCAGAAAGCAAACTGAATTCCAGATGGAAAGGAAATCCACTGTCACCCTGGGATGCTGATGATCTGGTTTAGTCATTATGAATGCCACAGCTAACAGAACGCTTCAATCTGAGCCGTTAAGAATTTACTAGTTTTGTCTCTCAACCCCTACTGCGGGAGACCCCTGAACCTTTATTTTCCTTCAAGGCTGTCCTGAGTTTTCTTCTTTAACAGTGTCCCTGATTTATGGTATGTCCACATTTCCCTGGATAGTACCATCTTTTGAGTTATACATCATCAGAGTGACTCATTCTGATGATGTATGGCCCCAATACATCATCAAAGCTCCTTGCTCTGCCGTTGCACTAATGATATGTTAGTGTAATACATCACTAGGCTGAGCTGCAGCCGTGATGGATGGTGCTGAATGTGATGGGAGCCCATGGAGAGGGAAGCTGAGGAGCAGGCTCTGAGTAGGAACAGGAGGAAAATCAGTCAATCCCAAGTCTACCTCCCTTTCTGGTACAAATGCCCAGGTTAAATTAGTACTGTGGCATGCATCTGGAAACCTTAAAGAAACACAGAAGCATGTATTATCCCCACAAAGGAGTGTGAGCTCAGAGCTCATGCACCTTAGAGGTACTTTAAAGGTTAGGTAGATACCTGAGATCATAGATTTCTTACAGGTTATATATATGACTATAATTAAGAGGTAGTAGGAGTCCAGTGAATTGAACTGGGACAAAGAGGAGCAAAAAAAGAGGGTAGTCTCTGGACCAAAGACTTCTTTGGCAGGAAAGAAGTGAATGCTCACAGAAGAAGGCAGGGATCAGCTGTCTACTACCCATCCTCACAGCTCCCCACAGGGTTGGGAGGGGAGAGCTCCGTGGTTTCTCAGTGGCTTTTCTCTCAGACCACCTTTCTGTCAGTGCTTAGAGCTTCTGAACAGCTGTGAATGTTCACCTTAAGGGAACTTTGATCTATGAGTGTTTGTTGGTAGACAGATCCAAGTGCTAGACTGAACCCCTGTCGCCCATTAAGTAGCTGGGACTCAGTTTCCTTATCTGTATATGGGGATAATAATGTAACCTACCTCACAGAGTTGCTATGAGGATTGTTGGAGTTAGCTATAATGTGCCTAGAACAGAATAAGAAGCAAACACTCATTAATATTAGCTGTTACCACAACAGCAGCTACTACTATACTACTACTAGCATCACACGGCTCTCTTTAAAGTCGGACTTCCCAATACCACTCCCCTACCCCCAGCGTCCTGTGTGTTCCCTCTCACTTGGAAGGCAACAGTGTAGATTGAATATTAAAACAGCTGAGGGATTCTGCAGTTAAACAAACAAAATGCTACTTCTAATTCCAGTGTATAATGGACTGGGTACACTGACGCATCTACCTGCTAAAATACACTGAGAACTGGTAAAATTACCATAAATAATTTTCTATTGAGCTGAAATTTACATTACATAAACTTAACCATTTTATAGTATAATTTAGTGGCATTTGGTATATTTCCAATGTTGTGCAACCACCACCTCTGTCTAGTTCCAGATTTTCATCATCCCAAAAGAAAACCATGCACTCATTAAACAGTCATTCTCCATTCTCCTCTACCCCATCTGCTGGCCACAACTAATCTTCTTTCTGTCCCTATGGGTTTAACTATTCCGGATGTTTCATATAAATGAAATCGTACAATGGGTGACCTTTTGTGTCTGGCTTCTTTCACTTAGCATAATATTTCGAGGTTCATCCATGTTGTAGCATATATCAGTTCTTTTTCCTTTTTATGGCTGAGTAATTATGTATATATCACGTTTTGTTTATCTGTTAGTCCACTGATGGACACTTAAGCTATTTCCACCTTTCGGCTATTGTGAATAGTGCTGCTATGAACATTCATGTTCAAGTATTTGTTTGAATACCTGTTTTCAATTCTTTGAGGTATATGCCTAGGAGTAGAATTGCTGGTCATTTGATGTTTAACTTTTTCAGAGCCGTCAGTTCTTTGAGTGAACGTTTGTTGATGGAAGTTGTCTGGCAATCTCTCTCTTTCATTTTCATTCTGGAAAAGTGGTTTTTCTGGTTACACAACTAAGCTCTTATATGTATTATCCATCATCTTTTGACTTCAATTATTGCTATAGCTTTAATCTCATATCATTTTTAAGTGTCTGATTTTTCTCTCTTGCTATTTTTAGGATCTTTTGTCTTTGGTGTGATATAGATTTATTTTATTATTAACTATTTTTGTTATTGTTATGTGTTTGTGGATTTCCTATTATTTAATAGCATATGTGTTCCTATATCTGTGGATTCCATTAAAAATATTAAATATATAATTATTAGAGAGAAAATACTTGATTATGTCAATAGTTACAGAAAAATCTTTTGATAAAATTAAACAACTATTAACAAAGAGGAAACAAAACAAAATGAGAAAACAAAAAAATCTTAGGAACAGAAGTGTCTTTCCTTAACTTAAAAAAAAGGTATTTAACAAAAAAAAACCCTACAGCAAATAGCATTCTTAACAAAAAAATTTAGAGGGGAGTTATTCCCTAAAATGTCAGGGGCATAAAGGAGTCCCAAATTACCACTTCTATTAAATATTGCAGTGGAGAGCCTAGCTGATGCAGTAGGAAAAGGGTAAAAACTAAAAGGCATAAAGATGGAAATGAAGAAGTATTATCAACACAGAGAATATAATTGACTACATTAAAAACTCAAAAGACTCTAAAGATAAGTTATAAAAATTAAAGTGCACTTTCCAAGGTGGCTGGATATAAGATCTATGTAAAAAAATCTGTTGCATCTCCTATGTCAAAAATAAACATTAGAAGTTGTAATTTAAATAAAAGTACATCATTTATAATAAACAACAAAAAATAAATACCTATGAATAAATTTAACAAAAGACCTTCAATTCCTTGATATAGAAACATTAAAAATATATATTGAAATATATTAAAGAAACTTAAATAAATGGAGAGTATTCCTTGTTTATGAATTGAAAGACTCAAAATCCTAAAGATGACATTTCTTCTAATTCTACGTGTAGATTCAATTCAATTCCAATAAAAATTCCAATTGAGGTTTTTTTAAGGAAGTTGGTAAGCTGTTTCTAAAATGTATAGGAGAGAGCCCCCAGATAGCTAAAGAAGATAAATAGTATGAGGGGACATTCCTTACCAGATATCGGGATTTGTTTCAAAGCCAAATAATTAAGGTGCTTTTGCTATTGTGTAGAGAAAGTTAATACGGAACAAAATAAAGAGCCCAGACAGAATTTCACGCATAAATAAACACTTGATATGTGCCAGAGGAAACATGTCATATCACTAAGGGACTAGTAAATAACAGATACAGAGACAGAAGTTTTTACTTATGAAAAAATGAAATAAAATTATATATTTACCTGATACCACACAATCAACTCCAGATGAATTACGTGCTTAAATAGAAATTAAACAATTAAAATTTGGAAGGATATTTAAGAGAACATCTTCATAAAATTGAGCTAGGAAATGATTTCTTAAATAAAACAGTAAAACTCAAAGAGTGCCAACCAAAAGAGCTAAATTCAACTACATTAAAATAAGGGTTTTTTTTCCCTCTAAGGACACCATAAGGAGAAAGAAAGACAAGCCATAATACCGGGAAAAGTATTTTTGTTGCATATTGCCAATAAAAGATTAGTATCTGAAAAACATAATGAACTTCTCCAAATTAAAAAAAAAAAGACATTTTAAAAAAATGGTTAAAGGAAATCCTAAAGATTCTATGAAAAAAAGACTTAGAACTAAGAAACCAATTCAGCAAAGTTGCAAGATATGAAACCAACATGCAAAAATAAGTTTCATTTCTATACACTGACAATGAACCATCTGAGAAGAAAGGAAGAAATAATTTCATTTAAAATAGCATCAAAAAGAATAAATACTTAGGAATAAACTTAACAAGGGGGCAAAAGACTTTTACAGTGAATACTACAAAGTGTTGCCGAAAGAAATTAAGACAAGACAAACAAATGGAAGGATATCTATGTTTATAGATTGGAAAGTTTAATATTTTATGTCAGTACTACCCAAGTGATTTACAGAATTGACACAATCCCTATCAAAATCGCACTGGCATTTTTTGCAGAAATAGAAAAATTTATCCTAAAATTCAGATGGAATCTCAAGGGACCCTGACTAACCAAAGCAATCTTGAAAAAGAATAAATTTGGGTCTCAGTCTTCATTATTTCAAAACTGATTAAAAAGCTACAGTAATCAACAAAGTGTGGTACTGGCATAAAGACAGACATATAGACCAATGGAATAGAATAGAGAGCCTAGAAGTAAAACCGTTTGGTCAAACAGTTTACCACACGAGTGTCAAGATCATCAAAGGGGGAAGGGACGGTCTTTTTACACACTGGTTTTTAAGACAATTGTTTGTCTTTTCAACAAATCCACTTGAGAAAACTGGATATACACATGTGAAAGAATGAAGTTGGACCCTTATCTTACACTGTATACAAAAATTAACTCAAAATTGATCAAAGAAAGACCTAAAACTATAAAACTCCTAGAAGACAACATAGAGTAAAAGCTTTATGACATTGGATTTGGGAATGATTTCTTGGCTATGACACCAAAAGCATAGGTAATAAAGTGAAAATAGATAAGTTTGACTACATCAAAATTAATCAAAATGAAAAACTTCTGTGCATCAAAGGACACAAAAGGCAATCTACAAAATGGGAGAAAGTGTTTGCACATCATATATCTGGTGAGGGGTTAATATCCAGAACATGTGAAGAGGAACTCGTACAATTCAACAACAATAACAACAATAAAAAAACCATATTAAAAAATACGCAAAGGACTTGAATAGACATTCTTCAAAGAAGACATGCAAATGACCAACAAGCATATAAAAGACAGTCAACATCACTAATTGTTAGGGTAACGCAAAACAAACCACAATGAGATACCACCTCACCTCTATTAGGATGGCTATTATAAAATAAATAAGTTGGCAAGGATTTGGAGAAATAGGAACCCTTGTGCACTGTTTGTGGGAATGTAAAATGCTGCAGCCGCTATGGAAAATAGGATGATGGCTCCTCAAAAACTTAAAAGTGGATATGATCCAGAAAATCCACTTTTGGGTATATATCTAAAAGAATCAAAAGCAAGGTCTTGAAGAGATATTGCACACCCATATTTATAGAAGCTTTATTCACAATAGTCAAAAGGTGGAAGCAATTCAAATGTCATTTGACAGATGAATGGATAAACAGAATGTGATATATACATACAATGGAATATTATTCATCCTTTAAAAGGAAGGAAGTTCTGACACATGTTACAACATGGATGAACCTTGAGGACACTGCTAACTGAAATAAGTTAGTCACAAAAAGACAATATTGTATGATTTCACTTATGTGAGATAGCTAAAGTAGTTTAATTCATTTTAGCAGAAAGCAGAATAGTAACTTATAGGGGCTAGGGGACAGGGAAAATGAGGAGTTGTTGTTTAATAGGTATAGAGTTTCAGTTTTGCAAGAGAAAAAGTTCTGGAGATTGGTTGTACAATGAAGTATATGAATATACTTGACAGTACTGAACTGTACACTTAAGAAATATTTAAGACAGTAAATATTATACTATGTGTATTTTACCACAATTTTAAAATAATAAAGGACCTGAGAAAGTATTTCACAGAAAAATTCTTGTAATGGCAAATAAAAATATGAAAAAATGATCAAATTAACTAGTAATCAGGGATAAGCAAATTACGACCACAATAAGATGCCATTTCACACCTGCTAGGTTGCAAAATTAAGAAGTTTGACAGTACTAAGTGGTGATGGGATTGTAGAATACTGAGAACTCTTCACATGACTCCTCCTAGAGTGTGTGGGCTTATAAGCAAATATATTTTTCAGGGGCTGTATCTATATAAACAATTAGAATCACCTCAAATCAGCTTGTCAGCACTATTCTGGCAGCCCAATCTCACACGACTCTGCGAAAGAAATACTGCCTCAGCCAGCAGAAGCCGTGTGCTAGCCAGGCCAATCGCTGGAACATAGAGCCCACCTCAAGGTCAGGACAGCCCCACAGATGGGAGCCTGGGAACTTCTCATTTGTGGATGGGGCAAGTGGGTTGGGTGGGAGTTTAGAAGGTCAGAGAGAACCCTAGAGAGGCTAAATAAGGCCGAGAATGCCCTACCCAGACACTGCTCCTGGTTCAAGCCAGTATTAGGCCTGGAGGGAATTTAGAAAATGTTCAGGAAGGCAGTCCAAAGTGCACAGTCCTCTGTGGTATAGGCCTGGGCAGAGACTTCTCACCTGGGTATAAAGGTTGTACTGTTCTTATGCACTGCTGGTAGGGACTGCATCAATATAATCACTTTGGAAAGCAATCTGCTTTTATCTTATTAAGTTAAACATGCACATTACTTATGACTCGGGAGTTCTACTCCTAGGTGTATATACTAGACAACTTCTTGCATATTTGTCATAGGAGTCATTTATAAGGCTATTCATTCCATCATTACTCACAATAGCTAAAAACTGGAAACAACGAAAATGTCCATCTACTATAGTACAGACAAATAAACAGTAGGATTTTCACATCATAGAATGTTAGCAGTTCCATAGTCTACAGTTGTGTACAACAACATGGTTGAATCTTAGACATATAACGATGAAAGACAAAACTCAAGTCATTTAAGACTATGTACAGTATGATTCAATTTTTATAAAATTACAAAAAAATAAAATTATATAATGTCTGATGTGTGTATATACGTATGTGTGTCAAGGGGCAGTTAAAGGAAGCAGGAAGGAATTCACAAGTAGATTCAGAGATATTGGCAATGTTTTCTTATTTAATTTGATTAGAGGCTCATGGATATTTATTTTACCATTAAGTGTCATAACTTATAAACACCCTATATTCTTTTTACATATCAAATATCACATAATTATTTATATGATTTTTAAAAAGAAAATAAATAAAGTTAAAAAAACCTTTAACCAAGAATTTTCAAAACATGTTTGAGATCAGGACATTCGTTCTACGGGACCTTCATTAATATGCAGAACTAGTGCCCTTGGAATGCTTTCAGTGCTAACTTGAGAGTAAACTGAGCTTTATTAATGTGGTTTCCCAAGAGAGCAGACTGGGATGAAGTGTGGTTTTGTGTCTCCTCATTTCAATAACAATGTCACCCAAGAGAGGACCATATTCAACCTGGTACTGATCCAAAAATGGGAGAAGAGATTACCTGGGACTATGACAAATAATCCCAGCCTGACTGGCCTTGGCACATGACTCCTTTGCTTTTCCTTCCTTGTGAGTATAAATTATTTTCTATTCAGAGAAGCGTTAGTTCACTCTGAAACAATGAGCATTTTTAGTGGCTGTCTGCCTAAATCTAATCCATCATGGCCTTGCCCACAGCCTATCTCTCCTTTCAAACCTAAACTGTGAGTGAGAAATTATGTGTCAGTTGCCCACCACACCTTCATGGTGAGTAGTGCTGTTGTCTGAAGACCCAGAGATATGAACCTAGTCCTGGATAAGGAGGCGTTTTAGCCCTTTGATCAAAATGTAACTTAAGAAACTGGTTATGCACAATCATACTTTTCCCCTACATGAGAGAAGACGACCCCCAGGGTATGTGGCACTCGTGACCTCTTGGCTGAACAGACTCAGAAATTTGGTTCTTAGCCATGTAACCAATGCTTACTCATTCCTAAATTAAGTAAACAAATATTTGTTGAGATTTATTGAGGGTTGGTTACAATTCCTGAACTGTGTGGAAGGTGAAAAAGATGATTTTTAAATTATCCCCTGACCTCAAGGAGATCAAATGAGAGACAATGTTGAAAAGGAAAGAAGCCCTGATCCTCTTCTCAGCTCTGCTGTTAACTTGCTGGGTGGGACCAGATAACTCACTTTATCTGTCTGGGGCTTTGTTATCTCTTTCATAAATTAAAGAGTTGGGACTGGATAATTTTGAAAGTTTCTTCCCAGGTTAAAAATTGATGTTTGTGTGAAAACTGGTTGAATAGAGAAGACTAATCAGAGAATTTTATGATTGCAAGCCATAAAGGTCATCTAGTGATCCAGTTCCTTAGGTTTGCAAATGTGGAAGTCCAGGCCTGGAAAGATAATGGGACTTACTCAAGGTTACCTAGCTACAATATAGGAAAGTACTGGGTGTCTTTGTGTGTGTGTGGTGGGGGGTGTAACTGGGTGTTCTGGGCGCACTGAAGTCTTTGTTTAGGTTGGAATAGAGTCTGTGGGCTGTGTCAGAAGGCAAGTGGACAACAGGAGATAGCTGACTTTCTTCCCTCAGGTATTTCTGCTATAGAAAGAGAGAGAAAATTAACTCTGTAGATAAAGGAGTTACATGACGAATTGTGTCTAAAGGACCATGTTGCCAGAGAGAGTTTGCTTTTAATACAATGAAAGATCCTAAGTAGAATTAAAACAGAGAATGGATAGATATCAAAGCACATACTTTCCCATTGACCGTAGCCAGTGTACCTGCCCCTCTTTTTGGTCTTAGTAACTCAAAAGCACTTATATACTATTATCATCTCACTTTCTTTCTGCTAATGTCCTCTCCTGATATTAACCTGAGTTAATAGAAGCCTTTCCTTCCCGTGAATCTTGCCTACAGTAATTTAAGAACAGTAATTGTTGGACATGGGGCAAAGCAGGTCAGGTGAACTCACCACAGGACACTTATAGAACAATTCTGGAAGAAGGATCTATGGAGTTATCCCCAAGATTTATGTGCAGGGGACAGATATAGAGAAAATTTCTCAGAGACTGGCGTTCAGGCCATGTCTGTATTGATAAGAATATCAGATCCCAAGGATCCTTGTGGAGATTTTAGAGCAGGCCAGCAATCTCTCCTTAAGTATCGGGAGCTGGAGCAGTTAACTATTGCTATGTAACAAACTATCCCAAATTCAATGGTTTAAAACTACAATCATTTATTATTATAGGGTACATATCTGTGGGTCAGCTGGGTGTTCCTGATAAAGACTAACTTTAGTTTGTCTCAGTCTCAGTTGGGCTTGCTCGTGTGTGTGAGGGTTGTCTGGGGGCTTTCCTTTAAGCTGAGCTTAGCTGAGGCATGTGGGTTGTGGCAGCTCAGAATTCATCATCCTCTTCTTAGGATCTGCAGGTCGGTCCAGGCATGTCTTTCCTAAGATGGCAGTAGCCTAAGAAACCAAGCAGAAACACGCAAGGTCTCTTAAGGCCTTAACCTGGAAATGGCATACTAAATATCTTCCTCATTCTGTTGGAGAAAGCAAATCACAGGACTGAGCCCAGATTCAAGGAATAGGAATATAGCAAGAACTGCACCATCATGTGGTCAAAATGTGGGTAGAGGGAAAGGTGAAGGATTTGAGTCATTAACAGAATCTACCATAGGAGCCTGGAAAGAGTAATACTTTTAAAACATTTTTGAAAATCAATAGATCATTTTGAGAGTCAAATAAAAAAGAATGTAGCTTCTCCCAAGACAAATCCGTGGTATGTAAAATGTTCTTATATTAATGCATGAAGTCTATCTGTAGACGTCAAATTAAAATCCCTGGCCAAGAAGGTCAAGATGGCTGACTAAGGGGTGGCACTACATTTCTATTATAGAGAGAAGAATACCTGCCGGCAAGTGAGTCCAGGAGGATGTTCCGGTATGAGATGTGCTAATCTATTGAGAATAGGAATTTTTCTATCACAGGGTTAAAAGTCTTGAGATCAACAAGTATGAGACCCAGTGCCAAAGACTGTACAAAAGGAAGAAATCTGTATGGGTGGCTATTCTAGAATGCACCCCACTGAAATACCATCTTGGCAGTATTTTCATTAAATACAATACTTTATGAATTCCAACGTTATTGCTTCATTAGCATAGTGACAGGAAGTTATATTTCACTTTTTAAAATAAGATTATTTGTCTCCCATTAATGGCCTACTGCTTCTGGAGAGGACATATGCAGTGAAAGGCAGTTGAGGCTGCAAAAGAGGTGGCAGAGCTGGTTCTTAAGAAACAGGACTTCTGCAGGCAGAGGTCCCCTGGCCCCCTGACCCCTCGCCAGCCAAGAGAAGGTGGGCAGGCCCAGTGACCTGCCAATCATGCCGCTGTGTACAGTTGACAAAGGCAGCTTGAGCAATTCCAAATGAACTTGTAAGGATAACTGGTGAATGAATAGCTCTCCAATAAACGCACATTAGTTTGTTTATTTTCAGTGAATTGACCCTCTGGAAAAGTAAATAAAATAATATCCATTTGATTTATTCACCTTTTCTTGGTTAATTACGTCAGAACAGATGGATTATTCATGAAAATGCGATCTGAAAAAGCAGGGACCCTCTAAAAACCAACTGAGAAAAACAAAATAGGAAAGGCTAAGTGGCAATATTCCGTTGTTTACCATCTTATATTGGAATTGCTTTATCTACAAACCAGAACTCCAGGTAGGAATATTTGCTCCTTGCGGCACTTATCACGTTCACAATTCTTCTTTTACGGCTGCATGCTTCCCTGAACCGTGAGCACCAGAGAGGGTTGAACCTGCACCTGCTTTTACTCCCTGTTGTATTTCTAGCACCTACCACAGTGTCTAGCACACAGTGGGTACTCAATAAACTTGTCAAATGAACAAAAAGAATACTACCAAAGCACTTGAAACAGTTCCTTCCACCACAGTAGGCACAATATTGACTATTAGCCATTTAAAACACGAATGAACCTGTATCTGTAACTAACTAAGATTATTCTCCTTGGGTTTTGCTGTATTTTCAGGATTCCTTGGGGAGGAATAAGAACATGAAAACTTTGGTATTATAATAGTATAATTTTGAGTCAAAAATCTTTTAATGAAGCTGAATTCGACCAAGGATTTGAAATGCAAAATTTAAAAGCTGTTTTCCCACACAGGTTTTATATGATGAAGACGTTTTTAAGGAAGTTTTTTCTTTTAACTCAGTGTTTACTCAGGAAATTTTAACATGTTCTATTTTACATGAAAAGTTGAGCATATTATTAAGAACAGGAATATTAATTGATAGTCACTGTGAACTATAATACTGTCTAGCCTTTGGGGTGAGCAATTAATTATCATCACTTTTTTGTTTTTATTTTAATTAAGCACTTATGTAACACTTTACATATTTGATGTATCTTATAACCATTAATTACCAAATTAATGCAAAAACATAAATTACACATGTTCAGAAGAAAGAATCATCTTTAAATTACAAATAAAGGAGCTGTTAAGTTTGCATAGCTTTTCTCTTTGGGGAGAAAATTCTGCCCATATATAATAGGAGTGTCAAAAAACATTTTCCTATAAAGAATGACAGGAATAGTAAATGTTAACTAACAGTTTATAAGATTGACTTGTAGCAGATATTAAAAAAATGGATATTGTTTAACTCTTAAAAAATACCTGCTGTTTTAAGGAACACACATTTTTAGGCGCCTATTAGTCGATACATGTGCCTGCTCCCCTTGTGCAGCTGGGTCCCTACAGGAAGAGGAGTTTTGTATTTTTCCTCCCTAACGGAGGATTTAAGGAAGGAGAATAAAGACATCCTTTCAGAGAAGGTGCCCTGTGCCTTCAGAAACAGAGGAAAAGCATGAGTTTGGGATGCAGAGGCTTTGTGAGGGTTTTGAGTTTGAAACAGAGAGGTGGAGCTAAGGGTCTCTGAGCTGGGGTGTATCTGTCATGAGCCCATGCAGCCTGCTCCGTGGACCCTGGAAGATCTCAGAAGGGACTGTGCTGAGGAGGGACTGGCCTTAGCTGGCTGGAACTAACTCTTCCTGAGCTAATAAAAAACATTGTGAGAGGGAAAGTGAGGTCTCCAGAACAAGACTGTTGGGGTTTGGTTATCTGAACAACTTTGGGCAAGTTCCTCCACCCTCAAAACCTCAGTTTCCTCATTTATGAATTGGGGACAATAATTATATGTACCTCGTGGGGTTGGTGTGAAGATGAAATGAGTTAATTCATGTGAAGCACTTTAAACAGTAGCTGGTATACAGTAAATTCTCAATCAATGTTAGTCATTTTTATTTGTTAGTATTTGTAGCAAAACTAGGAAATGGTTTAGAGAAGAGGCCCCTGTCATTACAATGCTTCCTTGAGGAAGATGATGGTCCTACTCTAACAGGTATCAGAGCAGGTTCGAAATTGGTCTACTGCCTCCCCATATCTAAGGAAATAGAATTGGTGCACGACCCCAGGCAGCACACCAGATCTGTGTCTATGGAAACGTACAACCCAGTAATTGGATTGGATTTGATAAAGAACTAAATATACGTAGGTTGAATGGAGAAATGAATAAATTAGAAAATAAATTTGTATGAGAAGGAAATTTCTAACAGTATCACCGAAAGAAAGTGAGCCCCTGTCACTGGAGGCAGGCAAAAAAATAGTCTGGGAGAGAACAGTGAGTAATACCTGGATTCTTTGGAGTCAGGTGGACCCGGCTAAAATTTGGGCACTGCCACTTAAAAGCTACATGACCCTGGGAATTTTTCCTAACCCTTCTCAGCTACAGCTCCTGTATCTGTAAAATGTATACATTAACTGTACCAATCTCATAGGGTTTCAGTGGCGGTTAAAAGAGATAATGCATGCACCATAAGAGTCCAATAAACCATAATCATAAATAGCAGTAAAAGTAGTTATTATCATCATCAGGATGGGTAAATACAGGTCAAAGACATTATAAGTGGGCCTGTGGGGTCAGTTCAGAGATGGGACTGAATGACTTCTCGGTTTCCTTTCAAATTTCTTGTCCTGTGCTTCTATTTTCAGCAATTCTATACTCTTTCTTAGAAACTTTTGAGAGTAGTAAGTGTGTGTTATATATTAAAGAGAGAGGGAGAAATCTGCCTGGTAACAGTAAGGAGTGTAGTCTGTGGCCAGGGAAAGGAATAACAACAATAGGTGCATCTGAAGAGGGATTACATCTGAGACCTTGATTTTATTGGCCTATATTCTAATCACCAAATTAAGCAACCACAGAACTAGCCATGAGAGACCAGAGGTAAAAAGAAGTGAACTAACTGTGGTCTCCGAGCAGTCATGAGCTCACCCGGCAAGCTCTGGGTCGCTCAGAGTATGGTCATTCTCCCTGGTCTCTCTATTTCTAGCACAGGATCAACAGGAAACTCTTTCATTCTTGTATTTATTTGCTCGCTCAGTTCTCTTTGGTATTAGTGTTAGACTTCAAGCTGAAGCTTCTACTTCTGGAAGGAATCCCTTGTAAGACAGATCCAACCTGTTCTAGGTGGTCCTAGATGGCAGAACCCAAGTCCAGGCTGTGACGACAAAGCAAGGTGGTGTCAGGAAAAACTTACTCATAGCCGTATCAGGGCCACCATGTTGCGTAATTCAAGGAAGTGCCATTAACATTGTGGTTATGTGCTGCAGTATCTGGATCAGCATGGAGATCTCCAAAGTTACTAGATGCATTGTCATAAGAGATGGCCCAACAGAGACTGGGAGACCTGGAAGTTATGATGATTAGATGGAATGTTGGCTCTCATCAAACCAGAACTTTTGGATGCTAAAACATTTTAAGATATAGCTCTTTCCTGCCTTCTGTGAACTGACATTCTCTCTAGGGAAAGGATTGAGTTAAGACACAGTGTAGCTATTGGTTATCTATGTTTGAATGCCATCACAGTTGCACAGGGAGTGCATTATGTATTATCTCATTTGAAATAAAATGTTATTTTCCTAATCTGGCCAAGGCAGGAAAGAGAGAGTTTACCAATAATACTGAAGTTTGTTTGGAGAGAAAAATGCTTATTAACAAAATCCTATCCACGAAAAGAGAGAGAGAAAGAGAGTTTGTCTTTCCACATTTAAATATATGCCTTCTAAATACAGATTGATAAAACTTGAACAAGAACAATCTGGTACACACAACCTCCTGGTCAGAATCTAAGGTGTTGGGTAAAAGATAAGAGGAAAGATAAGATGAGTTTGTCCACTTTGGCATATGTTAGCCTGGAGAACCAGATTTGGGAGCAGAGCCCCAGTATATAAGAGGGCTGTTACCTCTAACACAGTGGAGTTTATTTTAGAGACCCTTTGAGGATTTCAGTAAACTATGGATTTTTCTCCTCCCCCCAAAAAAGACATATATGTCTGTACTTCTGCACGTGTAAATATCTCACACACATGCATGCATGCACTATTACATACAGAATCCCATTTGTGGACCCTGGAATTCCTGGATTCCACATAAAGAACTCATGTGTAGAATAGCGTTTGTTGCTTGTCAAGTATGCTCCTGCTGTTTGTAGGGTGAAGATTTTGCTTCTGCAGCCCTTCTGGAACCTCCCCAGGAGTAGGAACCTCGTTTTCCTTTCTACCACATCAGTGCCTAGTGCGATGCCAAATGTAAGGGTAAGCGTTTAATAACTTCGTCAAATGAATAAATGTTGAAAGGCTGATTCCCAAGTTAGAGCCAGAACTAGACTTTTCCCCAACCATCCCAAACTGAAAGAAAAATCATGTTTTGATATGCTTTTCTCCTCTCATAGAAAGTACTCACTGGACAAGCAAGACTTTTCAACACCTCTTCTTGAAAGAGGACAGAAATTTCCTCATTCTAAAAAGAATCTAAAACCTGGGTCCAAAAAGGAATTTTCTAACCAGGGAGAAACAGCCAGAAACATGCAAACAAACATCATAAAACATTCAAATAAAATGGCATGAAAGGGTGAGTGACATGCGAGGAGTGCCAGGGAGCTTAACAAAGCAGCCTTGGGGAGGCCTTTAAGGAACACCTCCCACTGAGTTCCCTGCAGTGCCCTGGTCACTTGGGCTAGATTTTGGAAATGTGTCTGCCTCCTTGTTCTTGTCCAACCATCCCCTCAGCCAAAACCAACTAGGACACAAGGAATGTGTTCTGAGGGAGTGTGAATGCTACAACTGGCCCCTTTATGAGCCTTCCTGGAAGCCCCATGGTGCTCCAGCCCCACGGCTGGGATTCACAAGCTGGGATGAGCCTTTAACATGAACCTGGAGGCTCCTCCAGGCCATGGCTCAGCCCCTGGAAAATGCCATTGAGACAGTTGGGAGCAGTTCAGAGAGGACTGAGTAGGAGTGCTGCAGTGGGCCAGACCCCTTCTGAAGAAGGAAAAGCACGGGGTCACTCATTTGACATGAAATAAGAGAAAAGATGCCTACTGACTAGTTTTTCTGAACAACAACGGGCCTCTTGTGGTGGAGAGAAGTGAGGGGAATTCAGCTTCCCAGCTGCCAGATCTGCCCTTTTGGGTCTGAGCCCAGTAAGACTTAAGCCATCCTGGCCCGAGATGCTGACTTACTCATTGGCATTTCTGCCAACATTGGGCTCTTGATCAACCACTTATAAGGCATATTTGTGATTACTTGAGTTCTCAGAGTTTGGAAGACCAGGGTTTTGTGGCCCACGTTAAGCATGAGGCTTTGGGCAAAGAATCCACTTAGCAATATGGTTTATTTACCATTTGTGAATTCAATCATAATTTATTTAACATTGGCTTTGAACAAAAATGAATAAAACTCAATTATTTTCCTTTAGATATGCACAGTCTGAGAGAGAAGATGAATATGGATCTAAGCAATTGCAATGGCAGAAAATGATGATATACATACAAAGACCAATGGAGGACACAGAGGAAAGGGTTCAAATTTCAATTATAAAAATCAAGAAAGTTTCATGGAGGAAGAGGTGTTTGAACTGAGATGCAAATAGGATTATGTGAGAGAGAAATAGATGGTACATGCTCCAGCCCACCTTCAGAGGCTCTAAGAATAAAGATACATGTGATTAAGTAGTTAAAGTGCTGAGATTTACTTGGAAGAAAACATTTGTACGCTTAAGACCTTGGTGATTGATAATCATTTACTGTAATGGCCTCTCAATAATGTTGTGTTAGCCACTAGTAAGGTGCCGGCTGAAGCCTGATAAACACTGCATTGGCCCTAAAATGGGAGCTATGAAGGTGAGAGTTAAGGTGGCGACACTGTCTTTCACACAGAAAGCTTCCACAGATTTGGGTCAAGTTCACATCTTCAATATCCTTAAAACAGAATGTTTTGCAGTGGGATAGTCAGTCTGACTTAAGTTGGAATCCTGGTTCTGCCAATGCTACATGTTTGACCTGGGGCAGGCTACTTAGATTCTCTGAACCTGAATTTTCTCAACTA
Organism: Equus przewalskii; assembly: GCF_037783145.1. Lineage (NCBI taxonomy): Eukaryota > Metazoa > Chordata > Mammalia > Perissodactyla > Equidae > Equus > Equus przewalskii. The sequence continues at coordinate 64,131,956 of NC_091831.1, forward strand.
GGAAATAGTAGCAAATTTACTCACCACACAGGGTTCTTCTTTTTCTTTTCTTTTAGTGAGCAAGACTGGCCCTGAGCTAACATCTGTGCCAATCTACCTCTATTTTGTGTGTGGGACCTCTCTACAGCATGGCTTGATGAGCAGTGTGTAGGTCTGCACCAGGGATCCAAACCCATGGACCCCAGGGCTGCAGAAGCAGAGTGTGTGAACTTAACCACTAAACCACTGGGCTGGCCCCCTTTATTTTTTTAGTGAGGAAGATTCACCCTGAGCTAACATCTGTGCCAGTCTTCTTCTAGTTCATATATGGGATGCCTCCACAGCATGGCTGATGAATGGAGTAGGTCCAAGTCCGGGATCTGAACCCACGAACCCAGGCCACCAAAGCGGAGTGCAGGGAACTTGTAACCACTCAGCCACAGGGCTGGCCCCCCAGGATTGTTCTTAAGAGTAAAAGCAATGATGCTTCTAAAACACCAGCACCTATCAGGTCCCCAGTAGAGGTTAGCACCCCTCCTAAGGTGTCATAGAATTATGACACTTGATAGGGCTAATTCAAACTATCTGTCATGATCCTCAATCTGTAGTGATATTTCTCTTGCCTCTTACCCCAACTTCCGCTTGTATTGAGTATAAATCAAACTTCCTGGACTTGTGTAAATTTCAGGTAAGCCTTGGACTTAAAGCTAACTGAGTTACAAGTGACCACATAGAGGCTGCAACCACTAGGCCCATCATTAGCCCACCCCTTCATTCTCTCCCTTGGCAATTTCCCACTGAGTTCTCCTTAAGATATTCCCTCCAGAAAGGGCTTTAATTTGGTCAATATAATACATTTTTACCACCTCTAATAAGCCAAATTTGAGTGTAAAGAGAGCCAATGGGGGCCAAAGCTTTTGATTTTCATAGGCTTAAATCAAGCTATGAGAAAGACCAGAATTTTTTTGGTATTGGGATAGTCTACTCTCAGATAGTTGGCCCCATAGTGCCTGCATCTACCCACGTCACCCTGTGAATAAATTTTTTAGTGCAGACACTGCTGCCAAGAAACAGAGACGTGCTGGAGATGACCTGACAGAGGGCATCCTTGATTCTTGAAGTGTGGACTATGAACACCTTTTTATCAAGCATGAAGAATCACTTGTGCTACTTGATAAAAAGCAGATTCAAGGGACTCACTGCAGACTTAATGGATAGGGTAGTGAATTGGCATGCTTGACATGTTCTCCTGTTGATTCTGATTCCCACTATAGTTTGGTATTTACCAAACTGATGGGTATAACAGGGGCCTTCCACCAGCATCAAAGGATGGCCATCAACAGGCTTCCAATCCATGGAAAGATGCTGTGGCTGGAACTGAGGTAAGCTAGAGGGGCTGGTGAGGTCATGGTTAGGGTGGAGCCAGAGTTCTGGAAGAGATGAGTAGTCTGGACTGTATTATGTTTGGTGTCATAGGAAGGCAGGTACCAAATGTCAAAACAAGATAAGAGGTCAGAATCAATGCTGAGGAGACACAGCTGAGGAAACAAAGGGCCAGAGTAAGCAGCAGTAAGATAGGTAGTCAGATAGGAGCAAGAAAACTATAATGTCATTTCCAGAGATGTCATGGGTCCTATGAGGATTCTCAAAGTTTCTTGTCCTGGCTTCTAAAGGAGAAGAAGGTAAGATATCAGATGCTTAATTAGAGAAGAATAAGATCATCTTTGTCATTTGTTTACAAAATTCTGCAAGCAATCCTGAATCCCAGTGTCCGGCTCCTGTCTGTCACTTAGCTCTGATCATGGGACATTAAACACCAGCCATGGGTCACATTGGTGTGAGGAGCAGAGCCATACATCAGACAGTGTCCTGCACATTTTGGATATTAATCCTGACAGAAAAATCTTTAGCATTGCGTGGATTAGTCAATGTAAATTCATTAACTACTTGTCATGACTGTAATATAATCTGGCCTGACCGTAAAGACTCAACAGCACAGCGGTAATCAAATCTATGCAGAAAACAACACATTTCTGTTTAGACTCAATGACTGCTACTTTTGCTAGATCAGAGGCTGGGGCTTTAAAGAGAATAAAAAGGTACTCCTATGCACATCCCTGGGAGGGGCCTTCCTGTCTGAAGAAGAGTAGCGCAAGCCACGGCAATTTGAAGTTACCTTCCATTTCTGGCAAACCTCACACCCTCCACATAATAGAAATCTGTCAATCTCTAGACCCCATCAGCAAGAAGTTCACAGATGATAAAGCAGAATGTCTTCTGCAGAGTTGAACATTTCCTCCCAGGATGAGTCATTAACGGGTTTTAATCATGCTCATTAGCCAGCCATTAAAGTCATGTCCAGCTTTTCACCGCCAGAAAGGAGAGGAGAGAATGATTGTGGTGGGGGGACACCTCACCTGGTGAAATACTCACCATCTGTCCCCAGTTGGAACTCCTGGTATGAAGCGCCTTGATTTATGGCTCCAGCACTCTTAGATCACCAGCACTGACTCTACTTATTTCTCTACGTTGAGCCAGGCCCGAGCCCACCAGAACTCGAAACAGTACGAATTGAATATTCACTAAAATCAGAGGCAAGCCAGCGCCAACTGACCAATCACGAGGTCTCCATTTCGGTAAAACATGCATGTTAAATGCTGTAGCTTTGATGCATTAAAGAGCCAGTAAGAGTGTGGCTTTGGAACAAAAGAGTGCAACGGAAATTACTATGAATTTGTTTCTGTTCTATTCTGGAAGCAACTGCTACTAAGTAAAGCAACATGGACCTTATAAATGCAGAAAGAGTGAATATTTAAGATTTTTAATATCTCGCTATTTACCTATCATTCTCTGTCTCTTCCAAATTTTTTTTTACAGATTTTTTTTTTCCTTTTTCTCCCCAAAGCCCCCCAGTACATAGTTGTATATTCTTCATTGTGGGTTCTTCTAGTTGTGCCATGTGGGACGCTGCCTCAGCGTGGTTTGATGAGCAGTGCCATGTCCGCGCCCAGGATTCAATCCAACGAAACACTGGGCTGCATGCAGTGGAGTGCGCGAACTTAACCACTCGGACAGCCCCTGTCTCTCCCAAATTTTACTTGGTCTCTGAACTGTTCTGTGTTCTTTTATCTTTATACAAATCTGTACTTTATTTGAACAGAGTAACTGATGAAGGGCTTCATAAACAGTAGGTGTTTTATAAAGTTTTTTTTAAATGATGAAATAGCACATGTGTATTTTCTTAGCTAAGAATTATGAATACAAAGTGATTTCATTCATTTGCAGCATAAGAGTTTTTCTTTTTGTGCCTCTGTCTAGTGACCCAAAACAATCTGCTTATAGTAACCTATTTCCCTGTCTGAGCCTTTTCATTTATAACCTGCTCATTTAGATTTTTTTTGAGGAAGATTAGCCCTGAGCTAACATCTGTGCCTATTTTCTTCCACTGTATATGTGGGTCACCACCACAGCATGGCTCAGGAGTGGTATAGGTCCATGCCCGGGATCTGAACCTATGAACCTGGGCTGCCAAAGCAGAGCATGCTGAACTTCACCACTGCACATTGGGGCCCACCCCTCATTTAGAATTTTATCTGTACTGTAGAGCAGTTCAGTTTTTAAGTTAAGTTTTTTTTTTCTTTCCCTCCTTGTTGCAGTAGCTATAAAATCTCTCCTTCGTCTCTTCCCTAGACTCAGATTCTAGTCCACATTAATTTCTGTGGTAAATTTTCCTGCCTTTCCTCCTTGCTCCTCACTTAATTGCCTGTAGCGCTCAAACGTGGTATGATGGAACAACTAGGCAAGCCCTTGACCTCTAACTTCATGGCCTCACCTTCCAGTGCAGGAAGTCCAGGCATGTGGTGAAAAAGAGCGTCCTAAAGAGCATAGCATCCAGGATGGTCCAGGGAAGAGTTTGTATATTCCTGCGGGTGAACAGGTGGACTTTGCTAATGAGAAGTAAAGGAAGAGCCAAATAATGAACCAGCAAAGTAGACCACCTGAGTGGAGAGCAGCCACAAGAAACAATGCTATACATGCAGCACTGGGGGCATCCTAGCAAAACTAGAATATGGCCACAGTTCCAAAAGAACTTGATATTAAAGCAAGACCCAGTCCTTGAAACCAGACATTTGGCCTCAGGAATGAGCTAACTAGAACTTCAAACCTCATGCTCAGAGCCAGCGTACTCTCTGAGCATCAAGTTTGAACTCATAGTTACCTCCTACCTAGGACAGGAGTGAGTTGAGACCTCAAGTAGATGGTGGACAAGTGGCCCCAGCAGTGGGAAGAAGCTTGCTGTAAAGATAAACAGAAGGTAGGTCAGGATGGTCCTGGACAGTTAAAATCCATTAACTGACTTACAACAAATTCACCTGAGAAGAGCTCGGTGATTTAGCAATCGTTCTATGCAAATGTGGGTGACTAGGCCCTTGTCCAACAATTCCCAAGAGAATCATGTTAGTGCTAAAATTAAAAATTAGACCACAACTAGCATTGAATTATGAGAGACGAGCAATAACCTGTTATAAATCAACATTTAACTGCTATCCTTAAGGAAGTGTCAGTTATGAAGGACAATAAATCTGAATTACATGAAAACAAATGCTGTTGGTACACTGTGGGTCCTATTTGATTTAAGCATTTCTCACCAAGGCCGTCACTCCTAATATAGGCATAGGATAGAAGGAAGATGATAGGAACTTCTGCTAGAGTTGCCCTGTTCTCCCTGTCTATCAGCACAATTATTCTGCCCAGTGCTACCTATCCCTACCTCCTCACCTCCAGGCAGGACTTTCAGTGGAATCTTGAATTATTTTGGAAGCTGTTAAGGGAGATGGGGAGAAGGCTGTGGAAGATCATCCAATTTAGGTGTTGGATTCTCTAATGATGTCTTAATCTATTTCTTTACTGATGTTTCATTCATATTAGTGACAGAATCATGATGTTATAGAATGCTGAGGCCCTTTCTTTTGCTCATAAGGAAACCAAGACACAAAGAAGGGAAGTATCTTTTTGCGACTGAATAGCCAGTGAGATCCAGAGGTAAGACCAGAACCCAGGTTTTCTGGCTCCTGCTCTGAACCCTTTTCCCAGCTGTTTTTGTAAAGTGTGTAGGCCTCCGAGGACAGGCCCTGGGTGGTACTTTCTCTTCAGGGTTCAGCACAGCCCCGGGCTCACAGAGATGCTAGGTCAGACCTTGTCGTTCAATTAGATATTTGACTGGGCCTCTACAATGATGTTTTCTCCATTTACCGCCCCCCACCCCCATCCAAATGCCAGCCAGGCTGCTCAAGATAGGTCCTCATCTCAGCTGTGTGGCTTCCATTATAGCACAATCCTTGCCACCATTGCAGACCTGGTCTCCCTTTTTGTGACTTCTTTCCCACAAGCTTGTCTTGCTTCTAATGGTTGGGCAGTATCAGATGGTGGCTAAGAGCTTTAGAATCAAGCTCACCTGGATTCAAATCTCACAATTTAGCTCTGAGAACTCAGGTGCATTATCAACCTGCTCTCAGTCTTGGTTTCTTCATTTGTAAAAGGGAGGTAATCATAACTATGTGTTCATGGTGGGAGTGAGAATTACGTTAGATGAGGTATTACATTAGATTAAGTATGAGGAGTACCTGGCTCTTGATAAGTGCCCAAAATCTGGTAGCTATTAATTATAACGTGCATCCACATTAGAGGTGGAGGCAGAAGCTGGTGGAATTCAGTGCCAGAAGGCTATGTTTGAAGATGCCCCACTCTTTTTCTAATTCTATTTCCTGGTATCTAGTATTACATGTTTCCTATTGCATTTTCTCAAATCATCTTGAGCTCAGGCATGGAGATGTATCCTTCATTTATTCCACATTTGTCAAGCACGTGCTCTATCAGTCAAGCTGACAGACAGCAAACACCCTGCCCCCAGCCCTGCATTCCTTGCAAAGTTGGGTTTGCTAGATGGAGGGTAGCTTACAGATTCTATGACCTGAGGGTTCTAGGGGTGAGATGTGACATTTTTCAGTCATATGGGAGGTATAGCATTCAGAAATGGAGTGTATCTGGAGGCCTGCCCCCTGAGGACTCCCTGGGCTCCCTTTGTCTCCTGGAGGGAATCTCAACCCAGACAACAATGTCTTTACACCTCCTTAGATATAGAGACCCTCGTGCTTTTTAATGGCAAAAAGAAAAAAGCCCTCTTTTTGCTGACCCTGAATTGCCATCGCAACACTCCAGTCCTTCCATAGGTTATCTCCAGCTTGTCCAGTTGAGAGTCACTCTCATTCTCTAGTCAGGCCCTGGGGCTGGAGCCTCCACTAGCTGCAAAGCCCAGGTGATTGTGGCAGCCCTAATCAGAATAGTAAAGAAATATCAATTGGAAGACATCTCTACACCTATAAAATAAACCCATTCCAAAAAATAGTGACTTTTGCACTTCTGTGACTTTGCGTTTCCACTAGAATAATGTGAGCTCCATGAGAAAAAAGATCACCCTCATCTTCTATTGCATTTCCATCCACAGTGTCTCACACAGTGCCAGGTATAGTAGGTATTTGGTAAAAATTTGTTGAGTGAATGATCCCCAGTGTATAGAGATAATCTTCCAAAACTAAAGGGCTTATTATATGCCAGATGCTGTATACACACACTGTACACACCTTACACCTTATTATATACTAGATACTGTTCACACACTGTACACACCTTACACGAAGTAACCTCTCTATGCCTCAGTTTCCTCATCTGTAAAATGGACATAGTATTAGGAATGATACTTACTATCACATGGTAAGTATGTGATAAGTATGAGTTTAAGTAACTTGTGTGAGGTCATATGGCTGAGAAATGATGAAGCCAAGGCCGGAAATCAAGCAATCAGGATCTTGAGTCTAGGGTCTTGGCTAACAAGGCTGCAGAGCCATCTTAGTGGAGAAGTGGAGTCTGGGCCAACTGCCCTCATAAATGCTCATGTCTCCCAACACCCACACAATGTGTTCTGATAAAGTAACATTAAAATAACTGTTTCTACTAGCTTAATGGAGAAAGAGTGTGGACCAAATTGCAAGCTTGAAGGAGGAAGTTAGTACTACCCTCTGCCATGTGGTAGTCCTATGGAAAACTCTGGATTTGAAGTATTCCAGGGCTCCTCTCTTCTCCTAAGCACACTTCTCTTATCCCTGTCATATGTATAAGTCATGAGCTAGGCTGAGCTTGATGAGCACAGGGACCAAATCTACGCCATCATCCTATAGCTTTGTTGCCCAGCACAGTGCCTGACAATAGGAGGGTCCAAAAACAAATCTGCTGAATAAATGAAATGAGTGAATGAGGAGATTACCATGTGATGGGTGGGGCTTTTTTAAAAAGAAAGAGTGTTGAGTGTAACTGTTCACGGTTCAGGGAGAAAAAGCCAATAGACATCATTTTCTTTTATTGGGACTCAAGTTTTGAATCAAATCCCAGAACCCAGATTTCAGAAGAGACAACAAAAATAATTATCTTTAAAATTCACTTTGAGTAGTGTGACTTTTCTTTGGAAATTTTCAGTACATAATTTTGAGGATGCCAGTTGGGAGGGAGGATTTTTTTTTTCCTGATAAAACTGTACAGACCACTTCAATTATCCCTGGGAAAAGGGACCTTTGTTTTCCCTCCTCTGGTCTTTCATTGAACCATGCCTGTCCCATGAGGAACTATGGGAAAGAAGATGATGTGTCTGCTTGTCTCTTTTTCTCTAATAAAGTTTGTCATTTACTGAAAACTAAAATGCCATCCTCTTCCCTGCATGATTAATGCCCAGACAGCCTCTCCAAGCTTTAGACTGCTGAGCCACAGTGAAGAATGGAGCCCCATTGCCTTCCCTTCCCCTGGAGCCTGCCACACATGACACATGTGCAACCAGGCACACACAATGCAGATGCATGCGAGAGCACACCACACACAAACACGCCAATCTGCTCCATGTTTGTATCAACCTGGGCCAACATGCTCAGCCAAGGGAGAAGGGTTTTGCTTTACTTCTTACAGGGACTCCAGGTTGTGTTCTTGCTCTCTGCAGGTGGCGAAAAATGAGATCAGAGTTGGCCTTTCTCTCCTTGGGGAATCTAGTGAAGTATAGAACACGTTAGAGCTAGGCGTCAGCCAGCCTGCCTGAAAGGACATGAGGAAGTGGCTGTCCAATCTTCTTGCTGAAACATGGACAGCATCCCTGGTAAGCTACCAGCACGTAAGCTCCACAAGGACAGGGCTCCTTGTCTGCTTTGTTTACTGATGTACCCTAAGTCCCTACAAGTGTGCCTGGTACCTAGTAGGTGCTCAATAAATAGATTTTGAATAGTGGTTGAAAGAATGAGTAGCTGGATAGTTTTTAGAAAAATACATCATCTTTCCTGGAATATATCACCTGGAACATCCTTCCCTCTTCTACCCCTTCCCAAGGCAAAGTCCCACTATATTTCAAGGGCAGCTCAATGTCACCTCCTCTCTGCTGTTTGTGTAGAGTCTCCACTCCAGATATAGGTATTACTCTATCTTCCTAGCCTTCACAGTACTTTACACATTTCACTTAGAAAAATGGGCATATTGAGTTGCAATTATGTAGTTACATGTTTTTGTCTTCCACTAGTAGAACAGTTTTCTAATTAGACACCCCAATTGTTCATTTCTGTGTCCCTGGAATCTACTAAGATTATTACAAGTCACTATAGCACAGTGACTAAAAGGCTGTCTCTAGAGCCAGACCATTTTGGTTTGAATCCCAGCTCTGCTATTTGCTAACCATGCAGATATGCTCAGTTTCTGACTTTGTGTCTTCCTTTCAATTTTTTGTATTCATTTTTTCTGACATTAACAGTATCTCATAATAGTTGTGAAGGCTTTAATGAATTAATGTATGGAAAGCACTTAGACTCTGCTTTGCTTTGTGCAAATTAAGCACTCAGTAAATATTCACTTTTATTTTTTATTTAGAGTGGTGCTTATAATTGACATTTCTTTTTAAAAATGCATTTGTCTTCTGGTGTTTTAGTATTCAAGCAAATCTTTTACCAATAGTAACCCCTGATTTTTGTTTGGGAACTCATCTCACCCTAAATCCTAAATCTCAGTCTCTGTGGTTTCCCAGAGCTCATTCTCCTCTCTCCAGTGCAGCAGGCTTGTGAAGCAGGTCTAGCCAATCATTTCCCTGGTCCAATGATTGGGTCATAGATGGATACATGAGTCCATCACAGCCAGCAAGGTAGTGTGAAGTTTTTATCGGGATTCCTGGCACAAAGGAGAATGCCATTTCCACACTGGACTGAATGTGGAAAGATTTGAGTCACTTCCTCCAGCTGTCTTGCCTCCAGGAGGGCAGAACTTATCTGAGAAGAGTCAACAAGGAGGAGAGCTGGACCTAGAGATAGACAGGGGAAAACTGGAGCTCTCATGACAATGTTTGAGCCCCTGATCAATGTGCCAGGAGCCAGCAATGCTCCTGGACATTTCCTTTTATGAGCACTGTTCCCATGATGGGAACAATTACACAACAATTACTCTTCAATATAGTGGCTTTAAATAATGTCAAAATGTATTTTGCTCTCAAATCTATAAATTGGGCAGGGTTCAGCAGAGATAGCTCACATCTCCTCTATTATGTGTCAAAGGTGATGGCCCGAGGGCTGGAAGCTGGGATCTTTTGAAGGTTCGGTGGTTGATGCTGACTGTCAGCTAGGGGCACCAATTCCTCTCCACGTAGGTGTCTTTAGGTGGCCTTTCCTCATGGGCTAATTGGACTTCATCACATCATGGTGGCCACTTTTCCTTGAGTGAGCATCCCACTCCCACCCCTAGTAAAACAGAGAGCCAGGCAGAAATTGCACCCTTTTTAAGGAAAGTCACTCTGCACCAGTTCTTGACTAGTTGGAACACTCACAAATCAGCTTAGATTCAAGAGGAGGGGAAAGGTAATGTTCTGGAAGAGGATGTGGTACTGGAAATTGAACTGTGCCTCAAATCCTTTTCGACAAAGTCAGTCTGGGTTAGACTTTCTATCACTCATCACAGAAAGAATCCTAACTATACAAAGGTTGATAGACATTTGTTGAATAGATGACTTCATTGTTGAAAATCTGCCTTGCCTAACCTTATAGAGTTTGCTGTTTCCCCTTCAATCAAACCATAACTTTTATCATCTTTCATTCTGCTATACATTTTGTTCAGGAAAAAAAACTCTCACATTGTAGGAAAGCCTAACAAACAGTGGAAACTAAATAGATTCATTCAACTAATTAGTCTTGTCAATCAGGGCAAGCTCACTTCTGCAAGGCTTCAGCCTCATGGTACCTGGAGTACGTATTTGTGAAAACATTCTAAGCTTCTCAAAACAGTTTTATGCTCATATACACCGGGGAATGTCAGGGTAAACCAAAATGAAAGAAGATTTTTTAAAATTTTAGTCCAGGACTTTCAAAATTCTTAATGTGTCACTCACCAACAGGGTCTACAGAGCACAGACTATTCTGAGCAAATTGGACCACAGAACATTTTCTTCTAAGACCCTCTTGCTCAGCTCCGGTGTTCAGAGAAACACGGTTTGAGAAATAATGACATTCCTAAAACAGATCTCGGTGGCAACCATAAACCTTTTGCATTTTTTTCTCTACTTGCCTGTTTTTAAAGTTTTTAAAATTATTTTCTCTAGCCTATTAAATTTCATATTTATTGTATAAACATTCTACAAATGGTGTCCATATGAGTATGACCTTCTCTGATTCATTTGGGGGAGTAACTGCTATCTTCCTGGGTGGGATAATATCTTTCATCTACAGAATGTGAGCCTGTATGGTGTGTGGTAACATTGACACGCCATGGAGTAAGATAAGTCTTCCTGCCACCAAGAGACGTGCCTTTTCCCAATTTAGAGGGGCTCTAATTCTTTCTGACAGTCTCATGGGTGCACTATGTCTGGCATATATTTCCTAGCTCTGGAAACTGGATCCAATCCTTCAAACCAAGACTTCCTTTCAAAAGCAATGCCATGAACCAGCAAACAAATGGTGGGTATTCACTTTCTTCACTAACCATGTTGCTTTGCTAATATTCATTTGTTATGTTTCTTTAGTTATAGTTTGCTTGGAACTTGGCCATTTTGGATTGGTTATTCTAAGCAGAAATGGGAGTGAAGCAGCTCTAGAAATGTTGGCTTCCTCTCAACTGTCTTAATTTCCCAATTAAGTGCTCTGGTACTTGCTGCCTGCTAAGCATTCTTTTCAGGAAACTCCTCTATGGTTTCACATGGTAGCTGGTACCTATTGTTGTTGAATATTTACCAGCTGCCAGAACTCAATAGTTGACACCGAACAGACCCACACTGGACTGAGCATCTACCCAGCAATTTACAATCCTTTTCTTGTGGGTTTCTGATGGAGAGAATATCACAAACAGCAGGAGGAAATTTTATCCACCAGAGAAATGACACACAAGGCTCACTCTCTTCCAAATATCTCTGTCTTTAAGAGAAAATTCAGCCCAATCATACAGAGGTCCTTGGAAACAAGACTGTGACTTTTCTTTAGATCATGTAGGAAATGATAAGATAAAAGGGCCAGGACATAAACAGTGGGCTGAAAGGGCTCATGTTTGACTTGAACGTTGCTCAAAGTATTTTCCAATTAACATCTGTTATGCAGAATATTGATAGTTATTGAAAAAAGGGAGAGATTATTTAGTCAGATAAATTTAGAAAACCTGTGGTTAAGAACTTTTTTATTACAGGACTTATCAGAGCCTTTAATACATTAATGTGTTTTGTACATCTCCAAAAGGGACATGTTCCAAAAGGAAAATTATCTGGACACTTCACACGAGTTAACTGATTTTAATCCTCATGATTCCATGAAGTAGATAGGATTCCTACCCTTGTTTTACAAATGGGAAAGTCAAGGCACAAAGACATGACATTTCTTGTCCAAAGTCACTCAGCAAATAGGTGGTGGAATCAGAAATTAAACCCAGGCTATCTGGTTCCAGGACTTTTGCTTTGACCCATGATAGTGTACTGACTTGATAAATATTGAGAGAAGTGTAAATGTACCATGGGAATCATTACAGGGAAATGGAACGGCACTGCCCGTAAGTAGTTTTACAGTATGTTTAGAGTAGAGAATCTCTGATGGAAAGAATTTTGTGCTTTTTCATGTGACAATCATATTCGTAACTCTTTCTAATGACACCAGTTTCTCCCATTGTATTATACCCTTAAGCATGCAATGCACAGCATATGGGAAGGCACTGTGAATCATAGGGTTGTGTCTGGTGGCTCCTTCTTGAACTTGGAAAACTAATACTTTGGCTTTCTTGTTGCTTAAAATTTCTTAAATTATATTCCAAAATTTCACGTGCTTTTTTTAAAATTGAGACTATTTTTTAAAGCAGTTTTAGTTTTACAGAAAAGTTTAGCAGAAAGTACTGACAGTTCCTACATGCCCCCTTCCCACTCCCACAGTTTTCCTTTTTATTAATATCTTGCATTGTGATAATTTGTTACAATTGATGAACAAATATTGAAAGGTTATTATTAACTAAAGTCCATAGTTTACATGAGGATTCACGTTTTGGTGTTGTACAGTTCTATAGGTTCGTACAAATGCATAATTTCATGTATCCACCAGTATAGTATCACACAGAATAGTTTCACCCTAAAAATCCCCTGTGCTCCAATTATTAACCCTTCTGTCACTAGCCCCAAACGCTGGCAACTACCTTTTCCAGAATGTTATATAGTTGGAACCATAGAGTATGCAGCCTTTGCAGATTGACTTTTTTCACTTAGCAATATAAATTTAAGGTTCTTTCAAGTCTTTCACAGTGTGATAGTTCATTTCCTTTTACCACCGAATAATATTCCATTTTATGGACATACCATGGTTTGTTGATCCAATCACCTTTTGAAAAACATCTTGTTGCTTCCAAGTTTTGTCCATTATGAATATGGCTGCTATCAACATTCATGTGCAGGCTTTTCTGTGGAAGTAAATTTTCAACTAATCTGAGTAAACACCTAGGAGCACAATTGCTGAACCATACAGAAAGAGTATGTTTAGGTTTGTTAAGAAACTGCCGGACTGTCTTCCAAAGTGGCTGCTGTACTATTCTGCATTTCCAGCAGTAATGGTTAAGTGTTCCTATTGCTCCACATCCTCATCAGCATTTGAGGTTGTCAGTGTTTTAGATCTTAGCTATTCCAGTAGGTGGGTAGTGGTAGCTCATTGTTGTTTTCATATGCAATTTTCTAATGATTTATGATGTTGAGCATCTTTTCACATGCTAGTTTGTCATCTGTATATCTTCTTTTCTGAGGTCTGTTCAGCCTGTTTACCCATTTTTAAATTGGGCTGTCTGCTTTCTTATTGAGTTTTAAGAGTTCTTTGTATATTTTGGATACAAGTCCTTTATCACATACGTGTTTTGAAAATATTCTCCCAGTCTGTGGCTTGCCTTTTTATTCTCTTAACAGTAGTCTTTCAAAGAGAAGACGTTTTTAAGTTTAATGAAGTCCAACTTAACCAATTTTTTCTTTCATGAATCATGCTTCTGGTGTTATATCTAAAAAGTCATTGACAAACCCAAGGTCACCTAGATTGTCTCCCGTATTATCTTATAGGAGTCTTATATGTTTGCATTTTACATTTAGGTCTATGATCCATTTTGAGTTAATTTTTGTGAAAGATATAGTGTCTGTGTACAGATTAATTTTTTTTAACGTGGAAGTTCCAGTTGTTCAAACACCATTTGTTGAAAAGACTGTACTTTTTACATTGAATTGCCTGTGCTCCTTTGTCAAAGGTCAATTGACTACAGTAGTCCCCCCTTATCTAAGGGGGATACATTCTAAGACCCCCAGTGGATGCCTGAAACCACAGATGGTACCAAACCCTACAAACATTATGTTTCTTCCTATACATACATACCTATGATAAAGTTTAATTTACAAATATTAGGCACAGTAAGAGATTAATGACAATAACTTCTCTTGTGCATATCCAAATTGCCAGCATCACTACTCCTAAGCTTTGCAGCCATTATTAAGTAAATTAAAGGTTACTTGAACACAAGCACTGCGACATTGCAACAGTCAATCTGATAACTAAGAAGGTGACTAATGGGTGGGTAGCATATACAGTGTGGATATGCTGGACAAAGGGATGATTCACATCTGGGGCAAGACAGAGAGGAACAGCTTGAAATTGCATCGTGATATTCAGAACAGCGCTCACTTTAAAACTTAAGAATTGTTTACTTCTGGAATTTTCCATTTAATATTCTCGGACCATGGTTGCCTGGGATAACTGAAACCACAGAAAGTGAAACCACAGGTAAGGGGGGACTACTGTATATTTATAGGGGTCTACTTCTGGGCTCTCTACTCTGTTCCATTGATCTGTTTGTCTCTTCTTTTGCCAATATCACACTGTTTGATTACTGCAGCTTTACAGCAAGTCTTGAAATTGAGTAATGTGAGTCTTTCAAATTTGTTCTTCTTTGACAATATTGTGTAAACTATTCTGGTCTATTGCCTTTCCATGTAAATTTTATACTCAGTTTGTCAATTCCACAAAATAACTGTGGAGATTTTAATTGGGATGGCATTGAATCGAAGATCAAGTTGAGAAAAACTGCCAGCTCAACAGTATTAGGTCTTCTTATCCTTGAACATGGAATATCTCTCCATTTATTTAGATCTTCTGTTTTTCATCAGTATTTGGTAGTTTTCTTCATATATTTTTTGTATTATTTGTGTGAGTGTGTGTGTGTGTATACGCAGATACATTATATATATTATATAATGTATATATCTTGTTAGATTTATACCTAGGTATTTCTCTCTTTTTTTGGTGCCAATGTAAATGATGCTGTGTTTATCAATTAAAATTCCGGTTGTTCATTGATGGTATATAGGAAAACAATTAACTTTTTTATGTTAACCTTGTATCTTGCAAACTTGCTATAATCATTTATTATTTCCAATTTTTTTTGATTCTTTGGATTTTCTACATATACATAATGTCAGCTACAAACAAAGACAGTTTTATTTCTTCCTTCCCAATTGTATACCTTTTATCCCCTTTCCTTGTCTCATTGTATTAACTAGGACTTCCAGTTCAGTGTTAAACAGGGCTGGTTGAGGGGACATCCTTGTCTTATTTCTGATATTATGGGGAAAGCTTTTAGTTTCTCCCCATTAAGTGTGATGTTAGCTATAGGTTTTCTGTAGATGTGCATCAAGTTGTGGAAGTTCCCCTCCAATCTTATTTTGCTGAGAGATTTTTATCATGAATGAATGTTGGATTTTGTCAAATACTTTTTCTGCATCTATTGATATGGTCATCTGATTTTATATTTTAGCCCATTGATGTGATTGATTTTTGAATGTTGAACTAGCCTTGCATACCTGGGATAAATCTCACTTGGTTGTGCTGTGTAATTCTTTTTATATATTGTTGGATTCGATTTACTAATATTTTGTAGAGGTTTTCTGCATCTATGTTCATGAGAGATACTTGTCTCTAGTTTTTGGTTTTTTATAATGTCTTTGCCTAGTTCTGATATTAGGATAATGCTGACCTCAAGAAAAGTGATAGGAAATGTTCCCTCTAATTATATTTTTCTGGGCAAAATTGTGGATAAGTGTCATAATTTCTTCCTTAAATGTTTGGTAGAATTCATCAGTGAAACCGTTTGGGCCAGGAGTTTTCTGTTTTGGAAGGTTATTCATTTCTTTTTGAATGGTGACCACCATTATCATTTCATCCACCCACCGCCACTCCCCTGCTGTCTGGCAACCACCAATCTGTTCTCTGTATCTATGAGTGCAGTTTTGTTTTTGTTTTTTTAGAATCCATGTACAAGTGAGATCATACAATATTTGTCTGTCTCTGCCTGACTTTTTCAATTAGCCTAATGTCCTCAAGGTACATCCATGTTGTTGTAAATGGTAGGATTTCTTTCTTTTTATGGCTGAAAAATATTCCATTGTATATATATATATATACACCCTGTTTTCTTCATCAGCTCATTTGTCGATGGATACTTAGCTTGGGTATTATAAATAATACTGCAATAAATAAGGGGTGCAGATATCTTTTCGAGATAGTGATTTTGTTTCCTTCAGATAAATGGAAGTGGAATTACTGGATCTTCTGGTAGTTCTATTTTTAATTTTTTGAGGAATCTCCATACTGTTTTCCATAAAGGCACATCAATTTACATTTCCACCAACAGTGCACAGGGTTTCCTTTTCTCCACATCCTCACCTTTCCCTGCACGTCCCATTATTTGTTATTGATTCAATTTCTTTAATAGACATAGGCCTACTCAGGTTAGCCATTCCTCCTTGTGTGAGTTTTGGCAAATTTGTGTCATTCGAGGAATTGGTCCATTTCATCTTGGTTATCAAATTTGTGGGTATAGAGTTTTTAATAACGTTCTCTTGCTATCTTCTTAATGTCCACGGGATCAGTAATGATGGCACCTTTCATTTCTGATGTTAGTTATTTGGGTCTTCTCTCTTTTTTTCTGGGTTAGCCTGACTAGATGGTTATCAATTCTATTGATATTTGAAAAAGAACTAGCTTTTGTTTTCATTGATTTTCTCTACTGATTTTCTTATTTCAATTTCATCTCTAACTTTTATTTTTTCTTCTTTTTTTCTTACTTTAGATCTAATTTCCTCTTTTTTTTCTAGTTTCCTAAGGTGGAAGCTATGGTTATTCACTTTGGTCTTTCATCTTTTTTCATATGTGCACTCAATGCTATAAATTTCCCTCCAAGCACTGTTTTGCTGCATCCCACATACTTTGATAAGTTGTATTTTCATTTTCATTTGGTTCAAGATATTTTAAAATTTCCCTTGGCACTGCTTTTTTGACCCAGGTGCTATTTAAAAATGTGTTGTTTAATTTCCAAGTACTTTGGATTTTCCAGCTGTCTTTCTGTTATTTCTAGTTTAATTCCATTGTGGTCTCAGAAACTACTTTCTATGATTTCTATTCTTTTAAATATGCGATGGTATGTTTTATGGCCAAGAATGTGGTTGATTTTGATAAATGTTCTATGTGTGCTATAGGAAAATATGTATTCAGCTGTTGTTGGGTGAAATGTTCTGTAAATATCATCTAGATTCGGTCAATTGATGGTGCTGTTCTGTTCAACTATCCTCTTATATAGTTGACTGCTGGATCTGTCAATTACTGTTAGTGGGGTGTTGAAATCTCCAACTATAGTATTGAATTTGTCTCTTTCTCCTTGGAGGTTTGTCACATGTGTCAGGTTTTGTCACATGTGTTTTAATGCTCTGTTGCTAGACACATACACATTAAGGTTTCTTATTTCTTCTTGGAGAATTGGCCCCTTTATAATTATTTATCTAAATAAATTATCTAGATAAATCTCTACTTATCCTGAACATTTTCCTTGCTCTGAAGTTTGCTTTGTCTTAGTTTTTGCATAGTATTTTTCTCCATCCCTCTACTTTTAAAATATCAGTATCTTCTTATTTAAAGAGAGCTTCTTGTAGACAACATAAGGTTGGTAGTTGTTTTTTTTAATCCACTCTCCCAGTCTATCTTTTAATTGGTATATTTAAATCATTCCCATTTAAAGTGATTGTTGGTATAGTTAGCTTGTATCCAACACATTTGTAACTATCTTCAATCCATTGATCTTGTTCTTTGTTTCTTTTCTTGTCTTCCACTCTTTTTCTGCCTTCTCTGGTTTTAATTGAACATTTTATATGATTTCATTTTCTTTCCACTCATCATATCAACTGTAAAAGTTTTTAATGGTTTCACTAGCATTTTTAATATACATTTACAGTTAATCTAAGTCCACTTTCAAATAACACTTTACTGCTTGATGGCTAGTACAGGTACTTTGTAACAGAGTTTTCCCATTTCGTCCTCCCCATCCCTTATAACATTGTTGTCATTCATTTCACTTATGCATAAGTGACAATCACTTAATACATTGTTGCTATTGTTATTTTAAAGAAACTGCCATCCGTTAGATCAATTAGAAATAAGAAAAATTAAAAATTTAATTTTACTCTCATTTATTCCTTTTCTAGCACTCTTCCTTTGTATAGATCTGAGTTTCTCCCTTATGTCATTTTTCTTTTCTCTAAAGAGCTTCTTTTAAAACTTCTTTCAAGGCAGGTCTACTGGAGATAAGTTTTCTTAATTTTTGTTTGAGAGTCTTTAGCTATCTCTCACTTTTGAAGAATAATTTTGCAGGATATAGAATTCTAGGTTGAGGGGGGATTTTTTTTTATCCTTTCAACACTTTAAATTTTCCACTCCGATGTTTTCTTTCTTTCTTTTCTGTTTTAGATTGGCCCTGAGTTAACATCTGTTGCCAATCTTCTTTTGTTCTCCCCCAAACCCCAGTAAATATTTGTATATCCTAATAGTAAGTCCTTCTAGTTCTTCTGTGTGTGATGCCACCACAGCATGGCTTGATGAGTAGTGTGTAGGTCTGTGCCCGGGATCTGAACCGATGAACCCTGGGCTGCCGAAGCAGAGCATGCAAACGTAACCACTATGCCACCCAGCTGGCCCCCTTCTCCACTGTTTTCTTGCTTGCATGGTTTCTGTAATTTTTAACCTCGTTCCTCTATATGTAAGGTGACCCCACCCTTCTCTTTCTTTCAAGATTATCAGTTTTTCTTTGATTTTTTGCAGTTTAAATATGATATGCCTATGTGTAGGTTTTCTAGTATTTATCCTTTTTGGTATTTTTTAAGCTTTCTGGATCTGAGGTTTTTGTCTGTCATTAATTTTGGAAATTTCTTGGCCATTATTACTCCAAATATTTCTTCTGCTCCTTTTTCACTCACTTCTCCTCTGGTATTCCCATTATGCACATGTTACATCTTCTTTAACTCTCTTGCAGTTCTTGGATATTCTGTTCCTTTTTACTTACATCCATTCCTTTTTCTCTTTATTTTCAGTTTGTGAAGTTTCTGTGGATATATTTTCAAGTTCACTTATTCTCTCCTCAGTTGTGTCCAGTCTACACATGAGCCCTTCAAAGGCATTCTTAATTTCTATTACAGTGTTTTTGAATTTTCACATTTCCTTTTGATTCTTTCTTAGAGTTTCTATCTCTCTGCTTACATTAGCCATCTTTTCTGTAGTTCACCTGTTCCATTAGAGCCTTAGCATATTAATCAAATTAATTTTTAAATTCCTGGTCTGATAATTCTAAATCTGTGCCATAGCTGAGTCTGGTTCCAATGCTTGCTTTCTCTCTTAAAACTGCATTTTTCCCTCTTAATATGCCTGTAACTTTTTGTTTAAAGTCAGATGTGATATAGTGGGTTAAAGAGACTGAGGTAAACAGGCCCTTAGTGTGGGTTTTTATGTTTATCTGGCTAGGAGTTGGGCTGCATTTACTGTTTGCTGTTGCTGTAGGTATTGGAGACTAAAATTTCCTCTAGCATTTTTTATTTTGCCTGCCCTGTTGTCTTTGAGTTTCCCTAGAGATTTCTTAAATAGAGTCTGGCCCTTGATGTTCTTTTACCTTTTATGCACTGTTATTATGCAGGAGCCTGATTGACATGGTGGTAAATGTGGAAGGAGTGGAAGTGTTCCATAGTCCAGCAATTAGTTCTCATTGTTTTGGTGAGCTCGTGACCTGGGCTGTAACCTTCAGAAGCGATACTCAGCTTTTTTACCACTTAGGTGAGACAGGAAGCCTAGAGGGGGCTGCACATTGGCATTTCCCATCTTTATGTTGAAGGCTAGAGGGGCCTGAAGTTGGGTATTTTCCTTCCTCCAGGCTAGTTAGTCTCTGGTAAAACCCAAGTTATTAGGCTCTGGCAAAATAGTTTCCTTTTTTTTTTTTTTACACAGTTATTTATTTATTTATTAAGGTATAATTGACACATAACATTATATTAATTTCAGGTGTACAACACAATGATTCAATATATGTGTATACTGCAAAATGATCACCACAATGTCTAGTTAACATCTGTCACCATACATAGTGATTTCTATGTACCACCATTCATAGGGGTACATAAAATGGTTTCTTTTGAGGGACATACTTTGTTAAGGAGAATGGACTATCTAGGAGTATTTCAAAATGATTACTTCCCCAATCCCCTTACCCACCACCAGAAACACAAGGTGGTTTTTCTCCAGTGTACACCCTGAGAACCTAGTGGGTCTCCTGGAGGGAAAGCTCACAAAAGTGCATGGTCCCCCTAAGACTTTGTCTCTCAAACTAGTTCACATTGAGCCTCTAGAAAATTTCGGATTACAGTTTAATTGATCCTACCCGAACAGGCTCCAGGGGCAGCCTCTGCTCCTGAGCTTCTGCTCTCAATAAACTATGATTCTTTGAATCCAGTTATTTCTCCAGCTTTCAAGACAGTGGCTTACCCTATGATCTCAATTCTCTGATGCCCCAAGAAGAACTGTTGATTTTCACTTTGGTAGGTTTCTTATTGTTGTGAGGATGGGACTGACAACTTTCAAGTTCTTTACACGCCAGATCAGAAACTAGAAGTCAATTTCATATGCTTTTTTTTTGACTGGTAAACTTTAATGTAATTCATTATTGATTAAATGATTCAGTAAATTCAATAATGACTAAAATAATAATTTCTGAGTTGGTTGGTATAATTAGGTTGACCAGTTCATGCATACTTTCCATTAAAGAATTGTCTTCTTGGAATACCAAATCATTATCATACATAATGCCCAGAATACTGCTTGATTCATTCCTTTCCCTATTAAAAAGTGTACTTTGGAAACAAATAAAACCAGAAGATGTAGCCGTGAAGATTTCTATATTAGTTTTCTTTGCCGCCAAAACAAGTTACCACAGATTCAGCAGCTAAAAACAGTACCCATTTATTACCTCACAGAAGTCCGAGTACACCATAGTTCAGCTGAGTCCTTGGCTTAAGTCTCAGAGGGCTAAAATCAAAGTGTTGGTCAATGTGGGCTCTTATCTGGAGACTCTGGGGAAAACACTGCTTCCAAGCCCATTCAGGCTGGTGGCAGAATTCAGTTCCTTGAGGCTGGTTGGCTGATGTCTCTGATTCCTTGCTGGCTGTCAGCCAGGAGCCTCTTTCAGCTCTTCAAGGCTGCCTGCATTCCTCATCACATTGTCGCTATCTTCAAACCAGGAGTGACAGAAGTCGTTTTC
This sequence comes from Equus przewalskii, assembly GCF_037783145.1. Classification (NCBI taxonomy): domain Eukaryota; kingdom Metazoa; phylum Chordata; class Mammalia; order Perissodactyla; family Equidae; genus Equus; species Equus przewalskii. Next base: position 64,153,112 of record NC_091831.1, read on the forward strand.
ATGCTTCAAACCTCTCTGGCTTCTTTTGCCAAATCACCTCTAACCCCAGCTGGAGAGAGTTCTCTGCTTTTAAAGGCTAATGTGATTAGATTGGGACCACCTGAATTGTCTAGGTAAATCTCTCTATATTTTTAAAATTCAGGTCATAATAGTTGACAGCATTGTAAAATTTCAGTTGTACATTATTGTTTGTCAGTCACCATATAAGTTCTCCCCTTCACCCTTTCTGCCCACCCTTCAGCCCCCTTCACCCTGGTAACCACTAATCTGTTCTCTTTGTGTGTTTGTTTATCTTCCACATATGAATAAAGTCCTATAGTGTTTGTCTTTCTCTGTTCAGCTTATTCACTTAACATGATACCCTCAAGATCTATCCATGTTCTTGCGAATGGCACAATTTTGTCTTTTTTATGGCTGAGTAGTATTCCATGTATATATATACCACATCTTGTATACATATACCAATCATCGGTAGATGGGCACTTGGGATGCTTCGACATCTTGGCTATATGAACATAGTGGTGCATAAATCTCTTTGAACTGTTGATTTCAAGTTCTTTGGATAAATACCCAGTAGTGGGATAGCTAGGTCATATGGTATTTCTATTCTTAACTTTTTGAGAAATCTCCATACTGTTTTCCATAGTGACAGCACCAGTTTGCATTCCCACCCACAGTGTATAAGGGTTCCCTTTTCTCCACAGCCTCTCCAACATTTATTATTTTTTGTCTTAGTGATTATAGCCCTTCTAACGGGTGTAAGGTGATATCTTAGCGTGGTTTTGATTTGCATTTCCCTGATGATCAGTGATGATGAACATCTCTTTATGTGCCTATTGGCCATCTGTACATCTTCTTTGGAGAAATGTCTGTTCATCTCCTCTGCCCATTTTTTGAATGGGTTGTTTTATTGTTGTTGTTCAGTTGTGTGAGTTCCTTATATATTATGGAGATTAACCCCTTGTTGTATATATGATTTGCAAATGTTTTCTCCCAATAGTGGGTTGTCTTTTTCTTTTGATCCTGGTTCCCTTTGCCTTGCAGAAGCTCTTTAGTCTGATGAATTCCCACATGTTTATTTTTTCTTTTGTTTCCCTTTTCCAAGAAGACATGGGATTTGAAAATATCCTTTTAAGACCGATGCCAAAGAGTCTACTATCTATATTTTCTTCTAGAAGTTTTATGGTTTCAGGTCTTACCTTTAAGTCTTTGATCCATTTTGAGTTTATTTTTGTGTATGGCAAAAGATAATGGTCTACTTTCATTGTTTTACATGTGGCTGTCCAGTTTTGAAACACCATCTACTGAAGAGACTTTCATTTCTCCACTGTATGTTCTTAGCAGCTTTGTTGAAGATTACTTGTCCATAGAGGTGTGGTTTTATTTCTGGGCTTTCAATTCTGTTCCATAGATCTGTGTGTCTGTTTTTGTGCCAATACCAAGCTGTTTTGATTACCATAGCTTTGTATACATTTTGAAGTTGGGGATTGTGACACCTCCAGCTTTGTTCTTCTATTCTCAGAATTGGTTCAGCTATTCGGGGTCTTTTGTTGTCCCATATGAATTTTAGGATTATTTGTTCTATATTCATGAAGAATGTCATTGGGATCCTGATTGGGATTGCATTGAATCTGTAGATTACTTTGGGTAGTATGGACATTTTAACCATGTTTATTCTTCTGATCCATATATATGCAGTATCTTTCCATTTCTTTATGTCATCATTGATTTCTTTCAGTAATGCCTTATAGTTTTCATTGTATAGGTCTTTCACCTCCTTGGTTAAATTTATTACTAGATATTTTATTCTTTTTGTTGCAACTGTAAATGGGATTATATTCTTGAGTTCTCTTCTGTTAGTTCATTAATAAAGCATAGAAATACAACTGATTTTTATAAGTTGATTTTGTACCCTGCCGTGTTACTGTAGTTGTTATTTCTAATAGTTTTCCAATGGATTGTTTAGGGTTTTCTATGTATAAAATCATGTTATCTGCAAACAGTAAGAGTTTCCCTTCTTCATTTCCTATTTGGATTCCTTTTTCTTGTCTAATTGCTCTGGTCAAAACCTCCAGTAGTACACTGAATAAGAGTGGTGAGAGTGGGCACCCTTGTCTTATTCCTGTTCTCATAAGGATGGCATTCAGTTTTTCCCCATTAAGCATGATGTTGGCTGCGGGTTTGTCATATATGGCCTTTATTATGTTGAGGTACTTTCCTTCTACTCCCAGTTTGTTGAGTTTTTTTTTTTTATCATAAATTGCCATTGGATGTTATCAAATGCTTTCTCTTCATCTATTGAGATGACGATGTGGTTTTTATTCCTCATTTTGTTAATGTGGTCTATCTCATTGATTGATTTGCTGATGTTGAACCATCCTTGTGTCCCTGGTATAAATCCCAGTTGGCCATGGTGTAAGATCTTTTTGATGTATTGCTGTATTCAGGTTGCCAATATTTTATTGAGGATTTTTGCATCTATGTTCATCAGCAGTGTTGGCCTGTAGTTTTCCTTTTTGTGTTGTCCTTGTCAGGCTTTGGTATCAGGGTGATGTTGGCCTTGTATAATGTGTTAGGAAGTTTTCTGTCTTCCCTGATTTTTTGGAGTAGTTTGAGAAGGATAGGTATTAAATCTTTGAATCTTTGGTAGAATTCTCCAGGGAAGCCACCTGGTCCTGGACTTTTATTTTTCAGGGGGGTTTTGATTACTGTTTCAATCTCTTTGCTTGTGATGATCTATTCAGATTCTCTATTTCTTCCTGATTCATTTTGAGAGGTTGTAAGAGTCCAATAATTTATCCATTTCTTCTAGATTGTCCAATTTATTGGCCTATAATATTTCATAGTATTCTCTTATAATCTTTTGTATTTCTGTGGTATCTGTTGTAATTTCTCCTCTTTCAGTTCTAATTCTACTTATTTGAACTTTCGCTCTTTTTTTCTTTGTGAATCTAGCTAAGGGTTTGTCAGTTTTGTTTATCTTCTCAGTTAAACCGCTCTTTGTTTCATTGATCCTTTCTACTGTGTTTTTGTTTCAATTTCATTTATTTCTGCTCTGATTTTTATTATTTCCCTCCTTCTTCTGACTTTGGACTTTGTTCTTCTTTTTCTAATTCAATTAGGTGTAGTTTGAGATTGCTTATTTTGGATTTTTCTTGTTTCTTAAGGTGATCATGTATGGTGATGAATTTCCCTCTTTGGACTGCTTTTTCTGCATCCTATATGAGTTGGGATGGTATGTTTTCATTTTCATTTGTTTCCAGATATTTTTTGATTTCTCCTTTAATTTCTTCAATGATCCATTGGTTGGTTAGTAGCACGTTGTTTAGTCTCCACAAACTTGTCCCTTTCTTGGCTTTTTTCTTGTATTTAATTTCTAGTTTCATGGCATTATGATCAGAAAAGATACTTGTTGCTGTTTCAATCTTCTTAAATTTATTTAGGCTTGCCTTGTTTCCCAAAATATGGTCTATCTTTGAGAATGTTCCTTGGGCCCTTGAGAAGAATGCGTGTTCTGCTGTTTTTGGATGGAGTGTTCTCTATATATCTATTAAGTACATCTGGTCTAGTTATTCATTTAATTCCAATGTTTCCTTGTTGAGTTTCTGTCTGGATGATCTATCCATTGATGTGAGTGGAGTGTTAAGATCACCTACTATTATTGTGTTGTTGTCAATATGTCCTTTCAGGTTTGTCAATAGTTGCTTTACGTACTTTGCTGCTCCTGTGTTGGGTTCATAGATATTGATAGTGTTATGTCTCCGTGTAGAGTGTCCTTTTGATCATTATATACTGCCCCGCTTTGTCTCTCTTTGTCTTATCTTGACGTCTGCTTTGTCTGATACAAGTATGGCAACACTTGCTTTATTTTGTTTTCCATTAGCTTGGAGTATCATCTTCCATCCTTTCACTCTAAGCCTGTGTTTGTCGTTAGAGCTGAGATGTGTTTCCTGGAGGCAGTACATTGTTAGGTCTTGTTTTTTAATCCATCCCACCACTCTGCCTGGGGAGTGGGTGTGAGAAGTAGTGGGTGGGAAATCATCACAGTTAACAGTGAGCCATGCTTTGGTCTTCAGAACAAAGAGTTTTCTCCCATTTTGCTTATGGGAAGACAAAAGGCCAGAGAATCCATTAGTTTGGTTGACTGACCTAATGCCACATAACGCTGATTTCTTTTGCATCTTAGGTCCAATTAGAACACAAATTCTTGTCAAATTTTTAAAAAATTTAAAATTTAAGGTATAAGAAGATGCTATTCATACATTTTTAAAGGTCCAAATACTGGACAGCTAGGTATTTTACCCCTTTGCCTTCTTTACCTCATCCTGCAGCCCCATCTCAATATCTATTGAACTATTTTCTACAATGCTCTGTAATTAAATGTGAGGACTTTTAGGGGCCCTCAGATACTGAAGAGGACCTGCGACAGTTGGTTGCAAAAGGGACATTAAAAACATGCTCTCTATTGTCTAAAATGTTTCTAATTATTTTTATAAAGTGTATGCCATTTACCAAGGCCCCATGCTCCACAGGGATAATATACTCAGTCTGTTTTATTTGGGGAGAAAACTGATGGGTTTCCCTTTGTATGTCACTTGTGGCCTTTCTCTTGCCATGTTTAGGATTCTCTCTTTATCTGTAATTTTGGACATTTAAATTATCATATGTCTTGGTGTGGGCCTCTTTGGGCTTATCTTGTTTGGAGCTCTCTGTGCTTCTTGAACTTGGATATCTATTTCCTTCCTCAGGTTAGGAAAATTTTCATCTATTATTTCTTCAAATAAGTTTTTTGCCCCTTTGTCTCTCTCTTCTCCTTCTGGGACACCTGTAATCCGAATATTAGCACACTTGATATTGTCCCAGAGTTCCCTTAGACTGTTCTCATTCTGTTCTGCTTGGGTGATTTCCCCAGTCTGATCCATTCTTCTGCATCCTCTACTTTGCTACTGAGTCCCTCTAGTGAATTTTTCACTTCCAGTATTGTATTCTTCATTTCTGATTTTTTTTTTATATCTTCCAGTTCTTTGCTGATGAGCTCACTGTGTTCATTCAGTCTTCTCCCAATATCTGTGAGCATTCTCATGATATTTTGTTTGAACTCTTTGTCAAGTAGGTCACTTGTTTCAGTTTCATTTAGTCCTTTTTCTTTGGTTTTGTCCTGTCCCCTTGCTTGGAAAGTATTCTTTTGTCTCCTCATTATTCCTCTTTCTCTGTGCTTATTTCTATGTGTTAGGTGAGTTGGCTATGTCTCCTGATCTTGGAGAAGTGGGCTGCATATGAGATGCCTTATGAGGCCCAGCAGTGTGCTTCCCTCTTGTCACCAGTCCAGAAGATCCAGAAGTGACCCCTTTCTGGGCTAATTGTGTCCTTCTTCTGTGGCAGGGTTGCTCCCACTGCAGGTACCCAGGGAGTCTAGTCTTTCCTTCACTGGCCAGCTGTTTGTAAATCCAGGCTTATGAAACTTGAATTCATATCTGTTACCATTTATTTTTATTTCTAGGATTTCCATATGGATTTTTCTTATAGTTTCTTTCTTTCTTCAAAAATTCCCCAACTGTTTATTGTTTATGATCATTGTCTACCAGTTTTACTGGAGCCTTTAACATGTTAATCATAGTTATGCTTAATTTCCTCTCTAATGTTTACAACATCTGGTTCACCTTTGCTTCTGATTCTGCTGATTACTTTGTCTTTTGCCAGTGGGTGCATTTTCTTGCTTTTTAACATCTTATCACTTTTGATTGAGTGGCAGACATTATGTATAAACCAGTAGCCACTGAGATAAATAGTATTTATACCTAGAATGGGCAAATTTTTCTGCTGGGCCATTAGTGTGAGGATTTAGTCAGTTGAGTTAGGACTTGAGGTGGTTTGGGTTTTATTGTTTCTGATGTTACCTACAATGTATTCTCACTTTAAATTTCCTAGCATCGGGGCTGGCCCCGTGGCCGAGTGGTTAAGTTCGCGCGCTCCGCTGCAGGCGGCCCAGTGTTTCATTGGTTCGAATCCTGGGCGCGGACATGGCACTGCTCGTCAGACCACGCTGAGGCAGCGTCCCACATGCCACAACTAGAGGAACCCACAACGAAGAATACACAACTATGTACCGGGGGGGTTTGGGGAGAAAAAGGAAAAAATAAAATCTTTAAAAAAAAAAAAAAAAAAATTTCCTAGCATTACCTTGTGTTTAAGTTGGGGGCTCTGGATGGGATAGGGCTTCTCAGTGCTCCTGTTCCACCTTCAACTATCAGCTTTCCCCATGCTCCTGTGACACAGAATGATGTCTCTCCATGCTCTTACCCATTCTCTACTTATGCTGTTGTTCTCTTCCTTGCACTCTTCTAATTTATAACCTCTCTCGCTCTTTTTTTTTTTTTTTTTTTTGCTGAGGAAGTTTGTCCCAAGCTAACATCTGTGCCAGTCTTCTTCTGCTTTGTGTATGGGACACCACCACAGCATGTTTGATGAGTGGTGTAGGTCCACACCTGAGATCTGAACCCACGAACCCAGGTTGCTGAAGTGGAGCATACCAAATTTAACCAATATGCCACAGGGCCGGCCCCTAACTTTTCCATATTTTTGTTGAGCTGAATATGTAATTTACTTACCCCCATTGTTTCATTTTTATTAAAGGAGTATTTATGGCTATGCAGTTTACTTAAATCATTGCTGTAAATATATTCATAGATTCTAATTATTGGTGATGCCATTATCATTAATTTTTACAAATTCTACATTTTCAATTTGTATTCTCCCTTTATATGAGATTGTTTTTCAATTAAGGTAGAAGTGCTTTTGGGTTTTTTAGTTTTCTTAATGGTATCTAGGTGCGTGTTTGTGTCTGCATAGTGATCAGACAGTATTATTTATATTTCTACTTCAAGAAACTTAACTGCCTATTTCTTTGTGACTTAATATAGAATTAATTATGTGATGATCTGTAAGTTTTTTAGAGGAAGGTATATTCTCTGTTATCAGTGTGTTGTGTGTGTGTTTGTCTACTTGAAGCCTCAGGATTTTTCCTTTATCTTCAAAGTCCAATAGTTTTATATAATACGTTTCAGTGTTGATCATCCTGGGTTAATTTTCCAAGAATTTGACAGGCCCTTTCAATATATAGATTCAAGTTTTCTTTTATTTCTGGAAAATAGTATTGAATTAAAGTTTTAAATATTAGCTATGTTCTATTATTTTACTTTTCTTGTTGTGGGCCTCCAATTATATGCATGTTATTTCTGCTTTGCCTGTCTTCCATTACCAACATTTTTTCTCTGACTTCTTCCTTTTTTCTTTACCTCTTTTACATTCTCTTGGCTATTTCCAAACTTTATTCAGTACCATTTATTAAATTTTCATTTGGATCTATTTTCTCCTCACTTTCTTGTAATTTAGTTTTCATTCCTAAAGTAATTTTGATTATTTTTTCTTTTCTTTCCTTGGTTCAGAGAACTATATTTTCATTTTTTCCTGATTTTTATTTATTTCTGGTTTTGTTTTTGGAATTTCTGATTCAAGATGATTTTTCATGTTTCCAAATGTTTGCTTGTGTATATATTTAACTACGGTGTTGTCTTGCAGGTTTTTTCTGTTTCGTGGTTATTTTTTTGAGGGAGAATTTTCATCAACTGAAATGTGTTTTCTTGTTTTCTGATGTTTTATAACTTTGAATAGACTTTTTTATCAGCTTCCATTGATTTCTTTTAAAAGATTTGTTGATATTTACAAGACGTCTAATTCAATGCCACCCTCTTCTGCCAGTGTGACAAAGTCCAGTTCTTTAGTGGATTTTGTGTCTGTGTGTGTGTGATGTGGGGGAGACCGTCCATGGCCTCTATTTTGGGGGTAGTTTTTTGCTTGTTTTCTTGCAGAACCCTGAAATCTTCCATTTTGCTTCTTTTCTCTTTCACTATTCAATGGTAAAAGGAGTCCTCACTCTTTCCTCTTCCTGAAGCCATGATTTTCAGAAAATCCTCTTTCAAATCATGTATACTTTTAAGGCCTGCAAGGACCTTTCTTGTCATTAATGATCACATCTGTTAATAGACATTTTTAGTATTTTCACACCTAAAGTAAACTTTGTCTTTCTGACTATTGTTTTAGAAAAATATTTTGTTTTTCATGTGGTTTTTGCAAGCTGCTTTTGTTCATATTAAATAGCTTTTGGTGGAAGCATGAGTGACAGCTCACTGGGATTTGGTAAATGTTATTTCTGCCATTATTTTTAGGTTTCATACTTCTTTATTCTGGCTATGCTGAGAAAAATGGGTTTTATGTAGTTTTATTTGTTCTTCTTGTTGTTCTCTATTATTTTTATAGGCTATATGGAAAGTGTAGACCTGGGTAGCTGCTATTATTTTCAACTACCCAGAAGTCTCCTATGTACCATTGTAGTACAACACTCCAATTTTATATTCAAAGGTAAAAATTTTGAGGTTGTATGGGTAGTATACTCAAAGTCATGCAGCTTGTCAGTGACAGAAGCTGAGAACAATAGAGTATAGTGCTAAAAGCCCAAACTATAGGATAAGATAAATGTGGTTTTAAATACTGATTTTCTAGCTGTGTGATTATGCATGACATTTAACTACTCTAATCCCTCCATATCCTCGCCCAACAATGAGGGATTATAGTACTTACCTCGTGGTCCTTTAGTGAAAATTAAATGAGATATACTAAAAAGAACTCTATAGTACATCTCTAACATGATATGCCTCAACAGACATAAATGGAAGGCCCCTTCACTAAAAAAATGTTTTCTTCACAACTTTTTTTCAGAGTTCTACAATATCCTGCAGCCTATCTAGTCAGAAAGAGCTTCAACCAATCCAATCTTGGCTTACTGCAAGGAAGAGTTAAGTTCATCCTAACATGAGAGTATTAAATGTAGCCCAAATATTTTCAAAACATCACAAATAATATCTCAGAGTCAGAAGGGAACATGAGAGTCTAATCTATTAGATGTTTAAATCCCTCCACAAGATCTTCAGCAGTTGGTTATTCATGTCATCTTGTAGGTTTCTCATCACAAACAAAAAATCACTATTTCCTAAGCAGCCTATTTTTTGTTTATATTTTTGGTATCTGTGGTTGTACAGATGCCTTTTCTTAGGCATGGGTTAACCTGACATCTCCTTCTCTTCTAGTTCCATCCACTGGATCCAGTGTAGCCAACTAAAAGTCACTATAATAATTCTACTTCCCAGCGCCCTGAGGGCCTCAGAAATACGTCTGGCTCACTGGAGTTGTTATTTGAAACCTAGTGCTCCAGTAAGCCTGTCTTCCTTGATTGTGGAGCTTTCCTTGTTTTGGTGGTTGATTCTGCTCTATTTGCAGAAATAACTAGGCTTCTGCATGATTGTCCCGAAGATAGGTTGTAGGATATTTTTCCAAGTTTTCTAAGTATACCAGATCCCTCTCAGAAATGATCATTTTGGATCTTCTCTAGAATCCAGCCCTTCCATACAGCAGAGCATCTATGGCAGTGATTTCTTTTTCTGCATCTTAGAGGGCATTAGTTAGTTATAGGATATAGACATGTGCCCAGGAGGGCTCAGGACCAGTAACAAAAGCTATTGTTTCTGATTTTCTCTCATACTTTCTCTCATTCACATTGTTTTGAAATGGATTCTCTTATTCTCATTCTCACTCTTCCCATTCCTGGCAGTATTTTGTTCTATTTGATTGAGTAGATCAATAATATAAACTGATGAGCTGCATAGACACGTGATGCAAATACACAGGCAGCTTTCATCAAACAAGTTTGGAATGGCCCCAAGTTTTAAAAATAGTTACAAATAGATTTGTCATGGAACCCCATTTTAGCAGCAAACATGTCAACAAAATAGTCAGAACATCGTCTAGTAGACTTAGGTTACCTGTATAGCTACGGTACTCATCAGTCTGCTATAACGCCCCTGATTTCAAATATAATATTTTTCACCACTTCAAGCCACATCATGAATTTTTCATTCAGTCAACACAATCACCAAACCCACAAAGCAAATGATATTCCTGTTTTCCCAAAGCAGTGATTATCATCCACAAAGTTGTGGTATTGTTAATAGCTGTAGTAATAATAATAATGACAGATAGCTTTTATTAAGTACTGTGTGCCCACTGGGCTAAATACTTTATGCTCGTTATTTAATTTAACCATCACAACAACCCTATACATAACCCATGGGCCATGCCTTTTCCTAAATTTACCACAAAATATCTCTTTCTCTTCACCAAACTTCTTGAAAGAGTCTCTACTTCATGACTTTCCCCAGCAACCCATTGGAATTTGGCTACTGCCCTCACCACTATTGAAACTGATCACCAACAATCATCTTATTGACCACTTCAAAGACTTCTCCTTATTTCTTATCCCACTGGACCTTTTCTGAAGCCTTCAACATTGTTGACCGTTCACTTGTTCATGCAATTTTCTAATGATTATTATTATCCCCATTTGACAGATGAAAACGTTGAGGATTCCAGGGGTTGAAGAACTTGCTCAAGCTTACACAGTTATTAAGTGAAAGAACCAGGTTTGCCAAATTTAGAGTTCAAGCTCTTTACCCCACTAGGCAATCTCATATCCCCAAACTGAAACTTCATACTCCTTAACCAATTCTACTCCAAAGATATTCACTCTCACTCCATCTGGGAAAGCCATCCCTGTGGCTATACTGTGTGGACTTGAGGTTCCAAGATCATAAACTAAAATCATGACTTACTAATCACAACAGTCCCCATGTAACCATGCCTCCTTCTTGAATGATGTTAGTACAGTTCTCTCCAATTCCCTCAGTTGTCTTCTCCCTGGTCACATGGCTGCATTTTTCCCTGTCAACCCCAGAACCAGATAGAGACAGACCTAGTTACTCTATTTATGAATAATTCTCCTCTGTTGCAAAAGAGTATCATTTTAGCAACATCTTTAGTGTTCTTACATTTCATATTCCTGTCCATTCCATTTACCTCTTTCCGTAAGTCCAACACTCCACTTCTGCTTCTTCACTCTCAACAGATGATGGAGGCTTTTACTTCTTTAATAGAAGCCATGGGAGTATGAGATAAGTATATTTTCCTCCCTACTTATTTCTATTCATCCTCATCTTTCCACATCTACATCTCAAACTTAGCTACATTTAGAATCCCATCATAAAAATTATAAAATTCTCAATATCCAGGCAGAACTCTATACCAATTAAATTAGCATCTCTTGGGGGTGGGATCCAGGCATGGATATATTTTTAAACCTCCTCAGTTGTTTCCAATGAACAGTCATATTCATGGACCACTGCTCTAATTGCAAATATTTCTAGAGCAACTTTGTGAACTATCTGATTAAAAGAATCACCTGGAATGTTTACTAGACATTCAGATCCCCAGGTCCCTCAGGTGGAAACAGAGGGAAAGGCCTGTATTGGGGCCCAGGAATATATTTAACAAGTACCCACACGTAATTCTTCTTTACAGGTTAATTTAGGAAACACTATCCTAGACTTTTCTGTAGCTCCTCTCTAATATTTTCATGCTCTATTGGCTTCTCTTCTGATCTCAAATATCTTTAAGTATTTCTCATTCTTAAGTCATCTTCCCTCTCTATATACCTTCTAGAGTTACCAACATATCTCTCATCCCTTTTTATCATCAAAAGTCTTGATCGTGCCTCCCATTTAGTCCTCACCCTAACCTCACCAGGTTAATTTGGTTTCTATTCACATTACTTTTCTAACCCAGGATTGCCAACAATTAGCCCAAAGGCTTTTCTGTTCTGTTTGGTGCTTAACTAAATTCATTTCCCCATAGCACTTGTTGTTAACCATCCCTTCACTTCAGAACTGTTATTCTCCCTTGACTTTCCTCCTGCTTCTCTGAGTAATCCTTCTCTGTCTCTTACAGGGAGTCAGCTCTCTCTGTCCTCTCCATAAGAATCTTTCATAGGATTCTGTTTTTCTCCCAGTTTTCCTCAGACAACTGCTTTTTGGGTGTTCTCATCCATTCCCATGACTTCAGCCACAGCTACATATTGATCAGTCTCAAAGTGTTATGTCTAATTCTAAGCTCTACCTCATTACATTCAACAAGCCACCAGTTAACATGTAGGTGATTTCAATTCATCATGCCCCAAAGTAAACTCAATATCACTGCCTACATCACCTTCTGTTTTCCCCACCTCTGTTAAAATCACCCTGCTTTGAATTGCCCAGCTAGAATTCTTGGAATAATTCCTGGTGTTATTGATTATATCTGAGTTTATATGAGCCCTTATATTAATAATCTCCTTACACTGGCACCACACCAAAGTGAGGAACCATCTCCTGCTCACCTGGCCTGAACGATTTGTCCAACTATGTATGCAGCCCTGCTTTCTGACCTCCACCAACACTGATGAGCTTCCCACCTCAGTAATCCAATACCTCACTCCTACCTTTGGACCTTCTTTCATGGTGATATTCTTGGCTACCCTCTTAGACTACGTGTCTCCCTTGACTGTGCTGCCTTAGTTAGCCCCGTGAAAATTCTTCTCAATGTCATACACTCCTCCAAGACTAACTTTCTAGGAACAGTTGCCAAGGTAACCCTTCAGCCATGTTTGCCCTATCCCGCAGAGTAGGCTCTTGATAGATCCTGTTTATAAACTGTTTCTCACATTTTTGTCCTTCTTTCTATTCCCTGATAGACCCTAATCCAGGATTTTATTCTTTTTTCCTGGGACTATTATAACAGGCTCTGCCTAGTCTTTCCTTATCTCCACACAGCCATGTGATTGCACTATTTCCTGCTTAAAGTCATTAATTGCTTTTTATTACCTTTAGTTGAATAAATCTGAATTCCTTAGCTTGTCATACAAATCCCTTTATCTGTTCCCCAAGTACCTCTCTAGTCTTTTCGGTAGCTAGTTTGTCTCCCAAAGTCTTCTTCCCTTTGCCTTGGCCCTCTTATTTCACTTGTCTGTTTCCGGATCTCCCTCTGTCCCTCCCTTCTCTCTCTCACCACACACACCCCCTCCTTTCTCTCTCTCATCATGCACACACACATGCACACAAACACTATAAACCCTGACCACACTGAATCTGTAATGCCCTTATCCACTCAGAGTTTCTTGAATGTGTAGCCCCCAAATCTCCTGTTTTCAGTCATTGTCTCTGACCTCTTTTGCCCTAGGAAGAATCTATTACTTTCATGTGCGTGTGTGTGTTTTTAAACTACGGCACCTAATGTATTGTATTATAGTCATGCACACAAATAGCTGTCTTCTCCACACACTGCACGTTCTTCACATGCAGGGACTGGGCCTGTGCCATCTTTTTTCTCTAACAGCTAGTCCTATACCTGAGAAATAGAAAGCACTCCATGAATGTTAGTTGGTTGAACAGAACTGATACAATCTTTTTGGTCACGGGTCTGAAAACTGCAGTCAGCAGGCCAAACTCAGTCCACACCCTGTTATTGTAAATAAAGGTTTTCTTGGAATACAACCACTCCTACTCATTTGCGTATTGTCTATGACTCTTTTCATGCTACAATGGTAGAGTTCGGTAGTTGCAGCAGAGATGATAAGGTCCACAAATCCTAAAATATTTACTATCTTACTCTTTACAGAAAAAGATTTGATGACCCCTGCTTTTGGTCATTGAAGAGTATCCTTAGTAAATGTTAAGTGTAATTTTACATATAAAAGTAAAATTTTCATTCTTTTATTTTTTTTGAGGAAGACTAGCCCTGAGCTAACATCTACTGCCAATCCTTCTCTTTGGCCCTGAGCTATCATCTGTGTACATCTTCCTCTATTTTGTACGTGGGTTGTTGCCACAGCATGGCTTGATAAGTAGTGCATAAGTTGATGCCCAAGATCCAAAACACCAATGCCCGGCTGCAGAAGCTGAGTGCACGAATTTAACCACTATGCCACCTGGCTGGCCCCTAAGATTTTCATTCTTGATGTCATTGTTCTACTTTGTTCATGCCAGATCCCATACCTTTAATTGTGTCAAGGATAGAATGTTCCAGTAAGAGAGAAAAAAAATTTCTGTCCACGAATCTCTGAACTGCTCATTTTCTTCCTTGGGAATTTTGTTCTCCTGCCATGAGGCACTTCCCTTATTTTGCTGAACCATCGATGGTTTGGAAAACATTGCTGTGGAATCATGGGCTTAGAAGATTTAAAATAAGGTAAAATATTTCTCCAGGAAAATATATTAAAAACTCTGTGTATTTATGGCTTTCCTGAGCCCAGGTTCATAAGCCTACAATAATCAGCTAGAGCCACTGGGGAGAGTAGCCTTCCCAGCTGATACGGGGAGGGGCACGTTCAGTGAATGCCTTGTATCCTTACACGTTGCCTTGGCAGGGTGTTAATGGGATTACCCACGCTTCATTTGGAGAAGGCTTGGCCCAGAATATATATCTGGATTGTACCTGAATATGAAAGGAAAGCTTCCTCCATCATAAACATCCCTAACGTAGATGTTAAAACCTTGGGTGCCTTTGTTATGGTCCTTAATTCTGTTAATCGCCCTGGGTAAAGATTAGCTGCTCTTGTCAATTTAATTCAGCTTCAAACAAAGCAACAAGGTCACTATTTTTTTCCCTGCTCTCTCTCTCTCCCTCTCTCTCTTTGCCAGTAAATAGGATTGAGTTGTCATGTAGCTCTAATAGGCAGCGCAGGGAATCGTTAGTCCACCTCAACGCCCTGACTGATGGGCACTTCACTTCAATCATCTGCCTGAGCAGTAGTGGCCCAGTACTATTGACACTGTGTCAGCTGCGAGCAAAGATGCCTTAATCGGCCTCGACACGCTCTGCATTGATTTGACAAGTTGCTGTAATGACCTTCTTGTTTTTCTGAAGGATTACTGTTTACTCGGGAGGTGCTGCTGACTAAATGTACTGCATTGTCATGGAAACGCTGATAGTGGAGGCTGCCTCCCCACTACGCCTGGGTGGAGGGTGACATTGATAGGAGACTCTGAATATTTCAATGAACTGGTTGGTCCCAATAGTGATAATTCCAGCCCATTAATCAGACCTACTCTGAAAAGCCAACTGGAATTAGGGCCCAGCCTTGTCAGGTCCCTTGTAAAAGACAGTTTGCTACAAAACTCATTAATTTCCCCAAAATTCATATTTAGGTTTTCATTGTAGTGAGAAAGTGCTGTTCATTGTGACCAACTCCTGAGTGCACCTGCAACTTAGTACCATTTACATGTCATTGAAGGAGGCTGTGTCTTCCCTTACAGACACCCCTTGCATTAGAAAAAGGGATCAGAACAGAAGGAAAGGAAACACCACTTTGAGCACCTACCACGTAACTGGCAATGTGTTAGCACTGTTACATTTATGAATTAACGTAAGAATTGCTCTATAAATGTTAGCTTCCATTATTATCTTATTTCATTGATTCTAGGGTACACCATTTGCCCATCTTAACATTTCTGAAATCAGGTACATCTTATAAATCAATCCCAGTGTACGTTTGTTGTCAGCCAGATAGCAGTTGTGACATAGTTGAGAGAAAAGGTTCTGTTGACATCTTCTAGTAAGAACAAAAAACAACAGCATCAGGGTCTTAGATTCAATATTGCAGATTTTTGCAATGAGTGCTTTATACAGATTACTTCTTGGATCCTTCAAAAATCTTGTACAATTACATATTGCATTTGGCTGCAAGTAACAGAGACCCAATTACAGAGGACTAGACACAAAAGGATTTATTGTTTCCTCAAATAACAGGAAGTCTAGATATAAGAGGTTGCTAGCATTGTTTCAACAGCTCAAGGATGTCAGAGCCAGTGTCTCAGTAATTCTCTTTTGTCTTTTCCTCATGGATTCAAAATAGCTGCTGAAGCTGAAGACATCACATGCTAATTGCAGATGGAAAGAAGAAATAAAGGTAAAAGAGTATAGCTCTCAGCTGCATCAGCCCCCTTGAAGAGGATTTCTCTACATCACTCTTAAGAATTTCCACTAATAGCTCATGGACCACACATATCTGGAAGGAAAGCTGGGTATTTTTAAAATCATAGCATATTGCCACCCCTACCAAAGCTTGGATTATGTCATTAAGGAAGATGAGCAGAATGGATATTGAGCAGACAACTCTGACTAACCCTATGAGCAAGGTATTACTATACGCCCATTGTTCAGATGATAAAATTGAAGCTTAAAGAGGTTAAGAGATTAAACTCTCACAACTGTCTCATGAAGTAAATATTCCTACTCCTATGTTAAAAATAAAGGATAAAGCAAGCTTACAGAGATTAGGTAACTTGCCCTCATTGTCATAAGTCTATCTTACTCTAGAATTTTAGCACCATGTACGACACCACAAGTCACTCTACAGAGGGCTTCTATTCGATGGCAAGATAATTTAGGGATGGAAAGAGGAACTGGGCTAGGAAACACAACTGAGAGTATGTTTTTCTTCTTCTTCCAGGGATCTAGCCAGTCATGAGAAGAACCCATTTTCATGGGTGCCTGTGATTTGTTTGATGTTTATTAAGTGTGCACAGAACATCTGGCTGTTTTTCCAAGACTTTTGAATGGAGACCATCTGCCCATCTTTCACTGCCTATTTTAAGGCTTATTGGCCATGCAAGTATTTTATCTCCTTGGCTCTTGTTGACTCATGACTTCCCTGGGAAAGTCCTGCATGACTTCAGCTGTGATTTAGAGAATGCTTAGGAAAAAAAGTAGTTGAGTCCTAGCTGGAGGGTAAGGGATTGGAAAGTCTCAAGTGTGGTAAAATAGGGAGAGATGATTATGTCAGGTGATCTGAGTCAAGGTACTTGGGTAGCTAAGGTGGGGTGAGGGTTTCTACTTCCATTTCCCCTTTTCTATGGCAGTTGCCCTCCCCAATCTACCCCCAACAACACGCATACCCTTCCATGTGGTTCTGATGGAACTGTTAATCATGGAACCCCATTTAGTCCCTTGGCCCTAAGCTGAGCTCAAGTGACCAGGCTAGACCCAATGTGTAAGCAGGTGCAGTGATCAGTCCAGTGATCTGGGATGTGATCAAGTAGGGCCAGTTAGAAACCTCCCTGAGAGCCTACATTTTGGCACTGAAAGAATATTTCTCCTCCTTTTAGATCATGAGCCATTAGTATAAAGGCCTGGGGATGTTAACAACCATCTTTCTCACCACCTGGAAAGAGCTTATCTGAGAATGAGACATCATACGGTGGGAAGTGAATTCAGACATGGCAAGATAGCTAGAGCCTCAAAAATATTATTTGAGCAGCTGGATCTAGCAATGCCTAAAGCTACATATCCTATAACCCATTTCAAACTAGGTTAAACAAAGCAACAGCAACAAAACATAACAACAAAGGAAATCATTGTCTGGTGTAACTGGAAAGTCATTAGCACTTTTGATAAAAATGATCTGGACTAATACTCTAGGAATGAAGCACCATTGCTAAATAAAGCCAAGGCATAGCCAACTGAAAGGTTTGAAGGAACATAAACAGGGCAGTTATCCAAGACCGCCTGAAGGACAAGTAAGGAATGAGCTGAGAAGAATGATTCAAAACCGAGTTTGAGAACGTGGAAGATGAGATATAACTTTCCTTCACACAGTGACTATATATATGTATACACACACATATTTTATGTATATTCAAACATACGCACATATATATTGTATAATCTCATGGATGTGTGTGTGCTTGTGCGTGTATGTGTATATATATACACTGTTACTTTTTAGATCTATTTGTGTGCTGTTGTGATTGAATTAGTAGTGCTTGTACACAAATTTGAATTTTCTTATGGGTCTTTTTTTATCATTTTCTAAAGCAACAAATAAGAAAAACGTTCCCACCATAATCACAAAAAGGTCAATGAATTTTTTGGCTGTGGTCTGGTGGCTAACTGAAAACTCTCCCCATCTCTTCTCCCAGAAGAGAGCCTCAGAAACGTAAAACTCACGCAGAGTCTCCAGTTCTTAAACTTCCTTCTTTAGACTGTTTCTTGTAATGAGCTTACAAATTCAATAATAATATGCATATTGGAGTAGAATCAATTGTGTCATCCTTGTGTAAATTTTTCACTATTAACATCATATATTTATAAATATTCTCATGGGAGGACAAGTGCATATTTCATACACCATGCTAGATGTGCTTTCTACACAGGTTGTCAGAAGACAAAATACAGTCATATATGAAATGTCCAATTAGATCATATGTGACTCAGTTAAATAAATACTAAGATGGCAGACTCTAACAGTAATTCACTGTAAAGTTGCTAATGTACTGTATGTTGTCTGTTACACCCATATTGTGTTACTACTACTCAAATTAAAGGTTGAAGAAGTTAAATTTGTGTGTCCCTTTAAATTGAAGGATGGTTGAGCATAATAAAAGAATACCTATACACCAGTATATGGTGGCATGGTAATATATAAAGCCAAGTTAAATGGGGTAGTCACCTGAATCAGCAACTAATGATGGCCAAATCTGTGGTTAACAAGACAGGATCCTGAAATGTATCAGGTTTAGAGAGACAGGGAGAAAACATTAACAGTCCTGCTGATCAACATCTGATGAGGATTAAAAAAAAGTTCATTGGATCTTGCTAACTCACACCTAAAAGGAAGTGTCACTTTTTTGTATTAGCAGTGGTTGCAATGTTTGGGAGAATTAGAACTCCTTATCTACATTCCTTATGCCACATCCCCACCTATGTCATCCCAGGATAACTGCCAGATGCCCCCCTTTTTTTTTTTTTTTGAGGAAGATTAGCCCTGAGCTAACATCTGCTGCCAATCCTCCTCTTTTTGCTGAGGAGGACTGGCCCTGAGCTAACATCTGTGCCCATCTTCCTCTGCTTTATATGTGGGACGCCTACCACAGCATGGCTTGCCATGTCCTTACCTGGGATCCGAACCCATTAACCCTGGGCCGCCAAAGCAGAATGTGTGCATTTAACTGCTGCGCCACTGGGCCAGCCCCTGCCAGATGCTTTAAGGTACTCTATAAAGCATACTTCCTGGCAGAAGGAGAGAAAACTGAAACTATAATTGACATTTCAGAGCTTAAATGATGGGTTGAGGGGTGTTTTTTGTTTCGGGGTTTTTCTTTTAGTTTCTATCTTGAAAGATTTGTGCTAGTCCACCATTCCAGTCCAGAATTCTATCTCATTTAGAGAGCAAGATAGTAATATCATGCCTCTGCTGAGCCTACAACCAACTCACTGACCTATGTAAATTCAGCCCACTCCTTCCCCAACAGAATCTTAAGCCACGAGCCTCATAGACAGGAGTTTTGCATTTGGTACCCAGGGCTGCCCCAACTATTCTCTTCTCTGTCCCTCTCTCTCCCAGTCCACTTTGAGTTTACTCCACTCCTCTCTTTCTCTTTATGCTGTATTTTTACACATTCCTAATGACCACCCACTTAGGTACCCACTGTCACCTTCTACCCCTAAGATATGGCTCCTAAAATTTTGATGTCCATTTGTTATTGGGGCAGTAAAACGGTTCTGGAGAGAATGTATGTGTCTACCTATATGAACCCTGAGGCAACCATCACATGGACTGAAATGAACTTGTCAATGAATATCAAATTGGATGTGTGTACAGATGCTCCTGGACACAGCTGTGTGTACATATGTCTGTCACAGTCAGGTGATTATAAATAGCAGTGACTTCTATGCAGGAGGAGACATCTATCAGGGAATAGACCCCAGGGTTGAGATAGACCCCTCTACTCCCCCTACCCCAGACCAGGCCATGGATAACAAGTAGACATCCTGATAAACTCCTCTCTATGACTGTATTCAAGAGGATTATGACAGTAATAAATTACCTTTCCTGCATACATATTTGCATATTAATAGGAGTCACTTGGTGATCCAATAGATTAAAAGGAATGCCACAATAGTTGGATTTGGAACCTCTTGAGCAAACAGTGGGACCTTCCAGTTCATCTCAAAACCACCTGCAGAAGCAGTCACCTATGTGATCACCGTAAAGAGCTGGATTTTGTCACAGACAAAGCCACATCATTGACTTGTGCATGTTTACTATTCTCAGTAGCAACTGAAGCATGAGGTCTGTCCAGCCCAGGCAAATTCTCCAAGAGAAGATGGAGGAAGGACATGTAAGTGATTGGAAATCTGACTTGCCTTTCATATCAAAAGATGACTTCACTTTTTGGAAGCAACAAACCCTATGTGGTACCTCAGTGGGATTTTTAGTGAGGAGTAGACCCTCTCCTGGATTGGGTGAGAGCTCTGTGAAATTTACCCAGCCCCTGAGTTGCCTCTTCGGCACCATCTCCTTTCCCTCACTAGCAGTTACCATTCATTGTGTGGTCTCACCCATCAGACTAGTTGTCCTTCAGAGCAGAGAATGAGCCTGTTGTTGCTTATATCCTTTGTGCCCAGGATGTGTTATTGGGGAAGTTTCAAGCCTGATTGACTGATGCCTAGTAGGGGCTCAATAAATATCTATTGAATGATGGGGCCAGCCCTGTGGCCAGGTGGTTAAGTTCACACGCACCACTTCAGCGGCCCAGGGTTTTGCTAGTTTGGATCCTGGGTGCGCTCATGGCACCGCTTATTAGGCCATGTTGAGGTGGCGTCCCACATGGTACAACTAGAAGGACCCACAACTAAAATATACAACTATGTACTGGGGGGTTTTGGGGAGAAGAAGAAGAAGAAAAAAAAAAAAAGATTGGCAACAGACATTAGTGCAGGTGCCAATCTTAATAAATAAATAAATATCTATTGAATGAATGAATGATTCAAATGTGATTGAGAGGCTGGGTTATAAGGTGGTCAAATGCCAAGACTCTGGAGCCAGACTGTACAGGATCAAATCCTGGCTATGTGGCCCTAGCTACTCAGTCTTTAAGCTTCCTGGAAAAACAGGCATGGTAATGGCCCCAATTTCTTAGGCTTGGCAGGTGGATTCCATATGTTAACACTGGTAAAGTACTTTGAACAATCCACGGTATCTAGTAAACAGCCACTATTAAGCATAAAAAAGGACTTTAATTCTGACGTATTCGTGTTGACAGAAGGATTTCGTTAGACTTCCCCAAAGGATATGTGGAATTAGAATCTGGAATGTGTGTGCGTGTGTGTATATATGTGTATATATATATATATATATATATATATATGTATGTGTATATATATATATACAGACATATACAGATAATCTCCTGATTCTATTTCTTGGAACTTTTTAGCACAGTGTCTTGAGAAGAGCTTCTTTTGATGATGTTGTTTTCCACCTAATTAACAGTGTTTATGAATTTGGAGCAGAGTCGATGAGAGCAGGGATTTGCTGAACAGTCTCTCTCTCACCCTCCCCTTCTCACCTCTCCCTTCTTTCAGCCCCCTTCTTCTTTTTTCTCTCTTTTTCCTTTTATTTACTGTGTCCCTCTTTCCCCTCTTTTCTTTCTTACTGCCTTTCTATCCATCTCTGCCCACCATTCTGTCCACTCCCACACTAAGGACTTCCTCTTTCTCTTCCTATCTCTCCCCCAGAAGCTCTGGATCTATCACAACTGGTTTCTGGCAAAACTTTTAAATGCTACAAAGAATTTGAGATATACAAGATTTATAAATGACTCTTAACTGCCCACAGTTTTTAGCCCAAATTAACATGCTAGGAAAGTGTCAGGGGAAAAGAAAAATTAATGTAAACAAAGCCCTCAAAGTTATTTTCGTTCACCAAACCTGAAACCGAGCTTCTTTTCCATACTTTCAGCTACGGGCATCTTGTTACAAAGCTGTCCACCAAGCAAAGGCAGGAGGGGCCGCCCGGGTGCCATCTTTGGTGTTCCCGGTGTCTGAAACCACCAGCAGAATGCCAATCTCACAGGGCACGCAAAGCAGACAGACTGCAGTTAGCTAAGCTGCTGTCTTGCATCACATGTTTCAACCACCCAAGCAGCATAGTGGAGACCTATAATGGAAAGAGCTAGTGATTTCCCTGTGTCTGGAAACTAAGTCAGCCCCCCGCATGTACTGCAGAGATGATTCTGATGTTAGGTGGGAGATTAGACAAGATTCCTTCAACGTGGAATTTCTATGATTATGTTAATTCTTGACTCCAAACTCTTGTTGGAGGGAACTGAATTTCTGCTGTACTTTAGGTTAACCCACCTAACCCCTCTAACCACGGATGTCTTTCTTAATGGTCAGCATCCTCTCAGTCCTCTGGCAGACAAACACACTTCCTCTGGGTTCTACCTTAGCCCTGTACTCTTTCTCAAGCATAAACAATAAGCTAAATACCTCCCTCTAAAGTGGCCAAGAAGATTGCCCACCAAAGCCAGCTGATGGTGGCTTATAGGCTCAGATGGGAGTATGGCTCGACATAAGAAGGAAGTTATGGTGAAATGGACCATATCCTTCTTTCCTCCCCTCTCAGCAGAGAATCCCTCTGCTCCTCCCAGGGATGCATCCTCCTCCCCCCTTAAAAGCCAAACCAAATTTATGCCCCCCTCTATCTGCCAGCCAAACAGGTGACTCCTGCCAGGTCAGAAAGAGAAAAAGGGCATTGTGTGCTTCTACCTCTGGCTCCCCTTCATTTCATTGAGCTCACGCATTCCCTCTTCATGTCACTGAAAATGTTATTTATCGATCCTGCTGACAGCGGCAGTAAATAGAGCCTGGCTGTTTTACATCGCTGATGAGAAGGCAGGTTCCATAACTCATCAGGCCCAATCTTATTCCACATCACTCCTCTTCCCCTTTTTTCTCCTCTGTATCTCATTACAGAAACAGGAATTAATACACATGGACAGAAGAGAAATGAGTTCAGCTGCTCTTAGGGCTTTTGTGGGAAGGCAAACATCCTCAGTGGCTCCTTAAGAAAAATTGATGGATGGGTCAGCCTGGTTGCTGTCTGCAGGCATACCCTCATCGAAGCCCATTAGCTGTGCCTTGATGATAATAGACTGTGGGGTCATCACACCATTCAGGCTTAAGCTGAGATTTGGGGATTACTGTAGAGATAGCCCCGCAAACATTCTGCTGAATCTCGGTACAGCTGCGGGCCATGGGTTCCCTGAACCGTAAGATAAAATGATACCTTTTCTTGGAATGCTTATTTTACTTCAAGATTTAAGGAGTAAATGTGTATTAAAATAAGCACATATATTTTAATGTGGAATTGACTCAACTGGATGTGAATTTTAATAGGGAACTTCAATGAAATTTCACTCGTGATGAGCCTCTTGGAGCTACGCTTCCGACCCTTGGTGACAGGCAATCGTCTTACTCTGACTTTGGGGCCTTCTCAAATAAAATACTTTCAGAAGTGAGCCAACCTATTTATCCTACTCTTCTGAATACACCACCCTTAAATAGAGACCTCACTTTATGAGATTCACCCCACAAAAACAGACAGTGAGTCTACATTGAGAGACAGGGTATTGAGAGGAATCCTTGGGGATGTAGGAAGGGAAACCTGAGATTATTTTCCAGGCCCACCCCCTTGTTACTGGACTTCTGGCACATAGCTCCCTTTTCCCCAAAACTCATTCTGCCATTCTCTTAAATGGGAATGGTGGTATCTGCCTGCCTGTGTTCTTGTGAGCACTAACTGAGACAAAGAGGGGGATTTTGGTGTTAATGTTCTTGTAAATGGAATTTTTCTGCAGTATTAAAACACAGAATCAGCATGGATTTCTGATGGCAGGTACATCATCATCATAGGGACACGTGGAAAAACTGCAGATTATAAGTTGTCCCACTGGTAAAACAAAATTTGTATCATTATTGAGCACCTGCTAATTGAATTAAGGCCTAGCACTGCGGGATACTAAATGAGACTAAAATATAACTCTGATCTAAGGAATTCCACGTCTAACTGAGAAAATTAGACAAATGTCACCAATGTGGGACAACTAGCAAGCTATAGAAAGAATGTCCAGGTGGGCTGTGTTCAAACTTCATTATAAAAACAAGACAATCACAGAGAACCTTTATGGAGGTCTACCATATGCCAGGCATTGTCGTACAGGCTTTACCTGTAGTTCGCTTCTAAACCTCCGAACGCACATCCAAAATTTATCTTCATTTTATAATTGAAGAATTTAGACTTAACAAGATGAACGGGCTTGCCCATGATCCTATAGTGTTGCACCCAGATCTGTTTGACTTCAAAGCCCCTGACTAAGATTTTTTCCCAGGGATCTGTGGTCACGTGGGAGGGGGTGCAGGAAAGTTGCTGAGAAAACCCAATTTTCTCCACTTCTCATCCCTTGGACACTAAGGATCCCAGCCCCCTCATTGTGCCTCAGTTTCTTCATTTGCAAAATAAAGGGATTGACTTATATGATCTCAATTTTGAGATTCCAGAAACACTTATGAAAAGGGAAACTAGGAAAATCCAACCTCAGTCTACAGAAGCTTCTGGTAGGTTTTAAAGTCTTTATTCTAAATAGAATGAAGAAGGTCACGATACAACCCTAAACCTGGACTCATTTATCTCTCAAGAGATGATGTCTTTTATTTTGGGAAAATACAGGTGGGAAAAAATCCCCACGTCTCATCCATTGCTTTGAAATAAATTTTGCATATATGTGTGTATATATACATATATATTCAAATATAAGGTACAGATATTCATATATATTATATATGGTATATACATATATAAGTCTATGTATCTGCATACAAACGTTTACCATTATTATCACTATAATTTTTATTAATCTACTCGAATTTTAAGCTGACTCTCCCTGTCCTATACTCAGAGTATACTCCTATACTTGAGCCCTGAATATTGAGACATCTGAAAATCCCAGCTCTTATTCCTGTCTTCACCATCCTTAGAAGTTGCTGCAGCTTGTTTTCCAGATATTTCATAGTTCCTAACTTTGCTTAAAAGCATTTCTAATTCCTCACATTGAAAAGCAGATTGCAAATGAAATTTAACATGGAATATTTTGTACCAAGAAAACTAATGCCCCATTCTCCCCCCCTAATGAATGCCCAAATCATCACAGACTCAAGACTCATGAATAATGTATATCGTCCAATTAAGTGCAAATGCTGTTCAGTTCTTGCAACTGGTATGTGATGCCAGTTCTGGCCTTAGAATGGGCACTGAGGCGGTTGGGGATGGGAGAAGGGGTTGGGGAGGATGTGTGGCTGTGAGCATGTGGGTGTGTGTCTGACAACTAAGCCCCCACAATTTGTAGCATGCTCATTATGTCCTGGAAGTTAAACTTTCCATGCTGGAGTCCACAGAGAGATGTTTTTTACAACCATAAATAGAACTCATCTTAAATTTCTAAAAACTCAATCCTTAATAGCTAGGAGCTTTTGCCTGGTCATGCTGTCCTCTGCCTGTAAAACCATCAACTCTAATTGGCCAGCAGACCTCTCTCCCCAAGCTGGACTGCTTCAGAAGGTCAGCCTCTGGAGGCCTCCTCTCCAAGGAAGCCACAGCCATGACTCTGTGGGTAGCTCATTTTATTCTTTTGGCTCCTGATCGAAATGTCCTTTATCACTAAGAGATCCTGGCAGTCCTTTGAGGCAGCTGAATTGGGTGTGTTCCTGATCTTCCTCCACCAAAAACAGATCCAGGAAGACATGGTATCAAGTCACCACCCTCACACACCCAGTGAAGGTGGTCATTTCACATATCTGAGCCTCAGTTTCCTCATCAAAAATAGAAGATAGTAAACAACAACTGTTGTATCCCCAGGTGGGTGTAAAAGCAGTGTTATCTGTAAATCCTGAAGCCTCATGCAAAGGTTTGTAATTACCCTCTTTGCTTTGAGTGTATAGACATCCTCACTTACAGCTTCACCACTAGACATGACAAATCTCCAGGACTTGGGCTGGCCCAAGCCTGACTAATGTTATTCATAAAAATATTCATCCATCAGGGTTTCCATTTGTAGCATTTAGTTGTGCCAAATAACAGAGACAGCCAGTGGTTTCTTAGAATTACGTTGTCTAATAATGAATGCTGGAGACAGAATTTTTTTTCAGCCTGAAATCTCTTCTTATAACTCAGGGCTGATGAAGGCTGCCCTACATTTCTCGATGGATCCAATTTAACACCAGACGAAGCAGTGACTCAGACTAACTTAAATATCTCAAGACAAGTTTCACCTTTTCCTCTGAGGCCGTATCAGTTCAATTGCATAAGTGCAAATTTATTGAAAGTGGTTTGGTGCTTAGCTTTTCTCTATTGGCAGTAATGGAGTTTAAATTTATAGCAGCTGATGAATTTCAGATAAGAGAACCATTACCTTACAACAACATTAAGGAAAAATATATAACTCTGATTGCTGAACCTCAAATGCATATTGTTTGAATGAGGGGAGATGGATGAGGTAGGCTGACATTTGCAAATGCAATTCCTTTTCATCCTCATGGTGCTAGCCCAGGAGTTTGAAAGCATGGCAAATTCCAGAAAGGGCTTGCGATAGTAAAGCACTACAAGTGTATTATAACAAAATAGCAGAAGTAGGATGTAATCTAGAGGTTAGAGATTTTCCCTTCTGTTTAGTAATATAATTGGAGGTGTCTTTTGGCAATGCACCAGGGCTGGCACAGGACTTAGGTCGTTCATTGGGTCCTTCTAATGTGCCTCCCCCAGATGTTATTTTCCTTTTACTACAGGGTGGGACTGTGACACTGTGGAGACTGAAATGAAGGATGCACAGTACAAAAGTGCAAGGCCATGAGAGGTTGAAAGAGGCCTGGGCTTCTCCATTTTTTAAGGCTCTTGGTATATGAAAAAAAATGAAGAAACACTGAAACAGAGTTATAAAAATCATGTTATATTTTTAAACGGTTATGCCAAACAAATAAACTCTTTAAGTTAAAAAAATAAAATAAAATGTGGGGCCAGCCCAGTGGCATAGTGGTTAAGTTAGCATGTTCCGCTTTGGCAGCCTGGGGTTCGTGGATTCAGATCCCAGGCACAGACCTACACACTGCCCATCAAGCCATGCTGTGGCTGCATCCCACATACAAAATAGAGGAAGATTGACACAGATGTCAGCTCAGGGACAATCTTCGTCACCAAAAAAAAAGCAATATTGCTGTCCTACACCTAAGATAATCACAGAATTGATAAAAATAGGGGTTATGGACAATATTTTTCCATCATGGTACACAGCTTCTGGTTGCATGATGAACTTTATTTTTTCTCCAATTCTGTCAGACACCTTACCAACTGTGTGAATAACCTCATTTCAAGATAAAGTTAGAGTCTACACGTGAAATCCTTTGTGTGTTGTGTGTCAAATGGGCTTTCTCCTTTCCCATTTCCATCCCATTCTCCTATAGGGCATAGCTTTCCAAAAAGCTTCATTCTTGGGCAACTTACTTATTTTTTCTGGCTCTTGTTCTCCTCATCTATAAAGCGCATGTGTGTCTGGCAAGGATAGAGACGGGGTTTCTCAGTGCTGCAGTAGTCCAGGGTGAGACCTCAAACCCAAAGGTCTCTAGCCCCTTTCCTCAGGATGAGAGCCAGTCTATTGCTGCAGTTACAGAGAAGAGCACCTTCAGCCAGCCTCCAAGGAAACCGCTTTCGGGGCGGTTTCTCTGTTAGGCCGCCCTCTGTCTGAGGCTTCTTCTCTGCGGTTTGTGCTGTGCAGGGTGAACCAGCCATGACTCTCCCTGAGGATGAGAAGAAATGGAGGAAAAGAATGCTTCATTTCTGTGAATCCCTCTCACCTTCCTGAGAAGGGAGTGGCTGAGGGATGAAGCCAGGAAAACTACCTCTGTCACTTTAGACACCACACCTCTGGCCTTTGTCCCGGCCCTGCAGGCAGGGGATGGAAGCCTACTCGAACTGCACGTGTAGGTTCCTTCTGTCTGGCTCGCAGCCTCTGTCCTAGAACACCAGAGGCAGCCCAGCACTAAAAATGCAGGGAGGTCTACAAGAAAGACCTCAGTTTTCTGTAAATAATACCAGAGGGATTTGTGTGGAATGAGACATTCGTTTTGTAGTTGGACACACAGCAAATTTGAAAGAAAAAGGGCTGAATTTGGTTGACTAGTTGTTTATTTTGAAAAGAACTAGCTGTTAACTGGACTCAGCAAAGTTTGAATGAAATTAAATAGGCAAACAACTTGATGTTTTGCCAGCAGTTTTCTCAGCCAACAAACAGCTTTTGGTGTGGCCCAATCTTGGAAAGGTTGAGACTGTCATTCTGGGCTGAAGCAATCAACTGTGGACTCTTGTTATAATAGCACAATAGAAAAGACCCAGACTAATGTGGCCTTTAGTGGAAAACAGTACTTCAAATGCAAATTGCAAAACAGCATCCAATGCTGCTCCAAGAACATCAACTATAATTTTAATCTGAAGTCTTTGAGGGTCTATCAATAACTACAAGTTGTTTGTTTGTTTGTTTGTTTTTTAATGGAAGGACGATGGCACATCAAAATAATAAAAATAAAAAGTAACAATAATAATCATATTGCATTTTGATTCACAGATAAACGTAATTTTGAGTTAGAGAAAAATGGGAAATTATTTACTTCAATTTTTTAATTTTATCGATGAGGAAGTTGAGGCCTATAGAAATGACTGCAGTGCCTTCCCTGAGGTAGCGAGGCCAGCACCATGCCCTCTTCTTAGCGCCGTGGTTTACAGAAATCGACATCATGGAGCTTCTGAATCAGGATGGATATACCACTCTGTTGGTACCATTTTAATTTTTCTCAAAACTCATAAAATATCATTAGAGTGCTTTTTAATTTTTTCTGAAAAGCAGGAAATCGTAAGAGTGATAAATAGTTTAATGTGAACCTGATGGCTTGATTAATTAATCACCAAGCTAAGGAACCACTACAATTCATATGTCAATTCAGACTATTTTCGGGAAATGATTTGAATCAATTGCTAATGAAATTGAGGAATTTAGGAGCCGCTTTCTGACTTCCAAATGACAGGGCTCATATTTAACTCAAGAGATGTGACAGTTAATGACAACATAAAAAGTGCCATGAATTATTTTCCGGATCATGGGAAAATTACAGCATCTCCTCCATTGAAACAGCGCTCAGCTCATCAGCATGAAAATAAACAGCCTTCATCACATGCTGAGAAATCTTTGATGCTGTTTAAAATCTAGGTTCTTTTTGAAATAAACAAAGACCATCCTCAGGAATAATTGTAATATTTCATAACCTCTTCCTTAATACAGAGTGATAGATGCACCTAGTAACCGATATTACAGCTGAAACCCTGTGAATCGTCATTCATAGATCTAATTACTTTAAACTCTTAAAGCAGGTAGAGTTTAATTTTTCCCTCTCTGCTTTAATTAACAGGCTAAGCTTTCCAATCCTGTTTATGTTTAAAAGGACTTGCTTTGTATATCTTTCCATAACTTTTCGTTTACTGCCAGACTCTTTAATTAATTTAAAGTTACATTCTAGATATAACAAGACGGTTATTGTGTGTTAATGAAATATCAACGGAAAGTGCACTGATCAATATTTAATCTAATTAAGGTGTATACAAAGCAATATTATTATGTAATTAACCTAAAACAGCATAAGTAATACATGCATGTTTAAATTTTTATTAATGTATTTGTTAAGAATTTTTAGATCATGCTGTTTTATGAGCTTACTTGAGAGATATAAAATTAAAATGTTTGTCAAGATACTACTGGAGCAACTATTTAATGTGGCTCTTAATCATCTTAACAGTCCTTAAGGTTCCCGTGCAGTTCTAATAGTCTCACTAAGG
This sequence comes from Equus przewalskii, assembly GCF_037783145.1. Taxonomy (NCBI): domain Eukaryota; kingdom Metazoa; phylum Chordata; class Mammalia; order Perissodactyla; family Equidae; genus Equus; species Equus przewalskii. The sequence continues at coordinate 64,182,804 of NC_091831.1, forward strand.
ATGAAAGATGATTTTGCCGCAAACAAGAGTCCACATGTAAAACCTTTCTGGAATGGTCTTTCAATTTCTTTTTTCAGTCCCCATGCTAATTTGAAAGAATGATGTATAACAGGGCTGGTACATGCAAGAAAGTTTGAAACGTGTTCAATATTTTTAAGAACACTATTTAAAGAGCTATATGTTGCTGGAGAGAAAAATATATTGAACAGTAAATATCACTGGATTACTCTACATATATCTTAAGGGATTTTAATACCACAGGTTCACAAATTCCTGTAGAAATGCAACATAGCAGATGAAATTTGGTGGGACAGTGATTATCTCATACAGAGACCGGAACTGATTGTTATGATTTTCAGAGCTCCAAATATACAAAGTTACAATATGGGAACACATTTAAATAAGAATCTTGAAGCCAAATCCAGGAACAGGCCATTGTGCATAGAATTAACATGGGTCATGTTGCAGAATGTACATTTTTGCTGAGTAAGGTGAAGAACAAGTTCAAGGTTACAAAGTTGAAGCTCTTTTTTAGGGTTATTGCTCAGAAAGTTTGCAGTGTCTCATGGTTCCCTAAATCCCACAAACAAATCTAGTTCTCATATCAGAGAACTATCTACTTGAATCTGCCCATTCCAGGTACAAGTAGATGTGTTTAGAGACTCGGGTTCCTGTAGATGCTGGAATACGCAAAACACTGGGAGACTTTTTTCTTCCCCAAATAAGTATAAAAATTGAATTTGATGAAACAGTGATTTTATTCCAAAGGCTTCCATTGCTTCCCTTAATCCTACTATTTTTATTGTGGAAAGAATATAGGAGTCACTGGGACAATTTATTGTCCTCTGCCATTCCTAGTATGTATATCTTGCCTAAATGTTGAGACGGCGTTTCTGTGTTTTTATCTCTGTGAATGAAGGAGTGAGGGATAACTCATACCTTATGATTCTCTCTCTCTCCTATGAGTGATGATAACAATAGGGTTGAGTCTTCATATATTATATACACAACATAATTTTCTTCCTCTCTCTTGAGAATGGCTGCAAATGCTGAAGATGACAGTTATGGGAGATGAAAACGCTGTATAAGGTGTGGGATAAAGATGTTCCAAGTAGAAGTAAACTTTTAAATACTTCTGTGTGACTGAGTTGGTAATGAAGCCATTGATAGGTGCATGGCAAGTTAACAAGAATGGCTGAAAATGATTACCATCACCTCTGGGTTTTGTTTGTTTGTTTGTTTACCATAGTCAGAAATATCTTGAGTCTACAATTCCTGTTGTGTTACAAATCTTTTATAGCGAGACAGTTGCTAGGCCTAAGCAGCTGTTAAGGCAAGTAAGGGAAAGATTCACAAAGCTCTTCATTCTGCAGGCTATGTCTGAACCCAGACTGACGGTCGGGGCTAATGGTTCTGCAATCAGTCTTGGAGCTGCAGGTAACATGTTCCCGGGTGTTTGTGGAGGGACAGGAGGTAGGGGCTGGTGGGGGGCTGGGGAGGACTTTACCAGCCCAACAACAAACTCTCCCTCTCCCGTTCTGTCTCTTCAGAAATGAGGAAATGAGAATACTGGCATTTGTTTTCTCTTTTCATACCAAAACTGAAATTTTAAAGGTTCTTTGCCAATGAAGTAAAAATTAATCTTTAATCTCAAGAAAAAGGAAATAAAAGAAACTGGAAAGAAACGAGAACTTTGGTCTGGAGCAAAAAACACAGCTAGATTCTTTTGGAGAGTTTCCTCATGCCATCACTTCTGATTTTGGTGAAATTAAAATATTCTAACTGGTCTGTTATAATGCCCTCAGCTTTTTCTTCCAAAGAAAAATGCTTCTTTATTTTCTCTGTGATTTCTGAGCCTTTCTTTTTTTGTTATCAGTTTTATTGAGGTAAACTTTACATACAAAAAAATCATCAATTTTAAATGTACAAGTCTATCAGTTTGTCAAGTATATATAGTCATGTAACAGCAACAACAATCAAGGTATAGAATAATTCCATCAGCCCCACAAGTTCATTTCCGCCCCTTTGCAGTCAACTTCCTCCCATGCCAGCCATAGGTAATCACTGAATTGCTTGTTTTTGTTATGGTTTTGCCTTTTTTCGAATTTTATTCCAGTGGAATCATACAATATGCAGTCTTTTGTAACAGGCTTCTTTTAGTTAGCATAGCGCTTTTGAGATTCATCGTGTCGTTGATTATTTCAATAGTTTGTACTTTTGTACTGCTGAGTAGTGTGCCTTGAACGGATATGCCCAGTATATTTATTCATTCACCAATCACCAATTCACCAAAAACCTTTGGCTTTTTCCAGTTTTTAATTATTAAGAATAAAGCTGACATGAACATTTGAGTACAGATCTTTTGACAGATGTATGTTTTCATTTTCCTTGAATAAATACTCAGAAGTGGGATTGCTGCTTGAATGGTAAAGATGTTTAACTTTAATAGAAACTGTCGAGATTTTTTTAAAGTGGCTGTATAACTTTGTGTTCACACCAGCAATATATGAGAGGTCTAGCTGCTTCATATTCTCACCAAAACTTAGGTTGTTGGTCTTTTTGTTTTAGACATTCTGCTGGATGTGTAACAGTTTTTCATCTGGTTTTAACTTCCATTTCAATTTTTTACAGATGTTTAGCATCTTTGCATTTCTTATCTAGTTATATACACTCTTTGGTGAAGTATCTGTTCAAATCATTTGGCCGTTTTAAAATTTCATGGTAAGAGTTCTTTATTTATTATGAATACAAGTCCTTTATCAGATATGTTTGCAAATTTTCTCCCAGTGTGTAACTTGCTTTTTCATTTTCAAAACCATGTACTCCTTAATGTTGATGAAGTCACTTCATTTTTTTTCTCCTTATGATTCATGTTTATTGTGTCCTATCAAGAAAGCTTTGCTTAACTCAAGGTCACAAAGATTTTCTCCATTAAATTTTTCTAGAAATTGTGTGGTTTTAGCTGTTCACTTCAGTTCTATGATCCATGATGAGTTATTTATTATATATAATGTGAGATAAGGGTTGAGGTTCATTTCTTCTATACGAGATCCATTTGTTTCAGCACCATTTGTTGAAAATAATTTTCTTTATCCCACTGAATTACCTTGGCAGATTTGTTGAAAATCAATTAACCATATAGGTGTGAGATATTTCTAGAGTGTCTACTCTATTCCATTAAACTATATGTTTATGACACTGTTTTAATTACTGTAGCTTAATAGTTAGTCTTGCTAACAGGTAACATGCTCCAATGATCTTCACTTTCAAAATAGTCTTGACTATTCTGGCCTTTGCATTTCCATAAATAGAATGAAATTGTCAATCTCTTTAAAAATCCTGCTGGAATTTTGATTGAGATTGAGATTACCTTGAATCTCAAGATTAATTTTGTAAAATCTGGCGCTACAACATTATTCAGTCTCCAGATATATAAACACTGTATAACTTTCTCAGTAATATTTTGCAGTTTTCAACATACAGCTCTTGTACAGATTGTATTATATTTATCTGTACATATTTCATGTTTATGATATTGCCAATGTTATTATTTTTCATTGCAATTTCTAATTGTTGATTTTTAGTGTATAGAAACACAGTTATGTTTATTGACATCATATCCTGCCATCTTACTAAAATCACTTATTAGTTTGTAGAGCTTTTTATATATTTCTTGGATTTTCTACTTAGAGGATCATGTTTTCTGCAAATAAGCATCGTCTTCCTTATTCTTTTTAAATGTTTTATGTCTATTCACTTTTACCTCTTTTTCTTGCCTTTTTTCACTAGTTAAGTTCTCTCACACAACTTTAAGTAGAGATGATGAGAGCAGACATCCTTGTCTGTTTTCTATCATAGGCATAAAGCATTCAGTCCTATATATAATCTCAGCTGTAGGTTTTTCACTAGGTTGATGAATCTTCCTTCCTACAGCTGAAAGAAATTTAAGAATACCTAAGTAGTTGGAGAGGTATATTATATTCATGGATCTGAAGATTCAGTATCATTTTGATATCAATTCTTCCCAAATTGAACTATAGACTCAATGCAATTCCAACCAAATTTGTGGAAGGCTTTTCAGTAATATTGAAAAGCTATTTCTGAAATTCCTATGACAATGGAAAGGACCTAGGAATGATAAACAACTTTGAAAAATTTTTTTTGAAAAGTTGGAGGAATTAAACCATCTGACTTCAAGATTTATTATAAAGCTACAGTTATCAAAAAAGTGTGATATTAGATTCAAGATAGGTGAGCAACATAACAGAATAGAGAAATTAGAAGTAGACCTCACAGATATGGTTAGTTGACTTTCAACATAGAAGGAAAAGTTGTTTGGTAGAGAATAAAGTACCATCTCCATAAATGATACTGGAAAAAGTTGACATCAATATGCAAAAGAAAAGAACTTTAATTCATATCTTGCAATATTTACAAAAATTAACTCAAAGTGGATTATGGACCTAAATATAACACCTAAAACTATAAAATTTCTAGGAGAAAAGCTTTCTTAGATATAATATTAAAAGGAGAAATCATAAAAAATGATTTTCTCCAAATTAAGGACTTCTGCTCTTTGAATGATACTGTTAAGAGAATAAAGAGACAGACCACAGATTGGGAGAAAATATTTGCAAAGCGCATATCTGATAAAGGACCTGTATACAGAATATATAAAGAACTTCAAATATTTCATTATAAGAAGCAAAAAATCCAATTTTAAATAAAGATCTTCTATTCACAATGGAGTTACATCCCAATAAACACATCATAAGTTGAAAATGTATTTCATACATCTACCTACTGAACATCATAGCTTGGCCTAACCTATCTTAAACCGTGCTCAGAATACTTATATTAGCCTACAGTTGGGCAAAATCATATAACACAAATCCTATTTTACAATAAAATGTTTACAATAAAATGTTGACTATCTCATGTAATTTATTGAGTACTGTACTGAATGTGAAAAACAGAATGGTTGTATGGGTACCAGAATAGCAGTAAGTATACTGGTTGTTCACCCTTGTGATCTCATGGCTGACTGTGAGCTGTGGCTGGCGGTGCTGCCCAGAATCACAGGAGAGTATCATAGGGCATATCGTTAACCAGGGAAAGGATCAAAATTCAAAATTTGAAGTACGATTTCTACTGAATGTGTTTCAATTTTGCACCATTGTAAAGCCGAAAATTGTCAGTCAGGGCCCATCTGTATGTACAGACTATTATCACAGGGATAGAACAGAGTCTCAATACATATGTAACAGATGTTTTGGAGGGAAGAATAGAGAGAATGAATGGAAAGCAATATTTCAAATAATAACTGATAATTTGTAAGAACAAAAAGACATACATTCTTAAATTGAAAGAGATGACAGAGCAGTACTAAAATGCACACAACAACAACAGCACTAATATTGACGTAAATACACTTCAGGGCATTAACAGCAAAGAGAAAATCTGCTTATTATCATATCTTTGCCTCAGAACCTGCTTCAAGAATTGAGGTGACATTATATTTGTCATCAACAGTATTGGATACAAGAAGACAGGCAGCACTTGAAAGTGCTGAGAAAATACTTTGATTCTAGAAGTCCATACCCACACACACTGTGATTTAAGGGTATGTTTGGACACAGAAGGTCTATGACTTATAAACCATGTCTGAAAATAACTATTTAAAGGATGGACTACATCAGGAAAGAAAGTGAATCCAGAAAGAAGCAGGAGTACGTGTGAAGAAATAGTTCATGGAGAAGTGAGAACCACTTGTTATTAAATCTAATTAAGTATTTATTACGAGAAGAAAAGAATTTTAACAATAATATTAACTAAAATTCCTGGCGGTTTCCACAAGGGCATTGGTGGAGGCTAAGGGGAAAACTGAGGAAAATTAAAATTTCTTATGGTTTTTACATTGCTCTCGAGGAAACATAGTTACTAATTAACAGATTTTAAAAATTATAACTAATTACAGAATTACCTCACATATGGACTACTCAGTTAATGACGTTTTGCTATAACAGCTCTTGAAAAAGTATACCACTTTTTGAACACAGTTCCTTTTTTTTTCTTTTGGTGTAATGACTTTTCACCTACAAACACACTAAGTAAATATATTCTAAGATGTAGTATTTCAACATTACATTTTCAAGCAAAGACATGTTCACCAATTTACTAGACACACTTTCTAGTCAGAAAATATCATATGGAACAAATTTAAACTGCAGGTCATGGTTCAATGAACCAAAACATTTTTATTTGTGACTATTTGCCAAGTGAGAAAGATAAAGAGGAGCTGCTGCTTCATCTCTCCAGTCTATTGAGTATGTGTGATTTTCCCATATGTTTCAATGTGCTTTTGGATTTAGTCTTTATTTTTTTAGATGTTTTTCTGTTCTTTGATTTTATTTATAAGAGTTTGAGTGCAAGAACTCCAAAATGTTAAGAAATATGTGCAGAATCATGAAAAAACAATAGGTTTTTAAATTATTGCTTATATCTTATATAAAGTAGTTTAATTGTCCAACCTACATATCTTTCCATTTGTGCGAATTGTGTGGGTCTCTAGGTTTGAAATGGAACACCTTTAATTTTTCCCATTAAAGTTAATAGACACGGGTTTATCCATCTCAGCTCTGACATGTAAGGAGCTTGCAAGTCATCGCTCCTGTCATTACAAGAAAAAGCCTGGCAAAGTGAAAATCAACAACTGTTCTTAAACCCAGCAGAGAATTGAGGTCACAAGGCAAAGTGCCACTCCAAAATCTGGTAAGGCTGGTGAATCCAGAGAGATATAGCTGTAGAGATCTGCTTACCAGGAGCTGAAGTCACTGGAAGCCATAAGTTGTAAAACCACTTCCTTTACCAATTGCTATAGGCTGAGTGCTAACTAGTTTGATCATGACAAATTCCCAGAGACTGCATTCAAAAGAGAGCCTCCACACTTTTCTGAGCTTTCCTTTCAGAAATCCCACAAGTTCTCATAGTAAGGATCCAAGAAAAATCTCCTGTGGCTCTGACAAGGGGAGGCGAAAAGCAGCAAGTATAACTGTCTCATTTACTTTTCTATAACAAAGGCTTGTTTAAGCTCTAAGGATAAGTACTTTGCTATAGAGCAATACTGAAACCTTATCTCACCTGGGGAAAGAGATTTCCTTCTCCTTCAGTCCTTTCTAGCGTGTGTATTTCACCTAAGAGGGGAAAGAAAAAGTTAACAGGGGACAGAGCTTAAAGAAAATATATTGGGAACTTGGTACAAGGAAGATGGGGGGAGCTATGTGCCTTGAGGAGGGACAGAAACACTTGTGAAGGCCACACCCTGAGTTAGAGGTCCACTAAAAGACTGAGACTTCTTCCCTTCCCCCCACCCAGTCACTGCACCAACAAACCTTCAGTTTATTTCACATCATAACGCAGAATTACAACTGAAAAAGCTATAAGACATAGAGTCCTTATGAGAAGTAGTACAAAAAGAAGACTGAAAGCCAAGAGAAGAAACAGAAACAATGACCCCTAGAAGAATTTGGAGTCTCTACTACCTATAGCTACAGGAAACATTAAACACAGCCCAACATTTAATCACATAAACATAAATTCTCTCCTCCAAAAGTCTATCTACTTCAGTACCTACTATTGATCCAACATGGTGACTTTCAATAAAAAATTAAAAGGCACCACCAAAAGGCAAATAAAAACACAATTAGAAGAGAAAAACAATCATCATAACCACACTCAGATATGTGAATTAACAGAGGAGGAATTTAAAATAACTATGACTAATATGTTAAGAGTTCTAAAGAAAAAGAATAGACAACATGCAAGATCATTGAGCAATGTCAGCAGAATGGCAGAAACTATAAAAAAAAGGAAAGGAAATGTTAGAAATCAAAAACAGGAAATGAAGAATATCTTCAGCAGACTTAAAAGAAGACCTGACACAGCCAAGGAAAGAATAAGTGAACTTGAAGATAGATCAATAGAAACTTCCCAAACTGAAACACAAACAGAAAAATATAACAGGATAGAATACCCAAGAAGTATGGGGAGATTTTATATATATATGTATGCAATGTTTAAAGAACAGTTAAAAAGATGGTAGATTTTAATCCAACTATGTCAATAATCACTTTAAATGTAAATGGTCTAAACATAACAATTAAAAGTCAGAGATTGTCAGATTGGAGAAAGAAACATAATTACGTGCCATCTAGAAGAAAGCCACTTTAAATACAAAGACGCTGGCTAAAATGAAGGATGGAAAAGGATATAACATGCTAACATTAATCAAAATAAAGCTGGAGTAACTATATTGATTTCAGGCAAAGCAAACTTCAGAACAAGAAAAGATTATTAGGTATAAAGAGGGATGTTACATAATGATTGAGGGAAGTCAATTCCTCAAGAATACATTAAAAAATTATAAACATGTATGGACCTAACAAAAGAGCATCAAAATACATGAGGCAAAAACTAATGGAACAGAAAGAAAAATAGACAAGTCTACTATCATATTTGGAGACTTCAACAGATCCCTGTCAGTAATTGATAGATAGAGCAGGCCAAATATCAACAAAGATTTAAGTGACTTGAACGGTGCTGTAAGTCAGTTTGACCAAGTTGACATATATAGAAGACTCCCTCAAAGAACAGCAGGATACTCATCCTTCTCAAGCGCAGGTGGAATGTTCACTGAGATGGAAGATAACTGGGCCATGAAATGCACCTTAAAAATCTTTAAAGAATAGAAGTCATACAAAGTATGCTATCAGATCACCACAGACTTAAACAGAAAGATAGCTGGAAAATGCCCAAATATTTGGAGACTAAACAACATACTTCTACATAACCACTAGGTCAAATAAAAAGTTTCAAAAAAAATTAAAAATACTTTAACTAAGTGAAAATATAACATCAAAATTTGCACAGTACAGAAAAAGCAGTGCTTAGAGGGAAATTTATAGCATTAAATACATATATTAGAAAAGCAGAAAGATTTAAAGTCAATAATCTAAACATCCATCTAAGAAAACTAGAGAAAGAAGGACAAATTAAAGGTCAAGCAAGCAGAGGAAAGGAAATTATAAAAACTAGAACAGAAATCAACAAAAGTTAAACCAAGAAAAGTACAGAAAATAAATGAAACATAAAAGTGGTTTTTTTTTTGAAAAGATTAATAAAAATTGATAAGCCTCTAAACAGGCTAAACCTGAAAAAAAGAAATCTACAAATTATAAACATCAGGAATAAGAGAGGGGTCGTTATTGCTACTCCAAGTACATTGAAAGGATAACAAGGAAGTACTATGAACGACTCTATGCCCACAAATATGATAATTTAGAAGAAATACACCAATGTCTTGAATTACATAAACTACTGTAACTCACCTAAGGAAAAATAGATAATCTGAATAATACCACAACTGTTAAAGAAATTAAGTTCATCGTTTACAACCTTCCAAAAATGAAATCACCAAATCCAGGTGGTTTTACTAGTGAATTCTACCAAACATTTAAGGAAGAAATGATGCCAATTCTCCACAATCTCTTCAAGAAAATTTCTTCATGAAAGAAGAGGGAACACATCCGAACTCATTTTATGAGGCCAGCATTACCCTAATACAAAAACCAATTAAAGACGTTACAAGAAAGGAAACTATAGGCCAATATATCTCATAAACATGGACAATATATTTTTAAAAAGATATGAGTAAATTGACTCCAGCAATATATAAAAAGATAATACAGCACTACTAAGTGGGGTTCATTTCAGAAAGTTAAGGATGGTTCAATATCATAAATCAATCAATGTAACTCACTATGTTAACAGACTGAATAAGAAAACCCATATGCTCATATCAATAAATGTGGAAATTTAACAAAATTCAACACCATTTAGGATTTTTAAAAACTAGAATAAAGAGAATTTCCTTAACCTAATAAAGGATACATTAAAGAACCTCTATAGCTAACAGCAGGAGAAACTGAACTCTTTCTCCCTAAGTTTGGGAATAAAACAAAGATGTCTTCTCTCACTACATGTATTCAACATTATAATGGAAATTCTAGGAAGTGCAATAAGAGAAGAAAAAAATAAAAGTTACGCAGATTGGAAATCTGTATAGACATCACAGATGACATGATATCTATGGAGAAAACCTCAACAATTCTACAAAAAACAAATAAGCAAGCAAACTCTTGGAACTAACAAGCAAGTATAGCAAGACCACAGGATACAGGGTCAATATGCAAAAGTCAATTACTTTCCTATATAAAAGCAAATAATCAATTGGAATTTAAAATTTTAAAAATACCATTTACAATAGCACCAAAAACAAGAAATACTTAGCTATAAATCAACAAAATATGTACAAAATCTGTATGTAGGACACTGCGAAACACTGATAAGAGAAATGAAAAAAGATCTAACTAAATCAAGAGATGTTCCGTATCCATGCATTAGAAGTCTCATAATTGCTAAGATGTCAGTTCTTTCCCAACTTGATCTAAAGAGTCAATGCAATCCCAATCAAAGTGGCAGCAAGGCTTTTTGGTAACCGATTCTAAAATTTACATAGAAAAGCAAAAAACTTAGAATAGCCACACAATACTGAATCAAGAAGAACAAAGTTGGAGGGCTCACATTACCCAATTTCAAGACATAGTATACTTTACACTTCCATTAGAGACACTGTTATTGGTGAAAGAATAAACACACAGATCAATGGAAGAAAATAAAGATAACACATAAATATAGTCAACATACTTTTGACAAAGGTGCAAAGGCAACTCGATGGATAAATATTGTCTTTCCAACATATAATGTTGGAGCAAGTGGACATCCATATGATATATATGTATATATAGACGCAGACCTCACAATTTCACAAAAATTAACTCAAAATGGATATATACCTAAATGCTAATTGCAAAACTATAAAACTCTAGAAGAAAACCAGTATGACATTGGGTTTGGTGACAGCCTTTAGATACAAAACCAAAAGCATGATCTATGAAAGAAACACAACAGGATAGTTGGATGTTATTAAAATTAAAAACTTGTTCTGCAAAATACATTGTTAAGAGAACGAAAAGACAAGCCACAAACTGGGAGAAAATATTTGCAAATCCCATATCTGATAAAAGTCTTGTATTCAGACTGTACAAAGAACTCTTAAAACTCAGCACCAAGAAAACAAAAAACCCAATCAAAAAAGAAGCAAATTATCAAATACATCAGCAAAGGGGATCTCCAGATAGCAAATGAACATATGAAATGATACTCAACAACCATATGTAGTTAGGGAAATGCATATCAAAACAACAATGAGATATCAGTACACACCTGTTAGGATAGCTGAAAACAAAAACGAGAAAACAAACTGACAACTAAATGCTGTTTAGGATGTGGAGCAACGGGAACTCTCATTTATCACTGGTGGGAATGCAAAAAGGTACAACCACTTTGGAAACAAGTTGGCAAGATTTTTTCTTTTGATAAAATGTTGTTAAATTCCAGTAAAATATACATTACATAAAATTTACTATCTTAGTCATTTTTCAGTTTATAGTTTAGTGGCATTAAGTGCATTCACATTATTGTATAACCATCACTACTATCCATCTCCAGAACTTTTTTCATCTTCCAAAACTGAAACTCTTACCCACTAAAAAATAACTCCTTATTCCTCCCTCCCTTAAATACCATTCTCCAATAACAGAAACGAGGGCTTCTGGAAGAACTGTTTCCAGGGCTGAGGCAAGGACATACAGGATGATCCCGGAACATCTTGTAGTGTCAGAAAAAGTAACGAAGTGCTAAAAAAAAAAAAAAAAAATAGGGTTACATCAGAGGGACACATGAGCCAACTGAAAGAGCACCTACTGGCCAAAGCTGGAACAATTGGAGCAAGAAAATAAATAATATGTATTGGAATATAACCCAATGTATAAATATAAATATCTATGAGTCTATACTGATATAAATAAATGATTGAAGTAATCAGTTAATAAAGATAGATGTATCTCCCATACATAAGAATTACAAGCAATATATGTAGTTACTCTTCCCTCAAGGAGGCAGATAATAATTCCCCACTCCCTTAAGTGTGGGAGGGACTGACTTTCCTCTAAAGAGTATAATATGGAAAGTGAGGGTAGGAAGAGAGTAACTTTACAATGGAGAAACTTGACAAACACTACTTCAGCCATGTGATCAAGTTTAACATCATCAGTGATAAATCACATCAATAGCATGTACACTTAATATGCTGTAATAACAATGACACTTTAGAAACTCTGTGGTCTTCCAGGAGCCCCCAACTCTAGTTTAATTGTGAGAAGAAACATCAGACAAGCCCAAATTGAGAGACATGCTACTGAACACCTGTTAGTATTTTTCTAAAGTGTCAGAGTAATCAAAAGCAAGGAATATTTAAGAAATTTTCATAGTCTAGAAGGCTCTAAGGAGGATGATAGCCAAAGGTAATATTCTATTCTAGGTGGAATCCTGGAACAGAAATAAGACGTTAAGTAAAAACTAAGTAAATCTGTTTAAAGTTTGGATATTAGTTACCAGTAATGACTCAATACTGGTTAATTAGTTTTCTCAAATATATCATACTAATGTAAGATCTCTGTTTATCTCTGCCACAGAACATGAATGATTTATTAAGGTCTATGAAAACATGATTTATTAACAATAAACCCCTATATTCAACTTCTCAGAAGTTTGATAAATGAAGTAAACTATCAAAAAATATATGACCTCTTCTTTTGGGGCTGGCCCCGTGGCCGAGTGGTTAAGTTCGCACGCTCCGCTGCAGGTGGTCCAGTGTTTCGTTGGTTCGAATCCTGGGCGCGGACATGGCACTGCTTATCAAACCACGCTGAGGCAGCGTCCCACATACCACAACTAGAAGGACCCACAACGAAGAATATACAACTATGTACTGGAGGGGCTTTGGGGAGAAAAAGGAAAAAAATAAAAATCTTTAAAAAAATATATATATATATGACCTCTTCTTTCTTTCAGAGTCCCATCTCTCATTTCCTCATGGTCCAGTCCTCACAAGGCAAGACTATTCAAGAACACCTCAAACTCATAATCATTTGCATTGTGACCCAGTTAAGCTGAACTATTGTTTCTCAGACAAGTTTTCTTTCTGTAGATCCATTGAAAATTTAAGCAACATCCTTTGTGAAATGTCTCTGGTCCTTCACTCTCTCTGTCCTTGCTCAAAGAAGGAGATTCAGTGCTGGAGCTGATTCTAAAATCCATTTCAAAAATAAGGGAAGAGAGAGAGAAAATGACTCCAATCAAAATATCCCTGAGGTTTCTTCAGGGCACACTCCCTAAAGGGGGGAAGGGATACTCATTCCCAAGAGGATATTTTTATCATAAGAAGGAATCATAGATTATTGGAGTTGGAAAAAGCCATGGACACGATCCCTGGCCAAGATGTGGAGACCAAGCCCCAGAGAGATTAAATGACTTCCACAAGGTCATAGTTTATTAGTCTCTGAGAAAAAATAATACATCTTTCTAAAATAGCATGCTTCTCACATTTTAGTCATTTACCTCTTCAGCAAATTTAACCTTTGTTATACAGCTGTTGAGATAACCTTCTGCCGTACAAGCTAAATCAACACAAAGGACATATCTCAGAAAATGCCCCAAACTGCCTCCCTTTTCATTATTGAAAACCCCAAGATGAAAGTCTTTAATAACTCACTGCACAAGAGGACCATTACTGTCAGCGTATACCACTCAGCCATATATTACAGCTTTTTACTTCTCTGCACAAAATGGCTTTGAAATTTACATTTGCTAGAAAGGATTCAAGTTTATCACTAACAATTTTCTTCTACAAATTGTTTTTAATTATTGCCTCTTTCCACCTAGAAAGAAATCCCTCTTGTACCCCTGTCTCCACATAGCTCTCAAGAAGAGTTTCCTTGGCATGAATCTTTGATGGTGATTTCATCTCCCTTATTTGCCTTTCCTTGTCAAGCTCACACAACCTACTTAGAGATCTGGAAATGAACAGTTTGCCTGACTCTGCATTTCCTGCACACACATGAAATCTGGTCTCCCTAAGCAGGGAAAAAAAGGTAACATTTTTCAGCTTTAGCCTATGGACAATTAGGCTAGAAACATTCCATTTTAAGATTCAAAGCACCTTTGAAAGTCCATCCATGATTGATTGCTTAAAAGTTCATATTCTACATATACTAAAGAAACTTCTTGGAGATTCAGCTATGTTTCCAATGCTCCAAGAATCATCTTTATTCTCTCACTCAATTTTAGATTAAATTAACTTTAAAAAAAAAAGAAAGAGAAATCCAAAAGTATATTTTGTTATTATATATTTAATTCCTATGCTTCCTTATTACATGATATCATATAAATAGCATGGCGTTTGGAGTGAGAAACATCAGCAGTCAAACCATAACTCTACCAGAAACTTGGGCAACTTCAGGCAAATCACTGTCTCTGATATCCTGTTCTCTCAACCTTAAACATACAGCTATTTTAAGTTTAACTAAGATTAGCATGTGTTATGCTTGACAAATTCAAGGAATTCACATGTTCATTGTCTTCTCCTTCCATGTTCAATAAAGGAATAATTTGTCTAAAATCTTTTGTCTGCAACTGATCAAAACTCAACTCAAACTAGCTTAAGCAAAAACGGAATTTACTAATTCACATAACTAGGAAGTCTTGGCATGTCTCTGGCCTTAGATATAGCTGGATTTCGCTCCCCAAACAATGTTGTCTTGGCTCTTGGCTCTTGGCTCTGTTTGTCCCTGCTTGGAGTTGTTTTGAACATAAGCCCTAATCAAATGCCTGGCAGAATAGCCAGTGTAAGTTATAGACCTTCTGCCCCTCTCTAAGCAGTCCCTCAGTCATGAAACCTGACTCCTACCACCTGTATATCAAGTTCAGGGAAGAGTCTAATTGCACTTGCTTAACTTTTGCACCTGCCTCTAATCCAATCACTGTGACCATGGAAAAGGGACTACTCAGTTTGGCCAATCTGGGTAAGGATCTACCATTGTGGTAGAAAGCAAAATACCGTGATTTATATTCTTATGAGGATTATATAGAGTGAGAGATCCTGAAGAAATCAGAAGAGTGACTCTTGGAAATAATACTGAGTGGAAAAAATTAAAAATAAATAAAAACTCTAAGTGCCACTGTGAATTGTTGTCAATCAACAAATAAGTATTCAGCTTCATTTTTCATAACCTAGTTTTCTTTTTCTCCCTCTCAGTGGTCTTGTCTAGGAATCTGTAGTCTATGTCAAGGGTCAGCAAACTACAGCCTACAGACCAAATGTAGCCCACTGCCTATTTTGTAAGTAAAGTTTTATTGAAGCACAGCCACGCTCATTTCTTAATGTAGTGTCTATGGTTGTTTTCACACTACGACATCAGGATTTAGTAGTTTCAATAAGGTTCACTTAGACAGCAAAGCCTGAAATATTTACTATCTGACTCTTTTCAGAAAAAGTTTGCCAACCTCTGATCTATGTTACAACAACAAAGATAATGAGAGAGACAGAAAAAAATACTTACTTAGAATATTTACTTGAAATAAAATAGAAATGTTGATGACAATTAAATCTTTATGTAATTTGCATCCACGATCTGTTAGTAGTAAAAGTAATTTAGGAGTTAGAAAAGTATATCTTGCCAAAAAAGAGTCATCCACACGGTAGATGCTCAGTAAAATACAATGTTTAATGTATACTTAACAGCACCACCATCCACTAAACTCAGTCAAGCTTCCAAATTAGGAAGCATCCTTGATTTATCTGTTCCCCTCACACTCCACTTCATCCATACCTTCAAATTCTTTTAGCTCTACCTTCAAAGTATATCCTGAACACCTTTACTTCTCATCTTTCAGCTTCCTCCCTAGTACAAGCCACCATCATTTCTTGTCTAGACTGATGTAATAATTTTCTAACTGGTCTCCCCACTTCTGTTTTTACTCATCTATGCTCCATGATGCCCTCAACAGCCAAGAGAGGACCTTTCAAACACAAATCAGGTAATATTGCCTCCTTCCCTAAAATCATCCAATGGCTTCCCACTTTGCTTAGACTGAAATCCAACTTCTTGTCCTTGGACTGCAGGTCACTACTTGAACTGGCCCCTGTCCAACTCTCAACCTCAATAATTGGCTCTAAACCCTTCACTCGACTCCAGCTGCGAAAGGCTTCTTTGGTTCCTAAAATATAACATGTTCATTCCCAATTTAGGACTTTTCCCCTCTCTCTCCCTGCCCAGAACTTTCTGCTCCTATCCCCACATGGCTGGCTGATTTTCCCTAGTAATTCAGGAATCAATTTAAAGGTCACTTCTTCATTAGATTAAAAGATATTTTCCATAATTTTTATAGACTATATAATATTATGGCATTAAAAGTGATATTCTACTTTCTATCTGGTTACCACATGCATTATGAGATTTACATTATACATAAGTACAAAGTAATTGACATCCATAATCTTATTGTTTGTGACTTACCATCTACTTGTTAATAGCCTGACTTCCTAACGTGGTCTAGTTGGTGACTGGAGTGATATGAACACAATGATATATGCTAGGTGAATGACTCTTTTAATGTTATGTACCAATAGAATAGTCCTATATTTTTTATTTTAATTTTTAAATTTTTTTTAAAGATTGGCACCTGAGCTAACATCTATTGCCAATCTCCTTTTATTATTTGTTTTCTTCTCCTTCTCCCCAAAGCCCCCCAGTACATGGTTTACATAGTTGTATATTCTAGTTGTGAGTGCCTCTGGTTGTGCTATGTGGGATGCCACCTCAGCACAGCCTGATGAGAGATGCCACGTCCACACCCAGGATCTGAAGCAGTGAAACCCTGGGCCGCCAAAGAGGAGCATGTGAACTTAACCGCTCGGCCACCGGGCTGGTCCCCATATTTTTATCTTCACAGACTTTGACTAATTGTTTCATAATTATCTCCAACTCATCTACTTCCTTCAATTACTGAAGAGTTTTTTGGGCTTGTTGTTGAAGTTAACAATCATTGGCTGAAATAGATTTGACACTGATGTGTACTATGAAAATAAGAAACTCTACACACTGTTTAGATAACTCAGTGAGGCTATATATTTCGACCCAGGAGCTGTTGACTTCAGGCAACTCAGACAAAAAATATCATTATCATTAAAACATCAGAGGTCTTGTCAAGATGGTGGCATAGGTGGACTCTGAATTCACCTCCTCCCAAAAGTGCAACCAGGTTACAACTATTCTTGGAAGAATCACACATTAGAGAAAACTGAAAACTGGATAAAAAGAACCCCCACAACAAGAGACAGTCCGGACTGAGGCTGAAGAGACAGAAATTCCTTCTGGGAGAAAAAACCCACCTTCAAGAGCAGTGGAGCTTCACAGCTAGCTGAGTGGGAGCCATCCTAAGGTACGCAGCCTTCCCTGGAGAAGTGAGGACCTGATCCAGGGCACATTACTGCTATAAGCATCCTTCAGGCTCAGCACAAGTGAGATGAGTGTCCTACTATCTGGTTTCACTGGCTACTGACTACAACAGGGAATCTGCCAGAAAAGCTATGGACATAAGTAGAATAAAGCCAGCTCTTAAAGTGCCCATGCACAAATTCACTCATCTCAGAGAGCAACCTAAAATCACCGGAAAGAAAGGTGCACAGTACTTTGGAGAAAAGAGACTCACCTGGTAGGCTCTGGATGCATCTCAGTGAGAAGTGAGACATCTCCGGAGAATGAGACATTGGTGGCAGCCATTGTTATGACCTAGTACATGCATCCTGCCACAGACACTGGAAGACACCATTGGAGTTCTCCCCCTGGCCTGTTAACCCAGGGATCTGCCACACCCATGAGAGTGCAGATTTAATACAGTTCAGCCAGGGCAGGCAGCCTACCCCAGGGACTTGCCCCACCCAATAGAAAGCCCTCAGGCTACTTGTTGGCCTTCATAGACTGTGTGCCTCAATCCACTACAGGCAGGTAAGTGTGTCCACCTCTGTGGAACATGGCCTGTGTGAGGACAAGGTGAGCTGTGGGGCACATTGGTAGAGAGGTGGGGGCCTCTACAGTGGGGGGACTGGGTGCACTCCAGGGGTTCAGGAAGTGTGCATGGGCCAGGACTGTGTTGATGGTGTGTGTGGACCTGTGGTAGGTGGGGCTTACTGGTAGTGGAAGACCTGTGCTTCACAAACAGCCACAAAGGGGATTGGCTCCACTTTCCAAAGCCTGAAACAATTGGGTGCTCCCATGCCTGGGGCCAGGCCCACTCAGCTGCAATCCTAAGAGAGCTGACAACAGCCTTGTAGGCCTGAGGCCTACAACAACTGCAAGCCCCTGAGTTTAGCAAACAGCTACACTTGGTGCCTACTTATGTAACAGGAAAACTGCAACAGGAGTGTGCTATTAGACCTTATAGTAAATGGTGCTGGGGCTTCCCAAACAAGATTTACAAATAGTTGGCTAGGGAAGGAAAGACTAGACTCACTGGGTACCTGTAGTAAGAGCAACCTTGCCACAGCAGAAGGACTCAAGTAGTCCACACAGTGGTCACTCATGGAACATTTGGTCTGGTGACAAGAGGGAAGCATACTGCTGGGCCTCAAAGGGCATCTCTGATATAAGACCACATCTCCAAGATCAGGAGACATAGCTGAGTCACCTAATACACAGATATAAGCACAGAGAAAGAGCCACAGTGAGGAGTCAAAGGAATATATTCCAAGCAAGGGAACAAGACAAAACCCAGAAAAAGAACTAAGTGAAACAGAAATAAGCAATCTACCTGACAAAGAGTGCAAACAGAAACTCATAAGGATGGTCACAAATATTGGGAGAAGACGAGAGGAACACAGTGAGAATGACAACAAAGAATTGTAAAATATAAAAAGGAACCAATCAGAAATGAAGAATACAATACTGGAAATGAAGCATTCACTAGAGGGACTCAATAGGAGAGTAGAGGATAAAGAAGAATGAATCAGCAAGCTGGACTAAAGACTAGAAGAAATCACCCAAGCTGATCAGATAAAAGAAAAAAGAATTTGAAAGACTGAGAACAGTCTAAGGGCACTCTGGGACAATATCAAGTGTACTAACATTTGTATTATAGATGTCCCAGAAGGAGAGGAGAGAGACAGAAGGGCAGAGGCTCGATTTGAAGAAATAATAGCTGAAAACTTTCCTAACCTAAGGAAGTAAACAGACATACAAATACAGGAAGCACAGAGGACACCAAACAAGATAAGCCCAAAGAGGCCCACACCAAGACACATTATAATTAAAATGTCCAAAATTAAAGATAGAGAGAATCCTAAGAGCAGCAAGAGAAAGGCAACAAGTGGCATACTTAGGAAAGCCCATAAGGCTATCAGCGGACTTCTTAGCCAAAATCCTACAGGCTAGAAGAGAGTGGCACAACTTATTTAAAGTGCTGAAAGGAAAAAGCCTACAGCCAAGAATACTCTTTCTGACAAGGTTATCATTCAGAATGGAAGGAGAGATAAAGAGTTTCCTAGACAAGCAAAAATTAAAGGAGTTTATCACCAAGAAATGAGTTCTACAAGAAATGCTGAGGGACTTATTTAAGTGGCAAAGAGAAGACCACAAATAGGCATAAGAAAATTATCAAAAAAACTACAACCAGGCAATAAAAACACTGGTAAAGGCAAAAATACAGTAAAGGTAGCAGATCAACCACCTATGAAGATAATATGAAGGTTAAAAGACAAAAGTACTAAAATTATCTATTTCAGTGATAAGAGGGTAATGGACAGACACACAAAAAACAAGAGATTAGGTATGATTTCAAAAACAGAAAAGGTGGGAGGAGAGGAGTAAAAGAGTACAGCTTTTAGAAAGAGTTCAAACTAAAGAGACTATCAACTCAATTTAGATTGCTATATATGCAGAACATTGTATTGAACCTCATGCTAATCTTAAACCAGAAACTTGTAATAAATAAACAAACAAGTAAGAGGAAAGAAATCAAACATATTACTAAGAAAAGCTATCAAGGGAAGAGCACAAGAAGAAAGGATCAGAGGAGAGTTACAAAAACACCCATAAGAAAAAAGTGACAAAATGGCAATAAATATAAATTTATCAATAGCTACTTTAAATGTCAATGGACTAAATGCTCCAATCAAAAAGCACAGGGTGGATAACTAGAAAAAAATACCAGACCCATATATACACTGCATATAAGAGACACACTTCAGACCTAAAGACACTCACAAACTGAAAGTGAAAGGATGGAAAAAGATATTCCACACAAATGGCACAGAAAAGAAAGCAGGGGTAGCAATACTTATATCAGATAAAATAGACTTTAAAACAAAAACTGTAGCAAGAGGCAAAGAAGGGTCCTACATGATGATAAAGGGAACAATACAACAAGAGGATACAACACTTGTAAATATCTATGCTCCCAACATAGGAACACCTAAATATGTAAAACAATTATTAACAGACAAAAAAGGAGAAATAGATAGTAACACAATAATAGTATGGGATCTTAACACTCCATTTACACCAATAGATAGATCATCCAAAAGGAAGATCAATAGGAAGGATTGACCTTAAACAACACATTAGACCAGATGGTCTTAGTAGATGTATATAGAACATTCCACTCAAAAACTGCAGAATACACATTCTTTTCAAATGCACAGGCAATTCTCCAGGATTGATCACATATTAGGTCACAAAACAAGTCTCAATAAATTTAAGAATATCAAAATACTATCAAGCATCTTTTCTCTGCCTGCTGAAGTATGAAACTAGAAATCAACTACAGGAAGAAAATTATAAAAGCCACAAAAATGTGGAGATTAAACAAAATGCTAATGAATAACGATGGGGTCAATGAAGAAATCAAAGGAGAAATAAAAAAAATACTTGGAGACAAATGAAAATGAAAATACAACATGCCAAAATCAATGGGATACCGCAAAAGCAGTTCTAAGAGGAAAGCTTATAGCAATTCAGCTCTACTTTGACAAACAAGAAAAATCCCAAGTAAACAATTGAACGGTGCACCTAAAAGGACTGGAAAAAGAACAAACAAAGCCAAAAATCAGCAGAAGGAGGGAAATAATAAAAATCAGAGCAGAAATACATGAAATAGAGACTAAAAAAGAAATTAAAAATTGATGAAACCAAGAGCTGCTTCTTTGAAAAGATAATCAAAATCAACAAACCTTTAGCTAGACTCACCAAGAAAAAAGAGAGAAGGCTCAAATAAATAAAATCAGAAATCAAAGAGGAGAAATTACAATGGACACCTAAGAAATATGGAAGATTATAAAAGAATACTATGAAAAGCTATATGCCAACAAACTGGATAATCTAGAAGAAATGGATAAATTCTTAGAATCATATGACCTTCCAAAACTGAATCAAGAAGAAGTAGGGAATTTGAATAGACCAATCACCAATAAGGAGATCAAAACAGTAATCAAAAACCTCCCAAAAAATAAAAGTCCAGGATCAGACAGCTTCCCTGGTGAATTCTACACAACATTCAAAGAAGACTTAATACCTATCCTTCTCAAACTATTCCAAAATTTGAAGAAGAGGAGAAGTTTCTTAAGTCATTCTACAAAGCCAACGTTATCCTGATACCAAAGCCACACAAGGACAACACAAAAAAAGAAAATTACAGACCAACATCACTGATGAACATCAATGCAAAAATCCTCAATAAAATACTAGCAAATCAAATACAGCAATACATTAAAAGATCATACACCATGATCAAGGGGGATTTATTCCAGGGATGTAGGGATGGTTCAACATCTGCAAATCTATCAACGTGAAACACCACATTAACAAAATGAAGAATAAAAATCACATGATCATCTCAATAGATGCTGAGAAAGCATTTGACAAGATAAAGCATCCATTTATGATAAAAGCTCTAAATAAAATGGGTATAGAAGGAAAATACCTCAACATAATAAAGGCCATATATGACAAACCCACAGCTAATATCATTCTCAAAGGAGAAAATCTGAAAGCTATCCCTCTAAGAACAGGAACCAGTCAAGGATGCCCACTGTCACCACTCTTATTTAACATAGTATTGGAAGTCCTAGTCAGAACAATCAGGCAAGAAAAAGAAATAAAAGGGTTCCAAATTGGAAAAGAAGAAGTGAAACTGTCACTATTTGCATACAAGATGATTTAATATATAGAAAACCCTAAAGAATCCATTAAAAAATTTTAACAATAATAAATAAATACAGACAAATTGCAGGATATGAAATCAACATACAAAAATCATTTGCGGTTCTATACACTAACAACGAAGTAGCAGAAAGAGAAATTAACAATACAATCCCATTTCTAAGTGCAACAAAAACAATAAAATACCTAGGAATAAACTTAACCAAAGAGGTGAAAGATCTGTACACGGAAAACTATAAAACATTATTGAAAGAAATCGAAGAAGACACAAAAAAATGGAAAGCTGTTCTTGCTCTTGGATTGGAAGAATTAACATAGTTAAAATGTCCATACTTCCTAAAGCAATCTATAAATTCAATGCAATCCCTATCAAAGTTCCAATTTTTCACAGAAATAGAACAAAGAACCCTAAAATTTATGTGGAACAACAAAAGACCCCGAATAGCCAAAGGAATCCTGAGGAGAAAGAACAAAGCTGGAGGTATTATAGTCCCTGATTTCAAAATATACTACAAAGCTGTAGTGATCAAAACAGCATGGTACTACCACAAAAACAGACATACAGATCAATGGAACAGAGCCCAGGAATGAGCTCACACAAATATGGACAGCTAATATTCTACAAGGGAGCCAAGAGTACATGACTGAGAAAGGAGAGTCTCTTCAATAAATGGTGTTGGGAAAACTGGACAGGCACATGCAAAACGATGAAAACAAACCATTATCTTACACCATGCACAAAAATCAACTGAAGTGGATTAAAGGCTTGAACCACTCCTGAAACCATGAAACTTCTAGAAGAAAACGTAGGCAGTATGCTCTTTGACATCAGTCTTAGCAGCATTTTTTCAAATACCATGACTGACCAGGCAAGAGAAACAATAGAAAAAATAAACCTATGGGACTACATCAAAGTAAAAAGCTTCTGCACAGCAAAGGAATCAACAAAACTGAAAGACAGCCTGTCAACTCAGAGAAGATATTTGCAAACCATATATCAGATAAGGGATTAATATCCAAAATATATAAAGAATTCATACATCTCAACAACAAAAAACCAACAACCCAGTTAAAAAAAAAATGGGCAAAAGATCTGTACAGAGATTTCCCCCAAAGAAAGTGCATAGATGGCCAACAGGCACATCAAAAGATGTTCAATATCACTAGCTATCAGGGAAATGCAAATCAAAACTACAATGAGATATCACCTCACTCTGGTCAGAATGGCTATAATTAACAAGACAGGAATCAATAAGTGTTGGAGAGGATGTGGAGAGAAGGCAACTAGCGTACACTGCTGGTGGGAGTGCAAACTGGTACAGCCACTATGGGAAACAGTATGGAGTTTCCTCAGAAAATCAAGAATACATTTACCATATGATCCAGCTATTTCACTGTTGGGTATTTATCCAAAGAACTTGCAAACAGAAATGCATAAAGACACATGCATCCTTATGTTCATCTCAGCATTATTCATAATAGCGAAGACTTGGAAGCCACCTAGGTGCCCATCAAGGGAAGAATGGATAAAGAAGATGTGGTATTTATACACGATGGTATACTACTCAGCCATAAGAAATGATGAAATCCAGCCATTTAAGACAACATAGATGGATCTTGAGGGTATTATGCTAAGGGAAATAAGTCAGAGAGAGAAAGTGAAATTCCATGTGATCTCACTCATAAGTAGAAGATAAAAACAACAACAAACAAACACATAGCAACAGAGTTTAGATTAGCGCTTACCAGAGGGGAAGTGGGGAGGGAGGAGGGCAAAAAGGATCATTAGCCACGTGTGTGTGGGGATGGACTATAATTAGTCTTTGGGTGGTGAACAGGATGTAATCTACACAGAATTTGAAATACATTATGATGTACATCTGAAAGCTATATAATGTTATAATCCAATGTTGCTGCAATAAAATAATAAATAAAACATCAAATCTCATGATTTTTTAAAATATTGTGAGACAGGAAGCATTTACTGATTTTCTGTTGCAAGACATACAGAGTTTTAACTGATTCTGAATATAATCTTGGTCCATCAGGGTCTTATATATAATGTAAGCTTTTATTGCACTATGACTGACCTTTGCTGGTTTATAGTTATTCTGATATCCGCAAGTTGAATTGAATATATTAATAGAGGTTGAAACTAATATATTAATCCATACCCTTTGGGTATAATCCTTCAGCCAAGTACTAGCCACCTTACTGAGTATGTCAACCCCATATTTGTCCACAAAGATATTTTGAGGACTTGGTCAAATGCTATAAAAAAAAAAATTCCAAGTACAACGTATACAGATGCTTGATTTACAAACAACATCAAAAACAGGAAATGGGGCTTGTCATGATTTTTTCTGAATGACCCCAACTTAGGTCTTGATGGGAACTGCTTTTTCTCCTCAGCACTCATAAAGCAGGTTGTATTTTTTTTTATTAATGTTATGATAGATTACAACCTTGTGAGATTTCAGTTGTACATTTTTGTTAGTCATGTTGTGGGTACACCACTTCCCTCTTTGTGCCCTCCCCCCACCCCCCCTTTTCCCTGGTAACCACCCATCAGATCTCCTTGTCAATATACTAACTTCCACCTATGAGTGGAGTCATATAGAGTTCGTCTTTCTCTGACTGGCTTATTTTGCTTAACATAATACCCTCGAGGTCCATCCATGTTGCTGCGAATGGGCCAATTTTGTCTTTTTTTTTATGGCTGAGTAGTATTCCATTGTGTATATATACCATATCTTCTTTATCCAATCATCAGTTTCTGGGCATGTAGGTTGGTTCCACGTCTTGGCTATTGTAAATAATGCTGCGATGAACATAGGGGTGCAAGGGACTCTTGGGATTTCTAATTTCAGGTTCTTAGGATAGATACCCAGTAATGGGATGGCTGGGTCATAGGGTATTTCTATTTTTAACTTTTTGAGAAATCTCCATATTGTTTTCCATAGTGGCTGTACCAGTTTGCATTCCCACCAACAATGTATGAGGGTTCCTTTTTCTCCACAACCTCTCCAACATTTGTCGTTCTTGGTTTTGGATGTTTTTGCCAATCTAACAGGTGTAAGGTGATATCTTAGTGTAGTTTTGATTTGCATTTCCCTGATGATTAGCGATGATGAACATCTTTTCATGTGTCTATTGGCCATATTCATATCTTCTTTTGAGAAATGTCTGTTCATGTCCTCTGCCCATTTTTTGATCGGGTTGTTTGTTTTTTTGTTGTTAAGCCGTGTGAGTTCTTTGTATATTATGGAGATTAACCCTTTGTCAGATAAGTGTCTTGTAAATATTTTTTCCCAATCAGTGAGCTGTTTTTTTGTTTCAATCCTGTTTTCCCTTGCCTTAAAGAAGCTCTTTAGTCTGATGAAGTCCCATTTGTTTATTCTTTCTATTGTTTCCCTCAACTGAGGAGGTATAGTGTCCAAAAAGATTCTTTTGAAACTGATGTCAAAGAGTGTACTGCCTATATTCTCTTCTAGAAGACTTATTGTTTCAGGCCTAATCTTTAGGTCTTTGATCCATTTTGAGTTTATTTTGGTGTGTGGTGAAAAAGAATGGTCAATTTTCAATCTTTTGCATGTGGCTGTCCAGTTTTCCCAGCACCATTTGTTGAAGAGACTTTCTTTTCTCCATTGTAGGCCCTCTGCCCCTTTGTTGAAGATTAGCTGTCCATAGATGTGTGGTTATATCTCTGGGCTTTCAATTCTGTTCCATTGATCTGTGGACCTGTTTTTGTACCAGTACCATGCTGTTTTGATCACTGTAGCTTTGTAGTATGTTTTGAAATCTGGGATTTTGATTCCGCCGGCTTTGTTTGTCTTGCTCAGGATTGCTTTAGCAATTCGCAGTCTTTTGTAAGCAGCTTGTATTTTTGATCAAAAATATCTCAGATGTATAGTTTGTCGTGCCTTTCCTTTTTGGAAAACCAAATGTTGTCTCTCTCTCTTGTTGTCTAGCACTTCTGTTAATGTTAGGGATCTTATCTTGAAGCTGTCTTCATACCTTGGGATAAAAGTCCAGCCATTAATGAGCTATGCACTCAGGTAGGACCACAACTCACTCTCTTACAATCTTCCTAACTATCTAGGGACTCAGTTACCATACACTCAGTACCACAGATTTCAGTACCAAAAAACATGTTCTGGGGGCTGGCCCTGTGGCCAAGTGGTTAAGTTCCTGGGCTCCCCTCTGGCAGCCCATGGTTTCGCCAGTTTGGATCCTGGACTCAGACTTGGCACCACTCATCAAGCCATGCTGAGGTGGTATCCCACATAGCAGAACTAGAAGGACCTACCACTAAAATATACAACTATGTACTGGGGCGTTTTGGGGAGAAGAAGAAGGAAAAAAAAAGATTGGTGACAGATATTAGCTCAGGGCCAATCTTCAGAAAAAAAGAAAAACTGGAAGACCAAAGGAAACATGACTTTATTTTGAATATTACATGCATTGTTATGATAAGGAAGAGTCAGTGAAAGAGCTCTAGATATTCCGAAAAAAACCTTAGCCTTGTCACTACATGGAATGTGTAGCATTTTCCCCATCTTGAAGTCTCATCAGGCAATTGTTACTCTGACATGAGCTGAGATCCATATGTGTCCCACTCACTGATTAACTGTAGAGACACAGCTTTAACTGCAGGCTTTCCTGGAGCTTGAGTCATTTGTGTGTGTGTCTTAGAAACATGTGATCAGTTTTGGGCAGAGAAGAGGAGAATCCATCAACAGATATTGAATATGGTTTCCATAAATGGATCAAAAGCAAAATTGAGAAATCCTTGGCATTTTTTCCACATCACCTCTCCTTTATAAGTTTTAGCTCTTCTTTTTTCCCAAGGGCTGGATCATCTTGCCTCTTAATGGCTGCCCCAATTTCCCAAAGTGACATTTCCAAAACCTGTACTAAAACTTTGTGTTCCTGATTTTCTTTTTAAGATAGACTCTTAGAAATGAACTACTACAAAAAATTGTAAAAACGTTTTTAAAGACCTTAATATATATTGCCAAAATGGCTTTCCATTTATTTTTCTTAGAACTGAGACCTCCTGCAGCCACATAGCTTAACTCTCAGGAGGGAGAACTGAGGCCGGCTATATCAATATGATTTTACTTTTTCTTCCAGGGCACTGTTGCCAGTTAAGATAAGGATGTAAAAAAATAACTCACTGTTAGCTTCATAAATTTTCTGAAAACTAAGCTATATGAATAATTAATTTTTTCATCTGGATAAACAGATTCCTTGTGAAAAGAAGAGATTGCTCAGGGGGGTGAACAGGCCACATATCAAATTATTATTATTTAGAAGACTTGCTTAAAGATCCTTATCTTACTGTATTCACCAATCTTAAACTATTATGTGATAAACTTTGGCCATTCCTATCAGATCTTTACACTAAAGACCTGCCTTAAACCACTTGCACCCAGATTCCCAAACCCCTATAAATTTGTACCCATGATCTCTTCTGAGACATGACTGAGACTCTGTCAAGGTAGATTTTCCCTTAGTGCAGTAGGTTTAATAAAGTTAGCTTTGCTTCAGCCTCAGTTTATTCTAGTGGTCTTTTGGAAATTCAGCAGTCAAAACATCCAATAACTATGTATCAACCCTCTTATTTTCTGGCACCTTGCTATACACTGGACATTCAATGGTGACTAAACGTTACACAGTCCATGTAATTCTGGGAGAGAGAAACATATTAATCAAAAAATTACAAATATATAAGTTCCAATTGTGATTAGTGTTATAAGGGAAAATTGCAAGGTGTTACCAGAACAAATCACCAGACAATGAGACACTTTTAGGGACAATAAGGAGTCTACATTGAGTAAGTAATGTTTGATCTGAAATTTCAAGGATGAGTAAGTCTTAACTAGAAGAAGGTGGAGAGGAAGGGGAAGAGGAAGAGAAAGAATGGAAAGGAAAATGGAAGGAGGAGAGGAGCAAGGAAAATGGAGGAGGGGGCAGGGCCCCTGAGGAAGAGGGGAATGAAAAGGAAGAGGAGGAAGTGAGATGAGGGAAGAGAAGGGAAGTCTGAGAGCTTTCTAGGCATACGGAAAACCTGTGTGACAACAACTGGAAAGAAAATCTCCTTATCCTGGAATAGAGAGCAAAGGAGAAAGCAATGTGAGATAAGACCAGAGAGGTCAGGAGGGACAACATACAGCCATGTAGACCCCAAAAGTTGTACAATTTAATTAACCTTCATCCATAAGCATATGAGAGTGTCTTGTTTTATCAAATTATTGCTGACATTAAGTAGTATCATATTTTCATCTTTACTGACTTGATAAATGAAAAATAGCTCATTACTCAATTTTTAATACTTTGTTTACTGGTGAACTGACAAAGAAAAGGTAACGTAACACTTTTATTTTCTCCATTGTAATTTCTCTCTTCACCTCCTCGACCTCAGTGTATCCTTTAAGATTCCTGTTTTCTTATTTATATGAACAAGATTTTATATACTGTGATATTAGCCCTTCAGCATAATTTTTACAAGTATTTCTCCTAGTTTGTTGTTGACCTTTAATCTTTGCATTGTTTTGTAGATATACAGAAGTTTATTTTTGTGCATTAAATCCACCAATATTTTCATTTGTAATTTTTCCTTTGCTTTTTTGCTTAGAGAGGCTTTCATAATCTAAAGACTTAAATGACCACCTGAAGGTTTGAAGACTTGTGATTTGGATTTATGCATTTAAATATTGAAATGTTTGGCATTTATTTTGGAGCACAACACCTGTTAAGGATCTAAATATAATTTTTCCTCTTAATACTTTTATAATTTTTGCAGAGCCATTTGTTGACTAATCTTACCCATCCCCTCTCTACACATTTTTGATACCTCTTTTATCATACTTCACTTTTTCAAATACTAGAGTCTGTTACAAAGCCACCTATTCTACTTTGTCTGTTCGTCCATCCCTGGGGCCACCCGATTCAATTATTGGAGCTTTACACTAAATTTTCATATCTGGTTGCAGCCTGTCCTAGCTCTCACCTGGTTATTCCTCCAGTAGCACTTTAGAATAACAGTATTTAGTTCTGAAGAAACAAATCCTTTTGAAGTGTTAGCTTGGAGTGTGCTAACAGGTTCACCACCTTAGATTGGAATGCCATTCCAGACACTTCATAGAGCACGTATATTGTTTAGCCTGCCAATTCAGACTTCCAGAGCTGTAACTAGAAATTCAAAAATCCGAAGACCTGCATTTGAGGTCAGATTTCACAACTTCCAGAATCTATTCAAGGATGTCTTTAATTTCTGCTTTCCCATGTATAAGACGGTGCTCCCTGTGCAGCCCATGAAGTTATGGCAAGGACAAGGTAATAGATGAAAACCTTTCATGGGCAAGAGGCCAAGATGGGTCCTAGAGTCTGGTGCAGGGCTAGGCCTTCCTGTTGGTGGCCGTGACTGGGCCACAGTCACACCAGGCTCTCCCATTTTATCTTCATTGCCCTCCACACCTTAGATGGCCTCTTCAGCCTAAAACCTCGCAATTTTCAGGATCAAGTTTTGTAATCAATACTGTAAAAACAAATACCTCAATGCTTAAAAGATACCACAATATAATCCTGCTATAAAGTGAAGAATATTAAAGACAAGCAAACTAATGGCCTTCCTCAATCCCAAAGAGCTTGGATTTGAGGATACTGAGTTTTTGTCAAGAGCAGAGGGAGAAAAAATGATGGTTCCCTGTGTGTTCATCCTCTGTGAAGAAAGGAAGAGAGATCAGTCTGCCATGTGGTCGAGCAAATAGCTAACAGAAAAAAAATTAAAGAGAAACAGGAGTGCACCCTTTAAAATTCAGCTAGCTCCCTCACTCTATGAACTGAGATGAATTTCAATGAGGAGGAAAATCCCCACACTTTCCTAGATGAGACTCTTTTCCTCCAGCCAGAGTGCTTTTTGCCTAGGTCCAGCCTTATAGGAAAGGAAATCCCACAGAGGCCTCCCTGAAGGCACAGCCACCCTCCCTTCCTCTTAGGCTGGGCTCCAGGTAGTCACACATCCCAGCAAACTCCAACAAGTTAATTTGTAATCTTAGGGGGAAAATGATGGTCACACAGCATCTGTCACTGAGCGCTCTCCTTGCCAGTTTAAACAGCTGATTAGTTAGCACCACTGGAATCGATCCGCATCAGTTCCACCTACATGCACCCAGCAGGAACCACTTTATTGTAAATAAATCATTCTGAAAACATCTCACAAAGGGGCCAGGCTTTGCTAACAAGCCATCAATTCCCTGTGCATGTTGGCAGCACGCAGCAAATGAGGAGTGGAACCAACATTTATTCAAAAATTATCTCTTCAGGTTCTTTTGAGCCTGGGCAGGGGTGGAGAAGCAGAGATGGATTGGGGCTTCCTAATGCATGCACAGGCACAAGGTTGCAGATTTGTCTCCTTGTAATGAGGGCTAAGGTTTGACCAGACCCTATCTTAAAAAAAAAAATGGGCAAAAGATTTGAATAGACATTGCACAAAAGAAGATATATGAATGGACATAAGCATGTGAAAAAGTGTTCAACATCATTAGTCATCTTGGAAATGTAACTTAACACCTCAGTGAGATACCTACATCACCACCACAATGACTAAAATTAAAAAGACTGACAACACTCAATGTTGGTGAGAAGATAGAGCAAACTGAACTTTCAAACATTGGCAAGAGTGTAAAATGAGATAACTACTTTGGAAAAAACATTTGCAATTTCTTGTAAAACTAAACATACACTTACCCTATCACCAGCAATTCTACTCTTACGTATTTACCTGAAAATGAAAACCTACGTGTACACAAAGACTTGTACACGAATATTCACAGCAGCTTTATTCACAATAGCTAAAATCTGGAAACAGCCCAGGTGTTCAACAGCAGGTGATGGATAAACAAAGTGTGATCTATCCATCCACAGGGAATACTACTCAGCAATAAAAAAGAATGAATTGCTGATACATGCAGCAACATGGTTGAACCTCAAAGACATTATGCTGAGAGAGGAAATTTACACAAAAGAGTACTTACTCTATGATTCCATATATACGACACTCTAGAGCAGACAAAACTAATCTATGGTGGGCAAAATAATCATAATAGTGGTTGCCTCTGGGGAGGTGAGTTGAGGATTGACTGAGATATGGCATGAGGGAACTTTCTGAAGCAATGGCCATATTTTATATCTTGGTAGGGGTTTGTATTACACAGGTGTATACATATGTCAAACTCAGCGGAGGGTCCACTTAAGTTTTCTACATTATATTGCATGCAAACTCTACTTCAAAACTCAAAAGTAAGAAGAAGTATAAATAAATATTAAAATTAATTAATGATATGTGTGCTGAAGTATTTGGGGTAAAGTGTATCAAAGTCTGTAACTTACATTAAAATGCACTTTTAATATAAGTTGGATTAATACGTGGATAAAGGAATGGACAGGTGGATAGTTTTGGCATAAAGCAAATATAATAAAACCTAGGTTGTGGAGGGAGGGTCAGTGTAAAATCCTTTCAACTTTTCTGTATGTTGGAAATTTTTCATAACACAAAGTTGGGAGGAAAAAGAGAGTTGAGATGGAAGGTCTTTACCTGGTCAGCATTAACAGAACACAGGGGCTTTGTATGCTCAGAATCCCATGAGTTTCTAAATCAATTTTTACCTTTGTCTATTGACTAGAGAAAATGATTGAATTTTGACTATCTGGGAGACAAACCTGCCCACACGTGGAACACACTCCTTGGTGAAAAGGTATGTAGGAAATATTATAATTGATTTCCAAAAGCCTTCTATGAAATATATGCAATCTTTTTAAAGAGATGGGACAAAGGCAGCTTTTCTTAAGAGATTTTCCCCCTACCTTTGTAGTTTCTGTCTGAATCTCAGTGTGTGCCCAGGAAAGCCGAAGAAAACTGTGCTCCCATTCTGGGTAATGGAGAGCTCTACTGTTTGTGTTTGGTTAGAAGGCACGAAGGTAATAACCTGATTTTGCCAATTATGGTCCAGACAGCCTCATGCAGGAACCACTCAGCTCATTTGCTGACAGATGGTGGCATTGTCAGCGCTGCATGGTTGAGAGCAATTGTGTGATCATGACTTCCTTACAAACCTGGCATCAGGAGTCAAAACTGCAGCAGTAGTTTGAGCAGTGGGGAGGAGTAGAATTGGACTGCAAGGGAGAGCAGCTGAATGCCTGTGGCCCACCGACTTCAATGGGGGTTTGTGGAGGCACAGATGGGAGAATCAGCTTAGAGTCACTGGGGAGACAGTTATGGTAATGAGACATCACAAGGTAATGGTTACAGGATAACCTGCTTAGAAGGAACCTTGGATTGATTAGGACTTAGCAACTGAGGTGGAGCAGGATTTAAGTAGGCAGCAAGTGTGCTGAAACTACTGGTACTGGTATAAGAGTTAAGCACCCAGCTGCTAAATTTAGCTTTGCTGGGTTCAAGTCCCAGCTGGTCACTTACTAGCTCTGTGATCACAGGCAAATTGCTCCAACTCTCTAGACCTCTGTTTTACCATATCTGGAAAATGATTTAAATAATTGTGGCCCACATATGGTTGTTGTGAGGATTGTGAGCAAGGTGAAAAGCTGAGAATAACGCTGGGTGTGTGACGGCATCACACAAATATTCACTGTGACTTGAGGCAAATCGCTCTTCCTCTGGGCCTTGGGTGGGGGTCCTGAGCTACAGTAACACAGCGTTAGGCTGCAAATATTACTCTGTTGCTTCGCTACAATCTGCCCTCCATTCAGGGTGGAATTCTTGTTTTGGGCATAACCTGTTACAGGAAGTAGTATAAATGCAAGATACGAGCAAGGCTGTTCTAGGATGAGCAAGTACTTCTTGAGGATTCTTTCAGAGAATTAAGGCACAGGGTGCCTACCTTTCTAGTGGGTTATCTAACATTTCTAGGGCTTAGCTTCCTCTTCTTAGTAGGGATAATTATGCTAGCTTTTGCAGGGTTATTGTGATGCTGAAATCAATACATGTAAAGTGCCTGTCACCATACTTGGCACTTGGTAGTTGCTTAATAAATTATATATGTTATCATATATATGTATGTATATACACACATGTGTATATACATATGTGCATATATATACATATAGCTATAATAATAACCATATACATAGTTATAGTTATAGTAATAATTATAATTCTAAAAACTATAACCAGATGAATGAGGGTTTCAGGTGAATATTTATTAAGATATATGAGTACCCTTTTCTTTCAGCCCTAGGCAACTTAGAAAGCAAGGATCCAGCAAGTGATCCATCCAGCTGTGTTTGGTGAATTCTATTTAATTCTACCTTACTCTTTTTAAAAACTATATATGTTAGAGTAATAAAACTTGTGAGATATTTAATACCCCCTGTAGAACAAAGATTAAAAGGAAAAATTTTCTATGAAGTACTTATTAATAGTGATAGATTGGTAGTGGTATTAGTGATGTTGATGGTAACACAAAGCATGCAAAGTATTTTCCAGTTTAACAATTTATGTTCATTCAAATCCTTCTCCTCCTGAACACTTGAAAACCACCAAGCAAGATAACATGTATCTTAACTCTCCATATCTTGGATGAGCAAATTGAAAACTCAAGAAAATGCATTACTTCACTCATTATTTCATTAAACAAGTTTGATAATCTATCGTATGCTCAGCATAGTGCTCTATGTTTTGGGAACAAAGAGGACTAAGACATTATAACTGTGTACAGGGGTTTCAAATCTAGGTAAAGTAGTGTTTTTCAAGGTCCCACCAGATTGCCCGAAAAATGAAAGTTTCTGGTTCAACAAAAACATGTGCATTTTAACCTCCTTCTTATTCCCCTGGTGGAGATGTGCACTGCACCTGGGTATACTAAATGTTCTAGGAAGTCCTAGGAAAACCTCTCTATTTAATTCTGCACTTCAACAATTATTTGACCACAGAATCTTTTTGCCAGCAAGACATGTATTCGTATTATTTGAGAAATCCGTAGTAAGAGGGGATGACATGCAAACACATGCAATGGCCTGTAACAAAGTCTGGGACAGCTTGATGGCCTGAGCAGCCTGAGAACAGAGTGCACAGAGGGGTCAGATCTGCCTCTGCATTAGCCAAGGGGTCAAGAAGGGCTCCGCCATCTAAGCCAAGGTTACATAGCCAAATGACGGAGATACTGGGATCATCCCAGAGCACCTTGAACTAGACCACAGTGCTTCCAGCAAGAAAATATTTTCCACATTTACTCTTCCCAACCAAGAGAGATGCTCCAAGAAGTATGATATCTTTAAGGTTTTTGCTCTCTTTGGGAAGTTCAGCATTGGTTTTTCAACATGTAAACCACGGAGATTGAACTTGGTCTTTACAGCTGCCTGCTGGGGTTTCATGATTCTGTGCTTTAAACAGGCAGTCAGCATGGTTTTATTAAGGGCCATTGGCCCACAGGCCAGCACAATAGGACATTTCTGTGGCAGTCACAACCCCAGTCCAGCTAAAACGCAAAGCTCTTTACAAGGAGGTTTATCTAATTAATGGTGAAATGTATTGATTGAAGCTGGAGAGGATTATAGACTGCATCATAACAGTTACCATGAGAAAGAAGCTTCCAGGTTAGATTTGACTGTAATATAGAAATTGGAATTCAGAAAGCCATAGGATAATCACTTTGAAACTTTTGTTTATCAAGGACATAATCATACCAAATGGGCAACTCTAGGTTACTCTAGAACCCAGAGTTCTGTCCAACGGAAATACAAAGAAGAAGTGCACATATGAATGACCACCTTATAGCTCCACCTCTGTAGGCAGTGCTCCCATGCAACAACCCTCTTATATAGTCTTCACAGAGACTATAAGCTCAAACTGGTGTCTCTAACTCCATGCATCTGAATACATATTCTCAGGAGTTCATACATTTAGAAGGTGATGAAAAAAAGATGACAGAGTCCAGGAATATTTTAGAGATATATTTGCTCAGTTAAAGGATGAGGAGAAAGAGATAGAAATCATAAATGAGCTCCCAATTTCTGACTTGAGCAACTTTGTGATTTAGAGAACAATTTCATGCAGGTTTCACTAATAATGATGTTCACATTATCTTTAATCAAAATTGATGTACAGGACTGCCTGCTAGTAAAGTATCGATAAAGAAGGAGGTCTGGTTGTCCTGACCTAGCAAACAAAGTCTTGATGGTACTTGTAGTATTCTGAAAAGCTTACTTTGCAGGCAGACTTCCTCTGAATTAATATTATTAAAGTCAAAATACAGGAAAAATTCACTGTATAACTAGATCTTAGGCTAAATCTTTCTATAATTAATGACAACTTCTATGATTCAGTTTCAGCAAAAACAATATTATCTATCATAGTGAATTAACGTAAATTTGAATTTTATTGGTTTTATAGTTTGCTTGAACTTAATTTTCTATTCTTTTGCTTTATAGCTGATAGTTTCAAACTGCTCTATTTTATAGTTGAGTAACAGCTATATGCATAAAGATTTCATTCTTAGTTTTATATTTATAAAGCATTTTATTTAATACTTATATAACACCTATTAGATGACAGGCATCTGTTTTAAGTGCTTTTCAAATATTAACTCATTTAATTCTCATAATATTATAAATGTAGGTATTGTTATTACCCCCATTTTATAGTTGAAGAGACTGAGGCAAGGGAAAGTTTAGTGATTTGGCCAGCGTCACATAACCAGTAAATGCCAGATCTGAGATTCAAACCCAGGCAGTGTGGCTCCTGAATCTATGTTCTTAAATAATATTAAAAATTTAAGCTAACATTAGGAAGATCTGTGATTTTTTCTTCCTTTGGACATATTACTCAAATTTGAGAAACACTGTCATAGTCCATTTGATTTCTTGAGCAGAACTTAGCGAAGACTCAGTCTAACATTCTTCTTTTTATGTAGGAAGACACTAGGTCAGAGGGAAAGAGGCAAGTATTTTCTGGAATCATTCATTTGTTGCTTTGTAATATTATTCCCATTATTTCAAATATATCTGATCTCCCTATTCAGACTGTGAGGGGACAGAGTTAGTCTTTTCTATCCTCCAGGGACCCTAGGACGGCACTGCATACAGAGTAAAGACCTACAAAATTCACCATGGCTCAAATGGGCTCAGATGAGATTTAGACCAGTTAGGGATCTAGTTGGCTAAGGACAGCTGGTCACATCTCTCTCCTCCAAGTATCACAGAAGGTCCTTAATATGAGACATCACTGACCTGCATGGCCTGCTGGGTTGACACTGTTGACGAAAATAATCCATAACCAATCTACAAATGAAAATTTGGGTGAGTTTATTCTGAGTTTAAATCTTAGGATTATAACCTGGGAGAGTCTTTCCACAAAGGAACAGAGCACTCCAAAGAAGTGGGGGTACACAGGGTGGTTATATACCCTCAAAGAGGGTGTTTCACATATGATTGAAATGCCCCTCCCACAATAGTCACAAGATTGCCCTGTCGGCACAGCACTTGATGGACACAGCAGGTAGTGGGTCTGCTATCTTGGTGGGCGTAGCAGGAGGCAAGTCTATTGTCTCGAGCTGGGCCATTACAGGTGAGCGCAGCAATCAGTTTCTAGCCTAAGGAAAGATACTTAATCCTTAAGGAGATGCCAATGTTGGGAGGGGGAGGGAGGTTGCACCTTTATCTCAAGGACCTTTGCTCTTGCCATAGGGAATCTCTAAAGCAGATATACAATGCATGCTCAATGGCCTCGGTCAGGCCCTTTTGGAAAGACAAGGTCAGGCCAAATTAGGTTTACACCAAATGGCTTCCTCATATACTCCTATTGCTTGCCATTTTTATTTGTCAACCCTAAATACCTACCCTTATAAAATGTCTATACATTTCCTCACCCTTCCTTGATGGCCTGGAGAGCACCTACTAAACCTCAGGACCCTGTATAGATACTGTCTCCTTCTGGAGATTTTCTGTGATCCAGTCAAGCAACTTGCTTACTTTTCCTCTGTGCCTTCACTGTACTCAGTATCTGCCTCTATTGCTTCACTTCTTACACTGGGGTGTAACCAACTTTAGTTCTGTCTCAATGATTGGATCCTTGAGGGGCAGGGACAATGCTCCAATTATTTTTGTTGCAATAGTGCCTAGTGTTATGTCCTGAATTGTATCCCCCCACAAATTCTCATATTGAAGTCCCAACCCCTAGTGCCTCAGAATGTAACCATATTTGGAGATAAGGTCATTAAAGAGGTGATTAAGTTGAAATGAGGCAGTTATAAGAAGAGCAAGAGACACCAGGGGTGAGTGCACACAGAGGAAAAGTCACATGAGGACACAGCCAGAAGGCAGCCATCTACAAGAAAAGGAGAGAGGCCTCAGGAGAAACCAAACCTGCCACACCTTGGTCTTGGACTTCTGCCCTCCTGAACTGTGAAAAAATTAATGTCTGTTAGTTAAGCCACCCAGTCTACGATATTTTGTTTTGGCAACTCTAGTGTGGGGGACTGGAATTGGCCATCCCAAGACAGTCTCTTTCACATGAGGATTATTTTGGGCTGGTTACTTTTTAAAACTGCAGACATGAGAGTAACTCTGAAAAGTAGAATTTAACCCTTTGTAAAGAGACATTTACATTTGTAAAGGAAATCTCCATCTGTAAAGGTGTCTCCCTCTCTGTACCAGGAAGAAGGGAGGAAAACCTTATCTCTAGAAACTCTTATCAATGCAGAAGACAAGGACTGAAATCTGCATAATAATCTTACTCTTGTTTACTGTGCTTTTCTGGTAATCTCCCGTAACTGACTCTCCTCACCCCCAACATCCTCCTTTGTCTTTAGTTAAGGATGGTATTTAAGGTGAGAGGTTCCACCATTTTGGTGAGTTACTCAGTTTTTCTGGGAGTCTCTCCTATGTATACATGTTATAAATCTTTGCTTAATTTTCTCCTGTTATTCTGTCTCATGTGAATTTAATTTACTGTCTGGCCAGAGGGACCCAGAGCTGGTGGAGGAAATGTCTTCCTCCCCTACACTAGCAAACCAATACAACTAGTACAAAGAATTCACCTGTAGTTGGCGCTAAAGATATAGGTAGATAAATATTTGCATTTATAACTTTATTTACATTTATGCTTATATTTTAAAATAAAAATGACTTGTCCAAGGGCACAGAGCAAATTGGTGAGAAAGTATGATTAGAAAAACAGCTCTCTATTCATCTAGATCTCAACCCTATTTCAACCCGAATTAATGTGATTGTGTGATTCAATTTATATGATTTTCAGTTTATGTGAGGACCCTCCAAGAGGTACAACATGTTGGCTTTGACACCGTAAACCACATAAACAAATTCTTACATTTTGAAAGAAGGTGCCTGATTGACTTGACTATATTAGGATCAATTAAAGTAAAGAATAAGGCAACGAATGTAAAGTGTGTGTGTGTGCCCACATGCCCGAGCATGCACAAATGTGTGTGTTTGTGCATGTATACAATCACACACATGATTAAATTTGTCAGAATACTTATGGGCTTTTTTTGGAACCATGATCTCATTCATACTTTTAGAATTTTCCCAAATAAATGCCTGTGCTTTAAGCAGGAACTGCAGACAGGAGATGGGGAAGGATATGAATCCTATAAGAACAGGTAAGAGATGGAAAATCAGCAAAGGTACACATCCAGGTTCCTGTCTGAAGGCTAGGGCTAGAATAACTGAATGTCTGAGACTGGACTCATATGAAGCATCATGGAGAGAAAGGGGCAAAGAGAGAGATGGTGGGAGACATCAAAGCACATCAGGGATCTTCCCCACCAAGTGCCCCTGGCTAAGTTTTGTGCTGCCCTTTCTCGGACTGCAAATGCCTTCTAAGCTCTCCTCTGTGACTGCTGAGCCTCGAGAAGTATG
Source organism: Equus przewalskii (assembly GCF_037783145.1). Classification (NCBI taxonomy): domain Eukaryota; kingdom Metazoa; phylum Chordata; class Mammalia; order Perissodactyla; family Equidae; genus Equus; species Equus przewalskii. The sequence continues at coordinate 64,221,935 of NC_091831.1, forward strand.
TGTTGAATGGATGAATGAATCAAAGGAGCTGATTTACCTGGGAGCACACTTTTTCTTGCTCATAGAAAAAGAAGGTGAGTTCCCAAACTAGTGCACAGTAGAGAAAGCGATTCAATTACCAGCACTAACGGACAATAAACTCAGGCTAAAACACAGCAATTTTATGAGATTCTCAGCTGAGGCAACCTCACTTTTCTTTTCCTAGTTTCTCCTTTACTTTCCCTCCCGCTGACTATTTATAAGCACCACAGCACAGAATCCCGGCTTTTTTATTTTTTCCTGAATCTCCTCATCACTGTGTGGGCTCCAGGACGCCTAAGTTGGTTGATTAGTCGTTTGTTTTTCTTTTTCCTTCCCATACAGTTGGATAACTCATATAGCCTACAGGCTGAGGAATTTGGCATGTGCAGACAGTGCACACACAATGAACGAGAATCTTTTTTGTTTAGAACTGGGATATAGATTCAGGCAGAGTTTTAAAACACTGAAAAGACCAGAATTTGTCCTGACTCCCTGGTGGTTGAGTAGATCAGAGGATAATTGTAACCTTGAGATTTCTGGGTCTCCGCAAACAGGGCAAAGGTATTCAGACCAGGGGATTAGCTAGTCTGTTAGTTAACACATGAAAATGCCGTCACAGTTTTCCCTGTAGGAGTTTGGAGTAGGCATAGGGAAGAGGGATTAGTTGGGAGGAAAAAGAATCCTGAGGAAAGAAGGATGCTGATTTTTGGAAGCCGAGAGGACAAAGTCAGACGCCCATTGGAATCTGTCTTTGGATGACTGAGGGTAGGATAGGATTTGATCTATATTTAGTTCCTCAAGCTCAGAGCTTCCCAGTCACCTTTGTTATGCCAGAGAGCCTCATGTTGGACCCCAGAACAAAGGCAAGAGAGGACTGCGGGAAAGAAGAATTACAGAAGAGGGATAAGGGCACACAAGGGGGGGTCACTGCAGTGGGGGAAAGGGAACACTCTCTTCCCCTCCTTTGTGAATATCCAGACAGGTCCATCAAGCCCGTGGCAGGCTGCAGTGATGAGAAAGATACATAATATGATAAAGCTTGGTAGCAGGCATGTGTGATTGAACAGACCAATGAAGAGATAACATTTGAAAGCTTTACTGCTTGGAAAGCTGTTAGCAAGCTGGTGTCCCCTTCATCATGTTTAATTTTACTTTTACTACCCTTCATTTGCTTTGACGGGTTGATGTTGCCATGGTGCAGTTGGAATTCTCATAAAAGTGCTGTTACCCTTTCAAGATGGCCATTTTTTTCTAGGGTTTATACCACATTTTATAGTTATGTCAGAAGGTTTACTTGGTTTATGAATTCTCCAAGCTCTAAGATTGCTCTCGAAAAACTCTGGATTGCCTTCGGTTTTTGCTGTTTAATTTGTGATCTTTTAACAATAGTCACATCTTTGGGTGCTGTCCCTACATAATTAGAAATGCGTCTTTTGATTCATGCAAGTAAACATCGGACACAGAGAGAAACCAAGCCCACTTTTCATTGGTTATAAGCTCCTGAATATATGTAACTGTCTCTATGCTTCTGAATATTGCAGTTGATGCATAACATGGTAATAAATAAAATAACTATGACCAACCACAAAATATAATGATTAATATGTAACCATATAACTTGATGACTCCTTTATTTCCTCTCTAACAATTCAAGTCTGGTAAACTGTGTAAAAGGAAAACACTCTTTATTTAATCCCTACTGAGAAGCCCAGGAGGTAGGTTATGAATAAGCCTTTGAGTAGGTCTTCAACTTCATCAATTTCTATAGCCTATTCTCTTATTCAAAGAGATTTAATTACTCACCAGATCTGTTCCAACAATTTTAAGAAAGCAGAGGAATTCAAGGCACTATGTACCACCCCATTTGAGAGGTAACCCAGACTGAGATAGCCAAAAGCAGTGTATAATTGCAAGACACTGTGCTAAGATCTGTCATATGATATAATTTCAATGAGTGGAAATGTGTTTTTATGCTAAGATTTGAGGTGAGACATCAGAAATATATTCCAAGTTTATTTTCCAGGTTTATCCTGGTCAATAAAATATGTAAGTCCATTCCTCCACCTTTAATCTGTTCCTCACTGCCTTGCAAGATCTGACAAGAGTGAGCTTCTCACTGTATTAGTTTCCAATAGTTGATCTAACCAATTACAACAAACTTGGTGGCTTAAACAATAGAAATTTATTAACTTAGCGTTCTGAAGGCATAGTCCCAAATGGGTCTGACAGGGCTAAAATCAGAGTCAGCAGGACAGTGTTTCTCTGAGAGTTTAAGGGAGAATCTGTTTCTTCACCTTTCCCAGCTTCTGTGGACTGCCTGTAATTCCTTGGCTTGTAACCCCTTTCCTTCATCTTCAAAGCCAACAGTGTCCCATGTCTCCAGCCATTCTTTCATAGTCACAACTCCCTTTGACTCTCTTCTTCTTTCTACTTTCACTTTTAAGGACCCTTAAAAGTGGTCCTTAATCCACTAGGCCCACCCAAATAATCCAGGAAAATCTCCCTATTTTAAGGTCAGCTAATTAGCAACTTCAATCCCGCCTGCAACCTTAATTCTCTTTGCCGTATAAAATAACATATTTACAGGTTCGTTGGAATAAAGATGTAGACATCTTTGAGGGGTCTTCATTCTGCCTATCACAGTATCTATTGGGGGAAGCAAGTGTGTCAGAGGACCTCTTGGAGCAGTATATAGAAGACTCTCACTTAAATGAGAGTTGGACTAAATGACCAGAGGTCAATTTGCCAGCATAGAGATTATATGACACTTTAACTTTGTACCAGGAACTGAATCTTTATAACTTTAGCTTCCCTACTGGTATAATGAGTGTGGTAACATTTTACTACCAACAAGCAAGAGTTTTAAAAGCCACAGAGAATTTAATTATATATACATAAAGTGCTTATTTAACCTTTCTCTGGCGATTTTACATTTTAATAGCTTTGAATTTTGCTATTAAAAATAACACTGCAATAAGCATCCCTATGTAGCTGTGATTATTTTCCTATGATAATTTCTAATACTGGATCCAATGGTGTGAACATCTCTAAGGATCTTGATACTTTCCCCAAAAAAGGCAGCATAGGTGCAAGTGTATATCCTGGTGGGAGCACAAGACAGGACAAAACAAGCTACTCACGCTCAGTCCTTCTCGGTTCCTGAGGCCTGTCGTGAAATGTTTAATGATGGACATTTTTATACACTATGGCCACTAAGTACAAAGGAATCACTTTTTATCTATCATGCTCAACAAAAAAAACTTCAGAAAGAAAAAAATTTATTGTAGTTATTATGTGGAAAAATGGTCTAGAATGTCAAAGTTCAGTGTGGCTTACAAAGTCCTCCATGATATTCATCATGTGATAATTTTTATGAGACACAGCTCTCCTTTACAAATTCACTTTGGAATCTAACCTCTGTGTGAGATATGGTTCACTTATACAAATGTACATTTGTGCCAACAATGTGCATTCAATCCAGTTACTTAACCACTATTTATTGAGGGTCAACTATGTGCCATGCCTTGTCCTAGGCACTTGTGATGCATCAGCAAACCAAAGATTCCTGCCCTCATGGAGTTTACATTCTAATGGAATAGATGTGGCTACCGTTAAGTACTACTGATTGATGATGGCATTCTTAGAACAAAGCTAATTTGACTAACCTTGTTATTTTCTGTGGCCTAACTTGACCCATAAATAAGGCTGGAGAACCTAGGTAGATAACATATTCCTAAATTGTCTCCCACAAAGTCCATTGTCCCAGCCACCCTTTTGACTGAAAGTAGTGATGTCAATTGTTTTAATCTATTCAACATCACATCTTTTAGGGAAATACTCCTCCCTCATCATATGTGGCTCTGGTGAGATTGGCAATCATAAGACTCTTCCCCTTGACCACAGAGGTAAGATGATAATCCATGTGAAGATAAGCAGAATCTCTCTCCTATGGATTTAAATATTGGCCTAATCAGAGAGGACATACTGGGATGTAAGATATTTGGTGCCATACTGCAATATGGAGGGGCCCCAGAGAGATGGACCCATTGCTGCAAGCGCTGGGGGTGCTTTGCTTTCTTTCCTTCTCTGTGGCCCAGTTATTTTACTGCTCCTTTTGTTTGTGAGCCCCTATTATTCTTCCAATAAACTCCCTCCTCCCTCAAACCATTGTTTTGAGCTTGAGCTGGGCAGAGTCATTTCCTGTTGCTTAAAACAGAGAACGCTACAGATAGACATCAGATACAATCAGCTGGCTATATCTGCCATAAGAAATTCAGCAAGGTTTTGATTGCAGTTCTTTCAACGGACCCAAAATAAAACCATAAAATGACAAAGCTGTAGGGAGTTTAGTCACCATCTAATGCAAACTTCTTGCTTTTCAGGTAAGGAAATTAAGGCCCAAAGTGGGGAAAGGATTTATTGGTGCATTCAGAACAGTTTTATATGCTTAGGTCACACTAGTATTAACAGCAACCAAACTAAAAGAGTTACTGTTGTGGATTCTAAGAGAAACAATACAACAGTGTAATTTTAACTACTATATACAAAAAGATTCTGTTTGTAAGTAGTAGCTATGAAGATTACACATGTGCAGGTAGTAGTGGAAATGAGGGGGCACCTATAACTGATGATTATATTCTTCCTAGAACAATAATTTTGCTGTAAATATTGGGAAAGAAGCTAATTGATTAGACCCAGCCTCTAATTATCATATGAGGATTGGTCAAGTCTTGGATCCCCATTTGTCCTTGTGGTCAGTGACTTTTAAGATGACTCCCAATGATTGTCAGGTCCTGGTATTCACACCCTTGTGGAATCTTCTTATCTTGAGCATCAAATGAGTGACTTAGCAACTTAGTTCTAATTAATAAGATATGTTAAGGTGATGTGATGTCAATTCTATGATTAATTTAGCAAAGATTGTGACTTTCTCTTGCTAGCAGACTCTCTGGCTGGCTAGCCGGGATAAAACAAGCTCCAATATTGGAGAGGCCATGTGGCAAAGAACTGAGGGTGGCCTCCAGTCAATAGCCAGCAAGGAACTGAGGGCTTCAGTTCAACAGTCCTCAAGGCATTGAAGACTGACAGCAACCACTGAATGAATTAGAAAGCAGATGCCCCTTCAGTTAAATCTTGATTGCAGTCTAATGAGATACCCTCAGCTCAATGACCCAGCTAAGCTAGGCCCAAATTTCTGGCCCAAAAAACAGTGAGATAATAATTCTTTTTTTTTTTATTTCCAGCCACGTACATAGCAATAGGTTACAAATACAGCCCTTGATGGAGTAGAGGTGTTTTTTTTGCCTTCTTGGGAGATTAAGGCTTTCTTCTCGTGGTTACATCAGAAAGTAAGTTGGGCTCTAAGTTTTGAACACTCTCTGGCTAATGGTCCCTGTACAAAGTGGCAGGAAGTGCATTATGTCCTTCAGGGCCAACCAGTTCTAGAGCACCTAAAGGTTGTGCAGTGGGGAATTGGGATTTGCAGCCTTTCTACTACCCCATACAGAGTTTACTACAACTTAGAAGAAACTTCTGCAAGAAAGAAAAGTAAGAATCAAGTGGCAAGAGCAGGAGAGAGAGTTTTTTGAGATATTGTTGGTCTGACTGGTGTCCTTAATTGCACATTTTTAGTTAGTTTTAGCCAACTGGCAGTTAAACACCATTTTAATTATGTTAGCACTGGAAAAAGAAGAGTATTTAGGTTGAGTTTCTTGTTCCAACTTCCTTTCTTAATTGCCTTTTCATTCAAGCCAAAGACTTATGGTGGCAGCCACAGCCCAGTTGAAAAACAATTTATTGTATCAGTGAGTGAACCTCATAACAGAGCACCTTAATAAGACCAAGTTCTGTACTTCCTGACTCCCCAAGATGGATTATGTTCATAGTCCATTATTTGAACAAGGGGATCTGACTTATGGCAAATCTATCTCAAGCAGCATTGTAGAACTGTATTTTATCTTTAAGAAATGTATTTTATAAAAGTAAGATGTTTACTTCTGTTGCAGGAAGGAATTTAAGCAGAAAAATTTCTCTCTAATGTTTGTTGAATCTTACAAGAATGATGAGGGCGAACAAGGTAATACATCAACCAACTAACTTGAAAACCTCAGTTGTATTTTTATTTCAGGAACAAAGGCTGAACTAAGGGTGCCCTATAGTATTGCATGAAATACCTTTTTTCTTTTTCCAAATCACGCATATCACCCAGGAATTCACAAGGGTAGCATCTCTGTTCTCTATTACTTAAATTTGCACAAGTATGTGACCAATTCTTCTTTCCTTTCCTTCCTCTTAAGGGCTTGTGAAAGAAGCTGAAATTCATAGCCTTTGAGGGTGGCAATCTTTGCTATATAGACCGTAAGAACTAGACGGTACCTCCGAGATTATCTGGTCCAACCCACTCATTTTACAAGTGAGATAACCAAGGCCGTGTAGTGAGAGAGCCTATCTGTGACTGACGCTTTTAATGACACCTGGAGCCCTGAACCAAAGGATACCAGGGTGAGGTTTCACAGAGAGCAAGGAAATCATGCACACAGGTAAGGAAGTTTAATTTAATTTCATTTTATTTTCTTCTTATTTGAAGGAAGTTAGAGCAAGAATAGAGGGCCAAAGGTGCACAGACTGTGGTGGCAGAGCCCTGGATTCTCAGCGTGGCTCACCAACTCCCTAACTCTGTGGCCTTGGAAAAGCCACTTAATATGTCAATTTATGCATTGCTAAACATGGAGAAAAACAACAGGACCAGCCACTTGGGTTGTGGTAAGGATGACATGAGCAATTGCATGTAAAGCTCTTAGCGCAGGGCCTGACTCTTAGCAAGAGCTCATGAATGTTTGTAGTCATTGTTATTGGCTCCTATAACATTATACCATCCTTACTCTGCTGATCCTTGCCAATAGCAAATCGTTACACCTCTCGGGCCTCAGTTTGAGCATATGTAAATTGAAGGAATTTTAGCACTAAGACTCTTTTGATTTTGGGTCCTACTATCCTACTGATCTCAATTTAGAAGCTGTCTCCTCTGCCTTGAATGTCGTCTTCCATCAGCTCCCACCCTGGCTGTCTCTCCACCACTAGACAAGAAGAGCCTTGAGGGTAAAGCTCACGGTTGATCCTTCCATGTTTTTCCCTAGAGCCTAACACAGAGTCTTCAGCTAATAGGTCCTCATATTAAATCACCCCTTTGCTATTGAATTTTTATTGCTTCTAGAGATGAGGCAAGCTTGTTGGGTTCCTACAGAAGTAGATGAGAAGCTCCTGAATTATATAATAGCTGAAGATATACCCTAAACGTCTCTGGAGAGCTCATGATCAGTGCCAATAGTTCAGGGAACAGTTGGCTAGCCATGCATAGGAGTCTGTGGGAAAGCTAGGAGGAGGAATATGGAACAAGAATTGGACTGAGACATCAACTAAGAGTTGGAGTTGAATAGAAAGATCAGTTTTAATGGAGGGGGAAGCAAAGTGATAGTGGGAGGTTAGGCTAGAGGAGAGGATAGACAAATATTTATTAGTTATTTTTAGTCAGTTAACCTGAGACAAAAGAAGAAATGGTGCCTCAGTTGATTTTTAAAAAGTGCTTGAGTTGTAGTTTTAAGCATGAAGCTCTGTAGTTCCCAGCACAGTGTGCTCTAGGGAGCGGCCCTGGAGTTATTTTTTGTCCTTCTTTTTGGCCTTCTGCAGAGCTTCTATGACAAGCAAAGGCTTGGGAGAAAACAAAGTGCGGTGCTTGGCTCACTCAAATGGACGGTCCCCTGTTGTCAGGGCTTACGTTTTAAATCATTCTGGCCACTCAGTGTGGAACCCAGCAAAGAATCTTTGTCAGGGAAAGGTCAGATGCAGTTATTAACACAGAGTGACAACTATACTTCAGAAAACAATTGCCCTCTCCGGTCCCTGCAACCTTCACAGAAGTCTTCGCTGACAGCCTCTTCATTCCTCTACAGCGTCAGCCAAGATATTGCACAGCACCTGTCATCCATCTTGGTTCTCTCAGAAGTGTGGGCTGATCGAGTGCAGTGTAACTAGGGAGAATAAAGGCTAGAAAGAACATTTTAATCTCTGGCCAAGTCAATTCAATGCCACTGCAGTGAACATTTAACTTTTTTTTTTTTGGCTAGCAGGATTGAGGCAACTCTGCATCACAACCATGGAGTTTTAGAGCTGGGAAGAGTTCTAACCACCTCCCAGGAACCCTAAAGAATCCCAGGATTCTTTGACCCTGTGGCCAATATTGTGCTCTATATGGGGTCTATTATCCATCATTCTATCTGCTTGAGGTCTTGAACACTAGAGGAAGCTGTTGGCTTCTAGTGACCTCAGGCCAAGTCAACCAACATGCTGCTGTGACTTCTCAATGCTTTGCATCCTGGCACTGCTTGACGTTCTCCATCATTATGAAGTTTAATCACACCTATACTAAATGGATAATTTAATGCATTTCTCTAGACTTTCAGGATCAGGTCAAAATGAGCAAAGCCAAGAGGATATTTTGTTTAATAGATGATGGGGAAGTGACAGGGTTAACCCTTTCTGAACAATCCAGGTGTAGGAGAAAGGCAGTAATGCACAATCTTGCAGCCTTTCATGATGATAAAAGTTATGCAACTTGACCTAGCTAAGAAGAAATTTCAAAAGCAGAGTGGCAAACTGTGTTGACAACCTGCCTTCTACATGTGTGTTCGTGTGTGTACGTGTATGCACATGTGCATATGAGCATGCTTATATTTCCAAAGCCCATCATAGCTATGCATGTGGAGGGATGAAGAAGACTGAAAGCAATGTAAGGAGGAATGACATGTGGGCTGTTGGCAGCCGATGTTATTTCACTTAAGTACCCAAAACAAGTAATCACCATGAATTGCCAATTGCTGGTCTAAATGCTGGTATGAGTCAAGCTACTGGCCTCATGTCGGGGCAGGACCACTGTATCTCTCTGTTTTCTCAGTATGCAACTACCTTAGATGCCTGAACCAGGCCAGCCCTATCCTAGGCAGATTTTACTAGAGGGCTCTTTCCCCAGAATGGGTTGTGCCTGTGGAGGAAAGGCAATCTGCTCTGGAGAATGTGTTGAGACTGAGAGAAGCTGTGACATGTGACAAAATGATGGGCTCCCCAGGGAAATCTCCACAGGCTTGGCACTGGCTCTGTGATTAGTCTTGTCCTCATTGGGGCATGCATGTTGCCTTTTTCCAGCCTCTTGGAAGGAATAATATATGATCTGGATATTACTCTGCTATTGACATGCTGGCATCTATGCTTTAAGAATTTTTAAAGAAAGAAGTAGGAGTTTACAGTGCTGAGTACTTAATAATCCTGGAAGACAGCTGAGGGTGGTTGTATGAATGCATATTACATTTTTCCCAGTCTTCCTTAGGCCATTAAATATACCCTGAGCTCCACGTATAGGGATTGGCACCCTATCTACATTCAGAAAATGATTGTTGATGAGGTGGATTTTCAATAGGTGGGGTTAGAGATTTCAAATCAAAATCCCCCACCTCCTTTTTCCTCCTAACGTTTGGAACTTTTTTATTGCTCTAGTGTTATGTACACGGCTGATCTGTTTCATAGTGTTTCGGTGTCAGGGACTGTAATTGAGCTGTTTTTTCCAGATCTGTACAATAACAAGTCTTGCCAAAAATGGGTTCACCTCTGTTCTATCCATTTGAGTGTAGGCAGACACCACGGGCAGAGCTCATAGTTTTTAAGCCACTTTTTGAAGATGTCATCAATCATTACCTCTAATAATGTTCTCATTCTCTAAATGAGTCTCCACCACTTCAGGTCAATGACATGAGTTTGTTTTCATTTCCATTGTGAAGGAGTGCTGAATGAAAAAAAAACAACCGAGTTGAGGTAGAATAGAAAAGTTTGCAGCTAGATTAAAGAAAGATTTTCTTGTTTACAGTAACGTTTTGGTATTGTGATAGGGTCATTTTTAATTTGACTTTTTTAAAAAACAAACTTGTTCATGTTTATGAAGTTTAGAGTCTTACTTCTTACACACTAATGATTATTTGTTTGCTTTTGTTAGGCATAAATCCTGAGACCCCCAAAAAAAATCTTACAAGGAGATCCATATAGGATAGAAGATACGGAGCAAACCAGCAGAATGATCCATTGGTCTCTACGCTTTACATGTGGCATAGCTGTCTTTGTGGGGCTCGGTCTGAAGTGTTATAAGTTAATGTTTCAAAGGAAGGTCCTCAGATCCCTAAAGGGAACCCATTCACGGGCAGTCACACGGGTGGGAAAGGAATGGGATGCTCAAAGGAGATGCCCATGTGTATATGACTCGGCTTCCTAGAAGAAAGAGACAGGACAAGCTTAGCTGATGATTTACCTCAGGGCTAGGACCCTGAACAGGAGAGGAGAAGATGAGAGGATGGAAAAATATTGTGTGCACACAACTGTTGCGGGCCGAATTGTGTCAGTTCTAAATTCATATGTTGAAGTCCTAATCCCCTACCTCAGAGTGTGACTACATTTAGAATTAGGGCCTTTAAGGAGGTAATTAAGGTTAAATACTGTGATTAGGGTGGGCTCTAATCCAATATTATCCAATATAATCCAATCCCTCGTTCCCTCATAAGAAGAGATTAGAGCACAGGCATTCTCAGAGGAAAGACTATTTGAAAATATAGGGAAACGATGGCCATCTACAAGCCAAGGAGAGAGGCCTCAGAAGAAAAAATTCTGCCAACAGCTTGATCTCTGACTTTTAGATTCCAGAACTATGTGAAAATAAATTTTTGTTGTTTAAGCTAGTAGCTTAAACAATAGTCTGTGGTGTTTGCATTGGCAACCTTAGCATATTTATACACACGCATATGCATACACACAGAGTCACTTTTTTAAAATTTTAAAGAAAAGTGGATGAGTATAAAGTTTTGCAATTCACTTTCGTTTTTCATATTTTTTGTTATTATGAAAATTTCAAACATTCAGAAAAGTAGAAAGAATAATATAATGAACAATTATGTACCTACTATCAAGATTTAGCCAATCTTAACATTTTTCTATTTTTGCTTTGAATCATTTTGAAGGGAATAAAACATTACAGGTACAACTGAAATCCCTTTGGTACTCCACCCAAATCTTAGCCTTTCATTACCAACCTGGAGATTACACTATCAGGAAGGGTTGTTTTTTGTTTCTTTAATACTTTTTGGTGAGGAAGATTGGCCCTGAGCTAACATCTGTTGCCAGTCTTCCTCAAAGCCCCAGTACACAGTTGTATATCCCAGTTGCAAGTTATTCTAGTTCCTCTTTGTGAGATGGCGCCACAGCATGGCCTGATGAGCCATGTGTAGGTCCGCATCCAGTATCCGAACCTGCGAACCCCTGGCCACCGAAGTGGAGCATATGAACTTAACCACTTGGCCATGGGGCCCGCCCCTATCAGGAAGTTTTGTATGTCTGTCTCATGTATATTTTTGAAATTTTAATGCATATATATGTATCCATAAAATTCATGCTACTGTTTTATGTGTTTTAAATTTTTATATTAACGGCGTCCCACTATATGGATAATTCTGTAACCTGTCTTTTAACTAGGCACCCACTTTTACAGTTTACTCATATTGACACATCTGGCTGTAGTTGGTTCATTCCATCCGCTGTATAATGTTCCGTTGCAGGAATATGCCAACTTTATTCCTATTTACCTATTAATGGACTTTTAGGAAATTTTTAATTTGTTCTTATTAAAAACAATGCTTCAACGATTATTCTTGACCATGTCACCTTGTGTATATATGTGAGTTTATCTGGTGAGTATACTTATAAGTGAAATTTCCAAGATACTTTTCAAAATCATTAAACTAATCTGGCTCCCACAAGCTGTATACAAGAATTATTTTTCTTTTACTTCTTGCCAACACTTCATTTTTTCAGACTTCTAAGTGTGATGATTGTGAAATATCTCACTTTTAAAATTTACATTTTCCTCATTATTCATAAGATTCCTTCCTTTTCATAGGTACTGGTCACCCTGTTTCCTCCTCTGTAAGTTGCCTATTGTCACCTTGATAGGGTTGAGCAGCTTTTTCTTATTCATGTGTAGGGGTCCTTTGTCTATTCTGAATTCTAAAATTTTGTCGATTATATATGTTGCAAGTATCTTCTTCCTGTTTGTGGCTTGTCTTTTCACTTTTTTTTTGAAGACTTTGGTTAAACACAAGAATTTAATGTGGTTAAATGTATCAGTCTTGTTCTTTATGATCTGTGCTTTGTGTGTCTTATTGGGATATCCTTCCACAATCATGTAAAGATATTCTTCTATTCTTTCATCTAAAATTTTAAAGTTTTGGTTTTCACACATTTAATTTTCTGAAAAACAATCTAACGTGCGAGGCGAGGACATGATTTTATTTGCTTCCACGTGGCTAAACCGTTACCTCAACTTCCTTTACTTAGTGAGTCCTTTCCCCACTCATCTGTATTGGCACACCTGTCAGACAAGAGATTCCTACATTTATTTATGGCTCTAATGCTGGCTGCTCTGACCTACCAGTTAATTTTTCTATCCATGCACAAATACGACAGTGTCTTAACAAGTATCACTTTAATAAGACATTACTCAATAGGCAAGTTCCCCTCATTTTATTTTCAAAATTGGCCTTATTTTTGTTATATTTTTTACCTTTTCATATGAATTTTAGAAGCACCTTGCTAAGTTCCACAAAATGTCACTGCTGCCATTTTGCATTCTTTCAGATGGGTTATAGGTGGAGGGAGGAAGGGAGACCATACACAGGTGCTGTAAGTTCCTGATTTGTTTACACAAAAATAGAAACTCGACAGAAGTTAGACAGATGTCAGCATACATCAATGTGACTACCGCTAACCCAACGGCTCTGAGAAAGTGTGCAATTGTGGGTGCTGCCAAATCCAAAAACTGCTAAATCCTTGTTGCACTACTATTCCTTTATACTTGAAGATGTATGCGCCATGAAAACTCAATGCTTCCATCCAAGCAGTATTTGTTGACACTGGTCTGTCTTGGCACTTGAAAGCAAGTTCACAGCAAGCAATCTTGATCATTTTATTTGCCATCTGCTTTCTAGCATCCATAGAAGCTGTTTTCCCTCACATGTTTTGATTGAAATTGCCTGCAATTTATACATAAATTTAGACAGAATGAAAAATTTGGGAATATTGAAACTTCTCAGAAATAAACACAGTATATCTCTCCTTTTATCTATGCATTTTTCATGTCTATCAATAAAATGTATTTCTTTTATCCTTGATGTTCTAAAAGATTTGTTGCTGTTGGGAATTATGTTTTTTAAATTATATTTTTCAATTGGCTATTATCAGCACATAGAAATATTACTAATTTTTTCATTTTGATCTTTTATTCAACAATCTTATTATTCCTAATACTTTCTACTAGACTCTCTTGGAGTTTTTACTGTAAATGATATTCTCGTGACAGAATTTGCCCCTTTCTTTCCAATACTTATACTTTTTGTTTCTTTTCCTTCTCCTATGTTGGTTAGGAACTCCAATAAAATGTTAAATAGAAGCAGTGATAGCAGGAATCCTAAATTTGTATCAACTTTAAAGGTTTCTAAAGTTGTGCCACTAAGTAAGCTGTTTTCAGTAGGTTTATGAGAAATAATATTTTATCAGATTAAGGAAGGATTCCTTCATTTTGCGTTTTGATAGGATCTTTCCCTTTTTTAAAAGTGACAATAAGCATTGAATTTTATTAAATTCCTTTTCTGTTTATCAAAATGACCAGATTTCCTTCTCTTTACTCTTTTAATCTCATGATTTACAGGAGAGATTTCCTGATATGGAGCAATCCTTCCTTTGTCTAATACGCATACAGATATAGATTTCTTAATATACGTATTGATTTTATTTAATAAGTATATCATCATATATTATATATTTAATACCCAAATATAATATTTATATACTTAATATATTTGATGGTAATATGATAGAATACACAGAGTTTTCTTCATAATAAACTATGCTTGCATGGTTTTCATAAGTAAATAAGAAGTTAAACCATATACATTCATATACATCCATACAACCATATAGATCTGCCAATTTTCTATATAAATATATAGTCATACTACTGTATTTAATATAAATATTTGATATTATATATTTAATACAATGCTCACATACAATTAATAACATTATATATAGAATTCTTGCATCTATGTTTATAGGTAAAACCAGTCTATCACTTTATTTTCTTGACCTATCCATGTCTGATTATACTATCCAAGTTATACTAACCTAAACCAATGAGTGGGACATTTTTCCCGCTTTTCTCATCTAAAACAATTTATAAAATACACGTTTTTTGAAGGATAGCAAATTTCCTATAAAACTATTTTGTTGTTGCTGTTGTTTGGGGAAGAAAGGATTTTAAAAATTGATTTGATTTTTGATGGTTATTGATTTATCCAGGTCTTCAAGTTTTTTAAAGACAACTGTAGCAATCTGTAATGTCCTAGTCTGTTGTCCATTTTATCTACATTTGTCAAATTTATTGTCGTAATTATTCATCATGCTTTTAAATGATTTTTTATTTCCAGAGTATCTAGATTCAGCCTTCTTTTTCTTTATCTTCTTTATATTGTTTGTTTTGTCTCCCTGATCTATATAACCTAGGATTTGTCTATGTTATCAATCTGTTTTTAAAAAAAGTTTTTCAGTTTATTGTGATTACTGGTACTTCTTTGTTCTTTATTTTATTTTCTGCTTTTAACTTTATTTTGTTCTTCATTTCATTCACTTTGATGTACACTCATAATTTGTTTTGTTTTGTTTTGTCCTTTCTTACATAGTTGCAAGTTTACCTCTTTTATTTTCAGTATCTTTTTCTTTCAGTTTGTCTTTATATATGGACATAAATTTACCTCTGAGTAATATTTCATCTGCATCTTACAAACTTTTACATACAATATTCCTATTGTGATTCTAAATGTGTCATAAACTTCTTTGTGGTTTCTTCTCTAATTTGAGTGTTAAAGACAGGAATGTTCATTTCAAACTTATGTTTGTTCTTTATTGTCTTTTATTTTTTGTTTCTAACTTTATTTTATTGTGATTATAAAAGATGGTTTGCATAGTAGAGATCATTGTAAATGTGTCGAGTTTTTCTGTGTGTAACTGTTCTATTGGATCAAACTGTGAGTTTGAGAGGAGATGGGGAGGTGAACATGTCAACCGATAGTTAAAGCATGATGATTCACTTCTATATTCAGGGGATAGTTCTAAAAATAATTCTTAAAATGTTAAAAACAAATATACATAATAATAATTTTTTAATAATCTATAATTTTCAGTGAGGCAAGAAGGATGAACAGAAGGCAGGGAACAATGTAAACAAAATTCAAGAAAAAGAGATGGAAAAAAGAAAGACAAAATAGGATGGAAAACATGAGAGCAAATACTTCAGGAGTCAAGACAAAGAGAGACAGACTATACTCATTTAAAAAGACTGACTATCTGACTGAATTAAAAAAAACCACCCAATTATAAGCTAATGCCATAAAAAATGATGCAAAAAAGTTAGATACAACAATTTGGAAAAAAAGATAATCAGGAAAGCATCACCAAAAGGAAATTAGCGTGACTTTGCCAATAAAAACAACGTACAATTTAACATAAAAAATATCATTAGAAATACAATGACTACAGATAGAAGTAGCAATTAATCAAGACGTATATAAATCACCAACTCATGTATCCAACTACAACACACACAGACAAACAATTATAGTGAAAGGTTTCACACAGTTTTCTCATAAATTATCAGATAAAGAAGACAAAAAATGTAAGATATCTTGAACATTTTCTTATGTCATTTGATCTTTAATTTCGTTCTTAATGCCTTTATAGTTTTTGTTGAATAGCTGCACCATAAAATTTAATGACCTCTTTTTGTCTGCCATTTAGGATATTTCCAATTTTTTGCTTTTGTAAAGAGCATTGCAATAGGTATACATCTTACACTCTCTTGTTTCAGAGTCCTTTAGATTTGAATGTCCATCTGGTATCATTTTCCTTCAGTCTGAAGAGCGTCCTTTAGTATCTCTTATAGCGCAGGTCTGCTGTTGACGAATTCTTTCAGGTTTTGTTTGTCCAACAATTTTATCCTCATTTTTGAAAGATATTTTCACTGCATTTACATTTCTTGATTTCAGCACTTTAAAGATGACTTTCTATTGTTTTTTGGCCTTCATTGTTTCTAAGAAGTCAATGTTAACTCATGTTATTATTTCCCTGTATGTGAAGATATAAAGTGTGTTTTTCTCTTTATGTTTTCAAAATTTCGCTTGAAATTTTACTCAGCAATTTTACTATGTTGTGCTTAGGGGTGTGTGTGTATGTCTATATCTATCCTGCTTGAGGTTTTCTGAGTTTCTTGAATCTCAGAAAGATATATGTTTTTTAAATCATATTTGGGAAACATTGGCTATTATTCCTTCAAAATATTTTTCTGTCTCGTCTTCACTCTTTCCTCTTTCTGAGATTCCTATTACACATATTTTCTGCCATACAACATTATCCCACATGTCCTTGATGTACTGTTCACTTTTCCTCAACTCTTTTTTCCTGTTTTTAAGTTGGGATAATTTCTATTCATCTATCTTCTTTGCCTCTTTCTTCTGTCATCTGAAATTGGCTGTTAAGTACATTCATTTTTTTCCATTTCAGTATTTTGTTTCAGATCTAGAGTTTCCATTTGCTTTTCCTCTATAGTTTCCAGTTATCTGAAAGATTTCCTATCTATTCCTTTAAAAAGACAATATTTTCCTTTAATTCCTTGAACATATATTCCTTTAGTTCTTTGAATATATTTGTAATAGCAGCTTCAAAGTTTCTGTCTTGCTAATTCTAACATCTGGGCCTACTTGGATCTGTTTCCTGACTATGGACCATATTTTTCTTATTTCCTTCCAGGTCTAGTAGATTTTTGTTTTTCACTAGATATTGTTGACGATACATTTTAGAGACTCTAGATTTTATTACATTCTTCTGCAGAAAGTTGATTTTTATTCAAGTGTATACTTCCATTATGAGTTGATCAAATTAAATTTGTGTAGGCTTGATTTTATGCTTTCTTAAGGAAGACCTGTGAAAATTCTAAAGTTTTCTTAACTAAAAAATTTTGTTTTACCATGGAAGGACTCACCTTCACTTGGAAGGACTCTGCCCTCTCTATAGAATTTGTCAAGTGTCGGTTTTAGGCTTTATTATGGAGGCTCTAGAGTAGGCTTTCTAGAGCAGGTCCCTATTCTGAAGGTTTGGCCTTTTGGGTATCTCAGTTGGATGCCTGAGATGTCAGCAAGAAGTTAATGAAACCTCTCCACTCCAGCTAGGCTGGACTTCCATTGTTCCCTGGCACTGCTTGACCTCTCATTTCTCTGATATGCTCTCATCTCTGATGAACCTACCCTTTGGCAATCCTCAGCTTACCTTGTCCTGTGCATATATAGCCCAGCTCTTAGTCACAGCCTTCCAGAGAATTGTCACACGTACTTCTGGAGCCTCATCTCTGCACAGCTTTCTCCTTTCTCAAGTCCCATTCACAGATTCCAGACTCTTTAGCTGCCCTAAACTCTGATCTCTACCTTCTCAGTTTAGCAAGACCCTTGAACTCTGTTTGGACTCTAGCTTGCTGCATAATGATCTAAAATTTGTCCTCAGGCAGAAATCTAGGGCAATCATTCTGAAGTGGGGCCTATTTCTTCAGTTTCTCTTCTTCAGGGATTACAGTCCCATGCTCCTGATTGCCCAATGCTTTATAAACTTTTGTGGGGTTTGCATTTATTAATAGTAGGAGGGCTAGCTTAGTACCAGTTTCATCATCATAACTAGAAGCTAAATCCAGATACTGTGTTTTTTTAAATCTAGACATTTTATTTGATCTTTTTAATTTATTTGATCTCCCAGTCACTAGTCCCCTACAAGTAACTATTATTATGATTTTCCATCTCTACAAATCAGTTTTTATGCTTCATGTAAATGAAACAACGTTATGTACTCTTTTGTGTCTAACATCCTTCACTTTACGATAGATTCATCCGTGTTGTCCTGTGTATCCCGTAGTTTGTGCTTTTTCTCATTGTGTGTATTATTCCATTGTCTGAATTTACAAACATTGTTTACTATTCTATTCTTGATGGTCACAGAGGCTGCTTCCTGACGGGGGTATTTAAATATAGTTGCTATGAATACTCTTTTATATGACTTCTGATATATATAGCTCTCATTTCTGTTGGGTACATATCAAAGGGTGGAGTTATTGGGTTATGGCTTACATAGATATTTAGCTTTAGAAGGTATTTCCAAATAATTTACCAGATACTTTGCTCTCATCTCCATAGAACCTGCTCTTTGGAAACCTTCAAATAATCTTGTCTTGAGCAAGTACAGCCCAACTCTTAGTCACAGTCCTTCTGGGAATCCCCAAACATAAGATATTCCAGTTGTTCTACATCCTCTCCAACACCTCATTTTAGCCATGATGGGTATATAATAGTATCTCATAATGGTTTTATTTTGCATCTCTCTGATGACTAATGGTAGTAAGCACCTTTTTATGAGTTCATGGGTTCTAACAATTTATTTATTTTATAAATATATTTTAAAAATGTAGAGATGTGAGCTGATACTTCTTCTGAAGAAAGGTTCCCCTTCACCAGGCAGTAGAGGGGAGTTTAAACTGACGATTTCTCTTGCAGGTGTTTTTTGGGCTCCTCTGACTGTAATCCTGTGATATGAGAAGTGTACATTCTCCAGGCTTTTCTCCAGCTTTAGGTTGTTGGAGAACTCCTCTTCCTAAACCTCTCTCTCTTAGAACCCTATCACTCCTCTAGGTGGTACTCAACAGTAAAATTCTTAAATTACCCCAGGCTCACTCTTTTCCCTGGTATGGCCTGCCTTTGGTCCATAGGAAACACTCAATACCATGCTTCAGTGAGTGCACGGTTATTTTCAAATGCAGACATTTACTTTCTCTTAGCCCTGCTGTTCAGGTCAGCAGCCACAGCCCTTTTCTCTGAGATTCCTCAGACATGGCCTGACAGCAGTCAAACTCCAGGGGACATATATCAGCTCCCCAACTGGTTTCCCAGGAGTCATAAAGTGAGGGAGTAGGTGCTTCCTTTCTTGTCCTTTTGAGAAGGACTTACAGCCCAGCTTTCACCAAAGAAATCCTCCTCTCATAATCCACTCTTGATAACGCTATGCCTGGCAAGAGGCTGAGGGGTTTTAAGAGTCATGAAACCAGCTCAGTTAATTGCCTTGAAATTTTGCATGTTGGTGTGTCAGCTCACTTTGGAATTTTATATCTGTAGTATTGTGGTAGGCTGAATAATGGGTCTGAAAATATGTCCACATCCTAATTTCCAGAATTTTTTAATATGTTACTTTACCCAGTAAAAAGGACTTTGCTAACGTGATTAAGTAAGGATCTTGAGATGAGGAGATTATCCTGGATTATCTGAGTAGGACCAATAAAATCACTATGCTCCTTATAAGAGGAAGGCAGGAGGGTCAGAGTCAGCATTGAAGCTGTGATGACAGAAACAAGAGGTTGGAGTGATGTGAAGAAGGGGCCATGAGCCAAGGAATGCAGGTAGGCTCTAGAACCTGAAAAGAGCAAGGAAACAGATTCTCCCTCGGGGCCTCCAGAAGGAATCAGCCCTGCCAACACCTTGACTTTAGCACAGTGAGACTGATTGTAGACTTCTGATCTCCAGAACTATAAGATAATAAATTTGTGTTGTTTTAAACTACAAAGTTTGGGGTAAGTTGTTGCTGTAGCAATAGGAATCTAATACAGGTATCATGGTGCCTCAGGCAAAATTTCAAAATTTATATCTTGTTACCCAGGCACAAAATGCCCTTAGATAGTTGTGTTATATGAATAGTTGCACATGTTGCTTGTCACAACAGGACAGATTTGAAGTACTTGGAGGGCTCCTAAATTCCAAGTCTTATTCCCCCGTGGGTGGTGCTGGAACACATTGTGTTAAGATTGATCACCACTTTTGTGTTATACCTGGATGCAGATACCAACTCTCCCATTTAGCCAAGTGACTTTGGGAAAATGACTCTACCTATTTTTATTTATCTATAAATATATGTATACATATGCATATTTTTATATACATATTTTTATCTATATAAAGGGATAACATTATCTTCCTTTCCAGATTTGTCTGAGGATGAATGAAATTATGTAAAATTTGGAAACTTTTAGTCAGTACCTGCCATGCAGCAACTAATTTTAAAAGTATAGCCATTAAACAGTTAATAGTTAAATAATTGATGACAAAATTGGTGACATTTAAATTCACACTGAAGTCAATTTGGAAGTGTTTATTGAGCATTTACTCAGTGCTCAGGACAATCTGAGGTGCTGTAGTGGGTTTAAAAATATGTACCCTTAAGGTAGTTACAGGGGAGCCACCTTGGAACTTCTGTAGATTAGTACTGGGCCAGTCAGTGCCAGCCCAGTGAGGTGAGGTGTCTCCCTGATTCCAGAGACAGTGTCCCAGTGGAGGGTAGTTACCTTTGAAACATCAGTTTCCTTGTCTGGTAAATATAAGTGCTTGCAGCATACAAAATATATTTAGCAGTTCTATTGATGAATAAATCATAAAAGATGCACACTTAAAAGGTTAATATTGACATCCTGTAAGACATAACTTTATATACAGCACAACTATTGATCTAGCTGTGGTGGTGGATTGGGAAGTTCCAGTGTGGATCTTTTACAGGAAGGGCAAGGTGAGTGCTCAGAGGGCTCAGGCATTTTGAGAATGGGAGACTTTCTCTAAATACACATTTTGGAATTTCCAGTCCAGCCCATGAGTGGATTAGTTTGCCCGGTGCAACAATGAGAACAATAACAACTCCTCATGTAGAAGAAGAATATTTGCTGACCGTATACGTTTGGTTAACTATGACCCTCCCATGTGCCCAGATAAAGAGTCAACAGGAAGCTCCCAAGTGCCTGAATAAAACTTTTGAAGGGAACCATGTGTTTGCCTTGTTCAACCCACAAAAAACAAGTTTTTTGGCGATATCTTGAGCTCTTACTAATTTCTTTCTGGCTAGCAAACATCAATGAGATCACTATTAAAAGAAGATTCTCCATTTAAAAGTAATTTTAATTTCATTAATAAATGGGAGGGGGTGAATCGCTGAATGGCCAATAATTATCTTGGATAGAGGGTAAGATGAATATATTTAGTTTGGCAAGCTGAATGTCCAAAGGGTACTTTACATATTTCTTTCTAACTGCTATATCAAGAGAACACTGAAGGAAGCAGTGGCTAAATCTCTCTGTTTCTTGCATAATTACATAAAGAAAAAGAAAAAAAATGCTGTTGTGTACATCATTGAAGCATATGCCACTATACAAAAAAGGGAAATTTGATTATTAGAAGTTTGTTTCTTTAATTTTTCATTTCAAAATATTCTCAAATTTATAAAAGTGTTGCAAAAACAGTGCAAAGAATTCCTTTGTGAAATTCACCCAGATTTTTCAAATGTCAACAATAACCCAAATCAGGAAATTAGTATTGATACAATAGTATTACCTAAACTATAAGCCTTATTAAAATTTCATCAATTGGCCCACTAATGTCCATTTCCTGGTCCAGGGTCCAATCCAGTATCACACGTTACATTTAATTATTATGTCTCCTTAGTAACCATTAATCGGAAACAGTTCCTCAGTCTTTGTCTTTCATGACTTGACCTGTTTAAAGAGCATTAGTCATTTTGTAGAATGTCCTTGATTTGGGGTTTGTCTCCATATATTTTTTGATTTCTTCTTTAATTTCTTCAATGATCCATTGCTTGTTCAATAGCACGTTGTTTAGTCTCCACATCTTTGTCCCTTTCTCAGCTTTTTTCTTGTAATTAATTTCTAGCTTCATAGCATTGTGATTCGAGAAGATGCTTGTTATTATTTCAATCTCCTTAAATTTATTGAGGCTTGCCTTCTTTCCCAACATATGGTCTATCCTTGAGAATGTTCTGTGTACACTTGGGAAGAACGTGTATTCTGCTGTTTTTGGATGGAGTGTTCTATATATGTCTACTAAGTCCAACTATTTTAGCTTTTTGTTTAGCTCCACTGTTTCTTTGTTGATTTTCTGTCTGGATGATCTGTCCGATGACGTGAGTGGGGTGTTGAGGTCCCCTACTATTATTGTCTTATTTTTGATACCTTCTTTTAGGTTTGTTAATAGTTGCTTCATGAACTTTGGTGCTCCTGTGTTGGGTGCATAGATATTTATAAGCATTATTTCTTCTTGATGAAGTGTCCATTTGATCGTTATATATTGGCCCTCTATGTCTCTCTTTACCTGCCTTATCTTGAAGTCTGTTTTGTCTGATATAAGTATTGCAACACCTGCTTTCTCTTGCTTGCCATTATCTTGGAGTATAGTCTTCCAACCCTTCACTCTGAGCCTGTGTTTGTCCTTGGAGCTGAGGTGTGTTTCCTAGAGGTAACAAATTGTTGGATCTTGTTCTTTAATCCATTTTGCCACTCTGTGTCTTTTTATTGGAGAGCTCAATCCATTTACATTGAGGGTGATTATTGATTTATGAGGGCTTAATGCTGTCATTATATCATTCGTTTTCCTGCATTCCTTTGTTTCTCATACTGTGTGTTTTGATCTACTCATTGTGTTATGCAGTTTTTTATGCTCTGTTTCTTAGTTTTTCCTTATTTATTTTTTGTGTCTCTGTTCTACTCTTTAGTTTAGTGGCTACCCTGAAGTTTGTATTCAGAATTTCATGCATAAAATAGTCCAGTTCGTGGTGGCCTCTTATTTCCTCAGTCTAAACTGTTTCAGTCCCTCTCCTCCTCCCCTGCTAAGTTATTATTCTCATATGTTATTCCAACTTGTGTTGTGAGTTTGTGGTTAAAGTGACAAGATTGCCTTTGTTTTGGCTGTTTTCCTTCCCTTTAGCCTAATGCTATAGTTGAATATTTGCTATCCTATTCTGATTCTGTCTACCTATTTATCACCTTACTCTGTGTTTTGTGACCCCTTTCTCCCTTTTTACTATTTTCAGGTATGAGGGCCTTCTTGAGGGTTTCTTGTAGGGAGAGGTCTCATGGCTATGAAGTCCCTTAGCTTTTGTTTGTCTGGGAAAGATTTAATTTTTCCTTAATATCTGAAGGATATTTTTGCTGAATAGAGTATTCTTGGCTGAAGATTTTTATCTTTTAAAGTTTTAAGTATGTCATTCCATTCTTTCCTAGCTTGTAAGGTTTCTGTGGAGAAATCTGATGAAAGTCTGGTAGAGGTTCCTTTGTAGGTTTTTTTCTTCTGCCTTGTTGCCCTGAGTATTCTTTCTTTGTCATTCATTTTTTCCAGTTTTACTACTATATGCCTTGCAGTAGGTCTTTTTATGTTGAAAAATCTAGGAGATCTGAAATCTTCCTCCACACACATTTCCCTCTCATTCCCTAGATTTGGGAAGTTCTCTGCTATTATTTCTTTGAATATACTTTCTGCTCCATTCTTCTTCTCTTCACCTTCTTGAATACCTGTAATTCTTATTTTGCATTTCCTCATAGAGTCAGATATTTCTTGGAGACTTTTTTCATTTCTTTTTAGTCTCAGTTCTCTCTTCTCCTCTATCTGGAGCAATTCAACATGTCTATCTTCGATTATGCTGATTTGCTCCTCTATGGTGTCCACACGAGCATTCAGGGAATCCATATTTTGTTTTACCTCTTCCATTGTGTCTTTCATCTCTAGTATTTCTGATTGATTCTTCTTTATAGTTTCAATCTCTTTTGTGAAGTAGCTCCTGAACTTGTTCAATTGTTTCTCTATATTCTCTTTTACCTCATTGAGTTTTTTGACGATAGATATTTTGAATTCATTGTTATTTAGTTTACTTATTTCTGAGTCCTCAGGACTGAATTCTGGGTATTTATTTTCTCTCTGTTCTGGAGATTTGATGAACTGTCTGATGCTGGAAAAACGGGGTTTTCTCATTGTGATATTATTCGGTTGCAGTTATAGACTATCACCACTGGATGGGAGTCGAAAGCTGCTTATTCTGAGCCCTCCAACTTCAGCTGAGATGGTGTGATGCAGAGTGGCATGGCGTGGTGCTGGGGGGGGGGGTACTTTCTCCTGCATGCAGTCCCAGGTTTCCCGATCAGTTCTAGCTATCTGGTCTCCTGGGGTCTTGGCTTGCTGAGGTCACCCCGCGTGAAAGCTTTCACCCTGTTGGAGGCCTTCCCTTTAGGTTGCAAGGGCCCTAGGGTGTCCCGGGAAATCCCTCGGATGCACAACCCCTCCACCGCTCCTTCCATCACAGAGCCTCCTGCAGCAGCAGTCCCAGTCTTTAGGAGAGGAACCGAAGATCTCTCTTACCCTATTCCAGCTCCTCCGAGGGGGTCTCCAGCCTCTCTGCCCTCCGTCCTTTGGCTGCCATGACTCTCCGAGGATTCCTGTGCTATTAAGGTATTTTCTGTTGGACTACGGTGACCCCTTTTTGTTGTATGTTGGAGGGGAGAGAGTCCCCAGCAAGCTCACTATTCCATGATGCTGATGTCACTCCTCCTAGGTAGTTTTTAATAATTCAATTGTCCTGGTTTTTCTGTAGAAAAATAAAAGATGTTTTGTCAGAAAAAGGATTCCTTGTATTCTGGCTTAGGCTTGCCCTTGGCTGATTGCATTTGGGCTGTTTCCTAATGACTCTTTTCATCACATGTCTAGAAAAACCATTTAAAAAGTACATCTTCTTTGTTTGGAGATATGTTCTTAGATCTCAATGCCGGGTAGCCTCTTAAAATCACTTCAAAACATGTGTGTGTATGAATTTACATATATGTATATATGCATGCTATATGCCCACATTCTATATACATATGTGTGCATGTATATAAATATATGTAATATTTTACATTTCCTTACCTCAGCCACCCATTCTCAGTGTCACACTCTTTAACTTGTAAACATCGATCTACTACCTTCAGAATCTTGATCTCTAATATTCTGTTCTTAAGAGATCTTCCTATATTTACAGTTCTGTCTTTAATAGTTCTTTAGCTCTCATCTGACCTCATCAAAACTTGTCTTTGATTCATTAATCCTACCACACTCTCATCATCCTTTGGTTTTCTCTCTCTTCTCATTCCTTCTCATGCAGGTAAGAGCCCATCATCTATCACTATAATTCAGGGCTTGCAATCTCAAAAGCTTACAAAGTGAGGCAGGAGACAAACAAGTGAAACAGGCAAGACAGAACACAGCAAGAGCCTGTAGGGACGTGGCGTACCAAACTGTGCTCCATCTAATGGCATTCAAATGTGTAGTTTTAATACAACGTGCAAGCCAAACAAAATCTGCCTCCAGGCTAAATTTGTCCATTCACCTCCCACCTTATTTCCATTGATTGCTGATCTCTCAGACTTCAACTTTTGTTAAACTTACTACCTGCTTTCCCCATGTTTGCATCCAAGTTGCTTCAGATTGCAGAAGAGAAAAACCATACAATCAGACTTACCAGCTTCACTTTCAATTCACTCTCACATCCTGTGGCAAGTTCTCTGCACTGAGAAGCCATCCTTCCATACTTGCTAGTCTCTTCTTCTCTCAGAGCTGACAATTTCATAATTTATCCTCTCCACTTACTTTCTTATTAGGATGTTTTTAGCTGCAGCAATAGAGTTGCCAACTAAAATGGCTTCTATTTATAAGAAATCCACTTACTAACTCAGTTATTTGTTATCCTGTTTCTTTTTTTAATATCAGTTATTACAGCCTACAATCATTTGGGTTTTGCTATTTTTTTTTTTTAATTTCCCTCTGCCAGAACACAAACTTCTTGAAGGCAAGGAGCACATCTCTCTTATTCACCAAGTAGCTCCAAGATCTAGAACAATGGCTGCTTATATTAGGTACTCACTAAACACATGTTAAATGAAGGAATTCATCAAGACAAGGTTCTACATGTTTGAAATTCCAAGAAATCCATGCTAAAAGACTATTTCCAGTAAGATCTAGAATAGGGCTTGGCCTCTCCATACAGGGCGAAATAATAAATATTTTCAGCTTTGCAGGCCATACTGTCTCTGTCACAGCTATTCAAGTCTGCTATTGTAACATAGAAGCAGCCATAGGTAATACACGAAGAATGGGAGTGGCTGGATTTGGGCCACAGTCACAGTTTGCAGACCCCTGTTCTAGATGAACAGAGTTTTTGCATAAACCAAAGTCCTGGGCTCACACTGCTACTTGTGGATGCTCAAGAAATTATACATGAATGAATGTATTCACAGCTATACTCTTTACTGAAAGGCAGCACAGCAGAGTGATGGAGAGTATGGCCTCTAGGGCCAGATTGCTTGGTTCAAGTCCTGGTCTGCCACTTACATGCTTTGTGACCATGAACAAGTCACTACCCTCTCTACACCTCTCTTTCCTCATCCTTAAAATAGGAATAATAACAGTGTCTATGTCCTAGGGGTAAATTAGGATTAAATGAGATAATCTTTGTGAAACCCTTAGAGTAGAGCTTGACACATGGTATGAGCTAGATATGTGTATTGAATAAATATGGAATAGGTTCTTGCTAAGCACTTTACATACATTATCTCATTTCCTTCACGTGGAAGTCCAGTGAGGTAGGTATAAGTATTATCTCCATTTTAAAGACATGGGAAGTGGGATTCAGAGAAACCAGGCAAAATTCTTATCGTCACACAGCTAGTAAGTGATAGCATTAGGGCAAGATAAATACATTTAGAGATTAAAAAGCTCTGAAAAGAAAATATAATACATTTCTCCTACCCAATTTCAATTCAAATAAAGGTCACGAATTCAGATTGGCTTCTGTACTGGTTTTAAAACATGGCTGCTAATACTCTGACACAATTCCCATGAAGAGGAATCCCCTCATCTTGAATCTAGGTGGCTTTGAGACTGCTTAAACCAATAGATTATGGTGAAATTGTCATTATGTGACTTCCAAGGCTAGGCCATAAAGGGCCACTAAGCTTTTGCTTTCTTCACTGGAACACAATCTCCTAGAACTTTGAGCTGCCATATAAAATGCCCAATTATCCTGAGATTGCTGTGTTGTGAGGAAGTCAAAGCCACATAGACAGGCCATGCATAGGTGCTTAAGGCAATAGTCCCATCTGACCCCAGCCTTAGAGTCATCCTAGCCCAGGATCCAGACACGTGAGTGAAAGTCTTCAGATGATTCCAGCTCCCAGCCACGAAGTAAACCACAGGCATTTAACTCTTCCCACCTGAAGCCCCAGACATCATGGAGCAGACAGACCATCCCCACTGTCATCTGTCTGAGTTCTCGAACCACAGAATCCATAAGTATATTAAAACAGTCGGTGTTTTATGAGACTAAGTTCTGGGGTGCTTTGTTAGCACATAGACAAACAGAACAGCTCCTTTTCTGATTGCCCTAAACTAAAATTACTGTTCATCAGTGAAATCACTCATTTTCCAGTGGCCTTGCTTTGCTGCTCCATGAATGTCTTTTGAGTCATCCAGATGAGAAGGAGCTGGGATTTGAACCCAAGAAGACTTCCTTCAGAGCAGGGCTGCTGACCTCCACACTCTACTAGATGACCTTAAGACAATCATTTCATTTCTTTGGGCCAGTTTCTCCTTCTAAAATGGTGACCAAAGCCTGCTTTGCAGGATTGCCATGAGAATCAAATAATACCATGAGCGTAAAACTGATTTAAATGAATTTAGACTCCAGACCTTTGGCAAGAGACCTGGGGCAGAGGGCAGTTTTAATCTTCCTGGGGTTCCAGTCTTGCAAAGAAGCCTATTTTCCCAAACAAATCAATAGTGTTGATGCCACAGCCATCAGAAGAGCAACCACACTTCTCACCATACACTGGGGACTCCTAAAGAGTCCATGAGTGTGCACGTGTATGTAATTTAATAGTGGCTCAGCCTTGTGAATTTGAAACAACTCAAGTGCCTGACGTGAAAGCGAGTGACAGTACTTGGAACGAGGGCCATGAAATGCAAATACATTGCAAATCACTCAGTCTTGCTGTCAGGGGAATCATAGTCACCATATATATTTTCTTAAATGTAGTTTCCCAGAAAACCTTTCATAAAATTCATGACTGTGACTGACCTCTGCTACATTCTTGCCTCTATAGCTCCCACTTCCCTGTCAAATACAACCCAGACTTATAATGCACTTGTGGAAAACACTGTTGATTGGTTGCTGAACAGCCATTCTCAGCCCCCTTCTCTCTTTCTGCCTCCTATATAGTCCTAAAAACCAATGCTTGCCATCCTAGCTTCCTGTGCAGCTAAGGGCAGCCAGTTTACTTGAGGAATAAGCAGAAGTCTTCTGGGAAAGGTCTTTTGTAAAATATTTATCTTTCCTGATATAAGGACACATGAAGCTGACAAAGCCTTTCCCAATTACTTTTTCTACTGCCTTGAATGCATAGTGGATGGAGCTGCAGCAGCCATCTTATGACAATGAGGGAAACTCTAAAAGTGATAGCTGTTCTTTTTTTCCCACATTTTCTTTTTTTATTATTATTATTTTTAATTGCAGTAATATTGGATTATAACAATATATAGCTTTCAGATATACATCATAATATATTTCAAATTCTGTGTAGATTACACCATGTTCACCACCCAAAGACTAATTATAGTCCATCTCCTCACATGTGACCCTAATCACCCCTTTTGCCCTCCCCCCTTCCCCTATGATAAACACCAATCCAATCTCCACTGCTATGTGTTTGTTTGTCATTGCTTTTTCTTCTACTTATGAGTGAGATCATATGGTATTTGACTTTCTCCCTCTGACTTATTTCATTCAGCATAATACCCTCAAGGACCATCCATGTTGTCACAAATGGCTGGATTTCATAATTTCTTATGGCTGAGCAGTATTCCATTGTGTATATATACCACCTCTTCTTTATCCATTCATCCCTCGATGGGCACCTGGGTTGCTTCTAAATCTTGGCTATTGTGTATAATGCTGCAGTGAACATAGGGGTGCATGTATCTTTATGCATCTGTGTTTTCATGTTCTTTGGATAAATACCCAGCAATGGGATAGCTGGATCATATGGTAGATCTATTCTTAATTTTCTGAGGATACTCCATACTGCTTTCCATAGTGGCTGCACCACTTTGCACTCCCCCCAGCAGTGTATGAGGTTCCCTTCTCTCCACATCCTCTCCAACACTTGTTTCCTGTCTTGTTAATTACAGCCATTCTGATGGGAGTGAGGTGATATCTCATTGTAGTTTTGATTTGCATTTCCCTGATAGCTAATGATGTTGAGCATCTTTTTATATGTCTATTGGCCATCCATATATCTTCTTTGGAGAAATCTTTGTTCAGATCTTTTGCCCATTTTTTAATTGGGTTGTTGGTTTTTTGTTGTTGTTGTTGAGCTGTATGAGTTCTTTGTATATTTTGGATATTAACTCCTTATCTGATATATGGTTTGCAAATATCTTCTCCCAATTGTTAGGTTGTCTTTTCATGTTCTGATGTCTTTTGACTACCACCCTTTTCTGTAAGAATAGGTCCAAATTTATATAAGCCACTAGAGTTGTATTTTCTTTTACTCGCAGAAAATTCTGGTATGAAGCTATACCATGGGCGATTGAACCCTTGTCCTGAGTGAGCATGTAACTTTTACTTTCCTGCCCCTTATGCAGATGGTAGAAACTGAAACCCTTGAGTGTAAAGTCACTTGGAGGCCATGGATTTCTCTCCCTCTACTGGTCCATGACTTCATAGACCCTCTCTCCACATCTCCCCATAGCTTTGACACTGCTGGTACAGAGCATGATCTTCATCTTCCTGGACCACTGCCACAGCCTCCCTGATCTTCTTCTGTTCTCGCTTGTGGTGGCCTCCCATCCTCCACACTGAAGTCATACAGGTCTTTCTAAAAGCAAACATTCATCCATACATGCCTCCTGAAGGGAACATTCCAGTGCTCACTCAGGAAAGTCTGAACCTTTTCACTCTGCTGAGAAGGCCTTCTATGATTGGGCCTCTGTGTCCCTCTCTAGCCTCTCCTTCAGCCAGCTCTTTTCTACTGAACCCTCTCTACGAAGTTCTCAGCTCCTCAAACTCTCAGCTTCAGCTACACTGAACTTAAAATCCCCTCTCTCATTCTTTTAGTCCCTCTGCCTAGGTAACTGCTTATTGCCCCAGATTTCTCTGATGTAGGCACGCACACACACAGACACACACACACACACACACACTCCATGTTGGATTTGTTGTTCCTGTCATGTGCTCCCACAGCACTCTACCCCAGTACCTGGAGAAGCAGACACTCAATACAATCAAATATTTTTCTGACTAGATGGTAACCACCTGAGGGCAAAGCCTGAGTGTAACCTTGTTCATTGTTGTAGTGCCAGTGCCTGGAGAAGTGCCTGGCATGTTAGCAGTTAGGCAGGAAAGAAGAAAGAAGAAGGATGTTTGAAGGGTATTCTGATCACCAACTATGCAGCCCATTGGTGTGGAAAGGATCATCTCCCCTAAAAAATTTGAGATAGCCCAACACACAACAGAAGACATTGTACAGTGAAACTGATAGCAGTTGATCAGCCATAAATACAGCCCAGGGGAGGAGGACACCACAGGCCATGCAGGACCACACAAGGATTCCACTTGGGGGCAGAGTGGACCAGCTGGGGCTTTGTGGTGACAAGAGAATGAAATGACCCTTAATCCACATGGGAGGATGT
The DNA here is from genome assembly GCF_037783145.1 of Equus przewalskii. Taxonomy (NCBI): domain Eukaryota; kingdom Metazoa; phylum Chordata; class Mammalia; order Perissodactyla; family Equidae; genus Equus; species Equus przewalskii. The sequence continues at coordinate 64,252,723 of NC_091831.1, forward strand.
GATTGGCATGTTTGAATAATTTCACAATCTGACATGGAGGCGAAACCCATTAGTTGGTAGGGTGCAGCTGTTCCAACTGATAGGGGAACTTATCAAGGAAGGAGCCTTTCCTGCTGGGTTGGGGGCAGATCTTAAAGAACAGGGAAACTCACAGCTATGCCTTTGGTGTCCTGTGAAGCTCAAAGCTGTCAAGGCAGTACTTGAAATTTCAGATCTTACAATATAAAGGAGGGAGGAAGGGAAGAAGGAATGAAGGAAGGGGGGTGATGTCAGCAACATGGCCACGTGAGCTCACCCAGGACTCTTTCCCCTCCAAATTACGACTAAAAAGAGCAACTGCTTTCCAACCAAAAAAAAAAAATCCTAATAACAGAAATCTTCAGAGACCCATAGCAGCCAAACTACGGAAGGCATAGAGTCTGGAGTCACACTCAGAGGAGCTAGAATGGGGTAGGAGATACCTTCTCTCCCTCCCCTAGAGAAGGGGATTGCTGCCAGGGGCTCAGGAAGGAGCGGGGGAGGGGCTGTGTGTCCGGGGATCGTCCAGGACTCCCACGCCATACAGCAGAAACCCTCTAACGGGGGAAAGCTTTTGTGTGGGGGAACTCCAGCAAGCCACGGCCCGGGAGACCAGAAAGCGAGAGCTGATCCAATCCAGGTCAGTGTGAGTGAAAGTGCCCCTCCTCCCTCAAACCACGCTGCATGCTGCCATCTCGGCTGAAGGCAGAGGGCTCAGAACGCAAGGCTGTTGACCCCCATCTAGTGGCGACAGGCTGTAACTGCAACCAGATAATAGCATCATGTGCAAAAACTGCTCTCTACCATCCAGCAATTTATAAAAGCTCCAGTCCAAAAGGAAAACAATAAAAATACAGAACTAGGTCCTGAGGGCTTGGAAATGGGTAAACTAAGTGAAGATGACTTCAAAATAGCTATCATCAAAATATTCAATGAGGTAAAGGAAAATATACAGAAACAAGTCAACAAGTTCTGGAGTTACTTCACAAAAGAGATTGAAATTATAAAGAAAAATCAATTAGAAATACTAGAGATGAAAAATACAATGGATCAGATAAAACAGAATACAGATTCCCTGAGTGCCTGTGTAGACACCATGGAGGAGCAAATTAGCATAATCGAAGATAGACAGACTGAATGGCTCCAGACAGAGGAAGAAAGAGAACTAAGAATTTAAAAAACTGAAGAAAATCTCAGGAAATAGCTGACTCAATGAGAAAATGCAACTTAAGAATCATTTGAATTCCTGAGGGTGTGGAAAAGGAAAATGTAGCAGAAAGTGTGCTCAACAAAATAATAGAAGAGAACTGCCAAAATCTAGGGATTGAGAGAGAAATGTGTGTGGAGGAAGCTTTCAGATCTCCTAGATTTGTCAATATAAAAAGACCTACTGCAAGGCATATAGTAGTAAAAATGGCAAAAATGAGTGACAAAGAAAGAACACTCAGGGCAGCAAGGCAGAATAAAATAACCTACAAAGGAACTCCCATCAGACTTTCAGTGGATTTCTCTACAGAAACCTTATGAGCTAGGAGAGATTGGAGTGACATATTCAAAACTTTAAAGGATAAAAATCTTCAGCCAAGAATACTTTATCCAGCAAAAATATCCTTCAGATATGAGGGAGAAATTAAATCTTTTCCAGACAAACAAAAGCTAAGGGACTTTGTAGTCACAAGACCTCCACTACAAGAAATCCTCAAGAAGGCTCTCATACCTGAAAAAAGAAAAAAAGGGAGTAAGGGGTCACAAAACATAGAGCAGGGAGACAAATAGATAGAATCTGAATAGGATAGCAAATATTCAACTATAGCATTAGAATAAAGGGAAGGAAATCACCAAAGCAAAGACAATCTTATCACTCTAACCACAAACTCACAACACAAGTTGGGATAAGACATGAAAATAATAATTTAGGAAGGGCAGAGGAAAGGGACTGAAACAGTCTAGGCTAAGGAAGTAAGAGACCACTAGAAACTGGACTATGTTATACATGAGATTCTGAATACAAACTGCAGGGTAGCCACTAAACTAAAAAACAGAACAGAGACACAAAACATAAATAAGGAAAAATCTAAGAAACCCAGCATAAGAAATTGCGGAAGTCAATGGGTAGGCTAAAACACACAGGACAAGAAACAAAGCAAACACAGGAAAACCGGAAAACGAGCAACAGAATGACAGCATTAAGCCCTCATGCATCAATACTCACCCTCAATGTAAATGGATTGAGCTCTCCAATAAAAAGACACAGAGTGGCAAAATGGATTAAAGAACAAGATCCAACAATTTGTTGCCTCCAGGAAACACACCTCAGCTCCAAGGACAAACACAGGCTCAGAGTGAAGGGGTGGAAGACAATACTCCAAGATAATGGCAAGCAAGAGAAAGCAGGTGTTGCAATACTTATATCAGACAAAACAGACGTCAAGATAAGGCAGGTAAAGAGAGACATAGAGGGCCAATATATAACGATCAAATGGACACTTCATCAAGAAGAAATAATGCTTATAAATATCTATGCACCCAACACAGGAGCACCAAAGTTCATGAAGCAACTATTAACAAACCTAAAAGAAGGTATCAAAAATAAGACAATAATAGTAGGGGACCTCAACACCCCACTCACATCAACAGACAGATCATCCAGACAGAAAATCAACAAAGAAACATTGGAGCTAAACAAAAAGCTAAAATAGTTGGACTTAATAGACATATATAGGCCACTCCATCCAAAAACAGCAGAATACACATTCTTCTCAAGCATTCATGGGACATTCTCAAGGATAAATCATATGTTGGGAAACAAGGCAAGCCTCTACAAATTTAAAAAAAATTGAAATAATAACAAGCATCTTCTCCAATCATAATGCTATAAAGCTAGAAATTAATTACAGGAAAAAAGCTGAGAAAGGCACAAGGATATGGAGTCTAAACAATATGATATTGAACAAGCAATGGATCATTGAAGAAATTAAAGAAGAAATCAAAAAATACCTGGAGACAAATGAAAATGATAACATGCCATACCAACTCATATGGGATGCAGCAAAAGCTGTATTAAGAGGAAAATTCATTGCAATTCAGGCACATTTTAACAAACAAGAAAAACCCCAAATCAGCAATCTTAAACTACTCCTAACTGAATTAGAGAAAGAAGAACAAACAAAGCCCAAAGTCAGCAGAAGAAGAGAAACAATAAAAATCAGAGCAGAAATAAATACTATTGAAACAAAAAAGGCAGTAGAAAGGATCAGTGAAACAAAGAGCTGGTTCTTTGAGAAGATAAATAAAATTGACAAACCCCTAGCCAAAATTACAAAGAAAAAAAGAGAGAAAGCTCAAATAAACAAAATCAGAAATGAAAGAGGAGTAATAACAACAGACTCCGCAGAAATATAACAGATTATAAGAGAATGCTATGAACTATATGCCAGCAAAATGGATAATCTAGAGGAAATGGATAAATTCTTGGATTCCTACAATCTCCCAAAGCTCACTCAAGAAGAAGCAGACAATTTGAACAGACCAATCACAAGGAAAGAGATTGAAATAGCCATCAAAAGCATCCCAAAGACTAAAACCCCAGGACCAGATGGCTTTCCTGGGGAATTCTACCAAACTTTCAGAGAGGCTTTAATACCTATCCTTTTCAAGCTATTCCAAAAAAATTAGGGAGGATGGAACACTTCCTAACACATTCTACGAGGTCAACATCACGCTGATACCAAAGCCTGCCAAGGACAGCATGAAAAAAGAGAACTACAGGCCAATATCGCTGATGAACATAGATGCAAAAATTCTCCACAAAATTTTGGCAACCCGAGTACAGAAATTCATCAAAAGGATCATACATCATGATCCAGTTGGATTCATACCAGGGACACAGGGATGGTTCAACATCCACAAATCAATCAACGTGATACACCACATCAACAAACTGAGGAATAAAAACCACATGATCATCTCAATAGATGCAGAGAAAGCATTTGACAAGATCCAACAGCCATTTATGATAAAAACTCTGAACAAAATGGGGATAGAAGGGAACTACCTCAACATAATAAAGGCCATATATGACACACCCACAGCCAACATCATACTCAATGGGCAAAAACTGAGTGACATCCCCCTGAGAACAGGAGCGAGACAAAGATGCCTTCTATCACCACTCTTATTTAACATAGTACTGGAGGTCCTGGCCAGAGCAATCAGGCAAGAAAAAGGAATAAAAGGAATCCAAATAGGGAGGGAAGAAGTGAAACTCTCGCTGTTTGCAGACGACATGATCTTATATATAGAAAACCCCAAGGAATCCGTTGAAAACTTTTAGAAGTGATCAACAACTACAGCAAAGTTGCAGGGTATATAATCAATTTACATAAATCAGTAGCATTTCTATATTCTAACAACGAACTAACAGAAAAAGAACTCAAGAACACAATACCATTCACAATGGCAACAAGAAGAATAAAATACCTCAGGGTGAATTTAAGGAAGTGAAAGACCTATACAATGAAAATTACAAGGCTTTCTGAAAGAAATGGATGACGACATAAAGAGATGGAAAGACATTCCATGCACATGGATTGGAAGAATAACCATAGTTAAAATGTCCATTCTACCTAAAGCAATCTACAGATTCAATGACATCCAAATCAGAATCCCAATGACATTCTTTACAGAAATAGAACAAAGAATCCTAAAATTCATATGGGGCAACAAAAGACCCCGAATTGCTAAAGAAATCCTGAGAAAAAAGAACACAGCTAGAGGCATCACAATCCCTGACTTCAAAACATACTACAAAGCTACAGTAATCAAAACAGCATGGTACTGGTACAAAAACAGGAGCACAGATCAATGGAACAGAATTGAACACCCAGAAATAAAACCACACGTCTATGGACAGCTAATCTTCGACAAAGGAGCTGAGGGTGTACAATGGAGAGAAGAAAGTCTTTTCAACAAATGGTGTTGGGAAAACTGGAAAGTCACATATAAAAGAATGAAAATTGACCATGCTTTCTCACCATTCACCAAAATAAACTCAAAATGGATCAAAGACCTAAAGCTGAGACCTGAAACCATAAGGGTTCTAGAAGAAAATGTAGGCAACACACTCTTTGACATCAGTATTAAAAGGATATTTTCAGACACCATGCCTTCTCAGACAGGGGAAACAATAGAAAGAATGAACAAATGGGACTTCATCAGATAAAGAGCTTCTTCAAGGCAAGGGAAAACAGGATTGAAACAACAAAACAACCCACTAACTGGGAAAAAATATTTGCAAGTAACACATCCGACAAAGGCTTAATATCCATAATATATAAAGAACTCACACAACTCAACAACAAAAAATTAAACAACCCGATCAAAACATGGGCAGGAGACATGAACAGACATTTCTCCAAAGAAGATATACAGATGACCAATAGGCACATGAAAAGATGTTCATCATCGTGATCATCAGGGAAATGCAAATTGAAACTACACTAAGATATCACCTTACACCCATTAGAATGACAAAAATAACTAAAACAAATAGTAAGAAATGTTGGAGAGGTTGTGGAGAAAAAGGAACCCTCATACACTGCTGGTGGGAATGCAAACTGGTGCAGCCACTATGGAAAACAGTATGGAGATTCCTCAAAAAATTAAAAATAGAACTACCATATGATCCAGCTATCCCACTACTGGGTGTCTATCCAAAGAGCTTGAAGTCAGCAATTCCAAAAGTCCCATGCGCCCCACTGTTCATTGCAGCATTATTTACAACAGCAAAGATGTGGAAGCAACCTAAGTGCCCATCAACAGATGTTTGGATAAAAACGATGTGGTATATATATATATATATATACAATGGAATACTGCTCAGCCATAAAAAAGAACAAAAGCGTCCCATTTGCAACAACATGGATGGACCTTGAGGGAATTTTGTTAAGTGAAATAAGCCAGATAGAGAAGGACAATTTCTGTATGACTCCACTCATATGAGGAATTTAAACATGTGGACAAAGAGAACAGATTGGTGGCTACCAGGGGAAAGGAGGGGTGGGGGGTGGGCACAAAGGGTGAAGGGGTGCACCTACAACACGACTGAGAGACAATAATGTACAACTGAAATTTCACAAGATTGTAACCTATCATTAACTCAATAAAAAATTTTTTAAAAAAAAGAAAGAAAGGAAGGAAGGAAGAAAATTTCTCTTTATATTCTGATCTTACTCAATTCAGTAGTTACTGTGATAGACTATTCCAAGCCCAGAACTTTTCATTTACCACCTAGGGCACTTATCAATTGACTGACTCAAACCCCATTCCCAAGCTTCTTTTCTTTATGTATTTTCCATCCAGGCCTTGTCATGTATCAAAGTGCTGGACAAAGGGATATAGATAGAATTGTGCCTTGGGATTTCGGGGAAAGCTTTTGCTTCTTGATTTAGGTAATATCCTTTTCTCCTTATTCCTCCTACCTGCTGGAATGTAGACTTGATGGTTAGTGCTGCAGCAGCCACCTTGTAACTGTCAGAAATAACCAGGAGAAACATAAAGATTTGCAATATCTCAAATAATTTGTTTTTTATTCATCACTTCTCATGAAGCTTTGTATAATTTGGTTTTACATTTTTTTCACTTAAGATTAAATCATAAATGTTTTTCATATGCCATTAAATATTATTCATTAGTATCAGTTAAATTGTCCACATACCATTACCTTGAATGAATATACCATAATATATTTAACCATTTTCCTATTGCTGTGAATATGTTTTTTTCAATTTCTGTATTATTTCCATTTGAGGAATTGAGAGCTATAGGCAGCTGTGTACTGTGATGGGCTGCCATTGTGGGTTGGTGTTGGGATGGGCTGATATGAATACCCTCTGGGTTTCAGAAGACATAATGAATGGATGTGGAGCTTGAAGGGCTTATATCTACACAGTGGTCATATTTCCTAATGCATGGTGGATATCCAAATCTGCCTATAGGGCCCAGGACTCAAGTGAGCCTGTGGACATTGTACCTATATAATAGGAGTCGGGCCTGGAGAGGGCTGGGGCTGGACTGAATTGTAAAAAGCATTATCCAAGGAGATCTGGGGCAGCATAGCTGGCATGGAGAAACAGAATCACCCTTGAGACAAATCATAGTAGTTACCAGAAACTACATAAATAAAATAATATTGACATAGAAAGAATGAAAACAGGAAATGAGAAACGGAGTCATCAGCTGGGAAATCAATACAGCATATAGTCTATTGCACGATTGTGGTCCAGGACTGTAGCCTCAGACACTGAGTAGATGCCAGGCACCCTGTTATAAGAGGCAGGCCTGCAATGTGGAGGTGGATATAAAGCTAAAGGACTCACTTTAGCTAGATAATCCTACTCTTCATTTGTCTGATTATTCTTCCAACTTTTTATAGAGTGAAACTATTTCTATATGAAAAAACAAGTTAAAAAAGAATTGCTCTTACTGAAGTGGGGGAGGCGGGGGCTGACCCTATATTCTCTGTCCTTCTTTTCCTGCCCCTGGTGGCAGCCTTTGAAGATTATTCAGTGGATGTCAAGGGAGTATACACTGTCCCATGTCATTCCTCCAAGCACAGCAGGGGAGGGGCAATTCACAGTCCTCTTTGAGAAGCTGATGAAATCTACCGACCCTCTTCTTAGAGAAAAAAAAATGCTCACATATATACACTCATAAAACTTTGCTCACAATTTCAGAGTATTAAGAATCCCACTTTAAAATCAGTAACACTGAGCTTAAGGGACCATAACTGCCTCTTTCTCACCTCTCTGCTACTAATCAGTCCATTCTTTGGAATTGTGTTCCCGGATCCCAGCCCATGACTGGGCATCCAGATGTGCCAAGGAGCTCAGGAGGTGCAGAGGTAAAGTCACTTTGGGGCACTCTCTTCCTACCAATGAAACTAAAGTTGCTTATAACCAACAAGAGTTAAAGATTAGGGATGAAGAAATAGGATAAACATGACTGTTGATGGCCCCTAACTATGTTGAGTGCCCCATAATTCATTTTGGAAATCTTCTATTTCCCCATCCAGGTTCTATGAACCACTGTCCTCATACAACTTCCCCCACAGAATCCCTATGCTCTAGGGGACTCCTCACACTGCAGAATATGCCCCACTCTCTCTGAGATAGGCATCAGGCACTCATCTGTTCCTCTCCTTTCTGAGCCCCGTCCTGCTTTTCTATTCATCCTATGAGCAGTCTATTCATTCTCCCTCCAGCCTTGCTCTGCCTCTATGAAGACGAGCTTTTTCCTGCACTGATCTTCATCTGGACTGAGTCCCCACCACATAATTTACTCATAGCCTGGGCTGCTTTGAGATTGTGCTTCTCCATGAGCAAAGCCAAAGAAAGAGACTCAGGAAATAGGCCAAGGAGGAAATACTACCAAATGAATTAAAAAGTCAAGAGCTAAACTTGATAGAACAGACAGCAAATATTAGTTGAGTTCAGAGGAAGATAAAATTAACAAGGGCTTTGAAAGGCAGGGTAGGGGTCACAGTGATGCTGGATGCAGGTGGGGCCTTAAAGCCACTACATTTATGGAGTTACCATGTGTTAAGCTCTGTTCTAAATACCTCGCTGTACAAGCTCTTTTAATCCTCATGATAACCCAAGGGAGGTATTATTGTTATGTTCATCTTGTGGATGAGGAAACTGAAGCTCAGAGACATTAAGGAACTTACTCAAATCACAGAGCCAGGATTTGAACCCAGATCCATCTGATGCCAAAGCTTTTACCAGATTCCAAAACATGTGATTAACAGTGCCCAGCACATGGTAACTGCTCTATCAGCATTTGTTAAATGAATATTTATCATAAATGAACAAACGAATGAATGAATGAATGAATGAAGCAGTGATGTGAGAATGAGGAGGCTCATATATCCTGTAATGTGGATTGCACATCCATGCTGGAGAGGCCAGGCTTAAATGCAGGAGGCGACTGTGCAGCTGCTGAATCACTGATATTTATTGAGCGCTTGCTATGTGCTAAGTGCTTTAACGCTTCAGCACTATCCTCTTAGAGTCAACAGAAATATACTGAGCACTAGACACTCTGGCTGGCTTTGTACTGGGCCCTCACAATGGCAAGTTGTCCACAAGCTTTCACAGCCCAAATGCAGAAGAAAGACCTGTAAATGTACTCCACACCATGGATAGGGCTATCGGGGGTTTAATTTACCTGCTCTTGACTCACCCTCTACACCCGCGAACAATTCATCGGGAGTTAGATTTCTTTGGCTCTGGGGATTTGAGAGTGATTGATGGGCTCTGAATATAGTAGGAATCCAGCCCCCTTTCCTAGTTCTCACAAACTCCTCCTAATAGACTCCCATAGAGTGCGAGCAATTTACAGTATAATGAATTTGCTTTATTCTGGTTCAGTCTGGGCACTGCAGCCCCCGCCTGCCTTCCTGTTGTTTTATTTACTCCTCAGCCATTCTCATTTTTGTGGCTATTCCCTTTAGCTCTCCTTTTCTGTAAGGTCATTCTAAGGACAGGATGTTGCAATAACCAAGATGAGTTGTGAACAAGTGCAAGCCAGGTGTGTCTTGGTGGTTCTCTCTCTTCTTTTGGACTCTCTGAAATCTTGCTCATAAAGAAAAATATCACATGCTCAAGATTTAGAACTCAAATTCTGATTTTGAGGTTAGTGTCATTCAGATGAATGCCCCTGAGCCGGGCACAACAGAGCAGTTACTGGAAGAGATAAGGTGATTCAGTGTCATACCTTAGTGAGCTGTAACTCTCGAGGGGTGGGGTGAGACTTTTTTGTAACCACTAAAATGTGTAAGGCCAGCCTAAGCCCTATATATTGCAGTTTTCCAGGATGGCTGTTTCCTGGAAAATCCATCTCTTTCACCACGGGGTGCTAGGGGCATTGAAAATTGGTCAGTTTGCTATACTAGCCTTGTTAATGCTTGTGGTAGGACATTAATGCAGGATAATAGTAATCACACTGGTGTTAAATATTTGCAGTGTTCAAGCAATACCTCTGAATCTCAACCCGCTGCTTTGATTAATAGCGACAGTGATGCTGGCATAAGGGAAGATGGACTCCCCAGCCTTCTTGTTTAGACAGTAGAAACACCCCAGTGATAAATGCTTTGTTTATTTATGAATGCAATTAAGATTAGCTTCTAATTATTTCTGGCACATGCTCTTTAATGCCAGAGCCTTTAAATAACAGTGGCCAAAGGGTAATGCATTGTAATAGGCTACAACATCCCCAAGGATTTCTCGATTGACATAAAAATATCTTTTTCCTCCAACTGATTGGCTCTATGGCAAGTGTGAAGTGATGGTTAAGCTTCTAGCTGTCCATTAAAAGATCTTAAATCAAGGAGGACGTGGCTTCAATAATTAGCTTCTACATTTGGGTGTTGAGATCAGCTGGACTGTGGATAGTGTTCTTTTGGGGGCTAAGGTGCTTCAAGATGGATAATTTTTAAGTTGAGTCTCTCAGTGTAAATAACTTGAGAAATTGATTTCCAAAATTTCTGGAATGTCTTTTGTTTTTTTCTGGGAGAACAAAAATGGAAACCAAAGATTTATAGTGAGGCAACAGGATGAACTCTAGCTAGAGTAGGAAATTTGCCAATGAGAAGAGTTTGTCTTTATCTTTGCAGAAACCTGTGCTAACAGGTGAAAAATGTGTTTACCTTAAAAAATTGGACCATGTATTTCAACTATTCATTGAGAGAAGGAGCAGATGTTGTGTCCCAAGGACTAGAATGCACCATTAACCAAATGAGTATGCTGGAGATGGGTTGCAGAATGGGCATCCCACTGTGTTCTAAAGCTCTGTGTGCCAGGAGAACAAGACTGACTTGATCTGCCCCAACTGATCTCCCATACTCCTGCTGCTTGCTCTATATCACTGCTTTGGTTTGGACAGAGTGTCTTCAAATGCATGTTTGTTCACTGGAGTGTTAGAAGTTTCGGAGGCAAGAAAACCATGGATTTGTAATGTGCTGTCCCCTCAGGAGCTCCTGGGGAACAAGGACCTGGATTTTCCTTCTGTCTGAGTGAACCAATAGGAGGAAGGAAGTATTATTAGGTAAAGGTGCGTCTAACGTCCTGGATAGGCAAACTGTCATGTTTCTGCTTAAAAACAATAAAACCCAAGCATACTGTTCAATGTGTTTGGTTGGGTTAACAGCTCTTAATCTTCTTGCCTTCAAGTTCTCCACCCAGCTAAACTAAATGAAAACTCAGAGTGTCTGTTGTGCAAGTTGATGGTAGAATCAAAAGAAGAAAACAAGCTTTTCAAGAAACTCACTTTGTAGGGTGAGAATAAGAGATAATACATATACTAAATAGTGAAATCCATAGTGCTGAAATACTTGGAAAAGGCAGTCACAAAGTGATGTGGAAAGACAAAGAAGGAAACAATTTCACTGGGAAGGGAGAAATAACCTACAGTGTCAACAAGGCTTAACACAGCAGTTCATATTTAAGTTGAGCTTGAAAACAAGTATGATTGAGCCAAGCGGGAAACACAGTGGCTTGATTTGGAAAAGGGAATTCCCAGCAGCAGCGTCTAAGGGATTAGCATCATGTGCGCTCCACCCAGTAGGAGCAACCCAGCAAGGTGGAGAGGAGGGCAGCAGCAAAGCCTCCCAGGCGCATTCATTTAGTCAGGAACTGTGTGTTGATGGTCCACTGTGTTCCAAGCCCTAAATGATGTGATACGCACCATGATGATACAGATGGGGAACTAACATTTAGCTTTTTTCCCCCCTTCTTCTTTTTCTTTTTTCTTCTTTTTTTTTTTTATTCTGTTACAAATGTGACAGTATTAGGGGCCAGCTGGTGGCACAGTGGTTAAGTTCGCACATTCCACTTCGGCGGCCCAGGGTTCGCTGGTTCGGATCCCAGGTGCAGACTTGCACACTGCTTGTCAAGCCATGCTGTGGCAGGGGTCTCACACATAAAGTAGAGGAAGATGGGCACGGATATTAGCTCAGGGCCAGTCTTCCTCAGCAAAAAGAGGAAGATTGACAGTGGATGTTAGCTCAGGGCTAATCTTCCTGGGGGGGAAAAAAAGGAAAAATAAATAAATTCAATATCATTATAGGAACTCATTACTCTATACATAATTTATATACTATATATTATATAATACATGCTGTTACATACACAAGAAAGTAACTTACAAGAAAATAAGTTAAAAGAATTCATATTTTACAGTAATTTTTGTTGTTGCCAAGTAGAAAAAGTCTGCTGGAGCGAGGGAAGGGAAGAATTGAGGTCTTTTAAAAGCAATGATATATATGAATATTTATAATAAATAATAAGTTATATAAATATATAATTTATATATAATATGTATATTATATATAGTACAATATGTACCTTTCCAAACCTCTAATTTTTAAGTAGAGATAAAGTTCTTGTGTCACGTCACAGTTAGTCATCCCATCAAGTTTATTTTGCTGACACCAGCGCTGAGCATTGATTTGAGGTGTGGATGAAAGAGAAAGGACGAGAAAAAGAAGAGAGAATTAAAAATCACCATGAAGATTGACACTGGGTGCAGTTCCAGGCAAGATGAGTGTGAGGTGTCTGTGGATTATAAAAAGTAGGACGTTCTGAGAGATAAACACATAGCAATTTAGGAGCCACTAGATTTTAAAGAAAAGATAGCGAAAGAATAGCCATTGAGGAAAAGACAGACGGCCAGAAGGGTAGGAGGAACTAAGAGAAGGGAACTAATATTTATCTAGTATCTGTTTTAAATCACACGCTGTTATGAGATTAAGCTGTGTTAGTCCATTGAATCCTCATAATAGGCCTAAAAATAATCTCATCCCATTTTATACACGTGGTTGAGATGTTTTGAAATATTAACTGACATTTTTCCTGCAGTCTCTGTGTACCCATTAGCCTTTTCCCATGTGGCACCCATTAATTCATAGAACGAATGTTACAAAAGAAAGTAGGAGAAAAAGTCTTTTGATTTTAAGGAGCCTAGGACTTAATTTTCAAAAATAAAAAGCTTTAGGCAATTTGAAGACGAAGAGATTCGTGTCTGTAATTCTCAGTTAGAGCCCTAGGAAGCAGGAAGGCCTGGGGCAGATATGGCACCCTGATGTGTCCTGCATTATGGGCCATAGGCAGCTTCACAGAGCTCCTGGTGTCCCAGCAAGGTGTAACGGCAGCAGAAGGATTCAAGTTGAGAGTGGAATGGAAGTGGAGAAGGATCTTAAAGAGCCCCTCTGAGTCTCTTACAGCCCGACAAAGCCAGGGAGAAGCAGACTGGCTCCCGTACACTCACATGAAGGGCATGAAACTAGCTCAGACTGGGGTGGGCCTGCCGAAGCCTTAGGTTCCCAAATGAGGCATGACTCAGGGGCAACCTGCATGGACTGACAACGAAAGACCGGATGGGAGTGGGCATCTCAGCAGATGTCAGTGTGGATGGATCCTGACTAATCCAGGATCAGAAATCCTCAACCCAGATAACTGTATGAGTCCTGGAGAACAAGGAAATCCTTGAAATGATTGAGTATTTGCTCCTCTAGCCAAATAGGAGCCTTAAACACTGGAGAAAAATAAAGGAAGTGATATTTCTTGCACTGCTAAATTTGTGGTCACAGAATCACATCTGCAATAGTCAGTAAAATTGCACCTAGGAGAAGAGGTTAAGGTGATTTCCAAAGGCCATGCAGGTAGGCCATGATGGAAGTTGTATATAGCGTTAGATCTGCCTGGCTCCAGAATTCTTGCTCTTGCTACTATGCTGTTTGTAAGGCACATTCCTATTTTGTAGAGTCAAGACAAAAAAGGCTGGCTGTGTCAGACTTTTAAGTCTAGCCAGGAGGAGGTCCCTAACCTTTCCTGCTTTTATTTCCCTTCAGTGCTGAGGGCAGATGATGGAGTAAGTCAGCCAAGGACCAGACCCGGGTCTTCATCTGTAAACCTCCCATTGTCCCATCTGCTTCAAGAAGCTAGCAACAAAGTCACACCTTCTTCCTTTGACACATGAAGGGAAAGGTTAGAGTTGGGTAAAAACATAAGTTTAGGGAGGCAAGAAAGTAAGTTAATAGAGTCTCTATTTTACAGTCATTCTTGTTGTTGCCAGGTAGAAGAAGTCGGCTAAAGTAGGAAAAGGAAAGATTGAGCTCTTTTAAAGCAATTATATAATGGAAATTTACTATAGGCCAGGAGCTGTATGTTAGTGCCACTGAAAGTGGAGCCCCTGTTCCAATATCATTAATGTCACCTCGAAGCTTGTTAGAGCTACAAGTTTTACTGCAGATCTTGAATCTATTGTAGATCTATTGAATCAGAATCTCTTGAAATGGGGCCAGAAATATGTTTTTAAAATCCCCTTAATTGACTATTATGCATGCTGAACTTTGTGAAGAGCTGCTTTAGAAATATGAAAAGCAAATTGCCCAGAGATGAGAAAATGGATTTGGAGAAATACAGGCCCAGGTGAGAATAGAAATTGTAAGCATGCGAAGTAGCTCGTCATCATGGTTATCAGCATCTCAGCGTGAACTCTGGGTAGTCGGCTGGGAGATAGATTCAAAGAGAAGGGAGGGATATGGTGATCCAGAATACATGAAATTTGAAGGATACGTAAGGAAGATATCAAGAAGATGAAACCAACAAGTCTAAGAGAATGTAGTTGATTTGATTAAACCAAAGTAACCACACAGGTAGGGTAGAAATAATCCCAGGATGGAGATGACTGATGGGGAGGCTTATCCAAGGTTAAGGGATTTAAGGATGCCATGATGTCTAAATGTCACTTTTCTGCAGTGAATGACAGGAGTTGGTCAGAAAAAGGCGTGGTGGTACAAGTAGTTTGCTGAAGTTGAATGGAGGTAAAAGACAATGGAAGCCTTTGCCCTCTTATTCACAATTGATTTCATGCTTTTTCTGATATCACAAGGAGTCCTGGTCACCAGCAATATGGGAACAAACTCCTGGGAAAATCAGAAAAATAATCTTCTTTCTCTCATCTCTATATCGGCTTTTTTCCTCCACGCCTCGTCTCCCCTTGCCTTCCTCAGAGTCTAGCATTTCCTGAGGGTAACTACATCTGCAATCCAGCTCCGTCTCCCCCACCTGTGAATTAAAATGGAGCACCTACCATGTGCACATACACGCCTTGCTTCTCCATGAGAGATTTTTTTCTTTTGCCTATCTAGAGAAATCACTTGACTTCTGTGTGTTGCGTTATACCACTGTCATTATCAACAATGGTGTCATTTTGATGCGCTCTGTGAGGCAATGGGTGCTTTGAAGGTGAGAGACAGAATAGACATGGATAAATAAAACTCTGAGTAGACTTCTATTGCACCATTACTGCCAGCAATTACTTCACCAAGTGACACGTCTGATAAAAATTCAGCCACCTTCCTCCAGAAGCATCTCAGTAGCTGCAACTAGGAATTTCTGCCTGGTTTCTTTTTTTTCAAGTGGACAGAAGCTTGTTAATTCTCTGGCTGGAGACTTGTGCTTCCTCCCTGGTTGGTTCTGTCTCCGTTTCTGTGAATGGGGGTCAAGGTTTTAGATACTGACTTCATGGGAGCTAGCCCAGGTTCAAGGCTGTTTCCTGGGATGAGCTACATAGTGGCCTTTTGATTGGTTCTTTCCAGGTTTCCTTTTTTTGCCCAATTTCTCCTCAGCCTGTCATTATTCTTGACAGTTTTCTTTTTCTGGTCTTGGAAATACAGATATGGCTTCTTAGAAAGTGAGCAGCTATGTCTAAAGAAGACTTTTAGCATTTGATGGGTTGTTGTTTTAATCATCACATACAGCACTAACTGTGTGCATGGCGTTGTCTTAAGCACGGCTACCAACATTAACTCGCTCGTCTTCATAGTAATGATTGTAAGCACTGTTATTATCATCTCTGTTTTTTCAAACAGTGAAACTGAGGAACAGAGATGAAACAGAGGCCACACAGCTAATGGTTAGCAGAGCAGGATTCAAACCCAGGCAGTTTGACTGTAGAAGCCACCCACCTCCAGTCCTGGCTTGCTGTGCTATGTGGAGGATGTGCCTGGCATCAGTGTTGGGTTGGGGGTGATATGATGTACACAGTGCTAGGTTAGAGGGGATGGAGGTGAGCTTTCTGAGGTTTTCACTGACATTTGTCCCTCTTTCTTGTTCTGGGAGGATAGTTGCAAGTACCTAACAAGGACACTGGTTGCTTGAATAGTGACTTCCAATAACATAGGACCCCCTGTGTTTGGGGCCGCTACAGCCAGAACTGGGAGAACTAGCTTCTGGTTAGAAAATTGTGCATGGGAAGGACTAGATGCACCCATTGATGGGGAGGTAGCTCCAATGCCAGTGATGGAGTAATGGCCCACATGTAAATGGGCCTGCGCAACTGAGAGATGCTCAGGAACATAGGAGATAGGAGGTAGGGCTTGGAGCGGTGGTGTCAGGGGTTGGGAAGACTGTTGCTGGCAGACATTCTTTGCAGTTGACTGCCTAATGGTTGGTCCTGTAGCTCTAATTTTAGTCTGGTTCAGTCAAAGGGGAAAGTTTTCTGAAATCTCTGCATCTCTGTATCCAAATTTGATGTCAGAGAACTTGTCTGGGCAGTCCATATGTGTGTGCATTTTCTTTTTTTCCCCCACAAAACTTACTATTTAGGTAGATTTCCTGCTTTAAGCAAGGATATCAGGACCTAGAAGTTTTGCCCATGCCTGATTCCCTAGTGTGACTTAAAGACTGTGTGGTCGAATCAGACGCCACACTGATGACAATAACTAAGGCTGTTACCTAGAAGTGAGCAAGTGTGTAGGCAGCTTTTCACTGTAAATGTGGAAGAATATTGTTACCACTTCACCTTCGTCTTTCCTTTCCTCATTCCTACTCCTAGTTGGAAATTGGGCTTTGGTAAAACTGGCTAAAGAGGCACATTGCCATCCTAAGACGTTTTAATTATGTTGAAAATAGACAAGGCAAAGATTTATTTGTCTTGTAGGTGTTCCAAATGTCAGTTAGTTGTTGGTTTTATTCTTTGCCATAACTCCCACTAATTTCCAATGTGGACAGAAAAGGAAAAATCTAAAGAATTGAATTTTCAAAAGTGTTGTTGAGAAACCAAAGCAAAAGAGCCATTGAGTTACAAGGAGATGGCAAATGTGAATTCAAAGTTATGTACTGAAATCAAAACAGAGGCAATCCGAACACATGGTGCACCCAAAAGTGGACAGGCTAAATAGGAAGTTCAGAAGAACGTATTACAGCCAAGGAGCGAGGAGAGTCAGTTTATCTTCAGCCTTGGGATATGAGGCAGGGGTGGGAGTAAAGGTGAAATAGCTATTGGGTGAGCAAAAGCAGTGTCTGCCATCGAGTGTTTAGGGGACATCTGAATCCATTCTTCCTTCATGTGCAACAATCTTGTAATTTTACTCCACTTTTGGGCCCTGTTTTCTAAGGAGGTATAATACCCACCCCCAGATCCAAGGGTAGACAGTTTATCCAAGCCAGGAAAAGAAATATATATCCTCAGACTTTTCCCGCAACAATCATGAATGGGAGGTTGCACAGCTGCTCAGTTATAAGCCTGGAGCTGCTGTTGGCCATCTTTACCACCACAATGAGAGAGCTTACCTGAGAATGATTTCAACACAGAGGAAAGCAGAGTAAAGGGACATGAAGACTAATTCTTATGATATCATTTGAGCACCTGGATCATGCTGCACCTGAAGCCATAATTCTGAATTTTTTAGACTTGTAAGCAAATAATTCACTCCTTTTGCTTAAGAGGGTTTTAGTTGTATTTCTATCCTTTGCAACTAATATAAAACTGCATCTACTCCATTGAGGCCATAGGAAGTTTTATAACTAAAAGTGGGTTTTTTGCTTCTGAACCAGATCAGTAAGATACACCCAGAATTACTAGGAAACAAACATTTAAATTTCCAAAAACCAGCAAACTTTTTCTCAAAGTGCCAGATAGTAAATATGTTAGGCTTTGTGGACTAAGAGGTAAAACTGAGTGTATTATGTAGACACTTATATAACCATTTAAAATGTAACCATTTAGAAAATGCAACAACCATCCTTAGCACCTGGGCTGAAAGAGGGTAAAGAAAGTCAGCTGCCTCAATTTAGCCTGAAGACCTGACAAAAAAAGCGACAGATCTTACTTTGAACATTCATTGTATTTCTGCCTCTTAGAAGAAAGTGTTCATTTCCTTTTCGTCCTTCAAGACTCAGCACATGTGTCTCCTTCCATGGAGCTTCCTGCAAGTGCCCGGGTTGGCCCTATGTCCCCTCTTTTGTGCTCATACTTCGCCTCGCTCACAACTTTAATTTTATTCCTTCACACATTTTGACATTTTAAAATTGTGAAACTTCAGATATAAAAAATGAAATAAAATATTGAAACAAATGCTTGTGTAACGTGTGTAAACTCAAGCATGACCGTTAAGGCATTATTTAATACATTGGAAGCCCATTTTGGACCCTTCCCAAAACACATTTCCTTCCTCCTCTGCAGGTTCCCATTACCCGGGATCCGGCACCTGTCATTCTTCTGCATTTCATTACAATTTTACACCATCTACCTTTATTCTTATAAATGTGAGTATAACGTTGTTAAATATGTTTAAAACTTTACACAAAACCTATAGAGTCTTCTAAAATTTGCTTTTTTCCTTTCCCTTTTTCTCATCTCCGGATTGTGTCTGTGAGAGTCATTGAAGATGATTTATATAGCTATAGTTCATTAACTTTTACTGCTCTATTGAAATACATTTGATGAATATACCACAATCTGTCTATTTTCCTGTTGATGGACAGCTAGGGTGCTTCTAATTTTTTTCACATGCAAAAATATGCTGCTCTGAAAATATTTTGCCTGCCTGCTTGTGCACATCTGTGAGAGTACCTCTACAGTTTATATGAGGGAGCAGAATTGGTTGGTTGTAGGTTATGCACATCTTCAAATATATTAGAGATTCCTATATTTCTACCCCAAAGTGAACCACTTTCCCCTCTTACCTGCAGTCTGTAAGAGTACTAGTTGCTCCAAATCCTTACTAAAACTTAGTGTTGTCAAAAACTTTGAAGTTTTTTTATGGAGAATTTCAAACATATGAAAAATAGAATACTATAATAGATCCTATGTAGCCATCACCCAGTTTCAAGAGTTATCATCTCACAGCCAATCTTGTTTCATTTGTGCTTCTACCCACTCCCTCCATCATATGTTATTTTTAAACAAACCTCTGGCATATGTATCATCATTTAATCTGTAAATATTTTATTATGTCAAAACTATAAGAAGTCTCCCAAAAAATGACCATAATACCATTACCACACCTTAAAAATAATTTCCTAATAGCATATTTCCACTAGCGTCATCATCATAAAAATGTTTAACAGTTTTTTTAACTAGTATCAAATAAAATCCACATATCACAGTTGGTTTATGTGTCTCTTACATCTTTTAGTCTATAGATTCCCTTTCCATTCTACCCTTTATTTATTTGTTAAAAAATTAGATATTTTGTCCTACAGAATGTCCCACAGACCAGATGCTGCTGACACACCTGTAAATAGCTAGTTTGTTCTACACCTACCGGGTTGGTGGCGTATTTTTCCTTCATGATGTCTGGTTGTCTGATTTCCTTTGATTTTAGCAGTTGGATAAAGATGATTCATTCCATTTATTTATCAGTTCTTGAAAAAATAACTTGGTTTACAACCACCCTTCAATGACAACCAATAAATTTATTTTTTTATCTTGAATTCATAGTGATAAGAAAATTTATAAAAGCTCATGAATTCAGATATATTTAATGAGCTTCAATCCTCTCTAGTTCTTGTTCTTTCTGATGCACAGATTTCTCAACTTTGTCTTGAGAAACAAACTTTGTCTTGGAACTTCCTTGAATTGAATCCTGAGTCCCTTTGACAGTTTTGTTGTCTTCCTTGCTATCTACTTTGACAGGATAGGCCATGCTCATCCTGTATTTATCCTTTCCCAGAACTGGAATCAGCCACTTCCCCAAGGAGTCCTGGTTTCTTTTAGAGGGAAATGGCATTTTGGAGTGCACAATCTGGGCACTCAGGGTTGTTCA
Source organism: Equus przewalskii (assembly GCF_037783145.1). Taxonomy (NCBI): domain Eukaryota; kingdom Metazoa; phylum Chordata; class Mammalia; order Perissodactyla; family Equidae; genus Equus; species Equus przewalskii. The sequence goes on from NC_091831.1 coordinate 64,272,851, forward strand.
CAAGGTATTTAAATTCTTGTTAATCTGATGAGTGTGTAATGGCATAAATGTATAAAATCCCACTGTGGTTTTCATTTGTGTTACCTAGATAATTACTTAGGTTGAGTGTTTGTATGAATATTTTGACCATTTGAGTTTCTGCTCCCATATATTGTTAATTCATTTTAATTGTTCATTTTCTTCCATTTGATTATGGTCTTTCTTATCACTTTTGAGGAGTTCTTTACATATTCTACATACCTATTCCTGGTTTTATACGTTTTATTTTTTCAGAAAACTTCTTCCAATATGTGACCTATCTTTTTACTGTTGCTGTACTCTCTTTTAATTAAGAGAATTTCTTAATTCTTTTTTTTTGTGAGGAAGATTCTCCCTGAGCTAACATCTGTTGCCAATCTTCCTCTTTTTTTTGCTTGAGGAAGATTGGCCCTGAGCTAACCAACATCTGTGCCAATCTTCCTCTATGTTGTATATGGGTCACCACCACAGCATGGCTGATGAATGGTTTAGATCCACACCTGGGATCCAAACCCGTGAACCTAGGCCACTGAAGTGGAGGGTGCCAAACTAAACCACTATGCCATGGGGCTGGCCCTAGAATTTCTTAATTTTAATGCAGTTTAAGTATTTTTCTGTCTCTTGTGGTTTATATTACTTTATGTTTTGAAAAAGACCTTCCTGAAGAAGATAATGTCCAAAATGGTGGTGTGAGCTATGCAGAACCTCTCCTGAGTAGAATAACTATAACTGGTAAAGTTTATAAAAAGAACAGACATTTAAAGTCTCTGGAATTTGTCCTAGGGGTATGCAGTAGATGAAGAAACATTTATTGAAGAAGATCGACTAGATCTTGGTAAACACAGTGGGAGGCTGTTTTACTAGAGCCATGAGTCTCTCCCTCCCCTTTCCCAGCTCCGCATGATGGAAGCACTACTCTGAGTGAGTTTGATCCAAGAGATGAGGCTCCCTCTCCAACCAGCCCCCAGTCGTCAAGGAATACTGTATCTCTCTCTGAGAGGCAGGCCACCAGCATTTCTCATCCCCCTTCTAGCTCCATGTTGCAGAGGCTAAATTCCAGGTGGGTGTGACCAAGAGGTCAGGGGCTCCCTGACTCTACCCAGGCCTGACTTGTAGGGCAGAGGCTCTAGATCCTGTGTAGCAGACTAAGAATACTGGGGCCCTGATTGCCTTGCCTGGGCACAGTTGTAAGGCAAAAGTTCCATGTCTGGGGAGGTAATAAAATGCCAGAGACTGCTGTGCCTGTGGCATTCAACATGTGCTCATAAAGCAAGGGTGTCACTCAACAGAAGCATGCCACTGTCCCCACCCCTAGCTCCACAGCAGCTGCTAAAAAATTTTTCTCAGGAGAAGAAGTAGGGCATAAAGAATAGAGAGGTAGCTCCAAAGTTCTCCCCAAGGAAACTTACTTTATTTGGAACAGAGTATGGGAAAGTTCAAGCTTAAGAGCACTCTTGAAAATAATGGAGATTTTGATGGTAGGCAATTAAGAGGAGACTGGTATTTCCATGACCGTATCAGCTGAACTGTAGACCAGCTAGTTTACTTTTCTAGGAACCAGGGAAAGAGGCAGCTAAGAAGAGCTCTCCTGGAGTCAAAACAAGCCTCAACAACTTGCTTCAAAAACTACTCCTTAGAAAGGGAGTAATTTAATTGGATCAAACTTGGAACAATTTATGCCCCAGGGTATTGTCAAAAAACAATAGAGCAATCAGCCTGCAATGCATGGAGCCTAAACAGCTGGGTGTGACACCAAGAGAGAGAGTTTAACAGAGAAACAAGGCAAGAGATAGCCATAGAGCCCTGCCAAACCACTTAATCCCAGCATGACTATCCCCATGCCTTAGGTCAGACCCCTAAGGAGTGACATCAGAGGCTTCATGCTGTAGGGAGAAATAAAATTTACTAAAATAGTCCAGGTGAGTCAGTAAACAAATTAACAAGCAAACAGCAACAAAAACTGTCTAAGAAGATGTACTGATAAGATTAGTATTAAAAAAAAACCTCTTAACAAAGTAGGTATAGAAGGAACTTGCCTTAACACAATAAAGGCCATACATGAAAAATCCATACCTGGAGGCATCTTACTTCTTGAGTTCAAAATTTATTACAAAGCTAAAGTAATAAAAACTGTTTGATACTGGAATAAAAACAGACTTATAGACCAATAGAACAGAATAGGGAGCTCGCAAACAAATCCAGGCAATGTAGTCAACTGATCTTCAGCAAGGGTGCCAAGAATACATAATGGGGAGAGGATAGTCTCTTCAAGCAATGGTGCTGAGAAAGTGGATATTCACGTGCAAAAGAATGAAATTGGACCCTTAGCTCACACCATACACAGAAAATCAAGTCAAAGTGGATTAAAAACTTAAATGTAAGACCTGAAATCCTAAGACTCCTAGAAGAAAACATAAGGGAAAAGCTTTTTGACATTGACTTTGGCAATAATTTCCTGAATATGACACCAGAAGCACAGGTAACAAAGGAAAAATAGATAAGTGAGATTACATCAAACTAAAAAACTTCTGCACAGCAAAGGAAACAATCAACAAAATGAAAAGGCAACCTACATAATGGGAGAAAATATTTGCAAACCATATATGTGATAAAGGGTTTGTATCCAAAATATGTAAGGTACTCCTACAACTCAATAGCGAAAAACCAAATAACCCAATTTTAAAATGGGTAAAAGACCTGAATAGACATTTCCCCAAAGAAGATATACAAATATCCAAAAGTTACATGAGAAGGTGCTCAGTATCACTAATCATCAGGGGAATCCAAATCAAAACCACAATGAGATATCATCTCACATCTGTTAGGCTGGCAATCAGCAAAAAAAGAAAAAATAACAAGTGTTGGTGAGGATATGAAGAAAAAAAGAACCCTTGTACACTACTGATGGCAATGTGAATTGGTGCAGCCACTATGGAAAACAGCATGGAAGTTCCTCAAAAAATTAAAAATAGAACTGCCGTATGATCCAGTAATTCCACTTCTGGTTGTGTACCCAAAAGAATTGAAATCAGGATCTCAAAGAGATATCTGAACTCTCATGTTCATTGCAGCATTATTCACATAGCCAAGATATAAGAGCAGCTTAAATGCCTATCGCAGATGAACGGATAAAGAAAATACAGCATGCACATACAATGGAATGTTATTCAGCCTTTAAAAAGAAGGAAATCCTACCACTTGTGACAATACGGGTGAACCTGGAGAACGTTATACTAAGTGAAGTAAGCTAGACACAGAAGGACAAACACTGCATGATACCACTTATTTGAGGACTCTAAAATAGTCAAACTCATAGAAGCAGAGAGTAGAATGCTGGTTACCAATAGCTTGGCACAGGAGGAAATTAGGAGGTATCAGTCAAAGAGACAAAGTTTCAGTTATATAAGATGAAGTAGTCCTAGAAATATGCTACACAGCATAGTGTCTATAGTTGATGTTGTATTATATACTTAAAAATTAGCTAAGAGAGTAGATCTGATGTTAAGTATTTTTATCACAAAAATAATAAATAACTATATAGGGCAGGAGGAAAATTGTGGAGGTGATAGATATGTTTATGGCATAGCTTGTGGTAATGGTTTCATGCATGTATACTTATCTCCGAACTCATCAAGCTGTAAACAATAAATAGATACAGCTTTTTGTATGTCAATCATATCTCAATAAAGTGGTTAAAAGAGAAGTAGTCTCCAAGCACAAAAAACTTCATCAGTGAATTCTTCGAATAGTTAAGGTGGGGAAACCAACGAATTTCACACAAACTCTTCCAGAGAATAGAAAAAGTAGGAACACTTTCCAACTCATTTTTATCGGGCCAGGATGATCTTGACACCAACACCTGACAATGAATAGAAAACCTTTCCAAAGAGTGAAAAGTTACAGGATATTTCTCTCATGGACGTAGAAAAAATTCTTAACACTTAACAAATCAAATGAAGAGACAAAAAATAATATACCAGAGTTGACAATAGGAATACAAGGTGGTTATCATTCAAAAGCCAATGACTGTACTCTACTTATTGAGGTAAATAAAGGAGAAAAATCATAAGATCATCTCCAATGGCTTAAGGGGGAAAAAGATTTTATAAGATTCAATATTCATTTATGTGAACATGCAAAATTCTATAAACTAAGAAGAGAAGAGGATTTCTTTAATCTGATAATGAGTAACTACAGCAAACATCATTCTTAATGCTAAAATATTGAAAACTTACTCCCTGGTATCAGGAACAACACAAGTATGCTCACTACACCACTTCTATTAAACACTGCACTGGAGGTCTTAGCTGGAGCAATAAGCCAAAAAGGTAAATAGAAGTATTCTGATTGAAAATGAAGAATAGCACTGCCATTATTGGCATACGTAATTATGTATGCAGGATATACAAAGGAATAAAGCCAAGTTATTAGAATTGAGAGGTAAATTTGAGAAAGTCACTGTATTTATAGTCAACATACAAAAATCTATATGAATGTCTATGTGTGAGAAACATAAAAAATATGAAATTCTAAAAATTAATCCACTAAAGTTCATGAAAAAGCATTAAATATCTGGTAATAAATCTTGACCTTTTAACTCTTCATGCCTTTTTAGCTTGCCAATGCCTTTAGAAGACATTTTGTCTTTTAAAAAAATTTTATAGCTTTCCTGGTTGCTCTCAGTGGAACATTTAAAACAATTTACCAGCTTGTGATTATCAGAAATAGAAATATCATCTTTGTCCTTTTTGTTTCCTTTTTATTTTATTTCTTTATGTTGAGGAAGATTAGCCCTGAGCTAACATCTATGCCTATCTTCCTGTACTTTATATGTAGGATGCCTGCCACAGCATGGCCTGACAAATAGTGCATAGGTCCACACCCAGGATCCGAACAGTGAACCCTGGGCTGCCAAAGCAGAACATGCGAAGTTAACTGCTGTGCCACAGCGCCGGCTCCCCATCTTTGTCTTTTGACAAATTAATTTAGGATATTATATGTGATATTTAATTATTTTTTGATAAGAACACTTTAAAAATCATAGCTATTTACAGCAGTGTTTCACTTATGCCTTTTGAATGTTATGTCATAGTTAGAATACTTTTCCCACTCTGAGATTTACTTTTTATATCTGGTATGTTTTCTTCTATTACTTTTTCTTTTTAATCCTTCATTTATTTAGTTAGTTAGTTTTATCTTATTGTATTAAGAACACAACATGAGATCTACCCTTTTAATAGATTTTTAAGTGTGTAATACAATATTGTTAACTATAGGCACAATATTGTCCTGCAGATCTAGAACTTACTCATCTTGCAAGTAATTTATTTTGTGCATAAGGAGTTAGATAAGCCTTGTATCAGTTTCCTAGATCCATAATAAAGTAACACTAACTGGATGACAAAACAACAAAATTTATTCTCTCCCAGTTCTGAAGGCTAGAAGTCCTAAATCTTGGTATCAGCAGGTCCAGGCTCCCTCTGAGACTCTGAGTAGAATCATTCCTTGACTCTTCCCAGCTTCCAGTGGTGCCCAACAATCCTTCATGTTTCTTGACTTATAGATTCTTCATTCCAACCTCTGCCTCCATCATCCCATGGCCTTCTTCCATCTGTGTCTCTGTCTCCTCTTATAAGGACACCAGTCATATTGGATTAGGGGCCCATCCTATTCAGGTGTGACCTCTTCTTAATTAATTGTTTGCAATGATACTATTTCCAAATAAAGTCACACTCTGAGGTATTAGGAATTAGAACTTCAATACATCTTTTTGGGGGACACAATTTAACTCATAGAAGGCATGAAATTTTATTTTCCCCTATGAGTGCTCTATTATCTCAATGTCATTTGAATTACCACATTTTCTCCACTGATAAGTATTGCCATCTTTATCATAATCTAAATTACCAGATATTTGGGAGACATTTCTGGTCTCTCTATTTCTTTAATCAGTCTGCCAAGTTATACATCAGTACTACAGTTTTGATTATTGTCTCTTTATAATATGTCTCTTGTTTTTTAGTCAACTTTATCGAGGTACGGTTTACATGCCATAAAGTGGACTGGTTTTAACTATGTATTTGATTAATTATGACAAATTTATACAACCACATAACCATCACTACAATTAAGACCTAGAAAATTTCCATCACTCCCAGATTTTCCTCATATCACATCTCAGTCAATCCTCTCCTCCTATACCTGTCCTCAGGCAACCACATATATGCTTTTTGTCACTATAGAAGTGTTTTTTCCTAGGGTTTCATGGAAGTGAAATCATATAGCATGTATCTTTTTCGTGTTTCTTCGTTGGTTCAGCATCATATTTTTGAAATTCACCCATTTTCTTGTATATATCACTAGTGCATTCTTTTTTGTTATTGTGTAGCAATTCATTGCATGAATATATTATGATTCTTTTATACACTCACCTGTTGATGGATTTAGTGTTGTTTCCAGTTTGAGGTTCTTATGAATAAAGCTGCTATGTATTTTATTTCTAGAAGTGGGATTGCTGGGTTTCACTGAAAGTGTGTGTATAACGTTACTAGGCACTGTCAAACTTTTTTCCAAAGTAGCATTCCCACCAGCAATGTATGCGAGTTCTAGCTGCTCCACATCCTCACAGCCCTTGGCATTATCAGTCTTTTAGACTTTAGGCGTCCTAGCGGATGTGAACTGGCATCTCATTCTGGTTTTAGTTTGCATTTCCCTGATAGTAATGGTATTGAGTGAGCATGTGTACATGGACCATTTCTTTTAAGCTTACTATTAATATTTTAAAATATTTTTTACGTTATATTTTTACATTTATATGTTTTGTGATTGAATTTAGGAAAGCTATTGACTTCTGTGGTTCAATTTTTTACCCAGCCACCTTATTTAACTCTTTTGTAATTTGTCAATGTTTTCCAGTTGATTCTATTGGGTTTTTCATAGACATAATCATAATCTGAAAATTATAAAAACCGTACCTCCATTCCAAATTTGAAGACATTTTACTTATTCTTATTATCTGTTAAAATAAGCCAGGCATAATAAACAAAGTTAAATAATATTAGACTTTTTTTCTTGAATTGCTCCTTGAATGGAAAGACTTTTAGAGTATCTTCATCATGTGTAATGCTGGGTTTTAAATGTAATTTATCTTATTTATAATATTAAGAATATAATCATTGATATCTATTTTATTATAAGTTTTGATCAAGAATAGAAGTTGTGAGTGACATCAGCATCGTGGCAGAGTGAGCTCTTCCCTTAGTCTCTCCCCACTAAGGTACAATGCACAGGACACTCATAAACCAACAGAGGACAGTCACACAGCACAATAGATGTTGGAGAGATCCACACAGCCATGTGTCTGAAGGTGAGGGTCCTTGACACATCCAGGAGGCAATGGAAGGAGATACAGGGATCTCCTCTCCCTTCCAAGCAGCAGCAATCTAGGGTTAAGGACCTCGCATGGTGGCCGACATGCAACTCTGAGAGGGGAATGGAGAAAGTCTATCCCTTTGGTGGAACACTCTTGCTCTCAGAGTTTTTTCATGGCTCATAGAGTAGAGGATCCCCAACAGAGTGCCTGTGCTTATGTGTGTGGAGCAGTGGTGACCAGTGGGCAAGCACAGATGGGTCCTGTCAGCACAGCTTGCAAAGGACAGGCACATCTGCCAGGGTTCACAGTGGGTATAGAAAACAAAGCTCCTACCCTCCCCACAAGACAACAGGTGGAATCTGCAAAAGATTACCACCACTTTGTGATGGCAAAAGTCAACCACATAAAACAGCATGAAGAGGTATATTAACACTCCAGACCAGAAGGAAAATGACAAGTACCCAGAAATCAATCATGAAGTCACAGAATTTTACAATCTAAATGACAAAGAATTCAAAATAGTCATCATAAAGAAACTCAATGAGTTACAACAAAACTCATAAATACAGTTCAATGAACTCAGGAACAAAATTAATGAACAGAGGGAATTCTTCACAAAAGAGATTGAAACTATAAAAAAAATTAGAAATGTTGGAGATAAAAAAACAGTGAATGAGATAAAAGAAAATCTGAAATCCGTACAAAATAGAGCTGATATTATGGAGGACAGAATTAGCAGTGTAGAGGACAGAAATATAGAAATGTCAGATGGAGGAGGAGAGAGAACTAAAACTAAAAATAGATGAAGAAATTCTGCAAGAAATATCTGACTCAATTAGGAAATGCAAAATAAGGATTATAGGTACTCCAGTGGGGAAAGAGAAGGAGAAAGGAGCAGAGAGCTTGTTGAAAGTAATGGCTGAGAACTTCCCAAACCTGGGGAAGGAGCTGAAATTACATGTAAATGAAGACAATGGAACTCCTAATTACATCAATGTGAAAAGACCTTCTCCAAGGCAGATATTAATAAAACTGGGAAAAGTCAATGACAAAGAAAAAATATTCAGACCAGTAAGTCAGAAGAAAATAACCTACAAAGGAACCCCTTATCAGCTTTTCAGCATATTTCACAGCAGAAAACTGACCGGCGAGGAGACAGTGGAATGATATATTCAAAACTCTGAAAGACCAAAGCTTTAAGCTGTAAATAGTCTATCCAGTGAAACTATTCTGCAGATTCAATGGAGAAATAAAAACTTTCCCAGATAAACAAAAGCTGATGTAGTTCACTGCCCCAAGGTCCCCCCTACAAGAAATGATCAAGAAGGCCCTCATACCTGAAAAAAAAGCAAGGGTTTACAAAGCCCAGAGCAAGGTGATACATAGACAGACAAAACCAGAAAATTGCAGCTCTCTATCAGAACAGGTTAGCAAATGCTTAATTATAACATTAAAGATAAAGAGCAGGAAAGCATCAAAACAACTATAATCACTTTGTTTTAATCACAAACTCACAATACAAAATGGAATAAATTGTGACAACAAAAACTTAGATGGGGAAGAGGAAAGGGATAAAACCTGCTTAGACTAAGGAAATAAGAGGTAATCAGAAAATGGACTATCTTGTCAATGAGATCTTTTATACAAACTTCATGGTAACCACTAAACAAAATATCAGAACAGCGACACTAATGATAAATAAAGAGAAAACTGAGGAAACCATCATAGAGAATAACCAACATGAATGGGCACTCCGAAATACATGGAACAAGAAATAAGGGAAGTACATAACAACTAGAAAAAAAGTAATAAAATGGCAGCATTAAGCCTTCATATATCAATAATCACTCTAAATGGAAATGGATTGAATTCTCCAATAGAAAGACACTAAGGAGCTGGATGGATGAAAAAGCAAGACCCAAGAATATGCTGCCTCCAGGAAACACATCTCAGCTCTAAAAACAAACACAGGCTCAAAGTGAAGGGATGGAAGATGATACTCCAAGCAAACAAAAGAAAGCAGATGTTACCAAACTTATATCAGACAAAGTAGACTTCAAGATAAAACTAGTAAAGAGAAACAGAGAGTGACAGTATATAATGATAAAAGGAACATTCCACCAGGAGTACATAATACTTGTAAATACATATGCACCTAACACAGGAGCACCAACGTATATAAAGCAACTGTTAACAGACCTAAAAGGGAAAATTAACAGTAATAATTGTATAAATTGCTACTATTGAGTAGCAGAGGACCTCAACACCCCACTTCCATCAATAGATAGATCAGAGAGACAAAAGTCAAAAAAGAAATAGTGGACCTAAGCGAAAGACTAGACCAGATGGACTTGGTAGATATATAAAAAATATTTCATCCAAAATCAGATGAATTCACATTCTTCTCAAGTGCAGGTGGAACATTCTCAAAGATAGACCATATATTGGGAAACAAGGCAAGCCTCGACAAATTTAAGAAGACTGAAATCATATCAAGCATCTTTTCTGACCATAACCCTATGAAACTGGAAATCAACTACAAGAAAAAAGCTGGGAAAGTGACAAATATATGGACAGTAAACAGCATGCTACTGAGTAACTAATTGATCAGTGAAGAAGCTAGAGGAGAAATCAAAAAACATCTGGAGACAAATGAAAATACACCATAGAAATTTATATGGGATGCAGCAAAAGTAGCCCTAAAAGGGAAATTCGTAGCAATACAGGCCCACTTTAACAAAGAAGAGAAATCTCAAATAAGTAATCTTAACCTACACCTAAAAGAACTAGAAAAAGAACAGATTCCAAAGTCAGCAGAAGGAGGGAAATAATAAAAATCAGAGCAGAATTAAATGAAATAGAAAGCAAAAGAACAGTAGAAAGGATTGATGAAACTAAGAGCTGGTTCTCTAAGAAGATAAACAAAATTGACAAACCCTTAGCCAGACTCTCTAAGAAAAAAAGAAAGAAGACTCAAATAAATAAAACAAGAAATGAAAGAGTAGAAATTACAATGAACACCACAGAAATACGAAGGATTATAAGAGAATATTATGAAAAACTATATACCAACAAATTGGATAACCCAGAAAAAACAAAGTCTTAGGCTCACACAACCTCCCAAAACTGAATCAATAAGAAATAGAGAATCTGAATAGACCAATCATAAGGAAAGAAATTGAAACACTAATTAAAAACCTCTCAAAAATAAAAGTCCAAGATTAGAATGGCTTCTCTGGAGAATTCTACTAAACAGTCAAATAAGATTAATACCTATCCTTCTCAAACTATTCCAAAAAAATTGAAGAAGATGGAATGCTTCCTAACTCATTCTACAAGGTCAACATCACCCTGATCTCAAAGCCAGACAAGGACAACACAAAGAAGGAAAATTACAGGCCAACGTTGCCAATGAACATAGGTGCCAAAATCCTGAACAAAGCACTGGCAAACTGAATACAGCAATGCATTAAAAGGATCATACACTATGATCAAGTGGAATTTATACCAAGGACACAGTGATAGTTTACATCTGCAAATCAATCAATATGATGCACTACACTAACCAAATGAGGAATAAAAACTAGATGATCATCTCAATTGATGCAGAGAAAACATTTAACAAGATCCAACATCCATTTATGATAAACACTCTCAATAAAATGGGTATGGAAGGAAACTACCTCAACATAATAAAGGACATATATGACAAACCCACTGCCAACATCATTCTCAATGGTGAAAAACTGAAACCCATCCCTCTGAGAACAGGAACAAGACAAGGGTGCCCACTCCCACCACTTTCATTCAACATAGTACGGGGGGATTTGGCCAGAGCAATTAGGCAAGAAAAAGAAATAAAAGGTATCCAAATTGGCAAAGAAGAAGTGAAACTCTCACCGTTTGCAGACAACATGATTTTGTATATAGAAAACCTTAAAGAATCCATTGGAAAACTATTAGAAATGATCAACAACTACAGCAAAGTGGCAAAGTACAAAATCAACTTAAAAAAATGTTACATTTCTATGCTCTATTAATGAAACAACAGAAAGAGAACTCAAGAATACAATTCCATTTACAATTGCAACAAAAAGAAGAAAATATCTAGGAATAAATTTAACCAAGGAGGTGAAAGACCTACACAATGAAAACTCTAAGACATTATTGAAAGAAATCAATGATGACATAAAGAAATGGAAAGATATTCCATGCACATGGATTAGAAGAATAAACATAATTGAAATGTCCATACCATCCAAAGCAACCTACAGATTCAATGCATTTCTAATCAGAATCCCAAAGACATTCTTCACAGAAATAGAACAAAGAATCCTAAAATTCATTTGGGGCAACAAAAGACCCTGAATAGCTAAAGTAATCCTGAGACAAAAAGAACAAAGCTGGAGGCATCACAATCCCTGATTTCAAAATATACTACCAGGCAATTGTAATCAAAACAGCTTGGTACTGGTACAAAAACAGACACACAGATCAATGGAACAGAATTGAAAGCCCAGAAATAAAACTACACATCTACACACAGCTGATCTTCGACTAAAGAGCCAAGAGCATACAAAGGAGAAAGGAAAGTCTCTTCAGTAAACGGTGTTGGGAAAACTGGACAACCACTTGCAAAACAATGAAAGAAGACCATTATCTTATACCATACACAAAAAATAACTCAAAATGGATTAAAGGCTTGAATGTGAGACCTAAAACCATAAAAATCCTAGAATAAAATGTAGGCAGCAGCAGAGACCTTGGCAGAATGGTTAAAGTTCCATGCGCTCTACTGCGGTGGCCCAGGTTTGCAGGTTCGGATCCCAGGTGTGGACATACTCCACCCATCAACCGTGCTGTGGATGCATCCTACATACAAAATAGAGGAAGACTGACACAGATCTTACCTCAGGGTTAATCTTCCTCAAGCCAAAAAAAAGAGCAATATTGGCAATAGATGTTAGCTTAGGGCGAAACTTCCTCAATAAAAAGAAAAGAAAAAAAAAATGTAGGCAGTATGCTCTTTGATGTTGGTCTTAGAAGCATCTTTTTGAATACCATGTCTAGTTGGGCAATGGAAACAGAAGAAAAAATAAACAAATGGGACTATGTCAGACTGAAGAGCTTCTGCAAGACAAAGGAAACCAGGAACAAAATGAAAAGACAACCCACCAACTGTGAGAAAATATTTGCAAATCATATATCCCACGGGGGTTAATCTCCAAAATACATAAAGAACTCATACAACTCAACAGCAAAAAGCCAAATAACTCAACCAAAAAATGGGCAGAAGGTGTGAACGGACATTTTTCCAAAGAAGGTATGCAGATGCCAAACAGGCATATGAAACGATGTTCAACATCACTAATCATTAGGAAAATGCAAATCAAAATTACAGTGCGATATCGTGTTACACCCATTAGAATGGCTATAATTACCAAGACAAAAAATAACAAATGTTGGAGAGGATGGGGAGAAAAGGGAACTCTCACACACTGCTGGTGGGAATGCAAAGTTGTGTAGCTGCTATGGAAAAACAGTAAGGAGATTTCTCAAAAAATTAAAAATAGAAATACAGTACGACCCAGCTATCCCACTACTGAGTATTTATCCAAAGAACTTGAAATCAACAATTCAAAAAGACTTATGAACCCCTATGTTCATTGCAGCATTATTCACAATAGCCAAGACATGAAAGCAACCCAAGTGCCCATCAACTGAGGAATAGATAAAGAAGATGTGGTATACATATACAGTGGAATACTACTTAGCCATAAAAAGACAAAATTGTCGCATTTGCAACAACGTGAATGGATCTTGAGGGTATTATGTTAAGTGAAATAAGCCAGACAGAGAAAGACAAACACCACGTGACTTCACTCATATGTGACAGATAAACAAATGCATGGACAAAGAGAACAGATTAGAGGTTACCAGAAGGGAGCACGGTAGGAGGTGGGCATAAGAGGTAAAGAGGCACATATATATGGTGACTGAAAAACAATAATATGCAACTGAAATTTCATGGTATAAATTATTATAACCCTAATAAAATTTAAAAAAAGAGTAGATGTTGGATTTTATCAAATCTCTTTCACTATATATGGAAATGATATGATGATTTTTGCCTCAGATATAGTGGTATGAAGAATTATATTATTATAATTCCTAATATTGAAAGATTCATTTTGTATATATGCTCAGGGTTCATTTTATAATGTTTACTATATTTGAATCAATATTTATAAGTCAAATTGGTCTAAAATTTTTTATATAATTGGCAGGTTTTATAAGCAATGATTTGAACATTTCATAAAATAATTGGGAGCAATAATTCTTTTTCTATGCTCTGGAATAACATTGGAAATTTCTATTCTTTCAATTTTTGGTAGAATTTACCTGCAAAACTACATAGGCCTAACAAGTTTTGTATTAGAGGTCATTGTACTTCAAAAATTTTGCTATTTTTTTATGGAAATTGGTTAATTTCTATTTATATCTCTTCTAGCACTAGTTTATATTTTCCTAAGATTTTTCTTTCATTCAAATTTTCAAATTTACTTTAACAGAATTGAACACACTTGAGATTTGTATTATTTGTATTTGTAGTTATTTTTCCATTCATATTTTTACTTTATGAACTTGTGCTTTCTCCTTTGTTCTTTCATTTTTTGTTCTCGTTATTTAATTCTCTTTCATATGCATTAGTTCAACAACTTTTTTGTTATCTAATTCATTAACATCCACAGAAATCTTTTTATATTTAATTTCTTTTATTTCTTTAAAGTTGATTTAATTTATTTTCTTTCTAACTCCTTGTATTATACACTGAATTTATTTTATTTCTTGCATATAAATATATATATAAGATTATGAATTTTCCTTTGAGCAGTGTTTAGCAGCATTCCATAGATGTTGCATGTAGTATTTTTGTTATTGTCGTTTTCTAGATAATCTCTCAATTTGGTTTTTGCTTTAAAAAATTATTTAATTTCTTGTTAGTAGGTTTATTTTTACTTTCTGGTATTGTTATTAGCTATTAATTTTCTTGCATTAAATAATGCATATAATTTCTATTTGTGGCATTCATCAGCTTTTTGTGTGGTAATACATGGTATATTTTTGAGAATGTTTCATGGGAATCTAAAAATGGCGTGTATTCTCTGTTTTTAGTATATATATGTGTGTGTACATAAATATGAATATCTGCACATGTATGTGAAACTTACAGAGTGTATACTTTATTGATAATGTCCATTAATTCTTTTATAAACTTGCTTTTTTGTCCACTTGATAATACATGGAATAAGAGAAATGAGCTAATTTCTCTTACTCCTAATTTGCCTCTAAAGATTTATACTTACATTTCATGTATTTTCACTTTATGAAATGTAATAATGTGACTTTCAACTCTGACAACTGTGATTGTTAGACCTTGGTCTAACATTGCATTGTCATTGTACCTTTATCATAAAAAAACACAAGGATTTTTCTCATTTAATGATTTTTGTCCTGATGTTGCACATTGTCTAGTATTAAGAATCCGCTTAAAAAAAATGTGATTGCCCAAAATGCCTTTGCACATGCTTGAATTTTATTCTAAGTCCCTTTTTTGTTAATGTATTTTTTGTTTTTTGTGATTTTTTTGGTGAGGAAGATTAGCCCTGAGATAACATCAGTTGCCAATCTTCTTTTTGCTTGAGGAAGATTACTGCTGAGCTAACACCCGCGCCAATCCTACTGTTTTTTGTATGTGGGATGCTGCCACAGCATAGCTTGATAAGCAGTATATAGGTCCACGCCTGGGATCTTGGCCCACAAATCCCAGGCCAAAACAGAACAAGCAAACTTAACCACTATGCCACTGGGCTGGCCCCTGTTAATGTTTTTATACAGCATAATTTTAGGTTTTACTTTTCCATCATATGTCTTTTTAAAAAACAAAGTCATCTCATTTTTATTTTTTTTATATAATATGTCCAGTCTTAAATTTGCCATTGTATTTTCTATTTTTTGTCACCTCTTTTATCTTTCACAATATGCCTATGTTAGTTTTGCTTTGTGTAGTGTTTTAGTTCTGAAATTTCAGAATGTGTATATTCCACTTTTTGAGTATTACTATGCAAGAGCTGTTGGGGTTTTGGTGAGCAAGGGGAAAACTCTAATCTACAGACCATGATCCTTAAGACTCTTCACTTCAGCTGCACCCTCAATTGCACCCACTTTTTCACCTATGTCTCTTCAGGAGAGCATCACCCCTGCTCTCTCAGAGACTAGGAAGCTCCAGAGGTGGGGAAAGAAAGGAAACAGCCTGAATGTCATAAAAAATAAGTGGCTTTTTCCAGCAAGAGAAAGATAATCTGTGTATGACTCCACTCATATGAGGAATTTAAAACTATGGACCAAGAACAGTTTAGTGGATACCAGGGGAAAGGTGGGGTGGGGGGTGGGCACAAAGGGTGAAGTGGTGCACCTACAACATGACTGACAAACATTAATGTACAACCGAAATTTCACAAGATTGTAGCCTATCAATAACTCAATAAAAAAAAAACTGAAAAAAAAATAAGTGGCTTTTTAACTTAGGTATATGCATAATACAACATAGTAAATTTCAGTATCTTTTTATTGTTGCAATTTAATATGTAAAAGAATAAGCTAAATTTATATCTATTATTCTGGAGGGAATATATTTACATATTTTTAGTTAAGAAAAGCAAATTGCACGTTCATATTTACAGTATGAGCCTTTTTATTCAAAAAAATTGTTAAATATTTCTCCACATATTTTTACATATTTGCATGTCTTAACGTTGATTTCACAGTTGAGGGGCTTGAGAGAATAAAGTCGGTGTGGGGAGATTACTTCTTTATCATCTCATTGTTTGTGGTGAGCATGTGCTGCATTTGAAATTTTAAAGAGAAATTTAATGTACAAATTAAAGAAATGTATAATTTTAAAATAGGTTTAACAAGAAAAATTATAAAGGGAAAAATTGGCACTAAAAATATGAAAAAGCGCTTTGTTCACAATTTAAAAATTTAAGTTTAAGTGACAATGAAAGTCCATTTTGCAACTCCCAGAATGGTCTGCTATTTGGTGGCTGCTCTGTGACCACTTCTTCTTTTTCTGTTTGCTTGGTCCCCAACCCACGTAACGGGAGAGGTGATCACACCTCCAAGACTAACATGGATGAAGCAGGAATGCTGAAAGTCTAAACCAAACACAATTATCAGATCCTTTTCTGGTTATTATTTTGAGTGTGGTCACAGGACCCCATCTGAGCCGATGGCACCTGAGGGAAGTGTTCTGGGTACCTCTAGAAAACTCTTTTTATTATAAATGAGTCTCATGAGAGAAAATATCCTCTACTTCACAGGACATTGTTGTGTCTCGTGTGACTGCTGAAATAACTGAAGCCATCGTCTGTCCGTGAGCACAGACATTGTCAATATGCTGACGGCAACAGGACACAAAAATGGAAAGTGCTGGGACTCTTGGTAAAGACGGTGCGTTCTTGCATCTACCAACCCTGTGACCAAGTCATCTCTGGACTTTTCACTTTATCAGACGATAAACATTTAATGTGTTAGCCACTTTTATCTTCTGTTGCTTGCAGTCAAAAGCACCCTGGTTAATATAATATCCTACTTTGAAGAAGGTATGGAAAACCAGGGAGTCAGTGGTAGATGGACAAACCATGCTACAAGACACTCTCCTTTGGGGATAATTTGGCAATATCAAATACAATTAAAATGTTTTTTAAATGGCAGAGCAATCCCAGTTCTAGGAAGTTATCCTACTGTCATACTCACGTCTGTGCACAGAGATATATGCACAGGATGTTCATTGAAGCTGTGGGTGAAATAGAAACAGACTGAAAACAACCTAAATGTTAGTCAGTAGGAGAAATGCTAAATAAATTACTTTTTAAACAGAATACTATGTAGCCCTTTGAAAGATTGATGGATGGATTAAAAAACAACCTATATGTTATATTGTTTTTAAAAAGCTATATAGGGTGTAAATAAAGTGCATAGCATGCCATGCTTGGATTATGCTTGTATATGCATAAACTATTTCTGGAAGGATAAAGAAGAAAGTACTAACCGTGATTGCCTGTAAGGAGGGAGCTGGGTGACTCAGAAATAAGAGGGAGGCTTTCACTGCTTACTTATTCTATACCTTTAAGATGTGTGCGACTAGTATGCACGATTATAATTAATTAATTAATTTTTCTTTTAATTAGTTAATGGATAAAAGATCCTTAAAAGGCATATCCTTTCTTGGGACTGTGCCTTGATAAAAAAGACTGTGAAAAACAGAATAAGGCCATAATCCAGACTGGTGTTGCCAAGTTGAGGACTGTGCAAGAGTGCAGCCTTGGAGCTCGGAGTGAGGCAGCTCAGTCCTGCAGCCCACTCCTGCGGGTGTGTAGAGGGTGCTGTGTCCAGTGTGCAGAGAGTGCTGTGTTGGTGCTGAGTATGCAATTACAGGAAGAACAGTTTGTGGTGGAATAAGACACAGGCTTGCTAGCCTGGCAGGACCAGAGCTCAGCAAGTGCAATATACTCACAATGGTAGGGAAAATGTCACAGTGTCTCAGGCTTGCTTGCTGTATATTGGACACTTGGAAACAGGAAACTATGAGATGCAGAGCCCTAGAATGATCTACGGAGGGAGAAGAACTTCATTCCCATATTGGTAAAGCCACTTACATCCTTTGTGGCCTTAGGCCACAAATTTGTTTATTTTTTCTAAAAAGAAATATCTTAAGACTTCTCCTGGTGATTATTATGCATATTTAATCTATATAAGCCTAAATAAAACAAAAATGTATAAAATGAAAAACAAAATCCCTCATACATCGCTTAATTTTCTCCTCCACCTCCTGCCTTACCTTGACAATCACTGTTTATTTCCTTCCAAATTTTAATGAATGTATAAATGTACCTAATCATTTAGCATAAATGGAATTCTACTACACATTATATTTTCTCCCTGTATGAAATATAGGCTAGGAGTCAGCAAACTTTTTCTGTAAAAGGTAAGATAGTAAATATTCTAGGCTTCACATGCCATACAGTCTATGTTGCAATTACTCATCTCTGCTGTTACAGCAGGAAATCAGCCGTATATGATACACAATGAATGGATATAGCTGTGCTCCAATAAAACTTTATTTACAAAACAGGCAGCAGACCACATTTGGCCTATGAGACCAAGTTTCCCAACTAAGTTTGCCTGATACACTTAAATCTACCTCATCTTTTTCACTGGGTGCCTAGTACTCCATTGAACGAATAAAGAAATTCACTTAACTCATCCCTCGTTAATAGGTATCTACAATCACTTCCCTTAGAAGCCCTCTTAACCAAACACTACTTATTGACTAGCTGGGTTAGGTGATGCTCTCTTTCCATCCCCTTGTGTACGTGCTCACTGCTTTCCATGGTGCACTGACGTTGCATGCCTCGCAGGCTGCTCTTCACTCCAGCTGTCTTCTTGTGCTTTCACCAGCAGTCCCAGGCTTGTTTAAACATTTGCACTTGTTATTGTAGTAGGAAATTTAATTAAATAGTATGTTGACCAAGAAAGCAATTGTTGTTTCTACAAAAACAAAGTTGGTTATTCTTGGAAAGACCTGATTAAGGTTAATTGCTTAAAAAGAAATCTGTCAAGTTAGATTTGGATGAGATAACTACAACAGAGTGAAAACAAAAGAGCAGGAAGTGGGCAGTGGACGTGAAGGCCTCCACGTTAGCTCTTTGGAAACAGCAGGCCAAGCTGTGAGGGTGTGTCCGGTCTTAGACACTGCCCTCCTTCCTTGGCAGTTTTCATAGGCTGAACTGAGCAGGGGAATTGCCTTCTGCCTGAAGACACCCTAGGCTCCCACCTTGCCCAATCATCCTTTCCAGGTCTTGGGGGACGTCTTATCTCTGGTTTTTAGCCTACATTTTCAGAGTCTGAATATGAAAGGTTAGTAAGCAGGAGATTGTGTTTCTTCTCTCAAAGGCCTGGTCCATTACCATTTAAAATGGCAATAAGCCCGCATTTACATTTTGATGTTGTTCATGCTTTATTTCCTTTGCACACTGTCTATTCTGTGGCCCCTAGTTTTTCTTGCAGGCAGAATCTATCTTATCTGACATCGCAAAGCAGTTAACATTGATTCTGGTGAATGGTCTACTTTGATTTTTGCTACAGGGAGATTTTAGTACAAATTCACATATATTGTTTCCTCAGCAAATAGAAAAATATGTCCCACATTCATTGTGTTGGGAATGCCGAGCCTGCTATTTTGTAACTCACCGTCTCATCTCTTTTATTTGCTTTCTCTGTCACTGTCGATCTTTTCCTAATATTTCATTCGTTATGCAGACTTCTTTCTCAGAGCCGAGTTTGGCAGTGGAGTTTGCCTAACTAATGGGGACCATATGCTCTGCAATTATATTCCCCAACAATGCTCAGAGTTGTTAGCAACCATTAAGAAGGCAAGTTGAGAAACTAGAGTGCAAAGATTGTCAGGAATTGGCACATTGTGATAGGTAAACCTGCTTTTTGCTGACTCCTATGTATGAGTTCTGGTTTGGGCTGGTATTGGTTTAGGAAGAACAGGGATTTGTTTTTGAAAGTATAAGCAATTGGTATATTTTTCTTCAAATGTGTTTTGTTAAGATTGTTCTCTCTCATGTGTTCCCAATGGCATACTGTACTTATTCCTATAGAGTATTTTTTAACACATGACTATTACCTGTTTATTTGTTGGTTGCATCCCTCTCCAGGCTGTAAGCTGAGATCATGAAGATACACCCTGTTGTATCCCTAGCTCCCAGTAGAGGAATGCAAACATAATAGCTATTTGGTCAATATTTGGCTGATGAACAAATGAGACAATCTCTAGAATACTTTTCTCCACAGTTTATCTCCCTCCCTTCCTCCAGGCTAGACCAGCCTTAACCTTGGGAGTCCAGCCTTCCCAAAAGAGTTCAAAGCACGAGTTCTGAAGATTTAAACCATGGCTCTGAAATCACAGCACTAATTTTTTGGAGGCCTTTTTTTTTTTTTGCCTTGAGTTAAAGTTTCACCTATCACCTTATTAGGGGTGAGTGTGGGGCAGGATGAGTCAAACCTTTAGAAAGTTGTCCTGAGTTTTGATCAGTTAAACGCAGGAGAAAAGAACATTGCTTCACTGTGCAGATGTCAAGAAAGGGTAACTAGCTTAGGAGCAGGTGGCTGAGGAAAGAAACGTTCTAACTTTCCATGGCCAATCTGAGGACTGCTTGTTTCTTCAGAGGTCTGTATGCTGGGGCCTTCTGCAGGAGCATGTAGTCCTCTGGCCATGATGTGGCCCTGTGTGGATTCACAGGCGCTGCATCTAATGACGGCAGCTCTCCCTCTCCGCCACTGTCCATTGCAATCTTGGGCTGGCACCCAATGATGGTCTCCTTGGAGGTCTAGGGATCTGTCTGCACTTGAAGCTGGAAAGGCAAGCCCATGGCTTCTAGAAGTCCACAACTTGGCTAAAGCAGCCTGACAGGAACTCAGGGACTTTGCCACCCACCCCCCTATGGCCATGTGGGCGCCACAGAGACACAGAGAACACTCGTTGTTTTAGAACACAAATACATAAATTTTTATTCTGAGAAAAATACAAAATGAAACCATGTACAAGTTATGTACAAACCCTTTTTACAAGACAAGAGAGTTATCACTGGTTGTTACAGATGACAGAGGTGGGTAGATCATTTCAGAGCACCAGCATTCCTTCTTTCCTCCACTTCCTGTTAGGTCATAGTAATTAATCATAACGTAATGCCAGCAATCAAAGATTTGGAAGATAGATGAATAAGCCATGCTCTTTTCCTTAATGACCATGTAGGCTGACATCTGTGTAAGTGTACTTTTTTTCTTCCTCTCCTGAAGAAATGTTGAGTGCAGGTTTTGGTGTTAAGTGGGGGAAGGGTTCTTTTCAGCATCTGGGTGGGAGGATGTGGGCCAGAAGTTTTAGGCAGGATGTGATTGTGCCACCTGGGAATGGAACATTTTAATTAGTGTTTCTAAGCAGATCTTGGTTTATGTTTGAAATGTTGCAGTTCTGGTCAAACATGTCTCAGGCTGTCCTCAGTGGAAGGAAGGAAGAGGAGCAGGCCACTCTGGGTCAGTTGGGGCTTTGGTTTAGTGTGGAAGTGGGGCTCCCTCATCTGCTCACTGCTTTCTCACACTGACCCTGAATCCCCTTGTGAGGAAAGCTCTGGTTTGCTCTGGCAGGCATGTGTCAGTGCCGTTTGTACATTTCTGTCTAAGATTCTGAACAGTGGGCCCAGTAATGCTTCCTAACGCAGGCACACTGGAGAGCTTTCAAGTCACTTTCATCCTTGTTCTGCTGAATAGCAAGGTGGAGGAGAAGAAACACAGAAGTCCTCAAGGGGATAAACAGACCAAAGGAAATCTTTTTAAATTTAAAATCTACCTAGAGATTAAGGTTGGTTTTCACCAGGCCAAAAAAACCTCTCTCCTCATGCTGCCTGTCCAGAAAAGCCACCAACGCAAGGTGATGATCAAATTTATTTTAGGAACCATAAAGTCAAAGCTGCCAATATGTGTGCTGTTTGGTGGAGGATGAGGTACAATGAGCAACATGAACAGGAAGGTGGAATAAGAGGCCACCTCAAGATCTCTCTCTTTTGAGTCCGTCTCCAGGAAGAATGCCAGTGACCTAGAAATCCTGTCCAAACTCCATTACCCATGGCATCCAAAGTAACACATAGTGGCCTACTGACTGCCCACCCTGAGCGAGACCTCATGACAAGCTCTGGAGAGAAAGACAAATAAGCACAGCCCCTGCCCTTGTCAAGTGAGTTCTTTTACTTCTGAGTCACTATCTCCAATGCCCTTTATCTCCAACCTCATAGACGACCCACCCTCTCTATCTTAAAGTCCCCCTCTCTTGTTTCCCACTTTCCTGCTTCTGGAGTACCCTCAATCTCCTATCTCAAGAGTGTCTACTTATTTTGGTTTTTTGAGCCCCTAAAAATGTGGTTGTAGGGGCTGGTCCTGTGGCGTAGTGGTTAAGTTCAGCATTCTCCATTTTGGCAGCCATGGCCCATTAAGCTCCCCCTCCCTGGAAATCCATTATACTCCACATTTCTCTAGCCATCTATTTCCTATTGAAATACCTCCAAAGCCCATCAAGCATCATATTCCTCTGCACTCTTCCCAGTGGATTATAGTTCAATGTAATCTCTTTCTCCTTTCAACACAAAGCACTAACTCTGAACACCACATACATGCTCCTGGTTGATGGTGTCTTAAAATACTTTTTATATCCTTTTGTTTTTGTTCTTTCTTCCCACCTTTTTGATATATGTCCTGAGTTTGGCCTGTCGTTAGATGCAGAAGTGTCAGGCCCGTTTTCACACCAGAAAATGAGGCAAAAAGGAAGTCTGGTACAGATAGTCTAACACACAACTCCTCCCCTAGTCTAATCCTGTGGGGCTGTGATATCATGGTGCCTCCAACCATTGGCTAAAGGGCTACTGCCTTTGGACACACGGGCTCCTTTCTCTTCGTACCTGTTCCAAACAAATTTACCATAGGAATGGCAAATTAGGTTCTGTAATTCCTTGGGAAATAAAATTAAAGATAAAAGTATTCTCTGAATTGTCTTATTTTATGGAAATCTTGAAAATATTAACAACTGGCATTATGTGAGCAACAACCAACCAGAACAGATTTCACTTAAACAGATTTCGCCAATAAGGCACCACTAGTACAAACTGGTTGGAAACGGTTTCTAATGACTACTCTCTCATAAATAAACCCAAAGGGCCACATCACCTCCTCAAAAGATCATGGGATTTAAATGTCAAATCATCTCTACTGGATAGAAAAATAATGCCCTTTGGGGACATTGGGTGAGTAGAGGAGGGGCAGAAATGTAATTTATCAGGGAAGTGGTAAGTGAATTCTCAGTTCCTTCTGCTTTTTACAGAGGATGAGTCAAGCCCTAAATAGCAAAGGCCCTTTCAAGGGCCACAGTGATTGGTGATCTCACCACCATTCCAAAGCAGCAAAGAGGAACAGAATAGAAAATAGACGCTAGGGACAGAATGGAAAGTGGACGGATTCTGCTCTGGAACTTCTATCCACATTGAATGGATTTGCTTTGTTTCCTATGAGCAAGGCAGTTCATGTCGCAGTCAATTGATGTGATATTCTTTTTTTCTCTCTCTTCCTCCTTTTGTCCTTTCCTCCCTTTTTTCCTTTACTGAGATTCTCTTTGACAATAAAAAATGATTGATCAAAATTAGCCTTATGAATGTATGTGGCAAGGAGATAGTATACTAACGAGAAAAAAAAAATCAAACAGAGGATAGGAAATGAAGTAAGATTGGTTACTCCCAAAGCCCAGATCCACATGCAGAAATAAAAATGAGGAAAATTGCAGGAATCTAGGGGTCATGAGGCTCTAACTACATTTTGGAAATTGTAGCTATGGGTTAGAGATGCAGGGACAGACTTAAACTGTGCCTTAAACCAAGAACAAAGGCAGACAGGGATGAGATGGAGAAGAAAACCTTAGGAACATGCAGGAAACTCTGATCAACACGATTCAGGTGGATTAGAATTTTTAAATTTGTATTTTGACTCTAAAGAGACTCCAAAGTGTAAAGCAGAGGAATGAAGCTAACTCCTATATGTCCAGAGCAGAAAATATACATTACCCTCTGGAGTATTGCTTGGGTGATGCAGTAAGAAGGATCGTTATTCTAGGACAGGACAAGACTGTCTCCAAGGGCTTGGCTTGTTCGCATTCTCCCACTCCTAACTTAGGTCAGGTCCTCTCAGATCTGAAAGGGACCTTAGACTCATCTAGATGAACCACTTTCATTTACAAATGAGCTCACTGAGACTTGGAGAGTCTAAAGAACACTTTCGAAGTGCATAGCTAGTTATTTGCAGATGTAGCTGTTGAACCCTCACGTGAAAACTTAAGTAGGAAATTTGGACTCTCTTGCCTTTCGACATGAAAATATCCCCAATTTTCTTATGTTTTCTCACTTTCCTCCTTCCCAACCCTAACCAAACAGTTCTAATTCCCTGTTTATTTAAATTCTTCAATTAAATTTTTATAAAGTGCATCATAAGATGCTCCAACCTTTGGAAGGATAGAGCTTCTAGGTGTCATCAACTTGCTTTAGTCACAATCATTTTTATCTAAGGTGTCCTATCTTGGTTCAAAGTGACATTTTAAAATGTAAAATTGCTCAGACAAAAGTTAAAGTTTTCTTAATGAGAAAGATGATGATGGTGATGATGTCTTTGTAAGTAGGTGCTTTCTGCATTTTAAATAGCCTGTTTGTGAGTCTTTGATTCTCAAAGGATGCAAGAATCATTAGTGAGGGAAAAATGGCTTTTCTGGAACCCTAAACTGGAATAGGAGATCAGAACCTTATAACACAGACTGTACCAATGATGACCATCATTGGTCTATGCTCACTTTAGCCAGAAAGACGGCTCTTTTCACAGGGAGATGGGATGAGGACTCCTTCAAAGCCAGAGAGTTCAACAAATAGAGACAAATCAGGGAAACTCTGGCATGCTTTTGAGCCCTTGAGTGGTCTTACAGTCTAGTTTCTGTTTTGATTTCACTTTCAACCTACCAGGCACCAGTTTTTGCCAAAGGAGTTACCAACCAGTCATTTTGCATGCTCCTTTAAAAAAAAATGCCTGATTTTATTTTCTGGCCCAGAACAATTCATTATTACAAAGGCAAAATAGCATGAGCTTGCTTCTCTACCTTAGAAGAAAGTGGATTCCTGCCAATTGGTTTTTGGGGTGAAGTCTTTTGCTATAGGAAATCATCTTAGCCATTTTGGTTAAAAAAAAAGTAAAGAAGTTTAGATTCGGATCTCTAGCCATTATGGACATGGAGTTTTCACTTCTGCTTCCAGACTGCCTTGGTATGGAGAGATGGGGAGGAGGGGGCATCAGGCATGGGACACTGGCTTAATGGAAGATCTTCCTCTAACGGAAGATCGTTTAGGTGGCCACGGTGCCTGCCAGAGGGGACCACATAGTTACAACAAATTCAGAAAAGGTTATCAGGTTATTAGGATTCATGAAGGGGGTTCATGAAGGAAAGAAGAGCGTGGGCTGATGTGAATGTACTAAGGTGACCCAAATGCAAAATTGTCATATAGAAGAAGGCCTAGCTTTCAGGAAAGTTGTAAAATCCTAGCAAGAGATTTGCCCCAGAAACCTGTTTTACTTCTGTTGGAAACCAGAAAATGTTTATAAGCCTGAATATAGACTGCTGAAGTCATTTTCGTCTTCTGAATAGACTAGTGATTGGTTATAAGTAGTTTTTAAACCATCCAATTAGACATACATTATATTCACAATACTTTTATAGAACTAATGCTACAAAATGTGACGACACGGTAGCCACAGTCTGACAAGTCACTTTAGGATGGCGCTTATAAGGTGGGAGCACAACTACACTGGTTCTGCAGGGAGTGGACAGAGGTGGAAGCTCATTTTGCCTACGTTGACAATTGGAGTACTTAGTGGACATATGTTTTCATGGTGATTTCATTGCTTGGCTCTGATCTGATTTGCACTAACATACTAGGTACCACAGGGTCATGGCATAAAGAATTAATGGACTAGATATCATGGGACTTTAGGGGATATTTTGGTTGGTTTTGTTTCTCCAAGTGTTCACAATTTACATTTTTAAGAAAATAAAAATCACTGTCACAGCCATGCTTCTCCAGAGACCCTGATGATTGCATCAAAGATTGATAATTTTGAAGTTGAAAGACTTGCTAAATTGTTTGGAACATAACAGTTGCCTGGACAACTGTACATGGAGCATGCAAGTGACCACAGAGCTAGGAGACATCATAATTTGTGACTGATGGCTAGAAAAATCTTTTGATCACAGTTTAAAGTGGCTGATAGATTTAATTTCATTACTGGTAATTTTCAAAGGCCTTTTCTAATAGTCTATACTAAGTGCATTCATTGCTTTCCTTTTGTTGTTATTGTTTTTTATGTAGTTGTACCAAGTTTGTATGTTTTATCCCAGCAACTAAAGGGAAGTCTGCAAAATTAAAATCTGGGCAAAAGTCGTCTCTTTGAAAATTTTCTGGCTTTTACACAAAACCTCAGTGAAAAGAATGAATGTATTATCATATCCTATTGTTAAGTAAAACTACTCATTGGTGTTTACAAATTTTCAGGCTAAAAGCTCTGAGACCTAGGGAGTGGGGAGAAAGTCCGCCAGACTCTTGCAAAGTTGAGATTACTTGCTTGAGTGATTTGGAGACACAAAACAAAAAGCATAATAACATGTAGGAGTCCCCATCATTAGAACAACAAATAGAGCAGTATCTTGTATGTGTCTGATCCTCAACACCCGCGTCTTAGGCATGCTCACAACCCTCCAGGTATCCATAGCTGGCCGGGTAAGTCTAATCTGGCAATTACAGAAAAGCTGCAAGAAGGTCTTCCCTTTAAACACATGAACAGAGGGATGAGAAATACAGAAGGAAAACTAAAACTACAAAAATATGACTTTCAACTGTGAAAATAAATGTGTCCATTTATTAAGAGCTGGTGTCAATGCAGCCAAAATATACACCCATCCAGGAAATTCACCTGCTCCCTTTTGTCTTCGTTTTTGAATTTACTAAAATATATGTTTACATCACTGGACCACTTTTAAATTGTTTTAAAAACCCATTTCCCTTAATTGCAATTAATTCTGGTGGTAACCATCATTCTCCTTGAAGAAAAAGAGATAAATAAGAGAAATTGCATTAAAGAGCCTGGCCACAGAGTAAGTCATTTTGATTTTGCATTGTTAGATGAAGGGAAGATATTTGACAATGAAAAAAAAAAAGAAAAAATATATTTTCTTTCTAATAAATAAAAATAATTTAAAATGCTAGAGGCTATACATGACTATTTTAGTATGTTCATTTATAAATGAAATCATTTTCTTTTCCAAAATACATGGAAGCAATATTCAAGGCAGACAAAGAGAAAGATCTCTCTACTTTATTGTTCTTGCTATTCCTGCTTATCCTAACGTTTCCACCAGTGATTCAGCATGTAAGAGGAAGAAAAGTCACATCACCATTTATGAAGTTTGTCAGGCTTTAAAAAAATAGTTCTGGTCTCCTGGGAGTCAACATTCATCTTCAACTTCTCTGATTGGTGGAATCAAGCTGCTTGTGGATTTATATTGATTGATCTGGTTAGCCATGGGCTTGATTTGAATGTTTCTGGGATAGGCATTATCCGGTTCATCTGTAAACCATTTCTTTTCTGCTAAAGGACAAAATGGATAAAGAACAAAAAGGAGAAATGAGAAGCTTAATTAGTCCTAGGGTAAAGATGTTGGAAAGCTCATTGAAAACTGCAAAAAGGTAATTGATAGAAGCTTACGGTGAGTAATTGCTCAGAGACAGTGCAGTGTAGGGAGAACCCCAGAACCTGAAACATACCTCTGCTGCCTGTAGCAAGTGATGAACCAATGGAACACTGGGACTTGGAGGCACCGTGGGTGGACTTCAGAGAATAAAGAGGGTTGGAAGATAAACTCTGGCAATGTTCCCTGGGGTTCCTCTAGTGGCCTGAAAAACTTTGGTGAGGAGGAGATGCTGAGGACATCAAATAATGGATATGGACATTGTGGCTGAGGAAAGAATTGTGCATCCACCAATTTGAGTGGAATAAGTTTCTAGATCTTATTCCATTGTCCCTGCCGCAGAGTGAGTGGCCTAGAATCTTATGCAGGATCTCCTCCTCCCAGCCTTTACTTGGCTTTGCTTGTAACAAGCATACTTAAAGGTATACTCAATTAGACCTCTCTTCTGCTTCTTTTGCAGCCAGTTTTGGGGATCTTAAAGTAAGGCCACAGATTTTTCTGGCAAATGACAGCGAAAATCAGAATAGCACCCAATGTTTTAGAAGGATTTTGAGATGGCTTTTATTTCAAAAAGAAAACTCTGTGTTGGTGTAAAGTTATAAAAAGAATTCATAGTGGCAATATCTTAAACAACTATAATAACCCAAGCTGTCGACAGAAGAACTCCACACAGTCTTGGCATTTCATTTCCACCCTAAATACAGAGAGGGCTGAGAGAGAATGCTGAGTCAGGGCATCCGGGGCTGGGATGAGAATGGAAACAGCCTAACATCCTTGTAGCTGTTCAGTGCTCTTTCACAAGACTTGGTCCTCATCCCCACTGCCTTCCAGGATCAAAAATTTCTACAAAATCACCCAGGTGTGTAGATATGAAGAGACTGGGAGAATAGGACGTTCTAACTTGGGAATTACATGCCTCATTTTAGTTGCTTAGTAAAAGGAAAGAAAGAGGGAAAAAGCTTTCAAGCACACCCACTGCTATAGACAATGGCCTCTCTGGTCTCCTTTTCAGCCTATGAGAACAATTCAAACTGCCTTGTTAGGGGTCCTGGATTGATAACGTTAACAAAAATTGCTCACCTGGCTTGACAGAGGATCACATGTGTGTGTGTATGTGTTTCTCCCTGTTTGACTAATGATTCATAAATTCAGCATCGATGATGAGCTCACGATCACTCTGCTTCTATTCTCCTTGGTCCATACTTTCTCTTGCTGTGTCAAATGCCCTGAGCCCTCAATGTAAACACTGTCACTGGAGTAGGGTGTGCCCTGATGAAAGCCCACTCACTACCTTTTATTCAGCAGCTCAGTTTACCCCCAGGAAACTTACTGCCTCTTGGATCATTCTCCACTGCCCTTTCTCCTGTGCTGGCTCTCTCACCTATTATAATTAAGTTCACTTTGATTTGAACAGATTGGACGATAGGAATTCATAATGCTACATCCTCACAGTGAAGCTAACTGATTAAGTGCTTTAAATTATTCCCCCTGACAGAATGATAAAGTTACAATCTGTTCTGAGATGATCTACAGCTTGCCAGACTCCTACAGCTTCTTTCTACATTCATTTATCTTTTTGTCAAGCAGAGTTTTTTTTTTCCCCTAAGCTTCAATTCCATAGATCTTTTAAAGTCATCAGCACATCTGAATTATTAATGAGGCTTTAGAGGCAAGGTTCCTGATGGGCTGGTTAAAAAAGATTGTATAGAAATCCAGGACTGTGTACACATCAAAATAATTTCAGCTCCATTTAAAAAACCATTTAGTTCAAGTGTGACATAGATGAACCATTATGCATTTGTGGAAACCAATTTTTTGTGATCTACTATTAAACTAACCCTTCAGAGAGAAGTAAAGTGTAGTGGTTATCATGTTTTAAAAGCATTGCCAGGCTGCTGAAACAATTTCAAACCATGACTTTTTCCAACAGTTTATACGTAAAGATGATTTTCAGAAGAGCCCAGATCTGTGCTGTTTGTCTGAGCCGCCCTTGGTTTCGGCCAGCCATTATGTGGACTGATTTTGCAAAGGGATTTCGTACTAGGTTGGACATGCCAGGTTGGAAGGGAGAGTGAACTCTGCTGATGGAAACAAGTAGGTCTTCGGGGTGAAAGACCTAAGACAGCTGCAATTTGCTGAAATTTTATAACTGCTGCAGAGAATAATTGTTCAGAATTTAGTCTTTACAGTTCAATTCAAAGTCGGCATTTTGACCTTTCACAGTAGAGAGAATATCAATTTCCTTCTGCTGTCTGTAAGAAAGAGAACATTATTTCCCCATTTAAGCTTCTTTCTCTCTTTCTTTTTAAATTTCTTGCCATAAAAAAAAATCTAACCAGAGTAACACTGTGTTTTGCTTAGTCAACTTCAACACAACAAGGAGTTGTGTTAAAGCACACCCTGGTGATGAGGTGAGGTTTTCATTGTGCCTGAGAAATAGGCTTTTTAATTCAGCGTCTTGTAAGCTATAAATATATGTGTTGTTGGAGACTTGGTTAGTTTAGATAAATGGCGAGGAAATAGAAATATATTAATGTTCTGAGATTGTACTAAAATGTCTTGGGGCGAAGGTGTTTTTATGAAGAAATTCTCCCAAAGGGCTTCAGAGGGACGCACACTTCATCGATCGCCAGCCACTCCACTGCAATGAAGAGTGCTTCGATACGACAAGGACATTTTGGTCCATCGATTCTTGCCTTCCAAAGAAGAAACTGCACCAATGAGTGACTCCAAAAGGAGCCAGCAGGAAGAGTACTCAGAGAAGGAATTCAAATGAGTGCTGAAGTGGTCCAGGATAAATCCAGTCCCTGAGTTTATCTCCTTTCCCTGCCTCATTCTACATGCTGGAAAGATTTCCGGGAGCTTTATTTTTATCCCTAAAATGAGAAGGGCAATGGATCTGGTTGTGACAGTCTCCTCACTGTGAGAGAAAAATAGCTCCATTTGTTAATAAGCTTCTTGAGGATGCAACACATGATGTCATCACTGTGAGTACAATGTGTGACCTCCCTGGAGGGAGGGAAGGAGAGGATTTCACAGCCTGTGGCAAGCGGACTAGTAGAATATAACTACAGAGAGACGCTGGTAAAAAAAAAAAAAAAAAAAAAAACACTGCTATTGGGAGATGTCACTTGTCAAGACCAGCCATCCTGTGAGCTGTCCACCATGAATAAACAATGAGGCATAGGCCAAGGAGGTGGCGTAAGGCACTTGGTTAAGGTCCAATGGATCTGGCTCTCTCACAAATTTCTGAGCATGCAGAAGGCAACCTTCTCAATGTTGATGTTTCGATAAAAAGGGCTAGTGCCCATGAAGCACTTACCACAGGTCCAGATACATAGTACATACATGTGAGCTGTTAAGACTATCAGTATTATTAGTAGTATTAGCAGGCAATAGAGCAGAGTGGCAAAGTTCATAGACTTTAGTTTTAAATTCCACTCTGCCACTTCTTGGCTGGGTGACTTTGAACAAATCTGTTCCTCAGATCCCGCATCTTTCAAACGGAGATACTACCGGCATCTCCATCTGAGGTTGTCGTGAGGACTGGATGAGTTAAGATACGTAGAGAGCTTAGAAGAGTGTCTTGCCCGTGGTAAGCACTAAGGTGTTAGCTTTTAGTATAAGGTTAGCATTAATATGAGTACTCTCAGTACTAAAGGACTACATAAGGATGGGTAGTACCTTTTGGTGTGATTGAAAATGGCTGGAGGTGGGGAACTGAGGTGTATAAATTGGGGTGCTAGTCTGAAGAATGGGGATTGTGGCAGTAGAGATGACAGGAGGCTTTGGTTGGGTAGTCTTCATTTGGAAGGTGAAGAGAGGAAGGGATGGCCCAATGCTCTGTCTGGGGAGTTCAGGGCTGCTACCCTCCTGTGGTACCTGTGTCTTTGAAATGTTGGCTTTCACTTGACAGGTGTTCTACCCCATCTTCAAACCATCTGTATCTTCCATTTCTACTTTCGTCACTGAACTGAAAGGGTCCAGAATAAGAGTCACGACTTCCTCCAAAGGAGTGGGCTATGGTGGGGAAGGGCCCCAGACCTGGGCTCATATAACTGCCTGGTTACTCAGCAGCAGAGAAACAGACTGCCCTGTGAAAACTGAGCCTCCTTGTTGGTTCCGTGGGTTGTAAGTGCTGAGGGATTTAGTTTTTTCACATAACTACTCCCCAGAGAAGAGTGCATTAAAGGGGAGATGATGATACAGCAAAGGCATTTAGAATAATTGGCCCCGTTCTCACCCAACACAAGCTGAGGTTTAGAGAGAAAGGACTAGAAAGGAAAAAGTTCCATTTGGATAGAGACAATAGTTGAGAACAGTAAGAGCCAACAAGGAGCTCATGCCTTCAAGAGTAATGCTGCGTGGTTTTGCATCTCACATTTCTGAGAGGCAGTCTGGTATTCATCCTCTGCTGGGCAGAACTCAATGTCCCCAGTGGATCTGACCCATCTACACTGCCACCTTTCCTCTCCATGGGCAAAGTATGGCTATTTCATAGAAATGAAAATCATAGTATCAGAACCAGAGTAGTTTCTGTTTATGAATCTGTCTCACTTCTTTGCAACATGTCCACCATGACTGAAAGTCAAATGCTGCCATTCACTGAGCAGAGCTAACTGTACCCTCCTGGCCTCTTTTGTGGCCCTTGGTCCAGCTGACACCTCAAGGGCAGACTTTTCACTCCTCACTTTCAGGTGGCAGGGGATAATCCCTCTCACCTCCCTATGCAATGAATGTGCAACCTCCTGGTGGGAGATAGTCAACCAATATGGTGACAGGTGCTCACAGCTACTTCTTTATCATGTTATGACAAAGGAAGGATGGGCTGAAAGAAGTGATTGAGACATTGATTTTTACCCTGTCTTGACTTTCACAAGCCCTGAAGTTTCTGCGCTATCCTCTTTCTCCTTCAGCAGCCTGTTGCTATAGGAACCTGGCAGGTTGATTTAATTGTCTCTATTGGGACGCAGACACCTTTAGGCTTTTCCCATGTTGAGGAAGAGCCAGTCAAAAGGTTTTTCTGGTCATCTGGGATCTTGACAATGCTGGCAGGAAGCACAGTCAGTCTCTCTACTCACTGAACTTACAAGGCTGTCCTCCTTTTTCAGAAGCTGTGTACTTAGCTGGAGAAAGTGCCGACAGCACAGCAGCTTTCTGAAGCACCTAAAGGCGTCCGGTGTATTTTTTTAAACGATAAGCTGAGGAGGTAAAGATAATTTATAAGATGATGAAAGGTATAAAAGTGTTGAAGGTCAACTTATTTCACAACAGTCATTGATTACCTATTGTGAGTAAGGTTCTGGGTCATAACCTTTAATATTTATCACAGAATTTAAAACTTCTCTCACTTGTGGTAAATTTAACTATATGTATAAGGGTCCAGCTTTTTCTTCCTCCATTTGAACTGGTTTCTAGAAGGACACTGGGTAGCAGTCATTAGGGATGTTGATTTCATGATCATCTGAGCGTTGGGGCTGAGAAGTCTTCACTGCGCCTTCTGGTCTACCCACTTACTTAAGGCTCAACCCCTCAAAGCCTAAAGCAAATTGGACTGAATGGTTGACAAATTGCTTCTCTTCTAGAATGGTGCAGATAATTGAGATTCTGGCAGTTGTTCTTTCTAAATGCACGTACTTTCTCTTCAAATAACTCTTTCACTTTCTATCCTTATCTACTTGTTTCCTTTTTTTGGTGGGGAGGGGGAAGAGGAGAGACCTAATATAAGAGCCTTATATACTTTCTTCCAAAGAGAACCTGAAAGAGGAATGGGAAGTTTGGGGTCACATGGAAAACAATGGAGGAGACTCTTTGTTCTATTGAGGAAAGTATAATATAGTAGTTTTGGCTAATAAAATAGGAGTAATAATGACACTTTTTTCATCATTGAATATATCATTACCCAAGTACAGTCACCTCTTAGTTGTGTGGCCAAAGTCCGGGGAAAATCCCAAAATTTCACCTCATGTCACAGTCTGTTCCCACTCCATTCCCATCACAAATAATCTCATCAGAGTTGCTAACAGATTGTATATAAAATGCATTTCGGATTTACTTCTCTCTATCTGCCCAATCTCTGGTTGGGATTTAACAAATGTCTGAAAGACAGGTGGCAGGAGAGACCTGGGTAATAAAGAGACTGAATCGTCAGTGCCCCGATAACTGGGTGTGGGCTATTGAGTTGATAGATACAGCTAAACAGCTTTAATTCGAGGTCACACTGTTCAAACATAAAGGAGACCAGTGCTTTTGCCGTTAATAACCCTCCTGGTTTAAACCAAAAGGAGGATAAAATATTAACTGAGAAGCAGGTTTGCCAAATGGAATAGCTCCAAATGTTTTCCAGGAAAAATTATCACCTGGCATCATCACTTGATTTAGTAGGTCTTGCCAAGATAAACACAGAGATGTGGACAGACTGATGGGGGACTGGGTTGGGGTGGTGGTAATGGGGGGAAGTGGAGGAAGCTGGGTTTCTTGATGGGAAAATGCTTTTGGACTTGGAGCAAGGTACCAAGGTGGGCAGGGAGGCCACGTGCAGATTTAAAGGCAAGCCAGATGGAGAGAAGTTCCCCCCAAATTACCCAACCCCATACCCAGGAACACCAAAACAAACTCTAAGGGATCTAGCAGTAGCAGCAGCACAGCCTCATTGCGCTGAGCAATTTAGAAAGTGGAGGAAGGAGGAAGA
The DNA here is from genome assembly GCF_037783145.1 of Equus przewalskii. NCBI lineage: Eukaryota > Metazoa > Chordata > Mammalia > Perissodactyla > Equidae > Equus > Equus przewalskii. The sequence goes on from NC_091831.1 coordinate 64,307,378, forward strand.
GGAGAAGGAAGGGAAAAGGAGGGGAAATGGGGAGGAAGAAAGCAAAACAAAATAAATAAAACCACAAACAGAATAATATAAATAAAAATAAACAAACCAATAACAGAATAAAATTTTAACTCCTTTTTTTTTTTTTAATTTCACAAAAGTTTTCACAAGGACAACGTTATAGAAGAAAACCCCCAGCAGTGGCTAGGTCATGCAGAACCATTAATTGTCATACCTTGGCCCATTCTATTCATCCTTGTTGCACTTTAGAGAGAGAAGTAAGCTATGTGAGTTTTACAATGCTTTTAAACTGTCATATTTCCTGTTGAGCACTTTAACTGGCACATTCTTATAGTTATAAATGTTCTGAGGGCATAAATTTATGAAAGCATAACATATAGAACTCCTTTGCAAAGAATGCATGAAGAGCTCTTCATGGTCCAAAACTAGGGGATATGTGTGTGTGTGTATATATATATATGTAGTTATTATATATAAAAAGATACATAATATATAAATCAATATATAGGGACAGAAATAATTTGAAAAGAATCTTGCTCTCATAGGGCATTTTGATATACACGTATACAATTATTCCCCACCCCATTACTGGTTTGAATACTGCACTGCCCTGTCTTTGGTGTGGGGGCGGAGGTTTTGACTGAGTCTCACCATTTTGTCAGTAAAAGTGCTTGTCAATCCACACAGCAAGCAAATCTCCAAAACTATCATGCTTGGGGGGACAAGGGATCCAAAATCTAAACCCAAAACATTCACCATAAAAACACCTTTTTAGAGAGGTACAGCTGTGACAGTTTTCTCCTCCCATCGACCCCTATTCTGTTTGGTGGAATTTTTTAAAGTAAACATTTCACATATGTGTATACCAGGCCAGGGCTAGTCCATTCATCCCAGAATTTGGTTACGGTGGAGTTGGTTGATTTTTAAGAACTACTGCACTGCATAAAGCATGATTTGTGTGCATAAAACATCTGACAACTGTATATGGAAAAAAGGTTATTTTTCTACCTTTCCACTCATGCTTACTGTTAAAGAAAGAAAACAAAAGAAAAAATAATTAAACCAAAATGTGTTTGGCTCACTGTTGTACTCATCTTCTTCTCCCCATCTCATAATGACAAGGAGCAGTTCTCCATTTGTCATTCACCTGCCTAAGTGAATTGGCTGTGTTAAAGAACTTGCCGAGGAGCAATGTCTCCCACCAGCTTTCTGCTTTGGGACAGCCTACTCCATGCAGCTGTGCCAGCAGTTAAGGTGGTAGCTGGCTTTTGTGTTTGTTGCGTGAACTGTGGCTTGATCCTCCTACATTCTGATTTATTTAGCATGTCGGCTCCTAGAAAAACATGATCTGCTGCTGGGTTGATCTTCCCCTCCCGGACCATGGCCCTCACCCTGGCTCCTGCCTGGTGCTGGGGACCGAGCTAATCAAACAAAGGGGAGTAAAAAGGTCCCCTGAGAATTCGTGGAAAAATACTTGCTCTTTCCTGAGCATTATTTATTCTGTACATAAGGTAAGTGATTCACCTTTTAAAGGATGTAAAAGTCCCAGGAAGGCAGTTTTTAATGACTCACATCTGATATTTATGATACATATGGCTTTTCATCCCAAATGTCAAAAGTGAAAGAAAAAAACAGCTATTCATATGGCAGCATAAGGAGACAAAATAACAATATGCAATCAAAGCTCTTTTCACTTAAATTAAATGACTAGAATTTGATACATCCACGAATGGATCTACTCTCACTCTATAGTAAGAGTAGAAATGTTCATAGGAACTCCTAAAGGAAGCTAGCTCTGGGACAAAAGGCCTTGGTGAGTAACTAAAAAATCTCTAATGTTCTCTTATAACAAGCAGATACTTACTAATCATCTACACAAATGGCGAAAGCCTCTCAAATGCTTCTCGATACTTCGGCCCAGAGAGCGGAAACAATTGATATGGTTTCATTGCTTTTTGGTTGCTTATTTCAGATAAACGTGTGTATATATATTACTGTGTATGTATAAAAAAGAAAGAAAGGACAACAACAAAATCAAAACCCAAAGCACCCTGATAATCCTGATAAATCAGAATAAACTTTTCTTCTACATGAACTAAACTTGCTTTGCATAACTGACGTTGATCGCACGTGCTCTCTTCTAATCTGTGAACTCGTTCCTGCAGTGAGCTATTTATGTCGGGAGCATGCCTTCGGGTTATTTCTCCCCTAGAATCATAAATAACTTTTGGTCCTTCTGCTTATTTGCTGTTGTGCTCAAGGGTTTTATGGTGGTGAAATAAAAATGACAACCACATGCACACTATCATACATATGCAAATATGTGTAAAAAAAAGGGGGGACTACAGGGGAAAATGGGGAAAGTTACTGTTGGGAACACCCACTGGGGAAATGAGTGGCAGATACAGTTTCACACACGGTGGCAGTGGATACACATATCAAAGCCGCTCTTCCTGCACGTACTTCTGTTTGTCTCGGGACTCCCGGGACTTGGGCCGGTTCTGTCGGTTTGCTGTGGATGGGATGGAGTGAACGGAGGAACTCTTCTTGCTGGAGGACTGCGATGAGTGGGAGGAATGGGAGAGGCTGGCTCGGGACTGGCCGGCGTTGTGGTCAAACTGCATTAAGCAGAAGATCAGGTCCGTCGGCACAAGTTCAAACTCGTATGGGGGGTTGGTGATGACATACCTGGACGGGAAAGCAAAGAGGTCACAGCCTGGGGATAACTGGGTAGAGAATTCACTCCTGTCTGAACCAGAAGGAACTGCCTGGTTCCTCAGGTCTGCCAGAGGATCTGGATGATGGACTTCTAGCTGATCCAAGGCCTTAAAAATTATCTTCCAATCTGAACTAAATCTTCCTCTGTTTAAGACAACAGAAGAGGCCAACCATGAGCCCTGGCAGGGATGCTTAATTAGTGCCAATAATGGGAGAACCAAGCTGTGCTTCCTATGGTCTGTGTGCCCTTTCAATACAATGTCAAGTTCACTGCTGAGCCTGAGTAGCCCAACTGCATGAAGGAGGTTTCATGAACTGCACTGTGACTTTCATTCTAGAATGTTCTGACAAGCCCAGACACATGTCACAGGATCTTTGTTTACCATGACTTAGCATCCTGTTAGTCCTTCCTCATTCTTTACGTTTTAAAATTTGGTGGGATTTTTACGAAATGAAAGACTATCAAGCACACCCCTGCCTATTTGTCAGTCCTACTTTAACTGTTCTCAATATGATCAGGCTTTCTCTGGTTAATATCAGACATGACTAAAAAATCACTATGTTTCATGTACAGTGGTGGATCTCAAAGTGCAGTCCTCGGGTCAGACATATCAGCATCACCTGGGAACTTCTTAAAAATGCAAATTCCTAACCAACCCCACCCCAGACCTACTGAATCAACCACTTTGGATGTGGAGCCCAGCAATTTGCATGTTAATAGGCTCTGCAGGTGATTCTCAAACTTACTAAACTTTGAGAACACACTGGTCTACAGTAGTTACTCTCAACTCTAGGTATACACTGTAATCTCTGGGCATTAAAAAATTATATATATTTTCATTCCAGAACAGTTAAGTCAGAGTAATCAGAGTATTTTTTAAAAAGCACCCCTGGTCATTCTAATATGTGAGCAGGGCTGAGAAAACTCACTTCTATAGCATTGTTTCCCAGGGCATATTATGCAAAGGCACTGATTTTGGTAATTCTAGCAGGTAGTTTCAATTCGGGGCTGCTATGAATTTATTTTAATGCATATTAGAAAAATATAACTAGCACACAAAAACTTATTTTTTTCTTCTGCTTAAGACGATAATATATAATTTTCTTAAAATAAATATATAAAAGTAAAAAAGTGAGTCAATTAAAAACTGTATTAAATAAAAATATAGGTGTCTAAGACATGGCAAAGGAACTATTTATCTTAAACACTAGCAATATGCAATATCTCTATATTAAGTACCAACAGAATTATCCCAGTAGCTAGAGTTTGAAGGAGATGCTTCTATTCAGACTTTTGTAATTAGATGATAAAATTATTCTATAAAACTTGGCTTCTTCCCATGATGCCGTTACATCTGCTATGAGTAATTAAAGAAAAAAAGCTTCCCAAAGGGAAAAATCCTGCAAACTCAGTGTTGGCTGTAATCACGGCAGGGTAATTTGCACACTGAGAGCCTGTATTTAGACCTTTGCCTTCACAGTGGGGGACAGGAGAGGGCATTTGTGTCTCAGCTCTGGAATGAGAGAGCAGAGTGGAAACACACTCACCTTTTTGTGCATTGGCTAGGGGTGCTAAGGTGAGCATCTCTCAGCCGGTAAATTCCAAAACAAAGCATGTTATACGTTTTCAGAGCTTTGCAGAACAGATCACCATAACAACCACCATCCTGGGAGTCAACAAAAGAACAGAGAGAAACATCATCTTTATTTGCCTGAAAGCAGAGGTCCTGGGAGAAAAGGGCCTTTTCATGAAAGCTTGTTTTGGTATCTCCTGAGTTAGAGGGTCTGTACTGATGGATTGTGGCTGAAGAAGTCAATGTAGTTAACAGCCTACACCCAACACTGGTGATTTTTAGGGATCAGATAATAACGAGGTTTTCCTCTGGCTTTCTGCAGTTTTCCATCTGTAGCAATAAGAGCTCTGAGGAAACTGTACCTCTCCCTCACAGTGAGGGCATAAAGCTTCAAAATCTCGGATGTATGCTCACTGAGGAGAAGAAACCAGCTCTGCAAAATGGTGATTACGTTTAGCCCCAGCTCAGCTGTAATCACTGCGATCTGACTGTGTTGTCAAAACTGCTTGAGTGATAATTAATATCACTGCAAGGAGAAAAGACCCCACCAGGTACTATGGTGACAGACTCTTTCAGGGAAGGACTGTGCGAAAAGCACAATTTACAGACCTCAGAAATGGCAAGGGTGGAAGAGAATGTGTTTCCCCAGGAGCTGAAGGTCTGCAGGCTGAATAACTGGGATTCACAGTTCTAATCAGTTCACAATCACCTTCCAAGGGTCTGGGGCCTGATGTGGAAGGTGAAAGCAAATTCATTCACTTGGAAATGCTGGCTTCATGCAGCCAGGTGGCTTCAGGTAGGAGTTATTATAGGAAGGGCACTGAAGAATGACTTCAGTGGGAATAAAGTGACTGCATTTGTCCTTCCTGTCATTGGAATTTCCATGGGGCATCTTATTAGAGGACACAAACAGAACCAAATCTTACCATTATTTAAAGTTTTTGTCCTTTTAAAGTGTATCATTAAGTAAATGATAGACGAAAAGAGCCACTAGCTATGGAAGCTGCCTTTCAAAAAAGCCCAGTCTAACATAGGTCCCTGCCTATAAGCAAATTATAATACGGTACAAGTCGGCATCAGGGTTTCAGAAGAAATGGAGAAAGCGATGCTTTCCTTGGGTGACACTATTGTTTGTACAATGGGTCTACTGGTTCCCAAGGCTTGTGACTCCACCCCTTGAACACTTCCATGGAGTAGGCTTGGAATAAGGATCAAGGCTGCACACTTCTGCCAAAGTGCTTGAATCAGGCTGGTGCGTAGAACCCAAAGGGAGGCATTGGTCCCTCTGCAGCAGGGAGGGCATGGGAAAGAGCAACTGGGTCCAGCCCAGAAATCAGAAGATCTAGGTCTGGAATTGGAGACATTAAAGGATCTGCATGAGATGCTGTTTGTCTGGCCAGTGGTTCTGGATGCACATGATTTCCAGTGGTGTTTTGAAAACCACCAGTGCCTGGGTCATACTCGGATACAAAAATTCAGAATCCTGGAGGCAGCGCACATCCATCAGTGGTTTTTAAACACTCCTCATGGCTATTAATGTGCAGTTGGGGTTAAGTAGCTCTGAGCTTTGCTAAACCCTATAGAAAGGGTCCCCAGAACTGGCTACATGTTGGAATTACCTGCTGCCTCCTATCTCATGGTCAAAGATACCTGAGGTGAGTAAGTCCACTGGCTCTGAAGCCAGGGTTCCTGGTGCGAATTTCTGAGAGGGCTGGTCCTCAGTCTCTCTGAGCCTTAGTTTCCTTAGAGTGTCTGATAATAGAACCTACATCAAAGTGTCACCACGAGGATAAAAATGAATGACTATGCGTAAAGTACAGTTCCGCATACACAGTAAACCATCAACATCACCTCTTACTGTTATTTACCATACATAGAAAAGACAGATGCCTAGCTTGTCACTGTCTGGCACCCAGTTCATTTGGACCAAGCTGTTCCCAAACAGCAGGCCTAGGTGACCTCTGTGCCATGAACTTACCCCCAAGTCTGCAAAGGGCCCATCCAGCAGTGCTAACTGGGCTACGCGGCAGCGGTCCCTGTTGGCCAGCGTCTGGGGGGTGCTATAGCCCCCTCGAAGTGCATTCTCCTCAGCAATCAGAGCCTCGAGCTCCGGCGTAGCTCCTCCGGTCACCAGGGTCCGGATCAGGGTAAGGATATTGTCATTGAAGTATGTCTGGGAGGAGAGAGGGAGATGGGGGAAGAGTCCTTTAAGCAAACACCCTAAAGTCACAACAACCGATGTCCAAATTACAACTTTTCTTCGTATCTTCTGTTTAAAGTTCTGGCCTGTCTCTTCAAATAATTTTATGTGGGAAGTGACAAGACAGCAGCCTCCAATTATTCTAATCTTTTCTCTCCTACTTGGTTCTGCCACAGGAGCCTGACTTTTAAAAAACAATTCATGGGAGATTTTTCTTTTTTCTTTCTTTCTTTCTTTTTTTTTTTGGTGAGGAAGATTGTTCCTGAGCTAACATCTGTGTCAATTTCCTCTATTTTGTTTTTGGGACACCATCATAGCATGGCTTGATGAGCGGTATGTAGGTTCATGCCCGGGATCCAAACCTGTGAACCCCGGGCTGCTGAAGAGGAGCACACAAAATTAACCACTACACTACCAGGCCAGCTCCTCATGGGATTTTTATTAAAGGGCTAAAGTCTAGATGGTTGGTGTTTACCATAATTGGTGTTAGTAGGGATATAAATACTGCTTCCCCTCTTCGAGTCCCATGTGTCTACAAGAGACTTTGGAGGTGTGTAATAAAATGCAGCCTGCCCAGGCTGTTAACCCAAGCAGGACTGCCTCTCAGGTCCTGTCACCCATCTGCTAGGAAGCCACCTCCCCTCAATAGAGGCAAAACTTCTGTCTGTGTTGGAATGAGATGCTCGAGCATCTTAAGTCCACACACTTAACAATGTATCACATGCTTTGATAACAGTCTAACCCAGAAGTCTCTATCAATTAAATACGATAGACAAATTTATGATGAGGTGAATGTCCTGGTGTGTGCACTTTTGGTTTTATTTCTTAAATAACCTCAATAGTGTGAGGCAAAAATAGCTTATTGGAGAAGTTTCCCTCTATGTATATTTTTGTCTCACATCTGAAACATAATAGGTCTGTTAGGAACAAAACAATGGGAGTTTAAAAAAATTAGTAAGATGTCAAATAAAAGAGCTCCAAAAGACATTTGTCACCCAGTCTAACTCGAGAAAATCTCGGTTAAGGGCTGCATTCCATTTTCTGGTGTAAGAGGAAGTCCAACAGGCTAAATAAAATCAAACCAGATTTCACCTGTGGCTTCTGAGTACATATGGCCCTTTAGAAGAGGTTAGAAAAGACAGGTGCATTTTTACTTCAGCAGTCTCTTAGACAGTTTACCTGGAAAAACATAGTGGGGAAAGAACCAGGTAAGGATGAGTTCTCGTGCTTTGCCATCACTCTTTCTGTGTCTTCGGGGAGGCTGCCTAATCATTCTGGGTTTCAATTTTCTCATACATAAAATAAGCACAGCTATTAAGTTCAAGTTTATATGCAAAGAATTCCATGAGGACTTCTGAGTTAAGATGATAGCTGCTAGTGGGGGCTGGGTTCACTTTCCTCAGTGAAATGCTTGCAAAAACACCCAAAGTGATGCAAAATTCTAACAGCAAAGGAGACTGGGAATGTTATTCAAAACCTGCTGGAGGGTGAGGAGAGTGTATCATCCACCAGAGCTCAGATGTGTCCAGGGCAGAGAAGCAGAACACGGACAAGTAGGATGAAATGTTGCTGGAGTGGTTAAGGATGAGAGTCAGGCTGGGGGTTAATGCTGACTTCACCGCTCAGAAGCTGCAGGGCCTTGGAAAGTTACCTTACACTTTTGTGCGTCAGTTTCTTGATCTGTAAAATGTCATAATAGAGTGGTTATGAGGACTGTACAACCTAATACATGTAAAACACTTGGACAAGTACTTGGCTCAAAGGAAGCACCAATCAACACGTTGGGCCTGATATGAGAGAGGTGGGGTCTTTGCTGACAAAAGGAACAGTCAGCTCATTCCCAACCTTCCCTTTAAAAAAATCTTTTTTTTTTTCCAGGAGTGTGGGCAAACCAAGGCTGTTCATTTTACCCTTGAATCCACACTTCTCAGTCTGCTTCCATTCTAAGACCCCAGTGAGGGTCACAGGGGACCGCATCTTGGGATGGGACAGCAGCGGGACAGGCCACCAGAGGGGGACTCTAGTGGTTTGGGGCACATATACAAACATTTCCCAAAGTTTTCAGAAGTAACTCCTCTTCCCTACAGTCCAATAACCCACCCTTAGAAGCAGGAGGCCCCTCTGCAGCCCTGTAGCACACTAAATGAGTGAGTGCGAGACACAGAACTTTGACAAGGCCTTTGGGCTCTAATTACCCTTCTAGATCAAGACCGAGAAGAGTTCAGCAGCACCCAAGGTGGACAGCAAATCATTCAAGACCTCATATACTGAAAACCAGACCCCTCCTTGCTCAAAGGTAGTGAGACAAAAGAAAAGTCAATATAAGTATTTTTTAAAAAGGAATGACGGCGTTTAAGACAGAAAAGCACCCTTTTAACTGGCTAAATAGTTACTGGAAGAAGTAAAAGAAAAATTTAGGAAGCATGTGTTTTGGAATCAAAATGAAAACTTTAAAATAGAGTATCTATAACAAGTAAAAGATCAGATAATAAGAAAATTGAATTCATACAACTATCCAATTATTTTTATGTTAGATATTGAAATTAAAAGGGATGTAATAAGAAACAGTTAAAAGAATCCAATACACTTTCCTGATAAACACACTCAACAAACTAGGAATAGAAAGAAATATCCTCAGCATGATAAAGGGCATGTATCAAAAACCCACAGCTAACACCAGCCTTATTGGTGAAAGACTAGATGCTTCCCCTTTAAGACCAGGAACAAGACAAGGAAGTCAGATCTCACCACTTCTATTCAACATAGCACTGGAGGTTCTAGCCAGGGCTAGAAAGAAATAAAGGTATCCGTATCAGAAAGGAAGAAGTAAAATTGTCTCTATTCACAGAGAACATGATCTAATATATAGAAAATCATAAGGGATCCACTAAAATGCTATTATAGGGTAACAAGTGAGTTCAGCAAGGTTTCCAGATACAAAGTCAACATGCCACTATCATTTGTGTATCTATGCACTTGCAATGAACAACACAAAAATGGAATTAAGAAAACAATTCCACTTACAACAGCATCATAAAGAATAAAATAGTTAGGAATAAATTTAACCAAGGAAGTGAAAGACTGGTACACTGAAAACTACAAAATATTGTTGCAAGAAATTAAAGAAAATCTACATAAGTGGAAAGACATCCTATGTTCATGGATTGGAAGACTTGCTATTATTAAAATGGCAATAATCCCCGCACGATCTACAGATTCAATGCAATCTTTATCAAAATCCCCATGATCACTTTTACAGAAATGAAAAAGTTGATTCTAAAATTCATATGAAATTGCAAGCAATCCCAAATAACCAATCTTGAAAAAGAAAAAAAAAAGTTGGAGGGCTCACACTTGCTGATTTAAAAATGCACTGCAAAGCTACTGTAATCAAGACAGTGTGGAATGAACACCTAGGGAAATCTCATCAAGATGGCGGCATAAGCAGACTCTGAACTCATCTCCTCCCACAAACACAACCAGGTTACAACTATTTTTGGAAAAATCACCCTGGATAAAAAACTGAAAACAGGATAAAAAGAACCCCCACAACAAGGAACAGTCCTGACTAAGGCAGATGAGGCAGATATTCCTGCTGGAGAGAAAAAAGTCACCTTTGGGAGCAGTGGAGTTTCTCAGGTGGCCAGGTGGGAGCCACCATAAGGTACGCAGCCCTCCCTGGAGGAGTGAGGTCTGGAGCAGGGACTGATACTGCTATAAGCATCCTTCAGCCTCACCACAACTGAGACGAGGGTCTTACTATCTGGCTTCTCTGGCTATTAACTGCAGTGTGGAATACCCCCAGAAAAGCACCTGGATGAGAGCTGTAAAGACCCGGGTCTTAAAGTGCCCACACACAAACTCACCCGTCTCAGCAAGCTAAAATCATCAGAGGCTGACAGTCCCTTGGTGAAAAGAGACTCATCTGCTGGGCTCTGGGGGCATCTCGGAGAGAGGAGGGACCTCTCCAGAGACTGAGACATTGGTGGGGGCCATTGTTCTAACCTGGTCCTGGTGTGCTGACACAGACCCCAGAAGATGCCATTGAGGTTCTTCCCCTGGCCTGTCAGCCCAGGGATCTGCCACACCCACTAGAGCTCAGATTTAATCCAGTTCAGCCAGGGCAGGCAGCCCACCCTAGGGACCCATCCCACCCAACAGCAAGCCCTCAGGCTACTTGTTGGCCTGCATTGACTGCGTGTCTTGATCCTCCACAGGCAGGCAAGTGTCTCCACCTCTGTGGGGCAGGGCCTGTGTGAGGACCAGGTGAACTGTGGGGGGCATTAGTGGAGAGGTGGGGGCCTCTACAGTGGGATATCAGGGTACACTCCAGGGGGCTGGGCAGTGTGAATGGACCAGGACTGTTTGATGGTGTGTGTGGTCCTGTGGGGGGTGAGGCTTATCAGCAGCAGAAGACCTGTGCTTCACAAATAGCCCTAAAAATGATCAACCTCACCTTCCAAAGCCTGAAACAATTGAGTCCTCCTATGCCTAGGGCCAGCCCCACTCAGCTGCACTCTTAAGAGAACTGACAACAGCCTTGTAGGCCTCAGGCCTATAGCAACTGTAAGCCACTGAGCCTAGCAACCAGCTACACTGGGTACCTACCCAATTAAAAGGAAAACCGCAACAGGAGTGTGCTGTTACACCTTGTAGCCAATGGTGCTGAGGCTCCCCAAACCAGATTTACAAACAGCTGGGCAGGGAAGGAAAGACTAGACTCCCTGGGTACCTGCATTAAGAGCAACCCTGCCACAGAAGAAGGACACAAAGAGTCCACAAAGGGGTCACTCCTGGATCTTTGGGACTGGTGACGAGAGGAAAGCATACTGCTGGGCCTCAAAAGGCATCTCTTACGTAAGGTGACTTCTCCAAGATCAGGAGACATAGCCATCTCACCTAATACATAGAAATAAGTACAGAGAAAGAGGCATAATGAGTAGACAAAGGAATACATTCCAAGCAAGGGAACAGGACAAAACCCCAGAAAAAGGACTAAATAAAGCATAAATAAGCGACCTACCTGAGAAAGAGTTCAAACAAAATCTCACAGATATTAAGAGAAGACTGGATGAACTCAGTGAGCTCATTAACAAAGAACTGGAAAAGATGAAAAAGAACCAATCAGAAATGAAGACTACCATACTGGAAATGAAAAATTCACTAGAGGGACTCAATAGTAGAGTAGAGGGTACAGAAGAACAGATCAGTGAGCTAGACGAGGACTAGAGGAAATAACCCAGTTTCAACAGATAAAAAGAAAAAAGAATTAGACAGAATGAGAAAAGTCTAAGAGAGTTCTGGGACAATATCAAGTGCATTAACATTCATATAATAGGTGTCCCAGAAGGAGATGAGAGAGCCAAAGGGGCAGAAAATTTATTTGAAGAAATGATAGATGAAAATTGTTCTAATCTAAGGAAGGAAACAGACATTCAAGTACAGGAAGCACAGAGAGCTCCAAACAAGATAAGCCCAAAGAGGCCCACACCAAGACACATTATAATTAAAATGTGCAAAATTAAATATAAAGAGAGAATCCTAAAAGCAGCAAGAGAAAGGCAACAAGTGACATACAAACCCATAAGGCTATCAGTGGACTTCTCAGCTGACACCCTACAGGTGAGAAGAGAATGGCATGACATACTTAAAGTGCTAAAAGGAAAAAACCTACAGCCAAGAATACACTATCTATCAAGGTTGTCATTCAGAATGGAAGGAGAGATAAAGAGCTTCCCAGACAAGCAAAAATTAAAGGAGTTTATCGCCAAGAAATCAGTTCTACAAGAAATGTTGAAGGGATTTATTTAAGTGGGAACATGATGACCACAAATAGGGATAAAAAAACTATCAAAAAAAAAAAACTCAAAAAAACCCCACCAGGCAATAAAATCACTGATAAAGGTAAAAACACAGTAAAGCTAGCAGACCAACCACCTGTGAAGAAAAGATGAAGGGTAAAAGACTAAAGTACTAAAATTATCTATTTCAATGATAAGAGGGAAATGGATAGACACACACAAAACAAGAGATCATATATGATTTCAAAAACAGAAAATGTGGGAGGAGGGGAGTGAAAAACTGGAGCTTTTAGAAAGAGGTTAAGCTAAAGAGTCTGTCAACTTGATATAGACTGTTATATACGTAGAATATTATATAGGTTCCTCATGGTAATCACAAATCAGAAACCTAAAATAAGTAAGCAAATAAGATAAAGAAATCAAACATATTACTAAAGAAAGCCAGAAACCACAAGGGAAGAGACCAAGAGAAAAAGAAAGGAACAGAGAAGAACTGCTAAAACACTCAGAAAAGAAAAGTAACAAAATGGCAATAAATACATATTTATCAATAGCTACTTTAAGTGTCAATGGACTAAATGCTCCAATCCAAAGTCATAGGGTGGCCAAATGGATAAAAAAACAAGACTTATATATATGCTGCATACATGAGACACACTTCAGACCTAAAGACACTCACAAACTGAAAGTGAAAGGATGGAAAAAGATATTCCACACAAATCGCAAAGAAAAGAAAGCAGGGGTAGCAATACTTATATCAGACAAAATAGACTTTAAAACAAAAACTGTAACAAGAGACAAAGAAGGGCACTACGTAACGACAAAGGGAAGTATCCAACAAGAAGATGTAACACTTGTAAATATCTATGCACCCAACATAGGAGCACCTAAATATATAAAGCAATTATTACCAGACATAAAAGGAGAAATAGACAGTAACACAATAATAGTAGGGGACTTTAACACTCCACTTACACCAATGGATAGATCATCCAAACAGAAGATCAATAAGGAAACACTGGCCTTAAATGAGACATTTGAAGAGATTGTCTTAGTGGATATATATAGAACAACCCATCCAAAAACCATAGAATACACATTCTTTTCAAATGTACATGGAACATTCTCCAGGATTGATTACATATTAGGCCACAAAATAAGTCTCAATAAATTTAAGAATATCGAAATAACACCATGCATCTTTTCTGACCACAAAAGTATGAAGACTAGAAATCAACTACAGGAAGAAAACTAGAAAAGCCACAAAAATGTGGAGATTAAACACAATGCTACTGAACAACGATTGGTTCAATGAAGAAATCAAAGGAGAAATGAAAAAATTCCTGGAGACAAATGAAAATGAAAATATTACATGTCAAAATCTATGGGATACAGCAAAAGCGGTTCTAAGAGGAGGGTTTATAGCAATTCAGGCCTACTTCAACAAAGAAGAAAAATCCCACATAAACAATCTAACAGCATATCTAAGGGTCCTGGAAAAAGAAGAACAAACAAAGCCCAAAATCAGCAGAAGGAAGGAAATAATAAAAATCAGAGCAGAAATAAATGAAATAGAAACTAAAAAAACAATAGAAAAAATTAATGAAACGAAGAGCTGGTTCTTTGAAAAGAAAAACAAAATTGACAAACCCTTAGCTAGACTCACTAAGAAAAAAAGAAAGAAGGCTCAAATAAATAAAATCAGAAATGAAAGAGGAGAAATTACAAGAGACACCTCAGAAATACAAAAGATAATAAGAGAATACTATGAAAAGCTATAGGCCAACAAATTGGATAATCTAGAAGAAATGGATAAATTCTTAGAAACATACAACCTTCCAAAACTGGACCAAGAAGAAGTAGAGAATTTGAATAGATCACTCACCAGTAAGGAGATCGAAATGGCAATCAAAAACCACCCAAAAAATAAAAGTCCAGGATCAGATGGCTTCCCTGGTGAATTCTATCAAACATTCAAAGAAGACTTAATACCTATCCTTCTGAAACTCTTCCAAAAGAATTGAAGAGGAGGGGAGGCTTCCTAACTCATTCCATGAAGCCAACATCATCCTGATACCAAAGCCAGACAAGGACAACACACAAAAAAGAAAATTTCAGGCCAATATCACTGATGAACATTGATGCAAAAATCCTCAGCAAAATACTAGCAAGTCAAATACAACAATACATTAGAAAGATCATACATCATGATCAAGTGGGCTTCATTCCAGGGATGCAGGGATGGTTCAACATCTGCAAATCTATCAACGTGATACACCCCATTAACAAAATGAAGAATAAAAACCACATGATCATCTCAATAGATGCAGAGAAAGCATTTGACAACATACAGCATCCATTTATGATAAAAACTCTAAATAAAATGGGTATAGAAGGAAAATACCTCAAAATAATAAAGGTCATATGTGACAAACCCACAGCAAATATCATTCTCAATGGAGAAAAACTGAAAGCTATCCCTCTAAGAACAGGAACCAGACAAGGATGTCCACTGTCACCACTCTTATTTAACAGAGTATTGAAAGTCCTAGCCAGAGCAATCAGGCAAGAAAAAGAAATAAAAGGGATCCAAATTGGAAAAGAAGAAGTGAAACTGTCACTCTTTGCAGATGACATGCTTTTATATATAGAAAACACTAAAGAATCCACTAATAAACTTTTAGAAATAATGAATGAATAGTCAAGTTGCAGGATAGAAAATCAACATACAAAAATTGGTTGCGTTTCTATACACTAACAATGAAGTAGCAGAAATAGAAATTAAGAATACAATCCCAATTACAAATGCAAGAAAAAGAACAAAATACTTAGGAATAAACTTAACCAAAGAGGTGAAAGATCTGTGCATGGAAAACTATAAAACATTGCTGAAAGAAATCGAAGACGACACAAAGAAATAGAAAGATATTCTGTGCTCTTGGATTGGAAGAATTAACATAGTTAAAATGTCCATACTTCCAAAAGCAATCTACAGATTCAATGCAATCCCTATCAAAGTTCCAACAACACTTTTCACAGAAATAGAACAAAGAACCCTAAAATTTATATGGAAGAACAAAAGACCCCAAATAGCCAAAGGATTCCTAAGAACAAAGAACAAAGCTGGAGGTATCACACTCCCTGATCTCAAAATATACTACAAAGCCATAGTAACCAAAACAGCATAGTACTGGCACAAAAACGGACACACAGATCAACGGAACAGAATCAAGAACCCAGAAATAAACCCACACATTTATGGACAGCTAATATTTGGTAAGGGAGCCAAGAGCATACAATGGAGAAAGGAGAGTCTCTTCAACAAATGGTGTTGGGAAAACTGGACAGCCACATGCAAAAGAATGAAAGTAGACTATTACCTTACACCATGCACAAAAATTGACTCAAAATGGATTAAAGACTTGAATGTAAGACCCGAAATCATGAAACCTCTAGAAGAAAACATAGGCAGTATGCTCTTTGACATCTGTCTGAGCAGCATATTTTCAAGTACCATGTCTGACCAGGCAAGGGAAACAAAAGAAAAAATGAACAAATGGGACGACATCAAACTAAAAAGCTTCTGCACAGCAAAGGAAACCAGCAACAAAACACAAAGACAACCTAACAACTGAGAGAAGATATTTGCAAACCATATATCAGATAAGGGGTTAGTATCCAAAATATACAAAGAACTCATACAGCTCAACAACAAAAAAACCAACAACCCAATTATAAAATGGGCAAAAGATCTGAACAGAGATTTCTCCAAAGAAGATGCACAGATGGCCAACAGGCATATGAAAAGATGTTCAACATCATTAGCTATCAGGGAAATGCAAATCAAAACCACAATGAAGTATCACCTCACTCTAGTCAGAGTAGCTATAATTAACATGGCAGGAAACAAGAAGTGTTGGAGAGGATGTGGAGAGAAAGGAAGCCTCCTACACTGCTGGTGGAGTGCAAACTGGTGCAGCCACTATGGAAAGCAGTATGGAGTATCCTCAGAAAATTAAGAATAGATGTACCATATGATCCAGTTATCCCACTGCTGGGTATTTATCCAAAGAACTTGAAAACACAAATGCATAAAGATACATGCACCCTTATGTTCATGGCAGGACTATTCAGAATAGCCACGACTTGGAAGCAACCTAGGTGCCCATCGAGGGATGAATAGATATAGAAGATGTGGTATATATACACAATGGAATACTACTCAGCCATAAGAAATGATGAAATCCGGCCATTTGTGACATCATGGATGGACCTCGAGGGTATTATGTGAAGGGAAATAAGTGAGAGGGAGAAAGTCAAATACTGTATGATCTCACTCATAAGTAGAAGATAAAAATGACAACAAACAAATACATGTCAACGGAGATTGGATTGCTGGTTACCATAGGGGAAGGAGGACAGGGGGAGGGCAAAAGTGGTAATTAGGCTCACATGTGAGGTGATGGACTATAATTAGTTTTTGGGTGGTGAACATGATGTAATCTACCCAGAATTTGACATATATTACGATGTACATCTGAATGCTAAAAAAAAAAAAAGTGTGGTATTGACATAAGAAGAGACATGTGGACCATTGGAATCAAATTGAAGGACAGAAATAAACTCACACACTTTTGGTCAACTGATTTTCAACAAGACTGCCAAGACCATTCTATGGAGAAAGAATATAGTCTCTTAAACAACTGGTGTTACAACAACTAGGTGTCCACATTCAGAAGAATAAAGTTGGACCCCTCCCTCACACCATATACAAAAATTCATTCAAAATGGATCAAAGACCTAAATGTAAAAGCTAAAACTATAAAACACTTAGGGAGGGGCCAGCCCAGTGGCTCAGTGGTTAGGTGCGCTCGTTCCGCTTCGGCGGCCCGGGATTTGCTAGTTCGGATCCCGAGTGTGGACATGGCACCACTGGGAAAGCCATGCTGTGGCAGGCATCCCACATATAAACTAGAGGAAGATGGGCACAGATGTTAGCTCAGGGCCAGTCTTCCTCAGTAAAACGAGGAGGATTGGCAGCAGTTAGCTCAGGGCTAATCTTTCTCAAAAGAAAACAACAACAACAACAACAAAAAACACTTAGGAAAAAAACATAGGGGTAAATCATCAAGACTTTTGATTTGAAAATTGATTCTTAGATATAACACCCAAAACACAGGCAACATAAGAAAGAAATAGATAAGTTGAACTTCATCAAAATTAAGCAAATTTTGTGCATCAAAGAATACTATCTAAAAAGTGAAAAGAAAACCTACAGAATGAGAGAAAATGTTTGCAAATCATATATCCAACACAGGTCTAGTATCTATAATATATTAAAAAAATCTTATAGCTCTATAACGTAAATACAAATAACCCAATTTTTAAAATGGACAAAAAATTTTGACTAAAAATTTCTCCAAAAAAGATAACAAATGGTCAAGAAACAAATGAAAAGATGCTCAACATCGCTAATAATAATTGCAAATGAAAACCACAATGAGATACCTCTTCATACCCACCAGGGTAGTTATAATCAAAAACTTAGATCATAACAAGAGTTGGTGAGGATGTGGAGAAACTGAAACCCTAACACACTGCTGGTGGGAATATAAAATGATACAGCCACTTTGGGAAGCAGTTTGTCAGTTCCTCACATGGTTAAACATAGAGTTACCATATAACTCAGTGATTCTAATCCAATGTATACATTCAAAAGAAATGAAAAAAAAATATGTTCATATGAAAACTTGCAGATAGATGTTTATAGCAGCACTATTCATAATAGCCAAAAAGTGGAAACAATCCAAATGTCCATCTCCTAATGAATGCATGTACAAAATGTGTTATATCCATGCATGAATAAATATTATTTCGCCATAAAAAGGTATAAAGTACTAATACACGCTCCAGTATGGATGAAACTTGAGAACATTATGCTAAGTGAAAGAAAGCAGTCACAAAACACTACATATATGATTCAATTTAGATGAAATGTCCAGAAGAGGCAAATCTCCAAAGATAGGTAATGGTTAGTGGTTCCTTAGGGCTGGGGGAGGGAGAGGAAGGGGCAGTGGGCGTAGTTAAAGTGTATGGAGTTTCTTTTTGAGGAATGAAAATGTTCTAAATTTGACTGTGGTGATGGGTGTACATATCTGTGATTATACTAAAAACCATGGACTTGTACACTTTAAATGGGGGAATTGCTTGATGTTAAATTATATCTCAACAAAGACATTAAAAAAAATAAATAGCTAAAAGGTAGCTAAACTTCTGATAGTCAAGTTTTTATCTGTTATACTGTATTACATACTGAAATATTTGTTAAGTGGGTGATCTCATGTTAACTATTCTTATTACAATAAAGAAAAGAAGCAGCAATAAGTTGTAAAACTAAAAATCACACACACACACACTCACAAATCAGTGATGAGGAAGTAAAACTAAGAAGTTTGCCTAAAGTACATAGAGAAATGTGTAGATTTTCTTTCTTCTTTTTTTTTTCAATGAGAATGCTGGTAGATACTGATGAAAGACAACAGAGGTCAAATTGATAAATAGCAAGCGTCCACAAGTTAAAGCTGTAAACAAATTCAAGCAAGTAAAAATGAGCAAGCAAGGAAACAAATGAATACAACCTGTCCTGCGTTGAAGAATGAACTGAGGATGAGGACCAGAATGTTCACCAAGTAAATGTGGCCAACACTTAGACCTGTACTAGGTGAATGTTTGAATTTAAAATGTTAAATGAAGGAAAAAATGTGACCTAACACAATATTATGAGAAAAAAAATACAAGATCAGGTTAGCCAGAGACTGCTCTAGAAAACTTAAGAGCAATGTCAACTGAGTTTTGAAAGGACACATTTATTCCAAGAATTCTACATGCAGCTAAATTGTCAACCACTTGTGAAGTCAATAAAAGTATTTTTGAATCTCTGAGTACCTAAGCATTTATTGATTTATTCATTAAAAAAATACTCAAAAACAAAAGTCATCTTCCTTCAAGAATATTTAAAACTTTTAAAAATTAAAAAATGAGCATATTTGACTTTAAAATACTAGTGAAGCATACTGAAACATGGAATAGAAAAGCTGCTGTATACATTATTTCAAAAGTGAATGCAAATGTCAAAAGTAATTCTTGAAAGAAAAGAACAGGACAAATTAATACAGTAATATTAAATTATTTTTAAAAGTCAGAAAAATGAGGTAGGAGAAGGATGGACATAAAGGTATGTAAATTCCCTGATATAGAGGAAGGAATCAAGAGCTACCAAATTTTTCTAGATAATAATACTTAGAAAATATAGTTTCAAGTATATTTACAGAACATCTGGTAACCACTAACTACAGTTAAAAACAGAAGGAATAGCTACACACCACTAGAGAAAATAAGCATACAAAATATAGTTCATATACCCAAAGACAGAGACTAAAAGACACACTCATAGAAGCAAGTGCAAAGCATAATGCAAAATTATAGCATTATATGTCATCTAACTAAACATAAATGAGCTAAGTGATTTGATAAAATGGCAAAGATTCTCAGATTTGTTCAAAACCAAAATCAAAATCAAACTCTATCTTCAGAGACCAACAGGAAAAAAACAAAACAGTCAGAGAAAAGAATATTTAAAGGGAAAATTTTAAAGTAGTACACTGAGTTAACTTTATATTGATAGTCAAAATTTACAATAAAGATATAACTTATCTATTGACAAAATAACATAACTGAAATATAGAAAGCAAAACTAACAATTACAGTAAAATAAACATGGATTGAGAGTGACATGTGAAAGTGATATGTGATATATCGCTGTGTTTCTAACTTTCACAGCTCTAACAGACCAAAATATAAGAAAATTAAGGATATAATAAGAGTGATTTAGTAGATTTGTGCTAAACTTTGTAACATTTTTAGACAGCTTCCAAACAATAATTACAAAAAAAGATCAATGGCCCAAAATATAAAACTTCAATATATATAATAAATTATAAGCTATACAATCTACACTTTAAAAATTAATATAATAGTGGAAACAAAAGTAAATATCTCAACACTTCCAAGTTTAAAAAAAAAAGAATCCTCAATAACTGTAGGTCAAGATGGAAGTCAAACTTAGAACATAGAGTACTTCAAAATTAAAGACCATTTGAAAATGACATGTAAAAATTTTATGGATTAAGGCCAAAGCTACAGAGACAAATACAGAGCCTTAAATGCTTTTATTATTAAACAAGAAAATTACAATAAATAATGCTAAGCATTAAAATAATTGTCTTTTATTGTTCTTTTTTATCTAAGAAAAGCAGCAAGATGAAATAATAAAGCATCAATTAATGAAATAGCAAGAGGATATTTATTTAGTGAATTGATAAATTCAAGAAATAATTCTTTGAGATGTGGTATTTATACACAATGGAATACTACTCAGCCATAAGAAATTATGAAATCCAGCCAATTGTGACAACATGGATGGTCCTTGAGGGTATTACACTGAGTGAAATTAGTCAGAGGGAGAAAGTCAAATACTGTATGATCTCACTCATAAGTAGAAGATAAAAACAATGACAAACACACCGCAATGGAGATTGGATTGGTGGTTACCATAGGGGAAGGAGGGAGGGCAAAAGGGGCGATTAGGCTCACATGTGAGGGGATGGATAGTTTTTTGGTGGTGAACATGATGTAATCTACACAGAATTCAAAATATATAATGATATACATATGAAAGCTACATAATGTTATAACCCAATGTTACTGCAATTAAAAAAATTTTAAAAAATAAATAATTCTTTGAAAAAATAAAATAAACAAACATGACAAATATAATAAAAAAACCCCACAAAACCTTAGAAATAGGAAAGAGAACACAGTGTCGTACATGTTTGAGAATTAAGACTATTATTCTGGAAGCTCTCTTTAATACCACAGTCACTGGACATGAGCAAGAAGAAGAGCTACCATTTTTCAGCAGAAAGCAAAATAATGCTCATCTACAGAGAGAGAAGATTATTTTTTAAAAAAGAAATTCCATGTTCCATAACACGTAAACTGGACATTATAATGTCATATTTTTCTAGTAAAATTTTTAAGGTTGATATATGCCTAATTATAGATTCACCTGGATGTTTTTTAAACTTGATACAATTATGCTAAATTTCCACTGAAAATAGTTTATGAAATTGTCCTCCCAGGTATTATAATAAATATTAAAGATTTCATAATTAAACATTTTGAACAATACTAAAAATTAGAAGGTTAATCAACCAGAACAGGTTAATGAGAACCATAGTCTAGTAGTTATAAGATTATAAGATCTTTGCCAACAGGAGTTGGCAAATCCCGCCCTTGGGCCAAATCTGGCCTGACATTTGTTTTTGTAAATAAAGTTTTTTTGTGACCCAGACATGCCCATTTGTTTACAAATGGGCTTTTGTTCCATAGTGGCAGAGTTGAGTAGTTTCAACTCAAGTATGGCTCTCAAATACCTAAAATCTTTACCATCAGGTCCTTTACAAAAACATGATTGCTGATCCATTCCTTAATATGATAAGGAAAGGCTCACACACCATGGGGAAGGAATGTTTATTCATCAAATGATTTAAGGGAAACTGGCTATCTGGAAAAAAATTTCGAAAATATGGTAAAGATTCAATAAATAATGATACACTTACATGATTTGTATTGTACAGATACTAATATGCTTTCAGAGAATATTTAATAGCGTGCTAACAATAATATGATATAATATTACAACATTCAAAAAGGCAGGATCCCAAAACACCATCATCAAAAATTCACGTTAAAAGTACAGACCTGAATTGATAAATTTATATTTATTTAAAAATAACTATACTCAGGGCTGACCCAGTGACATAGTGGTTAACTTCACATGCTCTGCTTTGGCAGCCGAGGGTTCATGGGTTTGGATCCTGGGCATGGACCTAGCACTGCTTGTCGAGCCATATTGTGGCAGCATCCCACATAAAATAGAGGAAGATTGGCACAGATGTTAGCTCAGTGACGATCTTCCTCAAGAAAAAAGAAGAAGACTGGCAACAGATGTTAGCCCAGGGGCAATCTTCCCCACAAAAAACCAAACAAATAAATAACTATACTCAGTACCTTCAAATTTTATTTGGTGATTAATTCTTGTTGATAGAGTTCTGATTTTTATTTTTTCCTATAATTTTATTTATTTTATATATTTTCTACTGTGAAAATGTATTTATTTTAAACTTCTAAAAAAGGAAGTAAATGGAATTCATACAACTCAATAGCAAAAAACCAAAAATTCTAATTAAAAAATGGGCAAAAGAATTTAATAGACATTTTCCCAAAGAAGATATTTAAATCACCAATATGTACATGTAAAAGTGCTCACTCAACATCACTAATCATTAGAGAAATGCAAATCAAAATGTTAATGAGATATCACCTCACACCTGTTAGAACGACAAAAAGAAAAGAAATAAAAAGTGTTGGTGATGATATGGGGAAAAGGAAACCATTGTACATTGTTGGTGGAAATGTAAATTGGTGCAGCCACTATGGAAACAGTACACTGGTTTCTCAAAAAATTACAAATAGATTACCATGTGATCCAGCAATTCCACTTCTGGGTATATATCCAAAGGAAAGGAAATCACTATCTCAAAGAGATATCTTCTGCCTCCCAGTCCATTGCAGCATTACTTACAATAGCCAAGACATGGAAACAACCTAAGTGTCCACTGATGGACGAATGGGTAAAGAAAATGTGGCATATGTATATACAACGGAATATGATTCAGCCATAAAAAGAAGGAAATCCTGCCATTTGCAACAACATGGTTGAATCCTGAGAGCATTATGCTAAGTGAAATAAGTTAGACAGAGAAATACAAACACTGTATAATCTCACTTACGTGGAATCTAAAAAACAGCTGATCTCATAAAAACAGATGATAGATTGGTGGTTGTTGTGGGTAGGAGGTAGGAGGTGGGGGAAATGGGTGAAGGGGGTCAAAAGATGTAAACTTCCAGCTATCAGATGGATAAGGTCTGGGGATGTAATGTACAGCACAGTGACTACAGCTCATAATACCGTATCATATATGTGACAATTGCTAAGAGAGGAGATTTTAAAAATTCTCATACACAATAAAATTGTAATTCTGTGAGGTGATGAATGTATTAAATAACCTTACTGTGGTAATCATTTTGCAACATATACACATATCAAATCATTACACTGTACAACTTAAACTTACATAATGTTATAAGTAAATTATATCTCAATAAAGCTGAGGGGAAAAAAGGAAGTAAATATTATAAAATAGTTAAATACAAAAAATGTAGCCACAAACAACCTGATGAAAATATAGCTGAACACTTAACTGATCTCAGGATACCTGATAGTCCTCTTGTTGGGCAAGAACTTTTTAAGCATAAAAATTATAGAATTCACAAAAGACAACATGATTTATATGACTCCACACAAATTTAAATTTTATATGCTTCAAAACTATCATAAACACAATTAAATGCATAAGATGGCATTTACACACCAGAGATGTAGTGCGAATTGGGAAAATTGTTTCTGAGAGATAATATGGCAACATATATAAAGAACTTTAAAAATGTTTATATTTGTTGAAAATCCAGTCCCATGAAGTCCTGTAGAGGCTTTGCAAATCATGATACCCAAGAATATGACATGTTTAAAATGCTCTGGATAAAACACTAACTGTGAAAAGAAGAACCAAGACATAAAACTGGATGATTCCATATTTATGTACACATCTGGAAGTAAATATACAAAAATATTAACCATGCTTATCTTTGGGTTTTGTGAATACGGTTAATTTAAATTTTCTTCTTTATATGTTTCTGTGCTTTCCAAATTTCCACACTGAGCATGAATAACTTTTCTAATGAAAACACAGTCAATGATTTTTAAACAAAGAACATTCTAAGTTCTGCTTTGCAATGATAATTTTAGAAGATCAATATGAAAGTTTATTGTTTTACAGGTCTTTAGGATTTGACCTTCATATGTTTCCCCTTCGGTGCTGAAATCAGTTACACTGAAACAGCAGAATCTTTTTGATCAATGAGTCGCTGACATTTATTGAGCACCTACTAATCTCTGGCTCTTGGTTTGGCCTGAAATTGTATGCTTTTCAAAGAGAGTGTCACTTTCAAAATTGCCCATCAAAGGGTATAATTTGAGGGTGGGTCACAGGGTGTCAAAGGTGCCTGAATAACTCTGGCATCAGTCACAACTCTGAACACAATTCTTTACCCTCTGAGCTGGCACTGTATCCCAGATGTCTTTCCTTGATTTGTCCATGCAGGCATCAAGGAGCAGCGCTGTGGGCAGCAGTATCTGCTGTGACAGACAAGGATGACGTCTTTCTGTCAGTAGAGCACTCTTGCTCACATTTTAATGTCTCAATATTCAGCCGCAGAGAAGTACCTTGAGCATTGCATATGGGTGTGCTCTGAGTTTGTATCAAGGTCTTTTTGTGATCTGAGTAGCTTGGTGAAAAGAAATGACTTTCCTTGAAAAGAGATATAGTCAGTCATATTAGAGGGCACAAATTTCTTTATGTCATCGGAGTACTGCTCACAGAGCATATGGCAGTCTGCAATTAAGTATCATATCCAGGGCTTTCTGCACAGGAAGTGGCTGTTTCAGTATCATGTGGCAAACCTGGTGTTAGGACTTCAAATGCCAAGGATCAGAGACCATTTCTGCAGATGATGTACCAGCTAGAACAAACCTCTCTACAACTGACCTGACCCAGAAGGCACAATTCTTTTCTGGATTAACAGAAACACCAAAAGCGAAGAAAGAAAATTCTGAAGGAAGGATTGTAATAAGTAGGTGTGATCCTTTGCCTCCTAAGCTTTTGTACTGCTAGTCCTTTCTGTGCCTTACCACAGCCCATGTTCAGTACACCTGTGCTAGAAGTCTTGTGAAGAACTCTTCCATAGAACTTCTAACCCTGGCAGGACTCGTTTCAAGGGATGTTTTGGGCAGAGGCTTTTGCTATGGCTGTGTCTGTGTCACATGGGTATTGGGAAGGTTATGAGAACTGAGTTAGAGTCCTGCTCAGCCTGGAAACAGACCTGTGTACTCTAAGGCATATGTGAGTCCCTCCTCCCACTGCCAAGGTCAGGGTTCCACACCTGGTCAGGGAAGCTTTTCCTCTAAGTAATGCAACACAGCACCCCAGTTACATGTACAGACTTCAGAATACAGCTAGTATGGTTTTAAATCTCTCTTTTGTCATTCAACAATGGGAAAGTTGCCTAACTTTTCTATGCATCGGAATCCTCATCCATATAAGAGGGATTAAAAAAACAAAACAAAACAGCTCATAGGGTAGTGTTAAATGAGATACATCGTGAACTTCTAATGTACAACAAATACTCAATAAATAGTAGTTTATAAAAAGATCAACCAACTAGCCATGCAACCAAGTTAGAAAATTCCCTTCTCGCTGTGCCTCTGTGTTCTGAGCTCTAATATCAGAGAGCTGGCCCAGATCACATGGGTGAGCCCCCCTTGGCCTCTAAACTGATGATTCTCAGATCCTGTAAGTAGATAGAGTAACAGGCATGGAAGGAAACCAAGAAATGCTGGGGAAGGACCACTGATTGCAACAGGGAAATCTGAGCCCACAGCGCCATCTAGCCTGCTCTGTGGACGCCTTCTGAGTGTGTTTCCAACACGCTGGAGCGTCTTCCTCTTTTTATTTTTTTAAAGTATAATTACCAGAGCTTATGTTTCACAGTTAATGCTGTCAAGCCTTTTAAACTAATTGGTCTTTTATAGAAAATTTAACTGAAAATTAACACATCTTTTAATAACATTGCCTTAACTTTAATGGCACTCTGCCTTTCGTTTATAATTGCTCTAAAATTGTCATTTTCCATGTCATAGCTGCCATTTTTTATATTTGCTAGTTTTCATGGTGTAGATTTTTATTTTTAGTATTTTTCTTTCATGAGGGATGAAAACTATTTGAGATTTTTTTTTCAATCCAGGCCTGCCTGGCCTGATGTGACAGCCAGTGGTACATTCTGAGTCCAACAGAACACACTATTGTTTGCCATGCTGACACTGGGCTAGCTCATCTGCCTCAAGACTGCCCATGAATGGTGTCTCTCCTGGTGAACACTAGAAATGGAGGCTCTGGAGTACAGTGTAAGGAACAGGGCCATGGAGGAGTAACTTGTTTATGTAACTTACTTCACACGGCACCGGGTTAGCTTGGGTTGACCAAGAACTTGGTCTTCTCCATAACACACTTCAGGGGTTTGGCCCTAGATGCAAGTACAGTTAGGAAAATAAATCAAGTGAGTTCATCTTCTAGATGGTCACCTTCTCCAGTCTTACCAACATTAAGTTCAGTTATTTCTGGCAAACAGAGGCCAACTCTCTGATGTTAGAAAATAGAACAGAGAAACATTATATGTATATATGTGTGTGTGTATATGAGTGTGAGAGTGTGAGTGCACACACATATACATATGCATACATATACATAGACACACATATGTATATAATAAACCTACTTCTTTGGAGTTACATTTGATCTTGAGAGATATTTGTCTGCTCTGTGAAAGATTTTCATATAACTTTGTCCTTACCTGATTACTTTACAGTGGGAAGGGGTTGTTAATATCATTCCTGTTAACAGTTGGACCCAACTGAGTCCCAGATAGTGGAAAAGACATGGGGCTGTTGGTGAGCTGGGACCAGAAATCTATAAGCCCTAACCTATGGCCCAGTGCCACATTGTTCCTCCTCCAAGTCATTGCCTTTGTTGTGAAATACTAATTTATTGGACAGGCAACACCCACTACGGGTGCTGTGGCGTAGTGGGCAAAGCAAAGACACACCTGACATAATGCTTATATTGAAGCTTCTCTTGGGTTCCTGGGAGATTTGGCAGCAAGGATCCCTCAAGGATGAAGTCCTCTATTGTGCCTATAATGTTTCCTAGAGTGCACTGGCAAAGGGGGCCTCTGGATTTTCTCTACCCTTTCTCTTTACACTGTTAGGGTATGTATTTTTCTTTATTTTTTCCAGATTAGGTAGACCCTACAAATCTGAAACTTCATGAAATCTTATTTTCTAAAAAAGTGACCACACGACCAAGCTGTGTGCACTGAAATTCATTAGCTCTTATAGTAGGTTGCTCCTTTTTCTCCCCAGAAGGGGTTGTCTTCTCACTGCTCCTTCAATACTGGTGGTTCAGTGTGGTTTACATCTGTTTGGGAAAGGTCAAGGGCTCAAGGAAAATGGACATCATGTGCTCAACCTTCTGACTCAGAGGACAGTGAATGGCCAGAAGATCGAGGATGCTGACTGATGACAGACGTTGCAACATAGGCTCACAAAATTAGAAGCAGGAGGCTGGTAAGGCACATTCAGTGAAATGGACAAGGCCGGGACCAGTGGGATGAATGAAGCAGGCCTGGTGGTATGTAATAGGGCACAGTGTGGACTGTGGCTAAAGGGAGCACTGCTCAGCTCTAGCCAATTGTTTTGTGGGAATCTGGGAATCTACCTTATGACTACAATCAAAAGAAGCTGGAAATCCATATTTTATGTAAAATCTTGTAATTTAAAAATATTGTCAATAAATTCCATTTGAAAATTAAAACTTTGGGAAATGTAGAAGTCTATGGGATGGGTATCTCCTACAATGTGCTATTTTGAGAATTCTATGATAAATCATTTATTAGAAGCAAGATATCAAACCAGGTACTCACAGTAACATATTGTTCTGTTTCTCTTCCTTTCTTCTCCTAAAATAAGTGGACAAGGATGGGGTGTTGGATGGGAAAATAACCAGGGGTTACACTTCAGGAATCAACTCAGTGACGGGTTTGTCCTCCCAGTCAGTACACAGGGGAAACAGTGGCATTATGTGGATGCTGGTGGTATCCAAAAGAAAGTGCATCCTCTAACCAAGACTGAAGGGTCTAACCCCAGACCACGAACTGCACTGGATGTGGTCTTTTGTACTCAGAACACTCACAGTGTGGCTGATGGCCATGCCCGTCTGACTGCTTCTTGTGTATTTCTCTCCCACATCTACCATATTCCAACCACGACGGGCTGCAACCATTGTCTCAGATGAACCAAACCCAGGACATCACCACTTCTCAGTCTTTGTTTTTACTTTCCCTTCTGCCTAGGAAAGCTAGTCACTTTCACCCCTAGGTGCCCTCTTCTTCTGATTTTTCAGTGTCAGCTTCAAAGCTGCCTCCTAAGACAGCTTGAATCTGACCACTATGGCTAAAACAGGTCTCCACACCCATTCCAACTATTTCGTGTTCTTCAAATCAGTTACCCATCTAACATTGTTCACTTACTCACTTACAAAGTTACGGCCCACTAGAGTGAAGGTTCAAACAACATGAGAGCAGGGTCTTCACCTTTCTTCTTCACTGTTGAATCCCCAGCTGGTAAATAGTGCTTGGCATTTAGCAAGTGCCCAATAAATATATTGATTAATAACAACAAATACATACAGAGCTTGTCATATGCTCAGCACTACACTAATCCCTTTATGACCTAAACTCATTGAATCATCTCAACAATCCTATAATATCTATGAGGTATTATCTCCATTTTAAATACGAGAAAACTGAGGCACAGAGAGGTTCAGGTCACACAGCCAGTAAATGATGGTGCTGGGATTCACATTCAAGCAGCCTGGCTCTCATGTCCATGACCTATCTTTTCTTTCTAGCGAGGGTCCAGGTGGAACCCCTAAGCGGGATGAGGGTAGGGGGAAGTGGTGGCTGTGTGGAAAAGAAATCTGAATACTCATGTACCAGTTTCAGCTCTAAATAGACAGGCTTCTTTTCATCTTTTGTGTGTGTGTATGTGAGCAGCAAGCTGGTATCAATCTGAAAAATACATTTCTTAGTTACGATCTTCTTCTTAGAGGCATATACCCATAAGAATAATTATTCCCTCTCATCATGTGCTTCAGCTGCTGATTTGCAGGAGAAAGCCATAAGGCCATGTCTGTAACATCCCTATCTGTTCTAGGAATGCCTGTGAAGAATCAAAACATTGTTCTTTTAACAAATGAAGCAGTAAGCAGCAGGAGTTGAGTTATGAAGGACAATATTCAGGGAATGTTTAGACACATGATTAAATGGCAATTTTTGGAGGAGTGCTAGAAAAAGAAGATCATCGACATCTACAGAGATGTGTGTGTGGATGTCGTGATGTTGCATATAAAAGAATGCCTGAGATGGAAGCTGACCTCTGGCTCCTGCTGTTTGGAGGAACCTCACTTTCTCAATTTATATTCCTGCCAACCCTTTCAGTTCCTTCTAGTTATTGCCGCGGTACTTGACTGATCTCCTATTTTTTTTAATAAATTAGGGTTGGGTGGAATGCAAAGAAATCCCAGGTAACATTTTATCAGACAGTCTAGATCCAACTGAGTCTGTTGAACCAGATCCAATTCAAGACCTCATTGTGGAATTTGTTCATCCCAGACAATGAAAACAAGACCTGGAATAATTGGATAGGCATTTGATTAATGATTTGGAAAGTCACCATCAGTAGATCAGTGAAATATGTCTTGCTTCAACACTTAAACCAGGTTTATTCATATTATGATCAAAAGATCATATGCTGTGGCTGAAGTGCTTCACATAGTTCTGAGCCTCAATGCACGCTGCTGCTGCTAATTACAATGACAGTTACTAGATTCCCGACGCCCTCTTTTCCCAGGCTGGAATTCAGAAGAAACGCTGCTCACAGACTATTGTATCTATACAATAATGCCTTAGTCACCCTCTCCCAAACATTTTCGTTTGCATTTCAAAGGAGATTAGAGGTAACTTTTTTTTTTTTTACTTAAAACCAATCTACTTTGATTTCTCATCTGAGTTTCTAAAAACTGACTCCCTAGTGATGCTGAGACAGATAGTTGTGCAATTCAAATTCAGATGTGTCCACCACCCCCACCCTATGGCCACCATGCACCCCTTTGGCTATATAAAGGTAAAGTTCTTTGGTGCTTAAAACCAGTTTTATTCCTTGGAACCAAGGTTGGCTTCATGGGTGTGTGGCCTGTGCAGTCACCCAGGGCCCACGATCAGAAGGTCTTTTACTTGGTTTAATGTTCTTCTGTCACCTATTTTGAAATTCTTAATAATTTATGAAAAAGTAGCCTTGCAAATGATGTAGCAGGTCCTGCCTGGAATATACCAAATGGTCGATATGTAGAAACATAAATAATTTTATAAATTTGGATTTCAAAAAATTTTAATAAAGTATTTTGTAGTTCTGAAAAAAAACTATTGTAAAGAGTTTAATCATCTCTTAGTGAGAATAGTCTTCTGAAATCTCTCGAATTAGGATCAGAAGTAAAATGAAATTTCTAAACAGATGAATTACAGAAATCTGTTGAAACCGAATTTGGAGAATACGAGCACTATTACAGACAACATGGCCCTGTAAATGAGCACATCCTGTAGCTTCTCTCATTCCTTCCAGCCTGCTTTAGGCGTTTGCCCAATCTGAGCTCAACATCACTAGCAGGTAGAAGGGTTAAACTCAGTATCCTCAGGCCATCAGAAGATCCTGAGCCCTGGGAAACCAAGAAAGTCCTTCTCTAGGGACCATTTTCTCTCCTTCTTGGCTTGGAAAGCAATGGTATGGCATGCAGCCTAGTCAACCTTAATTCAGATGAATGTTGTTTCATAATTGTTTTTAAATCCATAATTCTGATTTTTAACCAAGATATGCTTGTAGTTGGACCACATTAAGGAATATAGAGTAACCTAAATTAGTCTTAAAATGCTTTATGTTTTCTTCTTTCTTCAAATAGAGGTCCTTCTGGGATTAGCTTTAATGAATAGATGGGAATAATGCATAATTAGCACATCAGTTGTTTAACACATTCAGGAGAATAGCCTTCTTAAGCACTTTAAGAAATGTATGTGTATAAAAACTCTCTGAGCTATGTTTATGGCTTTAATGTGTTCAATAAAACTTTTCTTCATGGATTCTCCAAAGGTCAATTTTTAGCCAGCCTATGTCTGTATTTTCACAAATCGTAAATTTGAGAATTCCAGAATAAAGAGGCTTTTCTATATAATAAATAAACACACTCAGTGGGAACACTTCACAATTTCCTGGTTATGACCCATTCTAATGTCTGCTTGCCTTTGCAGTTCAAGATGGTTCCATTAAAGTGGGACCTACTTTTTACTCATTATTTGTTTTCGGTCGCAAAAGTGAGAGAACAACCGGCTTGACTGTTTGATGCATATTGAGTTATAAAAGAAACCAAAGATGCTTTTGATCCCTCGTGCAGCCCACCCTTCTCTCTGCCACCACTCCATCCCTTCCCTGCAGCAGAGAACTGGCCAACCCTGGCCCTCATGCCTGGTGCTCTCCTAGGACTCTGTCTCAGTGACTGGCAGTGACCTAGGAGTCACCTCTGACACTTTGTCCTTCCCCCTTCTGCTCATATTCAATCTATTCCCAAGGCCTGTTGATTTTACTGACAAACTCCACTCAAATCCATCCACTGCCCTCCAGTTCTGCCAGCTCTAGCCTAGTCTAGGCTATGAGAGCCTCTCACTGAGACTTCCTGCGGCCATCTTGCCTCCTGAGCCTTTCTCCACACACTAGCTGAGGCAATCCTTTGAAAACATAAACCTGATCACATCACTTGCCAGCTTAAAACCCTTCAATACCTCCTCATTGCTCTTAAGAAAAAGACCAAAACTATGAAAATGGGTTCAAGGTCTTGGGGTCCACACTTGCCTCACCCTCCCCTTTCCCTCTCTCACTGTGGTCCAGCAACACCGGCTTCTTTGGCTTCCTTGAGATTGGTGTTCCCCCTTGCTGAGGGAGGGTCTTGCCTTGATATTGATGGCTGCTGACTGATCAGGGAGGTGGTTGCTGAAGGCTGGGATGGCTGCAGCAATTTCTTGAAATAAGCCAACTATAAAGTTTACTACATCAATTGACTCTTCCTTTCATGAACGATTTCTCTGTAGCATAGGATGCTGTTTGATAGCATTTTACCCACAGTAGAACTTCTTTCAAAATTGGAATCAATCCTCTCAAAGACTGCTGATGCTTTATCAACTAAGTTTATAGAATATTCTAAATCTTTCGTTGCCATTTCAGCAATCTTCACAGCGTCTTCACCAGGTGTAGATTCCATCTCAAGAAACCACTTTCTTTGCTCATCCATAAGAAGCAACTCCTCATCTGTTAAAGTTTTATCATGAGGTTGCAGCAATTCAGTCCCATCTTCAGGCTCCCCCTCTGATTCTAGTTCTCTTGCTGTTTGCATCACATCTGCAGTTACTTCCTCCACTAAAATCGTGAACCCCTCAAAATCATCCATGAGGGTTGGAATAAACTTCTACCAAACTCCTATTAATGTTGATATTTTGACCTCTTCCCATGAATCACAAATGTTCTTAATGGCATGTAGAATGGTGAATCCTTTCCAGAAGGTTTTCAACTTACTTTGCCCAGATCCATCAGAGGACTCATTGTCTAAGGCAGCTACAGCCTTATGAAATGTACTTCCTAAATAATAAGACCTGAAAGTCAAAATTACTCCTTGATCCATGGGCTGCAGTATGGATGTTAGCAGGCATGAAAACAACATTAATCTCATTGTACATCTCCATCAGAGCTCTTAAGTGACAAGGTGCTTTGTCAATGGGCAGTAATATTTTGAAAAGAATCTTTTTTCTGAGCATTGGGGCTCAGAGGTGGGCTTAAAATATTCAACAAACCACCTTGTAAACAGGTGTGCTGTCATCCAGGCTTTGTTGTTCCATTTATAGCACACAAGCAGAGTAGATTTAGCATAATTCTTAAGGGCCCTAGGATTTTCAGAATAGTAAATGAGCATTGGCTTCAACTGAAAGTCACCAGCTGCATTAGCCCCTAACAAGAGAATCAGCCAGGCACTGACTTCTCCTCTGTAGCTATGAAAGTCCTAGATGGCATCTTCTTTCAGTATAAGGCTATTTTGTCTACATTGAAAATTTGTCATTTAGTGTAGCCAAGTTCATTGATTATCTTAGCTAGATCTTCTGGATAACTTGCTGCAGCTTCTATATCACTTTGCAGTTTGATGTTACGGAGACGCCTTCTTTCCTTAAACCTCATGGACCAACCTCTGCTGGCTTTAAACTTTTCTCCTGCAGCTTCCTTATCTCTCTCAGCCTTCGTAGAATGGAAGAGAGTTAAGGCCTTGCTCCAGATTAGGCTTTGGCTTATGGGAATGTTGTGGCTGGTTTGATCTTTTGTCCAGACCACTAAAACTTTCTCCATATCAGCAATAAGGCTGTTTCACTTTCTTATCATTTGTGCGTTCACTGGAGTGGCACTTTTAATTTCGTTCAAGAACTTTTCCTTTGCATTCACCACTTGGCTATCTGGTGAAGAGGGCTAGCTTTCAGCCTATCTTGGCTTTCACTAGATCCTGATATGCCTTCCTCACTAAACTTAATCATTTCTAGCTTTTGATTTAAAGTGAGGGACTTGCAACTCTTCCTTTCACTTGAACACTTAGAGGCCATTGTAGGGTTATTAATTGACCTAATTCCAATATTCTTGATTCTCAGGGAATAGGAAGGCCCAAGGAGAGGAAGAGACATGAGAGGACAGCTGGTCGTTGGAGCAGTCAGAACACACACAACATTTATCAATTAAGTTCGCAGACTCATATGCGTCCATTTTGTGGTGCCCCAGACAATTACAACAGTAACATCAAAGATCACTGATCATAGATCACCATAACAAATATAGTAATAATGAAAAAGTTTGAAATATTATGAGAATTTCCAAAACATGACACAGAGACTCGAAGTGAGCAAATGCTGTTGGAATAATGGTACCGATAGACTTGCTTGATGCAGGGTTGCCACACACCTGCCATTTGTAAAACAAGCAATACCTGTGGAGCGCAATAAAGTGAAGCGCAATGAAAGAGGTATGCCTGTAGTTTGATTAACCTTGGTAACCCCTTCCAAACTGCAAGCTTTTTTGGTGGTTTTGATCTCCACTGTAGCTCAAGCTCCAGCCCAGTGCCTCTCATGTTGGAGGTTGGAGGTGTTCAACTCCCACACCCCCACCCACTCACCGCGCTCATGAGTGAGTCCAGGACGCTGACGGCAAATGCTGTCCCACATGCAAATGGCTGTGTGAGGTACAGTTCTGTGTCAGGGTCATCATCATCGTCTTGGTCCAAAAACTGAACATTAGTATCATTCACTAGAAAAAGCGTAAAATAAGAATTAACTCAAAAGTCACATACAGGCAGCTGAGCCAGAGAGAGAGCAGGCTAGTGGTTTAGAAACACTGAAGTCACTGAAAAGGAAAGAAAAGCATGGGAGAAGCCGGGGATGGATCTTAGGGTGGGGGTCAGTGGGACTCAATGGACTGCTCCTACTTGATTGTTCAAGTTTCCAGGGCCTAGAGAGCAATGAGTTCAAGCAGATTTGCTCCATGGCCAGCTGCTGGAGGACTAGTGACAGTAGTGGTCAATCCTTTGGTATAGTTTTAGAATCATGACTGAAAAACACCTTGAAGCGTTTTTTGGTAGCCAAGTCCTTTGAGAGATGGACATATTTCAATGATGAGTAGCCATGCTGGGATGGTAAGTTTAGCCACAAGGAAAAGAAAGCAACTTTTTGAGAGTGAAGAGCAATAGACTGAGAACACAGCAAAGGTAAACAGCAAGGAATTCACCAGCAGGCACAACCCACAGCCTGCCTGGGGATCTGCCTGAGTAGTGCCTGGTGTCCCTGGCCCTGAATACAGGCGCGCACCCAACAGGCCCTGTTTGGTACAAAGGTGATCCCAGGTGGGATAGATTCCTGGCTGTCTCCAGCTGCCTGCTGACAAGGACTTGCTCTGCATTCTGAGTTGCATGGAGATGCCCACGTGCTCCCTTTCCCCTTCTAAACAGCTGGATCTTTCATGTGCTCTAACTCAAGCAAATGCAGCATTTGATGCTGTATTTCATTTCCATCTGAGGATTCCTCAAGGACTCCTCCGGCATGCATGTGTAGACTGATTGGTTGTGTCACTGAGATGTCTTTAACTTATTAAAAATTAAATGACAAATTAATTTCCATTCCCATCTTGGCTTCAGAAATTATCAGTTTTGAAGAGCAAGTAATAGGAGAGAAAGTGTGTGGCTGGGGAAGAGATGAGCACTCATGATTTCTGGAATAATTATCGTGCTTTTAGGAAAAGAATAGATAGGTTTCCTTTTTCTGATTTCTTTCTAAAGGTATCAGCAGCTAATTCTCTTTCTCAGAGCTATTGTTGCAATTTTTTTCCAAAAGTAACTTTTTGGATACCTTTTCCCCTTTTTTAACATTTGTTTGTTTATTATATGAGGTAGAATAAATGATAATAGGATAAAGGCTAGACATGGAATTATTTTTAAATGACACCATCTTGTTTCCCTAGAGAAAGATCCTAATGGGGGAAATCTTTGCTCTGTTCTTCCACTTTATCACATCTGAGCCCCCCGCTGTCTCAGCAGCTCTTGAATCACAGACTAACGGGTGAAAATGCAAAATGCAGGATCTGACAACTAGGCTTTGAATCCAGGCTCTGCACTAACTCCATTGGGCAAAGTGTTTCATCAGTCTACCTCTTAATTTCTCTTTTTGTAAAATGGGAGAAATAGCAGCAGCTTTCATGAAGTTGTCAGGAGACTCCTATAAGATTGTGCTTGGTGAACCTGGCCTGGCTCCTTGATAAATGTTAGCTGCTCTCATGATCCATGTTCTGTCCACCCACTAAGTTGGTAAAATTCTCAGCTTCCCTGCCTCCCTTCAGAAGTATGTAATGACTTGCTCAGCGATCCTACCAGGGTCAAGTCATAGCCTTTCTTCCCCTTCCTCCATTTACCCAAAAGCATGTTGTGGGCCACAGTTTATTTAGTCTTCCTGCTTTGTGAATCAGAAAATGTGAACTCAGGACAACATACAGAGGAATGTGGTTTTAATTACTTGTGATAGGCAAGAGGGCATGTGCATCACACACCAAAAGAAGCAGTGTCTGTTACCCCTCCTCAGGATGATGGGGAAGTCTTGGGACTAGACTTGGAAGGGAAGTGGCCACAAGTAGGGAGAGATGACTCCAGATTTTCAGGGAGCTGGGGATTTGAGTCATTGGGAAAGAACTCCAAGGCATGAGCCAGGGTTCAGTGAAAATCCTCCGTATTGTTCTGGGTTACCCAGTCTGAGAGGGAGAGCAGCCAGTATTGCCTAAAGCCACTTTCACAGAACAGTAATTATATGGGTGCTAAGAGGTGATTAAAACAATCATTGCCAAATGTATGTGGTCAAATACAGCTAGGAAACAGGTTAAACAGCTTTAAACAAATTTCCTCCCTGGGAACTCCTAGGAGCCTTTGACCCACTAAGATGAAATGAGACTCTCCAAGTGGCTGAAGACTGGAATATACTATAGAGCTCAAAAAACTTGCTTGACCTTGGCATCCTCTGTGTCTTGAAAAAGGCATTTTACTAGTTTGATGTAAGGCAGAACACATCTCAGAACATGCAGCTCAATAGTAAATATTTGTGGGGCTGCAGAGAGGTGAAGTGGTCAGACAATGACGGTATGATTGTCAAAGGTGGTATGACCACTAGAAAAACAGGGCTTAAGGCAGAAGGTAAGGGTGATGTGAACAAATGGAAGGTTCTCTGAGCTCATAGAAGAAATCTGGTGCCAGACAAAGGCTTCAGGAGATTCAGTTACACTATTCGAATGCCTGAACTGTTGCCTCAGTTTTGGCGCACCAGGCTTTCTCTTTTCTTTCTTCTTTTTTTCCTGCTTTTTTCTCCCCAAAGACTCCTAGCACATAGTTGTATATTTTTAGTTGTCAGTCTGTCTAGTTGTGGACTGTGGGATGCTGCCTCAGCGTGGCCTGATGAGCGGTGCCATGTCCGTGCCCAGGATCTGAACCAGCGAAACCCTGGGCCGCCGCAGCGGAGCACGCGAACTTAACCACTCGGCCACGGGGCCAGGCCCTCTTTTCTTTTTCACTAATCACAAATCAAGATATTCTAATTAGTTGGCAGCACATGAATTCCAAATAGAAAAAGAAATTTCCAGCAGTGATGATTTTGAAACCCTCTTGAAGGTTTCTGAGATGGAGATGTTTGGATGAATTTTCCAAGCAGAGGTCTGGGCCACACAAGCTCCCTGGGTCTCTCACAACCCTAAGGTTCTGAGAAGAGCAATCCAGAAACCCAGGCTTTTAGCCCACTTCTCTAAACATGA
The DNA here is from genome assembly GCF_037783145.1 of Equus przewalskii. Taxonomy (NCBI): domain Eukaryota; kingdom Metazoa; phylum Chordata; class Mammalia; order Perissodactyla; family Equidae; genus Equus; species Equus przewalskii. The sequence goes on from NC_091831.1 coordinate 64,345,001, forward strand.
CAAAGACACCTCTTCTACTGTTGGAAATAGAAAATAGTGTGATACTCCTTGACCTGAGAGAATCTGTCCTGATAAATAGCTGTGTCCACAATAATGCAGTGCTGAATGGTGAACAATTTAGTCCTTAGTTTCTAGACACTTCACAAGCAAGATTACTGTGTTAAAAGTCTGATCTCTTATTTTGAAACATATTTTGGGGCCAAGAAAACGGCATGTTAGTTTCATTTGTGAGTCATTTGAAGGCAGGAGCCCCCTACCTCTTTATCCACCCTCCACCAAGCAGCACTTTTGCTGTCTCTATTTAGATCAATCCCCAGTTCTGGGACCTGCTGCTGATGGGTGCCTTTCATAGAATCATTAACCAAGTCATGGGGAATCATGGAAGGGCTTGACAAATGCAGTCGTGACCGAAGCCCTTCACCTTCCTGATAAGTCCTCTCTGAATCTCCCAGAGAGGGCTCTGGGCCAGTGGGGTGGGGGTCAGAGTGCCGGGCTGTGCCTCAGTGACTGCTAACCTCCTTCTTGGCATCCTTCTTGAAATCTGGCTTTAGTGAGAAAATGTCCCCTAGGAGCTGGCTGCTTTTATGGCTTCAGAACCCGAGCTTCTGAGAAGGGGTCTAGTAGGAGAAAAAAGGCAAATGAAGTCAGAATAAAGGAAAATAAACAGCTGGAGGGAAGGCATCGTCTCAGGTTTCTTATCTTAAAATTTTTATACTTCTCCTTTGACTTCCTCTGAGATCTGTGAAGACATGTCAGTCAAACTGACAGTGTGTTGGAAGAGAAATCTAAGGGAGAAGGCGAGAGAGGAGGGGGAACACGGAAAAGAAAAAAAGGCCCAGGCCAAAGAAAATGAATTAGAGCAAAGATGCTTTGGACACAACTGCCAGGTCAGATGGGTGTGATCAAAGGTTTAGTGATGCTGTGTGGGGAAAAAAATCATTAAGAAAGGCCAGAACAAGACAGTCGATTCCAACCAGAGCCACAAATAAAACACATTCAAAGCAGTGCCATGGGGTAGCCTTTCTGTTACAGCCGGTAAAATAAAAAACAAGCTGATGATAGTTGGAAACACCAACAACAGAACAAAAGGAGATACTGATGTGAAGAAAAACAGTGCTTCTTACCCAGTTCAGTTATCATTAGAATGTGCGTCCCACTGTTTTTTTCCTGATTGACTGATACCAAAGGCAACTTGCCAGGTTTAGCTAATTGGATACAGCATTTAAGGGTTGGGGAAAGGGAGTGGAGGAAAGTACAGAAAAAGAAAAGAGTGAGGGAATAACAGAGGAAACATTCTCAAGTAAAGGGACCCAGGACCAGAGGTAGGTAGTATTTGTCTTGGGGGAAAAAGACCACTCAGCAGTTTTGCAAATTCACAAATGGCCGCAAGGAGTGTCACGCCCCATTTAAAAGTTGGATTCCACTGGCCAATGATCATGGCCCTCAAGACCCCATTATGTTTTGGACCAGAGTGGCATTCACTGAAAATGGCCTTTGGCTGAGAAATTCAACTAGGATAGATCAAATGTAGTTATTACACATTAGCCCAGTGCTTCCACTCAGTTCTCAAAATGGGTTTGGCTTAGACCTGAGGCTTTGCACCTCAGTGGATGGTTCAGATAGTAGAAGCTGTCTTGAGGTGCTTCCAATGAAAATCACCAGAAGAATCCATGGTCTCTGCCTTTCTTTTCTTCCTTCTCCCTCCCTAGTTTATGACCCAATCTCAAATCCGTCATCTCAGGCTCCTTTGAAAACAGGGACCAGCATGAAGGAAACTGTCTATTCATCTTAGAGGAAAGACAGATCAGTTTTCCCTTTGATAATCTGTCATACTGTCACCCATACCTCTTTCCAACCTCCCCCAAAACAAACCTCACTAGAGCCTACTACGCTAAAGGAGCTAAGAAACAGGCCAACCTCTTCATATCCTACATGGTTGGAAGAGAGGACAAAAAAATTCATCCAAAGCTGACATTCACCCCTACCTAGTTCAGTGATGATGGGGATGTTGACCCCAGTCGTGATGGATGGCTGGCGTAACATCCCGTGCACTGGGCTGTTATCTGGAGAGGATCTGTCCATTCCTGGAGGTGTGAACCCTAGTGGGAAGGAAAGAGAGAAGGGAGAAAAATCAGAGACATGGAAATTTGGAAATAATGAAAGTATAATGTACATATACAATCCCCCCTGCAAAAAATGTAGCTTATGTATTATTTACAGGTCAAAAATTAGCACTCGCAGGACAAACTGTGATGAGTTGCTTTTTAGGAGAACAAAATAGGAGACCATTCTAAATAATTCCAACCCACTTTGATAGTTCTCTAAAAGCCAGTCTCCACACCAATTAGTGACCTTGCTCACAGATTTTTGTTCCCCTCTCCCTCCAGGTATAATTCACAAGGATTGTACCTCTGTGCCTCCTTGAAGTTAGATATGGCCATGTGACATGGGAAATGCTCTGGCCCATGAAAAGTGAGCAGAACAATGCACATCATCACTTCTGGTACAAGTATTTGACTCTCTGCCTCTCTCCCCTGGTCTCGTCAGCCATGGGAACACGGGTTACTATGGAAATGAAGGCCGGGCAGCAGCCCTGGACAGTAGCCCAGACCCACCAAGCATTCTGAGTGAAAAAGCAATCTGTGTTGTGCTTAAGCCACTGAGACTTATTTAGCTGTTGTTGTTACCACAGCATAACCTAACCTATCCTGACTTTTATCTTAAACGAATTGATTGCTTATTCTCTTGCAGTGAGTGACTTAAGCCTGGGTTTTTGACACAGTTCTAGTCAAGGAGAAGTGGGAGGAAATCTGCTTGGGGGCTTTTAGGAAGTGTTTCCTTGCTCTTAAAAAGAATCACATAGGAAGAGATTCTCTTTTAATCCACTGGGCATAGCTTTTTGGCCTGTAGTACTTGGAACTGCGGCAGCCATCTTGCAACTAGGATGGGCACCAGCTGAGGACAAAGCCAGCTTAATGATACTGGCTAAACTGAATGATAGAAAGATTGAATGACAGAAAGAACTGCCCATGAGTTCCTGAATTAATCAGCCCCAGAACCAAACCAACTGACCTCAGGATTTCCTACTACAGGAGATTTTATATATATACACATATATACACACACACACACACATATATATAAAATGAGGTTATAATATTCAATATGAAATTATATATATTAATAATGATAGATACACACACATATGTACATAGTTTCTTACAGTAAAAAATCCTAAGGTGGGATAATTTTATATATCTATAAATGTATAGAGAGAGAGAGAGAGAGAGAGAGAGAGAGAGTGTGTGTCTGTGTGTGTGTGTGTGTTTGTATTTCCCTTTGTTTAAGTCAATTGTGGAGTTTTTACTCGCACCTGAAGTCACCCCAACTGCCATGTGCGCCATCTGCCACAGTGGACCCTTGAACCTCCCAGTGTGTGCCTAACAAAGACCTCATGAGGCAGGTAAGAAGGCAACTTGGTTTTGATTTTTCCAGTTTGGGCTTCTTTGAGTCTCAGAACCAAATCCCAAGTACATATTAGAATGAGCTTGGTGCAACCACAACTTCAAGTTTACTGAGGGTGAGAAATCGTTTACTGAATGGCTGCCTCTTTAAGGATGTTCATAGAGACATGTAAACATGAGACATTTATTTACCTCATACATTCATTTGGTGAAAATTAATTTTACCAGGTGAGGCACATGACAAGGGGTACCACCAGCTCCACGCTGGCTGCAAGGCCCAATGTGCCCCCACCTTAGAGGACGGGCAGACGGACACTCACATTCACTTTGGTTTCTCCTCTTTGCCCTCAGTGGATGGCTATGCGGGCTTATCGATAAATTAGGGAATTACAGATAAAAAATCACTTGCTAAGTTTTCAAGGACAAAATTCCAAATAGATTGTGTGACCAGATTTCTGACTTACTCTCCAGTAATGTGACAAGATTGGGTTGATTCTAGTATAAGGATATGTGTGAAGCTTTCTCTCTCAGAAATGAAATGACAGGCGTTCAATAATTGCCTGTTGTTTTGGAGGTACATAATGCATGAAATGCCAGAAAAATATAAAGGGTTTTCCTATTTTCTGCTCTCCCCTGTATAAATTTCATACTATTGAGTGCCATACTTTCAGAAAGAAAAAGAAGTTTTATTTACTATTCATTCCCTGATTGCACATAAGCTTTCTCTATATATTGAAATACTGTGCACAGGGTAAGCAATTGTGAATGACAGTGTAGTGTCCATCTTTTCAGACTTTGGAATGTGTGCTTTTCAGCCAACCACATAACCAAGAACATGCATTTTAAATGCTACCTGTTTTCTTCCCCTAGAATAGTAGAGGGGAAAATTAAACTGTTTTCATCAGAAGTTTCACTCAAAAGCATGAAAAACTGCAAGTGACAGCTGTGCAGATTCAGTGGATGTGACGTTTTTGAATTTCTTCAACTTGACAAGTAAACACCTTAAATCGGTAATGCTATATGCATAATACATGGCCTGTATTTTGACATCCATCATCAAATGCTGACTTGAGAAAATACGAGCTTGTACATCAAGGAATAGCACCCGTAAAACAGGGAGAAATGCAGGTCACACGGTATTAGGAAAACTATATTTCATTACAGAATCTGCAACAAGCCAAAGCATCATTTTATTTCATCTTATTTAAAGACTCCATTTTCAGCTGTGAAAAGACTCAATTCCTTTGCATGAAACCTTCATTTAGAAATGACATGCCTGCCTCATAGGCCTCTCATTTTCCTTTCATATTCCATTTTCTCCTTCAGTCACCAAGCCTGGTTCCATTAGCATCTGCAAATGACAAACTAAGGTGGGTGTCCAAAGACATCTCTCCATTAAAGGTCTTCCTCTCTCCTACGCATGACCCCAAGAACAGGGCACTTTTGTTGGCAAGAAAACTTCAGCAATGATAATGTCTCTTTCTATTTGGCTACTTCTCTAGCCACACATCTTTAAAAACAAAAGGCAAAGAAAAGAAATAGGTTCAATTTTTTCCCCTTTGTGTAGAGTTGTGTTAAAGATGAAGAGAATTTATTAGCACTGTTTTCTTCTTCAGAGGTCCTAATATGGGAAAATTATGGTTTGGAATGGCAGCGCTAACCCAGATTCCCTAAGTGAGCTTGCAGAGAATAGAAATTCAGGCACCTTTCTTCTGAAAGGAGGAGGCAATCCAGCCTTTGATGCCATTTGATGACACCTACCCCATTCATCAAAGCAGCCATTGATAGAGGGGCAGGTGTAATTGGGTCCAGGTCTCTGATTGTCTTGCTCCCCATCCCATTATTGTCTGCTGCAGTGGATATATTTGTGGTTGAACTTTAAGTCTCTCTACATAAAACAGGGCTCTACTTCTGCATGTGAAAGTGCTGACACATGGAACATATCCCAGGGATCCTAATCTATAGCTAGAAAATAGTGAAACTGGGAAATACTCCCTTTAGTAGTTAAGCTAACACTTGGGAAATTAATTTTAGAAACAACCACTTTTTTGACAGAAGAGATGACTGAGAATGTTGTCTTTAGAGAGATGGAATGAGAAGGAAAAGATTCAAGTCATCTATACCCCAAGCTCTTACCGAGATGGCCTCCTGAATCTTCAGATGTGTCTGCATTGCTCTCTATTGAGCATGGATGTGGGGGGGAAGTTTGGGACTAAAAATGACTTCTAAAGACTACCGGACCTCCTTCCAATCCTCGGGGGCAGAGGTAATGGGTTTATGTTACCAGTTCTATTCCTTTGGCATCAGGCATAATTGGGCCCAACATTGCCCCATCAGGCATGCTCACTCCATATGCTGTATGAGAACTTTAGGCCAAAGACTGGGTTTTCTATTTCTCTAAACTCCTCAGATTGTCTGCAGAATGCCTGGCCCGTAGAGAAGAAACAGAGTGCAATAATTAAGAGCATGGACTTTGAAGTCTGTAGTCTTGGGTTCAAACTCTGGCTCACCAAATTATTAGCCATGTAACTGTGAGCATAGCACAAACTCTCTCCAAGTGTCTGATTCATTGTCTATAAACTGAAAGTATCTCCTACATAGGGCAGTTTTGAAGATAAAATTAAATAGTGTATTCAAAACGTTTAGTACAATGCCTCGTATGAAGCAAGTACTCAAAAATGTTGACTACTGATGTTAATATTTTACTAGGTACACAATAAATATTTGCAGACAGGCACAGCATCCATCACCACCCCTTCTCTATGGGTAAAGAACTGAAGTGGCTTTTGGTAGATTTTAAAAGGAATTTTCATATAGAGAAAATCCTGGAAAATTAATGGGAAGGCAATTAGAAGTATGAATATATTTTGGTAGAAATAATCAGACTAACCCAGTGATAAAAATATAGCCCAAAATATTTAAGGAAGGAAGATTCAGGATATGGGGATAACTAGGATTTTCTTTAGGTACGTGAAAAACTGGTGACCAGTCTTCATGTATGAATGGTTCCTAATTCCTTCTAGCATCTGGAGAATCTCTCTGTAGTCTTTTGTTTTCTAGACTTGATCTCCCATTTCCCTTAATTATTTAGGGGCATAAACTTTCCTCTTTTGTTTCTCAGGTTCCTTTTAAAATGGTTTTCACTACTCTCTACTTTCTCTTCCAGCATTCGTGTTCTTGACCGCTACTGGGCTCAAGTGAACAAAACCAGCAGGGTCTGATATTCTCTTCATGATGCTGCTTAGCCAAGGGCTGGCAGCACTCCGTCTCTGCCACACAAGTTACTGAAGGTTAAGTGACCTTTAGTTAAATTAGACAAGGATGTTTCAGTTAGGATGGATTGGAATTAAAGAATTTAATAAAAATCCTTGGCCTATTCCTAAGAAGTGCAAGGAGAAGAGACACTGAATAACAAGAAGACAACAGGAAGATTGCCAAGGTTTCATTTTTTTCAGTTAATTGTTTGGGGTACCTGATGCACGTATGCATACATGCACAGGATCGAAGAGGCACCATGTAGTTACAAGAAGAAAGACTGTGGGACTCAGACAAGATCTACCAGAGGGAAAGGCTATAAAAGGGTTCCAGGGTAAAGAAGACATGAATGCATTAGAAAACGAGAAAGACTCAATGGGATGGTCCCTGTGGAACTTAAAGCAAAGGCAAGGATGTTCTCAATCTAGACTAATTAAGATAATTGAGAATGAAGAAGATAGGCATAAACAGAACCTCAAGAAAAAAAAATAGCCAATATTTATTGAGTGCTTACTATACACCAAACTCTGCTCATGTAATAAGGTTTAGTTCTAAAACCTTCCTATGTAGATTCTACCATCTTACAGATGAGGAAACTGAAGCACAGAGAAGGCGAGCAATTAGCCCCAGGGCATACATCTAGGAATTAGCAGACCTCAGATTTAAACCCAGGTACGTTGGCTCCAGAGTCTCCTCTAAACCAGCACACCATATGGCTTCTTATCACGTGCCAAAGCTGTACTGAGGGGTTTTTCACAGGCCACCTCCTTTCCTCCTCATAACAACCCTATGAGTGTAGGGACTGTTGCTATTCCCATTTTGTAGAAGAGGAAAATAAGATTCAGAGCAGCCAAATAACTCCCTCAAGCATACACAGTTGCTAAGCAGATGTGAGAGCTGTAGCCAGGCACTCGGACTTCAGAGCCCAGGGACCACCGTGCCCTCTGCTGCCTCCCTCTGCAGGTGATGTTCTCTCCTCCTCACGTGCCGACCTCAGCAGGTAAGTCTGAGGCCCGAGCCAGTCTTACTCTTTTATTGTTTTCACTTTTAAACAATAGCAGATGACAACTGGGAGCCATTGTGGTTATGCTTAACTTGCTTTGGTATGGTAGCATGCACAGCTCAGTACCTATAACAAATGCTTTATTACAGCACTTTTCCATGGGGGAAAACACAAAGTACTTTCTAAATCTCCCCTAGTTAAATCCCTAAGCCTTTCCATGGAGAGAGGGAGACAGAAATTCTTATCAATCACCTCCCCTAGAATAGATGGAGAAATGAAGGTAAGTGCCTCCACCACCCCCATAGATTTAACATAAAGGAATTGGTTTGAATGGTGGGCCAAATTATCTTTTATTGTGTGCATATAAATGATAGTTAGAAATCCATATGCTACGTTAAACTAGGGAAATAAATTAGGCAGAGTCATCTCGGTTTGCTGAGACAGGTATTCAATATGAAGTTGTAAAAGGAAAAGATCACCATTAAAAATGATCTATAAAGACATGTTAAAATCAAGAGAAACATCTCATATTACATCATCTATGAGATGAATTAAATTTCCTGTTAATGCCGGGGAAAAAAATTCCCAAAGCCAAATGTCAAATGAAGTGAAGATCAATAAAAATATTTTGATAAGTAAACGCAACAATGCTATTTAACACATGATTGGCAACTGCTGAAACATAAATTATCCAAATTTCCCATTGCTGCTTATGGGAAAATTATGCAGATTAGAACTTGATTAGGCTTATATCATGAGACTCAATTTGGACTTTTAATCTATTAAGCTCCAATAAATGAGGCATCTGAATAGCTCCCCTGAGCAAATGCAGTAATAGCCACAGCAGTCATTTTTTTGCAGTATGTATTCCAACAAATTCTTTAGCAGCCGAAGTACAGAAAATTTCATGTATAGATGCACAATTGCTTTCTACCTTGTGGGGGGAAAATCCACATGAACAGGCTTAATTTGGGAAATAGGGGTTTGGAAAACTCTGTAAGAGAGATCTGTCAAAGACAAAACCTCAGTTTAACCTTGTAATATTTTTTACAGTAGTTTTCAGCGGCTTTCCACAAAGTTGGAGTCTTGAGTCCTGGAGGCCAGGCAGCTGACCAGTGTTGACTTAATGAAAAAGGATTATTTACCAAGGCAGTAGCTTCTCCTGACACTGCGCAAAGGCTACTCCAGCTGACCACTTTCCACTTAGGAGCCCAAGGGGGCACTGGCCCCAACAGGGTGCTGGAGGTCAATGTCGGGGAGGCATGGGGGGAAATGCCCCTGACAGTTTCCACTGTGTTGTTATCTGCTTTAGTCTACATAACGCGTGTGCTTGGAGCTGATAACTGCCCCTACCCAGAGGCTGAAAACAGAACTTAGAAACAGTATAAATAGAGAATTCTGAGAAACCTAAACCACACTATTGGGTCTCTTTTGCCTTTTTACCAATCACTCGATGTAAGAGATGCGAGGACTCTGGAAGCCCTCTAGTCAATCCCTCTATTTTACAGATGAAAAAACTGAGGCTCAGAGCAGAGAAGTTATTATATCCAAGGTCACAGAACCAGTTGGTAGCAGAGCCAGGATAGTTGATATCTGCTGTCATCTGCTCCTCTTTAACTCCTTCTCCACCTAAGGAACCCATTCCACAGTGTTTAGTGGTAGCGGTGGGTAGGGGCAGCCCTGTCCCCACTGTGGCCACAGGAGAGGCAACATGAAGACAGGAAATCTGACTTCACAGAGTCAGCAACATGATTTCCCATCATCCTGGACACATGGATGGTTTAAGATTGCCTGTTCCCCAAGCTGGGACCAATCCCTGTTCTCCCTAGGACCTGACATAAAAGATGTTAAAGATGCTGTGGTTGCAAAGCCAGAAAGATGTTAAGTATGGGACCGCTGGTGACCATTTAGCCCATGATGGGGCAAATGAATCAAGAGGTGAAGAGAACGAGGCACAGCTCTGACAGCACCATTCAAGCTCCTGGGCCCAAATGTGCCTAAAGCCACAGGCACCCCAGTTACATGACTCCCTTTTTGTTTAAGCCTTTTTGAGTTGGATTTCTGTCTCTTGCAACCAAAGTGCCCCAAATAGTACAGTAATTGAGAAAAATCTCTGTTCTTTACTTAGTGAAATGGTTCATGTATGTCTGAATTTCTATCAAAACAAGTGACTGTATCTTCATTCAAGGTTTCTTCTTCCTTTCTAGTGACCAGGGACGAGAACTGGGTCAATACTCACCTCTATTTTCTCTATTTGCAATAAGTACAAATGATATTTTTAACAGTACTTTTTCTAGAGACTGTATTTGATGAAGGCCTTGGGAAGTTGGTCCTAGCCACTGTGTAAAGTACCTCGTCTTTTTTAGAGTCTGTGTTTTGGGTCTGAACTAAACCAAAGCAAACTAAACCAACCAACCAACCAACCAACCAACCAACCAACCAAAATTCTCTATAGCTATTTGCTCATCAAGCTTCATAAGATCTATTCAGCACTTAGATAAGTCTTACACACATGAAGCAAATATATTTGCAAGAGTTGTCTCTCCAAGCAGACAGTCTCTTTCCTTAAAGTTAGCTTAAAGAGCTTACTGTTCCTAATATGCATCTCTCAGAAGGGCTGATAGAAAGGCGGAAGGGTGGGAGGGAGGGAGGGAGGGAAGAACCAAACTAGTCATAACTCAAACACAACTTTACCACAGATTTGGAAAGAAACCTAATTATTCACCTGGTCTAATGTCTGCATTTGCCCAAGCACTCACAGTGTCATAGTGAATTTTCCACTTTTCAATTGCTTTTTACCCACCTCTAATTCATCTTACAACTTAAAAGCAAGATATACTTTGGTGATATGAATCAACTGACTTAAAACTTCTCTTATCCTTTAGCGTAATCATTTTCACTCCTAAAAATATGTATACAGCCATAATTTCCTTATATTAAAGATTTGGTTACAACGTTCTTCCTTTGTAGTTATTAAGCAATAATGTTAAATTGAAAACAATGTGAATGTTCAGTTTTAGGAAACTGATTATGTTAAGTACGCATCCACTAAAACTATGCAGAAAAACATTTAATGACATGGAAAAATGGCCATGATAGAATATGTGTGGGAAAATACAGGTCTATACTAATACATATGATCTATTTTTGAAGAGAAAGTATTTATATCTACAGAAATGACACTAACGTGTCCACTTTCTTATATCTGCATGGTAAACCTATAGGGAGTGCATAATGTCTTCCTTCTGCTTATATGTAGCTGCTAAATTTTCTAAAATTAATACGTTTTATTTGTGCAGGGAGAAAAAAATTGCCCAAATCATAAACTAATAAAAGAAAAGAACCTGACACTTTGAAACCTTGTGTGATTTTTACAGGCTGAGACTAGCTGGTTGACATAGTGGATGGACTCAACTTGTTGAGCTGTGAGGATCCTAAAGGGCATTTTGAGAACCCACTTGCTTTGGAAGTTTGGGAAACTGAGGCTCTAGGATGGAAGTGACCAGTTGAAGGTTACAGATTAAGGGGCTTTAGAAGAACAGGGCCAAGAAAGAGTTTTTAGGGTTCCTGGATCTCTTTTATTTCAACTTTCCACCATTTTATAATAGCCACTCAATCTTAGAGCAAAGGATCCTGAGTGTTCATGTGGCTCTAAAGAGCCCATGGAAACCCACAGAGTTCCATGAACATGGCTGAGGGGAGGAGCAGTTACAGCTGGTTTCCAACACAGAAGAGAGGCACTTGCTGATTCTCATCCTTGCTCCCACCAAGGCTTACCCAGATCAGAAATCCATCCCCTGGCGTCTCCCAACCCAGCTCCTACCCCTCCTTCACCTCCTCCAGGAAGTCTGCCTTGACTAACTTCTCTCCCCCATTTACTTACTTCATGAAGACATTTTCTTCTGCACTTTTTTATTCCCTTTATTTACTATTTTAAACTGTGCTAATTACTACATGCTAATGTTTATATGTTTTGGGCATCTTTAATGTTCTCTTTGTTTTATCTTCATACCTGTTGAATTCTTCATTTCAATATGGCATAGACTATGCATGGACTCTTTGCTGCCACTGCAAGAGGACAAAGGCTGTTTTGCCACTAAGACAGGATCTCTTCTTTCATGCTGGATTGCATTTCCAATAAACTAAAGGCATACTGTGCCAGAGAAAAGGTAGATAGATACATTGCAAGCCAGTGATAAAGAGGATACTAATAAACACACAGAAACCTCCTTGTGCTGCCAAGACTATATACCAGTTTGTTTCCATTACATCAATTTTTTCTCCCCCTTTTATGAGCATTAATCAAAGAAATGCAAAGCGCTCATTAAAGTGATAGATTGACTGAAAATGTAGCCATCTTCACATTGTAAACAGTCTCTTTACATTCTCAGGGCTATGGGCTTTGTTTTTTCAGCATTTGTCATGTAGTTCAAATGTCCTTTTGCATTTAAAACACCAAATGCCAAATGGGCCCAGTTGTTTGGTTTAGTGTGAACCAATAGCCAGCGTAGCAAAAACCAGAGCTACGAAATCACAAGCAAACTAAAACATCCGCATCTTCAGTGCACAGAAAATTAAGTAGCTGTAAAAGATAGATTGGCAAAGTGATCCAAAGTATCGCCATGCAATTCAGAAAAGGCAGAATGCCATCACAGAACCTTTCCGCCAGCTGTCTCTGACAGGTTCTACAGACACGGCACCTGGCCTGAGATAGTGGCCAAGGGGCCAAACATTTGATAGTCCTTTAAAAGAAAGCACTGTAAATGTTTTCTTTTGAGTTTTAAAGGCTTTCCTGCATATATGTTTACGCTAGCAGATGAATATACAACCAGGATCTTGGATCTTTGGCGTCAGGCATTCCTACACACACACACACACAAAACCTTCACTAAAGAAGAGATTGATTGGTGCTAGTCTGATTTTGAGCAACTCTTTTTACACCATGGTCAATATCCTTTGACCACAACCTGAAATGAGCCATAACGTTGTGGTTAAGAACTTGAATTGTGGAGTTAGACTGCCCGAGTTTGAGTACTGCCTCATTTGGGTTCTAGTTTTGTGATCTGGGGCAATTTACTTAAATTCTCTGTCTTAGTCTCCTCATCTGTAAAACGGAACAGTAATACGTCAAAAAGATTAAATGAGTTAAGTAATACAGATACACTACTTACAACAGTTCCTGGCATAGAGTAAGCACTTTATAAGTACTAACTTACTTATTATTACTATTATTAAATTATTTCAATATAATAATGGTAATGCTGACAGAGAAATGGACAGAATCCAAAGACATGGTTTTGGCCCCAGGTCCATTACCAACTCCTTGTGAGAACTGAGAGGGATTCAATGTCTTACCCAAACTCAAGGCAATGCCCCAACCCCTTCTGACTCTCAAAAACCTATTATACTAGTTCTGGGGTATTGTATACAATATTGGAACCATGATAACTTTGGGTTTAATCACTCAATATTCAGGAATGACTGCAGGGTTGTTTTTTAAGGAAGTAGAAGATACAAGCCCTCTTTTCCAGCATCCTAGCACATAGTCTGTATCAACAAACACACCAATATATGCATACAAGAGACATAGACTAAATGCACTGTACCATGACAACCATGTGGCTTGCACATCCCAACTCTAGACATGACATCATATCTTCTCTCAGGAGTAACCCAGAAGGCGTGATCTTCCTTTCAGGAGCCCTGCATCCACCCCACTCACTAACAGACAATACAGGTCGATCACCTGCTGTGTGATCATAGTCACGGCAACTGCTCTAGTCCTCAGTCTATTCATCTGTAAAATGGGGATGAGTCTGAGGTCCCTTTCAGCTCCGAAGTTTCTGTCTCTTTCATCAGATCAAATTTAAAAAATAAGCTCACACAAAATAAACGAGCAAGAATCAAGAGACTCTTACAGAGGCTCTTTCCAGCTCTAGTGGTGATCCTGCCTTTCAATTCAATTTTATACCTTTGACCAAATAAAATTTCAGTGCCCAAACCAATGAGAAGGATGTACTTTCTCCAAAGTTGTTATAATGGCTGAAAAGCCCATAAATAACCATTTACTAAACAAACAGTATGGGCTAAAGGAAGAGAAATTGCTGCAATTAGGCTCCCAGAGTCCGCAGGCATGGTACATAACAGTGCGGCTTTCTCCTAATCCTCACAATATGCCACCAGTTTTTCCATTTTCTTGAAGTTATCTTCATATTCAAGATGCTATCCCCAGCCATTGTGGGCTTTAGAACTACTTTTAATTTTAATTTAAAGAGCAATTAAAGAAAGACAATGAATACTTTGGATAATAAAGTAAGTGATTAGCAGCATGCAAATGACAAAGGCTTAATGATAATACAGTTCTAGTCTCCAAAGGGCTTGTCTTCTTGAGAGAAAGCCCTTTCTACATGTGGTTGTTCAGCTAATGTGTCTCAACCCACAATTACAACATCGCTGACACCATTAACCAGTGAAACAACATCACTTCGCAAAATCCTTGTTGTCTCATTAAAATGGAAAGGGTCAGGTAATTCACCAGCATTGTATGTCTAGTTTTGCTGTTGGTAATTAGCAAACATTACCCAGCATGGACTCCTGCAAGGAGCTAGAGAAAACTTTGTGAAATATTAAAGAGGGAAGTCTTTATATTTCACTGGAAAATTGAAGAGGTGCAGTAATATTCTCCTAATATTCTCCCTGTCACTCCCTTCCATTTAGGAAAAGGAAGGAGCAAGCTGAGAGTCTGACTTGGGGAGAAATGTTAAGAATGCATTGGGAAGTCACTGTCCAAATCAATACTCTGAGTTGGGCTGTGTATGGGCAAAGAGAGTCTGTGTCTCTATTTGCAAAAGGCAATTGGGTGGGGAGGACAGGAAAACTGCAGACTATATCTTTATTACTCTTACTTAGGTTTTTTTGAATTAATCTCCTTGAAATAGAGGAAAGGAACTATAAAAAGTTTTCTCTTTGGAACACTTTATCATTTAAATAAGCACCAGAATTGTTTATTCAAAAAGTTATTTATATATATTTTTAAACGTAGAGATTGAGGAAATATATCCCAAGGCCCCGACTTCCTGCCTCTCTGCTTCCTAATGAAAACCTCTGTAGACACTGGAACTGAGACCCCGCCCAAAACGCCAGCCAGCACTTGGTGTGTTGTCAGGAAGCAGAATGGTATCTTATTCTTTAAATGGAACTTTTGGAACATAAAATACATTCCAATAAATGTGAACAGAAAATTATGAATTCATTAAACTACTTTGGTATCTTGTGCTATATATAATATTTATATTCCAACTACTGTAAAATATGCTTTAATATCTTTAGGCAACTGTAAGGACTTAAATATTTATAAAATAGCTAAAGATAAAGTATGGCCCTCTTATTCCTACATACAGATGATGTAAGACGTGCAATCAAAGACAATAACACTGTCTGCCCATTTGTCATCTTAAAAGAGCCGATCAACGCGCCGTCCCTCGTGTGCCATCTACTTAAGAGTTGTTGCCGACACAGGCAACTCCAGAGGAGTTTGTGCCTTAAAAACTACCTAGAGTGCTATACTTCACAGAAAACAGGGCTTTCTGAAAATGGAGACAAAACAATAAATTTGCAGGCAAAACAGCTCCAAGAGGGGCTTCAAAATACTGCTGTATTTATCTCTGGGACATCTGGGAATGGGAAGCATTTTGATTTAATATTTCATAACACAGAGGCAATTGCTTCCTTGCACGGTATATAATTAATGCTCATAAAAAGAGGGTTTTTAAAAAAAATTCCTCAGTATCCTAAAGGCAAATAAATAAATAAATAAATAAATCAGAAATAGACACACCTGGACTTCCTTTAGAAATGTAGAACGGCCTCATATAATCCAGTGAAAAGGAAGCTGCCATGAATTTATAATCACCTGGGGCCCATTAAAAGTAAGTTTATAGATTAAGTGTGGAACATCAACCCTGACATTCTCATTATTTACCATCCTTCCTTGTCGTTAGACCCAGGGTCTGATTGATTTTCAAAATTCTTCATTTCCTAACTGATTAGGCGTTCTGAGAACTACCTGCATCCACCGGCCTTGATCTCTCCCAGGCACACTTTCTGGGTTTATTTTCCCTGCTCTTGCTGGTTCAGGATGGTATAAGGCTGGGAACCACCTGGAAGTCCACGAGTCAGAGTCATTCCTCACATACCTTGCATTTTCATAATGTTCCTTATACCTTCCAAACTCTCGCAGTCACCCTTAGGAGGCTGCCAGTTCTATGGAGATGCAAGCTTGTTGAGTCAGCAGCCCTGGGGAGAGGATCACTGATGGTTACCTTGGGTAAAGAAGGGACTAGGCCTGTGCTTCTCAACTGGGGCAACACCATGGTTCTGCATCCTATGCTTGCAATCTGATGCCTGCATCCTATGCCTAGAGTCTGAGTTAATTGCTCTGGGATGTGCCCTGAGCACGGCATGGTTTAAAAGTTCCCTGGTTGATTATAATGTGCCCCTAAGGTGGAAAAATCACCGGACTAAGTAAACTTCCTGAATTGGTATGCAAATGTTTCAGCATACATCTTTAGGGACAGAGAGAAGATCCATCATTCTATTAGATATTTAAAGGGATCCAAGACCCCTTCCCTAATTAAGAACTAATAATCCCCTAGGTCTCCAGGCTGAGGGCCAAAATTACTTTTTTAAGGGAAAAAGAGGGAAGCCAGGTGCCACTTACCATCTAGCTGGAGTAGCACGGGCCCTATTCCGCCAGTAGCAAATTCAGATTGGTGTCATTTCACCCAATCATTAGGACTCCTGCCACAACCAAATGCCATAGAGCGGATGTGAATGAGGTCTTCTGTCAGTGAAGCTGTCTGAGGCCTAGCCTCTCTGCCTCATAGAGAAGCTCCGTTGTGAGGTGCCACCCTAGCCTGTCTACAGAGGAAAATCCCAGTGGCTGCCCCAGTTCTTCCTCAACTCTTCTGTAGGCTTTTGTAAGCCTACCTTACCTGGACTGCTCACGTCCCACAGCTGTCTTGGTTTCCATGTGTATCTACTGAGAAGCAGAATCAACAGGAATTCTGCCTGCTGGGTGCAAAGAGATAACCCCACCTTGCTATATGTTATTTTGGTGGAACATATAAAAGAAAATGATAAAAATATCAAATAATAATAGTAACAAAAATAGCTAATGTTGCTTGATCTCTATGTACATCCCAGGTACTAAGTGCTTTACATCCATTCACTCAGGGCTGCCATGTATGGTTGTGAACGTCGGGCACGGGACAATAGCTCATCTAAGTGGCCGCTACTCATATCATGGACATGCTATATTTGCATTTATTAAAATTTTTTTTCCTAGAACATGGTAGTAAAGTGTATTGTTCAAACATAATCAGTATATTATGAGAATTTTGCAACAGACGGAAGTAAAGCGTCTTGAGAAAGGAGTGACTTTTTCTGACTCATGTAAAGGTACCACATGGACTAGAGAAAGCCCCGATTCTCACTTATTTCTCACAGCAATTTGATGACTCAGGTGCAGTTAGTGTTCTCAGCAAGAAAATGAGGCACAGAGAGGTTAAATAGTTTGCCCAGATCTAGTAGATGGCAGAGCTGGCGTTCAAACCCAAGCTGTCTGTTCCAGAGCCCACATATGCCATGGTTAAACTTGACTGCAAAGTGCTATTTCTATAGACCCTGATGTTTTGTAAAACCCTTCTGCAGCCATCACCTCTTTGGATTCACACATGATCCCTTAGGGTATTTAGATGGGGCCACTTTAACAAACTCCACTTTACAGATGAAGAAATAAAATCACGGAGTGTTTATACAAAGTCAAATAACACATGATTGACGTAACGGGGAATTAAAACCTGGTACCTTGACCCTACGTGATTGTCTCATCACTCCTACAGCCCTGTTTGTGATTCACCATCATAAACTACAGCAACAAAACCCATCTGCTGAATTCCTCCTGCCAAGGTGCTAGAACACCATTTGCCAGTCTGCTGCTGAGAGGAAGGTCCACCTCCATGTGGCCAGGAAAGCTCTCAGGAACCATTCAAAGCTCCCTGGAGCAGAAAGTAGAGACATTTTCTGCCCTTTATTGAACTTTAGAGGTCTTAATCCTACAGCTTCCTCAGGCCTTGGGCTGGTACTGTGTAACCGTACCTGCAATGAGGCCAGTAAAAAGTGGATGATCAGGAGCTACTAGTAAAAGTTAAAGAAATGGGATGATTTATACTAGAGCTTGGACAAGTCTGACCACAGCTCCTACCAACAAGTCCAACATCTTCCATCTTTGTAAGCCTTGCCTAGTGCCCGGCTGTCAAATGAATGAAGAGTGACTTAAGCCTGGAAGGAAAGGATGTGGTGTTTAATAAAGATATTGAGCTGTTTCATCTCATTGGAGAGCAAACTAAGACAGAGCATCCTGCAAACAACAGATATTGGGCTTAAATCATTTACCTGCTCACACAAACCTCTACTAAGTGACCACTTTGTATGAGGTGCCCCGTAAGCATTTAAATATAGTTCTTACTGTTGGTGGGAGTGGGGAGGTCATTAAGATGATAGAACAGGCCATTCTTTTGAGGGCCTATCCAAGTAAACAGTGACTCACCTACAATCATTTCCTTTGACACTGTGAAACCTTTAAGCCCCCTCAGTTACATCATTAGAAGACACACAGCCAAGTGCCCTTTCATGAACGCACTTGGCCTTTCCTGCTTATGTGCCTTCTCTCACTCAGCCTTGATCCCTTTTATCTTCCCAAAGTCCTTTCACTTATGATAATTATATCTATTTTCAAATTCAACTCCGCTTACTCTGGAGTCCCCTCTCTGATCATTGCACCCAAAGCAACTTCTGCATTCACATAACACATTGTATGGTACCATCCATGGACTTAGAATATCTGGTAGAAAATCTTTACAGGAGATATCTAAGAGGATGCTCAATAACTACTACACTGCTCTTCTAGAATTTGGGGAATAATTTCCCCCCAAATCTTCCTTGAAGTATAATTGAAGTACTTAAGGACCATTCATATCCTTAAATATTCTATAAACCCAGAACTGAAGTCATTTATAAATCAGTTGGCTTCTTTGCAGGGCCTTTCTGAGCTAATGCCCATGCCGATCTTCCTCTACTTTTTAGTATGTGAGCTGCCAGCACAGTATGGCCACTAACAGAGTGGTGTAGGTCCACACCCAGAAACTAAACCCGGGCTGCCAAAGCAGAGTGCACTGAACTTAACCATTAGGGCACTGGGACTGGCTCAGCAGGGCCATTTTTTAAGAAAAGAAATAAACATTTTAGGATTACACATAAGTTTTTTCCTATAAGAGAATGAGTAAAGACAAAAATGCATTGGATGGTTGGCTGGGGTCATTTGCTAGCTTGAGGCGTGCATGCTATCTTCACAGTATGTGGATTAAATTCATGCCCCAGAAAATTACAAATGACTCACACCATGCATTTTGCAAGGTACTCTGGAATATTCCAAATCCCATATTGTTAAATATGTGCATTAAAGTTGTTCCATACAACTTATTTTATATGTCTATGTCACTTCTGCCTATAGATCCCATTAGCATCACGAGAGCATCATGGAAAGAGCAAGGACACTAACCTCAGGCATAGGATATAAACCAAATTGATGCTCAGGAAAAGAACTATTGGTTGATCCATCTTTGTCCAGAGTCTCAACAGGGCCCTTAGAGAGTCCATGGGATGACAAGACTTCTTTTACCTTTCTCTGATTATACAACTGCACTTTCCTCCTACAGGACAATTTGTCTGGACCATTTTCTGAGCATAACATACCACCTGAAACCCTAGGCTTTGGGAGCTAGAGTGGTCTGTTCACTCTCATCTTCTCCCTTCTATGGAAACTTTTACCCAGAGACTGGGATGAGTAGATAAAACCTGGAATTATTTTGTAAGTTTCTGGACAAAAGAAAGCAATATTTGGGTCTCAAACTTTCCACCCTCTTTCTGACAGCTCCAAAATCAAATCTTTTTTCCTGTTTATACAGGAAAAAAAAAAGCTCCAACAATTATACTATTTGAGGAGGTAGGCTAAGCAGAACTCTTCATACTTCTCCCAACTCCATTCATTTGTCTGGTTGTTGTAGTGAGGAAGACTGGGAGCAAGAGAATCCTAGAGTCTCTGATTGTTGAGACGGGGGTAGCCAGAGACCCACAAAATTGAGATACACAGAGACAGGAACATGCAAACAAACTCCAGCCCTTAGGTGCAAGGAGCAGTTTAGGAGAGGAGCTGGCACATGTCTTGAGTGCTTTCATTTTCCTGAATGTTTGTTCCCAGGGATGTTTCCATGGCCCTTAAAAGCAGATGTACAGATTCAGGCCTGTTCTCATCAGAATAACACTTGTTTTCTTTTATGGGGCAGATTGATGTGGTGAGAAAAGCCCAGGCTTTGGAATCAGACAGTTTGGGGATGAACTCCATCTGTTCTTGTCTAGCTAAGAGACTTGGACAAGTTGCTGAGTTTTCTTGAGCCTCAGTTTTCTCATCTGTAAAATGGAGATTATCAGGAAGATCAAGCAAGATATTGTATACGAATGTGCCTGGTGCATCACTTAGCTGAAAAATAAAGGAATTCTAATTTTTAACAAAGAGCATTAACTAGGCACACAAGTTTTGAGGAGTAAAGAAGCTTCTGAAAGCCCGATGCTAGGGCGATGAGTTCAACTCAAGCCCAACACCACCCCACATCTGTTTTCTGTCACTGAAGCTAAGATTTCCTTTCACGGCAATTGTCCCAGGCTGAGCACAGCCTGAGCAAGGAAGCGAATGTGCTCTGCATGCAGTTAGGAGGAAAAGGTCATTTTGTCTGTTGTTCCTTTTTCTTCCCCACATCCACTCCCCAAAGAAGACCTTCATTTATGAAGGGCCTAAAAACCTCCACAGGTTCAGAAAGTAGTCCAGCTTTCTCGATCTCTTGTTACAGCTACCGTTGTTTTCCTTGTTTCCTTCACTAGGAATTTATTATCGGAACAGTAAACAACAGTCTTAAGAGGATCTCTCATGTGGTGAAAAATGCCATGTAGGAAAAATTCTCCCAAGTTGAACTCATTTAGAAAACAGCTCCAATGGTTGCGTTGCTGAAATACATCTGCACCGCTGGGCTGAGATTCGTCTTGTGATGTCCACGGAAGAAATGCAACAGGGCAGGCCCCTTTCTGTATTGGAGACCTGCTCGGAGCCCTAAGCCAGATTTTCTTTATTGTTCAGTAAGCTCTTTTAATGAAATGTACTACTCTTATTATAGAGGACTCAAAATAAGATCTAAATCACAAACCAATAAAAGAAAATTATTGGGCTGGGTATCTAAAGTTACTACCTAGAGGCTACTCCAGTGTGGTATTTATAAATCTCTAAACAGTTAAGTATAATTGTCTTTCTGGTTTTTGGGAAGGAAGCCAACAGCAGTTTCAGTTACAACTGAAGAAAAATATTTTAGCACTGAGCTTTGTTCATTTGGTGGGTATAAAGAGAAATGGCTTCTCCCCCACAACCATTTCAGAACTGAGAGAGAACATTGTGGTCATGAAATGTTATATAGGAGCAGCTGAAAAATTGCTTCTCTGATTTCAGGGAGGGAGAATGTGTGTGAGGACATGTGTATGGGTATGTTTGCAAGTGAGAGGGGGCAACCTGTGTGCAGGGGCAAGGCTTGGAGGAATAGAAGAGGAGAAAAGTGGGAAGGGTGGGTGTTGAAGAGGGTGACGTGGGAGTTGAAGATGGGAGTGGTGTGTTAGATTAATGGAAAAGCCAGATGTGCAGCTGTTCACCCCATTGCAGGCTGCTCCCCATCTTAGACACAAAGACAGTGCCATTCTGGAAGGCTGTGAAAGCTTCCACTAAAAGACCCTTTATGACCCCAATCCTGCCAAACAGCACAGCTCTCTCTCTGGAGTAAGAATGTAAATCATCTAAAACACAGATCTCTATGTCATAAAAATCAAGAAAATACCAGAGACCCTCAGTTATAAAGAACCACAGAACTCATCTCATCCAATTTCTCTCCCATCACAAAGACCACATCAGTAACTTTCCTTTGGCAAAGGGACATGCGAAGATAGGATGCTCACTACATTTTTAGGCAGCCCATTCTGTTCTGGCAATGTCTTCTTCTGTAGAGCTAAAATCTTATTCTCTTTAATCATTAGCCATTGGTCCTGGTTTTGTCCAACGGAGCAGAAGATAAAATGGCCTTCTCGGTCCACTAGCCCCATTCTCTTAACTGCTTGGCAAGAGACATGTCGTCCAAGCATTTCCCCATTCTGGTCATCCCCTTGGCAACATTCTCATGTTTGTCAATTCCTCCCTTCAAATCTTCATAGCTCTTGACACACTCACTCTCAGACTGACCAGGATGAAACTACCACTGTTCAAAATAAATTATGCTTCTATCAATGAGGTCTATCCAGGCTGTCTTTAGTGATTATTTGAAACAATGCTCAATGGTCTTCATTACCTTCCATCCTATGGGTTTTGCCCCAAGGTTTCAGTTTAGGAAGATCATTTTGAATCCTGACTCCTGATATCCAATAATTTAGAGATCCTAATCCACATGGTCTTCCCCAAACATAAGATAGAAGTCACACTTTCTTCTCTGGAACAGTAAAATCTTTCTTAGACCTTAGGATTTTCCCTATGCCCCCAATTAATGCTGCCTTTTCAAGGACCACGGTCACACTTCCAAAAATAATGTCATTTCCAACTTGAGGCTCTTAACCTATGTTGAAATGCAGACAAAGAAAAGCATCCGCTTATATGTGGATATAACTTAGTGTAACTGTGGCTGAGGGCCATGGAAGGTTCAAGGAACCATGTGTGTGCGCATGCACATGCACATGTGTGCATTGTGAACATGCATACATACTTGTATGCCTGTTGGTGTGTTTGTGTAAGTCCACTATAATTTTTTTTAACTTGGTGGTTATAAAGAGGCATAGAATATGGAAAAATAATTTAGAGGAAGTGAGGAAAACCAGGCAGGGGACATTCGTCCTGGGTTTGGGACATATTCTCCTCCCCACTGGGGACATTGGGAGCCCAGCTCAGTTTGTGGTTTCGCTGCTTCTACCAATAGTTCTCTCTGCCCTTTCTAAGACAT
The DNA here is from genome assembly GCF_037783145.1 of Equus przewalskii. Lineage (NCBI taxonomy): Eukaryota > Metazoa > Chordata > Mammalia > Perissodactyla > Equidae > Equus > Equus przewalskii. The sequence goes on from NC_091831.1 coordinate 64,367,860, forward strand.
TCTTCAGACTTCTGTCTTTCACCTGTCTTTCCTCATCCTTTCCTCTGTTCCTAGAGCATGAGCAACGGGGCAGATCTCTAGCTGTGAACCTCTCCTGGATTCAGGACTTCATTTCCACCCATCTGCTTTTCATGCCCACCTGGATTTTCCACCAAGTCCAGGTGGAAATGAACCATCACTAAAACACAATGCTACCAATACCACTTTCTCCTGCGGTCAGCCCCTTCTCTCCACAGGCCTCTTCGCAGGAGTGTGTCACCATCCTCCCTCACTGGAAAGGAAGACCACTTTCATGCAGTCTGTTTTACATCTACTATGTTTCACACTAGAACTTCCTGTTCTTCGTCCATTCAAGGTTCCTGGTCTCCTTCTGGATAACCATAGTTCCTACCCCCTGTCCCTGTATCCTCTTCTTTTCCACTCTAAACAATGCTTCCCAGGGCTGCCAGATCAATCTCCCTAAATCTCAGGTCCAATCCCATGAATCTCTTGCATTGAAACCTTCCATAGCTCCTGAGTGCCTACTGAATTATTTATAGCTTCCTAACTCATAAACTGATAAAAGAATTATTTACAGCTTCTTAACCAAAGAAAAAATCCTCAACGCCCAACCCACACTTCAGCCTCATGCCTCCCTGCTGTCTTATATACATCCTGTATTTCTGCCAAATTGTACTCATTGCTGTCCCTCAAACATGTCCCCATGTACCTCTGCTCTTTCACTTCTGTTCTTCTCTCTGATTGCAGCCAACTCTATCTGTTTCTACTTACTGAAATCCTATGCATTTTTTTCAGAATGTCTCTTAAACCCAGCCTCTTCCTCTTCCTGTCTCTAATATTAGCCTCCATGGATTGTAATTCTCTCACAGTAATAAACCAGCATTCTGAACAGTTATACTTTTGCATCAGTAGTTGCAAGAATCAGGAATGTGTTTTATGACCCTATCTTCCCAGCAATACATGCCATGCACAGTCTGGGCACATGACAGGTGCTTAGTAAGTGTCTATAGAATTAGATTAACACCCTCAGGACAGGCAGCATGAACCAAATGAATGCAGAGCATATAACAGGAAAGGGAACAATAGAGGAACCTTAACACCAACATCCAAATTTAGCCCAGACATTGACATTCACATGCTCCATCTTCTTAAAGAGACCCAGGCTCTAAGGGGAGCCTGGCTGCTGGCTTTGGAGGTGAGCAACATTGCTCTTTAATAGCAGTATATTGCTAGATCTCAGCTCTGCTGCTTTTACAAAGTTGTGGTAAGGAAGACAGCCTGTCTACTGAGCAACTAATATCCTTACTTATCACCTTGAGACATGCGGCAGAGACAAGACTGACAAACACAGCCAGTGAGGCAAAAAGCAGTTAGAGTCTAGTGTCTCTACCACATGCCCTCATCCCTCTTTCTCCACTTAGGGCTTTTCCTTCTTGGGAGAGCTAATGACTATCAAAAAAATATGAAAGGTAGAAGGCAGACCAACAAGTTGAGCCAAAGAATTGTCCTGAAGAAGCAAAATGGTTTAAAGTTTAGGATTCCCAGGAGGTCAGGAGACCGAGGTTTAAATCATTACTCAATCTCTGCATGCCTCAGTGTCTTACTCTTTACAATCAAAATAGTAACCTCCTTCCCTCACACACCTTTTCTGAGTGCCATCTAGAACAGTGGGTCTCAACCCTGGCTCTACAGGGGAATCACCTGAGAGCTTATGAAACTCCTGACGCCCAGGCTGTACCCTAGACCAGTTAAATCACAAGTGCTTAGGTGCAACCCAGGCATCCATATTTATTAAAGTTTCTCAGGTGATTAAATGTGTGGCCAAGGGTGAAAAACAGTGATCTAAGAAAAGCATATTGTCTTGGTTGGCAAAATTCCTACCACAAAATGGCAGCAAATGTTCACAAAGCATTAGCATTATTATCATGGTTGTTGTTGGTAGTGTTGGCTTTTCGTCATGGTTCATTTCCACATGGACTTAGTGGAAAATCCAGGTGGGCATGAAAAGCAGATGGGTGGAAATGAAGTCCTGAATCCAGGTGAGGGTGACAGCTAGAGATCTACTAGGAGCAGAGGAGAGCCTCAGGGGAGAAGATGAGGTGGTGGTAGCAGTGATGGCAGTATTCAGATGGGCTTTGATTTGGGTGTGGAATTCTCATGGAGAAAAACTGTTTTCAGTGTAATACCACCAAGTTCTGTTCTGGCTCTGCAAGGAATATTTCATTCTCTGAGGTCATCACATATTCCTCTCTCTGATCAAACTTCCCACCCTTTGGCTCTCCCACCCCTTACTTCACACCCCTGTTCTTTGACCTCATAGGGATTTATTTCTTGCTTGTTTTCTGGCCTCTTTGTCAATAAGTCTCAACTCTGATTTATCTCCACCTACCATCTTAGACCCGGCAGCCACTCATTTTAATACTCTCTTAATTAACAGCACCATGGAATCCTTTGCCTCCTCCAAATGTGCATCCCAACCTAAAGCCAATTTCCACTTTTTCTGCTCTTTCTGACAAGCACTGCAGAGAAAACTGCAGCACTGTGCTGACTGGGTTCATTACACCTTCTCAGTGCCAACCTCAGCTGGTTCTCACCAGCGCTCACTCATGCTTTCCCCTAACTCCAGTCATTTCCCTTACCTGTTTCTCATGATATCTGCTCTAAGCCTTTATCACCATCAGTTCCCTGTCTCAACTGTCCTGTTCCCTAAACTCCTCAAGGAAAGCAAAACTGGCTGCTTCCTGAAGAAAGTAGAAGCCATGGGACTGAGCTTCCTCCAGCTTCTCTTCCCATCCAGCCTTCTGCATCAGAGGAATGAGTATCAATCCTTCTCAGTTTTAAAGCCACATTATCTCCTGCTTCTCTCTATCATTTAACAACTCTCTCCTATAGCTTCAAACTTTCCCTCTCTTTGTGAGTCTACTCACCTTTGTCTACTGCAGCCAGCAAATATGCTGTATTTCTGCCCATTCTAAAAACAAAAAGGAAATCTTTTCTTTGATGAGATCCTCAAAACATCCTATTTCTCTCCCTATCGGCACTTAAAGAGTAATATATGGTCTCCAATTCTCATCTCACCTTAAGGCTTCAGACCCCTGAATATGGGCTTCTACAGGCAACAAGCTACTCATCAACAACTTCCTGAGCATCAAATGCAGTGCTGCCTCTTTTCGGCCCTCATCTACTTGACTCTTTTGCAGTATCTGATAGCACTAATCATCGCTTCCTTTCAAATCAGTTCAGCTCAACAAATTTTTATGGCATACCAACTCTATGTCAGATCCTGTGCTAGAGGCACTTAGGGACATGAAGATGAGCAAGACAAGGAATAGTCCTTGTCTCTCAAAGAGCTCACAGGCTACTCAAGAAAGACACATATCAACAACAATTAGGATATATTCTAAGTTGCTATCTGGAATTTATTCAGCTCTCTTCTCCTTTGTCTTTCACAGCACCCATTCCTACTTCCCTAAGTCTTTGCCCTCAGCCCCTTTCACGGGATTCCTTTCTTCTGTCTGTCCCTTCAATATTGATGCTTCCCAAGGTTCCATGTTAAATTCTTTTCTCTTAGTTGCTCTGCCTGTCTCCCTGGGAAAAACCCACTTTCAAGGCCTATATACTGTCCATTACCGATGATTTCCAAGTCTATAGCTTCAAATCTAACTTCACCCCTATAGCTGTATGCTCTTATTTCTTGCTGGATGCTCTACAGATACTTCCAACTCAAATGGACCAGGACCAAATTCTTTACTTTCTGCCCCAAGCCTGTTTCTCCTCCTGGGTCCTCTGCTTACTTAATCACTTTTACATCTCCCCAGAAGCCAACCTCGAAACTCATTCCTCACTTCTCATTTTTGTTCACCCACACCTCTTTTCCATCCAACCAGCCTTCATTGGCTATCTTTTCTGTTTCAAATCCATCTGAATTTCTGTCTCACCTTTGTGACTGCCATCACTAAAGATGTACGTCAGCCGTCATCCCACCCCTTCTAGTCCATTGTAATAGTTTTCTTGCATAGCTCAGGCCATTTTCTCTTTTTTACCTCTAAACTGTGTTCATATTTTTGCCTGCTATCTTTTTAAAACATGGATTTAATAATCATCTTCCTATAAACCCGAACCCTTAGCAAGGCAACAAGCCTATGCTCTAGACCTGGGCTGTCCAATATGGTACACATTAGCCACATGCCACTTTTTAAATTTAAATTTGTTAAAATCAAATAAAAGGAAAAATTCAGTTCCTCAGTCACACTAGCCACATTTCAGTGCTCAATAGCCATCTACAAATGTCACTTCTTCTTGGAAGCCTTCTCGACTCCTTGAAATATATAAAATAAGGAGCTCTCTGTGCTCCTGTATTTCTAGCCTGGTCCTGTCTCACTGCACTGTAATTATTTATGGAGGTGCCTCCTCCACTCACCTGAGGATGGTGAGTGGCTGAATCCTAGTCATCTTTGTGTCCTGGGCCTTTATAGCACCTGATGCACAGCAGGAACTCATTTATTCCTCTTTCTTTCCCTTAAGAGTTACCCTTACTGGGAGAATAAGCAGGAAGAAACTATAAGATGCTCATTTCACAACTCGACATAAAGTATAATGGGAAACTCAACCACAGACTCCCTCTTTCCAGGTACTTACTCAAGCGGCTCTGAGAATAGACTTTTCCTCCCTCTGCTCACACTCCCTTCCAAAATCAGACTCAGTTCTTGTCTTTTAGAACCATAGGGAAACAGTCTGGCAAGAGCAACTGTTGTACCAGCTGATTTAAATTGAAATGTTTTCCCCAGATAAATGCATACTAAATAATACACCAGCTCTCCAGCCAAAGGGAAGTGACAGGCGTTCTGTAAATAAAGGCACTTAGTTGCTGGTAAAGAGCTGTAAAGTGGTTCTGAGCTGACGTTTGCTGACCAGCAAGAAGTGGCTTCACCTGCTTTAGATAATTGTCACAGCAGTCTTGCCTGCTGTATATTAAAACTGCATCTCATAGACCCAACTGTCACATCGGATACACCATCCAGCATGGGGTATGCACCTTTCTCTGTAATTGTTTTTGACAAGCAGCCATCACATCTCAGATCTTTTCAGAAACTGTCTGGTCCAGAATCCCTAGGCTTGGTCGGTTCTGACCACCATGTGGGCTAGAACAGTGACACCAGCAGAGAATGTAAAAAGAGAAGAGGGAAAAGAGGTTTTATTAGTCTAGGAGAGCAGGTAACACGCAGTGGCAAGTGTCCAAATACAAATCCCAATGAAGACTGCCTCCTCAATGTTAAGACACATTTTTGATGTTATATCTATTATGTTAGAAAAACTTTCCATAAGGATATAAGGATGTGTGAATACTCTGGTCCAAGAGCACACACATTTGTCCTGAGTCCACATTTCTATCCTGCTGTGTTCTGGAGAGATGATAATGTAGCTCTCAGGACAAAGGATGGGGTTTCGTAAGAACTCCAGAATAAATACCGATGAAAACCAGGCAGGAGCAGCCAAAAATCTATGTAGTTATCACTCAGGTTGGAAGTTAGATTTGTTTCCCAAAATGAAAAGAGTAACATAAAATCCACTTTGTACTCTGTAATTCCCATCCACTTGGAGCATGATCGTGCCAAATTTCCAGATGAAGGGTAACAAAAGTATCTGAAGCCAATGAGCATTTCAGTTGGTCAGAAGGGTCTCAAGAAGGGACAGTGGCAGGGAAATTTAGCTCGTCCATCTGGCTCCGCAGGCCAGGATGAGTCTGAAGAGTGAGCTGCACAGGAGCAGCCAGAGATGAACATACAGCACCCGCCTGTCAGGGAGGAAGCTACTTCCCATGTTGATGGCCACCACTGGACTACTGCCTTTTGGAAGGTCACAGTGTCACCAGAGAAGAGCGTTAGAAACCAAGGACAAGAGAAAAGCAGATGGAGTAAGAAGACGTGGGGAATTATGGGCTTGGTGGGCTATAGCTTCGACAGTCTCTCACTGAGAGAAGAACAGACAGCTGGCTACTGTGGGGCATATGTGCCACTCCACTGCTGACGAGGAGTCTACGAAAATTGCCACTGGCCAAAGGCACATCCTCTGTCTTCTTTTGGGGAGTGTGTGTGTGTGTGTACAAAATAAGGAGTGCCCTTCTCTTTTTTTGCAGGAGAAATGAGCTCCCTTTGCTTTTCTTCCCATCTCCCACCAAAACCTACTTTTCTTACTTATTCCTATGCTAAAAACAGTAAAGAAGGCTTTTGAAAATTGGGTGAATATCATGTGGCGGGGCGGGGAAGCATTTTTACCAGTTTTTCCATCATACAGGATCCGAGAGGCTGGGATAAAGTTTATGAGAGCTGGAAGGAACACCTATGTCAGATCCATACTAAATTATACATTGTATAATCGTGTAACTAAATTATACATTGATATTTTGATCTATGGACTGAAAAACATAATTAGTGGATTGGGAGGAGATAGGCACATTGGGGAAAGGGAGTGTTTTCCTGCCTCTCCTGCTTAGTTCCATCTCCTCCCGAAGGGAGCACTTCTCCAGCTTCCATTTCTTTCCATTCCCCTTACTAGTTCCAACCAGAAGAGGAGCGAGCATCTACTCGAGTTGGTCAGCTTGTTCACCGGACCTGGTTTTGTTAGTGTGAAGATTTATTGTGCCTTAAAGCAGTGCACTTGAGTCACCTGGGAACCCTGTTAGAATGCAGATTCTGGCCCAGAAGGTCTGGGGTGGACTTGAGATTCTGCATTTCTAACAAAGTCCCTGGGTGATGTCCTTGTAGGAGTGGGGGAAGGAGGAACCACATTGGAGAACAAGTACTTAAAAGCAGGAACCAAATGCTAGCTTGCCTCTTCCAGTTCCCAGAAGGCCAGCTTACTGTCTTCTCACATCCTTTGTCACCTCTACTCCCTGAGTAGGCGTGCAGGAGGCAGGCCCTGCCTCCCCAGTATGCACTTGGGTAGATAAGAGTTCTTTCTTAGAGCCTTGACATGTTGCTCTGCCCTGTGGGTACGGCTGAGCAAGTGGATACCAAGAGCTAGATTTGGGGGAGAGGTGGAGGAGGATGGAAGGGAGAGGTCAAAACTAGGCTTCAGGCTGTATCAGGCAGAGTTATGTCAAGAATAGAAGCCACTCTGTTCCAACTGTGGAGAAAATTACAATTGACACAACCATTGCAAGGACTGTAGCAGCACAAGTCAAAGAGGCCATCATTAGCCATTTCACCTGCAACACCAAGTGGAAGGTTCTCTTGAACTTCACCAGAAGGTGCTGTGAATCTCAAGACCCTCGAAGAAGCCCACAGACCCTTTGTCAGTCCCTAGCAGCAAAGCCAGGGGTTCTCAGAAAGCTCCCCTGAGAGTTTCTCTGAAGCTTGCACCTGCTCAGTGTCTGCATGCAGCTGCCTCCAAAGAATCAAGACTTCTTTATCTCTTCTAATGTCCAGATCTTACCCCTGTGCTCCTCTCTCATTAGCAGACTCCAGCCTAGAACCATGCAAGGAAGAAGATTCTAGGGACTCTTCTTCCTGTCTTTGCTGCAATGTTGAGCAGATATTAGAAGGAGGTGTCGTGATGCTGAGTCAACAGAAGATAATCCAGCACACAGGTCCAGGCCGCATGATCGAGCTGAGCTTTATCATATCAATAAGATGGAACTTCACATCCTAGCAGCCATAGTTCTCATGGGCTGTGCTCTCTCTACCTTTGATACTGGAAAGATGGGATTCAGGCCCCCATCAGGAACCCAATGCCACCCATCCAGTAGACTACACACAGTTCATGGCAAGCCTACACTGAGGCGTTATTTGGAGGAAAATGCTTCACATCCTATCCTGCCAGGCCCTGATGAGTGAAGTTGTTTGTTGTGGGGTTTTCCCTGTGCTGCCTCTCTAAGACCCATAGATGACATCTTTACTTGTAATTAGCTTGCTCCAGATCCTGGAGAAAATGACAGGGAAGACCGGGGCAAAGCAGAGAAGGCAGAGGTGCATCATTTCACGCTGTTTTATCTCCTATAGAGAATGTGTGGACTGATGAGCATCACCACTTGCTCAATGACTTTTAACATCCATATAGACATCACTCTCCAGAGATCACCATCCCTTGGTCAGCAGATCACAATGTAAAGCTTAACACCTCCATGCAGCTATAACAATAGCAAAGCTTAATAGGTCAAACGGAAATATATATACTGGGGAGAAACACTGGGAATTGTTCAGCCAGCATCTTTTCTGTGCTCTGACCATTTAGCTGATGACTCTGATCATTAAGCCACAGTTTGGAATGGCTGGGTGGGTGGTGATTTAAAGGTTGGTTTAATCTCTGGGAAGGCAGCCTATTCTGAATGCAGGAGTTCAGGTCTCAAGCCTGCTTCTCAGGACAGCAAGAAGAGGCAGCAGATGCCCTTTTGAAAACCATCACAGCGACCATAGGTTTCACTGCCAGGCAGGCTGATGTGAGCGTCTTTGAATTATTGAGTGAAGGATATCCCTTTTGCCAGCCCCTGTCCCCTGTAGGCACAGCAGAGAAGTATTACAGGCTGTCCTTACCTTGGGAATTAGCCTGCAAGACCCCGATGCTGTCATCAAACTGCATAGATTTGATGTTGAGTGACGCCAAGATGCATTCCTTGTCCTGCAGCGAAGTATCATCAATATTATTCTGATTGGCTGACAGGATAACGCACATGTCACAGAGGTTGATGTTGACGGCCCTTAAATCAGCCCGACTCAATGGCGTACCCTTCGGCATAGAAGAAAGAAGAAAAAGGAGAAGCAAAAGTGAGACTGAGGGACGAGAGGGAAAGAGGAAAAAATAAAAACAAATTAAAGATTGAGCTGGAGCTTTGGGAAATTATTTAACAAGTATCTTTTTTATGCCTTGACATTAAGCTGGCCTAACTGCATTCACGGGACTAGGAGCTGTGTGCTAATCTAAAGGGTAGTCGGTGCTGATGGCAGCATTTTAGGCTTGTTCTCAAAACTCAATCAAGCCATTACTAACAAACAAGGGAAAGGAATAAGGCCAGGGCTCTACATCTTCTTCCTGCCTGGCAATCGTCTTGATTTCAGTAACTGTCCTGTGGCAACCTCTGGCTTTCAGAACGTAACAAGGGGGTGGGTTTCAAATGCCTGTTTATTTAATAGCAGGTCACTTCTGCCTCAGGCAAAAGACAGCAGCTCCAACTAAAATTTCCAAGGCAGCCAAGGGGAAATAGCCAGTGAGGAGGGTGTGTTGGGGGGCGCTGAAACTGCTGCTCAATTTGGAGGATATGGGAGGCAGTGGAATTAATGTGCCTCTTGCAAAGGGGAGACGAAAAGGAGTTAAGCTTCAGGTCATATAATTTTTTTGCATATTTTCAGCAAGAAAAAACAAGGAAATTGGCTAATTGTCCAACAACATAGGAATGGTTAAACACACCACGGGACATATATACAACAGAAGTCTATGCAGCAGGTGAAGGGACTGACACAGCTGTCATGCAGGTGTCACCTTGGAAGGATCTCTAAAATAGATAAGTGAAAAAAAGTTCTAAACAACTCAAAAGGATGATTTCATTTATGTAAAAAGAAACTCACAAAATAAAACTATACATTTATGTAGCTATTAACTATGTATTTATAAGTGTATGTACATTCAGAGAGAAAGTTCAGGAAAAATTCACACTAAACTAATAACAGTAATTACCTCTGGGGAGGAGAATAAGATCAAGGGTGAAGGGAAAAGGTTTTTTTTTACTTTATATACTTCTGTACTGTTTGAATATTTTATAACAAGAATGTATTTGTATATTACTGGAGTAATTAAAAATAAATAAGCCAGTAAACAGATTTTTCAAACATCTCATAACAGCAAAAAACAGTGGGAAAAAACCCAGATCAAGGAGGTAATGACGAAGAGGCTGAGAATGCAAACACAGGTAAAAGAGAAGAGTGGCACGACCTCCACATGCTCTGTGTCCTCATGAGGGGTCACAGCAGAACTAATCAGGCCGTCCCATATTAGAGCTCCCCAGGGCCATGTGGCATTGTTTTGGAGTTCACAGCCAGCCACCAGCCTTCTTAGTCCTCCAGCCTGAATCCAGCTTCTACATGGAGACTCAAGTCACCTTCAACTCACTGACTGTGTAGAGGCCAGGTCTGCCAACTGCCATATATCTCTGGAGGCCTTCCTCTTGTTCTCCTTCCAGGAGATGGGACTTTTGAGAAGATGGGAATTGGCTGCAGAGATCGAAACCATCAACTCCCTTTTATAACTCAGTGACAGTCATGACTCTATTCTCAGCCCCCAAAATATTGCTGCAAAGTGGAATTATCAAGGAAGAGGCATTTAGTGCTACGGGGCTTAGAAGCTACTAGTTCCAGGCTCCAGAGCAGTATCTTGTGAGGGAAGGAGAAGAATCCCCTCTTTTCCTGGGATCTCTTCATACAAAATAAGTCTGACCGACTTTCTGAAACATTTCACCAGTGCATAAGCCTCAATTGCCTACATCAATATTCTTTTCATTTTCACTTTGTAGGGAATCCAGCAGTAATTGTGATATAAGACAATCCCTGCTTAGTCGTGTACACATGATTTTAAAACTCAAGGAATACAAATGACATACATAGAAACACCTTGTGTTTGTCTAGGCTGGCCCTAAATGTAGGGCACTGTTTAAACGATGAAATATGTGGAGACGTAGGTGAAGGCCCATTTTGTACAAATATGTTGTGCTTGAGTGTGCTGAATTTTGGAGGGTTTGAAAAGGACCCACAAATATGGCAGCTCATTTATATATATACGCAGGCAGGTGAGTGAATGTGTACAAGGGCACACAGAAGAAACATGCACACACACAACATGCACACATGCATACCAAACAAAATATACACACACCACCCAACAATACACACACACAAATGCATACCAAACATCACATACACACACCCAACACTCCACACACACACATACACAAATGCAAACCAAACATCATACACACACACCCAACACTCCACACATATACACACACACACAATACACACAGACTCACATAGCCCAGCAAAATAATAAGCTCTTTACAAAATACTTTTAGATCCTAGTCCATGTGTTCCCAGGGTACCATGTGGAAGCACACATGTAGGAAGATCATGCAAATATATAATCAAATCTATCATGTCTGAAATTACCAAGGTCTGTATCTGTTTATGCTCTTCTCTGTGTATGACAATTTGTTTTTCTGCAGGTGACTATTTTTACCTATATGCGTTTATTAAGTCAGTAAGTTTTTGGCCCAGCATTGAAAAGATATCTGTCTATATTTTTCTCACTTCTTTAAACATTTGTTGAGTACCTTGGTGCCAGGCATATGTAAGGTCAAATGGTGGCTTCTAATGAATATTACTTATGGGTAGATTCTTATGCATTCTTCATTGAACTATATTACTCGACTCTTTTTTTCCATTTCTGAGGTTCCAGCAGCTGATAATCGAAATAATGAATTTCAGCTCTGTAAGTGGGAAATAACCCAGATCTCTTGAAATGTAGCATCAAATTTGTGTTGCTCAATTTTAGGAATGTGAACTTCCAAGAAAAATGTGTCGAGAATAAGTGACATGTGCATGGATTTGTGACATGGAGAACTATATCAAATGTTGAAATGTAAAATACAATTTTTGGAAAGCTTATGGAAAATATATTGATTAGTGATTAACAAGTAGTTAGTTACATGACTCCCAGATCATGTATCCCATGTCCTTACACTAAATTGTGGTGTTCCAAACTATTCTTTCAGATTTGGGTACTAGTGTTTTTCAGTCAAGAATCACAAGCACATATGTGCACGCACACACACAAACCCATGAAAACATTGCTGGGTTTCTAAACTAATGGGAGGTAGGGGTTGACCAGCAGAAGAAGTTGGCCTTCTGTACAGCAGAAATAAATAAAGAACTTTGTTAAATACATTTGGTTAAAAATAGAACATGGTACAATCAAGATTTGCCAAGCATTAATAACGTCATAAATAAAATGATCTACATAGTTCCATAAGTAAATTGCGCTACAAGCATCATAATATCTCAAAGCATTAGGTTTGGATAGGCAAGAGAGAGAGTGTTTAGACACCAATATGGTTAATACATTTGAGACCAGAGAAACTTCATGCCTGATGAGCAGCTGAACTTGGCTGCAAATTCCTTTTAATAAGGTCTCCCAGGGTTTGGATATTCCTAGAGAGCACAGGGGAAGGGCTGAGTCCTCAGGCCCAAAACCAGATGAAGAAGCAGAGGCATGATCAAAGCTACAAGCATTATATTCACCTGGGATTTTCTTTCGCGAATGAAAAGAAAAAAACATCAATAACGTGACCTTGGACTTACAGGCAATATGGACACTTTGGGGAAGTTATGAAGTGTCTCCCATTCCCGCTTGAGGTACTCAATGGAGCCCACAAAGACGATGTGCTTGAGCTCATGGTAATGAAAATTGCTGGCACGGAGTGGCATCACCAGGTTCCGGAGGCCGATCAGGGCTGAGCTGACATCGCCAAAGATGCAGACCACGACATGGCCACTCAGGACAGTCATGGCGGCTTCACTTCGAGTCTGCAACAGGGAGAAGTGCACAAGGATTGGCGAAAAGACCTCACAGGGTTGCAGTAAAGACTAAAAGAACCATTTGTATAAAGGATCATGTAAACATTTGTTGAGTGTGTACTATGTGCTATTGTGTGCTATTATTTTTATTTCATTAATGTTATATATGTGCCATATATATTTATAATTTATAATTCATACTACACCATATGTGCATATATATTATATTGGTGTAATAAACATATGAAACATATATCCACACATATCACTACCTTTTTTGATAAAAGATTTAAGAAAGATAGGCATATGAGTAAGAGTCCTTTAATACTGATCTTCAGGTGGTAAAATAAGAAGAAATAGCAATATTTATGACATTTGGAAAGAGATGTCTTAGTTTCCATGAAATTGTTGATAAAATGAGCTGCCTTTTCCATGTCTCCTGCTGAGATGATGATAAAATGGTCAGATCCTATGTTGGTCTCAGCTTGAGAAATTTGAGTTTTGAGTTCTAGGCTCAGCAGTGGGATTTCACAGTACATCATTGCATCAGGGGATAGAACATGCTGTCCTAAGCCAGGTGCTGGCAAACTATGGCCCACGGGCAAAATCTCATCTACTACCTGCTTTTCTATGGCCATGGCCAGTGGGCTGAGATTGGTTTTCAAGTTTTAAAATGGTTGAAAAAATTTGAAAGGAGAATATTTCATAATATGTGAAAATTATGTGAAATTCGGATTTCAAAAAAATTTTACTGCAACATAGTCAACCTTATTCGTTTAGGTATTGCCTATGGCTGTTTTTACATTACAATGGCAGAGTTCATTAGCTGTGACAGAGACCGTATGGCCAGCAAAACTTAAACTATCTATTATATGACCCTTTACAGAAAGAGTTTGCTGACCGTTGTCCATTGCTGCCTTGGAGTTTCCAGGGGAATGTCTGGAGTGGCCCACCTGTGCAGACTGTGTAGAGGAAGATTCCCAAATAATAATTAAAAGGATCCAAAGATAGATCAGGAAGAGCAACAAGCCCACGTCTTCCCCCAACCCCAGGCCTGTATCCACAAAAAAGACAAATTAAAGAATAAAATCACCCCAGTTAAAGGAGGACCCCAGCTTCCCAGGAAATGAAAATGGTTAGCTGCTGCCGGCCCTTTTGCTTACTGCGTTAGTGAAGAGAACAACACAAGGAGGCCAGTTGTGGGCCTTTCTCTGCCTCTTCTAGTCCAATCCCTCTCATCTTGCCTTCCTCCCTCCCTGTCTACCCACGGCATGCCTGGATGGCCCCATGTGGCTTACAATGCTTTGGGGGAGGCATATTAATGTCCACTGCACATATCAAACTCTGCTCGATTTAATCCCTAGAATTGAGCAGTGTATTGACTGTTTAAATGCCAATATTGCAATTCATGACAATGTCACGGTTATTATAGTAACCCCCAAGGAGAGGAAGAAGCTAGCTCTCAGTCCCTAATCATTAGAATAAAGCAAGGGCTGTCACCGTTATTGGTTTCCCTCTGCAACAGTACAGGGACAAGTAAGACAGGGGCATTTATAAGAAATGTCTTATAAATGGTGACCAAGAAGGACACACTGGGGAGTCACATCCCACATCAGCACTTCAATGAAGAAGACCTGGAGTTAGTTATCTTGGCTGCATGGAAGTGTGAGTGCCTGGGTACCACCAGCATAGGGTCAACCAGTCTGTAATATGCTGTGATGGAGCTCCTAATTATTTTTAACTGTCCAGGTCACCTGGGAGGCTAGCTCTCTTTGGCAAGCCCAAGGAATACAAACTGGGTCTAGAGTGGAGGATAGAATTCTAGAATAGGGAGATAGGGAAGGCATGAGTTAGCAGAGTGGCCGAGGCACAGATGCTGACCCCATTAGCTTAGATCTGGGGACCAAGACACCAATCCTTAGACTGGCTACAGCAACAATACCAGGAGAACCTTGAAAAGGTCCCAATTCCTGGGCCTCAACACTGGAGAGTATGATTCTGCCAGGTTTAAGACTCACTAGAGAAACTACTCATGTGTGCATCTTGAGTTTCCTATGCAGCCTTCAAGGTCTAACCCAAGCTGGGCCTTAATGGCCTTAAATCCGTTGAAGCACAATCTGTTTGTGTCCAATAAGACTTTCTGGCCACTTAAATGCACACTAGTCTTCTCCCTTAAATTTGAACAGCACTTTGAGTCTCGTTAACACTTAGCTTCAAATATATTATATCATGGTTACATTTTGTGACTTCTCTCTAATGAGATGATCATTTCCTCAAGATTGAGGCCATCTCCCATTTCCTCACACCCAAAGTAGTTAGCATCCTGAACCCAGTGGGTACTCACAATCCCAAAACTTCACATAGCTGGCTCTTACAAGCATTCTCCTTTTGTGCTCTGATGTTACGTTAGAGAAAGCTTTTTGGACCACACCAGCTAAACAGCACCTCCCAGTCCCTTTCTAGCCCAGGACCCTATTTTATTTTCCTCATAGCACTTTATCAATATCTGAAATGTTATTACATATTCATTTGTCTACTTGGAGGTCTTCTCTTTGCCCCACTGGAATACAAACTTTATGAGAGAGGTCAATGTCAGGGGCTGTGCCCCCTGCAATGAGAACGGTGCCTAACACATAGAAGGCTTGTTATAAATGTTCATTAAATGATACTATTCTTCAGATGAGAGAAGTAGTAACTTGCCTCCTTAAACTCTTTCATGCCGAAAGGGAACTTTGATTGGACGTCAGTTAGCCATTTACTCCTCAGGAATATGTAGGCAAGCTGTTAAAACCCTTGATTCCAGAGAGGGCAGCAAGCTTTGCACCTGCCACAGGTAGGTAACGCTAGGCTGAGTTTAGATCACCAGAGCAAAAGTGCAGTGGACACAACATCAGGATGTAAATATATGGAGCAGCTTTGTGATTAGAACCATTTGCACTCCTGGTAAGTTGGATAATAGCTGTTTCCTGACAAATCTGACTTTCTGTGCTTTTGTCTGTGACTTTCACACCTCCGAGACAACCTCCAGCACAATGCTGTATTGGCCTTGAATGCTCGATTATAATTAGAGAAAACACGCACACTCACATTCAGATAAAACACAGGGAAAAATCTAGTGGATTAGAATACAAAACCATTCTGAGGAACTGGAACAGTCCTTTTTTAGGAAGGGAAGCCGTGACATCAGAAATGATAGGATTTTCCTGGCTGATATAAAGGAGCAGGCCACAGCAATACAGGGATTAGAAGGCACAAGGGAGAAAGAACTCTTCCATCTGACTTCCTGATTAGTAATGCATTTTTCATGGATTAGCAAGACAAGACACTGTAGGAGAGTCCATGTAGGCATTAAAACCTAAAGCTGTTAAGACGCCAACTCTAAAGAGTAGAATGGACTGTTATCTATGCTGACATTCCTGGGACAGACCAGAAGAAGCCTGCTGCTGCTACTGAGATGAGCCAACCAAAAAATAAAACTCTGAGCACCTACTCCCAGAGGTGCAACTGTGGATCATCACTGTCATCATCAGCAAATGCATTCTGCTTGTCTACATTGTATGCTAAGAAGGATCACAAATACACAAGGCTCTTATCTAGAAGGAAACAAGACGTTGTTACAAACAAGTAACAATACAGACAGCATTCAGATTTCTTCATGGCATTTAATAATAACAAACAATACTAATAACATGTAAGTTTATTGAGTCGTATGTTGGGTTTTAATCTTCACTACAACCTACGAGTTAGGGTCATTCTCATCTCATCTTCTTACAGATAAGAGAACTGAAGTGTGAAAAGGTCACGTGACTTGTCCAAGGCTGTGCAGCTACTAAATGGCGCAGGCAGGCTCTGGCTCCAGAGCCACGTCCGCAGGAGTTATGATGCATACTGCCTCCTATGATGCCTTTCATACAGCATGTGATCACTCCCTACTGTAATGAGTCAATAAATATTCAGAGTTTGAAAATACCACTCTCAGTTCATGTTCTGATGAGAGTTCTAGCTTCTTCAATATGTGTCCCGAATTTCAATTATCAAAAATAATTAGGACCAGAGATTGAATCATCCCACCATCCAGTTAGGAAAACTTCACTCCAAGCAAATGTAGTTTGGGACAGTAGTGGATGGCATCGATTCCACCGTCCATCACTCACCAGGATGACTTTCTCTATCTCTTTAGGTGCGCACCAGTGAAACATCCCAGTGGAGTCATATTTCTTCACATTGGAGTCCATGTTGTCAATCTGATCATTGCCAGGAATTAACAAGGGGTCATGCCTGAGGAGAAAGGGACAGGAAAACCTAAGTGGAAAATGTGATAAATTATAAATGGAAAGCATCCCCTGAGTTACATCTCAGAGGAGATGAAAGGTGCAGAGAAAGTGGTTGTTACTGAAGGCCATTCTTTTGCTTGCAGAACCCATTCATCCTTTAAAAGACAACTGTCCCAAACACCACCACCACCTGGAAGTACAGGTGACCTTTGTCAGCTAATAATTCTGTCTCTCTCTCCTGTTTCTCTTTTTCTAAAAGGGCCTTCACATCATTTTGTGGATTTAGTCTCCCTTTTTATGGATCTCTAACTTCTCCTTCTCTCATTTTACCAGCTATCTAGCACACACACATACACACCACAAACACACACACACATACACACACACACCCCCCCCGCAAAGGGTTGTTATTAGCAGTGGCAATGAAGAGGAAGGAATAGGAACAGAGCCTCGTGCTGACTGACTGGCATGAGGATGGAAAGCCAATTACTCGCTCTTTCTGACTACAACTTCTGACATGATGCTCTTCGCAGTAAAAGCTTTAACAGGCTGCACTTTAAATATTTTAGCAATTTGCCCAATCAGATTTTGCTCTCCCCGGCTGAAGCCCTTTAAAGATTCAGCAGCATGTCACTTCAGAGCAGACTGACTACCAATTGGCCACATCTGGAATACATGATTTCAATATTAAACACCACCCTCTCTCCTTGCCTTGACAACTGTATCTGCACTAACTGTCCGATGATTGTCTCCCCCTCCCCCATCTTCACCTTGCAACTGCAGCACTCCTTGGATGAGAGCCTCGAGCTCAGATGCATCTTAATAACTTGTCTTGAATTCTCAGGGCTACATTTACCCTCTCTTGCCTTTTTTACTAGTGGAAAAGGAAGATGCTTCTACAGAGGCCTCCCTTCCAGGGGCCTGGCAGAGTCTCACATACAAACTTAAGAATTTCAATAGAATCAGGCAGGTCTGACAAGCTTACAGCATAAGAAATACACTCCTGCATCTTGGACCATATTCACTGTCCACATTTTCTCTCTGATAGTGATTCTCTACCTCAGTTTTGAGGGAGGTCACTTGAGTTTCTACAACAATGACCGCATATAATTAGGCAATGTCCCAGGAATAGCTAACTGCCTGTGCAGTCGATTTATTTTCTCTGAATAACATTGCCAACTCAAGAGAGAAAATATAAAAAGCTTCAAATTCCAAATATTTACTATAAACTGATTTTATCTTTTAAAAGATCTATTTCAAGCATCAAAGGGTGAACTCGGTTTAGTTTTTAGCATTTCTCCCTCTGAAATTTATCTGATATTTCTCATTTATATATCCATAACACAGAGAGTGGGACAGCAATCCCACTACATGGTTCACAGACGTAGAATTAGGCCTTCGGGATATCGACCATGACCCTCCCAACACATCTTCCACCCCAACTTAAGACAGGAAAACTCTCGCCACATTTATTTATTACTGAGAATTTGATTTAATCCTACACCAAATGACAAATATCATATGAAGCAATCCTGCAAAGCTATCTTTAACGAACATGTTAGATTACTATATGAACTGTTACATATGATCTTAAAAGGAGAACAATCCACCTCTGAACTGCATCGCAGTAGCTGAGTTGTTGGGAAGTCTTGAGGGTGTTATAAACCACCAGGCCACCTTTCAAATACTGAACTTGGTAAAAAATGCTAAAATTAAAAGGCAGTTACTGATAAGAACTGGTCACAGATCAGAACAAGAACAAATTTTGATTTTTTTTGTCCTTGACGAAACTTTAATAGTTCTATAGATATCCATCTGAGATAGGTGGGTGGACAGAAATGACTATAAAGAAGACATTTGAGAAAATGAACAGAATGAACTCTTCCAGCCCCAGAACATATTTTAGTTACAAGAGGATCTTAATAAATGTGCTCTGAAGATATACAGCTAGATTCAAATGTCCTTGCCCTGTTTATTGTTTGGAGAGGAAGATTATCTCAGGAAGGGCTAAGACCTGACTCTAATGCATTCAGGCTTTAAAAGACATCCAGGACTTCATTCGCATAACATCAGCAAGCAAGCAAATTATACAGCAAGCTGGACAAAATTCTTTTTAGAAAATACATCCCTTGGAAGAGAGAACATACATTTTGGTTCCCCACCTTTTTGGGGAGGAATCATTCCTTGGTAATAAGGGCCTCCAACCCTCACCTTAGAAAACTAAATAAACAAGCCTGATGATGAATCTCCCCTCAAAGAAAGGGAGAAAAGACAGCTTTTCAATGGGGTACAGGTTTGGGGAAACCAGACATAATTTGACACTAGGGATGCAGGCCATGATTTGCACTGGAATTCCAGAAGCATCTGAGAAGTCTCAGTGGTATGCCATGCTGCACTCTGTACTCCCCAAAAGTCTCTTGGCCTGCACTGGAGAATTTAAATATACGTCTTCCAAAATTTTCCTCAAAGGGTCTGATCTAAACACCATCAAAAATCTCCCACAAAAAAGAAATTTCCCTTTCTGACCAGTTATGGTACCTTGAATTTGAACTTTGGTTTCCTGAATCAGCAAAGCAACCAATAAACGTGAATCCACTTCGAAGCCAGGAACGGGGCACACCGTAATGATTAAGGTTAAGACACAGTCCCTAGTCAAAGAGAGCTTCATAACATAGCAAGAGAGAAAATGTCAATCAAAGGTTGTGATACACTGTAGTAAGCGTTATAGCAAAGTCATATACTAGGTGGTATGAGAATGTCAAGAAAAAAGCTGTTAATTGCCTGATATTTGAGTAACATCAAGGAAGGCTTCAACAGGAAGTGACATTTGATCTGAGCCCTGAAAGGTGAGGAGTAATCTCAGCATACTTCAGCATTGATCCACTAGTAGCCATTAGGACCCACTCAGACAATTGAGGCCCAGATAAAAAGAGCCAAAAAATGGCACCCAAAACTTTGGTTGGAGATGTCAGTTATGGTAGTGCCTAACCTAAGGTATACAAGACTCAGGCGAGGCACACTAGCTGTCCTTAAATATGCAGTGGCAGTCAAGTGGAAGATGGAGTCAACTGATTGAGTATGACTCATAGAGATCAAGTTAGTAATGATGTGTGGGATTTAGATGGAACAAAAATCAAGTTTCCAAAAAGAAAGAACGTTATAAAAATTGAAGGTTTTTCAAAAATGACACGAGTTGTTTCCCAAGGCAGTGGATTTCTCATCATTTGAAATGTTTCAGAAGAGCTAGGGATATGGAGAGGATTTCATTATAAATGTTTGGTGAGCCTAGAAGACCTTTAAGGTTTGAAGCAGTGTGCTGTCATTGAGGGAGAGATGGCTAAAAGAATTTGGGAAGTATTGGACCACTGTTGGGCATCAAAAGGACAGAGGGTACCGAGTAAGTGAAGAAAAGTTGTTGTTGGAACGAAGATGGGAGACAAGAAGAACTGAAGACTGATTACTTTCTAGTTCCATTAAGGCTAAAACTGTTCCTCATTCACTGGATTCTACTGTCTGGGAGGAAGCTTGGAACATGATTCATTCTAGCAACACAGGAGTCTGTAACTACTTTGGGCCAGACAGGGTAAATTTCTTTACCCTGTCTCTTCCTACAGTAATTTCAAGTGCCTTAGGTTGGCTTAGGAGACATCTCTGACACAGGTGAAGAGTGAAGACTCAGTTTTCCATAGGAACTTATGTCTCTACATTGAGGTTTTTGGAGTTTATATTAATAGAAGAAAGTCCAAGCATTTGCCACTGAGCACAACAACCAACATTGCTGTGTGTCAGGGGAGGCCCAGGAGAAGAATTAGGCAGTTTGTTGTCCATGGCAAGAAGGACCATCAGAAACCTCCCTGAACAAAGCATCCGACATTATCAGTTTCCAAATGATGGAGAACCACTTCCACAGGCTCTTAGACAACTCCTCAAAGACTACTTACTTGGAACTGAAGAGCAATACTGGATATTGTCTTTCACATCTCAATTATTTTACGTATTCCCTCAACTCACAAAGTAATCCCAACCCCCCTAAAATGCACCCTAATTAATTCAAGGTTTGTTTGTCACTTAGCTCTTAGCCAATGTACAATGTACATAGAGCAATAGAAGCTCTATGAGATGAGGTGTATCTGCTGTATAGTTGATAGAGGCCACATTTTGTCCCCCATGAAGTCTGTATGTTCAAGTCCTCATCCCCAGTACCTCGTAATGTGACTATATTTTGAGATTCATTCTTTAAAGAGGTAATTAAGTTAAAATGAGATCATTAGGGTGGGACCTAATCCAATATGACTGGTGTCCTTATAAGAAGAGGAAATTTGGACACAGATATGTACAGAGGGAAGAAAATGCAAAGACATAGCGATAAGACAGCCATCTATAAGTCAAGGAGAGAGGCCTGGAACAGATCCTTCTTTCACAGCCTCAGAAGGAACAAACCCGGCTGACACCTTGATCTCGGACTTCCAACTCCCAGAACTGTGAGAAAATAAATATCTGTTGCTTATTACACCTAGTGTATGGTACTTGGTTATGGAAACCCTAATAAACTAATATAATAGTCCACCTTGAAGAAAAATGAACACATTATATCATATATCACTCCTCTGAAGACCCCTGCTGACCTTCTTGCACTTTAGTCTCACCTATTCCTTTACAGGAGAAAAGCATCCTGCCACCAGTTTAGGAATACATGGAAATATACCTTATCTTCACAATACACAATATATTCTTTAAAGAGTTTGAGCCCATGTCCCTCCCTTCCCCAACACCATCCCCCATGCCCAACATACATACACAATTAGACTTGCTCTGCTCCAGAGGGAACTTCTCTCTGGTCTTTAACTCTCACCTGCATTTGAGGATTAATACCTATCATGGCCCAACCCAAAGGAAAGAGGAAGCCTGGACACTGGCCAATTCATTTGTCCAAAAGTCTTTTTCCAAAGGGAGAGTTTTAGGGTGGATACTACTGAGGGCAGAAAACAACCTATTTCCTTAGTGACAATATAGCACAATGGCTCCTGAGCCAAAATGACTGTCTTCAAGTCCTGGCTCATCTATTCCTTGCTACGTTGTGCCTTGCCTCAGTTTCTTCATCTGTAAAAGGGGAGTGTTAATCATAATCATTATTTAATGGATTCAACTTGAGAATTACATGAGTAAAGTCCTGTTACACATTTAGCATAGAACCTGACACATAGCATGCCTTCAATAAGTGTTAATTACTATTATTATGATCATTCTTTATACTTTGCTTAGAACCCACTCATATAATTATAGCTCTTATAATGGTAAAAGGAGATAGCAAAGGTAGAGCAGTTCAAAAATAAACATGTGGGGTTACTATTACCACTACTGTTGCTGCTATGATGGATAGCTGCCATGAGTTGAACTGTTAAAAATGTTTCTGTGCTAAAACTTTTACCTACATTTTACCCATCACAACAACAGCTGTAGCTAATTTCTGTTATTATTACCCATATGTATGGATGGGAAACAGAGTGGATAGGTGACATGGCTAACGTGGCACAGCTAGTGAGAGGAGAGGGAAGGCTTTGAACAGAGAGGTCTTTTGACTAGAAGCCACTGCTGCTTGGCCCCCATCCCATGCTCTCCCACTTGCAAGAGGCAGCTGGATCTTGATTATTCTCCACTGCAGTGCCCCAAGCCACAGTGCCCTAAGCTGCACAGACAGGGAGACCAGCATGGCGGGCATTTATGAAATGCACCGCTGATGTGAATAATCAAGAGAATCCCCTTGAGCCCTTGTCAGGACACCATGCTAAGGAGAGCCTCAACAATCAATCAAGCCTGGCTGAACTTCTGCCTTCTCCCAATATCTGAAGGCTCCATTTAGGAGCACCCACATTTTAATAACAACCGAGGAGCTCCAGTGAGTTAAATCTTTCATATCTATGCCCCTTGAATCTCAGCTCTCGCCTCCAGAGTCCACAGCTAGAAATCAAGCATGCCTGACTTCAAGTAAAGAATAAAAGATCATTGTTTTGAGGGTTTGCAGAATAAGGAATGCCACTTGCCATCAATTAATCTCAGGAAGTGAACTAAACGCCCTGCTACAGCAGAGACACAAAAAGCTTGCCTTGAAGACAACAGCCTCAAGCAAAACCACAAACCCCTTTTCCAGCAAACCTGCTCTTAGGAAGCCAGCATTATAGTTTAAAGAGCACAGTTCCCCTTACAGGCAAATACACCAAATCCCAGTTTTTCCTGTGGCAGTGGGTACAATGCTGGACTTCAGAAATTTCCATTAAAATACAAGGAAACAAACCTAAAAAAATGTTACAAAAGAGGGAAGTTACAAAATGGTGTTAAAACTGCATCCTTTTCCTTGCTCAATTTTCAAGACCTCATTTCTCATCACAGAAGGTCTCTCCCATCATTAATAGCCCCCATTTAGGTTGAGGTGTACCCTGAATGGTTTCCCTGGGAAGCGGAGACTTGATAAAATGCAAACAAATTTCTATCCCTTTGCAGACTTTTCACCCAAGTGGTAAATACCAATTTTGTTGAGTACCTATGAGTTCAGGCCTCAACACAGGGGTACCAGGACATTTCTGAGGCCTCAAAGTTTGCTTCCAATGTCGCTCTCTAAGCTGTCCTCCTTGATGACACAGAGACAGAAGTCATTTTCCCTTCTAAGAAGCCCCTACAAAAGTCAGAGATGCTCTTTCAGAGATAATAATTTGCATGTCTGTGTCGTCCATTAGATGTGAGCTGCTTGAGGGGAGGGAAGTCCTATTTTACTCTTTGGTGTACTTCCAGAACCCAGCAGAGGACACAGTAGATACTCAATAAACCACTGACTAACAAGAGGAGCTGACCAATGATCTCTAGTCTCTGAACACTCTCAAACCAGTCAACAGAAACTCACCAGACCTTTTATGGAGGCCAGAAAATGTGCCCAGTGTGAGCCCATTATCTTTGCTACTTTGTGACAATTTGTTTGGGGAATAAGCAAGGCTCTTGCACTGTTTTTCACTTTATAGGGACTGTATTTGAAGTAAGGCATCACGATCTGAAGGGAGACTCTGAAATAAGTCTTTAACCAGTCAGGCTGCCTGAAATGTGCCTAGAGCCAGCTGCAGTAACTGATCAGCAGGGAGGACTCATGTTTGATGGCAACAGTGGACAGGACAGGTGTTCTTAATTAAGCAACTATTCAGTGCTCCAATGACAAGTCTGAACACTTCTGCGAGGAGGGCCCCTATCACGTCGAGCTTCCCTCACTGCTCTAATTTGTGTAAGAGTGATTCTCGAAGTGAGCCCCACACCGGCTGCAGCAGTATCATCTGGGAGTTTGACAGACACGCAGATTCTCCAGCCCATCCCAGACCTACTGAATCAGGCTCTGTTTTAACAGGTGCTCTAGATAATTCTGATGCATGTTAACATTTTAGAACTATTGTTATAAAGCTTTTCCCAGATAGAGAAACTGTGAGGTTTGAGTCAATTCTATTCAAGTTAGCAAGTGTTTTCAACATACTGACTGGAAGGCTGTGGTTCTACTCAGCAAGGCGAGGACTAGAGTGGGGCAAGCCAGGGGCCCACATACAAGATATAAGAAGGCACCTCACATGCCTTACCCTAATCCTGGCCATGCTATTCAAATGAGAAGCACAGAACTAGTGACAGGTCGCCTACCCTGACTGTCTCTGTGACTCTGGAACTTGAGGAGTTGTGTCAACACTTGATGGGGATTCCTAACCTAGATGCCACACTGACTCTCTCTTGCTGACCTCTATTTTCATAAGCTAGTCAGAAAATAAAGAAACATGAAAAACAAGTTAAATCTTAGTTCTTGTAAAGTGCAATACTTATAACTCAGTTTTTTTATCCTCCTTTCTCCCCACTGCTTCTTCCACTCCGTAGACGACAACATGGCAGTTAGTAACTAAGTCCCTAAATGCAACGTTCAAGAGGGTCAGGCCACACGAGTGAGTGTCTGGTGGTGCCGGTCACAGGATACCGGAGAGAGTCTCAGATGATGTCCTCAAAAGGGCTCATATTCACCATAAATGGTTCCCACTGGATCTGCCTCATTCTAGGGGTCATTTTATGGCTAGGTGAATACTAGTTCCTGTTGTATGTTACAAGGAGCCTGACTTTTAGATTCTGTCTCCTGCCTCAGCTCATCTTTCAACACTGTCTCTAGCCTCCTGTGTAATGATCATCTCTCCTGAGACACAGCTGGCCCCTACCCCTGCCCCCATCTCCCACCAGATGGCCATCCCTAGACCCACCTTGACAAAACCTTCAGGCTTGGCCCTAGCTACTCTGGCAAAATTATCCTTTTCAACTTCTCTGTAACTATCTACTTACATTTTTTTTTCTGCCTAACAAGTAAACAGTCAGTAACTACTGCCACCTAATACATCATTTCTTGTTAGGCAGCCACCATTCTCAGAGGAAGAAAGAAATTACTGCCTTTATGTTTGGGAGACAACACAGGAGAACTGACATGTTCCAGTCCAAAAGAAGAGTGTACAAGATGCTCCTGAAACAAGAGGACAGGATAACGACCCTCTGCTGAGCATGCATCTTGTCCAGGGACATTGTATCAAATCCACCCAAGCCTTGGTATGATGAGACCCACTATTTCTTTCCTCTCCGGTCCCATGGGGGCCTGCCATTTGCTATTTGTTTGTGCATTAAGAGGTGAATTTACTTAGCTAAGCTGTCCCTGCCTTCCTTCTTTCTTCTGCCCAGTGGAAGGAACAGTGAGAGTGGCATTCTGTCCCCGAGTCTGAGTGGGCTCAGGCCATTTTGCCATTTTCTATTACAAAACCTTTCAAGCTGACAGTCCTGACAAACACTCCATGAAAGGTATGAATCAAAAGAGAGGGAATGGGACTTAACAAGCAGATGAGTTTATTTCACTTAATGATCAGTTAATGCCCAAGAGGGTAATCTCTTTTCCTCAAATCATATTCAGGAAACCAACATCTAACATTTCCTGGGTCTCATGACACAAAGCTCCTTTTATAGTGTTCAATTGCTGTTTTTGGTGTCATCAGTTATCCTTGCTAGCCTGGCTGGGGGCTATCTCTTTGTGTAAATTGTCTACCTGATGTATCCTGCATCAATCCTCATGGCCCATGTTACTCTATCTTACTCCAAGGCCCCTAGATTCTGGACAAATAGGCGTAACATGGACTGATGTCAGGAATGCTGTGTGTCCTTCCTGGGAAGACTGTCTAGCCCACTTCTGGTCCACGGTTCTACAGTAGATCCTGAGTAGTCTGGGACCCAAAGGACTTGGCAGAGGCTGGGGCTGGGCTGGGCCTTCTCTTCCCACCTCTGTATTTACATTAGCTGTTTCTCTGGAAGGCTCTGAGAAAGGGTTCTACTTCCTTCTACTGCCATTAGTGATCTTCCTAAAACACCAGTTAGGGCACTGCCTCCTCAAAAACCTGAAAGGGTTCTCCAATGTCTCCAACAGGTCAAGGCCTTCAGGAGTGGATGCCAGAATACCTTCATATTTTCAACTCCGGTCATCCTACTCTAAGGATGCTCCACCTACGCCAAGTCACCTTCTGAGGCCTGAGCACTTTCCCTATTTCTTCCATTGAGCAGAATAGTGAAAGAGTTAATAACCCGGGCTTGGTAGCTAAATTATCTGGGTTCAGATCTTCTTAATTAAGTAAGACTTACTAGATTTACCAGATTTCACATCTCTGGGACTCAGCTTCCTCATCTGTAAATGGGGGAAAGAGTAATATGTACTCATGGAGTTGTAGTTAGGATTCAATGAGTTCAGAGGCATAACACGCTTAGAATGATGCCTGGCACCCGGGTAACGATGAACAAGCGTAGGTAATATCACACATCATAGCTCATCCTACACAGCTAGGTTAAATGAAACCTCCTTCACAAACCAGGCTCAGCCTCCCAAACCAGAGGTAATGACAGCTCTCTTTGCTCTCACAGCCCATGCTAGTAGATCTCTAAGCTGTTCCTCTTCTATTTTGCTGTACATGCCTGCCTGTCTCCTACATCAACCTGTAAGCATTTTGAAGATAGGGACCAACTCTAGTACATCTTACTTTACACCCCTCAAAGACCTCCCCAAACACCATGAATACAGTGCCATGAATACAGTAGGCTCTCACTAAACATTTCCTGGATCGGAATTAGTCTGAGAAAAGAAATAGAAGCAAGCAGCTGACATGCACAGTCTTTTCGGATTGCATTTGAGAATAAAGTGTGAGAGCCCACGCACTTACTCCATATCATCTACCCACTGGAGAAATATTCTCGGCATCCAAAAAGCATTTGTGAATGCAACTACTTGAAGGGGACTGTGGAATGAATTGAGTGTGATTGTAACCAGGGCAGCAATTTAGGGAATTCATGAATCTGCTCCACCTGTAGTCAAAACTGTGTCCATTGTACTTTTTTTTCTAGAGAGTTTCATTGAATATTCAATGCCGTCTGTGAGGCCCCCAAATTAAGAACGCCTGACTTAGTTATTTAGAGACAAAGTTCTTGCCCTCTAGGGCCTTTCAACTGAGGGAAGACACAGTTATCTTTACAAGGCAAAAACCCACCAAGTAGGGAGAATTACAAACAGGTGCTTGGTGATTTTAGAAGAAAACTAAGAAAAGCTCCTTGAATAATTCCATGTTAGGAGACCAACAAGGAAGGCAAATAACAGGGCCCTGGTAACCTCCATGGCTTGTCCTCCTCAGGGTGTGAAGCCAATGGTTATCTATCATGACACATGCATCCCTGGCTTCGAGCACAGACATTTGCCATTTGGCTCAGTCTGGCTGTGAGGGTTGTCTTCTGTCAGGGTGACTGAAAAACATACTGCTTCAGCACCCAGACACACAAAACAAGGCTGTTCACCTAATGATCGTGCAGAGAGTTAAGTGACTCTTAAAAACCAGGGTAAGTCTGACAGAGACCATTAGTGCAGAGTCTCAGTAGCATTTCATGCTGGCAGATGGTTTGCAAGGGACCCTCACACAGGAACCTGTTTTATTTGCAGAAGCCACAGTGGTAAATTAAAGCCCATCCTAGCCCATTCTGGGCTCTCCAGTTTCTTTTGGAGCTATTCCTACCACTGCCCATAGGCTACTAAAACCTGCCCACGTTCAGAGTGATTGATTCTGCTCAAACAGTAAGCCACAAACTCATGTCAAAACACCCACTTCAAATAAGTCATTAGTTTCTTTTATGGATGTTTCAGGTCATCAGGAATAGAACCTGGGAGTACTGGGAGAACCTGGGAACCTGGGAGAAGATATCTGTAAAGCATAAAGGGAGTGTCTGAAGATGTGAGGGGGACCTGGTGAAGCCACAAGGTCCAGAGGCATGAGCCCCTCTGTTTTCTGTCAATCAACAAGAGGGATCTAGTAAAATAGGTCCTGGCAACCGCATCGCCAGTGCCAAATATTCAAACCAAAGCAAGCTGCCCATGGGTTCTTCATTCATCCCATGGAAATGAAGGGAAATAGAGAGAGGGCTCAGCACCCTGTCTTTGCTCCCACATCAGATAGAGCATGAAGAGCACCTGGAACACGGAAAGTCATGATAAAGGAGGAATGTCTAAGACTTTCTGACTTGTCATGGGACAGCTCACCTATTCTGGCTGAGCTGCAACTGAGACCATTGTGGGCTGGTGGGATAAAATAGTAGCCACGCTGTAGCAGCCAAAGGCACCAATACCAGAAACCCAAGATCTGCAGCTTGGCAAGTTTCAGCTCACTGCCTGACCCACGTTTAGCAATTCTGATGTAGCACAGAGTAGACAGCTCCAGCCCAGGATGACTGCCTCCCTCAGCCCCTCTCCGACAGGCAGTGAAAGCAAGACCCACTTTGAAAATTCTCCCCCATCATGCAAACTGACAAAGGCATGCTTTTCAAAAACCCACAGCCAATCTGTTGATCATTACTTATTTACAAAGGCCTTCGGGCAGAAAGTCCTGTAAAAACCATACTTGATATGGTATACACTAGCTTTTTCTGCTTGTGGAAAAGAAGTCCCCCCAAGGCTACCTCAAACCATCACTTTCTATTGCACGTAAAATGTAGCATGTAACACTAAAGTATTTAATATATATGGTATAATATATCTACAGGAGAGGCATTTGTGTAGAAGTATGTTACCCTGGATTTGGTAATTTGATGTTTTGCTGAAGGCTACGACTTAAAAAAGCTTCCACCTCGTACAGAAGACCTGTCATCTTAGTACCCAAGAGCCAACAGAATAAAGAAGTACCCTTAAGCAGCAAAACTTTGACACAGCTTTGAAGCATATGAAAACAGTATAACTCCTCAGAATTATTATTACTCAAGATCAAAGAAATGAGCCATACTTTACATAGCAAACAGGGACAAATTGCTCCAAAGGTTTCGGATTTTTTAGATTTCTCTTTATTTATTTATTTGCTTCTCTATTTAGGCAAAAGGAAGCACATGGGCTTTTCTCTACTTTAAATGGATAAAACTATTAGCATTAGATAAGACGATTACCTAAAGGTGAATAAATAGGAAATAGATGCTAGCATGACAACTGGAGTCATAAAAATGAGAAGCTTGGCAGTTGGCGCATTTTATTCCTCCTCATAAACTGTAAACAAGCATGTAAATCAGCAACAGTCAAGCAGGACTGAGCCAAGGAGCAGACAGAGAACTGTTAAGGAAACATTTAACAGAAAGAGATGCTCATAATGGAAAAGGCCATGAGTCTGGGTGAGTCTTCCACTGGAACCTGTGTCCTCAACTGCGTGAAGAAGGGCTGCCCACGTCTACATCCTAGAAAGGTGGTTGTGGAGGGCCAGGAAGATGTAAATGTGATGGAGAAGTGGGGAAGGAGGAGAAATCGCCATTATTGTATTTCAATAATCATAGAGAGGAGAGTGGCCAATGGCAATGAAAAGAAGAAAGTAATGTCAAGATGGCAGGTGTTTCCATGGCAGTAACCATTTAGAGGAAGCAGTGCAAATCTGAAATCATTCTTGTTTCATTGAGGTGCTAGAGAGTTAGGATATTGGAAGAAATAAGCACTGAGCTTGGGAGATGGATTGAAGACAAAAAAGGGAGATGAAAGATGAAGAGGCCGAGAAGAGGGCCTTGCAGAGCTCTATTGAAATTTGCTTTCACTTGCCATTTCCTAGAGAAAGCCGTAGTCAAGACAGAAAGAAGGGAAGGAAAGAAGGAAGGAAGGAAGGGAGAAAAGGAGGAAGAAGAGAGAGAGAAAGAAAGAGTGCACACACACTGTATTTCATAATTAATATTCCTTTTAGCCTGAGCAGAACTGGATTACTTTTGAACTTTACTTTGGCAAGTCCACAGATTATTAGACTTTTTTATCAGTCAAAATCAATTAACAGAAATTTGATTTCAATCGACAGGATAAAAGGAAGGTAATCTTCAGGTTCATTTTTGATTGTGATGATACATCTCACATATGGCCTTAAGTACAGAAAACAGTCCTCGGAGGGACTCCAGCAGAAAGAGACTTGCCAGAGGCAAACTAACCACACGAGTGCCTCTGATTGGTTGCTGCCGTCATTAGTGCCACTGCTGTTTAGGAACTACACATAGACAGGACATGGTGACAGCTAAGACTTTAAAGCCTATGTATTTTTCAAACAGCTTTTCAAACTGTTTTTCATGACAGAATTTTTTCAGCTCTATCATTAACTGCTGACAAGCTGACAGAATAAATACTCCAGCCTTTAAGAAGCCATCTAATGATCCCGTCCCCTCCCCCGCCTTATGCTGGCTGGGGAGGGGAGGCTCTGGGCCTGGGCAGGCTAGGGAGGAGCGAGGAGAGGAAGAGAAGGAGCTGGGGGGGACCCCCGCGGCTGAGGCCCCTCTCCTTACCTCATCAGCTTGGGCGAGGAGCTCGGTGAGTTCCGCATGCCTCCGTTGCGTTGCTTCTTTTTTGGTGACAGTGTTGATGGCTGCTCATCTTCAACTGGAAATACAGGCAGCTCATGAGATTATGAACAGTTTGAAGGCAGACTGTGAAATACAGGCAAGATATCAAAGGACACACACTCACGGCTCAGTCACTCACTAGGAATTCATGGCTGTCTTTTAGGACCCAACGACAAAGACCAAATGTGTTAGTTAAAGAGGCCGGCTTAGAAAAGGTGGGAGCATCGCCTCTTCACACGCCAGCATTTGAACGTGCACTTTATACAGACTAAAACAGTTTGTAAACGCCCTGCCATAAGAAAGAATAGAAAGCATGATTTATCTGTATACAAAATATATATGTATATGGGAAGACTCAATCATTATTCTTAGATCTAATTTTGGTTACTTTGCTTTCCTGGGCAATCAAATGGGTTTCCTTGTAACCAAAATCAGATATAAAGTTGTATTTGAAATAGCCACATAATAGCTGCCAGCCTGCTGCTTCTGCAAATGAACCAACTTAACTGGTTCCTAATCCTTGCACATCAGAGGAAGCCTTGGAGAGGCAAGGATTTGAGGCCTCAGGAGCCAATGTTTCAGTCAGTCAGGACTAGGAGGATGGGTGCATGCTGGCTCAAGAATCCCCAGCCCAACCCAGCTCACCGCCCAAGAGGGAGGGCACGTGGGACCATGCACGTGGGATCCTTTCTTAACTCATTAAGACAGGAGGACCAGGCTGTGAGTTTGCAGAACTGGGCTGCAGAAGAGCATCAAATGAAGGAGGAGGTTGCCATTGAATGATTCTCTGATGCTGTGGTTGGGGGCAGGGAGGGAAGGCAGCACAGGGGATTGGAAACCAAAGGCTGTTTTCCAAATGTCTAAACCAGGCAGATCGCTAAGCAATGTGAAGCTCTGCTCACAAACAACGCAGCACACTCTATGGCTTTTGCCCAAAGACACCCACTAATAAGCTCTAGTAGATGTATTAGCCTGCATCATGCTTCTTTTTAAGAAAGCTGCTTGATAATTAGCAGATGCATACCCAGCCTGTCACCCAAGGGCATCAGCGGCAAAATTCTAGTCCTCCTCTCCCCACCCCCACGATCATGCCAAAGCTGTAATGTCAAGAGGGAAAAATAGGATCCTTGGATTCTTATAGTTGACTGCAACACAGACTGGGAGGAAGCACCCCTGAAACCCAGAATGCACAGCAGTTACCTTAAAGCTAAGAAGAGAAATATTAGCAGTGACAACATTAAAAGAAGCTTGACATATGTTAATGGTATACAAGTCTTAGGAGGGGGAGAAAATGCCATCTCAGCTACTTGATACTATCCAGGAAGACCCACATCAGGACATGCATTATATGGCATATCCATGAAAACTCTAAATAAATTTAGTATGTTATGATGCACGGTTCCAAAGGGATTATAATAATCAAACTACCCTCCAAACTTGCTGCAAAGTGTCACACTTGGTACAAAGCCCCTATTCTACGGGCAGTTAGGGATTGTCTAAATTCTGGCCAACACAGGGGAAGAGAACAAGCATGTGGTTCTAGGCGAGAGCAATACCAGAAGAAATGAAGGCCAGAAAGCACCTGCAAATGCCCACAGTCGACTCACTCTACCACCTGCTCCCCCCCGTGCTGCCCACCAGAGGCCCGGGCTCAGGCTTCAACCATATCAGTCACTTAGGGCTCCAAGTAGAAATTGTAACTGGGAGGATATCGCATCTTATCAGAAATGAGTATCCACAGCAAATCACACAGAGACTAAACAGCACTTAAAAGATTAAAGGAAATAAATACAAGCCACATAAATGGTATTGAAAAAAATCACTTAGAGTTGATATGCATCTCTCGGCAAGCAAACAGGCACTCTGAGCTTGACCTGAATTCATCTTCCTTTCACAGGACAGAGGGCCAGGCATCCCAGGCAATAATGGGTAGAAACGCAGTTATATTAAGAGAGAGAGAGAGAATGTGTGTGTGTATAGATAGGTATACTTTTGCACTTTCCCCATTTTAGGATGGGGGAGAAAGTCTTGCATTGACTCCACCCGTAATACAAGGTCATCCCTTTTAGTAGGGACCATTGTAATTGTATTGTGTTCAGGGTGGCCTAGATTAGTTGAGTAGCATGATGGACTAAATAACGTGTGCCTATCAGTGGGTCTCGTGAGGGTGAAACTACTTTTCTTCTCTATCACATAAGCCTTCTTATGATTAGAATGAAATATCCAAAAAGGTCTTTTACATAACCTAGTCTACTAGGGCTAGCTTTATTCAGGGCCACCAGACGTTGCCACAGTTTTGTCCAATCATACAATGAGTCTATATTAGCTAAGATCTGCACAAGAGTCACCCTCACTGGCATTTCTGTTGGATTCTTTGCACTGTGCCTACAATAAATAACCCTCTTCAGGTAAGCGTCCATTATCCTTGCACCTTGTCACTGTTTGATTACGTGTGGCAATCTTCAAATGGAAGACTTGCAAGTTAATACCTGTTACCCAGCTCCAGGGAGACACCTTGTTCTGGTGCTAAATTATGCCTCCTTCTATGCAAGGAAACTATTTTCACTGCAACTCAGAAAGATCATCCAGCATAATCATACTGCACTTAAACTGGGATTTGTTCTTTTAAAGGAAACTCGTGTTCAAAGGTTTCGTTCTGTACTCATAGCCTGGAAATGCAGATCTGTTCCCTGAAGAGATGGGGGAAAATGTCTCCAGCTTAAATATATGAACGTTGTGTAATGGAGACCATTACATACGGCTTAGATCCCACAAGAGAAGCTGTGATAACTTCTTTCTCATAAGTAGGATATAAACCACATTTAATTATTATCCTTTATATGGATTCTATCAATTTCTGCATAGTTAGAGAAAGTAGATCTAGGAAAACTTTTAGTAAAGCCATAAAATACAATTTTCATTTCATTGCTTCTGTGACTACATGAGAGGAATAAAAATTGAATTAAAAGGGAGACAAATTTACTTAATTTCACGAAAGACAAATGTATTGAAGTAACGGGCCACTATCTCATGTCGGCGCACACTTAACAGGTTCATATTTAACCTGCTTTTTGGCTAATTACAAAACACTTCTGTCTCCAGCATTTTCACTTGTATCGTGCTGTGGAAGCTGCATGAAGATATGGTCTTTTAAAAGAAGCTGACTTACCAGCTTCTTTAAAACACAAACAAGTTCAGGAATCCACTGTGGAATTTTTATAGGAGCTGAATTCAATCCAGTCTCCAAGCACTCATAAAATGCAAGGGCTTGTTTCTGCACAGCCCTAAGCATAACACCTAATGTGCTGTGGTAACTTCCCAGTACTCGCTTGTCTAATAGGCACTGAAGCTAACACTTCTACAGTTTGGGAAGACAGTGCTAGAAAAATGTCAGGCAATTCTAATGGGGCTCCAGATCCCTTGGTTTGCACTAGAGTTTAATTTAAAGTTACAATGATGTTTTAACATGTTTGCTTATACTTGACTAAAGAGGATTCATTATTTCAATGACATAACCTCCAGACAATGTTCTGGGAATTGATTTTAAGATGTGGTGGTAATTCCAACAGCCTTAATGCACAGCTGAACATCTGTAACAACATTTTACTCGACTTTTCATTGGCATTCTGTTTTCAAACGAAAGCAAGGCAACATCTTCCAGAAACACTGGCCAGAACTCTGGACTTACTTCAAGATGATCATCTATTTCACTGGATTTTTTTAAAAAAGAAATCTCTTTCTTTATTGGCCTAGCCACCTTGAAAACACTGTGTCAGTGTTCACCAATGCCTCTTTGTGGGCCCTTCCAGTAAAATGGAGCAACAGAAAACTTTCAGCTTTCCCAACTAGTCTAAAGCTGACATGTGATAGATCTGATGCTCAATTCCAGCCTGGGGGCACAATCCTTCTTCCCTGTTTCCTCATTAGTGTTTAGAGGGATAAAGTCCTTTGAGACTTACAGGTGAATTTGTTGGCTGGAGTTAAAAAATAGTTCAAAGCAAATAAATTCGGAAACGTAATAAAAGACAAACAACCCATAAACATGAGTCGACTGGCTATCTCCATTACGTTATTAATCACCACATCTGGAGAAACCCACATCTGCACACACTTAGCAGGTCGTTAGTAACGTCATATTCACACTGGAGCCACTCTGAGTAAGAGGCATGCACAGTGGCTTGACTGCAAAGGCTTCTAGCTAAAAGGCTTCCGACTGGAGTCTTGAGCAAGCTACTAATTTGGGGGCAAGGTAGCTTTAATTATTAATTGTTTTTTATGGTTTTGCTGTTTGGTATTTTGCCATCCGACAAGCTAAATGCATGCTGACATCCACAGCAGTGCATCTTTCTCCTTAACTGAACTCAGCATGTTAAGGTAGAACATTGAGGGGTGCAGTTATTACAAATTGGGACGGGCTCCAGACAGAACTCCTTCACCTGGTTCAGTCACAAGCTGAAAATTGTGAGTTGTGTTCTTGAACACAAATGGATCTTTGGGATAGCGGGATCTAGCTTGAATCTTGACTGCCAAATAATAACGAGAGAAGAAAATGCGAATTAATCCTTTGTGCATTTTTTCGTTAGAAATGTTCCAAACCAGTCTTAACAATGAATAGAAATATAGTTTTAAATTAAAATGGAAGTTTCTCCCTCACAACTGAATTCAAGTGTTTTTTTTCTTTTCTTTTACCCTGATGACTTCTTGAAACTCTTTTTGCTGTGTTATTTTCATCGACATCAGATGGGATAATATGCAGAAGACAATCTTGTGTGTGCAATAATTTCCAAAAACATACAGGGTCCCCCTCTCCTCTACAATATACAATAGACACAGAAAACTCAGTTTAGCAGCAAGACCAGACCATTATCTCCTGAAACCTGCTAAAATGCATCCTACTGAATAAGCATTATATTCTAAGTCATCAACTCTCAATGTTAAACTATCATTTTCATCTCAAACTGCTGGCTTGGTCAGACCTCTTGGTTGTGATATTGCTGCCTAAATTGCATTTAATGCCATGGGTTTGCCACTCTTAAGAAAAGGGGATGTGTAGCATCTCCTTGTATCATGAGTGACGTCAGTAAAACTTGGGTGTACGCTTTCAGTCTTTCAGGATGCAAACATCATTTTACTAAAACTGAGGGTAAGGAG
This sequence comes from Equus przewalskii, assembly GCF_037783145.1. Classification (NCBI taxonomy): domain Eukaryota; kingdom Metazoa; phylum Chordata; class Mammalia; order Perissodactyla; family Equidae; genus Equus; species Equus przewalskii. The sequence goes on from NC_091831.1 coordinate 64,403,756, forward strand.
AGAGGGAAAATTGCTGGATTAGGGATCTAACAGTGTGCTTCCTATTTTCTGTGGGCTTACCAAACTTTCCTCCCAAGAAAAATCATGTAAGTCATAGTATTACACTCATTTTGCAATAAGTAATTCAAAATGAACAAAACTCCCAAGTTGACCCGACCTCTCTCTAATATGACTGCCTTAGAACTTCACTGTAAAATCTGGGCTAGTTAACTATCAAGGTCTTACAATGTCACCATGAAAGAGCAGTCCCTGGATTGGAGCACAGAATGGTGCCTGCTTTCCAGATCAACATTTCCTGTCTTGTAATCATAGACTACCAGAAATCTGGCTGCCTGTCACATAAACCAGACTAGTGGGAAGGTATGGACATTTCCATAAGCAATGAAGGAAAAACAACAACAAGATCAACAAATGCCAGATAAATAACCCATACTGTGAGTTTGGTCCTATAACTACCATAAAGGAGCACTGGACTGTTATTTTAGGATGAAGCCCGTGGTGGGGAAGGCCATGTGCCCATCAGTGAGGTTGAGCAGCTAAGCACAGCTAGGAAGGTAAGACAGCCGTTGGAGCCAAGTTCTATGCCTAGAGGGTGAGGGGCAGCTCAATATCAGAACATGGGGGAGTTAAAGTGGGTGATATCCTTGGAACGAGAGTTTCTGGTCTAACGACCTTGGGACAACATCTATCACCAAAAAGTTTGGTGAACATTTTGCAGTATTATTGATAAGATCAATCCATAAAGCTATGTTTTTGAAAGATCTTGGTGAATATTAATACACAGATAATGAAAAGATGAAGGATGCTGCCTCTCAAAAGCAATGCCAACAATAATATCTCCGACATATATATAACTCTCTACAGTTGAACAATCACTTTATCACATACATTATCAGGCAGAATAATGTCACAACTTCTAGCTGAGAAATAGGAAATACATTTATTTGGGAAACCTAGATGATGTAGGTTGAAAACAACAACAACCTGTCATTTTGTAAAATGAGGACAGAAAGCATCTCCCAGTGGCCCGCCCTGCCCTGGCACAGGCACAGGGAGCACCCACCCCGAGGGAGGCTGAGGTGGCAGGGAACGGGAGGCTTGCTGGAGCTTTTTCATTTCTGGCTTTTGTGGTGCTAACAGGAGAATGGGCAGGGAGACTTTAAGGAATAATAGGTTATGTAGAAATTAATCACAGGGTATATTTCTGGCTCTATTCACTGCCTAGGAAACCTGAATTGTGTAAGTTTGAGTCCATCAACATGAGTAATGAAAGAATTCACCTCCTACATGGGAGACAGAAAAAATACTATATAAATATATTAATGGAATCCACATAACCTGAATTGCGATGTTCTCTACATATACACGGCGGGCCTAATGGATCCTCTAGAACCAAATTTGGTGGATTTTAGATGTATCTGCTGTACTTGCCCCCCATCTCAAACCATAAGCCTCAGGTTCCATATGTATCCTGGTAAGAATCCCACATTCATCAGTGTCCCCTGTGCCTAGAGTCTCAGTTCACACATCTTCACTAAAATCTTGACTTGCTATAGTAACTTGCCCAGTGCTCTGCTCTCCTCAGGATTTGGTAAAAAAAAATTCCTTCTAGAGATCTGGTTGTCTTTGGCTCTCCTCTTTCCTTTTTTCTTGGAACAGACTGCTTCTATCACCTCAAGGGCCAAGAAAAGACTCAGGCAAAGATCACTAGATATTAGCTTCTCAGAGATGAGACACAGAGATGAACAATGGAATTCTAGGACCAAATACACAACTGAAAGGAGAAATGTAAGAATTTCCTTGAATTATTGTAATGGAGTTTGGTGATTGGGAAGGTAGTAGAAGATAAAAGATAACTTTCACTTTGAATTAAACTGGAAAAAAAATGTACTGAAGTACAGCAAAAATAGCTTCTTCTTGGGCTGGCCCCGTGGTGTAGTGGTTAACCTTGGTGTGTTCCACTTCAGCAGCTCAGGTTCACCGGTTCACCTCTCAGGCACAGACCTACACTGCTCATCAGCCACACCCTAGCGGTCACCCACATATAAAGTAGAGGAAGACTGGCACAGGTGATAGCTCAGGGCTAATCTTCCTCAGGAAAAAAAAAAAAAAGCTTCTTCTCAACTTTCCTCCTTCTCTCTCTACTCCCTACTGTCACCACCAATGGTAAAGGCTTTGAGGCCAAAAAGTGTACGAGACTCCTTTACATAGCCCTGGCATGTGCAGTACATGTTTGTGGAGGACAAGTCTTTGAATAGGGATGAAACCTGCCAAGTCCCTGGCACAAACAACTACCTTCTTTCTTCTATTTCTCAAGTTGAGAGGCTAGCAAACTGTAGTCTGGAACACGCTTTTGTATGGCCCATGAGCTAAAAATGGTTTTTATATTTTTAAATGGTTGGGGGGGTAATATAAGAAGAAGAGTATTTCTTAAAACATTAAAATGATATGAAATTAAAATTGCAGTGACTATCAATAAAGTTTTTTCGAAACATGGCCATGGTCATTTGTTTATCTACTGCCTATGGTTATTTTCGCTCCACAACAACAGAGCTAAGTAGTTGCAATAGAGAGGTATGGCCCAAAAAGCCTAAGATATTCACCAGCTGGCCCTTGCTGATCCCTGCTCTCATTTATCTTCTCACATTTTCCTAGCTTTCCAGTTTTCAAAAAGGACGCTATCAATCCCAAACTGCCAAGACAGCCAAACAATGAAAGAAACACATATGGAGCCCACTTCAAGTGCACAGATTTGGGGAAGTCAGGCTGGACAGAGGTAGTTTAGTGACTCTAGTGTCCCTGCCACCCAACCTGCTGCTAGTCCTGAGGGTCTCCTTGCATTTAGGGATATGAGTTAGGTGAAAGTCCCATTTTCCAACTCAAGCTAAGTTAGAGTCATCCTATCCGTACTCTGAGAATTAAGGCAAACCACGTGTACCGTGAGCAATTCCTCGCAGCTGTCAGTGTGTGCTGCAAGTCCGCCCTGCAAGAGCCTGCACGAGACAACAGATTAACCATTAGGCCAGATATGCTGCAAATATACAGCCTCAACCTTTCCCCAGCTAGCTCACAGCCATATATAGATGATTATTTCAACCGTCAGCTGCCGCATAGATTTAAAGCCCTGCACAATAACTCCTGGATTCATCTGCCCCTTGTCAAACTTGCACAGCTTTAGTTGGAGGATACATGGTGTGGCAGTTTCACTGTGAATCCAGGATGATCCAGACGGCTGCTGTCTCTTTGTTAACAGGAAGCCAAACTGATGAGTTTGTAATGCATTTCTTATCAAAGGTAGTTTCAGAAAAGAAAATGTGCCACATCAGTTTGGCTGGAATTTCACATATGCTAGATTATGGGCTTAATCAGAACATCTCTGCTATTTTCGTGAGGAAATAGATAATTCTGCAATCATTCCATTAAAATCACTTTATGCCAAGGAATTATGTATTTATGAATTTATAATTATCCTTGATTTTTTTCCCCTCCTGCAGTATATTTAATAAAATCATCAGCTAGAGCCTACAAAGCAATAATGCTTAACAGATACAAGCATGCTAATATATTTTTTTAAGTTAATGCTGGTATTTTTGAGCTGAGTGTCTAAAATCATCATTGTGAATAAAGGGATCATAATCTGCAACTCATACATTTAACAAAGACAAAATGGACTGTAATGGGATTTGTGGAGCCTATAAAGGAACTCTTTTTCTAATACGGTTTATTACCAAATAGATTTGGATTTCCTGGAGGGAAATCTGGTCCCTCTGAAATACATCAAGAGAAAATGCCTGTAAGGTATTGCACACTGTTCCTGGCACACGGGAAGTGCGCACAGAAATGGACGCAGCTGTCAGTTTTCTGTTGTGCTTGTTGTTATAAGCCATACTGATTTGTGAAATTCAGTACTTAAATGCAGCATTAAAATGGCCATTTATTCTGTCTGTGTTTAAAATTCTGACCATTTCGTTCAGCATGGACTTTTTTGCATTTTGATTTTTCAAAAAATATTGCTTTAAACTATATTTATCTTGATTACTGAGGTTTTTGGTGCCCAAGGCAAATGCCCGCTCTCTTCACTCTACTCCTGGCCCTGCCCTGGCCCTTTCTCAAGGGGGTTCTAGGCGTTGGTTCTGCTGCCCTTCCTGTCATTACAAACAAGTTATCTTAGTTTGTATCTGCCTATGTGTCTAAGTGCTCCCTTGTTCAGCACTGGACAAAGCAAGGTTTTTCTGCTGATCACTTCACGCTGTTTGCATGAGATTGTTAAGGAAGAGCCTTGTGAGAAAGGCTTTCTTGTGGATTTACAAATTGTCAGATACCCAAAGGAGTGGAGAAAAGATCATGCTGCCTCAGGAATCTGAGATTTGCCACCTGCCCAGGCTGAGAAGCAGAAAACAGAAAGGGTCCGGTCTCTCATGGACCCGATTTCACACAACACATCACATTCCCCCGGTTAACACACTGTTGATCTACATTTCCACTTTGGGGTAAAAGTTTTTATTTGCTTCTATGTTTTGACTCGGATATTGACTTCCTTCTCTTTTTGTTTTTCCTCCCCTAAGTAGCTTCAAGGAAACATGACTGGCAGAAAATGTCAATCATATTTTCACTTTTCTATTTACATTTTTAAAATTAATGCTTGCCCCAATGATTCTATTTGAAGCCCAGCCTAGAATCTAAGTGCATATGTGAAATTGTTTTCTAAACCATAAAACGCTATACAGATAAAGACTATTATTATTATTAATATCATTATTATTATTTGCTCATCCATAAACACCATATCTTCCATTGAGCCAGTTTTGTCAAGAGCCTCCTAGAATTCTAATATGTATTCTAGATGTTTGCACTTTCTCTGAAACTCAGATAAAGATAAAATGCATGGGTTTTTAGTGCAACCCAGGTGCAAAGCATGGCCTGATGAGGAATGTTCTGCCAGAATACTTTAGAAAGACTGTTTGCTTTTAACCTTGGGAGGTAAGGACCAATCTGTATTGTGATTTTACACTAAACACAGCATTTAGTATATTTCTTAAGGGCATAGTCACCTTCTAAAGATGTTCTTGAACTATAAAATCATTGTCTGTATTCTACTATAATTTATCCTCAGATATATCCCATGCAACATTTTAAAATGCTAGTGCATGGTGGGCCCTGTTCTGATCAACAGAGTTAGAGAACAAGGTATGGAATGCAGGAGCAGGGCTGGAAAGGGCATAGGGATGTTCTGGCCTCGCTTTCTTTTGGCTCAAGGCTACACTAAAATGCAGACCTAGAACCAGGACCAAGGTCTGCTGATTTCTAATCCAGATCATTGCTGTCAGAATTCTGCACATGAGAAGAGTATGAGGATATGAGCTTCTAGAGTCAGGTCCCCTGCCCAAGTTCCAGCTCTGACCCTCGTCAGAGCTGTGATCTCAGACAAGTTACTCAACACCTCAGCGTCACAAGATCTCTTGTTATCCCCTCTGGACAGATGAAGACGCCAAGATTTGGAGACGCTGTGGGGTTAAATGAGATAACCAAAGGCCACATACACTGACAGCTTGAGGACCAAAATAGTGTCTTGGTGTGCTCTGCTTTAAGTCTGAAGATTGTCCATAAAAATATGGATTTCTAACCTCTGCTTTAAAATCTTGCAGAGGACTGGGCTCCTATTCCGGGAAGATAACTGTCTCATGGTGCATGAGGTCACCAGCTGGTCAACTGCCCCAAGGCTGCCCGGTATCCCCACCCTATGGCGGCACCCCGCCGTTACATCTCTGGCCCTGGCTCCAGCCACACTCGTGTGCTATCCCTGAGAAAAGAACTGTAAGGCATAGAAGATCCCTCTACAAATGGCAACTCAAACTGAGCTGCAATATGAATAAGAAAGATAATGGTTAATTAGGCACAAAGTCCTCAAAGCTACCCTGCTGGGTCCAAACCGGGGTATTTGACAAATTATCTAACTTCAATTTTCTCATCCATAAAATGGGAATAATCAGAGTACCTTCCTCATAAGGTTGTTGTGAGAATGGACTGAAGACATGAAAAGTGCTTAGAAGAGTTCCTGGTAAGCTCTTCATAAATGTTACCTATCACCATTATCTTGACTTTGAGAAATCAAAGCAATTAGAGCTCTCAAGCACAGGGTCCTTCACAATGCCCATGTGCTATCTTTCAACTCTCATCTACTTAAATGGGTTCACACTCTCTCTTCTGCCCCAAGCAATTGATCTGGTATTCAACCTCAAGAATGAGGTGAGATGTACCACCCCCACGCCCATCTTCTGCATCTTGTTCGACTGTCACCTTTGCCCCATATTTCTTGTGGCCCTAATGAACTGCTCAGGTCAACATAATTAGGTTATGCCAAGTGTTATAAAAACAAGAAAAGCCAGAAAATGTTTAAACAGGATTCAATTGGAGAAGGCTGGGGCCATTCAGAGCAATAACAAATGAAAATCAGATGGAGACATGGAGAAACCCCCACCATTCCCTCTAAATTAAAGGAAATCATGCTGCTTGATTGTGAGGGGCTCCGTCCCTGGAATTTCTTTGGGAGGTCATGGGATTGGGTGTGCATGTGGGAGATGGTGGGAGCGGCAGGGGAAAGAAGGACTAGAGCCGTGACTCCTTCACTATTCCTTCCCACCAGGTCTTCTTTCGCCTACCTACTCTACCCCCTCTTCAAGAAACAGGTTAGCCTACATCCTCCAGGAAGCCTTCCCTGATGACTGTAACGAGGTAGAATCTCTCCTTTCTTTAAACACCCCTTGGCACTTCTCATCTCACACCCCTCTGACGTCTCCTTACTTTTTGCATTATAATTTGTTTTCCATTTCAATGTGTCCTGCTCCCCAACTGGGACTTATAAGCACCCGTATGGTAGTTTACAAATCTCTGAATCTCTCGTAGTGCTGAACCCCTAGTGAGGTTCCTAATAAATAGCTCCTAGTTGCCAGGGAGGCGGCATTGCGGAGAGGAGAAGCACAGACTAATGGTGAGGAGCCTGGGTTCTAGTCTCAGCTTGGATCCACTGCGTGTCTTTGGCAAAATACTTCCACTCCTGGAGGATCAGTATTAATTAAGTATAAGGACCTTTACAGCTCTGACTTGTAATGGTTCTGGGCTTAATGCTCTCTTCTGTCACTTGATGGATATCACAGGAGCCAGCCATGGACTGACAGCCTCATAACTCTCCTGCCATAAATAATTATCCAGCACTTCCTACCAGACTCAACCCAGAAGCACTACAGAATAGGACAAACAGGATTCCTGGTCCAAGGAAAGTGCGGTCTAGCTCAGTGGTTCCCAACCCTGCTTTTCAATACAATGAAATGAAGAACTTTACAGAACACTGATGCTTGAGTCCCATGTCAGACCAACTCAACAAAAATCTGAGGGTGGGGGCTGGGCTTTGCTTTTTCTTTTTTTCAAAAATCTTTTTAAAGATGCACAATAAGAGAGAATCACAAGTCTAGCTGGAGAAATGAGACAATTGCATTAAATACATATGCATATTTGCAACTTATATGAAATAACAGTACAAAAGATGCATGATAATGGCAGCTGAGGGCTAAATGAAATGCTTTAGACAATAATTGCTAGAAAGATCTGGGGTGGTCAGGGGAAAAAAGCAAAACTTGAAACAAGAGTGGGATGGATAGAGATGTCAGCCTTGCTCACCTGCATATCCCCAGAACCAAATACAGGCCTGGCACACTGGGGGCACTTAAGCCATGATGCTAAATAAACTAGGGGTTGGCAGCAAAGGGTGGGAAGGGCATGCTGGGCAGAGGGGACAGCTTGAACAAAGGCAAGGAGGTAGCAAAGTACTAAGCTAGGGAACCATGAGAAAATCAGCTTGGTTGGAGCAGAAGATTCATTTGAGGGCATAGTCGGGAATAGAAGGGGCAGACAGTGTAGAGCTTTAAATTCCAAATGACAGAATTTTGATAATATTGGGTAATAATCTGAATCCTCTGAAAGTTATTTTTCCTTCAATTTAAATACTCAAATTCAAAGAGGGCAGTGGGTGATTTGCAGCTTGGCAAAGGCTATCAAAACTCCTTAACTCAGCCTATTTTCCTTCTGGCCACTTGAAAGTTATAAGGGTCCACGATAAGACACACACGTACGTGCGTGAAACTAAAGACGAGGAGGCCCCTGGCAATGGTCCAGTTCCACTGGAGGTCTTGCTTTTATTCTGGAGAGTGTATTTGACAGGAAAATAAAGTTATTTAATGCCTTGGAAAGGGGTCCTGTGAAACTCACAAGGCTGTTTCCTCAGAGCCAGGCAGGTGAATCCAACCTGTACCCTGGGATGATTACTTCCTGTCTCCAACTACTCAGGTTGATCCGTCCCCTATAAAAGAGAACTAGAAGGAACGTTAAAGAGAAACTGGTTGCAATCAACATTCCAAAAACATCTTCAACAAAACCAGTGCTTTCGAGCAGATTCACTGAGAAGGAAACGTTTCCCCAATCCTCTCCTCCTTGGTTCCACCTAATCAACAATGCTTCAGGATTTTCCATGCCAAATGCACATGAGTGAACAAAATAAGAGCGTACCTTATGTTATCTGGATCCTTGACCTGGCCCCCCAATCTAGTATACCTAAAAAGCATTTAAAAATTCAAAAGAGAGAATTCCTATTGGAGTCTCAAAATGAATGGTTTCAAATTTTTAAATTACAAAAAGAGTAAAATACTTGCATTCAAAGTTCTTTATGATATGATAGGTAACACTTAAAAATGAAGAATATAAACAAATATATGAGTCATCCTGGGATGTATTTTAATTCTCCCCCTCCATAACCTCAATAAATCCATTGTCTCCTGTACAGGCCCCTGTTTACACCCAAATATCATGTATAAAAGGAATAGTATAGGTTTAAAAGAAAAATAAAGCTAGTAAAAAGACATAGCAGTGTCTTTAAAAAATTTTTTTGAGAAATAGGCTATGTGTAGACTAAACAACCAAAAGAAAATAAATGTTTTGCTTGTACATCTTTTTTTTTTTTTTTGCTTCCTTGAGGCCCACATGGACAAGCTGATCCGCCTCTGTATGGACGATCTTATTAAGAAAAAAACAAATCTCTGATCCTGTTATCAGAAATTTAGTTCTGGCCAAGTAAGAAAAGCAACATTCTTTGGTTACTTGGATTTTGAAGTAATTCTCAGTGAAAGAGCATCACATTAAAATTATTTCTATACGGCACATTAATCTGGTACGTAGTCCACATTTATAAAAATGTTCCTCATTACCCTGGTCTGGAATGCAGCCTAGAGAATTTGTTTGTATAAATAATTATTAGATAAAAATGGAGACTTGCCCCATAACAATAATCAGATGGTGGAGGTAATCCGTTTTAGGGGTGAGAATCTGGCATTGTGTAGTTACCGTTTAAAAACATGGTAACTAGGACTTGTTCCAAACGAGCATTACATCGAACACGTTGGATTTAAAGAAATCTTAGCAATTGAGAGGTGTTGTCTGAGTGGTGGTATATCTCCTCAACAAACAAACAAGCAAACACAGTTTTCGAAATTCATTTGAGAGAAATAAAGGGGCATTTGGAAACGAAAAAGCAGAAAGTTAGGGGGTGGCGAGTACCTAGATACAGCCGGGTAGAGGGTTTCATTTATAGAAAAGCAGCGCCACCTGCTGGTAGATGTGTTTCAAGCCACTCTGCAGTTTGCCCGCCATCATCTGTCTTGCAGTCTATGCATAAATATACAGCAGTATTTCTCAGCTGCCGTTATACATAAGAATTTTATTACTAGTCGGCAGATTTCTAACACACTGGTTGCAGTTTAATAATCCTCTATTACCTGAAGCATGGGTTATATAAAAACCTAGAATGTTAATTGTTGACAAACCAATTCTAATATGTAAAGCACTGTAAGTCACCCAGTAAATATGCAAATAAATCAAAAGGGGTAGCTCTTTTTCCTCTAACAACGTGTTATTAAACACCACAACTTGATCACTTACATAAAAATAATGTCCATACATTTCGATGTACTAAGAAATCAGGAAAAGTGTATTATAATCTTACTGAGAGCTTTTCCCTCATTTACAATTTAGAGGAAAATGTTTTTGCAGAGAATATTTTCCCTTTCTTTAAAAAATGTACCTAAACCAAAATGTCACTTAGGAGATTTTCTCATCTAACAAAATCTGAGTTATAAATAACCTAAGATTACATCTATAAAATGTTATATTTTTTAAATGGCAATAGAGTAGTCATGGAGAATATAAGTCACAGATACAGGAAGCAGAGAAACCCTACCTGTCATTTTTCAGAAAAAGATCACACAAACACGATAGCAAAGGAACATAATAAAAGGAAGAAACAGGAATGTGATAGCTGACTCTGATTATATCTGCAGAGGAAACTGTGAAATAAATTAACACCCAAGCACCCACGAAAGGCATATTGTAGCTTCTACAAGTGATCGTTATGCAACAGAGAAGGCTGGTGATTTTGTAAGAATAGCAATAAAGTGTAGGTTGAGAAATCTGATGGTGATAACTAATGACCACACTGCTTACCACTCTGATTTGATCTCTAACAGAAAAAACTAAGAGTCTTCTACAGGATAGATGTATGCAGGAGGGACTGTATTTTTCACTTGAAACAAATAAACCCCAAATGGGATCAAAGGGCCCCAGTAAATGAAAAATGACAGTTCCTATGGTGCCCTGATTTGATCTCAAGCAAGACCACTATGCTGCGAACATTCCAGAGCTTAGGAGGGAGGCAGCCTGGATTGTTCTGAGAGGAGGCTGAGTGCCACTGCCCATTCCGTTGGTGGGAAGCCCACTCTAATTTCAAAAAGTTATTGAGATTTAATCTTTAACAACTACAACAAAAAAGATTGCTTATGCAGCAACCAAAAGGGTACCCCTTAAAACATGTCCACAAACAATTTTGTTCTTTCCGCCGGGAGCTGTGGAACCCCTCGACATTCAGTTCTTCCATCTGTCTGAGTTGGGTAAAGCATACATGTAAAGAGAATCAAATGTCAAAGTGCTTCCTTTGAGCCCAAAGTATCTCCGGTTACCTATTACAGGGAACTTGAATAGAAGGGTCTCAGGCGTAGGAGAGAGCATCTCATCTCCCACCTCCACTGGTTACCACTAGCTGTGGAGAGACGGGGTTGCCAGGAGCCATTTCACGCAGATGTGGAGCGTGCAGGGGAATCTGGTGGATATTAGGGCTGTCAGGATTTAAGCTGGGGGCTTACGCTGCCTGGACATAACTCCTAGTGTCTCAGCCAGTGTATCAGCAAAGCCAGAGAAGGTCCCCGCAGCCAGCTGGAGCCTGAGTGATTTAAGGTACAAGCCCTGGCTTCAGAACACTTAGGGTAAATTCAAATCAATGGGGAATCATAGATGGATGAAAAGAGCTTATCTGAGTTAGAAACGTGTTGCAGACCTGAAGGGCAGAGTGAGGTCACTCAGGGAGTAGTGAAGCACTAGTTTTGCCATGCATTCCCAATGTGCACCTCTATCCATCCAGACTCAACACCCAGTGGCGTATGGAAGGGGAATACGTCAGCATCCTCAGATCCACTAGAGTCCAAACACTGTGCCTGTCAGCAAAGCAGTGGAAAAAATATCACCTTCAAAAGAAACAGTGATCAATTCTAGTTCAAGTTATTCAAGAGTGCTCCAGCAGTCAAAGAAGCAGCTGTTCAGAAACACGTTTTGTTCAGGATGGTACAAGGTAACAAGAAGCAAGGCCTCTAAGTGCAAGGTCCTCTTTTCTCTTGAGAAAAGTGCCTAATAAACTATGGGAACATAGTCCCAACACAGTTTATAAGTTACTCAGCAAACACTTGTTGAATTTGTACTGTGTGCCTTGGCTGCTGTGTGCAATATGCTGAGAATTTGAAGACCAGTGAAAGTTGTTGTTTCTTGTTGTTGACTTCTAAAACACTCAACACAAAAACTACTCTAAATGGGGTTTATATGAAGTGTTACAGGATTACAGGAGAAAGATTCATTAATTCTGATCTGAGGTGGGGGGTAGGGCAGTCAGGAAGTTTTCAGAGATGCGGATATTTGAGCTGTGTGTTTAGAGCAAGAGTCAGCAAACTTTTTCTATAAAGATCAGGTAGTAACTATTTTGGGCTTTGTGAACCATATGCTTTCTGTTGCAATTACTCAACTCTGTTGCTTTCACTTGAAAGGAGCCATGGACAACATGCAAATGAGTGACCATGGCTGTGTTACAATAAAACTTTATTTACTAAAACAGGTGATGGGCCAGATTTGGCCCGTGGGCCATAATTTGCTGACCCTGCTTTAAAGGACGGGTAAGCTTCCATCAGCTAGAAAAGCAGGAGGAAAGAATCACAGGTACAGGAAAAAGTTATAGAAATATGTTAAGTAACAAAAACAAAAAATTTTTAGACAATGGTTAGACGAAGGATACTTACATGGAGGATAGAATTAGAAAAATAGGTTGAGGCCAAACTTTTTCCTCTTTAAAATGGAATGACAAGATCAAACCTGCGCTTTAACATAATAAAAGTGGTGGTGGTTTAGTGATAAAGGAGGCTAATTCATTGAAGGGCAGTGGTGGTAGGCCAGGTGAGAAAAAAATGAGTGTCTAAACTTGGCAGTGCCACTGAGAATGAGGAGAGAAGATCTGAAATGTAATCCATAGATCAAATCACAGAACTCAGCCATCAGCAGGATGCAGGAGAGAGCAGGATAATGGAATCCTTAGGATTTCAAAATGTGTATTGATACTCACTCAACCAGCTTCTAGACCCATCCTCATATCAGGTCTGCTCAAAGAAAGGGGCAATGTCAGGGCATAGGGAAAGGACTTGGCCTCGGTCCTTGCATTAATCTCATCAATGAGAAAATCAACAACAAGCAGAGCCCAACTACTCATAAAGCAATTCAGGAAAGGTGATGCTGTCAAGTCTCAACACCAAACTCAAAGATGAGTTGAGATCAAGACCATCATCAAGAAAAGAAATTTTAATAGAATTTGAAAGGAAAGAAATGTCATCTCTCTCCACCATCTCTTCCCCTCTTGTTTGCTCTCCAATCTTCCTTCCATCTTCCAAGAACACACTGAATTCGCTATCTCCCTGTCCATTTTAAAGACAGAAAAGTTATAAAGGCAGTTTCAGTAAAAGGAGGGATGATGAGAACCAAAGCCATAGTTGCTCCATGAGATAGGGCCTATTATTATGTCCATTTCACAGATGGGCAAATTAAGGAATAGAGAAGTTCTGGAATTTGCCCAAAGTCCCACGGTAGTAAGGGAGGATGCCTATTCTGAGTTTGCTGAGATGAAATGAGATGATGTTGGTGCCTTGAGAAGCATAAAGACTCATGGAAATGGAAAGCATTACTCTTACAGCAATCGGCAACCACTGAGCATTCATTTGGTGAACATATCAAAACATGATTGCACCAGGACTGATTTCCAAAGTCCCCAGAAAACACACAAATCTCACGCCTCATCTCCTTTTCCTGCTCTGAGGTTCCCTAGAATTTCAGGCTTTAATTGCCAAGGAAATGACTTAGCTCACCGCACATTGAGGAGAATGGCTTAGGAATCCCCTAATATACAGCAGAGAAAAGACAGCAGATGTCTGCCTAACAGATATCTATGTCGATCTTCATTGAAGAAATCTGTGGAGGAGTGGCTCTTCCAACAACAAGCCCCCTGCACATTTCACATCCACATCCCAAAACTTCCAGGCCACATGACCTGATGCCCTCCTCCTCCCCATCTACATTCCTAGCAAGTTTCATTCTGTCATTTTCACCAGCGTCTCTCCTCTCTGCAGGTCATTGACTTCCTTTCTCAGTACCACCTGTTTAGGGCTTTGGCTTTGAAGCATCCCTGCTGGACATGTTCTCTCAGTTGGATATATTACAGGCCATATGTGGAAATTTACTCATCTGCGCTGAAGAAATGGCCACATCAACCTTGACAAAACGCAGAGAGCAATTCAAAGCCACTCAAAGGTAAGAGAAGCCTTGGTGCAGCCTGAGAGGGCTCTGCAAGCAATCAAAAAAGCCCCCTGCCCCCTCCTTGTCTAGAGCAGAATAAACAGAATAATGATACTTAACAGAAGAGATCCATGAGGTACTCAGCCTTTGGACACCTTGAGGTGGGAGGAATTATCACTTGGGTGCTGTTGGATTCAATCTGCCCAGCTCAAGTCCGAGGCAATGATCCTAATAGGTATGACTGGCTCTAAATGTTGCTTCACATTTGGACAGGCAGACGTGGCCATGTGCAGATGGTAACAGCTCTCTACAAATGGGCCCCTTTCCTCATGTTGCCCCTACTTGATGCATTAATATTTTTGTGTCACCCTCACTCACAGGAAAATGATCAGGTTCATCAAAATTAGTAAAACTGAATCATATGTCCTCTATTTTCTAGGACAAATGCTCTACATATACGTGTATCTTTTGTGGGGTAATATCCCTCTCTCTCCTCACTTGAAACATTGGTGGATTTTTGCCTACTGTGATTTTGTGTCTTTGTTTCTAGATCGTCTTTCTTTCCCAATAGTTAACCTTCAGAAAGAATGTGTATTGTGCCTACTAGTTGATGATTTTCAAGACCGTTTAGTTATGTCCTTTTTTCTTGCTAGATTTCCCTCTTAATCTTCTTGTATCCCAGTTCTTAGCTGCTTAGAAAGTTTTAGGAAACTTCATGGATCCAGGGATATCCTGCTTCTCGCGTACCCCTATTCATTTAACTGACAATTGAGAATCGCTTAATTTATTCATTCTTTTACTCATCAAACATTTACTGAACTGGAATCCTTCAGGCCATTTCCTACTCAGGGCTTCTTGCCAACATCTGAAGCCCAGTCAAGGATGCCAGCATGTTACATTTCTGACCTTGGAAGGAAGGAAGGCAGCCCCTAGGTCCTTTCTTGACTGAGTGCAATCCAAGAGGCTCCAGCCCCAAAAGCTGGCATCAGCCAAAATGGAAATCACTGTGACGCAAGCAGTCAGCTCCACTCCCAGAAGAGGGCCCCACTCTGTGGTCTACAAATGCCCCTCTATGCACTGTCTGTACATCCTGCATGGCTCCAGCTCCAGGGAGCAGTCTTGCTCACTGCATTTAAAGCTTTCTTAGTGCAGTTGATCACCCCTGATGCAAATCTTCTTCAAAAGCTTCCACTTTGAGTTTGCATAGGGTTTCTCTGTAGCTCAGGAATATTTGGTGCTACTCACCCTGCCATATTGAAAGGCATAGAATGAGGGCTTCCAGGTTTACCAGAAGAGGCCAGGGGAGTTTTTCTCTTGCTGTTTCCCTTCCTTGTGGGAGGACAGCTCCTCATGAGGATGACTGAATGAGATGGTCAGAGAAGAATGGTCACTTTGGAATCTGCAGACTGTTCACCCAGCTTGTGTGAGCTGGACATCAGAAGATTGTCCCCTCAGAACAAGAATCTGTGAGCATGTCTAGAATCTCCCTCCAAACTAGGCACTATTTACAAAATGATTTTTAATGCCCTCTCAGATTTCAAATGTGTGGGCCTGACAAGGCTGGACTTTTAGAGTCCTCTTGGGAAAATCATTGGCTGGGTAAGCAAATCGTTGCTCTTGTAAGCAAATGTGGGGACGGAAGACTCGCTAATTATCTAATGATAATTCAACACGGTGGTTTGGGAGAAAGCCCCCAAGAGAAGAAAGACAACACATAGCCAATTGAGTGGGTACATTTTGCCTTATTCCACTTCCAGAAGTTGGCATTCTCAGCATTCACACTCTAACACTGTGAGAGAACCCAGGACTCAAGTGCTTTTCTGTGCTGTTTTAACAATCCTTTAGGGTCGACGGTGTGTACAAATCCTACAGTCATGGATGCTGACATACAGATACAATGAATGCAGGCAAAGGCCTTGTACACAAAGAAATAAAAGGGAAAAGAAAATAGTGCCATGGTACTTAGATGCCACATGACTTCCTCGTATTTTGTGTGGCAGTACTTCACAGAAAATGTGTTTTGTATTTCCACTGCAGTAGGATAAGTGGTTGAAAACTACAGTGGATTTTCAGTGAATGGGATGTGAAGCACTTTATTATTTTTTTTCCTCCATAGATGTAAGGGGACGTGCTGTCTCCCTGAGAAAGATGGGAGGAGAAAAGTCTCATTGCCATACACAGGGATTTAAAAAATAATTCCCAGGAGCTCTAACCAAAGCTACTGCATGCAGCTTGAGCCAAGACCCTCAGGGCTGGTCTCATGTCCCACATAGTGGCTTTGATTTGCTTTCTTTCTGCCCCCCAGCCTGGGCCAATGCCATCATGTCAGCAACTCAGAGCTGCCTGCCCTGTTACCTTCAACACACACAAGATGTGAGTCTTACTGGAAATAGGGAGAAATGATGAGGGAAGAAGAAGAAATATTGGTCAGAAAAAGGAAAGAGAGGGAATAGACCCCCAAGACCAGGGGTAGTCGATGCAGCCCTGTAGGTCTCCAGTCCTGGTCAAGACTTTAGTAAATTCTCCTCCAGTAAGAAGAAAACACCAGTGAGCCTAAGTAGGAATTGCGATGAGTGCCGGGTCAGCTGGGGAGAATTGTGCTCAAGAAACTTAACTAATAGAAGTCAACTGCTTCAGCGCCATTAATTAAACTTTCTTTTCAAAAGATTTTAATTCTTTTGATTTGCATTTGGGTAATGTGCTTCAGCTGTGGAGTCCTGGAGGCTGGCGATCCCACCTTCCTTCCTAAGACTTCTCAGAACAGCTCTGTGCTGCTTTTGCCTTCCACAGCCTCCGCAGCTCCAGCCCCTTCTTCCACATGGCCAGAGACATCTTCCCAAAACAAAGCCTCTGTAGCCATTTCCCTGATCAAACACCTTGAATACTTTCTATTGTATTACAGATTAAGAACAGAATCCCATCACCTGGCCCCTACCAAGGGTGGCCCTATTTATCCTTCAGGGCTCTCTCCCCGCACTCCCCTGAACAGGTCTTAAGCCCCAGCCAAACTGGGTGACCAGCTGTTGAGCAGGAGGCTCCAGGCGTCTCCACTGCGACGCCTTTTCTTATGCTGTTAGGCAGAACACCCTTTCTCTCTCATTCTTCAAGGCACTTCCGAAATGCCACATCCCATGGGACCTTTCCTCACTGACCAACAGGAGGTGAAATTTGCATTGTGAAGCACTTCGCACCTCTCTCTTACGGCACTCCCCATGAGTTTTCATTACTAGAATCTTTATCTTTTCTCCTTCCTTGGAGACGGACTGACCTATTAATCTTCTTCAACTGTGTAAGTAACTGAGAACTCAACTGACTCAGACTGTGGAGCCACCCAGTTTGTTTTCCAATCCCAGCACTGTCACTGATTTGCTGTGCGACTCCTGGCAACTCATTTAACCTCTTTGCACCTTCCTTGCCTCATCTGTAAATGGCACAGTTGACAGAGGCCTCAGTTTATAGTGCCTCAACTGTGAATAACAGTTACTACCTCATAATAAGGATTAAATTAATTAATACTCATAAAGGACATAGAACAGTGCCTGCAATGAAGCAAATGCCATGTGAGTGTTAAATTTAACAACAACATACACACATGCATACACACACACACACACACACCCTTCACGTGTTGGCAGAGTACCTTGCATATAGTAAGATTAGAGACTACACTAAGTTTAGTCTTAATGTGAATCCAAATTAAGCAATTGGCCATTTCCTAGAACCATCACATTAACAGCTATTAATGGGTAATGGAAGACACCTACAATGAGAGTAAATCTGTCTGGGGAGTGGGCTTATGCTCAGATAAGACAAAAACATCAACCTAGCCTCAAAAGGGGAAAGCAATTTTTCAGCAAATCTTGGTAGGCCTCACTCTCCTTGTCTCTTCACCACTGAGAATGATCTGTTTATAATCTCCACATCCACTCCACTCTGAAAATGGTTCCCATTACGCTGTTCTGTGCTCATTGCTTCTAGACTTAAACGCAAGTCAAAGATCACAAACACTAAGATCTTTCCCATAGGCATGCTGGCATATGTCCTAAGTTTGTTGGGCCAGATGACAAATGCCCATCTCAGACGAAGGAAGCATCCAACTGAAATGATGGGCACCATATGAGAAGGGAGGATCCCAAGGCATGATTGAGAGCAGAGGTGCTGAGATCAACTGCTCGTTTCCGTCTGGATGGGATTTGAAGGCAGAATGTAGTGGAGCCTGTGCTGTCTCACAGGCCTCTCTCCAGTGGCTTTACACCATTATTGGTCTGATACTAATTTGAGACAATGGCCAATCACAGTACAACAAATTAGCCACAGACACGTGATAGCAGTCAACTCAGGGGGCTATCCTGAACGCGGGCTGGGGGATTCCCTGTCTCCATGAGCCACACGTTCCCACAGATGTTTCTAAAAGCCTCTTCCCAGAGGCCCATTTAGAGAGAAATCAAATGCAACTTCGACTTAATTAACGTTTTAAATGATAATGAATACAATGTAGATTCATAGGAGGCATTTACATTGTGTTGTAAAATTGATAAAAATTTAATAACTCTTTGTTAATAAGTTATGTCTCTCCAGACCCATAAAGCCTAAGGCGATGCAAACTCCAGACTGGTGCAGGTGGAGGCGGGAGGCAGAGATGGACTTGACATTTGCTCCAAGCCTGCTCTAATTCAAACCTCTGCTTGTTCATCAGTACTTTATTTCATACAGTAAAGGTCAGGATTTGGGCTCAAGGCAGAGCCTTGACAAGAAAGCTCAAGTGAAAGGCGGGCTGGCCCTGACATCTGTCGCCCGAGATAGCAGAGAAGAGGGGAGACGAAGAGCTAACTGGCCTCATCTGTCCTCCACCATGGAGGCAAGATGGAGAATGTGCTGCCTGGTGGTAGGAGCTGTCAGGGTGAGTATCGTGACAACTGGCACTGTCTTGAATAGAAATGCAAACATAATTTCCATGTCACCTTGCATAAGGACCTCTGCTCAGCTTACTTGTGGCACGCCAACGTCTTTTCTAGTTTGTCCTTGAAGAGCCCAGTCACCTATTAAAGCATCATATCCCTGGGAAGGGAGGTGTCCAAGCAATGGGGTAAACACAGGGACCCTTTCATCTTTCCTCATTCTGACCTTTCTACTGCTTGTCTCCCAACTCTGTTGCAAAAGATTTCTTTTGAAAAGTTGACTGCCTTTTGCCTACTGTTCTATTCTCTTTCATCTATATGTGGTGCCTCTTCATAGCGTATTTACCTTAAAGAATTTAACAATACTTTTTTGGGGACAAGAGGAGAGCAGAATGAAGACCCCAAATGAAAGCCAACTGCTTCCCTGACACTAAACTGAAAAAAACCAGCTGTTTCCTACGTATGAAAACCTAGTTTGTTTGGAGCTCTTTAGAGATGGGTAATTTAAGGGATTTTTGTCAAAGGAAATTTTGCCCAGGCATGATTTTTGCCTTGCAATGCTGATTGAATGAGCTGACCACTGCGTAAGCACGTAGGAAGGCATATTTCCAGTCAACCATTGCTAAATATGGCTACCACAAAATCAAGTGAGAAGCATTGGCTTCTGTAGCCTTGCCCATTACCAGAGCAAGTGCCATAAGAAGCCCACCCAGGGACATTATTAGTCTCAAGGAATGACTAAGTGGCTGCCTAGCCCTATTGTCCTCCTGTTTTCACTTCCTGCAATGAAGTGCAGATCACCGAATCAGCACTCATGGGCCAGGGATAGCGAAAGAGCTAGAATTCAACAGCAGCTTTAGTGTTTGGTGTCATGAATATTGAGAGAGGGAGAGAGGAGAGAACCATACCAACGTGCATGAGGAAATGAGAGAAACTGCAGACCCAGAATGAATGGGCTTAAAAAAATGCATGGAAAACTATGACAGAATTGATTTGGGCTGAGCTTCCTCTGGCTCTCATGTTTCATATCTTTCTATCACTGATGGGTGATGGTAGGAAGGGAGAATCTTTGGTTTCAGGGCCCAGAAGTAAAATAAACAAATAAAATTTAGGATTGAGGAGCTTGAGGGAGTCATCCAAAACTATACATAAAAGGAATGAGATAATTCTAGGCTGTCGATTTGTAAATGAAGCTTATTAAATTGTCTCCCTTTAGCAGGCATTGGAGACTGTCGGCAGAGAGTGTGTCCTATTTTAGACATTTTCTTAGAGCTAGCTGCACCCCCGCCTCGTATCTGATTTTACATACTCCACAATGCCGTCGGTTCATGGAGTGACTTTAGTTCTATTGGCAATGTTAATTCTCTGCCTGTAGAAACTAAAGTCTACTCGGCATAAGGTGATTTTTGTTTATTATCTGAAAAGATTCAAGATTACACTAAACTGATTTTGGTATGGCTCCCTTCAACCTAATCATATCGGACTTCTCTCAACTTAACCAATGGAGTCGAATGCCTCCCTGTATTATATTTCTGTTCAAAATAAAAGTCATGCACAATTTAAAATTAGCTCCAGTAGTTTGCAAAGGTTGCAACTGTACAGGTTTAAACTATCAGCAAATTGAAAGGTTGATGTGAGTGATCACGCATGTACTTTAGCTAGAACTATTTCCAAGCGCAAGTCTAAAGATCTGTCTCTCTTCCAGCACATGATTAATTTGTTCATGCCAGGGTTACTGACGGTTTGTGGCCAGCCTCATGTCAGGCAGCTCTCAGCAGGTGTGAATCAATAGGATCCTATGTTGTCACTATATCATAATTTTAATTGTCCCTTTTTATTAGACTTAGCAATCAGATATCAAGCAAGACTGAAATAACAAGAATAGATGCTGAACAGAGAAAAAGGACCATTTTACAAAATTATATTGAGGGGAAATGAGACTGATATTTATCTGGGTGTGTATGTTGCTACACACACACACACACACACAGACACATATGCTTTTTTATTGAAGTATAATTGACATACAATATCCTATTAGTTTCAGGTGTACATCATAGCAATTCAGGAGCCCTCGTACACTGTTGGTGGGAATATAAATTGGTGCAGCCACTATGGAAAACAGTATGAAGGTTCTTCAAAAAATTAAAAGTAGACTACCATACAACCCAGCAATTCCACTTCTGGGTATTCATCTGAAAAAACAAAAACACTAATTCAAAGAGATGTATGCACCCCTATGTTCATTGCAGCATTATTCACAATAGCCTAGACATATATTTCTTATATTTGATAGTACTAGAATACAGCTACTTCTGTAAAGTCTGGGGCTCATACCATCCTAGCGTCTTTTAAGAGAGCTAGTACCCCTGCCCAGGACCACACGAAGTGGAAACAAAATTGGGATGATCAGAAAATGGTGCTATGTACACGTATTCTAGCCTACCATATTGAACAATTCAATCTTGCCAAAAATAGAATTATCTTGTGATGCATCATCATAGGTCACTCATTGCTTTTACTTTTCTGACACTGTTCTTTAAATCTTTTGTAAATGAGTCCTTCTTCTCTGCAGATATTTTTGTCAGCACAGTCTGGCCTTACACCTCCTGAGTTCAACAGAAGGAGACAACTGTTAGAACAGCACGTGACTTCACAACCGCCAAAGCAAGGTGATAGGCCACGCCTCCAAGGAGAGGTGCTTGGAGCAGGCAGCGCCTGCTGTTAGAAGGCAGACTTCTAAAACTGTGTGAACACTTTTAATGTATTACCACTCCCCTGGGAATTGGCTACTTCTCTTCCCACTTCAGAAAATGCATAATGGGACTTTGTGTTTCAATTTAAAGCCCCTTGAAAACGGAAATCTTTCCCTTTACGAGAGAAAAAATAGTAAGAAGGCAAGAGAGAAATGAATTAGGCAGTCTCCAAAGCACACTGGCTCAACTGGGAAACTGCGACCAAAGCAAGCACCGTAATAATATAATGACCTTTAATGAGTGTCTTGGGAAACAATACAGCCCTTGCAGAAAAGACAAAGGGCAAAACCCATCATGGCTCTGCTGACACTAATTCAACATGATTTTCAGAACAACTAAAGAATGTATGAGAAGTAATCTGATCCACCCATCTGACCTCACTTTGATTCAAGGGCCCTTCTCCTGCCATTTCTAATTGACAAACCCTCTACATTTCACATCTGCTCATATTTAATGAAAAGCCCACTCTCACCACTGCTCTTTGAGTCAACTAGCTCTGTCAAATGGGCACCACCCAACCCCACCACCAGTGAGGGAAGCCCAGGGATTGCTCTTGGAGCTCTGCCAGTGGAATTCCACAGAAAGAGAGACATTTTTTAATTGGAGAAAAAGGGCTTATGTGGGCACACGAAGGGGCTCAAATCGAAATGGATTTTTCTAACTTATTATTAATGGTCAAAGGTGAGTGGTCTCACCCACAGATGGATGAAATCTGCTTTTGTTTGGTGGAGTGATGACAGCAGGGAGACTGATGAAACAGAGGAGGCGAACCCCCCTGAGCTGTCAGTACCAGTTAAGTCTTCAATATACAACCCAAAGCCCCATGTTTTCCACAGTAAGGCTGATTTCAGAAGGGTAGGAAGGAGAGCAACCTCATGCACAGGATGTTTCTGAGAGGACAGGACAATCCCACCTCAAGTTTTTCTTCTCCTGGCCTCTATCAATGCTTGGATTAATTTGCAGAGCTGAATAATCCCTCCAATTATGGTTTCTCCCAGATAAAATGGAAATTACACACACTGGGTATCATGGGCCTCCTGCAGAGGACACAGATTTTTCTGTGATTGGTATGGGTGACCAGTGCCAAGACATGACCGCAGGGCCCTAGTTTAGAGCCTGAGTGGCTCCTTCCTTTTCTCCACTGAATCTCTGGCCAAGGTTCTAGAGCCTAGTGATTATCTGAAAACAGAAGATGAGCCTTAGGGCAGAAGGATAACCCAGGTGACTGGTGGTTACATGTGCCACAATCAAAGAGATGTGGCCAAACTGTGCCACCAGAGCTCACCCCTTTGCCTTTCCTCTGCAGCTCCTAGTGCCTCTCCACACACTGTAGACAAATTCTTTGTGTGGTTGTGACCTCATCCACCTCGGTAGTGTCATATGGACTAGAGAGAACTCTTAGGGTAAGGATAAAAGGGTAAGGGTTCATACTGTGGCATTTGTAAGAAAGATGTTAAAGGAAACTTCCTTTCTAAAAAGTTTGTTTTTAAGCCAATGTGGTTGGGACAGTCCAAAATCCCTCTCAATACATCCTCCATAAGGTATCACTTTTACAAACAAATGTCTCTTGGCACTGTCTGGAGGGGCAGTGAGTCATGAATCAGAAGATGAGTCTCTGGTCCCAGATGGAACTTCTCCAAATGCCTCTAAGACAGCTCAATGCACAGATCATGCCTCAGACCTGAACTGCAGGCACAAACATCACACCTGGCATGGCACAACACTCCGCTGCACACAGCGAAGTTAGGGCTCCCTCAACCCTGGAAGCCTCTATGGATCACCATCAAACAAGCACACCCCACAGGGACCACCTTCAACACCAGTACATGTGAGTTGAGCAAGTAATACTCAAGAGTTTAGTGCTCTTCTCCATCCTTGTTGCCAGTGTGAATTAACTCCTGTTGGTGAAAGTTTAGTTCAACCAGCTCTGGGCACTTAACGAGAGAGAATGGGTGTCAATACATGTGTTGGGTGCTTCAAGAGGAGGGATGAAGCACAGAAGGAAGAACTTTCTTCTATCTCCTGTGCTGCGAAAATGTGAAAATAAGGTTACAGCCACACTTTAAGGCATCCCTAGTCCTCCTGTGGAACCACAACCCCTTCGGCCCTTAGATGAGGACCCAGGTCCCAGCATCTCAGTGTATGAGCTGGAGCTTTCAGTAACATCACCTACAAACTATGTCAATAAAACACAAGCAAAGTCCACGCTGAATACCAGTGTGAGGGAGGTCTCAGGAATCTGGTGTATCTCAGCTTTGTCAGCTACCAGCTGCAAGACCTTGACAAGTTCTTTAACATCTCTGAGCGCGTGGGTGATAAAGACGACTGACCTCAAAGGCCTGTGCAATGTACTTAGGGAAATCATGGAGGTTCATGGCATACAGTTTTTGTTGTTATTTTGCTAAAATTGCTACAAGATATCTTAGTTAAACAGGGGGTTATATTTTTGGAAAAATAAAAGATATTAATGGAATGATCTTTTGAATTAGTCATCTTTCTGAGGGGAAGCTCTGGAATCCAGCAGTCTATATAGGTTGGCAGAGTTAGAAGACTCTTTTTCAGAACAGAGGACACAATCTGGCACTGGAGGAATGAGGTACAGGTGAGGCAGACACACTAAAAAATATCTCTGTGCATCGAAACCTTGTTGTATTTTGGAAGCCATCTAAGCTCACTAAAAGCAACTTAATGCTGGAGTTGGCTTGCTGTCTCTACACCCTTTTCCTCCCTCCCTCTGACCCAATCCAATGTCTATCCTTTCCCCAAATATTAAGATATACATTTCCACACATCTCTCTATTAACATAGCATTTGATTAGCTGTCACGTTAGTTTCCATCGATATTTACTTACAGGAGAGAGGGAGAATATCACCAGACTGTACTATCACAGTCCTGCATGCTATTACAGGAAGCATGAGTTAACAGAGTGGGAAAGGAGGCCTTCCCCAGCACGTACACAGTGACACAGGCAACTGGGGAAACACGTCACCACACACGAGGTCACACGGGGAAGAAAACATCAGTCTGACGGACTCACAGAACCGACAGGGCAGGACACAAGATGGGGATGATACCACAGACAGCACAGACATGGAAGTGCATGTGTTGGGGTTAAACTTACAGGCACGGAAACTGGTGGAGCAATCAT
Source organism: Equus przewalskii (assembly GCF_037783145.1). Lineage (NCBI taxonomy): Eukaryota > Metazoa > Chordata > Mammalia > Perissodactyla > Equidae > Equus > Equus przewalskii. The sequence goes on from NC_091831.1 coordinate 64,428,536, forward strand.
TAACAGAGACAGAAGAAAGTGGGAAGGTTCTCTCAAGGGTGTCCATGTTACCACGCACACGGCCTGACATGCACGAGCAGTCACGCTCAGAACGTCCGCAATCAAAACAACATGCCCGTCGCATTCTCTTGTAGATGGACATCTTGGCTATAACCATGTGGTTGGATGAGAGGAGAGGAAGAGCGGTAGTTAATGGCAAGGTCACACACAGCGAGGCAGCCGGAAGGGAGCTAAAGGGATTTAACACAGGTCTTAGTTCACGTTAACAGTCTTGACCCAGAAAAAAATGCAGAGTGACTTTTGGGAACAGTTTGGTTGTACATCAAAAAAAGCAGCAAAAATATAAATTGCTTTTATAGTCTCCCAAAGCTATTGCATATTATTTTTCTCCCTTAGGTAAAGTGGGAGACCACAAGAAAAGAGCATAGCTGATTACAGTCAGGTTCTTGGATGAGAATAAGAGCACATTATAGACAGCAAAAATGTAACCAACATTTTTCCCCTGGCACAATTAATACAGGAGGACAACATACACACACAGCCAATCCATCAATTGCTTATTTGGTACCATAAATGGTTTTTGCAGATGCAAAAACATCTAATATGTAGGCTTCCTAATTTCCATCCATTTCTGAGCATTAGGCAGAGGCTGGGACAAGCTTTCATCAAATTAGATGTAAAACGATTACATGTTAATATAGAATCTGAGGATGCCTCTGTTGAACTTCCCCAGAGTGAGTTTACATGATGCCTACAGGAATTTAAATTTACTCTTGACAGAACAAATATCCAAATCTGTCCATATAAGAAATGCAGCTACTCAAGGCTAATGCTGCGTATTTGACATTAAAGGCAGTTCACAAATAAGAAATCACCAAAAGCATAAGAGATGTTGGTCTATTGGAATGCATTTAGCTACTCATGGGTGTATTTTCAGCTTAAAGCTTAAGAGAATCTGAAAATCGCATCTGCTCTTCTCTTCCAACCACCAAAAAGTCAGAAAGCAATTGGGCTATTGGTTAATCATAATTTTTTCTTATACAGAAAACATTGATTAAAATAGATTAAAAATTACAAAGCATGAAATAAGAGAATAGATCCCATTTAAAATATCTTATTGAGATTTGCATACAGCAATGATAGTTCTAAAGCTAGTATCAGAGGTTCTGTGCTGCCTGGGGATCCACTGCGGGTGCTAACCTACAAAAGTTGGTGGACATCACTGTAGCAGTTCTCAAGGCCCTTGACCTTTACCCTCAGGTCAATTTATATTCCAGTACAACAAGAAGCTTTTTGTACCTCATTTTGATGCTACAACAGGCAAACATGTTTGCTTTCACTTAGCGTGATCTGGCTTGCTTCTTTCACAGAATGGGAGAAGAATTCATATTTATTCCACGGATCACAGTCAAATTGCAAGCTGAACTGGAGAGGTGTTATTCCCTGGGCCCCTACCTTCCCTTTGGAAAGCCATTTTTTCCCCTCTTTCTTTTTCTTTATGGAGAATGGTTGCACTTTTACTTTAAAATATGGCTTGTGGTTTTGCCCTCTTTGAGTGTTACAGTCACCAGGAAGAAGGGTTTAAATCTCTCGAATGGGTCAAGTCCTGTTCTAAGACCTTTATGACTTGCCATACAGTATATTTGTCAAGCAAGGGTAACGTTATGATTGTGAAGAACAGGCACGGGGGGGATGAATGAGAGATCTCTTCAGCAGCAACTCCATTCCTGTAAACTTGGCTCACGTCTTAGTGGCACGTTCTTTCAGCATCCTAGCTAGTCAGTTGTTCAGATCATCATCATGCAGCCCTAGCCCCGTTCAATGCGTGGAACATCATTCCTGAGCTCAGCATTTACAAAAAAAAAAAAAGTTCCACTATAGCATTTGAATCAGAAGAATTGAGAAGGTATGGTGTGAATGCCCAGACACCCTAAACAGCAGCTGTTGAAGTCAAGAAATGGGAAAAAAGTCTTCAGTTGAAGACATGAAAATAAAGTTATTTTAAATGCATCCAGATCTGGTGTACGACTTGGGGAGAAATCGCTTGTTTTTTCTTTCTTAGTTCTTTTACTAGAAATATTGATTTGTTATTTACACAGAGGAGGGAAACGAAGATGATTTTTTTGTTTCACTGCAGATAAATTGTTTTGAAAAAAAATTTTAATCAAATGCTGTAGTAGAAGAGAAGCCCATCAAACTCTGAAATGCTATGCTTCTCATTAGCAACAGTCCCTGGTTTTCATTTCCATACTGCCATTTTGTGTTCATATACAATAACAGAATCTGACACATTTATAGCAAAAGAAACTTCTTATATACTATTTTTAAGGACAAGGGGAGGGAGGTTGGAGTGAAATAACTTTTGAAATGATTTTGTGAGAGGTAAGCCTATCATAGTGGATGATTTAAACCTCCTACTTGATAAGAGTCCAGGAGGAAACACACTTCAAACCAGTGCCTCTCAGGGACTGTTTGCAACTGTTAATGTTGGCTGTTGTGGAGACCATGCATTGTTCTAAAATTTCATATTGTTAGCATGCAGGAACAGGCTGAAACTGGTAATCGAAGCAGCAAAAAACCATTTGCTATAAGAAGATTAAATGTTAATTATAAGCAGTCACATTCCAAAGCAGCTTGTGCATAAAAAGGAAAACATGCTATTACTCGTCATTCCTTCCCAGTCAGCATGTTTACACTCACACCAAATACAAAATAGAAATCTCAGAAGACAAACAAGCACCGCCACAAAAAGTCAGCAAGAATGATCAATGAGAGGCTCAAAGACAAGACAGAAACGGTGAAAAAATGATTGAGCCCCAAACATTCACAAACCTTCGTGAAAAACAATGCCTAGACCAAGGTGCCACCGACTGGGTGAGTGGCTCTTTTGCTCTACTTCTGGAATAGTTTATTTTCATTGGCCCCCTGTCAGGTGTCTTCACCTATATACTTCCAGGTCGACTTTCTTAAAAGGTAAGGCCCATTCTGAGCTCCCATCTGGTGGAGTGATCCGTCAGACTTGAAGGATGTCTCCCAACCAGGAAAAGCCTTCCTCTGGGCTGTGATATGAGTCACAAACAAGCTCTTTAACTAAAAGCAGATGAGGATTTGTCCCCCTGGTGGTAGCTGTTCCAAAGGTGTGGACACTCTGTGTGTAACATTCTACTCTCAAGTTGTAAAATAAAATTATATCAAAATTACGTTGTGGACCTCCTGATTTGGAAAATACCACCCCTCGTCTCCCTCAACTCTCCCTCTGGCTTCCTGATCCTTTGATTTTGCTTTAGGGAATCATGAATATTCAGAACCACTGGTATTTTACTTCCATTTCTCCGTCATTGTTTCCTTGTCTAGAGCTCACGTAGGTTAGATGGTTAATTTCAGATAGCAGAGTACCACTTAAAACTCCCAAGGTTGGGTTTCAAAGAGCAACTTTGAAAGTTTCAGTATTTATTTAAAACAGAAGTAAATTTCATAGCTCTACTCCGTGGCCACATGAAGTGCTCTCTTTCCTTCGTTGTTTGCTGATCTTTTTTACATAGTCATCCGAGGCTCTCTTCCTAAATCCCAAACCTCAGGAAAGGCAGTTTTCCCCAGGGTTTCAATGGTAAAACAAAGTAGACCTATGAGGACATCTAGTGGATCTGTGTGGAAGAGCAGCTAGTTAACGGACCACCTGAACCAGCTAGCCTTTCTTTGAAAGGGAGTAGAAATAGGACGGTGTGTGTCTCTAGGAAGTGAAATGTGTGCAGTGTCATCTCAGTTCACTGGCTTCTCACAATCTACAGCAGATGTTTAGGGGACAGCGGGACAAAGGGGTGAGAGGTTCAAGGAGGTGGTGCTAGAGTGTTCAAAAGTGGCAACTGGCGAGCACATGGGCTCTGTAGCCATGGCCAAAAGAGTAGGACTGCTTCAGTACCAGCTAGCTGGGTCTCCAAGCCCTACTGCAGCTTCCTGAGACGGGAGACAGACGGAAGCCAGCCTCCGGTAGGTGTGAATGCTGCAGCTACTTGTCATTCCCTCTTAGGGCTCTTGGGACGTTATGCTCAATCAATTGCCCCATAGGCTGGTGTAACTCCAGGAAAGCAGAAAAAAAAGCCTCCAGGGACTCAGTTTTCTCTTTGGCCCACATCATAAGGTTCTTTTTCTTGGACCAGTGCCACAGATTCAAAGAGGTTATGTGGTTGCCAAAAATTAGACCCTGGGTCTCTCCTCCCAAGAACTCTGTCCTAGCAGTTTGACGATTTGCCAAAAAGCTTTTACGTGCTTTCCTTCACCACAATGAAGTGGATATTCAACCAGCATTTCCATATGACTTCCTAGTGCTATTTCTAGAGACAAAAATAAAAGAATTTCCCTAATGGACATCATCAAAGATATCTGTTTACTTTTAAGTGTTTAAAACTGGAAGATTTCTCAGACATACCCTTGGACAACTTTTCCTAAATTTTCAAAAGTGGTGATCACAAGAAAGGAAACCTGTGGAGAAATGGCTGCTGTCGATGTGGCTTAGTTACTGCTCTTTCCTTGCGTCAAACTGACAATCAGCTGTCAAACGCAGGTTCTCGGCTGGTTAGCCCTTCCCAGCCAAGCCTGCAATGGAAGAGGGAGTTGGATTCCATCCTGTTCTCAGCACCATCTGCCTCCCACATCAGCAACAAAATTTTCAGCCAATTTCCAATTGCAGAATCTTAATTTCCAGGGTGGATTGGAAGGGGCAGGAAAAGCAGCACTGGACTGTGAGGCTCAGGTGGAGTCTTCCAACAGCTGGGGAGAGTATTTTAGGTTTCAAATGGAGCAATTTAGGGGAAGACTGGTGTGGAAGAAAAAAAAAATCTGCCATTCAGTTCACAGACACCATCAGATCACAAGCTCATGTTTAAAATCAGTCCAGTGAAGGGCTGATTATTTCAAAGCCAGAACCCTGGAGCTGCTCTTTACATGCCCAGCAGGAACTAAAATGATAAGTAAAAATATGCATGGGAGAGAAAGTCCACCAAGGTGTAAAGCTAAGGCATTTGTCTGATGTGACACTGGGAATCAGAGAGCACTCTTTCACGTCCTATAAATGAGGAATGATGTCTTCACTTTGCAAAATTCCTCCTATTAGCTTCTGGAGGGAGAAGAGAGATCTTCCAGGTGGTTTTCCAAGAACAGAAAGAACGGAAAGAAAACACTAGTTAATGTCAGCAGCAAGAGCACACAGAGCTAGTTGATCCTGCCCTCAACATCATATTGTGGCTAGGGTGGGCAGAAGAAATTGGCACTAGAGTTGTTTGTTGATTGACATCACGTTTTCCCTCCAATTCTGAAGGACCGTTGGATACAGAAGGCAGCTCTGTAGGTATGAAAGTGGTTCATGCGCTCATGCCATCCTTAAAGGTGTTCTGCAGATAAAGGGAACCACGGAGTCAATTTTGGCAGAATTGTGCATCAAACTGAAGAAGGTCATTGTTTTGTGTTGTTTGTACATGGAACATTCTATACCCTCAAACTCTGAAGACTAGCCAAGATCAGACATCCAACTTGACTCTTCTGCTGCAAAGGAATATGAAAGGACTGAGTTGCTGGGACATCTTCTTCAAATATGAGGGTCGTTGGACTGAACTGGTCTGCAGGTTGCTTCTAGTTCTCAGTGGAGTCTTTTGTACATGAGTAAAGACCTGATGCTCATTGCTGGTGCCACTGAAAGCAGCATTGCTCTAAGTCACACACAAAAATACTGGCCTTAAAATTGCCGCATCTTGTCGGCTGAGAGGGATCCTACCCTTGAATCAGTTAGAGGCTTGAAGACTTACATTTACTCGTCCAGACTTCTCCATAGCTCACTAATGAAATGGAACGTTCTCCTTGAGCCATATTTTCCACCTTAAACAAGTAAATGGATTTTCCAAGATGCCTATATTCCTAATACCCATAGAGATAGAGGAAGTGAGTATATCCTAGTGGGTACTGATCGAAAAAGAAACTTTATTTTAAAGCAAGGAAACTTCATAGACTGTAGGAAATAATTACCACTGTGGAAAGACTTGTCTCCAGTAACATGGTTTAAATACTCGCAGTCCCAAAACTGGGCAGCCAGTTAATCCTCTAGCAAGCACTTTCTCGTATAGAGAGGCACAGATATTGTGATAAATATGTCACTCTCTATGAAATATCTCTATGCTTATATATAAAAATATATACATTTTTACATATAAAGTATTGGTACATATCATATATATATCACAACACAGGAATATATATGTAGCATATATGTTTCCTTCAGGATAGGAACTCAAGCTCAATAGCAGAGGAGATCAAGTATAATTTATCAAAGGCAAGCATGACAATGACCCTCAATTGACGAGGCATCTAGAGCTAGAGTGGTAATTACCTCAGCCTACTCAGTGTCCCCTAAAGGTCACTGAGACAAGGCCTTCAAAAGGAACACTGTTGTCAAGGTCTTATTTTCAAATGGAAAAATAAGACAGCACCAGAAGCTGGCAAGAGGCTGGGAGTGGGTGGATGAACGGAGGCGTGCCCTGCTCTCAGGGTTCTCCGGCTCCAGGCTACTCTGCGGACGGCGCTGGATGAGGGAGCTGGGGCAGGATGTCACTGCTACATGCAACACAAATACCAAAAGAAAAGAGGAACTGAAACTGTACAGAAAATAAAAGAAGTATCTCTTCTAGAAAAAGACAGGGGAACTGGACTCTGGGCTTCTGGGAACCCGTTTTACTCACAATATATCACTACCAGTGTGCAGTTAAAATAGAGTAGGGCCCGTATTCCAAGGCAGCAAAGAGGAAAAAAAATAAATCAAAAATATGTCAATGATTAGAAGTTAAAGAAATTCCTTCAAACACATTAATTTAGGCATGACTTGTCCCCTAGGAGTCCACCCTTTGGCAAACTTTTAGAGGCTATGGAGGAGAAAATGTAAATCATTAGACCAGCTTTGTTACACAGAGAAAGAAAATCAGTGAGTAGTGGACTCTGAGAGCTTGCTCCTTGGCCAGAAAGCTGAATTTGACTCTCTTCCTTGATGGAGAGCTATGAAGAAATGGAAAGAAATGCACAAGTTAAACTATACTACCACAGAATTTTCAGAAATGGAATGCCCACATTCAGTAGTTCTCCAGATAGTATGACATGAAGCATTTAAGGTTACTGAATGAAAGCGAACAGGGAGGTGGGGGAAGGGTTAGAAACGGAAGAGCTAGGTTGGGAAGGGAGGGTTAGGAAGTTGTAGATAAAGACCAGTGACTGTCACCAGCTCGGCCCTCATGGAGGTGTATCATTCCAGAGTGAATTATTAATACCTGGCCTAACAGGTTTGGAGAAATGACTATGTGGGTCAACTGCCCTCTCCAACTCAGGGCACCAGGCAATGTGCATTCAAAGGCACAGGAACTCCCCCAAAGCACTATTAACAATTCTAGCTCCTTCTAATGAAAGTTTCTTTGCAACCAAAACCTATCTTCCCCAATTTCCTCACTTTCCTGGTATGCATGGGGAGATTCATGCTTAATAATTCATTTTATTCTAACCACCCCTTACACGTACACATCTGCATCCTGCCCTCTGTAACACAGGCTGCTATGGCCTTTTAATTAGGAAGAACCATGTCTGGACAATTTGATTGTTATGAAATATTAACCTCACAGCTGAGGGTGTCTATGAAATGAAGAGCCCAAGGCAGGCATGGGGTGCAGAGAGAAGGGAGGGAGACCCTTGTCACACTGGCTTGGCTTTGGGGAGGTGGTCCTTTTGCAGCATCTGTGCCGAGCATGATGGGGGATCATACGCTTCATTAGCTGAACCAACTTTAAGGGAAATGAAGAGAATAAAATTATTCCAAACACTTATGTGCCTCTCTCTCCAGGATGAAGTTAACGTCAGCTTCTGTTTGCTTGCCTGGAACCATGATGGAAAATTATCCTAGAGGCCAAATCCTCATTTCTAGAGACTTAATAAACTGTGTGCTGGGTTCCACTACAGTGCCCTGTGAGGAACATTCCAGTACCAGAGTGGAAGTCAAAATGCTCTCTCTTCATCCTTCCACTTCCACTCTTGCCTCCCTAGAATCTGTTCTCTGTCCAGTCACCAGGAAGATTCTTTAAAATAGGAATTGATGATGTCATTTCCTTGCTTAAAATCTTCCAATGGATATATTTATTATAGGACTAAAACCCAAGTTTCTTACCACAGCCCCGCCTTCCTCTCTGATCTCTTCTTGTACCACGCTCTCCCCAATCCCACCAGCCCCACTCACCTTCTTCCTTCCCTCAAACACTACAGACTTATTCCCACCTCTTGGCCTTTGCCCTTGCTCTTCTGCCTACCTGGACCGGGTCTCAGTGTCACCTCCCAAGGGAGGCCTTCCAGACCTTTCAGCTAAAGCAGCATCCCTACAAGGTTCTTCACTCTCTCGGGCGGTCTCCTCTCTCTTCATAGCACCTCTCTCCATCTGAATGGATTTAATGGTTTCTATGATCACTGTTTGTCTACATTCATTAGAGTGAAGACTTCAGGAGGGCAGGGACACTCGTTCCCTAGTACTAAAAATAGCACCTAGCACAAAGAAGGTACTCAAAAATATGTGAATGATTAATCAATAAGTGAATTTCACTGATACCCCCATGGACCTAGGTTCTCTGGCAAACATGCTGTCATGGGTTATTGGCCTCAACACTCTCCTGGGCTTCCCAACCACCTCCACTACAAGAGTGTCCTTACAAAGGAGTTCACCCTCTTGCATTTGTTCCTCTCTGTTTACTTCCACCTTGCTGTGCGCCTTCTGATGGAAATAATCTGGGACATGCCTGCTCAGCTGAGCTGTGCTTCTGTGTTCACAACCAGCCCTGAGCAGAGTGGGGTGCACTGCCTCGTGAAAAGGGCCTTTTGTGTGTCATGGAGTGGGGGGATTCGTGGGGAGTGGGTTTGTTTTGTACCTTACATGCCCTTAGACGCTCTTCCTGGTAGGTGGTCAGAATCAGAGAATTCTTAGGCCCCAAGAAGTTCAAGGCTCTTGTTCTGAGACATCAATAAATACTCATCTTGGTGAGGTGTCAGAATTGAGTGAAGGCTGTGTGTTGTCAGTGGAGAAAAGGGGAACAAAACTGTGGGCCTAAGCTGCCCCAAACTTGGGAATCAGCCTGAGAGAATTTCTCCAGAAACTGCTCTAGACCAGGAGTGGTCCCCATGGGTATTTTCCTAAGAGAATGTCTTCTCCATGCTCCAGCAGAGTGATACTTATATCTCATTGGTTGTGTGTTTACTGTACCCCCCTTTGGGAGGGCAGTGAAAAAAGCCTTTGCTTCAGTTGGTGTATTTCAGGAATGGTGCTCTTCTGTCTGGTTTCTACTTGTGAAAAGTATTTTACGGGATGATCTTTCACAACTGGGTTCTTACTAATCAGACCCAAGGTCACTCACTTGTCCTTCTCTCCTGCAAAAAAAGATGAGGGCATTGAGAGCACAGTACCAACGGGCCTGAACGCCAGCCTGTTGGGTCTGTGTGACTCTCAGCAATCTCACCCTCACACTAAACTTAAAGCCTTAGTGTCCTCTTTTTGTAAAACAGAATTAGTAACACCCCTGCTGCCAATTACACAGGGTTACGGTGAGGATCAAAGAAAATAATGATCCTAAGAAGCTTTGAAAAGACCAAATCACCATAGGAAGGAAGGCATCATTACTACTGTTGTCTTTAGGGCTGTGAACAATTTCTATTAGGCAATGCAACGTAATTAACTGCAAAAGGCACAGGCTTCTCAAGGAAACGCCCACTTTAAGCCCCGGTTTCTCAGGGGCTCACAATCCAACATTCCTGACTGACCATATCTTTTTTAAGAGGCCCCACTGGCAAGCTGCTTTGGAAGGGATTTGAGAGAGGATATGCAGGAGGCTGCTGAGCCCAATCTAGTCCACCCCAAAGGGCATGTGTTTGAGGCTGGTCACTGGGACAATGGCAAAGCCCATGGGTGATGGCCAAGTTCTTTTCTTAGGCTAGTCTAGGGGTATCACAATTGAAAACTCCAGTCTTTGGTACCAAAACCTGCAGCAATCCCAAATGGAAAGAGAGTGAGCTCCCATTTGGGAGACCAAGTCCTCAGACTCAGTTTCCCTCTCAGCCCTAGTACGGCCATCTTTACACTTAGTCCCCCATCTGCTGGAGATCACTACTCAAAAATATTCCCTCCTTCACATCCTGAGCTGTCCTCCTTTTCACACACTGTACTTACTTTGTTGGACTGGATGCATCTACCTGGGCATCCCTTTAGAGTCAAGAAGTGGGGATTAGGCACTAGCTTCACTCCTGGGTGCTGATGGTGGTGATTTCTCATCCTCTGCTTTAATAAAGCGAGGACAGATATTTATTTCCTATCTCTTTAAACTGCTGGGTGAAACACAAACATATGCAAGAAATCTCTTGATGTTTAGTGTTTCTTTAATAGGAAAAGGAGAAGGGAAAGGACTTTGGGGAAAGGGAAGGAGAGAGGGAGGGAAGGGGGAAAGAAACACTACTTACGCCGTTTGCAGCCACATTTTTTTATTCTTTTGGGATCTGTGATGTCATCATGACAGGCCTTGCAGTAAAAAAATGCCCTGGAGAAAGAAAATGGAAAAACTGACACGTTTCATAATCCACCCAAATGAAACGAGTACCACATTTCCTCCACTGTGGTGCCAAATTAATGAAACACGCCAGCACTAATTTCCTTTAATCTTTTGAAACGTTTAGACATTTACAGACGGAAATGTTTGTTCCAAGACCATTTATTTCAAACACAGGACTCTGGAATTTGAGTTAGTGCTTCTTTTAATAAACTTTCATTTGAAAAGGAACGGGGGAAAGGTTGTTGATGTGACACACTGCGTCTGCTTGCTCATCTTTCATTTTTGAGAAGAGCATTCAATGCAGTTCACCAGGACATGTGGGCAACACCTGGATCCTAGGTGGGGAAGTTAAATATATGTCCGAAATTCTCACGATCTAGTCCAATACATTAAAGGGGAAGGATGATGTTCCTCAGTCAAATGAAAATATTAGCCTTGTCACTCTGAATGCACCATTTCTTTTCAAAGTGAGAGAGGTTGAGGAGGAAGGTGGAGTGGAAAAAACAAAAGTGATGCATCAAGCGAGTCTTCTGTCAAAATCCTTCTGGGATTTCACAGCCATATTGACTCCCAAACCGGAAGGAGCAATTCCCATACTCTCCAGCCCTGAAACATGTAATAAATGAAGGTTTTCTTCTCCCTATGGGGCACAGCGCAGTTGACCATTGGACTGGGGTGGGCAGGGGGTATTATAGGGTTGGGGTGGATAGAAGGACACTCACAGAAAGTAATCAACGAGAAAATCCCCTCCTCCGCCTTAAGCATCAATCTGCGATTACAAAGTACATTGGCTGTGTCAAAGTATTCTCGGTGAGACAAAATAAGATCATTCAAGGACTGTTTAAAAGGCACAGGGGCCGGCCCCATGGCCGAGTGGTTAAGTTCGTGTGCTCCGCTGTAGGCGGCCCAGTGTTTTGTTGGTTCGAATCCTGGGCACGGACTTGGCACTGCTCATGAAACCACGCTGAGGCGGCATCCCACATGCCACAACTAGAAAGGCCCACAACGAAGAATATACAACTATGTACCGGGGGGCTTTGGGGAGAAAAAGAAAAAAAAAATCTTTAAAAAATAAAATAAAATAAAATAAAATGCACAGGGCCTAGAAGAAGGGCACTGGAGGCCTACATCCTTTCAGTACTGGGGAGTACAGTGATAAAATTCATTGGAACAACCTTACAAACTTCTGGATATGGGGACTAACAAAATCCCTGGCTTAACACTTTGACTACTCCCCATGTGAAATTGGATGCCCAGGATAAACATGGTCTTTCCTTGACCAGGGCTATAAAGAAATAAACACAACTCTTAACCCTTTTCTTCCTGGATCCCTGTCCATGTTTTCACAGGACTTGCATTTGTGATGGGCACTGACTGGAAGTCAATGTTAAGACTTTTGGATCTGGAAGAGGTCTTGGAGATAAGCAGCCAAAGTCCCTGGGACTCAGTGTCCTCATCCGTAAATTGAGGAGGTCATCATGACCTGCCCACAGCCATCCGGTGCTGGAATCCGGCTGGCCGCAGGACTTCTAAATCCAAGCCCAACGCTCCTTCCAACCCAGCAGCTCATCCACTATTTCGTTTTTTTTTTTTTTTTTTTAAAGATTGGCACCTAGGCTAACAACTGTTGCTAATCTTCCTTTTTTTTTGAGGCGGGGGGTGCTAACAACTGTTGCCAATCTTTTTTTTTTTTTTTCTGCTTTATTTCCCGAACCCCCCTGGTACATAGTTGTATATCTTAGTTGCAGGTCCTTCTAGTTGTGGGATGTGGGACGCCGCCTCAACGTGGCCTGACGAGCGGTGCCATGTCCGAGCCCAGGATCCCAACCCTGGGCCGCTATATCGGAGCGCGCGAACTTAACCACTCGGCCACGGAGCTGGCCCCCACTATTTCTTTAAATGCCAGTTCTCACGCATGTTGCAAAAAAAGAAAAGGTAGCTGACTGTTTGCCTGGAGGGGCAATGTGGCTAAGAACCCAATCAGTGGTGACCTGCCTTGAAAGGGGAAGGACAGGAAAGGAGGAAGCAATTTTGCTTCCACTTCCTTTGGCCATTTTCTGTTCCATTTGATGCTCCTACACATAATAATAATGACAAGAAAAATAATAGCTAACATTTATAGAGCACAGACTATAGGCCAGGCACTAAGCATTTTATGTGTTAATGAATTTGATCCTCAAACAATCCTTTGAAGGAGGTATGATTGGTATCTCTGTTTCATGGATAAGAAAACTGAAGCACAGAGAGGTTAAGTGACCTGCCCAAGGTCACACAGCTAAAAGTGGCAGAGCCAGGATCCAAATCCACGTAGTCTAGTCCCAGAGCCCAAGGTCTTAAACACATCTCTACTAAAGAGGTGATGAAATGATGATGAGTCTGAATAGACTGTTGAAAACATGAAGTGTGATTTCTTCACGAATTAAAGCTAGATTCTGAAATGAAACAACCACAGGGGCCAGACAGGTAATGAGTGAAATGGAGCAGGGGTGAGGGTCTGTGGTGAGCTGGAGGGGGCAGAGTATCTAAGCTCCAGCTGATTTTTGCCGAGTGGCACTTCTTCGCAAGCACCATTCTCTGCCTCTCACCTGCTCACCTGGCAAAGCCCCCGCCTTACAGCACACCTGCACTGAGCAGCTGAGTGTTGCTGGGGAAAGGAAACACAACTGTCCTGACTGATCTCATTTGAAATCCATGGCTGTGGATTTCAGGGGCCTTCCCACACTCCTCAAGATCTGCTCTCTGCCTCCTCCTCCAGTCTCACTTCTCTCTGCTCTCCTTTCCACTTCCTCTCCTGCTCACGTCACCCTTTGCCCAGGCCGCCTTTAGCTGGCGATCTTGACACACGCATCATCAAGAAGACCAGATCCACATCCTAAGAGGCTGGTCTTTAGGGTCTCCTTGTCCTCTGGTTTCCTGTTGTGTTTGGCCAGTGGGAGAAGCCAGCAGGAGACTGGAGGGTGAGAAGAGATGAGTTCCTCCCTCCAGGTCATGAAATGGTAGTGACAACAATTCTCTCCTGAAGGACACAGCTCCTACCAGGCAGCCTTTCCCACACTCTGACCTCTCTCTCCAGGTTCTGACAGTCCTCCTGTCCCTTGACTCTGCACATCTAGGGTTGAGAGTGGCTCCCCTCTGCTGCTAGCTCTGGGGTGCTCTGCCATCCCTTGTTGACTTTCCTTAACTCTCTGCCCACAGCTTTATACAGACCCTTCATAAAACCCTCCTCCCTATTCGCATTTAAGTGTGTCATCTGTTTCTTCTCGGGACCCTTACTGATACAGCGCCCAAACTTACATCTCCATCCCTCACCTTTCCCTGGAACTCTAGAATCTTAGATCCAACTGCCTTTATGACATCTCCACGTGTATGTTTAGTAGATGTCTCTGAATTAATATAATCCAAATAGAATTCTTAATTTCCTACCGCATAAACTTTCTCCTCCTCCAGTTTTCCCCATCTCAGTAAGATGGAGCCATCATCCACCCAACTGTATAAGTTCCAAACCTAGGCTCCATTCTAGAGTACTCTTTTTTCCCCTCACTTCTTACATCCACTTCATCAGTGAGTCCCACAGACTCTCTAACATCTTCTGAAGTGGTCTCATTTCTCTCCACCTCCACTTACCGGTCTAGCCCAAGCTATCCTCTACCACCTAAACTCTGCAGCCGTCTCCACGTCTCTCAGCCTCCTTTCCCGCTCCACTACCTCCCATTCCCAGGTAGAAAGGCCTTTTAATAATAATCAGACTACATCACTCCCAGCTTAAAACCATCAATGACTGCATTGTATAACATATCCAACCACTCTATAAAGACTTATGGGAACCATCCTTCCTTTTTTCTCCAGCCTCATCTCGCCAGTCCACTCCCCACACACACTTTCTTTCCCTCGGCTCCCTAAACACAAGAAAACTGTTCCCACCATGTCTCCTCTTCCCTTCTGATCTTGGTATGATGGATTCTTTCCTATCGCCTCCATCTCTGCTCAGGTGTCACTCCCTCAGAGTAGCCTTCACTAATACCCAATCTCAATCAGTGACCCAGCTGCATTAATTCTTTGCACCATGAATAAACAAAACTACAACTCTCTCCTCCCTAGAGTGTGAGCCCATGGGAACAGGGACTTCCCGCCGTTGTTCACCACTATTTCCCCAGCACCTCGTATAGAATATTCTAGAAAGTGACTGACCTACAGAGATGAATGAATGAATGAGTGTAAGAATGCTGCTCAGTAATGCTGGATCTGCAGTTTTTCAGGAAAAACCAGTAAGGATTTTTATATAAAGATATGACTTCTTCATCTTGGCAACTAATTTATTTTTTAAAATTGTGACTCACATGAATTATGTCTGTAAGCCAAGGTGAGTCAATGAGGCACCATTTTGTGACTCTTACATTAAAGAATATGTTCCAAGGTTATTTAAAAAGGAAACTATTTAGTGGCAAGAACTAAAGGACAAGTGCCCAAATGCTCATCCCAAAGTGAGCTTTCTAAGACTGGAAATGGATGGTTTCACTCCTCTTTTCCTAAAACACCACATCTGAAACTTGCTACAAGGTAGAATCCATTCACTTCTTTGGTTGTTTTTTGCAGTGGAGGGTGCAAATTCAATACTAGATCATCATAATCTACTTTTCCATTTCTACAAAACTTGTTTAGTTTCATTCAAATCTCAAATGTCCAATCTGTGGTTTTTCTGCAGTCTTCATCTATTTGAAATCCCCTAACTGACAGCATTTGCTCTGACACATCACATACCATGGAAAATTACAGGCTGGTGTGGTAGCTGATTGTGTCAGCATGTATTTGTGAATACCATAAAGCAGTGAAATGAGACATACTGCACTCCCTAATATAGGAGGTAATTTGTTTTTTGGACTGCCTGGTATTTGTGACATTCATTAGTGAGAGATGCAATAGGAAATGGAATTACACAAATGGGAGCTTCATGTTATATTTGCTATCTGAGAGACACATGTGATCTGCGGTGCCGCTGTATTCCCCAGCCCCCGGACGTGGTGCTCAGATGCTGCTTTCAGCGTTTGTATCTCACAGTCTGGACGTGGGCACAACTTTCTCTTCCAGAGGTTGGGGGGGCTTCAGTCCCATTCACCCTCACTTTCTTCTCTCAGGTGAACACTGTTCTTGGGATACTCCATGAAATGGATAAGGAGGTTTTCCTCTCCCACATCTGAATAATGGCAATCCTTTCCCAATTTGCAGAAGTAAATTTAAGTGATTAGAGAGCTCACTTTTAAGGATTTTTTTTTTTTGCTTCTCCATCCCATTTTTTTTTCCCTAAAAGCTTCTATACCTGGTATGGCTAGTTTGCATAGAGTGAAGAGGAAGAAAATAATAAGCATCAGTTGTCAAATATTATAGCTCTGTGCTCAGCATGCCAGGCTCACCTCTTGGAAAATAATTAAGAACACAAGCTCTGGAACTGAACCTCCTGGTTTTGAAACCAGGCTTTACTGCTCACTCACAGAGTGGCTTTGGGCAAGTTAACCATGAGTGCTTCAGCTTCCTCACATGTAAAACTGGAATAGTAATGCCCCAAGCTCCTAAGGTTGTTGAGAGGGTTAAATGAGGTCAGCAATACCTGGCACCTGCTATTTAGGACAGTGCTGGCACACATTAAACTCTATGCAAAAATTTGCTAGTATTATTAAATTTGGTAGAATGTGTGGATTTTCGAAAAGGAAAGACCAATTCCAATCTGGGCTCTGCCACTTCCTTATCTGCTGCATGGCCTTGCACAATTCATTTATCTCAGTTTTACAGATGAGAAAACCAAAGCCCTGAGTGTTTTAGAAAACTTACCTTACAAGGTTATTTTGAGAAGCAGCAATAAAATATGTCGAACACCTAGCACAGGCCTGGCTTTGAGTAGGAACTCATTAAATGAAAACAATAGGCTTATATAAATAATTACAGACTTTTATAATTTATTTACTATTTATTTAAAATATTTTATGTGATATTATTGTTGAGCTGAGTGACCTGTCTGACCATGTGAGTCACATTTTCTGCTAATTTTTTTTCTAGTTCATAGGATAGAATCAAATATAACAATATTCCATGGTGTTCTGCAAAGAGCTCTGTGATTTCCTAAGCTGCTTAAACAGGTTCAAGGGTACTAATAAAAGTGTCATAAAACATTGAGGCCAGTGAAATCCTGGGCTGTACCTGCAGATACTTAAGAATTGAACCTGACAACTTCAGCCGCTTACCTAGAAGACCACAAATAGAAATATAGCCAGCTTAGTATTTCATCTGAAGTTAATACAAACTCTTTGAGATTCCATTCAGCATTCAAGGTAGAAAATCGATGATTCTCAAGTAAATTTGCATGCATGATATTAAATAAAGAGTATAGACAAGGAGCCAGTTGTCCTATGTTATATTGTTCTGGTCATTAAGAATCAGGATGATTCTCTTTGGGACTCACTTTCCTCATCTGGGAAATGAAGGAGCAGGTAACTAGGCCCTCCTAGTTCTAAAATGCTATTATTCTAAGTCAAAGATGTGGAATTGATTATGTGAAGAGGAGTCCATGGAAGCATTTGAAAGCACACTCTCTTTTTCCTAAGACTAGCACCTTTTGATGCCCATAGACATGTCAAGAAGTTTTGGGGTTAGGGCCTTGTACATAGTGGAAGCATGCCCCAGCTCAGTGAATCAAGATGTCTATAGCTGGGCCAGAAAGAAAGGCAGGTGAAAATAAACTCTTACCTTTTAACTTCTTTGGCATCACTTGCGATGAAAAATCCTAAAGTACCTTCTTGGATCTTAAGATGGTTTCCAGGATTAATTAATATACTGCTCAACGAACAAAAACAAACAAAGAAGACACATTTGTGAGGTCACACTCTGAGTAAAACTTTGAAGGCACACTGTGCTGTTAATTTTATAGGGGGCCCACCATTCTTTCCCCAAAGATTTTTGTCTAGAGCCTGATGTCCACTGTCCCACACGTTTAGTTGAATAATGCCATCATAAAGCTCTACTGCTTAAGTTCCAGGCTGGCATTCTCCCAAATGCAGAAATCAAAGCAAATCTAGGTTTTAAGGCTGGGTTTGTATAATGAGGCTGCCATGATGGGCTTCTGACTTAAAGCAAAGTTCTAATAATGTTTCCCCTTGGAAACTGCTAATGGATGGTCAACATTGAGTGTTATTGGTCTAATAAAGCTACTGCCACACCAATTTCTCATTACATGACAGAGCATTAATGGGACCCCTATATGTATACAGACACATATATGTATACATACCACGTGTTACTGCAGGGAATGGTACAAGACACCTGTGACCAATGCAGAAGCAAACAGAACAGCTGCATGACACTGAGAAGAACATGGAAGTAGATTCCATGTGCAGCCTATGTAGAAAGAATTAGGTCTACCAGAAAAGTGAAAAATGAAAATGTCAGCAGTTGGAAATACCTAATGATTCCAGTCTGCTGTTTACAAAAATGGATGGGAGTGCTTGAATAAGGTGCATGTGTAGTACATCCTGATTGGGGCAAACTCATTAGAAAACAAATGCAAATTACCCCTAAGAAAACTTTCCCTGCAGGGAACTATGAACCTAGAATTACCCTGTCCTATTTCAGAGTGGTAGAAATAGATTAGCTGACAAAGTTGTGTTTGGACTGACAGAAGAGATAAATGTATACTAGTCTAATAAATGGGTGAAATAAACAAGTTTAATTTTATGCAGATCAAAAACAGAATACAGGAATGTTTTACACAGAGACTGAGATGAGGCTCTGGGCTGAATGGACAGGCAAGTTGGGTCACTAAATGCAGCAGTGTATACAACAGAGAGATTCTTTGATCTGAAAAGCTGGTATTTAAGGTAATAAATGTTTGGAATCAGGCTAAAGGAAGTCCTCAACAGTCTAAAACAATCAAAATGGAGGAGGACAATTAACATGTAATCTTTTTCTGCTGGTAAAACCATTCCAGAAACGTGCTGTAGCCAATGCAGTGATGTAGCAACATAGGAAGGACTCAGGTGAACTTTTCTCCTGTTGGGACAACTCAGAGTAGATGATTATCGCAAAATAATTGTCATCATAAGAATATCCACTCTTACCCATAACAAGAGCTAACAGAAGGTGACCAATCCTGTGTCATCGCTGTTTTTAACGCTAAATAACAGCAAGAGTCCATGAAGATTTGACTGTTCTGCCCGAGAACCACAGGCAACAACGAGAATCCTCACAGATCAGGAAGCAGCAGGCCACACTGACAGCACAGCTTGCAATGGGCAGCAGCATTGTACCGGCACCGACTAATTACCCTGCACCCGCTCTTCGTGCTGGTCTATTAGCGCTCTGACGTTTCAAGATCACGAGAAAAGATTCAGGCCTTATACAGTTTAGATGGATTCTTTTTTCAAAGCCAATTAAATATGCTGTTTTAGAAGGCAGAATTCTGGATTTTACACATTTTCTTACCCTCTTTCCTGCAAGGCAGTTCTTATATGCCCTGGCTCTGTAATTAGAAATTGGCTCCAAATTCCAGCCTTGCTATTTAGTAGCTGTCTGACTTTGGTGGGTTACTAAACCTCCCTAAAACTCAATTTCCTCATCTACAAGTTAGGGATGATGATAATCACGGTCTTTCTTCAGAGAATTAAGGGAGATAATGCCCAGAAGGCTAAATGCATGTTGGTTCCTGTTACTTTTATTATTTATTATTGTAAAAAAAGCCAAAAGTATATTTCATTTCCAACGGAATTTTCAGATTTTCTTTAGCTGGCTCCATGGAACGGAACACAGGACTTCATATCAAAATATCCTGTCTACAATGAGATGAAGTTACAGGGTGAAGAACTGTACAGTCCAGAATATTGTACAAGGACACACAAAAAATTCCAGGTACTTCTGGGGTCTAAAGGAGTTAATTCCTAAAGTAGGAAAAGTCTACTTTCTAATATGTATTCATATAAGAGTATAAAAAAAGCTTCTGAGTGAAAAAAACCCTATCATGATTTCAACAACACAATTCAAAAGGAGAAACTGGACACTCATCAGTGTCTGGGTGATACATATGTGTAAAACAAGCCTCGCACAGAACCATTTCCCATTTGTACATTATGTGCTTCAGCAGCTGCACTCCCATGATCCATCCCACTGTGTCATGGTGCGAATACAATGATGGCAAGGCTCCTATCAATGGAAAGTTTCTTTTCATTTCCTCTGTTCTTTATCAACAGTGAACAAGCAGTGGCCTCCAGTGAGCATTTGGGATTGGCATTCCAGAGACTGCAGGTTGAAAGAATTTATTATAGCCTTCAAGCTTGCTTTAGTGAAGAGGTGGAAAGGAACGATTTGGGGCACAGATGTAAGGCAGATTTTTTTTAAGTCTCAGGTTTTCTGCCAATGTTGGTTAAACAAGCAGGTGCAGTTGTCAGGCCTTACAAGTTCAGGGTCTGGCCCTGGGCATGTGGATGCAGCTAAGCCTCACTCTCCTCGTCTGTAAAACGGGGTGAATAATCACTAGCTTACAGTGTCACTAAGAGAATTAAAGTACATACTATGTGCTGAGTGACTGTCACATAGTAGATCCCTAATACATGGTCACTATTAATGGTAAGAAAGGTGATTACAGCAACTAAATGAGAAGTAAATAATCTCTCACAGCATCATAGCTCTCCATTTTGTTCTTGGGTGCTAATAAACTACCCAGGAGGTACCCATTGTCAGTGAAAGACCTTTTTACTGACTGCAGTATCCAAAACATCTTATTGCTGCATAACATCTGGAGATGGGGTAATTTGGACCGGCTTTTGGCTGCACAGTGGAGTGTCTCTGTTCCTTAAACCTTATGGCTGATTGTGTAAGGCACCAAAGAACCTCCAAACGACATGACTGACCAAGCTACTCCAGGATGCCCTCTTGTTCTCTATGACGGGGTGAGAGGGTTTAAGTCATCTCTGCATGAGGTCTGAGGCTGTATCATTCACAGCTATCTGGATTAGGCTAAGGCAGACTTCTGGGTGGAAATCAAAAGGATGAGCCCAGCTCTTGAGAATAACGAAGGAGAGAAGTCTAGATACACAAAGATGCCCATTGTGCTGGATTCCACTCATATATTTAAGGGTTTGGCAAAGAACCATGTGTCCCTGATTCCAGGGGACCACTACTATAGTACTCCCTGTGTAAAGGTACAAAGTTTCAAAGACTTTGGGGAAATATATTAGCCTTTTCAATATTTTAGACATTAAGTCTTCTATGCACATTCCAAATCTATAAAGTTTAAATAAAGTTTAATCTTTCTCTTTCAAAAATATAAAAAGATAAGGATCCTAGACGGAAGTAACTTTTTTTCCCGGCAAAGTGCCTACTACTCTTAGAATTTGTTATTGACCTTCTAATGGGAATACACAAATCTTTCCAAAGATCTTTGATCTCCTAAAAGAATATCCAACGTCAAGTTTGTTTTGTTCTTATGACTGCCAAAGGTCTCCCTCCCTGTGCATCACTTGAAATTAATCTCTGGCTCCAACTTTGTCTAATTCACTAGTTTATCAGAGATAAACTTTGAGATGTGTCATGTGGAGAATCAAGAAAATCTCTAAGAAAAATACCCACAGATCAATTAGCAGAATTCCATTAGGGACATCTTGGCAAGGGCAAGCTTTCTCTCATTTCAAGGAACCTATAAATGATCCCCATTCTTGTATGACCTTGTTCATTTCCAGTGAAAACATTCAGTGGCAGCTGGAGGCGAAAGGCTGGTGTGGTCTCTTCCCCAAGGATTCTTGTTCTCTCTTTTTCTTTTGCTCTTAGGCTGGTTTTACAGATTTTATTTTTTTTCTTTTTCTCCCCAAAGCCCCCCAGTACATAGTTGTATATTCTTCATTGTGGGTCCTTCTAGTTGTGGCATGTGGGACACTGCCTCAGTGTGGTTTGATGAGCAGTGCCATGTCCGCACCCAGGTTTCGAAGCAACGAAACACTGAGCTGCCTGCAGCGGAGCGCGTGAACTTAACCACTCGGCCACGGGGCCAGCCCCCTTTAGGCTGGTTTTGAATCTAGACTTAGTCTCTGATTCCTCACCCACTGTATGGAGCAAATACATATTTTGTGTAAGGAACTCACAGTTGGGTAAAGGAGTGAAAGGTCTGATCATGTTTTATTTACTTTTGTAAATATGTTTCTCTTAGTATCAAGCTTTGAGCCCTGCATGCAATAGGCACTTTTCAACTGTTTACTGAATGAACGAAAAACATAAATCATTGGCCTCAGTTCCAAAAGCGTTCCTTTCCCTCTCTAGTAAGACCAAGCTACAATCTCATCGCTCATGCCAACCAAAGGAGGGATCACACTTCTTCTAGGAGGTGGGCAGATGAGCTAACAATCTCCTAGATGCAGAAAGTATAAATATGTAAATATAGAAACAGTTGGTAATTCAACTGAAACATATTTTTTAAAGGAAACTTTTATCCATTATGGATAAATATGACAGGTGTGTATTTCTCTCCTCCCCATTCCATTTTTGGTAGGTGTAATGTACCATTCCCCAAGCAAGTGCTAAAATATCACTCACGTGAGAATATAGTTTGTACTTGATACATGGTAATCATATGTGTCTAGCAAGCTACTGGGACTTCATTAACAAGAGCAAGAGAATTAGAACCATCAAGGCCTTCAGTTCATGCTGTGCCCAGATGAATCACGCCCCTGGGAAGTTGCCTCTCTGACCATACAAGGTCATAGACAATTGCTATTGGGTGGGGCTTTGAACCAATTGTTTCGCCTCTCAGGGAGCACAACTGCCCTCTGGTTGTGGGCTGTGTTAGGACACAGCCTACAGAAACCCCAAATCTCAAATCTTATTGCCTTTTTGGAACTTTTCATTTCTTCTGGGCCTTAAAATACATGCTGCTAGAGTCCCACACAACTAGACACACACACTTTTACTAATAAAATATATTTAGGAGACACAGTTGTGTATTCCATGCTTCAGTATACTTAAGCCCAGTTCACTTACACAGAGACAGCTTAATAAAGATTGCTCCCAGTTGGTCAGACTTGAATGACCACCACTGCGGTCTGCCAATGATACGGGCAAAGACTTGCTTAGCCTAAATCAATCTCAATAATTTTAGAAATGGTATTTTAAAATATACTTTGCACATAAGGAAAAAAAGCAGCCATATGAGATGGGGAAGAGGTAGTTCCTTTGGGAAGGACAATGCTGGATATTTGGTTCTGGGAGCAAGCCATGTCACTTTCTGGTACACTTTAGGACAAGTCATGCCTACATCACAACATGCCTTCACCACAAGATAAAAAGACTCAAAGGCCAAAAGCCAACAGTAGAGGTGCAACCACTGTGGACCTCTGAAGATGCAAAGTGTTGCAGTAACTTCTCGCAGTTGGATCATATCAATAATACCAAACTGACAGGAAGCCACCTCTATTTTCACACATCTACTCAAAAAATCATATAAGAATCTGACTTTGGAAAGAATTTCAGATACACACACGCACACACACGCACACACACAAGTACAAACATAAATATGACAGTGATGACAACTATGAAGAAAAACAACTCTTGAGAAGATGAACTAGTAGGCATCTCAATGGTATGTTTTCAACAATACTGTCTTAGAGAACACATTATTGAAAAACTACAGTAAAAATGTTAACCCCCAAATTAAAAAAAACAGTCAATGAAGATTTAGTCATGCTTCATGCAACATAAAACAGCAGCAAAACAGGGTGAGGTCACATGGTGAAAGTTGAGATGCTTCATATTAAGAAATATGCCCAAACACATTAGGAAAAAGATAAAGCCATGAGTTCATCTCAATAAACAGTACTCATTTAGTAAATCAAAAGTGATAATCTAGCAATTTAGTAGCAGTATTCTAAGTCTGTACTGAGTACTGCCTGAGAAATAAAAAATACAAAATATTATCATCAAAATAAGTGTAAGGAAAGAGAGTTAAGTGTAAGGGCTTGGTCTCTGTTTTGTGGATAAAAGAACACAAATTCTGCTCTACAAATTCGAACTAGACACAGGGAGGAGGAGGTCACTGGGAATGTGGATGTGGTATGCAGACAAATGGCACCACAGAGTCTGGCGGACACCAAGACACATCAGGACAGGACAGAAACAGACACCAAGGGCTGGAGAGACACACCCTCCTTTTCAACTTTAATAACATTTGTTCCCATCATTGGTGCCAGGACTGAAAACGGGATCGTGCCTTTCATTTTTTTTAGATTTCCTGCAAAGAAGTTAGTGCGTCATCCAAAAGAATCAACAAATCCAACAAGAAAAGCAATATGCTACTTTCAATTTTTATGTACTCTAGTTGGAGAGGTGTTTATATAAAAATATACATATATATAAAAATATATATATATACTAGACAAGGGAATGAGATTATATATACATATACACATATATATAATCTCTATCTTCCTGAATTCTTGGCAAATGGTTAGTCCTGTGGTTAGAAGTGAAGACAGAGGGTGAACAGTGGAAGGAAAGTTAACGAAGAGTGCATACCGCTTTCGGCTTCTGCAAAACGACAAGAAAAGAGTTTAAAATCAAACAACTTGATAATAAATTGACTGACACCAGAAGGAAAGAAGGAATAAAACCTTTGTTTCGAATTATTTGAAGGATGTATGTGAAAACAAGGTTTTTCAGCAAAGCATGGAAACAGTATCATGGGGTGAAACAACCACAAAGGAGGTAGTTAAACACAGGTTGGAGGCAGGGGCGGGCAGGAGAAGCGGGGTTGTCTGAATTTTAACATCCGGTCACTGAGAAAATGTGAGAGGAAAAAAAATGCGAAATCTTTAAATGAAGAAAAAACTCAAAATTATTATCTCAGGAAGGGTCAAATCTTGATCCATCTTAACATGGATACTGTGTTTGAGAAGTCCTGTGTTTTCTCAAAGACATGATCCACATTCCCTCAAACACACCTTTTTCCACAAGAACCAACGTGCTTCCACACTGAGACCAAGCCACTTTTGAGGATTAAAGCTAGTAACCGCACACAGAAAGCCAAAACAAAGCCAAACAAGTTCTTTCTGCCCTTTTCTGAAAAAAAAAAAAAAAAATCTAAAAAACTATCAACAAAGCTTTGTTGAAAACATCAGACTTGTGAATTAACTGGAGGGCCCATCAAAGAAAAGACTTTTGTCTTCAGGGAGAGCTATGAGTTATTTTCTTAAACTGGTGACAGCAGATTCACACTGAATCATTAACAGCCTTTCACCCTCCCTCCTTGTGACCAAATGGTGGCAGGTGGGAGATGACTGGTCAAGGTTCAGGGTGCAGTCTTCTGCCATGAAATTATTCTGGAATGGCCGAGAAACACTACTCAGCATCAGCATCACCCACATCATCACACTTTTTTGAGAGATGCACAAAAGTGATGAAGAGAGAACGCTGAATTACACAAAGATTTACTAACTTGGCAACATGAAGAATATCGTTTGCAAAAACCCAGGATACACATTTTCCCCAAGACAGGTACAAGTCAGTATTGGCAACAACATGGGCAAGCAGCAATCCCAGAGACATCCACCTTATCTGTTGAACAGCAAATATCCAGGGCTCTAAGGTTTTGCAAATAATGTTCTTCATTTTGCCAACAAAGAAAAGAAGAATGTATATCTGTATACATATTTGTTAACTGCTATGGCCATGTTCTACATGTGGCCACCAAATCTACCATTTTTTTTTTGAGGAAGTTTAGCCCTGAGCTAACTGCTGCCAATCCTCCTCTTTTTGCTGAGGAAGACCGGCCCTGAGCTAACATCCATGCCCATCTTCCTCTACTTTATACGTGGGACGCCTACCACAGCATGGCTTGCCAAGCAGTGCCATGTCCACACCCTGGATCCGAACTAGCGGACCCCGGGCTGCTGAAGCGGAACGTGTGAACTTAACCGCTGCACCACCGGGCTGGCCCCCCATTTTTTCTTTGTGCTGGTTGATTTGGATTTTCAAAATAGCTTAACATTTGATCAGATTGACTTTGTGAGCAATCTGATCTGGAGATTAAGGTAACAGAGAACATTCGATCGACTTGCTTACAGTCCAGTGTTTTTGTCATAGAGACACAGACTGCACATTTGGAAGGCTGGCTTTATTAAGTCATTCATCCAGATAATGAAAACTCCTTAAATGACGATAGTAGGAAACTTCTAGTCTTGCCCTGCACTCTGCTGAGTTATTGAGGCCTATGTTGGAGTGCATCTGTACTCCACACTTGGGCATGTACAGGATGACTAATTTTCTATAGGTGGGAGCAAACCATGAATGTCATTTCAGAGGACAAAAGCCCGGGCATCTCTCAATGAGCTCTCTTTCCCCCAAAACTATTGCTAAGAAGTGGGAAGCAAAAACCATCTGTATTTCATCTGTAATGCGTACAGTACTCCATCAACAAAACTCCTTGTTTATGTGAGGCTTCCTTCTTCCAGCATGAACTCATATATTGACTGGGGTGTTATCTATTCCAACCAGACCCAGGTCCTCATCAGTGTGATTTGCACATAATTAAGTGCAAAATAAATAAATAAAGAGGGCTCCTGCCTCTGAGCCCTGCTCTCCTGGCTAATTTACATGAGGCTGATATTACGCCACCTGGATTTCAGTAGCACCGGGAGAAGCACATATGGTACACAACAGGCTGCTTGTAATTTGGCTATCAAGAGAGCTGGTATCTACCATCACAACCCTACCCCATGCTTGCTGTGAAGGAGACCAGAGTCCACCTGCTTTTTGCTCACAGCAGTAAAAAAAATGGGTTTAGGACAGGGTCTGTCCCCTTGTTTCATGCTGAGGGGTGAAAAGTACAAGTTGACATGATTGGGTGGAGACTGAGATGCCTCATCGCTTTCCCCTGGAGAAACTCTCTGTGAATGCCCAGTGGGCTTGGGACGCCAGGCAGCTCTGAGATAGAAGCGGCAGTGTTTAGTTGAGCATGCCTTGAAATGTGCCCTAGGGTCAGAGAGGTATTGCATCAGGGTTACAAGCAAAGAAATAATGTGTAAAAAAGGAGAAGTGGACTGAGCGTTCTGTGCGCATTCTCACCATCATAATGTCAGCTGGCTGCTGGGTCATGCCAAACTTACCGGCTCTCTCGATTGGCGGACTTGTACTCAATGGCTATCATTAGGAGCTTGAGCTTCACAAAACACAGCCTGCAATGAAATGGAGAAACCTCCTAGTCAGTGCTTCCGAACAACCAGAGCCACATAACAAACACTGTTGCAACCTTTCCATCTCCTAATGCAGTCATTATGCAAGAGACCCTCATTCCACAGTCACTGTGCCAAAGGTAGGGGGGTGGGAGCGACACCTCCCCATCTTCCCCATTAAACCTGATTTCTTGCAAGTGATAAGGCGCTGAATGTTCCAAGTGCAAATTGCGCTCAGGTCTGGATGTCTAGACACAGACCCCAAGCAGGGATTTATGCCTGGGGATTCATGCCTGGCCAGATTCATTAGCTACTTAGTTGGGTAGTAAAATGTTAACTGCAGGGGGAGGGAGGTATTTGGAGCAGCTGGACCTGTTATTTGGATTCCATTTTGTCTTTTGTGCAAATAGCTCATATTGTTGTTCCAAGCAGACCCCTGTGCGCTCGGAATGATGGTAATAATCTTTAGCCTCCGTGTAACTGCCCAGCACATGTCTGCAGCACTGTCACTCCTGGCTTCATCCAAGCTGTCTTACCTCATCTGCCCAGTGCTCATGCCCGCAGCCCAGACAGCTTTGAGGCTAGCTCATTCCTGCCTCCAGGCCTTCACTGATGCTGTTCCTACCCCCCGGGAATGTCTTCTCCTTGCCTCTCCACCCCACCCATCCTTCCAGGCCCATGTCAAATCTAGCCTTCTGTGTAGGTCTTCTCCAGCTGCTGCCAGCCTCTGATTTTCTATTCTCAGAACTCCTCCAGCACCTTCTCTGCAGCCACATCATTTAGCCCTTCGTCAATTTTATACTGACTGTGGCTACTCCTGATGTTTCATGTGTAGGAACTTTCTCTCCTCAACCAGCATAACTTCTTTAAGAGTTTGGGGCTTGTTTAAAATTCCCCATAGTGCCATATATGGAACCACTGATATAGAGAAGCTCAACAAATGAATGATTTCGACTTAGCGGGGTTCAATTCTTAGAAAATAATAAAAGGTCCAGTAAAATATTTATACACAAAGATGTTCAAGGTAGTAATATTTATACAGAGTAAAAAAAATTGAAAGCAACCTAAATGTCCAATAATGAGGCAATGGTTAAGTAAAGTATGGTACAATATAGTAATAGCATTCAAAATAACTTTCTGAAGAATATTTCAAGGTAAAAGGTCAACAAATAATATTATATGGATATGAACATGTGAATAACATGATACAATTTGATGAAAATATATATTTATATGCTCATAGAAATAAAAGCTCACACCAACAAAAAAAGAATTATATATTATATTACAAGTTTCTACTATGAGCATTATCACTTACGTTTTATGGACATTTTGGATAATAAAACATTAGTTGACTGCTAGATTAAGAAATGAGCTGATGGTTATTTAGTTCCAGCATTCTAAGGGGGAGGAGAGGCTGGGGCACAGGTCAGGGCCTTTCTTGGTGGTCTCAATCCCCGTGATATCCCAAAGAGGGAGATATTACCCTCGTTATTCACACTTCTATTTATATCTCTATTTTACGGGTAATGAAACTAAGGCTCAGAAAGCCCATGTAACTTGTCCAAGGTCTCCAGCTAGTGCCTGGCAAGATATACAACATCTTCATCCTCAGTGAAGCCTATTTTGTCTTGGGAGAGATAGGCAATAGGCAAATATATAAGTGAATAAGGAATAAATTTCCAGATGAGGACAAGTACTATGCAGAAAATAAAACAACCTAACAGGATAAAGAGGAACTTGGAAGGTATGTTATTTGCAATGGTCCAGGAGGATCATTTTGAGGAAGTGACCCTAGAGCACAGAGCACAGGAGCATGAGGAGAAGAGGCAGGCAATGAAAGGATCCAGAGAAAGAGCTTTCTGGGGAGTGGAAACAGCGAGTGCATGGGCCCTGAGGCAGGAAGAAACTCAGGGTTTTTGAGGATCAGCAATAAAGACAGAGAGACTCCAGCTGATTGAGAAAAGTCTAGAGTGATAGGTCTAGGGGCTAGGCAGGAGCAAGATCATGAAGCCTTTGCTGACCACGGCAAGGAGTCTGCAGCTTATTCTAAGTGGAATGGGAGGCTTTGTGTCAGTTTTAAATTGAAAAGCAACATAATCAGATGTGTTGGCCTTGTGGATGTGTCGCTTGCAGGTAAGGTACTGGTGAAGGCCCCATGCTCTCCACTAATAAGAGCAACTGCTCATTCTTTCATGTGAAGTCACGGTCCCCGATATTGCTCTGAACAGACAGTCAGATTTCAAAGGACCACTTTCATCCAGGCATATTTGGGCCCTCCCAGTGATTTGCAGGTTTTCTGATTCCTGTCAGACTCTAATGACCTGGGCTTTGTGCTGATCATTCAGTTGGCTTAAGCACCAAGCCATGTATCCAACTACAGCTGGGAAAATGTTCTTCTTAATTTGTCCCATAGAGCACCGTCAACATGCACCATTGACGGGGCTGTTACTTCTGGAGCTTAAGTTGTTTTAAGTATCAGATGGCTTATGCAGTATTTGTTGAACCAAATTACCAGATTAAGTAATCACTTTCTAATGTAAATAGCACCTAAATGCCAAAAACTCAAAGAAAAGACTGGTCTTAACTTAGCATGGATTATGAAGAGGCCACTCAGCTGTTATTCTATGAGCAATGGCCACGCCAGTTTGGGAGTCTGGCAGTTCATGGGATCAAGGATCTTAATTGCTGTAAAGACCTGATCCTACTGGTGAGAAGGGAAGAAACAATTCATAGTAATGGTGAAGTATGTCTTCCTAGCTACTATGATACCATTTACCAACTAGATTTAAAAGAAAGGAGCTTTCTAATGCAGAAAAGTCAATAAAATCTATGTGGCCTTGTGCACATTCCTTAATCTAGCAAGGAGTGGGCCAGCAGATCTCTGAGTCCTCTTTCACAACTTTCGAATACATATCTTGGATGATTCTATATTGCCTTATGGAAGTCTCTTTTTAAGAAGCCCTCTGGCCCAAAACAAACCTTTGCTCACTAGCCGAAGACGCAAAGAGGAAAGGGACAGAGTGATATAAACCAGGTGATCATATGCAAATAGTGCCACAGCTGCAGATTTTCAGACTCAGGCTCCCAAAGTTGGCTGGGCCTGTGCTTCTTATACAGATGACCAACTGAGGTCAAAAGAGGGGAAAGTGACTTGCCCAAAGTCAAATGGCCTTTACGTAGAAAAACAAAAGTGGAAATCAAGCAACTTGTTCAAGGCTAAACAACTTTTATGTAGAAATGTCAAAGTAGAAATCAAGTCTCAGTGCAGTGTGCTACACAGACGCTTCTCATCAAAGCAGAGGAAATGAAGTGGGGGCCAGAAGCCCAACAAGCAGACTTGCTCTATTTGCTCAGTGCAGCGTTTTTAAAAAACTGGAATTAGATACCAACAGGTGATTTCATATAAAAATTAGCTTTTCAGCTTTCCTTGATAAATCAGATATGGCCACCCTGGAGCCACATTTTGTATGGCTAAAAGGGACCAGAGCTTCGAAGCACTTAACCCTCTGAATGGGACATGTGCTCTCCAATGAGCCACAGTCCCCCCCGCTCCCTGTGTCTCAGATCTCCTCTCTCTTCCACTCTTTGTTGCTAATGGCCTGCCCCCTACAGGCATCTAAGCTTTTAATCTCTGCTGTAATGAGTATCATA
This sequence comes from Equus przewalskii, assembly GCF_037783145.1. Classification (NCBI taxonomy): domain Eukaryota; kingdom Metazoa; phylum Chordata; class Mammalia; order Perissodactyla; family Equidae; genus Equus; species Equus przewalskii. The sequence continues at coordinate 64,458,987 of NC_091831.1, forward strand.
GTCTGGAAGTTTGCAAAATACAAATCTTGAGTAAGTTACAATTTACATTGGAAACACAACTATGTCTCCCCCTGTTAAAATGACAGTTTTTTGTTAGATTCTGCCACAAAGAGTTGCCAACGTCAGGGTCCTGGGCTTAAGGCTGCAGCAGAGGTGCAGCCTCTGTTGAGGTGCCAGTGGAGAAGAGCAGATCAAGGCAAGTAAACAGGAGACTGGGTGTTGGATTTGTGGTCATCACTTGTTTACTCATCTCTCTGCCCTCAAGACTGAGCTTCTTCAGTGCAAGACATGGCTTTGTCTCCCTGGTATTTTGCAAAGAGCAGAGAGTAAGCTTTGACTAAATGCTGATTAAATACATGTATGAAAGACTGGGGAGCAGAACGTCATGAGTTGCTGGAATGACACAGAGGAGATAAAGTGGTAAACTAGGAAAGGCTAGTTTAGGCAGAGAAGGCTTGGAAGTGGGTACAGAATCCTGAAACAAGATGCTTCTTAACTTGTCTTGCTCCTTAGAAGCAGACAGATTGGAAAAGAAGGCCGTAGAAGGAAGTAACAGTGACATGCTCTGGGGATCTAATTTTTGCCTTCAATCCACTATGCCATGATGTAAGTACAATTCTAAAATATAGACAGAAATTTCTCCTTGGGACTGTCTACAGATCCTGTTCCAAGGGGTTCATTCTCAGGAATGGGCCTTCAGGCTACCTAGAACTGATGTCCTGAGATTACATATTTACTTGCATTATTCAATATCATTTTTTTGGTGAAGCAAAATGGGCTTTGCTCAACCAAGCTCTATAGTCATTCTATGGCTTTACTCAGTCTATGGTGTTTTAACACATACAGGACTAGGGTAGGTGAGAAAAAAGGCTTAGGGTGAGGTAGGGTATTAGAAAGAAGCAAGAAAGCTTTCACAATGTGATAAACAGGAAGAAATTAGCCTTAAGATAGCCAGAATTTATCTCTTGGTTTCTAAAATAAAATGTCTCAATATGTCCAATGCAGAAAGTTGTCACCGGTTGCAAAAATAATTACAGGGGAATAGAAATGCCTTCTTTAAAAAAAAAAAATGCCACGTCACAAAATGGTCTTAAACCAGCAATCTGCAATAAAACTGTTGTAATAAAAAGTTAGATTGCTTTCTTGATAATTATTAAGTAGAGGTCTACCAAATTTGACAACGACATTATACAAAGCCTTCTTTTTTTTACTGCCAACATCATCTGTTAACTACAGTAGTTTCAACCCAGATGTTCCTGAACAAAGGCTCTTAAGAATTAGAGTCCAACTGTTTCTACCTACCCGGAGGGAAATAAAATGTTCTTGCCATTAAATCAGTCCCCTTGACTAGAAAGATTGCTTGCTAGTGTGAATTAAGCATAGAAACTTGCGGTAAGGATTGCACCTTCTAATGTGCTCAGGAAGAGTACGCAAAGACGTGGTTTGGGGCTGCTGAAGATGGCTCCCCCAGGAGCGAGCTGGGCGAGGACAAAAGAGGCAGCTCTCACTGTGCCCTCCAAACCCAATTCCACCCAGAAGCACAGGCTCCTCTTCAGTTATCCAGAGGGACCCTGGGAATGTCAGGCTGACACATGCAATCAGAGTAGATGCAGATGGAAATCCTGGACATTGGGAAACCAGATCTTTAGGATCTAGGGGCTAGAATGAAAAAGACTTACATATAAAAGCTTTGATTTAAATGATAGGCTCTTGAAATGGAAACATCTAGCTAAAGAAAATTTGAAACAGTGTGATTTGTAAAACTCAGAACCAAGAAAACAGAAGTGATTTAAAATGATGTTTAGACTCCATTTCCAAATGACTTTGATAGAGGTGGAATGGGAAGCTTTGGAACACCCCCACCCTCAAACACACACACACACACATACACACACTCACCTTATCTCCACTAGCAGACCTATGACACTTGAATTTAAAAATAATTACATTCTTTGATACAGACAATTAGAATTTTCCTAAAATGTGAATAAATGCATTTTTAGAAGGCTTTGCTATTATTATTAATCAGAAACATAACATGTAAACTGTGTGTTTGTTATGCATACCCAGCATCAAGTCAAGCCCCTAGCATTCATCCCATTTCCAATTGGACTGCATCCCTGACCCCTCCTGTAGAGACTTCTAGACCTGCCATTGCCTCTGTAGCCTTTGATAAAGGGTTTTAATGGATTAAAGGTGATAATAGATTTTGGTTTGTTCACTAGCATGTAGAAGGGTAATTGGTCCTTTTCTGGGTCCCTGCAGCAGAAATAATCATACATACTGTATTACTGTTTTCCTATATGCTCAGCCCTATGTATAAGACCACCAAAATAATTGGATGAATAGGGCTAGTTTTTTGAGGAAAAATATTTTTTAAATATGAGACTTGAGCCTTTCCACAAATTCTCATAAAATGCTCATTTCTGCAGCCTGGCTAAATAAATCGATCATATAATATTCGGGTCTGCCAGTTTCTTTATGCTCCATGTTCAAATTCAAATGTCTTTCTCTAAAAACTAATGATTTCACAGAACTCAAGTTAAACTAGCTGTAGCTTTCATTGGGCAGGAGACCCAGCTTTCTCTAGGTAGCTAGTCTTAAGTTTTGCTTTCTCAAGTGGCTTCACTAGAAAGATCTGTCCATGAAAACAACAAAGGATGAGAGCATGATTTTCTGAATGTTTAGGGGCCCTGAATGCAGGTGGATGAGAGGATAGAGAACCGCCCTCCACCAGGCCCCACACTCTTAAGCCAGCACAAGAGCATCCACACTTCCATCTGGGCTTGAGGGCAGAATTCCTGCCCTTTAGCACAGCAAAGATCTGATCAGAGTTCCCCAAGTTACCCAGGCATTAAATACTCCACATCAAATCTGAATTTTAACTGCTCCATCATCTGCAGGGGACAAAGAGGGACACCTTATTTTAAATACATCCTTTGTCCTAATCCCCTCTGAGCTGTAAAACCTGATACAGTTAAGATTTTCTATTTTGCAGGTGATGACTGACTGGCTAATGTGCTCACTGTGAGATTCAGAACCTGGAACATAGTGTTCTTGCTCTTGGAGTAGCCCAACCTCTGAACCTGTGGTTTCCTTCAGTTCCTCCTTCCCTCCCTCCCTCCCTCCTCTCCCCTCTGCCTTCACATTCTTACCTTGAGGCAGCGGGGTGCATCCTCACCTTTTCTAGCTCTCATCATAAAAACACTATCGCTGTTTCCCCCTGAAAACATCACATGTCAAAAGAAATCTGATTTTTCTTCTTCTCTCATCTAAAGGGGAAACCAATTGGCTGTTATTGGAAAATCTCAAAGAGACATGGGTGTTAAGATGGTTCTGTTTGGTACTGTGTACTCCCAGCCTCCTGATTCCCTACCACTTAGAATTCCCTTTTCCGTCTTTAGTTCCTCTCTGAATCCAACTGCCTTACAAGGCACAGCTCAAATGTCATTTCTTCCAAGAACCCTCTCCTGGTCACCTCCAGCCTACAGGGAGCTCTCTCTCCCTGTAACTCTTAGCATCCGTCCTCCAGTTGCATATATTCATCAAACACTTATCAATGGGTGTTTAGCTCTCCCTGAGGATGGGTATTATGTTCCTTGGCCAGACTGCAAACTCTCAGAAGGCAGCTGCTGTAGGGAAACAGATCCTTTACCTGGCATTCACAAGTACTGGTATTAATCTTTTAATGTGCATATATTTGACCAAATCTAATTGCAGGTTCCTCTAGGGATGGCACCATGCCTGGCATACTGGCACACATATACCAAGTTCATTAAATATCTAATTGATTGGCTGGCTGGTAACTGATGGCAGAATTTTCTAAAAGGTAAGAGTAAATATAACCTGGAATGCCACAATGTATTTCTTTCTTTCTCAATGCTTACATTATATTCCATGGGACAAGATAGAGAGGGGGTGGGAGGAAGAGAGGTAGGAGAGTGGAAAAGGATATTAACTACTACTGAGAGATAAGTAACATCATTCTTGTTTCAGAAATGAGGAAACTGGGGGGCAGCTGGTACCTAGCAAAGGAAGGAGGTATGCGGAAATCAAATACCTTGTCCCAAATCACATATCCAGCAAGTGGCTGATCTAGGGGTTTGACCCCAGGCCTTTGTGACTCCATAGTTCATACTCCATGACATCACACAGCATCTTATTATTGGAACTGCTCATAGTGTCAAACATGGCCTCATACCCCAGCCCCTCACTTCTGCCAGGGGTGAGCTAGCCATCTGCACCCTCCACAGTTGCCTGCTGAGGAAGGAAAGGAGTGGGAGGAAAAAGGAAGCAGGTAGTTTTCTGGTGTTCAGAGAACAACGGGTGGCACTCTCTCCTTCATATCCCAAAGCTCCTTGCCTTGATCTTACAGCCACACAGACCCAGGGGTAAGCCAGCCATGCAAAACCCAGGGGAGATGCTCAGGAGTTGCTGGAGCTTAAAGGGGCATCCTGGGGAAGGTCCAGAACATGTCTACCATGATCTCCAACAAGGCCAAGAGGCATCTTTGAGGGTTGCATCCTGAACTGCCCTTGTTTCCTCTGTACTTCTTTGCATTTTAGCACTTATCAGTTCTCCCACCCTTAAAGTGCTGTTACTATCCTTAGTGAAAACCTGGTGGAGAGCATTAAGGGGCTCAGTGCCCCCAGATCCTTTCTCTATATTGAATTGGATGAGGTCTGGGGAGTAGGGAGAGCAGTCAGAGGTTTACTTGGCATGGTAGAGTGCAGATTTATTCCTGGAGATTGTAGAATAGCCTAAGTGAAGAAGGAATGATGGCAAGCAAGCTCACACAAAGGCTCCAATCCCAAAAACATTAGCTTGCAAGATGTGGCCCACCTACGATTCTATGACTTGGCTACAATCAAAGAAAAACATTCCAGTCACTGAGCCCAAAGTGGGGAATAAGAAGAGGTTATTCCAGCCTGTGGTGTGGAGAGATGGAGTCAGTTGGGGCTCCCAGTCATCAGACTTTGAATCAGAATCACCCGACTTGCATGTAAAAGATTCAGATTTTTTAGAACTTATCCCATACGTTAAAATCTGGAAATGGTGCCTAGAAACCTCTCCACTTAATAAGCTCCCTAGGAGTTTCTTAATTAGCTAGCCTCATCTAGCAGCTACTCCAAGCTGCTCCCAATTGCAAGAGGCCCCAGCATCGAAATCCTGGTTCTATAACTTGTCGGCTAGGTGGCTTTGGAAGGGGCACCAACGTCCTCTGAGTCACAGCGTCCTCATTTATAAACAGAGACAGTGATATTAATATAAACCTCACAGGATTGTTGTGAGGATTAAATGAGAAAACATAAATGAAATATTTAGAAATGATATTGCATTTTGCCTAAATTAGTTACTGTTTTTGGAACAAAGCTGCATCTTCTAGTGATATACATGGTGAAGCCAAAAGGCTGGTGCAGAGAAGTCAAAATGTATAACTGGCATGAGTCTCACCTGGACAGGAGAGCATCTCTCTGCTTGAAATTTTTAAAAAGCTTGCCTCAGGGTGTCTTCGGCCCCTCTTGCCTCTCTTCCTCCCCCATTCTGTTCTCTTTGGAAACAACTTCAAATTTCACCCCTTTCTCCTTCCCCTTTATCTTTTCATAGAATGACTCTCCCAGCTTCTGAGAAAACGCCAAGCTCTCCTGTGTGATGACTCCACTCTTCAAGGGGGCTCTGCCAGCTCAGGGCAAGAGCAAATTTATTTCTTTTCATGCTTTAAGATGTTATTGGCTGCATATTGTTTTAATGCAGCACGTAATTACAGAAACTGCTCTGAAAATCTGTATATTTTATCTGTGCTTTATTATACCCAGAATAATCCCCAATTCTTTTTCTTCTACATGAACCAGCTTAAAATATATTTTGGCGTCCTTTATGTCATCTTGAAATTGAATAGCCAATTCTTACTGTAATGAAAATACTTCTGCACCAGCCTGGTGATATACAACACTACACTCTAATTACGGCTGTGCTTTAATTAACCTGAATTGAAGAGTGTTATCATTAAACTGCTGGTAACTTTGAGTTATGGCTTTTCTTTAATTTAAAGTAGAAAGCACAGATAATTAAGCCTCCAGATAATCAAATGCTTGAGGAGAGCTTCAATGTTTTGGGAGGTTCCTAAATCTCATTAAATGTCCTTTCTTTATTGATTATTTCTACCTCTGCTGTATCATTGTGTTAAACGAATAATAGCACTAAGTTGAACACATTCTCACTCACATCAGAAGTTTCTTTGTATTGCAGACGCTGTACTGAACAAATACTAAATTCTCTGACAAGAAGGTGTGTCTGAGGCGTTTTCTCCTCCTTGGCGACTGTTCTAAACTTGGAAATCTATCAAGGGAAATGTTTTCAGCAGCCACTAGTGTCCAGCACTAGCTCCAAAGGCTCCAAAGGACAGTGAAGTTTCACACCACACAGTGGGTCAGAGTTGGCAAACTGACAGGTCTACAGGGCCAGGCCTGGGATGTAAATGCAAATTTGGTCTGGTTTAAGACATCAGGGAGGGGAAGGCCTACACTAAACCCTTTCTTACAGCAGACTGGAGCCAGTGAGCATTTGGCAGAAATGCAACTCCTGTGTTGGCTCATCAGATTTTCAAGAGAGGCCAGAAATCCAGTTTTTATGTGAAATACAACTCTTTTGAAATATTGGCAACTAACTTTTAGGAAATTAAATACTGTATAGGGCAAAAACATGAGTCAAATTTACCCTGTAGGTATCACAGTTGCAGCCCCTAGGGGTAGCAGTCCTAATCCTCTAGGTTAACACTCTTAAGCTTGGTTCCAAGGAGCAGAGTAAGAGAAGCAGTGGGAAAGTCCCGAGGGAAAACTTATGTTAGACATAAACACTGGTCAAGCCAGGGAAAATCAACAGCCAAGGAAGGGGGCTTTGCACGCTCCCCTGCTAATGCCCCCAATGCCAGAGGACATCTCCAGGCCCCGGCAGCTCTGCTGTGTGCTCAGACTATCCCTGCCTTAGCTATAGGGGGCCTCGATTGCCTTTTTATAAAGCCAGCTTCTATTGTAAGTCCTGAATTCTCCTGGGCTTTCTATCCTAGGCAGGCCAAGCTCCAAGGTGGAAATGATCCCCTGGGACAGCTTCAGTGTTCCAGGACCCAATGTCTCTGAATGGTTAACTTCTTTGTGTGGCAGAAAGAGAAATAGCTCTCAAATAAAGGAACACGTGGGAGTTACAACAGGGCATCCATTTTCAGAAAATAACTCCTTCCGAATCAATTACCTATTCACTTTTCCAGTGCATTGAGCATTTAGACTTTCCCTTAGAGACAGGGTGGGAAATGTCAGTAAACAGCCAAACCATTTTGGACTGCTTCAGGTCTGGGCCAGGGATGGAGAGAGTGCGCCTGCTGTGCTCACTGACAGGAGGCTCCAGGCAAACACCAGACTCCTAGGCACTCTGTCCCCTCTCCACTGCACACCGACAGGAAACCGTGAGACAGAGGAGCCCGAGAGCCCCCAGGACTAGCCTCTTCAGATCTCCCTTTCCAGAAGGCAGGTTTGGTGTGTAGACAGGCAGACAGCACAAGAGAGCAGCTTTGCTTCCTCAGCCCAATGGGTTCCCAGATTCCCATTTCTTCCTAGTTTTTATCAGTGAGACTGAGCTTATCAAATCCTTTGCTAAGGTGTCGGTAATCAGGCTTAATGTTTCAGCATTCCCAGGAAAATTGTGTTTTCACAGGGGACAGAGCCCCTGTTTGACTTAAACCCAACATCTGAGATTCTAAGTGGGGAATCGGAGGCAGTGTCATTAAGGAAGTTTCTTGGGGACCAAGACACCTGGAGCTTCTGAGATTATACCCCTTAGGTATTCCCTGTTCTACCTCGAGGTGCCATGACAGGCTGGGACTGGTCCTGCTCAGATCCATCCTGCTGAGCCAGTATAAGGACAAGTTAAGCCTTCTTCTTTTTAGTGAAGAAGACTGGCCCTGAGCTAACATCAGTTGCCAATCTTCCTCTTTTTGCTTTAGGAAGATTGTTGCTGAGCTAACACCTGTGCCAATCTTCCTCTATTTTCTATGGGGGATGCCGCCCCAGCAAGGCTTGATGAGCGGTGTGTAGGTATGTGCCCAGGATCTGAACCAGCAAACTCCAGGCCGCCAAAGTGAAGTGGGCGAACTTAACCACTACGCCACTGGGCCAGCCTCAAGCCTTCTTGTTGTAACACGGTGGTTGTCCATGTTGGGCCAAATTGCTAAGGACTTTTCCAAGGCCTCCTTCTGTACATTTGGTTCCACATTTTCTCAGCAAATTGAGGACACACTTTGAACAGTGGCTTCTCTGATGTCTCTATGATCTGATTTAATTGAAAAAGAGATTAAAATCCCTTTCATCAAGGAGTTAGCAAGATTGGTTTGGCCTGGTAAAATCAGAGAGTCATGGGTTCATGCCACCCTTCACAAATGAGTCTCTGTCGCAGGAGAATAATTCAAGACAAGCAGGAAAACTGCAGTTCATAATTTCGTACAAATGATACGTCCAAGCCTGAGATTCTCAGGACTGGAGGGAAATGTAGGGCCAGCAGAAATCCCCAAGGCAGGGACCATGTAATGACCCACTTTCCCACTCATCGTACAAGGCTGAGCACACAGGATACCCTCAGTAACTGTTGAGTGCCCCAACTGTGCTGGGCAGAGGTGGGATGTCTGTCCTACAAGGGGCACATTAAATATCCCTGAGAGCCAAAGAGCGTATGGTTAATGGTCACTTACTCACAAACAGTAGGGAAGGACAGACCCACGAAGGCACTGGAGAGATATTCTGTGTACATTTCATTTGAGACTCCTTCCAAGTAGTACTTCTGCCACGTGTCTTCCTCAATCTAAAGGAGAACACAAGAGGAGGGTTTAAGATATGACAGTAGGATGGAAAAGGGAAACTTGAGTTATACCATTTAGTAAACAAATGAATGCACTGGTTATGTGATGGTGACCTTCTTTAGCAACCAGGCACACAATTACACAGCCCACATGAAGCTTTCCATGACCCTAAACTCATAGACTACAAGTATGTCCCCCCTAAGGCACCACCTCTTTTTAACCTGTGTGTTTCCCAAGGGTGTGGAGGCATGGGCGCTCACTCACAATGCTGGTGGGCAGGTAAATAGATACAAGTTTTTGGAAAGAAATTTTACAATTGTTATCAAAATTTATAAAAGTACATAGTCTTTCACACAACAATTCCATTTTAAGCGTTCATAGCAAAGAAACAAGCAGACAAGTATAAAAGACATGTATAAGAATATCCCTTCTATTCATGCAAAATTGGAAATAACCACAAATGGTATGTTTATTCAATGGAATAGAGAAAAGCAATTAAAAATTATGATGAAAATGTGTACCTGTTCATATGGAAATTACGTAAAAAGGTACAGTACTAGTACGTATAGTCCGATCCTATTCTTTTAAAACATACTATAATTACCTGAATGTTGGTAAAGCCATAGAAAAATCTAGAAAGCTTTATACCAAAATACTAATAGTTGTTATCTCTGAGATGTAAAATGACATTTTTTTCTCTATAGATTTCTTCATTGTTTGATATTACAGTGAAACAATACATCTATTTCTAGTTTGGAAAAAAAAATAGTAGATTTTTCCAACTCCACCTTGAATATCACAAAAGGTAAAATATAGTTTCAGAGTTATCTTACCCCAAATATCATTAAAATGCTTTTTTTTTTTTCTAATCAATTAAGTTCAACTGGTTTTCCCAACACCCTTCTTCCTGGTAGTCATTTCTGGAAGGATTTTACATTAGAATCAATCTTTAAAAACTAAAAAGTGAGGGGGCCAGCCCGTGGTTGAGTGGTTAAGTTCACACACTCCACCTGGGCAGCCCAGGGTTTGCCAATTTGGATCCTGGGTGCCGACCTACACACTGCTCATTAAGCCATGATGTGGCAGCATCCCACATAGAAGAAATAAAATAACCTACAACTAGGATATACAATTTCTGGGGCTTTGGGGAGAAAAAAAAAAGAAGAAGACTTGGCAACAGATGTTAGCTCAGGGCCAATCATCTTCACCAAAAAATAAAAAGAAAGAAAGAAAGAAAAAAGGAAGAAGAAGTTTCTTCTCCACAAAACAAGAAAAAAAAAAGAATTCACCAATGACAGGAAATTTCAAATAACATTAGAAAAAAATTATAAAGTGAATAAGAACAAGAATGCTGATGATCTCAGGGATTCCCAAGACAGGCGGGCAGGCTGTGTGGTCCTGGGGTCTCTGCAAGCTGCTGCCTCCCACGTTCACCTCTACTGAGGTTAGCGAGAAGACGATAGGCAGTTTCCCAGCCAAGAGAAAGTGTCTCTTTACAATTTTTTGTGCTGATATTGAATTAAAAGTCATCTTGCCTGTGGCCCAATAGTCAATGAGGGGAAATGCAATGTGTGAAGTTGAGAGAGTTGGAAACACTGGGAAATGCACACCTACCATCTACTTGGTGACATTCTGCAATACAAAAGCCAGGAATAATTTAGAAATAAATTGAATGCTCCCTGCTTCTATGCTATTTGTCTGCTTTGTGCTCAGTCTGGGGGATTAGATTATGTGGGTTAACTTCATTAGCTTGAGCTGCTTCTAACCTACTCCCACCCGTTAGACATTAGCTATGCACTGCTGCTGGGTATGGGTTGTTTATCTACAAATTGGTCTTCCCCAGAGTGCGGTATTTTAAAAAAAAGGCACTCAACCATTTCTATTGTTAAACTGTATGATTTTAAAAATTAACTGCAATGTGTTTAGCTAAGCACAAACTTCTTAATTTCCTTGAATCATAAGATGTCAACTTTTTTCAAATAAAAGATATTCTTGACTTTGTAAGCAAAAGTCATTAATTCTAACTAATTTGAAAAAATCCTAGTCTACATTAGTAAATAACTGAAAATATTTGTTTTACCAGTGGATAGGATACTATATGAGCAACTGCCAATTATAAATCCTTATAGTAGATATTTATGGGCAAGTAGTATTGTTAAAGTGGAAGAATTTAGCCTATTCTTTTAGCAAAGACGTTCTTTTTATAACGTGTTATTTAAATATTACACTTGATTTTCAAAAATAATGAAAATATGAACCTTTATCTCCATTATTATTGATTTTGGTGGTATTCCTCAATTAATATGGTTCTTTTAGTTATGGTCATATTTTCATGTCTCTATGTGCTAATGGAATTACTCTTTAGATCAAATTTTATTAATTACTAAAGTTAATCATTAAACTTTTTAAGTAGAAACAGATTTTTTTGTAGGATAACAATATTATTCATGTTCATTTTGAATTAGCAAAGATTGTTTCATTCATTCATTCATTCATTCATTCAGCAAATACTTATACTCATTCAGCAAATACTTCTGTATCTTAGGACCTATTCTAATTACCAATTAAATCTTATTTAAACTGGTATTTATTTTCCCATATTTTTCTCTTTGCCAGAAAAAGCACCAGCCAGATGTATCTGGCTAAGATATATCTGACTAGATATATGTGACTTTCACTGATTTTTCCCATATTTCTTTTTCTGCAAGTTTGCCTTTGAGGCTGATCTGAAATGCTTGAGGACTGAAAGTCAACAAACTGGAAAAAATATATAGAACTTTTCTAGAAAGCCAAATTCCTCTTCACATCCGTATGCAGATTCCCAGTTGGTGTCTACAGTGCTAGATACAGTAGCACTGAATGCGCTGTATACATGCTGAGGAGTTTAAATTCAGCAGCAGAACCCTTTAAGATTTCCACATCTTTAACAGTATTTCTGAAGAAAACACTTAAAAATGGTTAAGATGTTAAATTTTATGTTACATGTATTTTACCACAATCAAAAAAAATCTTTAAACCCATATCTATAACAGAAGAACAGAAGAATCAATAATCATAATTACACTGAGACTCTTTAATCCGTAAGGTCAAGAATGACAAGTTGTAATAGAACAAGCATAGGAACAGGCCGTCACACCAGGAGAGTCAGGGAGTGGACAGCCAGCCTTCTGACACTGTAGGACGTCACAAACTTAGGCAACAGGCCGTCAACCTTCATCCCAAGGCGAGTGCTTAAATGATCACTTCCTGTCAAGGTTTACCCTTCTAAATCTCAACCTTGACAACTTTGACTGACTTTGGAAAAGCAAAAACAAAAGTGCACCTTTGTCACTTTTACCTTTGTCCGCAGTAATGAAATGCATTCTTAGGAAAGGAAAAATAAGTGTAAAATATGTTGAGTTTAAAACATTTGTGCCTTAACACGGAGAAAATGACAGTAAACAAAGAGATCTAGAGAGGGTGGAGCAAGTTGTTGTCATTATGACTGCTCTTTAACAGATGATAAAACAGAGGCACAGAGAGGTTAGGTAACCCACTGAAGGTCACAAAGCCACTTAGCGGTACAGACAGGATCCAGAGTTCACGTTCTTTACCACCCACCATAATACCTCTTGCTAGAGATGACAAGGTAAATATATAGGGTAGTGGTGTGCTAGGATTTTAGCGGGCAGGGAGGGTTTGCTGTATATAAGTACCTAAGGGGAAAATATCAGAACAGAAGCCCCTCAATGACTCAAAATCTTAAACCCTGGAGCCCATGACTTTGTAAGCGTTCACTGAGAAGTAAAACGGATTTTGAGTAGAGCTGAAAGGAGAGTTCAGGCTCCCTCTCAGAGCATGACAGCATCATTCCTATCCTATGAAATGGAACCATCCTAGCCTACAACTTCTTTCCTAAAATAGTACATGCTGTTCTCCACATTTGTGTTGTCAACGTATTTTTAGCTGTAATGCAAATACACACATCCCAGCAGAAAAATGAAAGAATGGGACCAAAATGACTTAGGGAAAGGCACCAAAATTAATTTGCCAGCCATTCAACAATCAGTCAAAGGCGAAGCATTTCCTGAGGCAGCAATTTCTCCCTTGGCTGTCAGATCAAACTCCGGCTGCTTTAGAAGAGCATCCAGCAAAGATGTGCAGGTGGTGTGCTGTAAGTCCTTATTCATCAAATGCTCACAGAACCTTCAGTGCGAAAAGAGAATTGAGCCATTGGGCTAGCTCGTTTACACTTCTCATGGTCTTATTTATCTACCTTTCATTATCTAATTTTTCAACCAGTCTAGTTCAACCCCCAAAGTAAATGGTTCATACCAATCCATCAAAGACTCCTTCCAACCAGAAACATCAGCTTTGGCTCCCAGGAAAGTAACACCTTCTTGATCCCAGATTCTGCATGTGTTACTAGTGGTAGGTTGATAACGACACCCTTTATTTTTTATGCTTTCTCTGATTAGAGTGAAACTGTGTTTCTCTAATGCTAACAGCCCTGTGAATGTAAAAAATCAACCATCTTGGCTAGGATATGTTACAACCACCATCTTCTGTTCCCAGCAAAGAGTCTGAATAACTGTATTGATTACAGCCAAATAATTTCGCAAAAGTCCATCCCTACCTCTGGAGTCATGTAAATAATTCCAAAGATTAGCATATAAAAATCCTTATTCAATTGAAAACAAGCACACTGTTTTAATCAAAATATATGTCATATTATGCACATCAAAAATAATGAACTAAAAGGAAATTATAAAAACCAATAACCATTATGCTAATAGCTGCAATAAGAAAAGGTGAGTTGTGATATACACACTAACCTTGTCCCAAACTGGTAGTAGGAGGCTACTGTATTATCAGGTATTTATTGCATTTACTAATTTTTAAAAATGTATCCAAATTCTCAGTTAACATGCTTCCTCTAAAGAACGCACAGTTTTATATCATAAAACTGCTTAATAAGAATTAATTGGCCACATGTGAATGAACATTTGTACATATAAATTACACAGTACATTGTCACTATCCTTTATAATGTGACAGTCTAAAACAGAATGCAGTGACATGAACTGATCAACATACCTCAGATCCCATAAAAACATTTAATATGTTCCTACAAAAAAGACAGAATACCCACAGGAAGTGTCGAGCCCTTGACTACAATAATAAACACGGAATCAGCATTTACGGGCTCTAGGCTGAAGAGCGTAGAGGCTGGTTACTAAAATGTATGGGGTCATTTATCCCCATTTCTCAATCGCATGGGGAAAATCTGATTTAATGTCGCATCTAATTGTTTCTTGCTGGAAAGAACAATGTTAAGGACAATTGAGTATAATTGGGCTTCCTGGACTCTCTCCCCCTTTATCTCCCTCTATGGTCCAGTGCTAACAAACTTGCCCAATGGCATGTGGCTATCTCTTCCTCCCTCCCTTTCTCACCTCAACATTATTCAGTTTAGTTACAAATCCTAAAATCAATTCACGGAATTCAAAAACGAAGCGCCTGCATCTTGTTTGTGTAAGTCCTCACAGGTGCCAGAACAGAGAATGTCTCACTGCACAGATTTCCAGGGGTGGAGCAAACCGGTGATAAAGTTAGTTGAAACCAAGGGAGGAGACAGAAAAGACGGGGAACAAATGGTGATTTGCACCTTTTCAGAATATATTTCTTCTCTGTGCCAAATTGCATATCAACACTGGACTTCTTGGATGTGGACTCAGGTCAGCTGCCCTTTCGAGAGCAGCAATGGATTTCAGGAGCTCCGTTACGATTTGGCATTCCACAATTATGGCCTATTTCAGATTGCATTTTCCAGAATGTGAGAATGGACGAAAGGATCTCACACTTTTCCAAAGGCTTCAGGACAATGTCCATTAAAACAAATCAGTTGGGATTTGAGGGAATGCCAGATAACTGGTTGCTTCAGCTCTGAATGAATAAACAAACAACTCCAAAGATTAATTTTGGGTGGACTTGAGCCAAATCTCTTATTCCAGACTAGTGGGCTGCAGACTATCAAATGAGATTTCTTCCATCAGATTTCTTCCATTTCCAATATGAAGAAAAAATTAGCCCACATGAGATGTACAAAGAGAGATTAACAGACCTGCAAAAGTGTTAGAATACGAGTCATTTTCCTCACTACTTTACCCCAAACCAGATTATTTCTGAAGAGACAGAGTGCCAGAGAAACCAAGGTTAAAGGAAGGGTTAGCAGAAAGAGTGATATGAGAACTTTTAAAAATAATTATTATTTAGAAATTATCTAAGAAAGTGTTGCCTATGTGGCAGGAAATTGGTATTTTTTTCAACACGTAGAAGGTTTTCTACCCTCTCCTTATTTTTCTCTCCAACATGGAAGAGGTATTTATGCTCAAGATGTCAGACCTTTCAAAAGATTGGCCTAGTCCCTACCTGTCCAAATAGGACTTCAGTTTTGCAATCTTGCTAATAGTTAAGAACATTCTCATTTGTGCTTCAAATAGTAAGGTCCTTAAAGTACCACTAAAAATAATTCTAATCTGGGCAGAGCAAGCAGGAAGTAAATGTCCTCAAGCAGACATCTGCCGAGCAATCCTCATGAGGACAATTCAGCCCCCAGCATGCAGAATTTTCTAGGACAGAGCTTCTCAGCCTATTGGAAGTGAAGGACCAGGGTTTCGTTTTTATTTCTAATATCCATTCTTTTGCAGGCTCAAACTCCTACAAAATCTAACAGAAATGAATTCCAAAAAGAGAAATAAAAAGACAAGACACACAAAGTATAAGTCTCAAATGTTTACCATCAGAGTCAACCAAGATAAAATTAATCTTTCAAATTGCTATAAAAGCGTCTAAGCACTTACTCTCATTGTCTGTACTTATCTCTTCATGGATAACTAACAAACAGTTCCTTGCAACTAACCACGGACTGAACTTGAAGTTGTGCTGGTCCCACTGTATTTTACAAACCTTACTTCCCACAATTAGCCCCAAGTTTCAGTAGATAAGAATTATCCTCAACTAAGATTTCCCAAAATAAGCTTGAGAGAACTTACTAACAGGTGTTATCTTGCACATAAGAGAGTAGAGAGGTGGTTTTATGGGTTATTTTGAAGGCAGAAAATTTTATCTGAATCTCTAGTGCCTGGAACAATGCACAGTACATAGTAGTGGCTCAATAATATTTATCAAAAGGAATAAGTAAATTTGGGAAGCACTGGATTTAATGAAGCCAAATTGGGGATTTTTTAGGGCCATGCTTAGAGCATTTAACATGTTAATATGAACTGTAAATTTCCAAGGGGGAAACATGGTACTTAGTCTCAGAATCCTGTATTTCAAGGAGCAGCTGCTCCAACATGGAGATGGACAATGTTAATCTAAAAACCTCCTCTCCCTTCCACTGCCTTATTCCCCTTGATCTTCTGTAGAAACGTATCTTTCTATGGCCATTTCCGGTTGTCAAAATCCAACTCTTCCTATAAAGTTCACATCATATGCCACTTCCTCGTGAGACCTTCCCTCATTTTCCCAACTTGATGTGTTCTGCCTTGCCTCACTGGGAACACTAATTGTGCCCACCTCCAGGAAGGTTGGGAGGGGTAAAGGAGATGATCAATATAGGATGCTGAGAACACAACCTGGCCCATAGTAAGCACCCAGTACATGTTAGTTATCGTTAGCTACCATCACAGCATCTGAGTCTTCTAGCCATCTGATGAGAACTACAATAAAGTGGAGTTTGGAACATGAGCCCCTCCCTTGATGTGCTCAACTTTGTATCTTCTAGAACAAGCAGGATATTACTTTATAAGGTAATTATAGTTATTAATAATTAATATTTGTTGAATTTAACTGAGCAAGACAAAACTGGAGAAGAGACACAAAGAAACAAACACAATTTCTCCAGGCATCTAATCGTAAGTGAGCATTGATAACTTCATAGCATTTAATGTCAGACCATGAAATGAACCAACTTCTGCCTGCAAATACTGAAAAACTCTGCTTTCTTGGGATCTAATAGGGAGCATATATAATTGGGTCATTTTTAAACTTCCCAGAAAACTTCTTATTATGAGCAATATTTTTCTGGGAGATGTTGTTATCACAGAACATCTTGGGCTACTTAGCAAGCAGCTTATGCTTTTCTAAATTCTAAATCCCATAACTTAGAAGCCTGCATTTGAAAGAAATAACTCTCAGAAACTAGTGTATCACCACCAATCTAACTGAAGTCCTTCCAACTACGAACTAGGAGTCCCATCACCAGCCCTGCGGAAAGGAGCCCCTTTTCTCCCTTGTTTCGTGACTCTCCTGTCTTCCCCATGAGACTTAGCCCTGTCTTCTGCTTATCTTCACTTTTTGGATTCCAATGTAGAGGTGAACAACAATTCAACAGGAAATAGACTGAGCACAGCAAAGGCTATATTTGGCAATTCCATCACTCCTAAATTCTAAAATTGAGGTCAGAAACAATGATTGGTTATCTATCTATCTATCTATCTACCTACCTATTTAGAACTGGCAGAAGAGGAAATGAGTTAGAAAGAAAAGTATTTGAATCAGCACAGGAATTATGAACTTGCTTTTGAGGAAATAAACCACTAGAAATTTGCCTATGCCTTTATAGAATCTTCAACATTTTAGACAGTTTAGTGAGAATCCCACCACATCCACTGATGTTAACACTCTGGATAATTTCTCACCAAGGGGTGTGTCTGAGGGCTTACTTAACAAACGTCCTTTCAAGCTCTGAGTCCAACATGTCCCAAACACTAATGTGCATGTGAATCACCCAATGGTCTTAGTAAAATGTGGTTTGTGATGCTGGTAGTCCTGGTGGGGAGCAGGGGCAAGGCGGGGTGTCTAAGATTCTGCATTTGTAACAAGCTCCCAGACAACACTGATGCTGCCCGAACATGGACCACTCTTTGAGTAGCAAAGAGCTATTCCAAAAGACAGAGAAGAACAAGAAACAAGTATTCTCCATCATGCCTTTGAGGACCCAAGATTAAAGGGAATCAATTGCAGTCCAAAGGATTTGAGTTAAAGATGAAAAAGAATGCTTTCCATGAGTATCCCTAAATATTGGAGCCACTTACAGAGAAAGCTTGGAGATAATTAAGCACAAGATGGGTATCAAAGTGTTTGGGTTGCTGTGGTAATTAGTCTAAATAATATTTCAGGGGTCCAGATTTATCTACTCAGTCTCTCTCCATTGATCAAGTGACCTCAATGATAGCTTAGTCTCCAGTTCAGCGTGGGCTTGTAAAGAGAGAACAAGAACATGGCTATATTTAATTCGCCTAAAAATAAAGTTTCAGAAAATGGCCCTGATTTGTATCCCTAATTTCTATTCAACTTTCCCATTTTAGGACACAGTGTTGAGTGTGAGGATGAAAATGCTTGCCAACTCAGTTCTGTTTTAGTGACAGCAGATTCTGGATACTTATGTCTCCTATCGCTGTACAATACGGCCTAATAAAGTCGAGCCAAAGAGACTAGATTTCATTTCAGAGCAAAGGGTTCAGCCATAAACTTTTGCTTTCTGGCTGAACAGAGCCATTCCAGCCATGAGCATAAATTCTGCTAGTTTTAGGTATCAGGGTGATTGGGAAGCCAAATGGGTTATTTGTGAGCCAGGTATCCAAGGCTGAGCCACCCGCTTTATTGTGTATTCATTGTTATCTGGAAAATCTCTTGCCAGCTAGAGAATATTTTCACAGGAAGTTAGAAATGACTTCAGAAATTTCCCTCTGTGACTTCCTAGAATGGATTTTAGGCCTCATCAAAAAGACATTTGGTTCAGAGATTGAAAGTGGGTAGCCTATAAATTGCTGAGGTGTTTAGCTAGGCTGAGCAGTTTCCTTTTAAGGGGTGCCATGATCCTGAGGTGCAGTAGCAGTGTAAGAAGTACTGAAGCACATGCAAGCTTGGGTTCAAATCGCAGCTTCACCGAGTGCCCCTGGGCCAAGTTGTATAACCTCTCCAAGGCCTCATTCCCATCACCTGCAAAATGACAACAACAATAGTACCTCCCTCCTAGGAAGGCAGTGAAATGAGATGATGTATATAAAGTGCTTAACATAGTGCCTGGCAAATAGCTAATGTTTGCTGTGTGCTTCCTATGTGTCAGGTGCCCTTGTGGTCTAATCATACTAAAAGATAGCATTTATTGAGCATGTACTGTGCAGATGTTCTATAAATGTTAGCTATCATTATAAGTAATGAGTGATGATGATGGTGACAGTGATGGTGATAATGGTGTTGGTGATGATAATGGTGATAATAATGATGATGGTGGTGATCATGGTGATGGTGATGATGATGATGATGGTGATGACGGTGATGGTGACGATGAAGACATCTTTACTGCTAATACAAAGCAACATAGGCCAGTTAGATGTTGGGCCTGTAATTCATGGCTTCCTATTGCTTAGCTGCTGCTGGAAAAGCATGGAATATCACTGATCATCAAATGATCCTCTGTGCTGAAGCGAAAAACTAAGCAGCTTGAGTTTGTCCCCACAAGATAACAGTGTTCTCTGGAGGTCCTCCTTACTCACCTCCTTTCCCAGTGGCCAGCAAGTTCACTCTGAACAGATATGATGATAAGAGAAAAGTTAAGTATTTGGAAGAAATGATGGTCTCCCAAAATAGGAGAAGGGTCATGTGTGGACAGTACCTTTAAGTGAATATAGGAAGACCCAGCCTGGCCTTCTGAAGGGAGCCCTGAGGCAGCAACCCTGATGAGTAGACAGGATTAGCATCTTCTGGTTCTTGGACTTGACTTTTGTCCACATTCCTCAGCTGGGGACTCCCTACACTTTACTCTTACCTCTCATCCTCCTTCCTAGCAAATGGCTTTCCTTCTTGTTTCCAGCCTTGCCTCCAAGACTGATTTTGAGCTGACACCTGGCACATCTTTGGTCCACAGGATAGATGTGCAAATAAACTGGTGCTTGTTCAAACATTTTTTTTTTTTTTAAAGATTTTATTTTTTCCTTTTTCTCCCCAAAGCCCCCCGGTACATAGTTATATATTCTTCGTTGTGGGTTCTTCTAGTTGTGGCATGTGGGACGCTGCCTCAGCGTGGTCTGATGAGCAGTGCCATGTCCGCACCCAGGATTCGAACTAACGAAACACTGGGCCGCCTGCAGCGGAGCGCGCGAACTTAACCACTCGGCCACGGGGCCAGCCCCTCAAACATTATTTTTAAAAATACTTCTTCATTTTGTATTTGGAGGAGAGGCTGAGCACTGGTTGGGGAGAAAAAAGAGAAGAATGACCACTGGTCAGAGCCCTCAGCCTCTCCTGCCCTCAGCAATTCAATCTGGCCCCAATTTTGAATACTCCCCTCAGTAAAAGCAAAGCCTTGCAGTTAAGTGGACTCACCCTCTTTAGAAGGCAAGTTAGAAAACATCTGTTGTGGGGCCGGGCCGGTGGTGCAGTGGTTAAGTGCGCATGTTCTGCTTTGGTGGCCCGGGGTTCACCGGTTCGGATCCCGGGTACGGACATGGCACCACTTGGCAAGCCATGCTATGGTAGGCGTCCCACATATAAAGCAGAGGAAGATGGGCATGGATGTTAGCTCAGGGCCAGGCTTCCTGAGCAAAAAGAGGAGGATTGGCAGCAGATGTTAGCTCAGAGCTAATCTTCCTCAAAAAAAAAGAAAAGAAAAGAAAACATCTGTTGCTACTTGAACATACCTCTTGGGAAAAACTAACTCGTCCCTCCCATACCAAATAGTTTACCAAAGCATTCATTCCAACCATGGACTTTAAGGCCCCTGAGAAGAGCTCTAGGAGGCACATTTCTCTCCTTGTTGCACTTCTAGGAAGATTTTAGCACTCACTATAGTTCAATGTTCCCAGAAAACTGCCAGGCTGGCCCTCACCCTGCAGTTGGTCTGAGATGAGAAGAAGGAGAGGATTTGTGATGATCCTGTTTGGGTAGGGAGACATCTCTCTGTCCCTCTCCTCACTGGTCCCATGAGCAAGTTCAAGTCAATAGCACATTTCAATCCTGGGAAGGCCCCAGGAGTTTGCTACTCTCTTTGAGTCCTCCACAGGTGTTCACTCCAGCACATAGCCATTCATCCTTCCAGTCACTGCCACTGCAGGGCTCTGTCCTGGGCGCGGCTGCATTTGCTCATTGGGCTTTCATTACACATGAGAAAGAACAGTCATCCATTCACTGCAGAGGTCCAGGAAAAGCCAGACAGATGCACTCAGCTTTCACCTGTATGTGCAGATAAAATCTTCTAGCTCTGGGGGTAGGAGGTGGATTTTTGAGAGAAATTTTGAAGGGGCAGAGGGAACCAGTGTCATTTAGGCTGATGAACAATGCTGCTGCCCAAGAAAACACATCCAGGCCGAAAATTCTGCCAGCTCTGTATCTCACCACAAAGAATTCCAGGGACTTCCCCCAAAATCAGTTATTTACAAAGATGTTGGCAACACAAAATTGCAAGCAATATAGGGAGGGATGGATTTATGCCATCCTATAGGATGGTTTTATATTAAGCCCATCGCTCTACCTTCTCCCACCAGTGACGCAATCCTAACCCAGTCTCAAGTCTCATCAAAAATAGAAACTCAAACAGTACCACCCACTCCTGAGAGGGAAGAAGGGGGTTAGGTGCTATCATACACTGGTAATCTTTCCAACGGCCCTCTAGGCTCTTCCAATTTTTACAGTGGGTGAACAGGAAGCTCAGGAAAATTGAGTAGGCAGTCCAAGTTCTTACAACAAATCATGTCCTACATCAGAGTCTTAGAACTCTTCCCCTACCCCATCCTTCTGCCCGCTGCACAGCTACACAACTTCCTTCACATTTCACAAATGTGAAGAGTGAGGGCTGTGCTGACAAATTTGGATAACATAGTGGTCCATGGATATATCTAGATAGGGAGACACCATCCAAGATCTTCCAACAATCAAGTCTAATACCTAATCCAGTTCTGAAACAGGCACTACATATTCCCCTCTCACTAGTCTTTCCTCACTCATCTATTCACGGAGAAGAAAAAATACCCATCCACTGAAAGAAATGGCCTTCTCACTGCAAAACTTTAACTAAAACAAGAAACCAACAGAAACTCCGTAAAAAATGATGTTTATTTTGTCACAGTCTAGAAAAAGGAGAAACTGATTAAATCCATTGTCCTAAAAAGCAGCACCATAAATAGGGAGGCTAGGAATAAACACAGATTTCTCTTGGCAGACTGACAATAAAGTGTGCAACCTTGCACACCAAGGTCAGTGGGCACAGAGATGTACGTTACTTCTCAGTGGGCAGAGATACCCTTCCTACTGACACGGTATGGGGAAAAGGGAAGAAGTGCTATCTCTCACTCATATAGGTTAATTAATTCCATCCACTTCCCATCCTACTTCTCATCCCCTAGTGTACACAAAGCACAGCACTGAGGCAGGAAATCTGTATTTCTTTGAACTTGAAACCCTAACCAGTGGGCCTGCATCACTCTTCTTACTGTGAAATACATGTGGCAGTTAATGATAAAAACTACAAAAATTATACCCAGTTGACAGGTTTTGTCGCATGTCATTTTTCAGGATGGCAGATGGATGCCTAAATTGATCTCAGCATCATTTTACTGGTGTCCCAAAGTTTCTCTAAATCAGCCAAATGAGTGTGAAGTTGAAACAGCCACCTCACATTGTTCTACCAGGAGAGGCAAAGGATTCCACTGTAACCCGGCTTCCCATATTATGTTATTCATAGCCTCTGATGAAAAGGCGGATTATCTCAAACTCCCCCCAAAGAGAAATGATTATTGAATATGCTAAAAGGACACGATGATGATGACACTGCCTTGGAGGCAATATTCTCCCTAGTCCTGCTATAAAGGACAAACATAGAAAATGGCTTCTAAAATCGTATCTGGGTTTCTGGTTCTGGATAAGACAGCATAAGCACACTACCCCATACC
Organism: Equus przewalskii; assembly: GCF_037783145.1. NCBI lineage: Eukaryota > Metazoa > Chordata > Mammalia > Perissodactyla > Equidae > Equus > Equus przewalskii. Next base: position 64,481,766 of record NC_091831.1, read on the forward strand.
TTTCATCTATTAAACATGCATCTATTAAACATGGACAGAATGCATGGAGCAGCAATTTGAAGACTGAGAAGTAAATAGTAGCAGGCACACTGGGGAAAATGACCAGAATTGGAAGCACCACCAAATCAGCAGTGAGCTTGCCATTGTTTTTCCTCTTGTATCCTCTAGCTTGACCTTAGGGCATCCCAGACCTGTAAGTAAGGACCAGGGTGTAGACAGAGAAAGCTCCAAGAGAAGCTCTCGTTCTGGCTCAAAGACCAGTAGGGTGAATTCCTAGCACTTAAACAGAATGGGGGGAAATCATAGTTTCTCTTTTTTCTCTTTTATTCTCTACTCTTTTCTTGTACCCTCGCCCCTAAGGCATCCAGTGGTAGCAGTAGCAGCAGTGGCAAAGGGAGGTGGAAGGAGATCAAAGGAGGCGAAAGAACCTTCTCTGGCTAGAGAATCTGAGGCACCAAGAGAATGGGGCAAGGCCCTGCTGCTTTTTATCTCTCCTTGTCCTCCCACTGGTTTGCCCCAGGTAAAGGCACAGTATCAGGAAGTGTACAGCAAAGCAGGGTAACTAAAGCCCCAGCTTTCTGTTCAGAGGATAAAAAGGAAGGTCCCACGGAAACTGAAAGTTCCCTGGAGATCACAGAGAAAGAAGACTTGGGAAAGTAGCTCCTTACAATTGTTTGTGAATCCCTGGGCTCACCCTGAGTTGTCCATGGAGAGAAGTGACCCTACACAGCATATATAGATTTTAGAACTAAACTATAATATAGACTACCACCCAGTCTCGGGCTGATGTGGGACAGATCCAAACAGCACTGCCAATACTTTGAAAACTGAACTACCATTCGAATCACAATCCACAGAAGCTTTGTCAGAACTTGCAGCCTAAAATCAAACAGGCCAGTTACATGCCAAAATAAAATTATTAACATTTTTGTAAGATTTAAACAAGGTCCAGACTTTCGTAATAAAATAATCAAAATGTCAAGGATACAATAAAACATTATTTGACATATAAATAATAAGAAAAATCTCAACTTGTATCCAATGCCTAGACGGCACAAATATTAGAATTATCTAACAAGGGCCTAAATCAGCTATTATAAAATGTTCCAATAACTAAGGAATAGCACTTTTGTAAAGAATTGAAAGGCAGAAAGCCCTAGTGAAAAAAAACAAGATAAAAAAAAGACTGGGGCTGACCCAGTAGCATAGCGGTTAAGTTCTCGTGCTCTGCTTCAGCAGCCCGGGGTTCACAGGTTCGGATCTGGGGTGTGGACCTGGCACTGCTCATCAAGCCATGCTGTGGCAGCATCCCACATAAAATAGAGGAAGATTGGTACAGATGTTAGCTCAGCAACAATCTTCCTCAAGCAAAAAAAAGAAAAAAAGAGGAAGATTGACAACAGATGTTAGCTTACGGCCAATCTTCCTCACAAAAAAATAAATAAATAAAAATAAAACTCATATGGAAATTCTAGAATTGAAAAATACACTAATTAACACACTCAGTGGATGGGCTCAATGCAGAATGGAGATGATAGAAGAAAGAGTTATTGAACTTGAAGTTAGATCAATATAAATTGTGCAATTTGAACAACAGAGAGGGAACAAAAAGATTGAAAAAACAACATAACTAGAGCCTTAGGGTCCTGTGGTGCATTAGACAAAGGCCCAACATTTGTGTTATAGGAATCCCAGAAAGAGAGCACAAAGTGTATGGTGCAGAAAAAATAATGAATGAAAACTTCCCAAATTCCTCGAAAGAGAAACCTAGAGATTCAAGAATCTCAGTGATCCCTGGCAGAAAAAACAAAAGAAATAATGCTCAAACACATTGTAATCAAATGACAGAGAACTAAAGACAAAAAGAACAATCTTGAAAGCAACCAGAGAATAATGCCTCATTACTTACAGTTAACAACAATTCAAATGGCTATAGATTTCTCATCAGAAGCAATGGAGGCAAGAAGGAAGTGAAACATTTTTATAGTACCAAAAGAAAAGAACTGTCAACCTAGAATTCTATATCCACTAAAAATGTCCTTCAGGAATGAAGGTGAAATAAAAACATTGTCAGATGAGGAAAAATAATATTTGTTTCCAGGAGACTACTCTGAAGGAATTGCTAAGGGAAATTTTACAGTCAGAATGGAAAGGATGCCAACGGGAAAATTAGAACATCAGAAATGAAGAAAAAACAATAGAAATGGGAAATAGGACAAATACAAAAAGACAATACTTCTACTGAGTTCTTTAAAAAAATGTTTGATGGTTGAAACCAAAAACTTATAACATTGTCTGATGGAGTTTTCAATGTATAGATGTAATATATAACACAACTGTAACATAAAACATGGAAAATAAAGAAAGCTATAGGTTGGTAAGATTTCTACACTACACTTGAAGAGGTAAGTAGACTTGAAAAGTTAAGTATGTACATTACAGTGCCAAGAGCAACCAGTTAGAAAACTATATAAAGAAACACTGTAAATAAAAGGGAATACTACAAACATTCAAATAACCCAAAATCATAAAGGAAAGAGGAGAACTAAAACAGAGGAAACAAAATATTAGATCTAAATCCAAACATATCAATAATTACACTACAGATAAATAGTCTAGCACACCTTTTGACAAACAGAGATTCAGTGAATGGGTTTTTTAAAAATGACCCAACAACAAGCTGTCTACATGAAAATCACTTAAAATTTAAAGTTATAGTTTGGTTCAAACAAAAAATGATGAGAAACGATATATTTTTTCTATGAAAACACTAATCAAAAAGAAAGCTTGAGTGGGTCTATTAATATCAGATCTGGAGACTACTAGACTTCAGAACAAAGAGAATTACCAAGGATATTAAAGACAATATATAACAATAAAAAGGTCAATTCACCAAGAAATACAACAATCCAAATGTATATATACTTAACAGAGTTTCAAAATACACAAGGCAAAACCTGACAGAAGTAAAATAGACAAATCCACAATTACAGTTGGAGACTTCAGCACTTTTCTCATTGTAATGGGTAGAACTAGTAGACGTAAAATCAGCAAGGGTATAGAAGAAGTGAACACCACCATCAACCAACGGGCTCTAATTGGCATTTATAGAACACTCTGCCCAACAACAGCACAACCCACATTCTTTCCAAGCTCACATGGAACATTCACCAAGATAGATCACATAAAACACACTTGAACAAATTTAAAAGAATTGAAGTCATACAAAGTAGGTTCCCTAACTAGAATGGAATCAGACCACAAATCAATAAAAGAAAGATGAAAGGAATATCTCCAAATACTTGGAAATTAAGCAACACACATTTAAATAATCCATGGGTCAAAGAAGAAGTCTCAAGTGAAATTATAAAATATTTTTAACTGAATGAAAATGAAAATACAACATATCAAAATTTGCAGAATGCAGCTAATGCAGTTAAAGCGTGCTTAGAAGGAAATATGCAGCATTAAATGCTTATGTTAAAAAAGAAGAGTCTCAAATAAATAACCTAAGCTTCATCTTAAGAAGCTAGAAGAGGAAACTAACCCCACCATATTAACAGTCTAAAGAAGAAAACCAACATGCTTATATCAACTGATGCACAAAAAGCATTTGGAAAAATTCAACATCCACTCATGAGAAAAACTCTCATCAAATTATTAACAGAAAAGAACTTCCTCAAGCTCAAAAGAAGGCCATCTACAGCTAACATTATACTTAATGGTGAAACACTGAATATCTTCCCCCAAGAGTGGGAACAAATTAAAGATGTCTTCTCTCACTACTCCTAGTCAATACCTTGCAAGAAGTGCTAGCCAGTGCAGTGTGGTTGCATGATAAAAGGTCAACATAGAAAAATAATGTGTATTTCTACGTACCACCAATGAACTGAACAATTGGTAACTGAATTTTTTTAAGATGCCATTTACAATAGCTCAAAAAAATGTAATATTTACATATAAATCTAACAGAAATATACTGAATCTGTTTGCTGAAAACTACGAAACACTGATGAAAGTTAAAGATTATCTAAATAAATAGAGAGTCAATGTTCATGGATTGGAATCCACGTTCATGAATGCCAATGCCCCCTAATTTGGTCTGTAGGTTTAACATAATTCCAACCAAAATATTAGTAGGATTTTTTGTAGATATAGACAAGCTGATCCTAAAATTTATATGGAAAGGCCAAAACACTAGAATAGCCGAAGCAATTCTAAAAAAGAATACATTTGGAGGAATCACATTATCTAATGCCAATTTGAAGCCACAGGAGATTATTCCCAGATCTTGAAAGCTAAAGGAATTTGTTTGATTAGATTTTGAAGGTACTTGGGGGCGGTAGCTCTTTTCTTCCTTCTATTTTCCCCCCTTTGGAATGGGAATGCCTATAACTGTTATCCTATGGCTGCCCTACCACTATATTTTGGAGGCGGAATACTTGTTTTCTAGTTTTTCAGATCTACAAATGGAAAGGAATTTTGCCCCAGTATGGATCATACCCAGAGTCTTACCCATAACTGATTTAGATAATTTAGATGATGAAATTTGGGACTTTTGAGTTCATGATATTTAGATGAAGCTTTGAACTTGAATTGGTACTTCAGGGTTGAGACTTCTAAGGATGTTAGGATGAGTGAATACATTTTGCATGTGGGATGAATGTGGATCTTTGAGGGCCAGAGAGCAGATTATGGTAGACTGAGTAATGGCTCCCAAAGATATCCATGCCCTACATCTCTGGAACCTGTGAATGTTACCTTGTATGGCAAAAAGGACTTTGCAGATATAATTAAGTTAAAGATGTTGGGATGGGAGATTATTCTGTATTATCCAAGAGGGCCCTAATTGTAATCTCAAGTGTTCTTATAAGAAGGAGGCAGGTGAAGATTTGACTAAAAAGAGGAAATAGGAGATGTGACTTAGGAGGCAAAAGCTCAGAACGATGTGAGGAAGGAGTCATGAGCCAAGGAATGCAGGCAGCCTCCATACACTAGAGAAGGCAAGGAAACCGATTCTCCCCGAGCACCTCCAGCAGGAACCAGCCCTGCCAACACCTTGACTTCAGGCCAGTGAGACTCATTTCAGACTTTTGGCCTCCAGAAAAGGAAGAGAAAAACTTGTGCTGTTTTAAGCAACTAAGTTTGTGGTAATGTATTATAGCAGCCATGGGAAATTAATACATATGGTATTAATACATAGGTATCTTGGGTAAATACCTAAGAGTGGAATTATTAGGTTACATGGAAACTCTATATTTAACATTTGAGACAACCTTCCAAATTTTAAAATTTAAAAAGTTTTATCCAGAAAAGGCAGTGTTAAGAAAATGAAAACACAAGCTACAAACTGGGAGAAAAAATTTCCAAATCCCATACCCAACAAGATATCCAGAATATATAAGGAAATTTTAAACTCAACAGTAAAAAACAAACAAGCCAATTTAAAAATGAGCCAAACACTGATTACATCAAATGCCAGCAAGGATTCCCACCACCAAATTGCTGGTGGGAATGCAAATAGTACAGTCACTTTGGAAGACAGTTTGGTGATTTCTTGAAAAACTAAACATACTCTTACCATATGATCTAGCAATTGCACATCTTGGTATTCAACCAAAGAAGCTGAAAACATATCCACACAAAAACCTGCACCAAACGTTTGCAGCAGCTTCATTCATAATTGCCAAAATTTGGAATCAACCAAGATGTCCTTCAGTAGGTGGATGGATAAATAAACTGTGGTACATCCAGACAATGGAATATTATTCAGTGCTAAAGAGAAATGAGCTACCAAGTTATGAAAAGACATGGAGGAAACTTAGAAGCATATTACTAAGTAAAAGAAGCTAATCCACAAAGGCTGCAAACTGTATGACTTCAAGCACGTGACACTCTGGAAAAGGCGGAACTCTGGAGAGAGTAAAAAGATCAGCGTTTGCCAGAGACGAGAGTGGAGGAAGGTTTATCAACTGTAGCGAATGTACCACTCTGGTGAAAGATGTTGACGATGGGGAGGCTCTGCATGTGCAGGGGCAGGGAGTATATGGGAATTCTCTGTATCTTCACTCAATTTTCCTGTGAACCTAAAAGTGCTTTAAAAAACAAAGCCTATTAAAAATAATAGGCCAAACACTTCACCAAAAAGGAGATACAGATGACAAATTAGCATATGAAGATACGTTAAACATCATTAGCCATTAGGGAAATATATATTAAAACCACAATGAGATACCACTACATACCCATTAGAAAGGACAAAATAAAAAATACCAGTAATACCAAGTGCTAGCAAGGATACAGAGTAACGAGAACTCTCATACATTGCTGGTGGGAATAATAAATGGTACAGCCATTCTGGAAAACACTTTGGCAGTTTCTTTTAAACATACACTTACCCTATAATCCAGCAATCCTACTTCTAGGTATTTACCCTAGAGAAATTAAAACTTACGTCCACACAAACTTCTACACAAATATTTCTATCAGTTCTATTCATAATCATCCCAAACTGGAAACAACCTAAATGCCACTGAGGGAAAGAATGGATAAACAAACCAGGCACATCCATAAAAGCCATACTATTCAGCAATAGAAAGGAATGAAATATTGATATACACAATAACCTGGATGGATCTCAAGGGACTTGTACTGAGTGAAAAAAGTTGGTCTCAAAAGGTTACACACTGTATGATTTCATTTACAAGACACTCTCAAAAAGACAAAACAATAGTGATGGAGAATAAATCAGTGGTTGCCGGGGGCTAGGGGGCTGGGGGTGCAGGGATGGCATGACTGCAAAGTGAGGGAATTTGGGGGGTATTGAAACTGTTCTGTATCCTGACTTTAGTGGTGACTGCACGACTCTACATATGTGTTAAAAGGCAAAGAGCTACAGACACACAGACACACAATCAATTTTACTGTAAATTGATTTAAAAACAATTAAAGGAGATATCCAGACAATAATTGAAATTACTTCTGACTCAGTGGGACCACATACTGTGAGCATGTTCCTATAATGGAAAACGGCCAGAAGTAAACACAACTAGGTTTCTCTACTAATCTACAGGACATCCCAATTCAAAGCTCTACCACGTGTGCCCAAGTTGTTTGAGTTACGTGAATGTTTTATTATGATCAGAGGGAGCCTGCCAGGATTAGGATCAGCCATTCTTCTTCCCCTTACACATGTTCATTCCTTCCTTCCTTTGATCAGCACTGCCTAACCCTTCGGCATCACTCCCTGCTCATGTTGGAAATCCGCCATACTGTATTCTGACCCACTCAATCCTTCCTTAAGCTTTTTAGCTTTCTTACATCGCCCTGAGCAAGTGGGTCATCATCTCTCTGCCCTGTTCAATTATAAGACGACGTGAGCAACAAATTCCTGCCCATGACAAGGCATTACGGTCTAGGAAGACAGCACTGCCTGGGTCTTTTTCAGACTAAGGCACCATGGAGGGAATGTGGCAGATATCTGTACTTCCTACCTTTGAAAAATATATTAATTTTTATATCACAGAGTTTGCTACAGCTGGGGAAACCTAGGATGCTACTTTTACAAATATTGCGAAGTGATTTCTATTCTTAGAAGCTATTGATTTGAATACAAAACCAAGCAGTGTTTACATTTGAGACATTTCTCTAGCAGAAGCAACATTTAATGGTGGGGAAAGGATAGAGCTAAAAACTCAATGATCTAGTGGAGTTCTGGCCCTCACTCTCCCATTTCCCATCCAGCTGTGCAACCAGAAGTCAATCAACTTCCTATTTCCCTTCCTCCTATTTCTTCCAACTCTACAAATGAGGAAGAGTGAGAGATGGCAGCTACTCTGAATTAGGCATGTTTCCCAAGTGATATTCAATAAAATGCTTGTGTATCTGGTCAAATAGAAAATAATATAGGTAAAAATTTATGTCTTATAAACTGTAAAGTGCCATGCAAATTTAGGGTACTATTATAATTTTAAAGTCCCTGACAAAATATCCACTGTATTGAATCAATGGTGGCTCCCTGCTTTGCACCCCCTAGATATGTAGAATAGTCCCCTCAAAGTCCCAGGTTCCTCATCATTGCTCTGGGCATAGATTTACATTTGGTATCACTCTAGGGCAGTGACAACCAATAGGTTCAATAAGGGAGTCAGAGATTTTATTACTAATGGTTTAATAACATTTTCAGATTTTTGCTTGAAAAATCACCAATGGTGGGTGGCACCCATAAAACCTAAGTTTGAAAACTGGAAGGAGGGCTAGGCCAGGAGGACTCAGCCTGTGGATGCCCAGATGGACTCAGAAGTGCACACAATTAAAGGCCAATAATCTCTGAAATGGCTCATTTTTATGTTTGACCAGAGGCTCGGTCAAGAGGGCCTCATTTCACATTAGTGACAATGTCTTGCCAGCTGATAAGGACCAGGGTGAATGGCAGTTTCTCCTGGTTTTCATATTGAGTCTTGGCCATTGCAGCTTCTGTGGCTCCATCCTCACTGGGCACAGGGCTCTGTTTGTACGTTACATAATCTTTTTCTGTGCTGCCTTCTTCTTTGTTCAGTCCATGCCAAGAGCCAAATAAAAGAATCCATATGTGATTACAGCTATAAAACCAAAAGGAAAATATTAGAGAAAAATATAACATTTTGGGATTTCTAAGTTTGTTTTACCTTTAATGTTAGGCAGACAGTTTACACAAATCATTTTGCTGCAAAGTAAAGAATAATGAGTTAAATGTGTTCCCTGTCACCATCAATCATGTATGTTTGCCTTTGATTGAGCAAACATATAAGACACATGAAATGACTTTCTAATCATGCTATGGGAAGGGAGGGAGAAGAGGAGAAAATGGGGAGGTGGAGTTTCAATTTCTTTTATTTTATTCAGAAATTTCACTGACATTTTCTGGCAATCTTCTAACATGCTGTATGGGCTTCTCTCTGCTAATAATGTTTGCCTAGAGAATTTGTAAAGGTCTGAGAACTCCTTAATTCAATGTTCTAGAAATTACCAGGGCCAGAGGGGAAAGGAATCCTTGTTAATACTTCATGGATTAATTCTCTCTCCATTTGAAATTGTTTTCAGGGAAGTTGCTCTGCTTTCAGGTGGGTGTTGCTCATCTTGGGCAGGGTGAACAGCATTAGGGGAGGCAGGCAGAGCTGCTAGCTAATGAGATTTGAATAAGAAAAAAAAGGATGGACAATGACATTGACCCAAATGGCACACTGAGGTTTAGCAAATTCATTTCAATTCATGAGTATTTATTTTGATTTGTGAATTTAAACAACACATTGACTGGATTTTCTGGCAGTCCAAATGGTTTATAACCAAATCTAACCAGCCTCCACGAATCCTCGCCAAGGATTACAAAGCTTTGCATTTCAAGTTTCTACATGGAGTCAAAGCTCTTTAATTTGGCAAGGGAACCATGTACAGTAGCAAAGGAAGTTTTCAGCACCAAAATCACCCCAAATCATAAGTTCTTGCTGGTCCTGGCCCCACCGAGCTGTCTGTAACAAAGGCTGGCCAGGCTAGGCTGAGGCCAATTTATTAATTCATTTATTCAACACACATTTATCGAGGACCTGTTATGAGTCAGGTGCTATTCTAGGCACTGGGGATTCAGCAAGTAGACCTAAGCTTCACAGTGCTTACACTGTTTCAGGGAAAAGCGGCAAGAAACAACACGACGGAGAAAAACAAAGCCAGGAGGGTAGATAAGGACATAAGGATGTGGATGTACGGGGTGTGGAAGAGAGAGCGATGCAAATTTTTAAAATGCAATTCTGATGTTTTTTCACCTGGAAACTTTATTCACCCCATGAAGCCAAGGAGAACATCTAGATCCTTCCTAGAGAACATGGTGAAGTAGGACATCTACTCCCTGTAGGGACTTTCAGAAGCCCCAGAGAAATTTATGAGCTTACTCACTTTCTTCTTGACTTTCCTACATTTGCCAGGAAAATTGCTGAATCACAAAGCATCCTTTCACGAGAGATATCTCATATTCATAGACTGGAGAAGTCAACATTGTGGAAATGTCAATACTCCCCAAGGGAACCCAGAAACACACCCACACATATGCTGTTACATGACATAAAAAAACAGGGGCTCCCGGGGTACAGACAATGTACTGTTTCTTAATCTGGGTCCTGGTTACATGGGGGTGTTAAGTTTGTGAATATTTAACAAGCTGTCCATTTACTGGATGCGCACTTTTACGTTTGTATATTACACTTCAACTGAAAGTTTGTTTCTAATCTCTTTTTAAAAATACAATTCTAATGTTTTAGAGAAAGGTCTCACTGAGAAATTAACACTGAGCAAAGACATGAAGGATTTGATGGAGGGACTTCATGCAGCCAAAGGGAAGAGCACTTTGGCCAGAGGGAACAGTAAGCACAAAACCCCTATAGCTAAAAAGAGTGTGGCTGACATTAAGGAGCAGAGGAGCACTTACAAGATGAGATAGTGAGGTCACAGGAACCTGATTGCTTGGGACCTACAGACCTTTGTAAGAACTTTATTCTGATGAGACTGGACATCATGGAGAGATTTTTGCAGAGGGGTGACGGGGATCTGATTCATGCTTGAGAAGACTGTTCAGGATAGATGTTTTTGAGGATAGGTTAGAGTGGAGGAGGAAAAGAGCAGGGTGGCGACATCAGTTAGGAGGCTAGTGTAATACTCTAGGAGATAGATGATGGTGGTTTGGATCTGGTAGGAAGAATAGAAGTGATAAGAAGTGCTCTGATTCTGGGCATATTTTGAAAATTGAACCAAGAGGAAGCTTCCTGCTGAATTGCACATGGTACATGAGAAAAAGAAAGGAGCTGAGGTTGACTCCAAAGATTTTAGTCTGACCAGTGGGAAGGATGGCATTGCCAACAGTGCAATGGTGGAAGACGTGGTTTAAGAATATAGAATATATTCAATTCTGGAAACGTTAGGTCTCAGATGAGATGAGACATTCAAATAGAGATGCTGACTAGCAATTAAATAGATGATACTAGGTTCAGAGGAGAGATTCTGGATGGAGATACAAATCTGGGAGTCATCTGTGTATGCAGAAGTTATGAGAATAAATGAGATTACTGAGAAAGTGAATACACTTTTATTGGGAGGTGCTGTCCTCTGGTAAAGGGTATCTGCAGAAGTCCACTGTCATGACACCATATGTAATTAGGGTGACATTGCCCATGGGTATGGAATAAGCAATAGTTTGCATCTCACTACCTATACACTATGTGGGTTTACTTTGCCTGACAAACCCTCTACTTTGGCACAATTAGCATTCTCTCCTGGAAGTAGGAAAGCCGCCTTGATCCCAGCCACATCAGTTGGAGCCCTGGCCCCATTTCAGAGACCTTGTCACCTACCTCTCTCGCACTCCACACAGGGTCAAGCCTTGCTTCTAGGCCTCCCTCGCCTGGAGGAACACCCCCGTCTACAGAGCTTACACACGTCAGCCAGTAAGGGTTGCTTGTTATCTCCCAGAAGCATCAACCTGAGCCAATTAGCTTTACCGCCCGAGAAAAGCAGTGTGTAATGTCATTTCCCTCTTGAGAGTCTAGTTCATTTCCTCACCCTGACTCATCCCAGCCTAGGCTAACCCCTCATCTGTCTTGATGTAGCAGCCTCTGCCCTTGCAGAGTTGGCCAGAGATAAAGGCCAAGAAGATCCACAGGATGGGGCTGTGCCTACCCATCCCAATGAGAACAGAAGCTTCCTGAAGCTTATAAGTGCCTCTTAGCCTTTAGGATGACAGAGTGATTAGCACACTGCCTGGAATATGGTAAGTGCTCAGGGAATCTCTATTGAATCAATAGTTTCTATAAAATAAACTATAGAAAGCTAAGATGATGGCACTAGCTAAGGTTCCCTCTTGTCATCTACCATATTTCCTCTTGGTATACTCAGGACAAACCTAGAACTAGCTTACCCAGTTTGACACGAGAGTTTGTCGATTCTAGGCTTTATGTCCTCACACAGATTGCTGAACTTCTCCTAACCCACAGTGTCTGTCACTGGAAAGTGGGGATAATAGTAGTGCCAAGTTTGGGTAGGGTCATTGTGGGAATTAAACACGATGATACCTATAAAGCACTTAGCATAGGGCTTCACACAGTTAGAACTCAGTATATCTTAGCTATTATTAAAGATCCTTGTTTATATTTCTAGCTCCCAAACCATAATGTTTTTATACATGCATATATAAAAACACACATATGCACATAAACATAACCCAACATAAAGGTATTAAAAATGATTCCCTTGGCTACAATTAGTGCTAGGACTATATATTGCTGAACGTTTATCTCAGTATGGTAAAAATAATAATGAACAAGTGATTTTCATGTCCAGCAAAGTCTACTCAGCCAAGATACAGTCTGAATAACATGGGCCTGATTTAACAATTCCTCATTCAGAAAATGTGATAGAGAAGACTGTGTTGTGATGAATATTAAGTAACATCTCACTCACAAATTCCAAATCTTGTAAAATAGGGGGAAAAAATACAAGAAGTGCATCACATTCTTTCTCCAATTTCATAATTGATTTATTCAACCAAGAACGCATGCCATGTTTCAGGCTGTGTGAATGTGAGTGTGTGTGTGTGTGTGTGTGTGTCAAATGGTAGATTAGCAGAGTTAAAATAGTTGGCAACCCTGTGAATGATTTCAATGTGCTAAATCTGAAGATTCAGAGTAGACTGAAAAGAAATGTTAAGATTTAATCACTCTCTAAACACACACACCCCGTCACATATACAATTTATCATGTCCAAGGACAGCTAATCCCAGTAAGAATAACAGCACAATTTGCAAAGATGGCAGGTCAAGCTCCAAGTTGAAACCAGATACGTTGAAGAGAAAATTAAGTATTACATGGTAAAACTCTAAAACCAAACAAAAAAAGAATCAGTGGATCTTAAATTATATCCAAGTGAGGAAGCCAAGTAGAGGATAAGTGGCTACTTATTCAGGGAGGAGGTGACAGCAGATAGGCTAAGTCAGTTCATTGTCCTGGTCTTTACAGCAGACATTAGGAAGATTGTGACTTGAACCTGACAAGGGCATGATAGGAGATCAGATAGTGGTAAATGAGCAAGATGTTCCAGGCCTGGAAGATAATGTAGATGCTGATAAGGCACAGGAACCAGGACATTCTCCTGCGCTCCTTAAAGGAACTCAAGGGCAAAAACTGGGTGTTGCTGTATAAAATGCTTAACCTATCATTAGCAGCACGCCAGAGGACTCCTGAGTGGCCAACCTGACCTCTTTCATAAAGGTAATGGCTACAAAGTTAGCATGGAATTGTTAAATAAATCTCAGCACAACAGAAACTGTAGAGAGCATGCCTTGAAGGTTAAGTGGAGCAAATCAGGGACAAATAGCCAGAAAAAAGTCTTTAATTGTAGTTAGCAAACTTAAGGAATTCATTACCCCTGGAGATGTGGGCTAAAAATAGAAATAGATTCCCAAAAAGTGTAGATCGATTTAGAAATAACACACTCAAAATGGAAACCAGGCTTTCAGGGCCAAAGACTTGGATCCTTGAAAGTGACATTGCTGAGGGCATAAACAAGTGACAAATAAAAACGGCAAGCAATAGGATACATTGGAGTATATGAGGAAGCCATTTGGTATAAACCTCGACCTGACTTTGTTTTTCCCAAAAGGGCCTGACTGTGGCTATTGAGCACGCATTGTATATCTGCTTTAAAACACTTCCTATGGCAAGAACAAATGGCCTTAGGATAAAGGTGCAACTTCCCCCCACATTGGAATTTCCTTAGGGATAAGCATCTTTCCTTAGGCTAGGAACTGATTGCTGCATTCACCTTTGACCACCCAGCTCACCTGCGACCACCCAGTTCCACCCTGCTGTGTTCACCGAGAGCAGCAGACATATCGCTGTGCCGACAGAGCAGTCTCGTGACTATTGTAAAAGGGACATTTCAGTCATATGTGAAACATCCTGTTTGGGGTATATAACCACTCTGTGCACCCCACTTCTTCAGTGGGCCATGGTCCTCAGATTTCAGCTCAGAATAAACTCTCCCAAATTTTCATTTATAGATTGGTTATGGATTATTTTCATCAACACAAGTGCTCCCCTAACACTTCCTGGTACCTTTGGGCTGCGTCTCTTTTGTAACTCCTATATACCAACCATCTCTCTCTCTCTCTTTTGTTGAGCTGTATCACTCTCACTTTCAGTCTTGGTTTTTGGTCTCTTGGTCTCACACATACTAAAAGCCTGGTGGATAGTCACTGTGCTTCTGCCTGTGACATAGTATCACTGTTTCGGTCTTGTTTCTCTCTCTTCTTCTTTCAGCAGGAGCAGAGTACAACGCATTCTGCAGAACCAAGAAACAGACACTGTACCTGCCCGGGGCAAGGGAGCAGGTAGGCTCACATTCTACCTTTGGCTTCCAGAAACGCTAAGTGTTCTCAAGAGAGCAAACGCTGCTAAAACCTCATTCCATCTCCCTCCATCCTAATAGGCCCACCTGTCCCCATGGAAGCGCTGATGAATTCTTTCTGGTAGGACATTAAGGGACACTGAGGAAGGAAGCCATTCCTGTAAACAATAATCCATTTATAGATTCCCTTTTTTTCCATCTGCCCCCCAAACAAAAATCAGTGAAGCTTTTGTGACCCCTGGAATGGGAGATAATATATAAGACTTCTCAAGGGGAGCATCATTATGTTTTTATTATGACCTAAAAGAGACATGGATCTGGGATTTGGAGAGTAAGTGCACAAAGAGGACACTACAGAATGGGGAACACATACTGCCTCTATTCTAAATGAAAAAAATATATGAAGGGAGGCCTTGTTATTTCCAGGTCATGTGCCTTAGCAAATTCCAACACAAAGACCATCTCGATGTCAAAAGGCTGTATTCAGAGAGCTACCTCCAAATTCAGAGGAGTTGGCCTCCAACACAAATTACATAACCCAAGAGGGAAATGTGTTTTCAGTTATATCAGGACTGAACAGGCGTCTCCCACAGGATCTTTCTAAATAGGAACTTGGCAATGAGATTTAGTTAGGCCGGAGGGGATGTCTTTGGCTGCAGAGTTGAAGCCCTTCAGGGTCTTGAGGAAAGTTGGACAGAAGTTCTTTCTCCCTGCTGGTAACAACACTGAAGAATCAGCGTCACATTCATTTTATTAATTTTCTTGACAGGCAGCTCTAGTTTCCGTGCAGGCACCACAAAATCAAAACACACGCATGTCAAATGCCCCACGTGTGGTGAGGCTCTGCCAAGGCCATGTTACATCAACATGAGGAAGCAGAGCCCAGGTCCTCAGACCCTGTGCCTGGTCCTGTGGGCAATTCCTGCTGGAAGAAACCACCAGAACTTGGATCAACAAGCCAGAGGAACTCTCTTAGTGACAGTCCTTATCCTGGGTCTGGGCTCCTTGTGTTAAATATAAAAGCCCTGGGAGACACAAGGCTACATCTGGCTTTTGGGCTTGTTTCTAAGTCCAGCCACACAGACCTCCCTGTTGTGCCCATTTTGCCTGCATTCAGCTTCATCCAGGGAGGGGAACAGCAGTCTGGATAAAAGAAGCCATTTAAAGGAATGCAACGCCCTTATTTGTGAGCTGGGTCTGAGCCAGGAGTTCTGTGGAGTTGAGGTCTTTGGGCACATAGTGAGTGGGAGGATTTTTAAATCAAAGCATCCTTTGCTAATGTGATTGAAGGGACTCTCAAACAATTTGTTCTTTTACGTAGAGTAATACTAACTACAAATTGGCTAAATAATGTAAACTAGATGGGTATAGAGGGTAAAGAACCAGAAAAAAACCCTGTTCTAAGTCACACAACTTGTGGATGCCCAGGATGAACATTAACATAGAGTTATTCCATCACCTGCATCCGCATCCTTCCCACCCATCCCTCTCATTGCACCCAGGGCTATTTCCTCAACTCCTTCGAATAACTTATTGCCGGTGGTTACAGCACAATGGCAGCAAAAGGCTGGAGAGCTCACACCTTTGATTTCAGAGCTTCTAGCCTGCTTTGAGGGACCTCCTGGTGACTCACTAATTTCCTACCACAACCACTACTAATTCAGGGAAAGGAATGTAAATCAATGAATAACAGGGAGGGAAATCTAAGCCCAGATCCTGAGCGAATGGCCAAATCAGAAAGGCCCAAACTAGACAGGCTTTACTGGACTGGTTTGCCATCTTGACTGTCTAGCTGAAGAATAATCCAAGGATAAGGACTGGTGTTATCATTCTCCTGCACTCCTAAAGCCCTCTACTAAGAGGCCAGGAACCTCAACGTAATGTCCTGGAAACACTCCTGGCCTGGCCTATGAGGACAGAGTTGGGTCTTTCTTTGTCTGAGTTGATCCAGCAGGCAGGGGCCACTTTGGGAACTTCGGAGCGGCTGCCCAGTCAGCTCTGTGGGGTGAACCGGCTGACAAGGAGATGAGCGTAACCAGACTGCCTGTCTCATGGTGTAAAGGGCGCCGCCGCTGAGGACTCAGTTCATCGTTTAACTCTTCATTCAAATAACCATGGCATGTCAGCCCTGCTGGCTTCCTTGATTGTGCAGAAATAAATAAATGAATTATGTTGTTGGGGTTTGGGCTTCAGCACAAACACATGGTCTGCATTTATCTGCACAGTGAGAGGTCCACCAGCCACTTGATGTAAGAGAGCAAAATGATAATTCTTTTCTTTAGGCGCTCTGGAGCCATATGGAATGGATATAAATCATATTTTTGTTTTAACAGCGGAGGCTTTGTTGATAGATAAACATGTGGTTTATCTAAAAAGAGAGAGGATTGTGCTTTGAACAATCATTTAATGGCCGTGGATGTGCCAAATAAAAATAAAAACATAATTTTGAAAGAAGTTGGCCTCATGCCCAAATCTGTAACAAGGAATTTCTCCTTAACCAAAGTGGTTAAAGCCTGTCGATCTGTTTTGAGTTTAAGCTGTGCTCTCTACTCAACCCCATGACAAACTGAATCCGGGGCTAATGTGCTCTAATAGGACAAGACGTTACCTTTATGAATGACCTCATGGAGAAGAGGTTGGCGAGCATGGTGGAGAGGCCTTGAGCCAGGCAGCTCTGGGCTATGAACCCCAGCTTCAGCTCTGCGAGGCAGATTGCATCATCACCCTCTTTCCAATTCCAGCTTGGGATGTTTAGCAGATGGGCCTGTAGAAACAAAAACAGGTACGAGACCTTACTGTGTTAAATGTTCAATTGTTTAAAATCTCCTCTGAGAAATGCAGCATTGCCCAATGTTCAGGGTCATCCAGACTCCTTTCTTTCTCTTCCTGTGTCTGGTGTTTGGTGTTTTATTCAACTTTTATATTGATCAGACTTCAGTCTCTCTGGAACATTGCTTCTGCACCTACCAAGACCAAGTCCTCCCCTAGGGTCTGTCATTCGGCCAGATAGAGTCCAGAAGGAATTTCATCTTGTAACAGACACATCAGCGCATGCTACTAAGGTGTCTGGCTGGCTAGGTTATTCTAAACTGGATCCTCAAACAGACTCTAAGACTGCCAGATGTCTGTGTATTTTAGATTTCTTTTTTATCTGCCTTCCCAATTCTCCAGATCAGTGGCTCCCAAAGTGGAGTGGGCATCAGAATCACCTGGAAGGTTTATGCAACAAATACATATTGCTGGCCCCTCTCCCACAGTTTCTGATTCAGTGGGCAGGGGGTAAGGCTGGAAAATTTGCATTTCTAACAAGTTCAAGGTGATGCTGAGTGCTGATCTGGGGACCAAACTTTGAGAAGCACTGCCCTAAATCATCAGGGACACACCCAGCATAGACATGCTACAATCTCTTGCTCTCTTGCAGACAGACTGATCCTATTCGACAGCTAGGTCAGACCCTAAGATAAGGACCAAAAGGCACACTTATCCAATTATTTTTAAGGGGCATGAAGCAGAGAGTCAGAGATGATACATTGGATAAAATAATCAAGATTCAAAAAGTTCTCCAGAGTTGAAAAAAATGGGCAAAAAACCAACCAGAAAAGATTTAAAAGATCTTACTGTGAAGTACAGCATTTAGATTAAAAAAAAAAAATCAATTATATCAATTCAAAATGAGAAGAATTAACTTGGCAGCAGACATGAGGGGAAAGAAAAGAAAAACTTGAGTGTATGGGTAACTAAAACCCCAAAGAGAGGCCAACTGTGTGACAGATTATAGAGAAAGCCAAGGCTCGCTTGTTAGAAATGGTCTCAGGATCAAGGGAAAG
The DNA here is from genome assembly GCF_037783145.1 of Equus przewalskii. Lineage (NCBI taxonomy): Eukaryota > Metazoa > Chordata > Mammalia > Perissodactyla > Equidae > Equus > Equus przewalskii. The sequence continues at coordinate 64,500,018 of NC_091831.1, forward strand.
GACTGTTTCATTCTGCTGGGAACCGGTCAGGCTAGTTCCAGAGTGCTTGACCCAGTTGTAACAGTCAGATTTAAAAAGGGAAGCTGATAAATTGAATAACTTCCAGGGAAAAATGACAAACACAAGGAGAGGTATGGGTTCTGGAAACTATCTTTTGAGGAACAGTGAAGAGAGCCAGCAGCGCTTGGCTGAAGAAGGGCCGCGCCATCGTGGAGACAGGATGGTCACCTTGCAACACCTTGTGCTGCTGTGAGGAAGGGAGATTAGGCTTGTCTTGCTTTGTTCCAGGGCCCAGAAGTAGGACTGACAAGTGTATACAACAAGAAAGCAGTTGTTTGGCTTGTTTTATAAGAGACCTCTCTAAGGATGTAATTTGTCTAATAAATGTAGATGGCTGCCTCCAAAAGTACAAGGTCTTTGTCCTTAAAACTCGGTAACTGCTTCTCCAAGTCGCAGTGGAAGGACTTCTTGCTTTGCATGGGAGGTTGAATCCGAGAGCCCTTCTGGGTCCCTGCTAATGCCAAGACTCTATGGCCCTGAAATGACTATTTCTCTCCAAGTATCCACAAACTCAAAGAGCACTCAGGAGGCTTCCCTTCAGTTTCAGGACAACATACAATAGTTGTACTAGAAGGAGATGGAAGACTCCACTGTGGAAACAAAGAGCAAGTCCAATGGCTCTGTGCTCTGCTTTCGGAAATACCACTCTTGTGAAATTCCTTCTTGCAAAATTCAGTTCTATAACAATATCGTGAGTCCTAACCCAGCAGTGTTTATTCCTGGGAGAGATGATTTATCCTCCCTGACGAGAGCGCAGTTAAAATAGTCCCATGTGTGGGCCGTAGCAGATGGTAATTTCTATCAAGTTGAGTATGAGACCTTCCCACATCCTATACTCAATTCCAGCAAGTAGGCCTGCCCTTTACCCCATTTCTCTACCTACTCTTCACTAGCTTCAGAAGGCCACTTTTCCCCTTACTTCTCTGTCATCATAGAGAATAATACATTAGTCTAAGTGAAGAAATACTCATTTGCATTAACATCAACTGAGAAAAATGAGGAGAAATTAAATCTAAGTAATGAACAAATAAATCATCAAGTATGAAAGGAGATTTGGGTGGTCCAAGACCCAGTTAGACACCACATAACCTTCATGGCACCTCCAAACAAACCAAACCTTTTCATGTGCCATCCCCATGCGCCATCCATGGGATGATGTCCAGGCTTTTAGGCTTTGGGTCCTTCATGTTCCCATCTGGTTTGTGTTCCTTAGACATATTTTACATGTTATTACACAAAGAAAGTCAAGTTTGTTTCATTTCTCAGACTTCCACAGCCTCCTTTTCTTGCCACCATATTTTCTCCAATTGTAGGGCAGGGAGCCATAACGGATGTGCCAAAGGCTGAGAGGGAAGTCTATGTGCATGAAACAAAAGAGAGATTGACCCAGGAATTCAAATTCTTTGCTTCTGGCAACATTATCCTTTTTCATTTGAAGGAAATTTTGGTCTGGTGAAAAGTGCCAGCATTACTGCACGGGAGTCTAGAGGCAAATCCTCTCTAATCTGCAGAAATAGACCTGCTGAAGCAGGTCTAGCAAGACCAGGGCTTCCCTCTGTTTCTGCAACTGGACCACGCCTCATCTCAAGAAGAAGGAATGTAAAAGTAAGCTGTCCTGGGAAACCAGCAGAGATGAATTCCAGTCCCAGTTCCACCTCTCACTACACATGCAACTTTGGGGGAGCCACCCTGAAGAACAAAGAAGGTTATTTCAGTGAAAACACTTAACACTCCTGCCCAAGTGTAAGGGTTTATATGGAGAAAACTCAGAGAACTTGCATGTCCACTGGGCCATTGGGACTTGGCTTCTAGGTCAGAGACAAAGACCTCTTTCTCTGAGTCTGCTGGGACAATTAAAAAAATTCACTAAAAGCTAAATCACCAGGAGTGATGCTTTTCCAAAATGTCATAAACCATTCTTTCCTTGAAGAGCTCCAAGCCATTTACACTCAAGCCAGAAAATGCCCTGCACCATCTTCTATTGGTGTCCAGAGATGGCCAGGCTGAGTGCTCTTCTTCAAGAATTCCAGCAATATTAAACAGATCCACTTGGAGAACATCAGTGCTTCTAGAAGGCCTACTCTGAGGAACCACAGTTTGGTTCATTGGGCTGTGGCCCTATTTAAAGAGCAGGTGGTATTTGGCAGTTCTGTCTGCCAAGAGACTGTGAGTTGTACCCATCAGAGCTGCTGTGTCTGAGACACAGCTTAGACCCTGCTCAGGAGTCACATTGGGATGCTAAAATGCACAGATGGTCAAATGAGGACTAAATGAGATAATGTATGTCAAAGCTCTTTTAAAACCATAAAATATGACACAAATGTCTGAGATTACTATGATGACAAACTCAGGACCAGTTTTACATGGAGAGAAAGTAGGCAGCTTCCCTAAATGCTACTAGGCCCTAGGATACCACCATCACTAGATCATAGGGGATTGAAATTCTTTGTATTTTAAATCAGGTATCAATTGTGGAATTAACTATCTCTTGGAACATGTCAACAGTGACATAAGCTTACACACATGTACCAGGTTCTTTCTGGAAAGCAAGTTTTAATGGTGGAGATCGCTGGACATCTAGTCACAGGTGAAGAGAAAGTGCCAATAGAGAAAGAAAAATAATATTGTAAGGGAATAGGAAAAAAACATATTGAAAGGGAAGGTGGAGCATCTTAGGAAACAGAGCAAAATTGTTAAGCAGCATGAAGAATGCACATGAAGGAATGATATGACAAACAATGACCAGCGGACTTTCTGTTCTTTCTCTAGAAGAAAGAAATGAAATGATAGAGAAAATCCCCTGTATCAAAGTCACTATGTCCCTTGCACCCTTACTAATCTTATAGGGGCAAAGTCTCATAAGTGAGTTTGCCTAACTCTGAAACCCAAATAGACTGGCATGGTTATAAACAAAATGTGTTTTCTGCAAATAATCACGGATCGGTTGATGTCTTCGTCATTGTTTCTGAATAATTACATGGCAGAGGTTTGTAAAAGACATTCCGCATGCTATGATCATGTGAATACTGACCAGGTGCCATCTGGATCCTAGGTCTATTGAGATACTTTGAGTTTGGCAAGAACCACATAGCTGAAATCCTCCTTAATTTCTTGAAGACACTGCATCAGCACTCATTAGAAGGAGAAAAAAAGGAACTGCCCTCCCTTCCTAAACATACAACATTAATTTTCCTATTCAATCTAAATGCAGCCAAAAATCCAAACACCAGCTTAAAGCACACCCACACTAAATGAAATTTCAAATCACAAATGAAAGAAGGAGAGTTCGTTGCCTCAGGAGCTGTCACCAGCCGCAGCCTTGCTAATAAAATTCACCTCCACCTACAGAAGTTGCTGTCAAAAACTTCTCCAGACCGATGCATATGAGTTACCAATTATCCTCACTTTATTTCTTCAGTCCTTGGTTTTTCCAGAGACAGACAGGAAAATGTGACCTTGGGTGCCCACCACCAAACCAACTGGCTGGAGTGCAACATGTTCTGCAACAGAAGCACCTGCCGAGGGCTGGGCAATGGTTGGCACTGGGCAGCAGCCCCGGGTGACAGGCCAGTCACTGACAGCAGGCTCCACTCAACGACAGCCTCTGATGGGCCTCAACACAGCAAAATGGGGCAGCTCTTGCCAGCAATTAAGGAATAATGGCATGGCTCTGGTGCATTTGGCAGAACAGGCTCTTCTCTGGGTCACCTGACTGCCTATTTCGTAGGGAATATGGCCTATAAGATGGGACACACGCTCACTCATAACCGAGCAGGGAGTTATTCTGTTCATACAGGACACCTGGTTCCAGGTGCTGAGCAGCCTCCAGTTTCTGAGCCTCATTAAGGGCATAACCGGTTCCATATCAGAGAGAAAGGTGCCACTTTCCCTCCCCGAAAGCTGTCTTCCTAGGAGTTTAATGACAGTCCAAGTGAAGAAGCCTTGCCTCTGAATGAGAGACTGGACTCTGGTTTACTGAGAAGTAATCACAAGTCTATATCACACCACAGACTCCAACATTTGTTTTCTTTCCAGTCCCCCTTATAAACTGCAAAACTAGGAAAATTCCACTATGTTTAATCTCTGGATAGCCAACTATTTTCCTGAATTCAACCATGCAAATTCTGATCTTGAATTTGGGAATTCCATGTTCCATATTCTCCACCCAGCGTGCGTTCCATTCCTCCTAGCTCACCTGGTCTCAGGTAGAAAAGTCCTACCACTTGTTTGGGACACTCTCTATGCCTTGACTGCTAAATTTCTGAGGGCACAAAAAGGGACTTCTCCTTCAGTTTTATCCCTGGAGGCTGAGAAGGGTCAAGTAGAGTGTTGACCACACAGGTATTCAATAAATGCTGACTGAAGAAATGAGAGCAGCACATAAAAATGGAAGCTGTTGCAATGGGATCTAAGAATGCATTAATATTTCTAAACCTAGGGGTTCAACAGAAGCTTCCTGAATGAATGATCAGTACATGAAGGAGCTTCCTTCTAGTCACCAACTGTAATCAAGGTGTTTGGACTGAAGAACTGTCCCATGGAGGTTTTTACCCATATCCCTCTTTATCCAGGTGTTTGGATTGCATCAGTGGGTTGCAGCTGTATGGTGAGGGAGAAGAGCCTGGACTCACACATGCATCTTTGAGCCCCGGACCGGCTCTCACCATCCTACCTTGTTGTGATACTGCAGCATCTGAGTGATGATTCTTATCTTCGGATGGTAGTTCTTTATAGAGATTACTCTGAAAAAGAAAGAGCCAAAGTGAGGGAGGGTCAACTTTACAATTCGAATCTGATGAGTAGATTAATTTGATTACATCCTTTATGGAGTGAATCTGGGGCCAGCAGCCAGGGCCACCCAGAGGGGTTGCAGGCATTGGGCCAAGTTAAACCCTGTTTCCACCACTGTATCCTGTGGTAGTGTGAAAAAGAAATCACAAAATGGCCACAGACTGTGTCCTGGCCATAAAAGAAGAGAGAGGTCCTGTGGTGCCCTGGTGATGGTGTGTGAGGATGTGTGTACTGGGGCTGCGGGTTCCGGAGCAGGGGTCACGAGCTTACTGCCTATGCAGGCATCTAAATAAAGCAAGCTCAACTCCTGGGGCCAACAGAGGTTTGCAATCTTACATACCCTAGGGACCAGCCTAGAAACAATTTGCTCTGGGTCCAATTCAACAAGATAACAATTTGAGACAATAATGAGAAATCAAACAAGCAGCCTAACAAATGATTCTAATTATCAGACACACATGACCACTCTGACAAAAATGATTTCTAAGCAGGGCTCTTAGGATGGGTTCAATGCTAATAGCATCTAAACGATGACTTTAAGGCTACTTAGAGATAAGCATCAAGGCCTTGTGGGGGTTGTAACCAGGTAGAAAATTCCCTCCAAACTGCCCTCAGTCCATACTCAGGATTAACCACTGCCTGCCTCCACCAGAATCCTCATTTCTGCTCCCTGTGACAATCACTGAGCTCAATGGGGAGTGGCAGGGAGCAAAGGAACAGAAACACCTGGATTCCAGTCCCAGCTATTGTACTAAGGAACTGGGTGATCTTCAGGAAATTCCTGGCCTCTCTGTGACTGTTTCCTCATCAGGACATTGGGAGCAACAGCACCTGCTTTATTTATTTCACAGTCTTGGTATGAAGAGCAAATGAAAGACCAGATGTGAAAATACTTTGAAATCATTAAAAGCTCTCTCCATGTGTAAGTTATGGTTTTTGTCATTACCGACTCTGTCAGAGGTGACATTGTACATTTCCTTCTGTGACAAGGAAGTCTAAAGAATGGAATTCCACAGAAAGGCCCACCTCCTAAGCCTAATCAGAAATGCAAGTGCATTTATTGTGACCACCAGGAAACACTCTACGCTTCGTCCCTTTTTGTGCAAAGATGGAAAGAAGGGAGCCAGGGAGCAGCTTTGCTTGAAAAGCCACAACTTGTGAATTTAGGAAATGGATCATGCATAAGCCTTTCCCTGCACAAATTCACCCTGGGCTTCTGCACTTGAAGGATTTCATTTTATTTTAAAAAATGTGTTGTGTTGGCCTGTGCTTATAACTCAAGGACTTTGAGGCTCTGTCAGCCCTCTGAATTCAGTTCACAGCATCAGCCAGTTTTCTGCATTAGCTCATTTCAAATGGATCTTTGACATTTTAATTTCAAAAGGGGCAGACTGGTTTCATTAAACTAAGGAGAAAGGAGGATTATACAAATAAGGGAAAGACAGAGCCCATTTTTTAACCCTGAACTTTCCCTTTTCCTTTGCTGCCTGGGCCTCAGTTCTGATTCTGGTTAACGCATGGCTTAATTACATTTCTGACACCACCTTTGCTGTTATTTTTATGCCTTGGCATCATGCCAATCACCCTGATAACCTATATGTCTTCATATTAACCCTATTGCAGTCAGGGTTAAGAAAATACTGTGTTTAAGAGAAATGCCCATTTCAAAGCTATTATTCATTTCAGTTATTCACTTTTGAAAAACAAAACAGGGCTAGCCCCAAACTTCTATGTGGGATCAAAATGTTAAACTTCATCCTCTTTTGGTTATTTATTTGCAAATTTGAAGATACTGAAGCCTAGTTCCTTAAAGGCTACATTTTTATCATTTAAAATGACACAAAAACGTGGTGAAGGATGGAAATCCTTGTTCAAGGAAAGGGCCAACTGACCCTAAGCTGAAGCTGTTGCAGTCACTTTCCAGCTGTGACTAGCGAGAGGGTGGACTAGGTATGGAAGCATGTCCCTGCACCACCATCTCCCTGCAGCCTGGCAAGCCCAATGCTTACAAGAGTTTACACATCAACTTCCTTAAAATGAGATCACTAAGCCTATTGCCAAAGAAAAGCAAGTGGAAAGAGAAAATTGTGCCAGATGTCGCTTGCCAGACACAAGGACCAGATGCTGAGGGAAGGCCTTGCTCATCCAAAACGTGCCAGAGGAATTCCCCCACCCCGATGGGAAAGATCGTGTCACTTGAGGCCATTGATTAAAAGCAAAGAAACGGAGATGCGAGCATTATAATGATGTAAAGGCCACCTCCCAGCCCTCCACCTCAGGTAAACTCCCAGGACACAGTAAACCAAGCTGCAGAGAGAGGGGAATCTTTGCCTGGACTGAAAGGATGGCTGTTCACAATCAGGCAAGAGTTCCTGGGAATACAGTGGGAGTGAATTGTTTTCTCTTAGTTCATCTTTTCTCTAGAAGGTTCTCTTTATTATTCCCTCCCAGCTCTCTTAACTATTCTGCAATTTATGCCGAAGGAGAAATAATCCAAAAGGGCTTCAAGTATCTGGAGCAAAATATCTTAACTTTTTGGTCACGTCATAGTCACAAGATGTCTAGAATATGGGTCTATGAAAAGAACAAAAATGGCACGATTTTCTTCTGAAATGAGAAAAGAATGAGGAGTAGGAGTTGAGCGGAGAATGGCTGTAGATGGGTCAGGCATTTGCAGAAAAGGCATTGGGCAGTGTTTTCCAAAGCGTGCTCCCCCAGGAGATGTTCTGTAGAAATTGGGGGCATGGGTTGTGACCAAATAGGCTTGATAAATTCTCTGTAGAATATTATTGTAGAAATTCCTGTCAGTATTAAAAGCACTGAGAAGGCTTTCAGTGAACAAAACTATTTCGTTTTGGGAAACTATTTCATAATCGGTCAACAAACTCCTCTTTGTGGGGAATATTCATCAATGTGCTATAGACACACTTGGAAAGTTCTAATGTGGGGCTCTCAACCTTGGCTCTAGTGACATTGTGGGCCACAGAATTCTCTGCTGTGAGGGATTCTCCCATGCATTGTAGGATGTTGAGCAGCATCCGTAATCTCTACCCACTAGACATGAGTTATCCCCTAGTTATGACACTATCCCCTAGTTATGACAACAAAGAACATCTCCAGATATTTCAAAATGTCCCCAGGGAGACAAAACTGGCCACAGTTAAGATATCTCAGGCCCACTCCTCCTTAGGAAACATAGTACCTTATTTCAGGCCTGCACTCATTTAAATCTGTCTCTCCTTTTCTAGTCCTGTCTGAAGTATCTCAAACCAAGACAGATGGTAAGCCCCAGAGCTCCCACCTGCTAAGGATGAGCTTTCTGTTGACGACGGCTTGCATCCTTGCCCCGCAGCCACCATAGCCTTAATTTCCCCGAGACCTATGCTTGTGGCAAGTTGTGGGGTGGCCTATGGGGGAAAGAGGGTCCCACAGAGATGGTGCTCTGCAGAGGACACAAAAGGGCTGCAGAGTGCCAAGCCCCGAGCCTTCCCGGCCTCCCTACAGTTACCTCATGATGTTGGAGGCATCTTCCGCATCTGGGTCAGCGCAGTACTTATTGGCAAGGATTAGGCACGCATCTGCTGACTCTATCTAAGACACCAAAAGGAAAATCACAGAACAGAAACATATAAATAGCCATGCTTGGTTGTAGTTTCTCTCTGTTGACGGCTCTTAGGGAACCCAGCACTTTGCAAGGAAAGAAAAAAATAATCCTGAGAGATTACAGTTTTTGTCAAAAGTGTAGGTTGCAAGTTCTTGTTATGGTATAAACATTTCATCTGGTTGCTGTTGGAGGGTCCAACATGTACCTTGGTAATTATACTTTTCATTTTGCATAGTCTCTTACATGTAAGCTTTCCAGATTTCTTTAAATAACAATTAATTAAGCCTCAGTCCCCTCCTTGCCTCCTTTCCCCACCATCTGCACCATCATCTTAATTTTTCCAGTCAGGAAATGTTAGGTGGGCTAACCCCCTCCTCTCGGGTTACCAAGTCAACTGAGTAGTTGACGATTCAGAAATTTAGACTCCAAAGTCCTTCGTCTAAACTTTTTCACATCTTCATTAACTACGGAAGAAGAGGAAATGAGAGCCCTAAATCAGATAACAGCCCAGGGCTGTTTAGTATTCAGTTAGCATTCAGATATTCAAAAGACAACAAATCTACGTGTATGAAATGATGTGTTACAGATGAGCTCAAAATACAACCTACTGACTCATCTAAACATGAGCCAAAAAAAATTTACTCCTTTGAGGGGATGATGAGTTGTGCTAATAATTGTTTGCATCTAAATTAGGTCCATGAACAATAAGTATTTTCTCCAAGTTCTATAAGAGTTCACATTAGCTACAACTTGGATCATGTCTGGATAATATTAAGATTAACTGGACTCTAGAAGCATAAGAATTCTCATGCTAGCTCAGATCTGCAATCTGTCCTACTTGGTATGTCGTACTTAACAGGCCATTCCTGCAGTTGGTGGGAGGGCATGGTTTCTTCCATGGTATGTTACAAATTGTCTCTACTTTTCTTTAATAATCCAAAGAATTTACCCAAATCCTCTTGGGCTTACTCATGTTTGCCAGTTATATCATTTACTGAATTATGTGGTGATCACAGTTAGCATTTAGAAATCAGTGGATTCACAATATTAATCTCTACCCACTCACATGCAAATATTGGACATGCTTACAAAACCTGTATAAAATGAGTAAAGTAGCAGATGCCCCTTCCTGTACAAGGTGTGCTTTATAAGAAGATTCTAACTTAGCAGGTTCTGGAAAGAAAGATTAGCCCATTCTCAAGTGACATCAGATACCTGCATATTTAGTTTTGCACCTTTAGTCTTTGGCAGGGGAAAAGAAGAAATTCAAAATGTTTATGGCTTGGTAAATTTTTATTTTACACTTTATCCTTAATGTTCCTGTCTGATGCAAATAATAGATTTCAGAGCTACGATGAGTTCAATTTAAGTATTCAAGATGGGATTACTCGATTATTATGTTGTATATGAGACTACTGAGTCCATACAACTGGTCTGTTTCCTTTGGCAATGCTGATATTGAGGGAACTAGCAAAGTAAATTTCACATTATAACTAGTCCAAGTGTGGAACACTTATAGGTGGTCTAGCATGTGCCAGCAGAATGAGTTCCCGGGACCAGTGCAAGCGTGATGTCAAGGCTGGTGGTATCTGACAACTCATTAGGGGTTTGGAAGTGACTCTTGGCCATCCTGGGAGGCATGTTCCCTTACCACAGAGTCAGACTATCCTCACAGATGGAGTAAAAGCAGAAGTCACCTCTTCCTTCTTACCTTGACTCTTGCAAGATCATGTGGATTGAGGACTGAACCCTGATAAAATTCCACCTGAGTAAAATGTCGTTTGAACAGAGCTTCAAGCTCCAGGTTAGGAGAAATGCTGTAGAGAAAGAAGAAACAGGCATTAATATAACAGACTCAGGCATTTCAGCCTCCATGGCCTCCCTTCTCTTGGATTTCCACAGAGGAAGACCTTGGAAAGGCTTTCACCTTCAAAGCAGCCCCCTTTCTTGCCATAAATAAAAGGCTCACACTCAAGAGAAGTAAAACTCCAGCCCGACAGAAAACCGAAACCAGCACCAAGCTCAAATAAAGAGGCTCCCAACCTTTACAAAGTCTGAGGTCTCTGGGGAGAAATGTCTTTGACTTCATTATGAATGGAATCCCTATTTTAGAATACAGAAACTGAGGTTGTGACATCAGGATTGGCAGAAGGGCCCCCTGGCAGAGCCTCCTGCCCCAACCTCCATCAAAAGCCTCTTCTCTGCTTCTCTACCTCATGGACTTCTCATCCCCCAGGGCCTGATTCAAAAACATCACCCCAGAGCAGCCACATGTAGAGTTAATTTACTCTCAGTACTGCTCTTGAGTCACACATGTGAACTCCCACTGGAGGACAAGAAGTAAAACACTGATTGACCTATTCATTAATTTGTTAATTCTGCAGGGATGGAAAATATCTACTCTCTCTATAGGGTAAACTGCTAGGCCCAAGGAGACAATATTTAGTTAGAATCTACTAGGTGCCAAGGACTGTGTTAATCAACACTTGTCTAACATTTGTTAAGTACTTAGTAATAATAATAATTGGTAATGTTTTTGAGCATTTACTATGTGGCAGACACCATTCTAAGCACTTGACAAGTATTAACTCATTTAAACTTCAAAACAACCCTAGAGAAAGGCATGTTATCAACCCAAAGCTTTGAGAGCTTAATTAACTGGGCCATCTTCCACAATGCTGACACTGATAGATGCAGGGGACACAAAGATGAATCCTAACAATTGAAGCATCAGCAGCCAGCTTGTTGATCGAGACTAAAGCAGTAGGTAAGAGAAAAGCACCTGCCTGTGCAAATGCAACCGGTCTTCCAGGTCCATTACAAGTTAGGCCTCTTTTAGGAAGCCTGCCCTGGTAATGCAAGAATTGGTGGTCTCTCCCTAATACAGACGTCCCATGCAGTTCTGCCTCTTGATTAAGCAGACTTCAGTCTGTTAATAAATGGTCAATGTTGTGGTCTAATATCTTGAAATGTGTGACCACTACAAGGGCAGAACTCACACATTATACTTCTCTTGAACCTTCTAAACGCTCAGCAGAGGACGGGCTCCACAGCTGGTAATCAGTGGCTAAGCACTGTTGGATCTGTAGGTTCTGCTCCTATGCCTATGGCCTAGCTGGTCTTTTCAGAACTTAGAGAAGTCAGTGCTGAGAGGAAAAATGTTGGTGCTCAAACATGGTGGCCAGTTTGGTATTCTGTGAACAAATGCCAAAATGAAGGAGAAGCACAGAATGGAGCTTGTAGGGAAGTCAGCCTCAGTGGGCTCTCAGAGCAGGACTGAGTTCTGGTCAGTCAACCCCATATCGAACCAACACCAATATGTGAGCTTTTATCCCCTGGCAACTTGGGGCTAGAGCTGGCTCCATGAGTGCCTTGTCCCCATAAAAAAAGATGGTGTCACCGTCAACATGCCTGAGCCCTCCAGCACATCCCTGTGGCACACTACCTTTTACCTAAAAGGCAAAGCTTAAAAATCTCAAAACATTCAGTGGATGGAAGCTATCTCGCTTTCCTCACCTGTAAAACAAACATGATAAGAGCTACCTCCTAAGTTGACAATACAGCCTAATATATTTTATCTTTCACATAATAGCTAACATTCATTGAGCACTTACTGTGTGTCTGATTCTGCTCTGCATGTTTTATATAGATTACTTCTGTTCATGTCACAACAGCCCAAGGAGGTAGATAGAAACCGTTATGATCTCCCCACCTTATGGATGTGGAAACCGAGGCTCAGGGAAGTTAAGTAACTTGTTCAGCAAGTAATTGGTTGAGTCAGGATTCGGATAGAGGATGCTGAGTCCAGAGCATGTACTCTATTGATTAAAGGAAGACAGTGCGCATGGTGTCCAGCAGTGTCCCACACTGAAGGGCTCTAGGAACGGCAGTTGTTATTGTTATTATTACCTTATCCTCTGCTTCCTCTTGTATTTGCATCTTGCTTGGTCATTATGTCACTCCTGCAGTCATAAAGCGTCCACACCACATAGCTAATAATTCCACACCAGACCCTGTGGACACACCTGGATCGCACAGATCCAGACAGCTGAGGGGACAGTATGACGTGTTTGACCCATAATGAACTCTACTGTTATTTGCCAGAATTGCCTCCACACAGGCAGGTGCTGCTGTCATCACTGAACTAATGTGTTGCTTCCCTTTCCATTGGTTCCATATCGTCTTCTCCTATGAGGGCGGTAGAGATGGTGCTGATTCAACTCTGCCCTTTCCACAACGGTGCCCCACTCACCACCTACAGACACTCAGGCCCCTCAGGGTGCCTGGTTGGGTAGAGGGTCTCAAAACAGCAGGGGGTGGGCTGGCCCAGTGGCGCAGTGGTTAAGTGCGCACGTTTGCTTCGGCAGCCCGGGATTCACGGGTTCAGATGCCAGGTGCAGACATGGCACTGCTCATCAAGCCATGCTGTGGCAGGTGTCCCACATATAAAGTGGAGGAAGATGGGCATGGATGCTAGCTCAGGGCCAGTCTTCCTCAGCCAAAGGAGGAGGATTGGCTGCAGATATTAGCTCAGGGCTGGTCTTCCTCAAAAAAAAAAAAAAAACAGCAGGGGCAGCAGGGGCCTCTTACTTGTGAAGAAAGACAATCTCCACGTTGACATCATCCCGGTCCTTGTGTAGAAAGTCCTTCAGGAAGTTGGAAACACTCTCCAGAGTGATGTGTCCACAAACCACAATGTGCCTGAATGGGAGAGGCCAGTTAGTGGAGGCCAACCCAGTGACGACCAGGCACCCACACCCAGCAAGACAGAGGAAGCAAGCAGCTGCAGGGAAGCAGTCATCTCCCCCCAGGCCTCAATAAAAGCCCAGCTCCCGTCCCCAGAGGGCTGTGAGGCAAAGCTGCGGTGCTGGCAGGTGCTCAGAGACTCCTCGACAGAAAAGGCATATGGCTTCTCACCTGATGCTGCACAAAATCCTATTAAAAGCCCAACCGTTTGGCCAAGTGATTTTATGCATTTAACAATAAGTGACATAATGCTTGTGCTTAAATGCTGCATTATCAAGTCTCTTGAAGATTCATATCTCTCCCTTTCTGCCCACAAAGCGTCCTCCTGGGAGATTTACCGAATGAGTCTTGGTTTATGACATAGAGCTTATCAGGTAATGAGATAACAAATCTTGCTGAAACGATGATTTTGTGTGTAAGAAAGCGGACTTTTATCAGGGTGGCTAATGTGCGGCTTGACACATTATGGGCTCTGCTGGCCATAAGCAGTAAAAAGGAAATTTTGCATTTTTCTGCCATAACTCCTCCGACAATGGGGGCATGTAACACTTTACAGTAAGTGAGCATTACTCAGGGCTAAATGAAGATGGGATGCCTATGGAATGGGAGATCATGCTGCAGGCTGCGTGTCCCCAGACAGCTGATTCCTTAGGGTGCCTAGGACTTCCACAAGAGCCAAAGGAATTCACCTCAAGATGAGGAGAAGCTAAGAAGGGAGGAGGCTGAAATTGTTTGCCCTGTTCCAGGGTGGTTTGGACTTCTGTTTCTGGAGATGGTAGCTCCCCTTGAGGAAATGAGCCTTTCTTCCAGAACTGCTGAAACAACAATCTCCCCAATATCTTTGCACTCCTGGACTGATTTGACTTTGACACCGGGCTGTACTGTGGCCGCTTATGTTCGATACACGATGCTCGATTGAGAGTAAGCAATTTGGTGCAAGAGTCAGCCCCATGACCAAAAGCTGGGGACTGACCTTGGAGATGAAACCCACTGGCTTCTAGTAAAGAGACTGTAGCAAAGGGCAACCCAGGTCCCTGCACCTCTCAGGCTGAGAGTGATATAGGCTGAATCGCTGGCTGGGCAAGTGGCAAACAGGAAGCACGTAATTTCGTGGGAAAAATTTAGAATGGCCAGGCCCCTTGCACTTCATAATTGCTCTGTACACATTCCAATAAGGCAGAAACTCATTGGCTGGAGATTGCTCATAATAGGAGGCAGTGATGATCACTTACGCAATGTTCCTTTAGATGCCATTACAAGAGCCTGCCCTTTCATTGTAATTTGGTGCTTGACTAAGTATGTGAGAATAAGGCAGCAAACTCATTGGTGAAAGGATAATGATGCAGAACAAAGAGTAAATCAATAATATGCACGATGCAGTTAATAATATCACCATTATGGACTGTTATTTTTACGGCGCTGCCTTAGCAAATGGGCAAGCAGAGGCCATCATGGGGAGGGAAGAATGTCAATGAGCTACCTCAGAAGAGAGGTTTTACCATGATCACTTTGCTCTCTAGCCAGTACCAGGTAGGTTGAGCAAGATCCCTTGGTCACCCATTCAAATTTTATGCCCAAAACCCATGTGGCTAACTTCCTCCTGAAACACACAGTATGTCAGAATACACAACGTAAACTGAACACTTGGATTATATACATTTTTATCATGTCATATCTTAAAATATTTCTTGTGGTATATGTGCATTTATATGGACAAAACAGGCTGAAAATGAATTTTCATGTTCTGAATAAGATTTCTGACGCTGCATTTGCCAAGTGTGTGCAGAAAGTGACCAAGAAACAGAATCTCTGTCTTGATTTGACCTCTCCACAAATGACGGTGAGGCTGCTGGGAGCAATTCTAACATTTTCCGCACTTTCTAACACTTTCTAAGTTTCTAACACAAACTTCCATGATTTAGAACAAAGCCAGCATAAATCCAACTATGGGCCCCTCTACAGGACAGTTAAGTGGTTGGGGCTCTGCCCCTCACCTGGATGTGAAAGTAAGCCAGATTTGGTTCGTACTTTGCCACCAAGAGTGTGTGTGATCTTGGGCAAGCGACTTATGCCCATTCAGTAGATGAAGGAGCTGAGAGGTTAATACCACCCAGCCAGCCTCCTGCACCAGGCATTGCAAAACTCAAAGTTCTGTACCAGCATAAGCCTGGTTATTATTCAAAACTGGACTCAAATCAATGATAAGTCCAGGGAAATGCCTGAACATCCATCCTTTCTATCCTCTATGAAAAGAAGTGAATGAACATCTGCCAGCATTCCCTCTTCCTCTTCTGAGATCATTCATCTCTAGGACAGAGGTGTGAGAAGTGAAAGGGATGGAGATGAGCTCACCCTCCCACCCTTGAATCAAAGGCTCGGCCAGCTGATTTATTCAGCCTTAGAAAGAGTCAGGGTTCTCTTAGTTGAAAATGTGCTGGGTCCATATAAAATATATTCCACTGCAATCAATATTATCCCTTAAGCCTTTAATTAGCTTTCACTTCTCTTAAGAAGTAGACAAATGCTGGCAGGAGAGAGAAGAAAAAAAGGATTGACCTTTCTCATTTGGTGCTAGCTGTCCAATACCATTCTAGACAATTGAAAATATATATCTTTTAGCTACAGCATGATTTCTGGGGTGGAGAACAGTCTTTATCAAAAAGGGAGGAAAAAATCTTCCTTCAACATAATCGGTATTTTTGCTCAGAAAAAGCGAGATTGATTGAAAGCAGATTGCCTTCTTGCCCCAGGAGAGTTATTAGGTACATTATCACGGCACCCTTGGAGAACCCATATTGTTCCAATCTGTCCTATATCTGATTTGAAGATTTATGGCTTCCTCCTTTTGTGCCAATAATCATTTCCGTCCATTTTGTTTTCCATACAGTGAAAGTTATCAAGGAGCCCACATATTGAAAATGTTTGAATGCAGTTAGAGTTGATGGATGAGGAGAAGTCAGCTCTCTAACTCAGCATCTGCATTAGAAGATCTGCTCCTACCAGCCTGTGTCTGTGTCTAGGCATGCTGAGGGCCTACAGGGGCCTGAGGGATGGATGGTGAAAGGGGAAAATTTATTTTCCAGAAATATCCTCAGGACACTTGAACTTTCCAGGGGCAGAAGTTTTGGGAAGGATACTATTTCAGGGAGAAGAGAAATAGAATTTCTTGTATCTCCAATGACTGAAAATATTCTAAGACTGAGAGCAGGGTATGCCCGCCTTGGAAACAGTCATGGTTGTTTGTGGTGCATGATTTGAAGAATGCCAAAAAGATCCTCATCCAGAATTATCCCTGTCGGGTTCCATGACACCTACAAATCTACTGTGTAAGATTCATACTTTGATAGCCCTGTGTTAGCTCAGGTCAGACACTAAATAACTAAATAGTCTTGGGCTACGTACCAATTCTGCATCTTACAACTATAAAGTTAGAGTCTCTGAGGGGCTGGAGCTAGTAGCTGATTCATGAAGTTATCTTGAGGATTTATTTAAATAGATAATACACATGAAGGGCATGGTGAAGGGTCTGGCTCATTGTAAGTATTATTAAATGGCAGGATTCATGAGATATCTGTAAATCAGTGTGTAACAGACATAAAGTGCTCTGTGACCTTTAGAGTCTCACCTAATCCTCAAACAACCTTGTGTTCCTGCTATCTGCATCTTTTCAGATAACTTCTCTGAACTTCAATTTTCTTAAGTCACATGTTTGGCATCTCACAACAAGTAAAAGCCACTTGCCCAGGATGAGATCCAGGTTGCTGACTCTAATTCTCACTAAGACAAAGGTGATATAGAGAGAGCAAAGGCTTGAGTATTTCAGCTTCCGCTCTTTCATGACAGGCTAGGCTGGGTCAACAAGAGATTCTCTCGGACACGTGGTGGAGGGGCTGTTGAAGGGGTCCTCAGTGGGCCAGGAGAGAGGCTTAGCCTGCGGACTGAGGTGGACAGAGATGCACCTCACTTAAAGCATCACAGCACTGCGGCATCACTAGATTCTGACTACACCTAGTCAGCTGGACCAGTGGATTCAAGACAGCAAAGGCTGAGTGACAGTGGAAACTCTACACCAAGTTTTTAACTTAAGCCACACAATTTGGCAAGCCAAGGGGCTACAACATGATGCAAATGTCCATTTTAGATATTATATGCCATGTCCAGCTTAGGACTTCCTCATCAGCCCAAGGATCCAGAAGATAACAGAAAGCTAAATGATCCATTTACGGTGGAGAATAATTAGGAAAGCTATGCCATGAAGGTAGCTAAAATTGTTTCCATCTGTGGCTCTGAATTCGAATTTTTTAGATTACTAGCAATCTTAATGACTGATTTCTAGAGGGCCTGGCAACCTGGTTTGTGAAGATGGCCAACAAACCTAAATCAATAACTATTTCTGTTCTGACAGATCAAAGTTTGATTAAAGTTTGATTAAAATCAAAGTTTGATTAAAGTTTGTCTAGTTCTGTGAACAAGTCTTTCTTGGGATAAAATAATATTAACGGCTTGCATTAAAAGATCCATCTCAGGGGCCGGCCCAGTGGCGCAGTGGTCAAGTTTGCATGTTCTGCTTCTCAGTGGCCCAGAGTTCGCCACTTTGGATCCCGGGTGCTGCCATGGCACCGCTTGGCACGCCATGCTGTGGTAGGCATCCCACATATAAAAGTAGAGGAAGATGGGCATGGATGTTAGCTCAGGGCCAGTCTTCCTCAGTGAAAAGAGGAGGACTGGCAGTAGTTAGCTCAGGGCTAAACTTCCTTAAAAAAAAGAAAAATCCATCTCAAACCCACAAGGAAGCATCTTAAATGTCAAAATTGTAGCAGATGGCATTTTACGGGAACAAGTAACTCTTCCAGTGTAAGCAAGCATGTCCGTTTTGGGGTAAGGGCTCCATAAACACAAGCTAGATTGAAGTAGGGATGGGTAACACTGGGTCATGGAACAAGCATAGCATCAAGTGGCTGAGTGTGACTTAATCAGAGTAAGAATAATGCTTAACGCTTATGAACTCTATCAGGGCTCACCAGAAAAGTGTCAATTGCTTATTTCACGGGTGCATCTTCACTGTATAATGGTGTACCTCTCCCATTAGTAAGCCTCTCCACCTCCAGAATGAAATCCTGGCCATCCTGCTCAATCACTCTGCTCCCTTCTTGGATATGGACCAGGAAAGCTGGAAGGCCCCACTTGAGTTGGAACCTCAGTTTTAGAGCTCAATTCCACTGATGCCTTTCAGAATGGAAAACTTAGGAGAACTGACTTATGGCAGGAAGCATAAGAGGAGGATAGAGAGGAGGCCACCAGATAAAGCTTTTCAAGACTCCAGGGAATGAGGCATCCAGAGATCCACTGAGGTTGAGTTTAGCTCAATGAAAAATAAAATCTACACACTTTTAAAAATACTCAGGTAGTGTTTCTTAGCGCCAGTAGCCCTTTAAAAAGGGAGCCGTGATAGTGATGTGCTCCCTTCCGTGTTCTCATGTTTATCAGAATGACCCTTGGGGAATGGTTAGTCTAGTGCCTGCATTATTTTGATGTGGAAACTGAGGTCCAGAGACTCAGTGCAAGGTGAATGCCAGAGCAAGGGCAGACCTACCCCCACAGTGTAATGCCTTCTAAATAGAGGAAGCAGCTGGTATGGCTGAAAGGAGCCCGGGCTGGGAATCAGGAGACTTGGATGCCAGTCCCGTGTGACCTGGAGCTGGTCACTATAAAACAAAGAGGCCTAGACTGAATGGGCTGCACCCACAGACACTGATGAATCTTCCCACACGGTTCCAGTTCTCTGCTCCCACCGTACTTCGCGCCATCATCCTATCTTGTCTAGATGGCTGCAATAGCTTCCTAATTCAGTTGCCTGTTTACTCTCCTCACAACTCCCAACCCCTCCAAAAGCTAAAGAGTGAAGACTGAGCAAATGCAACTGCATCAGATCCCACAAGGACAGGGGGGTCTTAGCTCTCTCTTTAGCAGAGCCTCACTCTAGGAAGACAATATAAAATGCACAGCTCCGGGCTGTTTATTTTTAAAGATACTATATCCATTTTTACTGGAACAAATATAAATAACTTTAAAAACCCATAGCTATCCTGTCACAATAAATCATACAGAGTAAATTGGAAATCCTATACAGCTTTCCCTGAATACATCGTGCTCACTTTGTCAAAGAGGTAGAGGAAATGTGGCATATATTGATCTAGATGTCTCTGTAAAACTATAATATTTATATCAGATACACAGGCTAGAATCTCTTCTGTCTTTCTGCTAAGCCTTCTCATCATGCATTCCTCGTCCCACCTCCTCCCCAATGCCTCCAACCATTGGTAGCCACTGACTAGATGGGAATGAATTTTAAGAAGGACTTGTAAAGGGAATTCAGCAGCATTTTATCATATAGAAAGCAGTGGGGGGAGACAAGAGACCCCACCATCCAAATCACACAGTGGTCAGGACTCAAAGTATCGTCCAAAGGGAGAAGGCTAATCCAACTCCTGCCTTCCCACCTTCCCCTGTACTGAGAGCATGTCCCAAAGGCTTCCATGCCAGGGAGATCATCAGGCAAAAAAAATGTAAATCCAGGCTGTCTGGGCCCCATCCTTCCCCCTGCATCCCAAGGCCTAGCTCAGGACGCCGAGACTTGCTGGGCTTATAAGAACTATCTGTTGACCACTGAACTGGTTGGCGAAGTGTGCTTGCCTTGGACACCCTATGCTATCGTAAGCGGAGAAGAAATCTAACAGTTAACAGCAAGCCTGTCTGATCATTGGCTGATTCTGCCTCATCAGATCTATTACCATATTTAAAGTTTCTGGGAGAACAGTACATGTGAGGGTCACAAAAACCAAAACAAAACAATTGCAAGCACATATGATGCCCCCAGTCTCAAACCCTGCCTTTAACTATTTCCTAAGAAAACACAAAAACAAGCAAACAAAAAAAAATCCAAGGAGGTTGGAGATAAGATAATTTCCTACTCAGGGCAACATCTAGTGCTTTGCTATCACAAAGCAAGGAAATGCTTTCTCCCTCCCAGTGAGGAAGAAAATAAAGTAACCATCTTACCCAGCTGTCAATAGAGCTCTTCTGAGGGAGACAGGCTATTTTGCTCTTTCCCTAAATGGGGGCAGAAGGCTGAGCAAATCCCAACAGGGCAGCAAAAGCACCTCTGTAAGACAGAGCCCAAGCTCAGAGGACAGACTAATGGCCCCCCCCCGTAGAGAATACTGAGATGTCCTGACCAGATCAGAACTTTCTGCATGAAGGGGGTGCATCTTATCATATGCTAACGGTCAGGATATCCCCACCTTAGAGGGGTGTGAGTCTGCACCTCCACCATCCCAAATCACAATTACACCTCCATAATTACACCATGCCCATGAGGAATGAGCACACATTTTTTATAGCTTGTTGCCTAAAGGGATTCTCAGCCTAAGACTTAAAACTAAATTCTGAGAACCTCAGTGTAGGAGACATTGGTTGTTTCTGCCTGTCTAGCACGCACCCTCCCTTCTGTCAATAGCACCTCATTTTTAATTTGGGGAACCACCCCTCCCTAATCACATACAGTCTTGGGACCTTTAATGAAGGTTCCCTGTCCAAGCTAAGCCAATCAGTGCTTCTCAGCCTCAAATGGAGAGACACTAGTTCAGGTTGGGAGCTGATTCATCCTGATGGCAAAACCCTGTAATGACTGCCCCTGAGTTTCTCTTGCTGGATCCAGAGCTGCTTCTCTGGCTCACCCCTATCCTTTCTGGAATCTTGCTTTTCAGCTTTCTTCTGAATTCCATAAGGTACTCTAACCTTCAAAAACAAAAAAAATTCCTTTTCTGCTTAAGTCAGCACGACTCAGTTTCTGTTGCCTGTAATCAAAGAACTCTAACTGGTTGATTTGTTTACCTTAACTTTAGTTTCTCATTTAAGTCTCACAATAACCCAGTATGCAGATATTATCACCAGCATTTTGGTTTCTTTCTCTCTCTTCTTTCTTTCCTTCCTTCCTGGAAGAGGAATTATATAGCCTTCTTAAGTAAGCAATTCCATAATTGCCCAACTCTCACAAATTGCACTGGTTCTTCCTTGTGTCTCTCCCCAACACCTTCGTTCCTCTGCATTTTATTCATCTCATTACTGCAAGCTTGGTGACTTTTGGCCATTTTTAAGTAAGCCACTCTTTCCTTGACCTGACTCTTCCAATCCTAGATGGTTCTTTCCTCTTACAGATTAATTAGGGCACCACCGAACAGCACTTTCCTCTATTCAGATCAAAGCAGAGTTGCCTATCTCCACATGGTAATTCTGCTTCTGAACAGGAGGGACCAAGAGAAGAGAAGATTAAGGCAAAGGTCAGCCACTCCCTTTGGGGATGAAAGTGGAATAGAGGGAGAATGAGTCCCAAGCAAAGAAATGGTTCTTAATTTTGCCCTGGAGAGGGGAGGTGTGTAGCTTTGACTTGCAAATTGAGCCCCACCTTCCTGCCTAAGACTTCTGGTAACTCATGCATCCTAGCCCTAGAGTACATGATGTTGGTATTGACCCTCCCATAATGACAATCAAATTGACACATCCTGGCCTTGTTCCCCAGCGAGACCCAAGGGTGTTGCCCCAGCTAGCATATGCTGCTAGCCACCACTCTGAGTAAACCCAACACATTTGCAAAGGCCTCATCAGGCCTCCAGGACCCGTTACGCACACAAGACCTGGAAGGAGTTCACAGGTTCCAGGGCATCACATGCCACAGAGGGACAGGTGTACAGTATAGAAAGGAGCAGAACTCAGGATAGCATCAGCAGCTCCCCACCCTGCAACTATCTCTGCACCTCTCTTTTACTGGGTCCATCACGAGATCCATAGGTTTTCAGGTGTGCAAGTCACCCTGCTGTTACCTCTCCCCTAAACTACTCCAGTGGGTACATTTAACAACGTGAACTATCAAATGCTTTTAGGAGCATTCCTTCTGAAATGCTTACAGCCTCCATGATTGTTTCATACCTTAAATGATTTTATTGAATGAAATTCCTGACAAAAGAGCATTTCACTGGGACAATGCTCCTATGTAATCAAGCTTCTGTTTAGCTGCCACTGGCTTCTTGCATGATTCTGATTGGTCAAAGTCTTGGATAAGCTCCAGGAGAGCAAGAAACACATTTCTTGGTCATTCCTTTAACCACAGCACCCGGTACAGTGCCTGGAACATGGCAGGGGCTCAAATAACTGTTGGTTGAGCAAATATGTTGGGACGGGAGCTTTCCCAAAGCTGTTCTATATACTAGCTGACATTTGCCTTTGGGGTCTGTGGCTAAAGGTCACTCTCACAGAGATGAGCACGCATCTATCTCTGAACTGCCTCCATGTCCTCTTTTTGAGAAGGTATACGGAGGAGAGATAAGATTGCTTTTACTGACAATTGGTACCCACACTTGGAGCAGTCACTGTGGTTCTGGGAGTTAGAGCAGGCCATTATTATGCGACACCAGTACTAACTGTGGAGGCTCCAACTCTGAGAGCCAGAGAATCAGGGTTCCATGAGTCTCACGTTGCATCAGCCTCTACAGTTATTTTAGTAAAAAGAGACACTGGACTTGGCCACTTAGAAAGTTTCCTGGTGTATTTTCAATGTGCTATGGCAGCATCAGTGGTATGAACCTTAAATCTGCTAGGAACCACTTTGCACAGCTATGGAAAGACTTCTATCAGAACAAATGACATAGCAGGAAGAGAGAACACAGTGCAACTTAGTCTCGGATGGTTGGGTTTCTTCTATATTCAGAATCTACCCAGCAAGGATTCACCCAATCAAATGTGAAGTTGAGCAGAAAGAATCTTCAGGGGTTATAAATAGAAAAGTCATACTCAGAGGTATTTTAATGGAAGAAAGAATATTTGAAGGCAAAAGTCTAGGCTTGAATATGACTTTTTGTTTTTTTAGGTACACAGTTCATCTCCCACCTACATTTCTATTCTTGTTTTCAGAACAATAGCTGGAACATTTTGATAAGTGTGTGGAAAGGAAGAGAGACAGCAGTAAAGTGCTGAGGGGTGGGGAACAAGTCTTCATTCCATTAGGATTATCAGGAAATTGATTTAGTATGCATCCAAGTCTCTTTAAATAGAGCTTCAAGTTTGAAAGGGACTGAAGACGTGGCTTGCAAGAATCCAAAGCAGAGGCAGAGAAAGAAGTGCCCACATCCACATCCACCAAGACCTCTCTCACCGGAAAGGAATACCTGGCATACTACATTATACAATACGGCATCTAATGACACTTGCTTTTGGTATCTGCCCCTCAGTACTGAATTTCAGAAGTAGTCAAGGGGTCATTTTTCCAAAGTATTAGGGCAATCTTATTTTTTTTCTTCCTCAAAAATTTAATGCTAATCAAAGCAGAATGCCTAATCCATCCAAGATGGCCTGTCAACTTGAATTATCTGTTTGTCTTCCTATTTACTGTATCTGTCTGTCTACAGTTCTTCATATCTTTGTGAAGATCAGTTATTGGGGCCTGTGTTTCCGTCTGACTAGAATGGCTACCAGATGATCCTTCCTGGTGATATGTTGATGATTTGCTAATTTGTGGCTTTTAAAATCTAGGAATCTGAAGACGTTGCTGGGGAGTTCAGGCTGGGGGTCACGTGGGCAACGCAACAAAAGGGCTGAATGGCTTACTTGTCAAGGGATCAAAGTTTGTATAAAATGCGGAGCTTCAGTCACATTTCAACCAGAGTGATGTCTGTGACACAGAAATTTTAAGTGCCTTCTTATAGGGAACATCCCTCACAGGGGCAGTCCCTCCTTGCAGGTTGTGATGAAGGGAGAGTGAGTGTCGCCCAAGCCACATATAGACGAGAAAGGAAAGGATGCCCAAGACAATCAGCCCAAGACAACCCCAGGTAAATTAACACCGCATCCTATTTCCAAGCCCTGGGGTCAGGCCTCCTCAAAAATAATAGAGATGGAAATATTGTTTAGGAAGACTGTCACCTCTGGGAGCCAACACGGGAGATTTAAATAAGCTCTGAGTTTGAACTCCCCAACCACTCTGGTGGCCAAATAATATAACGTGAAGTTCAAGAGAGATGTGGAGTATGTGGAGACTTTTACAAGTGTGTAGAAACACATCTATCCCCAGTGCTGGCATGTAGCAAGCACTCAATAAACACACGTGAAACAGACGAAGATGAAGGCATGACTCATGTTAGTTCTCTTGTAGGTGGGGGTGGACTATGGGGGGAAGATTAAATGAGTCTTTGCAAAGAAATAATCCATATTCTGGCATCTCAAATCATTTAAAACTCTAATTCTCTGAAGGAAAAAAAAAAAAAAGACCTACAAGCATGGTGGGCAAAACCTGAGTGTGGCAGAGAAAATGGAGTGGAATTTCATGCTATACGAGACAGCCAGGCAGAAGGGACTAGAAAGTGGTCTCAGAAAGGAATCCTATTTTTAATAAGAGGAAAGACACAGAGTAAAATAAGGACCCAATAAGAAGGAGCCAGGAAAGGTATGCAGGATGCCCTCTCCTGCTAGGTCATGGGGAGCACTGTTCAGGCAAACTAGAGCCGGAGAGAGAAATCAGGTTTTAAGACTTAGTCTCATGGAGGCAGAACTAAAGACTGATGATTGCGACAGGGGTTCAGGTAATCAGAATTTTAAAACCTAGAGTGTTAGCTCCCCTCAGCATATGAGGTGACAAAAGCTGGGTTAAGAAGTCATTGAACAGGCTGTAACTTCCGTTCCTCTGAGGTGTCACCTGTCAGCACCACTTTATCAAGGGTAAATAATCCCTGTTTTGCTCCATAACAGAAACTTAGTTTTTTTGCTTTCATTTTTGCTGCACGTATTAAAATTTGTATTTCGTATTTCCTTAGTTATATCCTTGCTCATTGCCTGTAACCTCCTGGAGACTGTATCTCCATGAGGACAGGTTCCATGGGTAGCTTGCTCACTACCAAATCCCTGGCACCAACACGACCCAGCACTGTGCCTGGCACAGAGGTACTCAGTGAATGCCCAAGGACTGAATGAATGAACCAACAGAGATGAGAAGAGGAATGGATAGTGAGGCAGGTAACTAACTGTGCCTAGAAACTCTTAGTTCTTGAAATTTTGTTCTAGATTACTGACTACTCTTTAAAATATGAGCATTCACATAAAAGAACAAATTAAAACACTCTATTTTCATTTTTAAGTGGAAAAACAAGATAAATTCTGCCCTCCTCTGTGGCTTTAAGGCTCCTTCTTACAACTCTGAGGATACGTCTGGGGTTGAAGGCAGACTCCCCAACTCCCTCCAGGAGGATGCAGCCCCATGAGGGCTAATAGTCCAACTCAAAGCTGGGAAATAAACCCAGAGAGTGCACCCTGCAGAGGATTTCCCAGGAGAGCTCAGCTACTCTGATTCTCACCAACAATTAAGAAGTCACCCTTGGAGCAGTCCTCTGAGCTGTGCTGCAGACCAGCCAAGGAATGGAAGGGACAGTACGACAGGTCTGCCAGGGCACAGGACGCTCCTCCTAAGGTGGGATGCAGTGAGGCTCTGCCCAGGAACAAGAGTCCACCTCTGGCAGATCATGGCCCCAGAAGGGATGGAGCCGGGAAAGGGTTGAAAGTGTTAAAACCCACAAATAAGGCACACATCTCATTTGGGGCGATGGTGTGTCTGCCCATCCCTGAGAGCCCTTCATTGCTACAAGTGTTCAGGAGGTAAATACATTTTTAGTCTAACCAAATGAGATAAATCATGGAAAAAAGGGTTTAGTCTCCTCCCCACCTTTCTGTCCTTGACCCCAGGGCCAAGATCCTTACAGGTAACAGGTGAGCAGAAGGAGGAGACACTGATACTCATGCCTTTCTCTTCTTCCCCATCATGGGCACGGTGAAGGAAAACATACGATAGGATGGAGTTTAGGGCGGAAAGGGGTCTCAAGAGATGATCTAGAGTGGCCACATGGCCCAATGGAGCAGACTGCCCCTGGGTTCAAATCCAAAATCTACCCTTTACTAGCTGTGTGATGTCAGACAATTCACTTAACCTCTCTGTTCCTCAGTTTCCTCACCCATTCCAAATGAAGATGATGATAATACCTCCCTCACAAGGTTCCTGTGAGAATTAAGAAATACGCAAGTGTTTGTAGGTATTATTACCATCATAGGCCTTTGGGCTGTATTGATCCACGTTCTCATTGCCAGAAGTGTGTGGCACTCTTCTGTCTATATAAAGAAGACTTCTAAAAGAAGCCATAGCACTTAAATTTCACAGATGAGTTGAAGCTAAAGCTAGGTTAGTCTGTGACAACTATTCCCCCAACCAGAAGTGGGGCCCAGTTGCCTCATCCAGCCAGGACCCTTCCTCCAGTTAATCACACTCACTCTCCTGTCCTTTTTTGCCTACTCGTTGTCGTCTGTTATTCATTCTTCTCTTTGTGTCCTCTCAGCATTTGGCTACCAAGAATCAGTACAATCATCCATACCCATCCCATTCTCCTGTCCCAAACATCTGGCCTAGGACTGCCTCAGTTTCAGGCCCCAGAAGCCCATCATGGGAAGTACAAGGTCTGGAGGGCTCCCCGGCCCAACCGCCTCTAACAAGGAGGTTACAGCAGATGGATTCCTCTCTGTGGTCGACTATTTCCCATGGCCCTTAGCCATGTGACCTCGGACCATGATCTTGTCAGTTCTCATAAACTAACCAGGAGTGGGCTGAGTCACACGCAGAGAGGAAACCTCTGGGGGAAACAGCGGGAGCTGTGGGAGGAAGGAGAGCAGGCTGGGATCCCAAAGGCCATGGGAGCCTCAACCCACCTCTGAGCTGCTTTGACCTTACATGAAGGGAAGGAGGAGGAGGCAGTGGACTCCGGCGGCAGGCTGGGCTCTACGAGGGCTACTCTTTTGAATAAGATTTGGGGACTCCACCCAAGAGACTAATTGTCCCCAAGACCTCCCACTCAGAGATACCGCCTGTGTTGGCCACTCATTGAACCCTTGGTTGTTAACACCCAAGTCTCTATTTTTAGGAGCCTGATATCATCATAATGAGATAAACCAGCTGACACTCACACACATGCACATGTCCCCACACCCAATGCTAGCTCTCGACATCCTGCGGGAGGTCAGGTGAGGAATACTGGTGAGAGCATTGAAGTAAGCCACTATAGGCTCTTGGTACCAGGTTGATGGTAAAGATATTCTGCGGATGCTTCTGAAGTGTTTACATTATGCCAAACGCAGATTAAACTGAAAATGAGGTGCCAATGAAATCTTCATATTCCCCAATATCCTGAAATTGGGTGTTGCATAAACAAAACTCTGAGTTTCTCTGTCTAATTTTTCTTTACTTTAAACACTCTTTGAATTTCAAAGTTGTGTGTCTCCGTAGCTTTGGTCAAGAGTTACCTTGAGTTCTCTGACAAGTTAATGCATTGTTAGAGAGGTGATTACTGAGTAAAATACACACATGTAAACAAATCCTTTAATTATGTATATGTTGTAATTACTTTCTGGACATTCATTCTACTAAATCTTAGGGAGAAGCATATATGTACATGTGTCCAAGAGTACAGCACACACATTTATGCATACACAAAAACATGGGCACAGCATTCTATTTTAAGAGTCTGAAGTCTATCTTTCAACAAAGTTTAGCTGCTTTCCTTTTGCAAATGCATTTAATTTTATCTGGAAACTTTTTGACGTTAGAAATAGAACAACTGTAGTTTCTCATTATGTTTGCTGCCAGAATCCATGCTTGGTTGCTCAACTAAAGACCTTATATTGCTAATTACTACCACATGCCCATATCCCAAGCGAAAGAAAACTTATTGATTCTGACAGCCCATTCTCTCAACACTGAATTCCAAATGAAAACTCAAATTTTGGCCAAACATAACATTTCATCAATCTTGTTCTACTGACTGGAAAAACAACATCAAACAAAGGGAGCTAATGGCCCTTTATTACCGTTCCTTTCCCAAGCTTATATTTTCTGATGAAAGATCTAAGTGACCAAAAGGCTTTTTTAAACTACTTAGTAATTAGCTTTGAACCAGGAAACAATGCCTAAAGTGAACAGTCCCAGTGTTGATGACAGAACCGACTCGCTGTCCACAGGGTTGGGGGACACTGGAGACCCAAAGAGAAGATTAAAAGCAAAGTGTGCATTTTCATAAAGAGAGAAGAAAAAAAGAGAGAGAAAAAACCAGGCTAAAAGCGGTGATAAAAGATTACAGAGATGGACCCAGAACAAAAGTTGAGGGAAGTCTATGATCTGAAGTCAGCAGCACGTGGCACTTTGAGTGGAAGCGTCAAGGCAAAAAGATGACTGAATCAGACCAGGGGCCATGAGCAAGCACTAGTCAGAGGGCCTTCTCTGGATCACGCGTCAACAAGAGCTTCCAGCCACCAGGCCCACCCACATTTGACTAGAGAAAGTATTTTGGGGGAAAAAATTTTACTTGGAATGAGAGTCAAAAAATATTTTCAATATAGACTCCCGGGAAACTGATTTTATTGACTTCTTCAGGGCCAGTGATAAGAAAATGCTGGCTAAGACAGTGGGTAGGAAGGCCATAAAGAGCCCAGCCCTCAGAATGCCTTCTGCTTTATGGCAACCTGTCCACACCTTAAAGGCAAAATGAACAGAGAAGCTGTTTTCCTCTTGGCATGGAACAAATGACCAATGGGAATCTCTGGACCTATTTGGCCTTTTGGATCCAACCAATGGCCCAGAACTCAGAACAGCTTGGTTCTAATCTCATGCAGGGCTGTTAAGATAATAGGAAGAGGAGGGCTCCATTAGAGGGAAGGTGGAGGAACGTGCTGCCTCCATGGGAAAGATGCCAACTGGCCTCCTCTCACCCACTGTCCTCTGTTCCTTTGAAAGGAAACTGCTGTCCTGTGGGTAGTTCAAGAAAACGAGGGTTTTTTCCACCTCCTCATTTTCTGAACGGAGGACTGGACACCTGAGCTCAGGATGCACTGGAATTACCGACAGGAGGGGAGGTTCGCTCCATCTAACATGACTGTCAGGCAAAGGAGGAACGGTGATGGAGAGAAATGTGATGCTACTGGTCTTATTCTCTCTTAAAAAATACAATAGACTATCCAAGAGTTCATTTGAAAATGAATGGGGGAAAAAAATAACTAGTTCCCTGTATGGAGCGTCCATGACTGGGAAGGGGCATGAGTGATAAAAATATTCTACATCGTGATCTGGTGGTAGTTACTGGGTGCGTACATAGGTATATATTCCTCAAGCTGCACATTAAAGATGTATATATCTTACTCTACGGCAGTTAAAACAAAAATTCAAAGTCAAAAACCAAAAACCTCAAAAACAAAAACAAAGCTGAGTGCACAAGAAGAAACTTTGAAAAAAAGGTCAAGCATGGTTGCTGCCAGCCCTGCCTCCCTCCAGCACTCTCCTCGCAAGATGGCGCTCTAGCAGAGAGGGCAGAGCGGTAAGATCCTGCCGTTTACTTAGGAGTAAAACTTCTGGTTGATAATGGACCCACATATTGATATTAACAGTGATAAAGCGATCTGAGCACAAATTAAATAGTCCCCAAGAAGAAAGCATTCATGTATGGGGAGCCAAATAAAGACTCATCAAGAAGAATGTGTAGTGCCCTGACATCCCATAAATGTGCTATTTCTTGCCCAGAAGGGATTTCAACTAACTAATAGTCTCTGTGAGGACAAGCTGAGTGTCTCCTGGCTAAAGAGAACTGGTTTCCTGTGGCCACAATGCCTTACAGTTGGCAAGATGACCTTGATCTCGCCTTCCCCAGGACTTCCCTGCTGGAGTATGAGCCCATGTTGCTGCTGCACAAAAACCCCAAAGGATGTCATTACATTAGTCTGAGGGACCAGAACGTAACATTTGTAACAACAGCCACTTGGTGTGAAGAATGAATCAGCTTGGTTTAGGGATCAGAACAGAAAATATGGGCCCAGCGACATACGGACCCCTTCAAGGATAAATCCATTATGTCTCTTGGAAAGATGGGTGGGGAAGAAAGCTGTGAATGGGAACAGGCCTAAGGAGTTGACCATGTGTGACAACTTCCTAGGTAACTTCTGACCTCACACCCCATGCAGAATGTGGCCCTTCCCTCACAGAAGCAGCGAGTGGGGCGGGAGAAGGGCAGGATTCAGGTATCATCGCCAGAGGGACTCTTGAAAGTCACTCAACCACATCTTGTCTGATGCAACTGACTTACTTTCTGCCTCCATGTTTGTTAAAAGTCCCGCCGAATTTATTCCGATTCAGGATGAGAGCAGCAATTTCGGGCACGTAGCGGGCAAACATTGCCTACATGCATGAAACAAAGAAACAAGAGCCAAAAAAAAAATGGCATGCAGAGAGGATTCTACCACAGGGGAGGCAGCAAAACCTCTTGGCATACTTACTTTCTTCCACTAACCGCACTATAGGAGCCCCCGTATTTCTTGCGGTTGCCTATTAACTCTATGATTTCAGGGACGTAGCTGGCAAACATGGCCTGAGGAGAAGATAGGAGACAGAAGAGAGACTAAAAAGACAGGCCAAAGAAAGGGGGAGACCTTTTCAGAAGGGGGGATACTAAGATCTGAAAACACAAGAGGATTAGAACTGCAAAGGTATACATTAATATGTTGAATTATAAAAAATTAAAGCACAAAAAGGTCAAGCTCCTGAAAATACACAGGACAAAACAAACATCAGCCAACCTAGACAACTGAAAAAAATCACAGTTGAGAAAACTACAAGGGAGACAGAAATAAATAAGCTGACATCTACTTCTGCCTGAAGAGAAATAAGTGAAGGGGGTGCATGCTGAAATCACACACACACACATCAGTACAAGAGGAGACCTTTCTTTCTAGTTAAAACTCAAAGGAAAGTCAATGCCTTTATGAGTGATTAAAGACAACAAACACCAAAAGGAGATTAAAAAAATATTAAACTTTTCCATTTAAAAAAAATCGCTAAAAAGCACTAGAGGTAAATCTAGGAAACCACATAGGAGGAAGGGACAGCGAGGAGAAACACAAACCTGCCATGTTTCGTCCAACAGACATTGTGCTCGTGGCGGATAAATGGGTCTCCTTATCTACAAGGACCTCATAGATGCTGAGAAAATGTTCGCCTTAATGTACATATGCACATGGACATTTATATACATTTTCAAATGTATATGTCATATGCATACAAAGAAGAGACGTGTATGCATAATATAAATGCTTGTGCAGTGTACATACGTGAAAGCTGTGCATGAATCAGGATTTTAATCACTTACCTCACACACAGCAAAAATCTAAACTTAAAATGAGCTACTTTGAAAGATAAAATGCAGCAACTGCCAATGTGTTGCCAGAAGTCCCCCTTGAAAATTAAACCATAACAGACCATGATGATCTGTATAGACCAGAAAAGCAAATAGCAAAACTCTGTGACTTAGAATGGGGGAGGAAAAATATCTCACGTGCTGCTGCATATGGAGTTTGCCAGCTGTTTACAAATGCGTCCTCAGCTCATGTGGTGACGTCCACCTGGACGTGACCAGGAGGCTGTCTATCTTCTGACGCGGGACTCGAATCTTGAGGGCAGGCTTCAGCCACAGTGTTTGTTGGAAGTTTGGGGAGGACCATGAAGGGGCTGTGGGAGCTCTTAAAACCGCAAACTGTCTACAGAATATGGGCAGCATCTATCAGGTCAGGTGACAGCCACTGCCCTTGCAGAATATCAGATGCTGAGTTACATTACTAAGGGACAGACACTCTCACTTAATAAGCAAGCATCACTTCCTTAAGACAATTAGATTTTCTCTTGGCTAAATGGCTGTCCCTGACAGGGGCAATCTGCCTAAGTCTCTGGGAAACAATTTAATACACTAAAGACATATGCAGAAAAGTCACCATCGCATTTGGATCCACTTGACTTGATTGTAACACTAAGGCAATCACTTGCTTCCAACGCAGAAACACAATACGAAAATTCAGAGTTTTCAGGAAATGAATAATAGAAAATATTAACGACCATGAAATCAAGAGCATAATAAAGAGTTTTTACCAGTCCCCCGAGGATGAAGAAGACCATGAAGAGGCGCCCGAGTGTGGTTTTTGCATAAACGTCCCCATAACCAACAGTGGACATTGTGACCATGAGTAAATAGACACATTCCCAGTATGTGAGAGCCTGGTTGTTTTGGAAATTTTCCCATGGGTCCCCTGAATTCTCCACCTAAAGCAAGGAGAAAGGGAGAAAAAGGAAAATGTTATATATACACAATAAACCAGGAACAGAAAAGCTCAGGACACGCAGCCCCCTCAACACAAGGAGTCTGCTGCCTGGGCCAAGTCCTGTAAGTGACGGCTCAGAACCCCCAGCAGGTCAGAGAGAGTGGAGTGGTCAGAACACAGACAAGCCTGCCTCGCTGTCTCGGGCAGAGAGGGAAGGAATGGAGGGAGACATCCTCGACTGTTTTTCTTCTCATGAAAATTTTGAGGCCAGCTGAATTTTAGGGCATTGCCTCTGGCCATGTTTTACAGCCTTCTCTTCACAGAAAGAGCCTGAGAGCCCTGCCCCACCCTTTCTCTGAGACTTCCTGCTCCATATCTAAAGGCCGAGGTCAGGGGCTCCCAAAGAAATCCTAGACCCTCCCACAGAGGGCCCCTGTCTTTCATCATTTTGACCAAGGAGACGCCTGGTGGGCCTCGCTCCTTCAGATCTCATGGCCGAACCCCAAACAGCACCTCCTGGAGTCTGACTCTGCTCTCCCTGCTTTGCAGAATGTCCACAATGATTCTATCCTGCACACCGCAGGAATTTCCCCGGGGAGCAGGAAAAGTAAGCTCATGAGAACAGTTTGCATTTGCACAGTCTTTAGACTGAGGGCCACCAAGCTTTTTCTGTAAAAGGCCAGACAGTAAATATTTTCAGCTTTGTGGCCGATAGTTTCTGATCTCTGTAACAACAACTCAAGGCTGCAGTTGTAGCACGAGATCAGCCAGAGTCAATACTTAAAGGATGGGCGTGGTCAGGTTTGAGGAGCCTCAGCCCCAGGGTTGTAGTTGGCCCATCTCTGCTTTAGACTTTACGAAACACTTCCTTTCCTCTCATCACACTTGACCTGCCAACAAAGCTGTGAGGCACCTAGGAGAGGTACTTTAGCCACTCTCAGGAGAGAGCGGGAGACGGGGGCTGGATCTCCAGGTCTACCCCAGATCACAGCCCTACGATATATACCAGATGGCCAAGGCCTATGATCCCCGAGCACGGCCCCAGGCCCCCAGGCCTACAGCTCTGCCTCTGCAGAAAGTTTCCAGGACCCGGCCTGTTCCACACATCAGTATTTGTCCTCACCATGCCATTTTCGTAGAGATTTCCTGGTGAAGCAGAAGGTACTTTACCAGGGGAAGTACCAGGTGGGGTCACTGGGCTAGTGAATACAACTAAGCCCTCTCTATCTGTGATTTGCGCACTTGACAGAATTAGGGCGATTATCTAAGGGTGATTTCAGCCAAGAATCCCGCTAGCAGAAAGTGGGGCGGGGACGACCATCAGATCCAGTGACTGAATGTGAGCCCCGGCTTCCAACCCAGGCTATCTTCCTTTGGATGATAACTACAGAAATCCCAGGGGTAGGTAACTAAATGCATCCTCTAAGCCTTAAGCAGAGAGAGGCTCGGCAAGGGAAGGGTACCTTTACTCAAAGCTTCAGAGTTAGCTGAGGCTCCTTCCAGTTGTAACAGTTTGTGTTTGGATGAAATGTGCTTCCGACAATCGCTATGTTCCCTAAAAGCAGAAAGAAAATCTGCCTTGGGAGGTTAAGAACAGCTTGACTTAATGATACAAGGCTTTCAAAGAGTTATTAATTTAAAGGAATTAATATTTTTGAGATACAAAATAACTTGACAAGTAATCAAGCAAAAGGATCAAAGGTAGCTTTTCGTAAGGGGAAGGTGGAGAGAAACTGAAGGATGTGAATTTGTTGTTTACTGAGAGATGTGGGTCAAACTTCCAACCTCGTCCCCAGGCCTTTTCATGTGTTTGCTGAGGAAGCACTGCCATCTTGTGGCTCATTGGGGTTATTGCAGACAGAATGAAAAATCTACCAAAGCCCCAGGGGCAATACCAGTGCACTGACAAACGCAGGTTAACAGTGTGAACATTGCTCACCATTTGGAACTAGTTTGGGGTAAAAGGGTTGGAAACCCAGACAATTGTGCAATTGCTTCTCCTTTTCCTACATTCTACAGCTGGGCTGAAGTTTCTCTCCAGGGAGAAAAATTTCAGGTAATAAAATGACTGAGAGAGGGGTTTGTTCCAGAAAAGCCAGAGCTAAAGCATCTGCAAAGACACTTACCAAATGGATGAACCCGGCTGCTGTTAGCCACGTGCTGATAAATATGGAGAGCAGATTCACCAGCTTGATGGAATTACTGTGCAAAAGAGACAACAAGCAAAATCCCCAAGTTACACAAGACCGTGGCGGGGCTGCTTCCACAGTGACGATGCCCCCTAGGGGAGAGGCAATCCCCCCTCACTCTGCAGTGTTTTCTCCATTGTAGGGGGATACCCAGAAGGCCAGAGCCTAGAGGAAGAGTACATCTGGGCTACTGAAAATGCTCCCTAAATTAACCCCTCCAATTGTGCGTAGATTTTTTTTTAATTAACTTTTATTTAAAAATTTTTTAAATCTACAGAAGTATTGAAAGAACAGTGTAATGAACACTTGTATGCCCTTCACCTAGATTGATCAACATTTTGCCATATTTGCTTTATCTCTATTCTTTTTCTTTTTCTTTTTTGTTTTTTGAGGAAGATTAGCCCTGAGCTAACATCTGCTGCCAATCCTCCTCTTTTTGCTGAGGAAGACTGGGCCTGGGCTAACATCCACGCCCATCGTCCTCTACTTTATATGTGGGACACCTGCTACAGCATGGCTTGCCAAGCGGTGCTGTGTCCACACCCGGGATCCGAACTGGTGAACCCCGGGCCAACGAAGCAGAACATGTGAACTTTGCTGCACCACCGGGCCAGCCCCTATTCTTTTTCTTTCATTTTATCTTTTTCTAGTCTTTCTCTTCTTTTGGCTGACCCATTTACAGTACAAGTACGTTGCAAACTACATGAGACACCCCCTCAATACTTCAGCATTCAACACCTAAGAAGGACACTGTGCAACACGATCACATACGATTGTCACGCCTAAGAAAGTGAACATGAATTCCATAATGTCATCTAACAAGCACTCTTTATTTAAATGTCTTCAGTTGCCCTGAAATTATGTGTATTGGTGTTTTCATTTCTTCACCCTGATCCAGGAACTAATCGAGGTTCATGTATTGCATTTGGTTATGATGCTGCTTTAGTCCAGGGGTAAAGGACAGATAGTAAATATTTTAGGCTTAGCAGGTCATAGGGTCTGTTACAATTACTCAACTCTGACACTGTAGCATGAAAACAGCCTTAGAGCACATGTAAAGGAATGGGTGTGGCTGTGTTCCAATAAAGGTTTACCTAGAAAAACAGGCAGTGGGCTAGATTATTCATGGGCTGTGTAATTCGCCATTCCCTGCTTTATTTCCCTTAATCTATAATCTGCCCCCTGCTCTTTTTGTTCTTTTTTAATGACATTTACGTTTCTGTGCACCCAGGTCAGCTGTCTTATAGAAGGTCCCAGATTCTGGATTTGTCTGATCGTTCCCCCATGATTAGATTCTGTATAAATTCTTCTGTTATGAACATCTGGCTAGGATGGCGTCACATCTGAAAACCCTAACTCAGTTGCTTGATTCAGGTAGGAACATCAGATTTTGCCACTGAAAGGCATCCATTTCCCTTCATAATTAATGTGTCAACCGTGCAGTGACACTCTGAGACTATATGAATATTTTGTTCCCCAACAACCTTATATCTAATAATTTCAGTATCCACCCGTGTTCCTTGAGTGGCTCAGTTGGAACTCACTAAATTTTCAGCACCCTGAAAGCAGGGGCCTTGTCTGTCTGTATCCTGGGAGCAGTGAGTCCCTGGTGCATAGTAGGGCCTCTATGAAAATGTACTGATGCTAACTGGTCTCCTCCTTGGTACTCTTCCCACTAAACTTCACCCTGTTCACCCCGACTGGGGTATAGCTCCTTGAATGCTACTGTCAGCAGGTCACTTCCCCATCCAAAGGCTCCCTTCCACCTAAATGTTATGTCCAAACTCTCTCCTTTCATCTTCAACACCCACTGAGGTCCCAGGCTCACCTACCATAAGCTCTTGGAACTCTCATCACAGCCAAACTTATTTACTATGTCTACATTTATGCTATTACTCAGCTGGAAAGCCCTGTCCATTTATCCAAATAGTTCCCTCTCTTCAAAGCCTGGTTCAATCCCCACCTCCTCCTTCAAGTGGTTCCACCCACCTGCCATACAGAGTGACTTCTCCTCGTGGCTCTGACCTGCAGGTACTCATTGGTAATGGATCCCACTGTTTTAAGACATCTTTCGTAACGTTGTTTTAGATTGCTGTTTGACTCTTGTGTCCCTAACTGCATCTTGCAGACAAGAACTCTGGGTTCTACCTCTTTCAGTCTCCCCAGAGTGGCCTAACAGCCCACAGTGGGGTGCAGCCCGTCATCATTGATTGATTGATCTCTGCCCTCTCCCACTTCCCTCTCAAGGGGAACCAACGACGTGAATTCTAAGAGTCTATGCTCACAGTAATAGGAAGGGCTAACACTTTTACGGTTCTTTTACAGTGCTTGCCATATGCACCACAGTGCTAAGTGCTTCATGCATATTAACTCTTCTAACCTTCACAACCTCTCTATGAGGTCATCCAGAGGTTAAGAAATTGACCCAAGTTCACACAGAAAGCAGCCGAGTTGGCATCTGAACCCAGGCAGTTTGGCGGCAGAGTCTGCCGTCTGGGCCACCACACTGCAGAACAACAGTCACAGACCGGCATCCATCAGAAAGTCTTTCTTGATCGTGAAAGCAAAGCTGCGCCTCCCCCACAGTCTGCGCACAGGATGTCAAAAAGGTCAGAAAGCGCTGCTCCAAGGAGGAGGGAGACAATCTCGACATATTGATCACCCTCTTGAACTGCCACAGAAAAGAACGGAAAGGAAAAACTCTGCTAACTACGTCTCTATGGGGGCCACATGTGGAGGAATGCAGGAAGAGGCTGTAGTGGGCCAGGCAGCCCAGGGGTTGGAGGAGGACCCCTCAGAGGAGGTCAGGGTCAATGGTTCGAGGACAGGCACGATGCCAGAGCCCAGCTTTCCTTTCTCTTCAATCTTTTTTCTCTTAGTAACTGAGCAGAGGAACCCACGGTCTTAGTCTCCCAGAGTTGGTTCTGACAGTCCAGGGAAAGAAACAGCAGGTATTCTCAGTTTTGTGGGTGAGACTGATCTTTTGAAATGTGTGGAAAAACCTCCTTCTGGTTCAAAAACAGACTAGAAAAACAACAAAGATGTCCATTCTGTCTTTCTTGGTCATTTCTAGAGTTTCCAGATTATAATAATTGTCAATATTTATCAAGCTTTGTTATCCTTTAGGCACTGTGTTGAGTTCTTCATTTTCTTCAGAGTTTTACCATCTATCCTTGGATATAGATACATCATTGGTCCCACCAACTAGATAAGGAAACTGAGGCTTAGTGTGCTTAAGAAGCTTCCCAAGGACACATGGTTGGTAAGTGGTGGGGTCAATATTCAAACCTGAGAGCATCTGATCCAAAGGCTGCTCACCTAAAGCCTTGGGAGAGGCAGTACAGAGGAGCCATGTGGACCACTGTTTCTATCACTCTTTCTACAGCTCTTCCTCAAGGACAGCCCTGTGGATGCGTTGGGTGTCAATCAAAGGTCCCCACCTCTCCCTCTACCCAAGTGGCCTGAGCCAGGCTGGCCAGTGGAGGAACTCCCAGCTCTGAAGAGCTCCGAGGTAGGGCTTATCAGAGACATTTTTCAGAAACTGAATGGGAGAGAGAGATTTGGGTGTAAAAAAACATAAGCCTGGAATGCTAGAGGGCCACCTGCCCTGGAGAAAGCCTGCCTGAGAGGGAAACTCCAAAGAGACAGAGAGAGAGACAGAATCCGGATGAGAGAATCTGAACCCCTTGATCTAGACATGCCTAGTTCCCCCTTGGACCTCCAGTCATTACCAAGGCTAGCTTGAGGTGGACTTATCACTTGCAATTAAAAGTCATCTGCTTATGGGGCTGGCCCTGTGGCCGAGTGGTTAAGTTCGCGCGCTCCGCTGCAGGCGGCCCCGTGTTTCGTTAGTTCGAATCCTGGGCGCGGACATGGCACTGCTCATCAGACCACGCTGAGGCAGCGTCCCACATGCCACAACTAGAAGAACCCACAACGAAGAATACACAACTATGTACCGGGGGGCTTTGGGGAGAAAAAGGAAAAAATAAAATCTTTAAAAAAAAAAAAAAAGTCATCTGCTTATAATGGAAGGGACTGATATCCAAAATGCTCTCTGAGAACCTAACAAGGGATCAGGTCTATGAAGTAGATCTGGGACTCTCCATCTGAGTAAGGAGGGCAGATCCTGTATGACCCACTATTGTGCAATTAGTTCTGTGGCTCTGGAAGCTCTGCTATGAATCTGGCATTTACAAAGGAAAGCACACATCCGGCAAACCCTGGCCTTGGTCTCCTTTTCCAGACACTACCATGGGCCACGTTAGCACCACCTCACCTCTAAATGTTTTCTATAGCTGTGAATGGAGATCACCAACTGACAAAATAATGTTTAAAGTCTTCCATCTAAGCCTCTCCTTAGAGCTGAAAGATACCGTAACTCTTGCCTTTCTGTTCCCTGGAGCAGCTGACCAGCCCTGGAGGCCTAATCAATGGCCTTCTAGGGTCTTTTTGTTTGGAAGGACACCCCCCCACAACCAGAGATTGGAGGAATGGAAGTAAGACACATAGATATAAGGCATCCACCAAACGAGCTGTATCAGGTGAAGCAACCCTGGCAATCGATAAGCTGAACATTGTTGTGGCTACATCCCCACCACATCCTGTCGCCAACTAGTTCTCAATGGGGAGTCAAAATAGAGTGAAATCCTCCTGCCTCTACCTGCTAAGCCCTCCACGGTGTGCTCCAACACAAATGATGAGGAGCAGGTGGCTGGTGGCAAATGGAGAAATCTCAGGGAAGCATGTAGTGTTCACTTTCTCAGACGATAATTAAGTACCAGGTTGCTTCACTTATATACTCCCAGATCCTTGGGGCCTAAACAAAGCAGTGTCCCAACAATAACCATGTGGAGCCCTCTTGAGAGATGAAAACTATTGGAGTCTCTGAGCCTCTTGGTGCTTTGGAAAAATGACCTAAATACGGTGGTGGTTATTAATCTCTAAATGATTGTCACAGTGCTGGTAATAGTGCTTAAGGGAGCTCTTGCTGTGCGTAGAACATTTAATCATGGTTGCTGAAAGGGTCCATATTCAGCACTGAAATCTGATTACTTGTATGGCATCGGCATCATTATGGAACCCCAGTATTAGGAATTTGCTTTCCAAATTAAACTCTACGACCAGGCAATCATCTAAAAGCTCTGTGCAAAAGATGCAAGATTAAGTCTTGGGGGACTTTCTCCATACTCTGAAATTCGATC
The DNA here is from genome assembly GCF_037783145.1 of Equus przewalskii. NCBI lineage: Eukaryota > Metazoa > Chordata > Mammalia > Perissodactyla > Equidae > Equus > Equus przewalskii. The sequence continues at coordinate 64,539,824 of NC_091831.1, forward strand.
CTCATCAGGTTGTGTAGGGGTCTTTGAAAGGAGGAGGGGCAGGGCTGTGTGTTTTGCAGGCAAAAGAGGCCACTGGAGATAGTCATAGGCTTCATGGCCAAGCCCAGGGGTCTGAGCCAAACTAAGTTCCCAATGGTTAGAATGATTGGAACTCTTTAGATTCTAGCCCCCTTCCCATGACTTGAGGGAGGGATGGATTGTGACCTTATCATGAGAACCTAACTCATCTAAAGAAAATCATTTTCAAGTTTTCCATTGTTGTTTCTGGGTCCCTATCTTGTGAGTTCTTACCAGCCATTAGAGAAATGTGCATGAGTGGATGCAGTGAATCATCCAAGGGCAGGCACAAGAAACTTTTCTGTTCTTGTGGATCAGAGACCTTTTCCAGGGCTTCATAGATCCTAGGAGACACAGTCTGTCTCCATAGATACCGGAAGAATGAGAGTCTGTCTCCAGAGACACTGGGAAAATGAGAGTCTATTTCTTTCTGAGATGATAGCTGTAAGCCCAGAGCCATTGGGGGACATCTTTGCCTTCAGTGTAGTCAACAAGATATGTTTTGGTTAATATTGAAAATATCATCCATTTTCAACAAAAAAGTGTAAATTTGTCCCTATTCTACCAGTCCACTATTTTCCTCTTTGTTTATGGCTGAGGGTACAGCCAGGTACCAACAGCCTTAATTTGGTTTATGCTCCCTTTGCTGGACAGATGTGAAATACCCACCCTGAAAAGTCGACTGGACTGTACCACACTGAGATAAACGGTCTGAACTATATGATACGGAATGAAGCAAAATTGAGTTCTGTCAATTCTACCCCTTAAATATCTCTAGATCCCTCCTCCTCTGCTCCCCCTGACTCGCACTGCCTGAGACCATTCCCCAATACCACTTTCCTGGACAATTGCCCCAACTGGTCTCTTGGTCAATGACCTTAGACACTTCAAATGCACTCTCTAAACAATTGGTGAAATAGTGGATCTTTCTAAAACGTAAATCTGACCTTTCCCTCTCCTGTTAAACACTTCAACAACTCTCTCTCTCCCTCTGAGTGCAATCCATGACATGTCAGGGCCTTCATGAGGTGGCTTCTACCTACACCTCCCCTTACAGTCTCCACATCAAATATTCTTTTTTAAGACCTTAGCCTTGGAGCTATTTCTGAGGTCATATAGGTAGTACAGTGATTTTAGTTCCCAAAATGCCCTCCCAAAAATGTGTTTTTTAGGTAAATGATGATACATACATATCATGGAATGGAATGCTATGTGAGAAATAAAAGTGACACGGTAGAATATCAGTAATGGTTATCTCAACCATTGGTGGTGGTGGGGAAATTTTACTTTATCTTTGATGTTTTTCCATATTGTTGACATGCTTACAATGAGCACATTATACTTTAATAATTAGAGGAAACAGTAATGCAATTTCCACTTTAAAAACATCACTAGGTGATATCATGTTTTCGTTAACAATATCTACTACATTAAATGAGAATTGGAATGATGGCCTTTACACAGAGCTGTTTACTCTGCTCTGATGGTAGAATAAGTGTCTGGTCACCTGTAAGTCTGCTCGCCAGTTTGCAGGGCAACAGAGGAACTTCCAGAAGTTCAGACAATGACACGGAGTCTCCCAGTGCCCCCCTTAAAAAGTCATTTTCAGGATACAGGGTATTTTAGGCCCTTCTGTTGGCAGGTCCTGATGCTGTCCCATAACTGTGATTTGTCTCTTCCATCTATGTTTTTTTCCTGTAATCCTATTTACTCTGGTTTCCTTTTGCTGCTTCTTAATTCTTTCTCTCTTGTTCTCATTCTCTCCTCTCCAGCCACCCCCAACCCATATAACTCTCTGCTTTGTTTCTTCCAGCTCTTGGCCAAGTGAGGCAGCCAAAGAACAGAAAATGAAACTGCAATTTCAAATCATGTCTGCGATGTCTCCATCCCTACCTGTGCCACAGATTGGTGGGGACTGGCCACCAGAGAAAATCCAGACAAAAACCCCCTAAAGATTACGGGGCTCCACCCACCCTCCTGGACAGTCCCCATGAAAGTAGCAGAGTACAGACAAGTCACCAGGAAATCGCTCAAAGTCTGAAGCCCTACAAAAACCAAGGCTTCCATTTCTCTGTGGCAGAGCCTGTGGGATCTGTGCTTGTGCTTGGTGTACAGAAGGAAGGAGCCAAGATTAGCCAGGCACCTGGAGAGAGAACGGGCTCAGAGAGTTGTTCTAAAGCTCTCGACTTCTTACAATTAAATGAAGTTTTAACCTGTGCCTGGTGATCTGGCCTCTTCACCTGCCCTCCTAACCTCATCTTGCTTTTTTCCACCACAGAACCCCTAGTCTCCAGGAGCAGAGAATCACTCAAAGTTCTTCAAAGGGCCATGTTCGCTCACCTGTGTGCTTTCTGCAGCTTCCTTGCTTGGAAGTCAGCCTCACCTTCCCTATCTCTCACATGCAACCCCAGCCTCAACAGCATAACACCTAGCTTTCCACAAGGCTTACCTAAGATACCCCTTTTGCCTTGAAAACATCATTGACTGCCCCACACTCATGCCAAGCCTTGCTAAATTACCCTCCTCCGTGCCTCACACCCCTGGGCGTACCTGTATCTCAGAGCAAGCACACTGCCAGTTAGTCTGGCTCTCCCGCCCCCAGTGAGCTCTCTAATAGCAGGACAATATCCTAGTACCCACCTTGCTGCTGGCACAAAAGGGTGCTGAATTCAAGCTTGTTGAATGGACTCAATCACCTGATAGTGACCATAAGCAACAGGGACTGGGAAATCCAGGTTGTGGGGTTGTGATGAAAAGCACCCTCTGACAATAGAAGGAGTTTAATTCCAGGGGGCGGGTGGTGCTGGGGAAATGCAGACTGCCCAGCAGCCTGCCACTCCATGACTCTTCCCGAGGGCCACTCTCTCTCAATTTACAGCCACCTCTTTCCCTAGCTGGCTGCTCAGCTTTCTCCCCTCTGCCCTGGGAGAATGAGCCACCCATGGCTGGAGAGTTAGCAGGTGGACTGTTCAGCAGGATGCCAATGCTACTTCCTGCATCCAAAAGAAAGACATTTTCTCCAAGGAATGGGAAGCCCCTGGGTCTCTCAGCAAAAGTCCAGAAAAAGCTATTTTATTCAGATGGCTCATCATTCTCCCAAGTCCAGAAAGGATCCACACAGAATACAAGGAAGGTGAGAACACAGTTCTCTTCACATTATTCCTCAGAGTAATGGCACCTTCCTAAAACGCTGGTGTCAGAGAAGCAAAATTCCCCTAATTTATGAGGTAAATGCAAAACAGGGAGACAGAGGCATTATACCAGGTTAGAGTGTGGATGATTACACATAAAACTGTCCCTAATAGAAAAAACAAAAACAAGTGTCTCTTAAGGACAGCCCCTGTACTCACCGATTCTACCTTTCAAGATATCTAGTGGAGCAAATACAATATGGGCAAACATTGGAGATTGTTAGCTTTGTTGATAATTTTAATTTCAAGAGTACCATGAGTTCATTGCACCGAAGAGCCATAAAAAGGCAGAATCAAGATTATTGTCACTAAAAGGAAATTGGAAGAATAACAATATTCACTCTATATCAATGATATTGATTATTGTTATGTGCCATCCAGTTGGCTCCAACTCCTGCTGCACCTATGAATGCATGATGCCCACAATGTCCTGTCCTCAACAGCCCTACTCAGCTCCTGTAGACTCATGCCTACGGTTTCGTTTTTGGAATCAATCCATCTCACATTTGGTCTTCCTCTTCTCCTGCGGCTTTCTACTTTTCCCAGCATTATTATCTTTTCCAAAGAATCCTGCCTTCTCATGACATGCCCAAGGTATGACAGCTTCAGTTTTATCATTTTATATTACATACTATTAAATAGAGGGCAGATAAATTCTGACTCCAAGATAATGAAAGTGAAGGGTGGTAGGACATACTACAGAAGACTTCTATGACATTAGACGCTCATTTTCTTTTTAACTTGGCTATTAGAAAATGAATTGACCCCACATCCACATAGACCAATAGTTGGGGAGGGGAAACCAATTTGGATTAAAACAAACCAAAATAAACAAATAAAAAACACTGAGACCCAAAGAGGAAGACCAAGATCCAGTTGCATTTATTGGTTGTGACAAAGTTGGGAAGCTGAGTCCCAGCTCAGTTATTGGGAAAACGGCGCTGAATCCAAAGCCCCCAAAATGCAGGTACGTTAATTATAAATCACAAAATACAGAGGTGCCCCGTTTTTAATCACTTATCAAACATGTTAAAGCCAACCAAAGAGGAAATGGAACATTAGCAGTGAGCTTCGTAAAGTGTAATTTCCTATAAGAGAAATTTATGACCTGTACTTATTCTCCATTAGAGCACATCTAACCTCTTTTATTAGTTTATTCATCAAGGCAGCCCTGGGCTCGGGCCAACTCTGTGAAACCACAGGTCATCAGGAAAGGAATCTCTGGGGGATTTTTCCTCCTGGTCCAGTAGTGTTTTCCAGATCACAACACAGTTAACAGAAGTAGCCATGGTGCATTCGGCAGGAGGTTTTTAGGTATTCCCCAAAAGGCAATTCACAGAGCAAGCTCCAGGGGCTACACTAGCTGTAAAGTGAACAACTAAAATGTACTTTGAAATGAAATGATTTTCTGTTTGCCGTATGAGGTTTGTGATTGCCTCTCAAAGAGTATTGCCTCTATTGCTTTTACAGCCAGGTGCAGTTCTTATTTAGTGATGTAATAAAGAGGCGATTTAGAACCTGGGAGCAAGGACTTCCCAGTCAATGAGCAGATTTATCCCTCACCCACTGCGCACCTCTCCCCAGGATGTTAGGCTGATTTCCAAGCAACCTCACACAGTCCCCCAAAACTGTCTCTACTTCCCCACATGCATGGCTGTTTCTCTCTCTTTACCATACAGACCCCAGCCCTGCAAAAGAGAGCAAGCCAACCCCTATTCTGGGCTTTCTCCACATCTCTGTGTTAAACCACTCTTTCTGTGAATGAAAGAACTTCAACTTTATTGTGATGAAAGCAAAGACATTTGATATTTACAACTTGGCATCGGGGACTAGAATGAGGGAAAAATATGAAAAATAACATCTTACCTTGTTTTAAGGATATTCAGAAACTGCAAAATTTCTGAAAACTGGATCAGTCTGAGAGCTCTTAAAAATCTCAAACCTGGAAAGAGAAATGAAATAGAGATGCTTTATTTACAATGTGTGGTTTTAGCTGTTTGATTTACAGCTGCCAGGGGTGAAGGGAGATGAAGTTCTTGCAGAAGATTGAACCATCTGGTGCCTTGGACTTAGTCCTTCCTTTTGATTCTTGACTGGTTTAATCTCAGCTGGTAAACTGACCTCATTACGGGAGGCCTGTGAGAGCCTCTGTAGAGGAAGGTCTGGTGGGGAGAGCCCAGTTCAGTGAGCTTTCTCATTTGTCCATCTCTGATTTAAAGCACTGTTTTTAAGTTACCTCGTTGTCTGAGAGGATTTTGTTTCTGAAAAATACTGGGAATAGCTCAGGGTAACCCTTGTGCTAAGAGTAGATTAGGAAAAAATCAGATAACCTTATATCCTTGACGGACTTTATTAATCTTTATCTTTAGTCCTGATAAAATGAAAAGCATAGCCCACAGTGTTATCTGTTTTCTACAAGGTTCCATATTTTTCTCCCAATCAAAAAAAAAAATCAGATCCGTAAGATCTCACCCCATAACTTTAGGATTCAAAACTTATATATAATTCTACTTTACTAAGTGTCAAGATAAATGTTTGTCCTTTCTAAATCAGCAACCTCTCATGAATGGAGAAGAGCCAGTGTTCTAGGTGGCAGAAGAGAGAGGGAGATGGGGAAGGAAGACACAACTAAGGATCAAAGGAAATATACAATATTGTTGTGTTCTTATAGCCCAGGGTAAAACATATTTCTGTTGAGATCAAATTCATCAGTCAAAAACATTCTGAGTCACTCATGGGGCTTTGATGCTTGGCCATCATGCAAGAGAATTGCTTACAAAATACTGATTAGCACAGCTTGGAGGTACTTTCAATATCATGTCCTCTCCAGAGGGGATCTTCTTTTGCAGATTTTCTGAAAGCATTTTATTAAGTGTCTCCACGTGCCAGGGTGGGCTAAAGTGCTGACAGGCAGGTCAAAGTCAACAGGTGAGACTTTATTCTGCCCCCAAAAGTGAAGCAGAAAGGGGAGTAGAATGCACAGTGGTGGGAAGAAGCAGTAAGGATTCACTAGAGATCCAGGAAGGATCAAGGAAAGGAAACAGACTGAAGTGTTTCCCAAACAGCTCCACTGTGGGCCCAGTTGATTACTTCTTCTTTAGCATAAGGTAACAAGGAAAAACCAACCTAAAGCCCTTGGGGGGAAATCCCCACTGCACAAGAGGGAGAAAGGATAACGACTCAAGAGGAAAATTTCTCATCTGAAAAGGATTTGCCTTCATGAAGAGAAGATTTTTTCAGAAAGCACTGGCCTCTAGCCTAAATGATATTTATATTCCTTTTATTAAACAAGAAAGTGCAGAGATGAGAAGGGATGTTGATGAACTGAAAAGGCTCAGGAGCCAAAACACAGTCCTAACCAAACTAAAGAAAGGTTGACGTAACACTGCTGAAAAGTGAACTGGAAGCAGAGTGCAAAATGGGGAAGTCACCTCAGACCACAGAGAAAATAACAAAAGAGAGGAAAAAAGATGAAAGATGAAACTTCCGAAGATAGAAGTGGATATCACAGAGATCCAGCCTATGAATAAAATGTGTTCCCAAGGAAAGTACAAATCACACAACATGTAGATCATAAGTAATGGCCAGGACATGATGGGAAAGAACTTTCTAGATATGAAATAGTCACTCGAGATTAAAAGGTAAAATGAATGACCAGCTCTTAGAGACCAATGCCAAAAAGTATCTGACCTTTTTTCTTCAAATTTCAAGCATTAAAATAAATGAAAAAAATAAAAATAGGAATGATGTATCAGGGTGGGGAGAGAGTCACCATTAACACAACTAAGATCATATCATATACACAGCAGGTGATAAACAGCAACTGGGCAACACGCAGAATGTTAAAACAAGGAGAGTCCAACCCAAGATTTTTATACCAGTCAAGTAAGTTGTTCAACAGTAAACACAATTGAAAAAATATTCTCAAATATCCAAGGTCTCAGAAAATACATTGTTTGCGCAAAACATCTTCAAAGAAGTTCCCAAGCCTTATTCAATCAGAATGAACAGCGGGGACTGGAAGGCGCATGCTAAACAAACTGCTTTTTGTCCTAAGCATCCAGCACACCAGATACAGCTGATCTCACTCCATCACCATCATCACACACTACGGAAGATAAAATAACAATTTAGAAACTTGAGGCAGAAAAAGACTGTCTGCGCTGAAACCAGTCAGGGACTTAACGAATGCTTTAGTAATGAATTACCCACTAATAGTTTTATCCTGAAAATCTTGTTTGTGCATATTTTTTTTCCATTTATGGAAACAAAAATAGAATACAAATGACCCAAACTTTGAACTGATTTCTTTCTTTTTATCATTAAGTGATGCCTTTTGCATCCTGTAGTATTATTTGCTTGTAGCTTGCCATTGTTTTAAAGTGACTCACAAAAATATAATAGAATAAAAGCTTTCCTTTTAATTGAGATGTACGAAAATAAAGGTGGGGAAAAAAATGAATGCAGCAGCCACAGGTCCTGTACACTTGCTAGAGGTAAAGTGTAGATCTAGCCCCGAGTACTATGTCAACAAAGGCAAGCAGGGAGACACTATAAGATTAATAAGCTATTAAAAAGAAAAACAATGGGGCCAGCCCAGTGGTGTAGTGGTTAAGTTCCCGCACTCTGCTTTGACAGCCTGGGGTTCACGGGTTGGATCCTGGGCGTGGACCGCCACACTGCTCATCAAGCCATGCTGTGGCAGTGTCCGACATGCAAAATAGAGGAAGATTGGCACAGATGTTAGCTCTGCAACACTCTTCCTCAAGTGAAAAAGAGGAAGATTGGCAACAGATGTTAGCTCAGGGCAAATCTTTCTCACCAAACAAACAAACAAACAAAAAAGAAGCCAGTTCTCAGGAGAGCAGTTTTTCCCAGGATGAAGACCAGAGAGAAATGTCTCCCTGCAAAAGGAACTCAGGATCAACAGGAGCAACATGCTCATGGGCTCAACATAGATGGGCTTTCTGTATTTGATTGCTTTGTGTTGGTCATTTTCAAGGCATTGGGTTTCATTAACGTGAAGGAGTAAACAAAGTTCTACATGGGTTAAAAAAAAATCAGTCTACATTTTATCCTTAGATCAAGCCAAGCTATCTGGAGAAAAGGTGGGTCTGAAGTATGTATCCTTCAGCCTGCAGTTCACAACAGCTCCCTAACTGCTTTCTGTCTGGGACCCACTGAGGATTATTCTCGGCACAGCAGCCAGAGTGAGCCTGGTAAAAGGTAAAATGGATCACGCTACCCCTCTGCTCAGAATCTTCCCACGTCCCCTAGTTCACACATAGTAAAAGTCAAAGTCCGTCAAGGACCTGCAGCAACTCCACCTACCGCTTCCTTTTGGAGCTGACAGCCTCCTCTTTCTATTACATTTCCTCTGATCTGGCTGTCTTCCTCAGTGATTCTTGACTGTACAGGCATGCTCTGCCTCATGGCCTTTGCAAATGCTGTTCTCTCTGCTTGGAATGGTCTTTCCCAGATGACCACATGATGCACTCCCTCACCTCCTTCAGGTGTTTACTCAATGTCACTATCTCAGTGAGACCTTCCCTGGCTGCCCTAACCAAAACTGCAACGCCCCCTCACCACCCTCCAAAACTCTTTACTCCTGTTGTCTGCTTCACTCTTCTCCACAGCATGAAGCACTAGTGTTTTATGTACTTATGTTATTTCCTTTCTGTCCTCTTATTTCTAGTGTCAGGTCTGTGAGAGGAGGGGCTGCTGTCAGCTTCGCGCATGGCTTCACTTCACGTACCTAAAACAGTGGCTGGCATGGTGGAAATGCAGTAAATACTTGCTTGAATTGAATGAGTGAATCAAACTTTTGAGAAAGAATTAGATGGTGGAGAGCTAAAGGTTAGATACTCTGAATTCAGAACTCTGAGACCACACACTGCTTACTGAAAGGAAAAGCCACAAGCTCTGAAGGTTCACCTGACAGAGGTCAGGGCTGACGCTCTCAGGAAATATAAAGAAGCCCAATCAGGGAAGAGCCTTCACCAGTGGTCACTCTGCTGCATCCAGAGAGGTTCTCAGGAGCATGGACAGCAACCTCAGGTTACAGAAGGAGGCCAAGGAAAGGGATGGGCAATGCCTAAGTGACGAATTATTCATCTTCTTTGCTTTATACTACTATATTCGTATTATTTATTCCATACAACTTAAAATCTCTGAAATAAAATGATTTTCTAAGGAAATAGGAAATGGCTATAACAGTTGTGAGCAAGAAAATGTGTGTGTACCAAAAAACACAAATTATGCCACCCCCCCACAAAGGTACCAGGTCCAGATGGTTTTACAAGTGAGTTCCTTTAACCTCACTTGAAAATGGAATTTTCTCCCTTGTTCTGTGCTCTGTATTGGTTTAGAAAGCTGGCATTACCTAGAAACAGGTACCCGACACATTTTTAAAAAATTGGCAAGCTCATCACACTAATGACTAACCACAAGAATCCTACATAAAACACTAACATATCCTATCATATATTAAGTGAAAAATGAGTTGTAGTGGGTGTTGTGGGGTGCAGCCCATATCCCTTCCTTCTTCAGGGATCTTGATTCATCCCTGGCTCCTGGGAAGTGACCTTACCCAAGGCATGGGAATTTTTTATAACTCCCCAGATGATTCCATCGTGCAGACAAGTTTGGGAACCACCAGTTTAGAGTATCTTTTCTTTACTTCTTTTAACATTTAACTTGTTAATCCATCTTGATGTGTTTATTTATTTTTGGTTAATAGTGTACCAAAGGGACCAAGTTTTATTTTTTCCCCTAAACAGTTAGCAAATTTCCCTCTACCTGAGTAATCACTTGAAAATCTAAAACTGGTAATATACCCACTAAACCTGCTGCCTCTTTACTTAAAGTAATTTTAAAGAACATGCTGGCTAACTATAAGTTAGAAGAAATCAATAGTATAATAAGAAACTAATTATAAAATAAAGCATTCACCTTAAGATCTTAGAGAAAAAGTAGTCTTAATATTAAGATGTAGATGATTTCTACTTTAGTGTTTATAATCAAATAATGAGAAAACCAACGAAGATTAAAAGTGATAAAATGTTCCAAATTATTTTATGGTGGCAAACCATAACAATAATATTATAGACAAAATAATATAAAGTACTGGCTGATCCAATAAAGAAGCAAATAGAAAAAATGTCGTGCACAATTAATTCCTAATAAAACTTGAAAATCTCAAGGAGGGGACGACTTTCTGAAAAATGTAAACTTTAAAGTTGACACACACTCACAAAAAAATTATAGAATAATAATTGAGATATAACTTGAGAAATTTATTAACAGTTTCCTCTCAGAGAATTTGTACACATATAATTTATTATTAAATTCTTAAAAATGTTTACATTTTACTGCAATACTAAACTATTCCATAACACAAAAAAAGATGGAAAGCTACATAAACCTGGTACCAAAAACTGACTTTCAAAGCACAAAAGTAAAATAATCTCACTAAGATTAGAGATGCTAAAATTCTACATAAAATATCAATAGAGAAAATTCATTAAAATAATAATCCAGAGCATTCTGGTTAAACATAGCAGATTGAACCAAATAGTTTATCTCTGCCTCCTCTCAAAACCTCACTAAATAATACTAAAGGGGGAAAAAAAACAGTATAATCTCGCAAGGACAAAAAGAAGGAAAAAGAGACTAAAGTATATAAGAGAAAACGATAACATGTTGGTAAATGAAAAGTGGATATTCTATTGGAAAACCTAACTTCACATTTGTACAACATATATAGTAAGAATATATATATATATTCTTCTATATATATTCTATCATATGTATTCTAAGAAAAAATATATTATCCATAATAATAACATAATATCAGAAATGTCCTTGGAAAATAAATTTCGATGAGGAATACCACAAAGACTGAGACAGAGATGGGGGGTGGGGGGATCATAGTGAAGAAAAGAAAAACTGTTCAAAAGATGAAATGAGGTGACTGAGACTGGAAGGAGGGAAGCTGCGACAACGACACTGACTGGGGCACAAACAAGATCACCCAGTACACAGTATAAGTGTGGGCATTTTAGTTGTTAAAGCAATATCCTGAGTGAACTGGAACTCCTAGAAAAAAGAGGTTTTGTCCACAGCTGTAAAACCAGCTATTGGACCAAAACGCACTGCTGCACACTCCAGCACTCCCCAGACAAGTTGCAACAAACAAAGACAGCATTCACATACAGCCCAGTAGAAAATCTCAAATGCAAAGAGGAGCATCAAATCAAGAATCACCAAACATCTGAGGAAAGTCAATCCTTCTTTGAAGAAAGGCACAGATTCTAGCAAATTGACACCTTGAGGATACAATATTGACAAAGCAACAACTTTAGAAAAAGTTTAATTGGAACACATAAAGAGTTGTGAGATAATACGTCAACTCAACAAAAATCAACTAAATATCTTAGAAATTAAAATCTTGAGTATTAAAAATTGAAAAGACTAACTAAACAGAAGAATGGACATAGCTACATACAAACCAGAGGGCTGGACTATCTAACAGAGGTCTCCTCATACAAAGAGACAAAAGCATGAAAAGTACAAAAGAAAAATTAAGAGACATGGAAGACAGGGGTTCATTCCAGAAGGAGTAAAGGCAATAGAAAGCAGGAAAAATTCAAAATAATATTAGAAGAAAGTTTCCCAGACCAAAAAAGCAGTCTGCATCCTCAGACTGGAAAGGTCTGCTAAGTATCCAGCAGGCTAAAATTTAAAAGACCCAAATCTAAGCATAGTATGGTCAAATTTTAGAACATCTGCGTGAAGATATAAACCCCTCAAAGCAGTGAGAATCAATCTATTGTCACAATTTTCCTGGCTGCACTAGATGCAAGAAAACAAAGGAAAGATATCTTCATAATTCTCAGGATAAACTTTTTTTTTTTTTTTTTTGGCGTATAAGCCTCCATTTTTTTTTTTTTTTAAAGATTTTATTTTTTCCTTTTTCTCCCCAAAGCCCCCCGGTACATAGTTGTGTATTCTTCGTTGTGGCATGTGGGACGCTGCCTCAGCATGGTCTGATGAGCAGTGCCATGTCCGCGCCCAGGATTCGAACCAACGAAACACTGGGCCGCCTGCAGCAGAGCGCGCGAACTTAACCACTCGGCCACGGGGCCAGCCCCTCAGGATAAACTATTTTGAGCCAAGAAAGACATACTTAGCTGGCTGGTAGAAAAATAAATCCAAAAAGAAGTGATAAACAAGAAGCAATGTGGGAAAAGAGTAAAAGAAACGGATTACTTTATATGTTGACTGAATATTATAAAAAATAATAAATAACAGTAATGATCCAAAAGTAAAACCTCCAGATGACACTATATGGAAGATGGAGGTATGAAGGAGAAAGGGCAGTGAAGGTAAGAAAAGTGTGCTAAAGTTCTTGTCTTGCTTCAGGAGAAGATACTACTGATTATTAATAGAAAATTGATACTTATATTAATTAGACATCAATATTGATACTAATATCAATATTGATATTAATTAGATATCAATCTATAATTGATATTAATAGAAAAATTTACATTTAAGTACATGTATCAAAAACTTAAGAATATATTTGGAATTATAAGTTCCAAATCTTAGAGGGGAAAACAGAACAAAAGAATTTGATCAATTCAAATAAAGGAAAAGAATTGTGAAAAAGGAAACTAAAAAAAGCATATTAATTAGAAAATACTACTGCAACAGCAAAAAGAGCCTAATTATGTTAGTAGTCACAACAAAACTGAATGAGTTAAATTCATCTGTTAATAGACAAAGACTCAGATAGTATATAAACAGCAATAACACATTCCAGTTGCACGCTATTTGTAAGAGATACACTGAGAACAAATTTATAGGAAAGTTAGAAATGAAAGGCTGAAAGATATGTAGACAAATGCTGACAAAAAATGAGGCAAACAAAGCAATAACAATATCAAATAAAGTGGCAGCTGCTGTGGAAATGTATAAAAGAAATAAAGAATAATACTTTATATTGATAAAAGGAACAATCCACCAAGAATATGTGACAGTGAAGAAACTTTATACACCTAAGAATATACCTTTGAGATACATACAGAAGAGAACCTGACAAAAATGCATCAAACAACAAAAAATTGGCAATGACACATCACAGTGGGAAACTCTAATCTCCATTTTTCAGAAACCATCCAAAAAGTAAGCAAAAATACAGAATATTTGCAAAATATAGAATTCCTTGGGATTTATTCATATATATCTATCCGAATGGATGGACAGACAGAACATCTGTATATTCTTCAGTAAACAAGGATCACACATTCTTAAGTAACAACCACTGAACAGTCACAAAAACTAACCATGTATTAGACCACAGAGAAATTTCACCAAATTCCAAAATTCAGAAATCATATAGGCCACATTTAGCACAAAACAACAGAATAAGAAAATCACAAAAGGATAGGGCAAATAGATTATATTATATAGAGAAGAATTTAATATATGATAAAGAAGTCATAACAAACCAAGAGGGAGGCAAGCACTATGCAAGAATAAAGGAACAATTGCTTCAACCTAACCCATTCAATCAATTTAAACAGCCACCTCATATCACAATGGCAATTAATTTGAGAAGAACTAAAGTTAAATATAAATAATAAGCCATGTAAAAACTGAAGAAAATGTAATTATATATTTATTAGTTCTCTGAAGACACGAAGGATTTCTAAACTCAGAAGTGAAAGGAATCATAAAAATTTTTAAATATCAGATCAGCCATCATAAAAACATCAAAATTCTACATGTCAAAAAAAAGTAAGGAAGATAAAATGATAACCTACTAGAAAAATAACTTAATCAAATATGATATAATATGGATAAATTCTTTGTAATGTCAAAAGCATGTCTGTAAAATACTAGTTCACTAGTTCATGAATAGGCAAAAAAAAAAATCATAAACAGGTACCTCACGAAATCAGAAATACAACTAGTAAGCAACCACTAAAAATTATTACACTTGGCTGAAATAAAAGAAATGCAAATTAAACAAAAATACAGTAACATTGTGTTTATTGTACTTCACTAGCAATAAATTTGAGTTTCACCTACTAGAGACGACTCTGCAATGAAACTCTTATAATTTGATGATGGAATTGTAAATTGATACAGCATTTTCAAGTAACTCCGCATTCTGAGACAAACTGACTCCATCTCTGGGAATATAGCCTAAGAAAATATGACAAAATATGGGAAAATGCTACAAAAACAAAGATGTCCATTGCAAAATTATTCATTAAAGAAGAAAAACAGACAGCAGCTTAATATCTAAAAATAGGTCTGCTTAACCTTAGTCCATCTTCTTCCCGGGATATTATATGAGTTCAAAAAATAATGTAACAACGAGGAAAATGCTTATGATATAATGTTAAATTAAAGCAGTAGGCTATAGAAGACACAGAAAGTAGAATGGTAGTTACCAGAGGCTGGGGCAGGACGGGAGGCGGGGCGTGGGCAGCAGGGGGAAGAGTAACTGTTTAAGGGACACAGTTTCAGATTTGCAAGATGAAAAGATCCTGGAGATCTGTTTCACAACAATGTGAATGCACTTAACACTACTCAACTGTACGCTTAGAAACAGTTAAGATGGAAAATTTTACGTTCTGTGTTTTTTACCACAATAAAAAAAATAGCAAACTGGAAACACTGAAGAAAAAAAGTAAAATATAACATGCATGTTCTCTATGATAAAACTATGAAAACTATAGGTATGCAAAAAATAAAAACTAGAAGAATAAATAAAATGATGAAAGTAGTTGTGTTACAGAGGGAAGATTTTTGGATTTCTCTAATTTTCTATAATATTTATAGAAAATTTCTGTTTTTATTTGTAATGTTTTGTTGCTGTTGTAATAAACTCAGTGGCAAGTCAGGACTGAGCGCAGGTCTTCTGGCTTTGAGCCCTGTGCCCATAGCAAAGATTTAACTTGAGGCCAGCAGCTCCAGGTGGGGAGGACCCCCAGCCACTGCTGTCCCTTCAGAGGGTCCAACTCAGTCCAATTCAGTCTGAGACTTGAATAACCAGGTTAGGGTCGTCCTGTGAACTATTGCCATGGAATTTTTCACTGGCCAACTAAGGTTAAGAGATTTAAAACCCCTTTCTCAGATCAAAGCTGGATGGAATACTGACAGATTGACGGACATGCAGGTAATGAAAAATCATCCACCATTCAGGGTTCCCATTATCCCAGGAGAGAAGGGACTCAGGAGTCTCCTACAAGCAAGGTTCCTTTAGAGTACAAGACTGAGAAAACACAAAAGCAAACTCAACCCAGCCCATGGTGGAAAGCCTGCTGGGGGTTTTCCAATTTGCTATTTTCCATTCCCTTTAACTCCTTAATCTTTAAATCCAGAAAGCAGAAACATTCACATAAACCTCTATCCTTTCCAATCCCTCCACCCCCAGGCAAATCCTGAAGAGTAATTATTTTTGTGGTGTCTGACAAGGTCACAGCCATCTGGCCTTGGAGCTCAAGAGAGCTCTAAACGAGGAGAGGAGTTATCAGGGTAAAGAAGGAGAGACACAAGCACAGGGAGGCTTCCCCAGGGTGGGCCCCTGCACCCTGCTGCCATCACCAGGCCCCAGCTCCAGCTCTGCCGGGCCCACGTGCTCCTCAACCCCAGCCCAGAGTGAATCAGAGCCTCTCCTTCCCAGCTAGAGGGAGAGGACTGTCTTGTTCTCAGACGCCCCTGGGCTTTTGTTCCCCTAGTCAGAGAGCATGTTTCATAAACAGTACTTGCTTGTCTGACCTTTTCAGATCTTTTCCCTGGGTAATTGCCCAGGCTGTTTTGTTCCCTACCTTATACCAGTCCTGCTTCCTGTCTCTCAGATACTAAGCATCAGTTGATAGTCAAATTGCGATTGTCACCTAGTCATTCATTCATTCATTGATCCCATACATGTGCAGTGAGTCCCTGCTCTGTGCCAGTCACTCACTGCTCCAGATTCTGAAGGCCCAGGAGTGAAGCTCCTGTTTCAGGAGTCTTCTATTTGAATAGGGGAGCCAGAGAGCAGACATAAATTATTTTTAAAGGCGACCAACAAGTCTTATTGATTTTACCTCTTAAATATATAAGAAATTACTCATCTGTTCCCTCTCCACTGCCAGAACCATGGTCCAAGCCACTGTTGCCTCTAGCTTGGCCAACAGCCCCCAAGCTGGTCTTTTGGCTTCATTTTTATTCCCTCAAGCCTGTCGTGCCCCACTGTCCCTTCTCCAGAAAGCAGCCAGTATGACCTTTTCAGATGTCAATCAGATCACATCACTCCCAAATAAAAGCCCTCAAATGCCTTCCATCTCACCAAAAATAAAGTTCAGATTCCTCACCTTGCTCTGGGAGGCTTTACATGATCTCATTTCTACTCTCCCCATCCTCATACCCTCCACACTGCACCTCTGCTCCTCAAACGTACTCCAGTTCATTCTCAGCTCAGGGCCTTCTCTTCCATTCCTTTCTGGAATGTTCTTCCTCTAGATCATCGTAAGGCTGGCTCAACTGACACTGCTTCAGAGAGGTCTTTTCTGGCCAGCAAATCTGAAGCCCCACCCCAATTACTCTATTCTTCTTGAGAGTATGTATCTCTATCTACAATGATCTCATGTGCCCCCCATCACTCTGTTCTTCTTTAGAGTATCTATCACTATCTAACATCATCTCATTGGCTTGTTTATTTACGTATCTCCCTCAGTAGAAGTCAGCTTCACTACAACACGCACCTCATAAACCTGTTCACCACTGTGTCCATCATCTTCTAGAACAGTGATGGCTGACACATAGTAAGCACTCAACTACTGAAAATGAATGAATGAATTTATAAGAAACCCTTTCAAAGGAAAAGTAAGAAGAAGGTTGAATACTAAGTTAAACCTGTGGTTTTACTCAGTTACAACTCTTTCTCAGGAAATGGTCTGTTTCCTCTCATCTTAATAATCCCATCATTCATGCTCCTCTCTCTAGCTGCTTTAATATCGTCCCTCACCAATGCTGGATGTTATAAAGCATAAAGCAGCTCTTTCCTGAAGTGAAGGGAAAGGGAAGATAATAACCTGGTCAGCAGATCCGGGGTCATAGACATGGGGCATGAATATTGGATTCCAGATGAAGTCCAAGCAGATGCTTCAGACCAGGGAAGACTTTCATGCCAGTTTCTAATGAAAAGGACTGACTAGGAATCACCGATCTCCTGCTTGCTAATTAGAATTTTGCCATACATAATTATATAATGCAGAGGTAGTTCGAGCCATGCCTATCCACATCAGAATCCTAAGTGGGGTTCCAACGGGAATATACATCATTTTAAAGAAGCTCCTGGTACCACTAACCTTTCTGGAAATAAAAGAAATCTCTTCCTAAGACTGGGATTTTAGGTCCAGAAATGTAAATTTAAGCCATTTATTTCAAACTCTTATACATTATGGATGCCCAAATAAAACCAAATCCCTGTCGGAAAGCAGTTGAGACAAGAAAATCTGCCCAGAGTACATCTCTTATGATCTCTGCCGGGTGAGAATAATGAAGTGCCACCCAAGACAGGCAAGAAAGCACTCCTATGGCACAATGTGAGGACAGAAGAAAACATACCGCAATGGCACTGTTGGCCCTGAAAAGAAATATTGTCGATACCTTCAAACGCCTCTTGTGAACACGCTGACTCACTGGAAATTATTACCACTTAATAAATAAGAAGGAGGCTGTTCCCATCATTTGCCAAGCTTTCCCCAGCATTTCTGAAATATATTCTTTAATAGCTCAGAAACATTCAGAAGCACTACAGGGCAGTTAAATTCATCTAAAAAGGAAGGACAGGATTTCTGCCTGGCTCAGCACATCTGAGTTCAGGGGGTATGCCAAGCAAAGGGAAATGGAGAAGGTTATCACCCGTCCATGGGACAGTACACCAAATCCAGTCATTAGGGAGGGCACTTCTTTCCTGGGCAGCTTCCAGGCATATGGGATACTTTGCAGGGGATAAATGCCGGGGTTGGGAGGGACCTTACCCCAAGAGGTGCAAACCCTGCAGCAAGACACCAAAGACTGCCAGAAGTCCTGCGATTCCTCCTTCTCAGGAGTGGCGGGCCCGGACCTCACCCGGTAGCCGTTATGAAACAAATCCCCCAGGGACTTTTTGCGGCGCCTGGTGGGTCTATAAACCTCTGTGCTGGTGCTGTTGGGTTGGTGATGGTAGGCCAGAATCTTACTGGGGATCATTGTAGAGGAAGAGAGCTGGGCTGGGGTCCAGTTCCCTTCGATTCACTTCTTGCACAAGCTGATGCTCTGGAAGGACCTGGAGGAGCCTGTGTTCCCCTGACACAGGCTGCTGCAAACAGGTCCTCCTGTCCAGCACGGTACGGCTCTCCAGCATTTATGTTCTCATGGAGCACACAGAGACACTCCCTTCCTTCACTCATCAGCGCACTTGCAAGAACCCCAGCATGCTCTGGGCATTAGCTGCACGAAGCCACCTCAGAAAGGCGGCTGGGAAGGGAGGGGGAAGTACTCTGATCCATTATGTTCTACAAGCTGATCAATCAGCTTCACTCTGGAAATTACTACATAAGCTCCTTTGGACATGCTTTAGGGGGATGGAAGGAGAAAAGGCTATAATTTTCAAATCAGGGAATATGAAATAGGGTGGGGGGGAGGCTGCAGTTTGGGGCCCACTGGGCCATTTCTTTTATTTTAAGGATCTTGTCTGATGATTGAGGATTCACAGGGAGGACTTCCTTATAGGATGTGATGCCCAACTAGAGAGAAAAATCGAATGGCCCCATTCCTTATGTCCCACCTCCCACCACCAACATAACCCAAATACGTAAATCCTCTGCTAATCCTACGTGTAGGACTGAGGCAGAGGAAAGGCTCTGGGCTTCCCAGAGGAAGACAAGAGGAGACACTCTTGTGAGAGCTCCTGGTCCCCTACACTCCCCTATCCTGTAGTTCTCAGCATATCCTCTCATTACCAACACCATCCCCTTTCCCTCAGGGCACTGAGCATAAACAAAAATATAGCAGGGATAGAGACAGAGAAAATATTAAAAATACAAACAGAGAAATAGCTAGATTCCATAAGTTGTTAGTCAGGGCTCCCCACAATCTGTCCCCGTCCTCTTTTCCAGTCTTCACACTGCTTTCTAGCAAAGCTAACATTATCAGAAGGAATTTTCATAAAAAATAACTTATTTCTCCTCAATGTAGATTCTTTCATCCACTCGAGCATGTCATATTGAGCATCAATCATATGCCAAGCATGGTGCTGGGAACCAGGTACTCAGCAGTCCCCTGGAACAATGCAAGTCCAGCCTTGATGGAGTTTATAGTGTAGTAGGCAAGAGAAGCAATGTAAAGGTTCTATCATAATTTTAATTAATTAATAATTTTAGTAAAGTGCTGCAAAGGAAAAGCACAAATAGCTATCTATGTGAGTGTGGGTGTGTGTATGGTATGCATATGTCTATCTGGATGCATACGTGGGTGGAAAATGTTGCGATGTATGTATCAGAAAGGGCTTCACATTAATTGTGAATACTAACAGTTGAGTAGCAGGTAGCCAGGTGAAAAGAAACAAAGGTTGTAGCGAGGGGAATTTTTTTAGGCTGAGGAAAGAGCATGACAAATATCCTGAAGAGGGAAGAAAATTTCCTGTTCCTGACTTGAAGTGAACTCAATGTGTCTAAAATGAAACAATTGAAAGGAGACTAACTTTTTTACACTGTAGGCTCTCTAGAAATGATAGATGTAACTATAGGTCCTACAGGCATTAACAAGACAATGAAGAAATATCATAAACAATATTATGTGTACAAATCTGAAAACTAAATGAAACAAATTTTGTTAAAAATACAACTTTTTCAAAATGACACAAGTAGAAATAGAAAATCTAAACAGCCTTATATCTGCTAAAGAAAATGAAACTTCAATTAAAAACATCATCACAAAGGAAATTCCAGGTAAGGTGGTTTCCACTGGAGAATTCTACCAAACATTTAAGAAGGAAACAATACTAACCTTACACAAACTTTTTTTAGAGAATAGAGGAAGAGGAAACACTTCCAAAATTGTTTTATGATGTCAGCCTAACCATGACACCAAAACCTGACAAGGGCATTACCAAAAAAGAAAAGAAATTACAGACCCATATACCTCATCAAATAGGCACAACAATCCTTAAATACATACTATTACAATTAATCTGGAAGAATATAAAAAGGATAATACATCATAACCAAGTAGAGTTTATCCCAGGAATACAAGATTAGTTTAACAAATGAAAACCAATAATGTAATTCACCACGTTAACAAACTAAAAGAGAAAAATCAGATGGCCATTTTAATAGATGCCAGAAAAAAAAACCTTGACAAAATACAACATATAAAGCTATATACAATAAGTGTTTAAGACAGTGTGTTATGGCCTAAACAAAGACAAGTTGATTAACAAAACAGAATAGAATCCAGAAACAGACCCACAGATACAGTCAATCAACGTACAGCAAAAGCACCAATGTAATTCCATGGGGAAGGGCAGAGTCCTCAGCAAATGCTGCTGGGAGTACTGGGTGTCTGTAAAGGGAAAGGAATGCTCCTCAGCTCTTATCTAACACCACATACAAAATCAGTTTGGGATGGATCACAGACTTAAGTGTAAAAGCTAAATATAAAGCTTCTAAAAAGCAGCGTTGGAGAGTATCTTGAGAACACAGGAGTAGGTAAAGATTTCTCAGGCCACAAAAGGCACTGACTGTTAAAAAAAAGGACTGATAAGTTAAATATCGTTAAACTTAAAAACTTCTCATCAAAAGACACTTAAGAACATTAAAAGATAAGCCACAGACTGGGAGAAAATATTTGCAAAACACTTACCTGACAAAGAACTTAAGGAAATGCAAAGTAAAACTTCAGTAAAATAGCACCATAAATCCAGTAAAAAGGTGAAAATTAAAAAGTTGGCAATACCAGTTGTTAGTGGGGAAACCAAGCAGTTGCCACTCTCATACATTAATGGCACGGGTGTAAAATAGTGTAACCTCTGGAAAATTGTTTGGCAGTTTCTCATAAAGTTAATCATACATCTATCCTATGACCCATTTCCAATTGGTCCAATTTCCAATTGGAAATTCCATTTCCAAGTATTTATTCAAGAAAAATCAAAACATGCCCACTAAATCACTTGTACAGGATGTTCATAACAATTGTATTCAAAATAACCAAGGTCAGAAACAACCTACATGTCCCTCAACAGGCGACTGGATAAATACATTGTGGCATATCCACATAATAGGACAGTATTAATGATAGAAAGGAACAATCTACTGATATATACAGCAACATGTACAAATCTCAAAAACTTTACTTTGACTGAAAGGAGCTAGAGACAAAAAGGAATACCCTGTCAGATTCCATTTATATGAAGTTCAGAAGCAGGAAATACTAGTTTATAGTGATAGAAGCAGGACGATGACTGCCTGTGGTTGAGGGAAGAGGGCAGCTATTGACTAGAAGCACGAGGAAACTTCGCAGGATAAGGGGAGCGTCCTGCATCTTGATACGGGGGACAGACGATTTCACAGAGGTGCATACATCTGTCAAACTCACTGAACTGCAACACTAAAATCTAGGCATTTTATTGTATGTCTAATACACCTCACTAAAAATATTGAGATGGGCTGCCTCCTGAGACAGTGATCCCCTGGTCACTAGAGGTATTCAAACAAAGGCTGCTTGTACCAACTGGGGGAACGGTGAAGTTGACCTTGATGTCTCGCACAGAGATCATCTGTTGTAACCCTATAAATTCCCTCCCAACTTTGAGGGGACAGCAGGGTCATGAAACCCCAGCAACTCAGAGAGATGGCTGGTTGAACGGAAAGAGCAAAGGACTTGAATTTAGGCTCTGCCATCATAGCTGTGGGCTGAACAAAATATGCGACCCCTAGCCTCAGTTTCCCTGTCTCTCAAATAGTGATTTTAATATCTACCTCACAGACAACTATCCAGATTTATAATGTGTGTGACGCCCTGCAAAGGAGCTGACACAAGGTCACATGCAGCAGATTCTCCTCCATCGATTATCAAAGTTCTGAGGCCTGGCCAAACTGGTCTGTCTTTGGTTCATGGAATGCCCCAGCATTCATGGGCAACCTGGCTTCCTAGTGTCGATACTAAAATCCCTTCCTATGTCCACACAGCAGGGCTGCCAGCTCCTACATAACACCCCACTGGTGTGGTCCTGAGAAGTGTGGCTTCTGGAGCCAGACTGTTAGGATTTGGTCCTGGCATCTCCATTTATGAACCACGTGCTCCTGGGAAAGTTATTCAAACCCTGCCTCAAGTCATTGATTTTTAAAATGGGAAAAACTTCTCAAAATAAATCTGTTCACCACGATAAAGCATTTCTTACAATAATTTTTAAAAATTTAAAAAGAATTCTATGCAAACATCTGCACACTCTCAGATGAATTGGGGCTCATTTCTCTGCACATGTGTGTTTTGCAAAGAAGTGTCCTCAACTGTATCCACATTTTATACCCACCTCAGTGCGTCCCACAGTTGCTACCCTATGTCATCTGCCCTAAGTCATTCTATGAGAGTGTTATTTGTCCCTGAAGGCCCAGTGTTGCCAACACGGAATACTGTCCTTCCTCTACAGTCACTGTGTGAAAACACCCTGCTTCTTCTCCTCGGCACCGGGCTTGTTTCTCACCGGGGGGAAGGGGGAGGGTCAAGAAAGAAGAACATGAGAATATTAATCCATTCCTTTAAAAATATTGACCAAGCAATTAACTCTGACACAATTGACCTCTTCAGTGAAATCAATAGATATCCAGTTCCCTAGATCCTGTACAAATTGGTAGTATATTTATCCAACTACAAATTTTAATTAAACACCTATTTAGAAGAGAGGCAAGCTTCTGGACCCAGAATGACGAGATTCAAATCCCTGCTCTGCCATTACTTGGGAGTGAACATTGGCAAGTTCCTTCAACTCACAATATCTCAGTATCTCCAAGTATAAAATGAGAATAGCAACATTAACGCCCCTCATAGGGTGGTTGTAAGGAATAAATCATGTATCTAGAATAGTTAAAATTGTCCTAGGCACATAGTATCAATGAATGTTTTCTATTATTGTCACAATCTTCCTTTGCTATCCTTGGGGGATTGGTTCCACGACCCCCAAGGATAGCAAAATCTGCAGATGCTCAAGTCCCTTTTATAAAATGGCATAATATTTGCATATAACCTATGCACACCCTCCTGTACACTTTAAATCATCTCTAGATTACTTATAATACCTAATACAATGTAAATGCTATGTAAATAGCTGTTATACTATATTGTTTAGGGAATAATGACAAGAAAAACAAGTCTGTACATGTTCAGTACAGATGCAACCATGATAGGCCTTTCCATCTGAGGCTGGCTGAATCCTCGGACAGGAACCCGCAGATACGGAGGGCCGCCTGCACTGCAAGTCAGATACTGAGCCAGGCACACTGGGGAAACAAACATGCTGAGTTATAAATCCATCCACAAGGAATTTATAGTCTTGTGGAGCAGCTTAAATATACAGTTATACTTAATTAGACAGGAAAAGCAACTACCTACCTCATTTTATTTCAGGGGAAGACCCCAAAATTAACACCTTCCCTCACTCATTCGTTGATGCCTGAATCCCATCCGTAGAGAAGCACCATTACTTAGTAAGACACACCCGTGCTTCTGGCTTCAGATGGATGTGGGCTTGAACCTGGCTCCCTTCCTTATGCACTGTGAGAACCTGGGCAGGTTATATGAAACCTGAAAGCCTATTACTGCACACAAAAAATGAAGATAATAGAGGCCGGCCCAGTGGCATAGCGGTAAAGTTTGCTTTGGCAACCAGGCGTTCGCCAGTCAGGATCCTGGGTGTGGACCTATACACCACTCATCAAGCCATGCTGCGGCAGGCGTCCCACATATAAAGTAGAGGAAGATGGGCACAGATGTTAGCTCAGGGCCAGTCTTCCTCAGCAGAAAAAAGAGGAGGATTGGCAGCAGATGTTAGCTAAGGCCAACCTTCCTCAAATAAATAAATAAATAAATATAATAATTATGCCTCTAAGGGGTTGTGAAAATAAGTTAACGGATGTTTTAAAATACTCAACACACAGAATGTGCTGCATAATGCTCACTCCTGGTCTCTTGTGAAGCCTCTGCACACTTCCTAGGCTCTAGTGGTCTCGTCCCTCTTAACCTGCACATCAGCCTAGGAGTCATTTATCCCTCAGGTAGAGAGAAGAGGTTGATAGGGGTGGGAGAAAAGCTATAAAGCCATCAGCCAGGGGGAGGGGAGCAGGTGCAGAGGATGGAGTAGAAAGGGGAGACTGTGAAGCAAATCATGAGCTAAACCACCTCCACTTGTGGGCAAGCGATGGCCCTCTTTTCAGCTAAGAGTCATCCAACGTCTGTGATTTGAATAGAGACAACACATGTCAAGGCTGAATCTATGATCAGGCACATATTACTTGTACTATAAGTTATTCCTCAAATCCCAGACCATTTGAATTAAGTGCCTCCAGGTCACCTCCTCACACTCTTATTCTTTTTAAAATTGGAGACCAGAAGCCTGCAGCGTTTGCACAGGCCTCAAGTGACAAGGGAAAAGAATGCGTCACTTTGGTCCCTGGTTTGTCTAGCTCAGAAAATGTCACTGAATCTCCAGTCAATCTGCCTCCCCCACCTCACACCATCTTCCTCCCTTCATCCTTCCCTTCCATCCTTCCTTCCTCCTGAGAACTAACCATGTGAGGGGCAGAGGAGTCTATAATTCAGCCCATTCTCCCCTCCCCATTCTCCCCCTCATTGCTAGCTAGCAGTGCATATCACCAACTTCTTGGTGCCTGTACTTTCCTCTCATTTCCAAATAACAGCCTCTGTCTGTCCTAGCACACCACATGTGAGGTTGGAGATGCATCCAATATCCCCTCCTCTTCCTCAGGATGAAAATCTCAGTTCAATGAAGAGAACTGGAATAATCCTCCCCAATCCCACTTCCCATGGTAAACCCAGCTGGGAAGCTGACACACGGCCCTGAGCTTCCCTCCTACCTGACATTTGGACCAACAGGGGACAGATGGCAGTCTCCGGTCACTGAAGTGCCCACAAGTTTGATTTTTGAGATTTGTACTCCCATCTACTGAAGGGAGGACCTGAATCAGTTTACATTGTCAGAAAAAAAACCCAAACAAATCCATGTATAGGGATAAACCAGGACAGCTCCCTAGCCATCTGGAAGTAGAAGGGATGGATGTTACCAGGAACCTAACAGCATCAGGATAAAAGAGAGGCACTTAAGGCACAAAATTTAAGGAGGTACCCCTTTTTAAGGCCAATCCTGCCTTTGCATTGCCCTGGGAGTGAGTGCCTCCTTAAATCTTGCACCTTACGTCCCTCTCTTGCCTCACCCTAGTTCCAGTACTAGCACCTGCAACAGGTCTACTACTACGTTCGGCTCTGAAATTGGCTCAGAATTTCCTGTCACCTATGGCAAGAGGGAAACATACTAGGTTATGGTTGTTGTGAACTGGGAAAATCTATAAAGTCAATTCAGAGATCAACATTATCCTAAAATTAAATTCAAGCAGAATTTTTGTGCCAGCAGCTTTGAATAAAGACTGAGGAACACAGTGAATTATATCTTCAATTACAGTTTGCAAAGAACAGAGGTATTCCTTCCAAATGGGTGTTCTTGATTTAGCTATCTATAACAGTAGGAAACAGAATGCTGAATCTCCGGTCAGGAAAATCATTTTCACAAGGGCCTCAGGTGCCATGAGATTTAGCTATGTTTAATTCTGGTACTTAAAATCAATTTAAGGTAAACTCAGAGGATGAAAATGAAGTTTGTTTTAGGGAGATTAATTTGCCACCCAGGTATACCTCAGCTATGTTTTGTTCTGATGCTCTAAATTAACACAAGGATGAACCTGGATAATCGAAATCAGGAGTCAGCACAATTTTTTCTGTAAAAGACCAATAACAAATACCTCAGGGTTGTGAGCCATATAATTTCTGTTGAAGCTACTCAACTTGGCCATTGTAGTGTGAAAACGAGCCATAGACATGTAAGAAAATGAACTTGGAGTCAGGTCAGCATCATGGCAGAGTGAGCTTGTCCCTTGGACTCTCCGTTCTAAGATACAACTAAAAGGACATTCATACACCAACAGAGGACATATACACATCACAAAAGATGTTTGGGAGACCCTTGCAACCATCCACCTGAAGGTGGTGGTGGGGCTGGATCCTCCAGAGGAAGTGGCAGCTGATCTGCAGGAGCTCTGTGGTGAGAGAAGGGCCACGGAGGTGGGAAGGCACAGGTGAGAAGGGTGCCTCATCCCCACCCAGCACTCCAGCCCCAGAACCATCTGGAGCATGGCGCAGAGAGTGTGGCAGTGGCAGCAGAGAAAGGGAAAGTGCACAGTCCTGCAATCGCCCAGAGCTCCAAACAGAGAGACAAGCAGGGGCTGGGGGAAGCACTGGGGAAGGATTGTATCCCTCCCCCTGCCCAGTGCTCCAGATCTGCCATGGATCAGTTGCTCAGAGAGAAAAGCAGTCAGTGGCCAGAGCTGGGGAGGCCCTGCTCGTGCCAGACCCAGAATACACAGTGCCTAATCCCCACCCTGTGGTGGTACATGGCAGCTGTGACCAGATAAGAGCACCATGAGGAAGCAAAAATCCACTCCATCAAGCAGTATGAGTAGATATACTAAATCTCCAGACCAGAAGGAAAGTGACAAGTACCCAGAAACCAACCCTGAAGGCAGAGAAATCCATAACCTAAATGACAAAGAATTCAAAAGAGGTATCATTAAAAAACCTCAACTAGTTATAAGAAAACACAGAAAGACAAATTAACAAATTCAGGAGCTTCTTCACAAAGAAGATTGAAACCACAAAGAAGAACCAATCAGAATTGTTGGAGATGAAAACCACAATGGATGAAATAAAGAAAAATCTGGATTCCCTAAATAACAGAGCTGACAACATGGAGGAGAGAATCAGCCAGTTAGAGGACAGTGCTATAGAAATGCTTCAGAGGGAGGAAAAGAGAGAACTAAGACTAAAAAGAAATGAGGAAGCTCTCAGAGAAATGTCTGACTCAATCAGGAAATGCAACATAAGGATTATAGGTATTCCAGAGGGAGAAAAGGAGAATGGAGCAGAGACCTTGTTCAAAGAAATAATAGCTAAGAACTTCCCAAACCTGGGGAGGGAGCTGGAAATCCATGTGAAAGTAGCCTCCAGATCTCCTAACATTGTCAATGTAAAAAGACCCACTCCAAGGCATATAGTAGTGCAGCTAGCAAAAGTCAGGGACAAAGAAAATATTTTCTTCAGCAGGGCAGAATAAAATAACTTACAAAGGATCCCGTATCAGGCTTTCAGTGGATTTCTCAGCAGAAACCTTACAGGCTAGGAGAGAGTTGAATGATATATTCAAAATCCTGAAAGACAAAAATTTTCAGCCAACAATACTCTATCCAGCGAAAATCTCCTTCAGATATGATGGAGAAATAAAAACTTTTCCAGATAAACAAAAACTAAGGGAGTTCACTGTCACAAGACGCCCCCTACAAGAAATCCTCAAGAAGGCCCTCATACCTGAAAAAAAATAGGAAAGGGTCTACAAAGCACCGAGCAAGGAGACGAATAAGTAGGCAATAATCAGAAAACAGCAGCTCTGTATCAAATCAGGTTAGTAAACACTTAATTTTAACATCAAGGATAAACCAAAGGAAAACACCAAGACAAAAATGATCCCATCTTTTTAACCACAAACTCACAACACAAGATGGAAAAAGATATGACAAAAATAGAAGGGGACGAGGACAGGGATGGAATTAGTATAGTCTAAGGAAACAAGAGGCTATCAGAAAATGAACTATCTCAACTATGAGATTTTTTTATACGAACCTAAGGGTAACCACTAAACAAATAATTAGAACAGAGACATTTATGATAAACAAGGAGAAAAAGAAGAAAACCAACATAGAAAACTACCTAAATCAAAGTGGTAGTCCAAAATACATGGGACGAGAAACAAAGGAAATGCAGAAGAACCAGGAAACATGCAACAAGATGGCAGTATAAAGCCTCATATATCAATAATCACTCTAAATGTAAATGAACTGAACTCTCCAATCAAAAGACAGAGTGGCAGGATGGATTAAAGAACAAGATCCAATAATATGCTCCCTCTAGGAAACACATCTCAACTCTAGGGACAAACATAGGTTCAGAGTGAAGGGATGGAAGACAATACTCCAAGCTAATGACAAAGAAAGCAGATGTTGCCATACTTATATGAGACAAAGTAGACTTCAAGATAAAACTGGTAAAGAGAGACACAGAAGGGCAGTATATAATGATGAAAGGGACTCTCCCTCACAAAGACATAACACATAAATATGTACGCACCCACAACAGGAGCACCAAAATACATAAAGCAACTATTAACAAACCTGAAAGGAGATATCAATGACAACACAGTAATAGTAGGGGACCTCAACACCCGACTTACATCAATGGATAGATCATCCACACAAAAAGTCAACAAGGAGATAGTGGACTTAAATGAAAAACTAGACCAGATAAACTTAATAGATATATAGAGAGAGCACTCCATCCCCAAACAGCAGAATACACATTCTTCTCAAGTGCACAAGGAATATTCTCAAGGATAGCCCATATATTGGAAAACAAGGCAAACCTCAGTAAATTTAAGAAGACTGAAATCATATCTACTATCTTTTCCAACCACAATGCCGTGAAACTAGAAATCAACCACAAGAAAAAAGCTGGAAAAGGAATAAAATGTAGAGACCGAACAACATGCTACTGAACAACCAATGGGACATCAAAGAAATAAAGGGAGAACTCAAAAAATTCCAACAAATGAGAACAAAAACACACCATACCAAATCTTAGGGGATGCAGCAAAAGTGGTCCTAAGTGGGAAATTTATAGCAATAGAGGCCCATGTTAACAAACAAGGAAAAGTTCAAATACACAATCTTAAACTACAACCTAAAAGAATTAGAAAAAGAACAAAGCCCAAACTCAGCAGAAGGAGGGAAATAGTAGAAATTAGAGCAGAAATAAATTAAATTGAAACAAAAAAGACTGTAAAAAGGATCAATGAAACAAGGAGCTGGTTCTTTGAGAGCAGAAACAAAACTGACAAACCCTTAGCCAGACTCACTAAGAAAAAAAAAGAGAAGGCTCAAGTAAATAAAATTAGAAATGAAAGAGGAGAAATTACAAAGGATACTGCAAAGATACAAAAGATTATAAGGGAATATTATGAAAAACTAGACAGTCTAGAAGAAATGGATAAATTCTTAGACTCTTACAACCTCCCCAGAATGAATCAAGAAGAAATAAAGAATCTAAACAGACCAATCACAAGTAAAGAGATTGAGACAGCAACAAAAAACCTCCCCCAAAATAAAAGTCCAGGACCACACGGCTTCTCAGGAGAATTCTACCAAATATTTAAAGATAATTTATTACCTATTATTCTCAAAATATTCCAAAACCTTGAGGAAGATGGAAATATTCCTAAGACATTCTACAAGGCCAACATTGCCCTGATCCCAAAACCAGACAAGGACAACACAAAGAAGACAAATTACAGGTCAATATCACTGATGAACATAGATGCAAAAATCCTCAACAAAATATTGGCAAACTGGATACAGCAGTACGTTAAAAACATTATACACCATGATCAAGTGAGATTCATACCAGGAACACAGGGATGGTTCAACATCTGCAAATCAGTCAATGTGATACACCATATTAACAAAAGGAGGAATAAAAACCACATGGTCATCTCCATAGACACAGAGAAAGCATTTGACAAGATGCAACATCTGTTCATGATAAAAACTCTCAATAAAATGGGTATAGAAGGAAAATACCTCAATATAATAAAGGCCCTTTATGACAAACCCACAGCCAACATCATACTCAGTGAGGAAAAACTGAAAGCCATCCTGCTGAGAATAGGACAAGACAAGGGTGCCACTATCACCTCTCTTCTTCAACATAGTACTAGAGGTTTTGGCCAGAGCAATCAGGCAGGATAAAGAAATAAAAGGAATCCATATAGGCATTGAAGAAGTGAAACTCTCGCTCTTTGCAAATGACATGATTTTATATATAGGAAATCCTAAAGAATCCATCAGAAATCTATTAGAAATAATCGACAACTACAGCAAAGTTGCAGGATACAAAGTCAACATACAAAAATCACTGGCATTTCTATACTCTAATAACAGACTAACAGAACAAGAACTCAGGAATACAACCCCATTTACAATCACAACAAAAAGAATAAAATATCTAGGAATAAATTTAACCAAGGAGATGAAAGACCTATACAAGGAAAACTATGGGATATCACTGAACAAAATCTATAATGACATAAAGAAATGGAAAGATATTCCACATACATGGACTGGAAGAATAAACATAGTTAAAATGGTCATACTACCTAAAGCAATCTACAGATTCAATGCAATCCCGATCAGAATCCCAATGACAGTCTTCACAGAAATAGAATAAAGAATCTTAAAATTCATATGGGGCAACAAAAAAACCCTCAAATAGCCAAAGCAATCCTGAGAAACAAGAACAAAGCTGGTGGCATCTCAATCCCTGACTTCAAAATATATTACAAAACTATAGTAATCAAAACAGCATGGTACTGGTACAAAAACAGACACACAGGTCAATGGAACAGAACTGAAAGCCCAGAAATAAAACCACACATCTATAGACAACTAATCTGCAACAAAGGAGCCAAGAATATACAATGGAGAAAGGAAAGCCTCTTCAATAAGTGGTGCTGGGAAAACTGGACAGCCAGGTGCAAAAGAAAGTAGATCATTATCTTTCTCCACACACAAAAACAGACTCAAAATCGACCAAAGACTTGAAGACTTGATGGTAAGACTGGAAACCATAAAACTTCTGGAAGAAAATATAGGCAGCATACTCTGACATGAACCTTAAAAGGATCTTTACAAATGCAATGTCCACTCAGAAAAGGGAAATAAAAGAAAAAAAAAAATGAGTGGGACTTCATCAAACTAAAGAGCTTCTGGAAGGCAAAGTAAACCAAGATCAAAATGAAAAAACAGGGGCAGGCCCGATGGTGCAGTGGTTAAGTGTGCACGTTCCACTTTGGCGGCCTGAGGTTCACCAGTTTGGACCCCAGGTGTGGACATGGCACTGCTTGGCAAGCCATGCTGTAGTAGGCATCCCACATATAAAGTAGAGGAAGATGGGCACAAATGTTAGCTCAGGGCCAGTCTTCCTCAGCAAAAAGAGGAGGATTGGCAGTAGATGTTGGCTCAGGGCTAATGCTCCTCAAAAAAAAAAAAAAAAAAAGCAAACACAACCCAACAACTAGGAGAAAATATTTGCAAATCATATATCTGATAAGGGGTTAATCTCCATAATATATAAAGAGCTCCCACAACTGAACTACAAAAAAATAAACAATCCCATCAAAAAGTGGGCAGAGGATATGAACATTTTTCTAAAGAAGATATACAGATGGCCAATAGGTACATAAAAAGATGCTTAACATCACTAATCATCAGGGAGATGCAAATCAAAACTACACTTAGATATCATCTTATGCCCATTAGAATGGCTATAATCACCAAGACAAAGAATAATAAATGTTGGAGAGGTTGTGGAGAAAATGGAACCCTCATCCACTGCTGGTGGGAATGCAGACTGGTGCAGCCACTCTGGAAAAACTGTATGGCGGTTTCTCAAAAAACTAAAAATAGAATTATCACATGATCCAGCTATCCCACTACTGGGTATTTATCCGAAGATCTTGAAATCAACAATACAAAGAGACTTACGCACCCTTATGTTCATTGCAGCATTATTCACAATAGCCAAGACTTAGATGCAACACAAGTGCCCATCAACTGATGAATGGATAAAGAAGATGTGGTATATATATATATACAATGGAATACTACTCAGCCATAAAAAAGACATAATCGTCCCATTCGCAACCACATGGATGGACCTTGAGGGCATCATGTTAAGCAAAATAAGCCAGACAGAGAAAGACAAACACTGTATGATTTCACTCATATGTGGAATATAAACAAACACACACAAAGAGAACAAGTTAGTGGTTACCAGGGGGAAGGTGGGCACAAGGGGTGCAGGGGCACATTTATATGGTGTTTGACAAATAGTAATGTACAACTGAAATTTCACAATGTTATAAACTATTTAGACCACAATTTAAAAAAAAATTTTAAAAAGAAAATGAGCTTGGCTATGTTCCAATAAAAGTTTATTTCCAAAAATAGGTGGGGGATCAGATTCAGCCTGCAGGCCTTACCATGCCAGCCTCTGATCTACTGATGTTTTGGAGAGAGGAATGAATAGTTAATTCGCCAACAGGTACTTTTACAAGTTAGATTTCCATTACTAGCAACACTTGGCATTTCTTCTGCTTTCTGTAACACTCATTTCAGCACCTAAAATCATGCTGTCTTTATTTTCCTAACTCAATTCCAGCACGTATAAACCATTTCAGACTACAAAATCCTCGAGTCAGGGTCTCTGTTCCTTTTCTTTCTGTATAATCTTTAATGCCTAGCAAGCCCAGCATGTTGCACTTGCTTAAAATGACTTCTTCCCTTGCTGAAGGACAGTGATACACATCTCTGGTTTTGATATGTAAGGACTTGGAGATCTTTTTAACCTCATAGGAGAAAGAGCTTCACCAAAGGATGGATTGTCATGCCCCCTCCCCACGTGCATCATGCTTCTAATAAGTCCTGAATAAAACTATGTTAAAGGCACCAACCAATTTGTTCTGACAAAAACCAAGTTAGCAAATCCCACTTTGTGATTTCAAAGTCCTTGGCTCATGTGCTTATTTCAGCATTTTTTCCTATAAATAAATGGCTATATAATTTCTGTCTCCTTCTGTCATATTCCCCAATGTCCAGCATAAGGTAGCATTCAATAAATATCTGTTGAAGGGATGAGGAAATGAATATAAGTTGGGCTTAGCTCATAAACCCTTTATTATGCTGAAGACCTTTGCCAATGTCTCAGATAGTTACAACACTCTGTTAGGCAAGACCTTGTGCTGTTGGGCTGCTTAGTTCAAACCCAAATTCAGCACTACCTAATGAAATAATCCCTCTCCAATCTCAGCCTGCATTCTTAACCCCAATTGGTGCCCAAGTACTAGAACGTCACTGATCTGAGTTTGAACAGCAGGCTTCATTGACCTGCCAGTTCTGTTGGCCTCACCCATTCCTGCATCCAAATCTGAGTGACAGGGGATGAAGACTGAAATCTCCATCATTTCACAGAACCAGTGCGGGAGGCATAAAACCGTCTGCTTAAGGGTCACATGGCAACAGATAATGTCTGGAAAGTCCTTACAGCATATTACTTCACTGATGAAGATGGATCACACTTAAGCACTGATTCTTGATCTCTACAAAATAGCTCACACACAACAGGAAACATCTCACAGATAAGACAAACAAACTGCCTCGAGCTGGTCTTGGACTCCGAGAACTCCTGCTGAGACATGATTTATGTGAAAATAAGTAAGGTAAGTCACTGCTTTATCATTAGCAATAAGTGGATTCTTGCTTACTGCCACAGATGAACTGAGGATGTAAATAAACAACACACTTGTGTTATTACTTATGCTGTTTTTCTTCACCAATTGCCTGAGGTGTGGGTTTGCAAATAAAATCAAGCCACCATTATTCTGCACTGATGATTTAATTAGGGGGTAAAATAGGCCAGCCCTTTCTTCTTCTTCCATCAGTTGCCTTCCTTGTGGTCACTGCACTGGGTGCGTGAGAGAACAAGAGAGGAAATAAATGGGCACAACTCTCAAACCCAGTAAACAAACAGGAAGAATATAGATAAAAGAAATGAATTAATCAGCAATAAGTCACTGCATCCCTAATACATGTTTGGTCCTTTTCTGGGAGCTTTTAGGGCCAAAAACACTTTAAGTCATGGTCTCTACTCTAAAGAAGCACAAACAATAACAAAAAATAAAATCAAAACTGAAAAATCACAAATAGATAATCATAACCATCTATTGGAACAGATTATGAAGATTTTAAGAGCGTGGACAGCATGGTCCAGAAGGCAGAAATTCATGGATAAGGCAAAAGCTTACGTTGGTCGACAAAGGAAACTTCCCTTCATGATAATTATTATGTCAGAACTGCTGAGAGAGATAAAGAAGACAATTTTTTTAAAAACTTAACATTTTTGGTGACTCTGGAAAGAAAATGTATGAGAGTTTGAAGAACTAAGTGGGTTCTAGTTTCAGAGTGCTCCAGCATACCGTGTTAACTTAGACAAGTCATTTCCCTCTTTATGATTTAGGTTTCTCATCAGAAGGAAGGAGCAAGGGATGGAAGGAAGGAAGGAACTGGGACTGTTAGTAGTAGATAATTCCACTTTCAAATCAAATTTCTATAATTATGTGGCTCTCTGCTTCTAGAGATCACTCATGAGCAAAGAGATAATACTTTAAAAATAGCCAAAAGAGGAAAAATACAACTCATTTTCATAAATCTGTGATTTCTGTAACTACTTTGTAACCACGAGCAAATGCTCCTGTATATGGAGCAGACTCACTCCTGTATAACTCCCTGTGCCTGGTGCAGAGCCTGTCCTCCCAGCTGGACCAGATGCATTTGAATGCTGGAGCACCAGGCTTATTAAGATGCCTAATTTCTGAATGATCCCATTCACACCAGGAGGACAGCTTTGGAACAAGATGTTACATCTCAGTGGCCTCACCTCGTAAAACGATTTCTTTTTCTGAATGCTAATTACAACTCATTAATTAAGAGAGATGTTACACCGGGCAGGAAAATCAGTGAGTCAGCAAATCTTACCATTTTCTCCAGCATTTATCATGAACCAAAAGCCTTGATCTGATGCATTTTTGTGTGGCTTAAAGGGCAGTGTAGGAGCCAAACATCACGGCTTCTAACTCAGAGGTCACCATGGGTCTGGTACGGAAAGGGTCTCCCAGTTTAGAAGGGGTCTAGCATCCATCCTGGGCAAATTGGTAGAGGACTGCGGTTAAGGGCAGAGACTGGGAAGAAAGATAGGCCTGGACTAATTCATTTCTGTCTATTGCGCAAGACAGAGGGCTCTTTTCCATCTTCTCATCTCAGCATCTAGGATAGTGCCCGGCACATAGTAGGTGCTCAATAAATGTGTTATTAAATTAAAATCTTGGCTTCACTATTCATAAGAAGAAGATATGCAAGGAAACCTCACCTGGGGGGAGGACACTACACTTTAAAATACTTAATTAAGACTAAATAAAAATGAGTACTCTAGTTCCAGAAGAGAATGTTATAAAACCTTGACAAAATGAAAATAACAACATAACTAATTAGGGAGGGGGAAAAAATGTGGGAGGAAATGTAAATATGGTAATTTTCTCTCCTTTCATAGCAGAAAGTTCATCTGTATTACATCACATTAAAAAATAGAGTTGAAAGAAAACATGACTGCACTGGCATTATTTTTCCTAATTGTTTTCCCAAAATCATACCAGCATGTCTTGGGAACAAAAAGTTACCAAAGTTTAGCAATTCCTTCAATTTTCTTTTCCTGTTATGTTCACATAAACTTAAATTAACATTTTTATTTTAAAAATAGTATATATAGTATGAACTCATTTTATATAAATTTCTATTTATCTAACATTCATTTACCTAATGTATAGAAAGATGTCTAAAATGATCTTCATCTAGTTATCAAAATTTTTATATTGTTTGTTTTAGCTTGACATATTCTTTGTAATTTCTGTGTTGCTTCCATTTCTTTCAAATGACACTGTATCATTTTTATAAAAATTACAAAGGAATTACTTTGAAAATATAAAATTAAGATGTCCAGACTTCATTTACTCAATCCCATGAGATAAAATCTTCTTCGTGTTAGGATAAAATAAGAGCTTCCTTCTCTTGGAGGATTTTGAAGCATTTTTATGATTTCTGGGATGCAATCTACCAACCAAAAAACAAAGCCCCTCATCCTGCCTTGAGCTACGCCAGGTTCCCCAGTGAGGGCCCCAGTCTGGGAGGTTCTGAGCATGACGCTGCAGTGCCCTCCAAGCTCCACTGCTTTTAATGGGAACAGAGTCCTGTCACCTTCTTGGGGACCAGTGCAGTGAGCTCTGGCCTCTGATCACCTGCATCCCAAATGCCCCAGCAAGTTCCTTCTGCTCAGTGATGAGCTGACTTCCTTCTCCTTGCTTCTGGTGCCCCGTGGGTTGGGGGCAGGCAGGAAATGAGCCAGAAGAATCAAGGGTCTGATCTAGAGAAGCTGGTGGTCACGTCAAAGAAGGAGTGTGAGCAGGTCCTACCCAGGGAAATGATCAGATTTCCAACAAGCTCAGAGAAAACAATCAGGAATAACTGGAAAGACAAAAATGAGATCGAACAGAAGAAAATACGTTTAGAGAGAAGGAAGTCTGAGTCAGGTCATCATCCTCAAAATCTTCTTTGAGGTAAAAGGGCTGCACGAAATAAGAGGAAAATGAAACAGGCAGAGCAAGAGGAAAATAATGACCCTAGTCATTGGCTTAGGATTAAAAGATATATTTCCTTTGATTTTCACAATAACTCCCTTAGGTAGCAAAGGCAAGAGCTCAGCTCCTTTTTACAGGGGAGTTGTTCAAGGTCAACCAGAGTGACTGAGTCTAGCCTGGGCCACAGCTGGGTCTCTGGACTCATGTCCAGGCTTTGCTCACCTGATCACTGGG
This sequence comes from Equus przewalskii, assembly GCF_037783145.1. Lineage (NCBI taxonomy): Eukaryota > Metazoa > Chordata > Mammalia > Perissodactyla > Equidae > Equus > Equus przewalskii. Next base: position 64,576,979 of record NC_091831.1, read on the forward strand.
ATGTGGGGTGTCCTCTCTCTCTCCCTCCACCTTCTCACAGAAGTGAGAGTTTTACAACTCTGATCTTCCCCACGGTCCCTGTTCCAGGGGTCCTAGCCTGCTCCTAGCTCCTTCCCTTACTAGTTCCATCACAGGGCTCAAAACCATACTGATTTGAAAAGCTTGGTGGAAATCCCATTTATGACTTCCTAACAGGCTGCCCTGCAGAACCCCTTTTTTCCTGGGGGGGAAGGATTCCCAGGGGAGGTTAAGTTTCTTGATTGGGTTTAATGCTAGTCAAGGTCAAGCTCTCGTAGATGCTCAGGTATCATTTCAAGGGAAGAAGGGGTTCAAGGTGACAGCTCTCTTTGGGGAAGAGAGAGGAGTAGGATTGCACATCTGGATGTTGCATCCTGGCCACCCAATGTGTAAATGTAATAAGTAATCCTCACTCCCTCACCCCTGCCTGCAGGAGCTATGCCAATAACCTTGACCAAGAAGACCCCCTGCCCCCTCGCCGCCTGTCAATACAGGTTTAGGTGAAACCTATTACACATTAAAAATAACAACACTTTATAAACTTTCTGTTGTGTGAGTTTTTTCTTCATTCTTTTCCAAAGCAACTGGCTTGGTATATAAATCACACTGTGGGCTACAGAATTTATGACACAGGCTGTGAATTACAAGCTCATAATTTTACCAGCAATTTTAGATGCTGCCATAAACCATCCAAAGTCTGAAGAGAGCTCCAATACATTTTGATTTTTTCCTAAGCCCAAAGAATGGCATTCTATTAAAAGGTACATCATTTCTTGCTTTTGTTTTTGGAAAAAAATTGTCCAGTATCACCATTCCCTCCCTTCTTTCTTTTCTTCTATGTTGTGTCATTGCCTTTTCTCTTTCTTCCTAAATGACTGGGCATCTAGCCTTAGACAGCTGTTCCTTCAGCCCTCTTGTCAGAAATATGAGCTCAGTTTTGGGATCTGAATCAGAAAACTTCTGCGAGCAGTACCATTCTTGTCCAGGGCCTGCCTAACGGGATGTAGACATGACCTTGGGCCAGGTGGTCCTGTTCTGTCTGACATGGAAGCATTTTCCTGCATCTTCTGCCATTACCTTCCTCCCCACTTCAGCTTGAGTTACACCTACTTTCTTGCTTTTCCACAAATTTTGAGATCTTTGTTCATTGGCAAACAGTAACTCAATGTCACCTGCCTATCCTCCCCTTCTATAGCTAGCAAAATCCTGCTTTTGACTCCAAGAACCAACCAAAACATGGTTTCTTTTGGGAAGCCTTTCCTGGGCTTCTCTTGTCTGTCTGTTCTCAGAGCACTACACTGCCATACTAAGCTCCACACACTAGAATTCTTATTTACTTCTCTCTTCCCTATGAAAGAGCTCCTCAGCCTGTGTCCCACTTCCCACAGGAAAGGCTCTCCTCCAGTTCCCCAGTCTTCCCCAAAGGCTTCAACCAGGCTGCCTTCCCTGGAGTAAATCCACTTCAGTTATTTTCACCACCACTGCAGATCCAGTGGCTACCCCCCACTCCCACAAATACTGAAATATCCACCCTTAGTGTACTTACTGGCTCCCCAAAGCAGCAGGCACCTTCCTCCCCCTGCTTTCCTCTCCACTCCATTTAGTCAAACTCTACCCATGCTGTAAGACTCAAGTCCCACACCCTGAGCCAGGCCCCATGGAACAGGCCCATCTCCCTGCTTTCAGCTCACAGCACTGTGCACACCATACATTTGTCTCCTAAGCAGATGATAACTTACCCATCTGAACATATGCCTAAACCAGCTGCTCAGCACTGAGAAGGCAGGGACACTCCATAGCTCTCACATGATAGTGGGAACGTGACTGGTGAAAAGAATGCTCATTCTAGCCCTGGCCATGCCACGTCATAGTTGTGGAGTATTGGACCAATCACACACCTCTTGGAACATCCTTGTCCACATCTCCCAAACTGGGGAGAACAATAACACCTACCTCACAGAATTGATTAAATACAACAGTATTCACAAAATGTTGAACAGCTGCAGAAATGTTGTATGTCTCATAAATACACGTAAATAAACTCAAGCAGTCCTGATAGGCCCTGGTTTCTGTTAGTCATTGAGGCCACACTTTTCCTATTTGTACTCCCCTAGCACTGAGCTTCCTTTCAAATTAAGAATTGAATATTTGAGCAGGAGACCCAACAACTCATAATTTAGGTCTGCTTTCATTTCCCCCATGAACTACACACAGGGAGTTGACACCCGCTCTGGACTTGCAAGCCGATTTTCCCGGGAGGCCCAGTCCCTCCAAGGCTCTTTCCTCCACTCAGCATGGTCAGCCACAGGCTTGACCAGCTGATGGAAACATTGCCTGCTCCATGGTCCTCGCCCAGGTGATGGCCTTCAAGGACAGATGTGAGGTAGGGAAATAAATAACAGTTGTTTCTCTGATGCCTGTATTCATTCATTCAGGGCAAGGTGAAGACAGAGACTTTCCATTTGCACTCACTGACATAGTCACTGGTTTAATACTAGTTACTGCATTATGCCAACAAGATACCTGATCTGAGAAAGTCAGGCACACTAGAGTCCATCAGTTAATTACTATCCTACTTGGTTGAACCCAATTATGTGTGTGTATAGGTATGTGTGTGTCTCATGTAATCAACACATGGATAATATGTGAATTATATCCAAAGTAAAAAGGACATTTGCATGCATTTCAATGCATACCTTCTTATGGTTACTCTTGTATTATTATTTAACTTTTATTCATTTCTCTGTTATATTTACTCACCAAAGACTTTAAAATCCTGTTGTAGACAAGATATTTTGAACTCCCAAATCCATAACTAGATTAAGATACTCTAATCTGAAATTGTATCTTACATTTCACAGTATACTCTGCATAACAAGCACAGTGCTATGATCAATACACTATCTGTCAAATGAGTCATTTTCAAATCCTGCTCTTTCCTCTCTTTCTCTTTTTTTTCCAGACCTTGAGAGGCACATTGATTGTACTCAATTGTTATTACTTTGGAGCACCCAAAATTGGCACCCTGGGTGGCCCCATTCCAAGCATCTTTTTATGTAAAAAGAACTGTAATCCTTTGAGCAAGAACTGTAAAGCTGACTGCAGCTAATGGAATTATTCCCCATGCAGACGATGCTGGGGACCTAATAGTTCTAATAAGCAAACAAAATCTCTCAGACAATTAAGTTCCTGTTGAAGGTCATTTGCTCTGGAATCCTCAAAAGGATTCTGAAATCTTGCAAAATTGTTGGTGATGGAGAAATAAACTACTAGCTGGGGTATAACAGATCACTGAATTAAGAGAGGCCAGAAAGAGATAAATGAGAAAAGTATTACACAAAACCTTTTAAGGGTCTGATCTCACCTTCTATTTTTACTAGTATTTTTCTGGACAACTTTCCATTTTCAGGAAATAAAATAGACAGGGAGTTTTACTGTTTTGGGGCTACAATTCAGAGATACATCTTTGCCTCCAGTTTTAACCAGGATGAAGAATGGGAAGATCCAAGCCAAAGGACAGGAGCTTGGAATGCTTTTCTCTAAATCTCTCTCTCTAATCTCTAAGGAAGTTATCTAGAAATCCACTGGCAGTCTCCAATGGCAAAGAACAAGAGAATGAGCAGAAAGCTTTTGAGCACTAGACAGGCAAATGGACTTAGAGATAGTGGGACAATCACTTCATCTACATTGATTTTTCCAACCTGTAAACAGGGAATGTTCGAAAGATGCTTGTGATGTTTGGGAGGTGTAGTCTATAAATCCCTAATTAATTTTAGAGTGCTTCACATATATTCATTAAATGGACTGTGAGGTTTTTATTTACTACATGATCATGACTCATCCTTCAAAGGTCTGACCTGCTGAGGATAATGATCTTATCTTTATACCAGTGGCTAATCATCGTTATGACTGCCATCAGAGGCTGGTCATACCAATTCTGTTTCCCAAAAGTACAGAAATAATTATACACAGATGTAGGAATGAAATTTCATGAGGAGAACTCTTCAAAACTCACCAAAGAAGGAATCACCAGAGATGCAATCAGCCTCTCCCAAAACATGCCCCCGCTTCACTATTTTCTGTGTGGATGATGTCTCCCCATCAATGGGAAGACAAGCTGGTCAAAAACCAGTCATTCTAGATTTTTCCTACTCCCTCATCCTCCACATACCTATCAGCCACAAAATCTATTGGAGTCTTCCTCCTTAATGTTCCTCTTGATTTTCCCCTCCTCTCCATAACTCTTGCTACTGCCTTAATGAACACAGGCCCTTAGGACTTCTTCCCTAGATTCTGAACTGGTGGCGAGTAGTCCCCTGTCTCCAACCTAACACCCCACAGGGTGTTCTCCACACTCTTTCCTGTAGGCTATAGCATTCCAAAAGATTTTCAGAGAGACGCTGTCAAGATCAGACTTGCACATTTCAAACTCCCTCACATGATACTCAAGGTCCTGGCAGATAGGACCCCTGCCTCCCACAGCTGCCTATTCAGGGTTTTGTCCTCGTCACATCTACCTATAGGAGAGCAATTAGGGTCCCATAAAAGACACTGCCTCTGAGCTTTTCCTCATGTGGCTCCTTCCCTGTCTATTCCTCGCCATCACTTACTCATCATTCAGACCTTGATGCAGGCAACGTCGTCTCCATGAGGTTCTCCTTTCCTTCTAGAATAGAACTGACCACTCCCTCCCTATGTCAAGCTAAGGTCACTCCACTATATGTTTATTGCCCTTATTTTTTTTTACATGTATTTTCTTTAATTAGATGCTAAACCATCTGAGGACAGATTCTATGTCTTATTTCTGGTCCCGGTACAGAGCCTGGGATAGAGCAGCTGCTTGACAAAAGCTTGAATGGATGAATGAATGAATAAATCAAAAATTTCATACAACCTGGGGCCAGCCCCATGGCCTAGCAGTTAAGTTTGGTGCACTCAGCTTCAGTGGCCCGAGTTCAGTTCCCAGGCATGGACCCACACCACTCATCAGTGGCCATGCTGTGGCGGTGACCCATACACAAAAAATAGAGGAAGACTGGCACAGATGTTAGCTCAGGGCAAATATTCCTCAGCAAAAAAATAAATAAATATATAAAAATAACAAAAATTTCATACAACCTTTACTCTAACCATTCATCTACTCCTATAGCAGAGGTTGGTAAGCTACAGCCTGTGGGCCAAATCTGACCTGTCACCTCTTTCTGTACAGCCTCAAGCTAAGAATTTTTTTCCTACATTTTTAAATAATTGAAAAAATATTACAATAATATTTCATGGGTGTGAAAATTGGATGAATTAAAATTTCAGGGCCCATGTGTAAAGGCTCACTGGGATACAGCCAGACCTGTTCTTTCATATACTGTCTGTGGCTACTTTCCTACTACAAAGGCAGAGTTGAATAGTTGGGACAGAGGCTCTATAGTCCCCAAAGCCTCAAAGGTTTACTTTCTGGCTCTTTCCAAAAGTGTGCTGACCCCTGTCCCACAGAATGGAACCTGAGCACCCTGATTGTTTTATCATTCATTCTCTTGTTCACTGAATGGAGATCTACCACATGTCAAGTGTTCTACCAGGTTCTGTGGATAAAATACAGAGCCAAGAAAGGTACTGGCACAATGAAACTCACAGTCTGGAGCAGGAGAAAGAAACCAATCAAATAATCTTACAGGAACTTTCGCAATTACAACTCTAATGCTTGCTATGAAATACTGCATGGGGGGACTTTCCTTATACAGTGATAGTTACCAAAGTTATTTAAGATTGTCAAATAAGTGCCCAAACTATATACCACTGAGATGGCTCTCTTTTTCTGCCCTAAGACTCTTGCTTCTCAAAAGAGTTTCTCTTTTAGATTGACTCGTGACAAGCTTCTGCTCCTTGTGTGGCATTCATCCTACCTACAAGAAAGCCTGACACACAGGAGACACTCGGGCATTACTGCTGAATAAACGAAAGAATTCATCAATTAATGGAAGATATGTGGGCAAACTCCTTGGCATCCCTGGGCCTCAGTTTTCTAAGTAAAATAAAGGACGTGATGTTCCCAAGTCTTTCCAGTTTTGTGCTATGTGATTCCTCATGTCCTTAGAGCTGGCCCCCATCTGGCTTTCTGGTTCCTCATTTCCGTGGACATAAGGCAGCCTCCTTCTGCCTCTGCAGCCCGATTCATTGTCTCCTGAATGACGTGTGAACTCTGCCCAAGGCAAAGCAGCCCACACCAATCCACTCCACAGATGGCTGCTGACAGTGAGCAGGGAGCACACCTTGGGGCTTTAGCCAAGGTCTGCTCAAGGTCTTTGGCAGAAAGTGTGGCCAGGCTGAACACACACCAGCAGAGAAGAGAGATGACACTGGCTTCATAAATTGTACCATTAGAGCTAAGAATCATGGTTTTCTTTCCACAACCATTTTTAAATTGCAACTTCAAGATGGGTGGCTATTTTAAAACACACACAAACACACACAAATCACCCCCTTTGTCCCCATGCACAACACACACACACACACACACACACGCTACTGGTTGTTTTTTAAAGATCCTGGAACATAAGGAGCTCTGAAAACCTGATTTCAGGATTACTTTGTAGCTCTTTCTTCCTTCGGAAGCAGTTGGTTTTCTTTGCAATCCAGAACCCATGGAAGTGGTTTGGACAAAAGCACACTTGCACCATGGGTCATTTGTTTTTCTTGCCCTGTTAATTAACTGCCTGGGTCTACAGCCACCATAGCCAGATAACTGGGGTGTCCCTTGCCCAGCCACAAATGCTTCCAGGATTCCTGTTAGCCCTGGAATAACAGAACCCATTGCGTGAATGTGTTTCCTCCTTGAAAACCCTGAACAATCCCTATGGCTACAGGGCATCCAGAGTTCTGTTTCTCCTTGTGTCATGGCTTACACTCCTCTTCAAGTTTCTTCCCATTTTGTTCCTATCGAAAATATATTTTTTTCAACTTTTCTGAGATCAAGTCCAGCCAGAGTGTCAAAGGAAACGACAGAAACGTCATAACAGAAAAAGGCCAGGCTTTCACTTCCCTAAAAATGAGTTGATACAAGGAATGACAACTCAGGATAAAAATATTCACCACTTTTTTTGGCCTCTTTTCATATTATGCCACATCTTCTAGGTGGCTGAATGCATATCATATGAAAAGCTCTATTATCTTCCACAGAAATGACCTTTGGGACCCACCCAGTGGTAGTCACTGGTAATATTATGCTAACTCGCCTCCCAGGAAGAGAGTATTAAATAATAACACTTAAGACACTAACAGAGGGCAGTCCTCACTTCAGTGCTGGAGTTCTGGTTCAGACCTCAGTGCCGCTTTATTGGGGTACACATATCATGACTACATTCGAGTTTATTCATACAGTTCCTATTTCTGTTCAGGTTTAATAAACGTATCTTTCAGAATCTGTGCATTCTTTCATTTCTTGAAGCTGATAGCTTGACATGCAAAAAGGAAAGTGACAGATCACCTCAATATTTTTTCAAATCCAAAATCAATTCAGTCAGAAGACATAAGGAAAGTATCTTATTGGGATTAGAAAGATTACATAAACAATTGAAGATGGTCCTTCATTTTAGTGGAACAGGTCACGTCTTCACTCTGGAGTCGGGCTAGAATTCCTCCCTCCCACCTGCCTTGGAAGTCCAGTGAGATTTGGTTTTGTAAGGGGAGTGGTTTCAGTGCTTGCTTAGCCTGAAGACGTATGCATACTTTTCAAATCCTAGCTATTGGCCTGACATTTGTCCTTTTCAGGCTTCTCCACATAGTCTTGGGCCCCTTTGAGGAATGTGTTATCTTCTAGGAGTCAACAACTTAGGGGTTGATTTCAGCTGAGGTTAATTAACCAGGATTCAAGGAGAGAGAATTCCGAGAACAGCCACTATGCTTTACATTCCACTTTCTCTCACTAGGTGGCAGAAGCGCACAACAAATCTTTTCAGAACAGTGGCCTGGGAAACCAGCTGTGCCGAGGTGGGAGACTAGGGAGAGCCTCCGAGGGCTGTGGGAAGACGGCAGACCCTGGGGGCAGGTGAGCGCAGAGAAAAGCCTGTAACATCTGCGTTTCCCACAAGTTCCCTTGTGCTTACAATGGAGCCTGGAACCTTCCTCCTCACCAGACTAGAAGCAATTTTACTGATGGGAGGGAAGTAAAGGCGATTGCGTAAGATGAATAAAAAGCCAAAAATGGGAAGAATAAATCCTCAGAGCTCTTTGTTCCAAATGCCATAACATCTGAAAAAGGATTTCTGACTCAGTTTGCAAAATCAAGTTATAGTGTTCTAAGTTTCCTAAGATATTCACCTACCACACTAAGAATTATTTGTCAATTTGCTGTAAACTGGTATTGTTAGCAGACGTCAAGTTTCATACAAAGAGAGGCTTTGTAATGATACTGGACAATAGGTGGGGTAAGAAGGAAAACAGTCTAAGACGACCATTTCCTACAGAGAAGAAATCAGAATTGCCTGTGTCCCAAGCAGAGAAATAACGCTGCAACCTACACCAGTTTCCAAAGGGCAAGTCACTATGGCCAAAAATAATTCATTGTTGGGGGTGGGGGCAGGGAGGAAGGTGGGGTCAGGAGGAGAAGGTACTACTGGACATTAAGAAGGTGTCAATATGGCAAGAATCGCCAAAAGTGATCAATAGCTGCCCTTTAAGAGGGGTTTTCGCTCTCCCACTAGAAACAGCCTCCACCTGGCATGCTTCACTCACTTGTTATCTTCCTGTCCCTGTAAACATCTGGGTTTGCAACCTGGGGTTTATAGACTTGTCTTTCCCACAGCAGGGGAAAGATGTCTTACGGTTTAAACTCCAAGCTCAGCACAGTAACTAACACATTACACTTGTTTCACAGTTTGTTTAGTGAATGCATAAACGAAGATGATAATAATAATAACAGTGGCAATAGTTAATAGAGTTTCTTAACCAAGGCCAAGATTAGGGTAAAGTGAGCGAGGTGCACAGGGAACACAGGCTCAGGAAGTACTCACTTCCAGGGCACTGCCTCTTCCTGGTTCCCTTTATAACATACACCAGTTTTGTTTACAGGCCTTATCTCATTGATAGGGTTTCTGAATATTTCTGTCTCTGATCACATGTAAGGGTTAGCATACCTAAGCCTCTCTAAGTCCCAGGTTCTTCTACCTATCTTATAGGGCTGTTAGAGATTAAATGAGATAGGCATATAAAGAGCTTATCCAATGCCTGCCACATAATACATGGTAGCTAGAATACTAACAACAATAACAACAGCAAAAATAATGCTTTATTTTATTACTATTACATTTCTAATTGATTCCAGAGAAAAGTCCATGCCCAGTTTATCAATACTGATTATTAGCTACTATGTGCAAAACACAGTGCCAGACATTTAGAGGAATGCAACAATATATAAGGTAACTACTAATCTAGAGCAAGAATCAGATCAGAAACTTTTTGTAAAGAGCCAGATAGTAGATATTTTAGGCTTTGTGGGCTGTAGGCCTCTGTCTCATTGCCATAGACAATATGTAAATGAATGAGTATGGCTGTGTTCTAATAAAACTTTATTTATAAAAACAAGCAGTGGACCAGATTTGCCAATTCCTGATCTAGTTGATGAGCCAGGATATGTACATATTACTTATAAAAATACAGCCAACATGAGAAGACCACCACGAGTGATTCAGATGATAATTGTCTTAGAAGAGGCAAGATCATATCTGGTTGAGTTCAGGTGAGTAGAGAGGATGGGTCAGCACCTGCTAGACAGAGGAACTATCAAATTCATGGAGATGGAATATATTTGGGGTAGGAGAGTCTGGTAAACAGGCTGGTTGGAGAAGGAATTCAAAGAGAAGCAGACAACGGGGTGGAAAAGGAGGCTGGGTGAGAATATAAAAGACAAAGACAATAAGAGTGAGTTTTTACAAAAAGGAAGAGTTTACTTGTTTACTGTGCTCCAATCTGTCAGGGGGCAGTTTTGTAATCCACCTGGGAAATAAGAAGTTAATGGTACCCTTTATGAGGTGGGTTGCTAAATTCTTACCTGGCCTTAAAGAGAGAAGTTTAATTTAGTGATTGTGACATGGAAGCAAAGTTGCACCACATTGGTATTTGGTATTTATTTAGAGTAATATGAGGTACTCCATTAAAAACGGAGCTCTTCTCATCACTAGCATCTGCCTTTTCTTTTGCAAGCAGTCCCAGGTCCAGGCCTGGGCATCTCAGTGTCTCCAGGCAGAATGATTAGGAAAGAATGTCTGTTAAAATAAATTATCTTGGGGGTGGAGGGGGTCAGGTCCTAAGAGAATCCTTCCCTGGAGGAGGGAGCTGAAGGGCTCTATCTCTGGGGAGGGAGGAGGTCAGGCTTGAAGGAAGGAATGACAATTGGGCGTGGGATCTGCCTCCTCCCCTCTCCTTCCCAACTCTCCAACACACCCTCTTCCTATTTTTCCTAATGAGCCTACTCTATCCCAGTTCCAGGGAGTTTAGGAGGAGATAACCCAGACTGGCTCTAGAGGAAATATTAGTGACTAATAAACACAAGCAAAGGTCGTCACTCTCACTAGCAACCCAGGATTTGGAACACCTTGGAAGAGGATCACATATGGGAGACCAGAAGTCTTTCTAAAGAGAGTTCCTCTGTTCAAGTTGAATTCATAATGTGGAATATAATATACAGGGTATACCTGAAGATGTAAATGATTCAGACATTAATTTAAAAAACATACTGAAATAAGGGATTGCATCAATAAAGATACTGATATTTTCCTGCACAAAAATGGCAAGGTTTACTGGAATGCAAGAATCCTGGAAACTGGTATAGCAGCCTCTACTAGAATTCAAGTTCATCCTCATGTCCGGCTAGACCAGTGGTGCTCAAAGTGTGGCCCCAGACCAGCAGTATCAGCCATCATTTGGGAACTTGGTAGCAATGCAAGTCCATGGGCCACACCCCAGATGTACTGAATCAGAAACTCTGAGAATGGGGCCCAGCAGCCTGTGTTTTAACCAGCCCTCCAGGTGATTCTGATGCAGGCTGAAGCTTGAGAACCATTGGTCTATTGAGAGTATGTAGTGTCCATGTTCTAATGCAACTGTCTGTAATCACGACCAGAGAGTCTGACTCAACAGAGCTGGGAAGGGGCTTAAATGTTGTGTTTTTGGGTTTTAAGCTTCTCGGGTATACAGGTGCATTCCAGATTTAAGAACCACCACCATGCAGGGCTTTTCAACTCTGGCTGCATGACGGAATTACCCCAGGGAACTTTCAAACATTCCAATAGCTGAGTTCCAAGCCAGCTGTTCTCATGTACTTGGTCTGAAGTATAGCCTGGCTGGGGGAAATTTCAAAGCTCCTCAGGTGACTCTAATATACTGCTAAGGTCACTTGAGCCTGTGTAAGAATTGTGTGTCTAATATATTAAACCGATTCCTCAGTGCCACCCCCCAAAGAGTCTATAGGTTTGGGGTTGGGCCCAAGAATTTTCATTTCTAGTGAGCTCCCAGGTGATGTGCTGGGCTGCAGAACACACCTTAGTAGCATTGCTCTAGGAGGAAGACACATGCTTGTTAGAGATCTGAAATCTATTCTGGGCTGGAATGGCCAACTTTCCTCCCTCTGATTCTCCTCTGAATTCCTATACATTTATTGTTCTTCCTTATAAAGTACCTACTCAACTAAATTATGAACATCTTAAGGGCAAAGTCTATGTTTTCCCCACCTTTGGGGCACTCCTAGGCATCAGTACCTTGCCCATAGTAGGTGTTCAAGTGAATAAGTGCGGTAGTGTCTCAGAGCTACTTTCCCGCGTTCATCTTCTCCCTACCTAATCTGCTAGCCAGGTGAATCCCTTACCGCCCTGATCTCTTTGAGGAGAATCAAGGTATTTGTTTTTTTTAAGGTGATGCAAAGGTAAATATACGTCCAGTCCTAGAGATTTAGGTTGTTCGAGAAGGCTGTTCCAATAACACTCCAGATAAAGTAGAGCCATCTGGAGAAGGTTTGGCATCTATGAAAACCTACTGCTGACTTTGTTCCTTGAAGACATTCATTTTAGGATGCTATTTCCAATTTGGCATATAGCAGAGTTGTGCGAGTCAATGAGGATTTAGAATCTCTGCTACCTACAGAGGGAATCTTATTTAAAGCATGTTCCTGACAAAGCAATATAAAGGGAACAAAATTAGAAATCTCTTACAGGGGAATAATTTTTCTAGAAGCTGTTTCAGCTACAGCAGCTACCGGAACAGCAATCAGCTTCCTGAAAAACACCTAAACTTTAGTATTCCACTTTGCCAGGCTGCCTTCTTCAGAGCCCAACCACAGCAACAGAAGTTAATGAGTTCATTTCTCTTGCCCCACTACAGGAATTCAGTCTCAATGCTATTCCCAAGATGCATACTGCCATTGAGGGCCCCCCACACAAAATAAGCACAAGCAAAGAGTAGAGCCCATAATCTCTAATATGACACTATTTCAAGATAGTCTAACAGTCTAAAAAACATGGGCATTTTTACTTGTCTGGCTACTTGTATAGAATAAACCAAGAAGCTCAGAAGTGGGGCCTGGTAAAAAGGAAACAATACTTTTTTAAAGAGGGAAAAAGAGTAGTGTGGAGGCTGGTGAGCTGAAAGGGTTGCATTAACTCAATTTTTCCAAAAACTGGACTGAGTTACTTTTCTTCTTAATTTCCTTTCTCACCTGGGAGTACCAGTGACATTCTGTTAGGGAGTCTCTCTGCCTTTTGTCAGGGAGCTGGAGTGCAGAAGCAGCAGCATCCAGTACTTGATCTGATTGGACAAAACCATTAGACTGATTTTTTTAAGTGTAACTATTATGGCTGGGTAAGGTTATAGTTTGGGAGCCAGCATAATACAGTATCGAGGGCCATGGAGCTCAGAGGGAGACTGCCTGGGTCCGGGCTCTGCCACTTCCTCTCTGTGAGACTCTCAGCAAGTGACTGAACCTCTCTAGGCCTTGGTTTCCCTATCTGTGAAATGGGCTAAAAATGACACCTATTTCACAGTATTGTTTGGAAGAGTACCTGAAATAATTACATTGTATCTGCATATGCACACAAACACACAAACATACACACACACACACACACATATGTATAATATAAGCACATCCAACACTACTCTGGCTATAGAAGTATTGTCTCTTTTAGAGCTCTGTCTCTCCCTCTCCCTGTCCCCAAAGACATTTGGCCCCCCAAAAAGAAGCCATGCCTTTTCTTTTCTTTATTTTATTATTATTATTTTAAATAAAACCACTGACTATATAGAGGCATTTGCTTAGAAGGCTTTGGGCTGGGGGCAGGCCCGGTGGCACAGCAGTTAAGTGCTCACGTTTCCCTTCAGCGGCCCAGGGTTCGCTGGTTCGGATCCCGGGTGCGGACATGGCACTGCTTGGCAAGCCATGCTGTGGTAGGCGTCCCACATATAAAAAGTAGAGGAAGATGGGCACGGATGTGAGCTCAGGGCCAGTCTTCCTCAGCAAAAAGAGGAGGATTGCCAGCAGATGTTAGCTCAGGGCTCATCTTCCTCAAAAAAAAAGGTGGCTTTGGGCTTTAGAGGATCAAGATGTCTGACTCAGGTTACGGAGCAGGTGACCTTCCTTCCAGACCTTGGGCACAATGACCCAGAACCCCCTTGAAGTGGGAAAATGGGGAGTTCATGGTCATAGTGGTTGAGTCAAGTCATGAGAGGCCAAAGACCTTATGGGAGTGCAAAGTGAGCCTACCCCTACCTCTGCTAGCCACAGACTGCTCATTTGAGTGTGAGCTAATTTGTCACCCTTCCCTCCTCCAGCCTACTTAATCTCACTCTAATCCAGCAAACTCCGGGACAGTCCTGTAGGGGGAACCAGAGACCTTTCCTTTCAGAGCCCAAAAGGTCATTTCAGCTGCAGTAAGAGAGTCCTGGGGAAGAAGTCTGGGCTCCGGCCAGGCCCAAGTCTTCTGTGCTTTTGTGCTCACCAGGGCGTTAAGTCCATTTAATTTAATTTTAGATAGGGTGGTGGTGGGGTTTCATTCTGACAGTGTACTAATGCTCTATCACGCATCCAAGAAAGTTATTTACTTCTTTTAGATATAGATTTTTTACCACTGGTCCTTTCACTAAAAATCACCTCAATAAACATTTGTTAAGCTTCCACTGTGTGCAAGAGTGTCCTGGAGTTACAAAAAGTAAAACTTCCTGGTGCTCTCTATCACAAGACTCCCATTCCAGAGAGCATGGCCTAATAGAGCTTTCTACAATGATGGAGATGTTCTGTATCTGTGCTGTCCAACACCATAGCCACTAGCCACATGGGGCCATTGAGTACTTGGAATGTGGCTAGTACGAGTGAGAAACTGAGATTTTCTCTTATTTCATTTCATTAATCTACATTTACAAAGACAAATGTGACTAGTGGCTGCTCTATTGGACAGACAGTCCAGACTGGAGAGTCTTGCTACTTAAAATATGTTCCCTGGACCAGAAGCACCAGCATCACCTGGGAGTTTTTAGAAATGCAGAACCTCCGATTCCACTTCACGCCTCCTAAATCAGAAGTTGCGTTCTAACAAGAGCTCTCGGTGCTTCCTATGCACACTGAAATTTAGAAAGCCCTCTTCTAGGGAGGAATTAACTCAGCATTCACAGTTAGAAGATATATACAAGTGGTTCTCATCCTTATTTCACTTTAGACGTAACTGGGGAGAGTTAAAAACTGCTGAGCCTAGGTGAACCCCCTCCAGACCAGAGACTCTGATTTAACTGGTCGGAGGTTTGGCCTGATCATGATGAATTTTAAGAGCTCTCCAGGGGACTGCAATGCACGGCCAAATGTGATAACCATCCCAGCAGAGCCTAGGACAGCGGTTCTCAAAATTGGGTGAAGATCGGGATCACCAGGAGGGCTTGTTAAAACCCAGATTGCTGGATCCAACACTGAGTTTCCGATTCAGTGAGACTGGGTTGGGTTCTGAGAATCTTCATTTCTACTCAGTTTTCAGGAGATGCTTATGCTATTGGTCTGGGAACCACACTTTGAGAACCACCAGCCTTATAATTTTCAAAATATGAGCTCCAGATTCAAACTGACCTCGGCTGAGTTCTGAATCCACCATTTACTACCTGGGAAATTACCTAACCCCAAACCTCAGCCTCTTAAATTGAAAAATTGGACTAAAAGCATTTACCCATTGAGTTGCCATGAATATTAACTGAGATAATGCCTGTGAGTTGCTGAGCCCAGTGTCCGCTCTTAATAAGCAATCATAAATGTCCATTACTATTTTATTGTACAGAGACTCACTCATTTACCTGGCTTGGCACTTTAAAATTCCGTTTTCTCTCTACTCTCTTAAGTAAACTCCAAAAAAGCAGGAAGGAATGAGTTACAAGAAAAGAGGGCAGGGGCCGGCCCTGTGGCGCAGCAGTTAAGTTCACACTTTCTGCTTCTCGGCGGCTCGGGGTTCACTGGTTCGGATCCCGGGTGCAGACATGGCACCGCTTGGCACGCCATGCTGTGGTAGGCATCCCACGTATAAAGTAGAGGGAGATGGGCACAATGTTAGCTCAGGGCCAGGCTTCCTCAGCAAAAAAGAGGAGGACTGGCAGTAGTTAGCTCAGGGCTAATCTTCCTCAAAAAAAAAAAAAAAGAAAGAAAGAAAGGAGGGCTTTTAAGCAGGGGATATGCAGAACTAACCCGTTCCCCTCAGAGCTGCAGCCTCGCAGGAAGGGGTGCCCAGACCTCAGTGTAACTTGCTTAACAACAATGGATAATAGGCATGTCTGTCTAGTAATTCACCTGTTTCCAAGGGGGAAAATAACCACATGGAAGTAAGGAGAAGGGAAGGTCTCAGGCCCCAAACAAGATCTCCCCAAGGGTCTCCCCCCATGACAGGCTGGAAAAGTATGAGGCACAGACACAAACAGTCTGAGTGCCTGCTAGGGCTTGCGGGCTCCCAAAGGCTGGGCAGAACCACTGGCGGGTCTGAACAAGGGCATGGGTCCCAGCTCTTAACTTTTCCTGGCTCTCTGACTTTGGGCAAGTTACTTAACTCCTCTGGGCCTCAGTTTCCTCTTTGGCAAAATGTGAATAATAATATCTCTTTTGGTGGGCAGAATAATGGCCCTGCAAATGTTCACTGTAGTCCTCAGACCCTGTGAATATTGTAACTTATGTGATAAAAGGTAATCAATGTAGGAGACAAATTAATGTTGCTAATCAGCTGACCTTAATATGGGGAGATTAGCCTGGATTATCCAGGTGGGCCCCCAATGTAATCACAAGGGTCCTTAAAAACAGAAGAGGGAGGCAGAAAAGAGAATAAGAGAGAGGTGACGATAGAGAGCAAGATCAGTGAGACGCAATACAAGAAGGACTCAACCCACTATTGCCAGCTTTGAAGATGGAGGAAGGGGCTGTGAGCCAAGGAATGTGGGCGGCCTCTGGAAGCTGGAAAAGGCAACAAAATGGAGTCTTCCTTAGAGCTTCCAGAAAGGAGTACAGCCGTGAAACACTTTACCTTAGCCCAGAAAGACCCATGTTGGCTTCTAACCTATGGAACTGTAACACGATAAATTTGTATTGTTTTAAGACACTATGTTTGTGGCAATCCATTACTGCAGCAAGAGGAAACATACACCCATCTTACAGGGTTGTGAGGCTGATGCCTGGCACACAAAAAAGATGCTTCCTTATCTAGGAGGGTATTATCATTCATGGGCACTTGTCATCCTGTCTTCCTTCAGAAATGCTTCTCTTCCCCCAGAAATGTTCACAACTTCCCTCTCTGCTTCTCACACCCATCACCGCAAACCTCGGCTGAGTCCCAGCCTCTGGCAGAAGCCTCCTCACCTCCCTCCACCCACGTGAGCTCTTTCTCCTCCGAACTCCCACAGCTCTTACAGCCTGTGCCTTGCAATTTTGGACTTAATTATACAGCGGGTAGTGTTACCTGCTGTTGATGCATGTGTGTTTATTCTGGTTCCAAATCTAGATTGAAACCTTGGTCTCAAACAGAAACTATTCTGTCCTTTTGTTGTTATTGTCTTGAAGGACCTGTACTTTTTTTTATAATCCTGTTTTTATCATTTTTGACACAAAAAGGGACTGCCCAGGCAGTTATAAGCAGATATCCTAAATCATTTTAATTGCCCCGCGGCTGGGCACTAACTCGTTTTTCTATTTTTTGGAAGAGTTTTCTATTTTCTAGTAAAGTTTGCTGAAGGGTCTAAGGTGCAAGGCCAGGTCTAACACGGGGTAGAGAACGAGTTTTGCAGTTTTTCAACCAGAGTTCCAGTGACTGCAGCTCCTTACCATACCCTGATTTCATCAGTCAGAGAAGAGGGGACAATGTTGGAAGTCATAGTAAAACTAGGAAAGGTTTTCTAGGGGGACTCAGCCGAGGTTTGCGGTGACGGGTGTGAGAAAAACTAGGAAAGGTGGCTATGCATGTGTTCCTCTCATGCCAGTGCTGAGTACACAGTATGTGCTCAATAAAACCAGTTAGCTGACTGGCCAGGGAGGGCATTATTATTTCTTCTCTGCTCTCTTCCTTTCACCACACAAGGTAGCCCTCAACAAAAACATATAAATAAATATACAAAGGAGGCACAGACCACTGACTACCTTGGGGATACAGTTCCCAAAAGGATGAGACAAACAAAGGAGTTCTCCCCAGAAAGTGTTCAAGTCTCAAAATAAGACACATCTCTCATGTCAAGGCCCATTTATTTTAGTGAGGTAGGATAAGGATTTGTGAGAAACAAAAATGAATAAGCTGGTATGTGGCAACGGGAATTAAAATAAGCAGTGACTTGCTGCCTGCCAATATGGATGTCCTCACATCTCACTGCTTATTTTTGGTTCTATTCTGGTTTGTTTTCTTCCCTAGCACTTTAAAATATGATAGGTTAGAAAGAAAGGCCAGGGGTAATGATTAATTGTGTCCAATGCACATGGTACTTGACTCAGGTTACCTCACTGAATCCCCACTACCACCCTAGGAGGTGAGTACTATAATTACCCCCATTGCACAGGTGAGAGAGCTGAGTTTAAGACAGGTAAAATGACCTTGCTCAAAGTAGCAAGTGGCTTAGCAAGTGGCTGAGCAAGATGTGAATTGAGGTGGTTGAGCCCAAAGCTTGACTCTGGACCACCGTGCTCTATTGATGGAAGACATGGAGCAGGCCCAGTCCCCACGCTGCTGAGTCCCCTGGCACTCAGGAGACACCATCCTAGCTCTACGTCTTTGTCTGATCCTGGTGGCAACTCTAGAAACTGAAGGTGGGCAAGGAGGAGTGGGAAGGCGAAGAAGAGACATGAGGATGTGTGTTCTTAAAAAAGATCTCTTCCCTTCCCTTCCTGCCTGAAGTGACACCCTCTATGAGTAAGAAGAGATGGAAGGGTGCCAACATAAAGCATCAAAATCAGCTCAGTCATGTCCAACCAGTCCTCAAAACCCAAAAGCTCTCAAGGGTAAGGACAGAGGCAGAAGAACAGCATGAATATGGACATAGTCAGACCAAACCTGGGCAAATCATCCCTTCCATCACTCCCAGGCTCTGTGACCTTGGACAGAGAGTTATCGTTAATCTCTGAGCCTCAGTTTCCATATCTGCAAAATGGAGAAAATAATTCCTAGCTCACAGGTTTGCTCTGAAGATTAAGCGAGTTCATGTATGTAAGGGGCTTTTCAGGGTGCCCCACACATAGTAGAAACAGAATAAATACTGGCTGTTATTAGTAATACACTGTCAAATGCACTAAGATGATACATGCGATAAAGTAACTAAATACTATACTAGATAATGTGCAACGACATACTAACAATAAGAAATCAAATGTGGTGTGGGCTGTGCTCTGGGAAAGGTATGGGCGGGGGTTGTGGCATTCATTCTGTTTTTTTCTCCACCAAGGAGCCTGCTGTAGCACCGCCCTCTGCTCACAGCACTGCTCCGGCCGTATGTGCAAGATAGATTCAGTTTCCTGCATTTTATCCCAAACTTCAGCCAGTGAAGGTGGCGCCTTTTCATTCTCCTAGAGGAGGGCAGCACTTCCTGAAATGCCCCTTTTAATGGGATTACTCCTTCTACTATAAGCCATACCTCACGGGAATGTTCATTTTATCTCTGGCATCATCATCAGTACAATAATTGTCTCACAATGTAATAGCCTGTGTATTAAATCAGACATGGGAACCTCCTTGAAATATTATGCTGAATTTTCCTCCATAACAGGCAAACTAGGTTTACTTTTCACCCAAGAGGGCTTAGTTACCAAAGAACCAAAAGTATTTCATTAAATGTGCCTTCTCCTACAGAGGGGAAAGGTTATTTTTGTTGTTATTTTTGCTATTATTATTATTACTATTTCATGACCCCAAAAGTTATGTTTTGAGTTTCCATAGCACTTACGCTTTCTAACATACTACATAATGTACTTATTTATTAGGTTCTTTTTTTTCCTGTTCCCCTCGCTGCCACCACTGCAATGTCAGAGGGCAGGATGCTGTGTATTTTAATCACTGTTGTTTTCTAATCATCTGGAATAGGGCCTGGCACATAGTAGGTTCTTAATAAATCTCGTTCAATTAATGAACAAATTGAAGCACATTTTAGAGGATATTTCTTTTGAAGAGCAACCACAGCTGATGCAAAGGTGTATCTCATTACTCTTTCCTTTTCCTTTTTGTTCTGTTTCTTCCCTTTTTACTGTTTGCTTTGATAAATTTTCACTAAATCAGAACACATCTCCAAAAATCAGGATTAAATCATCCACAAAGAGGCATGGATTTAAAAACATTCAGGTTCTCCTGACCCTAAGATGCTTTAGGGGATATTTCCCTCCCAACAAGGAGACTCGGCTCCACACTCTCACCCGGGGCGAGATCTGCTCGCACAGAGGAGGGATGTCTCCACCACAAGCATGAGGGCGTCCCCTCAATCATCTAGGATCACAAGGAGCCAAGAGAGAATGGACCCAGACATAAAATTTAGATCCACGAAGTGTGAAGACTGAGGTAATTTAGTCTAGACTTTCTGAGCTTCAGCTCAGAACCTTTCAAGAACCTTTGCGATCACGTAGTCTAGCTTTTATCTTATAGATGAAAAGCAACAGGCTAAGCGCAGAAAAACGAGTTCCCCAAATCACAAAGCCAGTTACCAGCTAAGCTGAGGCAGCCAGGAGCCTTGGGACCTGAGCACATTTAGGTCACACTCAGGATGTTTCTGAGACTGGTGTGTGGCTCTAATGGTCTCATCATGCTGGCTAGAAAACCCAATCAAAGCAAGCACGTCTCACCTCAAGGGTGAAAACTTCTCCACTGAGCAAGTGAATATAATTCTAATAACCAGTAGAAATTAGAAACCTTAAAGGATACACACACATGCATGCACACACACACATAGAGGTACACACATATATGTGTATAGGTGATCATTGCATACATTATATATAAAGTATGCTCGCTTTCCTAAATACTTGCTACTGGGTATATAATAAATTCACAGTGATAGCAAGAACATCAAAACATATTGCTAGTGGAAGCATATCTTGACACATTTTTGGCAAGTTGTCCAACGATATCCGTATAGACTAAAATACACATATTCTTTGATCCAACAAGTCTTCTTCCAGGAACCTGGAATTATCAATAGAAATAGAACTGTATATATATGTGGATGAGGGTGTTTATGAAACCATGCTTTAGAGTGGAAGAAAAAGGCAAAAGAAAACAACCAGGTGGCCCAACATTAGGGTTATGGCTGAATAAACTGTGGTACAACAATTTATAGAACCTCGCGCTACTGTTACAAAGTGAATTATTACAGAGCTGAAGGGATGTCCATCATTTATTAATTAGCAGGAAAACTAAATTGCAGTGCAATGTGATTGATACGATTGTTTGGTACAAAGACCACCAGCTGTATAACACTATTATACGTGCACATCCATGTTGATTTGTGTTGGAATGAGCATAACAGATACGGAAACTGTTAACACTGAACATCCCAGGGAGAAAGCAGTGATGGGTGTAGGGGGAAGAGATGATTAATATTTTCTTTATATATCTTTGAATGTTTATAGTGACTCAATACATATATATTACTTTGAAAAATATTAGGTTAAGAAAATAAATTTAAAAAAAAAGAAAGACAGAAGGAACCCACAAATAGTCCTCCAAGACCTGTTTCAACCTCCCTTCTTCCCCAGTGGTCTATGTGGCAGCAGGAACATTTTGAGAAAAGTATTCAGCATAGCAAAGAGAACGTTTGAAGCTGTCTCTCTGAGCCTTTGGCTGCCACAGCCATCCTCTGAGCTAGCAGTTACTTTTCCCACCAAAGTGTCCTAGTCCTGATACAGGAAGTGACATGCCAAGTAGATACAGGAAGTGAGATGTGAATACAGCACCAGCAAAAGCTCTTCCTTTAACACAGGAAGGGAGCTCAACCTCCTTCAAGACGAGAGGTGACTGAAGATGCTTTACCTTAGCCTGTCCAACAAAGGAATTCATAACATAAATAAAGCATGCTGGACCCACTCTTCAGAAAACTAAGAAGCAGACAGAAGCTAACTTTGGCATGGAGGCCTTTGGGACACCTGAACCAGCTACTTGGAAAGTTGGTTTTGTCCCTGTGGGCTTCTTTGTCTAGTCCTAATTCCATGTTCCTGAATGAAAATTGACAGAAGCATGAACATAGAGGTCCTGGCTGTGACAGTGATGACCACTAGTCTTCAACAATGACAAAACTGCATTACGTGAAGCACTAACTGTGCAAATCCTTCTGGGCTAGTGCTTGAAAGAGAACTGTCACCATCAACTTTGAAAACTCTAAGAGCTGTTCACAGTAATACAGAAAACTTTCTTTCTGTGGGGACAGCCGAACCCTCTGATCCACCCTAGATTCTATATTTCAGCCATGGCTCAGGACAAAGAAAAGAGATGGACTTACCGAGCCAACTTCTGTTTAAGTACACAGACACAAACACTGGGGGGACCGTGAAGAAATCTACCACAGAGTTCACTTCCAGCCAGAACCACAGCTTATCATTGGCTGCAATAAACTGAGGGTAAGAAAAAAAACAAAGAGAGAAAAATGAGAAGCACGGTGCCAGCATTCAAACTATACTCTTTTGCCAAAGGGTATCTTTAGGTTTTTCATGGGTTCCAGAGGGAGATGTTATACTCTACTCATATCTACACAACTCACATGCTATTTTTGTCCTAGAATTCCAATACACAGCCTTTTTCAGAGTGTGACTATATGCTCTGTTAGCCTTAGAGACAGATCAGGTAGTATATTTTTACGTGGTTTTCAACAGCGCCATAGGGAAGGCTGAGTGATCTCACCTTCATTAGACTCTCTAAAGTAAACATAACTGTAAATAAAGCATACATGTACGCATTCCTTCACACGCATACACACATGGCATGCACGGAAGCATACACACGCACACCTCTATAATCTACATTCTGAACAGCTCCCTTCATAACCAGAGTCTAGTATAAGTCCCCAAATCTGCCAATTTACCCCCTTCATTTCACCCTCACAACTGTTCTCTCAGGATTCAGCCAAGTGAGCACTGATAAACATAATTTTAAGAATAGAAAGCTTTTTTTTCTATTTAAAGAAACAATGCACTCATGTTTGAATAGAGGGAAGAGAAACAGTCAACCAGTAGAGGTATACGGTGATTTCAACCCCTATGTCTCCTCCTGGGAACAAAACTAACATGTACTTCAGAGAATGCTGAGCTAAAGAAGGGGCTCTCTCATAGCCTGAAAATCAGAATGCGGGTCTGCTATCTCCCCTGGAAACACTGGGCTTCATCTGCCCTGCGAGAGCAGACGCTGACGGGGAATTGTCCCTGCGGACAAGACTTGCATGCCCCATTGCAACACCGAGCGGGGTTGCGCAAACTTACCCGCAAGCCAAAGTAGAGAAGGAAGAATACGTTGAAAGCCATGTCGATCTGTAATGTGAAATCTTTGTAGAAATTCTGGCAGGATTCTATTGGGCTATTAGACAGGAAGAAGAAAAAACAAGAGGTAAATGGAAAGCATCATCAAGTCTTCCACAAGGCTGTGCAGTGCTGGTGCTCAGGGTAGAGGACAAAATGAATGTCCATAGAATCAAACATTTGGTCTTTCTACCCCCTGTGATAATCAAGCAAGCATTGCCAAGGGATCTTTCCATTCAACCATTCAGTCTTTTGTTCTTTTATTTGTTTTCGTAATTTTATATATATATATTATTTTTTATTATTATTCAACAGTTGAGCTAAGAATCTAAAGAGGACCATGCAGACACCCTGGAAGAAGGACAAGCAGGAGAGACCAACAAATCCCTTAATTTCATATTAACCCTTAAAGAACTGACTTCTTTCTTTTAAAGGACACAGACCAAAGCTAAAAACAGTCCCTCACACCCTCCAGCACGTTGGAAGTGGAGCCCATTGTCAATCAAACACAGTGGCTATATTTTGGACATTTCTAAAGCCATTAGTTGATTAATGAAAAAGGACCCAGGAGCATCTCAGGAAAGCTGTAGAGGAGAAGATCCTGGCTGGTGTTCTGACTAGACTGTGTGGACATTATGTATAGCTCTCTGATCCGAGGAAAGAAGCATTGCCCAACTGGTGACAGTGAAGACCACAAAACAAAATGCTGAAGCAGTACTCTAAGGGTTAATTGCTTTTCTTTTTTCGGCATGCAGGTTAATTGGCTCTGTGGGTGTCAAGCAGCCAACGCAAACCCCCAGCACACTCTACTTTGTTTAAGAGTAGGCGGGTCAAAAGGGTACTACTATACAAACTGGTACGTGGCTTCTGCGTGCTTTCCCACATCAAACTGATCAGAGGATCAGTGTGTGAAAAGTCCCAAGTTTGGGGCTGGGTGGGGAGCAGGAAAGCCTCATAAGCATCTCAAAGCTGTGAATGAAAATTCATAGTATACTGTTATTGGTAAGCAAATGATAACAGGCCAGGGACATAAAGAAGGTGAGGTGAGAGAAGGGGGCAGGGGGAGAGGGAGAAGCAAAATACTTTCCCCAGTGGGGAAGCAACATGGACCTCTGGGCCAGGAGAGGGCTAGCTTGAGAAATGGAGGATGGAGGATTTCCTAGTATCACCACTTTGGAAATCGCTGTATGCAATACCAGTTAGTATAGTTGTACTTCTATAAGGATAATGCTTGGTTTTTCAACAGGCAGGAATCTGTGCAGTACGGGAATGCAGGGCTCACTTAGAGGCATGGTGGGTGAGTCCGTGGGACTCTCTGATCATATTACATGCACTGAATTGATCCATTCTTCATCTCCATTACAAGTCAAACATGCCCTTTGTAATCTCCCAAATCACAAATACACGGAAAAACCTTCAGACAAGCATTAAGAGGAATCTATGTTTACATTTACAAACTAAGCAGACTGAACAAAAAACACACTGAAAAATAGTTCTTTTACAAAAAAAAGAAGACAACTGCTGGATTTTCACTAAAGTAGGGAAGTGGGCAGAAAGACAGCATGAATTTGCCTAGTCCAATGCTGAAAGGAGACAGGAGCAAAAGAAGCTAAAACATCACAGCCTACCACTGCTCTTTGCCTGCTCTCCTATATAGGTGTTAATTTGAATGAAAAAAGGAAAATACAGATCTAGAGTTAATACAGGACACTTCTGCAACTCCCAAGCCATGAGAGAGTTCTGTTTAACTCAAGAACAAGACCCAAAAGGCCCACAGGTGTCAGAGTTCTTAGCCACTCTATTTGCAGTGAAAAGAAGTACATGAACTAGGTTGTCCAGAAACCCACTATAGATTCCAACGGATGAAGACATAATGCATCTCTGTGCTATGTAAGCCACTGCTATGATGTGCTACTGAAGAATAAATGGGGTGTGTGGGTAAGAAAGTAAGCAAGAGAGTGAGAATGGAGAGCTCTGTTGGTAAACATTGCACTCACGTCTTCACTCTTGCCTGCAGTGACTAAGCTGTGAATTCTAAATTTGTATTCATCAAGATTGATGTGTACACAGTAAGGGGACAGAAGGAAAGTCTTGGTTCCCAAGACTATTATGGAAAACCCAATATCACATCATCAAAGCCAAACAATAACCTTTGATTGCCATAGTTATTGGTGGCATATTTGGGGTTCCTGTGAGTTCCCAAGCTTCTATTAATTCCATGGCCTCCTGGTTAATTTGGTAGTAACACTGAAATACATCTCTTATGGAAAGTATTTGCTAGGCTATGGAAGAGAATGGAATAGTAGGGGGAGAGATGTTAGCTGAATGCCATTGAGGATATTTTGGTTCAACATAAGTGGAAGCAGATGTTCTAGAGTATAAGGAAGCAGGCTGTAGCAGCTTCTTTCCATTGTTTCTTGCCTTCCTTGTCATTTCTGCTGCTCCCTCTTATATTGCCCATACCCAAAGGCAACAATGAGAGGGCTGGATGCTAAAGCACACTGTGCTGAAAAATATTTCTCAACAGTACCCCTGATTTACAGAGACCAATGCCGAAACTATAATAGACCTCTTCTCTAGTCTTTCTTTCAAAAATTTAGAACTGATTTAATCATTGTTTTATATCATGCCTTGAGTCCTAGACTTTGAGCTGAAATAATAAAGGGAGTAAATTACATTGCTGGTGCCAGCAGCTTTTCCTCTGGCTGAAGTTCACCAATAATATGAGCACACTCTGCTGAGATGAAGCAGGGAGAGACGCAGGAAGCTCTGGGACAAGAGAGCCAAGCCCTAGGACCCAGCTATGACCAGAGTGATCAGGGAGTTTGTTTTCTATCCCTTTAGCTCTTTCCTGCTAGCCATAACAGTCCAAGGAGAAATGTCTTGCCTAGTTTTCTCAAGTGTCAACACAATTGTTTATTAGGATCCCCTCCAAGATAAATCCTCCGAGTGCCTTTAGTACAGTAGCTTACCCAATCAGAGACCACGGAGTGAGATTATAAAGCTCCATCATTTCATTATCCAAATGGAAACAACCCATGGAGAAGTTCATTGATCTTATAAAAAGAAAATACATAATTCAACAACAAAAGGGTTGGCTATATCAGCTAGGGTTTATTTCCCTCCTAAAGAGACTTCATCTTAATGATTAATGCTCATTGTAGGATGGAGAATGAAATAGAAATTCCTCTCCCTTTTTGTGTAAAATAGAGAGTTCCTTGTCTAGATACACAGAACTTTCAAAAACTACAAGAGAAATCACTTTTTTTAAACTATAAAGCAAAGTGACTCTGGATTACTCACAAATTTGGATTGCCATTCTGACAAGGTATGCCCACATCAGAATAGACTTTATATGGGCATACGTTGCCAAAAGGAAAAAAAAGAGGAGTTTTAAAAGCTAAAATATGGATGGAAGTTCTGATCCTAGTAGTAGCAAACTGATTTTCCCTAAATTGTTCTTGATTAACTAATGACTTACTAATTAGAGGACAGAGGATACTTGCTAAGCTGATGGACTATTCATTCCTAGGCTCTCACAGTCCACAGATCTAGTGTGATACTAAAACCTTAGACCAGTTTAGTGTTTTGCCCAGGACTCTATGATTGGGGCACCTTCAAAAGAACCTCAGTGGAGAGCTTCCTCTCACGGGATAAATGTTCAGTGTAGGATAGAGGTTGAAAGACGAACTCCTAATTCCTCTTGACCATCATGTAAGCACATCCGGTATTTAGATGTCTCTATAGAGGAAAATAAGACTCATCCAAAGTAGGAAGTATACTTTTTCTTCATCCATTTAACAATATAATGTCCAATGAAAACCCTTGAGCAGGAAGATCCAACAGTCCTTCCCGAAGACTGACTTAAGAACTTGTCTTTCTAAAGCTCGAGACAAGCAATGGCTACTCAGGTTTACTTTCAAAGGGCAGGTAGCTAAGGACAAAAATCCCACTTCTCACGGTTGATCCTCTAGACGTCTGCATCATCTCCAAGAGGGAAGTAATTGCCCTCTCTTCTCAGCCTCTAAACTTTCCTGCTGTTTTCTGGGTCTGTTTTCCTACCTCCTTGAGTCTGGTTGCCCAACCCTGTGAAGACACTTCTCCAGGACATGATTCTCAAACTTCAGCATGCACCTGGAGGGCTTGTTAAAATGTTGCTGGGCCCCAGCTCCCAGAGCTTCTGATTTAGTAGGTCTGGGATGAAGTCCTAAGAATTTGCATTTCTAACAATTTCTCAGATCCTGCTGCTCTTCTGGGGACCACACTTTGAGAACCACTGCTCAGAAGAACTTTCTTGCAATTATACACTAATCACAAGTGTTACTGTTTGAGAAGATCCCCATTCAGACCTGAATAGAGATGATGAAGCGTTTGAGCCCACACCCCAGATAACCAGCTGCATACCACTTAACTAATTGCTGAGATCAAGGTGTTGAACAGATATTTTCAGTTTCAGATGTGAACAAGGGGGAAAAAATTAAGACGATACAGGGAAGTAATTACAACACCAGCATGCAAGCTTCACCAGTGACATCCAATTAACAATGAGAGAGTGCCTGAGGAGCACATTTTTAGTTTAAGATTAAAAGGAAAATGGTAAAATATAGATGGGGAGAGGTTATGGAGACCACCATTTATAGGGGATAAAGAAATGCTAAACAGCTTAGGAACAACAACAACAATAGCAAACATCCAACGTGATTTAATAAATAACCACATGAGAGCCAAGGGGCTAGCTGAGGAACAAAACAGCACTTTGTGAAATAATTTCCAACATGTAAATTATCCTCACTCTTGTGGCTAGTCTCTTTTTAAATTGGATGGAGGCTTCTCAATTCCCACCAGGATTATGGACCACCAGAGTTCAGGCCCACATCACTGAAGATATGGATCAATACAATAAGCTTAGTGATTCCAGACCCTTCTCCTAGTCTCAGCTCTGCAATGTTGCCAGATTAATTTAATTAAAAGATGTCATTCAGCCACCATCATGGCTCTCTCCTGCCTCGTACATCAACTCTACGCCTGGCTGTGAAGAACCTCTAACACCTAGCCTCACTCCACCTCCCATTTTATTTTCTACTGTGCTTTTTGCTACCATGAGCTGGTGTCTTCATGATTTCATGAATGTGACCCACACATTCCTATATTCCTAATTCTAAATCTATGCTTTTGCTCTTCAAATGCTCTTCCCTCTTTGTGTTCAAACCTTAGGTAGCCTTCAAGGCCAACGTAAAGGCATGGCTTGGCAAATTACTTGTGCTCTCACTGACCTCCCCCGTCTCTGAAATCCTATGGTATGAGGAGCAAGGAATTCTAAACTGCCTCATAATGTTGGTTCGTATTGAATTCAATATAATAATACCTGGCAATTGTACAGCGTTTACACATACTATTGCGTTTGGTCCTCACAGCTTGGCAAAACAAAGTAAATATTTTGTCATCATCTCCATTTCACAGACAGAGAAGCAGAGGCTCAGAAACCTAACCAAGATCATGTAGCTAAGTGGTGGAGGTGGGACAGAGACCCAATATCCCTTCTCTCATACCAACTCACTTCTCCTGTTGAATTGCAACAGGAAGAGGCACAAGACATGGTATCTGCTATCCACAGAGCCTGGCATGGAGCTCATGCAAAAACAATGGGGGTTGATGGATTTATCGAGGAAGTCAAACTGCCCTAGAAAAAATTCATGCATTTGTCAAAAGGCCTGGGAAAATTCAGAGGAAGTTGACCTGTACAAACTGTATCTAACTCTGCTCTGTAAAGACTGTCTTGTGGGACATTATTAATTCCCAGAAGTCCTTCTTAGGACCCTGAATGGTAGTGGCATCATAGAGCCTGACCCCCTCTGCTGAGGGAAAGTTTCTCTGCTTATAGAGGAATAACTCCTAGTTATCCATCTGCTTAAAGATGGATGATCCTCAAGGTTCCTCAGTTTTCTCTCACCCTCTCTTATTTTAGAAGAACAAGAATGAACATAGTGATGGATTATAATGTTTAGATACTTTGAATACTTTTAACTATAGACTAGACAATTAATAAGCTTCATATCCCATTCCATTCAATCGAAATAAAGAAAAATGATGACATCATATAGTCATGGATACTATGGAAGGTAGCTGGAACCAAGAGTGAGTAAATCTAAGTGATTTGAGATTTTCCTAGTAATGTCTGGATATACTGGATAAGCAAAATGTCTCAGTTTTCCTGCCTACAAAATAGGAACAAATGCACCTAGCTAATCTGATTATGAGGCAAAGAAATTATAAAATTAGAAAAAATTATAAAATATATAAAATTATATAAAATTATAAAAAATGTACTTCAAATTAGAAATCAATAGTATTATTTACATAATTTTAGGTCTCAGAAAAATATCTTGCAAGCTAATAACAATAGTGGATTTAGTGTGAATGTCATGATATCAATTAATCATTGAGAAAGCAATAATCTTTATGTAGCAGACTGCCCTCTAAACTGGCCAGCACCCACGGACTGCTCAGATCCTGAAAGGATCAAAGTTGAAGGCTTTTTATCTTTTTGCTTTTCTTAGTGCCCCAATTTTAATCACCTTCTCAGAGCTACGTATTTAAGAGCTTATCTTTCTAACATTGGTGCTTTTAGTGTTTACATGGGGTGGGGCATGTATTCAATGAGTTGTGTAGTTTTTAATAGTTTTAACAAATAGAAGCAAGGCTTTTCTGTTGACTATCATCGTGACTTTATCCCAGAACAACTTGGAGTAGTTATCTTCTAAGATGTTGTTATCGTTGATGGGTAAGTTTGTGTTTCAATCATTAATCAATACTAATGACAACAACATCAAAATGGTCCCTTTGTTTTATCTCAAAACACTTTTCTTAGACCGTGCAATGATTCTAATGTGAAGAGAAAACACTTTTTGTTACTTGCGATATTGATCTATCACAATCCCAAGCCACTGGTTAAATGGCTTTGTTGAGAAATCTTCAGTTATGAGTTTGTATCAATAGATCTATTAATCTTTCTGACAGCAGCAGGCTTCTAATTTGTTCCTCTCCTCAACTGATGAGATGTGATCCAATAGCCACAATCACATGCCTCACAAGTGTCATGTAGAAATGAATTGGAACAAAAGGAGAGGTGGTATGTAAACCCTCACTACTCTTCAGAATTCTATGTGCTCTGTCTTCCTGAGCTTTGAGTGATATGGAGAATTCTGGAACAATGATAGCGGTAGACCTCAGAGCAGTTGTATGGCTCAGGGTGTCTACCTGAATAGTCCTAATAATTATGTATTCTTCTAGCAGACAAAGAAAACGACAGAAATCGCTGATGGAGAGAGAACAAAATATGTCAGTGTCTTACACATTGGATTTCTCAATGAAACATAGATAATTTGTTTTCATGAAACTCAGATGGTGAAATCTCTGTCACTTTCTCATGGAGCTCTTCTAAATTTTCTTACAAGATTTCAGTAAACTATCTGAGCTTAGGTTCTCCCTCTCATCCTCATTCCACATCTTTGCAGCCACAAATGCACCCAAATAAATAAATCAAAAGCAAAATGTGAGCATTACAAGTTGACCTAAAGAGGAGTAGCCGTTAGGTAGTTTTGAAGTTCTATGGAAGAGTTAAAATCCCACCTCCATCGCTTGCTAGCTAAATGACAGTAGGCAAATAATTTGACCTCTCTAAGCCTTGGTTTTCTCATCTGTAAACTGGAGATAAGGATACAAACCTCGAGGGCTGTTGTGAGGATGAAATCAAATGAGTAAAGACTAAGCACTGAACAAGTGATAGTTATTCTAGAAACTAGGGTAATAACTACAGTGGTCATAAGAACTATTTAGAGAAGAACGCCAAAAAAGGCAATCATCCAAATGAACAAAAACTGATAGAATCAATTACTTCACACCTTATTTTTCCATTTGTATCCACTTTATGGCCTCCTTCTCAGGGGTTGCAATATAATTCAAATGCTCAATAAGGTGTGCAATGAGCTAACATCTGATGTGATTCTATCATTTAGAGCATCAACTTTGGGTAATATTAAAGAAGAAACACCAGTAAAATCCTGTTTCCATGAAGGCAGCCACACAGTCTCATAAATACTAAATAATTAACCAAGCTTTCCTGACAGAGAAAGGCATGAGTCACCTTAACAGGTGGCCACAGGAGATTGTGCACTCTCCTTTTCCCAAGTCGTTAGCCATGGAGGCAGTTTCATTTGCCTGGTTGGCTTAGCGTGGATCTGGAGGAGAGGCAGGGGGAGGAACCACTCACATGTCTTCTGAATGTCTCTTCCAGTTCTAGGTCTGTAAGATTATGTATTTCTTCCCTGTTGGACTCTCAGAATGATATCCAAGACAACCTACCCACTAAGGCTTGTTTTCTCCAGCTTGTCTACAGACTACAATTATTTCAATCACAGTTGTTACCAGAGTAGAATTAGTGTTCATATTTGCCAGCAACTTTTATCTAATAAATCACAATTAAGCTACTACATAAAACAGAGACTTGACGAATGAATGCTGCTTTAGTTTTCACTGAACTGTCTGAGAAGTCATAACTGACTGATTCTCACTCTCTCGTTTCCCTACCTCCACTGACTCTAGCTGTTTCTTCATTAATAAATTCTTGTTTATCTATTAGAAGGACATGATGCAGTAGATGATTCAAATAGTAATTAATGTATACACACTCACATACAAATACTACAAAACAGACTGAGGATTCTTCAAGGGAAGGGTCAGTGAGCCATGTATAGTTGTGGGGTGGTACAAGTGGGTGGGCACACACACATTCATATATCCAAAGCCTTCCAGCACAAATGCATGTTCTCTACCCAGCCCCAAACCACTCTGGGACCATACACAAAACATGACAGTCTGGGTGAGATAAATAGAAATGGAGAGAAGAAGCGGGAAGAGAGGAAGTCCCAGGTCTGAATGGAAAGCAGGGAATCCAGACACAATGCCTGAAACCATACTCCTCTCATGCCTACTAAAACTTATACCTGAGGAAGCAAGAATAGAGCATTCATCCTACCACTAGGTTCAGCCTCCAATGCCTTTTTTCTGGATATTAAGTGTTGCCACACATGTATGAAGAGGCCCATAAACAATCATCTCTAGCCAGTAATAACTGATAGCCATCTCCCAGACATTGGGGGGCAATTGCCTGGTGTCACCGTCTCTTAAGGAGAGAGTAACCATGAGGAAGCAGCCTGAGGGCACAGTTTCAAGGCATTTTGGCCTCAAGTCTTCCCAAATAAGAAGCTCTCATAATCGCATAGAGAATGGTAAGGGTGCCTAAGAAAAAGCATGAGCCCTCTATTTACAAAGGCTGGCCAGTCAGGGCAAGATTGAGTAGGTAGGTTGGGATTCCCACAACACAACAGGCTTTCAGATCATTGTGGCACCTCTTTGGGTGGCTACTGAGTGCAGATCTCAAAATTCTTCTGTTTGAGCCTTCTTTGCCAGATGTTTGTCTTGGATTCTTCTGGGCATTCCCTGGTCAGCTCACTAGTCTCCCACCTAGCTTATGCCCTATGCTCCCATCCCTGGCCTCCTCCTTGGCTTTGATGTAATCCTGACTCACCTGGATAGCCTCACATTGGCAATGCCTCCTTGCTATAGATCTACTTGCAAGGACTTAGAGTGGGGAAGCCGAAATTGTTCATGCTATAGCCAGGCCCACCCAGACTAGTGGTCTAATCAGATGGAGATACTGAGGATGCGTGAGACAGATCCCTTTCCTAGTCTCTTCAAGGAACTCCAATATTCTGCCAGTAGCCTAAGACCTACTACAGTTTCACCTTTGCCACCTCCCAGCCACTTCTAGACCCAAGCAGAATGGCAAAAAATCCCTTGAGTGGTCTCAATCAAAGAGCTACAATGACAAAGAGTGCCAACACTGAAGACCTGCCTGGCACTGATAATTATGTAAAGAAATTGTTGTTTCATTTATCTGTTGCTTCACTTTGAAGAACAGAAAATGCTGTCACATGTGATATTCACCACTACGACACTAGTGTTTCTTAAAAGTTACACATAAATTTATATGTGGTGCTAAAAGATAATTATGCTATTTCTGACATCCTGAGGTTGTTTTTCAGCTGAGAATTTTTTTCAAGAAGATACAGAGAAAGACCCAGTACAAGTCTTTCTGACATCTGGCATAGAAAACAGTTATACCTTTATTACACAAGGCAATAAAATAGCTGTGTCTTAGCTCTGTCTTTGGCTGACAGCTGAGGCATGGAAGTTTTGTAAGTATTCCTATTTAGGAGATTTGTGGAGAGCCCAGCAGCCTCACAGCCAAAAAGGAGAGTCTGAGATGTTGCTGATTAGAAGTCATGAGTCTGCTCAGTACAAAGCAGTAGTCACTCCTTAGGAATGCCATAAAGCAACCTGGGTAGTGGAGACCAACAGAAAATCAGATGTGACAAGTTATCTTTAGAAACAAGTTGTCATCATTAACAGAGAAATTATAATATCTCATTAAATTCTATGATTATACAATATACATACCTGCAAGTATATACTCTTTTAATTTCCTTCTTAACTACTTCATGAAAATAACTTCTTATCTCCTGGAACATTTCTTCCCTTCATTTTTTCCTTTCCTGCTTGCTTCTGGTTAGCATTGGAAATCACTTATTTATCAAAATTTTCCTGCTCATGCCTCAGAAATAATAGCTCTTTTCACCATACCAATGGTGTCCACTTGACTTTGGATCCAAATTTAGAAAGGAATAGCATGAATGACATGCTCTCGGGGTAAGGTTTCCTTTTGCTTGCTTTCTCTTGCAGTTTCCCGGTTTAGTTCTATTGCCGTATCTCTGATTTTCTCTAGAGTTGTTCTTCCCATCACAGTAAAAACATCCCTGTGAGGGACCCAGGATGCCCCTAGGAAGCTGATTTCTTATGATTTTCTCCTTTGCCTTCATGAATGGATCCGCTTACCCTCACCCTATGCTGGGTGTTGGAAATCCTTTCATCTTATCTGCAAGCACTGTGTTTTTCTGAGAAAGAGGAGTGGGTCTCTTTACTGAAGGACATCACAAAGGAGAACCAGTTGTTTCCTTTACCAAACCCCTAGAGGAGAGCTCTGGTGAAGTGAGAGCATGTCAGTGAGCTGTTCAGGATTACCTGCTCTGCACAGGTCTGCACTGTAACTCCGCCTAAGCTCCTTTCAAAAAGAGAATGCTCTCAATTCACAGGACCTTTATACTGGTTACCACAAGAACATGTTATGAAATTCTAAGCAAAGTCTCTTTCTATAGGGTGAATAGGATATGTTTAAAAGAATCAGGGAAAAAAGGAGTGTGGAAAGAGCTTCAATTTACTCAATCCCCCAGATATGAGGAAATCACGACTCAGGAGGAAAAATAAAAACAAGATACAAAGCCTTCAATTTTGTGCCATTATGACTGTGTAGTGTGTAGTTTTAATGTAAGAGGCTCTAGCAAGCCAGTACCACTGGGAATTCTCTGGGAACTCCTATTCCTACCCTAGGATTATCAAAGCTTGGTAACACCCATCCGTCATCTTTCTCAATTTACAGTCAAGTTACGTCTAAAATATAAAGCATCTACTTCTATGAAATAACAAAAAAAATCCAGTAAGAAAACAGATCTTGACAATAATGTTTTAAAAAAGTCCATTCTGCAAATAAAAGGGAGAAAAAACAAGGGACAAAAACACATGTTAAAAAAAGAAAAGCAGTTTTAGAGAAAGTCATTAGACAGGCCTAAGGCAAAAATATATTTCAAAGAGAGAAAATGATCACAATTACTAATCAATAATGCAACGCCAACATGCTTCAACGAATATGGTATTCCTTTATAGCACTGCCATCTCATGTCTTTTGAGGTTAAATTAGTGTCACTCTTGTCTACACAATAAACTAAGACAAAGGCCAATGATTGTACTTCCCAGAGCATTTAGCTTAAGAGGTGTTCTTTTTAAGTGTATACATTTAGATATTTATTAGATCTAAGCAAAACCAAACTAGATAACAGTGTTAAGAAAGATGTGATAAGGTATCATAATACTGGTCACTTTAGGCACACCCAGCAGAGTTTGGAATTTGTAAGACTGATCATCAGGCAAGTTGTTACCTGGAAAACTGACCCTCTCTTCTAAATTCCTTATCATTAGCCTTTGCTCAGCATACACCTAAAAACAAGAGATTTATTTCTCTCTTTCCCAATGTTCTAGTCTTGAGTTTTTAAGGGAGATAGTGGCCTTTGTGGTATCACAGCAAATTGGGGGCCCACAAGGATATCCAAAGAGAATGCCAAATCCCAGTGCTTCAGACTATTGGAGCGCTCTCTGCTTCAATCCATGCATGTACCCAGTGCTCACCACATTCAGGTCCGGGCCCTGGGAGAAAGCACGCGACATGCATGGGCAATGCAGGAAAAGGATCTGGTTAACCTGGAGGCGACAACCAAAAGGGTGAAGTTGCATCATGCAATGAAAACCACAGCTTGGCCTTAGCTGCCATGCAGAAAAGACCTACATCAAAGAGTCTGCAGTGCGGCTCCTGGGTAAGAGTCGATATGAGAGAGGTGAGTTACTTCAGCAATGAAAGACATGGGCAGAAAAACGTTCAAACCACTATAAACAGAACACTGTACAGAGCACTGGCATTACACGTGAGAAGAGGAAGCTTTGGGGACGAGGAGGGAAGAAACAGAGCAGGGAGGGTAAGGACAGAACTGGTTGTTACTCTGATGAGATGGTTTCCCTGGCCATCCTTTCATGTGCATGTCTTTTTATAATATATATTGCTTCAACAAATAACCTCATTAGAGTCTTTAACATCAACCATCATTTTTAAGATATTGTGAAAATTCACGAGAAGCAACGCATCAGTTACATAAAGATACACACCATGATTTCCTGTGGTTAGAGTTCATTATAGAAGCAGAGCTAAGCTGGTCAGATAAATAAGAGACAGTTAAGTGCCAACATTCTCAACACCTTGGTTATAGAGCTCATGGTGACTCCCGAGGCATAACATGGCATTGAAGGAACCCAACAGTCATGAAAGCTTGGGATGGTGCAAGGGTAGGTGACTCTATGCAACTACAACCCCCAGGAGCCACCTATGACCTTGAATTTAAACCCACTCCCAGGGGGAACCATCTTTTCTTCATCTCAGCACGCATGGCATCAAAAGTGAGTTCACCACATATACCTTGACCATTTCACAGGACTTTAGTTATAGGTGAGATTCCGCAAAGGTATTTTTATCAAAATCAATTGATCAGCAAAAACAAACAAAAAAAAACACAAAATACCATTTAAAGTTCTCCTTAAAGAAATAAAAATACTACTGATTCAGCCGGGGCCCCTCAAGCTCCCCTCTGATATCAAGGTTACATGGGATGTCTGAGAAATGCTTTCTTGTAAACTGCCTACTAAACACAAGATCTGTTTTCTTTTTTCCTCCCCTTTTGCCTCATGTGATCTCTAACACATTCCCCTGACTCACAACTTCTCCCTCCTGGTTCTGACCGGAAATAGTGGGAAGGAAGCAGCTTCTTCTCTTAAAATGTTCTCCTGGAGCTCAGCCTTCTCATCCCCTGCATGTGTGATTACAGCCATGAGGGTGAACCCAGGCCCCGTGTGAATGAGCAGGGACTATCTCAACCTTCCGTGCTCAGTGAGAGCTGAACATCCAGCAGGACTTGAGCACAGTGGAACATGTGAGTGAATGCAGGCAGAGATGACACACAGGATGCCTCCCAGCTCCACCTTCCTCATGCCGCAAGATGCAGCTGTTTCCACTTGATCACAATTTATTCCCTCTTATCAATTAAACACTTAAAAGCTTAAGTTGAATGGCATGTTTTCAAAAAGATTATAGTTTTGAACGAAAACATAATAGTCTGTACATTCATTCAACAAATTTCCCCAAGCTTCTTCTTCTGTGACAGGCACTATACTAGTTTTAGGGACATAAAATTCAATCAAACATGATACCTACTCTTGAGGAGCTTTCCATTTCGTAGAGGAATCCACCCAGATTTTAATTTCTGGAAGCATATATGCAAGAGTGCCTTGCTGAGAAATTCTATATGACCTTGGGCATGTTGCTTAATCTCTCTGTACCTCAGTCTCCTCATGTATAAAATGAAATAATACCTACCTCCTCAAGTCACGGAGAAGAATAAATGAATTAGTAAATGTTAAATGTTTCATTAGTGGCTGGCTGGTAAATGCAATGTCACTTTTAGATAATATGATCATTGGTACTTAAATACAGGTAAGAAACAAAGGACTCTGAAAGTAAAAGAGGCCTGTGCCTAACTTTGAGATGGGTCTTGAGCGATGAGCAGAAATTTGTCAGGGAGAGAAGGCAAGATAAGGCATTGAAGCAGAGGGTTAAGCATGGGCAGAAACTCGCAGGCACGAGAGGACACAGTGCACTCTGGGAATGTAAGGAGGCACCATATGACTGGAGCCTAAGTAGACTTTAGGATTGGCAAGAGAGGAGGCCGGATAGGAGACTGTGGAGCACGTATGTGCCTCTGCAGCATGTTTAGTCTTTATCCTACAGGGAAAAGGAAGTTGATAGAAGTTTAAATGCAGGAGAATATGCCACTGTCCTTCTTTTGCAGGAAGTGAACTCTGGTGATGATATGGAGAAGGAATTGGAAGCAGGAGAAAGTGGAGGCAAAGAGGTCAACGAGTCAAATAAAATTCCAAAGGAAAAAAGTCACCTCTGCAAATGCTAAGATGGAAACTGTTGTTGCAGCACAATTAAAGTACCCTAAAAGTCCTGGGAAATGCCCCTTCTTCAGGGCAGGAGCTACCAGGGGTTCTTTAGGAAGAAGGATTATGCTCACACTATTACTGAAGCAGTTACCGAAATCGCACGGTTATTTCTCCTACACCATAATCTGCTTCCATATCTACTGCAATCTTTGTGTCACAAAGTATGTGTTTCCCTTTCTTTTGAAAGGACCCCCCCTGTTAAGAGCTACTCTCTCTGCTCTTTGGAGAGCAGCCTCTAAATTAGAGACAGAATCTACATGCAATGGAAAAGTTTCAGTATCTTGAATGAGGGGCACCTGTACATGCCGACAATTATAGACAAATTACATGTGAACACACAGAGGCGTGTAGAAGAAAGTTACAGCTAACACTTTCTCTGCCTCCACCTTCTCTGCTCTTTTTCTAAAGAACTTGGTTAGCAATGCCACCAAGCTGTCATACTTAAGCACTTTTGAAACGTTCATCAAACCCTATATACATCTAGGCTTCTGTGAGCATAATGAATTGGTTTTCCTTCACAGAGTCATGTTTTCAGGGGGTTTAGATTTCCTCAGACCCCAGAGGGTTACCTGAGAATATGAATCCTGAGGGATATAGCTTTCTTTTGGTTGGAGTCAAGACAGCGAGAGGAAAAGGCCATTTCTGATAACGTGCTTTCTCTTTAAAAGTTACCAAGTGTGTTGGATGCTCACTTAGCCCAACTTTCAAGCAGAAGCATGCTAGGAACTCTGTACCTTCAGCTGGTGAAGCAGAAACAGGAAATTTTGGTTTATATACTGCTGTGACCATGTGACCATACTTACTTGGTGGATTTTCATTTGTCCCAAGTCCATCCTAATTTGTAGTTTCCATGAAGCCGGGACAACAGTACGAATGCTGACATGGGGGAAAAATAAACCTTCTGCACTTGGACTTGTAAAGAAGAAAACATGATGAACGGAACTCTTGGTGGGAATATAGACTGATATTCTTTAAAGTGACTGCTGCTGTGTTATTAGCAGACACTCGAGGAAATGGTCAGGCTCAACAAGAAGGCATCCTTATGGGGCAGTCACCAGCACGTTCCCTCATTTCAAAGGAGAGTGTACTAGGTTGTAACTGAAGCTGAAAAGAAAACATCCAATCCAGGTGGCTACTATCTCTGAAGAATGGAGGAAGGCATAGGTTTATCTTGTCTGGGACTATTGTGAATTATTCTCAGCTACATAATGCCTCTCCCTTTCTCTCCCAACTGGGTAAAAAGACGGATACCTGACAAAAGCAGCTTTCTCCCTAATGCTGCCCCAGCAGATGAACGAATATACATGCAGAGAATTCCAAAGAGGTCACAATATAAAGTAGCATCAGGCCTCATCACCTCTCCCAGGTTACTCTCCTGGTATTTTTCAAATGGAAACCAACAGAAAAAAGACAAGAGCTGAGAGCGCTTGTCCATGTTCCCCAACGTCTTTCTCAGCAACTCAGTAAGCAGGTCTGCTTCACCGGCTCCCACCAAAATCTGTGCTCTGGCCAAGAAACAGGGATGACTGTGTGCACCTCCGTATGTATGCATCTGGGTGTGACTTTAGATGAGCATGACAAAGTGAGAATAACTTTCAGCAGACGGCAAGTTTACATTTTGATCAAAAGAACTGGCCAAAGTTCTAGGATGGTTTTCTTTGCAGAGACTAAAAAAAGAAAACCAATGATTTTTTCAAACGTACACATACTGTATTTACAAGTAGTCAACTGAATAACAATTGGTTTTTAGTTGATTTTAAACCTCAATCTAAGTGATTTTGAAATTAATACCATTTTGAAATCCATTAATGTGACCTTATTAAAATTTGGCGGCATGTTGTTCAATTTGTTTATTTCACTTTGAAAAATTTAGTTTCTCACATAGGAGTGTCTTTGTGCTGATGGAAAAGTTCTGTATTCTGATTGGGGAAGAAAAAACACAAATCTACATGTGATAAAATGTCCTCTAACCATAAAGGAAAAAAAGTGCTTCTAAAAACTGGCAAAAACTCAAAAAAGGTCTGTATCTGAGTACAGTATGGTGGCAATGTCAATTTTCTGATTATGGCTGTGTAACATACAGTACTATCATTGGGGGAAGGGTACACGGAAACTCTGTACTACTTTTGCAACTTCTGGAGAATCTTAAATTATTTCAAAATAAAGTTATAATAACAAAACAATCAGTTATTTTGCCTGCTTGGTTTTACATTAGCCAGGTGTCAGGCTAGTATTCTATTTGTGGTGATATGAACCTGAAAAAAATATGTCAACTGATTTATTTAAAAAGCATTTATTTGGCACCTCTTGTATGTGTAGTAATGTATTCAATTCCAAAAGATACAAAACAGGTATAAGACAGACTGGCAATACCAATCAGTATTAACTATCTTACTCCCTTTCTCAGAGGAACGCTAATTGAGGCAGAGACGTTGTTTATCTACTATGCAAATTCTCATAGACAATCTCTCAAGACAGAATCCCTGTCAGTAAATAGAGGTTGTTCATGTGATGAGGAAGCTCGTGGAATTAACCCACAGTAGTCTCCTCAGGTAACCAGATGTCAGGTAACAAGCTGCCTTGAATGATGCTACTGATGTTACGGTGACCTCCCCACTGCACATAAAGCTGGGCCTGGACTAAGCTCTCCTTTTGCTTGTTTGTTCAGCCTCTCTTCCCTTTTTCAGGCTCAGCGCTTGCCAGAGTAAGGAGCCAATAACGGATGCCTGCTTCATTAAGGTAAAAGGTGACACCAAGAGCTACTGAGGTTTTTAAAAACAACCAGGAAGGCTTCAAGAAGAAATTTCTAATTGTAGAATTTCCAGTAATTTCCAAGTTACAAGGAGGGATATTTTGGAGTATAGGGGTCTTTGCAGCACCCCCAAAATCACCCAAGGGTGGCCATCCACTCTACCTACTAAAATAATGCTTGTCCTGGGCAATTCTATCAGAAGTCAAGCCAAGGCCAAAACGAGGCAGTAAGGAAGGATCCTTAGAGTGTCCAAGACTTTACAAGGAACATGTCCACCGATTTATCTTTTAAGAAGCTTTCTCTAATAGGAATGAAAGAAAAATGGAGAAATGTGCAAAGAATAAAATCTTCTGAATTGAAGCCTCACAAATGAATATCCAGGAAGAGCCAATTCAACCCTTCATGAAATAGAAGATGTGGCCTTGCCATTCACCTGACACTGTTATTACAGCAGGTGGCCTGGGCCTATAAGGAGTCTGGAGCGGGCACCTTTCTCTAGCTGTTTAAAAGATAAACAGCCAGAACAGCTCGAACTGGAAACTGAGTTCTTCAAACCCTTCCCTCACGGCTGGGAAACTCCTCCTCTGAACAAGGATCCTATCCTAATTGCAATAATTTTTTTATGAATTTCTTAACCAGTGGAAGACAGAAGATGCACAGAAATATCTAGCATCTCTAAGAATGAACAACAGCTAAGAAAGAATAGGCTGCTAAACTCACCCTTCTGTTTCACCCTCATACTATACCTTCGCAAACTCTACTCATTTGCCTCTGAACAACCAGCTCAGTGGTTACCTCTTCCAGGAAGGCTTCCTTGATCCTCCCCTCACCCTGCGGTAACTGAGCCCTTCCTTTGCTGGGTTTTCCCTCCCTTCTTGGGCACTTCTACGGGGGCACTCATCATTCATGCAGCGCTCATTTATGTGTTTGTTCATCTCTCTCCCTTCTCTGCTAGACAGTGAGCTCCACAAGGAGAGGGTCTTTGTTTTTTGTGTCTGTGTCCTCACCAGCACAGTGCCCATGCAGGCCCTCGGCAAATGTTTAAGAAAGAGGAGAAAAACACAATGACAGAGTGAGAAAATGAAAGGGCCTGGGGAAAACTGATGAGGTGCCAAGCCTGCTAGGGACATGTCACCTTCCGACTTGACTTTAAATGGCCTCAGGATCCTGTACGGATTCAGAACTTAAATGGTATGACAGGAACATCAGCTATGACATTACTACAATCTCTAGAGGATGCAGTGTCCTCAAAGGACTGATTCCTAACTCCTCCCCTCTCCCAGGAGTTACAGGTTACCTCACCTAAGATGTGTAAAGAGAAAAGTCTAAGCCTTAGAAGGGGAATGGTCTTGGAGACAGCAGGATTCACCACTCAGCAAAGCCATCTGACCTGTTACCATGAAATGCCACAGCCAGGAGAGGGTTATGGGAGATTTTATCCTACAGTAGGAAGAGTGCCCCCAGGGCATTTGGTTTCTCTGTGTCATTAAGCATCACAAAACTAAATACCTAAAATCAATTAAAACTCATTTCTCTTAAACTCATGGATATGTATTTTTCTCTTTAAATGAGGATTATCCTCTGTCGCGGGGAGGCCTAGATGGAAATAATACATAAGGATGACTGGAGTCTCACTTCATTCTTCAAATGATATATTTTTTTCTGCTCTGGATCAAGAAGCTCCATCCAAACTTGACATTAAGTGTATTAACGATACAAGCTAAAAATCTAGATATGTCTGCAGATCAGATGTTAGGAAATCAACTCAAGTCTCTCTTGCTGATCCACTTCTCCAGGAATCCAACCCAAAGAATCAAGTGTTGCAGTAACAATGGAAAGAGACAAATTAAAGGGTCCCATAAAAACACATGGAGTGGGGGTTTAGATGAGGATTTGAACCTAACAGGTCTGCTTGCAAACACACTAGTCTTAGTAGATATGAACCAACATGCTCTATTGTTCAAGTAATGCTGAATATAATACATTCTAACATTCAAAAAATACAGTAACATTTAATGCAGTCTCACACAGATGAAGAGGGGCCTAATCACAGCCTTTACTCTGTGCTGCACATGTGATGAAGGCTCCATTAGAAACTGCCTCTGAACCCAGTATTTAAATCATCTAACAGTGACTTTCCCGTTAATTAGTCCTCTCAAATCACCATATTTTGATGGACAGCTCCTTCTAGTCATCACCCTCCCTAAATATTAAGTGGATACAAAAATCAGGATTATTTTCTTAAATTGCATAAAATTGTAAAAATTTTTAAAGTTGTCACTAGCTTCTGAAACACCATGCTCTGTGTAAGCTATTGTAAAAAGACTATGTGAAGTTATTTGTGAGCTAACTAATAGTAAAGAAGCAAAGATGTAATAATATTTGTTTATTTTGAGTAGTAACGAAATTGTATAAAGGAAAACACCACTTTTCCTCAGAAGAAACTATGAGCAACATATCATAGTGGCAACAGAGCAAAACAAACCCATTCAGCGGACTCACTTGCAAATGAGCCAGTTTCACCATAAGTAGAGAGAACACCAGTTTAAAGCTTAAAAACTATCCCGTTAAATATGAAATACTTTTCCTCAGTTAAAAATTATCTCCGGGCTGCTCAGTGGCATAGTGGTTAAGTTAGTGTGCTCTGCTTTAGTGGCACAGAGTTCGCAGGTTTGGATCCTGGGCACAGACCTACACAGTGCTCATTAAGCCATTCTGCAATAGCATCCCACCTACAAAATAGAGGAAGACTGACACAGATGTTAGCTCAGGGACAATCTTCCTCAAGCGAAAAAAGGAAGATGTGTTAGCTCACGGCAAAAGTCTTCCTCACCAAAAAAAAAAAAAAAAAACAATCTATTAGTGCTAAGGCAATTAAATTAGAACAGTACCTTCACTGTTTAAAAAATATAATTAATGTTGTGTCCTAAGTCACTGTTAAGTCAATAAAAATTTTTAGAATTATTAATCTGACATTGACTTCACTATTTTTCAATTTAGTAGAGATGTTTCAAAATTCATTGAGTGGAGTTGTGACGTTTAAAAGAGTTAAAATATAACAGGTGCTTAGACAGACACTGGCACCCAGTAAGGGCTCATTAACTGTTACTTGTTGATGTTGTACAATGTAAAGCCACAGACCAAGCTGCTGCCTGCTCTTGGGCAGGTCTCACTGCAAACGACCTCTTTTGCTTTTATGCAAGGTTCTACACCTCACAGTACAGCGTGCTCTCCCTCTTGCCTGCTAAGCTCCAACTACATTCACCTTCTTTCTGTTTCTCCAAACTCCCCAAGTTTTTGTCCACCTCCACCGAAATACAAGCTCCATGAAAGCAGAAAACTTACTTGTCTTGTTCACTGTCTCCCCAGAGCCAACACTAGTGCCTGGAACATGGTAGGTACTCAACAAACTTTGCTAAATAAATAAAAAAATAAATGGAGGACAGAAGGAATAAAAGAAAGGGAGGGAGGGGGATTAAAGTTCTAGCTCAACCTCTCTAAGATTCAGTCTATGGTCAATAATAGTTTGCTAGTGTTGCCCATGTCAAACCATCAGTATTAGCATGAGGTTGCACCCTCCTCAGTTCCTATGTATGTATGACTTTTGTACCAACATGAAAGGATTTTCATTTCTCTCATTCCAACGTAAGGAGTCTCTTGATAATTTAATATTCTATAATATATGCACCTGGAAAGATGTTTAACATTTAATTTTTGACTTAACACTTAACCACATACTTCCAATCTCATTTGAAGGCAAAACAGAACATTTCCTTGTCACTTGCTTTTCTAGGATATGTGAAGAAGAAATTGACAGCCTATCCCATGTCAATCCAAAGCTCTTCTTATTAGGTACATTTAATAGAGAAGTACCCTTAAATAAATTTTAGCCCACTTATGCAAATCTCCCACACTTAAAGTGAGCTTACAATGATGAAATTGTCCAGGGTTCCTTAGATATTGGCATATTACAAGTATATAATTTTGGAATTAAGAACAAAAACTCTGGATTCAGACCAGGGGTTCAAATTTTGCTGCTAATTAGTACCATGTGACCTCGGGCAAGTTATTTAATCTTTCTCAGGCTCCCTTTCTTCATCAATCAAATGAAGAAAATCACAGGGGTGCTACTGAATAGAACAATAAGTTCGTAAAGGGCTTATCTTTGCACATAGTCAGCTTTCAATAAATACAGAAACTGCTTACAGGCCTAAAGAGAGCAAATCAGAACTAAAGCCAGAATCTCTTAATGAGAGATAGCTAAGCCAGTGTGTGACTTCATGAACATCTGATCAATATTGGCCAAATGAATTGCTGCTTCATAGTGACTGGCCCCATGATGGCCCTCCCCTCCTTTC
This sequence comes from Equus przewalskii, assembly GCF_037783145.1. NCBI lineage: Eukaryota > Metazoa > Chordata > Mammalia > Perissodactyla > Equidae > Equus > Equus przewalskii. Next base: position 64,621,842 of record NC_091831.1, read on the forward strand.
TTTGCTGATGTCTGTTCAGGTTGTATGGTGCTTCCTACACTTATGCAATGCAATTCATAGAATCTCTTTCCTTGAGCCTATTATAGCCAGAATTGCATGCATACCATCATATATGCTTAATTAGGGAAGTGCCTCTGGAAGACTCTGATGCTAGCTCCTGCTCATACCTTCATACGCCAGAACACTCCACTTTAATCTCTACATTGGCATTTCTGTTTAGAAGAGCTAACCAGGAATGACCAGCTCTGGGCTGAGAATCTGGAATGCAGATTACAAGAGCTCAGTGAGCTGACTTGTTTGTGCAAACTGCTTATGCTTTTATCGCTCTCATTTAGAAAATAGCTTTGGCTGCTTAATATTAGCACATCTTCCTTTTCACACACTTCTCGCACTTCTAATTTCTTTTCTTTCTTTTTTTTTTTAAAGATTTTATTTTTCCTTTTTCTCCCAAAGCCCGCCGCTACATAGCTGTGTATTTTTAGTTGTGGCATGTGTGATACTGCCTCAGCATGGCTTGAGGAGGAGTGCCATGTCCGCGCCCGGGATTTGAACCGGTGAAACCCTGGGCCACCGAAGCAGAGTGCGGGAACTTAACCACTCTGCCATGGGGCCAGTCCCTGCCTCTAGTTTCTGACAAGAAAAGCAGAGAGTGGAATGCCACACTGTTGCAAACTTGCTGATAACCATCGACTTAACCTTATTTGATCTGGTGGACTTTTGGAGAGGAGAAGAGAGAGATTTGGGCAGCAAAATTCCAGCCAGACTGCCCCACCTTAGTTCCAACTTCACAGGATTTGCTTGCTCAAATTTCTAACATCACAGTACTAAACTAACTGGGTGCCACCTTCCACAACTGCAGGTTGACCTCAACAGGCATTAAAATTCATGCAGAAATGAATGCCCATCATAGACAGCAAAAAATGAAACGCAATTCTGGAGCTATGAAGAAACCAGAGGACAGATGAATATGTCTAGATCAAGATCCCTTAGCTTCCACTGTCTATATCAGGGGCTTCCATAGACAAACCCATAGAAAAGAGAATGCATTAACATGCCTTTAGTTTAAATTTAAAGGCGTATTTTACCCCTCATTTGTGTTATTGCAGCTAGGCAGTTTGTTCATTTTTAACACAGGCAAGAGCTAACCAAGTACACTGAACCACCAATCTGATCCTCAATAGCATTGAGACTTATTTTTATAGCAGTGTGAAGTACATGCACCAGCCATTACGTATACTTTTGAAGTAATCCTCATCCTGTCAACCATTGTAAGATCCCGGTGCAGATGCTGAGCAATCCTGGTGCTCAGTAACTATGTGTACCCAGCCGAGCCCAGTGGGTAATTTTCCCTAAGTATATACGTGCTTAAATGGCACCTACCAATTATATCTCTTTGTCAGAGTGCAAATGTGTCGGGTGCTCTCCCAGATGAGTGCATGCTCCCATCCCCACAGAGTCCTCTCTGCCTCCCCTCTCTAGAAGCACTGGAGTAGTCTTTTTCCCAGGCACAGAAGAAGCTCAGAAAACTGCAATGAGTGCAGTTATCACTGTTCCACATTCTGGCTCTGAGACTTGAGCCAGAAAAAACCCACTCTCAAGGAGACCACCCCTCTGGGATATCTCCATAGAAAAAACTGGTCACCTGCGAGATAGCCCCTGGCCCTAAAGTGAAACTTGTTCTATTCTTTCCCTCTCCTTTCCCTCCCCCTCCTTTCTACCTCTCCCTCTCTCCGCCCTGTCCCTGCCTCCCTCTCATCAACTTGTCTTGCTCTTTTCTCTCTCTTGCTCTCTTCCCTTCCCTCTTCCCTTATTAGGGAAATAAGAGTAATCTGCTCTTCCAGGCATGGCAAAGGCAGATCAGTATTCTTGACTTCAGCATCTTCAGTTCTTACCACCACACTCTGTGGGAGTTAAAAATGACAGGAAACTTCCAGACAAGGTGATTCCCTGACATGATCCTTAAAGATCTGTCCAGATCACACCCTTCCTTCACTTGCTAATTGCTTTCATAAGCCTTCTTTCTTTTCTTGTTTTCTATTCTTGTTTTCAGGGAAATTGCTGACATATGCACAGTTCTGGATTTTATTTTAAGTAATTTGTAGTTGACTATCGTTTATTTGTGCAATTGGTGTAATTAAATCTAATTACATAATTGGTGAAAGACTGAGTAATCACATAATTAGAATGTTCAATAACGCCTGTTAAAATCCCATTGTTATGACGTGCAATGATACAATTATGATGGGCAACAATGTGGTATAATTCACAGAGTACCCTGCAAAGAGCAAACAGCTCTAGTCCTGAATGTGTGGAATGCAGCTAAGCTTGGAGACCTGGGAAGTAGCTGTCAGCATCTAGACGAACATCCTATTCATCTTTATCACATTAATCTAACCCTCAATGTCTATACTCTGTGCAAATCAAAGGCAGCAGCAGAGGAGGCATAAAGAAGACATTTGTGAGGGCAGAAGCACCCACATCTCCAAGGACCAGGTCACCAAAACAACCATCCTTAGAGCATAAAGCAGGAACTGCAAGGGAAGGACTTGGGTTTGTGAAATTTTCATTCCTGCATGTCAATTGTAAGTTCAAAATTATAATCAGAGCACAAGACTCACGCAGACAATTACAAGCGGCCTAACGATCATGACTGGGGACGCAGCTCCTGGCTCAGAGTCCTCCCCATCCACTCCACCTCCTGTCATCTTCTTGATAACTGTGACATGGATGAGACACTGGAAATGCTGGCCTCTCAGTTTCTTGCTCTGCTAATTGTCCGTGACCTTTCCTTTCACTGCACGCCACCCACCCACTTCTGTAGTCATGCTTTGGACTGGTCAGCAGCAGCAACTGCAACACATCTATCACGACCACAAACACCCCATTCTTCAGCCACAGGCTCTTAGCCCTTGGGCTCACCTGCTCAAGAGTTCCCCACTGGCATGATTCTTCAAACTCAGGGAACCCTCCAAATCCCACCTCCCACCACCATCCACCTCTACCCCCTCAGACAGCCATTAGCTCCCTGCCTCACCTCACAACCCTCCTTGTCCAGCCTAATTTCTACAGTCCAGCATTATCATCGCCCCTCTGCAGCCACCCTCCATCCCTAACAAGAGTCCCCCCCACGATAGACTTAACTCTTCCTCGCTCCACCTGGGCTCTTGAGCAGCTGAAAATTCCTGGATGAAACCACACAACTGACACAATTGGTTTCGTTTTAAACTCATGTTCTCACTCTGCAAATTGACACTCAATACCGACTGGCAAACTGCCGTTTTTCTGAATTGGTTTGCTTTCCAATTTCCCAAGGCTGCCACCTCAGAGTTTCTCTCTCACCTCTAACCTCCCATGTCCTTTTCTGCACCATCACGCTCAGCTGATGGCCTCGCTTCATGTCATTAAAAATAATATGCGAAATCAGATTCAAGTTTTGCTCTTTATCCTACCAGCAGCCCCCCAAGCCTGTGCTCTCAGACAACCAGTCCCTCCTCTTATCTCCTCCCACCAAAGTTTCCCTCCTCCCACCAAAGGCCAAGGCTTCATGGATGCTCTTTCAGCTTTGTTCTGTCTATGCTGCTCTTGTCATCTCTCCCTCACTACTGCAGTCGTGGCATCAAAATATAAACTTGCTCAGCTATCTTCCATTGTATGAAACAAAACCTTCCTTGATCCCATATCCCACTCTCAGCTCTTATTATCTTTATAGACAGCAGATTTCCAAAAGAGCTCCATCCCTCAGTCCACCTTACTGTGGTCCCCTCTACCACCTGCAAAGTCTGAACTCACCAAGGACACCAACAACGCCCAAGTAACAAACTCTCTAGACTCTGGGCCCAGGTCTTTCCTGACGTCTCAGCAGCTTTTTGCGGTAGACCACTTCCTCCTCCTTGAAATGCTCTCTTCCTCAGGCTTCTACCATCCCACTCTCTCAGGTTCCCATCCAGGCCATTCCTGATTTACCCAACCTCTAAATGTTGGGGACACTCCTCCCTCCACCCAGGACCACTTTCTCCTCTCTCCCCTAGAGGTTCTCATCCATTCCCATAAGTTCAAAATCATCTTTATATTTCCCAAAAGTATAACTCCATCCCAGACTCTCTTCCAAGTTCTGAATGCTCATATCTAACTTCCTACTTGACATCTCCTCTTCCATGTCTTGCAGACTTCTCAAATTTAACATATCCATGACATAAATCCTGATTTCTCCCCCAAACAACTTACCCCCAATGCAGCCCTTCGCTTCTCAGTAAATGGCACTACCATTGACCACCTGTCATTCAAGTCAAACACTGAGAAGGATCCCTGATTCGTCCTTTCATTCACTCCACATCCACCCCATCAGTCACTGCTGTCCGAGATGTCTTTTTTCTCCTCTTTAACTTCTCTGCTTTACCACCTACCTAGGTCAAGCCACTGCCACCTTCTGTTTGACCAGTCTCCTTTTTTATCTTCAGAGCATGATTGAAATTGTTTTTTTATCTTTGTTTGTTTGTTTGTTATTTTTTGGCCTGTCTCCCCCACTAGATTATAAGTGATCCCTGATTATGTTTACCAGCTTGCTAATTTACAGCATCCAGCACAGATCAGGTAAGTTTCCACTGAATGAACAAATGAATGACCATGGTGTTGGCATCAGTAAGCTGCAGATTATATACCTCATAGTAAACTCATAGGGGTCACAATAAAAGCTGGGGTCAAAACAGAGCTAATAATAAAAGAAGCTAAAAGTTCTTCAAGAAGTTAAACATAGAGAGATCATATGCTACAAACAGAATTGTGTCTCCCCAAAATTCATATGTTGAAGGCCTAACTCCAATGTGATGGTATTTGGAGATGTGGCCTTTGGGGGATAATTAGGTTTAGATGAGGTCATGAGGGTGGGGCCGTCACAATGGGATTAGTGCCCTTACAAAAAGACACACAAGAGGGCATGCTTGCTCCCTCTCTCTGCCATGTGACAATGCAGGGAGAAGGTGGCTGTCTGCAAGCCGAGCAGAGGGACGCCACCAGGGGCCCACCACGCTGGCACCTTGGTCTTGGACTTCCCAACCTCCAGAAGTAGAAGAAATACGTCTCATTGTTTAACCATCCAGTATAAGGTATTTTGTTATGGCAGCCCAAGCTGACTAAGACATCATATGACTCAGTAAATCCACTTCTAGGTATATACTCAAGAGAAATGACAACATTCATCCACACAAAAACCTGTACACAAATGTTCATAGAAGCACTATTTGTAATAGAAAAAAAGTGGAATCAACTTAAATGTCCATCAGCTGATGAATGGAGAAACAAAATTTGGCATATCCATACAACGGAATATTATTTGGATGAGGTACTAATACACACTATGACATGGATGAACTTTGAAAATATGTTAAGTGAAAGATGCCAGTCACAAAAGGCCATGTATTGTAAGATTCTATTTATGTGAAATGCCGTAACAGGAAAATCTATAAAGAAAGTAGATTAGTGGTTGTCTAGGGATGGGAAGATTGGGGGCAGGGGAGTCACTCCCACTCCTCTCAAAAGAGTGAGGATAATGGAGTGACTGATAACAGATACAGGGTTTCTTTTTGGGGTGTTGAAAATGTTCTAGTATTAGATTGTGGTGATGGTTGCACAACTCTGGTGAATATACTAAAAACCACTGAACCATTTTAAATGGGTAAATTTTATCATATATGAGATGTATCTCAATAAAGTTGTTAATAAGAAGAAAAAGAAAGAAGAGGAAGGAGGAGGAGGAAGAGGAGAAGGAGAAGTGATACATTACGAATGCAATCGATAGCTTACAGGCTCACCTTTAAAATTACAAATACTCAATTTCCTTGAAACTAAATTGCCATCAGTAAGATGGACCACTATTTTATGTACCACCAAGAAGGAAATTATAGCCTTTAAGGCTATAATTATATTATATTATATTATATTATATTATATTATATTATATAATTATAGCCTGCCAATTATAGCCTTAAGAAGCCATCAATTTTAAAGACATTTCTTGATTTTGGAAATGTTAAAATAGTTTTTAAAATTGTACGTCTTAGAATGAAATATGGTAGCTTTCCTCAGTTCTAAGCCTCAGTTTCTGATGTCTTCTAAATAGAAATTACTTTTTTGAAGGAACTCCTTAACCATGAATTCATTCATAAGAAAAAAAGAACTAACATTTATCAAATGAGTACTATAAGCTGGACATTAGCTTTGCATGTGACTTTGACTTTGAATACATCATTCATTTAATCCTCAACAACTATCCTTCAAGACAAGTATTATGCTCCCAATTTACCCACAAGGAAATGGGCTGCAGAAATGTCCCATAGTAAGTAGCATAGCCAGGATTCTAAGCCACATCTCTAAGTCTCTACTCTGCCACAAGATTATGAATGAAAAGCTCAAATGAGAAAACTTGGTGAGCAGAGGCTTTCAGTATGGGTTTTTTTAATGAACCCTATTTTTTCCTATATCAGCTCTAGAGATATAGACGCCAGATCAATCCCTATCATCTCATCCCCCACTTTTTCTTGGTCACCTCCTCCCAACATCAATTGGTATATAGTATAGGAATAGGAATTATGATGCATTTGTGGAGAGTGTTTTTGGCCATCTGTGGACTCCCTACCTTCAATATGTAGGTTTGCAATTACGTCCCCAAGAGCTGCAATAATGAAAACACAGAGATACTTAAAGAAGACACAGACAGAACAAAGTGGAAAATGAAAAACAAAATGAGAAAAAACTGGTCCGAAGTGCAAGTCCACCTCAATTTATGCTGCAGATGTTTTCTGGAAAATTATGTATAGATCAAATTAACTTATAAATTAAATCCTATTGTAAATTCAACAAGAACACTGTGATGGAATCTTGTGATGGAAGCTTTTATAATGAGAAGGATCCTTTCCTCTGAGAACAGTCAATTCCCAATTTCTGTTTTGAATTCAGTTTTCGTTTTTCTTCTTAAGTGGGGCCCACCTATAAATAAATATTCTATAACCCCATTCGGACCTTGGTGGGCAGGAATGTCATGAGACTAAAAGATTTTTAAAACACTTTAAAAACATGCCTATCTACTCTAATTATAACAGTCATTTCCATAAGGCTTTAACTATATATTTCAATACAATGGGAGGGCTGAAGGGATGCTTCCCAGAAGAGCATGAGGAAGCGGAAGCCCTGTAATGGAATTCCAGGACCACCATTGGAGGCGGGGTGGGGGCATGCATAGAGGAGAAGAGTATCTCCCTCAGGTTCGCAGAAGCTGTGAGCCCTTTTCTCTTGACAGCTGATGGGGTGGCCAAAGTTGAAGGAGTCCAGCACCCCATTGCCACATGACCCCTATGACCTCCTTACACAAAGAAAGCAACTAGCTTCCTGGTCTTCTTCTATAGTCAAAGTTTGCAAAATGGCCACCCACATAGTTTTTAAAATCAAAAGTGCTACATTAAAAAAAAACACACAAACTGCATTTCCAGAATCACCTGAATAAATAGAAGACCTGAAAAACTTATATCATGTTCCTACTGGGGAATAATTCACTAGGCTGAGTAGGTGTCCCCTATAGATAGGTCTCTCCAGTCCCCACTACTCCTTCTTCCAGCTTGACTCCTGTGGGCCATTTTAATCCCCGAAGAAGGCCCTTTGGAGCTAAGCCACAGCACGTGGTTCAACCACTTCAGCTCAGGGCAGTTCAGCTTTACCCAACCCCACCAAGAGCCCGCAAACATCCATGATCTCCTCTGATCATGAAGTGCCTGCCTGGCTCTCTTCGTCTAGTGACATCACTGCTGTCCCCAGTGTCAACATTGGAGTCATACCCCCGGAGCTTCTGCTTCACAGACATGCTTAATAAATTAATTTCACCCTTTGAGGCCACAAGGCCTAGAAAGGAGCATTGACTTATGTTCTACTTTCCATCAGCACAGTGTAATCTTGAAGTCATTCTTCTAAGAAGAACCTAATACATTCATTTCTTTTAAGCACTATTACCAGTGAGCTGGCACCAGAAACTTCATATACAAAGGCACACGCACTCAGGTTCACTGTGCTCAAACTGGGGGCTATGACAAAGATGCAAATCCCACCCCTGGCAGGCCTGATATGTCAGCTGCCAAGAGGTGTGATTTGGCACTGACTGAAGCTACCGAGGACATGGGAGGTAAAGACTAGCATTTTCAGGGCTCTTACTGACTATAAGGTTTCCCAGCAACTGCAACTCTTAATCCACGCGGGAACTGTCGAGGTCCCCCCTTGTCTGTTTCTTGTGCCTAGAGTTACGACCTGGGACTGCCAAACTCTGACTGAGCATGAGTGCTCTGCCTCCACTGTTTTAAGCCCATTTGCTGCATTATCTCACTATCCTCACAACAGCTCCACTATTATCAGCTCTATTCTATAAAGTGGAGAACCTGAAACTGAGAAGAATAACTAAGATTCCTTAAGGGCTCTCTAACCCTCTAAACATGTCAGGCACTGTTCTAAGTGCTTTCATATGTTGATTCAATCAATCCTCATAACAACCTATTTGTCTTATGACTGATGTTATTACCTTCGTGTTACGGGGGAGGAAACCGAGGCAGAGAGAGAAGGTTAAGTAACATGCCCAAGTTCACCAAGTTCTCGAGTGATTAGGCAGAGTTTGAACACAAGCAGTTTGACACCAAAGCTGTGCTTTAACTTCGAGGCTGCCTTGTCAAGATCATACCACTGGTCAGGACTACAGTTGCAAGTTGACCCGTATGGTGGGAATTGAGAGTCTCAGGAGTAGCTGTGCACTCTGGGACCTCTCTAGATCACTGTGGAGTCAAGTCTCCTCTGCAGTATCTCCAAAGACTGGCCAACAGGGGCTGGGCCTTCCTCAGAGCTGGGCTGGAAAAATGTTGCCTTGTCTTATTTATTTCTGAAATCTCAGGAGATTAAAAACTCCCAGCAGAGGAGATAAGCCCTATGAAGGAATTCTGGGTCATTCTTGTGCATATAAAGAGGGCACTCTGATAGTGGTCCCAAGGTGTCTTCTCTAAAGACAAGGAGAAGGAACTTGTATCAGGTATCCTTCCTGGTGGGTCCAAAATACTTTCTAGTTTTGAAATCTAAAAATCCCCAAGCTCTTGGATCTAATCCTCCTTACTCCCTTAGCCATATATTCTAGTTTCTTTTAAAAAGTCTGCCTGAAGACATAAATGACACTCAGACTCCTGAGGCCACCTGTGTTCTCTTTCCATAGGGGCTCTCTTTCTGGGGCTCTGAGAAGTCTCTGCAGTCACTGACCCAGCCACCATCATCTGGGTTTACTAACAATGGCCCTGCAGAACTCAACATCATCAATCGCGTACCCCCAGTGATCTTAACAGAGAGAGGATAGGTGGAAGGTTTATAAATCAAGATGAGTCATTTGTTTCACCAAGGGAAAAGATAAATGAACCAACACTCCAATTAATTTTAACCTGAAAAGAAAGTGCTTGTGAATGGTGCTTTAGCCAAGTCCATAGCGTCTGAACAACCTTAATTATTCACAATCCAAATTGCTTTTACTGCTTGCCGGATAATTCCTTAATGCTGTCCATCCTGCTTCCTCTTTCCTTTACTCATTTCCTATCCATCCTCCCATCTCCTTATCCCTGTTCTTTATTCTTGAAGAGCCCAAAGAAAATTTCTGGAAATGGTCTTCCAATCACCCAATCTTTTTCTTTAAAAAATTTTAATGAACCTATTACTTTTAATGAACCTTCCTAAGACCCTAATTAGTTTAACCTGGGATCCAGGGACTCCTCTAGGCCTAAATAATCCAGAAATGGGCTTCAGGGGCCACAAGGACTCCCAGAAACTGTATGCAAAATTGTGGAGTAGGGTGTTTCCTGACTCCCTTCCCACCCAGAGGTCTAGTTTTCCTAAAATTCTCAAGGAGGTCTACATCGGCCACCACCCACCAAAAAAGAGTATTAAGCATTAAAGAACTAATTCATACCTACCTCACTGCTGCATCACAAGTCCAAGGAGAGCCTGGACTTTGGAGCTAGACAGACTCAGGTTCAAATCCCAGCTCTGTCACTTACAGGCTGTATGAATTTACACAAGTGTCTTAACTTCCCTGAGCCTCCATTTCCTCATCTGTACAATGATGATCATTACAACATTTTCATTACACGATTTTTGGGTGATTAAACAAAATGATACATGAAAGCATACAGCATTCATATACAGAAGAAACAAAATCAAAATCCTCTCTACATGAGAGAGAAAAAGGTAGATTTGGGCTCATTAGCAATGAACTTGCTCTCCTGTCTTTGAGAGGTGCACCCCAAGCTTTGTTACAATGAAAGTCACTGTTCTACAAAGACAATCAGATAGGCATGGTCCCTGGGAAATCTAACAAAAACCAGATAACAGGAGTACTCTTTTTTTAGCATCATATTAGATTATAATGCTTTTTATGGATCTCACAGTGAAATGCCCAGACTGAATTAAAATAAACCTCCAACCCTCTGCTTTCCCACCCACTCTACCCACTAGTCCCTCGCCCCCAACATAATATGATATACAAGGTCTAAATATTTCAGTCATGTAAACTGTGAAGTTGCATCACTGTAAGTGTACAAAAATGACCTGAAGGAGCCTGCACAGCCAGCCACCAGGGGTTCTGCTGCAAGATCCACATCTTCTCCATCCCTGGTTCTACCTGGGCCAGTTGGCTGCTCTGGGTTAAACACCAAAGGGATGATTCTAGATCCTTTGGTTGTGGGTGCTTCCGGGACAACAGCAATAATTCCAAGAACATCCTGATTAGATGGCTCCCATTTTATTGGGCAGATTCAGACTCCAGGGAGATAAAGATAAAAGAACAGTGGAGACAAGAGGACCCCACCCTCCACATTTCTGCTTCCCAAGGCGAAGTAGCCCCAACCACCAGAAAAAAAGAACTTTAGCCTAACTGGCTGAAACTAGGCCAGAGATTGAAGCTAATTGCCATTCTCTAGATCTCTGATTTTACATTACGAATTGGAGTGTGGGATGTGTTACTGCAGGGTTGAACTGCATTTAAACAATTATGCTATTTCTCTTTGGCTTTAAAGAACTATAATTTGGAAGCCATTTATAATGGTCATAGTTTTTCTCATCAGACCGTGTTGTAGCAGAGAATGTGTTGATTTTTTGGATGACACTGACCCAGCCACTTGCTCATTTTGGTACTTCTCAGGTGATTCTGGTCCATCTGTGTTATCATCTTTAAAATCCTTATTCTCATCCTCACTCCCCAGTTAGAGAAGTTATCTGACCCAAAAACAAGTTTAAAAGAAAGTGCAGGAGAGTTAGGATGTGCCCAGGTTGAATCAAAGATGAGAACCACATAACCGTGGTGGCATCTTAGGATACCTTCTTGACTGGACATGCAGACATGGTGGCAGGAAACCCAGAAGGCAGGAAGATCAGGCTGAAGGCTCTAAGAGCCACTGCCAGGGCCAATGACACTCACTAGGCCACAAGTCCATTTTCTCAAACACAGGTGTTTTGCCTTCTCTCCTGGCTCTCACTGGTTGCCATGCCTCCTTTCCTGCCTCATTTTGCAGGGGTGGTCCCCTAAGCGAGGACGCTTTCTCTAGGCAGCACAGTTTCAGATAGCACAGTGTCAAGGAGGGTGAGCTTAGGCCAAGAATGTAGCCACCTGACAGAGGTCACGGGCGAAGTGAAGAGGGAGGTAGAAAGTCTTGATGGTGCTGGTTCACTTGCAGAGCCAAACAGTCCAACGAGCCAGAGATCTATGGCACTAAGTAAGTGTGTGGGAGTCTTCCCTACTTGAAACACTGCCTGACGTCAGAGGAGTCCCAGAATAGAGGAGTCCTTGAACAACCTGACTGTGACTCTCCCAGCACAAACCTGGTGGCTACAGAAGGGTTTGCACTGATTTCCTCGCCACACCTCTGCTATTGGCCTGCTGCTGACATCGGGGTAGAGAAAAAGGAGTGCTTTCCATGAGTCAGCTGATCTCATTCTCAGCCTCTGTCTCTCTCCTTTTGCCATCTTTGCTGAATATCTGGGATGTCACACGACTCAGACACACCTGGGGTTCAACTGATCTAATTAGCCCTAGGTGTTTCTGATCCCAAAATGAAGAGTCAACTGTCCTAATTTCTGTACTAACCAACAAGGCATGGCATAGGCCATGGCTCATAACCCAAGATTGGGAGAAGCACCATTCCTTCTGAATGGCTCCTAAAGGCTTTCGTGACTTTGAAAGTTGTGTTCTAAAGACAGAGCTGAGCACATAGATATACATATCTTCTCCTCTTCGCATACAGTTCCCAAATCCTTGGATCCAATTGAAGAACATTGGTGAACTTGTCTCCTTTGTGAAAGTCCTCACACTATAAGCAAAGGCTATGAAGCAATCCCAGCACCTAGAGCTCAAGTCCAGAGGATCAGGAAAGCAGGGCTGCTTCCTATCAACACCGAAGACCAGGATGTCTTGGGAGGACTCAGGACCCAACTCAAACATCAGCTCTCTAGAGCAGCTTTCCCTTACCCCATTAAGGTGCTGACCACTCTCTCCCCTTACAGCCACCCTGCCCTAGACTCACCTTCACTGGAGCACCAATTTAGAGCATCTATCCCTGGAGCTGGAGTTCCCCGGATTCAGATCTTGGTGGTGCTGCCTCCTACCTATGTGACTCTGAACCCTAGTCTCCTCATCTATAAAATGAGGATGACGATAGTGGTAAGGCTCAGATGAGTTAATAAGAAGGAGCTTAGAACATAGACTGGAGAACACAGCAATCACTCTCTATACTTCTGTTGCTGTTGCTGTCGTCACCACTACTACCACTTGTCAGATTCCATGTGAGACTCTGAGCCCCTTGAGGGCAGGAAACTTTTTCTATTTCCTTCTGTGGCCCCAGCACACAGTGTGTATAATAAGGGTACATAATAAGGTTCAATAAATGTTTGATGGATGAGCGAATGATGTCAGCCCAGGAGGCACTGCTAGTCCACCTGCAGTATGCTGAGAGACGAGAGATTGTCACTGGGCACACTAGGCAAAGAGGATCTGAGTGAGGTGAGAACAGACAAAAGGGAATGGATGTTGCAGCAAAACAGACTAGCAGTGAAGTTGACCAGCTGGGTGGTCTTCGGCACATCTAATTGTGCATTTAAACAGAGGCTGAAACTATTAGGAAGAAGAGGCATTATTTCAGGAAGAACCAGGTGGGGAGGGAGAAAGACCCATTTTTCTCCACCTGCCCCAGGAGACTCCATCATCAATAACCAACATTAGAAAAACCAGCAAGCTCTCAATAAGCCCTGCTTCTGAAATGACACTAGAATGCAACTGGCATCCCCAGTAATTCTCCAGGGTGTCTTTGCCCCCCACCTACCTGGGAGCCAGTTCCTCCTTAGCACAGGTGCTTGGAGTGTGGCATTCCCCCATGTCTCCCCTCTGAACCCATGCAGCAGGAAGCTTGTGACTCTCCTGCAGCTCACAGGGCTGGCCTGGGTTGTTGCCCACTGTGTAACTGTCACTGCAAAGGCATTTGTGGCCTTCTTCTTGTGGTCTCAGGAGGAAGCAGGGACTGGGACCTGGCAGGCAGCCAAGGAGCCATGGAGGCCATGGGTCCAAATGGACAAGAATAACAACCCCCTTTGAAACTTGGACTGCTGGGGTCCCAACTGAGCTCAGACATCACTGTGGCCCCCTACTGCAGGATCATTATCTCAACCAGGCCCTGACTAAATGACCCAGTGATGCTGCAGACTGAGACTCCAGATTCTAGCTCTAGAGGTATCTTCCTGCTGTTGCCCTGGGGGCCTCTGTTGCCAAGTGGCAAGTGATTGTCACACAGGAGGCCCCTACTCTTCAGAAATCTATGGGAGAAAGGGGGCTGTGTACAGCTAGGAAAGGCATGCTCTGACAGTCCTTGCAATTTTAGACATGGTATTTAATCTCTTTTGAAATGCCAAATAATATTAAAGGAGGACATGCTATTTTTATGACTTTTCAGGAAAGGCCATGGACTAAGAGGTTGAGAACGTCACCTAGAGGGTTTCTACCCTGTTGTGTGTATATATCACTGTTCTATTTATAACCAGCGTTAGTCGTCTCCCTCCTAATAGCTATACACCAAAATGACATAATAATCCAGAATTAACAAGTGTGTACATCCCTTACCTTCTTCTTCTCTCACATCTGGAATATTCTAGATTTTCAGAAGCCATAAATAGGTTTTTAGCAGCAGCAGAAAAGAACTGACCAAATGCACAGCCCAGAAACAAAGATCTCTGTTCCTCTTTGTCTTCATCCAAGAGATACCTTATTTGCTCCATCCCGGCTTGAGATCCCAGCCTCCACTCCCCCAAGCATGAGACAGCAGCAGAAGGCCCCTGCAGCTACAAACGTTTGTCAGGGTGATTTGGTGAGGTTCCGCACTGAAAGCAATTTCTTACTCAGAAAATCATTTATCATGGATAGTTTGTCGAAAACAATCTCATTTTAAACCCTTCCCAGGGAGAAAAGAACGGACAACTGGCACTAAGTAATCTACAACACGGCCACTGGGAGTCATTTATCTCTCCCTTGCCCAGCCCAGGACTTGATCCTTTCAGGAGAGAAGAGGAATAATTCATATCAGCTCTGAGGAAACCTGTTCGCCTCATACAGGGGCTTCAGATAGAAGGGGGTCCTACTAGGACAGTCACACACCCCATGTGTGTAACTGGAGATTTTTTATGATCTCCATTTTACTAACGGCCAACATCCAGAAGAATAATTTCAGTATTCTGGGAGGTGTACCTCCCTCATTACAAAATACGCTTTTTTGTACCTTTAGTTCATCTTAAAAGCCAGAATTCTAATTCTTTGGGACTAATTAAGGAATGGCTTATTGCTTTTTTATATAACCAGACTTCTCCTTTGCCTGGGGCAGCATTTCCTTTGCCAGACTATAGCATGGAGTTTATGGCATATTAGATAATTATTCTGTGCATGCCATTTCCACTGACGTCAACACCCTAGAAACAGCCAGAATATCAAGCAATATAAAGGTCCTTGGAAAAAAGCAGAAGACGGAAAATTTTTCCTGTTAAGTTCCCAGTATTTTTTTGCAGTGAGTTACAGATAGGAAAAGCAATCGATCACTTTGCTTCCTGAGCGTCTGATTAAACCCAGGTTCTGCTTCTGAGGTTCACCAGGCCCCAGAAGACGCCTGCAAATTTCAGAGTTCCATCATTCTAAAGCTTTGGTATTAGTCAGTGATTTGGTAGGTACTGCCAAACACTAATTATGACATTAATGCTATACTTCCTGGGAACCAAATTAAAACAGAACTGCCTTTATAGACAGATAGCTCCTACCTGTTCTCAGAAAGACCTATGTTACAGATACTTCTACTTCATGATTATAACAATTTTGATTCTGAAATAAATCAGTAGGGTTGGTACATGTGATGTTTTAGGATCAAATTGTCCCCAAACTGCTTTCATGTTGCTGCCATTATCAGGGGTCAGAAATCCTGATTTTGAAGTAAATAATATGTGATTTTGCCCAAGACCAATGTAGGGATTAATGTTAAAGGTCTGGATTCAAATCCTCCCTCTGCCATGTCCCAGCTGTCACTTTGAACAAGCCTCTTTAACCTCTCTGTGCCTTGGTTTCCTCACCTGTACAATGGAGAGAACACTAGTACCTACCTATAGGCTGTTGCGAGGATTAAATGAGGTGAGACTTACAAAGGCTTAGCACAATGCCTGCCACAGAGTAAGCATTTAATTAAAAATTTTCTAGAAAACTCTCGGCCAGAGATGTATTGGCGTGGGCCAACTGGTCAGTTGCCTGGAGAGTCAATCTATTAGATGCTCAAGAGATCACTGGAAAAGGAACAAGATGGAAAAATGGGATTTTTAGCAAGAGTACTTACTACCCATGATTAGGAAGAATACTTGGAAAAGCACCCTGTGAGGAGCTAAGACTCCATAAGGACAAATTCAAAGATCAGAGGGTCTCTGAACGGCTAAGGCAGCTGGCCAAGGCCTCAGAGGCACTTCTGTAATAGTGGTCTTCCTCCACATCTTTCTCTTCCCCCGACAAAGCTCTGTCTCTCAACCAAATAAATATCTAATACATATGTAGAGTATCGATTTGAAGGCATGCAAAATTATTAGCCTGTCCAGGCATCTCCTTGGTCTGCCGTGCTCTGAGCTAACTGGACATTGGGCCTAAACATTCTCACTGCTTTTCTCATTTTCTTCCATTATTCAACCACTTCCAGTGATCAGGAATTCCAACACAGACCACCTATAGTCACGTAGCACCTCCCTCCTCACGAGGCACCAGTCCAAAACCCTCACCCCCATGAGAGCCAAACCCCAAGGAAGGGGTAGCTCTCAGCTGTGTGAGGACTTACAGTGCTTGGGAAGAAGAAAAGAATAATCTACAATGGAAACTATATCACTGGGACTTATCAGTGGGTATTACTTGGGAGATGTGGCTAAAACTTTTATGTAGAGATGCATATTTACATCATAAGCAATATAAATAGTTGTTGACTCCTCCAAAATTAATGAAGCAGTTGGTGGCCAACAGTTTTCATTTTTTTTAGAATGGATAAGAATGCCATGTTCTAGAAGGAACACAGAGATCAATAACCACTCCAAGTCCATCCTGAAACATGGACACAATGGAAAGTAAACAAGGGTGGATCATCCACCTGAGAGATCTCAGGGTCAAGAGTTAGCCCAGGGCCAACCCGGTAGCACAGCGGTTAAGTTCACATGCCTCGTTTCAGCTGCCTGGGGTTCACCGAATTGGATCCCAGGTGTGGACCTATGCACTGCTTGTTAAGCCATGCTGTGCCAGGCGTCTCATGTATAAAGTAGAGGAAGATGGGCACGGATGTTAGCTCAAGGCCAGTCTTCCTCAGCAAAAAGAGGAGGATTGGTGGCAGATGTTAGCTCAGGGTTAATCTTCCTAAAAAAAAGAAAAGAGTTAGCCCAGTTTATCTTCCTGATTTTGTCATGCAGATTGTCTCCCTCACTCCCACCATCTGGTATACACATAGAGAATAAAATATTAAAATTTTAATATTAATTTAATCAAGCATCATTTGGCAAGAAACCCACTGCAAAGAAGACATTTTATGACAAAAGTTCTAATACCAAAAATATGAAGAAGAATTTAAAATCAAAATGTTTAAAATCCATCTCTTTCTCTATGCTGGTATTCATCATTGAGAAGAAAGAGCATTTAGTCAGCCTACTCTCTGCCCGGCATGTGCTAGGAAGTTATTCATATCTTTGCCCCAGTGTTAAGGAAGGTGGCATCACGGCCATTGTACAGGTGAAATTACAAGATTTGCAGAGATTATAATTTGCCCAAGGTTACACTCCTAGAAAGAGGCATACCCGAATTTGAATCCCAACTCTGTCTGAGCCCAAAGTCTGTGCTCTTCCTACATGGCCCTGCTGGCCCATTCCTGAAGCTGTCATGGTAGGTGGAACACACTCCCTGAGATGAAACAGAGTGGGAATCAAATGCTGACCGTGAGCTGCTTTTACTCTAGAAATCACAAACAAAGAGTAGTGGCTATAAACAAAAGAAAAAAATAGACAATAACAAATGTTGGCAAGGATGTGGACAGACTGCAATCCTCATACGTTGTTGGTGGGAATGTAAAATGGTACAGTTACAGCAGAAGACAGTTTAGTGATTGCTCAGAAAGTTAAAGTTAAAGTTATCAGACAACCCAGCAATTCCACTCCTAGATCTGTAAGAATTGAAAACAGGAATTCAAACAAGTACTCCTGCACAAACGTTCATAGCAGCATTATTCACAAGAGTGAAAAGGTAGAAACAACCCAAATGCCCATCAACTGATGAATGAATAAACAAAATGTGATATATCCATACAATGGAATGTTAATCAGTCATAAAAAGGAATGAAGAAAAAATACATGCTACAGCACAGATGAACCTTGAAGATATGCTCAGTGAAAGAAGGCAGACATAAAAGGTCACATATGTATCATTCCTTTTATAGGAAACATCCAGAAAAGGCAAAATCCATAGACACAAAAAGCAAATTGGTGGTTGCCAGGAGCAGGGAGAATGGGAGAACAGGAAGTGACTGCTTAATGGGTACAAGGTTTCCTTTTGGTGTGATGAAAATGTCTTGGAACTAGATAGAGGTGATGGTTGGATAACACTGGGAATGCACTAAATGCCACTAAATACACTCTAATATGGGTAATGGTGAATTTTATGCTACGTGAATTTCTTCTCAATTTTAAAAACGAACCAAGTGGGGCCAGCCCAATAGCATAGTGGTTGAGTTCATGCACCCCACTTTGGCGGCCCAGGGTTCACAGGTTCAGATCCTGGGCACGGACTTAGCACCACTTGTCAAGCCACACTGTGGTGGTATCCCACATAAAATAGAGGAAAATTGGCACAGATGTTAACTCAGGGCCAATCTTCCTCTCTCTCACACACACACACACGCACAACCACTGAGTGGTAAAGAGCAGAAGATGACTTCTCAAGTTTTCTATTCCACCATCTCCTCCGTGGATGAGGAAAGTAAGCCAGGTATGTCTAACTCTCTAACCTGGAGTTATACAGTTAAAGTTCCGCTGGTGCAGACAGGATTAGAAATGACCCTTCTGTCAATTAATTTAACAGAGCTGGACATCTTGGCTCCCAAGGGACACCAGAGGAACAGGAGAAAAATATTGAGGGAAATACAACTTCTTCAAGCATAAGTGAGTGGGTCCCAACTCCTGCCTCTCTGGCTCAAGGCTATGGTTCTTGGGAAGGCTTCCTCCACCCGGATCCCAGGGAAAATGGCCTTCTATTTTTATGTGAACACAGACATGGAGAATTCAGCACCAAGCAACACCTTTGACTCCCCTCAACAGAGCAATTTACATGTTCAGGAAGAGTCTGTTTCATTTTCTTCTGCTTGAGGTGAAGCAGATAATCTCAATTAACAATCTGATTACTTCTTTAATTTCCAGAGTTCATTCACTACTGAAGCCATGCTGCCTCTAGAGAAGGACCCTAAATAACTCAGATTTTAACATGTCTGGACTGACAATTTACTTAGCCTGGGCTTTAGTTGGTACCAAATGACTGGAGAAATCATGGTTATTTTATCCATTATTTTGCTGACTTTATCCAAATCCTGCAATATTTAAGGCCCTGAAATGATATTTTCCTCTCTTTTACTATTTGAACATGTGACTGGGAGAAAATGATGCTTGATGGACATATTTAAGATACATAAATTCTTGAATAGATTCTTTCCTACATGCTCTGATCACTGATCTCTTTCCACTGAACAAGTTTAGCATCATCATGAGAAATCATGAGGCTGTGGGTTCATTCTTTCTCCCCTGGCTTGGTTTTCTCAAGTGTGTAGTTTTTATGTTGTTGCTTTGTATGCATGAATGTTCATTTGAATATGCATGTGATTGTGTGCATATGCATGTGCATAATGAATATTTTTCCCTTGTTAAAATGTACAATGAAATTGATGATGATAATACCTGTAACCCAACTCTCCAAGGAGTTTGCAGTGTTTAGGTCTACCACTAATCCTCTCAACGTTTCTACAGATCGTAACTGAAACTCAGGTCTTCTAAGAGGAAAATACCAGTAATTAAGGTCAGCAACCTAGAAATCATCCTTGATTTCTCTCTGTTTTCAACTAAACAGCACATTCTGTCCATGATACCTCCAGCATATGTTCACCACCTCGACTGCCTCCATCCCAGCCTAAGACATCATCCTCTCAACTGAGACTAATGAAACAGCCTCCCAAATATTCTCCTTGCTTTTTTCTTGCATGTTACACTCTATGATCCACATCAAGATGAGAATGACTGTTTTTGGTAACAGCTTTATTGAGTTATAATTCATATACCACACAATTCACCCATTTAAAGTGTACAATTCAAAGGTTTTTAGTATATTGACAGAGTTGTGCAACCATCTCCACAATCAATTTTAGAACATATTCATCACCTCAAAAAGAAACCCTGCATCCTTTAGTTATCAATCCCCAATCTTCTCACCCTAGAAGCCCTAAGCAACCACTAATCTATTCCCCATCTCTATATATTTGCCTATTGTGGACATTTAATATAAGTGTAATCATAATATGTGGTCTTTTGTGACTGACTTCTTTCACTTAGCATGTTTTTAAGGTTCATTCATGTTGTGGCTATTATCAGTACTTCATTCCTGTATATGGCCAAATAATATTCCATTGTATGACTAATACCACATTTTGTTAGTCCAGTTGTCTACTGATTATTAGAAATAATGCTGCTATAAACATTCAGGTACAAGTTTTATGTGGACATATGTTTTCATTTCTCTTGCTTATATACCTAGGATTAGAATAGCCCTGTCTTATGGTAACTCTATGTTTAACTTTTTGAGGAATTGCCAGACTGCTTTCCAGAGCTGTTGCATTTTACATTCCCACCAGCAATGTACAAGGGTTGCAATTTGTCCACATCCTCATCCTCACCAACACTTGTTATGCGCTATCTTTGATTAGAGCTATATCAGTGAGTGAGAAGTGGTATTTCATTGTGGTTTTGGTTTTCACTTCTGTGTTGATGAATGTCTATCCTTTGCTCATTTTTTAATTGGGTTGTCTTTTTATTCCTGAGTTGTAAGAGTTCTTTATATAGTCTAGATACAATTCTCTTACCAGATAGATGATATGCAAATATTTTCTCCCATCTTATGGGTTGTCTTTTCACTTCTTGGTAGTGTCCTTTTAAAGACAAAAGTTTTACATTTTGATGAGGTCCAATTCATCTATTTTTTCTTTTGTTGCTTATGCTTTTGATAGCATATCTAAGAATTAATTGACAAATCCAATATCACAAAGGTTTATCCCTATGTTTTCTCCTAAAAGTTTAATAGTTTCTGCTCTTACATTTAGGTCTTTGATCCATTTTGAGTTAATTTTGTATATGGTGTGAGGTAAGGGTCCAACTTCATTCTTCTACATGTGGCTATCCATTTGTCCCAGCACCATTTTTGGAAAATACTCTTCTTTCTCCATTGAATGATCTTGGCATTCTTGCCGAAAGTCTGTCAACTATAGTATATGTGGGTTTAATTCTGGACTCTCCATTTTATTCCATTAATCCATATGTACAGAATGGCTTTTTAAAAGCAGAAATTACATTAGTCATCTCTCAGTAAAACAGCTTAACCTCTAGCACAAGTCACTCTATTCCAAGAGTTCTTACCCAGGGCACAGAGTCCCAAGAAGTCTTTGGATAATAATCAGGGAGTCCATGAACTTGTATGAGAAAACTTACATCTTTATTTTTATTAACCTCTAACTCAAGTTTAGCATTTCCTTTAATTATAAATGTGGACAATAAACTAGAAAAGCATTAATGATACTAATGACTTTGTTAGCAATAAAAATCCCAGATATTTGCATAGAAGATTATAATTGTTGCAGATATCTCAAAATATCATTTACATTAATCCTACCTTAAAATTATAGAGCATGTTAGAACTGTTGCACTTGGTCTTGATAATAATGCCCTAATCAAGAAGCATACATGCTCTATCATGAATTTGTTTTTTATAGTCTAATAACTGTATTCAGTATAATTGGTTTTCCTTATAATCCAATGTTTTATATTATGCATTTATAACTATTTTGAAAAGGAGCTCATGGTCTTCACTAAACTGCCAAATGAGTCCTCAGCACAAAAAATGTTAAGAAACTCTGCTTTTCCCATTAGCAGTTTTATTTTTTTCCCAGCACTGATTGTCAACTGAAATTGTCTTATTTATTTACTTGTCGACATGTTTGTTGTCTGTCTTCATCTGACACTACAATTGGTAAGTGCCTAGTGCTTAAAATAGTGCCTAACGCCTAATAGCCATTCAATAAATATTTATTGAGTTAATTACTGAGTCATCAGTCATATTCTAAACAAGAGCTAAATGATAAGCTTAATGAAAATAATAACTATTGATATCAAGATAGTGATGTATAATTCATACTGAAAATAATTTCATATTTATATTGTCATCATCAGATTAAATAAACGCCAATCTGTCCTATGTCCCGTACTAAGTGCTTTGTGTACAGCATCTTATTTACTGTTCTCAGTACTAAGGAGAAGAATTATTATTATCCATATTTACCATTGCAGAAGCTAAGGCTCAGAGAGGTGAATTTCTTCCCAAGGTCACACAGCTAGTAGGTGACAGAGTCAAGATTTGTAACAAGGTCTACCTACCTCCAGAACATCAGTTTTTAACTACAACAAAACACTTCCAGGGGATGGGGCCAGCCCAGCGGCTCAGTGGTTAAATTCTCATGTTCTGCTTCTGCAGCCCGGGTTTCACCTGTTAGGATCCCAGGTGCGGACATGGCACCACTTGGCAAGCCATGCTGTGACAGGTGTCCCACATATAAAGTAGAGGAAGATGGGCAAGGATGTTAGTCCAGGGCCAGTGTTCCTCAGCAAAAAGAGGAGGATTGGTGGCAGATGTTCACTCAGGGCTAATCTTGGCCCCCCCCCCCCAAAAAAAACCACTTCTAGGGGAAAAAATAAGAATTTCAAAGAATGAGAGGAGGATTTTTCTTATTATTCAATTGAGAGAGCTGAGATCCTGTGAAGTTAAGAAATATGCCCTGGGACGTAGAGTTCAGCAAAGATTTCCAGTAAAATGTTCTTTCCACTGTCCTGTTTATGAGCCACAGCAGGAAGACCCCTTAGCAAAAATACAGCATAACTGGGTGCTAATGGATTGCCTCATATGAGAGGATGAATTTCTGAAAAGGTTTACTTTGCAAGCGCAATTAATACTAACAGACATTAATTGAAATCTGTTCTTTCCTTTCTTGGGGTCCAGCTTGTTTCTCTAAATATTACAGCGCAGCCTCATTCAGGACATTAAGCACTTCATTAAGCTGAAATCCAAGTTAATTTGATTGCACAATTACAAACTGTCCCTAGCTGGAGATTGTCTCATTTGTCAGGGGGCAAGGGGGCAGCATGGCCTAATGACATGCTGGATCTGCCTTTTATCCCCAGCTTGAGGTTTCAGTGTTTTCCGGTTTTGACCTCATCAAGCCTCACAGTAAGGAAGTAAAACTGGAGCAGAGAGACAGATGTTCCCCTTACCAAAGCAGCTGAGGGCACCTAGAGGCCCATCCACTGGATCTGCAAAGGAACAGGGTGCAGGAAGAGTCCTGGTCACCTGGAGATGGCAGCAAATGCAGTCAAACCAAAGGCCCACGGTGCCCAGGGCAGCTCACCCACATGCGGAGCATGTATCCAAGCAGCCCCTTTCCTAACCCCTGGGCCCAGTTTTACTGTACCAGCCACAGGCTCACCTGATAACTCATTCAACATGGTGTACACAGCAGTCAAGGGGATGGATAAATCACATTGTTTTCAACAGTGATCTTGCTGACATTACCAGACCCTGGAAACACCAGACTTTTTGGAGCAGCATTTCTCTTTTCTCTGCCATTCCTGCATGTGACCAAAGAACTCACTCCCAGTCCTCTCCAGGAGAGAGTCCTCTTCCAGCCAGCCCAGTTCCCTCACTGAGTCTGCTGTAAAGATGTTAACCTTGCCCAAAGAGAGGTCTGGCCTTGGGCCTCAGCTTCTGGGACACAATCTCTAAGCTCTTGGTATGTCGTGCCTGATAAAATTTTTTGCCTGAGTGTCTTGGGTCAGCTAGATGGTGACGTGATTGCGGAGGGAAGGAGAGTGGTTAACCACACCAGAAAGTCTAACCATGTAATATATGGTGGGGGCTTTGGGTCATATTGGTATTTGTCAACCTCCAAAACAGCTGGAGCCTGAGGTCGGCCACATGGGCAGTCGCCCAAATTTATGTGATCAAACTCCAGTAAAAATTCTGAACAATAAGGCTAGATGAGCTTCCCCCGTTGGCACTACTCCTTGTATGTTGTCTCACACAGATGCTGAAAGTAGCACTGTCCATGACTCCACAAGGAGAGAACAATGGAAGCTTCGCGTTTGGGGCTTTCCCAGGTCTGCCTCGGGTGCCTTTCCCCTCGGCTGATTTTAACCCCTATCTTTTCCCTGTAGCAAACTGTATGCGAGTATAACAGCTTTCAATGAGTTCTGTGGTCCTTCTAGTGAATTGTCAAAGCTGAAGGTAGTTTGGTGAACTCCCTGAACTTGCAGTTAGTGTCAGAAGTGAGGGGGTCTTGTGGACTGCTCACCCTCTCCTCTTCTTATGCGTTATCTAAGTTCCAGCCATGCCTGGAGACCCAGTTCTTGTCTCCCTTCCTCCCTGAAGGAATTACTGCAGCCCAGAGAGCACACTGTCTTCTGGACTCAAAGCCAGTGTTTCTCAAACCACTTTTTAGCAAAACCCACAGTAAGAAATATATTTTAAATCACGAATCAGTACACACATATGTTTATACAGTATATATGGATCTCTGTATATAACTGAAACAAAAGTTTCATGTAATCACATTGAGCTTCCAGAGCAGTAATTTTCTCTAAAACTGTTCAATCCAATCTTTTTAAAATGCTCATTGTGACCCCCTCTATTGCTTTCACAAATCATCAATGAGTCGAGATTTGCAGTTTAAAGCAGCTCAGGTCTTGTCCACCACCTCGCTAATTAACCACAGCACTGCCTTGCAATACGTCTTGTTTTGTTTCTTAACTTTAATGTATCCACATCTTGTCTCTCTAAAAACCTGATTAAAAGCTTCAAAACAAACCTCCAAAGGAAAACAACAATAACATGTAACACTTTTTTGGCCACTTTCATGCTAGGCATTGTACTAAGAGCTTTTCCATACATCATCTCATTCTTTCCACACACTACTACAAAGTAGGTATTACTGTCATCCTTCATCATCATTTTCACCCCATTTCACAAAGTAAAGACCCTATAACTGGCTTGCCCAAGGGCACATGGCCATAAAGAGGGAGAGCAGGATCAAGCCCAGGAAATTCTCATTCTGAATCCTGACGCTAACCACCAGACAGCTCTGCCTTTCCTTTTCACCCATTCTCAATCTGGGCCACAGCCTCCAAGCCGACCTCTGTCCCTCAGTGGGCAGGGGACTGACAATACACAGGAACACATGATACTGGCCCAGGTGGCTTGGGGAGGAGGAAGCTGGCAAACATTTCCTCTTCAGCCAGTGCTCTTTCCAAACAAGGGTCAGCGACCTTCTGCCCGTACACCACACTCTCAGGCCTCTCTGTCATGGTTCCCTTCACTCATCTCTGGGGAGTCTCCTTCTTGCAGAACGCCAGTCACCACTGCCTGCTTCTCCTTGCCCTGCCTCCCCTACACCAATTAAACTGTCACAGTTGGCTGGCTTGGAGAAAGGTGCAAGCAGGAAGAAATCAGAAGGAAGCAGAGAATTCAGGGGAGGTGGGGCTCGTCTCAGAAGCCACTCTTCCGTCAAACTGGTCTGAAGACTGGTCAGCCCACCGAGGTCCCCAGGGACTCTCCAGTGGTGGGTAAGAGACACAGCTGCTTGCATCCGTTTGGGCACCCCAGCAGTGCCTAGGTCCTGGTGTCCCGGCACTGGGTCTCAGAAGAAATGATTTTGGCTGGTGAGTATTTGCATTCCTGAATAACAGCCCAAGGGGGAAATTTTCCCCCCAAAACAGGCACTAACCCATGATGTATAAGAGAAGCAGAAAACAAAGAGGGCTTAGGCTCTGTGCTGTGGACTCACCCCACCTCATAGACTGCTCTCAGTGTTGCCTGGTATTAAAAGAATAGCTAGGAAGCCTAGGGCCTCCCTTCCCCAGTTTCAATAGCATTGCCCCTACATTTTCCAGATTTCAAATGCACTCGGGGAAGCGGGATGCTTGTTCAAAAAGAAAGAACACTGTAGAGAGACCCGCACTCAGACATGTTTTGTATGTCAGGAGAAGGAGGGCTCCTGATCAATCTCTGCTTGACCTTTGGGTAGGAAGACTGCCCTCTGTCTGCCATGTGATCTTCAGAGCAGAAGAAAGAGGAGTAAGTGAGCAGACGAACCAATCCTACACGCAAAAATCCTTAGCTTGGGGTCCAGGGACCAACTTTAGGGTTCCTGGTAAGCAAAATATCTACAGCATTCACCAAATTCCCAAAGGGGTACTTGGCTCACAAAATACCACCACCAGTCTACATGGTAATCTGTACACATTGTCTTCTATAATTTCAATTGCTGTAGCTACCAACTCTTATTCATCCACGCCTTCTCCAAGCATATGTACATGCGTGCACACAGACACAGAGCCACTAAATGCACCCTCCTGGCCTACTCCCAAGCTCACCACATACTTGACAACAGATTGTGCTCAAAGGCCCTGACAGGTGGTATGGCTGCCTGGAGCACATCTCAATTATTAATGCTGCTCTTTATAGACCTTGCCTTATTATCCCTGTTCATGCTATTATGAAGAGGGCAAAATCTCTAATGCACTCCTTGCCCACTTCCTCCTGCTGTTAGAGGAAAAGCAAATGCCAGGTAGAGTCATCTAATAGCATCCATGGTCTTCACCTTTCTCCATCTCCTGTCCCTGCAGTTTCCTCTAGGGATCAAGACCAAGTGTATCTCAAACTGGGCATGGGTTCAATTTCTGGGGTGGGGGAGGGGAGGTGAAAACACCAGCTCTCAAAGGAAGAGATGGGGGTTCTCTGCCTGGGTGTGAACAGGAACATGGGACAGAGAAGGACAAATGCCTTCCAGTAGATTCCAACATCTAGCAAGTAGGCTTGGAGTCCTACCTAGAGTTTCCTCCTGACAGAATCATGCTAGGTGAAAGGTAATGCAAGTATTTTCCATTTGGAAACCAGGCTGATAAATTAATGTTGTCATAATGGAGCAGCCATCTTTTCCTCAGCTCTGAAAGCATCTATTCAAGCAGAACCTAATACTACCCTAACATTAACAGTCAAGTTTCCACTTGAAAAGTGAAAGGTCGGGAGGTGGTGATATAGCTCAGACTTGGGACCATGTCTGGGAAGAAAGGTCCAGTGATGCTCCTAATTTTTCCAATTTATCTATATTAACCCACGCCCTCATATCCATATATGTTAGAAATTAAAAGAAGTTTCATATAACGTGCCCATTTAGCCAAATAAGTCAGAAAATAGTCTCAAACAATTATCAACACGCACATCCTTAGTATAATCACCTCTGCTTTGGTCAAGTTAATACACTGGCAGAACAGACAGATTTGGGCCTCTTTTCTCATAAAGAATCTGACAATTTAAGGGGTTATGTTTGCTTCCATTTATGTCCTGGAAAATACACTCTTGTGACTTAGCAACCATGTTTAAAAAGCTTTCGCATTTCTTAAACAAACAGAGTGTATGTTTATGAGGTCTGAAGGACGTTATTTTCAGGGATGACGTAAAGTCAGTGATATGTAGCTCTGGGGCTTTACAGTAAGTTGTGGGTGATTTATTGCTGTGACATACAGTATTTGCCTGGAGAAATGTGGACATTTACTTTAGCAGTGTTTGAAAACGTGTTAAGTGGGAAACAAGCCAGAATGCCTAGGGACCAAAGACACCTCCCTTGGAGAGGGAAGGAGCCCTTTGGGTGATGGAAGACCAAGAGTTAAGAACATTTTCTGGCACTCAGGGAGCAGAGCTAATTCAAGACCAGAAAGAGGGACAGTTTATAACAGAGAGTGAAATCGGGAGGCCCAAAGCTGACCTGCAGAGCTATCTGGTTTGGCCTGCAGAGGACATGAAAAGTTTTGGAGTCGTGGGCAAGATTTTAAAACTGGAGATTCAACATAAAAGCCCAGTTTCCTCTCCTCTCTTTGAAAGCCGGGAAGATCTGGCCGTACAGTCTGCACTCCTGGTTGGGGCCCACTAGCCAGAGTTAGGAAGTCTCTTGAGGGGAGGCTCAGGCTCTCGGCTCACCCTGTCCTCACCAGCTCGGCTTCCCAGGTCTCTAACATCCTCCTGCCGGTGTGGGAAAAGTGACTTTTTTACTGTGGCGCTCTCAGCAAACAGATCTCCTAACTGCCAAGACGCCTTTTCAGACAGAAGGACGGACAGAGCACACGTTTCTCCAAAACTCAAGAAAAGCAAGATTATTATGTTTTCTTAAAATTTTTGACATATTCACAGGTGTCATTATTTTTTTTAATGCTGGATTACTGAAGTTAATATTTCCCAAAGCCAAGTCAGAAGACATGGTTTGAAATGGAATGTTCATTTTTATTTTCTCATCTGAAACAATTAGATGACACTGGGAGGGGTATGGTTGAAGGCATCTGTCTCTGGGCATGTTTTCTTATTTGTGAAAAGGAAGGGCTGACAAGAAGGAAGGAAATAGGGCCAACTTCTCCACTAGGCACAGCAGACAGCGCCTATGGCCTACCATACTTCTTGCAACCCACAAAAATATCTTCGTTTTAATTTATTTAAAATCAGAAGAAAAATAAATATAGTAATAATGAATATGTAATAATGAATCCAGCCTGGATTATATTCATCTTTATATAAACACAGTAGTAAAATATAACTTTTAATAATCTTTATGGAGAAGGCATAAGTACCTAGGGCCCATGAACATCACCCTGCATCCTCGGGCAAACACTGGTCTCCAGAAAGATCTCGGGTCATGCTGTGGTCAGTTTGCCAGTAGCACAGCCTCACTTTCCTCCCCACCACATCCCTGGATGGTCTGCATGTGGCACGTACATAAACGAGGCCCCTGCAAGGCACATAACACCTTGACCTTGGTTTCAAAAAGCTGGAGTGGATGCCTTTCAGTCCACAACTTGCGGAAATTTCCAAACAGAAGTTTCCAAAGGTTTTCATCATGTGCAATTGGAGAATAGGTATTACTGCCACCAGAGACAGTCTGATTTTCTGATTCCATTATGCCATCCTTGAAGCATTCTCAACCCTTAATTTCAGTGGCTGATTTCAAGGCAGGGCCTCGCCAGACTCAGCACACACTGAAAATAAAAGCCAAGAAGCCAAAGTGCAGGTCATGATGAGAGTCCCATCTTGTGGATTCCTAGAGTTGGTGGGAGCCTGAGTTTTCTGTATCTGCAACTCAAAACTTCCCCCCAAAATTCCATAAGATCCAGCTATCTTGTCAGCTCTTCATCCTTAGCACTTATTGTTAGCAATGTTCATATTAGTAATTGATAATATATTGCTTCATGATATCTCACTTGTTATCTTATTTTGTTACCCCATTTTTCCTATATTATAGCTGGACTTCCTGACCCTTGGTAAAAACATATATAATTTAAACATATTAATAAAAAAGATCTAGCCTTATGCATAGTTTTTGAAATCCCACAGTACCTAGTAAAATGTCTTGCACACAGTCGTTACTTAATAGAGATCTACTACCTGACTGATACCTTTAAGGGCACAGATACATGGCTCTCAGTCTCGTCTCCATTATTACAATGAGACTGGTGGCCAATCCTCCCATGGTATGCTTTCTCATCAATTTATAGGTGGGACAGGAACATCCCCTACACACATGCACGTGCGCGCGTGCACACACACACACACACATACACACTCGCTTCTCTCAAATTCTGTGAATAGTGACGTGTATCAAAAAGCCCCAAGGACATCCTTGCTGCCAAGGGATTCTATTTTTAAACCACAGATGACTCATCACTGACCAGGGTCTCCCCAAAGCTACAATTTGTCAGGCTGTCAGGAAGAAGGGCAGGGGAATAAAAGCAAAGACAGAGGTCACATCCCCATGCCCGTCTGCCGCCCATAAACCCCGTGACGAAACTGTGACAGTCAACACTACAGCTCAACACAACCATGGTTGTGTTAAGCACGAGCTCTTCCCTTGTGTTTGGATTAAACTGTTCCCAGCTCTAACCTTGCCTTCCAGCTGGCTCCTACCCTGATTCTTGGCAGTTTCTGCCTGCATGTCTGGCCATGACTTTAGGTAGAGGACCAGTGTTGTGCAATGAGGAGAACATAGAGCCCTCTGTGGTATAAACACATGCTAATTGCAGAAGATATAAATAACTAACCGGGCCTAAAAGGGAATGCATTTTCTTCAATTTGCCCTGAAATAATCATTCTTTTAAAAGAAGCAAGAGGGCTAAGACAGGGTGAGATAATCCAAAGCTTTCTTTTTTAAATTCTGGAGAGTGGTAAGAAGAGAAGAAATCATTCATCCTAATTTTGGAGGGTAGAGTAGACGTGAATTTACAGACATAGTTATCAGATAGTGTTTGCATGGGAGAAACAAATGAGCAATTGGGCAAAATGTCCTCAAAAGTTATGCACAATAAATGCCAAACAGCTCAAACCAATGCCTTCAGTCTTGTTAACCCTCCACAACAGAGTTAAACTCTTCCCTCCCACATGATAGTACAAAAAAAAGAAAAAAACAGCAGCAGGATCATAAAATCAAGGATTCCAAGGCCTCTTGCCAAAGGAGGTGAAATAAGCGATTCCCAAGCACCCACCTGGCTGGGCTTGATCTTTTCTACCTGGTACTTTATCTTTTCCATGGCCCTGAAGTTTCCCCCATGATGACAGCCTGAAACTCCAAAATTGGAGTAAAAAGTCACTATTTGCTTCACTATTCAACGGACGATATTTGCTATCACATCTTTGTTCATTTTTTCTTTAGCAGAAAGAACCCAACAGATCAAGTAGAAAAGGGCCTGGATTGAGAGGGAAGAGCTCTGGCCACTGACTGCTCCTGGCTAGTTGGGTGACCTTGAGCAGGTCACTTAACCCTTCTTCTCAGGAGAGGATGCTGAGGCACAGGGAAGGTGCAGAGGTCACATCAAGTAGATTCTGAAGCCTCCTCAGATCTAATATTATATTCTGAAGTCACCTTCTGTAGAAAACTTGGAAGATATAGCTCCATCCTCCCTCCCACTCCTAACAGAGTCCCTGATGTTTTCCAAGGAAATCCCAAAGGTGAGCAGTTCTCTTGATGCTTTTAGATGCTGTCATATGTGGTACCTATGTATCACCCACACAACGAGAGACAAGCAAGGAAGCTGAGACCACTCACCAGTGTGGACGGTGGAAGGAGGAAGAGTGCTTACCCTCTTGGTAATCCTCCACCTGTCTTCTCTACCAGGTTTATACCCAATTGATGAAGGAATGGCAATTTGGAAAACTAGATGAGGTAGAATGGCTGAGTTAGGGTTGCTCCCATGTCAGAGAATTGACTGTTGTCTTTAAAGGTTAAATTCTAAGAGGAAACAAGGACTTCCCATTGGGAGTTATTTAGGGCCTCTTTGCCCCAAAGGCATCTCCTCTTACCCCATCCCTTAGTGGGCTCTGCTCCTCCACCATCTGACATTCCATTCTTTCAACAGCTGCTGGCTCTCCCGTTGTGTTCTCTTCACAGATGTGCAGTGCTGTTCTGAACATCCTGCCCTTGAACTTTCCCTACCCATAATTTTCCAAACCAAAGCCTGGCAATAAAAATGTCAGTGAAGGATGGAGAAAATTGGGGGAAGTATTTAAAAAGGAAAAAAACAATTAGGGAGACGCTTTACATACACAGTGATTTGTGTTGACTTCCTCAACAAAGCTTAAATGCATGCCATGACTTCTCAAAAAGGGCATAAAGGCAGAGAGCTGGAGCAAATTTCCCAGAACACTCCCTAGAAAGACTGAGTTCCATAAAGGAGCTGGGCACAGAGGGAGATGGTGAGCTTTATTCTCTATGCCAGGGGCTACACAGCTGTTCTTGCTGCAGGGCAGAGCATGTGCTAATGGTGATAATGAAAGTAGCATTTCAGTACTTTACAGTTTACAATGCACTGTCATGGATGTGATCTATGCTGTCCTCATAGCTCCACTAGGTACCTACCTGCTCGAGGCACGTGGGAGACGCTGGGTCAACACCTGTGTGCACAGTAAGACCAAGAATGGAGGAGGAGGTCAGATATCTTAATTGTTTTAAAGACTTCCATAGAAACCTCTTTTGGACCAAATTTTCCTCAAGTTCATCGGTTTGATAATACTAACTCTCTAGGCACACAATGAAAAACTATACAAATTACCTCTAAAGAGATAAAGACTCTATCTCATGGGGAAGCAAGGCCTCTGTCATTATTGACTTTGGTATGTCAAATAACAGGCACAGAGAACTAGGTAAGGAGGGGAGGGCAAAGAGTCTTTCTACTGGGAAAGAATCCTTAAGTGGGAGGAGCCCTGCGGAAACAATCAACTTTCCTTGTTCTTTGCTAACTTGACCCTATTCCATCATGAAATCCTGCCACTTCACGGAGATAAAAGAGAGTCATATTAAGCCATAATTTAGGTGGAAATGAAATAAGGCCCAAATAGACATCAGATAGCACATGTCCATGTCCTAAGGAGAAAGCTGTGATAGGACCCTCGTAAGCACTGCTGACTTACAGACTTGGCCCCAAAGGTGAGAAATGGGGATGGAGAGATGGAGAACAAAAGAGAAAACAAGACAGACGAGTGGGTAAGATGAGAATAAGCCACCTCTCATTCTTGCAACATCTCACTCAAACCATTTAGCCACTTCCACAATTGGTACTTTCACTTCTTAAGATTCAGAAGAGAGCAATGCCTTTAGATACCCTGGATTCAAATCCAGGCTCCATGGCTTATTAGCTATGTGGTTTTGGGCAGATGTTGCAGCCTGAGCCTCCTCATGTGGAAAGTGGGAAAGGTAACAATACCTACCCTGTCAAGCTGTTAGGAGACATCAATAAGATTGCATGTTATATTTATTTTAAAGTGCTCAGCACTATACCTCGCACACAGCACATGATCAGTGAGTGTTAGGTCCTTCCAACCACCTGCCCCTCTCTTCCCTTTTGAGGAGAATTTCTAGGCTGAGGGACTAGAGGCCTGGCTGTGTAAAGACTCAGGTGGGTAAAATAATTGAGTGACTAGCCGGTTCTGCTAAAGCTCTGGATATCCCCATTACATCAATGGTGCCAGTTTTATTTTCAGAGGCTACGAAAACAATCTGGTCAATTTCTATTGCAATCTTAAAGATAGTTTTCCTTAACCATAGCTAACTATAAGCTATTTTACCAAATGGAAAATATTCAGCATTATCACATGAAGGTGTCTCGAATGAATGAATGAATACAAAATGAATGAATCAATGAATACAAATGTAAAATTTTAAAGACAGGGGAAGGCCGTTTTCACATCATAACACCACTGTTACCCTAGAATCCAGCCCTTGGATTAACGGCTCTCCACAATTTGTACTGCTATTCCGTCTCCCTTCCTGATGTCCATATCCTCAAAACAGCACTGCTGATACCAGAAGCCAAGAGCAAAGACTGGAGAAATCAGCAGGTGCCCCCACTGTGCACGAGCCGTTTTGGAGGAGATAAAGTCATTAAGAAAAATTTGAACAATGTATAACCTTTCAGCTTTACTCTGCTAACAGCAGGTAGCTTGCCCTTCAGAGACATGAGCCTGCACTGAAGTCACCAGTAAGCAGGACTTGACCTTCATTTTCAGTACACGCAGCATTAAATATTCATAATTCACGTAACTGTAGCATAAGAAATAGCAGAGTTTAAACATGAATCAAAGGAATAAATATCTTCACACAGGTGAGTCACCCTTTCCCAGAATGCCTCTGGAAAAAATGCAAATAACCAAGATCTGGAGCCTCTCTCTCTCCCAAGGGTCTCTTGAAATTCTAGAAGCAGCAGGAACTGCTGTGTTATGCAGTCCCTGAATCCTGCCCTCACACTGACATCACTGGGTCTCTTTTTTTTTCTTATCTGTTAGAAAAGAATTACTGTTCCTATGTCAAAGGGAGAAAATAGACAAAGATGGAACAGCAATGGTGACATTATCACCCACCAGGCATCTAGGGGTACTTTTGACTTGGTTGGACAATTTTTTAAAAATCTTTGCTTCACAGAGCATCAGAGAATTTGGGAGGAAAGGGTTGGCATAGGCATGGAGAGACATCAGAATTAGGAGCTGGAGTGCCATGTACCTTACACTGGGCACAATGCCTTTAAAAAGAATAAAAAGGAAATGGAGTTCTTTTGGACAATATCTGCCATGCATGGCTAATTTAATATCTTTTGGGGGATGGGATTACTGTGTGTGGCAGGCTTAATATTTCTCTGAGTCTGTCAAGAAATTGACATTTGTATCAATCCAGACACTGGGTGGAATATCTCCCTCTGCTTGGGTGTTTCCAGAGTCTACTCCTGGGATGATAAAGCATCACTTTAACAGTTTAATGTAATTCTTTTTGGCTTTCAACTCCAGGAGCTCTGAGCACGATCCATCTTAGCTAGGTAGTAATCACTTGAGGCTGCACAAGTGATCCTTCTGTGGCAATCACTCCAAGAAAATTAAGACCCAAAGACAGGCTTCTCAAACTCCCGAATGAAAAAGATCTACTCAGGGATATATCTGGGCCCAATAAAGGAAAAGGAAAGATGTGTAGGAGAGGACATCTTTGGAAATGACTTATCAACTGCCTCTTGATAGTAAGATAAGATTTGAAAGGTTAAAAAGATCATAAACCCACCCATTATGACATTTATCTGAACTGCCCTGCCCACCTGCTGCTGCACAGAAGCAGAACAAGCACCAGGCCTGCCTGTCTGCTCACCCAAGCTGAACTGGCCTGCCTTGACACTGAGCGAGCAGAGCAGACCAGGAGAGCCTGTTTTATACACGAATCTGCATTCTCCCTCTTCTCAAAAGGTTGGGTGCAGAGAACCTCACATCCTGAACTTGTGCTGCTGGGGCATTCCCACCATTTGGGGGGAGGCCAGCTCTGGTTAAAATTCACTGGGACAAGCCATTTCATGGACAATGTCTGCCCAATTAGGTTCATGCAAACGAAAGCCTATGTATTGTCTTTTGACTTATTTATTTGAAGCATATACAGTCACATGTCACTTAACGACAGGGATATGTTCTGAGAAATGCACTGTTAGGCAATTTTGTTGTTGTGTGAACATCATAGAGTGTACTCACAGAAACCTAGATGGTATAGCCTACTACACAGCTAGGCTACATGGCAGTAATCTTGGGGGACCACCATTGTATATATGGTCTATCATTCACTGAAATGTCATTATAAGGTACATGACTATACTAACTAAAGCTCATCTGAAAAATATTGGGTACTCTTTTTCAGGGTGATGACTTAGCATAACTTCCAAGAAAAGTTTACAGCTCTCTTTCCAAGCTGCTTGGGTGGCCAGCCAACCACGAGTGTATAAAACCAGCAACAGTTTTGAATGAAAAGGATTGATTTTAAGAATTTACATCCTGATTTCCGTTTGCATCTTATATGTGGATAGAACTTTTTATCTTGTTTACTATGCTTAATTCTGATGGGTTATTTTTTTTATTCCTGAGAATCTCTGGATTATCATAAAGGTTATTTTAGAGATTCTACTTTAATCCTCCCCTTTAGTTAAAGTGAGCATGCTTGCTGGCTTTCCCCAGGAAGAGGGTAGCCTCCTTGGTTTGAGTCTGCTGATCAGGTCACCCACAGAATAGAACCTTGGGATACAGCTTCAGAACTAAATGTAATTCAAATGAAAAGTGGAAAGAGCTACATAAATAAACATAAGGTCATCTTATAAACAAAGTTTCACTATGCCAAACCACACAGTTTAGTGACAAAAAAGAAAGACTGAGGTTAGGACAAGGCTAGGACAGTCCTCAGGGAAAGTGAGGTCAGCCTTGGTTCTAAGATTATTGGTATTTTTGCTGAGCAAAGCTGAGAATAGGCCGAAGGTCCATCCTTGGGATTAACTCTTTGCAAGTCCATAAAAGAAAGCACAGCCAGAGAGGATTCTCAATGCCAGCTTTCCCAAGGCTTAGCAGAATTATAACTAAATCCAAAGGACACTGAAGTGGTGCAGGGCTCCAGGGAAGTGGGTCTTCCTTGGGGAATTCCATCCCTTTCCATCCTCTCACATGGAGCCGAGAACACCCAGATCTACAGAGCAAAAGACTGCCTTATAGTAGACACCATAAAAAAGGACACAATTCAAATCCATCTAGCAAGAGCATTTTATTGATGAGAAATACAGAGGAGTAAAAAGAGACAGAAAGGGAAAGAAGGCACCGAGGCAACAGTCCATCTGAGCAATCAACACATTCACCTCCATGTAAGGGTTTGCTCTGTCTGGGGCACACAGACTACATACTTGAACCTATTTCCTGAGCCTGGCAGGTAGTTGGCAGGGTATGCACTCCATGACTGTGAGAACACTCCTCACTCCTAGCGAGAGAATGGAGAAAAAAGACCAGGGGCTTTAGAAGATCTTGGTTCAATTCAAATATGATCCAAAATTATTAAGAGGAGATATTGAAAAGAGGCTTACCTTCGGTAACGTATCGCTTGGAGTTTCCAAACTTAAAAAGCTGTTCTTTTTCTTGGTCAGGAAGAGCTGATGAAGGAGCTTGTAGAATCTCGTCTTCTGGAGGACTTTTAAAGGACCCTCCAACTGAGATGGGCAAGGGCAGACCAGCTTTGTATGGGGGCATGGGCTGAAGAATCTCTAACATTCTCAGACGCGGCTGATTCCCAGAGACAGGTGATTAGAGAAGATGTTTTCTTTATTTTCCCTGCCAAGACGTTTTGGCCTTGGCACCCAAATGCACAAAATCCTTTTGCTGGTGACCAGATCACTCTGAGAAATTCAGAGTTTGGGAGTGCATGAAACTATCACCATCCTGAGCCACAGGAAAAGAACTCTAAGCTCAGAATTCAGGTACACCAGGGTCTAAGCCAACAACAACACCAAGCAGGTTTCCTTGGATCAAACTCCAGCATCTAGCCATATCAGGAATAGAGTTCAAGGAGTTAAAAACACTCTCACAATGGACAACGCAGGCAAAGAGCTCAAGGCCACTGTGCAGTTGTCAAGTTCAAGTCACCACAGAAAGGCGAGTCAGATGACTCAACTCTAGTTTCCCAGATGTGGACAGCTTCAAGCTTGCAATAGAATAGTTGGAACAAATGATGCACCCAGGGTAACACCTGCATGAACCAGGGCAGAACTGGCCACCACCTAGCAGCTCTGCTCAGTGACCTCTTCTGTCTCCTACAAAGCCTTTACTATCTGTTGCACAGACTCCACCCCAGGCTGGAGCACCAGTTCACTCAACCGGACCCCAGGGACCTGCACGAGTGCCCACCATAGGAATTCTCAGATGGCCACGGGCCTCCACCTCTGGGAGTCATCATGAACTCCTCTATCCCATCTCCTTACCTTCAGAAGTCAGGAAGCACCAGTGAGTGATACTTCTGCTGAATGTTCGGTTGGCAGGTGCAAAGGATAGCATCATGCTTTCTAACTAGACCTCCAATAAGGTTAAAGCATAGGAAACCCTAATAAGAAAAGGACCCTACCACCGTGACAAGAATGGTTCATTCTTGTAACTCTACCAGAGGTTGTCAATTCACATGAAAGCCCTCTTAACCTCTTGACACCTTCAGTGCAAATACTTGATGATCAGGAAACAGCTATTTAAAAATAAATAATAACCAGCAAAAAGGTTTGACTTCAGCTGCCTCTCTCTCCCTCCTAGGCCAGCATAATCAAAGTGGCCTTCCTCATGAAAGCTTGCTTTCCCACTCAGAAAATCAGCACAAACAGCCCTGCCTTCCTCTAAAAGTCATCCCCACTCAGGAGGCTCTTGCAAAGGTTGGTGTTAAAGTAAATCAATTGATCAATGTAAAGAAAAGAGGACAAGACAGCATATTTGAATACTCACTTTGACGAATCTATGAAGTATATTACAAGTGCACCAATGCTGAGAGCAAAGACTAAGACAACCTGCAAAGGAAGAGAAAACGCCATCACTTCAGAGCTGAACACTGGGGTTTCATTGATTTATTATTTGACAAATGCAGCAGCAGCGCCGAAGCCTGGTGTCCATCGCTTTCTGGGGCCTGCCTGGAAAGTTCATCCCCTTGGGGCCCCCACATACCACCCTGACGTTGGCTCTTTACTTTGCAGTGGGCAGCAACCTCGCTGCTGGCCAACAGGGGTCAGGTCAGACTTTTGTATGGCATGGCCCTAGGTTTTTATCTGGCCCTGTTATCTCAGGGTCCAGCTTCTCCACAACTGAAGGCAATACACTTCAGCGGGGAAAAAAGCAGGTAAAAAACTGAGATGATACAATTTTTCATATTATGTATAATCTAGGCCTAAAGGAACTCAAATACAGGAATATCAATTTTTAACAGCTTTACTGAGGTATAATTTACATACCATAAAATTCATCCATTTTATGTGTACAATTCAATGACTGAATAAATTTACTAAGTTGTGCAATCATCACCATAATATAGTTTAATCATCCCAGTAAGATCCCTCATGCCCGTTAACAGTTAATCCCTGTTCCTACCTGCAGCCGTAGACAACCACTAATTCACTAATTTACTTTCTGTTTGTATGCAAGAAATATCAATCAAAAAGTACAAATTTCCACATATGTGGGTACGTACGCTGCTTGGACAAATGTCCATATATGTGTGTACCTGTATGTGTGTGTGTGTGTATACATATATATATATTCACCCCATATATGCAAAGTATGTGTGTGTGTGCATGCACGCTCATGTGTATGTGTGTGTGTGGTTATAGTACATCTGAAGGATTCTGAAAACCGTTTAGGTGCAGGAAGCCAACTTAGGTAACACATTAGTCCAGTTAAAGGACAATCCTTGTTCTTCTTTAAACTTGTCACTCAAAATTAATCACCATTGATATAAAAGGCTGTTTTGGCATCTCCTTCGAAGGATGCCTGTCACACTAAAGTCCGTCAAATGAACATGCGGCCGATTAGGCCGATACTGACACTTCTATCCTCACTCAACATTCCAATTTGTTTCTTTAATCTTCCGCAGAGGAGACTAGTAATGCCACTAAAAGGATGTTCAAAAATAAAAAAAGACGCCAGAGACAACAATTAAGCTTCAGAACAAAAGGTAAACACCACCACCACACACAATGCCAGGGATCAACAAAGACCTTTCAGACATGCTAGTATCCTGTAGAGACTGCAGACTGAAAGGTATTAGAAGTGTCAGTCTCCTCAGAGTACCCCCATATTGACATCCCTCTGACATTGGCTGGTAGAGAGAAACGATCCCAACTGATGTAAAGACTAGGCGTGATCGAGCTGTGTGTGTGTATGTGTGTGTGTGTGTGAGAGAGAGAATCATGCACACACATCTGTGTACGCATACACATCTGTATTGTGTGTGCGTGTGCCAAAGTGGCTGATAGAAAAGGAAATCTATATGAGATACTCATTTAAAACATTACAAACTCCATGAGGCTACTGGGGAGGGATGGGGGTTACAAAGTAAAGAACTAACACTTAAAACAACTGGACACTGTAAGAGGAATAAGCAATTTCACAGCACCTGATAAATGCTCCTTATGAAAGGTAGTGTTAAAACAATACACCACTGGGACTTGTTTTATTCTTCCATTTCATTTTAAAAACTAAAACATGCTTTGGTGGAAGCCAAGGAAACTCCTGCAGTCCGTCAGTAACTGCCATGGACCAGCGCTCGTCCCCCAGGCTCACCTCAGTCTCTCCCCTGACACACATTCATTCACGCATTCCTTGCAAAGGTACGCACAAAACCAAACAAAACATAACAAGGCCTCTGCTTTTCCCTCTCTTATCTGAATGAGGCAGCAAAACAAATAGCTTAAGATTAATGTTGATCTGTGCTGCTATTTCTGAGACATAAGCAGTTCGATCCTAGCCCTGACCTCATTCTCAAAATGCTGCAGAGAAGGGGTGTGGCCAGAATGGAGAGGAGGCCCTCGTCTTCATTCATAAACAGCTGATCCAAGACTAATCTCTTCAATTTGGCTGTGTGTGCTTGTGTCTGTGAATGCTGAGCTTCTGTCAGTGCTGGCTACACACGCCTATTCCATTAAAGCTGGAGAGAAGATGAGAAAGGCCGAGGGGGAGGGGAGGAGGGGAGGAGAGAAAGGAAAGAGGAAAGGAAAAGGAAAGAAGTTCTTACAAATAGCATGGACATCATTCTGAAATGAACTCAAAATCTAAGCTCTCCTGCAACGGTGATGATTCCCCAGCCTTGGGGTGGCCAGACGAAGTAGCTGACACTAATTTGTCCCAGCTGCCTCCGCTTGGCCTCTGTGATGGGGAATAATGTGCAGCATATTTAAGCAAATCACCCACCAATGAGAGGGAAGGAATCCTGCTATCCTCTTAAGATGCAAACTCATGTATCAGCATCTCTCTGAGTGGGTAAGGGAGAAAGAAGGCCAGGAGGAAAAGGACCTGCAAAGCCCCAGGAAGTAAAGGTTGTGACGAGTGGACCTGTGCTCAGGCTCAGCCAGAAGGATTTCTCTAAATGAGGTGCATGGGGGCCAACTACCCCCCGCACCCCCACCCAGCCTCCAGGCAGGAACAATC
This sequence comes from Equus przewalskii, assembly GCF_037783145.1. NCBI lineage: Eukaryota > Metazoa > Chordata > Mammalia > Perissodactyla > Equidae > Equus > Equus przewalskii. Next base: position 64,662,265 of record NC_091831.1, read on the forward strand.
AAGGGGAGAGGACCTGCTTCTCAGCATTGGGGCAACTGTGCGTGTGATTTTTAAACTTGCTAAATGGCTCTTTATCATGTCAGGCTTGAATACACTGTCAACCTGGATCCAAGTGCTGCAGAAAATGAATCAACCCTTTGGATTTGGCCATGAAAACAGGAATCCAACAGAGATGCATCTTCTACAGAGCCCTAGCAAAGGACCAGTTCTCTCTCCCTCTCTATCTCTCTGTCTCAATCTCTCTGTCTCTCCATCTCTTATTTTTATCTCTCTGATAAATACCCCATTGTCTGAAAACCCTACTCTAAATATGAAAAACTTCAGTCCAAGTACACAAAACAATTAGATTTTAGCCTAAATGGTAATGTTTATGTGATAGAGTACCTCCAAATAATCATCTAAGTACTTAGTTCATATCAGCTATGCATAAGCCCCTAGGAAAAACAAGAGAATGACGTCCACTTGGAGTCATAAAATATACTCCCTTATAGAGGAATCCTTACATACACGTATCTCTGTTATTATGCAATTAGTGCTCACTTGTACAGTATAGGTCTAGTCAGTATATAATAAGCTATTAACTAGGTGGAACATACATAAATGGAGAAGGAGTTCGGGAAGGGTAGGAACCACAGGGGCTCTTGTCTCAATATCATCTTCGTTCTCAAAGTGTCCCTTCTTCCCCCATGTTATGGCCACTCTAACACCCCTTATGTAAGAGGGAGGGCCACTGGGAATCCTTCCATGTGCTTCTATAGTCCCAGGGATGAGGGACACTGAAGCCCGAGGGACATGGTAAGATGAGGCCAAGAAAAGCATAATACACGAAACAAGGCAGCACTTGCCCTCCAGCAGCTGAGTCATGGAATATCCCTCACCAAGCACCTTACAAAGCACTGTTACAAACAAGAGCTTGTGAACACACTGTGACACACGGGATAGGTGAGCACTCCTTCTCTGGGCACACCTGTGCTAACCTTCGCTAGAGCTTGTCCAGCCTTTCTAACTTTTCATAGTCTGGGTTCACCAGAGCGCCTCAGCTACCTTGCATGGTGCTCACTGCCATATTCTTAGGTTTACTGAAAACACTCATAGGCTGTGTGGTGATACTGAATATACTGAGTACTGAGTGATATTTACAGAGAGCCAGATTCCTAAATACAAAAGCAATTTGATAAATATCATTGGAACAATGGTGCCCATGAGTCATCTATTTTCAAAACTCCAAGATCAAACAGGACGTGTGTTTGCACAGAAGAATGCCAGGAACACAGACACACACAGAGTGTACTAAAAGAATGTCTGTGCCTCACACCTGACACCAGGAGTCTGATGATAAATGGAGAACAGAGAGGAGAAATGCACAGCCATCTTCGTGACGGAAATTCCAACAGGCCCTGAAGATCTTCCAAATGTCTCCGAAAGTTCGTAAAAATGGAAAACAATATGGCAAAGCACAGAGTATCCTCCCTCAGTTCACCAGAGCGCCTCAAGGAAGAGACAGGTCCAGAGATGTGAATACAGAGGCAAATGAATCAGGAGAGTTGGCTCTTCAGAGATATTGCCTGTTCTAGGACCTGGTTTCCAGCTGTCGGATTTAGGCCTAAATGCTTTCAATCAGCACATGAGGCTACACGGGCCTTCAGACATGGATTTGGAGCAGAGGCCCACAAAGGTGGCTACCGCCAGAATCCTAAAAAGCCAAGAGGTCCTTCTCCTGCTCTGGGACCAGAGAATCGGGAGCTTGGGAATGGGGAGGCTGGGCATCTCTATTTTTAACAAGCCCCTCCAGTGAATCTGATGTGTGGCCAACAACTGCAGTTACTGAATTAGAAGAAACCACTTAGCTCAAGTCAGAGATTAATTTAGAAATGTCACCTTAACAATTAGCCCATTAGAACACATGTATGCGGCCTGCAGGCTTTGAGAATCATGCTAGGAGCGCTCTAAAAAAGTACAGAGACGAGGAGGAATTAATTCTCTCCTGAGCAGGTTTTACACATTCTGCTCAGCTCACAGCAGAACAAATGACCCTAATTAATGATTCTGCATGTTTGATGGGGACCTAGCCATCTACTGGCGGCTGCGACCCCTCAGATAATGGACAGCTTTCTATCTATGATCCCGAAGGTACATGACTTTTTTTTTAATTGAGGTATAATTTATATATAATAAGATTACCTATGTATAAAAAATAGACATAAGAACTCCCAGGGCAAAACCATCTGGGGACATTTTGTTTATGAGAGATAACTTCATTCCAACATCCAAATTATAAGGTTTGGTCTGGTGAATTTAACACCTCCGACAAACATTTATTGAACTCTTGTGCACAAGGTCCAGAGGGAGAGAGAGGGAAAGAGAAAATGAAAACAGCTAAGTCAGCCCTGGTCTTTGCCCTCAATGCTGCATGGGATCCAGAAGTTTAAATTACTGAGCAGTCCCTTGTGAATTTAGTGAATGCTACACATATAAACAGACACCTCTGGGATGTCTAAGTAGGGAGGGGCATAGAAGTAACACAACCACCATAGCAAACTCCCAAAGGGGAAGGGGAAGGAGAGAATAGAAAACCAAGGAAGAGGAGAGGAGAATTCCTGACACTTCACAGCCACCTGGCTATTCCAGAGAAGGGCAGACGCCAGGTGCATCATAGGCCGGACACATGACGGGTGGAGCGCAGGATTCCAGTCAGGAGGCTGGCCTGAGTTTGAATCTCGACTCTGCCCCAATAAGCAGTATGCCCTTGAGCACATCACTTAATGTCTCTGGGACTCAGTTTCCCAATCTGTGAAATGGTGGGATTGGAACAGATTATTATCAGAGGTACCTTTATAGGTTACTACATACAGGGAAAGAACTAAAAATTTCTGGTCTGAAAAGGCGGCGCTCTTTTATGCCACCTCTATGCCATTTAAAACACAACCTAGAGGGGCCATTGACTGGCTCTTTCCTGGGTCTGTGCTGAACTCTGCCAGTGCTACAGGGAGCTGAGTGGTGGTCTGGCCCAGCCCCCTCTCCTGCCTCTGTGATTCTTTGAAAAGTCCATGTTTCTGTTGGTTTTACCCCAAGAAGCTCACCCACTTTGTCCCAGCGTTTTCTTAAGGGAAATAGGGAAGGCTGTTTTTTTCCTTCACAATCTGGCAAGTATAGTAATATGTTTTTCTCGTCCTAAACCATTAGTGATTCTCAATGGAAGAAGATATAAAAGGTATTTTTGTTATCATAAATAACAAAAGGTTTGTAAAGTATAAAACCAGTATTTTGATAGAGCCATTTAAACACCCAAAGGTCCCCTAAGTTCCCAATCTAACGTAGGGCACACGACACGACTTCTGGCAGTGCTTACACAAAATGCTGTAAACTGACTCCCTGGAAACAGTCAGTTTGACTCCAAACAACGGTCTAGGTATAGACGTATTCAAGATGAAAGGAAAGAGGAAGAAAGAAGGGCTTTCATAGTTGGTATTTAGAATAATAGCATTAAAATAGAATACATGGGACTTTCAGATAAGAGTAAAACCACTTTACTCAAAAGTAAAGAAGCCTGGTCAAAATGCCTGTGATTTTGTGGGCATTTAAATCTGGTGCTTCCAAAAATGCAATACTATAAAGCCATACTCCATGTAGAATGGACTTGATGTTTAGGAAACATGATATAAACTGGAGACGGCCCCCCTTCAATTGCTTCAAATGACTTCCATGGATTTAGTATAAAGCAAAAAACTTCCTGACACAGCTTACAAGACCCTGAAAACTCTGGCCCTTTTCCTCCTTTCTGGCTTTATCTCACACTCTCTCCCTCTCTAGACTCAAGTTAAGGGAAATTTGTGTTCTTCTTATTCACCATGTGCTCCCCCCTCTGCCTGACTACCACAGGGCCTTTGCACAAGCACTTTCTTCCTCCTAGAAAACTTACCTCCTCCCCCTCAAAGACTATTCATCCTTCAGATCTCAGCTTGACTGCCACTTCTCTGCCCACTTAATGTAGGCAGGTCCCCTGCGAGTGTAGTCTGTACTCTGTAGCACTTATGACAGAAGCAATTTTACATTTCCTTGTGCAATCATTTGGTTAGTTCCGCTCTCCTCTGCTGGACTGCAAGTTCTATAAAGACAGGGTGCATGTCCTTTTCACTCATTGCTAAATTCCCAGAAGCTAACAAAGTGTCTCAATGCATATTTGTTAAATAAATGAGTATTTGGGGAATAAGTTTAGAAACTGGGTACAGTGAAAGCAAAAAATTTCTGGAAGGATTTGGAATCTCACTGAATAAGACTTCGGAGTTTCAAATCTCAGACAGCGGTGAGGAGTAGTTCCCTGTGATGGCAAGATCTAAGGGACATCTGGCTGAAGCTCATCATAGTTGAGGAGGTCAAGGATCTGGGATGCACAGGGTGGCTGGGAGATTCACATGCACAGACTTGAAGGTGATGGCTGGAGATGAGGTTGAAAGCAGAAAGAGTCAAGGATGGAAGCCATCACTGAGTACTGGAGGGGCTTGGAGGTTGACAGAGGACAGCAGCAGGGAGAGGAGACAGAGTGAGGATTTAGCTGGATGGCAGGAGCCTCAAGAGAAAAGGTTTTGCACAAGGATGGAAGAGGCAACAGAGGGCCAGAGTGTCCAGTGGTACCTGGGCTATGAAGAAATAAGCAACCTCCACAGAGAGAAGTGAGGTAAACCATGTCTCTAGGAAAAAGAGGCTCAGTTAAGGTGGTGGATGTCAGGAGTGGTAGGTGAAGAAGTTGAGAATTTAGAGTGGGATCAGGGCTAGGAATATGTGAAAACCAAGTGAAGCACATGTCCTGAGGAGGTGAGACACAAAATAATATACGTATAAATATATAAATAAAACATGAATGTAAACGTACGTATGTATACACACACATACACCCTGCAAAGGACAGAGAGATAAACCGATACTCCATTAACCAATCAATACTTATCTATCAATATTTACTGATCAACTACATTTGCAGCAATGCGTCTCTGTCCATTTTCAAATTAGGTAATTTTGGAATTACCAAAGATACAAAGGAAGCCCTGGAAAACAACAGGGCTCCTTCTTAGTGTAAGCTGCAAAGGGTAAGTTTATGATAAGTCACACATCTGCTGGCATATAAACAAAATTAAGTACAAGAAGAGGCTTTTTGGAGAGGACAGAGGAGAATTTGGCTAATACAGATAGACAAAGAGGGTCTGGATTCTTGGATTATTTTATGTTTCCCAGAGAAGGATCTGGGCATAAATTACAAGCCAGTTACCTAATCTTTTCCTTTCTGAGAATCCATGTTGATGTAACTCTAGGGTGTGAGCTGGGTGAGCTTCTGCAAGTGAATGTTGGCCAGCCATCACGGGAGTGTCACCTCTCTTACATCCTGGATTTTGTTGACCACGCTCATTTCATTTTGCATAACTTAAAATACAGAAGACTTAAATGTGTTCCTCTAAGGCCTCAATTTATTATAACCGAAATAAGAAACTGAAATGATGGAAAGCAATTGTAGCATTGTCAGAAAATTTTCCCTAAAATCTGTGTCCTTCCTGAGAGTCAAGGTTTAATGACACTGAAATCTGACATTGTTGCATCATAAAGTTTAAAAGGTTGATTTTTGCATATTTTTACCAAGGGTATTAAAACAAATGCATTGGCAAGCAAGATAAAATCTCCCATTTGAGGTCTAAAGTTTGAAAGACCTTTTCTAATTACTGAAAAATCTAGAGAAAAAGTTCCATCTGCTGATAGAGCTCCCAAGTTTGCAGCTAATGAGCTTTTTGAGAAATTGTCTGGCTTAAGTGCACGTGGGTTTGGCCAACTGGATTTTTAATTTAATTAGGTTTATAAGACAAGAAAACTTTGGTAGCACTGTCAGATCACCAGTTGCCAGTTATTGTCACCAAGGACTAAATTTATGGCCATCTTTGTCCTACTTTCTAAAATCTTGGATGTTCTTCTAGTATATTAAAGACAAAAATGGAATTGAATGCAAGGACTAAACAGATACTTGTATACCCAAGTTCACAGCAGCTTTGCTCATAATAGCCAAGAGGTGGAAGCAACCCAAGTGTCCATTGACGGATGTATGTGATATATACATCCAATAGAATATTACTCAGCCTTAAAAAGGAAGGAAAGCCTGACACATGCTACAACATGGATGAACCTTGAAGAGATTATGCTAAGTGAAATAAGTCAGACACAAAAGTACAAATATTGCATGATTTCACTTCTCTGAGGTACCTAGAGTGCCAAGTTCATGGAGACAAAGTAGAATGGTGGTTGTCAGGTGGGAGAAGGAGATGGGGAGTAATTGTTTAATGTGCATAGAGTTTTTGTTTAGGCTGATGAAAAATGTCTGGAAATGGATAGTGGTGATGATTGTACAATGTTGTGAATGTACTTAAGCCACTGAATTGTACACATACATATGGCTAAAATGGTAAATCTTATATATGTATATGTCATCACAATACAAAAAATGGAAGGAAAATTCTGAGAACCTGCAAGTAGAACCCAGCAGTATATTTACATTTCAAAACTCAAACATAATCACCTTCTCAGAGGTATACTAATATCTCTCCTTTCAATGGCAGTGGGTATCTCTAAGAAACTTGTGTTACATACAAGTGACTCTTGCCTCTCTGGGATGTTTAATCTGATCTCTCAGTAAGCTAGACTTTTCCCTTTAGTTTCCAGAGTCTACCCCACTCAGCCACAGAGACCTTATGTGGATCTCTACCTTCTCCTCCCATTCCCATCCTCGTCTATTACCTATACACAAAGTGAGCTATGAGTTTCCTAGGGATCGGGCATTCTGACTGGAGCCAGAACCTACTTGTCTTTTGGTAACTGCAGCTGAAATCCCAGATGTAGTTGGGAGTTTTAAAAGGGTGTGCCTTTTACCACAGTAAGAAAAAAAGAGTGTGCCCTTAGCTTATAACTACTTTAAAAAACACATAATTTCCTCTAGAAGACAACGGAATAGACACAGGGCATTTTTTAAAAAGGATTGTCAATGTACCCTAGAAAAAAGTGCCACCAAAGCCCCTCAGCATCAAGAAAGTTAGCCAAAGACGATAAACAATCACTCACTGACAATACAACATTGACACTGACACCGACCAAGCTTCAAAATTAGTCATCCACACCATGCTGGGCTTGAGCAGGGATGTGAACATTCACACACTTGGTTCCAAAAGCATTACACTCCATTTTCTCCTCTGTAGCACCAACTGCTGACCATTACAAAGGGGCTGGTCTTGGCAAGTGCCATCTGGGATAAGAAGGAAACTAGCAAGCCCCTTTCATTAAGGTTTACAGATGGAAACAAAGCCAGGTCTCCAAAGAGAAGGCACTGGCTTGCCCACTTCTGACATCTCTCCCCTCTCCCCTCACCTCAGGGAAAATAATTTTGTCTGTATGGTATTTACTATTGACTTCTTCCAGATAAGCTACCCTTCCTGAAGGAAGTAGAAGGCTTCTCAAGACAACACTCCTCATGCTTACAAATTCTCACTCCCACAGCCTGGAAAATCAGAAGGCAGGGTCAATCGGCAGCACAGTCCTCAACACATGTAATGATGGTTGCCCTGAGCGATGCTTGACGCCCCACCAAACACTGCATCATTTCTAATTTAGAAAGGTTGGGCCATAGCCCCAGCTGCCACCCCACTTCCTGCAACGTCTCACAAATCTCCCTGTCACCCAGTGAGGATCAGATACTAATAATGCCGCACAGGGTAACTGGAGCTCCGGCTTACTAGAGACCAACAGTCAGAAAGCCACAAGCTCCACTTTCATGTGACACATATTAGGGGGTAGGGAATGTGAACATGGTCAGGTAACTCAAGCTTTCCTGCCTGTCTCAGCCTTACACTTATTTTGGAAACAAAAAAGGAGAAAAGAAGACTGTAGAATACCACTTGTTGTCTTTTCAAGGCCATTTAAAAAGAGGAACAACATGTGTCTGATGTTTAGGTCTGCTTCATACTTCAGCATCTCTGACAGGCAGACCAGGCACATGGTTAGCACTTCAGCAAGGCAGGGAAATGTGCCAAAAAATGGGGGAAGAATTTTTTATTTCCTATTTTTAAGAGCTTCAATGTAGTTATCGAGGAGAAATCAGAACTGAGGTGGATGTCCTTCAGCCTTTTGTATGGGTTTTCCAAGTTTTCAATTTCTATGTTGGGGAGAACCACCACCTTCTTGGGATTTAGGGGCTCTATTGTCGTAGTCTACCATCACCAAACTCCCCTCTCCATCCATCCCATTAAAAGATCTTTATGCACATTCCTCTGAACGCCCTACACCATTCTACAGTATCCTTTCATTCATTCATTCAGTGCACACAGTGACTCAGTGTCCACTATGGACTCAGCTGTCAGGGGATAGAGTTGGAGAAGAATGCTCCTGCTTTAGAGAGCTTGAACTCTAGTATTCATTCTTGTGCAAAGCAGGATGACAGATGCCAAGATGAGATTCTGACCATCAAAAGCCTTTCAAGACGTTTACACCCTAGCCTAACAGTGGTTCTCAAACTTGAGAGTGCATCAGAATTATCAGTAGGGCCTATGAAAACATGGACTGCTGAACCCATCCCAGAGACTCTGATGCTGGAGGTCTGAGGGAGCCAGAGAAGCTGCATCTTTAATAAGTTCCAGGTGATATTAATGCTGCTGGATCAGGGACCACATTTTGAGAACCACTGCTTTAAACCATCAAAAAATAAGAAAATATCCTTTCAAGATATTCTTTCTTTTTTGAACATGGGTGTAAAAACATTTTAAATTGGTTATTTTAGGTATGTGCTACTTGGACAAAATTCTCTTAAAATATCTATAAAGAGATACTTCAAAGTCTTCTGAAAGGGAAAAATTTGGCTATAACTCTTTATCTTGAAATATTATTCAAAATCATTCTCATACTCTAGTTTGATGAGCTAGACAAGGCAAGCAAGATGTTTTTGGTTTTTAATTAAGTCGATATATCTTCTCCACAGAAAGCTATCTCGTGAATTTAGATAGGATGCTCCTCCTGCTAAGAAAACTATTAAAACTCCCAGTTCCAATCCATAGGCTTAGACTTCTGGAGACATACTTCCACTCAGGATTATAAGATTTATAAAAGGTGTGGCTGAGCAGACTTCAGTTTCCAAAGGAAGTAATCAGAAAGTACCACAAACGGAAAATGGGAGCTCATCAAGAAACTATTGCCTTTGTTGTTGGAGAGGAACAGTGTTACAGAAGAACAGTTGGCCACGTGGCTTCCCAAAACAAAAGAAGCAAAGGTCATGCCTCTGCCACCTTCCTTAGACATGTCTAAGACAGAGAGAGAACAGATCAACACTCTTTGTTTACGCTCCACCCCTGCAAGAACTTTCTGGAAGTAATTTGGCTTCCCTGTGTCCTCTGTGCTGACAGACCTTCATGAGAACAAAGTCTGCTTGGAACTTTCTCTCCAGTAGCAGCCATGTGTGTCATTTTAAGTTGCCATTCTAGATTTTGTTTTAAATGCTCATTCAACTACACAGAGTGGTTGGATTATTTTTGACTTGTTTCTTTTTCTTCTTTTTTTTTTGGTTTGTTTCTTCTATTGAAGAAACAAAATCAAGCCATTCAGACGTAGATGAAGTGACAACTCTTAGCCTTCCCTAACTACCTTTCATGTGCTGCTCCACTGAGAGGGCCTCCTGAAAGACCCTGGAAGACTTGAATCAAAGCACTTTTCACATTCTCTACTGTAGTCACCAGTTTTCTTCTCAGCGTCTTGTCTGTGATGTCCTTCAGGGGAGAACATGTGTCATTCATGTCTGTGTCCCCACCATTCACTTATTCATTCCACAAACATTTATTGAGTGACTATTGCATACCAAGCTTTGTGGTAGACTTGGATATACAGCAGAGAACCAAAGAGGTCCCTGCCCTCATGAACCTTACGGTCTAGAGGAAAGACAGACACTCAACCAATGGTCACACTAATGTGGAGAGAGCTTTGTCTACTGTGGGGCCGAAAGAAGTTGCCAGAGGAAGAAGCATGAGAAGGAGTTAACTAGAATAAGACGAGTGTTTCACACACAGAAAACAGCACTTCCAAAGGTTCTTAATCACTGTCCCATTGATGTTTGCTGAGTGAATGAAGGGACCACGATGTTCTGCACTCATCATGACAGGATGGGGTAAGGGCAGGGTGAATCACTGGCTAAATTGAATTGAATGACAACCTACTGTCCTCAAGAAGTTAGAGGTACCTCCATTCTGAGAGTGGGGAAACTGAGGCACAAGGAGTTCTGCAATAGGCAGAGCTGGGCCTCAAATCCAAGTTTGCCTCCCTGCCTTTGTTCTTTTAATCCATGACACCAAAGCCACTTCCTGAATTTGGAGTTATGATGCCCACAATGTTCCAGAAACCCTCTTCATCACACTTTCCTTGGTGGAACTTTATGGAGTTCCATCAGCTTTCTCTGAGCTCCACGGTGAAGAAGCCTCAAGGCTGGAAGGTTTTCTTGGATGGCCATGATGGTAGACCCCCAAAAATGGAGACACAAAAGGTAGACATTGATTCCATTTGTCCCCCAAACCATAAGCAACCCTTTCTCTCATTTCTAAGGAAATTGTATGTTTACTGCATTACTGTATGTATTATTAGCATATTTTCCGGTCTTATACCCATACTGGAAAATTCTTCTATTAAATCTTAATCTAACAATGAGAATCATCCAACAATGGAATGACCTGCTGCATGTGGTACTGAGCTTTCTGTCCCCAGGGATATTCAAGTAGATGCAGGAGATCACCTTCCAGGAATACCATGGAAGTAATTTGCTTATTATATCAGCTTCTCATCCCACCTTAATTAGCCAAGACTAGAAGTTTCTTAACAGTAGAGACTGTGTCAAGTCTGTATGAGCATGGTGACTATACTTCCTAGTCTGCCTGATATCCTGGAATAATTATTACGAGTGTCCCCTTTTCACTCTCAAGTGACAAAGAATATGATCATCTGATTTAAGACACACTTGGACCCTTGGAAAGGCTGAATACACTGGCTGCTAAATATCCAGAAGAAGATGGGAAAGGACTATTAAGAACTTGTAGTGTTCTCATAGCCTCATCAGAAGAACTTCTTGTTCTCTGTTTAATAACCTGATATACCTGACATACCAATAGGTGAATGATGATATCTAAAACTTCTATTATTTCTGACAAATGCTTTCTCACTTGTGCACATGTGCACACACACAGACACTCATATAGTTTGCATAGTGCAAGAAAGGCAGAGGCTGGTAGCCTTTCTATGAAACCTGTGGGACCTTGATGAATGAAATTTTTTTAAAGGTCTTTGCTGGCGTTGAACATGACTAATAAATTGCTGGAGATGATGGGGACTGATTCACTTCAACTGAATCATTGGATGCTGAGAAGGAGGAAAATGGATCTTGAAATTTCAGATCAAAAGCAGACCATGAAAGCCAGTTCTTGAAGCCATAAGAAGTGGTATCTGCAGGCTAGAGGGGCATCTAACACAATTTGCTCTCAAAATTCGTTCTTAGTGAAAAGAACACTCCAGCTTCTGATCCCACATTGAACTCCAACCCATGGAGGGGTCTGGGCCTGGTCACATGCTCTTTGAACAAAATAATAAAGTGGGAAGTGGTGGGAACAAATTGTTCAAGGCTACTACTTTGTTTCTTTTTTTTAAAGCTTTATTGAGGCATACTCGGCAAATAAAAATTGTATATATTTAAGGTGTACAACGTGATGATTTGATATATGTATATACTATGGAATGATTACCTCAATCAAGCTAATTAACACATCCATTACCTCATATAGTTACCATTTGTGTGTGTGTGGTGAGAACACTTAAGTTCAACTCCCCAGGCAAATTTCAAGTATACAATAGAGTATTATCAACTATAGTTACCAAGTTGTTTGTTAGGTCCCCAGAAGCTATTTATCTTATATCTGAAAGTCTGTACCTTTTGGCCAACATCTCTTCATCCCCACCCATGACCCAGCCCCTGGCAACCACCATTCTACTCTCTGCTTTTCTGAGTTCGGCTTTTCTAGATTACACATATAACTGATCAGGCAATGTTTGTCTTTCTTTATCTGGCCTATTTCGCTTATCATAATATCCTCCAGACTCAAACGTGTTACCACAAATGACAGGATTTCCTTCTTTTTACGGGTGAATAATAGTCCATTGTAGATATATATATTTTACATTTTCTTTATCCTTTCATCCATCAATGGACACATAGGCTGTTTCCATGTCTTGGCTCTTCCAAATAATGCCACAATGAACACGGACGTGCAGGTACCTTTTTGAGATATTGATTTCATTACCTTTGGATATATACCCAGAAATAAAATTACTGGATCATATGGTAGCTCTATTTTTAAATTTTTGAAGAACTTCCATACTGTTTTCTATAATGGCTGTAGCAATTTACATTCCCACCAACAATGCACAGGGCTTCCCTTTTCTTCACACCCTTAACAACACTTGTTATTGCTTGTTTTTTTTTTATTATAGCCATTCTAATAGGTATGAGTTGATATCTCATTGTGATTTTGACTTGCATTTCCCAAATGATTAGTGATGTTGAGCATCTTTTCAACTATCTGTTGGCCATTTGTATGTCTTCTTTGGAAAAATGTCTATTTGGGTCCTTTGCCCATTTTTTAATTGGGTTGCTTTTTTGCTATTGGGTTGTATGAGATCCTCATATATTTGGGATATTAACTCCTTATCAGATGGATGGTTTGCAAACACTTTCTCCCATTCTTTGTAGGTCCCTTTTCATTTTGCTGATTGTTATCTTGCTGTGCAGAGCTTTCTAGTATGATATAGTCCCACTTTATTTTTGCTTTTGTGCCTGTGCTTTTGGTGTCACATTCAAAAACTCATTGCCAAGACCAACGTCAGGGAGCTTTCTCCCTACAGGAGAAAGTTTTCTTTTAGGAGTTTTATGGTTTTAGGCCTTAACAGTTAAGTCTTTAATGCATTGGGAATTAATTTTTATGCATGGTGTAAGGTAAGGGTCCGATTTAGTTCTTTTACATGTGGATATCCAGTTTTCCCAACACCATTTATTGAAGAGACTATCCTTTCCCCATTGTATATTCTCGGTGCCCTTGTCAAAGATTAGTTGACCATATATGCATGGGTTTATTCTGGGCTGTCTATTCTGTTCCATAATACAAAACAATAGGGGACTTCAATATCCCACTTCCAATGATGAATTGATCCTCCAGACAGAAAAACAATAAGAAAATAGCACACTTGAATGACACTATACACCAGAGGATCTAACAAGCATATATAGAACATTCCTTCCAATAGCAGCAGAATAGACATTCTTCTCAATTTAACACAGAACATTCTCCAGGATAGATCATATGTTGGCCACAAAACAAGGCTTAACAAATTTAAGAAGACTGAAATCATATCAAAATTCTTTTCCTATCACAATGGTATGAAACTAGAAATCAATAAGAGGAAAATTAGAAAATTCACAAATATGTGTAAACTAAATGACACACTCATGAACAACTAATGAGTCAAAGAAGAAATCAAAAGGGAAATAAAAAAGTATCTGAGAGAAATGAAAATGGAAACACAACACACCAAAACTTATGGGATGCAGCCAGAGCAGTCCCAAGAGGGATGTTTATAGTGATAAATGCCTTCATTAAGAAAAAAGAGGGGCCGGCCCGGCAGTTCAGCGGTTAAGTTCGCACGTTCTGCTTCTTGGCACCTCAGGGTTCGCAATTGGATCCTGGATGCGGACATGGCATCGCTTGGCAAAAGTCATGCTGTGGTAGGAATCCCATATATAAAGTAGAGGAAGATGGGCAAGAATGTTAGCTCAAGGCCAGTCTTCCTCAGCAAAAAGAGGAGGATTGGCAGCAGTTAGTTCAGAGCTAATCTTCCTCAAAAAAAAAGGAAAAGAAAAAAGAAAGATTTCACATAAACAACCTAAGTTTACACTTCAAGGAGCTAGAAAAAGAACACCTAAGCCCAGAGTTAGCAGAAGGAAGGAAATAATAAGAATTAGAACAGAAATAAATTAAACAAAGACTAGAAAGACAATAGAAAAGATCAACAAAACTAAGAGGTTTTTTTTAAAGATAAAATTGACAAACCTTTAGTTAGACTAACCAAGAAAAAAGAGAAAGAGGATTCAAATGAATAAAATTATAAATGAAAGAGGAGACTAGTATGAACAATTATACACCAACAAATTGGATAACCTAGAATAAATGGACAAATTCTGAAAAACATACAACTCTCAAGATTGAATCATGAAGAAATAGAAAATCTGGACAGACCAATAACATGTAAGGAGATTGAAGCAGTAATTTAACACTTCCCAACACAGCAAAACTCAGGACCAGATGGTTTCACTGGTGAATTCTACCAAACATTTAAAGAAGACTTAACACCAATCCTTCTCAACCTCTTCCCAAAAACTGAAGAGGAGGGAACACTTCCAAACTAATTTTATGAGGCCAGCATTACCCTGATATCAAAGGCAGATGAGGACACTACAGGAAAAGAAAATTGCAGGCCAATATTCTTGAGGAACATAGATGCAAAAATACTCAACAAAATACCAGCAAATTGTATTCAACAGTGGCTACTATTTCTAAAGAAAATGTTAAACTGCACAGAATGGGCTGGAACACAATGCCACATACGGTTGGCTCAATTTTGGCAGAGGGTGACTCTGAATTGCTGCCATGTAAGCAGAGTGATTCACTGAACACAAGCCCCAATATAACTAAACATAAAGCGATCCCCAGGAGACATTGCACCAATATAGAGAAACATAACCCAAGCATTTCATGGCAGAAGATCCCGGAAATCCTCAGCTTGCAAAGAAGAGAACGACTCAAGGAGGCTTGGCCAAGCCAAGACATAGGCTGCTTTCCCACTGCATAGTCATTGCCCTCCACCACGAATGACTCATTGAAACACTGCCCCAGTTCTAGCTTAAGGAATGGGTGATCACCTCTACATCATCACTTCAGGAGCTTCTGGAAGAGCCCCCTCATCCCCAAAAAGATCTCCTCATCAACGATTGTGAAATTTTACCATTAGAGATTACTTCCTTTGAGTTTTACATTAACCCTTTCTTGGCCCTCTTAATAAGCACGGGGGTTAACAAACAAATCCCTACTAAGCTGTCAGTGATTGAATATAGTGATGCTGAAATCATGGTGTGCCTGTGATCCACTGAGGCTGTTGGTCAAAAATGCATTTTCACATATTCTGATTCCAATGGTATGAGAAAGAACTCAGAATGCATGTTCAACAAGCACGCCGTACCCCTGTAATTCTAACAATTCTGAGAAAGGTCTGTTTAATGCATCAGTTCCTCTCTGGGAAGAAGAACTCAAGAATTTTTAAAACGCAGATCACCAAGTTACACCCCAGAGCAATGACATCAGCATCTCTGGGGAAAAAGACCAGGCATCAGTATTTTTCTTATGTATCTGAAAATAAAGCTCCCCAGGTAATTCAAACGTGCCAGCCTGCACTAAGAACCACTAATTACATGTATCTAAAAACCGTGATCACCTGAGCAGTGATTGGGAGGAACCTTAAGGCAGAGGGAAATAGAATATGCAACGACAGTCAGGGGCCTGGGGAAATGAAAGCCCAGCACAGAGGGTCAGGTCTCTGTTGACAAAGTAGGGGTCTACCTGGTCTCCAATGTTTCCACTTGAGAGGCCCTGTAAGAGTGGTCCTCAGTTAACTCAGTCATTGAGGAGCCTCGCCTCTCCCACACATACCCACACCCGTCTTTGAAATCAAGGCCAACAGGGAGGCTGCTGCACAGCAGACCTCTAGGGTGACAGGGATGGCATGTGAAGGCTAGCACTGAGCCAGAGTCTGGCATTGATTGAGCCATTGATGCCGCCTGAGTTTCAGCAGCCTCAGTTGTTTTGGTAGGCTGTTCCCTGGCTCTGCAGGGTCCCTTGAGCAAGCACAGCCATCTCACTCCCTGCTCCGTGGCAACCCTGGGGCCAGATTCAGGGTTTGGTCCTCAAGCATCAGGATGGGTGGACAGCTGCTTCTTGCCAGTGGTAATACAGGCGTCAGCCCTTGACAAGAAATAGGCAAGAGCAGAAGGTAGGAATGGGATCTGGTTCAGAGACTCTCCCAAACTCCAATGAATTCCACAGCTTTTTGAGCAAAACAAGGGTCATACGCAATCTACAAGTTTCCACAAACCTCTATCTTGTGGCACTCCATCTGCAAAACCTGAGTAACAGCAGCATATGTTGGTCCCTGGGAACTGGGGACTGCAATGAGGAGAGTGAGGACCCCAGGGTCCATGGAGAACTGGCCATCAGGATGATGGCACAATGTCCACCAAAAACACAATAGGAATTGTTTTCTCTTTGCTCAAGCACTCTTTCTAGTGGAATAAGGGTGAACTTTAGGCCAGCGTCATCCAACAGCAACGGATTTCAAACCACATTTGCAATTTTAAATTTCCTAGTTTGTTGTTGTTAGTGCTGCCCAGTTGATTGTGACTCCTAGCGCCCCTGTGGACAGCAGAGTGAACCCTGCCTGGTGTTTGTGCGCCATCCTCTCCCCTTTCGGCACTGTATCAATGCTCCACTGCTCTTCATAGGGTTTTCATGGCCAATATTTCGGAAGTCAGTGGCCAAATCATTTTTTCTAGTCTCTCTTAGTCTGGAAGCTCTGTTGAAATCTGTCCACCATGGGTGACCCTGCTAGTACTTGAAATACCAGTGGCATAGCTTTCAGCATCACAGCAACATGCAGCCACCACAGTATGACAACCGACAGAGGGGTGCTGTTGTTCCCTGACTGGGAAACAAACCTGGATGGCAGCAGTGAGAGCACCAAATCTTCACCACTAGACCATCAGTAAATTCCTAGTAGTCACATTTAAAAAAATAAAATAAAATAAACAAGTGATATTAATTTTAAAATATTTCATATTTAACCCAATATATCCAAAATATTTTTATTTCAACATGTAATTAATACTGAAAATTATTAATGAGTTGCTAGAAACAGTCTGTGAGCTCAACACACTCACTATATTACACCGTATGTAACGCAACAGTTGTTGCATTTAGTGGGAATTATTCCTACTGAAACAACAAAGTTGTTTTTAACAGAAAATATTTTCAATTGATTCAGTTTTTTGTCTTTGTTTTTTTGATGAGGAAAACCAGCCCTGAGCTAACATCTGTTGCCAATCTTCCTCTTTTTGCTAAGGAAGATTAGCCCTTAGCTAACATCTGTGCCCATTTTCTATTTTGTATGTGGGACATCTGCCACAGCGTGGCTTGATGAGCGATGAATAGGTCCACACCAGGGATCCGAACCTGCAAACCCCAGGCTGCCAAAGCGAGGTACGTGAACTTAACCACTACACCACTACGCTAGCCCCTTGATTGCTTCAGTTTTGAGACTTACATTGAAATTAACTAAAGTTAAATAAAACTTGAAAACTCGGTCCTCTGGAGCATCTGACATTTCAGATGCCCAATAGACACACGTGGCTAGTGGCTAAGATACTGGACAGCACAGATAGAGAATGTTTTCACCCTCGTAGAAAGTACTTTTGGGCAGCACCACTCTAGACCCCTTATCCAATGGAAAAGGTCCCTATTCTCTTTCTACTGGTCCAGGATAAGGATGGTCAGAAATGTCCTGAGTGACGTGGGCATTCCCTCCTTTCATGGAAAGGAATCACAATGGTTAAAGGCTTGCACTATGCACCCAGACACTTACCAGCCATGTGACCTTAACAGATCACTCTCCTCTGTGCCTGTTTCCCACATCTGTCAGAAGGGAGTAAAAAGAGCATCGACCTCAGAGTTATAAGGATTAAATAAGTTAATATTTGTAAAGCACTCAAAACAGTGTCTGCCATGTAGTAAGTGCTCTATAAGTAAATGTAAAATAAATAAATTTCTAGCATGATGGCTGCCAATTGGGCACTGAGCACACTAATATATTTCATTCCAGAATGATCTTACTGGAAGATATAAAAAAAAAATCTCACCTGTAAACAGCTACCAACCTTCTGGCTACCAGTATCATTCACTGATTCATTCGAGAAATATTTACTGATTCTTACTTTATGTAAAGCACTGTGACCCTATGCCTTGGGGGAAAGGAGCTCAGATAGTCTGAAATGTTTCAGAATGTCTGTCCCTTTCCCATCCTCCAAATCATATCTTTCTGGTCTTCCAAGGCAAGGATGAAAAGCCATCCCTTCTGTAGGCTCCCTTTCCTTATTCAGGCCTGAGCTCAGGCCAGCTCCTCCACAGAAGCCTTTCCACAGAAGCCTATCCTTTCTAAAGCCATGTCATGTGTGTGCGAGTGAGCATGCACATGTACACAGGTGCACAGCACTGGCCTGTCCCATCACACTGTTTCAATCCCTGAAATCACTTCATTTATTTACTTCTTTATTTGTTTATGGTTTGTCTAACCTCAAGAGAAGATAAACTCTATAAGGACAGAGACCAGGTCTGTTTTGTCCTTGCTGTAACCCCAACACCCAGATCAGTGGCTGGAACACAGCAGGGGTTTTATATAGAACTGCTAAATGAATGAATGAATGTCCTCCTTGATGAATGGATTCCCCTGCTTCTCCTTGTTTGATATTCCAAAGCACATTTCATTTTTCACATTTTGAGGACACTCCATTCCATACTGCTTGATATATATGGTTAACTATTTTTGTGCATATGTCTTGTGTCCCCAACTAGACTACAAGCCCCTTGAGTTTGTGTCCTGAATGTTACATTCCTCCTGTGGCTCTGTTAATGCCCAGCATAAGTCACGTTCTCAGTGAATACTTCCTGATGAATGAATGAGAAGGATAAAGCACAGTCCCTAAATTAATTTTTCTGTCACATATAGTGGACTATTTCTGCAAATAATAACTTGCCAGATGAAGTAAATATATATACACAAATACATATATACGTGTGTGTTTATGTTTCTCATTCTAATTCAATGAAGCTATTTTTGCAACTATTTTCCAGTCCAAGAGTACAACTGTAAAGGATAATGTCAAATGTTAGATCATTAAGTTGGTTTCCTTTAATTATTAATTATTAATTATTCTTCAGAAAAGCTTTGAGTCATCTTTAAAATTCTTTGCCAGGGGTACAGCACACTACATTTAAAATGGCACTTATCTTAGAAAACGTATTTCTATTGCAAATAATTTGTTCCAATAAAGCAATTCCTTGGCAAAAAGCTGCCATATCTTCTAAACCCCCTACCAAGAAGAGATACATGGAAACATTATAATCGCCAGGGATGAGAAGCTTGAAAAGTTCCCTTTATCAGAAATCACCAAGATACACTCCCTAAAGCAGAAGAAGCATCAATCTCTCTACCCTCTCTTCTCCGATTTCAAATCCTATGGCACTTACTTTTTGTAAGTATTTTCTATAAGATAGTTGTAAGTCAGTCCTCAAAACCTATAATAAAGTAAGCTATGGGCATGAATATACACCTATATTTTCTTTCTCTTTCTTTCGTTTTCTTTTGTCCTGCCTCCCCTTATGCTTCTTCTCTTTCTGTCTTTCTAAAACAAAAATCACAAAGTTGGTCGCATGCAAATATAAATTCAGTTTCTATGGAAAGCTGAGTTCTTAAGCAATTAAGCATACAGACCAGTCATTTGAAACGGGGAAAAAAAATCCCATTAAGGCTAAATTATTTTCTGATGTACTTATTACATGAAGGGTCTGTTATGATAAGCTATTACACTTGCAAATGAATTGAATTCACATTTATACAACTCATCTATTCCTAGAGCAATGCAGATAAAAATGTTATAGCAACCTGCAAAGTTTTGTGGAATGGATATAAAAAAGATCAATACTATAAGATTTTAATGTCAAATTGAGACAACAGAAAAGATGGTTCAAAGCAAGGACTCAATTTCCAATTAAAAAAAGGTAGAGTTGCTCAGGTGAGCAGAGGGGAGAATAGTCATTCAGGCGGGTGCAGTCGGGGAAGGAACCGGTGGAAGTGTGGTTAAACTGGGAAGGAATAAGGGTAGAATTTGGAGGGTGGAAAATAGTCCACTGATAATTTCATTTATTTACACATATTTATTGATCTCCTACTATATGTTGGGCAACCTTCCCAGCATGAGGAATATTGCTGAGGACAAGGGACAAAGACCCCTCATGCAGCTGATCTTCCGACGGGGAGAGGACCCTTTCCAGAAATTAGTTATGACAAGACACGCATGACTGAGTGGTTGATTTCACGTCCTCCACTTGGACAGCCCAGGGTTCACCGGTTTGGATCCTGGGCGCGGACATGGCACCACTCATCAAGCCTCGCTGAGGCGGCATCCCACATAGAAGAACTAGAATGAGTTACAACTACAATACACAACTATGTGCTGGGCCTTTGGGGAGGAAAAAAAAGAGGAAGATTGGTCACAGATGTTAGCTCAGGGCCAATCTTCCTCACCAAAAAAAGCATACCTCTGAAAAAAAAAAGACACACACAATGTGATGTTTACATGTACATACAGGAAAGGGAGGGATTTATTTTTTCTTTTCTGTTCCTTTTTCTTCAGTCTCGAAGGTTTTCCTTTATGATGACATCTAGAATTTCTCTGGGCTTTGAGATTTGCATTGCAAACAAGGAGCAACCTCTCACAGAGTCTGTCCTTTCCTTTCTCCTTCCCTCTCACCATTATTAACCATAGGATGGAGTTAATGACTATGACAAATCATAAAAGATTTCTCTAACACCTTCAAGTGTGACTATCCTGATTATAGCCTGCAGGTACAGCCAGCCATGAACCACACACTATTTATAGGCTTAAAACCCATGCAGAATTTGTATCACACATGATGAAAATGCAAGCCTCTCCCAGGACCCAAAATCCTAAACAAATCTCCTCCTCTTCCCCAAATCCCCCAGAAGCAGCAACAATTGACCACACACCTCCTCCCAGGGATGTATTTAATCAGGATCCCCTCCCCCACCCCCAATCAAGGAAGCTACACAATTACTGAGCTAATCATTTAAATGACACTACTGAGAAACAGAGCCATTTTCCTTGTTAAAAATGTACTTGCTGTTGTATCCATTTATCTCTTTCCTTGGCAGTGCTCTGTATTAATTTATTGCCCAATAAAGCACAGACACTAGCAGAGCTGCCGAGCCACGCCTAGTGGAAGGCCCACTATTTCATCCTTAGCAAAGGCAGTCCGTGAGCCAAAAGTACAAACACAAGTGCACCGGGCATCACAAACCTTGGCTAGTTAAACCCTGGCTCCATTTGCTGTACCAGAGACACAAAAGGGAGGCAGGTAGACAGCTTTTGGAAGAAAGGAGGAGCTTAATAATTATCAATTGTCAGAGGAAATGGAGTCAGTTTGGTCTGTTAGCCAAGTGCTCTTGGGTTTCCTTTCTGTTGGATGGTAAACCTCACTGCCACAAGTGATCTCGTGGTAAGCTTTGGAGGGAGAGAAGCTGAGAAAGGAAGTAATAAAAATGGAGATGGGCATGGTACTCAGCTTGCCACAGCGTCCACCATCCCAGGAGATTTTTCTCCCTCTAGATGGAAGAGTGATGCTTGTTGCTTCCTTTGCAGTTCACACCCAGTGATTAGTCATAAGGTCCCTGTTCAGATCTGTGCTTCTGTGCAAAACCTTGGCAATGATATCTTGTGTATGGAAAGGCTTATCATCTGAGAATCTCTTGCACGGATGGTCACTGGATGATCACAGATGGTCATCTGCACAGACGGCAGGTTCTTCCTATTTGGAAGGCTTTGATCGCAGACCTCAGACCTTTGCCAATTAAAAGTTCATGAGCAGGGCTAGCTCTGGTAGCCTTGTGGTTAAGCTTAGCACTATTCTGCTTTCATGGCCTGGGTTCGGTTCCTGGGTACAGATCTATACCACTTGTCGGTGGCCATGCTGTGGTGGTGGCCCAGATACAAAATAAAGGAAGATTAGAAACAGATGTTAGCTCAGGATGAATCTTCCTCAGCAAAAAAAAGTTCATGAGCAAAAGATTGAGGGAATGGCCCTAGGCATCAGGATTCCCTTCTTGACATCTTGACTAGCTCCAGTCTAGAAGGAGGTTCAAAGGGAATGAACCCAGGAAGTCTGGGCCCTTGCTGGAGTACCTAACAGCAAAGGAGGAAGTACTTTCAAAGCCAAGAGAACCGCACACCAAGGATGGTTCCAAGGATTCCAAAAAGTCATTGAATGTTACACTGAGAAGGAATCATCAAGGTCATCTAGGCCAGGGCCTGCATTTTAGAAGAGAAAATTGGGACCCAGTGAGAAATTGATTTGTCCAAGGTCCTACTGTGAGTCAGAGGCAAAGGCAATATTAGGAGGATGGATGACAAAGAAGGAAGGGAAAAGCCCAGAGGGTCTGCCTTCAACTTTCCATAGTCCTAGTGGTTGTTCCCGCAGAGAGGGCACCCCTGGTCAATCTACTCACAAGCACAAGACTTACAAACCCACAGCAAAGCACACAAAACAGATGGGCACCTTTCACTTCTGCAGGACGTTGTCAGTGTGCTACCCTGGTCTACCATCACCTCTCAGCAGAAGGGCAAGAGGGAGATAAGAGGAGCATGCAACACTGTCAATAGGAAAAAGAGGATGACAAGGGAGGCCCCAGACATTTAGGTCCACATGAGGTCCAACTCATTTATTGCAATACCTTTCTTCCACTCCTCTTGCCAAATGGGGAGCTTACACCACCTTCCAACTCTCCTCCAAGCGTCCCCTTGGTGAAAGCAGAGGAAAGCAATGTGAAAAAGCCACTGATTTTGCAGGAAAAGTCTTCAGTTCACTGGAGAGAGTGAGGAAATATGCCAAGGGACAGTCCTCATCATCACTGTTGGATGCCATTATTTCTTTCACTTCTGAACCTTTCTTCAAATGGTGCCCCCATGTGCACTGCCCTAACTCCTCTTGTCCACATTCATAAATTTTCCCAGTCTGTGGAGCTCTATTCATGAAGCTTCTCACAGTGACTCCTGGCCCCCAGAACATCATCTTTCCCTGAGCATGGACAACATGCATGTCACGGACTTCACCAGTTAAACGGGCTGCTTCTCAGAGCGGCCATAGCAGACATGCACAGAATTAGTGCCTCTATGCACCTTTTTTTAAATTTGGTGATCACCTCCATCATGAGACCCCCTCAGGAGCTGAGGCCATCCTTTGAATAGCTCCCACCAATGTGCCTGGAGTATGCTCTGAGGCCGCCTGCGCTGGAAGCTCCCAGAGGTGCCTGCTAACATGCAGAAGCCTAGGCTTAACACCAGACTTGCAAACTCAGGATCTTAATGCAGGTTGAGAATAGCTGCCTCCGAGTGCCTCGCATAGCACTGGATGCAGAGTGGCCATGAGGACACACATGCTGACCCAACACTGTAAATGCTGGTCATGGAGAGGGGCCTGGGCTGGCAGTCAGGGGACCTGATTTTAAGCCTCTTCATGAGGCCCATGGAAGTTTCTTAACCCTCTTGGCTTCAGCTTCTTCACCTCTAAAACAGACACTGCAGGTTCGTGGCTCATGGATGTGGAGTTTCCTACAATAGATCTGTGCATAGTAGGTACTCAATTTGAAGTGTGTGCATTAGGACTGAGGTCTGCCAGGATTCACACAGGCTGACCAAGTAACTAACCTGAACCAAATCAACAGGGGGTAGGTATCAAAGGGCTAGCAATTGGGCCTGGCTTGGGAGCATACCAACAGCATAAAAACTATATAATAACAATGTTATAAATATATAACATATTATATAATAAATTAATAATATAATATTAATAGCAGCAAACATGTATATGGTAATTATTTTCTGCCAGGCACTATTCTAAATGTTTTACTTATATTTACCCATTTAATCCCCACAAAACATTCTAGGAGACAAGAATTATTACTCTTCTCCCCATCTTATAGCTGAGGAAAGTGAGGCCTAGGGCTATGGGTCATTTGCCCAACATCCCACAGCAGCAAATGGCAGAGTTTGGATTCTTATAAGCGCCCCTCCTTCCTGAGACGTCTGCTGGCTGCAGGGTTCGTCCCTTCTCTTTGTTGTCTCTGCCCTGGGATCTGCTGAGATGTGCTCAGCAAGCAGTCCTGCCTTCGAGACAGCTTTACTTTCCCCCGGAAAAAGCCTTCCTTCCCCCAGGGAAAGAGCGGAGGAGGTGAGGCGCTGTCAATATGCCTGTGCCAGCCACTGGCAGCGCTTGCAGGGCAGTGCCTGGATCTCCATTCCGAGGGGCTTGGATTCTGGGAT
The DNA here is from genome assembly GCF_037783145.1 of Equus przewalskii. Taxonomy (NCBI): domain Eukaryota; kingdom Metazoa; phylum Chordata; class Mammalia; order Perissodactyla; family Equidae; genus Equus; species Equus przewalskii. The sequence continues at coordinate 64,686,581 of NC_091831.1, forward strand.
CTTCACAATAAAGAGGAGGACTAATGCAAATGCAGAGGCTGCACCCTAACAGCTTTTCCATGACGTGGCTAGGTTCAGGTTGGGAGGACTGTCCAGCCAGCTGACGCATTTTTAAAACTTCTGAATGGTTGATGCTGCCTCTCTAGAGAGAGGAATTAGCCAAGAGGATCGCACAGTCTACATGCCAACTCACCAGAGAAGCTGGGACGGACAACAACACAGACACCAGCACCCAAGATCTGCCTCTGGCAACTCACCTATAGAGACAGGGAGCATCTCCACAGTGAGAGTGGCATTTCTCCTGGGCCTCATTCTCTGGACTTCTGGAATCACTAAAAGGGCCCCGATCATTTGTCCATGTAACTAACCGGCTCTGCCTTCTAAATAGCTTCAGCAGATCACACTTCTCACCACTCCCATTGCACCAAACTGAGTCCAAGGCCCCATCGCCTTTCACCACATCATTCCACTGGCCTCCTAACTGGTCTCCCTGCTTCCACCCCTGGCCCAGCGCCAGCTTGATGGGAGGGTGCTGCCGGTAAAAGCCGCTGCGGACGTCTGCAGTTATCCCCATGGAAACGGGCTATGGAGCTCTCTCAGTTTCTAATAGCTCATCCAAGAAGAAGAAGAACGCTCGAGATGTTTCCTTTCCACCCAAACAACTAACCAATGCCAAGGGCTGCCCATTCAGCTAAATCGCTCCATGCCCACTCCCTTCAGAACTGAGCATGGCTTACTTCCCAAGTCACTCCTGCTGATTCTGTGCATACAACCAGTGTGCTCTGTTGTAGACCTTTGTGACGATCTAGGTAACTTAGTGCAGGAGTAGCCACTGGCATTTGCATTTAGGAAACTGAAAAGCATTTGCTCAACACCTATGGTGACTCTGGTCACCTGCCAGGTGCTACAGAGGACAAAAGAGAAATATGAACTGATTCTGTCTTTTAACAAATATATACGTCCCACGGGGAGACAAAATGAACACCCAACAAACAGACTGATGATCATACCAGATTGTATGGTTAAATGAAACTTTCGCTAGGAAAGATGATAAAAACCTTGGGAATTGAGAAGCAGATAATCAGTGTGGCTGGAATAACTGGGAAAATAATCTATCAAAAGTAGGTAAAGTGATAAATGTGTAGAGCGTAATGGAGCCCCAGCACTGCGTCCGAAAAGCAACAAATATTTAGTGCACTGGACTAACGTGCTGCTGTTGGTCCTCCCTCCTGCCTCTGTCTGGAAATAACACAGCTGTCTCCAAACTCCAGCCTCATCTGAGGCCCATGGAAATTTGTCCTGATGGTGAAGACAAAAATATTTCCCCTGCCACATCGGGTCACCCAAAGCAACTCATCAATCGAAGTCAGGTATATAAGATTTGGTGTGGTAAAAGTTAAGAATCACATGACTTAATTTGTAAAGAATATTACCTCAGCCCAAGAGGAAAACTGAGGCACAGGAAAGTCATTGCAGCAGCACACCTAAAAGGAAACATACGTCTTCCAGCCCCCATTAGCCATCCCACTGCTAGTCAGTTTTGTGAAATAAGCTGACTGAGTAGATACACAGCATATTACATGGCAAATATTACAGACCTTCCTACATAAATGGCTTTTTCTCAAAAAGTGAAAATATACCTGAAGACTCCCTCATAATAGGAACAGAGTCAATTCTAGACCTGTAGATCTCGGAAGCATTCCCACACTTTTTTTTTCCGGAAAGCTCCAGCATTTTCCTTTCCACCACCTGCAACACTCGGCCAGTAGGGCCGTGCCTGGCAGAGCCGAAGAATCGCACTAAGCTTTGACATGACTACTTTTGAATTTATAGCAAGTTTTATAAGACAACGTGATACTCTACTACGTTTGGAATAACTATTCCATCAGCTAATTATTTAAACATTTTAGAGCAAAGCAAAGAAATTTGGGTGGAGGTTTTAGGCTTTTTTATAACTGATTTTCTGAGAATAACCAGAGAAATGCCAAAGCAGCTATTGAAAATACTTAATCCCATGGTGGGACCCCACCTGCTACAGTGAAAATTAATGGAGGCAAGAGAGAAGCGATAGAAGACAAATCTACCCAGGGTGTCAAAATCGAGCAGGAATACAAAGGGCAAGGCTGAGCAAATTAATAATACCACTCTGCAGTTAACTGGTACCTTTCATCAGGGAACCTCAACACACTTTACAAAGAATACTTATTTTCCTGTCTCCAAGAGGCAGGGAGATAAATGGCAAGTCCAAAGGTCACACAGGAAGTGTGGATGGTTTCAAGAATAAAAGCCAGACCTTATTCCCCGTCTCTGGTTTCACAGGTTCCTCCCTCCAAGCCCGCCAGTGCATCTCACTCTTGTTCTTTCAATCAACCCTAGTGTCTTTGAAAACATCCAGATTCGTGTTCTCTGATGGAGAACATCACACAGCAAAGTTTGTCAGTGGTGCACTCCCTAAGCAGCTAGAAGAAAGTTTAAGATGCTTACCACTCCCTCAAGGCTGTTTCTCAGAGCTATGCCAAGAAGAGGTACCAGTGTCAACCAGCCAGAACCTGATCGAGCCCCACTGCAAGGGCAGCGCCTGTGCAGATGGCCCGAAGATGAGCAGAAAACACCCTTTTTCAAGGAGCATCCTAGGACTTATTAGCATAACAAGCGATGTATGCTAGAGTGTTTTCAGACTGTGCCTGTGCCAGCTAATACTCACCTTTATATGTGATGACAAAACTCCCTTCTAAATATTCATTTCCCACCCAAAATAAGAGGCACCTGCTTCCCTTTGGGGGGGGGCGTCACAACTTTGGAAATGATTCTGTGTGGTCTGTATGCTACAGATATACTTTACTTTGTGTGACAACTACTTGTGGTGGAGAGGCTGATTTCAGCTCACCAGGGAGCAAACTCATTTTGGTTCAGTAGCAAGATAACATGGAACCAGAAGGAAATCTTGGCCTCGTCTTGAAATCTCCATCGGAACGACACAATCTTACCTAAGTTGGCTAATGTGCTAGAGACACCACAAATACCCATGTAGGGGAAATGTGTGATTTCATGGAAAAAGACCACATTGTTAGACTAGAGAATAGCCCTGAGTTATCTGATTCTGATCGGGTAGAAGCGACTTTGCAATTCTGTAAACTGTAGACAAATGATAGCAATGCAAGTAATTCTTGTCTAATAGACATGTAAATTCTGTCCTGCCCCAGAGACCTCAATTGACTTCTCCCTCCCCTTGTGGAAAAAAAACAGCTTTCCCTCCATTTGCACATTCCTTCCAATATTCCTGATGTATATGTGTCTGTTCTTTTCAATCAGTTATAACATTTGCCTGGTTAACTCATTGATTAGGAAGTAGAATAAAATCTGTAACACATATTCATTTTGATATACGACAGTCAGGACTTTAAGCTTTTCGTGAAAATTATTTTTTAACACCAATTCAGCCTCAGAAATGCTCTAACCCAAAGTTAGAAACACAGATGGGAACAGCAAGAGATGTTAGAACTCAGAAGAAAACTGATGGAGAAAATAGAGAGGTTGAAAATTTCCCTTGCGCATGGTAGAGTTGTAGATTTCTGAACGTTTCTCTTATAGCAAGAAATCCACAAATTAGGAAGTATCTGTAATTTTATCCTGTTACTTGTCACTACCTAAATCTTTTTAACTCAAATATAACGCATGTTAACTGGGCCTAAGACCTCAGCTCTCACAAGTGCCAAAGACAGGGCAGCATGCCATGCAAAGAACTGCCAGAAGCCCTGGTAAAGCTTCATGTGAGTTAGAAAAAGAAGACCTCCTCTGGTTGGAAATAGCCCCATCTGGGACTTGTGGCTTGTGATGAATAAATGAAAAGCAATAGGACATATTGGAGTATATGAGGAAACCATTTGGTTTAAAACTAATTTGGCCTGAACTTATTTTCCCAGAAAGGCCTGACATGGCCTGTTGAGCATGCATTGTACATCTGCTTTAAATGTTTTCAATGTCCCAAAGACAAGAATGATGTCCTTAAAGATAAGGATATAGCTTTCTCCCTACATCAGCATTTCTTTAAGGATAAGTATCTCTTCCTAGAAACTAAGAATTAATTTCTGACCTGCTGTGTTCACCTTGTGACCACTGACCTGCTCACCACCGACCTGTTGTGCTCACCTTGTGACCACTGACTTGCTGTGCCAGCTAAGTACCTCGCGACAGGAGTAAAAGAGATGTTCCTGGCATATGTGATATATGCTTCTTTGCTCCAAGATGATATATAACCACTCTGTATGCCTCACTTCTTTGGTGTGCTTCCTTCCTTGGGGAAGGAAGGCCCCAGGCTATAGTCCTCAGACCTGGCTCATATAATAAACTCGCCCCAATTTTGATTTATAGACTGATTATGGATTATTGGCATCAACATTTGGGAAGAGGGATGCAGATTGTATTTGAGCCCTTTCTTGTGCCTTCAGCTGGGTACCCTTGGGCAGTGCTCAACCTATACAACTGTACATGGTGACCCTGGTTGGAAGGAACACTCATAGCCCAAGACCCAGAACCATAACAAGAATGTACAGCTAGAAAATAGTTGTTACTCAGCAAGGCAAGAGAGAAACTGAGGGGCCTGTGCCCAGGTTGACCTGTGTAGGGGAGGAAGACTTTTCCTCTATCCAATGAGGGTTCGTCTGGCTGGAGAACGAATTAAATTCACATGAGACAGAATAGCAAGAGAAAATTAAACAAAGCTTTATGAGGAACCATGGCCCGGGGCCTGTCTTCCCGAAGGAAGAAAGGGCACCGAAGAAGTGGGGTGCACACAGTGGTTATGAACCCCCAAACAGGATATTTCACATATGATTGAAATGTCCCTCCCACAATAGTCGCAAGATTGCCCTGTGGCACAGCGCTTGATAGACACAGCAGATAGTGGGTCTGCTATCTCGGTGGGCATAGCAGGAGGCAATTCTGTTGTCTCGAGCTGGGTGGTCACAGGTGAGTGCAGCAATCAGTTCCTAGCCTAAGGAAAGATGCTTAAACCTGAAGGAAATGCCACCGTTGGGAGGGGGAGGGAAGTCAGTTACAGGAGGTTACCAGACAAGCACAATAAAATGCAGATTTAAGTCCTTGCCTTCCCCATTGATTAAGAGTTTCTAGAGATATCTTTACAGATGGAGAGTTCCTTTACAATGTAAATGTCTCTTACAAAGGGTAAGTAAATTCTACTTTTCAGTTTCTTTCCTGTCTGCAAAGTAACTACCCTCAAATAATCCTCATGCCAAAGAGACATATCTTGGGGTGGCCATTTCCAGGTCCCCACACCTGATTTAGACCACTGAGATCCAAAAGGATTGAAAACAATCACTAACTCTGTGGCACTCTGCTCCAACCAGACATGAGAACTAGTGACTGCCCCATGATTGAATGCTTTTCTCAGGGGTCAAGAAGTACCTGAGCATCAATAAAAAGGAATGAAGCACTGATACCTGCTATGACATGGATCAACCTTGAAATCAGTATGCTAAGGGAAAGAAGCCAGACACAAAAGATGGCGAATGATATGATTCAATTTATATTAAATGTCCAGAATAGGCAGATCTAAAGAAACAGAAAACAGATTAGTGGTTGCCTAGGGCTAGGGTTTGGTGCAGATGGTCGAAGGAGTTTCCCCAAGACACCCCAGCTGTGTCCCTGGATGTTATGCTACTGTTGATGACGAAGAGTCCAGGAGTTCAGGGAACAGTGACCTCAGGATAGGTTAACTCATTGTTAGGCTTTATTCTCCCAACCCTCACTACTGGCTAGTTCTGCCACTAGCCTTAAAATATGCTCTTAGAACCCTTATTTTCAGTTACGATCATAGTCCTTCTCACCAGCTTTTTCACACCATCACTTAGCTCCTACCCCTTATCCCCTGTATTCTTTTCCTGACAGGATGGCAAGAGAACAATATCTATACAGACTGGGTCCTTCTCACTGCCCTGATATCTGGCATCAGGCTCCCTACCCTCTACAAGCCGCGGCCACACTGGCCTTTCCTCAGTGACTCAGTGTGCCTTCCTCCATCCCCCTCTAGGCCTTTGCAAATGCTATTCACTCGTCCTTTCCCACCCTCTTCCATCCACACCACTTCCACCAGATAACACTTATTCCTTCAGAGCTCAAGCCAAGTCTTGCTCTGGAAAGCCTTTCCTGATGTTTAATCCACTGGCTCTCACAGCAACACTTTTCACGTATGTGTGTCCATGCACAGGGCAGATGTATTTGAATTCTATAAGTTAAATTCACATATTGTAGGACTCTGTTGACTAGATGGTGCCCCAGGAATCAGAGGCAGACAGACTTCTTCTATGGAATAGTGTTTCATCCATTCTCTCTTTTTTTTTCCCACTGCGGTAACATTAGTTTATAACATTGTATAAATTTCAGGTGTACATCATTATATTTCGATTTCTGTGTAGACTACATCATGCCTACCACCCAAAGACTAATTACCACCCATCATTGTAAACATGTGCCCTATCACCCTGTGGGGACCTGGAACTGGCCACCCCAAGATGTGTCTCTTTGGCATCAGGATTATTTGAGGCTGATTGCTTTTGATAAACTGGGACAGGGAAGGAGGCTCTGAGGAATGGAACTTGCCCTTTGTTAGGACACATTTACATTTGTAAGGTAAATCTCTATCTGTAAAGGTGCCTCCCTCTCTGTACCAGGAAGAAGAAAGGAGATGACCTTCTCTCTAGAAACTCTTAATCAATGGGGAAGGCAAGGACTTAAATCTGCATTTTATTGTGCTTGTCTGGTAACCTCCTGTAACTGACTTCCCTCCCCCTCCCAACGGTGGCATTTCTTTAAGGATTAAGCATCTTTCCTTAGGCTAGGAACCGATTGCTGCACTCACCTGTGACCACCCAGCTCCAGACAATAGACTTGCCTCCTGCTACACCCTCTGAGACAGCAGACCACTACCTGCTGTGTCCATCAAGCACTGTGCTGACAGGGCAATCTTGTGACTATTGTGGGAGGGACATTTCAATCACACGTGAAACACCCCGTTTGGGGGTATATAACCACTGTGTGCACCCCACTTCTTCGGTGCCCTTTCTTTCTTCGGGAAGACAGGCCCCGGGCCATGGTTCCTCATAAAGCTTTGTTTAATTTTCTCTTGCTATTCTGTCTCATGTGAATTTAACTCGTTCTCCAGCCAGACGAACCCCCATTTGGGAAGAGGAAATATCTTCCTCCCCTACAACGCCTTTCACCCTCCTCCCTTCCCTCTTCCCCTCTGGTAACCACCAATGTAATTTCTGTTTCTACGTGTTTGTTTGTTGCTGTTGTTGTTTTTATCTTCTATTTATGAGCGAAATCATACGGTATTTGACTTTCTCCCTCTGACTAATTTCTCTTAGCATAATACCCTCAAGGTCCATCCATGTTGTCACAAATGGCAAGATTTCACCTTTTTTTTTATAGCTCAGTACTATTCCATTGTGTGTGTGTGTGTGTATATATATACCACATCTTCTTTATCCATTCATCCATTGATGGGCATTTACATTGTTTCCCAGTCTTAGCTATTGTGAGTAATGCTGCAATGAATGTAGGGGTGCATATATGTCTAAACATTCATGTTTTTGTGTTCTTTGGATAAATACCAAGCAGTGGAATAGCTGGATCAGATGGTAGTTCTATTCTTAACTTTTTGAGGAATCTCCATACTGCTTTCCATAGTGGCTGCACCAGTTTAAATTCCTACCAACAGTGTAGGAGAGTTCCCTTCTCTCCACATCTTCTTTAACACTTGTTATTTCTTGTCCTCTTAACTATAGCCATTCTGACAGGAGTGAGGTGATATCTCATTGTAGTTTTGATTTGCATTTCCCTCATAATTAGTGATGCTGAACGTCTTTTTGTGTGCCTGTTGGCCATCTGTATGTCATCTTTGGAAAAGTGTCTGTTCATATCTTTTGCCCATTTTTTAATTGGGTTGCTAGTTTTTTTATTGTTGAGATGTATGAGTTCTTTATATATTTTGGATATTAACCCCTTATCAGATATGTGGTTGGCAAATATCTTCTCCCAATTGTTAGGTCGGCTTTTCATTTCGTTAATGGTCATCCATTCTGCCCTTCTAGCGATCATGGTCATGATCATCAGCCTAAGAAACACAAGCTGCCCCAGGGCCCGAGCCCCTGAAGCCAAATACATCCCACCTCTGTAGTATGCGCTTCCGTGCTGTTGGAGTTGGACCAGAAAGGGTGGAGGTGCCTTTGTGGATGCATGTTGTAGTGGAAAACACAGGCTTTGGAGCCAAACAGGCCTCGGTTTAAATACCAACACTTTCCCTCTTTATTAGCTTACTAATGGGTGACAATAGCTGAATGAAAGGAGGTCATTGGTGCATGTCCTAGCCCAGCACTGGCTTCATGGTGAGTAGTCAGTAAATATCCATTTTCTTTCTTCACCTGCAGCATCTTCTTTCTTTATCAATAATTTCAATAAGACTTTATATTTTCTCTTCTGCCAATCTCTGGACTCTCTAAATAGAACCTAAAACCACCTCCCTCTGACTCGAGGAGGAGTGTGGAAGAGGCAGGGTTTCCTCTCCAAATCAGTCAGTCCATTGCACCTGGTCAGCCTGTGGCCCAGAAAGAAACCCCAGTGGTCCGACAGCTAGCCAGGATGGTGCTTACCAGGATAGTGACACACAGATGTACAGACTGATAGCTCAACAGAGACAGCCACTCTCCCCATCAGGTTCTTGAGAAGTTACAGCAAATGCCAGGAATTCTCTGGGCCCTTCACATACTCATCGTGTGAGGTCAAAATCAGAGGCCGTGTCAGTGAGAATTCAAGGAGGATGGTAGAGACCTGAGTTCCTTGGCATTGTGGGGAGAGTGGCAGAACATGGAGGGAGGCTGGCAAACACCTCTATTCACTTACATATTCCACAAATACTTATTTGAGTGCTTATCGTGTACTGGGCACAGAGTCAGATGCTGGGGATGGCTATAACTGTAGCAAAACCTAGACTTTAGCTACTTTCAGGGAACTTAATTTATCAAGGAAGGTAGACACTCATCCAATAGTCACCCCCAATGACAGGTGAACTCAAACTGAGATAAAAGTATAAAAGAACAGAATGCAATTCTAGGAGAGCTGCTGCAACAAAGGCACAGAGTGAAGGAAAGCTTCCCAAGAAAGGAGCACTTGAGGTGACATCTGAAGGGTAAGCAGGTACTGTCCAAGTGAAAGGTGTGCGTTGTAGTGGAAGGGAGAGGAGAAGAGGAGAAGGAATTCTCCAAGCAGAGGGAGCAGAATGACGAAGCCCACTGACAAGAAAGGGTACGGTACGTTGGAAAATTGGGCAAAGCCAACACGATTGGAGCCCAAACTCTGAGGAGAGGGAAATAGAGGGCTTGGGAAGAGGAGGACCATTCGAAATGGTTCAGGGGCAGGACTGGGTTACAGGGCGTGCGTAGAAGAAGGGGGTACGCTGTCAAACTCTGTGATGGAAATACAGCCCGCACAGTTAGCATCTGGAACAAAAGTGCCAGAACAAAATCCTGCAGAGCAGGGCAAAATGCAATTGAACGGAGGATGAGACTGACCAGTGATAATTTTTATTTCTTAAAATGGGCAAAGTTGTGATACAGCCATATTAAAATGTTAAAATGAGAGCAGAACCAACTCAAATGTATCTTTGACTGATGCCACATGGTTTTGCAATCCTCTTTCAGGAGAGACTCTGTTAAGCTGAAAACAATGAACTAAATGGCAGTGTTATTTCTCTGTAAATACATGTAATTGCTTTTTAAAGAATTCTCAAATGAAGGTTTTAACAGCTAGTGATAAACAGTCATTTATTTCTCACAATATCAGAGAAAGGGACCAGCATTAACACACTGCCGTTTCCTGTTTTCTCATGAAATGGTCTTAAGTGTTCTCATTTATCGTGAGTTTCTATAAGCATTAACAAGTTGTAAAATGAGTTAATTATGTTCTTGGAGGCTTAATAAAATCTATCAACTTAAGTAATATCCTGATAGTCTTGAAATTTATCCAGAAAACTTACAAAAAAGGAGTAAGTGCATTCAGCTGAGCTGAACATCGTGTATATTTATAGGCAGCATATATTATTCTACAATGGCTGTGCTAAATATGTAAGAATACTGCTGATGGACTCTAAATCAAGTCTAGCTGCGAAATGATTCCTCCTTTAAAGTTTCAAAAACCTTCAGATCAATGTATAAATATTGGCATATAGCCAAGCCAGGCATTCCAAATCCAAAGGCTTTAGTGATCCCGACTTTGAGAAAAGAATAATAAAATCCAATTGTTAATGAGCAAAGTAGGGATTTCAAGAACATTCATCAATCTTCAGTAGTGACCAGCATGAGGAAAACAGAATGGACGGGGAAACAGAGGTAAAACTAAGGTGTCACATAGGGACCGCATATGGATCTCAACTGTGTAAGTTTAGGTTGGTGTTTTCTCTCTCTCTCTCTTTTTTAAAAATGTGTTTTTCTTTTCCCTCACTGTAAATTCAACTTGCCAAGAGGGAGTAAACTGGAATCACTAGAATCTCTTTTCTTTTTCCATTTCCCAGGTCAGTTGCCTGGGGTGTTAGTAGGTGTGAAATGGGATATGGCGTAAGAGTGCAACTCCAGGCTCCTCCAGGCTCCGGAGTCACATTGCCTGTGTTCAAGCGCTGGCTCTGCCCCTTCCTAGGCCTGTGTCCTTAGAAATATCAGTCACCACCTCTAAGCTCCAGCTTCCATGTCTTTAAAACAAGAGAATTATAATAATACACATCACATAAGGTTGTTTGAATGACTAAATGAGATATACAAAAGGTACTTGCTTAGCCTCTGTACAGGTTAGAGATGAGCATTCCTCTGCTGGAAATGGTGGCAGTGTTTACAAGGTGAAGGAGGAGCCCATCCCTCCTGCTTCACCCCCGATCAGAGCACTCATCATCCCCATGCCAGGGTCTGCTAACCTGTCCTGTCCTGAAACATTGCGCAATTAATTATGCAATATTTTTCTAGTTAAATTGCATCCTTCTAATTTTCTTGCTTAAATGGAACTTTCTATTACCACCAGAAATGGAAAGCCCATCTCACTTACTATAACTAGAAAGTAACCCTGAATATATAGGGAAAAAAAAAACCCATATAATTTAGATTCTACCTTGATACTGTTATCTCAGCTAAGACTCAGAGCCTGAGGCTTGAGGCTGATTAGAGAGGTGTTAAAGATGGAGTAGAACCAAGCAGAGACTTTCTCCCTGTGGTAAACAGAAGGTAAAGGGAAACAACCCTCTCACCACAGGAGTCTGTACTATATGTTGCTGGGTCAGTCTATCATCTAAAATCCTAGTAATATCCATCTCTCACAAAGTCATCTAGTGTGACTGCTGTTGCAATTTGTAATGTTTCATTGATAAACAAACAGTGTTTCATGGCAGCCAAGAATACTGCCAATATTCCCTTGGAAGGAAGACTTCCAATTAATTCTAGCCCATTCATTTCTAAAATTGCAGAGTGAGACATTAGAATTCATGAAATTTACAGACCTGTGAATTCCCCTGGCAAGCAGTAATGTTATTAGCTTATCAGTGAGCCTTTGCAAATTTGAGCAGGGATGGTGTGTATACATACATATATATGCATACATATATATACATGTATTTATATGTATGCATATATATGTATGCGGGGTGGGGAGCAATTCAGACTTTATGATCCTCAGTCAGATACTCATTTCTGATACCTTCCATCTCTGTCTATAAATGCTTTTGACCCAAATATTATGAGTCCACCAATACACATGTCCTTTAAAACACCCCAAGTGGAAAGCGTTGCCTGTTGAGAATTAGAGTAGACATGTAATCACGTTTCATACTGAGCCACGGCCTTCATCCAATACAAATGCCACATTCACTTAGGAAGGGTGTCTGTACACCGTAAACAGCAGGGGAATCAAGGACAGCTTCCTGAATTGGCCTGCTCAGCAAATCTGAACTCATTCAGCCACAGGCCCAGTTAATTCTTGCTTCAGGATTTGCACCACTCTAATAAGATGAATGGAAAGGCAAAGACATACACGTGGAGGAAGTCCCTTCCCTGTGTGTACAATCACCTTCTGCTTCCTCACGCTCCGAGTGGCAAATGTATTGCACAGGTAACTCAGAAGCACTCCACAAACAATCCTCATAGTCATGGATCCTAAACCAGGCAAGCCCTATCTACCTGCACAGAGAGGCTCTGAATCGGTGTTAGCTCCTCCTCTCTGCCTGTCACCTTCACTTTAGCAAGGTTAGATGATGCCGCCTAGTCCAGAAAGTCGATCGGCGACAGGAAATCCCAATCTGGGATTCTAAATTTTACTACAGATCGTTCATATGGACAATGGGAGTTATCTGATTTGTGGACTGAGCAAAAGCCTAAACTCTGAACACCTTCTGTGCATCTAAGAAAATGTATTTCTAAGCCAAAGGCATTTATTTTTTAGATGGGAGTTATTTTTAGATGGGAGTTTAGATGAGTATTGTCTACAAGGAGAGAGAGAGGTTTCCTGGAAGGGGTGGAGTGCTGGCCAGCTAAGTGCCGAGCCTGGGGACACATGTGCAAGCTGAAGGCACACCAAGTGCTTTTCCCCATTCCCAGAAACTCACCTGTCAGCTCAGAGGGCTGACAGGTCCCTGGATCACTCAACAGGCAGGCAGCAAACTCTCAGCAAAGGGAGTTAACACTGCCTTATCTTGAGCTCCACTGTTAACAAACTTGTCATCACTGAACCAGGCTGTTAGTCACTGGAACGATTGATGGAAGGGGTGAACACCAGAGAGAAACAAGTTGACCCAGATGGGCTGGCCAAGGGGATCAAGAGGCCATCAACTGTCACCTCTCCTGGTCAGCAAAAAAACAGTTCTTGCTCCGAAGCAAACATTAGGTTCACTCTGAACTACTGCATGTACCATAGATGGTGGTCATTATGCAGATAAATAAGCAGGCAAAAATATGCTTCACAAGAGAACTGCACTGAAGCAAGGGACAACCTTCTCCAGTGACTTGGGTTTGTTTATCTGCAAATCAATTACTACTGTCTTGACAAGGCATGAGAGCCCAAGTTATAAGAGATTTCCAGTTAACAAAGTGCCCAAGAACAGTTTATATAGATCATCAGTTTTCTGCGTCACGGTGTGAAGAAAGGGATTAAGAGTCAAGGGACATCTCCAGTCCTGTTTCTGTCCCTGGGCACATCACCGAGCCTTCACAGACCTCAGCTTTCTTCTCTGCAAAGTGAGACTATTAGACTGAGCAGCAGTTCTCAACCTGAACATGGCAACACACTAGTGGAAGAGTCCAGATACAACGGCCTCAAAATTAATTTATAATGAAAGGCTGGTATTTGTCAGGTGCTTTATCTGTATTGACTAATTTAATCATCACACTGATCCTGTGAAGGAGGTATTATTGGCCCCCCCCCTTTTACAGATGGAGAAACCAAGACTCAGAAAGGTCGACAACTTGCCCAGGGGTCACCCAGCCAGCCAGAGGCTGAGGTGGGACTTGGAACACATGTGGTTTTGATGTGGATTAAGGCTGCCCCAGGTAGAGAAGCCCAAGGTGACCTGGCCTACATGCCAATCTATAGGACCAGATTCATATCTAAAGTTATACAACCGCACAATAACCAGACCCCATCTACACTGAAATCATTTAAAGACTTTTTATATCATCTTTTCTTTTTCCAGTAAAAATAAGTCACGTACCCATGCCTTATAAATTTAGCCCTAACCCTCAACTCAGGGCAGCAGCAGGAGCTCTGACTGCCCATGGGTCCTGTCCCCATGCCTACAGCTCTTTACTGCCCATGGGTCCTGTCCCCATGCTATTCCGCACTATTCTCTAAATAAAAGAGCATCACTGCCAGACCTTAAGAGTCCAAGAAATCTTTCTTTCGACTCTTCGGCTCACCGTCCCTGCATCATTTCGGCTCCAGGGCCCTGCTCTTAACTACTCTACTATAATGTCCCTCAATAATGGTTAATAACAACCATCAGTTATTGCCATCAATTGACAGATTGTCAATTAGAGGAGATGTGAGGCTTAAGATAAAAGGCTATTCTCACCCACATTTCAACATGTTTTCTTTGAGAGACAGGGATGGATTTATAACACAAGCTGAACCTTGTATCTCTAAAGTGAATACCATCCACTCTCTAGACCCAAAGAAAGGTTGATCGGCATCTGCTGACCAGACGACATGATTGGTTCCACCGAGCTTAGCCATGGGGTCTGTGATTCCTTGGCGCTGCTGCAACTTTCTTGCTCCCTTTTTGGGAAGACCAAAGCCCTGCCTTGCAGCAGTGATAGTCCTGGGCCTGAAACAGCAGGAAGGGTCCTGACATCTCCTCTTGCTCCCTGAGAAATCTCCTGTTGGCTGTCAGATGGAGAGCTCCAAACCGATTCTCCCAATTACCTCCTTGGCTAGGGACCACAAGGAAGCCGTTCCTTTACCACCTTGAGCCCAGCAACCTCTTGCCCTCTATGCAGACAGCCCCACTCTCCTGGCAGAGGCCAGTCCCAGAGGCACGGGGCTCCCCAGGGCATTAATGTGACTCCTGCCGCCACCACAACCATATGTCATCAGTGTTTGAGAGGGCCCCGTGGCTCCAGCACCCTTGGCTAAGAGGATGATGTTCCAGTTATCAGCAGGCGTCTGGGATTCCAGCCGGCCTCCCTCCAGGAGCACAACCCACACCTGCACTTTTGTAAGAGAAACAGATAGGAGCTAGAAGTTAGCAAGGGCCCACTAGGTGTCAGTGTCTGGGACAGAAGTTTGGGTCTCAAAGCCACTCTTTAGTCCCTGGCACCAATTTCCTGAGTAAGTTCTCTTTTAGCCTTTCAAACGCTTCCAAGCTTGTATAAAAGGAGTAAGTAATGAAATGATACAGATGACCCCAAAGGATGAGCGTCTGCTTCAACCAAAAAAGACCCATAAGAGAAGCCAGTCTCTAAAGGTCACATACTGCGAATTCTCCTTATCTGACACTCTATGAAAGACAAAACGATAGTGATGGGAAATAGACCAACGGGTGCCAGGGGTTATGGGTGGAGGACAGGAGCTTTATGGGGTAAAAGAACAGTTCCACATCCTGATTATGAGGTGGATACATGCATCTTCACCTGTCCTAAAATTCACACAACTGTACACAAAAGGAAAAAAATCCAATTCACTGTATGATCATTTGCAAAATAAAAATGTTTAAATGGCCCATGAACAGATTGTTCTCCAGAAGATGATTTTTCTTCATATTTTTTTGTAAATTGGATCATATTTAGAATACTATTGATTATCTAATAAGAACTTTAAGTGGATATATTGCAATGGAGATTAAATAAAATAACATTAAAATGCTTTTAAAATAAAAAAGACATGCAAGATGTAATGGGAATTGTAGTGTTTGGAGAAAGAAATCGAATTAGGCTTTGCAAGCTCCCATTAAAGCCCAGAGGGCATGGATCCCCCCCACCCATGGCCCCGGCCCCTTAGAACTTCCCTCTCCTCATTTGTAAAGCAGGCACTTGAGGGGAGATGGTTTCTTCGTGTCCTTAAATTCTATTTCACTCTTATTTAAATGCACAGACCCATAATTGGAAGTTAGCTGTTTTCCTTCAACATTCAAAGTAGGGCAAATTTGTCCTTTAAAACTGAAAGTACTAAGGTCATGAATGAAGGCCCTGTGGGAAATTCCACTTTCTGACAGCCCTGACGGTGCCTCTGAAAAAGAAAAACACAATGACTCTGCTTTTGAAGAGCAGGAGACAAAAAGACTTAACCAGTACTTTTGAAAGCGAGGAAAATTCTGTGTCATCACAAGCTTGACTCAGCCCAGTTCTGTGAATTGATAGGGGAGAGGTTAACTGTTTGGAAAGCTGCAGCCTATTTTCCATCAGCGTCTCATAAGCCGAGGAGTGGCTGTGGAAAACAGACCGGGAGATTCAATCTACAGGATGTTTACCAGACGTACAGTGTTCTTTAAAAGGCGCCCTTCACCTACTGTCATACTAGCAATTCAGACTGAAATCTTGCAAAGTTAACACACACATACCCCTGACACCACACTCTCCAGGACCACAGCTTCCCTGCATTTCCGTCTCAAGAATTCAGTGCCAGCCCCCGAGAGCTGTTACCTTCCTTTCTGCAATTCAATGGAAGTAACTTCCAGAAATGCCTTAATTACAGGTCATCGTCACTGTTACATTGGAGGCTTAAATAAAAGTCCCTGAATTCAAACCCGCTGAGATTTCCTGTAACAAAAGGTACTTACAGAACTTTGATAAAACACCAGTCAACCCTAACATTTAAACGGAAAAAACAGCTGCAGCTCAAAATTTAACCGTCATGCAAAACTCCAGGGACGAGGCAGCAAAGGCAAGAAAAAGAGAAAAAAAAAGAAAAACACGCACTTCATAAATTACCCACATAAATCAGTTCAGGCAGACTACAATTTTTTTTTAACACAGAAAACCCTTAAAGAAAAATTCATGGAAAACACACAATTACTCCTTTAGCAGGGCAAAATGTCACAACGAAAAGGAGATGTGTTAATGAGTGGCTAACGGTCGCCTTTGCTCCAGCCAAATTCTTCCCTGGAAGATAATCAGAGGACGAAAGCTGAAAGTCAATGCAGAGGCTGCAATGAGCCATGGGTGGGACCTGGAAGAGGGGACCCTGGAGCCGCCTCCCAGTGTTTGGCGGAAAGGAATCCAACATCATCAAGTGCCTCCTTAGTGCTAGTGCTCTGCTTGGGTTGTTTATTTCACTATTTCACGCTCCCTCCAAAGTGCTCTTAACTCCACTTCGCAGACAAATAGAGATGCCCCTACAGGGAATCAGTTCCCCAGGATCACCACAGAGAGATCAAGAGGAAGTGAAATTCACCTCCAGTCCCTTCACACCCTGAAGCCACGAATAAACCCAGGGCTCTGGGAAGCGCCCCAAAGGTTGCAAAGTTTAAAACTGCAGGAAGGAATGAAAGTTTGAAATTGTCTTCAAAGGAATTCCTCAAGTAATATGACCCTGCACTTATAAAAGCGTCAGCAGGCTCAGATTAAAGGGCTCATGAATGAGTGTTATTTCCAGAAAGGAGAATCTTTCTCACTCCCCGAGGAGAAGGCAACAGAGAGAGAAGACACACTGGGCTCAGAACCTCTCAGGGCCACAGGGAGTGACTGCCAAGCCCAGGCCTCAAAGCTCCTCCGGCTCAGGTTCTGGCACTTTTAACAGGGATCAGCCCCATTAGAGCTGACACTGCAACTGATTCATGTGGAATGGTGTGTTCCATTCCCGCATCCCTTCAACAACTACTTATTGAGGACCTACTATGTGCCAAAGACTGGCCGGGCATAGGGCAAGTCACTCGTCATTGGCTTGTTCTCAGACCTACTCCCTGCCTTTCTCCTGCTCTGTTCTTGGTTACAGGTGCGAACCCCACAGACTGAGTTTTCCTGGTGGTACCCTACCCAGCTGGTTCACTGGTGGGTTCAGCCAATGGGAGCACAGCAGGAGCCTGGACATGGGCGGAAGGAGAAGCGGGACTGTGCCAGCTCCTCTCTTCTTCTCCCTCCCACGTCCGTCTCCCTCTTCCTCCCCACTTCCTCTCCTCCTCCTCCTCCTCCTCCTCTCCCTCTGCCTTAGGTGGTGCCTCCAGCAGTGATGGGATCGCCTCCATATCACCAGCTCCTCCTTTGGTCCCTCCAGGTCCAGGTTCCCTTCTCTTCCTAACCTCTGGGTTGCCCTCTAGTGGCCTATTTGGCTTCTCTGCTCTTCCTAAACCCTGGTACCTAGTTCCCCACATTAAATTCCCTCTCTTGAGCCATCTTGTGTTCTTGACTGGACTCTGACCCCTAAAGGCATGGCAGACACCTGACCAGATCCCTGCCCTCTTAGAACTTACATTCTAGTGGGGTGAAACCCAAAGGGCCAGAAAACCGTCAAATAAATGAATAAATAATAGTTCCTGGTGATTTGAAGGAAATTAGTAGCAAGATGGCAGGAGCCAGGGGCACAGGCTATGTCAGATGGTGAGGGCACATCTCCCCCAAGGTCTAGGGCATGCAGTGGAATCCGCCTATGAGAGGCCAGGGGAAGGGCACTCAGGCAGAGGAGACAGCCTGACAAAGATCATGATGCAAAAACTAGCTTGTGTGTTTAAAGAGCCACAATCACTTTGGCCAACGTATAGGGAATTTTCCTTGTTATCCAGAGAGACAGAGAGATTCTTAAATCCCCTACCCCCAAAATGCTTCCATATCCAGATATATTACCCCATCTAAGAGACAACTAACCACCCCCCTAATCAACTGGCACAAAGAGGGAGACAGGGGACAACCACAGCTCCTGAAGCATGGTTTTTAGGGAGTTATCTTGGTTCCCTTGATAACACCTCCACCATGTTCTAAGACCACATGAGAGGAGGGGTAACCTCTGGTGTGCATGATGGTCTGTCACTCAAAGGCCCTGGTGGTCCCCTCCTCAAGCATTCTGGAAGGTTCCTGGTGGAAAGACTGGTACACACCAGCATAGCCTTGCATTCCAAGGTGGTCCACTGGACCGTCCAGACTTTCCTTTCAGGACTCTCGTTGTCAGTAGCTCTCAACCACCCCCTGGGACTACCAGAGAGCTGCAAGTTTCCACACTTTGCTTTGCTTTCCAGTTCTTTCTCTGCTACATCAGCCGGCCTCTTTCTTATTTGCTCAAAGTGACAAATGTATGCTGCCAAGCAAAGCTGAGGGAAAAGAGAAAGTAGAATCGCAATCCCCATCGTGCATTCTTCCCTGAAATGCTACTGATCTGGCATTTAGGTTGTTTGCTCCTTTAATCAGAATGCCATTAAGAAATCTCTGCCGATTTCTGTACACAGTTTTTCTCTGATGAAGCATCAAATCTCTTTCACAAACAATAGCCGTGTCATATCCACGCACTCTCGCCCCAGCCAGCACGGCTGCAAATCTGGCAAATGCAGTGCATCTGTCAGCTCTGGTTCTCTCAGAACAGCCCACCACTGTGGTACTCGAGTCAAAGTCTTGACACTGTCTGGCTCCAGTGACTGGGAGAGACAAAAGGAATTGGTGGTTTTCAAGGAGACACAATATTGTGTCTCCAGCATTTGATACAGTATCTGGGAATGCGATGCTTCATGAATATCCCTTTGAGCGCCCATGTCCATCCTGGCTGCAACTCGGTCCAGGTCTGCAGTGGCTCATCCAGTGGGGCGGGGGTTGTAATCCTGGACTTATTCTTCATATAAGGCGGGTGGACGTGGTCAGAGGCAGGGCTCTGATGTGGTGCCCCACGGGTGGCCAGTGAGCCCTGCTGAGCACTGCATTTGGCCATGCCCACTTGCCAGGGTCTCCAAGTGCATGGTGACATATTCCTCTTGGAAGGCAATGTGGCAATAACTATCAAAGTTTAAGATGCACATAACCTGGGACCTGATAATGACACTCATAGGAGCTCACCCCATAAATATACTGGCACAAATGTGCAAAGACAAATGTAAGAAGGTCTTTATTGTTACAGCAAAATATTAGAAACAAAAATAAGGTCTATGAATAAGGAGCTGGTTAAATATATTCTGACACATCAATGTAATGGAAAATTATGTAGGTGTTAAAAAGGGCAGGTATATAAATCCTGATATGAACAGATCACTAACATAGTAGCGTGGAAAGGAGCTATCATTTGTTTTAAAAGATGGGAGAGTTATACATAGACACACATATTTGTATATACATGTATAATGTCTGCATGGATTGCTTGTATATGCACAGATTCCTACTGGAAGGATACACTAGAAATTGTTAATGAATGCGTTTTCACCTCTGGGCAGGGGAAAAGGAGAACTAGAAACCAGAGGTGAAGAGACATTTTTAAGTATATCCATTTCTGTACTTTATCTTTTGCAAGTGCATATTTTATCTCTCAAAAATAATTTTTTAAAAGAGCAAATGCAATTTGCTCCTGAGGATTTGGTGAATAAAACAGAGAAATCACTGATTGGCTGTTGTGGTAGACAGAATAGTGGTCCCCAAAGATGTCCACATCTTAACCCCTAGAACCCGTGAATGTATCACCTTACACAGAAAAAGGCACTTTGCTGATGGCATTAAGTTAAGGATCTTGAGATGAAAGATTGTCCTAGATTATTCAGGTGGGCCCTTCACGTAATCACAGGGTCCTTATAAAAGGAAAGCAGGAGGGTCAGCGTCAGAGGAGAAGTGACAATGGAAGCAAAGGTCAGAGTGATGTGAGGAAGAAGCCCCGAGTCACGAAATGCTGGCAGCCTCTACAAGCTGGTAAAGGCAAGGGAATGGATTCTCCCCTAGAGCCTTTAGTCCTGTGGATGCCCTGACTTTAACTCAGTGAGACTAATTCTAGACCTCCAAGTTCCAGAATAGCAAGAAAATAAGTCTGTGTTGCGTTAAGCCTCTAAGTTTGCGGCAGTTTGTTACAGCAGGAATCAGAAACTAACACCGGAGTACACCTTTAAAACAGTCTCATTCATGTGTCAGAAGGGAGACAGGCAGACAGGATTGCCCCAAATGGCAGCTCATCAGCCATGACTGATCCTTTGCTGGAGAGGCAACAGGTTTTCCAGAACATTATCAGTTACAGTAAAGTCTGACGAATGACAAACATCTCCCTTAGTCAGTCTGGTACACCTGCCATCCCCAGCCCCACACTAGGGTGAACTCAGCATCCATCTGGCCTAATTGCTACTCTCTTAAAAGAATGGCATCTCTACCCTAGCATGTGTCAGTCCCATTTGTCACGCAGGTGACACGCCAATAGACAGGAAACAGATGAGATGCCCTACCCGCCAACCTGTTTGATGGGGTTACAAAATGTAAGAGGAATGTCTAGGTGGTGAATGTGGAGAGAAACAAAGCTCTTCCTGGGCCTTTGGAAAAGCCCATTGTGAGCCTGAACTTCCCCTGCCTTTGACCCATTCACCTGGTTGCACTCAAGACATCCAAGGAGGATGTAGACTTGTCTCACTGCTCTAGAACTGAAGCCCACCCCTCACTATGAAGACCAAGGACCTGGTCCCTCTGAAGAAGGCTTTGCTGAGACACAAAGGAAATTGGGAGTTGTGAGGCTTATAATCATAGCCTTCCTCTGGCTTCAAGAGAACTACAAACCAAGACAGAGTCCCACTGTCTCTTTTCTGAAGAATACAGCCATACCAGGCGGCCCTGTCTCACCCAACGTTATGCAACGTGGAGCCCAATCAGTTGTCTTAACCCACATTTCGTTTACAGAGGGTTGTTCCCAAAATTCTTAGAGAACTTAAACAGGAGATTATTAAAGAGCTAAAGATATAATAGCAATAACCTCAATGGAAAGTTTAGAGCTATTTTCTTTTTCTGCTTAGGGAACACAGCCTTAATCACTGTCTTGCATTCAGGTGACAACTTCACCTAAGCTCCGAGGTTGTCATGCATGGTGCACGGCGCTGCTTTGGTGATTTATAACCCACTAAATCATCACCTTGCTAAGTCAAAGGAGATTGGTATGTGAACCCATTGTGTAAACTGAGGCACTATACACACGTCTGATGCAAGGCTAGTAAAGCTCTAACTACACATATAATTAATTTTCAGCGCTCTAAGCCAGATGGTACAAAAGAGACAGTTTTCACCTATGAGAGGAAGGGGAGGAAAAAAAAACCACGCTTCTTTCTTCAGCCAGGTTATATCTGCTCTCCATTCCTCAGCCTCTTTATTCCCAAGATCTGAACATCACAGCTGTGGAGAAATGGAGATGCACTTCACTCCCTGGTTAATCTCTCCTGCCTGGATTCCAAGAGGGAAACCCAAATGAAGAGATCTGTGCATTAACTGGCCCCCACATGAGTGTCCCAGTAGCCACACCAAACAGCGCTAACCCTCAGGGCAGCAATTGGTATCCATCCCAAAAGCCTTCAGCTTACTATTTCCTTCCAAGGCAGGCCCTTAAAGTTGTCAAGAGATAACCTCTTTTGTGTATCCAAACCAGCTTCAGGAATTGTATCATAAGAATGCAACAATAATTGTAACCTAGCGTGCTCTGCTAAACCAGAAAAAGCTTGTCACAAGGAGAACTGAGTGGCCACAAATGCCCCTCTAAGAGTCATGCAGAAGGAGTTTATCAGAGGGGCTCCCCGAACCACCAGATATAATTGAGAAGCTTATTCAAAACGGATGTCCGGGCTCCACTGCAGACTGCTTTAATGGGGAAGAGGGGTATCCTCTACTAAAAAAATCTCCAGATGATTCTAATACCCAGCTGAGTTTAGGCCCTCCCACATCAGGTGACCTTCCAAAGGTCCCCTCATTTAAGGTCCCCTGTCACTGCCTGCCTGAGAGCCAGCAAGTCTAGAGAGGAACGGCCCTCAGAATCCAGTGGTGTTTTTCCCAATGTCCACCTCAGTGATGGCCACCGAACCCACAGCCAGACTGGGCTCCTGCTGTGTGCGGGGCAGGGAGGAGAGCGTGTAGGAGGTCTTCACTGTGGGCAGCTGGGGCAGGGGCTGGTCTGGGCAGAGCTGATCCTGGACGCCCACCCTACAGCCACCCTAGAAATCTGCCCCCCAGAAAGTCAGATGGGCCTCCCCTTTAAGGAATACTAAGTCAGTGTGTGGGACAACTGTTTCTGCATTCAAACCCATTCACCAGCGCTGGCTCTACAATCACGCGGTCTCACTGCACAGGGGAGCTTGGGGTCTTCTTAACATGCATTTGCAGAGCCAGCACACTATTTTAATTTAGACTGTATGCTGAAATAGAGTTGATTTTTGGAATGGGATAGAGCTGGAGAGAGTTAACAACGACATCCTCTAACATTCCCACCCACCTCACGCACCCCTGACTTCCTGCTGCCCCCATGTCCTTCCACCACTCTAATCAACAACCCTCATTCTAATGCCAGTGAAACACCACGTGTACTGGTTAAACATTCCCTCCCATCGGAAATTCTCCCCACAGAGCAACATTTTAAGGCTTGCAGTGAGGGTCCTAAGGATGCTGCTGCTTTGACAGCCAAATGAGCAGCAAAAAGGACCTCATTCACCAGGCCATCGTCTGGATTTCCCATCTGGCCCACGCCCGGAGCTGCGTAACCCCTGGCCCCCCTCCAGGAGGCTGTGAAATGTGATTTCATATTCTGGGTCCAAATGGATGCTTTCTGAGAAGTCAGTGTAAGCATCACAGCTTTGGAGACAAGTGTAAGTTGTTCTTGCACTTTCCATTACCAGGTTACTCTGGAATGCAGCTCCTAAGAGATGCAGCTGCCCTTCCCGTCAGGAGCTTGAGAGAAGGAAAAAACAAAGGAGGCGAAACCTGCACAAGAAGGACTGGGGTCAGGAACGCAGAGCTGGTGGTCCTGCGGTTCCTGCTCAGCCCGTCAGCCCCACTTCCACTTTCACCACGCTCGTCAGAGCGAACTGCCATGGAAAGCAGAGACTTGGTTCTGAAAGCACAGCGTCGAGGGCCCCAGGGCTAGAAGGACCTCAAATTCCTTCTCCCTCATCCTCCGCCATCAACAGGGCCACCACAGTGATTCTTCCCGAAGAGGTGCATGAGAGGTGAAAGCCACCAGGAAGTGCAGGGAGGCCCTGCGCACCACTCAGTGCTCTCTCCTGGGCCCCGTCACGTGGGCTGCTCTCCCGCAGGCAGGGTTCCACTGGCTCACGCTAAGCCCTTGCAGAATAAGAAGAAGAAACCCGTTGAGTTCAGGGCCTAGTGAGGGACCTCAAGTTGGATTTCATTCCCATTCATTCCCTCAACCAGGCACCCATCTGCAGTGCACAACAGGAGCAACTGTACAGGATGCTCCTACTGTTGAGGGATATAGGGCCCTGGTTATGGGGAAAGCCACCTCCCTAGGCTCTGGGGAAGAGAGGAAAACTAAGAAAGTGCAGCCTTGGCTCTCACTACATTTTCTATGCTATCTCTGAAAACTAAATTCCACTTCCATTACTAAGCAGCTCTGTGACATTGGACAGATTATTCAACCTCTCTGTGCCTTAAATTCCTCCCCCATAAAATAGAGACAATGGTAGCCCTTGTTTCATAGGGTTGTTGTGAGGATTAAATGAGCATATTTATGTAAAGCACTATATCATTATGTTATTAGATCAATTCTGAGTCACATTTTACAACATATGATTGTGAAGTTGAGATATATTTTATAATCAATGGATATTTTAGTACATATTTAGTATACAGTTTTCTCCTATCCCTATCTTCCAAAAGAGCAGTTATTAAATCAATGGTGTATCTGACTAACAATGTATTTTAGAATCAAGGAAATATAGTCTTTTAATTACCATTTCATGTATACCAACAAATGCAGTGTTCGAGAATCCCCTTTTCTTGGAGAACTTTGCAACTTAGTCTCTACTAACACCCCTTGGGGTACACGTGCCATTCAGCATCCTTCCCCTTGCCGGGCCCCCAGCCTCCAGACTCCTTCCAGTGCTCTCAAAGCCAAGCTCCGAGGAGCCTTGCGGGAGGATCTGAGACCCTGGGGAGCTGGGCCGTGCCAGAGTCTTGCTTTATTTAGTGGAAGTGAGGCCTGGGCCTCAGGAGTTTTGAAAGCTCGGCGACGACTCTAATTGCAGCCGAGATGGAGAACTGTTGCTCTAGTCCATCCGCCACCTGCCGATGTCTGAGCCCCCTAAGCCCGGCAGCTGGCAAGTAGTCGGCCAGCCTCTTGAGTCCCAGGAGACTCACAGCCCTCAGGAGCTGAGGTTGCAGAACACTGGAACAAAGGAGAAGCTCTTCCTCACACAGGGCCTCTGTTGTTTGCTATGGGGAGAAGACCTTGAAGACGATTTTAAGCTGAGAAATGAAGAAATCTACCTTAAAATGATCCCTTCTTCCTAGCCAGCTAAGTGCAGATACCTGGATATCAACCTATTTTGAATTTTGTAGAAATCTTTTGACTTACAAATGATTTAATTCTCTAAACCAGTCATGCTGAGGATGCAAGACAACTTTTTTGCTGGCTGATTCCATCAGAAATGGTGAGGCCAGGATAATCATCAGAAGCAAGTTTCTTCTCACATTTGAGGTCAGCCTGTTCCGGGTAAACAAGATCCTCTTCTGAGGAATCTTTCCCCTTTCCTTCTCCTCTTGCCTCCATGCCAGGCTTTTCCCTTTATGGCAGATCTTGTTTCCCCTCCATCTTCTACTTTCAGAAATACACTCCAGCAAATTATAAACATTCCTCATTTCAGCAACCACAAAGACGCTCCGTCGCATCGATCAATTAGTGTGAGTCGGCTTCAAGTGCACTTTAATTGACCCCCTAGAGAGAGTGCACAGATTTCCACGTGTATTCAGTATTGGAAGCTATCTGATTGGGCACTAAATGTTTAATTCTCTGGGAAATAGGCAATCCGGTGCATAGCTCCACTAGGCATCCAGGATGCTTTTAAATCACAATAATGGGAACATCTCACAACAGATTAATGTTTTCAACCCATCCAGAAGCAGAGTCGCTGCTAGCCTAGGAAACAATGTGGCAAATCAAAGCCAATTAAAGCTGGGCAGGGTGACGTCTCACCCCAGATTCCAGGGCCCGGGAGCAGAGACGCGATGGGCCAAGTGGAGAAGAGCTACCAAATACTGAGGGGACACTGGGCGCCCGGAGTTGGGCTGGGTCCTTCACATGGACTACCTCATTTAACTTCCTTCTCACAGGGCCAGGAGGCAGGGATTCAATTCCGGCTGCCACAGGTCACAGAGATAATGAACAGCAGACCGGGGCGATTCAGCCCTGGTCCCTCTGACTTCCAAGGATCTTTCCACCAAAACGGGGAAGAACTTGCTCCCACCCCATGAGCCCAGAGCTGGAGAATGGGGTGCTCTCCTGAGTTCCAGAAGCTCTCGGTGGAGAACTCTGTTTTTGCATTTGTATTCTCCCCCTCTACACTGCTCCTTAAGGACTTATCTAATGCTGTCCTGTGACCAACTGTGGGTTCAAACCCCCATTCTGTCAATTACAAACTGTGTAGCCTTGAGCAAGTTACCTAACCTCTCTGGCCTCAGTTTCTTTACCCTTGAAATGGAAATAACACCTATTATGCTATGAATATTAAATGAGTTCATTTATGATGACCTTTGGAAGAGTGAACAAGAATTGGCTGCTCATTCTCACCACTATGAGTATGTCTCCAGCAGCACAGGTTCACGCAGCTCTGTTATCCACCTTTTCAAGGGTGTGGTCTCATATATCCCTTCAGGGTGGGTCTTGTTTTTGCTTTATCCCCTCAGGGCCTAGCTCGCTGTAGGTGCCTAATGGTCAGTGTCTCAGAATGGATTCTGAAGCCCATTCAGGACATTTGTCTCAACTGAAGGGGCTTCCAGCAGACCCCTACTACTTAACCCAGCCATCCTGTTCTCCGCCTGTAACTCCCATTTCAGAAAAATCCACAGGTGCTGTAAGTGAAGCTAAATCTCATGTTGCCCCTGGGCCTCCACAGCCTTCACGTGTGGCCCACAGACAGCGCATTCCCTCCCGCCCTGTGCTCTGACCCCGCTGCTCCGTGTGGCCTGAGACCAATAGCACCAGCACCCTGGGAACTGGCTCAAAATGCCAGCTCTTGGACCCCAATCTACAGAATCAGAATAGCTGGGGCGGAGGTCCAGAAGCTGTTTTAACGAGATTACAAGATAATTTTTGTAAGACTTGTGAAGCTGTGACCACTATTTTGACACTCTGGCTGCACATTAGAATCATCTGGGAGAAATTTAAAAAATGCTAAAGAGTTGGCCCCACTTACAGAGACTGATTTAGTTGCTATGGAGGGAGGGATGGGCCAGGCGCTGGGGTTTTAGGAAGTTCCCTGAGTGCTCTAATGTGCACTGATGGAGATCTTTGTCACCAGGCCTCCTTGGTCCTCACCGCCCCATCCAAATGTTTTGGTCACATCACTTACATCTAAGTGACAGGCTCCTCAGAATCTTTGTGGTCCTGGGAAAATGCACATTTCTAGTTTCAGGTCTTCAAAGACCAGCAGTGCACCCTTAGGCAAAAGAAATTTTAGCAAACACTTAAGTAGTGACTATTCTGTTCCAGGCACTGTTCTCAGTGTATGTTAACACAAGAGCTTTATCCACTAAAATTTTTATCTTATATTTATCCAAATATAAGTACTAATATTGTCCACATTTTATATATGAGGAAACTAAGGAACAAAGAGGATGAGTAACTTGTCCAATCCAGAAAATTCCAGAATTTGAGCCCATGGAGTCCTGCTCCAGGGTCTGCTCTCTGAACCATTACACCACACAGTTTTTCTCTCTCAGCAACCAAGCCGAGGATTAGACTCATTGCAAGGTACTCATTGCCAGCCCCAAACTGACTATGGACTGTAAAACAATTTCAGCTTTTCACATTAAATTAGTTAATCACCTCTTATTTTCTATATCAGAGAAAAGACTGGCATTTTGACAGATGTCTGTATGCTTTGACCCAAAGGAAGAAGAAATACAAACATTTCAGGCCAATGATAAGGAATCAATAGGACACCTGGATGGGCCACAGGTCCATAATGGGTACCTCAAACCACAGCCCAGCCTCCTGATTTTCCTACTCACGGAGCTGAACTTCCTTCTGCCCCCACCCCCGCCCTGAAATATATGAAGGGAGAAATGATAGAAGGAAAAATGGCAAAGAGAAAGAATGAGGCCGCAGTCCTCACCTTATAGGCATCTTCTGCAACTGTGGAGGTCTTTGAGAAATAATTGAATGCTATTAGCAAGGGATTGGAAAAATAATATTATCTTGCCATCTGTTACTACTTAGCAATAGCCAATAATCATGTCTTCAAGAATCTGAGGAGATGATCCCCTTCAAATCCCCCGTCCACTGTGAGTCACACCTCTTGTCTTCATCTCCACAGGAGAGAGACCCTCAGTACCAGGGTCTCCACAAACTCCCTGCCCTGGGCCTTCAGGCCAGTCCCCGAGGCCAGGAGCAGGGAGTCCTGACAGCCAACTGGAGGAGGACCCTCTTCCTGTTTGCTTCCTGTTTCTGGAGAATGGGTATTCCAGGGCCAACATGTGCTGAGATGGTTAAATGACTTGGGGAGATCATTTTGGGGTGAATGGTCAAAGAAATATTTGCTTTTGTCTTAAGCCACCCAGAGGTGAGTTATTGGTCACCAGTTGCATGATCTCAGCCTTTCCCGAGTGACTCAGTACTGGGGTCCTGTGCAGCCCTGAGCAACCAGTTAACGCCTGTGCAAAGGGCAGGACTGACTCCAGCTGCTTCAAGATGCTGCTCCTGTTCTTCTGGCTCTGAAACATGTGATGGGATAATTTCCAGAAACACCAATTTACGTTTTTCCTCCCTGTAGACTGCTCACATACAGCGGGTGGTCTCACCCGGGGGATTTCTGCAGACAAGAAAACATAGGTGGCTTGACGACAAGGGCTCTTCTTCTGCTTCATACAACGGGGTTCACAGAAGAGATGGGTGCCAGGGAAAGCCTTTAAGGGCAGCCAAAGGAGAGAGGGAGAGAATTTCTCCAAACTAAAGAGAAGTAGGAGGTGGGGGCTTATGAGTAAGAGATTCTCAACCTCCTGGTGGCAGCGAGAGGAGAAGACCTTGGGTGGGGTGGGGGTGGCATGGGACCCTGAGGAGGAGGTACTGCCAGCGCAGGTTTCCAGCCTGATTGGAGACTCCCACGCTCTGTGTGCATCACAAATGCAGCAGGACCCCAAACCCAGAGGGACTCGGCTGTCACGACATGCACCTAGCAGGGACCAGGTGCACTAGTGGCCAGGACCCTGTGACCGGGTGCTTTCTTAGGCCCAACAGCTTTGCACAACCCTGAGTAGGAGAAAATCCCCCCAACAAACATGTAGGTGAAAACGTGGAATCAGATTTCAGTTGATTAGAAGATAAAAAGTAAATATGATGTAGTCTGCACACCTAAGTTTGTGAATTGAGCTGCTCACTACAGGTGCTATGGTTATGGATTACCCAATCGCCCCGTGTCTGCCTGGATCTTTGTCCAGGTGTTTTTCTCCCTCAAAAAGCCCACGCATTGGTCTTCTCATCCTCAGGTCCAGCTGCAGCGCCGTGTCCTCCACGAAGCCCTGCCTCATCCCCAGGTCTCAAGGCCCTCTCCTCCTCTCACTTCCGCCTGTGCACTCAAGTCATAAATTACATTCCACCTTGTGTGAACAGTGGCATTTTTCCTATGATTTAGATTTACCTTGGCAACTAGAGAGCAAACTCATGGAAGGCAGAAGCAATGGCATCATTTTCTCTCTCCCTCTGCTTAGCGGAGGGCTGGACTCACCGCTGACGCTTATTAAGCCCTAGGTCGACAGAAAGAACAGACCACTGCTCAGACTGTGGACCCCAAACTTGAACTCGGAAGATGCTTTTTAGAAGGTGAGCTAGGACAAGGCGGCCCTGACAGTCACGCTCCTTTCCCCAAGAGAAGCGGGGCTCTTGAGGACCCCAGATACTGGTAGGACTGCTGCAACTCCAATGCGGCACTAGGGGACAGGGCCTTGCCTTCCTCCTCTGGTTGGCCAGCAAGTTACACCACAGGCAGACGTCATCTGCAGATAGTCAGGTTGAGGGCAAGGCCAAGTGCAATTCCCACATTAAATATTTAAAGCACCTTCTCAAAGACAAACCCAATCAATACTATTCTAAAGGACCTGCCCTTCCTTCCCCAGCCGCTCCGTAGCTCCAGTCTCCGGGCTGCTGCAAAGACTCCAGGTGCACCTAATGCACTGATGCACCCAGTTGAGGCTCCAAAGAAACCTCCAAGACAGAACATGTGCAGCCAGTGAATAAAGACTTCAAAAAAGACCTGCTCAAAGCAGAGGCTGCAGAGGACACAGGTGCCTTGGCTCACCTCCACATCAGTTTTTTGACGGATACCTCCAATGATGGCCCAAACCAGGGATTGGGAGCCCTCTAGTTTGAGGGCACAGCAGTCAGTCAGCCTATCAGGAAGCAGGTATATCTGCCACCGGCACCTAGTGCTGTCCAGGCAAGGCCTCCTCCTTATCTCTGAGGGGTCTAGCAGCCTAACTCCTGGGAATAAATCTCAGAAACAGCACGAGAACAATCAACAGGGTTGAAGTCCACAACATACTCTGCAACTGTCTTGGTAAGTTGTTGATTAGCAATCATGATTGGCTTTCTCATGTTTATTTCATCAAATCCCACAACCAGCCCAGGACTCAGAGAAAGTGGGCACAGTGAGGGCAGGGACCACATCTGCTTTCCTCACTACACAGGGCCTGGCCCAGTGTCAGTACTTAATAGACACTCAATAAACACCAGCAGAAAAATAAACATTCCCATTTTAGAAATGAGGAAATTTTGCCTCTCTAAGTGTAAATGACTTGTCCAAGGTCACAGAGCAAATTAGGAAACGTGAGTTCTGGTCCCTTATCTTCCATCCCACTCAAAGTCCTACGTAGTTATATTTGTGGAGCCGTGAGGAGGAGGAGGAAGAGGACACTAATGGCAACTCAGTACTGATTCTGCGCAGGTCCTATGGCACTCTTCTCACGTAACTCACATAATCCCCAAAACGACCCTATAATATAGGTGCAAGTTATAGATGAGGAAAATGGGGCCCAGTGGGTTGAATAACTTGACCCAGGAAGAGGCAGTGGCCATACCACTGAGAGGGAACCAAGCGGTGGCTGCACAGACAGCCTCTTGCATCAGGCTGCCGGGGTTCAAATCTCAACTAGGATTGGATTTAGGTTCCTGTGCTCTTTCTCCTACTCCATTCTGTTCCTCCTCTTGCCAAAGGCCGCTGTGGTTGAAGACCCCAAGGAAGAAGGCTCCAGGGGGGACTGCTGCTTGGGGAGCCAACATTAGACATGAATTTAGGGCCATGGACATGACATGTTAGAGCCAGAAGTTAACATAGAGCCTGAGAATCTTCATTACTAATAAATCCCCAGGTGATGCTGGCCCATAGACCACACTTTGAGCAGCACCATCTTCAAGATAATTTGAGCCAAACCTCTCATTTCATTTCAATCTGGGACCAGAGAGGCTGATTAATTTGCCCAAGATTACCCAGCATGTCAGTGACAGAGTTGGGACCAAGTGTCCTGACTCTTAGTGTTCACTTTGTTCCCACTGTACCAGGCTTACTGTAAAATAGCAATCACCATAATCATTTTATTACCTACAGCTCTTTTTGAGTACCAAGGGCTTTTCCTATTTCATCTCCATTGTCTTTACAATCACCCTTTGAGGTTGGGGACAGTGATCACCATTAATAGAGTAAGAAAAGGAGAATCAAAAAATTAACAACAACAAAAACTGGCTCGAGATCATCAGCTAAGGGGCAGAGCCGGATTCCACACAGTTCTGTCCAACCCAACGCCACTCCTCCTCAGGCCTCCTCAAGCTCTCAGAAAGTTAGCTCTCTCTGCCCAGTGTTGAATGCAGAATCCCACATCACCACTTAGCTTACAGGAAGGAGGGGGAATTGATAAAACAGTGAACAAATATTTTAAAAAATTATGTCCAGGAGGAGAGTTAGAAGAAAGGACCCTGAGCCCCAATCACACAAAGACTGCTTCTCCTTCTCTTCCCAAAACCGTTCAGCATTGAAGGCCTGGATCCACACGGCTGACACCACAGCCCTATAAATTCTGTCCCCAAGAGTCCTGGCTTTCCACAAACAAAATTAATAGCCTGCAAACTCTAAATGGGTGATTACAATCTATAAAGTAGCTCATAAAATGACATCATGGGGGATTCATATTTATTCTCTCCCACTGATTTCCACTATAAATTTGCTCAGTTTATGAGTCGAAATAGTTTCTTTTGCTATGCACCTGGGCATAAAGCTCATCTCAAGATGGAAACATCTGCCTGAGCTGGCTGGTGCTCGTGTCACCCCCACAGATCCCTGGTCAGTAGAACACATGGCAGGAACCCCTGCGGAAGCTCTGGAAGCCCAAAGGATCCACTGCCTCTGTGAACATGTCCTCATTCCTGCTGAGCTGCAGGCTCTGTGCTGGGTCCTGAGCAGTAGCCAATAAGACAGCAGTGGTTCCTGTCCTCGGGGACCTTGTGAGTGGTTGGAAGGAGGAGAGGAGAGGAAAAATAGACGTGCAGCATCAAACAGACAAAAAACTACACAGACAACATATGGTAATTCACGAGTTGCTACAAAGGAAAAGTTCAGCACGCTGTGACGTAGGAGAACAGCCATCCTGGTCTGGTAAGGGATGATGTCCATGAAGGATGGATAGGAGGGAGCGAGGCAAAATGGGGGGAGGGCAGCAGAGAGGGGAGACATTCCTAGTGGAGGGATCCATGGGGATAGGGGCCAGTTGTTGTTTGTTTCTAAGTTACATTATGAGTAGCACATAGAGAATGAGACAAGTTCAGAAGCCAAGAACCTATGATAAGGACACTGGATTTTCTTCTAAGCACAACGGGGACAAGTGAAGAGTTTTTTAAAGGGAATTAACAGGATCAGAAAAACATTTTAGAAAGATCCCACTGGTCATTGTTGGACGAATGGATCTGATGGGGAAGGAGTGGCCAGGAGGGAATGCCAGTGGATTTTTAGGACACAATTACAGCTGCCTACACAAGAAGTGATGGTGGCATGAGCCAGGGGAGAAGCGAACGGACCACAGCAACACCTGGGAGGCTGGACTGATTGGAGCTGTCAGCCTCGGCATGGGCTTTGTTGGTGCTCAGCACATCACAGGGCAGGGCTCTGAGGAGGTGCACCAGAGCTAAATGCAATCTTTCACTGACAGCATCTGCAACGTGCTTTGAATCCAATCTCACTAGCCAAGGTCACAGCTAGAAGCCACTCAGCAGCCAGTATTAGTACTAACTTAAGTGACCCCCTATCCAGGCCATCAGCGCAGATGTATGGCAACCTCAAGCAGTCCCCAGGCCAGAAAGAAGCCTTAGCTTGCAAGAGGACACATGAGGCAGAACTTTCTTCCTTCTGTTTAACTCAGACTCTGCTATTGCCTCAGGCTCAAAGTTCATCAAATGCAGGGTCAGCAGAGGGGGCATGGCCCCTGAAGATGGTGCATTTCCAAATAAGCTGTACAGGGCTCTGGTTTTATATGGCTCACCCCAAAACATTCTCTGCCAGCCTTGAGAAGTTTCTTCCTCTTCTGAGCTCCAAGGGCATTTATATCAACCCTCTACATAACTATCCTGCTTAGATTCAATTTACAACCATAATTTATACGGTCTTCATTCTTCATTGTAATTGTACATTCATTAGTCATAGTTCCCAAAAAGACTTTAAACCACTAGAAGACAGGCACAGTACACCCAGCAGTGTGATGCCACAGGGTAGCACCAACTAAATATTAGGAAATGGAATTGATTGATTAGAGAGAAGAACATCTGGGCTTGAAAGAGAGGGAGACACCTAATGGGACTCTTATGATGCCAGATAAACAGGGAAGAGTGAGTAGGGGGATGGGCTCAGGGCACTGTGCTGTTCACAGTTGTCCTCATGTACTGGCTGTCACTCCCCCAGGTGCCTGGAGACGGTGGCCTCCTTGAGCATTTGCTCTGAAAAGAGGTCTCCCAATCAGATCCATTCATTCATTTCACACACTATCCGACCTCCGTCATATGTTGAGTACAACCCAGATGAAATTACTGCTCATACTTGCAGCACAGTCACAGGCCTGTGCTTTTTGTGTCTCACCCACTACAGAAGGAAAGAGCCTGCTCTCATACTCTCAAACATTAGCTTGGCTTACAGAAATGCATTCCCATTTCTCAATGTCCGCTGTGATTCCAGGGAATTCCTCTAAGTGCGCCATGAAATCCCGGCAGCTGTTCAGACGTCAGCAAAGAAGACTCCAGGCGCTGCCCTGTCAGGACGCAGGGAATGAAGCAGGCCAGCTGGCAGTTTCCGAACAGGGACATGTGGCCAAAATGGCAGCGCAAGGGGTCACTTTATGTGTGGGTCTCTCCACCACCATATTTACCTTTTCCTGACCTGAGTCCACTCTGATGTCTAAGGCTGGAAGACTCAAAACTATGAGCCATTTTCCCCTGAGATACTCAGCTGTGTTTATCCTTGAAAGCCCCAAGAAAAAGAACCTGGAATTTACACTGAGCCCCTACACACAAAGCAGGCTCAAGGGTTGGAGAGGTGCCTAAGGACACTCAGGTGAGGGCAGCAAAGTCAGGATTTGAACTCCAGTCCTGTGAGCTCCAACGCGCCATGCTTCCCTATCCTATACTGTCCCCTGTGCTCCAGGAGCCACTCTATGTCCCTGACCCAAAGGATCCTGGCCATCTCAACAGTACTTTCCCCATCTGGGGCCAACCATGTTCAACTCAGTGCACAAATACCATTTTTATGACCAACAGTGTATTTCTTGAATGGATCCAACATCAGCATCTTTGTACCTGCTACTTTCCTTAGGAAAGATTTTTCCATGATGCAATGACAGAATTTGAAGCCAGCAAAAGGGATCTGACACACATGCACACACAAACACACAAATGTCTACCTCATGGCCTCTTAGCCTGAATAACGCCCTCCAGATGTTTCTATAACCCAGGTGCTTCAGAGACTGGCCAGCAATCCCCTGACAGTAGAACAAGTCTGTCTAAGAATTTCCATTTAAAAGCAAATCCTAGAAAAGCTAAGCCAAGGAAGATATCTAATCAACAGTAAAACTGCCACCATCCCAGTATATGTCTTAAAAATACCCCTGCCTCACCAGATGGGTAAGAAAGATGCCAGTGCTTTTCATCTCCCCAGCACCCAAACCCTGATGTGAGTGTTGGAGTGCGAACCCAGATGGAAGACCTCACCCATACTGACTGCCTGCCTTCAGGTTTCCTCACTGGTGCCTTCATTCTCCAAAAAAATGTGAGTTCTTCCCCCTACTGGCCTCCCCTCCCAGTGACTCAGCAGGGGTAGTAGAGGTGCTATGCAGGGTCAGGGCTGACTCTGTCCTAATTCCAGGCTTGAAGAACAGCCTCAGTAAAGGAGTACTGAATAAGAAGCCTAGGCAGCAAGTCAGGAGACTAAAGTTCTAGACCTTGTTGTTGATGAGTGGGGCGAGTCCCTGCCCCGCTCTGGCCTTGGTTTTCTCATCTATGATTCTCGGGCTGAATGCGTTCAGAGGCTCTGCAATGACTTGACTCAGCCAGTGGCTCCACCAGCCATGCAGGGACAACCTGTCCTCCTCTTTCTTCCCTCTCAGATAAAGAATGCAAAGCATGAGGTTTATGGGTTTGAAGCTGAGGCATATTGACATTTGAGGCTGGACTTGAGTTTGGTCTTCATTGACGGTTGGGTGGGATTCACAAAGGCAGTCAAAGCATGGGGGTGCAAGTGGCACAGACAAGGACTTGGAGGTAGAGATTTGCTTGGCATTTTTGAAAGGACCACCAAGGCTGATACTTTAGACAGTATGTGCTGGTACAGCCAAACAGGCCCCTAAAATAGAGAAACCTTTTGTACTGGTTGGTAAACAGCCCATGGTCAAGCCCCATGAGTGCCCTCAGTTGCCCCTACTGCTCCAGTCCCCCATTCCCCATCAACCCTATAATCCAACAACCAAAGGGTTAATGCCTAAGGTCCTGATCCAAAAGGTACCCAGACAGTGGCATGCCCCCGCCAACCCAGAGCAACGTGACGCATTTGTTGAGCATCACAAAATGTCAGGCCCCATGTTAAGCACATGCACATGTATTACTTCCTATAACCTTCACAATGACCTTCCCAGATTAAGAAACTGAGGCTTGGAACAGTTAAGTGACTTGTCCAAGGTCATTTATTCTATGAGTGGAAAGGGTAGGACTTGAATGTCAATGATAATTCCAAGTCCATGCTCATTTCATAAAATCCCAGCTGCCTCTGAGCAGCCTCGGCCCGGAGACAGACCAGCTTTGGAGGCAGCAGCAGGAATCTGGCCCTGCTATAAGTGAGATGGTTTCAAGATCAAGGCTTGTTAGACAGTGGAACAAATTATTGTGGAGTTTATGAAATCACCGTCTCCAGGGAGTCTTATAAACATGAGGGAGTAGACCAGGCCTGGAGGCAGAGGGATGGATGAGATGACCCAGTAAGTCCCTTCCCAACCCCTGAACTCTTCAGTCCCAGGTGAACAGGAAAGTCTATTGATTTTTATGGCCCCAACTTAACTCCTGGAGGATTTAGGAGACTGAAATACATCTGAAAACAAAACAGATTTCCTCCTTCTCTCTTTCCCTCAACTCCATTTCTTCATTTTAGATTTTCTTCTGGCGGGTCTGACAAACAGAACCTTTTCAGCAAGAGCTGCTGTCAGTTCAAAAGTTTAGTTCTGGCATCTGAACACCAAAGTCAGCTGAAGGCTGATTCTTTCTAAAAATGATTCTTAAATCCTGTTAGCATTCTCTGGCAGAGGAGAAACTGGTGTAAGAAAGCAAAAACTTGGCCACAACGCACACTCAGGCCCACTGTGCTAAGCCTGTCAATTTATGTTAGAAGATGTCTGTCGTTCATCCAGCTTTCTCTCTTGACAAATATGGTGACTGGTCCCATTGCCTCCACCAAAACTCAGCAACAGAATCAGCAATAGCCCCTGTCAGCAGAGCTAGAGTCAGTGGGGAGAGCAGCCTACCCGTGCTGTGGGCTGGTTTCCATGGCAATAGATGCTCCTTCCTCCCTGTCTCTTGGCTCCTGGGAAAGACAAAGACACCCAAGAGAAGACAGTGGCAACTGGGGGAGGAGAAGTAGCAACAAGCCTCCTTTCCTTGCAGCCCAGGACGCTACCACCCCACATGTTGGTGGTTATAGCTCTCATTGACCTTGGGCGAGTCATGCCCCAGCTCTGCACCTCAGCTTGTTCATCTGTAAAAGGAGAGGGTTGGGCTAGAGATGATCCAGCAAAACCTTTGCAACTCCAATGTCCCAGAATCCAATCGCTTGTCTAACCAGGCTAGTCATTAGGAATGGCCCTGTCTTGTCTTGCAGCCCTCAGTATGAAAGACATAAATAAGCATGACACTCTGCAGGACTAGAATCTATTTGCCTCATTCAGAGACCTGAGCCTTATCTATCTGCCAAGCCACACTGCCTCCCTTACAGTGGTCTGCTCTCAAGGAGATCATCTCAGTGGGCCCATCACACACATTCCCGAGGGTGCCTGGGTCTCCTGGAGCTCACCCAAGCCACAGTATGGCAGGCAAGCCAGAACGTCATGGTACCCACCCAGCCAGTTGCACCTCACCTTGTTGATGTCATTGGGTTCAACTTTCAAATTCAGGTGTGCATAGCCCACTAGGTGCTGACCCCTGTTATACTGCTCAAGTGAAGAAACTCAAGAGAGAACACCAAAAGAGGTCATTCTGTTCGGTGTGGAGAGTGCTGGGGTGAGGTGATTGCAGGGAGAGAGAAGCAGACTACCAGGCAAAGGGTAAACCATGAGCAGAAGCAGGGGACTGTGAACTCCAACAGTCTCTTGAGTTTGGGGAGGTATTTGTAATTCTGCCTGATTGGTCTAAAGTGGAATTAGGGGTGCAGCATGAAATGAGGGCAGAGAGGTAGGACAGAAGCATGGATGAAATGTCAGGAGGTTCACTGACATGCTGATATTTCCCGGCCTGGATTGAGGGAAGCAAAGGGAGTTATTGGGTTGGAGGTGCAAGCCATGTGGCCAGTGCCGGCTTTCCAGGCAGTGGCGGGGGACTAGAGGGAGAGCCTGCTGGGCAGCATACTTGTTCCCATTTTATGCATGAAAAAGGAGCACCTCAGAGCCATGGAGTGACTGGACAAGTCAGCCAGCTACTCCTTTCCAGGAGTATAAAATCTAGCTGGGGAGAAAAATAAACAAGCAAGAAAAAATCAGCAAATGATTCTAAACCAACATGTGGCTGCCCTCCCCACTGCCCTCAGAAGTCCTAAGGCTCAGGAAGGGCCAACATCGAATGGGACATCTGAGGAGAGATTCTCACTGTGGGAGAGCCTTAGGGAATGTCTGGGCCTGCTCTTCACAACCCCAGGCACAGTTTACCTCTGACCCGTCTGGGGAATGGTTAAACAGAGCATTTCCCGGACTCAGTCAAGAGCTCCCTTAAGCCCCAGCATAAAGCAGATCTAAACATAAGAAATCTAATTAGCCCCAAACACTGAGCAATCTCATTTATTAGTCCCTGTGAGTCAGTCCACAGGATGAGTGGTCTATATAGGAAACTTATCAATACACAGCAACTAATTAGGGCTCCTGATACCTGTGAGAGAGCCCAACAGGAGACGGGGCCTCCACAGCTCCACTGGCCTTATTTTCTAGCATATGTTCATTCTGAGTTTTCTGTTTATTAACTGCAGCATGTTAAATTCTCTGCTGTTGGACCAAGACTTTAGAGCCAACTTTAGGTTGCTCGGACCCTCACAACCCCAGGAAACCTAATTAGTGTCCCTATAACCATGAACTCTTTGAGGGCAGGGGCCCCATGTTTGATTGACTGTACGTCACATGATGGCCTAGCACAGGACCTGGTACATGGTAAATAATGAGTGGAATGAATGAGCGAGTGAATCAATGAGTGATTAATAATAGATGGTTTTCAGTCAACAACTTTATCTGGGACCGTTCTGCACATACAAATTTACACCCTCATATCATGGTGGTAATTTACACTGGATTCACAGAATTTTGGGATTGAAAGGGAATTTGAATGTAACCTAATCAGGTGTTTTTTAAATTGCAACCCATTAGTAGATCATGAAATTGATCTACCTAATGAGTCCTGACTATCATTCTATAGATGAAATGAGAATGGAATAGAAAAGGATAGAATAGATCAGAGTACATCACACGTGGTAAAGATAAGTATAGATGAATCAGACTTGTGTTGTGGGGTAAGGGTGTGTGTACTGAGTGTACCCTGTCTTAACAAGTCCAGAAGCCACTGACGAATCCAACATTCACCCAGCAATTTCACTACCTTAGAGACTACATCCGGGACAAATAATTTTCCAGCCCTTCTGGACTCCTCTTATTATAGGAAACAAATTTCATCTCGAAGCAGTCTGTTCCATTTACAAACTGTCTGGCTGTGGGAACTGCAACATGGTTCGGAACACACCACATCACACAGACACACACACATACACATACACACATACAAACCAAGATACAGTTTCATGAAGCAATACTCTTCCCTACTATATATAAAAAGAGATGTACTATGATATTTCATTTTATTCTATTTCATTTTTAATGATGTTGGTGATGACCCAACACAAGCTACTAATGCATCATGGCCCAGAGTGACACTGGACTAGATGGTGTCTCATACCCTGAAAATGGCAGGATGGGGTTCTGGGAAGAATTTCACATCAATCTCATTTCTTTTTATTATGTTCAGCTGCATGCCTACCTTTGGCTGTGTGTAAAGAAAGATAACCACCTGGTAAGCTGGATCCTGGCTGGTCTGGTAGCTCACAAAGGAGTGGTCACAATCTCCTGCCTATCTCTTATTGACCCTGTGGGCAAGCTCATTGAGAGAAGACTGTGTGAGTCTTGTTCAGAGCATGTGAATAGCTATTGTAAAAAAGGATTATTCTTGGTTCTCTTGCTGATAACAACATGGCGGCCATCGTGTGTTTCCTCTGAAGATTTAAGAGCAAAAGCAT
Organism: Equus przewalskii; assembly: GCF_037783145.1. Lineage (NCBI taxonomy): Eukaryota > Metazoa > Chordata > Mammalia > Perissodactyla > Equidae > Equus > Equus przewalskii. The sequence continues at coordinate 64,726,257 of NC_091831.1, forward strand.
TTCCAAGATTAAAAGTTAGGAGCAAAATTCAAATGGTCATCTTTTTCCCCAACCCAACTTGGAAGAATTTGTCTTTGGAGAACCAACCTAATCAAATAGAGTAGAATCAATTTACTGGAGACATACTCAACTTGCATAATTGTCCTGGCTAGTTTACACCACAGCTGTTCACAACGACATGGTTCATTAAATAATGAAGTCTTCATCAGACTCTGCTTCACCAGGCTGCAGTTGTCTTACCCCACACCATCAAAGAGTGCTGCCTTCACTAGTATGGAGGGTCACTGATCACCAAAGAGGTAATCAGGGGATTTATTTTTAAGACACTCTATTAACGAGATATCATTAATTGCATTAACCAAAAGCCACTGTATTCTCCCCAATGAAGAATCCCATCACTAACTAATCGAACTAGACTGTGGATTCCCTGTGGGCAGGGACCACATCCCTTCATCTTGCTATTCCCTGACCTAAGCAAAGTGCCTGGCATTTGGTGGGTGCAAGATAAGTCTGTTCAGTCAAGAAGAAAACCTCTCCAGTGTGGGATTCCTAACAGCTTCACAAGAGCAATGCTTAGAAGTATGACAGCGCCCTGGTTGCAATGAACATTTGGTCTCAAATCATGTCCCCTTCCTTTCTGGTTTGTTAATTTTCCACTTGACTGACCAAATTGTCCAAGTTCATATGAAAGTAGACAGAACTCTCAAAATCCCCTCTGGCAAACAGAAGGTTGAGCAATGCCAATTTTGCTGTCTTCAAGCTCAGACACACACTTACCCCTCTGGGTGGCGGAGACCCTGTGCCAATCTCAGGCTTCCTGAAGAATCTCATTGTTAAAGGGGCTACTGGAAGCTGGGCTGCTGAGAGACAGCAATGACCTTGTAAATTTCCTGAGCTGTGAGAAGTGAGCAATTTGGTTTACAAAAGAAGACCCACTATAAAACCAGCGGATTTGTGGCCTAAATGGTTTAGACCAACTCAAACTTATTCAAACACAGATGGCTAGTCCCACCTCCAGAGTTTCTGATTCAGGAATTTGCATCTCTAACAAGTTCCCAGGTTGATTCTGCTCCTCCAGGCACCCCACTTTGAGAAGCACTGGTTTAGATTGCTGATTATAAGCAACGCTCTGGAGCCGGCTGACTAGATTGGAGCCCTGAATCCACCACTTACTAGTCTGGAACTTTAGGAAAGTCACTTAAACTCTCCCAGCCCCGTGACGCCAAGTGTCAACAAAGGCACCAAAAACATCTTTCTGAGAAGGTTGTTGTGAGGGTCAATGGAGAACATCCATTGCTTAGCAGAGTGCTTGGCAAGTAGAAAGGGTTCAATTAAAGGTAATCACATAAGGGAAAAAAAAAGGGATGTGGTCTTGTGGAAAGACTGCTGGACAGGGAAGCTAGACATCCAATCTAGTTCTAGCCCTGCTACCACTGCTGTGTGATCCTGGGCAAATGGCTTCCCTTCTCTGGGCTTCACGTCCTCATTAATAAAATGAGGGAATTAGACATTTTATAATAGACTGAAGGTGCCTTCAAGCTAGAAGCTTCCAAAGCCATTTGCTCCTCCAACTACCACTCAGCCCTATATACCAGCACAGCCTCCCCAAACACTCCCTGCCACCTCAGGCTTCCCACTGCCAGCAGGACAACTCAAGACTGCCTTGGAATAATGGGTCTGATTCTTCTGCTCTGGAGGGTCCTTAGATTGGCTGTACCCTACCTGACTCAGCTAACGTAGGCTAAGGGGCCCACTTCCTCAGCAGCTCAAGCCGGGATCCTTCTTGCTGAAGCCCTACTGCATGCTGCCATGATTTTCTTCTCTCATTTGCAGCCATGCTCCACTTATACCACTCATCGATATTCTTTTGTGGTTGCACTCTAGGCTGGAAGATAAGTGGAATGCATGAAGTGTTCAGAGGGGACAAGTATGGTTTCATTGGGAGTGTTGTGTTCAGATGCGTATTGGAGGATAAGGCACACAATCTCAGAGGGAGACGCAGTTCTGAAATTTATTTTCACAGCCCAGTTTGGGGAAGTGAGGCCTCTGGAGGAGGTTGGAAGTCCAAATTCCACACTAAAGATACAAAACTCATTTCCCCGTTATATTTTCATTAGCCCCATCGCAGCCCGCTGCACCAGCTGTCTGCTAACAGCTGATGACAGGGAAAGGGTTCTTGTTGGCACAAGGCCACTGTGCATTTTGCTTTTATCAGATGCTGGCAAAATTTCCCCATCGAAGAAGATAAATTTGAGGTGATATTAATAAACCTCTGAATGTGGAGATCAGATCTGGCTGGCGCTCTTAATGATCCCATCAGCACCGAGTCATTTCCAGCCTGGAGAGTCCAGGAGTTTACGATTCTGAATCTGAAGGCTGGAATCTCCCTGCCTGGCTCCTTAGAGACTCTTGAGCCCAACTGGGGCTCCAACCAGGGGGCTTCTCCAGGCACCCAGGTGAGGCAGGAGCTGAGAGAGGAGGGACACTGACCAAAAAGAGGCCCAAGTAAATGGCACCCGTCATTATGTTGTACCCAGAAAGTGCTAATAAGTGTTTTGTACCAATCATCTCATTTAATTATCATAAACTCAGTAGAGGAGGCACTATTTTTAGGCGAGGACACTCAACTTGAAGAGGCTATCATTAGCAATATCGGCATCATCACATTGGCTGACACTTACTGGGTGCTTTCTAGGTAACTGAGCTTAGGGTTCACCTGTATTTTCACAATAGCCCTATCAGTTGAACACTATTACTATCCGCATTTTCAAAGTTAGAACTTGAGGCTTAGAGAGGTGAAACATGTTGCCCAAGGTCACGCAACAAAGTTGCTCAGCCGGTATTGGAATTCATGTCTATTGGATTCTGATGCCAGTGCTGCCATTTGTTGCCCTTGTTACAGGGGTGTTGCAGGGGACGTCACCAGAGAGGACCCTCTGGCCTCTGTCATACCACCCACTGCTCCATGAATCTTCTGTGGATCTACCTTCCCGTAAGAAAGTTGTGTGAAGTTACGGGCCACGTCTCACTGGAGGTTGCAGTGCCAGCTTTTGGTACAGGTCCTGGCACCTAGTAGGCATCTTTAAAGGTTTTATACACAAATGAACTGATGGGGAGTTCCCACTCATGTCCTAGAAGACTTGACAAATGTGCGCCGCTCCACTCTCCTTTGGGAGAGCTGAGATTAGGCTTAGGAAAAAGTGAGTTGCGAAATTCTCTAAGAGGGCTTGGAGCAGAGCAGTGGGGACACTAAAGAAAAGAACCCAGAAAATCCTGTGGAGGGGAGAGCGGGACACAGAGGTGGCCATCTGCGTGGGGCTTGTAATAATAGTAAAAGCAAACACTTCCTTACATAGCACGGGCACAGCTAAGTCTGTAAGTCCTCTACAGATGCTAACATATTTAATATTCACAGCAACCCACTTTACAGATAGAGAAAGTGAGGCACAGCAAGGTTGAAGTACTTGCTCAAGAGCCTACAGGCTATGAGTTGTAGAGCTGGGATTCGAACCCAAGCCATGCAGCACCAGAGCCCGAGCTCTGGATCCCTCCATTCATGGCTGCCCAGGTGCTGGCTGTGGGCAGGGCTAGGGAGGCTCCCCGGGGCCAGAGGGAGCCCCCGGAGAATCCAGCACACCAGGCCTCAGGCTCAGGTCGAGGAGAAACTCCACCAAGGCTGCAGCTGGAGGTTAAATTCTGAGTAATTAACATGTTTATCCATCAGAGCAGAATTGTTCCCCGGAGAATTCAAGTGTCATTTCACCGTGCCTTTAATTCAGGGACGCTTTTACTGTGTCTTGCCAACAAAACTAAGTGGACAACGGGTTGGCAGCTCCTTGACAAAAAAAGGAGGGAGTGGAGCTTGTGCCTGAACCAGGCAGAGTCTCACTGCCTGGACTGTTCCCAAGGATATCACGCTAGGGACGTGGGGGCAACTCGGGTCTGCTTTTGGGGACCCAAGACTTGGAGCAAACAGCCTGCAGCACCTGAGTTAAAAATCAGAGTCCGAAGGAGAGAAGGGGCTGCAAGTCAGTAGAGGCTGGGCTCTGTCCTGGCTGCACCGCTTACCAGCTGTGGCACCTTGACTAGTTACTTCTTTTACTATACATATAAAATGGGGAGAATAACGTGAGTCTTCCGTTGAGTTCCTCCTAAAGCAGGTCTGAGGGCTAAGGCCTGGTACAAGTAATTTATTGGGAAGATGATCCAGGGAAACACAATGACAGGTAGGAAAGTGAGACAGGGAAAGGAGGACACCAATAACGGGTGCGTTGACAAACGGGTTATTCCCGCTGTGGGCAACTAGGGCTCAGTCCCACCAGGGGCTCTCACTGAGGGTGAGGAAATTGGGTTATCTATTCCACCCACCCACTCGACATTACTAGAGGGTCACTGCTGGGTGACTAACTCCCTGGCACTTCAGGCCTGCCCCCTACAGAGATAGAACATCCTCAGGCAGGAGATGCAGGGAGCCATCTGTGTGGATGAGGTCCATCCTCAGGGGACCATCTTCAGGACTCACCTTCCAGCGACCTCTGGGATTGGCATGGGGATATGGGCAAGGCACTGGGAACTTCTGCTTCAATACAGGTAAACTTTTTGAAACAGACCTGGTAAGAAGGGAACACTCCATCCTAGGTGCTATTTGCTGTCATCATGATGACAATGATCAGTATGACTACTGCTGGCCTCAGGAAGATGAGAAGGAAGACTGGAACCATCAGAGGATAATGAAGGCAATAGCTGATGGAATGACTCCCTCTCCCAGCAGCTCAGCCACACTCTCATCCAGTTCCCGCAACAACTCAAGAGGAGTCCTGCTGAAGACAGACCTGCCTCCCTTCTGTGCCCTGGCGGAGGCTCAGAGGAAAGGCCAACAGCTGAAGGTCAGTGATGGGATGACATTCAGTAGATGGTGAGTTGGGGGTATACAAGGATTTCTAGGCTGTTGGCCTCCTCAAAGCCCCATGTGAGAGTTTGGGGACCTGAAAGTTAGAGGTCAGTTCCTACATAAAACCATGTGAAGTCCAATGACACTGATGAAAGAATATTGATTGGCTCATTGGACAACATTCACACACCATGTGTCTTCCCAGCAGTGTGCTGGGCACTGTGAGTGCAGGGGTGAATCAGATGCTGCACATAGCTGGGAGACAGAGAGAAACAGGGAGGAGTGAGGGACAGGAATGATGAAGGAAACTAAATATCTCCTTGGGAAAGGACATCCAAGTGGGCTCTTGTCCACACACAATCTTTCAGGACTATTCAGGGCTCTCTTCTATTTGGCTGGCCACACCTTCCAAGACGGATCCTCCAACCCTCCTCTTTTATTCATGTATTGATATAACAAACCTGTATGTAGTGGTTGTTTGTATGTAGTGGTTAGCCCCATAATGTTCCAGGAGTTTCACAAAATATTAACTCACACAAGCCTTTTGAGGTTTTACAGAGGAGGAAAAGGAGCACAGAGAGGTTAGGCAACTTGTGCACAGTCACAAAGCTAGTATAGAGTAGAGCAGTCTGCAGTTCCAATCCATCCCGCCACATTTCACCCTTGTCCCACCCCCCGAGATCCATCCCTGCCCCTGGTCCTTGCCAGAGCGTGAAGCTGCCAGGAGCACCCCCTCCCCCGGGGTCTGACAGCCGGACCACACAGCCCTTGGGGCCCTCACAGAGCCCTCTTCATGGTGTTTCATATTCCATGTGTGTGTGTTTTGTCTCACACTAGTTTTTCACCTACCTGAGGAGTGAGACCATGTTGTCAATTTCTATGGATTCCCATAACATCATAAATACTTCAAAGTAATAATAATAACTCCCGCCCATCCACGTGAATGCAAGCTCCACAAGAGCAGAGACCTTGGTCTGTCTGTTTGTTCTCTGCTATGCCCCAGGCTCCGGTGGAGCGCCTGGTACAAAAGAGGCACTCAAAAGACACTGCTGATGAAGGAATGAGCCACACACATTTCCCTGGCTCTCATTCTGTGCCAGGCACCATATCAGGAGCTCTGTGTACACGATCCTGTTTTATCATTGTGGATAACAGAGGGAATGAATGAAGTCACAAATAAAAGAGTGAAGGAGTGAGTGAGCAAATGAGTGAGCGGGCAAGTGAAGGAAGGTATTCCAAGGCCAGCGTCCCATCCATCACCCACAACACCCATCCCTCACTCCTCACAGGTGTTTTGCTCCCCTGCCTGCCGGCCCCTGACCACTTCCTAGTCCAGGGCTACTACACTGACGTCCACCTCTTGGCAGAATGGTGCAGCCACTCTCCAGAGCCAAATATCCATCAGCACAAGAACAGTTGAGGAAGCTTCCTATATCCCACTCTGAGAGCAGTTGGAGCCTTCATTCCTGTAACAGGCTTAGAAGTCAAGGCTGGATGCAGGGTGAGGAGAGTTGCTTTTCTGAGCCTAGAGAGCTCTGGCAACACATGTCCCTCCCTGGCCACCGGCCCACAGCAAGGCTTCCAAGCACAAAGGAAAGAGGCAGAAATGCACTCACTCATTTATTCATTCACCCACAAACACGCTTCAAGCAACTGAGCACCTACTGCATCCAAAGTAGTCCTGTGCTCTGCAGAGGACATACATGTAAATAAGAAGCAGTCCTTGACCCAGAGAAATTTATGATCTAGGAGGAAAATAACAGATTAACTCAGATGTCAGCCATCTCTGGCTTATCCAGTGCCTGACTCCAGCCTCTGGTTTTCCCTGAATGACTTACAACTGAATGTGGCACTTGTTTGACACCTCCACCCCATGCTCCCAGACACCAGCGATAAGAAATAGCACAGACTTGAAGATTTCACAGGTAAGCTGGCGAAGGGATTTAAATCATACACCTCATGGCAAATGGGTCTAGTAGGAGATTTTGAGTTCACCTCAATTCTTCTAGGCCATGGCACAACCAAGGATTCCTTCCCTGACCCTTCCCCACGCAGCCCCTCCAGATAGAAATGGCCCTGAGAACCCTAAGTCCCTCACTCTCCCTCCAAATGCCCCTTGACCCTCGCCCTCCCTCTAGCGTGGGCTTCACCCTATGGACATCATCAGGAATATTCACAAACATTCCAATTCTTTCCTCTTCCTGGGCAATTGGTAGGATACTTTCCAGTCTCCTTTGAAATTAAATTTGGCCAAGAGGTTTGCTCTAGCCAGTAAATCATGAACCAAGCGATGTGTGCCATTTCCAGATGGAAGCTTTCAGGCATTTCAGGCAGAGTGGTGCACCACTTCCTTGGGCCAGGACGATGTTCAAAGCAAATGCCAAGATGGAGCGTCCATCACTTTGGTTCACTGAGTGACTTTAATGAAGAGCCTCACCCTTTCTCCCCACCGCCCTCCATGACTGATACTACATATGCATTGAGTATGAAATAAACCTTTCTTGTGTTACACCGCTGTCGGGGGGTTGTTACTGTAGCATAGCATGGCCTAACCTGACTGATACAGCCTCTATGATGCGGAACCATTCAGCTCTGCCTTGATCTACATGCACACTGTCACACTCAACTAATTCTGGTGCTCACCAAACAAAAAAAGATCCTGCAGGTAATAGAATCCACACTATGCAAAAGGTAGTTTACGGCATCTTTTTATAGTTGATGACTCTCTTTGAGGTCTCACCCCTCGCCCTCAAGAGACTCATCAACATATTTTTTCTAAACAAAATGGTGGAGACTCCAAGAAGAATTCTGGAGAAGGAACTTCTAAGTGGCACAAAAGAAACATGTTCTGGTAAGTGCCATGAAAAAGGTAGGTGTCAACATAGTGGGGGCACCAGAAATAGTAGGATTAATTTGGATTTAAGATGCCTTCAGGAGGGAGGTGATATCCTCCAAACCCTCACGAAAGCTCTTCTGTGAGCAAGGAAGGGAATAATTCCCTAAGAATCTAATTTGAAGGGGGCTCTGAACTCTAAAGCTGAGGTTGGAAGCGCTGGCAAACTTGAAGAAGGAAGAAGGAGCTCTGTGGTGCTCGGCCCTCTGCGTCACCGGGCCAAACCTTCTAGGTGTGCTGGTGCCAGAGCCTTGGCAGACCTCCCCAATCCTGTCCCCTCCCAGCCCACTCCCCAGACCAGCATGCACAAAGATCAGTTCTTCCTGATTTCACCCCTGCCTCACTTCTCTCTCCCTCTTACCTGCCAGCCCCACCACATCTGAGGATAGCAGACAGATCACTTGACCAATATATGTTATGACATGACTCCAGCCTAGGAGTTACAGGAAAAACCCCTACACAGTTCTGAGACGTTCAGGAAGCCTGTATGTAATGTACAAGAAATCAACCCTACAGGACCTTTATGACACACCAAGGCAAGCACTCATGGCCGACCCTTAAAAACAGATCTGTCATCGCCCAAAACCACTTCATCATCCACATCTAGGGCCAGAGCTCTCGGGCTGCCCAGCCTCCACTACAGCATCCTGCTCACGCTTGCCCTACTACACTCTGTCCTAAGTGGCTCATCTCCCTATTTCACATCCCACATCAAAACCTATCTGACCTGTGTCCCGTTGTCTCAAGGATTTTACAAGGAAATTTCCATTTTATGCTGTTAACGGCTCACTAGGAAGATACTTAATTTAACCAAACCACTTCTGGGGATGCTATATCTTTATATCTTCTTTTTTTTTTTTAAATCTTTTTTGGTGTGGAAGATTCGCTCTGAGCTAACATCTGCTGCCAATCTTCCTCTTTTCTTTTTTGCTTGAGGAAGATTAGCTCTGCGTTAACATCCATGCCAATCTTCCTCTATTTTACACATGGGTTGCCACCACAGCATGGCTTGACAAGTGGTGTAGGTCCACGCCTGGAATCCAAATCTGCGAACCCAGTCCACCGAAGCCAAGCATGCCAGACTTAACCACTATGCCATGGGGCCAGCCCCTATATCTTTATATTTTTAATGTAAAGACATGCATTACTCGTAGAGGAATTTTTCAGTTTGCAATGGGTCACAATAGACAGAAGACCCTTTTGATGTCATGATGGACAAAAGACCTTTTCTTGAGTACCTCACCCTTCATGTCATTCTATATATCACATATGCCAAATAAGACCCTTACACACAACTCTGAAAATACCACGTAAGTATCCATTCTCAAAGAAACAACTTTGCCATTGCTAGAGGGAAAAGGGTCAGATTAGATAACTCTGCTGAGTGGTAAAATTCCCCTAAAGAGGAAATCACTTCTCTCAAAGACAGAAAAGCAGCTCTAAGAAGCCCAAGTCCTGAGGATATTGTCAGTGAAAACACACATAGGCTATAGCTCGTTATTAATCAATTAATTCTCAGCTGACTTTGTCCCAAATCGTCCAGCAGATGGAATAAGAAGAGATTTATAAGCTGCGTGCATTTAAATTAATATTTTTAAATGGCATGAGTGTGTAATTTATACTTTCAAAGAAGACATCCACACCAGATCAGGCAGAGTTGTTGTTTTTTTCCCCTTCTATATGCCTCTATTTTTAATTCCTTTCTGGGGGAAGACAACAGTTCTAAGTTTGTTTTGTTTTGTTCTTTTGTGGCTCAAAATAACCGTGTTCTTTCTGCTTCAGTAAATCATTACTGCAGCTTGAAAGGGTTCCTGGAAAGTTCTAGTTCCATTCAGTCTTTTGGAGGAGAAGTAACCCACAAATGTGAAGAACTAGAAGCTTCATCCACAAGGAAGTCTGCTTCAGGAAGACATCAACTGTATTAATCAGGATAGGCAAGGTTATGCTGCAGTAACAAGGAAACCCAAAAATTCCAAAGACTTCACATTTCATCATTTATTTCTCACTTATACAAAGTCACTTTGGGTCTGGCAGCTCTCCAAAGTAGCTTCTTTTAAAGAGATGACTCAGGGATCCAGGCTGGTTTTATCTCATGCTTCTACCTCTGCGATTGCCATAAGAGGGCAAAGGAGAGCATGGGGAAGCAGGCAAGGTTTTCTCACCAACTCAGGCTGGAAGTGACACACATAATTTCTGTAGAGTCCACCCAACTGCAAGGGGCCATGGAAGCATGGTAGAGTCCATGGTTACCTGGTAATCATTAAATGTCTTTCCACATTGGTTATCACTTTACAGTGTTGGGACTCTTTATTATGTTGTTACCTACTTAGCAACTCTTGAATACCAGCCTTTAAAGTTTGTGCTCCAAGTTCACCATGAAATCATGACCAGAGGTGACAAGTGGATACAGAACACTCTGCAACTCACCAAGTATGTGGTGCAGGTGTGTTTATCAGAACTCAAAGGTTCCCTCTCCTCTCTTTGTCCTCTGAGTATCCCAGGAGTACCACATGGAACTACTTCCTGTGCTTTGGGAAGAGAAGAATGGACTAGAGGAGGGTCACCCTGAGCTTCTGATGAGAGACCTGCTCCTCAGAAGCAGAATAAAACTCATCAGGGTTGGGGAACAAGTGAGGACTGGCCAAGAGCACCCACGCTTGGAGAATTTCATTGCAAATCTTCCTCTGCCTGGGACCTGGCAGATAAATGAGACCATTATTCCCAAACACCAGAAGGAGGACTGACTGTTAAAAGTATATATAGACTCTAGAAATTCTAAGTCAGTCAATGTAGTATGGAGCCAGGAATCTGCATACTAATAAACACCCCCAGGTAATCCTAATATACAACCATGTTTGGCCGCCATTGCACTGGAGGAAAATACAAGGTCCCCGCTAGTACTAGGATTGACTTATTCAGTTTTAAAATGAGAGCCTGGGGCCGGCCCCATGGCCGAGTAGTTAAGTTCGCTCACTCTGCTTCGGCAGCCCAGGGTTTTGCTGGTTCGGATCCTGGGTGTAGACATGGCACCACTCACCAGGCCATGCTGAGGCAGCATCCCACATAGCACAGCCAGAGGCACTCACAACTAGAATATACAACTATGTACTGGGGGGATTCGGGCAGAAGAAGAAAAAGAACAGATTGGCAACAGATGTTAGTGCAGGTGCCAATCTTAAAATAAAATAAAATAAGAGCCAAAGCCAAGTAATTGATTTGAACCAAACCAAGATCAGCAGACCACTGAGCTCTCATCAACATATGGTGGAGGGCAAAGGGGCTGAGACTGGTCTTCATATTGACAACAGACTAGCACATCACATAAGTGACTGGTCCCCTCGTTTGGAAACCAAGTCTCCTAAACGGAAGCCGTGGTTGCATTTTCCCTTTAGTGACAAGTGGAACTCCCTTGAAGGATGTTTATAGGCTTGGAACAATGAGTTTGAGGTGGGAACAAATTCTAATGAACAAAATCTTTGCTAATGGTAAGTACTACTGGCTTTTCCATTCCATGCCAGATTGGGAATCCACTTGGGACACAGGCACATGGATGGGTCTAAAAGAACAGGACTTCACTCTGGACCTGTGGGTTTGCTTCTTGTCTCCTCCACAACTGTGGTTAGGCCCATCACTTTACAAGAGCACAACTTTGTGGCAAGAGATTTATCATACCTATTGAGCTATGAGAGGGGTGATATGAATGTGTGGATAGCTTGGGAGAGCTGAGAATGCTAATTTAGAGATTGAAGAAAAGTTGCATAACATATAGTAGAACATGGTCAGTGCTCCGTATCTGCGGGTTCCACATCTGCGAACTCAACCAACCATGGATGCAAATGCCTATGATGGTTGTTATGTCTGTACTGAAAATGTACAGATTTGTTTTTTCTTGTCATTATTCCCTAAACAATACAGTATAACAACTATTCACATAACATTTACATTGTACTAGATATTATAAGTAATCTAAGATGATTTAAAGTATACAGGAGGATATACGTAGGTTATAGGCAAATACTATGCCATTTTATATAAGGAACTTTAGCATCTGCAGATTTTGGTATCCGTGGAGAGCCCTAGAACCAATCCCCCATGGATATCGAGGGACAACTGTATGTGTTTTCCACTTCTCACTCCTGCCTCACATATCACTGTAAACCCTAGAGGTCAAGTATCATGTCAGGCCTTGGGATCTTCCTCTTGGGGCAGAGTGATTGAGGGGTAAGAGTGTTCCAGAGTTGAGACTGGGCTCAAAGCAGTAGAGCCATCCACTAGCCTAGGGTTGTCATGGGTGAGGTTTGGAGGAAATTTCTGGAGGGAATATTTTATGAGCTTCTGAGTGGTTCTGACGTAGATATTCAGATGCTGAGTTACCAGATCAAGTTTCAGCAAGAAAAGAGGGTAAGAAGCAATGTTTGCTCTGGTTATTCTGGGGACAGGATGGATGTTGAAGCAAAAGGAATGTTGCCACCTCCTCCAGCATACCCACCCCTCCATCATGGACCACTGCAGGCTACTGGAGTGACTGAGGACCAGAAAGCGTAGCACCCACTGGATACTACCCACTCTCCAGATTGACCCATGCCCCCTGCGGCAATGGGGTGCCAGCTTTCAGGGTCATGGAGATATAGTGTCCTTCCCAGCTCTGCCACTTCCAAGCTGAGAAAATTCTCAAACTCTTCCAGTCTCCTCACCTATAAAATGGGACAACTAGACCCACCCCACTGGGTCCTGGTGAGAATTAAATAATGTAATGCAGTTAAAGAACTCAGTACTGAGCCTAGGTAAGTATCCAAGAGCCTAGGTCTTAGCTTCCTCACCTAGAATGGCACCTGCCCTACCCGTCTCCCAGAACCACTGGGGGATGATGAAAGGGCAAAAGTCCTGTAAATACTAAAATCCTGTGTGGCTCTGTAGGTGATTTTTGTCATGTTCTCAGCGTTCCTGAATGTATACAGCATGAGTTCAATCCATGCTCCATCCTGTGTGGAAATGGTTTTTGCTAGTAGCTGGAAAGCCAGGCCAGGATGGAGGTATTTCAAAACATCCAAGTGATTTGGGCTAGAGCACCAACTTTAGGAATATCAAGGAGGGAACCAGGGAGAAGCAGACTTCTGAACAACCAGTATAGCTCTGTGGACTCTGTGTGTGTCTGTGTATGTGTGAGAGAGAGTTAAGAGACAGAGAGAGAGAGAGACTGCCTTTGGACTGACTAGGAGACTTCCCTTCATCACCATGCTGATTTAAACTGCCAAGACTGCAGCCTGGACAGACCCCTGAGGAGGAAAGACAAGAGGAAAACAGAAGGCGACTCAGGATACAAACACTTCATTGTTGCAGCGCAATAAATGGATTCACTCTTTTGCTAAATGTCAAGTTAATATTTCTCCTGGCACCAGCTGCGTCCCTCCCCTCTGCCCCCCACCATAAGCCTGGTCTCCCAGAAGCCTGCCCTTCAGCAGCTGCCCAGCCTCAGCACTGGGAACTGAGGAGGCAGGAGTGGCTGGCACAGCAAACGCAAACACGCCCAGCCCAGCCACAGAGGGGAAACAGTCTTTGTGTGGAGTGAGATCTTCTGACAGCCCTGAGCTCGAGCTGTGGGGAGCTCCGGGCTTCAGGCTGAAGCTCTGGCACCTGACCATGCCAGGGAGTGGCACTAACAGAAGTTCTCCCTGTCCTGCTCACAGGCAGGGAATAGGCAGGCAGGGAGAGAGGACAACCTTCAAGGCTAGTTACCAGCTGGGACCTTGTGTTCACCTGCACTGCCCCAACAGGTCTCCTTGTCCCCAGGCCATCCTTCACAGTATCAGCAGTGTCTCCCCAAATGGATGACCTGCCCAGGTCACACTCTCACTCTGAATCCTTCCCAAGCTCCTCTAGCTTTCAATAGAAAGCCCAAACCCTTAGCAAGCCACTGAGGATTGAGTTTGACCCCATTCCTCTGAACGCACACGGCCCCTTAAGTTTCCCCCTTGCCCAGCCCTTATCATACAGAATAATGGTTGTCTATTTTGGGATCTTCTCCTCAATTCTTTAGTGCAGGGTTTGCATGCCCAGTGCCACCTTGCACCCTTGCACAGGGTCTGGGTGAGTGAATGTGCTCAGCAGTGACCGAAAGGTCATTCATTCATTACTCAGACCACTGTACACATTGTTCCCTGGTCTAACTTTCAGCTTTCTTCACTCCAAAAACCATTAAGATAGTCCCTCTCTCTAGAGTGTCCTCTCCATCCTGTTCATTTTCACTGTCCTAATCACACTTTGCAGCTTAGCTCAAGGTCCCCTGCAAGACTCACCTTCTCCCTGAAGCCTCTAAACTGTTCGACTTTTTCTAAGCTTCTATCATACCCGATTAACTGTATCCCCCACGTGGAACTTCATAAGGGAAGGCTTTGTAATAGTTATTTAACACCTCTGAACCTAACCTGTAAGCATGGTTAATAATAGGTTTGCCACAAGTTTTAAATTAAGACACAACATAAATAAAGCATGTTGCACAGTTCTTGGCACATAGTAAGTGCTCAAAATAGGTTTCTTCGATGGTGATGGTGGTGACGATGATGGTGATAACTCTTGTTTTATATCTCAAATTGTCAATCCTCTCGTTAAGGGGAAGAACCACTACTTACTTTGCATTGACAAGCTTCAAAGCATATAGTCTAATGCTTTATCCTTAGTGGGAGCTTACTGATAATATTAATACTATTGATAATGTTTTATATTACTGATATTAATCATGCTTGCAGGTTTGACAGCATAGAATCATGGAGAGAGCATTGGATTAGAGGTCAAATACTGACTTTTACTCCTGCTTTTAGTCAGCTTCCTCTGCTACATAAAAATGAGTTTTCTAGAAGGATCTGAGGTTCCATCTAGTGATGATATTGCAATTCTGTGGTTATTAATGAGACTAGCTGACACCAAAGTGCCCTGGCCCTCCATCCAGATGGGTCATCCCTACCCTGTATGCCTTGGAACACAAATGCAAGCACACCACTGGGGAAATGGCCGAAACTGGGATTTATGGTTTCAACCAACCAACAGAACACCAGCCTCACTGCAACACGCAAATGTTTTCTGTTTTAAAGGTTACTCCAGGCAGCACCATGGTTGACATTCCCTCTCCCAGCAGTGGGTTAGCAGCAGCAGTTACAGCAAAATGATCCAGATAGGCGGTGCTTATTATCCCTTCTGCATGGCACATCCATTTCTGCTTCTGGACCCACGCTTTATGCCTCTTAATGCAACTACACCTGCCATCTCTGGCTTCCAGAGTATCACTACCCTCTTAACTGGACAAGCTTGGATCATAAGCAGAACAAGAAACTGAGCATCAAATCCTATCCAATACCAACCACGTCTCCTACAGCTGCTTGGAAAAGTTCATCCCTCCCTTTCTCCCCTGAGGACTCCATGGGAGTGGACACAGGATGATACTGAGGTTCAGAGTGTGGGCTCTACTCCACTGCTTACTGCCTAACTGGGTTCTCTTGAGCAATTTACCTAGTCTCTCTGTGTCTCATTTTCTTCATCTATAAACATGTGATAGTTACCCATATTGCCTAGGACCATCATGGTTGTGGAGATTAAATAAAAGAATACATGCAAAGCACTCAGGGCAGAGCCTGGCTCTTATTTATTTCTTTGATTTTGGCACTAACCACACTGGAAAACCAAAATCTCAGGCAAGCAGGCCATACTATAAAGCAAAGAGTCAAACCTGACAAGTCCCAATAAGGCCAGAGAAAGCAGAAAAGGGCCACTTACTGACCTTGAAGATTATCCTTTAAAAATGTCTAAAGCATGTCAGCATGTGTGTACTCAGACAGTGCTAGTGTGACTTCCTACAAGGTTTAGAAAAATGTCCTATGGAAGATAAACTGAGCTAAAAACACAGGCGTAGTTTAAATAAAATGTTCACCCACTCCAACGCCCAGGCTCCTGTCCATGGTCCTGAAAAAGAGAAGAGGCCAAAGACTGATAGGAAGCCATGACTTCTGAGAGATTGCCAAGGAGGAAAGAGGGAGACTCTTTGAAATCATGTTTATGTAAACACACTTATTGAGAACAAATGTGATTTGGCTTAGCAACTTGGCTTCCCCACCTATTGTGCTCCCAGTTCTAAACTTATCATCAAAAAGAACCTCATAATGCATACCAGAGCTAACATAAACTACTTGAGGAATCATTGGCTCCCCTCTGTTGGCTTGGACAATAAGAAATTGAAAAACATGGGTCTCTTATCCTGAAATTAGTTAATTCTTCTATTCTCTAATTTACCTACTTCAAAGAGGTGGCAGAGAACACTTATTAAGTGTGAGGCTCTGGAGTCAAACTACCTGGATTCCAATCCTAACTCCTCACTTATCAAGAGGTAACTTTGGGCAAGTTCCTTCATGTCTTCATGTCTCAGTTCATTCATCTATAAAAACAACCATAAAAATAGTACTCAGTTTGGGGCCGGCCCGGTGGTGCAGTGGTTAAGTTTGCACGCTCCACTTCAGCAGCCTGGGGTTCACAGGTTCAGATCCTAGGCGTGAACCTAGCACTACTCGTTAGGCCACACTATGGCAGTATCCCACATAAAATAGAGGAAGATTGGCCACAGATGTTAGCTCAGGGCCAATCTTCCTCACACACACACACACAAAATAGTACTCAGTTCATAAGGTTATTTTAAAAATTAAACAGGATAATGCACCTAAATCTCTCAGAAAGTGCATGTATCATAGTAAGAACTCAGTAGGTATAAGTGTTAAGTTATTAATATTATAATTGTCTTTGTTGTTATCATTATTCCAAATCAGACTTAACCAAGACAAAACTTTCTTTTTCTCTCCTACATCTTGGTTTGCATGGATGCCCTTCCTTCTCTCTGCTCCGATTGTCTGCTCCCTTCTAGCGCTCTCCTAAGCAAACTGTGGAGACTCATCAAGTAAGACATGAGGAGAGTTTGTTTACTCACCCACCCACTGAGTTCAACATAAAAAGAACTCAGGAATTTCTTAAAATGTGAGAGAGTAAAAACACAAAGGCCACAATTCCCCTAAGAGCCATGGATAGCTTAAGTGCCCGCAGTCCACAGCACAACAGAGCCACTCTCCACCCCTTGCTCAGTCAGGCTTGAGGCCACCCCCCATGTGCTTCTCCATCACTCTGTCAGCCTCCAGAGGAGCCCAGTAGGCTCACAAGGCTGACATAATCTGTGCAGATCCCCAAAGCCAAGGCCTCAACTGCTTGGCTCCTTTGAAGAAAGCTCAATGTTAGCTCAGCGTTCCCAGTCTGTGACCCAGAAAATTCAGCAGTCAGGATGGAAGACAAGCAAAGATAATGACCCCATCTAATCCTGAACTCACGATACCTAAACACTGCCATGCACCTTAGTTCACTCAATCTTCTTAGCATCTCTCCAAAGCAGGCAATGAGTGTCCTCCTCATTATACAGAAAAGGTAGCTGAGGCCCAGAGATTGATATGACTTGCTAAAAGTCACACTGCTACCACTGAATGGCAAATTCAGGACAACCCAGGCTGGCTCTTTAGGCAGCAAGATTTAGTGGGAAAAACATGGAAAAGCAGCCAAGGAGAACTCTGAATCCCAGTTCCACTTACCAGCTGCGTGATTTTTGGAAAGTGACTTAACTTATGAACACTCACTTTCATCATCTGAAAAATGGAAATACAGAGTATTTTCCATTCAGGATGTGGGAGGGTGAACAATAATGCCAGCAAAGCACTGAGCCTACCATCTGACACAGAGATGAGGTTAAATAAAAAGACACTATTGTCATTATTGTCACTGTCAAGCCAGCTCAGTTCTATTTCCAATGTGCAAAGACACACAGAATCTAGACTAAAGGAGGCAGTGACATACACTGGCTTCAAACAAATGCAGTGTCCTACTGTACCCTCCCCTCCCCCTCTGATGTACCTGCCAGTCACATACCTGGGCTGCAAGGAGCTCAGTTATCACATGTGGCTTATCTGTTGAACTTTTCAATCTCATTCTGGCCTGGCTCACCCCACTTGGCATACTCTCAGACTCCTAACACTGACTGGTAGCAGGTTTGAACATGAAGAATATAATAGCTAATAACTTAGGAAACCCTGCTCATCCTCACATTCAATTTATACAATAGTCCTTTATGATGTACGGCATCATGGCAATGGTAGGTCAAAGAAACATCTATTTCTATAAGCAATCTTTCCTGCCTTGACTAAGTAGAACAAATAAGGATGAAATGATGCCAAAAAGGGAGGCAGTGAAAAACATTTTATAATTATTGATATTCAAACCACCAAAATCCTCATTTTTATTTAACAAATGTAGCAACGATCAAGAAGATAGATAATCTTTCCCCTTCCTCAAATTGCCCGATGGAGCACTACTAAGCCTTAAAGAAATAAATTTGAGATTATCTGCTCTTCTGGCTTTTCCAGCCTGCTACTTCCTTTCACTTAGTGGATAATCTAGAGATGTCTGTAATTAACTAAATGATACCATGCACATAGATGGGATCCACTCAAGGCTACAAATATTCACAGTGCCAGGTATACTTTTCAGTATACCTGGGTCCTGGAAATACAATGAAAGACAAGACATGGTCCCAGCCACCAAGGAAGTCACCACCGAGTGTGGGAAAGAGACTATAGAGGCAACTACAAAGCACTGTGGTGGGCCAAGTGCTTTGGGCTGGGGAAGCACAGAGGAGGGGCACTTTACCTGAACTCAGGAGATTCAGCTCAAAGAGTTGGCCAGAGAGGGAGAGGGGGAAAATAAGAGGAATTTGCTCTGGATCAAGAACACTTGGGCAAAAACCCATTTATCACAGAGCTTGAGGACCTCAGTGTAGTCACTGCAAAGATGTGAGGTGGTGAGCAGCAACTGAGGATCCACAAATACAGCAACTCCCAGTCACCTACCCAGCATTGCTCCTTGCTTGCTCAAGAGCTGAGGCAGCCCCCAGCTGCTGCCACCTTCCGCTGGCAGTGCTAGTTCCAGGTGAGCTTCTCTGCCCCAGGGCTGTGGATGATTTGATGTCTCCTTCAAGCTCAGCCCTGAAGCCCTGCCTCCCCACCCGCTGCTGTAACCCTAGGTACCCCTCCACCTGCCTCCTTGGGTGGCAGAATGAACAGCCCTGCCATCTGCTTCCCTCCCCAAAGCACCAGATATGAAACACTGGGGATTTATGGGGTCACCAGGCAGAGCTAGCAGCGTTTTAAAGTGACAAGAAACTAGCAGTCTACTTGAACACATTGGCAGGATGGCAGCAAGAAAGCCAGAAGAAGATAGATTAGGGACTGAAAGAAAAGAAATGGAAACCACAGAAGCACATACCTCTCAGAAGAAAGTCATTTAACCAGCCTCATCCAGGTTCCAAATTTCAGACTAACTCAGAGAGATACTGGATTACTTTAGCTGTGAGTGTGTGTTAATCTAGTTAAAGACAATTTTTCTAGTTTCAAAGGTGAAATTAACAAAGAAGAGATCCTTCTCTCTTTAACCAATAGGGCCGTTACACAGAGAATGCAGACTCACCAGCTATGAGTTAAACAAACACATGTTGTCATTCTGCTTCCTGCCTGTAGTTCCAGGATGGCCTCATATGGTCAAGTTGGATCTTGATTCTGCCAGTCAGTTCCAAAGGTAAAAAAAGCAATGGCATAGATGGTATAGAGCAGAATGTGAGCTCTACTACCTTGGACTGCCCTGGAGAGAGGGCCTATTGGCTCCACTCTTAATGGACTAAGTGAGTGAGACACAGCGTCCATCAAGAATGGCTTGGAAAATAACCCACAGTCTTCTTAAACCACATCACCACAAACTAATCAGATGCTTATAATTCCAAAATAACCTTTGTGCCTAAATTCAAACTACCAGACTGCAATGAAATTGCAGCATTTTTAGCCCTCAACTCATTTTTGGCTCAAAAGGATAACCAGAGCCTCAGAGCGTTTGCTCACAGGATCCATGCACCTTGAGAGGTCTCTCCCCAGACAACAGCTCCAGTGCATCCTGCATCAGAGGACATCTCAGATGAGATGCACTTGTGTTACCTGAGAATACTACAGAGTATATATACCACTACAGAGGCTGAAGTGTTGCCTAATTGAGGATCTTCCTTAAAGAGGATGTGAGTGTGATGTACATAATTGGTGCATTTTTCACGCTTCTGAGACTAAGCTGTGAGCTCCTTGCGGGGTGGAAGCCACTTCCTCACCTCATTATTGCTTGAAGCATGTAAAAAGATTTCAACACATTATTCGTGGAATAAATCAATGAATGAAAGAAACATATTAGGTGAATTACAGAAATAATAAGATAAAGCGAGCCCTGAGAGATTTCCTCATCGTCTTCAGCCATTTGGTTAACTGTCATTAATTTGATGACACCCCTATGGAAAATTCACAAGTCACTCACCTGACTCCACTGCACCCGTCTCCTTTGCCTTGTTTTACTTTTCTCCAGGCTGCGTATTACACCATCTGACTTAGAAACATTTTACGTGGAAATGTGTTGATGTTCACATATTGTGCAAGCCAAAGAGCAGGGATTTTATCTCATTTGTTCACTGCTCTGGCAAACCTAGTACTGGCCCCTAGCAACAGTTCACTAAACTTTTTCGGAGAGCTTTAAGCATGAGACTTTTTAAAAACTGCTGCATCTCTAAATAGAAACAACTGAAGATGTTTCTGATCCATGTACCAAAGATTTTTATATGTGTAAATTAATCAATTAAGACGTATGTGAGGACTCCTATTCTAAAAAAAGTAACCATTTCATTTTCATGTTTTTTTCAAAAATTTTGCAACTTGGCCCCAATATATCATTTGAGCTTTATTACATTATCATCATCTTCTTCATCACCATAACCACCTACACCACCACCATCAGCAGCAATTACAGAAAACATTTACCACTGCCTATTGAGTACAATGTGTTTTGATGATAGGTGTTTGGGGGACATAAAACAAATGAGATGCTAAGCTCCCTGTCCTCAAACTGCCCGTCCAATGGAAGTGTGAAGACATACACATGAAACATGTACTGACTGTCAAATGAGAGGTTAAACCAGGGCTATCTGATACAAATAAAACAATGTGAGCTACCCAGGAAATTTAAATTTTTCTAGTAGCCACATTAAAAATTTAAAAGAAACACAGCCCAATATATCCAAGATATTATCATTTCAACATGTACCCAATATTTTAAAAATTTTGTCAATGAGATATTTTACATTCTTTTTTGTACTTATTCTTTTTTATTTAGTCTTTATATATGTATAGGACACAGCACATCTCAATTCAGAGCAGCCATACTTCATGTGTCTAATAGCCATGTGTGGTTAGTGGCCACATCAACTCATACTGGACAGCTCAAGGTTAGACCAAAGGGTTTTCAGAGTATAGAGGAGACGAGTACCTTAGTGGTCAACAGAGTCTGGAGAAGACCCCATGAGAGTCACCCCTCCTCCCTCCTTTCTTCTTCCTCTTTCCTTCCCTCCCTTCCCCCTCCACCCACCATTTGGAAGCAAGGGTGATGGTTGCAGGAATGCACAGGCATCCCAAGAAAGAAACAAAGGGAGTGCCTAGTCCCACCCACTGAGAACTCCTGCTCCACCCCACCTCTTCTCTCAGTCAGAAAAGGTGAAATTCCATGCCAGTGCCAATGAGAGACCTGGGTCTTTGCCCACAAGCACTATAATCAGATTCCTCTGATCTCAAAAGAAAAGCATATTCAGGCTTTAGGCAACCCTAGGGACTCAGACGTGTTCTCAACCCTTGCATGCATCAGACTTACCTGGAAAGAATTTTTAAAGTTAAGATGCCACAAACATACACCCCCAGATTCTGATTTAATTGGTCTAGAGTGAAGCCTGGGGATTCTGGCATCTTTTAAAGGTTCGTAGGTGAGTCCAATGCATGCCTAAGACCGAAAACCACTGGGCTAGGGTAGGATCCACAGGGTGGAGGAGAGGAAGGAATGGCCTGTTAGTTATAGATGCCACAGTTATCCACAGTGTTTTATGTACATTTTCTCATTTGATCCATACCATAATCCTCTGAGATAGGTGTCACTAACCCAATTTTACAGGGAGGAAACTGAGGCTCTGAGAGACTAAGTGACTTTTCCAGGGTCACACAGTTAGCAATTGCCAAAGAAAGAAATTCAAACCAGGTCTGACTCCAAAACCCACACTCATCCCTCCTTATCAGCCCTTGTCCCTCCTCATTATCAATTCTGTCTCTATCTCCCCCACCCCAATTCTTGGTCCAAGGTGAGAAACTGGGATGGGAATGAGAGGATGAAGATAACCAGGTAGGAAGGGGTTCTGCGTTGGCGGGGGGGGGGGGGTGGTGGCGGTTTGGGGGTTGGAATGGAGTTGGGAAAGAACAATAGTAGTGGATGCATCAGGGAGGGAGAAGCATCCTTCACCAAAGGCCAGCCTTTCCTGGCAGACTTTTGCCAATACTGAAGAGACTAAGCATTGAAAGAGCACATGCGCAAAGGGCACCAATGTTGATCGCTAAACTTGTTTGGTATCAAAACAAAGAGGTAGTGAGGAGAAAAGATGCCCCAGAAAAAAATACCATTATCTATCTCCCACAGAGGAGCCAGCCTTCTCTCCTCAGTGGATAGACTGGAAAGAAGGCCAGAGAGGAGAAGAGGAAGAAGAAAAGGGCTGTGAGCAAAGACAGAGTCTCTTTCTTAGAGTTCTCACCCTGGAAAATCACCAAGTACTGAAAAATTAACTTAATACAAAGATAAAGGAAGAAAAAAACAGAGGAAGGAAAGAAGGAGGGAAGGAAGGAGGGAAGGAAGGAAGGATCTGGTAATACTGGAAGAGAAATCAGTCTTGCCTGACAGTATTTAAATTGAATGTCTGTGAGCAGGGCTCATAATTTTTAGTGAAAGTAGAAGCTATTAAAAAGTCGATGCACAAGATTAAAATTTAGAATGCTATTTTAATAATACTGAATTCTACTCAATTTCAAATGGCTGTCATTTTTAAGCTCCATCAATTTGGGAACGTTTGATTGATGGCGTTGGAAGCTGAGTGATGGGAAGTTTGAACTTGGCAGGTCCAGCTCAGCAGACACAGCCAGAGATGAGATAAGCTCTCATCCTCAAGGAAGTAAGCCGACCAGGTTAACCGGCCAACTCTGAGACTGTTCACCTGTCAAATGGGGCTAATAATATCTGCTGTACTTAAAGGAACAAGTGGCATAAGAGGATGAATGAACCAATGCCAAAAGCAAAGTACTATGAAGGTCAAGAATTCATCATACAGAGCCAGCCCTGATGACCTACTGGCTAAAGCTCAGTGTGCTCCTCTTTGGCAGCCAGGGTTGGGCTCCCAGGTGCAGAACCACACCACTCATCTGTGAGTGACCATGCTGCGGCGGCAGCTCACATAGAAGAACCAGAAGAACTTACAACTATACACAACTATGTACTGGGGCTTTGAGGGGGAAAAAGGAAGAAAAAAGGAGGAAGACTGGCAATAGATGTTAGCTTAGGGCGAATCTTCCCCTGAAAAAAAAAAAAAGAAAGAATGCATCATACACCTATCATGTGGGGCCTTTGCTAGGTCACTGGTTCACAGACCATCTTCTTCTGGAAGCTCCTTCCACCCCACTTCTCATTTCTAACTCAGAGAGTCAGTCAACAAGCAGTTGGACTAGTTAGTGCTAGGATAGAGCTATTCTCAGGCTGTTCTGGAAGTCAGAGGAAACTCATCTGTTACCTTCATTAGACCTATCACCCTGAGAGACTGGGATTTTGTTCTGTGTAACAGCACTGTGCCTGGTATATAGTGCGTTGGACCTCAATAAATATTTGTAGGTCTCTCATTCAACACACTCCTTTGCCCTCATGAGTTTTGGCTATAGTTGGGGCAATAAATAAACATTTACCAAATAGCATAATACGAGCACTAATGGAGAAACAGAGTGCTAGCAGTGAGAACAGAGAAAAAAAGATTTCTACTTGATCTTGAAAAATCAAATTAATATCTTCATTTTTTATTATCATTGTGGTCATCTTTAGTGTTGTTCGCAAATATCTCCTGCTCTTCACATCCGGAGCACACGGTAGGAGTACATTTCCCTGCTCCCTTTGAAGTTAGGCTAAGCCATGTAACCTACGTTGGCCAATGAAATGTCCACAGAAGTGGCATGAGTCACATCTTGGCAGAAACTTCAGAAGCCGTGCATGATTCTCCATGTTCTCTCCCCGACTGCAGAGACAGCGAAAGCGCATGTGAAAATAAACGCTCTGGGGGAAAAATGTAATCCAGAAGCCTGTTCCAGTAGAAAGCACGAGGAGCATGAAACATGAGTGGGAAGCACAGTTTTGCTGCACTGCCCTACGAGATTTGGGGTGGTTTGTTACTGAAGTCTCTCCTCACGGATCTAGTCACGTCCAGAAGAGCTCCAGCGAAGTCCCCGTAAGGGAGTGGGTGAGAGAGCCAGAGGGTCTTGGGAGTGAAAAGGAAACAAGATTCTAGTCTCTCCCTGGTCACACACACTGTACTTTTTTCCACAGGGACACTCTGAAAAGACCACTCAGTTTCCAAAAGCCCCTGAGTTAGGAAGCCTAGACTCCTGCCTTTTATGTCTCCACCTCCTGCCCTCACCCACAGCAAGAATGCATTGGTGCCTTACGGCAGTCATGCTAAGTATGGGGCAGGATCCCTAGCTCTGGAGCCGGTAGAATAAACAGGCAACCCGTGGCTGCTGCTTCTTGCCTTGGATGGCTCCACCTCAGTTTCCCTCAGCCCCACAGGGAGAATCCTCAGTTTCAGTCAGGGTTCCCTACAGACCCTAAGCCTCCTAAGCTCCTGTTGTCCCCACTGCCTCCTGCTTCTTATTTCTGGGCCTTCAAAGCCTGTTCCCATTCATCTCCTCCAGAAAGAGCCACACGAACTCCAGCCCATTCTGTTCTTATCCTACCAGCTCTGATGAACCATTTGACACCCAACCATACCTTGTCACAGGAATAATGTTACCTCGTTCACCTGGGCAAGTTTGGTCTCTTCAAAGGAGGGGTGAACCTCTAAATCTTGATGCCCTCATTTGTGAACTGGGGTCACAGCTCTGCCCACCCGTTGGGTGAGATGATATATCCAAAGCACCTGTCTTGGGGCCTGGCATATAACAGGTGCTCCATAAATGCAAGTCTCCTCCCAGTTCCCGTTCTCCACACAAAGGTCTGAGCTTAGAGGGGTTGGGGGGGAGCAGGGGATAGCTCTTCCCCGCCCCAAGGAAGCCCAGATGTGCCCCAGAGATGTGTCTAATGCATCTATTCTCAATAGGGGCAATATCTCCTCCCAGGAGGCAAAAACTGGCATTTGGGGTGCAAAAAAATCTTACACCTCTTATGTACAAGCACAGATATACATACAGTACATAAATAGATATACAGTATCTCTGTGACATTAAAATTTCATTGGTGGAGGGGAGATGATTAGGAAAAAATGTTTTGAAAGTCTCCATAGGTGGGCAGTAATGAAAAATAGGTTGAGAAACACTGGTCTGATGTTACCTCCAACCTAAAACGGGGCAGCCTCTCTCATGCCCATCTCAGTTGAGCCTCTTATCACCTGTCTCTTACATTTCCTCTCTTGTGTCGCTTCCAAATCAATAATATGACATTTTCAAAAATTCTGTGAAATCCACATTCATTCCTCCTCCTCGTGCTTCTTGGCCTCTCTGCTCCTTCACTGATCTAATCTGCTGCCTCTCCTGGGATGTGAGCCGTGCAGTTGGCTGCGGAGACAGCAGGCACTGGAGAGCTGAGAGACTCTAGTGTTGGTTTTCCAGACAGACAGATGTGACTGTGTTCATACCCGCCTCCAGCAGCAGCAGGGCAGGAAGGAGCTGAGCGCTTCTGTCGCCCCTGCACTCGGCCACCCAGCTCCACTCAGAATGGCTTGCCTGCAACTTTCATGAGAACTAAATGAGCCGCCTCCCCCCACCCAAGAGCTGACGGTTACCCACTGTTAGGGCTTCAGTTGCTTTGCTGGAAAATGGCAGACACCGTAGTTTGGCTCACCCAAGATGGATTCCCAGCCTGCCTATCCCAGAGGCTGGAAAGCTAAATAATCCCCTTCTAGCCTCTCTTGCAGCTATGGGTGGCCATGTCATATACTCTGCGGGGGAGGAAGTCTAAGAAGGAGGAGGAAACAGCTCAACCTGATGTTGCTGTTCCTCTTTCTTCCTACCTTGAAGTACGCACCAAGTCTGAAACTGCCCATTGGTCTTGAAACTATAAGGGAAAAGCCAAGAGAATCTTGACATTCTAGAGAGGTCAACCTTGACACAATATAGCAGCTGAACTAGTACCAGCAACCACCTCTGGCAAGACCTCTTTTTGTGTAGAAAAATCCTTTTCTTTGTTGTTTCCCAAAAGCATTCTGAGTAACACAGGGTCAGGGGTGAGATGCAGAATACTCACCCATCTGCTTCCCTGAAGTCTCTTTACAAACACACCTCTACTACAAAAGAGAAAAGAGAATGCCTTATGCCTCTCAACGTCTGGGCATGCAGGGGGGCTCAGGGAGGCTCTGCCACACTGATCCCCACTTCTGGGGTCACAGCCTCTCTGCAAGAGCATAAGCACGTGAGCTTTAAAGTCAAGTGGACCTGTGTCCTAGTCCTGACTCCTTATCAAAACCTGTGTGACCTTGATAAGGTACCTGACCTTTCTGAATGTCCATTCTTTTTACTGTAAAATGAAATTGAGGACAGTACTTACACCATAGTGTTGTTGCAAAGATTAAATGAATCAGAACATGCAAAGTGTGTATCTCAGTCCCCGGTACACGCTACGTTGTCAATACTTGATAGCTATCATGATGATTTTCTGCCTTCCCTTCTGTGAGTTTGTCTCATTTCCCGACTCATTTTCTAAGTGTTTTCTCATTTCCTGGTCTCACTCTACTTCTCTCCGTCTCCATCTCTGCAGGTGTCTCTGTCTCTATCTGGCTTTTCCTCCCTTCTCCCCAACCCCCATTCATTTTCACAGTGGAGGGACACAGCAATTTGCCTAGATGGCCCAAGTTTCTGAAGATCTCATCCCTTGCTGGCACAGCACCAGGTCTCCATACATGGCAGACCCACCTATTTTTACTAAAAAAAAAAAATCTTTTTAATAAAAGAAACTTTTCAATAAAAGAAAAACTTACGTAGCATTTACTATATGCCAACCACCGTTATTAGTGCTTTTCATATATTAGCTCATTTAATCTCACACCAACCCTGTAGATAACTACTATTATTACTCTCATTTTACAAATGGAAGTGGAGGCCCAGGGAGGGTCAGTAATTTACCCAAGGCCTCAGCGATTCAAGGCCCAGGAGTGTGACTCCCGGGCTCTGCTCACTGCAGCCCTGTTCCCTATGAGCCCTGAGGCAGTCACCCCTGCGAGGAAGCAGTTCCAGCCACCTGCAGGTTTGAACACGCAGGCCACTAAGGACTGGCCACCAAACGGCCATTTCCTCCTTGGTCTCACAATATGTAAAAAGTGCTATTATCACAGAAGCTGAGGCTGCTTGCAAACTACAGAGGTGACACGAGGTAAATTCATTTCCTTCCTGTCAAGAGAAACTTGACAAGGGTATAATCAGAAGCTAATGTGTGTGCCTGTGATTGGGCTCATCACAGGGTGGCACATAATTGAACAAGTTCTCTGTGCCCAGAGGAGCAGAGCACAGCCCCATCACTGGAAAGTGTCACTCATCTGGCCAGCACATGTCAGTTTTTAATAACATTACGGAAATATTCCTGAAGGGCTGAGGAAAGGACAGAGCCTTGAGGACAGCATCTCACTGAGCCTCGGAGAACAACCTTGAGAGAAGGATCGTCTGTCCTCTTCCAGGTTGGCCATTTTTCTCAGGGTCTCCTCCTCTAGGCTGGCTCGGTCCATGCCTCCTGGGCTTACAGGCTGGAGTTCACTGTGACTGTATCTTCTTGCTGAATGGACCCCGGGGGCCCCAGGTGAGCAGTGAGGCCAGGTCTCCAGGTGACTGAAGGGGGTTGCCAGATAGGGGACAGGCCCCCTCCTCCCTCAACAATTGGTGACAGTGGTAATACTTACATGCCCTTATTATCAGTCAGGCACTTTTCTAGTGTTTTGCATATAATAACTTATTTAATCTGAAAAAGAATCTTAGGTGATAGATAGGTACTGCTACTATCCTGATTTTATAGATAAGGAAACTGAGGCACAAGATGAACTCGCACAAGGTCGCACAGGTGGTATGCTGGATTTCAGCCATCGTCCTAACCGTACGTACGTTCTCCTGCTTCAGGAGTCCACACAGCCAAGCCCTGAAGTAAGGGATGGAGGATGGGAGACGTGACAGGGTAGGCATTGGCTCACTCTCATTTTTATCAGGCACCTTCTTTGCATCAGATATTATTCTAGGCACTGAGGAGATGGTGGAGCGTAAAGAGACAGGAGATTATAGTCTAATGAGAGGACACAGATAATACATAAACATACAAATAAGACAATGTCATAGAATGGCAAATATAATAAAGAAAACAAAACAGGGAAGGTTAGATAGAGTGACCAGGCAGGAAGAGGTTTAGAAGTTGTTTCAAGAGGGAAAAAGTTAAGAATCAGAGAAAACTATTTAGAAGCAGGCCTAGCCAAGGCTGATAATTCATTGGTAGAGGTTTCTGAATGCCTTCAAAATGCAGGGAGTAACCAGTCCTTGAGGCCCTTGAGA
This sequence comes from Equus przewalskii, assembly GCF_037783145.1. Lineage (NCBI taxonomy): Eukaryota > Metazoa > Chordata > Mammalia > Perissodactyla > Equidae > Equus > Equus przewalskii. The sequence continues at coordinate 64,754,779 of NC_091831.1, forward strand.
AGTCAGAAGTTAGAGACCCATGAAGACAAAGGAAGCAGCCTCAGCTCTACTACCCTCTCAGGGCTGGCCCAGGCTCACGGGGCTCTGCCATCTTCATGGCCCCATCAGCAGCACCCCATCTCCTCAGGTGCCATTGCGAGGAAAGGGAGTGACAGCAGCACCCCACACAGAGATTCCCCACCTAGCCCAGAGGTGACCCCTGTCTCCTAGGTTCCCATGTCCCCCCAACCATAGAGGATGGAAATGTACAGGAGCAAATGGAATATTCATGGGCATTACTGCCTCGGCCCCAGGCCCAAAAGGGCCACTAATGGAGACAGCAGAGATGCACAAGGTCTCACACCCTGAGAGGTGGAATCCAGCCAGGCTGAGTGGAAAGGGAGCCATCTAGGAGCAGGGACTGAAAAGGGTTTGCCAAATGAATGGCTCTTAATTTCAGTTCAATGAGACAAGAAAATCAGGTGAAGGAAGCCAGGCGAAAGAAGGATTAATCCATCTATCAAGGACCTTTGCTACTGAAAACATGAAAAGATAAGTTTATTTGTGAGCCATAATGATTCACTACCAGGAGAAATAATTATCTTGAAGCCTGTTTGGCCCCAGAATCAATCTTTATTTAACTGTATTTATTTTGGGCTGCTCATCCAGCTTGCCTCTCTTGGAAACTCAAGGAGTGCTTTCTCTCACTTCTCTGTCTCTCTCTCTGTCTCTCTCTGTCTCCCTCTCTCTCTCTCTGTCTCTCTCTCTGGTAAATTCCAAAGACTTGCTTATTTCCTCTTTTTCAATAGAATGGTCTTTGTGTGGAGCCTGCTTCCCGGCCTCTCTATGTCCTTTTGGTCCTTACCCCAATCATTCACTTCCCAGTATCCTCTTGTTGCCTTCAGAGCACTTATCATGACCTGAAAATATATTATTTGTCGGTTTATTTGCTTTTTTGATAATCTGGCTCTTCCACTGGAATATAAGATGAGTAAAAGCAGGGACCTTGCCTGTCCCCACAGACTAGATCCCAACCCCTGACCAATGAACAGCCATTGAAGAGATGAACAAAAAGATAATGATGACAACAAAAAGATACTAATAGCAAATGCATGCAGCTCTTAGTCTTTTTTAGTCCTCATAACAACCTCCATTTTTTGTTACTGATTATTCCCATTTTACAAATAAGGAAACTGAGGCACAGAGAATAATTAAGTAACTTGCTCAAGATTATAAAGATAATAAATACAACAGCAAGAATTTGAACCCAGGCAGTCTGGCTCCAGAATCCACGCCCTTTTGACTTTGGTATTTAAAAAACATCTGTCAATTAAATGAATGAATATGGAATGAATGGCTACCTTGGGTTTCCTGCTTTCCTTCCCAGGACTATTTCTTTTCAACTTTTATTGAAGCCCCTACATGCCAGGCATGGTCCTACATTCTCTCCATGTATTATTCAGTTGAACTCTCACCTCTAGCCTGTTCTCCCTGGCCTCGACCCCAAGTCTGGTACTCATTGTCCAGCTCAGGTCTCCCAGCTCCCCTTTTGCCAGGCGGTGCTGCCTTGATCTCAAATGACAGACTCAGTTCCTTCAGAAAACAAATCCAAACCAAAGATTCACGAGAAGCACAGGGCTACCTTAGTGGGTCCAGAAGACCCTGGCCTCCCTCCTTCTGTCCAGAAACTGAATCCCAGAGAGATGAAGTTACGAGTTTCATATCTGTGTCCACCTTTCAGCCTGAGGGGCAAGGGCAAAATAAATATCCTAGAGTACCAGTTGCTGGGTGGGAGGAAGGAGAGGAAGAAAGTAAAGTGCTTTTCCTACTAAGTTGGCTCTGAGAGTGGAAAAGAAGAATGAGGATGGGTTATTAAGGAAGCATCGTCATACAACACATCTGTGACCCCCAATCAAGCACTCCCTCCCCTCTACCACGCTGCTCCCATGGCTCACTCTGTCTGTGAGGTGACTCTGTGGAGTTCTGCTTGACCTCATCTACCACGGATTTACACTCGTGCCTTGAACAATGCCTGATACACAGTGGGTACTCAGTAAATGCTGACTGGATCAATGACTGAAGGATCCCCATTCCCCCCTGCCTTGGCTTTGCCTTCATCCTCCTCTTCCATAACAGCCCAATTGTACCCGGTTCCATCCCCTTGGACCCACGTCTTGGACACATTCATGTACTGACTAACCTTGGATGTGTACTCCCCTCCCCCAGAAGGATCCTTTAGGACCCTGAGCCAAGAAACATAAAATAAGAAAATCCTGGGAAAATGTGCTTTAATTGAGCCCTGGAATCTGCTGCTCCCACGACCAACCTTGAAATGCAAAAGTGATGTTCTTCCCAAACTATGGCACTTCACAGACTCAGGCCAGTGCCAAGTGATGCTCTGCTGAGGAATTTAAAACCCAATCATGCAAAGCCAAGTGTGCTATCTTGTCTGGGAAACAAAAACATTCCATCCTCTCAGCACATCCAAATCAATGCTCCCTTAATAACCCAACTTGGGTCTTCCCCTGGATTCAGAGAGCCAACTGCACAGGAAAAGCATGGTAGTCATCTTGGACTCTCCCTTGCATTCTTTCCCTCCCTCCTATTCCAGTGTCTTGCATCTGGTACCTTGGGTCATTTGTTTTGCTCTTTTCCCTCAGGCTGAAGGGCATCCACAGTTTTGAAATCATTAACTTGAGTTTATCTGGAGAATTCAGATTATGAATTTGTTCAAATTCTCATTGTCCTGCAACGCATTGAGTTTCTTACCCTAATCAGCTGGAAGACTGCCTGGGTACTTCTTCAGTTCGTCTTGCAACAAAGTGTCTCTTCTGGTCACCTGGACTGTTAAATAGGTAAATAGACCCAGGGGATTGCTGGGTCCTGTGCTGGGGGCACAGATGCTAACCCCAGCCAAGCATGCACCTATGAATGGACCATCAGCACTGACAGAACCGGTGGACCCAAGACTGGAGATAGTGAATCCCTCCTGGCGAACAGCACTCAACTGCTGCCTCACTATCCTGCCTCAGGAACATTGTCCTCAAGTCCAAATGACAGTACTGTCCCACAAAGAAATGACAAAAATGGTCATTGCCCGACTGTCCTGCTGACCGAGGAATGTGGTCATGCACAAACCCTGCATACAGGCACATGGCTCTAAAGAAGAGGAATGGGAAAGGTCTTTCCATGGAGTAAGGCTGCCAGGTTTGAACCTCAACTTCACAATCCATGGCTTTATGACCTTCAGCAAGTCACTTAATCGCACAGTCTTCATTTCCCCATCTGAAAAATGAAGAATACAGATCTCCCTCAGGTGGTGTTGTAAGGATTACATGATATCATGCATGTTAAGCAGCCTAGCGCAAAGTCTGATGCAGAGTATCATTATGAGCTAAGACTTATTGAGCACTAACTATATGCCAGGTCTTGTGCTGGACCCTTGCACACATTGTATGTCATTAGCCTCATTGTGCCCATAAGACATCGGTATTACTATCTCTATTTTACAGCAGAGAAAACTGAAGATCAGAGAAGTCAAGTAACCTGCATAAAGGCAAGGAATAGGGGAGGGGTGAAATTAGGATTTGAACCCAGGTTTCCCTTCACCATGTGAGGAGGATCCATGTGGAGCTGACACCAGGCTCATGTCTCCAGGTGCCCATCAAGGGCTGGTTGACAGGCAGCTCTACAGAGATGCTTGGGGATCGTGGACTTGGAGCCAGCAAGGCTGACCTTGAGTCCTCTGTGCTGTGGGACTAAGGACTAGTCTCTACTGCTCAGGTGTGTATACTTCACCTTCCTCCGCTAGGAGACAGACAACTGCAATTTCCTTGTAAGTCTGTTGTGAGGCTTAAACAAAACAACGGTGCTTACAATCCTTCCCAAAGGTAGGATTCTTATACTATCCCATGCTCTACAACACAAAGAGAAGGCATTGACAACACTTAGCACAATGGTAAAAGCTTTCAGTAAACAATAATTAATACATTAATAATAATAATAGCTAACACATATAGGACATATTATATTTCAGGAATTGTGCTAAGAACCTAACTAAAGCACTTAATTCTTTTTCTTTTTTAAAGATCAGCTCTGAGCTAACATCTGGTGCCAATCTTTCTCTTTTTTTTTTCTTCTCCCCAAGGCCCCCAGTACTTAGTTATATATTCTAGTTGTAGGTCCTTCTAGCGCTGCTATGTGGGACACTGCCACAGCATGACCTGATGAGTGGTGCTAGGTCCACACCCAGGATCTGAACCAGCAAAACCCTGGGCTGCTGAAGTGGAGTGCACAAACTTAACCACTCGGCCATGGGGCCCGCCCCAGCACTTAATTCTTATGACAATGAAGTAGGTATGAAGCTATGAAGTAGCTATGAAGTATGTACTTCCCCTTTTACAGATGAGGAAACTGAGGTATGTAACAGTTAGGTAACTTACTCAAGGGCACAAAATCAGATGCCAAAAACTTAGTCTTGATAGTCACCTGATTGCATCCAAACTTTATTCACAGGATGAGTCAGTGCAGGAAGCAGCACATCTACACTGTGCCCTGTAGAACAGCAGCAGCCTGGTCTCATAGGGACTGCTGGCACTAACAGAGGAAAGCTTGTCCAGGTCACTTTACTGCAGGACTTTCATGGTCCTTAATACGTAAATAAGTATGCAAATCATCAAGAGGCCGATAGAGTATGCAGAATATGAAATATCATTTCAGAAATACCATATCTGAGTTGTTTACTCTGCATAGAACAGCCTCCCATCAGCCGTTGGAAACATTAAGTTCAAGGCAAAAGGAGAGAGAAGGGAAAAGTGAACAGCCCAATGTCCTTCCTCCTATGTCTTCTGTCCTCCAGTCCAGAGCTGTAGAAGAAGTGTATCTGCCTGCAGACCTGGACATCCACAAGCCACACGCTAAATGGATGACCCACAGAGGACCCAGCAAGGGGTGAGCCCAAGGAAAGGAGGTCAGCCTGGCACAGTCCTGGGAAGTGGAGGCCCTGGTTGGAGCCTGCTGGGAATCAATGGCTCTTTTACCACAGATGTGACATTCACCTGGGCTGTTGGGACCCATCTGGTGGGAAAGAAGGAGGTTTTTATATCCTTGTTCTTAACCCCAGCACACTCCAGAAACATATTGCTGTAATTCCCTTAGCTGACAAGTATGAAAAAGAGAATATTGAATATTCCAACAGGAATGTGACAGAAGAGGGTTACATTCATTAGGTGCTGAATTTCCCAATGACTCCTAGAAATTGCCACAATTAGACCAAATTAAGTACTTCCACTCCAAGTATAGGCTGTTGCTGTTCTTTGGGGTATATCTCTGCATTGCTGGCCTTGCAAAGGAAGACACCGGAATTCCAGACAAAAGCAGCATCTCCTTTCCTCTCTCTCACTCTCTGAACAAATCTAAAATCTGGTGCCAAATTCCTTGCAGCTACTTCTAAAACTAGGAAGGCTTTTCATAAGCTTACTAAGATTTTATTGGCCTCTGAGGAGGAGTTCCTTTGCTCTGCGACTCACTTTCTTAATGCAATCCTTGGAATTCTCCGCATCTTCCCATTGGCTGGGCAAAAGGGTAACATCACCCCCATCTCTATGGTGGATATGGAGATTCAGAAAGTTGTTCCCAATCCATTGGGTGAGTCAGCAGGGAAAGGGAGTTTGGAAAATAAGCTCAGGTCCTTTCCTTCCCATCCTCTGCTTTCCCCTATAAGAAAGTGCTCAGCACAGAGAGTCCCTCTGAAAACAATTAGCAAAGGTTAGACAAGAAGCCACAGCTTTGGTTCCTTTGGTTTCAGGTTCAGAATAAGAACAGCAATGATATTTCATAGAGCATGGTGGTAACTGTCTCTGAGATAGAGGCCAGCCATTCTAACTTTCTGGGCCTACAATCAACACTTATTTGGGAAAATTTGCTGTTAGACAATTTTTATTTAGGAGCTTTAATTTCCAGTGAGTCTTACATAGATTTATTTATATGCTCATTTCACAGGCAAAAATACTGATGCATTGGGTACATCGCACATTACAGAGACAAGAGTCCCTGGAGGACAACTTTCTTTCATCCTTGTGCAAAAACCAAATGCGCCCAAGGACAATATGACTGCAGCTGTGGCATTTCTGGTGACAGTGTAAGAGGCCAAATGAGCACGGTGGATCTTATGAGCCTCGGTGGAGACTACAGCAGGAGCTTCCAGGTGCTCATGCCTGAGTTTGCAAATCCAGAGGAACTGGAGCAGCCTAGAGTTCAAGATAGGTTGAAAAATTTCCTAAGGGTCTTAGCAGCAGAACCCTTGAGTGGAGCCCACAGCCACTGTGAAGACAGGTTCCATGGAGGCCAGTGCTCAAAAACTCTAACTTTGCTTAGGAAAGTGAGTCAAGTTCTATTAGAACGTGCTCTACTCTAGAAAAGAGCCTACGGGGAATCTAGTCCCTACCCCACCAGTGACCTTGGACAAGTCCCTTCCCCTGCATTCCTATCACTACAGATCTGCCTTGAATTGAGCCAAGCAGGGTGGGGGCCACTCTCTCCTCTTCAGCTGCCTCCCTAATTCTAGGGCAGCACTGTGTCACTGTGATGACCAGAGGACACGATACCCTCCCTGGTGACTGAGGATTCAGTGGGTGGTGCTCTGATATTGCTCAGTGGAGACGCAGGAGCTGACTCAAAGGCTAGGGGAGGGTCTTGGGGGCCAGAGGTTCAGTGATCTGGGCTCTACCCTTTCTCTGCCTTCAGTTACAGTGCCACTTTTATCTGTACTATATTGGGTTCTAGCCAAAGTGCCATTTGAACAAAAATTTTGAAGGACCCAAAAAAAAGTTTGAAACCCACTAGGATAATGTTTCCAGGGGGTTTTATTCAAAAGCCTGCAAAAATGTAAAGAGATATTATTACATTTTTTAATGTGATATGTTTACAGTATTATAAATCTTTCTATCAGTGACAAGAGTCAAGAAATTCTCATCTTAATGTCACCAGTCAACTCTGAGGAGACTAAAGCTCAAAGGGCACCAAAAAGATGACCCTTAACATGGGTTGAAATTCCCAGGATGCTACAAGTAGCTCAAGATAAAGAGGATATTTGGGGAAGATCAACTTCTTGTCCTGAGAGTTCTGGTTTCTGGAAAATTCTACAGATATTCTCCACCAGATTCCAGCCTATTTGGTAAGCTGGCCACAGACGATTTGGAACACCATGACCCCAATACTCACCAGAGGCTCTGGGCACTGCTTGGATGAGCCCACTTCAGGCAGCTACATGAGCACTTCCCTGCAGCATAGACCCTCCCTGCTTTCATGTTAGCCCAGACAGCCAATGTCACCCTCTGCTTTTCCTTCCTTCCAAGGACAGAAGGATTCAGAAGCCTTGTCTGAGTATGTGAATTAAACTCTGCAAACTGATTAAAATAGTCATTACCAAAACCAGGTCTGGAGGATCCCCAAGAGGTCCACAGATTTTTTACAATGTTCGTGCAATGATTCTCATCTCTTTGGATCTGGTACTATTGAGTAATCTACTGATAGTAACAAAACAACAGCAAACACCAACCTGATATTATTCAAAGCAGTCTGTTCTTCCAGTCATTCCATGTGTGCTTTTTGGAAACAAATTAGTAGACTGGGTTGTCCACAAGCAGATGTGCCCACCACAGTGGTCCACAGCCAGAAATTTTAAAGTTCAGACTGTAGAGGAATATTGAAAAGTGTTTGACCGGTGCTCGATTTGTCAGGCAATGTCCACAAACAGTCTTCCTGAACCTCCCCTCTCTAATATAAGCAAGGCTCTACCCTGCTTTCTGGTCACACAAGGCCAGCCACCACAGAATGAAACACATGAAATATGTTGTCCAAGTTCATTGTTCACATTAGGTAACAAAATATGCATTTATATCTCTCTACAACATAAAAAAAAATCCTATTTTCATTGAATGCTTGTGTTAGATCAGGGAACAATAGTCTCTTATTTCTCCTGACATATGGGTCCTTGGAAATTGCAGGGCAAATATACGCAAAGAGTTATGAAAGAGGAATACTTAATATTTGTTGGTCTGCAGTGCCATGTAGCTAAACCCTGACACTCATGTGCCAGGCCCCCTCCCTTTCTCCTTTATGGAAAACCTCTCCAACACAACTTTCTCCACTGATGGAAATGTTCTCTATCTGTGCTATCCAATATGGTTGCCACTAGCCACATCTGGCTTTTGAGCACTAATGAGACTGAGGAGCTGAACTTGTGATTTCATTTAAATTTAAATAGCTACACATGGCTAGTTACCATATTCAACAGTGAATTAATCTATAAGTCAAGACTTGGGAGTGTGTGTCTGTGTGTGTGTGTGTTTTAACAAAACAAACACTGCTCTTTCTGTAGTAAACACTGATCTGTGGTCAGGGTCTAAGGAATATGCACAGGGTGGGTGACTGGAAGTTCTAGGCTTCTTGCTGCTCTAAGGTCTTATCCAAAGGAATTTCCTTAGCACCTCCCTCTGGGCAGTATAGCTCAACATCCATTAGGAGGAAGAGCACTTGCAGACAGAGAACAACAAAAAATACAGACACATTAGAGGCAAAATATAGACACAACTTTGTAAACTGGTTGATAATTCAGAAGGCAACAGATCACCCCGACTTAGCTGGAAAACCAAACACCAAATGGGAAACATCAGTCTCTTCACGTCCACAGAAAACAATCCCCTGAATGAAAAATTAGGACTTGGTGACTATTTCCTGATCTGGCCCTTTGTATTTTTCATGAAGCTTAAAGGAGATTAATGGGACAATCAGGATATTACAGATGAGAACCACATGCATTTCAAACGAGCCTATGACAAATGGCTGGGAAGCCCCAGGGATTAAGGAAGGGGGGTGTGAAACGAGCCCTGGCCTGGGAAGCTTCTCCCCGTGAGTTCTGTCCTGGTCCTGATAGTGACCACCTGGCCATGACGCCCTGGAAAGGCACTCAACCGTCCCCTGAGAGCCACTGGACAGGAGAAGGAACCCCATCATTGAGCAGTGGTGAGATCCAAGGGGCAATTTTGGCAGCAAGCACTCCAGAAATGACAAAGCTCTATTTAGATGACTCACGTTATTATTAAGCACTTGATCAACATAATTATAATTATAATGGCTAACATTTATCAGGTGTCTGCTATATGCCAGACAATATATATCCAATGTCTCAAAGGCTTACAGCAACCCTACAAGATCTGCACTGTTAGTGCCTGCTAGATGCTTTTCCAAGTGTTTTCCACATATTAACTCATTTAATCCTTACAACAACCCTATAGTGTGGATATTATTCATATCCATATTTTACGGATGAAACAATTACAGCCAAGGAGGTCAGGTGACAGTCATCACCCTCCCAACTAAATTGGAAGGCCAAATGACGAGAGGAAACCTCAGAAAACCATCCCCTGAATGGAAGACTCAGACTTGATGACCGTTTCCTGATCCAGGTCTAGTAAATGGTAGAGCTGGGACTGAACCCAGGCATAGCTCATAAGCAGTAGAGCCAGGATTTAGATACAAATCATCTGACTACAGTCTGTATTCTTCGCCCCCATGGCATTCTGCCTCTTAAAAAGTGAGAGAACCAGGACTTGAAATCCAGGTCTGCCTGCCTCCAACTACTCAGCCTTTCCTAGAACCACCTTACCTCAGTTAGATCCACATAGGATTTGCCACCTCTGGCTAATGGCCTTGCATATTTCTTCCTCTCATCCTGCAAAACATCTTGGGAAGCCCCTTTTTTTGCTATTCCATGACTGAGAATACATTTAGCTAAAGTAGTGGTCTTGGTGATTAGAAAGAGTTTTAGAAAATGCCGTGTCAGATTTTTACCCTCTTTGAAGAAAGCAGCTCTGTGAAAGGCCTAAGAAATTAGTTGCTATAAAGTTTTAGACCATTCTGAGTGATACTTATGTCATTGTGCCCAGAGCACCCTTGTCTGTCCACAAAATTCATCATATACTAACAGAGAGTGGGTGTCCGTAGACAAAGTCAAAGCAAGCTTGTCCAAAGGACAAACTAGGAAGAGAGGACACAGAGAAAAAAGGTAATTCAATGGCTGGGCTGCCCAAGGTCAAGCCTAGAGTTTGAGGTACCACAGACTGAGCATCAAAGGTTATGTGCACTAAGTGTATACCACCTTTACACTCAAAAGAGAGAATATACAAACTTGAGTGCTGTAATAAACATTTCTTCGGTGCCTTCTCAGCATCCATTGTCCAGTTCCTCCTTCCATCAGTCCTCAAAAATTCCATTTGGGAGGGGGCCGGCCCCGTGGCCGAGTGGTTAAGTTCGCACGCTCCACTGCAGGTGGCCCAGGGTTTCGTCTGTTCGAATCCTGGGCGCGGACATGGCACCGCTCATCAAACCACGCTGAGGCGGCGTCCCACATGCTACAGCTGGAAGGACCCACAACTAAGAATATACAACTATGTACTGGGGGGCTTTGGGGAGAAAAAGGAAAAAAATAAAATCTTAAAAAAAAAATTAAAAAAAAAAAAATTCCATTTGGGAAAAAAGAAAAAAAAAATTCCATTTGGGAATCCATGTGGTTCTAGGGAAACTGACTCCATCAATGTACTCTGTCCCCTGGCAACAAGGGTTGAGCATGTGACTAAGCCATTCCAATCAGAGTGACTCTCAGGTCTTTGGCTGGGAATGCTGGGACAAAACCACCTATCCTTCCTTATGGGCATGACAAAAGAAGCACATAGCCCCAGGAGCTCTGTCAGCCATCTTAGGGCTCTAAAAGGAGCCAGGCTTTGATGAAAACACCACAGCAAAAGACAGAACAGAGAGAGGGAAAGAAGCCAGACCCTTGGTGATATTATTGAGCCAACGGATCAAGCCTCGCCCTAAGCCAGCCCTAATTTTGTGCTTTTAAATTAGATGAGACAATAAATCCCCTTTATTGTTTAAGCCAGCTCGTGTTGGAGTTTCTGTTCTTTGCAAATTAAAGCATCTGAACTAATACAAATACATATCACTTAGGCCATACAGTATAATGAGAAGGCAGAGCCCAAGGTGATACTACATCCCCTGAGACTGGCAGCTCCCTCTCATACAGAACTCATGCATTACTCAGCTAAAGAACAAATTCCCTCTGCACTGTAGCCATGTGGGAAACTCCTACTCACTCATCAAAGGCTAGCTCAAATGTCCCTTCCTTCCTTCTAGACTGCACTCAGGCAAAATTAATCACTTCCTTCTGTTCTATTTTTTATTCCAGTAGAAGCATATTACTCATTGTTTTATGTAACTATAAACACACAGCAATTACACACTGCTCAAGGGCACAGAACATGTCTTATGCATCCCTATATGTATCAAACCCAGCACAAACACATAAGCACACAGGATGCTCCAGGCTGCACAGCCTCTGACAAGTCACGTAACACTCTGACCCTGTTTCCTCTCCTGTAAAATATGGCTAATCATGTATCTCATGGGGTTGTTGTCAAAATATGACTTAACATTATAAGGCATGTAACTTCTTGGTACAGAGTAAGTACTCAATAACAGGCAGCTGAGGTATTTCATAAAAATTTGTTCAATTGATAAAATTAAGTCAGATAGTAAAATTAAATAGATAGAAAGATAGATATATAGGTAATTTTTTAAATCTCCAACAGCCATCAGCTCTCAATTGATGGCCAAAAATTAACATTAAACCTAGAGGATAGAAGTGGTTTCTTTACTCTGTAATCGGGAAGGAAGCGTGAGCACAGAGTTTGCCTTGCCTTCTAGATCAGATCGAAGTTGGTAAATTAGGCTTTGTGTGACCTTTCAGCATGTAGGATCAGGATGGCAGGAATACCATGCCAACAACTGAGGTACTTTGCAGGAAATCAAACAGGAAGAAATCACCAAACAGTATCAGTTGGCAAACATGGGTCACCCCAGGCCTGGCCCCTCAAATCTACCTGAGCACCATATAACAGTGAATAGCTATTGTCTTTACCTGCCTAGCATCCACTGACCCTTCTGATAACAAAACTCCTCCTCACTCTCAATCTTAGAAAGGCCCCACCTCTGCCTTCCAGCTCCAGGAATGGGTATCCACCAGGTTTGCCCATTAAGAGCACCAGGCTCATCTTCACAGCCATGATGACTGGTTCAGGCACGAGCATGTGAACAAACCTGTTCCAATGAGAGTCAGCTCTGGGACTTTTGCTGGAACTTCTTATCTAAAAGACAAGTTGTCTTTCCACTGAGAGCTAAGGGTTAGAAGCGAATATAATACGTATTTTATTCTGTTGTGGGACCCCACGAGGAGGAAGCCTGCTGAAGTATAAAACCAACACAGAAGCAGACATGTGAGAGGGAAGGAGAAATGGAGGGAGCCAGGCATGATGAGACTTAAAGACATCATTCAAGTGCCTGGAGTTAGCTAAGTCGGAAGCCAAACCTAACTCCCTGGGCTTTTCAGTTCCCAGCATCATCCGATCCCTCCCCACTCTTCCTCTGTTTGTGGTTTGCCTTTGTTTGCACTTAAGCCGCTTGAACCAGATTTCTCTCATTTGTATACAAAAAAATCCCGGATGATACAGGCTCTCACCCTGGTGAGGCTTTCCATCCCTTAACCGATCCTGGCTTTACCCCTGACACTCCTGAGCTCTGGGAGTATTCCGGCAGCCTCCTCTGCTAAAGCCAGGACAGGGAGGGCCCAGGAGAGGCTCTGCCTGGGGAGAATCCACTGAGAAGGACAGATGATAAATTCAGCCTCAATCTCAAAATATGGTCTTATAGATTCCATTCAGACTTTTTCCCTTCCTCTATTCCCCTGGTGCCTCTCTAGCTGAATAAAGAATCATTTTTTAAGCACACATCTTCATTGTTTATCTAGCAGCGTTTTTTCCTCTTTATTGGAATATGTGACTTATTTTAAAAATTACATTTCCCATGAGATGCAGTCACTTAAATTAAGAGAAAAGCTAGTATTTCTTAAACTATAGTTTCCTGTATATAAACTGATGTTTTATAGATTCCAGAAACTTCCATAGTTATAAAGAAGGCTTTCAGTTTTACTGCCAGATTCAGATTCTCTTCATTACTTAAAACAATGTGAAGAGGATTAGTCACAAATATAATTTGGGGAAATGTAGAAAGAACAACCTAGGGATTCAAATGTCAGCTTAAGAAAGAAAGAGGAGCTTAAAAATAAAAAGCAAGATAAGGTGAAGCGGGCTGGGGTCTTTGGGACACCAAGTCACAAAACCAGCTTAGAGTCAGAGGGAGCTTGCAGATAATCTGATCCAGGATATAAAGAAACATTTTAGCTCCTGATGACGTTTTCCAAACAAAATATTTAAGCACAAGCAAAATATAAGAAAAATATATAAGTAGAAGGGCTCTGTGAAAGAGGAGGGTTTAAGAGGAACAGTTGAAGATCAGCTGAGAATCTGAGTCCCTCCAGGATTCCACCAGTCTTCTTCAACTAGTGGTCTTTTATAAGCATTCATAGTAAACAGTAGGACTTATCAACTTATCTGTAGTAGAACTGGTTAAATATATTTAACAGTCTCCTTCCCCAATTTCCCACGCCCAACCACCAGAGCAGGATGTTATCTATGGGTTGATATCTCCCCCACCCTCCCATCTGGGACAGGACACCAGGACACTGCCTAGGACCTAACAAATGATTGTCCCCGCGATGCCTGGACTCACCTCTTCCTTTTTCTCTCAAAGGCCCCAGGGACCTGGCCCTCCAGCATCTTCCCCCGGGCTACCCTCTCCCTCCAGGAGCCTCCCAAGGAGGAAGATATTCCCTACACTCAACCCAACCTTTTCCATAACAAGTCCACAAACTTGTTTCAGCATTATTACTGCTAGGATAGGGAGGGAGTGATAAAGTATCAAAAACTAGGATGATTTTATGCTTTAGAAGTCATCCTCAGTCAAGCCTTCCCTCTCTTATAATACGGGCAGAGCATCCTCAGTTTCCCCTTAACACTAAAAGTGAGCTCCATTTTTTGTGTGTCCATACCATTTCCCCACGCTCTCTCTCCCAAAGAGAACAGGGCCAAGTGAAGCCCTTCCCATAGGAAGACCCATTCATATCCCAAAGGAGCTAACGTCCTGTCTGCTTTTCCCATGTGCTCCAATTAACCATCCAAATCCTGCTCCAGCTCAGAGAAGCGGGGCTGTGCTCACTGCCCAGCAGGCACTTACAATCTACAATTCTGCAGTGGGACACTCCTTTGCATCTCATAGGCTCAAACCCTCTTGCTCAAGTCTGCTGAGTGTCATAGCACACACAGGTACTGTTGGTTCTGTACCTGCAGAGTGGAAACACAGGTTGGCAGGGAAGTGCAGGAAGTTGTGCCCAGCAGGAGGAAGGGCAGGCCACAGGATGGGAAAACAAGGGTGCAGTGTCTGAGCCAGGGTGGCAATAACAGAGCTACTGCTGCTGTGTGTGTGTTTAAACGGATGCCACTTACTTGAATGTGGCATCTGTCAAGTCTCAGCAAGGATGACAGATGTCTCTCTGCTCCAGGAACAAATAACGCAGCCCTGTGGGGGTGACAAAAACAGCCCTAGCTAAACCAGATCGGAGAGGTGCAGTTCTCTGGGAATAATCAGAAGACAGCCACGTAGGAGTCCAGAATCTACTACACACCTGCTCCCCTAAAAAAAGCATGTTCTCATTATGAAACCTTAGAAGGAGGCTCCAACTCCAGGAACAAGTGTGTGAGCCTGGGTGCCCTCATTCATTACCAGATGAACTACTCATTCAAGATAGACTTGAGGCTTGTCCAGGAAATGGTCCCCAATTACTTAACCCACAAAGGGAACTCCCACGGGGATGTCAGCTCCAGAAGTGACATTGTTGAGCCAACGGATCGAGCCTCACCCCAAGCTGGCCCTAATTCTGTACTTTCAATTGCATGAGCCAATCAATATTTTGTTCACTTCTGTACTCCCAGCACCTAAAACTGTGTCTGACAGATAGTGGGTGCTCAATGACTATTTGCTGAAAAAACAGATACAGGCCAATGAGGGAAAGGCAGCGAGAAGCAAAGCTGTAAAAAAGAAACAACTAGGCAGAGCAAAGTGAGAATAAGAATAATTAATAGCAACTACAAAGAAAGGGAGGATAAACTGATCTAAACATACAAGAGGAGAAACTCATTGTGTATGTTAAATTATGCCACTGGTATTTTTATTTTTTAAAGATTGGCACCTGAGCTAACAACTGTTGCCAATCTTCTTCTTTTTCGTTTTTTTTCTTCTTCTTCTTCCCCGCAAAGCCCCCCAGTATATAGTTGTATATTCTAGTTGTAGGTCCCTCTGGCTGTGCTATGTGGGATGCCACTTCAGCATGGCCTGATGAGAGGTGCCATATCTGCTCCCAGGAGCCAAACCAGAGAAACCCCAGGCCACCGAAGCAGAGCACACAAACGTAACCACTGGGCCACAGGGCCCACCCTGACAGCAATATTTTAAATATTTCAAGGAACTGAGTATGCACAGAAAAAGAGACCATCCCAGGCTCAAAAGAGTTCATGGTCTTGTCTTGGAGAAAAGGAAGAAAAGTATATAAAGTGGTAAGTAGACTACAATGCAATAGATGTTCTAGAATGAGGTCTGGAGCCATGATTCTGGGGCAGCCAGGGAAGGCTTCCCAGAGCAGGTGACGAGTGGGCCTTCAAGGAAGGATAAGAGCCTAGGGAGAAGCAGGAGAGCCAATGCGGATAGAGAGGACGGCTTCCAAGAACTGTCTACTCTGTGGGCCCAGGGGCCAGAGAGCTGCTGGACTTCCCAGCCCTCCCAGGGATGGGGTGGCCTGGCCCCTGGTGGAGTGTGAGGCTATGTCCAGCCTGGGGAAGCCCTCCTTGTTCTGGTCTCTGGTTGTCTCAGCAAAGTAGAGAGTCAAGGCTAGCAGAGTCTCACTCCCCTTTGACCTCTGTGGTGCCAGGGGGTGCAATCCCTCCTCAGGGCACTCTGAAGCTAAGTGCTTCCCTGAGCACCTGGGGAGATGAACATCCTCTGCACATCCAAGGTCTTCTGTCTTCTTGTTCCAGTTTTACTCACTTCTCCTCTTCCCATCCACTTCCGAGAGGTGTTTCTCAGGCCTCCAAAAGGAAACTCAGGGGAGAAGCTGAGTCAAGCCGCTTTGAGTTTCCTTCACTGCCCGGGACTTTCCAAAGCATCCAGCCTAGAGAAGACTTGCTCAGATAGCTGGGCTCTCTGCAAGTCGCATGGAGGGCAGGAGGCAGGAACTAAGGAGCCAGGGCACAGCATCATCACTGCCAGGGTGAGGGAGCTGGAATGATCTGGAGCCCCACCAGCTCTGGCGGGGCCTGTGAGTAAGTGATCCTGGGGCTCTCTGAAGTCACATGTCAGAGTGTGTCAGTGAACAGAGTTAGGCTTTATAGTCATGGAGATATGGGTGCAAAGCTCAGTTTAGTAATCTTCCAGTTGTTTACCTCTGGGCAAGTCATTTAACCTCTCTGGGCATTAATTTTCTTATCTGTAAAACAACTAAAATGCCTGTCTTTCAGAAATGTTGTTAGGATTAAATGTAATGAGGTCTATTTCTTTGGCACTAAATAGGCCATTGGTGAAAGATAGCTATTTTAACTAAAATATTAAGTATTAAGTATTGCTATCATCATCATCATTATCATCATGAAAGTTAGATAGATCTCAGACCAGGCCCCAGGCCTGAATTCCCAATTCTGAATCCAGAGCCCTTTGCTCTGGCAGACAAGAATGAGAAGGGGGGCCCTGAAGTATAACAGGCCTAGAGGAGTCCCAAACAGTGTGTGCTCCCAAACATGAGACTTTCCTCCCAGGGAGGCCACTGTGCCACTTGCCTGGGGTTCCATTTTCCCCCCAGCAACAAGGTGACTGGCTGGTGTCTGGATGTGCTTTTAGCAAAGAACAGACAGACAGGGCAGGAGAGCACTAGAACCAATGAGATTCCGAGAGCTCCAAGATTGGAGGCAATAGGAAGCATGTTTCCACCTAACTGCTCCACAACCTCCCACTGCAACTGCAGAGTAATTGCAAGGAGGAGGTGAGAGCAGAAGTAGGAGGAGAGCTGGGGAGGGGTGGTGGTCCAGGTCATTGGCTGCCAACAGGAGTACTGACTCCAGCTGGGAGTAGCCCAAGGGCCTTTCTGGCTAGTCTGCGTCGTCCATCTTGCGAGTCAAGAGCTGCCCCTGGCTAGTGCTGGGCTCTAAGACAAGGGATGAGTGTGTCTACACCCACAGCCAGGCAGGGAGAAGTACACCCAGGCACTTCCTCGGCCATTCAAATGGAAGCTGGTAATGTGGCTCAGGAAATACTGTTTCTGACCCAGCCAAGGCAAACCATGGCCCAATTCTCCATCCTCTCAGAACTGAGCTGATCCAGGCCCAGGGTCTCCCTCAGCAGGCAGCTGCAGTCCTGGCTGCCCATTAACACCTTGGCCTCCTCTCCTGCACTCTGTCCTCCCAAGACATTTCACATCCACTATCTCACTCAGGCTCACAGCAGGCTGGCAGAGGGCAGGCCAGCAAGGCAGGCACACTGACCCTGCCTCACAGAGGAGGAAATGATTGCCAGCCGACCGTCCAGAGCCAACACTGGGACCCTCCGAAGCCAGTGCCCCTTCATTGCTGCCCCCCTAAAGACAATGGCTTAGCTCTAGGACACATGCTTGAGAGGAGAACATCACTGACCCTCTCCCTCACACACACACACACACACACACACACACACACACACACACACACACGGAGGAAACTGGGATAGGCTGTGAGACAATGCGGACAGAGCCAGAAAGATTTGCATTCAAATCCAGTCCTACCCATGTTTTAGTCCATTTGGGCTGTGATGACAAAAATACCATAGATTGGGTGGCTTAAACAACACACATTTATTTCTCACAGTTCTGGAGGCTGTGGAGTCCGAGATCAAGGCCCCGGCAGATTCAGTGTCTGGTGAGAACCCGCCTCCTTGTTCACAGATGGCTGTCTTCTCCCCATGTCCTCACATGATAGAAGGGGTGAGGGAGCTGTCTGAGACCTTTTAGAAGGGCACTGATCCCATGACAGGTGCGCCTTCATGACCTAATCACCTCCCAAAGGTCCCACTTCCAAATACCATCATATTAGAGATTAGGTTTCAACATATGAATTTGGGGTGACAGAAAAATTCAGTCTATATCAACCTCTTCTTGCCCTTATGCCTTTGGGCACTGTATGTAACCACTCCAAGCCTCACTGGCTCCATCTAAAAAGCAGAGCATCACTAGGAAGAGTAAACAGGATGGTATGAGGAATGGGCAGAGCCCCAAAGGTAGTGGGCTCTCAATAAATGCAAGATGCTCTTTGGGTGGACCTTGCCTGATGCCCTGCCTCAGCCCTGGCTACCCAGCTTACAGGGCAGCTGCAGCCTTGCAGGACGTGGGAGCTGCAGCCTGTCTTCCTGAGTTTCCCTTATCTTGCTCTGCCATAGCCTCTTCCTAGAAGGGACTCTCCCCTGCAGGGTTAGCTTATAAAAAGACACGCATCAGTCAAAGGGACCTCTGATGAATCTCTCCCAAGACTCTTGCTTGTATAAAGAGGAGGAACACTGGAAAGGGTCCCTGCTGCTCTCTAGACCAGGCCACTCCACAGATGAGGCTGAAGAGGGGACTTTCAAAGTGCTTAGGGTCCTCTGGTAGGTGGAAGGAGAGAGACACAGCTGGCTTAGCATGAACCATCTCCCAATGGGGAGTTTGAGTTTCTTAAGAATTTTTTTTCTGAAAAATACATGGTGTGCCTCCTCAACCCAGTTTATTTCAGCTGACATCACAGCTTCACTATTCTTCTTCCAATCAATAGTGGAATTAAATCATCAAGTTGGAGTTCCAGTTCAGGCCACGCAGCTGACGTTTTCTGGATTCCCACTCCTGGGGATTCTCAGAACTAAAGGTGTAATAGGCCCAGGTCATGGGAAAGTCTACAGCTTCAGATGAGCAGAACCTCATGGACCCCAGAGGCTGCAGCATCTATGAGCCTGTCCCCAGCTCCACAGCAGGGACCAGAGTCAGGAAGAACCAAAGAGAATCATCAACAGCAACCTTGCTTTATGCCAGAACCTCAGGGCTGAGTGCACAGCTCTTCCCATAAAAATGGCATTTGTACTCTTAGTAATCTTTTATTCAATTCAACTTCATCTGGTCCTAATAAATAGAATTACACTATGTCCTTGCTTAAAACCCTTTGATGGCTTTTGGTGGTGCCCAGGATAAGATGCAAAATACTTCCTATGGCCTGCAAGGCTCACATGCTCTTGCCTGTCTCTCCAGCCTCCTTTCTGTCAGACCCCTCCTTGCTCACCACACTTCAGCCTCCTTGGCCTTATTTTTCCTTCCTTGCATATGTGTAGCTGTTTCTTGCCTTAGGAGTGGGTAGATGCTCTTCCTCCTCTCTGCTCAGTTAATCCCCACCCCCCTTTCTGGTCTCAGCTCCAATGCTGCCTGCTCAAAGAACAACTCCCCTGACTACTCCCCTAGGCAAGTTATTCCCACGCCTTTCTCCCTTCCAGGTCTTTTAAAACCAGACTTAAGATGCATGATTATACATTTCTGTATTCACTGTCCTCTCCTTCCCCATCATGTAAGCTCTGTGAAACCAGGGACAATAATTTTCTCCACCAGCTTGTATACTGTCTCACGCCTAGCAGATTCTCAACAAATTGTTGCTGAACAAATGTGTTCATTTCTTCATTCAACTCTCCAATGTCAGACTTCATTCATTCAAAGAGCTTCCACAAACCATGAATTAAGAAACCACTGCCTACCAAACACTGTGCTGGAGGCTTACATTAGCTCTTTTATATTTGTAGTTAGTAATACTGTCATTTTACAATGAGTAAATCCTGACTCCAAGAAGCTAAGTAACTTTTCCAAGTCATGGTGCCAGCAAGCAGCCAAACCAGAATAGGAACCTTTGGCTCATAACTTCTTGCTTTTCCCACCAAATGACATAAGTGGCAATAACCTGGGCACCCAGAACTGAATGGGGAGCAGGACTTAACTGTGTTGGTCCCCAATCCACTGGCAGCCAGGACCAGACCCAACATGGCATCATTCCTTCACCACAGCAGAGAAGGCTGCTTGGGTAATAAAATGGAATTGGCAGGTTTACCTGCCTCGGATTAAACAGAATTTTCACTTTGACAGCAGTTGCAGAAATAACTTGGGCTATAAATAAATAGGAACTGGGCTAAAATCTGAACCTGCTTTCAAAGCTGACTCCTTTTCCAACGGAGCTGCAGAAAATCCAGTCTGCTCAGAGGGAACAAGAGGAACAAGGGCAAACAGCCTTTCAGTCTCTGTGCATTTTAACCAAGGATTAATTGAGGTTGTACGCAGCAATGAGGGTCCTGTCGAGGAGTAACTGTCAAGAAAATTGAGGCGCGAGACCCATCTGCACAGAGGAATCAACTGAGGTTTTTAACTAAAGCACAACTGAGGACAGCGGCTCTTGGAGCAAATGAGAGAGCCATCACAACTTCACACCTCAAACCCCAACCTACAAAATAGTGCACCTTGCCCTGGAGGTCCCCTGGCTCCTCTTGCTGCCTCACTCAAAAGCACCACAACCCACTCCAGGGCAGACAATGGTAATTGTCCATGGACATCTTCCACTCCCAAACCTAGAGCAACCCAGATACCCTTTCCAGGGACCTTCCGGAGGCATTAATTGATTGTTCAAGAAGCCTCAACAAGGTAGCTGTCAGCTGAAGCAGGACTGAAGCCCAGATATTCTGATTCTAAAGAGCCTACCATTCAACCCTGGAACTTTCATGCCCAACCTCCATTGGTTGGAAGCAGAGGAAAAGTAATTAGGAGGAGGTATGGCTTCCCGCAGACTCGCCATTTGTCAAAGGTGCGCACCCTCGGTCCTTCACTATATATTTGAACCTGCACTTGACAGCCACATTTTGCTTCTGCTCTTCTTTTCCTCCCTCCTGCTCTTTACTCTACTTCCATCCAGCCTCTTATACTGCTATCTTCACCCTCATGTGTGAGCTTGCAGCAGACTCCCTACAAGAATCCTGAGAACCTATTCCCTGTGCTTTGTGCTCCGTGCTGGTTCAGGCCACTCAACATGCCTTCAGCAGGCTCCTGGGCACTCTGGTGGGTAAGATACCAACTTCCTCCTTGCTCTTTCACTAACAGTCCTCTATAACTTTAACTTCCCAGGGTCTCAGTGATACTGCCTGAAGATGCAGAGAAGAATCCTTACCGAGCATCCCACATAAATGTAGAATGTCTGAAGAGAATAATACATAATAGCTTTGAGAAAAGAATAAAACTCTGAAAGACTGTGCTGAGGTGAATAATTCCAGGTATCTTCCTTAGGATTCTCCTAACTTGTGGAGTTAGTTACAAGGGAGCACTTTGCCAACTGTCAGACACTGACAGTTGATGAAGTATTTGTTCAAGTCTTTTGCCCATTTTTGAATTGGGCTGTTTTCTTACTATTGAATTTTGATAGTTTTTCATGTATCCTAGCTATACAAAGTCCCCTGTGAGATGTGTGATTTTCAAATATTTTCTCCAGGTATGTAGCATGCCTTTTCATTCTCAAAGTAGTGTCTTTCACAGAGCAAAAGTTTTTAACTCTGATGAAGTCCAATTGATGCATTTTTCTTTCATGGATCGTCTTTGTGGTATTGCGTCCAAGAACTCTTTGCCTAACCATGGGTCACAAAGATTTTCTCCTGCATTTTCTTCTAAAAGTTTTATAGTTTTACATTTATATCTGCAGTCCATTTTGAGTAAACTTTTGTATGACTGTGAAGTTTAGGTACAGGTGAGGGTTTTTTTGCCTTTGGATGTTCAATTGTTTCAACTCCATTTGTGGAAAAAATTGTCTTTTCTTCATTCAGTTACTTTTGCACCTCGGTCAAAAAGCAATTGCCATATTTGTTGTGGGTCTATTTCTGGACTCTATTCTGCTCTATTGACCTCTGTGTCTATTTCTTTGCCAATACCACATTCTCTTGACTACTATAGTTTATAAGTCTTAAAATCAGGTAACGTGATTCCTCCAAATATACTCTTTTTCAAAAATTATTTTAGCTGTTGTAGCTACTTTGCCTTTCTACATAAATTTTAAAAATTGGCTTATTTATATCTACAAGAAGTCCTGCTTAGATCTTGATTGGAAATACATTAAATCTACAGAGAAACTTGGGGAGAACTGACACCTTTACTGATGAGTCTTCCAGTCCATGAACATGATACATCTTGCCATTTATTCAGGTCTTCAGAATCTTCATTTTAACAAGATCCCCACTAACTCTTCTGCATGTTACAGTTTGAGAGGCACACCGTTCTAGAGCGGAAATCACAGTGAAGTCATCTAGGAAGAGTTAAAAAATATGGATGTCTGTGTCCCACCTAGACCAAGTGAATAAGAATCTTAGGCACTAGAATCTTCCAGGTTCTCCAGGTGATTCTAAGTGGCAGCTAGGTGTGAAAGCCTAGGCTAGACTCAGACAAGGGCTTATAAGAATCTGGGCTCCATGACTCTTGCCCCATGCTCATTAAGTCAGTCTGATTAAGGCCCCCGGTTCATTGCTCCTCAACCCCATTGCACATTAGAATCACCTAAGGACAAGAGTTACCTCACTGAGAATTTTTAAGGAGCAATTTTGATACACAGATTTACCAAACTCCCTCTGTTGCTCCAAGACCTCTCCTATACTTGAGGATTTCCTTTCCCCAGCCAATCCAGGAACTGATGCAAGATTCCAGAAGCCCATCTTCTGGCTGCCTCTGTCTTCAGAAGTCTCTCTGGAAATTATTGAGGCAGTAGGAGATAGGGGAGAGAGAGAACGTGTGTGTGCACAAGAGAAATGTCCAATTGCATAAGTCTAATCAATAAGATCCACGACCCAAAATACTTGTTTCATGGCAAGAGGACATCTTTTGCCTTCATATCCACCTCATTCCCCTGCTGAGTCAGAGAAACAGCTCCACATTTAAAAAAAAAAACCATCCTCTAATCTCTAAGGGCAAGTGCAAGTTTTCCTGTGTTTTTTTCTGTGGCTCCATGGAAATCTTAAATGCATGTCTCAGCTATGGCGAGGTGAGGCATGACATATTGGCCCCCAAAATATGAACCAACTGAACGTTGCCTGAAGACAGCTCTGTTTCTGTTATTTTTTTAAGGGATTTGGGGGAGAGAGTAGCTGATATAGATAAAATGGATGTAAAACTTAATGCTTTCATTTTGGATGTGCACCAACCCCAGCCAGCCAAAAATAGACTCAACACATCAAAAATATTTCTCTTTGAAGCTGCAGGTCCTCTGGGGGGTTTGTGAACATTCACAGAGGACAGAAGGGCAGAAAGATATGAAAACAGCAAAAGCTGCATTCTAAGCCCCTAGGTTGGAGCCTCAGTGACCGCCGTTCTGGAATGCCTATTTTTTAGACATCCATGTACCTATTTCCTACAAAAAGCCCTTCTGAGAATGATGAGAACACATCCTTTCCTGCAGGTCTGCCAAGTTCATTCTCAACACTGCCACCACTGGCTATCTGAGGATGACACATCTCTGAATCCTAGCTCCTTGTTTAAAGCTAAACATTCAAGACCTTTAGATCATAAAGTCCCAACAAACAAATGCCTCAATTACAGAATCACAGCATGCTGAGGTTGGACCAGGCAAGCCCTGTGGTTTCCTCTCTTGCTCTTCAGTGAGAAGGTGGAAGTGACCAACCAAGGTGACACAGTGCTGGACATGGAGCATGGGGAGGGACTCAGCACGAGCCAGAGCAGTAGTAGGGTCCACGGGGAAGGACCTGGCCTTTGGATCTAACTGACTTGAATTCCAATACTAGCCTTGCCATTGATCAGCTCTGTGACTTTGACCTTGAACAAGTACAGTCAGTGTTCTCTACTTCACAGGGAAGCTTAGGGAATTAGGAGAATTAGTGAGAAGATGCACCGAGTACGTGACACACAGTGGATACTCAGTAAACAGCAATGACTTCCATAAGCCTGATCTCCCGACTCCCAGTCCAGTGCTCTCTTTACAGTGCCACTATAAGAAGACACTGAGCCATCCCAATAAGCCCACCTGGTTTAAGGGTGCCCTTCTCACAAGTACAGACCAGCGCTACCTAGGCTTCTCTAAAGACAGCAAGGAAAAAAACTGGATTCATGCTGTTCACTCAGCCCTGAACCAGACACCTTGTTCCCTTTCCTTTAGTTTCCCTCTGTTCTGAGTCTGTGGTTCTTGGTCAGGGTGAGCCCTGCTCAGTATTAATTGTGACCCCTGGCCACAACTGCACATGGCCCTGACCGTGATGCTGCTGCTCCCTGCTTAGTTCTTTAGGTCAGCACCTCCATCTTCCCTCCACCATCTGCCCTGTGGCACCAAGCCTGTAAGGACCTTCAGTGACCACATTGTCTATCGAGAAGTCATAGGCCGGAGCCCCACAGGTCACATATCTATTTCTTGATCCAGAGAGTGATTTCAATTTTTTTTTTCACTTAGTTGACAACATGTAAAAAGCCAGAAAACTTCACAAGAACTCAGATTTCTGACTTCCCCTGAAAAATCACAAACTAGCCAAATGGCCACAGTCAGCCAGAGCTCCAAGGCAGCCGCTCCCTCTGCTGGGAATTCTCTCACTTTGCTGATCAAGACCCCCAGTTCCCTCATTGCATGACTTTCCTAGCCCCTATCAGCATCTGAGTTTTCAATCCCTAATACAATACCGACTTTCCATTCACCAACTGGACACTCAAGGTGTTCACCACTGGGCCCGCCAGACCTGTTCAAACTCTTCTCGCAGGAACCCTGGAAAATCTTCCCGCTTCCAGCCCTCTGCCAGGAGCTGTTATCCTGCCTAGAATGCCCTCTCTGCTCTTGTTTACCCAACTCAATCTAGAACGCCCCCTCTCCAGAAATTCTTCCTGACCACCCAAGCCACAAAGTGCTCCCCATCCCCCAGAGCCTCGAGCAACCAGTTATCTCACCCACCATCGCACACTGATTGCTTTCCCTGTGAGTGTGTCCTTTTTCCCCAGCCTGAGAGCTTCACCAGGTGCCTACACTCATTTGCCTCCCCCAGAGGGCAGACACAGGCTTTGCACAGAGAAAGTTCTGGACAAAGATGAATTGTTTGGTCAAGGGTTATCATCTGTATCACCGCTCAGCTAAAGGCTGGGCTCTCCCGTCTCTCCAGCCTCCTTTGTCTCTACTCCACTCCATCTCCCTTCCATCCTCCCAGATGCACCCAAGACCCCAGTGTCCTGGAAAACTCCTAAAGGACTAGGACTTGTTTTCCACCTCACTGATGAGTCTCCCCTTCTCTTCCACTCCCTACAGACATCCCAGGGTCAAACACAGAACTTAGCACACGACAGAAGCTCAAGAAATACACACTAAATAAAAAGCACCTTACTTTTTATTCGCTACACCTTTGCATATGCTGTTCACCTGGCCAAACATGTCTCTCCTCCTTTTCACCCACCACCAGATCTATGGGGCTTGGAAACTCCATATCTAACATTCGTGTCTCGGCCCTTTCTCTTCCCTTACTCTGCCAGGTCACCCCTCTCTCTGGGCTCCCACAGTACTTCACTCTTGCCTGTCATAGCCATTGCTAAATGGTTGTGCAATTATCTGCACAAGTTGGCTTCTCTAAGTGCTGTCAAGTTCCTGCAGTGCCGGGACTGTGTGACCCTCTGCCCTGCCACTGCCCAGTGCCAAGCCATAAATGAGCATAACCAGCCCACAAGGGAGGTACCACGATCCTCATTTTAACAATGATGAAATGGAAGCAAGGACCCCAGCTCTATGTACGTATGGGGAGAGCAGAAAGAGGAAGGAAAGGGAGTGGGTTTGGTGAGAAGACTTGGTTCTATTATCAGGATTAAAGCACAGGAAGGGCAGCATGTCCTTTCAATGTCATATTTGGGGACTTGCTTAACATCCCACCCAAAGAATATTTAATTACCTCCGGGAAAGCCCCTCTGTTTGACTTGTTGTTTACTATCATTAAAGATTCAGAGTCCATGAAGTCGCATGCTCATGTGTGGGGTTTTGCCGAGTAGAAATTCAAATGATTTCTGTTCAGTAGAGAAGATAATCCCAAAGTTTATGCTTTTACTGCCCTGTAAGGCATCAACTAGTTTTGTCTCTAATCTAGCAATCTTATTTCAATGTTCTTTCTCCAGCACCTGTATAATTACACTTTGCTATCCTGTTGACTCCCTCATTAAGGAGCTAAATGCACTTTTTGACATGTGCACATTTGATGCTTGTACGAGTCATTGTTTCTAACTTTTGGAAAATTGTGCTTTGACACCACGCCTGCCTCCACCTCTGAGAGTGTAGGCAAGTCTCACCCTTCCTCTTTTGGACTCAGTTTCCTCATCAGCAACATGAAGGAGTGGGTCTAGATGGGGAAATGCAAGCCCAAGGAATCTCTGAATTTTAATATAGAATCTTAAAAAGGATAATTTCTTCATACGGTTGAACATGTTATGGAGTTATTTCCAAAAACCACAATAACAATAGCTAACACTTATCCAACCCCAGGCATCAAGCACTTCCAATTTAATTCTCACAGAATGAGATAGGTGCTATTGTTACTAGTCCTATTTACAGATGAGGTTAAGAAAGCTGAAATCTAGTGTTTTTCAGTCAGAAGACACTACGTTCATCCCTCTATCCATGTTTCCTTCCATTCATTTCTTCACCTGTCTACTCATCCATCTTTCCACCCATCCAGCCAACTAATACAAAACAAAGATGGTTCACACTTTCACTCTGGATCTATCAAATTGACTTACGTGGCATTTAGAAGAGATTGTGATTGTTTCTAGCTGGCGGGTCCGGGAAGAGATGCCATTTTGAGCTTGCCCCTGAAGGTTTAAGCAGGACTATTTAGAGAGAGGTCACATGAGCATCCTCCACTGAAGGAACCGTGGGTGACAGAAAGGACTGGAGGCAGCAGGGGAGGGGGACATGCAGAGTGACCAGGGAGCAATTGTGGCTGGCTGCTGAGAAGTCTTGTGGGAAGGGTGGATAGCAGCAGATGGAGATGGAAAGAGAGATTGATTGGTCTGGATGTATGTCAATACCTGATTGAGAATCATAAGTTTCCTTGATCTGATCCTTCTCCACACTTGCCCAGACGGGAGTACCATACGTGGTGGTAAATTAGCAGAGACAAACGCTTCCCCAGGTGCCCTGATCTGGCCTAGGCTGGATACTGCCACTACTACAGTCCTGAACGCTTGGAAGTAGAGCTGAAAACAACCATGGAGGGAGTCTCCTCCAACCTCTAGTTTCCTTTTCCAAACATGCAGCCCTGAGCTAATTTAAGCTAGTCTGAGCTCACTTTGCAAGCAGTTGTCACAAGGTGCTACATCAAAAGATTCCCAAGGCCCAAATATTTAACAATCAGAGTACTCCCTCCATCCATCAGTTTGGTAATTCTACCCAAGGGGAAAAAAAAGCTATGGGGGTTTCTCTTCTGGCCTGCTCATTTCTTATAAACATGCCAGGGCCATTTACAGCTCACAACTCACTGCTCTCTAAACATTTACACATTTCTCCCACTTAACGTGTCCTTGGTCATTTGATTAAGTGGTAGGTCACGGGGGCTAGATGTCAAGGCCTTGGAACCTTTGGGTTTTGTCTAAACCTACTTTCAAATGGCTTCAATGTTAGCCCCCTCCTTCAGTAAACATGGGGATTACTGGACTACTTCAGACCTGCTGATGCCCTGGTCTGTCCTCCACCTCCTCTCACAGGTACATGAGGTCAAAGAAGACAGACCCCTCAAGCAGGCACAGACATGAGGACATTTGACCAGTTGGACTTCCAGTGGGCATGCTCGTGGGTTCCCCATGACCCCCGAGGTTGAGTGGGTGCCAGAGTTTCACAACACCCTGATTCCCAGAGAGGAGAGTTAGAGAAGTAGTTTTGTTGGGGGAAGGAAGCAGCTCACACCAAACTTCCTAGGCTATGAGCACAGGAATCTCCCACCAAGCCTAGGTCAGCACATATACAACACTCCTGCCTTTTGGAAGTGTGCAGGCTTATAGCATTAGTGGGACTTTTCCAGTGCAGCGACATGAGAACATAATTACGGCCAGCTGAGAAAAGTCGAGGTGAGGAAGAAGCCATGTGGGCTGGAGAAGGGGGCAAGGTTTTGTGGAGGAAGCGTGGAGAGACGGCATCACAGGCAGGGGTATGGCTCCAGCCAGGGCCCCGATGTAAGACTGGGCATGGGCAGGGGTAGCAGAGGGGCGGCTTCCGAGCTCCCACAGTTGCATCTTTCTTGTTGGCCCTGCCTCCAGTTTCAGAGGCAATTTTGAATAAGAGAAAGCACACAGCCTTCAGAGTCAGACCTCAATCTGAACCCTGGTGCTTCCCCTACCAGCTGTCTGACCCCTGCAAGTTACTCAACATCTCAGAGCCTCATTATCCTCATCAGCAAAATGAGGTGCTGGCAATATACCTCATAAGGGTGCCAAGGCGGGTAACAAGGCCGTGGAGGACCAGGTATGTGCCCTCCATGGCAGCATCCGTCACACTGGAGTCTGAGCCACAAGATTGTAGGCACTTTCAGGGCAGAGACTCAGCCTTTCGCCTCTGCCTGCAGTGCCTTAACACAGTGCCACAGCCATGAGAAAACCCTGACAGACACGGACCCCTTCTTCCAGGCCAGACTTGCCACCCAGCTGTAGGGAGGTCTGTCGGCAACCTCTTCAGGGCTTGCTCAGAAGCAGAGAGCTGCCTGGCCCAAGGTCATGCCATTCAGGGGCAGCCCACCTCCTATGACTGACTGAGGCAAGGGGATAGAGGCCCATTTCAGCTCCTCCCTGGACAATGCTGGCAAACCATCTTAGTTCCAGCTCTCTCCACCCAGTTGGCTGAGGCTACAGCAGGCCTGCATCACAGCTCAACCTCTGTGGAATCCTGCCTCTTTCCCCTCCTCCCATGGGCACTGGGCCCATAGACACTCCCTAATAAACATCCTGCACACTCAACTCTGCCTCAGAACCTGCTTACTAAGAACTCTACCTGCAACAAACCCTGGATTTGTTGATTGAATAAATCCTGGAAACAAGACTCCCTGCCTGCTAAATCCAGGGCATTACCCAGGCCCATGTGCACAGCCAGGCTGTGGTCCTGGCCCCTCTAGGTCATAGGTGCTCTTGCTGTTGGCATGGCCAAGAGACCAGGGTAAGCGAAATGGCACGTGGGGGGGCTGTGGCCACCCAGAGGGCCGCCCTTCCACATGGGTAACGACCACATCAGGGAAAATCAGTTATCTAGTTGTCAGGGGCTAGGAAATTTCAGGTATAGGCTGGGCTCTGTAGACATTCTCCACCACAAAAGCCACCAGGTTCAATGTCCCCATGTAGCTAGAAGGGTCAGTCCTGGGCAGGGAGATGAATGAAGCAATGGAACACACAAGAGGGAAACCCGCAATGGGACAGTGCCCACTTCTTTACCCCAGGAGTCACTGAGGGCCTTGAATGGCTCAGATAACAGAAATTGTGAAGGATAGTCACCTCAGGGCATTATTTGGAAAGTCACCTGAAGGAGGAAGAAGCGCCTACCAATATCAGAAGAACCAGAAAAACTTTTTTCTAGAAGATAAATGACTAATTTCAAAATAATTATTTTATCAACTGTGGCTTTTTTTTTTTTTTTTTGGTAACTCAAAGAAACAGGAAATGCTTCACTTTTTAAACAAAGAGTTGGAACACTTAGATTTAAAATGCCGTTAAGTTCTTTTTTTGGCAGTGAGGTGAGGAAGCAAGGGAGCTGGCAGAGCCCGCCTGCCCTCAGGCCTGGGCGGAGCCGGCTCCCACAGAGTGGGCAGCTGGGGAAGAAGGGGGCGTAGTGGGATCTAGGCAGGTCTGCCCACAGCACACTGCGGAGCAGCCTCCTTGGCTCACCTTGCCTTAGAAGTCTCAGCTCACCTTTCAGCAACCTCCAGCCACCACGGGAGAATGGCATTTTCTACCTCACCCCTCCCCAACCTGCGCTTTCCCCCCAAACCAGGGGCTTGCTGAGAAGGACCCCCATCTCCTGCACTCACATCTATGTCTTCACAAACAAGGCCTGCTCCCTTTCCCACTCCCAAGGACCAAGAGGACACCTCTGCGACTCCTGGCGGCTGGTTCGCCAAAGGAAGAAGGCCAAGGAGACAGCTGCTGGCTCTTCCCTGCCTAGAGGATGGGACTCCTGATTTTACAGGAGGGAAGCAAAGGCTCAACAGGCAGCACTGATTGCAGTGGGTCCCTACTGGGTGTGGTGGAAACGGACCCCTCTTCAAAGTAGACAGGCTCCCAGAAAAGGGAGCTCTAGCCTCCCCCAACTCTAGCCCTGTAACCAAAGCACATATGTTTTGTCAGTTTACACAGAGCTCTGGGCCTGGAAGAGTGCGAAAGCCACTGCTCTAGAGGACCTCCCTTGCTGGAGATCCTGGGGAGCAGAGGCCCAAAGTCAGACCACTTAGTGGCTGTACAGCCCTCAGCAAGTCACTCAGCCACCCTGAGCCAGGGGTTCTTTTTGTGTAAAACGCTGATTATAACAGTGCGTACCTCCTGGTCTGGGTGTGAGGGTTAAATGAGGAAAGGCCCACTCAGTGCTTCCTGCCTGGCTCAGAGTGACTCCTCAACAAATGTGAGAAACCACTGG
Organism: Equus przewalskii; assembly: GCF_037783145.1. Classification (NCBI taxonomy): domain Eukaryota; kingdom Metazoa; phylum Chordata; class Mammalia; order Perissodactyla; family Equidae; genus Equus; species Equus przewalskii. The sequence goes on from NC_091831.1 coordinate 64,785,447, forward strand.
CAGAACACGATATATTCTTTAAGTGAGCATTTGCCCTTTTCAGTGTCTGGAGTAGAAGATGCACTTCCAATCTTAGGGATACAAAGGCAGGGGCCTTATTTCTTTTACTGAGTTCAAAGAAGTCTCTAGCGTTTAAATAGTTTAAAACCTGAGAAAATAAGGCCTAGTTCTGAAAGTGCTCTGTCCTTGTCCCTCTGAAGCAACACTGGTTCCCACAGCCCCGGGCGCCCCTGGAGCCAACGGATGGCTGATACAATGCGCTGACTCAGGCCAGCAGGGGAAGGGTTTCAGCAAGGCAGTGAGGCTGTCGCCTTCATGTGGGTCACATGTTTGCAGCTCCTCACTGTCCCACCCCCGTCTCACAAGGGCCTAAGGTTTGGGGCAAAGGATTAGCTGGGAAAAGTGTACACCGTTTGTTCTTGTCTTGGCTTTTCAGGAAGAGGAAGGAGACTCTGTCTCTTGCTAAGGTGAGGGCCACAAAGCTGGTGAGCTGACTGCCCAGTTCTCCATCCCCCACCTTCAGCATATGCATAGAGTGATGTCGTCCTCCCACCATAGGCATTCAGGAAACAACCTTGGCTCTGGAGTCTGGAGACCTGGATTAGGTCAACTGTCACCACCGACTTGCTGTATGTCATAAGGCAAGTGACGCAACCTCTCTGATCCCCAGCTTCCACAACGCAAAGAGAGATTTTAGTTCCAGGTCTCCTTATTTTCAGTACATTTGAGATTTTCAAAGGCCGAATAAGGTAGTGTATGAGAGAGTAACTTGATGAGCAAGAAGTACTATATGCACATATAAAGCAGTATTATCTTCATGTTAAACCAACTAACCTATAGTGATCACTTGGCAGGAAGAATGTAAGGAAGTCATTTCAAGACAGAATTATTATTCATTATACGACTGTTCGTGCGATGCTGTAAGCGACAGCTCTTCACCCAGCGTCTGATCCAAGTTAAAAGCTGCATCCACAGCCCTCCATGTACATTCGTTTTCATCGTTCAGTTACAAACACCAACACGAGATGCGGATGACACCCAGGCAACTGTCTGGTTTCTATTCAGAAGTTCTTGGTTTTCGAGCATTGTTTCATTTGATGTTTGGGAAATAACAAGGCCTTCCCCTGACACTGTAGAAAACAGTGTTTGCTTAACAATTTCTGTTAAATCAAGTAATAACTAACAAGGAGAAACAACAGCTCAAACAGGAACTTCCTGACACGACTGTTCACAGAGAACTGCAACCTGTCCCCCATCAAAGACCCCTGCCCAACAGGGAATCAGTATTTTTCGGATACTAATTAAGTAAAAAACCAGCTTAACAGTGTTATATTTTAAAGAGAGAAGTATTAAAATCATCAACAATTTTAACATTGAAGCATAAAACTGTCTTCTATTCAACAAGCAATGAGAACATACTTGAATTTTTTTTCACGGGCATTTAAGGGATGCTGATAGTACAGAGAAAAGGGAAAAGTTAAAAAAAAAAACAAGACAGCTGGATAAATATATAGGAGGAGAAAACAAGAGTGATGGAAAAGAAACAGAGAGAAGTGGTTGAGAAAAACCTCTAGGATGCAGACAGAAAGAAAAAATCAGACCAGGTAAGCAGAAAAGACAATAATCAACCAACCAAACAACAACAATAAAATGAGAAATAAAGAGAAACTGTCATAAAGCACCCTCTAATTTTGGAAGATTATCACTAAAAGCTTTTAAAGCTACGTGACAGATTTACAATTATAGGAGTTAAAGCGTAGGTAACCTCTTAGTAAATGCTTCCTCAGAGGCACAAAGTGGCATCAAGACTGCATCCAGCTCCCAGGCCAGCAGCTCCTCATCTCCGGCCCACAGCGCCATGCTGTATTATTTTTCAATGTGAAACATTTGGTGTCTAAATGGGCCAGCATTTCCATCGGGGCTGCCACTTACTAAGGGAAGTTACATAGCCTCCTCACACCAGATTCCTCACCTACAGGGTCCATAGAGTGGGGATGCACATGTCCCACCTCAGATAGGGATGTGAGGATTAAAGAGAGAACATAGACCTGGCACCAGACGTGGCACTCAGTAAACCCTTAATAAATATTCGAATTTGCTAAAGAATGAATGTGTGTATAGAGACTAAACAAAAATATTTTGGAAATTTTCTATCATCACCCTGAAGTTCTTCCTTAGGTTGAGGCCGTCCTACTCAGCAGCATCCTCCTCTCATACCCAACATTAAGAACATTCTTCAGTTTCTACCAAAGACTTGCATTGCCTTCCTGCCTCTGTCTGGGTTTTCACACTGAGCCCTCCAGCTCGGTGGGTCCCCCTGCCCATGAGTCTTCTCTAGGAAGCCGAGCCGGACTCTAATTTTGAGAAGCATTTCCCTTATTTCAGGTCTTCATTCAGCCTGTGGTTCAACCACAGAATCACTTCTGTTTCCTTCCTTCATTTCCCTCACAAAGGAACCCTTTCATCTAGAGCTCCTAGCACAGTTCCTTTGACGAGACTCTTCCTGCCTTTCTTTCTTGCTCAGCCTACATCAGGGAAGAATGAAGGCAGATTTCAGGAACCTGGCAGAAAATGTTAATCCTTCTCTCCCTCAGTGTCCTAGTCATGAACCCTTATTCCCTCAAGTGCACCCATAAAGAACCCACAGATCCACATCCAGCTCAGAGCCCAGCACAGGAGAGGTGCCCAGATGAAGGATCACTGAATGGAGGAGCGCGCCTGCCTTCACAGCTTTGCTTCCAGCAGTCCCTTCATTTGGAACACCTGCTCCCTTCCCCTTAGCCTAGTAAAACCCTGCCGGTACTTCATAGGAAAGATGCCTTCCATTTTGAAGGAATGATGCCCCAAGTATCCACCCTGTCTACTGTTTATTTCAAGCAGCATAGTGGGCATGATGATGTGAAATGACTTTTCTACCTCAAAAGAGGAAAGTACAACGTCCCAAAACTTATGACCTCTTAGAAAGTCAATATTTACAGCTTTGTCCTAGGCAAATCTATGTCTTTCTGACCTTAGAGTCCCAATTAAGGTGGAAATGGCTTTCTTATTTCTTTCCAAGAGAGTCTGAATTAGATGGATCAATGAAACCCATTAGTCTCTCATCGACTCATTCAACAGATTCATTCATTCAGCACATAACATATTCCAGGAACTGGATGCTAACGATACAGCAGTGATCCAAATGGACAAAAATCCCTGCTCTTAAGGAGCTAGTATGGATTCGGGGGGAGGAGGATGACAAGAGAAGATAGATGACAAATACAATAAATAAGTAAGTATATACTATACTAGAGAATTATGAGTGTTATAAAGAAAAATGAAAGGTCCTAAGCCAGGAAATAGAAGTAATTTAAAATAGGGGGAAGTTACAAAAAAAAAATTGAAAGTTACAAAAATATAAGGAAAACTCCTTCAGCAAAAGGTGATGCTTGACACTAATTTGCTGTGTAAACACACACACATCTCCTACTGATGCGGGATGGGTGAGCCGAGGAGTCGAAAGAAAGATTTCTTAGACTCTTAAGATCTGGCAGTAGTGCTCTTTTATTTAGAGAATAGTATGGAATAGCATGGGGACAGGACCCAAGGGCAGTCAGAGATGCTGCTGGCATGGGGAGCTGCTGCTGCCGCTGCTGGCATGGGGACAGGACCCATGGGCAGGCAGAGCTGCTGACGGCATGTTGCTGCTGCCGCTGCTTCTGCTGCAAAGTTGGGTGGAGAGTAAGGCTAAATTTAAGGCATAGGTATGTGAGTTATCTCTTTACAAGACAAAGGAAAGAATATGTAAAAAAGTTAAAATGGTATCAGTGCCCTGTATGGTCTGGCCATTTGGCGGTCCCACAACTTTTAGATAAGAATCAAACCGGATTGAGTAAATGGCAGAAGTCACCGCTTAAATATTATCCTCAGCTAAAGACAAAGGAGGATTTGGGGGGGGGGGTCAGTTACATGAGGTTGCCAGACAGTAAACAACTTAAGTTCTTGCCTCTGGCATTGATTAAGAGTTTCTAGAGATAAGGCCCTCCCCCTTCTTCCTGGCACAGAGAGGGAGGCATCTTCACAGACAGAGGTTTCCCTTAGAAATGTAAATGTTTCCCAACAAAGGGACAAGCAAATTCCACTCCCCGGAGCCTGCTTCTCATCTGTAGTTTTAAAATTAACCAGCCTAAAAATCCTCATCACTACTCCCTCCAAGCCTCAGTTTCCTCTCTGCTGTACTCTCCACGGTACCTTCTAGCACTGAAATTCTATTTCTCTAGGTAATAAGTAGCAATTTGAGTTGAGACTAGAGTTTGTCAAGATCTAATGATTGCAGTCTAAGCTTCAATGACATAAAGAACGTCCCCATTCCCTGGAGATCCCACCAAATCCTCCATGTGTGCCCTTGGTCCCAAATAATTGTGAGAGCAATCACAAATTCACTTGTGGTTTTATTTTCTTCAATTGTTGACTTGGAAACAACTTTAAACCTTTAAACCTTCTTCCCCTGAGACACCATCAAGATACCTTCCTGATAGGCATGAACCCCTAAAAAGAGTCATAAAGTGGGACTCTGGCAGCAAGGACACTGGCCAACCTGGCTTTAAATGCCTGCTTATCCTGGAGACACGCAAGTGAGCACAGCAGCTCGAATTCAGTTACTTCAGAGCTGCCCTGATGAGATAGCACCCCAAAACAGTTTCCTTTTGTGGATCTTTTTTCCTCTCTGTATTTTCCACAAAACTGACACAAGGCTCAGGAAGAAGCCCTTCACCTACGAAGAGTCAGCTTGGGACCATCCAGAGGAGGAAAGCCATCCATCAAGTACTCATCACCGCATCTGATTAAAACTCCCTTTGGGGTGATTCCTCTGCATCTCGGATTCAGCTCTGCCTGCAGGAGGAGCTGTGGCGTACAGGTTAGGGAAGGCATGGAGGCTCTGGTAAGAGCCACTAGTCCCCATGCAGCTCTCATGAGAGCTGAGCTTCCTTCGGTTTTTCCTACATGCCAGACACGGTTCTAAGTACTTTACGTGTATAAACTCAACTCACAACCCTATGAAGCAGGTGTTATCATTCTTCCCATGTAATGGATGAAGCAAATGAGACAAAGTAAAGCAGCTTCTCTGAGGTCACAGAGTTTGCAAATGGGAGATAATAGCCCAGACCCTGCATTTAACCACTAATGGTACAGAGCAGCACTGTCAAAAGAAATATAATGCAACTATGTATGGAATTTTAAATTTTCTAACACTTACTTCTAACATATTTTTAACACTTAACTGATTTACTTACAACTATAGACAGATTTAAAGACAGTAATATTCTGAGTGAGGGGAGGACTTTTTCAAATTGTTTTCATCTGAAGCTCACATACATTGATTTTCTTGTATGTTTCCCTTTAAGATCACAGTATTGGCTGCCATTTTTCCCTGTCTTCCATCCTCAGAGAGTCCTAGTTTTGTTCAGCGAGGCAAGTAACACACAGCAGAGACCCTGGTCTCACTCCTAAATAGGTAGACCTATTTAGTCGGAGCCAGCCAGGCCGTCTCATCCCTTTACCAGCAATTAGTTTAGGACCAAGCATGTGATTCAGTCCTGGCCCCTGAGATAAACAGGAGGTGTCCTGGGGGCATCTGGGAAAGTGGTCCAGACGCCTGAGAAAGAGGCCTGGAAGAGATGGCTCCTTTCCCATCAAACATTTTCTTCTTTTCGCTTTCTTTCAATTATGGTAAAAAATACAAAAGGTAAGATTTATCATTTTAACCATTTTTAAGTAACAGTTCAGTGGCATTAACTACACTTACATTGTACAGTCATCACCACTGTCCATTTAGGAGGTACATTTTTAAAAAGTAAAAAGAAACAGGTGAAATTAATTTTAATAAGAAACGTAATTTAATCTGGATTAGGTTTTTGATACATTATCTGAAATATTTCAAGGTGTAATCAACATAAAAATTATTAATAAGATATTTTGCAGTCTTCTTTCTGTACTAAACTTTTGTGCTAAATTTTACACTTAGAGCACAACTTTTTTGGACTGACCATATTTCAAATGCTCAACAGCCACCTGGGGTTGGTGACTCCTGTGTTGGACAGCCAGGTCTAGAGTTTCTCAGACGCATGCACACTCAGCCAGCTCACAGGCATCCCCAGGAGCACGTAACAAGCCGTCCATTTATGAAAGGTAGGTGCATCACCATCAGCCCTCAGGGCAGTTTGTGATTCACCCTAGGACCCTTCATGGTGTCTGACTAATGGTTCTAGATCAGCATCTCTAATGCCCCCCACCCCTGGGATCACCATCATCATGCTTATAATAGCAGAAGGTCTGGGGCCTAAAGGAGAGCTTCTCTTGCTAGGACAAATCTTGTGCCTCTGGCCACCCATCTGAGGGTCCACCTCCAAACTGAGAGAGTGACTCAGCAGTAGAGGGGGCGATGGCACCTCTGTAGCCACTCCGGCACCCCCAGGCTGAGGCAATAATAAATAAACACATTGTCTCCATGGAAAGAGGGAAGCATGTGCAGGGTTGAGCCAAGCAGCGGTTGCCATGGAAACCAGCCAGCCTCACTCCAGTCTTTCCCCTGATGCCTTGATCATTTGGTGGCTGAAGAACCCCAGTGGAGAGGCATTGTCCCTGTACCTATGGAAACCTTACAAACGGGGCCATTACGATGAAAGTAGATGAAAGAGGGAATGATTACATACCTTTTCCATCCATCATCACATCCACCTTTTGTCCTGGGTTACCCAACAGAGAAGAAAATAAAGCCACCTTTGCCTCAGAGAGAAATGGCTGGAGGACATCAAGGTATGACAATTGAGGTGAGGTGGCCCCAAAAAGAGAAGCAATGAAACTGCCCGAACTGTCGACCATAGCAAATGCTTACTGGACAAATGATTATCGCTTCAGGTGTTTACTACCTGCCCAACCTGACTTAGAACTCATCCTCTACGGCAAATCTCTGGTTTGATCTCCTCTTCCTAGAGCCATGTGTTTTTGGGACCTTCTAATTCGTTCTTTCATACATTCATTCATTCCTTCAGTCTTTCTTCAATGAGAAGCACCATGACACAGCGGAAAGAGTCTGGACCATCAAGTCACTGGAACCCAGGTTTAAATTCCAATTCTGATGCTTATTGGACAGTCTTCCCTAAGTTATTAAAAAATCTCTGTGCTTTGGTTTCCTTATCTGTAACATGGGAGTGAGAACAGAATAATGTTTGCCATTTGTCTTCCATACAGTTATAGTCAACGTGTTTAGACACTGATTTATATCTCTGTCTTTTCCCCTAGACTGAGCTCCTTGAACACCAAAACCATACCTCACTCCATTTTGACCATCAACAACTACCTAGCAGAGAGGCTGGTACTTCTAGACACTCAACAATATCAGTTGAATGAAGAAGTAACAAAGTGCTTTCACATGTTTTCTCTCTCTTGCTTTTCAATTCATTGTCATGGCAATTGGGTTCAGGACTATTTTAGCTCAGTACAAGACAAAGCGGATTATACTACTAAAATACATGTTTCCTATTCTCAAGGAATTTACAGTTTGCTATATTTGTTTAACAAACAATTTATATAATGTTTAGTCTGTGCCAGCTACTGTTCTAAGCACTTTGTAAATATTAGCTCATTTAATTTTCATAATAATCCAATGAAGTAGGTACTATCTGTAGGACTGTCACTGGCCCAAGGTTACATTAATACATGGCAGAGCAAAAGTCAAACTCAGCCAGGCTGGCTCTACAACCAGTGTCCTTAACCATTCAGTTTTTGCCTTTAATGAGGCACATATGTCACCTGCACAAATGTACATGAAGAGTGTCCAAGAGAAGTGGGTTACAGAAGAGGGGAAGAGCCTATGCTGCATCTTACAGACCAGTAGGATTTGCAGACACAAAAGCATTGGAGGAGAAGAGAGGGAAGATTGTCTGGAAAGAGAGTGGGGGTCAGATGATGGTGAGCCCTGACCATCTGCATAAGCAATTTGGACTTTAGGCCATGGGATGCCACTGAAAGTCTCTGAGCCATGGGGGAACCTAAGCACAGCTGGCTTTGGGGAAAATTCATCTGGCAATAGCATGCAAGGTGGACTAAAAGGATGAGATGGGGCAACTTGGGAGAGTGACACAGCAGCCATTCTAATGAGCGAAGGAAGAGGTCATGGGGTCTAAACCAGGACAATGGAGGCAGGAACATGGAGGGCAAATCCACAGGATTTGGCTATGGCCAGGATGTAAGATGTCTATATCAGTTTCAAATCACTCCTATCAGAAACAAGTTCCAGGGAGCATTCACTGAGCACTTTCCTGGCCATCCAGAGTGGCACCTGGGCTCCCCGCAGCACTGGCTTCCAGAGAAGGTGAAGCATGGGGCTCTCTTGAGCAGTGCTTGGAAGTGTAGGCTGAGCTTTTCCCATCTGTATGCAGCTGGTTACTGAAGCCAAGATGGCAATTCAGTCCTGACGAAGAATCCCAGCCACCTCAAACGTGAAAGATAGCCTGGTCCATCAAACTGCAGTCCTGTCTGTTGCATTGCCCTATCAATCACAACCCAGGAATCTGAGCCCAGCCTGGGTCTTCCAGCTAGTGGAGCTTTCTATTCCAATTCCCATTAAGCTGGAAGGGAGGATCAAGAATTGAGGAATGGATGAGGAGTTTGGGAGTGAGTTATGGCCCAAGAACATGATTTGTCAGCCTTCTTCCAAGCGCTACCAATTGTCTAAAATCCTCTATTCAGCCCCAGTTTTGCATAAATTCCTGAAGAAGGTTCTGTCTGACATCAGAATGAAATAGATGCCAGGAAACAGACACAACAGGTAGACTCATAAAACTGATGAAGAGAATTTTGTTTACAAAAGCAGGAGTTTTCCTTATTATTTATCTATCACATTTGAAGCCTTGGAATCCCATTTTCATTTTGATGGAAGCAATAAAATCTTAGCAAACTTTTATGGCTCCAGGATGAAGCTGAGGACTCTATCCCTGCTCCCACCTGCAACTGTCGCAGCCTTTTCAGTTCAAGTCAGGGCAGAAACTGCTTTTGGTCAGAGGCAAAATGTATTTATCTTTGAAAGCATAGCCATTAAGATGTGAGCATAAATACCTGAAGAGAGAAAACATTAAGGGAGAAAATAGGAGGAAATAGAAAGTGAGGCTTCTTCAGAAGAAGAGGAAACAATGACGCATCAACCCCCACGGAAAGCTTTTCATGGTGTGGTGCCAGGGGAGTGGGGCGTGGGGAAAGGCATCTGCAGAGATTGGGAGAATGGAACCCCAGGAGCTGGCCAAGGAGAAAGCTTTGCAGTGGGAGGGCCATGATCAATGTGTGCTCTGTGCTAAAAGAGTGTTGAGAGTGGACCTAACAAGTGGGAAAATTGTGCTTGCATTTCTGTTTGTAGAATCACTGTGAATCTGAAGTCCACCCCCTCCACTTCTCCAGACACTAAAGAAAGTCTCCAGATGGTAAAATATGAAGTCAGGCTGCAATACGAAAAAAAAAAGAAAAGGAAAGGAAAAAAGGCTCACATAGGAAGCTGACAACTTTCTGCTCCTCTGAGATCTAACCTATGGAGCTGGAGTATCAAATACTAGACAGAGTCAGGAAACATGAGTTTTTGTCCATTTGCTGCTTGGGACTGACTGTGTGACCTTGGACAAGCCTCACTTAAATCACACATAAAGCAAATTTGGGGGAAAACGATCCAGAACAGAGATAGCCAAGGCACAAAAAGGCATAAATAACACTGGTACTGCCACCCTCCAAGCCATGGCTCATGGCAGACATCACTAATCAATCACAGCATTCTGTACAGCAGAGCCCCAAGTACTCTGTTGCTGAGCTTTGAATCTCGGGCAAAGCATTCTCAGTAACCACTACCAATTAATCAGAACGGGCCTCGGACTTGAAACTTGTTCACTGTCCCCGGACTAGATCTCTTCTAATCCTTGAACACCAAAGCTATAAAATGCTACATGTCACATGTGTTCTAATTGCAAATACCCTTAACTAAGTTCCATCTCTCTTTTCTCCTCTGCTTGGTATTTTTCCCAAGTCTTAGCAGCCAAGGCTATGAAGACAAAACCAGCTTGAAGGCCATTCACTCAACTCCATGTCCGAACCTCCAAAAGTGACCTTGTACATTTTTCCTGACCCTCTTTACCTTAGGTTCCCCCATTCTGCTATAAAGTTCCTCCTGAGGCCAAGGTCCCCTCTACCCTCTTAAAAATTTCATCAAGGTAGAGAATTCCTTTCCTTTTCAAATGCTTTGAGATTATGGAAAAGAAGACAGCCTGGGGAAGTTCAAATAAATTTAATTATTACCCTCAGTTCTTCTGAAAATTACTAAAGAGCCCAGAATTAGAAATTCAGATTCCCTCCAGATTCCTAAGAACAAACAACTCACTTGTAAATGAGTTAACATGTCTGTTTAACGTACACAAAATTATCTTTCAGGAAAGCGGATTGTTTTTCATGTCATATTGCATCTCTAAAATATACCACCTATGGCAGAGGATTGGGATTCAAGGTCTGACAAAATCTACAGCAGAAATAATTAGCACCAGAGGCTGTGTTTGAAAGAGTTAGGAAAGAGAATCTGGTTACTTATTTATTTCTGTTCTATCTAGATCTCTCCATCACAACCCAGGGAGGAGGAATTGTATCTTTTGGCACTGGAAGGGTGGCCTGCCGAACTGCCTCTACAAGCTTTGCTTGCTGGAGACGACCCTGAGCCCCCACACAGCAACTCCCTCTGGGCCAAGACGCCATGGAAACCTGCTTCAGTGCTGAAACTTTCTGGGAAAAACCATCAGATAAATGCGCTGGTTTGCAAAGTGAACACAGGTCAGAGGAACAGTGAGGTTTTGTAATTTGGCATCCCGAGAAGGGCTCAGTCCTCACTCCCAAGGATACGGACAGTCTTTGCTTCAACTGTGTTTTTAAACTGGAAACATTTGAAACTGTCAGCCAATTGAGGGTTTGTTGTGGTTGTTTTTTAAGTTCATTTAAGAAGTTCACCTAAAATGAATCTTCATTTGGAGAATCCCTACAACACCAAAGCCATTAGTAACCCTCCACATTCGCGTCCTTGCTATAAATGTAGGGGTTAGCCTGGCAGCTCCCGCCAGCTCCAGAAATAAAAAATGACTTTTGCAATGGTGATGTTTCCTCACTCCCCAGCCCCTCCTGGGTGCTTCTGCCGGTCATTATTTTAAATAAATGTGCCTCTTATGAAATGTTTACAGGCACCAAGAGATGGAGCTGCTTCTGCCTCCAGAAGAGGAACGGACTTTCAGGAACAATGACTGCCTCAGCAGCTGTTCTGTCAAAGCAAAGCAAAGAGCACAGGACAGAGGCTGTATCTCACCCAGAGTCTCCCCAAGCAGAGACTGCTCAATGGGAAAAAGGCTCTTTTGACACTGGGGGGAATTGGAACGTCATCCTCTCAGAGGTTTCCCACTGTTTGAAGACAGCTCAAGGAGCGGGATTCAAGACTGAAATGGCTTCAAAGAAGGCAACTTCTCTGGGAAGGACCTGGCCCTTGGGGATGTGATCCCTCCTCCCAAGGCATCCTTCCTCCTGCTCAACTCCACAGTCACAGGCCATGCTCGCTCTGCTGGATGCTTCCCTTCTCTGCATATTGAGATCCACCTGGAAAGGAATCTAGAAGGAAAACAATTGTAGGAGACTAGTGAGAGGCACAGACCTTATCACACAGACGGAGTTTCAGGATTTATTTTTAATGAAATGCAAAGCCAGGAGAGGGCCACACAGGGACGCCCCTGGACTATATCCTGCTTCTCTCTGGCTGCTCCAGCAGCTGAGAAGAGGACTAACCTTCTTTCTCCTTCTGCAGCTCTCCCAGTGCCTAGCACATTGCCAAGTGCATTACAGTTCTGAGGTAAACCCTTGCTGCCTTGGCTGATTGAAGGGCAGTAGAGGAAATGAGAAAACATAGAAACATTTTGGGCTACAAGTCATAGATGCTTGCTACCCACTCATACTATCCATGGAGGCACCGAGAACTTGAAAGGGAATTGACTTGTCCAAGGTCACCAGAGAGGTTACCACAGAGCCAGGATAAGAACCCAGTTTTCTGCTGATCACAGTTCCTCAGATGAAAGTGATTGTCACCTCTACTCTCAGATCCCAAATTGATCTCAAACACAGTCACCAAGCCCCAAGGCCCAGAGAGACAACACGGGATGAACCTAGGTGAGTAAACTCTTCCTTCTTTCTGATGATCTAAGCTTTCTTCCTGGAGAGGTCTAAGGTGGCAAGAAACCAAGTTGCCCCCTTCATGGCTCAGAGGGAGACAAGGGCCTCATGGCAGCTTCCCTGGGAGCCCACGCAGGTACCAGTGGGATTAAGCAGCTCCTGAAAACAGCTGCTTTCCTTCGCAGGAAGTTATTTTTCAGCCCCAGGGCACAGGCCCAGGCAGAAGGCTCTGTGAGTGCCCAGCTGGTATAATTAGCGCCAGAGAGCTCTAGCAGACACATAAGGAAGATGGTCTGGAGCCCTCCCAATGAGATGGCAAACCCCACGCCTTCCTGTGCAAGTTGGGGCCCAGAGGCCAACTAACGCAGCAGGCTGGTGTGGAGCCAGCAGCCTCTGCCCTCTGAAATGCCACCTTTTTGTGATTCAGCCTCTGTTTCAAGCTATTTTTACTGTAAACAAAGCCTGAATTTGAGGGAGGGTAGTGTGGAAACAGGGTCTTTTCTTCCTCTCTCCTTTCCAAAGACCTGTTCCCCGTTTCCCTTAGTCACTCCACCAACAGCCACAAAAAGGAAAGGAAAAAAAAAGACTAAAAAGAGAAATGGGGAAAAGGTCAAAATTCAGCCTCTTTGCTAGGGCAGTCTGGGAACAGCTCTGGGAAGGTCATGCTTTCTCAAGCCTTCAGACTAATCTGTTGGAGCCTAAATTCTCCACAGGTGCAAGAAACCAGTATGCCCAGTCCATTTACTTTCTGGATTAACCCACCTCCAACAAACAAGGAAGGCTCCGAGGTCTGCTGCCCAGGAAAGAGGCACAAACAGTCGACAGGTAACCCTCCACGCCCTCGGGAAAGATCTGTGCCCCCGCAGGCTAGTGAACTGGGAAGCGAGCTTCCACTCTGACAGGCCCCTGGCTTCGCAGTTTCTTTGTGCCGTCCATGTCAGCACCAAGCCAATTTCATGAACTAAAATTAACTGGATGAGCAAAACGATAGCCCTGGCGCGTAAGACGCCTGGTGCATTTAATTGAGTTTTCAAGTGCCCTAATTCCTTAGGAAAGACAAAGAAGCAACTGTCCTGTCCTAGTTCCCTCACTACTCAAACACTAGACAATATTTTTTGAAATAAAATTTTTAGGGAAAATGGTGGATTTCTGTTGTCATTCCCCTGAAGTAGTTGTTTTTCTGGAAAAAGCCTCACTCTGGATCTAGACCCTAAAAATGGGGCTTCTAGTGCACCAAATTGGGATGTTTGGGGCCTGGAAGCACACGTCAGTCTGCCTCCTCCTAAACATAGCTCAGTAAACTAAACTTGGAAGCATCAGCTTGCGTATGGTCCCGAGTGTGACTTTCCAAGCACGTGCTCCCCCACAATGACAATGGCTGGCAACTTTATCATCATCATCTCTATTTTTGAGCATCCCTGCTGAACAAACTTCCTCGCAGCTGAAATGGAGGCTCTAAAGAGAGTCTCAGTCCACCAGCATATTTTTCTGGTAAATAGGGGCTGCTACACCATAGGCATCCTCTGAAGGCCCTGGGGGAAAAGCTGGGTGAGAAACCGAAGATGGTGGGCTCCAAAAACAGGCGCTCCATTTCCAGGGGGCGCCAGCTTTTACTGATTGGGAAGGAAGGAAAGAAGGATGGAAGGAAGGGAGGAGGGGAGGAAGGAGTTAGTTTCATATTAGTCATAGAAACACATTTGTTGAGGCCCCTTGGGTCCAGCAGCAGGAAGCCACAGGATGTGAGATCAAGATTAGAAGAGTCAGGCTCCCAGGCCTGTCCAAGGACTGATGCACAGATCACAGGCTCTGATTTATCACCAAACTACTTCACAAACCTTGCCACCCAAAAGCATTGTAGCAAAAGGCAGGCATCACATTTTCACTTTCAGTACTTTGGATGATTTCACTCTGCAGATTTTGCTAGAGGAACCAACATGTGTCCAGTGCCTGAAAAGCATCTGACACCTAGTAGGCGCTCCAGGAAATTTGAAGAAATGGATGAATAGCTCAGAGGAGATGCCTTGTGGGTACAGTAGAATCTGTGTCCTTACTGTCTAGTGCCTTAACACACTTTCCTGCCTCCTTCCAATGGATTTGTGGTTGTTGCCCACCAAAATGGATGTTAAAGACAGCTCCCCACATACTGATGCTGTTGTGCCCTCTGAAACCAGCCCCATATCTGTCAGCCTCATCCTGCATCCAGGGAGGACTAGATATGGGGACCACAGTGAACGCACTTGACCCTCTTTCCAGAAGACTCATCTGTCATCCTGCCAAGGCGTTTCCTGTGACACACGTACCAAAAACGCCCACCTCCCAGGGAGAGCCCAGTCCACCCTTGGCCCCAGCCCAGCTTAGGGCGGCTATAGGAAGTGAGAATTTCCTGGCTGACTTGACAATGGTGAGTCAGGCTACATGAGCCAGCTTCAGAAATGACAGGGCCTGAATTGTGTGCATGGAGCAAACATCATCAGCTGGTTGGACCCAAACCAGGGTCCCTCAAGTGGCCATGCCAGAGCTAGCTCAGCACTCTAAGAGGACGGCTGAGTTTGGTGAGGTCTGAGGGCTGCTCCATCTCTGTCACAGGAAAGGATTTATACTCCACTCCCTACCCTGTGTGTCTCCACACCAGCCCATTTCCTCCATGACATAGTGACTGGGCTCACACAACAATAACACAATAATAATACTAATGCTTATTAAGCACTAACCATGTAATAAGCACTATTCCGAACATTCCACATGCATTAATGCATCAAATCCTCACAACAACATTAAGAGACAGGAACTATTATTATGCCCATTGAACAGATGAGGAAACTGAGGCACCAAAAGATGAAGTGACTAGCTGAGGGTAAAAGCCCTAGGGAGGGGTGGAGCTGGAACTCAGCAGAGTGACTATAGAGGCTGGGTTCCTAACCACCCTACTGCACCACACATAGCAGCCTTCCACGTTCCAAGGGCCTCAGCACCCCTTCCCATGGAAGCATGTTCCAGGGACAGAGAAGCATGAGCTGGAGATCTGGGGATGCTAAGTGCTCCACCTATCCTCCTTGATGGTTCCAATCAAATGAGAAAGAGAAACAAGGAGCCAGATGGAGATCAAAAG
Organism: Equus przewalskii; assembly: GCF_037783145.1. Lineage (NCBI taxonomy): Eukaryota > Metazoa > Chordata > Mammalia > Perissodactyla > Equidae > Equus > Equus przewalskii. The sequence goes on from NC_091831.1 coordinate 64,800,766, forward strand.
AGAGCAGGAGCCCCAGTTCAGATAATGCTGGAACAGCAAAGGGGCAGGGCTCCTATCTCCAGTCCTGACAGAGAAGCTGAAACAGAGAGAACAGAGGCACAGGTGACTGGCAAGGGAAGGCGCCGGAGTGCCCTGCCTTAGTCATTAGGTACCCACTGACTGGGCGCTACCCTCAATTTTCTGTGCCAGCGAACACCTTAAAGGCATGTGGACTGGATAGATGGATGAATGGATATAGATGGATGAACGCACAGACAGATGAGGTGGAAGGACAAAGGAGGCACTCACTCCCCCCAGAAACTCCAGAGGAGAGAGCCAACAGTAGCATAAGCAATTGCCATGGGAGCCCAGAGGCCCTGGGAGCCGTAGATGAATAGCCGGGATGAAGCAGGCTCCTCCTGGGCCAGGAAGATTTTCCTCTCTCCAGAGTTGAAGATTGATTTCTGAACCTCTCCTTCATTTTCCCAGGGGAGATCAGAGGAGCCAATAAACCAGCTAGTAAAATTAACAGCTGCTCTTTACAGAATGCACAGGAGAGGCTGGCACACAGAGCATGTGGCCTGCAGACCAGCTGTGCAGACCAGCAGCCAGGGCGGCTGAGGCGCCTGGCCTGCAGGCCTGAACCAGGGGTGCCCTCATGGTAGGGACTAGACTCTGGGCTACCGGGCGGGGCCTAGAGAGTGCTGACTGCAAGGGACACAGTCAGGTGGAGGGAAGACTTCGGGAGTAACCCTGCTACAGAATTCCCAGACACATTCCACTGACATTGGGAACAGGAAATCCATATTTTGAGCCAGTTGAGAACCTGCTATGGAACTTGGGGGCCCAGCTGGCTCTGGCCTCTGTCTCCCCATCTCTACTGCATTATTGAGTTGAGCTAGTGAAAGTAAATGTAGTGGGTCTCTATGAGAACAGGATAGATGGTATATCTTACCCATCACTTTGTGCCATAGGGAAGTGTGGAGCAAGTCCTATTGGCTACTTAGGAATATTGACAGTCACGGATGTCATAGATGATCTAGTCCAGAGGTTGGCACAATTTTTCTGTACAGGGCCAGACAATAACTATTTTAGGCTGGCAGGTATTTCGGACTCTGTGGATACTACTCAATTCTGCTACTGTAGCACATTGCAAAAGCAGCCACAGACAATATGTAAATAAGTGAGCATGGCTGCGTCCCAATAAAACGGTGTTTACGAACACTGATATTTGAATTTCATATAATTTTCACGTCACAAAATATTCTTCTTTTGATTTTTTAAAAAACCGTTTAAAAATGTAAAAACCATCCTTAGCTTGTGAGCCATACAAAACAGGCAGTGAGCCAGCTGCTGCCCACAGGTCACAGTTTGCCCATCTCTAGGCAGTTACATGTTTCCCAGAGTGTGTGCTTTGTGATGCCCACAGGTGCTTAATGGGGAAAAAGTTCCATGCTGAAAGAGGAATGGGAAATGGTGGGCAAAACAAAGTCCTTCTGCTTTCTTACTGCAAGATGTCTTTGCGCCTTACATGTTGATAAGCATGGCCATCTCGAAAAGGGGATGAGAAATGAAATCTGTCCAAGTTCCATTTTTATCCTGGAGCATCTCCTAGATCTAGTTTTCTGTAAACCTAATTAAAGCTATGAGGATGAAGTCTGACCAACCATCAGCAACAGTGCCGCCAAGCGTGATCCTTTTGAACATTTTCAGTGGCAGGCAGCTCACTATCTATCGTGGGCGCCTGCTGGATTAAGTGATTCCTCTGACTCATGTTTTCCCATTTGGTGATGCTGGGTCACAAGTAACAAGTCTAGTGCAATGTAGTGCATCTTTCATCAGACGAAGACAAAAGTTCATGTTTAATAATATAAAGAAAGCGTACCTTCGACTTATTGATTCATCCCCAAAATATAACTCTATTTATGCACAGGATAAAACAAAGAGGGGAAGGAAGTCCTGGAGGGGAATTACCATGTGGTTCCTTGAGAAGAAACCTTACTTAGGGGACTTAAAAAAAAAAAAAACCAAAATCTCAATTTACTCCCAATTGCACAGAGAGAAGGACCTACCTGTTTGCTAGGGGGCATTCTTACTAAAAGTACAGGCCTGTGAAACCTCTGGTCTTTACATAGGGCATCTGCAGGTGAATATATAGAATTTTATATAGATTTACCTAAAATGTAAAAAAATAAATAAATAAATAAGCGGGGCAGGGAGTATGAGCTTAGATGAGAGGAAGAAAGAGTGAGATGGAAATGTGAACCAGGTGTGAAGCTGCCACCAGGGACCACTGAAAAAGAAAAGTAGAGGATGCTGAGGAGAAATGTCATCAGCAGCATGAGCCACCCAAAGAGAGGAATGAAGGCCATGAATGTCACATATTTGGTTAAGTGTACACCCACGTGCACCTCCATTTTGTTCAACTGGTCCAAATTCATGTGCAAACAGCACAGCAGGGAATGCACCTATTTGCCTCTATTAAACCAATAGGATTATTTGTATTTGGAAGGCGTATTTGATACACATTTTCTTTTGGGCCCTAGGAGATAAGGATAGAATGGTCCAGCTTATGTTAATGTAACATGCCACACATGCGATATATTTAAGAAGATAAAGGGAAAGGTCTGTGTTTTCCTTTCTCCGGACTTCAATGGATCATCCCCCTGACATTAAAGCAAGTAGCATATATTTTCAGTTCATAGATTAGACGTGCATGTTTCCTGGAGCCATATTCAAAAGTAGTAGCATGGAAATAGGGGGGAAATCAACCAAAAGAGTAATTCTCAGGGCTCTATCTTTCCTCAAGGAGCTGATGGCTATATTGGCAAGACCTGTCTTTGAAGAGCAGCACAAAACACTGAATTTGTAAAGGGGTTGAGGTACAGCCCAAGCAGCGTAAACACTGCTTACTCCTTGAGGTGAGGCCATGCTTGGCCCCAAGACATAGTTTTCCCAGGGAGATAGTCACTCTGAGGTCAAGGTGGAAATTATATCAATATTCAGAAACAAGGTGCTAATGGAGATGGCATGCATGTGTGTGCCTACATTTATCTGTGTGTGTCTCTGTGTGTCTATAACTTTTCCCACTATAAATGGGTTCTCTGATACTGTCATTGTTGTGCTATATTATCTTAAGAAATTCCTCCCTAAGGAAGTTCTGCCTTTCAATTTCTTTATTTATAAAATAAGGGGTTGAACAAGATCGAAGAGTCAGCAAACAATGGCCCATGAAACAAATCTTGCCCACATCTGTTTTTGTAAATTAAGTTTTATTGGAACACAGTGACACTCCTGTATTGTCTGTGTCTGCCTTCAAACGACAATGGCACAGTTGAGTAGTTGTAACAGAGTCCCTATGGTCTGCAAAGTCTGAAATATTTACTATGTGGTCCTTTACAGAAAAACTTACCAATCCTGAATTAGACTATCTCCAATATTGATTTTGGCCTACGATTCTATAAAGTACAACCAAACAATACAAAAGTCTACTGTGTGTTTCTTGCCCTCTTTATTTATATATATCCTGCCTTACTCTTCAAAGGATTAATTTGGCTCACAAAACTGTATGGAGCACATAACCACAAACTTACATGTAAAGTTCCAAAAAGACAGTGAGGAAATGAGGGCAAGGAGAAAATGACAGAAGAGATGTGGCGACAAAGCCAGGGAGATGTAAATACATAGAATAAAAACTCTGAGATGCTGTGTATTTTCACTGGGCCACGAACTTGGCTCCAAGCGGCCACTAGAAAAAGAGGGCCACAGTCCCCCCTCCCCTTCTTGTTTTCAAGCTCAAGAATGTTTTTATTTTTTTATTTTTTATATCATCTCTATCATAAAGCATGTGTTCAATTCATCTTGAAACAGAGGTTTCAGCTTAAAGGCTTTCCTCCCTAGCAAGGCTTTCATGATCCCCTATACTTCCTGTAGACTCGGCCACCCCCCATACACACACACACACACAATGCTTGTACCCATAGTATTTCTCCTCCGGACATTCCTTCAAAAACTTCCACCCATGGTACAATGAAATCAGGATCATTCTTGTTTTCCACACGCCTGAAAAAAACACCTGGCCCAGAGTAAGTGCTTGGTAGCTCTCGGTTAATGCTGACAAAGATAATTAGAACTGTTGACAACGGCCACATGGAAGTAGCAGGTGTTATTTGTGTAACCAAACGGTCAGCTGTTCATCATCTATCATCACCACCATCCGTATAGAATGCACTGCCGCCATTTCATCCCATATGAATGCCCAGACCCAGAATTCAGTGTCTTTAAGTTTCCCATATAGAATCCACTCATATACAAGCACAAAAGAGCAATGGAAACTTTACTGAAGAATCAGGAGGGCAGACAGGATGGTGGTTACAAAGCACAGTCCAGAATAAGCCACCCTCAATGCCTCATTAGACACTCAGTGCTGCCCAGTCTCTCCTGGGCCCCACCAACCCAGATCGTCCCCTCTCTGTCTTCCTCATGCAGCACCTGGCCTCACCAGTTTCTCTTTCCTCCTCCGCCAAAACCCCAACTTTAAATTTCTCCCCTTTCTATTATGCCACCAATTGATATCAGCCAGGGCTTCATATCTGGACTCTTCAGAAGGCTCAGCTCAGGACTGGTCCCTCAGTTAACAGAACCCTGTCCTCTTTAAAGCCTGCTTGGCCATCGCCTTTGTCACTCAAGCATGGCATTCAGTGTCTTACTTTTTCCTTCAAGCCATTTGTGAGGTATTTATCCCAAACATAACGTAGAGTTCTCCCCAAGAAGGATTCTGATGGTGAAATTTTCACTACCTCCCTACAGCTACTATCATCTCCTCACTGAGTTTTTGCCACAAAACGTTGAGGGCGCTGACATCTATTTTCCAGCATCTCTGCCTGATCTTTGATCCTCCCAGCCATCAGGGCACCCCCATTCATTCTATCTATGAGCCAAATGATTCTTGACTGAGCCCCAGCTTCAGGCCCAGGAAGGGCAGCCCATACAAAACAGCTTCCAGAATCATAACAAGAAATCATTTTGAAGGTTACATCCTTCTCAGGGAAACTCCTGACCCAAAGCAGGCCAAAGAAAGCTGGTGGGCATGGCTACCCCAGGGAAGAGCCCACATATGGCAGGAGTACAGCCAGTTCAGAGTGAATAATTCATGCCTGTTTGCCTAGTCTTTGCACTGAAAGACCAATGTCCCAGGTACTCTTCAGTCCCAGGCAAACTGGGATGGTTGGTCATTCTATGCTTGTCCCACCCTCAATACTTGCCAAGAACCAGAAACTCACTCATGGTCTCAACCAGCCAGTGAAGCCAAGCTCTATACAAGCAGATCAGAGAGAATGCAGGAGATGCACAGAGAAGGAGGAGGATGAGTGCTGGCTGTAGATGGAGCTAGGAGACAGCCTCATCAGAAATAAAGTCATATGGGCAATGCACCAAATGGGGCAAGGCGGCTGCAGGTAGGCTGCCAACAAGTTTCACCACCAGCATGACTGAGGATTTCCACTGTGGGCAAGATCCAGGTCACAGAGGGCAGGAGATTAGGAAACTGCCCCCAAAAGAGGCTCTCTGCATGATGGCCAGAGGAGCACAGTAGCATCCTCAGAAGGCTAGCAAACGCACACACACACACACACACACTCAGAACTCCCTGGCTCCCTCCCCAAAAGACCTTCTCTCCCTGGACACTGGCCCACTCTCTGCAAATCCTTCCAAAAACCACTGGGTTAGATGTGCATGAAGAACCCAGACTGTCCTCCATGACCATATATAAGCACTTCCTGCTCACCCCCACCTCCCAATAGCCAGTGGCCTGGAGAAGACTCAGTGAAACACCACGTCCCTATAAACAAAGCAATCAAGGACCAGAGAGCAGGACCAATGTGAAGAGGGAGTTGGGGACTCACCAGGACTCTGCCAGTCAGTGTCTGGGCAGATATCATCACCCCCGCCCAGTCCTTCACGGAGGTCATCCAGCCGACCTCAGCAGCCACCGCCTCCTCTTTTTCATCCACTGGCTTGAGAGTGCCATCCGCCTGGCTTGAGCCATTATTAATCTTCTGGGCCTCCTGGCAACAGAGAGAACAAAGGTTGAGACATAGGGACCAACTGGATTTAAAAAACACAACCCCACCCAAAGAACCAAACTGGAAGGGTCCAGGCTGAGGTGGGAACTGGCTTGAAGGCACAGGTGTAGCGTAGAAGGGATGGATATGGCTTTGATCTTTTTAAAGTCATTTTTAAAAGAATCTTCTCTTTATTTCCTCTTAAAATATCTTTGTGAAAGAAAGAAGAAGGAGATTATTCTCTTCCTGCTTTAAAGAAAAAAAATCGCACAGCTCAGAAGGCGAAGCATCCTGCAGGGGTCACAGAGTGGCTGGGAGGAACGTGGGTTGGCATGCTGTGTTCTGCCTGCTCAGCCTTCATGCCCTTCCCACAGGAACACATTTCCTGAGGAAATCTCCATCTCGTCATCTCAGTCTGTGTGATTCTAAAGGGACTAATAGGCTCACGCTGGCTCCAAGAATGAAGACGGGTCAATTGGACCATTCCACGTCCCTGGCAACAGTGATTGGGCCAGGGATGGCCATGCGACCCATGCCAACCCAATATGACTCAAGCACAAGACTTGTGCTGGGAAGAGTAGGAAGGGCAATCCTTCCCTGAGAATGAAGCAGCAGAGAGGAAAGTAGAAGTGAGAGAATACTGATGTCATCATTTGAACACCAGAATCCAGCTGTGCCTGAAATCCGAACTTTTCAGTTATAGGAGACAATACATTCCCTTTCATGGCTTAAAATGTGCTTGAGGAAACAAGACTGAACTCATCAGATGACTGAGCCCCATATGGGACCCTAAACTGTCCATTTCTACATGCAGTGTGCCCTCTGCCTGGAATACTCTTCTCCCACAGAGAGCATGGCTTGCTGCCTCACAGCTCTCAAGTCTACTCAGATATTACCTTTTCAATGAGGTCTTCTCTGGCTACTCTTTTAAAGTTGCAACTCTGCCTTCTGACAGTACCACCTTTCTGCTTTATTCTTCCCCATAGCATTTAAAACCTCTAATACACTCTATAATTCACACACTTATTTCCTTTACAGTCTGCCTCCCCCAACTGCTGTATCCTGAGTGCCTAAAAGAGCACCTGGCTCAACAAACCTAAATGAATGAATAAAAAGGGTTATGAGTGTAAGCCCCTCACTGACCACAGAGCCCAGGCTTAGGGTGGCCCAGTAAAATACAGGATACCCAGAGAAATGCGAATTTCACATAAACAGTAGATACCTTTTTAGTGTAAGTATGCCTCAAACATCACATGGTACTCATAATAAAAACTTATTCATTATATATCTAAAATTTAAATTTAACTGGGCCCCCTACTCAAATACCCACTGACTATTTTTGCAGACATAGATGTTCAAAAAGATATCAGCAAAGTATGTTCATCATTGAAAATGCTAGAATTAATTTCCAAAGCAAATCGACACTGGAAATCACTGTGATTTAGAGTAGGGGGTGGGGTAACCTACGGCAGAGGTGAAAACCTCTGTCTGAAGCAGCAGCGGGCAAGGGGTGAGGCAGAGTGGGGAGAGGGGAGCTGGGAGGTACTGGGTGAGTCATCCTCTTGGAGACTTGCAGGCAGGCCGGAAGCTGCTCCTGACGCCTCCCCCTGCAGCCTCCCCTGGCTTGGAGAAGCTGGGAAGAGGGAAACAACACCAGAGCTCATGTTTTATTTCCAAGCATATTGGGCCCCACAGGACTAGAACAGTCCAAGAGGAAACTGGGCAGGGGGTGGGGGAGCACAGGTTAGGCATATTTGGGGGCTGCCTGCTGACATCCATGGAGCGTTCTGCCCAAGTCTAAGGACAGTCTCAGTGGCCTGTTAGGACCCCAAGTCTTGGCCATGTGAAGACTCTGCACAGGTGCGTGTTGTGGAAGACATGGAGGCCCAGACCCAGGGCAGCCTTAGTAACCGAAGATGTAGATTCAGTTCCTCCACCCCTGTGGGCCCTTCCCTATAAGACAGGGACTATATTGCCTGCCCCATGGGTTTTTCTGGGATTAACCAGTGCCCAAAGCACATAGTACATGTTCAATTAATTAGTCCCCCCACCTCCCACTTCTCCTTGAGCCATTGACACTCTAGGAGTGGTTCTCAAACTTCAGCGGGCATCAGAAGCACCTGGAGGGCTGGTTAAAGCACCGAGTGCTGCACCCCTCCTCAAACCAGCATTTCTAACGAGTTCCCAGGTAATGCTGATGCTGCTGGCCTGGGAATCCCACTTTGAGAACTATTGCTCTTACTTATCCTGGCATGGCTTGATCATCCCTGCCCTGAACTGAAATGGGACACACATATTAACCCCAGCTCTTTCCTGGCCTCGCCCTTCACCCAAGCACAGAAACAGAGAATGTGGGGTGGACTGGGAAGAGATTAGGGAAGGGAGAAGGCCCACAAATCAGAGGCTCTTATGTTTCCTTTTGAGTAGTGTCCCTTAGGGACATTTCTGAACTGGTCCATGGCCACAGCCTGGAGGCCTGGAGGGCTAGCTCACTGCTCCTCAACCCTCCGGGCTCAGGCTCCACAGCCACCTGGCTGACCCTGGAGGAGAGAATGGCATGAAGAGGGCTGGGAGGCAGGGAGTTCTCTCCATCACAGTGGTTTCCATGCTTCAGTACTTTACGGCACAAGAGGTATATGGCAGATAACGCTCTCGCCAGTTCTCTTACAGATTGTTTAACAAGGCATTCGTTATTTTAATTACTTTATGAAAGGCAAAGAAACACACAGACTAAAGGGAGATAATGCCCTTGTTATTATTTGCTTACACTAGATGTTGTGTGCTTAATTATCAAGTGTGCGAGGCAGGACTGGGGGAGTGGCGGGGGTCGGGGAATGAGGAGGAGGTGGGAGCTCTGCAAAGCCGGATGCCAGTGGCCAGGTTAGGGCTCCTTGGCCTGACGGGAAAGGCCCTGTCTATCTCTAACCTACTCTGGCCAAAGCACCCCTCACCGGGAGCAGGTATAATCCACACCCCAGAGGAAAGACGGCAGAGGCCCAGAGAGGTTTTGGGCTTGTTGAGGACACATGAGGGAGGTGGGGGTGGTGCAAAGGGGCAGAGTCTATAGTGATTGACCACCATTTATCAAGCCAGAACTGGGTGCCAGCAGCTAAAAATGAAGTGCTTTCTATGCATCATCTCACTTAGAGCTTATGCTAAATCCAACAGGCAGGTGGAATTATCCCCATTTTACAGGCAGAGCAACTGAGAGCAGGCATTTCTCAGGGGGAGGCACAGAGTCTGAGAGCTTGGGCTGGAGGCAGAGGGCCCATCTGGGCTTAGGTCTGCTCCACCGCTTACAAGCTGACTACCACGGGCATGTCAGCTCACGAGCCTCAGCCTCCTCCACGTGAAACAGGGGTAGGCATGCCAACCCCATCAAGGTGGTGGCAAAGCTGACGTGAGATAAGTGATGCACAGTGCTTGGCATGGTGCCTGGCATACAGCAGTTATAGCTTATGAGGCAGAGCACCCACCCATTGATGGGACTGGCTACCTCCAAGGATGTTCAGTTAAAGCTGCACCACTTCATCAATTGGTGGCCCGGGGAGGGACACTTGGTCAAAGTGAAACCTTAATAAATAATTAAAGAATGGAGGGGCCAGCCCTGGTGGCCTAGTGGTTAAGTTCAGCATGCTCCACTTCAGTGGCCCAGGTTCAGTTCCCAGGCGCAGATCTACACCACTCATCTGTCAGTGGCCGTGCTGTGGTGACAGCTCACATACAAAAAGAGGAAGATGGGCAGCAGATGTTAGCTCAGGCAAATCTTCCTCGGCAAAAACAAAAACAAACAAGCAAAAAGAATTACAGAATGGAGGATAACCAAGTTTAGGTTCTAACGGCTATGATCCTTCATACAGGCAATGGGCGCCTGGGAGCTCAGGTGCCTCAACTTCTGGAGGGGTTCCAGCAGGAGCTGTGTGGCACTCTCCCAAGGACAGCTAGGGCAGGGATTCCTACACAGAGTGAGCCCTGGACCAGATGACTCCTAGATCTCTCCTGACTCTAAACTCCATCAGATCAACGTCCCATTTGAGATGAGACTGAGGCCCCTAGAGAGGTTGACTCCTGGGTCCCCGCACACTGCTCTCTCCTGTGCCCCGCAGAGTGCTGCCTCAGGGGGAAGAGGTGCTTTGGTCTGAATAGCGCAGTGGGCATCATCAAGCCCCACATCTTCCACTTCCCACTGCAGGGAAGGACCCAGCCCCTGTGCAGGGAGGACTCCTGAGCAAGGTCAGACAGGCTCCCCCATGTCAGGAAAGACCTGGTCCTGATCCCCGCTCATCCTCTAGAAAATCACTGTGTGTGTGTGCACATGCGTGTGTGTGTAAAAGAGAGAAACCCAACCAGCTGCAGGCTCTGGCTACCCGGGCCACAGACAGGCCACCGGAAATTCTCTGAAATGGAGAAAAGGATGCCTAGTAGGGAAGAGGAACATGGGGGAGGGAGGAGCAGAGAAAAGCTGGGACTGGGTAGGGCATGGGGGTATCCTGGAAGGTGGAGGTCCGGCTGTAGCCATCCCCTTGAGAAAGCGGCTCGGTGTTGCCTTGGAGGCCATTCTTCCCTCCAGCCCTGACCACTCCCCCACCAGAGTCTTGTGTAAAACAAGCCACAGCTGCCTCCTGGGGACAATGCCAAGACCAGAGGGTGAGGAGGGCTGCAGGGTACAGGTATCTGGGGGGGACACTGGAGAACAGGGTGGCCAGCAGTCCCCTCCTACTGCCTGCCCACATGGGCAGCCTCTCACAGGCTCATGGCCTCATCCCTTTTTTGCCTTCTCCCCATTCCTTTTACCAGCATTCTGTTCAGTGGCTTTCTGTTGACATGGCCACAGAAAGCCTCATACCTCCTACGTCACCTGTGGCCTACGGCCCAACAGTACCACAATCCCCAGTACCCACTATACAGAGCACGTATCTCAAAGCCTGAGAAGGGACCTCAGCAATCCCTTCAGATGCCCAACCCCTCACTGTAGAGATGAGAACACTGAGGACCTGGGGGGAAGCCACATGCCCAGTGTCACCCAGCCCAGCCAGGCAACCACCGAGCCAAGACATAAACTCCTGGCTGGCTTTATTTCTCACATTCTTGTTGCCTCCCTGACAAGATGATTCCTCCAAATCTAGCTCAAGGCAAGCCATCACTCCCAAGCAGTTCCCTCTGCCTCACCAGCCTGCAACCTGGAGTCTGGGTGTTCCTAGGACCAGCAGAAGCCTCCACCTGGCCTCTTTCGGGCAGGTTTGGGTGTCGGGGCCCCACAGGGCAGCCCTTCTTAGCTTCAAAGGCCCAGCCTTCCCCAGAAGTGGGAGCTGCCCTGGCCCAGTGCTGGGGAGCAAGGCTGTCCTAATCCCAGGACCCCACAGCCCCCAGTCATCAGATCCGGGCTGTCTCTCCGTCTCTCATCCTTCCTGAATTGGACCCAGTATACTGGGAACATTGAGTCTGTGATGTGGTAGGGTGATCTCCGAGGATGGAAAGATACCCAAGTCCAAGTCCAGCTCTTCTGGATAGCCTTGGACAAGTCATTTCATTTCTCAAAGACTCTTCTGTAAATAGAGACGAGTCCTGCCTTGTAATCTGGTAAGGGGGAAACACAGCACTTTCTGAAAGGACCAACTGCTTTATGAAAGGTGCGCAAGGATAGCATTGCTGTCCTCTGATTCTGAGCAGGAAGCAGTGCTGCTGTGGAGAAAGGAGTCCTGGACTCCAAAGCCAGCCCTCGCAGAACATGTGGCTCAACTCTCAGATCCCCACCCAACTGCGCCTTGTCAGGCAGGGCCCTGGTTATCTACCTGCACCCCAACAGGATGTTGGAACTGCCAAGTCCTGCCATGAGGCAGGCCATGCTGGCCACACCCGTCCTGTGAGGCACTGCCACACCTGCTCCCGCCCGACTGAGTTTGCTCACCCCTGGGCACACTTGCACCAACACCTGTCAGGCTGAGCCAGGTGCCAAGGGCCACCCTGGGCACCACACCTGCCAGGTGACTGCATTGGGGATGGGGAGGCCAGCCACCAGGAGCGTTCCAGAGTCCACTCACTGCTCCGTGCTGGGACTGCCCCTAGTCCTGAAACTCCAAGTCTGTCTCGGGTTTAATTATGTCTCAATTCTTTGGACACTGGCTCCTCATCCCAGATCTGGGAAGCTGTTGAAGTAGTGATCATCTGGGAGGAAAACTACTCTTAAAAATATAGTTCAGATCCTGTCCCTGCCAGGCCGACACCCACCCCTTAGCTTCTCGTCCTACTCAGAGGACAAGTCATACTTTACACGGTCCAACTCACCCATCTGTCCCGCTCCTGCCCATCACCCTACGAGTCTCCCACTCACTCACTCACTCACTGTAGGCTCATCAGCCTCCTTATGCTGCCTGAATGTTCCAGGCCCACCCCCATCTCGGGCTGATTGCACTGGCTGCTCCCCGACCCAAGATATCCACATAGCTGCTCTGGCGTCTTGCTCAGGTCTTTGTTCAAATCCTTACCTTACTGATGAATGCTTCCCTGCCACCCCACCTCACCCTGATCACTCCCCATCCATGCTCTATACCTCCTCGGAGCATTTATACCACCATCTGGTAACCTGCGTACTGTAAGCTCCATAAGGGAAAGAATTTCATCTCTTTTGCTCACTGCTGGATCCTCAACAAGGAAACATTAGGAGCTCAGAGTAAGCACTTGACACATCTTGGTGAAAGGTACGAAGGAATGGTGGAGGAAGGGAAGGAGTAGAAGAAGGAGAAAGGAGAGCTGCAGCAAATGGGAAGTCGATTCTTGGCAAGCACAATATCTAGAACAGATAATACTACTAATCAGTGGTGATGATAACACTGCCTACCGTTTTTGAGCATCGTCCCAGTAACTCTATGATGTGGGTACGAATGCACTCATTTGTAGACAAGGGGTCAAGGAGCTGTTCCAGGAAGACACAGTTGAGATTTAAACCCAGCTGTCTGACACCAGAAAGAGACAAGAATCTGTCCTAACGTCCTCCCAGAGGCAGCATGAGTAGCTGTGCATGCACAAGGATTATTGGCTGTTGCAAAGTACCGGCGAAAGGTTAATCATCATCATGAGCACTCAATTCACCCCACGTCTGGGTACTGTGTGGGCCTCAGACACCCTTCTTCTAGGTCCCTGTGCCTTGAGAGGGCGGTTAAATCAAGGACAGAGGGACACGGGTCCTTTCTCAGCCAAGAACCAGCTTGGAACCATAAATCATCCTTCACGGAGCAGAGCATCGAATTGGAAATGGACATGGCAGAGCTGACAGGCTGTGAAACCTCCTGCTAAGCACCACGGTTCTCTAGGCAGATGCCACCAAAGGAGAAGATTCAGCCTCCCTCAGCGCCATCAGCATCCTCAGAGGGCCTTAATGCCTGCCTGCTCTGCCCAGTGGCCCTAGGCACTCCAACACCCTGGGAGGCAATCTTGGCCGAGTCCTGCAGGGAGGGTCTGAGGCACCCGGGGGGCAGGGAGTCTGATAGAGAACTGCCTCCCCTAATCCCTCTGGTATCAGAGTAGGGGCCAGGAGCACCTTCCATCCCTGGATGTCCATGCCTGGACCCTCTGCCCAGGGCCTTGGCACCACAGGGCATTTCCTCTGTGCTCCACTTCCAGAGGCTGCAGGGCAAAGAAGGACCTAGAAGCCACCACCTGTCCTCTCCTCATGTCTCACAGGCCTACTTTGTCCTCAAGTTTCTCTGGTCGACATCAGAAAGCCATTTCTCCCGAACTGGCACTGACAGATTCTGCTTCTGAGTTATTCCTTCCATCTGCCTGGAACCCCCATCCTCGCTCCATCCCCAGCAACCTCCCCTGCCTCTCCCTGCCCCCTCTCATCCACCAAAACTGACCCAGCAGTCCCGTATGCAGCCACCCTCTGCTGAGCACAGAGCGGCAGTCCTTCTCTCCTGTTAGGCAGATGGTGGCAGGGTGAAGAGCTCTGTGCCGAAAGTTAGGAATCTTGCATTCTAGCCCCGCCTCTGCCAGGGACAGGCTGTGTGACCTTGGCCAGTCACTTAACCTCTCCAAGCAAAGTCGTCATCTGAGAAACAGGGCGAGAAGTGGGTTTAACCCACAGTTTTCTGCTCTTTGGAGCCCAGTGTTATGCATTCTGTTAGATGCCTTAGGGGGTTAGCAAAGGAAGACAAAGGAGGCAAGGTCCCCCGGCCCCCAGGAAAATCAAGGCCTTTCTACACTAAGTAGTTTTCACCTTTAAAGTTCTGTGCTAGATTGCATCTGAGTGAAGGGGCTTTCTGCAGAAAAAAAATTTGAAATCCACTGAGTAAAAGTCCACAGACCCGTTTTAGCTTTTAAAAGATGCTTTATTTCATGGCAATGATTATGACATTCTGTGGCACAGTTTGGCCTAAGACCCAGAAATGCCTGAACTTCAAAACCTACAATACCTCCATGTGGGCCTCTCTCCTGGCTCCTCTGCCCAGGTCTAAATGCTGGGGAAGGGTCCTCCAGCTACCTCCACTCCTGCCAAAGAAGCTAAGAGGGAACTCCCCCGGCAGCCTCTTCCCCATCCTGGGCAGGTGGCCCGGCTGTGGGATTCTCCTAGGTACCAATAATCCTGCATATTAGGGATTAGGCCGATTACCTAAAGCAGCTCAAGCAAATAAAGCGTAATGTGGGCACCACCAGCTGGAATTTTCATGGCAAGAGTTCTGCAAAGGGAGAGGAGAGGGAGGCGGTTGCTCTAATATTCATGGGCAGGGGAGAGAGGGCGGCAGAGGACCCAGGCCCCACCCAGAGCTGGTGGGAGGGAGTGGCATGGTGGGTTTCTGCCCTTGGGAAGGTCCACTTACCCAGCCCCTCCCTGGAAGGTCAGAGGCCCCTTGCACCTTGCAGCCTCCCGATCCATCCCCTGGGACCACATTTGTCTCAGATGAACCCGTGTGCTAACTGCAGGCTACACATCCAGGAAAGAGGCACAGATTCAGGCCACTGGAGCTTAAAAAGAAGCTTGGATAAAGTGATTGTTCTGGGATGTTGGGAAACCATCCGAGTTTACTGGGTCTCACAAGATATTTCACCATCATAGGCATTTTTAGCTATTGCTTCCTGTGTGCGCCGACCAGATTCTCACTCTGAGGAGCACCCCTGTGCTGTGTGTGAACAAGTGCTCTTCACAGGTCTTTGTGGGGGAAAAGGTGACAGCAGAAATGGGCTGTGTGACCTTCAACAAGTTGCTTACCATCTTTGTGCCTCAGGTTTCTTTGTCTCAATTTCAAAGAGGCTGTGTAAACGCTCCCCAAGGTTCTGTCTGGCTCTGAAACTGTGTGACCTTGAGGTCTGGATTGTAAATCCCTCACTTACACATGTCCAGTGGTGTGAAATTCTGGGGGAGGATGGAGGTCCTTTCGGGCTCTTCTCCGGGCCACACTCTAAGCTGCTCACCAGTCTCCTGAGCACTGAGGGGGTCAGCTGGCCCTCAGGAAATGCTTGATTCCCTCTTGCATCTACGTGCCGTATTCTCTCCTTGGTGGTTCTACAGCATCTTATTCAATCCTCACAACAAGCCTGTGAGGTAGGAATGTTATGAGGCTCAGAGAGATTGGGTAATTTCCAAGATCACTCATCTTGTAAGTGGCAGAGCTGAAATTTAAATCTAGCCTATTCTAAGACTAAAGGCCATGTTTTTCTTCTAGTCCTTGCTGCCTCAGGATAGACAAACATACAAAGAAGAGATGGAATCTCCTTATGAAATGCTGTTTATTACTACTACTGAAACAATCCTCTTAGATCCTATGGCTTCTAAATAACAACATTTTGTAATACAGACATCTAAATCTGGTTCTAAGCAGCCATGGATGGATAGGGAGTTGGAGAAATGGCCTAGGGGAGTGGGTTCTAACCTGGGAAGAGAATGACACATTAGACATAATGTCCTGTGCTGAGATGTGTTCTCAAATGGCCACATTTGCTACTTAAAATTAATGTCAACCCCAAACTTTCAGGACTAATGCAAACATCTTGGCCAATATACCACATTTGCAAAATAATGATCTCCTTCTCCTTCAATTAGCTTCATAACATGGAAACATATGAGTGACAATCCAGAGTCCACTCTCTGAGCATCCAAGACATGGAGCTGGATTAGCAGAGTCCTCAGCTCTGCTCCCTCAGCCACAGCGACTGGGAGAACTGCTCAGGAATCACCCAGCCAAGAAAACCGGCAGAGGGGCCCAGTCTGAAGACAAAAATCACATTCGTTTTCCAGTTGAGGAATAACTTATAATCACACCAGGCAAGGCTGAGGCAGGGCCAGAAGTTCAGGAGGATTAATAATGAATCCAATTTTCTGAATATCTCGTGTTAGCTCAGTTAATCCTGTTAATATCGCAAGTTAGGCATTATTACACATTTGAAAGATGGACAACTGAGGCACTGGGGCTCTCTGAAGGTCTATGGTTAGCACAGTGGCCTTGCAAATCCCACTGAGGCCCAGTGAGCTCAATACAAATCCCTTTTCCATGTAGGAAGAATCTTGCATTTTATGAGAAGGCAATCTAGCATGACTTCTCGTTTCAAGGAGATCACTCAAATCCCTTAGAAAGTGCTTTGTTGGTTTTTTTTTTTGGAAAATGAAATGACTCTCAAAGTCACAAAGCTGTAGAGGTCAGAGCTGCAAGGGACCTTAGAATTTGTGGGGTCTGGTTCCCTTCCTTTAGAAAGGAAGAGCCTGTGGTCATAGAAGGGTGGGAGCCTTTTCGAGGAAATACACCTTGTTCGTACAAGAGGCTGTGGCACGAGAAGTGTGGGAGGCACAGGCATCATTGTCTGAGAGTCTGAGTCTGATTCCTGGCTTCCCCTCTTCCCAGCTACGTGACTCAATGCAAGTCACTCCACCTCATCCTAGCCTCGGTTTCCTCACTGGAAAAGTAGGCTTCCAAATACCTTCCTCAGAGAGTACCTGTGAGGGTCAACCATGATGACGAATGCAAAGCACATGGTGAGGGCTCAGTAAATAGCAGTTACTATTAATAGCTAAGTGTCCGACTATGCACTTGTATGACCTTGGACAATGATCTGCCTAAGGTCCCACAGCTAACAAACAGTTCATCAAGATGTGAATCCATATTTTCCAGACAGTAAATCTCATCTGTCCACTTCACCAAAGCAGAGGCCAAATTTGGTTTCTAGTCAAGCAGCCTGGATATGGATAACTAAGACCTACGGAAAATCCAAACCCCTCATTTTCACAAAAGAAGGGGAAAATCTCCATACCATGGCCACAGGAACTTTTATAACTCAAGGTATTGGGGGAGAGGCAAATAAAGTCTAAAGAAGCATGTGACCATGGTTGGAGAACAACTGAATGCCACCCAAAGACAAGGAGCTTAGATGTTCGAGGGACCAGCACCTTTGGTCAGTGAGGTCACAGGCTCTTCCCCTCTTTCAGCTTCTCCTAGCTCCCAAAAGGCAGCCTAGGACAATCGGGGATGTCCCCACTTCTGGAGAGGAATTACTGAGAGAAAGAGACACTGGAACGGTCAAGAAGGGAGAAGCACAAGAAGGAAGGGAGCATATCGCCATCTGTGGATTGGGAAGAAGACCTGACCCAGGTGGGGTCTTGCCTTCCATAGCAAAGGATCCTGGGAGGTTGGCTCACAGGCCCTCTGGGCCGCAGTCCATGCGTGTTAGGCCATGGAACAGCACTGCTCCGGAATGGAGTTTGGAGATGAAAAGCAGCAGCATGATGTAACGTATGCATGTCAGTGAAAGATGGCTGAAACATTCTCCAGGGAAGAACTGTCCTTTTCTTTGACATTATGTCATCACTCCTTTGTTGGGTATTAACATGCCCTTTTAATGAAATGACAATGATGGCAGAGCTGGCATTTGACAGTTTCTTTTTTATGCCTTTGCTTGTCAAAATAAAAAGCTGGCAACCCTGTGATATTCCATATGTTTTTTAAAGTTTAATTGACTGTCCCATGGAAAGTCTAGGAACCATTCACCTAGTTCTCATTCTACAGAGGGCAGATTAAGACCCAGAGAGGTCACTCTCATAGTGGCCAGGCCAACTACGTGGAGCTGAGGGTGTGCCTGTCACCTCAGTCAGGGGCAGACTCAGGCCAGCAAAAAGTAGGGCCTGAGGAATAGAAGCAAGGTCCCTCAG
Organism: Equus przewalskii; assembly: GCF_037783145.1. Classification (NCBI taxonomy): domain Eukaryota; kingdom Metazoa; phylum Chordata; class Mammalia; order Perissodactyla; family Equidae; genus Equus; species Equus przewalskii. Next base: position 64,818,940 of record NC_091831.1, read on the forward strand.
GCTCCAACAGCTCAGCTAGCACTGGCCCAGAGAGCAGGGAGAAGGGAACGCGTTGGCTGTCAGGGGTCAGGGCCGAACCAAAGAGCTCGAGTTCCCATCTTCACTGCTGAGTTTGGAAGCCCTCACTACCTCTTCAGTGGGAAACACACAGAACTAAAACAACCTCCCTGGAAACCCTGCAATTGTTGCCATGGCTCAAACTACTCGGGGGACAAGTGGGGAGAATTTACCAACAGATAGCAAGTGGGATAAATTGCTTGTGGTTGAACGTTGCCCTCCAAGTCAACAGACAGAAGCAACACAAAGTAAAAAGCTGAGTAACTCATGAACAATCTAAACAAGAGCCTCATGCCCCAGAGGAGACAGATAGCTTTCATCCCCTTGGCTTGTGCACTTTTCCTCACAATACTCACCACTACCTAACCTCCGACACGGCACACTTATTCCCCATCAACCTCCATGGCGGGGTAAGCTCCAGGAGGGCAAGGTCTTGGCCTGATTTTCTCCCTCCACATCCTCAGAGCCTGGAACAGTGCCTGGCACATAGTGGGCACTTAATAAGGTATTAAAAGAATGATTAATCAAATTCTGTTTTTTTGTTTTGTTCTGCTTTGCTTTCATTATGTTCATATTTTCTGGAATCTCAAAATCTCCCCCATTCCTCACTGCCCATAGGACAGAACTCAAAGCCCTAACGGCCTAGTCTTCAGGCCTGCCTGCTGCCCTCCCTGCTCCCACTGAGCCTGCTCTCCCACCAGATATCTCTGATCTGATTTGGTCCTCCTTACCTGCACACCTTTGTGCCCACCATTCCCACTCCTAGGACGCCCTCTCCATTGCTCTCCGCCCATCTTCATCCCCCCTCAATCAAATCCCAGGGGTCTGGTGAAGCCCTCTCCCTGGCTACAGCACCCTAAAGCTCTCCCTGCCCTAACTCCCATGCCAACACCCCAGTCCCCTCACTCAACACCAGACAGGCACTGGCTGGTAGCCTCAGCTGTCTTTTTATTCATGCATGTCATATTGCCCCAATTAGTCTGAAAGCTCCTTGAAGTCAAGGTCCATTTTTTTCATACCCAGAGTGTTTGGCATACAGCAAGTGATTAATAGATATGTACTGATTGAGTAAATTAAAACTCTGTTCAGTAAGCACTGGAGAAGCAAGCCCTTTCCCAGGCAGCACTGACATCCTAGCTAAAGCAGGCCAGTTTCCATGATTCAAGCTCAAACTGAGTGCTGGCTCCCAAATCGCTGTTCCTCAGTGCAGCTACATTTTCAAATACAAACACCAAATCCCAACAAGATCAGATGTCACGGGGCTTCTGAAAGGCACATGCCTCACCAGGCACGTCAGTCAAAGAAAGATGAATGTTCTTGTTTACAAAAGGATTTGTCCCGTTCCAGGAAAATTTCCACCGTGATTTAGGACCTAATCCAGTACGCGCCTATAGCCCTCACCAAATGAACATTTTTCTGCCTCATCCATTTGCTAAACTTGGATTGGGTTTCGCTTCAGGTCAAAAGAGCTGTCGCAATTAGGTCATTCCACTGCCTTTCCCAATGACCCCCACTCAGGAAACTAAAGCCTAGCAAGTGAGAGAGACCTTGAGAAGGAGAAAGATGGCCAGGTTACCAGGCATACAGATGCACTCAGGACCAAGTAATGCTAACAGCTGCCCAGCGTGGGGCCCCAGGCTCAGACTTCCAGGCCCCAAAGAGCTGCCTGTCTTCCTGCGCTCTGATTCTGCACCCCCTCGGGAGGCCTGGTTGGGTTCCGAAACCTCAGCCTCCTATGCTCCCGGCTTCCCACAGTCCTAGTCTCCATCTAGGTTTCCAATCCAGCAGCCAAATACAAGAGAGTCTGGGCTGGCTGTTAATGTGAAATAATAACAATAATTCAACAGCCGGGAGAGAGGGGAGAGGACTTCTATCTCTATCAGGTTCAGGCAGCTACTTCTTCTCCTTCTTGCTCCCTGATGGGAGTTAGGAATGGCAAGCACCCCGGCACTGCGAAGCCTCAGCTCACCACTTGGCACCCCTGGACCCATCAATCTCCTCCCTGTGGCCTGGGACCCCTCCAACCCTGGACGTCGGCGAGAGGCTCAGCAGCTGTGAGAACCTTCTTTCTCGAAGAAGGTTTTTCCAAAATTATATCAGGTTTCCTTCTACCCCAGCTTGTCAGCAGGGGACTCTTTTGCCTAACATGGTTGAGGAATGTCTTAGAAACTGGTGTGATTCAGTCTGGCTTCAGATGAGGTTTTCCACCCAGACAGAGCACACCAAGTGTCTGGACCTCGGCTTGCTACCCCCAGGGGCACCCACACCCTTTCCTGGTCTCCAGACCTCCGTCAGGAGGGCCACAATTGACAAAGTGGCAGGTCCACTCCAAAGATGAGGTCAGAGAGAGAACACCAGCCAACAGGAAGCCAAAAGGTCTTGCCCACACGCGTGCATACACAGGGGTCTCCTTCCCTACAGCATCCCTCTCTCCCCCAAATTTTCTGAATGTGCAAATCTGGTGTCAATGCACCCAGTATAAATATTGGAGAGTTACTGGGGCAAGCAATGAAATCACGAGAAGAACATACTTTCTTCTGCAAGAGAAGGCAAAGCTTTTCAGCCTTCTCTTCTGATGGAAATCGTCTTTCTCCTCCTGCCTGTTCAGACTACCCTCCTTCCACAAATACAGACTCGAACCAGAAGGGAACCAAAGACAATTGCTAGAAAATGCAGTTTGCAAAAATGGCCTTAACCTGAATGTCAGGCTTACAAGTGAGTTATTACTGAACTGTTGTTGGTTCTGCCACATTCTCACCTGAGGACCCAGAACCTCCCCTGGACAATCCCCCTAGAGGGAGAAGCCCACCACGACAAAGGTAACATGAAATGGGAAGCTTCTTTTAAATCTCAGAAGTCTCTTCTTAAGAGGATCTAAGAACTGCACTGAGGACAGGGTTCCCTGTCTGAGCAGTGTGGTCATCACCTGAGAACGGCAGCCTGAGAGCCCCTGTGGCCATAACATCTGTGAGTCCAGCCCCTAGAACACATGGAGAAGGGACCACCTTTACGTGGGCTGCTCTGGAAGAAAGGTCAGATTCTTGCCTGGATCCCAAGTCTCTGTGTTTCTTCTTCTGAAGCTGCTTTTCTGACCGAAAGCTAGACAGAGATCATTTTTACTCAGATTTCTTAGACTTGCTACATCAAAGGTAAGAAGCCAGCCAAGGAGAAGGGACACATGGAGAAGCTTCTGGGGAGACTGGAAATATTCTACGTCTTGACCCAGTTGGTGGATACACAGATTTTCTCATGATTATTCACTATTTTGTACTTTTATGTTTTATATGCTTTTCCAGATGTTTGTTTCATTTCACTATTTTTAAAAGGACTTTTAAAAATCAATCAGCCAAACTATTCTTAAGGGACCCATCATCATCGCCCACATTTATTAAGTATCTTCTGGCACAGGACAGAAATAACTGCATCACAGCCCTGGACAGTAGGACCAAGAACCAGAAAATTGGTCTTGGGGCACAGCCAGGGGCCAACCACCATCCAGAAGGAGAAAGTTGGAAGCAGAGGTCAAAGGCAATTAAAGTCATAGGATGGATGGAAAGAAACCCAAAGAGGACTTGTTGATACAACAGTCTGCTGTTGGCCCAGGTTGAGGGCTGTGCCTATAAACAAGGTCATGGGGAGGTGGATGTGTTTCATGGTTTGTACCTGCCTTGGGAGGCCATGAAATGAGGGAGGCAGGGCCCTGACCATCAGAGAAAGGGTGAGCCTTCTGCTGCCCTGTTGATCCACTCCTGAGATTTAGTCATAGCCTCAGCACAGCCTGATGGCTGATGGATTAAGGTGGCAAGAACATGGAGCAAACAGCAGTTTGGGTCAAGTTTCCAAGCCAGATAGGGAGCCCGAGGACCACCTCTTTGCCCTCCATAAGCCGCTACTTATCACTCATTCCAGCTGTTCCCCTAGTCCCCCAGTCCGTCCCTGCCCATACCTCACACTGTCACAAATCCATCACTGGGCTCGTTAGATTAATTACCTCTCCCCTCCTGTCCAAATCCTACACATTCTTTAAGATACAGTTTAAAAGCTGCCTCTGTCATGAAGTCTCTCCAGATTTCTTAATTAGAATTAACATCTCCCAGTAGTGTTAGCTCAACACTTCCTCTGTGTCCCCTCAGAGTATTACTTGTTCCTCTGGTTATTAGCTCTCATTACATTCAAGGACTATGGACACATCCATCATTCCCCCAGCTAAGAACCTTGAGGTCAGACACCGGGTCTTATTAAGTTTTATATCTATAGAATATATGTACACATTTTATAGAATAAATAAATAAATAAATATTCTTATATCTACGTCTAGCACTGTGCCTAAGGATAGGTAATAGGCATGCAATAAGCAATCAATGTTTATTAATAAATCAGGGTCCAAAAGGATGCAGGCCTAGCACCCAGGCAACAAGATTCTTTTGGTTTTCAAGGAACACATAGGGCCCAGGAGGTTGGGTGAGCATCACAGGGAGCCTTTACACCTCAAATCCACTCACTTCTCTCCATCCCTACCTTCTCTCCCCTGGTTGACTGCTAAGCTTCATAATTATTTGCCGAGTCTCCATTCCTGCTCCAGTCTCCCATCCATTCTCCACACTGAAGCCAGGGAGACCTCACAAAGGTTAGACCACTCATATCATTCCTGTACTGAAACTCTTCAGTGACTCTCCACTGCTCTTAGGGTAAAGTCTAAAATCCTCAGCATGGCCTTCAAAGGTGCTCTTGCATGTCTGCCTTTGCCTGGCAGCTGGTCACATATCAAACTACTATTGGCCTCACCTTCCATATGCTCTGCCATACAGGACTTTCTTCCACCCCTTCAATGAGTGATCCTCTTTTCTGACTCAGGGATTTGCACATACCATTTCCTTTCCCTGTAAAAACCTTCTCCATTTAGTCACATTGCAGACTTTCTACTCATCCTTAAGATCTGTCACCAGAAAGCCTTTCCTAACACCCCATCTCCCTCCCCCTCTACCACCACCATCACCATCAGTAAATAAAGCCCTGCAATCATGTGGTCCTTGCACTCCTCCTCCACAACATTCAAGGCACCTGCAAAAACTTGTGCAGCACCTCTTTGCTTCACTAGACCAGGAGTCGGCAGACTATTTCTGTGAAGGGTCAGACAGTAAATATTTTAGGCTCTGTGGGCTATACACCATATGGTCTCTACAGTAACTACTCAACTCTGTCATCGTAGAGCAAAAGTGGCCACAGACAATATGCAAACAAATGAGAGTGGTCACATCCCAATAAAATTTTACTTAGGGACACTGAAATTTGAATTTCATACAATTTTCACATTTCATGAAATAGCCTTCATTTAAAATTTTTTTCAACTATTTAAAAAATGTAAAAACCATTCTTAGCTAACAGGCCATACAAAAACAGATGGCAAGCCAGACTTGGCCCATGGCCTGTATTTTGCCAGCTCCTGCACTAGACTGTAAGATCCATGGAGAGAGAAGCTATGTCTTGTTCACTGATGTATTCCCCCAGCACAGGGCCTGGTTCTTAGAAGGCGATTCAAAAAAACTTGGTGACTGTCTTGATATGCAGACTAGAGCAGTATTTCCCAGTGTGTGCTCTGCATAACACCAGTCCAATGGGATACTCCACACAAAAATGACAGTCTCTTTATCAATGAAATCTGGAAATGCTACTGTTCTCCTTCCTGGAAATTTTCAGCATTCAGTCCATAAAGCATATCAAAAGCTCAGAACTACCCTTCAGTCAAGGAACTTCTTTGACTTAGACCAATACAGTGCTTCCCAAACTCATTTGACCAAGGAACTTTCTACTTTAACCCAAAACATTTACCAATATCCACAGGCAACCCCATTAGAAAGGGCTGCAGTGAGGATAAAAGGCAAGAACTTAGAGGAATGGTTCTCAAACTTTAGCGTGCATGAGAATCACCTGGAAAACTTGTTAAACCAGAGACTGCTGAGCCCTATCCCCAAGTTTCTGATTCAGTAGGTCTGGGATGGGGCCTAAGAATTTACATTTCTCACAAGTTCCCAGCTGATACTGATGCTGCTAGTCTGAGGACCCCTTTGAGAAACACTGAGCTAAAAAACAAGGACCTTCAAGGCTTAAGTCCTCCCCCTGAGGTTTCCTCCTCCTTCCAAGGACCTGATTCCCAGGAAAGCCCCAAGTGGCAGAAGAAACCCTGACCCATCTCTCCAGCATCAGGGCAAGGTACCTGTAATGGGTTGTGTTGTGTCCCCCCGAAAGATATGTATAAGTCCTAACCCTCAGTACCTGAAGGTGACTTTATTTGGAAATAAGGTCTTTGCCAATGTAATCAAGTGTGCCCTTAATCCAATATGACTGGTGTCCTCAGAAGAGGAGGTGAAGGAGAGACACAGGGAGAAGAATTCCATGTGAAGACAGAGACACAGGAAGAAGGCCATGTGGTGGCAGAAGCAGAGAGTGGTGTGACACAGCTGCAAATCAAGGAACTCCAAGGATGGACAGCCAATGCCAGAGGTTAGGAAGAGGCAAGGAAGCCTGGTCCTGCAGACCCTTTATCTTGGACATCCGGCCTCCAGAATTGTGAAAGAATACATTTCTGTTGTTCTAAGCACCCAGTTTGTAAGATCCTTTCCCCAGACTGAGTGTTTCTCACCATCACAGATACAAAAGTCTCACATATGCACACACAATCCTCAAACATTCTAATCTGAGGACAGATGAAGCTCCGGCCAAGCCTTAACCTTGGTGGGTGTTCATGCGAATTTTAAGGGAACGACAGGCCCCAGCTCTCTGATCCTTTTCTCATCTCTGCATCAGTGCTAGCTGGTGAGTGTTTGAGCTAGGGTCTCTCTTTGGAAATTAGATTAACTAACTAATGTGATGTTTTGTTGGATTCTTGCCCCAGGGCTGGTTTTGGCAAAAAGCATGTGATTATTTTTCAGTCTAAAAAGAAAGTCAATGAATAAATTAAGGAGATTTGGCTTTTCCCCATCGTGGTTCTACTGGTCCTGCTCTCACCAGGAGACACTCCCAAGGGGCTTCTCAGTGACAGAGAAAGTTTCTTCTCCTCTGGGTCTGAGCTAGAAATGCCTTCTCTAATTGACATGGAAATGGCTAAACAGGAGATATTTTCGCAGTCTGAGCACCCTCGTTTTAGTCATAAATTATACCCCTCTCCTTTTGGAAAAATAAGGGGTATAATTTTTATTCTCAAAAGAGGCAGACATAGTTATGTGCCCAATACCTTAGGAAGGAGCCAAGAAGAGAATGTGACAGAGCTTGTCATTGCTGATGGAGAGAAAAGAGACACCAAGGGTAGGGAATCTATATCCTCAAGCTCAGAGGCCACAGAATGAAAAATCAAAACCAAGCAATTGCCCTCCTTGCCTCTTCAGTCCATGCCAACCAGGCTGGCTACTCACACAGAGTCGGTGTGAACTGAAAACGTTCAGGGGTTTCACAAGTGGGATAAGGCCATGCTTGCTGCCACAGCAGAGCATGATCTTTCAGGATGCCATCTCCACCCCAAGGCCCTTGAAAGATAAGAGAGGAGTCTGATTCTTTGAGATGGGCAGAGCAGAGACCCGCCTCCCAGAAGTTAAGTATTCCCTCCCTCATCCCTTCCAAGGCCAGCATCTAATCTCAAATGCCCAGCCCATCCATGAACAGCACATTAGTCTGTGGCCAGGAGAGGGGACTTTGGAACATCCACGTCTCAGCCTCCGACTCCGGAGTCGAGAATTAAGCTGGTCATAGGAATGGTATGCTCTCATAAGGGATAAACAGTCCTGGGTTTGCAGGGTTTCCTCATTTTATGTTTGTTTATTTTGTAGTAAATGCTAATTTGCTGAGCAGGTAGTACACCCTTTGAAACCTCAGGTTTCTGAGCTATAAGATAAAAATAACAACAAATGCTTTGCAAGGGGTTTGTGGGGATTTTGTGAGATATTGAATGTGTCTGATTCATTACTGCTCACTTGTCAAGCACTTACTATGTGCCAAGTACGAATCTAAGCAACACACATGCACTCACCCTTTTCATCCTCACAACTATTACTAACACCTCGCATTCTGCAGAGAAGGACTCAGAGGCACAGAAAGGTCAAAGCACTTGCCCATGGTCACACAGCCAGTAAGCAACTGAGATAAGCCCAGGCAACCTGGCTGTGGAACCTGTGCTCTCAGCACAGGGATCTGCCACATTCCCATAGGGTACCTCTAGGGTTAGGAAAGAAGGCCTATATTCATTCCTTCATTCAACAACAATTTACCTGTGCACCGCTCACAGAGGGAATGCTCGTAGCAGGTTCTCAGACAATAAAATACGGCCTCTCCTTCCAGGAGTTGAAGATCTATCAGGGCAAATAAAACAAGTGCCCAAAACTAAATAAAAGTAGAATACGACACCAGAGAAGAAGACAGAGCAGGGCAGAGGCCTGTGAAGTGGAAGGAGATGGCCTCTGGGGAGCAGGCTGACTTCACAAAGGAGGGGGGATCTCTGCAGAGCTCAAAGGACAGGCATGGTTCTGACAGATGCACACAGCATGGCTCAGCCTAAATTAGGGCCCCCTTGTTCTTCTTTCTCACAGCAACCCATTTGTTTCCTCTGTCAGACTCTCTGTATCTGAATTTCACATACATTTGCAGATTTATTTAATGTTGATGTCCCTCACTAGACCATGAGCCCAGAGGGAGAGGCAGTGTGCTACTGTGTTCACCATGGTTCCCCCAGGGCCTGGGTCAGAGCAGGCACATAGGAGATATTTGTTGAATGAATGAATGAATGAGGTAAGTGTTGGAGGGCTGGTGGTTGCTTCCAGAAGGAGTGAATGTTATACGTAAAGACACTGCCCAGATCTACCATCGTAGTAATTCCACATCCTTCATTACCCTTGCCTGAGTTCTCTCCTGTGGGAAGTTCTTCACGACCCTGCAGCCCCGTGTCCCACCCCCAGGCTCCCACTGTGCTCGGTTTAGGCTCGTGAGCAGGTGTCTCCCCAGCCCTGCCTTCTCCTTCCTGTTTGTCCACCATGCTTGGGGGAGGCCGGGGCATCCACTGGCTGTTGAGTGGAAGTCTACTGACGGGGTGTAGCTGAGGGGCCCACCTTCACGCTGACCTCATTTGTTCCCATCAGTCAGCTGCCAATCAGCCCACACCCACCTGGAAGCATGACAGCAGGACTTCTGCTGAGAATAGAGGCAAAATCCTCAGTTCCCCGGTGCTGAGCCAGATGACTAAGAGCCCTAATGATTCCAGCCGTTTTCTAGGACCTTTCTCCAAAGGCAGGAGGGCATTTAAAATGCATAGGCTTCTGCTGGGCTGAGCATCCTGTTTGGAAGCCTCTTATCACAGCACTGCAAATAGGGACCTGCGTCTGTCACAGGCTCTCTGTCCAGGCAGGGCCTTAGCTTCTGAGATTGAGAGAGGATGAACCAGGCATGAGGCAGAGTGGGCTGTTGACACATCTCAGACCTCAGCGCTACCAGACAAGGCCATCTGGGGGGCCGAACAACCATCGGAGCCATCAGGAAACCAGGTCTCCACAGCGGACGTCTGAATGCTCCCTCAGGGTGGGCCTGGGGCACTCTGCAGAACCCATGGGCTTCAAAACCCTCCCTCTGCCCCATGGAGAGGCCAGCACCCTTTCTCAGGACCGGGAAAAGACCAAAGTGGCCACATCTTCAAAGGAAGCCGTGGCAGCAGGCCAAGGACAGAATGAATCCTCTGGTTCAAGAGCACAGCCTTCAGAGCCAGACCCACCGGGGGTCTAGGGACTGACTCAGCCCCTTTAAACATTCATTTCTCATCTGTAAAATGGGCATAATGATTCCCACTTCACTGGACATATGTGGAAGACTGCACAGTGTCTGAAATATATTTATACTAAGAGTTGTTATGGATGATCATGATAGGAAGAAGAATAATAAATGGAGTAATCTTCAAGACCTGCTTCAAGTCTTGCCTTGGTAAAGCTGTCTCTTAGGCACTCGAATAAAGCTCCTATAACTCACTCTTATATAACAAACACAAATCTACGGTGGCTCTGTGCCAGGCATTGTTCTCAGCATTCTGTAAATACTAACTCGATCCTCATAACAACTTTATGCAGTGTGTACCATTATTATGCCCATTTTAGACATGAGGAAACTGAGGCACAGAGAAGTTAGGTGATCTACCCAAGGTCACAGAGCTATAAGAAGTTGAAGTGAGCTGAGATTTAAACCCAGGCAGGCTGCTCTGGAGTTCCTGCTCTAAACCACGGCTACGTTGCACTGCTCAATTATTATTCTTGCAGTTGTTGCCTGGCTACATCCTGTCGTCTTGGGCAGAGCTGCTCTCTCTAACTGGAAACGAGGAGCTTAAGGACTGGCAGATGCCTCCTCTCTAACGTCTCTGAAGCGCCCAAAGCCCCTCACAGAGTCCAGCATGGAGTGGACTCTCAGCCAACCCTTGCTGACCGACCTACCGAGACCTGCTGTGCCCTCTGCCTCCTTCAACCCACACCCTAGCAGAGATTCAAAGAGCAACACTACACGCCTCTCTTGGGAGAGTCTGCTGCCTGCCTATCTTCCCTCTAGGGCTGTGCTTTCAAACTTGTGACCTTCACTGAAAGTAAGAAATATGTATTACATCATGACGCATACACATCTAGTATATAAGTAATGACAACAAGGGACTACCTACGAAACAATACCTAACCTTATTACAACAGACATACTTTCATATCTTCTTTTTTTTAGCAGTGGTTGTGACCCACTAAATTGATTTTATAATCCACTTATTCGTTGCGGCTACAGCTTAAAAAAATTCTTCTTAGAGGAGTTGAGTTCTAACATGGTCGTACAATTTCTGGGTGTAGTGCACAGCTGTCCTTCCCAAAGGAGGAGCTAGACAGCCCTGCCTACTACTGCATGTGAGCATCAGGGTGCTGTCACGGCCCAGACGGTCACTCAGACCCTCCTCCAGAGCCCCGAGCCAGGCTCAAGCCTGAGGCCACAGAGACCGGGTACAAGCGGGGAGCTAAGGACCCAGATTCAAGTCAGCACTCATGGGAGGCACAGAATTAAGATCATGGCTTTAGAGTCTGCTGGAAATGAGTTCAAATCCTGGCTCTGCTGGTTACTAATTTGAGTGGGTTCTTAACCTCCCATGAGCCTCCGTTCCCTCACCTGGAAATGGGAGTTGTTAATATCCACCACAGAGGGTATCGGTGAGAATTAGCTGAGACACAGAAAACAGTAGGCAAACTGCCAGGGCTGCACTGGTGCTGACTGGTGGTGGTGGAGGTCTTTGATGTCCCCTCTTAAGCCTGACCAAAACCTTACAAGAGCCTTCCCACCTCTTCTCTATGTCTCCATATTTACAGATTCTGCAACCTTCAGAAGAAATAGCAGCACTCCCTAGTCCATGGTTAACACTCCATAATATCTGAACCAATTAAGCTGGAGCCTGGAGTTGCACCCAATAAGTCATCCATCACTGAATGCCCTTTTGAAAAAGGTGTTTCATACAATCCCCTCCAGGGCCAGTGGCCAACAATGTTTGTTGCATAAATTTCAGCATTCTCATCTGATATCTCTGGACAAAGAACACTGCTCCCCTCTCTACAGATGGGAAAGACAGAGATGGCAAATCCCAACATGGTTTCCCCAAGGGCCTCCTAAGTCACTATTGGTGACAGAGCTGGGCTTGCTGAGCCTGCTGATCATTGCGTACGCTGCCTTCCAAGGCCTTCCAAGGGAGAAGCAAGTTTCTCAGTAAACGGCTCATATCCCTAAAGATAATGAGGCTCCCTGTGATGAGAATAAGCACAGGATTGATGGGGTGGAGGCTGGGCAGGAAGTGAGTTTCCATCTTGGGTTGGACTGTTCCCCTGACCCAATGGAGGCAGAGAATCCTTAGAGAGATCGTACCTCTGAAGCTTAGAGAACGAAGGGAAGCTAACAAAGAGTATACCCCGAGATGTGGGAGGCTGATGTGCCTGAAGCTGTCCATAGGAAAATGCATTTCTGTGAGAGGCTAATTAGTCATGACAGTACCTTGTTCGCATAAAATTGCACCGATCCCCTTCAGGTCTCTGTGGGTCAGCCTGTGATGGAATTTCCATTACATGTTGTGTTTTGGTTACTGGAGAAAAATTTACATTTGTGGAAGGTGAGGGGTGGGGGGATCAACAGGAAGCATGAAAAGCTGGAATACCTTGAGCATCCACAAAAACCATCTGTGATTCTAAAACTTCATAAAGATGATGAATCTCTGTGAGCTAGAGATTCTTCTTGAATCCCAGCTCCATCTGTGGGAATGGGCTCCTGGCCGGCTGTGGGCTTTGAAATCCAAGGTTCTTAGGCAACAGAGCAAAGTGAGCTCCCCTAGCTTGGCCACTGAGGGTGGAAACAAGACCTAGGGAAGTGAGACTTCGTGTTCTTCCCACCTAGATACTAGTCCTTGAACTGCCAGAAAGCCAGGACCATGGCTCCTGAATATATGGATCTACAGATACATGGCTCTTAAGCCAAGAGTATGCAAGTATCTACAAGGAGGAGGCAGAATGGCCTCACCTCTCCCGCTTTCTTGAGAGAAACGACATTCAAGGACCAGAGATCCCTCAAGGTGGACTGCTGTGCCAAGTGGAGGAGTGTCACCAAACCACCCAATCCCCCAAGTGTTAGAGCTGGAAAGAGGGTGGGGGCTTCAGGGACCATTTCATCCAGGGTCTCTCAATCTTGGCACTGTTGACATTTTGGCTGGATAAACCTTTGCTGTGGGCCTCTGTCCTGTGCATTGTAGGATGGTTAGCAGCATCCCCAACCTCTATTCACTGGATGCTAATAGCACCCGCTCCCCTCCCCAGCTGTGACAACTAAGATGTCTCCAGACATTGCCAAATGTCCCCTAGGGGGCAAAATTGACACCAGTTGAGAACCACTGCTCTAGACTATCAATTCTCAAAGTAGATGACAAGGAACATTAGTTCAGTAAGCTCCTCTACAACACAGGTATTCCACGGTCAACTAAGTTTGGGAATCACTGCATACTGTAACCCCTGTGATGATTCCCCATATTAGTATATGAAAGGCCCTGAAAAGTTTTGCCGTAAGAAGAAACCTGTTTAATAATTTTGGTTAACCTAGTATTTTGCAAATTTTCTCAAACAAAATCCCTTTACTATCTATTTACCTCTTTCAGAGCTAATGTTCAAAAGAATACATTGTGAGATTTTCATATATGTGTGTGCATGCACAAAATACCAGGCAACCCAGCCTCTCCCTTGACCAGATGAACTGAAGCAATAAGCCAATCATGTTTCTAAGTCCTGTTAACAGATGTGTGGGAAGCCATGTCTAGAAGCCTGGTGTCCTGATTCCCAGTCTACTTCTTGCTGTACAAATTATTTGGATGTTATCCACAACAAAAGAGAAATCCATCCTCCCACAGCCATGCCACAATTTGGTTCCAGCACCATCCAGAACATTCACCAGGGAAGCTAAAGCTAGTGAACTATCAGCATAAATACTCCCCAGGAGAGCCAACAAAGCAGGTGCTTTCTGCAAGCAGTCAAGGAGGAGCTCACAATGGGGACACTCATAACCACGGAGGATGCAGAGAGGTGCCGTTCACTCAACGTTACGTCCATGCACACCTCACCAGCCTACCTCAGCGCAGTTCCTGCCACAGTCACTCAACCTAACTCATCTTGCTATGGATACAATGCACCTTTGTATCGTGGCTGGCACAAAGTGGGCCTCAGTGAAGTTTGGTGGAAGGAATATGTCAGCCAACAAAGTCTGGAGCCTTGACTATCAACGTGCCTTGATTAAAATTCACAGATCATCCCTAACACAACAAAGCCCTTCCACTCCTCTCTGTCTTCTTCCCAATTTTCTTGGGTCACATTCCACCCTGGTCTTTCAAGGCTGCAGAGAACCGCTCTCTTTAGGGACAGCAGCTGCCCCTTCCCTCAAAGTGTCCACTGTCCATCTCTGCACCTGCACCAGTTCCTAGAGATAAAAGATTAATTTCCAGCTCAGATCAGCTAGTCTGATGTCTCTCCTGAAAGCAGCATATCAAGGCACCAGTTTCCTGTTACTCTAGGCCAGACCACACGTAGTGAGTGATCATTTGCTTACCTGAAGGTCTCAGTTGTCGAGACCAAGCGCTGAAGGGGCCAGAGACTCGCTCCCATTCTCAGATTGCAAAACTATCAAAATATTCTCAAAAGGGAAACTGTTCATGGTGTGACAATCTACAATCTTGCATGAGGATTAAAATATAATCGTATCTCGAGGCCCCTGGTATGCCACAGACACTCTTTCGGCCCTGGGGAGCAGAAGAGGATCCTAGGGATTGCATCAGGCCCTTTGTGACTATCGAAGCAGAAGGGCATAAGGACCTGGGGATGAGGAAGGTTCTGAGCTGGAGGGCAGGCCTGGGACCCCTCTCCTAGTTTACTTTGGCTCCAGCCAGTCTGAAGAATACAGAGGTGACCACAGGCCACTGAGCGGAAGCTGAGGGCTCGGCCTCAGGGTAGCTGCAGCCAACAGGTGTCTCAATAGCTACAATATGAATGTAGCAGCTTCTGCTGGATATTTGCAGCCTCCCCTTGGAGTCTGTGCAATTAGAAAACTAAGCAAGGGGCTCCGAGGCTGGGACCCTCAGGACTGGAAAAACTCTCACATGTGCAGGATTCCAGACTCAGAGAGCCACATTTTCACTCTTCCTTTCTCCTTCTCTTTCCCCTTGCTGGCACATTTGGGTTACTGGGGTAGGATGATACTTAAGGAGAGGCCAAAGAGACTTTGCCTCCTTGAGGCTTATTTATTGCTTTGCACAAAACACACAATCACCAAGTGTTGTTTCATTCAACCAGTCCATTTTATTGGCACTATTCTAGGCATCTGGCATATGGTGGTGAACAAGACAGAGAAGGCCCTGCTCATTTGTTGATCTTATTCTCTTACGATGCCTTTCTCATAAAATCCATCTAGAACAAGGAGTTGTCCTCATTTTACTTCCTCATTTCACAACTG
This sequence comes from Equus przewalskii, assembly GCF_037783145.1. Lineage (NCBI taxonomy): Eukaryota > Metazoa > Chordata > Mammalia > Perissodactyla > Equidae > Equus > Equus przewalskii. Next base: position 64,834,012 of record NC_091831.1, read on the forward strand.
TGGGACTCAAGTACAGCCATTCAGTGTCAGACTCATGGAACTTTACAATGGGAAGGGGCCTTGGAGATTAGCTTTGGCGTCACTGTCACACCTAGGAGCAGACTGACATCCAGAAATAACAAGACTCACTCATCTGGCCCAAACCCCTTCAACAGCCAGTGAGAAAACGGGGTCCCAGGAAAATGAAAGGCCCCAGGTATCAGCACACAGGGAAGTGGCGTCGAGCCAGGCCCAGAAGGCAGAGAACTCAAAGACCCTCACTTTCAACCCAGCACTCTCCTTACACAGTCATTTAAAGCCGGGACATTCTGCTACAACTTAAAAAACAAAGGCTTAAACTTTCAACTTTTTTAAATTATCAAGCAAGATGCAAAACTGACTTTGCCCTCCTCTACCTGGGTGGGAGAGACTTACAGAGGGACCAGGGGTGGGATGGGGAGAAAGGTGTGGGTCAAGAATGGTGGGTGTGAGGTAAGGGAGTGAGCGAGGGCCATGGAGGGGTCAAGGTCAGGGATGGAGCAGGGTCAGGGGTGAGGAAAGATCACCAAAGTCTGTTCAGAGTAAGAAAGAAGAAATGACTCCATATCTCAGAATTGAGAAACGTCAGGGGCTCAGGAATCAGGCAACGATCATGACATCTGCTTTAATTTTTCACAAAAAAGGCATTTCATTTTTTGACAGATCATTTTGTCATCACCAATCCACATGGTGGCATCAGGCCTGTGTGTATCAAAATGTCCTAATCATCCCAAGCCTGGATCCCAGGCTACAAAGGTAACTGCGATGCAATCAGAGCCACATCTGGGCCACAGAATGCCTCCCCTTTGAGGAGCTCAGCTAAACTTTACGGCACCAACATGCCGTCACCTCAAAGATATCCCTCCCTTGCCCAACACAGGACTTTTATCCCCACCATCCCCAGTTACCTTCCAGCTTCCTTCTGCTTTCCCAACCGTACAACCATAGCACCTGCCTCTTTGAAGTAACACACAAAGGCTAGCCTCAGAGCTGCGCGGATCACTGAGGGGGTGGGGCGGAGGCTTAAGCACACTCTCTGACATCTGCGGCAGGGCCTGTCTCTCACCTTCATAGCCATTTTCCCCACGGAAGAACCAACTGCTGGGAAATTGGACTGCACTGGAACAAGTATCCTTCCTGCCATGTTGGGGGAGAATGACAGGCTCCTGGGGAAGGATCATGGTTCTGGACAGTGTGGAAGAGAGCTGGAGGTGACCAGAACCAGGAGATATGGTGTTCTGGAGAAGCAGCCATTACCGAGAACCCCCTCCCCATACCTCGAGATGGCAGCATAGCCCTTACCTCAGTGAGAGGCCGACCTGATTGTGTGACGAGTGTTTGGGATCATTATGAATCTAGTGTTAATTCTTTCACATAAAGACATTCCACATTCAACACAGCATCTACCAGTGTCCTCATAGCCCCGAGAGCCTGATGCGTGTTGGCTCTCACTCTCGGATCCTCAGGCCCAGCACAAAGCTGCTGAAAAGCAGGTGGCTCATAGATATGTGAGTTAAAAAGATGAACAATAATATGCCGAGGTCCCTGTGCAGGGTGCAGGATGACAAGGATGAAAAAGATGCTGCCCCAACTTCAATGAACTTTCTGGCTGGTGGAAGTTGCCCCGATGTTATTTGTCAATGGTGAGGTCACAAATGGAGTCAAGGTCAGCTGCTCTTGGACTAATCCAGAAGAAGGACTCAAGCAGTGCCTCCTAAAGGTGCTGTTCACACACCCCATCACAGCCTCTGCCCTATCTGCATGCCACCTACACTTTTAACTACTGAAGCTTTTTCCTTAAGCAGACTCGTATTTTTTTAATTAAGTACAGATATTTTTTTGTTCTTCTCCCCAAAGCCCCCTAGTACATAGTTGTATATGCTAGTTGTAGGTCCTTCTAGTTCTGCTGTGTGGGATGCCACCTCAGCATGGCCTGATGAGCAGTGTTAGGTCTGCACTCAGGATCTGAACCTGCAAACCCTGGGCCACCAAAGCGGATGCACAAACTTAACCACTCGGTCCTGGAGCCCGCCCCAAGTAGATATATTTTAATGAAACCCTGTAACACTACCATATGTGAAAAACTGGTATTACTTGTGAAAAAAACAGAAGATAACTTTCAAAATAAACAATGCAAAACAAAACCGGGTCACAAAATTCCAGCAGGCTGTCACTGCTGGCAAAGGCTCCTGGCAGGAGGCTGGCTGCACCTTCGTTCAAAAGGGACACAGGCAAGCGAGCATTGCGAGGTGTTCAAAACACCAACCGGAAACTTTCTCCTTGAGATAGTTGGAAGGACTAGAAGAAAACTAAAAAGGGACTCTCTTCCTCCTGGTGATTCCAGGGCTTGTCCATATATCACCAGAAGGGCCCTGGCATATTTCCCATGGGGTGCTTCTCGCACGCAGGGAAACCCTAAAGCCTAAACAAACTCTAAGTTTCTGTCCATGGCCAGATTCTCTAACGTGGTAAGTACACGACTAAATGTCTGAGAAATCAGGCACCAGGAAGACAGACAATGCTCACACAACACTGGGCTGCTGCATGAATTAGGTTTCCAAATTTTCCAGCCCCTCCAGGGTTAAATATATCCTTGGTCTTCAGGTTACAAATGAGCACACAAAAGACCAGCGAGGAGAGGGACTTGCTCAGTTCACCGGCTGGCAGTGACAAGGTGAAGAGTTCTCAGTCTTTGATTGTACCACGGGACCCAGAACCCTGAAAAGGAGGAGGGCTTTTCAAATGCTTTCATTCCCCATCTTAGACCATGAGTGGAATTCAGACAAATGACACCCAAAAAGTGGAGGCAGTGAAGCAGTCTCGGCAGGTGCAGACGTATCTGAATTGGGAGGGGAAGATGAAACGGGATCCCCAGATGTTCCTAAGAGCGGCTGTAGGCGGCTTGTACAACAGGCCCAATCCAAGCCCCTTCCTAAGGAAATCAAGACCCCAGCACAGCCGGCCTCCACGGGTCACGGGCCCTGGCCCTGCTTCTCAGTGGAGACCCAGCGGGGACTGAGTCCCAGAATCCCAGCTAGAGCTTAACAGGTTAAACTAGAGGCTTAGCAAAGTTCAAAACTTAAATTGGAGTTGACTATTTACATTACAAGAAGATTCTTCACTCTCCAAAAGCAATCCTTTGTAGTCTGAGCTTCCCTGGAACACTTAAGTGTTTGTTAACAGCTTATTAACTCCTTGGCAGTTTCACAAGCTCTAAAGAAAAGTTTTCGGGAAAGGAAGAAGGAGGGGACTGCTATCCCCGCTCTGCTATTTGCCAGGCTTTCTGCTCGGGGCTTTACACACAGCATCTCATTCGACTAATGCGCCAAGCGTGGTTAGGAGTGATCACCTCCATTTTACAGAGAAGGAAACTGAGCATAGAGAAGTAAAGTAACGTACCCAAGGTCACACAGCTACTACGGCACCAAAAGCATGGGCTGTTTCCAGCAGCACAGGGCATGGCCTTCCCAGGGAAGTGCCATTTGCATTTTGTTATCACATGTACTGAAATATGCCCCTCTGGCACACAATTCAATAACTGTCTAAAATGAACATACGCAAGTGCTAAGAAAGCCATATGCAGTAAAGATGACTATATAGAGCTTAAAACTTACTACAGGTCAGAGGCACCAAAAGAAAATTATCTGAATGTACCAGGCTAGAAAGTGAGGGGGTTCCTGGTGCCTAAAACTATTCCAGTCCTATTTCTTTACACACACACACACACACACACACACATACACACCATCCTTCAGCCAAAATGCTCCACTTGAGTGGATGGAAAAGTAAGGACTAAGGAGGCATTTCCAGCTTCTCCCTGCTGCCTAGCTTTCCCCTTGGCCTTCTAGCATCTGGAACTTATGTGGCCGCCAGACGGCAGAGCAAAGAGCTCCAATACCAAGAGTGAGCCAGGGCTGCTTTCTGAGTGGGATCTGGCGACTGCATCCTCCTTCAGGAGATAAACTCTGGACAGAGGGTGGAAGCATCATGTTACCCAGAGGTTATCAGGTGGGAAGGATGGAAGGAAAGGGAAAGAAAGGACGGGAAGGCAGGAAGTGCCGTTAAAATATACTGTCATTGGCACAGGATAAAAATAAGAATAATTTTTTCAGGGATTTAAAGTATTTTTAAAAATGAAAGATAGGGACAGCTGTCGTGCTATGCTGGTGGAATTATGACTGATTTTTTAAATGTCTTTTAAAGTGCTTATTCTATAGTTTTTACAACAGGTAAGAATTTGGAGTGAAAAGGTATAAGAGCTGCCCTCAATAGGGCAGCACATGAAAAGAAAGGCCTTGTGGCCCCTGGAGCACTGCAATCTCAGCCCTGCCACCTTAGGCCCTCTGCTACTTCCTGCTGTGTGACCTTCAGAAACCCTCCTACCCTCTCTGAGTCAGAGCTTTCTCATCTGTACAAATGACTCTACACCAGATGAAAAGAACAAGCAGGTCTAGCCTGTGTACTGCGTCCAAGGTGGTGGGCTGTGGCCGGGTGGAGAGGAAGTGGGCATATAAGGATCTTGGCAAACACTATCAAGCCCTGTTCTAAGCCCTTTCTTTGCACATATTAACTCACTGAATCCTTACAACTCTAAGAGATGGGTGCAATTTTTATCCACAGTTTATAGTTGGGGAAACTGAGACACAAAGAAGTTAAAACTTTCCTAAGATTCCACGGTTAGTAAAAGGCAGAGCGAGGATGAGACGTGTCAGCAGGCTCTGGAGACCGCGTGGGCGACCACCACACATCACTGCCCACTGGAGAAGCAAGGACCCTGTCTCTGCTCTCTAGCAGACTCAGTCCAGCTGAGGTGGCAGGACAAACATGAAGACTAAACGCTGATGAAATATTTAAATAACTCTTTGAGATAATAGTGGGGAAAATACTGCCAGGCAGAACATGATTAATTGCCAAATGAAAGCGCTCAGACAGAATTGCTCTAAAGGTCCAGAAAAAAAAAAGACATCATTCTGAGATTGTAGGAAGCCCAGGAGATTGAATGTGAACTGGATTTTGCGGGGTGAGCAGGATTTGAACAGGCAAAGAGGAAGTGAGAGAGCATTCCAGGGAGAGTCAAACTTCTAAGAGGCAGCCCCCGTATCTGGAAGGGTGGGGCGGCCCAAGTGACTGAAGATGGCGTAGGAGAGTAGGGTACAGAGCTGGAAAGGTGGGCTGAGCCCAAGCCTCAGCGGCCTTGGACACTAGTTTAAGGAGTTGGATCTTTACCCTCTAAGTAATAGTGAGCCATGGAGGGATTGGAGTGAGGGTAGAGAAGTCTTATGATATACTGGATGCACTAGAGGGTGGCAAGGAGAGAATATGATGAACTATCACAGGAGTTGGCCAAGAAGCCCTTGGGTCTTGACAAAAGCAAACAAGAAGTTACGGTCATGATACACCTCAGAAACCGACCAAGAAAGGGGACACCTGGAGTCTTCAGCTGGGCTTCTTCCTATGGCTGTTTAGAATTTAGCACACTGTGTCACCAGGGAAGCAAGTAAATGTGATCCAAAGAGCCCTCCAGGGTCATATCCAGCGAGCAGAATTTTTTTTTTTCAAATGCTATTTTTAATCCTTCTGTTGATCAAAAACACACTGGGAAGAAATGAAGCATGAACATCAACAAGAGGCTCTCCAAACTCTCCTCTCTCCTATTAGCCACTTGGTGACCCTGCAGACTCACCATATGGCCCACCAGCCGGGTGGCCCCTACTGATCCTGGACAGGTTGATCTGCTTAATTATTTGGTGGCTGTAAATAGAAGTGTTGGACAATAGGCTGAGATTTTTTTCTGTCTTGCAAACAAAGATAGGGTCCCCAGGTGGCAGAATGAGGAACATGGGGGTTTCACTCACCTGATCCAGGCCAGTGTAGCCTAAGGAAAGCTTCAGAAACTCCCTGGGTCTATGGGGACCACCCTTCTCCCACCTGAGCCAGCAGTGGAGACTGCTTGGCCACTCACAGTTCTTAGAGGAGGGTGGGGGTCAGGAAAGTGATCGGCCAGGAGACGGGAAAGGTCCATTTGCTTTGAGTGTCTCCTTGCTCACGGAGTCAAGACCTAGCTCCAGCCACCCAAGGCCTTTCCTACCTGACCACCCACTGTGTCCCTGTTCAGCCATCACTCCCACCCCACCATATTCCCAGGCTATACCAGCCACCCCAAGGGGTCGATTCTCCTGACCTAGAACCAGGAGGTGAGTTAAATGAACATCCAAGGGCAGGAGCACCAGTCCTAGATTCCCCATGACTGCAAAAGGAAGCCTGGAACCGAGGGCTCCTCTCCCCATGCCACCTGGACATATGCCACCTCTCCAACTCCATCACTGCTGTCACTCCTGCCCCACTGGTGTCCTCACCCTCCCAGATGGGATTTTTGCACCCTACACGTTAGCCCTCTCTTGCCCCGGCTCCTATGCTGCCCTCCAGGCCCTGCAACCCCAGTGGGGACCCAGGTTTGATGTCAGATGAGCCTGGCCTTGCCTTCTGGATCTGTTACTTTACCAGTTGTAAGACCTTGGGCAAGTGCCTTAGTCACTCAGTGCCTTAGTTTCCTCAACTATCCAATGGGCACAATAAAGGTACTGACCTGGGATTGCTGATGAGGACCAGTGAGAGAGAAATCTCTCCTGGAGCCTGGCACATGGCAATGCTCCCTAAAGAGTGTCACTGGCAGCTTTTATCTACATCTGGCCCCGACTCCCCATGTGCACTGGACTTAGTATGCAAGTGGCTGGTTTCTCCCCCTCCCGCTTACCTCTTCAGCCCCCAGCGGAAGGCAAGGTGGCAACAGGAGTCTGCACATTCGACTTCTGTACTTGGGGCTGCTGATCCTGTTCAGTGTGAATCTGAATACATTTCCCTAAGTGTCTGACACCTGCTGTTTACCCTGTCATCTTTCCTCCTCCCATCCTGGCTCAGGAGTCCTCGCTCTGCACAGGTCACCAAGGTGCAGGGAGAGCCCTCCTTCCTGGCATGTGTTTGCTTTTCAGCTAATGTGTTGGCCCAGCAACACAGATACCATGGTGATGGCCCAAGATCACCCAGGATGCAGGAGCAGATGGGTACACACATACAGATGGGCAACTGGGTGAGAGAAAAGCCCCTGGGGAACACCAGTCTCCCACTGAGAGGCCAGACTGTCTCCTCGTGCATGTTTTCCCATAGGAAAATTCTTCTCAGTGGTCCCAGCAGGCTTCTGGGATGCTCCAGCCGACAGGGGCTGCCACAGACACCTGCCTCCTTTGGATCCATCACTAAATCCCCTCATGGGCATTTTCAGAGTCACTTATTGGTGGTGGTCATGGCTTGCAAAATCCTTCTTAGGGGAGTTCATCTAGGCTGGGCTTCATGGGGTCCATGGAGGACAGGATGAGATAACTGCCCAATGGAGAGAATGACAGTCCTCATGAAGTGCAGAGACCTCAGCACACAAGGAATCAGGCCTGCCTGGCCCTGCATTGGCTCTCAGGTGGAACATGAAGGGATCAGCCTTTGGAATCAGAGACCAAGGTCAAATCTTAGCTATGCCACTTCCTAGCTAGGCGAACGTTGGTGATTCATTTAATTTTCTGAGCCTCAATCTCCTCATCTGAGAAATGGGGATTAAAAAATGCCTCCCACAAAGGGCTGTTTTGAGAATACAAGGATATAATTTAGAAAGGTGGTAAGCACATAGTAGGAACTTGCTTAATGGGGCTGAGACTTCCAAGCATATGGAATTATTGTGGTGAGCTGTCTAGACTCCTTCTGCTCTGGCAAAGACTCAGTCCTGAGAATCACCCAGTATTTCACCAGAGTAAATTCTCCAAGGATGAGCAGCAGCGAAGAGAAAGAGACCATTTCTCCCTCTTCTTCAAAAGCTGCAGGCAGCCGGATGAAGTATGGTGTAGGGGGCCAAGCAGACAGATCCTTAAATAGTAACTAATGACTTTGATTGAAATTAATAATGAAACAGCACTGTAAGCTTAATTTGCCACATGGCAATTACATTCACCATCCCATTAGCTGGTTCTCGAGATGTAAAATGCCACATGAAATGCCTCAGTTGTCTCCAGGTTTAGGGGGAGGCTGCCCCAGGGTGGCTATCAGCCTTAGTGTTCCCAACCACTCTAGAGGTTATCCTGGTGCCTCCCAGGCATTCCCAAATGCCCGAGGACACCCTGCCCCAGTGAGCGCTGCGGAGCCCCGAGGGGCAGCTGGGCAGCCTGTCTAAAGGTGAAGGCTCCCCCGAGCAAGGGAAAAACACACCTCAAGAATTCCTGACCCCCTGCGGTGGTCGCCATGGTTGGGGCCTTGCAAAGCCTTGCTGGATGGAACAGGGAATTCCCCACTGGGGCTGTGAGCAAGGGTGTCACTGTCACTGTTACTCCCCAGGCCGGGGCGGCACATGGAGAACTAAAGAGGCCCCATGCCGCACAGTGACATCTGGTTCCTATAGCAACCCAACTACAGCTGCGGAACACCTACGAGATGCCCAAAGCTTGCCCCAGATAGGCCCAAATGCTGGAATCCCAACAGCAAAAACCAGCCAGCAGTATTTAGAGATGGAAAACAAGCTTTGCTCAGGTTCAGAAAACCCAGGGAAGCCACAAGAAAAAAATGTGGCTAGTATGTCAGCTTTCTATCAAGGCAAGTTCCAAGAATATCTCGTGTGCTGAGCTGACGCAAGCCCCATTTAAAGGGAAACAACCCATTCAGGATCTTCCACAGAAAGATTCCCTCTCTCTCTCTCTCTCTCTTTCTCTCTCTCTCCCTCTCTCTCCCTCTCTCTCTCTCTCATAGATACACACACAATGCTAGCACATATGGGAAAATAAAAAGATATAAATGTCCCTACGGTTGATTTGTAGATCAGAAAAATATAAACGAATGACCAATTTCAACAAGATCCTTTAATGAAAATTCCTAATTAACTTTACCTTCTGACACTTCTATTACTATACTTATAAGTAATTGCTATTTTTAGGTATGCAATATTTCCTAATAGAACTCAGTAGTGAGTGGGCAGGAGGGACCTGAAACCCAAACTCCACACCAGGTACCAGCGAGCAGAATTAGCAGCCAAGCGGTCTGGCTTCTTGACTGCTGATATGGATAACTCAGGAAACTCAGTCACACAGGGCTGCGCTGGGACCCGCTTACTATCCACAGATGTCACCACAGTCATCAGTTAAGGCCAAGGGAGGTTAGCCACAAACAGGCCAAGGGGCCACTCTATCTCTCCTCCTTTGTCAAAGCCTAAAATACCACCACAACACCCAAGCCAGGGCCTCTGAGGACAGTCAGGAGGAAATCCTACTTCATGCAATGAGGACTCACGGTGTGGCCCTTGTCGGTCACGTGATAGCATGGGCTAGAGAGCCAGAGGAAGGCAGGAGGCTGGGAGAGGAACAGGGAGCATGTGAGAGGAAGGCACTGAGTGGGGAAGGCAGGTGCCAGGAGGGAGCTGGCTGGACCTGGTAACCTGCCTCCTTGGGATATGACTTCTGTTTCCATGTTCTTTTCTTTGATGCCTCAAGCACCTGGCTAAGGAGATTCCCAGACCACCAGTGAAGCTGAACAGAGTCACTGCCTACAAAATTCCCTTCAGCTTGGGGGCTTTCTCAGGAATCAAAACAGACAAGCCATCAGGCCAAAGACCAGTCTTTCTTCATCTGAGGGGCTATGAGATGCCCAGCAATCTGGCTGTCTGGCAGGCAGCTTCATCCAGATGTGGGTCAGAGGGCGAGGGCAGCCCTACCAAGCTTGGGAGTTGGAGAGTTCTATCCAGATCCCCTGTGCCCACCTCAGAAGAGCCTGTGAACTGAAATGGGTGCCCAGGTTCAATGAGATTCTCAAGGCCCTGGTCAGCTGCCCCAGAGGTCACCGCCACCTCTATGAAGGACGAGCCCTGAAAACCCAGGCTCTGTGCAGGAAGAAGCAGACAATCTCCCCAGGTGCCCAAGGGGCACTGGCTGGAGGACACAGAGCAAAGGCCACTCCAGGTCACTTGCGAAGATGCATCACCAGGTTTGCCTGTCTTCCGTAAAGGTGATGGGAGTTACAGGCTTCAGAGAATAGCTACACAGCAAACAACAGGAAAGGTCACATAAGAGGTGACCCGTTTCTCAATGGTGACAGGATCTCTGCCTAGACCTCCAAGCTGCAATGATTTTCATACTCTCTCTGCCTTGTGATGTGCTATTTTCCTACCTCCCTACCTTCACTCACACTGTCCTCCTCACCTGGAAGCCCTCCCTGTTCCTTTGTGACTCCCAGAGCCCGAGGTGTCCTTCAAGGTTCCTGTGGAACTCATACGCCCTCCCTCATCAGCCGTGCCTGCCTGTGGAGACACCCTGGCCCGATGCCCCTTCAGGGAAAGACGTGTGGCTCAGCTAAAGGAGGTGGGGTCAGCAGACAGCCTGCAGCTCCATCAGGATCTGCCTCAGCTACAAAGTAGCTTGACCCAAGGTCACACCCTTCCTGGAATAGTCAGCATCTGGTGACTGCATGAGAGGTGAGTATAGAGGTCCAGCCCTTCCGGCCCAAAGGGATCAACTCTGTCGGGCAACATTCACTCTGAGCTTCCTGCAGGGCTGGCTGAGGCGTGGGGGGTCCTGCATCAGCCCTCCACTTGTCCCTCTGATCCTGCCTCTGCCCCTCCTTTCACAGGCATTGATGCCTAATAAACATCCTTCGCCAAACTCAGTATCAGTTTCCAGAGAACCCAGTCTGCAGCAGTGCTCATCCCCCTTGGTATCAAGGGTTTCCTCTTATTATTATAATCTGGGTTTCTCCCAGAGAAGATGCTCAATAAACATTTGACAAATAGATGGAATTATATAAGTTTCTACCTGGTGACTGAGCTCTCACAGGGCCTGCCCCTCTTCCAGGCACACTCAGAGTAGCTGTTGATCAGGTAGATTAAATGATGCTGAGGCCACTAAAATAGAAACACCTTACAAAAAACTGCCTTCCTCTGGCTCCCTTGGAATCACACAGCGCACTTGCTCTTTCATCTCGCACCTGCAGCCTGAAGACCACACGGGAGACGCTTGATCTGGGATGTTTTGGATCCTGGGATCCAGAGCAGTGGCTCATTGGGTCCTCAGTATTCTAAATGATGGCTCAGCCTTTTTTTCCTGGAGGTCAGTTTAGTGGCACCTTCTCATTAGCAATGCTGCCACTAGGTGCAAACAGCTTTACTCACTACGGCACTTTAATCAGGATGGCATGACAGCACGAGAAACGTTAAAAAGGTTATAATTAGAGATGCTGTTAAAACAACCCAGCGCTTAGTGTTACTAAAGATATTTGCAGAATTTAGTGCAATATAAATAGCAGGGTATATGGTGTCATGCCTACAATTTTGAGCAGGCTGACATTCCAAGGGGACACTCGCTGGGACTTCTCTTGCCTGATTCTTCTCTCCTTACTGTCAGAGTTCTCAGGAAGAATAAGGCAGGGTGTGTCCATCCTAATAAAAGAGCGATGATATCCTCTTAGTCGAAGGGCCTAGACAACCACACCAGGACACAAGCTGAAGCTCAGTGGAACAGCTGTAGCTCCCCACGCTGCTGGGAATGCTGTCTCCTACTTGGGGAGCTCACAGCATTGTGATTCTATCAGCTCAGACTGAAAGCAATCTCACAGAGAAGGACCGGCATTCATCAGAATGAGGGTATTGCTTTCTAGCACGATTTCAGCCTGAGTCTGTGGATTACACCTCACACAGAGAACAGCAGTCAGTCATTCAACAAAGACCACAATAGTAATAGTGCCGACCGTTGGCCAGGCCCTCTGCATACACCCACCTCATCCTCACACAATCTGACAAGGCGAGGGTTGGCACATTCATTTTACAGATGGGAGACCAAATCCCAGCAACTGCTTAACCAACCCACCACCACACAGCTAATCAATGGCAACATCCGCGCTCCAACCCAGGTCTGTCCGATTCCTGGTTCGGCTCCACCAGACCTTATTTCAGAGGAGAGGTGAGATGGTGATGAGGGTTGCCTTTTACTTTTCATTCCACAAACTTCTGTACCATTGGAACTTGTTATAAAGAGCAGGTCTTCTTGTATTACTTTTTTAATCTTCAAAATATCAAAAAGAATTTATGGGAAAAAGAAATGGTCCTATTTCTACAGAAAAATATATATCATAATTTGACAGTATCTACCAACAGCCATACAAGTTCCTGTCCTTTGCTAAAATAATTCCATTTCTGGAAATCTGTCCAGAAAAAATAAGCAGAGGCAGGAAAAATTATACGTAAAAGATGTTTTTATTATGAAGTGTTACTTTTAGTAACAAATAAACTGGAAAGAAACTAAATGTCCAACAACAGAGTAAACAGTCATGACAGACTGAGGTGGTGCCATTAAAAATATATTAGAAATAGCAGAAGAAAATGCTCATTTCCTATTTCTAAGTTTAAAAAGTAAGAAATAAGCTTAACGACTCACACACAGAAAACCCAGTGAATGCACACCCCTCCATGGAGGGTACAAGAGGCTCTCTGAGAGTAGACACCTTTAGAGAGAGGTGTCAGGGACGGTGAGGGGGAGGAGTAAAACTTTTCCTTTTCATTTTATACTTTATGAATTATTTGAATGTTTATCATATGTGTTAATTCTATTTTTAAACATAACTATATTTTGAAGCTTTACATACATTATGATCCAATCATGTTTTCAGAATAACATTTCATTATAATAATAAAATACACCAAAATATGATGGCTGCATTGTAGAATTACAGTTGAACTTGCTTTCTCCTTATAATTTTTTTGCATTTCTCAAGTTTTCTACCATAGACACATGATTTTATCATAAAAAGCCTCTTTTTTAAACTTTAAGATATTCTATGAGGAAGAGGATGTACTGCCCCTCATACAGACGTTCGAGACTTCAGGGTTTCAGCCGTCATGTCCTGCCACAGACCCACCCAAAGGCCGCACTGTCCTGAGTCCAGGTGAGGGGGAGGGCCACGTGAGACCCACTACAAGAGGCCAGCTAATGCAGCAGACCAAAACTCTTATTGGCTTAGCTTCAAATCTCAGCTGAAGCCATTCTCCATCAGCTCTGAGCCCCTGAAATACAAGGGCAGCCGGACCCAGAGGCTCCCAGAATACAGAGGAGGAACCACCCTCTTATTTTCACCCTGAGCAACACATTGGCTGGAGGACATTGGGGAGAAAGAAAAAGGAACCTCTTAACCCGAAGGTGACCTGTCCACCAAGGAGAGGTCACAAAGATGACCCAGACCTGGACCCTGTCCTCAAAGGAGGGTACAGTCCAGGTAAGGAGGTAAAAAGGTATGTAACCGACTCAAATCTGAGGCAGAGAGTGTCCAGAGCCCTAATAGCACAGATATGGATGAAGCGCAACTGGGGTTCAGAGGAGGAAAGCTCACTTCTAGCCTGGGCTACAAGGACAGGCTCCAGAAGAGGTAACCTGTAAACTGGGTTGGCAGCCTGGTGTACTCACACAGAGGCCAGATGTTCACCCGCCCAGGTGTGGGCAGTCTCTGTAGCGTGTGGACCACGTGTTCTAGTGACTGCCCCTCCTGCTTACAGGCCAGGCTACCAGCCATCGCCATGTCAGGGCACCTGTATTTACAGAGACCTACATGCCTGGGTTTTTCTACCCAAAGCATATAGCTCAATTATAACCCTGCAGTAAACAAAAGTTTGCAGATATTCACCAAACATTTTTTTTAATTTCACGAGTCTTTTCACCACAGAAAACTACGTCTCACAAGCATTTTGCGTGGGAAAACCCCTGGCTCTGACTCAACTCCCCACTTGATGTCTCCTTCCCATCAAAACTTTGCTAAAAGCGTGACAATAAAAGCACAAATCCTATATTTCCTCACTGCTCTGGACATGAGCTGGCATTCCAAGACAGCAAAGTGCTCTTTTAATAAAATTCAGCAAGACTCTCCCCTTCCCCCCACTGCCCTACCCGGCCCCTGGAAGGAGGAAGTTACCAGACGGTGATCTTCTCCTCACCTGCCCCTGCTCTCCCTCAGTCCAGGTCCCCCACACAATAGAGTAAGACTGGTGATGCCTTGTGTGGTTACCCAGACCACATGCGTGACCCCAGATCAGGCATGATGGTCACGCAGAGTGAGTTACACTCACAGGACAGAGGGAAGCGGGTGCCCAGGAGAGCAAGGCATAATTGACATCTAACCAGGGTTCTTCTCCAGATGGAGTCAAGGGGGTTAACTTTCAGAAAAGTTTATTAGAGAAAGAAGTAAGTGAGCTAATTTAATTGGAGCGTGAAAGACATTTTGATGGTGATGAGGAGGCGAGGTGATGATTTATTTATAATCGACAAAGTTGTATCCACCAGCTACTCGGATAATTATACAATTTAGAAATGTACAAGGAAAAGTCCCTCCATACAACGGAGATTGGGACCACGGGGAGAAAGTCCTGCCAGGGAAGCTTCCTGTCTGCCCATGAGTGTGACACGAACTCAGGAGCTATTGGCTGCTGGCCACCACTAACCCCAGCTGTAAGTTGGGAACTGAATAAGCCCTAAGTTCCCTTTCAAAAAGGAGGCCTTTTCCAGGACTAAGTATTTAGCTTCCATCTGCTTCTGAGGATGTTTTCTTCTCTCAATGCAGGGACAAAGAAGGACCCTTCATCTCGTGTCTGATCTGTTGCTTCTGTTTTGCTGATTTGAGTTGAAGTTCCAGCTCTTGGATCTTCCCTAATCAAGATGCTGATGAAGATGCTGGACAATGTAGCATCTCATTTAAGGGCCGGGAGAACTGAGTTCAAACCCTAGATTTGGGAAATTTCCTTAATCTCTCTGTAGTTTCCTCATATGGAAAACAGGGATGACAGCAACTGACTGACAGAGATACTGTAGGGACAAAACCTGGCACAGAGGAAATCCTGGTACATAGCAAAACTCACTCCTGTGACTTTAGGTTAACTCATGGTAAAGGAAGCCCTACAGGTTGAGATGTGTTCCTTAATAATTGGTGGTTCTAGCTTGACCTGTGTGTATGGAGCCCAGGTTGGCTCCTAGGACCACCACTTGCATCTTTAAGAGCTCACAAGCACTCAGCTTAACAATCCAATCAAAAATTATTCCCAGGGATAAACCACATCATTAGAATGAAGATTCCAGAACCCATCTTCTAACACTCACTGAGAAATACTAGCAAGAATGAAAAGTTCCAGAACACTAGAGGTGTTTCCCACTACTCAAAGACCCTCCAGAGGAAGCAGCAGGGACCTGATTTACCCCCCTCATGAAACAACTGCAAAATAAGACTTGACATTTGAAACAAGGGGTTGCAGACAGTGGAGCTCAGGCAGGGCAGGAGAGCAATTCCTGAGAATTCCTGAGAGAAACAAAGGAGGGGAGCCCACGAATGCCCCAGCCTCCAGCCTTGGCCTCCCTGGAATCCCAGCTCCATCTCCTCAACTCAGCAAGACCCCTGGGCTCCACCTGGGGCCCCCTTCACTGTGCTGTGGCCTGGACAGTCTCCGGGCTGGAGGCTGGGCACCAAAGAGAAGGGCTCAGGCAACACTCTGGAGATCAGCCGAGGCGCCCCCATGAGTCTTTAGCTAAGCGTTGATCAGCACAGGTGTGTGAGACAACTGCCCAAGGCAGGGGGAGACACGCCTTGAAGGAGCACAGAGAACAGCCGCCGGAGCTCACATGGGCTGGGAACAGGTCATGTCCCACCAGTCAGAGCAGGAAGTCTCAAATTCACAGGGCACCAGGTGGGGTACTATTATGGGCTGAATTGTGCCCCCTCAAAAGTCCTATGTTGATGTCCTAACCCCCCAGTGCCTCCAAATGTGACGGTATTTGGAAATAAGGTCTTTAAAGAGGTAAATGAATTGGGGCTGGCCCCGTGGCCGAGTGGTTAAGTTCGCGCACTCTGCAGCAGGCGGCCCAGTGTTTCGTTAGTTCGAATCCTGGGCGCGGACATGGCACTGCTCATCAGACCACGCTGAGGCAGCGTCCCACATGCCACAACTAGAGGAACCCACAACGAAGAATACACAACTATGTACCGGGGGGCTTTGGGGAGAAAAAGGAAAAAAATAAAATCTTTAAAAAAAAAAAAAAGAGGTAAATGAATTAAAATAGGGTCATTAGAGCCGGCTCTAATCCAATACGACTGGCGTCCTCATAAGAGGAGGTCAGGACACAGACATGCAGACAGAGGAACAACCATGTGAAGACACAGCAGAAGACCCGCATCTGTAAGCCCAGGAGAGCTGCCTCAGACAGAGCCACCCAGCCAACACCTTCATCTCGGACTTCTGGCCTCCATCTTCTTCAGTGAGAAGACTAATTTCTGTGTTAAGCCACCCAAGCTGGGTGTTTTGTTGTGGGATCAAAGACCCTCCAAAGGAAGTAGCAGAGACCTGATTGTTAGGTTGTCTTTTCATTTCATTGATGGTTTCCTTTGCTGTGCAGAAGCTTTTTAGCTCGCTGTAGTCCCATTCATTCATTTTCTCTTTTGTTTCCCTTGCCCTGTCAGACATGGCATTTGAAAATACGCTGCTCAGACCGATGTCAAAGAGCGTACTGCCTATGTTTTCTTCTAGAAGTTTCATGGTTTTCGGTCTTACATTCAAGTCTTTAATCCATTTTGAGTTGACTTTTGTGCACGGTGTAAGGGAATGGTTACTTTCATTCTTTTGCAAGTGGCTGTGCAGTTTTCCCAACACCATTTATTGAAGAGACTCTCCTTTCTACATCCTGTGCTCTTGGCTCCCTTGTCAAATATCAGCTGTCCATAGATATGTGGGTTTATTTCTGGGCTCTCACTTCTGTTCCATTGATCTGTGTGTCTGTTTTTGTGCCAGTACCATGCTGTTTTGGTTACTATGGCTTTGTAGTATATTTTGAAATCAAGGAGTGTGATACCTCCAGCTTTGTTCTTTTTTCTCAGGATTCCTTTGGCTTTTCGGGATCTTTTGTTGTTCCTAGCTCTATCTTTTAGAAAAACAATTCTAGGTGGAGAATATAGAGAGAAAACACAGAAATGCTCACTTTCTGTTTTGTCCCTCTGTCTGCTAACAGAGTCACCTGTCCTGAGTAGTGATATCATCCTGGCTCATTCATCTTCTAACTCTGGGCCTATTATTTTACAAAGGTCTGTGGCTATCTTTAGCCATTTTTACTAGTTTGGGTTTATCCTGTGTTTCAGCCTTCCTGAACCTCTTTTGACCAGCCCTAAGTTAGAGAAGTCTTCATTCCTCATTCATAAGGGCCTGTCACAATCAGAGCTTGTCGGCGATCACTACATATGAACGTGTCCTGTTTTTTTGACGCCTTCACTCTTTCCTTCCTCATTTGGGGATCAATGATGTAATTATTTAATTAGTGGAGCACACTCAAAATGCCATAGTTAGAGCCTTCCACCACTCTTGGGCTCTATTCTCCTTTAAGGTCCTCACATGAACAGCTGTCTAAAAGCTATCTAGAGGAACAAGAAATCCATAAACAGACCCAAGCACCCCAGGGTTGTGCTTCCCAGGTACCCATCCTGCATGAGCAGGACAAGCTGCGATTTGTCCAGAGACTGATCTTCCTGCAGCGAGGGCTCCTGAAAGAGCTGACCAAGCCCCTGGGGCGGTGGACCTCCATGGGTCCTTTGCAACCGTCTCCCTTAACTTCCTCCCTGTCACTACCATATTAATCATCATTCCTCACAGTTGTAAAGTTCTAGAATAATATACCAGCTTTGGTCTCTTTCACTTATTCATGCATTCTTTCATTTAAGCAACCCAGTATTTACTGAGTACCTACTATGTGCCCGGCAGCACATTCAAGCCCTGTGTCCCTTTGGAACCTCACACCAACCCTGAAAGGTAAAACAAACAGGTATCATTACCCCCATTTTAGAGGTAAGGGAGCTGAGGCCTCTAAAAGAGACAGAGTGATCTTATCAACGGCACACAGCTAATGAAATGTGGACCAGGAACATGAACCCACAACTCCCAGAACCAAGCTTCTCATGGGCACATCTTGCTCACTGTGACCACAGCACTAATTAGTTATTCCAGCAATTAGTTGGAATGTCCCCTGCCCTCACTGCCCAGCCCACTCACGGCCTCCTCAGAATTCCCCATTTTGAATGCTCTTTTGCAGTCTAGAAGAGCAGTGGTTTCTTCTCCCCAGTTCATTCACATTTGATGGCTTCATAAAAAAATTAAAGTGACCTTCACTACATCTACACCTGCCCTCACTGCTAGGGTGAGGGGGTAATGTCAGGCAGACCTGAAGGATCAGACAGTGCACGAGGCTGCTGCACACCATGAGCCTCCGCCCCTCCTCCCGAGCTACCTTCAAGGGCACTTGCATCAAGCCTGACTTACGCAGAGGGCCGTCCCCCATGAAAGGGCAGGCTGGAGAAGTGACTGGCCCCTGGGCCAGCGCAGAGAGAACTGGAATGCAATTCCCTCCCCCATCACTGCTCTGCTGGGTGGAAACTGGGTCAGAGCTGGCCAGCCCATTCATTTAATCCAAACTCCCCCCCCTCCATTCAGCTTTTAGTCTTCAGAGCTTTCAGTCCAAGGAAGCACTATTTCCTCTGCAAAATAAACAAAATAAATTAAGCCCATGCTCTTTGATCTCAGGGCTTTTGTGAGACTGATGGACTGAACAGAAACAATCTGCCGTCCTCCTGGCATCTTGGAGACACCAAAAATGTTCACCATTGTTTTGGGAGGAAGAGAGCCAGCTTCTAGCCACCTGCCAGACATCCAGCTGAGAACGGAGCATGGCTAAGAAAGGGGCACTTTGCAGCCCATTCACGCACTAAAGAAGAGTCTGCATGAGGCGAGGCAGGGCCAGTCTGAAGATTCAAGGACTGTAAGGCAAGAGCTCTCATTTGGCTTTAATGGCATAGGCCTGTTTTGGGGGGTTTGTTTTGTTTTTGTCCTTATTCTCAGGGTCTTTGCACGGGCTCTTGTCCTCATCTGATATGCTTTCTCTCCAGATCTTGGAAAGCCGACTCCTCACCCCTCACATCTCAGCTTAAAAATGACCTCCTAGGAGAGGGCTTTCTCATCAAAAGTAACTCCCATACTCCACGCTCAATACTCTATTCCATCACCCTGTTCTGTTATCTTCTCAGCATTTATCATGATTAGAAATGATCTTGTTTGTGTTTTTGCTGTCTTATTTTCTGACTCTACCCCTGCCTCTGTGACAGCAGGGACATCATCTATCTTGATCAGCATTGTCTGCCCAGCAAGTAGCCAAAGGCCTGGCACATGGTAGGTGCAAGGCACATGTTTTTTAAAGGAGGGAAATGAATGAAGGCGAACTGACTTCTATTTCCAGGGCCAGCTCTGCCTGCCTCACACACTGTGCGGTGCACCTGGACTAGATCGATGGCACGGCTGCCATGGGCGGCAGGAGCATGGTGGAGGCAGCTGGTCTGTGTGCTTGAATTCAGGAAGGCTGCCCGGGAGGAGAAGATACACACCTGGCTCTGGAGACGCAGAGAGCAGAGTGAGGACTTTCCTAACAGGCTCACTCAGGATAATTGAAGGACAACAGCCACTTAGCAGAGTTTCTATTATAGATAAAGATACAGGTATAATATAGGCACCTATGGTTGTTTCTCTGCACCCTCAGATTTCCCATGCATAAGACGAGGTGTTTGGACTATTGATTATGCTGAAACTGAAACTTTTGGTGGGTACAGGCCAATTTGAGAATCTGAAGAAAGATACTGACTCTCTTTCTAGTGAAAGGCACAAGCAGACATAGAGACAAAATAGCGCCTACATTTCCCAGAGGTACACAGACTCCCCGAAGCTCATCCCCAGGCCCCAGGGGGAGAACATCTCATCTAAAGGCTCTCTCTCCGGTCCTCACACTGGGCATTCGCCTGCTTGCCCTCAGACTCGCCCTGCTCCCTTCTTTTGCCTTCTAGTAGGCCTGGCCAGTAGGAAGACAGGCAGAAGACTGCATTCTGCCTGTAAGGAGGAGGAGAGAAGGGTATTTCTCCCTCTCTCTCTGCTTTGGGTGGTATGTCCACAGGGCCTCTCCACCTCACATCTCCTGCTCTCCCCAGAGAGTCCTTCCCCTGTGGCAGTCCTGCCCCACTCAGCAGGCCTCCCAAAGTCCCAGCATCCCCAGGTGCTGCTGGAGCCTGGGTCCAGGAAACTAAACTGCCTCCTCCCTGTCCCTCCAGCCCGAGGGACGCAAGCAGCCTCCTACCACTGCTCCTTCCTGCTTGCCTCTCCATCGCCTGCTTGACTTTTGACCTCTTCCAACACCTTTATACCTAAGCTCCCCATATAAACTCCTGCTACACTTGTTGGCATGAGCTCGGGTTTCCTGAATGGTCTGATGGACCAGCAGCCTCCCTCCAGCATGGGCATTCTAGGATGCTCTCAGCTCTGGGAAAGGCCAGCCTGAGCTGAAGAAACAAACCCCTAGGAAGTTCACGAAGATGGAGGGGCTAGGAAAATCCACAGGGTTGAGGTGCATTGCCCCATCCTGTCCAATTCCATTCCGGGAAAAAGCCAAAAATGAAAAACCTCACCGTCACCTCCTAGTTAGACTGTTTGCTGACTTTTTGTGGACGAGGGAAATAAATGTGAGGCCCTGAGCAGCCATCCGTTAAATAGTGCTCCCGCTCTGATCAAATGGCAGCCAGGCTGAGTTTTCCCAGCATTCCTGCTCAGGAGCTCATGCTAGCTGCTAAGTGCTCCCTGCCAAAAAGACCCAAATATGCAAAGACAGCTTTAGGGTACTCACATTCAGCGGCCTGGGGCAGGCGAGAATGCCAGTTCTATAGCATCAAAGATACAAACCGTTTGGATTCCATCAGCCATGAATGGGCATCCTTCCACCCAGAGAGAATACAGCTGGGACACTGCAGCTGGGAACGGCCCCACACAGGAGGGTACCTTACGTTCTCACTGGACTCACTTCCTTTAATGAATAGTCCCACCCATGAGCTCCCTTGTTCCTTCTAAACATTCTGCAAGGCAGGCAGGGCAGGCACCAAGCCAGGGGTACAGGCAGGATTATCGTTACTGAGGACAGAGGCACAGAAAGGGTCAGTGGCTTGCCCAAGGCCACAAAGCCACTTTGAGGCACAGTGGGGATTAGAACCCAGCCAGAGCAGCGAATGACCTCAACCCCCTCCCACGGCTTGCACACAAGAACCAACACAAACCTCAACACCCCGTGAGGCTGGGTTCCCCCAGGCACAGACCCAAAGCATAGATGTCAGCGCCAAACTCAGTCATATGAGAGTACAGCCATTCAACCATTTTCTGACCTAAAAAATGGTGATTTCATATGACTTGCACGAATAGTTTCTTTGGGTGGCAGTTCCAGGGAAGAAACAAGCAGGGAGCAGGGAAGCAGAGGCATTTGATGCAGGGTTTGATAACGGTCAGGACACTGCTATGGACGGGGGCGGCTCAGTCCCACTGCAGACCTCTGGGAAGCAGGGCACAACTGCCCTGATCAATGTGGCAGGCACCAGCTACACCTGGCTACTTACATTTAAATTACTTAAAATTAAAAAATCAGTTCCTCAGTCTTACTAGCCACATTTCAAGAGCTCAATAGCCACATGTGCCTGGTAGACGTCATATTAGATAGCACTGATACAGAATGTTTCCATCATCCCAGAAAGTTCTACGGGCAGCGCTGGCATAGAACACGCCTCAGAACATGCTACCTGAGGGGCTGGAGTCTGGGGTACTTATACTCCCTTCAGGGTCTATGGTTGGGGTTGCTCCTGGGGGTGTTGACTCTGGGCACTTCCAGCTGTCCTGGCTCACTTTGGCTTCAGGAAGTGGGGGGCGGGAGGAGCTGACAGGAGGAGCAGCTGGGTGGGATAGGAATGGAGAGTGCTGGGGGACATGCGCAGGGCACTGACAGCATCTGCTACCATCACTGGTCACTCCTGTACGTAACTCTGCTCGTGTTGAAGCCCCTCTGGGTACAGGCATTTTGACAGCTCCTTCCCGATAGGATAGTGGCCTTGGAATCCTCTGACCTGATGAGAAGCCATTCTCCCCTGGACAACATACCAAGAAAGACATAACCCAGGTCTTCCAATCATTTACAATCCAAGGCAGGCAACTAGGACACATACCACAGCACATGGCAACTGAATAAACACTGACTAATAAACTAAATTAGGAAGTCTTTATGGAGAAGCCCTTGTGAACAGCACCTGGGTAATACACGCAGGTGCTGCCTCCAAGAACTATCTAGAGCCTGAGAGAGAGAGTTTGGAGACTGGGCACCCCCATTAGGCAGGCTGGCCCCTGAATATCCATGCTATGGCAATTTCCAAAACAGAGCTCTGAGACATCACTGCCCTGGTCAAAAGCCTAGCAAGGTCAAAGTAGTGTTCTGAAGACCAGCGCTCAAAAACTTCCGTCTGTCTTCCCTCCACAGGGAGCTGCTCTCAGCACAGCACAGGAGCCAGAGCTCAGGCCCTCTGGAGCCCAAGAGCCTGGGTCATGCCCCATCTCCTCCTTCCTAACTGTGTGGAGTCAGGCACATTATCTGATATCTCTGAGCTTGAATTTCTTCATCTGTAACATGGGCGCAATAATACTTTCTCAAACTGTGAGGACTGAATGAGTCCACGTTTGTAAAGGACTTAGAATGGGGCGGCACACATTTTCCATAAAGGGCCCAGTAGTAAGTATTTTAGGCTTTGCGCCCATGTAGTCTCTTGCAACTTCTCAACTCTGTCCTAGAGCCCAAAGCAGCCACAGGCAATAGGTAAACAAATGGGCATGGATATTCCAATAAAACTTTATTTATAAAGCAGGGGTGGGGGCCAGATTGCCCTGCAGGCCATATCTTAGAACAATGCCAACCCCTATCTTAGAACAATGCCTGCTTTATGTAAGTGCTTTATGAATGTTTGCTAAATGAATCAAATATGCTGTGCCATCCTGTGCCTCTCAGATTCTTCTTGCATTCTTTTCTCTGTCTCCCCCTACACACCCATCCTTCAAGTCCAAGTTCAAGGAGCCTTTCTAGACTCTCCCTCTTTTCTAGCCTTATTCCCAGAGCACTGTGCTTTCTCTTCTATTGTGACACTTGTCCAGACTGCCACTTGTGCAGTGACTTGTTCAGTTACAGAATTTAATGGTTCCTATAAGATGAGGAGATGATCCAGTGTCTTCATTTTACAGGTAGGGAAGTGAGGCCCAGAGAGGTCAAGTGACTTTCTCAAAGTCACACAGTAAGGGTCAGGACCAGACATGGATGTGCTGGGTCTCAACTCTGTGTAGTCTTAAGCTTAACGAAGCTACAATATTGGAGGGGGGAGGGGGCAGATTGCCCAGCAGTGGAAGCTCGACTGCCAACCACCTACTGTCCATTTCCAGGGGCCATTCCAGTCTCAATTTAAGGCTGGGCTACACTGCCCCCTCCCCCAGAGGCTCTTTACTTCCTGCCTCAGCTTCCCTCTGCGCAGAGCACAGGAGACAGGTCTGGTGCACTCCAGGTCTGCTGTGCATGCAGTGTGGGACCAGGCACATGCTGAATCAAGTGAAGTCGGTCCTGTTTGCTTTTTCTTCTTCTCCTTTCACCTGTAAGTACTGCCCAGTGTATTCTGTGCAGCGGGGACATCTAGGATGGACCCAAACAGAGACATTCCACAGGGAACGTGTCCTTGTCTCATCCGCTATCCAAGGTATCAAGGGCCAACTCCAGAGCAGCGTGGACCTGGGGCTGTTTGGGTGCCTCCCACTGAGGGTGGACTTCAAACAGCCACAGCCCAAAGCATGCTTGCAGACACACAAACTCAGACACATCCACCCAGGTGCATGCACACACACACTTGCACATAGACATACACATACCTGCACATAGAGACAGAGAAACACAGACACATGCACAAATTGGCATAAGCACAGAGGCTCACATATTCACACAGACATATGCACACACAAACACACATATAAACACTAACACTGATGGACAACACAGAACATCCATACACGTGAGCACGCAGGCACACAGACACATACAGATACATGCACACAGAGACACATAAACACACATGTAAACTCACACATAAACACACACTGTAACAGACATATTCACACACATAAACACAAATATGTGCACTCAGACACATAGACACACGCTCACACGTACACCTATACATGCCCACATACTCCCACAGACCCATACACACAAGCACACACAGGCACACACTGCCTGATGCTTTTAGCCTTTACTTTCACAGATATACACAGTACGCTTTCCCAGGAAGACATCTCAAGTCCCTGAGAAAGAAACTGTCCTGTTCACGTCCTGCCCCACCCCGAGCCCTGTAACACCGACAGCATCCCACCTGGTGCCTTAAACACAGCTGATGCTCACATTTAATGGGTGGAAGAATAAACGAAGCTGTCACATCCACGGGCCTTAGGTCCAGGACAGAGCTTGGTTAAGAAGTGCTGGCCACTGACCACATCACCCCCGAGTTTCAGAGCACCTCCCTCCCCACAACCCAGAGAGGCCTCCCCAGCCCAGCCCAGCTTGGGAGCTAGTCTGCCTCTTGCAGCCTCCTGGCTGAGTGCTGCTCATCTGCACCTCTGCCAGATGGGGAGACACTGGGGTGAAACTCAAACAGAGGCATTTGGCCACTTGTCTCCGGCTGGAGTCAACGGTCTCCGTGGGGTGGGGAGGGTGTAGCAGAAACCACTGGCTTAAGTGGCCCTGACCCCATTCTCCCAGCATGTGGATTTTTCCAGCTGAACTTTATAAATAAAAACCAGAGCCAGGAGCTCACTCTACCTGCAGGTGACACGGGACACGGCCCCCACCTGGCTTCCCTTCAGACCGCCATCTCATCTGGCTCAGAGAGAGCCCTTGACCCTGCTTGGCCTGGGACGATGTCCCTTTTCCATGACCTCTGCCCAGTGGGGAGGTGAAGGGCTTTGGAGCCCTGCTTCTCGGCCGTGTCACACTGTGCTGCCCAAGCCTGACCTGTCACTCACTCTGGGCCTCAGTGTTTCCACCACATCTACCAAATGGGGTGAATAAACTCTCCATCCTAAATGCTAAGGATACTGCACCAAGGAAAAAGGACTCTGAGCTCATGAGAGACAGGAACAAGGAGGGAGGTAGCTCGAGAAAGCCTGAGGAAGAACACTCCTTGCTGGCACCTCCCCAATGAGCAGAGAGGAGCTGCTCTGCAAGTTAAGCAATCGATGGAGCACACTCTAAAAATACAAACTAGGTTAGCACTCAGGATGGTTGCTGCTCCAAGAGGAGGTCATTCCAGCGTTCAGATCTCCGTGGAACGGGGACTGCGCACCTAGACCAGCAGGCTTGCAAGAAACTGGCTGAGACGTGACGTTTACTTCAACACTGAGCAAGATGAAACTGGAGCCAGCGGGCCAGGGAAGCAGTCGGGCAGGAGCCCAGGCCCTCACAGCACAGGGAAGGAAGCCTCGGGAGCGAGCCAGGGGCACACAAATCAGTAAAGGGGGGGCTGAGGTTTCACACAGGCAGAGGGCTCACTCCTGCTTGATCAGGCTGCAAAGACCCCAGCCTCCTGGCTTCAGTGGGCCGCTTGCTACTCCAAGTGAGGTCCCCAGACCAGCAGCATCAATATCATCTTGGCCCTTGTCAGAAATACCAAATCTCAGGCTCCAGCCCAGATCTCCTGAGCTGCATTTTCACAAGATCCTCAGGAGATTCCTGTGCAAACTAAAGTTTGATAAGCACTGGATCGGGAGTCAAAACCCCTGAGTTCTGCCCCAGCTATTGCCTTCAAATTGCTGTGTGATTTTGTGAAAATCACTTGACCTCTCTGGGTGCTGGCATGTCCTCATCTGGGCTACCAGGTAAGTGAGCCTTGTTCCTCTCTCACCCGTTCTGGGAGGCTCAAGTCAAATCCTCCATCTGCAAGCCCTTGGAGAAGTGGGAAGGCCTTTACAAGTAAATTATTCCATTCCTACCAGGCTGCTCCCTTCCCCCTTCTTGAGGTCATCATTGCACAGAGAGAAAGGTGAGGAGATGATCCTTGAAGGACACAGAGACTGGAAAGATGGTCTCCTAATTTCATTTCAAATCTTAATAGCTCTCAATCCGCCCCCCACAAAGCCTCTTGCTAATGGGGAAGCAGCAAATCTGAGGTATGCCATAGAGCATTCCACTTGCAATCGCAGTCTAGCACTGTCCCTTCCTTTGGGCAATTCAGGTATCGCTACTGAATTCCCATTTGAGAAATGAGTCTTCCCAGGCTCAGAGAGGTTAAGTGGGTGTGTCAAAGTCACACAACCAGTGAGACGTAGGGGCAGGACAAGGACCAGGCTCCCTGCCTTCTAAGGCAAACTCTCTTCAGGGCTTCAGGGTACTCGTGTTCTTGACAGCCAACCCAGACTGGTGTGCAGACAGGAAGGGGAAAGCCATTCTCATACTGGTCTGAGTTGAACAGAATTGAGGAGGTAAATCTGCCGTGGGAGAAAATTATATCATAGAACTTAGACAGAACGTTCTAAATTATTGCTTATCTTGTTACATCAAAGTCGTTGCTTCCCTCCATTAGCCCCAGGGGCTGAGATGGCCGAGCACCTGTCTTCTACACAGGACTGTGGTTGTGTGTAAATCGGCAGGGGCAGGCAAGAAAGAGATATGACACAAATTCTAAACCAAAAATAGATGACAGACTGAAGCACACCCAAAATGGAACTCACGAAAAGGCCAGCCCACCTGAGGCCCAAACACAGTCTCTGACGATGCTGGGGGCAGCAGAGAGGCCTCAGCAGAAGCCAGGCTCCTTGCTCACAGCTGGCTTCAGAGAGCAAGCGCTGAGAGCAACTGGTTGGCCTTCTCCGGCTCTGGGAAGGGCTCGGAGGCTGGAGATCCACGGGCCCAGGCACACCAGGCAGCCTGCAGCCACAAGGGCATTTTAGTGCGAGTGGAAAGAGGGAGTCCTGGCGTCCCGGCTGGGCCTCCCTGCTGGCCCCAGGACAGGACCTCCGGTCTCCTGGGTTCTCCCAGGTCTTAGGAGGGACGGTGGTATCATGGAAATACTTGTGGGGTCAGAGTGGGAGGAGCCTGAGTTTGAATCTGGACTCTGCTACTTACTGGCTTTGCCCACCTTGAGTGAGCCACTGAAAAACACTGAACCTCAGCCTTCTCATCTGTAAAATGGGGATAACAACAGTATCAGCCTCAGAGGGCAGTAGGGAGGATTAAATACAATACCACATGCAAAGCCTTCTTGGCACCTGGCAAACAGCAGGCATCTAATGAGTGTTGGCTCCTTCCCCCACTGTAAAGCAAATGCTGTTCAGGGGTGGGCCCTTCCTGCAAATGATCGCTTCCCTCATATATTCAGAGAGTGTGCCAGTCCCTGCCAGTCCCTGTCCCATCCCTCAGCCACTGCACAGGGACAGAGGGTGCTGCCTACATCACAGTCTTGATGTCCGGTGGCCCCTAGGGCTGCGCAGTCCACACCCTGCTCAGCCTATGGAGGTGTCCATGGGATGCTGGGAGGAAAAGGACAGACCCAAATCCGCCCTGGCAGGGAACAGGAGCACCCCAGAAAAGTGTTCCTGGCAGGGGCTCAGCCAGCAGGAGGTGAGAAGTCCTGTAAAGTCACACCCTTGGCAAGAACATCGGGAGCCAACTGCAGCTGCTGAAGGTGGAGGCAAAGACAGGCCATGTGGCTCAGGGGTGACCCACTCATCTGTGGCCCAGAGCTCCCTGCCCCTCTGAAGCCTGGCTGCCCATGCCTCCCCTCACTCTGCCTAGCATGGGCTCCTTGCACAGCTCTCCCCTTCCTTCCCCCGGTCTCCCCAACTAGACAGTAAGCTCCCCATGGGCAGGGGAGTGGCTGCTGCCACTGTGGTCCCTTTGAATGGAGTGCACTGAGAGAGCCCAGGTCTGTGTCATCTGCTGCCTAGCAGGGGTGCTTTGGACAAGCCACCTAGCTATCTGAACCTGTTTCTTCAGCTCCAAAGAAGACTGGTTTACCTTCCCACCCACCTCACACACTCACTCAACGAACACACTTTGAGAACCTACTGTAAGCCACATCCTGTGCTAAGCTCTGGGAGGGCAACAGTGAAAAAGGCAGAAAGGGTCCCTGTCCTCAAAGAGCCATACTCTAGTGAGAGACAAAGGCCAGCCAAGCATACAACTGTATTATGTATATTATATACGTGTTAAATCGTGATGACTTCTAAGAAAGGAGTCACTGTTATTTTATAATCAATCATTGAAGGCATCAATAGTCAGAGAAAGAGTCACAGATGAGACGGGCTGAATCTAGCTCCACCAAGATAGTAAGGGGCCAGAAAGATAAGAGAGAAGGGAGAACAGGAGCAAATAACCCTTCTATGCGAGAGAGTTCTGTACGCTTCGACACTCATTCGCAGAGCTGAGGACGCGCGTGTTATGTCACATGGAATGGTGACGCCCACAAGGGAGGCAAGTTGTCACCTTTAATTTGAAAGCCCTGGAGAGAGTGAAGCCTAAATCACATAAACGGTACTCAAAAGAAAAAAGAGAGGAAGGAAGGAGAGAGGGATGGGGGAGAGAGGAAGAAAGGAAAGGAATGAAAAGGAAGAGGAGGGGAAAAAGTAAAGAAAGAAAAAAGATAGAAACTGTGAAGGGGAAAACCCAGCTGGAAGAACACGGAGCCTTTCCCAAGATCTCACAGTGACCTCTAGCCAGACACCATGAAGGACACCATATTATAAAGCTATTGCCACCTCTCTCTGACATGCAGCATCACCTTCAGTGGCTCCTGGCCTTATATATCCATCTGTTAAAACAAATCTTGGGTTGCAGAGGCTATTGCTACACTGTTGGTAGGAAAGGACAGGCTTCACATCAAACAACTACACTTTAACCATCCCCTCTTTATTGATCGTATTTTTTCATGATGGAAAGTTCGTCTCGCATGCAGTTGTCTGGAATGATGTTGGCTGAGCAGCATTCAGCAGATAAAATGCTGGGCGATTAGAAGACCCCAAAGATTCTGGGTGCCATCCAGGACAATCCAATAGAGTCCCAGACCTTGCAGTTTAGTTTGGCTTAATAAGCAGCACAGAATCAGGTGGCAGAGCTCTCAGTCACGGCATCAGAGTCATGGGGACATTTGGAGCTGCAGAGCCCAGAAGGGTCACCTTTTACCCAACACCTCCATTTGCAGACAGGGAAGATAACCGTGAGGCATTTGACCTTCCCAAGGTCACTGCTGCTTCTTGATAGAGTAGAGACCAGAACCCAAGTTTCTAGACTTTGGAGGAAGCAGAGCACAGTGGTTCAAGACCAAAAACTGGGGAGTCCCAAAGTTTCAGAAAGGATTCCCCAAGGGGGCAGGGAGGCGCAGGAGGCCACTAGCCAAGTTCTACAGAGAGCCTCAAATTTAGAGCCTGAAGCTATCCCTGATGAGGGTGTACACACATCCACGCACATGCGCTCATGGGATGGGGAAGAGATACCATTGCCTGTCAAGCTTAGGCTTCTATCCTGTACCAGATTTTATCCCTGGTGGTACACTAAGAATTAATATTGTTTACATATTAACTAATTGTCCTCTGATAGCGTAGTCATATTGTATTCAACTTTTTTCTTTTTAAAAGACCTCCTTTTTAAATTAATTAAAAGACATTAAACATTTAAAATAGACCATAATTTGCATAACCCTGCTTTGGCATTTTCTCATTTTTGTATGCACAGAATCAGGGGATTCTGGAGTCAGACTGCCTGGCTTCTAATCCTGTAGCTGTGTGACCTCAAGCAAGTTACCTAGCCTGTCTGTGCCTGTTACGGAACTGTTAAGGAACTGTGTCCCCTTCAAAAAAATGATGTTGAAGTCCTAACCTCCAGTACCTCAGAATGTGACTATACTTGGAGATAAGGTCGTTAAGGAGGTGATTAAGTTAAATGAGGTCATTAGAGTGGGCACTAATCCAAAAGGACGGTATCCTTCTAATAAGAGGAAATTGGAGACAGGTGAAGGGAAGTACAGAAGGGACGACAACGTGAAGACACAGGGAGAAGATGGCCGTCCACAAGCCAAGGAGAGAGGCCTAGAACAGGGCCTTCCCTCACGGCCCGAGAAGGAACCATCCCTGCTGACATCTTGATCTCAGAATTCTGGCCTCCAGAACTGAAAGATAATGCATTTCTGTTGTTTGAGCCACCCAGTCTGTGGTATTTGTTGCAGCAGCCTCGCAAACTAATACAGCGGCTTACTTTTCTCATCAGGAAAATGCAGATAATAATGGTCCCTTCCTCACAGAGCTGTGTTGAGTCTCCAAGTCCTGGCACTCAGCAAGTGCCCAATAAATGCTTCTCACACTTCTTATTACTAACAAGGAAATTTAACCCAACCTGGTCTTGGCAAACCACTTTATCTTACTCTTCTGTGTGAGCAAAGAGGCTTACAATTAAAGCTGAGAACAACAAATTCTCCGGGTTAGCCAAACTCTTCACCATTCTGCCTCTCCCCCAAAAACCCCTTCGCCCCAAGTACCTCAAAGCACAAGGGTCTGAATTCCCACCCTGCACTCACAGGACTTCCTTCTGCTCCTCCCACCCATCTGGCCGTCACTCCCACAGATCACTGCTTTAGGGCCTGCCTGCCAATCCCCACCTCCTCCCCACCAACACCTTCGGAGGTCCAATAGGAACTCTGATTCTCCTCCAGTTTATCAAAGTCAGACAACGTAGAATGCAGCTCCAGAAAATAGAGGTGAAAGAAAAACATCTGCAGGCCACCAAAGCCCGGAATTATGGAAATCGGAAGCCTCCCCTTTCAGTTTATTGGAGAGGGAGGATTTCTGGTCAAGATAGTTCACTTTGAAATGAGCTGGGGAGTTGCCATGACGCTGGACAGCTCTCTCAGCCAACCAAGGATAACTCAGCCTGTTGGGGGCAGCTTGAGAACTGAGTCTCACTTGTTCTCAATGTGTCTTTCAAAAGGCTCCTAAAGGTAGTAACAGTCTCCAGAGGGGACTCCTGAGGGGCTAGAATACCTTAACCCGAGGTGGTGGAAAACTTCCCATGACTGTGTGAACTTTTAAAAAGTGACCTGAGAAACTGTTTGGGACAGGCCAATAAAGGAAGGAGCGCAAAGACCTTCAGAAACCAACAAGACGTTCAGAGGGATCACCAAGAGCCCAGAAGCTTGGCCAAACTGTGGAAACCCCAGCATTCTGGTGTCTCAACAAATAACAAGAGTTTCAGTGACTGTGGATGCTTCCAAACCTGTATGGCATTGGTGATTAAAATTAAGGTCACTTAAGAAAAAGTCACCCAGAAACTAAAGCCGTTCTGACTCTGGGGGGAATTTTAATTTGTTACTGGATTTTCCCACTGATGGTGGGGGGAAAGATAACAATTCACAATGGGTTTGAGGCCAAAAATAGGACCACAGGAGCCAGGAAGTAGCTGATATAACTCCTTAGTCTTTCTTCAACTGCATCAAGAACAGGCTGTCCGGGAATGCAGATTTTTTTTTGTAATTTCAATTAGCTAATAGCAGATGAAGACCTAAGGATGCTGCCAACACTATACTAATTCCATCAGTCATGGTGAACAAGGAGGCAATGGTCAGATGCCTACTTGTGCCTCTAGCTCTCCATTCTCTGAGCCTCTTTTGGATGGACGTAGGATTTGGGAGCTGGGGGAGAAACCCAGAGCCATCTTCTCCAACGCTCACTGACTGGAGGGATCTAGGAAAGAGACACAGGTGTAATTCTCTGCTCCCTGTGCCAATTCTGGGGAGGGCTTTGGAAAATGGAAATATATTCACTTATCCCACAAATGATTATGGACTGTCTACACTATGCCGTGGATACAATGAAAATTAAGATGGATCCAGTCTCTGCCCTCATGGAGTTTATGGTCCAGCAACGATTCTGGTTAAGCAAACCAAGGTGATGCTACAGAATCTTGTCATTAAAGTCCCTCACTGGTCACTGCAAAGGGAACACCTGGAGTGTGTAATATTGTGATTTATAATAAGCAATACATATTTAGTCTTTAACCCCTTTCCTGGCACAGAGCCCCTAAATTCCTTAAATTTTCCTAAATGCTGAGCACCCTATAAAGGTGTCTTTTGTTACATTAATGAGATGACTTTTGGACCATCCCTGAGTTACCCAAGGATGGGGCTAGCTACCAGAGGAAGCAGCAATCTGATTAGAGGACTGGAACTTCCACCCCTACCCCCAGCTCTGAGGAGGGGTGAGGGGCTGGAGGTTGAATTTAATCACCAACGGCCAACGACTTAATCAATGGTGCCTGTGTGATGGAGTCTCCACGAAAACCCAAAAGGACAGGCTTTGGAGAGCTTCAGGGTCGGAGACACGTGGAGACTGGGGTGCTGGGAGAGAGCATGTAAGCTCCACGCCCTTTCCCCATACCTTGCCCTACATATCTCTTCCATCTGGCTGTTCCTGAGTTATATCCTTTTATAATACACTGGTAATCTGGTGGGTAAGATGCTTCTGTGAGTTATGTGAGCCTAGTCTTGTGGGACTGAGCCCTTAACCTGTGGGATCTGACACTATCTCTAGGTAAATAGAGTCAGAATTGAGTTGAACTGTAGGACACCCAGCTGGTGTCCAAGAGTTGCTTGTTGGTAGGAA
Organism: Equus przewalskii; assembly: GCF_037783145.1. Classification (NCBI taxonomy): domain Eukaryota; kingdom Metazoa; phylum Chordata; class Mammalia; order Perissodactyla; family Equidae; genus Equus; species Equus przewalskii. The sequence continues at coordinate 64,866,629 of NC_091831.1, forward strand.
AAAACCCCACACATTGTAACTGGTGACTAGAATCTTACTTGGTAATCAGGATTGGGATTGGTGTCACAATTGTAGGACGGCATCCAGATGGAGTCTACCCTTGGAAGAAGGGCACGTCAGAAGAGCTTCACCCCAGCAACGTAAACCAAAGGCTGCACACCTTATCCTGAGCGCCCAGAGCTGCAGAAAGACTCGGTCACTGTACAAGGCCTCTGAGGAGGGACTCTTCTTGGGAACAGTGCCAGCACTCACAGAGGTTGCTCTTTGGTGAAGACAAAAAGAAAAATCTAATACCTGAATCTTATTTTTAGCTGCAAGCCAGGCAGAAGAGTAGAAATAAGCCAGTGGACTATAATCCTGGTCATACTGACAACTACTGTAATCGTTTTTAAAAGCGTGCCCACAGGATCTGCAGCCTTGCTTGGGTCTAACTTGGGAAAATCTCATCTTACTTCAGCGACAAGGGTTTCTCCAGAAGAGCCACCAAAAGCTATTTCCCTGAGAAGTGTGATTTCTAGGCATTTGTTCGTCCTGAAACTTGGATTCTCCTGTTGTGATCCTTCAGGTAATGTAAGCACAACTATGCCAGCCAAGGAGGAGAGGAGGAAACCGGGGTGGGGTGTGGGAGTGGGTATGAGGGCTTTCCTGCCCAGAGAAACATCCCCGGTTTGTCCAAAGAATAAATTCACACTACACACCACACACATCCACATACTACATCCACACACCCACTACATACACACACCACACACTATATATACACATTACATATACGTACACACATACCACACACATTACATATACACACCACACACCACACATACATACACATTCTACATACAAGCACTACATACACACGCACACACCACATACTACGTACACACACAACACATACTTCATACACATACATATACACATGCACATACACACATATCCACACATATACATACACATAGTTTGTTTTCTTGTTTTTAATAGAAAATAGAGAATTTTTAAAGGGAATAGAAAAAAAATTGGTGTTTGGACAATTAGGCCAACCCCACTACAACAGTTCCTATAAAGCATCTTCTGAAGTCTGATTTTCCCACAGGTGAAAACTAATTTCTTTCTTTCTGTTCTGTTCTTGTTGTTAGGCACTGAAATATAAATACCTGTGCATGCAGAGGCAGCTTCCTAATCTTCCATCTGTGACATGTGTGGAGAACTTCAGAGCTTGTGTTTATGACAGGCATCATGGCACCTCATCCTTAGAACAACAAAGGAGGCAGGGAGAGCCTGAAGGCACAAGAAGTGAGGACACGCTCAAGTTCCCACGAGGGGTAGCTCAGCTGCAGAGTGGGGGCTTGAGTGCACGAAAGCCATTCAGTGTGACACTGAAGGCGTGCCACTGTGACCTGGGGAGACAGCCATGCACAAGATGCACCCCAGGCTCTCCCTGTCAGGGGCACCGACAGAGACTGAGACTCCACTGTTCTCAGGCTGGGCAGGCTTGGAGTGCAAAGCAAAGCTCTCCAAACACTCATTTCCCGGAAGGACTACCCGTCGTTGGCGTGCTGTGGCTTATCCCCCCCGCCCCGTGCTGTAGCCAGACCTGGGTCCCCGCACGTGTATGGTGCTGGCCCTCACATGGGGAAATGCCCCTCTATCAACACTCAGGCTTTGTCTTTCTCCTCGCCGAACCTACAGCACAGGTACCTGTGGAGGGATTTCTTTTTAGAAGTAGCCTGTTTTCCCCAAACTTCCTCAACAAAAGTCAGTTTACTACAACTGGCAAAGTGGATAGAATTTCAGCTGTCCCAATGAGGCAAGTCATTGGAGGAGATCCTGGACCCCAGAACTGAACATTCATATCTCTCAAAAAAACAGGGTGCAACTATATCCTGAGAGGAACTGCTGAAGGATAAACTGGGGCCCTTAGCCTGAAGCAGGGAAGGCCAAGAAGACCTTTAGCTCGGTCTTCAAGATCTCTGAAGAGGCTGCCAAATAGTTAGACATATTCCGTCCTCCCAAAGGTGGAACCACAAGCGGCAGCTGAATGATGTAGAAAGAAGAAAGTTCCTTCTGACTTTCCTAGGAAGGATGGCCCTTCTTGGATGGAAAGAGCTCCCTGGCACTAGAGGCATTTAAGAGGAGCTTGGGTGGTCCCTTGATGGGGACACTGGAGCAGTGATACAAGCATCACGTGGAAGGATGGGTTGACAGGACCTTTCAATTTCTTCCAACCTTGAGAGCCTCAAATTCAACGGAATGAACCCACAGCCACTGGAGACCTCCTGGTCACCTACCTGAAAAACTCTCCTCTAGGCCTAAAAATAAGATTCCCAGAGTCTCGATCCAAATTAGATCCTTAATAACATGTCACCATGGCTATAAATATGTCTCTCTGAGGGCCAGTAAATATGATTGTTTTAATCAGCCACGCACCCTTGAAGGACAACCAGCTCCCTCCTCAGTACTGACCGTGTTCTGAGCAGACTCCATCCTCCCATCCTCACTCCAAGCAGGTCCATGGAGCAGTCACTGTGGGATGAAGGTGGGGGTGACCACAGGCAGCCCCTGCTGCTTCCCGCTCTCTATCATCCCTGGGACATTCATTCCATTCTGGGGGTCTCTCCTGATCATCCACCAAGACTCCCAGTAGATAATAGGGTTGAAAATGCAAATGCCCACAGGGGTCACACAAACAGCCAGAGGTGTAAATCCGACACGAGAATGTGAGAGGGAGTTTTAGGGGGCTGATCTGCGCTCACAAAATCCATATGTTGAAGTCCTAACCTGCAGTACCTCAGAATGGGACTGGATTTGGAGACAGAGTCTTTAAAGAGGTGATTAAGTTAAGATGAGGTCATTAAGGTGGGCCTTAAGCCAATATGAGCTGATATGGCAACCCTATAAGAAGAGGAGATCAGGACACAGACACACAGAGGGGAGACCATGTGAGGACAGAGAGAGAAGACAGCCATCTAAAAGTCAAGGAGAGAGGCCTCAGAAGAAACCAACCTGGCCAGCACCTTGATCTTGGACTTCTAGCCTCCAGAACTGAGACGAAAAGCATCTGTTGTCTAGCCACCCCGTCTGAGGTATTTGTTATAGCAGCCCAAGCTGACTGATATGGGGAGTGTGGTGCATGTCATGTCTGGAGGCTTTAAATACTTTTTTTCCCTCTCTCTCAAAGATCAGCCAAACAAAACAGAGCCCTGGACCTTGCTTTCACCAGTTTCTGACTCCTTGATGGAATTCCAAGGGAAGAAAGGCAATAGAGTGTGGGAGAAAGGGCAATGGCCCCCTGGTCAGTAGAGCTGGTAACCCCAGGCTCTTTCAACAAGCTATGAGGTCACGGAACTACTCCACCATTTTAGCCCCTACTCCAGCATCGGTTGACTGAAACAGTTGGACCAAATGACATCTAAGGGTCCCTCCAACACTAACACTCTCTCCTTTCAAATTCTAAGGCTTGAGGACCTTACCTAGAAAGGGACAGTTTTAGGGCACAAGCCCAGACCGAGAGGCCTGGAGGGGATATTGGGACAACCACAAGAGAAGCATATAGAGGTGGGGAGTGACACAATGGGGCTGTTGGGCTGTTTCTTGGAGCTAGAAACTTCAGTTCCTGTCCTGTCCCTGTCTTGTTCCCCAGTTCACTAGCTACATGGGCCTTGGGCACCTCCCTCCCCCACTTAGCATCTATAAATATGATAATGACAGCTTATGGGCTGTGTACCAGTAAAACATCCTTGCATGCCACACATTCTCGCCATTAAACGCACAAGAAAGCGCGGATGCCCAGTGGTTCTCAGGACTGACGTCCATGTCCATCAGAGTCCCCACAAGGCAACTCCCCCACAAAGCAGGGTGAGTCTTCAGTCAGAGTTGGCCCTGGAGCATCCGTCCTCTCCCCACCAGAATTCTGGGCACCCAACTGCTACAAGGCCCTAAAGATGCTTTAGGATTGTGGCCCTATGTGGAATGAGGCAGTGAAGAAAGTGTCACATGCCTCTTCCAAAGGATCAGTGCAAGCCCAGAGTGATAGTATGAAGATGCCTTCAGCATGCTTATGGCTCTGTACCTTATACAGAGCTTCACCGAGACTGTCTCCCAAGGATCATCATTCCCATTTCACAGATGAAGAAATCAAGGCTGGGGAGGTTAAGCAAGACAATGTGTTAGGGTGGAAAAAAACACAGGGCTTGGACTCTTACTTTGACCTTGAACAAAGTTATTTAATATCTTGTTATCAAATTACATGCAAATGAAGTCACGGAGCTAGCCCTGGAAGAGTCATTCCATCATCTGAGGGCTTCAACTCAGAATACACTATGACCACATTTCACAGATTCAAATATCTTGGAACTGGAACAGCCCCGGGAAATCAGAGATCTGACTCCCTAGGTCTACAGGCAAGGAAACTGAGGTTCAAAGAGTCCCTTGCCCAGCGTCCCACAGTGAGGCTCTGGCCAGGCTAGGACCAGAACCCGGGTCTATTCCTGAGACCACCCTGCCCCATCCATTTGCCTTGAAAACATTCCACTTTAAAAATAACAAACCACAAAGAGAAGGTCTTCTGGGACATTTGTATTGGGTTGCAAGAAGTTTCCATGCCTAATCCCCAAATCTGGATCTTTCCTCCAGCCTGCGTGCCCCTGGCCTCCTGCAGTGACTTTGAGCAGGACAGCAAATGTGTCAAGTGTTCCTCTCTCAGGATCAGGCTGCTGGGAGCAGCGCAGAAGACTGGAATTAGAAATTCTAATTATTAGAACTCTCAAAATGCACCAAAAGACAATTTATAATTAGCACATGTCAAAAGGCCATCCCCTAAGGGGACGCATTCTAAATCAGAAAACAAAGATGGTCCAGGGAGGGACTGGGGAGCTTGGCTATTTGGCCTCCCATCCTTCTCGACAGCCCTAAATCCAATCTACTTCCCACCCACTCCCTCCTGGTGCTGGTCTGACCTGCTGCCTTGCCCTGAGTGCCCGGCATGGGAGTCCCTGGTCCCCAAGGCTTTGCAATGAAGGCACCGCCACTCTCCTGGAAGTCCTACAGAGGGTCCCCTCCATTCAGGACCCAAGCAGCTCTAAACCCTGTTCTTGGGGCTGTTCTCCTGCTGTCAGGGGCTACAAATAAGGATTTAATGACTAGCCTCTTTGTGGGGAAGAAAGCCTCCAGTGAAGTGATAATGTCATTATCTGCTACTCCGGTGCCTGTGCCAAAGCAGCCTCACAGCCCGACTGCTCTTGCGACTAAACCTCAGCACACTCCCCCCTAGAAGGGACTGGAAAAGGCCAGCATGGATGGGAGGGAGCATCCCCGTTTCTTACCTGAATGAATGAATCTTCTGCTGACTTATATGCCATAAATACTTTCTTGAGCACTTCCTGTGTGTTAGTCACAGTACTTCTGATTGGGGAGGAAAAGTAGTCAAAGATACAGAAATAAGTAAGACATGACCCTACCCTAGGGGAATTCACATTAGCACAAACTCGACAGCTTAAAACAATTTAAATATTTTTAAAAAGGAGCCCCAAGAGAACTTGCACCTGGAGGCAGGCACACCTGGTTTCCAGGAAAAGCTCCTGGTTGTGAGACTTGCTGCGTCAGGGTCACATCCTCCTTGAGCCTCCATCATCTGCCCCGTGGAGATAACACCGACCTGGCCAAGCCCTCAGGTGTTGCTATGGAGGACGCATGAGAAATCGCAGCGACGAGCCCTTTGGGAAGTGCCCATAACAGAACTCCTTATCATAACAGGGACAAACTTCATTCTGGTGACTGGTAATAAAAAGAATATTTGTATTTTTTCACATTCGCTGGCCTTACTTAAGACAGCACCCACTTCCATGGAAAACATCACAAGAGGAGAGAAAGGCAATTTATCAGGCCACCATATGTCTCTGTTTACCAAGGAACCTTCTAGATGGTGACTTATTTTTCCATATGGTGTCGCCCATAGAAGAAATAACGCATCTACGTGTGGGAATGACAAAAAGGTTTTACTCCAGGAGCAAATTAACTCCATTTGTTTGGCAATGGCTGCTTAGAGCACTGTATCAAGAAGGATTCTGAGTCTGCGTCTTGGCTTGGCTGAAAGGAGTGTCCTGATAAATTAAGGATGTCTGCTATGAGTATGGCATAGGAGGTGGCACTTTGTCATTTATGACAGATGATACTCCCACTCAACCACACTCTGTTGCATTCCTTTGTGGTTGTATCCTCCAGTCATGCCAGAGTAAGCTGAGTATTGGCCAATTTCCTGATCCTGATTCCTTCTGTGTGAATTGTTAACACTAAGTTCTTTGAGCTAGCAAAGCTACAGGCGTGATCCCAGCAGGAAACTATGATCTTTAATAAAGTAGCTGGTCTCTCAGTTTCTGTTTAAATGTGCTAGCTTGTCTCAATCATGTTATTTACAAACCAAGAACAATATCTCATAAATTTGCGTGCCATAATCTGGGGTCTGTGGAACGTGGGCCCTGCCACACAAAATCACTCAGCTAACGTACCTTGCAGGTACCAGACATCCTCTGGCCTTTAATTCCATGGCACCTTTTAAAAGTCAGGGCTTTCAACACTTCTCAGGACAATACGTCCTTTAAGTTTATCATGGGCTTAAGGCAGCAGGGCTTCCTCCCATTTGTCCAAGATTTACCCTGTTCAAGGTTTAAAGGGGACTTCTCTCTTGGCACGTCAGCATTTGGTGAAGAGTCTTACTTCTTTGGTTGCTCTGCTCACAATTTTACAAAACTCCATTCTATCTGTGCTAATTCCCAATGGACTGGGTTGCAGTCAAGCCCTGAACTATTTACACAAAAGATGAGCTGAGCAAATGAACACCATGATCATGACCAAGAGAAGAAGAGAGCAGGCTGTGTCCAGGCCCAGCAGCAGCAGCATCTGTGCACCAGGAACACTACAGACATAAATAGCCTCAGGCAGGCATCAGGAAAGAGGGACCCTTGAGTGATCTTACATGTGTAGTTGGAACCACAGACTATTGGAGGCAGGGAGCAGCTTTGAACCCATCTAGTGACTATAGATATAGAAACTGAGGCCCAGAACAATTAACCTGCCCACGGTCCTATCACAAGCCTGGAACAGTGGCTATCAATAACAGCATCACAAAACCGTGCATATTCTTAACTAATTCATATATGTGCCTTTTTGCCATTTCCTCCGAAGGTTCCCTCCCAAGTTGTCCCGTAACATTTTCAATACCCAACTCTGTGTCCAAAGGCCCTTTCCCTCTCAGGGCTGAAAGCCCCCTGTCTTGCACACTGCAGATACTCCAAGTTTTTTAAATAAATGAACAGATAAGATAATGTATATAAATCTGCAGGAAGATACTAAGTGCAATTCTACCTAAAATAGCCCAAAAAAGAGGAAAAACTAAAGGGCAAATATAAGGAAAAGGAGTAAGTCTCCATATCATAGCATAATAGTCATTTAAAAATATGTTTATAGTGTCCCCAAGACATGTGGAAATGCTGACAGTATGATGATATTAAGGGAAAAAGCAAAACCCTAAACTGCACGTACTCTGTGATCTCAGCATTATAAAGAAAACCGCATAGTACTACCGTTGGGAGAAAATAAAGCAAAATGTGAAGAGTCGTCAATGTTTCTGACATGACTATGGGTGATTCTACTTCTGCTTCTTTGCACTCTTCTGTTCTTTGCAAATATTTACAATGTGCCCATAAGACTTCCATAAGCAGTGGGAGGAGACTAGGAAATAGAAAAGGATGTCCAGATATTATTCATCCTTGTTGGGATTTGGAAAGAGACAGAATTTCTCTCTTTTCACGTAAAGAAGCTAGTGAAACAGACACAGAAGCTGCCCAAGGAGGCGGGCTCTCCGCTCCGTGCCCAGCCGGTTATTCCCTGCTCTGGACTTGTGTAGCACTGAGCAGATCCTGCCTTAGGACGTCTCCTGGATTATTGCTCGTAGTTCTTATCTTTGAGGCTAGTATAAGTTGTTTAACCTTTCACATGTGTCTCTTTCTTGCTTCCCTTGATGGGACTGGGAGCTCCTTGGGTGGAGGACGGGGTCCCTACATTATAATATCTGTGTCCCCTGCAGAGCCAAACCTAGAGATTTTTTCCAATACTTGACACCTCAGGACTCAGGAAATACTTGCTCATCGACTGACTGATTGAATAGGCTAAAGAGGAGAATGGTCCCATGGGGCACCTCGACCTTCAACCAAGAAAGAAGCCGGATGTACCTCCCTCGGGACATGCTGACCTCGCCAATCAGGACACCAATGTATGGCAACCAAGAAGTTGGCGTTTGCTCCCTAAGGGACTGAGCTACCGGCCAATAAATCACAGGGCACTCAGACATCAGGACGTGTCCCTCACTTCCCACCAAACCTGGGCTGGCTATAGGCCAGTGACAGGGAAGGGCTGGCCCTGCCCGCCTCCCATCTGGCTGCAGAGATCTAGTTCAAGCTTCTGCCCTGTGGTTGGGTCTGGCACAGTGACCCAGGGCTCCAGTAGGCAAATCCAAGTCATAAAACTCTGGTCTGACGTGAACTGATACACGATGCCCCCTCCTAAATTGCAGCAGAGCAGATCTTCTTCCAGCTGAGCCAAAGGTACTCAGACAGGGCCATGTTTACTTTTACCACACCAGTAAAGCACCCAGGCAAATAAGGAAGCAGTCCCCCTTTCCCAGAGCAGGAAATTCAGCAAATAAAGGCCTGGGGAAGAAGACTTGTATTTACAATTGCATCCTTTAGGCCTAGGCTTGCCCCAAGGGTGCTGCACATTTGGAGACAGTGGGCTGTGTCTCCACACTCTGAATTCTTTTGAAACCACAGGGTCTGCTGCAGGCTTCTCCAAAGTGCTGGACCCACACCTTGCCCTCACAGGTCTCACCTTCCAGTAAAGCCCTCCCTGATACCCCTACCTATAGTAATCCCAACTTCTATGACCCTTTCTTCTCCCTGTATGACGAACATATTAAGACACACACACATACATATATACATAGTGTATACATGTTATTTCTCCAGTGAAAGCATATTTTACTTAAAAGCAGGAGTCCAGTCACTTATACTTCCTGCATCTAGCTAAAGAATGGATCCAACAGCCTTGAACTAGCGAACAAATGAAGAAGTGGGCTTGTTAATGGACGGGTCAGTTGATAACTCCAAGGAACTGCGAGCAGCAGCCTGGATAAGCACATCCTCCTCCAAAATTATGCTTTTCCAAAATACAAGGAGATAATCAACCCAATCATGGTATTGTAGAAACAAAGCAATAATGATAGTAATAATTTCTTAGCACCTACTCGGTGCTAGGTATGAGGCATTTGATATTTATCTGACACAATAATCTTATAAGTAAAGTATTATTATTGTTCTCATTTTATAGGTAAGGAAAATGAAGATCAGAGGGTTATCCAAGGCTGAGAACAATGGAGTTGGGATCTGTTGAGATAATGCTTTATAAAGGGCTGCTGCCTTAGAACTGGCCTTCTTGACCACAACCCGGGCAAAGTCCAAACCTCTGGAGCAGAGAGAGGCAGCAATGACACACGGGCAGGTGCATTCTGCAGGACTCCAGCTGTTAACCAAGACCACACTGTGGGCAGAAAGTAACTGTTCTGACCCGCCTTTGGCTAAAGTGCTGAGAAGACAACTCCCATCCTTCAATTTTATTTAATCAAAGCAAAGAATTCATAAGAATCTGCAAGCCTTTCTTCTTCGGGCAAATTAAATATTCGGTAACCTTGCAGTTTAATTTTTTATGGCTCAGTGTGTGGCGGGAACTGCTCCCAAAGAGGGAGCACTGTCCCTGGGACACAGCAAGAGCTGGCCAAGGCAACCAGAAGCAGAGGCATGACAGGGCTCTGCTCCCTGCCTGCTCATCTGCCCTGACCACGAGGAGACATTCCGTCTGGATTCTCGGGCCAAAGGATCACAGCTGCCATTTTCCAAGTTCTTAAAGAGAATTTACAAAAAGGAAATAGACATTGTGGGGAAGCAGACTGAGGACCTCACAAGGTCAGGGAGGAACTGAGGTGACCCAAAATGCCCAGGAAGGAGAGGCAGCCTCCTCCTTCTGTCTCTCCGAGGTCACCTGACCACATAGTGGAAAAAGCTTCCAGACAAATGTGTGACACTGCATAAGGGCAAAGTCATCCCGTCTATCTCCCTGCCAACTAATAGCACCATGGGGCCATTCTGGACCTTTCACTTGCCCTTTCCAGCAACACTCTCACAGTCACAAAAGTCTTCCTTATAGCTCATTTTATCCTTCACAAGGCTTGAGAGTCTATAGAGAAAAAGAAGAATTTAGAGGCAAGAGTGCTTCACAGCCTCAAACTGTTTTCTCCAGGGCTAGAGAAGGTCTCTCTCCCAGTCCCTTGATTATCTTCAAGATGAAATCTCAGCAGATTTTGTCTCCTCTACCCTTAAATGCTTTCAATCCCTGAACGGCCCCCAAGATGCCCCCATCCCCCCTGAGCCCTCCCACCTCCATACACTCCTTCTTCCTCTCTGCCCACCACAGAAAGAAGAACTGGTATCTAAGAATTTGGCTGATACCCGGTCAATATCCATCCGATTAATTTGTTCAAGTGTTCAGAGGGGCCAGGACGAGCCTTTGCATTTCAGCAGCCAGAAGAGATTTTAATTTCTTTTTAATTGGCTGAGCCACTAAGAGCATATCAGAAATCTCTCTACTCCAACCCTTCCCCTCTCCTCCATTCCCTTCAGCTCTTACAGGAGAACGACATCCTGGCAGTTTGCTGGAAAAGTAGAGAAATGCCACCGCAGAGCCCAACTCATTTTTCCTGCTGTCCTTATTCATCATCAGCCTAATGAGGAGTCATGGTTGTGACACAGCTCTCACTTCATCAACTTGTGGCTCATTGAGGCAGGCAACGAGGAGGAAAGTGACGTGCCTCTCCTCCTGGAGGGAAGAGCTATTGCCTCCTGATGGGAAATACCAGGGTGGAGGGCTCTCTTCGCCCAGATCTCCGCTCTATCCCTGCTCTGCAGACACCCTCACAGGGCCCTCAGTATTCTTGGGGGAAGACAGGAACCTTCTCACAGCCCGTGCTGGCAGACTCAGGGTGGCTCTGGTGATGGATGTGTTGTCATTGGACATTGTCATGGAAAAAGTGGGAGTGTGTGGGGAAGGGAAAGCTGTTTGCCCATTTTCCTCATTTAAGAATCTGGTGAAATTATGAGCAAAGCTTATCTCCACACTGGGGCAATTCACGTTGCAAAAACAGCATGGAGACATTTAATGGGAGGAGGCAATTTATTTGCTGTCTTGGCACAGCCACCCAAGCAATTATTGTAATGACAAAAGGGCAAGCTGGATAGTCACCACCACCCTCCCTCCTCCAGGAAACCAGACAGAGTTTTCATGACTTGCAGCTGACATTTTAATAAAGGATCAACATCAGACCACGGGGGTAATGAGTTGAGGACAGGATCTGGAGGGTAGGATCATGGTGGGAGGGAACAGAAGTGGCACAGAGAGAAAACAAAGTGATTCTTGGGGTGAAAAGGCCTCTGTGGCACAACCTGCAGGTCCAGCAAGCAGAGGTTCCTGACTGTCTTTTATTATTTGGGAGGAGGGGCAGTATTTTCCAAGAGGACAGAGTATGAGCCTCCTCAGTGAATAACTACCTAGACATTTCTCATATCTGATTGGTATTTTACAAATTACAAAGTACTTTAGGCACCTTATCTCATTTGATCCTGTTAGATGGATGTTGTTCTCCCCATCGGATTGACATCGAGACAAACCTGCCCAAGGTCACAGAGGTGGTGAGTGAAGGAACTGGGAATCAGACGTTTCTGCGCCTCCTTCTTACAGAAAGGTACTACCACCTCATTGCAATCCAGTTAATGAGGAAAACAATAGCTTATGCTGATATTAAGCACCTCTTACATGTTCTGCATGGTGCTACACACTTTGCATCAATTATCTCCTATTTTAATCCTCATATTAAAGTTGGGAGAGAGGTGTGACAACTCCTGTTAGTCGGATGGGAAAACCAAGCCTCAGGGCCATTAGTAACCTGCCCAATGCCACAGAACCAGCAGAACCCATTCTCACACTCCAGGCTCCTGCCAGTGTATCTTAATGGCTCTCAATTTCCCCCATGCATCAGAATCACCCGGAGGGTGGATTAAAGCAAAGCATGCTGGGCAAATGGGGGCAAGAGTCTCTGATTCTGGGGGTCTGAGGTGAAGCCTAAGAATTTACACTTCCAACAAGTTCCAAGGTAATGCTCATGCTGCTCATCCAAGGAACCCACTTTAAGAACCACTGCTCTATTTAATGCTGCCTCCTGTCACCCATCAACTACCACATTCATCCTGTTAGGGAGGTGATGAAACAAGGTGTGCAAAATGTGACTGCAGGAAGCTACCTCCCCGGTGCACAGAACCACTCTCTTGAGACTTGTTGCCATAAATAGATTACACATCATCCACAGAAACACTTAAGCACCATCTGCATCAATCAAACATCAACTGAGGGATGTTCTAAGCCAATTTACTCTAAAACTGACTCTGTTTGTTCTTCATCCAGACCTCCCCCTGCTGAAAGAGATTCTAACGTCTATCCTCAAGCCAGGCAATCTCGTTGTCATTAAAGTACTTCTACTTTGGAATCATGCAGGACTCCTGGATGAGCAGCCCCCATCAGTGTACACCCTTATGTGGGTGCCTGTATGTGCATCAGACACCATACTGTGCTAATATTGCATACATTACAAATATACATGGAAACGGTCATTTAAAAGGATGGTAAAAGAAATGGAAGTCTTACTATTTTCTTCCCATATGCCAAAGGACAGCTTTGTTCAGATTCCTACAGCCTCAGTATTCTTTTCTTTAAAATGGGGCCAATTATACAACTACTTCTGTGGGTTGTTTTAAAGATTAAATGAGTAACACAGGCAGAGTGCTTCAGACCTGTGTCTGAGAGCATGTACTCCATTAATATTGACCATTCCTAACCTCTCTTGACCCTTTTTAATCTGTTATGAATCTAAAGTTATTTGTAAAGAACAGTCCTCCGCACAAAGTAAGTGCTCCACGAGTGTGAGCTGTTACGAATACTTTTGTTATTCATGATGGCACATCAGGCTTAGTTCTTCTCCTGTCTGCCACTCCTGAAGCTAGAGAGAAGAGCAGAGGTGGGTGGAGGAAAAGCCACAGGGAAGCCAGCCCTGGCCCTGGGCAAAGCCGGGGGTTTCTCCTGGCCCTGGTCAGAACAAGCAGCAGGCTTTTCCTATCTCATTTCCAGTCGTAGCCCCAAGCAGTCACCATGGAGGGGGTTCGCTCCCTCCTCAGTCCCCAGGTTCTGAGGAAAGAAAGTTACCCAGGCCTCCTCCTCCTGCTCGGGCCATAAGGCTCTTGGAAAGAAGCCTGCTAAGAGCACGGCAGGTTTCAAGAATCCCTGAAGGTGAGATGTCAACAGCATTCGCCATAAACTCAGGTAGAGAGCTGATGCTGGGGACCAGGGAGGTGCCCTCCTGCTTACGCTGGCCTCCATCCAGGTCAGCACCAGAAGTAGGCATATATAATAGAATCCAAATCAGTAAGCCCCCACAAACACCTGGGCTTGAAATTGCACCATTAGGGATTCACTTCTTTGCCACTGACATCTTTTCTTTGGGCAATACATTTTTTGGTTGCCTACTATGCCCCCAGAACTAAAACACACTTGGAAAAAGAAGACCAAAATTCACCTTAGCCTCTGCCCTTAGGGATTTCACAGGTCAACTAGAGAGACAAGCCACACAGAAGTACAATACACAGAGCGAGAGATAGCATCACACTCGCCTTCAAAGGGATGCCCCCATGCCCCTTCTACACTCCCAGGGCACTTCTGACAAAACATCCCAGTAAAAGCAATTAGATTAGTTGGTGAGTGTTTTTAATGTGCAGTTCCCTCACTGTCCTATGAGTTCCTTGAGGCCATTTTTCTTTTATCCCCCAAACTTGGTGCATGGGACATGGCAGATATTCAATAAAGATTTGTCTAATTGGTTAATTAATGAATATTTTAAGAAAAATAAAATTAAAATGCAAAGCCTTTGAGAAGGGTAGTAATTTAAGGCAGTGGTTCTCAAAGTGTGGCCCTGGACCAGCAGCATCACCTAGGAACACGTTAGAAATGCGAGTCTTAGTCCCTACCCCAGACCTCTGGAGCCAGGAATCCTGAGGTTGGGGCCGGTCTCTGTCTTAGCAAGGCCTTGATGCTGACAGCCACTCACGGCTGAGAACATTTATCATCAGACACCTTCTGCAAATGCAGTTACTGCGCTCTTCTCTTTCACGTATTTGCTCAACATGCACTTATTAAGCACCTACACAGCAAAGGCCAGATGCACCTGTTGGTCCTCAAGTGACCATGGATGTCCACAAGATGGCAGGCAATGTGGTAAATCCCCTAAGCAGTGACCCCTAAAGACCCTTGAAGGCTGTTCTCAGTCAACATGAAGAAAGGCCACCATGCTGAGGCCATGGCCAGCTGAGTGTCCTTCAGGAACGGCTAGGGGGATGAGCTTCCCTAGCAGGAAGCCACAGGAGAGGGAAACGGTAGCATCCTGACACCCAGGAGCAGCAAGCCTGGACCTTAGGTCAGGAGGCAGAGGGGATGCTCTGGGACAGCAACCGACCCATCTACCCCCGCTACTGGCTGTCAGCACCTCACCTCTACCAGCTTTGGAGCCCAGTGTCTGGGCTAGCAAAGAAGCAGGGCCAACAGAGAAGGCAGGACAGGGTGAGGCTGAGAGGGTGGGGCGGCCAGGCCAGCATCCCTACTCACCCAGCCTGTTGACAGCCTCCACAACTAGTCCTCTTCCAAACAAGGGGGCCAGGGCCTAGGAGCTGGTAATGGCCAGGCCCACCAGCTCAGACGCAGCTCTGTGGGTGCATGTGCCTGCACCCATCTCTCCCCCTGCACTGACTGCAGCTGCCTGGCTTTGGCCCTGGGGGCAGGCCCAGAGCGCATGGACCATGCAGAGACAGCACCTCAGGCCTGGAAGGTGCCTTGGCCCAGCTGCAGCTCACACGTTCCTTGGTCCCAGGTGGCAGTGTTCTCTGGAAGCCAGTGGAATGAAGAGGACACTCTGCTCCTGGTTCAGGAGCAAAGTAGCCACGACTTCCCCAGACCTGATGTTCCAGGGACACAGGTCACTTGCTGATGCTTCACTTGAACTATTCTCTAGTTATAAAAAGGGACAGCTTGGCCCCCCTCTCAGCTTACAGGCCATATCCCTTTAGCCCAGTGTGGATGGCCAGTCCCTCCCAAACACCTGAGGGGCAGGAGCTAGGGATGTGTGCTCACCTCTCAGGGCTACCCATCCCTTTCCACCTTCCTGTCCAGGCGGAGGGACCTACAGGTAAGGATGGAATCCTCATGAAGGGGCGGAGAGGTCCCCCGGCCTGCATGTGATCTCAGTTCACAGAGTTGCCACGTCAAAGATAGGATGCCCAGTGACATTTGAATTTCAGATAAACAAAAAGTAACTTATTAATATAGTATGCCCAAATATTGCAGAAGACATACTTAAACTAAAAACTTATATCCTGTTTATCTGAAATTTAAATGTCACTAGGCATCTAGTATTTTCATTTGCTAAATCTAGCAACCTGATTCTATCAGCAAGCCCAAATGGGAAGACTGGATTTCCCCAAACAGGACTCAGCATATCACGAGAGAATGTCTCTTGAACGTGATGAAGTGTAGACTAAGGCCCCAGGAGTACGATCCAGTTGACGATTTGCTTCGCACAATGAGATGAAGGCACCAAGGCGCATTAGGAAACCACCTGGCCTCTGGTCAGCCAACTCAGTACTGGGTCCCAGCTCGGGCTCAGACAGGCTGGACAACCTCAGCAAGTCACCTCCCCTCATCAGGGGTTGGTTCTCTCATCTTCAGGTTCGGGCAGAGCTTCTCAACCCTGGCACTAGTGACATTTTGGTCCAGATAGTTCTTTATTGTTGGGGGCTGTCTTGGGCATTGTAGGATGTTTAGCAGCATCCCTGGCTTCTTCCCATCAGACACCAGTAACATCCCACCTAAGTTGTACCAAATGTCCCCGGGGCGGGGTGGGGCGGGGCGGGGGCAGGTACAAAATCACGCCTGGTGGAGAATCACTGGGTTAGAGGACCATTTGCTCTGATGCTTAAAGTTGGTCCCTGCCAACTTTAAGAGTCAACAATTTCTGGCTTTATACATAGGTTTGTGGAAAAGATTCCTCTTAAATATCCAGCTCCCATAATGAATCTAACATAGGTGGTGATTCACCAAGATTTGATTACATGTAAACTTTAAAAAATGTACCCCATCTCACTCTGACTCTAACTTTCAGAAATGAACCTAACCAGTCTCCAGTAAGTAACTCAAGCTTTTTGAGGTCCTTACAGACAGCAATGACTTGATAATACTCAAAAATGAAATTATCATCACCCTGAATGAAGGCGATGATTATTGGAACTTCTCTGGCAAACACACAGTTTTGATCAGTTTAATACTAATATGACTATGACTGCTAATATCTATAATATGTGAAATGCCTGCTACACACCAGGCCCGTGCTTGGCACTTTGGATCTGTTATGTCATTTAATCCTTACAACAGCCCTTAGAGGGCGGTGCTCTGCTGATTCACATTTAGCAGTTGAAAAAATAGGTTCAGAGAGGTTAAGCAATTTGCCTAAGGTCACACAGTCCCCCTGACTCCAGAACCTGTGCTCTTTCCACTATAAAAACATTCCCACAAGGAACCGGAAATTGACTTCTCCCTGGGCCTCCATTGTGGGTAAAATGCTCATAGGACCCAAATCTCTAGGGACCATTCAAGGCCAGCAGCACGGTGATGCAGCTGGCCCGTCCAGGATGCATTTCTCACCTTGGACAATGCAGAACCCCAGGCCCTATGGGGCTGCCACACACTCACGCACACTGGCTTGTAAATGCTTCTTGCCCTCATTCTCACTTTGACCCAGTCTCTGTAACTCAGTGCCTACCACAGAGCCAGGCCCACACAGGTACTCAATAAATGCTGGATCACTAAATATTCCTCTGTTTCAAAAAAGGGCACATTGAGGCCTACCTCCTTCAATGCAAGTCATTAGCTCTGGGAAAACCAGCCACTGGCCCTCAGCTTCTGTTTGTCCTGCATCCAAATGTCCCCACCGTGCTGACTCACTTTGTTTTGTCACTGCTCTCAGGATACCCACGTTCCATTTCGGATCATGAGTGAATGGAGAGCAGAGTGGACCTGAGTGGCCTGACTGCCTGGGGGCCCAAAGGACTGAAGAATTTCGGAGGCTTGGCCTGGAACGATGGCCTGAACAGCATGTGTCCGCGCCCTCAGTTACGAGGGCACCTTGAGTGGGGCTGCCTCACTGCTCCGTGGCCCACTTCCCCCCCAGGACAGCGTGCTGAGTGAGATTCCCCCACGGCGTGCTATTATTACCTGGCGCATTGAGGAATGAGGCCACTGCTACAATGAGGCCACCCCGCCCCCCAAGATTCTTCAAAATTCTGCTCCTGGGGCAGGACACCCAGGCAATGTAGGGCAGCAGCTGTTCCAACCTGCCGAGGGCTGGAGGGTGGAAGAGGGCATCTCAAGATGAGCCAGTAAACACACTCAGAACACCCAGCGATGGCAGGAGGAACCACAGAACAAAAGGGCACAAACTGTGGGCCTCACCCTGGGGGAAATGGGTTTAAAAATCTCACACACACACTCTCCAGGGAGTCTAATTTTAGTAGCCATTCGCCTCAGCAAAGCACTTTGCAAGCAGTTATTTTGAGAAATGCTATTAGCCACTGGGTTATTTTTAATGCCCCTGGTGGGACAGGCATTTGTGACACAAACAGCAGCTGAAAAGCAATAAACTTGCAGCCTTGGATGTGTCCAGGGTCTGGGCCAGGCCCTTGGGACAGCAGGTGGAGGGAACCCACGAGCACCCTATGTGCCCTGCTGGTCCCTGCCTTTGTGACTACCGCTCTGCTCACCAGGGATAGGTGACCAATTCAAATGAACGAGAAGTCCCTCCCGTCCATGACAGCCAACCTGTGAACAGGCCAGAAGACTCTGAAATGATCCCACGAGCATGACAAGCCTCAGTGCCTCCCCATGGCCCACAGGTCACAATCCACACTGAAAGTCCCCAGCTAACTTCCCAAACCCTCATGGCACGCCAGCCTCTGTGTTCTGCTTTCCCACCTCCACCCTGTTGCCCAACTAACGCTCATTTGGAACGCCCTCCCCATCTCTCCTAGTCCAGCCCACGCTGAGCTCCACACTCTAAACACCTGTAATGAAAGAGCTGTGTCACCTTGCTGGCATTCTGTATGTCATCATTTGCACCTTTGTTCACCTGTGCACATGTGCTCCTTACTGAATGACCTGCTGCCCTTTACTAAGTGCTTATGATGTGCCAGCATCCTGTAAGCCCTTTACAAAGCTCCAGGAATTCTCCCAAGGCTCATCCCAAATATAAAGATGAGGAAACCGAGGGTTAGGGAAGTTGTCCAAGGTCTCAAAGGTGGATCTAAGCAAGGCCACATAGCATGGTGGTGAAGGTGCAATTCGGGGCTGGACTGCCTGTGTCCAACCCTGGTCCGCACCTTGGAGTCTTAGACAGTTCCTAATAACCAGTCTGTGCCTCAGTCTTCCCCTGACCTCCTGTGAGGATGAAATGAGTTAATGCTTATAAAGCCCTTTTAAAGGGGCCTACACACAGCAGGCACTGTCGACAGGTCAGCTGTCATCACTGCAGGGGAGGTACAGATGCCAGTGTTTTAAGCTGACATTTACTGGGTACCTGCAATGTGCCATGTGCTATGCTAATGCTCACGAAAACCTTGTGAAAGTTTACAAAGAAATTAAGAGACATGAAATCATTCACTTAAGGTCAAAGCTAGTAAATGTGGATCTGAACCAGTAGTTGAACACAAGTCTGACTTTTAACTAGAATTCTCTGCTGGTTGTCTTGTCTCTCTGGAAACAGTGATTGTGTTTTCACTTTCCCCACAGTTCCTGGCACTGGGTCGTACCCTTTAAACAGACTCAATAACAACTCTAGGTTTCTGGCAAGGTTTTCTAACTGGGGGGCCCTAGCTGCGGATAAGGAGCCCAGCACCCTCCCTGGCACCCTGGCTTCTCACCCTCTTCCACACCCACCACCAGGCAGGCACCGTGCTTCGAAAGCAGAGGAAGGCATCAGGACACTTAGAGGAGACTCACTGAGGGCCAGAGCCCAGCGTTCAGATGGCAGTACACTGCCCACAGGGACCCAAGGCCTAAAGGTCAGGAATTTGGGACAGGCCAGCCATGCCACCATGTGCTGGAGGAGGAGTCCAGACTTGTAAGGCATCAAGCGTGAGCTGGAGGCAGGATGGCAGAGCGAATGTAAGCCCGACTGAGCAGATACATGTGAGTGAATTATGTGTGTGGTTCCATTTCAGGCACCAGGCAGATCTGTAAAGCTCATCACCCTCCTAGAGTTGCCTGCAAAAGGCCACACGTTTCACACCCCCCCCCCATCAATCAGCACAGGAGGGGAACATGTCCAAGCAGGGCTGGGTGTCCTGGGGCTGCAGAGATCTTATCCCTGTCCCCGGTGGTTCATGGTCTTAGCCGAGGACACAAGATTGGCACCAGTGGAACAATGGAGGGCATGATTAAACACAGAACTTCAATATGGTGCCAATCAAGTTACCCTATTTCTTATGATCCTACTATGTGCCAGGGGACTCCTGTGTCTAGTTCTGCTAGACAAAAATCACTCCAGCCCTGGAGTCTTGTTTCCTCCCGTGCACAATGAGGATGACACTGATAAAACATCCCAGGCAGGCCTGCTGACTGAGGCCGAAGGAGGCAAGCCCAGGGCAAATGTCGGCTGCCCCTGTGCAACAGTGAACAAGATAGCGAGAGTCTTTGCCCTCCAGGAGCTTGTAAGTAATATAAAGGCGATGCAACCAAACATTGAAAAGTCGACAACCACAATACAGGGCAGACGGGATAAACACACAAGCCACTGTGCCACTCAGGAGAATGAGATAACCATGGCAGAGGACTTTGAATGTCAAAGAAACTCACCACATTGCACTTGACTTTGAAAGATAGCCTCTGTTTAGTCTGCGTGTCTCATCAACCAGCCTGTGGGGGCCCCAAACATGAGGTCCCAGTCTTCATGATCCAGCCCCTCCTTAGTTTAGGGTCAAGGGCAAGAGAGGCGCTGAGGGAATTCCTAAGGAGGGCTGTGCAGAAGGAGGGTGGCCCAGCTGCCTGGTTGGGCTCAGCACACACATTCGGTGGCAGGGGCAGCTCCACCTGCTGGCAGACCCCACGGGGGTTTTGGAGGGGCTGGTCAGGCGGGTACACGGGGAGGAAAGGGAGGAAGGAGGAAAGGCCCCAGGAACTGGCAGCCTCTGCCCATAGGAGCCGCCTGGATTCCCTGTGGCTCAGAGAGCAGCCTCTGCCACCCAATGAGGAGGGCTTATCATCGTGAACTCCTCAGGGTCAGGGAGTCAGACACGTGATCATTTGACATCAGTGGAAGCAAGCTTCCAAGGAGTGGAAAAATAGGACCTGGAAAGCTTAGTGTACTGATCTGCCAAGGACTGCGGTAAGAAAGTCCCACAGACTAGGTGGCTCAAACAACAGAAATTTATTGTCTCGCAGTTCTGGGGGCCAGAAGTCTGAGATCAAGGTATCAACAGGGCTCTGAGGGAGAATCTGTTCCAGGCCTCTCCCCTGGCTTCTGGGGCTGTGCTGGCAATCTCTGGCATTCCCTAGCTTACAGATGCATCACCCCCATCTCTGCCTTACTCTCCACACGACATTCTCCCTGTGTGTGTGTGTCTGTGTCCAAACTTTCCTTTTCTACAAGGACACCAGTCATCTTGGATTAGGGTTCACCCTAATGACCTCATCTTAACTTAACTCCCAACTTGTAAGTTAACTCATAACTCGCAAGTTAACTCTTAACTCATCATCTGCAAAGACTATTTCCAAATTAAGTCACATTCACAGGTACTGGGGGGCGGCCTAGGACTTCAATATCTTTGGGGGGACATAATTCAATTTATAACACTTGGGTTCCCCAAAAGAAAAACAGTTTTTAAAAAAATCCAAGTTGGAATTCCTAACATTACTAGTATACCGGGGCAGAGTCCCAAGAAGCAGGCTAGAAGTCCAAAATGCCTTCCTGGCTCTGGCCCCTGCCTTCGTGGCCTGGTGCTGGCATCACCGTGACGGATGCCTTGCTGGCTGCTCTGACTTTGGTCTGTCTCTTTCCCACACCCTCCAGCATCAGGCTGCCCGACCTTGAATCTTACCATCAAGTCCCATCTCTGTCATGCCACTGTCCTGCTCTACAGCCCCCAACGGCTCCCCACAGCTAGAGGATAGGACATGGCCTGCCCATTTCCTTCTGCACATATCCCTGGAGATACGTGCCAACAAGAACATTAGCCAATGAGTGCCCTTAACTTCTCAGTGCCCTGTTTTCTCATTTGTGAAAAGGAGAAACAGCAAATTCTCCATGCATCCACTCCCAGAATGTCCCCCTGAGAAACCACGAGGAAGTGCGCTAGGAGCCCGAGTCCAGGCTGCTGCCTCAGATACTGGCACAGGCAGTCACAGGTGGCCGTGCTCTGGCCTCAGCCTAAGGTGTGGGCAAAGAAGGGAAGCAGCCCCACGCCATGCAGAGGCAGACCAGAGACAGACATCTCCTTTCCCTGAGGAGGAAGCAGAGGACTACTGAGCCACCTCTACCTGCTCCCTGTGGTTTCTCACTGAAGGCTGCCAGTCTCTGGAAATCTTCCTGCCTGGGAAGCTCGCTGGCAGCAAGGCTGGCCGAGACCATCTGCCAGAGATTCTCAGCAAGCAACAGCCTGCTAAAGAAGCAGAGCCCTCCTTGGAGGCCTAGAAGCCCCAACCTCGGAAGTAGGCAGAAGGCTCATCTGGGTACGGATGGTCTTGGAGAGCACTTAATCTCCAACAAGGTTTGCCTGCGGACTCTCCTGCCCACCTCTTCTTCCCTGGCCCCAGGGCCCCCGAATCATCTGTGATGCAGCTGTAGCCACCTGACCACATAGCCTGGCCAGCCTGCAGTACCATCCTAGACTCCAGAACCTTCCCTACCACCCCACTGACAAAATCCTATGTCTGTCACCCTTCTACTCAAAATCCTCCTCACCAGGGGACAGGCCCTCCAGATAAGAGAACACTTCATGGCTGTCTTATTTCCTGGAATATTCTAGAAAAAGCACTCTTCAAGGAAGAAGTTTTCAGCACCCTGTCAGACCAGTAGCAACAAATGATGATAAACAAATATCGTGTGGTTTCTCGTGATAATTAAACATCATGTGATGAGAATGTAAATTATAATTGCTATAAACTTTCTGAAAGACAATTGGGGAATATTAATTAATTTTAAATTGACTCACCCAATTATGTGCACCTGAGGTCTAAGATATGTTTATAATTTCTAATAAAAGTTGAGTCCATTTATTCCAATATATGCATAAGTAAATTCATCTTTGCATCCTCCTCCTAGGAACTGCATAAATGACATAAATATGTATGTGTGTATGTGTGCACACAAACACACTTGGTGGTGCTGTTTATATCATCTAATATAAACCCAAAGCAACACCAGGTTTGTTGACTTACTTGATTTCACAACAGCACTGGGAGAGAGCTATGAACACTCCTATTTTATAGGTAAGGTAACTGAAGTTCAAAAGCCTTAAGTGAGTTTCCCAAAACAAAGAGCTAAATAGGACCCTGATGACACCCTCTGCACCACCATGGACCTATTTTCCTCACTCCTGCTATCTACTGGCTGTCTTTACCTAGTGTCCCGTGGGCACCTCAAACTCAGCCTCTCCAAAGTTCAACTCATTGTCTTCCTCCCCTCGAGCTTCCTGCTCCCCTTCCTCACCAGCCCCCTGCCCTCCAACCTTGCTCTTGTACTCTTTCTCCTCACTAGGTCATCACCATCTACTCTTCTAACAAGGCAAACCAAAAGACCAGTGTCTCCCAGAGGCCAATGCATGTCAGCAAGCAACATCTCAGAAAGCAAACTTCAAACTCATCTGGGGAGTTAATCACTGATCTTAATGTGTCCTTTTGGTTTTCTGTCCTAGCTTTCACTGGAAAATCCCTGCAACCTTGCTTAATGAATCTTCTGAAGCAGCCAGTGCTTTATTATCAACCATCACTTATGAATAATCAAAGTCCAAGGAGGAAAGATCATCCTTTCTCAGCCTGGGAGCAAAAGCCACTTGCATATCACATTTGATGCTTCTGGAATATCAGGTACCTTGGTTGAAATGACTGTCCAGCAACTAAACCTCAAGGATGTGACTATGCCTGGAATGTATTTGGAAGTGATACACCAAGTCCATTCCCATTGAGAGCAACTGAGCTTATACATTCAGTCTATTCCTGACACTGCTGCTGCTCTCACCTCCCAACAGTGAACCAATGCTGCATTACTGCACCTACCTCTGAGTTCCAGAAACCACCAGACAGGCTTCTAAAACCCAAGTCCCTAATCTGAGACCATGTGATGTACAAGGAGAGCTGGCAGAGGACTCACTCTTTATTATAAAGTCTCTTGGTCTCCTAAAAGAAAGCTTAGTTCAGCCTGACTTCGATCACCAGGACAAGTGCTGTCACAGAGTCGTAGAATCTGAGGCTTCAATGGCCTCAATGTCAAATCTGGAGGCCCCAGTCCTCTCCTGCCAAGACTTGAGAGCTGAGGTGGGGAGAAAGGGAGAAGGTGGAAGATGCAAGTAGTAGGTGAGTAGAGAAGTCAGGAGGAAGTAGGAACTTGTCCCCGGGCACGGGCAGTGGAGGGAGAAAGGCTATCCAACCAGCTTCACAGGGAACAGTCCATTTATGAGTCACTTCGGCAACATAAGCACAGGTGTGCAACGCCTTCCTGCCCAGAGTCCTGTTGACATAACCAAACAAGTACAGCAAGCCTGGAAAACCTGCACAGCTCAGGAAACTAGGAATAGGTGCCATCCCTGTGCCAGAAACCTAAAAGAATCTCTGAAAAAGAAAGTGATGAAGAAAGAGAGAAGGCAGTGAGTCCCCTTGGGCAGGCTTGCCTTGTGAGAAGTGGCAGAATGCTTGTGCAACAGGAGTGGAGGCGTTGAAGAACTGCACATCAGAGCTGCCTAGATGGGGAGGACTGACTGGGATGGTGAGCCACGCACGGGGCAGAGAAGCCGCATGCACTAGGCGCTCTCTCCTCACTGAGGATCTGCAGCAGCATGTGTCAGCAGCAGCCCTGCGAAGCCCCAGGGATCACATGGCAGGTAAGCCAAGCACAGAACTGGCTGGGGCTAGGACTTGTCCCTGATATGGCAGGTGGCAGCTCCAGGAAGGAGGACAAGTTCAAGCACAGTTTGTACCCAGCATGGTGGCCAGGTCAAACAACAAACCAGATGCAAACAGTTGGCTCATGGTGCAATGGGTTCACCAAAGTCAGAGAAGAAATATCACAGGGATTAAGTTTCCCTTCTGGGACTACTCATGACTTGAGCTCACCTGCCCTGCCTTACAGTTTGCTGGATCATACAAGACTTCATTTCATCAACCAGTGCTCTAGTGTAAGAGCTGAAAGGACACCTCACTGGTATATCAGCAGTGAGGTGGACAGCAAAGGGACCCAGGAGAACTGACCCTCCCTATTTACAAGCAAACACTGTCCACATTCATGGGTGGAAAACACAAAAACCTCCCAGCAGACCTGTTAAAGTATTCTTAAACACAAAAAGCAGAGAACGTAGCATTCCAAGTGAAGAAAGAAGAGATGTGAAAAAGAATTAGTGGTTAGAAAAGCATTACATATCATCATGGCCAAGAGCAGAGGTTCTATCATGAAACCAGCTGGCCCCGAATGCTGGCCCCAGCACTCACGGCTGCCCAGGTGAGCCTGAGTAGGGTTCAACCTCTCTGAGCACCTGTTTCCCCAATCTATAGAGTGAGGAACTCAGAGTGCATGCCTCTCAGACTTGTCCCAAGCATTATAGGGGGTAATGCACGCAAAACGCTTAGCACAGCGCCTAGAGCACAGAGGTGCTCGGTGAAGGATAACTCTTAGGATAACTGAAGCATTCGGAAACCATATCTACTCCATGTCTGCAATAAAAGTCAAGAGAATTTATCTCTGAAACAAGATGTGCTGTGAAGGACAAATTATAAAAGCACTCCCAAAAAGAAGGAGAAGAAAGATATAGGCAGAAATACTGTGAAGTCTAAGACAGCAGGTTACACAAAAATATGACAGATACAGAGGACAGATACAGAATGAACTGAATTGAAAAATTATGAAAATATAAGAAAATGTTCCAACACTGAAGATGGACTAGGTCTGAAGGTCAAAAGGCTCACTGACCACTAGGGACATATATATATATGTCCCTACATGTATACGTATATGTGTGTGTGTGTGTGTATATATCTATACATATATATATTGTATATATACAATATTGTGTGTATATGTACATGTATACATACACATATATATATATATATGTATTTCATGATGAAAAAGTATAAGCATCCAAAGAGAAAATGGCAGATTACCCACGAAAGAAAGAAAACTCTGGCTGGTATCTGACTTGTCTCCTGCAAAACTCAACAAAAGGGCCAAGTTGTCACTCATATGGAAAGACACAAAGGGCAATAAATCAGAACAAATTTTTTCAGGAAGCTTATGTAGATGTTAAGCTTTTCATATTTACGACAAAGACATTAACCCAAATAAGGAATTCAATAATAGGGGATGCAATGGTAATAAAGATCCCACAGTGAACATTAAGATCCATTAGGTGTAAATAATTGCTATAACTGTGTAGATCACACATCACAAAGAAAATCAGAATAAAACTTCTTTAAAGAGAAGATAGTGTAAAAACGTAAAATATAATAATAATGCAATAGAGATTTAAAATACCAGATTATATAATAAAAGCAGGAATGTTACATTATTGGGGGGGAGAATGAAAAGAAGGAAACTTACTGTTGTTTACTGTACACAGTAGGGAGCCAGGAGATGCTGTCTCACACTGCACTAACCATCGGCAAACACGGCGGAAGAGTAACTATAAATACATGAGAAGCAACGAATGTAGAGCCAACATTTCAATTTACTAGAGAAAAGCATAAAATAAAATTAAAAATGGTTCATTATAGCAAGACAAAAGAGATGGCAAAGAAACACAAAAAAATAGAAGAAAGTCAGAAGGCCAAAACATAGTCACTTTTAGAATAAAATATAGAGAGAGAATAAAATCTATACATGTCACATATATGTGTGTCATATACATATACACACGTACACACAAACATACATACACTATAAAATATACAACATATGATGAATAAATGTATAAAGTTATATACTTTTTATAAGAAATATACCCTACACAAAGTGATAAAATAAAGTTAAAAGTAAAAGAACAGACCAAAATACGTCAGCAAAAATCAAGTAAAAGGAATGATACCAGGCTGGAGGCAATGGTATCTGGAGCAAGACAAGAGACATTGAATCAGACAATACAAGAGGTTTTATATTGATAAAGGGTATAATCCAAAGTGAACTCCTGGAAGTTCAGGACCTTAGGTGAAGTAAGAAAGGGTCAAAACATGTAACAGCAAACTGTCAACAATGAAAGGAGACAAGTGACAGAAACACAGTGGCAGTAGGAGAGTTTATGAAACTGCTGTTGCTCTTTCATAAATTAGATTGGCCAAAACAAAATGTAATTATAAATGATTAGAAGGATGGCATTCATGGTAGGAGACTCCAGCCCTCTCATTTCACAGGTGTGGAGACTGGGATGGGGAGGATGAGTAGAGTATACAATAGTGGTTCTCAAAGTGTGGTCCCTGATCCACAGCATCAGCATCACCTGCAAACTTACTAGAAATGCACATTCTCGGGCCCATCCCAGGCCAAATCAGAATCAGACACTACGGCATGGGGCCCAGGCCTTCAGGTGGTTCTGATGCAGGTTCCAGGC
This sequence comes from Equus przewalskii, assembly GCF_037783145.1. NCBI lineage: Eukaryota > Metazoa > Chordata > Mammalia > Perissodactyla > Equidae > Equus > Equus przewalskii. The sequence continues at coordinate 64,893,676 of NC_091831.1, forward strand.
TGAGAATCACTGATGCAGCAATTAAGCCCATAGGTTCCCAAGGCCAAGAGCAATCCAGACCTGTTTAGTCATTGCTGGGTGACTTCAGACGAGATGCTTAACCTCTCTGTGCCTCAGAGTCATCATCCACAAACTGAGAAGAATAATAGTGCCTCCCTCCAGGTATGGCAATGAGGAGGGGATGAGATCACTTTTGTAAGCACTCATGGTGCCTGCAGTGTGAGCACCAATGGACGGCTCTCGCTCCCATTCATGGATGCACAGCAAAGCCCACCTCCAAGCCCTCTGCTCTCCTGCCTCCTAGGCCAGTGAACCTTCTTCCGCGCCCGCTCCTCCATGCCTGTACCCAGGGAGGATGTGCCACCCCCGACAATGAATTGATGCCATCTCATGGTTGGTTCCTTGCCTGCTGCATGAGGCAGTGCCATCAACCCCTCCGTGACTCTCTCCAGCTGGAGCAGACACTGAGTGACTCACTGAGCTTATCATTTCAGGCCTGCTTCCCCCACCCACATTGCCCTCCATCCTTGCCTCCTGGCTCCATTCCTCCTCCCCCTGGTGAGTCTGCAGAGCTGGTCATCAGCAGACCCAGACCCCAGGCCCTAGTCTCTGCAGAGGAGAGAAAGTCAGCACATATGGGGCCCCAGGCATGTCCCAGGACACTGCCTTCAAGTACCAAACCCCAAACAGGCACTGCTCTCATGGGGAAAGGGAGCAGGGGTGGGCACATGCCTCGGCCTCCTTGGCAAATGCTCCAAGACTGTAAGCAGACCAGGGTCAGGTGTGTCCTAGTTAAATGCAAATGTCCCAGGAGGCAGGAGACAATTTTTCCACTCAAAAAGATGTAATTCAAATTTGAGATGTGGCAGGGATTTCACAGTTGCTGACTGTGTGTCATCACAATTAGATCATCCGCTTGAGCATTTGAGAGCGACAAGTGCCCAAGGGAATCTCCCGGGGTAACCCCTCATCCGGCAGGTGAGCCGCACAAAGCAGAGTCTCTGGGCAGTCCCGCTGACCCACAGCAGGGAGCCCTAGCAGCGAAGACCGAAACACACGTCTGAGACTCCCAAAGTAGCTTCTCTCTACTACTTCCTGGTGCCATGAGACACAACAGCTGCCTGGGATGAAAGAGAAAGTCACAAAAAGAGACGTTTCTACCTGGCACTCCCACTGATGATCATGCTCCTGACACTGGGAATGCCCTTCCTTTCTTGATAACACTTTTCTTACTTGGAGAAAATGCCTCCTGTATTGCTTCATTCATAGTTAAACATGCCTAGGAAGACAGGGAGACTGAGGCCAGAACACTTGAGCATGCTGCCTCTGAATCCTTTCTCAGGTTACCGCCTGCACACAAACACCTGCCCCTCCTCCTACCTGTCCAGAAGCTCCCAGCCCTTACAGAGCCTCTCCTCCAGGAAGCCCTCTCTGCAAACTTCATCTTACTCTGCGCTTTTCCACCAGGATCCCCTAGAGGAATGAGAGCTCAGGTTTAACCATATACCATCTGGATTGTCCTCAGACTGCCTGCTGTGTCTGATCTGGAAGGAAAGAGCATGGTGCCCACCTCTCTGACATCGCATGGACACCAAGAGAAGGACCAGGTCTGTGGAGGGCAAAGCCCAACTTCTCACCTGGTCGAGTTCAAATTTCACTCACCCCTTGTGTAACTGGGGAAACTACTTAAACTCTCTGAGCCTCAGTTTTCCCATCTAGAAATCAGCAGTAACAATACCTTCTTTCCACGTTGTTGTGAGGATTAAATGAGATTATATGTGTACAGCTCCAAGCACCCCCAATAGATACCAAATACAAGTCGTTATAATAAAAATGACAATGACAATGATGATAGTAAATATCGCGTGTATAATACAAACTTTTCAATTTGTTTTGATTTGTCCAAGACCACTTGGCCACTCCAAGAAGCGTAGAAAGGTAAGACCCTTTTTTGTAGAGAGGTAAGACCCTTTTTGGCTAGAATATTGCAGATTCATCAACTCCAAACCCTCTAGGTCAAGGAAGAAGATGGGATGGTAACAGACTTTTTGGTTTAAAAATGTAATAATAAAATCCATCTCGCAAACAAAACCTAACCTCACCACCTCACGAATCTCAGTGAAGTAGACAAAGGGTAGTTCAAAGGTGAAACTCTCACCTCTTCACCATAGGGATCAACGTCTTTCTTTCCTTTTCTTTTTTTTTTTTTTTTTGAGTGATGAATATATATGGTACATAAAGGCACAAAAGCCACATCATATCCGGGGTGTTAAGTTTTTTGGAGAAGGAGGCCCAACTCATGTAAGTAAAATATACCAAAGGAAAGATACAGTTGAGTGTGGCAGTGATTTCCTAGAGACAGTTGATGACCTCATGACTCAGATAAACACAGCCCAGGTAAAGCAGTCTACCTGGGGGAGCATCACGGCGGCCTCCGCAAAGGCTGATTCTTGATCTCCTCAAACACTGTTTTAATATATGTCAAGATTTTTTTCTCTTTCCTCCAAGGCTCAGACAGTCAGTTCAATCCCTTAAAAAGAGAGCACGCTGACTTCTCCCCCCAGGACCAGTGGCTTGGAGAGAGAGGTCACTTCACTTGGTATTCTATACACATCTACATGAAGGGACTCCCACCGAGCCACCCAGCCGGGGGACTGCATGAGACCCAGAGTTTAGTTCTAGGCTCCTAAAGAAAGATCCAGAAAAGCCTGGTAGCTTTATTTCAAATTGAAGAGGTCATTAAATTCACAACATTTTAGTAAACAACTTTCTCAGAGATTCTGAACACATCCTCTGGTGCCTGGCTGCCTTGTGTGTTCACAGATCTACTTCCTGCATCTGGCCATCTAACGTTGGTCCAGCACCTACTAAGCCCCAGGCACTGTTCCAGCAGGTAGGGATATGGGGATGAATCAGGCAAGACCCTGCCTGAGTGGAGCTGGCATTCTTTAAACTGTTTCTCTAGAAACCCAAGGGAGCAAACAACTGGTCGATTCCCCTGTTTGAACTGCAAAGGTGCTGTGGGATTCTCCAGTACAGGGAGGGGCCCGTGCCATATTAATCACAAGGCATCAAGCACAAAAAAACTTATGTGAATTGTCATTACAAGAACCTTCTGCATCAGGTGTTTACTCATTTAACAAGCCAGACACTGAGAGAGAGAGCATGTGAGGCAATGTTCAGTGAGACTGAAAGGTGGGAGGGGTTCTAGGAGGGGGAGCAGCACACGCTGCTGGGATGTGGCACTGGAGGGTCTCTCCACGACCGGCACAGCTGAGCAGCAGCAGCAGCTGAAGTGCCCCAGTTGTCCCTCTTTTGGGTCATGCTCCTGCCTGAAAAGAGTGTGTTTCTTACACTGAGCCCCATGGGCTTATTACACGTCACCAGCTATGTAAGTTCTGCCACATGTACCTTTCACAGTCTCATCGTGTTTCCAGCATTCACACCTCTCCTCTGGAAAGACAGAGCATGAGGGACCCTCCCCCATCATGCTCTGGATATAGCATCTGTCCATCAGGAGAGATTCGGACCCAGCTCTGTGCAGGCTCCAAGTCACATCTCTAGTCACAGTCTACACCCTGCTGAAGACTGGCCATGGGGTGGGGAGGCAGTGATGGGGCAACTAGCAACCAGGTCAGGGGGTGGGTGAACTAGCCCAGATCCTTGCAAACTTTTCCATCACAGCCCCTGAAGGCAAGAAGAATGAACACCTCCTACCTGGGGGAGCCTAGGCTGAAATCTAAAGCAAGCCTTCCACAGGCAGGAGGCTTCTGTAAAGTGTTACATTTCATCTTTTAAAATGCATGCATATTTGCATTCCTCCCCATGACAACTGGGATTGAATATTAAAGAATATTTATTCCAAAACCTTCAAGAAGAACTAGTTCCCCAAGAAAACGTTCCATGTTTATACTGAGGCTTCCAGCACTCCTGCATGAGGCCCTGGGCTGTGTACTTCTAAAGCTGGGAAGTACCGATCCAGAAGACCCAGGCCCCCTGAGATTCCATAACTGTCTGTTCATTCATACCATCGCTCTTGAGTCACAGCCCAAAGAAGCCCCAGGTTAGTGGCTGGCGGCTGAGTCACCAGCTCTTGAGGTGATCACCTTTTCCACCTACTCATGAATCCCTAACCTGCTGCCCCTTGCTGCATGCCTGGAAATTCCCCAGCATGCTTAAGTGAAGTGGTACCTGGGCAGCACGTTGCTTGCCAGTAGGAACCAGTCCAAGTGAGGTCTGGGCAAACCACAGGACCCCCTTGGTCATTTGTGCACTTAGTCATCAAATACTATTGCATATTTGCCACATGCAAGGCACGTACTCTGACAACGGGGCACTCAATGGTGAATCAGAGCTTTACATAGTTCCAGGAGGTGAGACTAGTGTCCAGAAAACTTTAATAGAAGGCACAAAAGATCAGTGCTTTAAGAGAGGGAATTGAGGGGAGGGGTGCTGGTTAGAGGAGGGAGCGATTACTCCTAGTTTGGAGCATTTTAGAAGATCTAGATTTGGCTCTGGACTAGGAAGAATTAGTGGGATTTAGAGTGCACAGACAAGGAAGCAGAAAGGATAGAATGAACTACCACGGGAGGAAGGAAATAGAGGTGCACAAACAGGAAGGAGTTCGGCGGGCTGGTGCCAGGGACATATAGGGGAAGGAAGACAGGCAGGAACTATGGAGATCTTTGAACACCGAGAAAAGATGTTTGGATTTTTCATTTTCCTTTGGCTAATGAGGAGCCATGAAAAAATATTTGATGAGAAAAGTGAAATAATCAGCTAATGTTTAGAAACTTTAATTGGGTACTCAGATGTATCAATAATCAAACACAAGAGAGTCATAAGGCCAGCTGGAAGAATACTGCAATAGTCCAAGCAAGCAGCGTTGGTAGCCTGAACTAGACAAGAGGCAGCGGCGATGGAGAGGAGGAATGCACGCAGGGAATGGCTAAGGGAGAACGACTAGGATTTAGCAACAGACTAGAAAAGGTACCAGGGGATATCAATCCCTGAAACCATGCTACTTGGGAGACACAGACTCTGTTTGCCATGTCCTTTTAGGGACCTGTACCATGGCTTCCCCATCCCTCTTTGGTGAATTTAATCCCACTGGCTCACGCATAAAGCTAATTAGACTTTCTTCTGAAAGTTCTCAAACCACCGACAGTGAGCTTTCTCAGAGGAACCCTAATCGTTAGGTCCATGACTCATCCTGTTTCCTCGCATCATTTCCACATCCAAGGGATACAGATCAAGGGAGCCCCACTCCCCTGGGCATGATTGAAACTGCCCGGAGACACGTCCTTTCCAGAACAATCCAAAATCGAAAGCAATTTTCAGGGAGTCTTGTTGGACTTCCAACACTCAGAAAGAAACCAAGGACACAGTCAAAGCTGATGCTGCCAAGTCCCAAATGTGTGTGTGTGTGTGTGTGTGTGTGTGTGTGTGTGTAAAAGAGAGAGAGAAAGGAAACTTTTAAACGTGGAGAGACAGAAAAAGGGAGAGGGAGAGAGAAAGAGAGATGCAGATAAAGAGTTTTTCTTCTGACGCCTTCAGGTCCCGGCCACCTCCCAGGCTAGATCTCTAAGTCCCTCCCAGCGCCCATCACAGAGCTTAATTCCAAAGGAATAGGCCATTCATTCCAGACCAATGTTTATGCTGCTGGCTCAGAATAAAGAGCAGCATGCTATGGCCCAAATTGGCTGGGGCAAACAAACATTTGCTTCTACAATCCGCAAAAAAATTTAAAAATTTAAAAAACAGAAAATGCTTTCCAGCCTCCCAATTCATTTTTTTCATTCAAAAGGTAAATGGCTATCTGGAACACTACAGGAAAACATACATTCTTGCAACTTAGTTTAGCTCCTTGTTGAATAGAAGACTGTCCATGAGAGAGCAGGCGCTATTTTCTCCCTCCTTAAAACATCCCACCAGGGAATACTGGAGAAAAGCAGCTCAGAGGCGGCTTTCAAGCCTTCCCCCGGAAATGAGACCTGAGGGCTGATTCAGGAGGCTCAGTGAACTACGCCTGACCAGCTGGGCAGACTGCCCGGCACTGCCCCAGCCCAGAGCTGGACTGGCAATCGGCCCTGATACGAATCTCTAGACTGGAACCACAGCGCCAATACCAAGGGATTATCCCTGAACTGGCTGTTCTTTCCCGCAGGCGGGCTCCGAACCCCTGGCCACTCAGCTAATCAGCCCAGACCTGGCTCACTAGCCAGGCGCCCACTCACTGCCCAAGAGGAAAGTGCACAGGCCAAGCCCCAGCCCTGAGGGCTGAGGTGACCAGGCTGCCCTTCTGTTTTTCCCTCTGCACCCTCTAGGCTCCCTTTCAGGAAGCAAGGAAAGGTAATTAGAAAAGACACTCTTTCTCACACACTTTTGGTGAGATTGCCTGAAAGCTACACGACCTTTCTGGAAAGCAACTTGGCAATGCACAGAAAGAATCTTAAAAACATGCACATTCTGGCCCAGTGAACTCCACTTCTCAGAGTCTAGCCCAAGGAAACAATCTGCAATGCGAACAGAAATGAACATACACAGACCTGAACTACAGCACAGCCTACAACAGTGCAGAACTGAAACTACCTTACAGGACCAACAACAGGGAGATGGCTAAACATTTTAACCGTCTGTTTTATTTGATTGCAGCACATCTACTTGAGAAACCAATATGCATCATTAAAAAGGATATTTTCAAAGCATTGCTGATGAAATGGGAAAAGATCTATAAGTGCATCTAAATGCATAGAGAAAAGAGTGACATGAAATATACCCAAATATTAACAGCAATCATCTCTGGGATGTAACAGTTGCTTTCATTTTTATAGTTTTTAAAAATTGTGGTAAAATATACATAACATAAAATTTATGATTTTAACTATTTTTAAGTGTACAATCTGTGGCATTAAGTATATTCACATTGTCATACAACCATCACCACTACCCATCTCAAGAACTTTCATCTGCCCCAACCTGTTAAACACTAACTCCACCTCCCCCCACCACCACCCCAGACAACTCTTCTACTTTCTGTCTCTAAGAACGTGACTAGTCTAGGAATCTCATACAAGTAGAATCATACAGCACTGTGCTTTTGTGACTGGCTTATTTCCCTTAGTATAATATCTTCAAGGGTCATCCATGTTATAGCACGTGTCAGAATTTCTTTCCTTTTTAAAGCTGAATAATATTCCAGTGTGTGTATGTACCGCATTTTGTTTATCCACTCTTCTGTCAATGGACACTTGGGTTGCTTCCACCTTTCAGCTATTCTGAATAATGCTGCTATGAACGTGGATGTACAAATATGTTTGACTCCTTGTTTCCACCTCTTTTGGGTATATACCCAATAGTGGAATTGTGGAGTCTATGATAATCCTATCTTTAATTTTTTGAGCAACCGCCATACCGTTTACCACAGCAGCTATTCCCTCCAGCAATGCACAACAGTTCCAACTTCTCTACCTCCTCAACAACACATACTTTCTGGTTTTTTGATAATAGCCATCTTAACAGGTATGCATTTTTAAACTTTTATGTATTTTCAGAGTTTCCTACCAGGAGCATGAATTATGTGTATAATCAGAAAAATAACTAATGTTGTTTTTTAAAACTGTGCTGAGGAATGGCTCATCGAATGCGCCTACCTCATCTATCAATGCTGCCAGGCTGACTCAAGTCCTCCTTCAGCCCTCAGCACTGCACAGCATAATCTCTCAGCTGCCACTTGGGGGTTTGGTCCTCTGCTCCATGAGTGGCTCCTGTCTCCCTCTCCAAGCTCCATGAGGTGATACAGAGAGAGAAAGGGAAGAGACTGGGGCTCACACAGTCCTCGAGTGCACCCCAGCTCCACCACCTACCAGCTATAAGACAAGCAATTTCACCTCTCTGTGCCTTGGTTTTCTCATCTGCTAATTGGGGCCGATGGTATCAACCCCTTAAGGTAATAGGGCCTTGCACCCAGCCTGCCATAGAGTAGGTGTTTGATAAATAATGATCCTTATTCATTTCTGGAACTGTTCATAGCTTCTGACGCAGGAAGGAACACAGCATACCTCCCAGGAAATACTGCTTAATTGATTGACTGAAACTCATCACTGTGAGGATCCCAATCCAATCATTTGTATCTCCCCGATGCCTCTATGGAGTGTAATGTTTCACAAAAATTAGTCTTATCATTTGCTTCCCCAAAAAGGGAGTGGTGGCAAATAAGTTCAAGAAATACAAATATCAGGATCTCCAAAAAGAGCAAAAGAAGAATCAATATATTAAAGATCTGCAATAAAGAAACCCACGTTTCTCAAACATATTGACCACAGACATCTTTCTGGCGTAACACCTACTAACATCACATGGAACTGACTTTGAGAGATGCTGCTCTAGTCCTCATCCCACCTGCCTTGAAATCTGGTTCTTCAAGGATATCCAGCCATGGATTTCCAAATGCAAACTCCTGCTAGTATGTTGGGGTTGACATGGACCAGTAGTCTCAAAATTCAGCAAGCATGAGAATCACCTGAAAGGTTTGTTAAACCACAGAGTGCTAGATCCATCCTAGCCTCAGTTTCTGATTCAGTAGACCTGGAGTAGGGCCTGGGAATTTGCATTTCTAACAAATTCTGAAATTCTCAGATGCTGATGCTGCTAATCCAGGGACCCCACTTTGAGAACCACTGGTGTAGCCAGGAAAAAACTCCTCACGTACAAACTTAACACTCGACATAGATGAAATCTGTCTACTTTCTGCAACACCAAAGAAATCAAGTCTAATTCAGAACTTGAAACATCCATTCTCTTCGGGACAAGTTCTTAAAGGAAGCATTTCATAGTAGTTCAATAAACAGGCTCTTGTATCCGAAAAGAGCAGAGGTGCAAATCCCTGCCCCAGCACCACCTGGCCGAGGAGCACGGGCAAGTCACTAAAACTGTACAAGCGGCAGTTCCCTCGTCTCTGAAATGAGGAGGATGATAATGATAACATCTAGCTCCTAGAATCTCTGTGATGTCAAAATAGAGCACGCGGGATGCTGGGGAGAGTGCCTGCTACTTACTAAGTGCACGAGAAACACTGGTTATTCCTTTTGATAACTTTGTTATTTAACCACCTGATCCGGCGAACAGCTCATCGTCTGTGCGCTGCCAGGTGACACTTTGTAAAGTCAGTTGTTATGAGAGATACTGTAGTTCACTCCTTCTTCCACTCACCTCCTCGCACAAACAAAGTGCACCGCCCTCTTTGTGGACCCCATCTTCCCTCCCACACTTGTGGCAATGGGGCTGGACTCTTGCACATGGCCACCATAAATGTCTGTTAGCACTGGCCGGTCATCGTCCTGGAGACAAACCAAGTGTGGGCCCCGAGTGTTGAAAGGAAAGCAGCCCCACGTGTAGACTTCACGCTGCCCACCAAGCTGGCTCTGTGAAGAAAGAGGCCGTGAAGGGCTGAACTGTGTCCCCTCAAATTCCTCTGTTGAAGTCCTAACCCTCAGTCCCTCAGAACGTGACTGTGTGTTGAGACAGGACTTTAAAGAGGTGATCAAGTTAAAACGAGGTCATTACAGTGAGCCCTAATGTAATCTGACTGGTGTCTTCAGATGAGATGAGGACACAGACACGTACAGAGGGCAGGCCACGTGCAGACAGGGAGAAGGCAGCCATCCACAAGCCAAGGAGAGAGGCTTCAGAAGGAACCAGCCCTGCCGACACCTTGAGCTCAGACTCCTAACCTGCAGAACTGTGAGACAATAAAATTTTGTTGTCTAAGTCACTGTTGGAGGAGGTCATCAAGAGGACGTGACCATCAGTTGACCTGTCAGTGGGACCCAGGCAACCAGAGGCTCCTCACCCCTGCCCCTGTCCCTGAAATGTATATTCTGCCCGCTGGTCCCACAGTGGAGCTTTTCCAAGGACGCAGCCTTGAGAGGGTAAGGTGTTGCTGAGACCATCTGAACTGAACAACAGGGGCCTGAACCCAGTTACGTCCTCTATACAAACTTCTAAGATTCTGGTGGGCGGGTGCAGAGATCTCATTTAGAGGCCGCCCAAAACAAGCCTCATAAGTAAGTCCCCTTGCTTGTTAAACCTGCCACCTACCAATCTGGAGAGGTCTCCTCTTTATCCAGTCTCTCCTTGCCCTCTGCGTCGGGGGCCGCTTTGTGAAGTAACAGCCACCCAGTCAGTGGTATTTGTTATGGCAGGCCGGAGCAAACTAACACAGGACTCACAGGGAGCCCCTCAGCTCACAGCCCAGCATCACGTCATGCAAGGCAGAGGCAGGAGGCCTCCCAAGACACAAGAGCTGAGGTCAGGAGAGTGTGGAAGTCCTTAAACCGGGGCTCTGGGTGCGAGTTTAGTGCTGCTGCTTGCTGGCCATGGGACAAGTCATTGGTACTCTTTGAAGCTCTGTTTCTTCCTCTCTCTCTAGTGGGGCTGCCCAAAGGATGGAGACAGTAAATTTGCATTGAGCCTTAGAGTCTACGCTACAGTTGCATCATTGACTCTCAGCAAGATACACACAGTAGCCTCCTTCTAGGTCCTTCTGCTTCTACTCCCACCTGCACTTCCTGGCCTCATGCTACAAGAGCAAGCTTTTAAAAATGTTAATCAGGTCACATGCACAGCTACTTAAACCCCTCCAATAATACCCCATCACACTGGGAAGGAAATCCAGACTCTGCACCACCACCTACACAGCCCTACAGAAATGGCCCCTGCCAACCTTCTTCCATAGTATTTTCCCCCCAACATGCCCCAAACTCCATTCAGATTGGCTTTTTTGCTGTCTCTAAAACAATCCAGCTTATTCCTACCTCAGGGCCTTTGCACTAGCTGTTCCCACTGCCTAGAATGCTTTTCCCCCCAATTTCCACCTGGCTGGCTTCCTCTCAGATCAAATGTCTCCTCCTCAGAGAGGCCTTTCCCACCTATCACAAAGAAACACTCAGTATCATTTCTTTCTGTTGTCTTCCTAGATGTTAGCAATAGCTTATCATCGCATTCCCAAGAGCAAGTACCACGTCTGCCTATATGCTGCTGCTTCTCCAGCACCTATCTAGCACCTAGAAGGAGCGCAGTATATACGTGGTGCCTGAAAGGACCTTGCAAACTGTAAAGCACTGCATAAATACAAATGAATATCCCAAGTACCCAAAAGAGCCAATTCAGGGAAAATAGGGAAAAGAGTAATTCAGGGAAAATAGGGAAAAAAGAAGGGGAGGATGGACAATTCAGGATGAATGCGGAAGGACTTCAAATGGAAATTTAAGAAATAAACCAAGCAACCCATCTTCTTAAATATGTGAGGCTTTCTGGCCTGAGAAGCACAAATGGCAATGACAATTCATTTATTCTTTTCAGGCTTTATCTGCTCCACTCAGCCATAGGAACCACATAAATTACAGGCGGCTGCAGTCTCCCCGGACCAGGCAGCAGAACCCTCTCCTTGGGGGTGGCCCAGGAGGAGATCCTGGCCTAGCAAGAAGGCTGACTCACCCTCGTTGCACTAGCCCTCCCTCCCGCATCTGGGCCCCTCTCCTTGCAGCACTGCCCGCCCAGGGCCCGTGCTGCCCAGATGGTCCGTCATTCCTGGTGCCAGCAGAACACCACTCAAGCCTATCTTTAGAAGTTCTGAAGGCTGAGAAACCAACTTACTTGCCTGGACCCAAGCCTGGAACCTCCCTGCTAACATCAGTGGCAGGCGGCATGTGCTCCCCCACCTGCCCTAGTACAGCAGGCCTTGCTCTAGCTCCAGAGCACCTGGCAGTGCCACCTTACAGACCTCTGAGCCCAAGGGTTATCTGCCCTCAGAGTGAGGCCAGGCCTCTCCAGAAGCTGCAGGCAAACCCCACACCTTGGAAAGGACTGGGCTGGCGGGGGGGGGGGGGGGGCGCGGGGCGGGAAGCAAATCCCTCTGTGTCCTGGCTGTCCAATTAGCACATTCCCCAGGTAGTCATCTGATGCCTACTCCACGTGTGGTCCCATCAGAGAAGCTTACCCAGGCAGTATGAGCTCAGTCCCCTCCTCTGAGCATGGGCCAGAGGTGAGAGAACAGAACACGATTCCCCACTTCAGCGAAGACGCAAGAGGCAAATTCCCAGTGCAGTGCCTCCTCCCAGTCCACTCTCAGGCTTCCCACTTATTGGAAATGACCACATGTGAATCCTAGAAGCCAGCGGGAACCCTGTGCTATGGGTATAGTGGAGGGGTAACCAGCTCGTTAGACCCGTTGCCATATCAGCCATGTCTTCTTTCTTCCTATAAAGATTCACTGAGGACCTGGCTTAGTGAGTAGACCTGGATGAGAGAAAAGTTGAGGAGTGAGAGAGAAGAAAAGGAGACCCTGGCTGTGCCCCCACTCTCGGCCCCTGTGAGCTCTCTGCACTCAGCCTTTGAGATTTCCAAGACCTCTGACCTTCTACCTCTTCATCCACATCTAGACACCAGTTTTACAGAAGTTGGCAGATGTGGCCTGTATCTGGAGCCCTGCCCACTCCCACTCCCCCCCCGACAATATACAGTGAAACCCAGCTCTCCTGCAGCAAATGAAAACAGAGAGGGGGCTCCCACCCACTGGCTTCTAGCTGAGAAGTGAGAATGACCTGGAAGAGTTTAAGGGCTCAAAAGCCATCCCTGAGAACTTGCAGAAGCACGATTCTACGCGTTTGATTCCTGAATGCAAAAAAGGGTCCAAGCCCATGTGCCTACAGGGCCAGGCTGCCACGGTAGGCAAGGGGCCCTGCGTGAGAGGGCTGTAACTATTCTCTCAGCAATCCTCACCACAAGGGGACACGGCCCACAAATGCCCATCTTCAATCTTGTTTTCAAGAAAAGTTAGAAATTCAATTATTTTAAGAAAAACTTCTTGCTTTGTAAATGTAGGCAATTAACTCAAAAACAAATCTATGATACCCTGAAGGCCAAACCAAATGCACTTGCAGACCACCAGTCATTCCCTCTGAAAGGGAGCATGGGGTCACTGGATTCTGGGGGGCACACTCAGAGGCCTCCATCGTACTCTGCTTATCCCTAGGGAGGCCTTCCTGGCCTGTCTCTCAAACAGCAGCACGGGCCAGAAGGCCAGACGGGACCCGTAAGCCAGGAAATTTGGCTCCCAGCACTTGGGGGAGGGAACTAGGATGATGAGCAGGAGGGACAGGGCACGGCGCGACTCAGGTGTTCCACCCCCCAGTCCCAGGGGTTAGGGAGGGAGGACAGGGAGCTGCAGGGCTTGGCCCATGACAGCAGCAGCTCGCCAGGTGAAGTACTAGGGGCCTGTCTTGCTCCCTCCTTTGCGCAGCACAAACAGAGCAGGAATGCAAGAGTAGACAGAACTGCTGGAGCCCCCAACTGCTGGGAGCCCCCACCGCACACTGTGTGGGTGTCATTCTCAGCTCCTTGTGAGTCAGCCCTCTGCCTGCAGTGGCTCCTTCCTCTTCCTTCCCCCATTCAATGCCAATTTCTCTCCTTCCTGAAGATTCTGGTCAAGTATCAGCTCCTCCAAAGAGTTGTCCCCTGTGTAGTGCCCTCCTGCCAGCCCTGGGTCCACCAGTCTCAGCACACCCCTCTCGGGGCACTCAAAATAGTCACTCATCCTTGAGTATGTCCTTAGCTGGGAGCTTCTCGAGGGACGAGCTAGGTCTTTCCATCCCATCATCTCCAAAGCCAGCCTCACAAATATCTCAGAACACAGAAGCAGCTCCGTGTAGAACTGAACCAGACAGAGCGTCAAGGAGCAAATGTGATCAGAGCATCAACGGGTGCCAGGTGCCACACGAGGGGCACATAAGGCCACTGAGACGAGTCCCATTCATCCAGGGGCTTCAAGGGATCACAGTCATTTGAGGGTAACACATGTTTAAGAAACCCTCATCAAGGGGACCTTCCTCCTGCCACCTGGGGCCCCCACCCAAGGGTGCCGTGGTCCTGGCCTTTGCCTACTGCAGCCCCTTCCATCCCCCCATCCACTCCACACCCAGCACTTGCTGCCCCTTCTCCTGCAATGCTCTCCCCACAGCTGCTAACAGCTCGCCTTCCCAAAGAGCTGGTCTGGCCCTGTCTACTAAGCGCCTCCTCATCGCTAGGGCCCCCTTTCCTCCTTTATTTGTCCATTTGCCCCTATCACCATCTGACTTACTCTGTTTACCTAATTATCCCACCACCAGAACAGAAACCCACGAGAGCAGGGCCCACGTGTGCCTCGTTCTCTGGCATATCCCCAGTGCCTAGGACAGTGCCTGACACACGGTGGGGCATAATAAATGCTGGCTGAAGAGTACATTTCAGAAGGAGAAAGTAAGATCCTTCCCAAAAGCACTGCCTGAAGCCAAGGCCTCTAAGTCCCCATGTGCCCGAGAAGCAGCTGGGACCCTGCACCCTCCTGCTCTTATGGTATCAGTGAGCAGGACACCTGCAGAACTTTCCGCTTCTCATGCCTCATCACATTTCTGCAGCTCAGGTGCCCCAAAGCAGGTCAAGAACCCCTCTGTGTACGTGTAAAAGGATATGATGGGGGTGCCCATGTGAGGGGAGCTGGTGTGGGGTGAGCATCTGAGTGCATGGAGGTGGACCGATGGAGGCATGTTTGGGGAGCTGCAGGCGTGTGAGCAAATGTACACAATCGGGCAATGGGTGTGTGGGGGCACACGAGTGAGGGGGTGAGGGGCAAGGGTGTTGTGGACATGAGGATGTGCATTTAAAAAAGCAAGGGTCGGGGCCGGTCCCATGGCATAGTGGTTAAGTTCGCACACTCCACTTTGGTGGCCCGGGGTTCGCAGATTCGCACAAAACTACACACTGCTCATCAAACCATGCAGTGGTGGCATCCCATATACAAAAGAGAGGAAGACTGGCACAGATGGTAGCTCAGGGACAATCCTCCTCACCAAAAACAAAACAAAAAGAAAGGCGACGGTGAGCGGGAGCGGGCATGCGTGCGTGCGCAGGCGTGTGCGAACGCAGGGGAGGCGTGTTGTGGGGAGAAGGTGCTAGTGCTTCCTCTCCCTGCTGCAAACTCTGGCTGGAGAGACAAAGACAAGGAGGACAGACTGCCCTTGGGTCCTCAGCAAGAATTCCGCCCTGTTTCCAGCTGCCTAACTTATATCAAACCATATCAGAAGGAAACCCAGGCCTCCTGCGTTAAAGAACCGGAAGGCAAATACACAGCTACAAGCAGGCAGTCCAAACAGCCCCTGGAAAACACAGGCCAACACCAAGCATGGGGGCTGCAGGCTCCCTGGGCGTGGGGTCACAGCCTTCCTCAGAGGCAGCCCAGGCTCCTAGAGATTTTGCATCAGGGCTAAACACACAGAACTGGATTCCCTGGAGATTCCAGAAAGCAACAGAGGCATTAGTGCAGTTAGGTGAGCGCTTTATTATGAGCTATGCATCTAATGAACATCACAGTCTGTGGGAACAGCAGGGCTCAGAGGTACGACGACCTGCTGGTCTTTTTGCTGGGCTGGGGCTCACAGGGCAAGAAGCCCTCTTCCCTGCCAGCCCCTCCCTGAGGGGCTGAGACAAGGAGACAAATACCTACGGGGTGTTCTCAGCCCACCCCCTTGCCCCTCTGCGGAGGAGGAAAAAAGCCCAGGACTGCCTTCCAGAGCACAGGACTGGACAGGAGGAGACGTGGGCACCAGTCCCAGCTCCGTCCTCAACTTCTGGGTAACCTCACTAAGCAGCCGTTTCTTCATGACATTGCTGAAAGGGAGCTCTGTGGTCACCTAAGGCTTGGGGATTCCGGGGGAAGGGGGGTCAATTAGGAGATTAGACAAATTTAGCTGCCTCCCCACTTTGCCATCAAGAACAATAGGTTGGTGGTCTGACAGTGACAGAAACAAAATGGGGAAAATCCAACATTGGTGGGAAGGCACGTGCACTTTTATTAATGCACATTCGGTGAAGATCATCTCCCCGTTGCTAAGCACCAGCTGTACACACACAGTTACTATTAGAAAGTTAATCATGGAAAATGCTGAGGTCTCTTTCCCCAGCCCGGCATCTCTCAGCTCCATGCTACAATTTCATCTTCTGTATAATGTTACGGGACAGTGCCATTGGCTCCGTGCATTCCCTTGTCTCAGGCCTTTATGACCTTTCCATTCCCTTCAAGCTGCACGCCACGTCAGCCCTACAGAGCTCTAAGACATGCTGGCCTCAACCTGCGCCTGGCCCAGACCAGCACGCCGACATTTTCCATGCAGCTGCACCAGCCAGCAAAATGCTCAGGGGTGATTAAGACAACTTGCTCCATCACCCACATTGCTTTAGGAAAGAGAAAAACAGTACTAGCCCCACCTGGCTGCTGATGCTATCCACACACCATCTCTACCCAGAGATGAAAGGCCAGAGCAAAAGCTGCTTCTCCATCCCTGACTTGCAAAGTATGGATTATTTCCCACCTTGCACATTTGAAGCCCCCCTCATAAAAGGCTTAGTACGTACTCGTCAGTCAACACCCCAGGGAGCAGATAATTGATTTTTTTTGTTTTATGATTATTTGGGAGCACTGGTTCCCATTCCATTAGCCTGAATAATCGAGAGGAGGCTGCAAAAGAGTATTAATATCCCAGCCAAGGTCACCCAGCTCCCTCCTGCTGCCTCTCTAACCCAACGCCTGAGTTATTGTAGTTTTTATTAATAGCAAGAAGAATAAATACCATGAGTGCTTATAAAGCAAATTAATTCTTCTATTACCTCAACAGTTAAGGCCTTCCCTGGTGAAACACAGAATGGAAAATGTTTTCTAAGGTTCAAGCTAGAAATCTGTTGACAAGGTAAGTGCCTTCTGTTTCACACTAAAAGTGAGAAAAGGGACATGTTTGAGGGTACAGAGTGTGCGGTCTGGGGCTGGTTTGGGCTGGGTTCCTAGCTCCACTGGCTGTGTGACCTTGGGCAAGTCACTTCACCTGGCAGGTTCCCACATCACACAGGAGCCAGTGAAGACTCCACGGAAGGATGTACTTAAAGGTCCTGGCGCGGTTTCCGGCATGCAGCAGCACTCCCTAAACGTTAGCTACCATTATAACAGTTATTAAGCATAATAACATCTCAAGTACGATGATGTGATCTCTTTGGTCCCCATGCCAACCCAGGAATGCAGACTAGAATGGTGTGTCATCTGCTCTCCCTCAGCCTGCCCTCTGTGCAGCACTCACCCCAGCGGGGTCCACCAGCCAGCCCACACCATACAGTCCTTGTTCCTGGAGCAGCTCACCCCATGCCTGCTCCCTCACCCTGCCTCCTCACCTAACGAGAGGAAAGGGCGCTACTAGCCCCACTTTAAAGAGACAGCCTCTGAGGCATCCAGGAGACTTTCTCAAGGACTGCCTGGAGGGAAAGGCACAGATTAGAGCTCGGGTGACGTCCTGTGTTGGGATGGGCACCATTTCTCCCAACAACCCTGGCCTTTGGAAGGCATCGAAATCTCAAAAAGCTCAGCTAGAGAAAATTCTTTCAAACTTCTCAATATAGCTACTCCCCAAAGTCCAAGAGCCTTACTTGTCATTTGTTTATTTAGCAATTACTGGGCATCTGCTGCATACCAGGCTCTCAACTGGGCACTTGGGACACAGAGTGACCAAGACAGCCAAGGTCCCTGTCCTCATGGGACCTCACTGGAGGTTAGCAGACAAGGATCAAGCCAAAACAAAGCAAATAATGACAAATCATGATAAGGGCTTTAAAAGAAGCAAACAGGATGCTGAAATAGAGAATAACAGAATCACACACTATAAAATCTTACTTACATGTTGTGTTTATTATGTATTTTCTATCTCCCCCCAGTAGAATTAAGCTCTTTAAGGGCACTGATTTGTTTCTGTTCAATACTATGTGCCCTATACCTCGAATAATGTGTATGAATGCACAATAAATATTTGTTGAATCAGTGTGATTGGAGGATCAGGAAAGCTTCTCTGTCCCAGTGGCTAAGAGTGACAGATGAGAAGGAGCCAGCATACAAAAAGCAGGCAGAACAATGATTCTAGCCACCTGAAAACAGCACATGCAAAGGCCCTGAGGTACACAATAGCGAGGCATGTTCTTCGTACACAGGATTCTAGGGGCAGACAATATCCAGGACAGACTGGCACTTTTGTGACACCCTCATCCAAAAGCAACCTTTAAAAAGCCCCAGGATGCACCATCTTCAATTCAGCAAATCTCTCTGAGCCTCATCTCCCATCTTCCACTACCACATTCTTGCCCTCGTCTGGTTTCCTTAGTTTCCATCCTGGTGCCTAATTCCTGGTGGCAACAAAGTGCAAGGTTAGAGGCAGGCACACTAATGCTAGGAAGCCAGGATTTCAACTCCAGCTCTACCACTCACTGCTTCAGTGATGTGGTTACTTAACCTCTCTGTGCCTCAGTTCCCACATCTCTAAACCATGGATAACAGAGAACCAATTCTGAGAGCTGCTGGAAGTATTAGCGAAGTTAAAATATGTGAAGCTCTTAGTTCAGTCCCTAACACATAGGTGGTACCCAGTAAATGTGAGCATTATCTGTATCTATTTTAAGCATTATCATTTTTATTATTAGAGTCCCCTTTTCCACCTGGTCCCTTGGGAGTGATGACTGGGTAGATGAATGACACCCACCTCAATACCTCATCTAGATTCCCAAACACCCAACCCCTCTCTGTGGTTATCAGTCAGATGTGCCCATCCCAAATCTTCACTCAGTACAGTGCTGTCCAGGGACCCAAAGAGGACTCAGGACCTCCTAGATGTTCCCACAAGCCATTTCCAACTGGCTCCTCGAGGCCACCGCTAGCACCTTGGGGCAGAATAGAGGGGTTCTGTCATCCCACAGGGGGGTTCTGCAACCATGCTGAGACTTGCATTCCTGCAGCTGACATTCTTTCCTTTATTTAACTTCTTAAAAAACACCCCCAATGTTTTGCCTTTTCAATTTGCCTCTCCTCCCCCTCAACACCCCCCACATGCCCCCAAATCCTCAGTAGTTTCAAAATGGAATAACTTTTGGGAAGTGCATTTAAAGATGCTAATTTAAACACACATGTCAGACAAGGCAAGGTGGAATCAGCGTTTTCTTAGCAACAGCCCCTCACCCACACCTCCCAGCTGCTGCTGCCCAGGAGCAGGGCTTGAGCAAGCTGGCAGGGCAGCGGGGTATGGAGGGAGCAGAGTTGGGGGCCCTAGCTTAAGGCCTGCCTCTGGCCTCTACCCTCGGAGGGTGACCTGCAAAGTCTCAAACTCTGCTGACCTGCCAACTGTACGAGCAATGGATCTCAGGGCAGCCACCTGGTGAAGTACACCTGGGGATCACATTGTGAACTTATAGAGCTGCTAACACAGAGAGCTCTAATTTCCTTCAATAAACCCAAAATCTTCCCTTTGAGTAAGCTTCATGCATTAAATAGCAGCACGTACTATCAAAGCATAATAAGACTCCTTTCCCTGTTGTTCACATCATAACAGGAAGCACAGGTCCCATCGAGGGGCAGAGTCATGTCTCCACGTGGCAGTGTAAAAGGTGCCCCCCTTCACACAGTCCTCCTGAATCTCCCTCCCCATCCTCAGATGGGGATATTTTCCCTCCCCCAATTCTCTCACAGCAGCTCTCCCCGCTCTCACTCACGTAGCAAGATGACAGTCAAGCCAGTGCACATCTCGTCTCCCCCCAGACTGGCACATCCTGGAGAACAGAAACCATGTCTCACTCAACCCTGGATCTTCCTCCACTGCACTCACATCACAGACACATGCACACAGTCTCTGCCAGAACGCCTGGCACACAGTAGGTGCTTAATAGTTATGGCTTGTTAAGGTGAATCACTTTATAAATGCAAGAGAGGACCTCATCCATTTGAGGGAACAGTGAAAAAGAAAGCAACACTGGTGTTAAATAAGACAGCTCCCAGTTGGTTTCATTGGTAAATTTGGCTTTTCATATGTTGGGTTTGCTTAAAATGGAGGTATATGAATACTCATACAAAAAGACAAAGACAGACGCTCAGACACAGGAAACGCAAGCCGGGTACCCCCATGCAGGAGAGAAATTCCCACACTGGTGATGTGTAGTCAGGATGGTGTCAGAGAGGAGAGGCTGGAGTACAGAAGTGCTACTGAAAGAACATACATGTGCCTTGTATCTCTAAGTGTTTATTTCAAGACATTATGAAGATATTCTGTTTCTTGATTTGGGTGTTGGTGACGTGGGTATGTTGAGTTTATGTAGACGCATAGACTTTGTGGTGTGTTCACCTCTCAGTATCATATTACAGTTCAATTAAAAAGTAGAAAAGAAATGATTAAATAATATTTCCCCCACGGGAATGTATCTGCGCTGTCCAAGTGAAGTCAATGCAAGAAGAGAATTTGTTTTACAAAAATTCACTCTACAGAGAACTCAGGTGCTGACACCTAGAAAGTGAGAGGAGTCTCCACTGCGCAAAGGCCGGTAGTGGGAGTGCGCGCCGTGGAGAGGGAGCACAGGGCACGCGATCAATACCACAGGCGCAGAGAACTGCCCCTCAGGCAGCAAGAGGAGCAGCTTGGACGGAGTCTGCTCTTCATCCCCGATCGACAGAGCTCAAGAATCCAAATGTCCAGGAAGCCAAGAATGTGCAAACTACACACTCTCGGAATAAGAAGAAGGCTGTGACTTGCTCCTCCGGGCATCTTCAAATGCCTTAGAGTTTCTGACGCTCTCGAGATCACACAGGAACCCGATCCTGATTTTAGAAACCTTGGCATGGTGGTGGGTGCGTGCAGTGTTCTGAGTTCTGAATGATTTACAGCCCTGGTGACTCAGTTCTAGAGGAGAAAAGGAAAATGCCAGGCACACTGATGCAGCTCTGGGTTGCTTTTTTGCTTTATTTAGGGCAGCACCTAGAGACTGAGGGGTCTGAGCCTAGTTATCCATGAGCCACTCTCCACCCACATCTTCTCCAATTGATGTCAGATCATAACGGACAACCAGAGGCACTTGACAGCGAGAGAAGGCTCTGAGGAGGGCCTGAGGGTCAGGTAGGAGGCGAGAGGAGGACACATTTCCTCTAGAAACTGGGGTCAAGGGCAGTCACAGACGCTGCACAGACACGAGCTCCAGCCTCCCTCGGTACCAGCCGGCTGCACCACCATCACTGCCCGATTCCCCAACCAAGTCAATACCTAACCACCAAGGTCTCAGCCCCCAAGGGAGGCCAGACAGGGTCACTTTCAGGAAGGCAAGGGGGTTAATAGTTTTCTTTGGAGAAGCTTGTCTAGAGAATCATTACCAGAACTTAATTTTATAGCCACCTTGTACAGGTTAAAATAAGATGAAATCAACATTTCCTGGGCCTCATGCAGTTGTAATTGATGTAATTTGACATGCATTTATGGAGCACCAGTTGTGTTCCAGACATTGTAGTAAGTCCTTGGAATCAGGTAGCGAGAATATGAAAAACAAAAACTCTCTCCAGAAGAGAACACATACCCAGTTTCTGCTACACCATCATGGTCGGAGCATATTTTCCTGTGGATCCCTTAAGGCTCCCTGACTGTGCTTTTCCTGCAGCATCCAGAGGGGGCAGGGTTAGAGACTCGGTGGTTCATCACTAAATCTACTGAATGAAAATGACAGGCCTTACAAATACTTTCTAGAAGCCCTGCCATCATTCGCCCACCCAGGTCTGGTACTTTTCCACAAGCTGTGTAACATCAGTCAGTATAAGCTCGACTGCCTGGTCACATCCACACAATGGGACCTTGGGTTCCAGGGTGGGTCCAGTGAGTCTGGTCAAGTCACCTCCACTCTTGGGGCTCAGTGTCTTCATCTGTAAAGTGAAGAGATTGACACTGTCTCTAATTTTCCTTCCGAGTTCTGGCATTCCATGATGCCTTGTGCATCCCAGGTAAACGGGAGTTGCCTTCCGCTATTCATCGATGCAAAAGAAGTCAGACATTACCCCTCCTCTTTTCTAGCATGGCTCCTTTTTGTTCAGGTTCCCACCTCTTCTCTACACTGCCTTGGGCCTCAGGTAGGCTGAGCCCATTCCCTCGCCAGCTGATGGGTGCTGTCTAGTCTACATCAATGGGCATTCCAATTCCACCTGCCACTGACTGTGTTAGGGGTGGGCAATTGGCTGAGTTCCAGTCAATGAGATAGATGGAGAACTTGTTGGGGAGCTTTCCCAGAAAGGTTTCCTCTCTATAGAAAGCCCTCCAGAAGAGATGGTCCCTGCCCTGCTTCAGCACTGCCATGACCAATGTGATGCCTGGAACTGCTGCAGCCATTTTGCAGCCATGAAAGCAAACAGACTTAAGATGAAGCTGTCACTAAGGACAGCAGAGCAGAGAAACAAAAGGATCCAGGGCTTCAACCACATCACTCAGCCACTGAGCCATCTACACAGGAGGGCCCCCACCCCCACCCGTCACTTCTCTCTACTTATGAAACATACACTTCCTTACTATTTAAGCCAATTTGAGTCAGTGTTTCCCATTACTTGCAGCCAAAAGCATCCTAACTACTATAGTGGACCACCAATTTGAAAAGAATAAAAGTATTCTAAAACATGAAACACTCAACACTAAAACTATACTACACACAGCTGAATCTTCCTTTAATGTCTAGGAAAATGTTGTAGGACACCATCTGCATAGAGGTTACCCTTTCAAACAGATCACTCACACCCCTTTCGTTTTTTCCTCATAAGCCAGTAGCATCCAGATATTTACACTATGCAGTTGCTAGGTTTCTGGACAAGTGCAAGTGGCCCGAATAGTCCAACAAGAAACAGCACTGACTTGCCCTTCCCTGTGGTAACAATAGGCACAGCCATGAACTCAAGTACAAGAGCAGATGAGTAGAAATCGGCACCTTGAACGTAGAACTCTCGGTTATGTTGGTGGGTCTGAGCTTTCAAAGTGTTATCCGTCCTGTTCTACCCGTGAGTGAGACCTAGCCTTCTCAATCTGCTTACCAACTGAAAGAGTTCAGCAAAATACCAGACAGAAACATAGGCTTCCTCCTCTTCTCTCTTCTCTCTCTCATTCTCCCCCTCCTCATCAAGGTAACAAAAGAAAAAATAATTAAGTCAATGACATTAAACGGTGCTACCATGTGCAATAAAAAACACCTCCCAAGTCTTCCATTGCCATTTCCTTTTTTGTGCACATATAGTAAACAGCATTAGAGGGAAATAATGCTGCACATACTTCTGGGAACACGTCATGTCCCTTTAAGACAAGGCCCACTGTTCAGTTCCATTCTAGGCCAGGGCTCCAGTTTCAAGCCCAAGGTCCCCTTACTGCCTCATGCAGTATTAATACAGCCCTGGCATGCTCCCAAATTTGCACTGTAAACCATAATCGGGGTCAGCTCCCACAGGACAAACTTGTTTGGGGCTCCCTCTTCACTTCCCAGGAGGGCCCGCCCCCTCTCCAAGGCTAGGCCACCCCTTCCCCACGGTTCCCCACCTGCAGCCTCAGCCAGGGGAGCACACATGGGCTCTTCAACAAGCCGTTAATAGCCCCAGCATGGAGTGTCCTCTGTGGGCACTGCTTACAACAGCAGATGAAGGCGACAGTTCTGTGGGCAGTCACAAGGCGGGGCGCACTCAGACATCAGAGCCCCAGCCCAACTCAGGGTCACCTCTGCAGCAGGCCTAGATGCACCATGAAAACCCCCAGGCTGGGTGGTCTCGTGGGTCCTCCCCAGATGTGCTGAAAGAGCTCACGTGCTCTCTCTCTCTCTTCTCGCTCTCTCTCTCCCTCTCCAGATAACCAAGGCAGGGTCTTTCTATGGTGTTTTTCTAGAAGAGCCCATAAACCATCTCCATTTATTAAAGAGACAGAGAAGTGAGGCTGGCAGGGGTGGGAGAGGAGAGGCAAGGCAAAAAAAAGAACAAAAAGATGGTGGTACAGCTGAGTGGGCCCCACAGCAGCCCTCAAACCCATGGACTTGAGTGGCTCCGTGCTGCACAGAGAGCCTCCCATCGCAAGTCAGGAGGCCTCCCAGGCTCAGCCCGTGATGTCATCTGCGGATACTCCCATCTCTAAGGTATCATGTGGTGTGTCGGGGAAAGACCAGGCTCTGGACACAATCTGTCTGAGTTCGCATCCCAGATCCACTACTCAGGAGCTGCATGACTGACCTTGGGTATGATGTTTAAATACTATGTACCTCAGTCTCCTCATCTGAAAATTGGGAACGAGAATAGTGCCCACCTCCTGGGGTTGCTAGTGAGGATGCAACGCCGTGCCTGCACATGGTAATTGTTCAGCCCCTTTCTCAGAGCTTGCCCCTAATTGTGCCCGTGAGAAGGGCTCAGCTCTAAGTAGAGAGTAGAGCTGAGATGTTCCCTCCAAAATCCAGCAATTCCTCACTACATTAAACACGGAATTACCTTTACGATCCAGTAATTTCACTCCTAGGCATATAACCAAAAGAATTAAAAACAAGTGTTCAAACAAAACCTTGTACACAAAGTTTCATAGCAGCATTATTCATGATAGCCAAAGGTGGAAACACCCCAGTGTCCATCACAGAGGAATGACTGAACAAGATGTGGTAGATCCATATGACAGAGTATTACTGAGCCACGGAAAGGAAGGGAGACCTGATACATGTTATAACATAGGTGAACCTTGAAAACAGGATGCTGAGAGAAAGAAGCCAGGTACAAAGGCCATATCTTGTAGGCTTCCATATATTGGATGATCCATAGAAGCAGAAAGTAGGTCCATGGGTCCAGGGGCTAAGGGAAGGAGGAAATGCGGGGTCACTGCTAACAGACAGGGGGTTTCTATTTGGGGTGTTGAAAGAGTTCTGGCATAGACAGCAGTAATGACTACACAACATTGTGATTGTATATTTTAAAATGGCTAAAACAGTACATTTTATGGTATGTATACTTTGACACACACACACAAAAGAACCCAGAAAAGGCGTAGCACTCGGACCCTTCTCCCCTGAGACCTCCTGCATGACGGGGGAATGGCGGACAGAGGGACCAGTGTTCGGGGTTGGGGGACTGCTGTTATGCACTGAGCTCCACTCCTGCGCCCATGCCTGCCCCCTCCTTCCCCGCCCACACTGCCTGTAGTTTCTCTCCTATGCCATGTAGGTCGTCCCCTCTGGGCCTTTCTTGTGTTATTCCCTCCACCAGGAGTGCACCCCCTGCCACTCCAAGCACCCTGCCCACTCCCCTCATGCCCCAGGACCCAGCTCAAGCACTGCCTGCTTTGTAAGCCTTTCCCTTGAGCTGCCTTTTCCCAAGTTGGGTTGGGTGGCCTCCTCTGGGCTCCCACCTTGGCACCCCCACTTACCCTTATCAAAACACTGCGTTCTGTGCATTTCCCACAGAGCCCCCTCACCCGACTGCAAGTTCTCCCAAGCAAAGGCTCCATCTAATTCCCCCGGTATCCCTACAACCTAGCACAGAATAATCACATAAATGAAGGGACGAGGTAAAATTACAGACTATTATCTAGAAATCATGAGAAAGGAAGTAGAAAGTAGTATAAATAATGGAGATTTGATTCCGAGATCATCTAACCCCAACCCCAACCCCCATGCCAGAAGCCACCCAGAAAAAAGGACCTTGAGACTCCAAGCAGGCAGTGACCAGGCCAATTCAAAGTGCCAGAATGAGCCCCTATCAGAAAAGTCGGGGGCTGGGGAGTGGAAAGGTCCTGAGCTCACGTTAGAGCACACAGTCTGGCCTCAGATTCAGTCTCAACTACATGGATCAAGGGAGCCAGGCACTAGGTCTTTCCCATCTCTTATCCCATTCAAACCTGCAAAAGTCAAACCATCCCACAGAGGTGGAAACTCAGGCTCCAGGAGGCAAGCAGCAGGCCCAGGTCACTTAGCTAGTATGCAACACTGCAGGCACAAAAAGCCAAAACTTGTGATTTTAAAATTCCTTTCCTCTTCTTCCCACAGAGTCCAAACAGTTGGCTCTCCACTCCTCTCACCAACAGGAGAAACACAGGCACTGCTGAAGAGTAGATCCTCATGGTACTGGACTTACACATCGGAGGCCAGGGTGGTCCTGTTCTGAGAAGGCACTTCAAACAATGAAGCTACTGCCCATGATGAGAAGCAGGACAGAGGAAAGAAAGATCTTCAGGGAAAGACACCTCAAGACTGGTCCCAGCCACTTCACTATTTGTGTGTCTTTGAATAAGTCTATACCTCTCTGGGTTCTCTTTTTGTAAAACAACTGTTTTTAAAAAGTAACCTAAGTCTAGTATGAAACGGAGTAGATGGTCTCCAGGATCACTTCTAGCTCCAGGGCTCTAATTCTGTAATGACTAACACTTGTCCTGGAAGGCTCTGGAAAAGTGGCCATCTTGCCCATAATCACTTAGCAAACTCATGGCTGGGAACAAACAGCGTCGCCCATCAGGGTGACATGATATGCAAAGCTGAGATACCAGCAACCTTTCTCCTTGAGCTTCTTACACCTGCTCCCCACACCTCTCCTGCCCCAGGAGTGGACAAGAAAGCAAAGACACATTGATGCTACTCCTACCGTGTGTCCTATATGAGATTTTCAGTATAACATAGCTTGGAGTACCCAAAATTCTGTCCTATTCACCCACTGTTTGGTTTCTGCCATATCTGTATGCCCTACACTAAAATTCACTGCACATTATTCTTTAAATCAACTTTAAATTCTCTCGCTTCTTTAAAATTAGCATTGTCCTGAGCAATAATGTCTACGAAATCACGAGCTCTGATGTGCTAGTTCTATTTTTTCATACATGAATTCAAAAACACGACTATAATAAGAAATTTCGTCTGTGTCCCACCAGTGTGGGGATGCTGCAAAACATAGCATTCGCTCACTTAGTCTTCATCAGCAAACCTCTCAGGTCAATGCTATTTTCCACCATTTAGAGAAGGTAAACTGAGGCTCAGGGAGGCCAGTGTTTGAGGCAACACAGCAAAAGCAGCACTGCTGGGCTTCAAATGCGGGTGTGCCTGATTCCAAATCCCAAGATTCTGCCATTCTTGTAAGCATCCAACTTGTCTACAGGCTACAGGGGTGAATAAAAGTCAAGAGACTGTAAATAACACTGACGACCTTTATCACCTATTCTACTTAATCCTGTCGTAAGAACCTGACAGCAAGATTTTCCATGATAATCTGAAACAAGAGTAATTCATCTAAGCATAAGCAACGCTGACAGCCAGAGTAGCGGAATGGAGAAGAGATCGCTGTCTGAGCCCAGATGGGTTAGCTCCATGGGCAGGTCTCCCTCCCCGACACTGGCAAGGTCACAGTTTATTCCTCATCCAGGCAACAGTAGGTTCAGGCTGTCCCAGTCCAAAGGCTGCACCACTGGCCCTGCCAGCCCTCCCGAAAATGCACAGCTTAGTCACAAGGGCCTCTGACTGTGCCTGTGTGTGACTCAGCACACATCCCTCAGGCCTCCTGGGAAAACAATGGTAAGAACTCATGGGGTCAGCGGTGTCATCCGTGAATGCAGGAATGCCCAAGCCTTCACACGCCAAACTACCAAACAAAAGGGCTTCCACCTCAGCCCGGAAAATGGGAGAACTGGGAGGGCTGGCGCCCAAAGCCACCTCGTCCGACCACTGGTAGGAGAGCATAGGAAAACTAGAGCCAGGGAAGAGGCACTAAGGGACTTGCTCAAGGGTACTTAGCTGTGTCAACCCCGGGCTGGATAGAAGTGCCCTCATCTCAGGCAAGAGCCTTGGTCCTAGAGTCACATGGTTTCTGGCAAAGTCAGCATCCACAGGTATAATACTTCTTTCTGCCCACATTGCATGGAGGAAATTGTCAATTACAGAGCCATCCCCTAAATTCAGGAATCAATAAAGTGTAAGTGGAGAGCCCAGTCACCCATATGAATTCAACGACAACAATAACAAAGAAAAATGAAAAGGAAAACTATCCAGCTCATTATCCCTCTGAAGTGTTTTGCAGTACCAAGTCAATATGCATCAGAAATAATCTCCTACAAAAAGCAGCAACTGGGAGGGAAACGCACTGAATAGACGTTCCCAGAGAGAAGACACTTGCCATGCATTTCAGCGTGATGTGAAACCCCACCATGTGTCATGCAATGTGTCGACTGCGGAAGGATCTCCCCAAGCAGGCACGTGCTAAGATGTCATTTGACTCCAACACAAGATGACTTTGAGGCTCTCCACGATGTGTACAAAAGGGGCAGATTTTCTCCTGCAGAGCAGTGGGCTCTCTGGACCATCTGACCAAATAGGGAGGGCAAGAGGCTGGCAGCAGATGAGGGACTGATCGGCAAATGAAAAGAGAAATGTGTCCCCTACCAAGCACACTCCCATTGGGTAGGAAGGAGCTGGGGTCATTATATTTCTTCCCAGATCTTTTCTTTACTCACTTAAGCCTGGAAAACATCTCCCTCCCTCCAAGTTTTACCCACCAGGAACCAGTCAATGGTCAAATCCCACTCAAAAGAGAAAACACAGGGAGCTGGCCCCATGGCCTATTGGTTAAGTTCAGTGTGCTCTGTTTTGGTGGCCTGGGTTCGGTTCCCTGGCACAGACCTATACCACTTGTTGGTGGCCATACGAAATAGAGGAAGACTGGTACAGGTGTTAGCTCAGAGAGAGTCTTCCGAAGCAAAAAAAGAAAAAAAGAGAGAGAGAGAACACTAAAATATTGCATGTACTGAATATTTTTAAGGCAGGGTTAAGAGTTCCTGGGTATGTTTCCATTGGGGAGGTAAGGGGGAGGTAATGGGGTAGTTAAATGATTTACAGCAGGATTTTAAAATGTCTTCATTCAAGTAATCTCTTGCTTATAGATAAAGCAAATGAGATGTAAAGAAGCAAATGCTTTTTTGAAAGTAATCTGGCTAGTCAACAGTAGAGCCAAAAACCAGAGTCCAAGTGGAAAAATCTAGTTATTTTAATGAAACTCTCCCCTTAGCACTATGAGACCCTGAATTCTGAGCCCAGGACATCTGATGATCCTGAAAGGTGGCCCCAAATACAGCCATGCCGTTCTGCATATATTCTCTTGGCACCTGGAAACACTCTTCCTTGGCTCTTCTACCATCTGTAATTAATTAATTCTATAACTCTTGTTGATGACTTTCTCCTCCGCAGAAATAGAAGTTCTCTTTTATGCTCAGGATAGACATAGTAAGTGCTTAAAATTATTTGTAGAATGAAGGAATGCACGTGTGTTTCTGATGAAGAACACTCATGCATTCCCCAAACATGGGCTGACCATCTGCCCCATGATAGGCCCTTGCCTTCTTCACCCTGGGAAACCACCCAGTGTTGCTAACATGCCCATAGTGTCCTCACAAGGTCATGTCACACATGTAGGGGATTCAACAAGGTAAGACACAACCCTGACGCAAGGGCACCAGGCAAGCTGGAGCTCTCTGGTCCAGTTTCCTGTCCCCATTCAATGACTACATGGCTTTGGACAAATAACTTCTCTAGGACTTGACTGCTTCATATGCAAAAACAAGCTAAACAAGAAGAAGAAAGGCATCCCAGGATGGGGAACATCCAGGGCTGGAAGGACTCCTGAGGATCATAACCTCCTTGAGTTTCTCTTTCTTCCATATCCCACCCTCCACCCTTCTTTGTGCCAGGCTCTGCCCCTCCCTCTCCTCTCCTGTTCCCTCCCTGCAAGATTCACCCACCCCTATGAAAGCGTCACTCTTCCAGCCACTGACCTTCAAAGATCCCTCTGATCAGCATCAACTAGGTTTTCCCAAACTCTGACAAAGGAGGGAAAATTGCCGCTGCTTAGGCTTTGGCTGTGAGAGAGAATCATCTGTCACTTATTGACAACTTATAGCAGAAATGTGAGAGGGACATGTTATGGGGTGGTTCCAAATGTGTGGCTATTCCTTCCAACCCTGGGCCTACCTCTACTGGCTCTCTAATGCAAATCTCTGATAGGCATCCATTTTCCTTAGCTCTGTGCCTGAATACCCTACTACTGTCTAAAGGAGAGAGAACCTTCCCCTCTATTGATCCATCTACCCAAGGGCTAGCCCACTGTACTCCCCAGTGCTGGCCTCCTGACCAGCAGCCCCTGCCAAGGGCACACTTGAGCCAGGCAGCCATGTAACCCCAGGCCAGGCTTCCCCATCAAAGAGTAACCAGGCCTTCCCCAGCCTCTCCTAGGTGTGGCAACACCCAACCCCACACTCCCCCTGGAAACCTAAAGATATCATTAAGAAAAGTTTTAGCACAAAGATGATTGCTGTTATCTTAGCTATAAAGCCAAACAGTATAAACAGCCTAAACATCCCACACTAGACAAAGTCTGAAAAAGGGTGGTACAGCCACACCGAGAAGCAAGCAGTCATTAAAAATGTTTACAGACTTACAGCAGCACAGGGAATGTTAGAGCAACTGGGGATGGGGGAAAGGCAGCATACAAAATTGGATAAAGAGTACTATCATAGCTAAGGAAAAGGAAATAATTTAAACATCTGTACAGAATAAAAAGGCTTGAAGGAAATGCATCAAAAGGTAACCAATGGGTGTCTCTATGTAGAGAGACCAGAGATAAGGTCCCTCTTCTACCCACATTTATGTATATTTATAACAGCAAAATATAAACATTACCTTTGAAATACATCTCATTTCTCATGGAGAAACATATACTCAGAAAGATCAAGGATGTTTGCATCAAAAGATCTGAGTTTTAGGTCCGGGTCTGTCTACTCCCAAAGCTATGTGACCTTGAGATGTGAAAGGCCTCTTGCTTCTATTTCTCAGCTACAATCTATACCTACAACCCACATCTACAACCTATAACCTACCAACTACACCCACACCTACAATCTACAAATACAACCTAAATCTATAACCTATGCCTCTACCTACAACCTAAATCTACAAGCTAGAGAGTTCTTATAAGGGTGTGGGGATCACCCCGGGGGCCAATCTTTACATGAAGATGTTATGTGAAGGTGAGGCAGGAAATTACTATGATTTCTTGAGATCTACACACACATACACACTCCAATACCAAAAACATCAGTTTACTCCGTGGATCTTGATTCCAGAAGGAAAAGCTAACCTTCTAGAAGGTCCCTACCAGGGTTCAAAAGTCAAAATGGCCACCATGTGAGTCCTCTTCATCTACTGACAGTTCCCAGGACCTCTCAGGTTTGGTTCAAGAAGTTTATCACTCTTCTTTTGAAAAATACAGATACAAGACTTAAGTTAGTTTTTTTTTTTTAAAAAAGACAAAGAAAAGGAAAACACATGATGGCAGGCGCTTTGTGTGTGATTATTCAAATTGGCAACTACTCTTTCTCTAGAGATTAGGGTTTAGAATTTGCCCTCAGGTGAGGGCATGGTGGCGGGCATCTCGGAGCAGAAGGAAGCCAGCACACCTTCTTGTTAAAATCAGCAAGCAAGGGCTTTCCCAGAGGGCTTACATCCCGCCATGGTCTTTCCAGCGTTGTTCCAATAGCACTGAAGGAGTTGCCACTGAGACTCAGAGTCCCCGAAGACAAAAAGCTTCTCCTTTCTCTAACAGAAAACACTGCAAAAGCCAAGGTTGGGGTGTGGCTTCCCTCTGAAGGAGGATTTGAAATCCACCTCTACCAGGTGTTGGTAAATGACCATGGGCCAGTTACCTCACCTCACCAAGCTTAAATCTCCTCATTGATAACAGTAATATCAATATTTTTTAGCACTTAGAATGTGCTAAATACTAAAGCTAAGGCTCTTACATTCAAGAACTCATCTATTCCTCTCAACAACCCGATTATGAGAATAGCAACAGTACTGCTGTTATCACCCCCATTTTAGAGATGAGGAAGTAGAGGCACAGGAGGTGAGGAACTCCGCCAGGGTCCTCCGGCTAACTGGCAGTAGGCTGGGACTGAACAAGGCAGTCTGTCTCCCATGCTCTTACCATTACACTCTAACACATCTGTCAGCTGGAGGGTAAAAAAGCCCATTGGACAGGGTCATCATCTGGACTTCAAAAGCCAACTATCTAAAATGCCCCAGTAGGTCCTCAATAAACAGTAGTAGTATTACTAGTTTCCTCCCAACAGAAGCCAAACTCTGTACATTTCTTTCAACAGCCATCTTGACAATATTTTCTGTTGGATACAAGGAGGATGCATAATTCACCATAGCCAATGACTGGGAAAACAAACAAAAACCAGACTTTACTGTACAGAGCCTGAGGTCCTAGAGGCAAATGCCATGTCTGATTCTTTTCTGAGCAATTTGCTTGACCTGGTATCATGCCTGGCATAGAAGAGGAAATCATAGCTTATTGACCCTCACTTATTTCCTTCAAAGGGGCCCCTTGTTATTTTGTGTTCATGTTTATTTCCCAGAAACAGCCCTAAACACTGGGTATCACTAATTCTAAAATCTCCAAGGGAACACAGAGCCCCAGAGTTGAGGGAACCGTGTCACCTAACCCTCAACTCCCAAGATCTTTGAATTCTCTCTACATCCAAGCTTGTCTTCTCCATCCTTTCCTTTCACTTTCAATTTCAGTGACAAGAAATGCCTTCCTTTTGCTCCATCGTATGCCATGCCTCACCAGGACCACTCACTCAACAGAATCAAATTGAGTCTGCAATGCCCAAGCCTTGTTACAGGAGAAATCTCATCCTCACCAGTTCCCCATTGGCTCACCTTCCCCAAACCACAAACACACCAGAATGAGGGCTGAGAAGGGCTCTGCCACAGTCAAAGACATGTGACTTTGCTTAGAAAGTATATTCCATATCGAAACCCTCCCATGACTGCAAAAACAAATAAAAATCGCCCAGAATTCTCTTTCTTCTGACTTAGAGCCTCAGAATTTACTCGATGATGTCTGAAATCTCTCAGTCTCTCTTGCTCTCTGTCTCCCACTCTTCCTCCTTCTGTTCTGCCTTTAAAAGAAGAAATAATATTTTAAAAAACCTATTTAGCACTGAGAAACTGAGAACATTCTGTTATTTAGAATATAACAGCTCCTAAGGAGTCATTAAGACTCTTGGTGGCAATGCAGGCCCCACTGTCACCCAAATCATCACAATGGGTCATTCAGACCATAAACTGCTGCCTGCTCCTCGGTAGGCATGCACATTCTTTACGCCTCTCCCTCACTCTAATTTTTTGGCAGGGTTCAGCGGGAAGGGAATGGGCTTCGGTTATGATGATGGATGAGCACGCTGCTGGCAGAGTGGAGCCTCTGAGGAGCACTCTATACACACACACACACACACACACACACTCACACAGACACAATCCCCACCCTACACACACACTCACACACACACAATCCCCACCCTACACACACACTTGCACACACACACAATCCCCACCCTACACACACACTCAAGCAGACACAATCCTCACCCTACACACACACTCACACACTCTACACACTCACACACTCTACACCCTACATACACAATCCCCACCCTACACACATACTCCCACAGACACAATCCCCACCCTATACACACACAGAATCTCCACCCTACACACACATTCTGTACACAAGTTACACCCTACAGCCTCCTCACACACACTCACACATACTCACACTCTCACTCTTGGCCATCAGCACCCAAGAATGCCAACTGTGGTCTTGTGGGCCAGGATTCCCCACCGGGCTCTTTGGCCACTGAAGCACCCCTGTCGCTACTTTTCTCTGACCTCTTCCAACTCTGGAGCCATTATTGGTATCAGTATCCCCACATACACTCCTTAGTTAGCCAGATTTGAGTTCAAATCCCAGCTCCACTGCTTATTAGCCGTGTGGCCTTGGCAAAGTCACTTAAGCTCTCTGAACATCAATTTCCTCATGTGTGTCTTGGAGGATGCCAGTACCAAAGTCCAGGGCTAATCTGAAGCCAGTCCTCATTGGCCCAGCTAGACCATGAAGTCCTGAGTCTATGAATCCCCAAACACCCCCCTACCCTGGTCCTTCCTCTGTGGACCCCCTGGATCTTCCCACAACCTATGACCAAAGTATTAAGCCTGACTTAACAGGGGGCCTGTAGGATCCTGTTCCAGCTCCACAAAAAGCATCTAATCTGATTGACCCATGCCTGTGAGGGGCTGGTTGTTAAGATACTGATCTAGTGGGATGCTGCATGGGAACTGGTTAGCACAGGGCCTGGCATAGAGCCCCGCTTAGTACAAGTCACCTCTAAGGCTGGGCTGCTTTCTGAGCACGTCCCTCCTCCCTCTGAGCAGTGACCTGTCTCCTTTGTGCTACCAGTCATGGCCCTGCATCTATCCATGGAGCTGAAGAGATGCCAGTACAGACTGGTTGGTCCAGGAGAACCTCTGGGAAGAGGCTGGGGACTCTGAGACCTACACCACCCATCTACCAGCTCCCCCCACGGTAGCTAAGAAGCAGATGTCCCTGAGGAACTCTCTTATCTCTAATTCTCTTTCAGCTCCAGAACCTACAAGGTCATTCTCTCACTTGCCCTTCTCAGTTTCCCTGGGAGGGAGCAAGGGCAGGTGTTGTTATTTTGCATTTTACAGATACTGAAGCACCCGAGTCAGGAGGCTTGTCCAAGAACATGCAGTGATGGAGGTGGAATTAAAGCCTAGATCTCGTCTCCTGACCCCTAATCCACTAAATTACCTGCAATTCTCATTATACAGGTTAGGGAATAGACACCCAGATGGGATAAGTGAGTGGCCTAGGACTTCCCAGACAATGTATTGTGGAGGTGAGGCAGAACTGAGACTTGGGGACCAGAACTCTGTCCTCTCAAGGGTAGATCTGGGAGACAACTACAAGGAGAGGACCCAGGTCTGGCAGGGTCCCTCGTCCCCAGACATTCAGGCTCACCCTACTGCTAGCCCCTTCTATTTTCAGGGTCCATCAGAGATGGGTAACCCAGGCACTAGGGAGCCATGGGTTGGATCCCCAGCCATACTTCTCTGTTCTGAGCTCAGTCTGTGGGCACCAGGCATGGCAACACCCCATCTCAGAGTATCTGCACCACCTACCTCTGGGAACACTATAGCCACCGAGGGAAAACAGAGCAAAGCTCACTGCCAGCCCAGCCCTACTTAGTAATCTGCCCTTTGCATTGCCGGGGGAGCAGTGGGAATACAGCTGCAGTACCTGATGGTACATCTAAAAAAAGCCAGCTGAGGGGGCCCACAGACTCCCACCTGTCCTCTCCCACCCACCACTCCAGGAGAGGGGTGAGGAGCTGCTGCTTCTTTTTTCTCCCACCCCAAGAAGATCAATATGCTATGCAAAAACAACTTCATCTAGCAAAGTTCTGCTTTACACCTACCTCCATCTGGGCCATCCATCGTAGCATTCCGCTAATTCACCAATAATTCCTCCTAGAATCATCGTGATTGATTTCACAGCACTGGGTTGCCTCCCACCCGGCTGTGCCCCAGCCAAGTGAAGCTGAGTGGTCGCAGCCATGCTTAGCCCACAGGAGCTTTGAGTCAGGGGCCAGAGCCAGAGGGACACACACTAAGAACTGCCTTTTAGGGGAACAGGGGAAGGTAATGAGTTAAGTCTGTGATCTTTGAAAAGGGAAGTTCAGCTTGGTATCAATAAAACAGCTACCAATTATGGAACACCTACTATGTGCTAAGCACTTTGCAACATTTATCTCATTGATTACTCAGTGTAACATTTTACAAATGAGAAGACTCATGTGAAAAGATGTTGTCATAAGCCCAGGGACAAAATTCACCAGGACACAGAGCTATCTTTCCTAACAGGCCCTCCTTTGGGAAAAACTGTCACTATTCAGACTGAAATTCCTTCTGAATTATTTTCATAATGTTCAGCTTCTTGATAATGTACTCATGGATAAAAATAATGCTTAGCAGCTCTTTGGGTAAAATGATGATACTAATGTTAATTGTAGTGTTGGCAGTAGTAAGGCAGCACTAGTAACTGGAAATTATTATGCATTTTAATGGCTTTTGGGCACTGTTCTGGATCCTTTATATACAGTATTTTATTAATAATACTGTATCACTTTCAATATTTCTAAAAAGATTTTTGGCTAAGTATGCATATTAAAAATTTAAGAGTAATCACCAAGAGAATAGAAAATGATCTATAGTTTTTGAATCAGCAAAGGAAAAAAGGAGGGGATGTCCTCACGTCCCATCAACATGAGACAAGAAAGAAAAGAAGAGCAAAGGAAAGGACTGGTAAACAGAAACGCAAAATAAAACAGTAGGAAAAACTCAGAAATTATATCAGTAATTATAATAAACATAAATGGATTAAATTTACCTATTAAAAGATAGAGATTATCAGACTGGATTACAAAGTTAACAAAATTCAATTAAGTGATGACTACAAAAGACATATCTAAAGCAAAATCTTATTGAAAGGCTGAGAATAAAGAGACAGAAAAGAATACACCAGGAAAACACTAACCAAAATAAGACTAGTATAATATGTAATGATTGTCATTCAAAACTAATTTGAGTCCTTAAAACTAATTTGGGTCCTCAAAACAGTGCCAGGTAGATCTGAAATCCCTATTTTACATAAAGAGGCTAAAGAATCTAACACAGGTTAGGCTACTTGCCAAGGTCACACAGGCAGCAGGGGCGAAAAGAGGATCCACACTCAGCTTTCTCTTACTCCAAAGCCCTTGTTCTCAACCACAACACTCTATTGTTCTAAGTAACATTACCCTGGGAGATATTTAGTGGGTGGAAAATACATGTGCCATAACCAAGGCCTGGAGTATGAGTAGGGGAAATGGAGAAAGGGTCATGAGTCACTAAAGAAATAAGAAAGAACAATCTACTGATTCTCAATCCTGGAAGAAGATTAGTTA
This sequence comes from Equus przewalskii, assembly GCF_037783145.1. Lineage (NCBI taxonomy): Eukaryota > Metazoa > Chordata > Mammalia > Perissodactyla > Equidae > Equus > Equus przewalskii. Next base: position 64,930,440 of record NC_091831.1, read on the forward strand.
GAACACCTAGGGGAGCTCTAAGAAAAGGTCAGTGATTTGGGCCCCAGACCAATGAACACAGCATCTCTAGGGGTAAGGCCCAGGCAACAGTATTTTTAGAGCCCCAAAGTGATCCTAACATACATGCAGGGTGGAGAACAATTTATCAGTACACAAACTCAAGGGCAAGTCTGCTAAAAGATACAGGGTACTTTTAGGTCGCTGTGGAAAGCAGGAATTAGATGACCCTCCAACCTCTGCCCTCCTACCTACAGCTGGAAAAAGAAATAATTAGAATGAGGGGAGATATGTCACGCCTCTCCCACACAGCAAGAAGAAACCAAGGGAACATCTGGGAGAAGAGCTGGCAGGAACCCTGTGCTAACACCCCCTCCCTGCTTCTTCAAGAGAACAGAATGAATGGCAGAATCCTGGTGGTGCAGAGAATCTTACAGGAAACTTACAATGGACACTAGACTTGGTTGAGTTAGAACTACCTCGGAAACTGTAAAAATATTCATTCCTGTACCCTTGCCCAGGAGGGGAATCTGATTCTATGTATCGGGCCCAAGCCTGGGAAATGGCATTTTTTTAAAAGGTACTCAGAGAGGCTTTTGGAGAAAGATGGCAGGGTGTAGCCAGATCACAGTAACTCCATGCCCCAATACATAATTAAACAAAAAAAAAAAGGACGAGAAAAACCAGCAGCGATCAAACAAAGAATGCTATCAACATTCATCCAGCAGGGAGGAGAACTGGGGTGAGGGTAGGGGAACAGGATTTGGCATGACTTTCGAGCTTGCTGTCCCCACCCCACCCCCAGAAGCATTACTGCTGAGACCAAAATCCTGAGATACTTCGCTAGTTGTAACATTTGGAAAAAAGCAGACTTTGGCTGTATGCAAGCAGGATGATCGTATCATTTTTTTTCCCTTTTCTGACTTGATAGGGAGAGAGATGAAGAGAGAAATTGGAAACAACTGTAAAACAGTGTGAAGAATTAGGGGTTTCTCTCTGTCACAGAAGCATGGGCTCCAGGGTTCAATGTTTAATTAAGGAGATCATGTAAATGTTAAAGGCATCCCCTCATGGAAGACGGTACATCCTCCATGAGTGGAACGAACCTTGGAACAGGACATCTAACAAAATCTCGGGAAAGCAGCGTGCAGTCCTACCCAAAAGAACACAGAGCTCTGAGCTCTTACCCTCCCTCGTCTCCAGGTTCCCCTACCGTGCTCTCGGGCATCAGAAATCATCTCAAACTTCAGCTCAGACACCAAGGCAGAGATTTTAGATCAATTACAAAAGGAGTCATAAAGCACCTGCCCAGAGTATCAGAGCTATTGGAAGGACTAGACACAGCTACAGAAGTTCAGCATAAGCAAGGTAAAAACAATATGGCATTTGTATACACATACTACAGGGGAAAAACAAGGAACATAGCACCAAGAAGATGAAGAACCCCATTTAGAAGAAAACAGAAAAAGAAATAGAAGAAATTTCCTACGAATGCTTAACGCATAGAAGAAATTAATCAGAATATATATTCAATAAAACAAGAAAAGTTAGACTACAGATCAAAGAAAACAAACTGAAGGCGAAAATAACACCATTTCAGATTGCTGGATAAATTAGAGACAGAGAGAATACAAGTGAAAATTGAATGCCTGCATTAGGGAAAGGCTTGACACTAAACAACTCTGGGATTTATTAAATATTATCAACTTTAACAATGTAAAAACAATGCTATTACCAAAATAAGGCAGAGGCAGGAGCAGGAGAAGGTATGTGAATGCTAATCTCTTTTTTGTCTTTTATAGTATGGACTCAAAAGACTAAAATTGAAAGTAGTTGATAATGGAAAGTAATAACTCCAACTTCTTAATATTTTTCATAACCTTAGTGAGATCTTTTAAAAAACAACTGTTTCAATGAAGAAATATTTATACAGAGTTCAGCACTTCCTTCAGATGTTCCACCTCAGAAACTTAAGCAAAGTAAGTTAATACTCTGTTAAAATTAGGATGTAGAGTGTGATCCTATTATTCTAAAATTATTTCTGTCAATCTATGATTTATGTATCCTTCCAGCTGTATATATCCATAGAAAGATTCTTCAGTGACTTTCTCTTGCTGTTCAAGATGGTTATTTCTAGGTGGTGAGATTCTGAATTATTTTAAAAATTTCTCTCTGAACATTGCTGTTGCTTGAATTATTTGTAGCGAATATTTTCTAAAACAATTGTTATTATTTTTAAGAGGAAAAAACTCCCCAGAGGTTGAGATAGTCACAGCCAAGTTTGAAGATCACTAAATCCAGTCCAAGAATTTGATTTCTGAATCTCCTCCAGAAATCTCCATGCAGTACCGCTGCGAAGAAGCCAGCCAGCTGTTGCCAAAATCTCCAGGGACAAAGAAGCATTCACTGTCAGCCAATCGTCCCATCTCACTGCAAGGCAACTTTAAATATATAGTATACCTAATTTTCTTACTACTGCTAGCAACGCTATATCTTCCATCAACAATGCCTACTTTTATTGAATTGGCCTAACTATGAGTTAATTGTATTCTTCTACATTCTCCTTTAATCCTCAGAGCAATCCTACGAGTTTACGAGGTTTCATTACCATTTTATCCACCTTCCTGTTGAAGAAACTGAGACCCAGAGAAGTGAATTTCCCCAAGGCCTCACAGCTAGTAAGTGGTAGATCTGGACGTCAAACCACATTCCAGTTGACTCTCAAATCCATGTTTTTAACCAAAATGCTTTGCTGGAAAGAGATCCCTTGTATTGATCCAAGATCCACCTTTCTATAACCTCTAACCAATGGCACTTAATCTGCTCTCTGGGGACACACCAAAAAAGTCTACTCTCTTTCCATACGGAATTGCCTTCCAGCATAGAAAGACAAGCATCCCATGATCCTCACTGCCAGACTCCTTCCTCCTCCTGTGCCACACCAGGTGCAAAAGGTGCCAAAAAGAGATTGCATTTTTTTCTGATCCATGATGAAGTCATTGAAAGACAAATTTAAATGGAATCATGAGGGTTCCAAGATGCTCTAATCTATGTGCTATCATTTAAGTTCTGCTTTTAAGGAGTTCCTAGGAGCTGGGTTCCCTGGGAAAATCTCCCAAGAGAGTTTCATGCCGCAGACAACTCCCAAGTCTCCAGGTTAATGGGTGGGTGTAGTGGTGTAGATAAAAGTAATTTATATCTGGCATGTAAGCATATTATATGCATTTTTCAATTTATCTCCCTAATTATATTATTTCATAAACTCATATTGAAATGAGTTTCTACTCCCCTAACACACTGACTGGCAGTGACGGGAGGGAGAGCAGGCTGAAAATGTTGAGCAGATTTTCCAGCAAGTGTGAATCCTCCCTACAGCATCACTGAGCGCTCTCTGGGGAAGGTAGGGCCTCAGGGTTGGGCTGGGGGAGTCTGTCTGGTTTATAATCTCCCCAAGTTTGATTTTCACACACACACGCAACAGCCTGTCCAGCCAGCTGTGCATATGGCCTGGCATCTCCCGTGCCAGGAGCCACAAGGCAGCTGGGCACAGGGGTGCCCCAGGCCTTGCCTGGAACACATTCTCCCAGGACTGCATACTTCCCAGCCGGGTATTAGTCCAAGGAAAGATTCCACTGCCTGGTTTTGTACAGAGGTCGGCAGGCCTCCACCAAAATGTACACCTGTGTTGGCAGTGGGGCCAGGGAACAGGGCCTGGAAAACATGGCTTCGTGCCTCGGCGTAGGAACAGAGACCCAATATAGCTCAGCCCAGACTGAGTCAGGCTGATGACCCCACTACCTTGTCCCTAAATCCTCTGCAATATCCTTGATGTTACCTCCACGTCCCCAAATCCAAGCCCCCCAGGCCTCCTGGGCACATGCATTACTCTCCACTTCCTCCTCAGGCTGTTCCCCAGGAGACATCCAAACTCACTTATCCTGGCTGGACGGCTGGCCGCTGCAGGGGAAGGACGATACCCAACACCACAGCCCAGAAGGAACCTCTGCAGGGAATCAGACAAAAAAGCCAGACACTAAAATTACATTTTCTCATTCCTTTCTCATTTGGAGAAAAGTCTGCACGGGGCTGGCTGAGATCACATTCTCTGCGGTGAGCGAGCGCCATCTCAGCTGCCTCCTTCTCCTCCTTTGTCTTCTCCTCGTCCTGTCCTGTCCCCTCTCCATGCCTTCAAGGCCTCCGTCCTACACTCATTCCCAGCTTACTGCCTCCCACTGGCTCACTGTGTGCTAGGGGCACCCAGCTCGATGGAGAACCTGCAGAAAGCTCTGGTCCACCTGCCAGGAAAAGGGTGAGCAGGACCACCGCCTGCACAGATATATGGGACACAGGAAGCAGGGGAAGTAGGTTGTGTTTGGACAAAAGGTGCCTCATGTAGGGCAACAATAAAAGAACATTTCGGCCTCCAAGAATCTACAAAAGCACCCGTTCTAGAAGAGGGGCAAGACAAGATCTTCAAAGCAGGTATCCTGAAATATCCAGAGCCCCAGGCCACTCCCGTCCCCTTCTTCTGGAAAAGTGCACACAAAAAGGTTATTTCCCAAGATTCTCAGACTAGACCCCTTCCCCTGATGCTTCTGGCTCCCATCCTAGCTGAATGTTTCCAATGGGGAAAGGAAGGAACAGGCCGACTCTCAAAAATGCCTGTTCCTCACATAGTGGCCACTTCTTTCAGGCCTCCTTCACATCTTAAAACATTACTGCTGGGGGGTTACTTGTTAGGGAAGCATATAGACAACCTCAAAGATGTTGAGCCAGACCTGGATATTACACTTGAATTTTTCTTTTCTTTTGCAGGGTACCTACTATGTGTCAGGCACTCTGCTCAGTGCTTCGTATATCAACTTTCATTCAGTCCTCTCCAGAAACAGTAGGGACAGTGCCACCAGCCCCTCATGCAGGTGAAGTCTGAAGCTCAGAGAGGTTAAGGAACTTGCCTGAGGCCATTACAAGTAATGGCACATGGCCAAGACATAAATCTCATCCCAGAAACCATGATCTTCCTACCACACCAAATGTTTCCCCTAAAGACTGCCCGTAACTCCACACAGGAACCCAGCCCAGCCTGGATAATCCATCAGAGCAGAGGAAGAAAACTCCTCTGTCAAAAGGAAAGATGCTAATAGCAAGGGTGTTTAGTTGGGAGTGGTCAAATTTCCATAAAAATCTCCTTGTGCAAAGATGAGCTGCAAAATAGTACCAAATCTGCTCTCAGAAGGCAGTAGCTCCTGAGATCCAGACATCTATCCCAAGCCTGCTGAGGCTCCCCACTGGCTCCCTACCAATCTGCAATCCCCACCATGAATGTCTCAGGAATCAGGCGGGCTTGGCTGAAGGAGCAGACTGGTCACTTATATTTCATCCTACCCACTAAACCTTAAATATTTTGCCCAAGTTCAGACAGCCCTTGCCTTTCATTTTTCTTGGCTTTAGGAAGGCTGGGAGGGGCTATGGAGCCAGGAACTCACGGGTCTGAGCATTTACAGTAATCCGGCCCCACCCAAGACTAGACACCCCATCCAGGCCCACCTCTGTGTGGCTTTTCCAGATCAACTGGAATTTGGAGAGACAGCCAGCCTTTCCACACACAGCAAGCCTTCTGCATTGAGGCACATGTTTCCAGAACATCTCAGGCCCTCTCCTGAACAGGTATTCTCTGAGAAGGGTTTTGAAGCAGAGGCTGAAAATTCGACATGGAACTGCCTTCCCCTTGGATGATCTGACTCCAGCAGTACCCAGGACCAGCAAGACCAAAGGAAAGGAGCTGACCCCAAAGATGATCATCTAGAATAAGGGTTGGCAAACAAACAGAACCTGAGCCAAATCTGGCCCCATGTTTGTTTCTGTAAATAAAGTTTTATTGGAACACACCCATGCTCATCCCTTATGGATGGTCTATAGCTGATTCCATGCTACACATGCGCAGTTGAGTAGTTGCAACAGCATGATCCACAAGGCCTAAAAAATTTACCATCTGGCTCTTTACAGAAAAAAAAATTTGCAACCTTCAATTTAGAAAAATTTTCAGAAGTGGTTGGGCCTATTTCTTGCACCTTTTAAAGGACAACTAATATCTCTAAACTATATCTGGTACAATCTTGCATGGAGGGAAAAAAGATTTAAAAAATGGCCCTGGAGGACCCTTCCAGCCCCACAGGAAGCTGAAAAAGGGACAAGGGGTGCCTGGTACCCAGTACCTCAGGTAACAGATATCCTATTCACAGAAGGGCAATCTGTGCACCACCATCAGGAAACCAAACCAACCTGCCTGGTGCACCCTCACCTTGCACCCACATCCAGACCTGGAAGCCTAATGCAGGCAATGCCTGCTTCAGGAGGGCATGCAGCAATCTGCTCCACCCCACTCAGCAAGGGGGTGGAAGAAGCCTGGCCCGAAGCTGTCCCCTGGGAGGATTTCATGCAGCAGACACCACTGGTTGACAAGCTCCAGAGCCTCCAACTCGCAGCATACACACGTAAGTGCACACAGAGAGACCCAGGGCAGCAGGGTGGATGAGGTGCAGGAAGCTGACCTGAGAGCAGCCCACCTTTTATCTAGGCCCTGCTACAGCCTACGCAAGGGCAAGACTCTTGATAGAGAAAACAGCACATTGGGGCAGGAGCACTGGACCAGGTCTCCTGAGTCCTCCTCCTGAGCGAGACCCCAGGTCTCCTCCGGCTCTGTTGCTGACTCCTCATGCAACCTTAGGAGAGTCACTTCATGTCTCTGGACCTCAGCTTTTTCTTCTGTCACATGGGTTAATACTACCTGCTATACCTAACCCACAGAGCTCAGTCATTCAACAAGTAATTATTGAGCATCTACTACTAGTCAGACATTGTTCCAAGCACTTGAGATACAGTGGCCAACAAGATGGGCAAAAGTCCCACCTCACAGAGCTTACATGCTAGGGTTGGATGGAACCTAATAAGGAACACACGCAGGAACACTCTGAGAAACCAGGCTGTGCTACATTGCATCATGGTGGTAACTTCCCACTCTGGGCCCTTTATGGGCTGGACTCACACACAGAGCAGACTTGCTGGGAATAAATCACCAACAATAGTCATTGACCAGGAACTGTTCTAAATGCCTTGTGTGTATTAACCCCACAATCACAAGCTGCCCTCAACACTGAGGGAGACACTATAATACACACACTTGACAAACAAGCAAGCTGGGGCCCAGAGCAGCAAAGCCATTTTCCCAAGATAATACAACTAGTCAAAGGCAGAGACAGGATTACGACCCCAGCAGTGACAGTAGGGCACATGTTTCTAACCACTACGTTATCCTGCTTCTACTAAGAAGGAAATGTAAGTGCCGCACCCCTTTTGATATCTCCTATGCTGGCCAGAGGTGTTGAACTTACCGTGTTGAAATCGTCTCATCATGATCTTGAGGAGTAAGGTCACACCCCTCCAGACTGGGAGGAAGTCTCCCAGAATGAGGAAAGGCAGCTCTCATTCCCTGTTTCAGGCATTGCAGAAGAGGATGGCTTCCAACAGGAGAGCTGTACCCAGGAGACAGGCCTAAAACTGCCCAGGAGATGGTCCTTGCATCTCCCTCTCTGGGCTGCACTCTCTTGGTGGGGATTTCTGGAGGGCTGACATCTAGTTGTGGGCTGCAGAGACACCAGTGACCCCAGCCCATGGAGACAGGCCAAAAACTAGGACGCTGACAGGGGGCTTGTGAGCTAAGAGGGATATGTTATGCCCTGTAAGCCAGTTATCTGCCTCTGTTACCCTCTGTTTATTTCCCTTTTGCTATCCCCAAGTTTTCAGTAAAGTCCTATTTAAATGCTAGGCCAGATTCTCAACACAACAGAAGGGATAAGGAAAAGGTTGGAAAGCCATGCACCCAAGCTTGGGCCACCATGGTTAGAGGAAAATGGCACCCCCTTAAAACTAGTATCTTGGTGGTAGTACTAATAAGTAAGAAATTCCCCAAGACATAAGTAAAATCAGAGAGAGTCAGGGACATTCAGCTACCTTTGCCCACATAGAGTATTTTTCTCCATTGCCAATGTTGAAGGATGAAAGTGCTAGTTTATTTAGGGAGATAACAGCTTCCTTTTCAGAAGAGGAGGATGTTAAGAGGGAGGGAGAATGGAGCGCAGAGAAGTGTAAGATTCAGGGGCTTTGCAGGTACCCCACCCTAGCCATCCAAAAGACTCTCTGGAGCCAGGCAATGATGCTCATGCCTGGTATGCTCACCACCAAAGCCAGTGCAGAGCAAAGGAGAAAGGAAAAGAAGGCAGAGATGGAACTTGCCTCCTGGGAAGTCCTGGTGCATCCGGTTACAAGGGTGGAGTGTCAGAGAAGACAGAGGACTGGCCCTGCTCCCAGACCACATCGGATCATCGCTCCCCGGAGGGTCCCATCTGATATTGGTTCTGGCTGGGGCTGCCTCTCTCTCAATGCCTGCAGTGTAGACTTGAGCATGTTTGGTCCCCAGAGGTGCCACGGCATCCAGAGTTGTCTTCGTTCTGTTGCTGGAAGCAATGGGAAGTCTCTGGGGCCTCGAGCTCCCTCTGGGATTTCACACTGTTCTCTCTTGCTTTGCTTTCTCTTTTATCTCTTGGATTAACATATTGCTGTGCCATCTACACAGTTGTCAGCGTGCCTGTCTTAGCTGTGACCTCACGTAGACCCACAGAAAGAAGAGCTGGAAGGGGCCTTGGAAAATATTCCTGAGCAAACATCTCAGATCTGGGCATGCCTCTCCCCAGGGAACCAGGCTGTGTCTAGGCAGAAGCAAGCAAGGCTGGGGAGTGGCAAGGGCTGGATGTGCTCCTTCTGAGCACATTTCAAGAGTGAAGCATTCTTAAGATAAGATGTTGACATAATCGTTAAGTCTGTGAAGGAAAGATGCTAGAGCAGTGTTAGAATAAGACCCTGAAACAAGCAGAAAAGGAGAAAAGCACGAGTCCACGTGGGTTATTTTTTGTATGCTGCCCCCCAAACCCAAGCATGGCACAGGCCCTGCTCCCTAACCTTTGTCTCCCAAAGGTAAGGCCTCAACCAAGATTCTGGGTGTCAGTGGTATGCAAAGCCACTCAGAGAACATACTCATAGAGAATAAAATTGATTCAAAGATGTAGGGAAAATACTGTTTTTATACTGAATAAAACACAAACATCATGCAGTGACAGGAACAACCTGCACAAGTTTATTAAGTAAATGTTGTACACACAGTGGGTGATTTTGGATTTTGCTCCTATATTTTGAGGGAAGAGATGGAGGAATGGGATCATTCACTTTATTCTTCTCTCTCCTTTAAGAACTTCTGTAGAAAATTCTCAAAAGCACCAAGTTTCTTTTTTTCTCCAGCTTTATTGAGATGTAATTGACAGATAACATCGTGTAAGTTTAAGATGTCATGTTGTGCACTGTTTCTCATTTTACAGATGAGAAAACTGAGATCAGAGAAAGAGAAGAGCAGATGCAGACTGGATTCCACGCCCCTGAGTTCCATGATCAATGCTCTTTCCAGGAAACTATCACTCAGCCTTAGGGAGCCCCCCAAGAGGCCAGGAACTGTTTCCAATTTAACTTGTCCTGCCCAGTGCCTGGGACAATGCGCTACTAAGATGCATTCCTAGTTAAATAATTCTGATGAGCACAGTGATGCTTTGAGATTTCGGCCAGGGTTTAGCTGATGCTGCAGTCTTGATCGTGCAAGGAAGACCCTCTCTTCCCCAAGCATGATGTGTGTGAAGCACCGACAGAGGACCAGAACCCTACCGTCCAGCCTGGCCAGCACGTCTACTCCAGCCATCACTCAGATGGCAGATGTGCACCTAGAAGTCACACTCTCCTTCCCAGGATGACTCGGGGAAGTCAATTTCCACAAAGAGGACACAACACTTCTAAGCATAGAGATGCCTGCACAGTCCAGCCCCAGTGAAAGGCCAGAAGTGGCAAGGAGGAGGTCAATGTCAGCAACAGAGGCACAGACCTTCCTGAGCCGCGGTGGGAAAACACTCCCTGGACAAATCTGCAATTTCCAGACATTTCTGAAACCTAGAGGGTTAAGGAAAGGGTTTGGATGCAGAAGGCTAGGAAGACTATATGCAAAGAGACGGGGAGATGCCTAGGAGCAGAGATCCCTGCCAGTACAAAGGGTGGCAGGAAAGCAGAAGGTGTCATACGGGGTGGGACTGCCCTGAACCAGGCTATCCTCTGCTTCATGAAACACAGTGCTGCGCAGCAGCTAAACCCAAGGCCTCCAGTGGTTCAAATCCCTGACCAGGTTTAAAACCTAACTCCTCCATTTACCAGCTGTGTGACCTTAAGAAGGGTATTTAATTCTCTGCATCTGTTTCCTCATCTGAAAGCAGGGATGGTAACTGCGTACATACATCGTTGGGGTGTGGGGAGGACTACAAGTGTTAAGACAGGTCAAGCACTTAGCACTTCCTAGGTGGTAGCTATCATAAACACCCAAGGAGGCACTTGTCTACCAGGTGGGTAGGCAGCCCATATATGCATGTTCTACATTTGGAATTTCAAGTATTGGGGATTTGTTTTTAGAAACATACACATATATTTATGAACTATGAAATCTAAATCTGTTTTCACTTTTTGCCCCCTTGGGTCTCCATAAAATTACTTTAGTTATGAATTTTTGAAAATGCGGCCCAAAGATCTTTTCAATGTTCCTGAATTGGCCTTCATGAATAAATGGTGCTTCACCATCGCCCAAGCCTCCCTCTCCCCCTGCAACACAGAAAGGGGCACTTGGGAGATGAGAGGACAGAGGGCAGGGGCAGGCGGCACTCCTTGGGTGAGATGTAAGCTCCCCACCACTGGGCCCACAGTGAGCACTAGTCCAGAAGAATGCCAGTCTCCCACTGGGCAGTCACCCAGCACCCCTGCACCATGAACCAAGCTGCTCGTCCATGATGCAACCTAGCCAGGACCTGGGCGCCTCTGTGGGCCAGGAGGACCCGCTGAATTGCTCAGCAGTGAGCCCATCTGCAATGCGTCAGGAGCATCCCACTCACAGAAAGCTGCTTCTATCTCAGGGCTGTGCCCAGAGAAATGCGCCTACCGGAGCCTAGAGTATTCTACTGACCCCCCAACCTCCCAGGCTCAATGTCAACAGCAGGCTATTTCTAGTGCCATGAAGGTGAACAGCCAGAAGCTGAGCTCCAGGAGACCAAAAGGACACAAGGACCCACCTGAGTGTCATCTCACCCCTCTTCCTGCCTTCTCCCACTGCCTGGTCGATGAGTAAAGAGTCCAAGGGTTCTCAGGCCTGGAAAAGCAACAGAATCCCCTGTAGAGTAGGTTTAAATGGTACAGATTTCACATTCCTCTCCTGGATATTCCAATTCAGTCGGTCTGGGGTGGAAGTTGATTTCTTTTTTCCAGGTTCCAACAACAGGTGACTCTTGTGGCCGTGACTGGGAAGCACTGGCCTAGGCCACTTGCTACAGATAATGGAAGGAGAAGCCACAGGCCCCTCAGCAGGGCAATACAAGCTCTTCAAAGCAGGCTGAGCAATTACGTTGGTGCGAGGTCAGAGCCAGATTTTCCACATCTGAGGCAAGCCTGCTGTTTCTTGAACCCTCTGACAGCCCAGTTTATGCCATAGGGCCCAGCAGAGAAACTCTCAAAGGCTCCCTGAAGACATTCCCTGAGAACAAAGTCCTCTCTGATGAGGTGAGGAAGATTCTGCGGAAATTGCTTTTACAATTTGGAAATGACGAAGACCAAGAAAGCATCCAAAAGAACCTTTGCCTCTAGCTAATGAGCTCAAATACTTTCCAAGGCCTTCCTGTTCCTGGAAACGTTGCCATCTGCAAAGACTCCTTGCACTTGGAAGGCCCTGACTTCATGGTCATGGCAAAAAGCCTATGGAGTCAATCATCACTGTGCATCCTCTTGGACTAGGCAATTCCTGAGGGAGTCGGAGAAGATGGGAAACAAGGAAGATGCAGGAACAATCAGTCACAAAGGGAGTGTGGTGGGGTTGGCGTAGACATCTTACTAACTTCTCCCTTCATGTGAAAGTGTCTCTTCCGCAAAAAAACCATTCCCCAATGAGAACTCTACCTACAATACCTCTTCCCTCACCATCTCTTCCCTCTGACACACATATTTGCACACATACATGTGCACATGGGTGTGTACCACAGAAACATGTATCAGACAAAGAATTCCCCCTGACTGAGAAGAGGAGGGCATTCATCCTAGGGGAGTGAGCTGGATGGCTGGGGAAACAGAGAGATGGGGAGATGTGGCTGATGGACTCCACAGGGCCCTTCCTCACAGGCCACAGTCACTATTGACAACGTCACAAGGCCTTTGGTGCCTCTTAAGACTTGATTTGAACCCAAATAAAACTCTATGGATCAAGGGTCATTTCAGACTATTACAAGTAATGAGTATCCAGGACTGAAGACCCTATGGGTCAGGAAAAAAAACCAGAAATGTGGATCTTGGAGAAATAACCTGAAAATTAGAATCAAAGAATAACCAACCTCCCTTCTAACAGGAAAAAAAATCATTCACTAAAATACACTTCAGCGTCACCTGTTTTTTCAAGCTTGTCTTTCTGAACCGAACACAAAAAACAATTGTAAAACTGTAAGTTCTGCTAGTTCAGCTAACTTCACAACCAAAAAAAAATCCAAAAACTTCTCATAGCTTTAAGCAGAGTCCTGTGCTAAGTATCTTGAAGTGTTCCAAGATCCCAGCCCCCAAGCAGGAGTTAAAAATGATGTATGAAGCAATATAAAAACATCATTTTCCATTTGGCACAGAAAACGTGGTATAAGACTTTGGAGGTTAAACTAAACAGATGAAAAGGGAACAGAGCAGAGATCCAAACTTAGCTTCCCCACGCCCCTTGCACACACACTCCTCAAGAGGACAGCATCTACGGAGGGACTTAATGCCAGAGAAGCCAGGCATCTTGGTGTTTTGGGCCTCTGGCTCTGTGCTAGAATCAACTAGGTAAATCCCAATGAACTATTATATTCTTGATCATCACTACCTAAGAACTAACTTGGGCAAACACTGACATTCTATAAAGGAGCAATAGCAAAATTCATGTTTTCAAAAGCATTCTGAGCTCTTCTCAAAGAGGACTGGACAAGAATCCAGAGTGGATACACAGTGTGGCCAGAGAGAAAGAGCTTAGGCTTCAAGATTGAGGTTCAAAGCCACTTTCCACCACCTACCATCTGGGGGACTTTCGGCAAGTCACTTAACCTCACTGAACCTGTTTCCTCACCTTTAAGAATGGGATTCCAGTCTTCAAAGTGATTGGGAGGAATGGAAAGTCATATTTCAGGGGACAGATCGCTGTCACCTCTAAAGTGCTCCTATGGAAGTGTCCGTGTTGTTGATGACGATGAAGACAGTGAAAAAATAAGGCCACTCCTCACTCGTCTTGAAGCTATGATCATGCTGCCTCAGGTGGAGCCCAGGACCTTGGAGACATGGATCAGATCCATCCAGAACTGAGGATCAAGACGAGCATGGATCCCTGGGTCATGAACACACCCAGCCAAGTGCCTCATACCCAACACCAAGGAACCATCTTCCATCAACACCCAATGGTCATGCCACAACAATGTACACCTGTGAGCCAAAAACACCTGTAAGTCTAAGAAAATATAACCATTGGGGCATTTCCCCAGCTCCAGCCTCTGACCCACTGATCATATGCACAACCATACCCCAATCCCTCAACCCATCTCCTGTGGGCCCTGCAAGGGCCCAGACTGAAAGTCACTAAGGCAATTGCGCATGTGTTCTATTTGACGGGTCTCTAGTTGCAATAGTTGGCTGGTTGTAGACTAATATAAATAACTCACTCAGATAATTCTGGCAATTAAGTCTGGCAAAAGAGTAGGAGATGGACATGAACAGAATGAGCGAAGAGAAGCACAAGAAGCAGTTTTTCAAAAGGTAGAGAGAGCCATGCAAGGAGATTGACCCCAGAGTGGTTTGCGGGGAATCAGGGCCTCTGGGCTCATTATTTCAATCTTGGCAGCTGTCAATAACTGCCAAAAGGAAGTTTAGTCTTGCCCCAGAGCTTTCAGGAACACTATGAATCAAGGCCCACAATTAGCACTTCAACATAGAGTTCCTGAGTTACAGGCAATCTCTAGCTGGGAGGACACAAGCTTCACCTATACAGTGTGTGCCCTGGGCATAAAGGATGTGTGGATAAATACAAACACCCAGCCAGCCAGAGGTGACAGAAACAGGTCTATAATGTTAGCCCAACTGGATTTATGAGAAACAAGTGTGCAGCTCAGTACTGTTTATATGGTTCTTGGGCAGTGACGTAGAATATAATTCTCATCCTTTTTAAGATTTCCGGAGATGAACAGGAGATGGAGAAAACACAGTAATAATGTGCTGGTAGAAGAGGGGCTGGATGATTCTGGACCCCTCTCCCCCATGTTTACAAAAACATTTAAGCCATCTGGCCAAGTTAAGAAATCGAGATTGTTCGGAAAGTGATTTTTTTCTCTTTATACTATTCTGTAAGCAAGTAAGCCAACATCCCAGCCCGGAATCACAGAAAGATTGCACCAAATAAGGCATTTGGATATGCAAATTATAAGAAATGCTAAATAAGGGCAATACTAATGAATGACAGTAAACTCCTTTCTTTCACCTAGAGCTGAATCATTTGCCGAGCTTTTTCATGTTCTCTGTCTTGTTTGATCTTCAAACTGTGAAATGGGTATTCTTATCCCCACTGTATGGATAAGGAAAAAGGCTCAGAAAGTGGGCTCTCACTTCTCCAGATTCCAGTTGACTCCTGGAATGTTTGTAACTCTGGTCTTACAAAAATAAGAACACAAATGACAGGACATGCCTCTTGAGTCAAGTGCTACCCAGTGGCACCTCCCTCAGAGCAGAGACTTGCAGAGGGATGTGCTGAGCACCACTCCTCGCCAAGCCGTGAGGAGAGAGCAAGTTCATCAGATCCATTTGATCACGATTCTGCTGGAACAGGGGGACAATCAAGGCCCTGGAAGGGAGTAACCGAGAACTCAGACCCATGGTTCACCAGCTTAAAGACAGTGCCAGAAAGTGCCTTAGATGGCAGGTGACCTAAGGAAGAAGAGGCTCGGCTTCCAACCAGGTCCAAGGATTCCTACAATAAAGTAGACCTGCCCCTGCCAGTCAGGGACATTGCTTCGTCTCAAGAGAGGCCTCAACAGCAGTCCTGGAATTCCAAATAAGATCTCTGCCCGTCCAGATGGAAGACGACAGAAGGCACAAAATAAACCCAAGAAACAGAGGCTCGGAAGTAAGCCAGGTGTCTAGACATAGAAGTCCTGGCACAGTCCCCATCTGCTGGGCCTCGGGGCCTCCCCAAGCAATACACTTTCTAATGAGTCTTTCTTTAAAGTGGTTGCAGCCTATAAGCCTTAGGTGGAGAGCTGCTGAAACAACTTCATCATAATACAGCGGTGTATGTTTAGGCTCCAACGCTGCCCTGAGAGTGTGAGTGACTGACTTCTGGACACACACTTGAAAAGACCTATTGGGTTATTCTGCCTGAGGGCTTCAGCTCCAAAAGTCTAGTCACTCTCCATGCCCTTGGTCAGCACAGCCTTTGTCACCTGACAACACTCAGTACATGCTCAGACCACCCTCAGCTGGTCCACACTAGGTGAGGTCTAATGGTGGCCTCTTTGGGACAATCTAAGGCAACAGGGCATAGCCCAGGGCTGAGAATGGGATGTACACCGTGATGCAGCTCTACCAGTGTTAAAATAATGAAATACTTTGTACATGTTAATAAGTAGCTGCTGCACTCAACTCCTGCGTCCCTGCCACCATCACCCTGGCCCCTAACCTGCAACCCCAGACCTCCTCAGGATCATGCAACTCAAGAGTTAGCAGCTGGTGCAGTAGGTGGACCTGATCCAGGACTGCATCAGTACCTGGGCTGCGCAATTGTCAAACAATCTGAATATCCTCCCTGCATGCACTCAGTCCATGGGGCTGCAGCTTGACCCACAGCGCCACACTGATGGGAAGGCTGAAGGGCCCAGCCACGCTGGGGACCAGTTGAGATCACACTATCTATTGTTCCCCACAGGGTGAGAGGGGCTCACCCCAGGTCTCCTCTTCGGCTGGGGATCCCCCCCTTCATTCCCACTGTAACTGGGGAATACTGGAGGAGGAGCTCGAGCTCCACACGATTGTATCCAGACCTTTGAGTCTATGCAGCTCTGTAAAGACCCTTTTGTTTTTGAGGCAAAAAAGGAAAGCAGCATCAGCAGCTCCTGGCTCCACCCCCAGAATTAAAAACCTGCTTGGTATAAAACACTAGACATTTCATCCAGTCTCTGGCCCAAAAGAGAGAAGCCACTGCTCCCTCCACTGCTGTCCTGGCAGAATCACAGCATAACGGTGCTCAAGGGCCCCCAACTATTATTCAGCCTGGTGTTTTTAAACTGCAGGTTATGATCCACTAGCGGGTCACAGAATCAATTTAATAGTTTAGCATTTTTCAACTGAAATGAAAATCACAGAACAGCATAGAAAATGCAAAGTACTGCATATAGGAAGGTGCTGCTCTGTGACACTTTCGTTTAATTATATACATGGTTGTGTGTGCTGGGTGGAGGAAAAAAGTGTATCTCTTGTTGTGGGTCTCAAGGAAAATAATAAACTTTAAAAGCCCCTAATCTAGCTAATTCCACCCTATCCCTGATGAGGAAACTGAGCCTCAGAGAAGCAGCCTGACCTGTGCGTGGCCACTAGAGAGAGGGTGGAGCAGGGTTTACGATCCATGTGGCCTGGGGCCTTCACCTCTCTTCTAAGCGGCTCTGGCTCTGGACACAGGTATTGGGCTTCCTGGATGCTAAGTAGCTGACTCTTCAGCCCCCAAGAGCTGCACTCAAATGGTCTGTAGTGTGGTTGGTCTTACCGCACCAGCAGACTAAACCTTAGCACCTGACCTCCTGACCCTGGCCAGGGGGCCGCGAGAGAGACACGCTTGTTGGGGCCTCCATTCCCACAGCCAGGCTGAGGATAGCACAGTTTGGGCCAGGCCTCCACCTCGAGTACCCTCCTCTGCCACTTCCAAAGTCCCTACAGACACCAGCAAACCATGAGGCCACTGGGCCCAAGGGGGACTTCCTCAAGCTGAGATGTAGCAAGGAACTAGAGCTTTAGCCAGCCTTCCTGTTTCCACAGATGGCCCACCCCTGGGGCCACTGGAAAAATGAGGATAGTGTGTGCTTTGTGAGAGCCTGGGACAGGTGAAATCTCCTTCCGATAACGTTATCTCACTTGCTATCTAACAAAGCCCTATGACACAGGTGCTATATTAACACCATGCACACACAGAGCTATCATTTCTACCATGCTTATCTAGTCGAAGCATTTCACATGCATTATTCAATCTCATCATCAGCTCGATAAACTAAGTGCTAGTATAATCCCCATTTTGCAGGCAATAAATTGGGGTAAGAAAGGCTACATGACTTGCCCAAGATCACTCAGCTAATAGGTGGCAGAGCCAAGACTTGAACTTCGGCAGTCCGGCTTCAGAGCCCACCCTCCTAACGACTTCCACTCTACTGCTTATGATCAGCTCCATTTTCAGGTGCAGAAACAGAGACTCAAAAATGTTACATCATCTATGTCAACTCCACCCAGAGACAGTACTCGTAAGTCAGGGGGATGGTCAACATATTTAACAATGGGAAAGGCAGAGCCATGACCATCAGGATAGACAGGGGCCTAGGCTGAAGACCCCTGCAGTGCCAGACCGTGAGCCTTCAGTATCTGCCTCACAGGAGGTCCAGAGGCTTTCAGGGAAGGAGTCAGAATGATGAGATCCTCACAGAGCTTAGGGCAATGGCTATTTTAACCAGAGGGGAAGTTTTTCACTATGTTATCAATTTTGACCACTACAAACAGCCCAGATAAGAGACAGCTAAAGTTCCTACTTGAATCTTTGAATTCTGGTTTGTTAATTACAGAGTTGGGGATCTGGAAAGGACCCTTGAGCATATATGACTCAACACCCTCATTTTGCAGATGAAGAAACCAAGGCTGCAACTGGAAGCCTCAAGCCCAAGGTCACACAGCCAGTATATGACAGAGTAAGATGAAAACTCAGGGCGCCTGGATTGGTGCAAACTGGAGGGTTTGTTCATGGTGGTTCGTCTTTTCTCCATCCATGCTGATTCTGCTCAATAAGTATTTGTTGATGCACATGTCTAAAGCCTGTCCACAGCTGGTATGCCACACCCTCACAATCCTGGGATCCTAAGAGAGAAGCTCAGCTGCTTAAATTTTCATCAGTGACTGTGCCAGCCTCATGGGTATCCAGACTTTTTCAGTAAGCACCTGAATGTTGTGTAACTGATTTTGGCATCCATTGGCAGCTTCTAAATTTAGAATTAACATCCGAGGCAATCTGTTGCACAAATGTATACTTTCTCAGAAGATGTTGTCAGAAACAGTAAAATTAACATACATAAAACAGTTTCTTCACATCTTAACAATATTAAACTATAAAAAGAAAGTACACTAAAACCCCCCCTTATCCACGGGGGATATTCCACGACCCCCAGCAGATGCCTGAATCCATGGATAGTACCAAAACCTACAGTAGTCCCTGCTTATCTGCGGTTTTGCTCTCCTCCTACCCGCGGTTTCGAGTTCCGAGATTTCCGTCACCCGCAGAAACCTTTGTTTCCCAGGAAACTGCAGAAAAGGAAACCATGGCTAAGAGGGTGCATACAATATCTCAAACAAACAAAGCTTTAACCATAATATCCTTCAAAATTAACTACAGTAGTCAAGGACTGTCCAGATTTTTGTTTAATGAAAACTCAAGTGTCCCCATCCTTATTCTCACTTGCCAGTGCAATTCCTTAGGCCTGGCAGTTACCTCTAGACATTGGTCACTAACTAATCTAGAGCTTTGGTAATTGATCCTTTGGGATACTAACCTGCACTTTATGTTATGAAACTGCCTTTGTAGGAGCTGAAGCTTCCATTAATTTTAATCATCTCCTCCTTTGCCCATCCAGCTGGCTGCTTACACTCAGTCGCAGTCTCCCTGAGCTCCGCGCGTCCAGTTGTGCCAGGCGGAGGGAGGGGCCTCTCAGCGAGGGCACCTTAACCAAGCAGGCACTGCACGCCAGTGACGGACTGGGACACACACCCACCATTTACACACAACCTCCCATCAAAACGTCTTATCGTCCCTTGCCAGGACAGATGGAAAAAAATTACTCTTGTGCCCTAAAATTTTCCATTCTTGGTCTCAGCCCAAAGGTGACCTTTTTATTTTTAAACTTGAGCAAAAAAAAAAGTTCAACTATTTTTGATTCACAGCCAGGCTAAAGAAACACATTTTGTTCTTGTTAAAGTAAGGTAAGATTTTTTTTTTTTTTCTTAACACATAGATAGCTCAAACAGCTGAGCTTCAAAAGCCCAACCGTTCCAGCTAGCTAGTATTCACCATGGCCGGCAGCACCTCCGCTGTAAATGCACAGCCAAACCTCAACAGCAGGGCAGAGAGGGAGCTGGGTTCCACTTTCTGCATACCTTGTCCCCAGTTCCACTGAACACTTTAAAGAACCCCGAAGAATTCTGAAATTCTTAAACTGGGTGGGCCTGAAGCTTTTCCTCCTCTCTTGGTGATAAGGAAACCCGAGGGCCCATCCCAGTACAGGGAGAAGTAACAGGTCACCTGACTGCCTCTGGCCCTAGGCGTTGTTCGCTGGCTCTCTGCTCATCCATCCTATCCCACTCCTGCCCCGCCTCCACCCCTTTATCCCTTCAACTCGCTGCATGCAGCCATTCCCAGTCTCCACAGAGGAAGAGAAGGAGTGGAGTGCCTAGATAAGAATAATTAGGGGTACAAATCACGCATTACCTAACCAGCCCCGACCCCGCTGTGTACCTCTCTGCTCCGTAATGAACCCCCTGTATTTCAGCCACGAGATTCTGCTCTCCACTCTCTCATCCCACCCTTAGCAAACGCCCTGCAGGCCCAGGGTAGAGTCCACAGTGACAGGACTGCCTCCATCCACCTCTCTGTGGGGCTGTGTGGCACACACATGCAAGACCCCAGGCCCTAGTCCTGGCTCTACCACATATGAACATAGTGACTAGGAGCAAGTCACTAATCGCTCTGCATACTGGGGCCGATCACATCTGTCCTGCCTGTCCCACAGTGTTGTTATGAGAATCACGGAGAATCACAGATATGAACATATGTGCTTTGTAATAAGACCTCAATAGAAACTCGTATTCCTATTAATAAGCACGTGGTGCAGTGCAGTATGATATGTTCCTTTAGGATTAAGTCCAAGAGAAACTGGCAATAAATGAAAGTGAATAACACCAGGCAGAAAACAAGGCACTAAAAGAGAACAGGGACTGGGATCTATCTGTGGGGCTCCAGCAAAGGGCAAGTTCACAGTGACAGAGCAATCAGTGACGGCTTCCTGTAAGTGGAGGCTTTGTACACGACCTGGAGTGGCTCTCACTATGTTGATCAAAGGTGCTTTCACACATGCCCCTACTCTACACGGAGAGCTCTTCAAGGGCAAGAGACCTGTCTTTACATCTAGGCTCTCCCGGCCTCTTTCTGGCACCAAGTCACCTCATGAGAGATGAGTATTGAGTGAATGAAAGAATGAACTAAGCCCTGAATGAACAGGGAACTTGGACACGTTGCAGAGGAGGAGAGAATCCCAGATAAGAACAAGTATGTCAGTCGTGAGGGCTTGTTGAGGACGCACTGCAGACCAGTCTGGGTCGGGTGGGGTTCATGGAGGGCAGACGAAGAAGGGGAGGTCGGAAAGGCAAGCCAGGGTCTCAGGGCAGAGGCCTGGACTTCAGGGTAGAGGAGTTCAGGCTTCTGGCACAGAGCAGAGTAAAGGGAGTTCAGAGTGACATCACGACATCGGTATTTGAGGAGATGAATCTGGCAGCTGCATGCAGGACAGCCTGGAGAAGGGAGTGAAGCAAACCTGGCAGAGCAGTCAGGAGGCAGCCGCAATAGCTCAGGCAGGTGGTGAGAAGGCCAGGATGCCATCACCTCCCCGGCCGAATCACGCTTCTGGCAGCACCCATCTCTACGACGGTGGGAGCGCCATCAAGGGCCACACCGGGAACTGTCCTCATTAGACTGGACCCCAAGTGTCCTCTAGTCTCCCGCACTACACTCAGCAGTGGCTTCCTGCACGTGGTCACCTCCCCCTCCTGAATCCATCTCGAGCTGAGCTGGTCCATTTTTAGATGACAACTGCCATAGTACGCGCTCCCTGAAAGGAGACGAACAGTGACAAGGCAGAGGAGGAGGGACAGAGCTTTCACTGGGAAGCACATTTTCCCAAAGTGGTATCTTCTCAGCAGTTTTATAAGGTAATATGTTAACATGACAGTTAAGACTACGGTAAAAAGAAGTAGAGAAGAAAGCGTGAAAAGAAGGACCAGTGGGTTGAACCCACATTAAAAGAACATGGGGCAGTAAGTCCTGGTGGTTAAGAGCTGGGAGGAGGGGGGCACTGATGTCAGCCTGCCTCAGTCCCAGTTCAGCCCCTGCCACTTACTAGCCTGTGACCTTGGGCAACCGGACTCTTTGTGAGTCAACCTCCCCCATCTGTAATATGAAGTTAATGAGAGCTCCCACCCAACAGGGCAGTCATGAGATTAAATAAGGTGATCAGTACAGCCCTTAGCACTAAAGTGGCCAGTAACTGATGTCTATTCGAGGCACCATGCTGGCGGCTATCTCCGAAAGCATAAAGGGTCTCTAACACTTGAGGCTCATGAGCAAACCCCCTACACCGTGGCTGTCCCACAGTAGGTGCAAGATGTGAGCTCCCCACCCCGACTGGAATTCCAAGACGAAATGTGCCTCCCCACAGCCTGAATTCCCTTATCAGGGGACACACAGAATCAGCTAATGCCTCTTTCCCATTACAGACCTTCAGACACAGGAAGGCAGCTGCTGCATCTCCACAAAACTCGCTTCTCTAAAATCCTTCTTTGTGTTTCTCTCTCCTTTCACTTCTGTTATGTTCACCTGCTGCACAGAGAAGATTAGGCAGCAGAGATAGGTAAATAAAAAGAAAATATTTTTTAAATGGAATAACCAAAAAGGGCCTTGAAAATTATTGCCTAGGAATGATCCCATGGCTCTGGAGGCCTATTCAAATGGAATCCCACTGACATGAAGCTGCGGCCCTCCGGGCAGTGTCCACGCGTCCCGCCCCACAGGAGCCCTGCTCCGGGAAGGACGGAGGTTGCCTTCAGGGACCCTGGTCTCCCAGGTGCCCTGCTCAGGGCAGCCACCTGAGAAGTCCCACAGCAGAGGCACTTCTCTACACATCAATGCTGTGGGAAGCATGTGAAAATAAAGTTTCCAATTACTGCTGGCGTTTCTGGAGTGTCCGGGTGCTGGCTGCAGCTGTCCCAGGAAGGTCAGTGACGTCATCTGCAGGCCTGACCATGGTGAGTTCCAAGACTGGGCCGTGCCCGTGTCACTGGGGAGTGGGAACCTGCCATTTCCTCCTGGAGGCCGGCGCTGCTCAGGTTTGCTGCTTCTCTTCCTGGGTAGAATTCTACTGTCATGACTTAGACACACACCAGGAAGATCCAGAAGCTATTCCAAGGTCCAGGACAACCCCAGTGTATAGAAGTAAAGCTTCTAAAACTTTACTATGTGCCAAGCATTGTCCTGGGTCCAGGCAAGCCCAGATGAGACCCACCCCTCAAGTTCTCATTGTACTCCTTTCCCGGAATGAAAAACAAATGCTCTGGCATTCCTCTGCTAAGAGAGAGAGAAAGTAAGGGAGATAAAAGAGGAAAGAGAAAAAGGAGAGAAAGTAAAAGAGGAATGGCTGGAAAGAAAGTGAAAAGAGGAAAAAGCGGGGAAGGGGGAAGGAAGGAGGGAGAAAGTGGGGAAGAAAATCTGGACACAAGGCTGTTTTTGCCACTAAGCACCCCTACTCAGGGACCTCCCATCCTCCGTCCTCACCGTTCAGGGCCTGGGCCCTGGGACGTCCTCTGCCAGAGCTGACCAAGAGGCCAGGGGACAGGATGCCTGCAGGGCCATGTAACAGATTGGGCCTGAGCCCTAAAGTAGAGTTCAAGCTCAATGCGCAGTTCAGATTCCCCAAGAGTTGGGATTAGATTAATTGGGGATAGGATTTGCAGGCTGTGTCTGACCAAGACCCGTTATCTGTCACCATATTAACCACATTCAGGCCCCTTTCAAAGTCAGAACCCTGCCGTCCATCACCACCCCAGGATGGGAGGCCTGGCCAGAGCCACGCTCCCCGGGCCTGGCTTCTCTGGCCAGCAGTTGACCTTTCAGGCCTCCTGGCGCTCTCCTCATAGAGCCACCAGGCTCCCCTACTAGCTTCCAGATGAAAATGTGTAACTCTTGAGCATATACAAGGCCCTGGAGGAACTAACGGCAATTACGAATAGAGTCCCTTTATTTGTCTGAGGAGCTAATTTAATTAAACAAGAAATTGCAGGACCCTTCCCAAGGGAGAAGGAGGTGGAAACTATGTAGTCTCCAGAATCAAGGGAAGTGAAGGGAAAAGTGAAATCAAGACTCTTTCAAAAACTATCTAATTGAACCTTCAGAGCAAACTTGTGGGGTCAGACTACACAAGCGGAAGTTGAGAATCAGAGAGGTTAAGAAGTAACCCCAGGTTATACAGACATTAAATGAAAGCCTGCCTGGATCCCACAACTGGTTTCTTTCTAACACATTATAATGCATCCTGCAAAACTGTGCAAATTGATATTTTTCATGTTGTTTTTGAGGTATCCTTATTTAGAATTGCTATCTTAATGTTTCTAATAAAAAGAACCTATAAAAGTGCATGCTTGATGCTGAAGAAGGTATTTTCAAATTCAATTTCAGTCATTATACTTTTCATTTCTGGAAGTTCTATTTGTTTTTCTTCAAACATCCATAGATTTTTTAAATTAGTATAGTGTTTCTTGCTCATTTTTTACAACTTACTTTATTCTATTAACATTTTAAATACATTATACAGGCATACCTTGTTTTATTCCGTTTCACTTTACTGTGTTTCACAGATATTACATTTTTTACACCCTGCACCAGCAAAAAGATTATGACTTGCTGAAGGCTTAAATGATGGTTAGCATTTTTTTTTAACGATTGGCCCTTGAGCAGTGTCAATCTTCTTTTTTTTTCTCCTCCCCAAAGCCCCCAGTACATAGTTGTATATTTTACTTGTGGGTCCTTCTAGTTGTGGCATGTGGGACAGGGCCTCAGTGTGGCTTGATGAGTGGTGCCATGTCCGCGCCCAGGATCCAAACCGGCGAAACCCTGGACACCAAAGCAGAGCACATGAACTTAACCACAGGGCCGGCCCCGTGCTTGGCATTTTTTAGCAATAAAGTATCTTTTAATTAAGGTATGTACATTGTTTTCTTAGACATAATGCTATTGGACACTTACTAAACTACAGCATAGTGTAAATATAACTTTTATATGTACTGGGAAACAAAAAGTTCGTGTGACTCGCTTTATCGCAATATTCACTTTATAGTGATGGTCTGGAACCGAACCCGCACTATCTCTGTATAGCCAATTAGTCTTATGTCTGAAACACTTGGGGGTCTGATTCTTCTATTTGCTGTTTCTGCTGACTTTCACTTATGGTGACTTGTTTGCTCGTCTGTTTTGTAATTTGAAAGAAAAAGCTCATGTTTGAATGGCTAGGTTTTACCTACAGGAAACTTTCAAAGCTTGAGCGATGAGTATATCCCTCCAGAGAGGATTTTCATTCGATTCTGAGAGACACTATGGGGTACTACCAACCCAAACTTACATCAGATTAATTTCACAGCTTGGGGCTCCTGGGTCACGCAGGTAGTATACATGAACCTGTAATCAGGCAGATCTGACTACAAATTCTCACAGGAGACACTGTTCCATCCTCCCACCACCAAGCCAAAGTCAAAACAGGTAAGTTCCTGTCTGCTCCCTTTGCCCTCTGGTGGATGTATCCCTGAGGATACAGCCCCCTGGACAGGCTGGCTTTATGCAGGAATCTCACATCCAGCTTCCCACCTGGCAAGGGCCCCAGGTCTGGTCTCCAGGGCCTTCATAAAGGCCACACTTTCAATCCTGGCTTCAAATCTGATGCTCCCTTAGCCTGATTTCCTGGATCTGTGCTCTTTCCTGTACCTGACTGAAAGCTGGATATGCACTTCTTTAGTCTCAGGAGCCCAGAGTTCCCAGGACCTTCTAAGGCAGAAGCTTTAAAAACTTTGAAATTTCAAAGCCTTTATTGGGAACAAAAAAAACCAGCAAGAGTGCGGTTTTAATGACCTACAAGGCTAATAGTAATGAAGAAAAGCACATTCCAGTGTGTAGTCAGCAGTTTCTATTAAGGGGTCTCTGAAATATTATAAAGAAGAAAGAACAAAGAGGAAGAAGGAAATATTAGAGCAGAGTAGATGTGAACAGAATCTACAAAGAATGCAGAGACATTCCTCTCTGTCTTTTTGTTCAGCTTAGTTATTCCTCATCTGTGACACAGCAAAATAAAAGTGACACCTTTTCAGCACACACACACTCACACACGACACATACTCACACACACGACGCAGGCCTTTGTTAAAGTTGGAAAAGAGTGCATCATTAGAGACTACAGTTCAGTTTTCCAAAAAAACCAGACCACACCAAACACCTGCTATAGGTACAGACTGTTACAGTTTGCGAAGTGCTTTCACAGGCATCACCCGCTCCATCCTCACAGAGCCCAGCAGCGTTCATTTTATAGCCGTAACAGTTGACCTTCTGATTACTGGTCCTCTACCATCTACCAATCTTTCCTCTCAAAAAACATTCACTGAGGGCCGGCCCGGTGGCGCAGCGGTTAAGTGCACACGTTCTGCTTTGGCAGCCCAGGGTTCTCCAGTTCGGATCCTGGGTGCGGACATGGCACCACTTGGCAAGCCATCCTGTGGTAGGTGTCCCACATATAAAGTAGAGGAAGGTGGACACAGATGTTAGCTCAGGGCCAGTCTTCCCCAGCAACAAGAGGAGGATTGGCAGCAGATGTTAGCTCAGGGCTAATCATCCTCAAAAAAAAAATTTTTTTTTAATTCATTGATTAATCAATAACACACTGACACACACTTCAAATATATCTACAGGTCCACAATTCCTTACTCAAAACCCTGGGGCCAGATGTGTTTTAGAATTCCAACGATTTCCGATTTTAGAAAATTAATCAGTGGGGTTTGGGCTACTCACCACAGTCACACACACCACCATTTCTGCATGAGATGTACGACCATTCGGACTTAGCTGGATGAATAAAGACCAGCAACAGCCTCACATCAGTTCAGGGCAGGTTTGCACCCACGTGAATTACATAAAAACCCTCACTTTTCAGAGCTTTAAGGATGTCAGAATTGTGAACAAGGGGTTGTGGACTTGGATAAATGAGTTCTCTCTCAGAATACCTCACACTTAAATCCACCAACCCAAAACTCCTCGGGACTCAGTCTCAAAATCCACGCTCTGATTCTTAAAAGGGGAGCCAAGGAACAGTGGCCAGGAGAGGAGCGAAGCACTGGGATGGGCGATGCCAGACAGGGCCTGGCCAGGCTACTGCAGTGCACTCGTAAGAGGAGAAAAGCGTGGGCACAAAAGCACAGAGCATGTTAGCAAGTGGCCCCAAAATGTTCTTAGCGAAGTCTCAGGCGCAATGGCGGGGTTGGCAAGGGTGGTAATGGCGATCAGTGAAGCTGGATCCTAGTCTCTGATTTGTGACTGAGAAATATGTAATGTGAGGCAAAGCTTCAGCTCCCTCTTACGCAATGGGAGAGAGCTGGGCCACGCCAGTAATTTGCAAATGGCAGGATTTAGCCTATTGGGTGAACATGAAATCTACTTACTGGATTATGAGCAATATTTTTCTTAATAAAAAAGAATAGAACAGAAACATCAAGTTGGCCCATGTGGTAAGAACAGCTACTATTTCATTAACTTTTGTTTCTGTGAGATATACATATGTAGATAGGTAGAGATACAGATATATACATACACACACTACATATAATCCAAAATAGTACATACAAATATATGTATACATACGCATGTGTGTACATATATACATGCATATATAATATACACATATAAAAATATACACACAACGTACAATATGTTTCTTACTGTGAGACATGATCTAAAAAGTTTCAACTTTACTGGCTAGATGATTTCTTGTGAATCTTTTCAGGACAAATATCCTGCGAACTATTTTTTCTGGTGTTACATAATCCAGGCACTGTGTATTAAAGTCATCCCAGACTGAAAACCAAGAAGAGGTTTCGCTAAACCCTTTGGTTTTCAAGACGTGCTTTAAGGATTGGGACTTGACTTCTAATTACGTCTCTGCTGCTTGCTCACTATGACTCCTAGGGCACGTACCGCACCTCTGTGCCTCAGTCTCCTCATTTGTGAAATGCAGAGGGCTGACCATCACAGACTCCCCAGAAGCAACTGCTCCTGTAAAATGGGGGAAAGGATGACACATGGCTCATGGGGTGGTTGTGAGGATCATGTGAGGTGATACTTAGAACAGTGCCTCTGGGTAAGTACCATGTAACGTCGTTTCTAAGATTAAATTATGGTTACTTTCCACATCTGGTATTTCATGACGCTTTTGAATCCAGCATTTATGATGCCCATGCAGCTTGCCCCTTGTCGTCGGAGCTAACGGCTACTTTCAGGAGCCCCCAGACCCTGGCCACTGCAGGGCCTGGGCCTGGAGACCATAACCACCGCCTTTCTTCCTGCCTTGTCCCAGCCCTTGGAAGGCTCAGCCCATCGCCTCAATAAATTACGAGCAGAACCCTGTGTTTGTTATCTAGCTTCCTGGGAGACCAGCAGTGGCATAGCAGAGGGATTACTTTGGGTAAATATTTCTCTAAACCTCATTCTTGCCACCACCAGTACTCAGAGTGAGGGGGCCCAGCTCCCCCAACAGCCACACCATTCTAATCCAAGGGAGCGTGGGAGGGCGCAGAGTTCATCATCTCCCCAACATAAAGGCAAGCCCCAGAATTAGGCCCTGGTGGCAGAGGGTGGGCAGCACAGGAGAAGGAAGCCTGCGCTGGGCTCTCAAGGAACTAGCGAGCTCCTTCTCTGGAGCAGAGCACTGCATCAAGCAGGGTATCACCTGTATAGCATTTAGTACAGCCAGCCACCACATGACAATCCCCCCCGAGGAGGGAGCAGTATCCAGTCCAGCCTCCCCCAGCACAGGAATCTTGGCTGCACCTTTCCTGACAGAGGGAAGCCCACCTCCCTGTGTGATTTTCCAGGTCCCAGGGTTCTAAATGAAAGGCTCCCAAGGCACTGTCACTATGCTGCCAGGCACAGGGGTCATTCCACTCAACTCTACCCAATTTACAGCTGAGGAAACTGAGGCTTATTTCATGGGCCTAAAGCATTGGTTCTCAAGCCTAGCTGCGCATTAGAATCACCTAGGTAGCTTCTGACATTCCTGGTGCCCCTGCCACACTAGATGCTCTTTGGTGACCCATGCACTTCCTTTGTTCATCTTCCCAAGTGATTCCAGCACACAGCGGGCAGAGGAGCAGTGCTCTCGCTCCCGCTCCCGGGTATCAAGCTCACTCATGCTTTAGAGCCACCTGGAGCACTGGTTGCAACAGCCCCACCCCACCCTAGAGGTTCTGACTCACTGGCTCTGGGGTGGGGCCTGAGAATTTCCATTTCTAACAAGCTCCCAGGTGCGGCTGATGCTGCTACTCGAGGAAAACAGTTGATGCTCCCTGGCGGCCCAGGGACAGAAACAGAACTTTGAGCACCAGTGCTCACGGCCCATGTAACAGCCTCAGTTTTCTCAGCTGTGGGTTGGGCAGAATGACTCCTGGCTTCAGAAGCACTGGTCTAGAGTAGTGTTCCTCGGACTTCTGTGTGCACATCTGGGCATCTTAAAATTCAGAGTGGGGCTCAGCAGGTCTGGGGAGGGACTCATGCTACTGGTCCTCTCTCCATGCTTGGAGTTGGAAGGCCTGGACTAGCTAGGTACCTAATCCCAGAGAACTCGCCCTTTCCCTGACAGATTGCTTCGTTGACACTCCACTCTGACCTCCTTGCTCGAGGGCGCAGGATAAAGTGAATGTGTCCTTCTTCCAGGAGAGCTCCCAGGTATCTTGTCCCTTCCTCCACCCCTTGGCCTCTCTCCATACAGAACAAATGATTCCCACTCCTTTAATTCTTCTTCCTTTGTCACAACAAACACAACTGTCCACTGCGGACGCATCTCCCAGGTGGCTGCCACATGCTGTGTCCGGGACAAGGCACTCAGAACCCAGCTTGGACGCAAGGACAGAGAAACGGCATTGGAAGAGAAGGTTCCATGGGGCCTAAGAGGAGGGACACTAACAGCTAAAAGCTGGAACAGCGGACTGGAAAGGAAGGAGACTCGGCCTCCCATCATCAGGCCCAGGCGTCTCAAGACTGCTGCCCTCTGCCGTCTAAGGTACTGGCCCCTTTCTCCAGGTGACATAACTCCATCAGACTGGAGATGCCGCCTGACCTACCAAAGTGAGATGAGAAGAGGAGTATTAACAATGACTACATCATTTAGCAGTTACTACGTGCTAGGCACTATGTTAAGTGTTCTACAAATATTGTCTCATTCACTCCTACCAAAACCCCATGATTGCTCATTACCGTGGCGCCCCATTTCAATGACAAAGAATGGACACTTACAGATGGCAAGTTATATGCCCAAAAGGAAGTAACAGAGCTAAAACTTAACCCCAGGTTGAAAAACCTACACTCTTAACTGCAACACAGTACTGTCTCCTCAAAGGCTGGGAGGGGCCTCAACTCAGCGCTCTTCCAAGATCAAGGTTTCCAAGCAAGACGGTCACTCCTGGACAGGTTACACCTGGAGCTGTACTTAGGCCATTTCATACAATAATAAATTAACAAACAATTTCATTACCCTTAAGATACCAGGCTATTCTAAATAATATACACATATTTAT
This sequence comes from Equus przewalskii, assembly GCF_037783145.1. Lineage (NCBI taxonomy): Eukaryota > Metazoa > Chordata > Mammalia > Perissodactyla > Equidae > Equus > Equus przewalskii. Next base: position 64,960,503 of record NC_091831.1, read on the forward strand.
ATATAAATATATAATTATATTACAGAATGGAATAATTACATATAATAATAATTATATAACTATACCATATAAATGAATATATAAAATATAATTTACATATATATACATTCATGTAATCTTACAACATCCTTGTTATGTAGATGTTAAGACCTGCATTTTGCATGAGAAAATTGAAGGACAGAGAGTTTGAGTAACTTTCCCAAGGTCTCAAAGCTGTGAAAAGCCAGGGTTTGAACTCTGACAGCCTGGTTCCCAAGTCATGGTCTTGACCTCCTACTCCACTATTCACATTGACTTCTCCGACTAAACTATAAATTAAGAGCACAGTTTATGGCTTCCAGATGCCTACTGTGCCCACACAATGCTTAGCCCAGTGGCTGAATCCTTTGTAGGTACCTTGATAAATGCCTACTAATGACCAAACAGGTGCCTCCCCCCACTACTTACAGCTCCAAGCATGGTCAGCCGGCTATAATTAGCACAGCCTCCCTCAGGACTGGAGCTAAATTAAACCAGTGGGATTAGAGGCCATTAGCTTTGGACAGTGCCCCTGGACACTTCCATCAAAGAGCGCCGGTGACACTTAGGAGGAGTCTCAGCCAGTGGGCCTTCTTCTCTTGGGTGGTGCATTGATCCAAAGGGTTTCTCAATGGCCTCTAATGGCCTTATCTCAATCCTGGCATCCCCCAATAAAATCAAAAAATGAGTGATCTGTTTCTCTGAGGGCCAGGAGACCAGGATCTGGTCCTGGCTCTGCCACCGATTAGCCCAATGACCAAGGCACTCAACTTCTGTGGGCTTCAGTTTGCCTCTTGAAATAAAGAGTCAGACAGGTCCATTGCTTGAAGTCCCTCCAAGCCATTTCACAGGTCTCAAAAGGGGGCTGCTGTTTAAATACTGTGTTTGGGACAAAATGCCAGGAGGCTCTAGAGAAGAGCCTGAGAGAAGGTACAGCCCACCCATGAGGGAAGGCTCTGACTTGAGAGCCTGGTGTGACCTCTCAGGCTGCTGGTGCTGTGGGCCTGGGGAGAAGAGAAAGAAGAGAAGGACTGCCTCTCACCATCCCCTCAGGGCTGAGGAGGAAATGGGAAGAGACAACTTTAAGAGAGCTCAACTTTCCCTCTAGCTCCAGAGCTTTCGGCTCTCTGGTGCTCTACCTTCCTGGCCTCCTTAACTAGACAACACACCCTCCCATCACCCCCACCTCCTTTCCAGAGCACTTGCAAGGACTGGCAGCTCTTTCTCACACATTTGTTAACGTATGTGTTAATCATCTGTCTTCCTGAGAGACAAGGCCCAAGTCTGTGGTCTCCACCTCTAGACTACGGGACATGTACCAGCCTCTCCATCCACATCTGCTGACTGGGTGAGCCATTTCTGCCCCAGGCCCTGGTTCCCCTGTGCTGAGCACTCAGAGCATCTGGCCTTCTCTCTCTTTTTCCTATCCAAACAGTGAGTCCCAGAGCAGGGAGCTGGAAAAGACCCGAGCAAAGGAAATGAGACATAGAGACTCCTCCTGGAAGTGGTTGTCATTCTAACCCACTGGGGCAATTAGGCAGGTGTCCAGGGATCTTTCTTACCAAAATTATGAGCCACTGCCTTCTATGGATAGCAACTAAATTAAATATAAACAAGCATACAGAGTTTGAATTTGCATAACAGCCCTTCACCCTAGCAAATCTACACTAATCACTTTACCTCCCCACGTACACCCAGCTAAACTTTCCATGAAATGCTGTTTAAAAGAAAAGAAAACCTTGATGTCTACAATAATGTTATTGTGCATATATAAGAAAATATCCTTATTTTTCAGAAAGGCGGAGTCAAATCTTTAAGGTTGAAATGCTGTGACGTTAGTAATTGACTTTAACATACTTCAGCAAATAAAAAATGAATGCAGCAACAACAGCAGCCATCTCTGCTGACCCTCCTCCAGTCCTCGGCAGGGGACAGCAGGGCCCAGCCTGTGTACATGTAGGAAGCCTCTTGCTCCCTCAGAGGAAGCACCCATGCTTTGCAAAGAAGGTGAAAGTCCCAAGTCACAGCAGACAAGGGCAGAGAACAAAGCCCAGAACTGTTCCTTACACTGAGTCATTCCTGAGGGTCCCTTCACTCTACCAGTCCTTTACCAATGGTGCAAAAAGAGGCTGTAAATCTCTGACATTGTGCTCATAAGAGCTAACATTTATCAAGCCCTTACCACGTGGCCTAAGGCTTTGTGTGCATTATTGTCTTTTGTAAACCTCACAACAAGCCCATGAGGGATATATTACTATTAGCTGCATTTTGCAGATGAGAAACTGAGGCTTCAAGTACAACCTATACAGTCATACAGGTCCCCACACTCAGAAAGGCCCCACTGTCACCATCTTCAAATACTTAATAATTTTTGAACAAGGAGCTTCGCATTTTCACTTTGCCCCGGCCCCTGCAAGTTAGGTAGCTGTCTGCTTAGAGTAAAGAGGCTCAGGTCACATGGCTCACTAGTGAACTCAGGCCATCGGACCCCAGCACACGCCTGCCTGACCACGACACAGCTAGAAATCACAATTGTGAAGTGCCTCCTTGATTCTAGGCTCCTAAGAGGCAAAGCCAGGACAGGCACTAGGATCTGTCTGACACCCACATCTGGACTTTTAACCCAGGCAAGACAAAGACTTGGTGGCCGGGGCTAATCAGTCCCTGAGCCCAATTGCCTCCTCCTACCACTCTCTCCCTCCCTGGGGAATGGCCCACGTGGCCGTCCCCATGTACTCCACAGCAGCCTGGGCTGGTGACTGGAAACCTGCCCAGGGGCCGGCCTTGGAAGGACTGCCCACCCTGCCGTGTCCAGCCCTGCTCTCTGGCTCTCACTACAGAGGTACACACCTCTTGACAGGTAAAGGGAGGCCTTCAAAGAGCATTTGAGTTTTAGGAGGGGTGGAAGAGAGCCAGGACAGAGGCCAGTTCTGTAAGCCATCATAGGTCTCCCATATCCTGGCAAGAAGGGCTGCCATAAAAAGGAAAGTAAAATCTCTTTTTTAAAAATTCAGCAAACCAAGAGACGTACCCTCGGGATACAGCTCTGAGGTTCCACTTCCCAAATTGCCACGAGCTAAGATTGTCAATTTCTCCAGCAAGATCAAATGCATCTCAACCCAGCCCCACCGAGGCACAAGTGGAGTCCATCCCCAAGGTCGTGGACGCCGTCACTGACACTGAGCCCAGCACGCGGCTCTGGAGCTGCTCAGGCCTGGGGTTGAATCCCTGGCCCTGACACTCACTGGCTAATTGGCCTTGGCAAGTCACTTAACCTCCTTGTACCTCGGCTTCTGCCTCTGTAAAACAGAAAAAACAATGCCTGCCATACAGGGTTGTTATGAGGAGTAAATGTGTTAATACGTGTGGAATAAGCTTAACAAGTGCTAGCAATTAGTATTAATATCATCTTCAAGCTGGAATTTAGGAACCTGAAGAAATGCTCACTCACCAGGAAGCAGCCTCTGCTTTGCCATGCCCTGAATCTCTCCCCTTTGGGTTCCCTAAGACAAGCAAGTCATTTGCCCTCTCTTGACCAACTGCAAGGGAGCGCCTGCCCCCGCCAGGACACCCACAAGAGCAGCAAACAGAGCCGTGCCCATCTAGAGGCCTTCTTGACCTGAGTGGTGGAGACCTTGGCAGACACCCAGGTGTTTGGTTCCATATTAGCTTCCAGATGAGACTTTCAGATGACTTTATTTAATAGACATGTGGCTGCTTAGCCATGGGCATGGCCCCAAAGCATGGGGCAAGCAGCCAGCCAGGGAGGCCCCATTTTCTGTGCAATTTGTCTGCACCCATGACTGGCTACCAGCCACATCTGCCAATTTGCGGGGCAAAGCTGACTCTCCGAGGTGAGTTAATCCTAGCGTCTCCATCCCTTCCTGCTCTAGTCAGCAGCATTGTGGGCCTCCAGCCTTCTTCTGGCTACAAATATCACTCACAGGTCCAGGACTGTCATGGCTAATGGGCACCTCTGTGCCAAACTCACAAGCAGGGCTGCTCTTGCCAACCTCTGACCACTCAGCCTGACCCCCATGGTTCTGCCCATTCCTCCTTGACCCTGACTCTGCTTCTGATCCCTGGACTCCCAGGCTGGGCTTCTTCCTGGTCAGCCCTATCCTGGCCTGACCACAGTGAATTCTACTCTGAGAAGCTGAAGATCATCAGAAATCAGGTCAATGTATCACTGGCCCAGTTTGACAGAAAGAAGGATGGGGACACAAATGGCTACTCGAATCCAGATCCTGGCAAACACAGGCTTAACAAAGCCTGAGTGGGTATCATTTCTCACACAGGGACACCAGTTCAGAAGGCAGTGTCTCCAGGGACTAGTCCTAACACCTGGAGAGTCTAATCCCAAAAAAGAAATGATTATAAAATATTTGGTCTTTGGAGCCTGTGGTGCTATAATTTTCTAAAATCTGAAAATTTTAGAGAGCAATACAATAATCAGCTTTATGACAAAAAGCCCATCCTCGAGGGAGACTGGTCCATCCTTCTCTGATGAATGACTTAACTCTCCACACAAGCAGAGCAGGATCGAGGTTAGTCCTGGCTTTGAGGCAGAAGAGATACGGAGAAGATGGGGTGTTGACTCTTTACGGCTTTGGGACTCTCCCAGAGACAGCCCATCCTTGTCAGCCTCAGCGCTGGCTTCCAAGTTCAGCCTCAGTGCTGGCTCAACAGGAGAGGCAACCACATCCAACTCCACTTCCTGAAGACCTGGTCTCCCACCCCAAGTCATGACCATAAGGAGACACTAAGGAGGTATAACCCTGTGTCAATTTAACAGGAGCTTCCCATTTCTGAAGAGTAAAGTCTCATTCATAAATGACACAGATTGCAGAGGGCTTGATTTATGGGGTAGGATAATCAACTTGCATCCTTTTTCATATGTTATCCTTTATCATACTTTACTAAGGACCTGATTTAGTGACAATTTGTTGATTTCTTCAATTGCTTAGCTCAGTTACAAAGACCCAGAAAGCAGGACATGGGTATTCCACCAATCAGCAACTCGGGTCAGAGAACAGCGTCCATGTACAGTGCTGGTTCTTTCTAAGCCCAGGCTGTCTTGGGCTGGACCTTGGGCCTCACCACCCAGATAGTCTTCTCCCAGCAACAAGCACCAACAAGCCAACATACAGATAAGAGCATTAGGCTGTGAGCAACCCTTATTTGTCTCTCCAGCCACAGATTGTGGTACATTTAAGTTGTTCAATAAATGTTTCTAACCAAGGAAATGCTCCCTGGAATCCAGTCCATGGGTCATTCAGTCCCAAACTCTATCTCTGGTACATACACAAAGCATGATTGGGAGAAGGCCTGGCCATCTGATATCAACTCAGAGGTCGGAGGTTTGACCCAATCCTTCAGACCCTGAGAAGCCAGCACTCCCGAGCATTTCAGCATGACCCACCACAGCATGGCCTCCACCTCCCTCCCCAGCATCATCTCCAGCTCCCTATGTGCACCCCACACTCCTGCCCAAGGGACACCAGGATCCTTCATTCTCTTCACAGCCCTCTCACTTACCCACTTGGGCTCTTTGCTTATGTTCTTCTCTTACCCTGAAATGCCCTCCCTAACCTTCTCCAAGCTGTCCCTCAAAACCCAGAAGATGTCATCACTCCCTCCTTAAAATCTCCATAGCAAATCTTTTGTACTTGACGTACGCTTACTGAACTCAGACCACGTGCTGGACAGTGTGCTGGATGATAGGGACCCGAGAAGAGTGAACGAGTTCCTGCTCTCAAGCTGCTCACACTCTGCTAGGGAGGTGAGCAGAGCAAGACACACTGCAGCTCAGGGTGAGAAGTGGCAGTGCACAGTGCCACAGCCGACAGCACAAGCTCCAGGGTGGGACTAGCAGGACCGAGTCTCTTCTTAGCAGACTAGCTGCATGACCTCAAGCAAGTCACTTAACTACAAGCATCTCAGTTTGCTCTTCTATAACATGAGAACAATTACAGTGCTTACTTCCTCATGTTGTTGTCACAACTAAACTAACTGATACAGTTAAAGATATTATTATAGTCAATAATTTCCTAAGGAGTGAAGATAAGTGCAAGGTATATTGCTCAGGTTTGAATCAAGTACTTTTCTGATCTCTTTCAATGGATTGGAGCTCCACGCTCAGAATAGGCTCCCAAAAAATATTCCTTAACCTCCCTTGAAAATGTTCTGCACATTATCACCTTTTTCTCTTCCCTTTACCTATTCCATCTGTTCCTTATTCCTCAAGGATAAGCTCAAAGGCCACCTCCTGTAGGAAAGCTCACATGCCTGTGAGCCCCCAGATGCACAGCTTTCCTGCCTTATTGGTGGATTTCCTCGGCATCCAAGAGCACAGGTCCTCACCACCTTTAGTCACACACAGCACAGGTGTCCTGTACGCCCTATCAGACTGCACGCTCCTTGAGGACAAAGACTGATCCTACTCCTGCTTTTCTTCTTCAGTGTCAAGCCTCTATGAATGATTATAGCCATGCTACTTCTGCGAGGGAATACACCAAAACTCCTTTCTAAAAACTCTTTCTCCTAAGTGCATAAGCCAGAATGGCCTTCTGGGATCTCATTTTTACCAAAAATAGAAGCCAATTTGACCAAGCACAATTTATACCACAATGAAATTGAATGTCCAAGTCAAACAATGTGTTTATCTAAACACACATTTTTCTATCCCCTCTACATAATAAAGGGCCTCAATTTTCAATGGACATTTTCCTGAAATCAGGATGTCACACCCTCCACTTTGACTGAACTCAGTCAGCTTCAGAGTTATCACTAGAGAGTCTCTAGGGCAGATTTTGTCTCCGTTTGTCACACAAGACCACACAGGCACTCCGCTGAGCTATTCCCACCCATGTTCTTGATTCTGGGGATGGTGGAATAAGACTGATTCTAGCATTCAGACACAGATTGCATTGTCTCATGTTGGATGGTCTCTTCTCGTGCTCCATGTGAAATGTGTCCTGGATCCTGCACAGGCCACCCTCCACTATCCACATACATAGAAGCACAGGCAACAAGTCCAGTTTCTGGTAGGTAATGTTCCACTTTGTTTGTTCCATTTCAGAAACAACACAGAGATATAGTAATAAATTAAATGATTTGAGGCCTCATCAGTAGATAGTAAATGCTATTGTTTATTAAAAAGCTAATAATCCATTCCGTTTTTTAAATTAAGCAATAAGCCTCTAACATAATAAATCAGAATAATTAAGCCCAGTATTAATGGAGTGAAATCATGAGGGAGGAGGAAAGGAAGTTCTAGAACTTACTTTTTTTCCCACACAGAAAACGCACTGATAATGAAACAATAGCAGAAAGAAGTTTTCCTCTGTATGATTTGCCAAAGCTAAGGCTCACATACATGCTCAGACGGCTGTACCCTTCTCAGGAAGTACACAGAATTCTAACTCAGCCCTCACTCCGGCTCCTAGCCCTATTTTTATTTTATCTGTTTTTATTGTTTTATCTCTTTCCAATAAAGACAAAGAATTTCCAGTCCCGTTACAGAGAGCTCTGACTCCGGCCCAGGTTCACAACCTTGATGGGTGGTCCCCGCAAGGCTCTCTTCTCCCCGCTCATGTTCTACATAACCTTGAGCAATGACTACAAACAAAGCGCTGTTTGAAATTATTTTTTCTGCAATATAACCTTCCTGCCACGTAACTGGAAAGAAGACGTGAGGCCTGAGCGCCATGTCTGCTTGGAGACTCCACACAAAGTTGTGCTGTCACACCCTGAGGAAGGCGAGGAACCCTTGCTGAGGCCGCAGAGCACAGGCCTGTGTAAACACACAGTATAACTCTCGAGGCAGAGATGAAACATTTGCACTTCTCTCCGGGCATTTTAAGTGGGAAAGCAAAACTCATTACACAAGCTAAACCCTCTTCTACATTCTTAAGTGTCCAAACAAAGTTTTCCCGGCAGCATGCACTTCTATGGCTTTGCATTATTGGGATAAGCCCAAAGGAGAGGGAAAAAAGGAGCCTTTTGCATAAGCCTAGGGAGATCAAAGTAAAGAGAACAGAGCTACAGAGGCCCACGGGATTCTGCTTGGTGAGCATTTCTCAGGGGCTGCCTCTCTGTGTTGGGGCTGCAGAGTCCCCGGAGATCTGAGGATGTCCTCAGCAGCATCCATAGAAGGCACACATAGGCCTGCGCCGATAACAAACCCCTGCTTTGCAGAGCCTGTTTTGCTTTCCCGAGCACTTTCATATCTTGTATCGATCAAGAAGCAAATTTACTGAGCGCCTACCAGATGCAGGCCCGATGTAGGGGATAATCTCACGGACAAATCATCCCACAGCCCTCATCTTCACACATGTATGTGCTCCTCTGGATAAGGTGAGACCCAGGTCTGGCCTTAGACATTTCTAGTCTATTTGAAGAGACAAGAAAGAGTCCCATGAGAGGATAAATACTACTGTAAAGCACTCTATTTTCATGTAGCACTCCTCAAACTGTGGTCAGAATCAGAACCACATGAGGTGGTTGTTAAAAACAAATAAGCGGGCTGAGTCCCCCGTGGAGATTCTACTTCCCCGGGTCTGGGGTCTGGGCTCCTGTTTTTTTAACAAGCATCCACAAGAATTAAAATATAACAACAGAAACACTACACTGAGTGGCAAATGAGACAGTCACTCACGCTGGCCAAAGTCAAAGGACTCTAGCAAGGTCAGCACAAGGGGGACCTGCAAGCACAGACAGCAGAGAAGCAAGAAGAGGGAAGGTCGGGTGGGAGGTAGGGTCCCAGGCAAAGGTGCAATAAATATATAGGGGACACCATGCAGAAGATTCTGGATGCAGCAGAAGGTTACACTGGAGAAGTGAAAAATCAAGACAGACAAGTCGATTGGGCCAAAGTAAGGAGGGTCATGAATGACAGGCCCAATGAGTACTCTAGCCTGTAGGCAAAAGGGAGCTTCTGAGAGGGTGGTAGCAGGAGAGCAAGACAGTCTGAGAAAGAGAAATCCAGTGCCAATCTGAGCTAGAATGGTCAGGAAGATCCGAAGCCAGGCCTGCGGCTCTAATTAGATATTTTAATATCCTGTTCTATACTCACCACACACCAATGAACTCAGCAGGGCAGACAATATTATCTTTTTTATCTAGAGGGAAAACTGGGGCACACAGTGGGATGAAAGCTGGGGAAGCCAGGACAGCCAAGTGGTGGCTCTAGCCCTGCACACTCAATCTTTGACAAATCAATCCACTGCATTTCAAGCCTAGTCAACACACATTTATTGAGCACCTACTATGAGCAAGGAATGGAAGATGAAAAGATAAATGAAACTCCATTCCTGCCCTCAGGATGCTCACCTTCTAGTGCAAGGGCCAGCAAACTTCTTCTGTAAAGGGTCAGATAATCAATATTTTAAGCTGCGCAGGTCATTGGGTCTCTGCAGCAAATACTCACCTCTGCCACTGTAGTGCAAAAGCAGCCATGTCCAGTACATAAACAAATGAGCACAGCTGCGTTCTAATAAAACTTTATCTAAAAAAACAGGCAGTGAATCAGGGCTAGAATGCTATTGTCTTCATGTGCTTTTAAATGCCAAGCGTTTTAGAAAGTTAGATACACTTGGGCTTGAACTGTGCAATATTCAATTATGCTGTTAGTGGTGTCTACCATTGGATTCTCTATATTAGGGAAAGTTTAACACCCGAGGCACAATTGTATCAAATGTGTTTTTGACAATTTTTGATGATTTAATTGAACAAACATTTACTGACCACCAACTGTCTGTTAGGTGCTTATGTGTAATTATAAATGTTATGTAACATTGCATATTGGTAGAAATAAAAAGAATTTGGCCTAGCTTTTTTTTTTAAAAAAAAAAAAAAAAAACAGGCAATGGGCCAGATTGGACTGGCAGCCTGTAATTTGCTGACCCCTGCTTTAGTGGGTAAAACAAACCTGTACGTGACTACTTATAAAACAAAAGAGGTCTGTTATAAATAAAACAACTTTGGAGCACAGAGGAAAGAGAGAACAATTTGGTCTGGCCTGGGAGAGTTGAGGGGGGTACATTTGAGCAGGGCAAGTCACTTAGCCTTTCAAGGTCTCAGTTAAAATGATGGGGTTGAACCAGAAGCACACCGATGACCCTCTTATTCCAACATTGTGTGATCTGGATGACACACCGCCTTCCTGTCCAGAGTCTTCCAACCACACAAACAACATGACCTCTCCCAAGCTTCCTGATGCCTCCCTTCACCTCTAACGTCAATTTTTGAATGTCACTTAAAGGAACAAAAATTCCCAAATGATTCTGGAAGTTTAAACACACACACACACATGTGAACACTCCTATCATCAGTGTGTCTAGTCCAAACATAATTTCATTATTTATCTCCCTAAAGGCTTTCTCCCTCCTTCACAAAATTTCTCTCTCCTGAAAAGAACCCATTTGCTTCCATGGCAGATACTCTGGTGAGACGCAAATGCTCTATTTTACTAAGTGCCGGCCTCCAAAAGAACATGGAGCCAGGAAGAAAGGAACGGTGGCCACACACCTTGTCTGTCTCCGCCAAGCTGGTGCCAGACAGGAAAACAGAAACAGAGCCCCAAAGCCCGGCAGCAACACCTCCAACAGCGCCAACAGGTAGCAAGGGAGGCCAGGCAAATAAACACATTTTGAAAGCCTGTGCCATACGGGTCACGTCCCGGCCTCAGAATGACTTCATGCAAGCCAGCCAAGGTCAACTCCCATCAAAAGGTCAGTCAGCCTCCTCCTCTGGGGCTCGGACTCCCCTGGCCAAGACTGCTCATTGGTACCAAGAAGGTTGGACAGGGCCACAGTGAGACCAGAGGCCAACAGGACAAAGGCAGGCAAAAGGCACCCACAGACTGCACGTGGTGGCAGCAAGACAGCTGTGTGTGATTCAAGTCCCACCCCAACCTGTGTAAATCCTATCCCACTCAAGCCTGACCTCCTCCTCCATGAAGCCTTCCTGGCTTTGCTAACTGACAGGGGCATGTTTCTCCTTCTAACATCTAGAACAGTGGTTCTCAAAGCAGGGTCACCGGACCTGCAGCGTCATCACCTGGGAACTTGGAAATGCAAATTCTCGGGCCCTACCCCAGACAAAGTGAATCAGAAACTCTGTGGGTAAGAGCCAGCAAACTGTTATAACAAGTCAGCTGGGTGATTCCGAAGCAAGCTGGAACTTTGGAACCACTGATCTAGAGTCGAGATTCTAGACCAGTAAGTCTGCAGCATGCCCACTGGCCCTTCCCATGCATTTCCCTGGGCTCTTGGCACACAGGGAATATAAATCCACTCCAGAGCGCAGCTCCCAGATGCCCATGAGTGCCCCACCTTGCCCAGCACAGGCTCTACAGCAAGCACATGTTCAGCTAACACCTGTGGAATTTCATGAACTTGAGCTCATATACCACCACTGGGTTATAAAACCACAGAATCTGAATGTTGGAAGAGACTTCAGGGCCCGTCCAGCGCAGCTGCCTGCCGAGGCTCTGCCAGGCCCCAGCTGCTCTGGTTTCTCTCACTCCAGCTCAGAGGCTCTGCTGACACCATGGAGCTCACCCCCTCGTCTTTTCACCAGGCCAATATTGACTGAGCACAGGTGCCAGGCACTCCAGTAGAGGCTGGGGTACATCAGTAAACCAGACAGGCAAGTCTGCTTGCTCTGAGGGAGCCCACAATCCAGTTCAGGAAGAGACCCAACAAACAGTAAAGAAAATCAATGCATACTAACTATAAGAAGACATCAGACAAACCCAAATTGAGGGCCATTCTGCAAAAAAACTAAACAGTGCTCTTCACAAATGTCAGTCATGAAAGATGAAGTCATGTCACAGATTGGAGAAGACTAAGGAGACATGACAGAAAAATGTAATGTGGGCTCCTGTTTATTGGATCCTGCAAAAGAAAAAGGACATTAGTGGAAAAACTGGTGACGTTCTAAGAAGGTCTATGAATGACGTTCAGTGAATGGTATTATACCAATGTTAAATGTGTGGGCTCCAGTAGTGCTCTGTCTGTGGTCATCTAAGATGTGAGCATTAGGGGAAGCTGGGAGAAGGCTAGACAGGATATCTCTGTGCCAATGTGCAACTTTTCTGTATATTTTGGATGGTGAACCCAGTCCAGAAAGAGACCCAAGTGTGGGGGCGTGAGTCACATGTTTAAATAGAGGGGATCCTGTAGGCCTCTAGAAGGTGACATGTGAACAAGACCTGAAGACAGTAAAGGGATCTATCGGGGTGGTTGTGAATGAATAGGAAGCCAAAATCAGTCTAGTCAGGACTTCCACCCAGTGGTCTTTATTCCTCTGTCTAGACTCAGCCTGACTGCTCTCTGAACACTTCAAGCATCACTGGTGCCTCCCCAGTCTTCTCTCCAGGGGGGCCTCGCAATCTGACAGCTGCACTTCCTGCGTGTGCCCTGGTAGCCAGCACCCCCTGAAGAGGCAATTAGAGACCACAGAAGGAGGAGCGAGGCCTGACAAGGACTAAGGTCAGAAGCAGGGGCACCTCTGTCTTCCTTGTTCTGGAACTGCCCTGGTCTTCTTTTCTTGCTGGCAAACCACTTCAGTTCCTACTCCCCTCTCTTTTGGACCCTGTGCCCAACTCTCCCAGCATCTGAGCTTCTCCTGTGAGCACTGTCCAAATTTGCCCAGAGCTTCGAACAATGGAGCTCGGAGTGGGGTCAGTGTGAGCAAGCAGACATGAGTCAGAGGTGCAACTCCACCTAATGATTAAGGAAAAATGCCCCACCCAAAGCTCCCAGTTTCCAGCCTCTTCAGAAAGCACAAGGTATCAGAACCCAAAAAGCAAAACACCCCCTCTGCAGAACTGAGAGTCTGAAGGCCCGGGTTCCAGAGACCACAGATAAGTCTCTTCCCTCCAGGTCAATTTCACCATCTACAAAGTGATAGAGTTGGATTAGTTAATCTCCAAGATTCTCTCCAGTACTAACATTCCATGATCATTAAGAATCAAATTAAATTGCACATGATAATTGCAGCTTTGAAGCACAATGAGGAGTAATAATTTGAAGCACAATGAGGGGTAATAACAGTAGCAGTGGTAAGATCCATGGTCTCCTACCCCAGATGAATCACCAGGATTGCAAATGACAGTTGTTGCTATTAATATAATAATTTATATTGCAAAGGGGTTTTCATTTTACAAGGCACTTTTATACATATTATCTTGTGTGATCCTCATAAGAACCCAGTGAGAGTAGTTGGAAAGATCTAATTTCTTTTGTACAGATGAGAAAACCAAGCCCAGTGGCCATTCAATTAAGACTAACAGTGCTGAGCCCTGACCATCAGTATTTTGATGGCTCCTCTTCTTTCTGTTGCTTGGTGCTGTCTTTGCTACCATGACCATCCACGCAACCACCTGTGATTCTGTTTCTACAGGCTTTGACCAGGTTAGTTCAAGGTGTTCACACTACAAGGAAACCCAGGCATCCACTCTGGAGGTGAAAGCATCCAAAGTGTACCCAGAGCTGCCTTGGCTCAGTCCATCCAATGGGCTCTTGGAGACACAGTCCATACTCAGAAGGGAGGCCACAGCATCCCACATTTGTTTCCCTGCTGCTAGAAATAGAACAGATGAGCTAGCGCAGCTCACATGTTGATCGCACTGCAGCATCAGATGTTTTAAAATAACTAATTAAAAGGAAATGGGAGTGTGAAGAAGAAAGCCCTAATTTCAATGCTCATGTCCCATGGAAATGATGAGAAAGAGATCATGGCCAAAGTCAAGATGAAGGAAAGCTCCCCTAGAGGCACCAGGTTTGCAGTGATTCTGTCCTACATGGGACACCTCGGCCAAGCCTTCCTACCAGAAGAAGTACTGTCACACCTCGCCATTTGGCTGCTATTTTACAAAGGGTGAAAGACATCTTCCACTCTTGCCACACACCAGGGTAGAGGATGTGCTCCGGCCAACCTCCCCTGTCCCCTAACCAAAAAGCCCTGTTCTCCCATGCACAGAGGTTGGCCCAGCCATGCCCAGAGTGGATGATTGCTCTTGTGTCATGTTAGTAAGGGCCAGCCAGGTGAGAGCTTTGTTCTCCAGCCTAGTCTACATGCACCTTGTGTCCATACTTAAGTGCCTCGCCTTGAGCAGGATACTTACCTCCCTGGGCCTTCTTGGCTCCAAACAGAGGTTATAAGCACCCATCTTGCCCCCATCACAGAGCTGTTGAAGGACGGAGATCACACTTGAGAAAACACTTTGAAAACTTACAAGTCCCACACAGTGCTAAGATATCATGGCACATGAAGCACCTGGGCTCAGGACTGACCACCTCGGGCACGGCCTCCACTGCCCAGCCTCCCTCTGGTTAGATGGGACACAAGACTGATTTCTGGCCAGTGGAGTGTAGGCAGAGCGTCTGGCCCACAAAACCCTCCCACTCATGATCGTCTTCTCCCTTTTCCCCTCTGCCAGCTGAGGACACAGAGGAGCCCTCTGGGGACCTAGATAGAGCTGAGCCACAGACAGAAGGAGCCTGGATCCTTGACCAGACCCTGGGGTGGGGGGGCTGCCCCATCAGGAACACCCACGTTGGTGTTATAACACATATCTTGAAGGCGGGCGATCCCCTTTTATTGTGTTACTGAAGTTGGGAGTTGTTTGCAGTAGCAGTTAGGCCACCTGGACTAGCAGAATGACCCAGTGGAGTCGTTGACTCGACAGCTCCCACAATGGGGTTGTAAATTTGAGCAAATGGAGAAAAAAGCCACAGTAGCAAACAGCCACATTTCCTCATATTTCCTCAAACCAGTGACAGGATAAAAATGAGACCATATAAAAGATGTTCCCAGGCTGACGGGCTCTGGAGTCCCAACAGCTCTCCATGACATCTGCATTTAACCTGTCTGAGGAACAGTCAGTACAACACACTTGTCAGAAGACAGCCATGATCTACAGCTCGTTGCTGAGACGTGCTTCCTCTTCTCCAACACCTAGATTTTCACTCCTGACAATAAAGCATGGACCGACCTCTAATTAGTCACACAGGTTAGGTTATCTGATCGCAGTGTCAAATGTCCTTATAATGTGGACAGACCATGCTGGAAGGGGCCAGAGAAGGAACTAATAATCCACCAGAAAAATACAACAGGGCAAAGGATTTGAAAGGCAGTTCACCAACACAAAACAGAAATAGCTCTTGAACATCTGAAGAGGTGTTCGCCCTTACGAGAAATAAACATAAAATGAAACGGCAACGAGATACGACATCTCACCCATCAGACTGGCAAAAATAAAAATGTGTGACAAGACCCTATGCTGCAGAGGGTTTGAGGAGAAAGCACTCTTTTGCACTGCCTGTGGATGAGGACACTAGTCCCTCTTGGAGGAAAGTCAATTTTGCAATATCTATCAACATGTAAGTGGCAAATTTCTTTTGCTTCAGTGGCTCCACTCCTAGAAATCTACCCGACAGACACCCTCACACATGTGTGAAAAGACTCATCACAAGATTATTCCTTGTTTGAACTGTGACAGATGGGAAACAGCCTGAATGTCCAACAGTACAAATCGCACAAGTACATATGGCTATTAAACAGATAAGTCGGCTTCAAACTTTATAAGCTCCCGCTCCAGAATGTCCCGGGGAGCGGAAGGGGTCAAGCAAGCGCACGCCCATCGCCGCTCCACCAGCATTCACATGCTCACAGACAGAACGGGGCGCAATGAGGAAGCTCATCCTTAAGATGCTACAGGAACACAGTCCAGCATTGGACAAGGTGTGAATCGGTGTCCGTGCAGCTCCTCCCTGTTGTGCTTATTTTAAGCATATGGAAAATTAGCCATAAAGCAAACAACACAGCAACAGCTGTGTTTTCATCTTCTTGGCTATCTTGACGTCACAACCATCAAACACAAGCTCCAAAAAAGAAGCAAATGATATTGTTACCATCAGTACACTTCAAAAGGCCACGCACCTTCCCACCAGATGGAGGGTTCCAGAGCTGTTCTTTTCTGAGGTGTGAGCTCCCCTCTCTGCAGATGAGCTATTTAGCAACTTGGGGACAAAGCTAGTCATCTAAAACACAAGAACAGTTCCATCAGAAAAAGCGGCTACAACCTTTCTAGAGAGAAATCTAACAACATCTATTAAAAATAAATACACACACACCCCTTGATCTGGAAATCCTACACTCTAACATATAAAAAGCACCAGAATGGAAGGTAACATATACAAGGATATTTATTACAGCACTGCCATAGTGGAGAAAGAAAGAACCTCAAAATAACCTGAAAGTCCATCAAAAGAGAATAGCTGAATCAATTATGGTACATGAATATTTAGTAATTATTTTTAAAAATGAGATCTCTATCTATGGACCTAGAGGGGTGGCCATAATGTACTATTAAATGAGAAAATTAAGCTGCAAGGAAAAAGAGTATAATAAGATTCCCTTTTCATTACACAATGAGACAGCCCTACACAAAGCCCACAAGGCCCTACACCATCTTCCCTCCTCCAATTCCTTCCCCCTCCCTCTATGACTTCATTTCCTTCCTCTCTTCCCGTCACATGTTCTGCTCCACTTGACAGAATGCACTACCAGGCACAATCCCGCCCCAGGGCCTTTGCACTCACCCTCAATGCTCCTCCCCAGAGATCTGCATGGCTTTCTCCCACGTCTTCTAGGTCTCTGTACAAACTTCACCTTCTCAGTAAATTCTACCCTGACCGCCTCATTCAAAATTACAAAGGGGGAGGGGAGTTCCTCCTGTATTTTTTCCATAGCCCTTATCACTGGCTGGCACTTTAGACACCTCACTATCAGATATTTCACCCCCAGACTGTAAGTTCCACAAGAGCAGGGATTTTTCTCTCTTGTTCACTGCAGTAACCCCAGCATCTAGACAGTGCCCGTCAACCCTCCCAGCATGAATGGGAAACCTGTCTGCACGTTTTGACGTGCACCTGGAGACAAGAATGGAAGTGTCTGTATTAGGCTCCTACCACTGGTGAGTGAAGCTGAGAGCTGTCAAAGAAGGAATAAAGAAGACTACCTTTTCTTTATATTATTATTCCACCAGTTACAGTGAACACATGCTATTGTTATAAGTGTTGAAGAGGAGTTTAATAAAACAAAAAAGCAAAGATGTAAATCAGACTAAGAGGAAGCAGAGTGGAGGGCACACAAGCCAAAATTAAAAGAGGGAACCCAGACCATGCCCCAAAACTGCTTGACCTGTCTTCCTCCTCCCATCTCAGGCTGGGCATCCTCAGAAGAAAGCCACCCCTCCCAGCATCACACACACAAGCATACTAGGAAGGACAAGCTGTTGCTTATAAAAGAAATCATAGAGCACATTCTAACCCAAATATAAAGGCTTCTGGACCATGCCTCCCATCGAGTTCTGCCACTACTGGAGATGAATAACAAAGAATTGACAGGACAAGACCAACTGCTGGGGACAGTAAGATCTGAAGCAGGAGTGGAGAGCAGCAAAGAGGAAGGTGTGCTGAGCTGGGAGGCTAGGTCCCAGCTCTGCCTCCTATTCACAGAGGGATCTTGAGCAAGGTCACTTTAACCTCTCTGAGCCACAGGTTCCTCCTCTGTAAAAATCAAAACAAAGATATCTGTCTTGCCCCAGTGGGCTGGCTGTGCGTGACAGTGCTTTACTGCACTGTATAAATATAAGTTAGGAGACAATCACCACCACGGATGCCACATGGGATAATGTCAATGTCTCGCACTACACAGAACCTTGGTTTCCTTGACCTGGTTTTCCAATTAGTTGCTATTGGTGTATTAGAAAGCCATGCATTTTTGTACTTGGCCTTTGGCCACCTGGCTAAACTCCATTGATTCTAATAATTTATAAATTCAGAGTCTAGGATTTCCTCTGGCCAGACAATCAGATTACCGACAAATAATGACACTTTTATCTCTTTCTGTCTGCTGCTTATGTCTCTCTTGCCCTTTTCTTGTCTTATTGCATTGGCTAGGACCTACAGTTCAATGTCAAATAAGAGAGGTGACAGTGGGTATTCCTGTTGTATCCTGAACTTGAAGGGAATGCATCTCACATTTATCTATTAAGAATAATAACATTTGCTATAGATTCTAGTAACTATCCATCATCAAATTAAGAAAATTCCTTTCTATGCCAAGTTTGCCACGTTCTCTCACAAAGTGCCCACTGGATTATATTAAATGCTTCTTCCGCAATTAGAGAGATCATCACACAGTTGTCCCCCCTTAATCTGTTTTAAGAGAGGACTGCACAGCACTGGACACCCCTAACCCAATGCTGACTTTAGAGGTCAGGCACAACAAGGGCTGTGACCCTGGACATAATGATGTCATGCTACCTCAGCTGCCAGAGCTCTCCTGATGGCAACCTCCCCTCTTCAACCCTATCATTCCCTGGGCAAATCTCCACCTTTATCCTGAATGCTCAGTAGTCCCTAAAATGCCACGGGCCTTCGTCTATATGCAGGGGACATCAAGTCAAGATAGAGTTCACTGCCAACCCATCTCCATGTGATGAAAAATCATCCCAAGCCTGTACTGTGGGAAGTGGGCTGAGCATATCACTTTTTCAAGATGAACAGCTCATTACTGTGATGTAAATACATCACCATCCACCTCAGCATACTGGAAGATTTCTGTGAAGCTACTCCAAAATGAACAGGATGCCTCAGAGTGTAGTAAGCTCCCTCTCCCCCAGGGGTATTCAAACAGAGGTGGGAATGACCCCCACCCCCAATATTGTTACAGAAGGTATTCCTAACTAGATAAAGAGTGACCCAGGTCTCCTCATCTGTAAAATGAGGGTCGCAGACCAACCAAAAGGAGGAGGAGAAGGAGGAGGCCTGGAGGGTGGAGCAAGCAGTAGGATTTATTGATCATGTCCAAGCACTTCACACGTAGTTCTCACTGAGCCCTCACAATCGTTCTTTTAGGTATTAGGACACATAGAGAAGTTACTATGAAATACACAAGGTATAGTGTAACAGGTAACACAGTCACAAGGTAACAGAATCAGTAGGTTACAGAGCCTAGGTATGCACCAATGGCCTCTGCTCCAGTCCTCGGGTCCCCTCCACTATGCCACTCTGCCTCCCACTACAGGGCATGAAATTGCTTGTTAAACTGCCTAACACAGTGACAGCCACATGATGATTCTCCCCATATGGAGATGGTCAAAGGTTCCTCCCACTGAACAAAGGCCATTTTCTCATCTGTGAAGCAAAGGAAAGACTGCATCCTGGCCCTTCACGCACAGGAAGATCTGACTGTGTGGTATGGCTAGCTCCTTTCACCTTTTCAAAATACATTCAGAAACATGATCTCATCTGAGCTTTACACCCCTGGGAGTCAGAGACTTGACAGAGAAGGTTACTGAGGCTCACAAGTGAAGATTCTGCCCAAGGTCCCACAGCTGGACCAGCACACTCGTGTCCAGGGACACAAGGGCCCATTGTGATCTCCATCCCAACCAAAGCCTCACAGGTGGAAAGAAAGTACAACCTCAAAAATTTCATTAAAAAGCAGAGCTACAAGGAAACCTATATTCAAACCCAAACTTGTGATGTTGATTAGTGTGTGTTGGTGATATGAATGAGGAGGGAGTCAATCCATGATTTGGTCAATCAAGCACAAATAGTGCCATTGCCTTAGACTCGGACCATATGACCTTTATACCCATGGCGTGTGCATTTGCTCCCCTTTCATAATCTAGGAACCAAAATATCTATTGGCAGCTCACTCCCACCAGTCGCAGGACGATTAGATCCTGTGTTTGGTTCCAACACAGAAGGCTCAGGCTTTTGGAGGCCACAGTCTTGTTCTAATGGTCAGATGAACCTATCATCAGAGGTCAGATGCTCAACCCTTGCTCCTTTGTTTACAAGAGGATCCATGCCACCTAAGAAACTAACTTTGCTTCTCACCAAAAGTATACTGTACTAAAGGGCACTGAGAATGAGGCAGCCCTTTATACATTTCACCATGCCCGTTGGCAGGAGGGGCCTTCTGAATTTACTCCACCTGGAAAGGCACACAAAATTTACCAATGCTTGACAGTAAAATTTGATAGTAGACATGCCAGGTGTCCCATCTCCACCCAGACACTGAAGCCTGAGTTGGGAGAGAGAGAGAGATGCCCTCATGGTGGTACCTTGTCCAGTTCTGATGACTCCTGTGTCTACTGCAGACAAAAGTGCTTAGAGAAAGGATAGAGGCTCACTCGTGTGGCGTGACCTGGAGACCAGAGAAGCCAAATATCGTGTGATCTGAATTATAGGACAGTCTGACCAGAAGAGGCAAATCGTAGAGGCTGAGCGCAGTCTAGTGGCTGCCAGGGCTGCGGGCTGAAGGGAATGGGGAGTGACTGCTCAGGGGCAAAGTGTTTCTTTCTGGGGTGATGAAAATGTTCTGGAATTAGACTATGGTGACGGTGGCACAATTTCGTGAATATACTAAAAACCATTTTAAAAGGGTAAACTTTATGGTATGTGAGTGATATCTCAATAAAACTGCTATTTTTTAAAAAACTTTGATGATGGAGAGAAAGAATAAGAGTTAGGAGATGCCTCCCTGCCCCACATCTTACCATCTGTCACCCCTGCCCACGTACTCACATCCTTGGTGCTCCTAGCAGTCCTACAGTGGTGGGACTAGCACCCAACACATTGTCCTCTAATTGTCCAGCCCTCAGCAGACCCCTCCTTTGAAGCAGCTGTCCTCATCCCTCCCACAGACTCGAGACTTCTAAGCAATAAGGGCAGGCGTGGGAACATTCTCAGAACATTCCCAGGAAACATCTCTGGGAATATTCATTCATCTGACGGAGAAGCTGACTGCTTTTACCCAAGCCCAGGATGGGGAAGCATACGAAACCAGAGACAGCTACTTTCTTTCTTGGAGAAGCTGGAGCTGGTAGGAAGGGAGTCTGTGAGCCCAACAGTTGACGCCATCATCATCATCTGTGTTCCTCCAAGCTGTGTCTAAGGAAAAGCACAATTTGGGGCTGCAGGTACGACAGACTTCAGAGGAAAACAAACAAGGCATAAAAGCTGCTGGAGGTTCCATTAGCAAGACAGAGCAAAAAATAGGATTCCCACATCCCCCTGTTGCCCTCAGGGCCCCTCATACTGCTAAAAATAAAGCAACAGGCCCTGGCATCTGCGATGCTGGAGTTCTCAGGAGTCTCTGCAGGGCCAGCCTCACTCTGGGCTTCCTTCGATTTTTCTTGCCTCCCCTTCCCCATCACTTAGGCATGGATTTCTGTAGCACAAGGTGGGGCAGCAAGGAGTGCAGGACTGAGAGAAATGTTTCTACGGACCACGGGGCTGGGATAGACTGCCTTCTGATGTCCCACTTCAAGGACGTAGTTCGGGGCTTGAGAAAAAAACGTGCAGACAAGTGCTCTGTCCCTTCAGAACAGTGTCTAAGCATCTGTGTTGGCGGGGGTCGGGGTAGGGAGCAGTACAGACCCATTCAGTGATGGGACACCCCACCCTCAACTCTCTGGGGTCCTGGTCAGTGTTTAGGGGAAGGAGTCAAAATGTGGGGGTGGGGGTGAGGCGGAACAGCTCGGGCAATATGTCAGCCTGAGTTCACACCCATCACCTCCCATTACACAGCAGGAAGTGCCACCTCCTGCTCCTTCCACAGACCCCCACCCCTAGGCCTACCCAATACTCATGCAGAACCATGGTCTTTTGGAGAAAGAACAGCTTCAGGAGCAATATAGCTTGATGATCATGAGTCTAGACCTGGCGTCAGCTGCCTGGGTTCTAATTCTGGCTCTACCACTTACCAGCGGTGTGAACTCAGACAAGTTACTCAAGCTCAGTTCTCCCCCTCTAAAATGAGGATAATAATGTTTCCTACCTCACAGGGTTAATCCGAAGCTCTTACAACAGTGCCTGACACAAGAAGGGAATGCAATAAATGCCAGGTATTGTTGGGGACCTGCTAATAACGTCTCTCCAGGGAAGCGACTGGCACTGGGGGCCAGGCAACTCCTGACTGTCCAGGGCTGCCCCATACACAGCGGATGCTGACTCTCCCAGGCCTCTGGGAAGTACATGCTTGCAGTGCTCCCCTAGTCCAGTGACAGTCCAAACAATCGAGCAGTGAGGACAGGATTCAAACCAAGATTTGTCTGACCTGAACCCCGTGCCTCTCACTAGTATACCAAACTGCCTCCTATAACACCCACAGTGAGCACAAAAAGGCTTTCTTATCAGGGACAGCAAGGAAGAGGGAAATAGGAACCAAACAAGAAAATAAAATAAGCCTCTTCAAAAAAAAAATCAGCAGGCATGGCATTTATTAGTTTTTAAAAGTTACCAAATTCTCCTCTTCAGGTCCTTTGAGATTAACTTAGGTCAGAGTACAGAGAGCAGATTGTCATTCCCTTCCCAAAGATTAGCAAATGGCTCTCATCAGAGGGGGGCTCCTGGAAATGCAACACTTTTCTGTGAGGGCCTTGGGGTCACTGGAAACCCTAGGTCCTCGTCTGGTGACCTCGCTCCCCCCACTGGCCCCTTCCTTTCACGGGCGGCTGGCTGTGGCTACCATATGCCACTGTAGCCCATAGAGGCTCTGGGACATCTCAAAGGCCTGGCTCCATCTGAGGTGTGGCTCCAAGAACACAGAGACCCATAAAACAGCCTGGAGGCTGAGCACAAGGGAACAGCCATAAAACCCACAGTTCTAACAGCAAACACTCCAGCGGCTGGAGCAAAGAAGCCAGCTGCTGGGCTCCCCATGAACTGCAGAGGGATGTTCCTCCCTAGAACCCCACCCGATCCTGCAGCCACAGGATTGCGAGGTCCTCAGAGGCCACCTGTAAGAAGAGGGGCTTCGGGCTGGCCGGGTGGTGCAGCAGTTAAGTGTACACATTCAGCTTCGGTGGCCCGGGGTTCACTGGTTCAGATCCCAGGTGCGGACATAGCACCGCCTGGCAAGCCATACTGTGGTAGGCGTCCCACATATAAAGTAGAGAAAGTTGGGCACGGATATTAGCTCAGGGCCAGTCTTCCTCAGCAAAAAGAGGAGGAATGGCAGCAGTTAGCTCAGGGCTAATCTTCCTCAAAAAAAGAAAAAAGAAGAGGCGCTTCACTGAGTCCTCGCTAGCACTCACACCAGGGACTGCCTCAGATGCCTGCCTTGAAGGAGGTCAAGTAGAAAGAGTTGGCATTGTGCCTGGAGCCAGGAAGGACTCCACGAATGGTACCCTCCATCTTTCCTAAGCCTAAAAGCACCCCAACAAGTTGGGCATGATTCTTATCTTTCAGATGGAGAAACTGAGGTTCTGAGAAGTTGCACAACTAGGAAGTGACTGCACTGAGCTTCAAGCCAGGTCTGTCTGTCTCCAAACATGAGCTTTGCCCACTTCCCTCCTTCTCAATTGCTCTCGGAGAGGCCAGGTGGCAGGCCATCAGGGATGCTAGACGGGGCTTGGCAGCCTCTCAGCCCTCTGCTAAGTGCCCTCCCGACCCAGGGCATGTCAGCTTCCAGGGCAGCCTCCTGAATCTGCCGGGACAGTCCCCAGTGGTGTCCCGGGGGAGCGAGCCCCAGGAAGCCTCCCCACACTCTCCCATGGCTGGGGGAGGGGCGGCCTCCATCGCTTACTCCCCTTTCTAGAAAGGTTTTCCATGTTCCAGGCCATACCCTGCAGGCCTTCCAGCCAGCTGACACTTGGTAATGACAACAGAAGTGGCTCACATTTAGTGCTTCCTAAATACCCCGTACTTTACCACTACTAACTCACTGCATCGCCACAAACTCTCTATGAGGGAGGTGCCCATTTTCCAGAAAACTGAGATTTATGAAGAATATGCAATTTGCCCAAGACCCCACAGCTACAAATGGCAGAGCTGGGACTGAATCCGCCCCTGCTGCCACACCATTCTAACCCCTGGGGCCACACCCATAGACAGGCCCACTGGGCCGCCATCATCTCAGCCATGTGAAAAACTGCAGCCCGGGCAGTCTCCTCAGGCTCTGCCTTCCACCTCTCACTCAGACGCCCTGCCTGCCTGGGCCCCTCTGTGTTAGTCCCTTTGCAGGCAAAGCTGCTGAAAGTCTAGGCTGGCTCCAAGTTTAGGGTCACCCAGCCCTGCCCCAAGTCTGGAAGGAAGGAGATGGAACAGTCAGGTACAAGCACCTATTCCAGAGAAACATCCAGACCCAGAGCAGCAAGTGTCAAGAACCCATGGAAAGGCATTTCTCCCTAGAGGCAAGAAAGATATGCCAGATTGCATCTGGCACTTCCCTTCTTCCTAAGCCCTTTCTTGGGGCCCCGAGCCGAGCAGGCAGCGTCACTCCATCACGAGGCCTCCCTTGGTGCGTGGAGCACTCCCTTCCTGAAGCAGGCAGAGCCATCAGGGGTTGACGGTGTTCAGCCAACAATCTCTTGCAAAAAGCTGTGTTAGTCACCCCGTGCCACCTTGGGCACCTTGACCAGCGACAAGCCATCTGGGAAGCTGACCTGCCCAGAGACTCCCCCACTGGCAGCAGGCCCTTGGCAGTGGCCTTGCTGGATTTTCCCTTCCCAGGACTGTCTGCCTCCAATAAATCACACTGGCCTGGCCCCAAATTCTGACTCCCCTAACCCAACAGGGCAGGGGTGAGGTGAGTCACGCCAGACTTGGGGCGCCTCTAGGGCAAGATCTTTAGGCAACCTTTTGGCAAATACAGGGATTTATCAGCTAGAAAGGGAAACAAGACAGGAAGAAGAACCACGGGGCAGGAAAGGAGCTGAACGTCAGGAAAGGATGTGAGTGGGATGCTTCTGAGACTGAGGACACCAGCTCGCCTCACTCAGTGGTAAGAGGGGATCAGGAGCAGCCGCAGACGAAGGGCAGCACGGCAGAGTCGGGCCAGTCAAGCCAAGTGCAGGACTGGTCCTCATCACCTCTTTTCAAGGGGCTGCTCCCCTGCTGAGCGTGCTTCTTAGACTCCCTACCCTCCCTCTCCCTGAAATACATTACCCATTGCACACTGTGGTGGGCTGAAGCAGGCCCCCAACGAAGTCCATGTCCTAATCCCCAGAACGTGCAAATGTTCCTTATATGGCAAAGGGGGCTCTGCAGATGTGACTAAGTGAAGGATCTGGAGATGGGGAAAGAATCCTGGATTATCCCTAAATGTAGTCACAAGGGTCCTGCTAAGAGGGAGGCAGTGGGAGCTCTGACTACAGAAGAGAACGTAAGAGATGTGATGGTGGAAATAGACTGCACGGATGTGCTGTGAAAATGGAATAAGGGGCGCAAGACAGGAAACACAGGCAGCCACTGGACACTGCAAAAGGCAAGCACAGGATTCTCCCCTCAGAGGCCCCAGAAGGAGCCAGCCCTGTGGACACCTTGACTTAAGCCCAGTGAAACAGATTACAAACTTTTGACCTTCAGAACTGTAGGAGAATAATTTATGGTGTCTTAAGCCACTAAGTTTGGGGTCATTTGTCACAGCAGCAGTAAGAAACTAAGACACACTCAGTCCCCCTGAGAAGTTCAGTGCCTTCTCCACACTCAGCACTGTGCCAGCCACTAGAGGTTGAGCGAGGAGCAAAAGAGACCTATCTCTCCCCTCCTAGAGGTTAGAGTTATTCTCTCTCCCTCCGTCTTCTTGCCGAGGGTCTCTGTGGCCTGGAATATGCTGCCATCCGCCCCTCTAAGTCCTCTCTGTCTCTCCAGCTTGCAGCCCACTCCCTCCAAGAAGCTTCACTGGAGCCATGGAGACTTCAAACGTGCTGATCCTTCTGCATATTCTTCGCCCACCTGGGCCTGGCTAGCACCTCCTCTCCTTTAGGTCCCGCTTCTGCAGAGGCGCCTCCCCTGAGCCCCGCAGCAGATGAGGATGGACCCTGCCATGCTCCATGGTCTTTCATCAGTCTCTAGACTTCTGTGTGTGCATGTGTGTAAGAAGGAGATTATCTGGTCAACTCAGGCCCTGACAAACTGACCACTTGGCCCTGAAGGCAGGGATTGTGGACATCTTGTTCACTCCTGAATCCATTCCCACTGTGGTGGGCATTTTCAGTGATGCCCTCTGCCTGGAACTGCTTCATTAGCACCCCCACCAAAACAAGCCATTCCATTGCTGCTGTGGTGTGGGTTGTATGGTGTGTGCTAGGTCTTTCCTCTCCACTACAGAACATCCCTGAAGGCAAGAACCTCATCTTCTTGCCCATCTCCACTCCCTGACACGGTGGACTCAGCAAACACTAGCCTCCGTAGCTCCCATCGGAGCGCCTGGACCAGGCCCTAAAGTCCCTGAAATCTGGCTGACCCAACGCTGAAAGAGAAAGAGCATGAAGGCCTTTGAATAACCAAACTTTTCTTTAAAAAAAAACAAAAACGAAAAGACAGCTAATCAGCACCCTCAGGCCTGAGTCAGAAACAGGAGGAAGTCTGGGCTTAAGTTTCAAAAAAAAAACAGGACATAAAGCCCCAAGCAGCCTCCTAAGCCTTCAGGGATGAACCTCACCACAACCTTTGGGCAGCGGCCAATGCCTCTGGGGCAGAGGCTGCTGTAAAAGAAGGTCCTGATGAAGGCGGAGCCATTTGGGAAAAGCAGAAACAAGGTGGCAGTCACCATCATCTCTGATTAGCTGGAACACCGCCCAGTTCCCACTCTCAGGCCCCACACTGGCAGTTCCTCGGTCCCGGCCCAGGGCCCTGCCCGGAATCCTCAACCGCCATTCTCCTCAGGCAGGTCTCAGCCCCAAGACCACTTCCTCAGAAAAGCCCTTCCTGACCATCCACTGAGGTGGCCCCCTCAAACACCATCAAGCCCATCACCCTCTTCATTTTGCTCCATTGTGCCACTAGAAAGTATCCCATTCAGTTATTGATTATGGATTATCTGCCCCATCCACCCCTACTCCCAACCAGCCCTCTTCCTTGTTGTTCTCCCAAGGCTTCAAACAGCACCTGGCCCATGCAGATGCCAGAGAATGCAGAATAAACCCTTGCCATGCATATCTGGACGACACAGGGGTACAGAGACAAAGGTTCCGCCCCACCCTCACAGAACCCCAGCCTGGTGGCTCCCCAGAAAGTAAAGAGAGAGCCTGTCCACGGAGCATCTCTCTCTCAATAGCAGAGAATCTCTTTCTTCCCCAGCCCACCAGCAGCACTGTCCTTTTCATGATGGGAAAGACTGGAATGGAGAATCCTTGGGGTCAAGCATAGCAAATCCCAGTCACAAACAACTCACTGGCTAAGTGAAAGAAGCCAGACACAAAGGCCACATGCTATGTGATCCCATTTACATGAAATGTCCAGATTAGGCACATGTGCAGAGAAAGAAAGTAGATTATTCAGGGGCTGGGACAAGGGGAAATGGGGAGTGACAACTTAATGGGTACAAGGCTTCCTTTTGGAGTGACGAAAATGTTCGAAAATTAGTGGTGATCATTGCACAACTTTGTAAATATACTAAAAACTACTGAGCTATACATTTTAAAAGGATAAATTGTATCTCAATTTAAAAAAAAGACAAGACTCATTGAAACATGCCGTGGAGTAGTCAGAATTGCAGGCTCTGGAGTCAGACTGTCTAGCCTCAACTCCTGGCTCGAGTCATGAGCTGCAGGAACTCAGAAAAATTACAACTTGGCCTCTCGGTACCTCAGTCTCCCTATCTGTAAATGGTGGTAATAGTCATGCCAACCTCGCAAAGGTGTTGGGAGGATTAAATGCAGCCATCCATGTGTAGAGGACTTTGGTTGACTGGTTTCCAAACATTCATCTTCCCACATCCTTGCAAACTCTGTTTTCCATTTGGGGATCTTTAAGGTTCTGGGGACACTGACCACACCCCCTGACCTCAGCCTGTCCAATTACTGTGACCCTCAGGACCTGTGCAAGGAATGCTGGAACAAAGGTGTTTTATTTCCTGCCAAGTATAAACATAACAGCAAGTGCCCTCCGGAGCTGTAGCAGCCATCCTGGAACCCAGAGGCAAAGCAGCCTCAGCATGAGGCCACCTGTAAGGAAACTAGATTGGAGAGACAGAAAGAAACTGGGTCCTTGGAGACATCATTGAGCCACTGGATCAAGCCTCACCTGAAATCACACACCTTTTCAATTATATGAGCCAATGAAGTCCTTTTAATGTTTAAGCCAATTAAAGTCAGCACTTATGCTACTTGCCACCAAAAAGCACCATAAGTGATTCAGCTACATAAAGTCCTTCACTCTGGGCCTGGCATATAGTGAGTTCTCAATAAGTGTGAGCTATTGCAATTTGTGTGGGGGTGTGTGTGAGGAAGATTGGCCCTGGGCTAACATCTGTTGCCCAATCTTCCTCTTTTCGCTTAAGGAAGATTGTCACTGAGCTAACATCTGTGCCAATCTTCCTCTATTTTACGTAGGATGCCGCCAGAGCGTGGCCCAAGGAGCCATGCTAGGTCTGCACCCAGGGTCTGAACCCAGGAACCCCGGGCCACTGAAGTGGAGCATGCGAATTCAACCACTATGCCACTGGGCTGGCCCCGTGACATTGTGATTTTTTTTCCAAATTCCTCCTATGCTATTCACCGCGGTCAATGTTCACCCAGATGTCTAGAAATGAGCACTGTTGGCTTACAATCAGATATTGGCTTATAACCTGATAATCCAGTTCCATATCCCTGTGATGGCAAGGCAGGGACAACTTCACCAAAGACCCCAACAGAGCACACAACAAGGTGGGTGATCTACTGGGTGTGCTCAGACAAGACGAGGCAAGGCAGGGGAAAGGCTGTATGGGAAGAACATGGCACTGTGATTATGAACTGAGAGAGGAGTTTATGATCCAACCTGCAAGGCAAGACGACCAAGGTCCACCAAATAGTAAAGCATACATTTGCTCGTTACATAATGGAAGCAATTCGACAGCAAAAGCTAAGAGCCCGAGGAAGAAAGAGCTGGGAGTTCTGGTGGCTGTCTGGTTTCTCCTGGCTCTCTGCTCCCAAACATGGGCCTACCCAGATCCAAATACACTTCCCCCACAAAGCCCAAAGAAAATGTACACATTCCAGGGACCAGAGACCCAGACACGTTCCAGAGCACTCACACAAAGCTGGCTAAACTATTCAGGGAATCCAGGCATTTTTCTCTTTCCCTCAGTTTCTTTTCTTCTCCCCTCTTTTCCTCCCAATGCAGTAGGAATATGATGCGTGAAACAATTATTTTTCAGAACCCATTGGCAGGCGGGGAACTTCAAATCCAGAGAAAGCAAAATGTAAACGATGCAAAAAGAGATCAAGATACATGAATATTCATCGTCTTTTCCCTTATGATGGAAAGCAGATTTGGGGAGGGTCGCTGAGCTCTGTTTCCTCTTGGTTCCTCCGAGCACGCCCAGTCCGCAGCTCATCATTCTGCCTGAACACACAACACAAGACAGGATTCTTGCCTCCAAGAACTGGCAGTTACACAGGGGCACACCTCTGTAAAAATTCACCAACCTGGATATTTAAGATGCATGCCCAGTATGTATTTAGACCTCAATTTACAAAATGAAAGTCAAAAGATTGGCAGATTCCTTCTCATCATTCAAAGCATGTGACTTCATCGAGGGAGCTGCTTCTCTTCACCGACAAAAATGAGTCCCTACTTTCTCATCTTGTCATACATCCTTGACACCGCTCCTGACCCCAAAACAAAGCAATGAAGGTGAAGAGTCCCCTCGAGGCTATTTGCTCCCAGGAAGACAAAGCTAGGGCTGATTCATTTCTGGATCACTTGCACTGTGCAGAGGCATACAACAGGTGCCCAATAATTGTTTATTGTGGGAATATACTACAAAGGTCTGGAATTTGTGCCCACACAATAAGGTTGTAAGTTCTCAAGGTCTGCGTCTTCCACCTCTTGGGATGTCTGTGTGACCCTAGGGCAATTACTTAACCTCTCTGAGTCTCAGCTCCTGAAGAACACCTGCCCTTCAAGCTTGCTATGAGAATTTCACCAGTTAAGGTGCAAAGTGGCCAGTTCATAATATAACACACTGTAAGCTCTCAGTAAATGGCAGCTCCCCTGCCCTAACCTTCCCCCAGTCACAGCACTGGGTTTAAAACTCCCCAGGAGCCCAATAAACCCTGGTTGACTGGAATTGACCAGCCCCACCCCTAGCTGCTGTGTACCTCTCTCCAGCACACTCTGTGCCTCGTTAAGGAACTTAATGCCATCTGGCCCCAAAACAATGCTTTTGTCTCAAATCAGACCCAGTAGGGGTAACAAGTAAAGCAAGAAGCCCATGGGGGCATCTGGGCCAACTGAGTTTGGCTTCCAAGGGTCCTTCCTTAGAGAAGGCGGTTCAGGCTGCAGGCCGGCTCACACCGCAATGCGAGTGTGCACTGTGGGGTTAATTAGCATGAAGCAGATGCCAAGATTCACCTCTGTGCTGATATCCCCCGTGTGCAGCAAAAACCATCATCACTCTGTTCTCTGACAGGATGTTTGCTTTCAAGCTAAGATTGCCTCCTCCGTCCCACTTGCAGCAATTCGGCTGAGCAGTGTGACGAGAAACTTGGCTCCTCTCACAATGGCTGGTGGCTGGCCTGACAAAGGCCCCTTCACATGGGGATGAAAAAAGGAGACAGGGTGAGGTGGGGAAGAAAAGAGCAAATTCGTCACTTTATCAAACACAGCCAAAGACTGTCTGTAGGCAGGAAGCTGCTGTCCCACACACACAGAGCATATAAATACCCTTTCTTCTGGGGAAGCTGGGCGTGAGGCGCTTCAGGACCCCGTGCCAAACCACGGGCACAGGGAATGGGGAGAGGTTACCTTTGCAGGCCCACCCCCAGGCATCCACACCCTGCCACTGCCCAGGCCTGGATGGACATCTCATCTCCTTGGAGCCCAAAACTTGGTGAAGGTGACCTGAAAGGCTCAACCTCAGCCTCCAGAGATAATTAAATACTCTCAGAGCTCAAGAAACCACAGACAAGAAAGAGATTCAGTGCCCAAAATATAAACTTACCCAGTGTGGAATATGAGTCAACCCATCAGCAAGAGTTTGTTGAATGCCCATCTGTTCATTCATTCACCAGTGTCTTCCAAGTGCTTACCCTGTGTCATACTGCATGCTTGGTTCTGGGGATACAGAGGAAGAGGAAGCCCACAGCCCAGAGTGTGTGGAATCCTGAAGGACCAGAGTTAGGAGCTCACAATCTAGCTGGAGAGCTGGGCAAGTGAAGCAATACGGACTTCTCCAGGGTTCGTCTCCACCACAACTAACACAGCACTTTGTGTAAGGCAGGCTTAACTGGGGGCTTGAAGATATCTACTTCTGCTAAATGGCATCATTCCACCTGGATCCATAATAAAAACGGTGGCCACTATCTTATTGAGTATGTCTCATGGGCTAGGTAGAATCTTCTCTGTGATCTGCTACAACGGGCAAAGGCAGCTAAGGCTTGGGGAAGATAGACAACTTGCCCAAGACCACACAGCCCATCTGCAGGGAAGGCACAAGCTGAGCCCAGGTCCTTGAGCCCCAAATCCCATGCCCCTTCCACCTCACTGCACCAGCAGAGGAAGGAGCCCCCATGTCTATCCCTCACCCAGCCCGAGCTCCACTGTGGGCTCCCCCAAGGAAGCACCACCATGACTGAAGCCCTGGGACCTCTTCACAGCCTAATCTGGTTTGAGACAAGTTGCTGATGAGCAAAATATTTGCTTAACTAATGACTGTGGCAGAATAAACTTGAGATAAGAGGAAGTAGGAGGTGGGAAAGAAAGATGATCCAGAAGTCTTTCTGGAGTTCAGTGTATAGAAAGATGTTTTTGGTGCCTCAGAACACATAATCCCCAGTAGAGGAAAAAGTCTGAGGACAAATAACACATATTATGTAAACCTTAAAACAGGCACCTGGCCTACCTCCAGTATCCGAGAAACACTTTTTCCTAAATGGGAGAAATTGTCAAATAAGAAACGAGCCACACAGGTGGGGAGGCTGAGGTTCGAGAAGCCCTTTCCTCTTCACCCTTACAGCCCCAAAGGTCCTCTGGTCCATTCACAGCTCAGTAGGCCCCTGCGGGCATTCACAGGACAGGAAGGCTGCCCAAGACAGAAGACAGACGGGCCCACCTGACTCAAAAGCCTCTTCACAGACCCTGGAAGCAGCGCTTTCCAGGCCCTCCATAACTTGCCATCCCTTTTGTCTCCATCTGCCTGAGGTTGTGGAAGGTGAGTGGCACAGGGCAGAAGACTTAGGAACAAACTTAAAATTCTTACAAAAACAGAGGGGTTGCAAGAGACCCTTGGAATTGCCTCATCCAAGCCTCATTTTGCAGGTGGGCCAACTGAGGCCCCCTCACTTTTAAAGTGAAGTCTCTCATCCTCCAAACTTCTTCTGTTCCCCTCCCCTCATTTTCCCCCTTCCTCCTCTTTCATATAGTGGGCTGGGGATGGAGGGTGATGTTGAGGCAGAAGGTAGGAAGCATTTCTGGCTCCACTTTTCTCTTGCTCTAAGCTCTGCCTCCACCTGGAGTGTCCCAAGGAAAAGTCACCTCCTCACTATTGGCCCATCTTGGTACTCACTGCTGATCCCACTACCATGTTCCCTCCAGCAGCCTCCTCTTCCTCATCCTGGCACCCTCACCATGGCCACTGAAGGAGGAGAGTGGTCTAAAATAAGTCAACCTCATCAGAACAGGAGCCATCTATTGAGCCCCCAAGAGATGTTAAGTGCTCAGGGTGACCACCTCATTTAATCTGCACACAGACCCTATGTGGCAGGTATTTTTAGTATTCACGCTTTACTGATGAAGAACGTAAGTTTGGCAAGATGAAGTAAATTGTCCAAAGCTATTGAGCTAGTACAAGATGGAGCTGGATTCCAGCCCACATTTATCCAACTCTAAGGCTATGCTATTAAGTTCACAAGCTTGAATTTAAGAGACTGAAGTTAACATTAAAATGAGTGCTGCCCCTCTGCAGTGGGGAGGAGGGAGAAGAAATTACACATTTATTCCAATGCTGCTAAAACTCAAAGCACCTCTGGAACCTTTCTTTGGAAATCGCCTACAGAGGTAATCTATACGCCACCCAGAACCTTCAGATTCGATACATCATAATTACACATTTGGGGGACCAGAAATACCTTACCCATGTTGGTTTCTTCTCTCATTCCTTATACTTGCCTGCGAACTACCCCAGATGGTTCCCTAAAATCAAACTGACTCTCAAATGCTGAGAGATGTCACCCCAGCAACATTCTAAAGACCACACCAATGCTATCACAAACCTGTTCCCAAGGAGAGATCCTCATTTTCCAAGTATGGATGAAACCATTCATTCTTTCAGTCCTGCATTTATTCAAAAAGCATTTTGTGAGGCTGGACCCTGTTTTAGGTTGCTAAGGAAACAGAGATAAACATAACAAGGTCCCCGTCCTCTTGGACCCCTTAACATGGGGACGATACTTCAACTTCTGCAAAGGACCTCAACAGCCCCAAGCACTGCAGATGTAAAGGAGGATACCCATAGTCCCAGACTTCAGGAATGCTACATTCCAGCAGGGGCACAGGCATGCCAGCCATCCCTCTGGAGCTGGGGGGACTAGAGTGGAGAGTTCTGGACGATAAAGCAACCACCTAGGATATTACTGTCATGTTCCATGTCAGGCAAAAGTCAGTCTCCCAACGACGACCAAAGTGAATTAACAAGAATACCTGACACTTACATAGCCCTTAATACGTATCAGGTGCTACTCTATGCAATTAACACATATTATCCCCCCCAACAACCCCCGGAAGTGGTTACTATTATTAATCCCACTTTCCAGGTGAGTAAACTGAGGCCTGGAGAGGTGAAGCAACTTGCCAAAGGTCTAAAAGTCAGCAAAGTAGCAGAACTATGATTTGAACCCAAGCAGTCTAGCTCCAGAGGACACGCTCTTGGGAACTACACTGAACCAACTAGAATGAGAGATGTTGCTCATTTGGACATATACGTTCTCCACTGGGCTTCAGAAAAGCAGCCACGTTACTCACGTTATTACTCACCTTCAATCCCCTATTGTCTCAGCAGTGAACTCTTGAAGTCGCTCAGCTAGCATGTGAAATTTGAACTGGGTGGAACAGGCTAAAGTGAAGTGACATTTCCCAGGGGGAAGCACTTCACCACAGGGAGGAAGAGGAGAGGGATCCGGGACCCAGCCTGTGCCATCCTTCTCCCTTATGCTCTCCATGTTCCAGGCAAAGAGCCACTTACGGTAATATTCAAAGCGGGAGAGAGCTGAGGGGCAGAGGATGCTTTCAAACCATAGGGACTAGCACAGGCAACCACCGTCAATTCACCACCGCTCACCAGGACGAATCAGGGGCAATGCCATCCGGCCACAGCTGAGACACCTTTGTTCTCTTTGGAATGTGGAGAGAGGAGGCAGTTAAGCCCCTTGGTCCCTTTGTTCCTGAAGGTGTTTAAGAAGCAGAGTAGCTTATAAGCTGAAAGCAGGGACAAGAAGGGGGAGAGTTGAGGAACACCAGAGCATCACAGGAAGCAGCTAAGAGTTAACACTCTGGAGCTAGAAAACCCTGGGTTCAGATGGAGTCCCCTGTCACTATTAACTGACACCCTTTGGGCAAGTGCTATCACCACTGCAAGCCTCAGTTTTTGCTCAACTGTAAAATGGGGATGACGATAACAATGCCTACATCATAGGCTTATTGAGAGGATTAAGTCAGATGAAACGTGTAGAGTGCTTACCACCACATCTGACACCTAGCAGCACCCAGTAAACAGTCAGTATTATTATTGCATCACCGTAATCGTTAATTATGGCAGAGCCAGCTACTGACAGCAGAAGCCCTCACTGCAGTTCTCTCCCAGCATGGCATTCTGGAGCCCCTTCTGCAGTCTGGGTGTTCTCCAAATCCATTTACTACTCCTCCTGGGCACACTACTACATTTCCCAGGATCCCTTGCAGTTAAGGTACCACGTGACTGAGTTCTGGCCAATGAACTGTGTGGCGGAAGTGATGGGAATGATTCCAGGACTACTCCCACAAAAACCACACCTCATGATCCCTACTTCTCATTCCCCATCTGTCAGATGGATGCAGAGGACCCAGCAGAGACCTTCAGGGCCCCCTAGAAGATGGCAAGTCCACAGGTGTAAGAAGCCAAGTTCCCTGAATGACTGCATGAACAAGTCCCCACACCTCCCCATACACACACACCCCATCAATGGTACCTTATATGAGTAATACATAAACTCCTACTGTATTAAATCCCTGGCATATCTGGGTTTCTTGTTACAGCAGCTGGCCTACCCTGACTGATACACACAGTTAATCAAGCCTCAAAATGGACTCACGGGTCCCTGTTGGCTCCCTGCTTTCCATAACCACTACCTGAACCAGAGTCTAGATAACATAATATGGCTCCAAGAGAGAAACGAGCCGCTGTGACTGGTTAGGTAGGTAAGTGTGAAGAAGATGCAGCAGCAACTCAAGAGAAGCAATGGAAGGACCACTACTCTAGAAGTAGGACAATCCAACATTACTACACAGCAATATTTCCTGTGCTCAGGGTCAGCTGCCGGTTCTTCATGAGAACAGCACAGTACAGGGGAATGAGCATGGTCTTCGCAGACCAGAATCCATATCTGTTTGTGATCTACCTAGGAAAGTAAGTGAACCTCTCTGAGCTTCAGTTCCCACATCTGAAAAATGCGGAAAATAATACCTCCCTCCGTGTTCCGTGACATCATGTTGGTATCTTGAAATTGGCCACGAGGGGAGTACTTACACCACAGGAATTGACAAATGCTACAAATAGGGGCTTTTTTCCTGGAGATCCAGTTGTTAAACATTTACCAGCATATCACCAGATAAATAGGAGTCAGCTAAGCCGAATAGGAGAGGAGGGAGAAGGAAAGAAAATTCCAGGTAGAGTGGACAGCATGTTTGAAGGCCTGGAGGTATAAAAACAAAAAGTTTAATGAAATGAAGGAAGTCCTATATGGCTAGGTACAGAGAGCTTGGGAAGAGAGGCTAACGGGAACCTAGAGAGAGGGCAAGAGCTGGATCTTGTGGAAGGACCACTCTAAACAGTAGTTACTTGCTCTAGTCATCTGTTGCTGTGTAAAAAATCACCTCACAATGTAGTGGCTTAAAACATTTTATTTTGTTCACGCTTTTTAAGTCAGGAATTCAGGAAGGAATGAGCTGGCTGGTTCATCTCTGATTTATGTCAGCTGGGGCTAGAGGATCCACTTCCAAGATGGGGTCTTCCCCCCATGTCTGGTGCCTTGGTGCTCCTTGGAGAATCTCTCTCTCTCTCCCTACATGTGGCATCTCATCCTCCAGGGCCTTTCCACGTGGCCTGGACATCTCTCAACAACACTACCTGTGCTCAGAGCTCTCAGACTCAGGGTCTCAGAATAGTCAGACTTCTTATATACTGTGGCTGGCTTCCCAAAAGCCAGTGTTCCAAGAGACCAAGAGAAAGGTGCAGGGTCCTTCTGACGGAGCCTCAGAAGTCACAGTGTCACTCCCAACATGTTCTATTGGTTATGAGCAAGTCCCAGAGCCATCCCTGATTCAAAGGAGAGAACCACACAAGAGCAAGAATACCAGGAGTTGTGGTTCATCGAGGGCCTTCTTTGAAGACTGCTCCCACACTGGTGTTGATCAGCCAACACTCACTGCCTGCTCTCCAGGACCACCTGCCAGGCACAGGACGAGTTCAAAAAAGGAAAACTACCAGATCTGTCCACAAGGAGCATCAGATGGATGATCTCCACATGAGATGGAAAAGACAAACAGTGGGGAGTATCAGGGGAGAG
Organism: Equus przewalskii; assembly: GCF_037783145.1. Classification (NCBI taxonomy): domain Eukaryota; kingdom Metazoa; phylum Chordata; class Mammalia; order Perissodactyla; family Equidae; genus Equus; species Equus przewalskii. The sequence continues at coordinate 64,997,299 of NC_091831.1, forward strand.
AGCAAGATCTGACTCAGGTGGGTTTCCCAGGAAGGTGACATTCCCAGCAAGTGAGCTGAGCCTTGAAGGATGGGGGAGGCAAAGTGGAGGGTGGAAGAGAAGGAGTGGGCCATTTCTTAGGTCACGCCCAGCCTTCCACCACATCTGGACCACTTGTGGACCAGGCCAGGCCATCTCCACACTTCCCAGTACAGGTATGTCACTCAGGCCTGGGCACTCTGCAGCAATGGTCAGGCAGCTCAGAGTAAAAGCAGCTCCTGACTGTGCCAGCTTGTTGCTGGGCCCGTGAGCCAATCCAATGCACCAGGGCTCGGGAGGGGCAGTGGACTGTGGACCTGTTTGCTCTGGCTCAACCTCCTCACCCAGAACCAGCAGGCACCACGACCAGCAGAAAGGCCAGTTATGCAACGACCCTCACAGCAGCCTGCCAGGCTCAGAGACTCAGCCTGGTCACCAGGCCTGGTAGTGAGACTACTGTGGCCTACTAGGCAGGCCTGGGCTCTGACTGCCATTTTCCACATAGGCAGGCACAGGATGCTCTGCTGACAAACACCTGGGGACAGCCAGGGCCGTGAGAGGGACCTAAAAATAGCACAGCTGGCAACAGAGAAGCTTTTTCCAAATCCTTGGGGTCCTGTTATATCTCATCTACAGGCCTTAGGGACACACACGGGCTGGCACCCAAGCATTCACCCATCTCACAGGCTCGTGCTCAAAACAAGTATGGGGACCTGGGAGGCTTCCAATGTCACATCAGGAGCCACTTAGTGGTCAGAGTCATGGAAACAGTCTGTCCTCGGGGCTGGGCCTAGGGATGACCAGGCTGGGTCTGCCTTCACAACCCCATTCCCCACTGGGCTCTCTCTAGCCACCCCCTCTGACCAATTCTCAGTGTTCTCCACCTTTTCTGAATTTCAAGTTCTTAGTGCTTCTCTTACTCATTTGGCCGTTAAGAATTATGGGCCTTGCACTGTGTTTTTAATTTCTCATGTGAGTATATTATATCAACCCAGCTAGATGCCTAGAAAAACCACGATATGGACATGTGGGCTGTGCACTGCACAATTCCAGGGAATTCGTTCATGACTATGGAGTGAATGGTGCCCCTGGACTCATGTGATGTGGCTACTGGCATTGCCAGAGAGGAAACGATGTCTTACACGACTCTGCATCCCTGGGCAAGGCACAGCCACCCTTCCAAAGCTGTGCGGACTGACTGACCCAGTTCCTGCTGCCCAAACGATCCGGCATGAGGCTTGGCACACACAAGGCCTCAATGCCCAACGGTCTGGGAGGAAATCCGTGTTGTGATACAATAACGTATTTCCAGGCTGTGGAGGTGGAGAGGAGCAACGAACCAACCTTCCTAAGGCAAGGGGAGATTCATAACCAGCAAAGGAGTTACTACCACCTCTTCTGAGGGTGCAGACTGAATTCTGTGTCCCACCCACACCCTAAATGCACTTTATGTACAACAGATCAGGGAATTCAGATATATTTATCTGCTTTTCATAGAATTCCCATTCTTTTATTAACAGTTTCAGAGTTTGAGATATGAGCAAACAGCATGTGAAGACTAAGGCATCATCGTTCCACATCAGGATGTGTAGCTCCATACTTTAATAAGAAGACTTTGCTGGTGGATGTCAAACTTTTCCACGTCTCTATGCTTTCCTGCATGTGTGCGCCCATGTGTGCGTGCACGCACACACACACCCCTCTCTCAAGTTTTTAAAAATATGCTTGAATTCTGCATCCTGCTCCTAATATCTGCCATGTATGTAATAATGGAAGATATAATGTATGGAAGATATAATAATGGAAGAATAATGTAATAGTGGAACTAAAATAATTTACTATTTTATAATAAAAATAGTGTTTTTATCCAAAACTTCAAGGAAGACTGATACTCAGAAAAATGCCCCAATATTTATTCTGTGCCTCCACATACATGTGGTACATGTGCCATCGTTCATAAAGTATAGTTAGGTATTATCTGATGTGAATCTCATCTTATAGGAGCCCTAGAGTTGTGCAGTGAGCAACCTGCACAACTGCACACAGCACATCTGACTATCAGATAGAGAAAAAGTGATTATCCCATTTTCCAGCAAGGAATACCAGGACTTAGAGACACTAAAAGGACTAGATAACCCTTAATGTTCGTTTCTATCCTGACAGTACAGAATTCTTTGAACTTGTTCAAGGAATCTCACGTCTCATCCAGGCATGGTACATGAGTCTCAATACACCACCTCCTCTTTTCTGTCCTATCCATGTTCTCAAAGTTCCCCTCACTCCATGGCAGGGATGAGCTGAGCAGAGCTGACCTACCACTACAGGAGGTGTAACTATAGGTGCACAGTGCAGGGGTTAGACACATGGGCTCCAACGCCTGCCTGCCTGCACTGAAACCTGGCTCTGCCCCTCACTACTGGGTGACCCTGGGGGAGTTACTCACCCTCTCATGCCTCAGCATCCTAATCTATAAAGTGAGGGTGATAATACCACCTATTCACTGGGCTGTTGTGAGGATCAAATAAGATAATACATAGAAATACTACCAGACACATACTAAGCACTCAAACTTTGTTATCCAAAAAAATACATATATTTATTCTCTATGCCTCAGTCTTCTAATTTATAAAATGGAGATTACAAAACTGTTTACTCCAGAGGATTGTTTTGAGGATTAAATAACATAATAAACATGAGGAGCTTAAAACAATGCTTAATGCTTAGTAACTACTCGAAAAAGTTTATTATTAATTTTTTTCCTAAGAAGCCAGTTACTCCAGGTCACACAGAAAGACTCACCCAAACAAAAGCACCACCAAGTGTGGAGGTCAGCGCAGCGCCTGCGGAGGGAGACAGAGAGGCTAGGAGAGTGTTCGAGAATCAACTGCTGTTTTCTAAAACGGGTGGCGGACAGGCTATAGTAGAGATCAGAGGTCTTTGTTCTAAATTCGTACTTTCTGAGGTCGGGAGGGAAAGAGGCGCATAAGTGAAGAGGCGCCCATGAGATAGGGAGGAAAGAACAGGACCGGCCTGACTTGCTGGTTTCTCTTCTCACGACTAAAATCATTTCAAAGCCCTGCCTGGCGTGTAAACAGGATCATCCCGGAGGAAGCCGCTGCAGTTTCATTACACTCTGTGTTCATGGAGCACAAACAGAAACCTCCACAATTTTATTAGTTTCCATACAACTCAGGAGAGATTTGCATGCTAACATTTCAGCTCCTGACTTAAAAAAGGGACCAATTAAAAATACAGTGCTTGCATTGCCTGCCACTGGAAAGTGAAAAGATGCCCTGAGTTTTAAAAGTCCCTGTCATATCTGGTTCATGGCCGTACACCAACTATTCAGTACTGCAGATACAAAAACTACTGCCTAAATTTTTAGTTTATTTTGCAAGAAATATTTGCAGGCTGTCTGCAGCCCCCCAATAAAAGTTAAACTATGATTAGAAAAATCTAACAAGTATTTTTGTCTGGGCTTTGTCAAGTCCTACACAATCACCAATTCACTCAATAACACCAAAAAGCTACCTGATACACTATGGATCTGTGAACTGTTAATGCAATGTATTTGTGACAAGTTAAAATTTAATACACAGCCCCAGTAGCATCAGCTAATTGATGTTATGTAACCTAAGAGACTCTTCCGTAAGTTCTGATGTACTGGCTGCTCTTGATTTGGGGGAAATCGTATTTCAGAAGTTATTAAGTGTGTGGGGATCATTCCTTCAGACGCTCACTCCTTTGTCACAGAAGCTCCGGTCTTCTTACCCCTGCTTTCGGCGGCTGGAACACTCCATGCAGCAGAGCTGAGATGCTCCGTCTCACTCCAGGCTTGCCTTCTGAGGCAAGTTAAGGAACAGCATCAAAGTTGACTTGCACGACCTCCCTTTTTACCAAATGTTTCTTTTTATGCCCAGCCTCAACAAAGCCAGCCTATCATATGACACTATTTATAGTCTATAATCAAAGAGGTTTTTAACATTTCCCCCACAGCAAAAATTAAAATTAAAACCTCAACAGTGATGTGGCTGTCATTAGAAGTAACAGTAGAGTCACAAAAACCTATTTCTGAGAATTTTTTTAAGTGACAATTTAAATGATGATATTTCCAATGGGGCCTGTGTCCTGAGAATGTAATACTTAAATACGCCACCTCATCGAAGTCAATATTGAATTTCTGGGGACATGTCAATCAAACTTCACTCTTGCGGTTTATAGTGGAACCAGCACTGCTCCCTTGGCCATCGCCTTGAATAAGTTAGTCTTGGGTTCTTTATCGGATAAAAATGGTAGCTTTGAAATCTGATTTAAGACATGGTTGTAAACTGAAATCACTGACGCAGAGAGCATGTTACATATGTGAGAACTGGGGCCCAGAGACAATGACATGCCTAAGATACCACAGCTACTCATACATCAAATCAAAAATCCAGTAGTCCTTCAACTTCACTCTAAGAATAGACGCCATTAAACCAGACTCTATGCGCAGAAAGAGGGTTGTTCTGTCTGTTCTTCTGCTCTCAGTGTGGATTCCATCTAAACCAAACAGGGCCAGCCTGGGAACTTCTCATGGGAGGGCCACTTACCAGTCCTTGGACGACAAATATTAACTGCCCCACCAACCAATGAGAGGACCGTGGTGAAGAGCGTGTCTTGGGAAGAAAACGTGCCCACGGATGATGGTCATCTCCCAGAAGTAGGATTTGGAGGGATTTTTTCCCCTTTCTTTTTTTTTAAGTGTGGAAAAATAGACATAAAATTACCATCTTAACTATTTTTAAGTGTCCAGTTCAGTAGTGTTAAGTATATTCACATAGTTGTGCATTTTTTCATCTCGCAAAACTGAAACCCTATGCCTATTAAACAGCAACTCCCCATTCCCCACCCCCTAGCCCCTGGCAACCACCCTTCTACTTCTCTTTCTATGAATGTGACCACTCTAGGTGCCTCACATGAGTAGAATCATACAGTATTCCTTTTGTGTCTGGCTTATTTTAGTTAGCATAATGTCTTCAAGATTCATCCATGTTGTGGCCCATGTCAGAATTTCCTTCATTTTTCAAGATGAATAATATTCCATTGCATGTATATATCACATTTTGTTTATCCATTCTTCCACTGATGGACATTTGGGCTGCTTCCACCTTTTGGCTACTATGAATAATGCTGCTATGAACATGGGTGTGCAAATATCTTCTTCTGGATATGTAAACAGAAGTGGAAGGGCTGGATCATATGCTAATTCTGTTTGTAATTTTTTGAGGAACCTCCATACCATTTTCCATAGTGGCTGCATCATTTTACATTCCCATTAACAGTGCACAAGGTTCCCGTTTCTCCACATCCTCGCCCACACTTGTTGTTTTCTGGTTTTTTGTGGAAAAAAAAGCACCTGGTGGGTGTGAGGTGTCTTTTTTTTAACCTCTCTCTATTGCCTACATTTTGTTCAATGAACACATAGTGCACTTAAGATGAAGGCCAAAAGTGTAAAACACTGAAATTGAAAAAGAAATATTATGAGGAAAATAGGGTTGCATATGAACTTAAGAAATGGATATCTTTTTTAAGACTGAAGCAAATCATTGATATCTGTGGTTTCAGCTAGAGACACCATTCCTATACCATTCAGGAATCTTACCACCTGACCAGCTGTGGTTGCCACAATCCAGGGGAGAAGTGGCCGTAATTCACGTGTAGCTAAAACAACTCCTCTGAGCACTGTAAGGAAAGTGCTCCCAGACACACAAAGAAGAAAAGCACTGTATACGGCTGCTGCCAGCTCATGCTAGTCCTGAAAAACCCCAGCACTAGGATAAACCTTTCATCTTCTGAACCTTTCTTCCAAGCCTCAGAGCCCCCAGCTCTGAGTTCTCCATTTGATGCTCGTGGGGTGCCCACTTTTTCCCCTTCCAGAACCACAAAAGGTCTACTTTCCAAAGTCTTGCAAAGGAAGAATTCTGCTCCCCATGTAACACGCACGTAAACAAGACCCCACAAAGCCTTACAACTCCTAGCATCAGGGCCACAGAGCCACACAGGCCACCATTAGCAATTAATTAGATAGAACTTCTCACTTGGAAAGCTAAAATCTTCAAAAGTGAAATCACTCTTTCCACTGGTCTTTGTATAACGCTTCACTCCTTGGGCGTGAGGTCATTAGTCATGATTTACTCATTAAGACAAAGACGAACAGACTAAAAACAAAATCCATCAAATTATATATTTATCCAACCTCTAGCCCCCAGAAAAGAGATTCCATTTTTCTTTGTGTGAACATCTCCCTCGCCTTATTCTCTTGTATGTTCTTTTCTTTTCTGGTTTCCTTCTGCTCAACAAAATAGAGGAAATGTCAGCAGTGATATAGAGAAGCCTAGAAGAGCAGAGACAGATGAGCGGTGGGGAGGGACAACCTCAATTCTAGGAAGCAGCTGTCTTTAAGTGATGCAGATAGAGGCCCAAGATCGCTACATCTTCTTCCTCTTTTGGGGAGAGCCAACACCTAGAAAGCAGAGTCCAACTGCAGCATCCTAACAAAGGATCACTCTCCACATCTGGGTTCTTGGCATGGCCCCAAAATCACATCTGCTCTCAGCCAAGCCCAGCACTAAACTGTGAAGGAAGCAAAACTCTGGAAACCCGGGGCACATGCCAGTGAAGAAGAGGTGACATGACGGCCCAGGGGCAGTCAAAACCTCCAGCCACAGCTTCTGACAAGACCCAACAGCTCTCAGAGGGCAGACTACCAGAAACAACCACCAAAATGGGCCATTTTCCAAACTTTGGGGAATGGGGCAAGAGAAAACCTCACCACCTAAGGACAAGGAGGACACTGGAAGTCGTGAGACAGGAAACAAAAGTGGCCTGCACGGGAGCAATTAAATTAAGGGCTTCTACGTCTCAACAACATTGCCAACATCTAAACACTACCCAGCTCTGGGCCTTCCTTGGCCGCATTTAGAATTTGAAATCTATCATTCATCAAGATTTGTTCTGTGTGTCCTGGAAACAGACCAGAAGCAAAGAGGTGCTAGTGCAAGGAGAAAGTTTTTCTGTTTATTCTAAGGCGGATTTGTCTCCAATGGAATGGTGACCTCAGGAGATGATGAACACCCTCGTCGCCTCTGGCAATGGAGCAGAGGGCTCCCAGCACTGGCTCTGGGGAGGAAGTAGGACCCAGGCCCCAAAGTTCCCTTCCACCACCATGACTTTGTAATTCCATGTGCTTATCAACTTGTAAGATCCAGACCCTATCCATTAACCTGCAAACTTCAGTCCCTCTGCTCCTGGACTTGGCAGGACTCACTAGGGAATAATGGAAGGAATGGAAAAGATGAAGAGCAGAAGGAAGGGGAGAAGAAAGGAACACAGGCTTCCCTGCTAACTACCTTTGAAATGCCAGAGTCAACAGGAAGCAGTCCCTGAGAAAATCTGGTGGGGAGGCCAAAGAAACAGCACAAAGAATACAAAGTAAATGAGATGTTTTAAATAATTTGGCTTTGGGCCATGTAAAGAAGCATTAGTCATACAGGTACTAAGATCTTAGAGGGAGATGATTCCGAGGCTGGATTGACAATGTGAAGTATATCCACTCCTGACCTGGAGTGAGACTCACATTTCCAAATTGGCAATTAGACATAATGTCCCAAAGACAATCACCAAATCACGCAGAAAACAAGGCAAATTCCATTTTCAAGCAGCCATTCTTTTGAAGCTACCCTTCCTTCCCCTGCCTGACTCATTCACCTCACCAGCTTGTCATGAACTAAATCCTTGTTATCCACTGGTCACGAGAGACCTGAGCGGCGTGAATAATTAAAACCCAGGAATGACTCAAATATCGTTTTGTCACCAAATCAAGCCCATCCCTTTCACCTAGAGTTTCTCCATAGCTTCTAACAAATTACCGCAAAAAAGCACCAAAATGTGTTTGCACTAACTACATTCCCACCCAGCCCCTCAGCCAAGCACGATGGAAAGGGTCCTCCCAACATACATGTGCACTTGTGTTTCTGTGACTCAGCTCCCGCCTCCACTCAGAGACCAGACATGTGCACACCTATGAGAAGATAACTGTTTCTTTCCCTCCCACCCTGTCAAATAAAAGTCAGAAGTGGGTCTATTGTTTTCCTAGCTCAGTTTTATTTTTCACCTAGCTCTGTTTCCAGCACACAGTATGTACTTACTATGTAATAAAAGCAAAACAACAACGATAACAATAACCATAGGATTTATTTGAGAACCCATCTTGTGCTGGGCATTATGCTAAGTCCTTCTTCATTGTGGCTGCTGAAGATGCTAATGGCTGAAGTTTATTCCAAGTTCTCCTCTTTGATGACGGAACAACATAAAAAGCACATCTCAAGGAAAGAGTCCTCGGCAGTATGAGCTGTGAAAAACCTTGCTATGGCGAGAAAAGAAGCTACTTTCAATTTCAATCTGCTGGAATTCTTGAGAAGTACAACCGGAGGGTTGCACAGCACAGGGCCACACATCTCTCCCCACTCAGTGAAGAAGTCTGGAGCCTGAGCCTTTCAAGTTGAACCCTCCCTTTGGGAAGGCCCGCCCAGGTCCCTATGGAAACTCAGGCTGGCAGTTTCAGCTGCCTGCTGACTTCAAACACTCCAGAGGGAGTGGCCAGCAGCTGGCTTCCTGGAGCATCACCACAGTGCAACCCTGGCTACACCGCGAGCCTTTAATTTTGCAAGAAGGTGGTTTGGCTGAGTTGCCATTTGGACTTCGGAAAGCCTCACCCCTTGCAGCAGGACCAATGGCGCGCGAGAGAGCCCACATGTTGATTGGCAAGACAGACCACACTCTGTACATCCACAAAATGCTGCTCTGGCCACCACAGCCCAACTCCAAACCTCCAGTGCTCGTGGGTTCCTTGGGAGCAGGCGCCAGAACAATGAGCTTTAGCAATATGCGTCCAGACTGAACCGCACAGGAGAGGCCTGAGCAGTTTTCTTGAGCTGGCTGACCCAGCACAGGGAATCTTCCTCTTCCCATCCGCCTCCTGCTAACGAGCTGGGAATTTCCGTATTTAAAAATAGGCACGTCTTCCGGGAGGGACTGCCTGGAGACTGAGGAATGGACCGGCTCCTTGCTACTCAAAACGTGGCCTACACAGCCTCGGCATCACCTGTGTCTTTGTCAGAAATGCAGAATCTCAGGCCCCAGCCTGGACCTTCTGAATCAGAATCTGCATTTTAATAACTCCCCAAGTGATTCATGTGCATGTTGAGGTGTGAGAAGCCCCAGGACTAGACGAAGTAGATGCTCTCTCCAGCCCTTAGAGGTAGAGGCTGATACCCTAATTGACATTCCTGAGCCCTAGGCCCAGAGTGCTAAGACAACCCTAACTCTGACGGTGGAGCCCCCAAGTTTCCTTCCTCGTGTGCCCAGAGCCAGGATTCCAGCTACTCAAAAAGCATTTCAAAAACAGAGACTCTCTTGATCCACTCCTTGCTGTGCACAAAAAGGCTGTGGAATTTCAAAGGTCTTGAGGGAGGTGTGATCTTGCGGGACCCCCAGGCACATCTCCATGAGGACCAGTGTTCTCTGCAGGGCCCCAGGAGCTGCGGCATCACAGCACACACACAGTCCTTTTCACCAGAACCACAGAGGTGTTCCTCCAGGGGCTCCCCGGCCCTGAAGTCCCAGGAAGGTGGTGTTGGCTGCTGTGATTCTCAGGTTCACACGACCACTGCCACTGTGAGCTGGGACACCCCTGCTGCCCACTCTGGGAAGGATGTCCTGGCACTGCAATCCAATCCTGCTTGCTTCAGCACCAGGCTTCTCTTGCCCTGGTAAGAGAGAGAGGCTCAAAGCAAGCACTTACTCCCTGCTACCAGGCACCCAGAGAACGTCCCCTTCCAGGGAGGAAGACTCTAGTGCAGTGCCTCCTTGGCCTTGCCCTTCGGAATCCCTTCTCCCCTAGGCCAAACACCAAGGCACCTCTTCCTTTCTTCCTGATGCATGTGTGGAAAGGCCCCTGGGTACCTAGAAGCAGGGCCAGCCCATGGCTTGCGGTCATCCAGTGTCCTCCCAGGAAATGCTACGTGATGGGGTTAATGAGAGTACCTAGCGCTAGGGCTGTGTTCTATTACAATCCCCAATTTTCAGACGAGGAGACTGAGGCATAAAACAGTGAAGCCCTGGCCCAAGGTCACAGGCTGACTCTTGGGTAGTGCATGCGCAGCAGGCTTGACATCTAGGCAAGGCTGCTCACAGTGAACACAGTCACGAGCAGTTAAACCAATTTCTCCACCGCAGGACTTCTCCAAGCCTCTGATGGGACCCTCCAAGGGGGCACTCAGGTATGCCATGACTCTCAATTTTTTTTCACAAGGTAACTTCAAGGGCAACTGCTCCACAGAACACACTTTGGGAAACATTGCTCTGGGGGCGGTCAAGGTAAAGCTGGTCCAGGTAGAGAGCACCCTGGCCAAGAAACTCTTACATTACTGGGGACATGTCTAGGAGCTCTGGGCCAGGGATAAGAGGGATGGAATTTGTCCTTTCTCAAGGGACCCTTGACAGCTACATTTGCCCACGAAGCCTTTCATTTCTGCTAGGTCTACAGCTCCCGGAGCCCCACAACGTCAATGCTTGTCCACTGACTTCCCTACCATCACAATACTAGCCATCCTGCCAAGCCCTCATCCACGGACCCTTCCTTGGCTGTCCTCCCCAATCTTCTGGCTTTGCAAGAGCCAAAGGCCATGAGCCCAAATCTCAGTCTGACCCTAACTGGTTGTTTGACCCAAGGACAGTAGACTTCAGGGTCTAGAGGTTCTTATTGGCTCAAAAGTTCTATCTGTTGTAGTCTGTGCCCTACTGATACCAAGAGTTCAAGGAATCAAAGAGACAATAAACTCATCACCTTGTGGACCTATTGTAGCTCCCATTTACAGGAAACCTACTAAGTGCCAGGCATTTGCTGGGTGCTATACACCCATTATTGTCACTCCTTATAAGAATCCTACAAAGTAAGCATCATCATGCTCTTTTTATAGATGAAGAGATCGAGGCTTGAAGTGGCTGCCAGCCAAAGACGCTCTGCTAATAAGTGTGAGGTGCACGATTTGCACTTGGGTCTGTCTGACTGCAGGGACTCTACTAAAAGTGTGCATCTCAATGAAGAGAGCCAGGAATGAGAAGCAAAAGCTCTCTGGTCAAGGGCAGGTGAGTTCAAGCTCCCCTGAGACTGAGACCTGAGAACTTCTCCAAGGCCACCCTAAGTGATCTGATCAAAAAGGATTATCTGAAGGTCGTCCAATGTAGCCAATTTCCCAGAACAAGATAAGACCCCAGGGCCAACCTGGAATCAAGAATTCTGAGACACTGAAGCACCAGCCCTGATTGGATGCATCAGGCCAGACCCTGGGTAACTTCCAAGACGTACTGGGATCTGATATTTATATTAGTCACAAACCTGACAGAGAAAATGTGTTGTTTTCTCAGACACAGCCATGGAGATAATACCTCAAGAATTCATCATATGCAGACCAGCCTCGATCAAGCCCAAACCTATACAAGGAGGACAGCTCAAATTGAGAGCAGGAGTGAGTCCATGCCCAGTCACAGGCAGGCCCCTTAGCAAACCACAGCTCCATCAGAAAGCTGGCCTCAGTCTCCCCAGAGATTTAAATAGAAGCAGACTGTGTGCCAGAAGGAGAGGAGAAGATGGGAATAAAGACACATAGGCATTGCGAGGCTGAATTCCTACAGGAATTGCAAAACACGTTTTGAGCTAGAAACTTTACCCATACTTCCTCAACTCCTTCCACTCTCCTACACTAAACCATAGAGCAGGAAGGGACCTTAAAACTCACAGAATTCAATCGCAACATTTTAAACACAGGGAAAGAGAGACCAAAAGGTTAAATGACTTCTTCAAGGTCATGGCCTTATTCAAGCTGCCAGAGTAGCTCCCTGTTAACTACAGCCTGTGACTGGATTGGACCTCAAACATCACGGCCAAGTGAATAAAGAGCTCTGATGAAACCCAACAGAGAAAAAAAGAGGAACGTGAAAAAGTACACTTGAAGAACACAGTACTGGAATGATTGTGCCCAGTTCCCAACAGGTGGGAAATGTGATTATTTTGCTTCTTTATTTCCTAAAAAAATCCACACACCATTCTTTTTAAAATAGGAAAGTCATTCACCATTTGAGATTTGGAGCCGAAAGGTCCTAATGATGAGAGGCCTCATCACGCACACCCCCAGTTCCGGGTGCCTGTGATCAAACAGGACGGTGCAGTCTCAGCGGCTGAACACTTGCGAATCCAGAGCTCCCTGCTGAAACTCACCTCCCATGGAATCTCAGACGCTAAAAAGACCAGCCTTCCTCCCAGCCAGACCATTTGAGGGCTGAAGGAGGATGAGGGTGAACACATCTGAGGTAGAATTCAGGGGAGAAGCAGCTAGGTTTGCCTGGGAAACCCAGCACTAAAACAATTATTCCAAACAAGCCAAGTGCATTCTTCCGTATGGAGTCTTTACAATTATCAAATACTTGGAAAGCAAAAAGAATGAAGGACACAAAACTATGACTGCAGTAAAAATACAGACCTCAATGGTAGAAAAAAAGCTTATAAAAAGCCTAAGTTACTATTATTGGGTATAATGAGCTGGCTACACACAGTTTAATGAGGCAAATCAAAGGGCAGGTTTTAAGAGATCCTGGGTGTGTTTTAAAATGGACACTAAGGGTATCAAAAGTGACCTGATCTTATTCTCCATTGGCCTCACATCTTCCCAACCACCTGCAAGCATCTCTCGTTCCACGTAGATTCTTTGTTGAAACTTCCAGTTACGTCAACTCAGCAGGTCTTGTAGCTACAAAATATAGGCAAATATTTAGGGATTGTTTTTTCTGATGATCACTGCCAAAAACCTACTTTCTTGAGAAAACTGACAGAAGTTGTGCTTGGTCACCATTTAGGAAAGAGATTCTTTATGGGAACGATCAGATTTGCATTTCATCATCACAGGCACTGCAGCAGCACTGATGTACCCTCTAGAGTAGAAAGACTTTAGTAGCTGCGCTGAAAACCCGAGTCACAAACACCAAAACTGGCTCACTGAAAAAAGTTTTCATTATGATCCAGATTGCCCAGTTCCTTAAGGATAAGGAGGCAGTTAAAAAGTTCACCAAGATCACTTAGTCTAGAGAACATCTGAGGTGCACACAACTCTGAGCCACCTTTCGCCTCAGGGCAGGCTGAATCTCAGTAAAGGGAAAGACTCCCAGGGCTGAAGACTGTCGGGAGGTAGGGGGCAGGGGAAGTGCCAGTAAGAAGGCTCTGTGAATCAGCGCTTGTTAGGATGAGCACTGGGCAAGGGGCATGGTCTCGGGGTCTCACAGTTAGGATTTTGCTTAGTCGGAGGGCTTCTCTGGAATGTGGGTTTTCCACCTTGTCAAGTAAGGAGAAACCTCTATGGCTGGGAAGGGAACTCCAAAGAAAGCTGGCTGGTCAACATCTAGAGGAGGAGGAAGAAGGGGAGGAAGAGAATGATGGCTTTTATTTTTCTCCCTTATTTCCAACACACCAGTATTTTCCAAAACACAAATGTGCTGCCACAAAACACAGCTGAGCTCCAGCACCCAACAGAATGTATAATTAATGATCAGGAGAGAGCTTCAGTTCACCCCGGTCTTTCACTCATAGTCCCTTGCTTTCCTTTTCTTCCCATAGCAACTAAGGAGGCTGGTACAAGTTGCTGTACCCCGTAGAAGTTTGAGGGGTCCTCTGGATTAACTTTACTAGAAAAGGCATGAACACTCGGAGGTGCACTGTTGCCCTCTTCCCCTTGACCACCCCTCCCTCTGAAAACGTTGGCGCTGGGAAGTCCCCTGGGACGGGAATTATTCAAACAGAAAGCAGCTTGGCCACTCTTTTTTCCAGTTCTTTCTTTTTCATTCTGCAGTTGTCAATGAGAAACTGCCCCCATCCCTCACCTTCAGCCAGTGGGGGGGGGGGGGGCGGGCCGCAGGACATCTCTAGGGAGACAGGGACAGACCAGGCAGTCAGCCTAGCAACTATACATGAAGTGTAGTGAGCCTTGGTGCTGGTGGGCGTCTCTGTGCCAGGAATAGCTTAAGCCCACATCCAGCCACCTCAAAAGCGTCAGGGAGGAGGCTCTGCGTGAAACCGCGGTCTCTGCCAGCTTTCGGGCGGATCTCCCGCTCCAGCTCAGCGTTGCTGGTGGCATTTCCGGGGACCTAAAGGGGATGCCCAGGAGCGAGAATACACAGAACGAAAAACTTGGGGTGGGAAAATATTCCACGAGAAAATCTAAGGGATGGAGGGGGAGGTGGCATCAGGTTTGTGACCTGGCTACATTCCTAAACTGGCAGCCTCCATGGGTTGCCTCCAAAACTGGGCTGGATCTCCCCAACTTTCTCTAGCCCCTCCAAGATCCCTCACTTCCTCTGGCCATGTTTCTCTCCCGGGATTCCTTAGTCCAAAAGACTTTCTCCCTTGCCCAAAGGATTTTCTCTTCCGACTCCACAAACTCATCTCACCAACAGGTTTCTAAAGCGCGGGCTGTGTGCTCCCCCTTGCCCACCTCAAGGAGCCGAGCCGCGGCAGGTGAGCCGTGCGGAACACGCACCTAGCGGCCCCGAGCTTCCTCCCTGCCCGTGGGGTTGACTCTCCCTACCCCGCACCAAGGCACTCCAGCAGCGCGCGCCCCCGACCCGGCCCCGGCCCCGGCCCCGGCCCAGCCGCAAACAACCCTACAATAAACAAGGGGACAGGATTGGGGGTCCGCGTCCCGGAGCGCACCGGTTGGGGGCAACTCCTCACCCCCGGCGCGCCACCCGCTGCCCCAATCCAGGGCGCAGGGAGCGCGGAGGGAAGGGAACGCGGCGAGAGAAAAGCAGGCAGGGATGGAGGGAGGCACGGCGCCGTGTGGAGCTAGGAGGTGGGCTGCAGGGAACACCGAGAAGCCGCGGGGCTGGCGCAGGGGGCGGACGCCCGGGCCGCGCGGTTACCTTCGTCTTGCCCCCGCAGTGGCAGCAAACGGTCCACAGGTACTTGAGCGTCCGCCAGAGCAAGATAATGAAGAGGCCCCCGAAGAAAGTCACCATGGAGGAGGCCAGGAAAGCCCACCACATGCGTTGGCCCCGGCTGTCGCACGGCACCTCCATGGTCACCGGGATGATGAGCGCATCCATCTTGGGCTCGTGGACCGAAGACGAGGAGGAAGAAGAGGAGGAAGAGGAGGAGGAGGACGCGTCTAGGCTGAGATGGTTGGCGTGGATATTGCTACTCATTCTAAGACTGCTGCTGCCGCCGCCGCCGCCGCCGCCGCCGCTGCTGCTGCCGCCGCCGCCGCCGCCACCATTTGCCATAGCTAGCAACGGGCAGCCGGCGCAGGGGCTCGGGGGAGCTCCTCCCGCGGCCAGCGCCACCCCGAACACCCATCAACAGCCATATTGCTGCTACTGCTGCCGCCGCGGAGCGCGGGGAGGGGGGCAGGGAGGCAGGGAGGCGCCTGGGCTCGGGGTGCTGTGCGCGGCCTGGCGGGGTGCGCGGAGATATATACAGCGAGCCTCCGCCGCCCGCCCTCCCCCTGGCCGCCGGCCCGCCCGCCCGGGGGGGGGGATGGAGCGCGCGGGCAGCTCCCCCTCCGCGGTCCGCGCCCCGCTCTCCCGGGGCCGCGCTGGCCCAGAGCGCCAAGAGCGAGGGGGAGCCGCAGGCCGCCCGCGTCCGGGGGTCCGCGCCGCCCCCGGGCCCGCCCCGGCTCTTCGCTCGGGCTCCGGTGCCCTAGGCGCCGCGCCGCTCGCGTGTGCCCTGCGCTCCAGCTGGGGACACCCCCCCCCTCCCCTCCCCGCGCACCGCCCTCTCCGCTCGCGCCGCTAAAGAGCCGCTCTTTGCTTATTAGGCGGTAACTCGTTAATAATGTATAATCAGCCCTCTCCGCCCGGACGCCCCCGCACCAGGCTTCCTCCCTCGGCTACGCCCGGCTCCGGCTCGCCGCCCCTCTGTGCGCGCCGGGCCGCGGCAGGTTCACCGCGTCCAGCTCCCGGGCCGCCGCCGCCGCTGCCAGCCCATGCTCCCAGGATCTCTGAGCTGCGTCGCCACGCCGCTGAGCCTCCTCGGCCTCCGCTCTCGTTCTTCCTCCTCGCCTCCTCCGGCTCCTCCTCGTCCTGGTCCTCGCCGCCCAAGCCTCTTCGGCGCGCGCCCTACGATCCCCGCAGCCGCCAGCAGCTGCAGCTGCAGCAACTGGAGCGGGCGCGGGCTCAGGCCGCCCGGGCGGGAAGGGAGGAGGCTCGCCACGCTGGCTCGCCTCGCCTCGGGGCTGGGCAGGGAGCAAGCAGACCCCTCGGCGGCGGCCTGGCACACACCCCTGAGCCCCAGTGCGCAAGGTAGAGCGCCCCAAACCCAAGCGCGGGACCGGCACCTCTCTCCAAGGTGCTGTGCGCCCCAGCCGAGCGCCCTGAGGGACCCGAAAAGGATAGCGGGGCACCCCTGGTAGGCCATTTTTCCCAAAGGAGTCCCCAGTGGGTAAGGGAGAAGTGCCCGGCTGTGGACTCGATTCCACTGGCCGGACACCCCAAGATTCTCGGGCTTCCTGAGTGGGAAGGACCGTTCTTCAGGATACACACCTTAGTTCGGCCCCTACTGACCCCTAATTCGCTCTTCCCTCTCCCCTTCCCAGTTGCCCCAGTGCCCCTTGCATGGCTGGAAGACAGGACCACCCGGGAGGCTGGCAAGTGGTCTGTGACCTTTGACGGCAGCAGGTGGCTTTTCTTCCTTTTCCTTATGAAGCACAGAGACTGCCTAAGAGAATAGGCGGAGGTGGGCAGGAGGGACCTGGCCTCAGGAACAGACCTGAGAGTTCCCTAAAGTCTTCCTCTTTTTTTTTTTTTTTTCAAGATTTTATTTTTCCTTTTTCTCCCCAAAGCCCCCAGGTACATAGTTGTATATTTTTAGTTGTGGGTCCTTCTAGTTGTGGCATGTGGGACGCTGCCTCAGCGTGGCCCGATGAGCAGTGCCATGTCGGCGCCCAGGATCCAAACTGGTGAAACCCTGGGCCGGGGAAGCGGGGTGCGTGAACTTAACCACTTGGCCACCGGCCGACCCCTAAAGTCTTCCTCTTTTATCTAGCCTCTGACTCCATTGTGTGAGGAGGGCAGCTGGGAGAAGGGGTGCTCTACGTTCCATTCAAGCCCAATTTTCCCCATTTAGGGTCTTCCCTCCTCCCCCCTTAAAGATGAAGAAGGGAGTCTGGGTTTGCTCAGCAGCCTCTGTCCCTACACCACCAAGGGAATCTCCCTTCTGATACTCTCAGAAACTTTGCTCCCTCTGGACACTGTCCATCCTCCTGCTACCAGCTGGACCACAAGCTTTTCCAGTGCTAATTAAAAGGAAAATGCGTACCCTATCCCCTCATTGCCCACAGTGGTTTCCCCAAAGTTTCCAGCTCATTAGTTTAAGCCCAACTGGAATTCTCAGGCTCCTCGCAGCCCTTCCAGTGATGATGGCCAAGTTAGCATCCTTCACTGTATAGACCAGTGCTCTTTCTGCCTGAGCCAGAGCTCAGCCCTTCCCCTCACCCTCAGAGGCCCTAGGATGCAGGGGAGGACCAGGCAAGGGAGGCAGAGCTGGGCAGAGAGGCTGAAGGGGATGTTTGCAGCTTCTCCTGCTTGATTTCAGAATTCCTTCATTGGACTTAAGACACATATCCATTAGAAAAGAGTTAAAGCCAAGGTCAAAGGCGAAAATGGAATAAGGGAAGAGTTCCTTAAGTATTTGGTACTCAAAAAGCAGCACGTAAAAAAGAGCTACAGACAGTATTTTCCAGAAAGTGAAACTGTCTATCTCTAGGGTGGTAGCTCCTGCCTCTGTCTCCCGTGTTCAACAGCCACTCTGAAGACCTCCCTGACGCATCAGTCCCATGTGTGCAAAGGCCCTGGGTCCTTTCAGTGGTCTTGAGGTTCCCTGAATTATTAGCCTTCTAAATGGCTGTATTTTGCTACCTTTGGGCCTCCGCCTCTGCCAGGAAAGTTAAGGACTTTCCTTAAATCAAGTCCAAGATCTGAAATTTAAAAACAAAACAACCATAACATACAAAGAGCAGCAAAGGATACCATCTCTCCAGTAGAGGAGACAGTGAACCCCCAGAATAGATTCTCTCCCCCACAAAACTGAGCTTTGCAAACCAATGAATCCCCTCTAGGCCTTCTTGGACCTCCCCCACTGCCTCGGTTCCTCTAAAATGCCAGTCTGGGGCTATTAGCAAGAGGCCACTGGTTGCTGTGACTTCACTCACCTCGACTACAGAATCCTCAGCTGTGTTTCTCGTCCACCATCAGCTTCATTATCTCATCATCCTTCCAGAGGGTGCTGGGCGGCCCCTAGACATCATCTCCTCTTATTTTCTTTATCTCCCCTGCCTTTGCTAATTGAAGCTTTTAGTAACTTTTTTGTTTTAAAGGTTGACACCTGCACTAACATCTGTTGCCAATCTTGTTTTTTCTTCTTCTTCTCCCCAAGGCCCCCAAGTACATAGTTGTATGTTCCAGTTGTGAGTGCCTCTGGTTATGCTGTGTGGGACGCTGCCTCAGCATGGCCTGATGAGTGGTGCTGTTCTGCACCTGGGATCCAAACCAGCAAGACCCTCGGCCACCGAAGCAGAGCGTGCGAACTTAACCACTCGGCCACAGGGCCGGCCCCAGCAACTTCTATGTTATCCCAAACCTAGGCTTAGTTGGGATTCATCAGAGACCCTTACCGTCAAAGTCAAGAGCCTACCATTCCTACAATCCCCAGTCCCTCACCTCCCCAAATGGCCTGACTGGTTGACACTGAACAAAACAGTGCCCCCATCCACCACCATCCGCCAGAAGTAGGTTTCATCAGGCCTTGCCCAACTCTCTCCTGGTACTTCCTTATCATCCACAAACTTCTGTGTCAGGTTCAGAAAACCCGGCAGCTGGCCTCACCAATTGAAGAAGAGGTTCTACTCAAACAGGACAGAACCTCAAACTTAAAAGGAACCCTAAGTTTCTTTCATTCATTGTGTTTCTTCACTTGTAAATTGGAATAAAAACAGGAATTTCCCTGCCTGCCTCAAATGGTTATTTGTAAGGATGAAAAAGAAGACATACAGACCTTGTCTGTAATTACTCTGACCCAAAAGCAGACAGCCGAACCAGGACCAGATCTTCTGACCCACAAGCCACTGCTCAAGTGTGTGCATGCACCATGCCATGAAAGAGGTGAGCACAAGCAGAATTGTTTCTCCCTGTCCCCACTTTGCTGATCTGCACCCCACAAAGGCCCTTCATTGGGATAAGAACAGAGGCGAGTTGCCCCTGCCCTCTGCTGCAGCCATTACACCACATTACACTACAGCCCACAGCCAGCCAGGTGTGGACAGTCTCCAGGGCCTGGCAGAGCCACTCCAGCCTGAATGGGCTCTCTCACCCCTGACATGCGTGCCCACTCATTGCCTCTCTGGGACAGCCTCGGAAGTGTAAAGAGTACAGAGAAGCACCTATGAATAGCCCAGTGCTTTTCACTTCCTGTTGGTGTGTCTGCAGGCTGGGAATTGAGGGCCACTACACGAGAATGGAAAGCCTCAACAAAAATAGAAATTTCACCCTCCTGTGTTCTGAAAACAATACGGCCCACTTATTTATTTCTAAATTCATTTACAAGCTTCTCAGAGAGGAGAGCTTCTCAGAGAGCCTCTTTACCATATGAACCCATGCCTGTGGCAGCTTTCAAAGCCAATCAGGGTTTCAAGTTTCTAAAGAATTCTAATCTGAACAATCTCTACTGATTTAAGAGAAATAGATAAAAGAAAGTGCATAAACATGCAAACCAAAAAAGTAGAGGGACTAAAGTAATAGCCAAGGAGATCAATTAAACTTACTTACTTAAATGTTGGCCCAACATCATAATTAATGTACACTAGATTTCATTTTTCTGGGGCCTGGACCCAGTTCCAATACTTGACATAATCTTGGTGATTTTGCTGTGGAGCCAGGTGGATTCTGTCAGTGATCTAGCACCCTCTGGTGACTCTTCCTGGCACATAACATTATTTTGTGACTGTCCGGAAAGGGGGCATATTAAAATGGTCAGAAATTTGAGATATGAAAATTCCAAAGAGAAAACTTGTGCTGTAAAAACAGCCAACCACAATAATATTAACTATCCAGTTGCCGCTCCTACCAGCTATTGTGATAAAGGCAGCTGACAGGGTTCATATTGTTACCATGATTTCATGTCAGATCTTGCAAGCTATAACTACTGTTAGTAACTTACCACTCCTTAAATTACCGTGTGTTCTCTTCTAAATGGCTAATGGTACTTTCTCCTTCCTTATTTTTTTTTGTATTTATATGTAATCTCTTTGTTTTGTAAGAAAGGGCAGTAGCTATTCTCCCACTTTCAGATAAGGAAGCTGAGGCTTGGATCTGCTGAGTTACATGGCATGACAAGAGACCCACTACGGTTGGAGTAGCTTACCTCTTTGTGATTTAGAGTGAAGGAGAAAGACCACAGCAGCCCACTCCTTGAAATCATGCCCAGGGGCCTTTGAGTACCAGGTGGAACACTGATCTCCAGGATGGAGAAGGGACTCCAAAAAAGCTTTAAGGGTTTACTATAAATATTTCTTTTATATTTATTTCTGTATAAGAATAATTCGGACTCAGAAAGAATTTAGAAAAGAAAAGTTTCAGAATAGAATATAAAATCTCACCACCCACAGATAACCATTATTAATATTTTAACAGATTTCTTCCACAGTTTTTTCTTAGGTATGTTTGCAAAATTAGGGCTAGATTAAATATCTAATTTTTATCCTATTTTCCTTTTATGTTAAATGGTAAGCACTTTTCTCCATGTCATTAAGTATCATGAAAAACACTTTTTAAAAAATAATTGAATAATACTCCATTAGATGGTGTAGTGCTGATATTTAGGTTATTCGGAAATTTATCATGTTTTAAATAAGTCCTAAAATTGTGTGTAAATGATTCATAGTAGTCACAAAGATGTCCTGAGGAAGACTTCCACTGATCTGACATCCTAGAGCCAGGCCTGTCTTCTAGGGAGGGAGCCTGGCTGTGGGCTACTCCCCAGCCTTTCTTGCATCACTGGCCTCATGTCAGACAATTCCGAGTGAAGAATTTGTGGGCCAGGACAAGGCACCTACAGAAAAATTCTCTCCTTTTCCAACACATTAAAGCCAGTGCCTTTGGGGAAAATGATATCTTCAGCCATCATTGTCCCCAGTGCCAGCCAAGATACCAACTTGCAGGAACATAGTCTCCATTCCCCTAAACTGCATCTGTGGCTGGGTCAAAAGAGACCGGCTCCCAGACCATGCCTCGTTAGAACTCATCTTCCACTTCTATTCTGCAGGGCTTCCAGAATAACAGTTCTGCAGATTCCCATCTCCCTCTCGTCTCTGTGATCAATATGGTCCCATCAGAACAGCAGTACTGTGGCCCTTGCCGGGAGATAGGTGGGGCAAAAATGAGTCCACTCATCTTTACTGATGGGAAGAGAAGGCACTAAAGAGAAAGAGATTCTATCCAGTACTCCCTACTTGTTCTTCTGACTTCCAGACCAATAGACCTTCTAATCCTTTTCTTAGAGGGTCCCTGGTTTGATGTTTGCAAGAACTCTGGTTCAAGATCTGGGCAGTCTAGGGCTCAACTCCTCCCTCATGCTCCAAGGTGCTCTAATGACTCCATCATAAAAGACACTGCAGACAAGTCAAAATCCTGCCCCTGCTTAGTAGCTCTTGCCACATTTGCAAATAAGGACAATGCTGAGACCATCCTTCCCACTTATAAACCCACTGGAGAATAAGAAGAGATGAGTCAAAAGTCCGCCGTCTTTGTGCGTTTCATTGACTTCTGACCCCAGCTTGCTCCCTTGGTGTCTGCTTTGGCAGAATGTTATCTGAAGCAGGATCCCTTCGTTTCACACTGACAGCTGGCCTCCCTGAAGTCATCTCCCTTCTTCAATTTTAATATCTATTCCCACAGTTGCCAAGCTTCCTGCTTCCCAAAGATGAGGTAATAATTTAATGGCTTAGAAAATTATAAACCATGATATTCTTATGAGAGGTAAAGCTCTCCATGTGAAACCAAGAAATCCTGCTTTTTTCAATGTTTTTGCAGAAACAAACAAGACAAACCCCAATTTGGCAATGTCCTGGGAGTTGCAGAGGAATAAGCCGTAAAGGAAACATGGCCCAATAAACTGGCCGCCAAGTTCAAGAGGAAAGTTCATTAAAAGCTTTTAAGGAAGGGGCTTGCCATGTTTGAGCAGAAGATCACTATTAGATTTCCAGAATGTGTGAAACACCATTCTAGGAATACTGCCTGAGGACAAGAAGGAGAGAGAGATCCTCACCATTGGCCAGGACCTGAGTCCTTGAGTCTGCCACCAAGGGAGTTTTTCCTTGTGGACTTTGCATGGCTGTCCTACCAATCCACAAGGAGAGCTGTGGCAATTGCCTGACCATTTTAGGAAGTCCAAACACAGAGAAGAGTGACCTCTGGTTTCTCCACAAGTGCTAAAGCCACTGCTGTTTGGGGGCATCCACCGAGTACCTCACCAGCTCTTCGTCCCTGGGAACCTCTGACATGGGCTTATGTGAGCACAAACCCCAGATACGGTTGACACTTCTAGAAAGACACCTTGCACTACACAGCTGGGACAGAGCACACTGTTAGAGGCAGACCCTGTGGGGCATGTGGCTGAGTCTTCACTTCCAGAAATCCCCCAGAAGCACCCAGATACTGTGTAAAATGCATTTTCTGCAAGGTGCTAGGCTGGATTGGAGGCTTGCAAAAACCTCCTCTTGGTTATCTATAAATCTCACTTTGTTCTTCCCTCCTTATAACAAAATTGAAAGCTGTAAGTTGAACAAAGTAACCCACAAGCTGCCCTTAACAGACCTGGGAACTCCCTGGTGATGGATAGTCATGGACTGAAAGCTTGTATTTGACTTGCTCTTGGCTCTTCTGTCAAGATCTGTCTTGGTGACACTATACTGAGATAGATTGGTTGGTATGCATAAGTGGCTTTTATTTCAGCGGGAAATACATATTCCGTTTAAAATACAGTGGCTCAGATGGGAATTCCAGCCCCTTTATCATTAGTGTAGAAATTCAGTGGTTCATAATGTGGCAGTCATTGCGATGACTTTCCATTAAATTCAATGGGGGAGACCTCTGGAGTCAGAACCAATCTAAAGACTGAACAGAACTGATCCCCACATCACACTGCCCAGAGGGCTTTCTCTACTCGCTCATCCCTGGATCTTCCAGGGAGACTGCTGGCATGAGCACTACCTGGGAGCAGAAGTGACAGGCGGAGAACGGCATGCGGGCAGTAAGTGCCCTTCCTTCTAGGGCAGATATAGTCATGATTATCCACTGAAGATGTCAGGGACCCTGGGGGCATTTTACATGTCCCCAACTTGAATGCAAACATTTCCCCAATTCTTAGATTGCCTTCACTGTTTTTACCAGATCGTCATGCTGCCTTTACTGTTACTTACTTAATATTTGTCTCCAATTGGTTCCTTTTATTTACTCAAATTTATTTCAAAAGGAAATTTGGTAACATTACCTTCATGGAAAACCAGCATCACCATAAATAGAAGGTAAATGATAATAAATAAAATTAACATAAGTGAGATAATATAAATAAATAATAACTAGAAGGGCAGTGTAAAAATAGACAGAATGAATAAAAACGATGTTATCAAGTCAGAGCTTGGTGTTGTCAACTGAGGGCCCTTACCCCGCGGCCTGCACTCTCTTTGCTAAAAGGAGAAATTGGCAAGTGTTACAGAGGTGTTAGAAGTGCACCAGCTATCCCCACGGCAGTCAGGGTGGAGAAAGAATTGCACAGGACACAACTTTCTCAGTGAGTGTCTGGATCAAGCATGGCACACATCCTTTGTGCCACCAGGGGTCTCGCAGCTCATCCTTCAGGAAACACTGTACTTTGCTATTTGGTTCAGTTCTCACAAGATCCCATAAAGTAAGTCTTACCTTCACTAGACAGATTTGGAAACTGAGGCTCAGATAGGTCGAGTATCCCATCCAAAGTCACACAAAGAGCTAGTGTTTGTTCTAAGGCTTTTCCCCAGGCTGGTGGACAGCAGTCGCCAACCTCTGCCGCCTCCCTGGACCATCATAATTCTAGAGCCGGAAGGAATTCAGAGAACACTTTGTTGGACTTTTTCTCTTGAGAGGGGAGGGAGGTGAGGTTTAGAGATAATAAGTAACCTGCCCAGACTCTTTTCTTATCAGTGACTGAGCTGAAGTTGGAATCCACCACTCCCTCTTCCTTATCTGGTGCCTTTTCTGCCCTCTCAAATGCCACCTTGTCAGCAGATGGGCTTGTTGGGAGCCTGGGGGTGGTGAACTTTCCTCAACATCGTGCTTCCTGTTCCCAGCAGGTCTCAGAAATACTTTCTTGCTGACCTTTCTTTAAAATGCTAATCAGGGTCTCTGAGCCCCATGGGGCCCATTGCCCCATTGGAAGCCCACTACCAGGTGAGGCCTTGCTGTAGGTCACACAGAGGACCTCAGAATTCCCCTGGGCTGATAACAGGCACCCAGGGAGTTTGCCTCCACAGCATCTGGGCCTCTGTGCATCCTGCACTCTGTGCCACCCACCTCAGTCCAGGAAATGCTCCTTCGGAGGGACTTTAAACTCAGCAGGTGCATCTGGCAGCCCAGCTCCTTGGCCTCTCCCTGGAACCCAGACGCAGCCTGAGGCCAGGATGGGAGCTTTGAAGAACCTCTGTGGGATGAGCCCTGGGGTTGCAGGCAAGCCAGGACCTTTTCAGGCCTGGTGGGGGTAAGGGAGAATGGCAGGACTGGGTGTCATGCTGCTACCTTGGAGAGAAGGAAGGCATTGGGAGGTGAATGGAGCTATGGAAAAGTTCACAGAGACAAAAGTGTGAGGCATGGGAGAGGAACTGGGAGAGCAGGGAAGGAGAGGGAAGAAAGGCAATGAAAAGTTAAGGGACGGAGAGAGGGTGGGAGAGGGAGGGATGCAGAGGGAGGGAGAGGGGGGAGGGAAGAAGACAGAGAGAGGGAGAGAGAAAGAAAGAGAAAGAAAGAAAGGAGACTCAAGACAGAAGGAAGACAAAGAAACACAGAGCTGCCCCAGTTGGTGGCCTCTTCTGGGTGCTCCACTTCCCTGGTAAACACAGACAGGTTGCAGCTGTACTATAAGGAGGTTTAAAGCTTCAACAGTAGGAAACAAGGCGCTTCTCTTATAAAGGAAAGATATAGAATCATGGTGGCAAACTCCCGGCAGATGAACCGTCCCACCGCTCCCCATCCCCCCAGACTCCTGTCACTCTGGGCTGTCTCCTTTCCCAGGGAGAACAGATACTTGAGATGATGGGTCTGCCTGCACAGCACAGATCGAGGGAGACCCCACAGCATGGGCATTCCAGCCCTACAACGTCTTGAAGTTTGCACTGGCTGGGGGTGAGCCTGGGCTGTGTGTGCAGAAGGTGGGACAAGGGAGGAATCCCTTCATTATGTGTTCTATCCAAGGTGAGGATTGACAATAATAGGGCTCAGCAGGATCAGTATCTAGAAATTGCCCCCCAGCCAGGAGAGGGTCAAACAGCCAGCCAGTGACTCCCAGTCACTGTTATCAGCCTGCAGTGTGGCGTGCCTCTTGAGAATCCCACCCAGCCCGGCCTCCTTGCCAGGGAAAGCGATCAGGACACTGGTCTCTCCAGCTGACTCTGCAGTTCTTTAAACCCAAGGGAAGAACAGGGAGGAAAATCCTAAAATGTCCTATTCCACTTCTCCAGGCCTCAGCTCCTCAAATCTACAAAGGAAAAAACATTATTTATTTATTAGGCAAATATTTATTAAGCGCCCACCATGTGCTTTGTGCTGTTAATAATTTCAATACATGGGGTCTTCCCATCCACAGCAGCTCTCCCCACCACCACGTGAGGGATCCCTCGAGAACTACCACACAGATTAAAGGATTTTACATTATAAGCCAGTGGAAGTGCTAGTTCAGCCCTGAATCGGCTACACGTTCCTGCTCTGGAGTTGAACAGAGCTGGGTTCAAATTTCACCTTTACTTCTCTCTCTGGCTGTGGAGTGTGGGTTAAGTTCCTTAGCTTCTCAAATTTCAGTTTCCTCATCTGTATATTAGAGAGAATGAAAGTGTCTCCTCAATGAGTTGTTAGGAGGGTCAAACGAAAGAATCCGAATAAAGCTCTTACCACAGTACCTGGCACAGGGTAAGTCTTGGCCTTTTGTTGTCCTTTGCTATTATTAATAAAAGCAGAAAAGTGGTTATAAACACCTATTTCCACTTTCTTGGAGTCTCCATCCTCTGAAGCATACAATGAGATACCTCCCTCCACCTCTTTGGTCCATCACCATGTTATTCCTGTCTTTGCTCCCCTATCTCAACCCGGGAATGATAGCATTCTTATTTACTCATCTTTGTTTGCTGTTTAATATTGTTATTCCTCCTGTGACTGAAGGATTATTCCATTCGCTTTTCCTCCTTTCCAGAAACTTTGCTCGCTTCTCTTCTCCCAAAGTCAGCTGCATTCTCTTGTTCCAAGAACGTATGTCTCAACAACAATGAAAATCTCACAGTGTTAAGCAAAAATGCTTAGAGGGAATGTGGTGGAGAGATAGGTCCCCTTCCACTAAGGAGAGTAAGGAGATTTAGTTATCTTTTTGTAGGTTGTCCATATCATCAACAAAGACAAGAGTGTATTGGACATCTAAGGTGCACATGAAAGTATATTAAATGCCAAGAATAAAAAAACTTGAAAGAAGAAGATACCATCCTCAACTCAAGATGGGAAGGATTCCCAAAGATAAAGCCTCATTGAATATGAGTGAATAATCCCAAATTTAAAAACTGGTGAAAAACAGTCACATCATGCAGAAAGGTCAATAGATAGAAGGAAACCAAGATCAGACAAGACTGCCAAGAACTTCAGGTAGGTGAATAATATGAGCAAGAACATTAAATTAGTAACTTTAAATTATTAAAGGTATAAAAGAAGGAAATAGAAAAATTGGAAAAAACCCACAATAGAACAAAAAACAAACAGATTTGCGAAAGAACCAAAAATAACTTACGGAAAAAAATGTTTTGTATCCACTGAAAATTTAAAACTCAGTGAGTAGAATAAATAGCAGATTAGACTTGATTGGACTATAAGAATTAGGTAAATAAAAGTAGATCTGAGAGGGGCTGGCCCAGTGGTGCAGCAGTTAAGTGCCCACACTCCGCTTCGGCAGCCCAGCGTTCACCAGTTCGGATCCCAGGTGTGGACCTAGACTCCACTTGTCAAGCCATGCTGTGGCAGGCATCCCACATAAAACAGAGGAAGATGGGCACAGATGTTAGCTCAGGGCCAGTCTTCCTCAGCAAAAAGAGGAGGATTGGCGGCAGATGTTAGCTCAAGGCTAATCTCCCTCAAAAAAGAAAAAGATTTGAGAAAAATGCCCAGAATGTAATATACAAAAGGAAAAACGAATAAGAGCACTGACATGGAGGTGCAGCAGATAGAATGAGAATGACTGTCATATAGTATATCTAATGAGAGTTCCAATAAAAGATCACAAGCAATGGGGAGAGATAATATTCAAAGAGATAATGGCTGAGAATTGGTGAGAAACAAGAATTCATAAATTCAGGAAGCACAAGTTCTAAGCAGGATAAATAAAAATCCACCTCTGCCTTGTAGAAAAACTGGAATTCACCAAAGTCAAAGAGTGAAATGTTAAAAGCAACAAGAGAGGAAAGAGAAATCACCTATGGGGGAAAGACAATTAGCAGACTTCTCAACAGCAAAACTGAAACCAGGGACGCTGGAACAGTATCTTCAAAGGACTGAATGAAATGACTGTCGACCTAGAATTCTGTGCTGAGCTGCATTGTGACTCACTGAGAGGCCGAAGTGAAATGTTTTTAGACAAATAAAAACTGAGAGAATCTGTCACCAACCGACTCCCTGAAAGACTTTCTGGAGGATGAACTTCAGAGGGTAAGAAAGTGAACCTAGAAGGGAGTCAGGAAGAAGCACTGATGAGCAAAGATAACTGTTACCAGATGGGTAATACTAAATGAGCACTGATTTCTGAAAAAATGGCAATAATATTAATGATAAATTTGGACAGTATCAAACAAGATGGAACCAAAATACTAGACACACTAACGTGTTAGAGACAGCGCATCAGGACACATCAAGATTCTTCGTTTGTAAGAGATATGAATTAACTTGAGATTGTTAAGTCAAGTAAACATGTTAAAATTTTAGGGGTAACCACTGAAAGAATTAAAGTGGAATGGATAGCTCCCAAATCAAAGAGGGATTAAAAGGGAAATAAAGATGCCAGAAAAGAGGAGGGCAGGGGCAAGCTGCATAAAGTAAACAGAGATAATAAAAGAAAATGGCAGAATGTACTCAAACATATCTAAAATTGTGGTGAGTATAAATAGATTCAACCTACCAGTTAAAAGAAAGAAGTACCTATTGGATTTAACTTGTTTAGGAATGTGCAATTTCCCAGAAACACATCTATAATTTAAGAAGCTAGAAAAGTTGAAAGTAAAGACTGGGGAAAGATGCACCAGACAAATGTAACCCAAAAAAAAGCTGTTTAGCTGTTTCATTATCAGGCAAAATAGACTTTAGCATAAGAATAAGCAGAACTGACATAGTGTGATGGCCAGTGCAGAGGGGAGCCATTGCAAGCAGAGAGATCTGCAGGAGCAAAGACACAAAGGGAGGGTGTGCCTAATACATTTCAGCAGCCCAAATTCAAATATGGGGTAAATAGAAATTCTTAATTGCAACACTTTGTTCTGTTATTTTTTAAAATGTATGTTTTTAAGCATCTAGGTGCCAGGTACCACACTAGCTATTCTATATACATTATTTCTACTTCTTCAGTAACTGTCCAATGTAGGTGCTTTGCTAGTCAGTACAATTTGGGTTGCAGAAAATAGCCCCAATTTAAATCAGTCTAACCTAAAAGTCAGGACAGAGATGGATCTCCCATTTAAAAAATCCCATGGAAAGACTTTGACTGGCCAAGTTTGAATCCCAGCCCCACTGCCAGCCCTTCAGTGAGCCCAGGAGGATAGGCCATTTTGATTGGACAAACCCACATCAAATGTCTCTCCAGCCTGGGGCGTGGGGCATTGTAGTCAACATCCCACCCGGAGCCTCTGATGGAGGTGGGGAAGGAGCACTTCTCCAGCTGAAGGGAACAGACAAAACAACCCACTCGCAAGAGACTTTACTGTCATTGTTTCACAAATGAGGTTCTGAGGCTCAGAGGCTGAGTGACTTGTCCAAGCCCCAACCTTCTACAGGGCAGAGCTGTTGGGAAACCAGGCTGTTTGTCCTCTAAAGGCTGCTCTTTTTCTCCAAACAATGGACACAGAACTTTGGATAGAGCAGGTTCTCAAGATAGATACGAATGGATTTTAAAGAAGCTATAGTATATAGTGACAAGTGACCACTTTTCTTCGTAGTCACTAAAAGTTTTGAACCAAAGAACCTGAGAGCCAAAAACCCTAAAGCCCTCCCAGGGGTCCTCCACAGGTACCAGTGAAGCTGGCACCGTAACTGATCCTCCATTTGGAACCCCTCTGCACTGATCACTTGTGCCGTGCAGTCCAGCCCTGAGATGATCTTTACTTGTTTCATAGCTGGTCTGAGTCTAGCGCCTCCCTGTCTCCCCGCAGCACTCAGCTAAGCCAGCAGTTGGTGTTTAGATTGTTGGCTCTAGGTTATGCGGCTAAAGCAATTATTCTTAACAGCTTTTAACTCACAGATCCATTGGGAAAACTGATGAAACCTGGGGGATCCCACCCCCAGGGGGAAAGAAATCAATGCCTGTTTGCACATATACAAAAAACTTTCAGCAAATTTGCAGACCGCCTGAAGTGCATCCAAGAATCCCTGGGGGTTAAGAACTGCCTCAGCGAGAGTAGAAGAGAACTTATTACCCCCAATAGATAGTACTGGCAGGCTATTTAAGCAACTTGAAAAGATTGGGGCCAATTCATGCGTGACCATCTTAAGTGGCCAGGATGTGCCAACCCTCTAGAGAGGATACACCCCACAGTTTGCTATTGGCTACATGGATCCCATTCAGCTGAGCGCCTTCCAGGTACCAGGTACTCTACAGTCTAGAGTAAGATCCTGTCCTGGATCCCTAGGAGCTCAAGGGAGATGCATAAGCAATGACCACTCCAACATGGTCAAAGCTAGGGCAGAGCCGTGCAGAGATCCAGTGGGAACACTGGCAGGAGGGGGAGGTAAGGGAAGCCTTCCCGGGAGAGAAAGTCTCAGTGGAAAGAGGATCAGGTGTTTGCTGGCAAGGAACTGGGGAGGAGGGAAGCATCCCTGATGGTAGGAACATGAGCAAAGATCAAACCGCCTGTGGCGTGATATGTGCAGGGAACTCTAAGCAGGTTGGTATCATTAGAGCAGTGGTTCTCCACCAGAGTGATTTTGCCACCCCACTTACAAACCTCCCCCCCAACAAGAGACATTTGGCAACGTCTGGAGACATTTTTGGTTGTCACATCTAGGGGAGGAGGGTATTGCTACTGGCGTCTATTAGGTGGAACCCAGGACTGCTGCTACAAATGCTTCAGTGCACAGAACAGCCTCCAACAACAAAGAACTGTCTGGTCCAAATGCCCATAGTGTTGAGAAAGCCTGCGTTAGAGGATCGAGTGTGAATGGTGGAGTGGTTGCCTATGTGGGAAACCAACATTCCTGTGTCCGTGGAGCTGCTCCCATCAGGCCCTGCCTTCCCTGAAGCAGGGATGCAAGACCCGCGCCACTTCAGCAGCAGCAGAGCAGGAGACGACTGCCTGTGTACAGTGAAAATATAAACGGATTCTTGGAGGCAGCTGGACGTCTCCACTCATACCTCACTTGTGTTTGTTGAACAAGACTCTGCTGTACCTGACCCTAAGTGAAAATAACCTAGGGGTCATGTTGGAGATGATTTGCACGCCCATCCCAAGGAGCAGGGGGAACTCCGGTTATCCATGGGATTTCGTTTGCCTGGTTAGCCCACAATGGGACACAGGAAGGAGAATTTGGACCTGTCACCAATGGCCACCTGAGGTCAGAGGCAACCACCAAGGACTAGTGAATTCTCTCTGCAATCCCAGGAGCATTTTCTTATGGAGTAAGAAGCTCCAGGTGTAACTGTGTCTCTACAGTGACTTCCTAACTCTAGGAACATGGGAACAATTTCCTTAAAAGGGCTGCCAGGAAGCAGGCTGAGAACTCTAAAGCAAGATACAAAATCGCAGGAGCAGCATCTTGCTGGGGGCTCGCTGAAGCTTGCTACAGGAAAGAGAAACTACCCACAGCATAGGCAAATAACTACATTGAGCAGCCACTACCAAATGTGTCACTAACTGGAGGGGACCTCCAGGATCACTGATCGCCAGATGCTCCAGCAGCATGTGAGACCTGCACAGGAGCCAGTGCTCCCAAAGCTGGAAACCCCCAGTGAGATGGTCAGACAGTGTCTAGTTTCAGGGACTTGTTTATCAGTCCTCTCTCCCCATCGTAGTACGTGCCACCCTTGACATCTTTGCAGAAAGCATCACTGGTTTTCAACATATCCATAGCTGGGAGGAAATGTCAGTTCCCCACCAATAAACTCTACCAGGAAGAAGTCTAGAAACCCAGAAAGGAAACTTGATTTAGCCAGGGAGACTGCAACTGTAACCTCGTGCTCAGATCCCGGGTGGAGGAGAAGGCCTGAGTGAAGATGATATTCTGGGATACCTTGCCTGCTGGTTATGGCAAAAAACAGACACACACTACTTTTTCTTCTCCCTACCCCAATGCTACACCCAAATGCACTAGGCTGGCTGTGGGAAATCAGCTGAGATAAGAAAAACAGAACACAAAATGGCCATTTATCCTGAAACAAACTGGTCCTTCAGCTCCCATAAGACATCCCATAACTCATCCCTCCAGGGAAGCACTTGCACGTCAGTTGCCTCACTCTCTGGGCACAGAGCACCACTAACTTAAAAAATGTATCAACTGTCCTGGGAGAGACAAGTCGTTAAGCATGGTGCTGGGAAATGGGGTTTGGGCTCTATTTGTGGAAACACTGTGCACTGGCAGGCTGCAAACTTCCCCAATGGAATCTTTTGAAAAGCCTTCTCCTTCCATCTGGCGATCCCACTAGCAGCAGACACTGGAAAATGTAGCCTGGAATTTCAATCTGCAAAATACCAGCACGTTTGCGTCTCGACTTTGGATCCCTTCTCTGGAGTCAGATGAAGATGGAGCCGGCACCTCTACCTCTGGACTCTATTTTTAAATATCCTGCAATCCAATTATTTTTACAACTAAATTTTTGTTTGACTGTTGGGCCTCCTCTGGGACCATGTAATTACCTGGCCCTATTTGCAGGTTTAAGTGCACAGCTCTGAGGTTGTCTGAACACAGGAAACGATTCTGTTGTGCATACGTGTGCATATTGCCTTTGTTGCCAAGTTTTTCCTAAATCGTTAACCAGCTTAAAGACGTGTTCCATAAAAACCTTCTTCTGGGCTCCATCCAAGGCGGTGGAGTCAGCATGGTCCTGAATGGATATTTCAGGAAGGCTAGGAGCAACCGCAAGGAAGCATGGTGTCTAATCATGGCAGTTGCCCGGATATTGTAGGAAAATTGAGACCAAAAATACCTCCTGAAGACAGAATGACCACACGGCCTAAGGCAGACTGACAGTGTCAAGGTGTTTGGTTTTTTCCAAGAATGGCACATGGAAGAAGACTACTAAAGAGTTGAGCTTTCCTTGGCAAATGGCCATGTCAATGGCAAGGGACGCTCTGGCAGTGTGGAAAATAAAGAAAGCTCCCTGTGTAATAAAATCTACCATAGGGCAAGGGCATGAAGGGAAGAGTGGCACAGATCAAGAGCCACGTGTGGCAGCAAACAGATCTGGGTTCAAATCCCAGCTCCATGCCTTTCTAGAAGTGTGGCTTTGGACAGTCTAATTAACTCCTCTGATTGACAGTTCTCCCATCTAGAAAAATGAAGATCATTATGTCCATAAGGTTTTGTAAGGATCAGAGAAGATGACAGAAATAAAGTATTTAGCAAGCATCTGGTACTTGAGAAATGGTAGCAATTAGAGTATTATTATTATCGTTATTGTTCTCTTACTGTTAACTCCTTGTATCTGTACAGTGTGTTAGAATTTGCAAAGGGTCCTCCTAGTCATTCTTTTGTTGTTGTTTTTTAAAGAAAATCTGACTAGAGCCAGCCCTGATGGCCTAGTGGTTAAGGGTCGGTGCACTCTGCTTCGGGCTGCTCTGGTTCGGTTCCCAGGCACAGAACCACACCACTTATCTGTCAGTAGCCATGCTCTGGCAGCATCTCACAAAGAAGAACTAGAAGGACTCACAACTAAAATGTACAACTATGTACTGGGGCTTTGGGGAGAAAAAAAAAAGAGAGAGAAATATTGGCAAGAGATGTTAACTCAGAGCAAATCTTAAAGAAAACAAAGAAAAACTCTCTTTAAAAAAAAAAGAAAATCTGACTAGGTAATTTATTCATACAGTTAAAAAATCAAAACAATATACAAACATACAATGAGAGTCCAGCTCCCACCCCTGTCTCTGCCTACTCACTCCCTTCCTCACGGCTGCCCCCTCAGGCAGCCACATTTTTTAGTTTCTTATGTATCCTCCAGTGTTCTTTTATGCATATACAGTTCGCATATATTCAGATTTTCACCTCTTTTCCTACACAAAGGCAGCATTCTATTTACACGATCCTGTTCTTTGATATTTTTACCTTGTAATAAATCTTTATCATGGACAGATCCTCCTGGAGACGCTTCCACATTAGTATTTAGGAAGCTTGCTCTCTCGCTCGCTCTCTCACACACACACACAGATCTACACTGCATTCCACGGTGTGGCTCCATCATAGTTTCTTTAACCAGCCCCCTCTGAGTAGACACTGGGCTGTTTCCAATGTCAGTCTTCTATTGTTCCTGACGCCATTTCAGTGAAGACCCTCGTCTGTCGCGATTTTGTCTAAGAGCAGGACACTCCTAGAATGAATTCCCAGTAATGAGATCCTTGACTCCAAAGGAGTGAGCACCTGTGATTCTGATCCATATTGCAAATTGCTCCCTTTTGGGGTTTACCATTTTGCACCCCCTCCGCCAGCAATGTACAAGAGGAACCAATCCCTTTTAATTCTTTTCATTGTTTCTTTTGCTAGCTACCACCCACGTCTCCAAACATTATGCCTAGCCACTGTTTCCTTTCTTTTCTTTGACCATTTTAACTATTTTTAAGTGTACAATTCAATGGCATTAAGTACATGCACAATATTGTGCAACCATCACCACTAACCATCTCTAGAATTTTTTCATCATTGCAAACTTAAGCTCTGTACCCATTAAACACAAACTCCACATCCCCCTTCTGTCCATCCTTATCTGTCCCTGTAGCATGGCTAGAGGGGAACCAAGCCACCTGCCAAGCCCCCTGAAATACTCCCACTTACTCTCAGAACCGTAACATTCTTTTAATAATAAGGAAACAAAAACTTTCATTGTACTATGAGAGATCAGCTCTAGTAGAAAAAATTGCCCTGGAAAAGGAAAACAAAATCTTTAAATTTCACTTAAACTTGTGGATCACTCATTTCTCTATGCACTTTCCACACAGGGTAGGATGGGGAGTGGTTATGGTATATCTCATGCCGCTTGAGGTGAAGGGGCTCAGAAAGGGAAGGCTGGGCCAAGTGGTACATTTATCTGTTTACTTGACTAAGGGTGAGTCTTAGTTGTCAGATACACGAGGGCGAATCTATTTCTGCATCTGGCGAGGACTTTGTTTTCTACGCCCTGCAGTTTTGTAGGCGCCTCCCTACTCGACCTACCCTCTCCCCAGACTTTCCATCTTTGTCGAGACTGCTGGTCTCGTGCTCCAAACCTTACGAGGACCAGAGCCAGGGGGGTTAGGGGATAGAGAGGATGAGCCTCCGAGAGAAAGGACTGCGGCAGTAAGTAGAAGGCACACTAACAGATCGTGCAGGTAAAGTGCTTAGCAGAGGTGCCCAGCAAGTGCTCAGTAAATAGTGATGATGATGAAGACGATGATAATGTTGATAACAGATAAACTTCCTGCAGTATCAGCTGCTTGAATGGTGGCTCAGTTCCTATTAGAGCTGCTAACTTCCTTACACTGACCTGGAATCTGCCCCTCTCTAGCTCCCATCCATGGATCTTAATTCTACCTCTGGGGCCACCCCAAATCTGATTAGTCTTCCAGATATACACACACGTAACGGTGGGTTGAAGAGAGTGATGATAGTTCTTTCTGGCATTTCATCTTCTCCAATCTAAATATCCCATCATTCTTCAGGCATCTTTCATAAACCTTGGTTTCTAGAATCTCATCAAGTATTTTGACAGATTGAAACAAGAGAGGCAAGGAGAGAGCAGTTACTGTCCCATGAAAGGGAGATGCAATGCAGCCGAGGAGCAGGTAGAACTTGATGGACCCAGAGACTGAGGGAACAGGATGAAAAATGAGGGGCATCTTGGATCAGAGGCTCAAAGAAATGGTTCCTGACGTCTCACTGCAGAGTGGAGATCGGTGAGGACACCAGTTCTGGACTATCGGCTGGGTTAGCTCTGGCCAAGGATGCCAGGATTTGATAGAGCTCCATGGCTGAATCCCTGGAGATTTTGTTATTTAATTAGTATTTCTGAGGTTTGCCTCATGTGAGCCCATCTCAGTAGGGTATTAGGGAGGCTCACCACACCCTCTCCAAGTCACCCTCTCTATCTAGGTGAAGAATTAAGCTGGGGGATGACAACTTTGAGCTCTGCATTCCAGGGGCCAAGTCCCACCTTGACCAGAAGATCTCTCTCTCACTTCCCTGTGATAACCTGGTTGCAGTGCAGGACAGAGTGGAGGGGCAAAGTGCTGTGAAACAGGGAGGAGACACTGAGGACGACAGTACTGTCTTCCCCCGGAAATCCCTGCAGACTCCTGTGGGGGAGCTTTGGCATCAACATCAAGATCTACTGATGGATTGTGGTTACTAGGTTGGCAGATCCCTGGTGTAGAAGCCCCATTCGATTATATGTATGTGCGCAATTTTTTGCGCTATGTGATTTTTCAGCTCAAATTATCCAGTACTGTGTTCACTGCTGCAACTCAACAGCTTAATTTCCTAAACATTCATTCATTCCTTTCCATTGATAAAACCTCCTCCATCCCTTATCCCTCCTCCTCACATCACTCTTTACTTCTAGAAACCTCCCCGGAGCAAATACCACATCAACATTCCCTTCTCTATCAAGCCCAGCAGCAATTTCAAGGACGAAGGCAGAAGGGGTCTTTGATATACAGAACACAACACCAAGAAAGAAAGTTCATGGCCACTGGTGTCCCCTCTAAGGGTGTCACCACATAACCGTGAGCAGAATAGCAATCGTTGGCTCCCTGCTTCTGCCGGTTCACTGATCACAGGGCCACGCAGCAAGTTGCAAGATGCCTGGTCAGTGTGAACAGTGTTAGATCACCAGACTGGTTACTTCTCGAGACCAGGACAGATGGGACCTGGGAGGATTCACCTTCACAGCGCGTGGATGTGGAGGTCAAGGTCAGGCTCCATTTCTTGCCTTGGCCCCAGCTGGAGGATATGTGTGGCTGCACGTAGCCAGCCTTGTCCCCTCCCAGGCTGTGGCTGAAAGTTCTTCCCAGTAAAGTACCATCTTCGCTGATGCTGCCCAATTTCCTCCTCATCCACCTTCTCTTTTCTTTTTTGGATGGTAACGACTGCCTGAGTTGGCTCTTATGAGTCAATTCCACCTACTTTTGGTCAAACTCCATTCCTCGCTTGGTAATCTTCCAAGACAAATGCAGAAGCCACAGGGGGCTGGAGAGTTGCCCTCGCAGAGAGTTGCCCAACAGAACCTCAATTAATTTCTCAGATTGCCATCAGGACCTCCAACATGGAAGCTGGGCTCAGTGTCCTAGCCTGGCAGGGCACTTGGCTGGCATCCTGGGTAGACATTTAGGATGTTGAGGCCTCTGTACCTCTGCCTTTCAATATGAGAACCAGTTCCTGATTCCAACACTCACACACACACAATAGAGACAAAGCTTCTGAATTCCACATATTTCCTGAAGTCAAGAGTCAGAATGAAAGGAAGGCAAGAGAGGCAGTGAGGCAGGCAGAGACCAAAGCAGAGAGAAAGCTCAGCAAGGCTGATGCAGAAGTAGAGAGAAGAATGTTCCACGTCTAGCTCTGGTCCCTCTCTCACACTCAGACCTTTAACTGTGCCCACCCCACATCTTTAAACTCACACCCTCCTTGTCCCCACACACGCAGTCGCTATAGAATTTTTATGTAAGAGGTTGATAATTTGGTTGGAAGAGGGGCTGGTGAACTCGTTTTGAGGCTGCAGTTGCGTATTAAGCACACTGTTTTGATTTAGAATAAATACTTATTTGGGGTGACTGATGGGAATTATCAGGGTGTTCCCACTGCCCAGCTCAATCTCTGTTGCAGTCAGTGAGTCATTCTCTTTCCCCTCAACTCATGATGTCCAGTAGCTTTGCCTAGCTTTGCTCCTCTCCCTTCCTTACTCTTCCCCAGAGGAAAACTGCACAGCCCTTCCCAGTCTCAGCTTCTCAATGAGAACCAATTAAACCCCATTCAGTGAATATTGCTCACTTACTTGGCAACTGGGTATGGTATCTGGATGGATGCCAGGCACTGCCTAACAAGCCCTGAATCTATCCAAAACTTTACAGTTTGCAAAGCTTTCCCATCTAGTATCTCACTGAATTCTTACCGCAACTGCTTACGGCAGTCAGGAGACAAAGGGTCATCTTAAAGTTGAGGACACATCCAGGCATGGCAGCATATACACAGATTTGAGACACACAGACCTGAACTGAAAGTCCGCCTCTAATAGCTATTGCTTTGTGTGAGCTGGGACAGGTGTGAGTCTCAGTTTTCTCATCTATAAAATGGGACTACAGCTACCCCCCTTGCAAGACTTTTGTTAGATTTAGGGATAACGTATTTAAGATGCCTAGCAAAGTATGTGGAATGGAGTATAAACTCCTAAATGGTAGCAATTTTGATGGTGATGATGATGATGGTGGTGTGGATGATGATGGCTATACTAACCAGGATGTTGGTAGTGATTTTGTTGTTTATATTTTCCAATTTTTCTACAGATAGTTATGACTAGTATCATTTAAGAAAAAAAAAAGATTCAAGTCCTCTCAAATACTCCAGATGAGTGCTTTATTCCTCTACTCTGGAGCCACATGTTAGTTCTATAGAAAACCCATTAAGAAGGCAGAAGCCACAGGCAGGTGCTATCTGCATGCCTAGCCAATGTCTCGTTGCCTTCCATTGGTCTCACTTACCACATATTCCAGTCCAGGTAATTGTTCTCAACAGCCACTGGTTCCCATGTAATTGTCCTCCAGTTGCTCCAGTGGCCTTTCTGTGCAGGAGCTTTTCACAATTAGTCGTTGCATCAAGATGTTAAAAGACAAGTGATTATTTGGAGGAATTACATGTCAGCAAGAAGATGCAGTTCCAAGAGGACATAATAGAGACTGTGTGTTAATTACAATCTGCAAGATGCTATCACATCATTTCTTAATCCACAGCTCATTAGGTATTCCAGCCTCAGCTCCCTGTCATTACTGAGGGCTTGTTGCAATGTACGAAGGAAAAAGCATCTCAAATGAGGACAATTTAAGGACTGTTGGGACGCATCCATATGCAGGTGGTCAGCAAGCATCTTCTTAATGAGCCTAATTTTGGATCCAAAGCACCACATGTATACCTATAAGGGCAAGCACACCCACATATACACACACATGTGCACATACACAGGAGGCACAGTTAGAATATCTTGCGAAAAATATCCAAATGCTTCCTGATTATATTTCTTCTACTTCATCTTCTTTGTTTTTTTTTTTAAAAAAAACAACTAGGAATTATTCGTTGAGATTAGAAACCAAAATTCTCAATCAATTATTCAGTATTTCCTGAGGGCCTACTGCTTACCAAGCCTGTGGTAGGCACAGGGGGTAATAGAGGAGGAGACATGTCCTCATGGAGTTTGTAATCAAGTTAGGAAGAAAGGCTCAATGCCCATAAAACAAGGAGCTGAAACAGTGACAGGAGAAGCAAAGGAGGGTATAGTCGTGTTCTAAATGCTCCTGCGTTCTGAGAAGAGAAGGACATGCGCATCAGAGGAGCCCTGGGGCAAAAGAAGACGGCCAGGCTTAGGCTGGAGGGAGGAGGCCCCTTGCGCAGGGAGGGAGGGCTTTCGTGAGGAGAGGGAAAGTCTGTTTTACCCCCAGAGGTTAGGAAGATAATGATGCCCTTGACCTCAGGAAAGTTTCAGAGGGATTGACTCCCACAACTTGTTTTATAGCTCATAACCCCGTCGTCCAATTTGGCAGGACCCTTGCACATCCATATTATCCTTGACTAAGGATTTTTCATGCTGGCTGAGGGCGTACATATTTGTGGTTTACTTGTTACCTACAGTTCAAGGGACCCAAATTCCTAAGGGCAGTGCCTCAGATTTAGTGTCTCATTGTCCATCCCATAAGTATGAGCCTCCACTTTCATTCCATCCCACCTCCCAAGCCAAGTCATGTTAGGATCTAGCCACAGGGCGCCAGTGTGGAGTCAGCTCTGAGCACTGGGCAGGAAGCTTACAGGGATTCAGGCGAGACGGGGGACGCCAGATTTGGTTTCAAAGTGATATTCACCAGGATATTGGATTGCATTTTAAGAAGCCACTAATGGAGATAGGGGTGGGAGGTGGCCAGCCCTTTGGAAAATAATAACCCCTGAAGATTTGCCATCCTGCTAGTGAAATCGAGTCGCCTATCTGCGGACTGCCACTCAGGATTGTTGCTCCTCTTTGCTTATTTAAAGAGAGTCAATGACACTGGAAGGCCTTGTACCAGGGCCAGGGAAGGGAAAAGCCACCAGCAGTACTCTCTCTGAGTTAGCATCAAGACCGGAAAAGTCGTTTACTGAGCTCCCCAACTTCCTGAGCCGGTGGACCATTAGGGTACGCTTGGGAGCAGGCAAAGCACAGTCCCCCAGACAGTAAGGGGTGCCAGGAGATCCTCCTGCAGCCTGTACACCACCCAAATGCCCATGGTGGCAATTCCTTCTCCACAGACAGCCCAGAAGGCTTTCAGGTCTCTGAGAATCCCTTAAGTGGAGTAAATATCCACAGAAGCACAGGACTGAAGCTTGACATGGAGTGGGGGAGACAGAGAGCTGACATGTAGCTGACAGAAGGGGCTCATAGGATCAGCCGCCAATCTGCGCTCAGGGAGTGGGGTGGAAAAGTAACTAAACTTTATTGATATCACCATTTTGCCAAGGTCAGCCACTCAGGGGAATGTGAGCTTCAGTATTGCTGACTCAGAGGTTATCCCTTAACGCAGAGCCTGGGTTTAATCCCTCTCGTGTCTCCTTACTGCGAGACCAAACTGTTTACCCATCCCTCTCAGAGCCTGTTGCCTTCCCCGGGGGCCATTCACACGCCTCCTCCAACTCACCTTCCAGGCAGCCTCGGGCTCCTGCGCTGCCACCCTAGATTTCCCCATGTGCGTTAGACCTCGCGTTCCTGTGGGAGGGCGGCAAGATACAATAGAAAGAACGTGGGCACTGCAGACCTGGGGTTGGAATTCCAGCTCT
The DNA here is from genome assembly GCF_037783145.1 of Equus przewalskii. Lineage (NCBI taxonomy): Eukaryota > Metazoa > Chordata > Mammalia > Perissodactyla > Equidae > Equus > Equus przewalskii. The sequence continues at coordinate 65,038,123 of NC_091831.1, forward strand.
GACTCTGGTGAGTAGGGAGACTTTGTGACCCTCACTCTCTGAGACTGTTTATGGACATCATTGAGCTCCCTCTTGAGTTGTGGTGAGGACTAAGTGAAATATGATGCGTGTGAGGTGGCCTGCATCCGGCCTGGCACATAGTAGGTGTTAAATTATCTCTGTCCCTTCAGAACGTGGACCCCTGAGGGTGAAGTGCCCCTTTTCTCTCCTTTGAGCTGTCCCAAAGTGGCTAGAATAGGATTGTGTGTGCAGGGAGGGCCACAAAGTACCAGAGGTCTGTATTACCCTCCACAGGACCACCAACCAAGAGGCCCAGACTTAGCCGCAAGGGGCCAATGTTACATCACTGTTCCCAGGGGCCCCAAGACACCGCAGCTTAGACCTGTTCATCCAGATAATGAGTTGAGGAATGTCTAGGCTGCCACCCCTCTCTCACTCATCCCCAAAGACCCACAGCCCTACCCCACCTTCCCAGAGTCCCACACAAAGCTACCTTTGCTGGCAGGGACAAAATCAACAGCAACTTCTGGGGGCACAACTTCCCTCCCTCACTTCCTTCTTCCCCCTGAGTGATAGCTTTTCAAAAAAGTCACATGGCATTATCAAGGTAGAAAATCTTCAGATCTACTTCCCAAAGGATGGTCAACTAAACAGCAGTACAGCCCAATGGAAAGAACCGGAAGGCTATGAAGGAATCCCACTCTGCCATTTATTAGCTGAGCAATCTTGAGCCAGTCACTGAACATCTCTCAACCTCTTTTTCCATATCTGTAAAAGGAGAATTAAGAAGGAAAAATTTGCAGGCTTTTGATGAGAGGGTCAAGCAAGATAATGTCTATGAAAGGGCTTTGTTACCAGAAAGGGCTATAGAAATGTGAGGGGCAATTATTGGGAAGGACATTTTTGATAGGAGACAGCCTAAGGCTATCAGTGCTTGTCCCATTTCGTTGACCACATATGGTTTGCATGTCTCCTATGTGACAGGCACAGCACTAGGCTGGAGGGAACAGCAGTGAACAAAAGGACCTGTTTCTGCCCTGGAAGAGCTTATATTCCCATGGGGGAGACAGTGTTTCCTGAGCCACGTCATCAGTGCTCAGAGGAGTTGAAGGTGGAGGTGAGGAGGCTGAGCTGGCAGGGTGACTATTGCGTACAGCGTGGTCATGGAGGGCCTGTCTAGCGAGGACTGCCTGTCCTTAGAGGGCTGTCATGGCAAACTGCCCCCCTTTCCTGAGAGAGTTTGATGGCAGCCAACAGATGACAAAAGAGCACCTCCTGTTGGTGGCAGATTGAATATTTTTCTGGAAGTGTAAGCCAAGACGATTAGATAAGGAGAAAAACAAGAAGTAAATATATTATAAAGGAGGAAGCAGGTTGAATAAGATTTGCAGAGGATATGATTATAAATTCAAATCATCTGAAAAACTTTAGAAACAAAACCACAGTTGCGTTGGGTGGTTTCTTCTTAGACAAACAACAGCCAGTTAGAGAATATACTGGAAGAAAAGACCCCATTTATAATAAGAAGAAAAAAGATAAAGTACCTAAGAATAAATTTCACAAGAACTGTGCAGGATCTGTATGAAAAAAGCTTTAACTCTCCCCTGAGGAATTTTAATAATATTTTGAATAAATTAAGTGACATATATTCTTTAACACAAATTTCAGTCTTGTAAAAATTTCACTTTTCCTCATTGAAAGCAAAAGTATCCCAGCAAAAGTATCCACATAATTTCTTTTGACTACACAAATTCTTTCTAAAGTTTATCTGGAGAAACAAATATAGGAAAATGATGGGGAACAAATGAAGATAGAGGGGCTGGCCCAGTGGCAAAGTAGTTAAGTGAGCGTACTCTGGTTTGGCGACCCAGGGTTCATGGGTTCAGATCCCAGGAGCAGACCTACACACTGCTCATCAAGCCATGCTGTGGCAGTGTCCCACATATGAAGTAGAAGAAGATTGGCATGGATGTTAGCTCAAAGACAATCTTCCTCAAGCAAAAAGAGGAAGATTGACAACAGATGTTAGCCCAGGGCCACTCTTCCTCAAAAGAAAGGAAGGAAGGAAGAAATAGAGAGACAGAGAGAGAGAGAGAGAAAGAAAGAAAAAAGAAAGAAAGACAGACTTTCTTACTAGATATTTTAAAGTATTTATCGTAAATGTACATTAATTAAAACACTTTGGCATAGTGCATTAATAGACAAACAAACTGGCAAACAGGAGAGAGTCTATATAAAAACCCAAATGCATGTTTGAATTTGGTATATGATAAACATGTAATTCAAATCAGTGATTAAAAAAAGATTATTCAATAAATGGAATGGTGACAACTGCCTAACCATTTAGGGAAAGAAAAAAAACTAAGCTGGAAACCCACTTTATACCTTACCCTGCACTCAACTACAGATGGAGCAAAAATTTTAATGAAAAATGTAAACCTTAAAACTTCTAGGTGACTTAAAAAATAATCTTGAGGTAGAGAGAGTCTCTCCAAGTACAACACAAAACCCAAGTAATTTTTTTAAAAATGACCATATAAAACTTTTAAAAAATCTGTATGGTTAAAAAATAAATAGCATGGAAAATGTAAAAAAATAAATACTACACATATTTAATATGGAAGTTAGACTAGATTACTTGTTAGGTATTTTGTGTACGAGTTAGTGGAGGCTAACTATTGTTTAAAAATAGAGAGACCCTAAAACGCACAATGGTTCAAGCCCAGTAGTTTCAACTGACGGGCAGCACAGGGCAGCTCTACTCCTCTAAATCATCCAGAGACCAAGCTGACAGCGGGCTTGCCGGCCGAGACCCTCAGCATCAAGGAGGAGAGCTGCTGGCTAAGTTCTAATGGGCTAAGGTTGGCAGTAGCATATCATCCACGCTGTAGCCATTGGCTGGAACTCAGTCACACGGCCCCACCCACCCTAAAATGGGCTTGGAAGTGAAGTCCCCAGCTGGTAACCTCCCAGGGACAACTCCACACAACGGGAGGGAGAGCGCATATTTCTGATGAAGGTCAGTGATCTCAGCCTCCTTGCGAATTTATGTCACATATAGAAAAGCAAAGGGCCAATATTGTTAAACTAAATGGAGTTTCACAAATCTATTTTAAAAGATCAGCACAGCAAAGGATATGAACTCGTAGTTCATAGAAAAATAGGTGCAAATATCCATTAAACACGTGAAAAATGTTAAAACTCATTCGAAATTAAAGAAATTTAAATAGAAACAACAGTAAGATATCACTTTTTATTTATCAGACTGGTAAGGATGAAAAAGTTTGGTAATGATTGGTGAGTGGGTGTGCAATACACACTTTTAAATACTGTTAGTGGGATTATAAATTAGTGCAACAATTTTGGAGAACAATTTTCAATGTCAATAAAAAATTTAAATACATATATCTTTTGTTTGACCCAGCAATTCCACACTAAGAAATGTATGCTGCCGATATATACCGGTTAAAGTACATCCACGTATATGAGACAGGAGGCTCAGGGGCCCGCCCGGTGGTGCAGCCGTTAAGTTCGCACATTCTGCTTCGGTGGCCCGGGGTTCCCCAATTCGGATCCCAGGTACAGATATGGCACTGCTTGTCAAGCCATGCTGTGGTAGGCATCCCATGTACAAAGTAGAGGAAGATGGGCATGGATGTTAGCTCAGGGCTAATCTTCCTCAAAAAAAAAAAAAAGGAAGAAAGAAAGGAGGCTCAGTAGAACATTTTATATATTGGCAAAAAGCAAAATGAACAGACAGAAACTAGAAGCAATTTCTATGTCTACCAATAAGAAACATATAGGGTAAGACATATGGCATGTCTATGCAATAGATGCTATGCAATATATGAAAAGAATGATGTGGAGCCATTTGTGCTAATAAAAAAGACTCCCAAAAATACCCGGAAGAAGCTCATTTATTCAGTCTCCACCTAACAGACTTACAAAATCATTTGATGCTCTTAGTTTCTCCATAAAACACACCATGGGCTGACCCACCCTCCAGTATTCCAAGGCCCTTCTGCAAGTACTTGAGTAGGATCCTTAGCAGGAATTAGTTGTGTTTATTCCCAAACCTATTTATGCCAGCTGTATTTGTTACTATTGACTCACAACTAAGTATTATGAAAAACTAACTAAGTATGAGTAAAAAAATGAGAGTCATTTCTGTGAAAGCTAAGGTAAATGCTTTGGAAATGTACAATGAAAGTGAGTTTCTTAAAAAAACCAAAATGATGTCAAAATAGGTGTGAGCGAGACAACTATAAAAGATGATGGAGAAGAGTAATAACCACCTGGGAGAATCCTGTTCTCATTTCTTCAAAAATATCTTTAAATTCTCATTCCATGTTAAAAAACTCTAACTGCACATTGCGGATTGTGCCTTACGGATGTGGTTTTCACTGAAAGGCAACACAGGGCTCCGATGAGCTGCTGCACGCCCAGGAGAAGAGCCTGAGCCCCACGCCGCAAGTTCACCTGCTGATATCTGAGGAAATGAAGGAGTCAGTGATACGTTCTTTAGGGACAATCATGTTATTGTTACTATGTTTGTTTGTTTTAAAGAATCTTTATCTTTGAGAGATGCTCTATTTGCGCGCATGGGCTGCCATAGCAAAATGCCACAGACCGGGCGGCTTAAACAACAGGCATTCATTTCTCACAGTTCAGGAGACTGGAAGCCCACGGTCAAGGTGCAGCGAGGTTGGTCCCTGACAAGGGCTCTCTTCTTTGGTTGGAGATGGACACTTTCTCACTGTGTCCTCCTGCGGCCTTTCCTCGGTGTGTGTGGGTGGGACCAGAGGAAGCCAGCTGTCTGGTGTCTCTTCTTATGAATCTCCAAACCTCCAAACACCATCACATATGAAGTTTGGAGGAACACAGTTCAGTCCATAGCAGATGCAGACTGAAATATACAGGATGAAGTAAAAATACATCTGAAATTTGCTTCAAAGTAATAATGGGTTGGGGGAACAGATACAGAAACAAGCTTGGCTCTGATTCAATAACTTTTTTTTTCTTCTGAGGAAGATTAGCCCTGAGCTAACATCTGTCACCAATATTCCTCTATTTTGTATGTGAGTCGCCACCACGGAATTGATGACGAGTGGTGTATGTCCACGCCCAGGATCTAAACCTGTGAACCCAGGCTGCCAAAGCAGAGTGCGCCAAACTTAACCACCACGCCACCAGGTTAGCCCCATGATTCAATAATTTTTGACGCTGGATGATGGGTACATGATGGTTCATTATACTATTCTATTATGTATACATTAAAAATTTTCCATAATAAAGAGTAAAAAAAAGCCAAATTAATAAGTACTCATGTATTTTAAATTAGAATAAAATGTTTAAAGTATGTAAACATAATTTTTATAATTACTCTCTTCACCTACTCTTTAACCAGCAATGACAGCATCGAGGCTTCAGCTATATCATTAAAGGAAACATAAAACGGTATGGATCCATATTGTTCTATTACACTGAAGTATGCTAGTAATAGACATCTATAGCAAATTTACATTTTATCCCAACACTCACACACAAGAAACATTACTTTCTTTAGCACTTTTCTGAAACCAAACTTAATCTGTCCTGAGTCCCCATCCTACAAGGGTTAATCTCAGGCATTCTGGGACTCTTCTCATCCCGTCTAGTGGACATCCAATTAAGATAATTATCCTTGCCATCCTCCTCTCCACCTGTCAAGATGGTGATGAGACGCTGCAACACTCTCATAGTAGCAAACCCTACTCCCTTACCTGGTGTCAGACGTCACCAGTGTCCTTCCTCCATTCAAACTCCCCAGTAGCAGCCTCCACTGCCCATTTCTCCCATCCCTCGCCTCCATGCAGAGCACATCAGGGCATACTGAGCCCCGAGAGGTTGACACGGGCAGGCCAGGGCTTCCTGGTCAGCTGCTACACAGGGATCCCAGACCTTATTCTCCCTGCACAGGTGGCTGGCCCTGCTACAGAGAGAGGCAGCCAGAAAAAGATGCAGTGACACTTGCCCTAGTCTTTAAGGAGTCTGTAAGGCTCTTCAGGGACTACCTAGGGGAAGTCCCTTGGCCCCTACCTGTGTCCCCCAATTACTTTTTTTTTTTTTTACCAAATTTTGATTATCGCTGATAGTTTAGAAAAGCTCCTTTCAACTTCACAGCTTATTATTGGTAACGTCATGTATATCTTCAGAATTGTTACCAAATTTGGGAAAACCTCTATCAAGTTTCTTTCATATATCAGCTTCAAAATGTCAGGACATTTCAATTTTTCTGATGTGTACAAGTCAGTGGTTATTTTTATGTTCTCAATTACCTTTTGAAATACTTTTTTGAGCCTCCAGACTCTGTGATTTCTGAGCCATCAGTTAAAATGCTGATTCCTTTGGGAAAAGGATGCAAGGCCCTGATCTTTCTTGGAAGTAGCCATTGGTTTGCAGGTAGGAGAGAAAAGAGAATTAACAATTGCTTACTGCCTACTATGCTGCGTGTTATGGATTTGAGATCCTTTCCATCACGCGTGTTTTATCCTCTCTACAATGCTGGAGGTGGGTATTCTCATCCACTTTTAGAAGGTGAATGGTTGCACGTGGTGGGCTGGGAATGGAACCCAAGACCTTGTGACTATGTATCTTGTGCTGTGGGCTGCAGGCCTCAGGACTGTGGGCAGCCCACAATTCAGGTAGCAGGAGCTTGGCCAAACCCTCTGCTGGCCTGAGCACAAGACCCCTGAGCATCTGTCTGGGGTACCTGGGCCCACCCATATTTTTTTCCATTCTGTTTAGAATTCCATCATTTGCTTTGTTTTAAGCAGCGACCAGGGCCATCTGACCACGGGCAATAACATATTTTAGGACTGTTGAAGAATTAAAAATGATGTGTGTAAAGAGGCCCGTTCACAGTGCCTGGCTCGCAGTAGGTCTTCAATAAGTCAAAGCCATTACTATCAATGTCATTATTCCCTTTTTCCCACTCCTCTTCCTTCTCCTCCTCCCATGAAGGCCCTTCAAACCGCAAGGGTTACCCGGCTCCTCCCTGCCTCCTGCCTCTCCAATTTGGGCTGCTAATGAGCAGATGTTCCTGGAGATCAGAGAGAGTCACTGGAGAGGAGAGGCAGGGGCTCGGTGCATGGACTCCTCTAGGAGAAGCACCCGCAGACCTCAGCCACCTGGTGCCATAGAAAGAACACCTCTTCTAAAGTGCACAGCCAGAGGCTGGCCTGGTTCTCTGTGTCTCCTCTTTGTTAGTTATAAATAGAGGCTTAGCTGAGCCACTTCTCCGAGCTGGGCCTCAGTTTCCTGAGAAGATTGGACTAGATAGGATTTACTTTCCTTTTCAGCCCTTTCATTCAACAGATATTCCCTGAGTGCCTACTCGGCACGGCCCTGGCCTAGGCAGTGGAGTGTAGCCATGAACAAGACTCGGCAGCCCCACCGCTCGCTGCTTAGCAGAAAGCTCCTGTGGCCTAGCTTCTTGGATTCTCAGGGTCCTTGGCATGTTTCTCCACCCCATGACTCCTGCTCAGAGACACTTCGGAAGTCCTTTTTTTTAAGGAAGATTAGCCCTGAGCTAACAGCTGCCGCCAATCCTCCTCTTTTTGCTGAGGAAGACTGGCCCTGAGCTAACATCTGTGCCTATCTTCCTCTACTTTATACATGGGACGCCTACCACAGCATGGCGTGGCAAGCAGTGCCACGTCCGCACCTGGGATCCGAACCGGCGAACCCCAGGCCACCAAAGCAGAATGTGCGCACTTAACCACTGCACCACCGGGCTGGCCCCCAAAAGTCCATTTTAAGTAACAGAACCAAAGGTGCTGAGACCAACCTTTGATGGACCACCCCACCCTCTACAGGGAGAGACCCAGAGGACATTCACAGGCCACCCGGGTTAGGGAGAAAATGTGCACAGACCCCACTTAGTCCCCTGCTCCCTGCCTTCCTCCCTCCCACAGCTTCTGGAAGGCTCTCTGCCCTGCCTGGGGACGCTGACCAGGCCCGGCACAGGAAGTAAGGTTCCTGACTCTTAAGCCCTTGCCACAGCCATGAGGTCACTCAGTGACTGCCAGGAATGGGTGCAGATTCTTGCTAGGACTCTTGCTAGAAGGGCAGCATAGGCGCTAGAAGGAGCAAACTCTGGGAGGGTCAGTTTCAAGGGCATGAGGTCATGGACCACACAGCCTGACGACAGCCATAGGGGAACAGATAGATGATAGAGTGGGTCCTTGCCTCCACTCTGATGACCTGGCTAGCTTGCCACCAACCCAAATATCCCAGGCCTGTGCCAAGCAGATTGGATCCAATGAATAAAAACTGTGGCAAGCAGGCCTCAGAGCACAGAAAGCCAACTCAGACCAAGTTCATGCCTGCTTCCTGTCCATTGAGAGGGGCCGGAGCATAAAGGTCAAGCACGCAAGCACTGTGGCCACGTGCCTGCGTTCAAATCCTGTCTTTCCCACTTACTGTACGGTCCTGGGCAAGTTACTTAACCTCTCTGTGCCTCAGTTTTCTCAACTATAAAGTGGATATGGTAATAATAACTTCTACTTCATAAGGTTGTTGTGAGAATTAAATGGATTTTTACATATTTTTGTGCATATATGTATGAAATGTATATAAAATTCCATTTAGTCCTCATACATGATTCTTATATATATTATATATAATGCTCATATTATATAATACATACATATATGTATGCATATAGTTTAGAATAGTGACTGGCACATAGTCAATGCCACTCCATAGCTGCTATGTTTAGTATCGTTGCCATTTCTTCATGAATATGCTCCTTTATTTCATGTAGCGTGTAAAGCTTACAAGTTCCCTTTGCATTCATTGTCTCCAACACAAATTTGTAAACTTTATTCTTTCATCCGCTAGAAAGTAAGTCTCAAGAGAACAGGAATTTTTAGTTGCTTTATTCACTGCTGTATCCCCGAAGCCTAGAACAGTGCCTGACGCAAAGTAGATGCTGAATAAATATTTGTTGGATGGATGGATGAATTCAACAAACATTTACCAAAACCTACTATATGCCAGACACTGAGGATTCGAAGGCTAAAAACTATGATTATTGCCCTTTGAAAAAGACTTAAATTACTGATAATTCACTTGTAAAGTGATGAAATTCATGACCCTGTGAAATATCAGCCACAAGAGAAGTGGTTCTCAGTGCTGATTTTGCCCCAGCATCCCTGAGGGACCAGCCTGAGCAGAGATGGCGGCAGCCTGTGGGGAGAGTTGGAGGGAAGGAGGGCGTGGTGGGCGCACACCGTTAAGAATCACTGTGCTTGTTGACTCTGTTGGCAGCACAGACTTGGGTTCAAATCCCAGGTGTGCATCAGGGAAATGCAAGTCAAAACCACAAGGAGATAATGCTTCACACCCACGAGGATGGCTTGAACAACAGGACGGACAATGACGAGTGTTGGTGAGGCTATGGGGCAACCAGAACTCTCACCCATTACTGGTGGGAATGTAAAATGGTGCAGCTGCCACAGAAAACAGTCTGGCAGTTTCTCAAAAATTAAACACAGAGTTACCATATGGTTCAGCAATTCTACTCATAGGTGTATACCAAGAGAAGATGAAAACATATGTCCACACAGAAACCTGTCTGCAAATGTTCATAGCAGCGTTATTGACAATAGCCAAAGAGTGGAAACAATCCACATGTCAATCAGCTGATGAGTAGATGAATAAAAGTTGGTATAGCCACACAATGGAGGATTATTATTCAGCCATAAAAAGGAATGAAATTCTGACACACGCTACAACATGGATGGACCTTGAAAACATTATGCTAAGTGAAAGAAGCCAGACACAAAAAGCCACATGTTATATGATTTCATTTTTGTGAAATGCCCAGAATATGCAAATCCATAGAGACAGAAAGGAGATTAGCAGTTTACAGGAGGAAATTAATCCCCAAAAGGCATCTGGTTGAAACATGGTCGTCTTATTAAGTCCTTACCACACTCTGGGAAGAAATAGAATTTTATTTAAAAGTCACCAGGGATTGCCTGTTTAAAGGATTCCTTATAGAAATCCTTCTTGTGTAAAGTGCATAATTACCCACTAATTTACCTTTCCTTCCTCCGGCCTAACTTTCACTTGGTGAACTTGCTTCAAGCTAGGTGCTGAGGTATCCTGGCATAGATGTTCTGCTTAACCTGGCATCACCCTGCAGACCACCCACTGGTGAAGATATTTCAAAGCATTTTTCCAAGTTATAAACGAAACCCCAAAAGAAACCTTCTTCTCTGTCTCTCTCTCAGAGATAAATAGTCTCCCCCACCCCCTTCTTTAGAAAGTGCCCCTGAACCAAATCAAATAAGGACAGGCTCCATCTTAGAGGCCTGAGCAAGGAGGCAGACAATAATCTTCTAATGGAATCCTATTTTTCAAACTGACATTTAGCCTACATGAAGCTCTCAATGCTGTCAGACTCCAAGCGGGGAGGATGGTGGGGGAGGGGGGGCCGGGGGGCGGTACAGAGAGGCTCTGAGGAGAGTTTGGAGACAGAAGCATGCTTTTCCCGTGGGGCTAGCAGCTGCTTATGGTGCATCCCTGACCCCGTCTCCCTCCCTGGACATCAGCTGGTTATAGCCCACCTGAGAAATCATACAGGAATGGAAGAATCCTAGAAGAGGAAAGTTGGAAGGAATGTTAGAGCTGCACAGGACCCTAGCAATTGTCCTGTAATCAAACCCTTCATTTTTCAAATGGCAGAATGGGAGTGAGGGGTATCTCCCTAGGCTGTAGTGGGAAGGAAAGAACCAAGGGGCAGTTGGAGGTGGTGCTGGAGCTGGCGTTAGATGGAATTCCCCAGGGAGGAAGCTGTTCGTTTCTCTGATCATTCCCAATCCTTTTGACGATCCGTAGGAGAAAGCCTTATTTGGAGCGCATCTCTCTTCATCTTCTCTCCAACACTTGCTGTTGCCTTTTTGACCTAGATAATGGGGCAGGCAACAGTAGGATTTGATAACAGCCAGCTAGGATTTGATAACACTGTTTCAGTTTGTGGTGGTGGTGGTGGTGGTGGTGGCAATTTTAAGAGCTATCCTCTATTTATAATACACGATTCCGGCTTTCCTTTATGGTGTTGATTTCCACCCATCCTTCCTTCTCTTTCCTTCCTCCCTTCCCTTTTTCCTTCCTTCCTTCTTTCTATCCCTTCCATCCCTTCCATCTGAGTGGTGGGCAGCAAGTAAGGTGTAGGCGTAAAACACATAGACTCCGGAGTCAGACTGCCAGGATTTGAATTCTGATTTACCAGGCATATGAATTTGTAACATGGTACATTTTAACCTCTCTGTGCCTCAGTTTCCCAACTGGTAAAATAGGAATAAGAATAATACTTGCCTTACTTGGATGTCATGAGAATTAAATGAAATAAACCACACAAAATCGTCATTATTATGATGATTATTACTACTACTATTGTTTATTGAGGATTGTAGATGGCAATGCTGGTGCTGGAGTGGAGGTCAGGAGTGAATTCAGAAGCCCACAGGAAGGCAGAGTCCTGATGACTCAGAGCTGAACTGGAGCCATCCAGACTCCACAGGAGGGGAGGGTGGAGGTATCAGGATACTCTCTCCCCTCCCAAAGTGAACGCCTGAGCTCCCTTCTGCCCTGGCGTGGAGGCGTTTCCCCTTAGAGACAGATTACCTTTTGCTCGTGAATCTCCTTTCCAAAAACTGTCTCCTTTCTGACCAACTGGGGTGAAGAACCCCCAGGACCATCACCACCGTGTTTAATGATCCATCTCTTGCTGCCCAGCAAGCAGCGTGCCAGCCCCTTCTCTCTGGAGCCTGCAGTCAAGAAGGGAAATTGATAGGATCAAACTAAGGCAGCGAAAGGGATTTCTGGACTCTCCTATCTTCCCATCAGCCTGTCAGGGTGGGAAGATGGAAAAACCAATTGCTAGTAAACTGTGTGTTTGTGTGTGTGTGTGTGTGTGTGTGGAGAGAGAGAGAGAGAGAGAGAGAGAGAGAAAGCCTTTACATTTACAGAGCATCACACTTAGGAGCTAATTCGATCCTTGATCTAAAAGGGCAGGTATTATTTATTCCCATTTTTTGAGATATGAATTGAGTCAGAGGGGGGCTAAATGGCCAACCCAGGATCAGCTGTATCAAATCTCACTATGTGTTATTAGCATCCCACCAGTTATTACACGTCTGGAAAGTTCCCTGGAAAGGCACCACCTTTAATCAGCAAGGACATTGCTGAAGTCACAGCCAGGTATCTGTCCAATAGGGTCCTCCTTGCTTCATTGTCCTTGGCCCCATACCCAGGCATTGCCATTATGCCATCCCTCTGGAACAACTTCCCCCAGCTGGTGGATGGCACATTCAGTTCTGGTGAGCAGATCATTATGGAGAACACTGTGCTAAGCTCTGTGCCTGGGGCAGGAAGGGGGCCGGGGGGTGGGATACAGAGCTGCACCAGATGCAGACGCTGGCTTCGTGAAGGTAATAGGCATTTAGGAGCTTAGGCACCAGGGCTCCAAACTGAGCTATGATTCATGTCCACAACTGGGGAGAACAATTTGTTGATATTTTGGTTGCAAAGATAATGCTTTGTAAGTCTCAGTGAGATTCTGTGTCTTAATTGTGGTCATAGCTATCACTATGGAGCAGCTCCTGTTTGCCAGGCCCTGGGCTAAGTGCCCTCTGTAACACGGCCTCAATTAAGCCTCATCTTATTGGACAGATACCTTGTGAAACAGACACCGCTATCATCACCGTCCTACACAGGAGGAAGCTGCTGCTTGCCAACAGGCCCCCAGCCCAGCCAATCAGTGGTGGAACCAGGATTTGATCTCAGGCAGTGTGATTCCAAGCCTCAAGCCAAGTTGTCAGTGTGGATCTCACACTAGCAAGACTCTTTCCTGAGCCCATGTACAGAAATTCAAGTGTGTTTCAGAGGCAGTACACAACAAGCAGAATATGTCCTTTAAAACCCATATGAAAGCTTTAGCCACAAAGGTATAAATAAAGTTTCTCTTCATTCAGTTTCCTAATCCCCCAGCCACCCCAGCTGAAGACTTTGGCACGCTTTTGTCCACAGCGTGACACAAACCAGATAAAACACACCCCTGCCCACCTAAGAGCACAGGGGTCCCAGGCTGACCTCTGGGTCCTCAACTTGATTGTTGTATTTTGTGCAGTTCACAGGGCCCCTGCACTGGAGGTGACAATGTGCCCAGGACATATTACCTTGGGTAGAGGGCACCGGGGCTTGAAATAGGGCTCTATCCTTTAGCAGCCACATGTCCTGGGATAGTCTCTTCACCTCCCTGAAGCCTCGTCTGATCTGTCAAATAAACTCTAGAACCCTGCCCAGCCCAGCACAGCAGAAATGACACCGTAACAGACAACTCCATCACTGACTGATCACCCGCCGTGGGCCAGGCACCACTCCTGCCTTTTCTAGCTTGAGCCACACAACAACCCTAGAAGGGAGGTACCATCACAACTTGCATTTTACAGATGAGGAAGCTGAGGCTCAGAGAGACAAATGATTTGTGCAGGGTCAGACGACTAGTTAGTGGCATGCCCACGTTCATTCTATGCAAGGCCTTGCTTTTGAGCCACCCTCGGGTCCGCAGGTGCCCTGCAGACTGCAGAGCCCTACAGAAGGTGAGGGCCCAGCAGATGAGCAGAAACGCGTCCCAGCTCCTGGCACCTGGTCTCACTGGTCTCACTGGGCATCCTGGGTTCCTGCCTAATCCTGTTCTCTTGGTCTTGCATAATGATGGGGATGTGTTCTGAGAAACACATCATTAGGCGATTTTCTCATTGTGTGAACGTGATGGAGTGTACTTACAAAACCTGGATAGTATAGCCTATTACACACCTAGGCTATATGGTACTAATCTTATGGGACCACTGCAGTAGATGTGGTCCATAGTTGACCAAAATGTCATTATGTGGCACGACTGTAGTTGTCTCAGCTCCTTCTTGACCCCTACCCCATTCTGCTGTGTCTGTCTTCCTCAGGTGAGAATCACTACGTCTAATGAGAGCTGTTATTCATGAGAGAATGTTATGCACGTGAACAGTCTAGAGGCAAGAAAAGGGGTTGAGACCAGTGTGTGAAGGGGCACCTTAGCTGGTTGTATTAGTATTTAGTTGGAGCCTTAGTGGTCCCTTGCACACGCTGCAGCATTTCAGAGAGATCTCATACTCACTTTCTTAATGAGTTCTTGACCAACCCAGTGAAAAATTCAGGCAGATGACGATAAAACCAAGACAAACCACAATTAGCTTAAATTGACAAGGTAATAGATGACATTAAGGAATTAGTGTTAGTGTTGTTGAGTGTGATGATTTTGTGGTTATGCTTTTAAAAAGTCCATATCTGTTAGAAAAATATACTACTGTCTTGGATTTGCTTTAAATTACTCCACTGAAGAAGGAGAAAGAAGAGGAAGAGAAGGAGGAGGAGGAGGAAGAAGACGCAGGAGGAGGAAGAGAAGGAAGAAGAGAGGAAGAATACAGACAGCAGCAGGAGGGGACAATATATCTTGTAAAAGAATGAAAGAATATTGATATTTATTGAAGAAGAACAATGAGTACATGGGAAATCATTATACTATTTTTTCCACTCTATGTATGTTTGATATGCAGATCCATATATACACTAATGTCCGTAATAAAGTTTTCTTTTTAATCTGTGCTTACTATGTTCAAGGACATAAAAGAAAAAAAAACTATGTTGACAAAAAAAAGCCCTGGAAACTCTACAAAAAAGACATACCAGACTTGAAAAAGAAACAAATGGGAATTCTATAATTTAAAAATGCAACAACTAAAAGTAATAATTCGATGGGTGGGTCAATATACCTAAACAGGAATCAGTGAATTAGAAAATTAGTTAGAAAAAATTGTCCAGAATGAAGCACAGAGAGGAAAATACGTATGGGAATGTACAAAGAAAGGGTTAGAGACTCAGATAAAACACCAAGAAGGTCCAAAATATTTGTAGCTAGAGTCTCAGAAAAAATAGAGAGGAAATGGAATAAAAGCAATATTTAAACTCATAGCAACTGAGAATGCTCCCATATTGATGAAAGACATAAAGTCACAGATTTAAGTGTTCCCTACAACCCCCAAGCAAGATTTATTAAGGGGTAGGGGAGAAAACACCTAGGCACATCATAGTAAAACTGTAGAGAATGAAGGACAAAAAGAAAATCTTAAAAGCAGATAAGTAAAGAAAAACACAACAGATTACCTTTGAAGAAACAGCAATTAGACAAACAACTGACTTCTCAAAAGAAACAAGAGAGGAGCCAGCCCCCTGGCCTAGTGGTTAAGTTTGGCATGCTCCACTTGCACAGCCTGGGTTCTGCTCCCTGGTGTGGACCTACACCACTCATCAGCAGCCACACTGTGATGGTGACCCACATACAAAATAGAGAAAGATTGGCACAGATATTAGCTCAGGGCAAATCTTCCTTAAACAAAAAGAGGAAGATTGGCAACATATGTTAGCTCAGGGTGAATCTTCCTCAGAGAAATGAAAAGAAAAAAAAGAAAAAGAAACAAGAGAGACTAAGGGTTAACGGAATGATATCTTTAAAGAACTGAAAGAAAATACCTGCAACCTAGACGTCTATGCTTAGCAAAAAATAACTTTCAAAATGAAAATAAGGACATTTTCAGACGATCTGAGGAAAATTTTTAGTAGCAAATCAGCAAAAGGGAGTACTAAAGGGCGTTCTTCCAATAGAAGAAGAGTGATTCCAGACTGAAGGTTTGGAGATGCAGGGAGGAATAAAGAGCGATGAAGATGATGAAAATGTGGGTAAATGCAAATGGCCATGGGTGCTTAAACAAGAATAATAATGTATTGCTGAGTTTAAAATATTAAGAAATTTAAATATATGCCAGCAACGGAAACATAAGTTAAGAAGGGGATGAAGGGACTTAAAAATGTTCTGACAACCTTCCTTTGTCCAGAAAGATGGTAATGTTACTAATCACTAGTAGACGTTTCATAAGTCAAGGATGAATGTTGTAATTTCTAGGGTGAACACCAAAAGAATATTTGTACAATGTATGTATAACTCCCAAGCTAATAATGTCAAAGGTGTAATATAGTCAATAAATCAAACAGAAAGCAAGAAAGGAAGAATTGGGGAACTATAATAGGCAAGAAAAATAGAAAGATCCTAGTAAAATGGTAAATTTAAACTCAAATATATCAGTAACTACATTAAATAATTAACATATTACTAATGTATTATTAATATAGTGTTTATATACTATTGGTATTCAAATTTATACTGCCTAACTAATATAAAACTACTATATTAAAATTATGCATTTAAGCCTATACATTTCCCTATAAGCATAGCTTTAGCTATAACCTACGTATTTTGGTATATAGCATTTTTATTATCATTCAGTTTAAAATAATTTACAATTTTCATTGTGATTACTTCTTTGGCTTAAGTTATTTGAAAGCAAATTTTAGATTTCCAAATGTTTGTAAATTTTTTACTTATCTTTTTCTAATTTTCAAATTGAATTCTAACTGAATGACATTTTGGGGCGATAAAGCCTCTGTATTTTTTTCATCTTTTGACATTTTTTTGATACTTGCTTTATGGCCCAGAACATGGTCAAGGTTTTGTAAATGTTCTATGTAAGCTTGAAAAGAATGTGCGCTCTGCAGTTATTGGGTTCTGTGTTCCACATTGTTATTGGGCCTGGTTTGCTAACTGTGTTGTTTAAATCTTTTTTATTTGTCAGTTACAGAGAGAAGAATGTTAAAATCTGATCATGATTTTGTCAATTTTTTTGTTTTAGTTTGTCAATTTTTACTTTATATATTTGAGGCTGTGTTATTAAGTGCATATGAATTTGAGTTGTTTTAATTTTCTGGTTCATATGCCTTCTGCATGGAGTTTAACTAAACATTTAAAGAGAAAATGCCAATCTTTACAAATTTTTCCAGATATTAGAAGAAGAAGAAATACAATCCAAGTCATATTATGAGGCCTACAGAATATTGATATTAAAACTGCCAAAAAACACTAGGAGAAAGGAAGACTACAGGCCAAATCTTGTTCTTGAGATTTAATTAGTGCAAAATTCATTAACGAAATATTAGCAAGTTAATTTCAACAGTCTATAAAATTGATAATACACCATGACTACATTGGGTTTATACCAAGAATACAAAGAAGGTTTAACATTGTGCCATATACCACATTAATGAAATAAAGAATAAAAATCATGTTATGATCTCAATAGATTCATAAAAAGCACTTGATAAAACTCAACATTGATTCACACTTTTTTAAAAAACTCAGCTAGGACCGGCCCAGTTGTGCAGTGGTTAAGTGCGCACGTTCTGCTTCAGCCGCCCAGGGTTCGCCAGTTCAGATCCTGGCCACAGACATGGCACCCCTTGGCATGCCATGCTGTGGTAGGTGTCCCACATATAAAAGTAGAGGAAGATGGGCATGATGCTAGCTCAGGGCCAGTCTTCCTCAGCAAAAAGAGGAAGATTGGTGGCAGTTAGCTCAGGGCTAATCTTCCTCAAAACAAAAAAAAACTCAGCTAAATAGAAATAGAAGGAAAATTCCTTATCTGATAAAGGCAAACTAAATAAAAATGTACATTAAACTTCAATTGTTCTGGAGACCCAACCGAAAGCAGACAGCACCCTCAGATGGGGTGATTTGAAAAGAATTTAATATGGGCATTTTTATGAAGGTGGGGTAGAGTTTAAAGAAACTAACAACGGATAATGTAGTATCCTAAGGCTAATAATGGGTAGAAAGACCTGAAGAGGCAAGAGAAGGAAGGAATTACTATAAGAAGGAAAGAGTGGCTATATGGACAGGGCTACATGACATAAGCTGTGGCCTTTGGTAGAAGGACACATCTAATCTATGTGACATGGCAGTGTGGTAGACTGGGGAATATATACCCCAATTTAATTTTCCTCCCTACTCTATCTCATATCAGTGCCTTTATTTGGCCATAACCAATCTAAAGCAAAAGGGGAATGGAGCCCATTGATTCAGTCCCTGCAAGTTGCCTCCTGGAGCACAGTGCAGGTGGAAAAGTGTGGAGAATGGATCAGGGGAAGTAAACAAAAAGTATACACCATAATCCAATTTACTAGTAAAACAGGGGAAATTTGCCTCTTGAGATTTGGACCAAGACAAATATGTCCACTTTTATTCAACATTGTACAAGAAGTAGGCAGTACAATAAGGCAAGGAAAATAAATATAAGGCATAAGGATTAGAAAGAAAGAAATAAAACAATCAGTAACAGATTATTCTATTGTGTACAGAGAAAATCCAAATGACGTGCAAATAAATTGTCAGAATTAATAATGAGTTTAGCAAGGTTGCTCTATAGAAGGTCAATATACAAGAATCAATTGCATTTGTATTGTGGGGGATTGGAACTGGCCACCCCAAAATGAGTCTCTTTGGCATAAGGATTATTTTGGGCTGGTTACTTTTAAAAACTGCAGACATGAGAGAAACTCTGGAAAGTAGAATTTACTTACCCTTTGTGAGAAACATTTACATTTGTAAGGGAAATCTCCATCTGTAAATGTGTCTCCCTCTCTGTACCAGGAAGAAGGGGGGATGACCTTATCTCTAGAAACTCTTATCAATGCAGAAGGCAAGGACTTAAATCTCCGGAATAACCTTACTCTTGTTTACTGTGCTTTTCTGGTGATCTCGCATAACTGACTCTCCCCACCCCCAAAATTCTACTTTGTCTTTAGCTGAAGATGGTATTTAATGAGAGACTCTGCCATTTTGGCAAGTTGCTCAGTTTTCCTGAGTCTCTTCCACGTATACATGTTATAAAGCTTTGTTTGATATTCTCCTGTTATTCTATCTCATGTCAATTTAATTCATAGCCAAGCCAGAAGGACCTAGAGTGGGTGGAAGAAGTGTCTTCCTCCCCTACAGTGTACACTAGCAACAAACAGCAAAAAGTATGAAATACATAGGAATTAATTCAACGAACAGTAAGACCTTGCAGAAAGCAATGAAACGCCGTGAACAGAAATAAAAGAAGATGTAACTAAACAAAGCTGCATGTCAGTTTCATGGATTGGGTGACCTATATTTTAAAGATAACAATTCTTCCCAAACCGATCTGTAGATTGAATGTAATCTTGATCAGATCCCAACAGGCAAGTTTATAGAAGCTGTTCTCTAAACTTGTGTGGAGACGAAGATCTGCCCACAACAAGGTGTAGACTGTGACAGTCAGGAGCATGAGACTTGAAGACCTCCAACTACAGGGAGAGTAAATGACCAAGGGCCCCAGTTACTGCACTTTGAGATTCATCACCAAATTTGTACTGAGGCCACACCTTTCATGGGCTGCTCCCAGCCAATGACAATGCACTTAGGATACTAAAGCAGACCTGTTCTTGGGAGACACAAGACCCTTCTGATAGCCAGCTTTGTCTCTATGAATCACCAATAACTTTGCCAAGCCTTCCTTTGACTGCACAGCAGCCTAGAATGATTCTACCCAATCTTCTCTTCTCCCCTTCACTTGGAATCAGACTTACATTACAGTCTGACAGCTCTCCCAGTCTTAGCAAGCTCCCTCCCTTATTTTCTCTCACATAAGTATTTCCCTTAATAAAATTTACTTGTTAATTTTTAATGTCACCTTGGGGTCTGCTTCTTGGAGGACCCAGACTACCATAATACCCAAGACATTCAAGAAGAAGAAGTTGGGGGAACACACTCTACTTAATATCAAGATTTGTTATAAAAGCACAATATTTAAAACAGTGTTGTTTTGACACATTGTTGGACAAATAGAGCAAAAGAATAGAAAAGACCCCAGAAACCTTGCAATGCAACACAATACACACGCTCACACACACACGCACACACATGCACGATATATAACAAGTGTGGCTCTACACAAGAGTGGGAAAGGGACGATATTTTAATAAATAAAGCTGGAATACTGAATATCCGTAGAGGGGGAAGAATAAGAATAAAACAACCCCTACTTCACACAAAAATCAATTCCAGGTGTTTTGTAAACCTGAGTATAAAAGCAAACAATAAAGCTTCTAGAAGATAGTATGTGAAACTATCTTCATGGCCCCAGAGTAGGAAAAAAACATTCTAATCAGAATACCAAAAGCACCAACCGATAAGGAAAAGATTGTTATTCAGATTCATTAAATTAACAACGTCTTATTCATCAAAAACAACCATTTAAAGGTTGGAAAGACAAACCACAGAGTGGGAGATCTTTGCAACATATATAACTGACGATGGGATCACATACAAAACAGCAAGGAGCAAACATTCCAATAGAAGAATGGCAAGTCTTGAACAAAGAATTCACAGGAGGAACTCAGCCCCATTCATTAACAGAGAAATGCAAATTAAAATCACAGTG
Source organism: Equus przewalskii (assembly GCF_037783145.1). Taxonomy (NCBI): domain Eukaryota; kingdom Metazoa; phylum Chordata; class Mammalia; order Perissodactyla; family Equidae; genus Equus; species Equus przewalskii. The sequence goes on from NC_091831.1 coordinate 65,058,558, forward strand.
CCGTATCAGTATATACCTACCAAAACTGACAAAAGGACAAAGACTGACAGATACACAGGAGTTACAAAGAATGTATGAATGCACAGTGTTTGAACTGATGAATCCCAGTGTGGGTGAGGATGAGAAGCAATGGGGACTCTCATATCAAGAGTAGGAGGGTAATTTTGGTATGACCACTTTGGAAAACAGGTTGGCACTATATACTATAATTGAAGATAAGCATACCCTAGAATTCAGCAACTCTACTTCTAGGTGGAACAAAATGCACATTCATAGCAACATGATTCATGATCCCAAACTGGAAATTACTCGAATGTCCATTAATAGCAGAATGGATAAACATTTGTGGTAATTTCATATGATGGACAACTGTATCAAAATGAAAACGTTAGCACACTACTACTAGATATACACATACATGTGAATTTCTCAAACATAATGTTGACACGTTTCAGAAAAACACACAGTAAGATTCTATTTATAAAAATTCAAAATTAAGCAAAACTGTATTGCTTAGGGATGAGTATATACATGGCAAAATTATAAGGAAGAAAAGAGTGGTTACCATAAAAGTCAGGAAAGTGGTACCCTCCAGGAGAAAGGGAGGGAGGGATGTGTGGAGAGGGCCTCCAGGTGGGCTTCCGGCAGAGGCAATGATCATGTGATTTTCCTTTTTCGTTTATTGACCCATAAATGTTTGCCTAGTGAACTTTCTGAATGTGCATCACATTTCAAAATAAGTAAACTTGACTTGGGCAATTAGTTTGGCAATGAGAACAAACTTTGCCATCCAGGATATTTGGTGGACATTTTCAAAGGTTTGGATGAAAATATATTTAAAGCTTGCAATGAGACAAAAGCATTTCATCAAAAATGTTATGTGGATAAGGGTAAGTTGAAATTTATGTTTGGATTTTTCCCAACTCTTTTTGTGACTATCAGTTTAAACAAATGTCCCTCTGTAAAGGAATGAGAGGATAATTAGCAGTCATTTGATAGGTCTTGGTACATAGACTTTTCAACATACTTCCCAGAAATTGAGAACGTGAATTAACTCTAATGATTGAGTTACAAATCCTTTGCAAATCAATAGTTTCTAATTCTTTGCCTTCAACAAAACTAAAGGAAGACTTAGTCAAACTATTAGCTGATAGAATGTTAAAAATGGTTTTTAGTGATATTATGTGATTTTTAGCATATAACTCATAAAAAGCTCAAAGAATTGAATTACGATGCTGTAAAAAAATTCCATTCCTACTTACTTGTTTACGTGAACAAAGTTTCCTACTGCTTACCTCTATAAGAACAATCAATAGGAACAGAAATTAGCTGAACTCTGTCTCATTCTAGCAGTAAGTAATATTCAACCATGGAAAAATGAAACAATTTTTAAAATGCTCAATTTGTGTTACTAAGAAATGGATTTCCGTATATTTTTACTTTTATATTTATTATTTATAAAATATTTTATTTACTTATATTGTTTTGTTCAATTGTGCATTCATTAAGATATTAATATAACTCAATCCAGGACAAATTTTTGATCTTTGGAGACATATGGTCACAAGAAATTTTTAAAAATTTAATGTGTGTATATGTACGTGTGTGTACGTGTGTGTGATTTTATTGCAGAGACACAAGATAGAGTAATCTGTAAAAGACTTTTAAGCATAAAAAATATGTTCAGATGAAATTCTGTAAGATACATGGAATGGAAATAAGAGTTCAAGAAGAAAGATGACTGATCTATAATTTGACTGTTATTTTGTTCATTTATTTTCAAATACATGATGGTATAAGTTTACTAGGAAATTTACATTTCCTTAAATACATTTTTTTTCAGGAAGGTTAGCCCTGAGCTAACATCTGCCAATCCTCCTCTTTGTCCTGAGGAAGACTGTCCCTGAGCTAGCATCCATGCCCATCTTCCTCTATTTTACATGTGGGACACCTACCACAGCATGGTTTGCCAAGCAGTGCCATGTCCGCACCCAGGACTCAAACGGGTGTACCCCAGGCTGCCAAAGCAGAACGTGCACACTTAACCACTGAGCCACCAGGCCAGCCCCTAAATACATTTTAAAGTGATGTGACAGCTTTACCATGTTAACAGTTTCAATAAGTCAGAATTATATCCTTTGCAACTATGTAAACGTATAAAATATTTTAGATGTCAACTTAAAAATGTACATAGGAACACATAGTTTTTTGTTTTGTTTTGTTTTGTTTTAAGATTTTATTTTTTCCTTTTTCTCCCCAAAGCCCCCCCGGTACATAGCTGTGTATTCTTCGTTGTGGGTTCTTCTAGTTGTGGCATGTGGGACGCTGCCTCAGCGTGGTCTGATGAGCAGTGCCATGTCCGCGCCCAGGATTCGAACTAACGAAACACTGGGCCGCCTGCAGCGGAGCGCGCGAACTTAACCACTCGGCCACGGGGCCAGCCCCAGGAACACATAGTTTTTAAAGGCCAATGGCTTAAACAGACTAATGGTTTATTCTCTTAACACAAAAGAAGTTAGAGACAGACAGTTCAAGCTGATGTGGCAGTGCCTTGAAATCATCAGAGGCTCAGGATCCTTCAGTCCTACTGTTCTGCCATTCTTGGAAGGTGGCTTCTGCTCTCAAGGCCACAATACGACTACTGGCTTCAGCCATCAGTTCCCATCATCTGAGAATCCCAGAGAAGGGCCACAACAGCTTTGCCAGGAGCCTTGCTAAGCCACATCCATTCAGTGGCCACTCCCAACTGCCATGGAGCCTGGAAAAGGGAATGTTTCAACTGGGCATGTTGCCCAGATTCCTGTTACCAATGGAGAAAATGAGAAGATATATTTGGCAGCAATCATCAGTCTTGGTTACATGGAGTATGACCCCATGCCCATTAAATTATGTGCATACATGTGTATTTACACATTGTTATATCTGGAAGGATATATAGCAGCGTATTAATGGTTTATCACTGGTGATGTGTGGATTTCAGGTTATTTTTATTTACTTCTTAGCACTTTCATATATTGAATTTTCTTTACAATAAACATGGTAATTCTTACAAAAACATAACATCATAAGTTAAAAAGGGGCAAGCTGGGAAATAGAAAGAAAGAATCAGAGACTTTAGAGTCAACAGATCTGAGTTTAAATTCCACTTTGCAGTATGATTTAAGACTATATATATATTTGTGTGTGTGTGTGTGTGTGTGAGGAAGAGTGGCCCTGAGCTCACATCTGTGCCAATCTTCCTCTATTTTGTATGGGATGCTGCCACAGCATGGCTTGATGAGCAGTGTGTAGGTCCACACCTGGGATCTGAACTTGTGAACTCTGGGTCACTGAAGTGGAATACATGAGCTTAACCACTACACCACCAAGCCAGCAATATCTTAATTTCTATGAGACACAATTTCTTGGTTAGATTTTTCCGTTATCTTCTGGCTTGCATTGTTTCTGATAAGAAGTCAATAATCATTTTTATTTTCATTCTACTATATGTAATTTTTTCCTCAGGCTGCTTTTAAGAATCGTCTCTGTATCATTAGTTTTCAGCAATTCTCTGATGTGCCTGGTATGGTTTTCTTTGCGTTTCTTCTGTAGTTTGTTGAAATTCCCACATCTGTATATTCAGCCTATTTGCAAAAATTTCGGTCATTATTTCTTCAAATATTTTTTCTGCTTCCATCATCTTTCTGGTAAGCCAATTACATGTATGTTAGTTCAGATGATATTTTTCCACAGGCAGTGAGGCTCTGTTAACTTTTTCCAATGTTTTTTTTTCTCTATATACCTCCATTTGTGTAGTTTATATTTCCTGGTTGAAACTCACTGGTCTTTCCATCTACAGTGCATACTCTAATCTGCTGTTACGTGTGTACAGGAAATTTCACATTTCAGATATTCTATCTTTCACTATACAAGCTCTATTTTGTTATTTTTATTTTCCATCAATCTTATTATTAAGTTCATGTTTTCCTTTAAGTCCTTTACATATTTTTTAAAACTCATTCAAAAGTCTATGTTTGCTAGTTCTATCATCTCTGTCATTTCTAGGTCTGTTTCTAACAACTGAATTTTTCCTGTTGTTTTTTTTTTTAAAGATTGGCACCTGAGGGGCTGGCCTGGTGGTGCAGTGGTTAAGTTAACACGTTCTGCTTCTCGGCGGCCTGGGGTTCGCCAGTTCCATCCCGGGTGCAGACACAGCACCGCTTGGCATGCCATGCTGTGGTAGGCATCCCGCATATAAAGTAGAGGAAGATGGGCACGGATGTTAGCTCAGGGCCAGGCTTCCTCAGCAAAAAGAGGAGGATTGGCAGCAGACGTTAGCTCAGGGCTAATCTTCCTCAAAAAAAAAAAAAAAAAGAATAAGGATTGGCACCTGAGCTAACATCTGTTGCCAACCTTCTTCTTTTTTCTCTTTCTTCTTCTTCTCCCCAAAGACACCCCAGTACATAGTTGTATATTCCAGTTGTGAGTGCCTCTGGTTGTGCTTGGTGAGACACCGCCTCAGCATGGCTTGATGAGTGGTGCCATGTCCATGCCCAGGAAATGAACTGGAAAAACCCTGGGCCACCGAAGCAGAAAGCATAAACTTAACTACTTGGCCATGGGGCTGGCCCCCTCTTTTTTCTGATTTACAAAAATTGTTATTAGATGCTGGACATTATGAATGATATGTTTTTGAGTATTGGAATGTGTCATTTTCCTTAAAAATAAATGTATTTTGTTCTGGCAGTTAAGTTACTTGTGGATCTGCCTGCTACTTTCAAGGCAATTTCTTAGCAGTTTTTGTTAAAGTATATCTAGAATAGCCTTCTTTAGGGCTAGTTTAACCCTTTCTCTAACGTGAGGTCGTCTGAAGTCACTGCTAAATGCTCCCAGCCGAGATTTCCCTGTTCTGATTGGTCAGAACTCAAAAGTCTTCCAACCTTGAGCATCATGGTGGAGTGAACTTGCCCAGGACTTTCTCCCCTCCAACATATAACAAAAAGGGACATCCATACTCCAACAGAAGACACCCTAACAACACAAAAACCTCAGAGAGACATGCAGCCACCTGACAGAGGATGGAGAGGCTGGAGCCCCCATCAGAGGAGCTGGAATGGGGTAAGAGAGATCTTCACTCCTTCGCCTAAAGACTGCCAGCATGACCCCAGGAGGATCCGTGAGGGAAGGAGCAGGGGAGGGGCCGCTTGATCGCGGGATCACCAAGGACACCCTAGGGCCCTTGCAGCCTAGAAGAAAGCCCTTGAATGGGGGCCGCTTGATCGCGGGATCACCAAGGACACCCTAGGGCCCTTGCAGCCTAGAAGAAAGCCCTTGAATGGGGTGAAAGCTTTTGCAGGGGGTGACCTCATCAAGCCAAGACCCCAGGAGACCAGATAATGAGACCTGATTGAGAAATCCTGCAGTGCATGCAGGAGAAAGAGCCCCTCCCCTCCACGCACCCTGTGCTGTTCCACTGCCTGGGATTTCGGCTGAAGGCAGAGGGCTCAGAATACACAGCTCTCGACCCCTACCCATGGCGATAGGCAGCAACTGCAACCGAATAATATCAGAATGAGAAAGACCCAATCTTCCAACATCAGACATTACATCAAATTTCCAGACCAGAGAGAAAACAACAAGCACCCAGAAGTCAGTCCTGAGAACACAGAAATATGTAACCTAAATGACAATGAATTCAAAATAGCTATCATCAAAAAACTCAATGAGGTAAAACAGAATGTAGAGAAACAATTCAACAAGTTCAGGAGCTACTTCACAAAAGAGATTGAAACTATAAAGAAGAATCAATCAGAAATATTAGAGATGAAAGACACAATGGAAGAGATAAACAAAATACAGATTCCCTGAACGCTCATGTGGACATCACAGATAAGCGTATCAGCATAATCGAAGACAGAAATGTTGAAATGCTCCAGACAGAGGAGGAGAGAGAACTAAGACTAAAAAGAAATGAAGAAAGTCCCCAAGAAACGTCCGATTTAATAAGGAAATGCAACATAAGAATTATAGGTATTCTAGAAGATGAAGAGAAGGAGAATGGAGCAGAAAGTGTGTTCAAAGAAATAATAGCAGAGAACTTCCCAAATCTAGGAAATAAGAGGGAAATATGTGTGGAGGAAGCTTTCAGATCTCCTAGATTTGTCAATGTAAAAAGACCTACTGCAAGGCAAATAGTAGTAAAACTGGCAAAAATGAATGACAAAGAAAGAATACTCAGGGCAGCAAGGCAGAAGTAAGTAACCTACAAAAGAACCCCTATCAGGCTTTCACTGGATTTCTCTGCAGAAAACTTACAAGCTAGTAGAGAATGGAATGACATATTCAAATCTTTGCAAGACAAGAGTCTTCAGCCAAGAATACTCTATCCATTAAAAAATATCCTTCAGATATGAGGGAGAAATTAAATCTTTCCCAGACAAACAAAAGCTAAGGGACTTTGTAGCCATGAGATGCCCCCTACAAGAAATCCTAAAGAAGGCCTTCATACCTCAAAAAAGAAAAAAATAGACAAAGGGGTCACAAAACACAGAGTAAGGTGATAAATAGGTAGACAGAATCAGAATAGGACAGCAAATATTCAACTATAGCATTAGGCTAAAGGGAAGAAAAACACCAAAAACAAAGACGATCTTGTCACTTTAACCACAAACTCACAACATAAGTCAGAATAAGATATGAGAAAAACAGCTTAGGAGGCGAGGAGGAAAGGGACTGAATTGATTTAGACTAAGAAAATAAGAGGCCATCAGAAAATGGACTATGTTATACACAAGATTCTGAATACAAACCTCAGGGTAACCACTAAACAAAAAAGCAGAACAGAGACACAAAAAATAAATAAGGAAAAAACAAATAAACACATGATAGAAAACTACATAATTCAATGGGTAGACCAGAACACACAGGACGAGATAACAAAGGAAATGCAGGAAAACCAGAAAATGAGTGATAAAATGATAGCATTAAGCCCTCATACATCAATAATCACCCTAAATGTAAATGGATTGAACTCTCCAATAAAAAGACACAGAGTGGTGAGATGGATTAAAGAACAAGACCCAACAATTTGCTGCCTCCAGGAAACACATCTCAGCTCCAATGACAAACACAGGCTCAGAATGAAGGGGGGGAAGACAATGCTCCAAGCTAATGGCAAACAAAAGAAAGCAGGTGTCACAATACTTATATCAGACAAAGTAGACTTCAAGATAAGACAGGTAAAGAGAGACAAGGAGGGTCAGTTTATAATGATCAAAGGGACATTCCATCAAGAAGAAACAACACATATAAATATCTATGCACCCAACACAGGAGCACCAAAGTTCATAAAGCAACCATTAACAAACCTAAAAGAAGATATTAATAATAACACAATAATAGTAGAGGACCTCAACACCCCACTCACATCAATAGATAGATCATCCAGATAGAAAATCAACAAGGAAACAGTGGAATTAAATGAAAAGCTAGACCAGCTGGACTTATATATAAAACACTCCATTTAAAAACAACAGAATACACATTCTCCAAGTGCACGGAACATTCTCAAGGATAGACTATGTTGGGAAATAAGGAAAGATTCAATAAATTTAAGAAAATTGAAATAATAACAAGCATCTTTTCTGATCATAATGCTATAAAGCTAGAAATTAATTACAAGAAAAAAGCTGAGAAAGGGACAAAGATATGGAGACTAAACAATATGCTATTGAACAAGCAATGGATTATTGAAAAAATTAAAGGAGAAATCAAAAAATATCTGGAGACAAATGAAAATGATAACATACCATACCAACTCATATGGGATGCAGCAAAAACCAGATTAAGAGGGAAATTCATCACAATACAGGCACACCTTAACAAACAAGAAAAATCCCAAATAAGGAATCTCAAATTACACCTAACTGAAATTAAAAAAAAAAAACAAAAACAAACAGGGGCTGGCCCTGTGGCCAAGTGTTTAAGTTTGAGCACTCTGCTGCAGGCAGCCCAGTGTTTCGTTGGTTCGAATCCTGGGCGCGGACATGGCACTGCTCATCAGGCCACGCTGAGGCAGCGTCCCACATGCCACAACTAGAAGGACCCACAACGAAGAATATACAACTATGTACTGGGGGGCTTTGGGGAGAAAAAGGAAAAAATAAAATCTTTAAAAAAAAACAAAACAAAGCCTAAAGTCAGCAGAAGGAGAGAAATAATAAAAATCAGAGCAGAAATAAATGCTATTGAAACAAAAAAGGCAGTAGAAAGGATCGATGAAACAAACAGCTGGGTCTTTGAGAAGATAAATAAAATTGACAAACTCCTAGCCAGATTAACACAGGAAAAAAGAGAGAAAGCTCAGATAAACAAAATCAAAAATGAAAGAGGAGAAATAACAACAGACTTCACAGAAATACAATGGATTATAAGAGAATACTATGAAAAACTATATGCCAACAAAATGGACAATCTAGAGGTTGGTGAATACACCAATCACAAGAAAAGAGATTGAAACAGTAATCAAAAGCATCCCAAAGAATAAAATGCCAGGACCAGATGGCTTTCCTGGCGAATTTTACCAAACTTACAGAGAGGATTTAATACCTATCCTTCTCAAGCTATTCCAAAAGATTAGGGAAGATGGAACACTTCCTAACACATTCTACAAGGCCAACATCACTCTGATACCAAAGCCTGACAAGGACAGCACAAAAAAGGAAATCTACAGGTCAATGTCACTGATGAACATACATGCAAAAATCCTCAACAAATTTTTGCAACCTGAATTCAGCAATACATCAAAAGGATCACACATCATGATCAAGTGGAATTCACACCAGGGACACAGGGATGGTTCAACATCTGCCAATCAATCAACGTGATACACCACATCAACAAATTCAGGAATAAAAACTACAGGATCATCTCAATAGATGCAGAGAAATCATTTCACAAGATCCAACAGCCATTTATGATAAAAACTCTTAACAAAAATAGAAGGAATTACCTCAACATAATAAAGGCCATATATGAGAAACCCACAGCCAACATCATACTCAATGGGCAAAAACTAAAAGCCATCCTCCTGAGAACAGGAACAAGACAAGGATGCCCACTATCACCACTCTTATGCAACATAGTACTGGAGGTTTTGGCCAGAGCAATCAGGCAAGAGAAAGGAATAAAAGGAATCCAAATAGGGAGGGAAGAAGTGAAACTCCTGCTGTTTGCAGATGACATGATCTTATATATAGAAAACCCCAAAGAATCCATTGGAAAACTAATAGCACAGCATGGTTAGCACCCCAGCCTTCTCACTCCAAGCCCCAAAACTCCTTTTGCTCCAAGCTGCTGTCTCCCACCATCCTCTGGTCTGGGACACAGACCCATAGAGGATGAGATCCTGGTCTGGCAGTGATGACTGTAAATCTCTGCTGTTAAGACCCGTCTTCATCCTCAGCACTCTGCCAAAGTGAGCTGCCAGCCCTTAAACGAACAGTGGGACAGAGAGCCAGGACAGTCCCAAGTGGCCTGGAAATGTGAGCACTGGGAACCCATCCTGCTGAGTCCCTGAATGAAGAAGGCAGGGACGCCGGCCCAGCCAGGCCCAACTCACCCCGCCCTGGCGGAAAACCAGTTGGGCCCATCGCATTTTGCAAATGGTGTTTCAGCAGGCATCATGTGGGCACTTACTGTGAGCCAAGAATGGGGCTTGTCTGTCTCATCAAAAACAAAAGTGTACCCCGTAGGGGAATATGCCCACTCCAGGAGAGCCGTGCCAGTGGGGAGCACGGAGAGAAGCCTGAGCAGAGCCCCTCCTCAGGAAGGGAGGCACTTCCCAGAGGGGAGCACAACTCCACCTCTTCTGCCTCTAATCCATGGGTTCTCACCCCAGGCTCCTCTGTGCACCTGCAGAATCCCTGTAGTTGTGGGTATAACTAAGGAGGACTCATACAGATATGCTTTTCCTGTGGAGAGGGTTGCTAGCTTGTCTCAGATTCTCAATCCTTCTTTGCAGGACACTGCAGTGCCCATGGACAGATGGAAATAGACTTCTTGCCTCCCCAGGTCATAGGTCCCTGCAATGAGAGGGACCAAGAAGGGAGGGGATAGAGCCAGGCCCTCCCCACCATGAACAAGGAGTCTTTGAGGTCCAACGTCCAGCTCTACCGCTCCCTTCTCAAGCTGGGCTAACTCTCCCTCACCTTAGGTTCTTCTTCCTCCAGGAAGCCCTTCTTGATCTTCCATGTGTACTTCCCCCACTGGGGCACTTCTCATCCCTTTTGGCAGTTGCCTTCTCAATTGTCTGTTTCCTCCAATAAACCTCAGATCCCCCTGAAGCAGTGGGTGGTGTCTGTTGGGTTCTCAGCCCTGTCTCCAGCCCACTGCCAGGGTGCCTGGCACAGAGGTACCCAGTCCATGCCGAATGAGTGAATGAATGAATGAATAGTAGTCCTAAATTAGGTGGCTTTCAGGTGCCCCACATGTGTAAGGAGGGTTCTACATTTTATTTTTTAAGAAAATAGAGCTAGAGGGGAACCTGGAGTCCCCAGTTTGCTCCTGCCAGCTTACAGGTGAGGGAAGAAGCTGCAGTCAGAGGGAAGACCAGTGGAGCAAGTGCCCAAGGCCCTGCTTTCCTTTTGCAGAATGAGGGAGAGGCAGGAGGCACTCCCACCACCAGGCTCTGCGCACTGGGGTGGGCCCAGGCCTCCTCCGTTTTCTGAGGGCCCTGGCATACAAAAATGAGGAAATGCAATACCTGGCTTACAGAAATGATGGTCCAACTTAAATGGTCACATTGAACAATGAAGTTGTTTTGGCCTTTGTCCTGTACGCTGGCAGGGGCTCTCCCTCAATGTACCCACGCTCTGATTTGGAGATTACGTCCGCAATCTAAATTTGAGGCCTTTTGTGATTTGGGCCTGGGTCTGAGGGCCCTCTTGGTACCCCCGGACCTCCACCCTGGGCTGTGATAGGCCTCAGCTATTATTTCTTACTGTCCACGTCAGGGTGGTCATGCTCAGAGCATCTCAGGCTCAGAAAAGTCCTAATGGCCAGCCCAGGGTGGCCCAGCTTCGTCAGTGCTGCAGGGCTGGGGCTGCATAGCCACCCTGGCTGTCCCCAGGAAAGCTGGAACCCTGAGCACTCGGTCCACTTTAGGGCTGGGCTCGCAAATGGCCACACCCTGCTCCAGTCTTCCTGCTCCCCTGGGCCTCTCTCCTTGCCACCCATCCCCGGGAGAATGCCAGTAACTGGTGCTTCTCTGGCTGGGGGCCCCCCGAGGCGCCTCGAGGCTGCGTTGTCTGCTCTGAGCCAGCACCAGCCACTCAGGGAGCCTGGCCTGGCCTGCGGACTGGCGCCACTGCCTGGTGGGGAGGGGGCCTGACATGCTCCTTCTCATCCCTCTTCCCACCCAAATCTCCAGTCAGGGGGCTTTTCCAGAGTGCTGGCTGCGCCCTCTGCCCTCAGGGCGGGGTGTGAGGGGCACAGATGCTTCAGGCACAACGTCCACCACACAGAGCTTATCATCTAGTCGGGGAAACGGTCAGGCCAAAGGAGCACAAAGATGAAGAAGACCAAACGCCAGTGGACCGAGGATAAGCTTGTAGGTAAACTGGCCCCCCTGACTCAGGGAGGAGGCGAGGCAGACGGGAAGGCCTGGCTGGGGCCTCCAGGATGCCCAGGCTCAGCCTCCAGCAGAAGCTGCCTCCAAGACAGGGGTCAAGCGTACCCGCTTTGCAGCTGGACAAGCTGGTTTGAATCTCGGCTCCTCCATGAGCCCAGTGTGTGACCTCTAGAAAGTTGCTGTTCCTCTCCCGGGGAGCCGCGTCCCCTGAATGTGTAAGAGAGCGGTGAGAACACTTGCCTTGCTGTGTTGTTGTGACAATTAAATTAAATCATGGATGTGAAGCACGTGACACAGTGCTCAGAATAGAATCTATTCTTGAAAGCAGTCCATTAATAATAGGGAAACTAGGCTCTGGAACGATTACTTTAAAAAATATAAATTAGAGCAGATTCAAGTTCATTCCTATCAGAACATCCCTTTTAGTTCTTACTGGTGTTCTTGAGCAGCAGAGAAAGGTGGAGAGTGGCCACCAGCTGAGGAGGGAATGGCCCACAGTTCACAAGCCAGCGCTGCTCCGTGCTCCTTAGGCACAACTCATTTAATCCTCACAATGCCCTCATCAGTAAGTGTTATTATTATCCCTACATAGGAGATGAGGAAGCGGGGCACCCAGAGACGGGGGGCCTGCCGAGGGTGCTCTGCTTCCAGGGACTGGGACTGCAATTGGGCAGTCTGGCCCCAGAGTCTCTACTCTCAACCACTAGGTGACGACTGCCTCTCTGATCTGGGAACTTTGTCCCGATTTCTCAGATGAGAAAACAGCTGTTCAGGGAGGTGAAGTAACTTTTGTAAGGTCACACAGTAGTCACTGGCAGAGCTAGGACAGTCATGATTTTGAGCTGTGATTTTTAGTCACTTGAGTTTTCTTCTTTAGTTCAGCTTGGGACCGACCCAGAAAGTAAAAGTCAGCCTCTCTCCAGTAGTGGGAATTGCAAAGGGTGAACTGAGGGCCCTGTTGGCAGCCATGTTTCACACCACGTGGCAGAGGTGGTCTCTGGGGAGAGACACACAGAGAGAAGCAAAGGCGAGACAGCCGGCAGATGTGAGCCCTGGCTCCAGCCCTTCTGATGGCCAGCTGCACCCTTCCTTTTGAAGACTGGTTGTTTAAATTCAAGATTTGATTCCACGAACCAATAAAGTCCCCCTGTGTCCCCAAGTTGTTATGAGTTAGGTATCAGTCATTTGCAATCAAAATGGGTTCTTGTAGAGAAGGAGGCATGCAGAAACAAGAAGCTGAAACCCAGAGGACTGGAGGACCAGGAAGAAGCGCAGAGGGGCAAAGGGATGGCGAGGGAGGCAGACAGACCATCAAAGGGCACAAAGCGTGAGAGCGTCATTAGCTCATCCTCCCAAACTGCAGCACTGTCTGGTTCCTGAGCTTGCTTCTCCTGCCCCCAAACAGCCATGAAAACATCGTGAGCCAGTGCTTTTGAACACTTCCTGTTCTAAATGTATGTGAGTTTCACAGCCCCTCTGAATTCCAGGTAGACACTCATTTATACCAATTTCTCCTTAGAAAATGCTCACTTCCGATAAATCCTCATACCAGCTGGCAAAGCTCTCCATCCTTCAGAACCCCTGTGTACTCTCCCTAAATGCCTGCTGTTCCTGCCCCTCCGTCCCCCGCCCCACCCGGCCCTACTCCAGCAGGGCGCTGCTGGGAAGGCAGATGGTATTAGCTCAGAGCTGACCCCCAGTGCCGCCCTCAGGAAGGCAGGGCTGTTGGTGAGTCAGCAGGGTCTGCACCGAAGCATCTGGCCCAAATTACCAAGATGAAGACTTCTTCAGCAGATTGCTCACAACCCAACAGGCAGCACTCTGTGCAGGCCACCCCATGGCTGCTGTTAGTCATGCATGCATCTTAATTTAGCTACAAAAGAGGAAAGAATGAAGAGCACAGAATAATCCTCTCCTTCAGAGAGAGAAAACGGGGACCTGGGGAGGTTGCATGACTTCCCTAAGGTCACCAGCCAGTCAACAAAGAAGCTGTGCTGGGGCAGGTTTCCTGGGACTTGTTCTAATCCTGGTCTGGGCAGAACTCTAGTCATTCTGCCTGGAATCAATATCAAGAATCAAGATGTGGTTTCTTACCTTCCCCCTGCCCCCTAATTTTACCTTCTCTTGGAGCTCAAACTAGAGGAGATCCAGTTTCATTCCGTCAACAGCATTTATTGACACATTCATTCAGAGTGTGGTGGGCTGGAACAGACCGTATGGGTTACCTCACCAAATCCGTCCCATCTAGTGTCAGTTGGGCTCTTTGATTCTAAGAAATAGAAATTGACTCTAGCTAACTGAAGCAAAATTAAAAAACAAAAACAAAAGACTTAATTGGAGAAGATGGGGAAACTCATAGAATTGAAGAAAAGCTGAAGACTTGGGTCCCTGACAGGACAGGCTCCAGGAATCTCAGGAGCAAGAATGCCTCGCCAGTCTCTTGAGAGTCACACAGCCCATCTCCCCACCTCACCCCTACTCCTGGCCAGCAGACATTAGGTACAGAGTGTTTTCAATGTTTTGGTGGAATCAAGAGTCAAACCCTCAGATAATGCTGAGACCCCCTTTAACATCAGAATGCCCTGGAGGGCTTGCTAAAACACAGATTGCTGGGCCCCATCCCCAAAGCTTCTGATTCCGAGATAGGATTCAAGGATTTTGCATTTCTAACAAGTTCTTAGGCAAGGCTAGTGCTGCCGGTCCAGGGCCTGTCCTGTGAGAGCCGCCACTCTAGGGAAACCTAGTTTGGATCACGTGCCACCCAGCCAGGGAGCCTCGGGCACCTGAGAAATAGTCCCACCAAGGCTGTACTCATGGGATCAGCAGGTCCCACAGGGCCGTACTCAATGGAATTTCCAAAGTAAAATCAGGATACGGTGACTAAATGAGGGAATGGTTGTTAGTCAGGTAGGAGAAAACACAGATGTGCATTATTCCACTACTTGAGGAAGACTCTCAGGCTTCTCCGGGTTGGTTGGGTTAAATATTCCCCAGTTACTTCTGCTACTCTCCACAAGGCGCACTGATGACCCTCCCTGCAGTCTGGAAGGACAAGATCTCCCTCTGTTAGATAGGTAACACGTTTATTGCAAGTCCGCTATCTGACAATGCGTTTACTGGCAATAGAGTAACAAAAAAAGCAAACTTTGTCCCAACTCTCATGAAGCTTTAGAGGTAATCAAAATGAAACTTAGTTCTAGAGGTGAGGTCTCTACAGCATGCAACAGTGAGGCTATCACCTTCCTCATTCTAGTTAACATGCTTCTATTAATGCAGCCTGAGATGATATTAAGTTTTCCAGGAGCCACACGATTTATTACCTACCACTGATTTATTACCATTTTTCAAAAATACTTAGTGAACATTTACAGTGCACCCAGCCCTATGCTACACATCACACAGGCGTAAGAGAAGCAAGAGGCTGGTCTCAGGCTCCTAAGAGCTGTCTTTAGTCCTGCTGAAATGTTGGCTAACTGGCAACTGGACAAGATCTCCAGACCCCAAATTGGACACCCAAGGAGTCATCATCACCTATCCCATTGGGAACATTTGGATCCTTTGCATCAGCAGAGTCCATGTTTGGAGGTAGGACGCACAGGCTGAGCAATCTGGCATCGTATCTCTATGGTATGATATGTAGCCTGGCCCTCTTGAGCCTCCCCCAGATGCAGCAGACGGGGCACCCCTGCCATTCCCTTTACGGGGTTTACGAATGATCAGTTCTGAGTCAGGAGTGGGGAGAAGAGCTGAAGCATCAAAGAATTCTGAGTTAGAAGGATCCTTAGCAATCACCTTAGTCCAATCATCTCATTTAACAGAAGACCCTGGGCCCCAACACGTGAAAGGATTGCTCAAGTTCACACAGTTGATAGATGATAGGAGGGATCCAGAACCCAGAGATCTCTCTACTATACCACCAGAAGCAGAGGGGATTGAGGCAAGGGAAAGAGATACGGGGTCACATTTTGCTCATGAACTAGTCCAGCCAGGAGACACTAATGGAAAAGTACTAGAAAATGCACTCTGTGTATCATTAAGTGATTGCTGCGATTTAAGCAATATATCAGGGGAAAACCTTCTGTGCCTATAATGGAAGGGCCCAAGAAAGAACATTCTTCAGTATAGCCAGGCAACAGAAACAGTGGGCAGACATAACTCAAAGCTCAGAATGCTTTTTGTTTTTAAACTTGCAACACCAAGGGAGTGAAGCAAGGGGGCTGCTTCTTAAGGAGACAGGGCACTGGGGCCGAACGCATTCAGGTCATCTATCGCTCAGATGGTCCAGGTTTGTTTACTCTGAGAGGAAAGATGGCTTGTTAACCTGTTCTGTGGGAGAGACGAGATGGGGCCTGCCTGTTTTCAAAGCCAGAGCTACACCTAGTGTATGCAAAAGAACCGCAGAGATGGTGAGCACAGGGGTGTGGAGCATCTAGGGGTTGAAAGGAAGCAAGACCCTCCTCCCCTGGAGCCCTTGATTTTATGGTGCTCAGTTTTCAGAAGAATAGGACTGAGCTTCCTGCGTTGATAATAACAAGAGCTAACCCAGGCATGGTGCTTACCACTTGCCAGACACTGTTCGAAGCACTCTGTAGGTAGGAACTCCTCACAATAACACCATGAGGGAAGCATGCTACCACTACTCCTATTTCACGTATGAGTAAACTTTGTCACAGAGAGGCTGAGGAGGTTGTCCAAGGTCACACAGCTAGTGCAGCTCAGGTAGGGTTGAATCCAGGGAGTCCGGTTAACAGCACCAAACCTCTCCACTGTCTCACCATCGATCAGAAGAATTGGGGAGATGCTGTTGATGCCCCCAACATGCCCATAGAAACCTTCAGAGTACCCCAGGACTCTGGCTTCTCACCTGCCATCTGGGACCTGTCGAAGCTTTCCAACTTGAGCTGTTGCTCACTGCTATCAGCACAAAGTTCTTCAATAAATTCTGGCAATAATAATTTGTTTCTTTTGTTTGTTGATTAGAGAGCTCTTAGGTATAGCTAAACCGCAGTGCTTTAGCTTTCCTAAAAGACATATAATTGGTGCATCAATATAGTGTATAATGGCCATTTATGTTCTTCCCATCTGCTTCATACTACCCATGATGCAATGAGGCGTTGCATTTGACCCTAAACTCAAGGAGTGACCACCTCTGTATGCTAAGTGAGCCCACAGGATGATCTGTCCCGTTCTTCAACACTGCCTAGCCTGGCACTGTGCTAGTCACCAAGGGGATACCAGTGGATTAGATACAATCTCTGCCTTCAATGAACTGACAGTTCAATGAACTGACAATGAGAGACTGAGCGCAAACAACCGTCACAACACCACCTGATGACTGACACTGTAGAAGTGTTCAGATGCTTTGGGAACAGAAGGAAAGAGCACCTGGCTCCTGGGAGAAGGGATGGGGGAGAGGCTCAGCAGGAGCCTGGAGTCCGACTGTACACAGCTAAGCAGGCCAGACAGTCTCAGAGGAGGTGAGGAGACCCTGGGAGGCTCAAGGGGGAGGTATATTTCAGGAATATCAGTCTTCCAGATGCATGGAGAAGGGCTAGGATGAGGAAGACCAGTTAGGAGTTGACTGCAGAGTCCAGGCGGGAGATGAGGTGTAAACTGAGGCAGAGGCACGGAAGAGGGAAAAGAGGCGACAAGATTTGAGGGAGAAAATCAGAGGTGATATAAATAGGGCTTTTTTTCTCCTGTAGGGTTCCCTTGGGCTTCACATTCATTTGCCATAAAAATAGCTTTGCATCTGACTCTGATCATGGCTGAAGAATCATGGAGATCTGGTTTTTAGGTTAATTTCAAGCTTCTGGGAAATGTAAGTCAGATCAGAAGACCAGAGTTCAAATCATGCCTGTGTGCTCTGGAGCAAGTCACGTACATTCTCTGAAACTTGGTGGCAACATTTGCAAAGTGAGAATCGCTCCAGCTACCCCTGAGCTTGTTCCAGCATCAGCTAACTTGGTGCCAATACTGTCTCATTTCACTTTATCTTTTCTAACAACAATAACAACATGAGCCTCCATCGTTTACTGAGCACTCACTGGGTGCCAGGCATTATTCTACCATGCATTAACTCATTTAATCCTCACAACAACCTTAGGAGATAGGTAGTATTATTATCATCATTCTGCAGATAAAGAAACTGAGACATAAAGAGATGCAGTAACTTGCCAACCTCTCACAGATCATGGCAGAGCAAGGATGTGAACTCAGTGGAGCCACCTCTCACAAGCATCCGCCTACCGTTACGTACAGGAAGCCCAGGCTCTCCCTCTTGAGCCCTCCCTCCTCCCCTGCATAGTCCAAGAATCGTAATTCTTCAGTCCAGTTTCCTGGCACCAGATGGACGAAGAACAAGCTCAGCCCTCTGCTGCCATTGCTAGATGCTGCCACAAGGTGTCACTATTGAAAGCCAAGCTGCAAGGTTGGTTCAGGTTGTCTGTTGACAGATTCTTGCTGGTTCAGCTTCCTGTCCCAGCTAAAGTGAGGTCCAACGCTGGGGCTCCGAGACTTCACTTCTTCTACAGTTCGCACCCACATGCTTAGATATTGTTCCTCAAATCACGCTGGAGCAGGGGCTCTGAATCCATCGGGGCTTCTAGCCCCTCATTGGTTCTGGACCATCAACACAGACTCCTCTTTCCTTTCTGGTGGATCCCTTTTGAGTCCTTGGGGTTCTTTCCTACCACAATCCTGTGGGCATGGCCATGCTAATCAACCTCACCAGGTCCCCTAACTTCAAGTTTCAGGAGAAACTGAAATTGTAGTCAAAGTGTCTTTGCACACAGGAGACCCTCCCGGGCAACTTGCGCAAATTGGTTCGCCCCCTCTGAAACTGACTACTAAAGGGAAAAGCAGCATTTTCTAAACACACGCACACACTCAAAGAAACCCAAGATGCCCTGCTGTACCTTTTCCAAGGATAATGGGTGTCAACTCCTCTTACCTGTGCATAACTTACAAGGGCTCAGTGACTACAGTCTGAACAAAAGCTGACTCTAGAGAGCACAGTTCTGCTCACTGACATGTAGAAGTGCTGGAAGATTCTTCCTCTCACTATGTCCAAAGGGGCTATCACATACTTTATGGGCATTCAGACCCCTCACCTACACCAGCGAAAGGTTCCCACACAGACGTTAGGATGGCCAAGGAGCACCAAGACCTTATGGAGTGCTGTGAAAGATTCTTTCTGGACTTATTTCAGAGGGTTGATGAATGTCCTTTTCTGTCCCAGGCAGAGAGAATCTGAGGCTGAAATCTATTATAAACACAAAATTTTCATAAAACGGAGAGTCCCAATACCAATCCTTGGCTAAAGCAGGGGAATACCCCAGAAAATCAGAAATACCTTACCATACATAATGAAGAAAAATTATAATTCCTGCAAAAATCAAACAATAGGACAATGGCTAAACAAAATTTTGATACACTTATGTTGAGATATTACAAAGCCAACAAAACCATTTTTTCACAAAATATTTAACTATGGGTGAAAATGTTGGCAATATGATTTTAAGAAATAGAAGCAGGATATAAAAATGTATATGCATTAGAATTCTTTTAGTTAAATACACAGAGAAAAAAGAGTAAAATGAAATACACCACAACATCAACAAATATTAATCTCTGCCTGGTGGTATTCCTAGAGCAGATATTTCCTCATCTTTGTTTTTTTGTTTTAGTTTTCAAAATTCAATACAGTGAATGGGTATAACTTTCATAGCTAGGGAAATCAATATTTCTTTAATTTAGTAAAAATATTTCTTTTAAGAACAGATTAGTGGTTACCAGGGGAAAGGGGGAGTGGGGGGTGAGCACAAAGGGTGAAGGGGTGCACCTACAACACGACTGACAGACAATAATGTACAACTGAAATTTCACAAGGTTGTAAACTATCATAATCTTAATAAAAACTAAAAAAAGGGAGAGAGAAAAAATTTCTTTTAAATATCAGTGTTAAATTTTCAAGACTCTCAATAGCAAACTAGGTGATTTAGACAAACTCTTACTGAATAAAGCTATAAAGGTTGGACAAAATACAAAAAAAATAAGTATGTTCTTAAAAGCATCACACAGCTCAAAAGATAGTAAAAGATTGTCTGGCCAAGAGCCCAGAGAGGCCTGGAACGTAGAGAGGATGTGAGGTACTTGGGCCTCTATTGCCCTAAGTTGAGCTGCAGTTTTAGGCTTTTGGGGGCCTCAAGGGCCTATGGGAAAAAATGTTGCATTCCAGGTCCCTCCAAGTGTGGGATCAGGATGCAACCTCTGGCTGTGGGCTGTGAGCCCCAAAGGCTGAACACTACAAGTAAGAGTAAGCAGAAATAAGCTGGCCTCACAAAGATGAGATAAAATCTGTCTTCAGAGTATTCAGGAGACTGAGGAATAACATGGCCTGAATTTGGAGCAAGTGATTCTGGATTGAAAGAGCTCCCAGTCACCTGGCAAAAGCAGTAGAAAACTCACTTTCAGAAAGATGAGGACATATCCTAGACTTTAAATTAGTTTTCCCAACACAATGTCCAGCATACAAAGATAACCAGTCATATGTGAAGATAAGATCCTATGAATGAGAATGAGCAGAAAAAACAAAGAAACAGACCCACAGGGACTTTAAATAATGGAATTGTCACCTCAGGCTATAAAATAAATAGGTTTACTATGTTCCAGGAGATAAAAAGCCAGTCTAAACCATTTGGGCAGAAAACTAGAAACTATAAAAAGTGACATAACAGATGTGTAAGGGAACCAAATAGAATTTGTAGAACTGCAAAATACAATATGTGAAAATTAAAAATCCAATGAAATTTTTTCTGCCCTATCTTCTGCTTTATCTTTTTACTTTATACTTTTTATTGAGGTATAATTTACATACAGTAAAATCCATCTATTAAAAGTGCATACTTTGATGAACTATAGACGTGCAACCACCACTAGGATAAAAAGATAAAACATTTCCCCCAACATTTCAATAATCACTCTAAATGTAAATGGATTGAACTCTCCAATCAAAAGACACAGAGTGGCAGGATGGATCAAAGAACAAGACCCAACAATGTGCTGCCTCCAGGAAACACACCGCAGCCCCAAAGACAAACACAGACTCAGAGTGAAGGGATGGAAGACAATACTCCAAGCTAATAATGAACAAAAGAAAGCAGGTGTCACCATACTTATATCAGACAAAGTAGACTTCAAAGAAAAACAGACAAGAAAGGCAAAGAGGGGCAATTTATAATGATAAAAGGGACACTCCACCAAGATGACATAACACTTATAAATATATAGACACCCAACACAGGAGCACCAAAATTTGTAAAGCAACTCTTAACAAAACTAAAAGGAGACATCAACAACAATACAATAATAGTAGGGGACCTCAACACCCCATTAACACCATTGGATATATCATCCAGACAGAAAGTCAACAAGGAAATTATAGAATTAAATGAAAAGTTAGACCAGATGGACTTATTAGATATATATCGAACACTTCATCCAAAAACAGCAGGTTACACATTCTTCTCAAGCGCACACGGAACATTCTCAAGGATAGACCATATCTTGGGAAACAAAGCAAGCATCAATAAATTCAAGAGGGTTGAAATAATATCGAGCATCTTTTTTGATCACAATGCTATGAAACTAGAAATCAACTATAAGAATAAAGCTGGGAAAGGGGCAAAAATGTGGAGACTAAACAACATGCTACTGAACAAACAATGGATTATTGAAGAAATTAAAGAAGAAATCAAATATTATCTGGAGACAAATGAAAATGAAAACACGTCATACCAACTCATTTGGGACACAGCAAAAGCAATCCTAAGAGGGAAATTCATTGCAATACAGGCCCACCTCAATAAACAAGAAAAATCTCACACAAGCAACTTCAAATGACACCTAACAGAATTAGAAAAAGAAGAAAAACAAAGCCCAAAGTCAGTAGAAGGAGGGAAATAATAAAAATTAGAGCAGAAATAAACGATATTGAAACAAAAATGACAGTAGAAAGGATCAATGAAACAAAGAGTTATTTCTTCGAAAAAATTAACAAAATCGACAAACCCTTAGCCAGACTCACTAAGAAAAAAAGAGAGAAGACTCAAATAAATAAAATTAGAAATGAGAGAGGAGAAATCACAATGGATACTGCAGAAATACAAAGGATCATAAGAGGATACTATGAAAAACTATACACCAAAAAATTGGACAACCTAGAAGAAATGGATAAATTCCTAGACTCTTACAACCTCCCAAAACTGAAGCAGGAAGAAATAGAATCTGAATAGACCAATCACAAGTAAAGAAATCGAAACAGTAATCAAAAACCTCCCCAAAAATAAAAGTCCAGGACCAGACGGCTTCTCTGGAGAATTCTACCAAACATTCAAAGAAGATTTAATACCTATCCTTCTCAAACTATTCCAGAAATTGAGGAAGCTGGAGCACTCCCTAACACATTCTATGAAGCCAACATCACCCTGATCCCCAAACCTGACAAGGACAACACAAAGAAGGAAAACTACAGGCCAATATCACTGATGAACATAGATGCAAAAATCCTCAACAAAATTTTGGCAAACTGAATACAGCAATACATCAAAAAGGTCATACACCACGATCAAGTGGGATTTATACCAGGGACACAGGGATGGTTCAACATCTGCAAGTCAATCAACATGATACACTACATTAACAAAATGAGAAACAAAAGCCACATGATCATCTCAATAGATGCAGAGAAAGCTTTTGACAAGATCCAACATCCATTTATGATAAAAACCCTTAATAAAATGGGTGTAGAAGAAAAGCACCTCAACATAATAAAGGCCATATACAATAAACCCACAGCCAACATCATACTCAATGGACAAAAACTGAAAGCCGTCCCTCTGAAAACAGGAACAAGACAAGCGTGCCCACTTTCACCACTCTTACTCAACATAGTACTGGAGGTGTTGGCCAGAGCAATTCAGCAGGAAAAAGAAATAAAAGGAATCCAAATAGGCAATGAAGAAGTAAAACTCTCACTGTTTGCAGATGATATGATTGTATATATAGAAAACCCCAAAGAATCCATAGGAAAACTTTTAGAAATAATAAACGGCTACAGCAAAGTTGCAGGGTATAAAACCAACATACATAAATCAGTAGCATTTCTATACGCTAACAACGAACTAACAGAAAAAGAACTCAAGAACTCAATCCCACTCACAATCGCAACAAAAAGAACAAAATACCTTGGGATAAATTTAACCAAGGAAGTGAAAGATCTATACAACGAAAATTACAATACTTTCCTGAAAGAAATTGATGACGACATAAAGAGATGGAAAGACATTCCATGCACATGGATTGGAAGAATAAAGATAGTTAAAATGTCCATACTACCTAAAGCAATCTACAGATTCAACACTATCCCAATCAAAGTCCCAATGAGATTCTTTAGAGAAATTGAACAAAGAATCCTAAAATTCATATGGGGCAACAAAAGACCCCGAATTGCTAAAGCAATCCTGAGAAAGAAGAACAAAGCCAGAGGCATCACAATCCCTGACTTTAAAGCATGCTACAAAGCTACAGTAATCAAAACAGCACGGTACTGGTACAAAAACAGGTGCACAGATCAATGGAACAGAATTGAAAGCTCAGAAATAGAACCACACATCTATGGAAAGATAATCTTCGACAAAGGAGCTGAGGGCATACAATGGAGAAAAGAAAGTCTCTTCAACAGATGGTGCTGGGGAAACTGGAAAGCCACATGTAAAAGAATGAAAATCAACCATTCTTTTTCACCATTCACAAAAATAAACTCAAAATGGATCAAAGACCTAAAGATTAGACCTGAAACAATAAGTCTTCTAGAAGAGAATATAGGCAGTACACTCTTTGACATGAGTATCAAAAGGATCTTTTTGGACACCATAACTCCTCAGATGAGGGAAACAATAGAAAGAATAAACAAATGGGACTTCATCAGACTAAAGAGCTTCTTCAAGGCAAGGGAAAACAGGATTGAAACAAAAAACCAACCCATTAGTTGCAAAAAAATATTTACAAGTTATTTATCTAACAAAGGGTTAATCTCCATAATGTATAAAAAACTCACACAGCTCAACAACAAAAAATCAAACGACCCGATCAAAAAATGGGCAGGGGACATGAACAGACATTTCTTGAAAGAAGATATGCAGATGGCCAATAGGCACATGAAAAGATGCTCACCATCACTCATCATCAGGGAAATGCAAATCAAAACTACACTAAGATATCACCTTACACCTGTTAGAATGGCAAAAATATCCAAAACAAAAAGTGACAAATGTTGGAGAGGTTGTGGAGAAAAAGGAACCCTCATACACTGTTGGTGGGAATGCAAACTGGTGCAGCCACTATGGAAAACAGTATGGAGATTTCTCAAAAAATTAAAAATAGAAATACCTTATAACCCAGCCATCCCACTACTGGGTATCTATCCAAAGAACTTGAAATCAGCAATTCCAAAAGTCCCATGCACCCCTATGTTCATCGCAGCATTATTCACAATAGCCAAGACGTGGAAGCAACCTAAGTGCCCATCAACAGATGACTGGATAAAGAAGATATGGTATATATATATAACAATGGAATACTACTCAGCCATAAAAAAGGATAAAATCGTCCCATTCACAACAACATGGATGGACCTTGAGGGTATTATGTTAAGTGAAATAAGCCAGATGGAGAAAGACGAATTCTGTATGACTCCACTCATAGGTGGAAGTTAAACATAGAGACAAAGAGAACTGATTAGTGGTTACCAAGGGAAAGGAGCATGGGGGGAGGGCACAAAGGGTGAAGGGGTGCACCTACAACATGACTAACAATAATGTACAACTGAAATTTCACAAGGTTGTAAACTATCATAATCTTAATAAAAAGTTCAAAAAAAAGAAAAACCCATAAAACATTTCTATTACCAAAAGCTATTTCAACGGATGGTTTAATGGTAGATTACAAAACCGAAGAGAGAATTTGTGAACTAAAATGAAGAAACTAAAACCAGAAGAGACTATTCGGAGAATAATCAAGACAAGAAGACAGAAAATAAAGAAGAAAGACTAAGTGATAAGTTTTAAATATCTCTATTTTGCCTGTTATCCTGAATGAAAACATGAGGTTTTGGAATAAGGCAGATTATAATTTACATCAATAACTATATCAGTTCCCTGTGCTTAATTTCTTCCACCTTCAGGGTGACGCAATAAAGGCCATATGGTTAGGTCTGTATGTGCAAAGAGTTTTTTGCGCTACAGGAGAGAAATCCTGAAATTATGAGGCTGGCAGTTTATATAAGCTACATGATGCCCAGCTACCACCTCCTCTTTCTAAGAGAGCAGGGGAGATGGGGTGAAACATCGGCTCTCCAGTCATTTACTATCCTTCCAAATGTAAACAATTGGCTCCATGTTCCAGGTTTTGTTCCCCTGTGAAATGTAAAGGAATTATGTCAGGAAGTAAAGTAGGGAAGTCACCAATCCAGAATGCAAGCATTTGGCTTGGAGAGACAGGGAGTTTGGTGAAGATAAGTTTTGTTACTTTTTGAATGAGAGAAGATGGCTTCAGTCCTAACACTCTTTAACTTCCTTTAACTAAGTTATCAATAACATTTGCTCAGAAAGTCCTAACTATGCAGATACGTGGAAATATTTACTTCCTGATAGACAAAGACATAGAGGACATAGTGAGAAGGTCTAACAGATGAGAGAATGGGCACAGAGGCAATGTGAACAAATGATGACTGAGAATTGTTCAAAACCAATAAAAGAGGCTGCTACAGTCTGAATGTGTCCCCCCCAAATCCATATGTTGAAATCTTAACCCTCAAAGATGATAGTATTAGGAGGTGGAGACTTTGGTGCCTACACCATGAGGGTGGATTCCTCATGAGTGGAATTAGTGCCTTATAAAGAGGCTCCAGAGACACCTCTAGCCTCTTCCATCATGTAAGGACACAGCAAGAAGGCGCTGGCTATTAACAGTAAGAGAGCCCTTACCCAACCAGGTTAGTCCATGGTCCTTGACTTCCAGCCTCCAGAACTGTGAGAAATAAATTTCTCTTGTTTTTAAGCCACCCAGTCCATGGTATCTTGTTATAGCAGCCTGAACAGACTAAGACAGATGCCAACTAAATTCCAGGCAGAAAATTTTAAAAACAAAGCCACATCTACACACATTGCAGTGAAACTGCAAAAAATCAAAGATAAAGAGAAGACCTGGGTGGGCCCCGTGGCCAAGTGGTTAAGTTCGAGCACTCTGCTTTGGTGGCCCAGGTTGTCACCAGTTTGGATCCTGGGCGCAGACGTGGCACCACTCATTGGGCCACGCGGAGGTGGGCGGCCCACATAGCACAATCAGAGGCAGTCACAAGTAGAATATACAACTATGTACTGAAGGGCTTGTAAAAATTTTATTTTATTGCAGTAACATTGGATTATAACATTATATGGCTTTCAGATGTATATCGTGATATAGTTCGAATTTTGTGATTACATCATGTTCACCACCTAAAAACTAATTATAGTCCATCACTTCTCATGTGAGCCTAATCACGCCTTTTGCCCTCCCTCCTCCTCTCTTCCCCTGTGGTAACCACCAATCCAATCTCTGTTGCTATGTGTTTGTCATTGTTTTTATCTTCTACTTATGAGTAAGATCATACGGTATTTGATTTTCTCCCTCTGACTTATTTCACTCAGCATAATACCCTCAAGGTCCATCCATGTTGTCACAAATGGCCGGATTTCATCATTTCTTATGGCTGAGTAGTAGTCCATCGTGTATAAATACCACATCTTCTTTATCCATTCGTCCCTTGATGGGCACCTAGGTTGCTTCCAAGTCTTGGCTATTGTGAATAATGCTACAATGAACATGGGGGTGCACGTATCTTTATGCCTTTGTGTTTTCAAGTTCTTTGGATAAATGCCCAGCAGTGGGATAGCTGGATCATATGGTAGATCTATTCTTAATTTTCTGAGGATACTCCATGCTGCTTTCCATAGTGGCTGCACCAGTTTTCACTCCACGAGTAGTGTACAAGGGTTCCTTTCTCTCCATGTCCTCTCCAACACTTCTGGCTTCCTGTCTTGTCCATTCTGACTAGAGTGAGATGATACCTCATTTTAGTTTTGATTTGCATTTCCGTGATACCTAATGATGTTGAGCATCTTTTCATATGCCTGTTGGCCATCTGTATATCTTCTTTGGAGAAATCTCTCTTCAGATCTTTTGCCCATTTTTTTAATTGGGTTATTGGGTTTTTTGTTGTTGAGATGTATGAGTTCTTTGTATATTTTGGATATTAACCCCTTAACTGATATATGGTTTGCAAACATCTTCTTTCAATTGTTAGGTTGTCTTTTCGTTTTGTTGATGGTTTCCTTTGCTGTGCAGAAGATTTTTAGTTTGATGTAGTCCCATTTGCTCATTTTTTCTTTTGTTTCCCTTGCCCAGTCAGACATGGGACTTGAAAATATGCTGCTAAGACTGATGTCAAAGAGCATACTGCCTATATTTTCTTCTAGAAGTTTCATGGTTTCGGGTCTTATATTCAAGTCTTTAATCCATTTTGAGTCGATTTTTGTGCGTGGTGTAAGAGAAAGGTCTACTTTCATTCTTTTGCTTGTGGCTGTCCAGTTCTCCCAACACCATTTATTGAAGAGACTCTCCTTTCTCCAGTGTAGGCCCTCAGCATCTTTGTCGAAGATTAGCTGTCCATAGATATGTGGTATTATTTCTGGGTTTTTAATTCTGTTCCATTGGTCTGGTACCTGTTTTTGTATCAGTACCATGCTGTTTTGATTACTGTAGCTTTGTAATATGTTTTGAAGTCAGGGATTGTGATGCCTCCACCTTTCTTTTTTCTCAGGATTGCTTTAGCAATTCAGGGTCTTTTGTTGCCCCATATGAATTTTAGGATTCTTTGTTCTATTTCTGTAAAGAATGTTATTGGGATTCTGATTGGGATGGCATTGAATCTGTAGATTGCTTTAGGTAGTATGGACATTTTAACTATGTTAATTCTTCCAATCCAAGAGCACGGAATACCTTTCCATTTATTTGTGTCTTTGATTTCTCTCAACAATGTATTATAGTTTTCTGTGTACAGATCTTTCACTTCTTTAGTTTATTCCTAGGTATTTTATTCTTTTTGTTACAATTGTAAATGGGATTGTATTCTTACTTTCTTTTTCTGCTACTTTGTTGTTAGTGTATAGAAACACAACGGATTTTTGTATATTGATTTTGTATCCTGCGACTTGACTGTATTCGTTTATTATCCTAAAAGTTTTTTAGTGGATTCTTTAGGGTTTTCTATATATAAAAGCATGTCATCTGCAAAGAGTGACAGTTTCACTTCTTCTTTTCCAATATGGATCCCTTTTACTTCTTTTTCTTGCCTGCTTGCTCTGGCTAGAACTTTCAATACTCTGTTAAATAAGAGTGGTGACAGTGGGCATCCTTGTCTGTTTCCTGTTCTTAGAGGGCTAGCTTTCAGTTTTTCTCCATTGAGAATGATATTTACTGAGGGTTTGTCATATATGGTATTTTCCTTCTATACTCATTTTATTTAGAGTTTTTATCATAAATGGATGCAGTATCTTGTCAAATGCTTTCTCTGCATCTATTGAGAAGATCATGTGGTTTTTATTGTTCATTTTGTTAATGTGGTATATCACGTTGATAGATTTGCGGATGTTGAACCATCCCTGCATCCCTGGAATGAAACCCACTTGATCATGATGTATGATCATTTTAATATATTGTATTCATTTGCTAGTATTTTGTTGAGGATTTTTGCATCGATGTTCATCACTGATATTGGCCTGTAATTTTCTTTTTTTGTGTTGCCCTTGTCTGGTTTGGGTATCGGGGTAATGTTGGCTTCGTAGAATGATTTAGGAAGCCTCCCCTCCTCTTCAATTTTTTGGAAGAGTTTTAGAAGGATAGGTATTAAGTCTTTGAATCTTTGGTAGAATTCACCAGGGAAGCCATCTGGTCCTGGACTTTTATTTTTTGGGAGGTTTTTGATTGCTGTTTCCATCTCCTTACTGGTGATTGGTCTATTCAAATTCTCTACTTCTTCTTGGTCCAGTTTTGGAATGTTGTATGTTTCTAAGAATTTATCCATTTCTTCTAGATTGTCCAATTTGTTGGTGTATAGTTTTTCATAGTATCTCTTATTATCTTTTGTATTTCTGAGGTATCCTTTGTAATTTCTCCTCTTTCATTTCTGATTTTATTTATTTAAGCCTTCTCTCTTTTTTTCTTGGTGAGTCTAGCTAAGGGTTTGTCAATTTTGTTTATCTTTTCAAAGAACCAGCTCTTGGTTTCATTAATATTTTCTATTGGTTTTTAGTCTCTATTTTGTTTATTTCTTCTCTGATTTTTATTATTTCCTTCCTTCTGCTGATTTTGGGATTTGTTTGTTCTTCCTTTTCCAGGACCATAGATGTGCTGTTAGATTGTTTATTTGGGATTTTTCTTCTTTGTTGAAGTAGGCCTGAATTGCTATAAACTTCCCTCTTAGAACCACTTTTGCTGTATCCCATAGATTTTGGTATGTCGTATTTTCATTTTCATTTGTCTCCAGGAATTTTCTTGATTTCTCCTTTGATTTCTTCATTGACCCAATCGTTGTCGGCAGCATTTTGTTTAATCTCCACATTTTTGTGGGTTTTCTGGTTTTCTTCCTGTAGTTGATTTCTAGTTTCATACCTTTGTGGTCAGAAAAGATGCATGGTATTATTTCAATCTTCTTAAATTTATTGAGACTTGTTTTGCAGCCTAATATGTGACCAATCCTGGAGAATGTTCCATGTGCATTTGAAAAGAATGTATATTCTGTGGTTTTGGGATAGAATGTTCTATGTATATCCACTAAGTCCATCTGGTCAAATGTGTCATTTAAGGCCAGTGTTTCCTTATTGATCTTCTGTTTGGATGATCTATCCATTGGTGTAACTAAAGTGTTAAAGTCCCCTACTATTATTGTGTTACTGTCTATTTCTCCTTTTATGTCTGTTAATAATTGCTTTATATATTTAGGTGCTCCTATGTCGGGTACATAGATATCCGCAAGTGTTATATCTTCTTGTTGGATTGTTCCCTTTATCATTATGTAGTGCCCTTCTTTGCCTCTTGTTACAGTTTTTGTTTTAAAGTCTGTTTTGTCTGATATAAGTATTGCTACCCCTGCTTTATTTTCTTTGCCATTTGCATGGAATATCTTTTTCCATCCTTTCACTTTCAGTTTGTGACTGTCTTTGGGTCTGAATTGTGTCTCTTTTATGCAGCATAAATATGGGTCTTATTTTTTATCCAGGTGGCCACCTATGCCTTTTGATTGGAGCATTTAGTCCATTGACATCTAAAGTAGCTATTGATAAATATGTATTTATGGACTTTTTGTTACTTTTTTTTCTGGGTGTTTTAGTAGTTCTCTGTTCCTTTCTTTTTCTCTTGCTCTCTTCCCGTGTGGTTTGATGGCTTTCTTTAGCCATATGTTTGATATCTTTTGTGTTACTTACTTGCTTACTTATTACAGGTTTCTGATTTGTGATGACCATGAGGAACCTATATAATAGTCTATGTATATAACAGTCTATATTGAGTTGATAGACTCTTTAGCTTAACCTCTTTCTAAAAGTTCTTTTTCACTCCCCTCCTCCCTCATTTTACGTTTTTGAAATCATATATAATCTCTTGTTTTGTGTGCTCCTATCCATTACCCTCTTATCATTGAAATAGTTAATTTTAGTACATTTGTCTTTTAACCTTAATCTTATCTTCACAGCTGGTTGATCTGCTACCTTTACTATATTTTTACCTTTACCAGTGATTTTATTGCCTGTTTTTGTTGGGGGGGGGGGAGGTTTGATTTTTTTTTATCCCTATTTGTGGTCATCACTTTCCCACTTAAATAAGTCCCTTCAGCATGTCTTGTAGAACTGGTTGCTTGGTGATAAACTCCTTTAATTTTTGCTTGTCTGGGAAGCTCTTTATCTCTCCTTCCATTGTGAATGACAACCTTGATGGATAGAATATTCTTGGCTGTAAGTTTTTTCCTTTTAGCACTTTAAATACGTCATGCCATTCTCTTCTCACCTGTAGGGTTTTGGCTGAGAAGTCCACTGATAGCCTTATGGGCTTTGTATGTCATTTATGGGCTTTCTCTTGCCACTTTTAGGACTCTCTGTTTATCTTTAACTTTGGACATTTTAATTATAATGTGTCTTGGTGTGGGCCTCTTTGGGCTTATCTTGTTTGGAACTCTCTGTGCTTCCTGTACTTGAATGTCTGTTTCCTTTCTTAGATTAGGAAAATTTTCATCTATTATTTCTTCAAATAAATTTTCTGCTCCTTTGGCTCTCTCTTCTCCCTCTGGAATGCCTATAATACATATGTTAGTGTGCTTGATATTGTCCCAGAGTTCCCTTAGACTGTTCTTATTCTGTCTAATTCTTTTTTCTGTTCTGCTTTGGTGATTTCCTCTAGTCTTTACACTAACTCGCTGTTCTGTTCTTCTGTATCCTCTACTCTGCTACTGAGTCCCTCTAGTGAAATTTTCATTTCCAGTGTTGTATTCTTCATTTCTGATTGGTTCATTTTTATATTTTCCAGTTCTTTGTTGATGAGCTCACTGTGTTCATCCAGTCTTCTCCTAATATCTGTAAGCATCCTTATGAGATTTTGTTTGAGCTGTTTGTCAGGTAAGTCACTTATTTCTGTTTCATTTACTCCTTTTTCTGGGATTTTGTCCTGTTCCCTTGCTTGGAATGTATTCCTTTGCCTCCTCATTATGCCTCTTTCTCTGTGCTTATTTCTATGTATTAGGTGAGTTGGCTCTGTCTCCTGATCTTGGAGAAGTGGCCTTATGTAAGAGATGTGTTTTGAGGCCCAGCAGTGTGCTTCCCTCTCATCACCAATCCCAAAGATCCAGGAGTGACTCCTTTGTGGGCTACTTGTGTCCTGCTGCTGTGGCAGGGTTGCTCCCACTGCAGGTACCCAGGGAGTCTAGTCTTTCCTTCCTTGGCCAGCTGTTTGTAAATCCGGTTTGGGGAGCTTCAGCACCATTGGCTACAAGGTCTAACTGCACACTCCTGTTACAGTTTTCCTGTTAATTGGGTAGGTACCCAGTGTAGCTGGTTGCTAGGCTCAGGGGCTTACAGCTGCTATAGGCCTCAGGCCTACAAGGCTGTTATCAGTTCTCTTAGGAGTGCAGCTGAGTGGGGCTGGCCCTAGGCAGGGAGCACTCAATTGTTTCAGGCTTTGGAAGGTGGGGCTGATACTTTTTATGGCTATTTGTGAAGCACAGATCTTCTGCCACTGATAAGCCTTATCCCCCACAGGACCACACACACCATCAAACAGTCCTGGTCCATGCACACTGCCCAACCCCCTGTAGTGTACACCGATGTCCCACTGTAGAGGCCCCCACCTCTCCACCAATGCCCTCCACAGTTCACCTGGTCCTCACACAGGCCCTGCCTCACAGAGGCAGACACACTTGCCTGCCTGTAGAGGATCAAGGCATCCAGTCAATGCAAGCCAACAAGTAGCCTGAGGGCTTGCTGTTGGGTGGGGTGGGTCCCTAGGGCAGGAGGCCTGCCCTGGCTGAACTGGATTAAATCTGTGCTCTAGTGGGTGTGGTAGACCCCTGGGCTAACAGGCCAGGGGAAGAACCTCAATGGCGTCTGCCTGGGTCTGTGTCAGCATGCCTGGACCAGGTCAGAACAATGGCCCCTACCAACGTCTCAGTCTCCAGAGAGGTCCCTCCTCTCACCAAGATGCCCCCCCCAACCCACCAGGTGAGTCTCGTTTCACCAAAGGACTGTCAGCCTTCTCTCTGGTGATTTTATTTTGCTGAGACAGGTGAGTTTGTGCATGGGCCCTTTAAGACCTGGGTCTTTTCGGCTTTTGTCCAATAGCTTTTCTGGGGGTATCCCCACTGCAGTTAATAGCCAGTGAAGCCAGATAGTAAGACCCTCATCTCTGTTGTGCTGAGTCTGAAGGATGCTTATAGCAGTATTGCCTCCCCCTCTGGACCTCAATCCTCCAGGGAGGGCTGTGTACCTTAGGGTGGCTTCCGCCTGGCTGGCTGAGAAACTCTGTTTCTCCTGAAGGTGACTTTTTTCTCTCCGGCAGGAATTTCTGCCCCTTCTGCCTTAGTCAGGACTGTCCCTTGTTGTGGGGGTTCTTTTTATGCAGTTTTCAGTATTCTATCCAGGGTAATTTTTCCAAAAATAGTTGTAACCTGGTTGTGTTCATGGGAGGAGATGAGTTCAGAGTCTGCTTATGCTGCCATCTTGACGAGATCTCTGGAGGGCTTTGGAGAGAATAAGAAGGAAGGAGAAAAAAAGAAGAAGAAGATTGGCAACAGTTGTTACTCGTTGCCAATCTTAAAAAAAAAGAGAGAGAGAGAGAAAACCTTAAAAGAAATCTTTAGAGATGCAGCATTTAGACTGATAGCTGAATTCTCAGAAGACACAATGGAATCCAGAAGACAATGGAATGACCATCTCAGTGTGCTGAAAGAAAATAACTGCCAACATAAAAATTTTTTACCTGGAAAAAAAAATTAACAATTGATATGAACTAAAGATAAATTCAACAAACAAAATCTGAGAGAGTTCACCACCAGTATACCAGTATTCATGCTTTAATATGAAGTAAAGACAGTGTTACATATACGGGTAAATCTAAATACCCCTTGAGCAAATAAAACAATAATAATTACATCCTGATGCCCATGCACACAGGTGCACACACACACATCTTCAAACTTCTTTACTCTTTCCAGTGTTCCTCCTTCATACAGATCCAGGTTTCATCTGGAATCATTTTCCTTTTGCCTGAAGAACTTCTTTTTATGATTTCTTATACTGAAATTCTACTAGTGCTGAGTTCTCTCAGCTTCTTTCTGCCTGAAAATGTCTTCATTTTTCTTTCATCTTTGAAGTAAGTATTTTGAATGATTTTTTCTTTCAGCATTTTAAAGAAATCATCCCACTGTCTTCTGGATTCTATTGTTTTTGATGAGAAGTCAGCTGTCATTCTTATTATTGTATCCTTACAATACATATCCTTTTTCTCTGACTGTGCTTAAGACATTCTTTTTAATTTTGCTTTTCAGCAATTTGACTATAATGTGCCTTAGTATGATTTTCTTTGTATTTATTCTGCTTCAGTTTTCCTGAGATTCTCAGATCTGTGAATTGATATTTTCCATTAATTTTTTAAAATTCTCAAGCATAAACCCTTCAAATATTCCCTCTGCCCCATTTTCTTTCTCCTCTATTTTAGAGACTCCAAGTATACATATGTTACAATGTTTGATATTGACCTACAGTTCTCTGAAAGTTTGTTGTAACTTTTTCATTTATTTAAATTTTATTTAATTTTTCTCTCCATATGCATCAGTTTGGATACATTTTATTAACCAATCTTAATGTTCACTGATCTTTTCTTCTGTTATATGTAGTGTGCTGTTAAGTCCTTCAAATGAAATTTTCATTTCATTTCTAGAATTTCCATTTTATTCTTTCATAGAGATTCAGATTCTCTCCTGGAATTTCCCATCTGTTCACTAATTTTGCCCATCTTTTCCACTGAACACTTTAACAGAGTTACAATACTTATTTTAAAGTTTTTGTGTGCTAATTCCAACATCTAGGTCATTCCTTCCTGTTTTTATTGGCTATTTTTTCCTCTTGATTATGGGGTGCATCTTCCTTCTTATTTACATATCTTCTCAATTTGCTTATGTGCTCATTTGGAAAGAACTAGTGGGCAGGTGTGCCTCAAGGTAGTCTCTCTATCCTCCTTCCCTGTCCTCACTGCTACTATGAACTCAGTGAAGACTTGGAAAGAATTGATGGGTGAGTCTTCCTAGGCAGTCTCCCTCCACATTCATCCCCTGGTCTTGACCTTCACCAGGCCAGGGCCATGCAGTTGGTGAGGCCCTATGGGTGAGGACTGGCAGGTGGATGCCACTTTATGTTTAGGTCATCTCAGGATTTTACTACATCATGTCAGCTCATGTGAATTTCAGCCAGCTCAGCTAGTTTCTCAGTGAGTCTTCAAAAATTCCCCATCTATGGTGGGTTTGCTCTTCCATCCACCATACCCCTTTGATGAAAGCAGCCTCATGTCTTACTCCCCTAAAAAGGACTCTTTTCTCTCTGTAATTTAGTTCATTTTAAATTTTTTGCATCCTCGGGTCTGTGATGAATTTTTTACAACTATGATTTTGTGGCTTTTCCAGCTTACTCTCATTGTTCCAGTGAGAGTAATGGTCTCTTGCAACTTTTTATGTCCTAACTGGAAGTGGAAGCTGAAATGTTTTTCAAAAAGACTTATAAATTGAAAATACAGAGAGAAAGGGTGATAAGAAAGTTTCTGATGTTAGTAGACTCTGAGACTATCCATCTCCTCTCCGTTTCTCCATCTCCTTCACATTTAATGCTAACTTAACTCAGGGAAAATACCTTAGGTGTCTTAGCCAGGCCTTGTATCCCTGCTGAGAAAGCCCAGGAAGGCTACTGCATCCAGTGCCCATCACAAAAAAAGTCTGTCTTTAAAAGGTCATCTCTTTTAAAATGGAATTTCAGGAAATGAAATAAAAAGGAATTTACTCTTATTTCACCAAATAGGATCTCTGATATAATTTTAAGTGCCTTTATCCTCATTTCAATATATTTCCATTTCTTGGTCCATACTGGACTAGAACCAAATCTGGAAGCCTGTTTCTCTAACAAATCCACTGAGTCTGAAGAGATAGTTCAACTTTCTGCTCACCAAAAACTTGGGTATAACTAGAGTTCATGCGATTTCACATGAAGAAAAATAGGAGAAAAGGAGGCTGACATAAGAGACCCTTTGCAGCAACAATTCTTCTGAAGCAGGAGAGAGAGAATACAAAATCTGAAACACATCTCTTCTTCCCCGAGAACATTCAGTCAACTGCTCTAGGTCTTATTATGTAGAAAGATACTATGTCGATTCAGGAGGAAATTACCTAAAAACCCATACTTAAGTGGTTTTAAATATCTAGAACTTTATGGTCACAAAACTCCTTTTAAAATCTGAGGAGGAGTCACAATGCAGGAGGCTGCAGCTGCATGGACTGAGAAACTCACTAGTGCCCTCCCAGGATCAGACACACCAATCAGGACTGAAAAAGAAAAAAAGACATTTGTAGAATAGATGAGGCAATGCTTAGAAGGAAGACAGAAGGTCTAAAAGCAATCATCTAAGCTCCCAGATTAAGAAAGTAGGAAGAAAAGTGCAGCTTAAACCAAAAATAAATAGAAGACAGTGGAAAATGAAGGCAGGAATAAGAATGATGAAATAGAAAATGGACAAAGAGCAGAGACAAACTAATTAAGCCAAAAGTTGTATCATTTAAATATGTAATAAAATTGGTAAATCTCTAGACTTAGCAAGAAACAGCACAAATTACCAACATCAGGAGTTAAAGAGGAGACGTAACTAGATGTCCTAACAACACTAAAATGATAGAAAGGAATTATATAAACAAATTTATGCCGATATATTCATCAACATAATGAAATTACCTATTCCTTAAAAGAGGCAAATTACAAAAACTGGCATAAGAAGAGAGATAATCTAAGTGATACTGTATCTATGAAAGAAATTGAATTCATAATAATTTTAAAAAACCCTTTTCACAAAGAAAGCACCAGTCCAGACAGCTTCACTGGTGAAGTATACCAAACATTTAGGGAGGAAATAATAGTTTCAAAAAACGGGTGGAAGGAGCACTTCTCCTATCATTATACGATGCCAGCATTATCCTGATAAGAAAAACAGGTTCTTGCAAGAAAGGAAAACTGTAGACTAATATCTCTCATGAACAGAAATTCTTAACAAAATATTAGCAAATTGAATCCAGCAATATATATAAAAAGATAATACTTAGTGGGGTTTATCTCAGGAATACAGAGTTTGTTTAACATTTGAAAAATCAATGTAATTCACGACATTAACAGAATAAAAGAGAGAGATCATGATGATCATAAGAGACATAGAAAAAACAACAAAATTAAACAACTATTTATGATTTTAAAAACTCTCAGCAAAATATTGAAATAGAAGGGGACTTTCTCAATCTGATAAAAGGTATCTACGAAAAACCTATAGCTTCCACATATGAACAGAAAAATAAGCTGAGGAAGGAGAGTTGCCTAAAACAGGAACAGGACAGTCCAAAAAAAGAGTAATACTAGTCCCACAGGAAACCAAAAATATCTTACGATCACAAAGTCATTTATGGTACTAAATGCTCAAGTGAAGAGACAAAGTCTGCAGATAAATATCATTGGAAGGATCATGAGAAGCACGTATGAGAAGCAAGGAACAACACAGAACCAAGTGGTAAGTTATTTTGTATTCTTAACCCACTAGACACACAGATTCAAAAAAGAGCAGATTAATGGGCAAATTGACAAGAATGTCATCCAGCCTAAACCCCAGTTAAGCCACTCCTCTCCATCTTCCCACTTAACTAGAGAAACTGATGAAGAAGAAGAGAAACTGGTTCAAACCAGATTATAAGGAAGGTAAGAGTGACAGTAATGTATCTGTAAAAAAACGAGGAAATATCAGGAAAAATGTCTAAGGAACTGAACAATAAAGTGATGGAGGAAGCAAAAGAGCCTGGACACAGCAGCAGGGGCCAGACAGGCTCAGCGAGAGCCAGCGGCACAGCAGTTCCAGCGCAGTCCAATGTGGTAGACCTGTGATTTCCATGAGCATGAACTTATTGCTGTACTTCATGTGCTAAGGTGGAATACCATCGTGGTGAAGAAGATATTCTGTCAGTGCAAGGATAATAGTTTTGGAAGAAGGATGGCAGTCAGGAAAAATAAACCCATACCAAGAATAAGTGTCACTATGTTGTACACCTGAAACTAATATAATATTGTATGTCAACTATACCTCAATTAAAAAAAAAAAAAGAGTGTCTATGTCAGTGAAATCAAAATACTATCCCTTACATGTTGAAAGTGGCTCACTGATTCTCCCAAAGGATGGTGCTATACAGGGGGCACGGTGTTGGTCTCTGCTGTTGGCAGTTTGGCCACTCAGCAGGGCTGTAGGCAGATAGGCTTTAGTAAGTGGATGGTCCATGTTTTTGAGCCTAAGCACAATCTCCAACACTGTTGCCTTGGCCACTTTGATCATGAGGTCTTAGGGCAAGGACAGAGGTGACTGGGGAAAGAAGCTAACTGACACTCAGAGAACAGATTATTTAATCCACCTGATTATCAAAATCTTCCTCTGCTATAGTTACTCTTAGATGACTATTGGGCTGCAGGTGTTCACATTCTGTGGTCATCAGAGAGGTTTATCCACACACCTCTTCCCAGAATACCTCGTGATCATTTAATTGTGTCCTTTCCAAGTCCCTCACCAGCCAGCCAAACCTTTAGCCACTGCCCATGAATCACACCTCTAGTCATCTCTTCTTTGCAATGAACAGCCAGTTGCACTGTTTGAAGCTCTGCCCAGGGGAAGTATTTTCCTCCACTACTCTCCTTCAGGGCCACAACAGAATGGCCTCTTGTTCAGGCCTCGATACAAACAAACCAACTGCAAAAAGACATTCATGAGAGATTGTAAATGGAATGTGTATTGATATTAGATTTCATTAAGACAAAAGTAATAATTTGTTGGATATGATAAAGTTGTGGCACATCATGTTTTTAAAAATCGTTATCTGTTGTAAATATGTTCTGAAGTGTTTCAAGGTAAAACCATAAGATGTATGGGGAATTTTCTTTAAAGTTTTTCAACAGAAAAAACTAGAGGGATAACAAAGAAGAACAGAAGAATGATGTTTGTTGAAGCTGGGTGATGAGTTCATGGGGGTCAGTAAACTGTTCCTCTGCTTTAGTCTGTGTTTAAAACTTCACATTATAAAAAGCCTTAAAAAAATTCTAGTGAAAGCTATAGACAACCTCCCCTTGTAAATGTACCTAAAAATGTAACTTAAATGTCACCTGGTCTCACCAGCCTGTGCCCTCAAAATAGGGCCAAATTTCTATTTAGACCCAACTTAGAATGACTGTAAGCCACACCCACCCATCCGACGCCCCAGAAGCATATGCTCACCCTCTCCAGAATAAGTCCTCAAAAGGGTTCCACATATTAGACCACTGGCTAGGCTGAAGCTGGTAACCAGCCCCAGTGTTTCCCATCCTCTGGATCACCTGTTCCAGCTCCCACCTGCCTACATCTACTGCCTCAGAAGCCACTTAAAGGGGCTTAATCATTGCTGCTGTTGACAAAAAGATAAAGAAAGGCAAAGGAACCATTCCAACTTATAGGAGACTAAAATACATGACAACTAAATGCAACATGTGATCCTGAGATGGGTCCCAGACGGGGAAAAAAATGGCTATTAAGTCATTATTGAGACAGCTGAAATTTCAGTATGGACTGTGGATTAGGTGACAGTATATTAATGTTAAATTTCCAGATTTTGACCATTGCATGGTGGTTATGTTAGAGAATGTCCACACACTTAGGAAATACACACTAAATTATTTAGGGGTGTAAGAATAAAGTCCATCGGAAATATGTTATAAAGTTCCCCCCTCAACCCAGTCTTTCAGCCACATGATTTCCCTTCCAACAGGCAACAAATGTTATCTTATTCTTGGATATATCTTCCCAGAGATATTTCTTGCTTTTGCAAGCCAACACATGTTCTAACGTCTCGTTTGTACCAAAAACGGGAGCATTCTCTACACTCTGTTCTGCACTTGGCTCTTTCTCAATATGCCTTGGAGGTCATTCCATATCAAGACATGAAGTGCCTCCTCATTATTTTTTAAGACTGTGTAGTATTCCACGGGCAATGTATCATAATTTATTAAAGCAGTCTCCATTTTATGGATATTTGGCTCATTTCCAATCTTTGATTGTCCTTTATTAAGACCTGCAGGATATCAACCTTCAAGGGACCCAGGAAGATTTGGGAACAGAAGCATACAACACAAATATGATATTAATATGTCAATAATTTTGCCAGGGATTGTATTTTAAATGGCTACTAATGAGTGCAATGTTTTATGTTATTAACCAGAAAGTAGACTTGAGAATGAATGATTGGTGGGTATGAAAAAACAAGAGTGTATTTGGGGACGTCAGTGTTAAAAGCTCTCTGTCTTGACCATTAAATCTGTCTGAAAAAGCATTTTAACACAATGGGATTTTTTTTTTTCAGAACTCTATCAGATACTGAACCCAATAAATGACAATCAGGAGTAGCAGTAGAGCCACTGATGATGTTGTTATTATTGTGTCATTAATGAAAGTATTGACTGAAAAAGAGTAGGACTTTGGGTTCCTTAATAAAACACCTGAAGAAATGTAATATCTTAGAGTTAAAACAACAAATAAAGTTACCTTTCACTTCACTCTGCCAAACAAAGTCATACTGGAAGGAGAAGAAATTAACTACGCACTAAGAGTCAAGAGTAGGCATAAGTGTGTATATCCACATCTACACATACACTGAGTGTATGTGTTTTGGGGTTGTAGGATTTTTTGTTGTTGCTAATAAATATAAATTCTGTGTCCACTTTTATCTTCAATATTTTTCCTTAGTTTCTTGAATTGCAACAGATGGCAACTTAACTTGACATAGATTTAGAAAATATCCCAGGAACCCGAGGACACATATATCAATTATCTTGACCTAAAACCCTCTCTTCTTCCAGGAATCAGAGTCCAGTGTCTCTCTTTCCTTGCACACTCACCACTTTCTCTTCCATTACAATGTCCTTTTATGGGTTTTCATTCCTCCAACTTGACAGTTAGCCCTTTGAGGGTAGAAACCATAATTTAGTCATCTAGGTTGTGTAGAATCCATTCAAGCAATGGTGGTGCCAGCCCCTGCTCTCCAGAGGCAGCCCAGTAGAGTCTCTATCCACAGTGTCTGCTGTCCACCATTGCAGTGATGGTAGTGTAAGTTGCTGTATCTGTGTTTGCAGGAGTAGCGTTGATGTCCCCATGGAAGCAGTTGGCACATGATTTAGGGCATTGTATCTGAGCATGGAGCCATCAAACCTAGTTTTTTGGCTTTATTGGTCAGAATAGGCCAGGCCATTCCACGAAACAAATAAACCCTGACATCTCAGCACCTAACCATAACCAGGTTTATTTCCCAGTCACAGGCAGGTCCACACAGGTTGGACAGCTCACCTGGGCAGTACTAATCCAGGCAGTGACTTGGGGCCTGAGCTGCTTCTGTAGTGTGGCTTCACTGTCTCAGATTCCTTCTCTTTCACAGGAGAGTGAAAACCAAAGATCTGGCAAGAAATTTTAGGGCCAGGCCTGGAAGTGCTATACATCATTCCCCCACTCTCCATTGCCCTAAGTGGAAGGTGAGAAATATCATCTTCCTATGTGGTTAGAAACATGAAATGGGATCGGGGAGCATCCAGCCAGAATCCACCTTCTCAGAGATTCCATGGTCCACTTCTTATCCTTCAGAAATCCATTTCTGATTACACCAGCCCAGGTTGGTTTCTCTATCTGTGCCTAACCTCCCTGACTGATACACAAATTGGAGGCACAATAGAATGCAGAGGTCAAGAGCACACACCTGTGCTCCAGCTCCAGGCTCTTGCCCTGCTAAATGGCGTGCTGCGGCAGGTGACCGGGTCTGCTCCTCCATAAACTCCAGATAATAGAGTCTCTAGCTCGTGAAGTTGTTGTTAAGGGTTAAGTAAATAATGTGAGGGCAGTGCCTAGAACAGTGCCCGCGCTGCACTCAGCGCTCAATGATGTTACCTATCATCCATCCTCCCCACAGGATCCAACCCTGAGACTTCTTGAGAGGGGGTACTCAGAAAGACTTGAATGAGTGAAAAAATTTATGATTGTAGAAGAGGACTGGACAAAGGAAGGGACCTTAAAGGAAAATGAGTTTCTCCAGGCAGGACAGCTGTGTTTTCTTTAATTAACACATGCTGAGCCCCATAGAAAGGGCCCCCGGGACCTGAGCATCGCTGTCGTGTGCTCCAGGGAGCCTCCTTGCCTGAGTCCAGACAAGCTTCTCCTTTTAAAGTCCTACCTTTAGGAGTTTGATGTGCAGCCAGCAGGCCCAGGTGTCTGTGCCCAGGCTGTCTTCCAGCTCTGGGGCAGGTGTGGAGGTTGGCAAGCCCATGGGAGCCATGCCTGTGTGGAGAGAGCAATGCCACTGGCCAACCCCTGCCAGGCAGGGCCCGGGCTTGGGCTTAGCATGTGCAGAGGGGAAACGGCTGTTGTGAAATCCCAGGTACAGGCTGAAGACCCTCCTCTAAGTGCAAGGGCATTGGGCTCACAGGATATTTGTAGCACAGCAGCAGTGAGCAGGCCTGCATTGGCTCCAGCATTTGCCAAGTCACTTGCTGAGGCTGTGAAAATCCCATCCCTTGTTTCTCCACCAACATCTCCTCTGTTAGTGCAAGGACCACTCTGCAAAAGAGGCAGTCTCCTGTGCCAGAGCCCAACAGACCCAGACCCCCACCCTCAGTGTGCTCCCATGGAGGACACAGCAGTGGTGGGGAAGGTCTCTTTGTGGGACAGTTATAAAATTGCTGGGTGATAAGCCCTCCCTCTGGAATGTGGCCCTTCTTGCCAAGAACAACTCCAGTATGTTGAAAAATGAGTATGTTTCAGGCTGAGCCTTCTTTCGCTGGAGAAATGTTTTCCAAATATGAAAGGATAAAGCTTCCTATTTTGAGCATCTCTTCTTAAAGGGTGACAGCCCAAGTTCTCACTAAAACAACAGTAGCGTGCAGCAGAAAAAAGTGCAGGAAGTGGGGAGAAGAAGTGGAGGCATGGATGTGGTGGACTGGATGACGTGGCCAAGGCAACAGACATTGACACTTTCAGCATCAGGCATTCATTCAACAGGCTGGGCCCATCTACTACTGGGGGTCAGGGTGCTGAAGCAGCAATGGGCCAGCACTGGGAGTCTAGATCTGATTTTGTCACTTACTAGTTGTGGAGCCTTGGTCCATGTTAACTGTCTGAGCCTCGGTTTCTTCCTTTGCCAACTAGAGAGAAAACTCCTTACTCAGACTGCTTCACAGGATTCTGACGAATTAAAAAGAAAAAGCCCATGAAAGCACTTCATAACCCAGAAACAGTTGTTTTCAGACAAAGCATTGTTATCATTGTGGTTGTTAAGATAAATCTTAGCTCTCCAGGAACCACAAGCCAGTGGCAGAAATAAAGTACCCAAAACAGTTAAAGTGGCAGTCTATACTCAGCACAAATAGTGTCATCAAAATTACATGGAGTAAGTTTTCTGAAGAAAGAGAGGTAAAGAATGAATCATATAGAACAAATTTCATGGAAGTGGTAGGAAGAATTGAAATGGGCCCTGGAAAAAGAAAACGTTGTGGAGACATTGGAAGTAAACCATTAATAGTGTGTGTATGCGTGCATGTGTGTTTTAAGCAGAAAAGCTCATCCAGGACATGCACCATGCCAGGCTAGAGACACACGCTCAAAATATGGAGGCTGAGGAAGGGGTATAAAGCAGGGGTTGGTAAACTGTAGCCCCACAAACCAGCTTTGGTATGGCATACAAGCTAAGAATGGTTTTACGGTTTTAAATGCTACACACCTGTCAGAATGGCCAAAATCAAGAACAGTGACAGCAGCAAGTGCTGATGAGGAAGTGGAGCAACAGGAACTCTCATTCACTGAGGGTGGGAACACAAAATGGTACAGCCACTTTGGAAGACAGTTTGGCAGTTTCTAACAAAACTAATCATACTTTTACCATATGATCAAGCAATCACACTCCTAACCAAAGGAGTTGAAAACTTATGTCTACACAGAAACCTGCACATGGATGCTTATAGCAGCTTTATTCATAATTGCCAAAACCTGGAAGCAAACAAGTTGTCCCCAGGTAGGCAAATGGATTTTTTAAAAAACCTGTGTTTTTTTAACATTCCAGAAGATGGAATGCTAGTTAGCATGAAAAAGAAATAAACTATCAAGCCATGAAATGACATAGACCAATCTTAGATGTATATTAGTTATTGAAAGACACCAAAGTGAAAAGGCTACATACTGTATGATTCCAACTATATGACACTCTGGAAAAGGCAAAGCCATGGAGACAATAAAATATCAGTGTTTGTCAGGGGTTGGGGAGAGAGAAGGATGAATAGGTGGAACACAGAGGACTTTTAGAGCAGTGAAAATATGCTGTATACTATAATGGCGGATACATGTCATTATACATTTGTCCAAACCCATAGAATGTACAACACCAAGAGTGAACCCTCATGTAAACTATGATTCTGGGTGATAATGATATGTCAATATAGGCTCATCAATTGTAACAAACACACCACTCTGCTGGGGGGTGTTGATAATGGGGGGGGGGGGGCTGGCCTGTGCATGTGTAGGGGCAGAGAATATATGGGAAATTTATTTACCTTCCCCTGAATTTTGCTGTGAACCTAAAACTGTTCTTAATAAATAAAGTCTATTGAAAAAATGTTATAAGGAAGAAGAAAAAAGAAAAGGAAGAGTGACATAGAACTTAGAAGTCACACAAAGCCTAAGGTACTTACTATCTGGCCCTTTACCAAGAAGGTTTACTGACCCCTGGTCCAAAGGATGAACATCTAGACTGAATGACAATGGAA
Source organism: Equus przewalskii (assembly GCF_037783145.1). Lineage (NCBI taxonomy): Eukaryota > Metazoa > Chordata > Mammalia > Perissodactyla > Equidae > Equus > Equus przewalskii. Next base: position 65,102,907 of record NC_091831.1, read on the forward strand.
ATACAACACAACCAAATTTATGTGATGCAGCTAGGCAGTGCTGATAGGAAAATTCATGGCACCAAATTAAATGCTTACATTTAGGAAAAGGCTCAAATCAACAGTCCAATATCACACAAAAAGAAATTAGAAGAAGAGCAAACTAAACCAAAAGCAAGCAGAAGGAAAGAAATAATAATGATAATAGCAGAAATAAATGAAATCGAAAACAGAAAAATATAGAAAATCAACAAAACAAAAACTGTTTCTTCAACAAGAGCAGTAAAATTGACAAACTTCTAGTAATACTGATAAAGAAAAAAAGAGAGAAGACACAAATTACCAATATCGAGAATGAAACAGAGGATATCACTACAGACCCTGCAGACATCAAAAGGGTAATATGGGAATACTACAAGCAACTCAATACACATTAATTTGACAAGTTAGATGAAATGGACCAGTTCCTTGAAAAGCACAGATTTACACAAATCATCTAATACAGCATGGATAATCTAAATAGCCCTATAAAACTATTAAGAAAATTGAACTCATAGTTTTAAAACTTCCAAAAAAGAAATTTCTAGGCACAAATGACTTCACCACTAAATTCTACCAAACACTAAAAGAATTAACACTAGTTCTATAGAATCTCTTCCAGAAAATAGAAGATGACAGAACTTGCCAGTTCATTTTTTCCAGCTTTATTGAGGTATAATTAACAAATAAAAATTGCATATATCTAATATGTACAAGGTGATGATTTGATATATGTACATATTGTGAAATAATTATCACAATCAAGTTAATTAACATATTCATCACTTCACATAGTCACCACTTTGTGTGTGTGTGGCAAGAATACTTAATTAAGATCTACTCTCTTAGCAAATTTCAAGTATACAATACAGTATTATTAACTATAGTTACCATGCTGTATATTAGATCCCCAGAACTTATCCATTTTATATCTGAAAGTTGGTACCTTTTGACCAACATCTCCTCATTTCTCGCAGCCCCCAGCCCCTGTCAACCACCATTCTATGCTCTGCATCCATGTGTTCTACTTTCTTAAAGTTCACATGTAAATGAGATCATGCAATCTTTGTCTTTTTGGGTCTAACTGATTTCACTTAGAGTAACATCCTCCAGGTTGATCCATGTTGTTGCCAATGGCAGGATTTCTTTCTTTTTTATGGTGGAATAATATTCCATTGTATATATGCAATGGAATATTTTTTATCCATTCATCTGTCAATGGACAATTAGTTGTTTCCACATCTTGGCTATTGTGAATAATGCTGCCATGAACATGGGGTGCAGATATCTTTTCAAGATTAATTTTACAAAACCAGTATTACTCTGATGCCAAAAACAGACAAATACATTCAAAACACAAAAACAAAAAAATCCCAAGAAACAAAAAACCAGATCAATATCCCTCAAAAATCCTTAATGAAGTATTAGTAAAGAGAATTCAACAATATATTAAAAGAATTATACACCATGATCAAGTAGGGCTATTCCAGGAATGCAGAGCTGATTCAATAATTGAAAATCAATCAATGCAATCTACCATATTGACAAGTTAAAGAAGAAAACCCACATGATCATATGAATTGATGAAGAAAAAGCATTCGACAAAATTCAACACTCATTCATGATAAAAATTCTCAGAGTACTACTAATAAAGAACTTCCTCAACTTAATAAAAAACTGGTTTTTTTGAAATGATAAACAAAATTGACAAGCTTTAGCTAGACTAAGAAAAAAAGAGAGAAGACATAAATAAATAAAATCAAAAGTGAAAGAGGAGCCATTGTAACTAATACCACAGAAATACAAAGATTCAAAACAGACTACCATGAACAATTATGTATCAACAAATGGGAAAACCTAGAAGAAATGGCATAATTCCTAGAAATATACAACCTTCCATGACTAAATCATGAAGAAATGGAAAATATGAACAGACCAATAATGAGTAAGAAGCTTGAATTAGTAATCAAAAATCTCCCAACAAAGAAAAGCCCAGGACCAGATGGCTTCCCTGTGAATTGTACCAACATTTAAAGAAGAATTAAGGTCAATCCTTCTCAAACTCCTGCAAAAAAATTGAAGAGGAGGGAACACTCCTAACTCAGTTTAAGAGGCCAGAATTAACCTGATAGCAAAGCCAGAAAAAAACTACAGACCAATATTCCTGATGAATTATAGATGCAAAAATTCTCAACAAAATAATAGCAAATAGAATTCAGTATCACATTAAAAGGGTCACACACCATGATCAAGCTGGAATTATCCCTGGGATGCAAGGATGGCCTATAACATACTCACATCAATAAATGTGCTACATCAAATTAACAGAATGAAAGATAAAAATCATATGACCATCTCAATAGATGCAGAAAAAGCATCTGAAAAAGTTCAACATCATTTCATGGTAAAAACCCTCAACAAATTGGGTATAGAAGGAATATACTTCAACATAATAAAGGCCATATATCGCAAGCCCACAGCTAACATCACACTCAACGGTGAAAAGTTGAAAGCTTTTCCTCTAAGATCAGGGACAAGACAAGGGGGCCCACTCTTACCACTCCTACTCAACATAGTACTGGAAGTCCTAGCCAGAGAAATTAGGCAAGAAAAAGAAATAAAAGGCATCCAAATCAGAAAAGAGGAAGTAAAGTTGTCTCTGTTTGTAGATGACATGATCTTACATAGAGAAAATCCTACAGACACCACCAAACACTCTTAGAACTAATAAACAAATTCAGTAAAGTTGCAGGAGATAAAATCAACATAAAGAAATTAGTTGTGTTTCTCTGTACTAACAGTGTAATATCTGAGAAAGAAATAAAGAAAACAATTCCATCAGTAGCATCAAAAACAGTAAAATACTTAGAAATATACTCAACAAAGAAAGTGAAAGATTTGTACGCTGAAAACAAAATTTTGATGAAAGAAATTGAAGAAGACACAAACAAGTGGAAAGATATCCAGTGTTCATGGGTTGGAAGAATTAGTATTGTTAAAATGTTCATACTACCCAAAGCTGTCTATAGATTCAGTGCAATCCAAAATTCCAGAGGCATTTTTCACAGAAATAGAGAAAACAATCCTATGATTTGTGAGACCACAAAAGGTCCCAAATAGCCAAAGTAATCTTAAGAAAGAAGAACAAAGCTGGAGGCATCACACTTCCTAATTTCAGACTATATTACAAAGCTATAGTGATCAGAACAGTATCTTACTGGCATAAAAATAGACATATAGACAAATGGAACAGAAACAAGAACCAGAAATAAACCCTCACATATATGGTCAACTAATATTTGACAAGAGCCTCAGGATACCAAATGGGAACAGGAGAGTCCCTTCAATAAATGGTGTTGGAAAAACTGGATTAACCACACAGAAGAATGCAACTGGGCCCCTATCTTGCATCACTCACAAAAATTAACTTGAAAAGGATTAAAGATTTAAACATAAGACCTGAAACCTTAAAACTAGAAAAAAAACATAGTGAAAATCTCAAATTCCTTGACATTGGTCTTGGCAATGATATTTTGGATATCACACCAAAAGCACAAGCAATAAAAATGAAAAAGCAACCTACAGAATGGGAGAAAGTATTTGCAAATCATATATCTGATAAGGGATTAATAACCAAAGTATATAAAGAACTTGTAAACTCAATAGCAAAAAAAAAAAAAACCCAAACAATACAATTTAAAAATGGGCAGAGGATATTTTTCCAAAGAAGACATAAATTGGTCAACAGATACATGAAAAGATGTTCAACATCGCTAATCATCAGGGAAAAACAATTCAAAATCACAATGAGATATCACCTCACACCTGTCAGGATGGCTTTTATCAAAAAGACAAGAGATAAGTGTTGGCAAGAATGTGGAAAAAAGGGAACCCTTGTACTCTGTCAGTGGGAATGTGAACTGGTACAGCCATTCTGGCTAACGGTATGGAAGCTCCTCAAAAAATTAACCTATCATATGATCCAGCAATCTCCTACCTCCAGGTCGATATCTGAAGAAAACAAAATCAGTATTGTGAAGAGATGTCTGCACTCCCATGTTCGTTGCAGCATTATTCACAATAGCCAAGATATGGAAACAACTTAAATATCTGTTGACAGAAGAACGAGTAAAGAGGATGTGGTATGTCTATATATGATGGAAATTTATTCAGCCATGAGAAAGAAGGAAATCTTTCCATTTGCAACAACATGGATGAACCTAGAGGACATTATGTGCCAGAGGAAGACAAATACTGTATAACCTCACTTATATGTAGCATCTAAAAAAAAAAGTTGAACTCACAGAAGAATAGAGTAGAATGGCGGTTAGCAGGGCCTTGGGGCAGGGGAAATGGAGGGACGCTGCTCAAAGGGTACAAGCCTTCAGTTATAAGATGAATGAGCTCTGGGGATCTAACAAACGGTATGGTGACTAAAGTTAACAATACTGCACTGTGTACTTAAACTGCTACAAGAGTAGACTTTTAGCATTCTCACAAGAACAACAATAACAAAAGTAACTGTGAGGTGACAGATGTATTAAGTTGATTGTGGTAATCATTTCACAATGTATATGTATGCTAAATCATCACATCCTTCACTTTAAATATACATAATTTTACCTATCAATTATACCTCAATAAAGCTGGAAAAAAATAAGGGACACCTATAAAAAATCTACAGCTAACATCTTACTTAATGGCAAAAGATCAAACGTTTTCCCCGTAAGATCAGGTACAAGATAAGGATTTCTTCTCTGACCACTGCTAGTTAACATAGTGCTGAAAGTTCTAGCTAGTGAAATAACATAAGAAAAGGAAATAAAAGCATAAAGACCAGAAAAGAAGACGTAAGATTGTCCCATTTGCAGATGACATGATAATCTACATAGAAACCCCCGGGAATATACCAAAACGAAACAATCAAAAAAGAACACCCAACTCCTGGAACTAGTGGTAAGATTGTAAGATACAAGTTTAACATACAAAAATCTATTGTAATACTATATACCCATGGAAACTGAAATTTTAAATACTTACCATTTACAATTGTTAAAATTTTTTTACATACTTAGGTGTAAATATAACAAAACGTATACTGGACTGAATGCAAAACATGACAAAATGCCAATAAAAAAATTAAGAATGTTCTAAATAAATAGAGAGACACAGCATATTCATTGATTAGTATGCTCAACATAGTATTGGAATATATATATATTTGGAAATAAGGAATAAAGTGGGAGGAATAGCTCTACCCCATTTCAAGACATTATATAGCTACAGTAATCAAGACTGTGTGATATTGGTGGAGTGAGAGAGAGACATATAGATCAATGGAACAGAATAGAGAACCCAGTAATAGCCTCAGACAAGTACAGCCAAATGATTTTTTTTTAATGTGCAAAAGCTATCCAACGCAGGAAGAACGGTACTTTCAATAAATGGTGGTTGATGGGACCAGCCCAGTGGCATAGTAGTTATGTTCCCGTGCTCCGCTTAAGTGGCCCAGGATTCATAGGTTCGGATCCTGGGCATGGTCCCAGCTCCACTCATCAGGCCATGCTGTGGCATCATCCCACATAAAATAAAGGAAGATTGGCACAGATGTTAGCTCAAGGCCAATCTTCCTCAAAAGAAGAAAACAAATGGTGTTTGAGAAACTAGACATCTTTAGGCAAAAAAGTTAAACTTGATTTAAACCTCAAATCTTATATGAAAATTAACTCAAAATGGGTCATTGATTTAAATGTAAAACTCAAAGACTTCTAGAAGAAAACATAGGAGAAAATCTTCAGCACTTAGGGCTTGGTAAAGAATTCTTAGACATGACACCAAAAAAAGGAGTTCTTAGACATGACAATCCATAAAAGAAAAAAATTGATAAATAGTACTTCATCAAAACGAAGAGCTTTTGTTTTGTAAAAGACCTTGTTAAGAGAATGAAAAGGCAAGCTATAGACTGGGAGAAAATATTTAGAAATCTTATATCTAACAGAGGACTCATGTCTAGAATATATAAAGAGTGCTCAAAATTCAACAGTAAAAAAAAAATACAAAGAATCCCATTGGAAAATGGGCAAAAGACATGAAGAAATACTGCAGCAAAGATGACATACAGATGACAATAAGCACATGAAAAGACGTTCAACATGAGTAGCCATCAAAGAAATGCAGATTAAAACCATGATGAGCTATCACTACATGGGGAGGCTGAAGCAGTTAGAATTTGCAAGGCAGAGTACTGGAGAGGAGGGAGCTCCACAGAGAACGAGCCCCAGAAATCTGCACGGGGTGCACTTGAATCTTTAGCTAAATATGAATGTGTGCATGCACAGCGTCAAACTCAGTGAAGCTGGACGGGAACAACTCCTAGGGCAAGGACACTTCCAGGGAGCTCTAAGCCAGACAGCTCTGAGAGCTCACACAGCGCTGGGATCATCTCAATGCCTACAAGCCAGAGTGGAGCCACTTTGTTGAATACATACGGGATTTAGTAGAAATCCCAGAAGAGCCATGTCTTAATAGTATGGCTAAGCAACTCTAGAGCAGGATAATCTAGAACTGCCCTTTAAAAGTTTGAAAAAAATCTTCAAAAGGATTGAGATGAACCATGAGTATCTTAACAGCCTGCCACAACAAAACCAAACACTCTTTAATGCAACAAAAGACAGCACTGATAAACATAAGATTAAAAATGCACAATAAAAGGGGCTGGCCCCGTGGCCGAGTGGTTAAGTTCGCGCGCTCTGCTGCAGGCGGCCCAGTGTTTCGTCGGTTCGAATCCTGGGCGCGGACATGGCACTGCTCGTCAGACCACGCTGAGGCAGCGTCCCACATGCCACAACTAAAGGAACCCACAACGAAGAATACACAACTATGTACCGGGGGGCTTTGGGGAGAAAAAGGAAAAAATAAAATCTTTAAAAAAAAAAAAAAAAAAAAAATGCACAATAAAAATTACCAGGTCGATGAAGAAGAAAGAAAGTGCTACCTGTAACCAGAGGGGAAATCACTTAATGGATAAAAAATCCAATCACATATATGATGGGAGAACAGCAAAGTGACAGGAGCCAACTGAAAAGAGCACCCAACAACCAGGCCTGGGACAACTTAAACACGAAAACATAGTAATAGTAACGGATTATAACCCATAGAATAAAATAAATATCCGAGAGTCCACACTGATATAAATAATGAATAAATGGAGGAGAAGAGATAGCTCTTCCTTTGAGTAAAATTCGATTTATACATGTAGAAGGAATGATGAAAATAGAAAATCACCATTTGGGAAATACTCTGTTAATAATTATTGCTGGCAAGAATCTTCAATGGATACTAAAATTAGTGGCAAAAGTATGAAAAAAAGGAGATATTCGGTCTCAAACTATATCCCCAGAAAGATATTTATTATAAAAGGGAAATCGTAACTTTACAGTGGACAAATCTGGTGACACCACCTTAAGCAAATGCTGAAAGTTAACAACACAAGTAATAAAACACACTGACGTCTTGTATCTCTTGATAAAACGCACTAAGAGGGCACAGCATGACTTCTGCAGTGTTCCGGCCAAAACTGCGAACCTCAACCTAATCAGGAGACAGTATCAGACAAAGCCAAATTGAGGAACATTGTGCAAAAGAATGCTATACAAAAGTGTCAAAGTCATGAGCTGCCTCGAATTTGTAGGAGACTGAGGAAATGCAAAGTGGGGTCTGGGATTGGATTGTGGGCCAGAAAAATCACATTAGAAGGCAACTGGCAAAATCTGAATAAGGTATGCAGATTTGTTAATAGTATTGAATCTATGTTAATTTCCTGGTTCAGATCATTGTACTATGGTTATGTGAGATGTTACAAAAATTACAGTAGGGGCCAGCCCCGTGGCTGAGTGGTTAAGTTCACGCGCTCCACTTTGGTGGCCCAGGGTTTTGCCGTTCGGACATGGCACCTGTGCGTGGACATGGCCCTGCTCATCAGGCCATGCTGAGGCAGTGTCCCACATAGCACAACCAGAGGCACTCACAACTAGAATATACAACTATGTACTGGGGAGCTTTGGGGAGAAGAAGGAAAAAAAAGAAGATTGGCAACAGTTATTAGGTCAGGTGCCAATCCTCAAAAAAAAAAAAGAATCCTACAGTCATCATCACACAGAATAATGAAAAATCAAATTCTTTCTCCCCTAAGATCAGGAGAATGTTCTTACCAGTTTTATTCAATATTTTACTGAAGACTCTATCCATTACAATAGGGCAACGAGAGAGAAATAAAAAGATATACAGATTAGAAAAGAAGTAAAATTGTCTTTATTCACCACTGACATGATTACGTATGTAGAAAATCCTTAAGAATATATCACAAAGCTAAGAGAATAAGAGTTTAGCAAAGTTGCAGGATACAAGGTCAATATATGAAAATCAATTGTATTTCCATATACTACATACTAGCAACAAACAGTTGGAAAAATGACACAAGAGCAGCCAAAAATATGAAATATTTGAGGAATAAATTAAAATACATGCAAGATCTGTACATTAAAAGCCTACAAAACATTTCTAAAATTTAAAAAGATTTGACTAGATATACCATATTTATTGACTAAAAGTCTCAATATTGTTAAGATGTCAATTTTTCCCAAATTGATCTACAGATTCTACATAATCCTTATCAATATCCCAGCAGCCTTTTTGTAGAAATCAATAAGCTAACTCTAATATTTATATGGAACGCAAAGAATATGTAATAGAATTTTGGGGACTCGCACTACCTGATTTTAACTTTTACTCTAAAGCTATAGTAATTAGCAAAATGGGGAATTAGCTTGGAGGTAGCCATGTAGATTGATGGAGTTATAAAGGCCAGAAATGGACTCCACACATATATGGCCAGTTGACTTTCAATAAAGGTGCCAAGATAATTCAGTGGGGGAAAGAAGAGTCTTTTCAATAAATGGTGCTGGAACAACTAGATACCATTATTAGTCTGGGGGGAAAAAAAAAGCATCTCAACTCTTACCTCACGCCAAACAGAAAAATTAACTTTGGTTGCACTGCAGAATGTTTATAACAACTTTATTCATAATAGCCAAAATTTGGAAACAACCCAAACCAAAACAAGTGAATGGATAATCAAAGTCTTGTATATCCAAACAATAGACTATCGTTCAGCAATTAAAAGGAACCAAGTATTGATAAGTGCAACAACATGCATCTCGAAAACATTATGCTGAGAAGTCAGACACAAAAGAGGACATACTGTATAATTCTATTTATATGAAATTCTAGAAAGGTAAAGCTAATTTGTTGTACTAGAAAGCAAATCAGTGGGTCTGGAGCTGGGTTGGGGGTCGGGGTGAGGGTGGGGACTGACCTCAAATGGACTAAAGGAAATGTCCTTTATCTGGATTGTGATGATGGTTACAAAGTATAAACATTTGTCAAAGCTCTTCAAACCGTACATTTTATTGTATGTAAATTAAACCTCAATAAAGTTGCTTTTTAAAAATGAACTATAAATATTATAATTTTCTGCTCATGCCTTCATATCTCTATATGTAGATACATCATCCCCTCTATCTGTGGTCCTCAAAAACGTCAGTCAACTGGGAGGCTTGTTAAAAACTCATCTTCCCGAGGCCCTCCCCAGGAGTAGGAGGGGGACCTGGCACTTGGCATTTGAAACAAGTATCCTAAACGGTACTGAACTCAGATCACACTTCGGAAAACTTGCCCTAAGTGGACTTTGGCGTTAGATTTTTTTCTCCTAGATCAGAATTATCAGGTAAGAACATCTTTGAGATGCCCTCAGGTGCAGCATTTCCAGTTTAGGGCTGTAGGTGACACTGGAGCTATTGTGGCAGACTGTGAAATGCAGTTAAATAGCCGTTGCCTATTCAACCTTTCCAGCTGTTGAGGACCAACAGAAAGTTCTTGAGTAACTGTCATCGGCAATTGGTAGGCTTAGCCCCACCCACGTTGCCAGGGCAACCAGGCCTGCCAAGACTGGGGCAGCCTCCCAGGTCCAAGTTTCCAGGGCAACTAGGTCCAGTGAAGAGAGGAGGGCAGGGAGAAAGAGCCCACAAAGAAGCACTCCGGGGCGCTGCTCCACTCCCTGAGGCCGGAAAGACGCTTAGGGATGGGGAGAAAGGGAAACAGGTAGTCCCTACAAGGGTTTAGAGAGCCAGGGCCTATGGGACCCTAACATGGGTCCCATAAATGCAGGAGCCTTCTGAAGCTGTCTTTCAGAAGCTGGGTTAGAAGGAGGCCTCAGAGCTGTTGCCAGGTCTGGGAGGAGCCGCCATCAGAAGCCACTGCTGAGGAGAAAGTCCTTCTGCTCAGTCCTGAAGGGAAGAAAGCTGTGCTACCATGAGTCCCAGCTCGGGGTGGCCCAGGTTTCTCATACAGGGAATAGATGAAATGGAGGATTCAGCTAAAGCTTCAAACTGACCTATGTAAATACATTAAAATATAATAGAACCAAAGCTCGTTAACACAAAAAGTAGGGGGAGGCGGGGATTCAGGCAGTGGAGAGGAGGGGAGAAATGTAATCCCAAAGAATTAGCCTCAGGAGGCTGGTAACTAACTGCACAAAATGTAGCTCTGAGCTTCTTGCCAGCAAAAGCAGAGAAGGGAGTAGGTGGGTGACATGAGCTTCTTTGACTAGTAGAAGGAAGCATCAGTACCAATTTTCAGGAAAGGAAATTGACTTCCTGATATCTGAGCAAGACAGCAAGCCACAGCTTCTCTGTTTTTCTTTATACTTGAAACAGGGTTTTGGCATCCATAGCACAGGGAGCTCTTACCTCAAAGAAATGACAGAGAGGAGTACCAAATCAAGGAGAATGAAGAGTTTAGCTCAAAAGGAAGAACAAGGTTGACCAGAAGCTATTGCCTTGAAGCTAATGAAGACCCCACACTTGCAGGGCCTCTCCTCAAGTTCTCTGCCCTTTTTCTGTCCACCCAGGGCAAACTGTATAGACTTAGTTTTTGCTTTCATTGATTTTATAAATTCAAAAAGATTCATGGACACAGAAAGGGATTTAGAAACAAAAGGAAAAGTAGTGAGTGCTCTCCTCAAAGCCTCGCCCTTTGGAAAGCTAGCCTGGGGAGCACTTCAACCTCTTTTCAGACCACAGCTTGCTGGGGAAGCCGGGAAAGAGCTGGCGGGCAGGATCAGGAGCATAGGGAATGGCTCGTCAGCTGCTGTGGAGGGGTCCAGTGGGAGAGGGTGGTGGGCTAGGCACCAGGAAGAAATTCAGACTCCCCTTGTCCCCTCACTGTCAGTCTTGAGGCTTGGCTGATGTTCTCTCCCCTCCCAGCATACCCAGAATGCCCTGCTGGGATGTGGGAACACTGTGGGTAAAAAGCCAGTCTGGGAACACTCTGTTTGTACTTCTCTTAGGGTACTTACTTTACCTGCCTCCTTTCACAGCCATTTGTACTTAATCCTCCCAAAGACATGTCCCTTGATGCCAAGTGCAAAATCTTCCCTTCCTCTGCTCCATCCAGGAGCTCTTAAGTTTTGCACAAAATACATATCAACATACTCTTGGGGATTTGATCCAAATGGAAGTAAAAGAAGTAGGAGACAGTGTAGCTCTGAGCATGTTTCCAATCCTATTGTAACAAGAAATTTGTAAGCAAACTCAGCCCCACAGATCAGTTAAACAGCAAATGAGTTGCCATGGTCAGGAGCTGAGAGGGGTGCAGGTTTTATGTGGGCTGGAAGTTTATAAAATCGGGAGATCTTCTTTAAGAAAAATAATGCAAGATTACAAATACGAAATAAGGCCCAGAGCTAGTGAGTGTGGGGCACTGAAGGTTAAGCTTCAAGAACTTCAAGGGCAAATAGCCTGTGGTCTTCATAAGCAGCTGGCGAAGGTGTCAAAGAGATGGGACTTGAGCCTGGTGAGCCTTGAAGAACAGACAGGATTTGCAAAGACCAAAAAAATGGGCTGTGGAGCAGGATGAAAAAAGAGATTTAAGAATGCCAGAGTCCTGCTGGGGAGCCATTGAGCAATCAGCTGGACAGGAACTTTGCAAAGTACAGGTGAAAAGAGGAAGGCTAAGAATCTGCTAGTCAGATTGGGGAGGCCTTGAGTGCAGGCTAAATCATCTGAGTAGTATTTCACCGGTTACAGGAACCACGGACATTTTTATTTGTTAAATGTTGACTGACTTGAATAAAGAAATGTTTTAGGAAGGTTAGCCTGGTTGTAGAAGGCAATGAAGCAGAAGTCTTTTCACAAGAGTCCAGGTTTGGGTGACAAAGGCCTAAACCTAGGTTGTAGCTGTGTGGAGGTAAAAAGAAACAACCAGCTCAACGATGATTTCGGGATGAAGAGGGGAAGGATTCCAAGATGACTGAGCTTTCTGCTGAGGTGTAGAAAATGACTGTACCATTAGAAGAAATGGGAAGGTCAAGAAGGAGGGCAGATTTTAAGGAGAAAATAGAAGAGACGATTTTAGACATTGGGACTTGAGGTGATGGAAGAACTATGGACTCTGAGTTGCTCATCTGGTGCCTAGGAATTTAGGAATGGAGAAGTCTCATTTGATTATCAGAGCATTCATTTATTCATTCATGCAACATACATTTGTTGATAACCTATGGCACAGTCAGCCCTGTGTTAGGTGACAAAGGGATGCAAAAGATGAAGTGTTTCTTCCCTTTGAAGAATGAAATTTAGAATCTCAAGAGAGAAGAGACAGAGGTGGAACTAGCTGAGTAAGGCAGGGTCTGTAGGGTATAGAATGAGCAACCCAAAAGTGGGGGAGTTGGTTGTGCCATCAGTCATCCTATTGTTTCCCAGGAAGTATCAGACTCAACTCACTTACCATGTGGATATCCCTTTACTTCTCCCCTATTCCACTTGTGTTCCTCCCCAAATGGTAGACTTGTCTAAAGAGAACAGTGTTCCCAGAGGCCATGACTGTACTCTGGTCAACGGCCCTTGAGTAAAATGAGTGGTATAGACAACAAAAGTGATGCCAGTTCTCAGAATGGAGAAATCTCTGAGAGGAGGGACAGTTAGGGCAATACTCCTGGATCCTGGAAGAGGCGGGACTGGATCTGAATCCTAAGTGGAGTGGAAGAGGAAGGCAGACCTGTCCCTAAGAGATAATAGCCAAACTGCATCTACTAGAAGGTACCTGATATTGGGCAAATCCTCTTCAATCTTAAAACCTCAGCTACTAGGAGGAGGAAGCAGCCTTCCCAATGGCAGCTGTGTTAAAAGGGGAGATGTCCCCTAGGAAGGTAATGTGAGTCCCTGGGGAAACTCACCTGACTTTTCTTGTGCTGCCCCATCCGTCGGAATGGCTTCACCAAGAAGCAAGTATCAAAAACTAAAGAAGGGGAAACAAGGAGGAGAGTAGAGTTGGGCAGACAGAAGGATAGACAGGTCCCCAGGAGAAACGGGCAACAACTCCAAGATATTCATGTGACTCTAAACTCCTCGACTCTAACTTGAAGATGTTTTCTTGGCCAGAACTGTTTTTGCAGTACCTTAAAATTAACAGAAGTGATCTTGTGTATTTTTTTTAACTTCTATCAGTGTGTATTTCAACCTCCTTGTTTCATCATACCCTTTCTTGAACTTTTTATGTGAATGTGTAAAATATATATATTTTCTAATGCAACACGCTATTTTAGGCATTTCAGATCGAAACAGACACTGTTGAGGGCAGCCTGAAATCCACAAGGACTGATTGTCCTCTTAATTGCCAATGAAGCAGTGTGCCCTCATGCTGTTAAGCAAAAACTTTTCACCAAAAACCTTCAAAGCATACCTCTGAGATGGTCGTGGTCCTGTAGATGCTGCATCTGAACTATCCTTACTCTCAGTGTCTCCTTGGCTGCCTGCTGTCTCTTTATGAGTTTTCTTTACCTACCTGAGTAAACTGAAGACAGGAAGGCTCAGAAGAAGGAAGAAGTAGCAATCACAGTAGTTTTGCCACTTATTCCCACTTGGCCACCAGGGTACAATATGATGCTGAGGCTGCGAGTAGGATGAGGATTTGTAGTCATTTCCATAAATGGCCACACCCCATACAGATGGACAGATAGTCCATCTGGCAAGAAGAGTTGGTAACTTCTTGGTGAATGGAATAGGACTCCCTGTGCCCAGTGCTGAATAAGCTCATACTCATCCAGCCTGGGGTAGAGGGTCAAAGCCCTAGAGGCTTTGCCTGTAACTTCTATTACCCTGTATCCATGAAGCCAAACTTCTTATCCCAACCCCTGAAAAGTTTTCACACCAAAGAATCCTATCCTCTCTCTGAAACTCGCTCACACACTTAAAGCTACTCCTAGTTGGAAACAGAAAGGGACATTAGATATGAAGCAGGACCCCTTTGTTTTTTATGAAATATTTCAACAAACTGAAAAATATTCAGGATGAATGCCCATATACCCGCCTCCCAGCTCTAGCAAATGTGGTTCAGATAGTTTTTCAAAAAGTAAAATGCTGCTGATGCCCATGAGTCTTCTGTTCTGGCATGAGGGCAGGCAGGATGACCTGAAGAGTTTCCATGCAACAAAACACCTAGAAAATACTGGGTAAAACTTCTAACATAATTTTGATGCAGAGCTGAGCTTGCAAGAGGGTAAGGAAATGCCCTGCTGCCAGAACACCAAGGGAACAGAACTCCAGAGCATTAAGCATCAGCAGCTGCTCTAGCTGCCTAAGGTGGGAGAGGGTGGTAGGATGGGGCTGTATTTTAGGAAACTTTGCCTTCAATGCCCACACAGGGAGAGGGGACAGAAGCCCCTGGCCTTGCTAAGGTGTTGGAACTAAGACACTCCTCACACAGACACATAAAACTGAGACTCTCTAAAAGTAATATTTACTCTCAGATGTAGGGGAAATTAGAAAAGTTCACACAGGAAGACAAGGGAATCTATCTTAGCTTGGGTTCTGGGTAAGAAAGTCTCCCCAAAGAATTCTTAACCAAGGTATAGGACTCAAAGGCTTTGGAGTTTAAATATACAATACCAACATATTTGGGGAACTCAAAAAATTGACACTGATCTCCCTAGGTTACCTGGCATAAGCAAATGAAATAACTCTGTAAGGGGCCCACCCACAAGCCAGGCCTCACAGGGGTCTCACAGATAAAACTCTGCTAAAGACGAGCTCATAGCCCAAGAGGTAATACAGTTAAAGAAACAATACACCCCTGGGCTTAGATATTTCCCCACTCTTTCAGCTACAAGATACCCCTGCTGTATGAAAACAACTGCTCCTATCATGCAGCAGAATTAGTCCCTGAGAACCGTGCGTCACTCTCCTATCCTATTCCTTCCCTCCCTGAAAGTAACCACTGAATCCTTGACAATTCCCATGCATCATTTTATACCTAAACCACACTGAATGATTCCATAAATCACATGCACAGTTGTTTGCAATCTCAAACTTACAGATGATGAAAATGATGCTCAGTACAAAAGCCTGTGAGTCGGCTCATGTCAGAATCAAGACTAGAATACAGGACCGCAGACTTCTGGGCTCTGACTCTCCATTATTTTGCTTCTCTCTTTCTTACAGCCAATATTT
Source organism: Equus przewalskii (assembly GCF_037783145.1). Lineage (NCBI taxonomy): Eukaryota > Metazoa > Chordata > Mammalia > Perissodactyla > Equidae > Equus > Equus przewalskii. The sequence goes on from NC_091831.1 coordinate 65,118,485, forward strand.
GCAACATTAAAATTAGTCTCACTTCTCTGAGAATACAGCAACAATATTTGAGATAAAGCATCTGAGAAGTCGTTTTTTTAAAACTATGACTAACTCCCAAGACAAATGATCTCTGAATGGATAGTTGTCACTTGACTGTGTGTAGAGGATTGGGGAGGGAGGTGTGTCGGGGTTATGTTCTGAAGTCCATTCCTGGGGAGAAAAGCCACTTATGGTCAAGAATGATTAATGAGGATCTCTGAAAGACCTGGAGGTGGGGGGGTAGTAGAAGGATTAAGGGGAAGATGACAGCATAAGTAAAGAACTCTGTGTTTTGCTGGGAGCTAAATGAAGTGCACATTCCACAGTCTTTGACAGAGGCTGAGTGCTCCCCATGATTGTGTGAAGTGACAGATCCTCCTAGCATCAGCATCACCAGGTAGCTGCTAGCATCTCAAGGTCAGGGCCCATGTCTGATTCAATGTCCTTGTATATTGAGCACTCAGAAAAGAATATGGGGGGGCCGGCCCCATGACTGAGTGGTTAAGTACACGCGCTCCGCTTCGGCGGCCCAGGGTTTCGCTAGTTCAAATCCTGGGCGCTGACATGGCACCACTCATCAGGCCACACTGAGGCAGAGTCCCACATGCCACAACTAGAAGGGACCCACAACTAAAAATATACAACTATGTACCAGGGGGCTTTGGGAGAAAAAGGAAAAATAAAACATTTTTAAAAAAAGAAAAGAATCTGGTACACTGTCAATGCTCCATCAAAAAGTCAGTTGGATGGTGCATTACCCAAGCAACACAGCGGGGTCAGTCCAGAGGCAATGGAGTGACACCCACTCCCCTGGTCCAGTATAACATGTAAATCCCCAATTCTGTGAGTGCAGGTTCAAGGTATACAGGCGGGAGAAGAAGAGAGAGACCCGAGGTGGGGAGGCTCTGAATCCTCCACCCACAGCTACAGGGCTAGCCGTTCACTTGGAGACCCTGGAATGGGTGTCACACTGTTGGCAGCGCCCTTCTCATGGCTCACACATCCCCACCCCTCGGCTCACATTTTCTCCCCACTCTTTCCAGCTACAGGTTACCCCTGCTGTATGATGCCAACTGCTCCTCTTGTGCATATTTTTTCTTGCCCTGATCCACTGCGGTTTCCATGAAGGTTTTTGCCATGACTGAGCTGATCGTCATCATGTGCTTGGAGAGCTGAGCCCAGTGCATAGGGGCTTAAGAGGAAAGAGGAGGCCTACAGGAGCTGAGACGCAGCCGGGCAGTGCCGGCGTGGGCTCGGGGGCCTCTTCCTACTCCAAATGCTGATGACAGAATGATTATCCTGGCTGGGGACCCACTGCCCCAAACTAGGTGAGTCACCACAGGCCTCACCTCTTCTGCCACCATCATGCCTTGTCCACCACTGAGTCTCTGTGAGGTGATTGTCCTCCTGCCGTTGGACTTGGCCCTCCAACCCAAACAGCGCACCGTGGTCCTTCAAAACAATGTTTACTGATCTTGAGGCCAGAGAGAGAAGGGAGGAAAATGGGGAGGTGAGGGTAGGAGCATTTTTGAGTTCTGAACTAGACAAGCTGAAACATTAGCTCTATGCTGGCATGAGCTTTTCTGAAACACAAATTTGTATAAGTCCCCTCATCATTGTAAAATCCTTAGACTCCCTTCTAGGGAAAAAGCCACATGTCTGTTAACCATGAATTATGCTGATTTCTCCCTTCTACATCCTATAGTCCCACCATCTTTAAGAGCTGGGCTCCTTCCTGATCCCACCCGTGCCCTGGCCTTCCTGGCTTCTCTACCTGTACTGTTCCCCCTCACCAGCCCTCCCACCCAGTCCCCCTTGTCTGTGCAGCAAAGCCTTCCCACTCATCCTGTTCATCATCCAGGAAGGTTTTTAGCTCCCCTGTGAAAACTTCCAAAATTGGCTCAGACAGACTGAAGTAATTGTCTGTCACCACAGTCAGCATCCCCTTTTGATGCTTCTTGCCTTTTGGAGACCCTGAAGTGAGCTAAAAAAAGAGAAGAAACGACACAAGCCAAAAAGGCTGGTGAGCCCTTGGGCACCAAGACTACTCCGCCAGAGCATCAAAGCAGACAGCCCTGTCTCAAAGGCGTGCGTGTGACCAAGACTTACCCAGCTCACAGGGATCCCTTTTCCACAGCCAAACAATTGACTATCTCACCCCATTTCTCTGTTCTCCCAACTACCATTGAACACTACTGTATTCTACCATCACCTCAAATGGTGCTGGCAAAGAGGGACTCTCTCTGCACAGCTGGGCTATAACACTTGCTCACTGCCATATTGGTCCTTTGTTCCAGAGCTGCCCCTCATCTTATGCTTGTGAGCTCATCGTGTAACAGCCACTCTGCCCAGAAGCACTCAGGGATCCTAACTGTATGAGCCACCCTGGCCCTTGATCCTGGTCCCACATCCAACATAACCAGGACAGCAAGAAAATCCCAGAATTTGAATGATCTTCCATGCTCACAGAGGAAAGGGAAAAAGCACTCTAAACCCAGGGAGTGGTGGCCACACAGAAGGACAGTGGTACGCGGAGAAGGCAGGGAGCGGCCTCGACAGACTCTACCGCAGCGCTCAGCCATCGATGCACAGCCGCTTGGCGTGCCTGTCTCCCCACAAGACTGTGGGCTCCTCAGGACGGGACCATGTCTTATTCACCTCTGTTCCCCTGCGCCTAGCACATGCAGGTGTTCGATGAAGAACAGCAATGAATGGCACTTGAAAGGTGTAGTTAGGAGCCCATGAGGGTGGGACAAAGAAAGAATGACCTCTCTAATCCAAATCTCCACATCAACTAGGAGTGAGTTGGCTCTCTGGACTCAGGAGCTGATGGAGGTCTAGGCAATAAATAACAGCCCTGTCCACTCAGCCCAATAGGAAGATGGGCTTCCTAAGAGACTGAACAGAGGGAACTGGGCTTCTGATGTTACCACCCAGAGACTGCCTCTCACTTCCTCTCCTCTTAGCAGAGCTCTGCCCATAGGTCAGGGCCTATTTCAAAAACACTTTTGCTGAGAAGTCCACTGGAGTTCCCATCGCATCACTCTCTACCTCACAAAAGGAGCTCGCCTTTGTCTGACCTCCCAGAGCCTGGTGCCCAGATGGCCCACTCAGGTGTGGAGCCAGGACAGACGTCAGGAAACAAAGCAAACAAAACAACAACAGTTAAATAACCCAGGAATACTGTGGCCCCCTTGTGATTTTCTATTTGAGTGTCTTGTTTCCACAGCTAAACTAGAAGCTTCTGAGATTAAGACCGTGGTCTTCTTTTTCCTTATCTGCTGCACTGCTTCCAGCACTGGACTGGGCACATGCAGCCTACGAAGGCTGCCTGAGCCACTGCCTGAGCATAGAGCCCCCCAGGCCTCTGTCTCCATTGCTTTGGCCCATATGGGAGCCTCTCATGTGCAAAGGGACCCACTATAAATCCCCACTCCCTGTTTCAGGAAGAGACATCTTCTGGTTTCTCCTCCTTCCAAAAGACAGCGTTGCTTAACAGACCTGCTTGTGAAGGGCAGTGTAAAGAAGGTGGGCTCCATAACTTCCAATTCTAGCTTTACCACTTTCTGTATTTGTGATCTAGGGCCAAATTATTTATAGTCATCGTGGGTTTCCTCATTTATTAAGTGAAAGTAAGAAGCAGTTATTTTTCAATGTCATTTTGAGGATACAAATGATACATGTAAAATATTTGGCACATGATAGGCCCTGAATAGATCAAGTACAGTCATCATCAGCTCATCATTAGAGCAAATAGAACCAGCCACATGCTCGCTGGCCGACAAAGCTCCAGACTTCTGCTGCCCGAGCCTGATTTCCCTGCTGGTGCCCCCTCATGTGGAGGGGTAAGGCAGCACTGCTTGGAAAGTGGCAGGGGCTCTCCAGATATGATAGACAGATGGCCTGAGTTGTTGTTTCCTCTTTAGTGATTTTTCTGTCTATTGTCTTCTTGTTAAGCTTAGTATATCTGCCCAAAACAATCCTCTCCAACCTCTAGTTCAATTTTCTGTCAATTAAAAAACACAGATAATAAAATGTATTAACGCTAAGAACCAAAATATGCCCCAATATGTTCGTTGTCCAAACAAGGAAGGGTTGTTTGGGTTTTTTTTTAATGCAGTGTTGTGAATTCTAGCGCATGGTCTTTGTGGCATCTATTCTCACTGTTCTGATGTCTTTTTTTAATTTTCCTTTTGACCACTTCAGATAACTGAGGTTGCAAGGTAAAAGAACCTCTACACAAATGAGGTGTTGCTAAGTATTCTCAACTATGACATAAATTAGGGATCCTAAGCTTTTTGTAAAAAAATTAAAATAATGGTATAGAAAAGTTCAAACAGATCTGAACATGTTGATAGCTCTTACAGAGATAAAGCGTGAGGTGCTCTGGGAGTAGTATAAAGAGGAAGATGCTCCGAGCAGGGAGGGCATCCTTCCAGCTCTAGGCCATCAGAGAATGTGACCTGGAGGCTCTGTGCTAGACCAGCAAAGTTTATAAGGGAAATGGCCAGGAGGGCACTGCAAGAGGTATGGTAAAGACAGCAGATGGAGGTTTAGGACATGGAAGGGGAAGTCACACACAAAAATAATCCATTAAATTAAAATTTCTCTTTTTTTCTATATCAGAGGCATATACAATTGCAGCTTTGTTGATAAAATATTTGAAAAACACATCTACTCCATCAGGCAACCAACTATATGTCTATTTCTAGCAGTTCCTTCTAGTTAAATTCTAAAAATATTTTCTTGAAAATAATTCCTTAAAAGGATTTTTAAGGAGTCTACCACTCTCATAGTCAATGGTGTCCATCCTGGAAATGGATTACCTCCACGTCCTAATGACCTCTAGAGGGGATAGGGGCGTGGCAGGGAAGAGGGTGTCATGCTTGACTTGTTCCAAAAGCTAACAGACTCTTGTGAGACAACATTTTAAGTCATTCTCCTAAGTGAACAGATCCTCTGTCTGCACATTGGGCCACAATTACTAGCGCATGGGGTCTCAATGTAGTACAGGGTTCCGCACCCCTCTCTGGCCCTTCCCTAATGGCTGATGCCCATCCTGCCTTCATCTTGGAAGTGAGCAAGGCTTGCTATCTCAGGCCTCCAGCCACGCCTTCAGCCAGCCAGCTCAGAAACTTCCCTGAGGGCTTACATGCCTTCTGGGCAGGGCATAAGGAGGCTGGAGAGGCAGCTGTCCCTGCCCTAAGGATGTCACACTGCTCAGCTGTGCTTGATGTCTCCACAGAGGAGAGGTTCCAGGTCCTGCTTGGTTCCCCTTTCTTCTGGCTCCCATTTCCCTTGGCAAAGCTATGTCCTTTGCTGGATCAGCACACCTGCCCACTCCTCCAAACACAGGTCCATCTCCTAGGGCTGGCCCAGTGCCCCAGGTCTGGGTTTGGGATGGCCACTTCTCAACCCCCTGGCAGGCATTCCAGGAGAGGAGTTAAGAGCACAGACTCTGGCACTGCCACTGATTAGTTGTTAGGACCTTAAGCAAGTTTCTCAACTTCTCTGTGCCTCAGTTTCTCCATCTGTAAATGTTGCAAGTTAATACATATGAAATAGTTAGGGAAGCACCTGGCACATAGCAAGAATCATATGACTGTCATCATTACTATTATCACTGCTTCCTCAGGACATCACAGGTCTTCACTTCCTCTGATGGCCCATGATTGGCCATACAACTAGTTGAGAAACTCTGATTCAACACCTACAGACCAGAGAGACACTCTCACCCTTACCAAGGATTCCACCTCTCTTACACTTCTTTCTGTCTTGGGGTAGAAGTGTTGACAAGGGATAGAGAGGCTGCACCTGGCCACAAGAGGTGCACAGGCCACCCTACTAACCCTGCAATCACACTGATGTCAGGGAGGCAGAGAGACCACATCTCCTGAGCAGAAGCAGAAGCCCTTCAAGGACTCTGAGACCCTGGGCAAGTCACTTTCCATAAAATTTCCATAAATGTAACACCCATGTTACAAGGTTTCCTTATTCCTAATTTGTAAGGCTGAAACCAGATAATCTCCAGTTTTCTTCCCTTTAAGTACTGACATTTTAGGATCTTGCTTATTCTAAAAGGTCCCTGGAGTTACCTATGGATCTTTATAATCCACAGAACCTAAATTCAGGGACCGTGGAACACGCCTGGTAGAAGAAGAAACCCTCAGCAGATAGCAGGGCTTAAAATCTGAATTAATTAAAATCAGAATCATAAAATGACGTTCTTCACATAAATGGGCTGGTTTTCCAGATGACCGACCCTCACTTTTGTAAAGCACCAAAGCTTAGAACTCAAGACCACAGAACAGTAGAAAAGAAAACAGCTTTAGAGTTTTCAGCTACCTCCTCATCCTCTTTAAAGGCAAATTTTCAGGAAAACCAAATCACAAACTGAATTTTAAAAAGTGGTAAATGGTGGGAGAGAGCAAACTTAGGTGGTAGAGCTACTAAAGAAAGCACAGAAGCAACTGCTCTGACGTCAGGCTGCAGGTTCCCTTCTTGAGGGCTTCCACGTGCCCACGGAGGGGACTGCAGGGGCCCCGGGGACGAGGGCTGGCTCTCCACCAGAGTGCTGGTTACACGGATGCTTGCTGTACGATTATTGTCTATAGTCATAACTTAGTACATTGTGTACATGTGTCATATTTCCCAGTAATAAGGAATTCAAAAGAGTAGCAAACGGGTTACTTGGGCAGTTTTAATAACCACTGTTTGCTATACAATACGCCTTGTCCGCAAAGAAACATGGCTCGAAAGTCACCCTTCATTTTATCAACATGTTGTGCTGGCCAGGAGGATGTACCCCTCGATCTCCTTCAGAACCTGCTGTTAGCACAGAGTTCCTCACAGACTGACAGCTTTTAGCTGCTGCCCCCGTGAGCCCAAGGCCACAGTTTCCCTGGGTTGCTTCCAGAAAGCGATTGAGCACAGCAGAGGTGGCAGCGCTGGCCCACTGCTGCCCAACGTGGGACTCTTCTAAAGAGCAGTCTTTGCTCAGGGCCTTTGGCCTGGTGAAGATTTTCTCAGAACTGCACTGCAGTCTGAGGCTCTTCCTACTCAGTCCCTCCTTCCCTCTTTCTTCACAGGAGTCAGAGCTGCTCTAGTCTGAAGGCTTCTCTGCACACTCGATGCCCTCCCCCTTTATCTTCACAGGCGTTTTCCCCAGTAAACCTCTCGTACATCTAATCCCCATGTTGGCATCTGCTTCTCAGAGGACCCAAATGGACACCCATGTTACAAGGCTTTTTCCCTATGCATCATTTTAAAAACTGAGACCATCTTCAGTGTAGGGTTTTGTATATTTTTTCATATAACATATTTTGAGCATTTTTCCATGCTAAATTTTCTTCAAAATAGGCTTATAAAATGGCTGCATGATGTTATTACATGTTATGAATTATTTATCTTATCTGAAGACATTTAGATTCATGGTGTACATTTTTTATGCTTGAAGCTACCCAGCATCTTTTGAATAGTCCTTCCTCCATTTGGGAAATTCCCCACATAAGTGGGTCCTGCCTCTCCAAGCTAGAAACCCAAATTTGCTTTCTCAGGCTCCCTTGCAGCTAGGATACAGGCAGATGACTCTATCAGACACACTTGCAGGAAAGCTGAATCAGAAAGAGAGCAGCGCATGGTGTGGGACACATTTTCCATTGATGGTGGTGAGTGAGCTCTTTGGCTTTCTGGGCAGTGGTTGCTGCTTGTTCCTCACCCTTCAATGACATTATGTTATTGGTTATAAGAAAGTAGCAGCCCCATTTATACAAAAGGAAACTAAATCAGAGGTTATTGTTTAAAGTGACCCGTCCATTGTTAGATCCAAAATGGTGGTTGAAGTATTTTGACTCTTGATCAAGTGCCCCCAAATTATACACCAGGTGACAGATCCCTCTCTGAGAGGCCAAAGATAACTCAGTTCCAAAATGGGGGTGCTAGAGGGAGCACTGGTTTTATGAGCCCTGTTTCCAGGGCCCTGGAAACAACACGAACTTAGCCTCAAAGCCTGGTTTTCTTACTTGGCTGTGTGTCTTGGGGCAAGCATTCAGCCCAGTTCCATTAACACCTCCTTCACTGTTTCTTTGAGAGTAGGATTAGATAATCCTTTTAACAGTAGAAAAGCTTATAAAAAACTAAGTCATCTATATTAAATAATGGTTTATTCATCCAATTACTCTGTGTGTAGTTGTAAAAGGAATGAGACAGATACACATGTTCTGATAAGGAAAATTCTCCATCCCATTGGATGGGGGAAAATCAAGTAGGTAGGTTATGATTTTCACTAGGTAAAAATAGGAAGGGGGAATGCAAGTCTTTTTCCTCTGTAGGCATAACGAGTAATGGTAATTCCTTGAAGTAAGTAGAACTGAGGATAGATCAAAGTAGGCTCCTTTCAAAGCATTATTATAAGTTCAAACAGACTAGTCTGCTTTTCTGTGATGAAAACCCATGTACCCACCATCCAGATCTCAAATTGCAACATGGTGCCACTTTGTGTCACCTACCCTTTGCTGGACCATTTCAAAAGAAATTACATTAGACATCACATCTCTGAAGAGTTAAGCTTGCATTGCCATACATAGTCCCCTACATAATGCCACCAGCACCCTAACATCATTAACAATTACCTAACATCAGTTAATTCTGAAACCATATTCGAATCTCAATTGTTTCCCAAATCTTCCTCACTTTTTTTCTTGTATTTGGTTATATATGTCTCTTAAGTCTCTTTTAATCTAAAATAGTCCCCTCACCCATCCAACCCCCCCCCACCACGCACACCTTTTTTTTATGCGTACCATTGAAGAGACTGGGTCATTGTCTTGTAGAATATTCCTTATGGTAGATTTGCCTGATTGTTTCTTCATTCCCTAAACTTCCTCTAAACTGGCAGCTGGATTTAACAGCTAGTCCAGGAAGCCAAACTACTGTAACAATCGGCCCCAAACAGCCAAGATTTGATCAACACCTGCCAACTTCCCTAGTTTTTGACCTGGCTTCCAGCTTAGTAGGACCACCCAAAGAAAGCTATGAACTCCTAACCCATGGCATAGGATGCCCCACTGCTAGTTAGCCCGCCTCCAGCTTCCCCATGCCAACAGCTGAAGACTTCCCTTTCCCACTACAAAGCTTTCTCACTCCCCTGCCTGCCTCTGAGTCTCTCCCAAGGCACGTGAGGGTGGCTGACCCCCTTGCTATAGCAAGCTGGGAATAAATAGCCTTTGCTTGTTCTCATTTGATTTTTTTTTTCTCATTTGATTTTTTCATGTATTTCCACAATGATTACTGATGCTAAGTGTGATCACAGTTAAGGTGGTTATTACCAGACCTCTCCCACTGTCAGACGATGGAATCTGACTTCTTGTTCATGCCCTGCTATATCGTTTGCCTGTTTTGCCATGTGCTTATATTAATATTTGCAATAAAAAGAGGTTTTTCATCTAGAATTTATTTTAATCTTAAGTGCTTTCAAGCATGTGATTTTAAGTCAAGCTTTGCATATCTGATTAATAAATCCATGTTTTGTTTTAAAATGACATGGTTTGGCCCTCTTTTCATCTAATGAAAGTTAATGTAGTTAAATTGGTCTCATAAAAATGAGATTAATTTTGATTTCGATAAAAGAATGCTACAATTAAATATTGACCATTAAAAAAAAAATTTAACCCTGGGAAAATGTCAAGTGTAGAGCCTATGAAGGACAGCTAGTATAACATATGGCACACAGTAGGTGTTTTGCAATTATTAGGGCCCATTCCCATGGCAGTGCACACAGCACAAGATCGCTGGGGGCCAGCCCTTTTTTCTTCCAGGTTATGTTCAGTCATGACCTGCAGTGCATCCTAATAGCATTGCCACCCCCACAGCACGGTGGCATTACTAGAGGACCACGACTCCTCCTAGCGCTTAGTGGAAACTGCACTGCCATTTTCCTCTGTGGGCAGCCATTACACTCTCTTTCCTTCACTTCCCAGGACCCCTGAAAAATAACACTTGGTGTCCCCTTCTCCAAGCTCCTCCCTTCATGTATCAAGGTCTCAGCCAACACACCAAGCTCAAAAATTATATAGTGATTAAAAGGGGGATGCAAGGGGGGCAATCTTACTTTTCCATTCCAGCAAAAAATCTCCACCTCTCGTAACACCAGGGTCTGCAAGGCTATTCCACATATAGAAATTACTACCCACACACCCCAAAGCAGGGCCCGAGTCTTCTCTTGCCCCCTTACCTCAAAGTGTGGGCACAAAGCAGGGCTTCCAGTCTGGCTCAACATAAAACATCTTTAAAACCTTTTTGTTTCCATTTTCTATACACCACGTTCCCTGTTCTGAACTTGCCTAAAAAGAATAGGGAATGATAGCAGCTCAAGTAGCCCCAGGGATGCCCAGCTCCCCATGTACACCCACCCACCCCTAGACACCGTCTCCATCTCTGCCTTCCCTGAGGGGCTGGGCAGCATTTTCACAGTGCCTGCGTTGTCAGGGAAACAGGCTCCACATGATGGGATTTGAAGCTGGTGTCCTCCTGACCTGGCTTGCGTTCTCCTGCCTCCAGGCTCTTTGCCTGGTGCCTCTGCATTCTCAGCTCCATTTGCCACCACAGCAGTTGAGTTGAACACAGAGCAAAAGGCTAATCCAGTATTTTGGGTTACGTGAGAAAAGTAAGACAAAGAACACTGCATATGCTCCTCCTGGGTGAGAACGGGAGGGATTCCTCTTTGATTTCGCTGGTGTCTGCATCAACAAGCAGTAGGGATAAACTGACAAAAATGTGCTATATGTCTGGGATGAAGGCTGCAGTGAGACTGGGATGAGACACCTCAGTGTACGTTATTTTTCTATCTTTTCTACTTTCAAAGCAACAAAAGGAAAAAATAACACTTCAGGAAGATCTGGTCACCAAATCCTTCCAGAGAGAGGCCTTCTAAGCCCAGGAGGCGCTTTCAGTGTCCCTCCCCACTGACCCCCGACAAGGAAATCCTGAAGACCTTTCTTCTCCCACCCCCACCCCTTCACTGACGCGTTTCATGCCACGTCCCTTCACGCAACAGACAGGCCTCCATAGGGTCCGAGAGGGTCATCTGAGGCCTGCAGTGGGGAAACCACAACAAAGACTCCAAGAAGACTTTTCCCCCAGCACTTCCCACACATAGGTGGGCTCCCAACCACGGGACATGCACCTCCCCCATTGTGGGCCTCTGGCTTTTCATCCTCACATTTCTTTTTCCCATAGATTTGTTCATTGTCATGTCCGACTATCTCAACTAGCGTGAGGACACTGAGTGCATCCTGGGGGATGTCTTCACCGCCAGAGAAACACACTGGATCCTGTCAGCTGATCTGGGTATTGTCACTATAGCTCCTGGTATCCTTTCCAGGGCTCTGAACCTGGCACATGGTGGTGTGTGCTTCTTTGTTCCACCAACTGACTGCAGTGGAGACATCAGGATACCTTTTGGGTGAGAGTTTAATCCCTGCGGGATAACTGATGGTGCTTGCTTATGGGCCCTCTTAACCTCTTCTGCTGCAGCCAGGATGGCTGAATCTCCGCTAGCAGTTGAAGGACTACAACTGTCTCACTCCTACCTTGGTCTTGGTACCCTCCCACCTGAGTTAGCTGCTGTCATCTGGGCACATTCAGCCACATCTTGACTTGCTCAGCTAGTTCCTCCTCTGGGAAGTGGAATGATTTTGTGATGTTATTTGGGGCTGAGCTGTAAGCGACCAGATGCTGACTCAGTTCCTGCTTGTGGATAGATATATAAAGGCCTTCAACTTCTTCGAATGTGATCAGCCCTTGCAATTATCCTCTCTGTGGATCTGACATAACGCTGAAGAGTGTTATCAGGAAGACATGTGTGTACTGGCACAACTTCAATGGCAGTAGCCTGTCATCCTGAGCTCTCTTCCTGGGCAGTGGCTATGGCACCAACTTTTGCTGACTGGGTAGTTGGATGGTTAGCAGTAACGCTTGACCTCTTGTGAATACCAGCAGTGTCGAGAGCGTCATATAATCCACCCATTACACAGCCTAGGAAATCAAGCCTGCTGTTACAGGATTGAAAGATGGACTCCAGTCAGGATGAAGCTTTGGCATGGAGGCCAGTACTCTCCCATTCCCCAACACCTGGGCCCTCCACCAGGGACTGCTGGGGAAACAAGTGCACAGCCTGTGAGGGACCCAGAGAAGTTCTCCCGATGGGCTTCCATCGCAGGTTCTTGTGCATTTGTTGACATTTTGATTAGTCCCGTCCCTGCATTTTTAAGGGCCAGTTACCTGGGCTTTGATGGGAAATAAGGAACTTGCCTTCTGATCTTCAAGGATATGCACATGGACACATACCTTTCAGACTCAACTCTGAGATTTTTCGTTTTAAACAAACAAGTGTATTCCCCATAGATGAAGACGACCTCAAGCAGCAGACTCCTAGAGAATCACCTGCTTAGTCTAGACACGTAATATGTAGAAACACAGTCACGTGTCACTTAACGATGGGTATACATTCTGAGAAATGCGTTGTTAGGTGATTTTGTCATGATGCGAACATCACAGAGTCAACTTACACAAACCTAGATGGTAAAACACACCTAGGCTATATGGAATTAATCTTATGGAACCACCATTGTATACATGGTCAGTTATTGACTGAAATGTCATTATGCAGCATGTGACTGTAACAGATTATTTAGGATGTCATAAAAAATGTAATTTAAAAAAATACATTGGCGTTTAAGAACAAAGGGAAGGTTTATACAATGGAATACGACTCAGCCGTCAAAAGGTGAAATCTTGCCATTTGCAACAACATGGATAGACCTTGAGGGTATTATACGCAGTGACAGACAGACAGAAAAGGACAAATACCATATGATTTCACTCATATGTGGAAGAAGAAAAAACAACAACAAACAAACACATATATACAAAGAATAGATTGATGGTTACCAGAGGGGAAGGGGGTTGGGGGAGGGCGAAAGGGGTAAATGGGGACATTTGTATGGTGACAGATGAAAACTAGACTTTTGGTAGTGAACACAATGTAGCCTATACAGAAGTCAAAATATAATGATGTACACCTGAATTTTATATAATGTTATAAACCAATGCTACCTCAATAAAAAATTAAAGAAAAATAGCAAAGGGAATTATTTAGAAATTATAAAATCTTATCAAAAGTAAGTATCTGATATATGTCAAACACAAAAATGTAAAAACAAGTTTCTGTACTTCAAGGAAAATGTAAACTTGTATAATGCAGAAGTTAAACATATATTATCTTCATTCTATTAGCAGATATACCTCAATAAAAATAAACTGTCAAAGAGTCACTGCCATTTCCAAAAAAAGGTTGCAATTTTCAATTTATCATTTTTATTACTTCCACAGAGAACCAACGCCAGCACGCACTGTCACTGAACTGGAAGTAGCTTTTGATTCCGTTCTTTATTGTCACGTGTTTTGAGATGCATACCATATGCCAGCCATATCCCACGATGTGCTTGGGGGCAGCCTGGCCTCCTGAACTCCAGTCTGCACGTGGGCACCCAGGGCCTTGCCAGTCTCTCTTCTTATTCTCACAGTTGCTTAGTTCTTAGCATCTATGTCTACCTTTAATTGACTCAAATAGTAGCTTAGATGGTTAACTTCCTCAGAGTAGGTAGCATCTATGAGACATTAAAGAGAGCAACTCCAGAATAAGCACAAGTTTGCTTTTATCCTAAAGGTAACAAGGCATAAGGAAAGAGCTTAGGCAATTTACTGTAACTGCCTGAAGTCTTGACGTCCTTATCTATAAGCTATAAACTCAGCATAAAAGTTTCCATGAAGATAAAGTTAAATAAGTCTATAAACCCAACAACCACCATCTTAAGCTGAATGCCCATTTGTTGGGAACTGGCTAAGTTAGTTACTGGTAAAGCCACTGTGATGGTTTTCCGATGTGTCAGCTCGGCCAGGCTACAGTCCCCAGTTATTCAGTTAAACACGAAGCTTGGTGTTGTTGTGAAGGGATTTTGCAGAATGTGATTAAACCCCCTAAACAGTCGACATGAAGAGTAAGGGAGCATCCTGGATAACCTGGGTGGGACTGATTTAATCACCTGGAAGGCCTTAGAAGCAGAAGCCTTAAAATGTCTTAAAAACTGAAATTTCCCTGAAAAGAACAAAAAGAGAAAAAATTCCACCAGTGGAAAGCAGCGTCAGCTGTACCTGTGGAGTTGAACCTGTTGCTACTCTTCCCTTCCTGCCTTGCCTCACAGCCCTACAGAGCTCAGGCTTGCTGAATCAGCACCCACGATCATATAAGCTAAGTCCCTGTGACAAATCTATACATTTACATTTATATATTGTACTGACTCCTACTGGTTTTGCCTCTCTGGTTGAAGTCTGACTGACAGACCCATGAACTGGAAGGGGATGCTGTTGTTAAAAGGAATGAGGTATACAATTTAGGTCCTTCCAAGACCCTAGTGAGAATAAAATAACAGTAAAGGAATACAAAAAGGTATAAAACTTGCTTCTGGGTTAAGAAAGGAGGTTGATACATAAGCTTAATTTCGCTCCTCTATTAAAACCTCATTAAAACAAAGTAAATATAGTGAAAAGATTTCTTTAAAAAGACATAAGTCCAGAAATACGGGGAGAGCAGAGAGGCAACAAGCACAAAATCATTTTAGAAGCTAGACCAGTGGCAAATTACTTAACAGACAGACCTGAGCATGCCAAATCCTAAACTAAGAGGAAAAAGCGAAGAATCTTCAAACACAAAGAAGTGTGGCATAGTTGCTTCTAGAACTTGAGGTGGAGAGGATGGCTTAAATACGGAATCCGGGAAAGCCAGTAAGAAAGAGATTCCTGGATTTCAAGCTACAGGTACTGCGTTTCCCCCAACTCGGCAGAAGCAGGCAGGCTTCTTCCCTGGAGAGTGTAAGAGAGGGTCTGTGGACTAAGGGACACCAGGCGCAGATGGGAGAACTGGTGGCCTACACAAACAAAAGGAGCAAGCGACCGCGTGCAGCCACAGTGAGTGCTGAAGGCAGAGAGCCCAGCCTTCCCCCAGCAGGCTCACAGATGCTGCCAGGCTGACCCTTTCCATCAGGAGAAGGACACCTTTGGGGAATCTGATCAACTCTCACAGACAGACCTAAGGAGACCATCAGTGAGAGTCCCCAGTGAGCCGCCCAGCCAGGCCCCCTACAGAGAAACTCAAAGGCTACACTCCTACCCATTTGTTCTAGACTTCAAATCCCCATGATTAATCATTAGCAGACACGCAAGGATTACCAGACACCTGAGGTCAAAGTTTCTAATGTGCAAGATTGAGACCAGGACAAATAGGGAAAAAAATTCTCACATAATTAGAATTATATGAGAAGAAAAAAATCTATATTATCTTCAGATATGAGAAGATACCATATGCATGAAACAAGTACAGGATGATATAAAAAAGGACATTGAGGGGCCCGCCCCGTGGCTGAGTGGTTAAGTTTGTGTGCTCTGCTTCAGCGGCCCAGGGTTTCGCTGGTTCGGATCCTGGGCATGGCCACTGTACCGCTCATCAGGCCATGCTGATGCAGTATCCCACGTGCCACAACTAGAAGAAGGACCCACAACTAAAAATATACAACTATGTACCAGGGGGCTTATGGGGAGAAAAAGGAAAAACAAAAAATGGACATTGAGAAATTGAAAACATGATAGCAAAGCTGAAAAACTCAATAGAAAGGATTAAAAGACAAAAGTTGAGTGAATCTCTGTCAAACAATAGCAAAATGACACAGTGACACCGACAGGAGATTACAAATTGAGGGACCAAGGACAGTACGTCCAACACATGAGTAACTGGAGCCCCAGAAAGGAGGAGCAGGAAGCAGCCCGCAGCACTTGCCACCACAGCCACTGCTCTTGGGACTTACGTGTCCATGCCCAGGCCTCCCAACCCAGACGGACAATCAGAAGATGACGGTGAATACAGACTTGGCTACTTTTTTCTTAATCCAGAACTCTTCTAGAAAACAGTGCTCGAAGAGGGTAAATCCAGCCACCTTTCTCTGAAGAAAGAATTCGGGTCAGGGGTTAACCCTTTTTTCTTCACAAGTGGCAAAGGAAACAGGAGATCCATCAAAGGACAGAAGAAGAGGAGAGCCAAAGAAAGAAATCAAGAAAACCCCAGGAAATCCTCCGGGAAGTAGAGGACAGGTACCAGGATGAGAGCTGGATCTAGAGGACGAGTCTGGTTTGGAGCAGGGATCCAAGAGAGAAATGTTAAAGCTGTCAGCATGAAGATCACTGCTGACTTCATGAGGCTTAGCTAAAAACAGAACGTAAAGGTGATCCTGGACCAGATTCTTATTTCTACTAGGCTTGTCCTGATGTGAGCAGACGAACTTCCTGCTCTCTAGATCAGCCAGAGAAATCAGCATCTCACCCCACAGAAGCCTTCAGCTTTGCCTTACTGCTGAAATCCAGAGGACAGCTGTGTTGAGTGCGAAAACAGAAAACCACAGCCCAAACCACAGAGGATATTTCTGCCAGACAATGAGGACCTAGCCTGTGGATGGCACTGTCACATGCCCTGACTGCAGTGGCCCCGCCCCTCCCATTACTCACTGAAGTCCTTGCTCACTGACTTCCCCAGAAGGGGCCCTTGTAAATTCCCAGAGAAGCTGAGGTTCACTCTGGCCCAGAGATCACATTACTTTTTCAGGTGACTTCATCTAATAGTGGCAACATTGTTTTTTCCCCATACAGCTAAGTTTGTGCTTGATGCCCAGTGTTTCTAACACTGAACACTACCTTGTTTCACGGTATCTCCATCAGGGGTAAAAATATACAGAAAAGCAAGCAAATGATCAAACCACAAGTCAGTACAGTGCTTACTTTAGTGGAAAAGGTGGAGAATCCAACTGGGTTGGGTATCAGAGGGCTTCTAAGGTAGTGGTAGTGTTCTGTTCCTTAAAGACGAACACACTGTCTGCCTTATTATTCTTTAGACTGTATATTTACATTGTATATGTTCTTCTCTATGTATGACACATTTCACAGTTGAAAAAAAGATATAAACTCCTAAGGGCAAGGAGCGAAGGGGGAACCATCAAGAGGCCAGATCCTATAATCTGGAAGTTACAAGCAGATGAAAGAGCATGGACAGGTGAAATCAGGTCAAGGAAACCTGCAGGCTAGAACGCCAGTGGAAAGGAGCAGTGGAGAAGGCCTGGCTGACCAGGATGCGGCCTTGGATCTCCCTCCCGTGAGAGGATGATCATTCCAATGCCAGCCACGGGCCCCAATTGTGAGTTTATGCTTGCTCTGTGCCCCAGCCTGCACTTCAGTGTATTTCTCTCTGTCTTTGGCATCCGTGACCCAGGTTGCCCTCTGCCCTGTCAACCTCAATGGGGGCAGCAGCTCAGCTTGCCAAAGCCAAATGCCAGTTGGCCAGATGCTTTGGTCAGCCTCAGATCTCTGTCTCAGCTGAGAGGCCTGAGGCTTTGGGCCAGTGCTTGGCTCCTAGTCCAGGCTCCTTCAGTTTCTGCACCAAAGCATTAGATGTCAAGGGTCTCTTTCAGCCTCCGAAAAGTCATGTATGTCAAAGCTTCTGGGGACCGGCCCCGTGGCCGAGTGGTTAAGTTCGTGTGCTCTGCTTTGGCGGCCCAGGGTTTCGCCAGTTTGGATCCTGGGTGCGGCCATGGCACCGCTCGTCAGGCCACACTGGGGCGGCATCCCATATGCCACAACTAGAAGGACCCACAACTAAAATAGACAACTATGTACTGGGGGGATTTGGGGGGAAAAAAAAAGATTGACAACAGTTGTTAGCTCAGGTGCCAATCTTTAAAAAAAAAAAAAAAAAAAGTTTTTCCAAAAAAAAAAGAAAAAAGCTTCTGGCTCTGTGAGACCAGGAGTGAAGTCTCGTTCTCCACCCACATCACAGATGTCAGTGCAGGAAGGGGCCTTAGAGATGATCAGGTCTGCATAATCTTTGGAGGCTCAGATGCTGAGGCCACGAGAGCATGCTCTGTCCAAGTCCTCACGGCTGGAGTTGAAAGTCAACTCTGCCTTTCCAGAATGACCTGGGCCTGCATGAGATAGACAACAACTTGGGGCAGAGCCTCATTTGTCTGGGTCCCCCCCAGCCTTGGTCTCAGACTGGTTAGAGACAAGCACAAATCCTCTCTTGGAGCTGCCTGGAGGTGGACCCTGGGGGCTGCCCCACAAGGCCTCAGTGCATCCAGAAACTAACGGTTTGTGACCTCAGGGACTTAACCGGTCCTCCAATTTAAAAAGGCATAGTGGTTTTTTCCTTGTAATTATAAAAGAAAACTAAGTCCCCTATAGAAAATTTGGAAAATACAAAAAAGTCTAAAGAAATAAAATCACTCATAATGCCACAAGCGCAAACTGTGAAGGTTTTGGTATCATAATTGAGTTCTTTAAAAGAAACTATTCCTAAAACAAGCAGCCGCCGTACCATTTGCCGAGTGGGTAACAAAATCTATGCAGCAGCTGCCCCCGTCTGAGGACAGCACTGAGTCTGGGCTGTCAAGGAGGTGTGGGCAGCTCTGTGGACGGGTACACATGGCAGAGGGGTGTGCCCTGGGTCCCAGAGAGCTGCGCCGGTCCCAGCTCCTCTCAACTGCCACAGCCCCACACAGCTCTGTGACTCCTGTGGCCAAAGGTGAGGCCAAGACTGCAGGTCCATGGTGGAACTTTACCCAGCAGGAAAGAACCAGGGAGGCACCAATAACAAGTCTACCCTTGTTGGCCCAGCCAATGGCAGCATGAGGCTTTTCCAGAACATTCTGCTCTCAAGCTCCTCCAAGCAAAAAGAACAGAGTAGGTGGGCTCTGCTCTGACCCAGGCCTCAGGTTGTTTAATGAGGCCAGCCCTGGCTTCCTGGCCACTTTTCCCAGTTTCCCTGCCACTCTGGAACATGGACTTTAAGGCCCAAGCAGGCTGCTCTGGAGAGCCCTGCATGCTGGGTGGTAGCACAATGCAGCCCCATGCCAGGCTGGGCCCTCCTCACCTGGTCTGGCCCTTGACCCCTTGCAGACAGGGTCCTGACTGAGAATATTAGGGGATCCTGGTGTCCTTCAAATCTCCTTTGCTTTTCACAACCCATCCCAAACTTGCAGACCTGAATGTGAGCACCCAGGGGCAGGATCTGAGTCTTAAGCAAATCAGCCATCTGGCCGCAACCAGTACCTACGCTGTGCTGGACGGATGGACGAACACCTGGGAGAGGAGGACGGAGTCAGAGCAAAGCTGATGCAGCAGGTGAAAGGGGCTCCTGATTATCACGAGAGCTAGAAAGAACCTCACACATCAGCCAATCCTGGCCACATGCAGAGGGAGGAAAGGTGTGTCAAGTTAGGAATAAAGGAAAGCTGAGGGAGCAGGAAAAGACAGAAACAAGTGAAACACAGGTGTCTTCACCACAACCAGTTACAGAAACTGACCTTTATTATTATACTAAAGTCTGTGTAACTTTTGATACAAAGTAAGGTTTTAGTACAGAAAATCCCAGTCTGTCAGAACAGTACCTGCGCACACTGTACCATCACAGTCCCACTCTGTCTGCAACTCAGAGGAACAGCCCCAAGGGCATGCGAGTAAGACCTGGAGACAGCCTATGGTTGTCTTAGTTGTCTGAGCTAGAAAACTTGTACCTGTAAAACAAAGGGCAGCATTGAGGACTGAAACATGTCTCTTTTTGAACAATTGTGCAAGAAAATATATCCCTTTTTAAAAAATGTCAGTATGACTAAACTACAATCTAGTGTCTAGAATTACAAAGAATAAAATGAAATCAAAGATTTCTTGCTAGTAAAATGAAATGTTAGGAACAGTATTAAAATATAGATCATACCCCAGTGACACTTACATGGAGCCCAGTACAGTACCTATTATTAACAAGACGCACAGTTTAAGGAGGGACCACATCAAATCTTCAGCCAGAGACATCCAGCGTCAGAAGTGCAAAAAAAACCCCAAACGAAGAATGAAGACATCTTCATGGAGTACTGTTCATGCCGTGAGTGCTGTAGCCAAGACTAAAAAGATCCCAGTTTCTCTTTTTAGATTTTTGACAGTGATAACACTAATCATTACGCTTCCCCCAAGAGCTCTCAATGCAAAGTTTGAAACACGAATGTTTTCATATCAAAAAGAGCACTGTGCCTGCCCACTCGATAGAGTTTAAGAATTACCCTGCAAAAACTGCACTGATAAAGGCTGTCACTATTTACAGAACCTAAAAAGGACCCAGTGGCATGCATCAGCCCTAGCTTAACGCCCTGCCTGGAACGAGCTGTGTCATCATGAACCTATGACGCTCCAACGGACCAGACAGAATGCTGAAACAACAAATGCAGACGAAGGAGAAGACATGGAAGGCAGGAGAGAAGGTCTGAGAGATGAGTGTGTAAGACTGCCAAAAGTCACCTTCCCTGGTGCAGGTGGGGAGAACACTGCCCCTGGCGAGTGAGCCCCACAAAGGCACTGGTTCTGCCACCACAGATGTCTAAGCATCTGCAGTCGCGAGGTCCTTCCAGGAGAGGTGCCACCGAGGAGCAGGAAGTTTGTCAAAGCTCTGGTCCCACCGACAAGAACCTCCCAAAGCAAGCAGCCCCCGGTGAGGTTCCAGAGTTGTTTGGCTGAAAACAGGAACAAAATCAACACGAAAGCAACACGGGGGGTTGGGTTGATAGAGGGGCAGGGCTGGGCACCGACAACACGGAGCCATTCAAGTAAACATAAACAACCAAATACTTAGAAAAGGCTTGTAAACTGTGATCTGAAAGGTTCTCTTTGCAGCATCTCTGATCAGCTGGCTAAAGAAAGGCTGGTGTCAAACCCCTCTAATTGAAAGTCTTTTGTGGTTTTTGTTTTGTCTTAAAGCACAGGTGTAAGAGGAACAGTCCGCCAGCCCTCTGTATACAAAGGAGGTGCTTCTGGAGTCCTTGCTCATGGATCCTTCCCCTTCATGTTTATATACACATAGACTTCCATTTCTCATCACTAACGAAGAGCTGAGCCAGGTGTTCACAGTGGCAGACGAGCTGCAGTCACTCCCCAGCACAGTGATCTTCTACAGTGGGCAGGCTGGAATCCACAGGACCTTATCTTGCTCTTGATTGACCATTGCCAAGATCTGAGTGCAAATGCTCGACAGGGCTCCTCCCTGGACAATGCCTGCAAAAGAGCCCCAAACACACAGATCACTGAGCTCAGAGTAAGACCTCAGGTTTGAGGCAAATAAATACATCTTTTCCTCTTTCTCTTCTCCTGCCTATTCTGAGCTACTTGACCCTTCTGCCCTACTCCCACCTGACTCTCATCCATCAGCAAGGAATTAGGGAAGAAAAAGAAAATTGAGAGTTGAGTGCAAATCCCTTTGGCTTCCTATCTGTCCCTCTGGTCAACTGTTCAGTAGGATGCTGAAAATACAGGCCCCAAATGAAGGTGGGTGTCAAATTCTGCCAGGCTTTCCAGCGTCTGGAACATGAATGGCTAGGATTTGACCGCTCGCATAAACTGCTCACCCCCACTGCATGCCCTGGCTTGGGTCTGCCCAATCTTGCAGTGGGGACTCCAGTACATTGGAAGGCAGTTTGGGCGTGTGCTGTGATGGTCTGATAGGCAGTAGGATTCTATAGGAAGCAAGGACGGGTGTCAGGAGCCGGTACCCCATGGCCCAGAGAAGACGACACATCTCCAGCTGGGGCCCAGGCCTGTTCTGCAGGCTTTTAACACCAAACCTCAGAAGACACAAGACCATGGCTCTCGGTGTGCTCCACCAAACAGCGCCAGTAGACAACCCAGGCCCCAGCTGCTTGCCACGAGGTACGTACAGAAATTGACAGGGAGCATTTAGAAACTGCTATGGAAATGTGACAGAGTAATTTTATGTCTGCTGAATCTAATAAAAAGCCAAGGCTTGTGTTTTGTAAGTTTTGGAGTTTTAAATTTTCATGTCTCTAGTAATTGTTAATGTCTGCGATGGACTGCAAGTTAAAAAACACAAACATATATATAGACAGAAGGATGAAGATTGGTTTTTGAGACCAATTGTTGCATGAGAAGCACCAAATTAGATCATAGCACTCTCTACAAGTTAATTAAAATCACTGTCCCAGCCTCTCTGTGACTACAATGTCACTAACCCCCCTACAAACGACTGATTCTATGGAAGAGGTTGAAAGACACAAAGCAAAATGGCAGCTAAAATTGGAGCCATGCCTCTTTTGGTTTGTTTTGTCTCAAAGACCAGAGATGTAAGGACACTGCTTTTCTTGACCAAACCTCATGGCAAAACTGGACTGCCCTGGAAGGTGTGAAGGACAGATGGCTACAGCCACCACCAAGTGCTGCCTTGCCAGGGAACACTGGAGCTATGCTATGTAACACGTTTAAAAATCCCAGAGGAAAAGGCCAGACCAGGACCTGAGGCCAAAATTAGTGAACTTTATCTTTCAACGTGTAAAATTCCTGATGTTGCCCGGTGCCTGCAATCAGAACATTTGTAATAAAAGTGCTTACCGTGGCATTCACCAGGCACCCAGAAGTGTGGGCTATTACCGCTTTCCAGAACCATGTCTTTGGAAATCCTGTTTCCATCCCCACTCCCTGCTCTGCCTCTCCAGCTCAGATGCACCACCTACCTGTGAAGTACCTACTGTACTCCTGTTCAATCTTCTGAGCCGTCTCAAATTGCTCTTTGGAATGCCTCTGAGTCACCTTGTCCTTCAGGTAGATGGGGTCTCTCTGCTCCCTGTCAGGACATCCGGAGAACCAAGCTGAGCCTCTCGCCTCCCCAGGCCCTCCTCTTTCCATCACACAGGGGCCCCATGAGCTCCCCTCGTAAAGCACAGCAGTAGCCTGCAGCCCATGGGGAGCTCTGGGCAGAGGGGGGAAAGGTGGGTGCCCCAGTGCATGCGCACAGGGAGCAGGCCCTCGAGTGCAGGTACCAGAAGCTTCAAAGCACAGAAAGGCAAAGTGGAGGGGGACCTTGATGAGCTGTTAGCCCAACCAGTTTGGAAACTGAAGCTCAGTGAAAGTAAAGGTTCACGCAAGCCACAAGCCAGCTCCTTGCAAGCTGGACTTAGCCCAGGTCACCCAGTTCCTGCATCCCTGTGAGCACCAAGCTGAGAGACAGGAGAAGGGAAAGGGGGATGGGGCAGGAGGGGAGCTATGCAAAGCTGGACATACTCAAGGAACTGTGGCAGCACCCAGCAGGGCGAAGGGTGGTAGGCACGGAGGGCCGTGCTTGGTTAACACTGCGTGACTCTGAACATGAGGTGGGGGCTTTAGGGGGAAGGCTCATTCCTATACATGCCACCTACTTCAAAGCCAACAGCCCTGCTGCCTTGGCTGTTTAAGCCAGCAGCCCCATCCCGGCAAGGCCCCAGGCTCAGCTCCGAGGAGCTGGTCACCTACTTGATGTGTTTGGCGCTCTTGTAGTGGATGAAGATGACGATGGGGTAGATGTGCATGTGGTGCAGCCGCTCGATGGCGTGGGGAGCAATGTCCAGGAGACAGTGCCGGTTCTGAGAGGGACGTGGGGAGAGTGAACACATACAGTTCTACCCATGAACAAGGCAGCAAGACCAGTCTCTCAGGAAGACCACACATGATGAACCGTGGGGAAACCTTATCCTGGAAAATCTCTCCCCACAAGCTATCAGCTCTGATGGTGGTCGAGGCTGGGAGCCAGGGCCGAGTAGGGTCTGGACAGACCAACTCCAAACTTCCCTTCCTGCCTTTGCCCAGATATGGGGACCTTCTTAAAGCTCCACCCCTGCCCGGCTTAGAAACCTTCCTTCCGCCAGACGGAGCAAACGAAGACTCAAAGACTCTCAGCAGGGCCTGCGGCGGGGAAAGGTCACGCGTGTCTTTGCACGGCTGTGGCTGAAATGCGTCCTGGGGTCCCCTGAGCCTCCAGGTCAAGTGTGAGCCAAAGGAAGGCCATGGCACTCTGCCTATCACTCCCCCCAGCCCCTGGAAGCTCCAGTGAGGGGGCCCAACTGTTGGCAGGCTTTCTAACTTCCGGGACACCCCTGACTGGAGCTCGTCCACCTCAACTGGGCAACCGACACTCAGAGCTGTAAGAAGCCAACTCCTTCACGTAACAAGAAAACCAAAGCCCAACGAGGTGAGCTGACCTGCTGAGAAGGACCGAGCCCAAGGAGTGCCCACGCTCTCGGGGGCGGCCTTTCCAACACACTGCAGAGTTCCCTGTGCCTCCTCATGCTACCTGGGAAACGGGCCTGAAGACAGACAGCACCACCTGTAACCCTTTCAAGGACAGGGGCCCTGGTGGAAGCTGTGCATCGTCTCCAGGATAAGGCACACACAAAGTTCTGCACACAAGCCCAACAGAGGAATGCCAGGACCCTGTTGTAGAATTCCCTGTGAGAGGGCTTTCCTAGAATTCAAAGCTCTTGTGAGATCCCCTCAGAGGGGGAGAGTTGACACATACAGATGGAGACTCCTACATGCCTGCCCAAGGCTAGCTTCCTACTGATGAAAGCGGAAGCACTCGGAAGCAACAGGGGAGCCCTGAGTAGGTTAATCTGCCCTAACAGGACACAGGTGAGCTCAGTGGCCTGAGAGACACAGAAGGCCAAGGTCCAAAGGCACAGGGGGTCCACTCAATGCTTCAACAGTCACCTAAGCCTTGGTCTGAAGCAACAGGTACCTTTTCTGTGATCTCCTTTATGGAAGCCACTGTGGTCACGTCAAAATGGCCACTCCTCCGCTTGTAGTCGACAAACAGGCAGTCTTTGACGCCCCGCTCAATGGCCTGCTGGGAGGCCTTCATCACCTCTGCAAAGCACACACATGGGAATCAGGATGCCCCCCGGCACAGTGAGCTGTCACAGCACGTTCTGGGGAAGAACACTGTGCAGAAGAGCTGTTAGGAACCTGGTCCTGCTGTCCACTCTTCCAGAGAAAGAACCGGAAGCCAAGAATCTCACCCAAATCAGGAGGGCTGTGAAACACCAGA
Source organism: Equus przewalskii (assembly GCF_037783145.1). NCBI lineage: Eukaryota > Metazoa > Chordata > Mammalia > Perissodactyla > Equidae > Equus > Equus przewalskii. The sequence continues at coordinate 65,143,512 of NC_091831.1, forward strand.
GGATCTGGCCCCAGGAGACAGGTGGACTGGACACAGGGACAGACACAGCCCAGAAGGCCCAGGGGGGAACCCCTTACCAAGGGGGCATCTGCAGAACTTGCCAGGCGCCTCGTTCACCAGCATCTCCTTCACCACGTCCAGCAAAGGCCCCAGAATCAGGACGGGCCTCAGGGAGCTGCAGTCTACTCTCTGGACTCGCTGATAGGCAAGGCTCACGGAATCTGAGGGGAGAGGGGCAGTGTCATGGGCACCAGCCTGGAGCAGACGGGGAGGGGCTGGGAGCCCACAGCTCACCTGACCTTGCTCACCCAGATAGGCCCACACCCTTCACTCCACAAATTCAGAGCCAGGTAGGGTGACCATCTCACCCCAGTTTGCTGGGACTTGCGCGGTTTCAGCACTGAGAGTCTCACGTGCCGGGCACACCAGGGCATGCTCACTCCTGGAGTCCAGCACAAGTGTCCCCTGCTCCATGAACACTTAAGGCAGTCAGTCTTTAACAGTCATTTCAGCACTTTCTTCTGCTCAAATTCTCCCGCATGTGCCTTAGGCCTGCTCCCCTCATCCCCAGTATCCATTCTCCGCTCTCTAGAGATACATCCTCTGAGGTTTAGCAGGTATAATCTCTCCTGCAGGAAGGCATGGTCAGGTGACCCAGACCTCCCCAGTGTGGTGAGCAGAGGCAAAGCCTGCACTTCCTCACCCCCTTCCTATGGGCTGAAACACAGGACCAGGTGCTGTGAGCCACCTCTGACTCCGCAGATGAGGACAACCCTTAGAAGATGGCATGCTACAAGATAGAAGGGACCTGGGTCCCTGGGTGATTCCCCAGAACAGAGCTGCCTCCCTGGGACCACCTGCCAGCTCAGACTTTTACATGGCGGAGAAATAAGCTTCCTATCATGCTTCGGCCACTGTCATTTGGTCTCAGTTACAACAGTCAACTAGTGTCCTAGTTGATATGTGTATCGTCTCCCACCAAATGAATAAAAAGTCCCTGTGGAAAGAGAGGTCTAAAAACCAGCACACAACTCTTTTCTTGGCATCTTCCTGGTATCACTGTGCTGGCATCTTGGAAACACTTTAAAAAGAATATAAAGCACAGCCCTTGCCATTAAAGTCAAGCTCACATTCTAATCAGCATCACATGTCTAGGACAGCAACACATGAAAAGCAAGATAACCATACAAGAGCTGCCCAAGAGCTCCAGGCAGCAGAACAGGAGAGCCCGGGGAGCGGCAGAAGCGAGAGGAACACTATGTGGATCAGAGGATGCAGAGACCAGAAGGCCAGGTGGGATGGGCGCTGCGCCCAGGCATGGCATGGCAGGACGGTGGGTGATGGCGACGGGGAGGGGCAGAGCTGAGGTGAGGGTAGGCTAAGGTGGATTTGTGAGGAAAGGTCAATGAGAGGGTCAGCCTGGAAGGCCTATGCACAACTATACAGCGAGGCTTAACTAGGAGATGAGGAAGGAGGGGCCAGAAAGCAGAGCTGTAAGTGAACACACAGCACAGTGCTGGGTACAGCCTCAGCTCCCTAAGAACCGAGCGCGTGAGCAGAATGAGGGGGAAGTGAACACTCCCCCCTTCCCTCATCCACACCTCCACATGTATTTTCTAGGACTGGTGATTATCCATGTACATATAGATGGCTTTCTGTACAGCATGTCTCAACCTGGTGTCTCATCTGCTAACAAGGCAGGGGGAGGTTTTGGTGACCACATTCGCTGTCCAAGAACCCCAAGCATTTTGGACCAAACACTCTGAAGAGCCTCAGGGCAAGAGATGAACACATCCTCTCTTTTAAAAATTAGAATACTACAGATAAAGCCAAACATCCTCTTCGATGTCTTTTCTCCAATCCTGGTCCCCACCAGCTTCCTCAGAAGTAACCACTATCATGAGCTGGACGTATACCCTTCCAGATGCTTCCCTATTCTTACATGTTGATTTTTATATGCTCAAAAAGACTAGAAAATATGTTGTGTATGTGTGTGTTCCAACAAAAATGGCACGATACTGTAAAATCTGCAACTCCTTCTTTCACTCAGTGTTATGTTTCTGGAAGGCATCCGTGTTGACTCATCTTGATCTCTTTTATTCCTCTTGAACATCCCACACATGGATACACTACATCTATTTTTCCATTTCCCTGTTTATGGTCATTAAGTCACTGTTCTTCTCAACTTACTTGAAAAAGAATCAGGTAATGACTGTTAACATTCCACACTGTGAGGTACCAATTAGAAGATTCTGTTCCTCCCTGAATAATCTGCTTCACTGAAGTCCTCCTAATTACAGAATCATAAGGCTAGACAGCATCTCAGCAGTCAATGAATCCAACCAGAGTAAGCAGCCCAGAGAAAATGCAAAACTCCCAGGTAAGGGTAAATATACAGACAGACAGAGAATCTGGAAGTAATGTGATATAGATGCATAAATCACTTTCAAATCTGGTATAGATATTAAAAACCAAAAGCTAAAACTAACTATGTCTATGCTAATAAATACACATTATAAAAAGAGGTAATTGGTACCATCAACAACATAAAGTGGGGGGACACAAAAATATAATTTTATATGAGATTGTAATTATCAGTTTAAAATGGACTGTTATAACTTTAAGATGTTTTACATAATTGCAATGGCAAGCACAAAGAAAATATCTATAAAATATACATGAAGTAAAATGAGAAGGGAATCAAAACGTTATTACAAAAAAATTAATGAAACACAAAGGAAGGCAGCAAGGGGGGAAAAGATGGACAAAAAAGCTAAAAGACATACAGAAAACAACAAAATGGCAATAATAAGTCCTTTCATATCAGTAATACGTTATATGTAAGTAGATTAAAAGCCCCAATCAAAAGACACAGATTGGCTGAATGGATAAAAAACAAGACCCCACCATACGCTGTCTACAAAAGACTCACTTTAGACCTAAGGACACACGTAGGGTAAAAGTCAAAGGATAAGAAAAAGATATTTCCTGAAAACTGGAACTTAAAAGGAACAGGGCTGGCCATAGCTATATCATGCAAAATAGATTTTAAGACAAAAATTATCACAAGAGACAGAAAAGGACACTATATAACAATCAAAAAGTCAGTTCTACAGAAAGATACAACAATTATAAATATATCTGCATCTAACATTAGAGCTTCCAAATATGCAAAGCTCAAGCTGACAGAAGTGGAGGGAGAAACAGATAGTAACATAATATTAGTAGGGAGTTCAATGCCCCACTTCAGTTACAAATAGAACCACCAGAAAGAAGATCAGTAAGGAAACAGAGCACTTGAATAACACCATAGACCTAATAGGTACACACAGAACACTCCACCCAACAACAGAACACACATTGTTCTCTAATGCACATGAACGTTCTCTAAGATAGATCACATTAGGCCACAAAACAAGTCTTAACAAATTTAAGACTGCAATTATACAAAGTATCTTCTCTGACCATAACGGAATGAAACAAGAAATCAACAGCAGCACGAAAGTCTACAAATGTGTAGAAATTAAAACAACTCACCCTTAAACAACCAATGGGTCAAAAAAATAATCACAAGGGAATTCAGAAAATGTCTGGAGACAAATGAAAATACACAACACACGAAAAAGTATGGGATGCAGCAAAAGCAGTTCTAAGAGGGAAGTTTACAGTGATAAATGCTGACACTGAAAAAGAAGGATCTCAAATCAACAACCTAAGTTTACACTTTACAGAACCAGAAAAAGAACACACTAAACCCAAAATCAGCAAAAGGAAGGACATAATAAAGATAAGAACAGAGATAAATGAAATAGAAAATAGAAAAAAAATCAATGAAACCAAAAGTTGGTTTTTTGAAAAGACTGAAAGACATTTTTAAGACAAACTTTAAGGTCTTTAAGACCTTTTAAGACAAACTCTTAGCCAGACTAATGAAGAAAAAAGCAGAGAAGACAAATAACTAAAATTAGAAATGAGACAGTACATTTCACAAATTTAAAAAATTATAAGAAATTACCAATTATATGTCAACAAATTGGATAAGTGATAAGAAATGATAAATGACTAGAAACACACAACCTAGCAAGACTAAATCATGAAGAAACAAAAAATCTAAACAAACCTTAACAAGTAAGGAGATTGGAACAGGAACCAAGAAACTTCTCAACAAAGAAAAGCCCAGGACTAGACGGCTTCACCAGAGAACTCAACAAACATTTAAAGAAGAATTAACACCAGACCTCTTCAAACTTTTCCAAAGAACTGAAGAGAGAAAACTTCCAAGCTCATGCTATGAGGTCAGCATTACTCTGACACCCAAACCAGCTAAAGACACAAGAAAAGAACACTACAGACCAATACCATTGATAAATACTGATGCAAAAATCCTTACCAAAATATTAGCAAACTGAATTCAACAGCATATTAAAGCGATTATAAACTATGACCAAGTGGGATTCATACATGGAAAGCAAAGATAGTTCGATAATCAAAAACCAATCAATGTGATACACCACATTAACAAAATGAAACACAAAAACCACATGATGATCTCAATTGATGCAGAAAAAGCATTTGACAAAACCAACACCCTTTCACGATTAAAAAAAGAAAACACTCAACAAACTAGGAATAGAAGGAAACTACCTCAACATAACAAAAGCCATATATAAAAAGCCCATGCTAACATCACACTCCACGGCAAAAGACTGAAAGCTCATGCTTTCGGTTTGAGATCAGGAACAAGGCCAGGAGGCTACTCTCGCCACTACTATCCAACATAGTACTGGAAATCCTAGCCAGAGAAATGAGACAAGATAAAGAAATTCACAATAGGCATCCAAATTGAAAAACAAGAAGTAAAATTATCTGTTTGCAGATGACATGATCTTTTATGTAGAAAACCCTAAAGAATCCATTAAAAAACTGGTACAACTAATAAGTGATTTCAGCAAAGTTTCAGGGCACAAAATCAAAACACAAAAATTAGTTGCATTTCTTAATACTAACAATGACCAATCTGAAAAAGAAATTAAGAAAACAATCCCATTTACTATAGCCTCAAAAAGGATAAAATATTTAGGAATAAACCAAACCAAGGAGGTAAAAGACTTGTATGCTGAAAACTACAAAAAACTACAAAACATGGCAAAAAGAAATCAAAGATATAATAAATGGAAAGATATTCTGTGCTCGCGAATTGGAAGACTCATTATCATTAAAATGTCCATACTACCCAAATCAATCTATACAGATTCAGTACAATCCGTATCAAAATCCCAATAGCATTTTTTTGTAGAAACAGAAAAAAAAAATGCGAAATTCATACAGAATCTCAGAGGACCTGGAATAGCCAAAACAATCTTAAAAAGAACAAAGTTGAAGGTCTCATACTTCCTGATTTTGAAAAATACTGCAAAGCAACAGTAATCAAGACAGTGTGGTAGTGGCATAAAGACATATATTTAGAGACCAATGGAACAGAATAGAGAGCCTAGAAATAAATGCTTGTATATAAGGCAAAATGATTTTTTTTCCTGCTTTTTTCTCCACAAATCCCCCCAGTACATAGTTGTATATTTTAGTTGTGGATCCTTCTAGTTGTGGCACGTGGGACGCCACCTCAACATGGCCTAATGAGTGGTGCCATGTCTGCACCCAGGATCCAAACCCTAGGCTGCTGAAGCAAATCACAGGAACTTAACCACTCGGCCATGGGGATCGGCCCCCATAAGGCAAGCTGATTTTTGATAAGGGTGCCAAGACTACACAATGGGGAAATGAAGTCTCTTCAACGAACAGTATTGTTAAAACTGATGTCCACATGAAAAAGAGTGAAGGTGGACCCTTATCTCACACCATATACCAAAATTAAACCCAAATAGATTAAAGACCTAAACATAAGGCCTGAAACTATAAAACTCCTAGAAGAAAACATAGAGGAAGAGTTTCATGACATTGGTGTGGGCAATGATTACTTGAATAGGGACAAGAAAAGCACAGGCAAGAAAATCAAAATAGACAAATAGGACCACATTGAATTTTAAAACTTCTGTGCATCACAGTAAACAAACAAACAGAATGAAAAGACAACCTACGGAAGAAGACAAAATATCTGCAAATGATGTACATGTGTGTGTGTGTGTGTGTGTGTATCTGAAAGGTTTATATCCAGAATTTATAAGAAAGTTCTAGAACTCAACAAAACAAATAATTTGATTAAAAATGGGTGAAGGATTTGAACAGACAATTCTCCAAAGAAGATATACAAATGGCCATCAATCATATGAAAAAGATGCTCAACATCACTAATTAAGAGAAATGCAAATCAAAACATTGAGATACCACCTCACACCCATTAGGATGGCCACTATCAAAAGAAACGAGCAAACGGAAGATAACGGGTGTTGGCAAGAATGTGGAGAAATTGGAACCCTTGTGCACTGCTGTTGGGAATATGAAATGATACAGCTACTATGGAAAAGAGTATGGTGGTTCCTCAAAAAATTTAAAAATAGAATTAACATATGATCCAGCAATCCCACTTCTGTGTATATAGCCAAAAGAATTCACAGCAGGATCTCCAAGAGACATCTGTACACCTGTGTTCATCCAGCATTATTCACAGTAGCCAAGAGGCAGAAGCAATCCAAATGTCCATTGACAAGTGAATGGATAAAGAAAATGTGGTAGATACATACAATGAAATACTATGCAGCCGTAAATAAAGAAGGAAACTTGTCACATGCTACGATATGGATGAACCTCAAGGATATTTTGCTAAGTGAAATAAGCTAATCACAAAAGGATAAATACTGTATTATTCCACTCATATGAAGTATCTAAAGTATTCAAAATCATAGAAATAGAAAAGGTGGTGTGGCTGTAAAGGGTTGGGGCAAGAGGGGAGGCGGAATTAGTGTTCAGTGGGTACAGAATTTCAATTTTGCTAGATAAAAAAGTTCTAGAGATCTGCTGCACAACAATGCAAATATACTTAACACCACTGAATTGTACACTTAAAAATGGTTAAGATAGTAGGTTTAAATGTGTTTTTTACCACAAAAATATCAAACAGAAACTAGAACTGAAAAATGCAATTTCTGAAATAAGAACATTGGACACAACAGAAGAGTGGAGTAATGAAGAGGGAAAGTTCAGTGGAAAATATCTGAGCTATCCAGGTTGAAACACGGAGACAAAAAAACCAAAAACACAGAAAATAGAGGGGGAAAAGAAGGTGTAAAACACATATGGACATGGTCAAAGAGCTAAGATGCAGGAGTGGAAAGACAAGCACAGAAGTAGTTTTAAAGAAACACTGGCCAGGCATTTTCCAAAAGTGACACTGTTCTGTACACACATTATACTTCAATAAAATGAAAAAAAGAGATTGTCACTGTGGGTTGAAAAAACCCACATGCTGCTTATAGGAAACATTTAAATATAAAGCTACAGAGGGGCCAGCCCGGTGGCCAAGTGGTTGGGTTCACGCACTCTGCTTCGGCAGCCCAGGGTTTCGCCAGTTCAAATCCTGGGTGCAGACATGGCAGTACTCATCAAGCCATGCTGGGGCGGTGTCCCACATGCCACAACTAGAAGGACCCACAACGAAGAATATACAACTATGTACCAGGGGGGCTTTGGGGAGAAAAAGGAAAAAATAAAATCTTTAAAAAAAAAAAAATACATATATATAAAGCTACAGAAAGTTTAAAATAAAAGGATGAAAAAAGATGAACTATGCAAATGCTAACCAAAGGAAAACTGGTACAACAATAACAATATCACACAAAACAGAGTTCAAGGCAAGAGACGTGACTAGAGATAAAGAAGGACATTTCATGATGACAAAAGGGTCAACTTACCAGGAAGATATAACAATTCAAAAGGTGCGTGCTCTTAAAGACAACTTCAAAAAATATAATGCAAAAAAACCCTGAAGAACTAAAAGAAGAGTAGACAAAAGGCTATTTTTCAAAGACAAACATATCTATCGGACATCCACTGACTACTCCAGAGACGGTGTCTATGGGAGAAAAGGGAGGGGGGATATGAAAGCGGAGGTCAAAGAAATGAAAGGAGAAAAAACAAAAGCAATCTAAGAGAGAAACCATGCCTTGAGTAAGGGGTCGGCAGACTTCTTCTGTAAAGGGCAAGAGAGTAAATATTTTAGGCTTTGAAGGCCAAAAGGCAAAATCAAGCAACTATTATTGCCCAGTGACTAATACAGTCTTCACACATTTTAAAGTCTAAGAACCCATTCTTAGCTTGCAGGCCATACAAAAACAGGCAGTGGGCTAGATTTGGCTCATGGGCTGTGGCGTCTCAAGCCCTGTCCTGACTGACATGACAGTGGGCCATGAACATAGGTAGGATTCACTCAACTTGCTGTGCCTAAGGCCTTAATTTAAAAAATTAAGAAAGAAGGAGGGGAAGAGGGGAGGGAGCAAGGAAAGGAGGGAAGAAGGAAACCTGCTATCCTACCTTCTGTTGCTCAAGGCCACCTCCCCACCCTGCCTGCCCAGGAGGGCACACATTCTAGAACAATGGACGTACATGCGGGGTCCCAGGAGCAGCATTCATGAGAGCCTCCTGCTTTACAGGACAAATACAGCCTTTCCACAAGGGTGACCTCACAGGGGATCTGATACTCCCTAATATGCAACTCTGGGCCTACATCAGCACCCGGGCCTGGGAGGATCTTGTAAGAATCATTAACAGACACAGGGAGTGAGGCCAGAAAAGGCCAAAGATCTGCAGAGACTGGTGGTCAGTGGTCACCACCGAGCAGCCTGTAATAACCCAAAACAAACTACAAGCAATACATTGAACAAAAACTGCTTTTTGCCCGCTTAATACTTCTCCTTCCTTTCTTCCTTACTAACAGAACCTGCATTACTGAGGCCAGCAATGCTCCAGCCAAAAACCTGCCTTTTCAGCCTCCCTTGCCCATGCAAGTGGCCAATGAGATGTAAGTAGAAATCAAAGGGTGGGGCTTCCAGGGAAGCTATTTAAAGAGGTACACTAAACTGAGGCACACTTTTGCCTTGCCCCTTCCTCCTTCCTGCTGCCTGAACATGGACGTGATGGATGGAGCTACAATGAAATGTGGTGACCACGGGGAAACGTTAAGGATGGAAGCCATGCCCTATGGATAGTAGACTCTGAAGACACCAGCACCACCATCCCAACCTAGATGCCTACCTCCAGACTACTTCTGTGTGAAAGTAGGCAAATCTCTATCTTGTTTAAGTCACTGTTGTGAGGCTTCTGTGGTTAACAGCAAATCTAATCCTGAGAGCCTGTTAAAAAAGCAAGCTCAGCCACTTGCCTTCAAAGAGTGGAATGGAATCATTGGAAAAGGTGTCCAAGGCAAGAAGGTCTTTCCCATCTTTGGACCCACTGCGTTTGTGCTTATGTTTTCTTCGAAAGAAGGATCTGCGTGCAGCCGCCGACAGCGTCTTTGCAGTGGCGTTGTCGTCTTTGACTTCAGACATGCTGAGCCTCCTGGAGAATTCTTGGTCCATCCTGCAGTCACAGGGAATGGCAGTGCTGGGTGGGACCACAGGGACCATCTCCTGCCCATCCTGCCCATGAGGAGAGCGAGAGCTGGGACTACAGGCTCCTCCAACACTCCTCTGCAGGTTTCACGGCAACTTCACCCACCCACGCCGAGGACCCCTGTACCACTGCTGTGGGGTTGACACAAGCACCAGAGCTGGGGGCAAGCTCTTAGAGAAGACCAATATCTATATTCAGATGAGTGTCAAAGGAATTGCTAGACAGCTTTCACTTGGTGACATTACAAGTTACATTTCCTGCCAGAAAAAAGAATGAGGCACTGAAACACACTGCAACATGGACAGACCTTGAAAATACAATGCTAAGTGAAAGAAGACAGTCACAAAAGACTACATACTATATGATTCCATCCACATGAAAGCCCAGAACAGGGAGATCTACAGACACAGAAAGTAGGTGAGTGGTTGCCCGGGGCTGGGGGGAGGGGGTGAGAGACAAATGATGAGGGGCAATGGCGAAAGGGGACAGGGCTTCTTTTGAAGTGAGGAAAATGTTCTGAAATGGACTGTGGTGATGGTTGTACCTATCTGTGAATAGAATAAAAGCCACTGACTTGTACACTTTCGGTAAATTGATTGGTACATGAATTATATCTCAATACATCTGTTAAAAAAATTATGTCTCCTAAGTTGCGACTGTGCTTCCGTATAGCACTGACTTACGTACAGCTTTCTGGACAAGCAATTTCAGCAAAAAGTATAGACCAGAAGCTGAGATGAGCAGCAGAATGAGTCTTCCAGCATCCCCGTCCCCGGCCCTCATCTTGTGGGAAAGCTCCATGGATGCTACCCCCACCCCACTCCCAAGGTCAGACATGGAGAACACTTACACATATTTGCTGGGGATCTGCCCACGCTGGATCTTCTGGGCGTTCTCGTCCAGCTGCCAGGCCATCCAGGACCCAAATGTGCCCTGGGGCAAGGTGTCATCAACGTAGAGGATGTCGTCTTTCTTAAAGCTGAGCTCATGCTCCACCTCTGCCAGCCGGTCGTACAGGGCCCTAGACGAAGTGACAAAGGGAAGAGGATCAGGAGACTTCTGGCTGCTGCAGGACAAGTCACACATCGTGGCAGCCAGACTCCTGGGGCCACTCTCCTCTGCTCTGAGCTTTCCCCAGACCATGATCAGGACCCACTTTTTCCCATCCTGGTGGCAGTTCCCAAAGGAGGGAACCCAGACTTTACATACAGGACAAAGAAGGTGCCTTTCCTCCTCTGAAGTCAGAGGCTCCCTGGTGATAAGAGCTGCCTCACGCCTATCAGATAAAGAACTTCTGGCCAAGGACCAAGGCCATACCTCCCCTTCCAAGTGGGCCTTTCCCAATTGCCTTTCTCCCCCGAGTCAAGGCTCATGGCTCCTACAGATTGGAAACCCCCCAGGATGCAAACATGTCATTTCCCACCCAGGAGGGGGTCCTAGAAACAGGGACCCGTACCTCATGGTATACAGTTGATCAGTGTTTTTATTCTTTTTGTGGCCTCAGATTTCAGGGAATGTGAAGCAAGCTCTGAGGCCCTCCTAGAAAATGCCTGATGCCTGCCACCTCACACATTTCATACAGCACTTCAGGGCACTGTGGCTACCTCAACATCTACAAACCTGCAGAGGGACCTGCAGACCCTGGTCAGGGGGAGACCAAGAGAGGAATGCAGCCCACATGAAAATGGGGCTCTGCAGCCTCAAAATTCCCCAGGCCCCAAACCCTAAAGAGGTTCTCAGCCTTCCATCTGGGTCTGTAAGCCCTTGAGGTTTTATCTAAGTCACAAGCAACTTGCCGTGAGCTTGCGGTTTGGGGCCCAAGTAATGATGATTACAGTGCCACCCTTTGGGGGCAAGAAACACAGAGATGCTCACCGGGAACAGTTTCCACTGAAAGGCCCTCCCCTGGCCACTGATACCTGATATAGAAGCTGTCGCCAGGCAGGCCCTTGACCTTGGCGAACTCCTCAGGGCGGAACTGCACCTTCAGGCGGACGCCATCCTTGGGCTTCAGCATCTCCACGTAGACCTCCTCCACCGTCTTGTTGCGCACGTCCAGACTGCCATACTGCCCAGGGATAGGGGACTGGGGTCAGAAGGCAGAGGGCAGAAGCCAGCGGTGTCTTGGGCACCCATGAGGGGCTGGTTGTGGGAGGCGATTCAACTTCCCCTTAACTGGGAATCTGCCTGCCTCCTCTGCCGAGTGTCTGCTCTGTCCCCCACAGCTTCTCCCAGGAGAAACCCTGTTCCAGCCCCGCAGCCAGTAAGGGCTATTCAGAACGCAGCACTTCATCTTGCTCACGCTACTGTATCTTTCAATATCTACGAACCACCTCTTTCATCAAACAGGAGACCCAGTGAGAAGGAGATGACACTCCCCATCAAATGAGAGTCCTGCTGCTGACAAGGGCAGAGCATCTTCCCTCTAGATGCCAGGGGCCAAGCTGGCATCTTGCTCACTTTCCGGTGATCTACCCACAGGGTCTTGGCAGCACTCAACACTGACAAGGGCTGCCAGGTGAGAGGCTCTGCTCCTCGGTCTCCTGTGTCACCTGAGACCATAGGAAGCCTGAAATGCAAACGGAGGGTGGCCTGGCCCGCTGCTCAGCAGCTCAGAACTCACCTCGAGGATGAGATCTCCCGGCACCAGGCCGTCGGGACCCTTGGCAGGACTGTCATCCTCCACCTCAGCCACAAACACCCCGTGCAGGTTCCCCCCACATAAATGCAGTCCAAGCTCCAGCTGGGACTTTTTGATGAAGACAACACGTGGCTCTGGGGTCTTCTTATTGGCGTCTCCCACCATCCTTTCAGGAAGGAAAATGCAGTTCCCCAATCATGCACAGGGAGGGAGTAGGACATGTAAATGACAAACAGTGGCTAATGCCCCACTTTCTGCTTGTTCCATGGGGTCTCAGAACCACAGGGAGTTGAAAGAGATCCCACCCCGGGCTCTAGTCCTAGTGACTTAGTTTTTAGGCAGGAGGCTGAGGCTTGGTAGAGGGGAAACCATGGCCCCAGCTCACAAAGCCAGTTGGGAAAGAGCGGAAATCAATGCTCCTGTCAATCACATGCTGCAGCCTGTGTCCCTCCCACATGGATTATACTTGTTTTCCTGAACTTGTTCAGTCTGAGAAAGGCAGAGCTGGTCTCACCATTCAGAGCACAAGAACTCATCCAGCTTTTCCCGAGCTCTGTGTTAAAGCACGGAAAGGTGTCCCTGCCATCAAAGACCTCACGACGGAGTGAGGGAGATAAACGCTAGCCAACTGAGTGAAAGGAACAGGGCAGCAAGGGAGATTGATGAGGGGGATCTCAGGGGAGAAGCCAGCAGGTGATCATAATTTTGCTGCACTCAGTTCCAATGTAACTGATCCTGAACGCAGAGCTGGCCACATTCTGGGTGAGGCCGGGGAAGCAGCTCCGTCCAGGACCGTTGAATGGCTACTGCATGCCCCGGCCCAGGTGGCCCTCTCCCCATCTCCCCTCCAGCTTCCCTGTGTGCCCTGCCTCCTCCTGATCTCTCCACACCCACCCCTGCCTGGCTAACCCCTGCTCATCCTGAACGTTTGACTTGGCTGTCACCACTCCCTGCCACACTCCTCCTAACTGCTCCATCGTGCCTGGACCCCTCCCAGCACGTCAGCTATGCCACACACACCTGGGCACTTGCCTCTCACCCTCTAAACCCAGTGCCCCTTGGAGGTGACACTGCTGTTGACACCAGAGCCCAGGGCCTAGCTGGGTGATGACTGTGTAATTCTGTCTACAGACAGACTCAGAAAATGAGTGAATGAGGAAAGGAGAGAAAGAAAAGAGGCAGAGCCAAGAACAAGTCAATGAGAAAACGAGAAAAAAAAAAACGGGGGCCGGCCCCATGGCCGAGTGGTTAAGTTCGTGGGCTCTGCTTTGACAGGCCAGGGTTTCGCCGGTTCGAATCCTGGGTGCGGACATGGAACCGCTCATCAAGCCATGCTGAGGCAGCATTCCACATGCCACAACTAGGAGGACCCACAACTAAAAACACACAACTATGTAGCGGGGGGCTTTGGGAGAAAAAAAAAGGGAAAATAAAATCTTTAAAAAAAAGAAAGAAAGAAAGGGCAGGAGGGAGGGAGACAAAAAGGAAGGGTGTGCTTCCCACCCGACATCCTGACAACCCAGTGTGCAGTCTAGCTGTCCAATACCCACGTCCTTTAGGAGACGTGCTCGGACCACAATAAAGACCCCCTGACCTGCCCCACTGGGCCAAGGTGTACAGATGGAAGGCTCACAGCATGTCTCTGCTGACCTGGAACTGGGAGTGCTCTGCTTGGCCAGGGGGGTGCCTGGGCCCTCATCCTGCTCCATCAGCGGGTCAATGACAGAGGGATGCTCCGGGGTGGTGGCACCGCTGCCCTGGAGAGTGGAGTGGATATTGGCAGGGTCCAGGTGGGAGCTAGGGATGGAGAACAGGAAGAATAAGGAGCAGCACAAAGCCCTCAGCCACCCAGAGTTACCCTCTCTCCGGCAGTGACCAGGGCTAGGCTGTGAACAGGGACCAGGTCACATGGCTCTACACCCTGAACCCTGAGAAGAGCAGATGCCTCAAGAGAATGGACTCAGGTGGTCCACCCTGCAGGATATGCCTGTCCTTTCCTCCCTACCCATCCTCAACTGAGGGATCTTCTCCGCAAGTGTTGACACGGGGACACATGAATTCAGTCCCTTTTCCTGTTTGTGCATCTCAGCCCCGCTCTTTCGCTGAGCTGAGCGAAGCTGCATGACAAGAGCGTGTCTTCCCCATCTCTCTTCTGCCCTGCAACCCACAGCACAGGGGCAGATACAAGCAGCATCTGCTTGTGGACAAGGGGCCGAACCACTTTGTGCAAGAATCCTAGCCCCCAGGCTTCAGCTCCTGGCTACCACACACCCATGCTGCACAGGGGACCCAGTCATCTGTTTCCGCATCCTACTTCACTACTCCAGGAAGAGACATCCTCCCTCCATATGTCCTTTTGCAAACTCCAGGGCTGGTCAACTCTCCTCTTATGGCAGCAGAATGCTCAGAATTTGCAGCTGGCACTCTGGGTCTCCCCACAGTGAGCTATGCACCTGCCACACCCATCTCTCCTCCCCCAGCCCAGACAGTCCCAGGCCCAGAGGCCCAGGTCCTACCTGGACCGGGAGTGGCTGCTGAGCTGGTGCATGTGTGGGTTGTACTGGGCCAGGATGGTGATGGTGTCACACTGCTGCCCGATGATGAGCCGGGCCTGCTGCTCCGTGGCACTCCGCAGGTTTATGCCATTGAACTAGGAAAGACCCAGAGCAGGCTCAGTGACTGGGGAGGGGGAATGATAACGAGACCTAGGATGACGACTTGGGGGCTACTGCTTTTCCAAGGAAGGGAGGAGGGAGAGAAGAATGCACTGCAGAAGGGCAGCTCCCGCTTACCTCAAGTAACTGGTCTCCATACTCCAGGCCAGCCTGGTATGCAATGCTCCCCCCAGTCACCTTGGAGACGTAGACACCGCCCTTCTCTCCACTCACGATAGAGATGCCCAGTGGCTCGGAGCCCTTCTGTAGCTTGACATGGCGCGGCTCCTCCACGTAGGGCCTTGGAAGAGAGCCAACAGTTTTGGGGACCAAGATGCAAAGGAAAGGTATGGAGATCTGAGGTCAAGCATGCAATCAGCTATGCAAATAGAGCCAGGGAACACTGGGGGCTCCTATTATGACACAGCTGGATGAGGACATGATGACCCCACCTTTGTATGACAGTGATACACATTCCCGCCAATTCATGCAATATAAACATCACACCCCCAAAAGGACATGGAAGTACCTGGTCCCAAAACCACAAAGAGTGGTCCATGTGAATTATAAACACTGATATACACCGGGGAAAAGCACAAAGATTTTCATAATGCTAGAGAGTTGCCTCACAATGTGCAATTTATAAACCCCAGTGGGGTCTCAAGATGCCCTGAGAGGAAAAGAAATGGCTTTTGGGATGACATTCACTCAAGAAGAAACGATAAAAAGGACCAGTTTTTATATTTACCAATACACAGGTGATGTACAATGATCATGGAAATTAAGCTGCTGCAAACCCAAGCCGTTAAAAAGGGAGCAAACGGGGAGGCTAGGAGCAAGGTGGCAACTATGCACTTGCTGGCCAGAGGGAGCCATCCATCACGCCAGAGCAAGAAGAGGCACAAGGGAGCCTCATGACAGGCCAACCTCAGATTCCTCAGGGAAGAGGCCCTGGGCCTGGTGGCCACAGGCAATCTCAAGAGGAATTGGTGGTGGAGACATCTGGAAGGTGCAAAAGGTTAGAAAGAAAAGACAGATGCTCGGAGAAGGAAGACAACCAGAGACACCTGGAATGTAACAGACAGAAAGACAGCCAAGTGAGGCTGAGCCAGCCATCAGGACTGCACTTCACACTGCCCTGGGCTTTCCTTTCAGGACAAAATCGCAGTCAAGGGCCACAGGAGGAGCCAGCGGGAACACCATCTCCTTGGGATCCCCTCCAGAGAACATGGTAAAGGACAGGCAGCTGGAGGGCAGGCGCCTGAATCACCCACCCCTGCCACCCAGAGGCACAGGAGTCTCTTGGGCTCAGCAGGCCTCAGGCTGGATCCCTACCACTCAGGGCCCAGTCCCCTGGCGATGCTGAGATTAAAATCCTTCTTGACTTGTGCCTTCTCCTCTCCCATCTTCCAAGGTGTTCTCCCCTTCCCAAACTCACCCGCTCTGCAACGCCTTCCTCGACCCTCCAGCTCAGATGGATCAGTCCTGGCCTGCACCCTCAGTCACTTGAAGACTCAACACACATTAGAGCACCAGGCAGTTTACAGTTGTAAGAACTCTTAGTGAGCAGCCACCCCAACACTATCCTCATGCCTCCAGCCCAGGAGGACAGCACAGAGGCCCAGAGACGGGAGGAAGCTGCCTCCCAGGGCAGCTACAGGTGTGGGCAGAGCTACTTTGCTGTCCAGGGCTCCTCATTCCTCACTGTATACTCTTCCCTTTGATCTAACTCCAAACAATACATCTATCTCAATACAGGAGCAGGCAACCAAATCATAATAATAGCCATACAACAGAAGCCATGAAGCCGTTAAAAATTATATAATCAGCATTTACTGACATGGAAAGACATGGAAAGGACACACTGTCATGAGAAGACAGGTCAGCATAATTCCATTTATATAAATCTGTACAGATCTTTATGTGTCCATTCATGCATAAGAGATTTCCATGGTGGACCTTACCAAAATGTTAACAATGGCATCTCTGGGGGATGGGAATCCTTCCTTTTTAATCTCGTGAATGATCTAAATTCCTTATAGTATGCACAAGACTTTTTCTCAGAACATTAAGGCTGCTTTGTAAAACAGGTTTGTAAAGTATATTTCATAGTATTACAAATAGCTTAAGACATAATGTGAAGGAAGAAGTGTTTATGTATATAAAATAATATAAACAATAAAACATGCATTTAAACTATATATATATATCTATATCTCAGAAGGTTAACAGCAATTGAATCCTGATGAGATTATTTGTGACTTTTCATCTTTCTACTTTTCTAATTTTCCCAATTTTCTATACATAGTCCCTCCCTTATCCAAGGTTTCACTTTCCATGGTTTCAGTTACCCACAGTCAACAGGGGTCCAAAAATATTAAATGGAAAATTCCAGAAATAAACAATTCACAAGTTTTAAATTGTGCGCTGTTCTGAGTAACATGATGAAACCTGATGCTGTCCCGTTATGCCCCACCCAGGCTATAAATTATCCCTTTGTCCAGCATATTCAAACTGTATACACTATCCATCCATTAGTCATTTACTAGCTGTCTCGGGCTATGACAGTGCTTATGTTCAAGTAACCCTTGTTTTACTTAACGATGGCACCAAAGTGCAAGAGCAGTGATGCTGGCAATTCGGATATGCCAAAGAGAAGCCATCAAATGCTTCCTTTAAATGAAAAGGTGAAAGTTCTCATCTTAATAAGGAAAGGAAAAAAATCGTAAGCTGAGGTTACTAAGATCTATGCTAAGAATGAATCTTGGGGCCAGCCTGATGGCACAGCGGTTAAGTGCCCACGTCCCACTTTGGCGGCCCGGGGTTCGCCAGTTTGGATCCCGGGTGCAGACATGGCAGTGCTTGGCAAGCCATGCTGTGGTAGGCGTCCCACATATAAAGTAGAGGAAGATGGGCACGGACGTTAGCTCAGGGCCAGTCTTCCTCAGCAAAAAGAGGAGGACTGGCAGTAGTTAGCTCAGGGCTAATCTTCCTCAAAAAAAAAATGAATGAATCTTCTATCTGTGAATATGTGAAGAAAGAAAAAGAAATTCATGCTGGTTTTGTTGTTGCACTTCAAATACGTACGTATAGGAAAAAACACAGCATATATAGGGTTTGGTGCTATCTGTGGTTCCATGCATCCACGGGGGCTCTTGGAACAAATGCCCCCAGGGGTAAGAGAGGACTACTGTACTGAGCAGTTGTATGAAAATGTACTTTAGAATGCGGGAAAAAGGGGCTACTTTTAGTAAGTAATCCGTTCTTTAGTCAGATCACACACGTTAAATGTTATGCCTCTAATCTGATCCTAAGCACTGTGAGGGCAGGAGTCATTGACACTGTTCTCTCCCCTGGCACGGTTCCTGGTTCTCTGTACACTGTAGGAAGCTAAGGGGATGCCTGACCACATGTGACAAGGCCTTTTCTGTTTCTTAGGAAGCCGCTTCATTTGGGGAAGATCTTGTTTCTCAATGACCTCTCCTGGGGGAGTAAAACCACCCCCCGATGCACTACTCACTGCAGGTCTGTGCTCCTGTCTGTACCACACAGGTGAGAATGTCACAAATGTTTCCACAGGAATCACACCTGATTCCCCCATGGGCCTGGCATGCTAACGTATACTTCAGTTCCCTCTCAGGTTCTCTCTAGCTAATACTTGTTAGGTTTGTTGTCTTACAAGTTCAGATTTCCAAGTCAAATGAGATTTTCTCAATGAAGGGCCTGCCGAGCAGAGTCCCTCCCATGGCTCACAGCTACAAGGACCCTCAGCTTTTTGGATTTGAGTCAATAAGAGTAACCCTGTTCCCCTTAAAGGATTAAATAAAGACAAGTTCAAGTTTAATCAGACCTCCTAAAGACCTACATTTAGATAGAACCTCTTAAACATAAATGCGATCTAGCAAATTCCACTTTGAAGGATAACAGGGGTGCATGAGGCGTGCACAGAGCTTGTGGGGGGAGTGATGGACATCTCAGAGGGGGCGTGTCTGGACTGACATCAGCCTAAGTTAACCTAAAACCTCAGCAGAGATCAGCCTGCATTTCAAAAGGAACCAACAAATGGCTGAGCTGTACGTTTGTGCCTCACATACTTCTTTTGTATGTGTATTTTATTTCACAATAAAAAGCTTGAGGGAGGTGGGGACAAACAACGTTGCTATGTTCTGGGGCCAAAAAGCAAAGGGTAAGAATGAGTCCTGACAGAGAAAGACAAACACCGTACGATTCCACTCCTACGTGAAAGAGAAATAAACACATGGGTAAGGAGGACAGGTTAGTGGTTACGGGGGCGGGGGGTGTTAAAGGGGCCAAGGGCACATCCGTACGGTGACAGATAAGATAGACTATTGGTGGTGAGCACAATCTGGTCTATATGGAAACTGATATATAATAATGTACACCTGAGATTTACACAGTTATAAGCCAATATGACTTCAATAAGATAATTTACAAAAAAATAAAAAGAATTAGTCCTGATTCTAATTAGGGTGGGCCAGTTACCAACCACGTGACCACAGACAGATCATTCCAACTCTCTGGCCTGTTTCCTCATCTATAAGACAGAGCCAATAATAACGATGATGATGATGATGCTCACGTTGTGCGGGTTTCATGACTTAATGCATGGAAAGTACTTAATCAAGGGCCTGGGAAGCAGTGAACAGTGCCACCACATCGTCATCACCGTCAGGCTGTCTCCAGCATCATTTGCTGTAGCCCACCCCCTCCTCTGGACACACAGTGGAAGAAGCCCACTCTGTTTCTGAGCTTGCCGTCTACTTAGGCCCCTCCTCCTGCATCACGTGCCCACAGAACTTACCAGTGACATGCTGGGGCAACACAGCAGTGAATGCTATGTGACCCAAACCAGAAGGCCTCACCCTGGGATCACCTCAGTCGGAACTCTCCAACTCCTGCTACTGCTTCTTCCAACAAGCCCCTTCCCTCGACCGAGCCTGGCCCACTGTGGGGACGCACTGTCCACCACCGTGCCCCCGCACAGATGACAACATTACACTCACCTGTCCTTTCTTCGCTCCCCGAGGGCCGCAGGGTTGATGGCAATTCTGGGCAATGTGGAGGCTGAGGCCTGGGACTGGCTGCATGAGGACAGGGTGTCAATGTTCAGGGGTGACTGTGGAGGCGTGCTGCATTCGGAATGCGACAAGGAACCTGCCAAGAGAGGTGGAGGGTAATGCGGGCCACAGTCCTGCATCTCAGTTCTCCAGCACCTAAGACGAAGAGGGAGCTGCGATCCAGACCCCTGGCTCCCTGCCGTGGCCACACCACACAGCCTTGACTTCACAAGCTGGGCTTTGTGGTCTTTCTATCCCCTCACATCACCAGGCCTGAGGCTGGGCTCAACCAGTGTTTCCTGACTGGCTGAGATGACGAGGAACTTATAAGCTGTGCCCAGATACCCCATCATGAGGACAGAGTGACACAGGAGGCAGGGAGGGGGTCCTGAGAAGGTCTCACCTCTGTCAGAGCCCACAACAGACCGGGGATATCTTGGCGTTGATGGGATTTTAATGCGTTCTGCCTTGAACTGCAAGTTGCTTGAAGATCCTATGGTTCCATAAGGGGACAGAACTTTAGGCCTGTGATTAAACACCACCCCTCACTCCCTCACCACCACTTGGGTAGTCAGGAAAGACACTTGGTCATGACAAAATGCAAGGCGAGGCCCTACCATTTATCCCAGATGGGGCCTAAATGTGGAACAGTCAAGAAAAGTAGATATTTAATGCCCAGTGTCGAATAAACCGTGTAGGCCTAGTCTGTTCCAGAACAGGATCACACAAATCTCACTCCTAGGCCTGGAACAGGGACAGTAACCCAAGTGACAGAGGTGACTGCTCGCCTTCCCTCCACAATGCTGCAAGCAGCGCCACCAGTCTGTTTATGAGGTAACTGCTAGAATCTACCCTGGGTTGCATTTCCCATAAGCGAACAGCAATACTAAATCCCCAGAAAGACAGACAAGCTCAGGGACAGGGAGCATCTGGAACAACCACATGACCACTAGGGAAAGCAGAAAGGACATAGAAGAAGCCAAAGGAAATGGCTCTGAGTGCAGCACGGAGCTGACCTTGGCCCCAACAGGGGAGAGAGGCCTGTGAGGGCAGGCCACCAAGAGGTCTGGGCGTGAGGACCCAGGCAAAGATGAAAAAAGGCCAGCTCCCACCACAGCAAGGTTCTAGTGGGGCAGTTACCAAGGCGGGCGCTGGAGGGCAGTGAGTTGGACCCATGAGAGGCTCTCATCTCAGAGTAGTCGCTGCAGGCCCTGTGGCTGAGGTCCAGGCTCAGGCGGCCCTGGTGCTGGACACTGTGAGAGAATCAGACAGATGAGGGGTTTGGGAAGAAGACCAGGACCAGACGAGGCCACTAGGAAAAAACACAAGTGATGGGCCTGGGCCAAGGCCTCCCTGAGCTGGGAGAAGGGAGATCCAGGAGCCACTTGCTGTCAGCCGAGGACAGCGACTGTCCACAGGATGCTTGGAGACGGTATCTAAAAAGAGCTCTGGGGACTGGCTCTGTGGCAAGTGGTTAAGTTTGCACGCTCCGCTGCGGCAGCCCAGGGTTTGGATCCTGGGTGCGGACATGGCACCGCTTGTCAGGCCACGTTGAGGCGGCATCCCACATGCCACAACTAGAAGGAACTGCAACTAAGATATACAACTGTGTACGGGGTGGGGTTGGGGAGATAAAACAGAAAAAGAACAACAACAACAAAAAAGCTTGGCAACAGTTGTTAGCCCAGGTGCCAATCCTTAAAAAAAAAAAAAAAGATTGGCAACAGTTGTTAGCCCAGGTGCCGATCCTTAAAAAAAAGAAGATTGGCAACAGTTGTTAGCCCAGGTGCCAATCTTAAAAAAATAAACAAAAAGAGCTCTGCATGCAGTAGAAAGGGCCACGCCAATGGAGAGATGGCACATCCACTTCAGCCCTGGGCTGGGATCAGGCTCTCTGTGAGGAAGGGCCTTCTGCAGGGAAAACAGAGGCTCTGAATCCTCGGTGGGTCCAGGGAAGTAGAGCCTCTCCTCAGGGGTGGGCAGAGAGAGGCTAGACAGGCACTGAGGCCCTTGGAGAAGGACCTGCGTGCCTCGCTCAGGTGAGCACGCCGAGGAAACCGGAGGGGAGAGAGCCCAGGCATCGCCATGCCAGGCTGGAGGCAGGCAGGCCCAGCGATGTCCTTCTCTAGCGCTGCAGGGAGACTACATCTCTGCCCTGGCTAACCCTACAGTGGTCTCCGCTGCACTCAGAACACAGTCCAACGTCTGCACACTGGCTGCAGTCCCACAGGATTCCTGCCCTATGCCCTGTGCTCTCCTCCTGACTCACCATACCTTTGCCAAACTCTCTCACTCTGTCCCAACAGCTCCCTGCACTGTTCCTAGGTGCCTGGGCCGCAGCACCCACAGCCCTTCTTCTTGGGGACTCCACCCCAGGTCTTGTACAGCTGGCCTCTTCACAGTCTTTTGGCCATGGCAGCATTCCCCCCACCATGGGGCCCTCCCCACCACCGAATCTCACTCTCCACCCTCTTCAAGTCACAGCCTAGCTTGTTGCCCTGTGTTACAATCTTCAGAGCTACCCAGTACCATCTGGTATCAATCACTATGTTCATTTTTTTCTGTCTGCCTCCCACACTTGAACACAAATGTCACATGAAGAAGCTTGGCTACTTAGTTCTCCACTGTATCCCTTTGGAACTAAAACAGTCCATGGCAGGTAGTAGATGCTCAATAAAAACCTGTCAAATAATTGAATGAATGAATGAATGAATGAGTGAGTGACCTTGAACCAGTCCATTCACTTTTTAAGGCTCAATTTCCTCATCTGTAAAACAGAGACAATAGCAGTCCTTGGCTCCCAACTTTGCTGTGGTGATTCAATGAGATGATGTTTATGAAAGTCTGAGCACAGGGCCTGGCATGTGAGCACTCAAGCCTCAGCTGCCTTCACTATTACCTTTCTTTCAATACCCTTTCAAGCTCCATGTTGGGGAATAAAGAGCATCCTTAAAGTTCCCTGGGGTCCCAGCACTGCTCTAACCAGCCCCTTTCCAGTGAGGCAAGGAAGCTTCTCTGTCCATGAGCCTCTTCATGCACCAGTGGCTCTATGTCCAGGTGGGCTTGGATGGCTGGGGTGCAGGGAGGTGTGGGGTGACTTCACATACCTGGCATGCAAACCCTGGGGGCCGACCTCTCTGGGGACAGGCGGAGAGCTGCAAGGGCCAACCCTGTGGCTACGCACAGTGTAGATGGGGTTCCTCAGGATGGAGCTCACAGTGGTGCTCGGGGTCATGCTCCGGGGAACGGTGCCTAGAAATGGGCTGGGTGAGAACAATCGCCCCAAAGCACCAGCCAGCCCCGGACCTGTGCGAGCTACTGGCCTTGCTCCATCTGTAAAATGGGAGAACTCTCTTTAATGCTTCCTATTTCCCAGGCTGCTATGGGAAGAAAATACTCTGAAAAGCTAAGAGATGTCAGCGATACAAGATTAAACATCCCAGATGGGGCAGCAATTGCTAGTTCTTTGAACCTCTGGGCTGAGGACACACAGCTGCTCCTTGAAATGTCTGCCTCTACTCTCCCCGGGACTGGGCAGCCCTGTGAGCCCACACTGAGCCTCCTCCCCAGCCCTGCCCAACTGACTCACCCACAGATGCTCTGCTGGGGTAGGGTGGGGGGTTGCTGTGCCGGCTAGAGTGCCCTGGCGAGTAAGGGGACCACTCCTGGAGCTCTGGGGAGAGTTCGCCACTGGCTGGCATGCTCTTCTGCTCCTGCAAAACCAAGACGCGGTGGCTGGAAACAGGGAAATGTGCAGGCTTTTGCAAGTGATTTCTTCTCCTGTGCACTAGCTCCTCCCACTCGGACACACGAAGTGACGGTCAGGAGAAGTCATTGTTCATTCATGTTGACTTACAACACCTGGAAGGGAAGCCCTTCCTTCAAAAATACTCTGGAAGAAAATCGCAGAGAAAGAATCCATTCTTTCAAATACACAGAGATTACGTGTGTAGAAGGTGGAATGCACATATGCATTAAGCACACATAAGTAACAATGCCACACAACTTGCACAGCTGTGTAGAGCCCTTTGTCTGCAGAGAGCATGGATTTGTTCTCCAGCTCACAGCCATCTCTTCCTTCTGGAAACGACTACAGTACCCACAAAAACAAGCCAGCCTTTCCTGCTGCCGGCTAGCAGACTCATGTGTGCTATCCTGTCTCCCTAAACCCTTCAAAGCAGGTCATGTCACCTGGTTTTGTCCAAAATCTTCTTGTTGTATAAGCAAATCAAACACTATGCCCAAGAAAGGGTTCCTCTCTTAGCATGACAGACCCACCAACTGCACACCCCACGTTACTTTCCAATCTCCTGAGGGGGCTACTTCCCACTGGCCTCCCCTGCCACCCCTTTCCCTTGGGTAGGTGCCAAGAGCAAGGGCAGAGGAGCCAAGGTTGATGGTGAGCCTGGGGACCGTTCAGGGCCACTCTGGGGCCTTCTCAGGTCAACCACTCCTCACCCTGCCTCCACCTCCTACCCGGGTGCCGGTCTCTACCTCCAGAAACTGAGTGGGAATCACGACTGGAGCAAGCTTGGGCCGAAAACTGGGAGCAGACTTTGGCCGGCGGCGCTTCTGCCCCAGCTCGTCCATCTTCTGGGAGGTGAGGTCCTCGTCACAGGACTTCTTGGCAGGCAGGTAGGAGGAATCCCCATCCCCTTCAGGGTAGTAGCTGGAAGCAATGCGGACCCTGGCCTTGCGAGGGGGCGAGGCGTGCATGGGTTCCCCAGGGTCCACATCAACGGGTAGGGCACTCGGGGGGCTGGTGGATGGGGAGCTGCCCACCAGAGTGGCCTCTGACTCAGAACTGGTTTCCAGCCTGTGCTGGAACTTAATAGAGTCGCTCCTCCTGGGAGGTTTTGGGGGTGTCAGAGGCCCCACCCTCTTGGAGGGTTGGGGGGAGTGAGCAGGCCCAGGGCCTGAGAGCAGGTAGTCTATTTTCGGGGGTGTCTGGGGGCGTTTGAAAGTGTTAGGGTCAAAGATAGACTTTCTTTGCTTTGGCTTCTTGTAAACAGAGAGCTTCTCGGGCCCTGCTGTGGAGCTGAGCATGGCCTTAGGCCAGGTCCCACCACTGTTGGCATTCTCAGACTCTGCCTTACCCAGAGGGGCCTCAGTCACCCCACAAGGGCCTGCCTCATTCTCAAAGGGCAGTAGTAGCCGCCGGCTGCGCACGTCCACCAGCCCATAGCCACGCTCCCCAGAGGTGTCTGAGCGGAAGGAGCTCAGGCTGCGCTCAGAGGTGCTGGGACAGGCCTGGGGGGAGACTGGGAAAGCTCCCCCAGGGAATGGCTTGTGCAGGAAGGAGCTGCTGCCTCCTGGGGGGCCCAACTCCTTCTTGTCCTCCAGCCTGTCTGCGTGGAAGATGTCCGTCTGCGTGGAGTTATTGTGTTGCATCAAGTTCCGTTTATTCTGAGCCTGGACCTCTGGGCCATGGGCTCGGAAACTCAACATCTTATCAGAGTCCTTGATGTTTTCAAAGATGTTCTGGCCACTCCACGAGGAGCTCTGAGGGAACACCTAAGTAGGGATCGCAGAGGAGTGAGAAAGAGATCAGGTGAGACCACAGGACCTGGAGCTGCCACTGAAAAATGTCCCTGGAGGTAGAGTGATGGTCAGGAATGCGCCACACCCCCTCCCCAAAAGACAGACAGACACGCACACACACATCCACGCATGTACACCTCTCCCTGACAGGTGAGGCTTTCTCATGAACGTGGCCACTGTGAATCCACAGAGAACCGTAAAGTTCTCTTGGCTCTAAGCCCTTTCTGAATCACCTGTACAGTGCCCTGCATATTTTTAAAAAGTTAAACGTAAAAGTAAAAAATTCATTATTACAAATACATGTCACATAGTACACTCACAGTGGATTATTATTCAGTGGTAAAAAGAAATAGCAATCAAGCCATGAAACGACATAGAGGAAACTTAAACACATTACTAAGTGGAAGAAGCCAATCTGAAAAGGATACAAACTGTATGATTCCAGCTATATGATGTTTTGGAAAAGGCAAAACTATGGAAACTGTAAAAAGATCAGTGGTTGCCAGGAGTTAGGAGAGGGAGGGATGAAAAGGTGAAGCCCAGAGGAATTTTAGGGTGGTGAAATTATTCTGTATGATAGTGTAATAATGGATATACGTCATCATACATGTGTTCAAACCCATAGAATGTACAACACCAAGAATGGATCCTCATGTAAACTATGGACTTCAGTTAACACTAATGTATTATTACTGGCTCATCAACTGCAGCGAACGTGCCCTGCTAATGAAGATATTAATGGAGGAAGCGGGGGACTACGAGAAGGCTCTGCTAGAGCCACCTTTCTATAAACCTAACACTGCTCCCAAAAAAGCATGTTAACCTTAAAGTGATTTTTAAAAACACCTCTTAGTGAATTTTTTCCAACATTCTATTATCTTCTCAACTATGTAGAAAAGTTGATAGAAAAGTACAATAAACCCATAAACCCACCATTTAGATTCTACAATATTTTGCCAAATTGTCTCTAACTATCTGCATTCCAGAACATCTGAAGGTTACAGATATTATGACAATTCACCCCTAACAACTTTAGCATATACTGCCCCCAAAATAAGGCCATTCTCCTATATAACCCCATACCATCATTATACTCAGGAAAATTAACAATTCCCTAAGGTCATCTAATTATCCACTCTAGATCCACATGCACCAACTGTGCCCAAAATATCCTTCCTAACTATTTTTCCTTTTTGTTTTAAACCAGGACCCTGTCAGGCCTCATGCATATCCTGCACTTTGTAAATAAGTACCCTTTTTCAAGGATCCCAGTGACGTGAAAAAGTAGCTCCAGTATATGGAGCTGAGGCTTCGCCAGCCCTAAGGACAGTGAGAGCAGAGCTAGGGTGGGGCGGGGGCCCTTACCTTCAGGAGGGACAGGGTCAGGGAGTCCTGGCAGCTACGCAGCAGAGATTCACACTCATTCAGAGATTTGTTGTCCAATGCAATGCCATTGATCTAGGGCCGAAGAGAGAGCCTATCAGGCCCACAGCCAGGATAGGAGCTTTGTCCACCTGCCAACCTGTGTTGGACAGTGGGCCTGGTTCTGTAAGGTACCCAAATCCGGAGTCGTCAAAGGAGAGAAAGCCTCTTCCCAGTAATGCCCATGGAGTCCAGTTAAGGGGCTTCTGGGGCAAATGAAACACACAGCCTCAAAATCACTCTAGAGGAAGATGTTTGTCTGTCTAGGACCAGAACACCAAGGGTCCCAGGGAACATCCCGGCCCTGCCACTTCCTGCTGTGTGATGCTGGACCACGGCTCAGAACTCCTTCATGCACTAAATGGAAGATAAACACCTACACCCCCAAAGGGCAGGAGGAGACTGAAACCAAGATCATGGTGTAAAAGGTCATGGATGTACCACGTGAGATGGAAGTATCATCAATGTTCACAGAGACTCTCCCTTATGCCTAAATCTCTGTCCACATCCCTCAGATGTGTTCCAATCTTTTTAAAAAGTGTATGTGCAATAGGTGAAAGGTTAGACTGGGATGAATCCACACCATGGAATACTACCCAGCAATGAGAAGGCACACACTATAGGTACACCTAACCATGTGACAGATCTCATGGCACGATGCTGAATGAGAAAAGCCATCTCAAAAGGTCACATACTTGGAATATAAACAAACACATGGACAAAGAAAACAGTTCAATGGTTACCAGGGGAAGGGGGGTCGGGGGTGGGCACAGGGGGTGAAGGGAAGCACTTATGTGGTGACAGACAAGAAATAATGTACAATGGAAATTTCACAATAAGGTAAATTATTACCGACTCAATAACAAAAAAAAGGTCACAGACTATTTGATTCTACTTAGATAATATTCTCCAAATGACAAAATGATAGAGCTGGAGAACAAATCAGTTGCCAGGGATTATGAGTAGGGGTACAGGGCTGTGGGCGTTAAAGGGGTACTACGAAGGAGATCTCTGTGGTGATGGCACAGTTCTGTATCTTGATTTTTTCTGGTTACCTAAAACGTGATAAAATGACACAGAACTATACACACACACACTATACCAATGTCTACTGCCGGTTTTGATGGTATAGTTATGTAAGATGTAAGCATTAGGGAAAACTGGGTGAAGGGTACATAGGACCTCCCTGTATTATCTTTGCAACTTTATTTATTATTATTTAACATTATAACTGAATTATAAGTATTTCTGTAATTATTTGAAAATCAAAGGGTAAAAAATATATATGCAGAGTGATTATCTTGGAGTGGTGGAATCATTTGGTTGTTTTTTTCTTTATAACTTTTCCACATCTTAAACTTTCTCATGATGGACACATATTGCTTTCAAACTCCAGCTCCCCTCAAAATCTGAAAAACATTGGCAAAGATGTGAAGCCAGGAGTGCCCCCACACACTGCAGGTGGGATTGAAGAGGCCACAATCTCTCTGGGGCACAATGGAAAGATCTTATCAAACGTTAAATGCTTATACCCACTGATCCAGCAATTTCCCCGTCCCAGGAATTCACCCACGGCACACTCCCGCGAGTCCCCATGG
Organism: Equus przewalskii; assembly: GCF_037783145.1. Taxonomy (NCBI): domain Eukaryota; kingdom Metazoa; phylum Chordata; class Mammalia; order Perissodactyla; family Equidae; genus Equus; species Equus przewalskii. The sequence goes on from NC_091831.1 coordinate 65,172,007, forward strand.
AAGGATGGAGCAGTGACTGTGCAGCACTACTGGTCAAGGCAAAGATACCCTGACTGTCCATCAGGGGGACTCACTCAACAGCTTGTATTGCTGCCACTAAGGAACATGGAGCTACCGAAATGACCTAGACAGATGCAAAGATGTGAATTGCAAGAACCTCAGGGTGCACTGTTAAAAACAAAAATTAGCAGCAGTGTATATTATGATCTCATCTAGGTATAAAAAAAGAATAGTGGGAGATATACATGTTTTGAACGTTTCTGGGAGAAAACACAATAAATCATTAAAAAGAGTAGCCGTCAGGGTGGGAACTGGTAGATGAGGAGTCTAGAATTGAAGGAAGAATTATTGTCACTGTGTGCCTTTTGCACAACTGGAATTCTGCATGTGTGCCGTGAACAAGTGTATGACATGTTCAATTTTAAAACAGTTAGAAGTATTAAACATGCATGCCTACAACTCAGCAATCTCACAGCATTTCAGGGGTTTGGTCCCCAAGGATGCCATCAGGTGTCCCCAGTGTGGCTATGCACACAGGTAAAGTTCATGGCAGGGCTGTTTGCAATTGCAGAAACTGAAAACAACTTATATGTCCATCAGTGGGGGCAGGATTCAAACTATAAATAATCAAACAACAGAACACCATGAGGTGGATAAAAACAATAAGGATCAACTTGGAAAGATATCCACAATGTAGGATGCAAATTGTAGAATATGATAGGATAATTCCATTATGGTATTTTACAAAGCAAACAAAACCCAGAAAACCTACATCTGTGTATACAGATTTGTATGAGCACTTATGGTCTGGCTGGGAGCACATGTTCCAAATGGGGGCAGTGATTATCTCTAGGAGCAGGATTAAAGGGAAAAGGGGGGCTACCACTTTCTATACATTTTTGTATTGCTTGAATATTTTACAGCAAGCAAGTCTTACTTTGGTAATAAAAAAGAAATTTAAAAATAAATGGATATAATTTTTAGTAAAAAAGATTTTTAAAAAGTCATATAAAAATACCTATTTTTTTTAAACTGACTTAAATATACATTGATGTGTGGAATAAAGGCTGTAGAAAAATACATGAAAAATGTTAATAAAGCTTATCTATAGGTGGTAGTAACATGAAGGATTCTTATTTCCTTCCCATACTTGTTCTGTATTTCCTAATTTTTAACAGTAAACAGAAACATACCATCAGAAGAAAAAAATCAGGTTTAAATATTCACATTTAAAGAACAAGGTGAATATAAAAACTCCACTCATTATTTCTTGTTCAAACCTCCCAAACGTAATCCAGCTGTCTGCGGTGGCAGAAGGCCCCGGCTCTGTCCCCGAGACTTACTGCCACAATCCTGTCTCCCACAGCAAGGGACCCCTCCTTGGCAGCTGGGCTTCCAGGCACCACGGCGGCAGCATACACTCCATTCTCCAGGCTGATGCCGCTGTCTGCGAACCACAGTGGCCCTGGTTAATCCCTGCCCGGGTCACATTGCCCTCTGGTTGTCTCATCTCGTCTTTGTGAGATAAACTTATAAAGGGGTTGGCAGACTACGACCTGTCCATCTCAGCATCCCAGCCAGGTCACACCACCTAGGGGCTCAGCCACATACGGTCTGGTGAATCAAACACTCAGAGACAAGCAAGACCCAGGACCCAGCTGGCCCCCTGCCAGGGAAGCACATGCACTGCATTTAAGCGGCAGCAACACCTCATCCCTGGTAATGAGGTGCTCCTGAAGACACATGCATCCTCTCTGCACAAGAAAGGGGTGCTCTGCCCACTCCCACGGGCCTGCTACCTTTCTGTCCACTCAGGTTGATGTGCAGCGGCGTGACCACCTTCCCTCCCAGGGACTTCCTCCGACGCACGACCATGTTGATGGCCCCCTCCCCATGGAGGAGAGCTTTGATGGCCTGCTTCTTGTCCTTGTTGATGAGGTCCACGTCGTTGATCCTCAGCAGCCAGTCATTGACCCTGGGGAGGGGCACAGCCAGCTCAGTGCTCATGCAGGCCTTAAGACCAGGGGGCAGACCCTGCCACTCCCATTTGGGGAGCTGAATGCCAGAAAGCAGGTGCCCCAGATACACAATCAGAAGGACTTCCTCTTCCAAGAGGGTCGAATGATTAAACTCTTGGATACTGAAGCCAGACTGCCTGGGTTCAAGTCCTGGCTCTATCACTTACTAGCTGTGTGACCTAGCCCCTCTGGGCCTCAGGGTCCTCATACGTAAAATGGGGGCAAAACAGCACCTACCTCACAGGACTGTAAAGATTAATGAACTAATTACATAAAGTGCTTAAACCAATGCTTAACAAATAGTAAGCACTATTTTATATCATTGCTATTTCAAGGAGCAAGCAAGCAATGCACATTCTACACTTTCATACACACCGCCTGAGCCCCTTCCTACCCAGAGAAGCAAAGGCAGCACCTGGCGACTGGAGAAAGACCAGACTCAGAGGCAACTGCGAGACAGAGAGTCCTTTAAGAACGACACTGGCAGTTGAGCCTGCGGGCCTCAGGCAGACTGGGAGTCCCTCGACCCTGGGCTACATTCGTTTAACTGCCATCGGCTCTCAGGTCCTTTGCATTGGGTTGGAGGGTCCCACCTTCCCTCTAGAACATGGGTCTCCTCAATTCTTACCGTAAGCGGCCGTCAGCAATGCTTCCTTTGTCTACTTTAGTGACAAATATGCCACAGTCCCCTGGCAAACAAGGCTCATTCACACCTTCTGCCATATCGAACCCCAGCGCCTTCAAGTCAATGTCCTCCTGTTAAGACAGCAGCAGCAGCACACTTTACAGAGCAGTGACGAGAAACATTTGGCCCTTAAACCCCAAGCCACTCACTCCAACATGGGGACTGCCCCTTCACAATGTCTGATGGGGCACTGGGTCCCCAGGATGAAGCCTATGAGTGATTGAAATCTGCCCCTTTCAGCGACGGCAGACACACGTCCCTGCCAGCATCACCCCTAGGAGCTCTGCTCTTCCCTCTGCCTTCCAGGCACTGGGCCAGTGTCCACTGCTGGAGAGGACAGAGGAGGCCAACCTGCTGCAACCCAGCAGGGACATGTGCAAGGAAAGGATGCATTCATGTCCTCCAAAAGTTGTACCTCCTGTATCTGGGAGGAAAAGTCGTACCTCCAAACTAGCAGCTGTGAAACTGGGGACACTGCAAGAGGGCCATCCTCCCCCTCCCCCACCCAAAGTCTTTGTGTCCAGAGAGCAGGGAAGAAAAGCCATGAGGGCAGCTCACCGTCTCTCTTTCAAACTCTACAACTTCCGTTTCCCACTCCATGGAGTCCGTGTCGATGGCCGAGTCATGGGAACTGTGGGCCATCAGCTGCCGGAACCGGGCCTCCTTTTCCAACTGCGACTCCATCTGCTCCCTGTGAAGAGAGAGCCATGGGGACAGCCCTCTGGGAGGCAAAACAGCCCACCCAAGACACAGCTCGGAAACAAGGCGGACCACTCATGGAAGCTGAGTGGGGCTCCTTTCCCCCTCATACTTCATGCCAGCTTCCCAATAAATCCAGAGGGGTCAGGTCAAGGCTTCTCGAACATCAATGGGTTTTCATAGTGGTTTTTAAACAAAGACTCAGAAATTCTTCCCAAATTTATCTAGAGGTTTAATGCAACGCCCATGGAAACACCAGCAAGACCTTGTAGATACAAACAAGACTAACCTAAAATTTCTAGAGAAAGGCAAAGGGATTAGAATGGTTAAAACAATTTTGAAAATGAATTAAGTAGGAGGAACCACTCAATTTTAAGACTTTTTTTTTTTGAGGAGGAGGATTAGCCCTGAGCTAACTACTGCCAATATTCCTCTTTTTGCTGAGGAAGACTGGCCCTGAGCTAATATCCATGCCCATCTTACTCCACCTTATATGTGGGACACCTACCACAGCATGGCTTTTGCCAAGCGGTGCCACATCCGCACCTGGGATCCGAACCGGCAAACCCTGGGCCGCCGAGAAGCAGAACGTGTGAACTTAACCACTGTGCCACCGGGCCGGTCGCATTAAGACTTTTTATATAGCTACAGTAATCAAGACTGTGGAATTGCCGGGAAGACAGACACAGAGATCAATGGAAGAGAAGAAAGGATCCAGAAATAGCTCCACAAAGTATAAAAGGTGTAAAAGCAACTCAACAGAGGAGGACAGTCTTCAACCAATGATGCTGGAGACACTGGACATCAGGGCAACGGATCTCAACCTAAACACCAAACCTTACATAAAAATTAACTCAAAATGTATCATCAATTTAAATGTAAAAATATAAAACTTTTAGAAAGAAAATACTGGAGAAGATCTCTGAGATCCAGGGCTAGGCTAGCGGTTCTTAGACACAACACAACACATTAAAAATTAAAAATAAAAATCAATAGAAAATTTGAGGCGGGACCAAGATGGCGGAGTGAGAGGTCTTCTTTGTCTCTCCCCCGTCAAATCTACAACTAATTGGACATTCACCGATTAACAAAGGATATCCAGATAGCATCTCAAGACGTCTAAAAGTCTCATGCTACTACACATCGGAACGCGGACAGACTTCCCCCCCGGGAGGAGGTGGAAATAGGTGAAAGCTCTCCCACCCCCGACCCCCGACCCCCGGACAGCCTAGTTCCTGCAGGAGGCTCTCTTCCAACGGACTCCACCATAGCATCGCCAGACACCAAGGACAGGAGTGTGCACTCACCAGCGGAGCGACGGTGGAAACAGGTGACAACACCACTACCCAAGCCCCCCCGCGATCGCACCTAGGCCCAGGGGGAATTCCCCAGGGTCCTGCACCCACCGGCAGGGAAGGCTTCTGCTCGCCATTAGCAGAGAGGCGCCGCCCAGAAGCCAGAACAAAGAGAAGCTCCTGGCAGGCCCGGCACGGCATCAAACTGCAAGCTGCCACTGAGCTCACGGTCTCCGGCGCACGGCTCGGTACAGGGGGCACCCTGACTTCCTCTAGATGTGCTTGGGGACATGTTTGGTGCTCCAGCACCTGGCTCTGTGGCGCGGGGGAAGGCTTCAGGGTCCCGCGCTTCCCTGGCAGGGAAAGCCTCTGCTCGCCATTAGCAGGGAGGCCACGCCCAGAATCCAGGAATACGGAAGGCTCCCAGTGAGCGGATCCCCTGGGGCGGCTCCAGACTGCAAGCTGCCGCTGGGCTCACAGTCCCCGGTGCAGGGCTCAGTGCAGGGGGTGCCCGGACTTCCCGTAGACGTGCTTGGGGACACGGTTGGAGCTCCAGTGCCTGGCTCTGTGGCGCGGGGGAAGGCTCCCGGGTCCCACATCTCCCCGGCAGGGAAAGCCTCTGCTCGCCATCAGCAGAGAGGCCATGCCCAGAATCCAGGAAAAAGGAAAGCTCCTGGTGGGCGGATCCCCCGGGGCGGCTCCAGGCTGCAAGCTGCTGCTGGGCTCATGGTCTCCTGCACATGGGTCAGTACAGGGGGTGCCTGGACTTCCCGTGGACGCGCCTGGGGACTGGGTGGAGCTCCAACACCCGGCTCTGTGGCCCGGGGGGTTGCTCCAGGATCCCACACCCCCCCAGCAGGGAGGGCCTCTGCTTGCCATTGGCAGGGAGGCCCCACACAGCATTTAGAACCCCAGGAAGCTCCCTAGAGCAGAATTCCCCAGAAGGCAGCAGCTTACAAGCCACTGCCAGGCCTAAGGACTCTGGCCGTGTCCCAGACTAGGCAAGGGGCTCCCAGAGATCCCATGAGAGTAAAGTGGGGCAGAGTAGAGCTCCAGTGAAACGATTACGTAGCCCACGGGGGAACTCCAGGTTCTTACAGCAGCCTCAGTGAAAGCCTCTGCACAGCACTAGTGGAGAGGTCCTGACTGGCAATCACAAGGCAGGAAGGCCCTGGGGCGAAAGCAGCACAGCTAAGAGAGCTAATGACAGACTGCAGAAGATACCCATAGCTCTGCTGGGACTTACAGTGGACAAGTGTGATCTGGTGGGCTCTGTTAGGGACAAATCAGAGATTATAGGTGATCCTGCTCCTGGTTGATGGGAAAGCCCACAACACTGCTGCAGACCACAAGGAGGGAGCACGTCTAGGTGGGCTGCAGCAGTAGGCACCAGCAGCCTGAGGCCCCCTTGCGATTGCCCCCACAATTGACAAGGGACCCCACAGGACCACTGTGACTACGAGGAGGGGTCCAGACCCAGTCAGTAACAGCTGACAGGGGTCCTGGTTGGGGCAGTCTAAACAGCTGCCCCCCCACACACACCAGTCGCAACAAGTGGAAGCAGCGACTAAACTCTATCTCTATGCGGAGGCACAAACCCACACCATCAAGCAGTATGAAAGAATATATTAAATCTCCAGAACAGAAGGAAAATGATAAGCATCCAGAAAACAATCCCAAAGACAATGAAATCTACAACCTAAATGACGATGATTTCAAAACTGCCATTATGAAAACACTCAACGACCTAAAAGAGAATTCAGATAGACAACTCAACGAGTTCAGGAGCTATGTCACAAAAGAGCTTGACACCATAAAGAAGAACCAATTACAAATACTGGAGATGAAGAACACAATGGAGGAGATTAAGAAAAATCTGGACTCTCTGAACAGTAGGGTCAATAATATGGAGGACAGAATTAGCAATTTGGAGGATAGGAATATAGAAATGCTGCAGGCAGAGGAGGAGAGAGAATTAAGACTAAAAAGAAATGAAGAAACTCTCCGAGAATTATCCGACTCAATTAGGAGATGCAACATAAGGATTATAGGTATACAAGAGGGAGAAGAGAAGGAGAAGGGGGCAGAAGGCCTGTTCAAAGAAATAATAGCTGGGAACTTTCCAAACTTGGGAAGAGAGATGGAACTTCATGTCACAGAAGCCAATAGATCTCCAAGCTTTATTAACGCAATAAGACCAACCCCAAGACATATAGTAGTGAAACTAGCAAAAGTCAATGACAAAGAGAAAATACTAAGGGCAGCCAGGCAGAAGAAAATAACTTACAAAGGAAACCCCATAAGGCTATCAGCAGATTTCTCAGGAGAGACCTTACAGTCTAGAAGAGATTGGAATGAAATATTCAAAACTCTGAAGGATAAAAACTTGCAGCCAAGAATACTCTACCCAGCAAAAATATCCTTCAAATACGATGGAGAAATAAAAACTTTCCCAGATAAACAAAAGTTAAGGGAGTTCATCACCACAAAACCTCCTCTTCAAGAATTGCTCAGGAAGAAACTCATTCCTGAAAAGTCAAAAAAAGGAAAGGGGTTACAAAATCCAGAACAAAGGAGATAAGCAGAAGGAATAATACAAAGTAACAGCTCTCCATCAGGACAAAATGCAAAAGAACCGGAAAGCAAGTGATAAAATTGCAACAGTAGGCCCCCACATTTCAATAATCACACTAAATGTGAATGGATTGAACTCTCCAATCAAAAGGCAGAGAGTGGCACAATGGATCAAACAACAAGATCCAACAATATGCTGCCTCCAGGAAACACACCTCAGCCCCAAAGACAAACACAGACTCAGAGTGAAGGGGTGGAAGACAATACTCCAAGCCAATAATGAACAAAAAGTAGACTTCAAAGCAAAACAGGTAACGAAAGACAAAGAGGGGCAGTACATAATGATAAAAGGGGTGCTCCACCAAGATGACATAACAGTCATAAATATATATGCACCTAACACAGGAGCACCAAAATTGGTGAAGAAACTCTTAACAAAACTAAAAGGAGACATCAACAGTAATAGAATAATAGTAGGGGACCTCAACACCCCATTAACACCAATGGACAGATCATCCAGACAGAAAATCAACAAGGAAATTATAGAATTAAATGAAAAATTAGACTAGATGGACCTAATAGATATATATAGGACACTTCATCCAAAAACAGCAGGTTACACATTCTTCTCAAGCACGCATGGAACATTCTCAAGGATAGACCATATCTTGGGAAACAAAGCAAGCATCAATAAGTTCAAGAGGGTTGAAATAATATCAAGCATCTTTTCTGATCACAATGCTATGAAACTAGAAATCAACTACAAGAATAAAGCTGGGAAAGGGGCAAAAATGTGGAGACTAAACAACATGCTACTGAACAAACAATGGATTATTGAAGAAATTAAAGAAGAAATCAAATATTACCAGGAGACAAAATAAAATGAAAACACACCGTACCAAATTATTTGAGACGCAGCAAAGGCAGTCCTAAGAGGAAAATTCATTGCAATACATGCTCACCTCAATAAGCAAGAAAAATCTTACATAAACAACCTCAAATGACACCTAACGGAATTAGAAAAAGAAGAACAAACAAAGCCCAAAGTCAGTAGAAGGAGGGAAATAAGAAGTAGAGCAGAAATAAATGATATTGAAACAAAAAAGACAGCAGAAAGGATCAATGAAACAAAGAGTTGGTTCTTCGAAAAAATTAACAAAATCGACAAACCCTTAGCCAGACTCACTAAGAAAAAAAGAGGGAAGACTCAAATAAATAAAATTAGAAACGAGAGAGGAGAAATCACAACAGATACTGAAGAAATACAAAGGATCATAAGAGAATACTATGAAAAACTATATGCCAACAAATTGAACAACCTAGAAGAAATGGATAAATTCCTAGACTCATACAATCTACCCAAACTGAATCAGGAAGAAATAGAGAATCTGAATAGACCAATCACAAGTAAAGAAATAGAAACAGTAATCAAAAACCTCCCCAAAAATAAGAGTCCAGGACCAGACGGCTTCTCTGGAGAATTCTACCAAACATTCAAAGAAGATTTAATACCTATCCTTCGCAAACTGTTCCAGAAAATAGAGGAAGCTGGAGCACTCCCTAATACATTCTATGAAGCCAACATCACCCTGATCCCCAAACCTGACAAGGACAACACAAAGAAGGAAAACTACAGGCCAATATCACTGATGAATATAGATGCAAAAATCCTCAACAAAATTTTGGCAAACTGAATACAGCAATATATCAAAAAGATTATACACCATGATCAAGTGGGATTTATACCAGGGACACAGGGATGGTTCAACATCCACAAGTCAATCAACATGATTCACTACATTAACAATATGAGAAACAAAAGCCACATGATCATCTCAATAGATGCAGAGAAAGCATTTGACAAGATCCAACATCCATTTATGATAAAAACCCTCAATAAAATAGGTATAGAAGGAAAGTACCTCAACATAATAAAGGCCATATATGACAAACCCACAGCCAACATCATACTCAATGGACAAAAACTGAAACACATCCCTCTCAGAACAGGAACAAGACAAGGGTGCCCACTTTCACCACTCCTATTCAACATAGTACTGGAGGTGTTGGCCAGAGCTATTAGGCAGGAAAACGAAATAAAAGGAATCCAAATAGGCAACGAAGAAGTAAAACTCTCGCTGTTTGCAGACGACATGATCTTATATATAGAAAACCCCAAAGAATCCATACAAAAACTATTAGAAACAATCAACAACTACAGCAAAGTTGCAGGGTATAAAATCAACATACATAAGTCAGTAGCATTTCTATATGCTAACAATGAACTAACAGAAAAAGATCTCAAGAACTCAATCCCATTCACGACTGCAACAAAAAGAATAAAATACCTTGGGATAAATTTAACCAAGGAAGTGAAAGATCTATACAACGAAAACTACAGACCTTCTTGAAAGAAATCGACGACGACATAAAGAGATGGAAAGACATTCCATGTACATGGATTGGAAGAATAAACATAGTTAAAATGTCCATACTACCTAAAGCAATCTACAGATTCAACGCTATCCCAATCAGAATTCCAATGTCATTCTCTACAGAAATCGAACAAAGAATCCAAAAATTCATATGGGGCAACAAAAGACCCCGAATTGCTAAAGCAATCCTGAGAAAGAAGAACAAAGCTGGAGGCATCACAACCCCTGACTTCAAAACATACTACAAAGCCACACTAATCAAAACAGCATGGTACTGGTACAAAAACAGATCCACAGATCAATGGAACAGAATTGAAAGCCCAGAAATAAAACCACACATCTATGGACAGCTAATCTTTAACAAAGGAGCTGAGGGCCTACAATGGAGGAAAGAAAGTCTCTTCAACAAATGGTGCTGGGAAAACTGGACAGCCACATGTAAAAGAATGAAAATCAACCATTCCTTTTCACCATTTACTAAAATAAACTCAAAATGGATCAAAGACCTAAAGATTAGGCCTGAAACAATAAGTCTTCTAGCAGAGAATATCGGCAGCACACTCTTTGACATCAGCTTCAAAAGAATTTTTTCGGACACCATAACCCCTCACATGAGGCAAACAATAGAAAGAATAAACAAATGGGACTTCATCAGGCTAAAGAGCTTCTTCAAGGCAAGGGAAAACAGGATTGAAACAAAAAAAACAGCCCACTAATTGGGAAAAAATATTCAAAAGTTATTTATCCGACAAAGGGTTAATCTCTATAATATGCAAAGAACTCACCCAACTCAACAATAAAACATCAAATAACCCAGTTACAAAATGGGCAGGGGACATGAACAGACATTTCTCCAAAGAAGATATACGGATGGCCAATAGACACATGAAAAGGTGCTCATCATCACTAATCATCAGGGAAATGCAAATCAAAACTACACTAAGATATCACCTTACACCTGTTAGAATAGCAAAAATATCCAAAACCAAGAGTGACAAATGTTGGAGAGGCTGTGGAGAAAAGGGAACCCTCATACACTGTTGGTTGGAATGCAAACTGGTGCAGCCACTATGGAAAACAGTATGGAGATTCCTCAAAAAGTTAAGAATAGAAACACTTTATGACCCAGCCATCCCACTACTCGGTATCTATCCTAAGAACCTGAAATCAGCAATTTCAGAAGCTCTATGCACCCCCATCTTCATTGCAGCACTACTCACAATAGCCAAGTCATGGAACCAACCTAAGTGCCCAGCAACTGATGATTGGATAAAGAAGTTGTGGTATATATATATATATATATATATATATATATATATATACACACAATGGAATACTACTCAGCCATAACAAAGGACAAAGTTGTCCCATTCGCAACAACATGGATAGACCTTGAGAGTATTATGTTGAGTGAAATAAGCCAGACAGAGAAAGACGAACTTGGTATGACTCCACTTATAGGTGGTAGTTAACGTAGGGACAAAGAGAACTGATCGGTGGTTGTCAGGGGAAAGGGGGGTGGGGGGAGGGCACTAGGGGTGAAGTGGTGTACCTACAACATGACTAATAATGACGTACAACTGTAATTTCACAAGGATGTTAACTTTTATAACCTTAATAAAAAAATAAATTAAAAAAATAAAAAAATAAAAAAATAAAAATCAATAAATTAGACAAACAAAATTAAAAACTTAAGCTCTCAGAAAGACCGAGTTAAGAGGGTGGAAAAAGACTCAGAAACCTTGTACTATCTGCAGTGACTTGCATATAAACCTTCTCCCTAAAACCTGGGCCCAGATGACCTTTCCAATTCATCAGTGCTGCCCTTGGGCTCCTGGCACACTCGTGACCTACTTTGCATCCTGCTCAAGTAGACACACTCCCAGGTCCGTGCCTGTGTCTGGGCTGTGCTCTCACTGGCCGGCTCTAGAATGCTACCCAGCCTCCGAGGCAGAGCTCCAAAGCCTCCTCCTGGGCCACAGCCCCCAGCCCCAGCCCACCCCTGTGCAGCCTGAAGCTCTGTGCCTAATGCTTGCTGTGCTCCTCTCCTCTCACCCACCAGGGCATGTGTGCTGCTTCTGCACACTGGGGGCTTCCTGGGCAGCAACACCGACTCCCTCATCAGCATCCAGCTGGTTGGAGAATTCAGCAGAGAGGAGGTGCAAATTCAAATATACTGAATGAACAAACAAATGGAACTCGACTTTCAAGTTCCAGGCAACTCCAGCTCAATTAAAATGCAAACCCTCCTCCCAAGCTCAAGACTCCAAGGGCCCGGGCTTTGCCTCAGTTTGATTCCATCACTTGCAAGACCCAAGGTGGGTCCCGGGAGAGAGTCCATCACTTTGCCTCTTAAACCCTGAGACCTTCCTTACAGCATTCAAGCCCCAGAGGTTCTGGGGTTCTATTTAATAAATGAAGCTATTTGTTTTATGTTAGGAGATGTTACTGAATGGGGAGGAAGGGGAAGCTATCATTCCCTTCTGAAAGGTGTTGCTCGAGTGTGCAAGGCTTGCAGACTCACGAGCCTCTCACTGACCCTTCACCACTCCAACAGCTTATGAAGTTTCAAGGATGGACAGGGAGCCACTATTTCTCAACTAGGGTCTGGTTCTGGACTGCAGAGATGGCTGTCTGGCTCTGCCAATTTCTCTTTTTAAACTTTGACCTTTGTATTTTCAATCCAATGCTTAGGATCACCAAATCTGAAATTACACCCCTGGGAGCAGGCCTGTAACCGACGGAGGTTGTCTGACACCCCAACCAGTCTCCTCCAAATGGACATCCAGATAACACAGGCCGAGAGGGCCGAGGGGTAGTCACAACTGCCTTCAAAACGCAGCATCAGTCTGCCATCACTTTGTTTACTGACACACTTGTCTCTCTGATGGACCTGCCTTTGGTCTGTCTCCTCCTGTGTGCTGTGAGCCCCACAGGGCAACTTGTTCAGCCGTTTCCCCGGTGCCTACCATGGGCCTGGCCCATACAGAGCAGACACTCAGTAAATCCTTGTTGAGTTGGTGAATGAATGAGGGAGGAGGGAAAGAATGGGCAACACCTGCTTGCCTGTGCCCAAAGGGACCGCCTGAGAGCAGAACCTTCCTTCCCATGTGCTTTCGCACACGGTGCCTATCCACCTTCATGTGCTCAGCAAAGGGCTGCTGCCCCTTCTGTGCTGGTCTAAGAATTTCTTTTCGTTTTTTTGGTGAGGAAGATTCACCATGAGCTAACATCTGTTACCAATCTTCCTCTATTTTCTATGTGGGTCACAACTACAGTGTGGCCGCCGCCGAGGTCCATGCCCAGCATCCAAACCGGCAAACCCAGGCCACTGAAGCTGAATGCATCGAACTCTACCACTAGGCCACAGGGCCAGACCCAAGAATTTCTAATTAACTCTCAGCATGGAGGCAGCATTTGGACCCATTCTACTGAATGAGAAAGTCAGGCAGAGTGAAGGGACCGACAGCCAGGCCTGGACGTGGTACTGCCTTGCCCTGGGGGCAGGGGGGACCACTCCCAGGGCTCACCACAGGCAGGGGCCACCCGCACCCCCACCAGCGTACTTCAGCTCCTTCAGCTCCCGGCTGACATCATTCTTCTGTTTCCGAGTGTCATCCAGGCTGCGCAGGGCCTCAGCCAGCTCACTCACTGCCCGGTCCCGCTCCCGCCTCAGGTTGTCACAGAGGGTCCTGGCAGAGGCGGCAGAAGACAAGGTCACTGAGAGGGACAGGTGACAGAGGACTTACAGCCTGCAGTGGACAGTCCTGCAGCCCCAATTCCCAAACACCCCAGGTGCCTGCCTCATCCCCACATGCACAGAAGGAGTGCTTTAGAGTCTAGAGATGAGACCACCCAGGCCAACCCCACTGAGGGTCAGAGGGGACACTGAGGACCTGGGAGAAGAGACACCCCCACAGTTACCAGGCAAGAAGCATCGGCTTCCAAATGTCCAATGCTTGTCCCACTGCTTCACCCTCAATATGCCTCGGGTTAATGACCACCCTCCCACTCCCAGCCCACCTGGCAGGCCCCTGCGCATCCACCACATGCCTTGTAACTACCCACACATGGACCTTTCGAGGGCTATCGCCTATCCCACAACTAGACTGAGCCCCCACTCCAACAAGCATCATGCCTCATGCATCTCTGCAGCCCTGAGCTCTGTGCAGGTGCAAAGTGCAGGCTTGACAACTCTCTACTAAAGGATATGTGGCTTCTGGGACCCCAGGACCACTGCAGCCATTCAGAGAGGAGGTGGGGATAGGTGACCTGGCAGCAGCGGAGTCTGTGCTCTGTGTCACCTCTAGAATTGCATCCTGTCACTCGCTGGTCCCCGAGAGCTGGTCCCTACCTCTCCATGATCCCAAATCCCCCACCACCCTGAACCCTCATCTCCTGACCAGCCCAAGAGGACATCAGTCTTTCCTTCCAAAGGCCACAAGGAATCTTTCAGAAACTCTCAACGACCAAGTCCTTACTCACCACCACCACCACAGCCTCTCCTGGCTCCAGCCCAGCCAAGGATCAAGTCTATGCTCCTGGGCTTCCCTTTCGAAGCCTTTACAACCTGCCCTCCAGAACCCTGTCAGCCGCCTCTCCCATGACTCCCTAAATGCACGACCTGCTCCGGCCACTCCATGTCTGCGCCCTTCCCTGAGCACACCACACACCTTTCCTCATGATGTTCCCTCAGGCTGCAACTCCTGCCCCCTTTCTCCACCTGGAAAAATCCCACTCATGCTTAAGTTCTACCCTGAATACTATGCCTTTAGGGGAGACCTCCCTACCCATCCTCCCTAGTGCCATGCATGTCCCCATCACAGCTCTGACCCTGGCCCTGGAATTCACCATCCACGCATCCCCCTTCCCCACTGCCCTGCCCAATGAAGCTGCCTGCGGCCCCCACAGCACCAGCTCCTCACACACATCAACCTGCCTGGCAGCCTGGGAGGCTGTTTCTCTCCCAGGGTCTCCTTGCTAAAGGGATCTAAGGTTCTGGTACATAGTAGGCACCCAATGAATATTGGCTGACAGTATGCACATCTGATGTGTTGGTTTCATCACAAGCCCCTCAAGAAAAAAGCCTGCCCTTGTTGCACCTCATGGGCTCTCACGTGGGCACAGAGCATGCTTGGATATCCAGGTGCAGTGAATTGGGAAGAGACACAATGGAAAATTCTAACGCTATGAGACAAGGCTGGGGCATCACCTAGGGTGAGTTGGGAGGCACCTAGGTCACTCCCACCTTACCTGGACATGTAGCAATGATTCTGACCCTCCCCACAGACTCAGCGCTTCATGGAAAGACCTGAGCCAGAGCACCCCGTACCGGATGCTGTCCCGCTCTGCCACGATCTTGTCCCGTTCCTGGAAGGCCCAGTCCCGCCGGCACTTGGCCACGTCCGCCTCCTGGAGGGCTTCCTTCAG
This sequence comes from Equus przewalskii, assembly GCF_037783145.1. Lineage (NCBI taxonomy): Eukaryota > Metazoa > Chordata > Mammalia > Perissodactyla > Equidae > Equus > Equus przewalskii. The sequence continues at coordinate 65,187,143 of NC_091831.1, forward strand.
CTCCTGGCACAGAGCCTTGCACTGCTTTCGAAGGATTTCAGCCTCCTTGTTGGCTCTCCCAGCGTCCATTGTCACCGTGTCTTTGATCTGGTGGGGGTGAGGGGCACGCAGAAGGGGAGGTTTCTGGGCCTCCTGGGCTGGAAGTGCCCTCCCACCAGTGCAAGGGCCGGGGCTGAGCCCTTGGGAGTTGGGTGGAGGGAAACACTGGGATCCCAGCCAGAGCCCATCCCAGCAGACCCCTGCACTCCCCACCCCTACGACTACACGCCTCACGGCTATGCTCAGACTCCTGGTAACACCAGGCTAGGGTCCAGTCCAAACTCTAATTGTCCCACGGAGCCTGGGCCAGAATCCCAGCCATGGTGTCAGTGGCCCCGGCAGAATGTCTGCGCTGGAGTGCTTGTTGCAGGATCTGCCCTGCCAGTGAAGTGGTTGATATCTTACAGAGAGCCCACCGTGTCTGTTGAAAGAGCTCTCGTGACAAAATGTAGTGAGGGGAGTCCAACTGCAGTGAAGGGTACAGACACTGCTCATGATAATTCCCAACCCTCTGTGTCGGCAATGCCGGTTTTTATAACCTGGCATACGGAGTATAAAAAAAAAAGTATTTTTTTTAAAGATTTTATTTTTTTCCTTTTGCTCCCCAAAGCATACATAGTTGTATATTTTTAGTTGTGGGTCCTTCTAGTTGTGGCCTGTGAAATGCTGCCTCAGCACAGCTTGATAAGCGGTGCCATGTCTGCGCCCAGGATCCAAACCGGTGAAACCCTGGGCCGCCGAAGTGGAACACACAAACTTAACCACTTGGCCGCGGGGCCAGCTCCAAGTTACTTTTAAATCTGAAAATACACCAGTATTTTTCTGGGGACATCCTGTGTATCTCAGTTCATCTAAAAAGCTGAAATCCGAAGCATTTGCACCTTGACAACTCCCCAAAGCACCACATGCTCCATTAAAATTTCAAGTCAAACTCTTAAAAGCACTCAGAAAGCTCCCTCTGTGCCTCTATACTCCTTAGAGAACACGGGGAAAACGACAAATGACATCGTGAGTGTCTACTGCAAGAGTCACTCCTACTCTAACTCAAAGGCTTTCTCAAGAAGCAAAATCCAAACAAGACATGAGAGGAACAGATACTGCTGTCTCTGGACCGGGTATCTCTCCCTCTGAGTGATTAAGAATAAGGAAGACAAACACACCAAGAATGCTTCCACGGACTCCACAGCTCACTCCACAGAGTCAGAGAAGCCACCCCTGCTAAACACACTCAAAAAGACCTTAGTGGATCAACCGAGAGACCAGAGACAAGGACGAGGGATGCAGAGGAAAATACGTGGAGTCAGCTTACAATTACCCTTCACCTCTCAAATATAGAGTCAGAAAGAGTTGAAAAAAAACCGGAACAAAAAATACACCTAACTCAAGAGTGACACAGTGGCACACTCTGCTCAGACCTCACATTTCCCAATCGATTCAAATTATTTGTTTTGATTTTTTTCCTGCTTTTATGCAGTCTTGAATGTTTGTTTAGTTTGCTATTTTTTAAAAATGATTTTTATTAATTCTGTCAATAATTTATTATAAGTAATAGGTTTAACAATAACTTTTTTACATTTTACTTGGTGTTGTACATTAATACAGTTTTATATTCAAAATGTGTTAACATACGGTTTCACTGAAAGGTTTTCCATCTTGCTCTGGATAATCATCTGAAGCTGAGGGCCACAGATGGAGACACCACGAGAGGCCAGCGCTGAGGAATCAGGCAGCTCTCCCCTCTCCCCCATCTCTCCTTCCTTCCCACTGGGCCCCCATCATTGCTGGTCTCCAAGATGAATCCACCCCCAAAACACTGTTTCTTTATGAGAAACACAAGAAGTACATACTTAGTTTTATTGGGAGAGAACAGTAGGAATGAGGTATCTTAAACGGGGTGGTAGAATTTGGGAGCTGGGGCCTCCCGATTTACTCTGAGGAATCGCAGAGTCTAGGAAGTGACTACCCCAGGTCCCACCCACTGGGGAGAGCTGAACCCAGATCCCAGGTCTTCAGACTCTCACTCCACTGCTCCTTACTCTATACTGTACCGTCCCCAAACATCAGCCCTTAGTCTGCAAAAGCACCAAGATCTGCCCACTCTGGGTGATCTTGGGGCCAGGCTCAGGAAGACATGGGCTGGTTTTCAAGAGACACTTGCCCAGCCCAGGCCTGAGGCCAACAAGAAAGGCCTATGGGCTGCAACTCAGCCCCCTGCAGGGGTAGAGCCCACGCCAGGGTCCCAGGGACACCTGTCTCTTCCATTCGGACAACATCTCCCAGCCTCTAAGTTCTTGAAATGCTACCCTGGTCCTCTGCCTTGTCTTCTGTCACACTGTTCCCTATAGCACTTCCTCCTCTCACACGTGTTGACTCTCTGTCCACCAGTGCCAAGCTCAGCTCCTCAAGCAGGACTGAAGTCGGAGATGCAAGTGCACTCAGGGGCAGCAGGAAGGTAGGGACACGGGAAGCCACGGCCAGCAGGAGTGACCGAGCTGCGCTTTCTATGGGACACGGACTCGAGTAGAGGGGCCTGTCCTGGGAAGCGACTTGTTATCTGGAAGCTGCTCTGTTACAGGCAGCAGGGCCCACAGCATCCCAGTGACAGAGATCAGCTGCCCCAGGCAGTTCCTCCACCCTCCTGAAGGCAGTGAGCCTTTACCAGACCCCGTCAGGCGATGCCAGAGGCTGGGACAGTGGCCCTTGGGAGGGAAGCTCCCGTGGACACGCCCACTCTGGGAGGTGGGAAGCAGGAGAGAGAGCTGAGCTGACCTGGTCTCCAGAGTAAGGCAAAGACCCTGATAGGTCCCCTGACCGCCCTCTCTTTGTTACAATCCACTCTGGAGAAGAGAGTAGAAAGAGAGGACGACAGTGAGAGAGAAGGGGCACCAAGAGGGAGGTACACAGAGAAGGGAAGAGAGCGTAGGGAAGGCACAGCTCGTGAGAAAGAAAAAGAACCCCTCCCTCAGCTGAGCAGAATGGAGACAGTTCTGAGACCAGGGGCCGTGTCCCTTGCACTGCCAGCACTTAGCACTGCCTGGGCATAAGGAGGCACCACAGTCTGCAGAAAGGCTCACAGGCCCTGCCTCCCCCTTGGGCATCAGCCCTGCCTCATGCTCAGTCCAGAGGGCTCTGGCTACAACAGTTCAACACTCACCATCCCTTGCCAATTTGCCCGACCTTTAATACCTTGCTTTTCGCTTCTCACAGACCAATGTTAATGCCTGCACTCTCACTGACCTGCACAGAAAAGCAGAATGGAGAGGCATGAACAGAGAACTAAGTCAATGGGAAAAAAAGTCTATTCTGATCAAGTTCATAGCCTAAAGAGAGCCACAACACCAACCAACAGGATGGAAGAGAATCCCAAATAGGGGGAGTCCACGGGCCCATCCAAGGCACACCTGGACTTGGGGTTGAGACGTGTCAGCCATGAGGCTGAGGTAGGACAGATGCAGAGAATCCAAGGAGCCAAGCCCATTTGCAGTGCCTCCTGACCTTGGAGACATGACCCCAGGGAACAAGGCTTTAGCATGGCCTCAGGCTCAGACTCGTTTACCATCTTCCCAGTAGGGGCCTGACTGCCCCTTTAAAAAGTAGACTCCTCAGATGTTGAGAGAAAAGAACCCCTGAGGGTGCTCCTCCAGACTAGAAGGCCAAAGGTGCCTATGGCTGTGGGAACTTGGTCTTGGGGTCTTGCTTCTTAATGAGCAAGTTCTTGAGACACCCACTGACCTTCAGCACAAGACTGACCTACAATTACTGAACTACAGGTGTGAGTGTGACATTGTCTGTGCATGGAGCACACACGTCTGTGCGTCTCATCTGACTTTCTTCCTACACTGTAAGCTCTGGATGCTCAGGGCCACAGCTGGACCTCCCCTTGCGTCCCCTGTAGCCCAGACTACAGCTGGGCACTGAGCGTGAGCTTAGCAGTTACCTGGGCAGTGGCTGATGACCCAGCCAGCAAGCAGGCATAAGATGAGAAGCTCTTCGCTCCGACTCAGAAGGACACTGCTGTTTTGGACACCAAGGGCTCTGCAGCCCTTCCCCCCTCGCGGCTTTCCCAGAGCTGGGAGGCCGGCTGCCCAGCCGCCTACCTGTCGCAACACCTCCATCTCCTCACTGGCCGCCGCCTTCTCAGACGTACTGCTCTTGAGCTTGGATTCGGCCAGCTCCACCTCGGTCTGCAGCTTGTCTAACTCAGAGATGACTTGGTCGCGCTCGCTCATGATGAGCTTGTACTCGCTGTACACCGCGTCCCGCTCCTCCTTGTACTTCTCTGACTCCTTTGCAGTCTTCACCTGTGTGGTCCTCAGCTCCGTCAGCTCTGACTGCAGCAGCTCCATCTCCCACTGCAGGTCTTTGTTCTGGGCCGTGGCCTTGTTCAGCTCATGGTGTATTGCCTCGAACCTGGGGGAGAAAGGCAGCCAGGACACAGGGAGGTGGGGACCTGCCCGGTCAGCTCCACTGTGCTGGACAGTCAAGCATGAAGTTTCAAGTGAGGTCATTCTCTGCACTCCCGAGAGAAAAGTCACGGAGTACCAGTTCCCCGGACCTGGAATTTTACTCAGCCTTTCCAGAGCTGAACTGAGGACTTCATGCCCTCTGCTCTACTAGAAATAACAGCGTATTTCTTCCACAGTCAAGCTACATAATTCAAAAAAATAAAAACAAAACGATGTTAGAATCACAGCATATGAGAGACAAAAGTAGCCTTAACGGTCATTTAGTCCAACCACCTCCTTTACAGATAGAGGTGACAAGGCTTTGAGACATAGGCGACTTGCCCAAAGCCACCAGGTTAGGGCGAGAGCACACAGCTCCCTCCAGGCCAGGAGGCACCTTCCACACAGGCAACCCTGCACACTAGAGCCTGCAGCTCTCGAGCAGCACCTCTGAGAGGGTGTTCCCGAGAACGTCTATCCTGCACAGAGCTCCCTTAAGATGGTGTTCTCAGATGACTGAGGTTCGGGACACACTGCATGCTGTGCCACCCTCTTGGAGAGTCTGGGGCACGGTGTCTGAGTGAAGGTTCTGAAAAGTCTCACAGGGCAGACACCTGTCTGTGTGCACCCTGGCAGTTCCCAAACCTTTCTATATCCAGAAAACACTTTTCATATGAAACCGATGAGTGCTCCAGAACTGGTGTTTTGCAGGAATGTACTTTATGAAACACTATTTGAGGGCAGGGGTCACACCCTACAAATTACATACCTTAATAAAAAATGAAACTTTAGAAGAAACAATGCCTAGGACAAGTGACTAACAAAGAGAGGAGAGGCTTGTGGGGAGACCTAAGAAACAGAGTATGTGAGAACACACCAGAGCTGTGCAGATGGAGAAAGCACAATTCCCAAGACACATTGAGTGTCAAGAAAACGTTTGCTGGAGATAAGTATTTTCTGACTGAAAAAGCAAAATTACTTGTGCTGTTTCTACCCACCCCACCCCCACCAAACGGCTGGGAGGCTTCTAGATACCCACAAGCCCACAATGGAGAGTGGCCCCAGGGCAGAGAAGACCCATTTGGCCCTCTGGTGATTATGGAGCCGGAGACAGGCTGGCTCTGCTCCCTCCCACTGCAGCCTCAGCTCCTACCTCCGCAAGGAGAGAGCACATTGGTGCTGCAGCTGGATGGCTGTGTCCCTCTGTTGGGTCAGCATTTCCGTCTGCTTCAGCAGGCGCTGGTTCTCTTCCTCCAACTGTTCCAGGCGGCTCAAGTCTGAGTTGTGGATGGCGACTTTCTCACTGTACCTCTTCCGAAGGGCATCATAGTCCTTCTTGACCACCTCCAGTTTGTCCATGGCGGTGTCGTACAGCTTGTTGAGAATTTCTGATGACCCATTGTGCTTCAACACCTGGGGACCAGACGGTCACACTTACCAAGGGAAGGACAGACTCATCACTCTCACCTCCATCTGTCTGGAGGTACTATTGTTGGTAAGGGAGGGGAGGCCACACCCTCTGGCCTTCGGGAGTCTCAGGCTGATTCCACAGGCCCTGCAGACACACTTGGTCCATTCATTCATTCACAGATATTTCTTAAGTAGTGTGCAGAAGAGTTGCCAAACAGACCTGAGACTTCTGTCCTTAGAAGGGCCTGTTTGCAAGCTGACCCTTGGCTGGCGTCTGGGAACCTGAATGACAAACAGTTGCACAAACTGATAGAAAACTTCCCCACAGGGATAAGAGGGCTTCCCAGGGCCTGACCTGGACAGTGTGGCTTAGGCTGAGTACCTGCTTTCTTCTGGGGGTCTGACATTTCAGTACACGCTAGGCAGAGGGAGCCTACGTGGCCAGCCCCCAGCAAAAACCCTGGGCAGGAAGTATCTCAAGGGTTTCCCTGGCAATGACACTTCATGCATGTTGTCATGATTCAGTGCTGGGGAACTAAGCGTCTTATGTGACTCCACAGGGGAGGACATCTGGAAACGTACACCTGGTCTCCTCTGGACTTCACCCCACACACCTCTTCCCTTTGCTGATTTCACTTTGTGTCCCTTCACTGAAACAAATTTTAGCCATGCTAAAAGTTCATCATATGCTGAACTTTGTGAGTCCTCCTAACAAATCCCCGATGGTGGTGTCGAGGACCTCCAACACAAGTCCCTACTATGTCCAGTACAGCTCTAGATGCTGGTGATGCTGGACAGGACACACAAAGACCTTTTATCCTGATGGAAGGATACAACTTACATAGACAGACAGAGATAGGTAGGGAGGGAGAGAGGTAGATAGATCAAATAAAATAACTTCAGAGCATAATAAGGGCTATCAAGAAATTAAAAAATAAAACAGGATAATGAGCAGCAGAGTAGAAGGCCATGAGAGAGGCTAACACCTAAGGAGGTTCTCTGAGAAGGTGACTTCTAAGCTTGGATGCAAATGAAGAGCAGCAGCCCAGAGCACACGCAGCAGAGGGGAGAACAAGTGCAAAGGTCCCAGGGTAGGAATCCCCAGCCATATTCCAGGCACAAAGAGAAGGGCAGGGCAGAGCCACCGGAGCCCAGTGAATATGGAGGAGGGGGGTCAAAAGGAGGCATAGCTTCAAGGCTCACGGTGAAGCACGCCTCCTGAAATGGGAGCCGTAGGAGGGTTCTAAGCAAGGAAGCGTTCAACTCTGAATTACAGGAACTAAGCGCTCTGGGGTGCTGCTCCAGAGAGTAAACAACAAGTTAAGAGGCTGTCAGGGGCCTGCTGACTTCTGCTGAGCACCTCAGGGGATCTGAGCCTTTGGGAGGGTCAGTCCACATCTCTGGGTTTCAGTTTCCTTATTCCTCAATAACAGGACTGAACCAGAAAAGCTTGCTTAGCCGTTCCAGCTCCCACAGTCCAGGAATCACCTGGCTTGTTCAGCAGAGACCTGAGTTATCAGATCTTTTCAGCCTAGAGAACCAGAACCCAGGGCTGCTGCATATTCCCTTCAGAGGGAGGGTTAGCCATCAATAAACACAATTAACAGGAAAAGCCAAAGAAGAGCTAATTAAAAAATCAGATTCACGGAAACAAGGAAAGTGAGTGGCTCATCTAAGAGCTAAGCACCAGCTCCTAGGGCTGCGGGCTGCAGGAGCGTCTCAGAAATCAGCTTCCTCAGGGCTTTCAGTCTTCCTCCTTTTTCTTTTTTTCTTTCTTTCTCTCTCTTTTTTTTAAAGCAAAACTCTTTCCTTCAAAGGAAATCTTAACAAGGACACCAAAATACAAAACATTTTAAGAAACAGTATAGGTTCCTCGGGCAATTAAAATCTTCACTGTTTTGTAAAAATGCCTCACTGCTGCAGATCATGACTGCACACTGAGAAACCGGAGAAAACCACCGACTGAGCCCTACTCTGTCATTTAAAGTCTTTGTTCTTTTAAAAGGAATATCTTCAAACATACAGAAAAGCATAGCAAATAATGTAACAAAATTTTAAGTACCCACCACTTAGCTCTAATCTTGGTATCTTGTCACATGTCTCAAATTGCTTTTCAAAGAAATAAAACATTACAGGTGTTTCTAAAGCCCCCCAAATACCCTTCTCTTATCCAATAGGCCTCTCCTCCCCCCCAGAATTAATCTCTTCCCTAAATTTGCTGCTGACCATCTGCGTGCATAACATTTTATTTACACTATCTATGTATTTAATGAAAGTCTCTAAAGGCCTCACACTACATGTACTTCTTTCTCTTCAAGGCTGCTTCTGAGGTTTGGTCAAGCGATGCAGGCAGTCTGTCACTGTGTGAACACGTCACACCACCTCCTTTTTCCAGCGGATGGACGTTTACACTGTCTCCATGTTTCTGCTGTACACCTGTCCTCTCCCACACCTGGGAGAGTCTTCTCTAGGGGGACACCAAGAAGCAGAGCAGCTAAGTGGCAGGATAAGGACTTTTTCACACGTACTGGACAATATCAAATTGCTCTCCAAAGTGGCCGTACTGATTCATATTCCACCAGCTGTGGGCAGGAGTTCTGAGAGTTACTGTCATCAACGATCCTCACCAAGATCTCACACAGTCCGATAATTCTTTTAATTTTGAATTGTGGTGAAATACACATAACATAAAACCGTCTTAACCATTTTTAAAATATCTAAACGTATGTTTCCGTAGTGTTACATATATTCACACTGTTGTGCAACCAATCTCCAGAACTTTTTCATCTTACAAAACTGAAACTCTATCCATTAACAACTCCCCATTCCTCCTCCCCCCAGCCCCTGGCACCACCCTTCTACTTTCTTTTCTTTTCTTAAAAATATTTTATTTTTCCTTTTTTTCCCCAAAGCCCCCTGGTACATAGTTGTGTATTTTTAGTTGTAGGTCCTTCTAGTTGTAGCATGTGGGATGCCGCCCCGGCATGGCCCGATGAGCAGTGCCATGTCGGCGCCCAGAACTCGAACCGGCGAAACCCTGGGCCGCCAAAGCGGAGCACACGAACTTAACCACTCGGCCACAGGGCTGGCCCTACCACCCTTCTACTTTCCGTTTCTATCAATCTGACTACTCTAAGCACCTCACATAAATGGAATCATATGGTATTTATCTTTTTGTGACTGACATTTCATTTAGTATAATGTCCTCAAGGTTCATCTACTTTGCAGTATGCGATAAGATTTCCTTCCTTTTGAAGGGTGAAAATATCCCACTGTATGTATGTTCCACAATTGTGTGTGTCCATTCATTCACTGAAGGACATTCCTGTTGTTTCTATTCTTGGTTACTGTGAAATGGTCAGATTGTTTTAAAGTATTACCAATCGCATGGACCAAAAATAAGGTCTTTTTAACTTGCATTCCCGATTACTAGAAAAATGGAGCAACTCTCCTTATGTTTACTGACTACAGACACTTTCTCTTCTATGAATCTCCTGTCCACAGCTTTCACTTCCCCACACCTCCCTGCCTCCTTCCCCTCCTGCTGTTCTCTCTCTCTTCCTTTCTTCCTGTAGGATTTATTTTTAAATTCCAGGTGCTAATCCTTTCCTAGTCATATTTATTACAAATATCTTCTCCCAATATATGGCTTTTAAATTTCCTTGCAGTGTCTTTTGTTAAACTGAAGTTTCACATTTTAATACAGTAAAATCTATCAATCATTTCTTTTATGGCTTGGGCTTTGGTTGTTTTATTTAAGAAGTTCTTTTCTTCCTACTCTGAGATCATGAAAATAGTCTCCTGTTATCTTTTCTAAAAAGTGTTCGTTTTACTTTTCACATTTAAATATTTAAATGACTTGGAATGTATTTCTGTGTATGGTGTGAGACAGAGATACAACACTGTTCTTTTCTGTAAGTCACCAGACAAAAGAGAGCTGGGTTCCTGAGTGCAGGACAGAGTGAGGACGTCTGAATTTGTCCAGATGCATTCAGTGGGGCTGAGGACACCAAGGACACCACTGATGCCGCGCCCAGCACTGAGAGCTGGGAAGGAACATGTGCCCGCACATACCCAGGACACAGAGCCAATGGAGAGCTCTCTGGACCTGGGTCAACCAGTGCCTTCCACTTACATCTGGAAAAATTCCAGCTTCTACACTGGATTGCCCTGATTTGTGGGCAGTACCTCAGACACTCCAACTACAAATCACCTTGAGGCCGGCCCAGTGGCGCAGTGGTTAAGTTTGCACGTTCCACTTCAGGAGCCCAGGGTTGGCCAATTCAGATCCCAGATGCGGACCTACACACTGCTTGTCAAGCCCTGCTGTGGCGGTATGCCATATATAAAGTAGAGGAAGATGGGCACGGATTCACCTCACCTCAAATGTTTTCCTCTCTAAACATCCCCTAAGCCAGGTGAGAACCACAGTGTCTCCAAATGACTCGAGCAGTTATTGCAGAACAAAAGCACTGCTGCCATTCCCTGAGTTTCCCACAAGGTGGCAACCCTGGGTAGACCAACCAAAAGTGCTCTACTATTGTCGTGCCTTCTAAGTTTCATTAAGAAACAAATTTTAAAGGCGGCCTTAAAATGATGCAAACAAAGACCTAGTTCTGGTCATCCTGGTCCCTTGCTGGCCCAGCAGAGCCCGTGTTCACCAGCCCACAACAGAATCTTGAGTTTACACCATGGCTTGGTCTTTCTTCATTGAGAATAGTCCCCAAAATGCCCTAACCGTGGGAGCTTGGGTTAGCACCTGCGTGACAACCCAGGGACAATTCAGGGCAGAGTGACCAGCTGCCAGGGTGGGTCACGAGTTCCCGGTGAGATGGGGCTGGTCAGGGAAAATCCCAGGGCAGACCCAAGGATCCCTTCTGATGTTCAATCCAGCTCTGATAGCATGACGGGATCCTGGTCAGAAGGGAGCTGGGGAGATCAGGCTGACACCCTCTGCTGTTTGGGCCATGACTCCGCCCATTCCACAGGTGAAACTCTGCACAAGAAGCTCTTGCTTATTATGAGCTCCTCAACTTCCAACCTCTCCTTTTCATTCGGCCCTAGAGTCACACAGAATAATCCTTTCCTACAGCACAGGGTCCAGATAGCCAAAGAGGCTCGGAGGCCCCCAACACTTCTCAGCTTTTCTCTACAAACAGGGCTGTGCTTGTAGAACAATCATGTTTGTGCTAATATAATCAAAAGCCTCTGAAGAAATGTGGGAAGTTTAACCCTCTAGAGATAAGTCCAGAGAATTTGAAAAACTATCCTATCTTTTAGTCTAGAATATTTTGTTTATATCATTAGAAGATTATGTGCTTAGCAGGTAGTTACACACAAACAGTCAAATGTTTAGCTTCCCAGTTAAGGCTAGTGGAAGTCCAAGTGAGAAAGAGAATATTTAAATTTGGCCCATAATTCTAAAACGAGAAAGGCAGTCAACTTCTCGGCTCAGGCAGGCTGCAGTCTTTAGAGACGACTCCCCTCCAGCCCATCAGGAGGGGGCGGAACTGGCCCAGAGGAGGCACAGAGCCAGGGTCTGGTCCCATCCCCAAAGGGCCTGAGCTGCGTCCCGCAGGGAGGCTGACAAGAAAGCTGCCCTCATCTCTAGTCCACACCAGCCAGAAACACTCCTCCTCTCTGGGCTCCTCCGGGGGCATGCCCTTCCACGACTGAGAAACCCCTTTCCTGAGACACCTGGAAAAAGAAGTCAACTTTCATGAATCACCAAAGAAAAAAGTATATTTAAAGACAGGGGACAGGGCCAGAAGGAGGAGAGAGAAGTCTCCTGGGGCCTTATAAGTTTCCCAAATAAATTGGCAGAACCTATAGAAAAAGAAGAGCATCGCTTTGAACCTGGCAAATGTACCTCTAAGAATCAAACTTTGAAAAACCTCCACAACGGAACATAAGGACATATGTAAGTATACCCACCAAAACCTATCTGTAATAGGAAAACGGGCAGACAACCAAGATTCCCAACACACACAGAATGGAGTGAATAAATTAACTGACAGCTAAACCAAGAAATATCTTGTTGGATGTTCCAAATGTACAGAAAATATAAGGAGACTCACGACATAGGGTAAAAAAAAGAAAGGCAGGTGGCAGAAAATAAAACACAACTGTGTGTGTTGTCTGACATTAAACACACGTCTACAAGGGTATATCCCAAGTGGGTCAGAGGGGTCAGTCATCTCCAGGGAGTGACACTGGGCTGAAGTGGGGGTGGGTACCTCCATGTTGTTTGAAAGTTTTTTCTTTTTTCACCAAAGAATATGCATTATTGTAGTAAAGAAAGAAGATGCAAAATTATCCTCTACGTGGCTCCCCCAACCAAGGCTTGACAATCTCTGCCCAGGATCTCCTGGGCATTTCTGATGCAACCCAGAAAAATCCAGATGGTGCCTTCCAACTGAGGTACCCTGGAGACGGAACCACCATGCTGCAACCCTCCCCACACACAGATGCACGCAAAGCACCTATGTGCTGCTCTCCAGGCGAGAGGGCCCAGGCCTGGGCCCCCCTCCCACCCAGGGCTGCCTCATTTCCTCAGAGATAAATCATGCAGAGGGCTGGGGAGCCCCACAAATCCCTCAAGCAAACACTCAAGTCAAACAGCACCATTTACCCTGTGAGGGCCTCTTCAGTTAACAAGGCGTGGGAGGAACCAGGCAACAAAACCGGCCTTGTCCAAGGAGGCCAACCTTTGCCCTCAGGCCCTGTGGGGAGGAAACCTGCGGCCACCCCCGGCTCCCCTGCTTCCTCTGCTGCTGGCCTACCCAAGACTGAGGCTGTCCACAGCCCAGGCACCTACCCTAGATCTGGGGAAGGGGAGAAGTCCCCAGCCCAGGAAAGCAGGTAGCCCTGGCAGCTCAGAGATGCACCCTTCACCCACCCACCCCCAACTCCGCAGCAGCCGGGCCTCCTCTCCTGGGGGAGTCCCAAGGTAATAACACTCGCTAAGGGGCATCAGTCCAGCTGCACAGAATTGGGGAAACTCACTGGCCACTGTAATAAACTACCCCCTCAAAGGGTCACAGCTGTAGGAAAAGAAAGGAGACAAGGAATGTGATGGTGGGGTGTGGGGGACAGCTTCCCATGTCATTTGTGGAGAGAACGAGAAAAGGGGGTGAGAGGGGATAACCTCAGTCTGGATGTTTGTACAAGCTGTGAAAGTTCTAAGGGAAGTCAGAGAATGGGAGGCAATGAACCTCATGCCTCAAGAGGGAAGAATTTTTTTTTATGACAAGGTGATAACCAGAGTCTTTTTTTTGAGATATAATTCACATACCATAAATTCAACCTTCACAGAGCAGAATTCAGTGTTTTTTGTCATATCTCAAGGCTGTGAATCCACAGACTGTGCAACAACTACGACTATTTAATTCCACAATATTTTCATCACCACAAAAAAACTAAGACCCATGAGCATCACTCTCCAACCTTCCATCCCCCTGCTCCAGGCAACCACTCATCTACTTTCTGCCTCTACAGATTTTCCTGTTCTGGACATTTCATATAAATGGAATTATATAATATGAGGTCTTTTGCCTCTGGCTTCTTTCATTTAGCATAATGTTTTCAAGTTTCATCCTCATTGTAGCAGGTAATAGTACTTCATTCCTTTTCACACTGAGTAATATTCCATTGTATAGAACATACCACATTTTATATATCCATTCATCAGTTGATGGACATTTAGGTTATTTCCACTTTTTGGCTGTTATGAATAATGCCGCTATGAACATTCATATGACAAGTTTTTGTGTGGATAAATCTTTTCAATTCTCTTGGGTATAAACCTAGGAGTTTTTGCTGGGTCATCTGGTCCAATGTTTAACAATTTGAGAAACTGCCAGACTGTTTTCCAAACTGACTGTACCATTTACACTCCCACCAGCAGAGTATGAGGGCTGTGACTACTCTAATTAAAGTCTAATCAGACTTTAATTCAGCCTTGATAGGACTAGAATAAAGACAATAATGACAACAATCAGGTACGGAGCACTTCACACATGCCGGCACACAGTGCCACTGCTTTATATACAGGACCCTTCAACCTCCAGGACAACCAGAGAGACCAGCTCTGCTCCACCTAGAAAACCCCATTCTGCCCCTTTCTAGCAAGGCTGTGGAACTTCCCTTACACTAAGATGGAACCACAAGCACATTTGAAATTATGAAATGCTCAAAGAAAAATAAAATCTAAACTAAACCCCGAGGTAAAAGGTTAACTACGCCAAGTTTAAACCAGGGTGAAAAAAGCGTCAGCAAACAAAAGAGCAAGGAAACAAAGTGGGGTGAAGGTAACAATGGGAAGGGGTACCTGCCCTCAGATGGGGGCAGCCACCACTCACAGCCCCATGCAGAGAAGTGGGGCAAACAGACAGCTGTGGCTGCCCCTGCCTCTTGGGCAGCCCCACGCGCCCCGCCTCACCACAGCTGCTCATACTTAGCTGCCTCACACTCTGGATTTTTCCAAGGGGTTTCTTTTGGGGTAAAAATGGTTTGCCTTTAAAAAAACTGAAAACCCTCAGTCCTAACTGTTTGCTCTAGGAAGCTCTGTGGACATGCAGGAGGAAGGATCTCTGCAGGGGGAATTCAATGCATTCAACATGGTACTAACCATACAACCATACAACACTTTCTCCTTGGTGTCTCATTTCGTCCCAAAGCAACACCCCCAGAGCACCACCCACCCCAGTCCTGAACAGAACTGTTAAAGAGATGCAGGACGCGGAGACTGCTGACGCGGCTTCTCTGAGATCATGCCACCGCAGGTCAGTGATGGAGTCCCCTCTCCCCTCTCCCTTCCCTCTCCTCCTGCTGTACTGCAAGGCTTTCTGCCCACAGGTGGACTCTTGCTGCCCTGGCCTGCACTTCCCTCCCCTTCCAAGAACCCTTCCCATTACCAAGATTCGGTCAAAGCCTATCACCTCTGCCTCCAGACCTGACCTCACACAACCACATCCCCTAATCAGAGGGCTCACAAAAGAGACATCAGATCTCTCCAGGTATATCCATCTTAAGGTCTCTCCCTGAGCCTGCAGTGGGTGTTCCACATAAGACCACAATAAATATCAGCGAAAGAAAATAAACATCAGAAGCCAATTTTTCAATAGAACATAGCTTATAACGGGAAAATGCTGAAAATAGCCCAAGGATCAGGAGACTGGTTGAATCAATTATGGTACTTCCATGTAACTCAATACTCTGCAGAAGTTAAAAACAAGGAAATGAATTTGTACTGAAACAGAAAGATGCACATGATGTATTCAGCAAAAAACAATGTTAGCAACAAAATGAGTGGTATGATTCCATTTTGTGAAATAAATTAATAGGATATAAAGGTTTCTATGTGCACAGATAAAAATCTCAAACTTTTCACTGGTAGTGCCCTCATGGTAGTTGTTTCTGAGGAATGAGACTATAAAAGAATTCTTTTTATTTTTAAAATGTCTCTATCGTTTGATTCTTTTATGTTACAAAAAGCATATTAATTTTACAATAAAAAATAATAATATAAAATAAAAAATAAACTTCTGCCTTCACCTTTCTGAACAAATTAAATTTAACCTCATGGCCATCAAGTGAGGCAGAGCAGGACAGAGGGCTGTAGTCCCCGAGTGGGCATCAGAGTCTGCAGGGCCGAGGAGGGGCAGTGCAGAGGTGGAGCCTGAGGGAGGGAAGGCATGGAGCAGGAGGGCCCACAGAGGACGGGAAGAGGATGGGGTGGGGAAGAGGGCTGCAGCAGGATGGGAGGCAGGTACACGGGGGCTGACCAAGGAAACAGAGTAAGAATAGTAGGGACCGGCTTCCTCTTTGCTGTGAAAGAGGGTTACAGAAACGGAAAGGGGAAAAGCTAGAACGAAGGCTGTGCTACAGCAGTGTTGGACTGGAACTGGAAGTGTTAGTGTGAACACATGGTTTTCAATATATATTACACTTTGAAGATTTAGATATAGATATAGAAGAGGGAGGGAAAGAGACGGACATGGAAATAGAGATGTGTGTATGTGAGTGGCATGTCCTCAGAATTCCCTACTCAGTCCACTGAGAGGGCTTAGGAACAGTAACACCCCAGTAGCTATGAGCACACTCAGCATTCAGATCTTGCTTCTAAGTATCATTCTCCACTAAAAGGAAGGAGAACTCCTTGGAGAAACGGCTGATTTCCAGGGCTAGGGCAGGGAAATTAAAAAATGAGCCTGGAACATCCTCTTGTGCCAAAGAGCAAGGAAGTGCTCAAAGAGTGAGGAGGACATGTCAAAAAGACAGAGAAGCTAGCTTGAAGGGGCTCCTACTGGCCATTATGGATTATAACTCACAGAATAGGACAGGAAACCATGAATCCATATAGAGACAGACAGATAAGCAAAGGGAAGACAGGTAACTTTACAGTGGAGAAGCTGGAGACCCCACCTTAGTCAAGTGACCAAAGTGAACAGCATCGTAACCAGTCGTATCAAATCAAGTCCCAATCAATAGGATGCAATGAGAAGAAGGCAGCACCACTCCTGTGATAGTCCTGCCTAAGACGCATAAACAGAATCAAACCATGAGGATCAGACAGATGCACGCTGAGGGACAGCCTACAACATAACAGGCCTATAACCTTCCAAAGCATCAGGTCACACCTGAGGAACTGTTCCAAAGACCAAAGAGACGTGACAACTAAATGCAATGCTTTATTCTGAATGAGATCCTTTTCCTATTAAAGACACTACTGAGACAACTGGAGAAACGTGAGCAGGGTCTGACGATGAGATGGTAGTATGTATCAATGTTATCTTCCTTATGTTGATGCTTATGCTACTGTTACAGAGGAGAACATCCCTGTTTCTAAGAAGTACACTTTAGAGTGTTCAGCCACTCAGGGTACCTGATGGAGCATCAGGTTGACAACCTACTCTTAAAATGATACCTAGGGAAAAAAATTCCGTGCCCTGTACTTGCAACTCTTCTGTAAGTTTGAAGCAGTTTCACAATTTTTAATTGTAAATGAAAATAAAGCAATGAAGATAATGTCATGCTAAATCATCAAATGAGTTCAGACTACTACATACCAGCTTTGTGTCAAGCAAACCCCAACAGTCCTGCTTTAACTCAGAGAACCATAAACGACTCTGATGGAGGGCTTCTCTGATTAATTAGATCTATGGTACAGGGCTCAGAGGACACTCTGCCTCTTCCTGGGGTTGCCTTCCAACCCCAAACATCTAACCGCCTGTAGACACAGAACATGTCTTGAGCCCCTTCCATATCCTTGGGCAGCTGAGATAGTTCCAGACTGTAAGCTACAAGAGGAGAAGTAGTGGCCAACACCACTCACAGCAAGCCAGTGTTCTGACTGCCCTGATCCGCATGCCTTTGTCAATGTGAAATAAGAGAGGAGCAAACCTAAGAAACTCACTTGGATGAACAGAGCAGTAAGAGCAAGAGGCTACACTCCGACCCAAATAATGATGATAATGCTCCATCTCATACTGGCCCAGCGCTTTAATATTTCCAAGCTTCTCTCCATCTGATTTCCCATGATCCATACAAAGAAGCTATAGACCCCCAAGCCCCCAGATTAAGTAGAATTCCTGTGACATACTGCACAGCGCCTCCTCCACGGTAGCCCTTGAAACATTCCTAATGACACAGAGATATGTGTGATTGTTTGATTAACGTCTGTCTCCCCAACTGGATGGCAGAGTACAGAAAAGCAAGGGCTGAGTGTCTGCTCACAGATATCCCAGTGCCTCACATGAGGCGGACACTCCAGAAACACCTAATCAGGTGGATGGTGAGTGGATGGTGGGTGGGTGGGTAGATGACCAACCTTGGTCTGCCCCCAGCTGCCCAGCCCGGCTCTACCTGCTGCTGCTGGGCTCGGAGGTCACCAATCTCCTTCTGGTCCTCCTCATGGAGCCGCTTCATGTCCTCCCACGACTGCTGTAGCAGATTACGTTCCCGCAGCAGCTGTCCGTTCTCCCGCCTTAGCATGTTGACATCATCCTTCAGCTGGGTCTGGTCGCTGAGGAGCCGGCTATGGAGTGTGCTGAAATCCCACACACACAGTGAGTCCCAGCTAGTCCCCAACCCCCACCCCAAATCATCACCAGCCCCTCCAGGTCCCAATACTCCCAATACACCAGACAGGAGCCAAGAGCAGCCAGGTCAGCAACACTCAGAGGCAGGCCAAAGCCTGCTATCAGATAAATGCCAGAAGGATGCAAACCATTTTTTAAAAACTTGACACCAAAAGAGGTATATATACCAAAAAAGGAAAAAAAGAGATATGCCCCTACCTGGTATAGACTTGGCACCTCCAAGTACTGAGGCCTGGGCAAACATCAGCGGCTGGGCAGGCATATACCCTCAGAGGGACACAAGGAGACCAAAAGGGAACAGGCCCCATCTGCCTCCCCCATGGCCAGAAGCTGCAGCAAAGCCCCCGGACAGTGACCGAGAAGCCCAGTGACCTGCCTGGCCTACCACCTCATGTTTTCAAACACTCTGTTACCTACCATGCTCCTAAAGCCTGCAGCCAATGGCGTGAAGGGTTAATAGCCTCACTGTGCACTTAGGAAAATGAGGCCCAAAAACATCCCACTTGCTGAAGCCCAGTACTTGTTGTGTGGCAGTGGCAGGACTAGAACCAGAACCCCTGGCTCCAAGTCCAGATATAAAGGAGGGAGGGCAAGAGGCAGCCATTCAGTGGATGCTGGGAGCCCGTGCCAGGCAGGCCCCACTCACTGGTAGAAGTCAGTCTCCTTGGCCACCTCCTCACACCTCTTCAAGGCGTTGGTGTGCTGGTTCTGCAGGCTCTGCAGGTCCGACATGGCCCGCACACACTGGATCTTCAGCCTCTCATAGTCGGGATTCAGCCTGTGGTAGGGCCTGGCCCAGACAGCAAACAGCCCCATAAACACAGGCCCCAGGATCACACTGACAAGGAACATCTCTCTCCTGAGAAGCCATATCCTGGGTCACTCCCGCCCAGTGGTCTCCAAATAGTGGTCTCCTATGCACCACAACCACCTGGGGGCTTGTTAAGTTCAGGTGTCCTAGCTGCACCCAGACCAACAGAGTCAGAATCCCCAGGACGGAAAGAGCCTTGGTTGCCCAAGCTCCCTGCATGGGCCTGGACAGCTGAGAAGGTGCCGTCTTGTTCTCTAGGAGCTTCTGGGAGATCATGTGACAGGCCTGCACACATATTACAGGCACCAAAAACCTGTGAGGATGCTTCTCCTCTCCTGAGAACAGTGATCTCAATCATGGGCACACATTAGAACACCGAGGCCCAGAGCAATTACATCAGCCATCCCTAAGGCGAGGACTCAGACATCAGGATTTTTCCTTTTAAACTCCCCACGGGATCCCAATGTGCAGCCAAGGTTGAGAACAGTGGCCAGCAGCAGTGGTTCTCAAAGTGGAGTTCCCAGACCTGCAGCATTAGTATCACCTGGGAACTTGTTAGGCCCCAGCCCTCTTGATTCAGGACTTGGGAAGGAGGTAGGGCTAACTAGCAATCTGTGCTTCAAAAACAAGCCCTCAGGGTGATTCCAGTATGTGCTTGAGTTTGAGAACCCCTGCTCCAAAGCAGGTATCAGCAACTTTTGTAAAGGGCCAGAGAGTAAACACCTTAAGCTCTGCCAGCCATGCAGTCTCTGTGCAACCACCCACTCTGCCTTGGCAGCATGAAAGCAGCCATGGACAATATGCACTCTAGTGCACCACATCTTCACTGGCCCTGCCTTCGTGCTGTCTGACTGAGGGGCATATCCTCAGAAAGGTAACCTCAAGAAACAGGCTTTGCAGCCCTGACATCACCCCCAGAGGAAACTTTCTTGGGAAAAGGTGCACACCCCTGATGCTTCTAAAGGAAAGAGGTTAAATCAATTTCCCTCCCCTCAGGAACCCTACTAGCATCTCCCAGAAGGATAAACTTCTCTGTGTCCCTCCTCCACCTCCTCCATGAAGCCCTCTTGGACTATGCAAGTGGGTAAAGGCTCTCCCTCTGCCCCACCCCATCGGCCACCCTTCCCTGGTATCTACCTCTAAATTCCAATAAAAGAAGAAATCAAAGATTTTCTCCAAAACAACAAAGAAGCCAGGTAGACTACACCCTTCCTAAAATGCATATATGGCAGGGTTCAATTAATGTGTTTACAAACTGCATAAAGATCCACCCAACGGGAGGCAGGCTGGGGTCTTCTGGGAGACAGTGGTGCACACATGCATACAGACAGATCCCCATGCAGACGCACACACAGAGACAGGCACACACACATGTGGACCCACCAAGGGCTCAGCAATGGGATGACTATGTCTATTAGGGCATGGCATGGGGTGCACACAGCAGCAGACAAGGGATTAAGAAGGAAGCATACTGTCTTGGCACCAGAAAGCAGAGGCGTAGAAGAGGATAGTGACAAGCTCAAGGCCATCCAACCAACCAGTGAGGAGGCGCCAAAGTGGGAGCAGGCCCCTCAGCTGCTGCCAACACCGCCCACCAAATGATCACCTGCAAGGCCAACAGAAAGGCTAGGAGGCTGGCCCCAGGCTCTTCTGCCACACACACACAGACACACACAGACACACATGAGCACACCACTGTCAGGTGCCAAATGTTTGATGAACACACACCCCAACTCCACTGAATCCCTGAGTTGTGAGATTCAGGTCATGGGCTCTGATTTTCATCTGGAGGAAGCAGAATAAGACTGTGACCTTCCCCCTAGGCCCACAGGGAGAGCGTTTCACTGTGACAACGTTGGGGCAAGGGGACACCCTGGCAGTGCAGCATTGACCCCGGGGAACTCAGGAGCCCCTGGGGGGCAGGCGATGGTGATGGCATCAGGATAACCCTGGCCGACTGGCAAGGTGGTGAGTGCTGGGCAGGGTGTGGGCTGACCACTACCTCTTGTCAAAGGTCGTCCCGTGAGTCGCAAAGGCCAGGCGTTTGCGCAGTTCATTCCTCTCTCGGGTCATGAGCCGCAGCTGGATGGAGAGGTTCTCCACCTTCTCGTTCACTTGCCGGTCAGTGAGGAGGGGTGGCGGAGACGGTGCCTTCCCTGTGGTACCTGGAAGGAAGAAGGTAATACAGTGAGCTTGTATGTACACAGCACTCACCAGGTGCAGGCACTGTTCTGAGCGCTTGGCTTGCATAAGCTACTCCCAACAATCCTAGCAGGAGGTCCTGTTAGCATCCCTCTTTCGCAGATGATAACACTGAGTCAGAGAGTAAGAGGTGGAAGTGAGACCTGAGCCCAAGCAGTCTGGCTTCAGCATCCAGGCAGTTACCCACCCACTCTCCTGGCCCTGGCTGAGCACCTCCACTCTCGTCGCAACCCGGCTTTGACACCTCCAGGATGAACTGTTGTGGTCCTAGTCTGGAAATACTGGCTATCACCCACCCCTGGGCATGGGGAGGCCAACCTGAGCCCCAAGCATACTGGAAGATACGGCCTGAGGAGAAAGGGACAATCGGAACCCAAAGAAGTTCCTGAGGATCGAGGCAGTTGGCTCCAAAGCAGCTCTGACAAGTAATCTGTTTCTAAGAAGAAAGTGCTTCATTAAATGCCCAGGAAAAAGAGACGACTCCATGGTGCTTTGATATTTGACTGTTCATATATTCACCTGAGATCTCTAACCCTCAGAGATCCTCAGTGGGGTCACAGGAACCCACAGAAGACATCCCATCTTACAGATGTGATCTGGAAGGCTGACTCACCCCAAGGACACAGTGTTGTCTCCTCAGTCGCCCTAGAATGTGCAAAGGGCAAGAGGCACGACTTCTGACTCTGTGCCACTCCAACTGCCACCCCCTAGCTGATCTCTAATGGCTGACTGCTCGTACAAACCAAGTGTCCTCGAAGACAGGCACTCAGGTGCGGCCTTGTGTCATCCAGAAGTGCTGGGAGAATGGGGAGTTTGACACTGTGGGTGAGAAGCTAGACTGTGGTCTGAGGCAGGTGCCTCAAGCCCTCAGCTCAGCATTTTTCCAGACTTGGTACCCCAACCATATGAACCAGCACCCCTGAAGTACATGGTATTGTAAAACCACCACCACCACCACCACCAGGGTTCCTGGGCTCCAGGCCAGACCTCTGGGGTCAGAACGTTCTCTAAGGTGGAAATGCCGGGACCAGCATTTCCATGAGCATCTCCCCTCCCCACGTGGTTCTACTACACAGCCTGAGAAGCCTTCCCCGAAAAGACCCCATATCCTCACCCCTGTCCCCTGGAGTTCTGAAAAACAGGCTGGTTACAGCTCTGTGTGGGCTGGGTCACTTCTTCCTCCTCTGGCAAATGAAGTCACTTCTATGAGCTTTAGCCCAGGGCCAGTTCCACACTGTCATCTGATTTGCAGTAACTGACCCAGCTCCGACAAGTAGGGTTTCCTCTGGACATGTGTCTGATGCCCGTTCTGGAGATGCTATGACTCACCTTCTAACCAACTCCAGGGGGGAAATTACCTGTAGAAGAGTGACAAATCCAAGACAGTGGGATGAAAAGACTCAAAGAGCACCCGTAAAAGGGGAATTTCAACGTTCATGTTCATGAGCAACCCACACAACAGCAGCCAACACAGATGTCTCAGGCATTAATTTAATCGTCCCAACAACTCCACAGGTGGGTACGAATGTTATCATCTCCTTCTCACAGGTGAGGAAACTGAGGCCCAGCAAGGTTAGGCAATGGCCTCAAATATGCACAAATGGCAAGCGGTGCCCTGGGAGGACAGCCCAGGTGCCTGGATCC
This sequence comes from Equus przewalskii, assembly GCF_037783145.1. Taxonomy (NCBI): domain Eukaryota; kingdom Metazoa; phylum Chordata; class Mammalia; order Perissodactyla; family Equidae; genus Equus; species Equus przewalskii. The sequence goes on from NC_091831.1 coordinate 65,209,795, forward strand.
AAAGCACAGGCTCTTGGCCACGGTGCCTTGCTGCCTCCCAAATGACAACACTGACTTCATGCCCAGCAGTTTCTGAAATGCTTTTCATATATTACCCCATTCAATCTCCTTAAGGAAGACACCGCTGTTATTCCCATGTTACGGATCAGGAAACAAAACCTTACCAAGGTCAAACAACGTGTCCAGGTCACAGAGCCAGAGAATGACAGCACTGAGATGTGACCCTCCCTTCACCTCCGCCTTCCACCTACCCGACCCCAGAGCCCAAGGTCTCAGGTTCACATTAACCTAAAAGCTCACAAACTTTTTCATCTTAGGACCTCTTCAGACTCTTAAAAATGACTGAGGACTCCAAAGAGCTTTTGTTTATTTGGGTATATCTATCTAACAATACCTACCAGATTAGAAAGTAAAACTAAAAAGAATTTTTAAATATCTACTAATTTTAAAACAACCAAAAACCCGTTGCATATTCACAGAAGATGTTTTTTATGAAAAATTAACTACCGTTTCCATTACAAAACAAAAAATGCAATGAGAAGAGTGGTATTGCTTTTCATCTTTATAATGCTGTCTGACGTCTGCCTTAATATAGAGAGCTAGAGTCTCCTGTCTGTGCAACATCACATACCATGGATGGAACTTCAGAAAACACCAGTCTACAGTGGAGTCTGCATGAGGACAACAGTGGAAAAGGCAAGTGACATCTTAGCATCATTCTGGAAACAGTCTGACCTCACCACCCTGAAAGGACCGCAGGGGCAGCAGACCAAGCTTTGAGAACGGCTGCTCTGCGCTATAATCAAGTCAAAGCAGTATCAGAAAAATAGCAAATCTCGAGTTTCAGAACTGAAAAGCACCACAAGGCCTAGCAACCTACCTCCAGGGAGATGAGGAATTTTCACCCAATTTTACAAATGAGGCAACAGAAAGATGCTTCCCTTGGCTTTCAAGGAAGCTGGAGAGAGGAGAAGAAGCAAGACAGAAGTACAGGTTATGAGACTTGTCAGCACCCCAGCCACGGCCTCCTGTCTCAGTCTCCAGTGGGATGAGGCCACAGGCTGTGCAGCCGTGACGATCTGGGGGCAACCAATGAGGTGAATGCCGACATTTGCCCAGCACAAGCCAGGAGCTGGGTTCTGTGCTAAATGCACTCCATCTTCACCTCATTAATCCCGCAGCACCCTTCCAGGTACCTGCTATGATCACCCCATGAAAAACTGATGTCCAGAAAACGGTGGACCCCCTTGCAAACTCAGCTCTAACTCCAGAGCTGGGGCCTCAACCACTTTGCTACATGGCCTCCCAACAGGAGTGGTCTCCAGTTGCCCTTCCCTAGCCCCAAAGGTTTGAGCACACGTGAAACATACAAGTGAGGCCACCCCAATCCATCACTGGCAGGCTCTCTGGCTTAAGGGAAAATGCTGCCTAGGTGCCTCTACTTTCACAAGGAGGAAGGCGGAGAGTGGAGGAGGGCTGCAGTGGACCTCAAGAAGAATCCCAAGATGTGCTAAGCCAGGAAGTTCCAAACTAACAGAAAATCCTCTCCATCCCCATTCAACTAAAAATACAGTTTTTCTCTTTTTACTTGCATCTCAGGTTGAAAGACGTTTTGAAGATGATGCAGTCCACTCATCCAAACAGTTGCCAGAATCCCTTAAATAGCCACCAAGACTGTTTGAACTCCTCTGCAGTGAAGGAGTTCACTATGCAGCAAAGCCTGTCTAATCTCTCCCCAGAAAATTATTCTGTGTACTGATTTAAAATCTGTCTCTTCAACTTCGCCACTGACCCTAGATGCACCTGCCTAATGGCCATAAGGTACAACTGTAATTCCTCTTCCACACAACAGACCTGCAAGTGTTTAAAGACAATTACCAAGTCCCATTATCACTACCAGAATAGCTAAAAAGTGACACCACCAAATGCTGGCATGGATGCAGAGAAATTAAAATTCTCAAACATTGCTGGTAGAAATACAAAATGATACACCACTTTAGAAAACACTTTGGCAGTCTTTTATAAAGTTAAACATGCATGTACCATACCACCCATTAATCCCACTCCTAGGTATTTACATAAGAGAAATAAAACTTTATGTTCACATAAAAACCAGGATACAACTGTTTCTAAGAGCTGGTGAATGGATAAACCACACTGTTACATTCATACAACAGAATACTACTCAACAATGAAAAGGAATGAACTACTAGTAACAACTTACCAACATACACAAGAGCACAGGGGACTCTTGAATGCCTTATGCTAACCGGAAGCCTGACTCAAAGGCTACATACTTACTGATTCTATTTATAAGACATTTGGGCAGAGACAAAACTACAGGGACAGAAAAGAGATCAATGGTTGCCAGGGACTGAGGGTGGAGGAAAGAAAGACTGCAAAGTTGCAGAAGGAAATTCTGGGGCGTGAAGGAACTGTTCTGTATCTTAATGGTGGCAGTGGCTAAATGACCATAAGTGTTTGTTAAAACTCACTGAACTATATACTAAAAAGGCTAAATTTTCTTGTATGCAATTTATACCTTAATGAATATGACTTTTAAATTTTTTTTTAAGTTAAAAAAACCTGTGGTGCGCTAAACTGAAGCCACCATCCCAGGAGCAGTGTGAGTGGTGAAGAGATATGGATTGCCAACCCCCTCAACAGTCACTGCAGTTACAGGAAACATTTTAAATGATAAGCAAAATAAAAACTAACATCAAGTGAATTGTCCACAAAAACGTCAGATGCCTTTCCCTCAGTTCTCCTACCCTCCGCAGCTATTCTTTTGGATTCAAATGCAAACCTGTCCACTCTCCCCAAGTTCACTCCTTCCTCTTTCTAAATCTGGAACCCACTTGAAAAGAGGGCAGATTTCCTCTTTCCTTTTGATGTCCAGGATGGGATCCAGAGAGTAAGGGATTTCGATTGGACTAAAATGACCCCAAAAGGGGTGCTAGAAGATGCCAGGAGAGCTGGCGCAAACCCTGGATTTTGGACAAAGAGCCATCTCTCATCTGGGCCTTGGTGTGAGAGGGAGAGTGGGAGCAGAACAGGTGCAGAGTCCCTCTCACCACCACAAGAGTCCTGGCTCCTCCTCCCAGTCACCCTGGGTGGGTGCAGCCACCTCCATAGACCACTGAGGCACAGCGAGCAGCCTGGCAGCTGGGTGGTCTTCTTGGCCATAAGCCCCTTTGTCCTTAGCTCCCTCTTAACCATGCTCCAGCTGGCCCTGAAGGCAAGCCTCTCGACTTTATTTACAGCTGGACAGGTTGCAACTCTGCTTCAGAGCCCTGTGGGCCCATCGTGCCAGAAGCCAAGGAGAAAATTGGCACTGGCCAAAAGTGATCAGGTGGTGTGGGGATGGCCGCCTAACGGCTGTGGCTGTCGGGGCAGAAGCAACGTAGCAGCAGAACACGGTCGTCACGGGCAGCGAGCAAACTAAGCCATGCCCACTCCAGCCCGGGAGAGGAGAGCCGTCAGGAGAGAGACGACCCACATCCTGAACCAGTGCTGCTGGAAGCGCCTCCGCTTCAGGAGAGAACTTGTGAGAAATGTAGCCATCAGGCCCCAGCCAGACCTACTGAATCAGAAACCCTGGGGGTGAAGCTGGCACTCTCCTCCAGGTGACTCTGATGTCTGATAAAGTCAGAGAACCTCTGGTCTAGACCAAAGTTGCATTTGCTGGTCAGAGTGACTTTTTTCCCCTTGTTTCATTAGCTGTCCAATAGCCATGTCATTGATGAAGTGCAGGAAGGGCTCTTTCTTCTAACTATGGAAACCAGGGGGACACCCTCCTTCGTCAGTATAGGCCTGCAGCTCAGCTCCTCCCAGGACTTAAAGTGAAAGGAGGTTAGATTCCAAGACAGCAGCTACGGCCTTGCCAGTTCCCAGATCTCCTCTCAGATACACTACTTGCTCTTGAATCCTTGACTAAGGGTCTGCTTTGCAAAAACCCAAACCAAGACATGCAGTGACAGCCTATTGCTTCTTGGCTCCTCCTGCATCTGGAGTACCATTCCTGGAAGGCCCAACTCAAGGGCCACATTCTCCCCAAAACTTACTCTGACCTCCCCCCTCAGAAATAACTGCTCCTTCCCCTGAGCTATTTGTTTCTTTCTGTTTTACACAAGGCAGAAGGGCCAGTCACTTTCCTCTCTGGTGCTATGGTCTGAATGTTTGTGTCCCCCAAAATTCCTATGTTGAAATCTTAACCCCCAGGGTGTGGTATTGGAAGGTGGCGCCTTTGGGGGGTGATGAGGTCATGAGGGTGGAGCCCTCATGAAAGGGACTAATGCCCTTCTAACAGGGACCCCAGAGAGCTCTCTCCCTTCTTCTGCCATGTGAGGTTATAGCAGGAAGATGCCATCTATGAATCAGGAACTGGGCCCTAGCAGACTCAGAATCTGCCTTGATCTTGGACATCCCAGCCTACAGAACTATGAGAAACACATTTTTGTTTCTAAGCTGCCCAGACTGTGTGGTAATGTAGCAGCCTGGACGGACTCTAAGATCAGGAGCCAGGCCTCTATGTGATCCCTTGAGCGCTGAGCATGTGCTCCAAGAGCAGAAGGTGCTCCCATTTGTCTGATGAACTGAGAGAAAACAGCCCCCTGACCCAAAAGGAGCAGAGAAGGAAGGATCTGAGGGTACAGGGAGCCAGGGCGCAGCATGCCTCCAGAAGACTCGCTCCACCTTCCCCTATCAACCAGAAGCTGCACTTTCAAGGAACCTTCACTGGAATACAAAGGAAGCCCTCCAACTCCTTCTCCTGCCAACAAGCCAAGAGACCTCTCTGCTTAATGAGAAATCTCTCCTGGTATTTCAATTTGCATCAAATTTAAGGCTTATTTTATAAAGGCCGCCAAAGAATATCTCTTCTTCTTAAAACTTCCCATTTATCCAAGATGAGAAATAAAAGGCACCTGAGAAATTAGGTCAGGATAAATGGGGATGAAAAACTTTCAATTGCCTGAAACGAGCATGCATTTCCTGGGCAGATCCATGGGGCCTCCCCATGGGGCAGGTTACTTAATAACAGGCCGCAGTGGGTGGGGGAAGGCCTCAAAGAAGCCACATGCACTTAGCTGATGAAAACTGTCTGGAAAGGCCTTGGCAGAAAGACTCTGAAACCTTTAAGACTGTTAGTTAGCAAAGGTGTGGTGAGTTGTTAGTAGAGTCAAGCTGGAGAGCTGAAAAGGGGCAGACTACCTGGAGATCTAATGCCAACCAAGGGAGCCGGCCAGGCACCACTGTTGCTGAAAAAATGCTACATACCCAAGGCTTCATCTACCAGTCTTCTCGTATGTTAAATATAACTTGATGTTGTTTTCCCTAATGTTCTCTGCTAGAGAGATATAAGTGAGAAAGCAGAGGTGATATTTTTATAATAAGACCTTGCTCTTACCTTTCCGTAAGTTCATGGAGAAAGACCATGAATAAACAAACACAGCTAGTCTCCATCTGACTTAGCAGCCTCCCTCTGCCAGGGCTATGAGGCACCAGTCAAGGCCAGGAAAGCAGAGCTGTGCCTGTCATTAGGTGAGGCTGAGCCAGGAGGAATTCTCCAGGAGGCGCTGCAGTGGTCCCATGGCTGACCCCACCATTCACCAACTCCAGGGCTGGTCCACGCCAGCCACACACCTTCCAGTTCTCTTGCCAGGGGTTAGGTTAGGTCAGCCCATCTCAAACCTGGAGGGTTGTTAACTGTGGATGCTGGGCTCCACACTCAGAGCTTCTGATGTAGCTTGGGAACCTGCATTTCTAACAAGTGCCTGAGTGCTCCCGGCCCAGGAACCACACTGCATGAGCCACAAGTAGCGAGCCAGTTGTGATCAGTGAGAGAAGACTATGGCAAGGGACTTCTGGGGACGGCTTCTTTGCTTCTAAGGACACTAGAGCAGACGACCGTCTTCATCCTCTGGACCACTTGTGATGATGGAGATGTTCTTTAATCTCCTCTGTCTAATATGGTACCCACTAGCCATAGGTGGCTATGGAGCACTTGAAATGTGGCTAGTGTGACTGCTGAAACCAGTGATTTAAATCTTATTTCATTTTAATTCGTTTGAATTTAGATAACCACCTGTGGCTGGTGGCTCCCATAATGGACACTGCAGCCCTGGACACTGTCAGCTCTAGATGTGGTGGCTGAACTGCTACTAGATCCCCTACCATCAGCCTGAGAGGAGGACACCACACAGAGGATCGCAGAGCCACATCCTGGGCTCTCGGCCTAGCCTCAGCGCTTCCTGCTGTGTGAGACCACACATGACTTTGCTGTTTAAGGCAGTGTGAGCAGGTATTCCCTACTGCTGCAGCCAAAAGCCTTCTGGCCAATACAGCCAGAGAACATTCAAGTAAGCCTGCAGAAAAATGGGGCTACTCACCCCAAGGGCAATGTCAACTGCAAGCAGAAGAGCAAGAGAAACAAAACGTGGCTCCCAATGACTTGAAGAGGGTTTGGCCTGAAGGGATGCACCCAGGTCTTTCAGCCTTTGAGATCTGGGCACAGATACTGAGGCTCGGCCTGCTACAGGAAGCACAGCAGAACTCGTCCTCTGCCTGCTGACAAGTATCTGGGGACACTGTTGGCCCTGCCGTCTCAGGGGCCCAACCAGCTTCAGAAGTGTAGAGAATCAAATGGTAGGTCACTGACAAGATGCTTCCTCCAGAGTAGGTAAAGGTACAGCTGCACAAAAAATATCTTCCTACTGGGGCTTGAAATTCCACATTAACAATCCTCACTGTGGTTTAAGCAACACCCCTCTGTGGAGTCACCTTTGAAAATGGAAATACTCCTAGGAAAGGTACCGCTGTAAGCCTTGAAGCGTCACTGTAAATGAATTTGTCAGGTATCAGTTAGATTAGTGTACCTTGTTTGCAAGAGGCACAGGGAGCCGGAAAGGGTGAGGCACGAGAGAGGCAAGAGGTGCACTCAGGGCTCAACCAGGTCACTGTTTTACAAAGTCCCACCTTGCTGCTCTCCTTATCCTGACTGCCCCACCCCTACGCTTCCTGAAAGCTAGTCCCAAGTTCAAAATTTGGACAATCCCACCATTGAACAAATGTGTCTCACCGACCCAAAACAGAAAAGACGAAGTAATAAAGACTGTCAGGCGCTCTGAATCGTGGTTCCCGAAGAGTCCTCCCTGAACCCTAGATAGGATGAGGACTTTGTCCCCCAAAAAGATGTTGAAGTCCTAATCCCCAGTAAATGTGAATGTGACCTTATTTGGAAATACGGTCTTTACAGATGATCAAGTTAAGATGGGGTCACACTGGAGTAGGGCGGGCCCCTAAATCAATATGACTGGTGGCCTTTGTAAAAGGGGAAATTTGGAAACAGACACACAGGAAGAACATTATGTGAACACGGAGGCAGAGATATGAGTGATGCATCTACAAGACTGCCAGCACACCACCAGAAGCCTTCAGAGGAGGTGTGGCCTTGCCAACACCTGGATCTCAGACTTCTGGCCTCCAGAACTGTGAGAAAATAAATTTCTGTGATGTAAGCCACTCAGTTTGTGGTAGTTTGTTATGGTAGCCCTAGCCAATGAATGTGGTAGCCCCTACTGGTACCCATCTTCCCTTCTCATCACTCTGACTTCATTTACTGTGCTTACTCATTTAACCGTCTCCCCCATAGGCCCTAAGATCCACAAGCCCAGGGACCGCATCTGCCTATTCACCACTAAGTCCCAAAACCACTTCTGGCACACCAGAGGTGTTCTGTAAGTGTTAGTCAAATTAACACAGGAAAGGTCTGCCTCTGGCTAGTTCTGGAATCTCTGGCATGAGACTCCCCTCTCTGGCTGTCAATTTCCCCATCTGTCTATATGGAGGAAAACAAAACAATTGGACCAGATGACCTCTGTGAGCGCTCCTGACTCACAAACTCCTGGACTCACACTGAAGGTGTATCCATCCAACAAGGTGAGGTCAGGACATCAGAAACTGCACTAGGGGTGTTAAATAGAGGGCACAGAACACAGCGGGTGGGCCACAGAGGTGGGGGAAGGCTGGAAGTCTCTGACAACCTTTCTGCTGGGACGTCTTTAGTGAATGAAAGAAGGACCAGCCTCACACTACAAACTTCTGGAAACATCCATTTCAGCATGAGCTGGCTACTCCTGTCCTCAGGGCAACACACTGCCCAGTGGGCTGTTCCTACTTACAAAGGACAGTCCCAAAAGGGGCCAGTCTCATGGACGAGTACTATAAGGCCTTGGGTTGGGGGCAATAGGCTCACTGAGAAGTCCTATGTCCTGAAAAGGTAAAGAAACAGCAAAACACGTGCCTCCCCAGCACCCACCTCCCTTCTAACCCAGAGCCAGATTTCTGCCTCCTCCGTTAAGAGGATCTATTGCCGATGAGAGAAAATGTGAATGGAATCAACAAAAGATGACCCCATGGGGCTGGCTAGCAACTGGAAGAGAGAACAAGGCAAACTTCTGTGTGCCAGCAATGCTCTCTTTCTTGACTTGGTTAGGATTTCATGAGTGTTTCCAGTTTATGAAAATTTATAAAGTGGCACACATGATAGGTGGCCTTTTGTGCATGTATGCTATACTTTAATAAAAAGTTAAAAAAATAAATAAATAAATAATAATAATTAAAAAAAAGATGACCCCATGAACGATCTGACAGGTGAGGCCAACTTCCCATCCCACAAACCCAGGGCTGCCCCAGCTCACACCCAGAGCCTGACCTGCCCAGTGTCCTCCAGTAAGGAGAGTGCCCGGGAAGGTGGTACTCACCCACACTGCTGAGGGAGCTGCTGCTTTCTGAGTCTGACGGCATGATGGACAAGACACTGTAGGTGGAGCCTGGGGACAGAAGGGGAGATCATTTATTACTAACCCCAAAGGGCACTCTTGTGTATACCCCAAACCACGGCAGACCAACTGATCTTCAGTCAACACCAGGCTGAGAGCCCATATCACACCAGGGCCTAGAAATCCAATCCCAGGGGCCAGGCTGGGGAGGGGCAGTCAGCAGGGTCTAGGCTGTGGTGTGTCTGCCTCCTGACCTTTCCGACCCCCTCTTGCTCTGGAGACTGATTGACCTAAAGGCAGAGGGGAACCTGGAGTGAGCCAGCTGGCTTCTGGCTGGGACACCTGGGGCAAGGCTCAGCAAAAGAGCAACAGGCCCAGGTTAAAACGAGGTCTGGGGATTTCCTACAGACATTTGTCAATATGATCCTGGCTTCCATGCAGAGATGGGTGTCAACAGGGGAGAGGGAGAGGAGGAGGGAAACTGATGGTGGGGGAGACCATCAGGGGGACAGTAGAGACCCTGAGGGGAAGGGGAAGACTTCGGGGGAGGAGATGGAGATCACACATGGAGGGAAGAGAGCCAGTGTGCAAGTAACCTAGCAGTGTGCCCACCAAAAAAGAGATGAAAGGAGAGAGAAAACAAGAAAAAAGGAACTTTGGTAATGGCAAGAACTAGGACAGCGGCCAGGAAGAACCGGTGGCCTCATTATGGAATTTTCTGAGGCTGTGAAGAGCCTGCGGGTGTTTAGTGTGGACTGAAGAGGGTGACCAGGGAAGCCGGCAGGGGTTTCGTCTTCAAATAGGACTGTCAGAAGGGATTCAATTTGTCTGACATGGCCTCCTCCAGCAGCAGAACTGGAAACAGCAGGTAGATGCTGAACATGCCGCAGCTCTAAACAGGTCAGGAGGGCCCAAGAGACCTGGGGGGAGTGGGGGGGCAACACACACATTCACCTCCATGCACACCTGGCAGGGACATCACAGGGGGGACAGGCACATCATTTGAAAGGACACAAAACCAGAAAACCCCATTCAGCCCCGAAATTCCTTGATCCTACTCAAAAATAAATAAGCAATGTTCAATGAAATACCTCCCGTATTTCAAGATCAACCCACATGATTCATTTTGCTGTCCAACATCTCTGCACTTTTGTCTCAACGAAAGAATGAGCATCACAAATTTCTCAAATCATCTCTCTTCCCATATCATAAATGTTAAGTGTTGGTTAAAGATCTGTGAAAAACTCAGATGCAATTCAGACAAATTCATTGATATCTTCAAAAGACACCAACACAACACAGTGCCTATCTTCTGAACTCAATCACCATTTTCTTAAGTTTTTTTTCCCTTTATAGGGGCAAGGAAGGCTAGCCGGCTGGTATGTGGATGGACTGTTTTCAAAAGACACCTACTCAGAAAAGCAGGCACAAATAAACTCTCCCACTCACATCTTCGAAATCTCTGAGCTCAACCCAAGCTTGCTTCCAACACCGCAGCCTGTGTCCGGGAGACGCTCCCTGCAGGACCGCCTTGCTTGTTTCTCATGGGCATCAGCAGCGCCCCATCTTCCAGTAAACCGTACCTCCCCTTCACATCATCTCTCCTCCCTCAGGGCGAGTTTCCACTGTTAATTACACTCGGCAGACAGCCCTCTCTCTCTCCACCACCTCCCTCCCCAGCTAGGGGAGTCAACTGGCCAACCAACATTCTGTTCCTCTTCCCTGTCCCAGAAGTCCTGCCAGGGCTCTGGGGCCTGACCCAGGGGCGGCATGACATCTTTATCTGCATCTCTGGGCATCATCACCCCCCAAGTCGGCTGGCAGAGCTCCTGGGACCTGGGGATGGGGGCTGGGAGGGAGCAATTAAAATTGGACAGGGCCCAGTTTTTACCATGTTCCCAGGGCCTTAGACGTCATTCAGGGGGAAAAAAGTCCTCAAGACGACATTGTCGTGGTCATGCTTTGTCTCTGCAGCTATTGTTGTCTTAAAAAGCCTGTGTGGTCAAGACTGTCAGGAAAAGGCAAAAGGAGTCGCTCTCCTCCAAGTCACGCGGCATCCTTTCAAAGCTGGTGTACGGCATCATCTACCTCTGGGGTTTCACAATCGAACCTGGAGGCCAACAGGAGTAGAGTCTCACCAGTGCACACTTCCCGGCCCCTCCCAGCCCCTCACTCTTGGTCACATTGGAGATGTTTCCCCAGGAGCTCCCCTGAAGGCACCTGTACCCACCTGCCCTGAAACCTAAGGCACACCCTCTACTTCAGAGAGGGCCCAGGACTAACAAAGGCTAACAGATCAGCCTGGCTCCCCCACCAGACGCACCCCCTGGGCACTGCCCCCATTCCCTCCCCGTCCACGCCCCCCACCACAGGGCAGCAGGGCACTGGAGGCTCAAGATGCTCCCCACAAACTCAGGAAAGCCTGTGCAGAGCTCCTGAGAGGACCTGGAGAAAGCTGGATGATCTGGAAACACTTCCAGAAAAGGAGTGCAAAGAATAAGACCAGGTTTTCGTGGACGTGTGGACTGGAGAGAGACACACAGCAATTATCCAGGGATCTGGTCAAAGTGCAGGCTCTGACTGGGAAGACTGGGGGGCCTGAGACTCTGCATTTCTACCAAGCACCCAGGGCATGTGGTCCACAGGGATGCAAACAGAAGCTATGGGAGAAGCCCTGGGAGAGAGCCAGCAGACTCTCCGGGCATAGTCTCTGGGACCAGCCTGGGCCACACATTGTCTTGCGTCCTTCCCGAGAGCCCGGCGGGCCCTGCTAATTGTGTTTACCCTGTGACTCAGCCCCACTGGGTCACAGAGACCACTTCAAAAGAACTTCCAGTAAAATCACCCAAGCAGTAACGGAATGCCCCAGCCCTCCCAAGGCCCCCTTCCACAGCCTGTGGGGACAAGAGAGATAGAAGCATGTCCCCTAACACATCCCTCCATTCACCTGGAGCTTGTAAAGGCCCGAGTGACTCACACTTCCTCCCCATGAAACCCACACGCTAGAGGGGCTTGCTCCAGCCTTGAGCCAGCATGCAGAGTCCTCCCTGTGCTCCAGGAGGGCTAGGAGGCCGGCTCTTGCACTGCCCTGAGACAGCTCTGGCGACCTGAGACAGCTTTGGCTGCAGGAGGTCATGCCCCCCCCCAGTACCTGGGAACGGGGAGGAAGGCGGCAAGCTGTATTCCCTGAGGGCTCTGGCAGGGAGGTGCTCCCTGGCCTAGCCAGAAGGCAGCACCAGGGCACCTGCCAGACCCTGGTCCCCTCTCCTAGCTCACAGCTGAGGAACACGGGGTTTGTACTTGTACTCACAGGTGGGCATCAGGTTCCCATGGCGCACCTGAGCCCCGCATAGCACTGAACCAGGTCTGGTAGAAAGCAGACAAGCCAAGGCTAAGGAGGGTGCTCACCTACTGTGAGACTCCTTGAGGTCCCTTCCCCTCCCTGAGCCTGAGGCCCTCATCTGTAAAACGAGGCAGTAGTGACTAGAATATCGACAGTGCATCCACCTGCCCAGGTTCAGCTCCCAACTCTGCCACTAAGCAGCTGTGTGCCCTCAGGTAAGTCACTCAGCTTCCCCCTGCCTCCCCTGCTTATCTGTAAAATGGGCTAAAGAGGAATACTTAGCTCCTAGAGGATCAACTCTGAGTTAATAGGAAAGGGGCCTGAAGCAGCACTTGGCCCGGCCAGCTCTAAGTGTTAGCTGCTGCTATTATGGTCACCAGACCTTCCAACCTGTCGCTCTCAATCTTCGATTACCTAAATTGAAGACTAGACTAGAGTGATGAAGTTGAACAGTCCACGATGACAAAGTGCTGGAGAGGATACTCAACAGGCAATGCGAGCTGAGCCAGGCATGGAGACTAAAGTTGGGAGGCAGAGACGGCTTCACATGAAGTCATGGCTTCACAGCCCTGACATGCGCTGCTGCTTCCCACCCACCCCAACACCCATGCCCGTGCTGGAGCACAGGCAGGTCCCTGAGCGTGGGCGCCCTCACTCAAGGGCCCTTGACTCCATGAGCTGCAGAGACGAAGAAGGAGGCAGGAGAGCGAAAAGTGCTGTGCCCTGGCCACCTCTTGCCAAGCCACCTCCCCTGCTTCTATGACCTCGGGAGATGCTGGGAGGGTGGGCTCCTTTGGCTGCTAAGAAGCCCTCTTGCAGAACCACGGTTCTGTGCAGCCATGCCCCTCCCTAGAGCCTCAGCCTCCTTCCCTTTAAAAGCATGGCCCAAGGCTGTGGACACTGAGACCCAAACTTGGAGGCTGACAAGCCCCACCATTTCAGGGAGTTATGGGGTGACCGTGGCCTGGGAATGGGACAGCCAAAGCTGGATGCATCAATCAAGGAAGTCTTGCTTTGTGCCCCCTACACACCCACCTCAGAGTGGGAAAATCACTTTCCCCCTAACATGCACAGGGAGGCTGGTGACACAGAGGAGGCCTGCTGCTCACTTAGGGGCAGGTGAAGATTCTCCTGAGTGTGCACAATCCACCTCCCCCTCACCCTGCGTACCAGGTTTGTAAGTTAAGACTTAAGATTAGTTTTCCCCAACTGAGATACAGCTGTAGTACTCTGCAAAGTTTTAGGACAAGAATAATGAACCTGCGAAAGCATCACAGTAATGATGCTCATTCCCCCTTTTTGGGGTCATGATAAGAACCAGTGGTCCATCTTTCAAAGGTGAGCAGGGTGTTCATTTCCCAGGTAGCTGGAGCATCAACCTGCAAGGAGGCACACGCGGAAGGCCAACCGGCGGAACCTCCTCGCGGGCTCTGGGGTTGACTGTAAAACCGAGTCCCTGAGCAAACCCTCAGCTGCCAGTGTTGTCATCTGCGATCCACCCCACCTCCAGCCAAAAATGCCCCAAGGCAAAATGTGGGAAGGGAGGGGAAATAAAACACACACACCCAGAATTAATCATTCAGCATCTTTAAAGTAAAGAGCCCTCTTTCACTAACTGTTGGACTGTTTTGGTTTTCCTCCCCCCTGCCACGTGAAGAAGGGAAGATGGAGGTTTGTTGAATTTCCAGAGATAAAAAGTGTCAGCAGTCAGAAAGCATGCTTTCCCCATCAGCTGAGAAAGGCTCCTGGACGCTCTTGGTAGGCACAAAGCTGCATCTGGTGAGAGCTGCCCTCTTTGTTCTGTCTCCCTGTCAGAGTGCTGGGCTCTAGGACGGGGAGAACAGCATGGGAACCACAGCCATCAGTCCCACAGGCCAGGTAGGAACACCCCTCAGCTCTGGCTGTCCATCACCAAAAACAGGCCCTGCTTTCCACTGTCAGCTCTGTCAGCTCCGGACAGGGCGGGGTGACAGTTTTGCACCTGGAAGGCACAGGAGGATGCCCAAAGCAGTGTCTGGTGGGCTCCCCAGAAGGGAGTCTCGACTACCATTTATGCCCTGGAGGGACTGGGGACAAGACTGGGACGCTACTAAAACGCAATGATATAGGGGGGCATGTTCACCATCAGTGAACACGGCCAAGCCTGAGGGCACTCCCAAGACAGGAACACAGATGAGGGAGTGCAGGCGGGGACAGCTGCAGTGTCACTGCCCTGCTGCCCTCACCAGAGCTCATGCCCCTGGCATAGCAGCAAAGAGGACACACCAAGACGGCACAGGAAACCAGGGCAGCACAGGGCAACCAGCCTCCACAAGGCTGCAGCCGGACTCTCACAGTGGGCTTGTCTGCTCTGGAATAAAGTGACCAGCACCAGCAGCCACGATGGGCAGGAAGCAGCTCTCTGCAGGGTACCTGGCGCCGCAGGCTCCCTCCTGCTCTCCACTGGGCTCCCTCTCCACTACTCAGCACACGGAGAAGAGGCCGCCGCCTCTACTGGACTGCGACCCGGAGGAGTGTGCTGCCCGCCCCAGTGGAGGGGGTTGGCACAAGTGCAGGCTCTGGGCAGACCACCTGGGCTCAGGTCTGCCACTGACCTGCTGTGTGACCTTGAGCAAGTTGTTTCTACTTTCTGTACCTCATTTCCTCATTTATAAAACAGGAAGAACGATGGGTTGTGAGGACTAAATGAGTAAGGACAGGTAAAGCCACGAGGACAGAGCCAGGCACATGGACACTAGCTCTCACTGTCACCTGACCGACCAATGTGAGTGTCCCCCCACCATCTGAGCATGGCCCTGTGTCTTTGTCTCCTTCACCTTGAGGGTAAGGAAGCCTCCTCTCCCCTTCCACCATTCTGCCCGGCCATGGCCCATTCAAGCCGTCCCCAAGCTTCCTCGCGGATCTCTTGTTCTCTGATTCAAACAGAACAAGCCAGAGTGCTCACTGTGTGCTCAGCATCACAAAGGCCCCGCTCTGACCTTCTCATAGTCTCACCACCACCTACACATGGGCACCGATCAGCCCACTGCAAGAGATGGAGTGACCGTGCTCCACACAAGACACCACCCCTTGGTGAGCATGTCTGCCCGAGGCAACACAGAGCCCATGCACACACCAAAGGCTTAGTGAGCACTGTGCCAGGAGGTCCTGGAGATGCAGCAGGGAGCAAGACAGAGTCCTTGCCCTCGTGGAGCTCACACGAGTGGAGGAGAGGAGTGGAGGGGGATAAACCAATAAAGAAATGCAAATTGCATCAGGTAATAAATGCCATGAAGAAAAATACATCAGAGTTCAATGGAGGGTGACTAGGGTGGGGTGGAGAGGTGGCTACTGTGGTACAATGGTCAGGGGAGGTCTCTTGGAGAAGGTCACATTTGAACAAAGACCTGAAGGAAGTACAGAGTGCTAGACAAAGATTGTTCCAGGTAGAGGAACAGCAAATGCAAAGGCCCTGGGGTCAGACTATGCAAGGAGGGCTGTGGCCCAGGTGGAGTGACCTGCAGGAAGATGCAGATGAGGTCAGAGGGGCAGCAGGGCTGACTCAGGCAGGACTTTGTGGGCCATACAGAGGATGCTGAGTTTACCGAGTGAGATGGAAACCTCTGGAACGTTTTGAGCAGAGGACAGACATGGTCTGACTAACATTTTAATAGGATCACTGGCTGCTACACTGAGTACCGTCCACAGGCAAAGAAGGACGCAAGCAGGAAAACCAGTCAGACAGCAAACGCAATAACCCAAGAGAGCTATGCTGGTAGCTTGGACTGGGGTGATAAGAATGGAGCTGGTGGGGCTGGCCCCATGACTGAGTGGTTGGGTTTGCAGGCTCCGCTGCAGGCGGCCCAGAGTTTCGTTGGTTCGGGTCCTGGGCACGCACATGGCACTGCTCATTGAGCCACGCTGAGGCAGCGTCCCGCATGCCACAACTGGAAGGACCCACAACGAAGAATGTGCAACTATGTACTGGGGGGCTTTGGGGAGAAAAAAGGAAAAAATAAAATCTTTAAAAAAAAAAAATGGAGCTAGTGATAAGGCTGGGTTTGGAGGATGTTCTGGAGGCAGAACTGAAAGATCTGCTGACAGACTAAAGGGGAAATGGGAAAGAAAGAGATGCAAAGGATGACTCCGGGGTTCTCTGCCTGGAAACCGGAAGGATGGAGTGGTCGCTACTGAGACGGGAAGGCTGCAGGAGGAGCAGCTGCAGGGGGGAAGGTGAGGGGTCGTGAGCTCACGTTTGGCCGACCTGTTTGAGGTCCCCACAGACACCCAAGCAGAGATGGCAGACAGGCAGCCGGACACGTGGTCTGAAGTTCAGCGGTAACATTGGGGCACACATATAATTTGGGAATTGTCAGCATACGCTTAGTATTTAAAGCAACGAGACTGGATGGGATAACCCAGGAGGGAGTGTGGACAAGGAAGGCAGCAGAGAGGCCCAAGAAACAAACCTTGGGCATTCAAGGCTAAGGGGTGTAAAGAGGAGTCAACAAAGAAGACAGAGGAGGAGCAAGCAGTGGGCTAGGAGGAGAGCCAACAGGTCAAGTAAAGGAACTGAAAACACAAAGGCACATGGTCAGGGGCTGAGAGATGGCCTGATTTGCCCAGGCTGCTTAATGGTGAAGCTAAGACGGACACACAACCCTCCTAATTCCGGATCAAACTGTACCTGCAATCCACCTACTCCCTGAACTTCTTGGGTATCAAAGAGACTGACAGAAATGAGTACACTTAGATATTTGGGCTCAAGTTTTTCTTGAATGTAGTATCACACTCTGACTACTCACAGAAGCTAATATTTATTGAGTACTTGTTGCAGGAAAGACACTATTTATTTACGTGGATTATTTCAGTTAATCCCCCTAACACCACTATGAGAAAACAACCCATTTTCTAGATGGCAAAATATAGGCTCAGAGAGGCCAAGTAACTTGCCCAAGGCCACAAAGCTAGAAAGTGTCCAGATTCAAATACAACTCTTTCCCACTAACCCTGTACTACTGCCTTTCCAATAAGATCAGAAAAACCGAAACTCACCAGTTCCTCGTCCCAGCAGACAGCAGAGGATGTGAGCAGCCATTCCCCTGCTCAGTGACAATGCTCAGGTGAGGAGAGACATCTAGGAGTCACAACGGTGGGTCAGTAACTCTGACAAGGAGCTGTGCAAGGAAGTGGCTTATGGGCCAGCATTCGGCACTGTGGCCAAGGTTATCTTTTCCACCAGTGGGAAGGAAGAAAGGGAAGCATGAGAAAGATGGCTGCCAGTCATTTCTGCTGTGCCTCAGCTTCCAGCCTTGTCCTCTGTCCTGGCTCTGACTCCTCCAACCTTGTCACTCCTCCAGCCATCAGCTAATCCTGGTCCACCCTGGGGAGACTAGTACAGTCTCTGGAATAAGCTTATCAATCCTGGCTAAGAAGGCAGCAGGAAAAAGAATGAACCAACGGGGTTTGGGGAACTTGTTCACGATTCAGATGCTCGGACTGAATGCAGAAGAAGTGCACCAGCCATTTCTCACCCACTGTCCACATCATCCCCCGAATGGCCGTTCTCCACTAATCTCAAGTCAGGGTAAGTGAGGGATCAGCCAGAGGAGATCATGGCTCTGGGAACCGCCCAACTCTCATGGCATGAGGTGGAGAGCAGGCAAGGTCATGACACTCCAGGCTGGACAGGTCAGGGACGTTCAGTCAACAAAGGCCATGGAGGGTAGCTGCAAAGGAAAGGTCTTGTCTTCATCAGCAGTGAGCTGCTGTTTCTGCCCCCCTTCCTTCAACGGCAGCAATACCACCCTCCTTATCTGCTTGATGTGCTGCCTTGAAAAATCACTGACCACCAAGGCAACTGAGCAAGGTCCCCAGGACTCCGAGATCATGGAGAACCGCTGACCTTCCCTGCACCACAATATTCCTGCTGAGTCTGAACCCACCAAGACCCCTGCCACAGGGGGAGGTACAAAGTGACTCTGCAGAGTGGAAAGGAAACAGGATCAGGAGCTGGATGGACCCAGGCTCCCCCAGGTTTGACCATCAACTCATGCCTGACCAGGGGCAAATAATGTTTCTGAGCCTAAGTTTCCTCATCTGTACAATGGGCTATAAAAAGTCTTCATCTGTATTTCAGAAACCGTTGTGCTGACCAAATAAAATAACAGATGTTGGAAGTGCTTTGTAACTATAAAGGAACTGCTCCCAAATGGAGACCCAGGTCTCTTGGTGCTCCCTGACTCCACTGTGAATCTTTCCCAATCTCCTTCATTCCTCTCCTCTGTGCTGCTAGCCTCTTTTCTTCCAGAAATGCCTCCTTCTTTTTTTCTACTCTTATTCAAAACACAAAACAGTGACAACAAACATAAAGAAATGAATAAAAAAGCAAGGGATTTGTTAAGATGCCAATATTACCCAAAGCGATCCAACACTCAGTGTGATCTCTGTCAAACCCCAAGGACATTTTTTGCAGAAATAGAGAAACTTATCCTAAAATTAATACGAAATCCCAAGGAACCCTAAAGAGCCAAAACAATCTTGGAAAAGAAGAAGAAAGCTGGAGGATTCACACTTCCTGATTTCAAAACTTACTACAAAGCTACAGTTATCAAAGCAGTGTTGGAACTGACCTAAAGACAGACACACAGACCAACGGAACAGAATAGAGAGCCCAGTTATAAGCCTTCACATAGACGGCCAATAATTTTTCACAGGTACCAGACCATTCAATGAGGAAAACATAGTTTTTTCAAGAAATTATGCTGGGAAAATTTGATATCCACAGGCAAAAGAATAAATTTAGACCCTTATCTAACATTACATAAAAACATCAACTCAAAATGAATCAAAATCCTAAAGGTAAGAGCAAAAACTACACAACTCTTAGAAGAAAATATAAGGCAAAAGCTTCATGACACTGGATTTGGCAATGATTTCTTGGATATGACACCAAAGGCACACGCAACCAAAGAAAAAACAGACATCCCGGGCTTCACGAAAATTTAAAAATTTTGTGCATCAAAAGACACTACCAACAGAGTAAAAAGGCCACCCACAGAATGGGAGAAAATATTTGCAAATCACATATGTGACAAGGAAGTAAGATCAGAATATATAGAGAACTCCTAAAACTCAACAACAAAAAAACAAACAGCCTGATTCAAAAATAGGGAAATGACTTGAATAGACATTTCTCCAAAGAAGATATACAAATAGCCAATAAGCACATGAAAAGATGTTCAACATGACTAGTCATTAGAGAAATGCAAATCAAAACCACGAGATACTACATCACACCCCTTAAGATGGCTACTATCAAAAAACCAGAAAATAACAAGTATTGGTAAGGATGTGGAGAAATTAGAACTCTTTTTGCTGGGAAAGTAAAATGGTATAGACAGTGTGGAAACTAGTACGGCAATTTCCCTAAAAATGGTGATCCAATAAATCCATTTCTGGGCATATATCCAAAAAAACTGAAATCAGGGTCTCAAAGAGTTATTCCTATACCTATGTTCATAGCATCATTATTCATAATACCTAAAATGTGTAAGCAACACAAGTGTTTACAGACAGAATGAATGGATAAGCAAAATGTGGCATATCCATACAACGGAATATTACTCAGCCTTAAAAAGGGAGGAAATTCAGACATATTCCACAACATGGATGATTTTTGAGGACATTATGCTAAGTGAAATAAGCCAGTCACAAAAAGACAAACAGCTTGATTCCATTTATATGAAGTGCTTAGAGTAGTCAAAATCATAGAGACAGAGAGTAGAAGGGTGACTGCCAGGGGCTGGGGTGGGGAGGGGGGAATGGGGAGTTAGTGTTTAATGGGTATAGTTTCAGGTTGCAAGATGAAAGAGTGTTGGAGATGGATGATGGTAAGAGCTTTATCTTTCTCCCTCTCCATTGCAGTTACCCAAAATCTTTGGGCCTTCAGGGTGGTCCAAACCCCACCAAGCTTCACACAATCCTACAATGACTTTGGTTCCTACAAGCCAAAGTCCCAGCTCCTCACTCGGGGCCCCAAGAAAGCACAAGGTTTCTAAGCACAGGAATAAGAGAGCAGGGGTGAGCTTCAGGAAACTGTGTCCAGCAACTGTGAACAGGAAACATGGAAAGACGGAAGGACTGGAAGCAAAGGGAACAGTTAGGATGCTCCTGCAAGAGCTGGTCATGGGTGTGTGGGCTGGGAGAGGACACAAGAGACTGTGCAGAGGTGGGAGCAGGGAATGAGGAAGACCACGGGTGGGGAGGAGTGGAGGATGACGCTGGGGGTTTGGGTTGGGGCGTCTGGGAAAGTACTGCAGTTGACAGAGGCAGAGAACTGAAGAAGGCTGGTCAAGGGGGATGATGAGATTATTGAGACCAAAGTTGAATGTGTTAAAGAAAATCCCTGTGCCGAGAGCCTACTGACAGGTGAAACCTGGAGTTTGGAGCTGGCGAGAGTTTCAGACTAATGCAATCCACTTGGGAGTCATCCCATAGAGCCTGGAGGATGTGAGGGACAAGCCCAGAGTCACTAACTGATAATGCGAAGCCCTTGGGTAAGAAAAAAGTGAGGGCAATGGGAAAGCCAGATCTAGGACTTCTTACACCACAACCAGGTGGTAAGCATTGTTCTAGGTGTACACAGCACAAAATCCTGGGACATACGAGACTTGAGGACAGGAGAAGGAATAAGAATTTCCGGAAGAGACACAGAAAGACCACTCAGGGGGACAGCAGGAGCACGAGAATCAAATCTTCCAGAAGGCAATGGGGCAAAGAGTGGTCGGAGGGGCTGGTCTGCCACACCAAATGCTGGGGTAGGACACAGAAGGCAAAGAAACATTTGATTTGGTCATCTGGTGGTCACTGACGCTCCGCCAGTTAAATAAGACAATTGATTGGTTTTAGTCTCTCCATGAGAATTGAAGGGCATGGATTAGAGCAGAAAAGGCAAGAGGTCCATCATGAAAGAACTACCATGTCATGTAACAAGTGCCTGTACCACTGTGCAGAGAGAGCGATGCCATACTTGGGCTCATCAGGAAAGGGGCCCACGATGGATCAGTGATGTTTGCCGAGGGCAGGACAGGAAGCATGAATCACTCCTGCTCTGCTGGATTCTAAGGGCCAGTCCACCAAGAGAAACACCATTTCATGGTGCTCAGTTCTTAGTAAGTTTACTGTAATTAATTACTGATTGGAATTAACTCTAAAATCCAATCTGTATCTCCAACATTCTTTAAAGGACCGGGACTGAAAGGGGACTCAGGAGAAAATAAAAGGACAATGATGTCTTCCCATCTATTGTTTTTTTGAGGCCCTGAGAAACAGAGAGTGTAAAGAAGAGTTTGGCCCTTCCGGGGGACTCTGGGAGGCCCAGCCCAAAGAAGATGGATTTCCCAGCGGAGTAGAGCTCTAGGACGCTTTACGCACCCTTCCTCCTGGAGACAGCGACACTGTCCAGGAGGGCTCACTTCTTATTTACAAAGCGATTGCGTGGATTTTGAAAAGGCAACCTTCAGAAGTGGGTGGAGGGCCGGCCCCGTGACCTAGCGGTTAGGTTTGCACGCTCCGCTTCGGTGGCCTGGGGTTTCACCGGTTCGGATCCTGGGCAAGGACATGGCGCTACTCAGCAGGCCATGTTGAGGCGGCGTCCCACATAGCACAACCAGAGGCACTTACAACTAGAATATACAACTATGTACTGGGGGGTTTGGGGAGAAGAAGAAAAAAGGACAAAAAAAAAAAAGATTGGCAACAGATGTTAGCTCAGGTGCCAATGTTTCACACACACAAAAAAAAAGTGGGTGGAAAGAGTCCATTCCCAGAACCACAGGATTTTTACAATGTTCTACAAAAAGGACAGCTGCACACACTCCCCTGCAGAAATCCACTCAGGTATTACACGGTCACCTTTGTGACGCCCAGAGCATGGGGGAGGAGCTTCCAGACAGACCTCGGGCTCCCCACAGCACCGACAGATTCAAGCAGTGAGGGTTACTTCTGCTGGCCACCCCCACCTCCTACCAAATGAAGATGAAATATCTTGAGCATCCTTCTCCTCCATAACAAAGCCTTCCGTCGTGTTCCAGTTTCACACCTATTATTTCAGTGAAGCCAGTGCTCACATTTATCTTCAACTTGAGGGCATAACGATCTTACACTGCCGCCCTCAAAAACAGGCCCATGGTCCTTTCCTCAAATGCAGAAAGCAAAGCTCCTTCCACCCCCAACCCAGGCAAAATCTGGTCACACAAGGTCTTTGAATTGCCCCAAGTCAACACCAGGAAATGGGGCAGGAAATCAGAGAAGTATTCCAAATGCACAAAGAGATCCACAAAGGGATGTGGGTTATCTTTCACACACCGGCAGACCTCAGGAGAGAAAGTTAATCTTGAGTAACAAGAGGAAATACTTCACTATTTTGTGCAAGGAGAAAAAACCCAAAATCCACATCCACAACCACAGAGTACAGCAAATGACACCAAAGCGCACCAGCCCCCAAAGACCCCTGTCTCCCCCAATTCCTGGTCCACTGGCCGTGTGCAAGTAGCCCTGACAGTAGCGTGCCCAGTCTCCTCCCAGCAGACGGAAACCCCCCAGGTCTATATCACTGCGCCTGCTACCCCGGCCCCAGTACAAGGCAAATGCTTAGTTAAAGCCTGAAGAGTTAAGCGTTAGATCCACATTTTCCAGTTACTTCTGCCTCCTCAGAACTTATAGAGGGGAGCCCTGTACGGCCCAGCCCTGATGTTCTACAGATGTCCAGAGGAGGCACCACTGAGCCAGGTCATACCACCAGCTGGAGATAGTGCCGAGGCCAGCTTCAGAGCCCCTCATCACTACAGAACCATGTATAATAGATGTCATTGCTGTGAAGGGCTGAACTGTGTCCCCTTCAAAATTCATATGCTGAAGTCCTAACCCCTAGTACCTCAGTGTGTACTCGGAGAGTATTTGGAGATAGGGTCTTCTAATTGGTGATTAAATTAATATGAGGTCAGTAGGGTGGGCCCTAATCCTTATAAGAGGAAATTTGGACAAAGACATGCAAGCACAGGGAGAGGAAAAACCATGTGAGGACACAGAGAGAAGGCAGCCATCTACAAGCCAACGAGAGAGGCCTCAAAACAAATCAACCCTGCCAACACCTCAGACTTCCAGCCTCCATGACTGAGACAATAAAGGGCTATTGCTGGAGCCCACAGTCTGCGCTACATTGTTGCAGCAGCCGGAGCACACTAATACAGTTGCTTCAGAGCCAGGCTCTGTGCAGACACCATCAACAGTGAAAGCCATGAAAAACCATCAAGTGAGTATGTTACCTTACTTAAAACTCACAGCAGCCAGGAAAGAGGTATTAGCCCCAATTTACAGACACAGACCCTGAAGCTCAGAGAGGTTAAGGAACCACCCCTAGATCACTCAGCTAGACTTGGACCCAGAGGTACACACCTCCAAGCCCTGCACCTTTAACTACCACTGAGACGCCTCTAAGTCAAACCCTGCTCCTGCTGCCTGTCCCTCACCCACTCAGCAGCCACAGTACATCCCCCCCAGAATGGCCTGCCCACCCCAAAGACTGCCATCTGAGACCACTGTGCCTTCTTCCCCAGCCTCAGGCCCCCAGGATAATAAGGGAATTCAGGCTTCCTACCATGTATAGTTCTGGAATCTTTTCCTTTCATTTCTTTCTTTTAATGAGCAGTGCTTTGATAATCAGAAAAAAAAAAAATTACTATTAAGAAAAAAAAGCCTAACATGGTTAAGGAATTCTATATAAACTTCAGCCTGTGTGCAAATAAATAAGTGATCGAAAGGAATATATTTGGAAAAACTATCAAGGAGAAAAAGGAAAAAAGATAGAAGCAGCCCTTGCCGGTGTCCCATCAGCCAAGATGAGATAAGGGACTCACGGGGCAGAAAGAGGACAGCCGCAGCCAATAATCCCAGCTAGGCCTTCTCCAGAAAATGTCTATTTTTAAAAGCACGTTCCATTTCACCACATTTCAGAAAAACAAAGAAGAGACCTTGAGGGGCAGATGAGCAGGCTCCCGAGCAGCACACAGCATGTGCAGTTGCGGCCGAGGCGACAGCCGCCCACGGCCAGCCAGTGATTTTCATCTGAAATATTTGGATCTCTATTGACAGACAGGGCTCAGACACGGAGCTACCATCAGCATGCAGCCCAACAAAGTGCCAATTTTCATATTTCCTAGAGCCTGCTGGGCCCCTGACTTCTCGGTTTAAATGGAAACTATCAGACAGGATTTTGTGCAAACATGCGCTTTCCTTGGGGGCAAACATTCTGAGTCTACAACTCGTTCTTTCATTTTCTGAGCTATTTGTCCACAGTGACTACATCAAAGATGAGAGGGGCAAGTGGGGAGGGCTGTCCGGAGCACCAGAGGACAGAGCAGAACAAAGTGCAGGACAAGCGGGCTGAATGCCTAGGAGCAGAATGCAGCAGGAGCCTATCTGCTCAGCCCCTCACAGTCGATCAGAGAAACGCCCTCAGCCAGGCCCACGGGGGAGTGGACAGCTCCCCTTCTCCTGCAGCTCCTGCCTGGATGTCCCAGTCTATGTTGGCACATCTTCCCTCCAGATGACCTGTGAGGTCCTAGAGAGGGAAATGCTACAAAAGAACATGCAAAAAAAATCGTTTCAAGGTGGAGGTAACAAAACCACGATGATAGAGAAAAGTAGAATTCCCATGTAAACAGGATTAGAAGAGGGGGTTAAAAGCATTACTAATATTTATCAGGCAAAGCTGTTGGACACAGTTTTAGTTAATGATACTAATTCTTCTAAACCATTTTAAAGGGCCAGCCACTTTTTCACTCTAAGATCACTCACTGGAGCCTCTTAAAATAGTCTCAAAAGACAGACAGGCATGTGCCCAAATGCATACCTTTACAGCACCAGCACACGTCGAGCAAACAGAGTTCTGAGGCCCTGTTACTAAATATCCTTCTCTCCAGTTTCATGTGTTAAGCCTAATTAAGCCAGGTCACCTAATATTCACCAAGTTCCTTTGAGGTGTGTGGTCTTTTGCAATGTGTGGTGCATTGGGGGTTTGTGTTTGGGGGGGACTGATGGAGAGATTCCCTCACGATAACTGAGGAAGAATTGCCAAAATCGAAACATTCAAATTTCCTAAAGTCTCATTGCCCCTCTGTGTCTGCAACTCAAGGAGACATGGTAAAAACCTAGCCATGAAGAAGGGTCACAGCCCACAGGCAAACTTGCAGGCCTAGGCCGGGCAGAAGAACCAATGAAGTCTCCTGATATCAACATTGCAAGAACACTAGAGACACTGTTTCCAGTAGCAACCAAGAGGGGAGAGGAGCAGTCCTTGCAACTCTACGCCCCCCATAATCAAGAAAAGTAGGGTCTGTTGTGGGCCTACCAAGCTCAGAGCTGGCTGCCCTGGGCCCCACCCAGCCTGGAAGGTCTACGTGTACAGCCATCTCGCCCATGCTGAGGGCCACTCTGTCCACCAGCTTACCACAAAGGCCACTTGTTTCCCATGAGTGCCCAGAACAGTGGCTCAACCAGTCGGCCCAGTTGGAGACTGTGGTCCTGGTGGATGGGTGGTGACAAGGGCTTGCTGTGACCTCAGCAGACAATTAGCAAGGCAGTGTCGAATTACCAAGCAAGTCGCCTGCCACGCTGGGAGACTGTGTAGGACGCAGGAAGGTGTCAGGTGGAGTCAGTCACAGGCTATTTCATCTCTGTCCCTGTCCCTCCACATAATATATTGTATCCTCTGAAACCGTGGGGAAGAAGAAAGGTGGTCACAAGGAGGAGTCTAGAACTTGTCACATGAGTCACCTGGGCAGGTCTGGGGCAAGGGGTATGGGAGTACAGCCCTCTGAGGGGGTGTTTGGAAATGTGTGGGGACATGGTTCAGTGGACACATGGTGGGGACGGGCACTCACGGCTCACAGTGGGTAGGGGTCAACAATAACAAACATCTTTTAAGTGCAGGATGATCCAAAACCCAATAGCATCTGCTGAGGCCTGCTGAGTCAGGTGCATCTATCCCAGCTGTTTCAACCAGCCTGTACCACCATATTCAGCAGAAGACCACAACAAATGTGGGAGGAAGGAAGGAATCAAGAGCTGCAAAAAGGACAAAACAAAAGGTCTGGAGGAACAGGCTACTGTCTTTACATAGCCAAAGGGTGATGAGAACGAAACAGGGAAACTTAGAGACAGATTCGGGCCAAAAACCCAGAGCAGGATTTACCGATGAGAAAGGCAAGCAGCTTCTCCAACTGGATGGCCCCACCACTGCTGACACTGAACTGCAGCAGGATGTCTTCAGCTGGTGGGAACTCAACTATGGAGACCCACTCAGTGCCCACGTCCACCGGACCTCCTTCCACATCCTATCAATACTTGTCACTTCTCTCTATTGTCACCATCCCAGTGATATCTCTTACAGCACAACGGTTCCATCCACCTCCCAATTTGCCTCAGTTCTCTAGGGTCCCAGCTCTGACACCTAGCACAGTGGGAAAGGTGCATAATACCTATCTGCACCTCTGCTTCCTCATCTACGATGGCTCGGGAGGATGAAGGGAGTAACAAGTGTAGAATGTCTCAACATCCGAGTCATCCCAAGCTACTGGGATATCAGTGAGCACCACCTCCCAAGAGCACTTCCAGGGCCAGCTCTGTGCCATCTCCAAGCTCGAGAGTCCCTGGCTGCAGAATAAAGCCTGCCTTGAGGCTAGCATTCAAGGGTCTTCCAGGGCTGGGTCTAGGCTGTCCACACTCTCCCAGTGCTCCCCTCAACCACCCAGGCCTCCGGCCAGGCCAAAGGACCACATGCTCATCCCTCCCTGCCCAGATGTTCCCACCTCCATCACCACCGCCTCTACCAAGGGCCCAGCCACCCTCCAGGCCCAGCTTTAAATGGGACCGCTCCAAGGAGCCTTCCAGATCCCTTTATCCAGAAATTCCCTGTTCTACTAGCACCCTGCTTATACCCAACTATGGCTCTACCTGATGTCTACCAGGCCTGGCTTCACCTATGAGACCACGGACCAGGGCCAGCACCACAGATGCACGGCCTGTGCATCTCACAAGGTGCCATACCGGGCTTCATACTCTGCTGTCTCCATCTTGGATTCTTAATTATTTACGAGCAAGGGGCCCTGCATTTTCACTTTGCACTGGGCCAAAAGTTAAGTATCCAGTCATGCTGAGGACTTCTCAAAGAAGGCTTTTGTTTATCTCTGCATTTCCCACGCAGTAGGTACCTGCCTACATAGTAGGGATTCAATGAAGGAGGAAAGGTGGTGAGAGTCCAGGTGTCTCTGCTCTGTGTGCGCAGTTATAAACATCCCTGCCACCTTGGGCAGCTCACTCATACATGGAGAGCTCACCTTTCTCCCTCCCTTCCTCCTCCCTGCCCCCCATTCACACACATACACTCACACACACACAGCAGAGAAGAAAGCAGCAATTCTCCTCAGACCATTCCCTACACCCACATTCCCCTCCAGTGCCCACTCCACAGGATACCATGGAAAGGCCCTCAGACTGTATTGAAAATGCAGCACCTTAGTACTTCACCTTAATGAAACACTGGTTTGCTGAAAAGCTGCTCTCTGCAGAGGTTCAGGATGCAGGAACACAGGCTCAGGAGTTGCCCCAGCTCTGTCACCTGCTGGATGTATAACCTTAACCAAGCCCCCTAGCATGGCCTGGAAAGGGGGAGCCCCCGGGGGACAGGGTGCTCACCAGCCTTCCTCACCCTCCAGCCCTCCTTCAGACCTGGTCACAGCCTGCCCCTTCCTGCAGCCTGGCTCAGAGACTCGGGCCCACAGTGACCACCTTGCCCTGCTCTCACAGTCCATGTGTGTGGTGCCCACAAGCCCCAGACTCAGAGGATAGACACACGCACAGGCAAGGCATGGCTTTAGGGTCCAGGGATGGTAGCTGCTTCACCGGGACACCCCTTAATGTAGTCACACCCAATCCTGGCTCAGGCCCGCAGTACACATCTGACACATGCCCTCAATCCCTTCCTACCCCATGACCCATAAGCAGCCTGCTGGCACCAGCACACAGCCATAAGCCAAGCCAACTTTTGAGAAAAACACTCCCTGGCCATACAAAACAAACGTATTTGGCCTATCAGAGAACGAGTAATTGTTTGGGAAAAGATAAACATATATAACACAATAGACTCCTCCCTCTCCATCTGATTTGGGAGCACTTTAAACATAAAATTTTGGTTGATGCCAGGTGTCTTTTAACCCCCAAGATAGCACTGATGTCATGAGGAGTCACAGAATGTAAAAGACAGAAGCAACCCCAAAGATCAAGTGGTCCAATGCCCCCATCTGACAGACAGGAAAACTGAGGCTCCAGCAGGGTCAGGACTGCCAAACTGTGCCCCTGAAGCCCCACCATGCTCTGCCTGGACACTGCACCTGTGTCCTGTATTAGCACTGACTGTTTACAAGCTCACATTGTGAGTGCCCTGAGACCAGGGTGGTCCCTCTTTCATCTCTGTAGCTCCAGTATCTCTCACAGGGCCAGGCAACCCCATGTGCTCAATAAACAACTGGTGAACAAACAAATGACCCACCAAAGGCATCCTGAAGCCACCATCAGGGGCAAAGGAAGCTCAATCTGGAGCCCTAGCTTCCTGTGCCACCAGCTTCTTCCTCCCTTCTCAGACTCAATATAGTGCGTGCTGGATAAGTAGGTGAAGGGACACGAAGCTCAGAATGGCAAGACCAGTACGCTGTGTGCTGCAGGATTAGGGCACTGGCCTTGGGGTCAGACCTGTTTCCAGCCCTGCCTCTGACATTGGCATGGGGGCCATCGGACCACACAAACTGCCCCCTCTGAACCTCAGTTTCTTCCATTCTCGACTGGCGGATAAATAAACCTCACCTAGCCTACCTGCCAGTATCAGAGCAAGGAGAGAGAGAAGGAATGTGCACACGCACTAAATGCAAGGCAGGAGCGGGACTGCGCTCCCCAGTAACTGTGCTCCACCAGCTCAGTTCCTCCCATAACGCTGGTAAGCAGCGAGAACAGACATCAGCAGCCCCACTGGACAGATGAGAAAACAAGGTTGCGAGAGGTCGTGCCAGGTTCTCAGTGCCCCTGGAAACCCGGGTGCTCACTCTTGCTCTAACAACTGTCCCGGGCCGGAAGGAGGGGGCAGGAAGGGATCTATGAGTGCCTGCCCCCTAGACAGCAACACCCACCAATCCCACATCTCATTGGGCAGCAACTCCTGTCTGTGACCTGCCAAGTCCACAGCCAGTTTCTGGACGCCATGGGGAAGTACCAGCTGTGGACCATTCCATGCCTTGGACAGAAGGACAGAAGTCCAAGGAAGCTCAAATGGTCAAGTAAAAAAGAACTATACCCTATGACCTAGAAGTCACTCCAGACACCATTACCTGGTTTTCCAGTTCTCCTTGGATGAAACATTATTAACAGGGGCTAGGGGGAGTAGGAGGGTAGTTTTAGACCCTACCTGCCCCCTGGACCTGAGCTGGAGACATCCCCTCCTCCACTCCCAGTTCTTCTCAGTGTGGCCATCTTGGGTCCTTCCCACAGATGGACTGACCTCTTTATCCCTCAGGCCACCAGAGCAAGTAGACAAAATCTCTCTTTCTAAACCCCAAGCCACTGACCAAAGGCTTTCACACAGGAGCCGTGGGGCAGAAGATGGTGTAGAACCACCATGGCTATCCGTATCCACTGCATGCCAGCCAGAAGCTCTATCACCCATCAGAATCTGAATCCCAGCCTGTGTGTCTGTAAGGATGTGTGTGCACATGCAAAAACCATCAGGTACCTGCAGGGGTGCTCAGTAGTGGGGGGAGGGGTTACCAGCGTGAGCTCTGGAACCTGCCTGGCTACTGGGAATACCAGCCCACGCACGTTGTGTGTGACTCAGGGCACCTTCCTTAACTTTCCCCACCTGTAAAACAGAGAAAATAGAAGTACCCACCTCCCAGGGTTTTTGTGAGGATGAAATAAGATAACACTTGGCACAATGCTTGGCATACAATTAAAGCTCCATTCCCACCCAGTACAATGTTAACATGGTTGCCTCTGGGATTGTGTGCACTTTGCTTTTTCCTTCTTCATTAATTGCATTTTCTACATGAACATGCATGCTCTATTGTCAGCAAAGAATAAAGCTTTTTTTTTGAGATGGGGTAGGAAGAACTACTCAGAATCCCAAGTAACCCTTTCCTCCAAACACACAGTGCCAAAGCAGCCCTCTCAGTGTGGGTTTGTTTTGGGGGATCCCCTTTACAGGGCAGGGAGTTCCACTGCCCAGGGCACTATTCTGCCGGGACTATTCTGCTCCCTGACCCCCACTATGTCCCTTCTCCATCCCTGCCCATCCACTAAGACTTGAGCCTGACCTCGTCGGAGAAGCCCTCCCTGTGGGCCCACACTGCAAGCTTCCTCCTCACGAAAACGAAAACGGCCTTTCCTTACCCCCGCTCCCCTCTCTGGTGCTTGTCCATTCCAGAGCAAGCCCATCTTGCACCAGTCTGTGACAGTTCCTGGGGTGATGAGCTTGCCAACGCCCCAGATGGACAGTCGTGAGGGCAGGGCCACATCCTCCCTCTGCATTTCAAGGCACTCGCCTGACTTCTCCTCCTAGATCCTCGCTGCAGCCCTGAGTGGATGAGGAGTTCAGGGACGGGAAGTGATGAGCCAGTCCCACAGCTGGATGTAAACCCAGTCTGAACAATTCCAATTAAGAGCTCATTCCCAATGCTGCTCCCTGAGGGAGGCAGACAGCAGGCCCTCAGCTAACAGACCTGCAGGTGAACTGAGCAGCCTGGCTCCAGCAGCGCAGAACTGCACTGGCCGCGGCCCCTCTCTCTCTCTCCCTTCCACCTCCTGCTCACTGCTCACACTCCCTCCTCCTTCCTCTCCAGGAGTTCCTTCCTCCCCTGGCTGGGCTTTGGTCCTCAATGGCCCACTGAAGCAATCAGCTCTTCTGAGGGTGTCCAGAGATGAGGAGGCCAGTGACCCTACACTAAAAGCAGGGAGGGGAAGAAGTTTTGAGCTTTGCAAAAGATGCTACTGGTTTTTCTCTGTTTTATGTCAAATGACCGAGAACACTCCAGGCAACGGTACATTGGAGCCCTGGGTACTTAAAATAATTTAGCAAGACAACTTAAAATGTCCAGACTTAGAGGTGTCAGATTTCATAAACTGAAGAAATTCGAAACACACATGGAGACCTCAACGCTGGGACCCTGGAAAGGTCTCTCAACTGTTCTGACCACAGATTCTGTAAAGAGAGGAGAACAGACCTCCCAGGCCCCTGCCAAGTTTCAAGAATTCTACGATTGCCTAGAAGATATCAGCAGTGTGTACACACGTCTATATTATAACACGTTCTAACAAAGATATGTCACTCACGAGTAATCAAGTTTATAATCCATGTTTTTAAAATAACATTAGCATAACAAACAAATATATATTTATTAGAGCCTAGATTTTTAAAACTCTATAAAAGCCATGTTTAGGATAATTAGGGAGACGTGAAACAGACAACACAGTAGATACTGTTTTTCTATCAGCACTGAAGTCCTCAGGTGTGACAATGGTGGTATGCTTTGTGGGAGGCAGTCCTGGTTCACAGGTGATGCACACTTAAGGGTTTAGAGGCGATGGGTCCTGAGATCCACCACATTTTTCCTAATGAATCAGGAAAAAAACTGCATGTGAATATATATGGAGAGAGTGACAGAATGAAAAAGCAAATTTGGTAAGCTGCTACCCACTGGTGAATCTGGGTGAAGATTATACAAATAATTATTTTACTATTCTTTCAACTTTTCTGTGGATCTGAAAATTTACAAAACAAATGTTGGGAAAAAAAATAGTACCATTAGAAAGTTGTTTAAACAGAAAAATTTGAAGAAAAATAAAATGGCTCATAATCCCAATGCCCTGACAATTCTTTAGAATTGTTGCTCTTTAACTGCTGATTGAAAAAAACAGGTGAGGGGCCGGTCCTGTGGCTAAGTGGTTAAGTTTGCGCGCTCTGCTTCAGCAGCCCAGGGTTTCACCAGTCTGAATCCTAGGCATGGACATGGCACCACTCGTCAAGCCACGCTGAGGCAGCGTCCCACATGCTACAACTAGAAGGACTCACAAGTAAAAGTATACAACTATGTACCAGGGGGCTTTGGGAGAAAAAGAAAAAATAAAAAAATTAAATAGATAAATAAATAAATAAATAACAAGGTAAGTAATGCTGTATGTGCGGACACGTTTTATCTACCCAAGAAGGAGAATTTTTTCTCTTAATAAACCATAAATAAAGAACAATACATAAAGAAAAAAGTCTACTGTACCATTTCTTAGTGGCAGATTTAAAAAAAAATCATGTGATTCCCAAAATGAGAGCCTGTCCAAAGATAGGAGACATGGGGAAGACATTTGAAAATATTCTACAAAATATTCTGGTCCCTTTGCCTCCGGGTCACCTGAAGGTGGTGGAATTTCCAGGCAGGGCTCTCCCCTCCAGCTCCACTGCCCACAGATAGTACAGCCCTCTGGGGCTCCCCAGAGACCCTCAAGATTCCTGTGACTGCCTGGTCAGGGTCCAGGACCGTGGCACCACCCAAGACTACTCATGACCACCCCAGCTCCGAAGCAGCACCTTCCTCCCAGGGTCCCCGAGGCTCCTGTGGCACCAGATCAGCCTCCTCCATCAGTGACTAAGTGACACGTGGCTCACAGCCAGCCCCTACACCTAGGCCAGGTGGCCATCCACTTCCCCTGTCAACCTGGTCACCTAAAGGCCTAGACTCAGCTTCCTTGTCTCCTCTTTGCTCCACGACACTTCGATCTGCAGTTCCCTGAGACTCTCTTTTTCTCGGAGAGGGAGTGAGAAAAACAAAAGCAAATCCTGCTGAATTGCTCATTAGGATTTTAAAACCTGTCCACAGAGGAGAGGCTGGTGACAAGGTGAGGGAGAGAGAGGTGGAGGCGCCACCTGAGGATAAACTGTCCTGTTCGGGTTCCAGGGTGTGGGGGCAGCGGGAAGGAGAGGACTGGAGAGGACTGCAAGAGGAGAGGCAGAGGCACCCAGGAGCAGAGGCCAGAAGAGCCGCGTGGAGATCGCCAGGGGCTGGGTTATGAAAGCCAGGAAAGCACTGCTCCTCCTGCCAACAGAGCTCTCTTAATCCAACCCCCAGATGGCACCATCTAGCACCAGCACAGGAGCAGCTCCTGAGGGCACACGAGTCACGAGGCTGGGCCCTGCGTCTGTCCCTTCAGGCCGCAGCTTGCCCCTTGCTCCCAAGGAAGTACGGGTCCCTGCCCCTCCAAGGCCTGGCTCCTGACAGGCCTGTGCACGCCGGGAAGGTGAGTCAGTAGCTGAGAAAGTAGAGGAAGCTGCCGTGCTGCACAGGGTCAGGAACTGCTAGATGCAAAGACCTGAGAAGAGAAGGCACTGGCCCAAGGTCACTGAGCAGGCCGGCATCATGCCAGAATGAGGCAGCAATCCTAGGATCTCCCTTTACCCAGATGCCGCAAAGAGGTTTGCAGCTCAAGAACAGCTGTTATCAACTGGCTGTGACGAGCTACCTGCAATTCTAGATGAGAGGAATTCTGTGGCCCTGGGAGGGCCGGGCAGGCCAGAGCATCCTGACTGGCAAGGAAAGAGAGTAGTACTGCCCCAGACCTGCCACGCCTCCATGTACTTGGACAACTTATGGACCAGCCTAGAGTGAGGTGCCCACCTGCAGCGCTGATGTCTGAGGTCCCTGCAGTCATTAAGGATATAGCAGCAACATTCTCTAAGATACGGTAGACTTATTCCCACCCCCACACAAAGGGCTGTGTCTTTGCCTGCCTCTGCAAACATCCACATCTCACCCACGCCTCTAGCCCCAGTTCAAAAATCCACCCTCAGAGGAAGCAGGGGAAGAATATGTGGATAAGGAAGGAGCATCAATTAGGAAGTCTCGATGGCAGGGAAGGGCAGCATGTAACCCGTCTGCTTAGCAGGAGGCACTGACTCCCCTTCCTCCCACTCCTGCAGCACCCCTGACAGGCAGCCATCTAGGCCCTCCCAGGGCACTCACCACCACCAAAGGCAGCCTTCCCATCACTAACCAGTTCTCCGTGCAAGGTGCTCTTCCTTAGGGCAACAGAAATTCGCCAATAGCAACTTGAAGCAAAACTCCAAATCTAGAGGCTCCAAAGGCTGCTCCGATGTCCCACCATGGCTCAGTGGGTGTGCCCTCTGGATTCCAACCATCAGGAGTGAAATCCTGACTCATTAGCTGGGACTCTAGGCAACTGACTTGCCCTCTCTGTGCCTCAGTTTCCTCATCTGTAAAGTGGGGACAATAACAGCCCCTGCTCTTTGGGTTGCTGGGACGACCCATGAGATGTCCATGTGAGCTCCCTGGCACACACTGTTAAGTGGTCAATAAACGGCTCCTATAGCTACCATCACACCACACCATGACTATCACGGCCTGTGCCCACATGCACTGGTCCAGCCTGCGGCTCCTCTCCTGACACTCATCCCTCTTTCTCATG
Organism: Equus przewalskii; assembly: GCF_037783145.1. Taxonomy (NCBI): domain Eukaryota; kingdom Metazoa; phylum Chordata; class Mammalia; order Perissodactyla; family Equidae; genus Equus; species Equus przewalskii. Next base: position 65,244,472 of record NC_091831.1, read on the forward strand.
ACCAGACTTGCGCCGGGCAAGGGTCCAGTTCTGTAGCCCCCCTTGGGGGTAGCTGGCTTGCTGGGAACACATTTCAAAACCTAGCCATCTCCCTGCAAAACCTCTGCCCAGTGCTCAGGCATGCCATCCCAGCAGCTCAGCAGAGCTGGCACACAAGAAATGCAGCAGGAGACGATGACAGGGGAGGGTTCTTCTCACCCATCCTAGTGAAAAGGGACATCCTGGGCCATGTCTCTAGCCTCACCACCCTAGACCCCAAAAGCATCCTCCACCAGACCACCAATGTGGTCTTCAAAACATAGAAACACCCAAGCAAATAGATATAATCTTATTAACTCCATGCTCCACAACCTTCCATGGCTCTCTTTGGCCTATTAGGATAAAGTCAAAAAGTCTCATCCCAGCATTGAAAAGAAGGAAACAAACATTTATTGAGCATCTGATATGTATTACACCATTTAACAACTCCCTCTAAGGTTGGTCTTATGACCGCATCTCACAGGTGAGGAAGTCAAGGCTCTGAAGCATTAAGCACCCTGCCTAAGCTGCACAGCTCAGAAGCATCAGAAGCAGACTTGGAGGCCAGGTCCACGGCCCGGCCCCCACCTCCTTCTGCAGCTCATCTCTTCCACCCCCTCTCTGACCAGGCCACCAGCCAGTCACCTGGATGCCCAAGGTCACCCACTTCCTGCCTCACTGCTCTTCCTCAGGCTTCTCTCCCCGCACCTGGAACACACCTAACCATCACTCGAGGACTTTGACTCAGCCCTCAAAGCCCAGCTCTCAAATTACCTCCTCCATGAGACTGACTCTCAGCCTGGCTCTCCCTTCCGCAAGACAAAAGCAATCCCTTCCTTGGCCATGCTTCCCAGCAGCTCATCTCTAACCACGTTTGAGCACAACTTACAGTCGCCGAGCCAGCGGCACTGCCATCTGCTCCCTAATGCAGATCATTCATCTTGACAGCACCGCAGCTCAGCGTGTCTGCTTGAATAAGTGAATGAATGATCTCCCTTCTAGACTTACAGACCAGGAAGCAGAGCACTGTCAGAGGCAGACTTGACCTTTGCAGGGACAACTGGTAAATAGCCCGTCTAGAGTAGCCTCCTGGAGGTTACACCTAGCAAATAGTTCATCTTAGGCTGGGTAACCTGAGCAACCCCATCGGGACTACGAACTCCTGTTAGGAAGTAGTACATTCACATAGTGAAGAAGGGATGAAAAGCAGTAGCAGTGACTTTTTCTGGGAGCCACACTACTGGGGAGGGACCTCTGGGCCTTCTCTACCCCATCCTGGCACTGGCGGGGGGACCCACACAGGGCTCAGCCCCCAGTCCTCCTGGCACTCTCTCCCCTAGACATGGGAAGCAGCACTCCAGGGGCAGAAGCAGCTCCTCTCTGCTGACCTGGACAGAAAGACGCCAGGGCCTGGAGGGGCCTTAGCCAAGAGCACCTGTTCCAACAGTTTATCAGCCCCGGGTCCCCTTGGGGAAGAGAAGGAAAGATGAGCTCTCTGTCCTGACCCACTTTTCCCAGAGCTCCCTTCCCAGATCTGGCCCAGCCCAGTGAGATACTGCTCACCTTGTGACATCAGTAAGAGAAACACTCACACGTGTTCATATACGGAGCACTTCCAGCTCGTCAAAACCACTCTGAGACTCCCACTTTACAGATAAGGAAAATGGCGATCAGAGGTAGGTCCCTGAACTGTGTTCTTCTCACTCTGCTGCCTCCCTGACCCGCACAAACATCACAGCTCTTGCTCAGATGAGACAGAACAGATGTGGCTTCTCTGCTTCCCTTCCTTGGGCAGGCTCGGACACCAGGAAGCACCACACCCTGCGGAGAAGCATCACCTGGGTGCCGGTGAAAAACACAGACGCCAAGACCCATGCTCCCCAGGTTCTGCCTCAGGAGGCCTGGGGTGGGGCCCAGGAGCCTTCCTTTTTCAGAAGCTTCCCAGGTGGTTCTGAACAAGACGGTCCAATAACGGCACCTGGAGAAACGTACGAGTGACTAGAATCCACATCAGCCTGACAGTTTGTATCAACAGCCTTACAAATGTCCACACCCTTTGAGCCAACAGCACCACTTCCAGAAATTTATCCTGAGGAAATAAATAAGTGCACAAAGATGTCTGCATAAGGATCTTTACTGTGGCATTACTGACACTGGAAAATGGGAGATTTCTAAATGTCCAACCAAGGGAACTGGTCACATACATCTTGCTAGGGCAATACCATGCACATAAGAATGATGCCTTTGGGGCCAGTCCCATGGCCAAATGATTAAGTTCATGTGCTCTGCTTCGGCAGCCCAGGGTTTCGCTGGTTCGGATCCTGGACACAAACACGGCACCACTCATCAGGCCATGCTGAGGTGGCGTCCCACATAACACAACCAGAGGCACTCACAACCAGAATATACAACTACGTACTGCAGGGGAGGTGCTTTGGGGAGAAGAAAAAAACAGATGTTAGCTCAGGTGCCAATCTTAAAAAAAAAAATGATGCCTTTATTCACTCTTTAAAAAAAGAGCTTCACAGGGCCAGCTCTGTGGCCAATTGGTGGGGTTTGCGTGCTCCACTCCAGCAGCCTGGGGTTCACCAGTCCGGATCCTGGGCGCAGACCTGCACACTGCTCATCAAGCCATGCTGTGGCGGCATCCCACATGAAAGAACTAGAATGACTTACAACTAGGATATACAACTCTGTACTGGGGCTTTGGGGAGAAAAAAAGAGGAAGACTGGCAACAGATGTTGGTTAGGAGCCAATCTTCCTCAACCAAAAAGCATTAAAAAAAAAAAAAGAAAAGAAATGCCTATAGAATATCCAAGAGGAGATTAAAAGAAAAAAGCACAAAGCTTCATCGTGGTTATCTCCAGTTATTAAGGTTACCTGCAACTTATTTCCCTTTTGACTACCTGCATTTTCTAATTTCTCTGCCATAAACATGGCTAATTATACGGGGGGTTTTTTAAGATTTTTTTTAACTTTTATTTTGTCTCCCCAAAGCCTGCCAGTACATAGTTGTGTATTTTTAGTTGTGGGTCCTTCTAGTTGTGACATGTGGGACGCCACCTCAGCATTGCCTGATGAGCGGTGCCATGTCTGCACCCAGGATCCAAACCGGTGAAACCCTGAGCCACTGAAGCAGAGTGCACAAACTTAACCACTCGGCCATGGGGCCAGCCCCGGTATGTTTTTTTAAACCAAGCAACTTTTGGGGCAGGCCCCATGGCCCAGTGGTTAAGTTTGCGTGCTCTGCTTCAGTGGCCCAGGGTTTCATCGGTTCAGATCCTGGGCACGGCCACAGCACCGCTCATCAGGCCCATGTTGAGGCAGCATCCCACAAGCCATAACCAGAGGCACTCACAACTAGAATATACAACTATGTACCAGGGGCACTTTGGAGAGAGGAAGAAGAAAAAAAAAGATTGGCAACAGATGTTAGCGCAGGTGCCAATCTTTAAACCAAGCAACCTTCTTGTTTTAACTACCAGCATCAAACCCAAAACGTGAATCCCAGTTCAGTTAGAGCAGGAAGAACTGCAGATGGCATCTATTTCAATCATGGACATGACAGGACCTCCTTCCTGCCATGCCTGAGGTTCCACTTCAATACTTCCAGCTGTTGGGAGCTCATTCCCTTCTCTAAAGCAGTAGTTCCTGGTAAACAAAAAGTTGCTCCTTGGGGGCCAGTCCAGTGGCATAGTGGTTAAGTTCATGTGCTCCACTTCAGGGGCCAGGGTTCACAGGTTCAGATCCCAGGCACAGACCTATGCACCACTCCTCAAGCCATGCTGTGGTGGCATCCCACAAAAAATAGACAAAGATTGGCACAGATGTTAGCTCAGGGCCAATCGTCCTCACCAAAAAAAAAAAAAAAAAAAAAAAGTTCCTTATCCTGAGCAGAATTCTACCTCCCTGAAGCTAAAATCCCCATCTCCCTAATACAGTTTGCAGCACATGGCATCAAGAGCTTAATAAATACACAGAACAGAGCTGTTATTTTTAATTGACTTAAAGGATGATCACCCATGCTTTCCCACTATGGCCAAGATGAGAATGTGGGTCTTTACAAGCACTGCTGACACATATTCATAACGTCATGTTTAATCAGGTGTCCTTCACCTCTTCCTCCTCACAATCACCTAGATGATTATTGAAAACCACCTGTGTCCTCAGAAAAACAGATCCACAGATCAGTGGAACAGAAGTGAAAACCCAGAAATAAACACACATCTATGGACAGCTGATCTTCGACAAAGAGGCCAAGAAAATACAATGGAAAAAGCAAAGTCTCTTCAATAAATGGTGTTGGGAAAACTGGACAGCCACATGCAAAAGAACGAAAGCAGACCATTCTCTTACACCATGCACAAAAATAAACTCAAAATGGACCAAAGACTTGAAGCTAAGACTGAAACCATAAAACTCCTAGAAAAAATATAGGCGGTACACTCTTTGACGTCAGATTTACCAGCATCTTTTTGAATACCATGTCTACGCAGACAAGGGAAACAAAAGAAAAAATAAACAAATGGGACTACATCAGACTAAAGAGCTTCTGCAAAGCAAAGGAAACCAGGAACAAAACGAAAAGACAACCCACCAACTGGGAGAAAAGAATTGCAAATCATATATCCGACAAGGGGTTAATCTCCAAAACATATAAAGAACTCATACAACTCAACAATAAAAACCAAACAACCCAATCAAAAAATGGGCAGAGGATATGAACAGACATTTTTCCAAAGGAGATATACAGATAACCAACAGGGACATGAAAAGATGTTCAACATCACTAATTATTAGGGAAATGCAAATCAAAACTACAATGAGATATCACCTCATACCCATGAGAATGGCTATAGCTAACAAGACAAGAAATAAGTGTTGGAGAGGGCGTGGAGAAAAGGGAACTCTCATACATTGCTTGTGGGAATGCAAAACTGATGCAGCCACTATGGAAAACAGTTTGGAGATCTCTCAAAAAATTAAAAATAGAAATATCATATGATCCAGGTATTCCAGTACTGGGTATTTATCCAAAGAACGTGAAATCAACAATTCGAAGAGATTTATGCACCCCTATGTTCATCGCAGCATTATCCACCAAGAGCCAAGATGTGGAAGCAACCCAAGTGTCCAACAACTAATGAATGGATGAAGATGTGGTATATAGATACAATGGAATACTACTCAGCCATAAAAAAAAGACAAAACCATCCCATTTGTGACAACATGGAGGGACCTTGAGGGTATTATGTTAAGCGAAACAAGTGAGAGAGAGAAAGACAAACACTGATTTCACTCATATGCGGAAGATAAACACATGGACAAAGAACAGATCAGTGGTTACCAGAGGTGAAGGGGGTGTGGGGGAGTGTGAAAGGGGGAAAGGGACACATATGTATGGCGACAGATAAAAACTAGACTATTGGTTGTGAATACGATGCAGTCTATATAGAAACTGAAATAATGTACACGTGAAATTTACACAATGTTATAAGCCAATATGACCTCAAAAAAAATCCAAAGGAATCCCAAAAGACTCGTGTCCCTACTAAGACCATTGTTCCATGAACTACAGTTGCCCCTGCCCCACTAGGACTGCAACAGCCCTGTATGGACATGGGTAACTTTACTGAGGCCATTTTTGGGTGAACTATCTGCTTAAGGCTGCCAGTTCAGCCAAGACTCCCAGACGCCACACTACCAGAAGCTGAGCAATCAAGTGCAGCTGACACAGGACAGGCAAGGGGCCCCTCCCTCAAGGACAGCAACTAACAGAAAAGTGATGCTTCTTTCCTCCCTCTCTGGTTTTATTTATTTCCTTTTATTCCCATTTCTCTTACCACTCTCCTCCCCCATGGCCACAGGTGACCATTCTTGTGTGGTTATCTTTTTCTTTGTGTTCTTGCAAAATGGGTATTGTTTTGTATTATTAATTTACATAATGGCATTATATTATCCACCTTGCTCTACTTCTTAGTTTTTCATGGAACACAAGGCTTTAAGATCCATCCTGTTGCCGTGTGCATCTCATCAGTCTCCTGGAACTGCTGCAGAGGACTATGGGCATGCGTCCACCATTGCAGCCATCAGCTCTCTCAGGGATGACACCACCCCATACGGCACTGCAGTGAACCTCTGGGTCCTGTCCCCCCAGGGAGCTGTGTGAGAGCCTAGGGGGTGCACACCCAGGAAGGGGACAGAGTCAGGGCTTTGCAGGAGCCCTGCCAGAGGCTCCAGACAGCGGTACCAGCAGGGGTGAGTTCCTGCATCCCCACCCCCTGCTGTCCGTTGACATCATCAAGCTTTCTAGTTTCTGCCAGCCTAGGAGGTAGAAAGGGATAGAGTTCATTGTGGGTTCTTACCAAACCTGCCAGAACCACGCCTGGTAGAACAGCAAGAAAGGCATTTGCCCCAGTAAGCGTCAGTAGCACTGAATGGAAACAATTGCTCATTAATAAAAATCTCCGTCAAGAGACCTCACTGCCTTGAGTTGTCACAGACTGCTGGAGCAGAAACATCACGTACCAGCTTGCAAAATGCCACAGATCCCACCTGCTCCAGTCAGCAGGGGATCCTGCCAAGGAAACTGACTGTTCAGGGGTGGGCAGCAATAGAGTGAAGCTTTCACGCCACTCCACTTTTTCATTTGTAATCACATGGTCCTACTACCGATGACTGTTACGCACAGCTCATACCACACATGACTCCCCATGTGATCTGACAGCACCTGAAGCAGTCCATACCCACTTAATGAGTCTCAGCAAGGTCAAATTGCTCTAAAGGTTGTTAAATGCTTGCTTTCAATCTCCGTGCTAACTTCATCACAGACCAGGAACTAAGAGTTTGCAGATCAGCACTGGTCTATAGACCAACCCTGAGTGTGGGCTAGAGTCATGGAACAAACCAACCAACCTGCCCTGGAAGTCACAGTTTAAGGTGGCAGTTAACCAGCCACGAGACTGGAGCACTAATAACAATACCGGTAACAGCTGATGCTGACATCACGCTTACTGTGTGCCAGGCACTGCTCTAAACACTTTACTAACAGTAACTCCTTTGATCCTTACAATACAACTTCCTATTATTATCCGCATTTCACAGATGAGAAAACCAAAGCACAGAGAGGGAGAGTGACTTGCCCCCGGTCACAGTAAGTAGCAGACCCAGGATTTGAACCAATACTTGGCTTAGATACAGACTCTTAACCACCCCACTCAACTGACTCCCAAGTGACCTGGCCTCCCCCTGGTTCCTTCACTTGTAAGGCGGAGTAAGGATCTCCAAAGGGCTGCTGGTGAGTTCAAAGGAGAAAAATACAAAAATAACAGACACGGCACCATATAGCAACAAAGGCAATAAAAACCTACTATCTGCCCAGTACACAACCATCTACGTGCACATGACCATTTCTCTGCACCATTCACCTACTTTCACACCTGCATTGAGGAGGAGGTGGTATCAGGACCCCATCTGAGAGATAAGGATAAGACTTGGAGGGGCCAGCCAGGTGGCACAGTGGTTAAGTTCATGCACTTGGGCAGCCCAGAGTTCGTGGGTTCGGATCCCAGGCACAGAACTACACACTGCTCATCAAGCCATGCTGTGGTGGCATCCCACATACAAAATAAAGGAAGAATGGCAAAGCTGTTAGCTAAGGGACAATCTTCTTCAAGCCAAAAAAAAAAAAAAGAGGAAGATTGGCAACAGATGTTAGCTCAGGGCCAATAAAAAAAGGGACTTGGAGAGGCTATGTGAGGTGGCCATGGGGACACAGCTAGAAAGCAGTGGTCACTCATTCCCCCTCAGCCACTCCCTTCTCTTCCCTAAAGAGAAAGCGAGCAGATGGGAACTGGTCTCAAGTTCCCCAGAGGACTCAGACTATGATTTCTAAATAGCCCAGCTGTAACTCTCAGACCTGAAACTTAGGAAAAAGATTTCCAATCCACCTAACAACTCACAGAAAGCCAGTGAGACACCTCAGGAATTCTGCAAAGGCCGGTCGGCCTATACACCTCACCAGACCCTCCTCTGGACACAGTGCCCTCTGCCATATCCCACAGACCACCCTCCTACCCTGTGCCAAATCTTCCCACTCCTCTCTCCAGCCCTGGGCTCAAGGAGCCTCAGAGAGAACCAATCACAGGGAGAATGACTGGAAGCAGCAGCTCTGTGCCTTCCAGGGGATAGCTAGGAAGGACCGGCCTCACTTTCCCAGTGGCTACTGAGGGCATGCCCCAAGCAGAAGCCCAGGATTCCCATAAACACCCAGTATTCATGGAACAGATTCTCTCCCTGGTCTCTGGCCTTTGCTCTGCGCACTACCTTCACCAGGCCTGTCTCCCTCCGTGCCCCTCTCCAAGCGCCCACCTAGCCTCACAGCCAGCTTGCTGTGCACTCTCCTTGAGGCAGCTTCCTCTGCTCTTCAAGATCTGTACTGCTGGACACCTGCTCCTTCAGGTTTGGGCTTTCCAATGAGATGATAAACTCCTAAGGGGCAGGAACCATCTTCTTCATCGCCCTTCTGAGAATCTCATAAATTTTTGCAAAAATACTCACCATTTGCTAGAAACCGCCAAATGGGAGGTGAGAAGTAGGAAGTCAATCAACTAGGCTGACTACTTTCTGGCACTTTTTAAAGCTCCAAAATAGACAGAGTAACCAAAAACGAAAACCTTTGATGAACAATAGGATATATATTCCAGCTACAAGAACAAATCGAGGTCTGGGTGTTCAATATGGGTCTGTGGTATGGTTCATGCGTGATGCTAATGTCTTCCTCATCTCTGCATGCTCAGCACTTGGAGCCTGGTGCAGAGCACTGACCAGGTACATGCTGGATGGATGATGGATGGGTGGACAGATAGACAGATGGACAGATAAAACCTGGGTCCATATCTCTCTGGGCTCCAGGCTAAAGGCTGTGTGATCTCATACAAGAAGACAGCATGACTGGCTCTACTGAATTTTCATGAGAAACCTTAATACAAGGGAGGTTGAGGGCAGAAGAATGAGTTTATATGAAACTTCACAACTTCCCACAGAAAGCAAGGACAGCTGGTCACTGTTTTGTTCCCTCTCCCTGGGCTCATTAATAGGGAGGAAATATGACATGATTTACAAAGGTAGTCTACCATTTTCTATCAGAAATGAGTCAGGAGAATACATAGGCATATACATGTATATACTCACACACACAGTCCCTAAATTCTAAGTTGCCTCAAGTTCAGCTATATTTTTTTCAGGGGACCAGACCAGCACATTTTGGTTTTGCTTACTTTTCTGCTTTTTCCTAGATCCAGGTCCCACTGAGACCGGCCCCAACTCGGTGTCCATGGGGCATTTACCCTCTTATCTTTATTAAAGGCTTTTTCCTCTGAGCCAAGAGGCTTGGTGGCGTCATTTTCCTGCCTGAACTCTGTCCTGTGACTAAGCAATAAGCAGCCACGGCAGTCAGCCCTGGAAGTTTTTGCTGTATCACAAAACGAATGAGACAACGAGGTGCCTCCTGCCAACATCAGACCCACTCTCTGACTCAGCACTAAATTTAGATGTCATGTCCTACGTCTGCATCCAAACAGTCCTCCTGTGTGACAGGTGCTCAGAACATATCTGCTGAATGAATGAATACTGTGACAAGCGGAGGGGTGTCCAAGGTGCAGAACACAGACATCTCAATGGAAACCTTCAGAGGATGGCTGAGAATACAGAACAAATGCAGTCTTTATAAAGAAACTGAGAGGGACTGCGAAGCCTGCCCAGACTCCCAGCAGCTGCTGGCCCTGAGCAAGCAGAGGAACCTCTCTTGGCCCAGTTTGTCCATCTGCAGAACATAAATACCAACTGCGTGGGCTAATAAAAGATTTTATTCAAGGGTCAGGAATGAGAAGCTGTAGCACAACTCCATTAACTTCGACGTCACTTACTCACCCTCACTGGAAAGGCTGGTGCCTGCAAAGCGAGGCCTGGATCAGGAAAAACCAGCCAAGGTGGCCCAGACTGCCCGCCCAGCCTGAGGCAGGCAGAAAGGCCTTGGACAGAGTCCGGTCTGGGAAGCAACCTGGATCCTGTGTCCAGCTCTGCCAGTGGCATGCTCTGAGATCCCAGTGCAGTCCCCTTGTGTCTCCAGACTGTTGTTTCTCAGGTGTAAAATAAGCAGTTTGGGCAAAGGGGTCTCTTAGATCCCTTCCAGCCCTGATATGCAACAATCTTAAGCTGCTTAAGAAACAAAGAGAAAACGAAAATTCTGGCCAGATAAGAAGAAAAAGAGGTTACCCGGAGTAAGAAGAGAGGCCATCATGAGTCTTGAAAAGGTCATTAAACTTTCGTGAAGTATGACTTCTTACATCAAAATATAAAAATAAGTTTCTTCCCATTTGTTTTGTTATCACATCCCTCACTATTGGCTAGACAGATTTTTACCACATGTGGACAGCAGGTTCACAATGGCCAAAAATGATGTAGAACAAGATTCATTTGAGGGTTCCAGGCCATCTTATGGAGTCAGAGAGGTACCATTCAGACAAGCAACCTGAAGTTGACTCAGAAAGAGGCCTGAGAGCTGCCTGAGAGAGACACACCACACCTAGAAAAACACTGTGGGCAGAGAAAACACACTCTGGCTTGAGACGGCCACAAAGGCAGCAACTCAGAGTCCCAGGTGAGCAGCCTGGAGTCCCAGGGGGTTGCCTCTGAGGACAATGCCTCCTACACAGGCAGCTCCACGGCCCCCACCTGCAGGCTGCATACCAGCAGGGACTTATTTATACATCAAGGGCAAACAGTTCTCTTATGCAGTATAAGGGTAGGACGAGCTGGTGACAATACCTTTTTTTAAAAGAATAATTTTTCAAAAAAAGCAACCACTTTCCACAGCAAGGGACCCCATCTGATGGAGTTTCACTCTGTTCCTTCCCACATCACTGTCTTGGGTAGTAGAGAGTGGTTTTTCTATTAGCCGCATTGTGGTCATTTGTCATTTTTGAGAACATGATTCATCCCAAAAAGAACCCTACAAAGGTGAACAGAGGAGCAGGTGAAGACAAGACTATCTCACTGAAGCACAGCTGCCACAGTCACAGCTTCTGGGTCCAGCTGTGACTCACCAATCCCACTCGGCTCAGGCACAGGAAGCTGAGGCTTTTGGGTGGTTCTTCTCTCGCTCAGCATGGGGAGCATCTTAAAACAAAAGCATCCAAGCCAGTGGTTTTTCAAACTGTGTTCCCTGGAACCCTGGAGAACTCTGGGGAACCCCGTGGAGGTACCTCAGGGAGTGCCACAAGGAAAAGGTGCAAGCTCCAGGCCTCCACACCCAATCATCACAGCACCTCTTTGTCTGTTTTACACGTCTTTCATGTAAAAGTCCAGCTAATGAAAAGGGTCCCACAGCTTAAAAAAAAAAAAATTTAAATCATAAAGGACATTTACACTTCACACGTTATTTCCTTTAATTATCTGCAACAGCCCTGTGAGGAAACCGAGGCTGAAGAGCTTTACGATCCGACTGCACAGCCCATTCTCTGAGAAACCACCCTGTGATCACCCACTGTCTATGTGGACACCCAGGGAAGGGACGTCACCACCTAGAATGGTCCACTCCATAGCTGGATGGCACCAACCATTAAAACAAGCTCTTCCTGGGGCCGGCCGGGTGGCTCAGCAGTTAAGTGCCCACGTTCGGCTTCAGTGGCCCGGGGTTCACTGGTTCGGATCCTGGGTGCAGACATGGCACCGCTGGGCAAGCCATGCTGTGGTAGGCGTCCCACATATAAAGTAGAGCAGATGGGCACAGATGTTAGTTCAGGGCCAGTCTCTTCCTCAGCAACAAGAGGAGGATTGACAGCAGATGTTAGCTTAGGGCTAATATTCCACCCCGTCCCCCAAAAAGAGAAGCTCTTCCTTAAACAAAAGGGCCCATAAGGTAGCTGCTAGGGATTACAAAAGAGATACAGAAGGCGACATCAACTAAGCACAATGTATGAGTCTATTAAAATCCTAATTTGAAAAAATCATCTATAAAAAGGCATTTCTAAGACAAGGAAAACTGAACATCGACTGGGAATAAGATGACGTTAAGAAATTATTGTAAATATTGTTGGTTGTGAAAATGGTCTTCTGGCTAGGTTTTTTTAAAAGCCCTTATCTCTTAGAGACAATTTCTTAAGTGCATATGGGGGAAGCTATATGCTGTCTGGGATTTGTTTTAAAATACTACAGAAAACAAAAGTTGTTGGGCGAGCTGGGTGTTTGTCATATTATGCTGTCCATCTCTGCATATGTTTGAAAATTTTATAATACGAAGTTTCAAAGCAAAGGAGGGAGAGAGGTCTTTTCTCAAGTTGAGCTCAATTCCACTGATCTTCTACCACTCAGCCCACGTTCAGCTCTCTGGGGTCAAAGAGAACAGGGTCTCATCACTGCCCTATGTCGAGCTGAACACAGGCATCCAAGCCCCTCGAAGGCTCCTTTCCTCCAACACAAACTCTTCCCAAGGTCCTTTGGAGCCGAACTTTTCACAGCTCATAGCGATGCCCTCCTTAAAATGTGGGCTCCAGGGCCACAGCACTTGAAAGTGTGTCTTGAGCAGCCCCAGGAGTGTGGGACTCCTGGTCCACGCACACACTAGACTCTCTCCAACTCCAGGTATGGCCTGTGCCCTGTGATACCTCCTGATCCCAAGCACAGGCAGGACATCGGCTCTCTACTCAAGGGCAGGCCACCCCAGCGGCAGGGCCAACAGCTTGCCCTCTCCTCTCATCATCACCTCAGTCCCCACCAAAGCCCTGGGAGGAGAATACTAATAGCACTTTTACAGATTAAAAAAGAAGCCCAGACGGGTTAAGCAACTTGCTGAAGTCACACCACTGAAGAAGGAAGAGCCAAGATCTAAACCCCAGTCTGTGGAAGTCCCCAAGACAGGGTTCATGACACTCAGCTGTCTCTACTCTTGTGGACTCCCTCCCTGGCTCGAAACCCCCCAACAATGCTCAGGCCACCTGGCTCATTCATCTGTATCACCCGTCTTCCCAGAAGTAACTTAACACTCTCAGGGCAGAGACTATCTTCCTGCTCCCCAGCCCAGCACCTCCCTGGGCTCAGGAAAGACTTGCCCAACAGTTAGCCAGTCCCCAGACCTGCAGTCACCAAACCACCAAGACAGATCTGTACACATCCTTCCAAGGCGCTTCTGGAAGCCCCAACTGTGGACCAAAGCCTGGTCCTGCCCGCTAACACCTAGAGAAGACTGCAAGAAGTTGAACCATCTCAAAGACAGCCATCACGAAACCAGACTTCATTCTTGTCACGCCACACTGGGGAAACTGAGGCCCAGAGAAGTCACACACCCTACCCAACGTCATACAACTGAAACATCTACTGCTCCTGGAATCTACTACACATCTAAGTCATTGACACATCTAAAAAATCTACTCGCCCAGGATCACATGTGCCTAGTTCAGCTGGTATTAGAATTTAAAACAACAGGAAAGTTTAAGGTTTTGGTGCCCCAAGTGAGAGAGCTGGGAGAAAATATGAAAAATAATGGTGTACACAGATGTTCCAGTTCCGTGCACTAGTGCTGAAGTTTCCCAAAAGTGCACTTCTCAGAGCACCGATGTCGCAAGATGCTCCATGGAAAAGGATTTTGTGGTCAAGTCGGTTTGGGAAACACTGCATAGTGAACCCACTGCAGTGAAGTCCCAAAGCACACTGGCTCCTAAGCCCTCTCAAGAGGCCCCAATAAAGGAGCCTGTGTGACCTGCTCAAACCAGCACTGCTCAAATGCTTTGACCACAGAACGCTTTCATCCAGTAATACCATGCACATCCCATGGAACTAGTGTTTAGAAGACGTTTCCTTGGGAAATACTGATCTAGGCCTTTTGAAAGAAAATCTTGATGGCCATTACCCTGAATTCAAGACTGAAAAACCAAACCAACCCTGAATGGTAGTAGCGTCTACAAAGCAGAAATAACTAACATACTTCAAGGCCTTTGCGGATAGAGATGTTAGTACTGCAAACAAGAAGAAAATGTGTGAACATCCTTTGGCTGCCAGATATGAATCCTGCTGGGATGATACAGTTAACAACTTCTGACCTCAAAAGAGTCACAGATGACTACTGAAACTCAAATCTTTCTTTAAAGTCCAAAGGAACTGTCCTGAGACTTTCCAAAATAGGTTGGGGGGGAAAATACAGAATTTTTAGAAGAAAAAAGGAAAGAAAACGTTGGAACCAGGACTCCAGCCAGGCCACCTACCCATAAGTCAAGTTACTGTGGCCAGAACGAATTACCTTAATTAAAACTTGAAGCAAACAATATGAGGTTCCTCAATAAATTAAACTTAGAATTACCAGTGATTCCACTCCTGGATATACAGCCAAAAGAACTGAAAGCAGGACTCACAGAAATATTTGTACACCAATGTTCACAGCAGCTTCAGGCCCAATAGCCAAGAGGGGGAAGCAACCCAAGTGTCCACTGACGGATGAATGGATAACAAAATGTGGTAAACACATGCAATGGAACATTAGGCAGCCTTATAAAAGACAAATTCTGAAACATGCTACAACACGAACTTTGAGGACATTATGCTAAGTGAAATAAGCCAATTACAAAAGGATAAATACTGTATGATTCCACTTATATGAGGTACCTAGAGTAGTCAAAGTCATAGAAATAGAAAGTAGAATAGTGGTTACCAGAGGTGGAGGGGAAGGGGAAAAAGGGAGGGAGCTATTTTAGTTTTGCAAGATGAAAAGATTCTGGAGATCTCTTAGACAACTATGTGACTGTACTTAACACTTCTGAACTAGACAGTTAAAAATGGTTAAGATGGTAAATTTCATGTTATGTGTTCTTTACCATAATTAAAAATTTTTAAACTCAAATAAAATTTTAAAAAAAGGAAATTCTGACATGCTACAACGTGGATGAACCTTAAAGATGTTATGCTAAGTAAAATAAGCCAGTCACAAAAATGACAAATACTGTATGATTCCACTTACATGAGGTACCTAGAGCAGTCAAGTTCACAGAGACAGAAAGCAGAACGTTGACTGGCAGGAGCTGGTGGGAGCGGGAGAAGGAAGAGCTACTGCTGAGTGGGGACAGAGTTTCAGTTTTTCAAGATGAAACAGTTCGGGAGATGGATGGTGGTGACGGCTGCACAACAATGTGAATGGACTTAATGCTACTGAACTGGACACTTAAAAACGGTTAAAATGCTCAATTTCATATTATGTATATTTTGCCACTAAAAAAATAGGAAAAAATGGTTTAAATGGCAAGTTTTATGTTACATATATTTTACCACAATTAAAAAAAAAAAACCTCAAAGCAAATGGGTTACGACCCTTAGTGTGCAATGAATATCAAGGTAAACAGTCACCTCACAATTATTCACCAAAGGGTTTCGTGTTGGATGGCCCATACGGGTCACTCCAAACATGTGTTTAGTTTAAAATGTTTCTGTAGCACTGTCATGGAACTCTGTCTCAAAAAGATCAATAGAGACACAATTCAGAGATAATGCAATCTGCCCCATGTACAAGGCGAAAAAAGATGCAGTAGCCCCAGCTCAATCCCATTCAAAATCCCTCTCTGCTGAACATACTTGGCATGCCTACTGCACAGACTGAGCAGCAGCTCAGTCCTCTTGCTCTGTGCCCAATATTTCTCTGGCTCATGTCTTCCCAAGGTCACAGGAAATTACTGAAGAGCCTCCTTGCACTGGCCTGCAAGATGTACAGGTGGTCGGAATGAAGTGGAACAAAAAACTAAGACAAAATATTTCTCCTATGCTGCTTACTTTTTCAAAAAATAGAAAGTCTGAGTATCAAAAATCACTCAGTGCCAACACTAAATCAGAAAACAGAAGTCATGGTACAGAGACGGAAGGAGACTCAGAAATCTAGTCCAACCCCAACACCAAGCTTCCCTGGACCTAATGCTACCTTGGAAGAGCTGAGAACCCCACAGGACTGAGCAAGTCCTCAGTCAGTGCTAAACTTCTAGTTTCACTGTTATACTGAAAAAAATCCAAGCCTCGGGTAGTTAAACAGCTTATCCAAGGTCAAGATGTTGCACAGTTAGGAGCAGATCACCATCCAGGACTCTTTCAAGGACACCAAGCTGACATTCAAATTCTGAGTGCAACAAGGGAAGGGCTCTCCACGCCTAAAACAGGTAATGTGGGCACTCCACATGGCTCCTGGCAGCCAGCCTCACAGTGCTGATACCTGATGGGTGACCTTGGGGACTTCAGACACCACCTGCTTCCATCACAGACATACTGTGGGTGGTGACATCCTTGTGTGCACCCGGGACTCACTCTAGCCTTCCTGCACTCCCACAGCCTTCTGTCACTGCAAAGTCACCACTTAGGAATCTGCACATATTTCGGAGGAGGACCTAGACTTACACAGGGACACACCATTCACTCTACACACAGCTGACTAGTCATCCATTCAACAGAAATTTACTGAACACCTACCTTGGGCCAGGATCTCTTCTAGATTAAGGCTACAACAGCAAATTCAGCTCTTGGTGACCCACAGCCACAGCAAAAGCAACCTGACATCTCCTCAGCATAATTACAAGGAGCTCTCACATAACCCTCAGCAATATCAGGAGAATCCCAGGTTTCTGGTTCTAAGACTGCTTCCAGGCTGCACTGCTTACCAAAGTAACAAGATGCTCTTTTTTCTTATCACAGATTGTCAAACAGCAAAGTGAAGTAGTTCTTGTTTTAATTATTTTGTAGAGTAGGAGATAAGCTCAGAAAGGTCAACTGCCTTGCTCAAGGTCTAGAATCTAGTGAAGTCTGACCCCTTCTCCCCACCACCCTACTCCAGCAGTGACTTCCTCTGCTAATTGTATAATCGCACAAAGATGAGACCACATGTAGTGGACATTCACCTGCAGTCTTATGTGATCCTTCCTGATCTTCTTCCTTTGGAGAACTGCTTCTCCTCACTCTAAAGAACCAAATGGTACTGGTATGGGCTGCCAATCACTGTACCCCATCACCCTATCCTATTGGTTGGGTCCACCGCTGGGCTAACCTTAGTCCTCCAACCCCAGCTACAGTGATTGGGCTTCATGCAGACATATGTCAGGCCAATCAGGATCTTTCCAAAAGATTTTTCAGCCTGGGCTGATTGGCTAGAGCTCCCTTTATCCTCTGGTCAGGGGCTGTGAAGATGAAGCCCAGAAGAGTCTGAGGCCATGTTCTAAGCCCACGGGAAAAGCCCGCAACATTCACGATCAATCATCCAAAGGCCAGTTTCCGAATCCACCCCAAAGTTTTAGAATATTATACAGTAGATTTCTTTCCTGCCTAATACAGTTTGAGCTACGTTTCTGTCACTTTCAATAAAGATGCCCTGACTTAATACACAGAGGGATAAATAAAATCAGCCTCTCTCTTAGAAACCTCTTGTTGACCATTACTATCAAGCTCCTCCATCGCTTCCTCTCAATAATACACTTAAAAGAACCAAAAGAAAAACTACAGTGGTTGGAGCCTTTACTTACATCTATGTCCCTGTTGACCCTCTAGGGCAGAGTGGACAAAGAAAAGGTGGCTGGTATCCAAAAGAGTAGGGAGAGAACAAAAGGCCCAGATAACCTCTAATGAATAATAAATAATCCACATCTGAGAGTCAGCAGCAAACCGCACTCGTCCTGCTGGAAAAGCCTGGCAGAGTTATTCCTTAAAAAAAATAAAATTCGTCCAGCTTTAACTTCTAACAAGTGCACAATGCCTAAATTCCAAGTGACATGCAAACTCCTGGCTCAGCCTAGCCATCATGGTCCTCCAGATCACCTCTGCATCCCATCCACCCAGAGCCAATGCCAATGTCCAGCTCTACTCAGGCTGGTCTAATTTCTACAACCTGAAAACATACCGCTCCTCTCATGGCGAGGCCCCTGCTCTCGTCGTATCTACTCTTATTGTGCCCAGAACGTCCTCCTCCTTTCCCTCTGCGCACTTGCAGCACCTCTTCAACACCTAGCTCAAGCCCCAGTTCCTCCATGAAGCTTTCCTCGGCTTCTCCAGCAGACGATACTGTCTCCAATCTCTTAACTCTGGTAAAGCCAAGTCAGCCAGCTCACTAGGAAACTAAAGAGAGGCATGGAGGGGACAAGAAAGACACATTCAGCTCTGACCACACAGTGGACAGGGGCCAGAGGGCAATCATCAACTTCTGCCACTTCTGCCCCATAATAGAGGTCCAGCGTGGATTGGTTTGGGGAGCCCTCCACATTTAGATGGTAATTAGAGCCAGGAGGCAGGGATGCGAGTGTCTGGGGAAAGCGTATAGCATGCAGAGTTTTAAAAGGAGGAAAAGCCTGCTTGCAGGTCTATCACTCAACTGATCTATCTCACAATGTCACTCTCCTGAGTGTCCCATTCCTCCAAAGAGGCAGTGAGCTGCAGGCTGGAATTACATCCTACACATCCCTGTCTCTGTCCCCCCCCGCTGGACCAAGCAGAGGACCAGGCACTTGAGTCCTCCCGAGTCACATTCTGCCCTCCCAGTGGCTGAGGCGGGCAGCCTAGCATCCCCAGCCCCATCTCACAGATGAAGAAGCTGAGGCTCCCAGCCAGGAAGGGGCTCTCACTCCAGAGGCAGGTAGTCAAGGACCCTCAAGTGAGAAAACTCAGATGTTAGTAACTAAATCAAAGAGGAAAAACAAAGGATCCTGGTACAACTGTGGCCCTGAGTCATCCAGGGAAGAACAAGAGTTCCATCCTCTCACCACCACCAGCCAGGGCAAAGGTGACCACTTCTTCCTTACAGATCCAGGATTGGGACAAGGAAAGGCTACATAAGTCCACAGAGTTCCCCAATGCAGGAAATGGCCTGCAATTGTAAGGGGAAGGCCTAATCAGGCCACAGGAAAAAATGCCAAGACAGAATCAGGAGCGTGGGGCTTAGCCTCGACTCCCGGCTGCTTTCTACCCTATCCTCACACCTCACAGACAGGGGAACGGAACCCAGCATAAGGCAGAGATGACACCACTCATCTCCTGGGGTTGCCACACAATTAAGCGAGATATTAAGTATAAGATACAAAATGCCCAACAGCAATGTTATCATCAATCCTAGTACAGAAGTCCCTCTACCCCCTAAAACAAAACGGCACTGTACTTTCTTGTTCCCTTCATACTCCAGGCCTGAGAACGGTGGGTTATAAACATCTGGTTATAAACAACACGAGCAGAAGAGACTGCTCTGGTTTGGTTTGCTCACTTGCCCAGTACTACCTAGGACAGCTTCCTCCCCGTTCCAGACCCCAGGGAAGGGGCTGCTGGACATCATGTGCCTGCAGTACAGCAAACTCCCACAGCAGAGAGTGCCAGCCAGGGGATGGGCCTTCTGGAGCAGGGCCCCACACGGGGTGTGGAATCCACCAAGGTGATGGTGGCACCTCCTATGCAGAGTTGGTGACAAAGGGGCCTCCCCTTGATGCTATGCATCCTCAGGAAGCCAACTGGTTCCTCTCTCAGGTTCCCACAAGGGCCTTGCACTAAAGCCCACTTACAGACAGAGCTGTGGACCTGCCTGCAGAGTGGAAACCGCTGGAGAGAGCAAGGAGGCAGGACACAGTGCTGGGTTTCCCTGACTTTGGCTTCTTGGAGATGAGACAGGTGTTTCCACCCCTTCAACCACAGCAGCTCTATCATGCACTGCTTCCTGGCTAAGAGAAAAAATAAGTTGGCAAACCCCTGCACAGTAGTTCTTACTTTACAAAGGCCCCAACACTCTATCGCTTACTTACACATCACATCACCCTCTCCCCCAGAAGCTCTAGATGGCATCTTGCCGTATCAAACGCTGTCCTAATTTTTTTCTAAAGTATTAGCTAAAACAAACTTAAATTCCCCTTTGAAAATTATTTTCCTGAGGAGTTCATGATCCTCTGGCAAAGTTACAGAACTCTGCATTGTGATAAACCTAGAGTCTGAAACCACTGCCCTGAGGGATAAAATCCAAACCCTATTCCATCCCTTCCTTGAAGGTCAGGACCAGCTCCTGGAACTTTGACCCTGTGAGGCCCCACCTTGTCCACCAGGAATGAAAAGGGGAGGGACCTAATTAATGGCAATTTGTCCATCTATTCCAGAGATTAAAGCTAGCACTGATTCAAACACATCCCAATGAGGACTTGAGTCTGCACTCCAACTTCTGCGCTTCCTTGATAAACTTTCTCCTTCCAAGACAGACAGATGGATAGACAGACAGATAAAAGCAATTAAAAGAAAAAAAATTACCCCAGTGAGATTTCCCTCTGTCCTTATCCTCATGGCCACATCTGACAGCCCTTCTTAGCATCTTCCAAAGCACCATCCCAGGAGAGAATTGAGTTTGCCCAGAAACTCATATATAATCACAACTAGGGGACAGAAGGCAGGTGTGAGGGGCATAAATGCTAGAGTTGGAAACCCAAAGTGGAGACAGACGGGCCACCAAAGAAATGATGGGCTGCAGGCCAGAAGTTTAGGCTCTGTATGTCAGTTTCCTTCCCTATAAAAAGTGAGGTTGAGATGGCCAATATACACTGGAGCTGTTACCCGGAACAGCTTATAAAATCATCCCCTTAACAAGTGAGGCTTTTAACAGCCAAATAAACAGGTCTCATAGCCTTTGGCCTACAAGTTGCTAAGCACAGTCTGTCAGCCCTCTCGGATGGCTCTTAAAACAAGGAGAAGACGTTAAAAAGGTGGCAGTTGCTGCGTCCTGCCTCAAAATGTGTTCAATAAAACAATAAGTCATAATTGAAAACTCCTGGTTTTCAGTACTTTGAGCATTTTAACCACTCCAAGCCGGAGTTTTCTCTCTGGCGAAGTACGAATAATAGACAGCTCAGAGCGGTAACAAGTAAATGTGATAAAATGCAGGCGTGCCACAACAGTAGGTGCCTAATAAATGCTGGCTCTCTTCCTTCCTCAGTGGTAAGCCTTCTCCCTCAAGCTTCCTTCTCTAAAAGGCTGGCTTTCCACACTCCCCAACCATGCCAGGCCAAGACTACCACCTGTCACAAACTCCCAGCAGTACCCCCCCCCCCCACACACACACACACTCACAAACCCATCACCCACCACCCAAGGGAACCAGCCACCACTTTCCCCCCTCAGGCAGCTCAGTACCTTCAGGGAGGGATCTGAGCCCCAGCAGCCACTACTAGGATTTTCCCATGGTGCAATGCAACTTCCCCAACTTTTCCGGGTCCATAGTTTCCAAAGAAACCTACCAGGCACTGTGCATAATCAACCACAAGTCTGAGTGAGCACACAGATTTGAGCTCTGGGCAGAGGGAGATGTGAGAGCCACAAAGTGAAAAGACACCAGTGGTCCTGCAAGGAGAAGACAGGGCCCAAAACTCAGGAATACCAGTCCTGGCGTTGGTTCCATTCTTCTAGACTGGGTCATTGATTAAAGGCTAGCAGAGGCTCCCAAAGGCCTGGCGGATGGTAAAGAGCCTTAAAAAAGGGACTGACGGACATCCCTCCGAGGTCGCCGCGCGGCTGGACCTAGTGGTCTCGGGAGGACCCTGCTGCCGTGGCACCTGGGAGGGTCAAGGCCTGCAGTGCCGGGCATTGTTCACAGCAACGGCCGGACTGCGGGAGGGAGGAGGTGTGAAGCAGGGGTCCACGCATCACCCTCTCGCCCCGAGACGGGCTAAAGGAGGGAAGGTTCCACGCGTGGCCAGCGCCAGGTAGACTGATGGCCCTCGTGCGTTCCCCCTCGGAGAGCTGGAGAGAGAAGTCGTGGACGGCAGGTCCGAGAGGCCGGGGCAGGGTGGCACTCACCGGCGCCCTCGGCGGGCTGCGGCGGTCCGGCGACGCCGTTCAGGTAGAGAATGGGCAGCAGGTGAGGCTGCGTCTTCTCCAGCGCCGCCCGCAGGTCCTGGAAGTGGTCCCGCTCCTTGGCCAGGAGTAGCTTGAGCAGCAGCTCCGCCTTGGCGCCTCCCGCCTCCTCGTCCAGCTGCCGCCGCTCGCCGGGGCTCAGCGCTCCGGCGGCCTCGAGCAGCCCGAGCACCGCCTCCACCTCCGTCATGGCCTGGGCCAGGCTCTGCTGGCACTGGGCGAGCAGCTCCCGGCGCTGGGGCTCCATGGTGGCGGGCCGCCCCGCCCCGCCCCGCCGGACGGCTCCGGGGCTCGAGGCCGGCGGGCGCGCGGGCGGGCTGCGGCGGCGAGAGGCCCCGCGGCGCCTCGGGGCGGCGAGCGCCCGGCTGCGGCCCTAGCGCACTGGGGGCCGCGCAGCGCCGGGGGCCATGGGCCGCGGCCTGGGCGGGCTGGGGGCCCGGGCGGCGAGCGGCGCTCAGCAGCGGCCGCCTCCCGGGCTCAGGAGCGCAGCCATGTTGGCTGCAGCGGCGGCGGGACTGAAGAGGAGGAGGAGGAGACGGAGGAGGAGAAGGAGGAGGCGGAGGTGGGGACGGCGGCCGGGGCGCGCCCCAAGGCCCGGCTCCAGCCGGGCATGCTCCCCCGCCCCCTCCGCGCCGCCGCCGCTCCCTCCCCGGCCCCGCGAGACAACTCGCCCCGAAACCCCGGCCCCGGCGCCGCCCCCAGCCAAGATCCCAGCGCCGCGGGGAAAGCGGCCAGGCCGGGTGCGCCAGGCCCCCGACGGCTCCGACCCGGCTCGGCGGCCGCCTCGGCTCGGCCCGGCCCGTGCGCCCCGGTCCGGTTCACCGGGGCCCCGCGGCGCCGCCCGCTCCGCCGTGGCCCGAGCCCCGCCCCGCCGCCCTCTCCCCTCCGCCCGGCCCTCCCTCAAGCGCCAGGGCGGCCGGCCCTCAGGGGATGGGCGAAGGGGAGGGGTCCCCGCCCCCGGCCCGCCTGGAGGCGGGGACGGCGCGCTCGCCTGCTCTGCGGGTCCCCGAGGCCCAAGCGCCGCCGGGCATGGGGCACACGGAGCTGGGGGCCCCGCGGGAAGCTCCCAAGCTATTGGAGACCCCCTCAAGCAAAGCCCTGCCCCCAATCCAGGAACTCTTTTATAAAGAATTTCCCAGTATAATCTCCTGAGACTCAGTTAATCAGGATCTTTCCCCTCACCCCCATTTTAGGTGAGTTGGTCCTGAGTCTAAAGAGCATTGGATGTTGAGGGGAGGAGGGGATGTGTTGCTGGATGAGGAGGAGAGGTGGGGGTCTGCAGTGGAGCCGTCGATGTTTTTGGCAGGAGAGGTGCCCTCCTCCCTATATGGCACTCTCAGATTCTAGCTAGTCTCGAGAAGGTAAATCAATGGGCTATGGAAACCTTGCCTCCCTGATGCGCTCAATGAGGATCTTCAGTTCGGATCCAAGTCCAAGAACGTCTGCCTTCCATCACAGCCCTTTGTGGACACTTACCTCCCGACTGCAGGAGGAGGTCCTTCGAAGCTAGAATCAACGGGTCGCTCTCAGTAACCCCACCGCGCTAGTGTCGAGAGGGATCCCAGCGCCATTGCAGACGTCTGTGCTGGAATGAGTGAAGCTTGTTTACAAGCACTGGGGCCACAGGTGCTTTTTCTACTGACGCTGTCACTCCCCCCCCCCCCACACCCTCCCCCCCCCCCCCCCCCCCCCCGACAACTCCTCTCCTCCAGCCAAAAGCAAAGCTTACTACAAGATTCTGCTTCTTTAAGGAGAGGAGTCGCTTTTATTTAATGGAAACAAACTCGATATAGTGGTTAAAACAAGAGTACCAGAATTTGCACTTCAGTTTTGAATTTCCCTGTAAATAGCTGCACAAGCTGGGAGCAAATCAATTACCCCGACTGATCTCAGTTTTCTCAGGAAAACCGGGTGGAGAGAGTATATTCTTTCAGGCGTTGTTGTCCTTGAGTTCGTGAATAAGCTCCAGGGTATCAGTGAAGCTTTTGAAATTATCTGAACTTTTTTGTGGATGTGTATTATTTTTCTGGGATGGAGGTCCATAGCTTTCATCAAACTCTTAAGGCCTCCATGACCCAAATGGCGGAACTAAACTCTTTTAAGAACTAAACCCTGCTCAGATAGTCCGGGCTTCTGTGGCTGGGCAAGGTTCTAAGGGAGGGTAAGGCTGGCTATTGGACAGTGCCAGGGATCTAGACAGGCTCTCTAGCTGTCCCGCCCCCTCCTCCCTCTGAGAGATGGTTCCCCCTTCTGGCCACCATTTCCTCTACAGCAAGTGCAGAGCCTAAATCACCCACAGAGGCATCCACCCTTAACGTGGACCTCTGTTCTTAGCTGGATTAACCAGAAATCTAGGGTGTGGAAGAACAGGAGAGGAGAAGTTGTAGGTTAATTTGGTTTATGGTTGGAATCAACTGTGGGTAAATCCCGGATCCAAAGGCTGCCTGAGACAGGAAGGGGCAGGAGGGAGCCATGGTCTCCCAGTAACTTCTTTTTTTTTTTTTTTTGAGGAAGATTAGCCCTGAGCTAACATCTGCTGCCAATCCTCCTCTTTTTGCTGACGAAGACTGGCCCTGAGCTAACATCCATGCCTGTCTTCCTCCACTTTATATGTGGAACACCTACCACAGCATAGCTTGCCAAGTGGTGCCATGTCCACACCCGGGATCCGAAGCAGCGAACCCTGGGCCACCAAAGCAGAACGTGCACACTTAACTGCTGCGCTACCGGGCCGGCCCCTCCCAGTAACTTCTAAAAGGATGGTGGGGGACATGTGTGTTTCACCCCTGGAAGCCTTCTCCGGAACCAGTGAGGAAGCCCATTTGCTAAGAGTGCTTTCTCCCAGGGGCTGTACAGTGACAGACATTACTTTCAGCAAACCCATTATTGGAAACTCTGGGGTTTTATCAAAACATAAATTCTAAAGGAAATCATTTACTTTATAAACACATTCAACTTTAGGATTCCTTTAACCTGTCACCTTGGTGTGACCTTGTATTTCTGTAGCATTTTATACCTGTTAGGGCACATTCCCACACACTATCTCCTTTGTGCCCTGTTCTGGGTTGAATTGTATCCCCCCAAAAGATACCTTCAAGCCCTGACTCCCAACACCTGTGAACGTGACCTTATTTGGAAATAAGGTCTTTGCAGATACAATCAAGTTAAAGTGAGGTCATGCTGGATTAGGATGGGCCCCAATTCAGTGACTGGTGTTCTTATAAGAAGAGGGAAATTTGGACACAGTCACACACACAGTGTGTGTCTTCACAGGACAATACATGTGAAGATGGAGGCAGAGGTTGGAGTGATGTGTCTACAAGCCAAGGAGTGCTAAGGAGTGCCAGCAGCCACCAGGAGCTAGGAGAGGGGCCTGGAACGGACTCTCCCTCAGAGCCTCCAGAAGAAACCAACCCTGCCGACACCCTGACTTTGGACTTCTGGCTTCCAGAACCGTGAGCTAGTAAATTTCTGGGTTTTTTTGCTTGAGGAAGATTAGCCCTGAGCTAACATCCGTGCCAGTCTTCTTCCACTTTGTATGTGGGTCGCCACCATGGCATGGCTAACGAGTGGTGTAGGTCCACACCCAGGATCCAAACCCACGAATCTGGGCTGCCAAACCAGAGTGCACTGAACTTAACCACTACATCATGGGACTGGCCACAAATTTCTGTTGTTTTAAGCTCCCCAGTTTGTGGTAATTTGTTACGGCAGCCCAGGGAAACTAATGCAATCTCACCATAATGCGGGACAGATGAAAGACAAAGATGGGTGTCCCCATTTTACAAATCACCCTCTCACCTCACTCTTCTACTGGGTAAGAATTTCGCTATAGATTTACCTACCTTTCCTCTTTTCTTCTAATCATAGAAAAAGAGGGCCCCTTCTCCTTGAGAACAGCACTCTCATGCTCTGGATACAATCCTTACACACCCCTCACACACACACTCACATACACACATACTCACATGCACATAGTCTTACCAGTCTCCCTCTGGTATGACTCAGACCTTCCTCCCCTTTGTCAGCAAAGAGGCCCGGGTCTCCCCATTCTCAAAGGCCCGGCTGCCCTCTCTCGTGTCCTCAGGAAAGAACCACTGCCTGACACTGGGACCTCCACATGCTCATAGACAGCTTACTTCTTGATTAGTGCTTTGCAGTCCAGCTTCTGAGTACAACTTCCCACAGAAAACTGCTCTCCGCCCATTAACCTCCTGGTGCCAGCTGGGGCCTCCCCTTTACACCTCCTCTAACTCTGCCCTACTGCACCCCACCTTGTTCTCCCTCTAACCCTTGCTTCTCCCACAGCTCCTTTCTCTCCACCTTGACTCTTCATCCCTCTTGTCTCCCCACACTCCCTCCCTCCTAAACGGTAATCACTTTGGAGCTAGACAGATCTGAGCTCAGATCCCAGTGCTGACACTCACTGGCTGTGTATCCCTGGGCTAGTTACTGTTCTGAGCCTCAATTTCTGCACCTCGAAATTGGCAATAAACCTCACCCTTTGGTAGGGTAATTAGGAGAATTCGATGGCAGGCCTTATATGCAGCCTGAGCACAATGCCTGGGATCTGGCAGGCATATAACCCCCTAATGTAGTGCTTGAGCTGGCAACTTCTGCAGTCAGAAGGCCTGATTTAAATAGTGGCTTTGCATCTTATTAACTGGGTAACGTTGGGTAAACCTCTCTGTGCCTCAGTTTCCTCATCTGTAAAATAGGGGTATTCATAACAGGATGAAAGTAGTTAGTGCTCAGTCAATGGTGGGTGTCACTGTTCTTTTGGCTTCTGCTCTCTCATCCATCTAAGAGGAAGGCCTCTCTGCAGCATGTAGCAACAGTTTTTGAGCAGATGATTCCAGGTCCCTGAATGAATGGTTGTGGACTCCAGCTGAAAGACTTCCATTTCACTTGTATTTACATGGCAGGTGAGGGCAGGGGCCCCTTCTACTTGGTTCTCTGCTGTATACCCCTAGCACAGCGCCTGGCATGTGGTAGGTGCTCATAGATATTTTTTAATTAATAAGTGAATATGTAAATGAATGAACAAACTAAAGAGGTTTGCATTGAGGCCTCATTTCAAAAGTAATATCTGCTAGAAATGGAAAGATGGGGAATGAGAGCACCTGAGAAAGGAGCAGCATGAGAAGCAAAGTGAGAGAGGTTCACACAGTCTCTCAGATGCCCCAGGACGTGGGCGGCAGGTTGGGAGCTCAACAGAGGTAGCTGAACTCCACCCACTGTGGAGCAGCCACCCTTGGAGGGCTAAGTACCAGGCCCCCCACCCTCTCTTGCCTCGCCCTGTGTACAAGCTTGGCCCACCAGAGCCTGTTGAAGATGCCCCTGCTCAGAAATCCATCCCCTAGTTAATGTAGTCCTGAGGGCCGGGCCTCCTCCAGGTTTCTGCAAGCACAGTACTGCCAGAGAGCATTAACCCTTTGATTCAGAGCGTATTCCAACTTAGATGTTACCTGCTTTAGGAAGCCAGACTGACCTCCTCTTGAAAGGGCTGTCTGCTCCTTGCTCTCATTGCAACTTTTTACCTCCTCTTTATTAATATTTAAAAACGTGTATTGTTGGTGCAGCCCACCCAGGGCATAGCACTCTCGCTTCCACAGCCCAGGTTCGAGAGTTTGGAACCCCAGGCACAGACCTACCCCACTCACCAGCCATGATGTGGTGGTGAACCACATACAAAATAGAGGAAGATTGGCACAGAGCTCTATTAATAACTCTCATCACCACATCATGTTAGCTCAGGGCCAAATCTTCCTCAAGTAAGAAAAGAGGAAGATTGACAACAGATCTTAGCTCAGGGTGAATCTTCCTCAGCAAAAAAAAAAAAAAAAAAAAAGTCTATTGTTAAAATTGTCAACTTACTTTCCTATATCCCTGTGGTAGGCAGAGTGCACTCTCCTAAAGATGTCCATGCCCTAGTCCCCAGAACCTGTGAATATGAAATACGTTATATTACATGGCTAAAGGGACTGTGCAGATGTGATTAAAATTACAGACTTTGAAATAGGGAGAGCAGCCTGGATTATCCAGGTGGGTCCAATCTAATCGCATGAACCCTTAAAAGCAAAGAATTTCTCCAGCTGCAGGCAGCAGATGGGGAGGTCAGAGAGATTCCAAGCAGGGGAAGGACTTGACTTGCCGTTGCTGGCTCTTACTGTATAAGCCCACATGCAGGGCCAAGAGAGAGGCTTTAGGAGTGAAGGGCAATCCCCAGCTAACAGCCAGCAAGGAAATAAGGACCTCAGTCCTGCAATAGCGAGGAACTAGATTCTGCCAATGGCCTGAATGAGCCTAGAAGCAGATTCTTCCCACAGCCTCCCGATCAGAGCCCAGCTGGCTGACACCTTGAGTTGAGCCTTGTGAGACCCAGTTAAGCCAACATGGACCCACAGCGCTGTGAGATGCTACATGTAGGTGGTTTTAAAGATTTTTTGTTTTCCCTTTTTCTCCCCAAAGTCCCCCGGTACATAGTTGTATATTTTTAGTTGTGGGTCCTTCCAGTGGTGGCATGTGGGACGCCGCCTCAGCGTGGCCTGGTGAGCAGTGCCATGTCCAAGCCTAGGATCCGAACCGGTGAAACCCTGGGCTGCTGAAGCAGAGAGGGCAAACCCAACCACTCAGCCACGGGGCCACCCCTGTAGGTTGTTTTAAAGCTCTAAGTTTGTGGAAATTTTGTTATGGCTACAATAGAAGGTCCCCAAAGACGATGAGCTCTGCTTGAACGGGAGCAATATTAATTTGTCCACTGTCAAGCTCTGAGCACCTACCATAGTGCCTGCCACTGGTAGGACTCAAAAACCCCTGTTGTGTGAGTGAATGGAAACCTAGTCTTCCACCAGGACTTGCTTTTGGGGTAACTATTTATGGCATCTTTGAAAAACAGAATCCAGTTCTCCACCACTGATTGGAGGGGGAGTTTTCAAATGAAGATACCTAGAAACTGGGCCTTCTCTGCAGAGTGAGTGAGCCGGGGCCCAAGGGGCTCTGACCCTGGACTTTATGTCCTGATGGATAAGCAACAGCTGTTCCCTGGAGAAACAGATCCTGGTGTGTGGCGCCTTTGGGAGTAAACAAGGCTGCCTTCGAGAATGTGTGTACGTGCACAGCGTGTGTGCATGTGTGAGCATGTATGTGCACACATGCACAGTAAGAGTGTGAGGGCGTTGTGAGCAGGAGCGGGTCTATTTCAGTGTGAGCGTCGGTGTCTGTGAGTACAGACTGCACTAGTATGAACACTTGGATGTGTGTGACTGGAGAAGCAATCCTTTCCAGGATCATTTCTCCCTCCTACTCTGGAAATTGCAGGTGGCCCAACATAGAAGATGTGACACTTAAAAGGATTTCCTTGAAGAGTTCCTTAAAAGAATGAACTCCCCCAGGATGCTGAAAATGGAATTCTATTTATGAAAACGCCATGTTTCCCACAATTTTTAGGAATTTTATGACATTGAAATGAACTATACCTGTTAGAAAAAAATTAGTTTAAGCTTGGCTCTTGGTAGCTTCGGAAATCATGAAGTCATTTTTCTTCAGACTGCTCGTGTTCTTGGTACAGGAATAGCCCAGAAGCAAATGCCGTCAGATTTTAAAACAGGAAATCTGAGAGAGGCCTGTATCTAGTAATGAATCTTGCCCAGAGTGCCAGGACAGGGCAAAATTCTGAGATCAGAGATTCATATTCTAGGAAGGGATTAATTTATGATTAACAAATAATTAACAACTGTTTATTGAGTGTCTACTGTGTGCCAGGCATTAGGCTAGGGCCTGAGGCATCCCACCTTGTTTTGCAAATGAAGAGCAGGAAAGTTGCTTGCCCAAAACTATACAGCCAATTACTGTCAGAACTGGGCCAAGAACTTAAGTTCATCACCTCAGTTCACTGCTCCCTCTACTCCAGCCCATGCCCTCCTTTGGAGTCCTCGAGTTCAGCTTTTAGTTCCCCCAGTACCCACCCAAACTGCAGCAATCCTGCAAGGCTTATGCCCCAGCTCCTCCCCTTTATCCCTTCTTCCTGTTAGAATGCTCTTAAGGTGTGACTCTTCTCCAGAAGTTAGTCTAAAGTCACATTTGGAAGGGATCTGATACTATATGATAATATCTTCCTGGTTACTTCTCCCAAAGGACCCATAGTTTGACAACAACGATGCTGAACCTCAGGTCTGAGCAGCTTTCCCGTGAATCCTAGTGGGTCAGGACTGGCCAGCATAGTCTTCCATCCATTGTTCAGAACACTATACTACTCCCTCACTTCCTCAAGAGTCCCAGCTAGCTCCCCATTACCTACAGGACAAAGTGCAGCTCTTTAGCTAGACCCCCAAGGCTTGCTGTCTTCTAACTTTATCTCCTATTAACCCCCACCGCCCCCACCCCCACCCCCCAGTGCTCCAGTGACCAACCCTCTCCATCTCCCCTTGGAGACCATTCCTCCTGGCTCCTCTTTACCTGCCCAAACCCCTCTCATCATTTAGGGCCAGGAAACCCTCCTGCTGACCTCACCTTCCCCTGCCCTGAACTGCAGAGTGCTGATACTTTGAATCACTTTTCCCCCTGTTGCCATTATCTGTTGCCTCACATCATTCATGAGTGTCCCTGGGAAACAGGGAAACACACTGGAGACAGCGACCTTGCACTGTTATTTTTCTCATATCCCTCACAGTGCCTGGGATAGTGGAGGCCTGGAGCAGACACTTCAGAAGTACTTGAGGACTGCAAGAACCAAGGCAAGGGAAAGTGGGACAAAGGGGAGCTAGCGCCTTTTCATCCTTTAGGTCTCAATTTAAAGGTCACTTCTTCAGAAGCCCACCTAGTCCTAGCATCTCCCCAAATTATCAGAATTGGCTTCTATTCCCTTTGAGCAGTAATTTTCTTTTCTGGCACTCATCACATTTTGCATTACTTTTTATGTGACTGTGGTTAGTGATGGCCTCCCACTGGACATAAGCTCCACTGCACCCCTGGCCGGTTCACCTCTGTATCCCCAGCATCTAGCCTGATGAATGATAAAGGCTCAAAACTATTGGTTGGAAGACTGAATTAGAGAAGGAGAGGAGATGACCTGCTTCTGGTGCCCAAAATTGAGCTCAGGAACTCCCTAACGGAGTACTTCCGTCTCTCTAGTCTAGACCAGAGAATAGTCTGAGAGGATCAGTGTCTCTGGGGTTCCTACAACCCCAGCCACAGAGCAAACTGTGACCGTTCCTCTTCCTGAGTGCTAAGTACGTGCCAGGCACTTTACTGAATGCTTCTCCTGCAGCCCTCAGTCACTCTCCAATACACCGATTGGCGGTAGGTACTGTGAGCAGCTCCATTTTACAGGTGAGGGACCTGAGGCTCAGCATTCCTGCCCTCCCAGCGCTAATGTGTCTCCCATCTCACAGGGGAGAGAATCTCTAGTGCCAGGGAGTGGCTGAGAAGCCTCAGGTGAGCTTTTGAAGATGCATCAAATCTACCCCTGTCTTGAAAGGAGTGAAATCCAGCTGCTGGAGAACAAGCTAGAAATTAACAGTTGTCTTATCTGTGCAGACACATGTAAATCAGATGTAAATAGACCCACAGCCCAGTTAGACTCTTGGAGGTGGAAAGAATGAACCCAAGCCAGAAACAGCATGTTAGAAGGGGCAGTGCAGCTTGAGAACTCTGGTTTGGGTACATCAGAAATTCACCTGGGCTCCACCCCTTCCAGGGCATTCAAAGTCATTTTTCACAGACATTCACTCAATCGTCTCTCCCATCCCCCACATAGTGGTAACAAAGCCTCTAGTCAACGCAGAGGCTCAGAGAAGCAAGTCAACCTGCTCAGGATCACAAAGATGGAAAAGTGATGGAATTGTGGTTAGCATCAATGGCCTTAGGAACAACTCCCTACATTTGTCGGCAAGGCTGCTGTCTCTAAGCAAACCTCCTTTGTGTGGAAGCAGCAGCTAAAAAAAACAGCTGCTGGATGGAACACTGGCCTGCAGCTTTCTGCCAGGAAGCATCAGCTCTGTGCAGTTCTGGGGGAGCTGTTCCTTGGTGGGAAAGCCCCTCCCTGGAGGCCTCATTTAGGCAAGCATAGTCACACAGGGTGTTCATGCATCAGCAGCAGTAGGCCCCGCAGAGGTGACTGCTGGAGTGCAAGGCCGTGAAGACCTCTGAGAGACTGAATATACAAATGGACAATGGCCAGGCTGTATATAAAAATAGAACTCTGACCCACAATCTGAAGCAACCAGTTCAGAGAGCCAACCAGTCTGTCTGTAGCAACCAGGCCAGGAAGCCAAAGAACCACCTCTGGAACAATCGCCCTAAATGGCCAGAACTTCACATGGACAGCTTCCCTAATTCCCGCATCCACTTGCAATTTAGGACCAACTGGAGAAAGCCAAGTATGCTCCCCTAACTGATCAAACAGGATGCCCCACTGCTAGTTAACCTGCCTCCAACTTCCCCATGCCTCCAGCCTCCAGTGAGAGAGTACCTGAAGTCTGCCCTTTTTTCCACTATAAAACTTTACCACTTCTCTATACACATCAAAAGCACATGGTGGTGGCTGATGCCCTTGCTACAGCAAACTCAGAGTAGATATCCTCTGTTTATTTTCATTTGGGTGGTTTTCATTGATTTCCGCACCTCCTAATTGTCTAATAGCTTTGTGACTCAATTTTCTTACATGTAAAATAGGATAATCACTCTGGGCATAAACCTTTTGGGAGGAAACTGCCTTGGGTTGCAGGGAGCCTCCTGATATTCCTCCCCTCCCCGGGTCACCTCTGATCTCAATTCAGCAGCCACATCCACCACGCCCCTCTTGTTCTGAGCACACCTGGGTGTGCTCATCACACGTCCAGTTCCTGCATTGTTCTCAAGGGGGAACCTGAAGCCCAGGCAGGAAAAGTGCCTACTTACCCAAGCTCCTCTCCTCCGGAGGCCCCTGAGAAACCAGTCTTGGTCTCCAGTTGCTCCCCTGTACTCCCACCCTCCGAAGGCAAGCACATGAGCCTTCTCAGGAACTCCACAGATGTTGGCTGATACGTATGGGGAAACCGAAGCAGGCTAAAGACAGTGAAGGTGCGCCCAGGAGTGAGCTGCCAGGAGCCATAGAAGCCTCCCAACCGGGGCAGGCCAGTTGTTGGTCCGCGGAGCTCTGCCCTCTGCGGGGGGTTTTCCTCTTTGGTTGCGGAGTGCCCCACCCAGCCTCTCTGAGCCTCTTTTATTTGGGGAGGCTGGCTGGCTCCAGAGGAGTCCCTTCTTTCCTGAGGTCGGCTCCACCCAGGGCTGGTCCCACCTTCTCATCACAAGACAAAGGCAATGGGGAACACAATTGCAATAGTTACCATTCTTTTTAGCTCTTGGCCATGCAGTATTCTAACAGCTTCACATGTATCAACTCTCTTAGTCCTCAGAACAACCCTCTAAAGTGTGTACCATTATCCTGTCAACTTCACCAGTGGGGAAACTGAGTCACAGAGAAGTCAAATGACATGCCCAAGGTCACACAACTAGCAAGTGGAACAGCGATGATAACCCAGATCCAGAGATGAGGTCTTCACAGCCTCACTGTACTACCTCTGAACATTTGCAAATGAATACCCATCACTAATAGAAGAATCTTTGGGGGTTTCAAAGTTGGGAGCAAGATTCATTTACGTTCCAGAGAAATTCTGGGTTCTCTCTCATGTATTCTTAGTTCATTTTGTTTCCACAAACATTCATTAACCCCAAGAGAGGGACTGAGGGGCAGAAGCGAATGTAGCTCCTCCACCTCAGGCCTAGAACTTTTCTAGGAATGAGGTGGCCACCCTGCTAATCCCCCAGCAGCCGCGTCAGGGCCTCCTAAATGGTGACATGTCTCTTCCATTCAGAAGAGAGCAGATGGGGCCGGCGCGGTAGCGCAACGGTTAAGTGCCCACGTTCCGCTTCGGTGGCCCAGGGTTCACTGGTTCGGATCCTGGGTGTGGACATGGTACCGCTTGGCAAGCCATGCTGTGGCAGGCGTCCCACGTATAAAGTAGAGGAAGATGGGCTGTTGTTAGCTCAGGGCCAGTCTTCCTCAGCAAAAAGAGGAGGATTGATGGCAGATGTTAGTTCAGGGCTAATCTTCCTCAAAAAAAAAAAAGAAAACCAATAAATATTTTAAAAATATTTTTAAAAAAAGAAGAGAGCACATGTACGATCACTAGACAATTACTGTGACACCCGAAGGGTGAGTCTGACATCCAGATTCCTGGGCCACAGACCTGCCAGGCCAGGCCCTCCAGGGCAGAGGCCTGAGAACCTGAATCTGTAACCAGCACCCAAGTGAGTCTTAGTCATCTGGGAAACAGTGAACCTAGAACCAGGAGTCTCTGAAGCCCCTTTCCAGCGATGGTCAATGCGGCCTGCATTCAAAGCGTGGAGAGCTTTACACTGACTTGCTTAGTGGCCCTAACCAGCACTCCCCAGAGCCTCTGCTAATGGGATAGGCAGTGGGGGATACAGAGCTGCAGGAATCGCCGCAGGTAGATCCCTCCCCAGCTCCGGAGCTCCTACCTCTATTAGAACCCAGGGCCTAAAGGTGCAGGGCCAGTGAGGCCACGCTGCTGGGGACTTGTCTGTCTCCCCCAGACTCCGAGTGCAGGAGGAAAGAAGCCAGGTTTGTTGACTCTTATAGGCTAACCCCCTCCTGTCGCCCCCTCCCTCCTGCTGACACTTTGGAGACTTTCAGTAATTGTCAGCTGAATGAATAATGACAGAGGGAGACAGACATGTTAATAGCTCACAGTAATTCAGGCAGAATGGAGTAAGGGCTAAATGGTGGAGTGACTCATTATTGCTGACGGGGAAGGAAGAGGGGCAAAGGCATCCATCCTCTCTCCCCTGCTCTGTCAAAGCAGAGACCAAGCTCTTCCCCGCTCCCGTCTCTCTAACATTTGGAAGAGAGCAGAATAGAATATGTATAGTTTAAAGAAAAGAATAATTCCAAAGCAAATGCCCCCTCTCCTGCCCCCACCCCCAGGGTTAGAAAGAGAACCTTTCAGAACCCCAGAAGCCTCCTGTGCTCCCCTCTGTGACAGCCCGTCACCCCATCTCTTCCCCTCTTCCAACCTCTGTCCTGAATCTGGTGGGAACCATTTTCTTGCTTTTCTTTGTAGTTTGGCCATGAATGTGTATGTCACTAGGCACCACATGATCTAGAGTTGCCTGGTTTTGAATTTTCTGTGACTGCGTGTTTTCTTCTGTGGCTTGCTTCTTTTGTGCAACATGACTTTTTGGAGTTTGGCTCATGTCGGTACTCATGGTGGTAGTTCACTTTTTCTCACTGCTACATGGTGATCCTATTGTGTAAACAGCCCCAATTTACTTAGCCATTCTCCTATCCATGGTTATTAGGACTGTGTCCAATCTTTGGTGATTACCAATAATGCTGCTGCACGTGACTCCTAACACATGTAAATGAATCTCTAATATATTAAGGGGAGTTGCTGGGTCATGGGGTATGCCATTTTAACTTTACCAGGTAATGCCTAACTGTTTTCTGAAGTGTTTGCACCTGCTTCCAGGCATTCTCACCTGGAGCTCATCTCACTCAATGGACCAGGGTGGTCTCTCTAAAACAGGCCTGTAAGACCAACTGAACTTCCTTGGTTTCATCAGGCTGAGAGTTTGGGGGAAGCTGAAGGCAAAATGGTTCAGAGAGGCCACCAAAGGAAATAAGCCCAAGGTTTATTGGCCACTTTGACAGTTTAGATTATGTTTTGCTGTGAGTGACAGAAACCTCACAATAACAGCAGATTAGACGTAATAAAAGTATACTGCTCTCCCACGTAAATGGAGACCACAGTTAGCCACCCAGGCTGCTACAGTGCTCCATGGTATAGATGCCTTCCATCTTGTTCCACTCTCCTCTGCACATGGCTTGAGCTGCTTCAACTCCCAAAAGGCTGCTTGAGCTCCAGCCATCACATCTATATTTTAGCCAACAAGAAGAAGAAAATAAAAAGAAAGTTTCACACTTTCTTTGAATACACTTTCAGAAAGTCACATAAGGCACTTGATTTTACATCCCAGTGGCCGGACTTAATCTCATGGATGTAACTAACTGCAAGTGATACTAGGAAATATAGTCTTTGTTCTTATTGCCCCTATGCCCAGCTAAAAGCTGGGAGTTCTATCATTGCCAAAGAAGAGAGCATGGATTTGTAGGACAATGAATAATCTCTGCCATAGATACTGTTGCTTAGAAGTGAATTTCTAAGCAGGTCTGCCTAATATCCTTGCTACACAAATAAACACACACATATGTATCCCACAACACAAAATGTTGGCAAGCAAAATACATATTTAACAGGGTCACATCCTTAAACATTGCAAGTTATACTGTCTGTTCACCTAGGAAACTGTGGTGCCCACATGGCCAGTTTTAGCATAAGTTTTTTTTCCCCCAGTTATAGTCTTCTTTTTTTTTTCTGCTTTTTCTCCCCAAATCCCCCCAACTATGTAAAATATACATAGTTGTATATTTTAGTTGTGGGTCCTTCCAGTTGTGGCATGAGGGACACCACCTCAGCCTGGCCTGATCAGTGGTGCCATGTCTGTGCCCAGGATCTGAACCGGCGAAACCCTGGGCCACCGAAGCAGAGTGCGAGAACTTAACCACTCAGCCACGGGGCTGGCCCCATATGCTCATTCTTGATTGCAGCACTTTCCAACAAGTATTCAGCACTTGTCACTGGCACCTATCATGTGCTGGGCATTATGTGGCATGGCTGTGTCCCTGTCCCACTGCCCAGCTAGATCTGGATATGTTGGTGGAAGGAATTGTGTCTCTCTTTTTAAAAAAATTTAAAAATTATTATTATTTTAATTGTACTAAAATATTCATTACATAAAATTTACCATCTTAATCACTTTTAAGTATATAGTTCAATAGTGTTAAGTATTTTCACATTGTTGTGCAACCAATTGCCAGAATTCTTTTCATCTTGCAAAACTGAAACTCTGTACCCATTAAAGAACATCTCCCCAGGCCCCACCCCTTGGCCACTGCCCTTCTGCTTTCCATCTGTATGAATCTGACTGCTCTACATACATCTTATCAGTGGAATCATACAGTGTTTGTCTTTTTTGTGACTGAGTTACTTCACTTAGTATAATGTCCTCAAGGTTCATCCATGTTGTAGTGTATGTCAGAATTTCTTTCCACAGGGCTGGCCTAGTGGTGTAGTGGTTAAGGTCGCATGCTGCACTTCTGCGGGCTGGGGTTTGTGGGTTTGTATCCCGGGCACAGACCTGCACATCGCTCATCAAGCCAAGCTGCAGCAGCATCTCATATACAAAATAGAGGAAGACTGGCAGAGATGTTAGCTCAGCGACAATCTTCCTCACCAATAATAATAATAATAATAATAATAATAATAATAATAATAATTTCCTGCCTTTTTAAGACTGAATAATAGTCCATTGTATGTAAATACCACATTTTGTTTATTCATTCAATCCGTCCATGGGCACATAGGTGGCTTCCACCTTTGGCTATTGTGAATAATGTTGCTATAAACATGAGTGTCCAAATATCTCTTTGAGACCCTGCTTTCAATTCTTTGGGGTATATGCCCAGAAGTAGAATTGCTGGATCATATGGTAATACTATGTGTAATATTTTGAGGACCCTTCACACTGTTTTGCACAGTGGCAGCACCATTTTACATTCCTACCAACTGTGCACAATGGTTCCCATGTCTCCAGATCCTTGCCAACACGTCATTTTCTGGGGGTTTTTTTTGCTTTTTGTGTTTTTTAAATAGTAGTCATCCTATTGGATGGGAGGTAGGTAACTTTTTTTTTAAAGAAAAGTTTTATTTATTTTATTATATTTTTTTCAGGAAGATTAGCCCTGAGCTAACATCTGCTGTCAATCCTCTCTTTTTGCTGAGGAAGACTGGCCCTGAGCTCACATCCATGCCCATCTTCCTCTATTTTATATGTGGGATGCCTGTCACAGCATGGTGTGCCAAGCAGTGCCACGTCCGCACCCAGGATTCAAACCGGTGAACCCTGGGCTGTGGAAGCAGAACGTGCGAACTTAACCGCTACGCCACCAGGCCAGCCCCTGAGGTAGGTAACTTTTAAAAAATTCCTACTAAATGAGCCCAGACCCTGGCATATCAGAGTGTTTATGGAGTGAATGAATGAATGAATGAATTCGACCACAAGTGAATGAATTATTTTTTCTCCAGGATTTCTTCCATGAATAGTCTCCAATAGGCTGATGTCTTGTCCAAGGTCAAGAGCCTGAATTTGAATAGTTTGACTGCAAGACCGCAAACTCTCTACAAAACGGTAGCTTTCCTCTGACCCCCAAGGGGTTTGTTCCTGCTTGCCAGGCCCCAAAGACCCATCCTCAGTCTTGGTGAGCAGCTTCTGGGGGTGGGAGGGAGGCAGCCCCTTCCTAGAATCACTTCTCCAACCTGGCTCCACCCTGGGCAAGGCAAACAAGTCTAGGAGAAAGAAACCCATTGCATGCAAAATCCAAGGATACTCAAGCCCCTCCAGCCTACCAGGGGTGCTCTGGGGGCCGAGGAAGGACAGGAGACCAGCCAGCTCGCCCTTCCTACCCACAGTGCTCAGTGGGGCAGAGTGGGTCATATTTTGGCAAGATTCCCAGGCCAACTTGAAAGCTGAAACAAGTGGCTGCTACTGCTACGTGAGAACTCCTCCGGAAGCCTGCAGTCTTATACCCGGCTGACTCACTTCCTCACCTTAATTCTCCTCTAATGCCTTTCCTTTCTCTGCAGCCTTAGTCCTCGCACTGCTGTCTGCGTGTGGAATGTTTGGTGAAGCTGCACAGGTGGGTCGGTTGAGCTGTCTACCTAGATACTATAAACATGACCATGACTGAGGATAGAGGATGTCGGGGGAGGGAGTTGGGCACAAAAATAAAGCCAGGTTTGTCTGCTGGCTCTGAAGTGCATCCTAATTCCCTCAGCCAGTTTGATCTCTGCAAGCCTGAGCACAAGTCATCACCTCCAGGCAGGAGTCCCAAGGGGTGGAGCAAGGGCTGGTGGAGGATGGAGCAGAGGATGGAGAGGAGCAGAGGAAAGGGTGGGGAGCCATGGCTGCTTTGAGTTCTAGGGACTTCCAGCCCATGCCACCTTCCCTGGGGAACAGGGCTGCATCCTGGAAGGTCAAGTTTAAAGGTCGTGTTATGTGTGCTGGTTTCCTGGATGAGTCTAAGGAGGTTTCACTATTAGTCTGTGTAGGGGAGGAAGACATTTCCTCTACCTGCTCTGGGTCCTTCTGGCGGGAGAACGAATTAAATTCACCTGAGACAGAATAACAGGAGAAAATTAAACAAAGCTTTATAATATGTATACATGGGAGAGGCTCAGGCAAACTGAGCAACTCGCCAAAATGGCTGAAGCCACCACCTTAAATATCATCTTCAGCCAAAAACAAAGGAGGATGTTGGGGGAGGAGGGGGAGTCAGTTATGGGAGGTTACCAGAAAAGTACACTAAACAGGGGTAAGATTATTATGCAGATTTAAGTCCTTGCCTTCCACATTGATAAGAGTTTCTAGAGATAAGGTTATCCCCCCTTCTTCCTGGTACAGAGAGGGAGACACCTTTATAGATGGAGGTTTCCTTTACAATGTAAATGTCTCTTATCAAAGGGTAAGTAAATTACACTTCTCAGTTTCTTTCCTGTCTGCAGTTTCTAAAAGTAATCAGCCCAAAATAATCCTCATGCCAAAGAGACATATCTTGGGGTGGCCAGTTCCAGGCCCCCACACCTGCCTATTTCTGGAAGTTGTGCAGTTCTTCAACTCTTTCTTTCCCTGTCTGCAACTAAACTTTTCTTTTAGGATTCAGATTTTTGGTCCATATCTCCTTAGCATTGCTTCCTGTGTCTGCCTGCCTCAGCTTGTACATTCTAAGATAGAAATCAGGGCAAAGTTTTAATTTTTATAAAAGTTATTCATTAATAAATCTCCAAGAGTCAAATAATGGTGCAAGACTTATGAAAAAGAGCTGTTTTCTTCTCCCTAATCAGAGGTATCCTCCTTCAATATTTTTTTCTTTTATTTTTTTTATGGTTAGGAAGATTGGCCCTGAGCTAACAGCTGTTGCCAATCTTCCTCTTTTTGCCTGAGGAAGACTGTTACCAAGCTAACATCTGTGGCAATACTCCTCCACCTTGCATGTGGAACGCTGCCACAGCATGGCTTGATGAGTGTTGTGTGGGTCCAAGCCAGGGATCTAAACCTGTGAACACCAGGCTGCAAAAGCAGAGAGTGCAAACTCAACCATTACGCCACCAGGCCAGCACCCCCCACATCAATTTTTATGGCTTATTCTTTTTGCATTTACCACAATACTCTAAGTTATATTGTTTTTACTATTTCATGATTTTTCGGTTTTAGGTACTATATATTGTCTTCCCCATTCCAACAGCTCATTCACTCTTCCTGGCTCCCATCCTCCTGATATAGCCATATAATGGTTCAGTTAGAGCAACATGGATGTTTACATCATTGCACTAGGTAAACACCATTCTCATGTGTTTACACCGTAAGCACACTACTTCTCTTTTCATGCACAAGTTTTTATTTTCCCTGGAGTTAATAATTATCCCCTCCTCCCCATTCACTTAGTTTTCTTTGTACTCAGTGCCAAACTCTTCCAGCTGTTGAAATCTCCCCTCAGAACATTCAGATGATGTTCTACCAATTTAGTTTTCTTGAAGATCTCTCTCCTAGAGCTTTCTGACCTCATCCATTTAGGCCGGTTGCCAGCCAGGCCTGTTGCGTTGCTTTCATCCTTCAGTCTCCCCTCCCCTCTTTCCTGTGTCATCTTCCTGTTTCCTGTTGTCTGTCCTTTTCTTCGTTTACTACCTTATTTAATTTTTTGATCCTAAATGACTCAAGATGTCTTTTTCTTTTTTTTTTCCTTTTTCTCCCACAGCCCCCCGGTACATAATTGTGTATTTTTAGTTGTGGGTCCTTCTAGTTGTGGCACGTGGGATGCCCCCTCAGCATGGCTTGATGAGCACTGCCATGTTGGCACCCAGGATCCAAACTGGCAAAACCCCGGCTGCTGAAGCAGAGCATGCGAACTTAACCACTAGGCCACAGGGCTGACCCTAAGGTGTCTTTTTCTACTTTCAAACTTGATGGATAATTTGGTTGGGTGTGAAATTTAAGTTGGGGATAATTTTCCTCCAGAATTTTGAAAGCACTGCTTTAGCATGGTCTGCCTTTCGGTGCTTCTGTGGGGCGCACAGGCTGCCCTGGTTCCTGGCCAGCCTCTTCCCTTTGGGAGACAGAGCACCTTCCTTTGGTCAGCGTGTCTGCATCACAGCAATTTGTCTCTGTGTGGGTTCTTCTCACCCACTGCGTGCAGCCCTCCGTGCGCTTTTAATCTGGATGTGCACGGCCTTCAGTTTTGGAAAATTTCTTCAAAAATTTCTTTGATCATTTCCTCCACTCCATTTTCTCTGTGTGTGTGTGTTTTTTTCCTGGTATTTAGAAGGTGGGCCTTCTGGATTAGTCCTCTAATTTTCTCATCTATTCTCTCTAGTTTTTCATGTCTGTGTTTTTGTACAACTTTCTGGGAGATTTCCTCAACTTTGTCTTCCATTACTTCTACTGAGTGTTTTATTTCTGATATTTTTAATTTTTAAGAGCTCCTCTTTGCTTTTTGAATGTTGTCTTTTTTTTTTTTTTGCTTTTTAAAAGGCAAGCTATTTATTGAACTATTATATTATTTAAAACATCGCTCATCAGAGGCCACAAAAATTATAGCATTCAAAAACTGTAAGTAAACTCTTCAAGCGTAAGCCATTTTTTTGCAGTCTGTACAAAGTTTAGCAGCAAGAGGATACTGCTACAGCAACTTGCAGTTGGTTCAGACTCAGGTTCTGCTCATGCTACGCAGAGCTTCCACAATGGTTTTA
This sequence comes from Equus przewalskii, assembly GCF_037783145.1. Taxonomy (NCBI): domain Eukaryota; kingdom Metazoa; phylum Chordata; class Mammalia; order Perissodactyla; family Equidae; genus Equus; species Equus przewalskii. The sequence goes on from NC_091831.1 coordinate 65,286,295, forward strand.
TTGTACTCTGCAATCTGCTTGGTCACATTCTTCATAATTGGCCGGTAATCACTCTCTTGACTCTTGGTTGCTATGAATTCTTTCATCACAAAATTATTTTGCTCATGGTGTTGCCACTTCCTCTCCAAATTTGTAAGCTGAGACTGCGTCTCATTTTCTTGCAATTGTGTTTTTAGTGCCTCATATTCTATGTTTAGCTTCTCCATTAATTTCTTAAAGGCATTTCTGCGGGTCAATAATACTGTTCTCTCCTGATGTAATTTCTTTTTCTTTTCTTCACCTGATGATTTTAAAGCTGGCAAATCATTATACGTCTCCAGATCAGTTGTCATTTGCTTAATTTTGCTTTTCAGAGACTGTTGTTCCTCAGTCATCTTACTTTCCAGAAGTTCCATTTTCTGTAGATCCAACTGTAGACGCTGACTATCTGAAGTCAAATTCCTAGCTGTACTTTGTGATTTCTGCATCTCAGTAGATTTAAAATTGAGATCATCCTGCATCATCTTCAGCTCTTGATTGGTGATAGAGGATATCTGTTTCATACGATTTATATTTCGACTACAGTGCTCCAGAAGGGCGATGATGTGGGCTTCTACTGTGCCTTCCGTGCCAGCTCCTGATTCTTAGTTTCCTCAAAAGTCTCAATAAAAGTGTCCATACTTTCCTTCCTTTCTTTGAGCTCTTTGTACTTCTGATTCATTTCACCTTGGTGTTCTTCTAAATCCATGTCAAGCTGTCTAATTTCTTCATTAAATTGATTTATTTTTTCTCTTATATCTGTTAACTGTCGCTCCACGCTGGCTATTTCCTGATTATCTTCTTTAACCTGCTTAAGTAATCTCTCTCTCTCTTCCATCGGAGATCCCATGCTTTTGTCTTCCGCAATCATTTGATCTCGATGGGACTCCAACTCATAAAGCTTTTCATGCAGCAATACAGCCTCCTGTTTTACCTGGGAGTGTGCTATTTCAGCTTCCAGACTCTCTTTTTTCATGTTCAGTGAATCTAGTTGTTGCTGAAGTGTATCTAGTTCCTGCAACAATTTTTCATTTGTTGTTTTCATCTCCATGTATTTGACTTGCTTTTCAGGAGACATATTTTTGATAATGCCATCTGCTGCTTGTTTTTCCTGTTCAATTTCTTCTTCTACACTTCTAATATGTTTTTCCTTCGCTTGTCTTTCAGTAAATATGATATCCATACTTTGTGTTTCTTGATCATTTTGAGCTTTAAGCATGTTGTAATCATTCATTACTTCTTCCATTTCAGTATTGGTATTAAGTTTATCTACCAACATGTTGTAGTCTGCTATTTGTCCTTGGAACTCTTTGATTTCAACAGCTAAAGTCTCAGCTCTCTTTTCATATGACAAATATACTGAATTCTCTTGATTGTACATTTCTATTTCTTTCTGAAGTTTATTAATTTCTGTTGTAAGTTCACTTATTTTACTTCGAAGAAGCCCAAGATAGTAAGATTTGTCTAATATTTGCCTCTGGGGACCTTTCATCCCAGTTTTCATTCCACTCAAACCTTGCTGTGTTACAGGACGATCAGCAACTTTGATTTGAGAAGACAGAACTCCTCCTGTTCCTATGGGACCACTACGAGAGCCTGGTCTTGCTGTTCCAGGGGGCATTCCAGTTGCCACTCGAATATTTCCTGATGGAGGTCGTACTCCAGAAGGAGGCCTTCCTGTCAACCCAATTCCACCTCGTGACACAGGGCGAGCTGCTGAAGGTTTGTGATTACTGGCCATTGTTTACTTTACCCACTCTTCTTTGGCCGGTGGTGTAGGTTGCAGGAGGGAAGCGAGCCAGAGCTTGGTGTCGGGCCTCGGCAGTTGGGACGCACACGGTCTGCCTGAATGTTGTCTTTTTAAAAAACAATAATATGGTGTCCTTGTTTCAGGTTTGTATGTACATGTATATAATATCTATATAAAATATGTCTATATATGTATTACATATACATTTAATAGTGTTGTGTTCCTGTTTTAGCAATGCATTATATTTTTTAAATCTCTTTAAGGGTATTAATGATAAACTTTTTGCTTTGTTTTTACATTTTTCTTCTCCCTGCATGAGCCATCTCCTCCAGGTTTCTCTTCTCAGCCTGTGCCTTCCATGTTCGAGGCTTCTGTCAGATGGCTCACGATGTTGGTTTACTGAATGGGGGCACTAAAAAGCTGATGGGAAACTGAGCACACGGCAGAGCTTTCTGACTATGAGCTTCACTGCAGGATGGTCTGGCTGAGCCATTTCCTTGCTGAACCCCTGTTATCAGCATCCTTAGATCTTTTTCCTTGGACTAGTCAGACCCCCCAAAATAGGCTCTTCCGTGGATCACCTGGAGTGACAGTGTCCTGGCCACTGAGTGAATGAAGTAGACTGGGGCTCCAAGCTGTCTGGAACATTTGCGTCACCCCATGCTTTAAGTACACAGCCCCATTACTAGCCTCATCACTACCTCCTAATCTAGATAGCCTCTGGTTTACTTTCTCCTGAGAATAAACTTTTAGTCTTCCACTAATTGTCTAGATAGTAGAATATGAGAGGGCATTTGGGGTATCTAATTTCTTCTTAAATTTTTAATAAATTCTCTTGTTCTTAGCCCCACCTTCAGCCCTAACTTTGGTGACACTGATTCCTAAGCATTCTGGAAATGACATGAAGTAAATCTACTTGCTTTTAGCTTCTTCCCCTGCCAATTTAGGATTCAGCTGTCTGGATCTGCTAAATTAGTTACCACTTGTTCCGTTGTTTTCCAGCTTCCAAAATTGTGTAGTTATTGTTGTATTGTCATCTCCATTCCCATTCCTAAGGCATGGCCATTTCTGCATGTGTATGGCCTTCTGGGCCTCGTCTGAGAGCCTCAGGTCTTCACCACGGTCTCTGCACTCCGGCTGGAGCCAAACTCCCCCTGTCCCAGCAGTGACACCCCAACTCAGCTGTCTAACTGCAGAGGCTGCTCTCTGCTCTGCTTCCAGAGTCCTGCCCTGTGCGGCAGGTGGTTTAGGAGTCAGCCAAGCCTCAAGGGGAGTTCTGAAATAATCAACTTTATTGATTTAAAATACAACATATTGATTTACTTACAATGAAATTCACTCATTTTAAGAGTTCAGTTCAATGACTTTTGATAAATGTAAACAGGTGTGTAATCATCACCACAAACAAAATATAGAATATTTGCATCACCTCAAAAAGCTTCCTTGTGCCCTCACAGGGAGTTTTAGTGTAGATTTTTTGGGCTCTTTCTCTGCATCTCCTGCCCCTGCCCCCAAATCCCAGTGGCGTTGGCAGCCGTGCACTCCAGGCTGTTTTTCCACACCTGACGAGACTGCCATCCTCTCCTCGGACACTAATTTCCATAGTTTAGAAAACATCCTCATGGGGAATGCTGAAGTAAACTTTCTCTTGGTGATCATAGACCTGCACTAGTTGGTGTCGCATATAAGGCAAAGAGTTATTTAATATATTTAGTCCAGCCTCTATCCTCGCTCACACAGGGGGCAGGGATGGATAAATGTGATACCAGCTGCTCCATCACACCTGTAATGAGAAGATTTTGTTTTTTCTATTTATTTTTTTAAAGAATTAAGTCACAATGATAGAGTAATTATCATACTTTTTTTTTTTTTTTTGCTGAGGAAGATTTACCCTGAGCTAACATCTGTTGCCAAGCTTCCTCTTTTTATATGTGAGCCACCACCACAGCATGGCCACTGATGTGTGGTGTAGGTCTGTGCCCGGGAACTGAACCCAGGCTGCCAAAGCAGAGTGTGCCAAACTTAACCACTAGGCCACTGGGGCTGGCCCTGGAATGAGAAGTTTTAACTTACACGTTATACATCTTTTTAATATGCTAGCTAAAACAGAGAACATGCAGGAAACAGCTAGCCGAAGTCTTTTTCCTTATGACCATCCAGTGGGGAGCCCTGGTGTTTGGAGCATCCTGGGATCTTGAAGAGCAGCCAAAGGTCCTGATAGAATGCATCTAGAGTCAGAAGATTGGGGTTGTATGCTCTGGCTGCTCCTGGGGAGGGAGGTGCTGTGATTGTCAAATCAACCACTTGGGAAGCCTGGTGGCTTTAGAGTCACAAGGAGCTGCATTTGCTTTTTGGTTCCAACATTTATCGTGTGCCCCAGGAAAGTGATGGAACCACTCTCATTTACAAAACAGGGAGAGGATTACCAGCCTCAGAGGGTCATTGTAAGAGTTGACGATGTACCACTTAATGCCCTCAGCAGGGTGCTTGCTACATAGCAAAACCTCACAAACGGTGGCCATTGATCATTACTTTTATGGACATGAAAATGCTTTGTAACTTGTTCAGTACTTCAGTAACTTGGTGAGCATCCTACTTTGGACGGCCTGGCATCTCGATCCCCGTTCCCTCCAGTGAGTGAAGGCCTTCCCTTGCCTCCCATTCTCCAGGACAGGAAGGACAGAACTTCACTACCCCGTCCCTGCTCCCTGGTGGCCAGCATGGCAAACTGGATGCTTCTGAAAAGGGGGAAGAGAGAATCTTATGTTGGCAGTGGGGCTAAGGCAGCACCCGGCCCACTGGCTTGGTGCCCCAGGTCTGGACCAGACCACACCTGGGGTATGACCCAACTGGTTCTCTGCTGCCATTGGCCCCGGGTTTTGCCAATTTTCTCATCGTCGGTTTCCAGCCTTTGTGATGATTCTGTGAGCTGTCTGTTTCCAAAGACAAAACAAGACAAAACTTTTCTGCGTCATTGGCCAGATTTGGTTCTTGTTACTAGGAACTCTGATGAATACACCTGATGCCAAAGATGAAGCAAGTTATCAAAAACAGGACAGTGATTTTTTTTTTTTGAGGAAAACTGGCCCTGAGCTAACATCCATGCCCATCGCCCTCCACTTTATACATGGGACGCCTACCATAGCATGGCTTTTGCCAAGTGGTGCCATGTCCTCACCCGGGATCCAAACCGGTGAACCCTGGGCTGCCGAGAAGCGGAACATGCGAACTTAACCACTGCGCCACCAGGCCGGCCCCAACAGTGATGTTTGGAAGCCAGTGGGACTAGAAACAAAGGAGCACACTTTCTCTCCTGGTTGCTCTCGTAGCGGTAATAACAGGCCACTAACAAACATGAAAACAAATAGTCAAGGAAACGTTGAACCTCAGGGGAAAACAAAGAAGCAGGAATTGAAATAAAGAGAGAGCTCTTCTCCTGTCATTTCAGCCAATGTCCGTACCTATGTGTGTGTGTGTATAATTAGATTATAATAACTGAGGTGGGCAGGGGACCAGTGTCCCACCCACATCACACAGTGCTCAGTCTGGCCCGTCCCAAGGGAGTCCAAACAAGTGTCACGACCGCACCAGTAGAGAAACACTTTAAAGCTTACTTCCCATTGCCTTGAGCAGTTTTTCTATAGGACAAGAAGGGGAACAGTAATGTGCATGGGTTTGTTGGAAAGTATGACTTGGCTGTGCCTTTTTAAAAAAAAAAACTGTGGTAAAATACAAATAAAATTTACCATTTTAACAATTTTTAAGTGTACAGTTCAGTGGCATTCAGTACATTCACATTTCTGTGCAATCTCTAGCGCTCTTTTCATCTTGTGAAACTGAGACTCTGTACCCAGTGAACACTAACTCCGCACTTTTCCTCCCCTCAGCCCCGGACAAACACCCTTCTGCTTCTGTCTCTAAGAAGTTGACGACTCTGGGCGCCTCTTATAAGCGGAACCCTACAGTATTTGTCCTACTGTGACTGGCTTATTCACTTAGCACAATGTCCTCAATGTTCGTCCCTGTTGTAGTGTGTGTCAGAATTTCCTTCCTTTTTCAGGCTGAATAATATTCCATTGCATGTATATACCACATTTTGTTTATCCATTCCTCCACCAGTGGTCACTTGGGTTGCTTCTGCTTTTTGGCCATTGTGAATGAAGCTGCTGTGGCCATGGGTGTGGGTTATCTGTTCATTTGCAGCCTGGCGTCAGCTCAGCTCATCTTCCACTGAGATTTCAATAAAGTTGACTTGAGTACACGGACAGCCTCCCACTCGCCCAAAACAAAAAAGAATGGAAGCCTTCTTTGATGTTGTCACAGTATCTAGGAGCCCCCTCCTGCCTTCTGGAGACCACAATGGCACTATTTCTGGAGTGGTAGGTGCTGTACTAGGTACTCCGCAACTCTTATCTCTTTTAGTCCTGACAGCAGCCCCATGAGGTGGCTGAGGGCTGCTGCTGGCCCAGTGGCCTTTTTGTAAATTAGGAAGAGATACTCATTCTTCCTGGCAGATCCACAGTTTGGAAAGCAGAGTAGGCGCTGGATTGGAGACCCCACTGGGGCCCTTGGCAGGGCCCCCTTGTTTAAGCCACAATCAATTATATATACAACACAGCTGTGTGTGAGGGCCCTGGGGTAGGCACAGCTGGTAACCAGGCTGACGGATGAGGAAAGTGAGCATGTTAGTGAAGGAGTTTGCCTGAGGTCATAGGTGCCAAGGCAAGCTTAGAGCAGAATGAGGCCTGCCTTAAAATATAGCCCTTCTTGGGGCCGGCCCGGTGGTGCAGTGGTTAAGTGTGCACATTCCGCTTCTGCAGCCTGGGGTTTGCCGGTTCGGATCCTGGGTGTGGACGTGGGACCGCTTGGCTAAGCCATGCTGTGGTAGGCATCCCACATATAAAGTAGAGGAAGATGGGCAGGGATGTTAGGTCAGGGCCAGTCCTCCTCAGCAAAAAGAGGAGGACTGGTGGCAGATGTTAGCTCAGGGCTAATCTTCCTTACAAAAAAATGCAGACCTTTTTATTTAGGTATGGTGAGGCCACAGATTGGGGACAATTGTCATTGAAAAGAGTATGTGTACAGCATGGTGACAATAGTTAATAATACTGTATCACATATTTGAAAGTTGCTAAGAGAGTAGATTTAAAAAGTCCTCATCAGCAGCCGGCCCTGCGGCTGAGTGGTTGAGTTCACACGCTTGGCTTTGGCAACCCAGGGTTTCGCCCGGTTGGATCCTGGGCACGGACATGGCACTGCTCATCAGGCCATGCTGAGGCAGCGTCCCACATGCCACAACTAGAAGGACTCACAACTAAAAAAAATATATACAGGGGCTGGCCCCGTGGCCGAGTGGTTAAGTTCACATGCTCTGCTGCAGGCGGCCCAGTGTTTCGTTCGTTCGAATCCTGGGCGCGGACATGGCACTGCTCATCAAACCACGCTGAGGCAGCATCCCACATGCCACCACTAGAAGGACCCACATTAAGAATATACAACTATGTGCTGGGGGGCTTTGGGGAGAAAAAGGAAAAATAAAATCTTAAAAGAAAAAAAGAAAAACAATTTTTTTGTAATGATATATGGTGACGGATGTTAACTAGACTTATTGTGGTGATCATTTTGCATATATACAAATATCAAATCATTACATCGTACACCTGAAACAAATATAATGTTATATGTCAATTATACTTCAACTGAAAAAAGAAAAGAAAGAAAAGATAGTATGTTACAGTTTCCAAGAGGAGGGGGCCTGCCAGGCAGGGCCACAGTGGGAAGCACCAGGGTCAATTAGGAGGCAGCGTGGGAGCGACACATGGGCAAAAGCCTTTGCTGTGGCTTCTGCAGGAAGGACTGGTGAGGCAGGGTGAGCAGGTATAGGATTGGCTACTCTGAGTAATCTCTGTGAGCTTGGGGGTGCAGGGGCTGTCCCTAGTTGTCTGCTACGTGGCCCTGGGGTGATCAGGGCAGCGGAAGAGTGGCCCAGAGTGTGAGGGCCCTGTGAGGACCTGATAAAGAAGGTGGCTGGGGTATGGTCTCCTAGTTGCTTGGTTAGCATGTGAAAGGTGCATTCATAGGAGAGTCTTACTATCTCTATGAATTGGCTAATCCTAGGATGGGCAGTCTCTCTAGGGTCAGCAAGGCCCCAAGATGTCAAAGTATCAGAATAAAAAGACAGGCTTCATGACCGCCTGGTGGTGCAGCAGTTAAGTGCACACATTCCACTTTGGCAGCCTGGGGTTCTCCAGTTCAGATCCCGGGTGCGGACGTGGTACTGCTTGGCAAGCCATGCTGTGGTAGGCGTCCCACATATAAAGTAGAGGAAGATGGGCATGATGTTAGCTCAGGGTCAGTCTTCCTCAGCAAAAAGAGGAGGATTGGCAGCAGATGTTAGCTCAGGGCTAATCTTCCTCAAGAAAAGAAAAAGACAGGCTTCCTACAAAGCCAACACCCAGGTTCCTAATCACTTTGCCACCCCTCCATAATACTTTCTTTGGTCAGTGGCTTTCAGCCTTTTGCTTTTTTTGATAGTGTACCTCTTTCTTCAAATGAAATCTTGAGGCAGCCCAGTTTGTTAAAGAATGCTGCTCTGGCTGAGCGGTGTTGGGAGGAGTGCAGGAAATGAAACCCCCAGCCCTTGGCACCCACTCATTTCATAAGCAGCCTTAGAGGCCCTGCTGGCCCCCTTGAAATGGGGCAGAAGGTGGGGGAGGAGGCTGGCCAGGAGGCAGGACTGGCCCTGACCACTGGCCTCAGTGGTCGTGTGACCTTGGGTTTGTACTTTCCCACTGACTGTTTTTCAGACGGCTTTATTCACATACCATACAATTTGTCCATTTAAAGTATACAATTCAGTGGCTTTTAGAATATTCAGAGTCATGCATCTATGACCATAATCAATTTAGAACATTTTGATCACCCCCAAAAAAGAAACCTCATACCCATTAGCAGTCACTACCCAATCTTCCCATCACCCCAGCCCTAGGCAACCACTAATCGACTTTCTGTCTTTATATATTTCCCTATTCTGGACATTTCATATAAATGGAATAATTTTTTCTTTTGAGGAAGATTAGCCCTGAGCTAACATCTGCTGCCAATCCTCCTCTTTTTGCTGAGGAAGAGTGGCTAACATCTGTGCCCATCTTCCTCTACTTTATATGTGGGACGCCTGCCACAGCATGGCTTGCCAAGTGGTGCCATGTCGCACCTGGGACCTGAACCAATGAACCCTAGGCTGCTGGAGCAGAATGTGCGAACCTAACCGCTATGCCACAGGGCTGGCCCAAAAAATGGAATAATTTAATATGTGGTCCTGTGTGGTCCTGTGTGAGTGGCTTCTTCCACTTAGCATAATGTTTTCAAGGATCATCCACATTGTGGCATGTGTCAGTTCTTCATTCCTTTTTATGGCTGAATAATATTCCTTTGTATGGGTGTACCACATTTTGTTTGTCCATTCCTCCCTTAATGGACATTGGGGTTGTTTCCATTTTTTGGCTATTCTAGGTAATGCTGCTATGAACATTCATGTATGAGTTTTTGTGTTGACAGCTATTTTAAATTCTCTTGGGGATACACCTAGGAGTGGACTTGCTGGGTCTTGTGGTAAATCCTGCTTAACCTTTTGAGCAACTGCCAGATTGTTTTCCAAAGCAGCTTGTCATGGACTGAATGCTTGTGTCCCTCCCCTAAACTGCTGTTGAGGCCCTAATTCCCAATGGGATGGCATTAGGAGGTGGGGCATTTAGGAGGTAATTAGGTTGTGATGAGGTCATGAGGGTGGTGCTCCCATGATGAGATTAGTGCCTTTGTGAGAGGGAGAGACACCAGAGCTTCCTCTCTTCTCCGTGTGAGGACACAGCAAGAAGACGGCTGTCTGCAAATCAGAGAGAGGGCCGTCGACAAGAACTCGACGTGCTGGCACCTTGATCTTAGACTTCCCAGTGTCCAGAACTGTGAGAAATAAGTGTCGTTGTTTAAGCCATACAGAATATGGTATTTTGTTGTAGTAGCCCAAGCTAAAACAGCCTTTTAAGGCTGTATATGAAGGTTCCAATTTCCCACCAGCAGAATATGAAGGTTTCGATTTCTCAGCATCTCTGCAAACAATTGTGATTGTTTGTTCTTTTGATTACAGGCATACCAATGGGTGTGCGGAGGCATCTCGAGATTTGGTTTTGCATTTCCCTGGTGGCTCGCCTTCCCTCCCTTGGCCACACCCTCCTCCCCTGCTAAGATGGAATCCAGAGGTTCTTCAAGGGTCCCTCTAGCTTGACATTCTGAGTTCTTTAAATGTTTCCTTTACAATCCTGCAGATCCACGTTGTGGAGGGGGATTAGGGAGTGGGGTGAGGGCGAGGAAAAAGAAGAGAAGTGTGATAACCGCCCTCAGAAATCCTTCTAAAGAGCCATAGTCACAGGACGTCAGGGCTAGCGGGACTTCTGCCTTCATCTGGTCCAAATTGCCAAACTATTTTACAGATGAGGAAACTGAGGCCCAGCGGGGTGACGGTTACCTCAAGGCTCTCAGTATGTTGGGGGCAGATCAGACAACCCAGACTTGCTTAGGATGCTGCAGAGCCCTGGGTCTGATTCCCACTGATTTGTTTGACTGTGGGCCACTTTCTTTTTTTTTTTTTTTAAGGAAGATTAGCCCTGAGCTGACATTCCTCTTTTTGCTGAGGAAGACTGGCCCTGAGCTAACATCCATGCCCATCTTCCTCTACTTTATATGTGGGACGCCTACCACAGCATGGCTTGCCAAGCGGTGCCATGTCCGCACCCAGGATCTGAACCAGAGAACCCCGGGCCGCCAAACGGAATGGGTACACTCAACTGCTGTGCCACCAGGCCAGCCCCATGTGGGCCACTTTCTGAGCCGCAGTTTCCCCATCTGTGTAATGGGGATCATCCCTACCTACAGGGTTGTTTTGTGGATATAAAATATTTAACATAGTAAATGCTCTGTAAATAACTTGTTTAATTTTAATTTTGGAATATTTAATATTTACATACCTACAATAAAAGAAATTTGAACAGAATACAAAGGAGAGCATAGAGTGAAAAATATGTCTCTCTCCTCCACCCTCTTCTGGGGGCCCCCCACGATTACCTGCTTCCTGCCCTTCCCTGCAGATATATTCTGTGGATACAATAGGAGTTATCACACAGGACCCTAGAGTTGGTGATCATTAACTTGCCTGCCTTTCTAAACTACTCTTTCCCACTCTGCCCCTCACCCCCTTCTCCTGCGAGCGCACACCACCATGGGCTCCCTTATTTGTCTAGCTCCCCCTTCCCAAACCCCATCCACCTGGTAATGATTTCCTAGAGAGTCTCCCAGGGGTCTCCATGGGGACATTTCCCGCTCCAATCTCCATGGCAACTCTTCAGGTTGCCATGGCAACACTTAAGCGATTATTTGGAGACCCTTAAATAAATCACCCATGGTGGTATATGCTAGAAGGGTTTGGCTCTGGCTCTTATGTTCCGGGCCAGGGTTGGGGCCTAGGCCTGCAGGCAGAAGTGGGGGGAGGTGGTGGTCAGGCCTGCCACCCCTGGTTCTAGCACTGCGAGGGGCCCTCTCTGGGCAAGGGTGGAATGGAGCCTTTTGGGAAGTGGTGCGAGGACAAGCAGGAGCAGGCTTGTGCAGTCTTTGAATAGAGAGATCCTGCAGCAAGGAGGACATTCTTAATAGGACTATGGGCTCAAGATGAGGGGCAGCTGAGAGGAAGCTGGAACGTGACTGAGCAAGGATTCAAATCCAGGCCTGCTTGGCTCCAAGGCTGTCACTCACTCCTTGAGGCTAAAGGCTGAGAGAGAATTTAAGATTGAATCCACTCCTTCATTTACTGGACCAATATATATATATATATACATTTTTTTTTTTGAGGAAGATTAGCCCTGAGCTAACATCTGCCTCCAATCTTCCTCTTTTTATTTTGCTGAGGAAGATTGGCCCTGAGCTAACATCTGTGCCTATCTTCCTCTACTTTGTATACAGACACTTGCCACAGCATGGCTTGATAAGCGGCGCTAGGTTTGCGCCTGGGATCTGAACCTGCGAACCCCGGGCTGCTGAAGCAGAGCAGGTGAACTTAACTGCTATGCCACCAGGCTGGCCCCTAGAGCAATATATATATATCTTTCTTTCTGCTTTTTCTCCACAAATCCCCCCAGTATATAGCTGTATATTTTAGTTGTGGGTCCTTCTAGTTGTAGTTAGACCAATATTTTTAGAGCACCTACCTCATGCCAGGCACTGTGCTAAGCATAGAGGATGCAGCAGTGACTAGAACAAAGAAAAACACCTGTCCTCATGGGGCTTACCTTCTACTGAGGGATACAATTAGCACAGTAATGGAAACAGGCTAGCTGGTGGTTTAAGTATTGGGGAAGGGGGCCAGGGAATGTGGGAGAAGCTGTGGTATGCGCTGGCAAAAGGGCTCGGGTCCCTGGGCACAGTCATGGAGCTCAGCTCTGGGGACAATTCCCAAAAGGGAGGAGGGCAAGGGGTGAGAGGAACTGGTGAAGTTTGGAGACTCTCTCAGCAGTGGCTCCTTCCACGTGTTCCGGCAGCACAGCTCACAAGACAAACTGCAGCAGGCAGACCTGGTGAGTGTTCACCGCCATTCTAGACTGGGAAACTGAGACCAAAAGTGGGGAGGCAGCATGCCTAAGACAAGGCTGCCAATGGTGGGCAGAGTGGTGACTAGAACATGAGTTTTGGATATCTTAGTCCAGGACCATTTCTGCTGGACCAGTGGTCATATTGGGAACTCTGGGTATTCATACTGACCTTCAGCACTGTCTTGCAGCAGGCTGAATAAATTGCTTGTCTTTTTTTTTTTTCTGAGGAAGATTAGCCCTGAGCTAACATCTGCTGCCAATCCTCCTCTTTTTGCTGAGGAAGACTGGCCCTGAGCTAACATCCGTGCCCATCTTCCTCTACTTTATATGTGGGACGCCTACTACAGCATGGCTTGCCAAGCAGTGCCATGTGTGCACCCTGGATCCGAACCGGCGAACTCCGGGCTGCTGAAGGGGAACATGCGCACTTAACCGGTGTGCCACTGGGCCGGCCCCTAAATTGCTTGTCTTGAGTACCGGGGAGACTGTGTAGCCTATCTGGGGACTCCGGTTTATTTTATTTCTAATGTTAACCTCAGGTGGCTATGTGCTCCGCGACTTGTATGTGATAAACGGATTGGTCAGGGCTGTCCTTTGGTGGTGGAGCAGACTGAAGGGTACAGGGGCATGATTCTTCTAACCCTTGGCTTCCCCTGGAGGCAATACTTCCCAGGAATGGAGAGGTTTGGGAGCATAGGCCTAAGGCACACAGTCTACACAGAGTGTGTACTCTGTGCCAAAAATCTTCCTAAGGAGATCGTGAGACTTGTGTCTTTTTACACTAGGCTCTCTCTGCCTTGGCTGAGTGTGGATTATCCACTTTCGAATAGGCCCTGGGTTTTGGGCCAGGTTGGTAGACAACAGCAAGTGATTTCTGGCCACTTTAGCTCCCAAGAGGTGTTCACTGGAAGTTCCTCGGACAGTGAGTGGAGGAGTTGAGTGGCCAGCTCCATGAGGTGCAGGAGGCCATGGACATCTCTGTGGCCGTCTCCTCCTTGGCTCTTAGCAGTTTGTAATTCTATTTGCTTACTCTCTTCCACCAACCTGTGCTGTCCAATCAGAATACAACAGTCACTAGCCACAAATGGCTATTGAGTGCTTGAAACTTGAGATGTGCTGTTACGTGTAAAATGTACATTGGATTTTGAAAACTTAGTATGAAAGGAAGTGTAAAATATCTCATCTGTATTTTTTATGTTGATTGCATGTTGAAATCATATTTTGGATATGTTGAGCTAAATAAAACATATTGTTAAAATTAAGTTCACCATTTTTTTTTTAATGTGGATACTTTCAGTGTCAGAAAAGAAAATCTTAGGTATTTAAGACTGTGTTAACTTACATTTTTTTGTCACCTTATCCTAATAACGTATCCTTCTCCCTGAATACCTGCTGCCAACTTGCCTTATGTTTATGTAACTGGAGGGACCACTCAACTACTTTCAGAACAGAACACTCACGTACTTTCCAAAACAAAGTCTGCTCCAAGATGACTTGATTTCTTTACTATCAGATATTAATTTTAAAAAATTGGCAATACCTTCAGAAAGTACAAAATTAGAGACGTAAGGTACACCAGAGCACAGAGCAAAGAGCTAGTGCCTCCTACCTCTGTCTTTGAGTCCCCTCGTTTCTATCCCCAGAGACAACCAGTATTACCAGTTTCTTAACATATTGTTTGCTGATGACTTTTAACTGGCAACCTCTCTTTTAAAGAGAAAAAAAGTTAAGTTCCACCTCATGGGACACCCTGTTATATAACAAACCTATATAACAATATCCATACCTCTCTATAAAAAATCTTATTTTGGTCTAACTACCCACAACTCTTAAAATGAGATCACATTTACTTTATGGCCCAAATTAAATGTTCAAGCCCTCAGCCACACGACTGCCAAATGTCAGCCCCCTTCCCTGGCCTTCTTCCTCCCTGGGGTGAAGTACTTCCCGGGATCTACTGATTGTGCAGGCAGTGGGGCAGGAGTTATGTCTAGAGGCCCAATCGCCAAGGCTGCAAAGGACACCTCCATCTGAGTGAATTAAAAAGGGTCAGAGGATTGGTTTTTAGTTGGGAATTCACAGCCCATGTATTTTAGTAAAAATAGTAATAGTCGCTATAATTGCAAACATCCTTAATGCATGTGTACTCTGTGCTGAGACCTTTATGTGCACAATCAGCTTGAAGCCTCACAATGACCACGAGTTAGGTACCACTCAATAGCATTTCTATCTTCTCAGTGAGTGAGGCAGAGGGTTGAGTCATTAGTCCAAGGTGACCAGATAGAAAGGGGAAATTGAGATTTGAATTCCGACAGTCTGATCACAGAACCCAGGCTTTTTTTTTTTTTAAATGTTCTCAGTTCTGTTTTTTGTTTTTTTTAAAGATTTTTTCCCTTTTTTCTCCCCAAAGCCACCCTGGTACATAGTTGTGCATTTTTTGTTTTGGGTCCTTCTAGTTGTGGCATGTGGGACGCCGCCTAAGCATGGCTTGATGAGTGGTGCCATGTCCACGCCCAGGATCTGAACCTGCGAAACCCTGGGCTGCTGAAGCGGAGTGTGTGAACTTAACCACTCGGCCATGGGGCCGGCCCCAGAACCCAGGCTCTTAACCACAAGGTGACCCTGACCAGATAAGCCCCATGCAGGCAAGCACTTTCTCTGGGGGCCCCCCGCATACCACTTGGCACGGAGCAGAAGTTTAACAAATATTTATGGGCTGAAAGGTCCACTTATTAACACCAAGTATGTTGAGGGTAGGAGAGGAAGGTAGAAGCCTTTTCCAGTGACTCCAGGCTTGTGTCCTCCACTGACGGAACACCCTCTAACATCTAAGCCCAAGGGAAGGAGGCCAAATCAGGGGTGTGATGGGCCCTGTAGGGAAGGATTAGAACCAGGGGGCTGCGCTGGCTCAGAGGGACCATTCTCCTTGCCCTGGTGACGCCTGACGTGCCAAGTCTGCCCATAGGAGCCAGGCCCTTGATTCTGCAACTTTGACCTCAGACTGTGCGGGGCACCCTTTTTTTGCCAAGTTTGATCCACAACCTCTTTGCTCCACCCCCTTCTGCTGAAGAATTCTTTTCAGATGCATTAACATCTAATTTACCTGTTTTGTTTACTGCTGTACTTCTAGGACCTAGAACAGCGCCTCAGACACAGTCAGCCCTTATCAGTCGAAGGAGCGAAAGAACAGTTAAACTAGACAGCGGATCCTGGACGGGTGGCAATTCCAGTGCCCGGGCTCAGGAGACAACGTGCTGCCTCCGCTGGGTGTGAGTCAGCTCACCACAGGGGGGCTGGACGTGCGCTGCTGACCCCTAGCACCTGAGAGGTGGGCTTGAGGCAGGGGACAGGAGGCACTTTAGGAGTGAGAGCCCACTGCACCCACTCACGCTGTCTCACAGCCACAGGGAGGAACTGCCGCACTTTTACGTAGAGCAAATTTCCCTCTTTTGAGTTTTGGTAGAAAAATAGACTTTTGCCAAGAGACACTAAAAATTCAAGAAAAATAATCATTATACAGTGCCAGGTCAATCAGACGTGAATTAAAGTGACATGGACTAACCCTGAAATAGAAACAGAGCACCATACTTTAACTCTGACAGACACTGAAAGGCTCCAGAATCTCTCCCGCTCCCGAAGCGCTGAGCAAAGCAGGGGGCTGGACTGACCCAGGAGCTATTTTAATCCCCTTGAGAAAAGATGTGGAAAGGGCAAAGGACTGGGCAGATCACTCGGCAGAAATATAGTTAATGGATGAGACAGAAATTAAATGAGTTTTTCTTATTTCTTTCAAGCAGGCCCAGAGTAAAATCCTAACCTTCTACCCAGCTCACTCTTGAGAGTATGTTGCTGTCTGGTCTCCAAGCTCTGTGCTTGCATAAAGCTCAGTGCCAGGGTGGGGAAGATGACCACCCCGGGGAGAATTTTAACACCTGCTCATGGAACACACAGTGGGGAGCAGAGTAGGGCTTACTAGCTGACACTGCCCATGCCAGCGGTCCCAGCAGCACCTGCAGGACACACGGCTTCTCACTGGGTGGTGCGCTCCTTCACATAATCCTTCTGTTCCCAGACTGCCACATGCTGATCTAAACCAGACCCTGTGTCTGCACTCACTGTGATCAATACTGGAGGCTCCTGGCAGTGCCATCTTTATTACTCACAGCAGCACACTGCTGCCATGATCTCTCCTCCCCCATTTCAAGTGTGGATCATACACAGAAGAAAGTGGGCCCTGGCATTCCCTCCCGCTCTCCAAGTCCACACTCCCCTGGTGCTTGCGTGTATTCCAGTAGTTCTGGATCAGATCCGGCCTGAGGCTTACTTCCCAGGCAAGTTTTTGGGAAGGCAACTGTCGCTCTGTGGTTCTTTGCAGGTTGTATGAGAGAAACAGTGCCTGCAGTGAGGTCTCAAGTGGCAATCTTGAAAAAGTGTGCTAACAGACTTAATCCTTTGGCTTGAATCAGGCTAGCTCAGTTTAAAGATTCAGGGGGGCTTAATACAAAGAAAAATGGCATTTATTCACATCACTGATACCCTAGGAGAAGTCTGTAGGTCAACCTCATGGGTGAAGGGAGACTACAGGGCCAAAACACAAATTTTAACAGCATTTTAAACCTGAGCCTCAGCTAAAAATAACTCAGGTCAAGAATTCCTACATCAGAATCGCATCAGTCTGGGAGAGAAAGCACTCACTCTAACACACCCAAGAACCAATGGTTCTGCTCAGGACCTTAGAGTACAGTACTGAGTAGAACCACAGCATTAACTTAGAACTTGGGAAGTCAACTAGGGAATGTCCACAGAACATAAGCATAATAGAAAACGCTATTTGAATTCTTTGAGCCTCCTCTACTTTTTCTTTTACCACATCCATCTCCTTACTCATCCAAACAGTCTTCTTGCTCAACAGTAAACTCACATCTCTTCGGTCTGCGCTGTTTCTTCCAGGGGTTTGACACCATGAGAAAAATCGTCTGTCATTTTAGAAGTAGACCATGTGAAGGGCATGGAGCCAGAAAGTAGGGCCAAAGCCCCACTTTTCACTATCATCTCACTCCCAACTTAAGCAGCTTGGTCTTCCGAGGCCCCCTGAGGGGGAAGGAAGAGCCAGAACAAGGGGACTTGGCTCTGGGAGGGAGGGGAAGGACAGACTCCAGAGAAAATGCTCGAGAGGGAGGGGAGCTGCAGGAATTGCCATTTCTTCTCCGTGGCCCTGGGCCACTCCTAAGAAGCAAATTTAGTACAAAGAACAGTGTCTCCAGGAGCAAACCCCTTCTGCCCTCTAGAAGACAAGCTATGTACATTTCTTTCCTATGTTGCACAGAAGCCCCTCATAAACCTTGAAAACCCAGCAGTGATGGTGCAGTCACCGGCAGAAGCCCAAGCAGGCAATGAAATGCGGGTCTTCCTGGATACCTTGCTGGTTCTTTCCTCACAGCCTGACGTGTGCTTTCTATTGTCATAGAAGAGAGACTCTGAAGAGCATCTGTTGCCAACTGGGGCACACCCCCAGCTCCACCTGACATCCATCCCACTGTGGGCCTCCTCCCTTTCTGTCTGGGTGGCCCTTCCACCTTGTAAAGCTGGTGCCTGCCTGAAGCCAGCAGGGCTTTCTCCCACCACGTTTCAGGCCACCAGTTCTGTACCTGCCCTGTGTGTGCTCTTCGGCTGTAGGAGGCAGGGCACATATACAGATACTTCAGGAGGGGTATGGACGCTGCCCAGGCAGCACAGGGGCCTTGGACTAGCCTTACTCATGGCCTCCATGTACACCAACAGTCCTCACCTCAGCAGGCCCCAAACTCTGGCAAGGCTTCTGCAGGCCATGAAGAACAGGGTTGACTCTTGTCAAAAGACAGAGTCTCCACATGGGGATTGGAAGTAGAAAAAAACAATGGGGTTGCCAGGGGTGTCTGTCAAAGATGTTTCAGAGCAGCTTGGGCCTCATGACAGTTTCAGCTCAGTTACAAATCCTAGATGCTCCCATTTGCTTAACCAGTTTTTTCAGTGATGCTTCAATGCTGGCTTTCTTGGTTTCTACAGCTTTTCGTTTTCAAAAGTAAAACCAAAATAACATCAAAAAGACCAAATTCTTCAAACTGAACAAATAAATAATATTTACATGAGTATGTCATAGAGAGATTCCAGCATGACTGAGGAACAGAAAAACGGGAACACGCCCTAGGGCTAAGACATGGCTCCTGGTCATGGTGAGAGATACCCCTGGGAGCCAATGGATGGACGAGCGAGGTGAGAATGAGCAGAGGCCTGGCTCGTCCTCCATCATAAGTCCAGGGAGGTGGAGTGGGCAGGAGGTGCTGAGCTGTCCATAGATTAATTAGTTTTCAAACAAACAAACCTCAGTTCTCCCAACTCAGCAGTGTGGTGTGGTCAGGGTCACCAGGTGAGCTGCTCCAGGGGAGTCTGGGGCCTTCTTTGACTGCTGGCATCGTGGGGACATCAGAGTCCATCTTAGGGAGCACAAAGCTCCAAAGTCAGCTGCTGGTCTCGAGTCCCCTTCCAGACAGGACAAGGAGCTGAGGTTAGGAATGGTCCCCTCTTCGCTGGGCTATGTGACAAGGGGGATGTGGAATTCATTTGTGTCGAAGATCAGGGGCCTCCTGGGAGGGCTTGGGTCCCTGTTGGCCTTGTGGAGCAGCTTGAAAAGCCCAGTTCCAATGTTCATGGGGATCCCCATGATGATGCATTCAGACACCCCTGAAACCAACCAGAAAGGAGATTAGAGAGCTTCTCAACACACAGGTGGGATTTCAGGATGGAAGGACCACTGACTTAGGATCACGAACTCAGATTTGAGTCCCAGCTCCACTACACATCAACTGGTTGAACCTGGGCTAGTTACTTTACTCCTCATTCATGAGATACAGATGGCTGTGAGGCACAGGTACGGCACGGGACTCCCGGACAGTGGAGGGAACTCCCGCACCGTGGGGCAGGGCAGTGCCTGAACATAGACCAGCTGCTGGCTGGAGAACGAGAGCTCAGCAGTTTTCCTCTTTGTCTGAACCACAGGTACTCTGTAGGCCTGGCCTTCAAGACCACTAAACTTAGACACAAGGATCCTGAACGATGCTCAGGAAAGCCTGAGTTTGCCACCCAGCATCCTTAACTTAGGGCCTAGAAGAAAAGCAAACAACACAATGATAGTCAGCAGAGGCCAATCTCCCTGGAAACAGCAGCAGAAGCTTGTTCACTGTGCTCAGGGGTTGAGGCTGGGCCAAGTTTAAGAGCACCCCCAAGCCTTGGAGATCCACAGCCCCAACAGGAAACACCAGAAGGCAGGGCTCCCTATAGAGTGACAGGAGTAAGGCGATGGTGCAGATTCTTCCTCCAAGCTCCATTTCGGCTTATAAAGATCCAAATGTCGGGCTCTGCATGAGGCTTCTGGTTCTACAAGTGCATGTGTGTCTACTATGCTCTGGGCTCTGCGCCATCAGAGGACCAGAGGGGCAAACCAGCAAACTCAAATCCAACACGCAGTGAGGGCTGACTGAGTTCCAGCGTGTAGAGGACCAGGAGGAGAGATTTCAGAGTGGGGCGGGGTGAGCCTGCCAGGCCCCAAAGGGTCGGTGGTGGAGAGAGGTGGTGGTGGGCAGGGCTGCAGAGCCCAGAAAGGCCCAGCGTCCTGGTGGCAGGATGGGGTGCTCGGGCTTAGTCCCACTGTCAAGCAGACTTCCTCTGACTTTGCCGTGGCCTTCTCCTGTGCTCCTGCCCCAATCTCTGCTCCCTTTTCTTTCCTTTCACCCTCCATTACCTTAAAGAATTATGCAATTTTTCTTTTCCTCCGTCTGCAACCTGTGTCCCTTTTGAAGAAAGAGTTAATCTTAGGAGCAAAAAACAGGCATAGACTCTGACTGGGGCCCCACCTGACCATCACCTGTTTGGCAAATCCACACAAGAGTAGGAGGTGAGATGGGAAATGGCAAGCAGGAAGTAGAGCTCTGGCGGCGGGGACAGCTGCCAGGCTTGGAATCCCTGCTTGGGCCTTACAAGCGTGCGACCTTGGGCAGGCTCCAGTGCCCCAGCCCCTCACAGACTCCCACCTCGGCTTGCAGGGTCTTGTCATGGCACTCCGCACAGGATTGAGAAGGGCCGGGTGGGCAGCAGGCACTCTTGTGACAACTCCCGTTATGCTCCCTCTCTCCCAGGCACCCGTCAGAGCTCTGCTGTGTGGTGGGGGGTGAGACTCTGCAGTCAGACTTGACAGCATGCATGTTAGTTCCCTCAATCTTCTCCCTTGTGAAAGGGTTTGATGCCTACACCTCATAACTGTGTGGAGATACCAGCATATAAGGTGCCTGGCACAGGGGCTCAACAAATGTTAAAGGCACGCCGGCTGCCGTTCCCAGGGACTCAGGACAGCAGGAGCACTGTCAGCCCTGGCACCACACGGAGGGTGCAGGACCAGAGGGGCCAAGTGTGACTCCAAGGGCTGGAAAAACGCCTACATGACCAGTCTCAACCTCTCCTTCCTGGACCAAGAGCTATCTGTACTGACAGAAAAGCCTTCTAACAGATGTAGGGGGATGCAGGATGCCACAAGCAGCCTTTGGAAATAAAAGATGGATCAGTTCCAATTCCGTGATCTGTGACTTTATTCTTAAAAAATAAAAGCTCTGTGTACTCAGTTTCTTCACCTCACAAGAGCCCTAACCACAGTCAAAGCTATAAACAGTGCCTTTGGAGATGCTCCCAGAAACACCAAACCTACCACACACGGAGTCCTTCTGCCCGAAGTAGGCAGCATCAAAGAGATGGTCAGCCGTCTTCTCAAAGGAGGCCAGCATCAGCACACTCTCCTTCATCTTGGCCAGGCCAAACCTAGTAATGCCCAGGACTTCACCCTGCATCAAGGGAGAAAGAGTCAGAGTGGTACTCATGCCACTTGCAAAAGCTTAAAACCAAATCACGCCCACTGCATTCCCTCAACAGAATAAGCAAAAGTCAGTCAAGCAGCTGTTCAAGTCACAATCTCAGGTTTGAACAGGATTCTAACAGCTATCTGTCCCACCAGTGTCCACGAGGCCATTAGTCACTGACAACACGGATCCTTATACTCACAAGCAGGAACAAAGAATTAAGAACTGAGAACTAGAATTAAGAAATTTTTTTTTGCTGAGGAAGATTAGCTGAGATAATCTGTGCCAATTTTCCTCCACTTTATATGTGGGTTGCTGCCACAGTGTTGCTAATGAGTGGTAGAGGTCTGTGCCCAGGATCTGAACCTGCAAACCCAGGCCGCTGAAGTGGAGTGCACCGAATTTAACCACTATGCCACAGGGCTGGCCCCAACAATCTAACTTTTAAAAAAAAGAGTACTTCTGGGGCTGGCCCCGTGGCCAAGTGGTTAAGTTCGCGCACTCTGCTGCAGGCGGCCCAGTGTTTCATTGGTTCGAATCCTGGGCGCGGACATGGCACTGCTCATCAAAACCACGCTGAGGCAGCGTCCCACATAGCACAACGAGAAGGACCCACAACGAAGAATATACAACTATGTACCGGGGAGCTTTGGGAAGAAAAAGGAAAAGATAAAATCTTAAAAAAAAAATGAACAAATAAAAAAAGAGTACTTCTGGGCTGGCCCGGTGGCCAAGTAAAAGTTTGTGTGCTCTGCTTCAGCAGCCCAGGGTTTTGCTGGTTTGGTTCCTGGGCGCGGACATGGCACTACTCATCAAGCCACACTGAGGCGGCATCTCACATGCCACAACTAGAAGGACCCACAACTAAAAATATACAACTATGTACCAGGGGACTTTGGGGAGAAAAAGGAAAAAATAAAATCTTAAAAAAAAAAAAGAAAAGAGTACTTCTGAAGATGTTTATTATAGCTCAAAGAACTCAAAACTTGGGGCCTGCCTTGGTGGCGTAGTGGTTAAGGTTACTTGCTCTACTTCAGAAGCCCAGGGTTTGGGCCAGTCTGGTGGTGCAGTGATTAAGTGCACTTATTCTGCTTCGGCGGCCTGGGGTTCACTGGTTTGGATCCCAGGTGCAGGCACAGCACACCTTGGCAAGCCATGCTGTGGCAGGCATCCCATGTATAAAGTAGAGGAAGATGGGCACGGATGTTAGCTTAGGGCTGGTCTTCCTCAGCAAAAAGAGGAGGATTGGCAGCAGACGTTAGCTCAGGGCTAATCTTCCTAAAAAAAAAAAAGAAAAGCAGCAGCCCGGGGTTTGTTGGTTCAGATCCTGAGCGTGGCCCTACACGCTGCTCATCAAGCCATGCTGTGGTGGCATTCCACGTAGAAGAGCTAGAAGCACTCACAACTAGGATGTACAACTATGTACTGGGGCTTTGGGGAGAAAAAAAGAACTCAAAACTTGAATAATTTAAAAGCCTCAAAGTAGGGAAAGAGTTAAGTAAATTTAGGTGTTTTCATTCAAAGGAACATTGTGCCATCATTAAAAAAGCATATTTATAAAAACTACGTAACAACACGAAAAACATTTACAATGTTAAATAAAGAGTCAAGATAAAAACAGCATACTTGCTATTTACTGCAACTACAGTACCATTCGACATGGATACAGAAGAATGGAGGGAGATTGAAAGACCACAGCCTTTACCACAAGGTGGTAGGAAACGGATCACTTCTTCCACCTTGTTTCTCAACACTCTGTAATACAGTACAGGCTTGCTGGGGAGGCATTATGAAAACCTGCTGCCTATGGCACTGCTGGAGGGAATACATTTTGTAGGAAAAAGAGGGAAAAAAAATAACCAACCAACAGACCTCAATACTCCCCAGTCTCCCACTTTAGATCACGTTAACTTACCCTTTACCTGGAAATGCCTACAGAAAAAGTATGATAAATGGGTTTAACAGGAAGTAAATACCTTGGTTTGCCAAGGAAATCTCTGGACTTTAGACAATAGACAGGATAAAATTTTTTTTTTTTAAAGATTTTTTTTTTTCCTTTTTCTCCCCAAAGCCCCCCAGTACATAGTTGTATATTCTTTGTTATGGGTCCTTCTAGTTGTGGCATGTGGGACGCTGCCTCAGCGTGGTTTGACAAGCAGTGCCATGTCCGCGCCCAGGATTCGAACCAACGAAACACTGGGCCGCCTGGAGCGGAGCGCGCGAACTTAACCACTTGGCTACGGGGCCAGGCCCTAGGATAAAATTTCTAAAAAGGACAAAAACAACACTCCACCTTATGCCATGAGCTTGTGATTTTCATACTGGAATTTTACCAGAACACCCAGCCCCTACCACCAGGCTTTGGGTTTTGAGTGATGGTGACACCTTATTTTCTTTCAATGGTGGTAATCAGCCATGTATTCTACATGTCTTAGAAGCCTGGCAGCTTCATTCTCCTGAGACTGGGTTTGAGACACCCTGGGAGACCAGGTCCCTCCCACGAACCTTGTAGGTCATCAAGTCAGACAGCAGCATCACGTGCCTCCTGTCGATGCTCATGCCATGGTTAACCATCGTGTACTGGATTTCATTGATGATAGTTGTCCGGGCAGCTTCGATGCCCAGAGTCTTCTCCACCTATGGAGAGCCAGGATGAGTCGAAGCAGCCACTTCTGGGATGCTACTATTTCTCTCCACGTCCTCCTCTGCCCTGCAGGTTCACTGCAAACCCCTGCACCCTTTTCCAGGAAAGAGTGCCTGGCAATCTCTAGTGGTGGACCCAGAGCAAACAGCAGGGTCAGAGAAGTGTGCCAGGAACCAGCTAGGCCTGCAGGCAGTTCTGAGGGAGATAGGACGACTGTAAGGTGACCCTGGGCTAAGCGGTACCTCATACGTGTTATTGGAGGTAGTGCGGGTGCCCTTCACACCGTGGGTGGCCATGACTGCCCGCAGGTTATCACCCTCCACCAGGAGCTTGTACTTCTCCTTCCCGCTCTGCTCGTCGATGTGGATGACAGCTCTGGACACTTCCGGGATGCCCTGTACCACCACCTGCACTCAGACACACAGAAGGCTCGAGACCCTGCAGTGCCCATAGCCCCCACCAACCTGGGAGCCTCAGAAACCCCAGTGGCTGTGAGAACTAGGAATGTCACGCCCTGGGTTTGTTACAATGATCACCCTTTTTTCTCAGTGGTGATTATCAGTAACACACCAAACTTCAAAATGCCAGTGTGCTGTTCCAGGGATTAGGGTAAAAAGCAGTTCAGGGGACTGCACCCCATTCTACCATCAGTTTTATGAGAGAACAGAAAGGACTCTAACATGAAGAACTGGTGTGGCAGTGCTCAGAAGGAAAAAAATTGACCGATTCCTTGGGGATGTGGCAAAGAAGAAATGAAGAAGTGGGGTGCCACCCTCAGTCTCAGCAGTGACAAAGTCATCAGGGCTCCCCGGCAACTGCGTGTTCACATTAGAGGTAAACGCGTCTCTCCCTTCCCCCTCCCCAGGCCTTAGGCTGGGCAGGGCCGCGGCTGCTGTGCCTCACCTTGGGGAGGTCCTCCTTCAGGAACTGCAGCACGTAGTACATGGAGCTCTTGCTGTTCTCTCGGGGGGTGACACACACCACAGCCTCCCCGTGAACAGCCACGTCGCCAGGCTTCACGCGGAGCTTGGACGTGCAGATGGAGTACCGCACTGTCTCAGCGTTTACCTGCAAGGTGGCCCGGTGTGGGCCACACGCCCAGGACACTAGTGACAGGCTCTGGAGCCTTTGATTCCAGTGCTCCTCAGCCTTTTTTTTTTTATCATTGCCCCTCTAAGAAGCCTTTTCAGTCATTTTTTTCCTAACCTCTCTCCCCATTGTGAAATTTTAATACCAGAAATATACTGTGTATTTGTTATGTATATATATCTGTGCTTTATTCATAAAGAGATTTTTTTCACGCCCCCCGCCTGCCCCACAAACCTATTTTTGCCCTCACTGAAAATGCGCGCTCAATTCATGGCAACATGCACAGGCTCCAGGGAGCTTCCGGGGAGGTGGGAGGTTGGAGATCAAAACAACTTATTTATTTTTTATTTTTTGAGGAAGATTAGCCCTGAGCTAACATCTGCTGCCAATCCTCCTCTTTTTGCTGAGGAAGACTGGTCCTGAGCTAACATCCGTGCCCATCTTCCTCTACTTTATATGTGGGATGCCTGCTGCAGCATGGCCTGACAAGCAGTGCCATGTCTGCACCTGGGATCTGAACCAGCAAACCCCAGGCCGCTGAAGTAGAATGTGCAAACTTAACTGCTGCGCCACCGGGCCCGCCCCACATCAAGACAATTTAAAAGATTCAGTGAAGCCTCCCCTTTACCTGATATTACAACTGCTCATGTGCTATATTCCTCCGTACGATCTAGCTTTTCTGCCAACAGAGCCACAAGGCAGGCAGCCAGAGCCCAGCTGGAGAAATCCCCAACTTGGAGAACTGGCCACTCAATTTGAGTCAAGTGTCATACGGACAACACATGAATGTGGTGCTCGAGAGAATGGGCTGGGAGAATGTGTTAAGACTAGTATAGACTCTACTACCTGAGATAAAGAGGAAGGTGCCAGGAAGTTACCCAGTTTGCACCACTGCCTCAGTCTGTCCCAGACTGATAATCTTTCAACTATTACCTATACGTAAACACCAATATATAAGGCAGGTTAAACCACCCATCCAAAAACATTAACCGAGCTAGCCAGGAGCTAGCTAGCTGGGCGCTGGGGCCACACATATGTAAGACACAGCTGGTGCTCTGGTCCTTCCAGACACTGGGAAGATGGACACAAGGAGACCCATTATTGTAATACTGTATCACAGTAAGCAGGTATTGTGGCCTGCACAAAATTCCAAATAATTTCCTGCGTGTCTTTAGATGGCAATGTCTGCATCAGGGTCAGGTTTAGAAAGAGAATGTGAAGGCAGAACAGACCCATACAGAACAGAAATCGAACACAAGCCTCTGCAGCGCTTCTGGTGCCTGGTCTAGCTCCTGCCCTAGTTCATCAGTGCCTTCCTCGGGACTAACAGGGGATGACTTCCTCTACACACTTAGTTACGTGACTCACTTCCAATCTCAGAAGTCTAATCCGTTCCAGGGAGAGCTTGACGAGGATAAAGCAATCATCAGGAAGAAACACTTCTTCAATATACTCTGAAATCTGTGGTGTCAAAAGATGAGGCTGTTAATCAGTCACTTTCCCCTTTCCTAAAAGCATACATTGTTCACTTTTTTTTAAGGACAGAGTACTAGGGACACACTGGTAAATCCACTGCGACTGGTCTTACTCTGCCTTGCAACACTGCTGATCTTTTCTTGTTATCATGAGGGATTTCTCCTTACCTCTCCCAAGAGGGTTTTCTCAATCCTCCCTTTCACGAGGCGAGCATAATCTGCATCGTCATCCCTGTCCAGCTGCGCTGTGATGATTGGAGTGCTAGGAGACAGAAAGAAAGACAGTTGCAGCCCAAGGATTGCGTCTGTTTGAAGACCGCTGCTTTTTAAAATCTGAGTGCTATTTAGAATTGTGATGTGAAAAGCAACTGCAATTTACTGAGCATTCACTGTGTCAAGCATGCTACTTCACACACGCTCTCACTTAGATTTACGAGTTTTGGAGCTCATGGGGCAACCCACTGTATCGGTGAACGAACAACTTTCAGAAAATTCTCCCTCACCAAGTGAACCTACCTCTTCCTCTTTGGACCTAACAAGCAGGTAGTTTCCTTACTTTCCCTGAGTAAACCGACCCTTGGTGTCTTACAGCTTCCTCCATCCCTCTCCCCTCGTCCCCATTCTCTCCTCTCCAGGACACTCTCAGCTCCTCCAACCACTAAGTGTCAGCTTCTATTCTCACTGTCTGGATGGCATCCCTTAAACACACACCCCTGGTGGAGACCTGAGCAGCCCAGATGAGGCAGGCACATCTCCTGCCACCCTGGACATCTGCAGTGGCTGTTCTAGAACCAAGTGCAGCTTTCTTCCATTTACTGCTATTTGTCGTCATTTTCTTAAGATTCAGATCACAGGTGAATTATGATTTTGTCATTGAATACACTGTAATATATTTCTATCTTTTCTAGTCTTAGATCACCTACAAATCCTATCATGGAATCACCTGGGGGTCAAGGACTATGGCCACAGCCCAAGTGAGAGACACATCAGTCAGGCCTAGTTAGGTTGGGACTAATGCCATTAAAAGGATGAAATCTATACTGACACATTGCCCCAATTTTTCCATTCATTTTTCGCATTTCTCTCTTTCGTGTGACTTGTGGCCATAAAGAACCACTGCTTCAATTCTGACGGTATCCAGTTTGAACTTATTTTTTCCAGTTTGGGTTTTTCTAAACCAAAATATGGTTCACACAAGCATGCTGCTCAGAGACAGATACCCATGAGAGTATCAGACGTATGCATATGACAAGGGAATTCACTGGGTCTCAAGGAATGTGACAGGTGAGTGTGAGAAGAGGGAAACAGAGGTGGGCACCTGATGGCCTTGGAAGCGTTGATGATCTCTTTGATCCGGGGCACACCCAGGGTGATGTTCATGGAGGCCACGCCCGCAAAGTGGAAAGTCTTTAGGGTCATCTGCGTACCTGGCTCGCCAATGCTCTGGGCACAGAGCGCACCCACCGCGGAACCTGGCTCCATCTGTGCCCTAGAAGAAAAAGATATGGATTTTCCCTATCAAAACTGCTATTGGCAAAACTGTCCCTATCAGCAAAACTGCTGGGGAAAGCTTCTGATCATCTCCTTTCAACAGAAAAAATACAGAAGCCATTAGGGTCAGGAAGGAACTGGCGACAAGCCAGGCTGTGGTTGTGACAGAGGAAGAAGGTGGCACAGATCAATGATAGGTGCAGACAGGGGGATGAGAGCTCAAAGGGTCTGAGAATGAAAGCGAATACTGTGTGACTACTGTGGTCAGCGTGCAATGACCGGACCCCAATGTCTAGTGCCTGCAGACGATCTAAGAGCTCTGTTAACAAATGGTACTGAATGCGGACAGAGCAGCAGGCACCTGCCAAATGGAGCAGCAGTTTCTCTGTGGGGAGAGGACACCTGGAAGTTTCTGTGCAATTATTTCCACATCTTAGAAGTCCCTACACAAGAGGTGAGAGAACCTGCTCAAATACTGATAGCAATATTCGGTGCTGGCCCAGGACTTTTGTTTCCCTGAGGAAACGGGAGGGATATGAGAGACCACATGACTGCCTGGCAGTCTGAGACAACCAGCATCCTTACCTCATGTACTTGTCCCTACATGTCTCCAGAAACTTTTCTATTTGGGTGGGGGTGATCCGGTCCAACTGGTACAGCACACGGGGCTGGAAGAACAAAAGCCAGCAGAGTTAGAGCTGGCAGCCTTGGAATGTCTGGCCATCTGAACATGCCCGGGAAGGTCGTACCTCTGTTGTGCCATTATCGTTGATGCCATATTTATCTCTGGTTTTTTTAATCTTCTCAGAAACTCCCTTGATGAATTTTTTTATTTCCTGAAAGATTACACAGCAAACATCAGTTGTGTATTTTTCAGTAATTTGAATGACATGATTCATTTTATAAACTTCAGTAATATGACAAGTCCATCATATTTTAGCGATAGCTAAATATATACTACAAAGGATACAACATGGATACAGGTTCAATGTACAAAATGCTTTTCCCAGGAATACACCATACCATTCACACCCTGGACACATCATTCATTGGTTTAGGTGTCTCTAAGGCCTTTTTACTCCAATGATGCTTCAGCACCAGTATGCACCAGTCACTCTCCCGGCCCTGCTATGCTGTCCGTCTAGAGCACATGGGGGTGACACCAGGATAACCCCTTCCACCTGCCGCTTTCTCTTCTGCTCTCCTGGCATACCACGTTGCCTTCATTCACACAGCTCAGAACAAGTATAACTATACTATTGGTACTTTCAGTCTGCAGAATGATTAATTTTTGAGGGTTTCTTCTGGAGTTTTGATCAAATTAAATATTACAAGCTAAAGCATAGCTTAGTAGACACCATATACATTTCAAACACATGCTCTGAGATTGCCTTCATTTCAAAGGAAACACTGCCCAAACCCAGCTTCTCCTTATCTCTGACTCTCCCCACTGCATCACTCCGCCAGGCTCACGCTCCCTTCCCATACACAATTAGAATTTGTAAGGACTCCTGGAAACACTCTCATAGCTAGAAATGAAACATCAGCATATCTGCTATTCCTGCTGATTTAAGAAGAGCACTCTAAGCCCCAGGATGATGACAGAATGGAGCAAGGAAGGCGGCGAAAAGTACATCATGTGGGGGATCCACAGAGCAGGGCCAGAGACTATGGACCTAAGATTTCTGGCAACCACTCAAAGGGGAAAACCCATCTGTTTCACAATTTATAGTGTGTCTGTGCAGTAAACCCAGCCTCGCGGTCACTCCGAGAGCCAGGCTCAGCCAGCACCCCCTGTCAGGGAGTACTTACAGAGAGGGTGGGATGTGCTTTAACGAGCTACGCCCAGCCA
This sequence comes from Equus przewalskii, assembly GCF_037783145.1. Lineage (NCBI taxonomy): Eukaryota > Metazoa > Chordata > Mammalia > Perissodactyla > Equidae > Equus > Equus przewalskii. The sequence goes on from NC_091831.1 coordinate 65,316,130, forward strand.
AGTCCTGCTCTCAGGGGCTCACAGATCAAGCACTATGGGACTGACTCTTAGAGCACTTCTCAGGCGAGCCGATGGCACACACCACGCAGTAGCAGCAATCCCGCAGAGGCTGCTGTAGTGCAGTCCTGGGAGCTGGCAATCAGCTGCTCTGGTTTGATCCAGGTGCATTCTTGAGAATTTGGGACAGAGTGGAGAGCGTCCACTTCCTTCTCCTCAGCAGCCCTCTGGGAAGCACAATTTCCTTCAATGATTTTGGACAAATTGTGTTGGCAGGGAGCTTGAACAGCACTCTGGCCAACTGCAGGCATCCAGCTGCTCTGTGTGGCTGGCTGAGGACAGACTCACACACATGGATGGACCAGTGGGCTGGCCCAAGGGAGGACTGCATATTGTATTGGCTGCAAAGCTTCACGAGGTGTTGTTTCTTGATGTGGAGGTTGCCTGAGGGGTCCTAAGGAGAAGACCAGCAAGCCATGCCCAAAGTCTACTCAGTCTGTATCACAGAGCTGACAACGTCTAATGTTTTGTCAAAACAAATGTTTTAAAAAGTAGACTGAACCAGAAGCCCACTTTAGCAAAAATAAAATCCTATAAGGCACCTATAGAGAGCTTAACACTTACTAGGCCAGTTTTATCCTAACCTTACAAAAATAAACCTCTTTAGCCTCCCATAGACTACCTAGCAATTTCTAGTTGCTACTTTTCTGAAAGTCAAACACTAACACTTTATGTTCTCAAGTTTAAACAGCTTTAGCATCTTGTGTCCACATGGTCCATGGCTCGCAGGCTCTTCTCAGTCAGCTGCTGCCCAGCTTGGTGAGACCTCTGTGAGGTAGCATGGCATGAGCTCCAGCATTCTAGAGTGGAGGGCATTCAGGGACTGAATAAGGCCCAGGGCTTGGCCAAGGCGACACGCCACTCCAGAAAGTCAGATACTTTCTCCAAAGTTTGCTCTTGGGGCAGGGGTTTTCTGCAAGGTCCTTGCCCCAGTGGGAATTTCGGTCTGTCTCCTAGTAGCCTGGGCGATCAAGGGGTACCTGGAGTTGGGGGCCATCACATCTTGGCTGTCCCCTGTTCATGAACACAAGTTTCTCATGACCGCTCTTGTTGGCCAACTCTTCTCATTGAGAAAGTGTGGAAATACATGGAGGGTTACTGTGCCACTCAGCTATCATTCTACACAGAAAGGACTTTTATTAATTTATAAGAACTTGAAAATTCTCAAGAGATTCTTTTAAAGAGAAACTCTTTCTCCAGCTTTACTAATTAATTAGGAGTTGAGGCCACATTTTCAGATACAGTCAGTTATTACAAACCAGATGGAAATTCGAGCTGGAGAGGGCCGTGGAACAACCTTTCCCGGCCTGGCTCTGCCTAACAGTGGGGGCTGCCATGTAACTGTTCCTCTCTGTCCTCAGTGTGAAGAGCCTCTTCCACATGGGTTATTTTCTCCCTGAGCCTACTGTCTAGCTGTAGTTGTAACCTTTAGAGCAAGCTTCTGAAAGCCTTCTTGGCCCAGATGTTGCCATTCGATTGCCAGGTGTTAAAGGCGGCCCCACCTGTTGGCACAGAGAAACTGGAGCAAGAACCTAAGGCCAAGCAGACCCGGGGATTTTCCTCTGTGGGGAACTTTGCACAACAGGCAGTGAAAGAGCACACACCTATAACCATTCAGCTTAGGCACTGGAAACGACATCTTTCAGCTGCCACCCACATGGGGACACGTCCAGTGGCTTTGCTGAAAAAAATGAGTTTCCTTACACAAAAGTCAGGACAGATATTCTGGAAGTTAGGTAACAAAAAACAGGCTCACTTTGCAGAAATGAAAGCTGAAACAAGCTACTAAGAATTCAGCTAAACCAACCCATGCATACTAGAGGGAACTCACAACATGGCAATTGGCAGGCAATTAACCACACGATTAACCCACAGTTAAATTCTCACACTCACTCTACAGCACAGCTCTGAGCATTGGGCCAGGGCTCGAGGCCACCTATGAGCTGCCTCCGTCGCCTCAGCTCTGGCACGGGGGAGGGCTGGAGAACATTTCAGGGGCTCAGACAAACCTGCTGCGGCCAGTGGACCCTCTCAGCAAACCTGAGCTCATCAGACTGTGAGCCACTGGAGGGCAAGGACACATTTAGTTTGTGTCCCCGGGAGCTGCAGGGCATGTGACGTATAGTGAGGGCTGGAAAGGGGTTCACCGAATAAACAAATACTGCTGGTCAAGGGTCACCCGTTAAACCTTGTGAAAGGCAAGAAAGGCACCAGCCCAAAGTGATGACCAGGGAAGCCATGTCTGCCAGAACCAGGACAGAAATCTGCTGTCTCCGGTGCTCCAAACAGCTGGAGAGCTGTAAAGTTAAGTCCCTTATGCTCAGCATTCACAGCATGCCAAGTACGTTACCTTGTTATATTTCTCATAACCTGTCTCAGTTAAGGTCTTTGAGGATAAACAGAAAGATAAATATGTACATACAATCAGGAGAAAAACCAAATCACAATCAAATTTGTTACTTAAAAAGAAAAAAAAAGAGAAAATCTGTGGAAAAGAAATAAAAAGGCACTCAGTCTAGACATATTCTATTTTTTTTTTTTAGGAATCTACTATCTCCCATCAATCCTCCTCTTTTTGCTGAGGAAGACTGGCCCTGAGCTAACATCCGTGCCCATCTTCCTCTACTTTATATGTGGGATGCCTGCCACAGCATGGTGTGCCAAGCGCTGCCATCATGTCCATACCCGGGATCCAAACTGGCGAACCCTGGGCCGCTGAAGTGGAATGGGTACACTTAACTGCTGTGCCACTAGGCTGGCCCTAGACATATTCTTAATTTTAATTACATTAAAATTTGGAAGAGTCTCTTTTTCACCTTTCACACCTTAACATGTGAAAGAAGGGAGTGAAAACTTCCCTTAACTAAAACATTCTTATTTAAGGTTTTATTTTTTTTTTTGAGGAAGATTGGCCCTGAGCTAACATCTGTGGCCAATCTTCTTTTTTTCCCTCCCCAAAGCCCCAGTCCATAGTTGTATATCCTAGTTGTAAGTCCTTCTAGTTCTTCTATGTGAGATGCCACCTCAGCATGGCTTGATGAGCGGTGTGTAGGTCTGCATCCAGGATCCAAACTGGTGAATCCCGGGCTGCCAAAGTGGAGTGTGCAAACTTAACCAGTATGCCACCAGGCTGGCCCCTATTTAAGTTTTTTATTATTTTTATTTTCGATTTACTTAAAGGGACACATTCTTGATGTTCTGTGCTACACTTGAATCACCAATCAGTACACCAAGGAAACCATGTACTGATTCCTGTATCCCTTTGCTTTTGATCAGAAGCAAGACTATCAACAGGAAGGAGCTGCTTGAGTAGGACAGTGAAGTTAAAAAAAACAAAAAACTCCCCTAAAAAACCTGCTATCAAGGTAAGAGCTCCCTGGAAGAAGAAGGCAGGTGGACTCTATGGATTTCTGATCTATACTATGGTAAGACAAAAAGCAATTTAAACTAAATGATATTAAAACAATGCTACTAATAAAAATTATTGGGATCCAGAACGACTGAGGGAAGAGTTGGCCCACAGGATAAGAAAGCAGGTTGTAGGGGGTCGACAAGGATAGGGTTAAAAAAAGCAGTTCTCTCACTAAAGCCTTTTTCTTCTATCAGGGAAACACTTGTGTAAAAGACATAAACTAAGAGAGACATCAGATAAATTCTTCGTGATGGTTGGTGAGGTTTTGCCTAGGCCATTCTTGAAATTTTTAACACAGAAATACTCTTAAACACTCCCCAGCTTATACAATTCACTGTCAGCACTTGGCAAGCCATTTCTTCACGTCAGCTAAGCCGGGTGCCACCACCCCCGCGGGCTCACCTGCAGGAAGCTGTCCTGGCAGCAGAGGAACTCGTTCTTCTTCATGATCGATTCCGTGGTCAGGATGAGTTCGTTTTTACTGAGTGCAGGCTCGCTCCGACACGGAAAGACTGCCTCAAGTGTTCAAAGGAAAGCGTGATGTGTAGGAGCAACGGAGAAGGGGTCAGTGCGCAACGAAAGAATTTACAAGAGACAAAATGACCTTGCTCAGAGTCAGCTTTTAGCAACCCGAAATTTTTTTTTCCAAGACAAATTTTAGACTCTACCTTTAACATGAAGGTGAAACAGGATAAACTGATACTCCATCTTACACAAAGACTCCTGGGCTATTCAGTGGGTATTGTCCCATTACTCCCCAACCCTTAACCCACCTCAGATTTGCTTTAAAAATACAAATTATTGTTTTTAAAAACCCCAAACATTTCACATGTGAAAATACCCTCCACCCCCAAGCTATTAGGATTTCCCCAAAGTTTTATTTTTTAATTTATTTTTATTTTGTTGAGGAAGATTAGCCTTAAACTAATATCTGTGCCAGTCTTCCTCTATTTTGTACATGGGTTGCAGCCACAGCATGAGCTGACGAGTGGTGTAGGTCTGCACCTGGGATCTGAACCCGCAAACCGCAGCTGCTGAAGCGGAGTGTGCTGAACTTAAGCACCACGCCACACAGCCGGCCTCTCCCCAAAGTTTCAAAGGCTGCATATTATCCTAACGTATGGGCAGACCATATGGATTAGACCTGTCCTCCATTGATGGTTTGCCTCTACTATAAACAACGTTGGAAAACATTCTTGACACATTTAGATCATTTCTGTAGGGCAAATTCCTATAAGTGGAACTGTTGGGTGAAAAGGTACCCACATTTAAATTCAGGTGAGTATTGTCAAATTATCTCCTAAAAAGGTTGTTTTAAATTATACTTCCAGTTAAAGTGAAATCTTCCTGCTTCTCTACACCCATGACGTTTAACTGGGCTCTGTCACACACAGACACAGAAGCCAAAGCCCTCTTCTATTGACATTTGATTACTAGCAACGCTAGACTCTGAACGTGGGAAAATATTTTTCCCTTAGTATTTGGGAAAATTGTGCAGAGTAACACACACACAAATGCTAAGCCAGTAGCCGGGTACATTAGACTGAGCATTAACTGTGTGTGACAGCCCAAAGGGTACCTCCATTCTAAAGAAATGTCCTTGAAAACACTCTAACCCCAGACATAATGCTAAGTCTTACTTTGATGTTGTCCAGAACTCTTTTAAACTCCAAGGGTTCATCTTTTCCCTCCATAGCTGCAGGATCTAAGCCATCTCCCCCATAAATGAACTGGATAATATCGCCCGTAGAGCTTCGCACTGTCAAATCGTACTGTGAGCAAAGATCTTCCAGGGACTTCACAAGCCTTCTCTAAAGGAAAAGGAGGAGACGAAACAAAAGCTCGGCTGCTTTAAGACGACTAGTTACATGTGCAGAGGATGAGATTTGCAACTCTTAAGTTTCAAGATTACTAGCACTTTGATCACATAAAAACCTTTTATTAGGAATCCCTTAAAATAGCCCCCTGACCTCAAGAGCACCTCATGAGCCTGCGCAGTGGGATTGAGAATATGCTCCAACCTCCAGCACTTTAGTGTGGTTTAGAATACATGCAATTTCAACCCCATCACCCTCAAAGGACTCTGCAAACTGTTCCCCTAGGCTGCTTGCCCTTCCCTTTTTCTCCCTAAGGTATAAATTAATGCAACAGCTTTGCATTTCTAAACACAACTTAATCCAGGACCCCTGTGGACTTCAATATGAACTACAAAGGATCAGGTGCAGGCCCTCTTATGGGACAGTGAGGAAAGGAGAGAGAACAGGGACAGCATTGTGTCTGAACCAGCAGGCAGCAGTCATTTCTCAAATCTGCTTAGGGAGAACTTTCTACTAACAGAACACTCTAGCCAGCAATGTGATGGTGGCTCAGTGAATTAAAGAGAAAGAAATCTTCCTTCAGGCAACTCAAATAAAAATCCCTCATGCCAGAACTAATTTGTTCTAGGTTAACACACTGTTCTGGGAAAGGTATACTCTCTACTTCAAAAAGAGAAAAACGAAAAAAAAAAAGTCAAAAGACATTCTGGCAAGAATGGTAAAAGCATTTTACAGTCTGTTGGGTTTCTGACAAAAGCAGCACACTCCAAAACTGGAGGGCAATTTCCAATCAAAAGATGATTACAAAGGAAGTATCAGTAATGACACCCAGGCCCAGAAAAGGTTACGGAAATAAGCGTCTACTGATTCGAGTCCATTTTCATCCTCATCAACCTTGTTTATTCTGGCCCACTCATTCACACTTCTGGTTTATCAATCTTGGTTTCCTGGCTTGCAAAGGGCCATGGTTCTCAAACTGGGATCCACAGTGGGGAGAATGGGGACACAACATCACAGCAAGTTCACGGCCCAGGAACTTGCAGTGGTGACTTTATCTGGTGTTGTAAGTAGATAAAAACATTGAAAAACAAACAAACAAACAAAGATTATGATGCAGAGTAGAGACTGAAAAGAAATCCTTTGCTTGTGGTCTTATGCAAGAACAAAGCAGGGATGTGCTTCCACTCCTCTGCCATTCGGGTTACTTCTGTGGCCGTCTGAAAAGCACAGGTACAGGAAACGCTCCAGTGCAGCCCTGTCCCCCAAGCCTGTTATCCTAGAACCACATGCACAATGGAGAAAGAGCCATCCCTCCAAGTGCCCAAGCCCTCCCTCGGGTGCTGGAATAGGTTGTTGGAGTCAACTAGAATGACATGAGTTTCATAAACAATTGCAATGCAAGAAGCAGAGTTCTCCCAATAATTAGGAAGTATGTAATGTCATCTCCATCTTTAAGCATTAGGAAACAGAGGCTCAGGGCGGTCCAATGTCATGACCCAGGATGCACTTCCAGTCCCTGTTCTCCTCTAGCAGAGCCCTGGTATGTGTGGGTCTGGCCTGGTCTTGATCACTTGAGGTACATAGGATGATATGGAACATGTTACCTTTTTACGTTGTTTATTTCTAGGGCACTCACATTTCTTAATATTTCCTGTTAAATACCAGGCCTGGATAAATGATAGCTCAGGTACAAAATGTGTAAATACTCAGCAGTCAAAATCCGCAGAGTCTTGTCGTGCTCCATTGCTAGTGGCCTATATTTCTTCAAGTTACCTGCATGTATCCTGTTTCAGCTGTCTTTACCGCCGTGTCAACGAGACCTTCCCGGCCAGCCATTGTGTGGAAGAAAAACTCAGTTGGCGTCAAACCGGAATAAAAGCTATTAGCCACAAAGCCTTTGGCAGCTGGGAGCTAAAGAGAGGTAGGAAAGAAAGAAAAATCAAACAAAAAGGTTGAAGGTCTGCAATTCCAAAACCCACTCAAATCAGAAAATGCCTCACACCCTTCTACTACAAATACCTGGCCAAGGCACCTTCACGAAGTGGCAGACTTTATATGCCGTCTCCTAAAGGAGAAATAATTTGGCACAAACCATCCTTACCAGAGACAAGGAGGGCGAGGTACCAGCTAGGGCTGGCACTGGTGCCAGTGGCAGGCAAATGGCTGAGGAGGGGGAAACTGAAGCTCGGGCTGCTATCCCCAGAGCAGGCGAGCAGTCAAGGACCTCAGAGGGCACCCTGCTGACTGCAGCTGCTTGCCCATTCCCTTGAAGGACTCCCTGCAAGACGTCCTTCCAGTCACTGGACTTGCCTACCTCCAAAACATAAGCATGTGTTGCTAATGTTTAAGGGGTTTCATTTTGGGGTGCTGAAAATGTTCTAAAATTAGATCGTGGTGATGATCACACAACTCTGTGAATATACTAAGTCACTCAACTGTACACTTTAAATGGGTGAATATTATGATATTTGTACATATAATTCAAACACAATGTATCTGAAAAAAAATTGTAAAAAACACATCCATATATAAAACACCATGTGAAGTAGCCAAATGGCCTTTGATCTGGATTGGTTAGTGTTCCTCAGAGGACAATCCAGATGAACAGGCCAAACTCTCGCGTTCCGATTCTGTTTAAGGAGCAGCTGGTGTACACACAGGTACTGCTAAGCAAGCACCTCTATCGTGAAGTCTAGCACTGGTTTAGGGACTGAGAAGTCTGGCTGCCCCCGCCCTCTCCTCTAAAATGGTCCAGGTGCCTTAGAACTCTGAGCCTAGCCAGCACAGGCAGGCACCATTCCAGGACCACCTGGCTGCCAGACAGCTAGTGGATTCTGATCTTGGGCTGAGAATCTGAACTGTTCCTGAGGCCACCTGATAGCATATCTAATGTTCTCAGCACAGTAGCCACATCTCCCCAGGAGGGGCTGGACAGAAATCCTGCTGTTCCGGGCGCAAGAACAGCTGGGGCAGCTGTGCCTTAAATCTGACTCCAAATTCCGAATTTACTATGTGACCAAACCTGGTCTAAGTTCCCCAACTATAGATTTAATAGTTGTCCGTCCCTAAATCCCAGAAAACCCCAGCACAGGTGTGTCTCTCTCTCTCACCCTGCTGACACTAGTGCCCAAACCACGACGGCCAATGGAACCCAGAAGTCATGTAACAAGTTGAGTTTAGGGGCTGGCCTGGTGGTGCAGTGGTTAAGTGCGCACATTCCACTTCGGTGGCTCAGGTTCACTGGTTCAGATCCTGGGTGCGGACATGGCACCACCTGGCAAGCCATGCCGTAACAGGCGCCCCACATAGAAAGTAGAGGAAGATGGGTACGGATGTTAGCTCAGGGCCAGTCCTCCTCAGCAAAAAGAGGAGAATTGGCAGCAGTTAGCTCAGGGCTAATCTTCTTCTTCTTCAAAAAAAGGTCAAATTTAGAGGCCAGCCCCGTGGCTGAGTGGTTGAGTTTGTGTGCTCCTCTTTGGCAGCCCAGGGTGAAAAAAAAGAGTGGGAACAGTTCTCAGCTCAGGTGCCAATCTTTAATAATAATAATAATAAAAAAAAAGTCAACTTCAAGAATTCCAGAGGGGAGAACCTGGAATGTCCTAGTCATTTTGCTGTGGTTCATTCTATCATTATTTTGAAATCCTTATACTTTTATTAAGTGCTCTCAAAACAAGCATATAGATTGAAAGCACATATAAAGTAACTATACATTCTGATTACTTAAGGTAAGTTGGATGGGAACCTGAAACCTTCCTCCTTGGAGAGAAAATACACAAGAGGGCAGTGGTCCAAGTTTACAGCGCAGAGTTTACCAAGGCTCCTTCTGTACAGCTCAGTTTGGGCTGGAGAGGGAACAACCCTGAGCAGCCCCTGCTCCCACTCACCACCTCCAGGAGTCTCACGGTTGTCAGCCAGAGCCTCAGTTACTCTCCTCTGCACTGCTGACGGTCGCCCTTCAAAGTTCTGCCTGATCCACTGTGCTTACCTTTGAATGCTTTTCAAAGTGAGGCAAGGACCTGTTTTCAAAGCCATCTGGCACACGAGAGCCACTGATGGCTTGCTGTCCCACACAGGCAATCATCTGTGATATGTTAATGAAGGAACCTGGGGAAACAGGTCAGGAATGTAACATTCATTTACCAAAATAACATTAATTGAAGTGCAAGCATATCTGTGGGATAACACAGGAATACAATGTAGTACAGCCCCTTCCCTTCAAGTGCACAGTCTAGGGACAGTGAGAGGCAGAACTTGAGTAACACAGGGTAGAGCTGTCAGTAACACAAGAAGGGCAGTGAGGGCTCGAGCTGCTCCGAAGCCAACGAGCACTCTGGGGCCGGGGGACAGACATGCAGTGAGTCTCCAGGAAGGAGCAGGAGCCAGGCTGGATTTCTGGAGGACGTTATGATTCAGGCATAAAAAGGGTGGGAGAAAGAATTCCAAAGTCGGTGGAAAAGTGGGAAGTAAAGACACAGGAATAAGAAAGTGTGGGGTATGTACCAGGGGCAGGAAGTAGAATATTGGGGTGAAAGGCAGCAAAGTTAAAAAGATTGGATTTTATTCTATACAAAAATAGGAGAAGCACAGAGGTTTTGAATCTGAGTGCAGTTTTATGAAACCTAATGCTTTAAGGTCCTAGGTAACTATGAAATTAAAGTGCTTTGCCACATCACTAAATACGTTGTTTTAAAAATCCCTAACTTTTCATTTTTTAAAAAATAAGATAAAGTTTCCTCAAAGCACACTCAAACCCAGAAATTCACACACACTACCAACAAGGTTCTCCAAAGGAGTTAAGCTTCCTATACTGCCAATAACTAACTCTCTTTCTATATGTACGATTAAAAAGATAAGCCCTTATAAATAAAAGGTCTAAAGTCACGACTCTTACATTCTCTGGAACAGAACGAGCCAGCCACATGGAAAACACAGTGACAGCAGCAGCCAGAGAGGTGCGCACTCACCTTTAGAGCCACACAGAGCCATGGTGAGGGGGCTATTGCTCTTATCCAGCTCCCGGAGGCAGGCACTGCCAGCGTGATCACGGATCACAGACAGCTCCTTCAGGATCAAGGCCTGGGGGGAGAAAGGGGGAAGCGTGGTGGAGTCGGCCTCACTGGCTCTGCTGATCACAAATGTTCAAGCTGACATTTAGGGAAATTTGAAAAAATTTAAGCAAGATGTTAGATTTCCAACAGATAAAGATGTCAGCGCTTTAGAAGACCAAGATACCCCAACTAAATAGACCGCGACCTTTCACGAGGTTCTAAAATCAGTGTGTGAGGTAAAAATGATTAGGAACGAAACCTTGAAAAATCCTTTAAATGGCCAATAAAATAGAATGCACATGGCTTTGTGTATAGTACCCTATACAACAATATATCTGCATATAAATTACTGTGTTACAAACACATGCCTAAATAAATGTATAAAGTATAATATGTAGTATGTAGTAAAACAGAATTGCTTGTATTATTTACAAAATTTGTTGCCAAGCACACATTTGAATTTCCACAAGGTAAATGTATGATGAAGTGACTCTATAGGAATATAGAATATTATTAGAAGTCTACGAGCTCTATAATATTACAATATAATATATATTCTATAATATGGAATATTATCGAAGTCCATGAGCTCAATCACAGATTATAGTTCCTCAACTCACAATGTAGGATGCTGAATCAGTTAGGAATCATGGTTCCACTAACAACTGGTGCTGTCGAAGTCTTAAGTAATTTTCTAGATGAGAAACATCATTTCTTTCTTTCTCTTTAATACTCAGCGAGATTAAGAATGAGCTAATGGTGAATACCTCACCCCACTCTGTTTTCTCTCTGCTTTAAAAATTTCATTTCATCAGCTTTCTTACTGCTTAAAAGCCTTTCTCCCATACTTAGGTGAGTTAAAGCTCTGAGCCGCAGGATACTGGGGAGGCAGAAGAGAGCCAGGCAAGACTCTGGTGCAGTGAGACTGGGGACCTGGGCTGCTTCAGGCTCTCAGATGCTGGTCGTGATGCTGGTTCTGACGTGCTGGTTCAGTTCTCAGCTAACCTAGTCTCAAATGTGAGGGGGGTAGCAGATTGCTATGTGACTCTGAGACATGAATTTTCCCTCCTCTGTATCCAAGTCTCTTTCAAAGACCGTCCATTCCAAGAGCAGGGGGCCAGTCTCTATCAAAGGATGAGGGAAATAGAAAGCGCAGAAGCACTTAAGTACCAGTTACAGAAGGGGCCCAAGTGTGACATAGGAACAAGAGCAGCCCCATGTGGCCAAATAAACACAGGGCTGTGTTGTCCCCATGTAGAATGTGAAGGCTGGAAGGGGTGCAGAGGATCTGCTCAGCGGCCCCCCCCTCATCAAACAAACGAGAACACACACAAGCAGCACAGGGCTGACATGGGGCTAAAGGCGCTGCCTTTACTTCTCACTCCCCTCAGCTGCCTTCTCTTCAGGGCTTACAGCACAACCCAAGAGCATGAAGTGGCTAAACTGATGCACAGAGCAGGACTCACCTCCAGGGTCTCTTCAGCAGTGCAGCCAGGCTGCTGCTGCAGCTTGCCTGTGTTTAGGGCTTCGATGTACTCATCACATTTTTTGTAGCCAGCATTCAGCAACTCATACTTGGCCTTTAGCAGTCCTTGACCAGGTGTGACATCACCAATCCCGATTGAGAATCCACGGTTGGCTGCAGAATAGATGGTAGGTAGAGCAGGAAGAGAGAGGTGTGGGTGTCAGGCAACCTACTACATGGAAACAAGTTTATACCTTGAGAGAATCTGTTGTAATTCAGTTGAATAAAAACTTACTCTATCAGTCCCTAGGGAGTTAATACAAAAACGACTAAGATTCTCTAACCATGAAAGCTAGTGGGGAGCACAGTGATGTCCCAACTAACTAGAACGTGAAGCAGATTGACACTAAATAACAAAGAGCAGCCTGAGGAAACCAGCTATGGAAAGTGAGCCATCTGACTTCTGACTCTCAGACAGCATTGCAGAGACCTTTCTGCACCCCACCACCCACTCCTGCTTCTCTTTTCAAAAATTGTTCCAAGACACAGAGAATAAGACACACCCGTAAATGCCACTTTTGATGGAACTACGCACTATCAATAATCCTACCCTAACATACGTAGAAAGTGGGCAGATGAGAGGCGACTGGCTTAGGAAGGTAGGTAGGGGGATGCCTAGAAGTGCCTCAGAAAACAGGACTGATAGCCCGGAAAGGCTCAGAAAGTAGATCACCAGGCTCTGCAGAAGCCGGAGATGACGTATGTGTTGGAAACAGGGAAACCGGTGGAAAGTCTGTGTAAGAAGTAGACCCCAGGCCCCTCCCCCTGTGGGAGATGGGAGTTTACTCCCCAGGAAGAGGAAGTAGGAACTCTGGATGGGGGGATACTGGGTGCAGACAGGTGGGGATAACCGAAAATCAGGGCACTGAGGGCAAGCCTGCACGTTCCACGGCTGATCCCGTAGCCCCTTTCCCTGTCCAGCTCCCAGAACCCTGACAGCCAGGTCTCTGCGCTTGGAAAGGAGTCTGGGATTGAAAGACAAGTCTCTGGAGAAACCCAGCCTCCCAGGACAAAAGCATTATTGATATGGTGACTTCCTCAATAATAAAGCTGGATTCCAGTTCCGTCAAGGAACCGAGAGGTCCATCAACCAATGAGGTCCATTTCCAGTCAGTGTTTCAGTGACTCCCTTGTAAAATATGAATGATAGCCAAGGACCACCAAACATGTGAGGAAAGTCTTTACCATGAGAGACAGAAGACAACAAATGCACAGAAAAAAGAAACTAAAAGGAAGGAGAAAATTCAGGGAACAAATAAAATAAAACTAAGTAATAGTCTTTCAGAGTGATAGAGAAGATGTTCCTGGGGGTCAAGAACAGGAAGTCTTAAGAAAAAAAGGAAAAGAAAAGAGGAGCCAGCCTGCTGGTGCAGTGGTTAAGTTTGTACGTTCTGCTTTGGTAGCCTAGGGTTCGCCGGTTGGGATCCCGGGTGTAGACCTACGCACTGCTCATCAAGGCAGGCATCCCACATATAAAGTAGAGGAAGATGGGCATGGTTGTTAGCTCAGGGCCAATCTTCCTCAGCAAAAAAAAAGAAAAAAAGGAAAAAGAAAAAAGAAAAGAACTATTGCAAATAAGAACAATGGTTGGAAATCAAATAGGTGATAGTGAAAAAATTTTAAAAACTTATTAGAAGTATTAAAAGATACAGTGAATCCAAAAACAAAAGAAATGGACAACAAGGAAAAGAGAAGAAAATCAGAGAATCAATCCAGGAGCTCTATTAGGCAATTAACAGAAATTCCAAAAAGAAAGAAGAGAGATTGTAAAGTAGAGAAAATTCTCAGAAAAATAATACAAGGAAATTTCCAGAACTGAAGGCCACATAGCTGCAGGTTAAGAAGGCTTATGGGGTACTCAGCACAATGAAAGACAGAAGACCTATACCAAGGGTGTACCACTGTGAACTTTCAGAACACCAAACACAAAGAGAGGATTCTCAGCATAAAAAGGCAATTCAAACACCAAAACTTGGGAGCAAGAATGGAAATATACTTTAACAGCAACCCTGAAAGCAAAGGTATTGAGTAGAGCAATACCCGCAAAATTCCAAGGGAAAACAATTTTCAATCTAGAATTCTATTCCCAGTCAAGAATCAGTCAATTATAAGAGTAGACTAAAGACGTTTTTGGGCATGCAAATCTCCTGACCCATGGCATGCTCAAAGCATGAGCAAACAAAGGGACCAGAACTCTGCCAGGCCGGCTGGGAACACTGAGTGACCAGTAGGGCAGAATCACAGATGGCCCAGAGGGCTACAGTGAGCACACAGGGACCCTGGAAGTAGCCCATGAAGGGCCCTTTATGTAACCCTATCCGGTAGGCAATAGGGAGCTATTGCAGATTTTGAAAAGAGGACCGAAAAGCAAATTCAAATCTGCTGCCAAACTTGTCAGTATGGAGTTAATTTCATTAAGAAAAGCATAATTGACTAAGCCTGGAGTAAGTATTCTCTTCCTTGTGTGTGTATGTGTGTAGGGTAGGGAGATGAAATAACAGTAAAAGAAACCCTTAAAACCCGACAGCCATGGCAATAAAACGAGGCTGCTGAGATACTCACAGAGGTAAACAGGAGCCAGCCTGGCAAGCCGTGACATTGCATCGGCAGCTTCATTCTGCCCCCAGTCTCGCAGCAAAATGTAAAAAATATTGTTCTTGGATCCTGATCCCAGTGTTCCCTTGTCCATGCTGCCACTCATCAACTCGCTGTTCTGGATGGTAACATCTGGAGCATAACAACGATCATGCATTTAAACAATTACTGATTACTTTGCCTCTTTCCAAAATGAATTTGAGGCAGTTGAGAAAATTTGTTCCCATACTGAAAGTTAAAGCAAATAGAAATTCTCTTTAAATATTTTTTTGAGGGGGAAAAAAAAAGAAATCTAGGAACTTTTGAAAAGCATGAAAGGCCCAGTTAGATACCCTATAGTCCTAACTCTGAAATGTGTTAGTTGACCCTCATTCTACTCATCTGTGAACTGGTGATGACAATATCCAGCACTTGTCATCTTCACGTCATGGGGATACTCTGAGCATCCATGAAATCATGCACAGCAAAGTGCGCAGTAAACTGTAAAACACTCTGTTATTCACCTAAGATATTAAAAACTAACCGTGACACCATGATGAATAGCCTACACAACAACAAAACAAAATTCACATCCAGAGTGAAACAAACACAATCTAAAACAAGAAGCCAAAGTATCTAAAAACCAGAGAGTATATGTTCAAAGGCATGGTTACACACCTGAGGAAAATCAGCGCTCTTCAAACTCTTACTCTTCACTACGAGACAGGAGAAATTCTGAAGTCCAGAGACTGCGGTGCAGTTCTCCAGCACAGAGCCCTGCAGATCCATTCTCGTCACAGGCCTTGCTAACAAAGCCCATTCTAAACCAGTGCTACTCAGGGCGGCCTGTCAGGGAAGTGCTCGTCAGGAGCCTGGGATGAGCTAAGGAGCTCACTCCACAAAGTCAGTGCTGGCTGCCTGGCACTGGTCTGTGGCTCATCCTTTGGGTTGAATTAGTCTAGATGACTCAGATGGCCTGCCTTTAAATCCTCTCACTGTTACACCTGGTCTTCATGTTATCAAAAAGTCCACTGACCAGGTAAGGCTGGTAAAAAAACTAGTCTTTTTAGTCATACTTTTTAGACAATGAACACAGTTTTGGACACAGAAAACAAAAACACCCAACCAAACAAAACAACAAACCCAAAAAACCAAAAATGGCAGAATAAAAGAAACTGCATTAACTGACAGAAACTAGTCACTTAAAGCAAAACACATTTGGAGAACATTCTTCATGTGTCTGGATCATGTGTCTACATCTTGACCTTCTAGAGAAACGGAGAATCACATCTGAGAGGAGAAACACCAGCTATGTTTCTCTGAAGAACAAACTTCCTGCCTAAGGCCTTAGAGACACGTTGGCTTTGCTCACTAGGTGAAGGAAGTTACTGGCCACTTGCTTTTGCGCCTCCCCAGCGCCCAGCCCCTTGCTGTAACTCACAGGAGTCATTGGCACACAGGTCTTCTCCTCTGCCACAGTACTGCTTGCCCTTGGTTCGCAGGTTGGCCCTCACTGGACTGTCGTCACTAGGCCTGAGGACGACGCTGAAGATCTGCTTTCCCGTCCACAGCGTGACCGGCTGGAGGAGGAGAGGAGGCCAGGGCCTGGGCTCAACCGCCCTTTATGCACAGAAGGCCAGACTGGCCGGCGATCACATGCCAACCCAGCACCAACACAGGGACATCCACCCAGACACACGCATACACCTAGGTACACACACACACGGCTCCTGCACAAACCTTTAGTATTGTAGGGGGTGGGAGGCGAACTTTAATTTTCTCATCCTTGCCGACCAATATTGAAGCAATGATTTGGCAAGCCTTGGCTCGGTCAAAGAAAGTGTCCTTAAGAGTGAGGAGATAGGCACCTAAGAATGTTAAGAAACAACACAAAAGGAATTAAATTGTGAGAAAATCACAAGGTTTCAGTTGTAAAATAAATTTGGACTATTACTTAAAGAGTGAGCGAAAACATATAGCTGCTTATTAGCTTCCCTCCTCCAATTAGATCTAAGCCCCACAACCGGACGGACTTTGTCTTAGCTACTGCCGTCTCCCCAGCCCTCAGAAAAACGTCTAGTATGTAAAAATGTATGGTAGGAGCTCAATAAATGCATGTTGATTCAAGGAATAGGAAGAACCAACAAACACAAAATATCTCAAGTAGGTTCAGGTCAAACTTAGTAAACAAACAACAGAATTAAACGCGGGGAATTAAATAGCTTTTCAAGTCCTCATATGAATCACTGTGAATGAGAATCATTGTGCTCCAGTCTCCTTTCAAGTGAATTTCACAAACCTACCTGTTAGAAAATCCTGAATAGCAGCAATTAGTGGTTCTCCATTCCTTGGTGTTACAAGGTTTGCCTTAGTCTAAAGGGAAAATAAACAGAGTAAGTTAGCCATTCTTGAAGGCAGGATGCAGTCCAAAGATTTGTACCATAAACACTTTGAATTTTTATAATAAACAGAGTAGCAAAAAGATGAGGCTGAGAAATGGAAACCAAGAGGTCTTAATCCCAGCTTTTGTCACTAACTTCCATTTCCTTCATCTGTCAAGGGGAGAGAAAAAACACCAGCAAGACTGATCTCAGAGGTTCCCACCAACACTAAAACAAAGTGCCGAGTGAAGTGTTTCGGATTCCTGTAAAGAACTCTACTTATGTAAAACTTCATTGTCATCAACAAATGCACTTCTCCAAAGAAAATTCACTTCTATGAATGAGTAGCACTGTGTTATCTTTGAAGTCAATCAATTCCACACTTCTCCAGAACGATGGCAGAATCGTGAAATTTCTCATTTAAGACATTAAGTTCTAACAACAAACAATTCAACAACAGGATTTAACTAAACTTAATGAGTGCCTATATTGGGCAAAAAAGGATGCTAGTTGTTCAACGCACAGTTGAACTGAAGGAAGGTTCTGTGCATCAGAGGGCATCAGCTCAAATCTCGACGTGGAGGTGCTCACACACATTTGTGGGTTTTCCGGACCTCTCCACCCAGAGACCTGTTCCTGCCTTCTGAACAGAGAGTGACCCTCCGACTGGGCGGGGAAAGCAGTGACCCTCTGACTGGGCGGGGAAACAGTTGGTCACTTCTGTTTACAGAAGCTCTTTGTGGTCAGAGCTAGGGGTCTGTGGGTGGGAGCAGAGGGCGTGAGGCTGAGACGTGCGTATTCTGTAAAAGCCTCTCGGGTAATGTGGGCCCACAGTCAAGGCAGCACCCAACCTGCTCTACTGAGACGGGACTACTGAGTCAGTACAGCAGACAGCAACTTCTCACGTGAACGGAGGGCATCTGTCCAGATGGCACCTATGGATTTTTCTATCCTTGGAGCCTGTGTTTTATTGCTGTCATTTTTAACCAGTGAAGTATGTTGTGATAACAAAATGGATGCTCAATAGCAAAGTCTAACTGGCTGGTTGCAGGCTGATGGCTATTAGCACTAGTAACATTTTTTTTTTTTTTTTGGGGAAGATTAGCCCTGAGCTAACATCTGCTACCAATCCTCCTCTTTTTGCTGAGGAAGACTGGCCCTGAGCTAACATCTGTGCCCATCCTCCTCTACTTTATACGTGGGACGCCTACCACAGCATGGCTTGACAGCAGTGCCATGTCCGCACCCGGGATCTGAACCAGGGAACCCCGGGCCGCTGAAGCGGAACGTGCAAACTTAACCACTGCCACCACCGGGCTGGCCCCTACTAGTAACATTCTAAACATTACTTTTTATTACAAAAATTATACATGTTAATTATAGAAAAAAATCTATAAATATAGACAAGTCAAAAAAAAACCAACCCCAAAAGCCACAAAACCCTCTATGCATGAACTGCTAAACAAAAAGAACTACTGTTCAAAGCTTTGGTATATAACCCTTTCATCTTTTTGCTATAAACACTTTTACAAACATATAAGCATCTATTACCAAACAAAATATGATGATGTCGTACACACAACCTTCTTTTAGTCAAAAGTAAGTCATAAATAGCTTCATGCCAATAAGTATACAACTATGTCACCATGTTTAAGGGCCACACGGGATTCATTGTACGGATGTGACATAATTTAATTTAACCAATCTCTTATTGGTAGACATTGCCTGTTTCCAGTGTCTTATTACAAGTAATTTTGCAACTTTGATTATTTCCTCTGAAGATATTACTGGAAACGAGAGTGCAAAATCAGACAGAATGACTGTACTGATCTAGTTACCCTGTGACTGCGGGAGTGCAGAAGAACTCATTCATGGCTGCCCGCCCTTCAACCTGCTTCTCTCACCATCCACCAATACCCAACACAGCACTTACCACAATAGCTGCAAATACGAGAACTTAGGAGAAGACAGGCTAGGCTCTTGTTACTCCCCCCGGATGATCATACCATTGGGCCTTTGCACCCAATGTTCTCTGCTTAAACTGTTCTTTTCCTGACAGTCAATACTGCTCATTCTCTCACTTCTTTCAGAACTCAACTCGAATGTGACCTTCCTAGGGCCCTCTCAGACAATTCTATACAAAACAGGACCCCTCTTATTCTTTCTTCCTTGCCCTGCTTAATTCTTTTCTTCATAGCACTTATCACCACTTGAAGTATTTCATATTTGTTTAGTCTCTGTCTCTCCCCACTATGAATAGGGACGAAAGCAAGAGTTTTGACTTTCTTATTCACTGCTGTGTTCCAGAAGTGTGCTTGGCACACAGTAGGTGCTCAGTAAGCATCAACTCAATCATTTTAAAAGGCCAAGGAGTCTTAAGAAATAATTCAAAAGAAAGACTCTAAATGTATACAAAGACATCCCTTGAGGGATTCATTCTCAAAGGAAAACACTCAATTTTCAACAACAGAGGGTAGATGAATCATGGTGTGCTAACTTGGTGAATACTGTAAAGCCACTACAATCAATAATTATGCAGACTCTCTAACAAATAGGGTATTTATATTAAGCAAAAAAAGGGAAAACAAAGGCTATTCTAAACTATGACCACAACCATCTAAATTCATGGATAAGGAACAAACAGATAAAAGACGTAAAGAAAAAAGAAAAGTTGTGATGTGTAGAAACCTTACTGTTATTTAACTAAATCCCATTACACTAGAATGTTTGATTAAATAAGAATCAATATTTAAAAAAGCTGATGGGGCCGGCCCCATGGCCGAGTGGTAAAGTTCGTGTGCTCCGCTTTAGTGGCCCAGGGTTTCGCTGGTTCGGATCCTGGGTGTGGACATGGCACCGCTCAAGCCATGCTGAGGCAGCGTCCCACATGCCACAACTAGAAGGACCCACAACTAAAAATACACAACTATGTACCGGGGGGCTTTGGAGAGAAAAAGGAAAAATAAAAAAAATCTAAAAAAAAAAAGTTGAAAACCTGTCTATTTTAGCCACATGAATTTCTTAGAATTAATAAATTCTCCAAACGGTAATTTAAACACGTATACAAAATACATGACACATTAAATACTTCATCCTCAGAAAAGATATGCCAACTTCTGCCGTGAAGAAGCCAGGCGAGGGCATGAAGGCAGCCACCACTCCACCAAATCCTCCTTTTAACAGACCTGCCTGCAGAACCTCGTGCCTTTACTTTAGAATCGATACTAAAACCTGAAACAAAAGTGGATTAGAAGCATTCTATCACGAATGGTCGTGTTTCTGGAGGTAGGTACACTTATAACCACAAGACATATCGGTTCATAAAACCAAAAACTAGAATACTGGAAAAAAGAAAGACTTAAGCTCTAAAAACTCAACGGTTTGAGGCCATTAAGCTTAGGAGGCAAGAGTCCCACACAGCAGGGACCACACAGCACTGCGCCACGGCTCGGTCCAGAGTGAACAGTACATAACCCACAACTGGAGCCCAATTCTAAGCTCCTCAAGAATAGGCATCTACCTCCCCCATCACTGAACTCCCTCAGCATCGACCAGGCACTCCTTACCTATGGTAAAATAAAATGGTGGTAAGAGTCATTACAGAATGACTACGTTTAGTGCCTCAGAAGACAAAGAAGCATGTAATACACTTTGAGGTTCCATTCAAAATGTTCAATAAAATGTACTGCTGCTTACAGAATCTGTAGCTACTGGAAAATCTACGTATGCAAAACATCTTCTTTTTCCCATGACACCCAACAGTCAAGGTATTGCCACTCTCTCGTCTTATCTTTTTATAACTGGTGCTCATGTAAATATTTTCTCTCAGGAACTCATCTTAGAGGTTAGAAAATACCCACTCCTCCTAATCAGTGCCTTTTACAGACACTAACTCCCTTATATACTATAGGGTGTTTTCAAACAGGGCACGTTCCCTTTCCCTTGCTTTCAAGGAGCTGTTACACAGAAGCTGTGCCACACCACCCTACATACCCCCATCAGAACAAGGGCCTCTGCTTTAGCTTCTTCTGTTTGAGGAAGATGAAGGTTCATTTCATCACCATCAAAATCTGCATTGTAAGGTGTACACACACACTCGTTAAATCTGAAGGTCCGGTGCGGCTTGACCCTGGCCTGTGGAACAGAAAACAAAACAGGAGAACTCAGTCTTTATCCAAAAGCTTTCTCAGTTTCAAAATATTAAAAAATGGGTTCCAGAAAACTGGAAACTTCACATCAAGGAAATAAACTTCTAGTACATTCTGTCAAATGATATATATACTTGTAGACTCATTCAGTAGCTTTATTAGATCAAACCAATGCAGTGAACTTGCTTTAAACTACGAGGCAAACACCAACACTGGAGCCACATGAAGGGGCTCCCACTGGCCAACGATATCTAGTTTGATACCAAAAAGATTAATGGCAGAAGCTGATTAAATAAAAACCCATGAGTTTATAATGACACTGAAAAAAGGGAAAGCCAAAACAAACAAAGAAGTTAAAAAACCCAAACCAACCTAGCTGGAAGTAACTGAGCACCAACTTTTACTCTGCAAACTGACAATAAAGGGAAAAGAATCAGGCATTTATGCTGCCTTTCCTTTACGAACTGTATTTCTAGGTAAACCAACAGCCCTAGTCAACAAGCGAAATTCTTCAGTGTAAGAACGCTATGTATTATACGTGAAAGGAATGATAAATTAGAGAATCCCCATTCTGCAGCCCCAATGAAATAATGTAGGCAACAATCATAAATGGATGAAACCATTAGAAAAGAGGTGGATGAGGAACATTTCAAGGAAGACATCAGTTGAATCCCTCAACTTTTTAGTATAAATAAAAGTCCCGCGGCCAGACAGCATGCGGCTCATGAAATTCAGCAAGAGGAAGTAGCCAGCACCACTCATGAGTTACTTTTGCCAGAAAGTTGAACCTGAATCTGATCATGCCTTGTGAGTTAACTTCTAGTTTACAGGAATAAAAGGAAGAATGAAGAAATCCCTAATGCCATGCTGATACAGACAAATTGAGAACATGGGACATCCTTCAGGACAAATGACCCAGTTTTTTCAACAATCACATTGACATTAAAAAAAGGAGTACTGCTCCTGATCAACAGACACCTAAGACATGTATCAACCAAATGTAATGTGTAGACTCTGTTTGATTTGAACAAACTAGCCACAAAAAGATATTTGAGACACTTGGGGAAATCTGGCTATGGACTGGGTACTAGAGAACACCAAGGCATGGCCCTCCCTCCTGTGAGGCGGGAATGGCAGGTGCTCAGGTGTTTCTCACAGAAGTAAACTGAACACAGACGGAAAAAAGACATGCCATCTGGGGGCTGGCCCCGTGGCCGAGTGGTTAAGTTCACGCACTCCGCTGCAGGCGGCCCAGTGTTTTGTTGGTTCGAATCCTGGGCGCGGACATGGCACTGCTCATCAAACCACGCTGAGACAGTGTCCCACATACCACAACTAGAAGAACCCACAATGAAGAACATACAACTATGTACCGGGGGCTTTGGGGAGAAAAAGGAAAAAAATAAAAAAATCTAAAAAAAATAGAGGAAAACATCTAGCAATGTTAAAAAAAAAAAAGACATGCCATCTGGGTCCATCAAAGAAAAAAGGGAGAAATAAAACAGGTGAGGCGAGAACTATTGAACAAAAAGGATGGGGATACATGAGTTCATCCTAGTCTTCTTGGTACTTTTGTGTCTTTTTGAAAAATTTCAAACCAAAAAATTTTCTATTTTAAAAATGCTCCAAAGCCAAGCAAAACTTTCCAGAAAGGGAAGGCTTTTGTTCACTAAATCCCATGATCATAACCCCACAATCATAAACTGCTTCTGACTGATGTCATGTGTTCAGAAACTATTGAAAAGCTAAATCTAAAAAAACCACCTGAAGAGCCTATTTAAACACTGTTTGCAAATGTTCATGGATTTAATGGCTTTGCAGACAGAATTCATGACTATTTAACACATTAGAGTTCCACCTCATTTCCATTTTAAATCTCCAGAAGAAGGAACTGCTGCTGTTGCAAAACTGAATCACAAAAAAAATATGGCTTAAGGTCTTAGTCGGAGCACTACTGCAAAGAAAAATCTTTTAAGCATTTTAGTTCCTTAGTTAATACACTAAGTTAAATCCAGAGTCAATTTTCTGCCATATCTACTTTACCTAAGTTTGCACACATATATCTATGTATGTGTTTTTGTTTGCAAGTGAAATCATGCCCGTTACTTCGACACTAATTTTCATTTAGTTCCTCTCTGCTTACTGTTGTATATGATTATTACATTATAAGTATTAAAAACATTGAAGGAAAGCTTGAAATTTAAAAGTTTTATTCAAACTCAAAAGTGACAGAAGAGGAAAATCAAAAGTTATGAAAATTTGAGATTATTGTCAATTTTAATTTTGGAGGTCCAGAATCCAGCATTGCATTCACAACAAACTTCAACCTGACAGAAAGTAAACATAGAAATCTCCTACTCACCAGATGTGCCATGATGCTCAGTTTGTGCAGCGAGGGCTGTCGATTGAACAGCACCACATCTCCATCTATGAGGTGTCTCTCTACGATGTCCCCAAACTTGAGCTCCTGAGCCATCTTTTCCCTATTTCCGTATTTCAAAAACCTGAACGTACAATAACAAACATGATCTGGAGAACAAAATTCCTTCACCAAGTTTCTCCTTCTTCATATCAGGATTCAATCACTAAAATGATATTTCATTGAATCTAAGGTGTATAAGCTGCCAATTAAACTATAACAAATTGATTCTAAGATAGTTCCTAATCTTAGAATGTTAAAATATGAAGAGTGTGTCCCAGAATCACAGAACTACAGTAGTGACCCAGCTTCTCCCACAGAGCCCTGTTGATAAAATCCTTTCATGAGATAAAAGGCACTGGTGCTCAGTCATCTTGCTGTGAAAGCTGGAGTTGGAGAAATACATGCCTCCTGGGTTATGATTACACTGAAGGAATGCTGGAGAGCCCAGGTGACACAGATAATGATCCGCTTTTGTACCCCAATGTGTTCTGTCCAGCTAGATCCAGTAACGCTAAATGCCGGGGAACACTTCGTGTATACTCCACGGTCAAAGAGAACGAATGATGTACCTAGGCTCAGTGCAATTTAAACAGGTATTTTCCTCATACCAAAACGACATGAGACAGTGGTTACGTTCAACTAGACTGGGAAACCATCACCTTTTCATCTGTGTATGTCTCTGCTGAATGAAATTGGCTCCAGGGTGAACTTCAGGGCCATTTTGAACCAGTTTCCTCAAAAAATTGATGTTTGCTTTGTTCACCTGCAGGACCACAATAAAAAACACACTGAGATGCTATTGGGTTTCTGTAAGTTAGCACACTGTACTGAACTGTGTCTCCACCTTGACTTTCCTTGTGTAGATTCTAGGAGAAGGAGAGGGACCCCTGGGAATCCTGCTGCCCAGGGTCTTGAGAGTAACAAGAAAAATGGATTGCACACAGGAGCCCAGGTTCCAGTCTCAACTCACTCACTCACTTGCTGGCTGACATTGCCAAGTGTTTTACTGGCCTTTGGTTTTCCCATCAGTAAAATGAGTGGGCTGGACTTGATCTGGAGGGAACTTGCAGCACATTCTGCAATCTTAGAAACAGATGGCAGCTTCCTCTGTAAGCTTTACCATGGGCTTCTAATGTTTAAAAGCCGTGACAGCAGCACTAAAGGCCCTGTAACCTTGTGGACAAGTCTGGTGGAACACCATGTCAGAGAAGGAAACTCTGGATCATTGTAACTCAACTGAGGACATTTTACACAAGCTTTACCAGGAGCATCTATGACCTGGGCTAATTATGAATCTCAAGGGCAAAGCCAAAGGCAATCAATAGCCTTCTGTTATCAGGCCCTGCTGTCATCTACACATCAGTTACACAAAAAAATACTGTAAATACCATTTTACATTCAGGATGAGGGTGAACTGAGTGTAAAGTGGTGCACCCTTTCTGGTTAGGCATCAAGAACCTTAAAGTATTCAAAGTCTTTGACTCAGTGATTCTAAGGTTTTAAAAATAATACTCTATCCTAAGACAATTAACTAGGGGTGGCATTTATCCCTTAGTTACATGTAAAACATGAAGTATGAACTAACATAGAAAGATGTCCAAGACGATATTACTTGGGGAAAAAAGTTGCAGTACAGCATGTTTATATACACACATAAAGCCAAATACGACTGTGGTTGTGTATGTTGTAGAAATTATACATGGTGATATATGAATGAAACAAACTGGAAAGACACACACACTCACACACAGCAAACTGTGGGTTACTGGGGATTTTCCACTGTCCGTTGTTTGTAATCTCAAAATATAATGTAAAAGACTGGACTCAAAATAAAAAAGCGAGCAGCTGAATGGTACTTACTTTCTCAGGAAAAGTTAGAATTTTGGCCACATGAACTGGCACAGCTACCTCATCAATCCGGAGGTTGGGGTCGGGTGAGATGACAGTTCTGCCAGAAAAATCCACTCTCTTTCCTGAGAGATTGCCTCTAAATCGACCTTATAAAAAAAAAAAAAGAGTGATAGGTCTCCAGCACAATGTGTGCTGTTTGGGGGTGACATGGCCAGACAGACTGAGGAAGGCCTGTGATGTCCAACTTGCTGTACTGGACATACACTCCACAAAGAGGGTAACAAAGGCAGGACACTGTCTGCTGCACATTCTGTTGGAAATATACCCTGTTTTCCCTTCAGGCGCTGGACGAAACCTCTGGTCCATTTCTTGGGTGCCATGTTGAGGGGAATGCCTGAGAGCTCACTGTTAATATAGAGGGCACACTGCAGCTGCAGAAAATCCCAGTCCTCCATGATCATCTGGGTCTTAGCTCCTGATATCCGATGCTGAAAACGAGCAGAGAATGAACAGAAACAAGCCTGGTCAATTTGACTTTTTTGATCAGAAGTGTTTGCACAGATATACTCCAAAACTTAGGGCTTGGAAATGCTAACGGGAAGGAAGCACTGACCTTTTTAATGACATCATTTAGGAAAATTATTTCTGTTAATTTCATCGTCAAATCATCTTCATTGGTGCCAGACTTCAAATCGCTCACAACAGAGGGTCTGATACACAAAGGAGGCACTAAAAGTCGTGTGAGAATCAAATCAGAGGGCTTTCCAGCTTCTGGGTTCATCAGAAGGAGAGGTACATCTTCAGCTGGGATTCGTTTAAACAAATTAAGAACTACTAAGGGATTCAAGTTTTCCTATGGAATGAGAGAAAGCAATGGAGATATATGTTAATTTTCCATAGCCTGGGCAACAGGCTAGTTGTCCACGTTCTCTAACCTACCCACCACTTAACTTAAGCATAAGTGACGGCAAAGACTTCTGTTGATCACATGCTACGTTTTGAGAGCCTTAAAAAATGTGCATACTTTTACTCAAATTATTTAAGCCAATAATTCCACTTCTTATAATTATCTCAAAGGGTATACATACTCTTAGAAATGAACACAAAGATTCAGTTACAAGGACGTTCACTAAACCTGTTCTTAACAGTGGAAAGTTGGAAACAGCCTGATAGGTTACTGGCCAGACAAAAGCATGGTATGGAAAACTATGGAAGCCATTTTAAAAAACGACACCAAAGAAATGTAGCTATTACCATGAAAGGTGTTCACAAAATATTGGAAAATGAAATAAGCATGTGTATGACAGGATCTCATTTTGGGGGGAAAATGGACATCTGTACAGAAAACAGGAAATGGAAGAGTCTAACCAATGTGTTAACAGGGCTGTCTTTAGGTGAGTGGAATTATAATCTTTTTGCTTCTTTTTTACATTCAAATTTTCCGTAAACTTTTATTGCTTTTGTATTAACTTCATTTAACAGAAGTGCTAGGCTGTAACAAGTTACTCATAAGAACTATGTGAATTATCAGAGATGTTCAAAGATCAAAGGTAAGAAGGGTCAGCTTGTGTCTTGTCGCTGCTTATTAACTCTTCTTAGGATCTAAGCTTGTTTGACTGCGATGATAAGTTACAAGCAGAATCTGCTGTGCATAACTTAATGAGAAGGGGAACACAGTGAAGAAAGGGATGTTTGAGCAGCTACTGGCCTTAGAAACACTCCCGCACAAAGAAGTTACTGTGGCCCCCCTGGAGGAGAGGGCAGTGGAGCTGGGGAGAAGGAAGGTTTTCTAGTCTGGGTCCCTGCCCAGAGAAGGATTCCCTGGGTCAGCTTCCCCATCTCCCAGCAATGGGCACCTCACTACCACCTGAAGCAGTAAGGCAGCAAACTGAAAACTCACAGACTCCTAGGAACGGGATGAAGGCTGGCCCTCTTCTGCAATACCAGTCATACTAGACAAGAACATCATGGAGCTGAGGGATGTCCAGGAGGGTAGGAAGACTGGCAAGAGTCTGGAAGGCATTTCTTAGCAAGAGCAGTGACTCAAGAGTGACAGAACAACTGCCTCTCCAGAGGCACACAGAAGCAGCTGTTGCCTTATTCTGTCATGCAGCAGGAAAGAGAAATCAGGGACTGATGGAGAGAGCACAAGCAGGGCTCTTATACAAGGCAAAGCATCCTAACAGCTGGAGCTCTCCAGCGATGGAGGGCAGGCTGCCTCGGGCGATGGTGAGATAACATGGCTGGAAGGATGTCAGCTAGGGCAGCCTGTCACCCACTTGTCCAGGGACTTCATGGAAGGCATTTCTACCTGCTGAAGAGACAGGACTGATGCCATCTATGGAGGGACACTTGTCTGCAGGTCCACCAATGCCTGGACTTGTATTCAAATTGGAAGTAGATATATATTAGTCTTCTGGGAATAGAGTCCAGAGGTTTGGTCCAATTCCCAAAGGGATCTGTGACCCCGAAAAGCTCAAGAACCACTGCTCTAGGGTCTGTTCCAACTCAATCATGCTGTGCTGCCCATAAAAGCATAAGGTTTCATATTCCTAAAAATTAAGCGGGCAGGTAAACATGTGAGGACACGGACCATCCTGAGATTAATGAGCTGTGGGGGAACAAGCCCACTTGCTTACACACTGCCCCTCTCCATAAAAAGTAAATGTAACTCAATAATGCTTCATTCACTCAGCTGAGTAAGGAGCCCTCTCTGAGAAAGGGCCACCTAGCATTAGGCAAATGGTGGATTCATGCCTTGCTTCTCCCTCCTTTCCCAGGTGATCTACGAAGAGCCAGGCTGAGCTGCCACAAGGGCCTCAAACAGGACCTCAGTAAAATGGGTTGTGAGACAGACCAAGCCTAAGCAAAGAAACCAGCGAAAATACAAGATGGAGCACAAATATTATACAAGGCACAACGCACATGTGGGTGAGGGAAGGGTGGGATCAAAGGAAGGTCCAGATAGCTGAGGAGGCTGCATGGAAGAAGCTAAGAGATGGGGGATCCTGGTGCAGAGGGGGCGGGGGGCGGGGGGGGGGGCTTCATTAAGCTGAAGGGACACCGTGAGTCCAAGCACAGAGCAGAGGTGGAGGAAACCTCAGCTGTCTTTATCATGACTCATTATTCCAGGCATGTCAGTAGCAGCGACAATTATCACTGCAACTGGGTAACGGGCTCTAGGCACTCGCTCTGCACAGGCACTGTGCTAAGCACCTGATCTGGAATTCGTCTCTCATCCTCACAAAAGCTCTAAAGCAGATACGCGAGCTCCAGGTTGGGTCATGTGTCTGAAGACACAAGCGGCAGAGCTGGGCCCTAATCTCAGGTCTGTCTGACCCCAAAGCCAAAGCTCTTAACCACTAAACCACTACCCTAAACAACCCCTGGGTCACCCTGGGTGAAGTGAGATGGGGCGGACTGGGAGGTGGTGGCAGTGAGGAATGCCCAAGAACCCAGCTTGACATGATAGACAAGTGAGTCTTAAATGGGACAGGGTTAACTCCTGGGTCGAGTCATTGAGGAGACTTTTCCAAACAAGATGCTCCCAGGCCCTAGAGAGAATTGTTGCTACTGCGGAGAGTGTGTGGAGCAGAGAAGAGGATCAGTCCTCAGCGAGGAATGACAGTGGCCGCAGGTTCCCAGGCAGAGAGCTGCCTGGGGAAAATGGTGGTGGAATGTGGGGGAGGCTGATCTGGGAGCAGCAGGGGGAGTGTAAGGGAGACTACAAGTAAGGCTGCACCCACGAAAGCCCTCATGCTCGCTGACCAAGGCTGCTTGCCAGGCTTCTGACCTCCTCTACACAGCCACCAGCCTGGAGAGCACCTCACTTTCACAGCTGTAGAAGGACAAGATCGACTTTCTCAGCCTGCTCCTTAACTTTCTCTGCAGTAGCTTCATTCTAACGCCTTGAAGACATCTCCACTTAAACGAATCGCTGCTGCCCTCCATCCTCATTTCTAGGAGAACGACCATTTTTCCTGATGCCAACGCATGGGCACTTGTTCACCTCCGATCACTCCGTCTCACATGCATCTCCACAGTGGCTGGTCACCAATTCCTGCCCATTCTCATTGCATACAATGACTCTGGCCTCTGGCTCTACTATCACTACCCAGATTCAAGGTCTGTTTTCCTTTTACCTTCTGTTTTTTCAAATCAAAGCATAATTTACATATAGTACACTTCACAAATCTTAAAGAGACTGATACATTTTCACATGTATACACCTGTACATACATACCACCATTCAGATCAAGATATGGAATATTTCTACCTCTCCAAAAAGTACCCTGCCACTCTTCTTCAGTCACTACCAAGCCCTCTCCCCAGGGGTAACAGCTCTCCTGAAGTCTATTACCACAGATCAGTCTGGCCTGTTCCTGGACTTGATCTAAATGGAATCACACACTACATACTCTTCTGTATAAAGCTTCTTTCTCTCAGCAGGATTCTGAGACTCAGCCAGGTTGTGTGTGTTAGGAGTTCATTTCTTTTATTGCAGGAGAGTATTCTATTGTGTGGGTCTATGACAATTTATTCTCCTGTTGACAGGCATCTGGGCTATTTCCAATTTTGCTTTTTA
Source organism: Equus przewalskii (assembly GCF_037783145.1). Taxonomy (NCBI): domain Eukaryota; kingdom Metazoa; phylum Chordata; class Mammalia; order Perissodactyla; family Equidae; genus Equus; species Equus przewalskii. Next base: position 65,345,950 of record NC_091831.1, read on the forward strand.
TTAATAAAGCTGTAATGAACATTCTTACAAATATTTTTGTGGACATATGCACTCATTTCTCTTGGGTATATACCTAAGAGTAAACTGCTAGATCATATGTTAAGTGTAGGTTTAACTTTATAAGAAATTGCCAACTGTTGTTCAGAGTGGTGGTAGCATTTTATATTGCACTCAATGTATGAGTGCCAGCTGCTTCAGATCCTTGCAAGCACTTGGTTTTTAGTTTTTTTACATTTTAATTTTTCTAGGTGGGGAAGTTTAGTTAGCATTTCCCTGATGACTAATAACATTAAGCAACTTTTCATTTATTTATTGGCCATTTGAATATATCCTTTTGGAGACTGCCAATTCAAGACCTGCCCCTACTTTTTAAAATTGAGTTGCTCTTTTCTTACTGATTTCTAAGAACTGTTTCCTATATTCTGGATATAAGAGCCCTTGTCAGATATATGAACTATGATTATTTTCCCCCAGCCCACGGCCTACCTTTTCACTCGGTGTCTTTTGGTGAGCAGTCAGGCTCTTCTAAAATTTCATTGTTTATTCATTACATCCCTTTCCTGCTCAAAACCTTCCATGGCTCCACACCTGCAGAGCAGGATGCTCTCTACAAAGTAGCCTCAGTAGTTTGTCTTTTCTATGCATAGTCGTGTACTCTAGTTGTGTTGGCTAGAATTCCTGCTACATCACTCACTGTCATCTTGGGCAGTGCTGTCTCATAGGGTTGCTGTGGGGATTAAACATGAGGCAATCCATGCAAAGAACACGGAACAGTGCCTTTACGTAACAGCAGTTACTAAATGCAAGGAGCTTCTATTAGCACTCTCTCTGGTCTTTCAAACAGAGCCTCAGCTTCAGAATGAGCCTAGACACTGCTACCTGGACATGCCAAGCTCACTGCTCTTGACTCTTTAAACCGTACACAGGTTTAAGGACCAGATCCAGATCAAGCTACACCTCTCTTCCTGTCTCCCATAACCAAATCCAAGTGACACCTTCCTCCTGATTTCCCACTGAACTTGCTGTCTTTGTCATTCGCATGACAGTCAGCACTCCGCCCCATGATATTAGTTATCTTTTCACCGATTAATGGCTACTCACACATCAAAACTGCGGGATCCTTGAGAGCAGAGTGTTTTGCAGCCTGAGGCTCCCCCAGGGATCTGACAGAGTTTGGTATTCAGTAGCCACTCAACTAATTTGCTAGTTTTCTATACTAGCAATTCTAGACAGTACTATATGAGTTAGTACTAATCAAAATCAGAGTAAGACAAAACAAGACACTTCATAAAATTCTAGCAGTTAAGTTTGTGCCAATTCAAGTAACGGGAGCTACCTGCCATTTCTTGTATCCCATCATCCATGTGAGAACAGGATCTCTCAGTTAATGCTCTACATAGCTATAATTTTATAATCTTTTACAACAAAAATATAACATGTAACCTATACAATTAAAAATTTGTTACTTCCAAGGCCAGTCCACATTAAACTTAGTGCTAGATGAACATCTGTCACATGAAGCATACCTGGAATCTAACTTAACTGGACACTCATTTTGGAAGAAGGTTTGTATATCAGAGGGGGGAGCAAGGACAAGGTGGAAGGGGCGGCAGGAAGGGGCAGGCTCACCTGTGCCCTTCCCAGCAGGGGCTCCACTTCTTTGTTATGCTCAATGGCAGTTTCAAAAGACTGAAGGAAATTTGATACAATAGGATCCACCACTTTTTTGTTGGTCTTGTATTTCTCATGAATTATCTTCAGCAATCCACATTTCTTTACAGTACCTATAACAGTTATTTTATTTATCAAGGTTTGAAAAACTAGGTTCTTGGTTAGGCTGGCCTGAGGTTACAGTTTGGTTAGTGAAATTACTGAAACTGCTCCAGCAATGAAAGACAAGAGGCACACATCAGGTACTGGGCTCTAAAGCCTAATTTGCAAGAAAAAAGCTAACTTGGAAACACTGAATAAAACAAATAAACTAAACAGGAGAGAGTAAATGAAAAGGGTTATCATTAAGCTTCTATGCATTCCTCTCACCATTAAAAGCACCACAGTGTTGGCAGATGTTTTTCTTTCGGCACTTATCAGAGATTTTCTTTTTCAGTCCTCGCTTCTGAAGGTAGGTTAGGCCGGGCCTCTTTAGATAATCCAGAAACTGCTTCTTCTCCTCCTGGGACAGCATGATGTGGCAGCAGGTTTTACAGATCATCTTTTAAAAATTAAACAAAATAGACAAAAGGATCAGAGAGGACAAAAAAGTCTTTTCTTTTTAAAATGCCACCCCTACCTCCTGCCCAGGACACTTAACAGATGGATCACACGCACAGATCTACACGAAGATACAGAAAGGCAGCTCGTGTTCATCAAATGCTAGCTGTAGCCACAGCCAGGTGACTATGGATTTTTGTTAACTTTTATTTACTTATTTTTGTGCTGTTCTGAACTTGAATTATTATTTTTTACAATGCATATCTACCACCTACTCAAGAAAAACAGGGAATAAAGAATTTAAAGCAACTTAATTTATTCCAAGATGAAATGTTATGTGTCTAGTATAAAAATTTTCCCTCGATGGATCCCCCACCATTCACAATTCCTAAGCTCACTCCAATGCCTCAGATCAATAACTCCCAAGTTTATGCCTTGAGATTCAACACATACATGCTTACCTGTAAGATGCCTATAACTGCTCTGAAGTACCCAACATGAAAACAAGGCAATTCCAAGTCAATGTATCCATAGTGGCCCAGACAGTCAGCCAAGTTTTTCCCACAGGTTTCACAAGGACGGTCCTTCTCACTCGTACCCTTTGGATAAAAGCACACTCAATAGTCAATGGAGACCACTGGACGCGAAAGTGGGACTGGTCCTCCTAGGTGTCCAGGAGACTAAGTCAGAATCATCTGGGAAGCTGCAGTGTACTGCTATCTAGCTGACTGACGGCTAGAGTCCCTGACTGGGTCTGAGATGTACGGGGGGAATAGAGGAGATGGAGAGATGCCCTCGCTTCTTCCAATCTGGTAAGGCACCAGTTTCATCAAATCAAAATACAGGACCGAGGAAGGGGAAGGGAGCTTACCATCCTATGGTCAAGCACCCCATACAGCAAGGGAGCATGGTTGTTGTCCTGGCTGTACAGGTTCTTACTCACAACCTGGATGTGCGCCTGCTGGCGCATCTCCTCGGGGGACTTCATTCCAAAACAGATGTGGCTTCTGGAATGGAAAAGGGAGCAATTACATCAAAACAAGCTACCAAAAACAGTGATTACACAAGTGACCACCATAACCAACCTTATCCTTCCAACTCTCTACAGGCTTTGCTCTACCAGTATTAAATATATTCAAACCTCTCCCATTTTTCTTTGATAAACATCCCTCCAATTTGCTGCAATCCAGGTTCCACTCTCACTATCAAACGAACGGTGCCCACCAAGGCCACCAAGTCCACCTGATTGCTGCTAAATGAGTAAGAACTTTCTCATGTTACCTCTCTGCAGCATGGGCAGTTACTCATCCCCTTATCTTGAAATACTTTCTTCTCTTGGCTTTGGTAACCCCATATACCCTGAGTTTTCTTCCTCTCTCTGGCTGCTCCTTAAGTCTCTTTTATGGTCTCTTCTTCTACCGCCATCCCTTAAATACTGATGTCTCTCCCCACCTAGGGTTACAACTCCCAACCTCTTTTCTTTTCATTCTACACATTCCTCCTGAGCGACTATGTCACTCGGGTACATGCTGATGTCTGTCTAATCTCTCTCTGTAAGCCAGCTACTTCTACCTAGCTGAAGACTGTATAGACACCTCCTTCTGGACAGCTACACTTGGATATCACACAAGCACTTCAAACTTGACATATCTAAAACAGAAACCAATACTTCCTCTCCCAAATCTGTCCCTTTGTTCATTCTTCCAACAAATTGGGGGTTTACTATTGCTATCACCATTCTGAGGGGCTGACGATACAGATTAGATAAGACAGACAAGGTCCAGCCTATGTGTAGTTCAGTGTGGGGAAGACAGACAATAGACAAAGAGACACGTAAAAATGAGTAGACGCAGAGAATGAAAATGATGTGAAGTGGTAGAGAGAGTCTGAAGAGACAACCATATGTTGTGTGGTCAGAAAATCCCTCTGTAGAACTGGCCTTTAAGTTGAATTCTGAATAAGAGGGAGCCAGCCATAGGATGATCAGGAGGTCAAGCATTTGAAGTAGACACAGTAACTAGGGAAAGGGTCCTAGGAGCAGCACAAGCTTGGTGTTTTTAAAGAACCAAATAAAACCAGTATACTAGAGCACAGAAAGCTAAGAGTACCAGATGAAGTCAGCGAGATGTACAGGGGCCAGGTCATGTAGGGCTTGGGAACTTTCATGGGGAATTTAAATGTTAGTGCAATGGAAAGCTCCTAGAGGATTTTAAGCTGAAGTGACAAGGATTTAATGTGCACCTTAACAGAATCACTTGGGCACTCTGTGAGAACAGACTACATCCGAATATGGGCAGCATGGGTGTGAGGGACCAGGGTGGATATAGAGAAACCACTTGGAGGATTCATCCAGGTAAGATACATATTCCCCATTCCAGTGAGTGGCAAGCATCCACACAGCTGCCCAAGCAAGACATTGCACATCAATCTCATTTCTCCCTTACTGCATTCCTACCAATCCTGTCAATTTTTCACCCTAAACTCTTCTGAAATCCACTTCTCTCCAAAGACTCTACCATTCTAGTGCAGGCCATCACCACCCCTGCCTGGATGCCTGCAGTGGACTCCAAGGTCTCTCTCTTATTCTGTCCCCCGAAAATCAAAAGCGATCTTCCACAAGAAGAGCTTTTATCAAGACACTCCCCTGCTTAAAACCCTTCAAAGGTTCCTCACTGACTGCAAGATGACTCTGGAACACAAATTTCCTGCTTTGTTCCCATTGTCCACCCTTTCCCCCTCCAGTATGCTCCCTGAAGAAGGCTGTTTGGTCTGCTTTGTTCTGCTTGAACCCCTTTCCCATTCGGTGCTCTTAGAACTCCCCATGCCTACCCTTGTCCTTGCACGTGTCATACCCTGTGCTGATTTGTCTACCTTCTCCAACTGGACAAGGCAGTAAAGGTCTTATTATGTTGTCTCTCTAATGCCTATCATTGGGCCTAGCACACACTACCTTCCTCAGCAAGCGTCTACTGCAAGAATGACTGATTCTTTTTTCTCCTGGAAGCTCTAAGGAGAGGCCATGGCTTTATAAACAAGCTCTGAAGGAGAAGGCCCAGAAAAGCAGCCTCCTCTCTGGGAGTGCCATCCACCTGCCCGTGGTACAACTTTCTAGCTGGCAACCCCATCCTTTTGGTCAGCAAATATCGCCTCGGTGTCACGTGCTCTGCGGCAAAATCAGAATTAGATAGAGTCCCCGCCCCAAATTGCTCCCTAAGCTGCACTGCCGAAAGATTTGCTGAAAGAAGGGGCGATCTTTTGACCTCGGGAGAACTCGAACTTCAGCCCATGGTGCCTACATCGCCAAGACACTGCATTTCTCTTTCTGCGCCCAAGCGTACGGAGCACGCCCGGTCTGCAGGCCCCCAGATTATGAAATGCCCTCTGCTTGGTCAATATTCTTTGGTCTACCTTGATACTTTGGAGCTTTGACCACCCCTTTCGCTGATTTGCGGCCCTCCCCTTCCAAATGACCCTCACCTCTGACCCTTTCAGACCCGAGACCCCTGACCTAGGACCGATCTCCCCCTCATTTCTTCGCCCTTTGGTCATTCTTGCTCCATCTTACATTTTCTTGGCAACATCCGTCTCCCGGAACTGCTCCTTCACCATGGTGATAGCTGCCGGGGAGCTCCCCCGCCTCGAGATTTGGGGAGCTGGATTAGAGAGACGACGCTCTTTGCACCTCTCGGGGTTGCTTCTTGACTCGTTGCTAACACATCAGCGGCGTCCTCTCGGCCACCGTAGAGAGCGCCCCACGTGGCCCCTTCCTCTTCCGCTACTCGCCGGCGCGTCTGTCTGTCAAGAGAGGCTTCCGGCCCGCCGCTTTTTGCCTTCTCCTTACACCGCCATCTGGCGGCGCCTCCTTGAAACTGCACCGAGGTCTGCACTGTTATTTTCAAAATTCCCATTTCCGGTCTATTTCCCCAGGTCATCTGACACCGAGAAATTACAACCTCTTACCTTAGGACTTTTAGACAAACAGAAAGCCAAAAATTGCATAAAATGGAAAATGGTTATTATAAACATCAATACCATCTTTTTTTTTATTTTTTCCTTTTTCTCCCCAAAGCCCCCTGGTACATAGTTGTGTATTCTTCGTTGTGGGTTCCTCTAGTTGTGGCATGTGGGACGCTGCCTCAGCGTGGTCCGACGAGCAGTGCCATGTCCGCGCCCAGGATTCGAACCGACGAAATACTGGGCCGCCTGCAGCGGAGCGCGCGAACTTAACCACTCGGCCACGGGGCCAGCCCCCATCAATACCATCTTAATTAAAGGCCTCTAATTATTCTAGGAAAGGTAGAGGCTAAAGCGAACCTGCCCCAAGGACAGAGGGCACCATGTGGACCAACAAAAAAGGAAACTGGGGCAGAAAACACAGCCGTGTATGCACCGCTAGTTCATAAAGCTATTTTGGAAAAAAAGAAGAATTAAACTTATATATATATTTTTTCTTCTTCCCCCCAAAGCCCCCCAGTAGATAGTTATATGTTCTAGTTGCAGGTCTTTCTGCTTTCGCTATGCGGGATGCTGCCTTCTACTTCCGCTATGCGGGAAGCATGGCTTGATGATCGGTGCCAGGTCTGTGCCAAGGTTCCTGGTGAAACCCCGGGCCACTGAACTGGAGCTTGCGAACTTAACCACTAGGCCACGGGGTCGGCCCCTTAAACTTATATTTTTATTACAAAAACAGAAGCTGAAAATCTGTCCGTTTAGGGTAAAAAGTGAGCCATGGTGAGATAGGGAAACAAGATAAAGGGCAAATAGGAAGTGAAGATCAGATCATTCATGTACGGAGGAAATAAACAGCTTGCCTACAGTCTGTAACAACTTACGGGAGGTGATCCTAATGTGGCATCTTGTGCATGAGACTAACAAGGAAACCACACCACCGTAGGACTCAGTGCTACAGAACCTGAAACTTATTGTTTGTGAGAAACTCTAAACAGAACCTCGTAAAGTGATTCAACACCTTTGAATTTTAAGAAGGGACGCTGTTTCATTTTCAGACCCTATGGAACCCCACTAGCAAGACACAAATGTCACAGACCAAAAGCAAAGTAAATCAGAGTTTACTAACCTATGCCAGCAGTTAACCACTTAATATATTTTTGGAGTAATGTTGACCATACTATACCAATAAGATTTGATGAGTGGCTTTTATCATCCACAGGTCAAGAGCAAAGGTTCTGGAACCACGGTGCCTCCACGGGAGTCTAGACACCACGTAAAAGTTGTGTGACCTTGGGAAAGTTACTTAACCTCACTGTGTTTTAGCTTTCCCGTCTTTAAAAGGTGTAAGTTTCTTAGAGTTGGTGGGAAGTTAAACGGCAAAATGAAGGTAAAAGTAGTAAGAATTTAACAGGCACATAGCAATCACTCAATGAATATTAACTATTATTATTCTGAAGAACATAGGGAGGCAGCCTTTAAAGCCTGCATCCTGGTCTCCTGGTCCACCTAACTTTTGGGAATGTCTTTCCTAAAGTCTTTGAACATGCACACTTTTATGTTCTTTGTTTCATTTTCAACAATTAACAAATTTCTGGATCAAGCAAATATTAAAAGCTCATTTTTTGGAAGGATTAAGATTTTCAAAAAAAGACAGTTAAAGAGTTTTTAATCTTCAATCAGAAAATCACCAAAGAATTTCATAAAAATGATACTCAGCAATACATTTAAACGGTCAGTGTTGTGTACTTGAAACGACAAAGGGTTTCTGCAGTTTGCCCAGTTGCAAAGTGAGGAGCTGGTGGAGGGGATCTCCTAAGACGCCTTCCAGCTTTACCAATCTCTAACTCGGATAGAGGTAATTTAAACTATAATTCGGCTTACCAGAATTTTAAGTACGGACAATTCAGTATAATGAATTGAACTGAAACTAAAGTCGTGCTTCCATAAACCTAGCTGTCCCAGCTGTGCGCCTCCCATTGGCCAGTCTAGAACCGCGGGGTACGTGGCCCAGGATCAACGAGTCGGGCCATGGGGACTTTCAATCCGGCATTGGCGCGGTCGACCTCGCGATTCGAACCACGCCCCCACGCCGGGGCCGCCCGGGGTCCTTCCGTGCGCGTTGATATGATTGGCCGGCGAATAGCAGTCCTCTTTTCCTTCCCGGCTGCTTGAGCATCCACGGCCATCATGGTGAGTCTCCCTTTTCTGCTGTGGTCATCGGCTGCGTATCGGAGCCATCCTTCGTGTCCCGATCCCGCCATCTGCGCTACGGCCGCCTGAAACTCAGTAGCTTATCCTTGGCTGTGTCTGCCGGCGGCCGGTTGCCGAGCGCCCTAGAGCCGCCTGCGGGGAGACCGGGCTGCGCTGGCTATCCGGACCTGCCGTGCTTCCGAGTCCAGGGCCTGGGGAGTGCGGGAGTGGCTGCTACGTTGGTCGGCCTCCTGGAGCACAGTGGATTGGGCGGGGTGGGGTGAGACGCGTCCTTCCTGCATCCCAGTGTGGGATAGGGGGTCGGCAGGTGATGGCCGCCTAAGAGGTGAAGAGGGTGCGGGCGGCGCCCGGGCGAGTTGCGGCGAGTGAACCCGTTCCCGCGTGTAAGCTCGGATGTTTTCGGCCGGGTGGGTCCTCCTGTTTTTCCTTGCGGAAATACACCCTGGGAAGAGAAGCCACCAAAAGGCTTGCACTCAGTCACTACCAGTTAGCTGCGTCTCTCGAAAGGTTCACCTGTTTTAACTCCACGTGCAAGTCATTTTTCCCCGACCGTTCACTCTCAAGAATTGAGTACTGTTGAAGTGAACTTATTTTGTGGTTTTTCAAACTGAAGCTGAAATCTAGTAATCATTTGCTGCCGTGAAAACCTGTCCTTTCTTCTTTTTTTGGGTAAAACCTTTCGTTTTAGTCGTTCTAAGTATGCTGAATGCCCCCATTCCTTAGTAGTTACTTGTGTAAAGGGAGTTTTTGGGTCACTAAGAAGGGAGTACGGTTTTCTTTGGGCTGTAGAGTTTGGTGGTGAAGGATGTGCAGGCAGTGCAGGGCTTGTGTCATATTTGTGCAGGATGCTGTGAACACGGTGCTGTGACTGTAGCGTTAGTATGAGCCTCCGTTTTACTCCAGAGAAGTGGTTCTTAACTGGTGGGGTGGATTTTTGCTCCTAAGGGAACAGTCGATAAAGTCTGCAGACCTCCTTGGTCACAATAGAGAAGTGGGGACCTGCATCTAATACTGGAGGACAAGGTTGCTACTAAATATCTTAAAATGCGCAGGTCAGACCCCACAACAAAGAACCAGCCAGACCAAAATATTGTGCTGAGGTTGAGAAACCCTGCTCTGGAGTGATTCCCACAACAAAGTGAAGTAAAACTTAAGAGATTCACACCGAGCTGTTGAGTGCATTTTCTTGGTACTGAGTTTGTGTGTTGGTGCTCTGCTAATAAGTAGGTTGGGAGGACATGGGAAATTGTCGCTTTCTTGCTTCTTTGAAGTTTTCCTGCCACTACTCCATGTGGCTTTTGAACATTTGAAATGTTGTTCCTGCTGCCGAGACATTGCGTTTTTAATGTTATTTAATTTTAATTATCTGTGTGTGGCTGTGGGTTACCGATTTGCACAGTGCAGTTCTAGATCTTGGAAAATCACAGCAAGGTCAAGAAAAGTTTAAGTATTAACCTAGTGTGCGATGTTTTCAGAATGACACAGTAACTATCCGGACCCGGAAGTTCATGACCAACCGACTACTTCAGCGGAAACAAATGGTAAGGAGGGGCCCATCAAAGTTGGGTTAATTGTTCTTCGCTTTTAAAGATGTATTTCATTATAATAAATACTAAACTTGATATCTCCTTTTAGGTCATAGATGTCCTTCACCCTGGGAAGGCAACGGTACCCAAGACAGAAATTCGGGAAAAACTAGCCAAGATGTACAAGACCACACCAGATGTCATCTTTGTATTTGGATTCAGAACCCATTTTGGTGGTGGGAAGACAACTGGCTTTGGCATGATTTATGATTCCTTGGATTATGCAAAGAAAAATGAACCAAAACATAGACTTGCACGAGTAGGTCTCCTCCTTTATTCTACAGCTGCTGAAGACGTTTTTTCAATAATGTTATGTTGTGGCTTCAGTGGAATGAGCAAGAGCAAGCAGTCTGGCGAGGGGCAACATAAGCACCTAAAGAACTCTGAAGGGGTTAAGAGAAAGGAAGGGGATGAGAGAGGTTCTTTGATAAAGTACAGGGGTTCAGAAGTGGGGTCTGCAGCGTTCGAGGAGGTGGCATTTGAGCTGGGTCTAGAAGGCAGGAGAAGTGGTGCTTGTGGAGATGGGGGCTGGAAGCAGGGGGTGAGTTTGGAAAGCTAGGTTGGTACCAAATTGAGATCCTTATTACCAAATGTGAGTGGACTAAACTCCCCTAGGTAGCTAGGAACTGAAAGGTTTTTGATAATTTCTTGAGTGCCAAGCACTACAGAGTGAACTACAGTGGACTGGGGATGCTCCCTATCTTACTTTTTAGCTCGAGAACTAGCAAATGGATTGGTAGTTTGAAATATTTCTTGTATCTCATGTTGTAACTGTTTTTCCTCCCTGCTGTTAGATAACTCTTCCCATAGAATAGCTGTGAGGGAAATCATGGTGATGTGGTGGGATGCTGCATTCTTTTTAACTGGTGGTCTGGGAGGCCTTGCTGAGGAGGTGACACTGAAGCTGAGATCATTGTAAAGATTTGGAAGGAGTCTTCTAGGTGCAGGAACAGCAAGTGCAAAAGTGAGCAATGCAAGATGAGTAAATCCGCGCACTCTTCATTGGCGGTGGGTAGAGTGCTTAGTAAAGATTCCTCTCTCAGCCTGGAATAATACATGGAGTTGCAAAGGGAAGAGACCCTGAAGGGAAGCCAAAATGTGGGTATCTAGTGAGCTGTAGACTCAAGGCTGGACGGTAACAGCTGGTCCCTTGAACTTAGCATGCTGGGAGCATCGAGTAGACATTTGCTTCCTGTGCCATTCTGTACATACTGTCTCATAATTTGATGGCCCTTCCTCTTCTGGCACAGACAAGTATTGTTAAATGTTCTTGAGAAGTTTTGATTTGGAAGCTGCATTTCTCGGGCTCTGACCTGGTCAATTTCCCTACCAGATTAGTGGGTAATGATGAGTTGATGTTTGCAAATCATGTATGTATACTCCTTTCGCCTTCAGCATGGCCTGTATGAGAAGAAAAAGACCTCAAGAAAACAACGAAAGGAACGCAAGAACAGAATGAAGAAAGTCAGGGGGACTGCGAAGGCCAATGTCGGTGCTGGCAAAAAGGTATAGTTCAAGGGAAATACAGAAATGTCATTTGCAGGTCTTAAGTGTGTAGAAAGGATCTAATAACCTTTTTTAATGTTTCTTCTTTTTCCACTTCTTCTGGATTACAGAAGGTAATGTGTTTTGAGACGCTCCGTAATGTAGTGTCTTAACACCTCAGTAGAGTAGCTTCGCCCACCCCTTAGCTCACAGATTAGCCCAACATGGTGCCACATCGGTTCAGTGATCCTGGTGGGCACCTTGCAAGCCCTATCAGGAAAAGTTTTCATTTTACTGCTAATTGGCATAGACTTTTCAAGGGGGAGCAGGTCTAGTTCCCTGAGATTTACCTTATTTCCTGAAAATGAACAGCTGGTTTAAGAAGCCGTTGAATCAGTGTGGCCCGTGTTTTCCTGGCATGCTGGAGAGGCAGCTCAGATCTCAGTTGCTTTCCTCTCCAGTTAGCCAAGGCTTAAGTGATTTTAATGATAAGCAGCTTTTTACCAGCTTTGCTAGCTAATTGTAAATAGTTGAATGGAATTAAGGTGTTGGGTTGTTAAATAAACAAATAATCAAGTGTTCTGTGAAATTTTTTTTTGCCTTTTCCCTCTACTTTCTTGGATTTCTTGTTCATCAGAAATGAAGTGTCTAGCAGGTACTGAGATCGTGAGCACGGTGTGGGGATGCATCACCTTCACTGAGTTTGCTTTAATGCTTTGCATGTTGGCTTTTGGATGACAGGGTTATGTAGTATGGTCTACTATAGTACCACTGCTGTATTTTAAAATAGTATTTTAAAATAGCAAGGGACAAAAACTTTTAATCGTGTTTATTTTGGAAACTCAAAAGTGCATGTTATGTTGTAAAGTGACCCACTGGAGGAAAGTGAATACCCTACTAAGTAGGTACCTTTTAACTTGCACTTGGGAAATGCTGTGTCCCAGACAGTTACATACCCAGGAAATGGCTTTAGTTAACACAGGGCTTGGGAAGGGGCCCCCCTTCCAGTCATGAGCAGTCTTTCCCTTGGGGACCCTGGAGACTGGTCACTTCTCTAGCAGTTCTGGTAATAAATTGGTCCAGGAAGTCTGGTAAATCTCTGTCCTGGGAGCATCCACTCAAAGCCGCCTTTTACCATCTCCTTTACCCTTCCTTTGCTTTTATTACTTGATCTCCAGTTTTCGATGTGATGTCCCTTTTTTTTTTCTTTTTTCTTTTTCTTTTTCTTTTTGAGGAAGATTAGCCCTGAGCTAACATCCACTGCCAATCCTCCTCTTTTTGCTGAGGAAGGACTGGCCCTAAGCTAACATCCGTGCTCTTCTTCCTCTCTTGATGTGTGGACGCCTACCACAGCATGGCTTGATAAGCAGTGCATACATAGGTCGCACCCCAGGATCTGAACCAGCGAACCCTGGGCTGCCTAAGCAGAGCATGTGAACTTAACCACTGTGCCACTGGGCTGGTCCCCCGTATTTTTTTATTTGAAAAATTTTCGAGATGTTTGTGTATTCACGTTTTGATAAACAGGCTTTCCCCGTTAGTATTTGGCCAGAATGGTCTACTACCCCACTTAAAAAACATTTTTGCACATTTAAGCAGCCTAAACCAGTAACGTGGAAAGTGGGGTGAGAGTAGGTCTGAGGTAGTAGGGTTTTGAAACAGTGGTGATCACTGTCCCTGTGTGCTCCCTTTAACCATGACTCCCTGCCAGGCCGGGCGGTAAGCTTGGTGTGCCTGCCCAGGACTGGCCACGCTGACTGCCCAGTGTCGTGGAGCTGCAGTAATGGACGAACTGCCGGAACAACTGCTCGCTGCTTAGAGCCGCTCCCTGTTTCTGAGGCTTACACTTGTTGACAGACGCTCAGAGACTGCAAAAAGAGTCAGTCAACATCTGTCTTCTGATATAGATCTGAAGGTCATGTAACACTCCTCATTCAGCCTTTGAGTCCCGTGTGCTAGTGCTGAGTGGTGACGTGTCGAGGACTTAGCTGTGGGGAACTGAGCCGTCACTATTCCTGCTTCAGGTTGCACTCATGCATGTCACTAGCACTACTTAGAAAGCCAGCTGGAAAATTAATGCATAAATGAACACATGTATTCCTTGGCTGAAAAAAAAACAGTAATGTTCCTTTTAATTCAGTTTTTGTTCGGATGTTGGAATTGGTGTTTGCTCTTAGCTTTTGGGTACAATAGGGTTAAGTTAAGGAATAAATAGTCTCATTTTGAAGAGTAATTGAAGCATTTTTATTTCAGCTAGATTCTGCCTTTTTTTAAATACTAAGTTGCACTAAGTGCTTTTGTTCATTGTGATGGTGGTTTTTAAAGTGTTGAGCTGAGACAGGTTTTAAAAGACTTGCTTGATTATTTAGGGCTCTCCCATTGTGGTAAAATTAGACTTCAGTCTGGGATAATTCCCAGGTCTGTTGATTGTGCTAGCATGCCCAGCACGATGTTGCTGGGCGGAGCAGAGGGGCCCAGGCTCAGAGACCTACTTCTTCTGTAGTAGGCAGTGGCAATTTGCATTGGCACTGTGGTTGGCATAATGATCTCTTCATTGTGGAGTCATCATGCCACTTTGTTTTTACAGGAACCGTAGTAAACAACCAAGGTGGTCTCAAGGTTGGGAGAAATAAAATCAATGTGAATGTCTAGAGAGTGCTTTATATACAATTGCAAAGGACAAACTGGTCATCTTTAAGGTTTATGATTGCATGCCCTGAAATGCAGGTTATTTTGGAGTTTCAAAAGGAACTATTAATGAGACATTTCTTTTCCCTTTTCCCTCCTCCTTTCTCCCTTCCCTGCCACTGATTCAGTGAGCTGGAGATTGGACAACAGGTATAATTCAAGCTTTTCATTTAGATCACTAGACTTCTTGGTTAACCGATGCGGTAATTTAAAAGTAGAGCATGTGAAATAGATTTAGACGTAGATTTACAAGTGCTCTTAAGAGTTGTAGCCTCTTAAACTAATAATGACATGGTTTTGTTTTTAAAATTTATTAATTTTAACTCGTCTTTTGTTCCTAACTTGAATGCTTGTAAGTTTTATTTATTGATGCTTACATTGTGTTATGATCACACAAACTTAACATGATTCTAAGTTACTAATATTTTTTCTACATAAGTGTCATTAATTTTGGAGTTTGTTGAAGAATTTGAACTTTTAATTTTTAAATTAAAGGCAGTTGCTAATTAAATTTTTCTTTTTCTTTCATTCACAGAAGGAGTAAAGATTCTGCAGTGACTTTATCTGTGGTGATTGTGCAGATTTTTCATGAGACGATTAATAAACTGAACTTTTATGTGTCTGGTTGTTTGAAATATATTTGAATTTTACTGGGAATGTTATACAACTAGTCTGCTGTTGAGCAGCTTTCGGTTGCTGCCGAAGTTCACATGTTCCATCAAACATTCAGTGAAAACTTGGTGTGATGGGGTGATGTTCGTCCTTCCCTGTAATCTCACAGAGATGTCAGGTGGAGAGTATCAGCAACATGAGAGCATATGGGGTCAGTCTGGCCTGCTCCTGTTAATATCTGCCATCCCTGAAAGAGACCCTTGAAATCTGTATTCCTTTTTGGTCTTCCTAGAACCTCACTTAGTCCTTGTTACTGAAAAAATTATTTGCTGGCCTTAATAGAAATTAAAATTACTAGATAACATTTTCGTTTATCCTGAAGTAAATAGGATCTGTCATAATTGTTATTTGTGCATTGCAGGTTTGTGCTTATGGAATAATTGAGTGGTTTATTATGAGTGGGGAATTTGAAAGAGGCTCTAGTTCATGACTCTTTGGGTATAGTTTATAACTGCTTGGTAAATCTGATTGTACGTGGTTTTTATGAAACATTGAGGGTTATCTAGTGTTATCTTTGCTGGGTGCTGATTCTTGGCTTGGCTTTTTCTGACATCAGGATTGAGGCCTGGATTGTGGGTTATTGGTGAGTTGTGTGGGGTTGGGGGATTTGAGGAAGAGTTGTTTAAGGGTCACTTTGTGGATTGAGGTGCCTCTTGGGAGGGTAGGAAATCTGAGTTGAGAGCTTGGGTGTTGTGTTTGGGATGGGAAAGAAGAGGCATTGATGGCTTAACAGGTTTTAGATGCCATTTTCTCCTGAAGTTGGTATATGATTTGCACCTTACATGGGTCCATCTGGGAGTCAAGGTTATAAATGCTATTAAGAACCATGTCAGTGGATGAAAAGCTCCAGAGAAACCTCAGGAAGCAGTAGAGAACTGAAAGACCTGGGTAGTTGGGTAGAAAGGGGATCCAGGAAAAAGCAAGAATCATTACAGCAGGTGGTATGAGAGGGTTGCAGGAAGGAATGGTTGGTCTAATATTTTGGAGACAGCATGGTGAGAAGCCTTTGACTGAGGGAGCTACAAACTGGAGGGCAGGTTTGTGTATAGATAGGTGGCTGAACCTGCTGGCTGAGGGCAGGATGGGTGTAGTTAGTCCATTTGTGCCTATGTTGAGGCTGTATGTACTTGGGTTTGTAGACCCCATGGCTCTGTGTGTTCTCTTGCTAGGGTATCTGCTTTGTACTCCCTTGCTAGGACCAGGCAATAAAACCAGTGGTCTACTTGTAGAGAAAGTGTGAAGGAGTCGGGGAGTTTAGGCCCGCAAGCTTCATTTTTCACCCCAATGGCTAATGGGTGGTGTGGAGTAGGAGATTTGAAGTGAGTGGCTTTTTTAAGTGAGCAGTGCATGGAGGCCAGAGGTCATCCTTGCCTCGTGGCGAATTGTTCCAGTTTGAGATGCACTTTCCTGTGACTGAGCTTGGGAGCAGAGGACTGGTGAGCAGCATGCAGGGCCAAGGTGGTGAGGATCCTGGGAGAAATGCTGGAAAAGGCTCCTGTTTGGTTGGGCTGTTCCCGGACAGGGCAGGAGGTGAATTTGGGAGCAGGGGTTGGTGGTCATGAAGTTCAGGGGCAGAGCTAGTGGAAGCAGTGGAGCAAGAACTGAAGGGTGGGAGTTGGTTTTCAGAGGGACTAGGGACTGATGTGAAGATAGAGGACACAGCTGCAGGAAGCCTGGATGGAGGTGAACGTTGGCGTCCAGGTCACAAGATGCAGAGGTTTTTCTTTTGGGATGTGGTCAGGGAGGGCAGAGTTTGCAGTCATTCAGCCAGTACCCTCTTTGGAGAAGGGAATTGTGATTAACTCTAGCTGGGCCTGTTTTTTCAGGGGAACTGCCTGGGACGGGATATTGGCGGAAGTCACAAACTGGCCGTCTTGTCTGTAAGCTTTATTGGACAGGCAAGGCATTTTTAAACTGGACAGATTTTACATAAAGATGCAGATTTCCAGCCTCTTGAAATACCAAAAGCAACAGCTGGCCCACCTTCCAGGGTGATAGGGAGTTGTCCAAGTGCTTTGGTATAGGCCGGTCCACCATAGCCAGCACCACAGCCTCTGCTCCTATGATTAGCCTGCGCCCTCTGTCTTCTTGCCCTTTGTTCTTGTGTCTGCATGCTGCTTTCCTTCAGTCTAGTCCAGATGGGTGTGTGGGCAAGTCATTTGGTCCCCGATTGGGTTGACCTTAAGTGGGGGCTTCCAAGGGTATCTTCTCTGCTGACCTGACTCATTGCTACTTTGAGGCTCAAAATGAGGTAGCACCTCTGAGAACAGTTTGGAAACTGAAGTGCTAAGCAACTGCCAGGAAGCAAGGACTTGGAGGACCTCGTTTTAAATTTTGGACAGCTGTGCTATTGAACTTAAGGATTCTTGGAGATCCAGCACTTTGTTGGCCCTGACAGTAGTCAGACCACACACTGCTGTCAACAGGCTTTGAAAGAACCTCCAAGAAAATGCAAAGTTGATTTTACTAATCGGAGTCAACAGGGAGAGTGTGTCCCTTCCCTCCACTTGACAGTGGTCACTGGGAGGCTGTGGCTTTGTGAGAGGTAGCAAGGATCTTTGAAGATCCTTGTCTGGTGAGAAGCTAGAGGTGTTCTGAAAAGGGGACATAGAGTCTCTAGTGACTCCTGGGGTGCTTTACAGCTGGCCTTAGAACAGTATTCCTGAGTCCTATTAGTTGCTGCATGTGCCCAAGTGATCAGATCAGATCAGGCAGCTTTTAACAGTGCTCTGCTCGCTTACTTCTGTGGCAAGTTGATTATTTTGGGCTCCCTTTAGAGACCGCATCTTAAGACATTATACCTTTGAAGCCAGGGCAGGTGCTGTTACAAACTATATGAGCAATGATCTTGTTTAATCTGCAGATAACCGCAAGAGGCAGGTCTCACTGGACCCATGTTGGAGAGGTTGAGAGCAGTTAATTTACCCAACTAAGGGATAGGGCTGGTATTGGAATGCAATTGTCTTGTCTCTAGAGTCTATATTGTGGGTTTATTTAGTCACTCAAATATTGAGTAGCTGTTTTCTGCAGGGTGTATAATGGTGTATGAGACTCATGATTTTTGTATACCTAACTGTGTACTCAGCAAGGTGCCTGTTACCATGGGGTTATTGAACAAGTATTAGATGGCCAAGTGAATTCCCTGCTTACTGAGCTGCTGTGTGCACTGGTCCCTGTTCTGGGTGGGAGCTGGGGAGATGGATAGAGAAGCTGTCCCTGCCCTTAAATCTCAGGGGGTTAAGGAACTTATCCACAGTCTCATGGCCTGGCTTCTCCTTATCATGAAGAAGCAGCGTCTATAATGGTGTTAAGTCACATAATAGGAATCCAGAGGTGAGGATTGGTGCAGGGTGGCTGGGTCTTGGAAGGCTTCCAAGAGAATAACACCAACAGGAGCAGGGGTCTCATTTGGAGCCACGAAAGAGAAAACAGGTGAAACAAGCAGGCACTTGTAGGACGAAGTGAGTGGGAAGAGTGGGTATGAGTTGTAGGACGAAGTGTGCTTGGGAAGAGTGGGTATGAGTGGGGAGGGTGGGAGCAGAACATGCAGATTGGCTTTCTCTTCCTTAATCAGTGAGATGGAAGGCCCTGTGGTGAGTTGGGTGGCTTCCAGCAGTTTTCACAATGCATTTCTGGTAGGAGAAATTCTATTTCAAAAATAGACTTTAGGTTGGCTGCAAGTGCACAGAGGTATGAAACTTGATTCATTTCTGCCAGCAAAGCAGGGGCTTTCCTAAGTTCTGGAGCTCTGTAGTGTGGGTCTAGGGAGTGAACACACCTCTACACTTCATCTGCTCTTCCCCCAACTCACCTTTGAACTTGTTGTACGCCAGACATTGCAGAAGTGAGACCCCCAGAACAACAAGCTGTCCCTAGTCTGGGAATTAGGAATTTGGGTACAAATGAGGTTCTTGTGGGAAATGGGACTGGAGAGGTCAGCAGGGAACAGATTGAGGGGGACCTTGTATGCCAGCCAAGGATTTGCCTTGTTCAATATTTTGGTTGAATGAAAACATGCTGGAGAACAGCATTGGATTGAACATCCTTTCACATGCTGAATTTCTCTGCATGGGAGATAATTTAGTTGTTGGCTTGTTCATCAGGTATGTTGGAGGGTATTTGTGCGGGAGGTTAGGAGTTGATGAGATGGCATCCAAGCAGTCTAGGTTGGTGGGAAAAGGACTAGACGGGGGGGGGGGGGGGGGGGGGGCGGGGCTGGCCCTGTGGCTGAGTGGTTAGTTCACGTGCTCCATTTCAGCGGCCCAAGGTTTCGCCAGTTTGGATTTTGGGCAGGGACAGGGCACTGCTCATCAGGTCATGTTGAGGTGGCGTCCCATATGGCACAACCAGAGGCACTCACAGCTAGAATAGACAGCTATGTATTGGCGGCCTTTGGGGAGGAGAAGGAAAAAAAAGACTGGACTGGGAATCAGGAGACTTCCTTTCTGATCCCCATTCAGTCTCCGTCCAGCTGGGGCCGTGGATGGGCAAGGGACTTCCCTTTTCTGGGCCTCTATTTCCCTGTGTCCAGATAAGGTACAAGGGCTAGGTAAGTGGTTGGCACCTGCGGGCTTGTTAAAAATACAAATGCTCAGGCATCTTGCCCCAGTTTCCAGAGTTACTAGTTCTGGGTGGCCCCCAAGCATTTGAAGTTTTAACAACTTACAAGTGGTGCTACTGATCAGCTAGGTTAGGGAAACTGGACTAAAGAGTCTCTAAGGTCCTTTCTGCCTCTGAGAATTTTGTGTCTCTAAGTAGGAGACATGGTCTCCTTCTTCAAGAAGCTGGCAAATGAACAGCAATACTACTGTTACTACTTCTAATAGAAACGATAATGACAGCAGAATAGCTAATGTTTACCGAGTGCTTTGTAAGTGCCAGGTACTGAACATGAATGATCTCAGTTGCCTTTTGAAACCAGTCTGTGAGGGAGGTATGATTATCCCCATTTTGCAGATGAAGAGACTGAGGCTCAAAGAGGTTAAAGAACTTGGTCGAAGTTACACAGCTTTGACATTCTGTGAGACTCTTGAAGGCATTTGTGGATTCTCACTAAGGAGTAGAATTTGCACTGAGTCTTGATGGGTGCAGAGAGATTAACTAAGGCAGTGGTTCTCCAAATGTGGTCCTGAACAGACAGCATCAGCATCACCGGGGAACTTGCTGGAAATGCACATTCTCAGGCCCCCACCACAAAACTACTGAATCAGAAACAGGGTTGAGCCCAGCAACGTATGTTTTACCAAGTCCTGGAGGTGATTCTGATGCAGGCTGAAGTTCGAGAACCAGTGAGCTAGAAGGGAAGGACGTTTTAGAGGGGACAGCTGTGGAGACTACGAAGGGCAGCATTATGACCGCCCCATCACCGGCCTTCCCTTTGGTGGAATAAAGAGGTCTGATGAGCCCTGCAGACTCCCACGAGGGGGCACTGTGGGCGCAGGCTTGGATGCTGCCTGCTTTGTTGTCGTGACTTGTGGAGGCGTGAAAAAAGCCTGCTGTCACATCAACTGGAGAGGTCACTCTTTCTTCTCAGAGAAGGTCTAATGGGGGTGGTAAGCTTGTTTATAGGATTTGGCCCTCGTAGAGAAGCTGAACCTGCAGGGCTTTCTGCTGTTCACATGTGTATTTTGATGTCTACCTATCCGTGCTGCAATGTCTTGGCAGATCCTGTGCAAACAGCATTCCTCATTTGTAGCTGCCGAGCCAGGGGGCTTACAGTTTCTTTGGGGGGAACACACGAACCCCAGTGGCCCGATTCTAGTTCAGTGTTCTCCCTAGTGGGATGCCTCTGACCAGGTCTTTGACATTTTTGGTTGGGGAGCCTGTCTTTAAGCCCGCGCTCTGCCCCAGTCATACTTCGTGATCTCAGGCAAGTCCTCTTTCTTCTCTAGGCCTCAGTATCCTACTCTGTAAGACAAGGGAGTGGTGCTGAGAAGTTGACTTTCAGTGTCTTTCTCTCCGTGGATAAAATCCTGCCCTGGGGAGTTGAGGAGGAGACAGACTTGTCTTACTCAAGGAACTCTGATTGTACGACATCCATCTCCTGTATCCATTTAAGTAAGCCTTGCCAGGGACTTGGTGGGACCTATCAAATTGGATTTTTTAAAAAGTCTAGATCTTTACACATCGAGGATTTGCCTCTCTCTATAGATTTCTATGCTACATTGATTCGAAGTAGGAAAGATTTACACCCTGTTCTTCTCTCAGCTGCAGTGTGTATTTCTTCTGAAAATACATTGCCTCAGAGGGAGGGCCTGTGACAGTGTGGGGGGCTTCAGCATTCCCCTCATTAATCCAGGTATTGGCGTCCTATGCCTCACGGTGACCGCTCACCCAACTGAGCCGCTCTGTCTGGGTGCTTAGTCTCTGGAATAGTGTTTTCAGAGAGCTGTACACGTGTGTATTGTAGAGCCAGAGGGGATTCAAGAGAGGGGCTGGTCCAGCCCTCTGCTGGCTCCCACTGTCTGCCATGATACTCAGAGAGTTTGCTTAGAAATTTCCCGACCCATAGGAAAAACATCATCGAGCTGCAGCTCTCCTTGGTGAGGAAACATGTTAAACAAGATGCCTCTTTCCATCAGGACTCCTTAGAGAAGGAAAGAAAGTTCTTCAGTTGATCTGGCACCTCCATTGGGCAAGCAGGTAGCACTACGTTTTCTTCTGTTTGTGAATGAGGCCACTGAGGCACAGGGAGGTTGGGTGACTTTCCCCAAGTCCCTCAGCTCATCAGTGGTGGCGAGAGGACTGAACTTCAAGCCTCTTCACCTTGAACTGGCTCCCCTCCTGACAACAGGTGAGCCATTTGCTACTCAGATGCCATTTCCTCCTTTTTTTTTTTTTTTCAATCCACCCTGAGGTGTTTTTCTTTTTCCTATTTTATGGAGATATAATTGACATATAAAATAATAGTAGTTTAAGGTGTATAGCATAATGATTTGATACATGTATATATTATGAAATGATCACCACATTAAGTCTGGTTAACATCTATCACCTCACATAGTTATAAATTTTGTTTTTTCTTGTAATGAGGACTCTTTTTTTTTTTTAAGGAAAATTAGCCCTGAGCTAACATGTGCTGCCAATCCTCCTCTTTTTGCTGAGGAAGACTGGCCCTGAACTAACATCCATGCCCATCTTCCTCGACTTTATATGTGCGACACCTGCCACAGCATGGCTTGACAAGCAGTGCCATGTCCGCACCTGGGGTCTGAACCTGCAAATCCCAGGCCGCTGAAGCAGAACTTGTGAACTTAACCACTGTGCCACCAGGCCGGCCCCTGGTGAGGACTTTTGAGATCTACTCTCTTAGCAACTTTGGAATATACAGTACAGTGTTGTTAACTGTAGCCACCATGCTGTACTTTACATCCCCACAACTTAGAACAAAGTTTGTACCTTTTGACCCTCTTTACCCATTTCACCCACCTGCCCCCCATCCCCACCACCTACCCCTGGCAACCACCAATCTCTTCTCTGTTTCCTTCTTTTTTTTTTTTTTAAAGATTGGCGCCTGAGCTAACATCTGTTGCCAATCTTCTTTTTTTTCTTTTTCTCCCCAAAGCCCCCCTGTACATAGTTGTATGTTCTAGTTGTAGATCCTTCTGGTTGTGCTATGTGGGATGCCGCCTGAGCATGGCTTGATGAGCGGTGCTAGGTCTGTGCCCAGGATCTGAACTGGCGAAACTTTGGGCTGCTGCAGTGGCCTTAACCATGTGCGACCTTAACCACTCGGCCATGGGGCTGGCCCCGCAGGTGCCAATCTTAAAAACAAAAAAAAACAAAAAAAAACTTTCCTCTGCATGTGGTGATTCGGGAACCCAGGTTTCTTCTGTCCTGTGACTTTGCCATTTTTAGGGCCTCATGGTCACCTGGATGTGCCAGACAGAATGGGAAAGACAGCTGAAGGAAAGGCACCCATTCTGCACCAAGGCCTGACCAGGAGTCGCCCATGTCGTTTTCTGCCCCTATTCCATTGGGTGTGACTTAGTCTTTTGGCACACCTAACTGCAAAGGGCTGGGAAATGTAGGCTAGGCCCCGCCCCGGCAAGGGGAGCAGTATGGTTTTGGGGGACAGCTACCAGTCTTTGCTATGGCAGGAGGAAGAAAGCAGAAGCTGGGAGGTGTCTAACAACCAAAATGTAGACCATGCTGGTGGCCTCCCTGGGATTGGGACTGGAAAGTACTTCAGTGCAATCAGCTCTCCCCTCCTTCCTCCTTCCCGCTCTTAGAGTCTACTCCATTCTCTCTCTGCAGGCCAGCTTTTTTTGCTCTCCTTTCTTTGCCACAGCTGCTACACCAGGCTTCCTATCCCAAGCATCCACCAATGTTAATTATATCCTGCATCCTACTTGTCACTTGCCAGGAGTGAGATGCTGACTGGCCTGGCCCAGGAGAGGGGTCCCTTCTCGGTCCTGCCGGCTCACAGAGCCCCCTTTCCATGTAATGGGCTGAGGGAGTGCTTGCTGAAAAGGGGCCTGCTAACTTGTCCACGGTGGCCACCCCTCGTGTTGCTAAGACTTCTGCCTTCTCTCCTGCTTGTCACTCCCAGACCACCCTATGTTGCCACTTAAAAAAAAAAAAAAGTCTTTTTAAAAACTTAAAAAATAGATTTATTGAAATATAATTCACATACCACAATATTTATCCTTTTAAAGTGTACAATTTAGTGGGCTTCAGTATATTCGCAGATTTGGCAGCCATCACCACTACCTAATTTTTGAACATTTTCATCACACCAAAAAGAAACCGTGTCCCTGTTAGCAGTCACTTTCTGTTTCCTCTAACCTCTACCCCTGACCCCCACCACTAATCTGCTTTCTATCTCTGTGGATTTGCCTATGCTGGACATATTCATTTCATAGAAATGAGATTAAACAATATGCGGTCTTTTGTGCCTGGATCCTTTCACTTAACATAATGTTTTCAAGCTTCATTCATGTTGTAGCAGGTATTAGTACTTCATTCCTTTTAAAAAATACAGCTTTATTGAGATATAATTCACATACCATAAAATTCACCCTGTAAAGTATGCAACTCAGTCATCTTTAGTGTATTCACAGAGTTGTCAACGGTCACCACTGTCTAATTCTAGAACGTTTTCATCAGTCCAAAAACAAACCTCTTACCCATTAGCAGTCTCTCCCTGTTATTCCTCCCACCAGGCCCTGACAACCACTGATTTGCTTTAAAGTCTCTATGGCTTAGCCTATTCTGGACATTTTGTATAAATGGAATCATGCCCTGTGTATGATTTTGTGACTGGCTTCTTTCCCTGAGCATCATAATGTTGTCAGGGTACATCCACGTTGTGGCACACAGCAGTACTTCGTTCCTTAGAACTGTCAAGTAATATTCCTCGTATGGATATACCATATTGTGTTTATCCATTCGTCAGTTGATGGACATTTGAATTGCTTCTACTTTTGGCTATTATGAGTAATTCTGCTGTGAACATGCATGTGCAAGTTTTTGTGTGGACGTATGTTTTTATTTCTCTTGGATATATACCTAGGAGTGAAATTGCTGGGTTGTATGGTAACTCTATGTTCAACATCTTGGGGTACTGCCAAACTGTTTTCCACAGAGGCAATACTATTTTATATTCCCACCAGCAATGTATGAGGGTTCTAATCTCTCCACATTCTCATCAACACTTATTATTATCTGTATTTTTGATTTTAGCCATCTAAGTGGGTGTGCAGTGATATCTCATTGTGGTTTTGATTTGCACTTCATAATAACTAATGGTGTTAAGCATCTTTTCATGAGCTTATTGGCTACTTATGTGTCTTTAGAAAAATGTCTAAGTCTTGCTCATTTTAAAATTGAGTTGTCTTTTTATTGTTGAGTTGTGTTCTTCATATAGTCTAGATATAAGTCTTTTATCAGATAAATGGTTTGCAAATGTTTTCTCCCATTCTGCGGGTTGTGTTTTCATTTTCTCAATGGTGTTCTTTAAAAAGCAAACATTTTAAATTTTGATATCAGTTCCAAATTATTTTTTCTTTTGTCACGTGTGTTTTTGATATTATATGTAAGAAACCATTGCCTAACCCAAACTCACAAACATGCCTATGTTTTCTTTTATGAGTTTTATAGTTTTAGCTCTTACATTTAGGTCTGTAGTCTATTTTGAGTTAATTTTTGTAGATGGTGTGAGGAAGGGGTCTGGCTTCATTCTTTTGCATGTGGCTACTCAGTTGTCCTAGCACCACTTGTTGAAAAGACTCTTCTTTCCCCATTGAATTGTATTGGCGTCCTTGTGGAAAATTAATGGACTGTGTTGCCACTTCTGGGTTTTCTGCTCTTGGAAACTGCTGTCAGGGCTCCCATGAGACTTTGAATGTAGCAAAAATGTCCTCCTTTTGTCGAGCACCTGTTATTCACTGTGCTGGGCACATTGTGTGTATTTATTCTCTTCTGTCCTCACAACAGTTCTGCAAAGGGAGCATTGTAGTCCTCATCTCAGAGACAAGCAAATTGGAACTCAGGATTTTAGCCGTTTGCTGAGGGTGGTTCAGTAAGTGACAGAGCTGAGCCTTGAGCTCAGGTCAGTGTGGCTCCAAGGGCTGGGCTTATCTCTGTGCTCTGTGTGTTTCTCTGCTCCCAGGAGGTCCCATCCAGCTTGGGTGTCTTTTCTAGGGTTCATTGAGGTCTTGACTAGCCAGATACATGTGTAGCAGGGATTATGGCCTGAGACCTAAATATAGATTTCATGATTTTGCAGTGTGATTTGGATGTTTTGAAAAAGCAAATGGTTGCTTCCAGCTGCCTCCAAAGAAGTGGGCACCTAGGGTGAGGAATGATGGGTCCTGTTCTGCCCTGTCCTATTGGACCGCTCCTGGGGGTTATGTTATTTTTGGAAACCACGAAGTGGAGCCCATTCAGAAAAGAGTATCAGGATGGTGGCCTGCCTTCAGGTGATGGTTTGTGAGGCCTTTGACAGGTCTAGAGGTATTTAGCTGGAAATGAGCAGAGAGAGGTGCTGTTGGTCAAGGGCTATCATGTGGGAAAAGGGTGAGATTTGTCCCAGAGCATGGAAAATATGGCGAAATGGTTTAGCTGGACAGGAGGAAGTTTTTAAAACTCAGAGCTAATGAAAGAAGGTAGGGGCTGCCTTGGGGAGTAGTGAGCTTCCTGTCACTGGTGGCGTACAAGCAGAGTCTAGCTGCGTACTTTGTGGGATTGCTGAGAGGATCTTTGGGTCTTCCGTGAGGTGTACGCCTGGGGGATTTTTTTAGGGTTTCGTTTGACCCCCAGAGCCCTGTATCTCCTGGCTTCTGATTTTATGGGGACTTGCTGTGCCTGCAGCTGGGATTGCTCCCAGCTCAGATCCGGCATGCCTCGCTGATCCCGGGGGCTAAATTTGGAAGTTAATAACAACAGTTTGGATTTATGTAGCCTGTTTCCTTGGAGGCACTTCATCTGTTATCCCATTAATTCTCATAACATCCCTGGGTGGAAGGTGAGGGAGGGCGAGAGAGGAGGAAGAATCTCTCTCTGGCTTCTTCACATCCTGAAGGTGAGAAGAGATAGCTGGAGTAAGAGCAAGCCAAGGGCTGGGGAGATCACAGCCCCTCTGGCTTGCCCTGCTCCTCCGCCTGCCCCGCACAATGAACAGGTTGTCCACTGGATAAAGGTCATGTCTCCCCAGCAGGAAGCTCACGTCTTGGGCATAGTACATTGATGATCTGATTCCATAAAAAGTTTAAGACACTCCCATTGTGTGTAAAGCTCTGGGTTGACTCTGCCTGGAGTGGGTGGCCATGGAGGTGAGCAAATGAAACCTGAGCCCAGACGTGAGGGGGGAGACCAACATGTCCACCACTAACCAGCTTGCAGAGAGAGGATCTGGAGGCAGCAGGAGGGCTTCCTCGGGAAGAGGGGATTGAGCGGAGTGTGGGAAGAGTCCTGGGGAGAACCTGGACTTGCAGTCTGGAACTCAGAGTTTGAGTTTGTGTAATGGGGCTAAAGTCCTTGCCCCCCGGCTCACTTTTCCCAGGGGAAGGCTCACATAGATCTCTTTGAGATTCTAAGCCTGTGAGCTGAGTGCTGTTGCACGGATGGCTAGAGAGCCTGGGCGTGCCGAGGAGAGACTGTGGACTAGCTTTGGGAAGAGGCTGCTGGAACCGGCTGGAAGGATGAGCAGGGATGGAAGGGATGGGCACCCTAGCAGGACAAAGGTAGATTGGCTTTGGGGTTCTTGTGTGCTCCAGACCATCCTGTTTGTCACTCCTAACTCTACTCAGACTTTCATGGGCACTTGGCTTCTACGTCCCTCCCAAGTTCTTTCCCTTCAAACCTTGGCATGTGTATTTCAGGCTGGCCCTTGGCAAATGCCCTGGCCTGTGTTGGGGACACTCTTGGCTGGACTCTGACTGCTGCTAATCTTCCCTGGCACCAGGCAAGGGAGGGCATAGAAACCCAGGGTCACAGACTGCAGACTTGCAGCTGGAAGGTCCCTTGAAAATCATCTTACATTACTACACTCTCCTTCCCCCCTTTGCAGATGAGGGAATTGGGGCTTGGAATTGCAAGCACAGGGAGGAATTTTCCAGGAAGAGAGAAGAGCAGTTCCCAAGACCTGGAGGCAACAGAAAGAGGGTGGATTTGTGAAAAGTAGAAGAGCCAGGACTGTGCAGTGTATGGAAATGTGGCTGGAGGGGGAGGCGGGCCGGGTCTTGCAGGGACTGTAGTATGTGTTACAGGTTGAACTTTACTTGGAAGGCCACGGAAGCCACTGAAAGATTTAGAGCAGAGGATTGGTGCCGTCAGGTTTACCTTTTATAAAGGGCACTGGCCAGAAACCAAGCGCTTGATATTTCCTGCTTCCCCTGCTCCCCGCTGGTCTTCCCTGCCCGTGGATGGCAGCTTCATCCTCTGCTTGCTTGGACTGAAAACCCAGTAAACAGCTTCCACTCTTTCTCTCACCCCCGTGTCCAGTGCATCCACAGATCTTTTGGGTCTTCCTTCAAAATACATCCAGATTCTGACCGCTTCTCACCACCTTCGTGACTCCTGTGGTCCAAGCCCCCACATCTCTCCCCTAGTTACTGCCATGGCCCCCTCACTGCACTCCCGATACACTTTTGCCCCTTCAATTTGTTTTCCCTGCCGCGGCTGTTGTGCACTGTGAAAATCAGTCAGATGAGCTAGCTCCTCTGTTCAGTAGCCTCGAGGGGCTGCACATCTCACTCAATGAGGCACCAAAAGGCTCCCTGTGATCCGCACGGCCCGAGACCTGGTCTCCTGTCACTCTCTGAGCTTCTGGCTCTGCTCCTCCAGCTTAACACCCTGCTTCTGCCCCAGAGCCTTCACAATTGTTGTTCCCCCTGCCTGGCTCACTCTTCCTTCAGCTGACCTTGTGGGCCATGCTCCCTGCCTTCTGGTCTTTGCTCAAGTGTTACCTTTTCAGGGATGACTTCTCTGACCACTTCACCAAAGATTTCAACCTTCCTCAAATTCTCTTCCCAGCTTTAATTTTTTTCTCCTCAGCATTTACTTCTAATATTTTCTTGTTTATTGATTGTCTCCCCACTAGAAGGGAATCTTCATGAAGGCAGAGGTCTTTTTGTATGTGTGTTGTTGAATTTGTTCATTGCTGTATCCCCAGCATCTAGGACAGTACCTGGTACCCAGCAGGGTAAATAAATACTTGCTCAGTGACTGACCAAATGGGGGCTGTGTGCGAAGTACATTCGGCTGGGGAGCAGGACCAGAGTGAAGTGGGGACACCAGCTGGGGGGTTGTGGCAGGATCTCAGAGGGGAGTTGATGGGGATGCTTGACTATACACAATGCCAGGGTTTAGAAGCTCTCCCTTTGCTGCGTTGAATGAACTGTCAGTGAGAAGAGCTTTTAGGTTCAGTTTGTCCAATTCCGTCTTTGACTGTATGGGGAGACTGAGGCCCACAAAAGGAATTCCCCGCTAAGTTAGGGACAGAACCCAGCCCTCCTGTGTCTCAGACATATCTTAAGTCAAAGAACGCTGGCTCTGTGGGGGAGGGGAGATGCCTCAGGGTTGTGTCGTAGTAACTGAGAGTGGCTGCTAGTGTACTCAGTGGCAGGTGGAGGGCCTGTCATGGTGACTGAGGACACGTACAAAGTGCTTTTCTCAGTGGTCACTTTGGGTTTGGTGAATAGGTAGGCGTAAGGTGCCCCCTGCCCCAGGCACGGCCGGTTAGGTTGGAAGCTGAGTTGCCTGCTTAGCAGTTCATGGAAAGACGGATCTTGGAGGATCTTCTAGTTGACTTTCCAGGCATCCATTCTGTCCCCTACTACTCTTCCCACTGTTTTTTTGTTGGGGGTGAGTCTCGACTGGCCTAAGCCAATAAAAGTAGCATGTCCACTCCTGCCATGGGGATAGTTTGGTGATGGGCAGTGACCTAGACTGAAGCCAATCAGTGCATGGCATTGCCCCTGGCCAAAGGGACTGATTGAGGTCGGGCCAGTCAAAGTTGGTGGGAAGGCTTCTGTTTGATGGCCGGGAAGAGATCGCTGCTGCTCCAGGTGGTGTGATGTGCGGACATGAGGCTTGGAACCACTGCAGCAACTACCATTTTGCTACCATGTGGGAAGCCAGCTGAGGACAAAGTTGAGATTTGGAGCAGGGCAGAGTCGAGAGGATAGCAGGGGAACAGCCAGAGCCCTGCTCACACCTACCGGAAGCACTCATCATCCTGGACTCCAGCTATGGAGGCTAGTAAATGTCTCTTGTTTAAGATAGTGTGAGTTGGCTTCTCTGTCTTGGTCACTGACTAAAGCCTAACTGATGTTTAGGTGGATAGGCAGTGATGTGGAGGCATGGTGGTGACAGGAGAACCAGGTGTGGCTTTTGCTGGAAGTATGCTCCATAGTCCTGCCCGAGTCCTGCTCCTCTGGAAGCCTTCTGACCCACCAGGCCTAGATAGTAAGTGCCAAGGAGACACTCTAAGCTGTTTCTTCCTGACAGTGGGTCATCTTGGGCTGTCTGCATTGTTTCTAGCACTATTGGGACCGTGGAGAGAGATCTCTTTTTTTATACAGTCACTGGATTTTGAAGCCCTCCCTGCTGTGGCTGTGCACTCTCTTGGGAGGGTGTTGCTCAGAAGTGAAGGCACTGGCTCCGTCTCTGCTGGTGGTCCATGCACATAACCGCGTGGGCTCCTGTGAGCACTTGTTGGACCACAGGTGGCTCCATGTCCTCCCCACATGTGGGGCCTTTATCTTTGCTTTGTCTCTGGGCGGGCTGCTGACCCACTGGCTCCTTCCTGGAATATTTATAAAAGCACAAAAAACATGAACTTACAAAGAAAACCAATTATTTTCAAGTGCATTTAGTAAAATATTAAAAAATTTGTGATGGAGGCCGGCCATGTGGCCAAGTGGTTAAGTTTGCGTGCTCTGCTTTGGTGGCCCAGGGTTTCGCCAGTTTGGATCCTGGGTGTGGACATGGCACCACTCATTAGGCCACGCTGAGGCCCTGTCCCACATGCCACAACTAGGAGGACCACAACTAAAGTATACAACTATGTACTGTGGGGATTTGGGGAGAAAAAGCAGGAAAAAAAAAAAGATTGGCAACAGTTGTTAGCTCAAGTGCCAATCTTAAAAAAAAAAAAATTTGTGATGAATTACCATATACACTTCTTTATTAGTGTGATAACAACAGTATCTTGTGGCAGGTCTAATAACTACTATAATTCAAAGTAGTGAGGGAGAGCTTAAAGAACATTTCAAGATATCTGTAACAGCTGGAATGTCATATGAAAATATCTGTGATTCTGTTGGTGACAAAGTCACTGGAACTGATCAAACTACTGGAATTTTTGTCTACATTCAAAATTGAAAACAGTTAGAGGCTAGTGAAATAAAGATGCAATTTTTTCCCATCCAAGTTCATGGTCCCTCTGCATTCTATCCAAGGACCCCATGGGGTATGTCTGTGGGTCCCAAGTTAGGAACCCCTGAGTGACAGTAGTTGTAAAAAAAAAAAAAAAAAAAGCAATACCTCATACACTCTCACACACACACATTTATGTGAATGTATGTACCTGCACACCTTCTGGGATCCTTATGCCTGCACACAGGGCTACAGAGGACACCTCTTACCTCTCCAGGTGAAACTGTTGTGCACGCACCCGCATACACAACTACAGGCACACCCAGAGAGACACTGCATGTATATGCACATGCACACATGCACGTCCAGCACATGAAGCCATGTGTACACATCCCCTCACAGAAGTGCACACACATACTCACACTTACACATGCTCACACACATCAGTGTGTGGACACACACATTTTTCTCTGTACCCAAAGCCTTCTGTATACACAATCATAAGTCCCAGGCTAGGTGAGCAGAGCCCCAGGGCCTGGCATGGCTGCTGCATGGCAGTTGTTCAGGGGCAGAGGAGGTCAGGCTCATGCCATCTGGACATTGCCACCCAGCCCCCCAGGCACCAAGGAGGCCCAGTGCAGGAGGAGGAGAATTCTGTCCAATCCACTTTCCCAAGATGCAAACTAAGGGGCCAGGAGGCTTCCAGAGTCTTCCCTCTTTCCTTCAGGAAGTCCTGATCTGTCCCTTGGTGGGTGATGGGGATTTGGTTGACATCTCTGTGCTACCACAAGTGGGCCTCCAGGGAGCCCTCAGCTTGGGTTCTCTGAGCCCATGGGAGCAGCGGGGCAGGGGGCCCCAGTACAGTGTAGGGGAGTCCTCAAAGGAAAGCATTCTTCATTGGTAATGAACATTATGTCTGCACAAACTAATGGCCCAACCTCCTATTCAGTTTATGTAAAATAAAACAGGCCATATGCTGCTGCTTTCAGAGTTTGGGTGTTTAAATTAAATGTTGTTTAATGAATATTCAAGCCCATTTGCTCCAAAGTTGTGCTCAATGTGGCAGCAGCTTTCATGCCCCTCCTTCCTTGCAGCCCCCTCCCTGCTCCAGTACCCAGGGTATTAAGCCATTAGAACGGGGTGTGAACATCCAGGCATCTGTCTCCCAAGGAAAAGTTGGATATTAAAATGCCGGAGCAGATGACAGCATAAATAAAGACATACAGAGAGAGGCTCGTCTGGTTATTTTTTGTTTGGTAATTAAGACTGAGGAGGTTTTGGCTTAAGTTCTGTCTTACTGAGAAACAAAGGTGGGGGCCAAGAGGTCTCCACTTCTTCCCTCTTTCTTTTGCCCATCAGCCAGAGAGGGACTTCCACATTAGCCTCTGTGTAACTGGTTTATTGACAAGTGTCAACTTGGTGGCATAGAGATGTGAAATAGTTTTATTTTCTTCCAGTCACTGCTTTCTGCTGAACTCTGTCAAATTACCCTTAATATCAGCTTGAGTGGAGTCCATAGCTTTATGGTCATTTAACCTCCAGGCTGGTTCAAAACTGCCAGCTCGTCTCTAAATTGAAACTCTCCCCTTGGCCCATTGTAGGCCAGACGTGTCAGATGATGGAAGTGGTGGTGGGCGGGGGGGTGGTGTTTGCTTTCTCACTCCTCCTCCCACTCCAGAGCGTTGGGTCTCACTCCTTCGGCTTCAGAGGCATGGACGATGGGCTTCAGAGGCAGGGCTTCCTAAAGGAGTGGCCTCTGGTGGTGGTGGGAGACATCTCTTCTTTGACTTGCTGCCATGGCTGACCTGGTGGTCTCTGTCTAGATGGTGGCGCTGGTGTCCTTGGGGCAGATCCAGTTCATACCAGCACCTTCCACTCACTGAGGATGCCTTCAGAGAGAGGCAGCAGGTCTCACTTCAGCCCCATGGATGATGCATGTCTCCTTTTTGGGTAGGGCACCGCTTCTTGGACTGTTCTGGGGCTCCAGCCCATCTTCTCCCCTCTGCACCTTCATGTGGCTGCACAGAAGCAGCTGAGGGCATTCTGGGGGCCATGGGATCATGGGTGTCCATACTCCATCTTTCCTCCTAGGTACTCTAGCATCCTGGCCCTCCTTATGCTGCTGGTGGTGTGGGCTCCTCCAACAAGCCTTCCGCCTTCAGAAATCTCCAGGAGAAAGTGGGCACATGTTCTATGCTCACGTATACCCCCAAGCTCCAGGTGCCAGGCACTCCCTCCTTAGGTTTTGTTCCTCTCTCATGGCAGTTTCGGGGGGCAGGGGCTGCAGATTCTGCAGATCAGCAAGCACCCAGCCAGGGAGGGAAATGCCAGCCTCTCCATCTTGCAAGCACCCCGTATTTCTATGAGTGATTCTCTTGAGCACCTCTCATCAAAACAACATGCTGTCTACAAGGCCAATTCCCCCAGTGGCCCTCTTCTTTCTCTCCCCTCCCCAGTCTTTGATTTTTTTATATAGACTCTGTGTGTGTGTGTGTGTGTGTGTGTGGTTGGCCTGGGGCCTGGTACTAGAGGGGCTGGTTCAGTTTCTTCTTGATGAACATCTGGGGAGGTGTCTGCTGCTGATGGCTGTCTTTAGATGTGCAATAGTGAGCACCTCTTTGCTCCTAGCTTTGTGCTCCAGGCTGCAGTCTGGGGCTACCATAAAAATCCCAACTGATATCCTGTTGCACACATTTAGAGTGAAGCATTGTGTATGACTGGAACAATTTTAGCAGCATCATGAGAGTTCCCATCCTCCTCTCCCATCCCTCAAGCCACCTCCCAACCCAGAGAGCTCAAATTGCTCCTGTGCATCTAATTATCACCTCCACATGGGAGATACCCAAGCCTTTGTCACCAGCCCCGAGCTCTCTCCCTGGCTCTGTCTCTACTTGGACATTCCACCAAATTTCACAATGCTCATATCCAATCTCCTTATCTCCTCTTCCCTTCTCTCCTCCACAATCCAAACCAGTGTTTTCTCTGTGATGAGTACTTGTTTAACAAGCACTTAATTGAGCAGCTACTATATACCAAGCCCTGTGATAGGTACTGGGGTTCCAAGGATGACCAATATGATGCCTGGCCTCAAGGAACTATTGCCCCAGAGGGGGCTCTAGACCTATGGAGAGGCTCTCAGTATGAAATGGTAAGAGCTAAGAAAAGCATGGGGTGGAGAGCTCTTAGAGGTATTTCACTAACTCCTAAGCACTTGGGCACTCAGGAAAGGCTTTCTCGAGGAGATGACCTTTGAGCTCAGTCTTGAATTATAATAACTAGCACAGTAAGAAATGTAGGAAAGACATCCTAGGGAAAGGGAATAGCAAGAACAAAGACATGGAGGCATGGAATAGTGTGGGGTGTGCTGAGAACTTGGAAGAGTTCCTTGGGGTCTGATGTACAGGGTGGGGAGTGGTAAGAGATGGGCTGGTTTCCTGTCTCTGTTCCTGGCATCGCCATCCTCCATGTGCAAAGAGTTGTGGCTGACTCCTCGTCAGTACGCCTTCATACCTGCCAGCCATCCCTCCATAGAATGAATGATGGAGTGGGGTGGTTGGTCACATGGCTCTTTCTCCTTTGACATCATGTCACCAGTAGGTGACTACAGTGATGTCTCTTCTAGAGGCGGTGGCCTGGAGGAACCATTTGAGGATGGGAGGCGATTTGGGGTAAGACAGCTATCCCAAGGCCAGATACTGGGCCCTGACCCTGACTTTCCTCTGGGCTCAGCTCTTGGTCTGAATTCCGAATCTCCTTGTTCTGTGACTTCCGTTCTCTTTCTTGGTCCCTGAGTTTGTTCCAGAATCTGACTCCCAGATTCCATCCAGTCCCTTGAATAGGCAGCCTAGTTGGATCTGTCTTTGTTGGCATTTGGCATTTTGCATACAGCAGGACACACCCTCAGGGAAAAGGACCCACCCATAGGCCCCAAGGTATCCATGTAGGTCACTGCCTGGCCCAGCTCCCACAGCTCCTGACCTCCACCCAATTGTCCAGGAGAATTGGGACCTTATAGGTAAGGCCAACTTGGAGACTTTCTTCCCTGGCCTGGTTGTATATGTATGTGAGTGTGTGTGTGTGTGTGTGTGTGTGTGTGTGTGTGTGTGTGTGTGAGAGAGATTGCCAGGGAGCCAGTGTCCCAGCTGAGAATCTCTTTTCAGGGCTCAAAGGGAGCTGAACATCCCTGCCCACAGGCCCTGGCTCCCAGTCATCTGCACATTCATCATCCACAGTGGGAGTGTTCCACCCTGGTTAGATAGAAGTCATAGTCCTAAGCCCATGCCTAGGCCCCTGACTATCCCAGGAAACAGGTGTGGACTCACAGAATGCATTTTCCTGATAACCAGAACCAAAAAATTCTGCAGCTGAATGTGCTATAAGGAAACCATTCATTTATTTCTTCATTCTTCCAATCTGTTCCTGAGCTTATACTGGAAATTGGGGCGTAGCAGGATGAATAAGATACAGCTCCTGTTTTCAAGGGGTTCACAGTCTAGTGCAGGCTGGGAGGAGGTTCTGTGATGTATGTTTAGTGGCACTGGACATCACAGCCAGCCACCTCCATGGGATGAGGAGGGTTAACGTTGTCACGCCCTTGCCACGTACCAGCCTCAGGTCTGAGCTCTTCTGAATTATTTCACTTCATCCTCACAACTGCCTGATGAGATCAGTACTATTCCAGTGGAAGAAACATAATCAGAGAGGGTAAGCAAAGTTTCCAAGGTCCCACAACCTGTAGTGACAGGGACAGGCTTTGAACGTGGACAGCCAAACTCTAGAGCTCCCACTCTTAATACCCGGCAGCTTCCAGTCTACTTGTAGGGGAAGGCCAGCCTACAGAAACAATTAGAGTGCACCAGACTGTGGTTGTGTTCTGGGCCTGATTGTATGACACAGGGTTGGGGGAGCCCCTAGGAGGGGAAGGACCTGAACTTCATCCACTCGAGAGTGGTTCTGGAATTGGCAGAAGCGATCTGTTGTTCCCTTCGGCAGAGGCTCCTGGCCTGGTTTCTGAAATCCGCAGAGCCAGGTCCCCTTGACCCTGGACCTGTTCCAGGGGTCCCTCTCAACATCCAGGGGCAAAAGGAGGCATCTTCAAGTCTTGAGACCTCCCTGTAGTCTTGAAGCTGGAAAAGAGACAGTGCTCAGGACAGGGGCAGCTGGCCTACTTGAGTCCACACAGGGTTTCCTCCTGGTACCTCCTGCAAAGCAGAGTTGGATCGTCCTGGTGAGGGATGGAAAGGGCAATGGGGAGGCAATGCTATCTGTAAGTTGGGGATAGTAGTTCTGAGCCCCTTGCATCCCAGAGTGGTTGTGATGAGTGTGTGCGACAATATTTGTGAAAGTGTTGAGGAAAGATCAATTCCTACAAAGGTGTAAAACATTATGCTTTTACCTGAATTTCTCCCATTTCAGTGGGGTTTTCCCTATCCTTAATGGATTTCTTAAAACCAAGCAAGCAAGCAGCTGCCCCCAACCCATCACAATACATTTATTTAGTACCTACTTGTTGCCAGTCACTTATTATGAAAGAAAGCCAAGGAAGATGGACAGAAAACTACTTACAATATTTTAAATTAGGTGCTTTATTTTACTGAATACTTTCCAAACCGTATCAGTCAGATACTACCTCCACAGGAGATGAGAAATTTGAGCAACAGAGAAGTTATTTGCCCCAGATCGCAGAGCTAGTAAGTAGTAGAGCCAGAATTTGAACCCAAGTCTTTTGACTCCAAACCAAACAGCTTGCTTGATGAATGATGCAGTGGCCTTGAAGGGTTATATTTTTGTTTAGTGGAGGGGACTGCCGCAGTTCCAGGAGACTAAAACAAACAATCCGTCACGTCATGGCTGCACTGAAGCTTCCTAAGTGAAGGGCAGTAACTCCAGGCATATTTTACAGATTTCTCCTCTTACCTCTAAAGAAAGCTGACACATGATGAGTTCTCTGGCAGCCTAGTCTGCATACTGCCCAGGAGCTTGGGGAAGTCTTTGCAGGCATGTGGGGCTTGGGCCTTTGGGAAGGATAGAGAGCAGGACATTCAGACAGGCATGGAGTCAGATCCCTCACACCAGGGCCAAGAGGCCCCTGAAACATGTTACCCCTCCTCCTTGGTGGATGCCCCTTGGCATCACTATTGTAAGCAGGGATCCTTGGGTTGCATAATCCAATCCATGTGAGCAAGCACATGTGCTGGGGGTTGGGCAGGGACTGGTTCTTGGAGCAGTACAGGGTTCTTTAGATGGAAAGTAAGGCCAGCCAGCTCTCAGGAACTGGATCTGGGAGGCCACCAGAGTGAGGCAACTTCTCTCTGTCTTCAGTCTCCCATCTCTCTTGGGCTGTGTGGCCTTTGCTCTTTGCCTCTCTCTGAGCCTCTGTTCTTTTTTCCTCTCTGCAGACAAGATTCTTCTCTTACTCATGGCTTCTCTGCTCTGCACACTCCCCTCCTCCAGCTTGTTTGCAAGTGGCTTGGTTTGCTATACGGCCAACTGTGGCCATGACTCTACATAACCCCAAATGCTCATCAGGATTTAACTTGATCCAAATTCTTGAGAGGAAAAAATCTGATTGGTCACTGGTTAGCCAATGAACTTGATGTCCTTAGGTCAGGTCCAGTCAGAGGAGAACATGTGGTACAAACATGGTCACTTAGGGCTGTGCCTTCAGCTGGGGCTGTGGGCAGGGCAAGTACACCTAAACACATCTACCCTAGACCAAGGGCAAGCTGAAGCCATTTGTCTCACTCCAGACCACGGGCAGGAGGGCAGAACCAGGCTCAGTTCCTTGTGGTGGTTTTTTCTCCATGTGGGCAGCTGCTTTCTGAAGGCTGTGTGCAGGGAGATTGTGCCCTTGGGGAGGTCCCCCAGACTGTAGCCCAATGGTGGGTTTCTATGAGAATTGAAGTAATCTCGAGCCCATGTGGGAGGGAGGGCACCGTGGGAGACATGTGTTCATGTAGTCTAGAATCTGGTAATGCTATTTCCAGAGCATCTCCATGTGCCAAGCACTGCACTCAACATTTTACCCCCGAACCTCCTTTAATTCTCATAATCCTGCCAGGAAAATGGGCCTGATTACCACCATCACACAGAGGAAGAAGCAGTCATTTGTTCAACAAATGTTTACTGAGTGCTTCCTGGGTGCCAAGGCGGTACTGGGATATAATGGAGTACAATGGTTACCATTACTGCACCTGGCTGTAGGTCAGGGACCATGTGAAAGGGTTGATCCTTTCAATCCGCAGAACAACTCTGAGAGAATTTCTGTTTTTAACCCATTTTACAGAAAAGGAAATTGAAGTCCAGAGAGGTTAAGTTCCTTGTACAAGGTCATACAGCCATAAGTGGCACAATCTGAATTTGAACCTGGCTTAATGGACTCATATGTGATTCAGGAATTCTGGGCAAAGACAGATTTTGGTGGCCAAGGGGCACCTGGGAAATAATGTTCTCATGGCTTTTGCCTCAGCTGGTTACTTCGATTCTTGAAGGAGTGGTGGGGAGTGGGTTCCTGGGTGTGCCCCTTCCACCTTCCTCCTTCATTTCCAGGGCTTCATTTCTGCTTCCTGGCCCCACTCCTGCTCCTCCCTGTGTGCTGTTCCCCATTCCAGGGTCACAAAGATTCCTGGCCTTTTGTAGGCCACATTGTCATACCATGTGCTATGGTCTGAATGTTTGTGTCTCCCCAAAATTCATACGTTGAAATTGTAACCCCAAGGTGATGGTATGAAGAGGCAGGGCTTTTGAGAGGTGTTTACGTCATGAATGGGATTAATACCCTTAGAGGCCCTAGAGCTCTCTCACTCCTTCCACCATGTGAGGACACACTGAAAAGTCTGTAACCAGGAAGAGGGTCTTCACCTGACCATGCCGGTGCTGTGACCTTAGACTTCCAGCCTTCAGAAGTGTGAGAAATAAATTTCTGTTGTTCATAAGCCACCCAATCTTTGGTATTTTGTTATAGTGGATTGAAGGGACTAGGACGCCATGGATGTGTCTGGGAGCTCTGCAGCCCAGCTGGCTGAGCAGAGCCATGTTTGTCTGTGGCTGCCACCACCAACCATTTCCCCCTTGTTCCAGCAGACCTCCCCTATGTCAGGGTCCTGTCTTCACTGAAAAAACAGGCTGTGTGTGTGTGAGAGAGAGGGTTAGACGTCAAAGGAGGCCTCATCATCAGGGCTTTTAATGGGCAAAGTGACATGGGTGACCATCCTTAATTGGCTATCACAACAGCCAACTAGGTCTTGTTACATTCACACAGACCTCCTGCTTCCTTGAAGGGCAGCTTTTTTGGGGGCCATGTGGCGGCCAACTGTCAGAGCTCAGCCAGAATCAGGCAAGCTGGAGAGCAAGGGACAGCCTTCCCTCTGCTCTGGGAATCCAGGAGACTTAAACTCAGTGGGGACCAACTGGCTTGGCCAACTTTCTGGAACAGGGGTGAGGGCCTTCTCCCTCTGCCTCATTGTCTTCATCACTGCATAGAGAAGGAGCTTCAAGCTGGGAGTTATTAACTCCTAGGCTGTTATAACTAACTCCTTATGTTGTGATGAACCCAGAATCCACCAGTGAGAGCACTAACAAAGGAACAGTCCCTTTTGGGTAGGTGGGAGAAAAAAAGAAAATCTTAAGGTCCCTGTTGGCCCATTGTAGCTGAGGAGAGAAGACATGGCAGTGTCAGAGCACTGATCTGGCAGAAAGCCATGTTTTGATGTCATGGAAAGAGCATGAAATTTGAAGGCAAGGGGCTTGGAGCCAAGTTCTAAGAAGATAGTAGCTAATAATAACATAGTACTTATTATGGGCTGGGTACTCTTCTAAGCACCTGACACATTTTAATTCATTTAATGTTCACAACAATAGTTACATCATTCCCTCTATGTTATAGTTGATGCATTTTGAGGCCTAGTGAGGGTAAGTGACTTGCCCAAGGGCACATAGC
This sequence comes from Equus przewalskii, assembly GCF_037783145.1. Lineage (NCBI taxonomy): Eukaryota > Metazoa > Chordata > Mammalia > Perissodactyla > Equidae > Equus > Equus przewalskii. The sequence goes on from NC_091831.1 coordinate 65,385,514, forward strand.
CTGTTAGTGGCTGAACAGACAGTCCTGTGTTGTGCTAGCCTGTTGTGTGACCTGGGGCAGGTCTCTTGGCTTCTTTCCATGGAGGAGCAGGTCTTGTAGCACCCTGCCTTTTGTTGTCTGCTGCAGACACTGCAGTCTGGCTGTGGGACTCTCCTGAGGGTGTGAGATGGCCAGGGGTGGAGCTTCTCTTCCCAGGGACAAAGGAGCTGCCCAGAAGATGTCATCTCCAAGGTCCCTGAGCCAGCCTTTCCTGGGTGATCACACTGGTTGTTAATCCCCATGTAAAACAGTTTGGGACCAGGCTCCAAACCCCGTAGTCGCTGCCATGTTTTCATGCGCCTGATAAATGATCCTGCTGGAAGAGGTTTGAAGGGTATCTGTAGAAAGCTGTTCTAAGCAGGATTCTTTAAGGCCTTTTTACACATTGCCATCCATTCCAAGGCTGCCCTGGGACCAAGAAACGAGAATCTTTGGTCTGAAGTCAGAGGAAGCCTGTATGGTCATTTCCCAGGAAACTAGAGAGGGAAGGCCTTGGAGAGTGTCTTAGTCCATCTTTTTCACTGTACTTGGTGGAGGCTTGGGTCCAGACAGGAGAAGGGAGTGGCTCAAGGTCGATCAGCGTTAGTCCCAGAGCTGGCCTTCCTCCCTGCCCAGCTAACATATGTGGAACACTGTTATAGTGCTTTGCATGATTATCTCCATTTAATCTCAACATTAACAAGGAGATGGGTGCTATTAAGCCCACTTTACAGATGAGGAATGAAATTGAGGCCAAAGTGGCAGAACCAGGATTTGGCCTCACATGCTTCCTTTTATTCCTTATGCTTCCTTTTAATATTAAGATCTCTTTATTTTCTCCACAGCACTTTCTCTTCCATGCACAGGCTGTTTGGTGGTCATAATTCCTGAACCAATAATCGGGATGGCCAGTACAGCTTCAGACAGCCCAGGTTCAAATGCCAGCTCTACCATTTACTAACTGTGGCCTTGAGCAAGTCATGCAATTGTTGAAGCCTCAGTTTCTGTTTTGTAAATTGGGGATAATAATGTCTAAATCACAGGACATTTTTTAGAATGAAATGAGACAATTCTTGCAGGCATTATGATACCAAGTATGTAAGTGGTAGCCACTAAATTATTATTGTTGATAAAGAGTGCCAATGTTTGATATTGAGTCTTGTCCTGAAAATCTGGAATTAAGTTTGTTGTAACCATATGCTAAAACTTTTGGTAATTTCTAAAGAAGGAATGGCTATTATGATTAAGGTCTGTCATAGGCTGAATAATGGGCCCCCCAAAATGTCCGCATCCTAATTCTGGACTCTGTGAATATGTTAACTTAATGGCAAAAGAGACTTTGCAGAAGTGGTTAAATTAAGGATATTGAGATGGAGAGATTGTCCTAGATTGTCTGGGTGAGCCCGATGTTGTCAGAAGGGGTCTCGTAAGAAGGAAGCAGGAAAGATGGAGTTAGAGATGCAGGTACGATGAAGGAAGCAAAGTTCAGAGACAAAGAGATTTGAAGAGGGCTTGCTGCTGGCTCTGAGGATGGAGAAAGGGCCCCTGAGTCAAGGAACGTGGGCAGCCTCTAGAAGCTGGAGAAGGCCAGGAAACAGACTCTCCCTACAGCCACCACAAGGCATGCAGCCCTGCCAACTCATTTGGGACTTCTGACCTGTAGAACTGTAAGGTAATAAATTTGTATTGTTTTAAGCCACTAAGTTTATGGTCATTGTTACAGCAGCTGGAGGAAATCAATACAAGACCCTTATTGAATATTTTCTGTTGAAATTCCACAGGCGCTTATGAGCACCTCATCCAGGCCTAGCACTGTGCTAGGTACTTCCACCTAAATGCGTTTCTACAAACAGCGTGATGAGTGGGTGCAGAGTGTGGGTTTTGATGTAGAAGATGTAAGCAGGAATCCCAGTTATACTGCTCATTAGCGGTATGATCTTGGGCCAGTCACCTGAGCTTTCTGAGCCTTAGTTTCCATATCTGTAAAGTAGAGAGTTTAGCACATGAAAAATACTTGACATAGGCTGGCGCTCAGTAGATTCTGACCCAATTAATGTTGCTGCCTACTTCTCCCGACTAGAATGCACCACATCTCTCTTCCCCAGGATAGCCCTCTTGTGAATGCAGACTCCAGGGGTTGTGTTCAGGGCCTCCTGTCTCTGGGGCTCTCCTGGGGAAGGGGCAGCCTGTCCAGCAGTCCCAAGGCAGAGGTAAGGTCAGGCAGTGGGGAAGAACTCGCTTTCAGCCAGGGCTTTCCAGAGATGGAACCCGCTGCTTGCTACCTTCCTCGTTTGTGGGGGACCCAGGTGTTATGACTGTCCTCCCCCAGGGCCTGTCCCACAGAGACCTGGGAGGGACATTTGGCTCAGGCCTCACATTATGAAGGGCTTCAGATGTGCACTTTTGATGTTGTCACCCCCTGAGGTCACACGTACAGTCACAGAGTCCACTGGTGGGACTGACAGAAAAAGATGTGCAACTTGCAGTCTTGAACTTGTGTCTCAGACCTGGCCCTCACTGCCTGTAGTGCTCCATACTTTTCAGGCATAAAGGGCTCTATTTTACAGCTAGCAAAATCACATTGCACTGTGCTTTGTTTTGGGTTGTGGGGGTTACAACAATATTTTGGTAAATGTGCACATTGAAAATTCCCCACCATTTTTTTTTTGTTTGTTTGTTTGCATTCTGGCTTTGGCAATTCTTCATTCTCCTCAGAGCTTCAAGAAATGGAAGTGGCCTGAGTTGATCTTAACTTCACGAAGGCTTTGCCTCCGGCCGTTATCTGAAAAAGAAGGAAAAAGTAGAAAAATATCCCAATCTCCCACATTTGATTAGAGGCTTCCCCATTTGAAGCTCTGTCTCACTCATTATCTCCTGCAATGCTCTCCAAAAAACTCGCCGAGGGAGGTGTTCTTATTCTGTGTCTCCCATCTTCAACTAGGAGGAACAGGTGAGGGTATGGGGTGTGCAGCCCATACCACGTGCCCACAGATCTGGTTGGTTACCGCCAGCGTCCGTTCTGATTGGTCAGGGCTTGTGCTGCACTCATGGTTACTTGTTTGAATAGTACCCCTGGTTATCCCCATTTTGCAGACAGGAAAACTCAGATAGGTGAAGGATGTGTCCCAGGCCATGCAGCTGAACCCAGAGCCCCTGACTCAGAGAACCTGAGCTTTTCCTGCTGCCCAAACTGCCCCTTTTTATGGCAGGTTAAATCACACTGGCTTTAAAGATCCCATTACAATGCCTTAGTTTCTTTCCTTTTTAACACCTTGGAAGTGGCTGTAAAAATATTAAAAGCAATTGCTGTCATCTTTCAGACTGCTGCGTTTATGAGATGTGGCTTTCAAATGGTGGAAATAATCGGAAACTCCCTCGCTGTTACATTCTATGAGGGCATTTCAGATTTATACAATATTTCTGAAAGCTCTTATAATACGGCATATGCACTTAGTGCATTAATGAAGTCGGCTCAGTGCTGGCTGGTCTCATTTCATGGAACTAATTGTTAAGTGTTTTGCATACTTACAATTGAACTAAATTATTCCAAGCTAGCTGGTTTCAGGAAGTGTTAATTATATTTCAGTAAAGGAAAATCAAGCTAAAAAATCATCCACTTAGAGCGTATCTATTTATGAACATCTCATTCTGGAGATCTCAAACATATATTTTAACGTGATGTGAATATTGAGATTAATATTTCTTCACCAAAGAAACCTTTATTTTTTTCCTTGAATAGGCCCCCCATCTCATCCTTCCAGCTTTATTCAGCAGCATAGTCTGGAAGTTGAAAGACGCCTTCCTTTGTATTTCTGGCGCCTTGGATCTTTAAGTTGGATGCCAAGAACAGCATTAGCTCCATTCATCTTGAGACCAACTGGCCTTCTGTAAATGATATTAAGCAATTAATTTATGGGTCCTGCACAGGCCATTTAGGACCGAGTGCTTCCTTGCTTCTCGGGTTCTTTTTTGAGGAAGTTGTTTGGACAGAAGTTCTCACCTAGGACATGGGTTGGAGAGGCTGAGTGGCCAAGCATTGTCACTCAGGTCCCAGTACAAGGGTGGGAATGCCAGGGTGGCAGAGGAGGTCTGCAGGAGGGATCCATAAAGCCTGCTTTGTCCATTCACACTTCTCCTACTCATTGGATCGAAAGGTCTGAATGGATGCCTAACAAGAAGTCTCCTAGTTTCTCTTGTATCTGTTGCTCAATTTATTTTTGATTTGTTTTTAACTTTCTGTTCATTCGCTAATGCATGTATTCATTCGCTCATTCAGTACACACATATTGAGCTATGGAAGGCCCATCACACGAGAGCACTGGACCAGGGGCTGGGCATGGAGGGCCCCCGCTGCCTGCCTCTGCCCCCTCTGCCCCTCCCTAGCCCCCCAGCCCCGCTTCAGGAGCTCTCATCATGCATAAATAGACAGGGCATCAGAAGCACCTGAAGGGCTTGTTAAAACACAAGGTATTGGGCCCCACCCCAGAGTTTCTGAGTCAGTGTGACTAGGGAGGGCTGATAATTTGCATATCTAACACTTTCCCAGGTGATGCTGATGCTCTGGTCCAGGGGTCTCCCTCTGGGAACCACTGCAGGAGACTCATGGGATTTAGGAGGTTACATCCTGAGACCATCTTGATTTGTATCTAAATTTATATACACCACTATCACAGAGCTTTTTTTGGCTGACAGATGACAGAGGCTTTTCTTTTCTTCACAAATAAAGTTTCTTCCATTAAAAAATCACTTTATTGTAAATAATGAATTAGAGAATAACCAATATATGCTGAGAAATGGAAGTCGAGTGGCTAGTTGGGCTCATGAAACAGCTGCACAGTTTCCCCTGCACGTTAGCCTTCCAGAATGAGATTCAAACCCACACGTCTGCAAAATGACAAATTACTTCTTTGAAGAGGCCTCAGCGAATGCTCACATGTACGGTATATGATGGGATCTTGGGTAGAAGTAATACTTAAATAGCAGTGATATGAATGTCATCTCAATGTTAAATCTATACATGTAGGTATAGACCTGGGTCTACCCAAGGCTTATGTAGGCCTGGGCTTGGCGTCTAGGCACTGAAGAAGGCATGGTTAACTTGGAGAGAGGAGAAGAGGTGCAGGGAGGGTCACGGGGGAGGTGGTGAGGTGACAATTCACCTGGGGCTTGAAGGATGAATAGGAGTTTGCTAGCACTGGAGTAAGGGTGGGGTGGAGAACATTTTGGGCAGAGGGAACGGTCCTTGCAAGGCACAGAGGTAAGAAAAGGCAAGGCTTGTTCAAAGAGCACAGAGAAGGGGTGCAGACATTGCTGTATGACTGTGTGCAGGGGAGAGGATGGAGGAAGGGTGGGAGATGAAGCAAGATTACAAAAACCTTGACTATGAGGCTGAAAAGCTAGACTTTATTCTGAAATATAGGTGACAGAGGATGACTTGATATTTGATAGTCAGAGAGAGTGACTCGAGACTGCTGTTGGGTGCGAGTGGGATTAGAAAAGAAGTCTGGCAGGGCTGGGAGACCAGCTGCGAGATAAAAATTATAATAAAACAAAACAAAAGCTTCAGTTCCTCAGCAGTAGTAGCTATATTTTCAGGGCTCCTTTGCCACACCTGGCTAGTGGCTACCATGGGACAGTGCATATAGAACTTCATCGTTGCAGAACGTTCCATTGGACAGTGCTAGTCTAGAAGGGAACTGTGGTGTCTGGGAGGGCATGTGGCCTTGTGTCCGTGGACTCCTCGCTGCAGGGACAGAGAAGGCCCAGAGCAGAGCTCTCTAAAAGTGCAGGGGGCGCTATTTCTAAGTTCAAGGACAGTATGTGGGTGGAACTGAAGTAGTGCTCAGAGGCCAGTAACAGAGTGTCAAAACTATGGGAGTGGCTGGAGAAGGCAGAGTCAGAGGTCAGAGGAGAAATGACTCCAGTTGAATCCTAGAAGCCAAGGACAGTTTCAAGAAGTGGAAGTCATTAGTGAGTCTTGAAAAAGCAGGGGTGGTCAGGAGACTCACGCTGGAATGGTGGTTCCTTTCTGCTGGAAATTGAATGGAGACACAGTGACTGAGTCCACTAACTGCAGGAGCTTAGGTGGCAGGTCTTTAGCTCAGGGGACAGAGTCTGAAGATGCCGTCTTTGGGAGACTACGTAGGAAGGCTGCCTGTGGGTGGATGAGAAGCCTGTCTATGGAGAGAGAGGAACACAACTGCTATGTAGAGAGGAGGAGGCCCATAAACCCCTGAAAGTGACAGACAGAGGGAGTATGGCTCTGATCTCCTTCCAGTCCCCACGAGGCCCTCTCTTCTCCTTGGGACACCTGGGCGTCTTCACGACAGTGCTGCCTCACTTCTAAACAAGGAGTTTCAGTGAGTCTCCCTTTCTTACAACTCAGGATCTCCAAACACATCGACTCCCCACCGCCAGCCCAGGACATGGCACACACCAGGTGCTCAATCAAGGCTTGTTGACTTGTTAAGTTAGTGTGAGGTTTGGAGGATGGACAGGATTGAGACAAGCAGAGGGAAGGAGGAGGCTGAGGGTTGCCTCTTCATCTTTTCTCCCATCCCCTTGAATGCAGATGGAAACACTGCGGACAGGCAACTGAAAGACGCAACCCCTCCTTCCCACACCCCTTTGGCACCTGGAATCTGTTTCCCCCCGCCTTCCAGAAGCTACACATGTGGCTGGCACTGCTTCTGATGTCTTTCTTTGCATCACCACACACTCACATCAATTCAGGTGGCGGTTTAGAGCCAATTAAAATTTATAAGCCACAGGTAGTGAGTGAAATCCCGAGGATTAATTTGCTCAGTGCAGTATTGGTCTGTGTAATCTCATAGGTGCGCCTTCAACAAACGCGCTGCAGCAAGATGGAGACGGGGAGGTACATCCCTGCCCATGTTTTACCGTGAATGCTCTAATTGGTCCTACTGGGCTGGGACGGGTGTGTGGCTCAGCCTCCTCTGAGCACTGTGAAAGGGCAGAGCCAGCTGTTTGGGCCCCCAACTGAGCTGCCCAGCACCCAGTCCTCTCAGCTACCAAGCAGGGCCTGCCACGCCTTTCCTTAACTGGCAGAGACATGCACTCTCGCCCAGCGCTCCCTGTGCTCTGTGCTCCCTTTCTTCACCACTCCTGGGGCAAGACAAGGGAAGGAGCAGTAATTGGCTGATCCCACCAGTCCCCAGGACTTGCAACTTCCCAGGGCTTTGTAATTAGAATCCTTTTCAATTAGGAGACAGAGTGAATCAGCATCCCAGTTAAAGATATGGCAGTGCCCATTTGTCCAGCTAGCCACTTTGCCTCCAAGACAGCTCAAAGAGCAGGAGAGAGGATTTACTAATGCTGGGGCTGTAAAATCAGGGCTCCGTGGTTGAGTGGCTTTAGCGCTAAAGTTTGGGAAACCTGGTTTCTAATTACATTCCTTCCCCAGAAGCTTGGCTCAAGAGAAACTTTTCTCAAGGGCACTCGGTTTCCTCCAGGAGAGTCTAAACTTCAGCATTGCAAATCAGAGCAGTTACTGCTGCTGCTGACCCTGGAGTCCAGAGGGGCTTAAGTGGCTTGTCCAGAGAGCTAGGCAGTGGTAGAACATGGGAAGTCATTTAATATAATGGCTAAGAACCAAGATGGATCTGGATTCAAGTCCAAGTTCTGTACTTAGCAGCTGGATGCCCTTAGGTAAATTACCTAACCTCTCTGAGCTTGTTTCCTTCTTACTAGAATAGATATCACAATATCTACATTGCCAGGTTGCATGAAGTATATGAAGTGTTTAGCACAGCGCTTGCAAATAGCCAACTCTTTTTTTTTTAGAGTTATTGATAGGTTACAATCTTGTGAAATTTCAGTTGTACATTAATGTTTGTCAGTCATGTTGTAGGTGCACCACTTCACCCTTTGTGCCCACCCCCCACCCCACCTTTCCCCTCGTATCCACTAAACTGTTCTTAGTCCATAATTTTAAATTCCTCATATGAGTGGAGTCATACACAGATTGTCCTTCTCTCGCTGGCTTATTTCACTTAACATAATTCTCTCAAGGTCCATCCATGTTATTACAAATGGAATGATTTTGTTCTGTTTTGCAGCTGAGTAGTATTCCATTGTATATATGTACCACTTCTTCTTTATCCATTCGTCTGTTGCTGAACACTTAGGTTGCTTCCATGTCTTGGCTATTGTAAACAGTGCTGCAATAAACATTGGGGTGCACAGGACTTTTGGGATTGCTGACTTCAAGCTCTTTGGATAAATACCCAGTAGTGGGATGACTGGATCATATGGTAGTTCTATTTTTATTTTTTTGAGGAATCTCCATACTGTTTTCCATAGTGGCTGCACCAGTTTGCATTCCCACCAGCAGTGTATGAGGGTTCCTTTTTCTCTGCAACCTCTCCAACATTTGTTGCTATTAGTTTTAGATATTTTTGTCATTCTAACGGGTGTAAGGTGATATCTTAGTGTAGTTTTGATTTGCATTTCCCTGATGATCAGCGATGATGAGCATCTTTTCATGTGCCTATTGGACATCTGTATATCTTCTTTGGAGAAATGTCTGTTCATGTCTCCAGCCCATTTTTTGATTGGGTTGTTTGATGTTTTGTTGTTGAGTTGTGAGAATTCTTTATATATTATGGATATTAAGCCTTTGTCAGATATATGACTTGCAAATATTTTTTCCCAGTTAGTGGGTTGTTTTTTTGTTTCAATCCTGTTTTCGTTTGCCTTGAAGAAGCTCTTTAATCTGATGAAGTCCCATTTGTTTATTCTTTCTATTGTTTCCCTTCTCTGAGAAGGCATGGTGTCCGAAAAGATCCTTTTAATACTGATGTCAAAGAGTGTACTGCCTACGTTTTCTTCCAGAAGCCTTATGGTTTCAGGTCTCACCTTTAGGTCTTTGATCCATTTTGAGTTTATTTTGGTGAATGGTGAAAAAGAATGGTCAATTTTCATTCTTTTACATGTGGCTTTCCAGTTTTCCCAGCACCATTTGTTGAAAAGACTTTCTTTTCTCCATTGTATGCCCTCAGCTCCTTTGTCAAAGATAAGCTGTCCATAGATGCGTGGTTTTATTTCTGGGCTTTCAATTCTGTTCCATTGATCTGTGCACCTGTTTTTGTACCAGTACCATGCTGTTTTGATTACTGTAGCTTTGTAGTATGTTTTGAAGTCAGGGATTGTGATGCCTCCCGTTTTGTTCTTTTTTCTCAGGATTGCTTTAGAAGCAAATAGCCAACTCTTAATAAATGGTAGCTTTTATTATTATTAATAGTGATAATAGTAAAAAAAAGTACTCAGGTGTCCTGAATCCCAGTCTCTATGCTTTCCTCTCCCTTGGCCTCTCTCAACCTCACCTGCCAATAACAAAGACCTGCCCTGTCTCCTTCACCTGTGCATTGTGATAGTGAGGCAGGATAGTGGATGGCACAGTTTTGAAAAGGACATAATTGGTGCTTAAGTGTAAGGGATTATTATTACTGACAAGCTAAGTTGAAGGCCCCAGAGTCCTCCAAGGATGGCTGGCTTGCTCTGATGATATGGAGGAGGAAGTTTAGTACCAAGTTCCTCTCAGCTTCAGAGGATTCCAATGTTGGAGTGAGCGCTAGTCTAAGTTCACTGTTGCGAGCAACAGAAATGGACTCTGGGTGGTTTAAGTAGGAAAGGGACTTGTTGAAAGAGAATATGACATATCAGAGCATCGGTGGGAAAGCCGGGGAGCCAGGATAAGCGTGGCTGGGCAGCAGGACCACAATCTGAACCATGATGCAGAGAAGGCTTGGCATGAAGCTGGTGCTCTCTCTGTCCTCACTGTGACACCTGGGGTCAAGGAGCTGCCTCTAGCTCTGGGACTCATTCCTTCCTGACCCTGCTACTTACAAGTCCTAAGTGTCTGATCTGCTCTTCCTTGATGACATTCTGGACTTCAGCTGCAAAGAGGAGTAGGGAAATATGAAACAGCTGTCAGGCCTGCATTGTTTTCTGAATTAGGAGGAAGGCTTTGCAGTGGGATATTACTTAGTAGGAAGACTCAGTTGTGGGGCAGCCATGAAGTGATGTATGTCAATGACAAATCCTAGAGGTCTTCAAAATCCCCATCCAATGGACCAGGATGATGTTGAAACCTTGCCTGGTATATTTCTGCATTGACTGGTACTTCTGTGCCTCCTGTTGTGTTGAGAAAGGGACTTGGGCTCCTGGGAATTGAGGCCAAGATAGGCAATGACAGGCTGCTTGGGAACTCTGGGGTGTGGGGAAAAGAGTGAGGGAATCAGTGATGACTGGACCTATCCCTGCCTTTGAAGGCAGCTAGTCAACAAGTTCAGGCCAAGGGCAGAGTCCAGCTGTCTAGGGAGCCTGTGAGTCAGAGGCATGGTTCCAGGGCAGAGGGAGAGCTGGCAGTGCTGCCAGGCTGGGGAGCCCCCATGCTGCCTTTCTGGGGACACAGTGGGTTGTGATGCCCCTCCTTACCGAGCTCACTCTGTAGGATGGAGTGTGTAAAGTGGGGACAATACCTTTTCTTGCTCTGATAGCACAGCATGTTTCCCAGGGGCTTCACCCACACCCTCACCCCTATCCTCAACCCCCCACAGTGGGTGAGCACCATGCTCCAGAGAAATGAAAGGTAGCTTCTCATCACCCACTGGTGAGGCCTCTCCATGATATATTCTGCTTTCCCAAAGACAGTTTTAAGCAGACAAACACCAATAAAAAACAAAAGCTAATCTTATCCACACAACAGAAAAAAGTAGCACTGCTCTGTTCAAATCATGGGAGGGTGGATAGCTCGGTGGGGGGCCAGAACCCACATAGCCTCCCCTGCATCACATGAAACAATACCATGAACCCGCAGGCAGTCATCCTCAAAGTGTGGTCTCCGTATCAACAGCTTCAGTATTGCCTGGAACATCTGAAAATGCAGATTCTCAGACCCCATGCCAGACTCACTGAATCAGAAACTTGGGGCACTCTGTTTCTCTAGGGGTGCTGATGCTCAAGTTTGAGAACCACTACTGTAGGATTTTGAGGAGATGCTCTCCTTTTAAAAAGCCCTCAGTTTCCCCATCTGTAAACTGGACAGTTTGAATGATTTCTTAACTACAAATTCAAGTAATTCCATGGAATGGAAAAACCTGAGTTGCCACTCTACTCTGTTATCAATTAGCTGAGCATCATTGGGTAAGTCACAAAAGAGTTTCCTTATCCATCAAAGGAAAGGTGTTCAGATGGCTTCACGGAGGAGGTGGTACTTGGGGCATAGACTGGATTAGATAACTTCTGTGGGGCCACCTGTGGACCCTCGCATGTGCCATGATGTGTTTGCAAGGTGGCTTGCTGCAGCACTGATTTTCAAAGCACCAGACTGGAAATAGCTATATATCACAAATAGGACACTGGTTAAATAAATTATAGTGCATCCATGCAATAAAATATTCTGCACTGTCAAAAAGAATGAGGAAGGGCTCCCCCGAGGTCCAGTAGTTGAGTTTGCATGCTCCACTTCGGTGGCCTGAGATCGACAGTTCAGATCCTGGGCGTAGACATGGCACTGCTCATCAGGCCATGCTGAGGCAGCGTCCCACATAGCACATCCAGAAGGACCTACAACTAGAATATACAAATAGGTACTGGGCGGCTTTGAGGAGAAGAAGAAGAGGAAAAAGAGATTGGTAACACGTTAGCTCCGGTGCCAATCTTTTAAAAAAAACAAACCAAAGGAAAAAAAAAAATAGAATGAGGAGAATGTGTATGTACTGATTTGGGCCAATCTCTCAGATACATTAAGTGAAAAAACCCAGGTAGAGAAAAATATGTATAATATGCTAAAATTTGTGTGACAAAGATATAAATATGTTTGGACATATGTAAGATATCTCTGGCTATAGTAGATGCCTCTTGGAAAGGGGACCTTAGGGATTGGGATTGGAGGTAGATGGGAGCAAGACTTTGTCACGGTTTGAGTTTTTAAAGCATATACGTGTACTACTCGAAAAATGAAAATGTGACAAAAAGCAACAACAAAAAGAACCACCGTCCTGTCTGGCCCTCTGATGTTTTGATCTTTGGAGTACTGGCAGCCAAGGCTGCAAGTCCACAATGAATAAGGCTCGTGTGAGAGAGGAGGAGAGGGAGCATGGCAGTAGGTGTTGGCAGAGTTCACTGTTACACACTCACAAATAGCCCAGCTCTCCAGGCCTCTGTCTGCACCTTGCAAAGGAAATGGGGGCATAGAGGTGCAGAGGGCCCCTGCTCGTAGGCTGTGGATTGAGCTGAGCTGAGAGGCTCTGGAGGGCAGAGCTGTGCTTTCCAGGTGATCAGGGCACTGGCCTCACTGTGGATTCCAGCCGGGCACTCCCATGATGGAGTCCAGGACCCAGAGGTGTCTGGGGGAGGGGGAACAAGGCTATGCTGGAGTACAGTGGCCCAACAACAGGGCTTCCCATTTACAGCCCCCTTTCCTCTATGGGATCTCCTGCATGCCTTTGAGGGGGGATTATTGTTAACTCCTTTCTACACATGAAGAAATGGAGGCTCGTTTCTTCCAAGTGATGAGGATTTTTAGGCTGCTTAATTTTAAAATGGTTTATGATGAGGATTTTTAGGCTGGTTACTTTTAAAACTGCAGATGAGAAGCAGGCTCCGAGGACTGGAATTTTGCTTGCCCTTTTGAGAGACATTTGCGTTTGTGAAGGAAGGGGGGATGACCTTGTAGGGACCTGAAATTGGCCACCCCAGGATATGTCTCTTTGGCATCAGGATTGTTTTGGGCTGATTGCTTTCGATAAACTGGGACAGGGAAGGAGGCTCTGGGGAATGGAACTTGCCCTGCTTGGGACACATTTACATTTGTAAGGTAAATCTCTATCTGTAAAAGGTGCCTCCCTCTCTGTACCAGGAAGAAGAGGAGAGATGACCTTGTCCCTAGAAGCTCTTAATGGGGAAGGCAAGAACTTAAGTTGGTTGCTGTCTGGCAGTCTCATGTAACTGGTTTAGGGTGGTGGCGTCTAACCTTTCTAACCTTTACTTAATCCGATTTGATTCTTGTCTAAAAGTCATGGGATCACCCAATGACCAGACCCCACCTGCACTGATACCATTTTAACTTTTTTTTTCATGTTCTTTCTTTTGTCTTGTAAAGAGATGAATCACATACCTATGCCTTAAATTTAGCCCTAACCCTCAACTCAGGGCAGCAGCAGGAGCTCTGACTGCCCGTGGGTCCTGTCCCCACGCACCAGCTCTGCCTGCCCATGGGTCCTGTCCCCATGCCAGCGGGGGCAGCAGCAGCGGCTCTGCCTGCCCATGGGCTCTGTCCCCATGCCAGCGGGGGCAGCAGAAGCGGCGGCAGCAGAAGCTCTGACTGCCCATGCGTCCTGTCCCCATGCTATTCTATACTATTCTCTAAATAAAAGAGCACTACTGCCAGATCTTGAGAGTCTAAGAAATCTTTCTTTTGACTCCTCGGCTCACCGACCCCGCATCACAAGGACCTGCCCAAGATCACATTGCCGGTAAATGGCTGAGCCCAAGCTGAAACTCAGTTTACTGGCTCCAAATCCTGTGCATTGAAAGGTGGAAAGAGGTTGTTGGTTGCTAATCACCTGGGCAGGGAATGGGTGTCACCCTCTTATGGCCCAGGCTGAAAGAGCTCAGAGTCCCAGATTTGAGAACTGGATTTGGTGGAGCTGGCAAATTCACAGGCAGTTGCTGACCTTGAAGAACTTCCTCAGGCTGGGGTCTCTGATGCTTCCTTGTAGGGAGGAGCAAGATGCCTGGTCCTGTTTCCCTCTTCTCATTGCCAAGTGCCAATCAGGCCAGATAACTGAATAAAAGGAACACTCCCTGCCTATTGAAATCCTGTTCTTCCTTCAGGGCCAGCCTCAAATGCCTCTCCTCCATGAAGATTCTCTGATCAGCCCCAGTGGGCTAGATCTCTTTATGCTTGCATAGCCAGAAGCCCAGGCAGAGTGAGATAGTCAATTCCCTCCTCAGAGTGGGGAACCAGGGTTTGATTTTTTGAGATTGCTCATCCTACAGCAAATTATACGTGCACGGTAATGTTTTGTGAAGGCTGAAAGGTCTCCTGCCTTCCTTCTCTCCAGACAGAAATCATTTATGATGATGAACCCTGTATGACTAGAACAAGGGTGTATGGCAGGGAGCGGCCAGAGACTAGACCGTACTCAGAGTTGGGGCTGGTTGTGAAGGCCCTTCATCGTGCAGGCTGCAGGGGCACTTTATCCTGGAGGCCTCGGGAGCCATCGGAGGTCCTGAATTCTCCTGTGTGGTCTCTCTGGCAGTGATAAAGGAGGTAAGCCTATGGCTACAGGGAGATCCTGGATGTAGACAGTTGGGGACTCAGCAGGCCTAAGGATGCTTGATGGGTCTGAATTAGGCTGTGGGGGAGGCATCGTGGCGGGGCAGCCAGAGCTGGAATCAGCAGTCAGAGAGAGGAGGAGAAAGGAAGACAGGGTAGGAGAGGACTTACGTTGCCTCATGGTCTCTGATGGGCTGGGCAGTGGGTAAACAGAACTTCAAGTGAAAATAGGGTTAGAGGAAGTCTCAAAAACCGAGGGGCATATCCTTTTTAAAAGGAAGAGTGATGATCAACTTCACAGGCTTCAGGGAGGTTGGGCCAGGGAGAGGTGGGGAGAGACAGCTGGCAGTTAGGAGGCCGCTGGTAGCCTGGTATGACTGTTTTCTGGGGCGTGATGGTGGTGTAGCCTGACTTCAGCAGGAGGCAGGCAGCCGAGGCAGTGGTCGTGGGCCTGGAGAGGATACCCCACACAGGTTCACTGCCTGGTTGATTCTGCTGCTTGAGCAACACAAATAGCGGGCAATCTAAACAGCGTGGGATCTGGCACAGCGCCTCTTGGCCTTGCTAATTAGCCTTGGGATTATTCCTTGCAAGGGAGCAGCTGCACTACACCTCAGTTATGGCTGAACTGCCTGAGCAGGGAGGCAGGTCTGGTCCGCGGCTGCCCATGGACTCCTTCCCTCTGGTTCTCCTTAAGAAATGCCAAAAACAATCACCCAGCCCCTTCCTCCTGGTCCTGCCTTTCCCAGGGGCCATTGCTCAGGTATTATTAGTTGAGAGGGACTAATTTGTATAATGGAAAAGTCACGGAGAGAGAATGTGGTGTAAATGTTAATCGGTTTTTTAACTTCGCGTTATGTGATCCGTTAACATTAATATTTAATTTAATGCAGTCAAAAGATTAATGCTTGTGTTTATTTCTAAAAAAGGCAAGGATGCTTCAGGCTGCTTTTCAGCTTGGTCGAGCTTTGGGGAAAAAAAAAAAAACACCCACCCAGAACAGAAGAAATGTATTCATGCTGTAATAATACAAATACCCTCTCCTCCACCCACTCTCCCTCCTCAGTTCCTAAAAATAAGCCACGGGCTTCTAATGGGGACACTGATTAAATATTCGGTTCTGTAATTTATGCCCAAGTGAATCCCAACAGGAACCAGGGGCTCTGGAAATCTGTTGTGAAATAATTATCCTGAATGACATTGTCGAGATGGTCTGCAAGGGTGCTGTCAATAATGCATTAGTCCAAATCTATTTGAAATACAGCAAGGAAATTATATGATATTCATGGGAACCTGAAAGAATTATCAGTAAACAAATTTAATCAACTTGATGTTATGCATACCACTCAACCTCTTATTATCTGATCATCTAGGTTTAGAACGCACAGGGAAATTGAACGACACGGGATGCGAGGCCCAGGCTGAACGCGTGTGCACGCGTGTGTTTGTGTGCGGGTGCGCCTGTGCGTGCGCACGTGCGCATGCACTTTGTGGAATCAGCCTCAGGTCTTCACGTTTCTCCTCTTTGGCTGCATTTCATTTGCATTTTTCTCTAGGCCTGATTGCTGGTTGCCAGCTCACACCTCAGCCTGGTCCTTGAACTCTCGTTTTCTCCCTTAGTGTGAGAGGCCTGCTTAGGGACGTCAGCTGACTGCCCAGTGGTCCTCTGGATGCCTTTTTCTCCCCTTCTGCCTTCCAAAGAAATAGTGGTTGCCCCTGCTATTGAGCTCAGAAGTAAACAGGCAGGATGGAGAGGAGGTGAGTACTGTTATTCAGGGAGATGCTTCCTGGCATAGAAGAAAGAGCCCCGAGTGAGGGAGGATCTGCCACTAATTGGCTGGGTCATCGTACATAAGTCCCTTCCCATCTCTGGGCCTTTGTTTTCCCATCTGAAAAATGGGTCTTGGGTTGGATGGTCTGTGTGATTTTATGAAATCTTGGTAGAAGCTTAGCACATCTCCTTTGCTTGGATTCTTCTCCTTGTCCTCTAGAGCCTGTTGGGGACTCCAGAGGGAAGGGGCTTTCTCAAGACCACATGGGAAGATGGAGGCAGAGTCAAGATGAGAACTTTCAGACCCACTTCTCATGAGCCCTTCACCCCTCCCAATTCAGAACATTGCCTTTTGTCTGCACTAAAAGCCATGGGGAATATTTCTGAGTCTTTATTTCAGAACTGAGCCTCAGGTTCCATGTCAGGGGACTTGGGTTGCCCTTCCTGGGTCTTCCAGTCCCTTTCCATTTCCAGGCCTCGGCTTCCCTATCTGGACAACAAAGAGATTGAATGAGGTGACCTTTCAGATGTCTCTTGTTTTAGCTTTGACATTCCACATTGTCCTCTGTTTCCAAGTTCCTCAATTGACTATGGCTGTGTACTTTGAGGAAGGGGGTCTAGCTTTCATTTTCAGCCTGTAACCCTCCCTTCCACTTTGTGGCGTGAAAGTACATTCCTGTTGAGCTCCTGCTGGGGTCAGGCCTCAGGACCAGGCCCTGTAATGGGGGCTGGAGGTGAGGGGACGTGTACTCATTGAGACCTACTTGTGGCTGGCCCTGGGCCTGTGGTTGGCATAACTTGATGGAAATTCTACCTGGAGACTAAGTAAAAGCCAATTCATTAAACAAGTTCTTTTGGGGCACCTACTGTGTGTCCGTCCCTATATTTGGCATTATGTAAGATAATAGTAATATATATGAATGTGGACTATGTACTAAGCACTGAAATAAGCACTTCACACGTTTAAGAGCTTCATGAATGAGACTTCCCCTTGCTTGGGGAATGGGCCATTTTGAAGTGAAGGTTGGGATAAGAGGTGGAAAACACCTGTATTGTAAAGAACACCAAAAACAAAGAGGTATAGACACTCTTCCAGAAGCTACTGAATGGGCTCTTCTACTTCCACCATCACTGCAGCCTAGACCTTGTCCCCACACTGTCCCAGCCTATACACACGAAATTCTAGATCTGGTACTGTTCAACATGGCAGCCACTATCTCCAGATGGCTGCTGAGCATTTGAAATGTCGCTGGTCCAGAGTGAGATGTGCTGTAAGTGTAAAATACACACTGGATTACAAAGATTAAGTACAATAAAAGTATGTAAAGTATTTCATCAATAATAATTTTTTATATTGACTACATGTTGAAATAATATTTTGGATATATTGAGTTAAATAAAATATAATATTAAAATTTCACCTGTTTCTTTTTACTTGTTTTCATGTGACTACTAGGAAATTTAAAATTACATATGTGTCTTAAATATGTTTCTTTTGTAAATATTTAAATATTGCAAGGAATATACAAATATTCAAAGAAGTTATCTCACGGGAGTAGGGAGTCCTAGGAGGGTGATGTTGTGGCTTTCCCCTCTCTTTTCTCAAGGGGAAAGCTAGAGGGGAGTTTGTCCCCATCCCAGGTAAGAGGTTCTAGGAGAATCACTCATAGGGATGGAGGGGCACTGGATGAAGGAAGGTTGGCATCTTATTTCTTGGCTTAACTTCTCCTTAGCAGGGGAGTTGCTGATCTGCTCCCTGTGCTTATTTGAACAGGGGGAAAAGCTAATTGGAGAGTGTGATAGGCAGAAAAATGCCCCCCTCTCACCCTAAGATTTCTATGTCCTAATGCCAGCAACCTGTGAATAGCTACCTCACATGGCAAAGGGACTTTGCAGATTTGATTAAAGTTAAGAACCTTGAGATGGAGAGATTGTCTCGGATCATCCAGTTGAGCCTAGTAAAATCACACAAGTCCTTGAAAGTGGAGGACCTTTCCTGGGTGCTGTCAGGGGGAGATGGGATGGCTGAGATGATGGAAGATAAGGCAGGAAAAATTAGGGGTGTGAAAGGGACTTGACTTGTCACCGCTAGCTTTGAAGATGGAGGAAGGGCGCCATGATCCAAACAATGTGGGCAGCCCCTAGAAGCTGGGAACGGCAAGGAAACGGATTATTCCCTAGAGGCTCCAGAAAGGGACACAGTCCTGGTGACACCTTGATTTTAGCCTATTGAGACCTGTGCTAGACTTCTTACCTATAGAACTATAAGATAATACAGTTGTGTTGTTTTAAGTCACTGCTCGTGGTAATTTGTTATGGCAGCAATAAGAAATTAATACAGAGAGAGACACTGGGTTGGAGGGAGGGTGTAGTAGTTTGGCACAATAAAATTGCATGAGTTCCCCATGAGTTGGGTGGACATTTTGGAATACAGCTGGACTTGAGCTGTTCTGCCAATCCCCATCCAAGAGGCTGGATGCAGGGGAAAAGAGCTTAGCAGCAAGAAACTTTGGGATGGATCACAGGGTAGTAGTTAAAGGGGATCAGAGGAGGTCAGGTTGGAGCAGCTCTTGGGATATGTAGTGGACAGCCTTCCTTCCAGTAGGGTCTCCTGAAGAGCTCATGCATGCATTCTAAGATCAGTTTGGGACCTATCACATAGAGATTATTACCTGAGACAATGAAGAGTGGGCCATGGAAAAGCCATTAGCCACCTGTATCAGTTAGATAGGTTAGGTTATAGTAAGTAATAAATAGCCCCCAAATCTTAGAGCTTAATGACAATGGAGATATAGTCCTTGTTCGTTTTCCATCTCTATTCATCTTAGTGGAATCCATGCTCACATGTCATTTTCTAAAGTAAGTCACGTGGTTTTATCTAACTTTGGGGAGACAGGAAAGTATAATCCTACCATGGACTTGGAGTTAGAACTGGGGATATTTATTGACCAACACTAATGCGTACCAATCCCCTTTTCCTTTCTGTCCTTCTTTCCAGGCCCAAAAGGTCTTGAGGAGACGGGGCCCCAGGAGAGGCAGGGGACGAGAGTGAAAGAGCAGAGCATGTGCCCTCCCTCATGGCAAGTCTCTCAGGTTGATGCCTGGGTAGTATGAGAAGAAGGGGAGGATGTGAGTACTAAATTGGGTATGCAATTGAGATTTTAAGCCAGAGTGGACTTTCCATTTAGATGTTGAAAGTGAAAGGAGACTGAGGGCTCTTCCTGTGATGTCATTACAAAATAGGAAATTGAGATTCATCAGGGCATGGATGAAAGCAGTGCTTAGAAAGAAAGCTGTTTTTTATGTGCGACCACTAATTTCAGTCTCTACTAAACCAACTACCCACGCATTTAATCCTTAAAAGGATCCTTTGAAGTAGTCACCATTATTGCCTTCATTTTACATATTGCAAAACTGAGGCTGAGAGGTTAAGTAATGTGTCTAGTGGCACAAAGCTCAAGCAGCTACTCAAAACTCAATCTCAGATTTGTCTGACTCCAAGTGTACTTTTAACAACCATCCTTGCTCTGCTATGCCATGCTACTCTGGTGGAAGTGATTCTTCTGGAGTAGACAAAGAGAGACACACCTACACTGTGAGTTATCTCTTTGTGGATAAGAGGGTAAAACTAGAAAGATCCTCAGGGTGTAGCAAAAGGGAACCAACGTTTCTGGGACACCCTCTATGTGTCAGGCCCTGCTATGTGCTTGGAATGCATTATCTCATTCAACTCCCAGTGCAACTTTCTAAGGTAGACAATCCCATTCCAATTTTGCAGATTAGCCAAAGTGAGGCATCAAGAGATAATGTGACTTGCCCAATGTCAAGCAACTAATAGGCAAGATTTGAATCCAGCTTTGTTTTTTAAAACTCTTTCCCTCTGGTGACAATTTCCCAATGAATGAGTCTTGGAGGAATTAGAGGAGGGGGAGGCCATTGTTGGATGGAACAGTCTTAGGAGGGCCTCCAGGATGAGAGGATGTGACGGAAGCAAGAGAAGTGCAGAGAAGAGAGTTTGGGGATCAACAGTGGGCAAGTCTGATTGGCACCGAGAGCATGTAAGAACAGAGGGGGTGCAAGAGGAAAGGCAGGCTGGAGCCCGTGGGGGAGTTGTCTGTAAAGTCAGGCTGAGGAGTTTGGCTTTGCTCCCTCAGGCTATGGGACTCCATTTGGATTGAGGTCTGTTGTGCTGCAGAGGAGGAATAGGAAGCCTAGAGCCTGGGGTTTCTGAGCCTCAGTGCTGGGGCTTTCTGCCCATAGAGTCATTATCCCCTGAGCAGGTGGAAAACAGGAAGGGGCAGAAATGTCCCTCAAGACAAAGGCATAGTCAGGGTTGGAGGAGACAATGAGATAAGAGTCTGGATACAATAGGACAGACAATGGAAGGCACCAAGGCAGGGAGGGTGCATAAGGAAGCCGAAAGAATGTGTCTTTGGCGCATGACAGACCTCTTTCAGGACTCAGTCTTGTCTTTTACTGTCTGTGTGATCCTGGGCACATAATTTTGCTTTTCTGACGTGGAAATTAAATGAGATCTGTGTGGTAGAACCTGCAAATGTCGTCGCTTTACTTTAACGTGCTCCAAAAATGTGGCCCCTTTAGTTTATCTGACCTTCCTGATCAGCCCGTTTCCTGTAGGGGAATAGGGACACCTAACATGCTAATTGATAGTCTCTACCAGTCTATTTAGTCTCCTTTCCGTGAAATGTTCCTATTCTTCATTTTTATCTTTCTATCAGAGCTGGTTTAAATAGTCCCTTTAGGATTACTCAATAACTCTTTAAGTAAATAATCAGTCTTTCAGAGTTTCACTCCTTCCCCTTCTCCAAGATGGCGCCTGCGTAGTTGGGGGATTTACTGCATTCTCAAGGCAGCGGGGAGAGGGACCTTAGATCTGCATGGTGTCCTCCATATCCAGGAGCTAGTCTGGTTGGCTCCCTGGAATGGTGGCCACTAAGCTATGACTGGTCTCTTCCAGCCGTCTGGGTGATGTGCTGGTGAAATCTGTGGTTTTGGCCATTTGTCCTCAGGTCACAAGGTTCCTGTTCATGATGGCCTCTTTCTCTTGGTCCCAGGCCTCTGCCCTCTCAGTACCTTTATGTGCCCTCTCTGGGTCCCCTCCATGATGGAGAATTAGAAGCGCTGCCTCCGGCTCATTCCTCTTGCCATTTCCTGCAGTCCTTGCTGTGCTGTCATCCTCTGCCATGTTGGAAAGCTTTTATGAGTGGCTTTCCCTAGAGGCTTACGGACTCCTGCTGGTAGACATGCGAAGTGGGCCATTAGTTCTTTGGACAGCCTTGGCTTTCCCCTCTACCTCTTTAAAGTAGCTCTTCAAGGTGAGACTGCAGCTTAGAGGGGAAAGATAGAACACATTGGTCTTCCCTCCACCTTCCCTTCCCTCTCTCCCTACTTCCCTCCATCATTTCTTTCCCACAACCTCTTGAATATGAAGGGATGAACACCTTGAGTTTTACTTTGGGGAAATATCCAACTCCAGGCCATGTGGTTCAGAGTTGCTGACTCCATGCCTAAACTCCAGGGACAGACAGATAACTCAGGCCAGGACAACCAGATTATTCCCTTCCCCTGGCCAGTGATTGGTTCAGGGATGGACATGCGACTACATCTGTGCAATGAGAGACAGCTCTGGGCACTTGTTAGACCTTATAACAGAGAAGCATTCTTCTTAATTTTTTAAAATTGAGATATAATTTATATAGAGTGAAACACATAGAACTTTAGTGTTCAGTTTGAAGAGTTTTGACAAATGTATGCATATTTGTGTAACCAACACATAAATAAAGATGTAGATCATTTCCATCACCCTAAGAAATTCTTTCAAGCTCTTTTCCAGTCAATCCTGGAAGTTCCCTGTTGTCCTTTTCCAGTCAATACCACTCTCTCCACAACATACACACCAGAAACAATTGCTATTCTGACTTTTATCACTACAGATGACTTTTCCTGTCCTAGCACTTTTCATTTTGGATTTTTCAGTCTATTCTTAATCCAGTATCACACTGCCTTGATATACTGCCTTGAAGGCAGGCAGTGTACATTTTCTAATTTTGTTCTTTTTCAAGATTGTTTTTGCTATTTAGGTCCTTTGAATTTGCATATAGATTTTAGAATTGCCTTTTCAATTATTCAGTAAAACATGCTGGAATTTTGATTGGGACTTCATTTAATCTGTAGATAAATTCGGAGAAAGTTTATTTCTCATACATATTGAAATGTCTAATCCATGAATATGGTATATCTCTCTCCATTTATTTAGTTCTTTTTTCATCCCTTTCAGTAATGTTTTGTTGTTCTCAGTGTAGGGGTCTTTCATTATGTTCATTTCAAGTTATTGTATATTTTTTGAGGCTATTGTAAAAAGTATGTTAAAGAATTTCACTTTCTAAGTTTAGTGCCCATATAGAAGTTCTCTTTTTGTGTTTGCTAAGCTGGTGGGAGGTAAGCCATGCAAGGGCCACTATGGTGAGATAGTCTCCTTGAGAGTGAATTTAGAACAGAGGGGAACAGAGCTGAAAGATGGATAGAGAGAGAGAGAGAGAGCACAAGAGTGAGAGAGAGAGAGTGAGTGAGAGTGAGTGAGCCAGCAAGCACTCTTGAAGAAAGGTTTTCAGGTCCTATATTCAATTTAACCTGAAGCCAGGTCTACCCTGTACTTTTCTGGAGATAATATATTTATTTATTTTTTGATGAATCCATTTTGAGCTGGATTCCCATCACTTGCAGGTAAAAGAATCCTGACTAATCCGATTTCTGACTTTGCTCAGCCTTGCAATATATCGTGTGTATATGGGGTATGAGTTCCACGCAGTGGGGAAAAGAAAAAACTTGCGTCACCAATTCTTAGTCCATCTTCTCATGAGTGAGAGCTGTGGGCCTGCTGCTTTCCCCAATAGGTGACCTATTAAGTGAGCCCATTGCTTAATTCTTTTTTTCTTTTCTTTTCTTTCCCCTCCATCTCTTTCTTCCTTCCTCCATCTCTCCCTCTTTTCTTTTATTCTTTCTCTTCCCCTTTCTCTCTTCCTCCCTCCTCTCCTGCTCGTCCCTTTTGCATAGTTTAACCCTATACTGAAGAAGAAAAAGCCCCAACATTGTCTCTGTTAGCTGTGCTGTGGTTCTGCAGCAGATCTCAGTTTTGCTGGGAAACAATGGGATTTGTTTTTGTATCTCTTGGTGCCTGTGGCATCATGAAAAGCACACTAGCTTTTGATGTCTGCTTTCTCTGCAACTCAGGAATGTCATTGCCTCTCATTAAATTCTTTTAGTTTAAACTCTCTCTCTGATAGAGGGGAAAGAATTTGGAAGTAGGAGTGGGGAATGTGTGTATGGGAAGCACCTTCTCCAGCACAGGTTAGCCATCCATCTATTCAACCATCTTTCCTATTATCAGTGAATTTTTATTGGAAAGAAAGAAAAAACATGTATTGGGTGTGTTTCATATACATTATCTCACTTGATTCCCATTGCAGCCCTTTGAAATGGACATTATTGTTAGCACCATTTTCAGATGTGGAAGTTGAAGCTTAGACAGTTTAAACCACGTATAAGTTCAGACAATGAGAAAGTGACACAGTTGACATTGAAACCCCCAATGCCCATGCTCTTTCTAATTTGAGAAGCTGTCTTGGTTTTCTGTGGGTGAGGTCCATGCTAAGCAGTGCAGGGGGGTGGTAGGAGAATTAGCACTGACCGAATGTGAATCTTGTCATCAAACCCAACAGTCTATTGGAGGAGCTGAGACAAAGAGTGAATAACTGTAATACAAAGTAGAAAGCAGGAGTATCTTAATGTAATGATACTAATCTTCAATATACAGGAGCAAAAAATGAGATATCCAGGGAATTCTAAAAATCAGAAGTTATTCTTAAGACTTCTAATATTCTTTATTCTGTTCATTATTATGTATAGCTAAAATTTTAAGAAATAAGAAATATTAAGTTAGTAGAACAGAACCATACCCTATAGTGAATATTAAAACATAGGAAAATGCCACCAAACATTACAGGATAGTGTTTGAATAATGTAACATTGAGATCTCCCAGCAAGGTTAACAGCACTAAGGAATTCCTTACGTTCCAAAACTTGTTATTTCTTGGAACACCAGTCATTGGGTTTATGTAAAGTACACTATGCATGTAAACTTGTTAATATTTATTTTATTTGCAAGAATGACTCACTGTTAGCAGCAAAAAGGGCATCAAACACAGAGTGCTGGCACAACGGCTGTGAGTAAGACTGACTCATGTCAACCCTACCCTTCAGCTCTGTATGTCAGCATTTCCTGCTCTTGGTTTTGACTTGACATCAGTGGATTCCTTTGAACCAGTAATGTCTGTCTGTTGGTAAGCTTTAATTCTCACAGGAGAATTATGATACTTTTTCTTGCTTTCTCTATTGATTTTTCTCCAGAGTTGAGATTCAGAAAAACATTTAAATTCCCTGAGAAACAACAGGAAGGAATTTCTGAATAGATACACTGATTTTGAGGTAGATACAGAAATAAGTTGGAGGATTTGGGGAGGGTAACTATAAGGGGCAGCTGTGGGACTCATGGTAGACTTCCCATAGGAGCTGGTGTTTGAGGTGGGCTGGGAAGGGTGGGTGGGATTTAGAGGTTGGAGACAGAGGTAAGAGTAGGGAGGAAGGCATTCCAGGTGGAAGGCACAGCTGCAGCAAAGACTGAGAAGCTGAAATGTGGGGATATACCAGAAAGTTAGGCTCACCTTGAGTGGAGAGTTTGTGAAGGGGCGGTTGACAAGAAGATCGGAAGGGTAGAGTGGGACTAAACCCTTGGGGAGTTTGGGGAGCTCAGATATCCTTTGCATTTCCCCTCTGTAAAGTGGCTACTCCAGGCTTATTTGTTTCCATGTTATGTTGTGGAAACTGAGGCTCATGAATTAAGAGACTTACTTAAGGTCACATAGATAATAAATGGTAGAAGTTGGGGAACATGGACCCCACAGAGCATATAGTCCAATGTCTTGCCTGTCATAGGAAGTCATTGGAAGTCTTTGGTATGAAGCAGTCATGGGCCTTTCTTTTTTTTTTAAAGATTGGCACCTGAGCTTACAACTGTTGCCAATCTTCTTCTTCTTCTTTTTTTTTTTTTCTGCTTTTTCTCCCCAAATCCCCCCAGCATATAGTTGTATATTTTAGTTGTGGGACCTTGTAGGTGTGGTAGTCATGGGGCTTTCTTAAATGTCTCAAGTTGAATTGATTATAGACATTACAGGGAAATTAGATTTTGGTTCAATATGAGCAAACACTTTTAGGAAAAACAAGTTGCTTTAACATCCCCCCCAAAAGGGGGGATGTCTGTCTATCTATCTCTCTATCTCTCTACCTACCTATCTACCTACCTACGTACCTACCTACATATCTATCTATCTGTCTATCTCTTACTGATGTCAATTTGTAACTGATTGTGGTTCCCTCTTCCTTTTGGCCACAAGGAAGCTTAATGCCAACTTTGTGGCTCTATAGAATGGGATTATTTGCCTTTCTGCATGCTAATCTTACCCCTTGCTTTTTTCCCCCTTGTCCTTTTGTCTCTTTGCTGTTCATTTTATCCCTTTGCATTGGACATATTCATTCAAGCTGCCTCAAATATGGGTACAATTAACTAATTAATTGGGCACAGACTGAGAAATTCTAACAGTCAGATGTGCAAAACAGTGTAATGTGCTGCCTTGTGAGATCATGAGCTCACTGCCATCAGAGGTGTGTAAGAAGAGATTAGAGGACTCTGTGGCTCAAAGATCCTTTCAGTTCCAAAATTTTCTGATTATAAGAGTTGAAATAGGTCATTATTTCACTGTGCCCACAGCCATCCTGCCAACAAGCTGCACCTTGGTGCCCATAGTGAAACCCTCATCCTCTCGCAGGCCTGAGCTCCTCTGGCTGCACAGACTAATGAGGCAACAGGGGGTAGGGATACAGGCTCAGGCTGCCTGGCACTGGGGCAACAGTGCAGATGACATTAATAGCATGTGACTAGCAGTGGATTGATTGAGACCTGTCCAAATTACAGATTTTTTGAGCAAAAATAAGACTGTTGTTGTTTTGAGCCACTAAGTTTGGGGTGATTTGTTACACAATGGTTGATAACTGGAACAGTTCATCTCCCATCTTTTGGACTCTGGTCTAAGCTTTCCTTATTGCAAACCTGATCATCTTACTCCTCTGCTTAAAAAATCCTCAAAAGCCTGCAGTTTAAGACCAAACACTGTTTTGTGGTATTAAAGACCTTTTTGGTTCTATCTCTGAGATCTCGTCTCCCCGCCCTTCCTCTCAGGAATCCTCTCTTGCTATCACACAGAGCTGCTTGAAGTTCCCTAAACAGCTCATTCTCTCTCAGGCCTCTGTGTCTGTACGTGGTGTTCCCTCTGCCTGGAATGCCTGGTCTGGTCCCATCACATGACATCTCTGTGGAGCCATCCCTCTCCTCTTTTCTCTTTCTTGACCTCCTATTAGTGAAATGTTGGACCTCTTAGATTAATCACTGTATTCTCTCCAACTATTTTTGTGCATATTCTTTGTTTGGATGTATGGAGAATTTCCTTGACTTTATCTTCTAACCTTTCTTGTGGAAAACTTTATTTTTATAATCTCATTTTAAATTTCTAACAACTCTTGTTCTGTTTTTACTCTATCTTGTACTTGTTTCATGTTTTATGTTTCTTCTTCATGAGTGAAATAGCTTCTTCAATCTCGCTGCTTTTGTGTGTGCTGAATTATCATAGCTTCCCCGTGGGTCTGTTTTTCTGCATTTTTTGGTCCCTCACTGTCTTGTTGGCAGCTTGCCTCAAATGTCTAGTGATTCTGAATTGTCCATTCATATTTAAGAAAGAACATCTTGGGAGCTCTGAGGACATGGGGCTTGCCTGGTTTCCATTATGGTGGATGAACAGGAGCTGCTGTTACTCTGGGAAAGCCTGAATGCCATAAGTTGTAGGCTGCAATGCCTCCATGAGGTATCTTTGCTCTTCCCAGACAGTTCATTCCAATTCTTGAGAGTGTACCCTTCCTTTGAGGTAGGGTCTGCTCTCATGGGTGGGCTATGAGGGATGATATTCCTTATAAAGACTTCAGATTAACTCCCTCTTTTCATCCTGTTCTGCCATCCTTCCCTCCTTCTTACTTGGCAAGTTTGAATCTCGAAACTCTTGTGGTTGGACATGGCAGGATAGTTTCTAGCATTGTCTGTAACCCCATTCTTATGTATTCTAGGTTACCACTTCTTCCATCCTACTTCATCAATTTCCAGTTTCTATATTCTAGAAATACATGAAATCATTTTTATGTTGATGTCCCACCCCTGTTCCCTTTTTGAATTTGACTCATGCCTTTTAAATTCCCTCACTGTCATTTTACAGAGATCTCATCAGGCAGGGGAGAGAGATGCCTGGTATACTATCAAGTACTGCAAATTCAGACTATGCTCTTCTGCCTCCCTGTCCGGGAAAGGACTTTAGAGACCACTGAGTCCATTTGAAATGGGGAAACCAAAGGTAGGTGGATATAGTGCCTGGTCAAGGATGAATGGCCCAGCAGGGAAGCGGTAGAGTATATTAGTTTAGACCCTAGACTCTGAGACCAGACAGCCGGGGTTTGAACCCTGGCTCCATCACTGACTAGCCACGGGACTTTGAGAAGACATTTAACAGTTAATTCTCACAGCCCTATAAAGTCAGTATTTTTATCTTCATTTTATAGATGAGAAAACAGAGTATGTAATATATCAAATCAAGAGAATGAAAGACAAAACCACATCATCATTTCAACAAACACAGAGAAAGCACTTGACAAAATCCAGCACCCTTTGGTATTAAAATCACACAACAAACTAGCAATAGAAGATGTAGTGGGTTGGATGGTGCCTGCCCGCCACCCTGCTCCCTCCGATATGTCCGTATAGTGGAACTTGTGAATGTGACCTTATATGGAAAAGGTATCTTTGCAAAAGTAATTAAGGATCTAAACCTGAGATTATCTTGGATTACCCAAGTGGGGCCTAAATCCAATGATGAGTGTCCTTCTAAAAGACAGAGAGACACAGGGAAGAAGGCCATGTGAAGATGGAGGCAGAAATTGGAGTGATGCAGCCACAAGCCAAGGAGTGCCTGGAGTCATCAAAAGCTGAGCAAGGCAAGAAAGGATTCTCCTCCAGAGCCTTTTGAGGGAGCATGGTCCTGTAACACCTTCGTTTCAGACTTCTGGCCTACAGAATTGTGAGAGAATAGACTTCTGTTGTTTTAAACTATCAAGTTTTTGGCATTTTGTTATGGCAGCAGCAAACAGAGGGGGACTCTCTCAACCTAATAAAGGGCAATCATGAAAAACTCACAGCTAACATTATACCTAATGGTGAAAGACTGAATGCTTTCCCTCTAAGATCAGGAACAAGTCAAGGATGTCTGCGCTCATCACTTGTACAGTCATGCATGGCATAATGACATTTCGGTCAATGACGGACCACATATACAATGGTGGTCCCATAAGATCAGTACCATATAGCCTAGGTGTGTAATAGGCTGTACCACCTAGGTTTGTGTAAGTGTGCTCTGTGATGTTTGCACAACAACGAAATCACCTAACAATGCATTTCTCAGAATGTATCCCTGTCCTTAAGTAATACATGACTATATTCTAGCTGGGACAGTTAGGTAAGGAAAAGAAACAAAAAGAAATGCAGTTTGTAAAGGAGTAAGTAAAACTATCTCTGTTTTCAGATTGCATGATTTTATATAGAAAATTTTAAAGAATTAAAAAAACTATTAGTACTAATAAACCAGTTTAGCAAGATTACAGGATACAAGATCAAAATACAAAGATGAATTGAATTTCTATACACTATCAGTGAACGATCTGAAAATGAAATTAAGAAAACAACTCCATTTACCATAACATCAAAATGTACAAGATATTTAGGAACAAATTTAACCAAACAAGTGCCAGACTTATACACTAAAACTATAAAACATTGTTGGAAGAAATTAAAGAAGAGCCAAATAAATTGACAGATATCCCATGTTCATTGAATAGCATACTTAAAATTGTTAAGATGGCAATATTTTGTAAATAGACCTAAAAATTCAACACAATTCCTGTCAAAATTCCAGCTGGCTTTTTTTTTTTTTTTTGCAGAAATTGACAAACTCATCTTAAAATTCATGTAGAACTACAAGGGACCTAGAATAACAAAAAAAACCTTGAAAAAGAAGAACAAAATTGGAGGACTCACATTTCCTGATTTTAAAAAGTACTGCAAACTAACAGTAATCAAGACCACGTGGTGCTAGCATAAGAATAGACATATAGATCAATGGAATAGAATTGGGAGTCCGTAAATAAACCTCACATTTACAGTCAATTGAATTTTGACAAAGGTGCCCAAACAATTCAGTGGAGGAAAGAATAGTCTTTTCAACAAATGGTTCTGGGACAACTGGATATCCACATGCAAGAGAATGGAGCTGGACCCTGCCTGATACCATTTACAAAAATTAAGAGCTAAAACCATAAAACTCTTAAAATATAGAATTAAATATTCATGACCTTAGGTTAGGCAATAGTTAGATATGACACTAAAAGTACAAACAACAAAAGCACAGGTCATTGCAGAAAGTTCTATTGGACAGTACTGCCACTGTGCAACGGCGGCTGTAGAGAGCCTGGACAGGCGTTACAAACATGCCTTGCTGGCCATCTACTTGCGAGGACTATAACCAATATATCAGTGCAGTGGTTACTTCTTGTGATGAAGCTGATGTAAATGTACCCGTGCCTTTATTGCACCTTAGAGGATGCAACACTTAGCTTCGTTTAAAATTTGCATGTGAGCAGGATAAAATATGCATGGAAAAGGGATGAAGCAAATATAACAAAACATAAAGGCTGATTATTTTGAGTAATGGGAATATAGGCCGTCATTTCTTTTGGTTAATTATAGTGGACTATGCAGCCAGAGTTGTTGTCTGTACCCGCCCCCCCCCCCCCCACCCCAGGTGATTCAGGTGATATTTGAATTCCTGGAAACAGCCATGCCTGGTTCTAAGCCATTGCACTGTGTTTGGAGTTCCTCATTCCATGAACCAGTTAAGCTGATTTGAGCTGGGTTTTTGGCACTTACAACCAAAAGAATACTAACTGTGCTATGTTTCTGAATTTCTATGTCTTCTACAATGTGCATCTATCTCTCCTCAAATTGAGAAAAAAATAAACTTTTAGAAAATGTAATGTACATAATATAACATGTTGGGAAAAAAACCAGGTTGGGAGAAGTGGATGGGATATAGATGAAACAAGATTGGCCATGAGTTGATAATCCTGGGGGATAGGTTCACAGGGAAACATTATAATGTTGCCAGTTAAGAAGAAAATCTGTTGAAACAGTGAATCGTGATCAGCAGTATTATCTGATGCGGAGGGTCAGTAATTTGCCAGTTGACTTGGCAATGTTCCCAAGGGGGTTTTTAGGAGAATATTGTGGAGAAAAGCCAGAACTCGAAGAAGGAAGAGTGAAGAGTGATGGGGTTATGAGTGAGGAAAGTGAAGGCAGTAAGTATAGAGGTCTTTTTTTTCAAGAATTTTGGAGGTTAGAAAACAGAAAAAATGGTAACTGAAAGTAGTTTTAATTAATTTTTTATGGTCTCGTGATTTTCAATATTTTTTGAAAATTTTTTCACTTAAAAGTAATACTTTTATAAGTTGAAAATTGGAAAAATAAGAGTAGAAAGACAAAAACAAACAACCACCCATTGTCAAACTGGGAAAGGACACCCATTACGAGTGTTTTTGCGGATTTTCTGCCAGTCTTTACTACCCACCTATTGACTTATCTGTGTTAACATATCAGATTCCACTTCACACACAACTTTATATTCTGCTTTCTACACTGAATCCTGTTTCCTAGTGTTGCTATAACACCTTGATAGCATCACATAAATTGGTTACAGAATATCTCATCGTATTCTGGTACTCTGAGATAGTAAGCAATTTTTCCATTTTGGGACAATTAAATTGAAGGAGTGAGATCCCAGAGAAGCGGACAGTTGAGGGACAAGACACCTGTTCCCAGTGAGCCCTGGAAGGGAGGCATGCCCATCCTTACTTGAGGAGTGTATTGGAAGAGTAAAGGACTGACAACAAATTTTGTGTTCGAGAAGGATGCAGTTGAAGAAAATTGTGTCAGAGGGCCTGTGTGATGTAAGAGCGAATTTAGAACACTTGGGCTGGGAAATTTGGTTGGGAGTTGAAAGGATTTTCTGAGCCTGGGATTCTTATCCTGAATTAATCAGCCACTGAAATCCCTTCTGATTAAGATAGGATCGGGCACAGTGTTTGGGCTAAGAGCCTGCTACATTGGTTAGAAGCCTTGATTATACTTACAGAAGTGGATAGCTTTGTGGTTAACAAAGTGGGCTCAGGGGTGACTGCCTGGATCTGAATTTGGACCTGCCATTTATTGGTTGTGTGAACTTTGGCAAATTAAATTCTCTGTGCCTTGATTTCTTCACCGTAAACAATGATATTAATGTGTTTCTTAATGTTTGTTAAGATTAAATGAGAAAATGTTAGGCATTTGCAACATGTACGGAGCTTAATAAACATTAAATAAATATTAGCAATTATTATGGTTGATTTGGTTGCAGGTAACAGACACTCAACACAACTAGATTAAGGAAAAAGGAGGGATTTACTGACTCATAACT
This sequence comes from Equus przewalskii, assembly GCF_037783145.1. Lineage (NCBI taxonomy): Eukaryota > Metazoa > Chordata > Mammalia > Perissodactyla > Equidae > Equus > Equus przewalskii. The sequence continues at coordinate 65,417,339 of NC_091831.1, forward strand.
GAAAAGTATAAGAAACCAGGCATTACTGGATCCATTTTATTATCAGGAATATCTTGAATCTTTGCTTTCTTCTGTGTTGGTTTACTTCTCACTCAAGCTCTTTGAAAGATGGCTGCCAGCCACTCTGTGCTTACGTTCTGCTAGCTGAGCAACGCCAGCAGGGGACAGAGCACTTTTTTCCTGAAAGCTGCAACAAAGGCTTTGGAGTCGGTTCTTACTGACCTGGTTTGTGTCCCAGCCCATCAGTGATCTGATTACGGTGGCCAGAGGAAATCAGCACTATCATTAGCCAGACCTGAGTCGCACTTAACCTTTGGAGCTGAATCACATGGTCTGAAGGTGGGGGTGGGGGAATTGTCCCAAAAGAAAACAAGGTACTTGGGAAAATGAGGAGGAGACAGGATGCTGGGCAAGCAGAAAGAGCCATTTCCACTACACCTGTAGAAAGGGCAAAGTGGAGAAGGGCTGTGGAGGAAGTCGGGGGGGGGGGGGGGCAAGCAGAAAGAAAACCTGTGCCAGGTGGTCAGGTTACTAGGAGAGTGAGTGTCATGGAGGGCGGTCGAACAGTTTCTAAGGTGTGCTCCACTGAGCGCCAATTCAACTGAATGTTAATAGGCATTCTTGTGACAGGGTTTTGTGAAAGATGTTTTTGTTGGATATCTTTTTATTTTTACATTTCTTTTTCCTTTTTCTCCCCCAAGTCCCCCAGTACATAGTTGTATATTTTAGTTGTGGGTCCTTCTAGTTGTGGCATGTGGGACTCTGCCTCAGCGTGGCTCAATGAGCAGTACCATGTCTGCGCCCAGGATTCGAACCGACGAAATACTGGGCCGCCTGCAGCAAAGTACGCAAACTTAACCACTCAGCCACGGGGCCAGCCCCATGGATATCTTTACTATGGGATTCTTTTAGCCTTTAATACACCTCTGTACCTGGTGAATCTGCAGGATGGACATATAGGCTCTATGATTCCCAAACATATGGGACCACGGAACCCTTATTTACTAGGGTATTTTGTAGGATTAGTATCTGTGGAACGCATTTTGGGAAACATGGTAGAAGAGGATGATGAAGGAGTTGGGGAATGGCAGGAGCAAGAGACTTTCCTGAATGTGTGGAGGGGGACAATGCCTGTGAGTGGCTGTGAACAGTGAGGAGTGGACCCCTTCTCCTCAAGTGTGGAGTCAGAGGTACGGGAGAAAAAGCGGACTGCAATGGGGAGTGTGGGGATGTCGAGGAGTGCAGGGACTGGCAGAGGGATACAGTGAGTAGAGTGGGGGACTGGCATGGAGGGGACCTTAGATTTGTGGGGAGGACATCTCAGGTGGGAGATTGGAGCTGGGGGGAGATTCCCATCTCTGAGGAAGCTTGGAGCTGTGTTTTAATCAGCTGTGTTAACTCCAGGGTTTTAATCAGACTATTGTCACAGAGCTGGATTTGGGAATATTAGCTTCCCAAGGAAAGTGTGGGTAAGTTATTTATTCCACTGAGCCTGAATAGTGATGGCACAATGCTTTGGAAGTTAAAAAAAAGAGTTCAACTTGAGATAATGTGTACTCCCCACACGGAAGCATCAGGGACTTTGGGCGCACAGACTTCCTCCACCTTCTCCTCCCCTCCCTGTCCCTTCTGACTTTTATTAGTTATGCAAGGATTGATGCTGCCTCCAGCCCCCTTAGATGCAGCTGAGGAGGAAGCGGAGGAGCCCCATCCCTGGAAGAGCAAAAGTTACAAGGCCGACTCCTCCAGGCAGTGTGGTGTACAGATGGAGGAGACCTGGGGCCTGTCATCTGGGATGTGGAAGGGTCTCTGTGGAGAGAGTTCTGTGTCCACCACGTGTGCTCAGGGGCAGGAGGGAAGTTCCATCAATGGATGGAACAGCAGCACCTCACACAGGACTGTGTGTCCTGGTACATCAGGCTGCCCTAGAGAGGGTACTCTCTTTTATGGGGCTACCTGGGAGTAGCCATGCTCTTATGAAGATAGCCAGCTCTTCACCAGCTAGAGCATCTAAGAGCCAAACCCCTACAATTCTTTCGAATTATGTTGCTGCAGTCCTAACGTGCTCTGATAACCCCATGTAGCTTTTGCGTGTGAATTAAACCCACTGCACTATAACAAACTTGTGTGCTCTTCCTTATGACTTGAGACTAGAGCCTTTAACCTGTGCAGGGGACAGGCTGGTGACAAAAAGGGAAACATCTCAATTAAGGTGGCATTTGTCTGGAGGGCCCACTCCCATAGGAAGGGACCCTACCATCATACTACCTCACAGTGCTGTTGCGAAAGTCAATAGCTACTGTTAGTCAATACAATTTTGGGGGCATCTGTGTGTTGGCACCAATTTTTCTAACAGTGTGCATTTGCTGTCTCTGTTGATCGTCATGGCAATTTATTTACAACTGAGGAAATGGAAGGTCAGAGGTTAGAAAACTTTCCCAAGGTCATACAGATGGTGAGTAGCACAACTAGGTTCAAAAACAGATCTGTCTGACCCCAGAGACTATGCACTTCCCTTAGGCCAGATAACAGAAATGCTCAGAAAACGTGAAATGGTGATGCTCTTATGATTTATACAAAAAGCTAGTTTAGGTTTGATACTCATCCTGGGGAGGAGCCATCTCTGCTGTTGTTCTTGAAGAGGTGGTATGTTCTGGGACTTGGTTCCTGGGAGTCTCATCATATCCTTTCTGTAGATTTCCTCTGGGAATCAGGTGCCGTAGGCTTGAAGCTGCTCCTGCCATGCTGGCTCTTACTTGCCATGGGGGTCAGTTTAAAATGGCGGAGTGTTCTGTGCCTTGATACATTGGCTCTGAGTAGCCAATGAGACAATTGTTGCACAGTGTCTTGCCAGGCTGGCTACCCTGTCATCTCATTTCCATGTTTGGTGGGGTTCCTAATAACTGGTGCCATTTGTTGAATATTCCCATGTGCTCCTCTTTCAAGGAGTTTTGCTCTAAAGGAAAGGAGAGAAGTGAGGTGGTAACAAGAGGGAAAGTGGAGTTAGGAGAGGCTGGGTTTTTTTAAATGAACGAATGAATAAGTAAATAAATAATAAGAGCGTGTTTGTATGCTGAAAGGAATGATCCAGTAGAGAAGAGGAATGAGATGATGTGGGAGAGAGAGGAAAGATTGCTGGAGTCATGTCCTTAAGTAGGCAGAATGGGATGGCTCTAAAGCACAAGTTGAAAGATTGGCTGTGATTAGCTGTTTTGCTGAAATCCAGATATCCCATACTTACAGGACCCTCCAGGCCCCGCCCCGTATAGTCTTGGGGAAGAGCCTTGGGCTTAGCCAGCAGGAGACTGGATTTCCAGGGGCCCTGTGACTCCCATGAGGGGCCTGGGACAGGCTGGGTAACTTCTCTGAACCTCAGTTTTGGTCCCTTTCGTAAACTGTGGATGACCCTGCCTACTCCATAGAGTCTAAGCAAATATTAATCAAGATATTGTAAGCAGAAAACAGTCAGCATGGAAAACCAAAGTGATTTCAATCCCGTCATTGAGGGGTGGCCATGTTTCCCATTTTGATGAATGTTTGCACTGGTCTTTTTTCCTTGTATATAAATACATACTTAAAAATAGTATTGTTCTTAACATACTGTTCTGTAATATGATTTTAACACTTAAATATATTAAGGACAATTTTCCATGTCATTAAATATTTTCCTATAACATAATTTAAAAGAAATGTATGCAGATCATTCCAGCAGGTGGACTTATACTCTATTTTAACCAATTCCTGATCGTAGACACCATGTAAGTTGTTCCTTACTATTTTCTATTATAAACAGCACTGTTATTATGAATTTCCTTGTGGCTGTATGTTTTCATACATTCCCTGCCCCTGGGGGAATGGTTATTTCCCCAGGGCAGTTTTCTGGCAATGGAATTAAAGCCAAACTGTGGACAAACTCTTTTACCTTCCTGCAGACAGAGGAAGTAGTGGATTTGGGGGGATAGCACATTCAGGCAGAGTGAACAATGGCACCCAAAGGGGCTGATAAATGGGCTCCTGTCATCCCGGAAGCAGGGCTCTGGAGGCCAGAGATAAGTCTCTGGATGTGGCCTGTCCCCTTCAACCACTTAATTGCTGCCCTGGTTGAAGACATGAAGGCAATCTTATCAAATATGATGAAACTGTGAAGTTGAGAGGGATCTGTAGAATAATGGAACCAAGATGCTGGGGAGACCCTGACTGGCAGGAAGAATGGGCTGAAACAAACAGAAGAAACTGAATAGGGAAAACTACTGTCTTAAAAATGGTAACATTTCAAAAATCTATGCAGAGGCTAGAGGAGAGCTGGGTGAAAGTCAGGTCGTGACAAAAAGACACAGGGTTGATGTGATGGGGTTGCCCCCAAAACTCATGCAAAACAACCTAGTAACTTCAGGCTGTATCAGTTTGAGTACAGTGTCCAGATCATGTGTCAGTGGAATGTTGATAAGCTGGAGCTCAGCCAAAAAAAAAAATGTGGTCAGGCTAGTGAATGATCTAGACCATGGCTGTTCAATGGAAATGTAACAGGATGTAACGGGAGCCCTATCTATCTATCCATCTATCTATCTATCCATCTATCCATCTATCCATCTATCTATCTATCCATCCATCTATCTATCTATCCATCTATCTATCTATCTATCTCTCATCATCTATCTAATTTTCATCTATCTATCTATCTATCTATCTCTCATCATCTATCTAATTTTCATCTATCTGTCTATCTATCTATCTATCTATCTCTCAATCTATCTATCTATCTCTCATCATCTATCTAATTTTCATCTATCTATCTATGTATCATCTATCTATCTATCTAACTTTAAAATTATCTGATAGCCAATAATACATTTTAGATAACCCAATGTGGTATATTCAAAACATAATCATTTCAGCATGTGATCAATATAAACAAATTATTAATGAGATATTACATTTATTTTTTTCCTTAAAGACTGTCTTTGAAATCCAGCATGTATTTTACACTTCCATCCCATCTCAATTCAGATATTAAATTTTCAATGGTTAAAATGAAATATAGTCCTATTGAAACAAGTAGTTGTGTTTAGTGGAAAAATATTTTATACTGCTTTCATTTTTTAATTTAAATTTTAAATAATTAAAATTAAATCTGGGGCCAGCCATGTGGCTGAGCGGTTAATTTCGTGTGCTCCATTGCGGTTGCCCAGGGTTTTGCGGGTTTGGATCCTGGGCGTGGACATGGCACCACTCGTCAGGCCATGCTGAGGTGGTGTCCCACATGGCGCAACTAGAAGGACCTGCAACTAGGATATACAACTATGTACTGGGGGGGATTTGGGGAGATAAAGCAGAAAAAAAAAAGATTGGCAACAGTTGTTAGTTCAGGTGCCAATCTTAAAAAAAAAATTAAATCCAATAAAAATTTAGTTCCACAGTTGCACTAGTAACACTTCAAGTACTCAATAGCCACATGTGGCCAATGGCTGCCAATATTGGACAGTGCAGGTCGTGCCCTGTGGTTACTACTCAAAGTGTGGTCCATGGAGCAGCAGCATCCTTACCTCTGGGGAGCTAGTTAGAGATGCAGCATCTCAGGCCCCAATCAGATCTCCTGATTTGGGGGGAAATTTGCCTTTCAAGATATTTCCTCAAAATTTGCATTTCAGCATATTCTCTAGATGGTTCTTAATGCTCACTAGTTTAAGAAGCAGTGGTCTAGATGTCAGGCTATGATTTGGGGAGTGTCTGAAGGAACTGAGTATATTTTGCATGGAAAAGGGAAGTCTCCAGGAAGCTGTGATAACAATCTTCAAATATTTAAAGGTTTTTTGTGTGGAAGGTGGGGAAGATGTAGTCCCAGGTGGAAGAGCTATGACCCAGGCACAGGTGGGTCTGGGGGTGGGAGAAAGGGAATCTAACTTATTAAGCTTCCGTAGTTCACTTTCTCATTTGATCCTTGTAACAAAAGAACTGGACTCGTAGCCAAGTCAGATAACCCAGTTCAAATCTCACCTCTGCTAACCCACCTCCCAGGGCTAATGTAAAGACTGTGTGGGAAAGGACCATAATCGCTATGTTCACCATGCCGTCTCTGGGCTTGGCACAGACCTGGCAGAGATTCAGCCCACAATAATGATTTCTTTGTAAACCAGGCAAAGCTCTGCCTTGTCAAGGATGGCTATTACTGCTATTAGCAGACTTGCAGTTGGAGGTGACACGCGTTTTTCAGTAGACACAAATGAACCCCACCCCTGTGTTCCTTCCTCCCACTGAAAGCCCGTTTTTTATTTACAGCCTCAATTGATCTGGAACGATCTGTCCTCAAACCTTTTCATGAGGAAAGTGAAAACAGAAAAGCGAGGGTGGTGGGTGGTGGCGGGGGGCCCGGGCTCTTCCACCTTCCCTCCCTCAGTGGGTGGTCCTGGAGCTCTTGCCACTTTTCCAGTATTGGGGCAAAATATCTCCGAAGCACAGGACTGGGTCACTCCAAAGGGGAGATAACCTGGTGCGTCAAAGTGTTTCTTTGCAAAAGACCCCATCACAGGCTCGCCAAGCCACATCTGTGCTTCTGTCAAGTAAACAAAGAATATCTACAGCTCTCAGGCAGACACTAACATTAGCCGAGTGAGGGCTCTTTGGGGACCAGGGAGAGGAGGTTTGCATTTGAAAATGAACCACTGTATGTGGATTTATAGCGCTGCCTTTCTGATGGAGAGGGGGAGAAATTTTTCTCTGGGAGATTAGAATTTACTAGTGGATTCAAGTGTAACTTTGGAGAGTGGCCGAGGTATTAGATGTGGCAGTATCACAGTATTGTTTTATTGGCAATTAGATTTCAAACTGGCACGAATGTATGAAAATAAGTCTCAATTATGGGCCTGTGAAGTTTCTCCACCATCTGTCAACAGTTTGCTCCTTATGCCACAACATGTGTACCTTTGGAGGGAAAATGATTTAATAGCCCAAGTGGAGAGGTACAGCTCACCAAATTATATTGGAGTTCATAGCCAATGCCTGCATTTGTGATTTCTGATGCAGAGAAATCAAATTTAAACTTGCGCACACACACACACACCTTTCAGAGTCTCACAGACTCATACCTGTAGGAGAAGGAAGATACCCTCAAAAGGAGTGAGCCCAACTTCCCCACTTACAGTTGAGAAAACTCAAGTCCCAGAGAGGGCCAGGGACTTGTCCAAGTGACACTGTGACATGGGGCAGAGCTAGAACTATAACCAACAGGAAATTTAGGGTTAGGGGCAGTAGTGTGCTGGTAAATGTAACAACTGCTTCTCTGGGGAAATTAAAGCCCTGATGTGTAATGATTGCCTATTCCTGTGGTGTAAACGTTCCCACAGTGGCTGATTTCACACTACCAACGTGGTGTCACTGAGTGTGGAGTTTGGAAGAGATATGTATGAGAGTCTCTCTCGAGCCAGTAGGAGCCAGCTCCAGTGTACCATTGGTAAGGGGAATGATGTTGCTGCATGACTGTCTGTGGTTTGCCTGTCTAGCAGCTGTTTCCCCTTCTGGTAAGAGTGCCCTGATTTTTCCTCAGAGTATCCACCCCTACCCTCTTTTGAGTCCACATGGTTTGGGTAGGGTGACCCCATCACCACCTCCAGGAGTGGCATGTGACACAGGCCTGGGCCAATCAGTCTACCCCATCTCCCTGGACATTGATAAGTAAAGGGATGGGCTTGTGGCTCAGTTTGGCTCTGGGAGTCAGGCTGTGGACTTTTGTTTGAATTGGGTGGTCTTGGAGCTATGAAAAACTAGCCTGGATCTGCTGGTGGCCAATTTGCTACCATGAGAAAAGAGGCTCTCTGAGAAAGGAGACAAACACAGAGGAAACAGAGCCAATGGAGAGAGAGAAAGGGCCCTGATAATATTGTTTGCTCCTGGATCCATCCCTTCTTCAAGCTTAATTCCTTGACTTTCTGTTTATGAGAATCAATAAATTCCCATGTTTCTTTATCAAGTGCGCCACTTCTGATAGAAAGAGTCCTAACTGATGAGTTTGTCCTGAAGTTATACTGGAAATTCTCTAGAGCCTTTGGGACCTGCTGCTTGTCTAGAGTGTGGATTCCAAAAGGCCATGAACCTTATTCGTTTTGGGCATCATTGCTTTCACAGAGCCTAGCACTGTGCCAGCATGTGGGAGAAGCTCAATAAACATTAGTCGAATGTCTTGTAGGCAGGTTTTGTTGTATTATGATGCAGTAACAAACAGTCCCCAAACTCAATGGGTTTATAACAACAAAAGTTTATTTCTCACTCCTATCTTTTGTCCTTTATGTTGGCTATGGCTCTGCTCCATGTATCTTTGTCCTAGGATCGGACTGGTAGAATAGCCTCCATCTGGGACATGATAATCTCACGGCAGAGGGAAAAAGAGCAAAGGTAGAACCTTGTGATGGCTCTTAAAGTTTCTGCTTAGACAAGGGACTGGTCACCTCTTTTCAAGTTCCATGACCACAAGTCATATGGCAGGTAGGTATACTTCCCCAGGGAAGGTACTACAAGCCACAGGCATGGGTAGAGATTGCAATCAATCCTCTTATAGGTTGGGGAGCGAGTCATGGGGAACAATATACAGACAACCACATACTTAAAGAGAGAATTTAGGAGCACAATTAGACATTTTCTTGTGAAATTGCACATTTGAATAGCTACTGACCCAGCAATGACACTCCTAGATATAGACCCCAGAGAGCCTGTTGTCTATAGCAGCATGTTTAGTACAGCACGAAAACCGCAGCAACTCAAAGCACTTACATGCCTGTAGACAGGTGAATGGATATATAAATTAGGATACACTTACACAAAGGAATATAATGTAGCCATTGAAACGAACAAGCCTCAACTGTTTGGAACACGACAAACCTCAACTGTTTGGAACAACATGGATGCATCTTAGAACCATAATATTAAGTGAAATAAGCAAGTCTACAGAACAGTGCGTAGAGTATGATCCCAATTTTATAATTCATTCATATGTGGAAACACTGCAAAAAACCTAAAGGACGGATAAACACAAAATTCAAGATTTGGCCACTTTGGAGGGAGAATGTACGGGAATGGGATGGGTAGATGCAAGTTACTGGTGATACTCTAGCTTTTAAGTTGGGTGGTCAGTTGAGGGGAAGGCATTTTAATGGTATAAATTTTAACTTATATTTGTTACATTTATTCTTTATATTCTCTATTAAATACTATGTTCAGAATTTAATTAGAAAGAGTGAAAAAATAACAACTAGGAAAGGAAATAATTTAAAAACAGATGAAAGTGATTATGGAAAAGAGCAGTCTTAGAAAAGCAGAATTCCTAGAAGCAAGTTTGGAAAATATATATTTGGGCAGAGTTCAGGAGCCTGGAAGAGAAGGTAGGGGCACTCAGTTTTCTGGCCTCTCAGGACAGGCCCTGTGCAACCAGGAGCTCAGATCATCAGGCCTCCTCAGGCCTCAGGAGGACCTGCATCCTCAGTGGCTGCAGTAACATGGTCATCATGCCTTTCAGGGGGTGAGATTTCTGGAGGGACCCTGCATATGGGGCATGGGCATTCCAGGTCTACAAAGAGAAGACTACCACTGTGGATGAACACATTTGCTGTTGGGATTGTTCAACAAGTGTCCTGATTTGCCCGTGTGTCTCTGAGAGTTTGGTCCTCTCTGGGTGTATGGAGAAAGTCCCATTTTGGCTTTGTGAAGTTGCAGAGGCCACACTCAGATAGCTGGTGAAGTTGGCCTTCTCTCTTTACTGATTCCATATAACCCTGACCACTCCTAATAAAGTTGCATTCTGCTGGAAGATTCTCTGATCTGCTTTCCAATCTCAGGGCAGGAGACAGAAGCTTCAAATTGGAGGTTCCGGACCTCTACAAAAAAATCCAAGAGCATCTGCCTCCGGTTGTCTCTCCGCCTTCCTGGGCAGCAGCAGTCACGTTACTAAGAGAAGCCTGCCTTGCTCTTGCGATTCTAGGGGCTCCAGTGTTGCCTGAGTCTATTTCCTCAGAGAGAGGGAGAGAGAAGGGGGCTGTGAGGAGCCTGGAGATGAGTGAGAGCAGAAACCAGAGCCCGGGTGAGATCTACCCAACCTCCGAGGGAGGGGAAGACTGCCCGCACCAGCGCTCCCTGAACTTCCTTGCCTGCTTGTGGGGCTCGTACAAAAGCTGACCTCTGCTCCCTGCTCGGGGGCATGCTTGGAAATCTCTACACACATAGGCTCATTTAGCTCATTTTTGTTTGGTTGCAGGTAACAGTAAGCCAGAAAAAAGGGAATTTTGTCTAATGTGTTTAAACAGGAGTAGGTCTTTGAAACTTGGTCCAGGATTAAAAAAAAAACTCACGGAGCTCTCTTTCTCTCTCTGTTGACTTATTGGCTCTGTTTCCAAGTGTTGGCTTTATTCTGGAGAAGGAAGAGGGTGCTTCTTGCTGCTCCCAGGCCCCAGGGTTCTCCCAGAAGGTCCTGGAACTCCCTTAAAGTATAGCAGGAAAGAGCGAGCTTTGTCGCTGATACCGTTAGAAGCCCTGAAATTCATTCTGTTGGGGCTGGCTTGGTCACGTGCTCCTTCCTAAGCCAATAACAGTGGCTGGGGAATGGGACGCACTGGTTGGTGTAGCCAGGTCCCGTGATCTCCTTTGTGGGGCAAGAGGCTGGAGTCAGCTTCCCCAGAACCTTGTAGGTCTTGCAATGGACATGAAGGGCTGTGAGGAAGAAGGATGGGGGAATGAGATGCTGAGAGGGTAATCCACAAGTGGTCACTTCATATCTACTGATGCTTTAGTGAATGTTGGTCATACGGAGGAGCTCTTCACACATTAAAGATAATGGTTCATGTGCCACGTTGGTGGTGAAGGTATTTTTCCCTTTGGTTGTTTCCTTTTAAATTTATGTTGGTTTTTAGAACTTTTAAAACCTTTTATTTTTAACCGTACACAGTTTCAAACATACAAAAAAGCAGAGTGGATAGCATAATGAAGCTCCTTGCACCCATTACCCAGCTTCAACCCTTGTCATATGTTGCTGTTTGACTTTCAGAAGTTTCAGATTTGTGCACAGTTCAGTCTTGATCTTTTCTATTGTGGTTCCTCACAATGTTTGCGTTTGCCTTTAGAAAGAAACCAGCTAAATATTTAGCTACATTTTCTCCTAGTTGTTTTTTGTTTTTTTAAATATATAATGCTGGGTGGTAAGGCTCTAACAGAATTTTTTCCTAGGTACCCAATTTTCCCGCCTCTGTTTATTGAATCATCCGTCCCGTTCTCAGTGGTTTGTGAAGCATCCTTGATTTGATATTACGTTCTTGCGTGTACTAGCATCAGTTTCTGGCTCCCTGTTCAGTTTTATTGACGTATGTGTTCTTGCACCAATACGACCGTTTTAAATTTTATAGATGTATAGATAAATTTTCATATCTAGTCTTCCTAGTTATCCATCATTATGTTTCTTTTTTTAAGATTTTCTTGCCCAGCTCTATCTATTCGTTCTTCCAGATGAAACTTAGAATCATTTTTCCATGTTCAAAAGAAAATTCCCTTAGGATTTTGATTAGAATTGGTTAAAGTCATGTGCTAAGGTAGAAAAAATAAACATTTTCTCACTAGTCACTCTTCAAATATATAAATACGGTATGTCTCCCCATTTATTCAGGTCATGTTAGTCCCTCTGTAAAAATGCATAGTGTTGTCTCTTGTGAGGGTCATTTCTGGGTTGTTTATGTATTTTGCTGTGTTTATGGATGGGAAATTTAAAACTCCCATTTTATCTTCTTTATTCATTCCCTAAGGCTTTTTATTTTCATCACATCTGAGTTACTCTAAGAGGTTTAGACCACGCTTTCTAGGAACCCATCACCCCAATCTGCCAGGGTTTATATTTGTTCTAAAAATGGGGTCCCCAGAGCTCTTACGTACAGTGGAAAGAGCATGAGATTTGACGTTGAGATGGGCCTGAGCTCCAGTCCCTGCCCTGCCGTGTATCAGCTGTGTGTTCTCGGGCAGATAGTTTTGTTTCTTGAGTCTCATTTTACTTACAGTAGTCCCCCCATCCACAGTTTCACTTTCTGTGTTTTCAGTTACTCACATTCAGCTGCAGTCTGAAAATATTAAATGGAAAATTCCAGAAATAAACAATTCATACATTGTAAATTGCACACCATTCTGAATAGCATGATGAAATTTTGTGCCATCCTGCACCATCCCACCTGGGGTATGAATCATCCCTTTGTCCAGCATATCCATGTTTTATATGCTACCTGTACTTTAGTCCCTTAGTAGCCATCTTGGTTATCAGATGGACTGTCATGGTGTCGCAGTGCTTGTGTTTAAGTAACCCTTATTTTACTTAATGATGGCCCCAAAGTGCAAGAGCAGTGATGCTGGCAATTCGGATATGCCAAAGAGAAGCCATGAAGTGCTTCCTTTAAGTGAAAATGGTGAAAGTTCTCGACTTAATAGGGGAAAAAAATCTTATGTTGAAGTTGCTAAGATCTATGGTAATTGTTCTGTTTTATTATTAGTTATTGTTGTTAATCTCTTGCTGTGCCTAATTTATACATTAAGCTTTATCAGAGGTATGTACGTATAGCAAAAACATAGTATATATAGGGTTCAGTGCCATCGTGATTTCAGGCATCCACTGGGGGTCTTGGAACATATCTCCTGTGGAGGTGGGGGGACTACTGTACTTGCAAATGAACGTAGCTTGTTTTATTCATTTTCCATCTACTCCCTCATGTTGTGTTTGTTTCTAAACTTCTCTTTCTTCTCTAGGAGAATCTAAACTCCTTGGGAACAGGGGCTGTGCCCTGGTTACATGTGGGGAACATAATCAGATAACAGTGGAAGTTCAGTACTGCCAGCAGAGTCCAGCCAATGGACGCCATTTTTGGTTCATTCAAAATAGAATATACTTTGGAATAATCTGGAGTACTCATCTGGATTATGGTCCGTTAATAAACTTTGAAATATGGTTAATAGTTAAGATTAAAATAGTCAAGTTTTATTGAGTTCTTAGTATGTACCAGGCACCAGGTGATCACATTCCAGGCATGATCTCATCAGACCCCACAAAACTATGGTAAGGAAGGTATGATCCCCATCTCAGCTCAAAGAAGCTAAGAGCACACAGCTAGGGCGTGGTGCTGCTGGGACTCGAACCAGCTCAGTGCCCAGAATCTGAACACCCTACTGTCTTCCCTGCAGTAATCAAGTAGTGTCTTAACAGCGCCTCAGGCCCGGGAGGTAGCCAGAAGTGCTAGTCTTGTCCCCTCCTTCCCTCTTGCTGTCTACGTGACTTGTTGCAAATCCCTTAAGCTCTCTATGCCTCTCCTTCCTCATCACACAAGTTGGGACCGGATACCACTGATGGGCTGGAGTGATGATAGACTCAGGTAGCCACTTGAGACTGTGGAGCCTTGCGCATGTGTAGGATGATGTCTTTGTTGTTCTTTGTACTAAAAAAATAATAGGAGAAGAAAACAACAAGCATCAAGAGGGCGATGCCCAACCCTCAAGTTGACTTCTGGATGGTGGAAGCACCAAAGCACCATTGGTACCACAGGGGAAAGGAGTCAGAAGGAGGTTGACCAAATGGGCCTTGAGGCTTTCTGGGTCATACAGATTTCAGGGGCTAATTTCATTTTTTGAAATTTTCAGGGGACTTACTGTGGTAGTATAAAATCAATAGTAGTAGCAATAGCTAATGTTTATTCACTCTTACTATGGCCAGGTATTGTGTGTTTTGGATAGATTATCTGATTTAATCCATAGAACGATCCAATGAAATAGGCATTACTGTCTCTCCCATTTTGGTGATGGAAAAAGTAAGTCCTTAATGTTTAGGTAACTTAAGTTCCCTAAGGTTATGGAGCTGGGAATGGAGATTTATGCCAGAGAGGCTGTGGAACTTAAAAAAGCCCCAACTCAATATCCAGGTCCTACCTCAGATCAATTAATCAGAAACTCTGGGGCAGGGCTGTCCCTAGTGTACAGCTGATGATGTCGGGGTGGGAGAGGCGGGGGAGGGTGATCATGGGTTTGTGTTGGGCACGGTAGGGAGATGGAGGTAGCTGTTCTTGCCCCTGCAGGTGTAGTGGTGAGGCCACACTGGAGGCTCCTGGGCATTGGCAGCAATGTAATTTTTCTTTAAGGAGAAGAAAAGATGGCCAGCAGGCTGAGCCTCTGTGTGTATGTATGCATGTGTGTGTGTGAGTGAGAGAGAGAGAGTGAGTGGGCATATATATATGTGTGTATATGTGATTATTTGTGTGCTCATGTGTATGCACTCATGTACTTGTATAAATGTGGTATGGATGTGTGTGTGCATGTGAAGAAGTGTGTATCTGTATGTGTGTGGAGTTGCATGAACATGTGTGCATGAGTATATATGTCTATATGTTTATGTTTTTGTGAGCACATGTACGTGCACACTTGTGTATGTATGCATTTGTGCACACGTATGTATTAGTATGGGTGTATATGTAGGGGTATGGGGTAGTGTGAATGTGTGTGTATGTGCATGTGTTTTAACTATATACATAAGTGCTTGGGTTAGTATAAACATGGATGTGGATATGGTTGTGTACATATGTGTGTGGGGTGTGTGTGTATGACTATATAGAGGTGTGCATGTGTATCTGTGTATGTACACATATGCTATGGACTGAATGTTTGTGTCCCTCCACCAAACTTATCTATTGATGCCCTAACCCCCAGTGTGATGGTATTTGGAGGAGGAATCTTTGGGAGGTACTAGGCTTAGAAGAGGTCATGACGGTGAGGCCCTCATGATGGAATTAATGCCCTTATAAAAAAAGGAAGAGACAGGAGAGCTCTCTCTCTCTGCCATGTGAGGATACAGCTGGAAGGTGGCCGTTTATGAGCCAAGAAGCCAGTCCTCACCAGACACCGAATCTGCTGGCACCTGATCTCAGACTTCTCAGTTTCCATAACTGAGAAACAAGTGCTTGTTGTTTAAACTATGCAGTCTGTGGTATTTTGTTATAGCAGCCTGAGCTGACTAAGATAACATAGTTATGTTTTTATGTGTGCATGCATTTGTGTACATGTATAAATGTATGCAGGGGTGTGCATGAGAGAAAGTCTGTATGTATACAGGTGTATCAGTATGTGTGTGGGAGCAGGTGAGCAGGAGTACATATGTGTGTGCATATGCATTTGTGCATGTGTACTGTGAGCCTGCATATGCACATACTAGCTTATGTGTTTGCGCATGGGTGTTTTGGGTGCATGTGGAAGAGAATGTAGGAGTGTGGGAGTATTTGTGTAAGTATATGCATGTATATTTGACTACATGTGGGTTTTAGTTTAAGCACGTGTGCACATGGTTGTGTATATCTGTGTGCATGGGTGTGACTGTCTGTATTACTATATGTAGGTGGATATGCATGTTTGCGTATTTGCGTGAAAATGTGTGTGTATGTGTACCTGTCTCATAAATGTGTGCACGTGTGGGAGAGGATATGTGTATCTTTATGTGTGGGATTCTGTGGGTACGTGTGCATGTGTGGATGTCTATATGTGTGTGCATACGGTTATGTATGTATGTGTGCGTGGGTATGTGCATGTGTGAGTGTGTGTGCAGTGGGGTCCTGGACTAGGGAGCTGGGTGCCTTTCCTTTGCTCCTGACAGATGGTCTAGAAAATGAGGTCCCCTCTGCCACCTACCTGCTCACCCCCCTCAGGGCCTTGCTTCTTCCCTCTAGTCCTGCTGCTGCCCCTGTGGCTGCTTCCTCCCTCCCCAGCTTCCTCCTCGACAATTGCCCACCCTTGGCTGGTGTGTGGGGAAGGTGGGGCTAGGACAGAGCTGGCAGTCAAGGTAGGCCTGGCGTGAGCCCACTGTGGCAGGGCCAGGAGGCAGGCAGGGCTCAGAGTGTTAGTGTGTGTGTGTGTGTGTGTGTGTGTGTGTGTGTGTGGTGTGTGGTGTTACCACGGCAGGGAGGCAAAGCCCAGGCAGCCCTTGCCAGTGTCTGGCCTCCATCCACAGGCAGGCAGCCCAGGGTAGAAGGGCCTGTTCTTTGCACACAAAAATGCCAGATGGTGGAGTTTTGAGGGGGCCCTCCAGGGCCTGGCTGCTAAGGGTGAGAAGGTTTCCAGGGCTCTGTGGAATGGGCTGGAGAGTTGCATGTGTGCTGCTGTGGTTATTTTTGTGGCTGGGGAGGCTTGTTTTTGCATATTTCAAGATATACTTCCCCTTTGGATTTGTATCATTTTGCTAAAAAATTTGATCATAAGCTTTAGATCTTTTGATATAAGGAGAATACATGTTCCTGCAAGGAAGTCAAAACATTTTTTTTAAACAGAAAATATCTATTGACAAGTTCTACAAGAGGCACCAAATAAGACAGCCACTTAGACTGGGCGGTCTCAAGTGTGAGTGGGCTGTAGGGGCATGGCAAGTGGCTGGGTTCTATTTATTTCAGGAATGGGTTTCGCCTCCTGCTGGTTGGTTTTCTCAACTTTGTCTTTAGTGCAAGGAGTTTTCCTGAGCAATGTGCTCTGCCAGTTCTGTTGGGAAATGCAAAGCTTGTCCAGCTGTGGGGTCAGACAGGTGTCAGGAGGGATCTGCTCCCCCCAACTCCTGCCGCCATGGCTTCTCCATGGAGACCACCCCATTGTGCCTTTATCTCACCAGGATGGACACACATGAGCAGCACAACCATGGACAGAGACCAAAGGCATTTATTTTCTTATTGGAAAAGGGAACAATGAGGAGAAGGATGATGTTATGTGAGTGAATTGTTTCCTGGCCCTCACACAGCCCAGATGCTAACGTCTGCATAGGAGGGCGGGGTGCTCATGGGGAGCCCTGGGAACAATGGATGGACTACGGAGCTGCCTTGTAAACAGGTGGCCGTCTTCACAGCCTCAAGGAAACAGCCAGCTCCCTGCCTCTGGCCTCCATTCCATCGTCACCAGGCTCAGGAACCCTCGATGACTTCAGTTGAATAAGGTCCAAATTCCTTACCAGGGCATTGCAGGCTGCAGGGGCAGCCACCTCCCCAGTGCAGCCCCCTCTTTGGGGTTCATCTATCACTACAACTTTTCTAACTTGCTTCAGGCTCTAAATGCCATTTGCCTTTTTTTTTGAGCAGAAAAATATTAATTAACAAGTTATAAAAGCAGTTCCAACAGGACAGAAAATGAGATGGGCTGTGACTCATACGACTTCTCTGGCCGGGGTGTCCTGCTCCCTCCTCTTCCTGCCCAGACCCCATCTCCCCTTCTGGGGGAAGCCAATGGTCATGTCCTTCTTTCCTTCTCTGTGCTCCTGTGACACGTCACAGACTGAAAACTCTCATGTGGTTCCTGACTGAAATGATTGCTTTCTTTTCTTAGGTCAGTGGGACTGTATTTAGTTGTGGCACTGAGCACAGCTCCTGGCACATAGGAGGTGCTTGGCTGGTTGAATGAATACATGAAAATGCAAGTACTGGCTTCCTTTTGGAATTTGTACCACCAGGCACAAATATTATGATTCTCACCTTGAAAATGCACATTGATCTAGCCATACGAGTATTATTATCATTATTATTGTTAGGTACGTGTGTGTTGGTGTGTGTAACTGCTTGTGTGATGACATGGATCCATTCAGTGGACAGGGGGTCTACGTGGAAACAGAGCATACACAAGATTTACTCAGGAAATAAGAAATAATGAACCACAAGACGTTAGCCATCCACTCAGCTTACAGAAAGGATGAGGATTCTGGACCAAGCGTGTGCTAGGTGCTGAGGACACAGAGAGGAAAGAAGCAGGAGACCTCCAGCAAGGAACTCACATCTCGTCTATACAGATGCTGACAAAGCTTTGCTGTTACTTCAGTTGAAATCAGAACAGATATGCTCTTGAAGCACAGGGGAGAGACCTTCACACTGGAAAACTTCTACTCGTTCTATAAGGTCCAACTCAAAACTCCCTACTCTATAAAGCCTTCCTATCCAGAAATGTGGGAGCTTAGATGTAGAATTCAGCCCTTTCCCCTAGTACTCCCTAACCCCTGCCACACCATGTACAGACAGAGACACACAAACGGACACAGACAGACAGACAGACATAGATACACAAACGCGAGACACACGCATGCCCTTCTCTCAAGGCATCTGTGTGTAGAAGCCTGCACTGAAGGGTCGTGAAGGAGTGATTTATACTGCAAAAGTACTGACAACTTGAAATTTAAGATTAGACGTTTCTTTCTTTTTTGATATCCCTTGACTGTTTCCATGACTTGGGATCTAGCCTTCTGCTGTGTTACTTGATCCTCCTCTCTCTCTCGGATCAACACCCCAACTCTTCCCATTTCCTGGGAAGAATGAGTGCTCTGTCCACAGCTGAGAGCCCCTGGGACGTGCCCAGCTGGCTCTGTGGTGGTTTACGGAGTATCTGCTCTGACTGATCCGTGCTCGTGCCATACTTTGTTGTTGGCTGTTTTGAATATTGCCCCGGCTTAGCTGCAGATGCAGCTCCGAGTCCCCCACTGCACATCAGGGGCTTGGCTCAGCGACACCTTCCAGTTGGGGCAGCCCCCAGGCTCTGTCTGCCTATCGAGGGAGGAGGCAACTGGAAGGTGGAAGCACCAACTGGAAGGTGCTCCTGTGTTTGGTTAGGTGTGGGGGTGTTGAGTTTGAGGAGCCCCAGAAGTTACAGGGACCTACTCCCCCTCGCCCACCTCCTCCCAGGAGTAATCTGACTGCAGTGCTGAGATGTGGCACCCTCCCTCTGGGCCCACGCTCGTGGCTCCTGAAGGCAAGAGCCTGGGAGCAAGCTTGCTTCTCAGACAGGGTAGCGGTAGGGGGGAGAACCACAAATCTTCCCATGGAAAATAAAAAGGTCAAATGATATTAATTCATCTGCACAACTCAATGGGCTTAAAAGCACAGCCTGAAATGGCTTCTTGATTGAGAGAAGATGCTTCGTTATTCTTGGCCCTCTCATTTGAGAGTGTGGAGAATGGAGACTAATGGCTGACATTTCAGTGTCTCATGAGTGGGACACAAATCTGCAGATGTGGGGCTGTAATTGCAGAGAAGTCACAAGAAGAAGATGAGGAGCAAGTGGGCTAAGGAGATGAAGGGGGGACTTAGTATTCTGGTGGGTGGCAGTGGTGGGGAGGTTGGTGTGTGTAAGCCCCTTGCTAGAAATATTACCTATTAATTCAATATCCTCAATCATGCTGGAGACAGTCCTCTGGGTTCTCAGAGAGAGACCTCTGGCCTGAGAGTCAGGAGTCCTGGGTTTGAGTCTGGTTCCTCCATCGCCTGGCTGGGTAACTGGAGCAAGTTGGTTCCCCTCTCTGTAAAATGTAGGGAGTAGGGTAGGGTGCTTGATGATTTCTCAGGTCCCTCTCAGTGTTAGGATGTTTGACTCTTTATTGAATATCTGTGACCGATACCACCTAGGCTACACATTGTATTCTGGGGTTTAAGTCAATGCCTCTGCCTTTGTGGGGCAGCCATACCTGCTTATGAGATCAAAATTGCAAAGAGACCTACAAAAACAGGTGTCAGGAGATCAACATGCTGAAGGAGTGTCAGATGCAGGTAGTACTGTAGTAGGGGAGGAGGGAGACCTCTTTGCAGTTGGGTGTGGGAAGGATCATGGAAAGCTTCCTGGAAGAAGGGGACCTTATGGCATGGATCAAGCTTTGATAGGCAGAGAGGACAGAGGTGGAAAGCTTCTATGTCTAAAGATTAGGTGTTTGTCTTGGGGCCCAGGAAGAACCATGCATTTTCTATAGATTTCTGGGATGAGGGATGAGAAAGGAGTGGTCCTGGCTTGATCACCTAGAAGGTAGCCTTAGTAGCCTTTGAGAGGTACCAAACGTTGTTGTATACTCCCTGAGATTCCACCATTAGGCTACCATTCCTGGAGACGTAAAGATTTTTCCTGGTTGCTTACCCACATAGTGACTTTGGGCCAGCAGCATGACTGCTCTGAACCTCATTTCCACATTGATAAAATGAGGATAATAATGTAGGTAGATACATAGATAGTTGGGATTAAATGATTTAATGCATGTAAAGTGCTTAGCACAGTGTCTGGTGTGTGATAAGAACTCAATAAACATTAGCCATTACATTGTTATTCCTGATGCATCATTCCTGACTACTTACTGTCCCCAGGTACTGTGCATTACATTCTAATAATAACCAACACATTGTAATAATAACTCTATGAGGAAAGTATTGTTATCCTTCCTATTATATAGAAAGCTGAGGAACAGAAAGGTTAAGTAACTTGTTCAGGGTCACACAGGAAGTGAATAGAGGAGGTATAATTTGATTCCTTGCACTATGCTCTTAACCACCCTGCTACTACCTCTCTTGGGATTAGTATTGTTATTTAGTTTTCAAAAACAAAGCAGCAGGTCCAGTGGGAAGAGAGGGGTGAGCAGAGGAGGCACTCTAGGGGAGTTTCCCTGTTTTCGACCAACCTAAGGAACCCAGGAGGAGACGGTGACCCTGGGGCAGGCACAAGATAAGCCTGCTGCAGCAGGAGCTTACCATATGGGCGTGAGGTCAGGCTAGAATGGTCCACACCAGAACCCAGTGCAGGGGGCCAGGGTCTCAGAAATAGGGTAGAATGTTCTGAAAGGTGAACTGGGAGCAGATCAGAGACAAACTTGTCTCCTGCCTGTGAGGATTCATCTGCCCAGCTTTCGGGAGTGGTGAGCAAACGTGAGTCTTTGTTCTTTGTGAGGTTGTCCCCTCAGGCCTGTCGAGACGCCAGCCCTTGGTGAGCTCCTAGCTTGATGTTTCCATGGGCTCTTCCACAGAACACGAGTCCTGGGAGCTGGTCTCCTCCAAAGAGTTTAGTGATCAAATCAGCTTGGAAGCTGCAGCTCTCTCTCTGAGAGCAGACGCTGGCAGGGCCCTTCCTGTCTCTCCCAGACCCTGCTGGGCACTGGTCTGGACTCCCACCTGCCAGCATCTGCAGCCCTGCCTGAGGCTTTTCTGCTCAAGCCTGGGAAACAACAGGAAGTACTAGACAATTAATGACAATTTCTGACACCCCTCCCTAGCCTGGCAAGAGCAGCTCTCAACTAATGACTGGCCACAGTTGGTGTGTAAATACCCCAGCTCCCTCTCTCCTGGGTGGGATAACTCGGAGGCTCATGTCCCACGCCATCTCCCAGAGAGCCCCAGTGGGATGAAACTCCTGTTGCCCACAGAAGTAACTTACTTGGTGACTCCTCCTTTATGGCTGCCTTCCTTTCCCTGTCTCTCTTCTTTATTTCCCTACCAGGGTTCACTGTGATTACCTCGCAAACAAACTCCCTTGTAGCACAGCTTGCTTCTGGCGGGACCAAAGACAGGACAGCTGCTCTTAGAGAGCCCGACAGCCCAGCAGAGCGTTGAGGGCTCTGAGGAGTCTTATAGTGAGGACACCTACTTAAACTTATCACAGTGTATCCCAAACGTGTTGGCCCAGAGAGTTCTGTTTTGCCAAGCACCTAGTAACCTCCCATGGAGCTTGTTCTGTGGTACATGCTGTAGGAAACCACGACCTAACCCTACCTTGCAGCTTATGGCTGAGTCATCTGAGGCCTGAACAGAGAAGTGAATGGCTGAGCCCATTCTTGTCAGAGCTGGGATTAGGACTCATGCCCCCTCCCCTCCTGGTTTGGGTTCATTTTCTAACCACCATACTCCTCCTCTCCTCGTCTATGAGATGCAGAAAATATTTACTCCATAAGAGTTAATGTAACATGTGAAAATCCTGAGTAAGCTGAAGAGGATTATGTGAATTTGTAGAATGATTATTCTGACAGTGGAAGTGGGAATGGGGGACACTAGACTCAAGAACCAGGGAGTTCATTGTCTAGGGGTTCTAAGTCATTACTGGAGGAGAAAAGGTGACTGGAATTCTTTCAAACCCAGCAAGTCTCCAGCAAGGGTACTCCCCTGCATTCCAATCCATCAAACCCTCTGCTGATCTGAAATATTAGGTTGGAGGGAAGTGAGAAAATGGCTTCGAGAGGGCCGGCATCCATCCTGGAGTGTACTTATCTCATTTTCATAGTCACCGGAGACAGCCAGGGAAGATAACCAGATGTTCAAGCATCTCTTCCTTGCTCTTGCTCTCTATCTTTTTTGTAAATTGAATTTAAAGAAGCTGTTTCTTAGCAACAGCAGCAGTCAGTGGTTGCAAAATCCTACTTGGCCATTTCAATACCCAAGGTTTCAGTGGGGAAATGAACCTCTCAGTACAGGTTGGGGGTTGGGGACAGATAGTAGGGCCACAGTAGAAGCCAGCACATCCACTGCTGCATTTGGAGGGAGTTCCCAGAGGACCCAAGGTAAGAGCAGGAGGGCCAGCAGAACCCTCCATGGCTCCCAGGCACGTGTAGTGTATGATGCTGCTAGTCATCCCTGGGCTGGAGGGCTGCATGTGTCTGCTCCAGCTCTGGGCTGGGCCAGCCGTTGTCTTGGATGGAGTGGCTTTATGAAAAGAGCCCCAAAAGAAATCTCAGGAAAC
Organism: Equus przewalskii; assembly: GCF_037783145.1. Classification (NCBI taxonomy): domain Eukaryota; kingdom Metazoa; phylum Chordata; class Mammalia; order Perissodactyla; family Equidae; genus Equus; species Equus przewalskii. Next base: position 65,439,821 of record NC_091831.1, read on the forward strand.
TCATGTCTGACCCCAGTAATGTTGTTGTGTTACTTTGGGCAAGCCACTGAATTTTCCTGAGTCTTGTCATAAAGGTAGTAATACCCTCTTGCCAAGCTGAGGGAAGAAAGAGATCAGAGCATGTGGCAGTTCGAGAGACATCAGGATCCACGACAGTGTCAGGGGTTAGGAATCTTTCCTGCTTTGGCTTGTGATGCTCCGCCCTTTCTTTCCTGGAGAAAGTGAAACTAGATCCTGGAAGCTCTGTGACAAACCTCCCTCCCCCAAAGCCTCAAGTATGCCTCTAGGCTTCTGGACAAAAATTTATGGGGTAGGGGGAGGTCCTGCCTAGGGCAGAGGAGGAGAAAGACTGTCTGTACAGACCAGGTGAACAGAGCAATGGAGGCCTTTGGAGTCACAGGATGGCAGACTGCTGGATGTGAAGGGCCCTAAGGCTTTTAGTCTAAAGTCTCCTGATGCTTGAATCCTTCACTGCTGAGGCTGAAGACTGTTGGCCGTGGGTCAGGTATGGCCCTGACGTGTATTTTGTTGACTCTCACAGGGTTTTGTAACTTGTTGCTGGTTGTTAGCAGTTACCAATTAGGGAACTTCACATAACAGTTGTAATTTCCAGCTCCTTTTGAACAATCAGCAGGAAGAATTTGCACGCCACTTGTCTGGAGCTGAGCAGAAGCTGCTCCATTTGGATGGGACCCACGCTGTCCAGTTTGTCACAGTCCCTGCCACTCCCAGCTGCCTGTCACTGGGACCCCTTTGCTCATTTCATACCTACCTATTCCTTGTAGGCACCTGAGTTTGAGATCCCTGCTTTACTGGCAGCCCCTTGCACGTGTGTAGAATGGGAATGTCAGTAAAGCCTAACCAAAAGAACGATAAAGGTGCAATAATGTAATGCATGTAAAGTGCCGAGCACATGGCAGGGGTTCAAAAATATTGGTTTCTGTCCCTCTTTTAAAGCTTTTAAGACTTTGAATCATTTGTATTAGTTGGTCAGTTGGAGGAACCTGGAATGGTTCTTGATAGAGGACAGCCTTTGTTTAAGCATGAGTTTCTTCTGCTATTTATTCATTCATTCAGGCACTACTGTGCCAGGGTTTGGCCTCAAAAGATGCATGTTCAAGGCTTGCCTGCTTATGATGTGGGTGATCTTGAGCAAGCCTTTGAATTCTGAGCTGCCCCAGTTCCATTCATTGATCCGTGCATTTATTATTGTGCTAGGTGTCATGGTACTAGATGTTGAAGCTTCAGTGATGCACACGACACAGCCAAAAGAAAGACTTGGTCCTGTTTCCTAGATGCAGAGCCTGAGACAGGGATTCAGGTATGTGCAATTTATTGAGGAAGTGCTGTTAGGAAACGCCTTTAGTGGAGGGAGTGAAGCAGGATAGGGAAGGAGAAAAAGTTGAGGTCAAGTCTTGCATAGATCTGATCCATGAGATGATGATGGGCCCTGAAGTGTAAGCCACACTACAAAGTTTCCCCCCTTCAGGCAAGAGGAGCTACCTTTTATTCTCCCATGTCAGTCAGGCATTGGCTTTGGACTGCCCTCTGGGGTTGTGTACCCTCTGGGCACAGCAGGTCCCACCAGGCAAGGAAAATTCTCTGGATAAGGGGGCAACTGTGAACTATTAGTAGCTAACACTCATAGCATTTGGGAGGCAGATACCCTGGCCAGGTAAAGGGGATCTGTGCAGGGCACTGACAGCTTCTGCCAGAGCCCACCACTTGCACCACTCAGACCCTCTTGATTCTTGCATTCAGTTCACTCCACCTGGTCCCAGCTTCTCTAGAATTCTGTGGTCACAATTCCTGGGGAAACTTCTTAGAGGGGGGTTAGTGGGATGAACTACAGTCCCTATTGCTGTAGCTGGTCTCAAGGTCAACTGCTCATTATCTTCCTCCTCTATTCTCTGCTTTAGATTTTTCTTATCCTTGGCTTGCAGTTTTTCTTCTCTGGGTGGCTTGCCTGGTGGAGTAGCCCAGACAGTTGCCTCTAAGGGGTTTGAGCACCTGGTTATCATGCCTTCCTTAGGCTGTGGTTGTTGTACTCTATGTATTTATAGATGGCACTAGTCATGGGAGTACCAGGAGGCACTCCAGTGGATTACGTGAATTCCAAACACATTTCTCCATGCTCACATTATATGAAAGCAAGCCACACTTCTTATGATGATCAGGGCCAACGACCCCTGACAGGATAGAAACTCTTCTTGTGCATGCTGATCTAGTAACCCAAGAAGCAGTGATAGTAGCTAGATCAAACTTGGTGAGAAGAAACCCATGCTGTTGGGTTCAGGCATCATTCAGTCTCTACCACCACGGTTACTTTATTTACAAACTCATTGTGTAAGCAGATGGTGGCTAAGAACTGAGGCTAATTAACATTGCCTGGCTAAGTTACCTTGTCTGGTCTTTCCTGGTGGCTGCTCTCTGATATGTGTTAATATATGGTACAAAGATCTTCAAGCTTTGTGTCCACTCCCGTAAGTCCATTCACATGCCTCTACCCTAGCCTTCCTTGTCCTTGAACTCCAATCTTGTTCCTTCTAGACTCCTGACTAACAAGCCACGCCAGTCACCACTTCCCACCCGTCTGTCTATATTCTTACCTCAGGCAACCTCTCTCTCCACACAAAGTGGATGACTAGATGCCCTGCCTGAAGCTTTGCCCATTGGGAGGATTTCTCCTCACTATTGTATTTTAGGGTACCCTGAACAGGACTGTAGTGTAGCAGTATCCATTTTCTGCTTGTACCAACATCTATGAACCCAACTTGGGTTCCTTCCTTTGTCACCTGGCCATGGGAAACTTCTCATAGGAAGTTAGGAAGATAGATGTGTGCTGTGGGAGAGATATAGTGCATCCATGTTTTGTGACATGGAGTATCAGCCATCTATTTACTCCATTACTTCTGCCCTCTGGATCTGTTTGAACCTGATCCTGGATATACCACTTCCATCTTCTCATGGATTGCTGACCTTATGACTTAGAGGGGCTGACAGCACCCAGATCATGATGAATAGTTCTGGTCTCATAGCCACTTGGTGTCCCATGATCAAATACTCTGGTCTCTACCAGAGCCTAGTAGCATGCTAGGAGCTGTTTTTGGAATGGTGTATAGTGCTCTGCTGCAGATGACATGGGTGTGCTCCAGAACCCCATAGGTCTACCTAGGACTTGCCAGAGATTCCGCAAGACGTCCTTTCCTCCACACATTCCTCTGGTCCCATGAAGTCTGCTGTATCATATGGCCCAAGTGGAAGTGCTGCTTGTACCACAGCCTGAATCTATTGCAGGAGAGTTTCTTACTCTGGGCCTTGCTCAAAACTAGCAGCCTTCTGCATCATCTGACAAACGGGTTGGAGCGGTATTCCCAAGTATAAAATATTTTGCCTCCAAAGCATTGTGCTTCTTTCTTAGTGATATAAGGTGCAAGGGACAATAACTTGCTCTTTATTTTTATTTTTTTATTTTTTTAAAGATTGGCACCTGAGCGAACAACTGCTGCCACTCTTCCTTTTTCTTTTTTAAAGATTGGCACCTGGGCTAACAACTGTTGCCAATCTTTTTTTTTTTTTTTTTTTTTTTCTGCTTTATCTCCCCAAACCACCCCCGTACATAGTTGTATATCTTAGTTGCAGGTCCTTCTAGCTGTGGGATGTGGGACACCACCTCAACGTGGCCTGACGAGTGGTGCCATGTCCGCGCCCAATATCCGAACCCTGGGCTACCGCAGCAGAGCGCATGAACTTAACCACTCGGCCACGGAGTCGGCCCCACTTGCTCTTTATTTTGGAAGAGATGCCCCAGCATCCCAAGACCATGAAATCTCTAAAAACAATTACTGTGGCAGGCTTCTGATTCTTTGTATGGTTTATTTCCTATCCTCTTGGGCCCTTGTATCTTACTTGTTACTGCTTACTCATAAAGGTCTGACGTCATGATGTCAATAGAGTAGACCAACGTGATGTTCTGCAGAATGTCTAGATGGTCCAGGCCCTTTAGGATATATTTGACAGAATGAAGGAGATTGAACAGACTCCTGTGAGAGAACGAACAGAGAACTATGAATGAATACTGCTGTTAATCTCCTGTGAACATGAACTGCTTTGGGCCCCTCTTTCTGCTGGGTGAGGAAGAGAAAGCATTTGCCAGATCAAAAGCTGCATACCACTTACCTGCAGGTATGTGAATTTGCTCTAGTTAAGATACCACATCCAGCTCAAAAGCTGCAAATGGGGCCGCTATTTGGTTAAGTTTGGAGTAGTTCACAGTTATCCGGCATGACAGAGGCAAGACTTGTGTACTAAATAGGAGATATGACAGGGGGACCATCTCCTCTGCATTTTTTAAGTCTTTGAGGATGACACTAATCTCTGCCATTCCCCCAGGAAGTGATAATGTTTTTGATTTGCCATCTTGGCCCAGGGGTGGGGGCAACTTCAGAGGCTTCCAGTTGGCCTTTTGTCTTATAAGAGCTCTTATTCTGCCCAAGGAATCATTGTGAAGCTCTGCCAACTGCTAAGTAGATGTCTTCCAATTATTTCTTTGTGAACTGAGAAATGACCACTGATTCTGGGCCATGACTCCATTTTTTACATGACCCCCATATGCCTCTGCTGTAATGAAGGAGCAGTGATGAGACTTTGGGTCTCAAAGTACCCATACTAGCTTAGATCCTGTATCTAACATCCCTTAAAAGGTCTAGATATTCTATTTCCCCACTGCCATTCTCCTTTCCCTTGAGTAAATGACCCTAGTTCCAATGGGAAATGACTACTGTATTTATTTATTGTACTGTTGCAAGGTCCTTCTTATGGGGACTCGTCTTCTTTTTCAGTTAATGAGTTCTGGATCTGAGAACTAGCTCAAGTCTGGAAACTAGGCAAAGGACTGTGACTCTCCATTGGAGTAACTAATCTCACTTTCTGCTCATCCACTCTTCACCTCATTTCATTCTATATCATAATCCTACATAAATACCCTTGTTGGCTCTTGGGAACATTATGTTCTTCTTAGCCATCTCCATATATCAAAGGTCAGAAAACTTTTCCTATAAAGGGTCAGAGAGTAAATGTTTTAGGTTTTAAGGGCCATATGTCCTCCAATGCTAGTCGAATAGTAGTCCATTTGACCTTTAAACTCCTTCCCCCACAGTCTGTGACTGCAGCTTCCAAGAGCCGTGCAAGTAGCGTGGTAGAACCACCCTCTAGTGTTCTTTGCTGGGGGTTAAATCCTGCGCTGTGGGGCGTGCACCATATCAATAAACTTTTCTTTACTTAGTTTTGTATTCTGCTTCCCTCCTTCAGCATCCACTTGCACATTTGCTCTCCTGGTTTCTGCTGGATCCTATTAGCTGGTTTTTATAGCTCCTTTGTGTATACTCTCTCTCTCCCTTAGCAGGCTGAGCACTTGCCAGTGAAATCATGCTGTGATTTAGTCCTAGTTATAGCTCTGGTGGCCAGGAGAGGAGGTGAGGGCACATCCTGAAGAGGGCCAATGTTGTCCTCTAAGATGCCTGCTTCAGTGAGGCTTCTATACAGACTTAAAGCGAGGTGGAGTAGGCCTTTTCATCAAGGCCAGGGGTTCAGGGGAATTGGGGATTCAAGGGGTCCAAGTGTATCTGCTTAGATATCTCTATCCCACATTTCAGGTCCTACTTCTTCCTTTCAGGGGCTTGACTTGGTGTATGGGCATCGCTGGGGCTGAGAAGACATCTTTATCTGAAGTTCAGTCACTTGTGTCCTGTGTCTCGTCTCAGCTTTGTCTGCCATCCAACTGCAGGAGGTGAGGATCTCTCTAAATGCCATTGGAGGAATTCTCTGCCTCTCACAATTGCTTTAAATTAATGATTGATTGTCCCAAGCTTATCATTTTCTCTCTTCAAAACATTGAATGTTCAGCAGCAGCCACCAATTTGATAGTGCTTAACCTTAATCTTTCTCCTGTTTCTCTCGAGCTCCAGAGACTACATGAGTTTATGCACTGCCTCCACCTGTATCGCATCCCGGTCATCACAGGTGAAAGTTGTAGCAATTGTGCTGCTACCACATGCTCTGGACTCCCAATTCTCCACCTGCCCCCAGGCCCATGAGTGATCCACCCCAGAATCCCATCCTTAGATCCACTTCGTAGGTCTACCTCTGGCACCAACTGTCTGATGTTGGGTCCCCAGAGCCTGCAAAGGGATCCAGGTTTCTGTGATTTGTTCAGGGACTGCTCTTCAGGAAGAGCTGTAGGGGAGGGAGTAAATTAGGGTAGGGAAAGGGAAGGAGCTGAGAAAGGATGGGGTTGCAGATAAAGTCTAGCTTTGGCCAGACCCATGGTGATGGGTCTTTGGAGCATAAATCACACTGAAAAGCCATCTGCTCTTGAAGCAAGGTGGGCTAGACTTTTGCACCCTTATATCAGTCATTCCCTGGCTGTTGGTGTCCCTGGGGTGGAGGCATAAGCCCCCTGGCAAGGTGACTCCTGTCAGCCAAGAGCAAATCTCTGGAGGAGGGGCAGCTGTGAGTTGTCAGCCAACCAACAGAGCTTCTGGGGGTGGGTGGACCTGCTGAGCAGGTACCACAGCATCCACTGCAGGGAGGATGGAAGATTCTGGTGCAGGAGAAATTTCAGCAGGGCTGGGACATACAGAGTGAGGCATCCTGGTGGTGGTAGCCCTTGGTAGCAATGGAGGTAGTGAGAAATGGTTGGATTTTGGATATTTTTTTTTTTAGAAAAAAAAGAACAGCTTTATTGAGGTATAATTGACAGAATAAACTGAACATATAGTGTACAATCTGATATATCTTAACACATGTATATGTCCAGGAACTCATCACAATAATCAAGATAATGAAATATTCATAATTCCTAAAAGTTTCACTGTGTCCCTTTGTAACCCTCCCTCCTGCTCATTCTCATTACACCTTGCCCACCACCCCTCAAGTCTCAGGAAACCACTGATCTTTCTGTCACTATAGACTAGTTTGCATTTTCTAGAATTTTGTATAGATGAAATCATACAAAAAATACATACTCTTTTTTCTTTTCTTACTTCTTTCACTCAGCATAATTATTTTGAGATTCATTCATGTTGTTGCATGTGTAATTCCCTTTTTTTGTTGTTGCTTGTTCATTTCTTTTTGTTGCTGAGTGATATTCCACTGTATGGATAGCCCACACTTTGTTTATCTATCCACCTGCTGATGGACATTTGGGTTGTTTCCAGTTTTTGGCTATCATAAATAAAGCTGCTATGAACATTTGTGTATAAGTCTTTGTATGGTCATATGCTTTCTCTTCTTTTAGTAAACAGCTAGCTGTGGACTGGCTAGATCATAAGGTAGGTATATGCTTACCTTTGTAAGAAACAGCCAAACTGTCTTCCAACGTGATTGTACCATTTTACCTTCCCACGAGCAATACACGAGAGTTTCAATTCCCCATATCCTCACTAGCACTTGGTGTGGGCAGTCTTTTTAATTTTATCCATTCTAATAAATGTTCTGGATATATTTTGAAGGTAGAGCCTATGCAAATTTTAATGGATTGGATCTGGGGTGAAAGAAAGGAGTTATTTATTTGACACCTGTTAATTGAGTACCTTCTCTATCCTGGCATTATTCTAGAGGCTAAGGGGATAGTATAGCATAAAACAGATATCTCTTCCCTTCTGGAGCTTATAGTCCACATCTCTTGTATTCCTGTTTGGGGAAGACTGGGGTGGCATAGGGCTCTGGTGGGGAGTGGGATGAGAAGGTGAAGGAGCGGGCAAGTGCAATTGAAAGAGGCCATGAAGAAAGAGGTGGCAGAGAGTGAAAACAGGCTGTGGAGTGTAAAAATCTGTGGGTCTAGTCTAGAAGGATGCAATGATGTTGTAACTCTATTATTTACTGTAAGTGACTGTGGCCAAGTCATGTCTCCTCTTCAAGCATCCTCTGTTTCTTCATCTGTGAAGTGGGAATAATGAATACTTTAGATGAACTGAGATGTCTTACCAGCACTTAGCCAAATTTAAATGCCTAATAATCTTACTGAAGTTATTGACATTGACTCATTTACCAGTTTTGCTCCTTAGAGAGGAACACAGAGTTCCAAGTGTCCTCAGAAGGGTGCTAGGGTCAGCCCATGGTCCACTGTCTCATTTCCACCTTCTTCTATAACCCCTCAGGTGCAGACACCTAGCCTGTGGGCCCTGAGCTGCCAAGGGGAGTACAAGGTCTGTTTGCAGCTTTATTTTTAGAGCTGCCCCTGGAAGATGGCTCAGGCTTCTTGCTCCGTGGGGAGCTGAAGTCAGGCTATCTTTAGGAGGCACAGCTGCGTCCCACTATCCCTCCTGCAACACTGGGTTTAATCATCATGGTGTTCAAGGGCACACATCATTTTTGCCTAAGCTGTGTGTATTATCTGCGAGTCTCCTGGGAGAGCAGGCCCTCCTTTCTCTACCTCTGTCTCGAGCTTTCTGAGATAAAGCTGGCATGAGGGGGAAAATCTGCCTCATCCTGATGCTCACAGCTTGGAAGGTGGCTCCCCTCAGTGCCCTGTGTGTAGCCACAGCAACCATGATGATCCACTTTTGTTCAGCAATTCCCCCTTACCTAGTACTTTTATAGCTGTCACCTATGGCATTCTCCAGATGGGTCTGGGGCGTGGCATCATTGTTACTATCTCTGTGTTCTGGGCAAGGAAACTGAGGCTCCAAGAAGGCAGGGACTTGCCTAAAGTCACTATGTGAGTGAGCACTTGACCCTAGGCGGTGGGATTCTAAGATCAGTGTTATTTCTGTTGAGCCATCCTTGTTGTACTGACTTTGCAATCTTGTGGCTCCTGGTCTATCCAGCCTCATTGTCTGCCTGCACAAATGCTACTCCTTGGAGGCCAGGCAGTTGGCTCAAATGCCTCCTTCTCTGAGAAGCCCTTTCTGGTTCCTCCAGGTGAATGTGAACTCATGGCCATTTTACAGTACAATGTGGAGTGCGATGGGGGTGGGATGTGGTTTAGCACAGCTCTTATGGCCGTGTCTTACCTCTGCTGGATCACAAGCTTCTTTAGGGCAGGAATCATGACTTGTCATTTCCGTATTCCCCATTATCACCTAGTGTGGCCTGCATGAGCACATAGTAGGTGCCTAAGAAGTTCTGACTAAATTGAATTCCCATCAAATTCCATACCTAGACATTCCCCAGAGCCCGAACAGTGTTTGAGATCAAACAGATCTTTGAGCTCATAGCCTGGCTCTGCCATTTGCTACCTGGATGACCTAGGCTGTTTGCTGCCGACTTTAGGCCTCAGTTTGCTCAGTCTGTAGTGTAGGAATAATCACAGGAACAATATTCACAGGAATAACCATGATGTAGGAATAGTCTATCTCAAGAGGTTGTTGTAAGGATCAAAAGAGCTAATGCAAATAAAGGTCATGTATATTACACAGTCTGGTGCATAATGAATACTAAAAAAACCTGTAGCCTCGGAAGAACCTTGTTCTTTACTCAGCAATCTTGCCCCATTCTGTTGGCAGGACCAAGGATCTGCTGATGTGTTACATCAGCTAACACTATGAAGAGTAAGTGAGTGGATATTCAGTAAGCACCTGTCATGTGACCTTCTTTCATTCATTCACTCATTCTCTTATCCGTTCAGAGTAGATATGACTCACTTGCGGGTATCAGAAAAAGGTGGGAGCTGCCCCACATCTTCCCTGTCTCTTGGTCAAAGCTGTCTTTTGACTGTAAAGGGGGTACTTCTCTGCTTTATTGATAGAGAAGTCGGTCATTTCCCTTCAGCCTCTGTTTTTTATTGTGATCTTGATGGTTGTGGCCTCCAGATGGACCAGGGAAACAGGAGGAATAAAAATATATTTCAGAAACTCCCCCAAAGGACTGATGGGCTCCGAATGTGCCCCTCTCTTCAGCCATTCCCTGGCCCACCAAGACTGTAGGCTGAGCACCAAGAACTAGATAAGAGAGAGGGCCTTGGTGGCCTGTGAGGAGGATCTGCCTTGGGAGTCTGCCATCTGAGGCAGGATGGTGAATGTGTGCTGGGAGGCTCAGGTCCCCTCAGTGGGCAGAGGCTAGCAGCTGGCAGGGATAGCAGGGGCTGGTGGCAGGGGTCTGGCTGGGGTAGCTTTTTTGTAGTAGAGTGACTTGGTTGGCTCAGAAGTAGAGAATGCCCAGGTGGGCATGCAGCGGGGGACTAACTGTGTTAGTCCTCATGGCAGTGGGAGTTGGGGTTGCTCTGGAGCCTGAGGATGGCTGGGTTGGCTTAGTTTTGAAGTGGCACCAACCAGACTCTTTTTGAAATTATGGCAAGGGCTGGCAACAATGGCTCTGTGGTTGGGGACACAGATGCCCTGTTGGCTTTCTAATGGAGGACAATTTTGTGGAGGAGAGTCTGGCTTTACTCTAAGTAGATGGGGAAGTGACTTAGTTGACTCTAGATGGGGGAGTGGGAGTGGAGAGTGTCCTAGGTTGGAGCAGAGACAGTGGTGATCCCATTACCAGTAGTCCATCTGCTTCCCCAGAACCATGTGACTACTCTGGCCAATGGGCTGTGAACAGAAGTGTGTGGGGGGGTCTCTTCCAGGATGAAGTGCAGAAGAGCTGACGTGGGACCCTGCATCTTTCTGTCTCCCTGCTTCTGTGATGGAGGAGGCCACGAGATTTAAGTGGTGCAGCTTTAAAATGGAGGAGACTGCCAGCTAGGGTCCTTGCGTGACTATGTGGAGCAGAGCCCTCCGCAGACTCAAGTTGGCTCTTTGAGCAAACAAGAAACGTTTGCTGTATTGAGCCACAGAGATTTTGCGGTTGTTTCCATAGCAAAGTGAACACTTGGGATGATTGAAAGTTGGTGGCAATGATGTGGAAGCATACTGATGTTTCATAGACTCAGTCAAATATTTTGTTCAAGTTCCATTTATATTGTGTTCTAGGGATAAATTCCTACACTAGACTCAGCTGCCTTACCAACTCTCCTGACCTCACTCAACAGATGGGGAAATTGAGGCCCAGAGTGGTTAAGTAACAAGCTTAAGGTTGCATGATGGTTTAGCGGCATAGCAATATTTTATAACCTTTGCTTTAATATGTGGTGTGTGAATGGATTTTTTTTTTTCGCCAAGAGAATTCCATTTGCCATTGGCTTTACGCAATCCTCTCAGAGATGCTTCATCATCGTTTTGATTATCCTTAAGTGAAATTTAAAGAACCACAGCCAACAGAAGCTTCCTTCCCTTGTAGTCAAGTAGTTAATGTTACTCAGATGTCGCGACGAGCCCACTCTGAGAGGGACACTGGGATGACTCCTTAAGTCAAACAAGAACTCTTGAAGAAGGTGAACGTGGCTTTCTCTTTTGCAAACTAGAATTTTTGTATGTTGGAGATTTAAAAAAATAGTGATGCCGTGTATGTTTGTGTGTGCCTATATCCTTTTGTGCATCTGTGTATTCTTGTGTCCCTTGCGGGTATGTGTGCCAACTCCGAGGCAAGAGCCTGGATTTGTAGAGGACCCATTCTTAACCAACACATACCCAGTTAGTTGAGTTTTAAAAATAATGTTTAATCATTTTGTGAGAATGACAGAAATAATGAAAAGCGGCAATATTTTAAAGTTTTTTTTTTTAGGGGAAGATTTGCCCTAAGCTAACATCTGTTGTCAATCTTCCCCCCTTTTTCTTCCTGCCCACTCCCCGCAAAGCCCCAGTACATAGTTGTATATAGTTATAGGTTCTTCTGACTCGTTTATGTGAGCTGCCATCATAGCATGGCCACTGACAGACAAGTGGTATAGTTCCTCACCTGGGCGCTGAACCCTGGCTGCTGAAGCCGAGCGTGCTGAACTTTAAGCACTAGGCCATCAGGGCTGGCTCAGCAATTTGTTTTTTAAAACTATAACATTTTTAGTATTCTGGAGGTCTTGAATTTTGGTGGATCCTAGGCTCCTAAACCTTTAGGTTACATTAAGAATGAATAGTCATTCACTTACTGTACACCTACCATATCTCAAGCCCTGTGTTGCTGGCGTGGGGCTTTAGAAGCAAGGCCCTGACAATGACCTACAGGAGCCTGGAGCTTCCTAGGGGAGATGAAACAAGAAAGTGGTAAGTGCTTTGCAAGAAGAGTCCCCAGAGGGCTAGGAAAATTCAGGAGGGAAATTTTCCCCACCTGAGGCTAGGAATCAGAGAAAGCCTCACGGAGGAGGCAGCATTTGAGCTGACTCTGGGCAGGCAGGACAGGTGGGGTTTTGATAGAGAATAGGAGGGAGGTCATTTCTAATAGACACTAGCTGGAGCTCAGGCATGAGGTAGGGGTGAAATTAAACTCGTGGACTTCAACAAGGAGGTTGACATAAAAAAGCGATTGCAGGTTAACCTCCAATTAACTGGAAAATGCCAGTCACTGGAACCACTTATGGAAGAGTGTTCCACTGCTTGAGATTTTCCTGGGTGTGTGCATGGTGTGTGTGAGGCTACCCCATCACAGACACACTTGTACACCCGTTCAGCCCAACTCCCCTGAGGACCCTCCTTCTGCATCCAGTGGGTGCTGGTCTTCGCACTCCTCTGTGGCAGGGAGGGGTGCTGCCTATCAGCCTGGAAGACACATTCTCAGCAGGCCGTGCTGCGGCCCTGTTCTGAGAGGATTGGAAATGTAATCACAACAGTTTTTATTAGCAAAAGAACAGCAGGAGCCCTTCTGCTGTCCATATGGACAGATCCCAGTGGGTATTCATGAAACAGTTTGCTACGAGAACAGTCGTGCTTAAAACTCCTCGTCCAATTACCTTTGAACTTGCCTTTCTTGCTGCAGTGGCTGCTGCTGCTGCATGTGAAACATCTCACATGCTCATTTCTCCCTGGGAGGGAGGCGTCTGCCTTCACCTCTTTGGGGTTCCTTTGTCCTGGAGGCTGCGCATTGGTAGGCCAGAGAGATCTACGAGTGTGGGGCCTGGTCACTCATCTTGGATATCCTGGTGGTTGACTTTGTCTCATCTGTCCTGTGTTAAATTGTCCAGTTAAGTGGAGCCAACAATAACTTTTGGAGAAGCCGCTCAAGCCTGTTGGGACCTGAGACAAGGCGTGGTACTGCAAGGGCACCTGGTCAGAGGGTAAAGAGCTGCCAGCCTTAGCATTGTTTCCTGGCTTCCTCCATATGCTGCTGGGTAGAGGACAATGGGTACAGTGACCATACAGCCTAGGAGCTTGGTGATATTTCTAATTTCAAATGCCCTTCTCATTGTCCCTAGTGGTGCATATCAAATTATAGGCCCAGATTCTGGAAAAGAACATATAGTTTCTGTGTATGGAGGGCAGGAGTGTGTAAGTCTGAAATAGGATCACTGCTAAAGCAGAAAGAAGCCCACACCTTCTTCAGAATCCCAGACCTTGAGATTCATTGGCTGGAAGAGGACAAAGAAGGAGGATCCAGCTGTGGATGCACGCACATGTCTCTGAGTTTGTAAAGATCAGTACGAGAGGGAGAGCCCAACACAGCAAACACAGTATTATAGGTTGATGTCTGTGTGCTGGGCGGGTCTGCCTCTGGTATTAGAGACAAAGAGCAGAGTGGACATCTGTTGTTCTGCCTGCTGAGCTGACCATCTTCTGGCAATTATATCTCTGCTGATCTACTACTGTCTTGCTTTCAGGCGGGAGGGTTTGACTGGGCTGGTTTCCATCCTGATCTCAGGAGTGATGTGGAACTCAGGCCTTACCCAATAGAGTCTCACGGATTGATCCTGGAATGGGCTTCCTTGAGACAATGAGTCTGACTTGGGACTTTTGCTGGAACTCTTAAGAGGGATTTCTAAGCAGGGGAAATGTAAGCCTGGAGGTATGCGTGGCCACATAGCTGCCACCTGGAAAGAACCTGCTGAGAAAGGCTTCCACTGTGCCCCGGAGCCATACCATCTCTGGCTGCTTGATACCAGAACCCATAAATCCTCTTTTGTGTTTAAGCCAGTTCGAGAAGCCTCCTGGGGTTAGGATTCTGCCAAATGACTCCCTTCCCAAAGAAATTAACACCCCATAGTCTTTCCTTTCTGTTTTCAAATCCATCACTGACGGCCTCCCCCTCTTGTCAGGGTGTGGCTTCCCAAGTTGGCTAGAGCAGTCAGGCATCTTCCCTGCGTGTTGTATCACACACATATGGCTATGTCAGATGGTCCTCGGTACAATCCTGGCTCGTAGTAGCAGTTCATTAAGTCATGTTAATAATCTGACTGCACACATTTATGGGGCTTTTCCATTTCCCCTCCCTGAAGGAAGAATCATCCTGGGGTTCAGTCTAGAGTGTGGGCTTTGGAATCAGACAGACCCAGATTCTCATTCTGGCTCTGCCACTTGCTGGCAATGTCTTGGGCAAGTTAGTCAACCTCTGTAGGCCTTGGTTCATCTGGAAAATGGGTATAATTGTATTCCTCCCTCACTGAATCCTTTCGAAGACTAAATGAGAAAATTCATGCGGTGGAAGGCTCAGTGCAGAGCTTAGCATGTTCTCTGTGGGGCCTTTTGTTATTTATAGAAAACCCCCCAAATAGCCTTTAAAGCTACCAAAGTAATGTCCAGCAGTTGTTATTTCATTGGATTTCCCAGTGTGCATGCCTATTTCCTTTTCCTTTTATCTTTTCCCCTTTGACATTCACTGAGGGCTGAATTTTTTCTGTTCTGGACTCTGTGGTTACCCAGGTGTAGAAGATACAGAGACGGCCTGGGAGCTCCTCAGGGGCAGGAACTATACCCAACGGCCAGGAAAGACCAGAGCAGAAGAGTGTGTGTTCTGTGGAGGAACAAGAGGCACAACTCTATCCCAGAGTTAGGGGACAGGCTTGCTGAGGGCTCAAGCGTCCATCACCTGAGACCCTGAGATGCTTTATTTGAAGCACAAAACCACCCTTGTTCCATCTTGGAACTCAGTCTTCCTGAGTACTTGCCTTGTTCAGAGTCACAGTACCAACCCCAGCTCAGATTTTTCTTATTTGTTTTCTAGTCAAATGCCCTGAGGAGAAAGAGGGGGTGTGCAGCAGCATGGAAATTGTAGAAGGTGCAAGCTGATTCTACCATTCATATGGAAAGGAAAAGGACCTAGAATAACCAAAACAATTTTCAGAAAGAACAGAGTCAGAGGACTTAACACTGCTTGATTTGAAAGCTCATTGTTAAGCTACAGTCAGCAAGACAGCGCGGCACTGGCATCAAGTGAGCCAGACAGATCAACGGAATTGAACGGGCATGCAGAAATAGACTCATGTATATGGACAACTGACTTTTGACACAGGTGCAAAGACAACTCAGTGGAGAAAGGGTAGTTTCTTTTTAACAAATGGCATGGAACAATTGTATATTCATATGCAAAATAATGAACTTTAATTCGTAACTTGCACCATATGAAAAAATTAGGTCAAAATGGATGATAAACCTAAATCTATAAAACTTCAGGAAGAAAACACAAGAAAATCTTTGTGACTTTTGTTTAGGCAGAGTTCTTACATATGATACCCAAAGCATAATCCACAAAACAAAAAAATAACAAATTGAACTTCATCAAAATTAAAAACTTCTGCTTTGTGAATGATACTGTCAAGTGAATTAAAAAGGCAAGCCACAGATGGAGAAAATAAGAACAAATCATATATCCAATGAAGAACTTGTATCCGTACTACACAAAGAGCTTTCAATAATAGTAAGACAAACCAATTGAACACGGACAAAAGATTTAAGTAGATATTTCACTAAAGAAGATATGCAAATTGCTAATAAGCACATGAAAAAATGCTCAACATCATTAGTTATTAGGGAAATGAAGATGAAACCACAACCAGATCCTACTACACACCCTATTAGAGTGGCTAAAATTAGAAGGCTGACCACGCCAAGTGTTGGTGAGGATGTTGAGGACCTGGGAGTGTCACACACTGCTGGTGGAAGTAAGGTGCAACACTTGGGAGAACAGTTTGACGTTTCTTAACAAGTTAATCATCCAGCTACCATATGATCTAGCCCGTCCACAGCTGGCTGTTACCCAAGACAACAGAAAGCATGTGTTCAAGAAAGACTTGTACACAAATGTTCATAGCAGTTTTGTTTGTAATTGCCCCAAACTGGAAACAACTCAATTGTCCTTCAGCAGACGAATGGATACATAAACTGTGGTACATCCATACAGTGGAATATTACTCACTAATAAAAAGAAAGGAACTATTGATACATGCTATAACATGGGTAAATTCCAGAATAATTATGCTGAGCGAAAGAAGCCAGAACAAAAGAGTAATACTATCTGATTCTCTCTATATAAAATCGTAGGAAATGCAAACTGATAGTGACAGGAAGCAGCTCAGAGGTTGCTGGGGGCTTTCAGGGAGGGACAGGGAGACATTTCTAGAGGTGATGGATAAGTACATTATCTTAATTGTGCTGATCGTTTCATAGCTCTCTATATATGTCAAAACTTATGTCTACACTTTAATTATGTGCAGTTTATTGCATATCGATTATATCTTAATAATGCTGTTTTAAAAACAAAGGGAAGCTATGGCTCCATCAGCAACCCCTGGATCAGATAAGCCACCCCAAGAAAGCTGCTATCCTATCCAAGGGAAAGGGGAGAGATGGAATAGGCCATTGGTGCCAATGTCTCCCTGTTTTGTATTTGCCCACCTTTGCCCACACTGTCCCCTCTGTCAGGGCATGCCTTCCCAATCCTCCTCACTTATTTAGATTGTACTTGTCCTTCCGGATCTAGAGGAGAAATTGCCTCCTCCATGAAGCCTTCCAGGACCACATCCAACTTGTGTCTTCTTCATCTTACATACTCGTGCAGCATTTATTTTGTACGTTACTACTCAGATCATCGACTGTGTGTCTTGCTGACTAGGGGACAAATCAGTTAAGAAGGTTTCAGTCTAGCATCAGTACTTGCTCTCTCAGGCTCTCCTGAGGCTTCTGTAAAAGCATAGACTCTAGTCTTGAAAGTTTTTCCATTTCCCCTGAGATTGGATGGGGGTGTGCACATACTGGTGCCTCTTTTGTCAATGGCAGCTCCATCTCCCCAGGTGCAACACTGTGGAAGCACTCCTCTCTCCCTGCCCAATCCATCACGGTATACTCGGCTCTCTCCAAATCCTGAATCAATCTACTCTCTCCTTCTCTGTGGTCATGACCGTAGTCCCAGCCGCCACCATTGCTTGGCTGGGTCACTACGCAGCACTGTTACTAGTTTCCCTATGTCTGCTCTTCTCACCACCCCCAATGGCTCTATTCTCAGCCCAGCACGCAGAGGGATCCTTCTAAGACTTCCATCAGCACGTCGCTTCCCTGCATAAAATTTTTCTCTACGTTCTCCTCTTGCACTCAGATTGAAAGCAAAACCCCTTGCCGTGGCCTATAAGGCTATGCCTGATCTGACTTCCGTTGACCTCTCTGTCCTGTTTCTGCATGACGCTCCCTTGGTCCCTCTGTGCTCAGGGGACTGGCCTTCTTTCAGTATTGTGTGCACACAGACACCCCAGGGCATGGCTGTCCTCCCGCCCTCCCTTCTCCCTGGAGTACCCTCCCTGCTGCACCTTCCTTTGCACAGGGGCTTCTTCAGAGAAGACTTCCCTGCCTACCTGTCTCACGTGGGTCCTTCTTCTTTGACGTTTCTCTAAGCACTTTCTGGGCATGTATTCCTGTGTAAGTGCCTGCATATTAGCTTTACTAGTGTAATGACTGTCTCCTCCACTCGGCTGGGAGCTCTGGGAGAGCAGGGAGCAAGTCTGCATTCACTGCTCTATGTCATGTCTCCAGCACTGGGTTCTCAATAATTACTTGTTGAATGACTAAATGAATCCAAGGGGAGCTTTGAGGGGACTGCTTCTTTGCTGTATCCTTTGACCTAGTGACCTTGGAGCATGAGATGTAGTTTTCTATCTTATAATGCATATTTCTGAAATCAAGATGGCTCTTATAATTGTTGCATATGTTTTATGTGGCAGTATTTTTCGTCCAGAAAACTGCTAACCCAGTGACCAGTCTTGCAATAGTACACATTAGGTCTGAGAATTGAAGTAATAGTAACATCTTTGTGTTGTCCAATAGATGACATGTCTAACAGATAAAGGCATCTGGCTCTTGGTTTTGTAAGCTTTCCTGTTGTCTCTCAGCCATGACCACCTGCTCTGTGACCTCACTTGTGTTAACCAAATTTTTAGTATTTATATTGTCCATATGTATGTGCAGCTTCTCCTTAGCTCAGACTGTAAGCTTCCTGAGGGCAGACATGGTGTTTTATATACACTGTTCAAGGACTCAGGTTGGGCACAGAAGGGAGGGGGAGGGGAGGGGAGGGAGGGGGAAAGGAAGGTGGGGAGGGGAGAGACCTCTGGTTCCTGGACCTCCCCAGCATCACTCCAGCCCCCATAGGCTCAGCTTTGTGGCTCCTGAACCACCTGGGCCTCATGGGCCAGTCTTGTCTCAAGACCTCAGGAGTTCTGGGCTGGTAGCAGCTTTCTTGCCTCCAGAACATCCTTGCTACTGGGCCCTCTCTGGCGTGCTGTTCAATTCCAGTAACATGTTTGGGAGACAAGCCCCACTGTTTTACTAACTGGGTCCCTCCCTGAACCCAAGTCCCTCCCAGCTAACCTGAGCAGAGACCTCATCTCACCCTATTCACCTCCCAGGGCTTGTAGCCCAGGCCCTGCCCAGCCTCCAGACTTCCATGTGATGAGAAATGGTGTGGCCCATGGTTGGGTACTCTGGCTGGGCTCAGGCCAGTTGAGGCTTCATCCTAGCTCTGTTTCTTGCCAGCTGTGTGACCCTGGGCTGGCTGAGTCTTTTTCTTAGAGCCTGTTTCCTCATCTATAAAATGGGGATAATAATAATACCTAAACTTGTAGGATAGTTATAAACAGAGGCTATGGTAAAAATATTGACCACTGGTACTGTATGAACACTGGCCATCAGCCAGTGCTAGAGCAGGCTCAGGCACTAACCTTTAGTGGCACTGGGGGAGGGGCTGGGTGGCCAGAGGAAAGAAGACACACAGCAGCTTGAGACAGTAGCTATTTGCCAACCAAAATGAAAGTAATTCAATATTTTAACAACTGGCATGCCATACAGGTGTGTGCTGTCAGGTTGTGATGTAACAAATGTAAGGTGTCCAGCATGGACCTGGGCAGGGAGGAAGCGTGTGATTTAGGGTAGCAATTACCAGTAGTGTGCTGGTAAATGCTAATGAACACTGATTTTCCTGGAAAAAAAAAAGAAACTTGAATTTTAAGTGTTTGCCATTTTCCATGGTATAAATACTACTAACATGGTTAATTTTAAGAGATACACAGCAGTCACTATGAGGAAGAATTTCCATCAAGAAGATACACTGGATGAAAATAAACTCAACAATACAGACGATAGTAAGATGTAGTAAAATAATTAGGAAGTATAAGTTTTGAGTAATTTTTACCTTTGTTCTTAATATAATTTATTTAACTGTAAGTTTTCATAATTTAATTTTTAATAGTGGCTGTGTTTAACAACTACTTATAGACTTTCTGAACATTTAACAATTGCCTTTTGAGAATGGTATAAGCCCTCTCCAGCACACCTTTGAAAGAGAATGACTATTATGCCTGCAGGCTACCTGCCAGATCTCTGCCTATTTCCCTTTCCTGAGACTTCTGGTCACTCTCTTCTTGCTCATTACCTGCAGCTGGCCCCACCTGATAGTCATTGCTGGCCATCCTCACTTACTGCCACTCCTGCTTACCCGTGAATTTTCTGTGCCTGGTAGCTGGGTTAAGTATGTGCCTCACCCTAGGGGACATGTCTGGTCCCAGGTCCCTTCCCCTTTTCGTCTGGTCACCCTGCCACCTCCTTGATCTCCAGCTTCCCTCCTGGGCTGGATTCCAATGGGACAGTGCTAATTGGGGGTGGGGATGGGGGAGAAGACAGTGCCTTCTGTGGTGTGAAAACAGAGAAATGTTGCATTTCTTCTCAGGGTTAGAGAGAACTGCCTACAGAAGAGGATTTGGCTCCCCATGGCCAGGCTGCCTGCTACCCTCTACACTTGGCTTCTGTCCTTAGCATTTCTGCTGGGGAAGATGCCTGGCAAATTAACCCCCCAATGCACAGAAATCAGAAATCTCTCCTGCCAAATTCAGTTCTCCAACCAGTGATAAATGCTCACCACTGGCTTGTGCAGGCAAAAACAAAGCACAAATCCAGAGCAGGAGCTGTGGCATCAGGATGGGAATTTACAGCCGTTTGAAACCCCTGCAGGTCTGCACTTCACAAAGCCATCCAATGAATTAAAGGGCCAAAGAAAAGATGGGACTTGCTAAAGGAGGCATAGACGCTGCCGAGGAAGGGGTGCCCCGATTGATTCCAGGCTCTGTCAATAGGTGGATCTGTCACCCAGCCTGTATCTCAGGGAAGCCTGCTCAAATGAGTCACTTGTCTGAGACACTGGTTCAGGCAGATGGGACACCATTAGCACACAGACCTGTCCCTTGTTTTATGTCTCCAGGATGAGGAGAAACAAGGGAGAAGTGGAAATCTGGACTTGGAAGACATGGTACACAGTGGAAAGAACCAAGACTTTGGAGGAAAACTGACTTTGTTCAAATTTAGGCTCCACCACTTTCTACTTGTCTGACCTTTGCCAAATAGGTCCCATCTCTGAGCCTCAGTTCCTCCTCTAGGAAAACAGGAAGACGATATTGTGTGGGATGCTGCTGGTGCTCTGTCCGTATCTCTTGCACTGACCATTCCTGTGCACTCCACCCTGGTGACGTCTGATGCAAGCACCCGGGAATATTTGTCTAAGGGCTTGATCTGAGTACATCAGGGACAACTAAGGTGTGCTTTGTAAATCTCCAGGGTGCCCCAGCGGGATGGAGCCTTGCCTGCCCACAGTAATGGGGCCTCCACAACACGCTGTCTGCTGGCTTCTATCCCTTCTTTGTCTCTTTCCCTCTCTCAGATAGTGCTTCCTGGGATCACATCCCTAATAAACTGCTTGCACTTGAATCCTTGTCTCAGGGACTCCTCCTGGGGGAATCCAAACTAAGACAAGTATCTCTATCACAGGATAATTCTGAGGGTTAAATGAGAAGATACTAAAAATGCTCAGTGAAAAATAAAGTGCAAGGAGTCGTGCCTTGTAGAGCTAAGTCGGTATCGGTCTCCGGTCTCTCTCTCCATCCCCCTCTCTCTTTCCCGGGAAACATCCAAAACATTGAAAACCTCTTTTCTCAGGCTTCCTTGATGTTTGCCTGGCAGCCATTTGAG
Source organism: Equus przewalskii (assembly GCF_037783145.1). NCBI lineage: Eukaryota > Metazoa > Chordata > Mammalia > Perissodactyla > Equidae > Equus > Equus przewalskii. Next base: position 65,461,069 of record NC_091831.1, read on the forward strand.
TTACCTGTGAGTGATAGAGTGGGCGAGTGATTGTTTGCAAGGCTGTCTCCCTGAAGCTTGGCCTCTCGATCCTCAGGAGGGTGTGAAACTCCCCATATGTGGGGTACAAGTGGAGCCTCTGGGAGTTCTTATGGGGGCTAAACAGACTCAAGGATTAATTAGTTAATGCCTGTGGAGTACCTCGGAAATGTCAAGTGCTGAATGTGAAGTGCCATACTTGAGACGGTTTCCCCTCCTCAAGCCCTCCATGAAAGATGCGTCGATTACCACCCGTGGAAGAGCTGTTGCTGCGTCTCCAATTTGGGCTCTTAACCTGGCAAATATTTACAGTCCCTGGTAGGTGCTCAGGGCCTCACAGACCCCCAGAGACTGGAGCTCACAGCCCGGCTCCAGGCCCAGTGGACAGGTGCCTGGGGAGTGTTGTTGTGTTGATGGCTCCTCCATGGTGCCCCCTCAGAAGTTCTGCTGCCCAGTATCCTCCAGCTCCAGGCTCCCTCACCTGTGCAGGCTCATCCAGGGCCCTCCAACCCACACAACCAAGCCCTGAGGTTGCCCATTGGTCTTTGATCATCCATCCAGAGCATGGGTCTGAAATCTTCTCTCCCAAAACTGTTCTTCTTCCTCCTGAGGGCGGCACCATCATCCTCCCTGACATTTCAAGCATCTTTGATTATTACCCCCAATGTCCAACCACCTACCAAGCTGTTTGGATTCTTTCTCTGTGCCAGTTATGAAATCCATCTCCTCTTCTTCACCCCATCATCACTGCCCTAGTTCAGGCTCTCATCCTCTTCCCAGGCCTATTGTTTTTGTCTCCTGGCCACACTCCAAGCCTCCAGTCTGCTCTACATGTAGCTTGTGGAGACACTTGTTCTGAAACCCAGTTTTAGTGAAATCCCTCCCTCAAAGAAGATTCAATGGCTCCCTATTGCTTACAGAGTAAAACTCAAATCCTTCTGTCTCCTAGGGCCCATCATGGTTGTGCCCTAATTGACCTCTCTCATCTTTTTTCCAACTCTCTCCTTCCATGTTCCCACTGCTTCAGCCAGCCTGAGCTACCCTAGAGTTCAGGACCACTCACCCAAAGGACTATCCAAGCCCTCCCACTTTCTGCATACACCCCATCTTTGTTCTCACTGATGCTTTCTTTTTGGTGGGGAGGGGCATCCTTCCTCTACCTCTGCATGCATGTTTAGAGAACAGATCAAGCATCACCTCCTTCTCTTCTGTCCTCCCATGGCAATCAGATGTCTGTCCCATGAAGGCTGTTTGATTTTGTATTTCAGTGGTAAGCAGGAGGCAGCCTCATGCATGCTGTGTTAGTGCTGTGTCTGGTGTAGCTGTTTTTGACAGCAAGTCTGGTGCTGTAATGTAGTGACCCCTCTGTCAGTAGAGAGGGCGGGTGCATTAGGTCCCAGATTGCCTGCTCCCTGGTTGTTATCTAACTGAACCAGTGTATGAGTCTGTCTTTTCTCCTGGCCCTCAAGGAGCTCCTTGTACCCAATATTTTCTCTCACTGCTGGCAAATATTAGTTGTTCAGTACTTGTTGAAATAATATGAACGTGTGGCTTCAGAGGCCTATAGCTATGTTATTAAGATGTGGCATTTCTTCCTTAGGATATATATATATATATATATATATATTTTTATATTTTTTTTTTTTCTTAAAGATTAGCCCTGAGCTAACATCTGTTGCCAATCTTCCTCTTTTTTTTTTCCTTCTCCCCAAAGCCCCCTGGTACGTAGATGTATATATTTAGTTGTGGGTCCTTCCAGTTGTGGCATATGGGATGCGGCCTCAGCATGGCCTGATGAGCGGTGCCGTGTCCACACCCAGGACTCAAACCGGCGAAACCCCGGGCCGCTGAAGTGGAGCACGCGAACTTAACCATTTGGCCATGGGGCTGGCCCTTCTTCCTTAGGATATATTTTTATAAGCTAAGTTGATGGGATTCCATGGACAGAGATCTGATTGGAGCTCTCCTGCAGTCTCTTCCAGGTCCTGGGATCCTCCTGTGACATTGCTTGGAGATACGCCCTGCTGGGAGGGCTTGCATCATGAAGGCGAGATTTGGAGACTGAGGCCCCAAAGTGCAGGGAACCAGTGTCTGGATGGGCGGGTAGGAACTTAGGCAGCGGAATCATTTCCTCAGCCATGCAGGGGTGGGGTTGCCGGGAACCCAGGGGTGTTGCCTGGCCCTACTTGGTTGGGTGGCAGGGGCAGTGAGGAGGTGAGATCCAGCTGGCTCCATAGGAATGTTTTCCTCACCTCTGGAAAGGGGCCCATCTAGCTAGCCTGGATGGTAGATGGCAGGATATCTGAAGATATTGGGCCCGGTTTTGGTTTTTCTCCCCTCCTCATCTTCTTTTTTTCTTAAAACATAATGAGGCACCCTTGCCCGGTGTAATTTGTCCGGTCCCAGGAACACCGTGTGCACAGCTCCAGGGCTCTATATCATGAGCGTGAGACACCCAGTAGCCCTGGCCTAACTTTATAATCTGGAAGCGTGTTGAGCAGATAAGGTTGCTGATAGGTTTTGTTTGACCTGCCAGTATTTGCAGGAAATTGAGCTAAAATTTACAAATTGTGAGAGTTTGCATAAAATTTCTTATTTCTGGTTTCTTTTAAAAAATTGGAAGTCCTCACAAGACTGGGCCTCTTATTCCTGCAGGCAATGCAAACTGGAGCTGAGCAGTGGCTGCTGCTCTAGACTACGGGGCAGGTGGGGACCAGTGTGCCATGGGGAGCACTTGGCTTGCTTCACTCATGTACTGTCCTGACCTGTGGCCTGTTCTTAGATCACAGTCCAGGACAATATCATTGACACAGTGGAGGACCCTTCACTATCCGCACACGAGGCCAGAACAATCCCATCAAGCTGTATGGAACAGTCAGAGACTGTCAGAGTTGGAAAAGCGCTTCTGCAGCTTTGTTCCCTCCTCTCTTACTTGCAGACACAGACCTAGAACTCAGAGCTGGGAAGGGATTTGCCGAGGCCACCCAGTGAGTTGATAGCAAAACTGAGACCAAAACCTGGGTCTCCTTACCCACAGCCAGGAGTCTTTCTCAGTTAGAGAGTGCTCTTGTCTCCCCGTTCTTTCGTGTCCCTCATTTCATGGCCATCAGCTCTGTTGCAGAGCTGTGTAGGAACTGAGGGACGCTTGTGATGGAGAGGGCCGGGGAATAAAGGGGAGGAGGCCCAGGGCCGCTCGGGATAAAGGCTGAATGCAGGGGCGTTCAAAAGCCACTGTGCGCTGAGCGAATTAAGCCATGCCTGTCTCCGTTGCCTGGGTACTCTTTATGCACTGCATAATGCCATTGTTCAGCCAGAGCTAGGGGCCAGAATGAGCACTGTCTTTGCAGGTAGGCAGCCAGCGCTGGCTTGGCAGAAAGAGAGGGAGTAGGAGAGGCTGGAATATTCCAGCTTGAAAGCAGCAGCTGTATAATAAAGCCAGGCTGGTTTGTCTCCAGGCCCCGCTGTCCCTTCTCCTTGCCTCAAAGTAGCAGCATGAATCAGTTCACTGCGGCAGTGGTCCAGGAGATGTGACTTGCATCCCCATCAGCTACCTGATTGCAGTCCCTGGATGCACGAGGCGCTGGATGTGTCTGGCATACCAAAACACCCGCCTCTGTGCCGCAGCTGCCGGTAATGAAGATCGCCAGCCCCGCCCGCCCTACAGACAGAGCCGGGTGTCGTTCAAGCCCACCACTAGCCTTTTATCTTGTCCAGGGCCCTGGGACAGTCAGTGAGATTCTGGGGCTGCTTTAGACGAGGGCCGCCAGCCTGTCTCAAAAATGCCCTGACAAGCCCCTGGCCCTTGGGCAGACAAAGGCTTGAGAGGAGAGGAATTGCACATGGTCAGATGCTGCTGTTACTAATATGTTATTTTGACACACAATTAACTGCAAATTTGCTCTAAGCAAAGAGCTTGGGTCCTCACAGTGTCTGCATGGCACAGTTCAGGCAGAATTTGGTCCTGTGCAAACCTTGTCTTTCCCAAAGGGCCAGGGATCGCCTGCGCCCCATGACGATACCACCCCTCTCGGCTGGGCGTGGGCCCCCGGTCAGAAAGCATGCATGAGCTGGCTAGGGCCCAGCACAGGCTGGGAAGCCACTGCACAAATGGGGGGAAGAGCCTGCACAAAACCTTCCAACAGAGCACGCTGAACAACAACCCTTCCTGAAATGGTGGCGCTTATCCTCAGCTGACAAAAGACTGATTGGAGCTCTCCCTGGAGGTGGGATGAAGCGAACACATTTCCTTTTATCTCCCCGTCGCTTTGAGAGGGGAGACAGCTAGTGCAGAGCGTGGTGGGGAGCCCTGGAGAAGTCGCTCTCGAATGAAAGACATAATCTCCGGCTTCCCAAACCAGGAGGCGAGGGCGGTTTTTATCCCCGATCCTGGCCGGCTCCCCCGATCCTGGAGGCATCTGAATGGGAGCGGGAGCTCGAAGGATAGGCTCCTGCCACTGCACAATGCCACACAATATTGCTTCTCCCCAGGAGCCCAGAGGAGGCCATGGGCATACGGCGTCTTACTTTGAAACCAATCCTCCAATCAGCTATTTAAATAAGAAATATAATCTCATTGAACACCGAGAGCTGTCGGTCTGAGACGCTTCCATTTACTAGGCACTTGAAGAAAGTCCCCAAGCCCCCAGTTTATCAGGACAGCCAGCTTAGAGCTATTTACTGGGGGAAAGAGAGGTGCCAGAGAGGGAGGAAAGAGAATTGAAGCTGGCTGTGAGAAATCCAGTCTGCCAACTGCTCAGGGGGTGAGCCCACACCCCATGCTCTGGTGTTCCACTTGGAGGAGATGGGAGAGTCTGTGGGTCCTCAGAAAACTGCCTCACAGGCAGGGCAATGATCTGTAAAGTTGTTGGGGTGGGGGAGAAGGGAGTGCGTTGTGGCGACTGCCCCTGTCCCAGGGGGCTGCCTGGCAGCCTGAAGCCTTGCCTCTCTTTCTTTTGGAGATATCTTTTCAGCGCCTACTGGGTTCATCGCTGCAGCATTGGTCATCAGAGGCCGGGTGCGCGTTACGACCCAGTGCAGGAAATTTCCCTAATAGCTTGGCCCAGCAAGGAGGGCGGGGATAACTTGACTGAGGCGGCCCCATACTGCCCAGAGCTTCAGCTCATTGTTCTGTTTCCAGGCCAACCGTGTTTCTGAGCTTCCAGCCTTACCTCCCTGTGGATTCTGTCAGTAACTGTGCTTAATGGTGTGGGCCCTGGACTTGATGGCCTTAATGGGGATCCTGGTTCTGACACTTACTAATTTTCTGATCCATGTGCAACTTACTCACCCAGAGCCTCAGTTTTCCTCATCTGCAAAACGAGTTGTAAGGACTGACTGAGATAGTGCCTGGCAGGTGGACTGTACACCACACAACACAGCTATTCTCACATTGTGGAAATGGAGTGCCCTGTCTCCACTCATGGTGTATCAGACAGAGCTCTGGCCCTGGCATGTCATTTCTGGTCCACAGCTCTGCCCCACCTTGCCTCATCCTGTTCTGCCCAATTGTGCCCCCCACTTTATCATGTACTGTACTGATGGTTTGTACTGTGAGGTGCCAGGAAGAGGAGTGTCAGTTTGAGCTGGAAGGCTGCCTGGAGGAGATGTGGACTGAACTGGGCTTTAGGGGTTGGAAGGATTTGGAGGGCAGAGGAACAAGGGGAATAGAGAAAAGGCCTGGAGGTAAGAATGAGCAGAGAGGGAGGGTCGAGGAAGCCAGCCTACAGGGAGGGGAGACACCTTGCTGGGGAAGAGGAGGAGAGAAGGGTGGGAGGTCATGGAAGGTCTTTGCTGCTTTCAACCATCTGGGCACCAGTACACATCATAAAATGAATTTGGCTTTGAGCGGACCAGAATTGAGAAGGCTCTCTGGGAAAGCCACAATGAGCCTGGGTATGTGGGTCCCTGTGGGCAGGCGTGGCCCTGACAGTGGGCGAAGAGAAGCCTGAAAGCCCTGGAGGGACCCGGGAAGTATCATGGAGACCAATGCCCTCAGTCCAGAGTCAGAAAACCCAGGCCCCAGGAGGGCAAGGGACTTACTCCCCTCTCACAGCAAGTCAGCAGCAGGGCAGGGCAGCACCACAGAGCGCCTCCTACTGGTTTCTTCCCCTTTGTGAGAGCTGGCTCTGACTGAGCACCTGCCGTGTGCCGGGCCCTGTTCCAGCTCCTCATACGTACTTCCATATTTAACTCTACAACAACCCTGTACAGTAGGGGTGATTATTATTATCCCCATTTTAGAGACAAAGAAGCTGAGGCCTGGCATGATTCCGAATCTCACCGAGGTCACCCTGCCAGGAAGAAGTGAGCCTGGCACCTGGAGCTGGAGCTCCTTTCTGCCTCCTTGCCTCTGAGGGAGCTGGCCCAGTTCCCTTCTCCTTTCCTGAAGGAACTTGTCCTTGTCAGAGACGAGGAAAGGAGGTCTCAGCTTCATTTGGTATTCTCTCCCTCCTCAGCAAAGCACCTAAGTGCCTTCCACACTCCCAGAATGTCAGGGAACATCATGGGGGCGGGAGAGAAGGGCTCCAGAACCAGCCCCTCGTGGTGCGGGAAGGGCTGGCTCACTCCGCTGACTTCCATTAAACATTTGACGCATTGCAGAACTGCCGGAAGCCGTCCATCATGCCCCCTCTCCGCCTGCCTCCCAGACCTGCTCCCGGAGAGGGGACCTCAGCCTACATTCGCCGGTGGCACGCAGGAAGCAGAGAGCGGGAGAGGGGACCACACCTGGCCGTGGCCACATGCCCATGGCTGCCCCCTTTCCTGGTACAGAACGAGGTTCAGGGCTGGCTGAGTAGTGACAATAACAAGAGCACTGTTTTTTGAATGCCAGTGTGTTCCAGGCAGACCTAAGTGCCTTAGGTGTTTTATCTCATTGAGCCCCATGACCACCGATGGTACGGTTACCATTGCCATTTGAGAGATGTGGAACCTGACGTTCAGGAAGTTTTGGTCACTTGCCCACAGTCCCTCTGAAGGTGCTAGAGCCACATGGAGCCCAGATGTGTGAGTCCAGGACCCCTCTCAACCCTTCCCTGCTCTGAGGGGTGTGGGGAGGACAGGTATTCACAGGGAGGTGGAGGTTAAGCCAGAGGGTCACAGTGCACTTGGTGGCCAGTGCCCACTGAGCTTGGCCAAAGCAGCTCTGAGGACCCCAGCACAGGGTGAGCTGTCCCTCCCTCCACCCAGTTACTCCAGGTAGAACTGGGTTCCTCCGGGCCCCTCTCTCCTCGGTCCCTTATTCAAATCAGGTATCAGTCTGTCAGCTCTCCCTGCTAACTCTTCTTACATCCACCACCCGGCCCCCTTTCTCATGGCGTGGCCCGCTCAGGGGCACTGCTCTAGCTCTTGTTGGCTCTGGCCTCATTGCCAGAGTCATGTTTCTTCTCACCAGTGTAGCCAGAGGCACTGTGCTGGAGCCCACATCTGCTCACTCGCTCCTCTGCTTAAAAACCAGCCCTACTTCCTCACTTTGGGTAAAGCCCACCCCAGATGTAACCTGTCTTAGAGGGCTGCGTGCCTCTCCAGGCCCTCCCGGCCCTCGCCCCTGCCCTCTGCCTCCCTGTCCGTGCTGGGGTCTCTGCTCCTGCTTTGCTTTTAGCATGGCACCGTCTCATGCCTCATTGCCTAACCAATTCCTCTTCATCATTCAGACTCCAACTTAGATGGAATTTCTTCCAGGGAGCCTTCCTTGACATGCCAGGCTGGGAATAGGGGGCCCTTTTATGTGCTTCCCTCCATCATGGCACAAACCACACTGCCCCCAATTGCTTTCCTGCTTATCTGTTACCGTCTATTGACTGTCAGATCCACGGAGACAGTGAGTGTGTCCTCCTCACCACTGTTCCCCTAGGGTTTAGCACAGGGCCTGCTCCAGAGCGAGCACTGCGTGAATGAATGACTGACGTGATAAATGAATGTATGATGCCTGCTAAGGCTAAGATGGGTCCCTAAAGTGTGACACAGGTCAGGGGCTCAGGCCCTGGGGGTACCCCAGCAGGAGGAAGCCGTGTGACATTTTGGAGTTTGAGCACCTGGATTTAAAACCAGACACCACTGCTTATAAGCTGTGCGTCCTTCAGCTTTGCCTCTCCAAGCCTCAGTTTGTTTGTATGCAGCACAGGGAGAGTAGTAGCTCCTTTGCTGGAGAGTTGTGGGGACAGGCCCTGGAGATAACGCAGGTGCTGCGCCTACCCTGCGCTGGGCCCAGAAGAGGATAAGGTAGGGATCCCTCTGAGAACTGACTGGGGAGCCCAGGCATGCTCCATGGGCATGAGGCTGGGGAAGGCTGGAAGCTTCTCTGACACCAGGAGGTGGGGCTGGCGAGCTGGGCTCTGCAGTCAGGAGGGCTGTGAGGTCTGGATGGATGGGGAGAGTGAAAGAGAGGGCAACACAAGGCCTGGTGGGTCCCCACGCTGCCTCTCCTGGGCTGCTGAGGCTGGGCTTGCCATTAGCTCATCCCTCCCTTGCATTTAGCCAAAGTTGGCACTGGCAGACACTGAGATCTTACTGATGAGGTGAAGTAGGGGCCCGGGAGTGGAGTGTTTCACCAGAGAGGGTTGGAATGTCGGGGAGTAGGGGTGAGGGAGTGGGACATGGGGAGGCGAGCGAGCCACCGTTTATTAGTTGTCACCACTGTGAGCAGGTGACCGAGAGGACTGGCTTTGCTGGAGACATGTCCCGATTCTGGGCGTGTGGTATGTGCACGTGTGTAAAATAGTGCCCCCTCGGCCGTTGCTGTGAGCAGAGGTGACGCAGTGCAGAAGAAGCCCCCAGAGCCCCTAGACACGAGCCCACCATGGAATCTTTGGACAGCCTTGTGGGTAGGTATCATTATCCCCATCTCCAGGTGACGACATTAGGTGCAGGGAGGAGAAATAAGGAGCTCAGGGCCACACAGCCACTAGGGACCAGAGGGACAAAAGATCTGGTCCAGCTCCATGCTGGGGAGCTTGGCCTCTGGAGCCACTGGGGGACCGCATGGTGGGGTGGTATTTCTCATCACCCTCACGTTGCGTTTCTTAATTTAAAGAGGGAAATTCCATATTTGGTGCCTCATCAATCATTTTTGTGAGCTTGGCTCCGTGGAAAGCATGGAAAACATTTATATTTGCGGCTCAAACTGTTGAAAATGTAAAACAATTTAAATAATATTAACATTTTAACAGCCTCCACTCACGGCTCTGTGAAATTAACCATCACCTCTCGGAGTGTTTGTTAAAATTCGGCAGCGGGTCAGTCGTGAGGCCTGTGTGCGGCCGTGTGTGGGAGGTTGGGCAGGGAGTCTGGGCGCCCATGTGAGCCCTCCAGGGCTGGTCCCGCCCATGCCCTTGCCAAGGCAGCAGCCCCTGCAGCAGGAACTGTGGTTCCTGGGGCATTGGCATGAAGAACTCCCAACTGGGCTGGGTGCTGGAGGCAGAGAGGAACGTGACTGCCCTCAAGGACTCCAGTGATGGGGAAGGTGATTGAAGAAATGTACAGTAGGGTGGGATATGTGCTATATGTGGGAAGGAGTGCTGGTGAATGGGAGCACTGAAGAGGGAATCAGGAGCACTTCCTGGAGGAGGTGACATCTGCACCAACACTTTGTACCAGGCAGTCACGAAATGAGGGAACAGATCCTCTCTAAGGCCAGGCCTTCCTCTAACCCTCAAGAACCAAAGAGGATCTCCAGTTTTCCCTGGCCGTGAGGAAGAAGGGACTCCAGAGCGGTGGTGCTTCTGTCCAAGCCCCTTGCCCCAGTCTAGGAGGGGGTGCGGGGGAAGGGATGGGCAGGGTAAACATTTGCTGGGCAGTTGGGTGGCCTAGGGGTGATGAGCCTAGAAAAGCCACAACTCAGTGGAAGAACGATGTTATTTTCAAATAATGGGAGTGAGGGATGGACTTTTTTGATGACTTCAGTAGAAAGAACTGGGCTTTGTGGGCAGGTGTTGCGATGTTTAACCTGTGGTCTCCTTGTCTATTCTTTCCTGTGCTTTTTACACAGCGTCATGACAGAGTTCACCAACAATGAAATGGTGCGCTCCCATTCTCGGGGTGTCAAGCAGATGCTGGGCAACATGTCAGGGACTTGCAAAAAAGGATTCCAGCCTGGGACACTTGTCCAGCCCTACTGTGGGCCAGGCCTTGGCTAGATGCCGCCTCCTTGAAAGACAGCCAGACCACGTTGTTGTCCCTGAGAGTGTTATGGATGAATTGAGTGCTCCCGAAATTCTTATGTTGAAGCCCTAACCCCAAATGTGACTGTATTTGGAGACGGTGTCTTCGCGATGGTGATTGAGATTAAATGGAGTTATAAGCATGGGGCCCTAATCGGATAGGACTGGTGCCCTTCTAAAAGAGGAAGAGACACCAGAGATCGCTCCCTTCCCAGAGCTCGCAGAGAAGAGGCCATCTGAGGAGTGAGAAGGCAGCTGCCTACAAGCCAGGAAGGGAGCCCTCACCAGAAATGACCCTGACTGCACCTTGGTGTTGGACTTCTAGCCTCCAGAACCATGGGAAAATAAATTTCTACTGTTTAAGCCGTACTTCATAAGGTCAGCCCAAGTGGATTACAGTGGGACTCACAGTTTGGGGAGAGAGATGCTAAGGTGGCTGATTATAATACAGCACGATACAGGACAGAATGCAGTTATGTGTAGGGAAGAGGCACGTGGCTCAGCCAGGTGTGCATCAGGGGAGACTCCCTGGAGGAGGCGGTGGTGCTGTGGCTAGGTGCAGAAGGACGAGGAGGAGCTAGCCGTGAAGATGAGAGAGAGGAAGCAGGGAGGATGTGCCAGGTGGAGGGGACACAATGTAACTGTCCCCTAACTCCCAATGTGACTATATTTGGAGATGCGGCCTTTAACGGGAGCTCAGGGTAAGGAGGGAATGTGTGTGTCGGGGTAGGGGGACAGGCGAGGCCCACTGGCCAGCGAAGGCCCTTTTGTGTCTTTCAGGGAAGGCTGTTTAGAATTCAGTGCTCTCCAGACTCCCTGCCTACTAGAGACTCAGTGATTAGCTTAGGGACTAACTTGCTGTGTGACCTTAGGCAAGTCATTTAACCTCTCTGCACTGCAGTTTTTGCATCTGTAAAATGGGGAGAAGAATCCCTACCCTGCCCGCCTCCCGGATGCTTTGTGGACTCAATAAGCTAACGCCTGTGAAAGCGCTTTGGTGAAAGCCCCACAATCGCATTGTAGAAACGGAAGGTGTGATTATTGTGTAAGCACACTGACTCTGTCGGAGGAGCCTGGAGTCAACTGGAGTCTTGAGGGATGTCAGGGAATTGGCTGCTCTCTGAAGCTTGTCACAGAGACCTGTCTTTTCATTGTACTCCTTTCATATCACGGTTGGCTCAATGAAAGAAGGGGAAAGAATCTTTGATATGTCTAAATATTCCGCTCCCACCAAGACAGGAGGAATTCCGAGGCAGTGCTATTATTAGAGGCTGAGCTGCAGCAGGCGCCTTTGGCGGATCAGAGCTGTCAGCCTGCGTAAACAGCCTCCTGCGTGGCAGAGCTGGCCGGGCTGTTGCAGGCCTTGGCACAGAGTAGGCGCTCCGACCCTGCTGGTTGAGTTGTGGTGACGCTGACCTGGGAGGCAGGAGGACCAGCTTCTAGTCCCGATTCTGCATCCACTTTGCTGGGCAACCCAGGGCAAGTAAAGACAATGTAGTTCTTACTAACAGAGAGGGTTTTTTTTGTTCAGGGAAAAAAAGGTGCTGCATAGTACAGCGGCCTGGGTAGACGGAGAGGCGCCCAAGCACAGGCTGCTGCCCCCTTGGGTGCTTTCAGGCCCCAAAATTTCCTTTTTGGGAAGGGTGCATTAGGGTTTGGTTCTTCCTACACCTTGCATCAGAACCACCCGGGAGTTTGAAAAATCAGATTCCTGGGCACCGCTCCAGGCCTATAGAATCAGAATCTTGGAGGAAGAGACTCGGCACTCTCTTTAATAAGCTCCCAGATGATATGCATGTGAGTGCCCAGCACTCGGTACTCCATGCTCCTGCACTTACAGACCCCTGGACTGGGTCTCTGCCTCGCACGGAGATGCTGAGATTCTGTGAGAACGGGGTGGGGTATGATCCCGTGAATCCAGCCCTTTCTCCGTTTGCCTCCAGGCCCCACTTAGCTCTCCAGGATCCTCTGACTCCTGGGATCTCCAGTCCATGACCTGGGCAGATGGTGGCCAAACACTGGTTCCTGGTCAGCCCCGGCTGGGGAAAGTGTTTTCCATACCAGTCTCACCTAATTACTGTGTTGTTGGTTGGTGAGTGGACACCGACTGGGGAGGGCTTCTGGCAGCTGAAGAATGGGCCACACCAATGCATTTTTAGTGACTCGTCAATGCGCCTTCACTTCACTTCAGAGAGCCTTGGAGGGGCAGGCCCGGAAAAGCGTTGAGATGTCACATAAATATAGCTGCTTGTTTCAAAGGTGAAGAAACGGGCTCAGCAGGGCCAAGACACTTACTGTAACCAGAACTCCTGTCCTGTTGGGTTAACTCTGGTTCATCTGGGACCTGGTTAACTGAAAGCAGGCAGAGCCCAGTCAGGCCCACACAATCTGAGAATATTTTATGTTCTAGTGTGGGCCGACGTTCTGGGGCAGATTATAGTTTGTCCCTGTCGTGGCCCTAGTGGGTACCTCTGAGCAACCCTGTTGTGTTACCAGGCTCACAGAATTCGCTCACTTCTCCAGTGCAGCACCTCACTGTCCCACCAGTTTCTGCCTTCTCTTCCCTCACCATAACAGCTGGCATTCCAGTCAGAGTCAGAGCATGGCTTTCCGCCCTGGCTGCCTCCCAGAATCCCCTGGGGAGCTTTTACAAATCCCCGTGCCCAGGCTGTACCCTTGACCAATTAAACCCTTGTCTCCAGGGGAAAGGCAGGCATCAGTGTGTATTTTTAAAGCTCCCCAGGTGACTTCATTGTGCAGCCAATGGGGAGAATGCTACTCCAGAGCAGTGGGTCTCAACCGGGGGCAGTTTTGCCCCCCAGGGGACATGGCAATGTCTAGAGACATATTTGATTGTTACAACTGGGGAGGTGCTACTGGCATCCAGTGTGTAGAGGCCAGGGATACTGCCAAACATCTTACAATGCACAGGACAGCCCTCACAGCAAGGAGTAATCTGATCCCAAATATCCATAGCACCGAGGCTGAGAAACCCCGCGTCGATGAGATGGGGCTTCTGCCGCGCCTCAGCCTCGTGGTCTCATATCATCGCTTGTGAGCTCTCAGCCCCCTCTGAGTGAAGCCCCTCCCAGAGCAGGGAAAGTTTCCCTGTGGATATGAGCTGCACTCAGCATGTCAGCCACGTGGGTTTTCTGCTATGTCCAATACCAGTCATTGAGACAACTCTGGAAGTCACAACAATCTTAAACATTTACTAGATGGAAGGTGAGGGCAAACTGTTCTAAGACGAAATGGAGTGGGGCAGCAGGCTGTAGTAATACCTAGAGCTGGATACGATTCAGGTGCATAAAATATATACCCCAACATAAAAGCTGATTTTTCTTCCATGTAGGGGAGTCTGTGGGCGGGCAGCCCAGGACTGGAATGACGGTCCATGTGTCAGGGGCTCCACCTCCTCCAGGCTTGCTGCTCCTTCCTCCTCAGCGCGTGCTTCCTGCCAGTGGTCCAAGATGGATGCTGGAGCTCCCGGAAGGACAGCATCAGGACTGGAGGAAGCACCTAGCACTCCTGAATCTTGTTTGGCCCTCACGACAACCCTTTGAGGAATACAGAGCGGGCGTTATCTATCTCCACTTTACGGATGACGAAACTGAGGCTTGGGGACTTTGAGTATGTGCCCAGAGCTAGGACTCGCATTCAGGGCTTGCAGCTCTCCGAATGGTGATCTTTCTCCAGCGGAGTATTGAGGGGAGCCACACATTGCTCAGATGAGCCTTATGCATCTCAGCTCTGCGTGAATTTTTCTGATCCCTTTGAGGCAGGCCCTAAACATAAGGTGTTTACACTCTGAGTTATCCTACATCATGGCTAGAATGACCTAAGACAGTGGTTCTCAAAACATCTCGGACCAGCAGCATCAGCATCATCTGGGAGCTTGTCAGAAATGAAAATTCTTGGGTCCTGTCCCAGATGTGCTGAATCAGAAACTTTCAGGGTGAGGCTCAGGGATCTCTGTTTAGCAAAGCCTCCAAAGGATTCTGACACTCTACCCTCTGAAGTTTGAGAAGCCCAGGTGTAAGAGATCTTGGAGCCATTTCGCAAACCCTGGTCCGAGAGACATGGTGTGAATCACCAGAGGCTGTGGTCAGTCAGACACAGGACAGAGCTGGAATCCCGGATTCCTGCCCCTGTAGAGCCTTTAACATCCAGGACTCTAGGCTAGGGCTGGGTGAAAGGGGCCTATAGCGTTGCTCAGCTGCTGTAACAAAGAGGCTCCAGGACTCAGTAATTAAAAGAGTAACGTCTAGGGTGGGCCTCTGGGTGGATGGCAGCTCTGCCTCTCACAGTCTCTCAGGCACTCTCCATCTGGTTTTCTCCCAGCTCATAGGACATTACTTGCATCTATCTGGGGAAGAACTCAGAGTGTGCTTAATGTGCTAGACTGGAAGTGGCACACATCACTTTCACACACCTTCCAGAACTTAGTCATGTGCAAGGGAGGCTGGGAAGTGTCATCCAGCCAGCCATTTGCGTGCCAGCTGCCTTCCTGCTGCAGCTGCCCACTCTCCTGCTCATTACTGTGTTCTGGCCGCAGATCTTCTCTCAGTCCATCGAGGGCCCAAGCTCTTCCTACCTCAGGCCTTTGTGGATTCTGCTCCCTCTGCCTGAAATGCTTTGCCCCGCTTGGCATGGTTTGTTCTTCTTCTGGCACCCTCACGGACCCGCCCCCTGAGCAGTAAGTGTTCTCCTCATTATCTCTGTCTTAACCAGTTGTTTGTTCCCTTCATTACCATCCAACTTGAATTTGTGTCTTTGTCTGATTACTAAACACTTTTAGGCCTGTCTAGCCCACTGGCTCTAACTTAGCGCCATCAGTATCACCAGGGTACTTGTTAGAAATGCAAATTCCCCAGCTCCACTCCTGGCCTACTGAATCAGAAAGTCAAGAAATAGTGTCTTAAGGGTGGAATCCGGAAGTCTTCAGGTTTATCTGGCCCATCAAAGCCTCTGTATCGGGTGCCACCATGCCCTACTGTCGCTGCTCTGTGATGAGCAATGTGGAGAGTGAGTGGGGTCCGGTGTGAATGTGGGAGCATGCAGAGTTGGGGGGTGGGGGCGAGATGCAGCAACCACAGGGAGCGTGCATGGCCACAGGGGACAGGGGCTGTGGGACGTTAGGAGGGTTACGAGGGTGGAAGAGACGGCCTGTCAGCCCGGGGAGACCACAAACTTTGGGTCCAATGACTCGAGCTGAAGTGCTGGTGCTCCCAGGGCTGGCTGGGCAGCCGGGGGTGGGCCCTCTTTCCCGGCCTCAGTTGATGTGTCTCTAAGATGGGTGAGAGTGATGCTTCACAGTCTGTCTGGTCAAAGGAAACAATGTGTGAAGCGTTAGAACAATGAGACGCCTAATAGTACATTTTCTTGAGAACCTACTGTGTGCCAGGCCTGGGCCAAGTACTATAATGCACCACGTGATTTCATCTTCACATCAGCTCTAAAGTTTCTAAATTACCCCCAATCTGCAGATGAGGAAACTGAGGCACAGAGCTTGTGTGACCCTTGCTGAGGGGTGACACCAAAGCAGTAGCTAGCCGGGCTGGGCAGAGGCGAGGGGACAGTAGCACTCTTGTTCTGACAGTGGGCCGTAGTGCATTCCTGTGTGACTGCCCTGCACAGCCAGCCAGGACAGCAAGGAGAGGCGGCCGCGTGGGCCTTTGTCGTGCCTGCTCCTCCATCCTGCTGGGATCATTCGGGCTGCGGGCTTGAAGAGTGCTTGTTAAGTGGGGTCCAACCCAGTTAGGAGAGAACCTTTTCACTCTAGCCTCCCAGGGAGGTCATTCTGTACAGTGGAGTGGGAAATGGTTCTGCCCTCACCAGGCCTGGTCCTACCTGCCTCACCGCATCAGCCATGCCACCCTGGACAAGGCCCGCCTGGCTCTGGGCGTGCACTGCTCCCTCAAACCTGTGCAGGGCCGTGCCCTCCGCAACCAGGGTCAGGTGCGCAGAGGCGACAGAGCTCCTGCTGTTAGTAGGCGCTCCACTAGAAGTTCTTCATTGCTCGCGTTCATTCGTTTGCACTGTCCGCAGTATGCTCACCACCCGTGATTACAGATGAGGCCGCGGACCGGCCCCTACGGCTCTGTGAAGTGCTTAGACACACCACTAATTAATATAGATTAATATGAATGCAAACTCCTGGGGGTGGCTGCCTGGAGTGAGCTATGTGGTGGTATGGGGTGTGGGGGCTGCAGGGAGGCTTCCAGGAGGAGGTGACATTTACGGAGCATCTTAAAGAACCTGGCCCCCCCCATTCTCACCTAAGTCTCCCGATATTCTCACACACCCGTGCACACAGACACAGCACCCAAAACAGCCTAGCCCCCGTGCCAGCGCCGGGAGGCTACCTGTACCGAGGGCTTCCTAGGCCCTCGCAACGGCTGTCGAAACAGCTTGGGGGTCAAATCCAACTCAGGTTGGATTTTGTTTAGCTCACAGGGTTTAAAAAACTCTGAACTAGCTACCCATGATTTAAAATCAGAAAATGGTATAGTAAAAATGCAGTATTTTTGCCTTCCCTAGAAAAATGGGAATTCCCTCCAGCAAATAGCCCATGGCTGGGAGCTGAGTACGGGTCGTCCCCTTTCATAGACGTAGAGTCTGCCCGGCTCTGAGATGCCTGACTTGGAGACCTCCGGTGTCTCTCCCTGGCTCCTGTGGAATTGCCCACGAGGGGCCGGAAAAGGCCGCTGGTCCTTTCTGTCCCTCTCGAGGGAACTCCTCAGAATGGGAGTGGGAGTGACATTTGGAGAAGAGGTAAAGCTTACAAATGTTGGTGTTTATTATAAAATGACTTGTGACACACTCCCTCCTGAGTGGGACATCTCGTGTGGTGTGACACCAGGGCTTGCAGCCCAAAACATCGCCACAAGCCATGTTAGGTCCTGCCTCTTGCTGGTGTTTTGGGGAATGTTAGAGCTCAGTGCAGGCTCCTTTCAAACAGTCTGGGGGAGAGTAGCCTGGCCTGCAGGGCAACAGTGTCCACGGAGAGGACACAGGTGCTGTGCTGTCACAGCACCCACGTGCCTGAAAACGCGTAAAGCCCTTACTAGAACGAGAGCTCTCAGGTTGCTGATGGGTATTTTTTTAGTCCCAGATTTTTTCACTCTCCCCAAATCAGGCAGCAGCTCCCTGCTTTCTGTCCTCACAGGTAGTTGTAGCCAGGACGAAGGAGGAGTTGTCTGGAAGACAATTCTGTCCCTGGCTTTCCTTTCCCAAATCACCTTGAGGCAATAATGCTGGGAGGTGGGAAGAGGAAGGGGGAGGATGGGAGAGCCCCGAGGGAAACAGGAAAAGAGAGGAGGGGAGCTCCCGGTTCCCAGGAGGTGTCTCCAGAGGAGAGTTGAGAGTGGCTGCTGACTTTGCAGGCAGGGGTCCTGCCTCTCCCTGCAGAGGCCCCAGGAGGAACGGCTGGGTGGTTATCAGCCTCCCCGAAGGGTTCTGACCCCAATGTGGGACAGAGGCAGAGTGCAGGGCACCGCAGGGACCAAGGCTGCGGACAGTGGCTGCGTCTGCAGCATGCAGAGCTGCCGAGGCTGGAGGCGTTCCTCAAGCCTGCATCTGTGTAAAACCCAGGGAACTTTGCATAATTTTTGCCTGAGAGGAAGAACTCCTGGTCATGAATGACTAGCATTACATTTCTGTCCAGCAAGATCAGGACTCCAGAATTCAAAATTAAAATGATTTATAGAAAAGGCTAAATGTGATTCTTTCTATAAACTTGAGTTCGGGGACTGAGGTTCTTGTCCTCAGAATAGATAGGAAAGCAGGTCAGTGCCAGAATCATATGACAGGTGGTCAGAAATGGCCAATGCGTACCATCTGGAGGGCCAACTCAGATTAACTGGGAGGGGCTATCTAGGGCTCTGTGTTGAGAAGGATTCTGAGGCAGAGTCTTTGATCTGGGGGAAAGCAAACCTTCATTGATTAATGGGCTGTAGCATATATGCAATTTTTTATCTTGTTTCACTCTTTCATTTTATAAATGAGGACACTCACGCTCAGAGGGTTAAGCTTTTGCCTAAAGTTGGGGCAAAGCTATAGCCAAGGGCTTGTGAGGCCACCGCTCTTTAATTGACAATTCACTGGGCAATTTTTGTTTCATTACTCATGCCAGGCTCTGTGTTAGGTGGCGGGGCAGTTAGAAAGAGTATGAGTGATATTGAAAACGTCCTATTAACTGCCTACCAGAGTATGTCTAATCCTCCCGAGAATACTGAGTGGCCAGTCTTTCTGTGGGTCGGGGCGTGGTAACTGTGTCAGCGGACAACCTCACCATTTCCTGTCACAGTTCAGCACACTGTTCCACAGCTGGGGCCTCCTGACTGTCAATCAGGGACCCAGGTTCTCCCCATCTTGTAGCTCTGCCCTCTCCCAGGCCTCACTATTCTCTGCTGACAGTTGGGGAAGCGAGAGCAAGTGTGGAGGACTATGTGCCGCATTCCTGGGCCAGCTGGGGCGTGTCACTTCCACCTGCAGTCCACTGGCCAGGACTCAGCCACCTGGCTGAGGGACAACCTCAAGGGACACTGGGAATGTTGGTTGGATGTGTGGAGATGGGAAAGGAAAAGGAGGTTTACGGTAGATTTGTTGTCCCATTTTAAAGAGGAAAAGTCTGAGACTCAGATTTCAGTAGGTTGCCTAAGGTCAGCCAGCTGGTAAGAGGCAGAGTCAGGATTTGTATTAGTTTGCAAGGGCTGCCATCACAAGGTACCCCAAACTGGGGGCCTTAAACAACAGACACGTGTTGTCTCAGAGGCTGCAGTTCCGAAATCAAGGCCGGCCTCCAGACTGTGAGACACACGCCTGTTGCTGCAGGCTCGGCTCCTTCCGAGGAGGCCCGGCTTCGTACCTCCCCAGGTCCTGGCAGCTCAGGCATTCCTGCGCCTGCAGGTCCTGAGAAGGGTGCCAGGGGCCTGCCTAGAGAGCTCTGGGAGCTTCTGGAGAGGGTCCGGTTTAAGCTGGGCATAGAGGTGGGGTCAGGGGTCCTCCAGGTGGAGGAACGGGAAGGGAATTCTAGACAGGCCTGATGTAAGTCTGCATTCATGTGCTACCCCACGGCACGCACTAAAAGAACAACCTACATTTCTTTTTAGACATCCTAGAATTAAGCTGTGGCACTAATTGAGACAATCTTCCTCTCTTGAGTCTAAATTGCCAAGGCCTGACTGCCCAGTTAGAGGCAAACAACAAATATGTATTGAGAACCATTTTGTTATAGGCAATATGCTATCCTCTGGGGACTTGCTCCCTAGGAGCTTACACTCAGGTAAGCAGATGGAGAAAAGATAACTAATGAAATTAGAGTAAGAAACTTATATCATAAGTGTGAAATGAGTGGGAGAGACAGAAACCTTATAGCCATTTATAGGAGAGAGATGGTGCAGGGGCTGGAGCAATCATGGAAGTCTTCCTGGTGGAGGAGGACTCTGGGTTGAGATTTGACAGAGGGCTTGGCTGTGTCTAGAGAGGAGATGGAAATGGGATTTTAGACAAGGGGAATAGCATAGTTAGGACTGCTGGAAACTAGGCTGGGGTAGGAGAATGGGAGAGCCTTGAGTGCCAGCCTGAGAGGTTGGATTTCATGCCATCTGAAGGCCCAGCTGCTGACATTGTCCTGCCAGTGGGAAGATTGCGTGTGAGGCCCCACCACTGGAGGAGCACTGGGTTTGGCTAGCACTGTGACATGTCCTGAAGATGTACACCCCGGGGCCTGCGCGACCGTCAGGGGTTGATGTGAATGCCCCCACCTTCCGAACTCTGAGACAGATGCCATGAAGTGACCTCTAGGACCTCGACTTGAGTGACTGGATAAGAGCAGAGCCCCAAAAGCAGGCGATTGTTGTTCTTGCCACAAAGGGCACCCTGGGAGGGCAGCCCTGCTAAGATCCAGCCCAGTGTCTCCCTGTGGGGCCTGGGGATGGTGGTGGCACTGGCCGCAGCCCCAAATTCACAGTTATTAAGTTAAATGACCACTTCTACAGTTCGCAGTGCAGCACCAACCCTCGGCTGGTTCTCCAACCTTGCTGGGGCTGGCTTTTATCCCTTGGCGCCACCTCGCCTTCCTCCCTAGCCTTCAGAGGGTGGAAGGCGTACCCTCCCGCATTGGCTGGGACAGGAAAAGGCCCACCTCTAGGGGAGTGGGGAGAGGGGTTAAGACAGTGCCCACAGAGAGTCTACCCGACCCGGGGGCCCGAGAGCGAGGTCCAGGGGCTGTGGGAGGATCCTGGCCTGGGCTGTGGGAACCCTGGCTCTGGTCCTGGCCTAGGACCAGTTCACTGAGGACCTTGGACCCAGCATTTCTCTCTGGGCCTCAGTTTCCTCTCGAACAAACGGGGAAATGATGTCTATTGTGGGGATCAAATGTTTTGATATTAGATAAGAAAGAGCTTTCAAATGTTCTGTCTTTTGACTGTTTTGGAAAATTTATAAGCAACAAAATTCTAGTCTTTCTAAACAAACTTAGGAAGGAGTGGGTGATGGTGGCCAGCAGCCCTCCTCCCCACAACAAGGAGTCCCTGAAACAGACAGCCTCTGATCCCGCCCCATTTGTGTACTGGTTTACAGATCTTTAATTATATGATCAAGGACTGGAAACAGTATAACCAGTCAGCCATTGCCAGTTAAAGAAGTTTCCATAAGGGGCCGGCCCAGTGGCCGAGTGGTTAAGTTTGCGCGCTCTGCTTCTGGGGCCCAGAGTTTCACCGGTTCCAATCCTGGGGGCAGACATGGCACTGCTCATCAAGCCATGCTGAGGTGGCGTCCCACATACCACAACCTTAAGGATCCACAACTGAAATATACAATTATATACCCGGGGCTTTGGGGAGAAGAAGAAGAAGAAAAAAAAGAAGATTGGCAACAGATGTTAGCTCAGGTGCCAATCTTTAAAAAACCCCAAAAAGACCAGAAGTCACCATAAATCAGGACTTGGGCCTTCTAGGCTGACGTTGATGCCAGCAGGAGTGCTAGTCCCCGCGAACCTTTCCAGGATCACACTTACCGGGTGAATGTTCCCACTCCGCCAGGAAGGCTGGCTCCTGGAAGGCCCAGCTCCTCCGGGAGGCCCCTGCTTTCTCCAGAGGCCACTCTGCTTATGTCTCTGCACAGGTGGTGTTTGCTAGGGTGTCTGTGTCCTTCCCAGACTGTGGACGCCTCTGATTTGGGGACTGCATCATTGCTGTGTCCCCAGAACCTGGCACAGGGCCTGGCAGGAGCGAGTGTTCAGAGAACAAGCAAGAAATGGAAATCCTCGCGGAGCCCCTACCTTGTCCAGCAGCGTCAGGCACTGTGAGGGTACTGAGGACTGGTCTGGGCATTGCCCCAAACGTATTCCCAGGAGGAAAACCGAGTCAATGGGTCGACGTGGTCAACGGGGTTGAGCTGTGTGGACAAAGGGACTGTGAGAAGGGGAGGAGGGGTTCTTGGGGAGGGGCACTTGGCCTGTGCCTTGGGGATGGATAGGCGTTAGGCAGGCAGCAGGGGAAGAATGGGGCATTCCAGGGGAGTGACAAGCCTTCCTCAGCGCCCGGGGAGGGCAGGGTCTCTAGGAGGCATGTGCCATCCTATCCTCCCCGTAGCGGTTTGTAGACCATCTTATCTCCATTTTACAGACAAGTAACTCAGGCATTGCCAGGTTAGGTGATTTTTCATGGTCACACACAGAGCTGAGTTTGAGCTCGGGTGTGTCTAAGGCCCCAGGCCGGGCTCCTGTGCAGGCCAGGACCACAGGTCAGGGCAGAGGAGGGAGTGGATGTGGTTGGCAAGCAGCAGGGAGACCAGGGGAAGAGACAGGCCAGGGACACTATGGGGCCTCGCCCTGCCTTCCCCAGCCTTCACATGGCCCTGTGACTTCCAGGCCAATGGGCTGGATCTTGCTCCCCACTGGGCGGATGAGAAAACTGCGGCTCAGAAAGAGAGTGTGCTTTGCTGCTCTGTGGAAGATCGCTTAGGATGGGCACTGACAGAACGGGGGTGTCTCCCCTAGAATGCCAGCTCAGAGAGGGTGGAGACTTGCTCCCCACCATACCTGCTGGGCCAGAATGGTGCCTGGCTCACAGCAAGGCCTCGGTAAATGTCTGTAGAATGAACAAATGAACTAACGAATGAACGAATGTGGGAGCCACTCAAGCATTGCATGTGCATGTGTGTGTGTGTAAAGTTGGCAGTGTGCCTTTAGGTTAAGACCTGGATGACCTTAACAGTTCTAGAAAGGGCCCTTTCTCCACCCACAGCACAGAGAGAGCCACAGGGAGTGAATGTGGGAAGGCCTTGCTCTGCCTTGGGAACTGTACCAGGCCCCGGGACAAACCTTCACTTTCCAATCAGTGTTGTTGGGAATGGGGCAGCAGTGTCCTAGGTCCTGGGGATACAGCAGTGAATGAGACAGTCAAGATCTCTGTCCTCAGGAAGCTGATTGCCTACTTGGGGAGCAAGAGAATAAATCAGAAAGCAGAAAACAGAGGTGTGAGAATGAGTTTAGTGACAATTGCTGTGACGACAATAAAGAAGGGTAAGATTGATCAGTCTGGGGGATGTTTTAGAAAGGGGGGCGAAGGGAAGGCCTCTCCTGGCACATACCATTTGATCTGAGTCCTGCTGGTACAAATAGGCGAAGTGGGGAAGATCTGGAGGAAGAGCATTTCAGGTAGAGCAACTGCATGTGCAAAGGTCCTGGGGCAGGTAGGGACTTGCATTCTGGAGGAATATAAGGAAGCTGCTATGGCTGGAGCCCAGTGAGTGATCAAGGGAGGGAGTGGGAGGAGCAGAGGAGGCAGGTAGGTGGCGTCCATCATGCAGGGCTGTGTGAGGGCAAGGTGATCAGAGCTTGTGTAAATGTGACAGGAGGGTTTTGGGCAGGCCAATCATAACGTTCTCATATTTGAGTGTTGAAAAGATAAGAAAATCCACTAATGAATGACGTAAGGGTGATGAACGCTATGAGGAAGAAGTAAAGAATGTCATGGCAGTGATTGTGGGAGACTTGGCTCCATCAGAGGAAGTGACGCTGAGTTGAGATCTCGAGGCGCCTAGGCAGGGACACTTGGGTGCAGCATTCCTGCAGGAAGTGGGGCAGTGCGGCCCAACCGACCCAGTGAGGGATGCATCCTGGGAGATTGCAGGATGGTCAGAAGGCAGATTGGCCAGGACCTCTTGCCATGCTCAGGAGAGTTATTGGCCTGGGGAGCCTTGGAAGGGCCAAGAGGAGGAGGGACTAGTTGGCTGCTGGGGGGAACGCGGCAGGGGCAGGTGTGGCAGCAGGGAAGCAGCGAGGAGGCCCGCTGGAGTCCGGAGCCAGGGGCGGAAGCGAGGGCGCACAAATGCAGGCAGATCAGAGGGCTTCCTGGGATCTAGTTGGTTCCATGAGCTTCCTAAGGAGAAAGGGGGACACTCTGGCAGAGGGAAGGAGACCAGTAGTGGGTTGAATGATGTCCTTGCCACAAAAGTTACGTCTACCTGCAACCTCAGAATGCGATCTTCTTTGGAATGAGGGTCTTTGCAGATGTAGCTAAGGTAAGGATCTCAAGACCAGACCACCCTGGATTAGGCTGGGCCCTAAATCCAATGACAAGTGTCCTCATAAGAGACAGAAAAGACCCCAGAAACAGGAAGAAGGCGATGTGAAGACAGAGGCAGAGACTGGAGTGACGCAGCCACAAGCCAACGAATGCCAGGAGCTGGAGGAGGCAAGGAAGGGTCTCCCTCTAGAGCCTGCAAGGGCACGGGCACTGCTGACGCTGGTTTCAGACTTCAGGCCCCAGAACTGGGGGAGAATGCATTTCTGTTGTTTTAAGTCCCAAGTTTGTGGTCATTTGCTGCAGCAGCTCTAAGACAATGTCCAAGAAGAAACCCCAAGTGATCTTCAAACAGCGACAACCCCCAGCTTGGACCCCTTTGAAGAGCTCTGCTCTGTTCCTGTTTGCTGTGCTCCCTCCCATCCCCTCATCCATATCCGAATGCGATTGAATTTTCTAGCTCGGGTTACTAAGCTTTCAGATCTGGGGACTGTGGCCATTAATCAGCTGTCACGGATGTCGTAAACAAGGGGCTTTAGGAGCTGTGTTTGCTTTTCAGGCTGATCATACTTGGAGGTGAAGCTGGCAGAGCCGTACATAATGCATGCATTTTAATGGGCGGCACTCTACAGCCCTCTTTAGTTGGAATGATTCGTTTTAATGTTCAAAATAAATATCAGAGACAATTTGCCAACAAAGCTGATTTTCTCCGCCCTCCATTAACTTAATCTTTATACCTCAGCCTAATGACAGAGGGGCTGTGGGGCGGGAGGGGGACTTCATGTTGCAAGTAAGTGGGGAGAAGCCGTCAGGATGGTCACGAGCCAATGGGTGACCGCACGCCCCAGTTTGTTCGAGAAGTCCTGCGTTAAGCCCAGTGTCCTGGAGTAATTATTCTGAGATCGGAGGAAGAGGTGTTGCAAATATCTGACTATTTTTGACCTACGAGACAGCAATTTCATATGGTTTAATCCAAACATAGAAAAGTTTTCTGGTTTGTATGATAAATGATATCTCATGTTACATATGCCCTTTATAGATGGGGAAACTGAGGCTCAGAGAGCTGAGGAGCATTGCCTGGGGCCACCGAGCTTCATAGAGGCCAAGCTCCAGGCTCCCTGGCCGCCCTGTGCTCCTGTTCCCAACCCCAGTGAGTTTATCTTGGACTGGGTCCAAACTGTACCTGCCCCCCAGCCCCTGGCCTCAGCTTGTCCAGTTCCTGCCAACAGCCCTGAGGGCTGCTTGCTGCCCCCTTGAAAGGCAAACCTCAGAGGCACATCTTGTTCCTGTCCCGGCTTCCTGGTGTGATGACTCCTGAGGAATGGTCAGCAAACCCGTGCCCATCCTGGCCATGGAACCACTGTCCACTCCTGTCAGTTTTAATCACCCATAACGCGTAACCGTGGAAATTAGGAGCACATAATGACCATTTGTTAGTTTGATTATTGACACATAATTGGAGTAAGGTACCATCCCTGCCTCCTTGAGGCCTGCTGAGGGCAGGATGGGGGACAGGATGAATGCCCCTCAACATGTGCAGGCTGATTCTTTCAATGCCCTTATTTATGTCCTTGTGTAATTGCTGATGGGTGATGCAGGAATTCAGAAAAGGAGGAGGTCTGAGCATGAGCTGGGCAGCTCAGGGTGTGGGATTTGCTGAACAAAGCTGATTTAAACTCAAAAGTTACCTTGCAAAACAGAGAAGTGTCTTCTCCTCCTGCAGCCCCCAGGGAAATGCATGTCTGCTTGACAGTGGGTGTGCCTGTGTCGGGGTGGGTGAGAATGGTTTCTGGAGAGTTCTGCTCTGGGAGCTGCTGTGGCTGGGGACACAGAGGGCAGCAGCCTCAGCCCCGCCCTGCCCATCTGTCCAGAGCGAGGACAGACCTTTGCATCTCCTACTGGGGAGGTATATCCCTCTTCCAGACTGAGCTGCAAAGGAAAGAACATGAGCTTCAGAGTCATTTATACTTTCCTCTATTCATTTAATAAATACGGTGTCCTTAAGTGTCAGATGTTATGCTAAGTATCAGGATAAATTCACCTAAAAGTCCAGGTTTCTGGCTTTCTGGAAAAATCGTAAGTTCTGGCTCATGGCTCTACATTCCTGCCTTGCAGCCGTCGGTGTGTGCTGGGCTGTGGCCACCCTCTCTAGCGTCACCTTTGTCTAGCCACTGTCACCCCTCTAGGTAGCCTGCTTGGCTCCTGCAGGCACTTGACTTTGAGAAGCCTAGTTTAGTCTCTGCTTCTTGTCCCCAAACAGAGCACACAGTAGGTGGCAAAGAAATTCTTGCTCTTTGTTGCACAAAAGTGACGCTAGATGGTTCCCCTTCAAAGGTCCTGGACTTCCTTCAAACATTTCCATAGCTTGCTCCAAGTTCCAGGGGAGAACAAGTCCCTCCTCCAGGGAACCCAGATCAGGGGGGGACCCTGATGGACCAACACACACTTCAGGGACTCTTGGAGAGATGAGTACCCAGCTCTAAGAGCACAAGCCTTGGCGAGACTGCAAACTCGCCCAACCATTTGGAGGGCGATCTGGCCACATCTATCAAAATTTGAAAAGCCCATGCCCTTGGCCCAGCTGTCCCAGGGCCATATTCCACAGGTGTGTTTGCAAAAGTGTGCTGAGATATGGCTGCAAGGCAGAGTGTTACAGAAATGTTTGTAACAGCAACTAGAAACCACCAAACGTTCATCAGGGGGCTGGGTATGTAAGATGCGGGGCTTCCATGCCAAGCGGCTACAGGAGAGGATGGGTAAGTGTTTTTGTGCTGATATGGAGAGATCCAGAGATGCATTTTCAGCAAAATAAAGCAAGGAGCAGAGTAGCGTGTGTATGAACACATTTGTGTGTATAAAAAACGGTGGATGAAGGCATGGCCTTTGCCACAGCCCGCTGGGTAGGAGTTCCTGCTCTGGGGCTTACCAGCAGAGTGGTTTGGCTGTGTGACTTGGGAAAGTCACTTAACCTCTTCGAGTTATTTACCTTAGCTATAAAATGGAGCTAACAATAGCATCTGATTACAGAGTTGTGAGAATTCAGCTGAGTTGGGCCCAGAGGAAGTCCTCATTGACTATTATTATTACTGTATATGCTTATATAATTGTTGGTTTTTTTTTTTTTTTCTGGAAGAACACGCAAAATGTTAGCAGGGGCTAGTTTGGGTATTGATGGGGGTCTGTGTGGCAGAGGAGACTTCTTTTTTATTTTATACCTTTTGGAATACTTCAAAATTTTTATCAGAGGCAGTTGTTACTTTTATTTCAAAATCAGTTAACACACACACACACACACACATCCCACAGGGAAGGAAACTATTTCTTTCTGGAGTGAAACAGGAGATGGGAAAGTTAACTGAAGAGGTTATGTTGGAGCTGGACCTTAAAAGATCATCCAGGCAAAGAAAAGGGCCAGAGGTTGGGCATTCTGAGTAGAAAAACTGGCATGTGCAAATGCCCTGAGGTAGAAAAGATCCTAGGGAGCAGTGAGGAGTCAGGTTTCAAAGTCACAGAGGAGCAGCTAGGAATGAGGCTGGAGGCGTGAGCATCCTTAAAAGTGCTTGTGGATGGGGCCTAGGCCTCATGTACTCAAACTCAGGCATGCTCTCAGGTGATGGAGAATAGATGATATGCTTTTAGCTGAATATGGGAATGCAACATTCCCATTTCCCAGATAAGAAAACTGAGGTACAGAGAAATGAAGTGATTTGTCCAAAATCACACATGAAGTTAGGGGCACAGAGGACCTCTTGACTTCTGGTGTCGTCTTGTTCTGCTTCATTGGTCTCTCCACACAGTGTCTCAGTGTAAGGTTTGGGAAACTGAGGTTCAGGGAGAAGATTACTTGTTCGTTTCCATATAATTTATATAATCCTCGGTTAGCCATTAGCTCTAGGAAGGCAGGAATCATGACTGTTTTGTGGATTAGGCAGGCCCCGAGGTCCAAGGCAGTGTCTGGTACAGAGTAGGCACATAGTAAATGTCTGTTGGATGCATGAATAAATAAGGTCACGTGGGAAGTCAGGGGCACCCGGAACAGGACCCCAGGCCTCTGGGCCCCAGGCTGGGCTCCGTCCATCGCACCAGGAAACCGAGACACTCGGGCCTGGAAGGCAGCTTGAGCATTCTTGGGGGTTGAATTATCCCACCCCTCCTCCAAAAAAAAAGGATGTGTTGAAGTCCTAACTCCCTAAAAACTGGCGAAGTCCTACGTCTCCTTACCTGGCGCAGTGTGGACTTATGGTCTTTCAGATGCGATCAAGTTACCACGCGGTCGCATTGGATTAGGGTGAGGCCATACTGGATTAGGATTAGGATGGGCCCTAAGTCTGATGACAGGTGTCTCTATAAGGAGAGAGAGATTTGAAGATACAGGAGACACAGGGAAGAATTCCAGGCGAAGAAGGAGGCAGCCATTGGAGTGATACTGCCAGAGCCCAGGATTGTCGGTAACCACCAGAAGCTGGAAGAGGCAAAGAAAGATTCTTCCCTAGAGCCTTTGGAGGGAGCGAAGCCCTGCTGATGCCTTGATTTCAGACTTCCGGCCTCCAGAACTGTGAAAGAATTAAATTTCTGTTGTTCTAAACCACCCAGTTTGTAATACTTTGTTATGGCAGCTCCAGGAAACTAATATGGACACCTGAGAGCATTGCTTGGGTCTTGTGCTCTGTGTTGCCCTCTGTGCATCAATGAATGAATGCATGCATTAATGAGGTGATCTGGCCAAGCCCTTTCACAAAGACCAGAGAGGGCAAGAACTTGGACAAGGCTGCACAGCTCGTGGGCCCAGGGCCAGCTCATGGCAGGGTCTCAGGAAATGTCAGCTGCATGAACAATACAGTCATCCTGCCTGACTCAGGGCTCTGGGCCAGCCCTCCTCTGTGGGACCCCTTCCCTCCCTACCAAACCACATGTAGCTGGCTGGGATGGAGGGGGCCTGAGAGAGATGACATCTCACATTTGCAGGGATCAGGGCATCTTTCCAAGCCACTGTTGGGTTGGTTATATCACTCACTGTGGCCCCCATGGATGACACTAATGGTGTCCCCAGCGGCTTGCAGCCAGCTTGTTCCCACACCTTCACTGAAGCTCACACAGGCACGTGGGCCACACAGAGCCCCTGGGAACCCCTATTTCTCTTTCCCGAGGTGAGAGGCCCTGGCAAGGGTTTGAGTCCTGATGCTGCATGTGTTGGCTGTGTACCCTTGGGCCAGTCCCTTCCCTTTTCCGTGCCTCGATTTCCGCCTCTCCACCTATGAGCTACCATACTGCTTTCGGAGTGGGAGGCAGGACAGTGAGATGGAGGAGAGCAGGATGTGGAACCTCCCTGCCTGGACCAAAATCCTGCTTCCCCTTGACCAGCTGTTGACCTGGGGCCAGATCGCTCACCTCTCTGAGACTTGGTCCCCTCCCTGTCAGATGAAGCAGGTAATCCTGCCTCCCTCTAGTACCTGGCACAGCGCCCAGTGTGTAAATGTTTCGGAAGCATGGCCATTGCTTTTATCTTTCCAGAATCGTTATCCCCACCGTGGCCCCAGGAGGGCCAAAGATAAAGCATTTTTTGTGTAGCTGGAAAATCCTATCTCTGAGCTTTTGCACATGCTGTCTCCTTTGTCTGCAATGCCCTCCCACAGCCGCTCTGCATTAGAGATCCACCTGTGCACCCTTCAAGGCTCAGCCCCGCTGGCCTGCTCTGTTTCTTGCATGTTCTTTCCTCTGGGTGCTCCCTGAGGGTCTTGTACCCTATGGTGCAGCCCTTCCTCTGCTGAATCCCAACTGCTTGCTCCCCCCAACTCCAGCGGCCACACCCTCTCTCTCTGCCTCTCGGACGGCACAGCTGGATCCGTGTCTCTCCCCAGCTTTAGTTCCTTTGAGGGCACCCAGTGCCCAGACCACACCCTTTACCTCTTCAGCCCCACGAGGTGACCGGCTCCCTTCTTCAGGGACAGAGAACCCAGGCTAAGAGGCGAAATGCCTGGGTTCAATTCTCAGCTCTGCTGCTCCCCACCTCTGTCACCTGGGGCAAGCGACTTTCTGTCTCTGAGCCTCAGCGCACTCGTCTGTGCAATGGAGATGCAAATGGCATCTGCCTGGCAGAGTTGTCGTGGAGGTCCTGTGAGTTGCTGTCTGAAGGTGGCTTCTCCTCAGGGCTGAGAGTTAGCTGCTGTTGTTACTGTTGCTGCTGTGGTTATCAGCTCTCCTGAGGCCACAGAGCAAATAGGGAAGAGGGGTATCCTGGCTGGAATGCATTGCCTGATGCCCAAGTTCTGCCAGTTTGCCCCTGCTGGCCTCCCTTCCACCTCTGAGGACAGCCCAGCAGCCAGATTACAGAATGCAGCATGTGCTGGGATTTCCCGAGGAGAAGGAGACCCAGTGGGAGTCGGCAAGGCCCTTTTCTCCTTCGGAGGTGGCTCTGGAGAAGGGGCAGGGGAGTGGTGGTGACATTGGAACAACAGAGCCTTCTCTTTTCTGTGAGGGACCTTGGTATTGTGACTTGCTTCTGCACTGCCTTCCGGTGTCTCACTTGGCAGATCTGTTCTCTGGGGATGGCATAGGACTGGCTGGCTCCCTGAGTTCCCTTCTCTCTGGGGAGCTCCTGGGAATGGGACGTCTGCTCCCTCAAGAGGTCACAGCAATGGGTGGCAGAGAGGAGCTGGCCTGGGAACCAGGGAGCCTCCGACCCCAACACTGCCCCCAGCTTGCTGTGCCACCTCGGGTGCAGTGCCTCACCTCTCTGAGTTTCAAGTTTCTTTACTTGCAAAACAAAGGGCTTGGATTCCAGCTCCAAGAAACTATGAAAATTCTTCTTGTCTTCACCAGGAAAAGAAAATGGAGTCTTTCATTCAAAGCATTGCTGCTGTTATTGTTTCTGTGTGTGTATGTTTGTCTGGAATGCCGCTCTCTCTCTTTTGCTCAGAGAGGGCTCGCTTCAGGTATGCATTCTTCCTCCAGGATGCCTTCCCTGACCACCCTCCCCGGCTGAGTCTGGTACCTTCCTCTGGGTACCCATAACCCTGGGCTTCCCTCTATCCATCTCTCTGTGGTGCAACTGGCTCTGCCCTGGATTGGGAGCATCTGGGGGCGGGTGCTGGGTGTCCTGCATCTTGGAATTTCCATCCCTACTACAGAACCTGGTCAGAGAGGACCTCAGTCAATATTAGTTGAATTGCCCTAACATTAGACAGCTGGAGAGGATTCTGGACTTTCAGATCAGGGCAATCTCCTGGGGGCAGGGGGAGTGGAAGACCCCCCTGCTTTCAGGGCTGTGAGACCCCCCTCCCTGAAGAATCTTTGAATGACAAAACTGGGCAGGTGTCCAGGAGAAGAGGGGTGAGACCCTCCCCCTCTGAAGGTAGTGAGATTTTAGGTTTCATTTCCCAGGCCTGATATTGTTTGTAGGCCTTGCCAGAGGCCTCAGTATCCCCACATGAGCCTCGCTCCATCCCTCAGGGCCCACAGGAGCTCAGCTGGGCCAGGCTGGGCAGCTGGCACGGTCCTCTCTGATCCTGCCTTTCATTTTGGGCCTCTCTGAACGTCGGCCCTGTGCCCTTGGCCCTCTGTGCTCAGAGCTTCACAAGAAGCAGCTCAGCAGGAAGCGAGAGCTGCTCTGACCCCTCTAGGCTCTTAAACTCTTCTAAAGGAGAAATCTCCGACAGGAGTGTTTTCTCTCAGGTTTGCATTTTTTTAATGCCAACTACCACTCACGGGATTTGACACGGGAAACCCAGGCTCCACAGCGAGGATCAAGGTGCAGGGAGAGACTCCAGTGGCGACTTCTCTCCTCACTGCCCGCTCTGGGTGGAGGGCCACTGCCTGCCCAGCTGCCCAGGGAGAGCAGCCACCAGGCCAGCCTCGGGGCAGGCTCCTGTCCCCTCTTCCCACCTACTCTGGCTCCCCTCTGGCCCTCCCAAGCTCACACCAGGCACACGCCTGCCTCTGGATTCCTACGTGCCCTGCCTCCCGCCTAGCATGCCCCTCCTGACCCCTATCGTGTTCTTGCCGGATCCGTCCCTGGCCTAACGGGGAGAGCATCGCTCTGCTCCACCCTTTAAGGGCACCTATGGAGCCTGGCTTCTGGAAAACGTAAGGGCTGGGGGCCCGAGAGATCTGGGTGCAGAGCCAGCTCTCCAGCCATTATTAGCCTGTGGTACTTGGGCGGCTCACTAACCTGGGCCTCAGGTTCCCATCAGGAAGTGGTTAACGTGTGCGGCTTGCTTAGCGGTGAGCCTGAGGGCAGTTCCACCCCAAGCCTGTCCTGGACCAGCACTGTCCCCATGCTGTCGATTATAGAAATTGAAAGTAAGAGTTAGGAACTTGCACAGCAACTTGGCACTACCACAACATTTTAACTTGTTTTACAAAAGCGTTTCTTTAAAAATTTTATTGCAGTAACATTGGGTTATAACATTATATAGCTATCAGATGTACATTGTAATGTATTTCGAATTCTGTGTAGATTACATCATGTTCACCACCCAAAAACTAATTATAGTCCATCACTTCTCATGTGAGCCTAATCACCCCTTTTGCCCTCCCCCCTCCTCCCTTCCCCTGTGGTAACCACCAAAAACCAATCTCGGTTGCTATGTGTTTGTTGTCGTTTTTATCTTCTACTTATGAGTGAGATCATATGGTATTTGACTTTCTCCCTCTGACTTATTTCATTTCGCCTAACACCCTCAAGGTCCATCCATGTTGTCACAAATGGCCGGATTTCGTCATTTCCTATGGCTGAGTAGTAGTCCATCGTGTATAAATAGCACATCTTCTTTATCCATTCGTCCCTTGGTGGGCACCTAGGTTGCTTCCACGTCTTGGCTATTGTGTATAATGCCGCAATGAACATAGTGGTGCATGTATCTTTATGCATTTGTGTTTTCAAGTTCTTTGGATAAATACCCAGCAGTGGAATAGCTGGATCATATGGTAGATCTATCCTTAATTTTCTGAGGATACTCCATACTGCTTTCCATCATGGCTGCACCAGTGTGCACTCCACCAGCAGTGTACAAGGGTTCCCTTCTCTCCACATCCTCTCCAACACTTGTTGTTTCCTGTCTTGTTAATTATAGCCATTCTGACCAGTGTTGGGTGATAACCTCATTGTAGTTTTGATTTGCATTTCCCTGATAGCTAATGATGTTGAGCATCTTTTCATTTGCCTGTTGGCCATCCATGTATCTTCTTTGGAGAAATCTCTGTTCCGATCTTTTGCCCATTTTCTAATTGGATTGTTGGCTTTTTTGTTGTTGAGCTGTATGAGTTCTTTGTATATTTTGGATATTAACCCCTTATCTGATATGTGGTTTGCAAATATCTTCTCCCAATTGTTAGGTTGTCTTTTCGTTTTGTTGATGGTTTCCTTTGCTGTGCAGAAGCTTTTTAGTTTGATGTAGTCCCATTCATTCATTTTTTCTTTTGTTTCCCTTGCCCGTTCAGACATGGGACTGGAAAATATGCTGCTCAGACCGATGTCAAAGAGCGTACTGCCTATGTTTTCTTCTAGAAGTTTCATGGTTTTGGGTCTTACATTCAAGACTTTAATCCCTTTTGAGTTGATTTTTGTGCATGGTGTAAGGGAATGGTCTACTTTCATTCTTTTGCATGTGGCTGTCCAGTTTTCCCAACACCATTTATTGGAGAGGCTCTCCTTTCTCCATTGTATGCTCTTGGCTCCCTTGTCGAATATTAGCTGTCCATAAACGTGTGGGTTTATTTCTGGGCTCTTGATTCTGTTCTATTCATCTGTGTGTCTGTTTTTGTGCCAGTACCATGCTGTTTTGGTTACTATGGCTTTGTAGTATATTTTGAAATCAGGGAATGTGACACCTCCAGCTTTGTTCTTTTTTCTCAGGAATCCTGTGGCTATTTTGGGTTTTTTGTTGTTCCATATAAATTTTAGGATTCTTTGTTCTATTTCTGTGAAAAATGTTGCTGGAACTTTGATAAGGATTGTGTTGAATCTGTAGATTGCTTTAGAAAGTATGGACATTTTAACGATGTTAATTCTTCCAATCCAAGAGCACAGAATATCTTTCCATTTCTTTGTGTCTTCTTTGATTTCTTTCAACAATGTTTTATAGTTTTGGTGTACAGATCTTTCACCTCTTCGGTTAAGTATATTCCTAGGTATTTTATTCTTTTTGTTGCAATTGTAAATGGGATTGTATTCTTTTTTGCTACTTTGTTGTTAGTGTATCGGAACGCAACCAATTTTTGTATGTTGATTTTGTATCCTGCGACTTGACTGTATTCATTCATTATTTCTAAAAGTTTTTTAGTGGATTCTTTAGGGTTTTCTATATATAAAATCACCTCATCTCCAAAGAGTGACAGTTTCACTTCTTCTTTTCCTATATGGATCCCTTTTATTTCTTTTTCTTGCCTGATTGCTCTGGCTAGGACTTCCAATACTCTGTTAAATAAGAGTGGTGACAGTGGGCATCCTTGTCTGGTTCCTGTTCTTAGAGGGATACCTTTCAACTTTTCTCCATTGAGAATGATATTTGCTGAGGGTTTGTCATTTATGGCCTTTATTATGTTGAGGTATTTTCCTTCTATACCCATTTTATTTAGAGTTTTTATCATAAATGGATGCAGTATCTTGTTGAATGCTTTCTCTGCATCTATTGAGATGATCATGTGATTTTTATTCTTCATTTTGTTAATGTGGTGTATCACGTTGATAGATTTGCAGATGTTGAACCATCCCTGCATCCCTGAAATGAAGCCCACTTGATCATGATGTATGATCTTTTTAATGTATTGTTGTATTCGATTTGCTAGTATTTTGTTGAGGATTTTTACATCGATGTTCATCAGTGATATTGGCCTGTAATTTTCTGTTTTTGTGTTGTCCTTGTCTGGTTTCGGTATCAGGATAATGTTGGCTTTGTAGAATGAGTTAGGAAGCCTCCCCTCCTCTTCAATTTTTTGGAAGAGATTTAGAAGGATAGGTATTAAGTCTTTGAATCTTTGGTAGAATTCACCAGGGAAGCCATCTGGTCCTGGACTTTTATTTTTTGGGAGGTTTTTGATTGCTGTTTCCATCTCCTTACTGGTCATTGGTCTATTCAAATTCTCTACTTCTTCTTGGTCCAATTTTGGAAGGTTGTATGTTTCTAAGAATTTATCCATTTCTTCTAGATTATCCAATTTGTTGGCATATAGTTTTTCATAGTATTCTCTTATTATCTTTTGTATTTCTGAGGTATCCTTTGTAATATCGCCTCTTTCATTTCTGATTTTATTTATTTAAGCCTTCTCTCTTTTTTTCTTGGTGAGTCTAGCTAAGGGTTTGTCAATTTTGTTTATCTTTTCAAAGAAACAGCTCTTGGTTTCATTAGTGTTTTCTATTTTTTTTTCAGTCTCTGTATCATTTATTTCTGCTCTGATTCTTATTATTTCCTTCCTTCTGCTGACTTTGGGATTTGTTTATTCTTTGTTTTCCCAGGACCCTTAGATGTGCTGTTAGATTGTTTATTTGGGATTTTCTTCTTTGTTGAGGTAGGCCTGAATTGCTATAAACTTCCCTCTTAGAACTGCTTTTGCTGTATCCCATAGATTTTCGCATGTCGTATTTTCATTTTCATTTGTCTCCAGGAATTTTTTGATTTCTCCTTTGATTTCTTTATTGACCCAATCGTTGTTCAGAAACATTTTGTTTAATCTCCACATTTTTGTGGGTTTTCTGGTTTTCTTCCTGTAGTTGATTTCAAGTTTCATACCTTTGTGGTCAGAAAAGATGCATGGTATTATTTCAATCTTCTTAAATTTATTGAGATTTGTTTTGTGGCCTAATATGTGATCAGTCCTGGAGAATGTTCCATGTGCATTTGAAAAGAATGAAAGAATGTATATTCTGTGGTTTTTGGATAGAATGTTCTATATATATCCACTAAGTCCATCTGGTCAAATGCATCATTTAAGGCCAGTGTTTCCTTATTGATCTTCTGTTTGGATGATCTATCCATTGGTGTAAGTGAAGTGTTAAAGTCCCCTACTATTATTGTGTTACTGTCTATTTCTCCTTTTATGTCTCTTAATAATTGCTTTATATATTTAGGTGCTCCTATGTCAGATGCATAGATATTTACAAGTATTATATCTTCTTGTTGGATTGTTCCCTTTATCATTATGTCGTGCCCTTCTTTGTCTCTTGTTACAGTTGTTGTTGTAAAGTCTGTTTTGTCTTATATAAGTATTGCTACCCCTGCTTTCTTTTCTTTGCCATTTGCATGGAATATCTTTTTCCATCCTTTCGCTTTCAGTTTGTCAGTGTCTTTAGGTCTGAAGTGTGTCTCTTGTATGCAGCATATATATGGGTCTTGTTTTTATTGTTTTAATTAAAAAAATGTTTTATTATTATTTTTTCTTTGGCAGAAGATGAGCTAACTACTGCCAATCATCCTCTTTTTGCTGAGGAAGACTGGCCCTGAGCTAACATCCATGCCCATCTTCCTCTACTTTATACATGGGACACCTACCACAGCATGGCATGCCAAGAGGTCATGTGTCTGCACCCAGGATCTGAACCGGCAAACCCCAGGCTGCCAAGAAGCAGAACGTGCAAACTTAACCACTGCACCACAGGGCTGGCCCCCTTGGTCTTGTCTTTTTATCCCATTGGCCCCCTCCATGCCTTTTGATTGGAGCATTTAGTCTATTGACATTTAAAGTAGCTATTATATATGTATTTATTGCCATTTTTTTACTTTTTTTTCTGGGTGTTTTAGTAGTTCTTCTCTGTTCCTTTCTTTTTCTCTTGCTCTCTTCCCGTGTGGTTTGATGGCTTTCTTTAGTAATATGTTTGATTTCTTTTGTGTTACTTGCTTCCTTATTATAGGTTTCTGAT
The DNA here is from genome assembly GCF_037783145.1 of Equus przewalskii. Classification (NCBI taxonomy): domain Eukaryota; kingdom Metazoa; phylum Chordata; class Mammalia; order Perissodactyla; family Equidae; genus Equus; species Equus przewalskii. The sequence goes on from NC_091831.1 coordinate 65,497,629, forward strand.
TTGTGATTGCCATGAGGAACCTATATAATAGTCTATGTATATAACAGTCTATATTGAGTTGATGAACTCTTTAGCTTAACCTCTTTCTAAAAGCTCTACTTTTTCACTCCCGTCCTCCCACATTTTATGTTTTTGAAATCATATATAATCTCTTGTTTTGTGTGTTTCTATCCATTACCCTTTTATCATTGAAATAGGTAATTTTAGTACTTTTGTCTTTTAACCTTCATCTTATCTTCACAGGTGGTTGATCTGCTACCTTTACTATATTTTTACCTTTAGCAGTGATTTTATTGCCTGGTTTTCTTGGGGGGGGGGGGTTTATTTTCTTTTGATAATTTTTTTTATCCCTATTTGCGGTTGTCACTTTCCCACTTAAATAAGTCCCTTCAGCATGTCTTGTAGAACTGGTTGCTTGGTGATAAACTCCTTTAATTTTTGCTTGTCTGGGAAGCTCTTTATCTCTCCTTCCATTCTGAATGACAACCTTGAAGGATAGAGTATTCTTGGCTGTAGATTTTTTTCTTTTAGCACTTTAAATACGCCATGCCATTCTCTTCTGGTCTGTAGGGTTTCAGCTGAGAAGTGCGCTGATAGCCTTATGGGCTTTCCTTTCTTTGTCACTTGTTGCCTTTCTCTTGCCACTTCTAGGATTCTCTCTCTATCTTTAAATTTGGACATTTTAATTATAATGTGTCTTGTTGTGGGCCTCTTTGGGCTTATCTTGTTTGGAGCTCTCTGTGCTTCCTGTACTTGAATGTCTGTTTCCTTCCTTAGATTAGGAAACTTTTCATCTATTATTTCTTCAAATAAATTTTCTGCCCCTTTGGCTCTCTCTTCTCCTTCTGGGACACCTATAATATGAATGTTAGTGCACTTGATATTGTCCCAGAGTTCCCTTAGACTGTTCTCATTCAGTCTAATTCTTTTTTCTGTTCTGCTTGGGTGATTTCCTCCAGTCTTTCATCTAGCTCACTGCTCCATTCTTCTGTATCCTCTACCCTGCTATTGAGTCCCTCTAGTGACTTTTTCATTTCCAGTGTTGTATTCTTCATTTCTGATTAGTTCTTTTATATATTTTCTAGTTCTTTGTTGATGAGCTCACTGTGTTCATCCAGTCTTCTCTTAATATCTGTAAGCATCCTTATGAGATTTTGTTTGAACTCTTTGTCAGGTAGGTCACTTATTTCTGTTTCATTTAGTTGTTTTTCTGGGGTTTTGTCCTGTTCCCTTGCTTGGAATGTATTCCTTTGTCTCCTCATTATGCCTCTTTCTCTGTGCTTATTTCTATGTATTAGGTGAGTCGGCTCTGTCTCCTGATCTTGGAGAAGTGGCCTTATGTAAGAGATGCCTTTTGAGGCCCAGCAGTGTGCTTCCTTCTCATCACCAGTCCCAAAGATCCAGGAGTGACTCCTTTGTGGGCTACTTGGGTCCTGCTGCTGTGGCAGGGTTGCTCCCACTGCAGGTACCCAGGGAGTCTAGTCTTTCCTCCCCTGGCCAGCTGTTTGTAAATCCGGTTTGGGGAGCTTCAGCACCATTGGCTACAAGGTCTAACTGACACTCCTGTTGCAGCTTTCCTGTTAATTGGGTTGTTGCCCAGTGTAGCTGGTTGCTAGGTACAGGGGCTTACAGTTGCTATAGGCCTCAGGCCTACAAGGCTTTGTCAGTTCTCTTAGGAGTGCAGCTGAGTGGGGCTGGCCCTAGGCACAGAGCACTCAATTGTTTCAGGCTTTGGAAGGAGGGGCTGATCCTTTTTATGGCTATTTGTGAGGCACAAGTCTTTTGCCACTGATAAGCCTCATCCCCCACAGGTCCACACACACTGTCAACACAGTCTTGGTGTGTGCACACTTCCCAACCCCCTTGATTGTAGCCCGATACCCCACTGCAGAGGCCCCCACCTCTCCACCAATGCTCCCCATGGTTCACCTGGTCCTCACACAGGCCCTACCCCACAGAGGTGGACACCCTTGCCTGCCTGTAGAGGATCGAGGCACCTAGTCAATGCAGGCCAACAAGTAGCCTGAGGGCTTGCTGTTGGGTGGGGTGGGTCCCTAGGGCAGGCTGCCTGCCCTGGCTGTACTGGATTAAATTTGTGCTCTAGTGGGTGTGGCAGCCCCCTGGCCTAACAGGCCAGGGGAAGAACCTCAATGGCCTCTGCCGGGGTCTGTGTCAGCACACCTGGACCAGGTCAGAACAATGGCCTCCATCAAGGTCTCAGTCTCTGGCGAGGTCCCTCCTCTTACCAAGATGCCCCCAGAGCCTCCCAGGTGAGTCTCACTTCACCAAAGGACTGTTAGCCTTCACTCTGTTGATTTTAGTTTGCTGAGATGGGTGAGTTTGTGCGTGGGCCCTTTAAGACCCAGGTCTTTTTGGCTTTTGTCCGATAGCTTTTCTGGGGGTATCCCCACTGCAGTTAATAGCCAGCGAAGCTAGATAGTAAGACCCTTGTCTCAGTTGTGCTGAGTCTGAAGGATGCTTATAGCAGTATTGGCCCCCACTCTGGACCTCACTCCTCCAGGGAGGGCTGCTACCTTAGGGTGGCTCCCACCTGGCCAGCTGAGAAACCCTGCTGCTCCCGAAGGTGACTGTTTTCTCTCCAGCAGGAATTTGTGCCCCTTCCGCCTTAGTCAGGACTCTCCCTTGTTGTGGGGGTTCTTTTTATCTAGTTTTCAGTATTCTGTCCAGGGCAATTTTTTCAAAAATAGTTGTAACCTGGTTGTGTTCATAGGAGGAGATGAGTTTGGAGTCTGCTTATGCCGCCATCTTGATGAGATCTCCCTACAAAAGTGTTTTTGACAGATTAGAAATGAATTGATTGGAAATGAAGAAAGTGATCCTTTCACATTGAGAGTTTGAGAGGCCTTGCCTCAGTGTGGGAGGAGTCTCAAGAAACAGTGGCTATTTTCATTCATCCATCCATCCATCCATCCGTCCATCCATTGTAAATTAAGCCCTCACTATGGTGCTCAGAGGAGCTAAATTGACTCCTGACGGTGACTCCTCATTCTCTTTGGGGCAGGGGAGAGAGGTGGATATGTCCCCAAATTCCTTCAGGGTTTGGACAGAGGCAACTTTGCTTCACAAAACTCAGGTAACTAGACCCATGTTGCATTATATTTGTGGTGGGGAGTGTGGGCCAAGAGAAGCCCTACCCCTCAATTCCCATCGCTTGTCCTGGCGTGGTGCTTGCCTCCTTGTTTGATAGGAAAACAAGGGCTGGATTTACTTTAAGTCTGTCCTTCAACTTCCCAAAAGTCAAAGTCAGGAGTTTGCCGCCCCCTCTGGCTCCCCCTTAATTTCCTTTTATTATGGAAACTGGGAAAATGACAAGTAATTGCCTGAAGATGCTAGAAAGATTGCATCTTGTTTTGCAACTATCAGCTTAAAAATAATGTTTAAGAGATTATGAATGGGTGATTAAGTATTTTTTTCTATTACTTCCCTCTCAAAAACAAAGCCATAATGATTGTGATATGCACAGTAAAATGGAAGTCCCACTCTCTAAAACCAGGAGAGAGAACAAGGAGCCAGTGTCCCTTTCAGGGAGAAATTCCACCTCACTTTTTGAGAAGACTGGGCCAGGCAAGGTGGAGGATGCGCTAAAACAGACTGGTCTCCTGGTGCTCGTCTCTCCACCACCTGCCCCGCTCCTTATGGCAACAGCAGTTATGGGCACTGCAGCCAAATCCATTTACTGCCTTTCCTGAGTCAGTTTGTTTTGGGTGAAAACAGTCTCTGATGTGGCTCTATTGCGCAATTTCAGCGGGTGTTTGTCATTTAAAAGGAACAATTTTAATACCTACATTTGCCTTACAGTATAAACCATAAATGTGATTTAGGCTTCCTTTTATAATAGACTCTTACAAGTGATTGCCTGGGCTCCAGAAGAACTGTTACTCCAAGTGGTGGCCATGAAAATGAACAGGCTTTTCCTTCTTTTACAACAATTTTCCTTTTTAATACCTCTTGAAATTATTGAACAAAAACTGGGTAAATGGACTGATTTGTGTCCTTTCTTTGCTGGGAATCTGGAGCTCTCAGGAACGTCTTGGGGAAAGACGGTTCTCCTGCAGCAGGAGGTAAGGCCCACGAGGCGTGGTGCTGATGCTGCATTGATGTCCAGGGGGCTGTTTGCCCTCCCTCCTGTGTCTTTCTTTTCTGGGCCCCAGCTTCCTCATCTGTAATGGGTGCTGGTGGTGACAATACTACGGATCCCCTACATCAGTGCTACTTGGACTGACGTTTGTGGGCAGGCAGCATCAGCATCACCTGGGAGCTTGCTAGAAATGCAGGTTACTTGCCTCTGCCCAGACCTGCTGGATTGGAATCTCTGGGGTGAGGCCCAGTAATCTGTTGTATCAGTCCTCCAGGTGATTCCGATGTACACTCAAGTTTCTGAAGCTCTGACTTCTTGGGAGAGCCTATAGTCTCTAAAACATCAGGTTGAGCAGCTGAAAGAGTTCTTGGGCTCCCTTAGCCAAACGGCTTCCCAGTCCTGGGAAGCTGTAGGCCCACTGTGTGCATAGGACCCAGGTTGGTCCAGTCTTGGACACCACAAACCAAAGTTGGATGTTGACAGACTAAAGTGTGTGTCCTGAGATGGCAAGAAGGATGGTGACAATCTGGAAGATAAGACTTTGTCTTGTTCCTTCAGAATTACTGAATAGATACCCATTGGTGCCCAAGGCCATCCCACCACACTGCCATGGGCATGGGCATGTTTAACCTGGAGAAGAGAACCCACACAGGAGACGTGGAGACCTGGAGACTGTCCTCCAGTTCCTGGAGGACTGGACCACGCATGAAGGAGCTGACATCTACGCAGTTTCAGAGATGCCCCCGGGGAAAGGAGGCATACGAGAGAGTGTGCGCTCCGTCACTGGAGGTGTGCAGGTGGAAGCAGAGCACCATGATCCCGCTTGCCATCGAGGCTTCCTACACTGGAAAGGGCCCCTCTGGCCCTAATATTCTGAGACTTGTGCCTCTTGTTCCAGCCTACAGCTGAACTTCTTGTGGCCTCTCTTCCCCAGTGTGGAAGGCCATAACCTCGTGAATGAGGAAAGCCCTCCTGCAAGGATATGCCGCTTCCTGCTGAGAAATGCCTCTGTTCAGGGGGAAAACGGGATTAATTTTTAGCGGAGGCAACAGTGGCTGAACGTGCAGTTTTCAAATTGTTGACTATGATATTAAGTAACAAGCAGACTCCTGTCCAATGGATGTTATTAAAATTAACTGTTTTAGCACTACGTTTAGAATCAAAACCAATCTGTCACTCCTAAATTAGTTTCTTTCAACTGCTATTTGTGGGTAAAATGAACAGTTTTAACAATTACATCTCCAGTGCAAATCATAAACTTGATTTACAGGAAAACACTTAATTTACTGCATTTGACTGTGCACCAGAGCTGCCAATTATCTGACTGTAAATTTCCCTGCTTCGTCATTTGCTTCTTAAACAGCAGCCTGGTCCCACTGCCTCACTCACATATGGGCCTGAGGCCCTACCTGGGGTTGTGGACTCTGATTTGGGGTTTTGTCTGTGAAGCTTTGGCTGCTCAAAAGCAGATGGGGATCTATACAGATCCCCCAGGACCCTCTGTTCTGCACTGTTTCATGTTGTAAAGTATGGGGTGGAATATCACTGGTATTTGACAGACTCTGGGCAAGCCATTAAGGAGGGAAAATCACAGTGTTTGAGCAGGAGGGCACTTGGAGAAAACTAATGAATCATTCATTCATTCATTTGTTCATTAAACAGTTGATTAAGCAGCAATTTTTCCCAAACAAGGAGCTGCAGGCTATGGAGTGGTGGATGCATCCCTCACGGTCCCTGCCCTCAACGTGTTCACAGTCGAATCAGAAAGACGTGTGCTGGATAATACCACCTTGTGACAGAATAAATCACCCCTTTAATTGTTGGCTGTTAATGAGCTGAAGTGCCGGCCCACGGAGAGGAACTGAATCTGCTCAGTGGTATTAGGATGGGGAAGATTCTATGCAGAAACTTTGCAGAAGTTCCACTTGAACTGCGTCTTGAAGGGCTAAATAGGCGTTTTTCAGGCAGCGAAGGAGAGGAGAGAGCATTCCAGACAGAGGGAACAGCATCAGCCAACTCTTGTCTGCATGGAAGAGAAGGGTAATTTCAGTGAGGGGGTGTGTTGTTGGTCCCGGCAGGAGGGGAGGGGGCAGCAGAAGTGCGGGGGCGGGGGGGGGGAGCAACATGACAGTTTGAAAGGAAGGTTGGAGCCAGGATGCCTTTTAAGGCATTTCGATTCTGTCTGGTTTACGCAGGACCCTTTTCTAACTAAGCAAACGGAAGTCCATGGCACTGAAATGACCTAGTCAGGAGGGAGTGCGGATGCCAAGAAGTTATAGGATGGAGGATGGTTTCCTGGTATTTTGAGAAGTCAGGAAGCATATGCAAACCACATGCAAATTAGATGCAAGCCAGCACCTGCTCTGTATTGTATCGTCAGCTGGCTTTCTGCAGCAGGGAGGGTCCCGTGCTTCAACAAAGGGGAGAGAGATGTGTCCTTGTGACACCAGCTGAGCTAGGAGACATCATGAGGCTGCATAAAAAATAAAATTACCCCAAGACTTTCCCTGCCAGAGGCCTTTCTGTTGGAGGGAGTGTCCCACTGGGAGAGGGAAGGAACAGAGTTTAGGCCCCAAAAGGGTAGGTTGAAGCCCCCAAGATTGCCACCTGGAGGGAGCCCAAGTCTCAGAATTACGGGGCTTTGGTTTCCATCCATGTCAAGAGGTCGGCTTGGGAGGCTGGCCTGGGAGGTGGCAGTTCTCACCCCTCTGCACACCCCACCCCTCTGTGCTCAGTGTCTCCCTCAGGACAGGGCAAGTGGGATCTATGGCGTCTTTTAGAGCTAACTAACGTCTTGTGAGTCGAGGGTCTATGGTTTTCTGCTGGTTGCCCAGCTCTGCCCCGCCTGAGACTGGTGGAGTGATTACTGAGATGGTGATGGTGTCAGAGGCTGTTCCTCTCCACAGGGGACTTGGGGGTAAGGCCCCGCCCTCCTATGCCCCCAAGCTGTGCTGAGGAGCTGCTGGAGGCTAGGGTTCCTGGGACCACTGAGATAAAATGGGAGCCTTGACCCAAAGGAGTTTTCTGTTCAAAACTCTCTTTCCTCAAGGATTCTATCAAGAAACAAGAGTGTGAGGATCCTGCCCTTGTATGACATTGCGGGTAGAGGGCAGTGCCTGGGCCCTGGAAGAGTCCAGGGCTGACTCTTCCTAATTAGCGTGTGGCCATGTGGCCTTGGGTAAGGCCCCTCTACAATGTTTCTCTGTACCTGGGAAGCCAGACCAAATATTTCATATAAGAACTCTTCCATGTTAAGTCATCCTGCCCCAGCAAGGAGGGAGGGAGAGCTGAGCTGCTTAGGGGCAGGGGCTTCTGGACAGACATTTTGGAGGGCTGGGGTGGCACAGGTGTCCTGGTCTCCAGGACAGTGCTGCAGCCTCAGGTCCAAGTCACCCCTCGAGAGAGGATGGCCAGGGCCACTGGTGAGTCTTGCTGCTTTTGTGGGTCCTGGGGGTGGCTCGCACGTCCTGATGACCTGCCCCTCCATCTTCTTCCTCAGATCTCCTTCTTGTCTTTCCCTGCCTCTCCCTGCTCCCCTCCCCACCTCTTTTCCCTGCAGGCCTGACTGTGTCCTGTGGGTCTCATTCTTTTTGCACTGTCTCTCACATTCTCTGTATCCCGCCGTCCCCTCTGTCTCCCTTGGGCCCTCCCTCTCCCTCCATCTTCCTCCCCTTGCCTGGGTCTGGAAGTTTGGTCCCCTGCCCCTTCTCCGTGTTCCGCCCTGCCTCAGCACCTCCTCTCTTCTCCTCATCTGCATCCACTCTCCCCCCACCCCACCCCGCCGCCCCCCGACTTCCCTTACCCAGCTCCCAAGTCCTGAGCACTTTGGTGGAAACTGAGGAAGACTCTCTGCTGAGGGTGGGAAGGGCAAGAGGGGGGAGGACCCAGAGTAGCTAGCCTTCAGCAGGTGGCACTGTTGGGTGACTTTTGCTTGTGAAACATTTTAGAACTGAAAAAACACACCGGAATCTATTGGCATTTGAGAACCTTTTTTTAAAAATAAAAATAATGGCTCTCATTTCCCGGGCATCATCAAACAAGGTGCAGTGTTTGTGTGTGTGTGTTATGAGGATGTACGAATGCAGGTGTCTGCACGTGAGTCTGTGGGGCTGGAAGTGTAGGTGTGTGTATAAGCACATGCCAAGGCCATGAGTGTCCCTGTTTGTGTGTAAGAATGATGTAGATGTGTGTGTGTAGGAGTGTTTCTGTGCAACTGTGTGAATGCGGGAACGTGGGGACGTGGGGACCAGTGTGAGGTGTGTCTATATGTGTGCACCCATGAGTGTTGGACTCATGGCTCTACCTGTGCATGGTGGCAACTGCAAGTGTGTGAGCATGTAGGTGCAGGGGTGGGATTGCATGGGGTGCACAGGGTGATGGATTTGTGTCTTCATATGTGCCCACTGGTGAGATTTTGACCTAGTCACTTAACATCTCTGAATTTTCACCTGGAAAATGAGATCATAGCAATATCTACCTGTCTGGATGATTGTGAGGATAACTTAGGATTGTCTGTGTCAAGAGCCTGGCATGGCTCAGGGCATGGGGTGCGCCATTGCCTCAGAGCCATGGTGCGTCAGTATGAGGGTCGGCAGGACACAGCCTCCTGCTGCCCAGCTCCACTGGCTACTGGTCTGGGCTTGCTGGATGGACCCAGAGGCTTGCAGTGTTGCTCTATCCAGGGGCTTAGAGGCCCAGGATGGGCGGAGGCATCCTGAGGCCCTCGGGGTCGGCCCAGCCCCAGGGGTCCTGGCTCTGCTAGACAAAAGCAAGGCTGGAATGAGCCCATGGTGGAGACCCAAACTGCAAGAGCAGGAGGGGACCTCGGGGGTTATCAATTCTTGCTCCTCACAGGAGGGGAGAGGGCAGCCCAGAGGGGCCAATGCAAAGCCAGGGCCTGCCATGCAGGCCAGTGTCTGAGGGTGCTCAGCCAGGCTGACGCCCAGCTGGGGCCTGGGGGCCAAGCTGAAGGGAACTCTGCACCTCAGCTCCTTGCAACCTTGCCCCCACCCCTTGTCTCTTCTTTCCTCCTTCTCTTCTCTGTGATGACCTTCTCCCTTAAAGCTGGAAGGGGAGGGAAGGAGACATCTGTTATTTTATCCATGGATATGTAACAGTCATCCCCAAACTTAGTGGCCTGGCGCACTTTATTATTATGGTGCCCAATTCTGTGGGTTGACTGGGCTCAGCTGGGCGGTTCTTACTTGGGGTCTCATATAGTGGGCTTGGGCTGAGGTCACCCGAGGAATGGCTGCTTGCCCACCAAGCCTGGCCCCTCAGTGTCCTTGGCCTCTCTCTGGGCAGCATCCTCTCCTCCAGGCCCTCCACATGACTTGGGCCTCTCCCAGAAGGGTGGGCTCAGGGAGGTTGCACTGTTTATGTGGCAGTTGGGTCTTGGATGACAGAAGGTGGAGACTGTTGAGCTAGTTAAGGGCTGCGCTATTGTTCCATATTCTGTTGGACAAATCAGCCATGGCCTCACGCCCCACATTCAAGAGGGTAGAGAAACAGAATCTACTTCTTCATGGAGGAGAGCAAGGCCATGTTTCTGCTGAGGCTGTGGGGTGGGCATCTTTGAAAATGCCACCTGCCTTGCATCATAATTATACTGTAAGATGACGAGTGAATGCCGCTCTTAAAGCCATTTCCTCTCCGTCACTTCATCCAGTCCTCTCAACGGCCCTCTGCGGTAGGTCTGTCCTGGCTTCCTCACTCCCTGGGGGACAGCTCTCTTTACTTCTCAGTGTCTCAGTTTGCACATGTGTAAAATGGAATGATAACACGAGAGCCCACCCGTCACATTGTTGTAAAGCATGCAGACGGCCTGGCACACAGCAAGACCTCAGATGTGTCATTTTTATTATCATCCTTCTCTTCCCTTCACAGCTGAGGAAACTGAGGCTCAGAGAAGTTAAGGGACTTGCTGAGGGCTGCACAGCTTAGAAATGCCAGAGCCGAGCCTGGAACACCAGCATTCTTCCCCCAAATCCCACACTGTTCCCTCAGAGGCTTTGTGTTGTCAGAAGGGTCAGGGGCTGGGAGCAAGAAACAACACAAAGTCGAGATCTGGAGGGACATTGTCCTGCCTCAAGTTCTGGATCCTGTGCACCAGGACTTCCACACCCATGTTGCTTTCTCCTGGATTCATCATTGGCCTTTCCATCCCAAATCCCCCCGCCCTGATACCAGCTCCTACTCCTGTGAGCAGGGGTAGGAGCTCCAGACTCCTTCCAGCCACAAGTCATTTCAAGCTTCCCTGCTCTGCCACTCACACAGACTCACAGATGCTCCCAAGCGCCCTGCGAGGAGCTGCTGCTCATTCCACAGGAGAGCAAACCCAGGCTTGGAAGAGTCACGCAGCTCCGCCTGATCCCACAGCCTGGCCGCACTGGAGCTCTCCAGCCTCCTCCGGGCCATCCACTTGGCACGGCCCCTCTGGGTCTGCCTGCTGCTCTACCTGGTTCAGCCCTCTGGCCTCCGCCAGCCCTGCTGCTGCTGCTGCCCCCTGCAGGCTGGCCCCCAAGTGGCCTGTGCTAGCTTCCAGACTCACATCCTAAATTGATGGTACCCCGTGTCCCAGCTTTTTCAAAACCCTGCCCTGTTTCTCAACTGTGCTTGCTGGAGTGCGTTCACTAGAGTGTTGGTCCCACGAGGAGCTCGTGACGAAAGGGCTCCATGGTCTAATGGCTTGGGAAACATGGCTTCCTTCGTCCTTTCCTTCTTGGGGACGCACTCTCTCTGTCAGCAGATGGAAGGCCCTGAGGAGTCCTCAGTAAAGAAACTGGTTTACTTTGGTTTAATCCAAAGTTTGCCAAATTTAATCATAGTACCCTGCCCCCGTCCCCATCTTCTTTTGTTTCACAAAATCACTTTCTCACCCTCTTTTGGGAATACTCTTTAAGAAACACGAGCTAAGGAGGAGAGTCCAAGTCCCTACTGCTGGCCTTCAAAGAAAGGACTTCATCGTTGGATTCAACCCCGTTTTCTCTTTTCTCTCCCTCAGATCCCAAAGAGTCCTGCTCCTCAGCATCCCCTGGTTCCACGGGACCTGTGGCCTCTCCCCTGACTGTTTTTACTCAGACCTCTTGACTCCCTGGTGTGCTCTGACAGCCGTGCCTCCCTCTGCGATGGGGGAGACACAGGCTAGTTGCCTTTTCAAGCACAATCTGGAGCCCTGAACTAAACATCAGCTCTTTGAGGGCACAGGTCTCTTAGGCTTCCGTGTCCCCTGCACAAGTGTCCTCTTAGGCCTCTGTGTCTCCTGACGCGCCCCCGGCCCTGCACACATGCACACACAGTTCATCCTTGTGGCTCGATCGTTGGACAGTGGGCACCGAGGAAAGTGGAGAAGGGAAAGGCGTTTTGATACCTCCCAATGAGCTGGGTAAGCTGGAGCTCATTGTGAGGTGGGCTGGGACCTATGACTCATTCTCGCCTTGAGGTCGGAGTCCCATGCACTCAGGACAGCAGATGTCACCAGTCCGTACATCAGCCCCATGTTCACTTTGACGTGAACTTGGAACCTGCACTTCCCTCTTTACTCTCCCTGGGGGAGGACAATAGGAGCTGGCTTTGTCCAGAGCAGCAAAGATCCCAGCTAGACTCAGGAATGCTTCCATGGAGTGAAGACTGTGGGCTGTTGGCCAGATTAGATTTTGGGGACAGGGCTTAGACTTAGAAGGTCTGCTCTGTTGTCCTTCAGGACTTAGGGCTGACTGCACCCCTCCCAGGGAGTGGAAGAGATGAGCTCTTTTGGGATTTTCCATTCCTGTGATTTTCAGGCTACCAACTCCCAGGGTCCCTGGGGTTCTAAGAGGGAAGAAGAAGTTAGGGACCCAAGGAGGGAGGGTGGGAGAGGAGGGGACAGCGGAGAGGGCTTTGAGTGGCCAGGGCCTGTCCTGCCCAGATGAAGGGAGGCAGTCACGCCAAACTGGCCCTAATTGCTCTTGAACCACTCTGGGACCACCCCACCACTCACATGCCACCGTTATTTTTAGCGCTGGGATGTGCAGAGCATGCTTCAGAGAAATAGGGTGGAAAATCGGATGCTCAGAGCCACGCTTTGAGGGAGGCAGCTCCTCCAGCCTGGTGTTGCTCACGTGTCTGATTTGCATCCTCCATGTTTCTCCGAGCAGACTGAATTCAAATTCCAGTGGGCTTCCCGGAGCTGACCCACATCCTCCTCGACAGGGTCTGGGGTCCTGGGACTTCGAAGGCGTAGGATCCTGGTCAGGCTCTTTCTCCTTCTGTAAACTGTCAGGATGGTGACCTGCATACAAGGACGGCATTCTCCCCAAGAAGAGCCCAGCTCTCATCTCCCAGGGCCTGCTGGCTGCAGGGTGGAGAAGGCAGGGCTGGTCTTAGGATTCCCCTTGGGTAGGGGATGAAACCAAGGCTCAGAGAGGGTGTCGTGGGGCCCGAGGTCGCACAGAGAGAGAATAACAGAGCTGGCCCTTATCGGTCCTCAGGGTGTCCAGCACAGAATGTAATGTCTAGGAAGCTGGAGTGGAAGTCCAAATCGGCTGGGGTGGGGGCTGCAGAAAAGCAAAAGCGGGCACAAACCCTGCTTGAAGGAGGACACAGTTCCTTGCCTGGGGGCTTGGGGAGAAGGTACTTAATTGAACATTACTTTAGGTTTTTCTCCTCTTATTACAAAAACGTGCATGCTCTTTGTAGAAAATTAAAAAATACAGATAAGCAAACAGAAGAGGATTAAGACACCCCAGTTGCAGCTCTCGGAGTGAACCCTGCGAGCGTCACGCTCCTCGGGTGGGTGCACTGCTGGCTTCCCCTTTCGCTTCTTTAAAACATGTCCTTCCATTTTAATTACACATATCATATCGGCATGCATTCTGGTTGGAAACATTCAAACACTATAGTTGGAACTGAGATTACTCTCTTCTTCCCCACCCGCCTCCCCTTTCCGCCAGGAACCGAGGGAGCCCCCGTCACCATCTGAGCCCAGCGTCCTGATCTTTCTATAAGTTTGTATCTGTACACGTAGAGATACGTGGTTTCATTTTTAGTGTGTTTGGATGTTTTTTCTTCAACAGAAATGGTATCACACTGTATGTATTGTTCTGCACTTTGATTTTGTCACCTAACTATTAGTCTTGGAGTTCTCTCAATGTCAGTACTTAGAGCTCTAACTCCTTCTTGCTGACTGCTGGGCAGAATTCCTCAGCATAGAGACATCAGATGAGTTTATTTAGCCATTCCCCCTGAGATGGGCTGTTAGATGGCTTCCACTTTTTTTCCCGCTATTCCAGTATTGCCTTCAGTGCTCTTGAACATCCTCCTTGGGTGAGAATACTTCTCTAGGATCAAGGCTGAGGAGAGAAATTTCTGGTCACTCTCTTTTCGTGCACTTTAAGAAAATGGGAGCATCTTGGACCAGCTGCCGTGAGAAACTGCCTTCTCCACTTTTTCGTGTTGGTAAGAAGGTAGCTGTGACAGCATTTCCCAAACTCTGCTCTGGACAGCACTGATGTCCAGTGAGACACTAATAGGCATTCCTAGGGAGGAAGAAAATCAGGGCCGCTGTACAGTTGATACAGTGTATCGCCGAGCTCTTGGAAATTCACCAGTGCACATCAATATGTCAAGAGGTGTCCTGAAGTAAAAATGTTTGTCTTCATTTAGCCTGGCTTTCCCCAATTTGAGGGCTGTGATGCAGGAAACACAGACTATAGCAGACAGTGGCAGTGCCCCGCCCACATGTCCTTGGCCCTGCCACTTCAGCGCACTACTTGTCCCCATTCCACCTGCTGCCACCTGCGTTTTGTTGCCTGAGGACTTTGCCTGCAGGAGCCTGCTTGGCTGCCCTGTGGCAGGCAGGAAGTGCTGGAGAACCAGCACTCTTGTCTCCTGCCTCCAGCAGCCTTCAGTCAACACCTGAACCCCTTGGGTGGGGTAACTTGGAGGCAACTGTTTTCCGTTGGTCCTAGGGTTTACGCAGAGGAGTTAGGCTCTAGTCTCCCACTGTGGTAGCTAGTTTGAAAACACACCTGCTACTGGCTGCTTTCCCTCCTTGTCTCACAGCTGCACTGCTTGGCCTTCAGCTCCCATGCATTCCAGCATACCTGCATTTGAGACCTGGGTCTGCCACCAGGAGAACCCAAACTAAGATTCTGATCAACGATTACTTCTTTTTTTAAAAAAAATTTAATTAATTATTTTTTGGGGAAGATTAGCCATGAGCTAACATCCACTGCCAATCCTCCTTTTTTTGCTGAGGGAGACTGGCCCTGAGCTGACATCCGTGCCCATCTTCCTCTACTTTGTATCTGGGATGCCTGCCACAGCATGGCTTGACAAGCTGTGCCATGTACACACCTGGGATTGGAAACGGTGAACCCTGGACTGCCGAAGCAGAACGTGCGAACTTAACCTCTGTGCCACCAGGCCAGCCCTATCGGATCAATGATTACTTCTTAATGGCTTCATGTGAATGTGCCAAATAATTCTCTCAACCAACCCTGCACATTAATTGTTCTTTCCAATCTTTTTGCTAATATGAACAACCCTTTGGCGGACATCCTCATGGCTTGACAGCTATGCACATTCTTAAGCATTTCCTTAGGGACCGTTCTTAGACATGAAGCCACGGTTCAAGGCCGTGCGTTTTCCTAAGGCTTGGGTGAATGTTTGCGGCGTCTGCTTCCTCCCTTCTTGTCTTGCCCTGACACCACCTTCCAGCCCAAGGAGGGCGCAGAGGGGCCGGCCGTGGGTGCGCTCTGGGGAGCTGGACGTGGGATGAGGCTCTCTTGGAGGGACTGGGAGAGACAAGCCAGGGGAAATGCCTGGCAGGATCCAGGGAGACAGCCAAGTATACCCTGGGGAGTTCAAAGTCAGGTGTTTGGAGCTTGGTGGTTAGGGGTGCTTCTTCACAGGTTCTTGTTCAGAATCCTTCTCATTGTGCAAGGCCTGTTTGAAACCCCACCTCTTCCAGGAAGCCTTCCCTGATATTTCCAGCCCTTGTGAGTGTCTTCTCGAGGCTGCACATGATTCAGTACTAATTGTCTGTGGTCCATGCCACATCCTGTGGGTAGAGATTCTGTCTACAAGAGTCAGTGTTATGCACAGGACAGATTTATAAGCTTGGGGTTTAATCCATGCTTGCAATAAGAGCTCTTACTTGGGAACCAGGGAACCCAGATTCAAATCCTACCTTTCTGCTGACCCCTCTGGGGACCTGTGGGTCTCAGGGCAAAGACCCTGAGTTGGGCTTGATTGGAGTGAGCACAATGTGGACCCACTCTCTCCCTTCCCAGACTCTTGTTTTGCCCCCTCTCCAGGAAGTCTCTTTGCCAGGAGCCCTGAGGCTGGGCTGTCTGCATTCTGCATGGGGCTGTGAATATCTGTGCGCCTTCCTTTTTATCCTTCCAGGTGCAGGTTTCCAGAGACAAATATACCTCCATTGCCAGCCCCTCGATCTGTCTAAACACAATTTGACATGCGTTGCTATTAGCTTAGCACCTTATCAAATAATGCGGCCTGATCGAGATAAAAGGTTTTACAACTCTTGCTGCCTTTGTTTCTGCCTGCATTCACCCGCCGAGACAGCTAATAATTACCACCAAAGACAAAGAGGAATCTATACACTCAGCGTCGAGGTTCCCGTGTGCATGTTAAGCAGCAGCCTGAGGAGAGAGCAGGGAGGAGACGGCCCCAAATGCAGCCTGTGCAGCCCCTACTGGGCCTTGCTCCCTGCTGGAGAAAGTGGCCATGGGGGTTCTGGGGCCTCAGGCCTGTGGGTTGTGGACATGACCCCTGTAGTTTGATACTATCCAATCCTGGAGATGCAGAGAGAGATGGGAGGTGGGCCCAGGGCCCCGCCGTGGACATGTCAAAGCCAAAGGTGGGTGGGTTAGGAGCGGAGTGAAGGGAGAGGCAGGGGGCATGGTGTAGAGGGTGTGGCCCCACTCAGGGATCCTGGGGACCTGGGCGTCTGTCCTGGCTCTGCCGCGGACCATGCTGTGGCCTTGGGTCAGTCCCCGACCTTCTGTGGGCCTCTGTTTCTGCGTCTGTGAGGGGGTCTCTCGAGGCAGGCAGGGGGCATTTGGAGATCTTCATTGTAGAGCTAGCGTGGCTGCTGACAGGCAGTTCCTTGCTGTTCTGGGCCTCAGTTTCTCCATCTGGGAAACTGGTTCCCAG
This sequence comes from Equus przewalskii, assembly GCF_037783145.1. Taxonomy (NCBI): domain Eukaryota; kingdom Metazoa; phylum Chordata; class Mammalia; order Perissodactyla; family Equidae; genus Equus; species Equus przewalskii. Next base: position 65,513,884 of record NC_091831.1, read on the forward strand.
AAAGTCTGAAAGTCTGGTTGGGATGATGGCTACAGGCATTTCAGGACCCTGTCCCAGGCAGTGGATGGCTCAGCCGGTGTCTCCCTGAGCATCTGTGCAGTGGCCAGGCCTAAGAGGGGCATGGACCATGGGGCCTGAGGAGGAGAAGATGCAGACTTTGAACCAAGAATGTTTTCCAGTGAGGTGGTTTTCATCCCAGAACCAACAAACACAGAAAGTGAAGTGAGAGCTTGGAGTGGGGGGATTGCTGCAAACTGGAGCAGTCTGAGAAGGCTCCCTGGAGGAGGAGGGCAGGTGTGGTGCCAAGGCAGATGGGGCAGGGTGCCTGAATGGGGCTGCGTGCGGCAAGAGCAGTGTGTTTCCCCCCCAATTCTTATGTTGAAACCTACTCCCCAGTGTGGTGGCATTAGGAGGTGGGTCCTTTGGGATGTGATTAGGACATGAAAGTGGAGCCCTCCTGGAAGGGCCGTATAAAGAGGCCCCGGAGAGCTCCCACACCCCGTCCACTCTGTGAGGACACAGTGAGAAGACCACCATCTGTGAGCCAGGAAGTGGGTCTTCACCGGACACCGAGCGTGCCGGTGCCTTGTGCTTGGACTTCCAGCCTCCAGAACTGTGAGAGATAAATGTGTGCTGTGGATAAGCCGCCCAGTGCGTGCTGTTCTGTTGTACCTCAGGCTGAATGGACTGAGACAAGTGGTGATGAGGGTCGTGAATAGGGTGGGTTGCAGGGCTCATGAGTCTCAGATAGAACAGTGTGGACTCTAGCATCTGTGGGCACAGGCCACTCTCCAGGGAAATAGAATTCCCCGTGGATCTCAGGACTGAAGGGGCTGCCTGGACTCCCTTCTCCCCACAGCCCTGGCCTGCTGTGGAGACAGGGCCAGTGGTGTGCTAGTACATGGTTAACAACCAGTTCTGTTGGGGGAGAGGTGTGGCGGGGGGAGGCCTAATTTGTAGCATTTTCCAATTTCCATGGTGTAAATACTCCCATCATGACTGATTTCAAGCTAGCAATGTGACGTCACCGAGCGTGGAGTGGGGAGAGAGACAGAATTGGCTGTTATGGTTGTGTATGAGCCAGCTCCACAGTTGGAGCCCAGTGTAAGCCTGAGAAGTCAGATCAGAGACTCACAGTATCTCAAGACTCAAGAGGCAAGGGACAGTGAGTAGCGCAAGTTACCTCACCCGACCTGTGCCTGCGGCAGACATCAGTAATCAACTGTGACTCTGCTAAGCCCAACATCCTTCTCATCAGAGTGCTCCAAGTAGTCACCACCGATCGATTAGGGTTGGCACCTAAAATGACAACACTTTGCCATTGCTCATCTAGATTAACCGACCCAATATGCAGATGGGGAAAGTGAGGCCCGGATAGTGGAGGAGATTCTCCCAACATCATCCAAACAGTTGGGAGAAGCTGGTGTGGGAAGCCCAGTGGCCTGCCTCCCAAGCCTGTGCTCCCATGCCCCACACTGTCATGTCTCCCTGTGAGAAGGCGCCGGCTGCCCAGACATGGGTGCTGGGCCTGGGCTGGGCAGCTCTTTTCCCTGGAGCCCCTGTCCTCAAGCTGGGGTGAATCCACCCTAATCAGAATCCTCATTGCAAAGACCCGCCTGCAGCCAACCGCTGTTTTTGCTCTGCACCCTCCTTGAGGGGTGTGTGTGTAAGGGCATGTGTCAGACTTGTACATTTCTGCACACACAAACAGACGTGTTTTTATTTCCTATAAGCTGGTGACAAACTTGCAGGCCTCCCCAGAGAGTGGCAGTCCCTCCAGAGAGCCGCCTGTCTGTCTTCCCGATGTATGTCTGGAGCCAGGCCCCGAGTCATGATTTATCCTGCGCTTGGCTCTGGGCTAGCCTGCTCATCTCTGTAAAGCATCTGGCTTGCTCTCTTATTCCTTCCTCTTTCTTCCAGGCTTTTTCACTGAGCCGTCCTCAGACACCCTTCCTCTGGGAAGCCCTTCCCAATCCCAGAAGCCAGCTGCCTCCTACACTCTGTGCTTACCTCGGGCTTCACACCCATCAGCCTGCGTTGGGATTACTGGCTCCAGTGTGGTCTCCCGCCTGGACTGGGAGCTCCTTGAAGGCAGGGCTGTGGCTTTCTCTTGGTCGAGCAGGCCCTTCATCGCTGGGAATGGACCCCAGCACCCATTCATTCTCCCTTCTCCCTGCCCCTATCCATAGTTGTCTTCATCCTCCTGTGATTTGAAATCCAGGATTGTCAGGTCTGGAAAGAGGCCTGAGGGGCCTTGTAGTCGGTCCTTCCTTGCTCTCTATTTGTCTATCGGCTAGGATTTTAGTTCGAAGCCACAGAAATAGACTCTGGCTGATGTATGTAGGAAAGACAATTTATCAAAAGGGTAGTGAGTATTTGCTGAATTGCAAGATGCCAAAGAACCAGGTTCAGGCAGTAGGCAGGGGCCCCACATGGCAGCCAGGATCACAACCACAATCCTGTCACACAGGCCATCTGAAAGGACACTCCTGCCGCAGCACCACCAGCCCCAGGCACTGGACGCTCTGGTGCATCGTGGCCATGGTGGCCCTTGGAAACAGGATGCTTGTGCAGCTGCTGCAGCCTGCACCAGGATGGAAATTCTAGGCTTTGCCTTTTTTGTGTATCCTCAGGCCAGATTCAGAATTCCAGGGAGCTGCTTCTGCCCAGTTGAGCCAGGGCACCTGCCATCCCATAGCTGCCGGGGAGGGGCTGGGAGCACAAGCCCCTGGGCCTTTTGTGGTTCGTATTTCCCGACGAGCACTGAGGCAGCAATGATGGAAGGAGGGTGTGTAGGGTGATCCCAGAAAGCAAAGTGAGGGTGGGGAATGAGACAGGACGGAGGAAGACCAATAAAGGGTGCGTTGATGAGCAAGCGGGCCACAGAGGCTCAGCCCCACTGCAGGCCCCTAAGTGGGTGTGCGGGACACATGCCTTTCTGTGGGTTAGGGGTCTGAGGTGTGCACTCATCTGGTCTCTCATCAGTAAAGATTCTTCCTGGAACACCAGCAGCTCCCTGGCTCTCTGCCCTGCTGGGCACACAGGCCAGACCACCCTTAGCACAGAGAAGCCGGAGGCCTTGGCATGGCTGGGAATTGTCTGCAGGTGACCTTTGGAATGGACGAAGGTACTGTGGTGGGTTCTGACTGGTCTGTTACATCCCCCCAAGACTTTCCCAGGCATGTGAAGAGGTTCAGGGGTGTGAGTCTAAGGGGTGCTGTGAGGCATCCTGGTGGGAGGGAGGATGGGCCCCAAGGCTCTGCTTCCCTCACTTCAGCTTGTGTTCTGCCATTTTTACTACATTTCCATGTGGGAGTCTGTTTAGTCTGTTCTGATACTAAACATTGACTCCTGCTGCACCCACGCCTCCTCACGGGAGCCCTCCCCCCTCCATGGTTGGAGCTTACCTGGGTGAGGACCTTATCTGATGGGCTTAACTGGAAATGGGCCTTGCGGCTGGGTTGTCCAAATGCAGGATTCTCAGACCCTCGGGTGGTTAGTTCTGGGAGGGGTTTTAGAGATCCTGGCCCCATCCCTAATTATGCAGATGGAGAGGTGGGACCCCCCTTCCACAGCACCCCCCAAGTGACTTCACGAAGGGATTTGGTGACGTGTTTCTAACTCTCCGGCTTTGCACAGAGGGATGATCATTAACACCACCACCTGGCCAGCAGCCCTACCAGGAAGCGTGTGCATCTGGTTGTGGGGCTTATCTGACCCAGGCCAGTCATAGTGGTTTATGGGTAGTGCTCTGAGGATACCAGTCATAGTGGTTTATGGGTAGTGCTCTGAGGATACCACCCTTCAGGGAGCCTGGCCATGGACCCCAGAGCCTTCCCGTGGGCTGAGGCAGGGCCATGAGCGAGACAGGAGGCTGCTGGCTTCAGCTCACTGTGAGGGAAGCCCCTTCGTGGCTGGAGTCTGGTGGGGATGGGGGTGGTTACGGCTTGTCCATCTCTGCATCCCCCTCAGCACTGGCTGGGGCACATGGCAGACCCTAAGTCCATATGTGCTGGGTTGATTGTCATTAACCTACTAGGACCTCAGATTGGGGGTGGGGTAGGCTAGGGTAGGGATGGATTCCCTGACAGGTTGCTGAGACCTTGAAAATTGAGGTAGCAGAGAAGAAGGGTCAGGGGGATGGGGAGCACACAGCACCCTCATTGTAAGGCAGTGCACACTCTTCTGGGCCAAGTGCAATTTCTTGGGCATTGGCTCAGAAGAGTGGGCTGTGCTCAGTGTCACTGTCATAGCACTGCCCTTCCTAACTGCTGATGCAGCTCTGCCTTGGACCCTTCTTTGTCCTTTATCTGGTTGGAGAAACTGCCCGCATCCCAATTTGAGTCCTGCATCTGTGGGTGAGAACGCACCTCTGTCCTGGCCAGCATCAAAGCTGGCCCTGTGGCTGCCCGTAGGCCAGCTGCCCTTCTCCACAAGGAAAAGGGGTGGAGCTGAGCCTCTGCCCATGAGAAGAAAACAGGCATTTTTTGAGTACCAGCTGTGTTCTTGGTATACTTTTTCAGATCTTTTAATGCCGTATTTCATTTGATCCTCACAATAGTAGGAAAATGTGATATTATTTTCCTCTTTCAAAGATGAGAAACCAGAGGTAAGGCAGACTTGCTCAGGGTTGTACAGCCAGTAAAGGCAGGACTGGGGCCATCAATCTGGGTCTTTCTGTGTCCATAATGCCTTCCTGAGGAAGAGAGTGATGAGGCTAAAGGGTGAGCCAGACCACCTTGAAACTCACTTTCCTGGGTCAGTCCTGGACACCATTTTGAGTACAAAGGATTGACAAGGCCCGGGGGACCCTACAGTTCCCTACTTCCCAGTGTGAGCTCTCTGAAGCCAGGAGACACCTCATCCTCTCCCCACAACTAGGACCCATATGGCAACCCTGTTTAGACCTCTAACATCTTCCACTCCAGAACTGGAAATGACCTTAGGAACTTCTTGTTTACACCCCCATTTTACAGAGGAGAAAACTGAGGCAGGAATAGAGAATTGCCTCAGATTCCTCCTGAGGAGTAGCTAAGCTGAAGACAGCTTCTTTTTGCCTCTGAGCAGCCCTCACAGGCCTGAAGACCTGGATGGGATTGGGAGGGCTCGTGAGCCAACAGATGGATTTCTCTGGAAGTCCACAGGCTGGTGTTTAGAGGGTAAGTCCCCTGGAGGTTCGAGCTCATTCCTGTGCCTCATTGTACCAGCAGACAGGCATGCTAGCTAACATGCCTAGGGTTGGCACTTGGTAAGGCAACGTGAAATGGTCTGGAGTCCCTGCGCTGGGGAATGACAAAGTGGTAATGTCCGGATTCCTGGACTCCTGGTCCAGTGCTCCATCTGTGGCGGCCCTGTTGAGTAAGGAGGAAACAGGCTGTGAGGTCTCCATGGCTTTGGAGAGAGTTCGGACAAGGGGCTACAGAATTCTAGAATCCTAAAATCCCTGACTTTTGGAGACGGATGGGGTCTTAGGACCCTCCTAGCCCCAGCACAAATCCTCACCGGGCCTCTCTTTGAACACTTCTGATGACGGGGGCTCACTCCTCCCCACTGTTGGCTGCTCCAGTTGCTCTCAAGGTCTCCTTCCTTCCTCCTTGTAGCTGATGGCCAGCCTGGACTCAGGGCCTCTCGGGCCCCCAGTGGCTGAGCTCCCTGACCGTTCCTCTGTTGGTGTGGCTGGTTCTCCAGGTATGCCTTCTCCCCTCTTTTGGATCCCCAGCCTAGCCAGGAATCAGGGAGGTTGAGTTTGAATCGTGACTCTCCCTATTGTCTTGTGACCTTGGACATGTTACTTAGCTTCTCTGAGCCTTTGGTTTCCTTATTTGTAAAATGATGGTAACTTTGTCGGATTGTTGTGAAGATTAAGTGAGAAAAGGCATGAAAAGTGCTTAGCTGGTTGACTGGCACAGGATAAGAGCTCAATACATGCTAGATGGTATTACTACAACCTCCTAATTTGTAAGCTAGGGATGGTAGCATCTGCCTTGCAGAGATCTTGAGGATTTAATGAGATGATCTACCTAAGTGCTGAGCACAGATTTTGGCTTGTAGTAAAGCTGGCCTAATAGTGATAATGGTACTTTGTCATGTTCCATTGTGAGGGAGGGTCCTGCCAGGGGAGTGCATGAGAGGCCAGCTCACAGGTACCACTTTCCTGACACATATCCAAGACTTATCCAGGCCCCTTTAATTTTAAATTTTGAGTTTCTTTCTTTCTCTCTCTCTTTCTCTCCCTCCCTCTCTCTCTTTCTCCCTCCCTCCTTCCCTCTCTTCCTTCCTTCCTTTCCTTCCCTTCCCTTTCCGTTCTTTCTCTCTTTCTTTCTTCTTATCCCAAGGTGCATCAATTGATGCTTTCAGCTGCATTTAACAGAAGAACCAAGTCTCAATGGCTTAAAGGATAGGGAGATTTCTTTGTGCACATTACAAGAATAGTAGAGTGGTAGTAGAGTCTAGCGTAACCAGAAAGAGTTCAGAGCCCAAAGCTGGACTGCCTAATGTGGAATAATTTCTAGCTATATGACCTTCAGCCAGTTACTTAATCTTTCTTGGCCTTGGTTTTCACCTCTGTAAATAGGGCTACCAATAGTACCTTCCCCATTGGGTTCTTGTGAGGATTAGATGGGTTAACAAAGCAAAGTGCTTAGAACAGTGCCTGGCACATGGTAAGTGCTACATTAGCATTGACTGTTATTTATACCAGGGCTAGAATGGTGCTGGGGCTCATTGTTTAGGGACTCAGTGATGTAAGCAAGGTTTTGGATTTTTTTCTGTTGTCTGCTCTGCCACTGTCAATGTGTTGACTTTGTTGTCAGCCTTGTGCCCTCATGGTGCAAGATGGCTGCAGCTGCACCAAGCATCACTCCTCGTACAACACTGTCCAAAGCCAGAAGAGAGAATATCTCTTTCTTTGGAGAGAAGAAAGCTTTCATAAATGACTTTCTTGACTTCTCACTGGCTAGAATTGATAAAATGCCTGAACTAACCACTTGGGGAGAAGAAAATAGAATTACCATGTTGACTGAGCCTAACCCAGATTCATCTTGAAGAGACTCCTACTTGGGTCAACTTGGGGGTCTATAGTGATGAAGAAGGAAGGTGGAATGATGAATCAGCCAACAGTGTCTGACTCAGGGTAACAAGTATAGGGACACAGCAAGGTGGCAAGGGATCTGCCACCATGCCAGGTTCTGCTTTGCAGGCCCTGAGATCATATTTTGGCTGGTCCTGAAAGCCTTTCTGAGTTGGTTGGGCTGCCATTCAGGCTGCCCGGGGCGGGGCTCAGACGGACGCTGAAGAAGAGTATGCCAAGGGCTGAGCTAAGGCCTTGCCCAGTCTCTCACAATAATAGTGACTTCCATTTATTCAATAGTAACTGCCATGTATCAAACCTCACTTTTTCTTCTCCATAATCTAAGAGGCAGTTACTATTTTTTTTATTTTTCTCTTTTTTTTTTTTGAGGAAGATTGGCCCTGAGCTAACATCTGTTGCCAATCTTCCTCTTTTTTTTTCCTCCCCAAAGCCCTAGTACATAGTTGTGTATCCTAATTGTAAGTCATTCTAGTTCTGCTATGTGGGATGCTGCCTCAGCATGGCTTGATGTGTGGTGTGTAGGTTGGTGCACAGGATCTGAACTGGCGAACCCCGGGCTACTGAAGCGAGTGTGCAAACTTTATCACTTGGCCGTGGGGCTGGCCCCTGCAGTTACCATTTTTATCTTCATTTGCAGGTGAGAAAGCCAAGGCAGAGAGAGGTTAAGTAATGTGTTGAGCAGATACTATTGGTGCCCTGTTCATAACCCTTTGGTCCTCCTTGGAGGTCACCTGTGGCCTTGGTGGCCGCAGGCCAGTGGTGGTACAAGCTGACGGCTTCCTGCATCAAGCTGCCTGTGTGCAGGGCAGCCTGGGAGTGCCAGGAGGTTAATGTGCTGGTGACAACCCTCAGGAAAGGAGGGGTGAGAGTTGGTGGACGCCTACCCAGCTTCCCCTGATCTCAGGGCGCAATGCCGAGGTGTGTGCTACAGTCTCTGGAGGCACGTACTGCGGTGGGAACCTGACCACGAATGCACATGTGAATGACTTTTCTCTCTTCGCTGTCTCCCTTTCCTGCTCCCTCACCTGACACCCTAGGATCACTTCATCCTAATCCTGGGCTCAGGGGCTGCACTGGGTGTAACCCAAACCAAGACCTATGTCTAAGGTTGCAGAGTTAATCAGTGGTGGTGCTGTATACACAGCAGGCTGCCAACCCTAAGCCTGAGCTCACTGCCACTAAGCCATTCCGCTTGTCATCGGAAGAATCAGGAGAGAAACAGTAGAACCTCAGCCTCAAACCCCAACCCCACCCGTCTTCAGCCTGACCCGTGCCCGGCCCCCGTGGCAGCCATCTGCCTGTGCTGCAGCCCAGCCCACTGTTTCCCTTGGTGCAGGCCTGCTGGGCTCTGACAGCCAGCCTCTGGGCTCGCACACTGCCTGATAGGATGGGACCAGTGACCTGTGAACTGAATCCGCGGAATAATTTGGCCTTCCCCAGCCGGCTTCAAAGAAGCGATTACGGACCATCCAGGAAATAATGCATTTCATGGAAAAGACCATAATTATGGAGTATTGAGTAAATAATATGTGCTTTTTAAAAGTCTGCAATTATGTATTTATCCTATCTGTAATTAGGGAATTTTTAAAGGGTGCATTATAGGTAATTTAAAAATAAAATAATGATACCACTCAAAACAAACAGCCCCAAACAAAGACAATTCAGGCCACCCCAAACTCAGCTGAGAGATGACTCAGGGGGAGCCACTGTCTCTGGCTGCATGGAAACCAGATGGCCCATGCTTGCCAGCGGGCGAGGGGAGATTGACCTCAGCCTCGGGTGACATCTAGAGCTTCACCAATGCTAAATTGTCTCCTTGACTAGCCTTTTCTTTGACAGCCTCAGTCCTCAGAGATTTCTTCTTCTCATGACTCAGCCAACAAGTGATTACTGGGTGCCAGAAGCTTTCCTCAACTTCATTCTTCTAGAAACTTCAAAGTTCAATATGGCAGCCACCTGCTATGTGCAGCTATTTAAAATTAAATGAGTTAAAACAGAAAATTTAAATATCCAGTTCCTCGGTTGTGCTAGTCACGTTTCAAGGGCTCAGTAGCTGCACACGGCTAGTGACAATTGTATTGGACAGTATGGAGAGACCACATTTCCATCACTGCCGAAAGTTCTGCTGGACAGCAGTGCTTTAGAATTGACCAGTTGCTTATGTGGTTTAGACCTGGTCTGAACAGTGCAATGGAGGAAGCTTGTTTCCTTTGTCTGGAAGTTTCCTCCCCACTGGTCTGCCTGGTGAATGCACCCCTATTGATCCTTCCTTCTGGAAGCCTCCCTGACATCCCCAATGGTCAGCTCCCTCTCCCTTCTCTTGTACTTATGATATTATTTTGCATGTATTCCACACCAGTCTTTCCTACCCTGGGGAGCCCTGTCTCATTCGTCTTCTTGACCCCCCCATCCCAGGCCGGCATCTAGAACATTGGTGGAGAAGTCCCAGCTCAAGACTCCTGTGAAACCCTCCTCCTTTCTTCATCTCCTTGCTTTGCAGCTCAACATCCATATCTGTCTTATTGCTCTTGGGCACATAAATGACAAACCCAAATGCAGTGTATCATGGGAGGCAGTGATGACCCGCTTGCCCATACTGCCCAAGTGTAGCTCTTGTTAACTGGCACGTGTCACCACCTGGCAGTAAAAGGAGGGTGAGTGTGGGCGTGTGAGGGGAGGGCACATCTGGGCAGGATCTGGGCTGCAGGCTCCTGATCGGTGCCTCTCTCCTGGTGATAAGGCCCAGAAGCCTGACTGGGAGCTGGGAGTCAGGGGCAGATCCTGGGGGTGTGAGGTGGGGTTGGTGCCTCTACGTGGAAGCCCCAGAAGAGCAGAGAAGCAAGGAGGCCAGGTGGCAGCAGGATGTGGCCAAGGTGCCACCAGGTGGATAGGTCAGAGGTGTGTGGATGGGCACCTGGAAAGGAGCCCCCAGTGGCAGAACCTCTTTTTCCTGGTCTTGATCTCCTTGATTCCCTCAGTGGAGCTTTAGGAAAGTTGCTCTTTGACTTGATTGTGCTACGGAGGGCCAAGGGCTGGTGTGGGGGTTGAAGCAGTAGAGGGAGCGTGGTACCTCGGGGTGGCAGTGGGGCTTGAGGCCAGACCCCGTGCCCCGGGAGGCAGAGCTCAAGGTGGCAGTGTCCGCATGCCCTGGCCCAGCCCCGTCCCTGCTGAGGGCTCTTCTCCAGGCCGAGTCTTGCAGGTGGTGAGGTTTAGTTAGTTTTCCTTTTCAGGGGAGCAAGTTTACTTTACCATAGCCCTCCTGTCTGCTGTCCTGCAGGGAGGGATGACACCTTATTTACTGAGAGCTGCTATGTGCCCAGCCTCTCTGGGCACTCGGCTAGGATCCAATGCTTGAGGAATGAGGAGATGGGTGGGCGGCGCCCCTGGTGCCCCTGCTGGCCGGTGTGAGAGCCACAGTCACCAACCAACACTTTTGAGCTTCAGGCTCCTTTGCTGAGAAACGTCCCCTCATGGTCTTATTGTGGGCATCCAAAGGGCTAATGCATGTGAACGGATGTTTGATTTTTTAGTGCAAAACTCTATTTAAAAGTCTGAATAGCTGGTATATTTATGTATTCAAAACTAAAAACAAAAATGGAAGAATCATAGAGTAAAAATCTCCCCCCGGTCCCCTGCCCCGTCTGTCCATTCCTTCCCCCCAGCTAGACACTGCTACTGACTTCTCATGTCCCAGAGGGTTTCTTCTTAATGTGTTTACATTAAACCAAACACAACATGTTCATTTCTCTCTTTTTTACACCAGCAGTAGCCTAGCGAGCACACTGCTCTGTGCGTTAGTTTGTTAAGCTGTGTTTTAAGCTACAGGATGCTGTGCATATACGAGATCTTCACTCTTGAAAGACAGTCACCCCAGATGAACTCACAAGGTCCCCAAGAGCAGGGCCTGTGTCCCTTTCTGCTGTAGCTGCCTGCGGGGCGTGGCCCACAGCTGTGCACAGCACGTCACAGCACAGACCTTTGGAGTCAATAGAATCCCGTTCTTGGTCAGCTTAGTGACCTCTATTTCCATATCTGTAAAATGAGGACAAAAAGAGTTACTTTCTGAAGGGTTGTTGTTGCCCTGACTCAAGAGAGCAGCGAGTGTATGTGGTGCCCGGCACAGAGCTCAATAAGTGGCAGGAATGAGATCATGGTGACTCCTTGCAGTGAGTGGCATCAGTGTGTCTGTGATGGGCAGGCTGTGAGGGTGACTCAGAGGACCAGGCCTCTTTCTTCTAGCTGGTGGGGGTGGACAGGGTTGGGGGCGTGTGGCCGATTCCAGGGTCCTCGATTACAGAGAGCTGGGAGCTAGTGCTTCCTCCTTTGTGTCCCGTCAAAGGCCAGGCTATGGGTAAGTCTTGCCCAAGTAGGGTGTGACAGTTGCAGGGAAACTGTCAGGTCCAATCAGAGACAGGTTGTCAAGGCAGAGGCTCTGGGGAGTCAGCCAGCGTTGCTCAGCAGCATGCCTGCCCTACCCGTATCTCCAGTGCTCTTGAGGTGGGTTAAGGACTCCCTTGTCACCACTGTCATTTGGGCATGCTGAAATGTGTCCACCGAGCCTGTCAGAGCCCACCAAGCCTGCTCTCGGTGCTGGGGGAGAGGGAAGGGAAGAGGAGAGCCCCGAGGCACAAGCGTTTTTTTTGCCATGTTCAGGTGCCTCTGGTGTGACAGAGTAGAGACCCAGACAGGATGGGCCCTGGTGGACCCCACTTCCAGCCCATCACCCTTGGCCTTTGCCGCTGTGGCAGGCCCTCACTGCTCCTTTCCCCTCTGGTCTGTCTTCCTTGCCATCCCTGGAATCACTGACTTGCAGACCAACGTTGATTTCCTTTCCCCTGGGCTTATGAGTACACGTCCGGCCTGATGCCCCTCTGCTCCCTCCAGACAGGCTGAGTTGCTTCCTTTGCCCCTGAGTCACTGGTTTGGGCAGGACTCGGAGCTGGACAGAGGTGACCTCTAGCCTCTCTTACTCTTTAGTCAGATCCTCCCCATCTTTTACTCCCCAGCACCAGTCTCACCTCCTTCAGCTCTGCTCCTGACCACCTCTCCCTCCTTCGAGCTCCTTGCTATTGTTGGACACTAAGCACCAGGTGGTCTGCCCTGGACTATTTCCCCAGGTGTCACTTTCTTCAGGGGAAACAGTAGACTATAGTAGTTAAGAATGTGGTCTTCAGAGTCCTGCTTTCTGGGTTCAAATCCCTTACTAGCTGTGTGTCTTTTGGCAAGGCGCTTCACCTCTCTGAGCCTCAGCTTCCTCATCTGTAAACAGGAGTAATCGTACTCACCTCATGGGTGCTGAGTGAGTGAGCGGATGTGGGTAAATGACCTTGCATGGCACCTGGCACAGAGTAAGCAGCTGACACATGTTAGCTCCTGGTATAATACTACTGATCTCTGATTTCTATCACAGGAAGAAATGGTCTGATCATCCTCCCCCACCCCCCACCCTGCCCCATAGGACAAAGGCTGGCCTGCTGGGGGATGGCGGAGAGGGTAGTGGCAATTTATTTTAGGAATACAGGAAAGATCCAATCTATTTCATTCTACTCCTTCCAGGCCTCCCCACTCCCCATCTGGGCCCAACTGCCTAAGCCCCTCCCCAAAAGGGAGTCCCAGGCTCCCAGAACCCTGAAACATAAACCTTGGGCCCTTCAGGCAGGTGCCTGCCACAGAAGTAGCGGGTTTACAAGGTACGGGCGTATAAGATGTGACAGGCCTGGAATTAGCAATGCAATTCCTCTGTCATTTTTATCATTGGCCCCTGCAGGGAGGAGCTGATTAAATGGATATTCAACTCTTTGCATTAATGTGCATCCAGCTTCAATTTGCATTTCATTAGCCACACAAAAAGCATAATTTTATTATTTGCCATTGGAAAGCAGATCTCTGCTAACAAGCAACTGCATGCTGTTACTGAAATATGATGTGACTGACTTGCTCTGCCGTCCTGCTTGCTCTGCCGTCCTCTGCCCCTCTGCACACTCCAGCTCTCTGTTGAGGCGTGGCACATGGCAGTCTTGGCCTCATCATATCAGACCGTGTTCTCCTTTGCTTCAAGGTGGGGCAAACTTGGTGGTATAACATATCCTCTAGAGCTCCCTGCAGGATCAGTCCGTGCCGGGATGTCACTTGTAACTGTAGCACTGTGCAGCTGCTTTCCTGTCTTGCTTCCCCCACTCCCTTACCAGCTTCTTCCAGGAGCAGTCTTGTAGTCCATTGCTTGCACATGAACCTTCATCTCACGGTCTGCTTGTGACATGGCACATAGCAGAATTCAGTGTGCACCAATTCCCTTCCACCTCTCCTCACATTTGTCAAGTACATTAGTTAACAGAGGGCTTTCACACACGTTGTTCATTGGAAGTGCATGCTAACCCTGGCAGTTTCTTAGAGTGGGAATTGTCATCCCCATTTTACAGATGTAAAACTGAGACCCAAGTCCAAGATCCTGGAGCTAGAAAGTGGAAAAAGGAGGACATGAAGCATGTCTTCTGAATTCAAGTCCAGGCTTCTTCCTGCTGTGGCAGCCCGCAGAATTCTCAGAGCTCAGGAGGGGCTCAGGCCTGGGCTAGTATCTATGGATAGTGATATGGGTCAGTTGCCAGGTAGAGAGTTTAACTCCAATCTTTTTTCTTCTTTCCTGTGAGCACCTGCTTCTCACTCCCTTACCTTGAGCACAAATAGAGTCACCAACCACAATGGGATCACCATGGAAGAAGAGATGGCCTGGCTGGTTTAAAAGGAAGACCAGCAGTGAAAGAGATCCTGCTCTCCTGCTTGCATGCAGTGGGACCCTGGGCAAACTGCTTAATCTATCCGAGCGCCAGTTCCCATTTAGTCCTCCCAACCACTCAGTGAGGCGGGGATTATTATCATCTCAATTTTTCAGATGACTGAAAGTGGTGATAGATGTTCTGAGAAGGGAAGACAGTGAGGTGCTGTTGTCCTCTTCCCCTAGGGCAGGAGTCCTCTGAGCTACATTCTGACAAGGTATGTCCGACTCGGCTCAAATGCTTCTCCATGCCAGTGACCTTGCACTCTTGCAAAGTGGCCCCTTGCAGCTCAACTCTCTCCCCACAGAGCCAGTGGCCTCTCTGTGCTTCCTACCCACTGGATCTGGTGGAGTTTTGCGGGTTGCTCAGAATGACCATGCCCTTCGGAGATTTGAAGACAACTTCCTATGCCCTCAAATCTCCCCTTTCCCAGGCGAGTCCCAGTGAGGGAGGGTAGGGCAGCCCTTTGCACATCACTGTCACCCCCAGGTCATTCTCCTCTGTGCCTGTGCTCACCAGCCCTCTGTCCAGGAGCCCACTAGAGCATGTTGGGACTGCCTATGTGCCTGACTCCCCCATGAGTCATGCTCTGTGAGGGGGGGGACCTCATCTTAGTCCTCTTTAAATCTTCAGGGTCCAGCCCTGGGTCTGGTCCAGAGGAAGTCCCCAAAAGCAGCATAACAGAGTAGTCTTTGGAGTCAGATATATTTGCATTGAAATCCCAGCTCTACTGCCTCTCAGCTGTGTGGCCTTAGGCAAAGCACTAAGGCTTCTTTGAGACTCAGTTTCTTCATCTGTGAAATGGTCTAATAGTATCACCTACCTCACAGAGCTGTTGTGAGGATCAGATGGCATCATGAGTGGAAAATGCCAAATCCTGCACCCAGCCTGCAGTGAGAAGCATCCGGAACTGAGAAGTGACCCGCACCTGCTCTCTGCTGAACGTGGGTGGCTGGAGTTGGACATGATCCTTGGGGGTATCTGAGCAGCCTGAAGCATTCTGGGCCTTTCACCTGCCTAGTCCAGGCACACTCTCACTCTGCCTGGTACCCCACAGCGGGCTGTCTCCCAGTGGAGCCCCCAGGTTGGAGAGGTCCGCAGGCAGCAGAATGCAGATGGAACGGAGCAGGCCTGAGCTCCGGTGCTGATCACATCTCCAGACTTCAAGGCAAGCGTCTCTGGCCAAACGCACTGTGGAGATACTAAATTGGCAACCTGTGAAGTGAGCTGTCTGATTCTACAAAGGCAGCATTTCTGGTTTTCAAAGGAACTGAATAATTTAAAATGCAGAAGACAAAAAGTAGGATTAAGGTGATCTGATCAGCTCTCTAGGCTGGGGTATCAATTATACACACTCAACTCGTAAGCCTCATTTGTGAGATTCAGAATTTATTATCTGTCGAAAGCACTAATTGCCAGGTTTCTCTCTTGTGGTCTTATAGGTCTCTTTTCAAATTTATTTTCTTGTTTCGTTTTTTCCCCCACTGGGGCCAAATACCTTTCACTCCTGAAAGGGAAGCTGCCCGCCTGGGGCCGGACAGAGGGCCATGTTTGTGTTTGGCTCATCCAGGCACTTTGGGGAATCAGGACGGAGGGCAGGAGGACTGTAATGGATGTGTGTTAATAAATGGACGCTTTTCCTTTATACATTCTGCCCGAGTCATGTGTGTTTATTGTTTAAGGAGGCAACTAGTTCTGTGTGGTATACTTGATTTTTCCTTTCCTGCGCACCTTTTTGTTTCATCTAGGGTTAATAACTAACTTGTTCTTTTGCTTACTTGCCCATCTATGTAATTATCAATAATTCAACTCCAAAATCTTTGCCAATTGCCTCTGCCTTCTCTCAAGGTTTTCATGTGCATCAGGCACTCCATGAATTTCATCACCCCGAATAGTCTCGCAGAGTCTTCTGACCTGCCGCCCTCAGAGCTGGCGTGCCTCTCCCTGGCCACTGTCCCATCCTGGGGGCCTCCTTTACCACCAATTCAGGAATGCCCTTCCATCTCTCTGGTGTCAGAATTTTCTGTATCTTCAGTCTCCCTCTATTTTGATTTACAACTTTGTTTTGGCAGAGCACATCCTCTGATAGCTTTTAAGAAAGGATCCATGAGAAGAAAAAAATTTGCCTTTCTGAAAAATGACCCTTGATTTTTGGTTGGATATAGAATTCAGAGTTGGATTTTTTCTTTTCAAAAAATGTGAAGAATTTTCACCATTATCATTTGGTTTCTAGTGATGTGAGGGAGTCAATGCCATTCTTCTCCCTGATTCTCCGTATGTTACCTGTTTCTCTTCTTGCGAAAGCTTGAGGAAGCTGTGGCCCTTCTTGTTGTTGCCAGAAGTCTGAGAGTTGACCTTGCTCCACTGTGCTGGAATCTAACTTTATCCATTGTGTTGAGTGCTTAATGGAGCTTTCAGTTTACAGACTCATGCCCTCATTCTGGGAAATTTTCCCAAATTATTTCTTGGATGACTTCCTTCCCTCTATTTCTTTGGTTCTATCTTTCTGGGAACTCTTAAAATTTATATTAGACTTCCTGGATTGGTCTTCTAACTTTACCCGTTTCTCTCCTTTCCTTTTGTAGTTTTGATCTCCTTTTTGAAATCTTTCTTCAGCTTCAGCTTCCAATCTTTTTATCGAGTTTTACCACTTTCTTCTCTTATACTTTTAATTGTCAAATCATTCTCTACACAGCCCCCAAGCGACTGTGCTGAGACACGGATTCGTTTTCTCGAAGCCTTCCATGTCTCTCCATTGCCTCAAGGAGAACTGCTGTGTCTTTGCGGACCTACAGGCCCAGCCTATTTCTCCGGCCTCGTCACGTTAAGCCTCTCCACATGGCCGAGGCTGGACTGCTCCAGCCAACTCACCACACTAGACACATGAAGCAACCTCTCACCTCCATAGCTTTGCTCAGACTGCCGCTTCTACTGAGAATACTCTTGCTCTGGCTGCTACTATAGTTGACTTTGGCCTGCCTTCCCCCCTGGATTCTGAAGTCCCTGAGGGCAGGAGCTATGTTGTATTCACATCTGTTTGCCCAGCACCTACCAGGCCCCTGGCCCATGGGAAGTAGGTGTTCAATTAATACTTGATGAACACGTGTGTTTGTTGAGTGCACTCATGTGTAAACTTCTGGACTAGCCTTATGGGAGTCCACGGATGAATCCAGCACAATCTCTGTACTTGGGTGATTACATAAGGTGGGATAAGGGCCCACTAGGTGTTTTCATGTACATACACACACACTTCATGTCTGTGCATGGCAGACTGTGATCAGTGTATTAAGAGAGGGACACAGAGTGTGCCAGGAGAATTTTTGGAAATATAGCTTCTATCCAATCTGGTTAAATTACACATCAAGCCTTCGTAAGAGGTGTTGGAGTGTTACTTCTTCGGACGAGCATGTAGGCTCGACGTTTCTGCTGGAGCCTCTGCCTCCCTAGGTGGGCCTCTCCCTTTGCTCCCTGCTGCCACCTCTCCATGCTGCTTTGTCCTTCTCTTAAGGACAGGGTGAAACCCTTTTCCATTCGCTTCAACACTAAGCAGCAGGCTGGAGTTTCCAAAAATTCCCTCTCTGTAAATAGGAGTGGATTGGGAAGAGCTGAATTCTGCAAGATCAGGCTGACCTTAGTGCCATGGTGGGATCCATACTCTGTCCAAAGGGAGCCTAGTTTTCATACTTGCTACCATTTACTGAGCATATCTTATGTGTCAGGCCCTGTGCTAAGTACTCCAGGTATGTGATCTCATATTTGAGATTATAGCCTCATAATGGATCTGTGGACTAGGAATTGTCGTCATTTTATACATGAGGAAACGGAAGCTCAGAAAGTTTAAGTAATTAGTTCAAGGTCACATAGGCTGAAAAGGCCAAGCCAGCCAGGACTCAGATCCAGTCTGACGACTCCATTCTTTAACACATTAAGGAAGAAAAGCTAGAGAGGAAGAGGCACAAAGGTTCCCATTTGGAACTCCTATCCAAGGGCTCCCTGCAGGAGGCGCCGCAGGGGAACCAGGGCAGAGAGATGCAGCTGTGGGGGTCCATGCAGCCTGTGTCCTCAGGCCAAGACAAGACAGAGATGTGGCCCTGGGAAATCATTGTCTCTTGCCACCGCACAGCTTGGATGATGTGTTGGAGTGAGGGCATTGGTAAGGAACCAGGATATGGCCCCAGGGGTTGACTCACTCTGTGGCTGACGCCATCAAGCAGGTGCAAAGGCAGTGGGAAGACTTAGTCATGCAGCTTGAAGGTGGAAGTGGCTTCAGAGACTGTCCACCCGGATCCCCTTCTTCATACAGCTTGGGGGAGGCCCAGGAGGAAGGCCGACCTGCCCAAGGCCGCCTAGTGAGTGGGGGCGGTGACTGGCTGTGGTCTAGGGCTCCTATTCCCCATCCCAGGCTCCACCCCTGGCACTTCAGACATGCTTCTCTGGCTCTGGAGGGTAAAGGGCTCTACCAAAAACATAGTCCAGGAGCCTAGAGAAAACCAAGAACAACCAAAGAGGAGTTGGGAGAACAGGGTATGATTCAGGTTATTCTAAAATGCCACTTGTGTTTTTAAGAAAGAGGTGCCATTTTATCACTTCATGTGCCTGACAGCACTCCAACAGCTGAGGAAGACGCGCCCTAGGAGGCCTTCATGATGGAGACAGTGCTCATTTTGAACCTTCTAAATGGATCCCAGTATTGTCGCTTAAACACTGCTGGGGGGAGAGTAAATTGGCACATCATCACGGAAAACAATTAGGCGTTATGCAGAAAAGTCGGGGATGCTCACGCCCTGTGACCCAGCAAGTCTATTCTTCAGTCTTAGAAAATCTCTTGGACGTGTGCTCTGGGAGACATGGATGAGAATGATCATGCAGCATGACCAAGAATAATAAAATAAAAGGACGTGATGCAAATACCCATCACAGCAGCAGGGACAAGTGAATGGTGCATGCTCATACCATGGAGAATGAGTGACCTACAGCTTTAAACAACAACATGGATATATGTCAGGAACAGAAAGGTGAGAGAAAAGAGCAATTCTCAGAAGAGTACACAGAGTATGGTTTTATTATGAGAAATTAGAAAAACATGCAAAATTACTGTTTAGGGATACAAACATATATAATAAAGTTATAAAGAAGTTCAAAGACATGAGAAGAATGCTGAGGATGGTAGTGTTTGTGGTTACTACTAGGGGGGCGGGAAGGGACTGGGATCATGGAAGGTCATACACGGGTCTAAAAGAATGGTCAGTTCAGTATATTCACCTGGGTGGCAGGTAAATGGGCCGGTTAAGGGTAAGTTGTGTGTGTTCTTATTTTAACCTTACATGTATTTTACAATTGTTATTCTGCATTCCAATAAATATTTCACAGATTTAAAGGAGCAGATTTAAAGGGATAGTTTTATAAAATTCAGGTAGACAAACAAAGAATACTAGTCACTCGTTATCTCAGCCGGAGGAGACAAACACGAGCAACCTTTTGGTGTAGGTTGTTCTGGGCTTTCATTCGCTTGTTTGTGTGGCGCGCGTGCCTCTCCCCTCGTGTGTGTGTGCGGGCCGAGACAGCCCCATCTGGCTGTTTCTCCCAAGGGGCCGGCCTAGGGATTCTCCTCCCCGACCCCTAGCACTTTTCTATGCAGGAGGGAATTTTCTTTTTTGTGGTGGAATAGAGGAGGTTTTGGAGATTTTTTTCTCGGGTGCATGAGTGGGACAAGAAGGGAGAACTCTGTTTGGCCTGAAGAATTGGTTTTTGGCCCAAATGGGCGAGAGGATGGGGCAGAAGCTGACTGAGTGCCATTAATAAAAGATGTGGTGAGGGGCCTGCCCAGTGGTGCAGCAGTTAACTTCACACATTCTGCTTCAGCAGCCCGGGGTTCGCTGGTTTGGATACTGGGCGAGGACCTATACACTGCTTGGCAAGCCATGCTGTGGTAGGCATCCCACATATAAAGTAGAGAAAGATGGGCACGGATGTTAGCTCAGGGCCAGTCTTCCTCAGCAAAGGATTGGTGGCAGATGTTAGCTCAGGGCTAATCTTCCTCAAAAACCCCCCAAAAAACAATAAAAAAAGATGTATGAGACTCCGAGCTCAAGGAGGCCCACTTTGGAGCCAACTCCAACAGAGTATCACTTTAGTGCTAGAACTGAGTGACAATGTGGGATGGGGCCAGGGAGCAGTTCCTGAGTGGGGCAGTCCCCACCAAGCCAGACAGAGGTTCCTGTTTGCACGGCGCCTCCTCAGTTGGCCCAGGTCCTCCTAGGAGAGACGTCAGGCTTGCTCCTGAGGACACAGGCAGCACCTGCAGCATCTCCCAGCAAACACTGGGGGAGATTTGTGGAGGGAGGTGATACCTCGAAGTTATGCAGGTGGGAGCTCAGAGCTACCAGGATTTGACTATTAATGCTAATATAATTGCATTTATATGCACAGCTGTCATTAAATAATATTTGATTAAATAATTTTTAATAGTTAGCATAGTATTCTATTGTTTGGATGTATTGTGGTAAATTTATCTGATCTCTTAATTAAGTTGTTTCTCTCTACAAGTGGCCCTGTGATAAATATTCGTGAGCATTCATGACGATTTCCTGAGGATATATTCCCGGAAACAGACTTATTGGGGCAATGGGTTTGCAAAATTTTAAGGCTTTTGATACAAATTGCTGAACTGTCCTATAGAATGAATGTATGAATTTGCACTCCCACCAGCAGTAAATAAAAGTAGCTAAACCCTCACACTCTTGCCAAGATGAGACATTATTATTTAAAAATATATTTTGCAAATTGAAGGGCCAAAAATTATGATGTCTCATTTTCATTTTCATTTCTTTAGTTTCCAGGGAAGATAAACTTTTTTCATGTTTATTGGATATTTATTTTTTTGGCATTTTTTGCTCATCTTCTGTCATTTTTTTCTATCTAGCTATTCATGTTTTTCTAATACAATTTGAAGCTCTGTTTATATGTTGAGAATGAAACTTTTTCTGTCATGTGATTTGCATTATTTCCAGTTTGTCTTTTACAGTTTTATATGGTTTTTGTTTTTTACTTTTATTTTGAAATAATCTCAAGCTGATGGAAAAATTGCGAGCACCATACAAAGAACTTTTTTTTTTCAGACTCATTTGAGAGTGAGTTGCTGATCTGATGCCCATCAACCCTGGGTACTTTAGTGCGTATTTCCTACAAACAAGGACATTCTCCTGGATACCCACAATACAACCAACAAAACCAGGAAGCTGATCTTGCATCTGGGTACCAGCTATTCCTCAGATCCCATTCAACTTTTTCCAGTTGTCCCGACAATGTCATTTGTGGCAAAAGGCTCCAGTTTAGAATCATGTCTTGCGGGCAATTGTCATGTCTCTTTATTCTCCTTCATCTGGAAGAGTTCCTCAGTCTTTCCTTGATTTTCATGACCTTGATGCTTTTGAAATGTGAGGGCCAGATTTTTTGTCAAATGTCCATCAAAGTGTGCTTTCTGACGTTTCCTCATGTTTTGCTTCAGCTTATCCATATCGGGCAGAACATGAGACGTGATGCTGAGTCCTCATTGCCTCCCATCAGCTCACACATGATTTGAATTGGTCTCATGAGAGGAGAGTGAAGTTTGATCACTTGATTAAGGTGGTGTCTGGTTTCTCCACCGTAAAGTTACTTTTCCCCTTTGTAATTAACACATAGTTTGTGGGGAGACGCTTTGAGACTGTCAATATCTTGTTCCTCTTCAAACTTTCAGTTTATTCATTTGTATATTTTTATCTGTATACACTCATGGATTTATACTTTATGAAATGGGTTATAATCCTTTAATGTCATTATCTATTTTGATGTTCAAATTATCCTAGATTTGTCCAGTAGGCACTCCTTCAAGTGGGTTTCTGTATCTTTTTGATTTATGTCCCCATCATCCTTTGAGCACTTCCGTATTTTTTGGCAAACCCAAGTGTTCCTCCTCAGCCCTGGAATCACCCATTTCTCCAAGGAACCCTGGTCCCTTTTAGTGGAGAATAGTATTTAGAAGCCAAAATCTGAGTCCTAGATGTGCTCGTTGCTATTGGAGTGTCGCTGCTCCCTGTTTCTCTTTGTGGACATGCACATATAAACATACATTCACACATTTACATATATATTTGTTCTTTATATATCTACAGATGTTGAAAACATATATATGTTCATAAAAGCATGAGTTTAATGCCTCTAATTTTAATCATACACCATGGGGTACATTCTGGCTTTCTCCCTTCCATTGCTGTAACTGTTTTCTATAACCG
The DNA here is from genome assembly GCF_037783145.1 of Equus przewalskii. Taxonomy (NCBI): domain Eukaryota; kingdom Metazoa; phylum Chordata; class Mammalia; order Perissodactyla; family Equidae; genus Equus; species Equus przewalskii. The sequence goes on from NC_091831.1 coordinate 65,536,020, forward strand.
TGAGAAAATTGGCTCCCATCTCATCGTCCATAATATACTTTTAGTTGTTTGATCAATACTTTGTATGTAACCAGTCTTCCATCACTGCCACTGCCGCTGCTTAGGGACATCCCTTCCTCTCCCCATCAGTGCAGATGCCCTTCTCATCCTGTTCAGGTTCCAGAACCCCTCGCTGGGCCACCCTCCTGTATGGATACCTCCCACTCCATTCTGGGTGCCCCCCACTCCCCAGATGCCCTCCTCACCCCACTTGGGCTCTGATACTTCACATGGCCCACCTCCCACCCTTATGTATGCCCCCTTTGCCCTGCTCAGGCTTTGACACCCATGTTGCGGCCCCACATACCCCAGACCCTGCCTATCTTGTATGGATGCCTACCTGGCTTGGCTCCATCTAGTGGCTTTGGGTCTGAATTGTTCTGGAAGGGAAAGGAAGAATGTATGTGGTATATTTGGATGTACAGAAGCTTTATACTTCAAAGAACGTGAACCTATCCACCTTCTTCTTTATGTTTTCTCAATATAGTGCCATACGTAGGCCTTATTCAGTCATCTTAGCCTGGATTCCTCCAAAAGCAAAATCTGAGACTGGGGCTTGAGTGCAGTTTATTTTGGTCAGTCACCCCAGGGTGCTAAAGAGAGTGACACAGGGAAGGAGGGGAGGCCAGCACAAGGGAAGCGGGGCTTCAGTCTTGCTTGGGCCCATCAGGACGCATGTGCAGTGTGTCTCAGAATTGTCTCCCTGACAGATGGAAGAGGAACATGTTCACCATTGGCTTCTGTCTCCCAAGGGCTGAGAGTTGCCCTAGGGAGTGTGAAATCCCTCGCACCTCTGTGTTTGTGCGCACAGCTGGATGGCTGAGCGGGCAGCTGCAGGGGCCCCACGGAGCTGTGTCAGAGAAGCCGGGAGGAAAAAGAAGAGAGGGAGATGGAGGTGGTGCCTCTGAGCTGAGGGGTTGGTAGACCACACTTCGCACAGCGGTTGCTATGGCAATAACCAGAGCGAAAGGTGGGCTGAAAGGATGCGTGAAGGCGCATAAAAGATGATGACCTACAACCCAAAGAATGTGAATATTAATCTGCATTTTCTCTTAATACGGTTTATTTTTTATTTTAATATTTAACCTACCTGAAATGTATTTTGAAGTATGGTGTGAGGTAGGGACAGGGTTTAAATTTTTCCCTAGTGGGTTGGTAGGTTACTCCCAAACATGATTCACTGAGTGTTCCATAGTTTTCCACGACCATATGAAATTCTGTCTTAAAAGTATATTAAAGGGGCTGGCCCCGTGGCCGAGTGGTTAAGTTCGCGCACTCCGTATCAGGCGGCCCAGTGTTTCGTCAGTTCGAATCCTGGGCGCGGACATGGCACTGCTCATCAGACCACGCTGAGGCAGCGTCCCACATGCCACAACTAGAAGAACCCACAACGAAGAATACACAACTATGTACCGGGGGGCTTTGGGGAGAAAAAGGAAAAAATAAAATCTTTAAAAAAAAAAAAAAGTATATTAAAATTTTAAATATATTGAGTCTATTTCATTGCCCATTTCTTTGCTGGTACCACACTGTTTTAATTATTGTAGCTTTAGAATGCATTTTTATATCTGCAGAGTAAGTATCCCTTTAATGATGTTCTTTTTTTCAGAAATTTATTAATGAGCGGGTGTAGTTAATATTTGTAGAGGAACTTCTGAATTATTGTATTTTCAATTCCCTTTCCCTTTCTCCTGGGGGAAAAGCCTGTGCTTGTATATTCTTCAGTTAAGTAGCAAACTCTTGTTTCACAGATGGCCAGATGACATAACAGCAGAAGATATAAAGACGCAGATGGTGTATTTCCACTCACTATGCCGCCTGCCTGTAATTTTGCCTTTACAGAAGTCCTGTGACTTTAGGAAGGAGTGGTGCATCATTCTGTAGACCACAAGTACAAGGCTTAGGAAAGTTTTGCCCGAGGTCACACGGTAAGTATGGAAGGGAACTGAATCTCAGTTTTGTATTCAGAAGGCTCTTGAGAATGAGCAGCAGTCCCGTCAGTCCAGAAATCAGGACTGAAGTCTGTGCTTCTAATGGGGAATCTTTGGTACTGATATGTTTAAACTGAAGCATGATTTTAACTGAAGCTCCAGAAAGATCTTCCTAGGAGTGAGGGGCATAAGATATTAGAACCAAAAACAGGAGGGCATCTTCTGCGACAGTTTCAAATAGAAAGCCTGGCTCTAACCACTGTATCCCTGACACACGGAACCAGTCCTCCTCCACTCTTAGCACCCCCTACTTTGGGTCCTGCTAATGGCTGATGCTCCTACTGGCAGCCACTGATGGCCTTTGCAGTGTTGCCCGCCTCTAGCCTGCCTGGACCTCACCCCTTACAGTCTCCTTGGCCTACTTCTTCTTCGGCTTGTGGCTGGATCTCTGGTTATACCTGAGTTGGTCCTTCTGTCCTCCCTATCCAGGTCCTTCCAAGCCTGGGCCATCTGAGCTCTGCAGAGAGACCCTGGGAACAAAGTCATATCCATAGGAAAGAGGTAGGTTCCCTGGGTGAAGTTGATCCTGCCCAGCTAAGACGCTGCTTGTTTTTGTAAATTTCAACAATCAGAAAGCATCAGGATGCTACTTGTTTCTTGGTGGTGAGAAGAAAACATAAGTGAATGCTCCTCTGTGTCAGGCATTTTCTATGTCACCTCACTTAATTTTCCCAGCAGTCCTATAGGAAGGTTTGCTTATCTCCACTTTACAGATGAGGAAACTGAGGCCACAGGGCTTATGGAAGTTGTTCTAAGTCATGTGGCACGTTAACAGTGAAGCCAGGGCAAAAACCCAGGTCTACCTGACTCAAAGTCCAATTCCACAAACGTGATGTTGGCATCCTACTGTGTGCCAGGCACTGTGCTTTGGGTCTACAGCTGTCTTCCTACTGCCAAAGATTTGAGCTGATCAATTGAGGACATCTTTTTGTAGGTCTCTGTTTTTCTTAGAGCATTCTCCATTTTAAGCACATTGTGCGTAGACTTTTGGAGTCTGATCCATTGAGCTGGCATGTTTGGAAAGCTGTAGGGCAGTGGATATAGAAAGACCATGTGAAATGGAGTCCGATCTGTTGGGCCAGTCGAGTCTCATGTGTTTGCTGCTTTCGTTTTCCTCTGGCTCAGGAAAGGATGGTTTGGTTTTACAAACGAAGGCTGAGGACTTTTGCCAGTTGCTAACTGCCTTGCCCCTATCAGATATGTCAGACTCGCAGAACATTGCTCCCCAGCTGCAGGCCCACGGTTCTGAGAGTGCCTGAATAGAAAACCACTCATTCCCCTCCACAAGAGAGGCGCCCAAAGCAGATATTTCAATATATTCCAATTTAGCCAAGGGAAGGCAGAACATGGATGCTGTTGCCAAGGAAACCACCTCCCTGTGTGCTGTGCATACGTGTATCACTTCATCTCTTTGCTCTCCAAGGTGGTATCACAGACCTGTGCTTGGGGAAGTGTTTTTAAAAAGGCATATAAAACCTCTCAGCATAGAGAAGATTCATTAAATGGTCTCACTCCAAAGAAGCTTAAATTATTCTTTTTAGACCCTTTTATGCCGAGGATGGGGAATTGGCTGAGTCAGTGCTATCTCTCCTCGCCCAGCTTGGTGTCTTGGTGGAAACAGTTTTCAGAAATAAACAAATCAGTATTCGGAGCTTAGACAGGGCGAGAGCGTGTGTCATAATAACGAGGCAGTCGTGTAGCTGTAACGTCTCCGACTAATCCCTCTGAGTAGGTCTGCCGAGGCCACCTTGATCCACAGGCCTCCTGGGTGCGAGGCTGCATTTCACAGGGCAGCCTTCAAAGCACAGACAAGAGAGAGTCTCTGTCACAAGGCCACCTGTCAAAAGGCCCCTGACTGGGGAACTGCGTGGAGACTTCTGCTGTCCAATCTGTTCTCTGGCCCAAGCCTGGGGCCATTTCTGTCCTCACTCCCGCGTCTGGTCTCAGTCAGCTTCTCTCTCCTCCTGATCCCTGCCGTCACCCTCTTCATCCCACCCGCCCTGATTTTTATGTTCACATCAGCATAAATCGTCTCCACGCCTCACAACTGAAAAGGCAAACAGGCTCCATTCTTGACGACTGAGAGCCCTGTGCGTGCGTTGGCCTGATCTCACACCTCTTTGCAGCCCTTCCCTGCTTCTCGTGCTCAGGTCCCTTCCTGCCTGTTGGATGAGTAGATTCAATTTGGCTTCCCTTGTTCAGTTAGTGGCACCAGCCAAGGATATTGGCTTATATTAGTGGTTCTCACCTCTGTGCAGTTTTGGCCCCCAGGAGACATTTGGCAATGTCCGAAGACATTTTTGGTTGTTATGTCTGAGAGAGGGTACTACCGGCATCTGGTGGGTAGAGGCCAGGCATGCTGCTAAACATCCCACAATGCACAGGTCAGTCCCCGCAACAAAGAATTAGCCAGTCCCACACGTCAATAGTGCTGAGGTTGAAAAACCCCAGCTTATACTTATTCTCTTTACTCGTTCACTTAATAAATATTTATCGAGTACCTACTAAGCACCAGGCTGTAAGCCAGGACCTGGGGACGTGAGTTGAACAAGACAGACACAGTTCTGCTCACTCTCTCACTTATAGCCAACTGGGTGACATTAAAGAAATAATTATGTAATTAAATTATTTACTTTCAGCTGGAATCCTGATCCTGTTTGGATCTCCTTCCCCAGTCCTGAGACCTCCTGCTGCCCCAGCCCAACCAGCCCTGGCTCCTGGGTGGGGTGTGGACATCTGCGGCATCCCCCCACTCTCACCCCACCAAGCCTGGCTGCGGGGCAGGCTGCAGTCAGCCCACGGCTTCCTGCCTGGACAAGGCTTAGGCTTTCCCAGTTTAACTGCATTGTTGCTGATCACCACAGGGGAATGGTTAGGGGGCAAGGAAAATAACAACCCTGATATGTCACAGAGGTTCTAGAACTCTGTCATCTGAAGCCTCAGTCCCTGCCCTGCCTCTCCTGAATGGGGTCTAGGACAGCAGACAAAAGCCTCTCCTGACCTCACCCTCTGCTTTCTTTCTAGGTGGGCCTTACTAACCCCACCTTCCAGCCTCTAACGAGCCCCCTTCTCTGACAGGCTCACTGGATATCATTCAGTCCTTCAGGGTTAGGAGCACGGGCTTTAGAACCAGAAGACCTGGGTTTGAATCCTACCTTCACCACTTACTACCTGTGTGACCTTGGGCAAGTTACTTAACTCCTCTGTGCCTCAGTTCCTTTTTCTGTAAAATGCAAATAATTGTAATGCCTATCTCATATGTTTATTGTGAGGATTAAATGAGTTACTATATGTGGAGTTCTGGGTTCACAGTAAATGCCATTTATAAATGCTATCATAATAATGATACTGTTACTATTTTCCCAGCATGTCAGCCTTGTGATGCAAACAAAACAGAAACTTCTGTCTCTGCGTCTTGTGGCCGTCTGCTTGCCTCAATGGAGCTCAGCCACGCCTGAAGTGCCACAGACCTCCTTCCTGTGCGCCTCTGGAGAGCTAGCTGCTGAGACGTCAATGGATGCTCTGCCGGGGCATTTTGAGGGCTTCCATGTGGAGGAGGAAGATGACAATGACTGTGGAAGCAGAGGGTTGTCTTGGAAATGCGCCTGTCCCGGCTTGTTGCAACCTGGGCTCTGGGCTGGCTTTGCATGGGTGTGCCTTGCACTGGCTCTCGGCTTCACCACTTGTCAAGGGGAAGGATGAACCGAGATGGGCGTCTTTCTTCCCCACCATTCTGTGCCTTGGCTTTCGCTGTCCAGTGTGAAGGATAACTTGGGCTTTTCCTGCCTTCCAGAGCTGCTGTGAACACTGTATGAGATAACGGGCTCCGAATAACGTTGGTAGCAGCTATTGCCTGGATGGCTACTACATGTCTGACAGCAGCGTGGATGAGGGCAAGGGAACTGACCATTATTGGACATCCCCTTTGCAATTGGGCAAAGAGGCTTATGTGTGTTGTCTCGTTTAACCCTCCAACAACACTGTGAGGAAGACGAAGCATCCTGACCTCACAGGTGAGGAAGCTTGAGTGTAGATATATTGTCACCTGCTTAGCCGCACATTGGGAGGTGACAGCCCCAAGATTGGTAGCCTTGGTCTATCTGCCTTTGAAGCTCATGGCATGTCCTTGTACGTGAGGTTGCTCCTGGCCCATTGGGGAACTTTATCGCATCCAAGAACTGCCAGCATGGTCTCCGCATCTGGTGATCCTGGACGACCAGGATCAGTAGAGGTGCTGTGCCAGCTGGGAGGCACCTGCCCTGCCTCTGTCCAGGTCGGCTGAGAAGGGCCTGGGTCACCTGCTACAGGGTGGTGGGAGTCCTGGGTGCTCCGGGGTCTGCCAGCAACCCCAGGGCCAGAGGGTCTTGCTGCCCGTCCTGAGAAGCCAGCAAATGTGTCCAGGCCCACAGCTCGGCACTGGCAGTTCTTTCTGCTCCTGTCTTTTCCTGTCCTACCCACCTGCTCATCTCGCTTTCACACACAAAGGCTCCCCCTGCCCTCCCCTTTTCCCTCCTCACTCCCTTCCCTGGCTTTTGCACTTTATGATGTGGGGACTTTGGTGAGGAAGCTCAATAGAGTCATTATTCCATGTACAGAAAGGTGTCTTTCATCCCATTCATATTTCATGTTCCTCCCACTTGATCTTTTGACACTTTTTAATTCCTGATATTATACCATGCGCACTCACAGCTCTCATCCACGATCGCTTTTTCTGTAAAGTTGTCGTTATTGTTCTTCATGTGAGAAGTGCTCCTTGTTGTGTATTTATTAGTTTCTAAAAGAGATTTCTGTATTTCGGGACTGATGCTTCTGATGCCATCGACTTTGAGTGGTTGCAGGGAGTGGGTGACACTGTGACAGAGGAGGTGCAGGAGCAGAGGATGTAGGTTTGGATTCTCATCCTGGCTCACACCTTTCCTCTCTAGGGACCACGTGTCCATCTGGGAAATGGGCAGATCCATTCCCCATGGCCTAGTTCAACCTTTGCTTCTGGCATCAAGTAGGAGTTTTTGGGTGTAAGCAGAGGTGTTAAATTCTGTCTAACTTATCATAAAAGGAATATTTGGGGAGGAGACAGGGCCACCCACAGAATCACAGACAAGGCTAAAGGGTCGGCCCTGAGAGGGGCAGAACAGGGCAGCTCTGGGGACCTGGGCCCAGGCTGTGTCTTTAAGCTCTGTGAGAGGGAGGAAGGAGATCTAATGGCTGTCAATGGTTCTCTTCTCAGCTCAAGTTTCAAATTCCAGGGAGAGAACATGGGATTGGCTCAGCTTGGGTCACATGCCTAAGAGAAAGGTGGGGAGTTTTGATTGACAGTTGTATTAGGATTTCATCCAATGAGGACAAGGGGGCCCACCAAAGTGAGAGGTTGTTTCCAAAAGGAGGGCAATGGATTCTGAGTAGGTGGAACAACACCACACAGTCCAAACAGTGGGGAGGTGGAGAGACTGCTGGACAAAGAGAGGAAGAAGCAGGTCTTTGTGGCTCTAAATCTTTGAACAAGAGACATATTTCTGGGCCTCAGAGATTGCCTTCTAATTCAGGAGCTGGCAAACTTTCTCTGGAAAGGGCAGGTTAGTAACTAATTCTGGCTTTCTGTGCCACGTGGTTTCTTCTGTAACTACTCAGCTCTGCTGTGATACAGTGAGAGAGTAGCCATAGCCAATATGTAAATGAATGGGTGTGGCTGCATTCCACTAAAGCTTTATTTGCAAAAGAAACCAGTGGGCTGGATTGGGCCTGTGAGTCATAGTGTGTTGGTCTGTGTTCTAGCTGATTGGTTTCATTTCACAGGGGAGAAGGTCTCCCCCAGCTTTAGCAACTGATGCGTCTCTAAGACTGTGGTTCTCCAGCTCGGTTCCACTTCAGAATACCCTAAGGAACGGACTGAGAATACAGACGTCTGGGACCCACTCCAGACCTCCAAATCAGAATTTCCAAGAACGGCCCAGGGGTCTGTACTTTTCACATGTGCCCTAGGTGACTCTGACCTGTGCAGTGTTGTAAACTGGTCCAAGACCCAGTCAAGGAGACAAGACCATCTTACGTGAAATGTGGAAGAAATAGATGAGATAGGGTGGCCTTCGGTGCTGAGAGGAGAGCAAGGCCCCCGAGGACTTGGGGAGAGTGTGTGTGCAGGGCCGGGTGCCTGGAGGAGGGCTCAAGTTGGCGCTGAAGGTCAACAGTCTGTACTGTACTGTCACAGTCTGTACTCTGCTATGAATGACCAGGAGGGATGCTGATTAAAAGTCCAGGGGCTAAACCTGAGATTGCTGGTTCCCTGTCGCCAGTCAGCGAGGTCTCAGGGCAGTTACTTGTTTGCATCATTCTGAAGGGGCTATACCCATAACCTAGCTTCATTTCTCTGGCTCCTCTTCCCCTTGCAATTGTGTCCTGCTGCCCACCTTTACCACAATCCCCCTTTCTCTTTTGCCCCAGACGACACCCACTTGTGCATCTTTCTAGTACTGACCTTGTTCTGGCAAGTTCAGCTCTTCTTGCTATAATTTTTAATGGAACTAAGAGCCCTGGGAGTGGCTCTCTCCCGTCTCTCTCCTCTTTCCATGTTTTCTTCCTCAGCAAACACTCAACCCCTAAAACCTTTGGGGCCTCTTCTGCTGGGGGCATTGGGCGGGGTGGGGAAGAGAGTAGTGTACTCTGTGGGTGTTAGCAGAGCAATTTCAGCCGTGAGAGGAGAATGGGCTTCTAGGGTATGGCCCTGGGCTCATAAGGCCTCTGGCCATCACTGCTCTCACCTTGGACTGACAGGGGGAGATTTGGTTATTATAATAGAGGGTATCTATTGCCTGCCCAATATTCATCTCCCTCTTCTGGTGACAGAACATCCCTTTCCTTGGAATCCACTCCATCCCTACTCTTGAGTCCATGTGGATTGGGTGTGATAACTCCAAGGTGGGCAAGTGACCCTGGGCATGTGGCCTAGGGCTCACAAAGCAGTGCATCAGGTTCCCTCTGGCACAGTAATTTGTCCAGGGGTGGGTCTATGGGCAAAGCTAGTCAATATTGGCACTTGTGTGGGGTTGTGGAGAGGAGAGAACTCTCTTTCTAGATTTAGGGTTGTGTTGCTGTCAACCTGAGCTTCTGGGTCTTCCAAGGTGGGGAGAGTATGGCTGAGAGTGAACACAGTGGAGAGGAAAGCAAAGCCAGGAGACAGACCAGAGAGAAGACTAAAGAGGGAGAGAGCAAACCCAGGTCCAGAAGATGTGGTTTAAGCCTCTGGATCCAGCCGGACCTGAAGCCAAAAGACCTATCTGAAGACTTTCCTGCTGTATGAGTCTCACATTCTTTTCGCATTAAGCCAGTTTAAGATATAACTCAGAGAACCTTGATTGATAGTGTACTTGATGCTAGCAGTGCGGGTCCCTCAATAGGCATGGCTGAGCTGCAGGCAGACTACTATGGTCAGCTGTGAACTCCTTATTGTCCTAAAAGAACAGCCAAGATTAGTGCTCACCAAGAACAGGTACCAAACAGTTAATCACAGAAGGGTTAATCATAGGCCTGTTGTGCTCTGAGAGCTTTGTCAGAACAGGCACATGTCCATTTCCGTCCCTCTCCACACCCCTTCTGCAGCACCCAGCACGTCCTCAGTAAATGTGTTGATTGTCCAGCTGATCCAGGGGCAGCATGGCCCTCCTCACCACTACCCAGTCACCAGAATACTCTCCTCCTCCCCGTCTCCTTTGTATCTTCCCACCATCCCACTTACCCTAGAAGGCTTACCTCCTCACTCTCCTTGATACGGCTCCAGTCTGCTCCCATGTTTCCATCTCCATTTCCATTGCTTAGCTTGGACCTCAACCTTTTCCAGGAGGATGACATATGGCCTTGGATCTGACATTTAGCCTGGGTGGCCTCAGTTCCCTTACCTGTGAATGGGGATGAGGCAGTACCCTAAAAATGTGAAGTGTCCCCAAGGATTTGAATGTGAGGGGATACAGTGGCCCTCTGAGCCAACTGAGACAAACTCATACTAAGACAACCCATAAAATTGAGCAAAGACATAAGGTCACCTTCAAGGGGCAGTGGGCCAGGAAAGCTTAGAAATCACTGACTGTATGTGAAGGCTGTGCTTATAAGAAGAGAGTCTCATTAGCTAATAGGAACAGAGAAATGGGGTGGCCCAGACGCTCATATTGGCAGGGCCCTGGATGGCTGGGCCTCTGACCCACCTATGGGCCTCTGTCTGTCATGAAGAAGGACTTGTCACAGCCTGATGCCACTGGCAACCCTCCTGGCAACCCTCTAATGCTCTGACTTCTTGTGTTGCTAGCCTTAGGGGAGAGAATGCACTGGTCAGACAGCAAAACAGTCTGCAAATGAATATGCTGGCATTTGGGTTTTGGCCATTGTCCTTGTGAGCCATGAGTCATCATCCTGGGGCCTGTCAAGTGTGGGCGCTGATGACTCTGCATTTGTGGTTTGCAGGGCTTGGTCACGCCCTGGCCCAGGGTTCTCAAGGTGAGGAGGGTATCAGTGTAACTGATGGCCCCTACTCCAGAGGTTCTGACTGATGAGGTTGGAGTGGGACTAGGCCCTTTCATTAAATAACTCCTTAGGAGGCCCGAGACCCGCTGCCCAGACGCAGAGGCCATACCTCTCCAGGCCACCTGTCGACCTCCTTTCCAGCCTCCATTGAATCTCTACACTGCGTGCTGCTGACTGACTCTGAGGTTTACTTGAGTGATTAACACAGAGCCCATTTTAATCCCCCTGAGAGCCCCAGCAGGGTCTGATGAAATTAAACAAGCGACACCAGACACTCCAGCAGAAAACATAGCCTCTTTGTTTGGAAGTTGTGAGCACACGCACAAAAGATGTGCCAGCAGTTGTCCCTCCTCCAGATCTGCCACCTCTGGACCCATAGTCCATAGGGTCCTGTGCCACCTGGACTTTGCTCCCCAGGGTGGGCATGACTTAGGGTGGATGTGATTGCCATGGTCCTCTGTATGGGATGACCCCGTTTGCAGTGATTTGGCTTCTTGGTGCTGGGGAGGTTGTAAGTTGGCTCTTGAAGTGTTTCTGAGTGACAAGCGCTGAGCATGGACGCAGCACCCTCCACTCCTGTGCTCCAGAGTCGGGCGTCCTCCTCTGGTCCCTCTTCAAGACTGCTGGACCAGGAGTGGTTGTCACTCATCCAGCTCCTCTGAGGAGCAAAGTGGAGAGCAAAGGTCCGTTCACTGTGGGCTCTATTACCTTATGTGACTTACAAGCGCATAGGTAGGGTGATTGTGGAAAGCAGACTATTTCTCTGGCTAGGCTCTGTTGACCTGGAGAAAATCATCTCAACTCCGTGACGCATTTTGAGCCAAAGTATACTTGCTATTGGAACCATGGGCATCATTGGCACAGCCTCACTTCTACTGCTTGTTTCCTCTCCAAATCTCTGCTATCACCTTCACCTCATTCACTCTTTGCAGTTAACCCCATGTCCTGCTTTCGGAGAAAAACGCAAGACATCAAATGGGGAGGCCAATCTCTTGCCACCAAAATTCTAAATTTAAAAACATTGTCTGCCACCCTGTCTTTGTTCTCCAGGCCTCTCCTCAATTGAGGCTAAAGCCACCACTCGCTACTGTCTTAAGGGCCCCTCATTGCTCTGTCTTCATGCTCTCCCTTCACTAAACTATTCCCATCAGCATTTAGATATGTTTGTATCTTCTCCATATTTACGATGGAGTTCTTTCCTTCCACTTCTTCCGCCCCTACCCCGACGCAGCTCCATCTTAACGTTCTTGTCACCATTCACAGCCAAACTTATTGAGAGAGAAGTCTACACTCTCCTTCCTACTTCCTAACCTCCCCGCTACCCTTCAGTTCATTTCAACAGGGCCTCTGCCCCGATACTCTTGACACTTTTCCAAGAGTCTACTGAACAGTCACCAGAGACCTCTGCATTACCAAGTCCAAGGGACACTGCTCAGTCCTGACAGTACTCAAACTTGCAGAGACATCGACCCACTGACAGTTCCTTCTGTTAACTAACTAACTGTTAACTAACAGTTCCTTGCTAAGCCTCTTCCCTTGGTTTTCACGACACTGAATTATCCTCTTTTCTTCTTCTCTCTCTTCTTCTTTCTCAGCCTCCTTCGGGAATATTCTCTCTCTGTCTGTTCCTTACCTCAGTGATTTCCAAACTTCAGGGTGCCTACAAATCCTCCAGGGTACTTCTTAAAATGGAGATCAGATTCTCAGGCCCCGCATCGCATGCATTCTGATTTGGCGGTTTTCATGCAGGCCCAGGACTCTGAGTTTTACAAACCCTCCCGGTCATCTGATGCACATGGTCTTTGAGAAATTTTGCCTTAATTGTTGGTGGTCCTTTGCTTGGGTCTTTTCACTCGTCGCCATTCACATTTCTCTTATCTGGCCCAAGGCATCAGCTACCACCTGGAATCCACTTTCTATCTCCAGCCCAGTCATCATTCTTGAGCTTCAGAACCAAATATCCAACTACCTACAACATATCTCCTGGAATATGTGCCGAAGACTCTAGAAGCATTCAAAGCAGAACCTCATCTTCTCCGGGCTCTGCTTGTCCCCCTGCTCCCCTCCCTGTCACTGGCAGCATCACCCACCCAGTTGTCCAAGTAAGAAGCCTCAACTCCTTTGTTCTCACAGCCCAGTCAATTTCCAAGTCCTGTATGCTTGAACCACTAAATGGGTCTTAAATTCCCCAGTTTCTCTTTATTCCCACCGCCACTGCCCTGTCCAGGGCCCTGTAATTTTTCTCCTGGATGAGCCCGCACCTGGGCTCTCTGCCTCTAAGCTCGCTTTCTCCTATCTGGTTTCTGCAGAGTGACTGAGGGGCCTCTCCAGAGCTTCAGTCTGACCTTGTCACCTTCCGCATTCAAGCCTGTTATCCTGTTGCCTCTGTTTGGACAAAATCCACCCCTTAGCCTGGCAGACAGTCTTTCGTAGCTTCTCTCCCATCTCCAGGTCCCATCCATCTGCAAGATCAAGTAGCCCCTTCTCAAGTCTGGCTCAGTCCCAGGGCTGGGCAGAACATTCAAAAGATCATGGGAAGGTTTAGTACATTTCTGTCCTTGAGATAAAATACAGTCAGATTGTCAAATCAGATTCCTAGGAATTCAGAGATCTTACCCAGTATTAAGATTTACTAATAATTGCAAGGATACAAATAATTGTGAGGCACAGGTAAAGCACGAGGTCTGGACCCACCAATACTGCTCCCCAGGGCATTTCTTGCCACATTGGGAAGTGCCCTGGAGCAGATTTATCAGAAGAGGTCTGTACGTGATACATGTGAGGCATCCCTTACTAAAAAGGGAGCTATTTTGGTCATGAAACATCTCCATTTTATTCTCTGATAGGTGCTTAGCTTGCACAACATTTCCCAGGGAGCCATGCCTCATAAATCCTTAGGTTCCAGGTTTGTTTACCATACGCAGTCCTGGACAGATAGGGTACCTCTTGGTAAAAGCATTTCACAGATAAGAACACTTCTGCTAGCCAAACATTAGTGTGCTTGCCAGGGGCTCTGTCCTAGCGTGATTGGGGGGGATTTGACCAGGTCATCTGTCTTTCTTTCCCAGTAAAGGTAGAGAATGGCCTGCTGCTAACCTTTTTCTCCCCAGTCCTCCTCTGCCCTCCTCTGACAGTCTGTGTTCCCAGAGCTCCGTCTTTGGCCTCCTCACTCCATCCATTACACACATGCCATTGAGGACCTCGTCTTCCATTCCTATGGCTTCCTTTCTCTAAACAGCTTCCCAAAATTCATATCTTACACCCTTGAGCTTTAGATCCACATATTCCATTATCCATCAGACACTGCCACCTTGATGTCCTCCAGGTTCTCAAACTACGTACCCATCACCAACCCCCTCATTGCTGCTCCAGATCCATTCTTCTTCCTCTGGTCCCCTTAGTGCAATGACCCCCCACATACACCCCTTGCTGCCTAGAATTCTTGAATCATCCTGATCCTACCACTTGCTATCGCTTTGACTTATGGTAAGTCAGAGAGGGTAAACTCTCTAACCCTCAGTTTCTACATGTATAAAATGGGGATAATAGCAATATCTGCTTCAGAAAGCTGTTGTAGGATTAAATGAGATGATGCAGCCAAGTGCTTATCACAGTGGCTGGCACACAGTTTAAGTGCTCAATACTTACCAGCAAGTGTCATTGACTCCTCTTCCCTGCCATTCCCGAGGGCTACTCATTACCACATGCTGTAGGTTCTACCTGCTAGGGGCCTGTTTGCACCATCCTCTCTTTGGTGCTCCCGTCTCTGCCTCCACCCATGACAACAGGCTTGGAACTGGCCCCCTGGCCTCCTTCTGTGTGGCCCTCCAATCTCCCTTCTACTTCCTTGCCAGAGAAATTCTTCTCAGTCGCATGTCTTGTTCTGTCCCTGGCTTGGAAGACCCTACTCTGCTCTTGAGTTAAATTCCACACTCCTTAAAGTGGCTTAGGAGGCGGGACAGCATCTGGTGCTACCTGTCCCTGTGCCTCCTGACCCCAGCTAACCACTAGGAGCCCTGAGCTTTCAGTCCCTCTGGCCAGCAGGACTGGGCTTGTGCCCTCCCCACAGCCTGGGAGGCTCTTCTTCCTTCTCTCACCTCCCCCTGGTAAGCCGTCCTCCCGTCCCCTGCACTCCTGAAACACTCTGCGTTTCCCCTTCAGAGCGCTTCCCAGTGGTGTGGTTACCGCCAGGGCACAGGTTGGGACACCTCTTGGGGCTGAGAGCATCCGGGGCAGGGTCATGGCTGGTTCATAGTCGCAGCCCCAGCACCGAGAACAGCACCTAGCAGAGTGAGACCCTGCTATCAAATGAATGGTGTCATTAAACAGGGGGACAGGGTGACATGGGTGTGGCGAGCAACAGGGAGGAGCCCCTGAGTCTGGGGTTTCTGGCCGTGTTTAGGGAGGTCTGATTGTATTGGAGTTATTGTATTAATCAGCTCTTTGGACCAGGAGGGCCAGGTGAGTCTGGCAGTGGGCACTGGAGATCAGGCCCCTGGAAACAGATCTAAGACTTGGCAATTAGCACTGGAGACCAGGCCTCCCATCCCGCGCCCCTCCTCAGCGGCCTCCATGGCCTCTGCAGGGTTGGCGCACACAGCACACGCACCGCCTCTGGGGGTGGCAGAGGAGTAGGTAGGTGTTCACGAGGTTTTCTTCCTCCAACAGTGTCTTCCTCCCTGCGTGAGACAGAGCCTTTACCTGGATCTGCTAATCCTGCTGCAAGGTAGTGCTGTAGTCCTTGCGCTGGGCCGTTTGTCTCCTGTTTCAAGTGGCTTGTCTCTAAGTACCTCTTGGGAGGATAGTCCAGGCTGGGAGTGGGAGTATTACACATACCTAGTTGTCTGCGGGAAGCACACACCACCACTCGGGAGTTCACTGGGAGGGTGCTGCAGGGCACTAGGGAGAGGCGGCAGTGAAAAGCCACCCCTACCTGTCCCAGATCCGACCTCTGCCACCATCCCCAAATGCAGTACGACTTCTGACTGTGATGACAGTTTAATTGGCTGTGTCCTGAGGGTCTTGGGGCAGGAGGGTGCAGGAGAGGGCAAGTCAGGCCTCATGTCCTGGCTGAGGCGCCGTGCTCCCTTGACCAGCACGCGGCCTGTGGATGCCCCTTCAGTTGTGGAGGAGCTCCCGGGCACTCCTCCCTCCTCTCCTCCTACTCCTGTGTCTTGCAGATTCTGTTGTCACCTCCGTTTGCTGACTGTTGGTGGCTTTCCTCTCTGCCCATTTTCTGCTGGCTCTGCAGAGGGAGCGTTAAGCTCTGCTCTGAGGAGGGGTGAGGTAGAGCAGACCAGGGAGGGGGTGGGGAGGCTTTCCAGGCTGGGGCTGATTTCTTCTAAACCAGCAGCAATCAAACATGCCTCACCACTGTGAGAATTAATTCCCTTCTCAAGCTCCCCTTCAGATAGGTGAGAAATGTGTGTGCTTCCTATTAACATGCGCGTGACCCTGTTTCTTGTGAAATGACAACCCTGGTCTGATTATACTCAGGGAGCATTCCCACCGCCTGGCCTGGGCTACGTGACAAAAGCTCCCTCGCATTAACTGACAAATGAACCGTCCAGAGTGCATACCGTCTCTGTAATCAGCAGACAATGCCCACATTTCCTTCCAGCCACAGGATGGGGTCAGGAAGAAGTTCTAGGTGCCTCACCATAGCTAGTGAAGTACATGCCCAGCAGCATTGCAAGTGAAAGTGGGAAGCTGTTCATAGGAGCGGCTAGAAGAGCACTGGGCTGGGAGCTGGGTGGCCAGGGTCCAGGCTACTGTTTTCTCTCTGTGTGTTTGGGACCAAGTCCCTTCTCTATGACAGCAGAGGGCTGGCCCAATGTACCTGGAAGTGCTTTCAAGTATGATACTTGCTTATTCCAGGCTGTCACCGAGTACGGCCTTAGAACCTCATAAAAACTGGGCTCACATTTCCAATGTTAAAGGTCTAGAAAGTTCTCTAGAAGGCTGAGTTAAGAAGCCAGATCAGTGGTCAGATAAAGACCTTCCCCCAAGATACAATACTGCTGAAGGCAGCGAAAAGCTTCTGTTCCTGGAGGCTCAAAGCCAGCCCAGCCCGTGTGTCTAGAGGGAGGCAGAGGAGGGTATCCAGGCCTGGGGAAGGGAGAGTGTGTTCCTTTGTTCAGATACTCTCTCACTCATCAAATATTTATTGAGTGACTCCTGTGATCAGGCAGCATAGGAGACTGGGAAGAAGTCTGTGGTCAGTCAGAGTACCCAGCTTAGCTCTTACTTGAGTGTGACATGGACAAAGGGCTCCCGGTTCCTTGTGCTGCCAGCGTGAGGATGAACTAAGACGGTGTTCCTGGCATAGAGCAGGCCTCGCTCCATGCCATCCCCTTCTCCCTCTTCCGCATGCACGGCAATGTGCCAGGAATCACAGAGGACACTGAGGCCGTACGGAAAATGCCACTGTCCTGAAGTGTGTGCAGACCTGTGAGGGAGCAGCCAGGTGCGCGTCCAGAAATATCTTTGATGTGGAATAGGGACCAGTTTCCGGAGGTCTGGGGACTCGGAGGAGTGAGAGGCATGAGCAGAGGCAGTTTTATAGGATGTGCTGAGTTGAGCCTGGAGTGGGTTGGCATTTGGATGAGAAAGGAGGAAGGTCATTTCACGGGGAGGGAACAGCTTGAGTTAAGGCACTGATGCACAGAGCTGAGGAGGACACAGGAGGAGAAAGAAGGCTGTGCGGTGGAGTGTGTGAAGGTGAGCACTCCGTGCAAGAGGGTGTTTCTGTGCAGGCACTGGGCGGCGAGTGTTCAGACCACTCTGTCCTGAAAGTTGGGGGTGCCCTGCTGGCATCCGGGGGGAGCTATTCCAGGCTCTCCACTGACGGAACAGCAGTCTTAGGTAGTCTGTCCAAGCCCCAATTCATCCAAGACTTGCAGTGCTTGTGGGTGAGTGGTAAATACTATGGGATGCTCAAAGCTCCCAAGGAGATGACAGAATGATCCTGAAGTTATTCTAAAGGCTACAATGGCAGGCTGACTCCTCTCATCTCTCCCGATAATCACAGCTTATCATGGGGAGATGGCATGGCTGAACTGGATAGCAATGGCGGAATATTTCAAAGGGAGAATGGGTTTTTGACTTATCAATAGCCTTAATTCAAATGAAGTCCTTCAAAATAGCATCAAGAAGGGGTACATCTTTTTCTCATTGTGTTGGTAGGTGTCATGATGTCAATAAGAGTTCCCAATCTTCAGCAAGCAGCCAGACTGGTTTCTGTCTTCTCTATGTTGCTCAGGTCCCTGTGGGACCAGGGAGGGATATTAACAGGGAGGAGGGTCCTGATAGAAAATGTAGCAGAACATCCGTGGTTATGAGTGGACATCCAACGCCCACAGCTCAGTTCCCAGCCTCACTATGTCTGTGGGACTCTTGGTAGATTCCTGGCCTACCTTTCCCCCCAAATGCTAGGTTAGCCCCATGCCAGGCCCGAAGGTGGGTGCTAGTTAGGATGGCATACATAGCAGTGCAGCTGATACGGCTGGGACCAGGCATAGACCAGATGCAGGTGCAGGACAGGGCAGCAGGAGGGGCAGGGTCAGGGTGGGGACGGCGCAGGGAGTCTTCAGATGCTAGGTGACTCCTGAATATGATTCCAAAGACTCGAGATTTAGAACAAGATTCTAAAGATTCCTAAGGCTGTGAGCTTATTCACGCTTGGGGGAGAAGAGAATTCCAGGGGTGTGTGTGTGAATCGATAGGCAGTTTCCTGGAGAGTGATACAAGGGAGGAAGGATGGAGGTGGGAGGAGGCAGGTGAGGGAGGGGAGGGCCAGACTGTGAAGGTCTTAATTTCCCCTGGACGTGGGGGGAAGTCACTAATGGGTTTAAGTAAGGGAGTGATGTGACCAGATCTATTTAAGAAAAAACAACCCTGGCAGCAGTGTAACGAATGGACTAGGGGGTAAGGCCAGAGGAACATTAGTCAGGAGGCTGGTGAAGGAATCCAGGAAAGGGAATGGCAGAAGCCTGATCAAGGCTGTGGCACTGAGGACAAGAACGGGGACAGGTAGACTGACCAGGGCCTGGTGACTGACCAATTGTGCAAGGAGGAGGCCTGGGGGAGAAGCGAGTCTAGGTCCTCCCGACCCCCGGCCCGCCCCCCCCCACCCCGACATGGTGTGTAGCCTTCTAGCTGGGTGAGAGGGGGCGAGAGATGACATTCACCAGGATAGGGGCCCCTGGAGTAAGACCTCCTCTGGGCCCAGGGAGGAGGATGCTTCGCATCCCAGGGGGTTGGTGAGGAACAATACGTACTGTCTATTACATGTCCCCCTGGCCCTGACCCTACTTACTCCGGAAAGGCTGGTTCCTGGGCTCCTTCCCCCTCTGCTTTCCTTTCTCCTTCCCTTCCCTTCTTCCCTGGTATGTTTCCCCATCTCCTCCCTTCCTTCTTCTCAGACATCTCAGGATGAGCAGCTGGGGAAGAGGAGCTATGGAATAATGTCCAATCAGGAAAAGTTACTAACCCAAGGTTATAATCATGGTGGCTCCCCATGTCTCTTACATGATAAGAAGCCAGGCTCGACAGCTTAGCTAAAAGCAAGCTCAGTACTTCCCTCAAGCAGCAGGGCAGCCCTGTGGACCACAGATTCCTGCCAGACCCTCTGGGGCACGTACCCCTGCCCCTGGCCCAAGCTCTCTTCCCTGAGAGGGGTGATCTGTCTGCCCAGTTTTCTCCAAATAGGTAAGACCCATGTTGCCTAAGCCTGTGATTGGCGGCAAAATGCACTGGCCACGGAGCCCCTGGTTTTCATGCTGATAGTCAGCTGTTGAGTGGATTTTATCCACCTGCCTCACTTGCACCATGACGTTTTCTGGATCCTTGGACTGGGGCTGTCCCTCACCTCTGGTGAGGAGGAAGGAACCCTGGCCCAGGTGACCTTTCTCTGAGTATCTGTTCTGTGAAGGGCTTTGGGCTCAGGGCTAGGGACGTGCCATGGACCAGACAGGGGCTCAGGGACCTCAGCCATTTCTTTGGCACTTGGGTCATCGAGCTCAGAGGAGGGGGCTGTTGACCTTGACTGCATGTGTCTGTGTGGGTGGAGTGGGGAGGGTTTAGAAAAGGCTCCTTGCATTATTGCTAATTTCTAGGTTGCTTCAACAGCTCCTGGTTGGTTTCTCAGCTCTTCTATCACCTGTTTAACTAATTCTCTTCACTGAATTCTCTCTGTTTGAAATACTGGATGTGGTGTTGTCTTTCTGACCAGATGCTGACTGATAAGGTGTTTCATGAAGGTGGAACATGGAGTGCCTCTAGGGGAAGAAATAGAAAGTGGGAGGGTGTGGTAGGCAGACTAATATCCCTCCTCCACGTCCTCATCTCCGGCACCTGTGACTGTCTTACCTCCTGTGGCAAAGGGGCTAGACTACCCTGGATTATGCAGGGAATCATCCTGGATTATCTGAGTGGGCCTTGTGTAAGCACAAGAGTCTTGATAAGAGGGAGACAGAAGGAGAGAGTCAGGAAGGGAGATGTGATGATGGAAGCGGAGGTTGAGTGATTGGATTGCTGGCTTCAAGATTGAGGAAGGGGCCACGAGCCAAGGAATGCAGGTAGCACCTAGATGCTGGAAAAGGCAAGGGAACAGATTCTTTCCTAGAACCTCTGGAAGGAATGCTGTCCCACCAACACCTTGATTTTAGCCCAGTGAAAACCATTTCAGACTTTTGATTTCTGGAACTGCAAGATAATAGATTTATGTTGTATTAAGCCAGTAAGTTCGTGATACTTTGTTATAGCAGCGATAGGAAACTGAAACAAGGGCCACAGTTCAAGATGCTGTAAATCATGCAGAGAAGTTTGGATCTTGTTCTGAAGGCTTATTGCTACTCAGGAATCATGGATGCTAAGAGCATGAGCTCTGAGGTCAGACTGTGGGGGTTTGAATGCCAGCCTTGCTGATGACCAGCTTTGTTAGGCAGGTGTTTTAACTTCCCAAGGCTGAAGTATTTCCATCTCCAAAGGCCGGGGCATAATGGTTCTCATCTCATCAGGCTGGTGTAAGGATTAAACAGGACGATGCATGCAGGGTGTTTGCCACAGCATAGACCAGGAAAGAGATTGTTACTTGCTTTGCAACCTAGGACAAGACAGTGTCTCACTTGGAGCCTTGTTCTCTACACCTGCCAAGAGGAAGTAATGGCAGGCCTCGCAGCCTCCATAGCCTGCAGGAATAAGTGGATATTGTGATATGATGAATTGGAGAGGAATCTTATCCCTGTGTGCCCCTGCTGGCCTGGCACGGAGCTCTCTGCCGACCCGTGGAGGAAGCAGGTGCCTGCTCGCCCTGCCCGACCAGGCCCTCCTTCCCCAGCCCTGCAGGTATGCCTGGATCCCTGCGCCCTTTAGGGGCTGTCCTGGTTTCTGCTCCCCGGCACTGTGCTCCAGGCGTAAGCTATTTTAGTTACAAATTCCTTGAAATGCTATACCTTCCCTTCCCACCCAGACCAACCTCCCCAGGCCCGGCTGCCAGGTATTGATTTCTCTTTAAATATTACTGCAGCCCAGGAGTGTGTATGGATTAATTGACGAGGCTAGGCTTGTACCGGCACACTTCGTTAACAGCTGCTACTAATTAGTGGAGTAGTCATTAAGAGACCTACTGCGGTTTTGAGGATAATAGTTTTCTTTTTTTTCCCCAAGACGTTTAGGCATACAATAAATTGGGGAGTGAAACACCATGGTCCCAGATTGCGATGGAAGACCTGGGGTGGCCTGTGCTCAGGGCCTGCCCCCAAGAACACAACAGAAACCAGAAAATCATGAGCAGGACCAGAGTCAGGAGGGCCTTAGAGTCGTCTGGTCTACTCCATATGACTCCTATAGTTGTGAGAGGGGCAGGGCCTCACTCTCAAGTTCACATTCACACAGGGACAGGGAGGAAGAACTGGGACAGGCACTCAGGGCTGCTAGCCTTGCTTTAGGCCAGGGCTGTGTTTGCTAAATGGGGTCTCGGCTGCATGCATTTGGATAGACTAAGCAGGGAGATTCGAACAAGCACATGGCTATGTCCTCTACATGCCCCAAACCTGCCACACTTTTCCAAAGATGGTGCTGCCCTTCCATTCTCATTTCTGGGCCTCCTCCCATGGCATCCGCATCACTCCACTCTTCCCTCTCCCAGTGGGAGTCCTGGTGTACCTTGCTCCTGGAACCCCTTCCTTTGTATTTAGCATGCTTATCTCCAAACGGGCAGGACTCAGCAATGGGCCTGCAGTAGACCCTCTGGGTTATCTATGCTGATGGAAATACATAGTGAGTGGAATTGAGCCTGAAGTGTGTGAATTTGGACAACTTATTGACCCTCTTGGAACTTTATCCTCACTGGATCAAGTGGGCTAATGTGTGTAGAGGGCTGAGCACAGGAAGAGTGTAGAGTGAGTCCTCAGTAGATGGTAGCCATCGTACCTTGTGCTCCTTAGGAAGGTGCATCTGTCACCCAGTCATTGTGCTTTTCTAGAGCTGACTCAAATCATTCTCTGAACATACATCGAGATGTTTTACAGCAAAGGAATGGAGCCTTGACTTATTATTTCCCTCTTTTTTCAGAGATAATGATAATGATAATTCTAATCACTAACCTTCCCCAAAAGCTTACTACGTGTCGGGAGGCAGTGTTCTCAGTGATTTACATGGATTAATTCATTTTATCCTCTTGACAAGCCTACAGGGCAGGTGTTTTTATTATGATTCCTATTTCATACAAGTGTAAATGCATGTACTAAACTTGCCCATGGTCACACAAGAAGAAGGTGGAGCTGAACCCAGCATTCCAGCTAAGAATCCAAGCCCTTAGCCAGGGAATTTCTTGATTCCTTAGAGAGGTCAATTTCCTGGCTAAGGGAAACTCCTTTCTCCCAGTGCATGCTGCGTGGGTAGCAGCTGTGTTTGTGCCACGTGCCTGCATCCTCCAGACCTCAGCTGATTGACTGGGGTGGGCACTTGAAGCAGAGGCTGCCCCGTACTATATGCTTTGAGTGCTGGGCCAATCTGACTCCTAACTGGGGAAGCGGCTGGAAGACGCTGAGCCTGGGAATGCGAAGAGCTGATGAGCTAGACTTAGGGCTGGCGGCCCATCATGATCACCAGCTGTGAGTGACTAGAGGGAGCTCACAAGCCAAGAAAGGGGACAGAGAGGTGCATGGAGGCCCTGAAAGAGATCCCTGGTCTCGGACAGGCTCCTCACAGTGCTGGTTCCCATGGAGCCTGGCTGCTCCTGGTCCTCTGTTTTGGGATTCTGATAAGGATCTGCTTTATACTGAACTAGTCTCTCTGCTTGAGCTAGTGTCCCTCTCTGCCTTGCAAACAGAATTCTAACATGAACAATTCTCTTATCAGATCTATAAGGTACTGCCAGTGCAAGGAGGGGCTCAACCCCATCTATCAAGCTGCCCTCCTGCACAAGAAGAATATCCTAAAATAACATGACTGGGATCTCTACGGAAAGGACTCTAGAGATAGTGCCCAGAGGAGGTAAACATCTGTACTAGTCAGGGTAAGGGTGGGCTGCTATATCATGATAATGCAGAGGCATAAAGAGGGTTGAAGTCTCTTCCTTTCTCACATCACAGTTATAAGATGAATGGCCCAGGTTGGCAGGGCAGCTCTGAGTCTCACACTCATTCAGGGACTGGGGGCCTCCAAGCCATTGCTCTGCCACCCTGCAAGCCTTGTTGTGGTCTCAGTGGTTAGACCTGGGAACTGCCGTGCCTGCCTCCAGCCAGAGGTGGAGGAGAGCATGGAGGGGGCACACCTGATATCTAACATCCCTTCCAGTGGTGAGAACTTAGCACATGGCCCCACCTAGCTGCAAGGGAGGCTGGGAAAGGTAGTCTTGATTTGGGGTCAGCAAATATTTTCTGCAAAGGACCAAATGGGAAATATTTTCTGCTTTATGAGCCATATGCTCTCTGTTGCAAGTACTCAACTCCATCCTTGTATCATGAAAGCAGCCATAGACAATATGCAAATGAAGAGGTGTGGCTATGTCCCAATAAAACATTATTTGTGGACACAGAAATGTGAATGTCATATGATGTTCATGTGTCATGATATTATTCTTTCAACTTTTTTAAATCATTCAGAAATGTAAAAACCATTCTTAGCTCAAGGGCCATTCAAAAATAGGCAGTGGTCAGAGCTGGCTGGCAGGTCATAGCACGTGGACTTCTGGTTGGGATGGTGATGCTGGGCCTGGTCACATTTTGTCAGGGGAGATTGAATTTTGGTGGAGAGTGAGTGGCCTCCACCACAACGTCCACTCCAGGCTTGGCTAAGAGAGGGACATTTTGCAGAACCAGGGTGTCATCTGCCCTTTCTCTAGCTAAGAGAAGAGCAGAGTTTGCTGGGTGGAAACAGCCATGCCCCCTCCCCAAACTTGCCAGGAGCAAGGAGCGGAAGAAATCATGCCCTGGGAGGTTTCTGATGTCACAGGTTGTGGAGAGGGTCACATAAGAGCTCCCCCAGTGCTAGAGGCCAGCTGGGATGAGAACACCAGTGGCTAGAGTTAGGCAGGTGGCAGCGCCCTGCAGGTCAGCATCCAGTCCCCCCAGTGGGTGCCCCAGTGACTGAGGGGCAGCCAGTCACTCACGAGCAGGACACTCCCATCCCTGCTGCTGGGGCTCCTGGAAGCTACATAGGAGGTGGCTTTGAACTGGTCAATAGCACTTTTAATTTTTTTTTTTTTGAGGAATATTAGCCCTGAGCTAACATCTGCCACCAATCCTCTTCTTTTGTGCTGAGGAAGACTGGTCCTGGGCTAACATCTGTGCCCGTGTTCCTCTACTTTCTATGTGGGACACCTACCACAGCATGGCGTGCCAAGTGGTGCCATGTCCACACCTGGGATCTGAACTGGCGAACCCAGGGCTGCTGAAGTAGAACGTGTGAACTTAACCACTGCACCACTGGACACGCCCCTGGCACTTTTTAATAATTATAAAGTGACAGCTACAAATATTAAATGTGACCAGGAAAATTGTCAGAAGGGATGGAGAATCGCTTATTTGGCAAGTTTGTTTTTTTCGTCTCTTTCTCCTTTCCCTCAACTACCAGCTTGTGGTGTTGGGACATGCAGAGCAAAGCTGATAGCAGTTATTGGAAAAAATAGAATCATTCCATATTTGTACAGCACTGAGCTTATACTGTCTATCAAAACAGCTACATATATTTTTGACATCAACTGCCAGTTATTCTCTCTGTGCCTCAAAAAAATCAGAACCAAAGATAGAAAAATTCACCTAAGGGTGTTAGATGTGGCATCAGACCAGTCTGGGTTTGAGTCCAGGTTCTGTCAGACGCCCTCTGACCCCTCTGGGCCTCAGCCCCCTCATCTGTAAAACAGAGGAAAATAACACCTATTGTGCAGATCTGTTGTGAGAAGCTCATTTCAAATGCAAAGAATGACTTTTTGCTTTTCTCTTTGGGCCTCAGTTTCCTCATTTGTAAAATGGATGGGTTAGACTCCTAGTCCATTCCTGTCCTGCCATTCAGTAATTGTGTCACCAATGGCTGAGTCTTATGACTTATGAGAAGGAGAAAGCTGGCCTTCAGAGGTGCTTTTTCCTGGTGGGCGGTTTTGAAGATGAAGGAAGCAGTGGCTTGATCAGGAACTTCCTGCTCTCTGATTCTCTCCATCCTTCCAGGCATAGCTCAAGCCCACCTCCTCCAGGATGCCCTCCTGGCACAGGCCATCTCAGCCTTTCTGAAGCACCCACACGTTTGACCTTGACCTCCACCCCAGCCTTTTTCCTATCTGCCTGAGACAAGTGAGTGTGTCTCAATGGGCTGTCTAGGCAAGAGGACCTTAAGGCAAGTGTTGGGACCTGGGGCTCAGGTTAAAACCTGTAAGTAGGGCCAGTATTGCCAGAGGACCTATGAGATGTGTGTGTGTGGTGTATGTTTGTGTGTGCATGTGAGTGTGTGTGTATGTGTGTGCTGGACCCATTCACAGAGCTCAGAGGTGGGGTTAGGGTAGGGTTGAGGTTAGGGTCAGGGTTACAGGAGTGGCTCTAGGGTGTTCACTGCCATCAAATCCCTCACATCCGTATCAGGCAAAGGGGACCTGAGGTACCCATATCCCCCTGCCAGGAGCCTCTGTTGATAGCCATGTTCCTCTTGGGCCCTGGTCGACATGGAAAGAACAGAAACTAGCTGGTTCACAGACTGTGCAAACATCCTATTGGCCTTAAGACCCCCATTGGCTTTGTGGCAGGCGATGCACCATATCAAGGGGAGGTCTGTCCCCTTTTCCCATCACCATACCAACACCCATCCTGGGAGAGTGACCTTATCTGGGGACATGTGAGGATATGAACCAGCCAATGTAATGTATGCTGCTAAGTTAAAGATGCCGGTCCTTGTTTGTCTCATTGAAAATCTAAACTTCTAGTAAATGTGTGGCATGTTGTGTTGTGTGACACCATTTTATTCATCCACTAATTCATTCACTTACCTATTCATTCAGTAAGTGTGTCTGCCCACCAGGTGCTGGGAATATAGGGGCGAACAAGACGGAAACAGTTCCTGGTCTTGTGGAGCTTACAACCTGGGGGGGGGGATCTACACGATTAAGCAAACAATTGCAAAATATTTGATGAACCTTTACATTGGGCTGTGGAGTTAAAGGTGGCCAGACAATGATTGGGTGTGGTGGCGCAGGGCAGAACACCTGGAATGTTCCAGGCAGAGGGACCATGGGTGTGAGAGAAGCAACGTGGGTATGGGGAGCTGAAGGGAGATCCCTGTGTCTGGACAGCAGAGCATGGTGTAGGGGGACAACCTGGTGCTACAGGGGGTAGGTAGGGGCTAGACTCTAGAGGCCCCTGATAGGGATGCCAACAGTATTTGGGCTTTAGCCTTCAGGCACGGGAAGCCCCTGAAGCTTTTCAGGCAGCAGCACACATGGTGGGCTTTCACTGGAGAAGGATTCCTCCGGCCCCTGTGTGCAGGGTGCATTGGTGTGAGGAGGACGGGGTAGGGGGACTATTGTAGTCACTCAGGGAAGACATGCAGTGGCTAGGGCAGGTAGGGTGGGGTGCAATGGGTAGACGAAGTGGGGTCAAGAGCCATAAAGGGAAGAGCCAACAGGACTCAAATCTGGGGGAGAGGGAACATCCGGATAATTCTTAGGTCTCCATTTTGAGCAACTGGATGGATAGTGGCATCTTTGAGATTGGGAC
Source organism: Equus przewalskii (assembly GCF_037783145.1). Taxonomy (NCBI): domain Eukaryota; kingdom Metazoa; phylum Chordata; class Mammalia; order Perissodactyla; family Equidae; genus Equus; species Equus przewalskii. The sequence goes on from NC_091831.1 coordinate 65,562,763, forward strand.
ACAGAGGGAAAAAAACCTTTGGGAGGAAGATGACAGATGTATTATGAGATGCCTAGGAGACAACAAAGTGGATCCAGAGTTTAGGGGAGAGGTCTGGGTTAGTGATAAAAATGGGGAGTCGTTGGCATGGAGGTGGAGACCGACTCCCTGGAGGGGTCATATCCCTCAGTGAGAGAGTGTAGAAGGCCTGGGGTGGACCACGGGAAACTTTTCTCTATGCTCCATGGCCTCTCCCTACAGATGACACCAGTCCTCAATTATACCAGTTATATATCAATTATATAAACCATCTTGGTCGACGTGAGGAAAAGCAAGGACAGAACCACAAGAGAACAGTAGAACATTAGAACAGCGAGCGTAGTCCTGCCTCGTCCTCCTCCTCCTGGCCTCAGAGCCTTCCCAGGGACCTGGTCTGCACCGCGCACAGCTGCTTTCCCAGCATTCTAGTTGGCTGAGGCTATCCTCCGGTCCCCTCTTCCCCTCTCTCCAGCAGGCTCCCTGGAGAAGATCTGAGTGCTCTAACTTTGAAGTCTCTACCTCAGCCACCTCTCTGAACTCAATCCATCAGCAGGTCTTGCCTGGGTGACTTCTTTTCCCTCCCCCTCCCCTTCCAGTGTAGTATCCACTTTGCAGCCAGAGGCATCTATCTAAAATGGAGGTCTTTTCAGCTGGCTTTCTTACTGAAACTCTTCATAACTCCTAATGCAGTCTGACATTTTCCAGAGGCCTCTGTCGTCTAGCCCCAGCCTACCTTTCCAGTTGTCTCTATTGTTTTGCCCTTCATTTTTTCTGGAACAGACATACGGGGCTCTCAGCGTCTCCAAGGCACCACTTCCTCTCTCTCAGCTTGGTGCCTTTGTCTAGGCTCATTGCTCCACCTGGAGCATGCAGTAGGAGCTCTGTAAGTACTTACTGAACATACTCACTGAACGGGTAAATGACAGATCCAGGAGAACACGGGAAGAAAGCACACTCACCAGAACAGATGTTCCTCCTGTGTCCCGCCCCTTAAGCGGAAGCCTGACAGAGCATCTTTCATTGTCATTGCCTTTCTCTCTAAGCCCCCAATGCTTCCCCTCCTCCTAGCATTTGATGCCTGAGCCTCAATCCAGTAGCTCCAACTGCCTCCAGGGCCTCAGCTACCCCAGGCAGCCTTAATTAATTGTGAAATTGATTAAGCAGCCCCCTTTGTTAGGCTGGGCTGGTGTTTATTTGTATTTTCATACTATTATCCTTTTATACTTCTCTGGGCGCCTTCAGCTCTCTACTGACACCTTTTATTGGGGAAATGTTAATTTAAAAATCATCTATAATGCAGGTGTCACAAATCAAAGCTGTTCAGTAATGAGTTGCTCTTATGTCGTATAAAAACAATTAATTAAAACCCTTTCTGAGAGAGCCGTGCCGGCAGATTTATATTTCCCAGTGTCTCCCCTCGACCTTCCTTTTTAAGGACCCTCGTGCACTCAGCTGGCTTCTCCAGGAGGATGGTTCCTTTTCACCTCTGCCGAGGAAATAAAGTCCAGGCCTGGTGGAGTGGGGAGGTCTGCAGGAGGGCATCTGGTCCCACCTGCTTGTGTATAGAGCACTGAGAGGGACTTCGCTGTGGTCACGTAGCACTTGAGTGCCAGAGTGCCAGGCTCAGAACAGCCTCTGCCACCAGAGTCCTGTCCTTGTTATCGCTACTGGCGTTTCCCCTGCCGTCCTCCTTTCAAAGCTCACTGGCTAGTGGACCCAGGAGCGCCTGCACTGCTCTTTTGCCAAAGCTGGTCTGGGAGATCCGACTCATTTCCCCACTGGCAGATATGGTCACTTCACAAACGCTTTCCCCTCTTTGCTCATCAACTCAGCACTTAGGGAATATAATCCAGGCCATCTAAGTTCTGGTCTTGCCTCTGCTCCTGATCCATCATGGAACCCTGGGTAAATCACTTTTCCGTGGTTGGGCCTCAGTTTCTCTCTCTACAAAATGGATACATTGATTTGAATACCACCAGGTACCATGAATGGATAAGGGGAGGTCTGATGGGAACTGGGAAAAACTGGAGAAGAGCATGCTCCTTCTGAAGGGGACAGTCTCTGTCACCTCCAGATGTTTGCTGCCACTTGGGTAAGCGGGCCCAATTTTGTCCTTTTCAGGAGAAATCCAGCTTGAGAGTTTAAAATGTTTGCAAAGGTGCCAGCCCTTGGTTAATTTGCCCTCAGATCCCCTCCCCCTATTCTGCTCTATGTCTTGGGGGGCTGGCCCCTTAAGGTTCCCAGGTCGGTTGTGTTGAGTCAGTGGGAGGCTCTGGATGGAGATGGGAAAGTGAGAGGGTGGGAGGCAGGGAAGCTGGGGTGCCTGCCCCATCTCTCTGCCTCGGGCACCCTCTCTGACAGTGCCCATGTCTCTCGGTGACCCCCTGAGGTTCTGGTTGGCAGGTCATCGTGGCCCCTGGGCTCTGGTAACACCGCCTCCTGCCTTCCCCTCCAGGGACTTGTTGCTGCTGCTAGTCTCTGGATTGCCTTGTTGGTCTTTCATCTCCTGTGTAAGCAGTCCTTGTGTTAAATTCCCTCTGCTTTAAATACCCAGAGTACTTTATAGGTTCCTGGTTGGACCCTGGCCGGCACAGTTAATAATTGTATGATTATTATTTAACGCTGTGAGGGCTTGCCTGTGGGCTGGATGGAGTACGGAGAGCACCATTCATAACTGGCTTGGATAAGCTGAATTTCAAGGTCATAACTAGGTTCAGAACAGACCCAAGAAATCAGGCAATGTGGATCCCTGCTTTTTGGAAGCTTCCAGTCTTAAGAGTGAACCTACTCTCCAGGCCATCTGGATTATGGCCCTTCTGCCCCCACTAAAAAGCTGGTCTCTTGCTCTCCAGGCTGGGGCCTCTTCCGTCCTGTCCCACTCAGTCTCTTTCTGGTTGGCGCCCCCTCCTGGCAACCAGGTGGCACTGCCCTCGGGAGGTCTGTGAGGGGGCTTGTGTGGGCTCTGAGAAGGACCTCCCCAGCACCCTCGCCTTTCCTGCCTTCTCTGAAGGCCAGGCCACAGTGAGCGGGTGCAGTCAGGACCAGAACCCAGGGCTCACTCCTGCAAGAGGCACGCACCCCGTGCCTGTCGTGTGCCATTCTTGGTGGCAGGGGCTGGAGATGCCACCACTGAGAAGACCCAGCTCCACCTTCAAGGAGCTCGTCATCCAGTTGGAGGGCAAGGAGCATCCTACCGGTCAAGGTGGGGCAAGCTACTGCTGGAAAGCCCTGGGTGGGAGAGCTAGCAGGCTCCGGAGCTTGGCTCCTGACTTCTAGATTATTCCACCTCCGTAGGGAGCATGCTTCCTTTCTGTCTAACATTGTGTGATTTGGGGACTGTCCAACTCAAAATGAAGCCAACCATGTGGCGAGCTGCCCCCACCGCCGGTGGTCCCCCTCCCGCCGGCCCCCCTGTCCTCCTGGCGGCCTCCTCCTTCCGCAGGGCTGTGAAGCGTCTAATCCAGGCTTTTCTCTGGCGTCCACAATTACAATGTCAAGACTGAATAATCTGCCTTTATCTCCCGGGTGACAGCCCTGTAGAAACTTCAAAAGAAACAGTTTTCCTGGCATCTAATGGCTTTTGTTAATTACTATATCCCAAAGAAAATGAAATAAAGGAGGAAGAAAAATGATATTTCTCTGTGACAACTTTGTGAAAATATCAATGACAGAGCAGCACAGTGGAGGGCCTTTAACTGTTCCTGCGGCTGAGCCAGGCCTGCACCCCTGTGGTGGCTGCAGCATGTCTGCGGACACCTGCACGCCCAGTACCCGGCGGTTGGCACACACTCCTTCACACGCCAGACACGCTGCCACCTATGCTCGCTCCTCATCCCCTCACCACCCTCTCTCTCAACACACATCCTGACACACACACGTGCTACACACACACTCCTGTATCTTCTCACACACAGAGGCCTTCCCGTGCTGTACACACCAGCACAGACTTGCTCACACAATCTCCCACATGTCTGCTGTTCGTAGCCTCACATTCTCACCCCTTCACAGACTCCTGCCCACGCACACCCTCTTGTGGGCATGCACCACCGCCCCGCCTCAACAGGTGAGTACTCCTTCATTCGATTGTTCAGAAGCCTTTCCACCCCCATGTTGTGCCAGACTCCGGGATGGGTACGGGGATACAGGCACACAAGGGGTCTGCTCAGGGTAGCAGGGAAGACACACAGGTGGATCCGTAGCCCATTTTCTCTTGTCCCTCTCTTACACTGCATTGATGTCCTGTGTGATGTGGGCATGCGGGACCAGTGTGGTGGGGTGGGTAAGTGCTCAGGCTCTGGGGCCAGAATGCCTGGGTTTGAATCTTGGCACTATCACATTACCAGCTGTGTGACTTCAGGCAAGTCATTCAACTTTTCTGTGCTGCAATGTTCTTACCTTACAGGTAAGGCTCATGGAGGAGGTGATATTGGATATTTGGGCCTTGAAACTTGGAAGAAAAGAAGAACACACCTCAGGAAGGGAGAACAGCATGGTCAAGGGCTCAGAGTTATGGCAGGGCGTGCATATCCCATGAATGTTGCATGTTTGGTGCGAATGGAGGTTAGTGTGGGGTATCAAGAAGAGGTTTAGATGGGAGAAGATTCTGGAAAGGTAGGCAGGGCCTGATGGTAACAGACTGTGCTTCATTGTGAGGGGGTGGGTTTTCCTGTAGAAGCTGAGACCACTGAAGGGTTACAGTCTGGTGAGTAATGCCAGAATGGAGGAAGGCCAGGGACAAGCAGGGAGGAGTCCCATGGTGGGTAAAGCACTGCCGCCCCTCACAGGACTGTGGGTGCTGAGCAGTTCTCAGAGAAGGCGATGCGGCTTGTCAGCCACCTCTATCCCACACTTGGGCCCTGAGAGCCTGGCAGAAGACACCATTTACGTTGGTGGGCCGTGTGGGGCCACAGAGGGTGGAGTTGGCAGGTGGAGTTGGCAGTCTATAGAGCAGGGCAGCTGCGTTCTAGAAAGGCGGCTCTGCTCTAGAACCATACGCAGTCTCCACGGGAGGGGAATGAGAGGAAGGATTTCCCAAATCTGTGAGATTTAAGACAATCTTTCCTGTTGGCCTAACGCAGTCCCCGGGGAGATGCTGTTTTGAAAGTCTCCTGTGTGAGGAGCAGCAAGGGAGTGTTTCCTGGTATTTGTGGGCCGGCAGGTTGGCAAAGAGGGGGGTTGACCACACCTGGAAGGAGGGAGGGTGGGGGCTGGGATGGGAAGTTGGCCCAGAGGTGCCCTGTTGGCAGGGGAGGAGGCTGGGCAGGCACGTGGAGACCCACTGTCTCTGTCCACCTGCCTGTCCAGGAACCGGACATTTGCCCTCTGGGGATGCTTTGTAAGTGTGGAACCTAGAAGCGAAGAGAGCCAGAGAGGAGAGGTGCCTGTCTAAGAAGAGAAGTGACTCACATTCTGCTGGTTTTCCCACAATCCTGAGCAGCAGAGGAACTCTGAGGTGGAGCCTCGAGACACAGGGCAGAAGGACCTGGGGCTGCTGGGGTGGGAGGCTTGGAGGCCGGCTCAGCACCGCTGCAGGGCTCGGAGGGGCCCCCGCTGGAGCTGTGTGGGCACCATCTGCTCTGCCACACATGCTGGCCCGGGTCCCGCTGACTGTCCCTTCCTTGTCCCTAGGCCACCTCCTTGGAGCTCCCTGAAAACTCCTCTCCTGGATGAGGCCACGAGAGGGACACCAGCTGGGCCAAGGGCACCCTGAGATATTGTGGGCAGATGGGAGTTCCCCCCACCGAACTCCTTTGAAACGACTGACGCTGGAAGTCTGAACAAAGGCACCAGGCTTTAGATTGCATGGCACTGATGCACAGGAGCGCTGCCGTGCAACGCTGCTGGGTTTGGGTCACAGCCTCACAGCGACGGGCTCGCCCTGCCCTCCCTGGACCCCTGGACATTTCCAGCGCTGACAGCACTGTCTCCAGAGGTGCTGACCCAGGGCTTGGAGCCCTCAAAGCCCTGAGTGTCCCCTGTGCCGTAGCCCTCGTCAAGCTCCGTCACCCCAGGGCCCCTGTGCAAGGTAGTGGTGGAGGGGGCTTGGGCTGTGATCCTCCCTAATTAACCCTGCTGGCAGAGGGGGAGCACTGCCCTCGGATCTGCTCTCAGGCAGGTCTGAGCGCCCTCCGCCGCCCCTCCCTCCCACTAGCCATTAGTCTCCCTGCTGCAGGTAGAGTGACAGGCCAGCTCAGAGCTCCTGAAAAGGCCTTTGTTTTATCGCCTTCAGTTCAGATGCTTCAGAGCACTAGCAGGCCATATTTTAATCTCAGGTCTTTGCAAACAAAATCGTTAAAAGCAGATGGCTGTGAAGACTGCCATGAATATTAATAGATATTGAAAAAAAGGCCCCTTAATCTTTCCATAAATCTTCTCCTAGGAGGTCGGGGAAGACTCGGAGGATGGAGGAGACAGGGCTGCAGCAGAGCTGTAGGTGCCCCGGCCCCTCCTATCTGGTGAGTCCAGCCCCACGCTGGGCACAGAGAGGCCTGGAGCAGCAGGCCTGGAGCCCCTCTCCTTCCCCTGCACAGCTGGGGGCGAGGACGGGCTCAGCACCCTGATTCCTGCCAAGGCCAGGTGTGGATGGGCCCGTTCCTTTGACACTCCCTGCAATGTTGCTAATCTTTGCTGACTGCCCCCCGTGTGCCAATTTCTACGTATGCCAGTCTTGCATCCACCTTTTGAGAGGAGATTATCATCCCCATTCCACAGATTAGGAAATAGACTCAGGAAACGGAAACCGCTGGCTGGAGATCACTGGGTTAGTAAGAGGAATGGAAGAGATTTGAAACCAGACGTGTTGACCGTAAAAGCCTGTGTGTTGAGACTCTTCTGGGACCACCTTGTTCCTCCTCCCCTAGTGCCAGTCTTTCCTGTGCATATGCTTTTGTACCTGACATTTTACTATTCACAATTCATTCCTTTGGATTATACATTTCACTCTCTTTTTAGTTCTTTTTTAGAACTCAAACAGCCTTGGGAGAGGTAACCTATTAAGTGGCTGAGAAACATTAAAAGCTGTTCAACTGCATAACCCAGGACCTGAGTTGAAGTCTTCTTAGCTCAGCCATTTCCTGGCTCTGTGACCTTGAGGCAGCATTTAATTCCATGGAGTCCGCTTCCACTGGAGAAAAATGGGAATATTGAAAGAACCCTGTGAGAGAGACTGGACTGGCAAGAATTTGAGATCAAAGATAGAACAACACTTTGAAAACCACATACCATCGTACACCTGCAGAAGAATATTGTTTTCCTTGTTGTCCAAACAACTCGTGCATTTCCAGGACCACTTTCATGACAGGAGGGCAGAAGAAACCATGGGGAGCAGGGGTGATGAGACCTGGAGCAGGGACATGGACCCACCAAGGGAAGGAAGTTTGGTGACAGGAAGTGAAATGGCCGCTCCACAGAGCGTTGATCCCAGCATTTCTGTCTCTGGCGAGGGGGCTTTGCTTCATACTTCAAACGTAACTCAGTCAGTCTCTCTCTCTTCTTTCCTCCTCTGCCTGCTCCTCCCCGTCTTCCTTCCTCTCCTTTTCCCTCCTTGCCTCTCATCTTTCTTCCCTTCCTCCCTCCCTCCTCTCTCTCTGCCAAGAAATATTTCCTTATCATTTGTTAATGTTCCAGGGGTGGGAATTCAATAGTGAGCACTAGTGGCATGGTCTTTGTACTAAACAAATAACAAATAAACAAAATAAACAAACTGGATAAGCGCTCTCTGGAAATAGGGGGCTGAGCTAAGGAATCACAAAGGGGGCCCATTTTAAATAGGAGTAGGCTCTCTGTTCTCGCAAAATGGTTTCAATGAAACTAAGGAAGTCTGTTGGCATGGCAGCCCTTAGGACCAATGCTGGAAGCAGGGGAGAGCCAGACAGCTGGATGAGCAGGCAGGCAGGGTATCCTTTCTCAGGCCTTCGCCAGTCCCCGCCTCTCTCCAGGCCCCGCTCCCGGCCTGGTCCTGCCCACAGGCGCCCTCCTGATAGGGGATAATCTGGGTAGCTCTCTGCTCTGCTGCAGCAGGTGTTTAAGCGAATCCCAGAGCTGAGGCAAGGGGAGCAGGGGGTTATGAGCAGCTCACTGTGCTCTCTGGCTCCGAGTTTTCACGTCGAGTTCTTGGGGCGCAAGCCCAGGGACTGCTCGTGAGAGAAACCACAGATACGGAAGAAGCAACCCGTCCCTCCAGTCCTACAACAGATTCCCGGAGCCTGAGTACAAAGAGGCAGAAGCTTGTCATGTTTCCACAAACATACTTTATTATACTGTATAATTTAAGGTATCATTTTATTCAAGTGACATTCAAACGTGTGAAAAACGGTTGCATATGCCACAGCCATTAATGAAATCATTACGTACAAATGGTTACGCTTTACCAAGTCATTCATTAAAAGTAAATTAATGAGGGGGACAGCATTAAAATTTTGTGCAATCATTACCAGGTCCAGCCTAACCCACTTTTATAAATATTCATCAACAAAACGTGCCTCAAGAACTCACCCAGTAAATTAAATTCTCGTCTTGAAGTGTTTTGCTTCTATTAATGGCATCGGCGTGGTATTTTCTTTGATTTGTTTTCCGGAACTTTGGGATATATTGTACGGAAATAATGACAAACTCTGAGTAATCGCTGATAATTAGGCCAAATCTATTATTCCCGTGGTATTTACATTTTGATTACTATTTCCCCCCAAAGGCAAATCTTGAATCTATTCTAATACAAGACAAAATAGTGTCTGAGATTTTCAGGGCTGGAAGAAAACCCAGAAATCAGTCCAGCTCTTATCTGATGTTTGAATCTCTTGTCAACGTCTCTGCCAGGTGGCCCTCTGGCTTCTGCTTAAATACCTGTAATGACGGGGAACTCATTATCACTTCAGTGGCCCGTTTCATTCTTGGACACCTTTAATCGTCATCTTTAGCTTAAACTGTGCCTGTCACTTTTCTAACTTCTGTGTGTGTCCTAAGCCCTGTGTTGGGGTGGGAATTAAAGATCTTCGCAAACATGAAAATGCCGTCCTGTAGAAATTAGCACAGTCTTGTCTTCCTTGAAGGCTTCTAGCTCCAGGCTAAACGTTTTCTGGGTACTCGAAACTTCCTCCAAGAAAGTGAACTCCAGGTTCTTCCCTTCCATTCTCTTTCCTACAGAGAAAGCCTTGCCTCTAAGGCCCTGACTGACCTGGTCTCTGCCTACCTTTCCGGCTTTATCTTCCCCATTACCCGCAATTTTCCTCTGCACTTTAATCCAGGTAAACCTGAACCATGCATGTGTCCCAACATGGACCGTTTACTAACTCTGAACATTTACACAGGCTTTCCCCTCTGCCTGAAATGCTCTTTCCCCTTCCTACTCATCCTATGGAACCACTGCTCAGTGGTGATCACTTCTCTGAAGCCATCCTTGATTGATTCCCAATCCTTACCCCTGAGAGAATTGATCACACTTTCTTCCTAAACTATTTCTGTTCCTTGTAAGTATGTAGTACCACCCAGGGGAGTGTGAGAGAGGGGCGACAGGGCCTCAGGTTCATGGGAGGTTTCCAGATTAGACTTTTTTTTTAGCTTAAAACAACACATTTAGTATCTTACAGTTCTGTAGATCAGAAATCTATTCCTTGGCTCATGAACTCCTTCCTCCGTCTTCAAAGCTAGCATCATCAGGTGATCCCTTCAGATCAGACTTAGGATGTCATCCCCTAAAGAGGTTAAACTTGTGGCCTCGGAGCAACACTCATAACAACCATCATCTACAATTTGCATCTTCTGCCCTGTCATCAGCCCACGTTGCTTGGAGTGCACTGTGAAATCACACGATTGTTGTAAACGATGTAACTGTCTTAGAAAGAGTGTAATTTTTATTGCATTGTATTCAAAGGACGAAAAGAATTAATTTGTGAAATGTAAACATTTAAAACCATCCACAGTGCTGGTAACCCTGTTTTGACATTAAAAAAATATATATTAGGAGAACCAAAACACGAGGATCACGGAGGCCTCTCTTTCTCCCTGAGAAGTCCTCACAGGCACAGGCATCACACACTGAATTTACCGGCTGGCTTATCTGCTCTACCTCCTAGTCTGTATGTACCACACAGTAGTCAAGAGTACAGACTCTGGAACTAGACTACCTGGGCTCAAGTCTGTCTGGGTGACTGGGTGGCCCTGTGCCAGTTACTCACTCTGGCTGTGCCTCACCTTCCCCACCTGTAAAATGGGGGCCAATACTAGCAGCTACCTCATTGGAGGTTGTGAGCACTAACAGAGCATCGTATGTCAAGTGCCTAGTGTGAGGCTGTGCTATGTAAGCTTTCCTATCATGGCTGGAGGCAGGGAGCTTGTCTTTGGTCTCAGCACAGCCCCTGGGCCAGAGCATGGTGTCTGCAAATGTCTGCTGCAGCTCTGCTGACCCTGTGGTCCAGGTGCCCCTTGTCCAGAAATCCTGCCCACATAGACCATGTGCATCACCCCCTACGGCCTCTCCTGGATGCTGGGAGCATCTGTGAGGATGCCTGTAAACAAGTAGAGGCCTATTACCAGCTGGGGTTTTCCTCCCTCAGACATGAGGCATCAGATACGGTTGCTTCCATTTTCCTCCTGCCATGGGAAAGGCACCGAATCAGGGTGATCAAATGAGATCTTCCCAGCTTCGGTGTGCTATCTATGGCTGCAGTTAGGTTGATGGAACAATAGCCTCTTAAGGAACACGTCTCTTTCCTTCTTGTCTCGCCAGGAGCTGAAAGACAGCTGGACTCTTCTCCGGGTAAAGTGGCTGATCCCACACCTGACAGGCAGAGGGCTGTCTCACTGCCCCAGTGCAGATTCCTCTTAGGGAGGCGGGGGGAGATTACACACTGGCACATTCGGGTTTTCCTCCTTCAATGAGGAGGGCTTCCGAGGCTAATTCATCCCAATTATCCTCTATAGGAGGGGTCAGTTGAGAAGGCAGCGTGATGCTGTGTAGAGAACCTTTGGGTGGAGTGTGGTACAGAGAGGTTAAGTAACTTGCCTGAGGTCACACAGCTGAGGGGTGTGGGAGCAGCTTTTGAAGGCTGGTTGAGGGCAGCAGAGTTAGCACTTTGACTGCGGAGAGTGTGGAGGGGCAGCTTGCCTAGCAGAGTCAAGGTCTCCTGGGCATTTTGCCCACACAAAGCTTAAGGAAGCAGGTATGTTGGTAGGGACTGGAGGGAGGGATGGGAAGGTGGGGAGGTGACTTTTGCTGTCTGTTTGGCTCATTCCAAGGACAGCCCTTCACCAAAAGGCAGGCACTTTGAGAGCCAGAGGGAGACACCTCCCATTCCCGCCCCAGGTGGGTAACAGAGAGAGACGCTCAGCCACACAAAGCTGAAGAGAGAGAGAAACACAGAGACGAGCAAACGCAAGAAGGAAAGCAAAGAGTAATCCAAGATACAGAGAGAGCCACTGAGGACAACCGAGAGCAGACTTCCCAAACAGCCACAGAGATGCTAAGCCAGAGGCGCAAAGAGAAACACCCCCAGACGGAGCCCGAGAGATCTGCCCAGACTTAGAGAGACAGGTGAGAGACAGGCCAGAGGCCCATGGAGTCGGAGACACAGGAGGGCCATTAACCGGTGGATACAGAGGAGTGAAGACAGCAGGATAGGGAGAGAGACAGAACCAGTCGTACAAACCTGAGAGTCAGTCTCCTGCCCCCAGGCAGTGGGCCAAGGAGCAGAGAAAGCAGTTTGTTGGATGAAGACCTGGCAGGTTCTCAGAGAGAGAGTGCCCTGATGGTCAGGAGCCACACGGCTCAGAAATCCAGGCCAGTGAGGCTTGGCTGCTGAGAGGGTGCTGGGGTGAGGTTTTACCTTCTCTCTGCATGCATGCCAGGTGCCCAGAGCCCAGCCCAAGGGTGGGCAGTGCAGACCTGTACTCTCTTGCTCATGGCCAGTTAAGGGAGCCTCAGAGGTGTGAAGGGAAGTGGCGATGCTCCCCAGCAGGGAGGCCCCAGCTGCCATCCCCATCTGCTTGCTTGAGCTTGGTTTGCAGGGAGCAGACAGCCTGCCTGGTTGTGTCAGCTCCTGGCTACACAGCCAGCACAGAGCTCTGGCCTCTCCATAAATCTGCCCCACAGAAGCTTTGGAGGGGGAGAGTGGGACTGTATGTTGGAGATGCCACACACATACAAGAAACACCAGGACTGCCTCAGCTCCCTGCAGAGTAAACTGAGCTCAAGTAAGAGGCTCCAGGAAAATGTTCAGATGAAGGCGCAACCTCTTTAAAAATGAACTGTAGGTGGTGGTTTGGGCCTCAGTTTGCTCGCCTATAAATGGGAGGGCTTGACGAGGTGAACTGGGCAGCTCACTCACAGATTCACAGTCAGTTCAACCGAGATAAATCCATTAATGGCTCTAGAAATTCCTCTTGGACCAGGAGTTCCCACAGGGCAGGGGCTGTGTGACTTTCTTCTTCGTCATCTCCCGTGCCTGGCACTGAATGGACTTGGAGCGCATCCTGAGGAGTGGCTAAGTTCTGGAAGTTTCTATTCATAGCAATAAGTGTGATTTACTGGGTTCTTGCCACAGGTCAGGCATATGGCTGAGGGTAGGCACCACTGTATCTAAACCTGGCAGCGGCTCTAGGGTTGGGGACTCTCACGATCCATTTTACAGTTAGGAAACTGAGACCCGTTGTGCAAAGTGATCCCCCAAGATGGTACATCTTGGAAGCGAAGCAGCTGGTATTTGTACTCAAGTCGCCTGGATCTAGATTTGGAGATTCATAGTGCAACTTCTCATGAAACAGTTTTTTAATTGGCACAAAAATTTTCATACCTATGACCTCATTTGCTTTGCAAAACTGTGAAATCCAAGCCACCACCCTCTCTCCTGGCTGTTGCAGCACCCTCCCTCTGGTCTCCTTGCCTTCAGTGCAGCCTCCTGCCATCGACTCCCACATAGCAGCCAGGGTGACCTTTTCAAAATGCAAGTCTCATTAGCTGGCCCTGCAGAAGAGAACTAGGGCTTTCATTGCTTGTGGGATAAAGATGCACTCCTGATGGCAGCCTGTGAGGACCCACAAAGCACAGTGTGTCTTAACCTGCAGCCACAGCTCATTAAGGGGCTGGGAAATCAACGTCGTGGCTGGGGACCTGCATTTTCTGAAATCAAAGTGATAGAGCAGGCTAGAATAGAAACAGAACAGAAACCCTCAGAGTGGGTCACATTTAAGTGGCAAGAGTCACTTCATTTCATCAATCTTTTAAAATTGATGTACGCAGGTAATTATACGTGTGTGTACATGTGTGTGTTCTATGTTCTGGGTCTCCATGCAAAATGTATTTCTCACAGCACTGACAAACACTTAGGAAGCCGCTGGTCAGGAGCTCCTGGCATAGCCTCATCTGGCCCACCCCCTCTCTGGGCCTCTAGCCACAGCGTTCAGCTTTAAGCACTTCCAGCTTTCAGTCAAGGACACAAGGCTTTTTCCTGGAATGTTCTTCTTGCCTCTTCATTTAGATAGCTCCACCTCATCCTTTGCATCTCAACTCAGGCGCTGCTTCCTCAGCACGTCCCCTCAGCCATCTGCCTGCACGGCACATGGGCCTCCTTCCTCTGCCAGCCCTTACCACTGCTGCAATCTGACACTTGTTCATGAGCTTCTCCGATGAATGTCAGCCGCCCCAGCTCGTCTCTGTGCTCCATGAGGGGGTTACGCAGGGGAGGACAGCCTATCTAGTTGCCCCAGGAGGGCCAGAAAAGGCCCGTCTTTGCTTGCCACCATTCCCTGTGCCTAGCACCATGCCTGGAATAGAGTAGGTGTTCCACACACACGTGTAAAATGAATCAATTGTGAAGGGCAAACTATTGTTATGATCTTTACAGGGGAGGAATCTGAGGCCCAGGGGGGTCTTGGAGTGACTGGCTGGAGGCCCCAGCCAGATGGCTCTCTAGGAACCCTTCTGCCCTACACTCCCACGAGTGCCTCCATGGGCATCGCAGGGTCCATGAGGTCTGGTTCAGGGTGTTAGCCCTGACCCTCCCCTAGCCCCGTCCTTCTCACCTTCCTGGGCACCAGCTCCCTCCCATGGGGCTTCCTGGCTATACACTCAGTGTTTCTTCATCTCATAGTGTTTCTTCTCCCTCTCCAGCTGGCTGAGCACAATGCATGGGGTGGCTGGAGGAGGCACAGCTCAGAAAGCGACAGTGACAATATCAAGAGTGAAAAAGATCAATGAAGCCCATGAGCTGATTTGTGAAACTGATTCAGTTAGGAACCTCCCTGGGGCAGACTCTCTCAGGCTGACAGACCGGCAGCCTGCGGTCATGGGGCACTCGCCAGCCCCCAGGGTGGGGTGGAGACCACTTTGCCTGGCTCTGTGCACAGAGAGGGGAGGCAGGGAAGTGGCACTTAGGATGCACAGACAGGGCCGAGCTGGGACCCTGGCCTGCTTTCCCTATGCTTTTGCGTGGAAGCATCCCAACAAGCCTGGGGGCCTGGGTGGCTTGGTCTGACTTGAGAATAAGACACTAGTCTCCTGTGCAGGATCACCGACTGGCAGGTGCAGACCGTGTAGAGCTGGGCTTGGCACCCAGGCCGGTTTGTTCCCGCTGTGTTCTGGCCCCTTGTTGTTTTGCTCCCATCTCTGGCTTCAGCATCTGCATTTGTTTTCCATTTTTCAGGCTCCAGGCTCCTCCTCCCCCTCACCAGCCCACCCCCACCCTGACTAGATATAATCAGATTACCTCTCCAGTAACTGGACACCCCTGCCTTGGCCTCAGGACTTTCTTTCATGGTCTGTCCCCAGGGCAGCTCTAGCCAGAATATCCTTGTACTTCAGAATCCATCCCCTCTTCCTGCCCCTGGGTGGGGGCTCGGGGAGTAGAGTTTGGGCAAAGGCTCTTGTGTGTGTAGGGAAAATGGAGGCTGGGAGGTCACAGACATGAGGTCAGCTTCTCCAGGGTGCAAGGGTAAGGAGTGCCTTGAACGCCGGGCTGCGGAATTTGGTCTTCCTCAAACACCACCTTTAGCAGGGAAGGGAAAACCCCCAAAGACCAGGCAGCCATGGGGTGCTGCATTTCCGGATGGAAAAAGAGGGCCACGCAGGGGCAACACCTGGAGCTGCAGGTGTCCCGGAAGGAGCACGGATGCATGGGCGAGGGGCGTGGGGGGAGAGAAGGGCTTCTCAGCAGATGAGGCCTTGGTGCTAGGTCAGGAAAAGCACAGGGGAGCCTGGAGGGGAGAGAGTATTTCAAGGAGCTCCGGGGGTGCTCAGAGGCCTGGGCCAGAGATGGGGCTGCAGAGGAGGGGAGAGGAACTGACCCTCAGACAGGGCCTGGTACCTTGTACCCAGGTCTGCTTTCTTCCTTAGAGCAAATCTGTGCCAAATCTATAATTAATTTAAACACACACACACATGCAAAAACAGGCTCAGAGTCACACAGCCGTCAGTGGTAGAGTTAGGATTTACACCCAAGTCTGTGGGACTTCAGAGCCTGGGATCCTTCCATGGGCTAATTGCCAAAACCTCTATGGTTCTGGAAGTCTGTGAGCAGAGTCAAGGAGACCCACCAGCCTTGAAAGGCAGGACAGCATGGTGGTGAGGAGCACAGGTTTTAAAATCAAACTGTGTTCACTCTCCTGGCTCTGCAACTTGCTTGCTTTGTGGCCTTGGCAGGCTGGGTGGCCTCTCTGGGCCTTACTTTCTTCCTCTGCAAAATGGGCTAATAGCAGTAGCTACTTCACAGGGTTGTTGTGAGGATTAAATAAATGTGCACAAAGGGACAATTGAGAACTCAGTAAGTGCTAGCCCTTGCTGCTTGGGATGGAGCCAGTGTCTCAGGGTCGGGCTGGGGAAGGCTGCAGGCAGAAGCAGATCTCTGGTTAGTGCTCTCTGCTGTGCCCCCACCACCCCCAGCTCTGTGAGTCTGTGCTACCTGAGATGGTGGGACCCAGCCTGTCTGGCTGCAAAAAGAGTCTCACACAAAGGAGAAATGACTGTCCAGCTCCAGAGTTGAGTCCTGCAGCCTCTTTCCATTTAACAGATTTGGAGAGTGAGGCTCAGCCGGGTCACAGCCAATCTGCTCGGCGACTTTGGGCAAGTCCATCCTAGAGCCCTACCCTAGACCCAGGTTCCTGAGTCCTGCTTCAGAGTCTCCACTTGGCCCCCAAACTGGATAAGTGTTTTCCAGGCAGACACCATCCTCACGGCAGAAACATTTCCTGTCATCTTATTTGCAATTGCTTATGAGAAGCAGGGCTGCTCTCCCTTGCTAAACCTCGTCCTTGTCTCTAATTCATTTCCAGGAGCTGGGGCTGAGGCTTCTGCCATCTCTGTGAATATCAGCAATTACTTCGCAGTTACTTCCCAGCTGGAAAGCATCTCATGGAGATGGGGCTCTGGAAGCTAGAAGAAGCCATAAGGATGATTTTTTTTCTTTTTTGTCTGAGGAAGATTGGCCCTGAACTAACATCTGTTGCCAATCCTCCTTGTTTTTTGCTTGAGGAAGGTCAGCGCTGAGCCAACATCTGTGCCAATCTTCCTCTATTTTGTATGTGGGATGCCTCCACAGCATGGCTGACGAGTGGTTTAGGCCCGGGGTCTGAACCAGTGAACCTGGGCTGCCGAAGCGGAGCACGCCAAACTTAACCACTAAGCCACGGGGCCAGCCCCCATAAGGATGATCTTTTGATCTGGTGTGAACCTTGCTGAAAGGTACACATGCTCTGTTATCCCTGTTCCAACTTGAGGGCTCTGGTGGGTGACATATGACTGTGTCCTCTTCTTCTTCACCTGGCCTCCAGCCCAGCTGGGCCTCCAAGCACAGGGCCTGCTGCAGGTCTCAAACGCCTCAGAGGAGCGAGGGTGTGTATGTGTGTGTGGGGTGGGGGTGGGGGGGCGAGGGTGGGCAGAAGAACCTTTGCTGTAATCTCAGTAAATGACAACTCCATCCTTATGGCTTAGGTCATAGGCCTAGGGTCATCCTTGGCTCTTTCTCCTACACCACAAATCCAAACCTCTAATTTGTTTCAACTCTGCCTTCAGAACACACCCAGAATCTGATGTTTCTTGCCGTCTCCACTGCTCCCATCCTAGTCCAAGCCAACATTATCGCTCTCCTGGACTACGTCAATGACATCCTCACTGGTCTCCCTGACCTCACCCTTTGCCCCTACAGCCCACATGGGAGCCAGAGTGACTGTTTTAGAATTCCATTTTAATGTATACTGCCGTGCATTTTAAAAAGTGTTTTCTTTCGGGGCTGGCCTTGTTGCCGAGTGGTTAAGTTCATGTGCTCCGCTGCAGGCGGCCCAGTGTTTCGTTGGTTCGAATCCTGGGCGCGGACATGGCACTGCTCATCGGGCCATGCTGGGGCAGCGTCCGACATGCCACAACTAGAAGGACCCACAACAAAGAATATACAACTATGTACTGGGGGGTTTTGGGGAGAAAAAGGAAAAAAATAAAATCTTTAAAAACAAAAGTGTTTTCTTTCCTCCTGGGGATTACACCATACATCCTTAACTTTTTATAGTTTAGAGTTGAATTTTACCACTTTACATAAAGTATAAAACTCTTGCAAACATTTGTCATCCCCCAGCCTGTGTGCTATAGTTTTTATAGGTACTACATCTGCATACATTATCAACTTCATGAGACAATGCCATCATCTTTGTTTTAAACAGTTATATGCATAGTAAAGGAACTAAGAGGGAAAATAGTCTTATACTTTTATATATTTACCTACATATTTACCGCCTGATGCTGTGCTTTCTTTCTGGAAGATCCAAGGGCCCAACTCGTGTCATTTACCTTCAACTTGAAGAACTTACGTTAGTATTTCTTACAGTTCGGGTCTTCTGGTGACAAATTTTCTAAATTTTCTTTTAAACAAAAATGTCTTTATTTTGCCCTCCTTATTGAAGAATATTTTCTCTGGATCTAGAACTCTGGGTTGGCAGGTTTTCTCCCGTCAGCTCTTTCATCATGTTGTTGTGTTTCTTTTGGCCTCTATGCTTTCTGATGGGGGAGTCTGTGGCTATTTGAATCTTTCCGCTTCTCTTAATGTGTCTTTTTTCTCCCGCTGCTTTCAAGGTTTTCTCTTTATCTTTGATTTTCAGTAGCTTAAATATGAGCCACTGTGTAAATTTATCTACTTCATTAAGTTTGGAAAGTGAAGTGTCTTTTTCCCCCATTATCTCTTCAAATATTCTTTTGCTCTTTTCCTCCTCTCTTTTCTTTCTAGGACTTCAATTACGCATATGCTAGACCTTTCCTATTATCCCACAGGTTCCTGAGACTTCAGTTTTTCAGTCTCTCTCTCTCCCCAACTTCTTCCTCCCTCTCTCACTCCTTTAGATTAAATGGTTCCTATTAATCTACTTAAGCTCATTGACTGTCATCTCCATTCTGTTTTAAGCCCATACAGTGAAATTTTAAAACATTTTAGATATTGAATTTTTCAGTTCTAGAATTTCTACCTGGTTCTTTTCATAGTTTCTGTTTCCCTTTAGAGATTTCTTCTCTCTTCGCTCATTAAGAGTGTATTCCCTTTGGCCTTGTTGAGCAGAGTTATGAGGCTGCTTTACAGTACTTGTCTGACTGTTCCAACTTTGAGGTCATCTCAGGATTGGACTCTGTATTATCATTTTCCTTGAGGATGGATCATACTTTCCTGATTCTCTATATGCTGATTTTGGATTATATTCCGGACATTGAAAATGTTACGTTGTAGAAATTTTGGAATTTGTTATACTCTTCCAAAGAGTGCTGATGTCTTTGTTTAAGCAGGCAATTCACTTAGACTCAAACTACAAACAGTGTCACTTGCAGTAGGCAACGTCTCAGTCACAGCTCAGCTCTTTCAGCCTTAGCTGCAAGTTGTCTTGAGTCTTCTCTGTGTGTGTGTGGTTCAGGGGTTGAGCAGAGACTTGGTTAGATTTTACTAACTGAATTTGGGCCTTTTCTAGTACTTTTCTTTTTTTTTTTTCTGAGGAAGATTAGCCCCGAGCTAAGATTGCGAATCCTCCTTTCTTTTTTTTCTGAGGAAGACCGGCCCCGAGCTAACATCTGTGTCCATTTTCCCCTACTTTCTATGTGGGACGCCTACCACAGCATGGCGTGCCAAGCGGTGCCATGTTTGCCCCTGGGATCTGAACCGGTGAACCCCGGGCCACTGGAGCAGAATGTGTGCACTTAACTCTTGCGCCACTGGGCCGGCCCCTCTAGTGCTGTTCTTCCAGGATTTCCCCCTCATTTTCCAGTAGTTCTGGCCACTCTAGGTTGTGTCCTCTGGTTCTTCAGGCCAGAAGAACAGCTTTTTCTGTTGGACTTTTCATGTCCTGCCCTGTGCCACAACTGCAGCCTGCCCCCTGGATAAAGCCATAACAGTGGGAAACTTAGCACATGCTCACCCCTTCTTCTACATTTTCACATCCAAAGCCTGCCTGTTTTTGGTCATTTTTCAGAACCCTCTAGTTGTTGTTTTCTGTGTTATATCCAAAGTTTACAGGTGTTGTCTGTGGGAGGGCAGATCTGTTAACAGCTTACTCCACTGTATTGAAAGTGGAATGCCTGGAATGTTCTTTCTAGAATTTTTCAGACCTTATCACTCTTCTCAATTTCCCCCACTCCTAATGGTTCCTATTTCACTCAAAAGCCAAAATCCTTACCAGGGCCTACAAGGACTTGAATGACCTAGCTCTGACCTCGTGTCTACCTTTGCTCACTCCATTCCAGCCACACTGGTAGCCTCAAGCGTACCTGCCTCATACACACTCTTGCAAGAGAGCTCCCTGGCCTACCTGGCCCTGCAAACTGGCCCCTGCCCGCCTCCTCGAGCCTCATCCTTAACTGCTTCCCAGACTCTTGACACTCCTAGATACTCCTGCTGGCCTGTGGTCATTCAGTCCTGGGTCATAGCATGTTCTTTTCCACCTCAAGGCTGTTTCCTTTGCCTATAACACCCTTCCCTTGACATTTCTTCTGTATCATTCTTTCTAATCCTTACCTCTCACAGCAATGACTGCTGCTTGGAGTCCTTCCCTGATGACCCTACTCCCCTCACCTCTACCCCCCCCCCCCGCCCCCGCCCACACAGCTAGGCAACGTGATTTCTACTCTCGGGGCACTTTATGCTTCTTCACAGCGTACTACACACTTGTAATAATTTGTTTGCATATTGGTAATGCTTTGTTTGCTCACTAATCATAAGTGCTATGAGGGCAAGTATCCCATCTGTTTTACTCATTCCTCCATCCCAGGCACCAAGTTCATACTAGGCACTCAGCAGACGCCTAACAACTGGTTATCACGACCCAGGCTAGGCTTGGAGGCTGTTGTGTACACATACTCACGATGGCCTTGTGTAGGTATTACATCTCCATGTTGCTCTTGGAGAAATGGAAGCTCTGAGAGGGTAAATGACTTGCCCAAGGTCACAGGACTAGAAATTCTAGCTGGGAATTTCACAGTGGGAGTTCAGACCGGGGAGAGAGACCGTAGATTGTCCCCAGCCTCAGCCTTCTGGACACACTTCCTCTTTACTGCACTGGCTGGCTGCAGCTATGAGGGCCAGGCAGACTTTCTCTCTTTTTTTCAGTATTTTCTCCCAGGGTTCATAAGTGGGTTCCCCTTGCTGAGTTGGAGGGTACTGGCTCATGTGAACACCGTGTTTTATATGGCAATGGGGCAAGGCACTGATGCTATATGGCACGGCAGGACAGCCACTGGGCCCCTACTTGAAAGACCTGGTTCTCTTCTCCCTCTGCCAAGACTGCTTGTTTGTGGCCCATCAGTCTCTCCCAGGGCAGAGCTGAGCTGCCCTCAGGGCACATCCAGGCCAGCACCCACTCCCTGCTGGTGAGGAACCTGAGGCCCTCAGGAGAAGGTGATAAAAACTCCCTCTCGGGGCTGGCCTGTGGCTAAGTGGTTAACTTTGCATACTCTGCTTTGGCAGCCCAGGGTTTTGCCGGTTCGGATCCTGGGCCTGGACATGGCACTGCTTGTCAGGATACATTGAGGCAGAGTCCCACATGCCTCAACTAGAAGGACCCACAACTAAAATATACAACTATGTACTTGGGGGATTTGGGGAGAAAAAGCAAAAAAAAAGAAAACCAAAAAAAAAAAAACAGCACAAAATCTCTCTCCCCATGCAACACCACTTTCGCATTCTCCAGCTCTGGGATGAGTGTCCTTCCTGCTGGAAGTGCTCTGGAGACTGTGAAATGATCTTAACTAACTGCCATTTAAAATATTTGTGTCGTTTCCATTGACAGATGATTGGTTTATTAAATGGTTTATCCTTACAATAGAATACTATATAGGCATCAAAAATGATGATGTAGGAGAATTAAGGATATGAAGACATGTTTAAGCTGTTATGTGAAAAAAATGGGTTCCAAATAGCCTATGTTCCCATTTTTGCGAAAAACATATACCTGCATAAGTAAATAATGTATACTATACATAGGAAAAAACCTGGAAAATCTACATACGATGACAGTTTTCAATGATGATGGGATAAAGGGTAACTAATAAAAAATTTCTATTCTTCTCCAAATCATTTCAAACAATATGCATTACTTTTGTAATCAAATTAAAAACAAATAAGCATTATTTTTAAAAGGAAAAAAAAACCCCAAAACCAAATACAAAGGAGCCGAGTCTTTTGGGGATTCTGGAAGTTCCTGCTCTCTCCAGGGCCTGGGCAGTCCTCTCTGGGGAGGACTGAGGGCTCTGGGGCAGAAGGAGCTCTGCAGGCCACCAGCCTGCAGAGGAGCACACGGACCACGTCGTGAAGGGCACCACGCCCTGGATCCCAACACTGGAGCCCTCAGGGAGTGCCACAGTCCGCAGCCAAGACCCTGGCCTTCTGGAGGGTCTGCAAAGCATCTGAGGAGCTCAGTTCTTTCCTCTCTCCTTTTATCTCGTGCTCTGTGCCTCAATTCCAGAAGCCAGTTCCAGTTCAGAAGGTTCCTGAGCATGATGGTGATGTGGGGGGCCTGAGGACGCTGCCTTTTACAGCTATGCTCACTTTCAAGGCCTTTTCAAAGAAGGCAGCCTGCTCTGTTCCTCCCTACTCTGGGGCCCAGAGGGCCCACTACCCAGTGCAATATGGGTGGATGGATGGAGGTGTGTGATGGCCTTAGGAGACGTCACTGGAGTCCAGCTGTGCATGGACCCTATTGCCACAGACAGAAGGATGGCCCCAGCCACCACTCAACCCAACTTTCTCAGTCTATGGAAGAGAAGCCAAAGTCCAGAGAGGGCAAGGACAGGCCCAGAGTCACACAGCAAGTCAGCAACTGGAACTCAGGGATTGTGACTCCTAGGCCTGTCTTTCTGTTTTCTCCTGAGGAAAATTTGCCCTGAGCTAACATCTGCTGCCAATCTTCCTCCTTTTGCATGTGAGCTGCCACCACAGCATGGCCACTGACAGACAAGTGGTGTAGGTCTGTGTCTGAGAATTGAACCTGCTCCTCCAAAGTGGAGCATGCCGAATTTAACCACTAGGACATCAGGGCTGGCCCAGGCTGGGTTCTTTAAACATACAAACTTGAAGTTGAAGTGTCAATCATGGGTTTGGCCCTTTATATAAAAAAGATCTGAGGGCTGGCCCCATGACCGAGTGGTTAAGTTCCTGCGACCCCGCTTTGGCGGCCCAGAGTTTTGCCAGTTCGGATCCTGGGCGTGGACATAGCCCCGCTCATCAAGCCATGCTGAGGCAGTGTCCCACGTAGCACAACCAGAGGCACTCACAACTAGAATATACAACTATATACTGGGGGGTGGGGTGGGGTGGGGTTTGGGGAGACGAAGAAGGAAAAAAAGATCACCTTCATTTCAGAGTTGAATTCTAGTTCAAAGAGTTTAGGGGACTCTGGTGTTTCACAGATGAGATGCCAGCAGACTTCCCTGCACATGTAACAGATTTTACAAGTAAATTCTCACTTAAAATTTATATATGTGTGTGTGTGGAAACATATATACACACATATTATATTATACTTTATTTTTTAGTCGAGGCAAATCGTCAAACCCTGTATAACAGACTTGGGTTAGACTTTAGAAGTGGCACTGTTTCAGAATGCTCAAATCCACAGTCAGCAATTTACTAGCCCAAACGCCTAAGCCCCGAGAGGTGATGGCTGCCCAGCTTTACGCTGTCACAGGAAAAGCAAAACATTAAAAAGATGAACAACTTTCTGGACCGAGGAGGACCTCTGATGCAGGCTCTAATGACAGTGTCCCTTTGTGGTGGGACTGGGGTGTGATTTGTTTTCTTCTTTCGGCTCATCCATATTTTCTACAATGGACAGGAATTACTTTTGTAATGAAAAACAAACAAGCTAAAACCACCTTACTAACGTTTGCATTTTTAAGCCTCAGAGTTAGGTTAATCCAATCCCAACTGACCAGAGATGGAGGCCCCTTCCATGTCGCATTCTCTAGGGTTTCCTTTTCCCAAAGGAAAGAAATGGCTCCATAAGTCAACCATCCTCCTACTCCAACTGCTCCCTTGACTGAAGGGAACTAAGTGGCTCCAAGACAAGGGCCGAGGTAGCGCAGGCACCGCCTCCAGGGACCCTGCCCTGGTCTGTCATTGCTCCTCACCTGCCTGCTCCATGGGGCTGAAGGTCCTGCACCTTTTCTCAAGAAGGCTACTTTCCTATTGTGGAACACAATAGCAGCCACAATGACACTGCCCTACTTGTCTAGCTTATCCTGTGTCAGTCATCATGTAAAGTGCCTTCACCAGTAACTTCAATGAGTCACCATGACAATGCCAGGAGGAAGTTAGTACTGATATTATATCGGTTTTAAATGGGGAAACTGAGGCTCAGAAAGGTTCACTATTTTCCTGGAGGTCACAGAGCCAGGTGAGGGCAGAGCCAGGATTCTAGCCTCAGTCTGTCTGGCTTGGGTGACTTCCTCAACTGTGGCAGTATTTCCAGAGACCATGGGTCAGCCTCTTGTTGCTGGAGGGCCGTGTGTGTGTGCACACACTTGTGCACTGGGCGACTGCAGTAAGGGTAGGGGGAGCGGTTAGTGTGTGCCCATGTACCAGGCACTGCGTTAGAACTCATGCTCTCCTTCCAGCAAACCCACGTGGTAGGTGCTAATGATGTTCCCATTTACCCCTGAGGCTTGGCTGGTGAAGTGACTCACCCAAGTCACCACCTGGCTCCCTGGAACCAGGATTCCAACCTGAGTAGGTCTGACTCTGATCCTGACCCTGGCGTGCTGCCACACCACCAAGCTTCCCTGGCTACTGACAGGCTGCGGGGCTAGGACAGGTGTGGCCAACTAGAGCTGAGTCTAGCCCATTGATAGGGCATCTGAGCTAAGAATGATTTTTACATTTCTGAAGGGTTGTAAAAACAGAAAAACCAAAGAAAAATATGACAGTGACGTACGTGGCGTATTTACCTTCTGGCCCTTCCACAGGAGTTTGCCAACCCCTGGCTGAAGATCCTGAGGTCTAAGAAGGATTCTTTGGGCCTGTGTCCTCATCCTCTACACGTGACCATCCCAGTGTCACATGCCAGCAGGGGCACCGAAAGCACTGGCCATGGCAAAGGTGGGCATTTAAACAATGGTCCCCTGCTGCAAAGGAGATAGCCACTTTTATTTTCGGGCATCTGTGCCCAGGGAACAGCTCAGTGATTCCCTGCATGGATTTCTGGGGTGAAGGGCTTTTTTTCTCTGGGTGGGGTGGGGTCAAGTGCACCAATGTGTGGGTGGCAATGACCTTCAACATCTTTCATGATTCTCCTGCAAACTAGAAGGCATCAAAGCCACTCCAGGCACCCAGCCCTGAGTGCCAGGCACTGTGCCAGACACGGGAAGAAAGGATAGTCTGTGCTGACCTCACAGAGTCCAGTCTAGGGGAAGGGGATGACCCCAAGACAGGTATCCAAGTTGGGGAGGGGGGCAGTGAGAACTAGAAAGGGGCAGGCCAGTAAATGCTTTCTGGAAAAGACGACACCCGTGCTGCGTCCTGAAAAATGAGGCGTTAGGCAGATAACGGGGAGGGGACGTGGAGAAGGTCACGGCGGTAAGGTAAAGAGCCAAAGGGACCAGCAGCCGGCAGCCTGCCGTGGCCGTCGCCGCCGAGCGGAGAGGGGCAGGCCGAGGGTGGCGCCGGGCTGTAGGTGTCAGCAGAGGCGCGGCTTTGGGGTCGGCCGGGGCGGCTGGGCCCGCCCCTCGGCCCGCGCGGCCATTGTCTGCGCGCGGCGCCGCCTTGGCAGCAGAAGGTGACATCTGGTGACTAATGGCCGCGGCTGCGCGCCGCGATCCTCCCTCCCGCAGCGCCCCGGGCGCAGCTGCCGCGCCGCCCCCTGCTCCGCTCGGTGGGCCGGCGCCGGGGAGAATCACGCCAAGGCCGCCACCTCCAGCCGGCCAGGCCCGGCGGCCCCGACGCCCCAGTCACTCTAGCGCACTCGTGTCCCCGGGCGCGCTTCTTCGGCCGGCGGGTGTGGACACGGATCTCGCTTTGGGGCGGTGGCAGGAAACTGCGGTGCGGCTGGACGCTCATTCGTGCGTGCAGACACGGGCCCACGCCAGAGCCCACGTGCACGTGCAGTAACCCACGTGTGCCCGCTCACACTAATACACAAGCTTATGGTCACAAGTGTAGTCACACATTATACACCTGTGCTCGTTCATGCATGTTCACAGATGCACACTTGAGGACCGTGCACATGTGCTCGCCCACACACCTGCCTGCCACGCATCTGTGCATGTGCTCACATAGGCATAGGCCATCATTGTGGATGGTGCAGCTAAGCCCTGTTTCACGTTCATATGGAGGAATGCACGTGAGCGTGTCCATGCACGCTTAGAGGCACAGCCAGTGCTGTCTTTGTCCTTGCCAAAGGCCAAGGTGACCAGCGGCTTAATTCAAATCCTAGACATGATCTAGGCTAGACTGGTCACCCCAGTGTTTACACTATTTATAAATTAGTTGTCTACATTGAAAAACCTGGAGATTTCACATAAAGATTTGGATGTCTGCTTTCTCTTGCAAAATCGGAAGCTCTGGCAATCTGAGGCATATTTCCTGTCGGCCTTAATGGGTTGGGCCTGAGCAGCAGGGGCTTGTTCAGGCTGTGCTTGAAGCCCCTTGCTCATCCTCCCAGCCGCCTTCTCCCCACCTCTCCCATGGCCATTTGAGGCAGGGAGCCCTTGTCAGCCGGCTGGGAGTTCCAGCCCGACCCCACCCCTGCCTTTGGAGCCTGAGCAGGGATGAGAGGGCCTTGCTTTTCCTAACTAGCTCCAGCCCTGATGCCCACAATGAGGAGACCCTCCCAGCTGCGGTGTGTTGGGGGTGCTGCCAGCAGCATTGAGACTCTCCACAGTCTGCGTAGCACCTTCATGTGAGGACCATTTGGTCCTCCTGAGAGCTCTGAGGTGAGGGCACCATTGTCTCCATTACACAGTTGAGACAATGGCAGCCTGGAAGTGAGGTTATCACTACCTACTCAGAAAGTGGGGAAAGGGTTGCTGTCAATATAGCCGGTCGGGGTGGGGGTGGGGTGTTGGGGGGTGGGGTGGTGGCGGGGGCAGAGTACCTCTGTTGTGCTGTTGTGGAATTCCTGGGGTGGGAGGTAGAGAAGGGCCTGTGAGGACCCTGAAGCCGTCTCCTGCCTGGCTCTGGCACCTGCTTCCCTTCTCAGGGAAGGTTCTCCCCAGCCTCTGCCCTGGTGGGAGGCCTGGTTCCCAGAGGGAGATGCTGGTTTTGGAAGGTTCCTGGAGTATCTGCCTAATGCCGGGCTCTGTCTAAACCAGCAAATGGCAGCCCATGGGGCAGTGGGAAGCCATGTGGCTGTTCAGTCGCCCGTCACCCCCAACCCCTGCATCATCTTATCCACTCAAGGGCTCTGACTACCTCTGTGGGCAGACACAGCACCTGATGGCTTACCTGAGCCTCTGGCTCACTCATCCTTCTCCCACTGGAAGGCTGCAGGCCCTTAACTCCCAGCATGCCCAAAGCCAGTCCACAAAGATCCCAGCCCTCCTATTCTTTGCTGTGTGACCCTGGACAGGTAATTTAACCTCTCTGTGTATGTTTCTTCCTCTGTAAACTGAGGACAATTACAGTATCTGGTTTGAGGATCGCAAGATGAGGATCAATTGAGGAAACCCAAGCAAAGTGCTGATTTTGTGCTTAACACAGAACAAATGCTCAATAAAATCAGTGCTTATTAACTTTGCTCCCCACTAGTTCTTCCTCCTATTGCCCCCTGCCTTGGCTGGTTTTTAGTTTCACCAACACAAGCCTGGGTCCTGAGAATTACACCCACTCCTCTCTTTGCATCTTCCCCACATGCAGCCCTACCAAGTTGACGTCTCAAATCTTTCTGGAATCTGTGCTCTCCCCTCTTCACGGTTGCCTCTGCTCTGGTTTGCTTTGGTGTCACCTTTGGCTTACACAATTGTGATCCCTAACCAAGTTCCCTGGCTGCAGTGCCTCACACTCAAATCCAGCCTCACTTCTGCGTTGGCGATGCAAACTGCGTCACTCTGCACTTAACTGTGCATGCCAGAGCTCTTTGGCTGACAGTCAAGGAAGTGGTCCCTGGCCATCCTCCCCAGGTGGGTGAAGGGATGGGCTGTGGGTCTAGGGTGGAGTGTTAGGATGTGAAGCTGGAGTGTGCTTTCTCTCTCACTGTTCTTAACAGCCAATGGTTCCTGTGTCCCCAAACCAGCACACACACTATCTCCCCTCTGCGCCTTTGCCCAAGCTGTCTCCTCTGCCTAGAAGCCCTCTCCCTCCATCCCCAACCCAGCTTCTCTGTCCTGAGCTCACCTGTCCTGCCTCTCCCTCTCTTCATATCCAGTAGTTATCTCTCACCATGTTCTCAGAACACCCTGTGCATTGCTCTAAGGTTGCACTTACCTCATTTGCTGTATTTCTCTGTTTGCATGTCATCTAGATCAGTGCTTCTCAAACTTTATTGTGCACATGAATCACTCAGGAATCTTGTCCGAATGCAGATTTGATTCAGAAGATCCAGGATGGGGTCTGAGTCTCTGCATTTCTGGCAAGCTCCTTGGCATTGTTGATGCTGCTGGTCCCAGACCATATTTTGAATAACAAGAACTTAGATAGTGAGTCTTTAGAGATCAGTGACTTGTATTCAATTCATCTTGGTATCCTTGGTGCACAGTTGAGAGCTTTGCAAATGGGGAGCCAAATAAATGCCACTGAAATGAAAATATGAATGAATAAATGAATGAGTACATAAAAGCATCTCACACAGATGAGAGCGTTGGGGAAGTCTTCTGGAGGAGCTGATGTCTGAGTTGAATCCTTAGGGAGGGAAAGGAGGTGGCCAGGTAAAGAGGGCCGTGGTGGGTTGAGATAGTCCAGGTGAAGGCCAGAGCTAAGGCACAGAGATGTGTAAAAGCATGGCTGCAGGATAGTGGAGGAATGGACGACTTGAAGTTCAAGGGAGTGGGAGGGACCAGGTCACTAGTGGGCAGCCAGGATGCCAAGCTGGGGGGAAGGGGTAGTGGTTTATATTTTATCTTGGAGCCTCTGGGGGATGGCATGGTCCAAACTGTGGGCCACTCCTGCAGCAACATAGGAATAGATAACAGGAGATGCAAGACTAAGGGGTCACTGAGGGGCTCCCCAGTTACTTGTGGAGCTCAGACTGCCAGAGAGGATGGAGGCCAGGCATAGGTTAAAGAAGAATTGAAGAGGAAGAATAGACAGGATTTGGTGACTGGAAAAGAGCGTGAAGGAAAGCTTCCCTCTTTTGCTGGGGGGCAGCCGGGTGAATGGTAGAGCTGTTGACTGAGGCTGGAGCACAAGAGGAGGAGCTGGTCTGGGGAGAAGGACGAGGTGTTTCATTTCAAAGCTGGCTGGGTGTAAAGTGCCCATGGAACGGC
Source organism: Equus przewalskii (assembly GCF_037783145.1). Taxonomy (NCBI): domain Eukaryota; kingdom Metazoa; phylum Chordata; class Mammalia; order Perissodactyla; family Equidae; genus Equus; species Equus przewalskii. The sequence goes on from NC_091831.1 coordinate 65,591,636, forward strand.
CACCGCGTATGTGTTGGGAGCTCCTGGGAGAGACCAGGACTGAAGATGACAGTAGGGGAGGCATCGGTTGACAGATGCTCATTGATGTTTTGAGAGAGAATGAGATCATCCAGGGAAATCTTAGAGAAAGAAGGTAGAGGAGGGACCCTGGAGGAAAATCATTCATTTAAAGAGCAGGAATTAATGACAACCTGTTAGAGATAAAATGGGAATAGAAAACATTTACAGTAGAAACCAAAAAGATAAAAATCCTAGGAATAAATATAACAAGAAATGTGCAAAATCTAAGTGGAGAAACCATTAAAATGCTTCCAAGGGACAAAAAAGTATTTGAATAATGTTCCTGGATAGGAAAACCAACATCATAAAATTGTCCATTCTTCCTCAGATAATTTGGGATTTAATAAGATCCTCAATAAAAATGAAGTTTTGTTGACAAATGGATTGAGACAAATGGATTCTCAAGTTCATATAGAAAAATAAGCAAGTATTGGGAGACACTTCTCCATGGGCCTCTCATGCTTCCAGACGAGCAGGAGCAGTGACTCCCTTTGTTCCAGACGGTCTCTTTAGGGATGTTTGTGTAGTGAACAGAGGTGGAAAGCAGAGAAAAGCCTCTAGAGCAAAGGGCAAGTTTGTTTATTGTCCAGTGTAATAAAGGTAATGTCTCCCTCCAGGGAGAACCCAGGCTGACTTATTGCCCATTATAAAAGATTTGGGTTCCTGAGACTCAAGGTTCTTCTCCTATAACACAACCCACTGCCTGTGCAAATGTCGCCTGGACTTCTTCATGTCACCCTCTGGGAACTGGGCCTTGTGGAACTGCCACAAATGCTGATACTCTGGCTGTTGCTATTGTTACAAGTAATAAAGTCCTTTGTCTCTGACTGGAAGCCTTGTGTCTTCTGCGAGCATCCAGTAGGAAACAGGTCAGGCTAACGTTGTCCTGTGAGCAGAGTGAAAATTCACTCAGACTCTTCATAGTTCCTGATAGCAAGAATAGCCACAAAATTTCTGGAAGAATAGTAAAGAGAGAGGACAAGTTCTTTCAGATGTTAAACTGAACTATGAAGCTATATTACATAAAACAATGTGGTACTAGACAACTCAGTGTAACAAAATATAATTCCGGAAATTATATACAAGAACTTAGTCTAAGGTAAATACGGTACTTCAAACTGAGTGGGGAAATGTGGCACTCAACAAATGGGATTGTGGCAACTGGAGAACCATCTGGAAAAAAAAGTTGGATCTATACCTTGTACTTTATAGTAGAATAAATTCCATATGAAGCAAAGATAGAAATGTAACAAAATGAAACCATAAATGTACCAGAAACGTGGGAGAATTTTAAAACTTTCTGAGTATGATACACAACCCAGAGGCCATAAAAGAAAAGACTGATAATTTTAACTGTTAAAACAAAACTTTTGCATCTAAAACCCAACATACACAAAGTCAAGAGGCAAACTTGGAAAGTATTTGCAACTCCACTGACAAAGAGTGTATTTCTCTATTATATAAAGAATTTCCACAAATCAATATGAAACAGATCAACAATATGAAAGATGTGCAAGATGCAATGAGTTGCTGAAACCTAAGAAAAGATGCCCTTTTATTCATAATAGGAAAAATATAATTAAAGTTTCACTGAGACATCATTTCATCTCTCAGTTTGGCCAAGATTAAAACGTTTGATAACATACTGTATGGGGAAACAGACGCTCATGCATTGCTGATGTGGGTGGAAACAGTACAGCCCAATGGGAGGAAATGTGGCAATGTCTCCCAGCTTTAAAAATGCCTTTGTCCTAACCACTTCTAAGAGTTTATTCTATGGAAGGGTTCCCACACGTGAAAAATGATGCATATGAAATTAGTTATTGCAACATTGTTTGCAATAGCAAAAGATGGAAAGCAACCCAAATAAGGACCAAAAGAGGATGATAAATAAACCAGGTACATGCATACAAAAGTATACAGTCATGTGTTAATGATGGGGATACATTTTAAGAAATGCATTGTTAGGCGATTTTCTTCTTGTCGTGTGAACATCATAGCGTGTACTTACACAAACCTAGGTGGTATAGCCTACTGCACACCTAGGCTATATGATCCTAATCTTATGGGACCACTGCTGTATATGTGGTCTGTCGTTGACCAAAACATCCTTATGTGCATGGCTCTTCTATAAAGATGGAAGAAAGGATGAAGAAGTTTGTGATGTACTGATATGGAAAGACCTCCAAGATATATTGTTGTGAAGAAAGCAAGGTATGTTTCAGTGTGTATAGAGTGCTGCCATTCTTGTGGAAACAAAAAGTTGTGTGTGTGAGAGAATTTGTAGATATATGTGTGCATGTATGCATGTTTATACACAACATGTCTGTGGAGGAATACATGAGAACCTGACAATGTTGGTTGCCTCCTGTGCGGGGAAACTCATAGTTGAGAGACAGGAGTGAGAAAGGAAACTTTACTGTACACACTTTTACACCTTTTGAACGTTGAAAATATATTACTTCTGTATGTTCTCGCACAGAAGTGACAGAGAGTGGGCAGAAGATAAGGAGGCCACGATGGAGACTAAGAACAAGCAGTCAGAGTAGAGAGCAGCACTGGAGGAGCCAGGCAAGGAGAACGTGGCAAGAAAGGTAATGGCCCTGGGGACGGAATGCTACAAAGAGATTAAAGATTTCTATAAAGATTTGGAGACATGCGGCTGATGTATTCATCAGGCAATAACGACTTTGGTGAAGTGGATTCAATTCATTGTGCATGAGTATGTGTGTGTAAGCCAGATGCAATGTTCGGGAGAGAATGGAATATGCAGAATGGATATAGTAAATACAGAAGGCTTGACCATGAAAGGAAGAAGAGAGAGAAAGTGGTAGCTTGATAGGAAGACAGGATAGCTGGCCATCACCTTCTCCTCCTTCTCCATCCTGTTCTCTTTCCCTTCCTCTCCTCCTCCTCATTATTATTTAAATGGAGACAAATTGTGCACATTTCCCAAGTGATGGGAAGCCAGTAGAGAGGTAGGGATAGAAGCTACAGCAGTTGGAAAGGACTGTCCAGTTATCTGTTACTGTGCAACAAATCACTTCAAAACTTAGAGGTACAAAGCCACTGACATTTTAGTAGACACATGATTCCTTGTGTCTGGAATTCTGACAGGGTGCAGCAGCAGGGACGCCACTCCATGACGTCTAGGCCTTTGTAGGGTGGCTTAACAGCAGGAGACGACTGGGGCTGTGTGGAGCAGTCCTTCTCTGCGTGTAAGATGCTCCTTCACTCACATGTCTGGCACGTTGGCTGAGATAACTGGAACAGCTGAGATCTGCCCAGCATCACTCATTCTCCATACGGCCTCTTCACATAGCTACCTTGGGCTTCCTGACAGCATGATAGTCTCAGGTAGCACATTTCTTACATAGTGGTTCAGAGTTCCCAAGATCCAGTGTTCCAAGTGCTCAGAGCAGAAGTTGCAGTGTTCTTATGACCTAGCCTTGGAAGTCATGCAGAGTTACTTCCACTGTGTTCTCTAAGTTATACACGGCCAGGCCGCATTTAGTGTGGCAAGGGCTTGTGAAATGAAAACTCGCATGGAAAGACATACATGCTCATGGATTGGAAGGCTTAACCTTGTTAAGATGTTCACATTACCCAAAGTGGTCTATAGATTCAAAGCAATCCCTATCAAAATCCCAATGATATTTTTTGCGAGACTAGAACAATCCTAAAATTCATATGGAATCTTGAGGGACCCCAAATAGCCAAAACAATCTTGAAAAAGAAAAAAACTGAAAGGCTCAGACTTCCTGATTTCAAAACTTACTGCAAAGCAGCAGTAATCAAAACAGTGTGGCACTAGCGTTAAGACAGACATATAGACCAACGGAATAGAATAGAGAGCCCAGAAATAATTCTCATATATATGGTGAAATAACTTGACAAGGGTGCCAAGACCACCAAATGTGGAAAAGATAGTCTTTTCAACAAATGGTCCTGGGGAAACTGGATATCCACGTGCAAAAGAATGAAGCTGGATCTTTACCTAACACCATATGCAAAAATTATCTCAAAATAGATCAAAGACTTAAATGTAACACCTAAAACTATAAAACTCTTAGAAGAAAACATAGGGCAAGAGTTTCATCATGGAGGATTTTGCAATGATTTCTTGGATATAACACCAAAGAGACAGGCAGCAAAATAAAAAATAGACCAGTTGGACTTTGTGAAAATTAAAAAACTTTGTGCATCAAAAGACATTATCAACAGAGTGAAAAGGCAACACATAGAATGGGAGAAAATATCTGCAAGTCACATATCAGATGAGGGATTAATATCCAGAATATAGAGGGAACTCTTAAAACTCAAAAAACAACAAAAAACCAAACAATCCTCTTCAAAGATGGGCAAAGGACTTGCATAGACATTTCCTCAAAGGAGATATACAAATGGCTAATAAGCACATGAAATGATGCTCAACATCATTAATCATTAGGGAAGTGCAAATCAAAATCACAGTGAGATACTTGATGACTATTGTCCGAAAAACAGAGAGTAACAAGTGTTAGTGAGGTTGTGAAGAAATTGGAACCCTTGTGCACTGTTGGTGGGAATGTAAAATAGTGCAACCACTGTGGAAAACAGTATGATAGATCCTCAAATAATTAAAATGTAATTACCATATGATCCAGCAAGTCTACTTCTGAGTATATACCCCAAAGAATTGAAGGCAGAGTCTCAAAGAGATATAAATACACGCATGTTCACAGCAGCATTGTTCACAATGGATAAAACATGGAGTCAATCCAACAGATGAATGGATAAACAAGTATGATTCCACTTAAATGAAGCACTTAGAGAAGTCAAAGTCATAGAGACAGCCTCTGGTGGTTGCCAGGGGCTGGTGGGAGGAGGGAACAAGGAATTATTGTTTAATGGGGACCGAGTTTCAATTTTGCAAGATGCAAAGAGTTTTTGGGATGTATGCTGATGAGGATCAAGGTTGCCCGAGGGAGAGAAGCCCAACGCTTCTTGGCCTACATACCGATCTGTATTATCCTCTGGGAAGTATAGGACATCCTGACCTGATTCGACTTGATTCATATCCCAAGTTATAGGACTACCCAATAAGCAGACCCCTCCTGCACTGGTAGCATTTTAATAACTTTTTTTCACATGATCTTTCCTTTGTCTTGTAAGGAAATAACTCACATACCTATGCCTTATAAATTTATCCCTACCCTCAACCCATTGCATCTCTTACTGCCCATGGGCCCTGTCCCCATGCTATCCTCTGAATAAAGGAATACTACTACCAGACCTTGAGAGTCCAAGAAATCTTTCTTTCGACTCCTCTACTCACCGAGCCCACATCAGATAGTAATGATGGTTACACAACAATGTGAATGCATTTAGTACCACTGAACTGTACACTTAAAAATGGTTAAGGTAGTAAATTTTATGTTATGTGTATTTTACCCCAATAAAAAATTGCAAAACAGAAAGAATGGGCTGGTCTGCATGTATGATTTCAGAGTAGCAGAAGTAGGCTGGTTTGAGACAATGACAAGGTCCAGCGTGTGGCCAAAGACGTGGGTGACTGGAGTGGAGAAAGGAGGAGAAGGCCATCATGGATAAAGTCAAGGAACTGAGCTTCCAAGGTGTTGGATGGGATGCCCATGTGGAAACTGAAGTCATCAGGGTAGGGTCCAGATGGGGATGAGGGTCTTGACCCCAGTGTCAAAATCCTTGATGATCTTGGGGAGAGACTGAAAGACTGGTGGTGACTCAGATGCCACGTCGGGGGGTGAACTGTGACCAGGTGGCATGAGCCTCCAGGAGCAGAGGGCTTTCACATGTGGCGGGGAGTCATGGCGAGGAGTGAGGGATGTGGACCTGTCCCCAGCCTGTGATGTGGGGACTGTAGGCATGAGTGGTCTTCACTGCCCAGGGCTCTGGAGAGCAGTGTCCTCCCCTCAGGCAGGGTGACCAGTTTGGCTCTATCTCCTAGTCACTCCCTTTTCCTGAAGTATGGCCATGCAGTGGGGCTCGGGCTGTGAGAACAGATTGTAGGGGGATGGTTGGAGAAACCGTATGCTGTCCACCACTGCCACTCTCCTAGGTGGACTTCTGAGCAGCCGTTTTGGCGGCAACCAACCCACCTCAACTCAGATTCTAAATAGGCTGTGTCAGCTAAGAGAACAGAACTTCAGTTCACCTGAGGAGAAGCGGGGTGCTGGGGAAGCCAGGGCTCCTGGCAGTCATGGAGACCAGTATGGAGCATTCACTGGTCAAGCACGGGTCCTATCCCTACCCATAAACCCCTCCTGAGCCAGAGAGTGGACATGGCGGAAATCAGGCAGAGGCAGGGTGCCCGTGTCAGAATTGGAGGAGGGGAGGGGAGAGTGACTCAACACCCCAGAGGAGGGGCAACTCTTTGTGACAGCCAGATGCATGAGAGAAATGTCAAAAGGACATGAACTCAGCCACAGGAATCCAAAAACGTAAGTCACAGTTCTATTTATTTAAAAATGGCAAAATTTGTCATCAAGAAGGAAATTGAAAACGAAAAAGAGCGAGGAGGACTTCAGCATGCTTTTTTAACGATGTCCCCTCAGTCGTGGGTGTCAGCGAAGCCTGCCGTGACCACATCTGACCAGCCAGGCCTCCCTAAGTCCCCCTGTGTTCCACCCTGAGGGTAAACCCAGCAGGCTCCAGATGTCTGGCCTTTCTGAGGGCAAGTGAGGGCGTGTCTCAGTCAAGGCCCACTGCTGCAAGAGATGGAAGCTGATGTGAGTTAGCTTCAGCATTGGAAAGAATCTGGTTTATCTCTTGAAGACAAGTGCAGCCAGGCCTCTGGAGGCACGGGACCCAGGAATCAGTGTTTGCCAAAGTGTGTTCCTGGGGTCGCTAGTTCTGGCAGACGCCTGAGGAAATGAAGTGATCTGTGGTCCAGTGAGTTTGGGAATGTTACATGTATTTTGCTCAAGGCACACTGGCATATTAAAGGCTCTGATAAGTCCTGCAGCAAGAAAGCTTACTTAGTTAGCTAAGCACTTCCCCCAAATATCTGCAGAATAAGGTATACTTGTTAAGAACCTGACCGAGGAAGAGACTCCACATCACCTTGGCCCTCGCCCTGTTGTGATGGAGCTGACTTTACTCTGGAGGGACTATGCTAAAGAGGCCGTATATCTAATGGCCAAGGGTGTGGACCTCCTGACTTGAATCCTTCCAGCCATTCCTTCCTTCATTGTTGTGAGTACTAGACTAGGGTGGTGAGGGAGGGCCAAGGAGATCCTAATGCACAGAATTGAGCCAACACTTGCAGGTCCTTGGTCCCTTCTCTCTACTCTTAAGCCTGGAGGAGAGCAGGCACATAGGTGAAATCTTCTTAGCTCCATAGGGAACGCCCTGGATTGGAGCTTGCAGACAGGTTTAAATGAGGATTAAATGAGCTAATAATGCCTGTGTGATCCCAAGGGGAGAGCTACTGTCTGATTTCACTGCATGCCAGCTAAATGATTTGGGCAAGTTATTTAACCTCTCTAAATCTTGTTTCTTAACTACAAATCAGGATAATAACAGTAATATCTCTTGAGGTCATGGTGAGGATTAAATGAGCTAATAATGCCTGCAAACTCTCTGGTCCATAGTAAGTGCTAAAAGTATTTAGCTATTATTGTGATTATGTGATTATGAATTGAACACACTCTTTGCCATGAACTTCACAGCATCTGAGGGAGCTCATGGTTCTGTTTAACAATCATTTATTGGTGTTGGTTCCCAATGGGGAGTGAGATATAGAAATGAATCTAGTGGTATGGCCTCAGCCTTCATGAAGTTCCCAATGTTGTAGGATAGACAGACAAGTTAAGAGATAATTATAAAGAGGAATGGTAAGATCATGGGACCATGAAAGCCTAGAGGAAGAGCGCCTAGCCCAGGCCAAGGGGCATAGAGGTAGGATGTTGCAAACTAAAGGCATGAAGGTGCCTGGTGGCTTTGGGTACCCCAGGCAGTTCAGTGATGCTAGGGATAACATGAGAAGGGATGGTTTTGAAGATGTTGGTAGGGACCAGAGCAGGGAGGGCCTTGAATACCAGACCAAGGAGCTGGGGTATTATCCTGTGGGTGACAGGAAGCTAATAAAGTGTTTCAATGTAGAGAGTGTCACGGCAGGTCTGTGGTTGGGAAGCTCCCCCAGCAGCCGTGGGGCTCATTGGCTGGAGAAGCACAGGCTGGAGGGGAAGAGATGGGCGTTGGGGGAGCTGGTTTTGGAAACCAAACTGGGAGACGGGGGAAGTCTTGACTTGGGTGATTGGTGATGCCAACAACTGAATTGCTGGCTTAGAGGGAAGGACCTGAGCTTGAATGGTGTTGATTGGAGGACCCTGTGGGCAATCCAAGTAGCAATAGTCAACAGTCAGTTGGATGTACAGGCCTGGAGTGTTAGATCTGGGAGCCATCAGTACTTAAAGGAAATTGAATTCATAGGAGTGGATGGGATTGTTCAGAGACGGTCAGGAGCTGGGGGAGCTTGACCAATGAGATGAGGCAGGAGCAGAGATTCTGCAGGCATTTAGAAGCCCAGATTTCTTAAAAACTCAAAGTCTCAGAGGAACTGGTTTCTTTCTCGAAGGGAAACCTCCTCTACCCTCAAATTCTGTCTGTCTTAAACCAAGGCTGTCATGATTAGGCCCTGGCATGACTTAATGACTTAGGGGCAGAGAGAGAAAACTCAGGGTCCCCAGCTGTCCCCAGCTCTTTACTCTTACCTTGTCACCCCTATGCTTTCTCACTGCCCCTGGACCAGTTTTCCGATCTCTACAACGGAGAGAACTGGATTTTGTCAGCTGCTTCTATCCCAAAGTTGCTGCTGTAGACACGAGAAGGATGAAGCCAGCAGAGTGGTATCTGGGGAAGTTGTACAGACTGTCCTCATTTCTGGGGAATTCTGCAAACTCTTCTGCACTTTCGGGTCCCTGAACATTCAGCTGTTCCTTTGTTGCAGACCTTACATGAGAATGAAATGGGCTAATAATACCTGTATGATACCAAAGGCAGAACTAGTGCAAATGGGAAGTGGTGGAGGGAGTTACATGGAAACAGACATCCTTCCTGATATTAAGCGTCTTCAGAAGCAATATCTGAGGCAGCATAGACCCCTGTGCCTGTGAAGATTATTGGTTAGCAATTCGGTCTCACTTCTCTGCTTTCACGCTCTCCTTTCTATACCTGGGGCAGGAAACCTGAGAACTACATTTCCAAGAATCCTTGTCACATGGGTTCCAGGTTAGATTCCTTCAACCAGTGACAATTGCATGAGATTCACAAGGTGGAAAAGAAGCAGAAGCCATATTATTGTCCTCTAGCTGTGATGTGCAGATTCGTGGGCTTTGGCAGATGTGAAATTTTGAAACCTCAGAATTTTCCTGTGAGTCAACAACATTGGAGGCGTCTGTAAGCATTACAACAGCTCCTGCAGATTTTGCAACGTCTTTACTTCCTGAAAGCTTGCAGAGTAGTTTCATTCTTCAAATAGCCAGGAACCTTCATTTCTGTAGCCAATCCAAAGTTTTGTAAGTACTATATCAGATTATTTTTGCTGAATAAAAAGTCACTGCAAAAGTTCGTCATTTAGAGCAACAATTACCTATTTAGCTCATAATGTTGTGGATCAGAATTTGGACCCGGCTCAGCTGGGTGGTTCTTCTGGTCTTGGGTGGGCTCACTCATGCATCTGAAATGAGCTGCAAGGTGGCCTACAGGCTGGTTGGTCTCAAGTGGCCTTAGCTGGGATGACTCATCCGTACAGGGCCTCTCACTCTGTGTACATGGTGGCTGTGCAGGGTTCCAAGAGGACAGGTGGAAGAACGCAAGGTTTCTTGAGGCTTAGGCTTGAAAGTGGTGCCATGTAACTCCAAAGTCACACTACAAGGATACAGGGAGGACTGTAATCGTGGCCAATTTGCAAACAATCTACCACAGCATCTATTTCTTGTATTGAGTCCTTTCTTCTCGAATGGTCTGGAGAGTTTCTGTTTCCATGAGGAAAGTGTCAAAGCTGGAGCATTGTTCTACATTTCAGAAAGCAACAGAAGGCGGAGGCAGGTATTCGACTTGAGCTAAGCGTGGGTGTGGAATTAAGGATTTGGCTTTAAGTCCTGGGCTGCACCACTTCCTGCAAGTTAACCTTGGGCCAGTTCTCTTCACCTTTCAGGGTCTTGAATCCTTTTCTATTAAGGGGAAATGGATAAATTTATATCAAGTGATGAAATGAAATAATGGTTGTAAGGGAAATTTGAATAAGTTAATGTTCATCACTTGCATTTGGGTAACATTATAGCCTAAAACCTTCCACCCCAGGGGCTGGTGGAGCAGGGCGCAGGGGGCAGGAGTCCACCTGATGGGATAAAATTTGGAAACATGTTGGTCACTGCTTCTCTACGTTCTCAAGCACCCTAGTACATTTTGGGACTTAGAAGTCAAAGATGACTGCCAGCCAAACCTTCCATCTGGGGCCTCCGTGTTGGGATTAGGCCAGAGTTTGGAAAAGCCCTAGAATTGCTGGATCCAGAACAAATCCCGGGCTGGCAGGAGCCACCCCTCCTCCACTGCTCCCATCTGCCCTCTTGGCTGTTGGTGCAGTGAGGTCTTGCTCGTCCTGGTCCATTCCCTCCCTAAGCCTCATTACACAGCTGCTTAAAGGACCACTCCTCAGCTCCTAGTTAAGCCCCAAGTGAAGCTGGACATGATTCACAGGGATAATGAGCTTGTAAGCAAATTCCTGCTGCATCAGCTTCTGGAGCTGAAGGTTAGGCAGGGGATCTGGATAAGGGCAGGCAGAGGGGTCCAGGGCCAGACATTCGAATGTCCCCTGCGCTCTCTCCAGGGGACGTAGGAGGAGGGTGATGAGACATAACAGATTCTGTGGACCTACCATGGCGCGTCATACTCTAGTGCCAGGCTGGTTATACTCTCAGTGCAGAGATCCTGGTCCTGTAATCCAACACCCTACTCTGGTTTCAGAATCCGGTTCTGCCAGAGACAGACTTTGGGAGGCTCATGTCCAGGGGCTGTGTGTTCAGCAGAGCAGGGCACGAGAGCACCTCATCAGGGCAGCAAGCTCTGTGAGGGGCCTCTGAAGAATGGGGAATGTGTTTAGACTTGTTGGGTTTCCCAGTAAAGAGGATGCAGGGAAGTGAAAAGGTTGAGTGCAATCCCAAAATAAAATGAGAAGTCCGAGAAGGAGGTGCACCGCCTGTCAATGGAAATGTGTGAGAAGAGGCCGGTAGCTCCTTACGAGCATCAAAGTGGGGGAGTTTGCGACAGTATCTGCGGGTGGAATGGATGCCTTGTGAGACCACTTCCAAGCTCCTCATGTCTGTAAACTGTGTGAAAGGCAATCTGCCTTGGTGTGTTGGCTATGTCTGTTTCTGCCTAAAACTCTCCAGTGGCTTTTCATCACACTTAGAATAAAATCATGAAAAACGTCCCATATCATTAATAACTTCAGTATTATTTCAGACCATTCTCCCTATTTTTCCCTCTGCTTCATGCCACCTGCCTTTCTTTCTTTCTTTTTTTGGTGATGAAGATTGGCCCTGAGCTAACATCTGTTACCAATCTTCCTCTTTTTGCTCGAGGAAGATTGTCCCTGAGCTAACGTCCATGCCAATCTTCCTCTATTTTGTATGTGGGACGCTGCTACAGCATGGCTTGATGAGTGGTGTGTAGGTCCACACCCAGGATCTGAACCTGTGAAACTCTGGCTGCAGAAGCAGAGCATGAAAACTTAACCACTACGCCACCGGGCTGGCCCAACCTGTCTTTTTTTCTGATCCTCAAACTTGCTGTAATAGTTAGGCTAGACTGTGCTGGCTGCAGTAACAAACACCCCCTGAAATTGCTGGCTCACCTCCCATGTGTTTGTTTCTTCTTTATGCACTACCTGATGTGGGTTGGTTGGTCTCTTTTTCCACCTAGTGACTCAGGGATCCAGGTTCTCTCCATTTCACGATGCTGCTGTCTCAATATGTAGCTTCCAAAGTGGCCATGGTGGGACATTTATTTGGTCCAGAATTGATACTTGTCTCTTGTGCTCACAGCTTATTGGCTAGAACTAGACACATGGCAATAGAAGGAAGCACATGGATATTCGGTTGGCACTTACTGTCTCTGCCATACTGGGTTGTATCAGTCAGGGTTCTGAGGAGCAAGAAACAGAAGGTGACTCGAGGTTTGTAAGCAGAAATTTGATAAAGCCATATTATGGAGTTCAGCGAATCTCCTGGCAGGCTGGGAAACTAAGCTTGGAGGTGATGCAGCTAGAAATAAGGCCCCAATCACGCTGTAGAGCATCTGAGATGCTGCTCCAGGCAGACACCATGGCCATCCCCACCAACAGTGCTGGCACTGGACGTGGACTCTGCTACTAGAGCACAGCCATAGCCGCCCCCTAGAGACTGCATATGGCTACTGCACTGGGGGACACTTTTGCCAGTCTGCAGCCTGCACAGCCCCTGTTTCTATGTGACATACACTTCTGACTCAAAGTCTGGGTACAAAGTGTCTGATTGAGAAGCCTACACGAGCTACGTCTAGCTGCCAGGGAGGCTGGCAAAGCAAATATTCACATCCTTTGGAAGGAAGTGAGCCCTAGCTTGTAAGGGAGGCCTCAAATAGAGTGAAACATTCACCATATTATCTCAGGGCCTTTGCACTGCTACTCTCTCTGTCTGCAGGTGTTTGCCCAGGGGTCCTCAGAGCTGGCTCCTTTTCTGCTTCAATGCCATCTCTGATGATCAAATCTAATGTCATCTCTGCCATGTGCTCATATCCACCTGACTTGCTTCCTTCACAGCACTCCTCCCTACCTACCTGAAATTGCCTTGTCCATTCATTTATTTATTTGTTTAATTTCTGTGTACCCTGGAAGTGGTTAAAAGCACAGGTGACAGAGTCAGTCAGGTTGAAATCTGAGCTCAGGCAGCTTGTTTGACTTTGTGGAGCACCAAGTCTCCACAGCCAGTGTGATAAGCACACATATGTTTGGGGGAACAGGGTTGAGGCTGACATTTACCTTGTCAGCTTTATGCTGGGACCTGTGTCAGGCCCTTGCCTCTGTGATCTCAGTAAGTGCCCAGCACATCACTGTGCCATCGACGCCTCTCACTTGCATCCCGGTCTCACCCAAGCGATGAGAGGCAATACCACAGACCCAAGACCACCCAGCAAGGGGCAGAGCAATGTCCTTGCATTTCTTGGGCTTTCATAGGCAGCCCCTTCCAACCCTGGGCCTGTGTTTTGGGGTGTAGGGCGCTCTTTCTTTAGCTGATGAGATTATAAAATAACCACCTCTGGGGTGTTCCTGATGTGATGGGCAGGGAAGCCTTTCCTGACCTCTAGCCTTTGTCTCTCTGGCTGCAGTTTTGTCCCAAAGAGAATGGATGTGGCACATGGGACTAAGGCAGAGTGTGTGTATCAGGTGACATAGGGCACTGGAGTTGTCAGGTGTGGGGCGGACGTTAAGATTTAAGGCACAGAGGAGCAGAGGGCTCATAGCAGGGAATCGGGCACCCCTGGCTTCCAGGAACACATTTTGGAGCAAGACAGAGTACCTCCCCCTGCCTCCTTGTCCTCTGGCTGTGGAACCACCTGGAAGAGGTCTGTTGTCCCCACACAGAGGAAGCCAAAAGCCATGTGGAGATGGCCACGTAGGAGTTAGGACTTATATTTTCTTTGGTGAGGTAGGTCTTATTTGATTTTCTTGATGACATAAAGCTGGAAACGGAAAAGCTTTAATGGGGTGAAAACAGGAGGGCAGGAGCTTGCCCATGGGCGTGGCAGCCATGGGCAGCACAGATGGTGACTGTCCCCAGGGGGAGCTCCCCAAGGAGCATGTGAGCCCCACTGGCCAATAACCCAGGACAATAACCCAGCCCTGAGCCTGGGGCTCAGCTTGGGGACAGGGCCGCATCTCCTAGGGCCCCGGCAGGCCCAGCACCAGGGCAGCCTCAGCCTCTCAGAAGGAGGTCTGTGGAAACCAGAGAGTTGTCCAGGCAAGGTTAGGAAGAGAGTGCACTCAGCAAATGAACTTGACTCCTTGGGAGAGGACCCTGGTCCCCACGTTCCAGAGCCCGTCCGTCTATGTGCAGCCATGACCTGGAGTTGCTATCTCATTTCCGTGGGCAGCCTTCGGTCCTTTGGAAGGAGGTGGAGGTGGATAAATAATATGACACTAGACTAGAGCAGGGGTGAGTAAACTTTTTCTGTAAAGAAAATGCTTTTAGCCTTGTGGGCCATATGGTTTCACTTGCAGCTTGGTTCTGCTGTTGCAGTGGGGCAGGCAGGCAGCCACAGACAATAGGTAAATGAATGAACGTGGCTGTGTGCCAATAAAACTTTATTTATGGGCACTGGGATTTGAATTTCATATAATTTTCTTGTGTCACGAAATATTCTTCTTTTTTTTTCTCAACCATTTAAATATGTAAAATCCATTGTTAGCTCCCAGGCTGTACAAAAACAGATGGAGGGCTGGCTTTGGGCTGAGTGCCATGTTTTGCTCACCCTTGAGCTAGATCATCTCCAAAGACTGTTCCAGCTCTAATCTCCCACCTTGGTGGAGGAAGATACTGAGGGTCTGAGAGGTGAAGTGGCTTTGCCCTAGGTTGCAAACATGCCTGGAGGGAGGTAGGGACAAGTTTTGTTCATTTCTGATCTCTTCTGCAGAGGCTGTAAGCCAAGGCCTGGCACAAAGCAGATGCTCAGAGACCCTTTGTTAAACGAATGAATGGGCAAAGGACTTCAATAAGCAGAAGAGGGCAGGGATTGTGTATGTGGACACTCCTCAGTGGAGTGTCAGAAATCCTGTCAGAATAGTAGAGAAGGAGTGGTGGGCTGACAGTGAGGGGAGACAGAAGAACTTCATGCACTGTGGGGCCATTCAGTGTGGGGGCAAATGGCAGTTATCTGCCCCGGGAGGGCATTCCTGTCTTCCTGAGAGGCGCTGAGAAGGAGGATTGTGTGGTGACTTGGTCATCAGAAAGAGCAGGATGCTGAATTTATCAGACTGCAAGATGCATTACTGCATCCCGAGTACCAAAGGTTGCTTCTTAAAACGCAATATTTGTTTTAATGGGTGGACACCTTTCAGGCGGCAGGGGCGATGCGCCTCTGTGGGCGCTCATTGTTCTCATAACTGAGGCTCAGCTCCAGGAAGCGGGAAGGCTGTTGGTAGGGTTGGGGCATTTGACTTCCTCCTGGCTTGGTTTCCCAGGCAGAGAAAGAATGGCTGTTCCCAGTGTCTTATACACATGAGGTGCTCAATAAAAGTCTGACAAATGAATGGTTTCCTCCCTGGACCTAGTTAGTATAGCACCCTGGCTCACAGTAGAATTTTTTTTTTAAAGATTGGCCCCTGGGCTAATATCTGTTGCCAATCTTCTTTTTTCTTCTTCTTCTTCTCCTCCCCAAAGCCCCAAGTACATAGTGTATATTCTAGTTGTAGGTCCTTCTGGCTCTGCCATGTGGGACACTGGCTCAGCATGGCCTGACAAGAGGGGCCGTGTCCCAGCCCAGGATCCAAACTGGCAAGACCCTGGGCCACTGAAGTGGAGGGCACGAACCCAATCACTTGGCCACGGGGCCGGCCCCAAGATGACCTTGATTATTTTATTAACGCTTTAAAAGATGGATGAAAAGCAAATGACTTTCTGAAGTAACTGCATGTGTTGAGTTTGATCCCAGCTTTGCCTCAACTAGCTGTGTGACTTTGGGACACGTCGCCCCCTCCTCATCATAGCGGTTCGTGCCGGCAGTATGGGCTGCGGAATGGACAGAGCCAAGGTAGAAGTCTGCTGCTTCCGTCAACTAGATCCAGTGCTTTGAGCAGGTTTTTGTTTCTTTGTTGTGTGAGCATGTGTGTGTTTTAAATTTTCTAACCCTCTTAATGTCCTTAAGTGTAAAATGGGGGTGATGACAGTGCCTACTTATGGGATTGTAAGGGCCACGTGAGTATGTTATAGTAACAATAGGAAACATTCATTGCATGTTTACTGTGCACTTGGCTGTATTTTACTTGTGCTGCTCCTTTTAATCCTTAAAACAAGCTGGTACCATCATCTCTCCCATTTTACAGATGAAAAAACTAAAGGGGAGTGTCGGGGAGGGAAGCAGCTTTCCCAAAGCCACAAGACAGCTGCTGAGCAGTGGCCTTGGGTCTAGGACTGAAGCCCCTGCAAAGGGCCTGGCCTAGAGAAATGCTCAAGGCAACTTCCTCCTCTGTGGAAGGAAGGGGTTGGCCTGATGAACATGGAAAGGTCTAGATATTTGTAATCCTCAATCCTCTTCCCCCCTTACACACACACACACACACACACACACACACACAATGGGTGCTCTCTGCATGCCAGTCCTGTGATGAACACAAAAGATCGTGAAGAACTAGCCTACCTAGTTCCAAAGTGCTTTAAAATATATAACCAACCGGTCTTTATTTATTTATTTTTATTTTATTTTTTTGGGGGGGGAGATTAGCCCTGAGCTAACATCCAACGCCAATCCTCCTCTTTTTGCTGAGGAAGACTGGCCCTGAGCTAACTATCTATGCCCATCTTCCTCTACTTTGTATGTGGGATGCCTGCCACAGCATGGCTTGCCAAGTAGTGTGTAGGTCACACCTGGCATCTGAACCGGTGACCCCCGGGCCACTGAAGTGGAATGTGCACACTTAACCACTGCACCACCAGGCCGGCCCCTCAACTGGTCTTTAAAATACATGTTTTATTGTGTTTTGTTATACAATACATATTGACTATTGAGAATACAAGTAAGAAGAAGAAAATAAAAACTACTCATAATCCCACTACCCAGATAAAAAAAACACTGTTGAGCATTTTGTTGTAGAACTTTTCAGTTTCTCTTCTCAGGCACGCATATATTTGAAACAAAAATGGGCACTTAGGGTGCATCGTGTTTTGTAACCCTTTTTTCCCCAGATTAATATATAGCCAATATCTTTTCCTATCAATCTTTTCTCCCATCTCTTATTTTTAACAGTTATTTAGACATCCATTATACGGATCTTCTGTAATTTATTTAACCAGGCCCTCACTGTCGGATACTTAAGTTAATCCTAAGAAGTTACAATGTTGTTGAGAAGACAGTCAAGCCTGTAAAAAATAGTTACATGAAAATACAATTGGCACTTGCCCTGTGCAGAGTGACAGAGACTCAACGGAAGTTCTGGAGGGAAGACGTGGTCATTGAATGAGCCAGTGGGGAGCGGGGGTCTTTCAGGGGTGGGGAGGGTGGGAGCCAGGCCTTGAGGGAGGGGCAGGATTTAACCAGTTAAGAGAGTGTTTTCAAAGATGTGGAACTGGAGGTAGAAAAGGTGAGGAGCTGGGGGTGGGGGTTTAGGGTTAGCTGTTGAGTTCAGGGGAGGGCTCCTGTGGGGGACATCTCTGGAGAGGGCTGCAGAAAGAGGATGAGACCAGACTCTAGGGAAGGCCTTAAGTGCAAGTCCAGCAAGAGTGAATTTTATCTTTTTGGGTGATGTGGAGCCACGGAAGGTTTTCGAGCATGGTTATGACATAGTGGGTCTGGTTTTAGACTGTCACTCTGCAAGCAGCTGGGGAGGGGTAGACCTGCAGGAGCTGCTCTCAGAGACAAGGAGACCTGTTAGAGGATGGGAGCAAGTCAAGAGAGGTGATGAGGTCTTGATCCGGGCAGGGGGTGAAGGGCATGGGGTGGTTGTGTGTGGTTGCAGAAGGGCCAAGGGAGGAGCTCCTGAATGTGCCAGGCTCCCAGCTCACGAAGAGGGGCTCCCGCTGCCTGCTACCTGGGGTCCAGGGGAGAGTTAACAGCTTCATGTGGGCGAGCTAATTGGCTCTCCATTGAGGCTGACTCATGCGGGCATCCGAGCCAGTTATTACTAATGCTGGAGAAAGAGAGAGGAAAAACAAAACAAAACAAAAGTGGAGCAGTGGGTATTCTCTCTGACTGAAAAGTTCCAGGGCTGGCCTCCCATTTCAAACAGGCGGCACTGGAAAGAAAGGGCCCCCTGCATGTGGGTGGGCAGAGGGTGCAGCTGGCAGAAGTGACATTTCCATGACGCCTGCCTGAAACTCATCCACATCTGCCCCGTGGGGTGCAGCTGGGGAGGTCTGGGTCTTTCCCAAAACAGCCCAGGATTTCCGGTGCCACCCATGGCACACTCAGGGCAAGAGAGCCGGTCTGGAAATGCTGGCACTAGGAAGGAGGGGAACAGTGCAGGCCAGGATGCAAGGTCTGGTTCAGTTTATTTAAACACTGGCCCCAGTTTTTTTTATTTTTCAATTTTTTTTTATTGTGGTCTAAATAGTTTATAACACTGTGAAATTTCAGTTGTGTATTAATATTTGTCAAACATCATATAAATGTTCCCCTGCACCCCTTGTGCCCACCCTCTCCCCTCCCCTTCCTCCTGGTAACCACTAACTTGTTCTCTTTGTGCGTGTTTGTTTATATTCCACATATGAGTGAAAGCATACAGTGTTTGTCTTTCTCTGTCTGGCTTATTTTGCTTAACATGATGCCCTCAAGGTACATCCATGTGGTTGTGAATGAGACGATTATGTCTTTTTTTTATGGCTGAATAGTATTCCATTGTATATATATATATATATATACCACATCTTCTTTATCCAGTCATCAGTCAGTGGGCACTTGGGTTGCTTCCAAGTCTTGGCTATTGTGAATAATGCTGCAATGAACATAGGGGTTCGTAAGTCTCTTTGTATTGTTGATTTCAAGTTCTCTGAATAAATCCTCAGTAGTGGGATAGCTGGGTCATATGGTAATTCTATTTTTAGTTTTTTGAGAAATCTCCATACTGTTTTCCATAGTGGCTGCACCAGTTTGCATTCCCACCAGCAGTGGATGAGGGCTCCCTTTTCTCCACAACCTCACCAACATTTATTATTCTTTGTCTTGGTGATTATAGCCATTCTAATGGGCGTAAGGTGGTATCTAAGTGTAGTTTTGATTTGCATCTCCCTGATAATTAGCGATGTTGAACATCTCTTCACGTGCCTATTGGCCATCTGTATATCTTCTTTGGGAAAATGTCTGTTCGTATCCTCTGCCCACTTTTTGATGGGGTTTTTTGTTTTTTTGTAGTTCAGTTGTGTGAACTCTCTATATATTATGGAGATTAACGCCATATCGGATGTATGATTTGCAAATATTTTCTCCTAGTTGGTGGGTTTTTTTCCATTTTGATCTTGGTTTCCTTTGCCTTCCAGAAGCTCTTTAGTCTGATAAACTCCCATTTGTTTATTTTTTCTTTTGTTTACCTTGTCTGAGTGGACATCGTATTTGTAAAGATCCTTTTAAGGCTGATGTCAAAGAGTGTACTGCCTATATTTTCTTCTAGAAGTTTTATGGTTTCCAGTCCTACCTTCAAGTCTTTGATCCATTTTGAGTCTATTTTGTGTGTGGAGAAAGATAATGATCTACTTTCATTCTTTTGCATGGGGCTGTCCAGTTTTCCCAGCACCATTTATTGAAGAAGCTTTCCTTTCTCCCTTGTATGTTCTTGGCTCCTTTGTCAAAGATTAGCTGTCCGTATACGTGTGGTTTTATTTCTGGGCTTTCAATCCTATTCCATTGATCTGTGTGCCTGTTTTTGTATGAGTACCATGCTGTTTTGATTACTATAGTTTTGTAATATATTTTGAAGTCAGGGATTGCGATGCTACCAGCTTTGTTCTTGTTTCTCAGGATTGCTTTGGCTATTCGGGGTCTTTTGTTGCCCCATATGAATTTTAAGATTCTTTTTCTCTTTCTGTGAAGAATGTCATTGGGATTCTGATTGGGATTGCATTGAATCTGTAGATTGCTTTAGGTAGTATGACCATTTTAACTATGTTTATTCTTCCAATCCAGGCACACGGAATATCTTTCCATTTCTTTATGTCATTATCGGTTTCTTTCAGTAATCTCTTATAGTTTTTCTTGTATAGGTCTTTCATCTCCTTGGTTAAATTTATTCCTAGATATTTTATTCTTTTTGTTGCAATTGTAAACGGGGTTGTATTCTTGAGTTCTTGTTCTGTTAGTTTGTTCTTAGAGTGTAGAAATGCCACTGATTTTTTTTTTATGTTGACTTTGTATCCTACAACATTGCTGTAGTTGATTATTTCTAATAGTTTTCCAATGGATTCTTTAGGGTTTTCTGTATATAAGATCATGTCGTCTGCAAACAGCAAGAGTTTCACTTCTGCATTGCCTATTTGGATTCCTTTTATTTCTTTTTCCTGCCTGATTGCTCTGGCCAAAACCTCTAGTACTATGTTAAATAAGAATGATGAGAATGGGCATCTTTGTCTTGTTCCTGGTCTCAGTGGGATGGTTTTCAGTTTTTCCCCACTGAGTATGATGTTGGCTGTGGGTTTGTCATATATGGCCTTTATTATGTTGAGGTATTTTCCTTCTATACCCATTTTATTGAGAGTTTTTATCATGAATGGATGTTGGATCCTGTCAAACGCTTTCTCTGCATCTATGGAGATGATCATGTCCAAGTCTTGATCCTTTATTGTTTCCTTGGCTCTTTAGATTCTTCATATGCCACAGTCAACTTCTTTGCTGGAAGAGAGAAGCCCTGGGGGCCGCCTTCACAGCACAGGGAAGCGGGGCCATTTGGCTAAAGGGAATGGGGGTACTTTTCAGAGGAGGCAGCACAGGGTTAGGTGCTACTGTCCCTCCATCCTGTCCTGCTTCCCCCTTGGCATGGGCTTCCAGTGCCTTTTCCCAAAGGAGCGTGGAGCAGACACTGCCCAGGGCTTACCAGGCCTGGTTCTCAGCCTGATTCGCTGAGAAACTTGGCCAGGACAATTCCCCAGTAGGATCTGAAGTCTCCTGAGTGTTCCTCACTTCCCTGAAGGTGGATGGCTGGATTTGATGTTGCTTCTGGCATTTTCCATCTTGTTATATCTAGACAGGCATTTTCCTTCTAGGCCTTGAGTTTGGCCATCATGCCTCTAGGTCCTTTCTGGTCATCAGAGTGCAGGCCTTTTCCCCAGACATGGAGAACCTCACCCAGGCAAGGCCCTGCTGGTCTAATCTGGATTGTAAGGAATGGAATCTGTCCTCAGGGGTAGGCATTTTTGTGCTCTCTGTCTTTCTCTTTGGGAAAGAGAGAGCTGGTGGAAGGTTCACATGAGCCCTTACATCACATGGCTGCCAAATAAGCTGCATCAATAGGGCACTGTGCTGGGTGTTGGGGAGGTGAGGCTGTCGTCTGCTACGCTTTGGGAAGGTCACACATTGATGCAGCCCCCACACCTCAGCTGCATAGGCCATGAGCACCTCCTCCTCATCTTCACATTGAGGGCCAACCCTAGGGCTAACTTTGTGTTTTGGGTCCAAGACACAAATCCCACACATTAGCAATGGGAGGCCAGCCTGAGATAAGGGTCAGGCCAGCCAAGTGGTGGTGCAGGTTGAAGGGATCCCTCATCCTTCAATGCCTGGAATGCCTCCCTCTGTGGTCTTGGACCTGGAGGTGGAACCTGAGGAGGGACTTGGGTGAAATGGAGCAGAGAAGGGCTGAGGTTTGGACCCTGATGGATGAGGACGAATAGAAGAAACTGGGGTTGCCTTGCTGGGGAAAGAGAAGACCCATGTGGAGTGGTGTGAGAGCCAGCATCACATGAGGGAAAGGCAAAGAGGGACAGAGGTCCGTGGGCTCCTGTATGGTGCCAGAGGTCAGGCTCAGAGCCATGTGCGGAGGCCACAGGGAGGAGACGCTCCCTAACAGGGGGTGTTCATGTGCCTCTCGAGGAAGGGCCTGTCCTGTCATGAGGAGAACTCTCTCCTTTCATTTGAAATCGCTCCTTTGCAAAATTTGATGGTTCTGAAGGGGTAACTTCACTATTGGTTCAGCCAACGTATATTTATTGAGTATCTGCTATGTGCCAGACACTGTGATAAGTCCTGGGGATACAGAGGCAAGTGAAATAGCTCTGGTTACTGCCCACCTGATGCTACAGTGGGGGAGAGGGTCAGGACACAGCCATCAAACAGTGAAATAAATGGGTATTTATTTAGTGCTTTGAAGGAAAAGAGCAGGGTGCTGGATGAGAGAATAACATGAGGGACTCTCTGCGTGGAGTCAGGAAGGCTTCGGGATGGGGTGCTGGTGGTGAAACTGAGACCCAAAGGATGATGGGAGTTACCCAGGCAAAAGGTCACAGAGACAAGGTGCACAAATGAGGGTGGAGCCAGACAGGCTCGGTGCTTTCAGGTACCCGAAGAAGGCAGTGAGGGGTGGCGGGGAGCCAAGGCAGGGTGGGTGATCTCAGCAAGGGTGGTAGGGCCAGGGAGCAGGATTTGTTCTGAGAGCAGCAGAAAGCAGGTGGCAAGTGGACCCCACTCGGGATGGAGTTCCTTCTCCAAAGTTCCAGGGCTTAGCACTTGCTTTCTGAGAAACCGGGAACCAGGACAGTTGATGTAGAGCAAATGGTATCGGGGGCATCTTCTTTCCTCCCCCTGAGTCAGCTTCCTCAGTCTCAGGTGAGCATCAGGGTAGTCCCTAGCCCTGCTGGAAAGCCTCGCTCAGGCCTGAGCAGCAGGCAGCAGCTCCGGTGTACTGAGCTGAATGACGTCCCTGCCACCCCAACACATGGCCATCCAGAACCTGTGAATGCCACCTTATTTGGTAAGAGGGTCTTTGTAGATGTGATCAAATTAAGACGAGGCCACACTGGAGTAGGGTGGGCCCTAATCCAATGACTGGCGCCTTCTCAGAAAAGGGAAATTTGAGTACAGACACACACACAGAGCGGGAAGCCAGGTGAAGGTGGACATGGAGATTGAAATTATGCTGCCACAAGCCAGGGAATGCCGACGATTTGCCAGCAACCACCAGAAGTTAGGAGAGAGGCTTGGAACAGCAGGTCATTCCCTCGAACTTTCAGTAAGTGCACGGCCCTGCCAACACCTTGATTTTGGACTTCTAGCCTCCAGAATGGTGAGAGAATATATTTCTCTTGTTTTAAGGTAAGCAGTTTGTTGTACTTGTTCTGGCAACCCCAGGAAATGAATACAATGGGCCTAGGAAGGGGAAGCCAGTGTATTGAAGCCATCCTATGTACTGGGCCACCACCAGTCATCATCTCCTTTAGAAGATAACTCAGTGAAGTTCCAACCATGATCTCCATTTTACAGACGAGCTGGGTGGTCAGAGAGTTGAGCGACATATCCAAAGGCCTGCAGGGACACAATGACAAAGCCAAGATTTGAGCAAGGGTCTCACTGGGCCCCTGCTCTCTCTCCCCTCCCTTTCAAAGAAAAGCCCAGCCTTTTAGATTGTTTACAGTCCTTTACGGAAGTGCAATCAGGGTGGGCAAGTGATAATGAGGAATAAGGCTCTGCAGATGTGCACTCAGCTACTTACTGGTGAAATCCTGTGCCAGGCATTTGTTTTAAAATTCTCTAAGAGAAAAAACACACAAATTGTGGGGTTAGGGTAAGAAGAAACAGAAACAGCAGAATGTTGGTAATTGTTAAAGCTGGATGTTGGGCCATGGGTCTTCATTGTATTATTCTCTTTACTTTTGTGTATGTTTGAAAATTTCTGTAGTAAAAAAATCAAAAAGTAAAGCCATAGAGATCCAAGATGAAAAAAATCATAAAGAAAAAAATAAAGAATGAGAGGTCTAGAACCAGAGAGTCCGGGGTTTGAATCTCAACTTTATTCTTTACTAACTGCATGACCTTGGACAAGTTGCTTAACCACAGTGAGTCTTGGTTTCCTCTGCCCACTGGGGGTCTCACTACATTAAACCTCGTGGGGCGGCAGAGGAATTAAATGATAGAATCAAAGTGCTTAACCCAGGGCTGCACACACAGGGGATGTTCCAGAAAAAATTCACGTTATTACATTTTCTGCACATGCACCTTACACCAGCCCCAGAGTCAAGACTTGCCTCCTTGTCAGTGAAATGGGGATAATGAGGACAAAGCTTAGAAATGGAGGGACTTGGGGCTGGTCCCATGGCCAAGCAGTTAAGTTCATGCGCTCTGCTTCAGTGGCCCAGGGTTTTGCTGGTCTGGATCCTGGGCGTGGACATGGCACCACTCATCAGGCCGTGTTGAGGTGGTGTCCCATGTGCCACAACTAGAAGGACCCACAACTAAAAAAATATACAACTATATACTTGGGGGATTTGAGGAGAAGAACCAGGAGGAAAAAAAAAAAAAGAAGATTGGCAATAGTTATTAGCTCAGGTGCTAATCTTTAAAAAAAAAAAAAAAATGGAATGGGCTTGCTCAAGATCCCCTCACTGAGCGTGACAGAGACAGGCCTGACCCAGGTGTCTCTTGCTGGGATCTTTACTCCCAGAGCCACTCAGAGACCTGCTTTCTTAGGGGTATTTAGGGCCCTTCCCACAAGGAGGCCAGCTTTCTGTCCCCTGGTTCAGAATGAGCTGTGGAGGGGAGGGAATGAAGCCACCACTGGCTGACCCTGGCAAGTTCTGGCCACTCTGTGTTTGCTCAGCTGCAGGGTGCAGGTGGCAGGAGGGGATGCTGTGGGCCTGGCTGATATTTTCAAAGGTGACAGGCCTGTGGTAATTGATGGCCACTGGGGGCCATTGCTTCACGCGTGTTGTTGGTTTAAGGATGACAAAGATCTGACACATTTGCCACGGCAGAAACCAGAGGAAAACAAAGGAAGTCCAAACTGGAAAGGGCCTGGCCTCCTTCAACCCTGGGATGTCTTGGCTCTGATGGTTCCCAAACAGCTATGTCTGTGGGTCTTTCTCAGCCTGCCAAGGTCAGCCAGGGTAGAGGAAGTGCCCACAGCACCTTGCCAGTCCAGGTGTGGGACAGGGAAGGAGCCAGAAGGAGCAGCACAGCAGAGGCTCACGGAGCAGAGGAGCAGAGGAGCAGAGGCTGTGCCCCGGGGCTGTTCCTGGGCCCCTCATTCCCAAGTTTGTATGCCTGAGGAGCAGAGTGGAGGTGAGGAACCTCCAGACTATGTTACGTGCAAAAGGCGGGTGAAGGGAGGTGAGGGGCCCTGAGAGGTGAGGGGGCGGAGAGGGTGGTAATAGGAAAGGTGGTGCTTGGCGTCAGAGGCCTGGGTGTCAATTCAGGGCTCTAGCAGGAAACAGAATGCTTCCAATGAAGAGACAACTCACTGTGCGGGCAGTGTCAGGGAACACACAACAGATGACGATGCTCTCAGCCACTAGCAACAGTGGGATGTCATGACTGTCCCTGAGGCTGCAGGGACTAGGGGATGGGGGACAATGCTAGCAGAACCCTGTGAGAGCTGGGCACACAGAGCGGAGGGTGCCTGTAGCCATGCTGGGGAAG
This sequence comes from Equus przewalskii, assembly GCF_037783145.1. Classification (NCBI taxonomy): domain Eukaryota; kingdom Metazoa; phylum Chordata; class Mammalia; order Perissodactyla; family Equidae; genus Equus; species Equus przewalskii. Next base: position 65,617,019 of record NC_091831.1, read on the forward strand.
CGGCCTGAGCAGGAAGGGAGTGGGGAAGAAACACCCACCCTCCCTCTCTTCTCCCTTCCAGACTCCTGCCAGCTGGCGAAGGAGCAGCCAATGCAGTCAATGGGGGCCCCTCCCAGGCCAGAGAGGGCAGGGGAGGGTGAGGAAAGGATGGGCAGGCCGTGGCAAACAGAATATAGCCAGCACCCCTCTCTTCTTTCCCCATGGTGGACACTCATCCTTGCCTCTCCAACTGGGAAGAGGGATTATTGACAAGGAGCGTGAAGTTGCCTGCACAGGCCCTGGCAGGTGATAGCCTGACAGACAGTAGCTTCAAATTCCCTTTCTCTCTCAACAGCCCCCCTCCCCCCCATTTCTCAAATCTCTGAGCAGCTGTCATAAGGACGAAGGAGTGAATGTGTTCTGGGAGGGCCAAGAGGAAGCCTGAGGACAAATTGTGTAGCTGTCAGAATTCTGTGGATCCTGGAATAGGCCTGCTCTGGAGGCACCGAGCTCTGTCGCAGGAGGGTTGAGCTCCCCCCACGCGCCCCTCTTGTGCGTGAGGGCCTACTGCATGTGTCTCCATGCTCCCTCTCCTCTAATCCTCACCAATCTCTCAGGGCAATTGATTGTTCCTTCTTGGTTTTGTGGGCGAGCATGCTAGCCTCAGAGAGGTAAGGCCACTTGCCCAAGGTTGCCCTGGAGCCAAGCTGTATCAGTGACGATAGGCTAGGTTTTGCTGCTGTAACTACCCTCAAAGGGCACAAGACAACAAAGGTTTAATTCTCGCTCATGTTATGTATCCATCTGGGGTCAGCTGGGGGCTCTGCTTCTCATCAACCTCCCTCTGGGACCCCGGCTGTCCAAACAGCCGCCATCTGATGCATTACTGGTCCCCTGGCAGAGGGGAAGAGAGATCTTTGGTGGGTCTCATACTGGAGATTAAGTGGCCTGGAAGTTGCACATCTCACTTTTGCTCACAACTTGTTGGCTCAAACTGATCACGTGACCACATGCAAGCTCAGGGGCCAGGATGGGCAATCTTAGTATGTGTCTAGAAGGTGGAGAGCTGGACACATTTGATGAACAGCGGTATTGGCTACTACGTGAAACTTGGGCTAAGCTTAGGCCTAGGAAACTCCAGGTCCAGAGCTCTTTCTACCGCTCCACGGGTGACCTGTTCTCGTAGAGGCTGGCGGAGTATTACAGCAGAGCATGGGAGAAGTCTGGAGAAGCATCTGTCTTAGATCCCTTGAAGGTCTCGTTCTGAGGCCACCTAGGCAGGATGCCAGGGAAGCCAATGGTTCTTGAGCAAGATGGCTCTTGGGCAGCTGGAGTAGATTCAGAAGCTGAGGCAGAGAGCACTGAGGGCAGGAGAGAGGAGTTGGTGCCCCACTGGTCTTTAGGACCCCTTGGTTTCTGTCCTTCACTCTCCTTGATCTGCTTCTCACATATGGAAAACCCTTCACTGTTTTTGTAGGCGGGATCCCTTTCTGAGGCTGTGTCTCCAGCTGCGAGTGCTCTTGCACAGGCTGGGAAATGTGTCCTGAAAGGCCAGATGAGGTCATTTACTCAGGCTGCTGGAAAACTGGCAGTGCAGCCCCTTCTCCTTCCATGAGCCCTGACTGCATCCCGATGGAATGACTGCACCCATAGTTCCGACGCCGTGGCAAAATTCCGGGAAACAGAGGAGTGTGATTCTACATAGGGAACTCACTCGAGGGAGGAAGCAAGTCAGCCTTTCCCAAAGTCCTGCTCTGTGCCTGGCCCTGAGGGGCACAGCACTTCTGGTTGCTTCCACATGCCTTATCTCCTGTTACCCACAACTGCTCAACCACCCCCTTCCACACACTTTCAATCTTCTTGAGGAAGTTGTCTTCATGCCTCCACGGACTCTACTTCCTTCTGCAAGTCATCAATGGCTCCATCTTATGTGACCTTGCAGAAACATTTGACACTGGTCATTTCCTTGAGTTTTCTTCCCCTTGGGCTTCTGTGCTGCCACACTCTCCCCCTGCCTCTCTGAATACTCCCTCTCAGCCTCCTTCATGGAATCTTCTTCCTCTTTTTCCATCTGGCCCCTCTGTGTCTGTGGTTTCCAGGGTTCCATGCACAGTTCACTTCTCTCTCTTCTTGGGTCATCTTATCCCTGACTTTGGCTTCTGCTGTAGCTGATCCTTTGATGAATTTTAAATCTAGACCTTTTGTGAATTCTAAATACATTCATCCATTTGTCTGGTTGACACATCCACTCAGATATTCCATAAGCTCCTACAACTTAACATGGGCCTTTTCCCCAAATTTGCTTTTTCTCTAGTAATTCCTGTTTTAGTGAATGGGACACCCATCCACTAGCTGTTAAAGTAAAAATCCTGGGAGTCATCTTAGCTTCCTTCCTCTGCCTCACCCACACAGTGGGTCCTGCAGTCTCAATTCTCCATCGCCATGGCCACCATTTCCAACTTGGAGAATTACAACAGGCTCTTTGGTGCCTGTTCCCTCCAATCCATCTTCCTGCTGCCACAGGGATTTCTAAAAATCTGGCCATATAAATTCCTTAATTTTTAAAACCTTCAGGGCTCCCCTTACCCTAGTTTAAAATCCAAACTCTCAAGCAGGGAACACGCACCTCTGTGACCCAGCCCCAGCCTCTCTACCCCGACCTCGGCACCCCGTGCTTACCTCTATACCTTTGTACACACTCTCTCTTTTTCCTGAAATGCCTTTCTTTGTCTCCTCTGTGTCTGTATGGCTAATTTCTGCTCATCTTTAATGACTCTGCTGAGGTATCATTTCTTTTTGGGAATTTCCGACTAGTCCCTAAAAGGTGCCCCTTCTCTGTGCTTCTATAGAATCCTGCCTGTAAACATGATGTGGTAAGGCAGAGGTGAGTGCTGCTTACTTAAACCTCTCACCTGGATGTTCTTGGGGGAGAGGGTCAGGCCCAGAGCCCAGCACAAGGCTTGGCATGCATCTGGCAGTCAATCAATTCTTATGAATAAATAGCTGAGCTGCCATTTTCCCAAAGTCCCTTGTCTGTGGTCTCAAATCGCAGAGGGACCTTGGAAATCACATAATGCAATCACTCATCCTATAGACAAGAACTGTGAGATTCAGGGAGGTGGAAGCCCTCATGGGCCCACACAGTCACCAACAGAGTGCAGACTGGGACCTGCAAGGGTGAACTCCCACGGGCCGGTGGTTTTCAGTTGTGCCATGTCATATCGAGTTTGTTTCTTTTATTGATTTTATATAGAAGCATTGAAAGGTTATTTGAAATCATTCACAAAATATAGACAAACAAAAAGAAAAAGATGGAATTCAGCAATTGTGCCACCTACCCAGAGATAACCATTGCTGATTCCTGGGCGTATCACTTTCCCATCTTTCCCCTGGGCAGATAAATGTGCGTCTATTTTTTTAAACAATATTATGATTATACTATAAATATATTTCATCCTTGCTCTTTTAAATTTGTTTTTGAATACCTATTCATATTTGTCAAAGCCTGCATGTTGTAATGTTTTTAAGTATACCATAATATATTTCATGTATATACGGTATACATTATACTCATGTATAAGCATGTATGAGTGTTGAACCTAAAGGTTGGCTCCAATTTTTTTTATTTCTATTTTAAATAGTACTATGAAGAACATCATTATAGGGAAATTTTGGCCAATTCTTAATTATTTCTTAGGATAAATTTTGAGTTGAAGATTTGCACTGTTTCACATCTTGCCAAATTGCCCCCCAAAAAGCCTGAGTAATCAGATTTTATATTTACCAGTTTATCATGTAGTCAAGGTGAGAGTGAACTTGTTCCACTGAACCAGGGGTGGAAGGACCCGGACTCAGTGGCAATTTTCCCTCAAGCCACATGTCTCACCCTGGAGGTCCCAACTTGGCGGCCCCTGGATCATCTTCTTTTGAATTCATGATGTTTAAAAATATTTGGATTAGGAACCAATTTTATATGTCAGTAATTTTCACATGAAAATCTGAACTTCTGGCGCCTGTTTCTGAAGGACAATTGGCTCTCCCTCTAGACAGGGCTTGGGCTCTTGCAGTTTGCTGCGGTCCCCGCCTCTCCCTATTGCCACCCAGGCTGCTTCCTTTGTTCACTTTCCAGGTCCCTGTAGGCATTAGGATTTGCAACCCCTGTCTCAGTTCCTTTTCCCCATTTAAAATTGGCCCACCAGCAAAGAACTCCTTGCTCTTCATTCTGATTAACTGCAAAATTAATTTTTTAAAAAACAAATCCTATTTGTACTAATAATCTTCAGGTTAATCATTTAGGAAGCTGCTTCAGAGCAACCCCGAATGTCTTTAACCAATATAAAATACCGTGAATCACTTTGGACTCCACAGTGCATTATGTATTTAAAAACAGAAAATTAGACACAGGAGAATTCATCTTAACTTCATTATATATGAAATATTAATTCTCTTCTGGCTTTCATATTATTTACATATTTAATAACATGTTAGCTACAGTCTTTGACTGGGAGCAATTAGAGGCCAGGGGCTGTCTCCTGTCTTAATCTTAAAGATGCCAAAATGTTTTGATGTTGTGGAGAGAAGGGATTGCTAAGGAGAGTCGGATGCTGTTGTTTCCACTCCCTTTTTCATGTGTCATAATTTGTTAACCATATTTTCCTCTTACACAAGATATTGATGACTTTGGCTGCCCCAGTGAGAATTCTGTTCCTCCATTGCCTTCTTTTTCCCTACTCCGGTGGGGAAGAGGAGATTAAATGGCCATTTTGTTTTTCCAAATAAAGGAAGCAAATACTGATCCAAACGAAGATCTCCTTTTGTCTTTATTAGGTCTTCTTAGAACCTCAATTTTCTCATAAGTAAAATGAGGGTCAAGGAACAGACGCTGTTGGATTGTCGTGAGGGTGAAGGAGGCTCGTGTGGATGACCACGCAGACCCATGGCTCACGTGGGGCAGTGATGGGAGTTTGGTGCCCCTTCTTCCTTGCCACAGTGAGAAGCAGAGCCTCGGGACTCAATGCCATCTTGGTGTATGCCCCAGCATGCAGACCCTGCCATCACATGGCTGACAGCCCACACGAGTGCTATCAGAAAGCTGAGATGGTGAACCTGTACTTGGAGGCCATGCCTGCAGAGTCACAGCGGTGCAGATCAGCTGAGAGAATGGCCACTCTGGCCCTGGGAGGTCAGTGGGACAAGGTCAGCCTTGACTGGGGACTGGAAGGGTAGGAGGGTTTGGAGAGAGGCACCAGAGAGCAGGGGTGTGTACAATGTGTGTAAAAGCAGAGTCGGCAGCAAGCTTGGCAGAGAGGGTAATGGTGAACAAGTCAGCCTGTGACACAGGAGTGAGGGGGTGGGGGGCAGGTGGGAGCAGGTGGTTGAAAGCTTGTGCGATAGATTATTTTTAAGACCATAGGGTATCAAAGCTATAAGGACCTTGGGAAAAGTCTAGAGTGGAGGTCATCAACTGGTGGCCCTGGGCCAGATGATGAACATTGCAGATACCTCCTTTGGTCCATAGAATGTTAATCATTATTATGACTTTTGTTAATTTTCAAAATCTTTTAGACACAGCCTGCATTTTCTGGTTTCCGCTAGTCCTCTCCACTGCACACATTTACGTTGCTTATCTGGTCCCTGTGCTCAACCAAGTCCGTCTTTCGGTTTTAAGAAAGGGAACTGGGGTCCCAGGAATGGAAGTCGTGTGCTCAGGCTGCACGCTGGGGTAGAGGTGCGGCACGATCTGTCCCAGGCTGCTGTTGCCTGGACAGGGCTTTTGGAGGAGCTTAAACAGGGCCCTGTGGATAACGGGGAGCCCCTGCATGCCCCAGAGCAAGGCGGTGAGGTTTGGGGAGCCTGGGGATTGTACAGCAGGAAGCCATGGATCATGCAGCTGACATTGTGGCTTAAGCACAAGCTGGTGTCTAGTCACTGGAGCCCTGCATCTCCCCATTGAGTGCAGGACTGCCAGGCTGTGGCTGCCTCGCAGCAGCTGACATTGACCTCCCACCCCCACCTAGAGCCCTAAGCCTCTCTCCTCCATTCCGTCCCTAGTGGGACACCGAGACACTTGCATGTTTCTAATCAGAACCCCACCTCCTGACAAAGAATTCCTGGGGAGACTTTTAGAAGAGGGTGTCCCAGCTATTCCAGAATAAGACTCAACAGCCTGAGTGGTTCAAGGGGATTGGGTGTGCATGGTGCTCTCACCTTATACCCTAAATGAGTCCATTGGGATTAAAGTCACACTTTAATGAACACAAGAGGAATTAAGCATGATTTGTTGCTTGTTGTAAAGTGCTTCCAGACATCACCAATCCATCAGAGCCCTTCTCCAGAAGCAGGAACCCAGTGAGTCTATGAGATGCTGATGAAAAGAGCCAGGCTCCCTACTATCTGGCCCGGGCTCCCATCTCAGGGCACAGCAGGGCCGAGACAGAGGCCCAGGCTGATGGGAGCTGTCAGACCTACTGGAGATAAGAGTGACACCCCAAACCATGCTCCTTCTCCCCTGGAAATTCTGGAAACTTTATGTACATCCTCTCCCCTTTTAGCACTTGGGCTAGGGTTTTGGGGGATAAGGGCTGCGAGGGAGCCCCCATGTTACAGATGGAAAAATTGAGTCAGAGGCTCAGTGCAGCCTCACATCTGTGGCAGTTGGAGCACAGTTCTAGTTCTGCCCCTGTCATGTGCTGTGTGACCTGGATTCAGTTAACACCCCTTTCTGGGCCAGAGTTTCTGCATTTGTGAAATAAGAGAGTTAGGATGAAGGATGTCTTGTCTAAAATTCTAACCAATCCAATGTTTTAGAGGACATATAGTTTTTTAAAAGATTTTAAAAAGCTGCCTTATGAGATATAAATCACATACTACACAATTTATCCAATGAAGAACAGACAATGGTTTTGGTATATTCCTAAATATGTGCGAGCATCACCATGGTCAATTTTAGAACATTTTCATCATTGCAAAAAGAAACCCATACCCTTTAGCTATCACCCCCTACTCTCCCATCCTTCACCCCCAGCCCTAACTAACCACCAGTCTACTTTCTGTCTCTATAGATTTGCCTATTGTAGACTTTCATTTGAATGGAATCATATAGTATGTGGTCTTTTGTGTCTGGTTTCTTTCACTTAGCATAACATTTTCATGGGTCAACCATGTTGCAGCATGGATCAGTACTTCATTCCTTTTTATGGCTGGGTAGTATTCCAGTGTGTAAGTGGACCACATTTCGTTTAGCCATTCATCTGTTGATGGACATTTGAGTTGTTTCCATCTTTGGACTATTGTGAATAATGCTGTTATTAATATTTGTGTACATGTTTCTGTGTGGATATGTGTTTTCATTTCTCTTGGATAAATACCTAGGAGTGGAACTTCTGGGTGTAATGGTAATTCTATGTTTAAGCTTTTGAGGTACTGCCAGACTGTTTTCCAAAGTGGCTGTACCATTTTATACTTCCACTATCAGTGTATGAGGGCTCTAATTACTCCACATCCTTGATAACACTTGTCGTTATCTGACTTTGATTTTAGCCATCCCAGTGGGTGTGAAGTGGTATCTCATTGTGGTTTTGATTTGCATTTCCGTGATGACTAATGATATTGAGCATCTTTTCATGTGCTAATAGGCCATTAGACCATTTGTATATCTTCTTTGGAGAAATATCTCTTCAGATCCTTTGCCCATTTTTTAATTGATCTATTTGGGTTTTTTTCCTGCTTTTTTCTCCCCAAATCCCTCCAGTACGTAGTTTATATTTTAGTTGTGGGTCCTTCTAGTTGTGGCATGTAGGATGCTGCCTCAGCGTGGCCTAATGAGCGGTGCCATGTCCGCGCCAAGGATCTGAACCAGCAAAACCCTGGGCCACTGAAGCAGAGCGCGCGAACTTAACCACTTGGCCACAGGGCTGGCCACGTAGGGTTTTTTTTTTTCTTTAATTGAGTTGTAAGACTTCTGTGTATGTTCTGGATACAAACCCTTATCAGATATATGATTTGCAAATCTTTCCTCCCACTGTGTGGTTTGTCTTTTCACTTTCTTGATGGTGTCCTTTGAAACAGAAAAGTTTTAATTTTGATGAAGTCCAATTTTTCTATATTTCTTTTGTTGCTGTGCTTTTGGTGTCATATTTAAGAATCCTTCGCCAAACTCAAGGTTATGAATATTTACCCCTATGTTTTCTTCTAAGAGTTTTCTAGTTTTTGCTCTTACATTTAGGTCTTTGATCCATTTTGAGTTAATTTTTGTATATGGTGTGAGGTCATGGTCCAACTTCATTCTTTTGCATATAGTTAACCACTTGTCCCAACATAATTTGTTGAAAAGACTATTATTTTCCCCATCGAAAGGTCTTGGCACCCTTGTTGAAAGACCATGGACATATGAATTTATTTCTGGACTCTCCATTCTATTGATCTATATATCTATCCTTATGCCAGTACCACACTGTCTTGATTACTGTTGCTTTGTAGTAAGCTTTGAAATTGAGAAGTGTGAGTCCTCCAGATTTGCTTTTCTTTTTCATGATTGTTTTAGCTATTCTGGGTCTCATGTAATTCTATATAAATGCTAGAATCAGCTTGTTAATTTCTACAAAGACGTCAGCTGGGATTCTGATTGGGATTCCACTGAACCTGTAGATCAGTTTGGAGAATATTGTCATTGTAACAGAATTAAGAACATGGAATTTTTTCCTATCTATCTTTAACTTTTTTCAAAAGTATTTTGTAGTTTTCAGAGTATAAGTTCTGTACTTTTGTTAAATTTATTCCTAAGTATTTTATTCTTTCTGATGCTATTGTGAGTGGAGTTTTCTTAGTTTCATTTTTGGATTGTTCCCTGGTAGTATAGAAAGAATTGATTTTTGTTTATTGATCTTGTGTCCTGCAACCTCACTGAACTTGTTTATTAGTTCTAATAGTTTTGTAGTGGATTCATTAGGATTTTGTACATATAAGTTCATGTCATCTACATATAGAGATAGTTTTACTTTTTCCTTTCCAATGTAGGTGCCTTGTATTTCCTTTTCCTTTCCTAACTCCCCTGGCCAGAACCTCCAGTACAATATTGAATAGGAATGGTGAGTGTGGACGTCTTTGTCTTGTTTCTGATCTTAGGGGAAGGCATCCAGTCTTTCACTAAGTATTATGCTAGCTGTGGATTTTTCATGAATGCCCTTTATCAGGTTGAGAAAGTTTCCTTTTATTTCTCGTTTGTTGACTATTTTTATTGTGAAAGACTGCTGGATTTTCTCAAATGCTTTTTCTGCATCTACTGAGATAATCTTGTGATTTTCATTTTTATTCTGTTGATATGATAGTTAATCAATTTTCAAATATTAAACCAACTTTGCACCCCTGGGATAAATCCCAGTTGGTCATGGTGTGTAATTCTCTTTCTATGTTGCAGAATATACGTTTTTATATGTTGCTGGATTCAGTTTACTAGTATTCTGTTGGGGATTATTGTGTCTATATTCATAAGAGATATTGGTCTCTAATTTTCTTTTCTTGTCATGTCTTTGTCTGGCTTTGGGACCAGGGTAATACTGGTTTCATAAAGTGAGTTGAGAAGTCTTCCCACCTCTTCCATTGTTTGGGAGAAGTCGTGAAGAACTGGTATGAGTTCTTCTTTGAATGTTTGGTCAAATACGGCAGAGAAGCTCTCAGGGCCTGAGATCGTCTTTGTGAAGTCATTTTAAAATTGCCGATTCAACCTCTTCGTTTGTTATAGGTCTATTCAGATTGTCTAGAGAGGGGATATAGTTCTGTGTGCGGGTCCTTTGCAGCTAAGGCCATCTTAGGGACCGGAGGCTCTGTAGGTTATTGTGGTCACTGGCGAGTCCCTAGTGCCACAGCAGGGGACTTCTGGTTGGATAAACACATGGCTTAGGCTGAGGGCAGCCTGTGATGTGGGCGGGTCAGTCCACTGGAGGCTAGAGAAGACTGCCGAGGGTCTGCACCCTGAGCACAGCAAGCAGGGTGGGAGCAGGAGTCCTGGGCCAGCAGTGTGCAGGCTGTGCTTTTAGGGAGCTTGAGAGAGAGGGATGGGCGTGTATACCAATTCCATGCATGAGGATTGCTGTGTACTCACCCTGCCGGTGACTTCCGGGCCCTTCTTCCATCCACCCTCCCTCCCAAATGGTGGCTGTGTCCCTAGGGCTCTGGGTCTTGTTTAGCTCTATGAGGGAAAGAAACCTCTCTGTCTCATTACCAGATATTCCCAGTGCCTGTAGAGCATGGATGTGTATGGCAGGGTTGGGGTGACCCAGGGGTTCTCAGGATTATGTGTTGAATGGAAGAGTGGTCAGAGCTGCCTCTTGGTTCTAGTCTCCTGGCAACCAGCAGGCAGACCTGCTCTGAAGCCGGAGAACCAAAGGGGCCACACTGTTTTATCGGAAAGTCCACGTTTCTAAGTCAACGTGCATCATTGTCTTAACCATCAGCTACAAAGGCACAGTACTTACTCTGTGCTACATGCAAGGCATTGTGAGGATAATGAAACATACGGTGCCAGGTCACTGTCTTTGAGACACTAACAAAGTAGTCAAAGAAAAAAACAGTGGCTTCAGTTGAACACGTCTTCACACGTCCTCTCTGTGTCAGCCCTGTAATGATTACCATTGTTGTTCTTATAGGGGTTGCAGTAAGAGTGCCCAGGGTGCTGATGCCAATTGGTGCAGGGTCTGCATAAGAAAGCCCCTGAGCACTCTGGGCTTCTCGTGTTCTCTGCTTTTCTTGGTGGGTGGTCCCATCTTTGAAACATGCCCAGATTCGTTCGACCTTATATATCTGCAATTGTCTGCCTTGGCCAAGTTGTAACTCTCTCCCTGCCCCCATCTCTCACCAAGACCCCTGGGACATTGTCTTAGCAGCCTTCACCAGATTCTGGTCTCAGCCCTGTAACCCAGGTAGATGGGACACACGCACATACACAGTCGTAATTCTCCCACCAGTAAAGAACCTCCAACTCACGTCCTTTATCACCCACTGTGGCTTAGGGCGTTGGAGAATTTGGGAGCATCTTCAGGAGACTATGTAGGAGGCCATTTTGGAAAAAATGCCAGAAGATTTGGTCTAGTTTAACCAAGTTCATGCGGGAGCTGGGGGTTAGCCCAGGCACGGCTGGATAAATGGGCTCCACAGAGGAGCCATGAGAGACGGTTATTCTTTGTTCAGGAACTGGAATCCAATGCCTGGTAGGTGCATGGGTGCTGAGCAGATGGTTAGGAAGTGACATGGTTAACATCTCAGGCCTGGGAGGGGAGGATGTTAAAGATGGCTCCTGCCTGCAGGGGGGAACGCAGCGAGCCCAGATTCCACAGCTTGTCCTCTTGCAATGCTGGCCACTGCTCCTGCAGAGGGGGCACCAGAAGTCCTGCTCTCACACTCTCCTGGTATTTTCAGCCTTGACAGTGGTGTCAATGCCGCAGGGCTGGCAGTCATCCTGGGCAAGCCAGAGATAGCTGTAAGGCTTTGAAAGGTCAGCTAGTCAATAATATTAGTTGGTGCTAACTCTGTGCCAAGCATCCCTCTAGGCCCAAATTTCTCAACTTGGGGCTATTTTGCCCTCCAGCGGACATTTGGCAATGTCTGGAGACATTTTTGATTGTCACAACTGAGGGGCGGGGCTACTATTGGCATCTGGTGGGTAGAGGCCAGAGATGCTGCTAAACATCCCACAGTGCACACGACAGTCCTCGCAACGAAGAATTATCTGGCCTCAAACATCAGTAACGCTGAGGTTGAGAAACCCTGCTCTAGACACTGGGCTCACAGTGGTGCTCAATCTGGACCAATCCCTACCCTCAAGGAGGCTTGATCCTAGCTGGGTGGACAGACAGTCAACGAAGCAGGTCCCTGTCCTCCAAGTTGTGTCCCTAAGATAGTTCATTTGTTAGTTCATTCATTCAGTTCATTCATTCACTCATTCAACCTGCGTATGTTGAGATTTTACTGGGGGCCAGGCCCTGAGGAAAGAGAAGCGCCATCTGTATGGTGCCTGCCCTCAAGCACTCCATATCCAGTGGGGAACTGGCACACACACACAAGCAGACAGACACAAACATACACATATGTGCACAAACACACATGCATACACGAATGCACATACACACAAGCACAGAATAACACATCCACAGACAACACACACAAACACATGCTTATGTAAACAAATACACACACACACACATAGAAACACAGACACACACCGTCCCAGTATCAAGCCATAAGGGCTGAGCTAGAGGGATGATATGAGATTGTAGGAGAGGAGGAGTTTATAGCTCAGCCTTGAGGGGAGTCAAGGAAGCCTTCCTGGGGGAGATGAGCTGAGTTTAAAGGGCATGGAGACTTAGAAGGGGGAAAGGCTAGTCCTCTAAGAAGGAACTCTGTAGAAACCAACAGAGATTGTTCGCTTCCCCATGGGCTCCATGGAGCCCCGCGCTTGCCTGTGGAAGCCTGCCTCCAGCCCTCAGTGGCTCCCCAAACTAGTCTCTCCTTCCTCCTGCAACCATGGTGTCTCCTCTCCTCTGCAGCTTGTCCCCTCCCCTATCACATCTTCAACCCCTCTGTGAAATTTCATTTCTCACCTTCGCTGCCTCTAGCCCCTCTATCACTGCCAGGAGAGGCCATCAATTCTCTGACCCAGCCTCAGCCCTCAGCTGGGAGTCAGATGGTAGTCAATTATTTTCCTAGCAATCAGAGGTGTTTGGTGGAGAGGTAGAAAGGGACGGAAAGAGCAGTGTGGCCCCCAGGGGCTTTAAATTTGACCTGGTGCCCTTTTGTACCTTCTGGCCGCCTTGAGTATCTTGTCTGTCTCTCATATGTAAACAGCATTAAAAATAATAAAAGGACAGGCCCTGGAAGACCTTGTTACAGAGTCTACTGGGGAAAGAATCAAAAGATTTCACAGCTGGCTGTACTGAGAAGGGTCTAGTGGAAGATGCCAGGGGTCTTTGATCAGCAAAAATGGATCCTTGTCATGGCTGTTTCATTTTCTTGCTGGGTGACCTCAGGTAAATTACTTCACTTTTCTGCGCCACACGTGCCTCATCTGTGAAATGTGGAGAAAGCTCCATCCCAGGATATCTCATCTTACAATAATAACATCTGATGACATCATTGGCCTTTTACTGAAAGGAGCAAAGCAGGAAATTTGAAAAGAAATATGTCTGGACTTCTCCCTATCTCCTACCATCCACAACACTAGAGGTATTAGTGGCCATGACTGATAGCTGATGAGACTGGCTGAGATCAGTAGGACATATCAGCATTCTCCAAATGATCTAGATGCGTTTATGGCCCTGTACCCTTACCTTATACCATTCCCATTGCCCTCCCCTCCCTTCCTACCAGTGGACATTCCATCAAGGTCCAGCTCAGTGGCCTCCCCTCTGGGAAGCCTCCTTGACTCCTCTGTCTGGTGTCTCTTCTGGTCCCCAGTGAACTCTGCTTGCCCCTCTGTTCTATCTTCAGTGTTGTCTACCTTTGCATCCCTGGCCTGTAACAAAGATTCAATAGCACAGAGTGTGTCCGCCACAGGGCACCAACTAGCATCTCACCATCAAGTGAGTTTGACCTGAGTAAGTTGTTGCTGTCAATAAAGCATTGCAGCTAATGACTTTTGGGGTGGATCTGGGTGTTTCTGTGGCCATGACACAGACACCATAGGAGAGGGCTGAACCTTGGAACATCGATGCTCATGCACATCTGGGAGGAAGAAAGGATGAAACCTGTGCAGTGACAAGGGAAGGTTGGGGAGATGGTCGCAGAAACCTTCAGTTGGGTTCATTTAATTGCCAAGAATAGAGGCTTGCTCAAGCACCTCTTGGAAAAGGTTTACTGAATGATACAAGGCTTTCATGGAGCGCCTGAAACAGGACTTTCACCCCAGGGGAGCCTCAGGGGAGCTCAGATTAAAGGGTAATTGTATTTAATAAGGAGCTGAGGGGAGTCCCTTCTTTCAGTGAAGGTATTTCTGCTTCTCCCCACACATTGGCTCTGCCTTCCTCTCTTGTTCTTTGTACTCCCTCTCACCCCACACTCTCACCTCTTACTCTTATTAAGTCTTAGATGCTAAAGTGATGCATTCAAAACATATATTTCTCCTTGAATTTTTGCTTATGGTCATGAAATATCTAAGATGTGCGGAAATTAATAAAAAGAACCTTAACTAAGTTGGAGTTGGAAGGCCTGTAGGGGGAGCCCTCAGGCCCTATCATACATCATCAGTTACACCAATCAGGAAGAGGCTGAAAGTTAGCACTTGGACAGGAAGCAAAACTACTTTACTACTGAAAGAAGATTTCTCTTTCCCCCTGGCAACAGCCCAGCCAATGAGAAGCCGTTGCTGCCTTGAACTGTTACTTCCCCCCAATGAACTTTTCTTTAGAACAGCCCCTCCCTACTCTCCCTTTTCTCTATAAAAGCAGCTCCCCTTCTTTGTTTGCCGGTTTTGCCAACGGTTTGCCATAACATGCACGCTCCAAATTGCAATTCTTTTGCCTATTCCCGAATAAACTCACTTTGAGATAAAATAACAGGCAAATTTGCTTTTTAAGTTGACAGATGTGACTTCTAGATGTGGATGCATGACTTTTCTTATCTCCTTCAGAGCTAGGCACGCATTCAAGCTCAACCCAGACTGGGGAGTGAAGAGGCTGCTACGGGGGTGTATGCAAGAGCAATGGACTAGAGTCTAAATACCTGATTCTACACTGACTTACCAGGATGAGTACTGGGCATCACCTCTGCAGGCTCTATTTGCCCTGCCATAGGATGGAGATGACCATTGTGTCCTGCTGTCCGCACTGGTAGGCGTGGCATTTGAATTGTTCCATCTAGCCTCAAAAATAATCCAATCCGACAATCCGTTCATTCTCAGCTCATTGCTCCTCCTGCCTCTGGGAGCCTCAGTTCCCTATCTATTAAATGGAGAGGTCTCTTTCCGCTCACTGGCTCTGCGGGCTTATGGGAATTTGGGCTGGGCATGGATCTCAGGTGCTCTTCTTCCATCAACTGCAATACCTCAGCCCCTCATTTGTACTATCTTGACCTGACCCCCAAACCTCTGGCTTATTCTCCAGACATGCCATTCTAGTGCCATACAGCTGGATGTTTAGGAACGTCTTCGTGAGAGCTTGCCAAAACTGGGGCATGATCACCCCATCCTCAAACCAGAGATTTATGCTCACTGACCAAACTCCATAATATTGCCACCCTATGAATAGTTCTCTGGCAGCCAGGGTCGGCCTAACATTTTTAGATGCACATTTGGGAGTAATTTTGGAAACATTTTGCTTCTTTCTCTTTTCTTTGCAAGTGGTGAAACTAAAAGAGGAGAAACCCAGGAACCATCCCTGCCACACGGCTGTGAAGGTAGAGCAGGACACCATTGTCCCTGGCCTTCTCCTGTCAGAACTTACAGGCTGCGGTTTGCAAATTCCTGGAGAGAACATAGCAACTTGGGCAATGACGTGGGAGAGAACGTTCCCAGCACTGATGTGAGTCTCCCCACACCAGAGAACCAGAGAGCAGGCGATTGAAGCTCATGCTGCTCTGAACAGTTATAGCAAAGGTAATCTCCATGACGGCATTTGAAATAGCCCCACTGCACTGGGAAGATTGTGGTGGTAGGGAAGCCAGACTTTGATGAAAAGCAGAATCAAGGATCCCTGGGTTTGGACTCATACAAGGCCCTTGGGTCTTAAGGAACTCAGAACAAAGGCAGGATTTGCCCCACTGGGCCCTTTCCCACACAATGGGGTCCTGGCTGGGTGGGTAGAAGTAGAATGCAATCCAGTTTAAAAACTCCATGAGAGCAGGGACTCTGTCTTTTCATTACTATATCCTGAGCTCCAAGCTTGGGTCCTGATGCTTAGGAGATCCTTAAAATTTTTTGTTCAATGAATGAGTGAGTGCTTGCATGAATTAATGACGAGTGAATAAATGAATGGTTCTAGAATAAGTGACGTAATGGTTGCACTCCATTTCACCCATGTTCATCTCATTGCTTGGCCTTGGTTTGCCCAAGAGACAACTACCAGAATAGTGAGGTACTGTACAACTATGTCTTATAAGAAGCAGTAGAAAGAATGAGGGGTACCTAGCTCTGAGCGTAAAATACCCCCGTCTTCAGTTTCTGAAGGTAAGATGGGGAGCAGGTTGCTCCTTCTGGCACGAGAGGTTTAGAACCAGGACCAGTGGGTAGAACGTAGAGGCAGATCTCAGCTCCACTAATGCCAGCTGCTCACATTTATGAAGCACTTACTGCATGCAGGGCGCTGTTACTGTTGCCGTTGTGGATGATGGACATTGAGGCTTAGTGTGATGCTTAATTTTATGTGTCAACTTGACTGAGTCACAGGGCACCCAGATATTTGGTTAAACACAATTTCTGGGTGTGTCTGTGAGGGTGTTTCTGGAAGAGATTAGTATTTGAATTGGTGGACTCAGTAAAGCAGATGGCCCTTCCCAGTGTGGGTGGGCCTCACCCAACCCATGGAGGGCCTG
Organism: Equus przewalskii; assembly: GCF_037783145.1. NCBI lineage: Eukaryota > Metazoa > Chordata > Mammalia > Perissodactyla > Equidae > Equus > Equus przewalskii. The sequence goes on from NC_091831.1 coordinate 65,633,513, forward strand.
AACAGAACAAAAAGATGGAGGAAGGGAGAATTCTCTCTTTCCGCCTGACCGATTGGGCTGGAATGTCCATCTTCTTGTGCCCTCGGACTGGAGACTTGCACCATCGGCTCTCTGGTTCTCAGGCCTTTGGACTTGGACTGGAACTTACCATATCAGTTCTCCTGGTTCTTGTGTCTTTGGATTCAGACTGCACTTAGACCACCAGCTCTCCTGGGTCTCCAGCTTGCAGATGGCAGACTGTGGCACTTAGCCTCAGTAATCGCGTGAGCCAGTTCCTTATGCTAAATCTCTTCGTGTGTCTCTCTCTGTCCTATCGGTTCTGTTTCTCTGGAGAACCCTGATTAATACACTTAGAGAGAATATTAGTTTCCTGGAGCTGCTGTAACAAATTACTGTAAACTGGGTGACTGAAAACAACAGAAATTTATTCTCTCACAGTTCTGGAAGCCAGAAGTCCAAAATCAAGGTGACAGGGCCACATTTCCTCCAAAGACTCTAGAAGAGAATCCTTCTTTGTCTCTTCCAGCTTCTGGTAACAGCCAGCAATCCTTGGTATTCCTTGGCTGGTAGACTCACGACACTAATCTTATTGCCTGCTCCTCCGTGTCTTGGTTGGGTTTAGGGCCCACTTGGTAATCCAGAGTAGTATCATCTCAAGATCCTTTATTTAATTACATCTATGAAGATCCTTATTCCAAATAAAGTCACATTCACATGTTCTGGGTGGACGTACCATTCAGGGAGTGTTATGGGCTGAATGTCTGTGTCTCCTCAAGTTCATCTGTTGAAGCCCTGACCCCTCCTGTGGTGATACTCGGAGACAGGGCCTTTGGAAGATAATAAGGGTTAGATGAGGTCGTGAGAGTGGGGCCCTCCCGAGGGGATTAGTGCCCTTATAAGAAGAGACACCAAAGAGCTTTCTCTCTCACTCTCTCTGTGTACACACAAAGAAGAGGTCATGTAAGCTCACAGTGAGATGGCGGGCGATTGTGAGCCACAGAAGGAGGCCTCAGAATGAAACCTACCTTGTTGGCACCTTGATCTTGGACTTCCCAGCCTCCCATCTGTGAGGAATAAATTTCAGTTGTGTAAGCTGCCCAGTCTGTGGTATTTTGTTATGGCAGCCTGAGCTGACTGATACAGGAGCCAGCATTTAACTCACTGCTGGAAGGGTCAGCAGTCCTAGAGGTCATTGGAAGCCTCAGCTTTTCACCACTTCTGTATGAGAGCCTTAAAAGGCTTTATAACCATTCAGCATGGAAAGCACTTCCCTCAGAGGTAGTGCGTTCTTACTCGAGGGATTCAACTGGCTCCATTGATCGTGGATAATGTGGTGGGGTCCCTTTGAGTCCTGGGATTCTTTGATGGCACCTGGATTGTGCTCCTTGCCTCTGTCCTCCTAGCAGCGAGATTTACCAGACAAAGTCACCACTGCGAATGCAACTTCAGGCACTTGTCCAATATTGATGGAGGACGACACCTCCTGCAGGACTGACTCATGACCTCCAGGGGTATTTCCACCTGAGGAGAGGGCTCATCTGCACCGTGCTTATCAGTTTTCCAGGATTAGAGGGTCAAGGCTGAGGAGCTGTTGTAAATCACCCACAGGCTGGCTCACACCCCAAAGTCACAGGGACCTTCTAGATCTCTCTGGCCCTTTTGCAAGACCGAGCCCTGGGAAAGCTCAATTTCATACTAGGGGTGGGAGGAGGAGGTTTCTTAGAGACACAGAACTTACCAAATGTGAAATCAGCATCCCGCTCCTGCCCTCCCCGAGTCCGGCCTCCCCCCTCACCCCCGGCCTCCCCTGGCATCTATAATTCCATTTGTTGTGCTCGCAAACACCGTGTTGGAAGATTTCATGCTAATGAAAGGGTTTCTTGATTAGGTTACGCTGTTACTGTAAATGTTCCCTCATTATCTATGTTATGGTAGGAATTCGAAAAAGTATAAATTGAGCGTCTTGCATAATTTATAAATCCTGAATGTTTCCTAATTAGTTCGGTTAGGTTAATGATGGTGCAGCACCCCTTTTCCTGGGCCCTGCTAATGACCTTTCCCCTCTTCATTTTGAGTGCTTTCTGTTATTTACAAAAACCCCACCAAATCCAACTACCAGCTTCCAGAGTGGCCCCATCTAGCCCCAGAGGGGAGGATGAAATGCCTGGCAAAATGTGAATATCTCCTTTTTTCTCTACGTGTTCCCCATCCTCCACTGAGGCCAAGAGGCAGCCTGCTTAAGGTCGGCCAGCACAAAATTTGGCACAGGCCGATCTGCTGAAGAATGCCATGAAGTGCATTCCTTTGGCGTTTGCATAGAGACTGGTCCTGGCCTCCATTAGCAGCCTGAGAAGTGAAAATGCTGGAGGAGGTGGGGGAGGGAAAAAACCCTCTCAAAAGGATTCTAAAATAACATTTTGCATCCTCAAATAATTCCCAGTTCTCCCTGGCAACCATTCATTTCTTCTGAACAGCAGAAATTTGCAATATGAAAGTGGATTGGCTTCTCCCTCCCTCGAGGCCCCTGTATCTCTTCATCCAGTGCCTTGGGTAAAAAGCAATGCATACGTTTACAATATAAATGTGATTTAATCGACCTCCCTGTCAGGGAGAAATGGCAAGCATATCAAACAAGACCAAGATGTTAGAAAGAAAAATCATAAATTATTCCAGTGACGAGTTTCTGAGCCGCCTCCCGGACTACTAGATGATGCTATATAAGGCTGTTCCGTGAAACAATAATTAAGATAATTCCGTATGACAAGGAGAAAAATGTCCAGCTTTGTATGAAATGTGCTTCACGTTAGCAAGCTGAATGCTTGGTATTGATTACACTCCCCTACAATCCCTCCCCACCCAGCCACTGCGCTTCAAGGCTGAAATTAATTGAACGATGCAACACTTCTTTTCTTGAATCCTTATTTACTGTACATGCCTCCTAGAAGCCACGCAAAGTGGGCTGGCCCCTAATTCTCTAAATTGATCTCTTCCTTTGACGGAGTCTGGGAGAACGCTCACTTGTCCACATGAACACCCTCAGCTGGGTGTCCATTGTTCTCTGCTCTGGAAGGCACCATGTCTCCCCTCAGGGGCAGATTTGATGGACATATCAGCATAGCAGAGCCCTAACTTTTCCATTATGAGGCCACTAAGGGGCTCTCCTCCAGAAATACAGCCAATGTCATGGGGGAAGTATGGTCTGCATGCAGACGGACTGGGCGCCCTGCCCCCTACACCCTTGCAGTCTAGGGAACAGCACCTGGCCTTTGTCTAGCAAAACATCCTTTCTCCCTGTCTCCCTGCTAACCTCGCAGGGTGCAGTGTGCACCTAGAAGGGACCCCTCACTTTCCTCTCTTGCATTCTAGCTGCCATATCCTGAGACTGTCATCTCCCCCTCCCGTGCGAGGCACCTAGTGATTCCTGGCAGAGAGAGATGGTTTATGGCCGCGGCTCTGCTGGTTTTTCCGCAGCTCTATTTCATCCTAACTACAGTTGTTGCTGCAGTGTCAGCTGGTAGAGGGGGAGGCACGGCCTCAGGTAGTTAATCCGTAGTGAGGTCCCTGGGTGCCTGCAGCAAGGCTAATGCCTTCTCTTGCCTGGAAAAGCCGAGGGAGCAGCAGCAGACGCAGCCGCCTGCCCTGACTTGCTGAGTGACTTGAACGAGTCCCTTCCCTTCTCTGAGCCCAGCCAGTGGTGTTGGGGTTCAAGGCAGAAGTGGGTGACAGAGTTGAGTGTTCTGCACAATTGATGACTTTTTTTTTTTTTTTTTTTTAAACCAGAGCTACTTAGGTGAATAAATGCCTCTTGGTTTGACGGTCCTGTTTGTGACCACCCAGAGGCTCGCCCCCAGGGAGCCTTTCTTTCCAAAATGATGACAAGGAGGGCTCTTCTCTTCTGCCCTGAATGCCAAGAGAGGCTGTGGTTCCACTGAGTCCCTCAGAACTCTCCTTTGGGCTCAGGCATCAAAACCACCCATGGACCCCCTGCCTTAGTTGTCCCCAGGAGACATGGGGACATTACTTGGCTTAGCTACAGCTCATGGAGCCCGATGGTGACAGCCAAATGGTATCTGAGGGGCATGGTGGAAGACAAGGCAGCTGGCTCCCAGAGCAGACTGCTGTGGGAGGGGGGCCACCTAGGTGGGCTCAGAGGGCAGGATAGGCTAGAACCCACTCAAAGGAGATGTCAGGGAGGGAACAGACAGCTGGTGGGAGCTGGACCTGTGGAGCCATCATCACCTGCTCACACCTACCCTGAAATTCACCTGTCGCTAGGGTAGGGTGGAATGAGAGTGAGGATGGCTTAACCTGGCTGTAACACTAGAGGGTAAACTCCACCTGGTCGAGGACCACGTGCATCGCGTCTGCTCTCCTGCATGGAACACAGCTTCCAGCACATAGTGAGTGCTTAATAAAGGAGTGGAGCATCCTCGTTGAGGGGAGAGGTGCCGAAGCACCAGTCTGGAAGACTCTGAGGCCATGGCACCTTGGGACCAGGTTGTTGAGAGGCAATGTGGGAAGGCCATTGGCAGCCCGAGGTTCTCTCCTTGCCCGCCCTCTCCAGGGAGTTAGGGGAGCACCCAGACCGCTTAGGTCTTACTTTCTCTGGAAGCCTAGCATCTGGCATGAGGCCCAGCCCAGGCAGCATCTGAACTGTCCCCCTCTGACCCCAAAGGATCCATCAAATCCTCAGCCATCCCTGAATGCTCCGCACAGTGTGGTACCCCATAGGAGCTCCACAAGGACTCGCTGGGTGGTTGGCTGCTTGATGAAGAAGCAGCCCTTCTCTGTTGATGAAAGAGCAATTAAGCCTTTAGGAGTCTGCAGTCTAGATGGGGAGCTGTCAAGTCTCACATAAGTGGGTCTGGGAGCTGGTAAAAGGAGATTGAGGGGCTCCTAGAGAGGAGAGCCACTTTAGACCCTGACAGGAGGGAGCTGGGGGGCAGGTCCAGGTGGGGAGGACTGGGGCCTGTTTATTGCTTGGGGGAGAGAGCATGTTTAAAGCACCCACCCTCAAGCCCCGTCTGCTTAGTATGTCTTACAGGCTTGTTTTTACACTGTTTTCTTTAATGACTTTTTGCCACAGTCAAAACAACTCTCCTGTCAACTTATTACCTTAAAAATAGTTGAAAAGATGACACTTGGGGAGAAAGTGCTTAGAAAGAACAGCTCCTTTCCCTGTGTGCTCCTCTGGCTCTGCATCTGGGAAGGGCCTTGTGCTTGCAAACCTTGGTTTTAATCCTGCTCTCTCTCCAGTTTACTGTGTGACCTTGGCTAAATCACTGCACCTCCCTGAGCCCCAGATTCCTCACCTGTAAAACAAGGTTAAGGCTCACTGCTGCATGGGACCCAATTGTTTCCCATGTGTAGCTCCACACCTGTGTGCTCAGCGCATCTCCTTAGTCAGCAGCCTGGAAGACTTCCTGGAGGAGGTGGTATAGAAGAGGGTTGCCGGATAAAAGATGAAGCCAAGAGTTCAACCACTGCAGGCTGAGCTTCTGTGCGACCCCAGCAGCAGCAAGCGTGGAGCAGGGGTCGGGGTGGGAGGGGTTGAGGGGTGGGGCAGTGAGTCCATTTCCCGCATCGCTGTCTGCTTCACCATCCAGAAGTCACCCATCCCTGTACCCTACCCTCTGCTCCACATCTCTGGTGCACAGCACCCCTGCCGCCTGCACCCTCCTCCTGCAGCCCGCCTAGCTGGGGGAGGGGCGGAGCCTCGGCTCCTCCAATTTGGGAGACTTGTAATCGCTCTCTTTTGTCCATGGGTGATTAGAATGACTCCAGCTTGGAGACAAGAGTAAATTATTATTGTTAGTTTCCATTTGTGTGGCATTGCCCTTTGAGGAGACCAGCTGGTTTACTCAGGGCTGGTTAATGGGGGCACAAGGAGCTCCCTCACTTCCCGCCCGCCTGGGAAACCCAGTGTGCATGAATAGCCTGTGCTCACGGGGAAGCAGGCTCTCTGCAGTGCACGACACGGCTGCTTGTGGCTCCCAGTGGGGATCCTGGGAGCTGAAGAGCTGGGGAGAGGGGGATATGGCCTGGATGGGGTGTCAGGGTCCTGGGGTGCTGCCTGGAGAGGCCTTGCTGCTTTCACCCCCATGATTCTTACCCCTCAGCCCATCCATTGTCTGTATCCTCCCTCACCCTCCCTTTTCCGCCCTCTCCAGATACGTTCTAGTCTCCTAGACTTTGACCTGAGTCAGAATCTCCTGGAGCACTTGTCAACGCAGATCACTGGGCCCTGCTTCCAGGGTGTCTGATTCAGTGGGGGAGGAGCAGGGCCTGAGAATCTGTGTTTCTACCAGTTCCCAGGTGGTGTTGCTGCAGCTCTAAGAACTGCCTTGTCCGCTGGTTCTCCCCCTGGCTGCACCTGAGAATCACCTGGGAGCTTTTAAAGGCTCAGTTTCCAGCCCACAACCCAAGCCAGGGTCTGTTGGTCTGGGGCAGTCTTTAGGGTGGATATTTCTTTTTTTTTAAAGATTTTATTTTTTCCTTTTTCTCCCCAAAGCCCCCCGGTACATAGTTGTATATTCTTCATTGTGGGTCCTTCTAGTTGTGGCATGTGGGATGCTGCCTCAGCGTGGTTTGATGAGCAGTGCTATGTCCGCGCCCAGGATTCGAACCGATGAAACACTGGGCCTCCTGCAGCGGAGCACGAGAACTTAACCACTCGGCCACGGGGCTAGCCCCAAGGGTGGATATTTTTAAAAGACTTTCCCAGTGATCCTGACATTCAGCTGGGCTGAGAACACTGGCCAGGCCCTTTCCTGGGACTCAGGGCCCACTTTCTGGGGATCAGAGGAGCCCTTGTCCAGTTGCTGAGGGGCTCAGCTTGGAGTGGCAGTAGCAGGCCAGCCGGATGGGGACGCCTAGGGACCTACTTCCCAGTCTTGGCTTCTGATGCCAAGTCTGCCTTCCCTTCTCTTTCTTTCCTCTCCTGCAATACTCCTTTCCCCTCCCTCCCTTTCTTCCTTCTGAAACTAGTGAAGGTTCTCAGTTCAGTGGAGTGAAGTCATTGCGGGGTTTTCTTTTTCTCCCACCCCTCTCGCTCTGCGGAATCTCTTTCTTTGTCCCTTACAATGTCATGGGAAGTCCCACAACTTCTGGCCTCTTTCTGTTGCGAGCCCCTCCTCTGGTCTGGTCTGAAACACCAGTCTCAGCTGTGTCAAGGCTGTCTCTTGGAGTGGGGAATGAGGAATGGCCTTCTCACCTGCAACTCTTCCTCTTCCCGCCTGTGTCTCCTGGACCTGGAGGCACAGAGGCCTTCTTGCTTTGCTCATCTCCTGTCAGTGAAAGGGACTGATTTTGCTTCAGCTCCATAAGGCTCCTCCTTGCTGCTGTGTCGGCACCTCCCAGTGGCAGCATCGTCTGCAGTGGTGGCCTCCAAGTGGAAGGTGAGTCTGGATTCCTCAGGGGCAGTGTCCAGCTTTGCCCTGGCCCCCTCCATCCCTGAGAGTGCTCCCAGGAGGGACCACTTGAGCCTCCTTCTCCTGCCACTGGAGGTGCATGCTTCTATCTCCCTGGCTGAGCAGGTGTGGCCTCGTCTGGGCAGCAGCCACCCGGGCAGCCCATGACTCCTGTCCTGTCCTTAAGCTCTCTGCTCATGTGGTGGAGCCCTGAGGTCCTCTTCTGTACTCTTCAGGACTTGGGAGAGCCAGGAAGGGGTCAGTGGCTCCCCATCTTATTCTCAGTCCTCTAGGTCTGGTCCTTTTTCCCTGTACAGGCCTTGGTGACAATCACCAAGCAGGTAAGGCACCACTTCCTGTGTTCACACTCACCTCAAATTCCAGGGGACGTATTTTAAGCCCTTCGAAGGACTCCTCCACCCCGTGCTTCACACTTCTGCATTCAGCCAGCAGCCAGCTGGGGGTGAGGGGCCAGTGTCCTTCCTGGCAGGCATCCATGTCTCCAGGAATGGTTCTCCTGGAGGCTGTTCTTCCACTTGGCTTGGAGGAGGAGAGCACTCTCTCACCTTGGCTTCTGCTCCTCCACAGGCCAGAGGCCTCAGCAGTTCCAGTGTCTCTCCAAAAGCTCTTAGATGGAGGCGGATGAGAAGAAGGGGAGGGATATTGGTGGCAGTCCTGTGGGGAGCTGCCCAGCCCTGCTTGTGAACAGCTTTCTCAGTGTGGTGGTGTTGGTGCTCCTTTATCACCTCAGTGGGCCCAAGCTGTCAACCCCCAGACCCATTCAGCATTCATTATTTGCCTACCTGTTGTCCTCCTCTCCTTCAGGTGCTTTCTCCTTCCCGACCCTGGACAATCAGTAAGTCTGACTCTCTCTCAGGCCCAGTTCTAGATACTGGGAGGTATAGGTATACCTTTAAGGCAGATTATTAGGAATTGGGGCCAGACAGCTCTCCACTGCACTTAATGAGTGGTGGCAGAACTACCCTACTGTCAGAAATACCATCCTGTGCCCTCCAGGAGCTCCTGGTCTGACAAGTGACCAGGCTGTGATAATAGCCTGGTCATGGTAGTGGAGGCAAGTCCAGGGTTGCAGGGACACTGAACAGGGCCACCTCACCAACTTTGGGGGATTATGGAAAGCTTCCTCGCTTAGAAGAATTGGCACCTGAGTGGGATCTTGATGGATGAATAGGAGTTTGCCACTCAGATGGGAGAAGAATACTTTATATTGAGGGAATGAAGCAGGAAAGGGGGACTGATTGTTTGGGGACCTTGTGGATGTTTGGTGTGGCTGGAGCATAGAGGAGATGGCAGGATGGGGTGAGGGACAGGCAGGGACCAGGTCATGAAGGGCCTTGTAGGCAATACCAGGGGGTCAGGACCACTTCTCAGAAGCATCTCTGGGTGATCTGGGTAAGTACCCCTTCACTCTACTCCAAGGCTTCTGTTTTGAAGGGTCTGGTTGGTCACTTTCTTTGTACATGGCAGCTTTAAAGTCCCCATTGCTTGAGCGGCCACCATTCTTGAGAGGAGAAGTCTTCCGTTTTGACTGCAGCAGGGCTGAGGCCCGGCGGGTGGCGAAGAGCAGGCAGGGCAGAGGCCGAAGCCCTAACTTTGACATGCGTGCGCGGGAGGAGGCCTGCGTTTCGGGACAGTCTCTGGTTCCATTGTCTGGAGTCTTTGGCTAAATATGAGTGGCAGAAATCTTGGCTGGGAGATGAAGGATTCACAGGACTCAACTGATTTACCTAAAAGAAAAGGCGGAACAGTGATTATCTTTCAGAAATGGGACTTAGGCATGACATTTAAAAAAATGCGTTTCGGTTTCTCATGTGTTCTATGAGCACATGCAGCTTTTCAATAGGGAAAAAGCCCACGTTCATTCCACAGCTGTTTGTTTGTTGCCAGACCTTTTGAGACCCTGTGGGTCTGGTGGTCTACCAGACAGGCCGGCCCTTAACTCCTGGAGGGTGATCCCGTCTCCCCATCAGTGGGCACTGCCGGGGTCTGGGTGCACTTCCTGCACAATCTCGTTAGTCTCGACGATGACTCTTGGAGCCAGGCATAACTGACACCAACTTATGGAGGAAGAACCAGAGGCTCAGAGCAGTTAGACCACTCAGCTCAGGTCACAGTTAAGGAAGCAGCTGTACCAGCATTCAGGCCAAATGTGTTTGGCTCCAAAGCTGGGCCCTCTGATCCTGAGTCTTTTGGTCTATTGGGCACCTCTGCAGGCTCAAGGTACTGGGCCTGCACCCTTCCTTCCTCCTTGGGTAACCCTGGGGAAGTCACACTGCTGGTCTGAGCCTCAGTATCCTCACCTATCAAATGGGGGTAATTATATGTCCCTTGCAGGCTGTAGAGAGAAGCGGAGAGGATGAACAAGAGTTACTCAGGACAATGCCTGACACTAGTGGATGCTTAGCCAGTAAAAGCTTCTAGTCATAGTAGGTGGTGGTGTGAGTTGGTGTTGGATTTCTGCTTCCTGCACCTACAGAGAATCTGTTTCTCTTACCTGCTTCCAGTTCTCAGCTTTAGAAGATACAGGGGTAGCCTGAGCCCCTCTACGCAGACAGGGGATGGAATCCATATGGAAAATGTAGGGCCAATCCTGTCCTCATTCCCTGCCCCTGTCCCCCAGCTCCCCGTGGCTGTTCCCCCTCAAGCCCAGGCTGCACCCAGTCTCGAGCCAGTCCAGACATGGGCTGTCAGCACAGCAGCAGCCTCTACCCCGTTCACGGTGGTTTTAGGATTAGTTACAAAGACCAAGGCCGGGAGAGCCATGGCAGCCAGGCCTTTATGTACTTCTTCTGCTGTTAATAATTATTGTTGTTTTGGACTCCCATTTTGTGCCAGGTACTTTGCACAGGTAATTTGGACTCTCTGCTTGTGGATACGAGAGCATATTCTCGATTGCTTGTCGGCACATGAGATTGCCCTGCTGGCTCCTTTCAGAGATGACAACTGCAAGCTCTCTGCAGTCTGGAGGAGAGGAAACGCTGTTCCTGGAGGATTGCTTGAAGGCTGTGCCGTCCGCTTGTGCCGCAGGAGTGCCTGTGCTCTGCCCTGATTTCCAGTCAGGCTATCCCTTCCCTTGCTGCCTGCTCCATTCAGGGCAGAATTGCCTCATTGAGCTCCACTTTGGCGTTATGCATTGGCTTGTGCTGAAGGCAGAACCAGCCCTAATAAGCTGGTTACTGTGCCTCTTGTAGGAGAGGTGCTGCCATGGGGATTGTGGAGGGGCATTTCTCTCCCTCCTAGAACCGGGAAAAGGAGGGTTGATCATGGGAAGTTTCTTTTTATCTGGTGGAAGTGAGTCTGTATGCAAGTGTTTCTTCCTCCTTGCTTTGTCTGCAGGGAAGCACATAGCCAAGTGTATGACCCTCTCTAGGAGGTGCCCAGGACTGCAGTGTCAACACCTCTATGTGCTGACCTCACCCTTGTCAGGGATTGACCAGAGCATGCTGGTCCCTTCAGGCCACTCTTTGGGCTGTCCTTTGGGGGTCCACTTCTGCATCTGACTTAGTCCTCCCATCCCCATCAAGCAACCTTGGGAGCAGGTCTTCCTTTCCTCCCTGCAGACCTGTGCCTTCCTGGCATCCCAACAGATGTGGCTGACATTTCAGGTTTCCATGGGAACAGAGTCCGACTGTAGCCAGACAACTCACTAGAGAGGCTGGGGAGGAGTGAGCGTGTGAGTGAGTGTGTGTATGTGCGCACGTGATGCTCTAGGAGCCCAGGGTTCTGAGCAGCTTCTCCGTCTTGCACTGGCAGTGGCAGCCTCCTCTTGGTGGTAATTGGGCCTGTCTGTAGCCCCTACATCTCCATCCTTGACATAATATTGCACCAGGGTCCATCCATCTGCATAATCTTCTTAACCTGCTCCCACAAGAGAGTTTAAAAGATCTGGACTGTTGGAAAATGACCATAAAGCCTGCAAGCAGATACCTTTAGCAGCAACGCCAACATCTATCACAAGGTAACTATGAGCAGGGAGCGAGGGCGCTGGCCCGGGTCCGGGGACTGTCTGGGGCTGGGCCTGCTCTGTCTTGAAAGCAAAGGGAAGGAAGGATATAGGAAGGGAGCCTCGTGGGGGAAGAGCAGCACCTGCAGCAACAAGAGGACTTTTTCTGTACCAGACAGAGTGCTCAGCTTCTCCAAGAGGAAGGGGCCTTGCCCAGGATTGTTTGGGGACTACTGGGTCCTCTGTCCACACATTTGATGGGCTATGGTTTTCTGATACTAGAAAAAGAATTCCCAGGACTCTCCCCTTCCTACTGTGTCCTAGGTCCTAAACTCTTATCCAGACTGGCTCTGTGGCCCTGATCAATCCCCTTTTCTCTGTGACTCCATTTTCCTATCTGTAAAATGAGGGGATTGGATAAGGCCATTGGTTTCCAAACTTTGTTCTGTGGAACCCCAGGGTTCCACAGCAGGGTTAGGGACAGGGGGTAGGCAGGAGTCAGACCCCTCTCCTCACTCCAACCATGGGAGCGTTGCTTTCATGGACTTTCCTGCGGAGTTCTAAGGAAGATGAGAGGTGAAGAGCAGTTCCCTGCTACTGGAAGGGCTGGGCTCCCACGGGCCTCCAAGGCTGTTTAAGCTCTGTGGGCTTGATGCGACAATGGCTCTAGATTCAGAAAATCATATTTGATCACCCCTTTTAAGGGGTGTTTTGTAACTCACTTTCTTTTGCTGATCTCCCTTCAGGAAAATAGTTGGGTCCGTGCAGATAGGGAGTGAGACTTGAGGGAGTGTGCTGATCCAAGGGTCAGACACAGATGGAGCAAGTATAGCCCTAAAAAGCAGTGATGGGGCTGGGGGCCAGCCGACTGAAGCCTGAGCCCCAGGCCCACAGGTGGCTGGGCTTCCTCAGGAAAGCTCCTGGCAGAGGGGCTGTGGCTCAGGGGGGCTTGCTCTCCTGGTCTTGCACCAGCAGGCTGAGTTCTTCCAGGCCCCCCACCTCAACTGTCAGTCCCGACGGGGTGTCCAGCTCCCTGCCTCTGACCTGTGTGAGCCTCAGTCACCTCCTCCAGTGTCCATCAACTGCCTCAGCCATCAGGGAGCCCAGCTGCAGCCTTCCTGCTGTTGACTTCTTGCTCTCAGCCACTTGAAGACTCCTGATGATTTGTCTCTGATCCTGCTGCTGTCTCTCCGTCTTCCCCTGGGGTGAGGGCCACATGCTCTCATGATGACAAGACTTATCATCTCTGCCACCTAATTTTCTGGGCATTTCAGGCTCCAGGGCTCCCTTTGTTCCAGCTTTGGGGTCTTTGAAACTTTTGCCTGTCTGACTCTCCATCTGTGTTTCAGGTCAGGCCTTGGGGAAGGCTGAGGAAAGGCCAGGTGAGTTTGCTAATCTGATCACCCAGGACCATGGGAATGCCCATTTCCCTCGTGGCACCTGCCTGGCCAGATTTCTCTCTCTGGTCTCTGCTGGACTCCACCTAGCCTCTTTTCCTTGGCAGCAGCTCCTGGCACAGCCTGATGCTGAGGCAGCTGTTTCTGACCAGGTCAAAGGCTCAGGATGTGGCCCTTAAGAAGGAATGATGGTACGTCTCTTCCCAGGCGGCACCACCACCTCTCATACAGGGCTCGGCAGCATCTGCAGAGCTCCTGTGTTGCCTGTGACAGGCACTGGCTGTCCAAGGCTCTTCTCAAAACTTTGCCTTGGGTTAGTCGATAGTTCAGAAGCTAGGAGTGTCCCTGGTGAAAGGCTATTGGGGGGTCCTTTGCCCATGTGAAGTTCCTCCCACAGAGCCACGGTATGACCTCTTAAGGAGTTTGCCTCATTGGGATGGGGGCGGGGGAGTGTCGCATGTTATCTAGTAGTGGGATAACTTTCTGGGTGACTCTAAGCAGAGGCCCCAGATGACAGACATTTGAAAGCAAGCTGCTTGGTGGGAGCAGGCATGTGGGAGTCCAAACTCTTTTCTTACAGTGCTCCCCACGCTGCCCTGATATTTACTTTGACCTAGTCCATGACCCTCCCTTCCTACTTGAGAAAACCAGCCTGCTGAGTCCTGGAGGCCCACAAAGGGGAAGTGCCAGAGGTGCTGGAACCCAAGTCTCTGACACCCTGTGCAGTTCTCATCATGCAGCTGAAGCCACGTGTCCCTTGGCGGTTATTTGATGAGCTAACTATTCGGCTGTGGAAGTCTGACAGTTCCATGGAGGCCCAAACACACTCCTGTGAGATGTTGGGGTGCTAGAAGGAATAACTTCTTGGGAGGCAAGACCCTTGGCCTGCATCTCAGGTCTGCTAAGCCACCGTGTGATGCTGAGTGAGCAGCTTGCCCTCTCTGGGCCGTAGCACCAGAGTTGTACTGTGAGTTGTCTGACTCTGGGATCTCTCAAGGCCTCCTCAGGGACTCCTGCTCTGGGCAATGTCAAGATCTTCCCCAAGGCTCAAAGGAGAAGCTTTAGGTGGCAGACGTGAGTATGCTGAGTAGGACTGGGGCCCACGGCCCTGCGGAGGATGGTCCGCAGCAGCCCCTTCTCCTCCCTGCCGCCCTGGTGTTGGAGGCCCTGGAGCGAGCATGGCGACATCGGGCTGCCTGCTGCCCCCTGGCTGGCACAGTGGCCCACCTCTTTCCTTCTTCATCCCTCTGTTCTTCCTGGGGATCCCCTGGTGACGAATGCTCGCTGTCTCTTCTGGATGGGAAGTGGGCATGAAACATCTCCCACGGTTCATGGGCGCTGGCCCTCGGACGTGGCAGAGTCCCACCCGTTCTTGGGCCCAACCTGGGCAGGTACGCAGTGGCAGAGAGGAAGGAGTGACGGCCTGCTCTCAGGAGCACTAGTCTGGCGGGGGAGGCAGCAGTACCATTACCATGGTTGTGAATCCTCGTCCACTCACTTAACTGGCTTAGGCATGTCACCTGTCCCTCTTTCCTAGCGCTCACGGCCGCCTCTACAGCCCATCCTGGGGGGCGGGAAGGAGCCCCTCACCTCAGTTCTCCCAGGTTGTCCTTCTCCCTTCCAGATGTGGGCACAGTCCAGCGTGCCCAGACATCAGAGGGAGGACCCTCTGCTCATCACCCCCGGTCCTCAGGACCTGCCACTTGCCCTGCCTGCGTGGCCCCATCCACAGAAGGGTGCAGCCACCTTCCAGCACCATCTAGGGCACGGGCTCCTTTCTGGGGCTGCCCATGGTCCATGACCCCCATGAGGCCTGGTGGAGCCCTTGCTCTGGGCTCTTACTTGTTCCCTGGGGGCAGCACCAGGAAGCCGTGGGCAGGGCCCCTCTCCTTGAGGAACAGCTCTCATTGCTTTCCTCCCTCCAGCTTGGGGAAATCTCTTTTTGGTTTGGGGAGAAATCCTTCCCCATTCACGATTCTTCCGAGATCCCTTCCTTCCTGCTGAGAACTTGGTTCTCCCTCTTTCTTTCTCTGCAAATCCTCCATATTCTTCTAACAGATTTATACTTTGTGGAAGCAAAAGCCAGGGTGTCCTTCAGGCAACTTCTGCTTTCTGCTGTGCAGCAATCCACTTGTGAAGCAAGGATACACAGAGACCAGGGACAGGAAAAGGAAAGCAGAAAATTCAGAAAGGAGAAGGCTCCACGAGTGCGTATTTTAAAATAGTGCTCAGGTACACCATTTGGTGGAAACATACATGAACATGAGTGCCTGCGACAGGCTCACGACTAAGGTCCCCATGAAACAAATGGGCTCAGACAAGGGCTAGATTCTGCTGCGCTGGCTCAGGCCCTGGGGTGAGGACAGGGCAGGACAGGTCCTTGGCTGCATAACTGGGAGCCATCCATGATGGCAAAACAGCATTAAACCACACTTGGACCAAGAGGGATGTCTATCAGAAACATCAGTCGTGAGGTGCTATGCAGAGGGAGGGCAGCCAGGTCCTCGGCTGCAAGCAGGAAGTGGAAACCTAGCCTGAGATTCGGAAGAGGCAAAGATCTTGGGCTTGGGGAGTGGCCCTAAGTGGGGCATGGTTTTGTGGTTCAAGCTGAGGAGTTCAAACCTGGTCCTTAAGCCATAGGGAGCCATGGAAGGTTTTTGAGCAGAGGAGTGGGAGATGAGAGAACTGGAAAGGTCCTGAGTCAGTTTGAAGAGACGAGAGGAATAGATAATCACTGAGCTGGAGGGTATTTGGAAGACTTCTGGAAGGACTCATTCATTCATTCACTCAACGAATACTTATCTTGCACCTTTCACGTGCCAGGCATTGTTCCAAGGTGATGAACAAAATGAACCAAGTGTCTGTCTTTACTGTGTGTTTGAGAGAGACAGATGAAAATTAACCAGCATATCAACGTATCTACCAGGTGGTGGAACAGGCTGGAACAATACAGCAGGGCAGGGAGCCTGGGGGGGTGTTCTCTCAGCTGGGGTGTCCAGTGTTACAGAAAGTGCCCTCATGCTGCTTGTGAAAGGGGGCAAGGCAGACTTCTTTCGGGGCGGTGGTGGGGGTGGCTCCTACAATGATATTTTGTAGTAGGGGAGAGAGAGCGAGATCAACGATGAGTACAAGAAGGAGAAGTGGGACTGCAAGCCAAGCAGTAGGGTAGGGGTCAGTGGATGGAAAATTACTAAGAGGAAACCTCAGGGGTGAGGTGGGTTCAGCTAAACTGACCTAACAGGATTCTTGCTGAAGGCAGGTCAGGTGATCAGATCTCACCTGGGAGACAGTGGAGGATGGGGAAACTGATCAGATCCCAAGGGTGGGGGGTTCCCATTAAACTGACCCAGCAGGATTCCTGCTAAAATTGGACAATGCAGACATGAACGCAGAAGCCCAAAAGTCGAGGTCTAGTCGGGAAGTGAATTCAGAAGAGGCTGACTGGACTCTAGTCAAGGAGAGAATCTTGATGAGTCTCTGCTCTTGCTCACATCTCAGTGGCCCTGGAGTAGAGAATGAAGAAATCGCGGGGGTCCAGTTATCGTGAAGAGGGCATCTGCTTCATACAGCTAAAATGGATAGGGGTGCATTCCAGCCGAGAGAAATGGTGTGAGCCAAGCCTCTGAGGGGCAGTCACAGAGCTGCAACCCACCAGGCTTCCCAGCACAGAGGTTCCAGGGGCGAGCCTTGAATGATGAGGCTGGGAGGGCGGTGGTGACATTTGGGCCAAGAGCACTAAGGCCAGGCTGAGTTCTCCCTTCTTGCTTTCTGAGCCACGGCAGGAGGGGAGTGATGAAATGAGAGACCCTCAAGTCCCTGCAGAATGCTACCTTCCAAAACACGGAGAGGGTGGTCCGGGCAGGAGCCCGCGCACTGAACACCTCGGAGAGGATGGTCCGGGCAGGAGCCCACGCACTGAACACCTCAGAGAGGGCCTCCTTTGCGATTACAAGCCGAGTCTCAGGGCAGGGTCAGATCCGACAGGATCTTCTCCGTGTCAAAGGGGAGATTAGCTCTGAGCCCTAACAATGTTAGATGTGCTGCCCTCACTCAGTGGCGATGCCTCTGAGACTGTCAGCTTTATATCTGCTTCTTTTTATCAATATGGGCAAATAATTCTCTAGACATTTATCATTTTAAACTGTCACAGTCCAGTGCCTTTCCTGAGGACCAAAATCAATACTGATCTTGGTTTGAATACTTTTCTGACAAGGTTCCTATTTGTAGATTCACGAGTAGAACTAATGTGTGGTAAAGCCGTTCAGTTGGCATTTTGCAGCTCCACTGACACATTAAATATAGGCGTTCACCACGACGATTAACCTTACAACTATTAAGTAATAAAAATCCTGCATACATATTTATTAGCTGAACATCCTACTCCGGCATGATACCTTCTCCAATGAGAGGGAATCAGAGAAGGTAGAGACAGCTGCCGGAGAGACGAGCTCACTCTCTGCAGAGGCCGTCAGGAGGGCCTCAGGAGCTCCAGGCCCCGGCGGCAGGAGGAGAGCTGCTTTAGGGATGAAGGCCCAGATGGATCTGGAGCCAACAAGGGGTTGAGGTTAGTAGGAGCAGAGCTGAGGTGTTCAGAGATGGTGGACCCACCAGTGGCCCTGGGACAAGGACCCAGAGCTTCTCATTCCAGAAAGTGTCCTTTCTCTTCTTGGGCCTTAGTTTCCTCATCTGTATAATGGGGTTGAACTAGAACTGGTACCTCCTGACCTTTTTGTAATGTCATGGCACATAGAGAAGAATAAACTTTTTGCAGTATACCAGGGTCAGCAGGCAAGGCTGCTTATAGGCAGGAGAGACCAGCCTGGGGGCTCCAGATGCCCCTGGGCCTGCTCTGGCCATTTAGAAGATAAGGGGATAGACATCTCAGCCAGCTGTTAACTCACTCACCCTTGGCACAGCAGCAAGGACTGTCAAGGAGATGAGCCAGATATCCCTTTAGGGTGATGCTTGGTGACTCTAAGTGCCTCCCAGCTCATTGATGGGGACACCTATCTTTTCTGAGCCAGCATCAGGAAGGGTCCTGAGTACCTGTCTCCTTTCTGGTGCACGAGCGCATGGAGCCCAGCGCTCTGGATTTGGGCTCAGGCAGAGGCAGGGCAACTATCTACCCATGTCTACAGTCATTCTGAGTGGTTGGTGCCTGTGCCCTTCCCGTTATTAGCAATCTGCATATCCCCCCTTTGTGAGGGGGCTTCACAGTGGGACAAGTGAGGGGTTCTAGAATCAGCACTCCCAAATTCAAATATTCTTGCCAGACCCTGGGTCATTTATTTGTCCTCACCATTCAGCAATATTCATGAGCTCTGGCACAGTGGCCAGCCCCAGGAGGACAGGAGTTGTGGCACAACCACGAGCAGGACTCAGCATACCTGGAAGACAAGGATTCCTCATGCCATTGCAGCACAAGGCAGGGATGCCAGGATAGGCAAGGGGGCAGAGATCAGAGAAGGCTAACTGGAGGAAGGGACGTCTGCTGCGAAACTCACCGGACAAGCTGGGATTAGTCAAGCCAAGAGGGGAGGAGAGTGTTGCAGGAAAAGGGGCACGTGTGGGAGGGGTGCTGTAAGGGTGGTGAAGAGGGGCTCCCACTCCTCCCTCCCGGGAAGAACCCACCCTGGCACCCCGGGCCCCAGCCGCTTTGCTCTGACCTCCATAGCTGTGTCTGTGACCAAGTGTGGCAGGGATGTCCCAGGAGACAAGGGACGTGTTCTGACCACAGGCTTCGGTTTTGCCAAATCTTCCTTAGCCTGCGTGGTGCCGCCTTGTCTCCTTTCCTCATGGTCCGACCAGCACTGGGGTCTGATGGCTCGCCCAGCCTTGCCTAACTCCCTCCCCACAGTCTCTCACAAGGGGGTTTCCCTGATAAATCCCCGGCCAGCTGAATCCTGTCTCTGAGTCTGATTTCCGGAAGGCTGGTCTAACGCCAGCAGGAAGAGCTTCAGGACCTGAGGGAGTTCATTCTGGCTTCAGGGGAAAGCCTGAGGGTGGAACTGTCTGTGGTTTCCATTTTACAGAAGAGGGGACAAATGGCCAGCAAAGTTCTAGATGTAAAATGCTTGTCAACACTGCGTGGTGTGCAGAGCTGGGGGCTGGCCCAGCTGGTTGCTGAAGGGGTTAGGCATGGAGCGAGCACTTGCTGGGAACCTGAGCGTACATCTGCCATCTCATAAAACCCTCCTGGCAGATCCGAAAGGGAAGTGCTCTCATCTCCATGAACATTCGAGGAGATTGGGGCTCAGAGATGTCAAATGCTTTGGCCAGGGCACACGGACTCCGGGTCTGAGATTTGAACCCAGGTCTGTCTGACCACAAAGTGTGTCTCTGCATTTCCCAGTCCTGTGAGGTGTTTCTACACTGTCAACCAAAATCTCTCACCTTCTCTGGGCTGTAACTGCCAGGAGAACGCTTCCACTCAGACTCTGGTTACAACCCCAGGAAACATTGCATAGCTTGCTGGCTTGGGATGCAAAGCTCCTTAGAGAAAAGAGGACTCCAGAGCCCCCACGCACAGCAGCTGGAGGCCAAGGGACCTGCGGGTAACCTTTATACCACTGTGGCTTCCCTCCCCCTGCCCCACCCTCCTCCCACACTCCCCAGGGGCCCACACTGGCTTTCTCATGACCTCACAAGGGAAAAGTAAGGAGGCCTGGGTTGTGGCTGGCTCTTCCACTGCTGGGCAGCCAGGCCAACATGTGACCTGGTCACTGTCTGGGATTCTCTGAAGCATGAAAGGCCTGTCCTGGGAGGACAGCCACTGGGTGGAGGTGGGGGCAAGGGGAGGAGCTGACGTGGCGTGAAAGGAATGCAGTTCTACCTTCTCAGACAGAGGGTACTAAAGGCCCCCGGATGCTTTTCCTGGGGGTAGGGGAGCCCAGATCACTTGTTCCTGCTCCTGGGGGCCTCTCCCCATGACAGTGGGTCAGACTTGCCACTGTTAGCTGGTATATGCTAAAGTGCTCCTGGCTTTTCTCTGTTTCTATTTTCTATCTTGACAGAAAAATTGTGATTTTCACACTGTCATGAAACCAATAGGTCCCTGACATATGTTTTTGTAATCTGTGTAGCTGATTTCCTGTACTTCCGACAGTTCTATTACATCTCTGACAGTTTCATAAAATTTTTCCTCTGGGAAGTTGAAAAGGGGCACGTGCCTCTCCCCCACCGTAACTCCCCAGTCCCCCATGCTAACTCGTGTTTGGAGATGGAGGAACAGGGTGGGCGCTTTTCTTGTTCCTGCCCCTACGCTAGCTGCCAGCCACCTCCTGGGAGGGAGGCGGGTGACGTACACAACCAACAGATATGTGAGGGAGCCCTGAATGCCAAGGACACTGAAATTTGGAGAGTGGAGAGGACCCCGGGGCCAACCTGTGTTGACTCAGGAATCCACAGGGGTAAGGGTTCTTCTGTGGGCTCCAAGTCCCAGTTGAGCTGATTCCCTCTGAGCATCCTGCCCCCACCCCCGCGCACTGCACAGCACCATGCGTAGCAGGGAGAGGGGCTACCCTGCCTCACGCGCTGATGCCTGGTGAAGTACGGGCATAATGCTGGTGAGCGGGGCCAGAGCCTTGGTGGCAGCATGTGGGGTGTGTGTGTGTGTGTGTGTGTGTGTGCTGAGTTCAAGGTGTCACATCCATGCACATTCACTCCTTGCAAGACAGTGTGCCAGGCTGTGGGTTGACAGAGTTATGGCCCCTGAGCTTAAGGGATCCCCGGGGTAGGTTTGGGTGTGTAGAACGTTACTGCACCCATGGATGGAGCACCTACGTTGTGTGGCCTGCTATCAGAGAGCTCACACTGTGAACACGTGTATCCACGTGGGAATAGATGCTGGGGACACGTTTTCATCTAACTCAGCTGGTGCTAAGGGGCAATGTCTGTCTTCGGGACAACAGGGGAATGACGCAGAATCAACCGTAGAAAAGGACGCTGGTGGGCAGGAGGATGGAGGCCAATGTCACCTGAGCTGTGGGTATTGCCTGGTCACCCTGGCCCTGTCACTGCCTTGCCTGGTGGCCTTGGGCAGATTCTATTCTGTAATCTCCAAGCCTCTGACAAAAGAGGAGGAGGTACTCCATGTTCTCCTGGAGATTGGCCATGAAGCATATATAAGGTGGCCCCAAGACCTCCAAAGAGCACCCCAGGCACCGTGAAGCCTGTGCCACATCTCAGCCTGCTCTTGAGACGTTGTTTGTGGGCCTCTCAATCGACTTAGCCACTCTGATTTTCCTGTCTATGGAAAATGAGGCGTTGCCATGGCAACTGCCACATTACATGGTTCTGTACTGGCGATGCCTCTGAGATACAGAGCAGCTTCTCAAAGAGATACACTTTTCAACATGTCATGTAGAATTCTGTCCTTGTTAGGGAAAATCGCATTTCCAGCAAAATGACATGCTTCTCCCGGGCTTGCAGACCCGCGCCTCACGCCTTTCTTAAACAAAGAATTTCGTTCACTGCCTCTCTGGCCTGTGACTGGCTGCCCACCCCTCCTAAGTCCCAATCTCCTTTACATAAAATGTGACGCTGGAGAAGAGGGACTGGGTGGAGGGCTGGGCTCACCTAGCCAGGGTGGAAGTGCCCAGGGCTGGCTCTCCCCTACAGCAGAGGGACCGAGAGACCAGGTTGGGGGTGGGTGCCTTGGCCTCTGACTGAGGGATCAGCCAGCTGGGAGGGTGGCTGGCCTTGCCCTCTGATGTCCCTTGGCTTGCTTCCTAGACACTGACCTGATTTCTCAGGGTGGTATTTGGAAGAATCACGGACACCCCAGCCTTACTCCTTGGTCAGTACCACCAAAGGGCCCCAGCGAGGGGCTGAGTCCAGCGTGTAGGCCTTGTATTCAGCAGAACTGTGCCAGCTCCTTCCTTGTGTAGCGCTGTTCTAGGCACTGTGGAGAAGCCATGCATGAAGATGGGCAGTGTGCTGGGGACAATACTTGGCCTCAGCCCTACCATCCTCGGTGTCATCTTGGGTCTTATTTGTCACCTTGGGTTACTTGTCCCCTCTTGGCTTCAGATTTGCCATCTGTCCAATGAGCAGCTCAAGGTTGCATGCTCTTGGAAGAGCCTGCTCTGAGAGTCTGTCCCCTATGCTCCAGTGGGATCTCCAGGCCCCACCTCTCCTTGGAGTCCTGCCTAAAGGGTCTGGAGCCCCTCACCCAGATACCTTGACAGTTAAATTGGCCACCGGGATGTTCCAGTGCAGCCTGTGCTGACACGGGGATGAACCTCTGCTTGAGGACCTGGTTGCCTCTATTTCTGAGCTCAAATCAGGGACTTCCTCTCCTTGAAGCTCTCTCTCGTACACTGGCCCTCCCTGGAAGGGTGTGTGGACCAAGCTGTTGAGTCCTCGAAGGCAAAACCTTTAATCACTGATGCTTTGAGGTGAATCAACAAATTGGCTCAGCAAGTACTTCTTGGGGACCAGTATTAAGTGAGTTAATACGTGCAAAGTTGCTTGAAGAGTGCATGGCACGTGAGAGCGATACTTCTGGCCACACTCTGGGCCAGGTGGGTGAAGGGTGTTGGGGAAGCTGAGATGATGGGCACAGACACTATGCTCAAAGACCTCTCAGTGGGGAGGGGGCATTGGTACGCACAGTCTCAGTCCAGGTGGGAAGTGTGGTGTTCAAAGTGGCCTGGTCCTGGGCTGGGGGAGCCCCTCAGGCTGAGGGCAGCTCTTGCTTGCTGGCTGACTTCCTAGGACACTTTCATTATTTCCTGTTAGAATGGCCTAAGAACTGAGATGCTCTGCAGGAGTTAATCCCACAGCTCACATTGGCCTCTATCCAGGAAGTGAACTTGGGGAAGTTTTCTCCCTCTGCCTTCCCCAAGGCAGTCACCTTGTTCCTGGAAAGAGGTTGGCGGGAGAGGCTTTGTAAGTCCCCGGGACTCCACGTGGGTGGTGGGGGACCCCAGGCCAGCCTCCTTTCACAGGCTGGTCACCTAGGGGCTTGTCACTCCTGGACAGGCTAGTCAGCAGCTGTCTTTCTGCCAAGGGCCACAGGTAACCTCTGGAGTGGTGTGTTGGGTTGGCACCAGACATTGGAGCAATTAAGAAATTGCAAGGTTTGCATCAGACACAGAGAAATCAGCCTTTTCCCCAGTCCAAGAGGGAAGCCTTATATTAGGAATTCAGGGTCCTCTTGCCTTGAAACCAGTGATGTTCAAAGTGTGGTCCACAGAGTGCTGGTCTGCAAACTGTTAATGGTCCACAAAGAAGGAAGGAGCTCGCGTTAGTGTATAAAGCAAACACAACACTAAGCACAGGTTTAATGCAGCTGATCATCTCTCTCTCTCTATAGGATTCTGTGGTAGGACTTTCTCAATGAAGGAAGCAGTGCCTGGTTTTAGATTCTGGTGCAAGCTTGGAATCTCACTACAGACAAACCCTCTGAGTCTCTCCTTGACACCATCCATTGTGAGACAGGACCTGCCACTGTGTCGCTTCAAGCCAATATCACCTGTTTCTTGGCCTCCAGGAGCCTCTCACTGGGTCTCCCTCCATTCAGGTTTACCTTCCTGCAGTCTAATGCATCCTCCACCCTGGGAAAACAGAATGAGTTTCCCCAGTGCAACCCTGGTCATGCCACTTCCTGCTGAACACTTTCCCATGGGTCTCTATTGCTTATAGAATAGAGCCCAAGTTCCACCACGTGGTAAAAGGGGCCTGCACCCTCCAGCTCCTGTTGCCTCTCCTGCCTCCCTCTTACCAACTGTACTTTTGTCATCTGGCCACAGAATTTCTTTCAGTTCTCCAAACATACCAAGTTTTCTCTCACTTCTATGCCTTTGCCCAAGCTGTTGCTTCTGTCTGGAATGCGGTTCTCCTGTCCTTTGGCCTGGCTCACTGTGAAGTCCTCTTCCTTCTTCATCAGGGAAGTCATCCGTGAGCCTTTCCTCATCCAAGCGTCAGCAGACCACCTGGGTTTATTAGGTTGGCCTCGGCTGTACGGCAGCGGCTGCTTACTGCTCCCAGACATCCTTCCTTTCTTTCTGATCAATGGGATCTCTCCATTTGGCTAAGCTCATGGCTACGCAGAATAAATATCATTCCCAATGTCTCTTGCAGCCAGATCTAGCCATGTCACTAAATTCTAGTCAATGAGACATAAACAGAAGAGCTTCTGGGAAGCGTTTTTTAAAGGATGAGTGCATTCTTCTTCTACCTCTCCTCTTCCTTCATGACGGCTGGAATGTAAACATGATGCCTGGAGCTTGGGCAGCCATCTTTGATCCATGTGAGTGGAAGTCACATGCTAAGAATAGCAGGCAGCAAGAGAAAAGATGCTTGGCTCTCTGATGACTTTAAAGCTTCGCTATCATTCTGGACTGTTTATCTTCAGATTTCTTTCACATGAAAGAGAAATAAGCTTCTATCTTGCATAAACCACTGTGTTTGGGGGCTGTCCATTAATCACAGTCGAGTCTCATTCTAATTGATGCAGGTGCAAGTAACTGAATACCTGAAAGCAAGGAAGACTTTTTAGTTATCTCCTTAATGAGAAATCTAGAGGGGGGGCTGTTTAATGGTTGCTTCTACAGCCTTAATCACTGTCTTTGTTATTTTCTCAGCTGTTTCCTGATGGTCACAAGATGGCTTCAGTGGCTCCAGATGACACATCCTCCCACAGCAACATCCCAGGTAGATGGATGAGGCTGGCTTGGAAAGGTGAAAGAAGCACTCCTCACCCACCTGTCTTGTTCCCTTCCCAGCAGTGTCCAGGCCACCTTCCTATGGCATCTCCTTGGCCAGAACCCTAGCTGCAAGGGAGGCTGGGACAGGGAGTCTGGCTTTTCAGCCTATGTGAGTGGGAGGCAGGTAAAGATGAGTTGGGAATGGCTGGTGTCTGGATAACCCATGGTGCCTTCCACGTTGCTCCACTATGTGCTTCTGCTTTGGACCCTGCATTCAATTCTCCACCAGCTTCTCTCCAGAGCACTCTTGGTGAGGACAGCAACTGGTACCAGGGGATACTACAGTAGAGCTGTTGGGAGTGCAGTGGCTGGAGCCTGACACCTGAGTTCAGATCCTGGCTCCACTCCTCTGCTCTGGCTGAATTAACATCTCTGTACTTCGTTATTAAAAAGGGGATAATAGTTCTTACCTGCCTCAGAAGGTTGTTTGAGAATTCAATGAGTTCATATATGTGGAGCACTTAGAACACTGGTTGTCAAACTTGGCTGTGCCCTGGAATCACAAGAGTAGTTTTAAAAATTAATGGTGCCGGCCCCACCTGCAAAGAATCAGATCTAACTAGTCAGAGGAGTGGCTTGGGCTTTGGAATTTTTAAAGGCTCCCTAGTCAATTCTAATATGCAGCTAAGAACACTCCTGGCACAGAGTAAGATTCTAGTAACCTTAGCTCTGATTGGTTTGTTCATCATTGTGAGGCCCAGCATATAGTAGGCCCTCAGGAGTTGTTTGTTGAATGAATGAATGAATGAAAGTTTTGAAGCAAGACGAGGTAGTTGACGTCTTTTGGTCCAGCCCTCTGGCCTTGGGATTGCTGCTCTGCCCCTTCAGTCTGGCTTCCTTTGTAACCTCTCTGGAGGGCTCCAGGGCTGCCTGTTCCATCTTTCTCCAGGACAGACCCCCAAGGTTCTGTGATGACCAGCATCTCCTCCCTCATCCAGAGTCCACAATGAGGATGAAAAAAACCCCACGAGAGGAAGACTCGCAGAACCCACACAGAAGCTTTGTGCCTGGGCTGCCTGGTGCTTGCATCTCTCATCTGGCCAGCAGCTTTGGTCCCAGCTGCGGCGCTCCTGGGGATGCGTCATAGGCCTTAAAGGGGTCGCTGCCTGTTTTTGGGGTGCCATCCTGGCTGGGTGGTATGGATTTCCGCTGTAAACTCAGTCCATCTGGGAGAAGCCCAGGTGCCATGTTTTGAACAGCTCTGAAACTTAAAGCTCAGAAGGCTTTGAAATGCAAATATTTTGAAGGAAACATAAGGTAAACAGGAGTGCTTATTTCCCCCTGATGAAAACAATATGCTGTTTGCTCTGAAATGTAAATAGGACCTAGATCGCTCTTAAAGAAAGCCATGTCTCATATTTTTAGGTCCAGGATAATAGTATTTCTAAAAATACGTGTATCCCACAGCCTTCCTACCCGCCTGAATCCACACTCTCTTTTTGTCCCGGATGCCCCTCATTCCAGGCATTGCTATCTGCTCCTGTAACTGTTCTAAACCACCTCCCCTCCTCCCAATCTGCAGCGCCACACTTCTCCTCCTCCACCCTCATCTAATTTTTCCAATACTCTCTGAGAGCTTGGGAGTTCCTTTTGGATAGAATTGAGGGGAAAAAAATTGTAGCCAAAGGCATTTCACTGACTTGAAAGAGATTTTATGGTGCATTGAGTTCTAATCAACTTTAATAAGTATTTAATGCAGGAAGAAGACTTTGCCCCCAGCCCCGAGGCCGGCCATGCGTGCTCGCAGCCCCCTGTTGGCCATGGGAGAAAGGACTGCTGTGGGGCCCCATGGTTTGGATGGGCATGGCGAGTGACAGCTGCAGAGAAACGAATAATTAGCTATTTCAACCCCTGATAATGAGTAGCTGTATGATCCTTCTTGGAACCATTAGGAGCATCTATCTTATTGATGATCCCACCAGACAGCCGTGGGCCCTGGTGCCCAGCTCCTCTCTGATGGGTTCACACATCTCATCTGTGCACTGAAGGGCAGAGATGGGAGGTAGTCATTTCTCATCCCTCTTAGTAGTGGGGCTGGGCTTTCTGGGCTGGCAGCACCCCTGTGGCTGACCTGGAAAGCCCCGCCCCCCCCCCCCCCATGCCTCTGTACCATTCATATTGAGCAGTCTTTCTCTGCCCAGCAAAGGAGAAGACTAAACACACCCTTTGTGTGTGCCCATCCTGGGCCACATGTGCCAGGAGGTGCTGTCACCTGCAGTGTCCTTTGTTCTTCCCTCCTGATACTCACCTGGAAAGTGCTATTGTCTTCGCAATTGTATAGAAACTCGCTAAGATGGTTCAGAGCCTTATCCGAGTTCACACAGCTAGTAATGGCCAGCTCAAGGACTGGAATGCCTGTCTTTTTGGTGGGTCTTCCTGCTGCCCCATATTGTCCTATGAATGAATTCAAGGAAATAGCATCCCTTCATGGCTGAGTTTTCTCAAAGTCAATGCCCAAGCCCGGAATTGCAGACTGACTCCATTGGCCACATCTCATTCACAGATATGAATCTGTTTGACTTGCACATCTTAATAATTGGGAAATATCGCATACAATTCCAGATTTACTGAAAAATGGGAAGAATTGGGCATACTTGAAATTTGTTGTCCCACATGGCTAGATCTCAGGGCACCTGCTCTTTTTAGGCAATTTGCCACAGGCCTCACTACTCCCTTTTGTCCATATCTGGCATGATTTGTTCATTTCTATTACCTGTCTGTCCCCATAAGTGTTTGAGTTTGAGTGAGTCATTTACACCTATGATTTTCAAACCTTATTTTACCAGCACATCCCTTTTCTCAAACTATAAAGCACATGATAGGGAATATCATGGTTAAGGTTTGCTGGACTTGGGATCCCACTCACGTGGACCCCACCTTCTACCCCAGTAGTCTTTTAAAGTTTGTGGAAACCCTAGGTCCCACAGGACACAGTTTGAAAATGATTTTCATGAGAACACATAAGTGGCAACATCTCAAAGATCCACGGAACTCAACAGAAGATGCCCTATCTGGACCCAACACCTTGGATGTCAAGAACAGCAGCGTCTGAGAAGCCCTTAGAGACCATCAGAGAAGCCTCGAGAGGACAACTGACTTGCTCATGCTCACATAGAAAATGAATGTCTGAGTCAGGGCTTAAACTTGCAGTTTGGATCTGCTTGTCCTTCCTAATTTTTTTTCTAGAAGAACCTTAAGTGGGAAGCTACTGATGTGTGCCTAAACTTCTAACACCCTCAGCCTCAGCCTCGTGCCAGCACTCTATCTTCCATCCTGGACTCACAAACTTATTGGAAAATGAAGAATAACTCCCACTCATCAAGCAAATAGAATTTGTTGTTGTGGGTGGTAGCTCCTAAACTGTGGTTTGACCCAAATTTGGAGCATCTTTAAAATGCGGAGCATCTTCTTGGTATATTTACTTGACTGGTGGTAATTTAAAAATTACTTTTATGTGAAACGTGTCTACATAGACATATAAAACAGAAGAGAATGAAACATTCACCTGAGTCTTTAAAATAAAACATGAAGACTTGAAAGGGATTTAGGGGTTATAAAGTTGGCTTAGATAACATCTCCTCCTGCTCTGGGTCAGGGGTCGCAAACTTTTCCTGTAAAGGGTGAAATAGTAAATATTTTAGGCTTAGCAGGCTATACAGTCTCTGTTGCAACTACTCAGCTCTGCTATAGTAACTTGAAAGCAGCCATAGACAACATGTAAAGTAGTGGGCATTGCTGGCTGTGTTCCAATAAAACTTTATTTACAAAAACAGGTGGTGGGCTGGATTTGGCCTGGGTCAAAGATGCTGATCCTTGCTCTCAGTCTCTGTGGGCCACTCTATTGTGTCTTTAGAGGTTCCTTACTAGACAAATCTGAGAGCACTGTATGGGGTGGAGTTGGAATTTTCCAACACCAACTTGCTGACACCAACTGAGTGTCCTATAATTCAACTCAATTCTGAGACTAACTACCTGGAGCTAGCACAGGCCCCATAAGTTAAACATTTGGTCTCACAAGGCTGCCCCCAACTTCAGACACCACAAATCTCAGGTATCCCCAAGCTACCTGCCTCTGCTCAGCCAACTACAAATTCGGGATCCCATGACCTCCTCGCTCTCAATAATTTGTTAGAACGACTCCCAGAACTCAGGAGAGTGCTATACTTACAATTATCATTTTATTACAAGGATACAAGTGAACAGCCAGATGAAGAGATATATAGGGTGAGTCTCTGGTGGGGGTTGCAGGCTTCCAAGCTCTTTCCTCAAGGAATCCTGTACGCCACCCTCCCAGCACATTAGTATGTTCACCAACCTGGAGGCTGTCTGAGCTGTGTTTTCTAGTTTTTGTTTGGGGTTGCATTCAGTAGGCACAATTGGTTAAATCATTGGCTAGGTGATTGAACTCAATGTCCAGCTCCCCTTCTTCTCCCTGGAAGTTGAGATGAGGCTGAAAGTTCCAGCCTTCTAATCACATGCTTTCTGGTGTGGACAGCATCTCTCTTGAAACTATCTAAGAGCCCACTATGGGTTATCTCATTAGCATAAACTCAGGTATGAACGAAAGGTGTTTGTTATGAATAACAAAAGACGCTCCTATGATTTAGGAAATCTAAGAGTTTTTGAAGCTCTGTGCCAGGAATGCAGACAAAGACCAAATATGTTTTTTTACTATACCACGGTTGACAAATGAGTTTCACTTCATTTGTCAGCTCCAGTTGACTGGTCATGCCTATAGATCCTGAGGCTGGGTCCAAGCTCATTGGAGAAAACATCCATTGGTGATGTCTGCCACAGGTGATATAGGGGACGTCAGTGGCATGTGTGCTGTGTATTAGCCATTTCTAGAGAAGGGAAATCTCTTTATCTGCATCTGTTTTTCAAATAGCGTCTTCTTATCTTCTTGAATTTTGCCCTCTAACCTGTGATCGAGCTACATAACTGCTCAAAGGGTCTATGCTGAACTCATGCTAATTGCTGGAGGCAAAGGTGGGAGAAAAGGACCCAGTAAAGAGAATCTTATTTTCCCAACTCAATTTTAAGTTTCAGGAAAGTGGTATTCCCATCACCATGTGTGAGAACTTCAAGGTGAGGATCATGAGGCGGCCTTGCCCAGTCTAGCCTTTAATTAGGTGAAGAGTTCGGGAGGCTAGAGGTGGGGGATCACAAGGCGGTGAGAGCATATAGAGATCAACTTCCTGAGGAGGGGGCGGCCATCAGGTGCCCGAGTGACAGGCGGGATGGGGCAGGTGGAGGACAGAGGAGAGGACATGTCAGGAAGCAGGGTGTCAAGTGGGGCATGAGTGAGTGATGGAGGAGCTGTGGGGACGTAGGGCTGAGGGGCCTGGTCTGGTGCTTGACTCTGGAGGGCCTGGGGATCCAGACAGAGTGGGCAGCAGTGGGAGCCATTGTTGTCCCTGAGCAGGAGAGTGACATGGGAAATCTGTATTTTAAGCAGCCAAGCTGAGCAGGACAAAAAAGGAGGTAGAGTTCCTGTTGATAAATAAATGACAAGCAATAGGATATATTGGAGTATATGAGGAAGCCATTTGGTGTAAAACTAATTCGGCCTGAATTTATGTTTTTCCAAAAGGGCCTGACATGGCCGTTGAGCATGCATTGTATATTTGCTTTAAGCATTTACTATGTCCGAAAGACAAGAACAATGCCTTAAAGATAAGGATGTAGCTTCCCCTACGTGGGCATTTCCTTAAGGATAAGCATCTCTCCCTAATCTAAGGGTTGATTGCTGACGTGCTGCACTCACCTTGTGACCACCCACCTTGAGACCTCTGACCTGCTGTGTTCACCAAATTACTGTGCCAGGAAAGCAATCTCGTGACTGTTGTAAAAGGGACCTTCCTGTCATATGTGATACATGCTCTTTGATGGTATATAACCCTCTGTCAATGTCCGCCTCTTTGGTGCCCTTCTTTCCTTAGAGAAGGAGGGCCCCGAGCTAGTCATCAGATCTGGCTCATAATAAATTCACCCCGATTTTGATTTATAGATTGATCATGGGTCATTTGCATCGACATTTTTTGGGCAGCCTGGGCACTGCAGGAACAGGTGCACACGCTGGCCCAATGTGTAGGGAAGCTGATCAGGTGCCTTCCCACTCCCACTCTCCAAGCAGGCAACCAAGGCAAGAGAAATGGAGTCTTCTAAAAACGTGGCAGCATCTGCAGGAGTCTAGTGGTGTGAGCAAGTAGAACAGAAACTTCTAGAGGATGGAGGATGCTTAGAAGAAGGGAGATGTCCCACATGCAGTGAGCAGAGGTTTTCCAGATTTCCTTGTTGGGGCTGATACATGTGGCTGCGTGGATGAACGGTGCACCAGAACCCACTGCTGCCCCCTCTACCTGGATCCCCAGGCCCTCCAGAGTCAAGTCAAGAGAGATGGGGGAAGAAGGTTCTGGTCCATTTCTGGTTCCTGTTGTTCTGAGACCCTGCTGCATCCTGTCTTTCCTCAGTTTGGTCATCCAGTCTTCTTTTGGATTCTGTGAGTGAGTCAATCCCCTTTTGGCTTCAGTGAGTTCAAATTGGGTTTCTGTCATTGGCAACACGAGTCCTGACTGACATGCGGCTCATGAAGGGCCTTTCACGCAGGCATGGCGTATTCTCAGGGCTCATCCTGTGTGTGGGGCATACCTCATAGCTATAAGGGCATGGGTCCAGGGGCAGGGAGCACTCTGTCGGAGATTTGGGGTGCAGACAGGACCTATCTGGGTAGAATAGTTTTGTTTGAGCTTATCATGGACTCCCAGACATGTGAAGGACCCCCAGAAGTCACCTAGCTCTGTGTCTGGGCTTGGACTCATGACACCGAAAGCCAATTCTGATTCTAAGATCTCTGCCTTTACCTTGGAGGGTGAACACGAATATCTCCAGATCTCAGGGAAAGGACTTCCCGATACCTTGAGCCAGAGCAATGTCAATTGACTCTTTGTTCATGGATTAATCCCAAGTGCCAAGTACAGTGCCTGGTGCACAGGAGGCACTTCGTAAATGCCAACTGAATGAATGAATGAGTGAGTGTGCCACTCCTCTGAGCTCACACTTGTTTCAAAGCTGTGGGGAAGGAGGCAGCCTCGCAGAAGTGTCCTGACGAGTCTAGCTTCAGCACTCTGCTCCCTTCCCAAAGCTTTCTCAGTCCCCTCCATCCAGTCACCTGCACACACACCCAGGAGGAGACATACAGGAGGAGGTCAAGGCCCCATGTCCCAAGGGCAACTCCTTCCTGCCACCCAGTGAAGTCCTGCCTATCATTCAAGTCAAGCCTCTGATGACGTCCCACTCCTGCCTTCCAGTCTCTCGCTTTCTCTCTCCATCCATGAATCCGCTCCATCCACCCCGCCTCCTGTAAATGTGTATATGCAAAACTGATACTCTCTTGGCGCTCACCGTCTTAGAGGCGCTCAGCAAATGTTTGCTGAACGGATGTGGAATGAATGAGATTAAACTGATACACTTATCTTGTTCTAGGCTCAGTGAGATGATTCGCTTTTAAAGAGCTCAGTAACTCATGGGGGAGCTGACACCTCAGGGACTGGAATGAAGAATGTAGCAAAGTGCTGGAATAGATGGAGGTTCAGGGCACTGTGGGCACACAAGGGAGGGACTCCACTCAGAGGCTGGAACAGACTGCCCAAAAGGAGTGATATTTGTATGGGGGCATGAATTTGGAGGGGGTGAGTAAGAATAAGGACAAGTGGGAGAGGGAGAAATCACTCCTTCAAGTATGGATTATAATTGGATTGGGGCAACTTTAGAGAAGAACTTGCCCTGGACCAATAAGTCACCATGTCAATCCCCTGTGGTGATTGGCTTAGACTAATAGGACCCACCTATGGGGAGGATGAAATAGCCTCCCTTGAGCCACTGGGCTTTGTGGGAAGGAGAGGATACCAGGACAAGATGGAGGCTAGGAGGAATGGAGAGGGGTAAGCAATGTGGAGGGCCCACACGGGGCGAGAGGAAGATGTCCAGGAGGGCATTTCCGGCTGAAGGAACAGTCTTTGCCAAGTTGTGATGATGAAGGGGCATTGTGTGTTTGGGGGATGGCAGGAGCCTGGTGGGTGGAGGCAGCTGGAGAAGGGACTGTGAGCCAGCTGCCTGGTGGCAGAGCCTTGAATGCCATGTTGAGGAATGGGCTTTTCCCAGAAGTGTGGGTTTCTGTTAACAGGAGAAGGGGAATGGGAAGCGTGCATGGCAGGCCCATACCATCCCCCCTCGATTCACTCCATGATGCTATTCCTGGAATCACCATCTGTGCTGGATTGGGTTTTGTCGGCTTGGCCAAGGAAGGGACCTGCATTTCCCAGAATCCTCTTCTTTGCAGTATTCTGAGTTAGGGTCAGCCAAAAGTAGAATTGTATGAGATTTGGAAGGGGCGAAGAAGAATTCATCATTCCCAGAAGGTTGTGGTGATCAGGCATGATGACAGACAGACCCAGAGGTGACCAGTAGGCTCCAGTTTCCAGTTCATTTGTCTGACTCCTGGCCTTGCCAACTGGACCAGTGGTGGCCACAAGCCATCCACAAAGTGCTGGACAGCAGATCCCCCCAGAGGCGGCAGCCTCCACAGAACTCTCCCTGAGCTCCCCCTTCAGTGGCCAGAGGCACCAGGGTTTCCTGCAGGAGCCCAGCTGCCACCTGTGCCAGTGCCTCGGGCGTTTGGACTCTTCCTCCGGCTGTCTTCCAGACTTCCACCTGTCCAGTCCCCCCCAACTGGGGATGCTCCTCTGTGAAGTGGGGCTAAGAATAGGACTGTGCAGAATGTTGCAGGATCCTACGAGTTAGGACCTTGCCCAGCACATAGTAGGGGCCATGAAGTGTGAGCAGTTGTTGTGAGCACCCCCTTGTGCCCTTTTCTAGGCGCTGGCAGGGTGTCTGCACAGATGTTCATTCATCTCACTGCCTCCAATCCTGTGAGAATGGTACTGCAATTAACCCCGTTTACAGAGCCACAGAGAGGCTATTAGTTTGGAACATATGAAATTGCTGGTTTTGTAGGTAAAACATAGTTCTGCATCAGTGAATGCATGGGGCTCACAGCTAGTACGACTGCAAGTCTCAAGCTGGGCAACTCGCCCAAGCTATGCAGCCTGCATGTTTGCTGAGCGCCTACGTGTGCCAGAGAGACCGTGCACCCTCCGTCATAGCACTTGCAGGCTCACAGCAGGGCTGTTTATGCTACAGATGCTGTGTGCAAGTGGAAGAGGGAGCCAGGGACTATTTCAAATACCTTTCCCCAACACCTTAGCTCACTCCTTCAGTATCCAGCATAGACACTCCCTCCTCCATGAAGCCTTCTTAACTGCCCCAGCAGAGGAAGCAACCTGTGTAAAGCCAAAGAAGCAGGAAAGGGCCCTGCTTATTGGGGGACAGTGGGAAATCTGTGTGGCTGGAGAGTTGGATGCAGTTGTGGCAGAGGCTGGAAAGGGATCTGAACAGCGAGGGATAGACCTCAGAGGCTGCGGGGAGCTGGGCTCCATTGTTGTCATGAGAAGAAGGTGCCAGGCTGGCTCTGCTTATCCCTGCAGTGTCCCTGGACCTGCTCTCTTTGTCTTTGCCTGCTCACAGGCTTACTGGGAGGGCACCCCTTGCTGAGGGCTCACCACGGGCCCCTGAAAGAGTCCATCTTGCAGGAGGCAGGAAAGTTCCGGAGCCTGGTTGGCATCATGGCAACAACCTCCCAGCTTACACCCACAGGTTCTGTAAGGGGGTCTCAGGCAGCCCCGCCTCCTGCTTCTGCTGTCCTGAGCCTGTGCCCATGGCTTTGTTCCTGCAAATGTCATCTCAGCCCAGGCCCAATGCTGCCTGACTAGGCTTCCTTTTCCTTTTGGTTCTCAAGACACCCACACTGCCCTTGGCATGTCTTCCAGATCCCTGCATCTGTCCTGTGCACCTACGTCAGGGCAGCTCCCTCTTGTCTGGGGTTGGGGATTGACAGCAGGTACTAGAAGCAGACTCTCCCTGGGGGCTGGCCCAGGACTGTCTGGAGAACTGGGGGCCACCAGGATGCTCCTTCTCCTTCCATGTGCTTATGAGCTTGAACTCTGAGGCTAGGCTGCCTGGTAGGAGTCCCACTCTGCCCCCTCCTAACCAGTTTGCCCTCTGAAAATGGGCTTCCAGAGAGCACTACCTCGGAGGCAGGGTGCACCAGGAAACACTTGACAGCCGGCTCCTCAGGTATAGTTTCAACCTGTAGGTTGGCACTTTGTTTACGTTAATGAGTAAAGGGAAAGTGAGGCAACGAAGGATATACATACAAGCTTCACTCATTCTTGGAAGGCCTGAGTGACCTCTTCGTTGAATCGGATGATCAGCTTTGAATATAGAAAAATATTTTCCTTTTTTTTGAGTGTTATTCACAAGGTAACAGCTGCAAACTCAGGCACACCTTTAAGTTTCATTTGCATGATTAATGTTTTCTCCATTACTTTCTTAAGCACAGGAAATCAAACAAAAAAATGAATCAAGCCCTGATTTGTAGCCTTTGACGATTTCCGTGTAATGTCACCAAAAGCAGACTTGGGAAGAGATGCTCCAATAGCCACCATCATACAGTATTTCCACCACACACACAGATATAATAGATGTGAATAAGCTCAAAAAGCATAGGTAACAATAAAGTGCAGTAAGATAGTTGGGAAGTGAGGAGTTTTGAGGGTTTTTTTTGTTTCCAATAGAATTTATTTATGAATTAATTTAATTTAACTTTTTTAATAACAGCCGTATTTAACACCCATCCTGTAAAATTCCTGAAAACTTAACAACTGATTCATGTCATATGAGCTGGCTCTAGTATGCCACGTGGGGTTATTGTGGGGAATAAATAATTTAATGTTTTCAAAATGCTCAGAAGACCCTGGCATACAGTAAGCACTCAATACATGTTAGCTGATCTCCTTCTTATTTATTATTGCTATTCTCAATGGGAACTTTTGGACCAGAAGTGCAGGGCAGGGGTTAGGTGTCTTTTCTGCCCTAGGACAGGAGCCTGCTTTTGTCCAGTCCTTTGTCCCCTGTGCACCTAGCACAGGGCATGGCATGGAGAAGGGTCTGGGCAAATGCTCGCTGAGCTGATATGTGAGATGGATGGAGTGATCATTTCACCTTGGCCGACTCGAGGCCATCCCTGGATCCTTCCTGGCATCACGAGCTGCCGATGCTGTCAGGTGGGGCCACTAGCCTTCCCTAGGCTTGTCTGGAAAATCCCACAAGAAGTTGTGCATGTGGGGAGCCCCAGTTCTCAGGTACTGACCTGAGAAAGGAGGCGGACATTCTCCTCGGCTCCCTGCCTGCTCCCTGCCCGTTAAGGAGACCTGGGATGTTACAAGGTTCGCTGAAGCCCTGCAATGTTGGGACTGGAGTAGTTGCAGAAAGAGTGGCTCAGTTTCCATCTCTCCCTGCTGAGGCCAACAATGGGCCAGCTCTGTACAGGGAAAGCCACATACCATGGGCCCTAACTCCTGCCCAAATCCTGCAGGGTGCGGCACGCGTGAGGAGGGAGGAGCAAAGAGGTTTGCTTGAATGCTTGTTCTTTTACCCACATTTATTGAGCATGGACCATGGGCCAGGACTGTGCTGGCTCCTGGGGGCACAGACAGAACTCCACGGCCTTTGCTCTCAGGGAGTCTACATTA
This sequence comes from Equus przewalskii, assembly GCF_037783145.1. NCBI lineage: Eukaryota > Metazoa > Chordata > Mammalia > Perissodactyla > Equidae > Equus > Equus przewalskii. The sequence goes on from NC_091831.1 coordinate 65,669,645, forward strand.
CAGTGAAAGGAGACAAGCGCACAGTGGAAGGGCCCTCCGTAGGTGCTGTATGGAACACCCCTTACCCAGTCCCGCCTGCAAGGGGGGCTGGGGGGGCTGTTGCTCGTGGTGGGGAAGGGTTGGGAAAGGCTCTGTGGAGGGGCACTTCTTGGTCTGTGGGCTACCAGGTGAGCAGGTGCTCCTCAGGTGGTTACGGGACAGACGGAATTGTGCTGCAGGCAGGAGGGCAGCATGGACAGAGGCCGGGGCGGTGGAGGGACTAGGTGGTGGCTAATGTGCGGGGTGGAAGGGCACCGCCAGGCTTTGTGGAGGTGCTGGGTAGTAATACCAGTGAAGGGTTTGCCCTTAAAGGAGCAGTTCATGAAGAGACAGAAAATGAATGGGTCAGAAGGTAAAGGAATACAAGACAATGAGGCCTCCCCCAGAGCAGAGCCTAGACAAGGACTTGGGTGCAGGTAGTTGATTTGCAAAGTGGTCCAGAAAGCTGAAGTGAGGGAGCAAAGAGAGAGACTGCGAAGAACATACCTTAGAAATCTCCCTCCCAAGGATGGAGCTTTCGTCCACCAGCTCCCGTTTTCCATGGGTTGATGGTTGCCCCTGGGGGTGTTGACTCCTCCATGTTTTGGTTGTGCCTGCATTTGAGTGGAGGGGCCTGGCTTCTGAGGACACCCTGAGGCGGGGAGGTGGAGAGTGACCTCAGCACAGTGGAGATGAAACACAGGCAGCAGGTACACAACTGCCCTCCTCTGTTGCCCTGAAATTAGGAGGACCAAGGGGATGTGACATGGAGCACACAAAGCATTTGCTAAAGGAGTCAGGAAAGAGTGAGTTTCAAGAATGAGGAGCTGGTCAGCAGAGTCACTGGCTACGGTGAGGTCCAGGATGAACAGGTCCAACGAGTGCCCATTGGATTTGCATTAGGACCCCTGGTGATGCTTGCGTCGGAGAGGTGGGGACAGAGCCGGGTTGCACTAGGGTGAGAAATGAGAAGACAGTGAAGAAGCAGAGACAATGGTGTCAACGAGTTTTTCCCTGGACCGCTAGCTATGAAAGAAGGGAAAGGAATATGGCAATAGCTGGAGGTGCAGAATTCAGGGAGAACCCACTGAAGGGTGAGGCTGTTCACTGCCCTGACAGTGAACTTGAAGAGCTTCAGGGTTTTCACTCCAAGTTTTCTTTCCTTCAGACGTTGTTTTTGTTGGTTTGCCTTGGCTGGGACTGTCAGGATGAAAGAGAAGCTGCTGTCCTTTGTTAGAGACGGCTTGGGACTGTGGGGTAAGTGCTGGAGTCACACAGACCTGCTGTAGAATCCTGGCTCTACAGGTATGAGCCATGGTGTGATCTGGAGCAAGTACTCAACCTCTTGGAGCCTCAGTGTTGTCATCTGTAAAATGGGGATAACAATACTTCTCTGGCAAAGCAATTGTAGGTTTGATAACAGGTTTGAGGAAGGGTCTGACACCCCTCAGCATTGTCTGAGATGTGGCATGGTAGGTAAAGGCACGTACCCTTAAGCCAGATATCTGGGTTCAGGTCCTGGCTCAGCCCCATCCAGGGGTAATGCACTTGGCTACAGTGTCAGCGAGAGTAGGGGCATGATCAGATGTGAGGCTGGAGAGGTCAATGCCACTAGATGACTGAGGGCTTCAGAGGCCAGAACTTGATCCATCCTGTGCTCTAGGCCTCAGGTCATTCCCTTGTCCTCAGTGGCTTGGTTTCTCCACCTCTACCAGAAGAGGGTGAACTGAATCGCAGTGGCAAATGCCTGGCTCTGGTACTGAAACTCCCTGTCCCTAGCAACCTTTGGGAATGGACCTGACACTCTTTTTGGTGGACCTTGGACATCCTCTCATTCATAATCTTCTCAACATGCGTTCCAGGTGAATCTTGCAATTTATCAAACTGGCCCCAGGAGATTGTCATCTAGGACTAGAAGAGCTCTTGAGATGCTCATGTCCTTAGACCTGGACAAGCCTGGCTCCTGCCCACACCCCATGCTTTGCAGTTTAGTGCCTTCCTCGAAGTTTCCAGAAAATGTATAGCTGGTCCTGGTCCCAACCTCTCTGCTTGGGGCCCTCTCCCTGCACGTCAGCTGGGTCAGGTAAGCTGCAGGACTCATGCCTATAAGGCTGACTGGGGCCCAGTTCCTGGGGGGCAATCTATTGAGCAGAATATCTATTTGGCCAGCATGGTATTTCCTTTCTTTTCTAAATGGCACTGCTTTTAAGATACAGTTCACATACCATACAATCACCTATTTAAAGTGTATAATTCAATGGTTTTTAGTATATTCATCATTGTGCAACCATCACCACAATCAGTTTTAGAACATTTTCATCACCGAAATGAAACTCTACTCTTTAGCCATCACTCCCTGATCTCCCCTGTCTCCCCCATCCCTAGGCACCCACTAATCTATATTCTTTCTCTATAGAGTTCCTTCTTCTAGATATTTCATATGAATGGAGTCATATAATATCTAGTCTTTTGTGACTGTCTTTTCACTTAGCATAACTTCTTCAAGGTTCATCATGTGGTAGCATGCATTAGTACTTCGTTCCTTTTTATGGCTGAACAATATACCACTGTAGGGAAATATCACATTTTGTTTATCCGTTAGTCCATAGATAGACCTTTGGGTTGTTTCCAGCTTTTGGCTAGTATGAACAATGTTGCTATGAAAATTTGTGTACAAGCTTTTGTGTGAACATATGCTTTGATTTCTCTTGGGTCTACACCCCGGACTGGAATTGCTGGGTTATATGGTAACTCTATGTTTAATTGGTTGAGGAATTGTCAGACTTTTTTGCAAAGTGGCAATTTGGAAAATGTACCATTTTCTATTCCTGACGGCAGGATATTAGGGTTCTAATTTTCTACATCCTCACCAACACTTGTTACTATCTGACTTTTTTATTCTATCCACTCTAGAGGGTACGAAGAGGTGTCTCCTTGTAGTTTTGATCTACAATTCCCTAATGGCTAATTATGTTGAGCATCTTTTCATGAACCTATTGGCCATTTGTATGTCTTCTTTGGAGGGATGTCTATTCAGATCCTTTGCCCATTTTTAATTGGATTATTTTTCATTTTATTATCAAATTGTGAGAGTTCTTTATGTATATGATATAAGCCCCTTATCAGATATATGATTTGCAAACATTTCCTCCCATTCTGTGGGTTGTCTTTTCACTTTCTTGATGGTATCCTTTAAAACAGAAAAAGTTTTAAATTTTGATGGAATCCAATTTTCCTATTTTTTCTGTTGCTGTACTTTTAGGGTCACATCTAAGAAAACCATTGTCCATTTTGAGATCAGGAAAACCTATCCCGATGTTTTCTTATAAGAGTTTTATAGTCTTAGCTCTTACATTTGGGTTTTTGGCCCACTTTTAGTTAATTTTTGTATATGGTGTGAGATAGGAATCCAATTTTGTTCTTCTGCTTGTTGTCCAAACACCATTTTGTTGAAAACACTATTCTTTCTTTATTGAATTATTTTGGAATGCTGTTGAAAATGAATTGACTGTAAATGTGAGGGTTTATCTCTGGATTCTCAAATCTGTTTCATTAATTTGTGTGTATATCCTTCAACTAGTACAAGACTGTCTTGATTACTGTAATTTTTAAGTAAGTTTTGAAATCGGAAAGTATGAATCCTCTGAATTTGTTCTTTTTAAAGGTTGTTTTGGCTATTCTGGGTCCTTTGAATTTCCATGTGAATTTTAGGATCAGCTTGTCCGTTTCTGCAAAGAAGCTAGTTGGGATTTTGATAAGAATTACGTTGAATGTGTAGATCACTTTGAGGAGTGTTTCCATCTTAACAATATTAGCTCTTCTGATCCACTAGCATGTGATGTCTTTCCATTTACAGCTGTCCCCCCTTATCCAGGGGCGATACATTCTAAGACCCCCAGTGGATGCCTGAAACTGCAGATAGTACTGAACGCTATATATACTATGCATTTTCCTATACACACATACCACTGATAAAGTTTAATTTATAAATTAGGCACAGTAAGAGATTAACAACAATAACTAATAATGAAGCAGAACAATGATAACAATATATATAATAAAAGTTATGTGAATGTGGTCTCTCTCTCTCAAAATATCTTACTGTACTGTACTCACCCTTCTTCTTGTGACGATGTGAGATAATACAGTGCCCACGTGATGAGATGAAGTGAGGTGAATGGCATAAGCACTGTGACCTAGTGTTATTTTCAGAGCACAGTTGGTGGCAGGTAACTGAAACCGTGGAAGGTAAACCTGTGTATATACTTTAAGGGGGGACTACTGTATTTAGAGCTTTAATTTCCTTCAACAATGTTTTGTAGTTTTCAGAGTATAAGTCTTGCACTTCTTTTGTTAAATGTATTCCTAAGTATTCTTTTTGACACTGTCGCAAATGGAATTGTTTTCCTAGTTTCATCGTCAATTGTTCATTACATGACATTTGTTTTGTGGGATTGCATGAGATCGGGTCACCAGAATGGCACCGACACCCTGATTTTGAATGACTGAAATTGTTTATGTAGACAAGGACTTCCCTAAAAAGATCTGCCTTGCACACACTAGGGGCATCCCAGCTCCTTCTAATTCTGAGATGTTATTGTATTACAACAGTTCATTTATTTATTCATTCGTTGACGTATAAGTTGAGGGCCCCCATGGGCCAGGCACTGCTCTGGGAGTGACGGGTACACAGGGGGACATGGGAAAGTGTCTGCCCTTATGGAGCTTGTGTTCTCGTGAGGAAGACAGACAATAAACTAGCTAGCTAACTAAATACTTACAATTTCAGGCAATCACTTTGATAGAAAATGCATTGACCTTAGAATAGAGAGTTGAGGGGCACAAAGGCATATGTAATGGGGGAGTGAGGCAGGCCTCTCTAAGTAGGTGACTTGGGGACAGAGTGAAGTGTTGGGTGAGCGAGTGGAGAACCAGAGGAGGAGAAAGCAGGACAAGGCCACAGGTGGGAATGTGTTCTGGGGGGTTGGGGAACCGCAGAGAGGCCAGTGTGGCTGGAGTGGAAGAAGGGAGCTGAGAGTGGCAGAAAAGCCAAAGAGCAGGGATGAAGCCAAGCCACAGGGCTGGGTGGGCACAGAAAGAGCTGTGGCTTTCATCCTGAGTGTGATGCAAAGTCTCTTGAGGGCTTTGAGTGAGGGAATTAAAAGGTTATTGAGAGCTGGAGGAGTAAAGGAAGGTGACTTGAAAGTCAAGAAGTTGAGTAGGATTCTACAGAGAGAATCTGCACAAACAGAGACTCAGGAAAAGGCAAGCCAGGTAGGGGAGCAGCAGGAGAAAGGTGTCGGGCGGGGGCTCACCTTGACTGGGGCACATGTGTGTGTTGTGGAGCAAGACAAAAGAGAGGGAGCCTGTTCCAGGGATGGCTGGCTTGCTCTCTGATTATATCATGGTCTATCCCGAAGGCAGCATCAGCTTTAGCCCAGAGTAGAAATCTTGGGAATGCTAGGATCCACCTCGGTTCTGATGTTGACTTGCTACGTGATTTGGGCAAGTCACCTCCCTTCAGTGGGGCTTGATGCTGTCCCCTCTACAATGGAGATCTTAGAGCAAGAACGGCTTGAAGTATGTTGGCCCTGTGATTTATATCTTTGGGGATTGCTCGCTGCACCAAACCCCAGGAGAGAACCCTTGTTGAAAGAGAGGTACTTCCTTCTGTTAACCAACCTGGTCTATGGATGTCCTGAGCTGAGATGCTTCCTGCCCAGAGGTTTGGCAGGAATGGACTAGAGTGTTGCTATAATATATTTCTCCCTTTCACTGCTGCCTATTTTCATTGCCTGTGGCTGGTTTGTAGATGTCCCAGCTTGTAAGAGGCTGATTGGCTGGAATTATGACTAGCCCAACATCATTGGTTTGCAAAGGAAATGGGTAGGGCCCAGAGAGTGTATGACTCCTTCCTTAGGTCACACAGTAAATTGGAGGCAGAATAGAAACAAAGTTCCTGACTCCTAGACCCACAGTCTTTTCACTATATCCCACTGCCTTGGTGAGTTGGGACCCAGTGAGGACCAGGAGAAAGTATTAACATGAAGCAGAGAGAAGAATTTGTGTGACTCTTTGTTAGATGGTGGGAGGAACAAGAAATGAGTGTTCCAGTGGCAGTCACACTTCCACCAGATGAGGACACATCAGCATAGAGGCACAGACCCTTAGCAGGGCTGGGATCCAGTTGTGTCAGCCCTAGGACCAGCAGCAGAGTCTGCAGGAAAATTCTGGGGAGCTAGCCTCAGAGTGCTTGCTGTGTCTTGCCTCTGTACCTGTCATTCCCTTCAGCTGCACGATCTTGACAGTGTCCTTGTCTGCCCAGAAACCTTTCCTTTGCTCATTCATAGTCTGGATGGGGCTAGGTTGAGGGCAGCCTCTCCCTTGGTCTGCTCTGTTCAGACTCTGGGGGACCTTGTAGATGATGAAACTGTGAAAATGAGGTGCCATCACTTTGGTCACCACTTTGGGAATATAATATTAGGGCACTTGGGAGATGGACTGGCCCAGCACCCAGGAGACAGGAGCTTCCTCCTTGCCAAATGTGGTACCTGCTGGCCCTGAAAAGCATCTACCACTTTCCAGAGCATTTACCCCTTCCTTACCCTCCTCATGGCCCAGCCAGCCTCCCTGGCCAACTAGGGTGCGGTGGCTACCACCTTTGCCCTGACCTCAAGCCTGCTCTCTGCTAATCACTGCCCCTCAACTCCTCCTGGGCTCCATGGTGGCCATGTGCTCCAAGCCAGGCCAATCAGATCCCTTCCCAGAATTTTTGCTACTCAAGCTGATCCAGAAGAACTTTTTATCCTTTTTTGTACCAATTTGTTTAGATATAAGCCAGAGTGCCTGTGGCCAGTATTTCATCTTCCCCAAAACCTGAAACTGGAAGAATAAAGTCAAAACTCAGAGAAACACATGTGGAGGATGGAGAGAGAGCAGTCTGGGGCGTTTGAGTGCCTGGATCCCACTGTTCCTGAGGCCAAACCTCTCTTTTTTGAGAAAGCTGGTTCATTTGAGTTTTTCTGGCAGCTGAAGGAGCTCTGACTCATCTGTGGGGCTGATAACCCCTGCTTGGCTTCCTTGTGGATTGTGAGAATCCAATGATCTGCCTGTGGTCCCCAGCCAGCCAGTGGCAGATCTTTGAGAAGGTTCACCCCAGCCCTGACTCTTGTCTGGTAGCCTTTCCACCCACCATGTGGAAGAATGGGTGGAGACACATAATTGCTGGGGCTTGACACACATAGTAACTCTATTTTAGGATAAAACAAAGAAATAAAACTATTTTAGAGATTCAAGAACCAAGGCCATATTAACTTGGCTCCTTTAGGCTGTGGGGAGGCAATATTTAAGCTCAAATGGCCGGTTGGACAAGATGGGTCCCACCCCTGGCCAGCCCCTGGCCCAGCCTCAAGTACTTGGACTCCCCTCTTGGCCAGGCCCTGAAATACCTTGCCCTGATCTCTGGGCCAAACTGATGTCCTGGGATCCAGTCCACAGTCTCAGTCCTGGACATCTCTCTGAGGATTCAGGGTTGGCCAGGGCTGCGTGTGATAAGAATCACTGAAGTTTGGTGCCTGGAGGAATCTTTGAGACCCAGAGTGGGAACAAGTGCATAAGACGGAGACACTTGGCCAGGATCCCACAGCCATGCAGCTGCTGTGTGCTGGCCACGGCAAGACACGAGGACACCTGGGCTCAGGAGCTCCCTTGCTGTTCCTTGCAGCCACACTGTTTCCTGCTGCTCCATCAGTGTCCCCAGCAGGTGACCTTGGACAGAGTCCTAGAGCCAAACTGTGTCCCAGGATCAGACCTTCAGGACAGGGGAGCTCAATAGGTCTGACGGATGCTCAGTGGCATCTTATCCAAGTGTATTTACAAATATAAAAGGGTTAGCCTCGGGGACATGCATTTTTGTGGGAGATTCTGGAACTTGTCTCTTGCATTTTTGAATATTTATACTCTGCCTCCTGAGCTCAGCTGTAAAACCCAGGTCTGTCTTTTCTCCTAGACTGTTTTTGCTTGTGGATACAAAATTTGCTTCGAAGAAATAATATATGAATGGCCCATGCAGTAAATTCCCCCCAGGACTGAAGGAACAAACAATAGGTTTTTTAATAGACCCTGTGCTGGGCCATGCTTCGTGAGGGTCCGGTCACTAGTCCAAGTGACTGGCCAAGGATGAAAAGGTCACCCCCACTCTCCCTCCATCACTCCTCCATTCTGTTGGCCTCAGAATGGAGGGAAGCTGTGGCCTGCCCCTGCATTCCCTGTTCTCCAACACCAAGCACCATGTCTGTACCTTTCCCCTCGCTGGGGACACTCTCTGCAATGTGTCCTCCTCCGTTTCTCATGCCTAAAGCCTGGCTCTCTGTGAGGTCTTCGGCCAGAAGTGGTGTCTCTCTAGAGGTTTTTAAAATAAGACATGGCCCATATGAAGCTCCCAAACAGGAGTATAGAAGGAAAGGGGGAGGGGGACAGAGCATAGCGCTTGGATTTATAATCCTGACTTGGCCAGGTATCCACTGAGCCAAGTGGCTCCACGTCCTCGGCTCCCTTATCTGTTGCAAGGGGCCGACCTCTTAGCCCTGGTTTGTTAGGAGGGCTAGATGCCAGGGGTAAGGGATCGAGGTGGTGTGCAAAAGCTCTGGGCACAGAGCAGTTGATGGAGAAGCCAGGGCATGATGCATTGGGCCCCCACTGGCACTTCTTGCAGAAGGAGTGCAGGAGAGACAGAGCCAGAGAGAGGTGAGCTGTCACTAGAGCCGTGATGGGTGGGATGGCGACTGAGGATTTCATGAGGTGATGTGTTGGGGGCCTCCAACTCCCTATGCCAATACCAGGACTGGAACTGTTTGTGAAGAGCAACTTGTCCCTAGTGAGCATCTGCTTTGCTTCTCTCAGCACCAGCCCCTCAGGAAGTTCCCAGCAGACTGTCTGTGTGTGCAACAGAGCAATGCCTTCCCAGCTTGGCTGCAAACAGCTTCCAGCAGGGGACTCTTGTTCTGAACCCTAAAATGGGGGGCTTCATTTAGGTGCTTTAGTTAGCCCTCTCAGTAGGGGATAGGAGGGGACAGAGGTGAATGGGGGACGATGGTGGAGTGGGCTGGGGTGCAAGGTGGAGGAGGCACAACCAGTCCAGGGATTCCTGGATGCTGCGGCAGACAGTGCAAGACGAGCCTGCATCTGTCCGCACAGGTCTCTGAGGAGCCTCGCTTGTCAGTCTGCAGGCTGGCTTGGCGTCTTATTTCTCAATCAGTGTCCCTGGCACCAGTGAGCAGGGCCAGTGGTGGGTGCGGCTGCTGAGATGAGCAGCCCGATCACTAAGGTCATGTTGCTTCAAGAAAGGAAGGTTACAATCCCTGTGATGTGGAGACTGAACGGGCAGTGGGGTCCTTTTCTCTCACTCATTTGTGTGCTCACGCGTGCTCAACGAGCATCTACTCCCTGCTAGGCTCTGGGTCAGCGCTGGAGGTGCTGGGAGTGGAGAACAGGAAACCCTGGCCCTTCCTCTCCTGTCCTGTCTTCCAGGCCCTGCCGGGTTGCTCACCTGTATCCCAGCCAAGCAGAGTGAGCCCCACGAGGAATCAGGCTGGCCTTGGAGCCAGACCTCCTGGCTCTGCTCTTAGCTCTGCCACATCCTTGCTTGGTGTGGGCAAGAAACTTTCTCTCTCTGGGCCTCCGTGTTCTCATCTGTAAAATGGGAATAATGGTACCTACCTTAGGCAGTTGTCATGAAGTTTAATAGGTTAACGAGTATAAACAGCTTGGAGCAAGGCTTGGAACCTAGCAAATAAATAAATAGCATTGTTGTATTTTTAGTCCATTCTCCACAATGTACTCTTTCCCTCTTTCTGGAAGATGGTCCGATTGTGGTAAAATCGTTCAAAGATTTCCCTTGGTTTAAAGTCCCGGCTTCCCTGTGGCCTGCAGCCCCCTGATCTCTGTCCCCACCCCCATCCCATTGCCCAGCTGCACGCCTGCGCCCACGCCATGCCACGCCTCCCCTCCCTGCCTCACAGCCTTCCACGGGGCCTGCCATTTCCTAATCTTGTCATACTTTCTCAGCCCCTGCTCCATCCGGGGTATCTTTCCTCTCCCCTCCTTACCTCCCTGGAGACCTGTATGGGTTCTTCAAGAGGAGGGTCGGGTCTGTGTTTGAATAGAGAAGCCTTCCCCAATCTCTCCTTCCCTAATCAAAGCCAGCCTCTTCCTTGACTATACCCCACTGACTGTCCACGCCAGGGCTACTGTGCTAAGCAGTAACCGTCTGAGCAAGCGTGTGCCTTCCATCAAACTGTGTGTCCCCTAGGCTTCCTCTCTGGGCTGGTACCAGTAGGCCCTCAGTCAAGTGTTGTTGAATGAATGAATAAACAAGGTGCTTGATAAACACTTGTTAGATTAGAATGGAGAAACTAATGAACTCATTTTGTCTTCACAACCACCCCTCAAGCAGATGGGGAGGTACTCAAAGCCGGCTGGGACAGACCTGCTGCCTTGCCAGTGTAGGTGACAGCTGGCTGTCTCCAGGGTAAAGCTGCAAGTAAGGCCCAGAGCCATCTGATTCCTGGGACAGTGCTCGTTCCCCTCCCCCATTGGTGCAAGTTCCTTTGCCTGGGAAGAAAAGGTTGGTGGGCATGAGGGACTTCATTTTCCAGAGATGTCCATCCCACACATTTTTTATGCCACATGCTCTTCTGCAGTGTGACTTTGCTCATCCCCCATCGGGGATTGGACTCCTATTCCCTTCACTTTGAATCTGGGTTTGGCTCAGGTCTCCTTGGCCAACAGAATGCAGTGGAAGTAAAGTTCCAAGAGTTCCAAGATTAGGCCATAAGAAGCCTTGCAACTTCTGCCTGGCTCCCTTGGGGTTCTCTCTTGGGATGCTCCCTTTGGGAAGTCAGTTGCCATGCTACGAGATGGCCAAGCCACAGGGAGTGGCCACGTGTAAATGCTCTGGTGGACAGCCTCAGCTGATCTCCCAGAGGACAGCCCAGCCATGTGAGAGAGCCATCTTGCATGTCCAAAGCAGTCAAACCTTCAGGTGACTTCAGCCCCATAGAACATCTGACTGTAATCCCATCTGGGACCTGGAGGGCAAACTGCCCAGCTGAGCCTAGTCACCCGTAGAAGCATGAGAGATGACGAGAAATGTTTGTTTTAAGTTACTGAGCTTTGGGATGGTAACAGACAGAGCATTGGACTCGGTGCTGACTGCATGGGGACACAACTGCTGGCCTCCTGGTCTTGCGAATGACTCCAGAGGGCCTCCAGCCTACAATGTCTCAGGATGTGGAGGGAGGGCCTGGGGGTGGGAACCATTTGATCTCCAAGATCCTGTTAGTTTCTGTGATGCTTTCTCCAATTTTCAGACTGCCCTGGGGCAAAAAGTAGAGGGAGGGTTGGGACAGTTTCACAGGCCAATTACCTTAAGCTATAGGAAATAACCAAGATTCAAGTACAATGCTTTTACCCACATCCTGTCTGGGTCCATTCTGTGTCCACTCCTCCAGGAAAGTGGCCTGCATGCTTGACACATAGAAGAAGGAAGAAAAGAAATGCGATGGAGCCCCCACTCTGCGCCATGTGGCTGACCTTCATTATTTCACTTGCCCTTCATAACAACCGGATGAGAGTGGAACTATTATCCCCATTGTACAGATGAGGACATTGGGTCAGAAAGGTTCAGTGATGTGTCCACACAGCAAGCAAGTGGCAAAGCTGACGAAGTTCAGGCCTGCGTCTCTAATGTTGATAACGTTGGAATGGTCTCAAAGATGCTGGGAGGGCTCCAGGTCCTCTCTTCAGCCCCAATCTGCTGGCCTGAAATCCCGTCATCGTTGCTTTGCTGCTTTGGCTCAAATCCTGGATCCTGCCAGTGCTAATCCCTCTGGAAGGATGATGCATTAAGATGTTATTAACCACTCACACCAGTTGGAGGGAGGTCCAGTGTCCCCCCGGGAGTCTGTTCCAATGGGAGGGAGTGTGGGGTGGTGGGACTGCCTGCCTGGGTGGAAGAGAAGAGGTGGGACCAGAGAAGGGTTGTAGCCCAGGCTCTTCTCTATTTTTCCAGATGGAGCTTTCTGGTGGGTTAGAAAAGAGGAGCTGGAACTGCAGCACTGGCACAGGACAAGCCCCGTCCTCTGCCTGAGGTTGAGCTGCCCCACACCCAGCGACAGCTCTAGAGAACATCTAAATTTCCAGCTGATAGCCCCATCCCTGGCACAGATATGGGCTCACATTCATTCTCCTCCTCATCTTCCCCCACAATTGACCAGCTTCCGTCCAGGGCTTCTGAGAGAGCTGTGTTTAGTTCTGGGCTCCAAACTTAAGAAGCAGCATTAACCAACTGGCGTGAGGCCAGAGCAGGCAGCCAGGGTAGGAAGGGGAATTGGGGAGGGGTGCTGATTCAGGGCAGAGCAGTGGCCGAGGTCCCCAGGGGGTGGAAACCTGGGGGGCTAGAGGGCCAACTTCTACTCTGAGGCTGGTGGTCAGTTTGAGTGTGTCATTGGGCTTTGCCCAGCACTCTTAATAATCTTCTTTGGGATTGTTTAATCCTGGGAGGCAGAGGCTAGCGAGTATGGGCCGTCCTGATGGGTAGTGAGCATGCTGTCCCTGGAGGTGGCTGAGCAGAAGCCCTGACTGCCATGCAGTCTCTGCAGAGAGGGCTGCCACAGAAGGAAAAGGGACCAGGTGACCTCAGGAGCCCCTTACAACGTTTGGTTCACGGGCTCTGAGAAGGGGCGAACCCAGACTTGCCCAGCAGCATTTTAACCACCTTGGTTAAAATGGGGACAGCAAGGGGCTGGCCCCGTGGCCGAGTGGTTGAGTTCGCGTGCTCCGCTGCAGACGGCCCAGTGTTTCGTTGGTTCGAATCCTGGGCGCGGACATGGCACTGCTCATCAGACCATGCTGAGGCAGCGTCCCATATGCCACAACTAGAAGGAGCCACAATGAAGAATATACAACTATGTACTGGGGGGCTTTGGGGAGAAAAAGGAAAAAAATAAAATCTTTAAAAAAAAAAAAATGGGGACAGCAAAATGTTCTGGCTGTCCTGGGGCCCACTCCAACCCCCCTAGCTTCCCTCTGCTCTGCCCCTTTGGTTGTCTAACTGCCCTCGGGTGCGGAGGCCTTGCTGCTCTTTCCTCCCTCCATTTCCTCCTTCTGTCCATTCACTCAGCAGATATTTATCGGGTGCCCACTATGCTGGGCAGTGTAGTCCCTGCCCTTCTGGCAGAGGAGAGGCGGGCTCCTGCAGGGTGAGGGAGGGTAGTGATAGATGGATTATAGGGGTCAGGAGGAAAAGCTGGACGACCAGGTGGGAATTTAGGGCTGTACCCATGTTGGAGATGCTGTGGGGTGGGCAGGGAGGGTGGCAGTGGGGCCAGGAAGAAAGTAGATGGGTTCAAAAGAAAGTCGGGAAAGTCAGTTGGGCCTGATGAAGGAGTGGCTGTGGTGGGCAGGCGACGGGGAGGTGCTGTCAAAGGCAGACTCCTATGTCACCGCCTTGAGCACCTGGGTGGGCGAGGGTAATGGGGTGGCCTTGCTGGATCCCTGGCTGTCAGAGCTGTCCCGTACTTGAGTGAAGTCTTCTGCGCCAGTGTTTCACCTCAGGCAGGCCTAGGAACTGGGTCCAGCTACTCTACAGCAGCTGGGACCACTGGGGGGCCACACCTCTCCCCGACCCTGCTACCAGCCCTTCTGCTCTTCCCAAAAGCTCTCAGAAGCCATCCGTTTCCTGTAAAGCTTCCTAGGTACCTGCCCTCCTTCTTGGGCTCCTCTCCTCATCATTACAGAGCAGTGATGATTGACACAACAGGAAGCCAATATGTTGCCCAGCTCCGCCCACTACCCCAGGATCTCACATCCCTACCCAGCCCTCTCCTGCTCCCCTCCCCCAAGACGTCTCACAGTGTCAGAATACCAGAACTGATCAGGCGCAGTAACAGGCCTGATTTCTACCTAGGGAGAAGGGAGGGGCCAGGCCCAGCTGGGTCTTCTCACAAGATCCTGCCGTCCTGGATCCACCACACCAGGCCACCGGATGCCCTGGGGAGGCAGGGCAGTCTCAGGCTTCCAGGCCCAGGCCTGCAGCCTGCAAACATTCCTATCCCATTTAGATGGTTGCCAGATGGGCTGGAGCCACAGGGGGCCGGGGAAGGGGCTTTGGCTGGGGCTCCCTCTGTGACTTGGGGGATTTGGTGTTTCTTCGTCTTTCGCTTAGCTCATTGTGAAGCTGCTCTGAAGAGCTCCTCTCCCCTGCACCTGTCTGCATGAAGCCAGTGCACCCTGGGGGTCTCGCTGTCTGTATGAGGTCATCTCACTCCTAGACTCCTCTCCCTGTATGCACTAGGCCAGTACATGCTGGGTCCTCTCTCTGTGTATGTGACCCAGTGCACCCTGGGTCCCTGCTCTGTGTGCACGAGGCCGGTGTACTCTGGGCCCCCTCTGTGCGTGCATGAGGTCAGTGCACCCTGGGGTCCTCCTCCCTGCCTGCATGAAGTTGGTACACCCCTGGGTCCATTCCTCTCACCTGAGACAAGGGAACCCTAGTTTCAGGGCTTGGTCAGTCATCCCCAAAGGTGTGGGCCTCAGTCTTCAGTTTTGAAACTGAGGAAACTGAAGATAATCATGTTTATCTACCTGCCTGATGAAGTGGGTATGGGGTGGTCACAGCCTATGACCACCTTTTAAATGTTAAACTCAGTGCCACAAGATGTTTGTCATATTCACGGTCTCAAGAAGTCACATGGGACTTAGCTATTCAAATGGGGTAACATCCATGCTAAAAAGTACTCTTCTTGAGGACGTTTTATACATGCTCTGTAATCGTAACAAGGACCTTCTGAGAGTTATTGTCTCCATTTACAGACGACAAAACTGATGCAAAGAACAGTGAGTGGCTGGGTTTATCCTCTCCCCTGAGCAAGTGGAGAGCTCTGCCTTTGTTCTCATGGCTTTGGTCCCAGCTGGCTCTGGTTGGGCAGGTCCTACCTCTGTTTAGGAACACTGAGCACCAATAAGTGATTGTGGCCAGGACTGTTTTGTGCCTGGGCTCTTTCACTCTCTGAGACAGCCCCGTCTGTGTGGCAGGTCCCGGGTGTAATTTCCATATAACAGATGAGGAGACAGATCAGAGAGGGAATTAACTTGCCCAGGGCCACACAGCTGCTCAGTGATAGAACCAGGATTGGACCTCAGGTTCTCTGAGTCCCTTTCAGGTGCTCGTTCCACTATGTGCCACTGCAGCTAATCGCATAAAGCTCTCAGTGTGGCCTTAACACCTGGTCAGGAGAACTAGAGTGGACTGACTGCATGAGAAGACAGAGTACTGGCTGTGGGTCCTATCTTGTTACTGTGACCTTGGCAATTCGTCTCTGCCCTTTGAGCCTCCACTTCCCTGGGTGTCAAATGGGGACAATGATCTGTATCCAGCTCTCCTTAAGGACAAAGACGTGGTGTGGAACCAGGCTCTGCAGAACAGCAAGGGCAGTTTTCCTTCCCGCTGTGAAGCCCTCATGCCTGGGTCAGCCTTGGCCAACGCCCCATGGCCAGAGCCTCGCATAGCCGGCAAGCTGCTTGGGCCTGGCGCCGGCAGGCAGCTGGGTTTGTGCCTCCTGGATGGCAGGAGAGCTCAGCTCTCGGGAGCTCTGAGATGGCCTCTCTGAGCCCTGGATGTGCCACTCACAGTCCCTCTTTGCCTGCCCGCACGCCCCCTCCCAGACCTGCAGGATCAGGAGAGCAGACTGGCCCTGTCAGAAGACCCGGGTCTCTAGTTTCTGGGAATCTGAATTGGCTGCGCCCTGCAGCTTTCTTTCCCAGGAGCTGGTGCCAAGTAGGCTCCGCCTCAGCTTCTGGCGGGACTCCAGGTATTCTCTGTTGAGCACTTCTCAGCAGCAGTGGGAAGGCCGACTCCATTGGGGCTGGATGAGGCCCAGCAACTGGCCTCTGTCTGCTTCACCCCAGCTGTAAAACGGGTGCATGGTTGGCACTTCCAAATCCACACAGAGGACCAGCTGCTCCTAGCCGTGTGGGATGGGTCTGGAGCTCCTCTTTGCTGATGCCCAGCCAGCTGCCTGTAGGGAGGGAATCTGTGAGGAGCCTTCAGCTTTTAGGGAGGACTCACATGTGTGTTCTCTGTGTTCATGCTATACAGGGACAGGAGGGAATGCCCATGAGCCAAGTCCACCTCCCTGCCCAGTACTTTGCAAGAGCAATCTCACGTGATGTGAAACCACATCCCTGTGAGATGTGGGCCAAAGTTCTTAGTTAAGATTGAGACAATGGGGGTGCAGCAAGGTTAAGAACTTGCTAGCATCACTCAGATGTATGTAGCGGGGCTGGATCTGAACCCAGGCAGGCCGGCTCATGAGCCTGGTTTCTGCCTCAACAGCACAAGGGGGTGTCCTAGGTTCTCTCATCCACAGCCTCCATCCATGCCTTTCTCTGTCCCCGCTCCTGCAGGCATGCAACTCCATCCTGCAGAGGTGGAGGGAGCTCAGCTCAGTGTACGTGCTACATGGACACATTGAGGCGAGTCGATTCTATCCAGGGCACTCAGGCAAAGAGGCCAGGTGCCAGGCCAGGGGTGTCTCTTAGGAGCTGGCAGAAGCGTAAGAGGCTGCATAGTGAGAGACGAGGGCTGTGTGTGCTAGTCGACCTCATGGACTTGGGGAGGTGAGGGCCTCGGCCCTCTTTCCTGGTCCGCTGTCTGGATGGGCAGTGTCATCTGTAGATACATGAGGCCAGGAATGTGGGGGAGCTGTCAGTCTCCAGTGTCTTATGCACTGTCCTTGAAAATTTCTCCCCAGGCGGAGCCTCTCTCTAAAGCCCAGCTCTCTAATCCTGATGATTTTCTTGCTGGAGTGTTTGATAGGACAACCCCTGTGCGTGGCGTTCTCGGCTCTCTCTACTCCTCCCTGCAGCTGAACTCCTCACCGTTCCTCCCTTGCTCCAGGATGACCGTCTCCATCCATTCCATATTTCTCCTGCCCTGTGCCTTGGTTCCAACTGCTTCCCCAGTCAGGCCATGTCTGAGACAGTGTTGGGGGGAGCTTTCCCCTTGGGGTGAACTCCCTCAGCATCCTAGGACACAAGGCAGGAAGTGACAGGAGAAGCACTATGTGACAGAACTGGGCAGTTCTTCACTCCCCCCTGACTGTGAGACCCTGGAGGGCAAATTCTACAGCAGATTCATTTTTATAGTTTCTCAGAATATTCGTGAATTACATGGAAGAAGGACAGAATGCATGAGCCAAGGGTGGAGACTGTGATTGGATTGGGAACCAGGATACCGGAGTCCCTTTTTCTTCATCTCAGTGGGAGAGTAGGAAAGATGCTGCACACCCCAGGACAATTTTGTCTGGATGCCTTGATGTGTCACTTATGTTCTGATAGGGGACTGCAAAGCCTTGAGGAGGACCCCACACGTGACTGTGGGATTTCCAGTGCTGTGGCAGACCCATGGGTGGAGGGCTGTCTTGCCTGCCTTACTCACATCATGGCCCGGCAGGGAAAGCCCTGGGCAGCTCCCTTGGGTGGGAGAATCTGCTCGTTGGTGGCTGGCTCCCCCGAGGCCCTCCTTCTGTCACCCTCAACTGGGCCTGATCTGGGAAACGTGGCCCTTGTCCTTTGCTCTGGGTCATGGGGTGGTGACATTTTAAAATACTGTTAATAGCTGACATTTATCCAGTGCCACATGCAGGCACACGCTGAGCCCTTACACATGTCATCTAATCTCCGCTCCTCACCAGCCCTGGGAGAGAGGCGTGTGATCACCCACTCTGCTTTACTAGGGGAAACTGCATTTGTCTCCATGAATCTTCGGGGCAGTATCTGAAATGTGGGCCATGTGTGTGTGCAGAGGGGACACGGAGACAGTGGCTTGTTGCTCATGATTAGTGTGAGCTCTGGGTCTTCCTATTTGAGGGGAATCCTGGTTCTGCATCATTCCAGCTACATGATTTGGAATGAGGTGCCTGAACTCTCTGGGGCTCAGCTTCTCTTTCTGTAACAGGGCGTAATAACAGTATCCATCTGACAGGGTGGGTGTAGGGATGAACTGAGTTAATCACATAATGTCCTTAGAACAGCACCTGCCCCAGTGAGCACCAAATAATTGTTTGGTCCTGTAATTAGTAAGCAGGGATGGAGGGAGCTACATAGAGGCATAGGCGTACAGTCCACGGCACAGGATGAGCTGGCCTGGTGAAGTGGTAAGCACCGTGTTTTCCTCTTTCTGTGCACCTGGGCTCCTTGGCCTCCTCCACGGCCCGGTGTGACACCCGGGGCAGCTGAATTTCCCTGTTCCCTCAAGCAAGGTGTGTCTTAGTTGAGAGGTGACCCATGAGAGGAGGCAGTGGCCCATGAAGGGGCCTTTTGAATGTGATGAGGGACTGAGTGGCTGGGTTTGGGGGGGACACAGATGGCCCCGTGGATGACCATAGCCAAGCACCAGCATGGGACAGCTGACCAGGTGTCTCCTGTCTCCCCCTGCCCAAAGCTCCCGTCCCAGCCTCATGGGCAGCTTAGACCAGCCTTTCAGGAATGGTGAGATGAAGGGAGAAAAGTTCTGAGCTGACTGCATGGAAATCTGCATTCACTGAGGAGAAAACCTGAAGTGACTGAATTTACCCGGAACTGACTAGATGAGCATTTCTGCTGTCAGAGAGAACGGGACTCAAGATAGAAATGAAGTTCACTTAAAGGAAAATAATGAAAATGATATTTTTTGCATATATGCCTATGTGGCTTATGAAATTCTTACCACCATATGCATCTATATGTTTTCCTTCCTGTATATAATTTCAAAATATGGACTTGTGGACTTGTGTGTGTTTATATATATATATATATATAGTAAAGTTGAAAGAAAGAAAATAAACCAAACCAAAGTCTATTGGTTATCTCTGGATGAAGGGGTGATGGGCTATTTTAAATTTTCCTTAGTATACTCTGCTGTATCTTTCCAACTTTCTAAAGTAAACATGATCAGAAAGATAAAATAATTATATGCTATAAACTGTGCTCTTAGCGATGAACTATGTTCTTTGTGTCAGGTAAATTGGGCCAATGGATGGTGTGAGCCAGGTAAGAGCAAGGCTTTATGCCAGGATCTGTGTCCCCGACGAGTCCCCTCCCTTCCCTGAGCATGCTTGATTGGGGCCATCTCACCGCCGCACGTGTCCACATGCAGCCAGAGCCCCGTGAGCTGTTTGTGTCTGGTATGAAAGTCCCCCACAGAAACAGAGAGCTTTCCCAGCCACCCCACAAGGCTAGCAGTGCAGGGATTCTTGTCCCTGCCTTACAGTTTCGAAACTGGAGACTCAGGGAGGTCTCAGGAATTGTCCAGGGCCACACAGGCAGGGCGTGGCCGAGCCTGGGCTGGAGCCCATGTGCTCAGACCCCCAGCCCAGGTTTGCCTCACACCACACCACCTCTGGTGGCCAGCAGGAAGAGATTCTGGGACACGTCTCTGGTCCCACGTTCTCAATACCTGATGGGGATTTATAGTTCAGGAGAATAAAAGCTTAGAGGGTTTTGTGACTCATCCCAGGTCACACAGCAAGGAGCAGAGGTGGAGTTGGAATTCCGGCTGTCTTTGCCAGAAGAGAAAGACGCTCAGAAAGAGCTATGACATGGGAGAAAAGGGCCAAAGAAAGCAAAGAAATGAGAAGAAAGGAAAGCAGCTACATGCTTCCTGGAACAAAGACCACAGTCCAGCGTGAGAGCGTGTGTGTGTGAGTGTGTGAGGGGTTAGTGGGGAGGGCATTGCAGTGTTGAAGGAGGTAGGAGGTGAGAATGATGGTCAGGGAGTGGAGCAGAGGGAAGGAAACAGAGAGACAGATGGGAAACAGGCCAGGAAAGCCAAAAACCTCAAGTCAGACAAGTGTTTATCTTATTTAGTGTTGATAACAGGAAAAAAATGCTGACAAACTCACGACTAGCACAGGCTAGTGCCAGCTCTTCAGACCCCAGTGGAAAGTGCTAGAAAGTGCCTCCTCCTGGGGGGCGGGCCTGACTTGGTTGGTGAGTCCCAGCAGGACATGATGCCTTCCAGGAAAGCCTACCTGAGGATGCTGCTCCAGCAGAAAGTGCCCTGAAGTTGGAGCCTGGGGCCAGAGTCCACAGCGAGTCAGGGCTAGCAGGCCAGTCCACTTCTCAGAGCCTCGGGGTCCTCATCACAGGTCAGTGGACACAGTCATTCCTGCTCTGTGCACCTGTTAAAACCATTGAGAGGAATTCACTTCTGGCCAACATGGGCTAACAGTGACTGGATCGACCCTCCCGCCTGAAACAGAGACAGAAAATAAACAAAATATATGACAGCACCATTTTCATGATAGTAGGCATCAGGAAGCACAGAGTTGTGATCCTTGAGAGATGGGAACACGGGAGGTAAGCCCTGTGATCCCTGGGTTACCTGCCTGGAGAGAGTGCCCAGGCTGCAGCACAGGGAGTGGAGCCCAAGGAGCCCTGATGCCCACTGTCTTGTCCATGTTGGCCAGGAGAGAAGTCCTCCCGGCAGTTTTGACAAGTGGACAGACCAGGAATGACTGTGTCCATTGACCTGTGACCAGGACCCCAAGAAGTGGACCAGCCGGCCAGCCGTAACTTGCTACAGACTCTAGCCACTCAACAATGAAATGGGTCACCTTAGGAAAAGAACTGGGGTCTCCATCACTGGAAAGCCCATGCAACCACCGGTTTCTCAACTGCTATAAAGGAGAGTCAGACGGGACCAAGGCTAAAGTGCAGGCCACTCGGACATACTAAGGGACCTGTTTAGATCCTAGTCACCAGACAAGTCTGCATGTTGTTGTGGGGTGGCTCACCCATCTCGGTTTGCCCAGGATAGTCCCAGCTTTAACACTGAAAGTCTCACATTCTGGAAAACCCTTTAGTCCCAATTGGGGCTCACTTTGTAGGCCTTGTAGGTGACAACCACAAAACTCACGTTTAATCCTTTAGGACTGGGTAATCCAAGGGTAGGGGGACCCTATGACGGCCCCGGTTACCTGCCTGGAGAGAGTTCTCAGGCTGCAGCACAGGGAGAGGAACCCAAGGAACCTGGTGGCTCCCCTGATTCGAAGAGTTGGAGCTGAGAGTGCAGTTGACCAAGGCGGCTAGAGAGCACAGGAGAGAGTGCTGGAGAGGGGGCTGCAGAGAGTACCCCGAGAGCTGCAGGGGGTCCCCTACCGTACTCAGCAGAGTTCTCATCATCAGGTGCCTGTGAGGAAATTCGCGGAGATGAGGGGAAAAACTACCTGAAAGGATTAGAGGAACAGAACATGAAGTTTACACGGGATGGTTAGAGTTTCTGTTCCCATCAGTCAGGCTGGAAAATTCACAAGTCAGAGGCATTGTGGATACCACTCTAACGCCCAGTCCATATTCAAGTGTTCCTGCAAGTCCAGAAAAACGTCTTTTTGTTTTCACTTACTTTGTTTGAATCACGTCCAGATTCAAGCCTCTCTTTGTGTTTGATTTTCATGGCTCTAAATAGATCAGCCTCTCTGCCCCCCGACCCCAGCCCCCTTGTTTCTCATGCTCTTGACTTGGTGAAGAACACAGGTCAATTGCTGTTGAATGTCCCATGTTGGGGGACATTTGTTCTTTGCTGAACAAAGAACTTTGTTGACTTTGTTCTTGTGGTCGTGCTGAACTGGTTCCACTCTTGTTGGTGTCTCCTACACTAAATGCTGGATCTGCAGGCTTCACCAGATTCAGGTTCAATTCTTTTGGCAAGAACCCTTCACGGTCGTGTTCTCCTCCTTATTTTTGAGGTATTAACACTCTATGGTAACTCACAGTTGGCTCCTGGATTGGTCACTCATTTCATCTGCTATTAATGGAGCAGCACCCTGGCATGCTAACTCTAATCTCACTTCTTTCCACCTCACACAGGAAAGCATGTTAGAATGCACACAGGTCGGAATGGTGATTGTATATGAACAACCTTAAATCCATTCTTTATTTTTAAAAAAATCTTTCCAAACTTTGATCCTTTTTTTAAACTTTAGTAGTCATAACAAATGATGGTGACACGTGGTGCCTCACAACCTGAACCATTGGATTACCCAGTCCTAAAGGATTAAATGTGAGTTTTGTGGTTGTCACCTACAAGGCCTACAAAGTAGAGTGACCAATTGGGACTAAAGGGTTTTCCAGAATGTGAGACTTTCAGTGTTAAAGCTGGGACTATCCTGGGCAAACCGAGATGGGTGAGCCACCCCACAACAACATGCAGACTTGTCTGGTGACTAGGATCTAAACAGGTCCCTTAGTATGTCCGAGTGGCCTGCACTTTAGCCTTGGTCCCGTCTGACTCTCCTTTATAGCAGTTGAGAAACCGGTGGTTGCATGGGCTTTCCAGTGATGGAGACCCCAGTTCTTTTCCTAAGGTGACCCATTTCATTGGTAAGTTTGAAAGTTAGAAAATTGGGCCTCACTGAAGTCCCATGGACCCGCTGTTGGTTGGAATTTTACCCTACAGAGCCAAGCATATGATGTTGATCAGCCAGTCAGACCACTGAAGCTTGACCATGTACCCTTCAAGCAAATGACCCCAGGTCATCCCTGGTCATGAGGTCATGTCCCCTCACCCCACTTTCCCACCTATGACCTCAGGTCCTGGTGTAGGAGGGTCACTGATAACAGAACAGAAGCCCATGTGAAGCTGGAGAGAACCCTCTGCAGAGGAGATGGGCCTGCTCCCTCCTGCCTTCCAGAATCCGGATCCTCAGACCTTTTCTCCTTCCTGCCTCCAAGCTAAGCAGGACCTGACCTCTGTAAAGGGGAGAAATGTGCTATTGAAAGAGAGACCTTGGGGGCTGGCCCCGTGGCCGAGTGGTTAAGTTCGCGCGCTCCGCTGCAGGCGGCCCAGTGTTTCGTTGGTTCGAATCCTGGGCGCGGACATGGCACTGCTCATCAGACCACGCTGAGGCAGCGTCCCACATGCCACAACTAGAAGGACCCACAACGAAGAATACACAACTATGTACTGGGGGTCTTTGGGGAGAAAAAGGAAAAAAAATAAATAAATAAAATCTTTAAAAAAAAAAAAAAAAAAGAGAGACCTTGTGTGTCCCTACATGCTCTGAAGTGGCTGGGAGGGGAAGGGAGTGCCCAACTCCGCCCATGCAGGATGAGCCAGCTATTCTAACCCTCTTGAGAGGATTTAAAAGTAGAGCCAAGAATTTAACTTCAAGATGTACTTTACCTCTGGAAATCAAATCATCTCATTTTCAGTACCGTTGTTGAACAGACAGTCTCATTGAGTTTAATGCTGCGGCTTTTCCAGAAACTCTCGCGAGGGATGGAAGTTAGGATTTTATGGGCTCAGCTGTACTTCCTTCACTAGTTGGGTGACTGTCCTGGGGACTGGCTGGCTCCATTTAAGCCATCTCTCCTGTGTGACCCCTGGTCAGTGCCGCCCTTTCTGTCTTTATCTCCTCTCTCCAGGGTTCCCAGGAGAGCCCTTTCACATGTCCCCTATAGCCAATCCCTCCCCAGGAGGCCCTACCTTCCCTAAACGCCTGTTTTGTACTAACTGCCCACCATCCCAATCTAGTTCCTCAGGCTATCTTCCAAGGGCCTCATTCTCTGGCCTGATGAACCTGGCCAAAGTCCCTCTTCTTGGCTTCCACCTTCCTTCTTCTGAGACTAGTCAAACAGAGTCTATCTGTTCCCCCTTTGGTATTGAATAAATACCTCTTTCTAGGTCAACCTCCTACAGGAAGTCTTCCCTGATTGTCTTTCTTATGGACCTCTCCCTCCTTTGCCTCCAGTGTCATACAAATCCATGGAGCAGTTTCTCTTTCCTAGTAGACCTTTGCTTTTTCTCCCTGGTCAGTTTGCTAAGTCCCTGGAGGGCTGGGCTCATAATGTCTGAGTCAGACAGTGAGTGCTCGCCAAAGATTCCATGGTATCGCTTACATTTCCAGCCTTCCTTGCTAGCAGGTGGGGCCATGTGACTAGTTCTAGGCTGTGAGCAGAAGTGACATGTGTCACTTTCTGGCTGAGGCAGGTAAGATCTGGCAGGAGTCCATCCTCATCCCTTTCTTCCCCTTCTGCAGCAGCCACAGATGCCATGTGATCCAGATGGTACAGCTGCAAGATGACAGGGCCTCTGCCAGCCTGGTTCCCTGCATGGTTGTGTGGAGCAGAGCTTCCTGCCACCCTGCATGGGACATATAATATGAGCCAGAGACAGACTTTATCCTGTTAAGTCTCTGAGATTTTGGGGGTTTTCTGCTGCAGCATCTAGCATTGTTTAACATTAATATAACATCTCCTGTGTCCTTCCCATCTCCACTTCCCTCTTCCTGGCAGCCCTGAACACAGGTGGGACACCTAGTATGGATTCCGTAAATGAGGCTTTTTAGTCTAAATGATGAATTTCTTGGGATGATGAGTGGAAATGGAACTCATCAATGGAGCAGCTAAAGAAGATATTCTCAGCAACGGCATGCCCACTGAAAACCACTCTTGAACTGGGCCTCCTGGATAGGCCACCATCCAACCTGACCTCATTGACCAGACCCGGAGCCCGACAGCCTGATGACTTAGATGCAAAACCAGGACTGAGAGCCCTGCAGCTGGATGACTTGAAATAATCACATGCCCCCTCAGAGCCTTGAGTTGCGCATCCACAAAATGACCAAATAATGTCAGTTCCAGGGACCTGGAGCCCCCAGCTCTGCCCTTCTCAGAAGATCAGCATGTTCCCCAGGAGACAAGCGCTTTGGCGGCCAAATGTTACTATGGCTGTGTAGGTGTGACACCCTCACCTGCCCCCAGCTCCTGGGTATTTGATGTAAAGGTGAAATTATGATGAGGCAGGGAGAGGCCCTTACTGGCACCAAGAAGCTGCAGACTGTGGCCCGCCCTAAGTCTGATCACTGCCCTTCCTTGGATTGGAGGACAGACTGGAAAAGTGGGTCTGGCGCCCTGAAGGGAGAGTATGCATGCGATCCCTGCCCTCACCACGGCATTAGGTAGAACTTCACTTGACTTGAAGTCCTTCAGGGCTGTGGCTGTGTCTTTTTCACAGTCTTATTCCCAGTGTCCTATTCAGAGCCTGGCTTGGAAAGTACTAGAAGGGTAATTGACTTCCTCTGGGGGTAGTGAGTGCCCTGTTGGTGAGTGTGTAAGCTGAGCCTTGATGATCACCGGGCAAGGACGTGGCGGAGGTGTCCTGAACTGTGAGAAGAGCAGATAAGATGATCAAGTAGGTTTGTCCCCGGCTGAGATTCCCCAGGGGTATCTTGGGTGAGGCTGGGTGGGGCATCTGGAAAGTCAGCTTTCTGGGCTGCAGGCTCAGGAAAGTCCCAGAGGAGGTGAGGTTTCCTCTTGCTTCCATGTTGAGGTGGGATGCCTGCAGCACATATTCTTAACATATGTTAGCCTTTGCGCTCTGCTCCTGCCAAGAAGCTGTCACAGAGGTATTCAGCAGAGGAAACACTCCTGTTGTACTTTGGGGTACCTTGCAACTAATGGGGCATGTACAATGAGGGGCTGCTGGGCGAGGGTGACCCTGCCAAAGCCTGTTTGGTCCAGCACCAGAGGAGTGAGCATTAACAAAGTCTGGCTGCCAAAGCGTGTCCCCTCAGCTGTTAGAATGAAGCACAGCTGCCGTGGGCTGAGATCTGCTATGGAGCAGGTGCTGGCCTTGGGTCTCACATGTCTGCTATCCCACTTCATCCTCACAGCAGCCCCACCAGGTAGGCCTCATCCGCCCAGGTTACAGACTAAGAAGCTGCCTCTGAGATGGCCTAACGCTAGGCAAATCTACCTCTAATAAAACTCTAAGAAAATTGCATCATGATTCCCTTGGTGTCGTGAATCCAACGAACCCATCCAGGAAGTGAGAGCCTGCATGGGACATTATCTGATGCTACTTGTCTGATCTTTGGGGTCTTGTGAAAAGCACAAGTTAGGCTAAATGATATTTGATAGAAGTCTCGGGAAAGGCCATCGACACTTGTCATTGGGATCAGGCTATGTGGTTTTCATCTTAGGAGGATGTGCATTTTATGCCCTCTTATTCTTCTCAGTCCCAAACACAGCATATCTAGGTAATATACACACCACACACACGTACACCTACACGGTCACACTCTGAAAACCCTACACACCTATGCACACACATCCACACTAATATGTATGAGTGCACAGTCACAATGCTGCTCACACAGTGACACGCCCACATACACCTGCTCTTGTACTCACATGCACATGCGTGTACCTACATGACTTCACTTACTTCCACGCACACAAGCTATGTCAAATTGCCTTCACATACACATATATTTCCCCTCACGTGGACATGCTCCCCCACATACACATCAGGCAGAGACAGAAAACTCATATTTGCACATGCTTTTTCTCTGAGCAAAGAAATTCTGTCTTTTAAAGCAGAGGAAAAGGAAAGTGAGCCAAGAGTTCTCAGTTGCTTTCTGCCATCTCCCACAACTCTCAGAGACAAGGACCAGTTTTATACAGAAAAACAAAAGAAAGAGGGCGGCAGGAGGGGTCTGGTCTGGATCTCTCCAGGGATGAAATGGTCCGTGCTTTTACCTCCCTGGATTTCAGTTTCCACATCAGTCAAGTGGGGATGAAGCACCTTCCAGCCCCCTCACTTTGTCCGTGAAGGCCCAACACAGGCATGCGGAGGCCATTGGGACGGGTCCTACGTGGGCCCTTCTCAAGGCTGCGATCACCGTTATCAGTCACAGAACTTGTTCCCTGCCGGCCCAGGTGGTGGGATGCAGCAGTCATGCCCCGAAGAGGCAGTAACTGGTTGTCACAGTGTCTGAGCTGCACAGAACCTCAGCCATTTGAGATTTTGCAGGTGGGGACACTGAGGCCAGGAAGGGAAGGACTGAGCACTTAGCATCATGATTGGCACTTCCCAGTTCCTCAGTGGACACTTGTGAATGACCATTGGGTGTTGCCCTTTGGCTACTTTCGAATCAGTTCTTGAGGCATCTAAGAATGTGGAATGGGAGGGACCAGATGACCCAATATTAAGTTTTGTGCAAATGATTGTGGGAAATTCGGATGCAGATCTGCTCCTCTGGTCCCAGCTGAGGATGACCTTCTCCCCCACCTTGTATCAATACCTCACCCAGGAAGTAAGAATTCCTCTTTGTCCAGCTCATCAGGATACACTGTGTTCATGCATGTACGCCCACCCAGGTACACACACACACTCACACACACTCACACACACACACTCTCACATACACACACACACACACACTCACGCAGCAAACCCTCTCCAGGTTGATGAGATCTGCAGATGCAGGCAGAGGCAGTAAGAGTTCCCAGGCTGACTGCCCCTGGAGCCCCAAGTAACACGTGCAGGCTGATCATTGTTAAGCTGAATTTTAATTCCTTCTTTCTGGCCAACCACTTGGTTCCATCAAGATGAGGATGACCACAGACTGGTCTCTCGCCTTGCAGAGCTTAAAGTCCAGTGGAGGGTCACCACATGGTCACTGACACTGAGGGCTACACCTTGGAGGAGGGCACATGTCTGAAGAGGTCTCATGGGCACTCTGAGGAGGGAGTGACAGACTCCCATGGGGCTCTGGCGAAGACTTCTCGGAGGAGAGAGTATGGAAGGGCATGTAGAATTTTGCTAAATGAAGGAGCAGCAGTCTGGAGCAGTGGGCATGCCAGCCTGAGGGATGAAGTGTGCAGCATAGTAGGGTGGGTGAGTGGTATCGTGTGACCAGAGACTGGGACAGGAGGGGCCAGAGGGGCAGCATGGAGACAGATGAGGAAAGGCCCCCTCAGAGCTGACTTGACTCTGTGGGTCAGGAATGGGCCCCAGAATGGGTTTGAAGAGAGAAGGGATGAGAAAGGTCACCCTGGTGGCTGTGAGGAACCCGACTGAAGCGTGAAACTGGCATCTACAGGCACCAGAGGCTGAAGTGAGGGTTCAGGGGTAGCCCCTGCCCCTCTGGATACCCCAGGCAGGACAGCAGGTTGTAGCAATAACTGGGGCAGGTTTGTTGGGATGAAACTTGGTCTGGCAGAGGCTGCAGTAAGCGAGGGGGACAGATTGGTAAGTGGTTTCTGAGTCAGATCCGAGAAGGAGTCGCCGAGGAGGAGGTGTCAAGGACGAAGGTGCAGATTTGGCTGGGGAAGGAGGTCGACGTGCCATCGCCGATGTGGGGCAGGCAGCGATGTTACATTCCACCCAGGCCACCTCAGGCAGGAACCAGCCATTGTTTGTCAGCCTGTGCTATCCTGGGAGCTGCAGCCCAGAATATTAAAATCTTTCTCAGGTTTATCTCCTCCCCATCTCTCTCATTTGAAATCCCCGCAATTCGGGGAGAAAGTTACTTTAATCCTCTGCTTCCTATCAGCCTAATTACGGTTTCAATAGACAACGGGCAGGGCTCTAAATGAGATTGGAGGACACGGGAACACATTATGTTGGTGCTAATAATGATCTGTCTTTGTTTTATCATTTCATGTTGTTGCTTCTCATTTTGGCTGCCTGAATTCTTAATGCCTTCGAGTGTCTCTCTGAGATTGCTTCCTCTTGCTGCCAGGCCGGGACACAGTTGCAGACTTGCATATGAAAATACCCAGCCTGGTGCCTGCAGCTAACAAGCCAGCCACCATTTAAATTTCAATCAGCCCTTCTGTTTGTGTGTGAGTTCCTTGCATGGATGAAATTAGCAATTTTGAAAAATTGATTAAAATTGCTGGTTTCACGAGGCCTCAAAACATCAAAATCAATCTTTTTTTCTTTCTTTCTCTTTTTTTTTTATTTATAAATATACTGAAATTCTCATTGGACTCAACATGTCTGCAGTATGAGAAAGTGCCAAGCATGCTGGTGGGGTGGTGGGGACCCGGAGCTAGGTGGGCTGGGCTTATCTGGGCTGTAGACCAACTCCTGTGTGATCTTCCTAAGTGTCTGAACCTCCAAGGGTCTCTTTTGCTTTTTCCATCTGTGGAATAAAGGAGTTTGACTGCATCGGGCATCTCAAGAAGGCTCTTCCAGCCCTCACAGTGTAATTAACGTGCTCTGAGTCAGGTAAAAAATGAATGGATCTTTGTAGGTGGAATCTGCATTTAGAGGAGGTGAAATTACTAACAACAGATAGCATATTAGTGAAGATTTTTAGCTAAATCCAGGCACTTTATATGCATCATTTATAGCCACTGAATCATCACAAGAAGACTTGAGGAAATAGAATTATTATCCCCATTTTCAGATGTGGAAACGGAGGTTTACACCTGTCCACAGTGCCATGATTCCCAGCCCAGGGACATGAAGCCTTCCTGCCCTGTCTAGGTGACTAGCTCCAGGTGAACCTGCCCTGACCTGCCGCGGAGGGCTCTCCCAGGGCCCTTGCCTCTTTGGGAGGTCTCATATGTGTGCATGGCGCCCTGGCCCACCCAGGGCAGCAGGTGTCAGCAGCAGACATTTCAGGCATCCCCAGGCTTTCTTCTCTCTGAGCTTTGAGTTGAAGTCTTGAAAGCTCTTTTCATCAACTTTGCAGCAGAAACGATGCAGAGAAGTGAAATAATCATAAAAGATGCAAATGTCTCATTTACCCAAATAGTGTGAACAGCTCAACATCACATACCCATGGTCCTGGCCAGGTCTCTCACAGTGAAACACTCGAAATTATTGCTTGGTTTGAGGAAAAGGAAAATGCTGTTTGCTTCTGTGGGCGGGAGTAAAATTCCTTGCTTCTTCTGGTCTCTCCCTCCCATGCCTCACTTGTACTCACCTTGTTCAGTGAACAGGCGCTGCTGTCCCCTCCACTCCACTCTCAGACAAGTGTCATGGCTGTTTTCTGTCTTTCATAGGTCTCCACGGCACAGCTGTCAGCAGTGCTTAATCACAAGAATCACCTAGAACTCTTGGTCAAAAAGCGGAGATACTCAGTGACCACTGCAGACTTACTGAGAAGAACCGCCACCAGCGGGTGAAGTCCCGCTTCTCTGAACGTGCTCTCTATGTACGTGGGGGGCGTCCTTGTGGCTTCACCTTCCAATCACTGGCCAGAGGGTCAGCATGCAGATAGTTTAAATTCTGTCCACAATCCTATACGTGTTTGTTGAATCCCTACTTAAAAGTTAGTGGGAAAAGATAGAGGCGTTACGGGAAAAGCATGTTTTCTAGACCTGGGATTGAATACCAGCTTCCTCACAAATATTTGTGACTTTGGGAAGCCTCTTAACCCTCTGGGCCTGGGTTTCCTCAATTGTCAGATAAAAACAATGGTATCTCTCCACGGATTGTCTTGAGGAGTCATAAGTGGTATGCATGTGGGACACCTGGTACAATGTCTGGCATAGAAGCAGCTACTATTCCGACCAGAGGAAACCCAGGGCGCCACTAAAGGTACTATTATAAGGCTTCTGTGAATTCCCAGGTGGCAGGCCTCTCCCATGTAATTTCACCTTCAAGGGAGGAGGATGCTAGGTGGTAGGCTAGGCTCACCCGTCAGGGAGGCGACTTCCTCCTTTCAGCAGTCTCATATTGCATTTAACTCAAATTTGGGCCTCAGCATAGTATAAACTACGATGTGTTATGGACCTTCAGGGAATTCACAAATTGTTGAAATAATGAATATAATGCTCCCCAGTGTCAAGGTTCTACTTTCCTGTAAAGCACAGTGTTAGGCATGCACAGGTCATTCTTGTAGGCAGTGTGGACGATGGGCTGGAAGGAGGCAAGAGATGATGATGGATGAATTTGACCTGGCTTTCTTGTGAGTCCTGCATCCATTCAAAGCAGTCTTCTGCACCACCCTGGTGAACATCTGGAGCACCACACGTGCAGAGCCACTGAGTTGGGGATTCAGGGCTTCCCAGCAGAGGGAGAACTCTTAGACTTTGTTCTAGTCAGCACTTACTTTTTGTCTGGGAAGGAGAGAGACCCAGCTCAGCCTGACTTAAGCCAAAAGGGAGGCTATCAACTCACATGCCAGGAGTCAGGCGTGATTGGACCCAGGTGCCATATGGGATTCTTAGCTCCATCTCTCAGCTTTCGTTCCTCTGTGGTGACTTCATTTCCAGGCTGGCTGTCCCCACATGGTGGCAGAAATGGTTCCCAGCAGCTCCAGGCTCACATTCTGCCTGATCAGCAGAACAGGATGCAAACGTCTCTTCTGCAATGGTGTCAGCCAAATCCTGGTGCTGACTTTCCTCGGCTCACCAGGCTCATGTGTCCATCCCTGAACAAATACCTGTGGCCAGAGGAGTGGGGGACACCGACTGCCCAGGCCTGGCTCACTTGCCCATCCCAGGGCCAGGAGTGGAGAGTCAGGGTGGGTTGGCTCCTGTAGAAAGGGGGCTAAGAATGAGTGGGCAAAACCAAGAGATGTCCAGTTCCTCTGGTCAAGCAGCCCAGGCCCAGTGGCAGAAATGAAGGTACCTTCTGGTCAACACTGACTCCCCAAAACACGTTGTTTAAGGCTCTTGCTTTTGACCTACTGAAAACACACAGTGATGGAGATAATTGGAAAGATTTGAATATCATAGTTTGGGGTCCCCCAAAATGGACTCTGAGACAGGAATTGGGGTGCAAGATATTTACGTGGGATGTTGTCCTGGGAAGCAGTCAGGGTTGCAGAGTGAAATGGGCACTGGGGCAAGCCAATGCAGGCTGAACTAGCAGTGGGTTCCCGCTGTGGGCCTTGGGGTTTCAGTTGCTTTGGGGACCCTTGGACCTGTCTCTTGAAGAGGGAACAGGGTCCTGCAGTGCTAAGCTGCCCTCAGATGGAAATGCGGGGCTTGAGCAGGAAGCACTAGTGTGTCAGGGTGCTGCCCCAGGGACAGCCAGGAGAGATGGGAGGGGCACCAGCAGCGTCTGCTACACATTCAGACTGGGCATTAGATTTTAAGGAATTGTGATTAATTTTGTCAAGTACCTTAATGATATTGTAATTAACGTAGGAATATGATCTTATTTTTTGTAGAAATTCATTCGGAAGAATTCAGGTGTGAAATGTCATGCTATTTGTAATTTGCTTTAAAATATTTCAGCAGAGAAACAATGAAGCAAATAGTGCAAAATGTTAGCAGTTGTTAAATCTAGGTGACACATATAGATCTGTGGGTGTTAATTACACTCTTTCTACCTTTCAGTAAGTTTGGAAATGTTGGTAATAAAAAGGGAAACCTGGGGCATGCTAGGATCTTCTTGTGCTGGGTGGTCGGGTGGGGCTGCTTTTCCATCTCTCTCAGTCCTGAAGCTTAGCACAGAGATCTGGAACTCTGGCTGGAGCTCCGCCCTTGACTCCAAATGGTTGTGTGACTTTGGAAGTGTCTGGGCCTCAGTTTCCTTGCCTATGAATAAAGGACAGGGTTGATCCAGATTTCTGAGGTCTGCCACACTCTGGTACTCTGTGGGTCAGTGAACAGTTCTGAAGCGCGGTGAAAATTCCAGAATGTCAACAGGAAGAGCTTTGGAATCCCCAAGCAACTGCCCTCTCTGGAGCCTGGGGTTAGCAGTTGTCAGACCACTTCTGAGCTGCTCCAAGACTCAGCTACTGAATTGGAAAATGGTCTCACAAAGTGTTCAGGGCTGTCTTCTTTTCTTTGGAGCTGACTTTGGACTGCTGGGCTTCAGCGTAGTTGAAATCCAGGGGAGAGGGGTCCATTCAGAGGGGAGATGGAGGCCTTGGGCTCTTGCATACAAGAGTGGCCTGGAAGTGAATGTATATATTCCCATTATACTGTGAGTTTTTCCATAAATGACAGTGAACTGTGTCAAATGATTTTTTTTTGAGTCTGTTGAGATAATCACATGATTTTACTGGTACTGGAATATTAAACTAACCTTTTATTCCTAGAGTAAATCCCACTGGATCAGGATGTATTATCCTTTTTGTATCTTGTTGAATGCAATTTGCTCATATTTTGGAAGTATTTTTGCCCCATGAAGAGTATTGGTCTATAGTTTTCTATTTTAATAATATCTTTTTCTAGTTTTGGTATTGGGATAAGTTGGCTTCATAAAATGAATTGGGAAGGGTTTTCTCTTTCTCTGTTTTCTGAAAGAGTTTGACAGGAATGGTATTTTTTTTCTACCTAATTTTTAAAAATTGAATTTACCAGTAAAACTGTTGGAGTCTAGTGTTTTCTTTGTAAGGAGATTTATAACTTCACATTCAATTTATTTAATAGATATAGGCTTATCAGCCTTTCTATTTCTTCTGAGTGAGTTTGGGTAGTTTGTGCCTTTCAAGGAATTTGTATATTTTCTTTAAGTTGTTGAATTTATGGCACAAAATTGTTCATATTATTTATCATTATCATACCCCTTTATCATAATGTAATATTCCTTTTTATCCCTGGATATATTCCTTTTTATGAAATCTACTTTACTTGATATAAATGTAGTAATAGATCTTTCCTATAATTAGTATTTGTGTGGAGTATTTCATTCTATCCTTTATTTGTAAGCTATCCGCATCTTTATAACTAAAGTGGATGTCCTGTAGACAGCATGGAGTTTGGTCTAGCTCTTTCATCTAGTCTGTCAATCTGGGGCCTTTGAATTGGAATGTTTAGACAATTTACGTTTAATATGATCATTGATAGATTGGGTTAAAATATATCATCCTGTTATTTATTTTCTATATTTCCCATCTCTTCCTTATTTCACTTTTTTCCCTGCCTTATTTTATATCAATTCAGTATTTTTTAGAGTTCCATTCTGGTAAGCTTATTAGCTATACCTATTTGTTTTATGTTTTTAGTGATTGCTTTATAGTTTGTAATATATGTGTTTAATTTACCGTAATCTACTTTCCATTAATATTATACCACTTTATGTCTAACGTAAGAATCTTGCAAAAGCATAATTTCTTTTCTCCTCTGGTCCTTTGTCCTATTGTTGTCACATATTTTACTTATACATCCATTATAAACCCCACAATACATTGCTATTTTTATATTAAGTAGTCAACTACCTTTTAAAGAAATAAAAAATGAAATGAAAAAACACAGAAGTTTTAAAAAGTCTACCCACATTTTTAGCATTTCCAGTTCTCTTCATTCATTTGTAGACCTGATTTCCATCTCATATTTTTCTTCAGCTAGAAGAGCTTTATTTAATAATTCTTATAATGCAAGTTTGCTAGTGATAATGAATTCTCTAGCTTTTATTTGTCTGAGAATTCTTTGTTTTGCCTTTACTTTTTAAGGATAGTTTCACTTGATATAGAATTCTAGATTGATAATTTTTTCCTTCCTCTCTATAGAGATATTGTTCCATTGTCTTCTGGCTTGCATAGTTTCAGCTGGGTAATCTTTGCAATTTTTTAGTTATGTTCCCCTGGATGTGATGAGTATTTTTTCTCTGACTATTTTCTTTTCTTTTTTTTGTGGAGGAAGGTTCACCCTGAGCTAACATCTGTGCCAGTCTTCCTCTATTTTGTATGTGGGTCACCACCACAGCATGACCACTGATGAGTGGTGTGGGTCTGCACCTGGAAACTGAAAGTGGGCTGCCAGAGCTGAGCAAGCTGAGCTTAACCTCTAGCCCACAGGGTTGGCACCCTCTGACACTTTTAAAATTTTCTCTTTATCATTGGTTCTCATAAACTTGATTAGGAAGTACCTTGATGTGATTTTCTTTGTGTTTATCTTGCCTTGGAGTTTGTTGAGTTTTGTGACTATGTCAATTGATATTTTTAACGGAATTTAGAAAACTTACAGCTATTGCTTCTTCAAATAATTTTTATGTTGTCTTTTTTTTCTTTCAGGACTCCAAATTGCACTTATGGTATACTATCTAATATGGTCTTACAGGTCATTGAGGCTCTGTTTAATTTATTAGCTTTTTGTCTCTCTTTGCTTTTATTTGGATAGTCTCTCTTGCCTTCTGTTCAATTTTACTTGTGTTTCCTTTCTGCAATGTCTAATCTGCCCTTAAGGCTGCCCAGTGAGTTTCTCATTTTAGATATTATAATTTGGGGCTCTCGAGTTCTAGATATTTTTTAACAGTTTATTTTTCTCTCTTTATTATGCTTGTGTTTTCCTTAAATCCTTGAAAATATTTGTAGTAGCTTCTTTAAAGTCATTTTATGCTAACTCCATCACCTCTGCGATATCTGGGTTTGGTTCTATAGACTTATTCTTTTGATGGGGTTGCATTTTCTGCTTTGTCTGTGTGGTGATTTCTTATTAGACCCTGGCATTGTGTGTATGAGGCTGTTGAGTGTCTGGACTTTGTCTTTTCCCGTAAAGTGCACTGAGTTGTGTTCTGGCGGCCAGTTCATTTACTTTCAGGTCATCCTGTACTTATGAGACTAGTTTACAAGCTTTGTAGATTCTAGAGTAGGCTTTGCTCTGGGGCTAAGTTAGTTGTGCTACTAAGGTGTGCCCTTTGTGGGGATCTCCTGAATGCCCTGAGTGTTTAGTGAGGCCTCTCCATTCTTTTTGGTTAGAACTCAAAGATCTCTCAGCCCTGCTGGGCTTCAGGTTTTGTTTAGCTGGCTGTTTCCCAGTTGTTGCTCTTTCCCTGGCCTCCTGTAGTATCTCCCTACACATTCATAGCTCAGCATTTGGTCAGACTCGGGACAGCCCTATGCAGATTTCTGGAGCTCTTTCTCTGCCCAGCTTCTTCCTCTTCAGTTCTCTGTCCCACCAAATCCAGCAGTCTCAGCCTTCTCAAACTCTAATTCTCTCTTCTTAGCTCATGGAGACTACAAGCTCTGCTGGGATCCCCACAAACCTTTGCCAAGTCCATAAATGCCTCCGGGCAGAAATCTTTAGAATCACAGGGCTCACTTCCTTTGTTTCCCTTTTCTCAGTGACTATAGTATTGTGATGACTGTTGTACAATGTCTCAAAATAGTTCTTTTACATATTTTTCATACCTTTTTCTAATTATCCTAGATGACGTGGAAGGCAGAATACGGCCACTTAAAGATGTCCATGTCCTAATCTCTAGAACCAATGCATATGTTAGGTTATATGGCAAAGGGAAATTAAGATTGCAGATGGAATTAAGGTTGCTAATCAGATGACTTTAAAATAAGGAGATTATCTTGGATTATCCAGATAGGCCAAGGTAATTGCAAGGGTCCTTAAAAGTAAAGCGGGAGGAAGAAGAGAGAGAACCAGAGAAATGGCAGTGTGAGAAGGATTTGGCCTGATATTGTTGGCTTTGAAGATAGAGGAAGGGAAACATGATCCAAGGAAAGCAGGTGGCTTCTAGAAGCTGGAAAAGGCAAAGAAACGGTTCTTTCCTACAGCCTCCAGAAGGAATGCAGCCCTGCCGACATCTTGATTTTAGCTCACTGAGACCCACTTTGGACTCTAACCTCCAAATCTGTACGATAATAAATTTATATTGTTTAAGCCACTAAGTTTTTGATAATTTGTTACAGAAGCAATAGGAAGCTGATACAGAGAGAGAACTCTTCTAGTACCATTACTCCACCGTGACTGGAAGGAGACATTCACTGGTATGCTTTTAAGAAGACTAACACTTGGGACCCACTCCAGGTGTTCTGACTTAATTGGTCAGAGTAGGGGCATTGGTATTTAAAAAAATTTTCTCAGAGAGTTCTAATGTGCACCCATGATTGAAACCCACTGACCACATTCAACTTTCCCAATTTATAGCTGAGGCCACTGAAGCAAAGAATGGCCAGAGGCAAATGCAGGCGAGATCTCAGTCTGTTGCAAAGCCCACCCAAAACAAGGAGGACAGGATAGGTACCTTATGTCCTCCCAGGAGGCTGTCTCTTGGCATCCAGGTGTTTGCAGTTGTCACAGGAGGTCTGCAATGCCTTTGGATGCAAGATATACATCCTCAAAACATAGTAGCTAAGGCCAACCCATTAGCTATGCAAAACTATAGATTTCTGCAGTCTGAAAATCAGTTTAATCAGTCTTATTACCGTAAAAGTACCTCCATGTAGACCTGGTATGAGTCACTGATTGCTTTTGATCAGGTTGATGAGAATCTGGTATTTACCAGACTTCAGCATTCTGGAGAAACTGAGGCCGTATTCTCCAGGGCTCCTATCAATTCGCTCTCCAGATTTACACCAGCAAGGGCGGGACTCAGCTTCGTTTCAATCATTCCATGCATTTAAAAAATAGTGCTTTCACTGAGCCAGCAGGAGCCAAACATTGCCCAGATTTTGGTGTTCAGCAGCATTCTGAGATTTATTGATTCAGTTTCAAAATTTCGGGAATTCGAAGACTCCTTGGTAAGGTCATTAGGTGAGAATTTTTCCTCCTTCCTTCTGTTCTCCTGTCCCCTTCCCGTGTCCTTCCCTCCCCTTCTCTTTCTTCTTTCTTTTTTAAAAATTAACCTTCGGTTGGTCACACCTGGGGCAGTTGGATGCCTCTGCCTGTGGGCCACATGCAAGTTAATAGGGAGCTGGATTCTTCCAGGACTCCTTTCCTGCCTTGACATTTTTCCAATTCCACAACGGCCCTAGATGATTCTTGGCTGTTACCTTGTTTAGGATTTTATGCTGACAATGACAGCCAGATGACTCCTCTCTCTAATCCTCTCTCCATAGTGCTCTCTTTGTTTCTGCTTCAGCCTTGACTCACTGTTTAGCTTAGAAGAACCTATCAGTAAGCTGGCATTTTGCAGGTGGTTGAGACTGAAGACAAGAAGTGATGGTTAATACCTGTGGAGTGTGTATAACTGTTCCAAGTGCGTGACCCTTTGAGCCAGACTCTAGGTAGATACTAAATATTGCCCTCATTTCATACAGGAGGAAGCTCAGGCACAGAGGGATTAAATAAGGCTTGAAAGAACAAATGGATAAGTAGCGGACCTGGGATTTGTACCCAAGCAGTCCAGAAACTTGTTCTTAACCACTACCCTACTGTCAAAGGACCAGCCCTGTGTTTGGATCACGGGAGCTGGCATCTGAATGCCATGCTTCCGAGGACCAAAAGGCATTATCCTCAATGCCCCGTCATACGCTTGCAACCTCCTCTGGGAGCTCCTGTGTCTGAGCGTAGGCCTCACTTGTCGTAGTTTCTGCATTCAGACAGACTCCATTCAGATTGACTCTTGGTGCCTTTAATTTCTAGTTTGTGGCCCTGGACCTTAGTTTCTTTATCTGTAAAATGGGGCTGCTACCACCTTGTTCACAGAGTCATTATGAGGACTAGATGAAATTGTGTATGTAAAACACCTGGCAGAGAGGGCCCGCCATTTTCTAAGGGACTGATCCATAGGAGGAAACGCTGTAATCCATGGATTGGCATCAAGGAAGAGCCCTAGAGAATGGAAAATGGGCAGATATTTTATTTCTAACTTTTTATTTAAAATTAAAAAGTTGCAAATATAGTACAAAGAATTCCTGTATTCTCTTCTCCTAGCTTTTCCTAATGTTAGCATCTTATACAATTTACAATTATTAAAACCAATAAATTAATACTGGGAGATACTCAACTATAGATTTTGTTTGAATTTCACCGTTTTTTTCATGAATGTCTTTTTCCTGTTCCAGGGTCCAATCCAGGATACCACATTGTATTTAGTTGTCATGTCTCCTTAGTCCCTTACAATCTGTGACAGTGACCTTGACACTTTAGAAAGGTAATGAGCAGTTAATTTGCAGGATGCCCCTCAATTTGCATTTGTCTGAGTTTTTCCCTCATGACTAGATTGAGGTTATATATTTTTGGCAAGAATACCATGTAAGTGATGTACCCTTCACAGTGTATCATATCAGGTGCCTGGTGACAGCAACGTGTCTTATCACTGATGATGTTAACCGTGATCATTGGGTAAGGTGGGATCTGCTGGGTGTCTCCACTGCAGATTACTGTGTGTGGTTTTCCTTTAATAATTGATAAATATCTTTGGGGAGATACTTTGAGACAATTCAAATATTCTGTTTCTCCTCGAATTTTCATCCACTCATTTTAGCATCTTGTCTGCAATAATTATTAATGTGTTGTAATGGCAATTTTTTTTATTTCTCTCATTCATTCTACATTCATTAACTGGAATTCTTATGTAAGGAAGAGCTGCTCTCATTTATTTATTTATTCAGTTATTTATTTATAACTGGTATGGACTCATGGATCTTTATTTTATTTGATGAGTTATAACTTGATGTTCTCATTATTCACTTTCTTGATCACCCTATTCCAGCCTTGGCCCTTGGGAGCCCTTCAGATTGTTCCTCTGTCCCTTTGACCTGTGGGCAGTGAGGGCCGGGGTGTAAGAGTCAGTGCGGGTGTGTTGAAGGGAGAGTGGAAACGAGAGGGGAGCTGGCGGCGCCTGCCCGAAACCCCTTCTTCACATAGACTCTGCTTCTCCAAGACCCGTTCAGCCCTGAAGGGTCACTGAACCAACTCTGTCTGCCGGCTCTGCTCTACAGCTGAGGAAATTAAGCCCTCAGGAAGAGCAGGTTGGGTGGGTGGTGAGGTGGGGCGAGCAACCTGGGCCAGAAGCCATGTCTGGCCATCCCAGGCAGGCACCTGTGCCCCGACCTGGTGTCTGTTTGCTGGGTAGCCTGTTTCCGGATCTGAGCAATGAAGGGCTGAGGAAAGGTTGCTCCAGTGGCAGAAGCTCAGGCAGCAGGAGGTTTCTGGCGCAGTTACTTCAGGAAGCCCTGGGGCTGTGGGCTCTGCTCCCTTCCTTTTTGCCCAGCTGGAAGGGAGGGGTTTTCCGTGCCAAATCCCCAGCTCCGGCTCAGTGGGGGCCTCTAATCCTGTCCTGGCTCAGGAACATGGTTCAGCCAGGTCTGGCGGAGATGCCCCCAGAGAGAGGATTTCTGCGGGCCTGGGAACAGGGCGCTATGTGGCCCCCGACGCACCCAGGCAAAGGCTGGAATGCTAGCTGTAGAGCATGGGAACAGGCACAGGGATGGAGCTGACAATAAATTCGGTGAGAGTCAAGGGGCTCCATTAATAGATGTCCAGTGGGCTGAACGAGGGAGGTGACAGACTGGTGTGACACACATGACCAGCCTGTAGCAACTTCTCTGACATCTGAGCTCTTTTGGCTCTGTCTGCATAAGCCCTAGACCCTGGGCTGTGTGGAGACACAGCCCACTCAACAAAAATAGAAAAGCCT
Source organism: Equus przewalskii (assembly GCF_037783145.1). Taxonomy (NCBI): domain Eukaryota; kingdom Metazoa; phylum Chordata; class Mammalia; order Perissodactyla; family Equidae; genus Equus; species Equus przewalskii. The sequence continues at coordinate 65,709,717 of NC_091831.1, forward strand.
TCTTTCAACTCTGGAAGCACACGTGGAATGCAGACACTGTGAGTTCTGCCCAGCACTTTCTAGTTACAAGGAGCTTTCCTTTCTAATGAGGTGGGCAGGTTAGGGTCACCATTTTACAGATGCTGCAACTGAGGCTGAAAGAGGAAGGGGTTGTGGCCATCTCTGGGGAGCTTAGATGATTCTAGAAAGAACCAAGCCTCCCCACTCCTGAGTTCTGGGCTATCCCATGACACCATCCTGTCTTCGGGGACATTTCTCCCACATCTGACTCACCGCCAGTCACAGCGTGCAGTGCCCTGGACTCCGGAGGTCCTTTGTAAAGTCTTCTGAACATCCCCAGTACTTCTGGAGGGTGGACTGCGATCTTGAATGGGTCAGGGCAGAGCAGCGGCCCTCCTTCCAGAACTATTAGCACTGACCAGCTAGATGACAGAGCACAGTGCCTGTGCATGTGTGTGTGCACATGCGCAAATGCAGGTCTGCTGGGTGAGGAAGTGGCATGTGCTTGGAGCCTGCAGAGAGGCACTTGGCTGGATCCCCACCCTTGTCTGGCTTTGGTTTCATACTTCCTTCCCCGGCAGGCCTGGGGAGGCCAAACTGCACAGATGGCCATCTGGCTGGCACTTTAGGACATGGCCCAGTGCTCACTAGCAACCCTCTCCTTCCCCCACCCTTCTCCGCTTCACTGGCTCTATGGACTCTGCAAAGGAGCAACTGAGCCAGGACAGAGAGGCACTGCGGGGAGCGGGGCAGGGGTCTCAGGCACAGGACTGTGCCACGGCAGAAGTCCCACCCCACCCTTGACCAGACCCTCCTTGAAGAGAACCTGTGTCTCTGCTGCCCGGGTCCTGAGGCCTGAAGGGCAGGAGGGCCACAGGGCGGGAAAGCGCTGCTGCTGCTCCTCACGAGCATCCTGTGCGCCTCTGTGCGTCCAGTCTCGAGAGCCGCTGAGAGGGACTGCAGCTCAGCCCCGCTATCTGTTCACTCATCCGTTCATTTGTGCCATTGAGGGGCAGAGGGTACGGGAAGGGAGGCGGTCAGAGCTGCTGGGGGAAGACGCGAGGGCTGGGGCTGGGCCTGGGCTCGGGGCCCGGCTCTGATGCCTATACGCTCCTTGTCCTAGTAGATTTGCCAAATTAAGCAAAAACAGAAACAGAAACAGGACTCCTGGTAAACTTGCATGTCAGATAAACCACGAAAATTGTTTAAGATAACTTTGTCCCATACAATATTTGGGACATACTTACCTACAAAATTTATTTGTTCCTTATCTGAAATTAAGGCTTGACTGGGCACCCTGTGTTTTATCTGGTGATCCTATGGCCTGGGTAAGAGGATGGCAGACCCTCTCTGGCCTATGTTGCCCTGTCAGCACCTCAAAGGTGAGAGCTGAGTACCCTCCACCTCCATGCGGGGCAGACTCTGCCTGTTTCCCACCAACCCCCCGCCCAGCGCCACCCAATAGGCAGGACGGAAGCCTTCAAAGTCTGTGGACATGAGTCAGGGTGGGTGATGGGCCAGGCTTGTTCTCAGGGATGCCCCATTGTCCTCTCACCGTGGTGGAATAGGCCAGCCTGAGGGAACCATTGGCTGCCATTGCGCCAGAGGGCCGGCATAAGGCGGTCCTGGGTCCCAGTACAAATTGGGCCCTGGCTGTTTGCCCATCTCAATGCTTTTCTTGCTTCTGGTCCAACCCTGCCCTTGCCTGCTGCAGGAGGTCAGAGAGGGAAAGAGTATTGCCAAGGTCACACAGCACACAGTGGGGAGCTAGAAACAGATCTTCAGCCACCCTACTCCCTGCCCTTTGTTCCCTGGGAAAACACTCTTGGCCCGCTCAGTGTTCCCGGAGGGTTAAGCCTTGGAGCCACGGGGTTCTGCCTAAGAAAGCCTAGTGGAGTCTGGTGTTCTGCCCAAAAGGTGAGTGCACATTTCTCTGAAGCCGATCTGGCCTGGGGCGTTGCTAACCGCTTTGAGCATGAACAATTCCGTCTGTCTGACAGGGCGATTAGCCACACAGAGACGGGAGGGGGAGGGGTCACGAATAAGGAATCCCGTATTTAGCAAAGAGCCAGGATAGAGGCCCAGCTGAAGGAAATGTAAAAGAATGCTTTCAAACACTGCCCTCCGACAGGGGAATGTTTTTAGCTGCAAGCAAGCATGTTTCAAATTTCAGACACTAATGTATTGACAAAAACAAACAAATAAACAAAAGCTGAAATGCAGGAGGCCCCCTGGATCTGATAGAAATCTCAGTGATGTCCCTTCTGCTTTGGTTTGTTTAAAAAAAAAAAGCAACTAACAATAATATATGACAGAAAATTCTTCCATGGTCTGGACGCCTCTCACCCATTGTTCCTCTGGAAAAATCTGGTCTCTTTAAGCGCCTGCACGTTGGCGGTCGTTAGGAGGAAAGAGCTAAGCAGTGTTTCCTTTATTTATTGATGTCCCTTTTGCTGAATTCTGATGAAGCACAGGCAGGCAGCAGAGCATCTGGCTGCTTGGAAAGATGGCTGTGTGGAGAATTGGGGCCCTGGCTCCAGACACAGGGAGCATGTGTGGGCTCTCAGAGCGCGTGGTGACTCCATCTTCCCAGTAGCTGAGGGCACAGCAAAATCACTCAGCTTCCCCCACGGACCTTCTCCCAGGTGCTGCTCAGCGCACCCCTGTTCTCTCCTCACCCTGGGCAGGCTGTGCATGGAGTGGGGGTCAGGGCTGAGAGCCTCACTCACACGTGGTGGTGGAGGCTGGAGGAGGTGGAAGGGGCACACAGGTGTTAAGTCCAAAAGAAGGTGCTGAGGCTGGTGTGGGTCCTAGAAACCACATCCTCTGAAGGAGGACTGTAAGATACAGGGACGTTTAGCCTGGGATGGTGGGGGGACGCTGACGAGGGGGAGCCAAGCTCTATCCCATCTTTGCACCTTTGCAGGGAGGTCATGGGGCAGAAGGGAAAGACTGTTCTTCAAGAAGTGTATGTCCTGCCAAAAGATGGAAAAGAGAGGCCTCTTTTTATGGTCAGATGACGTCACTACCCAACAGAATCCAGAAAAAAGTTGGAATGGCGGCCCCGTCAATGGAGTGAGCTCCCTGTCCTTGGACAGGTGGCAGTCTGTGTGTGTGAAGGTGTGACACATTGTGCACCTACTGAATGTGTCCTGGGTTCTGGGCTAGTCCTTGGTATGGCTGGTCCCTCCTTCAAGCCTTTCTACAGCTCATCCACGTGGGTATATGGACAGCTCTTGTAGACTGGAGGCTAAGGTGAAGGTCAGATTGAACAAACCTCGAATCCATATCAGAGCTAGAATGCAAATCCTCACTTTTTGTGGGACATGCTGCTGCCCCAGCAGAGCGTGCTCCATGGAGATGGTGTGGAGGATTGAACATGTGGTAGGCCAGGGGGCCCTTCCCGGTCCCAAGAGTAGTGACTCCGTGGACCAGCAGGACCCTGTAGAGAAAGCCTGGGCCTTACGTGTCCCCAGTTGGTGGGTGATGCATGTGTGCATCTGCTCTCCCTTCCCTCCCTGTCCCGCCCACAGCCAATGGGGCTTTGTCCCTGACATGAGGCAGCCTGGCCAGTGGAAGGCTCTGGAGTCTCACAGACTGGGGCTCAAGGGCTGGTTCCTCTACTTATCAGTGGGAGCCTGTGGAGTGAGGAGCCCCACTCCTCCCAGCCTAGGCACCTCCCTCCCCACACAGCATCAAAGGGTTCACGAGGCTTGGGGTGGGCACAGACCACTATTTCCTCATTTTCCCAGCTTCTCTACCCCAGTGGGATGGAGACTGCACCCCACCTGTAGTTATTCACACCTCCAGGCCAGGGAAGCTACCCCAGGGCAGAGACAGTGTCTCTCTCACTCATGGCAGAGTCCAGAACCAAGTGGGAGCATAAAACGTCCTTCTGAATGTCTTCTGAGGGCCTGGGTGGGGCATGAGGGCTGGGAAAGGCTCCTGCGAGTTGGGGATGGGGATGTTTAGTTCTAGGCACGTGTGGCTCATTTGCCCCGGCCTGAGCATGGTCACTTAGCCCTTTGGAAAGGAGGTACAGCACTGTCAGCCTGGGCCAGCCACAGGCAAGCTCTCCCAGTCTCGGGGAGAAACTTAAGGGTGACTTGTTCCAGCTCTGCAGCATCCTATGACAGCATCAGTGTCAACCACGGGATCCCTGCTACGGACCTCACGTGCATCAGCGTGTCCAGCTGCCCCCTGCACATACAGGGGATGGGGTGGTGTGGGGCACAAACCTCAAGTCTACTTCCCCCTACTCCACGCTGCTCAGACACTGGAAAGTCCCTTCTATGGAACTGCCTCCTTTTAGCTTCTGCACGTTTATCCTGTTTTTGTCCTGTGAGTCCCTCTATCGGGGACAGGTCCCCAGAGGTTTGAAGACAGGGCTGGGCCCACAGGTCTTTCCTGCCCTCAGTCCTGCCGCCTTGCTCCCTTACGGCCCTCACTGGAGGGTCTCTACATGCCTCACTCCAACCGCCTGCCTGTCTCTGGCTTCTCTTCCAGGACTCAGCACCAGGGCAGGAAACCTGTGCTGAAGTCTGGCCATGCCCCAGGGTTGCCCAATCTGGGATAAAAAACGCAATCAACTTTATTTCCCTGACTCCATTTCCCCATTTCCAGACTCCTATGGAGTAACTGTATTTTTAAGTAGGAAGGCACATTTATTTCCTCTCCAGTAAAACCAGGAAGTGATCTTGGAGACTCAGAGAGCTCAAATAACCTGTCTAAATTCACACAGCGCTTGGTCATCAGGTCAGCCTTGGAAACCCAGACACAGGCCTCCAGCCCCTTTTCCTTCCCCGAGAACCTCTATGGTAACGAGCTGGCTTTTCAGGCCAGGGAAAGGCCCATGGTTGGTGTGATTGATGACATAGTGCTTTGTCCAGCATGGGCTGTCCTTGTTGAGAATGCAGAAATCAGCAGGACCACTGGGCCTTCCTGGGCCATGGACACACTGGGCATTTGTGCACCTGGCTAGGGTCTAAAGTGCATGGAAATCAGCTTACAGCAGCCCCTGAAGGCCCTGCAGCCCAGCGCAGCACGTCTGAGAAGGAAAGGAAAAGCAGACCCAGCTCAGCTCTTCCCGACCCCAAGAGGAAACCCAGATCATTCAGAAAAGCAGAGGCAAGAACCATTTGAATTGCCAGCAGTGTTTCCAAAATTACATTAACATGGCCTAGTGGCCTGGGGACAGGCAGAGACACCTGTGGGAGAGGACACTGTCCCCTCTGGGTTCAAATGAGGAATGTGACCCAAATGAGCTCTATGTCCTCTTTCTTCTAGCCCCTCTTGGAGGTACTTTTTTTTCCCTTTTTTAAAGAAAACTCTTTAGAGCTCTGTATTTTCAGGAAGCCCTAGAAATAACTCACTGGGAGCCCTGTCCGTCTGATACGTACCACTTACAGAGAAAATGGTCCGTGCATCAGGCGGTTTGGCATCCAGAGTAACTCAGAGAGGGCAGCTGGTGTGCAGGATGCAGGAATGAGTCTGTGGATTGGTGTGGGGATGGCACACCGCACAGATGGTGGCAATCACAGCTTGGGGCTGGCAGTCCACAGATCTGCGTTCAAACTCTGGCTCTGCTACCTCCTGCAGTGTGATCTCAGGAAAGGCGGTCCCCCTGGGCTTTGGGGTCCTCATCTTTAAAAAGGGCTGGTCGTGTCTCACCTCGTCTTCCCAGAGGTATAGTTGAAGGGGTTGGAACAAAGCGCAGCTGATTTCTGGGAGCGGCCGAGGGAAGGCAGGCCCCTGAGGAGGGAGTCGAGGATTGCGGGCGGGCGGGTGGGGGCAGACCTCTCCCATTTCCTCTTGCTGTGGATCCAGCATGTTCTCTTGGAGTTAGGGTTCTGGTATCAGGAGGGGAAACAGTGATGTGTTAAGTCAAGCTAGTACCCTTATTGCTGAGATGGGGAAACTGAGGCCCACAGTGGGAGGGTGTCTGCCTGAGCCTCAGGAAAGGAAGTGGCTGAGTCAGGCCAGGCCTGCCCATCTCCTGTGCCCATGTTGGCCTCTGCCTGTGCGTCCATGAGGGCACTCGGCCTGGAGATTGCTGCAGGAGCCCAGAGTGCTTTGCCCCCTCGGCCTGTCCTCTGTATTCCCCTGTAAAGGTGACCGGAGGCTCAGGGGTCAGCGGGACAGTTGGGAGGGGACACCCAGATTAGGCTGGGAGAGGAGGAAGAGCCTGGCTCTGCTGTCTCTAGGCTGTGGCATGACCCCCCACAGCATCCCCTGCTTCGTCTGTGAAATGGGGCCAGGACTCCCACCTCCTGGGGCTGTGGTGAGGATTGGCCACTCATTGAAGAGGTATTGTCTAGGTGTCAGACGCTGCTCCAGAAAGAGGAACAGGTGTGATCTAGACTGGGGCTCCATCCTCCTGAGGCTCCCTCTCTAATGGGGCAGACAGCCAAAAAAGGGAATAGACAGGATCCTTTCAAATTGCGATGACAATACAACAGAGCAATGTGAGTGCAAGTGAGTGGCGCTGTCTCAGGATGAGAGGGAGGCAGGGTGTACAGCACCTCCCAGGTTGGGGAAACTGTAAGTGCCAAGATCCTGGGGCAGGAACCAGGCCAGTGGCTAGAGCACAGTGGGAATGGGGAGGAAAGCAGGGCGAGGCAGGAGGGCTGAACTGGGCCCAACCAGTAGAAGATGTTCAATGGTGTTCAGGCTGGATCCAACGCAGGAGGCCAAGGGGAGCCCCAGTGGGTGCCCCAGGCAGGAGTCTGGGCAGCACAGGCTGGCATGTGGTCTCTCTCAGAGCACAGGTGCCCAGCCCAGGCCTGGCAGGAAAATGGGAGTTGGTGTCTGAGCATGTCTGGGGGGCTGCAAGATCTCAATCTGCTCTAGTGGGTGGAGAGAAGTGAGTAGGATAGAGCAGAGCTGTTGAAGCCAAAGGATTGGGAATGTGAATTGCTGCCATCAGCTGTCCCTGGAGCCTTCCAAGACAAGATAGGCATTCTGGGGTTAGGTGTGGGATCACCAAGTTCCAGGCAGTGATCATGCAGGTGGGAAGAAAGGAACCAACAGAACAGAATCTCTCACTTGGATCAGCAATTCTGAAAGTGTGCTCCACTGAGCACCAGTTCCCTGCACGGGCAGGAATGATGCCCTTGGTTAGGAGCCACTGTTGGTTGTCTTCAGAACACATTCCCCTCCTTTCTTTGTAAGGGTTTGCTCACGCATACACCTTTCAAGGGCTTCAGGAGAGGCAGGTTCAAGCTGCAGTCCCTGTCACAAGGAGTGAACCATGATAAGCCTAAGCTGGAAGTTCCCAAACTTTATCTTTTCATGGGCACCCTGCCTTAGTAATTTTTTTCACAGTGGCCCTAAGCTAAAAGAAATAACTAGCACTCTGCTTAGTTAGGCTTAAATAACTTAATAAGTATTTATGCCCAAAGCACTTACTAGCCAACCACAAAAACAATATACATGAACTGCAAGAAAAAAGTAATAATTTTATTTTTAAATAACTACAATTACGTACTAATGGGCTGTGTGCACCTGTTGGGCACTGTGCAACTTCTCAAACTTTGGCTTTGGACTGGACATCACCACCCTCATTTTCTGTTCCACACTGGTTTTCATTCAGTGCTTGTTTTTTATTACAGCAACCACCGAAAAATGCTTCTTAAAGATATGATACCATCAAAGGAATGTAGTGTGATGTAACGTGGAAACTATGAAGGGACGTGAACTAGTAGTTCATGTGGTGTCCAGAATTGCTGTGTTTCCCTTGAAAACTTTAAATATCCTGCAGTATCCCTGAATTTTCTGTGGCAATCTAGGGTGCCTCAGCCCACAGTTTGGGAACCATGGGTCAAAAGCAGGTGCACGTGTCACACTCTGGCCGATGAAATGTGAAGGAAAGTCTTTTGGGAGATTGGTGGGAAAGGTTTACCTCGCTCATAAAAGATGTTTGGGAACAAAGCATCTCCCTCTGCTACTGGTTGTTGTGGTGTCTTCTGGAATTGCAGCTGCCATCTTGGACCCGTGAAGGTAACTCTCCCAAGGAGAGCACTCTTAGGACGCTGGAGGGGGATGCTGGAAGGGCTCTGGCTCCGCTGACTGTTTGGTGCTGCCTCTGGACTTCCTATTGCTGAGCTAACACCTTCCTGGAGAGTTTAGCCTGTTAGAACGGGACTTCCTGTTCACCTGCAGCCAAAAACACCCCTCCTGATACTCCAGCAAAAGATGCTTGGGAAACACTGTACTTTCTCTCCTCCACTTAGGGTCACCTATCAAAGGCTCTGAGAGGTCCCACAATTCTTTGCTTACTTTTGTTCAATGCAGAGTTTGCCAAATTTACTTGACAGAGGAAACCTTTTTTCCACAGAACCTAATTGACATCTCACAGGACAAAAAAGTGTGCCAAAAAACACACTTTTGAAAGGGATCTCTTAGATTGCTCCTCATAGCCCCTCAGCCCTGCCTTCTCCAGAAGCCCTTACACACAGACTCCCACCTCAGAGGTGCGCCAAGGCCCACATGTGTTTCTTTTCAATGGGGGAGACTAAATGAAGCCAGATGTACCTGGGCAGCCCACAGCAGAAGAAGCAATGATTTAACGTCTCAGCTATGTGGGGATTAGCTTGCCAGAAAGCTCCCAAGGAGCACTGGGGACTTGCCGCCAGTCTGCTAATGGATTCAACAGAAATGCCCCTGCGGGCTGTGCATGACTGATGTGTACAGGAGTGCAGTGTCCATGACTGCTGTTCACAACACCATTGTGCCCATGACCACTGTGTGCATGACCTCCGTGTCCATGACTGCTGTCTCATGACCCCTGTGGCCTTGATCACAGCGACCATGATCGCAGTGTCCGTGACTGCTCTGTCCATAACCTCTGTATCCATGAATGCTATGTCTATTACCTTTGTGTAAATGACTCATGCCATAACCACTATGTTCATGATCGTTGTGTCAATGACTTCTATGCCCATGACTGCTGTTCCCATAACTGCTGTGCCCATGACCTCAGTGTCCGTGATTGTTGTACCCATGACTGCTGTGTCCATGACCTCAGTGCCCATGACCACTGTATGCAGACAGTCAGACCCTCTGCACTCTCTAAGACAACGTCCCACTCTCCCTCTAGATCCCCCTGCTTACGCCTCTGGGGCACCACCCCTAGCGACTCACCTGGCCTCCTGTTCCCACCCTTGTGCTGGCCTTAGTCTCCCTGGTCCAAGAGTAGGAATACTCTGCTGACACTGGCTGTGGAATTTAGGCCACTTCCTTCCCACTCTGGGGCCTAGAGATTATCCAGCCCAGTGGTTTTCAAAAAGTGTCCCCTCGGACCTTTGGGGTTCTGAGGGAGCCCCTTAGGGAATGTGCCCCTGATTCAACCAGCACAGCTCTCTATTTATTTATTTTTTTTCTCACGTTGGAATTCATTGGAAGAAAAGGCTTTGTGGCAGGGGGAAAACAGTCTGAAACCACTGATGTTGTCCAGTCATGCATTTTGCAGAGGAGAGGGCTGAGGCCTCTCCTCCCAGCACTGCTCTGGGATCCCTGGAGGTTTGTGGGAGAGCGAAAGTGGAGCGGGAGGGTCTGGGGTCAGGGCGGGGGAATGGAGGAGACAGCCTGCAGAGAGGCAGTCGTTCATTCTCCCTGCTGCTTTTGCCTGCTGTGACCCAGGAGAAAAAGCCCTTTGAAACAGTCAGAGATGTGGCCAGGAACCACACAAACCGTGCTTCTCGGACACGGGGTCACTGGCGAGGAACCAGGAGGCAGGCTGGGAAGGAAATGCAGCCCTGGAGGTGGAGTACGTTTTATTCACTTGGCAGGCATTTAGAGGCCCCGGCCAGCCACCTACGCTGGGCCAGCACCATCACACAGAGCTTGGCTCTTGCTTCTCATCAGTGCCTGGGCTGGGTCTTGGCCTGCCGGGTGGTGAGTGGATGCAGTGACGGTGCTTCCAGAGGTGCGTGCAGAGCGAACTGCTCCAATGGGCACAGTGCCTGGGACCCAAGGACTCTCAGGCGCCCACAAAAAGGTTTTAATATCATTTAAAATCAGAAAAGAGAAATAAACTTTTAGGTTGAAGAAAAGCTTTAGTATATCGTATCAATATATTTATCTTTATACCAATGCAGTTGTAAAATAATAATAATAATATCAATATATATTGTTAATATATTAATATTTATTATATATATCTTCATGGAGGGAGGAGCCCATGAAGGGAAAAATGTCCACCTGGTTACAATGAAGTCATTGTATGTCCTTGGGTAAGTAATAGTGGACTTCCGATCTTGTACTAGTGTGCCAGGGCCGCTGTAACAAACACCACTGACTGGGGGCTGAATTAACAGAAATTTACTTTCTCCCAGTCCTGCAGGCTAGAATTCCAAGATCAAGTGTTGGCAGGGCTGGTTCCTTCTGAAGGCTCTCTCCTTGCCTTGTGGATGGCTGCCTTCTCCTCCCGGTGTCTGCACGTGGTCTGTCCTCTCCACCTGTCTGTCCTAATCTCCTCTTCTTATAAGGACACCAGTTATGCTGGATTAGGGCCCACCCTCATTTTAACTTAATTACCTCTGTGAAGACCTCATGTCCAAACACAGTCTCATTCTGAGGTACTGGTGGTTAGGACTTTGACATATGAATTTGAGGGGACACAATCTAGCCCTTCACAGATCTTTTCACTTGAATTCATCTTCTTCCCTTGCAACAAACTTTCTTTTTCTCCTTCTTTCTTTTTCTCTTTCTTTCTTTGTTTCTTTGTTTCTCTCTCTCTCTCTTTCTCTCTCTCTCTCTCTCTCTCTCTCTCTCTCTCTCTCTCTCCCCCTCTCTTTCCCTCCCTTCCTTTTCCTTCTTTCTTTCACTGACAAGAGAAGGGCTCTAAACAGAATGTGCCCTGCTTGAGAGATACCTGCTCTCAGATGGGAAATCTTCCCAACTCCTTGGTTCTCTCTGTAGGACCTCAAGTCTCAATGCCCTCCAGTGCTGGGCTCTGGGCAATTTGAAGCTTCTAGAAGGAATACAAAGGACACGGGTGCCATAGGGTGCTCTGGCGCTCTTTGCTTCCTTTGGATACCAGGGCTTGGTCAAACTACATTCAAGATGTGCAGTACTGGAATTTTGAAGTTATTGGGGGTTGATCATGAATATGTAATAACCATATTTGTGGGTTTCCTATCTTGCAATAAGATCCAGATGTTAGAGAAACTCTCCTCACCTGCTCCAGCACTCCACCCATCCCAGCCATTTTCAACGTTATGGGGTAGACAGGCAGGGAGGGAGGGGTCTTGATATTACAATGACTCCATTTCCTTAGGATTGAAGAAGTAGAGGATCCAGGCAGGTCATAGCTCCCTGGATGCTGGGAATTCCTGAGATTTTATTAGGGTTTTGTCAGAAAAGGGGGATTAGAGACCCAGGGTGAAATCCCGCAGCCATCCTTGTTTCAATGACACTGGAGAGCTATTCTGCTGTTCTTGAAAGTTGAATGTTAACTTTCAAGCATGGACATCCCCATGAACTTTGCGAAACTGGCTTTTATTTTAAGTGGGTCCTCCTGAGGTTAATGCAAAAATGAGGAAGAGGAGGAGGAAGAGGAGAGGAAGGAGTGGGAGGAGGTAGAGGAAGGTGGTGGCAGGAGAAGGCAGGGCTGGGTCTGTGAGTTGGATTCCCTTTTGTTCTGCTCTTCAAACACCAGCCTTGGCCAATCTCGCTGATTTTGCCCCTGTAACGAACTCTAACACCTTGGTGGGTCTTACGATCTTTGATGTCAGATTCAGGGACATAGGTTATAATCCTTTGAGAAGTAGAACCAGCCTAACCTGGGCCAGGATGGGGCCTGGTGACCCAACTGGAGGGCAGGCAGTGCAGGAGGGAAGAGGCTGATGCTCCTGTCAACCACCCCTCTCTGCCTGATCCCAACCAGTGGGAGGAAAGCCTGGACTGGGGCACTGGAGGTCTGACGTTCAGCCTCTCCTCAGAAACTCATGCTGTGTGTGGCTTTGGGCAAGTCCCTCCCTCTCAGGACTTCAGACTGCCCATCTCCTAAATGAGGGAGTGGGACCAGATGAATTCATTGGCGCCCACTAGGTACCAGCCACTGGGGGAGGCACTGAGGATGCACAAATACAAGGAGATGAGCCCATGGCCCTCCTGGAGGCAGGCAACCTGCTGCAAGCCAGGCATGTCACATACTCATTTTTTCCTCTGAAATATATTTCTTTTTTTTTCTCATTACAAAAGCCGTTCATGCTTGTTATTTAAGAAATATGTACAGAAAACTCAGCTAGGGAAAACAAAGGCAGAAAAGATCCCCATAAATCTCACCCACCCATAGACAACCACTGCTAGCACCATGGTATATATTCTTCCAGACCATTTCCTGTGACTATGGCTATGCATACTTAAACATAGAAACAAAACAGGATTGTAGACTGTTTATCTTTTTTGGTCCTCACAACCACTCTGTGAGGTGGTTAGTGTTATTATTTCCATCTTGTAGATGGAGAAACAGAGGCTCATAGAGGTAGCGTAGCTTTCTCAAGGTGGCAGGACTGTGATGCAATGCCACACCAGGCTGACACTGAGTCCAAAGCTCTTTCTCAACCTCGATGTCTAAGATGGATCCAGGCAGGTAAGCAAGGGATTGTTCCAGGACTAACCACGCCCCACAGAGGCCATACCAATGCATTCAATTCAAGGCGGCTGAGTCAGAGGTCACAAGGAAGCTCACACTTGAGCAGCGTCCTTAGGAACAAGGAGGATTGTGTCAAGTGGAAGAGCAGTGGGAAAGGCACTTCAGGCAGAGGGAAAGCAGGAGCAAAGTCAAGGCAGAATGTCCCCCAAGTCCATGTTCCCTTGGCAAAAGGGCGGCAGCCCAGGGCGGCGGGATGTGCATAGTGTGTGTAGGGGGAGGTGCGAGGCATGGGCAGGAGGGCAGCTGGCTGGTGTTGGGCTGAGGAGAGCCGTGAAGGATCACGCTAAGCTGTTCAGCTTTCTCCTGAAGGTATCGAGACCTATTGAGGGGTCTTAATGGGATATGAATGGATCTTTTAGGAGAACACTCCAGAGGCCATACGGAGGGTAGAACAGGGCAAGAAGTGTCAGGAGTTATTCATTTGACTCTTTGATCTTCTGTCTGACCCCAGGTAGCACCCCCAGGAAAGGGTGGCAGAAAGAGAGGGGATCCAGGTCCCAGGGACCTTGGGAAGGTGGCTAGATTCCTCAGTACTCATCCTATAAAAACATACCTCACAGGCTAGTGAGGAGGGACATGAAGCCCCAGAAGTGTGTGATGGGGCCCTAGACAAGCCCATCACTTGGAAGAAGTAAGGGGTTGGGAATGAGGGCCTGATTCAATGGCATTAATCCTTGCTGTGTGTCATTTCCAAATCTCAGCTTGGCTGTCTGCGCCAACATATGTTTGCTCCATCTCCAACACAAGGCGAGGCCCCTTCGTGGCCTGGGACTGGATTGATGTTGTTGAAGTTTTCACCTGAGTGGTTTTTGTCTAGCAGGATTGATGTCCTGTGCTCCACTTTGACAGTGTCCCATAGACTTTAGAAAGGGCTGAGAGTAGGGCAGACAGAGGGGCCCACATTTCTCAGGAACTTGGGCTACCAAGGAAATCTACACACCAAGAACCAGAGCTGCAGGCATTTGCTGATGGGAGAGTGGAGTCGATGAATAGGTGGCAGGTGGGGAAACTGCCTGTTGTTGAGTGTAGGTTGAATGGCTGGATGAGAGAATGGATGAGTGAATAAGTCTGGGTTATGCTTCAGCAACAAACAAAGAGTAACGTGTTGGTTTTTGCTTGTGCTGCCTGTCCTTTGTGTGTTGGGGGTCTGTTTAGGTCCTCTGAGAGACAGGCTTCAGATGGGGTTAGATGTGCCTTTATTAGGGAATGCCTGTGAGGGATAAGAGGGAGGGGAGCAGGAGAAGGTGGGCAGTCCTTCAATGTGGTGCAGGTCTGAGACCTGTGAAAGGAGAGAAGGAAGGAAAGACTGAGTAGGAAGAGCCTGACTACAGTGCAATTCTGAGAAAGTCTGCACCAGGCTGCAAGGGAGCCCCTACACCAAAGTTGCCCATTGGTGGAATCCCACATTGGGAAGGAATGGCCCTGTTCTAGTATCCCAGTCATGGATCATTTGTGGGGAGCAGCCCTAGGGAAGCAAGTGTGGCCTGACATCAACACGTTGATAGATTCAGAGGGCACAGCTGGCAGCCGTCAATCAGCTCTGCTCCCACAGCTGGTTCCCTGGAAGGGGATGGGAGTGGGGTACCTCTATGGCAGCTGTGGTTGGCGGGGAGCTTGGCTCCACACACTCTTCACTCTGAACCAAGGCTCTTTGGAGAAGCTACTGTCTGGAATATTTCTGGTCACTGTGACAGTTAAAAAGATACCCTGGAAGACCTCACACTGGCTATTAAAGGCTCAATTCAGAGAAGATGCATGTCAATTCCACCGGTAACCCATTGGCCAGAGCTGATCATTTGTCCTTAGGGGTCCAGCAAGTGAAAGTCTGCTGCCTGCCTGGAAGGGGGAGAGCTAGAAATACTTGAACATGGAAATGCCTACCACAGTATGTGAAGAGGAAAAGGACTGAACGAGGGACTGGAAGAAGAGAGGAGTCAACGGAATGATTGAAGGAAGGGAGAAGAGAATGAGGTGAGAGCCCATCAAGGAGTGAAAGGATGAATGAAGGAGTGAATGAGAAAGTGAATAAATGAATGACTAAAGGAGTGATGAGGGGTGAGTGTGGTGGGTAGGGTGGAGAACAAAGTGGGTGGATGTAAATGAATGGACAGGAGTGAGAATGGATAGCAAAGGAGAGAGGGCATTGGGCCTCATTGGCTTTGGAAGGGCAATAAGCAAAGTTTCTCCCTTTTTTTCCCCCTCACCACCTCCAGTCAGGCTGCATTCGTCCCAAGAATTGCACTGACTAGCCCCTGGGTGGTTGCTGAAAAGACATCCCCTGCAGAGGCCACTCGGGGCTGGGGCACAGGGCAGGGAGGGACAGCCCCTTCTTCTCTGACAGCAGTGCACAATGTTGAGCAGCCCTGCTAATTGCGGTCTGGGCTCGTGAACACGGTCAGCCCCAGAGACCTCGGCCCTCCTTTGTGTCTGGCTTCCCCCTCTCAACATTAAATTGTGAAAGATAGCTGTGTTGTTGGATTTAGTTGTGCTTTGCTTCCTCTCATGACTTCATGGTCTTCCATTGGGGGTCATTGCCTTTTACACCGTTGGCTGGCATCAGTAGTCACATGTCTACCCATCACCTTTAAGGCCAGCCCTGCTGCCCTGTGGTTACATTCCTCTGCAGTCTACCTCTCACTGCACCGTCAGGCTCACGGTGGGCCTGAGCAGGATCCATCACAGGTAGCAAACTCCAAGAGGAAGGAGGCAGAGGCCAGAGCCCCAAACTTGATCTGCTAAAAGCAAGCCAGTAACACCCATTGTGGGTGGGGAGTGGAGCAGAGTGTTGGAGGAGAACGTGACCTGCCTCAGGCCTGGAACAAGCTCATCTGGACTCCATCGCCACCACAAAGGTGGGTGGCTAGGGCTCTTTAGAGTGCCTGTGATCATGCAGGGGGAGACATCACCTGGATGGCAGACTTCTGGCCACCTGGCAGAGGCAGGTGTGTGCAGGAGAGGAGGAGCAGAGAGGAGGGTGAGGTGGGCTTCCGCCTGCAGGTACCAGATACTGTGGCACCAAGTGTGCAGATGGCTGCAGGGATACTGAGGCGAGATGGTCAGGACTTGTGTGTGGACAGGATGGAAGGCAAAGAGAAGGAATAGGAAGGGGAGTGACAGAGGTGCAGCCATCTACAGAAATAGGGGGCTCCTGTGTGGGTTGGCTCCTGAGCAGGGCCCCGCTCTTTCTTCCGGTAGCCCCTCCATGCCTGGCACAGGGCAGGTCCAGAGGCAGTGTTAATGAAAACAAGTGACATGCCTCCAGGTTGGAATTTCCCATGATGGGACCTGCAGATGAGGCAGGACAATGTCCCTCCCACCTGTCCACCCGATGGAGCCTCACTAGGCTTCCAGGTCCTGCGAGGGGTCAGGCAGCTGCAGGGTCTGGGCTGCTGCTCCGCAGAGCCTGGGGAAGGAGGCTAAGTTGAATCCATTAGCGTGGTGCTCTTCTCTGGAGGGCACGCAGAGGGATTATCTGGCTGCTTTGCCGCCTCCTGATTTCTCAAGATGGCCCCTTTGGGACTCCTTCCAAGGAAGTGAGTGATACAGTCATTAGATGTGAGAAGTTAGTAATCCTTCCCCTCCTCCTCAGTGGGTCCAGCCAGGGCCAAAGCAGGGGGTGGAAAGGCATTAAGCTGGGCTGGCCAGGTCTGGCTTCCAGTCTGGGCTGTGCTTTTGCCCTGCGTGTGGCCAGAAACATGCCCCACCTCCTCTGAGCTGCCTCTCCATCCCTAGAATGAGGATGTGAGAGCCTTTTCATCTGGGAGTCCTTCCAGGTCAGCATCTTCCAATGGTGATAGTGAGGGACCAGAGGCAGACCCGGCCCTGCCCCTGAATGGGCCAGCTGGGACTTTGCCCCCATGTCTGCTCAGGGTCCGTTCTTCCCTGCCACTAGGTGCTTTGGATGGGGGTTGTGAGGAGCATGACTTGTCCTCAGGGAAAAATGACAGCTAGGAGAGATGAGAAATGTTGGCAATCACCTACCAAGCACAAATCAACCGTCTAGCGGTGGCCCTTTTTGACAGTGTGGGGTGGAGACCGTAAGAGTGAGGGATATGCCGAGGAGAGGGAAGAGTCAGAAGGCGTCTGTTCTGTGATCATAATAAGAACAAGAGCCATGATTACTGAGGGCATACCTAATCTGTACTGTACATTACACATCATCTCGTTTAATCCATAACATCAAGGACATGTGACCCAATGGGGACAAAGCCCCAGGCCTCAGGGAGTCAGAGGGTGGAGTGAGGTTTCAGCGTGAGGCCCTATAAGAACCGGCTTGCTCCCCTCCAGGCCCCTTGGGGTGGAAGATGATGGTGAGAGGCTTCCGTGCTCCCAGCTAGTCCCCAGTACACCAGGTGTCTTCCACAGTCACAATGAGATGCTCCTGAAACTTCACTAGATGCAGTGGTGGGAATGTTGGTCAAAAGCTCAGGTGTGCAAGATGTGGAATTCACTATAACAATTCAATTTCTGTGTCTGGTTCTTATTCCACCAAGGTGATACATGCAGGACCCAGTGCGTTTGTGGCCTTGCCTTCAATGTGTGAGTTCTGGGAGCTTATGCAGGTGTTGGGGTGAGTGGGCCACCTGACTTCCTGGGTATGTCCTTCAGGCAACTTGGCCCTGATGTGTTCCCCATGGCTGGGGCTGAGGTGTTGCTGCTCTCTCTGCAAACCCCCTTCACCTTGGTGGCATTCTCTGTTCCTTTCTAGCCAGTCTCAGGTACCTACAGAACTGATCTGTTGCCTCTGCTACCTGTTGGGGCATAAAAAACTGTGAAGCTGCCTGAGGCCTCATGTGCCTAGAAATAGCCTGCAGCCACTTATTTTCTAGGACGGTGCCCTCCCCAGCTCTTCCTGGGCCCTGGGGCCCAGGCTTTCCTCTTCTTGATACCACAAATCTATTTGGGAGTTTTGCTGCCTTCCTGTGGAGGGTGTTCAGGGTTCATCTCTCTGGGACCTACTAACAACTCCCTTCAGTTCCTCCCAGTCCCTGGGCCCAGGGAGACCCAGACGTGGGGACTGGGAACACTTGCTCTGATTCACTACGTATCCTCCGTATCCTTTATCAGAGACCATCGGTCCTTCTTGTTTCCCAATAGGGGTAGCTCTCTGGAATTCCATGCCAGAAAGAGATTTCCAGCTTCTCTGTTTCCTGCAGCTCCCTCCCCTCACCAAGGCAGTTAGACAGACCTCCAGGGCCTGGGTGAGAAAGGCTATTCCTGGAGAAAACTGTGTATGAAGACAAGGCAGAGGCTCGAGGGAGGGACAATGCCAGGCCCACGGAGACCAAGTGGCAGAACCAAGGTGATCTTCAGGTCTCCGTTCCAGGGCCGCGCCCTCCACAGGGTAGCCCCCTGGGCGACAGCTCAAACGTGCTCCTACCACAACTCTGGTCTGGTCCATTCCAGCAAGCCTGGCAGACAGTGGAGCTCCCAGAAAGTCACCAAGACCCCTGCTACTGAGCCCCAGATCAGCTCTAATGCCACCAAATCTGTTACTAACTCAAGTGAGACTCTTCCGTGTTCTAAGGGGAGTACTAAAGACTGGAATGCACACCCCGTGGGTCAGCATAAGGAGATGTGCCACCAGACAGGATACAGAACCACAACGTGTCTAGACCCCACCCCCACCCAAGTGCCAGACTTGCAGCTCCTTCGCACCCATGGAATATCTCTGGTAGGCCTCATGCCACCCTGGTGAAGCTGGTGTGACAATGGTTCTTTTACATACAAGGAAACTGAGGCGGGAGGGGTGTAGTAATTTGTCCAAGGTCACCCACCAAAAGTGAGGGAGCAGGATCTGTCTGGCCCCAAAGCCCGAGGTTTTCCCACCACACCTTATTGTCTGGGAGGTTTATTGTGGTTATTTAAAACTGACCACCTCCTGGAGAAGTCCAGTGTCCTTCTGATTGTGGAGAAGGCAGGGGACACATGGCAGGTAGTGGGAGGTGGGCTTAAAAAGGCAGAGGGTGAACCCATGCCTTCTTTCTGCCTCAGCACCCAGTTTAATTCTCCCAAGTCTATGAGCTGTGTGGGTACAGGGCATGGTGTCAAGGAACAGACCAATCAGACATGTGGCATGGATTCACCCCCACCCGCACCCCAAGGACCTGCCGGGCAAGGGGGTGGGCTGTGCTGCACAACAGACCTTCGTGTGGCTTTTCCACAGATGGAGCCCCTGAGGTCCCACTCCCCACGCCCGGGGGCAGTCAGTGGATGTTATGGCCACACCAGTTCTGGGGTCAGGAGCCTGGGGAGTACGGAATCAAAGCGGGTTAGCACGCGTCATCATGCAGGGATCTTTGGCGCCTTCTATATGCACCGTGCTTGATTACTCTCCGGGGGGGCTGTGGAATGCGGAGCTCTCTACTTCATTTACTCCTAATCATCCCCTTTCTTCTGCAGTACAACAGGCGTAACTTGTCTGCGGCAGTACCCCTTTTGGGAAACAGGGCTCTGATGGCTGATAGAAAGGAATCCCTGGGTAGGATGAACAGACAAAAGATCCTGGGTCTGCAGGGGAGATGGGGTCTCAGGGTGGGGATGGGGGGAGGCCCCGGGAGGCAGCTTCCGGCAAGGCTATGTGAGTCCTGGGCTCCGAGGGAGGGTCAGACTCTGGAAGTGGAGACCTGGAAGGGAGAAGGGTGTTAGAGAAAAGCCAGAGCCAGCATTGGAGGTGGGGGAATTGACAGGTAGTGGGTGTGAACAGCACACGTCCCATTCAGAGGGTGCTGCCTAGCTAACTTGAAAGAGAGAACAACACATCAGGCTGGGAAAGGAGGAGGCTAGTTCAGTTCTTACAGCTCAGGTCTCAGCTTGCAGAACGTGGGGCTTAGCGACGCCTGGCCATGGATTTCCTGTGGTCCATGGAGTTCAGACATGAAGGTGGACGCCTGACCAAGAACCTCTCTGCAAAGCGCCAGGCTCTGGGCCTCTTCTTTGTATCTGATGCTTCCCTCTACTCACTTCTTTCTGATAGGTGAGTAGCACCTTTCTATTCTCTCCAACATTCTAAGTCTCCAAAGAGCCTTACTTTGCTCAAAAGCCAAGAGACAAGAGGAGGCAGAAGCGCATCTTTTGGATCCAGGAAAACCCGGACACATGCAGCCGAGAAAGCAAAACTGTTAATTAAAACCAATCTGGGATCTTGCCAACTGGGAGAAAGAGATGCAGGGCCAGGAGCCTCGGCAGTGGGAAGGAACCAAGTGGTAGTGGGTTATTTATAATCCACTTCTGGCACTGTCTGCTGCACTCTTTCAGCTCGAGGAAATGCTCCCATCCCTGAGACAGACATCTGATCGTTATAATTTTGTGTTTGAAGACAGTTTTAGCTTCCTGGAGACACACATAAAATCTGCATCCGCTGTCCAGGATGGGGGACATAAAAGTTCTTTAAGAGGGTCATAGACCTTCCTGGGATGGAATCCAGGCTGTCTCCAGCTGTGGCCCAGGCTCTGCCTCCGGTGCCTCTGCTCGCACAGGTCCTGCCCTCATCTCCCTCTGTCCACTGGGCAGAATCTGCTGCATCCTCAAAGGCCTGTCCAGACCTGTCTCTTGTAGGTGCTCACTCCAAGTCTTTCCTCTCTGACTATCTTAGCATTTTCTCTCTGTGCATTTTTTTTCTTCAACAGTTGATTTAATTCACTTGATGTTATATTGTGCTGCCTGGTCCCTAGTTGCCTCTTGTATATACAACCATATACTGAATGGGCTGAACTTGATGGGGTACGAACAGGAAATGGCTTTATTTTTCTCCCTTCGATGCTTTCAAACACGCCTGGCTGGATTTCCTTCCCCTCCCCTTGACGACATCGCAGGCGCATACCAGAGCTTCCCCATTATTTTCAGGCACAGAACAAATTTTACTCTCAGATATTAAAAAGGTCCAGTCTAGCCTATGTACAGCCTCCGTCCACATCCAGTTAAAAGTTTTTCTCTCCCTGTAGCTCAGGCCTGACCCTGTCAGCACTTGGAGGCCTACCGTGACCTGGGCATGGGTTATTCTTTGTTCTTTCTCTCTTCCTTCATGTCCACTGTTATGGGTTGAACTCTGGCCCCCCAAAAAGATATGTTAAAGGCCCAACACTGACTCCCTCAGAGTGTGAGCTTATTTGAAAATAGAGTTTTTACAGAGGTAATCAAGTTAAATGAAGTTGTTAGAGTGGGTCCTAATCCAATATGAGTGGTTTTCTTATAAAAAGGGGAAATTTGGATACAGAAACAGACATGCACAGAGGGAAGGTGACCTGAAGACACACAGGGAGAAGATGCCTGTGGGACTGGAGTGATGCATCTACAAGCCAAAGGACACCAAGGATTGCTGGAAAACACTAAAGGCTAGAAAAAGGCAAGGAAGGATTCTGCCCAAGAGCTGTGGGAGGGTGCATAGCCTTGCTGACAACTTGGTCTGGGACTTCTAGCCTCCAGATCTGTAAGAGAATAAACTTTTGTTCTTTTAAGCCATGTAGTTGGTGGGATTTTTTAGGAAGTTCTAGGAAACAATTACATCTGCCTTTATACTTCTGGTGTCTCTAGGACCCAGGCAAACGAAAGGGGGCCTATCTTTTCCGATGACCAGTGCTGCCTGAGTGGTTTCTTGCTTTCAAGGCCTCTGTCTAAGCAGGCACCCCATGCTGGATATTTGTGGGGTGCGGCTGTTCCCTTGGCGGTCCTCTGCCACCTCTAGGTTGGGTCCCCATCACAGTGCTAGAACCTGGTTACCTTCTTTTTGTTTTGTTGAGGAAGATTAGCCCTGAGCTAACATCTGATGCCAATCCTCCTCTTTTGGCTGAAGAAGACTGGCCCTGAGCTAACATCCATGCCCATCTTCCTCTGCTTTGTATGTGGGATGTCTCCACAGCATGACTGGACAAGTGGTGCGTATGTCCATACCTGGGATCTGAACCGGAGAACCCCAGGCTGCCAAAGTGGAACGTGTGAACATAACTGCTGTGCCAAGGGGCCAGCCCCCCTGGTTACCTTCTATGGCCTCCTCTGGGCCCTGGAGAATCTCACATTCTCTTTCCACAGCAAAGGTGGGCCTGCAGGCTCTGCAGCTGCCCTTGGCCTTACCCTCCTCTGTCCAACCTCTCATCTGGAGTTCTCTGGGTAGGGCAGGCTCAATCCCTACTCTCACAGGGGTGCCCCCCACCCCAAACCTGGAGGCATGTGTGATAAACTCTCCGGGAAATATTTGCCTGGAGAGGACTTGAGGTTTTTGCAGTGCAGTCAGCCTCCAACTGGGGGACGAGGCACTAGTCTCCCCTCTCTGCAGGCTCCCTAATCTCTACAAGAGGACTCTGGCCCCCCTGCCAGGAGCTTGCGGAGGTGCAGGGGCAGTAGAGTCACAGCGTTCTGCACAACACGAAAGTTCCCTCTCTCTGCGCAAATAGGCTCCTCAGGGGCTGAGGAGGGGAGGAGGGAGCGGTGCAGACACTTCCCAGCAGACCAGCGGGGAGGGATTCTGGCAACTCCATTTGGAATACGGGGGTGTTTGTCACCCGCTGCCCCTGGCTTTGGGGTTTCAGCTGAAGGACTCCCATTCTCATCCTGTTACATGGAAGAACAAGTCCTTTAGGTGGGAGATTACCTATTCTGAGCTCAGGGTACACACTTTCTACTTTCTTCCACCTTCACCTACAGCCACTGGGAGAGAAGGAGGCAGTGTATTTGAGTGGTTAGGGCTCCCGGCTCTGGAGTCTTGTGGACACAAGCTCAAGTCCCTGTTCAGACGCTTACTCAGCTGTGGATCTCAGGGAAGCGATACAGCCTTTCTGAGCCTCTGTTTCCTCAGCTTTCATGTGGAGAAGGAAAGTAATGAAGAAAGTGCCTGCCGAGGCATCAGGCACAGGGAAGCCACTCACTGCCCTCAGCGTCTGGGCTTGGTCATGACCCTCTGAGAATGGTGAGTGTGGACTTATTGCTGGCGAGTGCCATGGACCTTCCCCTCAGCAAAGTGTGCATATGCAAGTTTGTCATGTATGATTGAGCTTATGAACCTCTGGGTGCTCAATGGCTTATTACTGAATTACATGGAATTGTTTGGAACTTTTTAGTAAAGGAACAGCCGAAAGAGACCAAAAAGATATTGGTAGCCCTTTAGGCTCCTTGAGCATCTGAGACGGTGACTCACTGGCTCAGTATTTTGAAAACCTCAGCTCTAAATTCCTGGAGATTTTCCCCCACACCTACAATGTATTGGCCCACATCCAGTCTCAGCCAGGACTTTTTAAATTAAAGTACCCTGCGCATTTAGCAGTGTGCTATGGTGCAGTCTCAGTGATTCTCAAAACTGACTACTATATGCATTTTAAAGGGAAAAAACTTATCACAGACCCCTACCATTGACTAAAATTATTTTGATCATATTGTTACTTAAATATATACAAACATAAAAGTTAGTATAAATTCCTTATGCTTTTGGCTTTTACACAGCTATAAAACCAAAACACAATTACAAATTAAATGCAAACAAAACTACAAAACCATTAAAATTCAAATTAACGGCATTAATTTAATGTGACAGATGATGTTCTGCTCAGAGTAAAATAACCAGTGTTGGGTTTAATAATAGAACGATGTATTACCATTTTAAGTTCTGCTTTTATCAACCAGATTGTTTTGATGTTTGAGCATGCTGGGTTGTCATTAGAGTTATTATCAATATTATTAGTATTTTAATGTAGGAATTTTACCAATATTGTTATTTTTCATGTGTTGCAATGGACAAAATCTAACCACAGATCTAGGATTTTGATGGTCCAATCAATTTAATAGAGCATCCCAAAATAACATAACTTGAAAAATATAAAAGTATATACCATTTAGAGGACAGTTTCCAGTCGCGTGCCCTCACTGCTAGTGCTGTTTTGCAAGTTGTTACAAACCAAGATGCTGTTCACTCTGAACCTGCTTTCCAAGTGACGACCCCAAATTTGCCCACTTCCACACAGAGCCAGTTGCGTGTGGCCGACCAGTGTCTCCTGTACTGTTTGGTGACTCAATCCTGCCTCCACTTGTCTCT
This sequence comes from Equus przewalskii, assembly GCF_037783145.1. NCBI lineage: Eukaryota > Metazoa > Chordata > Mammalia > Perissodactyla > Equidae > Equus > Equus przewalskii. The sequence continues at coordinate 65,733,395 of NC_091831.1, forward strand.
ATTTGAACAATCACTAAACCTTTGTTTGCACAGTAGCCCATGAAGTCATTTGGCCTTCATTTTGCAAAAACGTGAGAGTAAACCCAAATGTAAGTGCAAGCTCTGAGTTCCTGAGGCATTGTTTGGTGATAACGTGATCATCCAGGCACAACCCCAATAAGATCTCACTTATATTTTTCAATTTTTGAAATGAAAACATTATTTTAAAAACGTTCTCATAGCACTCAGGGACCTCCATACTATACCTGTGTCTCTCACTTTGAAATCCCTGTTATGTTGAAAAGACCTCTGGTCTGAGAATGCGAGGCTAGACCTCCATTCTAGGTCATTCAGTGACCCACTGTGTTCCGGAGTCAACTCCTCACTCTAGACTTCATCTGCACGTCACCACTAATTGTCTTCATCTTGGTCACTGTCACACTGATTCCACCCAACCACTCCACAAGGTCAATATGGCTATCCTCAATGAACAGATGGGGAAACTGAGGCCCAGGTAGACAGCTAGTGAGTGAGCAGATGAGGTGAGAAGGCAGGATTCTCTGACCCCACAGGCACCAAGTGCAGTGACTCACAGGACCGAGGCTGCCCCCGAGCGCTCTGTCCCCAGAGCCCATGTATTGGGACCTGCAGCTCCTCTCCCCTTTCCCCTGGTGACCCACATCAGCCCTCCGCTCGGCTCTGGACGACGCCCGCCCCTAACTGACGAGGGGCATTTGTCCAAGTGAAAACTGGACACGGATCCTGACAACTGAGTTTTCCTGGTGGGTGAATTCACGTTTATTTATTTATCTGTTTGGTAAAAATACAGATGTGTCTGTAACTCAAGTCATATTTTATACACACACATGTGCATATATGGGTATATATACACACATGTATACATATGTATATATGTGCATGTGTACACAAGTATAGACATATATATGTATATTTATATACACATATGTGTATCCATATGTGAATATATTTCCCTTGATGAAAGAGAATGATACACATATATGCACACATGTATATATGTATGTACACACAAGTATATATATGTATATATACATCTATGTGTACATATTTATATGCACAAACACATATACACACATAAATATGTATTTATACACTTCCCTGATGAAAGAGAATGAAATTTCCTGGAATTGGACTGTGCTGGAAACACAAGCTTTGTGGTTGTCTTTCTGTAGCTGAGGCATAGCTCATTAGGGAAGGGTCTTCAGAGAGCAGCTGCCTCCGTAGGCCCTTGACTGCTGACCTCTCCAATCCTCAGTGCTGGGGAGACTGTAGCTGGGGTTCCTCCCTTTGGGAGCCATAAAGACTCCATATCTTATCTCGGAAGCCCCTGCGGACACCATCACTCCTCAGATCCTTCCTCTCTCAGACTTGATGTGTGTGTGCCTGTAGCCTTGACAAATAGAGTGACATCAGGGCTCTCTGGGATTTCATTCTGGTGGGGCATTCCAGTTCAGCCCTACAGAACTGTGCCTTTGGATTTGTTCTATTCAAATGCAAGGAAGCAATCTTTAGGGAGGACCCCCTTTAACAACCCATCCCTCCTGCCTATGGATCTTAAGTGTTTAAAAGATTATTTCTTCTAGAGAGAGTTGAAGTGATAAAGAACTCATTCTTTCATTTTTATGAAACAAAAACATTTATACTTTGACCATCAGAGATTCTAATTGGCACATGGCTCATGCTTATGAGACCTACAGAGTTGACAAAGTAGTAGTTATAAAACAAAGACATTTGACATTTTAGCTATTCATGCAGTCTTGCTCAGGGCACATGTACAATGATCATTAAGCTGTTTGAAATAGTGGTATTCCAGCACTTGTGCAGAGAATATACTAGTGCCCACCAGTCCAACACTGCATCCCAGGAGAACTCAAAACAAGCAGGTGAAGGCAAGTCCAGCTATGCTTGTTTAACTGCAAAAAAATGCTGCTAGTTGCTGGGACTGCAAAGGGAGAGGTGCGTCTTTGCTCTCGATGGGTTCCTGGTCCATGAGTCAAGCCAGTTATTTGGTCCTGCAGCCTACTGGATGTTTTCTTTTTTAAAACCAGCTGCTCTGTGTAGTGGGTGGATGAGACACAAAGACTGCACAGGGATACCCTAAGGTGACACTCTAAGGATACTGTTGTGTTTCTGGGGACTCTGTGTCACACCTCACTTGATAGCCAAAGACCAGAAGATCTGGCTTGTCCAGGGCTGTCACGGGCTCATATCAGTTGTTCCTGGAGCAGAGTGACAGGGACCTCATATCACTGGGCATGGAGTCTTCAGGTGCCTGGGCCTTCAAGGCCAGCAGCCTCCCTCACTTTTAGTATCCCAACCTGGCCCTACCTCCTTCGTTCTCTGTGTGTTATACATAGTGCTTACCTCTGCTCTGGGAGCTGGCTGTGTTTTCTGGAATTCTAGCCTCCTGCCCTGCTGTTTGCCAAGGTTCCTTGATCTCTGCTTGCCCCAGCAGCTCCCCAATGAGTAACCCCCGGCCCAGGGGAGATGCTCAGTAAATATTCGTGAGCTGCCTCACTGAAGCCTCTCTGGTACAGCTGTGCTTGCTGCTGATGGTGGTTCTTCGTCTCAATGGAAGTCCTACTCTGTGCACTGCTGGGCTGGTGAAAGTGGTCCTCTGTTGAGTGAGGGCCCTGTCTACTTTTTCCTGACTTTATTTCTTTCCTCAACACAGGCTTGTGCTGTCTCCTGAGAAAATCTAGAAGACTGGACAGACTCCCAGATGTAGTTACTCATTCACACTGGTCTTAGCAGACTCATTTACCGGCAATCTCAGTGTAAGCCTCTCCTCCAGCAAGAGGGGGACACTCATTGGAAACGTAAATTCATTGTGATCTCCAGGTCCTGGGTGGCTGTGCTGCAGTCTGGCTTCCTGTACCTCTGTGCGTCAGCTGATATCTCTTGTCGAGGCAAAGGGAGTGATAGTTTCTGCTGGAGGAAAAGGGGCTGCCCAAGGCTTAGGCCAGTTGTTCCTGGCTCAGAGTGACAGGGACATCTTATTTCTGGGCCCCCAGTGTCCATAGACCTTGGGAATCATAGTCCCTGAATTTTAAATAATAATGACAAAGCAAAGACGGTAGATTTAAAAAGTCTTTACTGATCATTGTTCCTGAAGCCTGCAGCCTGTGTGGGCCTTTGGAGGCCTTGGGGGGGGGGGGGTCAGAGCCAGGAGTTGACTGTGTGGGTTGCAGGGCCTGGCTGGCTTGTGCACTGCAGCCAGGGAGAAAGGCCCACTGCCTCTTCACTTCGTCCAGGAGAACATGTGAGTCAGATTTGGTTGGGGGTGGATAATGCAGGTTGGGTTCCCCCAGGAAGCCATCTCTGAGAAGGAGTTTATTGTGTAGGATGCATGCTAGAGTGCACTTGGGACGAGCACCTGCAGGAGGGAAGGAAGGAGGCAGGCTGGGACAGAGGAGAAGTCAAGCTGTGATGCAGGCTTGGTGACAGTCTTGGCTGACACCACGCAGCACTGAGCTCAGATGCCCACCAGAGACACCACGTGGGCTCACCCAGCCAGCCTTCTACACCTTACCTCCTCAGTCATTGGGTACGAGCCATCCTAGGAAGGTCATGACCTTGGGCAAGGCAGCTCTCTGAAACTCAGGCAGCCCTGAGGGGGCTGGTAGCTGAAGGCTGCGCTCCCAGCAGCTGGGACAGAGTCCTTCCTTGCAGGAAGACGGAGGTGGTACACCTCCATGTTTTGTGACACATGTCATCACAGGACTGGAAACCAGGTCTTGGTTCTGAAATGAAAGTGAGAGAGTGGGGCTTGTTTAAGTTCAAACTATATCCCAAAGAGCAACCAGGGGGCCAACATCAGGGTCAACTCTCCAAGGAAGGGCACGGAATAGCAAGAACTAAGCAGGATTTCAGGCAAGCTGGATGCGATTCCGGCGAGGGCTGGCTAGGAGCAAAGAGAACTAATTCTCTGTTCCCTCCATGCAGCTGCGAACCAAGAAACAGGACAAAGCCTGGGCAGAGGGCTTAATCGTCAGGGGCACAGGATGACTCCAGACCCCTCTCTCATGGGGAGGATGGGATGGGAGCATGGCTCAGACTCCTTTTGGCTACTGGCCTGGGTCATGATTGGGAGTTGTTGTAAGGATTCAAATGAGATAAAGAATGGAAGGTGCTTAGGCCTCAGTAAACCTGTTGGTGCTGGTGGTTACAATTATTACTATTACTCCATGCAGTGGCATGGGCTGGGCAAGACAGGGTAGGGCTTGACACCTCGGGGATAATTGTCATCAACTACCTTTCTGAAGAAGCAGATTGGGCTCCCACGACATTTGGAAGGGAAAGTACACCCTACATGTGGAGCAAAGACAGCTGTGATCTTATTTCCACTGTTAAAAAGGCCTCTGACTCACTCTTCTCTCCCTCTCTGACTCTTCCCAAGCATTCATTCATTTATTTATTCAGCAAAATTTATCAAGCACATTGTTTGTGGCAATGACTATTCTGGTGCAAGGGAAAATAGCAGTGACAAAATAGCCCTGCCTCCACAGGGCTTCTGTTTTCATAGGGGAGAGAGACAGCAAACAAACAGAGCCTGCACTGTTACAGCTGGTCCTAAGTGCCGTGGAGAACAAGGAAGCAGAGAAGGGGAGTAGGGAGTACCATGTGGGGGCCAGGTTTGCAGCTGTATGTAGTGTGGACAGGGAAAGACACAGGGAGAAAATGATATTTGAGCAATGACCTGAGGCAAGAAGGGAGTGAGCTCTGCCAACGTTTTGGGAAAAGCATTTTAGGCAGATAAAGGGACTAGTGCAATGACCTTGGGTTGGGAGTAAGTCTTGCGTGTCCAGATGGGAGGAACGGGAAGGGGGAGTGAACCAGGAGACAGTGGGGTGGCTTTGACTCTTGGTCTGAGGGAGTTGGGGGTCTGAGTGGAGGAATTGCAGCAACTGACTTCTGTTCTAAAATAATCCTCTGGTGGAGGATGAACCAAGGGCTGAGGATGGAAGCAGGGAGACGAGACAGGAGGTTGTTGTGGTAATCCTGGGACTGATGGTGGGAACATGGACAAGTAGTGGACTAAGGAAGACCCCAAGGCTTGGATCCTGGATCTGTGTTTAAGGTGGACCCACAGGATTCGGTGAAGGATTGTAGTGGGTTTCGAGAGAACCAGAGGAGTCAGGGTGGTTCAGAGCCTTCGCAGGAGTTCTTTTTGGACCCTTTAAGTCTGAAATGTCTTTGAGGCAACCAAGTGGATTCAAGAATCTGGAGTTTGATGGAGAGGTCTGGACTGGTGAGAAAGATGTCTGAGTCCCGGTAGTGCTGATGGCATTCATGTTATGAAAATGGAGCAGACTCCTAGGGCTGCACTGCTCAGGATGCTGGCTGCCAGCCATACCTGGCTATTGAGCACTTGAAGCATGGCTGGTCTGAATGGAGATGTGCTTAAAAGGCTTGCATACATACCAGATTTTGAAGACGTATAACAAACAATGAAAAATATCCCATTGATCACTCCTATATCGCTTACATGTTGAAATGATAATATTTTGCCTATATTAGATCCGATGAAATCTATAACTACAATTAATTTCACCTGTTCCTTTTTTCTTCTTTAGCATAGCTACAAGACAATTTAAAATCAGGCATGTGGCTTGCATTATATTTCCACTGGACAGCGCTGCCCAGGGAGTGAAGAAGCCATAATATTGAGCCCTTGTGGCATCCAACATTTAGAGGTCAGGGACAAGAAGCCAGAGCAGAGCAGGAGAAGAAGGAGTGAGCCGTGTCCCAACAGAGTGAAGAGCTTGTTTGAAGAGGACGCTGAATCACTGTGGCGGATAACTGCTGTGGGTCTGCATGAAGAGGACTCAAAGTGAGCATCAGGTTGAGCAAGGTGAAGGTCACCAGAGACCATGATGAGAAGTGCTTGGAGCCGTTGCCGGCTGGGGCCGGGGCGGGGGGCAGGGTTGGGAAAGCCTGATCAGAGTGGCTTCAGGATAGAATGAGGAGAGAGCACTTGGAGACAGAGCATATAGATGCCTCTTTGCAGGGGTTTTGCTATAAACGTATAGCAAAATATTGGGATGATAGCTGGAGGGGAAGTGGGGGTGAGGTTTTATTTTTAGCATAATGTTGATAGTAAGCATTTATGTAACACTTTCTATGGACAAACACTTCTACGTACTTCGCATATATTAACTCACTTAATCTACCACCAGCACTATGAGGTACTTACTGTTTCCTCTCACCAATTTGAAGATGAGGAAACTGAGGCAAAGGGAGGTTAAGTAACTTGACTAAGGTCACATGGCAATCTAGTAGCTGAGCCACGGTGCTATGTGCATCTTTATACTTGAGAGGAATTGAAGGAGAGAGAGGAAAATTGATGACACAGGCTAACGAGGGGAGGATTGCTGGAGGGTTGTCCTTGAGAAAGGAAAGATGGGAAAGGGCTGGGTGGGCAAGTGGAGGAGTTGCCCTTAGCTGGGAGCACAGGCAGTTCAAGTGCAGAATGCTGTAGTCGAGTGTGCGAGTTCTCAAGATCAGCAAGGCCCTCCTCCAAGTGAGGGGTGCTGACGGTTGCGGGAAGATGGATGGTGAGCCAAGAGGGAAAGTGCTGGGTCATTGCCAGGTGGCGCGGGCCAAGACTCGAGGGCAGGAGTTCAGGTCTGGATCACTTTATTTACTCTGGCTTCTCCTTAGTGTTTAAAATGGGGTCTCCAAGCCCATCCTGCACCCCAGGGCTCACTCAAGGCCGGCCCTGGGAGACAATCCAGGGCACGTGCTGGCCAAGGAGGGTGCCAGGCAGGCAGGATAGTGCAGAGGCAGGGCTCACTGTGGACCACGGGAGGCCACAATGTGAGAATGTCTGCAGCCAGCTGAGGATGCTCGGCTAGGGAAGAGCCTGGAAGCTCGGCCTCCTGACAGATTGAGGGTTGCTGGGGCGGTGCTGCAGAGGGGGGCAGGGTAGAGTGAACATCAGTGAGCAGGGCCTCCCCAGCTTAGAAGGGGCCCGCAGTGGGCCTTTGAATGGCTCCATCTGGGGTCAGGGCGCTGAGCGGTTGGGCCCCCCACGCTCGCCAATAAACTGTGGGGGACGGCCTTCAATTATGGAAGCGTAGCCAGCCAAATCAGCTTTCAGATAAATTATTTATGCCCAGGCCTGCAAGGGAGGGAGCTGGGCTGCAGGAACAACGTGTTCATTTTAATAAAATGCCTGCAAAGTTGCAGAGCACTGGGCGGGGTGGGGGGAGGCTAGGGGGGAGGAGAAAAAATTAGATTAGAAGAGGCCTGCTGTAAATAACACACAAGAAGGCATTTTGTTTCTTTTTAGGCTGTCTTTTGTATCATGTTTTATAGGAAAAGAGCATAACACAACACCTATGAAATGTTAATGAGGGTTATTCGCTGCTATTTACCTAGGTTGCTGGTTTGAGGCAGGGCTGGGAGGGAGGGAGGGGGTGTGGAAGACTGGATTCCATGCAAATGCAGACATCAGGGAATCTGGAAGGCTTTGGAACATGTGAGCTGGACTGGAGGCATGTTGTGTCCCAATGGAGGGGGAAAGAAAGCGAAAAATCCTATGGGCTGGAATGGTGTTTTCCCTCTTTCCCAGAAGGAAGATGGTGAGCCTGAATGGGAGATGGGGGGCCCAGGGTGAAGGCAGGATAGGTGACTGGGGCAGTCCCTCTGCCCTGAAACCTCAGGGAGAATGATAAGCCAGATGTGACATCTCTGCCCCCAACAGGTTACCCCCCTCCCCAACCTCCCCCAACCATGGGAAAAACAGGCAGCAAGACAGGAGGAAAATACAGCCTGATGCCCTGCCTCCAGAATTGATGAGAGCTTGGGTGTGGGTGGTGCGGGTGACAGAGAGACCTTCCCTGTCACTCTAGAGGTGTAGACAGGAACACGGCTGTCCTTCCCTAACTCACGGCAGCTTTCTGGGGTGTCCCGGAGGCACTCTGCAGATCGTCCGTGAGAGTGCGCAGAACCTGGTCCTCCCACCTCGGCCCACGTGAGAAAGCACTAAGGAAAACAGGCTGCATGAGCTGGGCTCAGATTTCAGGTTCCCAGGCCATTTCTTCACCCTTGGTGCACCTTTCCACCCTTGAGTTTCCTCTATAGCCACCCTTTGTGGCCAGTGAGGCAATCAGGCAAAGCTTCTCGGAGCAGGTGGTGGCTATGTTGGGTTTTGAAGGATGGGAAGGATTTCCACAAGGAGAGGAGGAAGGTTGCCGCCATTTCAGAGAGTGAAAGGGACAGTGGGTGCGACTGGGTTGTGGGCTGATTTATATCTTCCTATGTCCCCATGGCCCCAGCCTGCTGCCACATAAAAGGGAACCCCTTGAGTTGTGTAGTGCACAACCTGAAGCTGTGCATGGCAGCCTTACCTGCACAGGTTACACGTACATGATATGTGCCTAATATATCTTATTTTGAATGCATAAATGAATGATATGTGTGAAGAACAATTTGGTTAATAGCAAAAAAGTCTGTACAGGTTTCAACTATTGTTACTTCAATTGCAAGTGACAGAATCCCGACTCAAATTGGCTTCAGAAACAAGATAATCTATTATTTCAAGTAACGAAAAGTCCAGGTCCCAGAGGTACAGTCAACTTCAGGCATGACTTGGAGCGGGGCCCGTAGGGTGTTGACAGAAATCTGTTTTACCCCATCTCTCGGCTCTGCTGGCCTTTGTGGCGGTTTCGTTTTTCAGACAAACTCTCCCTATGAGGTGGCAGAAATGGCCTCCAGCAGCTCCAGTCTTGCATTCTCCCAGTTTCAGAACCCAGGCAGTACTTGGGCTTCCTGCCCGAGAATTCCAACAGCAGTCCTGGCTTGAATCTCACTGGACCACGAGTCATCAGCCCACCTGTAAGCCAATCCCAGATGGGTGCAGGATGGTGTTAGAGGTGTAGTATGTTGTGGGGCAGGGCGAGAAACTTGGGACTTACAATGCCCCCAGACCCCATGGGCTAGGGGCAGAGAGAGCATGTTCCCCAAAGAAAATTGAGGTTCTATTACCAGAAGCAAGGAGAATGGATGCTGGACAGGAAAAACAACAGCTGTTCCCTTCTGCAGCGGAACACTCTGGTCAAAGAAAATCTTCCTGGGAAGCCAGACACGCAACCAAACAAACACACCACTGCTCTCTGGGTACCAGCTTGTGGGACAATGTGTTTGGGGGAATCCTTACTCCCTGAACAGAACCTGTGCATTTCTAATGCCACATTTTTGCAAACACTGAACCTTCATCTGGTAGTATATTTCCTCTTCCTATTTGCCTGTCCCAACACCATTAATTAAGCACTAATTTAAAGGCCATCTTTCCACGTAGCTATTCCTGCTTTCTTCTTCCTCAGTGTTTCTAAAGGGTGTTCCACAGACATTGTTCTTTTGAAATCCTCTGAAAAACTACATGTTTACAAAATATTGCACATTATCCTTCTCTTGGAGAGGTAGGAAGCACATTAGAATTTTAAAGGCTCTGAAAAGTCCTGCAGTCACCTGTTTAGCTTTATTCAACTCAGTTTCCCTAACCCAATTGTCCACAGCCTCTGCTTTTCTCCTCCCCTGACAGTGGAGGTTTGCATGTTTTTACGGTGCACACTCTGGGAGATGCTGCAGGGGCCCCCGTGCCTGGCCTCTGCATGCTCACTGGTTTGTGGCTGACACAGCATTTCCACCTTCCAGCCTGGGCTCTCCTCTGGCATCTAGATCCTCACTGGGCCTTGGTGAACAGGGTTTCAATTGAACAAATGATGGTGAGCATGGGAGCTTACACTGCACCCCTTTGAGATGAAGAGAGAGCGCCCGACACGGATCACCTTATCTTCAGCCCCCAGCCTGGCTGCAGCTGGTGCCATGGTCCTGGCTGGCCAGTGAGTATTTTCCTGGCTGACAGGGGACTCTGAGGAGAGGTTCTTTTGCAAACAGTGGCAGGTTGTTGTGGAACCTGTGGCGTTCTCATCAGCATAAGGCACAGGGGGTCTGGGGCAGCACCCAACGCCTGGTGGTAGGTTGCTGTCTATCTTGACGACGGACTACGGGGCTGGCACCCAGGGCTCCTGGTGGTGACAGCAACAGTGTCTCTCAGGGATCACCCTGCTGGGAAAGGGCAGTTCATACCCTAGAGCCTCCTGGGAAATGTCTGCTGTCAGGGTAACTGTGTAGGGTGTGGTAGAAGAGGTGAGGTGGCATGGTTCTTTGCCCTGAGACAGAAATTCAGAGTGGCATGTATGATCCAGGGAGCACCCCCAAAGAGGTGGGCAGGGCAAGGGACTGAAAGGAGAGAAGGACATGAATGGGCTTGGGGAAGCCCGGCACCACTTACCACTTACCAGGTGTGCACGTCGCTCAACTTCCCTGCCTGCAGCCTCCTCTGTGAAACAGGGTCATTACTCCTCCCATCACCTAGCTCTTTGAGGGCTAAATGAGAGTGCGTGTAAGTGGTTTGCACGTATGAAGAGCTACACAAACACGAGCTACAGCTATTGGTCATGCCTGAGCTCTGAGCTCTGTTTTCTGGGAGGGGAGGGAGGGGGAGGGGGCAATGGTAGGGACCCATCAGAGCTTGTCTGTCCCAGAGGAATGTGAGGGCTCGGCGAATGGTCTCCAGGTGGAACGGATGCCTGAGGGATGGGCTTGGTGGGTCATGGTCCTGGTTCTACGCAGACTGGAGGCATCTGTTACTCAGGCAGGAGAGGTTGGTGAGGGGTGGGGGCAAACTGGGAAGCATGTCAGGGCCCCAGCTTTGACTGCTGGCTCCAAAAGGAGTTGTCACTGTTTCTGTTGTGCCTCCGTCTCCTCATCTGTAAAATGGATGAGGACCCTTCTCAGGGTACAAAGAAGCTCATGGCAATATGGTCTGTGATGCTCAGATAAAGGGGGCCAGTGTCTCTCTTGCAGAATGTGGGAATGGGGATTTCTGTCAAGTGAGAAAAGTATGGGTTTGCAATCGACAGGCCAGGTTTTGCATTCCTGCTTATCCAGTGACCAGCTGCATATATTTAGGTAGCTTACTCACCCTCTCTGAATTTCATTTGTTCTCATCTTTACAGCAGAGATGATAATGCCTCCTTTCTAGAGTTATTCTGAGAGTTGAAGGAGAGCCAGCAAGTAACATGGCTAATGGCACCGGGACACACGCCAGGCGTGAATAGGTATAGTTGTTTGGATCACATGCCCACGCACTGTTGTTTTCCCCAGCAGCCTGTCTGCCTTGAGTAAGCCCAGCTCAGGTGGGAGTGGGGCAACATGGGAAGATGCAAGTGGCCACTGGCTCAGTCCAGGTCAAGTCTTTTGATACCACATTCTAGTACAAAGCTTCCCATGGACAAAGAGCCTTCCGAGTGGAGGCCAGCGCAGCCAGATTCTCAGCTGCATCCTCCACAAAACCGCACAGCTGTAGCCAAACGGGAGCACTTCCTTAGCCCCTTGCAGGCAGCCACGGGATCCAGCTGTGCAAGATTGCAGAAGGGTGGGCAGGGCGTCAGGGGGGCTTGGGTGTGGCTCTTGCCTTGTCTGGGTCTCAGTTTCCCCATATGCAAACCTGGGGCATTGGACATGATGGCCTATTGCTTCTCTTTTCAGTTCGAGAATCTGATGTTGCTTCTATGATTCCAAGAGAGGGCAGGGAGGAGCAATTTGATGGACACTGGACATTTGAAGGTCGAGGTTCTGATTCTAGCCCTGTGACCTTGGGCACATATTCATCAATTCACTACTCTGCTAGGTGCCATATTAAAGAGGACAAGACAGGATCCATTATTCTGACATCTACTAATCCAGTGTGGGGAACAGATGTGCAAATGACCCTCCTGCAGTGTAAGAGCACTGTCAGAAGGCACAGAAGGACTATGTGGGCACAGAAGACTGAGCCTGGGCTCTCAGGGGAGGCTTTGTGGAGGAGACCTGCAGGTGAGCTGGGTCCTGGAGGAGGAGGCAGAGGAGTGGCCACCAGAGAAAGGCGCTCCAGGCAGAGGACCCAGCACATGCAGAGGCGTGGAGGTGTGGAAGAGCCCAGTGTGTGTCATTATCCCCTCTGCTCATGGGATCCTAGGAGCTCATGAATGGTGGGGGGATGCTGTTGCCCGGCCCTGAGCTGACAGAGTGTAGTGTGGCAGCTCAGATGGGGGATCTGGGACAAGGGTGCCTGAGTGCAAATCCCAGTGCTGTCAGTTGATAACTGCTGGACCCTGAGTTGTTTCTTCGCCTCGCTGGGCCTTCGTTTCCTCACCTGTCCAGTGGGATGACAGTGACATCCCATTTATAGGAATGAATGAGGTAATACATGTAGGGCACTCAGAGTGGTATCGGCAGGTAGTAAGTGCTCAGTAAACACAAGCTCTCCCCTCCCTCTCCCACTTTAAAGTTGAAGAAGAAAAATGATGGGCAGAGGGAGTAAGTGAGCTGTCTCAAGTCATATGGTCCATGTGCCTACAAGTCCAGCCTTTTCCTGCCTCCTCCTCTCTTTCCTTTTCTTCTCTCCCTTCTTGCCCTCATTCTCTGCCTTGCTTTCCTCCTCTCTCCCTTCCTCCCTCGTCCTTTCCCGCCTTCCGTCCCTTCTCCTTGCCTACCTTTCCCCTTCCCTCCCTCCTTTCCTCTTTACCTCTCACCTCTGATACTTCATCTTCCCTGAGCCGACCCAGGAATGCCTCCTGATGCCTGGGGCCAGTGCTTGTTGCTTCAATCAGACCACAGGTGTCTCTGGGGGCCTGGCACCCTGGGTGAACCTGCTGGGCTCTGTACCTTGGGGCCTGTGCTGACGTTTGGGGCTGATCCTGGGCTACTCATTGGTCTCTCTCCTCCCATCACCTCCACCTCTCCCCTCATGCTCAGAGCCACTTCTGGCTCATTCAGGAGGGAAAGCAGGACCTGGCATCTGTCTTCTGAGACAAGCCTCCAGGCCCCCCACAGGGCAGATGGAGGTCTGTCCCCTCCTGCTGACATCCATCACCAAAATACATGGCCCCCAAACAGCCAAGCGTCGCCCCAGAACCCCAGTGACCAGGAGCTTCTTGCCCACCTGTCAGAGGCAACCGGGGGGCCAGTTTGCAAGCCCAATAATGACGAGCCTGCCTCCCCCTCCTCCACAGGATCAGAGAATGATAGCGCCATCTGTGTCTGAGAGCCAGACTGGAGGCCTGCGCTGACAGTGTGCTCTGTCCACCACCCTCCTCGGAAACCCGGCGCGGGCTCTGGGCACGCAGCAACTGGTGACTGAAAGCCAAGTGGGGCTCCCAACTCTCCCCGCTACCCTTGACTCTTTTTATTGTGTGTAATGTCTACATCCCTGCCCAGACCAATCTATCTCTTCATGTGGAATTTTTCTAAAGCCAAATTGGAAAAAATTGGAAGTCATCTGCACACTACTCCCCCAGGCTTCAAAAGGTCCTCACAGTTAGGGGAACAAAATATGCTATTTTAAATTATAACAATTATTATTATTATCATTAGCCACAATAACAACAATGCTCTAACCTTGCACACAGGTGGGCCGATTTACAGTGGGTGCGCAAGGTGCTTTTCCAACTGTGGGTTCGTTCAGGTCCTGTCCACAATCCAAGGAGCCAAATGCCCCGTGACTCCCAGCCACGGTGGGGACCAGTCCAGGACTCCCGGGTCCTGCTTTCTCCATGTCCTTGAGAAGAGATCTTGTTAGCAGCACATTTTCCAGCAAATGTGGCAGGGCACCTGCTTGGGGACAGGCTCCAGGCATGTCAGATGGAGAAGAGGGGCTTTTTGCAATCGCTGGGCCCCAGTCAAATGGTGGAGACAGGCCCCTTAGCCAGGTAATCTCAACCCCATGCAATAAGGGCTGTGCATGGCCTCTCGGAGGCCCTCAGCTCAAAAGTTGAAGTCAGTTTGGGGAAGATCTCAAATGCCTCAAATTTGAAGAGCTTAGATTTCATTGCAGATATTACAATTTCTTTCCACTTTCTGTTGAAGTGTGACATGTACAGAAAAGTGCATATAGCATAAGGATGTAGTTAAATGAATTTTCTCAAACTGAACACAGCCACGTAACCAGCCCCCAGATTAAGAAACAAAAGCTCCCTCTGTGCCCCCTTTCAGTTACTCCCCTCACTAGGGGAGACTCTCTCCTGACTGTTAGCAGCGTGGATTAGTGCTGCCTCTTCATATTTCACAGGAGCGGAACTGCGCATGATGCAACGTTTGTGTCTGGCTTCTTTCACTCAATGTATGCGTGATATTCATCAATATTGTGTATGCAACTACTGATTGCTCATTTTCACTAGAGTATGATGTTTCATTGTATGAAGGTACTGCAATTTTTGTATCCGTTTATCATTGATAAACCTTTGGGCAATTTCAAGTTTTGGGCTGTTATGGATAAAGCTGCTATGCAATTCTTGTCCACGTTGCTTTCAGTGCCTACGTAACCATTTTTGATGGGTTAAACCTGGAGGTGGAAGCATTGCTTCTGTGTACCTGCAGCTTTAGGAGCCATGGGCAAACAATTTTCCACAGTGGTTGCACTGATTACGTCACTAGTTTTTAGGAGCCTCAGATCTATTAGGAGTGTCTTCAATGCCATGAGTTGACTTCAGTGGTCCTTGGCCTTTTGGTGTTGTAGACCCTTTGATAATATGATGGAAGATGAGGAATCTCCCCCAAGACATAAACTCACAATTTTGCATCTGATTTCAGCAGATTCATGGAGCCTGTGAACCTCCCCCAGGTCCACGGGTCCTGATGAGATCCCCTGCTCCGAGCTCTAAATTCTAAGATAGGTTGTACACAGCTTGATTCTAGGTTTTAAATTCTTTGGATGGAAGACTTCGAACTTAACAGGGCTTCCACAAAGAAGGGGCACCAAAAATGAGACAAACAAACTTAGAAAAATATAAAGCCATTTTGGGAAGAATCTGATGTTTGATAATTTTACAAAGAGCATTGAAGTACGCTCTTTGAAGTATGCTTCAAATGAAAAATCATGTCATTGTTGGACATTCCTGCACATGCTTGACAGATGAGAATTAATTCATTTTACATTGTGTTTGGGAGGCTCAGTGTTTCAGGGCTTAGGGCTTCTAAATGTCTTCAACTGCCCTGGTGGGATCAGTGACCCCAGCAATGACTTCTCACCCTCGCCTCTGTAGTGGGCACTGTCTCAAGCTTTGGGGATTTGATGATGACATGGCAGATACAGCCCACGTTCATGGGGACTCACACATTAGTGAGGGTAGTCATTAGTGGGGGCAGTCAACCAGACACCAAGTAGATGACTAAATAACCATGATGATTTGGTTCCTGGAAAGTTCTATGAAGACAGCAAAATAGATTAATACAATGGAGGCCACTTTAGTTTGGGGAGTCAAGGAAGGTCTCTGTATATGTGAAGGTGACCTTAGAATTAAGTGACTTCTGGAACTAGATGTTCAAACATCCCAGGGGAGAGTGTCCCCAGGAAGGCTTGTTCCCATCAGAGAGAAGAGCAAATGCACAGCAGACAAGCAGCTCTCTCTGCACACGCACTGCTGTACCAAGGCCCCCACCTGGAGCAAGCTTTTCGGGGTAACTGCTGGGTTCTGCATGCCCTTTTCAGCTCTCCGCATTGTTTGCTGTGTGGACCTTGCTGGTCTTAAAGACCAGCTCCTGAACTTCAGGTTTACGACAAATGTCCATTTCCTGGTCCTGCAGTGGATTGTGGGTTGATGAGGTGTGCTCTGCAGTCCAGGAGTCCACAGAGCCCCTTAGAACACATCCCCTCTCTGCCAATCCAGCCTCAGCTGCCACGTCCAGATAGCACTAAGTCCATGAACTGGGATCTCGAGCAGAAATCTCAATTTATATTTAATACACAGTTATGGTCAGGCTAATGATCAGCAGATATTAGATGTTAGATCCAGTTCAACCCATTGGAGTTGGATTAGCACAACAGATACTTCTTGTTAGGATGTACTTAGTTGCTTCATTTGTATATTAAGATCAGGGCAGGGACCATAGAAGAACCACTAGGGCCATTAAGACCCTCAGACATCCCTTAGCCCTGAGGGGGGGTCACACAGTGAGTTGATGACAAGGCTGAAATTGGAAACTTTAATGTGATTACACAGCGCCTGACAACACTTCCACCCACTGCTCAGTCCAAAAATCCGAGGAGCTCTGTGTGACTCTGCTTTCTGTCTCTCTTCATGGCAACCCAAACATAAACTTGTCAGTTCTTCTTCCTAAATGTACCTGTCTTGGTCCTCTTTTCTCCATCACCCTGGTACCAGCTCATTTCAACAGCTTCCTCATGGATTGCCCTGGCCTCTGGTTTCCCCTCCCTTACGCTCTTCCACATCAGGCCATTATGCTCTTTGGAACATATAGATCAGCTCATGTTGTTCCCTGTTAAAACCCTCCAGTGGCTTCCCACTGAACTTGGAAGGAAGTCCAGATTCCATACCATAAGGCCTGCATCCACATCCTGCTCTCCCACTCCCGCTTGCCCTCCATGCTCCAGCCACACTGCTCCAACCATCTGTTCTGAAACACTCGGCTTGCCCCCATCCAGGGCTTTGTGCTTGTTCTTCCCTGTGTCTGGGTCACACTTCTTCCAGATCTTGCATGGATGGTTCCTTTCTGTCCTTCAGGCGAAGTGTTGGTAAGCTGAATGGATGCTGGCTCTGTGTGTGTCCTGGGGTGGGAAAGGGTTGGAGGAGAGAGTCCAGGGAGGTGAAGAGACTGTACAGAGGACACTTAATGAAAAGGAAACAATGTGGAAAGAGGAGAAGCTTTAGAAATGGAGGGATGTGGTTCAAATCCCCATTCTGACCCTAAACAGCAGTGTGATCTAGGTCAAATTACTTACTCTCTGGGCTTCAGTTTCTTAATCTAGAAAAATGAGAATTCTAACCCATCTATTCTTCAGGGCCATTGTGAAGGCGAGTGGTCACCTAGGTAAAGGATCTGGTTCAGTGTTTGACATGGAGTCAGTATTTAATAAATAGCAATGTTTTAATTTTAAATATAAATCAATATAAAAGAAAGACTTGAGCTGGGACTCAGAGGACTAGGGTTCATGCCGCTAACCGGCTGTGTGACCTTAATCAGCCAGCTGCCCCTCTTTGACTTCAGGTACCAACATCCCACAATTTGTGGGAGTGACTGTGTCTTCTCCCATTGAGCCTTTCTGATGAGTGAACCCAGGCCATCTTTAAGTACCATGAGGGAAGCCACAGAATATTGAGAGTGGGGTCCCAGATTTGGGTTTGGGAGACCTGACTCTTTGGAGGTGACAAAATGCACATAAGAGCTATTATTTTGGGGCCATCCACTATGAATTATGTATGGTGCCAGGAGTTTTATATATATTAACTTAAATTCTTAAATCAATCTCACTAATTAGGTGTGCTCATCCCCGTTTTACCAATGAGGAAAATGCCAAGAGTTTGGTTATTTGCCAGAGGCCATTCAGATAGTAATTGGAGGGGTTGCCATCTGTCTTTACAATTTAAAGGCCATTTTCTCTCCAGGAACCACAATATGGAAGTACCCTCTGAAGCTGTGCTTTCTAACATGGTAGCCACTAGCCAGATATGGCTAGTTAAATTTATATTAATTAAAATGAAATAAAATTACCAATTCAGTCCCTCAGTCTCACCAGCCGCATTTCAAGTGCTCAGCAGCCACATGTGGCTGCCATATTGGAAGGTGCAGATACCAAACACTTACATCATCACAGAAAGTTATATTGGACAGTGCCACCCTGAAGAGCACCGTGCCACATCTGTGAGAGGACAGATCTTTGGCTGGGAAATGTAATTAATGGCCTGGTTGGCTGCACAGTACTGGATACAGATTATGGTGCTCAAGGCAGCGCTCACCACAGGGCAGGGAAACGTGGTTGGCGTGGGAGGTGTAGGAATGACTGCTCTCTCCTACTACCTCTCTCTGGTGTACAATGCTCTTTGGAGCACTTGGGGAGCATGTGTTAAACCCCAACCAACAGCATTGACAAACCTGGGAGCTTGTTAGAAATGCGAAATCTCAGGCCCCATCCCAGATCTGCTGAATCAGAATTTACGTTTTAATGAAATCTCTGGGTGATTCCTCTTCACATCACGTTTGAAAAGCACCAGGCTTTGCCCTGCTCTACAACATTCATGACATCATTCAGTGTCAACTCTTCCAGAAGAGTCTTCTAAGCCCTACGAAATCTGTGTGTTGGAGCCATCCAGTCAGTCCTGAGGCTCTGGCCTGGAAGTTCATCTTTAGAGAGGAAGCACAGATCATTTTTTATTTCTTTCAGGTTGTACATATCTAAGGTCAAAATTAGCAGGACCCTTGGAGATAATCTAGTCCCAACTGCTGACTGATCTTGTAGGTGGAGAAACCGAAGCCCCAAGAAGGAAAGCAGCTTATCCAAGATCGCAGTAGTGTGAGAGCTTAAACCAACATGACATGCAAGTGTTTCAGCTAAATGTGATACTCAACAGGGAGAAAAGCACCAAGCTATAGTGGGAGGACCTGGGGCTGATGTTCCCCCTTTGCCCAATGAGATGAGTGTCTATTATTATCCCAACCCTGTCTGAGAAACTGATATAGGTCTCCATGGTTACCCTTTATTGGGCACTCACTGTGTACCAGGCACTTTTCTAAGTGCTTGTGTGTTTTATTTCATTGGGTTCTCACAGCAAATCTATGATGTAGGCACTGCTCCTACCTCCTCTTCAAAGATGAGGACACTGTGGCATAGCGAAGTAAAGGAGCTTGCCCAACATCACACAGACAATAAAAAGTGAGCCAGGATTCAACTCCCACAGCTGGCCCCACTGCCTATGCTCTTCCCTTCCCCTGCACATTAACTACGTAGAGAATTTGCAGGTGAAGGGGTTTCCTGGACACCTGAGGCTGCACAAGGTAAGAGGAAATCTACTGTGGACACTCCGTCACCTGTAGATCAGCTCTTATGGTGGTTACAGTGGATCACCACCCCAGACATCTCATTTGGAAAGGAAGACAGAATTGCAAAGTCACTTGTTTTAGAACACATGATGACTATAGTTAATAATCCTGTATTGTGTATTTGAAAGTTGCTGAGATAAAATCTCTCATCACGAGAAAAAAAATTATGTAACTATGTATGGTGATGGATGTTAACTAGACTTTTTGTGGTGATCATTTTGCGGTATACATAAATATCAAATCATTGTGTTGTACACCTGAAACTAATATAATGTTATATGTTAATTATATCTTGATTAAAAAATAATGAAAAAAAAGGAACACACGATACCTGAAATAACGTCTAGACTCATTGGCTTTAGAACTTTGAGTTTAAAACTCAAGAGAAAGTGAGATGGGATGAAAAGAATAGTCATCATCTTAACATCTGATGCAAAAAATCCTCTTAGGGAGATGATTATTTTGGTTTAAGAAAATAGTAACTTGCTCGGGTGAAGAAGGTAAAACTCTAAGAGTATGAATTGCAAAGAGAGGAAGAAACAAAAAGAAGCTAAACCACTGTGTGGGGAAACGATGATCAGAAATTTGGGTATGGGGAGAGAATAGAGGAGAGGAGGAGAAGAGAAAGGGGAGAGGAGGCTGGCCAAACAAGACTTTGCCAGAAATGACAAGAGACTTCTTTAAAAGAGAAATGTAATATCTGACAATTTTTGTTCTGTATTACTGTGATACGCTGTCATCCCAAGTCCTTCTTTCTTCTTAATTTCAGTAGTGTCTGCCTTGTACACAAGGTCTTGTGGATGTGCGGGTGTGTGTGTGTACACACGTATGTGTATCAAAGGAAGGAGCTGACTTTCTTTTCAGGTAGGGTTGTGAGAATATCCATACATGATCTAATTCAAGGAAAGCAAAATCTTCTAGACAGATGTAATTTGCAAAAATATCAGCCACCAGTGGAGAGCATTTATTGCTTTTGCTGCCCACTCATTGAATCATTCTTCCAAGAAATATTTAGTGAGCAACTACTCTGTAGAAGGTAGTAGATGAGATCAGAACAGCAATGGAGGTTGTGTACAGATGGTGTAGAGTTTTTGTGCTTTTTATTAAGACTTTGTTCTGAGTGAAATAAGGAACTACCACAGGGTTTTGAGCAGAGGAAGGAGCTGTTCTTGTAATTTTGAATCTGTCTGGACACTAGGATAATAGATTGTGAAGAAGGAAAGGATGGAAGCAGATGGACCAATTAGAAAGCTATTACAGGAGTCCTCACAACCCATGTAAGTTATTGGAAGGGGTAGCTGTGAGGCAGGATTACGGATTATTGTTATCAAGGAGACTGTGGGTATGGACGTCTGGAATTTAGGATAAAAGTCCAGGTTGGAGATATGAATTTGGGAACCATTAACCTATACATAGAATTTAAAACCCCAAAATGAGAGCTTTCCTCAATTCCATCCCTGAGATTTCCAAGACAGTGAGAGTAGACTGAAAACAAAAGAGAGCCAGAGACTGAGTCCTGGAAGATTTCATTCAGCCCTTTGAAATCACTTTGTCAAGGTCACCAATGCCCTTGCTAAATCCAAAGGTCCTTTCCCAGTCCTCATAGTATCTGACATATGTTTGAGCTAGGGTTCTTTCACATGTGAGCCAAAAAGTCATGGATAAGAGACCCCTCCTCCAGAACTCCTAGAGATCTCACGAAGGATGCAGGGAACCCTAGATGTGGGCAGTAGTTTCAGCCATTTATTTGGATCTCAAAGGATATTAGGCAACTTTATCTGATTTCTGGGATACAAAAGAATCATGGACATAGAATACACAGTGATGGGATATTTAGAATATAGCATTATAGAGTATTAAAACTGGAAGATGCAAAGGGATTCTTGAGCTGACTGGTTTGTTAAAATTCCAAATTCCAATCGCTCATTGTTGGTAGACAAGAAAGCAACTGATTGTGTATACGGACCTCGCATCCTGTGACTGTGCTCTGCCGCTTATTTGTCCCAGGACTTTTTGGAGACCTGTGGGGATTTTCTCCCTAGGCAATCACATCATCTGTGCATAACGACAGCTTTATTTCTCCCTTTCCAATAAGTACATTTTTATTTCTTTTTCTTGTCTTATTGAGCCAGCTAGGACTTTTAGTCCAATGGGGAAGAGGAATGCTGAGAAGTGACATTGTTGCCTTGTTCCAAATCCTAGGGAGAAAGCACCCAGTTTCTCATCATACAGTATGATGTTCGCTATAGGTTTTTTATAGATGTTCTTTATTAAGTTGAGAAATTTTGCTAATATTCCTAGTTTGCTGAGAGTTCTTTTTATTGTGAAAGGGTATTGAATTTTGTAAAATGCTTTTGACCTCAATTGGTATGATATGAATTTTTTCTTTAGCCTTTGATATGGTGGATTACGCTGATTGATTTTCAAATGTTGAACCAGCCTTGCATATCTGGAATAAATCTCACTTGGTCATGGTGTATAATTCTTTTTATGCGTTCTTGGATTTGATTTGCTGATATTTTGTTGGGGATTTTCCATCTATATTTATGTAACATATTGGTTTGTATTTTTCTTTTCTTGTAATGTGTTTATCTGGTTTTGATATGAGGGTAATATTGGCCCATAGAATGAGTGAGGAAGTGTTCCATCTGTTTTCAATCATGGAAAAGGTTATAGAGAATTGATATTATTTCTCCCTTAAATTTTGGTAGCATCCACCAGTGAAACCCTTTGAAGCTTTCTTTTCCAGAAAGAACAATTTCTTTAATAGACATAAGACTATTCAGCTTATCTATTTCTCTTTGTGTGAACTTTGGTAATTCACGTTTTTCAAAGAATTGGCCCTTCTCATCTGAGTTGCTAGATTCTTGGCATAGAGTTGTTTTTAGTGTTCCTTTATTACCCTTTTAATGTCCACGGGATCAGTAGAGATGACCCTTCTATCATTTCTGATATTGGTAACTTGTGTCTTCTCTCTTTTTTTCTTGGTTAGCCTGGCTAGAGGTTTATTAATATTAATGATCTTTTCAAATAATCAGCTTTTGGTTTTATTGATTTTCTTTATTGTTTGCCTGTTTTTAATTTTATTCATTTTTGCTCTAATTTTATTATTTCTTTTCTTCCCCTTGCTTTAGGTTAAATTTGCTCTTCTTTCTCTAGTTTCCAAAGGTGGAAGCTTAGATTATTCATTTAGACCTTTCTTTTTTTCTAGTGTATGCACTGAATGCTATAATTTTTCCTCTAAGCACTGCTTTCACCGAATTACACAAATTTTGGTAAGCTATATTTTCATTTTCATTTGGAAATTTGTTTCATCTAAAAATCAAATATTTTTAGATTTCTCTCTAGAATTCTTCATTGACCCGTTTAGAAGTAGGTTATTTAACTCTAAATATTTGGGGATGAGTCCACTGGTTTTCAAAATACATGGGGCACATTTCTAGGGTTGTACAGAGTTGACTTAATGTCCTTGGAAGGTGGAAGAGATGCTGAAGACTAGACAAACAGCTCAGGCTGTGGGACTTCTATCTTCACCTTCCTTCACTCAGAAATTGACAATATTCATATGTTTTGTTAATTTTCTAGATTATACTGTTGTATGCTGCTAAGAAACCTGCTGCTTAATACAGCAAAAGTTTATTTCTTATTCATGCTACAAGTCAATAGTGGGTTGTTGGGGGCTCTGTTCCACATAGTTCCTTTGGGACCCAGGCTGATAGAGATGCTGCCCTCTTGAAGCTGCACCATCTGGAGCACATGGTTTTTCAGGGGCCATGGCAGGGGAAGAGACAACTGCAGGGTAGGGAGCACACACTGACTCTTCTAGGATCCAGCCCAGAACAGCTGTCACATGCTACCACTCCTCTTTGGCCAGAACTAGTCACGTGGTGTCACCTAATTGCAAGGGAGCTGGCAAAGGAGAAAGATTAGGTGAAATGTTTGGTGAACTCCATCGTTTCAACCACAATTGGCATTCCACCTAAGACTTCTTTGAAATAAAGTTTTGTTGTTAAAATGTCCAGTCCCCTTTTTGAGCAGATGAGAACACTGGTATTCCATCATTCATTTCAAAAAGAAGAGATGACTCATGAGCATTTAACGTCCTCATCCCTCATACTGTGTATATCACTCGGCACACATCAACTGGAATTCCAGATTGCCCAGTATGAAACTCTAACAGGTGAGACAAGTGGATAGTTCTCGAACACATGTATCATAGAACTTTCATAAAAAACTGTCCATCTGTGCCATGGAGACAGTTAGAGAAGGAAGTGTGCAAATAATGCTTTGGTGATTGCCAACACTCAAGAGATTTGAGAGTAATTCCTATTCACATACATTTCTCTCTGTTATCTTGCTAGATGAAGAAATGTTTGAAAAAATGAACTAGGTAGCAGGAGAGATTTCTCAAGTTAGAATAGAATCAAGCTTCCTGAATTCAAGAAGACAATGACTACTGGTCATTACTATATCTTTAGTGTAGCTGGTGAAGCATTCTCCACCAAGGGGAGAACTTATGGGTTATTCAGCCTCTCACATTTGCCCATTCTGAATCTCTGCTCTCTTGACATAGATATAGATATATATATATAGAAATAGATAGATATAATCTACATATAGCATATATATAGAGAGAGGTAGTACACACACATTAACTATATGCTTAAATACATACATATTCTAGTTTTTCATTGAAAGAGTAATTCAAATAGTCCCAGAGAGTATACAATTAAAAGTAGGTCTCCCTTTTGCTCCTGATCCCCAAGCATTCATCTTTAGAGGCAATAATTCTCATAAACTTCTTGGATATACTTTCACACATAATCTATGCATGTGCTTACAAAAGTAAATAGCACAACTTACTAAAATAAGTAACATTCTTCTACAATCACCAGCAATAACCAGTAAGAAGATATGATATGAAATATTATAATTTTTCACAATAGCAATAAGCACTATAAAATATCTAGAATTTGGCCTAAAAATATTGCGTAAGGGCTTTATGGAGAAAAAGTTTAAAACTCTATTAGAGGGTGTAAGTGAAAATATGCACAATTATATATGTAAACCATATTCCTGGATTAGAGAATTTTGTAACTATGTCAATGCTCTTCAAATAAATCTATATATTCAGTGCAATTCCAAATAAAAAAATACTCATCACAAATTTTTGAGGAAGTGATCATCTTATTTAAAAATTCACGTGGAAGAGTATAGTATAGAAAGAACCAAATCAATTTTGAGCACTAAAAACAAAGAGGAGGAATTTATCCTACTATAGTTTAGGCATATCACAATGCAATAGTAATAAGAAGAAAGAAGGTATGTTAGTAATGTAGGAACAGAGCAGTGGAACAGAACAGAGAGCTCAGAAACAGATTCACATATATGGAGATGATATATGATAAAGGTGTCTACAAATCAGGAGTGAGATTTTTGTAAAAAAAGATGATTGTGGGAAAAATTATTCATTATGTGGAGACAAATAAAATTGAATCTCTATCTCACAACATAAACAAAGGTGAATTCAAAATGGATTAAAACCCTTAATATGAAAGATGAAAGATAAATATATGGATGAAAATACAGGCAAATATCTCTGTTTATTTTAAGCTGGGGGAGGATGTCGTGAACAGGCCTGGAAAAACACAACCACAAGAGAAAAAACAATGCATAGGTCTGACAAAATCAAAATGAAGGATTTCTATTCCATAAAGGTCATGGTAGACAAAATTAGCAATGCCTGACAAATAATCAATAGCAAGAATGTACAAGAAAATCTGTGCATATCGGTGGGAAAAAGATAAGAAATCCAAAAGGAAAAATGGGCAAAGACTATGAGAAGGCAATTCACAAAAGGAGAACTCCAGGGGACAAAGAGGTGTATGTCACTCCTAACAGCTCAATGAACATTGGAACAAGGTATGAATTTACCCACATTTGCTGGCCAAAATGTCAAAAGTTGATTAGCATCAAATTTGACCAAAGATACAGGAGACTGGGACCTCGACTCCACTGTTCTGGGAAATGTGAATGGAGAGCAGTCTGGTCACAGGCAAATTCAATGTTCAGATGCCTCATGATCCAGCATTCCCTCTGACGCTCCCACCGGGTCCTAGAAGCCGTTCACTCTGCATGTTTGCAGGAGTGGAGAGGGGGAGGCTATTTAGGGGTCCACCACCAGGGAAATGAATAGATTTACCAGGAAATGCTATGCGGCAGTTAGAAACAGTCAACTCATATACATACAGCAATATGGACAGATCTTAAAAAAAGTAGTGTTGAGTGAATAAAATTTAAAGAGGAATGAGATATCCAGCGTGCTTTTACAGAAAATTAAAGCAAATACAAACACAAAATTCACTACCTGTTGGAGAGTGACAAATGAAACATATTAGGAGCAGTCCTACTGTGGGAAGGAAACTAGGAGGGAAACCATGGGTGGAAAAGCAAAACAAGAGAAGGGCCATGGCCTGGCAGGTGGGGAGAGTCTGCCTTGAATGGAAAAGGGTGATAAACTCAATTCTCTGCCTCTGAGGAGTGAGGCATCAATCAACAGATGAATAATTCATTTTGTTCTTTGATTTAAACCTCATTACATTTATATACGGTTGAGTTGCACTTGCTTTATTCGTTGTTACATTTCATAAACAATTAAACCTTATTTAATTCTGAGTTTGCAGTTTTCTTTTTATATTTAGAAAACTTTTTTCCCCAGGTCTCAAACATTTTCTGTTGCCTTTGGCAGACTTCTCAGGCTCAAGGTGCTGGGCCTGTGCCGTCGGATGGCACATCCGTAGTGCTTGATTTGATGGTTAAGTCATAATGTATTTAGCAGTCAAATTTTGGTGGGTATTTGGATTGTTTACAGTATTCTCTTTTCTTACAAGTAATAGTGCAATGGACACCTTTGTATATTCATTTTTGTCCAATGTGTATCATTAGGTTAAATTCCTAAAAAGCAGCATTGCTGAAGTGATATATATGTATATATTTAATTTGAACAATTTGAAATTGTCAAGTTACCCTTGCACCAGTTTATACTCTCACTCTTGCCAATACAGTTTGTGTATTATGAAATATTTTTATTTTTTTCTATGCTGATAGATGAAAACTTTTATTCGGGATTTAAATTTTCATTTACTTAATGATGAGTAACTTTGCATAGTTTTTTCATATAGTCATAAGTGATTCATATTACCATTGGTGGTTGGACTTTTTCTTATTAATTTACAAGTGCTGTTTATTTGCTAAGAATGTCAAATAATTTTTTAGAAAAGAATGTTAGTTCTTCTCCATATATTCAGTAAATCCAAAGCTAGCTAGATATATTATATCTCCACCTCTATCTTTTTATGCTGTGTCTATATCTAGATCACGTATGTTTTATATGCAATATAACTTTTATATACAACTTTATGGTTTTATTTTTCAGTTTAAATTTAATCTACCTGGAATTTGCTTTGGGTTAAGAAGTAAAGTAGGAATCCAGAAACTTTATGTTTTCTTATATTTAGTCAATTGTCCCAACATTATTTATTGAATTACTCATATGTTCCTGCTGCTTTAGAATGTCACGTTTATTATATACTAAATTACTATTTGGGGGTTTTCTAACAATTGGAATTTTTATCCTTTTCTATTGATCTGTCTCTTTGTTAATGTGCCAATATCTAATAATCATTCTAGATTTATGGGATAGATTAGTTCCTTCTTAGCACTCTTTTTTTCATATTTTTTGTGCTTCCTCTTGCAAGTTTATTTTTCCATTTGAAACACTGATTCTTATAGTCCAGCTCCAGGAATGTGAGGAAGATATCCATGCAGGGGGCTGGCCTGCCATGGGCAATCAGAGCCCAAGCCGGGCAAGGAAGGTGTCCATGCAGGGAGGAGGTGGTGGCCAAAGTGAGAGATTGCTTACATTCAGGGGGATTGGTCAAAGAAGTAAATATCATATGCATAGTGAAAGCCAGGTTTCTGACTGTTGGAGAAGGAAATTGCAAATATAGAAAGGGAGAAATTTAGGATGGATCTTGTGATATTGGACTGGAGTTGAAGGTATCTCTGTGAACTCATGGTTCTTTGGATCTAGATCTATAGAAATAAACGTAAATGTACGTGTGAGTAGTGTGTGTGTTCTAGCTATGTTCATTGGAAGGGCCTGGAGTAGTGACATTGCAATAGCAATGAGTACATCCCTTCAAGCTGACTCTGTGCCCTTTAGAAAGGCCCCCATCATTCTTTGGTCCTTTATTATGTTCTGGCACAACAAATCCTGGAATCAGCCATTCCTCTAAGGACCCTTAATTCCTTTCATGGAGAGTGGTGTGGCAGGAAGAATAATGATACCCAAAGATGGCCATGTCTTAATCCCCAGAACCTGTGAATATTTTACCTTACATGGAAAAGGGAATTTGCAGAGGTGATTAAGGATAATGAGATGGGGAGTTTATTCTGGACTATCCAGGAGGGCCGTAAATGTAATCACAAGAGTCCTTATAATTGAAAGAGGGAGGCAGGAGATTTAGAGTCAGAGATAGAGAAATGAAGATGAGAGCAGAGGCAAGAGTGATACGATTGCTAGCTTTGAAAGTGGAAGGGGCTGTGAGCCAACAAATGCAGGTAGCCTCTGCAAGCTGGACAAGGCAAGGAAATGGACTCTTTGCTAGAGCTTCCAGGATGGGCTGATGTCCTCTAGCACTACCAACATCTTGGTTTTTAGCCCTGTGAGATCCATTTCAGATTTCAAACCTCCATAAGATAATAGGGTAGTTTTTTTTTTTTTTTAGGAAGATTAGCCCTGAGCCAACATCTGTGCCAATCCTCCTCTTTTTGGCTGAAGAAGATTGGCCCTGAGCTGACATCTGTGCCTATCTTCCTCTACTTTATCTGTGGGACGCCTGCCACAGCATGGCTTGATAAGCGCTGCGTAGGTCTGTATCCGAGATCTGAACTGGCAAACCCCAGGCCACTGAAGTGGAACGTGTGAACTTAACCACTGGCCACCGGGCTGGCCCCTAAATGTGTTGTTTAAAGCTAGTAAGTGTGGTCATTTTTGTTGGGACTGTGTTAAATTTATAGATTATAGCAAGATTGACATGTTTACAATATTGCATTTTTGATGGACTAAAAGAATATATATTCTCATTAGCCAAGATTCCTTTCATGTTCTTTGCTATTTTAAAGCTTTTTAAAATTTAAAAATTGGATCTTCAAAATTGATTGTTATATTTATTCCTTCGTATGACAACTTTTACCATTTGGTAAATAGAATCTTTTACTCCATTTTGTTTTCAAAGTGCTTGGTGATTACACAAAGGAAAGCTGCTGATTTGGCATATTAACTTTGTAACCAGCCATTTTCCAGATTCTGTTATTCTTTCTAATAGTTTTTCATTAATTCTTTTGAGAGCTCCAGATAAAGAATTATATCCTCTACAAAAAAAGTAATTTTTTTACCTCTTCTTTCCAATTTTTACATTTTATATATTTCTGTAATAAATTTCAATGCATAGTTACTTTTGGAAGAATATTAAATAATATCATGATCCTGGGAATTTTTACCTTTTTCACAACTCTGAACATTTAGTACAGTGCTGACTTTTGGCTTATTATACAAAGGAAGTGTCCAAATATTCCTATTTTATTAAGAGATTTTTTTCACACTTGGAAGCTGCCTTTGTAATAATCTTTACTTTTCCATCTGTATGGATAAACATGTCTTTTTCTCTCCCTTAACTTATTTATTATTATGGTAAATTTGAACCATTTTTGCATTCCTGCCATGATTCTTGCTTTACCATGTTGTATTATACTTTTAATGTGTTGCTAGATTTTATTTGAAAAAAATAATTAGTTTTACATCAAAATTTATAAATAAGTTTGATCTGGTATGTGCCAGTTTTGTACCACTTTCATTACATATTATTCTTATGGATGAAAAATTTGGGGGCAATTGAAATAGCAATGGTGATACCGGCCTTGATATCAGTTTCCCCACATTAAACCCAAGATATTTGAGGTTAAAACCAAAGCACTCTTTCCCTGCTTACTCCCTGGCTCCAGAATCCACTATCCTCCTCGGAGACAGACACCTCCAAGAACAAGCACCTGGGTTCACTATCTCCTCCCTGCAAGGAGATACAGACTGGTGGGAAAGCTGCTGACCAGCAAGGTCATGGGCTCCCTCCTCTCTGTAAGTGTCTCAAGGTCAAACACAGTCTGGTGGGAAAGCTCCAACCAGCAAGGCCATATACTCCCCCTCCCCTACCTAAAACCCTTCCTTTTAGCTTTTCGAGGAGTTTGGGATTTCAGCATTAGCTGCCCTCTCTCCTTGCTCAGTGCCGTGCGATAATAAAATTCCTACTTTCTTCCACTACACCCAGTGTCAGAGATTGGCTTGCTGTGCAACGGGTGAGCAAACTCACTTCAGATTCCATATCGATGGGATTATCTTGCAGGTGGGATGGAATAGCTTGTGGCAAACCACAGTCTCACCGAGAATAATAGAAATGGCTCAAAAGGGTCTGGCCCTCTGGTGAAGTGGTTAAGTTCACACACTCGGCCTCAGTGGCCTGGTGTTCGTGGGTTTGGATCCCGGGTGTGGACCTGCCCTCCACTCATCAAGCCATGCTGTGGTAGCAACCCATGTATAAGATAGAGGAAGATGGGAATAGACGTTAGCTCAGGGACAATCTTCCTCAAGCCAAAAGCGGAGGATTGGCAACAGATGTTGGCTCAGAGCCTCACCAAAAAAAAATTATATACAAAAAACTGTTGAAAAATATAAAAATCATTTCTTTGAAGGTTTCAGAGGACATTGAGGCAACAGAAACTAGAGAAGCAGAAGCTCTGGAGAAGGGATAATTTTGGAAAAGTGTGCTGACTCTTTTCAGCCCTTTTTACAGCTGATTCTGGGAATGGAGAGGAGGTGGGATCTAGGCTTTAAGCAGGTTGGAGGATGCTGCTGAGAACAAAGAAACCGGGAGATCTTTTGGTGTAGACTTTCGAGGAGGCTCAAGCATATGATTAGTTTTTACTTTAAGCAATTTACTAAATTCTGGGAGTCAGTGGAGAAGCAGGTTAAGAACCTAGGTAGAAAGACCGTACAAGGCAGCATAGCTTTTGTCAGTTTTACAACATGAAGATGAGAGTCTGAGACCCATCAGGTAGCTTTTAGTTGAGAACTATGATGAAGTATAATAAAAATAAATATATTTGGTCTTTGTCCTAGTTCCTGGCACAGATCTCCTAAAACCCTGAAACTTTCTGAGTGATAACAGTGTCTTTCAGGGGCCAGCCCCGTGGCCAAGTGGTTAAGTTCATGCGGTCCGCTTTGGTGGCCCGGTGTTTCACCGGTTCGGATCCTGGTTGTGGACCTAGCACCACTCATCAAGCCATACTGAGGCCGCATCCCACATGGCACAGCCAGAAGGACGTACAACTAGAATATACGACTATGTACTGGGAGGCTTTGGGGAGAAGAAAAAACAAAGAGGAAGATTGGCAACAGATGTTAGCTCAGGGTCAATCTTTAAAAAAAAATGGTGTCGGGGCTGGTCCCGTGGCCGAGTGGTTAAGTTCGCGCGCTCCGCTGCAGGCAGCCCAGTGTTTCATTGGTTCTTTTGTCCTAATGAGATGACTGGTGGCTGGGGGCCCTTAAAAAGCTTCAGAAATGGGGCTGGTCATGAAAGATCAAGTCTTGAACAGAGGGTTAGATCTTTCAGCTCCGTCCATCCCTAGACCTCCGTCCGGATTGGTGAACACGTTGGGGTGCTGGGAGGGGGGCATGCCTGCAGAGGGCATGGAAGCTCCACACCACCCCCTCCCCACACTCTCACTCCCATACTTTGCCCTATACATCTCTTCCATTTAGCTGTTCCTGAGATGTATCCTTTATATTAAACAGGAAAATCTAAGTAAGGTGTTTTCTTGCGTTCTGTGAGTCATTCTGGTGAATTATTGCACCTGAGGATGGTGTTGTGGGTGTTCTCAACTTTATAGGCGTTTGATCAAAAGTACTGGCACTTGCTACTGGTGTCCGAAATGAGGCCAGTCTGTGGGACTGAGCCCTTAACCTCTAGGGTCTGCACTAACTCTAGATAGTTAGTGTTGGAATTTAATTAGATCACTGGACACCTAGTTGGTGTTGGAGAATCAGAGAATTGGTGTTGGAAAAGATACCATGTATTTGGTGTGAGAGAGACAAATTTCTCCTACAGAGAATTAACTATTCCTAAGGAACAAGGGCAGGCTAGAGGTAGATTGAGCTATACCAGAGCTGAAGTCTAGCCTTCACGTGGACTAAAATAAATAATCAGTCAATATTCTATTGCTTATTGGAAGAAAAGGTGAAGTCTGTCAGGAAAACTCCTCTATCACGTGAGAAGTCACGCTTGGGGAAGCGCAGTGGTTAAAAGGAACACGAAATGAGCTTCTGAGGGTGCAGTCATTTTCTGTCTTTTGAACTGGGTGTTAGCTACACAGGTGTGTTCAGTGTGTGAAATACCATCAAGCTGGACAGTTAGGATTTGTACCTTTTTCCGTATGTTATTCTTCAAAAAAAAGTGAACATTGAAAAAATTCCTGATTTCCAGTTCAGCCGTAATAGACTAGTCCCATTCCTCCCATGTCCTCCCGCTTACAACGAAAATATTGTTGCCATAGCACAGCAAACAAGAAGAGAGGGACTCTGGGAGCTGGAAGGAAGAGGGCTCCTTGGGACTTAGGAACAACATGGCAGAGAGTTCCTGAGTTTCCTTGTTGCCTCCCCTGTATCCCAGCCCGGGTGCCGTGGAAGCCTCTATCCATGAACCATCAACATAGCCAATAAAGCTCCAAGAGGAACTGTTACCCCTAGCCAAAGGACTGGGAAAAGCTGACCTAACAAAAGAAAACCCTTTCGACAATACCTGTGTTATCCAGCTAAATGCCAATGGAAAACCCACACCTAATCACAACCGTGGTTTAATCAGGGCTGAGTAGGAACTGAGCTTCCACCCCCACTTCCCTAAAGTAGACAGCACTCCGATCCCCACTTCCAGCGGTGCCAAGAGAGATAATCTTCCATTTCTCTCCAGCAGAACCAGGCGGTACTCTGATTCCACTGCTGGGATACTGTTGGCCAGGCAGAGTGGGGAGCTGGTCTTCCACTCCCTGCCTGGTGAAAGCAGTCAGTGCTCCAATCCTTCACCAGGGGAGGGTCAGTGGGGTCCAGGGAGGAGCTGAGCCTCCATCCCCAGTTAGCATCATGAGGGAGAATGAGGTAGTGGTTGGCGGGGCCAGCTGGCACTTCCATTCTCTCCCTCCTCTCCCCTACCGTGTCATGATGTCAGCAGGGCCCAGCGGGTAGAGGTAGTTAAGCTTCCTCCTTCAGCTGTGGTGACAATGTGGTATGAGTCAGCCCTCCTCCTTGGTGGCAGTGAGGCCCAGCAGGAAGCTAAACATACATGCCTATTCATCCTCTGCTGTACCTCACCAAGGGGATCGCCTGCCGAAAAAAAGATTAATAGGATAAAAAGGCTCATACCATAATGTCCAAAATGTTCAGAATATAATAAAAAAAAATGACACATATACCAAGAACCAGGAAAACCACACTATAAATGATGGTAGACAATCAACACTGAGATGATCAGATATTGGGATCATCTGATAAGGACATTGAAGCAGCCATTACAAAAATGCTTCAACAAGCAATTATGAATTCTCTTAAAGCAAATGAAAAAATAGCAAATCTCAACAAAGAACTTATAAAAAAAGAACTAAATGGAAATTATAGAAGTAAAAGATACAATAACAAATAAAAACTCAGTGGGCTCAATTGTAGAGCGGAGATAACAGAGGACAGAATCAGACAACTTGAGAACAGATCAATAGAATTTACTCAATCGGATAGACACAGAGAAATTGAAGGAAAAAGGTAACAGAATCTCAGGGACTTGGGAGACAATAACAGAAGAACTAATATTTGTATCATTGGAATCCCAGAAAAGAGAGGGAGAGACAATGCCTGAACAAAAGCCTCAAAGACGTAAAGGCTGAAAACTTCCTAAATTTGGTAAAAATATAAACCTATAGGTTCAAGAAGCAGACTGAATCCCAACTAGGAGAAGCCCAAAGAAACCCATAACAAGATATGTGACTAAACTTTTGAAAACTGAAGACAAAGAAAAAGCCTTGAAATATCCAGAAAGAAAGAAGCTATGGGGGAACACCAGTTTGAACCCAGAATTTATCATCTGAAATCACTGAGGCCAAAAGTTCACAACATTTTCCAAGTACTGAAAGAAAAGAATTGTCATCAGCAGCTTCTATATTCAAAGAAAGTATCTTTTTAGGAGTGAAGGGAGAAAAAAGAGATTCTCAGATGAAGAAAAGTGAAGAGAATTTTTGATAGCAAGCCCATCCTTAAAGAAAGGCTAAAGAAATTTTTCTAAATGGAAAGGAAGTGATAACATAAGAAGTTTTGCAACTTCACAAAAGAAAAACAATATTGGGATGGGCAAATGGGAGTAAATATAATAGACTATCCTACTTCTCTTGAGTTTCTTATATGATATTTGATGTTTGGAGCAAAAATTATGACACCATCTGATGTGGTGCTCAATGTATGTAGAGGAAATACTTACAAAAATATATATAAAAGTGGGGAGGGTAAATGGACCCAAATCTAAGTAAGTTTTCTAAACTGTGTTCTGAGTAATATAAGGTCAATAGAAGTAGATGGTGATAAGTTATGCATGTATGCTGGACTACCTAGTGCCACCACTAAACTAACTATACAAAGTGATATACTAAAAATGTATATAAATGAACGAAGATGACATTTTAAAAATATTTAGGTAATCTACAAGAAAGTGATAAAAGTAAAAGAGAAGCGAGAAACAGAGGGAACATGCAGAAACCAAATTTATAAAGTAGCAGACCTGGATTCTAATATATTAACAATTACCTTAAATATAAATGGTCCAAATATACCAATTAAAGACAGACACAGGCAGAATGTATTAAAAAACATGATCAAATAATATCTTGCTTAGAAGAAACTCACCACAAATACAAAAACATAGATAGGCTGAAAATGAAGAATTGAAAAGTTATGCCATGCAAACATTAATTTAAAAAAGCAGGACTGGCTATATTGATATCAGATACAGTAGACTTTAGAGTAATGAAAATTTTTACAGGCAAAGAGGAACATTAAATAATAATAAAAGGATCAATCCACCAGGAAGACACAACAATTCTAAAGGTATATGCAGCAAACTAGTGAGCCTTAAAATACAGAAGGAGGGGCTGGCCCTGCAGCCAAGCGGTTAAGTTTCTGTGCTCTGCTTCAGTGGCCCAGGGTTTTGCTGGTTCGGATCCTGGGCGTGGACATGGCACCACTCATCAGGCCATGCCGAGGTGGCGTCCAACACAGCACAACCAGAAGGACCTACAACTAGAATATACAACAATGTACTGGGGGGCTTTGAGTAGAAGAAGAAGGGGAAAAAAATGATTGGCAACAGATGTTAGCTCAGGTGCCAATCTTTAAAAAAAAAATACAGAAGGAGAAACTAATAGAGTTGAAAGGAAAAATAGACAAATTCACAATTATCGCTGGGACTTTAACATCCTACTCTTAGCAACTTATAGGATTAGTAGGCAGAAAATAGGCAAGGATGTAAAAGAACTCAACAACATAATCAACGAATAGGATCTAATTGACTTGTATAGAATGCTCCACCCAACAACAGAAGACTACACAATTTTTTCAAGCATGCAAGGAATATTTACCAACATAGACCATATCCTGGAACATAAAACAAACTTCAACACATTTAAAATAGTTGAGATTATAAAATATGATCTCTGACCATAATGGAATCTTATCAGAAATCAGTAACAGTAAGACAATAGGAAAGTCTCCAAACAGTTGGAAATTAAACTAAACACTTCTGAATAATTCATGGGTCAAAGGGGAAGTCTTAAAGGAAATTTAAAACATACATAGAACTGAATGAAAATGGAAATGCAACACATCAAAATAAGTGGGATGCAGCTAAAGCAGCACTGAGAGGGAAATTTGCAGCAATAAATGCTTACATTATAAGAGAAGAAAAGTATCAAATCAATAGCTTAAGTCCCTACTTCAAGAAACTAGAAAAAAAAAAAAGAAAAATCTAAGACAAAGAGAAGAAAGTAAACACAGTTATGCATCACTTAATGACAGAGATATGTTCTGAGAAACGCATTGTTAGATGAGTTCATCATTGTGCTAACATAATAAAGTGTACTTACACAAACCTAGATGGTATAGCCTACTACACAGCTAAAAGAAAGAAGACACAAATCATCAATATAAAAAATGAAACATGGGACGTCACGACCAATCCTGCAGCCATTAAAATAATAATAAGAGAATACTATGAACAAATCTACACTAATAAATTAGACAATTTAGAAAGAATGGACCAATTCCTTTAAAACCACAAACTATCAAAATCAAGAAGAAATAAATAACCTGAATAGTCCTATAAACATTACCAAAAAAAATCGAATTTATAACTTGAAAGTTCCTGATAAAGACATCTCCAGGCACAGATGGCTTAACTGGAGATTCTACAAAACACTTAAAGAATTAACATAAATTTTCCACAATCTGTCTCAGTAGATAGAATAGGAGGGAATATTTCCCAACTCA
Organism: Equus przewalskii; assembly: GCF_037783145.1. Lineage (NCBI taxonomy): Eukaryota > Metazoa > Chordata > Mammalia > Perissodactyla > Equidae > Equus > Equus przewalskii. The sequence goes on from NC_091831.1 coordinate 65,768,988, forward strand.
TTTTATCAGGCTAGTATTACCCAGAAAAAGACAGTGCAAGAAAGGAAAGGAGGGGTCAGCCCAGTAGTGTAGCAGTTAAGTTCCCATGCTCTGCTTTAGTGGCCTGGTGTTCACTGGTTTGGATCCCAGCGTGGCGCTATGCACCGCTTATCAAGCCACGCTATGGCAGGCATCCCACCTATAAAATGGAGGAAGATGGGCATGGATGTTAGCTCAGGGTCATTCTTCCTCAGCAAAAAGTGGAGGATTGGCGGTGGATGTCAGCTCAGGGCTAACCCCCCACCACAAAATAAGGGAAATAAAACTATAGACCAATATCTATCATTAACTTAGACCCAAAACTGGTAACAAAATATTGCCAAACAAATCTAAAGAAGTATACACTATGACTAAGCAGAATTTATGCCAGATATGCAAGGCTGGTTCAATATTTGAAAATCAATAAATGTAAGCCACCATATCAATGGGCTAAAGAATAGAAGCATACCATCATATCAATTAACACAAAGCATTTAATAAAATCTAACACTGATACATGATAAACAATCTCAGCAAAATAAGACTAGAGGAGAACTTCCTTAACTGAACAAAAAGCATCTACGAAAAGCCTACAGCTAAAATCATACTTAACAGTGAAGTCTTAATTGCTTTCTCTTTTATATCAGCAACAAGGCAAGGATGTATGCTTTCACTACTTTTATTCAATATATTGCTACAAGTTCTATCCACTGCAATAAAGCAAGAAAAAGAAATAAAAGACATACAAATTGGAAAGGAAGAAATAAAATTGTCCCTATTTGCAGATGATGTGATCGTCTACATAAGAAATCAACAAAAAACTCCTAGAACTAATAAGTGAGATCAGCAAGGTCAGAGGACACACGATCAAGACGCAAAAATCAACCACAGTTCTATATACTAGCATGTGGAAACTGAAATTAAAAGGACAATACCAGTAACAATCACTTCAGTGAAAATGAAATACTTAGGTGCAAACTTAACAAACACACACAGGATCTGTCTGCTGAAAACTACAAAATGCTACTGAAAGTAACCAAAGAAAAGTTAATTAAATGGAGAGACATGTTGTTTTCATGGATTGAAAACTCAGTATAGAAAGATGCCAATTCTTCACAAATTGATCTGTAGGTTTAAAGCAATTCCTATCAAATCTTGCAAGACTTTTTGCAGACACTGAAAAATTTATTCTAAAATTTAAACGGAAAGGCACAGACTTACAATTGCTAAAACAGTCTTGACAAAGAAGAATAAACTGAGAGCAGTTACTCTACTTCATATTGCCTTAATATATAGCTACAGTAATAAAGACAGTGTGATATTGTTGGAGGAATAGACCCATAGATTAATGGAATAGAACAGAGAACACAGGTTAGACCCACACAGAGATGCCGAAATGATTGTTAATAAAGGTGCAGAAGCAATTCAATGAAGTAAGGATAAACATTTCAACAACTAGTGCTGGGGCATCCTTAGGCAAAAAAAATGAATCTTGACCTAAATCTCATATCTTATTCAAAACTTAACTCAAAATGAATCATGGACTTAAATGTGAAGTATAAATTATAAAGCTTATAGAAAACGTAGAAGAAAATCTTCAGGGTCTAGGACTAGGCAAAGAGTTTCTAGACTTGACACATAAGACACGATTCTTATGAAAAGTCAATAAATTGAACCTCATCAAAATTAAAAATCTTTGCTCTGTGAAAGACCCCAATACATGGATGAAAAGATAAGCTAAATATCTGGAGAAAATATTTGCAGATCACATATCTGACAAAGGCCTCATTTCTAGAATATATGAAGAACTCTTAAAATCAACAATGAAAGAACTCATTTCAATCAGAAAATGGGTAAAACTCATTAACAGATGTTTCACTGAAGAGGGTAAACAGATCACAGATTAGTATATGGAAAGATGTTCAACATCATTGGCCATTAGGGAAACGCAAATTAAACTGAAATGAGATATCATTACACGCCTATCAGAAGGCTAAAATGAAAAATGGTGAGGGGTCAGCCCTCTGGCATAGTGGTTAAACTTCAGTGTGCTCCACTTCAGTGGCCTGGGTTCCCAGGTTTGGATCCCAGGCATGGACCTACACCACTCATCAACCATGCTGTCGTGGCAACTCACATATAAAGTGGAGGAACATTTGTATAGATGTTAGCTCAGGGCTAATCTTCGTGAAGCCAAAAAAAAGAGGAAGATTGGCAACAGATGTCAGCTCAGGCTAATCTTCCTCAGGAAAAAAAAATGGTGATGACATCAAATACTTGCGAGGATGTGGAGAAACTGGATCACTCATGCATTGCTGTTAGGAATATAAAACGGTACGTCCATTCTGGAAAGAATCTTGACATTTTTTTATAAAACTAAACATCCAATGATCATATACTCAGCAATTGTACTTTTGAACATTTATCCCAGAGAAATAAAAACATGTATTCACACAAAACCTATACACAAATATTCATAGCAGGTTTATTCATAAGTGCTCAAAATAATCCAGATATTCTTTAACAGATGAATAGTTAAATGAGCTTTGGTGTACCCGTACAATGAGCTTTGGTGTACCCATACAATGGAATAATACTTGGAAATATAAAGGAACAAATTACTGATTCATGCAACAATTTGGATGAATCTCCAGGGAACTATTCTGAGTGAAAAAAATACTTTGTGATTCCGTTTATACAATATTATTGAAATGACAAAATTACAGAAATGGAAAACTGATTAGTGGTTGCAGGGATTAAGGAAGGACTAGAGGTGAGAGAGAAGCGGGTCTATCCATGAAAGGGCAACATGAAGGGTCTTCCTGGTGATGGAAATATTCTGTATCTTCATTGTATCAATGTCAGTATCCTGCTTGTGATATTGTACTATAATTTTGCAAGATGTCACCATTAGAGCAAACTGGATAAAGAGTGTAGGAGATCTTTCTGTATTATTTCTTACAACTGCCTGGCGACCTAAAATTATCTCAAAATAAAAAGTTTAATTTAAAAATAAGTGATAACACAGAAACAAAGATTGTGTTAAAAAATTTTAAAAGTTGTCTTTGGAAACTTCTGGATCTGGTATTTTGGGGAGTGAAGTAATAGCTCTTTGATATTTATCCCAATTTATTCTCTGATAATTAGTCTCATTATATTCTCTATAACTATATAAATTATATTTCAAATAGAATATTATTCATTTTACACAGATTTTCAAATTTATTTGCAGGGTTGACATTAATCTTTATGGTTTGCTTACTTTTCTTTGTATCTGTGATTATGTCTTCATTTTTATTTCTAATTTTGTGTATTTGTGATTTTACCCCTTTTTTCCTTTATTAGTCTGGCTAGCTTGTCTTTTTCAAGAAAACTAGATTTCAGTGTTTTTCTAAAAATCTGCTTTTGAATTTACTAATTCCTCTGTCTCTTGTTTTAGAATTGATGCGTTTGTGCTTTTATCTTTACTAATTCTTTCCTTCTGCTTTCCTCATGCCTAATATGTTGTTCTTTGTGTGACTTTTAAATTGAGTGAGTTTTCATTTAGTAAAATAACTTAGTTAAGGCTGTAAAGCTTCTTCTGGGCACTGCTTTAGCTGTACCCATGAGTTATCGTTGGCAATGTTTTTATTATCATTTCCTAGGTATTCATTTTAATTATTTTACTTGGACCGCAGGTGTTCAGAAGTGAATCAATACCTTCCTTGGTTTATGACACACTCCATTATTGGTCCATGCATGGCTCTCTTCTATTCTGTATTTATTTGTTGGTTATATGTCTGTTTGCTTTTAGTAATAAACATCTGTGAACCTACCATACAATGAAAAACTAGAACTCTTATAATAACTTCTGTCTAACTTTGTGACCCAGTCACTCCTCATCCTCCTGCTTCCTTTCAGCTTGATTAAGCATCATTATAAATCTTGCGCTTGCTTCCCCACCTGTTTTTTTTTAATAGCTTTATTGAGAAATAATTCACATATCACACAATTTACCAATTTAAAGTGTACAATTCAATGCTTTTTACATATTCAGAATTGTGCAGCTATCACCAAAATCTAATTTTAGGATATTTTTGTCACCCCGGAAAGAATCCTCATGGTCATTAGCAGTCACTCCCAGTTCTCCCTTCCTTCTATGCCCCGGCAACAACTAACCTACTTTCCTTCTCTGACGATTTGCCTCTTTTGAGCATTTCATGTAAATGGAATCATACAACATGTAGTCTTCTATAGCTGTCCTTTTTGACTTAGCACGGTATTTTCATGGTTCAGCCATGTTGTAGCATATATCACAACTTCATTCCTTTTTATGGCAGGATAATATTCCATTGTACAGATATATCACATTTTATTCATCTATTGATGAGTTGATGGGCATTTGAGTTATTTCCACTTTTCTGCTATTATGAATAATGCTGTCATGAACGTTCATACACAAGTTTTTGTGAGGACATATGTTTTCACTTTGCCTGGGCATACATCTAGGAGTGGAATTGCTGGGTCATATGGTAACTCAGTGCTTCACGTCTTGAGGAACTACCAAACTGTGTCTCAAAGTGGCAGCACTGTTCTACATTCCCTCTAGCAATGTTCCAGTTTTTCTATATCCTCATCAACACTTATTGTTGTCTGCCTTTTTTATTTTAGCCATCTTAGAGGATGTGAAGTATTTTATTGTCTTTTGATTTACATTTCCTTAATGACTAACGACATTGAGCATCTTTTCATATGCTTATTGGTCACTAATGTATCTTCTTTGGAGAAATGTCTGTTAAGATCTTTTGTCCATTTTTCAGTTGAGTTACTTATATTTTTATTATTGGATAGTAAGAGTCTTTTGTTTCCTGGACACAGCTCTCTCATCAAGTATAGGATTTGAAGATATTTTCTTCTGTTCTGTGGATTGTCTTTTTATTCTCTTGGTGTTATCATTTGCATCACAAAAGCTTTCAATTTTGATGAAGTTCTCTTTGTCTACTGTCTCTTTTGTTGCTTGTGGTTTTAGTGTTACATCTAAGAGACCATTGCCTAACCCAAGGTCATAAAGATTTACTCCTATGTTTCCTTCCATGAATTTAATAGTTTTAGCTCTTACATTTAGGTCTATGATCCATTTTGAGTTAATATTTGTGTACGGTGTGAGGAAGGAGCCTAATTTCATTCTTTTGCGTTTGGGTATCTTGTTGTCCCAGTGCCATTTGCCAAAAAGACTACATTTTTCCCCACTTTATTGTCTTGGTATAGTTGTTGAGAATCAGTTGAAAAGTTGATCCTACAATTATTATGGAAATGCAAAAGACGTAGAATAGTCAAAGCAATCTTGATCAACGGAGTAGAATTGAGTCCAGAAATAAACAATTGATCAAGATTGCTCTGACTATTCTTAGTCTTTTACCAAAAAAGAAGCTAGCATTTTGATAAAGATAGTGTTGATTCTGTGGATCAGTTTGGGAATATTGCCATCATATCTATATTAAATCCTCTAATCCATGAACGTAGATGTCTCTCCACTTGCTTAGGTCTTTAATTTCTTTTAACAATATTTTGAAGTTTCAGTTTATGTCTTCTGTTTAATTTATTCTTAAGTTCTTTTTGATGCTATTGCAAATGGAATTATTTTCCTAATTTCATTTTTGTGTTTGTTGCTACTTTATAGAAATATGATAGTTTTTTATATTAATCTTATATCCTGCAACATTTTTGAACTCATTTATTAATCTTAATAGGTTTTTAGTGAATCCTTTAGGGTTTTCTACATACAAGATCATGTCATCTACAAATACAGATCGTTTTACTTCTTCCTTTCCAATATAGATTCCTTTCTTTCTTTTTTCTTTTTCTTTTTTTTTTTTGCTTAATTGCTCTGGCTGGAACCTCCAGTACAATGTTGAATTGAGGTGTTGAAAGCAGAATCCTTGTCTTGTTCCCAATCTTAGGGGAAAGCATCCAATCTTTCACTATTAAATATGATGTGAGCTGTCTGCCCCTATTTTCAAGGTACTTCTGTTGCACCTGTAGTTGTTCTTCTAAAATTTATATTGTTTATCTTTTGCTTTTATTAACTTTATAAAAAGGGTATTAAGCAGTATGTCATCCCTGACATACTCGGGAGGGTGGCCCCGTTTTGTGAAGGGTGGGTGGTGCTTTTCTCCTTTTCATTTTACAGAACGGCTGGCTTTCCCTATTTTTCTCATTCAGTATGATATTTTGTAGATATATGGCCATATTGTTGCATGTGGCTATGATTCATTCACCTTGACTGCTATATAATATTTTGTTATGTAAATATGCCACAATTTAGCCATTTTCCTGTCGATTGATATTTTTATTGTTTCCATAGTTTTGCTATTATGGAGAGTGCTGCCATGAATATTCTTACCAATGTTCCCTAGGGTACATTTGCAAGAGTTTCTCTTGGGAATACACCAAAGCATGGACTTACGAAGGGAATATTCAATTTTATAAGATAATGCCAAGTTGTCTTCTAACGTGATTCTTCAAATTTACATTTCCGATATTAATATACAGAAGGTTTTTGATCCATATTCTTTCTATCCCTTTGCATCGATGGACTCTGATTTTTGATCCTAAAATGAATATAAAATGGTATCACATCTTGGGACTTAATTTGCATTTCTCTGATGACTTAATGGCTGAACATCTTTTCCTAGATGGGTTTTCCTCAAGATTTGTTGGGTGTTAGCTCTGCAGGTGTTGATTTTCCTGCACTTTCAGACTTCACATGTGTAAACCCAGAGAGCTCCTACTTGCACTGGGGGAGCCTGGGGGCAGAGGGAAAAGATGCACATGCTTGCTGCATCCAGATTCTGCCAGCTTGAGGTCAGTCCAAGCCCCATACAACTGTCTACCCTGCACAGCTGAAATCAGAGGTGAGGCTGAGAAGATCTGAGTAGGGGGATCAGAGGTGTCTTTCACAAGCCTGTATTTGTTGTTTCAGTCTTTAATCCAAAAGTAGGAGTTTTAAAAATAAATAATAGATGAGTTTATCCCATTACATTTAATGATATGATAGGGTATGTTTGGTCTCAGTGCTATCTTATTGTTTTATATTATGCTTTCTGATTTATCGCTTCCCTTAAAAGTCTTTTACTTCATGGTCTGTATTTCTGTGGTTTGCTTTGTGTAGTGGTTTTCCCTCTAATAATTTGGAAGGTTGATGGAGTATTTTTAGTTCCTTTAGTGGTTGCCTTGTAACTATACGCAATATTCTTTTACGTCCTATTTCTTGAATCATAACAAGAGATTTTCCTGCCATAAAAAGCAAGGAAGTTAGTTTCTTTCCTCTACCTCACTTTCTCCTCTGTCTCGTTTGGGTATATTGTTATTAGTTCTTTTATGCTTTAAATATCCTTCTAGATAGATTGCTTGATGTATCAGCTTCTAATGTGTTGATCCCCTTCTCCAAATGTGAGTGTGTGTTTATATTTATCCTGCTTAGAATTTATGCTACTTTTTTGATATAAGAACTCACATATATCTTCGATTCTGGACGACCATCAATCAGCTGAGATCTCTTCCAATATTGTCTCTCCCCATCCTCTCTACTGCTCGTAGAACTCCTGTTAGACCTGGTAGGAGATCCTTGTCTTGGGGTCTACTTTTCCTCACCTGCTTTTTTGTCTTTTACTACAAGCTCATCTCCAGAAGGTGTCATTTCCCACCTGGGAGGTTTGGGTTTCACAGTTGCCTTTGCCACAGCACTTGGGATTTCCCTGGACCTGGGTAGGCTTTGTTATAATTGTTTTCCTTGAGGTCTTGTACCTGGGGTGGTATGGGCTTAGGGCCCTCCCATGCATGTGGGGCAGAGTTGGAGTTCTGACTTCTCTTGGTGCCTCCTTTCTCACTCACGGCCCTGGGGAGGGTAGCACCCTTTTGTGAAGAGTGGGTGGTGCTTTTTTCCTTTTCATTTTACTGAATGGTCGGACGGCTTTCCCAGACTCCTGGCTCTAAGCAGAAAGATCACTCCTGGCCTCTTTTGTGCACAAGGCCTGTTGCCTTGCCTCCTCTTCCCTCATGGGCACTAAACCACAACATTTTCTCTAGTTCTTATACTGCTGTGGGCCATTTAGCATTAGTTCCTGCTCACTGCTCTGACTTTGAATTTTCTTTTGTTTCTGGCGTGGGAAGATTTTCTCTTTTGGCTTTTGAGCTCGGTGATGTGGTTGTAAATTTGCTTGTGTTATATTTTAGCCAGCATTCCTCTGTGTTTATAAGGGGGTGATTACTTTGGTGAAGGTGGGAAGGTACTTTCCCCAGCAGCTTCATCCTCCACAGAGAGCAGAGGTGATGGTGATTCTGTTTCGAGAGGCTGGCCCTGGGGCCTGGGCAGCCAGCAAGAGTGCTAAATGTGAAAGTCCTGGAGGAGTCTGAGAAGGGAAACCTGGGAGGGTGAGCTGCATAGTGGCCACGAGAACTTCGGTGTGGTGAGTTGAGCTGGGAAAGGCCTATATGCAAACCCAAGTGACCTATCAGGCTGGGTTGGAGTTCCCCTGAAACTTCAGGAACAGCTGATACACTCAGCTGCCTTTTTTGAGTGATACTTTACGAAGTAAAGGAAAAGGGTCTATCTTCCACATTAAGACCACCCAAGATGCAGGGACAAAAGTGGCCACATCAATAACTTTTCAGAAACAGGAAATTGGAGCAAGAGGTGACTATGGTTGCTGGCTCTTAAGAACTTTTGGAAATCTTGCGGGGTACTTTGAACCTCCCCCAGGATATGAGGTAAGATTTGAGCCAATTTTATTTACTACTCAAGGGTAGGGTGACCCAGATAACCTCCAGGTTACATATAACTGTCACATCGCTTGTTTAATCTACAGGACGGCGCTGGGAACTAATATAGTTGTCCCCATCTTCTGCACAGTGGTTCTCCACCACAGGTGATTTTGTCCCCCAGAGGACATTTGCCAATGTACCGAGGCATTTTTGATTGTCAGGACTGGGGCAAGGGTGGACATTACTGGTATCTAGTATATAGAGGTCAGGAATGCTGCTAAACATCCTATGATGCACAGAACAGGCCTCACAACAAGGAATTCTCCAGCCCCAAATGTCAATAGTGCCGAGGTTGAGAAACCCTGCTTTAGAGTAGGCAACTAAGGTTGAGGGACGTCAACTAACCTGCACTACACCACAGAGCTGGACAATTAGGAATAACAATGTTAACTCACGTTAATCAAGAGCTGTCTGAGTCTGCCCGAGCTGCCATAACAAAATACCACAGACTAGGTGGCTTCAACAACAGAAATTGATTTTCTCACAGTTCTGGGGGCTAGAAGTCCAAGATTAAGGTACCAGCATGGTGAGCATCTGGTGAGGTCTTTCCTCCTGCCTGCAGATGGCCACATCCTTGCTGTGTCCTCCATTGCCTTTCCACTGTGTGTGCACTTGCGGTGGGTCAGGGGTCGCGTGGCGAGGTGGGCAGAGCTCTGCTGTTTCCTCTTATAAGGACACTCATCTTATTGGATCAGGACCCCACCTTTATGACCTTATTTCTCCTAATTACCTCCAGAAGGCCCTAGGTCCAAATGCAGTCACATTGTGATTAGTGCTCCAACATATGAATTTTGGGGCGACACAGTTCAGTCCATAGCAACTGCTCTCTCAGCGTCAGGCATTGTTGTCTGTCCTCTCTGGGTGCTGTTGTTGTCATCCCATTACATAGATGTGGAAACCGAGATGCAGGGAAGGGTCAGTGACTCAGCTGGTGTCACAAAGCTACAGGGATGCAGCCAGATGCACCCCCAGGTGGGAGTCTCCAGAGCCTGTGCCCTCGGCCAGTGGGTTGTGCTTCTCAGACAGATGTGGATTGGAATCTAGGTTTCCCATTCTGTCCTAAGCTCTGCCCCTCACCTCGCCTCCTTTTACAGGTGGGTAGCCCAAGACACAGGCTCCGAATAAATTAAACAAAGCTCTACACAACCACTTGAACATAGGTTAAAGAGATTTGTTTAATGTAGAAAAAGAGATTGGCCTTTTCTAGAGGAAACCACCACAAGTACCATGGAGTATCTGGGGCAGAGGCCACAGATGGACAAATGCACCTCCATCCCAGCCCCTCAGGCTTGGGCTCTGAGGCAGTGCCATCCTGGAGCCAGCACCTGGGAGAGCAGGTTCTTGATCTCCAGGTCATGCAGAGACAATGTGGCTCTTTGAGACAGCAGTTGGGGTCTCCAGCTGTCTGATTATGGCTGAGTGAGCAGCACTTTTAGCAAGCTGGTTGTATGGTGGTGTTTTGGGACTCATTCCTAGAAGGTGAGCCTGCAACCTCCTCTTCCAGCCCTTCCACAGACACGTAAGCACCTAATTCCCTAAATTAAATCCCTTTCTTTTTGATCTAGTCAGAGTGGTTTCTATGATCTGCCAATGCACGTTAACTGATACATGCCTTATGAGGATAAGGGAGATGTGGGGGTGTGGAGTGGGGGAGCAGTTGGAGGAGAGTCCTTCCCAGTCCAGGGGCAGGGATCTGGGGTCCTAGGTAGAAAGTGGAAGGGCCACTACCATTTCTCTTGAGAGCCACGATGGGATACAGAAAAAGACACTGAGCTGAGAGGTGGATCTGAGTTCCTAATCACATCTCCCCTCTTTGCTTGGTGGGTGAACTTTGGCAAGTCTATTCCTCTTTCTTGGACTCAGGGGCCTCCATTGGTCCCCCTCTCAACTCTGGCATTCTGTGGCATTGGGCCTGGAATAACCAAGGGATCTTATAAGAAGTAGGAACGCAGGCTAGGATTTACAGTAGAGCCCTCTTTAAATGTCACCATGCAAGGCTTTTCCATTTAAAGGGAGATTGACAGCCACAAGCAACCTAACGAGATTGCTGCTCTGCTCCTTCTCTTAGCAGACAGAGCATCTCACAGGCTGGAAATCAAGTGGTGCCTCGGGGAAAGGAGGCAGGAGCAAACGGCACCATTTACCAATGAGTCACAGGTCTGGGCTCAGACAAGAAGCAATTATTCATGACAAGGCTTCTGAAGAAAGAGGCAGCTGGGCTAAGGGGTCCCAGTGGAGCTGCTCCCCCTGGGCTCCCTAAGAGAGGGCGTGGATTTCTATGGTGTCTCCTGCAGGCTGCCTCCACTTAGCTCTGGACCACTGCGGCTTTGAGAAAACAGAGGAGAAGCAAGCTGCTGGAAGTGGTAGAAAGTTCTCAGGACTAGGGGTGAGACCGACCCTGGTATCAGTTTCCCCACATTAAACCCAGCATATATGGGGTTAAAACCAAAACACTCATTCCCTGCTTACTCTCTGGCTTCCTACCTCCAGAATCCCCTATCCTCCATGGAGACAGACACCATCAAGGACAAGCACCTGGACCATCTCCTCCCCACAAAGAGATACGGCTGGTGGGAAAGCTGCTGACCAGCAAGGTCACGAGCTCCCTCCTCTCTGCAAGTGTCTCAAGGCCAAAGACAGGCTGGTGGGAAAGCTCTGACCAGCAAGGCCATATGCTCCCCCTCCCCTACCTAAAGCACCAAATAAAAACCCTTCCTTTTAGCTTTTCGGGGAGTTTGGGATTTCAGCGTTAGCTGCCCTCTCTCCTTGCTCAGCACTGTGCAAAAATAAAGTTCCTACTTTCTTCCACCAGCCCCAGTGTCAGAGATTGGCTTGCTGCGCAACGGGTGAGTGAACTCACTTCAGGTTCGGTAACAGGGGCAAGGGACCTAGTTCTAACCTCTGCTCTGTTGCTACCTCACTGTGTGTCTTTGGGCAGCCTATTTATCTCTCTGGGCCTCTGTTGCTCCTTTAAAACAAGGAAAATGGGTTTTCATTCTGTAAAGGAAAGGAAAGGGACTATCTGCTCTGTTTAACTATTCCCAGAAGCAGGAACAGTGCCTGGCACATAGCAGGTTTTCAATCAATGTTATTAGTGGTTGAAAGAATGAAATGGATCCTATAGCAATGGCAAGTCCTGTGATTGGTTTTAAGCACAAAGGAAGGTCCAGTTCTGGTGGTGCTTTAGATAACCACCTTGGCTGCCATGTGGAGGATGAGATGGAGGGAAGACTAGAGTCAGGAAAACTAGCAAGGAGGCTCCTGAAATGAAATGATGAATGTGAAATAAAAGACAAGTGAGCTGATGCGACGAGAAGTGGGAACGTGGGGATTTCTACCTTGCAAATACTTTTGTGCACTTCAGAATACAATACATTATCTGACGCCATCTTTACAGAGGCCGGGGGTTGAGGATAGGCAGGGATTGGTACTTAGCTTTTCCAGACATGGGAATTAAAATCCAGAGAGATGAAGTACATCGTGCAAGGATGGAGCTAGAGAGTGGCAGACTCAGGATGCCAGTCAGGATGTGAGAAGACGCTTATCTCTAGTCCTCAGGGAAATGCAAATTAAAGCTACAGTGACATACACTCAGTAGAATGGCTAAAACTAAAAAGGCTGATCGTAGCAAGTATTGGCAAGGAATGTGGAGGAACTGGAATTCTAATACACTCTGGTGGGGATGTAAAATGGTACAACCACTTTGGAAAACAGCTTGGCAGTTTCTTAAAGGGTTAAACATCCATTTACCATATGATCCAGAAATTCCACTCCTAAGCATTTACCCATGAAAAATAAGAAATGCTGTATTTGCACAAGGTCTTGTGTGTGAACGTTCATAACCACTATATTCAAAAAAGCCAAAAACAAATCAATAACCCAAGTGGCTATCTACAGGTGAATGGATAAACAAATCATATGACCATACAATGGAATACTATTCAGCAATGAAAATGTGATAATTGAGACAGACAACAACGATGGATCTCAAGCACAGAATCCTGAGCATAAGAAGCCAGACACAAAAGCATAGAAACCACATCAAATGATTTCATTTATATGAAACTCTAGAAAAGTCTAATCTATAGTGACAGAACACAGAGCACGGTTCCCTGGAGCTGGAAGTTGAGAGAGAGATTGAATTTCAAGGAAGCTTTGGGGGATGATGGAAATACTCTGAATTCTAATTATGGTGGTGCTTTCATTTATCCACACTTGTCAAACTATACCTTTGAGTGGGTGTGGTTTGTTATACTAAAGTTATATCTTGATCAAATTGATGTAAGAAAGCAACCGATTCCTCCTCCAGGGCTCTCGTAGCTCCTGGCTCCTGTAGCTTCAGAACCAGGGAGATGTGGAGGGCCTCAGGCCACCCACCTAACTGAGGACCAGAGAGCCTCAACCTGGGGCAACTGCAGGGCTGTCCCATGTGTGAGGATCACCAAGCTGTACTTGGGGCTGCCTTCCCAGCCTGTTCCCATCTGTGCTTCCACATCCTTGTGTCCACATTGGTGAGGAGGCCTTGGCAGAAGGAACAGATTTTACTGTCACCTGCTCAGAGACAGCACTCAGGTTCCAGACTCAGAGGTGACCACCCATCCCCTGAGTAACCTGGGGGTCTTAAGTGTGGTGGTCCTTGCTCCAGAAGGCCCTAGTAATGCAGAGGCAGGCACAACTGTTTCCATCAACCTTGGCTCCTGGAGGTTTGAGGCCAAAGTTAAAGGTCAGCCTTGGGGTCTGTACCCCTGCAAAATGCAGAGAACATTCCTGCAAGGCTGACTTTGTACTCCTGGGGACAGTGGCCTTGCGGATTCTGGCCATCCTTCCATTTCTCCTGCCTCAAGCAAATACCCCTGCAGTGAGGGCTACAGCTACCAACATTTGCACTGAGCAGTGTTTGGTGTCTGGAGAAAATGCTCCATACCCGATGAAAAGGAAAATCCCAGGAAGAGAGAGAAGAGGGGCAGGGCACCATCGTGGGGAGTGAGATCTCTGGGAGGTGGAAAAGGCTCAGGCATGGCTGGCACAATGGTCTAAGAGGAGGGCAGGGCATGTAGACAGGTTATCTAGATGTTGCAGTGCCTCCTCTTAAAACTCTGCTTTGCTTCCTCTGACCTTTGCCTGGAGGCCAAAGGGGTCCCATACTCTGGCATCCAAGGTCAGTCAGGATCTGGCTCTAGCTGCCCCTCCAGCATCTCTTGTTTACATTGTCTTTGCTCTTTCCTGCCTCCCTGCCTTCGCTCATGCTGTCCCTTCCACCTGGAATGCCCTTCCCTCCCTTCTTGATGTGGCATATTCTAATTTGCATTCCAGTCTCAACTCCAGTGACTTCTGAAAAGCCTTCCCTGATCCTCCCAACAGAAGTAATTGTTCCCGCCTCTGAGCTCAGAGAACACTTGGCTTGTTCTGCTGTTTATTTCTGGGTTTATTTTCATGACCAGCTCCTTTCCAAGCTGGGATCTTCCCAAGGGCAGAGCCTGTGTCTTTTTAAGCTCCCTTCCTGAGCTCTTGTGCCTGATGCAGTTGGGGTACCCAGGAAATGCTTGTTGAGGGAATGAGTGCCCTTGGTCTGTACTTGGGCATCTCTGTGATCGCTGGCACGCTAGGCAGACTGATCCTGTCTGTGTATGGGCAGCTGAACCCTGACATTTTGGGTAGGATTCTGGGGCTCGGTCCCATAAGCCAGGCTGGGCAGCCAAAAAGAGGCAGCCTGGGAAGCCGGAACTAGCCTGCTAAGCCTGTGATATTTATCAGGCTGACAGTTTCCCAGCAAAGCAGCCTGGAGACAGGGAATAGCTGGAGAAAGTGGGTCATCCTGACTCTTATTCAAGGCACCAGGGAGAGCCCTGGGGTTTAGCTGAGGCAGTGATGGTGACTGATCCTGTCATTTACTTGGAGCCCAATGAAAAGGATTAGTAACTGCACCAATAGATTAATTTTTCATGCAGCACAGGGCAAGTGGAGATTAAAAAAAACTGTGTGCACGCAAGCCTGTATCCAGGCATATGTGTGCATGTGCATGTGTATATGATAAATACCTACACACTATCCCTGCCCATGTCATGTGACAATATTCAAGTGCAAATATCCACATACATCTGACAGGATGGAGAAAAGGCATCAGCTTTAGAGCTTGGAGACTCTGGTTAGGGTCTCTGCATTCAATCAGGACCCCTGCCCTCCTTGAGCCTTAGTTTCTTCATTTAAGATGCAGACATGGTGACAATCCTCATAGACCAAGGTGGCAGTGAGAGTTACAATGAAGGGGCCTGCTATAGGCATGAGAGATGATTTTCAGAAGCCATTTGGCTTCTGTGATTGGATTTCCCAGCCACTCCTGCGCATGGATGACATTCAGGTCACCAGCTCATGCTCAGGATACACCTGCAGACCACACATTTCCTATCCCCTGAGGAAACCAGGAGTGGCACAAGCCCTGACATGGACAGATGCACATATGCCTGATTCAGCTCTAGCATATTCTATGAGCTTTGGTGAGCACCTTCTCCCTTCTTGTCCTCAGTTTCCCCACTTGTACACCGACCACTTTGGATATCTGTTCATTCTTCATGTCTGAGAGCACTTTTGGAGCAGGGAGGGAGAGAAATGCTGTGTGCATGACTGGGCAAGGAAGAGTCTGGCAGGGTGGGCTAATGACCAGCATAAAGTCGAATGGCCAAAGGCACCACTTTTATTGCATCCTTCACTAATATTTTGTCCTTTGGTCTCACAACTGGCATCTCTGCCCAATTGCAGAAGAAATCACATTAAATTAAGGTTCTACTCTTAACTTAGAAACTAAGCCCCGGTGTGTGGTCCACCACTGCCCCCCTTATGAATGAAACCAGGACCATAGTCATCATGACACCCTTTCCCAACATGGAGTGCCAAGAAGATGCCCTCCGCCTTCTGCTCGGAAGACAGCAATGTCCACGTGGCCTCTTCCTTCATTTCTCCTTCTCCACAGAAGGTAGGGAGAGGAAAGGATCGTTTTCCCAGTTTCAGTTGGACAAGGGCCTCCCCACTATGGTCCTATGGTTCCCAGCATTCTAAGACAGCCCATTGCCTCTGGCTTAGGCCACTCTTCTTGCATGACATGACTTTAACCCCTTCCAGGTCTCATCCTTGCCGCATCCCCACACTCCTCCAGTGCTTCGGCTGGAGCCAATGCTCACTGCTCCCCAGACACGCTCTCTAGAATATCCTCCCTCCTTCTTAGCCTAGAAAACTATAAGCCATTCTCTGTTCAGCTCCAGCTTTGCTTCTCCAGTGAGCACGGGTTGCTGGACCCGCTGTTCTGGCCCTCCTCTTTGGGTGCCCTTGGCTACAGGTGCCTAGAATTTTGAGTAATTTATTCACCCTTTCCCCAGTGTACATGGAGCTCTGTCAGAGCAGAGTCTCTGCCTCCCTGTCTCCTTGGCTCCTTGTCTCCAGCCCCAGCCAAGGCTCGGTACCTAAGGAAAGGCCTAAAGAATATTTGTTGAATATAGAATCAGTGTGAGTCAGTGAGAACCAACTGTAGGGCTTCCCTCACCCTGGGAGCATAGCACAGGACCCGGGCTTCATTCTTTGAGGACCCCTAAAGAGACCCATGGCCTAATATTACTCCCAATCCCAAGTTCAACCTGCTCCTAGGATCCCACTCCCCTCCCTCTGTCTGAGTCCTAAATGGGATGCAGTGAGAATCTCCACTCAGTTTTGTCTGATTGCCAAATTCCATTGGGCCCCTCCTCCTCACCTCTCCTCTATGCTTTACTCCAGAGACAGAGAGATGGAGAGAGGCCAAGAAACAGAGAGAGGAAGAGAAAAACAAAAAAAAGAGAGAAGTAGGATGTGACAGAGACAGATACCTGGCAAGATAAAGAGAGACAGAGAGAGAAAAGGAAAAGAATAAAAAAGAGAGGAGATAGAGGCAGAGAGACAATCAGGGGAAGGGAGGGAAATCAAGCTGGAGCCTGCCGGCCTCGGGCTGGGCAGCCTCGCATCTACAGAGGGGGGACTGCCAGCCTGGCAGTGAAGGTGCCATAGGGCCCCAGCACGGGGCAGGGGCAGCTGGGCTGGGCATTTGGCTGTCCCTGCTGACCCCAAGCCCCTGTGCCTGACCTGAGCCCAGCTGCCCAAGCCCTCCTGCTCTGCTGCCTGCAGTAGCCAGGGTCCCTTCACGCTCTCTGATGGGAACCCAGGGTGAGGGTGGCAAAGCTTGCCCTCCTTTGTCAACTCTGCCACGGAGAGAGGCAACCCTGCATACACCACCAGCAGGGTCATGCAGAAACCCATCCTGTTTGGTTTGGGGGTGAGACGTGGCTTTCATGATGGTGGATCCTCTTCCTCATTCGGGACTTACTGATGTGTGTGTGGAAATCAGCATTCCCTGATCTCAACAAATAAGGACAGCACCTCACCTCGGGGCAGCACTTTTCAGGGTTGAGGCATCTCTCTGAGGCTGTTACCCTGATGCACTTGTTGTAGCATCCCCTCCCATTGGGTGTCAGCCCAGGAGAAAGCGGGGCCCTGGAAGGCCAGGCTCAGTCAACCTCTAAGTGTCAGTGCTGACCCCTGAATCAGATTTGCAGGTGCCAAGCTCCACACTGGCCCCCTGAACTCTGTGGTCCCGTTCTAGCTGGTCACTTGAGGGGTAAACTGTGGGTGGGCTGCCGAGCGGGGCTGGAGAGCGTCTGGTCAGGTGTAAGGTCAGAAGTCCTTTTTCTCCTGTTTTGTGGAGCCTGTAGTCATACACTTAGGGGCATGGGGTGAGTCAGCCCACATAATTTTTAAAGCAATGAAGGTCTTTTAAATTTTTTCCCTTGAAGTCCTACTTATTCTTTGTGATTTACTGCGCTTAACTGGGATCAGAGTCCAGATGCTTGCTGGGTAGCTGGGAAAGATAGAGCCCTGGGACATAAAACCTGGTCAGAGATAATCAACATGCACCGAGATGGCGGAACATTCCCCACATTCCTCTTGAGGCAAAAACTAAGATCCCCATAGGCCCCCTATTGAGGTTGAAGGACCCAACAGGAGATGCAGAGAGGGGCTTTGTGGGAGCGGGTGAGGGAAGGGAAGGAAGGAAAGGCATGGGTGGAGGGGCCAGGGCTGGGATGTTGGTGGACTGTGAGGTTTGCGATGTGAGCCACCCACCCCACAATGCCCTCATTAGTCGCTAACTTACAACGTGTTGGTTGCGTGTGGAGTTCTGTGGGCACAGGGTTGGTTTGCAGATGTTTGCATGAAGCTGCTGGAGTGGGAAGAAGCCAAAGGCTGGGGTCTGCAGGCCCACAGGCCTTGGAGTTGGGGGTTCCATCCAAATGTGCCTAGATGTTCAGGGCCTGGAGGCCTCAGCCGACACCTGGGTTACAGGTGCACAAAAAATATGGCCCAGGATGCAGAGCTGGAGGCAATGGGGAACGTATTAGATAAGGAATCAGGATCCAAGAGATCCTGCCAGGCTGAAGTGAGAGGAAGTCTGGTAGGCTGAAGTTTATTGGCACAGGAGATTTCTGGTCAAGATGACTGACAAGGCTGACGTGAGATCATCCCTCCCTTTCCAGATAATTGATGAAGAAGGAGCGGGAGGAGGTGAGCAAGTGAAGCCACAGAGGTGATGGGTACCAGAGCAGATATGTGCTTCTGGAGCAGGATGAGGACTTGAGTTGAGAAGATCTTGGACCTGGGCACGGGGCTCCCCGGGGAGAGTTAGTACCCAGGAGGAATTAGGTCACCTGCATTTGGAAGCCAGAACATCTCTGCCTGTGGAGGGACGATTGGCTCCAGTCACGTACCCCGCTCCTCTCTGCATCCTGGTGCCAGCAGTCGCCTCATCAAGGGGAGAGTAGTTTCTCATGCCCCTTAACTTTAGGTTCAGCTGTGCAACTTGTTTTGGCCAATATGCCAGATGCCTGAAAAAAGATCCAGAAAGATGGTGACAGCCTGGAGTGAGGCTAAATCCAGTAGGATGAAGTTTAATTGGGACTGGAGACTCCTGGCCAATATGGCTGACAAAGCTGACACGCGATGGAGAGCGCCAGCGTGCCGGTCTGCGCCTAGGTCTCACTTGTTTCTGCTTGCTCTCTTGAGTCTCTACCAATGTCTTGAAGGGTACATGCCCCAGCTATCCTGCTGGTCTAAGGAGAATGAGAGAACGGGAGGCACAGCTACCCAAGTTGACCAGAGATGGGATATCCAGCCATCCAAGTTTTCCCAGGAGTGGGAGGTATCCTGGGACATGGGACTTTCTGTGCTGAAATTGAGGAAGTCCTGGGAAAACCAGGATGAGCTGATCACCTTACCTATGCAGTTGCGGAGAGAAGCATGACCCCGCAGGGCCACAGTCTGAAGAGAGCCACCATGCCGCTACAGCCTAGATCAGGCAATGTCTACACAGGCAGAGTTGTCCCAGCTGACCCACACATGTGTCATCTACAGGAGTGCTTCTTTTTGCGTTCTCTCTGATTTCGTGGTGGTTTGATGCACAGCAATACTGTGGCAATACCTAACAGATAAGATTGCCGTGAATTCAAAGTCACTGTGAGAAGTGAGCTGCCCACACAAAAGGACCCCAGAGCCTTGAGTTGACCAAAAAAAGAAAAAATCACTCCTTAATAGATGTGTTAAACCAGTGCTTCTCTCTCCTGATTGCATATTAGAATTGCGTAGGGAGTATAACAAACCAACTCGGACACCTGCAGACTCAACAGAAGAGTCTGTTCAATTCTTCTGGGACGGGCTCTTGGCATCAGAGTTTTTTAAAAAGCCCATAAGTTGATCCTCATGCGCAGGCAGGTTTGAAAACTGGTGGGTTAAACAGTAGAGCAGACACAGCTGAAAGAACAATGATGTTTAATTTGACTAAACATTAGTTTCCATACCTGAATCGGCACATGCCAGCTCCTTCCCACCCTGGATGGGGAGATGCAGCTTAGGAGCAGTTCCTGTGAAGGAGATTCAAGGATCTGGGTGGATCCAGGATCCTTTGTGTTACCAGGGTCCTGCAGCTATAAAGGAGCCTGAGGAGGAGAGAGGTCAGAGTCCAGTGCTGCACACCTGAGTCCTGGGTCCTCTACTCTAAGAGGTCAGTGGACGGTGTCTAGGCTGAGCTTCCCAAACTTACAGTGCCCAGGGGGCATCTGGGGGTCTTGCTAAAATGTAGGTTCCAAATCAGTAGGTCTGGGGTGGGACTGATACTCTGCATTTTGACAAGCCCCAAGGGATGCCTGTGCTGCTGGAGCACACTCTGAATGGCGGGGCAGCTGGAGGGGAGGGGATAGGACACCAGGTTCCATGGGAGCCTTGAACTGTTCATACCAGAGAGAAGAATATTTACAACGGCTTCCCATTCTAGAAGGGATGCCGTGGGCTGGGCCCCACAGGGCAGATCTGGAGCAGAGAGGGACGTCCCGTCAGATGTGGAGACAAGTCCAAGACGAAACCACTGCTGTGGGAGGTGGTGCACTGCCCATCACAGCATGGTTCTAGCCAGGGGCCAGATGGCCTGTAGGAGAGAGGGCCGAGGGGAGATGATCTGGTTGTGGTCATCCGTCCACAGGCTTTAACGCCTCTTCCTGCCTCAGACCCTTTGATCCCCATTTCTGCACTGGTGCCAGAGCCTGAGTGGAGACTCATGGGAGAGGAGGGCAGCGGACCTGCCGTGAGGCCTCCCTTCTGGGCACGTGGAAAGCTCACATCCCGCTGGGTGCCCTAGTAGGCACGGCCGTGCACAATGAATTGGGGTGGATGGTCCCTCCAGCTCTGACTTTCTATAACCCTATGGAAAATTCTGCCTGTTTTACCTTCTAGATCCCACCAGAAGAGTGAAAATCTGGCTGATTCAGAGGAGACACAATGTTAGAGCGAACTTTCTCTGCACCTCGTTGGAAAGGAGTTTGGGACCGTGGAGCTGGGGGTGGACGGCGGCTGCACATACAGCCCGTCTGTGTGGGGCATCTCCTCTGCCCTGAGCTTCCAGTCAAAGCAAAACGCTTCAGCACCCAAGGGAGCAGATCCATCTGGAGCTCCAGACAGCTCTCTCCCTCCCTGGCTTCTCCCGCCGCCTCTGCCCTGGTCCAGGCCATGCCTGCTCAGTCCTCAACAATGTGGGCCAATGGGGAGGGGAGGCAGTTTGAGTGGGAGTGGCTGAGGGCTGCAGCTCACTGTCAGGAGGAGGGGGACAGGGAAGGAGCAGGGAATCCAAAATCCAAACCAAAGTCCAAAATGCAGAACAAAGACCATGGGCCTGGCACTGATTTGAAGGTGGGAGGAGCTGGATGGTGTATTGGTCGGGATGCACTGAGTTACACTGAGTAACCAGTCTCAGTGGCTTAACACAATAAAGGTTTATTTCTGGCTCACTCGTCAGGCCTGCAGGGGCTGGCAGAGGGCTCTGCTCCACAGACTCTCAGAGACCCAGGCTGGTGAGACCCCATCATCTAGTGATGCTGCCCTCGCAACAAGTGGCTTCAGGGCTCACCAACGAAGGGGAGAGACTGTGTTAAAAGCATGCCTGTTCTTACGTGTCCTACACTGAAGGTGACAAAGGTCACTTCTGCTCATTGCTAGTTAGCCAAGAGTCACTGACTACAAGGGGCAGGAATGTTCTCCTTGTGCCTATAAAGGTGAGGGGAACCAGATCTAGTGCCACGAAGAGACACCCACAACAGCTGCCCTGTCCGGAGGCCTCCAGGCAGCGTGCAGAGTGCTCTGCATGAACAGTCTCTGACCGCTCAGATGGGGATTGGTATTATTATGCCCATCTTCCAGGTAGGCAAACTAAGGCATAGAGAAGTCAAGTGATTTCCTGATGTCACATAGCCAGGATGTGCCAGAGATAAGATTTGAACTCCATTCTGCCTAACTGCATTCTGTTCAAGCCTGCGTTCTCGAACATTAAATCTCCAGTCAGACAGGAGAGGTACCAGGTTCCTGACAGTTTGTGATAGTCCCTGAGTCTGCAGCAGTGAATGTCAGAGACAGAGCCACTCGCTCAGGTTGGGTTGAAGGTGGGACCTCACTCATCAGCCCAGAGATAGAGAGTTCAGGGAGAAGCCCACCACTCACAGGTGGGGCGCAGAAGTCCCAGCTTATTTCTGCCAAGGTCAAGACCTTAAACCATGGGGTCAGAGCTGTGCATATACTTTCCGCCCTGGTCATGTTTCGCATAGGGATGGGGGCTGGGTGGGAATTCTGGCTGGGAGGGGCTGGTAACAAGGCAGGAAGCTGACAGTTCAGGATGGCAGGAAGCCTTCAGTTGGAGGTTGGGGAATCCTGGGTCCAGTGGGAGGGGCTTCCACTGTCCCCTTCCCTGGCACATCACACTCTGGGTACTGCAGCCACCAGAAGGACTCCCAAGGCTTCCTGGGCCAGGGGCCCAACCTCTTCTGGAATTTGCTTCTGCAGTTTCAAAGCTGAGCCTAATGGAAAAGCAAGGTGAGGCCAGTTTCTGCATTTTGGAACATTCCTATCAAAACAAAAGGAGCTGGGGAAAAGTGAATACTATTAAAGCCCAGGCAGAGATGGAGAAAACTGTGCCTTTTATGGCTGAAGCTATTAAAAGTCCACTTAGGAACACGATGACTGGCCACGACTTGCATTCCTGCCAGGATTTCTCCCGGCCTTCCCTCTGCTGTTGGCCGGGCACATTCACTTTCCTGACTTCACCTCAGTGCTTGCTACAGTTTTAAGGGGCTCCTGACAACTTTATGCTCATGATTCGGCGGGCACCCATCTGCATGGATCTCAGAGTGCATCAGGGGTCATTTCTAAGGACCAGTCATATTTCATGGTTTGCGTGGACTTTGCCATATTGGAAACTGCTGCCTGGGGAGGAACCATTAAAAACAAATGTTCTGTGTTTTCAGTTTCTCTCACCTGCCAAGAGGTTTCCTTGATGGCGCTGGCCCAGAAAGCCAAGGCAGATGAAGATTAGATTAGAATAAATTGATTTAGAAGTGACACGAGGCTCCTTGGGAGAGGCTTAAATATTTCATACATGTGTATGACATAGATTTCAGCTGGGCCCGTCAGGAAGAGGGAGGGAAATGGAAATCTTATACTGAGATTCAGTGCAGGCTTGGAATGTGGCGGATCAAAGCCAGAGGACGTGGGCTGGTCTCAACGGCTGCTGCATAACCCTCTCCGTCTCAGCTTCCTTAGCTGTAAATTGGGAACAAAGTATGTTTATGACTAACCTCCTAGAATTTTTTGAGGTCTCCCAAATCAACCTCGATTGGTGCCTCCTTTCCAGATTCCTGGGAGTTCTGGTCAGTGTCTGGGGCTGAGGGCAGGAGGCAGGGTCCAGGTGTGTCCTGAAACTAGCTGGGATTCCTGAACCAAAGGCTCTGAGACCCCAATCTCCCAGCCTTGAGCATCACAAGGACTGAGTGATGCCCCTTTTCCCATCCAGCCTTGAGTATCACAAGGACTGAGCGATGCCCCTTTCCCCATCCACCTCCTCCACACCCTCAGCACACCACCATCTGGCACTTTCGTCCCCTTCCAGCTGTTCTGCCTCTTCTCTGGGTGCCGACATTCCTACGGCACAAAGGTTGGGGAATGTTTCCAGGGCCTGCACCGCCTAGGCCTGTCACTGCCCCAGTAATCTCCCAGTGAATTTACTTATCTGGAGAGACGAGAGTGATTTGCATGTTGAGCTGGGAAACCACAGGTTTCCCCGGGGCTATTCCTTGGCCTTGATTTGTACTGGTGACCCCAAGAGAAGGTGGCATAAAGAGGAATTAGGGATTGTCACCAGTCCCTAGAATAACTGGGTAGTATCTCTTCTGAAAGGGGTGGGGGAGTTCCACCCTGCACCCCAGTGAATGCCTTCCTCGGGCCAGTGAGAAGTTCCTGGCACTGAGGCAGTGAAGGGCAGAGAGGCGTTCCTGCAGGCGGGGGAGCCAGCAAGCCTTCTTGGCAAAAAGGGGACATAAGAGTTCCAGCCTCAGTTGGACTCGTGTCCAATTTGCAAGGAGGACGCAGCTGGAGAAAAGAAGGACCCAGTTTCTTAATTGCCTTAGAGAATTCATCTCCATGAACAAGTCTCTCAGACTGTGTAAAGTCTCTTTGGGAAGGTTTGCTCTTTCAGGGCAAAGAATTTTAGTATGGTAGTTGAATGTCTGGCAAATGAGGTAACCCGTGGGGACGGAGAATAACCCTTAGGGCAACGTGTCTGGCCACAGGACTCTCTGACCCTTTCAGCAGTGACCTTGATCCTGCTGACGGTTGTCCTGGGCAGGTCCTCCTCACCACGGCAGTCTTCCTTCTCCCAGCCCTTCCTTCCCACCTGCCAGGAGGAGCATGCAATCTGGTGACTCCCTAGGCACCGGCTGGGTTAGGCGAGCCCTATGCTGAGGGGTGAAGGGGCCAGCAGGACAACAATTTGCTCCTTGTTTGAAAATGCAAATAGAGTGAGCGTTGGGAGTTGCGGCCCTGCATGAGTACCAATGGCTAGGTGGATGTTGGAAGGGAGCCAGGCTTTCATTCTTCCAACCAATTTTGAGGACTTATGACATTCCGGGCAGTCCAGGGCACTGAAGATGCAGCAGGGAACAAGATGAGGCTCTGGCTTTACAAACAAGTAAACAAAGGAAGGTGATTTCAGGCATTGCAAGTGCTACAAGGGAAGTGAAATAGGATGTTGGGATGCAGATGAGTGGGTGGGAGTGGCTTTTATTTGATGGTCAAAGGTATTCTTTGAGGGGTAAGTGGAACACAGGAGGGACAAGAGAAGATCCAGAAAGGCCAGCGAGGGGGCTGTTCTCACTGTCCAGGGGCCTGGGCCAGGAGGGTGACAGTGGAGGTGGAGGGAAGTAGACAGATGTGGGACCTATTTTAGAAACATAACTGACAAGATTTATTGGTAGGTTGGATCCAGAGTGTACGGGGAAGAGAGAAGAAAGGTGAAGTCAGGCAAAGACAGCACTGAGTGCAAGTTTATTTACTTATTCTATGCCTTTTCCACCTATGATTTGTGACTTCTTACAAAACAACTCAAACAGTAAAATCAAATATTTTGTTTCAAGAATCAGAACCAAAGGAGAAAAAGCATGCAAATAGCCCCACCCTAGGGACCAGCAGAGTTATCATAGTTGAGCTTCAAATCTGACTCTGAGCTTCTTAGTAGGTAGGGGAAAGGAAAGTTATATATAGTCAAGATAATATTTGTGATTTTAGAGTTAAATACCGCAGCTGACCATTTTCTCAAAGGACAGCAAAGATTCTTTTAGCGCTGGAGTCTAGATAATTTTTCCCAGGTGTACTTTTTACAAAGGCCCCTGCTTGCAGCACAGGATGGGATCTTAAGCTTGTCTGTGGCACCTGCACCAAGAAATTGTACCTGACTTTCCTAAGAGACATTGGTTGAAACCCAAGGGCACAGGGCTAAGCTGCAGCGGGGTGGGGAGAGCAGCAGGAGGGCCTTCGAATTTGTTCGTGGGAGATGGGATGTTAAACCGTGCTAAGGAGACGGAGGGAGAAATGTAGCAAAACAGAGAAGAGCTAAACAAGTGTCAAGACTGGAGAATAGAAATTGTAATACTTATGTGAATCAAAAATCATGTGTGTTTTTTAAATATTCATTCTTAATGTTATTCACATGAGGTTAATTTTTTCTGATTAGTGTATACATATCAGAGACAAAATGAAAAATATTGAAAAGAATAGATGAAATAAAAATAAAAATCTCCCCTCAGAGATAACCACTATTAATGTTTAGTGCACTTCCTGTTGGTCTAATGTGCATGCGCATGAGCACACACACACACACACACACACGGCACAAGATATTTGTGACAAATTTATGTCATCTTTCCTTTCTTGGACGCACATTTTTCATTTTTAATGTTTCTGAAATCGGTGTACTCCTTAAGTTGATTTAATGTTTCCTTGTTTTGAAATATTGTCGCCGGTGGTGTATCTTAAAGTCATTGCCATCACAGAGGAAATATTGTGTATAGCCTCATGTTGGGTCCATTATGCGTATATAAATTGGTCTCCTGCTACTTTCATTTAACACTACATCATCGATATTGCCACACGCCTTGAAACATGCTCTGAAGATATGAGTTTTACTGGCTACATAATATTCCATCCTGAGGACGTCCCCAAATGGACTCAATCCTTTCATTACTAAAGAACACAATTTCTCAACCACACAGCAGTGAGACAGGTTACTCACATAACTTGGAGTGAAACTATACAGCAAATGAACTTTGAAACAGGGTGCTTTTTATGTGTCCTGGTGCCATTTAATCAACTGTGAGCCAATGGCCCAGAGGTCTAAGTTCTTGTCACTTCCACTGCTCCAGCTGTGACCTAGGACATGCTGTTTAATCCCAGTGGGCATCAGTCATCTCCTCTTTAAGACAAGAAGGCTTGCTGAAGTTCTTCCTGTTTGAAGGATGCTGAGAGCTAAATCTTGTCTTCCCAACCAGGCCACAGGGAGGAAATGACTTTGTGGTTTGAGTTGTGTTGTTGTGAGGAATTCAGTGGCCCTATGTTGACCCCCCCCCAAGTCCTGAGGGATCCTGTGTTCCCGGGATGAACCCATCAAGGGCCTGTCACCACCCTGACACTTGGATCCCACCTCCTGCTCTCAAAAACTCCAATAGCTGTGACGCAGCTTCACCCTCATCCGTACGTGTGGTCTGGCACTTTAGGCCAGGCAGAGCTTCTTGGCCAAAATATCCTCTGGGAAAATCAGAACCTGAGAAGGGAC
Organism: Equus przewalskii; assembly: GCF_037783145.1. NCBI lineage: Eukaryota > Metazoa > Chordata > Mammalia > Perissodactyla > Equidae > Equus > Equus przewalskii. The sequence continues at coordinate 65,795,515 of NC_091831.1, forward strand.
AGAACAGCCCCTAGCTGCTGGGGAGTCCATTGTTGTGCCTGCTTAGAGCTATGGGCAGGTTGCCAACCCCAGTGGGATTTCCATCTCAGAACCGGAGGTCGGAAGGGATTAGGAGGTCAGAGATGTTATATTATTTCACTCACTGCTTTGTATAAAATAAGCAGTCCTCAAATCTTTGGTGAATGATGAGTGACTGAAAATCTTCAGAGTGGCTGCCAAGAAAAGTACCTGTGAAAATGCAAGGACTTCAAAGGCTGTCAGGGGAAATGTGCTCTGCGCAGGTCTGTTTGCCTTGCATATCCAGAGACAGGAAAGAGGGGGCAGCAGTTTCACCCCAGCCCCTGCCACCTGGTACCTGGTGTTCTCAGAAAAGTCTGTTCACCTCCTGGAACTCGTTCATTCATTCAACAAATGCATTCACTCAGCTGCACAATGTATTGAGTGCTGCTGTGAGTCAGGCACACTTCTAGGCTCTTGAGGTCACCAGAGAACAACAATTGAAGGTCCCTGCCTTGTGGCGTAAGAGAAAGAGAGGAATTAAGGATGACACCTGGAAACAGGACTGTGGACTCAAGATCTCCCGGGCAGATTCAAGCTGGGGGCAGGTTCACTGGAAACGTAGGCACGGCATAGGCTTCCCTTCTCTACCGCCCCTCAAAACACATCCCTTACCCCCTTGGGACTTGGGCTTTCTCACTGGACTAGGCTGGCTCTCAAGGGGTCCCATTCAAAGATTCTAGAATCTTGGCTGAGTCATTTTTCTGATGTCAGATCCCTTCTGCTTATGAAGTCTACAGGGAAGTCTCGGGCTGCTGCCCCATTGTTAGATCCCATCACCCCTCACAATTAGTTAGCACTCTAGGAAGATTGATCTCTCCCCCACACCCAATGGGAAGGACGCGGTTTAGTGGCAGTAGTAGTGGTAACACTAGTTGGTCAGCTCCTACTTGTGGAGTCCTTTGGTCTGCAAGCCACGATGCCATCCCCTGTCTCACTGAGCTTTACAAACACCCTTGGGGTGGGGGGAACAGGGCATATTATGTCCGTTTTACAAGTGAGTAATTTCAGGATTAGAAAGCTTAAGTGACGTGTCCGAGGTTGTGCAGGTAGTAAACGGTGAAGCAAGGCCTCTCTTCCCTCACTCTGAACACCAATTCCGAACTCCTCTCGTCTCACCTTGCAGCCAGGGCTAGCTCACATGCACTTACACTTAGGTCAAGGGAGCTGTGAGCAAGGCCCTGGAGGGAAGGGCCGGGAGTGGCTAGTTGGGGAGAGAGGTAGCAGGGTTCTGGGCAGGTGGGGGTCTAGAAAAGCTGGTGCTGCAGTGCCAGGCAGAGTCAAGAAAATGTCCCTCAGGGAAGCACTGTCTCTCCTCCCCTTTATATTGTCCTTCTCCTGGACTTCTGCAAAACATTTGACATTACCTTTCATGATTACTGGGTGGACAAGACAGAAGAGCATGTTCAAATTCTAGTTAAATAAAGCAGATTTGTAACAGGTTGAGTAACTTCAATTGCTGTTTAATGGATTCACAACAATGCAGAAGGAGGTGTCTAGTGGCCTGCCACTGGGCTCCATCCTCAGCCATGTCCTGTTTCACTGCTTCCTGGGAATATGGATGATGGGGCAGGAGACTGACTGACTGATATCATTTGTAGATGACACTAAGCTGGGAGAAGCTGAGGCTGTTTTGAATGACAGCTGTAGGGTCCAAATGATTGAGTGATAGGCTGACTCAATGGAGAATAAATGCTGATTTATGTGCAGGGATCCCCAAAGCACATACACACAGAGAAAGGAAGCTATGAGTATATGAATTTGCAGCATCCTATGTGAAGGAAACCAAGGAGGCAATCAAGTTTTAGTTTGTAGTTCACAATGACTGACTTGTGAAACTGTCAGAAAAAGCTATTAGTGTGGATTCCACCGACAGGGGCAATTGTTCTCTCAGGAGGAGGTGATGCCATTCATTTATTCTGCATGTTCATAGACGTGGGGTCACTGAGTTAAAGATTACGAAAGTGTGTGTAATTCTCAGTATGCATCGCCAGGTTGAAGCCCAGCTGGTGTGTATCTCTTTACATGCCCCTCAGCAGGACACAGTGTGCCCTTCTGATGGCACTCACAGCAGCATTAAGCATTATTCTTTTAAAACATAAGTAAAAATGAGTCCTATTGTCATTTACATTTGTTTATGAATGGCAAAGATAAATTTCATTTTTAACATAGTGGCCATTTGTGATTCTTTCATGAATTATTGGTTCATAATAATTTTCCAATTTTCTTTTGGGGTTTCTACTTTTTCCTTAAATGATTCAAATGAGCTCCTTACATTACAGATATTAACTCTTCTCTGTCACATTTGTCATAAATATTTCAAAGGAAAATATTTTCTGCAGCCTCTCTTTTTCTCTCTCTGGATCCAGGTTCCTGAATGCCTCAGTCTCAACTCACGTGGAATGTCCCGTGAAATTCCTGGAGAGCCTTCCAGGCCATATGCTCGCGGCTCTGGCTCTCACACGTCAGAAGCGATGTGGTTCATTCTCCCTGCCTTTGCCATCATTTGTGTGCGCCCCTAATCTGACGGGCAGATCAGCAGCTGTTGGGAAGATGTGCCTGTGTCTGGCGAGGGCTCCCTGGCAAATCTTGGCATCCTGGAAGGGAGAAGATGGCAATGGAGATTCCCTTTCTAAAAATGCATCACTTTGTTCTGAAAGAAAGTCAAGGATTTGGAGTTTTCTGGAAATTGGGGCATTGACATGTGCCTTTAAATCAAGCTGAGATTCTATTTCCCAGGTGGGAGTATGGAGCAAGATGGAAGTGTCATTGTACTAGAACTATGGGGTCATGCAATAAAGATCTCTGGTTCAAGAGCCAGTCTGTGCCTTACCTCCCGTGTCACTGTTGGACAGGCCATCTCAATGCTTTTCTTCCATTTCTTCATCTGACCACTGTCTCTGGATGCCAGTGCAGTAGGCTCTGGTCACTGTCTTCAATACTGCCCTTCCAGGGGAGGTTGGATGACTTTGTCAACTCCTGTATTCCTCAGATGCCTAAAAGGACAGGCTCACAGCGCCCTCGCAGGCCAGCCAGCTTCTCAAGCAGATTTTCCTCATCTGTTTGTCAGGGAAATGGTGATGCTGGTCCTCTTGGTGGTTCCAGAATCCGTGCTGACAGGGTATGATTGGCCTCTCCTGGTCCCCCATAAGCCTCTACCCAGCTTTCTAGACCAGGGATTGGTAAACAATGGCCACTGGACTAAATCTGGCCACCACATGTTTTTGTAAATAAACTCATCTTGGCTCACAGCTGTGCTTACTCGTTCATGACCCGTCTGCGGCTGCTCTCACGCCACAACGGCAGAGCTGAGGGGTTGGAGCAGAGACTGCGTGGCCTGCAGAGCCTGAAATCTTTACTATCTGGTCCTTTACAAAAGTTGACCGAGCCCTGCTCTCGGTTGGTGGTTACAAAGTCCAGTGCAGGGCAAAGTGTCCATTGGCCCATGGCAAAGCAGGAAAAACAAGGACCAGAAGGCGAGCTTTGAAAAAAGCTAAATTTATTCAATATGGAGAATGACCTTTATGCCAAGATTATATCCTTCCTTTTTTTCTGTTAAAATGTCTTGACTTTTAGGAAATAATGGAGGCTGTAGACTTGTAGTTACTTTTTGAATGTCCTTACTTGACCAAATAAAAAGTTGGCCACTCTATGTCAATTCCCAAAATAGTTTGAAACTTTTATCCATCTGTGAAATCCCTGAATCAGGAACCACTGAATCTCCTACTTTGAATGACTCTTTAGAAGAAGTCTACATCAACCCATTTCTTTCTTTTTCACCACTCATAACCATATTTTTTGCCAGTAACATCCTCATTCATTCATTCATTTACTTACTCATTAAGACATGTGTTAAAGACCTTGTGGTCGATCAGAGGATCTCGGACTTTCCAATCTCAGGACACATTCTCATCCATAAAGATTACCGAGGAGCCCAAAGAGCTTTTTCATGTAGGTTGAAATGAAATGAATTGAATTGAAATGAAAAATTAATACTGAAAAATGTTAACAATAATTAATTATGCATTTAACAATGGCAATAAAAAACCTACTACACGTTAACATAAATTTTTTATTAAAAATAACTATTTTTCAAAACACAAAAAAAAATCAGTGAGAAGAATGGCATTGACACCTTTGCGATTCTTTTTAATATCTGTCAATAGAAGACAGCTTGATTCTTACATCTGTTTCTGCATTTAGTCTCTTGCAATATGTTGTTTTGGTTAAAGTGTGTGAAGAAAATCCTGCCTCACTCTGATTTGTAGCTGGAAAAGAGAAGAGCACTGCCTTTTCAGATAGTAGTGGATATCCTCCTTTGACACCACGCCAACACTCAACAAGTGATAGTTCCTTAAATTTAGTTGTGATGTGGAATCTGAAACCACATCAGGGTGCCTACTGATACCTAATGGTACCTGGCTACGTTAAAATACATTGGTCTGTCTTGTGCTTTAAATGGATCTTTTATCCACACATGATTTTGGAGTATGATTCATTTTGTCATTTGGAAAATATCGGTTCACTGCATCATATGAACTTTTTGAAATGTTGACCCATTTAATTATACAACATCAAAAACTCACATTAATTTGTATCACCACTCCTCTCATAAGAAAATCCTGTAGGTGCTGGGAAACTCTCAAGATCAGGATGGTAGACACAAGTTGGTCAAAATCCTAAGCTATTTTTGAAAGCTTGACTCTTAGCTTTGGCAACTAGAGCATCATTTGCTCTCCTTGAAGCGACAGGCTTGCTTTATTCATTTTCAAGAAGATGTCAGCCAGATACTCAGCGTCTGAGTAACCTTCGTTTGTCTATCAGTTGTGCTTTCGAGTAAAAGTGATTTCCATGAAAAGAAGCAGCTACTTCAGCCTGACACTCAAACAACCACGTGTGCTCTCCCTCAAGGCGGCCATTGTCCTTCAGTATGCAGCAGAAGCGCTTGTTAGACTTCCCATTTTGTCCCACAAAATATTAAAAAGATGTGTACTCAAGGGCCAAGCTTTCATTAAGTTAATAATTTATACTGCTTCATCAAGGACATTCTTAAGTAGATTTCTTTTTTATTGTGAGTGCATCAGACTAAAATGCTACTAGTCTAGTTTGGTGCTACAGCCCGGATTTGTGGTAAGGTACCAGCAATTTACCTACCATGGCTTTTGTGGCATCAGTGCAAATACCAACACCATCATAGCAAATGGCAAGTCACGTCTTAGTAACATTGTGAAAAGAGTTTGACTTTGTAAACATCCTGAAAGGGTCTTGAAGACCCCCAGCAACCCCAGACCACATTTGGAGAACTACTGTATTAGACGCAGTGGGGGATTCATAGATAAATAAGATCCAGTCCTTGACATCAAGTTACTCACCATTGAATGGTGAAGTTTGACACCTTGGCAACAAAAATCCAAGTCAGAATGGGATAAATACCAAAAGATGCTAATTTGTTCTTATTGTAGTAGAATATGCATAATATAAAACTTAGCATCTTAATAATTTTCAAGCGTACAGTTCAGTGGCATTTAGTACATTCACATTATTGTGCAACCATCACCATCATCCATCTCCAGAACTTTTTCGTCTTCCCGAACTGAAACTCTGTCCACATTAAACAATAGCTCTCCATTCCCACATCCTCATCCCCTGGCAACCACAACTCTGCTTTCTGTCTCTATGAATTGACTATTCTAAGTACCTCATATAAGTGGAATCATATAATGCATGGCCTCTTATGATTGGCTTATTTCACAGCATAATATTTTCAACAGTCATCCATGTTGTAGCATGTGTCAGAATTTCCTTCCTTTTAAGGGCTGAATAATATTGCATCATATGTATATATCACATTTTGTTTATCATTCATCCATCGATGGACACTTGCGTTGCTTCTACCTTTTAACTATGTGAATTAAGATGTTAGTTTTTGCAAAGCTTAGTCTAGCTCTCTAATCAGTTGCTGATTATCTTTCTTTCTTTGGATAAGACACTGGGTACCTCCCAGGCGGGGCTTTCTTCTAGTAAATCCAGTCCTACTCTCAGTCCAGGTGGCCCACACTGATTAAGAACACCAGCACTATCTGTGTAAAATACACTGCTCAGGCCTGACCCCCAACCCCTTGCCCCACACTGTGTTTTCCTCATTCAGTTTGCATACTATCTCCCCTAGACTAGGTGTTCAGCAAAGAGCTGCTCTCCATTCATTTCATTTCCACAAGTCTTTATTGATCACGCATTATTTGCTCATCAAACAGATCTGCCTTTTCAAACACTTACAGCCCTGGGCTTGGCTGCATGTTCGTCTGTTAAATCTGTATTTGCACACGTTGGAGTTGGCAGTTCAGCTCAATAAAGACAAAAAGGTCTTCATGTTGGATGTAGGTGTCTGGGGGAGAGTTTCTAAAGCACAGGGATTTCGTTAGACTAGCCGTGTGCTGCCTTACCTTCCAAAGCCTCCCTAAACTGTATTTATAAATCTTTTATATATTTCATTACTAGATTTACCATTTCACCCAGCATTTTGGCTTTGTGCTGCAGCATGTGATGAATTGAATGCTAAAGGAGAAAGGGGTAAATTGGACCTTCAGTGAGGAGAGGTGTATATTATGTGAAACACATAGGAAAAGAAATTGCCTTGCCTTCTGTCCTCCTTGTACTTCTCACCCTGGCTCCAGGAAAGGAGCTTACAACTGGCATGCCCCTTTTGTTTTTGAGATGGCCCTTGACACTTTCTGCTCTATGTGCTTGATCTTCTGGTTGGAAAAGCCCCTCCTTTTTCCATGATGGAAAACAAGCTCTTGTGACCCCACGATAATGGTGAAAATAAAATGTCTGCCTCATGTTTCACTGTTTATAAAGCCCTTCCAAGTCAGCTGTTTCACAGTAGAACTGCCATCCATGATGTACTCTATGCAGAGTGCTCAGTGCAGTGCCTGGCTTCGAAGGGGAAATGTCTGAGTGAGTGGTTGTTCGAGAGGCATTATCATACTCGTTTACGGATGGGGGGCTCAGAGAGATTAGGCCAATTAACCAAAGCCACACAGCGTATAAAGAATTGCTTCCTACAATATAGACTCACTTCTTGGGATGCCGCGTCTAGTGTTTTCCTCTGTAAGCAGTTGGTGTGTAATCACACCTTTCCCTGGACCTGCCCAGATAACAAAACAATCTGATGTACTAACTGCTTTTCTGCTCCTGTTTTAAGAGGAACTTAATACTGACAGAGGTCAAGGGAGGAAGATGGAGAGGGTAGGAGAGCAGAAATGAATCGAGCATTTTCCAGGTGTTAGGTGGTCCCACACAATACGTAATTTAATACTTAGAACTAACTATGGGTGGATATTATCTCACTATTTTATAAACAAAGAAAATAAGGCTTAGAAAGGTTAGAAGGCTTGCTCAGCATCACAGAGCTAATGAGAGAAGGAGCTGATTCCAAACCAGATGTGTTTAGAACTCCTGCTGTGTGTCATAGCATGAAGCTAATCTGATGGGCTTGAGCTACCATGAAGTAGGGTCAAGAAAGGGTCAGCTCTTTAAGGACCATCTGGTCCAGTGGACTTCCCCTGGACTTCATGGCTGTGGAGGGCTCCAAGAACCTTCATGAATTTTATGAAATGATGCATCTACGTGAGTGTGGCCAAAGGTGTATTCATGGGAGTGGGTTCAGATTATCAGAGAGAAACTGAAATAAGCTTAAAACTTGCTGATTTATTCCAACACCAGTTTGTAAATGGAGAAACTGACACCAAGGAGGGAAAATATGTTCCAAGCTTCATGTTAGCGAAAGAGCTGGGACCCATCTCCAGGCCCCTGACTCCCAGTCCACACTGAATACTGTCCCCCATTATAACCTGAGCTATTCCTCAAGCATTGGTAAAGCTCAGAGGTCAGAGGTCAGAGGTCAGCATATTAAACCTTACCTTTTTGAAACTGGACCAGCCAGGCTGTCCTTGGTGGACCTATGTGTAAGTGGTCTCAGAAAACACTGAGGTGAGCAGAGCTTGCCTGAGAAAGGAAGAATGAAATGTCAGTTGGCGTTTTACCAAATCTCAAAGAGGTTTCAATTTGAAGTGTGAGAAAGGGTTGGAGCTTGGCTTTGTCTGAAAGGGCAGCTTCTGAGACTTCCTATCTCCGAGGTTTATAATTTCACCTTGTTTTACCTTCCACCCCAGCCATGCTGGTCATTACAGCAGAAAGAACACTTGATGGAAGAAAGACAGGTTTGTCTCTGCGAGAACAATTTCTCTGTTGTCTGTAGAATGCCACCCAATATGATAAGTGAAATGTTGATACTTCAGACAGACTCCACTGGTCTGGATATTTATTCACTTACTTTGGTTATCAATGAGTTCACCCAGCTGGCCAAGAAGCAGCTTTTGACTTCTTTGACAAGTAAAGACCCACTGTGAGGTGGTAACGGATCTTCCAAAGTCGGCTCTGAGCAGCTTTTTGCATTTCTTCGAGCTCGTTCCCACTGGTGCTCAGGTGTGGACCTGGGAGGAAGACAACACAAGGGAGGGGGCTCAGAAAGCTCAGGGCAAAGTGGAGGAATGGTCAGGGCAAGCTATCCTGGACCCTCTGACTTCTGACTCCATGCCTCACTGAATGATGCAGACTCGACCGCCAGTCTGTTCACGGACACTGGTTCTCAACCACAAAATCAGTTTACACCAGTGGTTCTACCTCCTAGGGACAATTTTGCTGTATTTGGAGATATTTGCCACAACCAGGGGGCTGCAACTGGCATTTGGTGGGTAGAGGCCAGGGATGTTGATAACCATTCTACAATGCACAGGATAGCCCCACAACAAAGAATTATCCAGTCCAAGATATCAGCAGTGCTGAGGCTGAGAAACCCAATGGAGAGGCTTAAGCTGCATCAGGACATAGAGGTGACCCACAATTCACTGGTTATCTGCCACAGTGGCTACCATTGAGATTCCTCCAGCAAAGAAGTATCCAGTCCAAAATGTCCACAGTGTTGAGGCTGAGAAAGCCTGATCTAAGGTGTTTGGGTTCTAAGCAACAGAAACCAGCCCCAGTCAACTTAAGTATAAAAGAGAACTTATGGGAAGGTGACGCGTTAGCAGACAGAATAGAAGGGAGCACTGATGCTCAGATCTTATCAAGAGCAGGATAAGCCTGCTGCATGGAGCAGGCAGAGACCAAAGGCAGTCTCTTGCAAGTGCCGCTGTAGGGTCACCGGTTCCTGCCCTTTTGTCATTAGCAAGGGGATGTGATCCCTGGGAAAGATGGCCTGATTGGCTGCCCTGGGGCTGAGCCCACACTGGCCAGAGGTCAGGCGCCTCCAGACCTACATGTGAGGGGGAAATCTAGTCCCAGAGAGGAAAACCGAGGCACTCTGGGCAGAAGAGGTTTGTGTGCTCAGCAGGCAGGGCCAGCAGACGTCCCCCCACAGCAAGCATGTGCTGTTGGTGGCAGTGTCAGAAATGCCTTGGGCTCTGTCTCATGGGACTTCACTCAGAAGAGCCAGATGTGGCCGAGGTTGTCATGAAACACTTGGGGAATTGGAGCAGAGACATCCCAAGTTGCAAAGAGCCTTGGGACCGACCATGAAAGAATATGTCTGACAGTCTGGCCTTTAGTTTCTTATTTTTCAAGAGGTGCCATGTTTTCATTTCATGTACTGATTTGACACAACTTTCCCGGGTACCTACTATGTCCAGACGCTGTGCCAGGATACCAAGCATAGTCAGCCATGGGCCTTGCCTGTGAAGAGCTTATGATCTAATGAGGGTGAGAGAGATGTAGGAGCAGGAAAAGAAGGAGAGGAGGGAGAAATGGGGCAGAGATAAAAAATATCCAGGGTGGCAGTGCCAGCCAGAGGGAGTGGTGGGAGGGAAAGGGAAGAGGGTGAGCCATTGGAACATTGGAATTCCACTTGGGCCTTGGTGATCCTTTTGTGGACACACTCCCCCATCGGCAGCAAAGGAGGAGGACAGGCCAGGAACACCCAGGAAGAAAGGGTTGCCATTGGCCAAAGCCATTCTGGGGTGGATGCGGTCCTGCTGTTCCCCACATGTATTTGTTGAGTGTGGGAAGAATGCTTCTTCCGAGACTGTGCCGCCACTGCAGTGTTGGCACAGGAGGCCCTGCATCTGTTCCTTTTATTTGTTCTATTAAAGAAAAAGGCTCACTGAGGGTGTGCGGGGGACCCAATCGACCCGTCACAGGGCAATTATTTATTATGAGCCTTGAATACTTTCCTGATTGTATAAGGTTTTATTGTGTTTTTACATGGAGAACAGACTTGGGGAGTCAATTTGGCAGCAAGATAGGAAGGGAAAAAGAGTTTTCAGGGATCATTCCAGGAGTTAAAAGTTCACCTCGAGACAGAGGTTCAGAGACTTAGGGTGAGTCTCGGGACTCCACCAGAAACCTCTCGAATCCCCATTAGCAGTTAACCCTCTGTGGGAAATCAAGAAGAAAGATATTTTCCCCTTTCTCCTAAAAATAATGCAATTTCTGCTCTAAATAGCTCAAATGTTGGACTCCAGGAGACTTGAGAGAAAAGGGGAATCAGTTTCCAAAATGCGGTGCTGTTCCTCCAGCCTTGAGCTGCCCGCAGCCCCACCGCGGCCCGCGGGTCCTAGGCGGAGCTGAAGGAAGAGGCATGGACTGGCTGGGGGCCCAGTGCTGCTCTGAGCAAACACCTCATCTTTTCCATCTGCGAAGAGCAGGGCTCCCACTGGGCCAGCTCTGAGTGCCTCAGTCCACCCAGGTTGGAAACACAATGACTCCTTGGCCTTGTGGGCCACTGCCACGACCTTCCTGGAAACACTGCTGAGGGCAACAGGATGCTTCATTCTGGGTTTGTGTTCGAGCAACAGCAGGGTCTCAACTCAGAGAAGAGCTTCTCTTTCCTGACATGCAAGCACACATGCACTTGATACCAGCCACCCTTCAGGTGGCAGGTCTGCCCCAGCTCGTGAAGCCTATAATCACTACCACTCGCTCCCCCTCCTTTGTCACCACTGTTTATTGAGTGCAAACTGTGTGGCAGGCAATAGGCTAAGTACTTTAAAGACATTATCTCAATTAATCCCCACAAAAATCTTACTATCCCTTGGACCTTATGTAGAAAAATTCTACGGCTCAGAAAGGTTTTGTAACTCATCCAGAGTCACAACGGTAGCAAGTAACAGAGAGAAGCCTCAAACTCAGGTAGGAGTGGTGCAAATGCCATCTCTTAACCTACAGGTTATCCTCCAGTGACCTGCCCCTGTGCTGGTTCACATTCCCTATCACTTCTCCGGACCATCACACACTCCTGCTGCTGGTGGCCACACCACCTTTTGGACAGGCTGTGTGGCCTCATTGGAAAGTGCATGGGAATCCTAGTGTTTGCATCTAGCTGGAGGATTACTCTATTATGGCCTTGGGCAAATTTCCCTCAGCTTCAGCTTTCTGGACTGGAAAATGGAAATAAAAATACCTACCTGCAGGTTTGCTGTGATGCTCAATGATCTATTTATTACATTTGGAAGTTCTTGATAAACAAGGTAAAATGTGTTTACTGTGTCCTATCTACGATGCCCCTAAGAAGGGTCACAAGCCGTTTGGGGGCAGGCTCTGTGCATATCCTTCATTATTCACATAGAGGTTTCTAGCCAGTGCTGAATACAGAGCTGACACTCAAAAGGAAGTGATTGACCTAATAAGAGAATCTTGTTTATGAGTGTGCTTTCTCCATAATATTGCCAAATTGTCCTCTGCAGGGCCTGTGCCATTCCGCACCCCAACAGTAGCAGCGAGTAAGCATGACTGTTTCTGCACACTTTCACTGGCACAGTGTGTTAGCCAACATTCGGATCTAAATGAATAATTTAAATCTGCATTTATCTTATTATGAGTTAGGTTAAGCACAGCTTCCTATGTTTAACAGCCATTTATATACCCTTCAATATGAATGGTTGTAGACAGTATTGAGCTGGTGGTCTTTTTCTTTGTGGATTTGTAGCATATTCATTTGGGAGATGAAGGCAATATAATTTGCAAATATTTTTTCTCTGCATGTCATTTGTTTTTAACTCTGCTTATAGGGTAACTCATTTTAAAAACACAAGCAAAGAGGAGCCAGGTCATAAGGCCTGTAGGAATTTAGGAGGGTCCACGTGAGCTGGAAATGTGTGTCCCCCACTCTGGAGTCCCAAGAGTGCACGTTTGTGTACCAAAGGAAATGCAAAGATAGAGGGTCAGTGAGGCAGAAACTTTTAACATATATATATATATATATATATAAAGTAACTTACACCATTCCTTTATAGTAAAACAAACATGGATATGAAATGGTATAGAACTTAGCAGTTGTATGAATTTTTAAAGTAAAGCATTGGAATGTCAAAGAAACACCACACTGGCATCTGGCTGCTTTGGGCCCTGGATACCCTGGGAGGTGCTCCTCAGTGGGAAAGTTTGAAAAACACTGCTCTCGTGGGAGCTAGCAGAGCCAAGTTCTTGTCTCAGTTCTGCCACTGTGAACTGTGTGAGCGGGATGCATCCCCGTGGCTGTCATAAACTTCAGATCCGCCAGAATCCGAGCTCTGTGAGAGCAGGGTTACTGTTCACCGATGAATCTTCAGTTCTAGGACAAATACCTGGTACGTAGTAGGGACTCATAAATGGATGTGGAATAGAGATAGAGTGACAAGCTCAAACTTTACTCTATTCATCACTCTCCCCAAAGATACAGTTTTCAGTTCTGTTGACACCTAAGGACCAGCCCAGTCTATGTGGAACTCTGGGATGCAAAGATGACTGAGAGGGGCCCCGCCCTTCCCTCTGTCTAGTGGACACAGAAACATACATCCTAGTGTCAAGATGCTGCAGAAACATTCTTTCTGGCTCCATGGCCCTCCTCACTCCATTCTCATCTGGGTATTGTAGAACATTAAGGCCAAGACCAAAAACTGTCAAAGGTCTCCAGAGGTCACCTTATCCATCCCTTGCCATCTCAAAACACTACCCCTATTCCTTGGGGACCCTTGGGTGGTCCAGGCCCCATGAGACTGTTAGCAACGGTGGTCCTTCCACATCATGGTGGTCCCAGGCTTCTCTCACACACTCTGCTCTAAAGAAACATGATCTGGGCTGTTTATGGGGTGTGGGCTCTGATATGTGGGTGGTAGGCTGCTGAGCCATCGGCAGGCAGTAAAGTCTTAAACGTAGGCCTGTTTTCCAGCTACAGCTGCCACATCAAAAGATCAAACTCCCTACAAACTTTGCCTTAATTAAAAAGTTACAGTAATCCTCAGGATGGAGGCAGGTTGGACACCCCTGGAGACAAGTTCTCTCTGTGGGCACAGACGAAGCCTTTGCTCCCACCCCAGGTGCTATTAAAAGAGGGGGAACTCTGTAGGTGCCACAGGCTCGGGTGAAATAGGAACGGAAATGCACCCCCACTTCCCCACCCAGACTCACAATTTGCTTCTGAGGGACCTTGGGCCAAACATTTGAAAAAAGGCTGTGGCTTCTTGGGTAGATTTCTCTTTTTCACATGCTCCCATATTATGCAGGGGTCTTTCCCAGCTGTGCTTTCAAATGCCTCAAGCCTGTGGCAGGGGACATGTGGGAGAAGCACAGTTTGGGGAGCGCCCAAGCCCTGTTCCCCAGCTGTAGATAGCACGGTAATTACAAGTTTGTTTTCTGCTGGGAAAACTGAGCCCTGGCAATGGGAAAGGGATTTCCTGTAGGACCCAGGCCGAACCAGGCCTGAGGACAGCACTCTGTCCAAGATCTCAACCAAATCAGCCCACAGTTATCAAAGTCACAGAGACAGCAATGCTCACTAGACCATCCATCTGCTCCGCCACATTTCTTGGGCCCCCTGTAGGTGGGCAGGGTCATGTGACTGGCCGAAGAAAGGCCCACTGGAGTGAAATATGTCCCTTGCTGGTTGCAGCAAGGAGAAGCCAGTATAAGACTCTCCTGTCTCTCCCTCTACCGTGACTGATAACAGTGGTCCACATGGTAAAGGCTTCACGGGTCTGCCCCTTGCGTAAGCGCCTCTGCCACACACACAATGGCCTTGCAGTGTGGGAGAGAAACATATTTCTGCTGTGTTAGGTCACAAAGATTTTTTTCTGCAGCATAATGCAATCTAAGCTAACCTAACTATTACGCTGAATTAGCCCAATGAGCTCGTGATATTTACTGATTTGCTTTTCTTTAGGGCCCTGAAGACCTCCAAGGAGAAAAGTTACGTAAAGGCAGATTTCAGCTCAAACATAAGACAGTACTCTTTTTCCCCTCAATTCTGACTATCAGAGGACAAATTCCCCTCCTCCATTGTGCCACTTATCAGTTTATTGCCTCTCAGCACCAAATAGAGCTGAACTCTTTTGTTAAAAAAATATTTGAATATTTAAAAATTAAAATTTTTAAAAACTTTTATATTGTGGTAAAATACACATAATATAAAATTGATCATCTTGACCATTTTTAAGTGTGCAGTTCAGTAGCATTAAGTACATTCACAGTGTTATGCAACCATCACCACCATCCATCTCTGGAACTCTCTTTGTCTTACATAACTGCAACTGTAAGATAACCCTTTCTAACAGAGGCGTTTGAAGCGGGGTTGGGCTGCTTCAGGGCACGGTGCTGTCCCTGCTATCGTGCTAATTTGTAGCTGAGGCTGGGTGGTCTTTGGCAGGAAGATGGTGGAGCAGAAACCAATGGAGTGGAGTGAGGATTCACCTTGTACTCAGGGACCCCCCTCCCAGCATCGCCTTTGTGTAAATTGCAGAGACTTTCTCTATGGGGGGTGAATCATCCAAAAGTTCTCTGTGTGGGAGGATTTCTTTTAAAAACCTGTATGACTGACCAGCAAGTTAAAAAAGCAAGGTAGTTGTGGCACAGCAGTTAAGTTTGCACATTCTACTTCAGTGGCCCGGGCTTGACGGTTTGGATCCCGGGTGCAGACCTACACACTGCTTGTCAAGCCATGCTGGGGCAGGCATCCCACATATAAAGTAGAGGAAGATGGGCACAGATGTTACCTCAGGGCCAGTCTTCCTCATCAGAAAAAAAAGAGGGGGCCGGCCCCGTGGCTGGGTGGTTAAGTTCACATGCTCCGCTTCGGTGGCCCAGGATTTTGCTGGTTTGGATCCTGGGCGTGGACACGGCACAACTCGTCAGGCTATGTTGAGGCAGCATCCCACATGCCACAACTAGAGCAACCCACAACTAAAATATACAACTATGTACTGGAGGGATTTGGGGAGAAAAAGCAGGAAAAAAAAAGATTGGCAACAGTTGTTAGCTCAGGTGCCAATCTTACAAAAATAAATAAATAAATAAAGAAGAGGAGGGTTGGTGGCAGATGATAGCTCAGGGTTAAAAAAAAAAAAAAAAAGCAAGGCAGGATGAAAGCCCCTTGTGCCCCTTGGCTGGGTATCTCTGTGCAGTGTAAGAACCTTGCAACCGTGTGGACCAGCCCCATGTGCTGGGCATTCTCTCAGCCCCTTACATGTGCCATCTCAGTCTTTTACTTTGAGCAATAATCCAGTGTGGTGGGTGTTATTATTCCTATTTAACAAAATGAGAAAACTAAGGCTCAGAAAGTTTAAGTAAATTGCTTAAAGTCATAGCTAGTGAGCAGCAAAGCTGTGGTTCAAATCCAGCCTGTTCACTTCCCAGTCCAGTGCTCTTTCCACCACCCTACAGATGCCCCCATTCAGCCTGGGAGCTATGCTCAAGGTCACACCATGTGCAAAGTCAGAGCTGTGGCCAAAGGTGCTGGACTGTTGGTCGATGCTCCCTGCTTTCACACTCCTACCACAACAGTGAAACTTCCACAGGCTTCATAAACGAGGACTAGTTACAATGCTCTGAGTCTTACCTTAATGGAAATCTTTCAAGTAATGTCAAAACAGAATGTATTATTTCATCTACAAAGACATTCATAGGGGCTGCGGGATGCCATGAAATATTTGTTTCTGTAACCAGCCAGCATTCTCCCATTTCAATCCCCAGCTCTGTCTGAGGATCTGGGCCCTGAAGATCAACCACAATGTACTTAATTTTCTCAAATACCACTAGTTAGGAAAAAAGCAAGGAAAAACAGAGTAATTTCCTTTCTCATCTCCAGCACAGGTGACTGGATTGCAGGACTGTACGGAGGGAGAAGTGATTTTGTTTCTTGGGTAATGGAATTAAGCAAGCGCCTCCCGGTTTATTCCTGAAAACACAGAGAAGCGATGTTTATGTCCCTGAAACATGAAATCAGTAGAAACACAACTGAGTAAAGAAAGGGAAATTAGAAAGAAAATCACGATCATTTGATTATACGACAACTCGTGAACATTCACATACTTGATTGTCCTCTGCAAGTATGTAGAATGGATGATTATTAAAAAAAGAAAAAAAAGTTGCTGGTTTCAGCATGTTTTTTGTGAGAATGGGCTGTGGCAGCTGGAAAGGAAAGTGTCCTGGAACAAAGGACAGTCCTCGCATCTGTGCGGGCGCTTCAGAGTTCACGAAGCACTCCTATACGTGTTATCTTTGTCCTCCGTGTTCCGGCTTGCACCAGGCTCTCCAGCTCCTTTCACTCTCCCTGTTCCAGCTCCAAGCTTCGTGTTACTTGGAACACCACACAGCGGTTGTCTCATCCCCTGGCTTTGCCATGCACACCCGCAGGTGGATGCCTATGCCCGAATCCACCCTACTGGTTCTCAGCTCTGTGCCTTGATTGCCTCCCTTATATCTCCCTTGGCTTCCTTTTCCTCATTCTTTTAAGACTCTTTTCAGTTCTATTGCCACCACCTCCTGAAGTCTTCCCTGAGTGCTCCTGAGCCTGGTTGGCCGTCCTTCTTCCCTGTTCTCCTATGTCCTGTGCACCTCTCAGTCAATATGATCACCATCTCCCTGAAGAGAGTCTGATTAGAGACCTTGCTCCTCTCTAGGCTGAGAGGGCCCTGGTGAGCAAGGAAGTGTCTTCCCTAGGCTGACACTGGCCCTAGCACAGAGCATGGCTCAGAGTCTGCAGCCAAGAAATACCGGGCAAACGGATCCTATGAAGGTAGTATCATTGTCCCTATTGTACAGACAAGAAATTGAGGGTCATGGGTGCCAGGTGATGTGTCTGATGTCCCAGGTGAGTCAGAGATGGTGCCCAGGCTAAAGTCCAAGTTGGGTAACTCCTGGCATTCCCTCTTGCTGTGGAGCATGCGGTGCCTTGTGAGACAGAAAACTGGGGTGTGTCTGAGGCCATGCATCTTGGAGCTTGGACTTCCTCCCTTAGAAACAGAGCTGTCTCAGGGTTAAGAAGCCATGCAACGTGGTGCCATCACTGGGCGGTGTTGTCTGCATTTGCAGCAAGGATAGGGGAGGTGGCACAGGGATTTGAAAGTAAGAGTCTCCACCTTTGATTGGCTTCAGGGTGGAGGGATTAATCAGAGCCAGGTTGGCACTTTCTTGAAGGAATAAAATTATGTCAACTCCTTTGATTAATCTGTACTTATATGGCCTCAATTATACAGGCACTTTCTGTCTCCTATTTAAAAGATAAAATTGAAAGGAGAAATGAAATTATGAAAAGAGATAAAAGAAAAGAAAAAGAAGATAATATTCAGAAAGGAACTGGATGAAATAGTAAGAGCTGTCTGTGGCCGTAAAAGGAAACATATGAGAGTGAAAAACACAACCCTAATTACATAGTTACCGAGGCTGCAGGGAAATGTTCATGTCAGCAGTAGGTTGGGCCTTCTTCCCTCCGGGGCGGCCTAAGGCCAAGAGCCATTCATTTGATGAACTTCTTCAGAATGCCTACTATGTGCGTGCCTCAGGGGACATAATGGCTCTTGCAGTCAAGGAAAAAGATAATGAAATTTAGGAAAGAAACACAAGGACCATCTTCAGTGCATGGTGGGAGCCAGGAGTTTTCACCTGCTTATAGGAACTGGGGAAGGAGCAAAGGAGACACATGATCAGCCTGGATGGGGGAAGATGGCAGATGGAGAGATGGAGGAAAGAGTCTGCAGCAGAAGCAGCCACACAGTGGAGGGCAGTAAGGCCCACAACAAGTGATATGAGTGAGTGAGTGAGAGATTTGCAAATCTTCAAACAAGCTGGTTGTGGCTGGGAGGAGAGGCTGAAAAAGCGGTGATGGTGTTTAGCCCTGCTTATTGAACACTTCGCATGTTCCAGGCCCTGGGCTAATTGCACCCCACCCATTAACTGATCATTTATTCATCACAACATTTTGAGGTAGGCACTGCTGTTACCCTCATTTTAGGGATGAGCATGTTGAGTCACTGAGGTTAAGTAACTTGCTTATGATCCCAAGGTTGGTGTGAACTCAGCCCCAGGTCTCTCTCTAAAGCCATGTTCTAGATACTAAAATGCCTGCTGAAGTATATTAGTTACTCAGTGCTGTATAACAAATTACCCCCAAACTTTTGAGGGTCAGATATCTGGAGGCAGCCTCACAGGGCAGCTCTAAGTCAGGCTGTGTCATGAAGTTGCAGTCAGGACGTTGGCAGAGGCTGTAGTTATTTCAAACTGGGTTGGGCTGAGAGGATCTGCTTCCGGGCTCACTCAAGGCCTGTCGGCAGCAGGCTTCCGTTCCTCGTGATGTGGCCTCTCCACAGGGCTGCTCATGATGTCGTGGTTTGCTTCCCCCAGAACAAATGACCCAGAACAGAGGGAGCATGACCCAAGACATGACCAAGTGACTTTCATAACCTCTCTTGGAAGCAACATGCCATCGCTTCCATTGGATGCAAGTGGTCACACGGACCAACCCTGGGGCAATGTGGGGCGACCACACACAGGTGTGAATATCATGAGGTGGGGATCCAAGGGATCATCTTAGAGGCTGCCTATCACACATGGCATCCTAAATTAATGGGACTTTTTGTTCCTGCAAGAAATGGGTAAGGGGATGCGGACCGAATGCTTGGATTCCTCTAGTGGGAACTCCAGGGGCAGAATTTATTGTAAATTAAAATGCGTGTAGAGAAGCGTGTATAGAAAAATAAACAGAGTTCACGGGGTCCTTGATGTCTCAGGGTTGTATTTTAATTACTGCTTCTTTACGAGAAGACAGGCTGGCCCTGTTTCCTGGTAGACACACACCCTCGTAGGAGTGGAGCTGAACCTGGGGTCTTGGGGCCAGAGCGTCCCAGAGTGTGACTGACCAGTTTGCAATTAGCACTTTTTAGAGGGACACCCTTTGTCCACAGATCCAAGACTGGCTCCCGGAGCCTGGACAGGGACCCCTCTGAAGACAGGGACTGAGGACTTCCGCCTGCCCGCAGAGTGGTCTTTCTAGAGCCCGTCTCTGAGCACAGCACTCCTTGCACAAAACTCTTACTCCTCTCTGCTTCCAGGATCAAGCTCAGACCCCTTGGCCTGGCTCACAAGGACTGCCACGATCCGGCCTCTGCCCGCTCCCCAGTGTCCCCCAACCACTCCCCTTCCTCTGTCCTCCAGCCCTGCTCCCTTCAATTTCTACTGCAGTCAGATTCAACTATTTGCAGTCAGTGAACGATCCATGCTGTCTTTCACCTCATCTTTGCCTCAAATGCCCTTCCTTTCTAAATAACATCCGTCCCTGCTTCGGAATGAATCTTCACCCTGCCGTCATTTGAGAAGCCTTCCATTAACCACCCTCAAGTTGAATTACATTCTCCTTGTTTTCCTCCTATTGCAGGGAGACAGTGATGCTGCGCCTTGACCCTTGGCTGTTTCCTGGATGTTCTAGGCAGTATCCCCACCTTTGATGAGACCCCTCACCCACATTCAGGAGAACTGGCTTGTGAACCTTGCCACATGGAATGTCATGAGGGAGGGAGGAGCTACCTGCCCAGCATGGCCCTCAGCAGCTCAGGCAACACCATGTACCCCTCCTGTGCATCATTGTGGTACCTAGGGCTCTTGGAGCACATGGCGGTTGCTCCTGAAATCCTTGCTGAAAAACAGTGGTGGTCTGGCCAACACTGCCACAATGCCTTGACATCCAGGGAGACCCTGCCCTTGTAGCAGCTCAGGACTCCTGGGTTTAGTTGACCTTGGCCCTTGCTTCATTGGTTAAAGCTTTTTACTGCTCACACCTCACAGTCTTCATTCGTGCCTCTGAACAGCTTGATGAGGATGTGCAAGGAACAGCAAGCCTTTAGCAGATGTGGTGTCCAGTCCCAACATCACAATGAGGAGTGTGGTCTTCAGCCTGTTCCGTAAACTCACGGGTGTCACTGTGCTAAATGGTCAGACACGGGCTGGGTGAGGGTCACATGAGACAACATAAATGAAGGGCCTAATGCCGGCTTAAGTGTGTCCTTCTGCTCTCCCTCCCTCCCTCCACTCAAAATGTACAGTTGTGTGCTGGGCTGCACGAGGGAGAAAATGTGAAGAAAACCCAGGCTTCCCTCAGGAGCTCCCAGTCTAGTATACGAAGTCGCGCATGGGCATGCAAACCTCTGATACAAAGTGACAGATGACCAGTCCTGCAGAGGAATGCCGCCCACAGCTTTTGGAGATTTTTCTCGGGGCAGGCTTCTGGAAAGCTTCAAGCCTGAGGGGATTGGGTCTTGAAGGTCTTGGTGAGGGCTGGAGCAGCACTAACCCTGCAGAGCACCAGCCTCCCAACCGCTTTCCGTGAAGTGGAACCCTGTGCATGGGGGACGAAGGCTGAGCTGCCGGGGCTGCGAGGCAGGGGTGGGATTGCGGGAACAGCCAGTAACTTGTGGGGATGACTGTGTTCTCTGAGCCCTTTTTGCCAGGATCCAAGGAGGCCTGTTTACATGGTTCTCCCCTGCTGTCTCTGCTGCTTAATATGCCTTTTGAAAATGATGCTCAGTGGGATGTGTGCACATTTGTAATTACAAAGACTGGGCTGGTTTTTCACAATCTGTGCCTCCTAATTTCTCAGTCACAGGAAGGGAAATAGCAAAAAGTCCAAATACTCCTCGTTGAGTGGGTTCCCTGATAGCACTATGATTCCCAAAGCACTTTGATTCCTTCCCATGAGGAAGGCAGAGCCACTACTATAAGCCCAGAGCAAAAACCGAAACCCACAGAGGAGTTTGACTTGTCTGAGGTCGCAGGGTGAGTAGGAAGGGCAAGCAGGGCTGCACCCCAATTCTCCTGACAGCATATCTGGTGCCCTTTCATGTCAGCCTCTGGCATAGAAAAAAGGAGTGATGAGGCAAGAAGTTCCCAGAACCAAAGCTGCTTCCCCTATGAGGTGGGCATCCTGCCACAAGAAATGGCTCATTGGGAGCCACTTGGTGAAAATCCACATTCAGGGAAAGGCTTCCCAGTAACCGAGCTCCAGCCTGAGGCTTCCAGGAGCAGAGCCTCACACAGAATGAGGGCAGGCTAAGATTTCAGCCAACCCTTTGAAACTGAGCCTGCGTTTGAAGTCAGGTCAACACATTCACAGGCATTTGGGCCCTATCGACGTCTGGGGTGGGAAACCCACCCGAGGGCTGTTGAAATGCAGGGACCAGCACTGGTTTTGCAGAACAGTAGCTCTTTGAGTGGAAGGCGTTCGAGAATTAAATTTCCCCAGTGTTCCCAGGGCTCAGACTTAAAGCCAAGGGGGGCCGAGGCCCCCAGTGCCTGATGGAGCCACTGATAGGTCCCTCCTGGCTAAAAGTGATGACATTGGCAAGAAACTGATCTTGCTGGGGAGCAGAAACTCAAGAGCACTCAAGTGCAGAACACAAGGCATGTTGTGTTACTTGCCACAAAGCCCCAGCTTTCAATCCTAGGGGAGGGAGTAAGAGGGACCACTGGTGTTGGGTATCAGGAATCCTAGACCAGCCCCTGAAGGAGGAAACTGCTGGAATGAGCCCTCTTATCTTGTCTTGCATCCTCCTTCTTCATATAGAAGCAGGACATGCTCAGTCCAGAGGCAGAGACCGTGTCACCCACTTCCTCCCTCTGTTTCATAGACAGGAAAATTGAGATCCTGTAGCCTCAGGAGACTTTCCTCTGGGCAACAGAGAGTGTCAGACACGGGACTTGGAACCAGGTCTCCAGATTTTCAGTCCACTGCTCGTCTGGACTGGGAAAAGAAACAAAAATCAAAGCCTCCACCCCTTTGTCACTATGTCACAGGCCACAGCCACAGCACACATACATCGGGCCTCCACACTCCTTTTGTGAGCCTGTTGAGTGCCATTCCCAGCTGTAAGACAATGCTCACACACAAATGTCTGGCCAAAGCAGGTTTCAGTTGCTAGGTGATATTTGTTTAAAGTTAAGTCAGTTTGTGCAAAGCAAACCCTACTTGGCTTGGCTATCTCAGCACAAGTCAGCCACACTTTCCCCTACTAGTCAACAGTTGGTTGACTGGTGAAGATCAAGGACATCCAATGTGAGTGTCACATTTGCACAGCCCAAAATAATCCTAAGGGACAGCTGTTGACCTGGGGCCCAGCATCTACATCTAAAAGTCAAGTCAGGTCCAACAGAGCTGGTTATAGATAGAAAAAGTGGCAATCCTGAAGTATGCTGGTCCATGGAGGGATTCTTGAGTTGGCTTAGGGTAGGCATGAAGCTGCTGAAACTACAGGAAACACTTTATCCATACTTGTAACTGGGTATTTGTCTAGGAAAGGAGTCCCTACCTTTCATTAGATTGTCAATTCTGAATAGTTGAAAGTTTAAGAAGCCATAATGTAGCTATCTGAAGGCATCACCCAACCCTGTCTGCATCCTCCTCAGGTGTCACAGTGTCCTGGTTCCATATAGCCCAGTCTGAGCCGCAACATCTGCATTGGACTTCAAAACCTTAAGTGTTGACAGTCTTGGTCACAGATGACCTTGGCTGCTGAAGACTCCATGTTATTTTTTCTAGTAACGGTGTTCTTTCTGTAAAACAGTCTCTCTCCTGTGTGCTGGGCAATGGGTATCAGGAGCTGCAGTGGAAACATGAGGGCAGGGGGTTGTGGAAGGGAGGTTTAAACTCTCTGTGGTACAAGGAAGCCTTTTTTCTTAAGTGCAATCTGAAAAACAATCCCCCATTAGGGAGTGCCATGACTCTTCCTGTGTAACATACACAAACATCCCCTGGCAAGTGTGGCCTGGGGGACTCAATATGGCCTGAGCCATAAATGTGCGTAGAGGTGGTGGAAGTAGCAATATCTTGTCCCCTCTCTAAGCTTTTTTCAGTGTAGGAAAGGAGTTAGAATTTCAAAATAAAATAATAATTATGGTGAAATCATTGAATAACAAATCTAAGAAGAACTTTAGTTTTCTCACCTGTGAAGTGAGACTTGGATCAGAACCACCTCAGTGGGCTAGAGAGATGACTGGACTTACCCACAGAGGTCATGACTTACCCACGGAGCCCAACGCTTTGACCCTCAATCAAACGCCTATAGAGCCTCTCTGAGAACTGAGCCTTGAGCACTCTGTCTCCTCATATTTTCGTGGATGGTCCTCACTTGGGAATGGTATCCTGGCATTAGTCACATATATGAAATACGAAAATTTTCCATTTTCTTGGATATGTTTTGTTTTTACTTCACCAATTGGAGAGAACAGTCCCCACTGCAATCCCTTTGAGTAAATGTCTTCCCCAGTGACCAGGATAAAGGTGTTTTTCTAAAGCACTTGGTTGAAAAGAATCTTAGAATCATAGAAAATCAATACTTGGGAGGACCTGAAAGGCCAGCTAGTCAAGTCTTGCCATTTTGTTGCAGGAAGATCAGAGAAGAAAAGAGACTCAAAGAGATGAGCTCTGCCCATTAGATTCTCCCTCTCAGAAAGAAAACAAACAGCAGAAAAGAGTTTCCAGGAAGGCACGGGGGTTTGAAGGTCCCACAGCCTTGAGAACTTGGATGGCAGATTCTGTCTGTCTGTTTTGCTGGGATGAGTAAACTGAGGACTGCGTCGTCCGGAGGGGGGTGGGGGGTGGCAGGTGAGCAGAGATGCCTCTGCCTGCCCTGCTTCCCTGTAATCCTTTCACCCCTGTTTTGGTGGAGTGAACTGAGTTGGTTTGTCTAAATTTAGAAGAGCCCTGGCCAGAACAAGGGGACATAGGTGCACAGGAGCTGGATTGTGTGGCCTCTGAGACCGTTCAGCCAGAGGTATTCTGATTTCAGGAGTCTCAGGTTTCAGGGCCTGTCAGAGCTAGGGAGCCACAAGCACAGGTACCCTGTGCCGGTTCCACTGAAGTTGCAAGTGGTCCCTGGAAAGGGACTTTGAGCTTGTTGGTGCTCATAATACAGTCTATGGACCAGCAGCATCAATATCACCTGGGGTTATTGTTGGAGATGCAGAACCTTGGAGAGAGACTTCCCGAATCAGAATCTGCATTTTCACAAGCTCCGCAGTGATTCCTATGTGCCTTAAGTTTGAAAAGCAGTGGTTTGGGAAGGGACATAATGGAGAAAAGGCCGTGAGCAGAGCCATGAGGATTTGGTGGTAATTCCATCTCCAGGACAAACTCACCGTGTGGCCTTGGGAAAACCACGGCCGTGCTCAGAATGTCTGTTCTCTCATCTGAAAACGACAGGGTCGGACTGCATGATCTTTATTCTCCAGCCTCACAGGCATCTCTGATGTGAGATGGGAGGGGGGAACCCTACTCAGCTGAAGATCAGAGAGCTTCTGGCTGTGTAAAACACTCCCTAATCAGCCTTATGTCAAGTCCCCCGCCCCCTGACTAACCACAGTGACAAGTCCCAGGAGTGCACCTTGTCAGGCTGTGAATAAAGTTCAGGCAGCTTGGTTAATTACCCTGACACCAACTAGAGTTAGCTATCCAGCAGCTTGGAAACTCATCTTAATGATTACAAGAATGCACATGCCACGGCTTCAGGCACAACCACCACCTTGGCAGCCTACAGCTTCATTTCAGAGCCTCAAATTCAAGTAGACGGGCCCCAAGGGCATCAGGGGTCCATGGAGATGTCAGGAGGTTCCCCCTTGTCCCTTCCACATGGGTGTGAGGTCATTTTCTAAATGTGTCATTAGTGAAGCCCTGTAACAATCATAACAGACAACTTGTTTCTTTCTCTTATGCCTCTGTTTGGAACCTGCTCCAAGTTCCCCACTGCTGTCAAGAAAAAGTCATGTGGGGTGTGTTCCTCCTAACTCTCCAGCCACATCTCCATGAATCCCTACCTCAAACCCTCTGCCCTGATGCCACAGGGCTACACTCAATCCCCTGGGTGAGCCATGTTATTTCTTCTATTTGCATACATTGCTTCCGCTTAAAACACTCTTCTCTGCTCTTGGTTATCATCCTTACTCATCTTCCAGATTTTAGTGTCTATATCATTTCGCCCAAAAACATATGGCGTCTATATCATGGCCCGCATGTCCACGTTGAGAGCCTACATTTCTTTAGAGTCCTGTACTACATCAATTATACTAGACCTCACCCTGTATTTTAAGAATTTCCCTACGAAACAATGAGCTCTGGGTTGTCAGAGACCACGTCTGACTTACTTAAGATCCAAGTTCCATGAGGACAGGGTTTGTTTTCTGTGTCATTGACAGCTGTATACAGAGTGCCTTGCCTGGCACATAGCAATAAATGTCTTTTGAATGACTGAATGAAGAAATGAATTCCCCATGCTTAACACAGTGTCTGGTGCATGATGATCAATCAATGTTGGTTCAGAATGAATGAAAGGATGAATGGAGATTTCTAAGTTTTCGGCACAAAGTCTGGATAGTGAAAGCTCATGCGGACAGTCTGTTCGACAGGCTGAAGCACAAAGGTGTCCACGACCCAGTCAGTGCTGGAGAGGTCTGGCGCCAGACGAGGAGGTGAGACTCATCTCCTGACTGTGGGAGCCGACTGAGAGGCGCTGACAGAATTCCATCAGAGGGTTACTTTGGATGAATGACTGGGGAAGTGTGGGGGCTCTACTCCCTTAGCCCAGAATGCACACCCGCTGTCTCCTGCGGGTTATCTGAAAACCTAGAAGGCTGGCCCCAGGCCCAGCCTTTCATCTGGACTGAGAGGCAGAGGCAAAGAAACGATTTCTCTAGGCAGGCACCTTGGAGAGGAGTAAACACTCTCAATTCTTACAGCCAGTAAATGGTATAACTGGAGTTGGAGGCCACATCTTTATGGGCCTTAAGCCAGGGCTCTTTCTAAGCATCTGGCTTTGAGAAAAGCTTGGGACTTTATTTTTTAAAGCAAAGCCCATTTTTAAATATCTGTTTCTTTACATCTGGTGGCAGCAGTGGGATAAAAGTACAATATTCACAAGTGAAAATCCGGGAGAAGGAATAGGAGCATTTCTGGAAGACTCTCCTCTTTGCTAAGCCATTTTGATTCAGGTTGCTCAGTTTTTCTCTTGAGGTCTGGGGTTGGAGAGGAAAGGTTATGTTTTATTTACTTTGTAAAAGAGGATTTTTCTCCCTCCCTCCCTTCCCTCCTCTTCTTCCCTAGCAAGCCCTCAGCCTGACCAAGTAGCTTCCGAGGGAGCTGTTCCAGAGGTTTCTTCTCATATAACCACAGCCACAGAGCAGAAGAGATGGGATAGGATGATGCTGAAGAATCCAGGTTTGGAAGTCAGATACATCTGGGCTTAAATCCACCTTTACTATTTACGAGTCTTTTGACCTCTGCTAAGTGACAATGTCTCTGAGTCTCCATTTTCTCATTTTGTATATTGGGGACAATAATAGTATTAATTACTTGGCAATTTTATGAGATAGTGAGATAAATACAAGCTGGGTATTTGGTACCGGACCACAAACCCCATCCATAACTCCAAAATTGGAAAGTCCTGAGAACTGAAAACATGTTTCATAACTCATTTGGCAGTAAAAGCTGATCTCACTTTAACTCACTTGGCAACAAAGTATGACCTGAACTGATGTAAAACTATTTAGAGTTGTTATTGTGACTATTCATATATTTTGCTGCAGAAGTAATGACGCGTTTGATTACAGGGTAATACTTCAGCGTCCACTGGGAGTGTTAGGCAACACAAGCCATAGGTACTGTATTTCCTTTCTAAAAGCTAGAACGGTTTGATTTCCAAAATACATGCGGATCTAAAGATTTCATACAACAGACTGTGGACCTGTAGAGTCTCTGGCCGTGTCACTGCTCAGGACTTGAGAGAGCTATCATCAATTCCACTTCAGAGATTTGCCCTCGACACACAGACTTGTTTGCATATGAGACTGTCCACAGGTGTTATTCGTTCCACAGCCTTACCCTTGACCAAAAACATCTCTTCAGCTATTCAACTTGAACTTTCTCCAATAGAAATCCATTTCTTTAGGTATTTCAAGCTCTTTGGTCATTGGGAGACCACTTGTAAAGATGAAAATTGAAAATTGGTTGAGTGAATGTTGAGAGTGAGAGATACTCATAAATCAGAACCAGAAAGTATAAGGGCAAGACGTGGAATCATGGAGGTGAAAATGTGACCTACTGGGCAACAGCATTGGTTCTATACCAAGGCCAGCTTTGGAAGTTACATAGAACTTTGATACATGGGAAGTTTTAAAAATATAGAGAGGGTGGAGGAAGTATTAAAATTCCCCAAATCCCCCCACTTATCTCTCAAAAGAATGTGGGGGAGTTTTATGATAAAAGGCACAAATCTGATCTAATTATCATAAAGTCAAAAGATTAAATGTTATATACATAAATCAAGGACTAGAAATAAGTCAAGGGAGGTTGCTCCTACATTTGAGTCAGAAATCTAGCGCTGAGCTTTCTAGCAGCCAAGGAAACAAGGAAAACACGATGGCTATATATGTTCTCATAGCGTGTGTTTGGGGTATCTATTATTGCATAACAAACTGCCTCAAAACTTAGTGGCTTAAAATCATCATTTTACTTTGCTTAAGATTTTGTGGATTAGGAATTTGGAAAGAGTCTGGCTGGGCAGTTCATCTCTGATATGCATGGCACCAGCTAGGGTGGTGGGAACTGTAGAATTAACGTCCAAGAACGGCTTAATTAGCCTTGTGTCTGGTACCTGACTGCTCCTTGGCTTCTCTCTCTGTCCAGCCTCCCCTTGGCCAGGGCTTCTCCACGACGCTTGGCCTTCTTACTGCACAATGGGCTTAGAGCGTTTGCACTTTCTACAGAACAACTGGTTTGTCAGAGACAAGAAGTGGAAGCTACAAGACCAGTTAAGGGCCATGCCCACAACTAGCACAGCATCACTTCCACCAGATTCTTTTGGTCAAAGCAGTCAGAGGACCTGCCCAAATTCAAGATGCTGGAGAAATCGATTCCACCTGCTGACTGAGGTGGAGGGAAAGGTCACATTGCAGAAGAGCAAGTGGAATGGGAGATACTGTTGTTAGCATCTTTGGAAAATAATCTGCCACAACAGGATGAAAGGAAGCATATACATTTGTCAGGGGGAATGACATTTTTCTAGCACTGAACTTATAAGATGATTTATGTGGCATCTCTTCTAGAGAACAGTTATTGCACGTTGACTGAAACAGATAATGCCATCAAGAGTCAATTTGAAGAAGGTACAGAAGCAGCTCAGGACTTTATATACTTAGTAATTCTGAAAGCTGAAAACTTTGTTTCCAGGAGTCTGGTCCCTGAAACTAGTGGTGGTCCTTGGAACCAAATTGACATTTCAATCAACAAATGACCGTATAATGCAACATCACCATGTGCTGTGGGAGCCAGGTAGCCATGCTCCTGGTCCCTGCCCTCCTTGCATTCCATTTTGCAGGGCAGACAACACATTTAACAACGCAAAGTGTGAGTGTGGACCTGAATTTTTCAGATGTGGTCAGAGAGCTGCCTACCCTAGACTCGTGTTAGACATGAGGTATCTAGACACCTAGACACAGATGTTCATTAAAATTCCAGGTGCTTGGCCCCATCCTTCCCCTGCAGAGACCCAGGGAGCTTTGCTTTGAACATGCTCCCCAGGTGACTGCACTGTGAGAGTTAACAGCAAGATGGCTACTAGTCGTCAACGCTAACTGAGAACTTCTTCTCACTGAGGGACTGTTCTGGATGTTTTACATCGCCTTAGTTCATCTTCACAGCAGCTCAGTGAACTATTATTCTCCGTTTTTCAGATAAGAAATTTGAGACTCAGAGACATTCCAGAACCTGTCCAAAGTCACACAGTTTCTAAATGTGTAATGCCGGGACTGACCCCAGGGGGTCTGCTTCCAATGCCCTTGTAGACAGGTTCTGTGAGTCCAAGTGACCAGGGAGGCCTTCAGAGCCCCTCTATCCAGTGCCAGGATGCTACCAACTCCCTGGGGCATGATACTGTCATCTTCTCCTGGTCAGCTGTTCAGATACTTTGAAGACAAATGTGGAGAACAACTCAATGAGTTTTGTTAACTTGCTCTCTTTCAAAGATAGCAGGGAGGACAGACACTGGCCTCATATTTTGGTGCTGATATCTGCTGAGTGTGCGACCCTTGGGCCACAGGTTTCACTTCACTTAGCCACAGTTGGCTCGTCTGTGAAGGGAGGATCGCACTGGGCCACCTCTAGGGCTTCTTCCAGCTCAAAATTGGCCCTGAGTTCTGGATGATTCGACATGACAGTCCCACGCCTAGTTCTGTCTGTGGATTCATCGATTCAGTGACTTTCATTCATTCAATTCACCCAACAAATAGCTTCTCTGTGTCTGCTATTTGGACTCAATTCTCAGAGAAGTAAATGTTTAAAATACACTCTTAATAACTTAAAAGCTGATTTTACCAATTACATTTCACTGCACAGCTTCCCAAAGGATCACATGTTAGCGTATCCCCTACTGGCACCCAACTCCCGCCACTCACACCTCCCATTGTTTGTTGTTCGAAGGGAAACCTAGAAGTATGTCACCACAGTGCTTTTTAATTCAAATCGGCTGACTTGCAGTGGCTTTCCACCCTGGGGCAAACCCTCCACCTTTAGTCCTACTTTGATCGTCTAGCCCAGGTCACTTTCATTTCACAGTCAAAGTAACAAAGGTTAAAACAGATGACAGCTGTTTCTAGAGAGCGGAGTCCTTTGCCCCCACGACGCACTGTGGTGAGACATGGAGGAGGCCCTTCAGAAGCGCAAGGCGACGCTTTGGAGACTGGAGAACCAGAGGATTTTTCTCGAGTGCAAGATTCTAGCAGCAGATTTTCTTCAACAAAGTGCAGAAGCCCAATATTTACAATTCAAGGCCTGGGGTCCAGGGCAGGGACGTGTCCTCACCCCTGGGGCCCATGAAGCTCCAATTCTGTCACCCTACAGGTGAGGAAACTAAAGGGCCTAGAGAAGGGAGCTCTTTGTCCAGGGTCACAGCAAGTTCATGGGCAGGAGGGAAGGGGGAGGCCACGAAGGAAAAGCAAAATAAAACCCCGCGAAGCAGACCGTGGCACTGCGTTCCACAGGCAGCAGTCCTTCAAAGAGCCCCTGGGACCTGAGAGGCCCGCTCCAGCCTGCCTGCTCACGCTCCCTGAGGACCATTCTCCCTAGTCCAGGTCTCTGCTCTCTGGGCCACCCTCCCCCCACCCCCTCCCCCACTTCTGCACAATTTTCCTCTTCTCCTGAATTGCCCGGATACAACAGCCAAGGATTCACCCTGGCCCTCTGCCAGGTGGCTGCTGCGGAGCTGGGGAGCTGGAGACATGTTTCTGGGGGTCCCTAGTGGATGGCTTTGAGTTTTCACCAGCAGAAGAGGAGGCAGCTAAGCCCAGATGTGAAGTCTTTCCACCTCCAAGCCCAGCCATGCCCCGTGCTCTGGCAGCTTCCTTCCAGGATCAGGTCTTCTGGGGGTTGCATGGTGAGTGCCTCAGCTTTCAGACTAAGGCCTGCCAGGGAGACGTTTACAGCGCCCGATGCTCAGGTCAGACATCTCCGCAGGGCTGGTCTAGGGATGAGTGCGGGCAGACCTCTTCACTCATCAGAATTCACAGTGTGGCTCCCCCACTCTGTCCCCTCAGTGCCTTTACACGTTCTAGGACAGCTTTCAGAATGCCTCCTGCCTTGCTCCTTGCTCTTGAGGGTGAGGGTGGGGGGAGCTGTGTGGGGACTATATGTGGAATTTGTTGAGATCAGGCAGAAGGAAGTGAAGACATCCTTTTCTGCTTCATGACATGTGAGAATATTCTCTTGACAGAAGCAGCTCCCAGTAATAGTAACAGCTCCTGGGCCTTTGACAGGCCCCAGCTCATCACCTTCAGCACCCTGCCAAGCATAGCAGCATCCCCAGGCAGAAAAGGGCGGACAGTAGGGAGGCAGAGGCTGCCTGGGGATGGGGGCTAAAGACAGACACCAAGAGAGGCAGTTAGAGGGGTGCAGAGAACAGAGACAGGGGCACGTGGCAGAGAGACCAGGACAGTGAGGCACAGGGACACAGGAAGTCAGAGGTGGTGACAGGTGGAGACAAGTGGAGACGGCCATTCAGAGAGATTTGGGCCCTGCCTCCCTCTCAGCCCTGCACTCCCTTAAGGCCTTCCCTGGGTCCTGCATACCGCTCTCCTGCCTGGAAGCCCAGCAGCTGGCCCAGCTGAAGAGAAGGGAGGCTGGTGCCTCAGGCCAGGCCACTGGCCACAAGAAATTTCTGGAACCTACAGAGTTTTCAGGACCAAAGACCCCTTGGTCTACAGCTCCGGGAAGTCACCTTCTCCCTGATGTCAAGATTTGGGGGTTCTGGGTGGTGCTATTTATTTCAAAAAGAATATCTTTTTAAAAATATAGCCTTGCTTTTCCTCTTTTAAAAATAACATTTTCCCACCCCCGACTACTTCATTACAGAAGAAAACAATGCAAGCTCATCATGGAGAACTTGGAAAATATGGAAAGATACAGGAAAAAATAAAACATGAATTTTTGTCACCTCACCTAATGAGACCCACTGCTGGCAAGTGCACGGTTTTCCTTTCAGGCTTTTGTCGGTGCACAGAGCTATATACTCAGCAATGATGGGCCACGAGCATTTTGTTAACTATTGTTTCACATTGCCATTTTATTAGTATATATATTCTAATATATGGATGGGGCTTTCTTTATTGAGGTAATCTATAGTTGAATATTTAGGTTGCATCTAACTTTGCTTTTATGAATAATACTTTAATAAATATCTTTCTGCCTACTTCTTTGCCTGAGTTTCTGATTATTTCCTTAGGATATATTTATAAAAGGAGGATTACTGTATCAAAGGCGATGAACATTTTAAATCCTCTTTCTCTCTCTATGTATGTAAAATATAAATGGGAGACAACATATATAGACATAAATATATAGGGCTATCTATCTGTCCATCCATCTCCAAATTGCCCCCCCAGGAAGGTTGTACAGTTACACTTCTAGTGCAATGTAGACCTACATGGTGATCACAGAGCATCATTTGATACTTAATGACAGTCCTTTGTAAGTTCATGTAGGTGGGAGACAAGTCTAATTATCACCATTTTTCAAAGTAGGAAACTGAGGCTCAGAGAGATTAAGTGACTTGCCCAAGATCTTAGACTTAACTTAAACCTCTGGACTGGTTTCCCCATTCTAGTCTCACCATTAGCACCCAGGGGCAGGCCTCCAGGTACTCTAGCTTACATCATCCTAGAACCACTTCATCCAACATGGCAGCCACTAGTCACACATGGATATTTACATTTAAATTTATTAAAATAAAATAAAACTTTTAGCTCCTCAGTCACTTTATTTCAAGTGTCTAAGAACTGTAGGTGGCTGTCATACTGGACAGCAGGACATAGAGCGCTTCCATCATGGCAGAAAGTTCTGTCAGACAGAGCAGCTCATGGAGGCTGGTGTCCCCACTTCTGATGTAGACCCCCCCAACTCCCATTCAACCTATACACCAAGGTTGAATCACACCTCCCGGAAACTCAAACATGATCACACCAGTCTAAAACCTTTACTGATTCCTACTTACCTGCTATCTGCCCCTAAAGTATAAGCACATAGCCACAGCCATCTTTGCTCTTTATCTACATCTGCTTCTCTGCACAGTTATTACACACCATCTGTGTCTGGACTGAGGGCTTATAGGCATAGAGGTGAACAAATCATGGGCCTTAATGGGCCCTTAATGGGCTTAAGGTTTGATGGCTTAAAATAACACACGGTCTCTGGCCTCCTGTCCTGCTTTATTGTTCTTTGTAGCACCGACCACTACCAGTAATTCATTATTTTATATTATTATGTTATTATATTTTCTTAACCTAACTTTATTAAATTAAGTTATAGTATATCATATCATATTATATTATTTGTCTGTTGCCTCCACTAGAATGTAAGCCTCAAATGGGCAGTGGCTTTCTCTGTTTTGTTGATTCCTGTGTCCACAGGGCCTGGTGTAGTGCCTAGCACCTGGAAGTTGCAAAACAAATATCTATGAAGGAATAACAATATTCTGTGATATTGAACTTCCAGTTCTTTTTGATGAGTTGGAAAAACTGGAAATGAAGCAATGCTCAACCACAGGAGTTTATATCTCAAGCCTATAACGCTTGAAATCTGACCTGTACCCACTCATGATACTCAAATGCCAGCATGACAGATTCCTGTAAACAACCATCACTCCCTCCACTATTGGGTTATAGGAAAAGGGGTGATACAAGATGAGTTTTATGGCAACTGCTTGGTGTCCAATTGAGGCTCCAAGTTGAGACTATCTCTTATTTGAAGAGATAAATCAAGCACTCAATCCTTGAATATTACACAGCAGGGAAGCTTGAAGAGAATATTCACTAGGCTCTCTAACACTGGGGTTGAAAGAAATGAAATAAGCAACTCTCTGCCACTTTTCCTCGGTATGGATTTCTGGGCTGTTTTTAACTGTGAGCATTCAATTTGAGCAGTCAGAGTTCTTTCCTGGTTGCCTGTTTATTTTTGATACTAATGACAGCCGTGGGGCAAGGAGCTATTGAAGGAGCAGTGCTGACAAAAACAATGACAGGGTTTAAGGTCTCCAAATGTATCATAACAACTCCCTCCACAATTGCCCTGTTTTCCTACAGCTTCACCTTTATTCAAAGTCTTTCTATCAAATGGAAAGCTTTTTATTTCCTTCTGTTGATTTTAAAAAATGAATTGGAAAGCCCTTATCTTTTAATAGGAAAATTTAGCCCATTTACTTTTAGTGTAGCAACATTTTTACACAATTTTATTCCTTCAGTTGGCTTTATATTTCCTATTTATTTTGTTTCTTCTTTTTCCTCTTCCTTATTTTCTGAAGTTTTTGTTATTCTTCATTCTTCTTTTCTCCCTTGTATTTGTAATTTCTATTCTATTTTTGTAATCCGCTAATGGTTTCCTTCTGTTTCCTCACACTCATGATTAAATACATGCATCTCTATTCTATGAAAACAAACGCCAAATATTTCCCATACTGCCACTCCCCTTATTCTAATATTGTATGGCCTTTAAAATCCTTTTAATTCCCTACTCTTCCTACAGATGAGACCTTTAGTACCCTTTTACTTGTACCTCCTCTCTCTTTGCCCTCTCCAAAGTCCTAGTTTTTCCCAAGATAGTTTTGTTATAATTAGTTCCAGACTGGTATTAGATTTTCCTCTAATATCGTATCATCTATATTTCAAGATCTATATTTAGCACTTTCATTACACATTCCAAGAAATTCTATAATTATCCATTTAAATTTATATATAGGTTAATTACTCACTGCTGTTTCTCTCTCTCTTTTTTTTTTTTTTTTTTTTTTTTTGCAGTCTCCCATAGTCTCTGTTCTGATTTATTTTTGTGGTCTGAATCCTTCCTTTATTGCTCTCCTTAGATGGATGGTAGTTTTAAAATAAATCCAAAAATTCTTTGATACTCTTCCCTCATGAGGTGGAGCTTCATTCTCTCTTTCTGTGTGGAGCTAGACTTGCTTCTAACGAGCAGAATGTAGAAGAAGCAGCAGTGTGTGGCTTCTCAGACTAGGCCATAAAAAACACTGTGGCTTCCTTCTTGCTGTCTCTTTTGGATCAGTGGCTATGGAGGAAGCCAGTTGCCATACTCAAGGACACTCCAGCAGCCCTGTGGAGACATCTGCATAGTGAGAAATGGAGGCCTCTGCCATCAGCCATGGGAGTGAGTTATCTTGGAAGCAGGTCCGCAATCAGTCTCAGTCAAGTCTTCAAATGACTACAGCTGTCAACTGTCAGACCCCATGTTGAGGCAACCATAGGAAGCCTCTTTTTCTTCCCATTATCTCCTCAGCCATAAGAATGGTAAGGACGCAGCCTGCCTGTGCAGGTGGCCAGGAACAATCAGTGGGTTCTCTCAGGAACACTCAGGCTGGCCTACGAGGTCCTTCTTTTGGGATATCCAGAGGCTGATGTCTCTCTGAGATCCTCTATTATTCTGATCTTCTCCTTGCTGCTCTCAGCTTCTGAGACCCCAACTCTTATATAGATCAGAGAGGAAAAGAAATTCTGTGCTCTCTATCTGACCATGGGGATTGGCTCACAATTTGCAGATCCTATTGCTCACTGACCCAGCCCTCACCAGCCCTAGAGAAGGAGCTGTGGTTGGATTATATGGGGAAGGAGGCCATTTCCTGCCCAGAATACCATCTGTCTCTTGACACAACTCCTTGATTCCTGGTGAGAGGTGACTCCCCTGTCCTCCAAATGCTCGTTGTCTGTGATCTTATCCTGCCTTGATGACATAGATTATTTGGGCCTTGAATGGCTTCCCTGACCACACTCTGAGCACCTTGAGGACAGTGATCATACTTCACTCTCCTTTGTTCTCCCAGTGCCTGGAGCAGCATAAGTGCTCATTAGAGACTTGTGAAATAGAGCTCATCTTTTCTCCCTAGTGGCTTGAGTAAAACACTGATCTTCCCCTTTCCAAGGGAATAGTACTGCTGCGCATACCTAGGGTCCTAAGGACATATGCACTTGGAATAGTTGGAAGTTGGGAAGAGGTTGCACCTAAACATCCCTATTATCTTGCCTGGATTCTCCTGCAATAAGGGTATTTGCTTCAGGGACTTGCAGAAGGTGTAAGGGCTGGAGAAGATGGGCAGAGTCTTTGTCTTGTGTAACCCACGTTGGTTCTGACCCACTTCTAGGAGTCTATCTGAAAGACCATCTTAGTAAACCCAAAACAGTCAGTTTGGACTCCAGGCCTCCTACAGAAGACCTCCCCTGCCCATCCCCAGGGATGGAGAAACATTGGCCTGGGCCAGTGTTTCTTCAATGGTGTTCTAGGGAACATTGTTCCTATGAGCTACTTTGTGAAAAAAGGCTACTGAGGTCAAAAATGTTTAGAAAACTTGCTGAACTACATCATACACTTGGATATTACATAAACAAACACAAAGCAGAAAACCAGCAAAGAAACCTGTTTAAATCTATTGAACCCAAATTTCTCAAACACACTTGGCCACAGACCTCATCCCCCTTATTACCACATAATGCCCATCAGCAACCTGAGGGAGGGTTTTCTATGGATAATGCTTTGGGAAAGACTGGGATCCAGGAGCCCCAAGAGATCTTGGGGCTCCCATGGAATTCAGTCCTTGAACTCTGAGGCAGTTTGGCCTAAGACAGTAGCTCTCAGAGCATGGACCCAAGCGCAGCCTTACGTGGAAACTTTTTTGGAAATACAAATTTTCAAGCTGTCCTCAGCCCCAGCAAATCAGAAACTCTGAGTGGGTGGTCCAGTACTCTGCATTTTAACAACCCGCCAGGTGATTCTGATGCATGGTTATATTTGAGAATCACTGGCCTAGTTGGTTAAGAAACAAACTTGAGCCACATTCTCTGGGTTTAAATTCTGCTTCTGCTACTTAGCACCTTGGTGACTGTGGATGAGTTTCTTAAAGTCTCTCCATGAAATAGTATCCATCTCATGAGCATTACGTTAATCAAAATATATGAAGCACTTAGAACAGCAGCTTGCCTGTGTTTGCTATTACTGCCATTATCGAGTAGTTCTGTTAATTTCTACTAAAAGAGAAAAGTAAGACAACAGCTATTGGATCTACTACGTGACAGAGGCCTGCACTGAGGGTTGGCAGGGGTAGGTGTGTGAGTTGGTATCATAAAATTGTGACATCTGCTCAATGACCTTACAGAACATGACATATTCTCGTGCAAGCAGGTGTTTTGCCCTGTGACATTCCAGGAAACATCTTTTCATTATTGTTTTTGGTGATCAATTATGAACCATTGGTCTTGTGCAATTATGAACCATTGGTCAGAGAAAGCAGAATCACTTCCACCCAGATTTTCTGCATTGGCTTCCAGTAGTGAACAAAATCTCAGCTTCAGCTTCAGTAAATGTCTTTTGATGCCACAGATGAGGCCCTCCCATAGGCACTTGCAGCAATAATCTTATTTCAATTTGTGTCATGACAAACCTGCTGACACTGGAGCCTCAGAAAATTGACAAAGTTGCCCTGTGACAGAGTCAGGATTTGAACCCAAGGCTTCAGACTCTGCCTGGCTCTACTGCATCACTACCACATGTTCCACTGGAGGACTCTTGGAGAACATCAATCAAATCCAACAAGCTCAATTTACAGGGAGAAGCTTGAGGTCCAAGGGGTCTGTGGCTGGCTTAAGATTGTACAGCATTGGTGTGGCTGAGCTACGGCTGGAATCTGGGTATCCCACTCTAAATTCAGTGTCCTTCACTTCAAGATGTGGCTGAGTCCCCAACCTGACTCTTTCTGGTGCCAGATGTAGTGTGTAGGTTGGATCTTGAGGGTTTTCGTACTCTTTTTTTCCAAGCATCATTCCATGAGCAAGGAGAACCAGTCGCCTGTGGTGGGGTGGGCGTGGTTCTGTTGTCAGAGGCCCAGTCCTACTTCAGAGGTCCCATCTGAGGCACGCTTGGCTGGCAATCTGCAGGAAGCCCTGGGAAAGCCAAACAAAAGGTAACTAGAATGTGCCACAGGGGGCCCATTTGCTTCCTGGAGCCTCCTGGAGCATTCCCAGGAGGAATCATTGCTGGGAGTGTGTGACTGTGACCGGCGGCAGGAACCATCACAGGCAGCTGCTGGCATATTAATAGTCCAGATAAATGGCTTTTGGCTCAGGCAAAAGATCCTGCTTGGGAGCAGGCTTCTCTCTGAAGCGCCCAAGCAGGCCAGCTTGCAGAAAAAGGCAACTTTGCAGAATGATTTCACTGGAAACCCTGTGCTCCAATCTGTGTGTTTATTTTGTTCCTCTGACTCTCCTGACTCGTGGCAGAATCAGAAAAGAGAGAAGAGAGGTAACTCAGCTGTACACATCCTTAGGGAGGAACTGCCAACAATTAGCTGGGGCGCCACAGCAGGAGTGCCAGCTCGAGGCAGGACGCACAGCCCATTGCTACCCTAGGTTCGGATCCTAGCTCTGCCACTTCCCAGTGTGTGACCTTAGCTTCACTTCACCTCGCTGAGCCTCTTTTCTCAGCTGTAAAATGGGGGTGAAGGGTGGGGCACAGAATAACCTCTTCTATGCAGGGCGGTTGAGGATTAAATGCAAGCAGGTCTATAGAGTGCGTCACACAGTGCCTGAGGGTGGTTGGAGACAGGCGCCATGATGACAAAGGTGGAGGCTCAGAGCAAGTGGAGCCCCAAAGGGACCTGAGTAGGGCTGGCGACATTAGTTTATCCATTGTGAGTAGTGACCCTACTCACTGGCTGCTGATGTTTCTCCTTTTTGGGCTGGGATCATGGGGAATGAGTCCACGTATTGCAAGCTTAGGAAAACTCCAGCCTATTGCCTTTCAAACTCTAATTTTATAGATGGGGAAACTGAGGTCTAGAGAGAGGAAGTGACTTGCTGAAGTTCACACAGAAAATTAGATGCTTGCCTTACTCTTTCCCATCTTCCTGAGCATCTAAGATGCATTCCCAGAAGGAGCTGCACTGCTCAAGGTCTTGAACTCTTTCCCTCAAACCCTGTACTTAGAAAGGGGCATGTTTATCATTGCAGGTCCATCCCTAGGGCACCAGGCCAGGCCAGACCGGCAGAGGGAGTGTGTGGTGTAGACATTTCTAGACCTCTGCTGCATCAGGATGGTCTAAGGAGCTGTTCAGAATGGGTGGCAGGTCCCACTCCCAGACTGACCTAGTAGGCAGGTCTGCAGTGGGGTCCAGGCATCTAAGTGTCTATGGTGCTTCCCTGTTTGGTCTGTAGAGGAACAGGCTGGAGGCCTAGGGACCTTACTGCCTACCACTGGGAAGGGTATTAGTTCCTGATCCCCGAGTGACCTTGAGCAAGTTACTTATTTGAACCTCAGTTTCCTCATCTATGAAATGAATAGCAAATGCTCCTTTTCAGGGGTACTATGGGATGAGCAGAGAATATGTGGCAGCAGGCTTACCCTAATGCCTGCCTTTAGGGAATGCTCAGGCAAGGCCAGGAGTGCTCTGCACGAGCCCCAGACCAGCACGGCTGGTGTGCAGGCTCACCTATGGAGGGACTCCATCACATCTCTCATGGAGACTGCAGGCCACCCCAAAAGGCAGAGCCAGGTGTGGGCTGAGCCCCAGCAGGACAGCCAAGGGGGGTGCTCTGATCACCGAGCATTGGGGTATGGGATGCAGGGCTTGATAACATACATGACAATAATGACAATCGAGTGTTTTTGTGTACTTTGGCACACTGTGTAGTCAGTCATTTCTTCTTTACCTGAAATATAGCAGGTAGCACCTTTGACAATGTGAGGCCATGCCCATGGTCACGCAGCAGTACAACGCCTGGTCCCTCTAGTTCAGATGGCTCCCACGTCCAGCAGTGGAGGGAAGGGCTTCCTGGGGTATTCTAGAGGATGCTCCCTAAGGTGGTGGCCAGCTTCCCGGGCTGCAGATGTGTGCTCAAGGCTAGGTGCCAAGCCAGAGTTTGAGTAGGAAAGTTCCATACCTCTTATACCCTCTGAGCCACAGCTGTCTTCCTGACCAGGAGAGGATGGTGCTCCTGACTCTGGCTGCCTCACACGACTGTTAGAGAACTTCAGGAGAACGTGAACTTGACAGGCCTTAGGGAATGCCAAAGCCATTTTCAGTGGTGAGAAAGAAGATGATGATATAGAAGGAGAGGGGGGAGAGAACCACATTGCTTCAAGTCCAAGAAATGATCATTAGAAAAATTCCAACCCTGAGCTCTTCTGAGTGCCCAACATGTCCAGGGCTGGTGATACAATCGATTCTTTAACAATATCCTCCTTACACACATATTTACAGTGCTGCCACTGTCCGTCCCCCTGGGAACGTTCCAGTGCATCGAGCACCGGTGCACCACTGCTCCCTGGCCATCAGGGGCCACAGTATGTCCTGAGAATCTCTCACTTTGCCCAGTGTAGCTCAAGAGGTATGTCCTGGCTCCTGGGTGCAGAGGGCCACCTTCCCAAGGGCTAATACCTCCTTTCCATCAGACCTGAAACAAATGCTAAGAGGCTGGGCCATGAATCATAATCTAAGCCTCCTGGAATTGTCAGGATGGAAGGAGCCTCAAAAGAACTAAAGTGAGGCCAGGCAAGAGCATGTGCTACACCTAACTCTACATGGTCTCTAGGTGATGCAGTATCATCCAGTAATACAGTCGTATTACTATGCCCCTTGAGTTTGCTGGATATTGTTTAATTCTGGGAGTATATGATCCTCGGGCATTCACTCTCAACATCCATCCAAAGCTTACCATCATTTAGAGCATCCTTGAGAAGCAACATCAAGCCCTGCTTGCACACCTCGTACGACAGGGATCATTATCTCCTTGTTAGCTCATCCTATCTCCCTATGGCTCTGGCCTTGTTATAAAGTTGTTTCTTGTGTGAGTTAAAATCTCTGCCTCTCTAGGGATGCATCCACTCTCCCTGCCCCATGACTACCCTTTAGAGATCTTGCCAGTAAAGGCTTCCCCTCTCTCTGAGTCCTCGTGAGACAGATGATAACAGGAGACTTGAGATGCACCATCTTTATAACACTTCTAGAAAGCATAAGGCAAACTGCTATTTACTCTTTCCATAGAAATTTCCTGTTTCTTAGCAAATGAAGGCAGGCCTGGTGCTCTTATCTTCATTTTATTGATGAAAATAATGAAGTACAGAGAGGGTTACTATCAAAGGCCACATGGTTAATAAAGTGAGGAAGCTGACCTGAGATTCAAGTAACTGTTCTCCAATTTGAAGCTTTATGGTACGTAATTTGGGGCCTCACGGTCTCAGTTGCTGGGCTTCTGGGATGACCCATGGCCTACATGGAACTTGGCCCCATCACACCTTTTGCAAACAGCACTCAGCCTCCTGCCCTGTGTGACCTTTGGAGGAGGAGACATTTTATTCTTCAGAGTAAGGCCAGACAGCCCAGGCAGCTGGCTTTGCTCCAGTGATTCTTGGGGCTGCTTCAAGAAAAAATGTCTGGAAATCTGGGGAGTTCATGAGCAAATGGCTCCACAGAAGTGCCTGTTAAAATTTCCTCTGCTGGGTGTCTGACTGAAGTAGACAGAGCAAAAGCCAGTGGGCCTCCCACCACCCCCACAATGCTCCTGGGTCTCATTCTTCTACTCCGGCCCAGCCTTGGAAAACCCATACTCTTGTCTAAACACCAGCACCAAGCAGACCCATGCAGAAGCCATATGTGGTAGATTATATTACTGTTTTAAATGTTCACTGGTCTTCTCCATGGAAGATCATTCCTCCCTACCCCATTAGGCTTGGCCATTTGATTTGATTTAGCCAATGAAACGTGAACAGAAGTGAAGTGTGCCACTTCTGAACAGAAGTGTTAAAAGCTTTTGAGTTCTACTCTGTTTTCCCTCAGACATGAGACCAATAACGCTCCAGACACTGGTACTAGAAGGAAGATAGCATAGAACATAGCTGCAGCTGATCCTAAAGGACATATAATGTAAGGGAGAAATATGCCTTTGTTGCTGCAGGACACTGAGAGCTGGGAGCTGTTTGTTACTGCAGCATAACTTAGACTACACTGACTGATACACCACACATGGCTGGAGGGTGTGTTGTCAAGACAGATGAGCCCTGAGGTCCCTCCAGGCCAAATATCCTATAACATATGGGAAGAGAGAGAAAATACCTGCAGGTAAACTCAGACATAAGGGAGATTTATTCTCTCAACTTCCCTCTGCAGCCTTCACTGACCTCAAATGGGGAAGGTAAAGTTAGGATTTGCCTCAATTTTCCCATACTTCCCCAAAATTCATAAAATTTGTTTGGGAGCTCTGATAAGGATGGTGTAAGGCCCCATTTGTACTCCAATATTGATTTTTATCCCCAGGAGAAAATAGTTTGTGTTCATTAAATAAGAAAAGAGAACAGCTTTGACACTGATTCCTAAATAATTTAATCACCTTTTGTCCAGACTCTTTAGAGCTGGCTCAAGGAGCATCTACATATTGACACACACACTGAATTTCCAGTAACATCCAAAGACAGAAGGGACATAGGGAGCTTCATTGCCACACTTCCCCACCCCTTCTCCCCTTGGGGTAGCATTAGCCAGAGAGCTACTTCTGGACCACAACACCTCCCAAATCATCCCAGACAACAGAGTGGGAGGGCCATCGATATCAACCCCATCCCTACGAACATATAGGAAAATCGATGCTCAGAAAAGGCACATACCAAAAATATCTTGAAGTGTTGGAGTGTTTCATGTTTTATAAAGCATGTTCATATCTCTTGTTTTAACTGATTCCCTTATCTATGTAAGAGAAACCAATTGTCTGACTGGAGGTCAGGAGACTGGGATCTGAGTCCTGCTTCTACCATCAAATTGCAGGGATGTCTTGGGCAAGTCATGTCATGTCTTAGAGTTTCAGTTTTACTGTCAGAATGCTGGTTTCTCTCACTTGTTCGTTCACCCAATAACCGCTTACTAAACACTCACTAGGTACCAAATGCAGTATGTAGATAAATAAAATGAATGAAAGAAAAATAAAGTGTGGTAGATTGGAAAAATGACCACAGATTCTTTCCATCCTGAATGTTTTTGCCTTTTGCAATGTGACTTCATATCAAGAGGTGGAGTGTGTCTAGGCCTGGTCATGGACTTTGGCCAATGAAACAGTAGTAAATGTGACATAAGCAGAGACTTGTAAAGCATTTGCACTTTGACACTTGCCTTCTCTTTCTATGCTGTGATCCTTGAGACCACCATGTGAATAAGCCCAGGCTAGTCCACTGGAGGATGATATTCACGTGGCTCAGTTACCCCTCTGACACATGATGACAGCCTGCCAACCACCAGCATGTATGTGAGGCATCCCTAGACCATTCAGCCAACAGCCAACTCATTGACTGACCACAGATGCATGAGAAAGCCCAGCAGAGGCCAGCTAAATCAGCCCAGACCAGAAAACACATCCAGCAGGCACACATGATCATGAGCTAATAAAATGATTACTATTTTAAGCTATTAATCTTGGGGGTGATTTGTTATACAGCAAAAGCTAACCAATACAGAAAAGAAGACATTCATTGAGCACCTCTTAATGAAAGGTACTATGTAAGGGCTTTTATATAGATATCCTATTACATCATTACTGTGACCCCATGAGGTTGATAATATACTCCCATTTTACAGCTGAGGACACTGAGGCTTGGAGAAGTTAATCCATTGGTCAATTCAGAGAAGCGGTAGAGCCAAGAATAGAATCTGAGGCTAAGATGGACTTAACCTGCCAAGGAGGCACGTGCCCAGAGAAGGGTTTGTGCAGCAGAAGTGGGGCCTGTCCTTCGCAGGCTCAGAATTCTTGGTCTGCAGGCTGCACAACCCACCTTGCTGCTTCACTCCTGGAGCCCCAGAGAGCTGTGTGCTGCCTGGGAAAGGACTGTGCTGAGTCCAGAAAGCCTTAAAGAAGACAGGATCTTCTTTAAAGAAGATGAAAAGTATGAGACGAAGGGGTCAAGGCGGTGCTTTACAATGGAAATGCTTCACAAGAGCAGCTTACGGGAGCCCCCTTCTAAATGATCAATTCCAAACTCATTATGACCGCAGCTGCCATTAACTCAGGAGCTAATTGCCATTAGCTAATAGAAACTCAAGAGGTCTTAGCTGCAAAAATTCCACGACACAGGGCCATCTTACTGCTTAAATGGCCACATTCTTGTTATTAATTCCACTTGACTATTAGCTTATTGCTGTTAAGTTATTATAACTTTGTCTAAAGTCCTTGAACTGGATGCCTGTCCTCCAAGCACATTTCATTACAGGGAGCACAATGCACCCAGAGGGTCAATATTTTAATTTTCATTTTCCTTTAAGGTATAGGCTTATTAAGAACCATCAGGAAGGTCCTTGATTTGGAAGATGGCTTTGTAAGCAAAGGCCCTAACACAAACTAGACTTTTCTCAGCGTTTTTATGCAATTAAGGTCTTGGCAAGTGTAGAGTGAGTCTGAGCAACAACAAAGCTTAGCACTGGAAGGGCCCTCGGAGACTCTAGTCCATTCTTGTGTTACAGTTAGGGACACTGAGGACTGGAGATGGGGCAGGACTCAGGTAAGTCAAAATGCCATGTCTGCCTCAGGCAAATGGCATACCTGAAATAGCCGAGTCTCTGTTTA
Organism: Equus przewalskii; assembly: GCF_037783145.1. NCBI lineage: Eukaryota > Metazoa > Chordata > Mammalia > Perissodactyla > Equidae > Equus > Equus przewalskii. The sequence goes on from NC_091831.1 coordinate 65,839,993, forward strand.
GATAGATTAAAAGTCTGCTGAAGATGCCAAATATGCAAGATTACTAATGCTAGACAATTACAGCAGGATCCCTAATATTCCCTGTGAAAAACACCTACGTGCTAAAGGACAGGCCAAGACCCATCATCTACTCCTTTTCAGTGGGGAGCCAGCTGGATGGAGAACTACATGACAGTGTGTGAAATTAGACATATTTAATGGGTAATGACAAGGTTCTCTCTGTCTAGTTCAGAAGCCTCCCTTAACGAGATCCAGTCGGTTTGTTAAGAAAATAGGAGTGTGTGTAATTACCAAGTTCACTGTTTGTTTCTGTTTAACTTTGTAGCTCCTTCTCAAGCTGCCTTCGGGGTGTCTCTGGAAAAATGTCAGCACTTGTTGCTAAGCAGAGTCTGGTCCTGGGAGATATTCTCTTAGGGCCCTCTGGAATCCCTCTGTGGCCAGGTCCAGGGGGCAACTGATGCGGAGGAGCTTGGGGAGCTGGGGTTCTGCCACCAGCTCTGTCTCTAACTGGCTGCGTGAACTGGGAGTGTCATGGTCCCTCTTGGAGTTTCAGTTTTCTCATCTACACAGCTGAGGAAGAGGGGGAGACATGTCTTTAGTCCTTTCCTCTTCCTTATGTCTAAATCTCCTTCACTGGACTTTTGCTCTTAAAGGCATAGAGGAGCAAGGTGACAAGATAGCAAAGGAAATTGGCAGCTTGAGCGCAGGGCTTTGCCTGGGGTCAGGGTTTCTGAAAGGATCCTAATTAAAGCCAAGTGAGCTCTTTTGAGTGAAGATCTCCCCGCAGCATTGCCTGTTGACCTTGAGAGGTGGGGACTGCTGCCTGAGAGAGAAAGGGAAAGAAGAGAGAAGAGAGAGGAGAAGAGAAAGGAATCAGGAAAGGGGGCAGGAGCCACAAAGGAAAAGGGAGAGGAAGGAAGGGGACAGAGTAGGGTCAGTCGGGAGGGGGAGACAGATGGCAGACTCAGGATAAGAGGGGGAATTTGATGTAAAGAAACAAGTGGGTGAAAAGCAGAAGGGAGGAAAGTAGAGCAAAAACGAATGAAAGGTGGAGAGGGACATCTATGAAGATGGGGTAAGAGAAATGCACACGTCTACTGGCTAATTTCTAGATCATCTGAAATCGAAAGGAGCCTCCCTTGCAGCGTGGATGGGAGGGTGAAATGGGAGGCAGCATGGGAAAGCAGGAAGCACTTGTTTTTGATTAGACACTTGGACAAGGTTTTGATTATTAATTGATGGATTGTGTGTGTGCATACACATGCACACACACTGGGCAGTGACAGGATGTTTTTGTCCAGGCATTGTGAAACATGCCACAGAATCTCCTGCTCATGGTCAACATTCCCTCAGAATTTTGATAATTCAACCATTGTGCCTGTTTCCACTCTGAGATTGTAACTAAGGTCATAAGGCAATAGCTGTCTGGAATCCCTGCAAATCCCTTCCCTCCTCCTGCCCCCCTGGAGAGACACAGTTGTGTTTTACCTAGAAACAAAGCAACTGCACCCCCAGGGTAGACATGTGAGGAGAGCGCTGGGAGATAATCCCTCGCTGAGCCCATTTTCCTGGTGACCCATCTCCCAGCTGGTGTGTGGTTTGTAGCCCTCCGTGGTTTAGCTGGCTTACGATTTCCCTTCTTCAGATGCTTGAGGACAGGAGCCTTGGGAGGCTGAGGGAGGAATTTGGCTCGGTGGCTTTATCCCTTCCAGTTCTCTTGCTTCTGGGTAAGGTAATTTGGCTGCCAATACCACACAAAGATAAAACATCTTGTTCCCTCCCTATTCAGTGGCTCATCCCCCAGGTTCCAGAAGTCTCTAAGCTGTGAAAACAAAACAAAACAAAGCAGAGCCCCTCTCAGGGCTGCTGAGGTTCTCTCACCCTCTCACTTTGCCTTGATTTTGTCTGTTCCACCTAGAGGATAGGACCAGACACAATGGTCCAGGTTGGGAAGACAAAATGTAGTCTATTTCTGAAGAAAAAAACCAAAGCTGAGATAAAAGTCAGAGTCGATAAAATCCTACAGGGGTTTGAAAAGAGAGCCCCAGCTCATTAGTAAGTTCCTATGTTATGCTCTGCATCCGCCTTTCATCATTAGCACCTGGACTAACCAGTGGTGTGTGGGTAAACCAGAACTCCAAGAAAAAAAGCTCTGATTTATAGTATTTGGCAATTTCCATGGTGTCCCACTGGCCACTATCCTCCCACTACGGCCAATTTCAAGCTGTCAGTGGTGACATCACTGAAGGAGGAGTTGGGAAGAGATGGGCATATTCAGCTCTGGCAGTTCTGATAGGAAGCGGCTCCAGCACACCACTGATTGGTACCATTTCCTTGATCCTCCCTTACTCCCTTCTTAGCCCTCTTCAATACAGCGCCCATCCTGCTGCAGGAGAGTTCTGAAATACAGGGATGATTACGGTGCTTCCCTGGTTATAAACCATCAATGGCTTGCCATTGTCTATAAGATAAAATTCAAAGTCCTTAGCCCAGCATTCAAGGCCTTTTAACTTTGGCCTCTATTTTTTTCAACCAGATGTGTGACCCATATAATATATATCATATCTGAACTCTGACAGTCCCTGTCTCTTGGTCTCCCCTCCCTGGGATGTAAGTTCCTTACAGAGGGAGAGTCTGTGCTACTCATCTGCGCATCTGTAGTTTCTGGCCCATCACATGTGCTCCACAATGTCATAGGAAGGGAGAAGGGTAGGGAGCAGTTAATACTGGACCTCTTGCCGTTCCCTGAAAAGGCCACTCTCATCACTTCCTCTGTGGCTTCTTGCCCTTGCCTTTCCTAACGCTTTCTCCACCTGTCAAAATTTGGACCTCTTTCTCCTAGATCCAGAGTCAATTGTGTATGGGAATGTCTTCTCCACTGAGCAATACATCCATTCACCAGAAGCTCCTGTTTTGTGCCAGGGACTGTTCTGTGTGCTGGAGTTAAACCTGTGAAGAAGGCAGAAAACATCCCTGTCTTCCTGGAGTGGACGTTTGGTGGAAACCCACGGTCAAATGAGTATAAATGTAATGCCATTTAGCAAAAGTGATTGGAGGAAATTAAAGCAAGGAGTGGGTGACAGGGCTTCCAGCTTGATAAGAATGGCCAGGCAGGTGTTCTGTGAGGGAGATACCACGTTTTTGTATTCCCTATGGAAATACAAAACCCCTCGTGTCTCCTCCAGGCTTTGTTTTGTTGATTATCTCTTATCCACTTTACAGAGACAATACTTCTTCCCCTTCACCCAATGAACATGCTTAGGTCTGTTCTGTCCTGAGAGAAACAACTCCTTCTTGACCTCATGCCCCCCTTCAGATGGTACTCTTCTCCCTTCCCTCAGTCATGCAAAAGAGCTTGCAATGTGGGTCTCCACTTTCCTGCCTCCTGTATCTACTGTCTCCCTTGCTCTGACATCCACTCCCAACCTCCAGTAAATCCATTCTCAGCCATAGTCCAGAGAGCCCAGAGCGCCAAGTCTAGCGGACACTTCCCAGCTTTTACTTTGCAGGGTATTTCTGGAGAATTTGAGCTGCTGACCATTGTCTCCTCCTGAAACTCTTCACCATCATCTCTCCTGACCTATCTAGCCCCCTTCCTGGATTCTCTTTCCATAGCCATCCTTTTAAAGGCTAGTATTACATCAGAGTCTTGCCTTTGGCTCTCTTCTTGTTGCTCTAGAACATGCCCAAGACATCAACCTCCATCTACAAGCTGGGGAGCCCCCTACATTGAGATAGCTCTCCCTGTTCTGTGCACACCTGTCTTGGTCTCTCTCTCTTACACACACACCCCTACAACTGACTCCTCTTTCCTGAGCAGTGGGCCACAGAACCAGCCCCCTGGATATCCCCAATTTTGGGCAGCCCACAGGCCTCGAGCATCAGTGAGTTTGAAACTCATTGCTGATTACCCAGATCATCAGCACTCTCTGGGTTCCACTCATGAATGTTCTGCCAGGAGCCCCAGCAAGAAACCTGGAAGTCACCCGTCTCCTACTCTTCCCTCATCTAACCTAGCAACTCCTGCTGCTTTGATCTCCTAACTAATTCCCAAGTCTTTTCCTCTATTTCTGTCACTGCTCCCAAACTTCCCATTCAGACTCTGACCACTTCTCACCTGCCAGTAGGTCTCCCTGACCCAGGCTTGTCCCTGATCCACACAAAATTGTCAGAATATTCCTTTGGAGACACAAACTTGACTACATCCCTCCCTGCTTAAAACATTTCTATGGTTCCCTCTTGCCCGCAGCACATCGTCAACACTCCCAGCCCTGCCGTGCAGCCCCTCCAGGGCCTGGTGTCTGCCTGCCTCTCCATCCACACCATCCTTACTCTCTGCCTGGCACTCGGTATTCCTGGCACACCTAGCTGCTTGTCATTCTGTGCACTCAGCAGGCTGTTTAATGGCTCAGTTCCTTTGCTTATTCAGGCTTCTCTGCCTGGAATATCCTAACTTTCTCCCCAAAGCCTGTCCCCTGGCTCACCTTTCCTGATTCTCCCCTCTCAGATTGGGCACTACTTGCCACAGAAAACCTTCTCTTACTGCACCCCACTGCTGCATTCAGACCCCCTATGTTGAGATAGCTCTCCCTGTTCTGTGCACTTCTCTCTCTCTCTCTCAGACACACACATATACACACACACACGCGCCACCCCACACCATGTTGTAATTACCCATATGTGCCCACCTCCCTCAGACAGTGATGGGAATATGCAGCCATGTCATGTTCATCTTCGCATCCTCTGTGATTAACCCATACTGTGCACTTAACAGATGTTTTGTGCTCAACTAGGACAGTGCTAGGCACTTGGTTAAAAGAAAGGCAAGGAGGCAGGATAGCATTATGGTTCCTGCCTTTCTACTTAGGGCTATGCACCCTTAGGCAAGTCCTGAAGCTATCTGTGCCTCTGTTTCATCCCCTGTAAAATGGGGTGATAGCTGAGCACCTCATCAGAGGGGTGCTGGAGGATTGACTGAGGCAATGCATGCTGAGCCCTTTGAATGGTCAGCTCCTCTTGCTACTCAGGGCACACAGGGGGACCTGCACATTTGCATACATTATTCCATTTACTTTCATGACGCTCTTGCGGAGGAGCTGTTATTATCCTGTGTTTCCCTGTTAAAGAAACTGTTGAAAGAGGTTGAGTGGTCTCTCCAGGGGTCTGCAGCCAGTTAGAGGTGGGAAGAGTCTGCCCCTGGACTGACCTAGCTTCAGCGAGCTGAGGGGAATGGGAGGCTCTGCATGGAGAGGGATGGGCACTCATTGTTCCCCCCCGGGAACACTTATAATGCCCGCCGAGCTGATGGGAGAATTTCTGATCATAATGTATCACAAAAGAAAGCTAGTGTGTGTGTCTGAAGGACATCTCTCCTCACTTTCTGGGTGATGTCTGAGCCAACAGCCTACCAAGTGCATTTTGACAAACCTGCTTTTTCCCCATTGGAGGGGCCCCTAGATGGGCACAGGGGAGTAGAGGGGCAGGTGGGAAGCAGGAGGGGGTTATGTGACAGGACCTCTTGAGTGGAGGCCCCTCAGGGTCTAATCTGCCTCTGCTTATCCTCACTTAATTTCTGCACCCCAGGTTTCTCATCGTGACATGCAGCTCATTGTCCCTGTCCACGGAGTTCATGTGCAGTGACAAATGCCCCTGTCTGTGGGATCTAGAGGTGCCTGGTGGAGATTCAGCCCCTGTGGGGTCTCCCGTCCTTCCAGGACCTGTGTCCAGTAGAGATTCCAGTCTCACACAACGTTGGCCTCTCAGCTTGCCAGGCTTTGCACAGCCTGGACCCTAGAAACTGTTCCCACAGGACTCTGGAGGAGTGGGGGCCCTAAGACCTTTGGGAAATCCACCACGTGGAGAGTCGTCTTCCTTCACAAACAGCCAAGGTCAAATGAAGCATCTGTTTTTGATTTGGGAGGAGTGGGTATGTTGAAAGGAGTTGGGAGGTAGAAAGATCAAAGAGTCAGGGAGCTGGGAGGAGGCATGTTGACAGAATGGGGATATGGTGATCTCTTTCATTTCCTAAGCAATGAGGAGGAGAGATTTTCTGGGGGTGGCTCTGGTCCTAGCTGGGCAGGGTGGTTGGTGCCGAGGAAAGGGCCCCAGACCGAGGTCCTGGTAACGTACTCCTGGCTCTGCTATAATTAATCCCATGGCCTTAGGCTCATCTTGTTCTTGTCCGGAGCCTCTATTCTTCTCATCAGTACCATGGGAGACAACACCCAATTCATCCATTTACCCATTTGCTATTTATGCGTGTCTGTGGGCCAGGACTGGAGCCAGGTGCTAAGGATACAGAAATGAAAGTCTCTGCCCACAGGAGAGCTCACATCTGCAGGAGGAACCAGGCCAGAAACTCCGTTCTAAGAGAGGTGAAAGCGCAGGAGGGGTCTTGCTCAAGTATGTGGAATGCAGTGGAGGGAGGCTGCAATGGGTTGAATAGTGGCCCCCGAAACATATGAGCAGATCCTCACCCCTGTACTGTGAATGTGACCTTGTTTGGAAAAAGGGTCTTTGTACATATAATTAACTTAAAGGTCTTGAGGTGAGATCATCCTGGATTATCCAGGTGGGTCCTAAATCCAATGACACATGTCCTTATAAGAGACGGAAGGAAAGAAGACATACACACAGAGAAGAAGGCCATGTGATGACAGAGGCAGAGACTGGAGTGATGCATCTCCAAGCCTAGGAACACCATGGATTGCTGGCAGCCACCAGAAACTAGGAGAGAGGCATGTAATGGATTCTCCTTCAGAGTCTCCAGCAGGAACCAATCCTGTCCACACCTTGATTCTGGACTTCTGGCCTCAGAACTGTGAAAGGATGCATTTCTGTTGTGTTAAGCCACCCGGTTTGTGGTACTTTGTTGCAGCAGCCCCAGGAAACTAATATGAGCCCTTGACCATCTGCAGGAAGTATGTCTGGCGAGGCTTCTGAAGGAGATGGCATTGGAAATGAATCCTGCAGTCTGAGTATAAGACAGCTGGAGGGAGGAGAGCGGAGAGGCATTCAGGAGGAAGGTCCAGCATGGCACAGGCAAAGAGGAGAGAAGAGGCAAGGTGTTGGCAGAGAAGCAAACTGATTCAGTAGGCCTGGAGCTCAGGAACTGATGAAAGACCACACCTGATGTGTATGCTCATCATAAATTTGCTCTGATTTACCCCAAAAGTTTCATGGTTGTCCTGTGAGTTACAGCCACTCATTTAAGGATTTCAGCAGGGAAATGACCTTGTCAGTGTGTGCTTTGGGAAGACCTGTCAGGTACCCAAAGGGAAGAACAAATTAGGAGCCGAGCACCTGAAGCCAAGACCTGTATGGCAGCAATGCCAGTCTGGCATGGTGGGGGCTGGACCAGGCCAGAGGCGAGGCAGGCACGGAGCCCAGAAATGAGAGGACATGTGGGAAGGAGGAACCATCACCAGAACCTGGGCTTCCTCTGTGGGAAGCATCTGGGAGAGCACCCAGTTAGGGGTCTGGGTGATGGTATAGTTTCATTGAGGGATGGAGGAAGAGTGGCCTCAGGGGTCTATGATGAGTTAGGTTTGGGGACATGTTTCATCCTCACAGGATTGCTAAGGGGATCAACTAAGTATGATATAGGCAGAGTGCCCCCAACTCAGACTGGCCTGAGCTGCTCCACATCTGTTAGAAGGCTGGAGAAAGAGGCCTAAGGGAGGAACCCAGAGCCTTATCTTCCTTTCCATGACTTGCATCATTCACAGTGCTAGGAACAATATGTGAACGCCTATGGAGTCCGAAATATGGGCTGGACCCCAATCCACAAGCACAAGGCCATAATAAGCCCAACATGCTTTGCAGCAAGAGATTCATCCCGCAGACCTCATCGCCATCCACACAGCCACAGGGAGATCAATGGGTCTGGCTCCAGCTGTCGAAACGAGAAGCAGAGAGGAGCCTTGGACAAATAGTCCTCAGCTCAGCACTTTCTCCGTCTGGGAAGAAAATCAGGTTGGGGAGAGAGTACCAGGCCATCAGAAGGTTATGAGGCCATAAATAAGAGATTTGTGGTAAATAAGCTGGCGAACATGTCTGCTCGCTGCTCTTTTTTATCACTCACCTAGAGAGCAAAATTCTCCCGCATCTTTTCTGCAGGCCAATAAATATCCTTCAAGGAGCTCATATTTACATAGAGAGCAAGGAGGGGGTGCCGCTGCTCCCCAGGCCCCACGTCAGGAAGGAACAATGTATGGCTCTAAAGAGAATGGCTGTGTGGAGAATCGATGCAAATGCAGTTTCTTTTCCCAGGATGATGCTCCTGAGCAGGGTTCAGCTCAAGTTCAAGGATTGTGCTCAGGCAGGTGGTGCAGGCCCTTCTCTAAGCCGAGGAGGCAAGTCTCTCCCTGAGGCTGGGCTCCCAGCCACATGGGACTTCCTGCTCTGGGGCTCTGCATGCAAAACTCCTTTTCCAAAATAAAGGAGTCCTAGAGGATACACTAAGGGACCTCTAGCTCAACCACCAGGTGTCGTTCCACAAAAGGATGCATCAAGGACCTACTGTGTGCCAGGCACAAAAGGTAAACAGATGCAAGGCTCCTGCCCACCTGGTATGTAAGTAGCTGCAATCAGGTGCTTTCACGCAGTAGAGGGGAAGCCCTGCTTGAGCAGCTGACATATAAGCTGACACATTGGCTATGATTTGAGGATGAGCAAGCGTCAAATGAGGGAAGAGGGTCCTGAGCAGAAGTAAGAGCCAGCACAGACAGCCCATGGTAAGAACCCAGAGAAGCATGGTGTCCCGAGGTGGAAGAGCATCGGACAGCCGGAGCACATGGGAGGGAAGGAAGGAACCTGTCCCAAAGGAGGGCAGATGACTTCCTGGGAGGCGGCTCCTGCCTACATCTTCAGCCCTCAGGAACTTCAGCCGTGGGCAATGGGAAGCCACTTCAGGATCTTATGCAGAGGAATGACATTCCCAGTGAGCTCTTATTTCTAGAAAAAACAGTCGACAATTTTTCTCATGATCACGCTGGCTTGAGTGTTGCCCATTCATTGTAGAATAATGCCATGCACAAATAAGTGCTTCATAAATGTTTGTTGAACCACTGAGTCCCTGTTTGGAGTCCCCTACTGAGGACAGGAATGCCTTTTGAATGACCCAGAAAACTAGTGCTACAGGCAGCATTTACCTTTTACCTTGGAAATGAAGGAGAGTCTGCTGGCAGTCAGTGACTTGTCCAAGGGTTGCCCAGCTGCTTGACGGCTGAGCTGAGACTGAAACTCAAGTAGTCTGTCTGTTGAAAAGATTCCAACATAACGTAGCTTGGGAAGACAGCTAGGGAAATTATGTGGACCAAGACAGAGAAGGCAGAGGGGGAGAGCAGAGAAGACTAAGAAGGAAAAGTAGTGTTGGGTGCCTAGTCAAAGTCTTCTGTCCCTTTCCCACTTTGGCTTTATTTACGGTCTTTAGCTTAATCGTAAAAGACGTAACATCTCTTAAACGTTTATGTAACCAACAACACAAGCTTTTAAACACACACAAATTCAAGTTTGACCACTTTACAAAGAATGAAGAAAACTGCTTTCTGAACATCTGGCTATTTTTCCAAACCTAGATGTGGCAAACAAGAAAGACAAGTCAATAGGCTATCCCTGCCAGGAGCAATTACCCAGCATTTCCTAAACTGTGTACATAGCATTCCTTTGGACTCAGCCTAGGATACTTCCTCCTGCCTGGGAAGCCTCAGATTCTCTAGAAGGCTGATCTGTGCCATCAGTGTTTAATTGTACTCTTGGGGCTCAGCTGTTGTAGAGGGGAACTTCTGCATTAGCTTTCTCCTAAGAGTTTCCCAGGGGTGGTGAGGGAGAGGGAATGGGGTGGGTGTGGAGGGTTGCTTTGATAATTGGCTACAGCCCATGACAGTCAGTGGGCCACGTTTCCTAGTGGCCAGGGTCACGTGTATTAACAGTTAGGACCTTGTGGGGAATGTCCTCTTTTCCTCTCTTGTCCCATAGAGTAGCTTCTTTGCTCTTGTTGACACCAGGGTCAGCACAAAACAGGCCCGGCCACCATCCTCTTTCTCTGCTCCTGCATTCCAGCTCATGAAGAAGCAGGGAGATCACACAGGGTGATGTGCGCAGGCATATCAATCTTTGGTTCAAGGGGGAGGAGGTAGACTGTCTCATGCTGGCCCTTTGGCCTAAGCCCCATATTCCAGACAGTTTGTTAGAGAAGAGCGACATGGAAGACTGTTGGGTGGAGGTGATGCATGCCTGTTCAGCTATTGATAAAGAACACTTTGCTCCCAGACCTGTTGCTGGCCCTCCTGTATCTTGCGTGCGTACAGACTGTCAGAGGCCCTGGGAAGGAGTTAGTGGGAGGATTTGTGGATAAGGTACATGTCATATCAGCAAAGCAGAAAACCTCAGTGCCAGCTTCTGCTTTCTCTCCTGATCAATGGTGGTTAGTTATGTTCGGAAGTAAATGCTTGCTGGATACAGGGGCAGTCAGGGAGGCAAGTGGCCAAATCCAAACTATGCAGGATAAGACCTGGCCATTTGAGCCCCAACTCTCTGTGATTGGCTTTGAGACTTCAGCCAGATCACCAGCCCCAGTGGGGATTAGAGTCTCTGCCCTGTGTCTTTACAAAGCAATGGTGCTGCTCCACGAAGAGTACACATGTGAATATTTGGAAAACTGTCAAGCTCACTGTCCATGTGTAAAAGATAGTTGTTGCAAGCTTAGGCCATTGGCAAACTCTAGCTTCTGCAAGAGGTCTGCAAACATTTTCTCTCAAAGGCAGGCTTTCCAAGGGGGCAGAAACCAGTCTGCCACCCCAGCCCAGGCTGGGATCTAGGCCATGTAGGGAATCTGAGCAAGGAGAGAAGGCACTAGCCCTCTCACTGGTGGGGGAGATTTGAAGACTGCTCGTCTACACACAGCCCACACAGATCCCCCTTCAGCACTTCCATGGTGCAGAGGGCTGGGCTGGGCTGCACATAATCTCCTTGTCCCTCCGTACATTCCCTTCGACTGTCCTTCTGCTCCTGCTTTATTCTTGATGTCATTTATCACTGGACAGACCTTTGGTGGAAGGACAGTTTGCAAAGAAAGTCCTGGATGTGGAAGCTCTGTTAATTCTTGAAGTTACTCTGTGATCCTTAGCAAGTCATTTGTCCTTCCTGCACCTTGTTTTCTCATCCTTCCTGTGTGTAAAATCCATGCCCTGACTAACACTCAGGGTTGCCTTAAGAATCAAAAGAGAACATGGACGTGAAAATGGTTTTTGCGTTTGAAGTCTCCTTACACATGTAAGGGATTGTAATGTAATGTTTAGTCCTATCCCATCACGGTCTTGAGAGAGAGGCCTGGGCCAAAGTGTTAGAGGTGGTTTAACTTCGTTCCGGATCCAACTCATGCCTCATTAAAGATCAACCAATGTGGTGTACAATAAAGCATTTCACTTTGAACCCAATATGAGTTGATAGATAAACACTGACCCTCCAACCCAAAGCCAAGTTCCCATTCTTCTGGACACTGATGTCAAAATCAATCTTTTAAGGTTCATAAAGAAACCCAGCAGCCTCTCAGCAGAGCTGAGACTCCTTTGAGTGACCATACAGGTGCGCTCTGGCTTTGAAAATGAGGCTGGGATGATTCATGGGCACAGAAGTCAAGTGGTCTTCCACCCACCATTCCATGGCATGTTTTGTAGTTTCACTTTTCTGGAGGACATTCCTAGAATCCTTCAGTTGGCTCCACTGTCCTCAGTCCCTCACGTTAGAAGGGGCTGCCTCCTCTTAGGGGATTAATTTCATAACACTGTCGCTCGCTGGTGGGCCCAGTCACACCTGCATGGTCAGGCTGACCATTATGCACTCATTTCAGAGTCACTCAGCAGCACTGTTTGTAATATATCTGAGGGAGGAAGGGTGTTAAAGAGGCTGTCACAAAGTCTCCCTCTGCTAAAAGGCAGGCGGTTGGAAAGTGCAAATGAGCCTGCTTGGGAATGGGCGCCTTCCCTTCAGTCCTTCTCCAGGTGCCCCACCCCCAGGGCTAGGTGCTGGGGTGACAGATGAGGAGCCCTGCAGACAGGCGGATTGGGACCTTTGGTCCTGCCACCTCTTCTCCCTGTGACCTTGGACAGGTCAATCCCCTTTAGGAGACTCAGCTTCAGTATCACACAAATGTCATTTTCAAGAAGTGAGATGACTATTAACTAAGATAAAGGATGTGAAAGTGCTTGGAGGATTTTAAACAACCGTGATTATAATTAGCGTTGCTGCTGGCATCTGTGGAGGAGTTACTCCTCAGCACCTTACCTATGTTGGCGTATACAGTCCTTAGGACAACTCCTCATGGGGGCTGCCATTTGTCCCCATGTCATAGACGAGGAGCCAACTCTAATGCAGCAGCGCGACCCTCCTCGGTGAGCAGATGCAGGATGGACTGCGGGACTCCCAGGCGGCAATGCCCCCAGCAGCCTTCTCAGAGCAGATCACATCTGAGAGGGGTCTTAAAGGAGGCACTTAAAGAAAAGTGCCATCCATTTGAGAAAGGGAAGGGTACCCAGCACAAGTGGAAGCTGCAGCACATTCAAAGGCATGAGGTGGTAGCGTGGGGGGTGTTTGTAGTCAGGCATAGGATGAGGATGTGTACATGTGCTGGGGAGATGGGCAGTGTTGAGGCCAGAAACGTATTCTGTGCCTTTATATGGGCACTTCTTTGCTTGTTGCCGATATCCTCCTGTGTTCCAGAAAAGATCAAAAGCAGTATTCTTGTACTATTTCATTTTGGTCAGAAAGAGTGGCAAGAAATTTGTACCACATTCAAATTGGTCTTCATTTTCGGTAGCTGCAGTTCCCACATCCACAGGGAGAGTTAGCAATTCTCTCACCAGGAAAATCCATCGAGGGACCTGGGGACAGCTTCAGCTCCTTCTCTGGTGAGGATAACAGAAGCCACTGCTGCTGAAAAGGCCCTGTTCACTCCAGGGCATGGCTCTCCATGGCTGAGGCCCGTGATGATAATACTAGTACTCTGGAAATGGTGTTGCCCTGTTGCCAATAGCTGGCAAGAACCACCCAGCACCGCTTCTTGAGGATGTTGCTGACATCAGGTAGTTGTACCAGTGACCTGACTCTCTGAGAAGGTGGTAGAAGGGGTTGTCTAAACTACTTTCCCATTGAGATCTAAACTACTTGGACTGCTCTTCCATCAACAATAGAAGCTGTCTACACTCCAGGCTCTTGCCAAAGAGCTCAGCCTGGAGCCAGCTCCTGGCACCAAGCCCAGCTGAGACAATGGAGGACAGTGGCTGCGCTTCTATATCACTGCACAGTTGAAAGGCTGTGTTCACACGTGGGGTCTACAGGGCACTCTCTCCAACTGCTCTTCTAAGTGGTTGTGAGTTTACGATTCACAGATGCCAAAGGGTTAATAGATTACTACGTGGGATTTAGGAGATCCAGGAACTGCCCCATAACTCTGCGAAAAATGTGAATGCAGGTATATTTTGCTGAGGATAGGGTCTTTAGCTTTTTATTAGATTCTTTAAAGAGGTATCAGACTCTAAAATAGGTTAAGAAGCTCCACTCTAAGAATGCTTACATTTGGTTTTTATGTTAAGAAGGCCAGAGAAGCCCCCTCTCCTGACCTTATTTACTTAAGTCTTGCTCCAAGATATATTTTAATGTTATGGTCCAGCTGTCAGCCAAGGTCAGATGAGGGACATTTCTGCATCCTCTGGTTAACTGTTATTGCAGGCATGACCCATTAGAGTGTTTGGCATCCCTCAACCCAAGATCCACGAAATACATCCTTTTTAAAAATTGGTACGAGGAAAGAGTTTGTATCCTCTAATGATGAGTTGTGTGTCTTTCCTTTTCTCAATAGGTGAGAATTATGTGACTCAAGATGTTTGTCTCTTTGCCTCAGCTGCCATGGAGCTCTGAGTCGCATAAATGTTCATTTATTGAACTGTTTTGATGCGGCACCTATGTTCTAACATCATGCAGCAAGGCAGATGTGGTTCCTGCAGTAACAAAATGACTTCATGACTCCAGGTTTTTATGTTTGTACTCTTTTTTTGTTTCACTGCAGATTTTAAATAGTGGTGCTAACAAACACTTATGTAGTGCTAGCTAAGTCCAGGCACGATCTTACTGGTTTATGTATATTAACTCCTTCAATGGCCCGATGACACAATGACCTTAACAAGTAGGTACTATTATTGTCACAGTCTAAGAAAATCCAAAAAAGTTAAACAAGTGGCTCAAGGTCATAGTGCTAGCAAGTGGCAGAGTCAACCAAAGCCCAGCCCCCTGACTCCAGGTGCTGTGCTCAGACCCACTACCCACACTTCTGCCCTCTCGATGCTGGCAGCCTTGTCAGAACAATGCTGCATGTTTATATGGCATGCTCCATTCAACAGAGTATTTTACATCCATCGCTGATTTACTCACTGCCATGTCCTTGGTTAGTAAACACCATTATTCCCAGTGCTGAGATGACAACGCTGATGCTCAGAAAGGTGAAGTGATTCTGTGCCTTAGAAGCCAAGTTGGCACCCAAACCAAGCCCTGTGAGCCCCAGTCCTGAAGGGCACCTTCCCACTCTCCTGACTCCTTCCCTCCCAGCGTGTGTCTGCCTGTCCTGTGAATAGCCCCAGGCCTGTGGGGGGAGTACAGAGTCAGTTCTCAGGGCTTTTCATTTGCACACTAAATGGCAATGTGTTCAGGTGGCCTTGGTTGGCTGTGTGACTAGGGATCCTCTAGTGCTGGTTAAATCTAAGATCAGAACTTGTTGATGCTGAGAGGAACTTTGAGGACCACTGATCCAGGAATTTCCAACAGTTTTGGGGGTTCCAGAGTCTCTTCAGGGAATCTGATGCAAGTTACAGACAGTGTCTTCCAAAGTCAGGTCACCCTGATCCCCAGCCTTGTTCTTGTCTGACCACCAAGGCATTTTAACGATAACTTCTCATTGTTTTCAGAACCAGCTCTCAAAAAGAGGCTCATTGCCTGTTTTCTGCAGATCTAAATACCTTTCTCCTTGTTGTTGAAGAGAGTAGTTTTTCTTTTCTCTTTTTTTCTTCAAAGGGGAAGCAGGGGAAGTGTTATTTCCAACTCTCAGCATAACGTGTCTTTGATTAACGTATGTTGTAATCATCACAGAATACACAGCTGACTGTTAACGATGGAACCAAATGAGTTGAATAGATTATCAAAGAGCAGCAGCCCCAATCCCACTCTGAGGTACTCACTTGTCTTTAGAACATTAATCTCGTTATAGGTTGGAGTCTGATTCCAATTTCCCTGACAGTAGGCGAAAGGAAGGAAGACTGATCAAATATGCCAGGGGCAGCGGGCGCTCAGATCTCGATGGGGCTGAAGAAAGAGAGCAGCGTGCTTTTCTTAAAGTGATTCTTCCAAAGGGATGAGAAAGGCGGAGTCCGCGCGCGGGGTGCTTGAGAGCGGGAGGCAGGATCGCGGGACAGGCAGTAAAGCAAATGGGAAAGCAGGGTCCAGGACAGACAGAGGGACTCCTGTGGGGTGACATTCTCTGTGGGTGCTGCTAATGAGGAGGTGCCAAGCTGTCAGGAAGCAGGTGAGGGGTGAGGGGGAAGGGGGCAAAATAACAAGCGCCCAAACATCGATGTTCGTCAAGCCCCCAAAGGCATGGGCATGCAGCATGGGACGGAGCTCCGGACTTGAGTTTCCAGGGGCTCCATCCAACTGCCAAGGGAAGGCCTGGGCTCTGCCACCAAGCTGGCCTGGGCCTCAGGGACAGAGACCCTGGGGAAAGTCTTACTCTAATCCCCTTGAGAGAGAACCTGAGAGTCTTGGCCTCACTGGTCCCACTGACCAAGTTTCCACCCAACCCACACAAGGCTGAAGATCCCCAGGGCTCCCATAGACAACCTACAGCTCTCTTTCCACATTACACCACCCACCCTGAATTTTCCACAGACTCGCTTCGCTGTTCCAAAACACCTCCCCACCAGGTCCTCAGACACCCGCATTTATACACACACACTGCCTGAGGGTAAATTTGAAAGAAGGAAGTTGTACAATTCTTTACCTAATTCGTCAGCTACCCCATCTGTCTGGACACTCATCTTTATCCTTCTCCCTCAAATATCCCACCTTTTAGCTAAACCTGCCAACTCACTATTCCTCAAAGTCACCAAAATTTTTGCTTGTCTCCATTCTTTTGCATATGTTGCTCCCTCTACCTGGGACACTCTTTCTCCTTGCCCATCTGAAAACCTTCCCCTTAAAGTTCAATACCGGTTCATAGTCACTCCAGCAGGGTAATGGCCTTGATCAAACCCTCTTACAACAAGGTTCCTCCTTCTACAGCTGGGCTCCAGGACTCTCTCTCTCTCTTCTGACTGTACACAGTATTGAAGGCCCCAGCGTGTTGGGTGAGAGGTAACAGTCTGCCTGGCTGCCTCACCTTGTCTGCAAAGGCCTCAAGGACAAAGACTCTGGCTTCAAAATCTTTGGGCCCCTGGTGCTGGCCATAGAGCCCAGCTCACAGCAAGTTATGAGAATGAATCAAGGGTTCCATCTGGCTTTCAAAACTTTCCAGGTTCCTCGCTCACTTGCCTCCACCTGCCAGACCCCATGCCAGGCATGTTCACTCACTTGCCTTTGCTGAGAAGCAAAAGGTGGGTTGATATGCTGCTGGACAGAAGAGAGAACTGAAGCTCAGAAGGAAGAAGCAGTGTGCCCCAGTCCTAGAGCTAACAAGTGGCAGAGTTTTGAGCTTGGTCTTCCTGGGGCCAAACTCTCCCACAGCCCCACACCACCTCTGAGGGAGTCAAAGTTCATGAGCTCACGGGCATAAGGTTCAAGTTTTGTTGTAGACAGCACTCCAGTGACCAGGGCCGAGACTTAGGTGAGGTGAGAGAGGTGCAAAATTTAACAAGGCACTTGTTCTCAGGTTCCAGTCCTGCCTTTGCAAACCCTGAGAGTGAGGGTCTCCTTGAATTTTGTGCCCTAGACACCTTGCCTGCCACACCCTAGCCCCCACTGCTGAGGACTCGCATCAGCCATGTAGAGGGAAGGGCTTTGGTTTTGTCAAACGTTTGGATTTTAGGATTGACTGTTGATTTGCTGATTCATGAGAAGGAGCCTTCCAAGCACCAGCTCTGCGCCAGGCACTGGAGGCAGGGGGGAGGAGAGAGTTGAGGGGAAAGAGATGCAGAACATTCCTCGTGTTCAGGAGGTCAGGAGAAGGGAGGGTGCTCGGGGCAGAGGAAATAGCAGATGGAAAGGCATAGTCAGGAATGCACAGGCCTGTTCTAGGAGCCCCATTTTACCAAGGTGGTTATGCGAAAGACTGAGTGGCAGCTTGGCACCTGGAATGTTCCAGCACAAGCTATGGGTATTGCATTTGGGGGACAGCAAAGTCAGTACCTCTGGAACCAAGGGGCTGGGTTTCCCGGATGAGGGCCTCTGGCTCAGGGCAGCGAGTGCCGGCAAGTCATGTCCAAAGCAATACCGTCTTCAAAACTGTCATCCTAACCTCAGCCAGGCCCAGTCCCTGTGAGTCAGACGGGGCCTCAGAGGACATTTGTCCCCTCTAGGATGGGCTCAGCCTGCCCTAGCACTTGCCGGGCAACTTGTCTTGCTGAAATTTCACAGAATATGCAAGGCGGTGGCAGAGTATTCTGGACCAGCACCGCTGCTCATACCACAGCAGGGCAAGACCCCCCTTTGTGGGGCCATGGCTGGGAAAGTCATCAGGCTGGGGGGATTGGCTGCGATTTCCCCCTTAAAGTTCCTCTGCTCCATCCTCTGCTGTGACCCATAAATTCACCAAGATGAAGTCATTCCCCAGTCGGGGCTGTAAAAAGTCAGCCTCATAGCTAGGGAGTTTGCAGCCGAGTTAGATTATAAAATAAAGCCGGGGGTTCTGGAGGAGGAGGGTCAAACCTGCCAAGCCCTGGGGGAGGGGAGATGCTGTTCTCTTCTTTTTAACAAGGGCCAGCAGGTTTTCAACTTTGTAAGACTCCTTACCCCACTCCCCCATGTGTCCCTGACTCCTTTTTGTAAGGAGTCATTCCTGTAACCACCGAGGTGCTTCCTCAGCATCAGAAAATAAAAGTAAAATAGAAATTTCAAAAAGAAGGCTGAAAGTTCTCTTTTTCCTGCTGAGTTTGAAACATGCCTCATTATTCTTAAGTGTTCTGAAATTTGACCAGAACCTGACGGTTAAGAGAATCTCCAGAACCAGCGGCCTTCCCCTCGGAGACTGGAGCAACATGTGGTTCTGGGGAGACTGGCTTGGCCTGGTAGCTAAACGGACCTACCTGCTGAATGACAGTCAGACTCAGCTTTCTCATCTCTATGATGGGCACAGGTGAGTTGTTGGGGCATCACATTACCTAAGGTCTCCTCCAGCTCGAACAGTCCTCAATAGCTTCATTCACCCAAAAACTATTTATCCAGCATCCTCTGCATTTCAGAAATTGGGATGCACCCTGGGATATAGCAGTGAGCTAAGCACATGAGACCTGGTTCCAGCCCTCTTTACCTGGTAAGGATTGAGTGTCTGGTGCGCTCAAAAGTGAGGGTGCTCTCTTGTCCTTGTCACCTGTGATCATGAGAATGACAATGAAGGCGAGAATGGTGATGTCTCACCTGTGCAATGGCCTTACAGCTCAACAAGCACTCCTGTGGCTTCCTTTCACACGGCCTCCAGACATCAGGACAGAGGAATTGAGCTCAGAGAGGACAATGCGGGTTGCAGACACTGACAGTCATTGACTAGACAGAGGCTTTTCACCCGCTCCCCTTCCCTGACCCCAAGCCCAAGTCTCTCTTGCAGTGGGAGGAGACGGGAACGAGCTTCTCAGCGTGTTGAATACCTACTGTGTGCCAGGCACGGTGCTAGGTACTTGTACGTGCATCTGGTCTTTAATAACCTTGGGAAGTGTGTAACAGCCTTGCTTTGCAGATGAGGATCCCCAAGGGCAAACAGCTAGGGAAAGTCAGAGCCATAATTTGAACCCAGATCTATGTTATTCCCAAGACAGGGTTCTTGATTGCATCTGACTTCTGAAATTTTTATAGCGCTGTGAAACATGGAGCTAGAAGGGACTTTGACAGACATCATTGCCTGCAGCCCATGTCTCATGCCTCTCTTCTTCCTCAAGTAGGAAAGATCTCTTTTCTTTTCAGTTTCCCTGGAATTCTTTGAATAATGACCCTTTCGGTTAACTTCAGCAGTGTACAGGTAGGTGTTTAACACTGCTCTCAAAAACACCCCAAAAGCGTTGATTTGTATAGCATTTGCTGATTTCCATGGCGTCATACTCTTACCATAGCCAATTTCAAGCTACCAATGTGAAAGCAGAGTTAGGTAGTATTCCTACCAGCCAGATACAACAGGTGTTATAGAGAAGTATCGTATTCCTACCAGACAGATACAAGGGTGGAGACATGTCCTTGCCTTCTAGATGCCTCACCTGGAGAACCTGGCAGTGCTTTGCATGTGGTAGGAGCTTTCTTATGGCTAGAATGCAGTTCTCACTGAGTGTCCCCAGGTGTCTTAGAAACAAGCTGGGTTTTGGAATTGCCTCAGAAGGTCTTGTATTGGAGCCAGAAGAAGACTGCACCATTAGCCATTGCTGTGTAACACATTACCCCGAACTTGAGTGGCTTGAAACCATAAACATGTACTGTCTCACGGTTTCCGTGGGTCAGGATCCAGGCTTGGCTTAGCCGTCTCCTCTGGCTCAGGACCTCTCACAGGCTGCACTCAGGGTGAGGTGAGGGGCAGTCATTTCAAGGCTTGACCGAGGAGGCTCCTCTTCCAAACGCACTCAAGTGATCGTTGGAAGAGTCTGTCTGCTTGGGGATTGTTGGACTGGAGAGCTCAGTTCCTGACTGGCTGTTGGCTCACGGCTGGCCTCAGTTTCTTGCTGCATGAGTCTCACCATGGGGAGGCCCACAACATGGCAGCTGGCTTCCTTCAGAGGGAGCAAGCGAGAGAGCGAGAGAGGATGCCCAAGATGGAAAACGTAGTCTTTTTATGACTAGTCTTGGATGGGACATCCCTTTACGTCTACCGTATTGTATTCATTAAGACAAATTCTCTGGGCCCTGCCCACACTCCAGGGGAAGGCATCACACAAGGGCATGAATACCATGAGAAGGGATCACTAGGGACCATTTTAGAGGCTACCTACCCCAGAACCTAAGTGATGACAATAGTAACTACTCACATTGATTGAGCGCTTCCTGTGCTCTGGGAACTGTTTTCAGTACTTTCCATATAAAGTCTTATTTGGTCCTCATACAACCCAGGAGGTTGGTTCTGTGAACCTCATTTTATAGATGAAGAAACTGAGACTTCAAGAGGTTATGCAATTAGCTGCAAACCACCCAACTAGGAAGCCAAAAGAGCTGTGGAGTTGGCAGTCTGCCTCCTCCAGAGCCCACACTCCGGGACCTGGACTACCCCTGCTGAGAGATCATTAGCAACTCAGGCATGCTTCCCTTTTTGTGGATGAAAGTCTGAGACCCAGAGAGCTTAAGTAACTGTCTGAGGTCACACAGCAAGTTAGAAGTAGGGGTAAAATTCAAGTGTTAGTGTCTCCTGGGTGTCCTGGTTTCTGAAGGAAGACTAAAAAGGTGGGCAACAAATCCATAAAGTAGTATTAGACTGTCCCCTCTCCCTTTCCGCTCTCTAGAAGTTCCAGGGTGAGTGATACTTGGCCCGACTTTGACCATCAGCCGCAATCAAGCTTTCCTTCACCCTACGTGAAGGTGATGGCCCTCAGTTGTCCCTATAGCTAATCCATATCCCTTTTCTAGGATACTTAAGCTTGTCTTAGCGGGGGAAAAAACAAACAAACCAGGCCTTTCCCAGACATCAGAGTAATGGACTGGCTTTAAGTTCTCCTGGGGGCTTAATAAAAGGTGATGGTTTGGTAAGGTTTCTGTGGTAGGCCCTTCTGTTAATACTTATCTAGCTAATGTGTCTTCCAAATGGCCAAAGCACAGCATTCAGGACATTGAGGAGATTTTGTGATGTTGCTCTACATATGGTATTTCTGCAATGGATTTCTTTTTCTTTCCACTTGCATAAAGTATTTTATGATGAAGGTGGTGATGCCAAGGGAATAGAGGCAAGAGGAAAGGTTAGGATTTCACAGGACCCAGCCTGAGACATTTTTGGAGCCCAGAGGGAGCCAGGCCTCACATTCTTGAACACAAGGGGAAATAGGAGGTTTGGAAGTTTAGTGAGACGGAGAGGCCTGTGGCTGACAAACACCAGCTGTGCTGAGTGCGTATCACATCGGGGCCTGGCAGACATCTTCTCCTTCAAAACACACAGGCCATTAGCAGGCTCACCCCGAAAGGATATACTAGGAGTGGATGCATGAAATTCCTGCTGATGCGCGGGAATCCCCAGACTGAAGCAGCCCTCCCTGCCCTTGTCAGACCGGGAGAGAACTGCACTGAGGGGCAATCTGAGCACCAGGAAGAAGTTCCATCTTACAAATACCAGGTACCAGATCTAGGCTCTACTTTTAACAAATATACTCATTCCATGTAGCTGAATGTTTGCTTTGTGCCAGGAATAGTGCTAGTGCTGTAGACACAGGATGAATAAAAGAGTCAGTGCTGTAAGAGAACTCCCAGCCTAATGGAAGATGCAGATGGCACCTAAAGCAACGGCAAATGTACAATGTGATAAGTGTGTAGACAGAATGCAGCCAAGAGTGGGATGGAAGCATGGAGGGAGGACACAGAATTAATCTCAGAAATGGAGAAGGCTTTTGGAGGATCAAGCGTGAGCTGCATCTTGTAGGATGAGTGAGGGTAAGAGAGAGGTGGGCATGCAAAGTCACAGAAGATGTTTCTTTGTGGGCATGTAGGAGGCTTTCTCTGAGATATATGCCTGGGAGCAGAATTGCAGGGCAATAGGGTACAAATACCTTAATTTCACTAAATGTGTCTGTATGACTCTCCCAAACAACCACAACATAATTCCTATAGCTGCACACGACGGGGTGTATTTCCCCACCTCCTCACCAAGAGCTGATGTTTTCTAACTTTCTACTGTTTGCCAGTCAGGTAGGGTACAAAGTGGTACCTCACCTAAAGTGCATTTCAGTGCTTTCTTGACAGTTTGACCACCTCTTCAGAAAATTATTAGCATTTGGGGTTCTCCTTTGAATTGTCTGTTCATATCCTTCGATCATTTTTCTGTTTGTTTTTCTTTTTCTTGCTGATTTGCAGAAATTACTTGGACAATCTACTAACTACTCATTTGCTAGTTTTAGACTTTCCCAAGGTCTTCTCCCAAATTGTCATGCATCTGTTAAGGTTTTTAATGGTGCACTTTAATGAGCACAATTCTGATATAAATCCATTTGTTTTTTCCCTTACAGTTTGTGCTTTAGGGGTCTTAATTAAGAAATAATTCATGACTCCAAAGTTAAAAAAAATTAGTTTTTTTTTATTATTTAATTTTTATTTTTTATTATTTAATTATTTTATTTTTTTATTTAAAAGTTTTTTTATATTAGTTCTTGGTCTTAATTTTCATACCTGGGTCTTTAAACCATTGTAATTTATTTTTTGTAGAGAGAATGAGATAAGGATTCAACTTTATTTTTCTCTGCACAGGATGTTACTATTGCTAACATAACTTACTACATAATTCATCCTGTCTCCTCATGATGTGAAGCTGAGTCTGCCACGTACCTGTTGGGAGACAATCCTTCATGTGGCTCTTGCATTTCTGCACATCTTGTGATCAGAGGCTGTGATAGATTTTGTTTTCAATTAATTTTTTGAGGATGTTTATATAGCAAACAACCTTAGAAATAGAGACAATGTCTCCATGCAGAGCAAAGAGCAGATTTGTTTACTGCCCAGTATAACAAAGAGACCATCTCCCTCTGGGGCAAAGGACAAGAAGGCTTATTGATCCTTATGAAGATTTGGGTTTCTTAAGCTAGGAGTTCCTCTCTTGTTACTTAACCCACCGTGTGTGCAGGCATCTCCTAGACCCCTTCCTGTTGGTCTATAGGAATTGGGACTCTGGGAACCAACAGAAATGCTGATACTCTGGCTACTACTATTGGTGTGAGCAGTAAAGTGCCCTTTGTCTCTGATCCAGAGATCTCATGCAGTTTGCCAACAACTATGAAATTGTGGCCAGCTAACTTGTTAGCTTGCAGGTAGCATAAAATCTTAGACTCTGAACAGTCCTTGACAATACCAAGTTCTCATCTGTACTTGGGATTCTGTATACTTTTTTATTATCACATTTGTCTTTTTTTTTTCTTTTACACCAGTACCACCTATTTTAACTACCATGACTTTGTAATAAGCCTTGATGTCTGGTAAGCCAAGCTCCCAACTTCGGTCTCTGTCAATATTGACTTAATTATTTGTTAAGATTCATTCTCTTATATAATTTTTGCAATCAGTTTAAATTGTCTGTAAAATCTTGTTGGGGTTTTGATTGGAATTATTTTGAATTGTGCAGATTAATTTGGGGGAGAACTGACATCTTTATAAATGTTAAGTTGCCTCATTGGTGAACATGGAGTATATTTCATTTCCTCAAGTTTAAATTTTCTCCATAAATGTTTTCTACATTGTTTAGTAGGTCGATTACTACTTTGTAGTTCTCATTGCTATTGTAAATTATATCTTTTTAAAATTACATTTTCTTGTATTTAATGGAAGTAGAAGAACATTATTACTTTTCATGTACTGATCTTGTACATAGTAAAGTTGTTGATTTTTCCTTTTAGTTCTTAGAGTTTGCAGATTGGGGTTTTCTATACAAATTATCATATCATCTATAAATGATGGAGAAGAGGTGTCTTCCTTTTCCCTCTGTTTACCACTGTTTTTCTTTTCTTTCTGTGTTAACGAGAACCTCTAGAATCCTGTGGCACAGTATTGACAGCTGCTCTGCTTGTTATATTCCTGATCTGAAAGGAAATTTCTCCTAAGTATGATGTTTTCTCTACATGTTTGCTATATAGCCTTTGTCAAATTAAGGATGTTCTCATCTATTCACTTTTGTAAAGTACTTTTTAAAAAATATAAGTTAGTATTGAACTTCATAATTCAGCACTGACCATGTTGATGGTTTTCCCCCTTTTTATCACTAATAGGCTGAATCACATGAATAGGTAATCCTTGCAATTCTGGGATAAATCCTACTTAACCATGATGCATTTTGAAAAATATACCATTATATTCAGTTGTCTAATCATATGTTTAGGAGTTTTGCATCCATGTGGACCATTGTGCAGATTTTAGTGTTCACTCTGTGTGAAATGGACAGTCACCAAAGGCTTTCCAGTGGAGGAATGACAAGATCTGATTAACATTTTTGGAGAGGATCATTCTGGCTGCAGTTTTGAAACTAGAGGATAGCACACATGGATGGAAGCAGGGAGAAAAGTTAATTAGCCTATTATTTTTTCAAATCCAGATACAAAATCATGGTTTGGAGCATGGTGGCAACACTCAGAAGGATGGGGAGGCTGGATGCTGCTCTGTTTTGAAGGTCAGGCCAGCAGGGTGTTCTGCTAGATTGAATGTTGCATATAAGAGAAAAAACAAGTCAGGTTTTTAACTTGAGCCAGTTGAAGAACGGAGTCGCCACTGAACATGATGAAGAATGCTGCAAGTGTAGCAGATTGTGGGATAAAAAGGTGACGGGTGGTTACTGAAATGAGGAGTTTACTTTGGGCCACGGTAATCATACTGGAGAGCTAAGGAACACACTGCAAAGCTTAGAGGATCTGTCTGCAGGTTAAGCTCCCATAAACACTGCCTGGAACTTTGCTCCAGAAATTGTTTGATGAGGGACCCGCCATGCTGCTGATGCCCCGTCATCATTGCATGCTAGGTAAAACAGGATTTCAGATTCACCACGATCATAATTGCTATCAGCACTATGCCACTTCCATACCTAAATGCAGCTGTGGAATCACTGCTGCTCTGAGGACCTGTTAAGGCCTCTTAGCTTTCACCTGCACCACCAAACACAGACTCTGTGCTGAGTTTTTTCCTCCAGTTCCTCACCCTAAATCCAACTCTCCAGCAGGTACATCTGACTAGTGGGGTCACATGCTTGTGCTAGCTGCAAAGGAGGCTGGGTAAGTAAGTGTTCTGACTTCTGTTTTGGGAAGACAGAACTCATAAAGCAATACACTTATGAAACACAACAAGGGTGTTCACAAGACTCTAGGCAGTTAGAAAACAGGAGAAGTAGCTATCAGAGTTCTTGGATCACCTTTAATGCCCCAGTTTTGCTGCTTTCATCTCTTGTGGTTTCTTTTGCTCCAATTACTTTTTTTATTCATCCGTATTTTGTATGTGTCCATGGACTGTCCCTTTTTATGCTGAGTATTATCCCATTGTATGAATGTACCACAATTGTTTCTTTCTTTCTTTTTTTTTTGAGGTTGATGGACACTTGGGCTTTCCAGTTTGGGGCTATTATGAATAAAGTTTCTTTGAACTAGAAATTTGTACTAGAATTTGTGTAGACATGTATTTATTTTTCTTAGGTAAATGCCTAAGAGTGGAAATGCTGGGTTATCAGATAGGTGTATGTTTAGTTTTATGAGAAAGTGCCGAGAAAAGCTAGTTGTACCATTTTATACTCCCACCAGGCGAGCATGATAGTCCCAGTTGCTCCACCTCAAACATTTCCTCTTCCCAGGATTCAAGCCCAGGTCTGTACCACTCCAGAATATGTTTGTGGGTGCTCTTCCTGCATTTTGGCATCGGGATCTGCATGTTCTTTGCTATAAGGACAACTCTCATGTCTCCACAAGGGAGAGCGTACTGTAATGCTTATTCTCGGGCTGACCTTGGTCAAGTCCCTTCCCTGCCCTGGACAGCAGGTGCCTTTGTGATGACAAGAAGCTCTGAGAAGATGATTGTTTAGCTTCCTCCCAGCGGTGACATTTTCCCATCAGCCTGTCTAATCTATGTTGGGTCTTGGTTTCCTTTTCCATCTGTCACTTGACACCATGCAATTGATTACATTTCTTTAACTGCCTTGGAAAACAGCTTGTATTTTTCAAAAAAAGGCTTTAAATAAAATAAAGCTTCATTTTGCTGAAAAAATCGAGAAAAGTGGAAGGGAATATGGCAGTTGCCATACACCTACTATGTGTCACACCTTTACGAACCCAGTCTCCATTTAATTGTTGAGCACACCCTTTAGTGCAGTTCTTCTGAGTGACATTGTCACCTAAGTGCCTCTTTTCCCTCCACCTCCACTGCCCTTCCTGGAGCCAGCCCGGTGGCTTGTTCCTTGCCTCATTCCTGGGAGCCCCAGGCCAGCCTATTTGAGACTGCTGCTCACCCTGCTCTCACCAGCGAGCTCGCTGCTTCCTCTCCTGCTTCACTTTCCCCCACATTACCACCATCTAACTAACATTTATTTTTCTTATATACCTTTTCCTTCTCTCCCCCACCCCCAACTAGAACTGAAACTCCATGAGGTCAAGAATGTTTGTCCCTTTGGTTCACAGCTGTATCTCATATATATACTAGGCACTAAGGAAGCAATCAATTGATACTGAATGCATGAATGAATAAATAAATGAATGCAAAGAAGAAACAGAAGTTCTGAGAGTGATTATCTTATCCTTGATCCTGGTGGTGAGTCACACGCCTGGGAACACAAAGGTGAACGAGGCCTGGTCACTGCTCATCTAAGCTGATAGCACAGTCTGGTGGGCAAGGCAGATGGGCAGTGACAAGCTGTGATGAGATCTCAAGACCTTGACCCCAGGCGTCTGGTCTTTCTCTGATCCAAGCCATGCCAGCACCCTGAATTATTTCAGTTTCCATGGGAATTCATGACCACAGGATCACTGTTTAAAGTACAAATCACAGCACACTACCCCTATTTAGAATGTTTCTCTGACACACAGTGCTTTTCATATGCCACCCCAAATACTCCACACTTCCTACAGTGTCCTGCGTCCATGGACTGGTCATGCCTCGACTCCAGCCTTGACAAGAGACTCTCCCTCCTCCCATCTGTGCTCTAGTGAGTGAACAAGCCAACTGAAGCCCCTCGACTTGCCTTCTGCCGTGAGTACCTTCCCTACCTCTTCACTTCGCTGGTCTCTGTGCATCCTCCGGATCTCAGCTTAAAGTCACTTCCTCAGTGAAGCCATGCCTCAGGTATGTCTCCTTCTGGGAGGTGTCTCCCCCTCCCCTGTCTAAAGAAGCCCTCCCTTCATCCTCAGTCCCTGAATCCTGCCTTATGTTCGATACCTGGCCAAACAGTATAAGTAATTATTTATTAGCTTTCTACCCCACCAGAAGATAGGGACCTGTCCCCTGCTGTAATCTTAGGGCTAGAACAGAGTTTGTATGTCATTGGCCCTCAATAAACACACACATGAAAAAAATTAATGAATTCCTTTGGCTAGCTTGGGTCCCTATTATGTATTCTTAGAGTACTAGGAAGCTGTCTTTTGATGTGTTTTTATCCTTAAAGATTATTTACGATTATCTGTTTAAACTATCTTTTCTGCAGAATTCCAATTTCACCAGGGACAAGAACTGTCCTGTCTATTTGCAGGGGCTAGCACTGTCTGCCATGTAGTGGACCCTTAACAAGCCCACGCTGAGTCAATGAATGAGGTAGCGATGAGCACACCAAGGGCATCAGGCCCCCGTGTGCCACTCAAGATTCTCTGACTCTGCCAGTGTTAAGGCTGGGGTGTGGTTTCCATCGAGCTACAGTGTCTACTTCTCAACTGGTCAAAACTTGGAGTAAAGGGGCTGGCCCCGAGGCCGAGTTGTTCAGTTTGCACGCTCCGCTGCAGGAGGCCCAGTGTTTCATTGGTTCGAATCCTGGAAAAAAAAATAAAATAAAATCTTTAAAAAAAAAAAAAACTTGGAGTAAAGATGTAAATGATTAATTAGCATCCTCAAATCCCAAAAGTGCTATAAACAAGGTATACATAAAGTACTAGAGCAATATCCAGGCCACATGATACCCTAGCATAGAGAGTTGGGGGTGGTCAGGGAAACCCAGAGAGAAGAGAGGATATCTAAGGTGGCTTTGAGGGAGAAGGAGGAGAATGCTCAGGGAGAAGTCAGAGCAGGATATCACAGGCAAAGGGTCCACACAGGCACTCTCATGTGGCCATGCAGTCCCTTGTGTTGGCCATGTAGCTGCTTAAGGGGTGATGCCAGGATGGAGGCCCAGGTCTCCTGTCCCTGCAGAAGATCCTGAGCTCATTCATCTCCCTCCCAATTCACTTGGATTCTCTGGGTATGGATTAGTTCAGAATACTTCAGGCTCCAAGTAATGGAAAGTCTAACTTGTAGTCACTTCAACAGAAAAGATTTTTCTTTTCTCATATGACATCTGGAGAAAAATGAGTGCTGGTGTTTCAGTGCTTCAACAACACCAGGGCTAACATCTCTGGGAGTCTTTTTGTTGATCCCTAATACTTGTTGCCCCTGATCACAGGATGGCTGCTGCAACTCCAGGCATCATATCTGCAGTCCAGGCTGGAAAAAGAGAATCAGTATAACCTGCCTCTTCTCTCAATTTTTATCATGAAAGCAAAAGCTGTCCCAGAGACTTTCAGCTCCTTAGCCAGAGCTTGGTCCCAAGGACATCCATCACTGCTACAGAAGAGGATGGGAAGTGGGTGTGAGTATTTAGCTGGACACATTACTGCTGCTGAACAAAATCAAGGTCCTACTGGCAGAGAAGAGGAGAGAGTGTCCACCTTAGAGTCTGAATCCCAATCATGTAATAAAGGTGAACCCAATGATATCAAGGGTGGCCCCTTCCAGGGACCACCTCCCTAACAGCCACCTGCTCTATCACATCCAAACTCTGCTTTCTTGGCAACACAAAAGCAGACTTGCAGGTGGGCTCTGGACCTTGAGAATTCCCCCAGCCACTGCCTGGATTAATTCTCCTTGAGGCAGCTCTGGGCCCAGGCCAGGACTTTGCATGCACCTGGAGTTCTCCTGGCAGTGCTGGCCATTGTACAGGTCACACTGCAGTGCTGGTGCCAGGGCTGGACTCAGAGGCCCCAGATGACCAGCCCTTCTTGCCTGACCTCACTCTCCCAGGCCCTTACATATGTGGCCCCATTGTGGGGGGGTTGGAGGGGATGAGATGAGCATCAACACTCTAGATTTGAGACTCAGTTGACAAGTGCAGAAAGGGCCACCTGACCCCAACCACTAAGGCCCCAGCCCTACCCACTACTCCATCCGCCTCCATTCAGAGCTGAATCTGTGATGAACAGGGAAATGCAGTTAGGGCCTGGAAAGAATCCTTTGCTCTGACCTCACTCTTCCCCTGACAGCCTCAGACATGTCTCTTCCCATCACCGGTCCTCAGTTTCCTCACCTCTAAAATTGGGAATTACACTATTCCTTTGATATCCTGAAAAGATTCATGCTAGAGTAGACTGAACCCCAATTACAATCCTATATAATTGTCTCTGTGTTTTCTCCCTCTCTCTCTAGCTATATGATCATGGACCAGTCATTTTCATCTTCTCTGTGTCTCATGTTGCTCGTTTGTAAAATTGGAGGGTGACAGCCAAGAAATCCTGCCTCAGCACCAAGGTGGGCTGCCCTGGGAGCACAAGGTATGGTGTGCAAAGGACACAGAGATGAGAGGAAGGTGCAGCCCCAAGGTGTTTGTCTGGGCTAAGGCTGAGTGCATAGGAACTCCATCTGCCCAGGGCAGTGGCCCAGAGAGCAGGCTGCTGGCACATGACTGGGAGACATGCTGGGCCTGCCACACACACTGCCCATCTGCTCCTGGCAGGTCAAAGTTCTGGTGAAGGGTCCCGTGAGGCCAGCCTCCCTACACACAAAGGCTGCTGCTCAGCCAGGCCTCTCCCTGGCCCCAGGACCACCCCAGGGGCTCTGCAGGGCCAGGGCTGATGGCACAGACAGGGGACAGAAAAGATGGGGAGAAGATCCCAGAGCCCTGAGCTCCTGTGGTCAATTAAGCCATCTGCCAGCCATGGGGACCAGCCCACCCAAGAGGGAAGTGCACTGTGTTCCTGGTGTACAGGAAGTGAGTCGCCCGGGGCCATCTGGGATGTGTTTTCAAGGAAATCTTGAAAACTGCAGCTCCAGCCAGAGGTAAACAGGATTTCATTAAATCATGCCTGGCCCAAGGAACAGAGAGAGGGTCTAATTTCACCAAAGCAGCTATGTTCTCCGTGTAAGGCTCCTGCCGGCCATTTTGGGAAAAGACACCCCTCCTCAGAGAAGACAAACAGACATGTCTGTGTCTGGTCTCCTCACTAAGCCCTCAGGCGCCCTGTTGCGCTCAGGAGTGTGCGTGGGTGTGGGTGGGTGTTGGCGTGCCTGCCTGCCTAACCTGACACCCACCCATTTGTCCAGATCACCTGTGTCCAGACCTGTCCAAGCACCTGTGACGGCTGCTGAGTGAAGTGTTGTCATTGGCTGGACTGGGTTAATCTCAGGATACCTCTCTGGGGTAGATATTATCATCCATTTTTTGCTTTTTAAAAATAAGGAAAAGATAACTTTGGGAGATTCAATACTTTATCTAGTGTCGTGTGGCCAGGAGGAGGTAGCCCTGAGATTGAAATCCAGGTCTCGTCGCCCAGTGTCTAGTCCACAGGTCAGCCCTCAGGATGTGAGCCTCCAGGCTGCTCCTCCAAATTCTCTCTATCTGCTTGAGACGAGCATTCACGGTCTGACTCTACCTGGCTCTCGTGATGGCCCTGGGAGGTCACCAGTGCCAGGACTGTGTCCATTCTGCAGATGGTAGAAATGGGTCAGTGAGGCTGGTTGCTAGCCCAGGGTCACTTCACCAGTTTGGGACCAGTCTGGTTGCAGATCTTAGAACTCTTCCTTCTCCTCAACTGTGTCGGACAGAGAGCCACACACTTGCCAGGGGAAAGTTCCAACTAATTTTCTAAGCATTAATTCCTACATAAAGCCCTCATTTCCAGGCTTGTGGGCAAACACTTGGAACATGGTCTCTCCCCCAGCTCTTCCCTTTGTAGCTGGGCCCCTAGGCCCTCCAGGTGGGCTTCAAAAAAAAGTTTCATGTTTCAGGCGGTGAGGTCCCACTGGGTCCATGGAGCTGTGGACATGGGTCAGCACCTGAGCATATAGCCAGCGGGTCCTCACTAGCAGCCTGATCCTAAGTAATTCTCCACCCCACCTGTGGGCAGCGCCTGGACCTGCACCTGGCATTTCTTCTCCAAGGTTCTGTGTGCTGGCTGAGTGAAGCAGGAGGTAGCACAGGGCTGCCACAAACCCCACAGAAGCCAGAAGTCTGTGGAATGGGCACCCCCTCCCAGCCAGAAAGAGAGACACTCTTTCAGTGCTCCCCTGGGCTGGCACATTTTGTGACATGCATTACCTTGCTGACCCTCAAATAACCTGATGACAAAGATGCTATTCTCCCTCTTTCACAGAGAGAGAACCTGGTTGAGAGAGGTTACGCAGCTTGCTCAGGGTCACACAGCTGGGAAGGAGCACAGCTAGCCTTTGAACTTAGGGCTTGACACTAGCAGCCATGAGTGCTCCTCTGCCCTGGTGAACCTCAGAGCAAGGGAGGGATCCCAGGAGCCATCTCTTCGCCCCCAGGAATTCAGCTCTGGAAGACAGTGGGTGCAGGTGCTGAGGCCCACCCTCTTCTATTGAGGATGGGAGAACCAGAGCCCAGGGATGCGGAGGACTGGTCAATGTCACAGCGAAGTTGGCTCTGCCAAACACCTTCTCTAAGAGCCCACTGGAAGCTGAGTCCTCTCCAAGGCACAGCTGAGGGAGACTGTGGACAGCAAGAAGCCTGTGCCCTGCCCTCCAGGGTTCCAGAAGGAGCATATTCACAGAAGAGCATGGGTGGGTTCTGTGCCTGGGGCCATGCTGGCCCACTCCTGCCTGGTGCATCTACCTAACCTTGCCCATGAGTTCCCTTCCAGCTACATTTCAAAGCTCCCTGAACCTTTCGTCCCTGTCCTTCCAGTGATGTACAGTCTGGTCCTCACTCCCTCTTCTGTTTTACGTGCTATGAAGAGAGAGGCAGTTTAAGAAGTCACAGGGGAGGCAAGTTAGCCGATAATTGAAGAGGCATCTGACTTCAAATGCTGAGAGCTGGCCCCAGCTCTGCCACTTATGTGATGATGAGCCTCTCCCAGCTAACTCGTTGCCCCCCAGGCCCCTTCCTCAGCCTCCCCAGGCATGCATGGACTCAGCCAGGACAGGAGCGTTGAGCTCCGGCCTCAAAGCTCTGTGTGGAAGTCTGAGCATCTTAGGGGCCCTTGTGTCATGTTATTCTTCTGCTAAATACCACCCGAGACTCCTCAAGCTCTAGGAGAAAGCACTTAAAGCCTCAAGCAAACTTCCAGCCTCATTTCTCATGGATTCCCTCCCACTACATGGACAGCTAGGTGGGTTGTTCTTTTTCCAACATGTGAATCTCTGAAGAGGAAAAGTTCAACCCAAAGCATCATGAACAGTGGCTGCTCCTAAGGGGTGTGAGTGTGTATGAGCGTGTGTGCAAATGTGAGATCTTGAAAATGGCTGGAGGTGACCAAAGGTAGCTGGTAGTTACTCAGGAACACAGGAAGAACATGGGAAAAGCCGTCATCTCCAGGGTGACTCATGCATTCACTTACGTCTTCACTGAGCTCCTTCCTTGTTCCACACAGGGCCAGCAGCTGGGCTAAATGGTGAGCAAAGCAGAAACATCCTTGCCTTCTCAGTTCCTGCAGCCTGGTAGAGAGGCAGACAATGCCTACATACATGAATAGGTAATTACATGCTGAGCAAAGGCTAGAAAGGAAAATACAGGTTAGGGCCTGGGCCTTGCTTGCTCAGCAAAAGCCCCCAAGCCCATTGCAACCACATGACTTTCTGGCCCCCTTCTGGGCAGGACACCCAGCCGCTAGGATCTTCAACAATCCAGGGCCTAGCCAGCCCGGATCTTACCTTCTCTCTCTTAAAGAACATCACATCTTAAAGGGGCATAGAGCCCCTCCATGTGAGCTATTGTGCCTAGGAACGCTGGTTGTAGCAGGGACAGCCTCTTGGCAGGCATATAGCCTTTGTGTCCCCCGCCTATATAAGAGATCCCCTCCCTGCACACAGTTGTGGGCGCATGTTGCTGTCCAGCCGGCCACCACCCCACCTCGCTGTGAGCAACTCCCAGTGAACCTCTATGTCTCGTTCACTGACTCCAGTTCTTTTCTTTTCTCTCTCCGCAACCTATCCCGCACTGCTCACCCAGCTGGGCATGTGGCCAGACAACAGGCTAATGTGAGCCGTATGTGAAGGAAAAGTTGAACTAATCTGGAGAAGAGAATTCCATGAGAAAGTGATCTCTGAACTAAAATCTGAAGGATGAGTAGAGAAAGTTAACAGGGGAAAGAGGAGAAGGGGAGTAAGAATTTTCTTGGCAGAGGACATGGCTTGTGCAAAGGCCCTGTGGCAGGGAGGAACATGGCACAATTGATGGGCTTAAAAAAGGCCCAGGTCACTAAGCTCAATGAGTAAGAGAAAGAGTAGGGCAGCTGAGCATGGAAAGGCAGGTGGAGCAAACTATGGAGGACACTGTGGGTCAGGTTAGGGACTTGTCCTTCCTCATAGCTCAACGGAAACCATCAAATAGTTTGAAGCAGGGAGTAACATCCTCAGATTTGTGTCTTAGGAATGTCACTCTGACAGCTTTGGTGGATGAGGGGTGGAGAGCGGAGACAAACAGACGAATAAAGACCACATCTGTTTGGGAGGACTTTGCATCATCCATGCAGAAAAGAGATGGCCGTCGCTTGGTCAAGAGTGATGATGAGAGAGTTGGAGAGAAATGGGTGAGTTCAAGAGATGCTTAAGAGTTCAAATCAACATGACCCAATAAATTTTATTAGGAGGGGTAGGGTCATAGGAAATATCCAGGCTGAATGGGCAGCAGTTAATGGAAATAAGAAACAGTGGACATGGTCACTCTTGGCTTATTTTTCTAAATGCAGATGCTGACTCTTGGGAGATTATAGGAGGACAAAAGTGCATGTCTAGCTGAGGAAGAGATGAGACCAGAATAATATTCAGGTGTGGGCCAGAGTTGGCAACTGGGGCAAAGAGGGGCTGAAGAGTCAGAAAAGCTGTAGCCATTCCGGTCCACGTCCCTTCTTTCTTCCTGCCTGGTCCGGGCATGTGTGATGATGCCCACAGGGAGGGGAAGAGGCTGACTGCACACTCTTTGGTCTCAGGTGGGGCATAGTCCCCCTTCCCTCCCTTCATCAGTGCCTTCTTGCTTCCCCCTGTACTGCTCAGCCTGTGGGCCAGTCCTATGGGGGTGCCTCCCCTGCTCCCACTCTGCACTCCCCTGCCGTGGCAGCTTACTAGTCATGTTGGCCGTCCCACTTAATCCTCCCAGCAGCTCTTTGAGGAATGTACTAGTAGGATGTATACCCATTTGGCCGATGAGGAAAATTGAAGCTCAGAGCAGTGACTTAATTTGCTCGAGGTCGTGCCACTGGCAAGGGCAGATAGGAGCTGGAGCTCGGTCCTATCTGAGTCCACAGGCCAGGCTTAACCTCTAATCTCTACCGGCTTCTCCCCGCTGGTTCCTCAGCCCCACAGCCAGGCCGGGCCCCAGCTAAGGGCGTGAAACCGAACCCCACGTGCCCACCTTTCCCAGACTCCTTCCCTGTGACTGAGGGCTCCTGGCACCTCTCACCACTCCTGGTAGGGTGGTGGTGTCCAGCATGAGAAATAGCTGCTGTAAACCAGGATCCAACTTTAACTCATCAACTCTAAGTTACTCTTAGGAATCTGAACAAAATGTCACCCTAATTTATTCTCTTCATGCCCCATGTCCCTCTAAGAGTCCTAAACAGTGAGACACCCATGGGGCGGTAGACACCATGCACCACACAAAAGCCTCCTTGTTATCTCAGCCAGCCCCCCAAGTCACAGCACCTCTGGAGTCCCCAAAGTTAGGTCCCAGCAAAGTCCATTCCCAGAGCCCTACCAATCCATGAGCCATGAGGACCTCATCCCCCAGCCTCCTATCCAGACCTCCTGGAGCCCCAAGCGCGCCCTACCATGACCTCCGGTGTCGGTTTGGACCGGGCACTTTCCCTCTCTCAAGTTCCCATACTGGAGAAATCATGAATTTGGACTAGAGAAATTCTAAGGTCCCTTCTAGCTCTAAAATCCTATGTTCTGTCTAGAAAATGACCAAAAAATGGCATATCCCATTCCAAATAAATAAGGAAGGCTATGAACACAATCTACCCTCCTCATCACACGTTTTTGATGAATTCCTTGATGGAAATTTCACAGGGAGAGAGCCTTGCCTGTTTGGGTTACTGCTCTATCCGCAGAGCCCAGGCCGGAGCCTAAGACACAGTTGGGGCTCAGTAACTGTTTAGTGACTGACTGGCTGTGTTCATTTCCTAGGGCTACTATAACAGAGTCCCACAAACTGGCTGGCTTAGAACAATGGATATCCATCTGCTACAGATCTGGAGGCGAGAAGTCCATAACTAAGGTGTCCTGAGGGCATGCTCCCTCTAAAGCCTGTGGGGCAGGATGCTCCCTCGACTCTTGCAGCTTGCGCTGCTGGTGGCTGTCCATCCTTGCTGTTCACGCCGAGGATCTCTGTCTCTGCTGTCATGTGATCATCTTCTCCCTGTGTCTCTGTTTTCTCCCTTCTTATAAGGACACCAGTTACGCTGGATTTAGGCCCACTCTAAGGACATTATCTTAACTTGATTACATCTGCAAAGACCCTACTTCCAAATAAGGTCACATTCACAGACATGGGGCTTAGGACTCCGTCATATCTTTTTGGGGACATGATTCAACCCATAACACTGAATAAATTCCCCAAATGTCCTGGGATATTCCATTCCTGACTTCTGTTTCGGAAGGGCTCCTGCTGGAGTGGGCTCAGTGCCACTTCCCGGCAGAGCCGTGTTTCCTTTTCAGGAGCCAACACAGCCTGATGGTGGTGATGGTGGGGGTGGGGGCCTCTTCTATTTCTAGATTGCTAAGGCTGGAAGGGACTTGGGGCCCATCTGGGCCACCTCCTCATGTGCCAGGAGAGGAAAACAGAACTAGAGGAGGGGAGGGGCTGGCTCCTGGGCCCAGAGGAAGCAGTTAAGCCTGCCCCATTTCACCTTGGTCACCATTTACATTCTGCCTGGATTCTGGATTATTTTCTGGATTCTAGAAAGGACTTAAATGAGGCTGACAGGGAGCTTGTATCATTGCCTGAATTTGAAGCCATGAATCATGCTGTGTCTGTGGGAGCTTGTGAAGGAGAAGCTAGAACATATTTGTTCAAATTAAATAATTCTTGATCCAATGTGGCGACTATCAGCCAGCCTTCTGTGCTGAGGGCAGGGGCTTCTGGCATGAGAAGAGAGAAGCCTAGGAGAAGAGACAGCAGATGCTGTAGAGGGGGCTCCAGGTTGACTCCGGGCCCTGGGCTCAGCATGTCTGGGTATGGTAGATGGGTCCACCAGAAGTTTATTAGGATGCTGAGCGCATTGGTTTTCCACTGCTGTCAGAAAATTACCACAAGCTCAGGGCGTCATTGAATCTGTCAAAAACCAGTTAGTCATATTTGTGTCTGTTTCCAGGTTATTTATTCTGTTTTATTGATGTATGTGTCTATCTCTTACCAGTGCCCTGCAGTTTGATTACTGGAGCGTTATAGTAAGTCTTAAAATCAGGTAGTGTCAATCTTCCAAATTTGTTTATTTTTCAAAATTGTTGTGGCTATTCTAGTTCTGGTTCCTTTTCCTATAAATTTTAGAATCAGCTTATCTGTATCACAAAAAATTCTGCTGAAGTTTTGACTGGAAATTCTTTAAATCTATGGAACAAATTTGGGGAGAATTGACATCTTAGCTATGTTGAGTCTTGCAATCCAGGAACACAATATGTCTCTCCGTTTATTTAGTTGTTACTGCTTTCAGCAGTGTTTTACAGTTTTTATCATGTGAGTCCTGAACATGTATTCTTAGATTTATTGCTAAGTATTTAATTTTGGGAAACTTTTTATAAATGGCATTGGTTTTTAAAATTCTAGTTTCCAATTATTTATTGCCAGCATATAAAAATATGATTGATTTTTTCATGTTGACTTTATATCCCACAACCTTGCTAAACTCAATATTAAGATGATTATTTTGGTAGGTTCTTTGCGATTTTCTACAGTCATGTCTGTGAATAGGGATAGTTTTATTTCTTCCTTTACAAGCTGTATGCTTTTTCTTTCTTCTCCTTGCCTTATTGCACTGTGACTTCCAGTATGATGCTAAATAACAGCAGCGAGAGCAGATGACTTTGCCTTGTTCTCCTTGTGGGGAAGCATTCAGTCCTTCATTATGGAGTCTGATGACAGTTATGGAATTTTTATAAACAATCAAGTTAAGGAAGTTCTCTTCTGGTCATAGTTTGCTGAAAGTTTTTATCACAAATGTATGTTGAATTTTGTTAAATTTTTTTCTGCATCAATTGGTATGACTGTGTGGCTTTTATTATTTAATCTATTAATATGATAGCTTGTATTGATTAATTTTCAAATATTGACCCAGTCTTGCGTTCCTGAGATGAACCCCGTTTGGTTGAGGTGTATTACTCTTTTTACATGTTGCTGGATTTGATTTGCTGACATTTTGTTGAGTACATTTGCATGTTCCTGAGGGAATTTGTCTATAGCTTTCTCTTCATGCACTGTTTTTTTATGGTTTTGATTTCAGAGTAATGGTGGCCTTATAAAATGAGTCGTGAAGTGTTCCTTCTATTTTCTGGAAATGATTTTGTAGAATTGGTGTTAGTTCTTCTTTAAATGTTTGGTAGAAAATGGCAGTGAAACTAGCTTGGCCTGGAGTTTTCTTTTATGGGTGAGTTTTTTAACTACAAGCTCTGTTTCTTTAATAAATACACAACTATTCAGGTTACCTATTTATTCCTAGGTACGCTTTAGTAATTTATTGCCTTCAAATAATTAGTCCATTTCACTTAAGTTGTCGAATTTATGTGCATTGAGTCATTTGCAGTATTCCCTTTTCACTTTTTTAGTGCCTATGTGACTTTTGGGTTTTGAGGGAGCTTAAAAATAACACCCCATCTAATTTCTCCCTGCCCAGGAAGGAATCAGGCAGCCGCCTTTGATTCTGATAAAGCCATCTTGAAGGACTTGCTTAGCTCTAGATAGGAGGCTTGCTAACACACCTGGAACTGTACTCATCCATCTAATCACAGTTGTCACAGGCTCCCGTATACAAGCCAGCCTCTAAAACATGTGGCTTGGAGGAGAAGATGTGCTCTCTGCAGGTGTTCGATCTGGAAGCAGTGAGAAGAAAAGAGATGAGTCCCTTTGCTGGGGATTGAATGCTCATGTCCCACAAAAATGCATATGTTGAAACCTAATCCCCAATGTGATGGTATTTGGAAGAGGGGCCTTTGGGAGGTGATTAGGTCCTGAGGGTGGGGCGCTCGTGAATGGGATTAATGTCCTTATGAAAGAGACCCCAGAGAGCTCCTTTGCCTGTTCCACCACATGAGGACACAGGGAGAAGGTGGCTGTCTAGGAAGCAGGAAGCAGGCCCACACCAGACACCAAATCTGCTGGTGCCTTGATCTTGGACTTCCCAGCCTTCAGAATAGCGAGAAATAAATGTTTGATGTTAAGACACCCAGTCTATGGTGTTTTTATTACAGCAGCCCAAACGGACCAAGACACCTTGCATGCCCATTTCCTACTCATACAGTCACCATATGAGTCAGGGGGAGAGAAAACAAGAGTGTTATGCTAGCAGAGGTCCCACAG
Organism: Equus przewalskii; assembly: GCF_037783145.1. Taxonomy (NCBI): domain Eukaryota; kingdom Metazoa; phylum Chordata; class Mammalia; order Perissodactyla; family Equidae; genus Equus; species Equus przewalskii. The sequence continues at coordinate 65,878,796 of NC_091831.1, forward strand.
CTTGGAAGCAGGAAGCCAGGGGAAAGGAGATTCCTCTCCAATAAGGATTTTTGGTGAACTCTCATGAACTGTACTCTAGTGACTCCTGGAGAAGTTGGGGAGGGGTGGCCTGGTGGTCCTACAACAGCAGGTGGAAAGAAGAACCAAGTAAATCTCATTTGTTAGATTAATGTCATATGCAGGTTAATGTCTAACACAAGTTAGAAAAATCACAGTGTGATACATTAAATGCTAGATCAGACATTTGTGACAATGTTGTGACAATATGGAGGAAGTGGTAACTAAGGGCAGGGGTCAGAATTAGGGTGGGGTCAGGCCAGGCTTCATGGAAGGGGCATGACTTATGCAAATAACGGATGGGAGACTGAGGTGGATAGAAGAACTCAAGGGGATGGGGCATAGGGAGGAATGGAGGGAGACGAGGCAGGAGAGATGGGTTGGAATGAGATGGAGAAGGATTTTAAATGCCACGCTGAGATCTGGATGTACCCTTTTAGGGAGGAGGAGCTAGGGAGGCGTTCATCAAGAATACTGCTGGGTTAGGCACACCAGTTTTGAGAGTAGTGAAATATCTCCATACCATTAGCAAAAAGCCAGGGTTGAAGGCCTCCTAAGTTATTGCCCTCCCGCACCCACTCTCCTCCACTCTGTTACCCTCCCCCAGGGCCCTTGGACTCCACCACCATCCAGTGAGTAAAAGTTACTATCTGGCCCAACAGGCACCTGCTTTGGCCTCTAGCTGATGCCCATTCTGATGATCTGGTTGGCTGGTGCCTGTGCTTGCCTCTCCCCCTTCAGTAGCCATGAGGAGAACATTATGGAAAAGCAAGACGCAGCCTGGACAGAGACCTTGCTCTTCAGCTGCCTGTCCCCAAGCCCCTTCGTCTGGATGTGGCTGGCACAAGGCCTCAGGCCTTGGAGAACTCTCCTTGTTAGGATTTAAAAACAAAACCATGGAATTTCTATAGTTTTTTAAATTTTGTTCCCTCAATACATTAAGAGTTCCCGGAGAGAAAAGTAGTTCCTTTGGAACCTGCAACACTTTTAAGTCAAAAAAATATCTGTCAAGGAGGAACAAGACAGAATTCCTTGTGATCAGATGCTCTTGGTTCTACAGCAATTTATCAAAGCCCATCTCATCAATTAGAGAAATATTTGAAAAATCATCACAGCTCCGGCAAGCGCCTCATGTATAATTCAAAGTGATGCTCTGGATGAAGTGAGGAAGCTACAGAAGTCAGGATTGGTTTTTGAATGTAAACCTGCCGATTGTCCCTTTGATCCCAAACCCAGGAACAAACTCCCAGCCCCTTGAAAATTGCATTTAGCCTTGGAGGTAGAAGTGTAGAAATCTCGAGCCTGAAGTATAGAAACTTCTTCTGCTCCCTTTGGGCCCCCTATAGGGAGATCGTTTCTTGGTTCTTGGAAATTGAGTCTCCCTGTGAGGTGAAGGCAGAAAGAAGCGACCCTCATATCTGTGCAGGATTCTCCTTTCATCCCAGCCTCCAATACCAAGTGGTTCAGAGGGCCACAAATGAAGAAAAAACAACCAAACAAGTGATGGAATGATGCTCTGTAAAAACCACCCTCACTCTCCTTATTTCCCTTGCCCTTCCCACAATTCAGGTATTATCGCTATGTTATAGGTGAGGAGACTAGGGCAGAGAGGTGGAGTGACTTGCTCAGGGTGACACAGCAAATTCGCAGTGAAGAGTATTTGTACTTGCATCACCAGACACTGCCTCTAGGGGTACAAAACCCAAGTTTCAATTCTGATCGGTTGCTCTACTTGAATAATGTGGAGACTGATAAGCAGAAAATTGGTCATTTTTAAGGTTTTTTTTCATCAAAGTTTGGTTTGGAATAATAAAGTCTTAGTTAAAAATATCAAATAGCTATTGCTAAGTGCAGTGGCCATATTGCTTATATTATTTAAACCATTCCATGCCCAAATTGTATTTAATTAACAGGTTCAATTGATTTCACCTCCGATCTGCACTCATGACATATAGAGCCCACGTGATTTAAGACTCCAGCACTACCAGCTCAGGGCACCCTCACAATAGGGTGACACAGGGAGGGGTGGAGGAGACACGCCACTGTACAGAGAAGCAAACACTTCCTTTGGGTTCAACCCAGAAGTTACTCTTACTGCTCACACCTGGTCCCCACTTACCCTTGCAATATGGCCGAACACAAAGATAGCTCTGAGAGGGACAGCAGGCCCTGAAGGATTCCTTGTGCAGTGGGTCACCAGAGACAGGCCTCTGCAGGGCATATACAGAGGCAGGCAGACGGTCCTCTTCAGTTCTGTGCTCTAGGTGGTTGTGGAACATCAGAAATGCGGTAGGGGAAGACCGGAATTCTGAGCACTTCTAAGGACAGAAAAAGAGCATCCTCCCCCATGAATAAGGAGGTCCTTTGAAGGCCGATGAGACAGTCCACCCCAGAACAGATGGCAAAAGAGGCAAGGGGTGCAGAGAGGAGGAGCCAGGAGCTGCACAGTGCAAGTGAAATATCCAACTGGGACCGGGCAATCCAGGCAAGCTCTCTAGAAGTGCATGCAGGGAGGGGTCTATCCTGTCCTCCTCATACTCCAGGCCCAGCCCCCAGCACAGTGTCTAAAACATGGCAGGTGCTCAGCAAGGTGAAAGAAGGAGAGCCAGCATCACTTTCCTGCAGAAGCTGATCAAGATGTTCCAGTGTGAGTCAAGGGCCCCTCTTCTGAGCTCCCATAATATCCGGGGCTTGTTCGTCACCAGAACACTGTCACATTGCATTATAATCATCTGATTTCTGGTCTGCTTCCTTCCTAGAACTTTGTTTTGCATTCCCAGCATCTTCTCTAGCATATGGTACATAGTAAGCCCTGAAGGAAGGAGGGAAAGAAAGGAGGGAGGAAATGTTCCATCAGCTACTTTGGGCTAAAGGTTTCACCAATAACTTAGAGAGGAGAAAAAAACGGAAGTTAATAGCAGGTCCCACTGTACATCATCTCTAGGTTGCTGAATATAATCATGCTGCTGTAAACTCTATAAGGAACCCCACTGAGTTCTCCTCCTATAGTGGGAGTTCAATCATGCTGTTATTCTATGAGAGTATAAGTTTCAAGACTTCAGAGTCTGTCTTGGTCATCATTGTTTCACTAGCCTCTGGCATATAACTATAACAACTTAATGAATATTGGTTGAATAAATCAATGAGTGAGTCAGTGAGTGAATTAGGTCCTTTTGTGTTCTTTATAAAGTCCTGGTTTACCAAGCCCATTTGTGCATGGTTCACGGGATTCTCTGTGCAGGCTGCACCCATGATGATGGGGGTCCATAGCCTGCAGCCCATTGCAGCATCCTGCCTCCCCCCTTGAAATGCTCAACGTCACAGTTAAACCGCGTGGGGCCGCCAGCTGGAGGAAGAGCCTCTGTTGAATCCAGTGGCCTGCATTATTTTCCTAATCTTATTCCACCTGTCATACAGATGTGAATGGTCCTTCCTTTATTCTGGGCCTCATCTTCCCATCTATAAAGTGAGAAAGCTACCCCAGAAGATCCCAAAGCTTTCCTAGCACTTCAGGCAAAAATTAGGAAGGAGGTGGATGTGGTGATGGCATTCTGGCATCTTCCTGCAGCAGCTCCCCATGAGCTCCCCAGGGTCCTGGGGGAGTAGGGCCATTGTGTGAGACGACCTTCCAGGAGGAGACTGAGCAAGCGTGAGTTAGCACCCCAGCTCAGGGCCTGGGAAAATGTGTCAGAGACACAGAGAGGCACCTGCCATCACTGTGAAGACAGCCGACTTCCAGACTGAAAATAGGACCTGCCTCCAGACTTTGAGGGAAGCCTGTGGGGCTCCCTGCCCCCAGGCTGAGGGGCGGAGACCAGCAAAACACAGCAGTGAGTACCCGCTCTTCATTTTTTTCTTAAAATATTTTGGGGGATGAAAATCCAGACCAGCAAGAAACCCAATGAAAGCTGTGGGCCCTCTCTCCAGAAAAATGCACAGACACCTGACATTTTGCATCAGGTGTAAGGGGGGATAGACTCCTTAAAGTCCATTTCTGAGCTCTGGGACACCAATCACAAACCCTTCCAGAGTAGAAAGATCTTGGAGGATGGAGTCTTGGGTCTAGCTCTAATCTGGGCTCTGCTTCATCTGGCTGTGACTTTGCTGCTCTGGACGGCCTCAATCCTGCCTTCTGTAATATGGATGGCCTAGAAGAGGACGATAGCGAAGTTCCTTCTTAGATTCCATTCTAGGATTTAGTTACCAGAACAGCACACACTGGGAGCACCTGCTGGGTCCTGGGGCTGCTCTCCTAACTGCTGAGCTGAGAAGCAAGTGCATGAGAGTTGGGTGGGGGTGTGGGGACGGCATGCTCTCCTCCAGGAACTGCGTTCTTATGGCCTTCGGCATCAACCTTTCTCTAGCATTAAACCCAGCCTCCTCCTGATGGAGGAAGCGCTGGTAGTACTGAGACTGGAATGGCTCTCCTACCTGGAGACAAGATGTATTATTCAGACTCTCTCCTTCTCTTCCCCAGCTCCCTCTACAATGGCTAGATAATGGGCTGTGGGGGTCTTCCTTGGCAGTGAAGGCTCCACTACCGGCCTCCTATCCAGTCTTCCTAAAGCGGGCCTGACAGAGAGCCAGGAGAGGGTCACAGCCAAATTTTCAAGAGTGGGAACTGAGGCCAAGACAGCTGTGACTTGCCTCAAGACCACCTGGCCGGGCCTGGGGCCAGACTGCCCCCTCCTGGTCTAGGGAGCTCTCGGGGCATTTGCTGTATCACCTGAGTGAGAACAAAGAAGTTTCTACCCCCTCCCCAAGCCTGGTCTCCCTCCCCACCCCCTCCTTCCCTCCCAGTAACTCCTAGGCTAAGGGAAAGGAGCTGGGGCCCAGGGGTCCAGCTCGAGCAGGAGCAGACTCCCCAGCTCAAGCACTCTGCCTGGGAGACGTCGACCGTCTAATCTACGTCCCACCCTCTGTCCGCCCACCCCGGGCCTTCCTTCTCCCACCGCCCTCCTGGCCCCCTACCCAGCATAGAACTCCCCTCCCAGCTTCTTCACAGGCAGGAGGCACATGGGAGCTTCTGTTGGAGTTTGCTTTCTGACACAGATCATATGAAATTCTTTAGATGGAAGCCATCATTCCCACTCAAAATTATGATAGATTCACAAGAATGAGCAGCAAAAATCCTGGAGCACTGGCCCTTGCATTGCCTTCCCCTGCTGCCTGCGGTTTCTTTCTGGGGCCCCATGTACCCTTCCTCCTGCCTCTGTGCCTTCCCACAGGCTAGTCCCTCAGCCTCCTCCATTTCTCAGAGCCCCTCTCACCCTTCAAGACAGCTCCACACCACCTCTTCTATGAAGCCCTTCCAGACTACCCAAACCAGAGTGAAGTTTTCTTCCTCCATAAGCCCAGGCCAGCTGGGTGTCGTGAGGAGAGAACATGGCGCGAAGCTCTGTGCAGCTGCTTCAAGAGGGCAGGAGCTCAGTCAGTCCCCACAGCCACCCTTTGGGATCAACATTAACATCCCCACTTAACAAGTAAGGAGTTGCGTTGGTGGGGGTGGGGTGGGGGTGGGTTAGCTGAGTTGCCCAAGGGTACACAGCTGGGAAATGGGAAAAGTGTCTGCACCCAAAGCCTGTGTTGTCTTCCTTTATTCCGCCCAGCCTCTAGCCTGTCCCTGCACCAAGCGTTTCTTTCTTCCTAACACATCTGCCCTGACTTCTTTGCGTGGCTTCTCCCTCTGATCTGGGGTCGTCCTGAGAGCAGAGGCTGCTGTGGTCTCTGCCTCCCTCCCCGTGCTGTGTGCAGAGGGCTGCTCAGCCAGTGTTTGAAGCACGAATTAAATCTCTCCACATAGAGGTTGGCATTTTCCCTGCATCCAGAGCTGCAGTAATGAAATTTCTACCATGGGCTGTAAAGGATTGAAATGTTGAAAATGTCACAACCTAGAGGAAACCAGAGCTCTTGAAATTTACAAACAAAACAATGGCTTCTTTTTAGGGAGCATCTGCTGTGTGACCCGTTGCGAGCATTTCTCTCACTCTTGACCATTAATTGAGTTGGCTCTGGGAGAGCCACGCTGGTGTTTATGATTGGTATTGGTTCTAACTGATCAGTGCCCCTGTGTACTCCTGCTGGGTACTGAATGCTGCCTCTGCCCCTAACTCAGGTGCTGTTATGGGTGTCTCCCTTTAGGGAGGAGGAGACCAAGGCTCAGAGGGGAGGAGAAATTACCCAAAGCCCCAGAGCTAGGCCTTGGCAAAGCTGAGCATGGAGCCTGGAGTGTTTGTGGCACACACAACTTTAACAGCACACCGTTCAGCCTCCAAGCCCAGCTTTTACCCCTCTCTTTCGTAGGCTAGGTCAGGCCTTCTCCTGCCTTTAATGGGCCTGGGATCAGTCTTCACACAAGGGTGGGTGGGGGCACCTTCACCTGCAAACTAACCTTCACGAGAAAAACAGCTGGACCCCAGCTCTGCCCTTGGAGGGCAAGCGCCTACATCAGTATTGGCGCGCAGGGGGGCCCGGGCCTCCCAGGTGCTGGAGCTGGATGGCGTCAGTGGTCCCTCCAGTCACGTGGAAGAGGAGTGAAGGAGAGACTGACCACTTGGAGAAATGAGTTGCAAATGCTGATCCTTACTTGGTTGTATTTTGGTAACTCCACAGGGAACGAACCGTGGATTTGGGGCCAGGAGGCCTGGCTCTCCGTTCTTGTGTGATACTGGCCAGGGTACTTGCTCTGTCCAGACTTCACTTCCCCACCTATGAAATTACCTGGGCTGGCTACACCCTAAGCCCTCCAGTTCCTCCTCTGCAAGGGTTGAGGGTGGGTTCTGGGGCCCAGTGGCCTGTGTTCAGATGCCAGCAATGGGAAGAGGGAAAGGGTCCACTTAACTTCTCGGTGCCTTGGTCTCCACAGCTGCTAAAGGGGATAATAATAACAGTAGCTGCCTCAACCAGACATTACACATAAATCGCTTAGAATAGTCCCAGACACATGGTGTGCGCTCAATAACTTTTCATTGTTACTACTTTATGGCTGAAATGATCATTTTGGCTCTGAGCCTTGCCCAGCAAGTAGAATCTACTTGATACAAATGAGAAATAGAGGCTCAGAGAGTTGAAGTGACTTGTTCAAGGTCACACAGCTAAAATAGGGACTGAGCCAGTCCTCGGTCTCCCCCATGTCACTGAACTGTGCTTCCCCGCTCCCATATCCCCACCTCCCCAGGAGAGAGGCCAGAAGTTTGGACAGCAGGTGAGACCAGGATCTTCTCCAAGGGAGCAGAGGGATTGGCTTCTGCTTCCCCTTTTCTCTGTCACATTGTCCACCACTGTCAGCTGTGAAGGGCTGGGGAGAATCTGAGACTGTGCACCGAAGCCTTGAGCTTCAGTCCTGCTCCCTTTGCTTACTAGCTGTGTGACTTTGGGAAGGGCAGGCAACTTCTCTGGGCCTCGGTGTCTTCATGAGTAAAATGAGGAGAAGCAGCCCTGTCCTTTCCACTGACTGCATTCTTATGAGCATTAACCACAATGCCAGGTGCAAAAGTGCTTCTTCAGCGGCGTGGGCCTCCCAAGGGCTTTGTGTGCACCGGCATCCCCACGGAGACAGCCGGCTCCCTCAGCCGGGGTACTTGAGGAGGAGTTAACAAGGGGCTGTTTCCAAAAGCAGGGCCAGAGTGGAGGAAAACTATGGAGACCTGGTGCAGCCTGCAGCAGCTAGCAGGAGTCTGAAGACATAGGAGGAGGGGGCAGTTATGAGAACAGGGAGACCGCGAGGGCTGGGTAGGATGGCTTGTTGGCCAGACAGGAGTCCCCAGTGACCCCAAAGGGAGGAAGCCAGAGGCCAAATACTCCGACTTCTCCTTCTTTCCTCTCTGGAATCTCCTGTCAGAGCTGCCCACTGGCTGAACTCAATGGGAAGCCAAAGAACACACAGTCCGCCAGGCCAGCCCTGAGGGAGAAGGGGAGAGCAGATCAGGAGGGACAAACGGGAGACGTCCAGTCCAGGGCCACAAACAAGGGGCCTCTCCGCGGACCATCTCCCTCCCGCTCCAGTTCTGCTTCCGCACCCCGTGAGCTGACTAGACAATGATGGGGCACACACTGGAAATAGCGCCATATCCAACCCATCAGGGGGTTTATCATAAAAGGAGATTTAGTTTCTTTTTTCGCAAGTAAAACAATGAAACTTCCATAATTGTTCTAGGAGAAATAAACATGCCAAAATATTTAAGTTCTAATAAAACTTAAGAATTATCCCAGCATATTTAAATATAGATGCAGTTTTACTGCAGGCAATGCAGGCAATTGCCAGCAGAATGCATTTCATCCAGGCCATTAATACTAAACCGCCCACCCCCTCCTTTAAGGCTGGGGTGAGGAGGAGGCACTGAGGGTACAGGAGGTAGAGGCTACACAGATGGGAAGACGTTCCCTTTTCACACAAGCAGGCCACTCACAGTCACTGTGACTGGGACACCAGGCACTTTACATTGCTCACTACCCCCAAATCCTCACCACAACCCTACACAGTGCCAGTCTCATCTCTACTTGACAGCAGAAGGAGCCAAGGCACATAAAGGTGAAATAACGTGCCCAGGCTGCATGGCTGGCCACCCCTGGAGCAAGGATGAGGCAGCTAGAATAGGAACCCACCCACTGGACCATCCCTCATTGCTTCCTGGCCCTGGCTAGGAGCTAGGGATACGGATGGACAGCAGCCTGAGTTCAGGGCCCTCTCAGCTCATGCCAAGACTATATGATAGCCTCTTAACAAGTGTCCCCAACTCTATTCCTCAATGCCTGCTCACCGCTACCCTCACCCATTCTCAGTGCTGCCACTGGAGGCTTCTCTCTCTCAATCTGTGTGTGTGCGTGGGTGTGTATACAAATCTACCCTCAGTGTCTTGGCGTTTAGCTTTTCTGTGGCTCTCCGTTACCCACAGGATAGAACTTATGCCCCTGGGTCCACACCTAAGGCTCTGCCCATTTCCCTAGCTCTGTCTTCTGTTCCACCTTGAGCTTCACAGCATAAGTGGATCAGTCCCCTGTTGGTTCTCCAAACACAGCATGCTGTTCTGTGCCTCTGCTGAGTTGCTCACGTTGGTGCCTCTGCCTGGAACACCTTTCTACTCTTCCTCACCTGCCCGACTTCTATGCACCCTTCACAGCCCAGCTCATATACAATTTTCCAGAAATCTCTCTTAAACCTCTAAATTCAGGTACATACCCCTTGCTCTGGGCTCCCAAATGCTCCTTAGCTCCACACTCACCACAGTACATTGCAGTTATCTATTGATGGGAGTGACTCCTCACTAGGTTGTGATTTGCTCAAATGCGGGGACTGTATCTTCTTCATCTTTGCATGCAGCACCCTGCATCCATTACTGGCCTGAACTCCAGGCTCAAGAAAGGAAGTGTGACTCAGTGGCTCAAAGGAGGCAGACTGCATTAGTGTCTTGGCTCTGTTGCTCAGTACCTGCATGACTCTGAGCACCTTTCTTAACCCTTCTGAGGCCTACCTGGAAGACAGGATAACAATGCCCACCTTACGAGGCTGGGTGAGGAGGAAGTAGAATACCATTGGTAATATATTTGGCAGAAAGGCAGGCATGTGTTCCAAAAATACTGGTTGAACATGACTCTTCAATGGTGCTTTCCAAGCTGCCCCAGCCTTGGGGCTCTTGCTTCCTTTGGTGAGTGGACATGAACCCCTCACACACATCACTTCGCTGCTCACACCAATCCTTCCATCCGCTCCCAGTCTTTGAGACCAACTTCCTGAGAGGTACAAGTGCAGAGAGAAGCCAGTGGTCCAGCGAAGTTAGTGCTTTACTCCAAGTCACACAAGAAGTCACAGATGGACTAAGCTAGTACTCAGGTCTGCAGCGTCCAGGACACTGTTATTTTCCAGCTTCCCCATTCTAGACAGGAATAATGTTATGTAAGGAAGTGGTGACTCTCTTAGAGTTATCCACCCTCTCCATGCCCCTCCTTGGCCTGCCTCAGGGGAAGGACTGGGCTGGCAGAGGTCGGCTGCTACCGGTTAGAGCTCCTCAACCCTACTGGGAGTTGCCTGACCTTCAGGCCTCAGCTGGAGACCCTGGAGAAGCCTGCCCTTATGGAGACCTGCCGTGAGTGGGCGAGCGCCTCCTCTGCCCCAACCTGCCCACACGCATGGGGATCGGCCTGCACACCAACTGCGCTATGGTTCTGGCTCTGCCAAACAAACAGCCAGGGGACCTGGGGTCCTTGCCTTGGAGTGGGTCCTTTCTGAGCCTCAGTTTCGTCATTTATAAAAAATAAAAGTGTTTCCATTGTGAGGAAGAAATGAAATTGCATCTGATGATTCAAAAACTGTAAAATTGCTGTGATTAAGATCATCACTAATTATCATCACCATCACGGTTGCAAATAAAAATAATTCAGGGAATGTTGAAGTACCTTTGGAAATCAAAACACCCGAGGAACTTGATTTCTCTGTTGGAAATAATATCACAACTCATGTCCTGTTTTTCTTATTGTGGTAAAACATATATAACATAAAATGTACTGTTTAAGCCCTTAAAGTGCGTGGTTCAGCGGCCTTAAGCACATTCACGTTGATGTGCAGCCATCACAGACCCTCCATTTCCAGAACTTTTCCGTCTTCCCAAACTGATGCTCTGCACCCATTTAATGCTAACTCTTCTTTCCTTCCTCTCCCCAGTTCCTGGCAACCACCCTTCTACTTTCTGTCTCTATGAACTTGACTTCTGTAGGTACCACATAGAAGGGCAATCATAAAGTATTTGTCTTTTTGTGTCTGGCTTACTTCACTTAGCACAATGTCTTCAAGCTTCATCCATGTTGTAGTGTGTGTCAAGATTTCCTTCCTTTTTAAGAGTGAATAATCTTCCAGTGTATGTGTGTATGTGCTATGTTTTGTTTATCCGTTCATCTGTCGAAGGACACTTATGTTTCTTCTACCTTTTAACTATTTTTAATAATGCGCTTGTGAACATGGGTGTACAAATTGCTATTTGAATCTCTGCTTTCACTTATTAGGGTGTATACCCAGAGATGGAATTGCTAGATCAGATGGTAATTCTGTTAAACTTTTTTGAGGAACTACCGTACCGTTTTTCACAGCAGCTGCACCACTTTACATTCCCACAAGCTATTCACAAGGGTTCCAATTTCTCCACGTCCTCACCAACACTTGTTATTTTCTGGTTTGTTTTGTTATGTTGTTTACTGTAGTCACCCTAATGGGTATGAAGTGGTATCTTGTGGTTTTGATTTGCATTTCCCTAATGATCAGTGATGTCGAGCATCTTTGTATGTCCTTTTTGCCCATTTGTATATCTTCTTTGGAGAAAAGTCTATTCAAGTCCTTTGCCCATTTTTTAATGGGTTTGGGTTTTGTTGCTGTTGTCCTATTTGAACATCAAATGAACTGTCCAACCATCTTTCCACTGGTAACAGAAATGTGTATGTGCATGTCAATGGATAGAACACCAGCAGTTATGAAGCACTTCTTTTGTTTAATCCTCACCATAACTGTGTGAAGTACGTGATGTGACCCTTACATATGAGGAAACTGAGGTTCAGAGAGATTAGGCGGCTTGCCCAAGATCTTGCGCAGCTTGTACGGGACAGATGGAGCAGGGCTTGGAACTTAGCACTTAAGTGGTCTATCTCCAAAGCAATGCAGTTCCATCCCCACGCTGCCTCCCCACAGAAGCCAAGGTTCCTCCCCCAGAGCAGGAGGACTGCCACCGTGAGGACCCATCCATTATTGTTATCTGCACCAATGAGACACCCCAGGTGAATGATGTAACCAGAAGGTTCAGAGCAAGGCCCACCATTAATCTCGTGGTTACAAGCAATATAGGAAGATTATGCTGGCCTCCAGCCCAGTTAAGTGGACATTTGGACTTTTTCCAAAACAAATGTGGATACTGTAAATACAGGTCAGCTGGTTTGCAGGAAATCAGCATCCAGATGAATCTAGAGAGATTTCCCAAAGTCCTACTGCAAAGAGCCTAGGGGGAGGGGCCCATGTGGAGGATGTCTCCCACTTGGAAACTGTTGTTTTTCATTCATTCAAGACTTATTTACTGAGGGACTTCTGGGTACCCAGAAGTATGTATGTATGTATGCTGGGCTTGGGCCTATGTGTGAAATGCTAGGGGTAGAGATGGCAATGAATTAAGACTCTGGTAACCATCCACCCTCTATTCTCCAGAACAGTCCACCTTCAAACAGGAAATTGACCCCCAGAGAGGTCAAATACTTGCCTGTGGTCACACAGTAAGTGTGTGAGTGGAAAAGCTGGGAAGATATCCCAATTCTCCATTAAGTCACTCGACTTTCTTAAATACCAATATTTTTGATGGTTATGCTATTGCAGTTTCTAGATTGCTTCCCATTCTCAGAAAAAGTACAACAATCCTTTTCCAGAACCATACCCTTATTTTGGTTTCAAAACAATAAAGTAAATGTAGATATGTCTCTCTATTTCTTACCTCTGGGAGCCTACAGGTAGAGGTTAAGACTGCTTCCCAGGAAAGTTGGAGCACAACATAAGAAGGAAACAAAACTGAGAGCTCACAGCACTATTTGATAAGTGCCTCGTGAGTGGGACAGACAGTGACTCCTTTTAATCTACTCCTACCTGGGATGTATGAGCAGGGACTGTCCTCCTTCACTAACACAATCCTGGATGAGCTTAGACTTCACTCCAGGCACTTCACAGGGGCTGGATCCAGTGGTCCTGGTGCCGTTCCCCAAGTGTCACCTTCTCCTTGGGATGACAAGGGTGTTGCCCCACCAGGCTGGCCCTGGGGATACTCCTCTCCCGATAAAGCTCTGGCCAGGGATGTGTTCCACATCTACTTGTTGGTTTCCCTTAGCAGAGTTAAGATAGGATCCATTTGCCTGAACATCAAGGGAGGACAATAGAGGAGCAAACACAGAAGGAATGAGAAGCAATAACTCAGCCAGGGTCTCTGTCCCGCCAGTGCTGACTCACCCAGACCTCATGCCGGAAGAGCTGGCTGCTGACAGCCCCAAGGGCTCCTGAACTGGCTTTGGGCTTCCTGTTTTTTTGGGGGGGTGCCATTTTGCCACTGTGTGCAGTTGATAAGTTCCTGTTCCTTTAGCACAGAAACCAAATTTTAATCAAGTCTATATCAAGTATAAATGCTTGGGAAATTTTTATGGAAGGAAGGAGGAAAGGAGAGAAAGAAGGAAGGAGTGAAGGATAAATAGAAAATTTTCCTTTTAACAAAATCCATGAGATGCATTTTGTCTAACTGCATTTCTTGGGAGTAGAAAACGTTTTTGTCAGTTGAGCCTGGCATAGATATAGAGAGAGATAAATAGATGATAGATAGATAGAGAGATAAAATAGGTAACCAGTTAATGTTTGCTGAGTGAATGAATGAGTGAATATAATGGAGATTTGTGATTTGCTTACTGAAGGGGAGATTTCCTAGTGGAACCATATTAGTCACTACTGGTAAGACAGAGGGGAATATACTGACTGAGGCTTTGATTTTTTTGTCACAAGGAAATGCACAAGCACGTGATGAAATTCTCACATTAGGAGGCCAGTTTGAACTAAGTGTAGCAGAATTATTCTCAATGCCAGGTCTGTTCAGTGAGACTTCTAGGTCCCAGCCTGCCCAAGATCAACTCTCCTAGTCAAGCTCTTAAATCGCCAGTGAAAAGGCTCTTATCTGAACACAGCCTCTGATTCACCTCTTAACTTCCAAACCAGGAGCTTAGAGGGCCTCAACGAGCTAGAGGAGGTGGTACAGGGGTGGACAAAGAGTGGGAAGAAGGAGTGCATACCTAGGTGTGGATGGAAACAGACTAACAAGTCCAGGCACAAAAAGTATTTTTAGAATTTCTGAATTCAAAATTGTTCTTTTTCAATTAAAATACAATGTTGATCTCTTTCCTCTAAGTCATGGATCCACCACCTCCTGCACAATTTCCCTTCCAGGAAATCAAGACCTTCCTCCACCTTCCTTCCACCTCCCAGCTCCTGATTCAGAAAATGAAGCTTGAAGACGGCGCCTACAGATAGAGGAAAAGTCGAGGAGCTGAGCAGGGTGAGGCCCAACATCTTGCTACATTAACCCTGCAAACTCGGGCCAGGAAACGAGGCTGGAGCCATTAATACCTAATGATGTTGCATTGTCTTCCAATAACAAACCATCTCACCAGTTGGTTTTATGGGGGACCAGCTGTTGTTAATTGGGGAAGATGAGCATGAAATGGCAGCTTTCACACTTGACCAAGAGAGAACTGCAGCGCCATGGGTGGAGATGGGGACCGCCTGCTGCAGGCAGGAGGCCCCTTAGCTCTGCCTTGACAAGGAGAGGCACACAGACAGCACAGGGTTCCCGTTCCTTTTACATCCTTAGTGAGCAGAAAAAACCTGAGGGTTGGGTTCATTTACCATTCCACGCCTCCTCCCGCAGCCCTACAACATCCACTTACTATGCTGTGCCACCCCCACTTGCTTGTGCATGTGTCTCTCTAGCAAGGTGAGGGGCAACTCAAGGCTGGGGCCCAACATGGCACAGCCAGAGCCTCAGCCAGCAGCTGGCATATTCAAGTCTCTGAAGAGTGGGCATGGCCAGGCTCCCTACCACTGATCCTGGCTTCTGCTCCCTGGCCACAGGTGACTGGACCCGGGATCAGGCTGATAGTAACCAGTGACACAAGGGCCTGGCTCTCACACATGAGCCAGCTCAATTGCATTTTCTCCCTTGGCATTTCATCAGAGAGATACAGATAGAAGTTGTCACTTAGCAGTGGGCACGAAATGAAGAGGGAGCTAATCCATAGGGATGGGAGACTGGTGCACGAAGCACAGGGTGGAGGGAGAGGTGGTGTGATGTGGAGGGGTTGGGGCTGCTGTTTCACCCAGGAGCAAGCCAAAATGAATGTATGGAATACCTACCACATGCACTTTAACCTAGTAGTCTCTGGGGGTGGTCCTCTCAAGACATCTGGAGGCGTGTTACATTGTCCCCATTTCGCTGATGGGGAAACCAAGGCTCCATGATGTCAAGCAACCTGCTTATCTTTAGTGACTGGCAGAGCAGGGACTTGAAGCAAATCTGTGTGATTCCCCTCCAACGCTCTTTGATGGCACCGCGTTGTCGCTGTTGACAGTTGAGGACACGGTATTTCCTTCCACTGCCTGGAAGAGGTGGAAAGCTCTCTTTCAGGGAGCTCAGTCAGGCTGCCTTGCCTCCTGCAGACTGAGAAAAGTGCAGGTCTTTCTCTCTGCCTATATTTGCCTTTATTTTCAGTGTTGCTGTGAAAGACGGGAATGTGAAACATTAAAACATGTACTGTAAATAAACCAAATTAAAGTAAAATTGACTCATTTAGCATCCAGCCTCTGATCTTGCATTAGAGGCAATTGAAGAAATTTCACAGATTTTAGTAACCAGATAAGATTATTATATAAACAGACTTCTGTGTTGAATGATGAGCCATATCTTGAGGAGAATATTTGAAATCAATAGCAATACAGGTTGAGAATTAAGTAATGTGGTTAAGCACCTCTGAATGATGCCATTTTTAAGAGCTGATTAGAAATAAATACGCCAATTGCAGCAGAGCTGATAGCTGAAATACAGTGATGATTAATCAATTTGGGCCTGATAGCCACAGAAGCCATCTTGGTGTTGCCCACCTGGGACTCTGGTTTGCTAGAGAGGGATGAGGAAGCTCTGGGGCCCAATGGCAGCCCAGAGAAGGGACAAGAAAGAAGATATCAGAGTCCTCATGCAGAACCACAGCTCTGCCCACCTAGCGGCTGACCGTGCGGTGTGGTGAGGAGGTGCCTGAGAGCTGGCAGATGATTAGCTATAAACTGCTTAAGCTGCTCATGGAGGGTGAGCTGGCAGCCCAGGGAGGAAATTATGGCTGGGGACACCGACAACCCTGGGATTGCATTTGGAATGCTCAATTACCATTCACCTGGGAAATGATTGTTTTTTTGGCCACCCTGTAATCATCTCTCACCTGGACAATTGCACCAGCTTCCCAATGGGTCCCCCAGTGAGCTGGCGGATGCATTCCATACACGGTCACCATGGTGATCTTTCCAAAGCTTTGTTCGGATCCTGTCACTCACCTCTGAGAAACCTCTGCTGCCTCCCTTTCACCGGGTCCAGGTACCTTAGCTTAGGGTTCAATGCCCTTCACAACCCCTATTTCTACTTGCCTCATTTCTTCCTGTTCCCCATTGTTGCCCTGTGATGGCTCCAGCAGAAGGTTTTTGTGGGGCCACATGGATCCTGTTCTTTGTGGTATTGTCTCTGCTCCTGTTGGGCCTTGCTCACCTCTCCCGCCTGCTGAAACCCCACCCTTACCCCCACCTAATACAAGCCTTACCTTGACTGTTCCTTCCCCCACCCAAGCAGAACTAGCTGCTTTCTCTGTTTCACATCAGCGTCATCCACTATTTCTTTTGTATTCCATAAATACTTATTGCCACCTTTGCAGTGCCACCCACTGTGGTTGGCCCTGAAGATACAGGATGAGGATGTAGAAGTTGACCCTGCCCTCATGGAGCTCAGAGCTACACACTAAGCCTTTGATACTCTATGCAGCTGTCTCTGCTTTGAGAGGCAAGACACACTTATTTAATTCACCTGGCACAAGGCAGCTGCTCAATCAGTGGTTGAATGAATGAATGAGAGATCAAATAAATGAATGAGAGGCAGCAATGGATCAATGGAAGGATGTGGCAAAGAAGCAAACTTCTGCTTGGTAGAAGAAATGGGGTCTAAGAGCTGCCCAGCACTTCCTAAGCTGCCTTCTGTAGGACTGAGCACCCAGGAGCTGGAGTCATCCATGCAGAGGGAAATCATCTGTCAAGGAGGTTCCAGAAAGACTCAGAACTGGCTGTGAGATTGAAGTTGCAGTGCTGTGGGCTTAGGCACAGCCCTGCCACTGACTCATGTAACCTCAGGTAGAGCCCATACTCCCTTTGAGCCTCAGTTTTCCCATCTGTAAAATGAACTGGTTGGATTACAAGTGGTCGATCCTGAACCCTTGCTATTATGAAGAAAACAAGGGATACTTCTTGGACATTGGTGACTTCCAACCAACCCCTTCTATAGTGGACCATGAATAGCATTAGGGTGTGGCTATATCCTGTGTTAATTGCAGAGAAAAATATAACAAGAGTGAGATGATGGGAGAAAAACTAAGTGCAAGATTTTGTAACGGGAGTATGATAAATGTGAGGGACCTCCTGTGAGCTAGTATAGGCTGGGAAGGCTTCCTGGAGGAGGTAAATATTGACCTAAGGGGTTGAGTAGGACTTAAATATTTATGGAAAGGAAGAGTGAATTCATGCCAATGTGACAGCAGCTCTGAATCAGCAAGTCAGTGTCCCAAAGGCCCCCTGTGGATGTGTTCACACGCCATGCCCTCATTCCCACCCAGCAACATGGCTGGGAAGGAGGCCCTGTTTGCAAGGCTGAGTTTCTTGCTCGAAAGGGGTGGATGTGGGCTCTTCTTTGTTTTGTTTTTATCTTTGTTTCCTGCCTTCAGCAAGCCTGCATCCTCTGGCCCCATGAGGCTCTGGACTGTGCCACCCCCACATCAGGCTGAATGTGGGGATGAAGCGGCTGGAGTTGGGCTTCCCGGGAAGAAAGGACCCTAGCTCTGGTCCTTGTGACTCTGCAGGCGGTGGGGCTCTGCTGCTCAGGATACAGTGGCCCAGAATTCCCCAACAGCTCCCTAGAAGGGGGCTGCTTTCAGGTTATCCAAGAACAGGCAGAGTACACCACTCCCCAGGTCATCAGCCGGGACCTGGGTTTCTCTGGGGCCGGGAATGGCTGTCTTTGCTTGAGCTACTCATCTGTGCGAGGCCATCTGTCTGCAGCCCACTCCTCATTCTTCTGCCTGACCATCCGTCTCCAGCATTCCCAGCTCTGTGAGCTAAGGTCAGAGAAGGAGGCAAGGTGTGGGCTGCGAGGCCCCCTGTTTCTTCCCACAACTCCCTTCCCCCATCTGCTTCCCTCCTTTTCAGAACAACAGCCTGAAGCTACCAGAAGGACTCCAAAAATCACTAAGAGCATGTAAAACATGGGGAAACTGAGGCTCAGAAAAGGTGGGAGGCTTGCCCAAGATCCTTGAATGAATTAGCCAAAGAGCAGAGACCAGAGTCTCCCAAAACCCAAAACTGTTTGCTGTCCACCACAGCATGGTGTCCTGGCCTCAATGGTCGTCCATGGGACCTTTCTCCCCACTATACGGTGAGGCCCCCGGGCAGGGTCTGCACTCCCCGCAGTGCCCCCAGAAGTCACACCTTTCTCCCTTCTCCCTCTTCCTCCACGCCTCCCCTGCCTGCCCCATGTGTCCTGGGCCCTCTGAGAGTCCGCTTCTGGCCTGGCCCAGCTTTCCCTCTTCCTCTGGTTCTGCACCTGTACCCCCTGCAGCTCTTGACCGTTGGCCAAGTGTTGTATTATCACCAAGTTATAAACTTGGTTACACACTTGTCTCTGGTCTTCCTTGGGCTGAGCCAAAGAAGAAACATGGCCACACCCAGGTGTTCAGGTTAAAGACATGTACTTACTTCCCCCTGTCCTTGCATCCCGCCTTGTCACAGAGGGCATGGGAGGAGCGCCAGGGTACGCAACCCGCCCCCTGCCGAGCCTGCGTAGGCAGCAGCGGGGTGGCCTGCCTTCTGCTGGAACTGCAGAGCAGCTGCTTCCAGCCCTGGGAAAGCCACAGGCGCCATCAGGGGCCCAGCAGAGCTGGCGGACTTCCTGTGCGCGGGACAGGGGACGCGCAGTTCCTCTTTTTATGAGCTAACCAGACTGAATGTAGCCACAGTTTCTATTCATTGCCACCAAATATACCCAGTTACTTCTGTCTCATTTCTTCCCAAGGAATCGTTCAAGTTCAAGTCAAGCGATCTGTTATCATAACAAAGAATTTTTAGAGTGATAGGCCTAGAAATTTCTACTAATTATATTGATGATGAGTGCCCATCTGAAGAGATTTCTGTTACACAACACATTGAGCTTGGAACCCCTGGCCCAAGAAGGTGAGACCTGGGCCCTTCCCCCCTGACCACTCTCTGAAGTTCAATTCCTACAACATAGCTTGGCTCTGACATCTTGCAGAGTGAAGAGGGTGACCGAAAATCCCTTGCGGAACAATTTACTAGGAAACGTACTTGGTGTCTCCTTTTTGCTGGTGGTGCTTACAGACTTGCCAGGGGAGGTGAAAACGTTTCTTCTCCTTTCTCTGTTCTCACCTGGGAGAAAATGGGATGGTGTTTCTCAAAGCTTGGGAACGTTTGTCCTCAGGGGTTTTATTTTTTTAATTTTGATACTTCAGAGGATGATGGTGAAATTTTCCAGGCCTGGAGGCTTTTGAGTTTGAAGGGGGAGGGCTGTCAATATTCAGTCTGGTAATCTGAGGGAAGATGGGTGTGGAGACTTTGAAGTTGAAGAGAGGGGCAGCGCAGACCTGGGCTCAGAGGAGCCTAAGTTGGGAAGGGCAGCCAGCGGCCTGGCACCCCAGGATCACCAGTTGTGAGATCATTGGCACACACCTCACCCATACAGGCTCAGCCACATGCACGAGCCTTGTGAGAAGGCTTGTTTATTTAGAGGTCAAGGGAAGGTCGGTGTTTCAAATCTGGGTGGTGGATGGACCGGGATGCGACAGGGATGGTGTCAGCTGTGGGATGGGGCAGAAAGTAGGGCACTGAATGACCTCAGCAGACGCCAGAGACCAAGCCCAGGGCCCCTGGGAGCCTCGGCTCCAGAATCTACCTGCTCTGCTGCTGCTTACACAGAGCTGGGTGTGCTGCCCAGGAGCTGGACATTCCACTCTGGGCTCTCAGTTTGGGCTCCTTTTCTTTTAATTTTTTAAAAAAATTTTATTCAACACACTATTACTGACAACGAACTGTTTCAGGCCACATGCTTGGCCACCAGGATAGAGAGATGAATCAGACACAGGCCTACATACAGGCCCTGAAGGACCTGGGGCTCTAGTGAGCAACAGTCCAGAAACAGAAGATGGCCATGCAGTGAGACAAAGATGCGGGCGGGACTGAGTGAGCCCAGGACCTGGTGGGAACCCAAAAGGGGCTCTTCTGGTAGAGGAGTCAGGAAAGGGTTTCAGGAAAGGTGATGACCAGGCCTGTAGGTGTCTCTCCCACGATGCCCTCAGCTCTCCCCAGACCAGTGAGGTAAACAGCTCAAACACACCCCACGTTCCCAGCACTTGACTTAAAGGACCTTCCTGTCAATTTCCCCACATGCTTCTCACAATAACTGTGGTTTCTGATCTTATTCTCCAACACTCTCGTCTTCCCCAGCTGTATAAACATTTGGGCAAAGTGACTGGGTATAAGTATATTCTGGAAACTTGGTGCAGGCCTGCAAAGGGGCATGCCTATGCATATGAATGATGTCTCTCACTTCCAGTGAGAACTGGGCCCCAGTGAGCAGCTCCAGAAAGCACTTGTCCTCCTGGAGGGCCCATTGCTCAGTTACAGCACCAGCTGCACAGACAAACAGAATCACCCTAAGTGATCCCTCAGGTGCTCACTCTTAACCCAGCTGCAACGTAACAACTGTGTCCAGGCCTGACAGTGGGGGATGGGTTTAGCGGAGAAGAAGCCTGCTCAGAAGAGAGGGTGTTCTCTTTCTGAAAGCTTCTGTCTTTTCCTGCCAGGCTGTCCCAAAGGCATACCTCCTGTCTGGGACTGCAGGCAGTGGAAGGAGGGAGGGCAGGCCAGGCCTGAGACAGCAGGCTGGGACCTCCTGGGGGTGGCTGCAAAGCTCCAGGAGCCTGTCCCCCGAGGCAAGACCCCAGGCATGGGGCTGCCAATGATCTCTTGTTACTGGAAAGTGGGAATAAGAACTTTAAGCAAAGGGGAACCCTTGTTTTTTGGGCACGTATGTTGGGCCCTTTTGCACATTTACTCATTGAGCATGAGATGGAATGACTACTGCCTATTTATAGAAGAGGAAACTGAGGCTCAGAGAGGACTGAGGTGCTCAGTGCCATGAGCTGCGGGGAGTCACAGTTGGACATTGCACCTGGGTGTATCCGAACCCTCAGCTGGGCTTCTCTCCACTGGTCCACAATTCCTGACTGTCGTGAATGGGTTTGGTCAGAGGCACTGGGGTGAGGCAGGGGGCCTGAGGATGGAGACTCCCAGGAGGCACTCACTGTCAGGGTCGGGCAAGTACGGGGCAGGGTGGGGCCTCCGAAAACGCGGTATCCGCGGCTCCCCTTCCTCTGCCTGGGAGGCAGCCACAGGTCTCCCTCTGCTGGTGCTTTACCTGCACGGAGGCTCCAGACTCTTCCCCAAGACCTGAAAAGGGATTGTGGATGTGACCATGACCCTGAGAACGCAAAACAATGCATCTGTGTTGTTTCCACATCAGATTGATCCAGTTGGCATCCCTAGTCACCCAGTCACGAGTCCAATGTCTGTCCCTTTGGATCCCTTCCCTAGTCCTCTGATTCACACAAGAGCCCCATGCTTATGCAATTCAAATAAATGGATGTGGTTCCATCTGCTCATCTTTATTAGCTTATTGTTGTCTCTGTTGTGGACTCTTTCCCATGCTCACATAGTCCTTTCAGAAAGGCCAAATCTGCTGGGAGCCCCCTCCTCCCTCCACCTCTCCGTCTCCTGACTTCCTGGGTGAAGCAGCTATTGAAGGGCCTTCTCCTCCAGCCCTGTTTCTAGGTTTCTGGGCCATATCCTCAAAACCGGGCCCCCAGGAAATGAGGAGAAATAATGGTGCTGTGGTTTTCATGAAGGTAGCCATGACCCCCTTATTGAGCCACTAAAGACATCAATCATGTCACTGATGGTGGCCAGGAATAATAACTGCCACCTACTGGATGCATACCATCACTGGCCCTTTGTGGACACTAGTCCGCCCTCCAGAGGCTGTGCACAGGCATGGTGAGAGAGTCCGGTGGAAGGCCTCATTCTTCCAGGGCACGACCTGCATGCATTGCTTGAGTGACATTTCTTGGTTCTTCACAATTCCAGAGGGTGGATGTGGCATCCTGGTGAATGATAAGAGCAAGTTGCAGAACAGTACACAAAACAGAACGTAATTGTGCTAAACACACAGCAACAATGCCATATTTTTTCTGTATACATATTTACATCTGTAAATAGGTATGGAAGGGTCTTGGAAGAACACATCCCAACCCATAAGTATGCTCAGCAGCCCCTCCTGGGCGGTCGCCAGATGGATAGGAGGGGCAGTGGTTAAATGGTATTTCAGTCTTACCTATAATATTTCAATTTTCTATAAGGAACAGGTATCTTGATATCATTTATGTAATCAAAATTGTTTTAAAATGAAAAGAAACTGAAAGGGGTCTTGTGACAGTATTGGGGACAGCAAGCCTGAGAGCAGAAGCTCGCTGCCGTCTGGGAGCAGGCCTGCTCACCACCCAGGTGTCAGGGAAGGTCAAGGGTCATTTCGGGAGTGATTTCTCCGGAGGGCTGAGGTGACCCAGAACGGGATCTAGAGGATTTTTCTAATATGTGTGTTTGTTTTCTACTGACAAAAGTAACATGTATTCACCATAGACAATTTGCAAACTGTAAAAAAGGATAAAAAGGAAAAGGAAACTCCCTTGTAATCTTCCCACAGTCATAATCATGGTTAACGTTCCAACATGGGGCTGACGTGGATTTAGACACGCCTGGCGTCACACCCCAACTCTACCACTCACTGGATTCATGTAAAACTTAGTTTTCAAATGGAGAAGAGGAAGACAATACCCATGTTGTGGGGTGAAGACTAATTAAGTGAGAGTACTCTGCAGCCGATCCGGGGGCCACTCAGTAAACACAAGTACCCATGATGTGGGGGTTGGCAGCATAATGCCTATAGGTATTTTTTTTCCCACCAAATTGGGATCATACAGTATTTACAGTGTTGTATCATTTTCCTTTTTATTTGACACTTTAACATGCACACTTTTAACGTGGGCAATCTTAGGAGTCCTTGCAGATGCAACTGGTGCTATACAAGGCCGACTTGCCAAGCTGGTGGTAAGAGCAAGCTCAGTGTCCTGCCCGGCCTTTGCTCTAAAGCTTTCCATGGCTCCCTACTGCCACCAGAGTAAATCTGATCCCCTGTTGGATGTCTGGGTTCTTCAGAGTCTGGCCCTCCTCTGGCTGCCCTGCCTTTTCCTGTTTGCTTGGCCTGCTCCACTCTGCATCCACGGGGCACCTAAGTCATCCTGCCACCTCCAGCATCTGCCCATCCCTAGAACAGCTGCTTTCTCCAGGCACTCATCAAACCCAGTCTTTCCACTGAGGGCCCTGTGCTCAGTGCTCCCACCATGACGGTCCCCTCACTCCCTCACGTCCCAGAGCACTGATGTGAATCCAACACTTTGGCCCTCAATCAGCCTGCCTCAGTCACTGTCCCGTGCTGACTTTTGTCTCCCCAGCTACGTTGCATATCTCTAACTTCAGGAGCCTCATAATGTATCTTCTTTTTTCCATTGTAAAAGCTACCTAGCCTGGTGTTGACACACGGGAGATGCTCACATACATGTTGGCAGGTGTTTTTGCATGAGCTCATGAGTGACTGGCTGTTTTTTGCTGGTTGGTTTTCCTAGCCACAGGAATGTCTCCTGGCTGGGTCAGCTGTTAGCTATAAACAGAGACCTTGTTCCACAGCTTGCATATCTGTTGTTTTTGTCCTGCCAGCATCCATTCTCCCTTCTTTTTGTAACCTTTTCCCAGTCTCTGTCCATGTGTTTAGAAGTGGGGTCGATCCTGGCTGGGGCCCCACCCTTGGTCCCAATGATTGATTCAGGAATAGACACAAAACCTAAGCCATCCAGGGAAATACAGTCCTGGAACTTTTGCTAGGAAAATAGAAAAACAAAGCTCTTTCTCTGCTGGTCTTTTGTTTTTAGGAGACGGGGGATTCTGGAGTTGCCGACACCCACCAGAAGAGGAACCCTGCCCACGAGTGGAGCCATTACAGAAGGAAACAGAGTCAAGACTGGAGGGAGTGTCGGCTGTGCTGGCGTTACAAGGTGGTGTTCGAACCTTAGGCCCAGCCAAGCCTGCAGCCAAATCCTGCCCTGTGTTTTCAGATGCCTGAGCCGAAATGCTTTTTCTCCTTAAGCCAGTTTGGCTTAGGTTTTCTGTCACTTATACTTCAAAGACTCTAGACTCAAGCCCTTCAGCCCCCTGTTCTAAAATGTCTCCTATCTGAATTCCTTTTCTATCGAAGCTGAGCATCCTGAAGCTGTAAGGGATCCTGAAGCCCAAGTCCGTCCTCCTGGCTCTGACCTCCTCACCTCTGCTGCACGATTACAATTTAGAGACATGGGACCTGCGACTTAGAGAAGCCTGACAGTCCTCACAGTGTCACACATGGAGCTGTGGACGGTGCTGGGACCCGGTGTCTCCCGGGACAGAGCTGAGCTCCTTTCCCCAGTCCCTTGAGAGGACAGCGCATGCACACCCACATTCCATAGCAGCCGCAGGGCTCAGGAGAGCACAGTGGTTAAGGCTATCACAGGAGCTTGTGGGCAGCCATGAGGGCCCTGAACTTAGCAATTCACAGAGCCTGCTTCCCATATGCCTTCCAAGAAACCCAAGTGAACCATGTTCTTGTTGCATGTTTAATTGCTTCAAAATATCAGAGGATCTGTTCCTGGGTACCAGGCACACTGAGCCTGGGCAGAAAGCTCTCAGTGCCAGGAGCACTCAACAGCACCTGCTTTGGCTCCACAGGCCTGCATGTTGAAGAAGTAGCCCTGTTCACTGTCACATACCACTGCGTACATCTTTCCTGGCGGGGAGCAGTTATTTCAGGAGGGGTGAATCACACTGGCTACCACTCCCTGACTTCCAAGGGCATCCACCATGGAACTTGTTCTTGCTGCGCTCATGCAGCCTCAGCCTCTTTCTCAAGGCAGCTCAGGACAGCCACTACCAGTGTTTTGAGAGTTTGAAGGAAGGCCAAACATTTTGACCTGTTATTGGAAGGGAATTCTGTTTAAGAACATTACACTACCCAGTATAGTCACTCAATACACTGTAGATTCTGATATTAGAACTGGACAGAGGGTTAAACTAGGAAGTGTTTAGTGTGACCACCATGTTTCTTAGATTATGAAACAGAAGCCAAGAGAGGGAAAGTGATAAACCAAAGCTCACTCGGAGAATTAATGGCAGATATGGGTCTAGAACTTGGGCCTCCTGACCCCCCGATCCAGTGTACTTTGCACTTCCCTGCAGCTTCTCAGACTTTACTCCTAGCTCTGGCCCACAGCTGAACAGACTCTTCCTCTGGGTCCAGGAGCTCTGGAGTCAGTACATATTTAGCCACAGGAACCATCAGAGCTATGAGAGAATATACCATATTGGTAGAGGCAGCCACACTCCTTTAACACAAAGGATAGAATATATTAGTCAACAATTGCCACAATAATGCTATGTCACCCCAGAGCTCAGGGGCTTACAACAGCAAGGATTTATTCTCATGCTCTTGGATCTGCAGACGAACTGAGAATTGGCTGATCCAGGCCGAACTTGGCTGGACAGGCCTACTTCAGGGGCTCAAGATACCAGGGCACCAGCTACCTTTGGAAATCTCTTCTCACAGTGAGTCACGGAAGCACAAGAGAATAGAAATATGATGCCTTGGCTCAGAACTAGTGTATTAGCATTTCCACCTACATTACATTGGCCAAATAAAGTTACTCCAACATCAGGGGGTCAGGGAAATATATTCCATCTTTAGCAGGAACAACTGCAGAAAGTCTCTTGGCAAAGGGCATGGGTGTACAATTGTGATATAGGGAGGCTATGAAGAATTGAGACTAATGATCCAATCTATCATGTGAGATTTCAATTTTCCCCCACCTCTCCCTATCCCCATTCTTGAGTCAATATGCTGCCATCATTCCTACATCTTTGTCTCCACCGCCTTCATCAGAAATGCACAAAGTTGTTTCCTATTAAATTAACAGTTCTCGGTTAAACTCCTGCATGGAGCTCTTAGATTTTCTAGAACAGAACCAATGGAAGGATACCTCCCCGCTTTCAGTTCCCCCCAGCTCCAGCCCGTTCTGGCCAGAGAACCAGCTGAATCTTTCTGGTGTATAGATTTTTATCAGTCTGTATCCAGCATGGAAACCTTTGACGGCATCCATCTTTTACAGCATTGAGCTCTAACTTCTAAGCCTGGCATTTCAGCCCCAAAACATTATACCACTTAATCCAACCATTACTTACTCACTATCCTGGCCTAACTGGACTGAGTGCCTTTACTCCCTGCATTTATCAGTCTCTATGATACACCCCCTAATATATCATACCCTTCTCCCTAGCCCTTTCCACTGGACTGATCCCCACATATTCTACATCAGCCAGGGTTCAACCAGAGAAACAAAACCGGTGGGAGATACATATTAAGCAATTTATTGCAAGGAACTGGCTTATGTAATTGTGAGGGTTGGCTGAACAAGTCTAAAATCTAGAGGACAGGCTGTCAGGAAGGGCAGGCTACAATGCTCAGGCTGGTTCTGCAGTCCATGGGTAGAATTTCTTCTTTAGGAAGCCTCAGCTCTGTTCTTAAAGCCTCTCAACTGATTTGATCAGACCCACCCAGACTATCTAGGATAATCTCCATTAATTAAAGTCAACTGGCTATGAACTTTAATCACATCTATAAAATGCCTGCACAGCAACACCTAGATTAATGTTTGATTGAATAATTAGGAACTGTAATCTAGCTGAGTTGGCAAATAAAACTGACCATCATGGTCCACCCTTGCCAAATTGGCACCCATATACATCTCCTGAAACCATGCTTAATCTCCAAATAAAGATAATAACAAAGCCTGACTTCCACCCAACAGGATGCAAATGTCCTGCATACAACCAAAAACACACTAACTCTCCCCACAGCAAAGGATGCAATGTATTTGGGTAATATTCACTCTTCTCTTTTGATATCTTATAACGTAAATGCTGGGGCGTAAGCTTAACTATTATTAATACATCTCCTATTAGACGATAAGAGAAAAGAAAACACAATTTTTTGGTAGAAAAAAATATATGTATATAAACATATTCATAATAAAATAAGGAAGAAATACAGCAATTGCAGTCCTTGTTTCTGCAACTGGTCATGTGACCATAGCTGGTACTTAGAACTAACTTTTTCTACTACTATTCCATCTTCCCTTTACCCTCAGCAAGTCCTTCAGCTGCCGTGGTTCTTACCTGGTGGGTGACTCAAAATGACTCAAACCTTCATTCCTAAAGCGTTCAGGCCATTAGCAGTTCCACCTAAATTGGATTATGGTAGTTTTCCATTAACTTTGATCACAGGGCACGGTAATACTAAGAGATACCCTAAGGGATGCCCTGTATTCCAGACGTACTTTTCCTTACCTCTATTGTCTGGCTGTAACTCCATTTCCCCGTGGTAGTTAGAACTGATACACCCTAGCCACCATAGTAGCTCCTTCTTTGCTTGTTGATCCAGAGGCTTGAGGAGTCCAACTGGCTGGGTTGGCAGTCTTAACTTCCAGTGCAATGGAATCATTGTTGTGTCTCCTGGTGGAAGCATTCCTCCCTTTAAAACTAAGACCTCTAAGCCAATACAGCATGAGGTCATGGGACCAGGAAGCAAAAATTTTGCTAGAAAATCACTACGGGTGATAGTGAGCAGTGCCATTCCCATTTCCACTCCTTGATTCCTGGACCCATGCATCCTGGTAATGAAGGAAACAGCACTACATAATGGACACTGATTTAGAGCATATACAGCACCATGGAGGGCATTGTCCCAGCTCTGCAAGGTATTGTCTCCAAACCATTATGCCATTCTGTCAAGCCAGCTGCTTCAGGTAGATGCAGAACATGGCAAGACCAGTGAATTCCATGAGCACAGGCTCACTGCTGCACTTCACTGGCTGTGAGGTGAGTTTCTTGATCAGAAGTAATTGTGTGGAATGTCATGACAGTGGATAACGCATTCTGTAAGTCCATGCATTGGAATTTTGGCAGAAGCATTGCATGCAGGGAAGGCAAATCCACATCAAGAGTAACTGACCATCATGGTTCCAATCCCACCCATCCTTCAGCATCCAGTCCACATTTCATCTCCTCCAGTAAGACTTTAATAACTTTGCAGACTCATCTGACATTTGTTCATTCCACCAACACTTATTTAGCACCTTCTGTGTGCCAGATACTCTTCTAAGTACTGGGGAAAGACATGGTCCCTGCTGTGACAGAACTTATGAAACAGTGAGATGGAATCAATGGGCCCAATCCCTGTGTCCTCACAGCCCAGTGGCCATTGGTATGACCTCATCACTGGCAGTTTTCTTTGCCCTGTAAGACTGTGTGGGTCTTGAGAGCATTGTCCACATCTCCATCCCCATGGCAACTTGCATAATGCTAAGGACATGAGATGTGCTGGGGAACCACTGGGAAGGCCTGGAAGATATGAAGCTAACGGTTTTGCAGAAGCCTATTCTCTAGATGTGGCCCTTGAGGATGTGGTCCTCTCTCGGGAGGTAGCCATGTGAGTGTGCTGCCGAGAAGGCCCTCCCTGTCATCTGCTGGCTCGGCCAGGCTGCCTGGCCACACTAAGCAGTCTTCCCACTTGGGCGGAATCTGCCTACTTCCCTCTAGGACCATGTTGTTTCTGTTCAGTGCACTCAATTAGGGCCACTCTGAAAGACAGCAGAGAGAGCTGTGTACCTCTACTGGCCACCCACGAACACTATCCCCCATCCCAGCTCCTGGCAAAAGCCTTTCTAAAGCCAGCCTTGGTTCCTATTCTCCCTATGAAGCTTCCTTTCTGCCTCTGAGTGCCCCAGGTACTTTACTGATTAATACTGGCATACCTGCTATGTGCCAGGCAATGAAAATTTGTCACCTGATTGAATTCTCACAACAATTGTAGGTGATGGTTCTAAGCTGCATTTTGCATTTGATCACATTCACATTAGGCCCCTGCAGCTTCACTTCAGAAGAATAGGAGGCCCGGCTGACCTCTGGCAGTGCAGGGGGGGGAGGGGAACTCTAGACCGAGAGCTGGAGCCGAGCTGGATGAGTCTGGACAAGGCACCTCCCCTTCTGCGTCTTGGATTTCCAGTCTGTAAAGTGAGATATTTGGGCTCAGTGATGCCTGGGCTCCCTTCCCATTGTAGGTTACAGGTTTTTAGGTACAGCATAAAAGCCAAAGGTTTGCATGACCAAGAATTTTTACACTCTACAGAAAGCACTGATTTCCTAGTGAACTTGCTTTTGGAACAACTCTCTTTGCTAGGAAGCTTCTCACTTATTCACTCAATGTTTGCATGTTTTGTGTGTGTCCACTAAAACTGACACAGTAGCCGCTGTATAGACTGCACCATAGGCCCCAATTCTTTGCCCTCCCTGTATCCATGGACAGGACATACTTCCTCATCACTTTGGGTTCAGCTGTGTGACTTGCTTTCTGCAATAGAATGAGGCAGAGTGATAGAGCCTGGGGCTGGGCCTCCAGAGGCCTTGCATTCTTCTGCTTGCATTTTTGCCCTCTGCCATCACAATGAGATAAATAAGCTCTGGTAGCCTACTGGCCCCAGGAGGAGGATGACAATCAGGTATACATCACTTCTCCCAGCCAGCTCAGCCTGGATCACCTGCTCCCAGACAACCTGCAGACACATGAGCTAAATCAGTGTTGTGTTATCTGCTTCTGAGATTTTCTGATTGTTTGTCACTCTGCAGTTTTGTCGCATTAACAAACTAAAACAGACTCTTAGAAAGGTATTTATAATCCAGACCCTCATCTCTGGATGGGCTGAGTGGTGATCTTGGCAGCACTTCCTCACTATCACCAATCCAACACGCGACCCCGTCTTCTAACTGCACTTTACACACTTCCAGGGATGGGAGCTCACTGTTTCCCATGGCAGCTCACATCACACTTAGCAATACGTAGCTGCCAACCCTCTTTATCATGACTCAAACCCTCTCTTTTAACTTCCACCCGGTGAT
The DNA here is from genome assembly GCF_037783145.1 of Equus przewalskii. Taxonomy (NCBI): domain Eukaryota; kingdom Metazoa; phylum Chordata; class Mammalia; order Perissodactyla; family Equidae; genus Equus; species Equus przewalskii. The sequence continues at coordinate 65,908,866 of NC_091831.1, forward strand.
CCTCAGGGCTACACAGGATAGACACTCCTTTTTTCTTCCAAGCAGCTGTTCAGAGATGTGAAAAGTGCTCTCAAGTCCTCCTCAGTCTTTGCTTCTTTGGGTTAAACACGCCCCTTGTCTTCTACCACCTCTCACCCGCTTTAAACAGGGCAGCCCTCGCCATTCCTGCAACTTCGCCACACCAGGCTGGCTGTCCTTCTCCCGCTCCAGTGCCCAGAGGGAGACACAACAGCTAACATGAGCTGATCAGAGTGAGCGTCATAGGGCTGTCACTGCCCTCACTCCTGACACTGCCTATGTCCCTTGAGAAGTGGGAGCTCTTTTTGGCAGCCAAAGAACATTGACAGAGGGTGAGCCAGCCCAGGAAATGCCCACACCATTCTCACACACGCCATTGCTACATCAGGCCTCTGCCCTCCTAAAAACTTAAATTCCCAAGTGTCCCAAGGCATTTGAGAAAAAGGAACATATGCTCCTTCCTACCAGGCTTGCTGCCAGTGTTCCCAGGAGTGAGAACATTTGCAAGTCAGCCCTGCAACGGGCAGCAGTGACTGAGTGATTTCTCAGGAGCCCCTCATTCCTGAGAAGTGAGACTCAGGCCAAGCTCTGTCAGGTCAGTTGTACACAATTCCTCTCAGACTCTCTCTGCTCCTGAACTGGTGGAGAAGGGTCCTCTTAGGACCTCCTGGGAATTGGAAGCTAGGCCGGGATGAGCTGGAGCCAGCTTCAGGGAGAAGTGTTCTCAGTTCAGTCCCTGACATTCATGGCCTCATCATCAATTACTTGACCACTTGGCCAGAGCACGGCAGCCCTGTAAACACACGCAGACCCAGGGGCCTGGAGACTCAGCATTGCGGGGCACAGACCATTTGGGTTGCAAGCCGAGCAGATCCTCGTTTGCAGAAACCATCATCAGTGCCCTGGGTGAGTCAGAGGCCTGTGTCCCACTGGGCTGGTGGAACCAGGAGCCGGGTGACTGCCTGGACTGAAGAAGCCCTGCCTGCCTTAGACACACGTCTGGGTGATCTCATGTCTCTTCTGCAGTGCTGTTTTATTGTCAACCCTCCAGCCTGGGCAGGGGCGGGGCTGGCTTCTTCTGCACCCAGGCTGTGTCAGGTTAGACATCGCAGAATCCAGGCCTGAAAAGTATGTGAAAGGCCATCCTGTCCAACGAGGCTGAATGTTTTTCAGCAGCCTATCTCTCTTACATTCCTCTGGTCAAAGGAAGTTCATTATCTGTCCCAAACAGCGTACAATGATTTGAAATCTGCCTCCTTGTGGCTTCTACCAGCCCTGCCTCCACAATCATAGAGACTAAATCCCTCTTCCAGAACGAGCTCGTCAGTGGAGACACTAACCACAGTCCTCCTTTGCTCTCTTCTTCAAGCCGAAGGGCCCCAGTCCCTTCAACTGTCTGCACAGGCTGTGTGCAGCTGAGTTTCTGGCCCGTCACACCCTGGACCCCCTTCTCTGGATGTCTCTGGAGGAAATAACTACTCTCCGATGCACTGCTGGACCTGTGTGGCAGGTAGACCATTAGACAAGGAGTTGGACCAGCAGGATTGGCACCCGTGGTCTCCCTTATAACATCCATCCTCTTGGGCCTGTCCCTCCGCCTGGAGAAGGGGATGATCCAGGTGCTATAAGAGGCGTGAGTGTGTAACTCCAGTGCGTTACCACTGTGAGGGTGTGCGTAGGCCCACACTGTGACCGCATGGATGCCAGTATTCCATTACCGCTGTTGACAAAGAAGGGCCTTCCTTGCAGTAACACTGCCGGGACAGTGCGGCTGTGGTCAGTCTTGTATGTTCACTCCTTCTAAGAGTCAACTGTGATTTATCCTGTAGAGAGATGCAATTGAGGAAGCCAAGACCCAGAGGAGGGGCCTTTACCTAGTGTAGTACTCAGGGTTCTCCAGAGAACGGAACCAATAGGGATACATAGACACATCCGCGTTTATGTATATACTCCTATAAAACCACAAAGATCAGGAGCATATCCGTCACCCCTCTGAAATTTCCTCCTCCCTAGTCCTATGCAATCACTGATGTGCTTTTGGCAACTACAGATTCATTTGTATATCCTAGAGTTTTATATAAATGGAATCACAGAGTGTATACTTTTTTGTCTGGCTTCTTTCACTCTGCATAATTATGTTAAGATTCGTCCATGTTGTGGTATGTATCAAATATTCATTCCTTTTTATTGTTGAGTAGTATGTCTCTATAAGGTATACCACAGTTTCTTTATCCACTCATCTGTTGACGGACTTTTGAGTTGTTTCCAGTTTTTCGCTACTGCAAATCAAGCTGCTATAAAGATTCAGTTACAAGTCTTTGTATGAACATATGCTCTCATTTCTTGTGGGTAAATACTGAGGACTGAATGCCTGGGTCATATGGTAGGTGTATGTTTAACTTTTTAAGAAACTTACAAACAATTTTCCAAAGTGGTTGAGTCACTTGCCGTGGCCACCAGGCGTGTATGAGTGTTCTGGTTCCTTCTCATCTTCATCGACACTTGGTATGAGCAGTCTTTTTAGTTTTAGCCACTCTAATAGATAATAGTATCTTATTATGGCTTAAATTTGCATTTCCCTAATGCTAATGAGGAGGAGCACCTTGTCATTATGCTTATTTTCCATCCGTATATCTTCTTTCAAGTAGCAGCTATCCAAATATTTTGCCTGCTTTTTTATTGAGTTGTTTTCTTATTATTGACTATTGAAATTCTTTACATATTCAGATACAAGATCTTTCTATTCTCTCAGTCTGTGGCTTATTTTTTTTCATTCTCTTAACAGTGTCTTTTGAAAAGCAGAAGCTTTTAATTTTGATGAAGTCCAGTTTATCAACTTGTTATTTCATGATTATAAAATTATTCATTTAAACAAAGAGAGCTGCATGGTTTAGAGTATCAAACGTGTGACATTTATGCAGAGTCTACTACGCACCAGGGCTGCTTGCTTGGTCCCATGGGGGAAAGAGTAAAAGACGTGATCCCTGGCTTCAGGGAGGGGAGGATTATTAGATTAGATATGTGTTGTGGCGCAGTGAGACAGGAACAAAGAAGACAGTGGAGCTCACAGGAGAAAAGGGAAGGAAGAGGCACAGGAGGCCGCACTGCGCATTTTGACCCAGGTCTCACCTGAACTACACTAAGAAAACATTTTTTGCTCTTGTTTCTGAAAAGGCCATCTTGACCTTTTGTTTTTGCTTTGCATGGAGGATGAAATATTGGGCAACAGACTTAAAACAGGGAAGGTTTGTATCAAATGTGGAGAACAGCTTGGTGCGAAAGGATGTCAAGAGGAGGGAAAAAAAAAGACTGAGAAAGAAGGAAAAAAAGGTTAGTAGCAAAGAAATATCGAGGGAAGTCTCTACTCATAAAATAGAAATTAATGGATTACAGAGCAAGGACATTAAGAGAGATCTTAAGAGGTTGCAGGAAATGGGAGAATTAGGGCATAGCTGAGCTGTCATGTGGAACATTTTACATAACAAACTACTGGTTAAAGCTAATATAAGCTTTATATTATAAAGGATGAGATAGTGTGTGCCCAAGAGAGATGAAATGAGAGAGGATACTATCCTTGGGATCCAGCCTGTGACTCCAATCCAGCTGTCTTTCTGAGCAGCCCCCGACTCCAGGCCAGGCCAGCATCTGGAGCTTTGGCCACTTATCTGGACTTGAAACAGAAGCCTCCAGCTCACTGTGATTTGGGGTGTGAGGAGTGTGCATTTTTTACTACAGCTTTTTGGGGAGCCCTTTTCATGTTATATTTACTCTGGAACTTGCTTCATTAAAAAACATTAAAAATCAGGAGCTACAGAAATCTTTTCTTCCACTGTAATGTAGATCAGAAGTGCAACCGAGTGAGAATGGGCTGGGGGGGGGGGGGGGCTGCTGCGCAGAGAGAGCAATCACTCCTCAGAGGCGTGGTATAATCTGTTGCAGAAGGCTAGTTCTCCTCTGTTCCAGTGTCTCATGGGCAGCGTGCTGACCAATAGGAAGGAGCATGGCCAGGGTTAGAGACATTGTGTTGGTGAGAATTTCCACCTAAAGTGTAAACTGTGTGTGATCACAGATGAAGATACCATCTGCAGTTGGAACCAAAGCCCAGACATGACCATCTGAACACAGAGCAGCAGGGACCATCAGATAGTGAGGGGTCCAGGGGAAGAGAAAATGACACCAAATCAAGACGAAGAGCGTATAAACCCAGGGCCACCTGAGGTCTTTTGTTTTTCCATCTCCACAGTGAGAACACCAAAGGTGAGCAGTGTCTGCTTTTTTGTCTGTGTAATCGAGCATAAGGTGACACATACTTCATCTCAAGTAGCGACTTCAATCATTGCAACTATCTTCTTTAAACCGCAACGAAACAAAAAGTAAAGTATAATAATGACTTAAACAAGATAGAAGCTTGTTTATTTTTTATATGAAAGTCTGGGTGTGCATATCAAGGGCCAATATAGCACCCCACTGGATCAGAGGTCTAGGAAACTTCTAGATCCCCACCTTGCCATCTCTGTAATGCGGCTCTTGCCTTCATAGTCTAAGGTGGTATTTATGTTCCAGGAGAGAGAAAATGATGGAGAGGAAAGGATAAAGTCTGCATACTAGCTTTCTTCAGGAAAGGTCCTGGAAGGTATCATACAACACTTCTGCTAACATTGGTCAGGACTTAGTCACACGGCCATACAAGGGAGGCTGGGAGATGTGGTCTTGGTTCAGGGCAGCCATACACACTGGTAAACATTCTATTCCTATGGGACAAGGGGAAATGGATTCGGCTGACAACCAGGGATCTCTGCCACATTGACTAATCCTTCACAAAGTCCTAAATTACAGAAAAAACAAAGACCCTGGAATGTGTTGAACTGTAGTCTACTCAGCATTTGTGGTTTCCAGCACCCAGAGTGGGCAAAACAAGTAATTCCCCAGCAGTGGGATCCCAGGGAGGCAAATGGGGAAGCTATGACTTCAGAGAGAGTCATAGGATGGTGTTAAAAAGAAAAGGCAAAGCAAGTGAAGATCATGCTCTGGGACACACATTCTCCAGCGCAGCAGACAAGTTGAGGAACTTGAGAGAATAATGGGAAGAAAAGCAGCAGTTTGAAGTGTGCATTGGGAGAAAAGAGAAGAAGAGTCAAGAGGGAGGGATGACTGAAATGGGGTATGGCGCTTGAAGAGCGAGTGATCAATCAGGATGGGTTAGGTGTTTTCGTCTTTAGATGATTGGAAAAGAGCTTTACATTGAACTAGTTCTTCCTGAACACGTGCCGCATGCAAGTTCTCTTGTTGGGACCATGAGATGAAGGAAGAGAAACAAGACAGAGCCCCTCCTCTCAGGGAGCTTCCAGTCTCAGAATATAAACTCATACACCTTATGATGCTTGGTAGTGCTTTTGAATAAACCACTTCAAAAATTGTATTTTAAGTTTATAAACACAGCAGCTGAAATCTTCCCAAGCAGATATTGAAGAGTATTTAATAACTCGAGTTCTGGCATCAGACCCTGGTTTCAAACCCTATGTCTGTCACTTACAGGATGACCAACTCATCCTGGTTTGCTGGGGACTTCCCTAATTTTAGCCCTGAGTGTCCCACATCCTGGGCAAACTGGGATGGTTGGTCACCTTAGCTATTTACAAGCTTCGCGACCTTGGGCAAGTTACTTGATCTCTTTGAGTCTCCCATTCTTTAACTGCAAAATGGAAATAATAATTCTGATTTCTCATGATTGTTGTAAACACTTAATGGGAATCTGTTAACAGTGTTTAGTGGAGTGCTCAAGGAGTGTCATATTATCATTATTACTATTGTAGAATTGTTATGGATCTGATGGGTTTATGTACATTTTACCTGCATTCTCCTGGATAGAAACTGCATGCTGTACTAGAATAAGTGAAACTGAGTATTTATAATATATTATATATATATAAGTTTTAGAATATATTTCTCATGAAAGAAAGGAGCTACTGTTGTTGAGGAATTTTCTTTTCAAATTTAATATAGATCTCCAATTTCCCTTCTTTCACCTTCTCTGTATACTAATCATTTTTTTCATTGTCATGAGATCTGAAATGAGAATATCCTATGAACAGTCATGTAAAGTAGTTGTCTGAAATGTTATAATAAGTTTGCTTTTAAAAGGCAATTTCAGGAAGTTCACAGGAATGATAGGGGAAAATTTTCTTAATATTTCTGCTCTTAATTCATTTCTTCTTCCAGCAACTATTTAATTGTGCTGTTGTTAGTTGTAAGGCAACATGCCAAGTGCTAGGTATACAGGCATGAAGAACCTCCGGCCCTGCCCTAAGGACTTCACCTGGGGAGATGACATATAAGCACATGTGCATCATGGAGATGCGGATGCCAGGCTGGTGAGAAATCCTGGATTTACTTGGTGGAGTCAGATAGAGTTTCTAAAAGAAGTGATGGATGGGCTAACTCCTGCATCCCGCATGAAAGGAGAGGGTGTGTATCTAGGTAGAGGGCCACATGCAGGCAGGGCACTGAAGTAAAAAGCCCCAGAGCCACTCAGACGAATGTTAGGTTCTGATGACTTGGAAGTGATGGAGATCTTGTCTGCAAACTCATGCCACAAGTATTGCTGAGCACCTATTATATGGATGGCACCATTGAATACCAGTTATATGCCTAAAACCAAACTCTGTCCTTGGAAAGCTTAGGGCTTAGAAGGGGACATAAAATGTGTACACAACCAATGCAAGATACCTGTTATAGACTGAATGTTTGTGTCCTTTCAAAATGCAGATGTTGAAGCCCTAACCCTAATGTGGCTATAGGTGGAAATGGGGACTCTAAGGAAGTAACGAAGGTTAAATGAGATCATAATAGTGGGGCTCTGATCCTATGAGACTAGTGTCCTTGTAAGAGGAGATGCCAGAGAGTGCTCTTGCGCTCTTTCTCTCTCTCTTTGCATGCACCCATGGAGGAAAGGCCACATGAGGACATAGCGAGAAGGTAGCCATCTCCAAGCCAGATAGCAGACCATTACTAGAAACTGAATTGGCTGGAACCTTGATCTTGGACTTGTCTCCTCCCAAATTATGAGACAAGCACCCAGTCGATGGTATTTTGTTATGGCAGCCCGAGCAGACTAAGACAATACCCATGGTGTACCACCATAAGTGGGAAGAACAAATAGCATTAGACTAGGGAAGGGGAGAGAGAGCTGCTGATCCACGTGCTGCAGGACGTGACCCTGAGCTGAGCCTTAAACATTTGGAAGCACTGAGATTTAGGTGAAATTGATAATGGAAGACCATTCCAGCTAAAGGAAGTGTTACAGGCTCATTGGCAGTAAGAAAACACACACTTCCGTTTGTTGGGATAATCTGATGTATGTGACACCAAAGAGTGTGGGACACACTAGGTCACATTATAAAGGGCTTTGAGCATCAGGGTGAAGACTGTGGGCTTCCTTTAGGAGGCACCAAGGACACATTGGCGATTTTAGACAAGAAGAGTTTCATTTAGCACTGTGCCTTTGGCAGAGTGATCTGAAGGTCTCAGAGAGGCTCAGACCTGGAAGCTATTGCAGCAGCGCAGGGGAGGGCTAATAGGGGTGTAGCCTAGGGCAACAGCGTTGGGAAGGTAGACGAGAGAGATCCAGGAGGTGGCATCAACCGAATTGCATCTGTCGGATATGGATGAGAGGAAATAAATACTAATTATAACTGAAATTTGAAAGCAAAGTATGTTCATAAAATCATGTTGCTGACTTGTCAATTTCTAGATTGCTTACTCTTAGAAGGATCTCATCTTGAGGATGAAGACATTTGGGCTGAATGGTTAACATTGGGACACTCTTTCTGTTACGCCAGGCTGCCACCCAGTTGAACCTGAGTGCTGAGTCCACTAAAAGTGATCGTGTAACCAAGAGCACAATGAGCTTTGGGGCAGAGGTGGTGCTTTCCTTCTAGGTCCTTTGAGCCTGAGGTGGCACCAGGCAGTTGGGAAAGTCCCGCTGACTCTCAGAGAGATAGAGGCTGAGAAAGTGGATTTGGAGGCCCAAGTGCTCAGAGGGCCGCTCTTATGGAGACAGCAGAGGACAGAGCCTTGGGGACAGCCCATGTTTAGAAGGTTAGAGAAGGAAGGAGAAATGCAAGAGAGGGCTGAGAAGGCTTTCAAATAATAGGGATGCAAACCAAGATCATGTCAGGTCAGCGACCGTCTGGAGGAGGGAATTTCAGGACAGAATAGTGGTCAAATGTGTCAATGGCTATAAATTCTAGGAAATGAGGACTTAAAATATACATTTATTATAAGATTGAGCAGCCTTTCTCCCTAGAGAAGAGAACCATCTGCTCTGGATTTCTTAACTCTTCCCTGCCGGAGGGAGAGGTTTGAACCAGACAAGCCCAGGGCCCCTAAAAAATTAGAATTAGTTGACACCATTTAAAAATCTGAAGATTTCACACACACACACACACACAAATCCAGGTTCTGTCTTCTCTTGAACCCTCAGGTCTCTGACAATACTGGACCTCCATTCCTGCATGGCAGCAACTGCCGAGCTGATCTGCAGCTGCCCCCTTGAGGAGGGAATATACCCTCCAGTCTCCCCCATTCATCAGTGCTGCCTGCCTACCTACGAGACCCAGGAATTTCCAGTCCTGATCTAGAGCAAGCTCCTCATTTGACAGAAGGGAGACAGAGACCAGAGAGGGCAGGAGACGGGAGGTGCTCCCCCTGAAACCAGTAGCCTCTTGTTTCGACATCTTTGGATTTGTGAGCTCTGAGGGGGACTCAATGGCTGCTGTGGAATGACCCAAATCCTTGCCCACCATCAGGCCGGAGACTGAGAGCAGAGGCTGGAAGCCCCTTGCTGGGCCCCTTGCCCGGGTCCTTGACCACAGCACACTGGCCTTTTCGTCAATCTCCTGGATTAATAAACGGTCCAGGTCAGAGTACATGGGCCTAAATTGCACCTTTCTGTGCCCTTCTCCATGTCTCCTTTTGTTTCTTGGGGAGAGGCTGAGGCAAGTCAACTTACAAAAATGTGCTTCGACCGAATGAGATCCTGGAGTTTATCTAATAGGCAGGTTGGGAAAAATGAAAATGCTAATTACTTGAGGGAAAGTGTGGAAAATGAGTCAGCTGATTGGGCCACCAGGCAGCCAGTAGGAGCGGGATTTTTTTTTTTTTTTAGAGGATAATGACTTATTCTAGGGGATTTCAGCCATGCACACACAACAAGAATAATTCCAAGTGTCTGCTAGCAAAATCCCATGCTGCCGAACATCACATTTGAAAATTAATGTGACAAGCTCGAGGCCCGTTCTGCCCCAAGACCAGAAGACAATGAAAGCTTCCTCCCTAGGAAGTTTCTCAGGGTAGAACCAGAAAACCGGACTGGAGACCCTCAGGGGCAACGCCTCACCCGGGGTCAGTGCACAGGAGTCAGCTGAGAGGCCATGCTGCCCTCCTTTGTCTGGGCGCTCCGCCCAGCCTCCGAAGTTCCTGATGATCACAGGGAAGCTGGTGGGGCTGCCTGTTAATTGCCTTGTTCCTCCCATCATTAAAATGATAGGTCTCTCCACTGGGAGTGGAGCTGCCTGGCTGTGAGTCGAGTTGGGCGCACCTCCTGATAGAGAGACCTCCTGATTGGGACCCGCACATGGCTCTTTCTGAAGAGCTCAGTGGTGGTTTGGGGTTCACCTGGGTACATTTGACTCCAGGAGCTGGGGACCCCAGGGCCCTTGTTCCCGCTCATTGGCCGGTGTTGGAATTAATGAAGCCCGGGCAGCCCTGTATGCAGGGCTCACTCTGGTCCTTTACAGCTCTTTGTCTGCAGCGGGCTCTTGTCTTTCATTGCTGGCTGCCGCCCGTCTCTGGGGCTGATGCAGCAGCCAGATAATGAACAGTATATCAGCACAGGCGGCGGAGGGGCGAGGAGGTGGGGGGGGGGGGATGCGGGGGCCAGCGCCCAGCAAGCCGGCCTGACTTATTATTCCTTCACTCGCAAACAAAACAAAATCATTGGCCTGCCAGGGTCATTAAGGACCCCAGGGTTGTCATAGAAACGACCTTTGGGGCCCAGTGGTTGTTAATGCATGAGTGACTGCCTGCATTGTGTGCACGGGGAGAGGTCAGAGTTTTGTTGGTGGCTTAAGAAAGAAAGAAAGAGAGTGAAGAAGAAAGAGAGCTAGCACAAAGCCCAGGACTGGGTGGCTGACATTCAGAAAGAAGGTTGTACCCTGCCTGTCGCACTGGTTAGATGTCTGGGATCTTGAACCTCCCATGCCCAGCACATAGTAGGCGCTCACTAAATGTCTGTGAAGATGAATGGACACATTTCTCTGCTTAAAAATGTCTTCCCATCTCCACTACCAGTTCCACAGCCCAGCCCTGAGGAGTGCTCTGCGGAGCCCTCCCTGGGAAGTATTTAGACAGGCAGCTGCTCCCGTCATTGTTCCCATCAAGATTAGCAAACTTCTGTGCAGGTTTTAGGGGGATCTCAAATGTCTTCACCTTGGATTTTCTTGGCTCCCAGGGACCCAGGAGGGACCAGTTAGGAGTGGGTGGGCAGGGACTATTGCAGAGGAGAAGTAGGAGGGCAGGGCCTTCGCTGCAAGCCTCGGGCTTTACATAAGAGCTTTCAACCCACTTCCTGACCAGGGCAATGTGTGTCTCCTGCCAGAGCATGCTCTGAACATCACCCACATGATGGAGCTCACCTGCCCAGCTGGTATTCAGAGAGCTCAGCCCCAGGGGCTTCCCCAGGTTGCCCCCAGGGCCAGGAGCTTGGGTTTCAGAACCAGCCCTGCCACTAACTCACTGTGTATCCTCTTGCAAGTCCTCTCTACTTCAGTTTCCTCATCTATAACATTAGAGATGGGCCAGGTGACGTCCATAGCCCACCCCAAGTCTGCTCTGCTGTCTTGCAAGATTATTCCCTGGAGTTAGGATTTTACTTTCCAGGTGGGAAGAAAAGATTCTAGGGGTGTTCTTTGGGTGACTCTAGCCCTTTGATCTCTGAAAAGACTAGACCTGGCAGCCTTGTCTGGTGCTTCCAGCTCTCTTTCCAGTAAGGACACCAGAGCCTTTCCAAGATCCTTCAAAGGGCTGGGAGGTCCTGTTAGAATAAGCGCGTCGGGAGTGGACTGATTGCCCGTCTCCAGCCTCCCCCCTTGCTGGGCACCACCTGCCCTGGCCTGTGTTAGCTACCACACAGTCTTGCTGCCTGAAACCCCGTATTGCATCTGGAGGTTGGACACAGGACCCACTGGTGACACATCTCCTTGGAGACACACCTGCTTAGCATGAACTACCAGGGTGCTTCTTTTTAACATTGATTTCAGGGATCTGTCTGCTGTGCTTCCTACTTACCCGGTGGATTCTCCGATCTTTGCTCAAGCAGACCAGACTATCACTCACAGAATCCCATCATCAGCTCATGGCCTCCAGGGCACAGTGGCTGCATGCTCAGATCTCTCATGGAGCCAGGAATAAGCAGACACCTCATCTTGGTGAATCACAAAGGCCCGCCTTGCCTTGCCTGTCAGTTTTGTGAGCACTTCGTAGGGAGTCTTTATGAGAGCTCCTATCACAGAATCCAGGCTGAAAATGACCAGTTGAGGGGGACCCTGGAGGGCAAAGGACGATCTTATTTCTCCAACGGCAGTGAGTGTGGTGCCTGCCCTGGAGTGGCAATAAGGTATTGGAATGGAGGTTTGATTTTAGTCTTTCATTTCATAATTTCATTTCATTTCAAGTCTTTCATAAAAAGGCAAGCAACTCTCATCCTCAAAAGACAGATGGGGATCAGACAGGAAGGAGAGTGCCTTGTCCAAGGTCACCAGTCAGTGAGTGGAAGAAGCAGCACCAGAGCCCAGAGCCCAGGCTCCACGTCTGTCATTTGTGTGTGGAGGTGTGATGGCCACGCCATTACCTGCATGAGTTCCAGTGAGCGAGAATCAGTACTCTTGTTGTTTATGCTCATATTGCGTAAAATGTTATGTTCAGTGATATTCAGTTTACCTGTGTTTATGTTTTTAAGATCTGCCCGCTGATTTTGCGTAACTGTTGGGGCTGCAGCCTGGTACCTGCTCCCCTGTGTGCACATCAGAGAGGAGGCTTCTCTTGGGGTCCAGAATTTTCTCTTGCCTCCCAATTGGTTGCAGAGAGAGAGGGGTCTGTGTGCAGCATGGGCTCTAACTCAAACCCTGCTCAAACCTGCTGATCCTCCATTTGGCACAAAACACCAAACTCTGATGTGGCGGTTTTCTCTTTTCAACAAACTGCATCTTCCCACCTCAGTGAGGAAAAAAATCCCTCAGTTTCCTGTGTTTACAGAGGTGAAGACAGTCCAAGAGCAAACCATTGGGAATACTGTGTCTTAGGTTTCCAAGAAAATAAGTGAGGAGTTGCCGACTTAGAGAAAAGGCCCCAAGCTAGGTGTTACCAGCTACCTGGGGCTGGGACTGCTTCTCGATCATGCAGTGACCTTTGGCCAGTCACTTGCCCTCGTGGAGTCTGTGTCTACTTTTCTAAAATGTAAGGAAGCCCAAATTTGGAAATACTCTAATTCCAAAGCGCAGGTTCTCATGAAGTTTTGACAAACTCCCGTTGCCTGAACGAAGTTTCCCCGAGGCTATGAGTGGGAGGGCTTCCCGTGAGAGCTAGGCGCGGTCCCAGCCGGCAGAACTGAACAGAGCGTTGCACTTTGCGATAACATGTTCCCTCAGGGACTGGGATAAAACCCAACATTATAAAAAATGTCTTGAATGTTTGCATATGGGATATAGAATATTTGCATATAGTATTTATATGGAGTATGATGCTTATTTCTCAGGGTGGGAAGGAGGAGAGCTAATAACCAACTGGGCGCCTCCCCGTCCCAGGCACCTCACGTGCAGCATCGCCTCTTCACAGCCCGAGGACGCACTCTATTCATTCACCACCTACAGAAACTGAGCTCCCGAGCTGAGGTCTGTCCAGTTACACGGTGCTACGCAGGAGTCTCCTTATCCCCTTGTAGCGCTTTTCGCTCCTGCAGCATCACAGGATGGGCCCGAGAGAGATGAACAGAATACTGTCGGTGAAGCGGTTAGACCAGCAGGTTTGCTGATATTTCTCTGTAAAGTGGGAGACACGGCCAGGGCAGCCTCTAAGACCCATTTCACTTTCAAATCCTAAATTTGAGTTACTTATTTAAACAGCATTTACCAAAAGCATTCTAAAGCACAACACACCCAAGAAATATTGCCAAAAAGCATGTTTCATGGTCAAATATGTTTGGAAAATATTACTAATTGTACACCCAATTAGAAACCTGATGTTGAAGGCTCTGATAAGTCCTGCAATAAAAACCTGCATAACCATCTAATCTATTTTCTGGACATAGGAGATTCTAGACTGTTTTTTCTCTCCATACAGTGTTGTTAACATTGGTGAAACTACTTTGCTATTTAACACACTTTGGAAACACTAGAGAAATTGTAAATTTCGTGAATCCTTACTTCCTCCATTTCTTGCCTTCCATCCTTCTCTCTGTGGGTAGAAAAGCAGTGAGCCTCTGGCAGGGTCAAGGGCAGGGAGCGGGGGTGGGAGGAGAGAGTCCATGTAAGGCCCATCAGGACTCAGGCTCAGCCTCAGCTTGGAAGAACAAACAGATACTGCTATAGCAATTTCTGAAACTCACGCAAGAACCGTTTCAATGCTGTCTCTATGTGTAAACCCATTTACAGACAAAGATGAAAGGTGAGAGCCCTTCTGTTTTGACAAGTCCTCTTGAGGAATGTCTCCCTACCTCTCTTTGACGTCCATAAGAAATGGCCTCCCCATGCTGCTTGTCATGTCTGGAAACTGTTCCTCAACTCTGCCTAGGAGTTCCAAGTATCCTTTGTTTCACAGCCTAAAGGTGACTTCCAACAGGCTGGCCTCTCTGACTGTAGACTGATCTCGTCTGCTTTTCTGCTTCCATGACAAGCTGGGCTCCTCTAGGAGAGCAGTTAGCAGAGCTTACAGTTATACATCTCAGTGGTTCTTTCTCAATGTCAACCTCGTGAGGACAGGGCCACTCCTTGCTTGCTCTTATTGCAGGTTCAACACCCAGCACAAATGGCAAATAAGAGGAACTAAAGAAATATTTGTGGGTGAGCAAATGAATGGACGAATTTCCATTGTAAGAAGTGGGCCTCGTGTGCCTGGTCCTACATAGATCCCTTGAACTCCTTCGCTATCACCTTTGATGTCGCTCTTCTATTTAAACCCTGTCTCCCTCTTCAAGTCTGATGCATTCTCTGGCGTCTCTCATCTCCTGACCTCAGCTTCCTGCCATTATGCTTGGCCACATCACTCACAAACCACTAGGCAACGCCCACCCATCACAACCACCTCGACCCACCCTCCATTCACCCCATCGGGCCTGACCCCAATCACATATCCCTCTGATGGGAAGACCACCAGAGGGGTTGATGATTTGTTTCCCATACACAAAATCATTGACTTTTAAACATCAAAGCTACCTTAAAGGCCATTTGTTCAATTTCATCTTTTGTCCAATAAAGAAAGTAGCAACAGACAGGATAGGTGAACTATCCTTGGGCAGAAAGCACGATGAAAAAGTCTCTGGGTGTCCCTTCAGAAATCCATTCTGTGTCAGCATTAATTTCAAAGCGGTGTCTGCTTGTTTTCTTTTAAGAAAAAATTCTGATACATGTCTAACATTGAAAAGTATAAATGGATTCTGAAGTGCTACTTAAAGAGTGTTATAACACTACATATTATAGTCTTACGCCCATTTTACAGATGAGGAAACAGAGCATTACAATGATTATGAAACTAGTGAGTGGTGCTGGTGGTCCTCTCTGCCTCCAAGACCTTGTCCTCCACTCTTTGAGCCCCAAGCACATGTAATTATCTCTGACTGTGGTGGCTTCCCCATCCTCTAATAACCATGGGCTGCTTAAAAGCAGAGATCACACCTTACGTAGATTTACAACATCAGTTCCTAGCTCAATATGGTGACACGTAATAGACCCCAAATAAATGCTTAAAGAATGAATAAATGATTGAGAAAATGAGTGAATAATTAAAAGCTTGAAATAGCAGGTAACTCAGTATTATTTCCATGAAAGATAGGTAGGTTAAAGAGAAGACCATACATTCACCTAAAAAATGCATGGAAACTGAATACCTTCAGTTTACGTTTACCTTCTTAACCTGAATGAACTTTGGAGAATAATTTGTTTTATTGCAAATGGTTTAGAAATAATAATCTGGATACGTCTTATTGAAACAACCTGGATATGGGTATGATTACAGTGACATGTTACTCTCCAAATTAGAATCTAGAGATGGTGATGGAAGGAGGCAGGAACCACTGAGGAACACATGTCCTCCTCTTACTATTAAAATCGATGTAACCAAAAGACACACACATATGTGCGGGTGTGTATATGCGTGTGTCGTATTAGCTAAATGATTAGAGATAACTGTATGAAAGGATAGACTGTTGAGAATCTACATGCATGAGTTTCAATATATGGGAAGAAGTGCAATTTTAATGCTTTTGAATATATATATTAACCCTCCTTTGGATGTTCTCAAGAAGTAGTTTCAATAAATGTAATTTGACTAGTAATTAACGCATTGAGCACTTCCAAAGTGCCCTCTTTGTCCTTTTTGTATAGCTTTAAGCCATCTGTTGTCATGACATTTGTCACTTGCTTAAACAAGCCCTCCTTTCCACTTATATCACAAAGGTGACCCTCACCCAAACCCCAGCACGTGAAACCCAGAGACTCCAGGAGGAGAGGATATTTCAAGCTAAGTCATCTGATGTATAAGATAGTAGTCCCTGCTTCACAGGATGGCGAGGAATGGAAATGTTCAAGCATGGTATATGTTAGCGCATCTCATGGCACATGGTACATGTTCAAAACCCAGCTGTTTATTAAAACCAAGTAGGGTGGGAGCGACTCCTGGCTGCAAGTGAGAAAGGCAGGCAGAAGGAAGACCTGTCGACCAGACACTGTTCATTCCCCAGGTCTCCAGGGACTGTTTGGTAATTACTCCATCTCCTTCAACAGCTTGTGATCTGTCCACTGTCAGGGAACCTGGATCTGCATTGCATGATGCATAATTCATGTGGCACGGACAGCAATTATGAGCTAATTGAGAATTGTAATGTTTAAAGAAAGGATCCATTATGAGGAACATAAGGAATGTTGGGAGGGAAGAAGCTCTGGAGTCCATGGAGGTTCATTCTCTCTAATTCGGCTTTCTTTAAGATAACTCTAATTCTCTCCTGAAGGGCGCGGAAGTTCTTTCCTATAAGAGGTCCTGAAGGCTGGGCAGCAAGAGCAGCTTCTTTTCCAGGAAGGGGGTTCAGGGTGGGCTCCTCTTTCTTGTGCTCTTGCGTGGTTGACCTTCCAGACATGCCTTACCGTGTTGACACAGTCATCCAGGTTAATATGACTAGAGGGGTAAAATGTTACCATAACCATAATTTCTGAATCAAAAATTAGGACCACTTCCAGGGGAGAGAGACAGTCTGGGAAATAGTGCTTGGTGTATAATTATTGGAATTTCCAATATGAAATCATGTTTTGGAGGGATTATAGGTGAGCTTATTTAAGTGGGAACTTCACTGGAAAGTTCAGGAGCTGGGCTATCAAATTATCAGGAGTCCTGGGTCGGTAGCAATAAGCCTTAACTTATGCTAGTTCATGACTAGATTAACCTCTTGCTGAAAGGCCCTTGGGACACCACCCCTCTTTGGGCTTTATTTTCTCCATCTGTTCAATGGGAAAATTGGATAAGATGGCCTTCCAGGACCCTTCCAGCTCTGATGAGATTGTTTCTTTGCATCACAACTCATCTTTCTGACTCGAAGTTTTAAACTATATTGATAGATCAGCCTTTGTTCTCTAGGACAAACTGTAGGTGCCTTAAAACTCAGAGGATGCCGATGGCGTGACTGTCACTTGCAATTTTTAAATTGTCTATGAGGAGATAACTAAATAAATCACTTTTCCATTGGCTTATATTACAAGTTAGGTGCATATCTCAAAATACTGAATCAAAGGCATTTTGAAAGGAAGGGTTTGTGTCAGTGTCTGTGCCCTCTGCTGTGCAGGGTTATGGCAATTGGGTCACAGTGTTCTCTACATGTTTTGCTATCTTTTCAGAATGCCACAGACTTTAGCATATCTCTCATTTGAGGATTGTTCCATAATTTCCATTTGAGCCTGTACTTTTCTCTTCACCCTCAACCGAGAATTTTCACATAAACGTTTGATATTGTAGGAAGCACTCCCTACACTTGCTGGCTCTAATAACCATGTCTGCTTGAGCTGGGCTGCAATATCACATCTCACCAGCAGAGGCTGCTTTCTCATGCCTGGTATGCACAACTTGAAGATTCAAAAATGGAATACTAAAAGTAAAAGAGGTCTTAGAGATCATTTTATTCAAATAGGAACCGTACACAGTTCCCTGCTTCATAGTGTCTTGAAATTAGACATTCTTTAAAACTAATCTGCTTAAACTGAAGAGTGGCTGTCGTAGTTTCTCATGTAGCTAGCTTACGCAGCATCTCTCCATTTAAACAGAGCGCCTGGCCAGTTTGCGTGCCTTTTGAATAATGAGGACATTTAGCATATTCAAGGTGGAGACTGTGTTATTCTCTGCCTGTGGTGCTAATGCAGCTGTTGATACCAGGAGCCAAAGCCCATCTTCCACCTGAAAGTTGAGCTGTCATGTCTGTTTAAGCATTCAAACCAGTTCTCCAGCTTATTTGAGAAGACTTCCAAATAGATTTTGCCAAGAGTAATTGATCACCTGTGGGCTGAGGATTTCTTTCTTTTCCTCTTTTTTCTTCAAATAGCTTTTCCAACGCTTTAGGAAATGCTTCCCCAAACCTCGAGAGAATGAGAGAAACTACCTTAAGAAAGTGTGTCTACTTAGAAAGGTATTTGGGAGAGTCGGAGTCACTGGCAGGATAGACCAGACGAAGGGACTTCTTGCTTGTCTTGAAGAGTAGGCAGCAATGTGTGCACATTTGACTTTTCATAACCTTTTTTCAACTACAATCATAGGCAAAGGCTCTGGAAGACAAACTCGTTCCCTTAATGCATCTAATTCTACATGTAGGACATGGAAGGAGCAGAGACGTTCTGCTTGCTGCAGTTGCTCCTTTGGGCACAAGGATTGATGGTCTCTGCGAGTTATATCCTATCGAGAAGAACCACTCATGAACGCCCCATATTTAATCTTTATTTCTGAGTCTTTCTAAGAGAGAAGTTGCAGTAAAACAAAATTGCTGTGTTGCTCCAAGGGTTAATTAGACACGGCCCAGAAAAAATTGTTTCCTTCTTTCTGCCTTAAATTTGGGGCTTTTCATTCTGAGTGACTGTTGGCTTCTGTCAAATGGAATGAGATAAATGCAAGCTCCTAATTTGAACTCCCCTCATTCTGTTCCCAGCTGCCATTTTTCAGTTCTTCAAAAAAGAGAAAGCTCTTTGGATCTGCTGGTGTTCACAAACCTGGAAGCTGAATCTCTTCCCTTCTGATCTGGGGTCCAGGTATCTGTGGAAGGGGTGATCCAGGCCCCTCTCTTGGTGGACTTCTCTTAGAGATATTAAAATAATTTCAATCTCCTTTCCATAATCAGACTGAACGTCTTAATTGCAAAGTCTGCCACTGTGACTTCTTCACTGAGTTGTCCAAGCAACACCAAGATCTTTTCCTCCTTTTTTTTTCAAAGGTTACGACTAATTCAAAATCCATCAGCTCATGTGAACTCTTTAAATTATTCCCTTAAATGAAATCCATCTCCTGGTTTTTTTACCTGGTTTTCCAAGATCACTCCTGGTTTCCTCATAAAATATTCTCTCCTTTGCTATCTTCAAATGTTGAAGTGTCAGCAAGTTTTCAAGCTCTGCGTTAACTATGCTATGCAGGGATATCTTTAAAATCCTTTATTCACTTCATTTGTTCAAGCATTCATTCAACTTGCATTGAACATCAGTTATGTATAGGGCAGATAATGAAGAGGAGCCAGTTCTAATGGTTTCCCTGAAAGTAAATTCCAGGAGACTGAATAGGTCCCCTTGTATGGGCCACCCACTAGCAACCATCTTTGGGATTTAGACCATTTTTTCAGCTTTGCAAACACAAGGGACTTCTCAACAAACTGCTGGTAGGGTCCCCTTTAGAAAAATCTACCCGAACATGGACAGAAGAGGTGGACTAGTATGGCCTTTGTAAACTGTTTCACAAGTGTCCCCAAAACCTTTGAAATACGTTTTAATTTTCAAATTAAGCCACTTAGCATTTTGTAGTTTAAAAAGTACTTCCACATACATTTGAGCCTCACAACAAGTGTTTCAGCTATTATTAGCCCTTTTCTCATCTTTCCAGTGCTGATAAGCACCTTGACCAAGGTCAAACAGCCAGCAAGTGCCAAGGCTGGGACCAAAACCAAGGTCTTCTCCCTACCTAACAAAGCCTGACAACTGTGCAGCACCTCACTGCGCTCTCTGAACCACACTCCTCCCCATCTCCCCCTCCCCCCAGCTCCTGGCAACCACCATTCTCCTTCCGTCTCTATGAATTTGACTCCTCTATGTACCTTACATAAGTGGAATCATATAGTATTTGTCTTTTTGGACAAATTCTATAGTATTTGTGGAATACAATAGTGGAACCATACAGTGTTTGTCTTTTTGTGAGTGGCTTATTCCATTTAGCATAATGTCCTCAAGGTTCATCCATGTTGTAGCATGTGACAGGATTTCCCTCCTTTTTAAGGCTGAATAATATTCCATTGTATGTATATACCACATTTTGTTTATCCACGCGTTCTTTGACGGACTTTTGGGTTGTTTCCACTTTTTGGTTACTATGAATAATCTTGCTGTGAAATGGGTGTAAAAATATCTCTTCAAGATCCTGCTTTTAATTCTTTTGCATATATACCCAGATATAGAATTGCTAGATTATATGGCAATTGCATTTTTAATTATTTGAGGAATGTCCATACTGTTTTTCATAGCACCTGCACCATTTTACATTCCAATTGCTACGTGGGTTCCAATTCTCTATATTCTTGCCAATAATTGTTCTTTTCTGGGGTTTTTTCTTTTTACAGTGTCCATCCTAATGGGTGTGAGGTGGTGTCTTATTATAGTTTTGATTTGCACTTTCCTAATGACTAGTGATTTTGAGCATCCAAGCCACTTTTGAGATGGACACTATCCCGTCTCACCAGGTCATAGACTGGGACTCAGAGAGGCAAGTGATCCCCCTAACTAGTCGGTACAGGGACAGGGGTAGGATTTGAGCCCTGCTTTTTGGACTCCAAATCTGATGTTGGGTCTGCTGCATGGATATTTCTGAGACTAGAGTTGTCAGATACATTCTATGGGATTCATGAGTTCTTGGTGCAAATGCTCTAATTTCTGTATAACCCAGAATAAGTAATATAAGCTTATTCAGATCACTGAAGTTGTTGGTTCTCAAAATGTGGCTCCCTGACCAGAAGCATCAGCCTCATCTGGGAACAGGTTACAAATGCTATTTACTCAGCCCCACCCTAGAAATACTGAATTAGAAACTCTGGGGGTGGGCCCAGTGGTCTGGATTTTAGCAAGTTCTCCATACTTGCTCAAGTCTGAGAATCTGATCTACATTGTTGGTCCTTGACTTGGCTGCTCGTTGGAATTACCCAGGGAGCAAATAAAAAGATTCTGACTGAATTGATCTGAGATTCAACCTGAACATTAGGATTTTTAGTCTCCCCAAGCAATTCCAGTGTGCAGCCAAGGTTGAGGACCAATAATCTACATGACGGCCTTACACCAAAACGCCCCCTTACATTTTCAGATGTTCTAAATGTTACAGTCATGATGGTACCATGTTAATTGCTGCAGAAAGATGAGGAAAGATCAAAGGCAGGCCCAGGGATGCCTCCCTCACCAGGTGAGGGCCAAATGGCACTGTGGCCACCCTGTGTGAACAGACGCCGTGCAGAGGTTCTAGTAGTGGGGGATGTGGGGGTCACTGCCTCATATTACATAGCAGTTGGGCCATGGGAATCTCAGGATTTGGCTATGCTGTAGCAGTTGTCACCATATGCAGGTCTCGGGTGCAAATTCAGGTTCGGCAAAGGCAGCATGATCTTTCACATTCAACTGATTGTTAATTCACTTTTGTTGGTTTTATGGCTTATTTTTCCATCTGTAATGATGTTTTTGTTTATCATCATATTTAAACTACAAGCAGAGGAAGTTTATTTCTAGTTTTGGTTTGTACAGACTCAAATAACATTCAAATCTAATAATTTAGGTCAATATGGGGGCCTGTGGGAATCTGCCTTTTTTCAGGGGTCCTAGGCTGTTCTAAATTTAGGGAATTACAGTATTCTGTTTTATGTCGAAGCTGGTTTTGTATGCCCACACTCAATCCACAGAGCCCCTCTTGGTACGTGGGGGCTTGGGGTCCCCTGTTGGAGGAGATCTGGCAAGTCCAAAGCTAGGCAGCCCCTCTTGAGGGCACCTGCCTCACTCTGGCTTGTCCTCTGCTCCTTGGGTTGAAGCAGAAGTTATCTTTGAAGATTTCTAGGCAATAATTAACTGTAATTTCATGGGAAGGAAATTTGGTCAGTTTCTACACAGTGCACATTGGCCTCCCCTATCTGTCTCGGAGGGAGCTTTGTCTTCAACTCTGTTATTGAGCTCTTCCGGGAAGCCTTGTTTCCCGTTTCAATATAATTGCTTCAAAATAATGTGAAGAGATCAATTGCCACTTGTCAGCTGTAATTTTCCGTCACCGAAAAAAGTACTGTGCGGAGGAAAGCAAAATATGGGATGGCTTATTAACCATGATGGAGGGATGGGGCAAAGGTGACCCCGCCTTGGAGGGGGTTATCTGGGGGCAGGTGCCCTGTTCGTCCCCGTCTCTGTGCCTGGTGCTCCTGCGGTTCTCCCTGCATCTTCTCTCCCTAGCCAAATCCTCCCCATCCTCCAGGGCCAACTCTAGTTCCAGGCCCAGAAGGGCATAGAGACCTCTCCTTCCTCTCAGCTCACTGGCTTAGCCAATCCTTAATGCATTTATTCAACAAATGCTGAGTGAGTACCTAAGTATATGTAGGAAGGCTTTGGGCTTCAAGGAACCAAAAACCTTTACAGGGGTTTAAACAAATTGATGTTAATTTTCCTCATATAACAAAAATGTGCCTCTGGACAGGTTTGCAGTTAACCTCTGAGGCAGTCTCTTGGCCTTCCCAGCGTATTTGTCACTCATGGTTGTCAGATGGCCAGCCTGGGCTTCAGGCATCCTGTCAGCATTTGAAGCAGGAAAAGAGCAGAGGAGAGGCACTGTCCGCGAAGGTCTCTTGGATCAGGGAAGCCAATCTTTCCCAGAACCCCTGGCAGTTCTTTTTAAACAGCTTTATTGAAGTATGGTTGACATACAACAAACTACACATATGTAAAGTGTGCAAGTTGATCAGTTTTTAAAAATTGAGATATAATTGACATGTTACATCATATTAGTTTTAGGTATACAATGTAATGATTTCATATATGTATGTATTATGAAATGATTACCACCATAAGTTTAGTTAACATCTATCACCACACATAGTCATAATTTTTTTCTTTGTGATGATAACTTTTAAAATCTGCTTTCTTAGCAACTTTCGAATATACAATAGAGTATTGTTAACTGTGATCAGTTCTGATATGTGTATACACATGAAACCATCACCACAGTCAAGATGGAGAATGTATCCTTTACTGTCACAAAATCTTTTCCAGGAGCCATTGCCCAACCTAAAGATTTGTGGCTTTTTAATTTGTGTTTCATTGGCCGGAACTCGATCCTATGGCCACTCCTAACTACAAGGTGACTGGGAAAGCCACTGGGATTTCCAGCAGACAAGGGAAAAGGGGATTGAGTGTGAATGTTGGGCCAACTAATGAATAGTATGTGCCCAACATATTGCTCTGGATCTGGGGAGAGAAGAGTGAGGAGAGCAGCCCAGCCCCTCTGGTCATGCCGCTGGCAGTCAGCACTCGGCCACCTCATTGACATGGCCTGGTGACAGTAGTGTTCCAGTGCTGTTGGTAAGTGGGTAGGCTGCTCTGTTGCCCTCTCCCTGAACTTACATTTGAAAGGACTGACTCCCTCCACTGCCCAGCTGCCTAGAAGCTAAGATGAAGGAAGGGAACTAAATCAGCATTTATTGTGCACCTTCTGTGTGCTAAGTGCTGGGTGCCCCCTGTGTACCCATCCTTTCATACTTTCAACAGCCCTGTGTATACGGTATGTGAATTGTGTATTCTTTCATCATTTTCCAAATGTGGAAATTGAGACCCAGACAGGCGAAGTGGCTTGCCTGAAATGGCACAGTTTGGAAGTCAGGATTCAAGGCCAGCCTGGGACCATCGCCTGTGCTCTTTCTTTCAAAAGAAATCCTCGCACCAGGTGGATTCATGCTCTCATGCCCACAGGCTCAGCAAGGTAAGGTGACCTGCCCAAGGGCTTTCAGCTTATCTCCAGATCACTGTTCATTCCACTATGCACAGGCCAGGTGGCTCCTGGGAGTGTGATGGGGGAGAAGGGGAGGGAAGGGGCAGAAAGTAGTAGAAAATCCTGGGGAAGGAGGATGCCAATGTTCAGCATAACTTAGAGCTATGAATTGGCTGCAGGACCATGGGGACCCTTTGGCGCTCTGACCCCACAGAGCCTCCTTCACTCTCTAACACAGGGATCCCTCTGTGCCTTGCAGTAGCCTGTTTGTTAGTGCTGGAGGATTCCTGACACTGCTTCCGGGGGAGGGGCAATGCAGAGGTTAGGAATGGGAGTGGATTTCCTGAATTGGAATCCTGACTAGCTATGTGAGCTTGAACAAGGTATATGGCGTCTCTCTGACTACTGTTTCCATCTACGAAATGGGGACAGTTGTCCTGCTGCCTCCCAGGTCTGCTGTCTCATTGGAGGTGTGGGAAGGTGTTCCTGGTGTTTGACTCACAGGACAGACGAGCCATTACAGTGAATGTGAAGGCGAGAACTCCCCAGATGAGCCAAGGAGCAGTTCATTCACTGCTGGTCTCCGCTGGGGGATAAGACAGCACTCATCTCTGTAGGAGGCCAGGTCCACATATCCAGGAACCCTCACGTGACCCTCTCAGGGCTCTCACCCTCCTGCCCAGGAAGTCCCACCCCACCCAGGTCTTCTGGTCATGACCAGCCAGCACCCTGGTGCCCACTTGCCTGAGTCTGGGGACAGAGGCCTGGGCCCAGAGGCTTTGGGGCACTACAGTCAGAAGGATGGCAGCATCCCATGAACTTTGGAACAGGAGTTTATTGCTAACAAGTGTGCTTTCCCATCCACAAAGTCCAGGATTCTCAGAGAACTCATGGTCCTGTCAGGGAAGCAGTAGGATGCTCACTGAACCTTTTGAACTGCCTGTGGAGGCAAGAAATTGTCCATAATGGGAGCACTTGAGATGCCTCAAATGAAGGGAACCTTCCAGACTGGTAAATTCTCACTTCCCACAAACATACACAGAATGTCAATTCCTTGAAACAAGACCAGGTGTTGAGAGAGAGAAGATTCAAAGTCAAAATGGGTTTGAACAGATTGCATGCTTTCTCAGAGCCTTAACTGTGCTAGCATGCCTGTCACTCCACTACCATATGCCGGGTGCAAGATGCAGCAACCCCTTTATGGGACCAGCTCTCTGGACCAGAGCTTGGAGGATGCCAAGCCATCAGTCTCGCATCATCCACTGGTTGGTTGCTGGGTGAGACTAGTCAAGCCATGCTAATTCTCTGCCTTTGTTTTCCCGTCTGGATAATGGGGTGGTCTTTGTGTTACTCAAAGTGAACCCCGGGGCCTGGGGGAGAGCCCATAATGAGGACTGCTTGGTAATGAAAGGCCCCATTAAGCTTCAGCCACCATTATGGCATTATGGAATAAATGTGGCCAGCCTAGGAGACGCGCACGAATACGTTTGAGTAGCAAAACACAAATACAGCCCTTAACTCCAAAGAGCAAACAGAATTTAATAAAGAGGTAAACTGAGACCGCTTTTATTTATTGCTGTGTAAATGCATTTTAAAAGGTATTGGCTTTCTGCAGCTGCAGAGGCCAGCTCCTTCGCAGCCGGCGCTTTAATGCCTGTGCTGTTATTAGAGCTGTAATGAATGAGCCGCTGTGAGTGTGCTCTTCAGAAGGACTGCAGAGGTACAAGATTAATGAGATGAGAGCACTGGAAGGTGCAGACGGCCCCTATCTCCCAGCTGTGTGCAACGTCTGCAGCAGTACCTCTGGCTTTGTTTGCTCTACCAGGACTGGGAGGCGGCTATGTCGCCAGGATCTGGGCTGCAAAGGCAGGCACCGCCCCCCCAGCTTTCATCCTTGGGCCCTGTGCCTGGTCCCCATTCATGGGGGCCCCTTTCCTGGCCTGCCAGGTAAGCTGTCCCAGCTGTTCCTCTCTGTCCTTCCCATGCTGGCCTGGACTGGGCCCTGGCACCCCTCTTCTGTTTGGGTTTTGTCCCACACCCCTTGCACAGAGCTCTTTGAGGATGCTTATGGAATCCTCCCTTGGCACCCTGACACCCACAGCCACTTCAGGGGTGGGGAGATGTGCTAGATGACAGCGTCTAGGAAGAACACATGGCACTTTTAGTTGCCTGCTAACACCCAGGGGTCCACGTGTCTGGGTGGCTGCCCAATAAAGCAAAAGGAATCTTGGTGATGACAAAAGCATCACCTGGTGGGTAGACATCCCCGAGTCAGGAATTCTCAGGTTATTTATAGAGAGATTATTTGGAGGCTGGAACAAGTCTAAACTTCACTAAGTTCCTTCTGTATACATCAACTGAGTGTTTCATGGCTCCCCCGGAGCAGCTACTATGCCTATTTTATAGCTATGGACACAGAGGCTCAAAGGGTGAAGAAAGATACCCGAGGTCACATGGCCTGGAAGGGCCAGACTAGAGACCCTCACAGGGAAGCTCACTCTTCAGAGGGAGCAAGTCTTTCCTTGGGTCTCAGATGACGCAATGCTCTCTTGGCTGACAAGCAGGGCCTTTTTGCTTGTGGGTCACACTTCAGACATGGCCTAGATCGATTATGGAGAGCTTGGTACTAAATAAGGAACAGAGATCACTGCCTGCCAAGGAGAGGGGATATAAAGAGTGCTGATGGTGAGGTCTAGCAGAAAAAAACACAAGCAGGTGGAAGCTGTGTGATCTGAGCAAGTCACTTCACTTCTCTGAACCTCAGTTTGCTCATCTGTTAAATGGGTAGAAGAGTAGCATCTACTTCATTACATTTTTGTGAATAGCCAATCAGATAATGCATTTAAAATACTTAAAAACAAATGACGAGGGGCCGGTCCCATGGCCGAGTGGTTAAGTTCACATACTCCGCTTTGGTGGCCCAGGGTTTTGCTGGTTTGGATCCTGGGTGCAGACATGGCACCGCTTGTCAAGCCATGCTGAGGCAGCGTCCCACATGCCACAACTAGAAGGACCCACAACTAAAAATATACAACTATGTACCAGGGGGTTTGGGGGAGAAAAAGGAAAAATAAAATCTTTTAAGAAAACCAACAACAAATGATGAAATCTCACTATATATCTAATAAAAAAATCTGGGTCTGTAATCTGGGTCAATATGCAGCAAGAACCCTGAACACAGGTTTGGAGTACAGAGAAAGAAAAGCCCAGCTTCTTTTGCCAGCCTAAGATGAACCCAGAACAGACCATCTTGGAGACAGGCTGGGAGGGAAGGCCTGGTGGGCACTGGTGGCTGGACAGCCTTCATCATTAATTTTTTCAACAGACCATTGTGGATCACCTAAGCACCTGCTCCTGTGTTGGGTACAGAAGATATGGCAATGACCAAAACAGCCACATCGTGGGCCTTCCGAAGGCTCACCGTCTTGTAATACCCAGTGTGTCAGGGGTGGGGGCTGCAGAGGAAAGCAGGGGAAGGCAGGGAGCGGGTATGAGGCCTGGAGGTTGGGGGAGGGGGCCACTTTAAATAAGGTGGCCAGGCACAGCCTCACGGAGGTGACATTCCAGGAATGACCTAGCCAAGTGGAGTGTGCGCTATGTGCATGTCTGGATGGAGAACTTTCCAGGCAGAAAAAAGAGCAAGCACAAGTTCCTGCAGTGGGGCTGTGCCCTGAGTAAGCATGGCCGGTGTGGCTGGGGCAGAGAGGACAGAGGGGATGGAACAGAAGGCAACTCCAAGCAGCTGTGGGGAGCCCAGTCCTGTCCTCCAGGTTTTGCAGACCACCCCCTCCCTGGGACTTTGACCTCTGCTCTCACCAGGAGGGGAGCTAATGGAGGGGTGGAGCCTTCTCCGATTGCCTGGGGCAAGGGGAGCAAGGTGTAGGCCAGGGCAAGTTCAGGGAACAATGACTGGTGCCATGCAGTCTGGCCAGCCAAGAGAAGAGGAGTAGAGAAATAGTCTAGAGTCTAGGTAGGGTGGCTGATCACAGAAAAGTGGCCTTAAGAGGCTTTAAGAAGCTGAGACATTCTGGTAAATTCTGTAGGCTCTGAGTTGTCCAAGGTGCTCCTGCCCATGGAAGGTTTGGGTATGACTAGAGGCTGGTGGGCCACTTGGGCTCAACACAGACTCTCAGGAGAGGCAAGAGGGCCTGGACAGGAGCGGGAATGGTGCTGGGAAAGAACAGGTCAGTTGGCACTGTGCCAGCCCCTCAGGAGAGGAGGGAAGGTGAGAGGAAGATCCAGGTGCCCCAGAGGCAGAAGTGGAAGCTGACCCAGCTGCCTTCCAGGTTGGAGCCCACCCCCAGCCTCTTGGCCCCACATTAGTGCTCATTAGCACATCCTCTAATGTACCAAGAAATTGGATTTCCTACAAAGGAACCAGCCGGGTCCCAAGGGAGCCTGAAGCCCTATTCATCACAGTCGGGCTTTCTGGGGTACATGCTGCTGTCTGCCGTGTATTTCCTTCTGTGGGGTGCTGGCCCACCACGGCAAGAGCAGAGAATTGGCATCTTGGTAGGCTGGGGTATTTTTTCCACTGGATCTGCAGTACCTGGGTAAAGAACCATCAAATCAACAGTCAGCAGGAGCTGAAGGAAAGTTTGCAAACTTGCCGCGTGCCTCAAACCAAGTGAGCAATGCAGTCGCCAAAGCCTGTGTACTAAAAAGAAACTCTCAGACTGCCAGACTTGCGGACGTTCTTTTGTGGCCTTTTAGGGAAGGCAGATGTCAATTTCTTTTCTTTTTAATTCCAGATAAAAATCTCACTGTCAGTATTTCTGGTTCTACTTCACAATGATCAGCCCCACAAAAGCAGTCGTGTGCACTTGTGTGTGTGCGGATATGTATGAGGCTGTGTGAGTGTGTGGGAGAACAGGATGGTGTACATGTACACATGTATAGCTATGGATAGAAATTATGAATTTGCGTAAATGTGTACGCATGTGAAATTGGGAGTTTGTAGCCATTTGAGTGCGTATATGTGTGTAGGACTCTGTGTGTGAGCATGTGAGTGTGCGCATGTGTGTGCGTCTTGTGTGTGAATGTGTGTCTGTGTGTCTGAAGGTGTGGTTGTGTGACTGCATATGCACATGTATTTGTGTGTGTAAGTGTTTATGAACAGGTGTGAATGTGGAGGGGTGAATGTGTGTGAGTCTAGGTGTACATGTATGCGTATATTATGTGTGTGGATGTGTGAGTTCATGCACGTGTATCATGTGTGGATGTGTGCATGAGGGTGAATGCGTGTGGATGCACATGTGAGCATGTGTGCTGTGCACAGATAGCATGCACACAGTCTTGCTTTGTCCCCTAGCAGCCTACCTGTCATCTCCCTCCTGCATTCTTCAGCAACCAGCCCTAAGGCTGTGCCAAGAAAGCAATCAGGTTTCCCATTTGTATCCTGTCTGTCATCCACTGGGCTGGTGGGCAGGCGGGGGTGAGGGGATGCAGGGCCCTGCTCCCTAACGCCAAGGCCTCCCCTAAAATAGAGGAGAACTTGGCCGTCTGGCAGGGCCAGCCCCAGGCTTCCCCTGCGTTCCCAATTACTGGCACCTCATGAGTGGCTTATGGAAAAGGCATTGGTTGCCATGAGGAAGATATTCCACTGGAGCATTCCCGTTCCCCACAAAAAGAACCTTCTGCATATTATACACATTTTTCAATGTAATTATCCCCAGCCCACACACACAGCTTGGAGGATTAAAACATAAAATACAGTCTGCTCCCCACACATGAGACCGACACTACAACTGCATAGTAATAAATAAATGAAGTGGCCTCTCTTCTCCCTGCTCCCCCGCCCCTCCTCCCTCCTCCCTCCCTCCCTCTCTTTTCTCTCCTCTCTTTCTTTTCCCTCCTCCCCTTCTCCCCCTCCTCCTGCACCCCTATTCCTCCTCTTTCCCCCTCATCCCCCTCTCCCCCTCCACCTCTGCCTGGCACTGGGCTTGCTTTGCTTCTGTCTCTGGATCTCATCCATCCCTTTGCACCCCCAGCACAGCCCACAGCAGAGCAGCATCATTGCAACGGCGGTCCCCCCCATGCTGCTGCCACTGTGGAACTGGGGCTTTGTTCCACAAGGCACCCAGGGCTCTGTTCCCTGCATCTGCTGTCGCGGGCTCACTGCACAAACCACTGGTGCAGAGGTGGGGAGGCGGGGCAGGAGAACGGGGGAGGGAGATTTTGTGACCAAATGGCTTCGTGGATCATTGAAGGGACATTAGGAAGCGTCCTGGAGCACCTAAAAGCCAATGCCTCCGTGCAAATGGATGGAGGGGCGTCAGCTGTGGAAGCGGGGGATGTGAGCAGCTTGGGTTGCTAGGGAACGCCCTGAGAACGTTTTGTCTTCAGGCTGCAGATCCTGGATCCACCCGGGATTTCCAGTCTAGAGCCATTGCCAGCCAGCAGTGCCAGCGTCAGTAGGTAGAGTCGGTGGGGCTTCGCAGCCCCAGGCGGCGGCCCTCCACAAGATCAAGTATGCGTTGGGGGGTACATTTGGTGAGCAGCCCATGCTGGTGATTTCCTTTCAACAAAAATGCTGGTGCCCGGCTTGGTACACAAAATCTGCGCCAGGGAGGTTTCGCCATGCTAATGACCAAGTTCCAGTTTGGAACCCAGAGCTCCTTAGTCCTGAGCTCAGCGCCCCCTGCCCCACCTCCTCATTCCTCTCTCCCTGGCTTCCTCTCCACCAGCCCAGCCCCATGATCATTCTCTTGCACATATGTACTCTTTGGGGAGCAGGGGCCCTGGATTCTTCCCCTGAGCTCAGTGGGGCACCTCTGATAATACTTCAGTTAAATAGTAAAAGATAGATGTAGTCCTTGTTTATACAGATTAATTAGGTGTTTGGGGTGAGGGACAAGGGGGTTGGTTCTGTTCACATTGATTTTACTACAGACAGATTGTTCTAGCTTTTAGCTCAGGGTCCAGTTTCTTTTCTGGTGCTGATGAAGTACTTCCCTAGTGGTCCAGGTCAGTCTTGAGTAGCAGAAAGTGTCAGTCTTGAGTTCTCAACTCATCTCTGCCAGGTAAGGTGCTGTCGGACAAGGCATTGATTCCAGCTGAGGCTCGGTTTCCTTATTTGTAGAATAGGTTAATTGAGGATTAGAAAAAATGGTGTGTAGAAAGTGCTGATCACAGTGAATGTTCCCACCCCTCAAAGCTTGGCTCCCAGGGCTCGTTAGAAACCCTATGAGCTGGGTGAACGTTCTCTGCCCTACATCCTTGCTCACCTACCAGCTGCCCTGCCAGGCCGCGCCCTCAAGCCCTCAAAGTCCTGGAACATGCTTGGACTTTCCATTCTGAACCTGGGCCAGACTTAACCTGCTGGTAAAGCACTGGCTGAGGGTTTACTTTCAAGGAATTTCCAGCTGTTTTCCCTGACTTTATTGCTGCCCGGTGGCTGTCCCACAGGCCTGCTTACCCAGGGCCCTGCCTCTGCAAGGCTGAGACCAGAGGCCCGGGCCACCCGAGGGATGCCTCCTTCACCCAGCAGCACAGGCACAGTGACCGCCAGAGATAGAGACTTTGCCTTGAACACCTGTTCTTGGGGCAGGGACATCAAAGCTATGCCTGACACGCTTTGCCTCCAGCTCACCCCAGAAGAGGAGAATATAGGGCCACTGACAAGGTGGCCCTGTATAGTCAGCTCATGGGGCTCAAATCTAAGCCACGGTGACCCTAGGGGTTCCAGCCATTCCCGTGGGGATTCTCTCACTGGGTCATTTTCCTGGCATCAAGGTGACACAAGGGGCCAGGGAATGCACCTTGGGGGCATCAGCCAATGGCCCCTTCTGAGGGACTGATCGGGACCACAGTTATCAGAGCTTTCACCAACCTGGTTTGATATAGTCAATAGTGCAAGGAGGGTGTGTAGGGTGGAAGCGGGTGGATGAAGGATAGAGAAGGAGGAGAAGCAGGGAGGAAAGGGACAGGCTGAGGTCAACTGATCCGACTCTCAGGCTACCAGTCTGAGAGGGCATAGCCATTGTAGCTCTTGTAGCCTACAGCTGGCGTTAAGGAACAGGCTAGCTGGGCAAGAGCATCAGATGCCAATTTGTGAGGAGCCCCAAAACATCCTTAAAAATGCAGTAAGAAAGGACATCTTGTTCATTGGGACTCCACCCTGGGGCTAGTACCTATGCCCTGGGAAGACCACTTGAGCTTCTGTGGGCAGTGAGGGGCAGGGACAGAGAGATCCCCCAGGGTAGGCCTCCTCAGTGCCCTGCCTTCTAAGGAGGGCAAGCACAGCCCTGGCTGCAGAACTTCTGACTGCTAAGTGGAATGTGCAAATTTGGGCCAGAGCTGAATTGCTTAGGGCAAGAGAGGAGAAATTAAGGCAGGCTCCACCTTCCCCACTCTGCATCCTTCTGTCCTTCAGAGCTCTGCCTTGCCTCTAAATTCCCATTAAATCAATACCTGAAAAACAGTGGTATGAAATTGCATTGCAGCTGCCTAGATTTCCCAGTTGGCTCAGGGGTGTTTAGGGGAGTGGATTCATCAGGACCATTCAGCCCAGACTCTCCTTCTGCATATTTAACCCCTGCATATGAGACGCTACGGGAGCAGTAAAGATGCAGGGCTCTGCTCAACACAAAGCATCTGAAATGGCAACAGACAAGGGAACTGAGAAGTGAACCTCAAACCTGGGCCCAGCTGCCACTGCCAGTGACAACCCAGCCACCTGCCCTAGCGATGTGCTGGTAAATGTCCAACAACCAATTATCCTAGAAAAAAAAAAGGAGAGAAAAGAAAAGTTGGATTGGTAGCATTTGCCAGTTTTCTGTAGTGTAAACACTCCCACCGTGACTGATTCCAGCTCCCTGCTCAGCATCACTGAGCACGGCGTTAAGACACACGTTCTTGTCTCCGTGTGTGAGCCGGCTGCAGCACAGCACAACAACACCAACCTGTAGGCCCAGGCCCTGTCTCCACTATGTGGAGGGAAACACAGACAGAGAGACAGAGACAGAAAAATGTACTGACATAGGTAGCACGTCAGAAATGATTTGTTAAGAGGGTAACAAAAACATTAAAAAAAAAAAAAAAGACTCCTGGCCAGCCTGGTGGTGTAGTGATTGAGTTCACGTTCTCTGCTTTGATGGCCCGCGGTTCACAGGTTTGGATCCTGGGTGCGAACCTAGCACTGCTCATCAAGCCACGGTATGGTGGCATCCTACATAAAATAGAGCCAAAAGAGGAAGATTGGCAACAGATATTAGCTCAGGGCCAAACTTCCTCAAAAAAATGAAAAAGACTCACCATCATCTGGAGATAGAGGAGAGAGTGGTAAAGTGTCCCCATCTTTACCATCCATTAACTGAATTTCAAGCTTCAGTTGCTCAAGGAAGCTGAGGGAGGAAGACAATGGAGGGGTGTGTGTGTGTGCTTGTGTCTGTGGACGTGTGTGCATGTGTGTGTAGGGAGCTGTGTTCTGCAGGAAAACTTGGTATTTGACAACTATAGTCAGGGCTCGTGCTTGCTGACCTGCAGGCAGGGTCCCAGCTCGGGGCCGGGAGGCACGCTGGAACATCTCCACTCAGCAGCCTCTTCACAGAGCACCTAGAACTTCATGTAACCTTTCTGCACAGATTATTAATGCAGCTCCTTCCGGATGGCCCGTGAGGATGGCTGCACAGTCCCTGGGAGCAGCCCTCATTGCCACACTAAGGGACCAGCTCAGAATTTCCCAGTGAGCTGCTGCAGGATCCCCTAATGCTTCCTCCATAGTCGAGGGGATAGTGGTGTTTCCAAGGCTCAGGTCCAGTACTGCCTCCTCTATGTAGCCTGCCAGGATTTGACCTCCCCAAACTCTCAGAGCTCTTAGCTGCGCTTGTCCCTTTCTCCTCTTCAAGCGCAGGGCCTATATCTGAATCATCTCTTGTCCATCACGTGTCAGCAGGGAGATCAGCTGACTCAAACACCCCATTTGCAGTTGAGGAAATTGAGTGTTATGACTGCTCCCCTCCTCACACCCTATTCCATACCCTGCAGTGTCCCCCAAGTGTTCTAGCTTCTTCTGGATGCCTGTCTATCCTGGAACAACTTTCTGCCCCTTCTCTATCTGGCAGACTCCTGTGCATCCATCAAGACCCATCTCAACAGTCTCTTCCTCTGTGAAGCCTTCCCTGATTTACTCGTCTCTCCCACTTGCTGTGAGCAGAGTGACTCCTTGCCCTCTGGATACCCTGAGCTGTACAGTGCCCACCTCTGCAGTTGAACCTGTGACATAAATTACAATATTATCCCTGTGTCTGCATTTCTGTCCACACTGAGACCTCCCTCTGGGTGGGACTGTGCCTGACTCTGGGAAGAGTGGCCTTGCAACCCTGCGGTGGGATGGGAGGGGAGGGGTGAGTGTGCCTCTCTCCACCAGTCTCTCCAAGCACCTGACACCCTCAGTCCACACGTGTACCTGGGAGGGCCTGAGGAGGGAGGATGGCCATCTGGTTTAACCTGGAACGTCCTGGGTAGGACCCTTCCAGATGGGACCTAGAATTGGGATCTTTCTGATCCTATTCTTTACAATCTCCTCAGTTTAATCCTTTAAGAGAGTAAAGGTTAAAATACAAGTTTTGGAAATTTTGACACTTTGCACTTAAAATTAAAAATTTATATTCATCAAACAATCTCATGAAGAGAGTAAGAACGCAAGCCACAGAGCAGAAAATATTCACAATAAGTGTGTCCAACAAGGGACTTCTATCCAGAATATATAAAGAAAGCTTTCAAATCCATAAGAAATGATAGCTCATAGAAAAATGGGCACAAGTCTAGAACAAACACTTCACAAAAGAGTATATCCAAGTGTCAAATAAACATAAGAGGCTCAACTTCAATAGTTATTAGAGAAATGCAAATTAAACCCACAATAAGATACCATTACACACCCTTTAGAATGGCTAAAATTCAAAGGGCTGACAATACCAAATGTTGACAAGGATGTGGAGCAACTGGAACTCTCATACACTGCTGGTGGAAGTGTAAAATGGTCCAACCAACATGGAAAACTGCCAGCATCTACTACTAAAGTGGAACATACACTTATCCTATGAGTCAGTAACTCCACCCCTATGAATAAATGCAGCACAAATGCATACATATGTTCACCAAAAGATGTGCAAGAATGTTCACAACCACGTCATTCATACTAGCTAAAAAGAAGAAACCATCCAAATGGACAATTATGGGAGAATGGATATCTAAAAAAATATACTATACAACAGAATTCTATATAGCAATGAAACTTAATAAACACTCCTTTACACAACAATACAGATGAATCTCAGAATTGTAACATAGAGCCAAGAAGTGAGACCCAAAAAAGTACATACTGTGCAATCTCATTTATATGAAGTCCCAAAACAGGCAAAACTAGGAAGAGGTCAGGAGAATGGATATCCCTGGGGCTGAGTAATAGGTAGGATGGTCTAGATAGATAGATAGATAGATAGATAGATAGATAGGTAGATAGATAGATAGATAATCTCTCTGTATAACAAAAGCACATAATTTTCTGAACCATTTGAGAGTTCTAGACCTCCTGTCCCTTTGTCCCTAAATATTTCAGTGCATATTTCTGAAGACTAAGGATCATCTCTTATACAGCCACAGTACAGTGATCAAAGTCAGGAGACGTAGCACTAATATAACCATATTATCCAATCCACAGTCCATATTCTAATTTCTTCAGTTGTGCCAATAAGGTCATTTATACTCATTTCTTTCCAACCCTGGTTTCAGTACAGTTTTGTATGTTGTGTCCAGTTGTCATGTCTGTTTAGTCTCCTCTGATCTGGAATAGTTCCTTAGACTTCCTTTCTGTTTCTTAACCTTAATACTTCTGCATACAGGCCAGCTGTTTTGTAGAATGTCTCTCAGTTGGGTTCATCTGGTATTTTCTCAAGTTAAGATTCAGGTTTCACATTTCTGGCAGGAGTCCCACTGAAGTGCTCTTATGTCCTTCTCAGTTCATGATACCAGGGGACCTTTCAGGGTTCTTTACTGATATTGGTCCTGTTTGCTTTGATCCCTTTGTTGAGGGGGTGTCTCCTTGGTCCCTTCACTGTAAAATTACTATTTTTCCCTTTGTGATGAGTAAATAACTTGGGAGGAGATATTCCTAGACTCTGTATGTCCTCCTGAGCCCCTGCTGCCTGCCTGGTTCCGGGGGGGGCTGGTTGGGGGTGGTGGGTGGGAACAGAGTACCATGGTCTGCAAAGCAGGAACAGGCCCACCCTTGCACGCTGAGCCCATAGAGGGAATCGATGAATAATATTGATTAAAGAACCAACTTTGTGTCAGGTAATGTGTTAAATGGGTTCAATGCATAATCTCATTTAAATCTCACAACAGCCCTGTCAGGAGAAAATCAAGTGAATACGTTACTTATCCACACTCAAATATTTCAGAAATGCAGTAGGAATAATAATAATAATAATAATAATAATAAACCTAACATCCTTTTAGCACTTACTTCCTATTGTCAGGCCATGTTCTAAGTGCTTCACTTAAATCCCTATGTGACAGGAATTCCTTTCTCCATTTCATAGAGCAGACAATCGAGGCTCAGAAGACATGGCCACCCCATGGGCAATTAGGACTTGCTTCCAGGGAGTCTGACTCCAAGGTCACATTCTTAAACACTTTTCCATGCAGCCTTCCTAAGATGATGCTAAATGGTGGGTTATATGGTCACCTGCGTTAGTGTTTCTGGCCTGTTTCTTCCTTTGCTATAAGAACATTTTCCTGGGAAACATTCAAGCTACTGTGGCATGCTTAGGTTTATGCCTGGGCCAGAGAAAAACACAGAGGAGTGGTGTGTGGAGGCCAGGGGGGAGGTGGCATCAGCAACCAGTGGGGGTGCCCTAGGAGGGAGCAGGAACGGGTCCCAGGCAGAGACAGGACGGCAGAGCATGCCCCCCTCCCCTGGCTCCCTATCAAGACTCTAGCCTCAGCCCTTCTCCATGGCATTCTCTTGCCTCTCCCTGGACTCCAATACCTCGTCACTGACTAATACAGGAAATGGAGCCTTGAATCTGGTAGGAAGCCCTCTTCTATTAGTGTTAGATTCTTCCCATGAGCTTTGGGTTCCTGCTGAATGCCCATCGTTCACACCACCAATTTCTGTGACACTCCTTACTGGCCTGTTTGCACCACCAGCGCCTGCAGCCATCGATGCTCCTTCCCTAATTTCTCTTGGTCACTGGCCTTTTAGCATCATTAGGTTTTGCAGAGGGAAGGCTGTGTTTACAGTTTGGCATGAAGGAAGAACATGCAGATCTCTGTTGCCAGGCTACAAATGACTCTTTCCCCCCTAGAAGAGAGTGATAATGATTAAAAAATACTCAGTTGCTTGGCAGGCTCTAGGGTGGCTTAGCTGTGAATATTCCAGGGCCAGGAGAGATCTTGCCTTTCACAGACCCTGCTGCCTCTCTGAGTTCCTTTGGGTTGGATCTTTGCTTCATCCGTCTTCTGAAGAAAGAGAAGATGCTGACCTGTTATCAACGCAAAAATCAACATCCTTTTTTCCAAGGAGACACAACCCCTTGATTATTTTTTTCCTCTTCTTGAATGGAGTGGGCAGAGTTCCCAAAAGAACTAGAGACAAAAGTATTCTAAGGGGGCAGATCTAAAATCAAGTAGAGGGAAGGAAGGGTAAATTTAAGGTGAGAAGGCAGAGGGTCCCAGATGGAAGAGAACAGCAACTGGTCAAGAAGTTGGAGGCCAGGAAGCAGTAAAGAAAAGACTTTCAGCCAGAGCCTGGGAGCCCGGTTGAGATACTGGCACCTATTGTGATTGC
The DNA here is from genome assembly GCF_037783145.1 of Equus przewalskii. Taxonomy (NCBI): domain Eukaryota; kingdom Metazoa; phylum Chordata; class Mammalia; order Perissodactyla; family Equidae; genus Equus; species Equus przewalskii. The sequence goes on from NC_091831.1 coordinate 65,946,178, forward strand.
CTCCTCCTCCCTGGGGCCAGACGTGGTTGTTTAGTGCAAAAGCCCAGGGTTTGACTGGGCCCCAGTTTGGCTCTGCTAAAGAGTAAAGGCTGGCTCACCTACATTCGCAAATGCAGGCCTGAGAGCCCATGGCCACAATCCCGGAAGCGTACCAGTCCATATGGGTAAGGCAGCACTACATGTCCTGGATTTCTGAATTTTTTATTTAATTCTATTATTTTTGAATTAATGTGTATACCTCTGCAAGACTTTTCCTACAAATGTACCTATAAAATTTTTAAAAATAGCCTTTGTCAGTCTACGTGTGCCTTTTGTTACTGCTGTTTTGTTTTGCACAATGGGGAAAGACCCTGATTCTCCTTGAAAGCCCATTGTGAGACATAGGCATCTTCAGGCAGTATTCCATTCTACAAAAACCCTGGAAGTTGGTGTTGTTACTGTTTTCCCCCTTTAACAAAGGAGAAAACCAAAGCTCAAAGCATTTACAACTCTCCCAGGTCACACAACCAATAAGTGGTAGGAATACTGTCAAGCAGGGTCTAGGAGACCCCCGTGGTTATGCATTTGCCTTTACACAAAACTGCCCTGAAGGGGAAAATACAGTGCCCTTTCCATGGGCTTCCCCAGTCCCTGAGAACTGGAAGGATCATTCCCTCAGCCTTTATTTCTCTTTCCTTCTCATTTTTCTGCATGGGGATTTTCTTCTCACAAAGTCTGTGTCCCAGCACGAAGAGGCCTGGCTTCCTGGGAGCCGCCTCTGCGTTGTGAAAAGTTTGCCGGCATCATTGTCGGAGTTCCAGAAAATTCCACTCAAGGCAGATTTCTCTCCTTGAGAAATTCTGACTCACAGATTGGAGGAGCCTGATTAATCAAGAGGGATTTTGCAGCAAATGCCGTCAGACGCCCTGCCATCCCCTTCAGCGGGGAGAAGCTTGCTCTAGTTGGCATCACCCTGCAATCAGTGCTGCCTGTGAGGACACGAAGGTGAGGTGAGTAACCAGCAGCATCGCTCTATCCCTTACAAAATAGCTCCCATCAGGTTTGCAGATCTGCCAGCTCTAGCAGGGCCATGGCACCAAATCGTGAGGCCTCTGAGTTGGCACAAACCCAGTGGGCCCGTGTGTGTTGTTCAGAACCCCTTGCAGATCTCTCACACCATGATTTGTGGGCTGATTGAAATGGTCTGTGATTGGTTCACTTGCTCTCAGCCTTGGAGAACTCGTCTCAACCAATGGTCTTAGCCATTTTTAAAAATGTGTATTATTTCATTCTCATGACACCGGGCTTTACGAAAGGACGATTTGGCCAGACAGGCAGAAGAACTGTGCAGCACTGTTGATTCTTTGTCAGAATGTATTTTCGAAGAGATAAATTTGCTTCGATATTAACATTGAGTTTCCCTTGAGTCAAGGGTTTATTCACTTATCCTTTGAACAAATATTTAGTGAGTACCGCGTAGTATACTAGAGCATTGCTATACGTGGGGCATGCAGTGATGAAGATGGAGCTTTTGCTCTGTGGAGCTGACATTCGAGCTCCATTCTAGAGAAGAAAGAGTTTGTTTACCTCACCCTCAGGACAGAATCCAGTGCTTGAGTGCTTCATCTTCTCCATAGAAGAACGGATCCCAGCACCCTTGGTTTGAGCTCATTACATCTCAGAAATCAGCCTTACAGCTTGGTATCTCTCACTGGGAAAAATGTCATTGTAAAAAGGAAGAGGTGACCACAAGGGGAGGGTCCCAGGTGAGTTGCTGGAATAGCCCCTGAGGTTGGGGGCAGCAGGATAGGGCAGGTGCCTGAGGTGAGGTCCAGGCAAGCCAAATGCCCCCCTTCCTGGCGGTGTGACCTCAGACTAGTCAATGTCACCTTCCAAACCTCAGTTTTCTCAGCCATGAATTTAGGATAATGCTCTTTCTCTCATAGCACTGTCATGAGAAATCAATAAGACACTTTATCAAAATTGCTTGGCATTTAACACGGCTCTGTCAAGCTCACAGAGTTCCATTCTAGGGAATGGAGCTTCTTTTACCTTCTTTTAAAGTCTGCCCATGGCTCCGTAGTTTCACTCATGTTCCCCATGACAACAGCTTACATGCCACTAACCTCCTTCTTCCAAAAGAGCCTTGAAGACTCTGGAGAGAAGCTGCTTCCTTTGAGCCCAAGTTAAAATATACATTTTCCTCCAATCTGGGTCGCCTGAAAAACAGGCATAAACCAGGACTGTCTAAACTGATGGGGACTTGCTGATTTTGTCAGCTGTTGGAGTTGGTGTAGGACAGATAGCAAAGCCACTCTTCACAGAATTCTAGCCTTGTGCTACAGTCAGACAAAAATGCCTGATAATTCTCTGGTGAGAAAAATTATAAAATAGCTACCCCACCCCCACCCCTGGTGCACAGACCCTGTATAATCTCCTAATTTTGAGTGTGTGTAGGACCTGTGAATATGATGGGATATCACACCATGATTAGGCTACACTTGGCAAAGGTGAAAGGATTTTGCAGATGTAATTAAAGTCCAACCCAGTTGACTTTGGGTTAATCAAAAGGGAGATTATCCTGGGTGGATCTGACTCAATTAGGTGGAAGCACTTACTAGAAGGACTTGGCCCTTCCTGAAGAGGAAATGAGCGTGAAGTGAGGGAGGAGTAATCTGCTATGTTGTGAGAGGCACGTGACCAGCACCTAATGGCAGCTTCTAGGAGCTGAGAGAGTCTCCCGGCGATGGCCTATGAGAAAATGTAATCATCATTTCCAGAGATGCAAGGAAAATTCTTCCAACAACCTGAGGGAGTAAATCCTTTCCCAGGCAAGCCTCCAGACAAGGACACAGCCGAGCTGACATCTTGATTTCAGGCTTGTGAGACTCTGCACAGACAACCAAGTTAAGTTGTGTATAGACTTCTGACCTGTAGAAAGTGTGAGCTAACAAATGGATGTTGTTTTAAGCTACTAAATTTCCGGTAGTTTATTCCACAGCAATAGAAATACAAACTCCAAAATCACATCGCCACTTTCACCTTCTGTGCATGTGACTGCCTACCCAAGAGATCTTCTCTCTTGCTTTTCCAAAGTCCCCTGTTTTCTAAGCCCCACTCCAGACTCCCTTTCTCCAGGGCATGCTCATCCTCCTGGCTCTTGGTTCTTCCTTGTAAACATACCAACAGTGCTGTCAGTGCCCAAGTCCCTACGCACATTCCTCTTTTACTGGATGCTTCTGTGTGTCCTGAGTTTGTAAAGATTGCCTCTGACATCTAGAAGGAAAGTGTTAATGGCTCTCTTCTAGAGTTGAGATGAAGGCTGAGGGCAAAGTGGCTCGCCCAGGGTCAATCAGATGCTGTATAGGGGAACCAGAATTTGAACCAGGATCTCCCTTCTACCTAGCCTACCCAAGGCCTGCTGTCTTCTCTCCCATTCAACTGTTGGGGTGCCTCAGATCCCAAAGGGCCACCTTGCTGTATGAACCCTCAATACTCCAAAGCATGCTTTCATAGAGCTTACCTCAGGGAATCCTCCCAGGAGCTGTGTCAAGTACTTTTACCTGCAATCTATAGACGAGAACACTGAGATACCGAGAACACCTGTTCAGTCTTACTCATTCCACATGCATTTATTGAGTGTCTAAGAGATGCTTTATATAGAGCAGAAACAACCCTGCTCTCAGGGAGCTCACAGGCCAGAGTGTGAAGGGGATGTGTAAACAGAGCCTTGTGTCAATTCCAGATGGAATCTATAGTGCTGACAAATGAAAGCTCAGGGAGAGGGGTTCAACCCAGCTGTGGAATGCAGTCAGAAGCAGAGGACTTTCAGGAGGAAGTGGAGGCCAGTACAAGCTGAATGAGAGTTAATCTTGTAGCGGTCAGGGCTCGGAGAACGGGAGGTCTTTCCTAAGATGTCCAGCTTGTACAAGGCCAACCCAGGACTCAGTTTGGGTGGAACATCCCTTGCACTCCACTGCTTCTCAAGGTAGGTTGAGGTGTCTGGTTGGGTGGGGCATCCACATATGTGTCTCTCCATCTCCCAAAGTTTTAACTTCCTCAGGATGTCTCTGGAACCCCCAGCTAGCATCCAGCGGAAGCAGAAACAAACACATACACACATACATAAACTCATTCAAATAAATACACTCAAACATACACATACTTGTGCCCCAAACACACATATTTACACACACACATACCCATACTCTCACACACACAGACATGCACACATCTCACACATATTCACATACATCCACCTACATACCTAAATACACACAAGGCACATACATATACCCCCCACATACATGCATACACATACACATGTATACATATACACATTCATACACACATACACACACACTTTTCAGGAAACGGAAGAGCAGCCCCTAGCTCAGCAGAGCCAATGAGATGCCCTGAGAATTGGTGTTTATTATGCAGAACCGAAAGGCAGGTGATGGACTGTCAAACGCAGCCTTGTCCCCAGTCGCCTATTGAGAACCAAGCAGACAGCACTGTGGTTTCCAGGCAAATTCCAGCTGCCTCCCTGGTGCCCAGGGTACATAAACCCAAGAAGCCAAATGATGATTTTCCCCTTCAGAAGAATAACACTGCCCAGCCCTCTCCCTGGGCTGGAAAGTCTTCTGTAGCATTCTGTCCCCGTGCAGGCCACGCAACCCCGTCAGGAGGAAGTGCTGGCCAAGGAGCGAGGCGGCTCCATCAATTTCTCCTGGGAAGCCCAGAAGAAATTTGGTCATAGAAAATCCCTTCCCTCTTTGCTAATAAAACACATCAGCACAGGGCAGGAGGCTGGGAGAGGGACTGCAGCCCCTTGTCTTGCTAAATTACTTGGAGAAATGGCACTGATCAGCCATCGAGGAGCAAGAAAGGCAGGAAGCAATATAACATTTATTGAGCCTGACTCTTTTCACCTAGATTCTCCTACACTTCTCTCAGCAACTATGTAGAATGCATTAGCTCCATTCCATAGATGAGGAAACTGAGACCCAGCTAGGCACCAGAAAGGCATGGGTTTTGGAGAAAAACTAATGAGGGTCTGGGCCCCTGCTCTGCTCCCTTGCTAGCTGCATGGCTCAGGCTGGTGACGTCACCTCTTTGCATCACAGTCTTTCCATTAGGACTCCTGGCCTGGGCAGGCTGATTCAAGATGGAATGGATAATGTGGACAAAGCAGCGCACAGATCTGAGTGCAGAAAGCACCAGGACATGCTCATTTTGCGTCCTTATCCTTTCCGACTCCTCTCTCTCCTCTGAGCCTCCATATAATCCCCTCATTCTCCCTCCAGAGTGATGAGTGAGCCGCCCTTGGCCCTAGGGGCCAGCTCTCCTGGGAGCTGACCAAGCAGGCCCTGGCTGGCACCCAGTGCCCTGCCCTTCTTGCTGAGGCACAGGGAGGAACATGGGGGAAAAAGAGCACCCGCTCTGCACAGCAAAAGAGGGGCCCAGAGAGGTGAGTCATTCTTCCCCAAGTGGCAAAAAGGGCTCTTCAAATTCTTGACGAGGACGACCTTGGTTCCTCGTGTCCTTGGATTGGCTGCGTTTGTTCTTGGCCGCATGAGCCAAGGGGGTCTGGTGTCAGCCCTTGCTAGGAGACTCCTTTAAGAGCCTTCATTTGTAAAACTCAGAGTTTGCTCAACCACCGTGAAAGAATATGAGGATGAAAGAATCTGAGGCTGTAAAATGTGGGAATCCCAAGTAGGCAAATCAGTCTAGAATGGCATTGTCCTGAGGAAGCAGTGGACGAAAACGTAAAAGGAAATGTGGGCTAAGTAACAGGGTAAATTCCCTGTAGGAAGATCTCTTACACTGTGAAATAATATTCCACAGGAAATGGAGGAGGGGGTGCCCAGAGGTATTTAAAGCCTTGCTGGCATAAGTAATAGAAGCCACCTGGTGTATGGAGTGGCCAGGAACTGGCCTCGGGGGAGCAGCCGCCTGGCCCTAATAGGTTGTCTCCATATAGATGTAATTTCCAAGCCTGCCTTAATGTTCCACGGAGCTGCACTGCTCTTCCAGGCAAAGATGGCGTTCACTTACGGCTCAGAACAAGCCAGAGGATTTGAAGAAGGCTCAGCCATCATTTTGTCAACAGAGTGGCAACCCCAATGAACAGATCTACGGGTTCAGTGCGATCCCTATCAAAACCCCAGCTGCCTTTTCTGTAGAACTTGACAAGCCAATCCTAAAATTCATACAGAATTACAAAGGATTCGAAATAGCAAAAATGATCTTTAAAAGGAAGAACAAAGTTGGAAAACTCTCACTTCCCAATTTCAAAACTTACTACAAAGCTTTAGTAATCAAGACAGTATGGTACCAGCATAAGAATAGACATACAGGTCAATGGGACAGAATTGAGAGTCCAAAAATAAAATCCTGACATTTATGGTCAATTGATTTTTGAGAAGCGTGACAAGATAATTCAATGGGGAAAAAATAAATTGTTTCAAGATATGGTTCTAGGACAACTAATACCCACATGCAAAAGAATGAAGGTGGACTCTTACCTCACAACATATAGAAATGGACTATCGATCTAAATGTAAGATCTAAAACTGTAGAACTCTTAGGAAAAAACACACGTGTAAATCTGCATGACCTCAGATTAGGCACAAGCAAGAAAAGAAAAAATAGCTAGTTTGGACTTCCTCAAAATTCAAAACTTTTGTATTGTCAACAATATCATCAAGAAAGTGAGAAAACACCTATAGAATGGTAGAAAATATCTGCAAATCACATATTTGATAAGAGACTAGTATCCAGAATATATAAAGAACACTTACAACTCAATAACAAAAAGACAAATAACTTGATTAAAAAATGGGCAAAGAATTTCAATAGACACTTCTCCAAAGAGGATATAAACACATTAAAAAATCATCAACATGGTTAGTCACTAGGAAATATAAATCAAGACCATAAGGAGACACTACTTCACACCCACTAGTATGGTTAAAATTAAAAAGATGGTAACAAGTATTCTTGATGATGTGGACCAGTTGGAACTCTCAGTCATTGCTGATGGGAATACAGAATGGTGCAACCACTTTGGAAAACAGTTTGGCAGGTCCAAAAATGTTAACTATGAAGTTACCAACAATTTCGCTTCTCAGTATACGCCCAAGAGAATTGAAAACATGTTGTACATTGATGTTCATTTCTGCCTTAAAAAGAAATGAAGTACCAATACATGCTACAACATAAATAAATCTTAAAAATATTATGCTAAGTGAAAGGAGCCAGACACAAAGGCCGTGTATTGTATGATTCCATTTATATAAAATGTCCAGAATAGGCAAATTTATAGAGACAGAAAATATATTAGTGTTTTCCAGGGGCTGGCGTGGGGGTGGAGGGGCACATGGGAATGGGAGTGACTGTTAACAGGTATGGGATTATGAAAATTTCTAAAGTTAGATGGTGGTGATGGTTGTACCACTCCAAATACACTAAGACCCATAAATATGACACATTAAAAAGGTGGATATTTTGATATGTGAATTATATCTCAATTAAGCTGCTGTTTAACAAAAAATAAAGTCACCCCTTAACCTACCACACACAATTTTGGTCTATACCTCTCTTTCCATAAGTATTATTTTACATAAATGAGTTCTTATTGTATACATAATTTTTTGGTTTGCCTCACTCTCTATTAGATTTTAAGGTTCTTCCTATGTTATTAAAAACTCTTCATTAATATTATTTTTGATGGCTGCCTAATATTCTGTCGTATCACTATAACCATAACTTACTTCTCTATTATTGTGTTATTGGGTGTTTGAATTCTTTCCCCAGGTTTTGCTATTATAAATAACATCTTTGCTAGACACTTCTGTGCATAAACTTTTATGTGCAGCTTTTGGATTGACTTTTTTTGGGGGAGGGGGATAAATTTCTAAAATTGAGGTTACTGGGTGAAAGTAGTCAGCTTTGCCATCCTGCTCCCTGTGAGCTCTGCTCATTTGCCCCACATCACCCTTTTTGCGATGTGATGCAGGTACACTTAGTTTGCTGAAATAGGGCATCACATCCAGAATAACTTCTTGGTATGAATGACGGATCTGAGGGAGAGATCATTGTCCGACTTACCCGGGGTCACATTCCACTGAGTGATCCTGACCAAGTGACGTACCCCCATTGACCGTCGATTTCCTCTCCTATAAAAATGGGCACAGTAACACCCAGCCATTGTAAATAAGATAATATCCATCAAGCGTCCAGTGTCCACTCTTTAAAACTAGGTCCTGACTTCATGTTCATTTTTCTTCTTTCTTCTCTTCCAAGCCTCCAGCTCTGCCGTGAGAATGCACCTTTGTATCTTGAGTCCTATCTGCACCTGAACCCCAGGAGATGACACCACCTGGCCAGCAGGGTGATGAGGCAATGCCCTGGTGGGATGGATAGGAATGGGCCTGGAGCCTAAAGCTCAGGATTGGGGCCTAGGCCCACCACTCTTTACCCTGTGATCTTAGGCAATCCCTCAACATTTTTGAGTCTGGCTCTCATTAAAAATGAAGGCAAGGAGGCAATTTCACATGAGCATTGTGGTGGGGGTCAGGTGAGAGGCTGGAACATAGCAATGCGTGGTGTGCCCTCCACAGTCTCTATAAACAGCAGTTAAGTTTATCATCACAACTGTCTTCGAATACACCAGAACTTGCTTGGGTGTACCAAGCTCAATTCTTTTTCTGCCACTAGATTATAGGCCAATAGACTGGATAAGCTCTGCATCACGACATGCTATAGTAATTACTAATTACATGTTTCCGCATTCCGTTGCTTATTAGTAAATTGCACGTAGAGATCTAAAAATAATTGCCCTTCTCCTGTAACTTCAGCAGCCAGCAGAAATCACAAAGAATTACCTTATTTACTTCTGAAGTGATTCCCAGTGGCCATTTATCAAATCTACAGAAGGAAAAAAAATCATACAATAACCAAATGTTCTTCTGCTTACAAATCATATGTGAGGGTCACGAAATCTTGAGTGGAAAAGGCTGTGAAACGGCTGCTGACTAATTGTATGTAAATATCCCCCTGTGGGTAATAGCTTAATTCTGATCATTGTTCAAAGAGCAGGCATTTTAAATTATTAATAGGCGTCAGCTACAAAAGAATGTTTAACTGGAAACTTACAAGAGGAGAGCCCGATCTGTACAAATGACACTGTTCTTTAATCACCCTGGTGTGTGGGAAAGAGAGGAGGGTGGAAAGAAAAGAATTACAGGCAAAATAGACAAAAAGTCAGCCTTATTTTTCCCTTGAACTGGGGATTTGTGGCTTGTGGGTATTACTTTACCACCATGGAAATTGGACTGGGCTCCATTCATTCCTTATTAACTTTGGTTATACATAGGTTTCCTCTCTTTTTAAGGAAAGTTTATTCCAACCAAGCAGAAAGCTTGAAGCTGCGGGAGCGCCAGGCTGTAATACAGGTTTTCTACTACTGCTGTGATGAAAACTTTTCCACGTCCAAATGCATAGTGTGGACACCTTTCCTTGTGAGTAGTGCCAACATGGTTCTGCTCAACTCAGCTCAAGATCCCATTTGAAATGATTCTTTTGACGGAAGCATCAGGATTGCTGATGCATGGATTGGCCTTGTTGATCCCTTTTCTAAAAACATGTACAGTGGATCGTGAGATTGTTGAGTTAACTGGAAAGAAGTAATAGCCAGTTTTCCCATTTCCTTTTATTGGCTTTTATGGTGCCCTGACCTCTGGCATTTTGAGTAAACCATGAGTATCAGAGATTGAAGTAAAGGAGGAGCTCAGGTGGGTACACCAGCACGACTGCCATGAGAAGAATGTCTTCTTGGTGTTGAGGCTCTCTGTGCCCTCCCCGCCCCTCTCCGTACCTGGGGGATGAAGAGCTAAGATGCCCAGGTAACAGCACAGGAACGCCCTGATTTACCCAGCACGCTACTGTTTACAGGCGTTGCTGACTTTGATCCTCACCAACCTGCTACCAAGTGACGTAGGACAGGAATCATAAGAAAAACGATGATCAGAGATGGCAACCTACTGCCCTAGGCTCCCCAGCTAGTGGACAGACAGCCAGGGCTCGAAGCCAGTAAACAAATTCCAGGGTGATTTTAACTAGGGCCTGGGCCCTGTCCATGGAGAGGGGAGGAGGGGTGTCACAGGATCAGCTGCCTCAGTTACCCTAGGGCTGGGACAGACCCCAGGGCAGCCTCAGCAGAGGCAGAGGGCCGAGGCCTTCACTGTCGTGTGGGGCCCTTCCCTCTTTCTCCTGGGATGTCCTCTCTTCCTGGCCATCCTCCAGTCTCCTCTCCCTCTATAAATTTATTCATTCTGTGGCTGTCCAACTCCTCCAACCACCCAGGCCTCCTCCATCATCCGCAGAGCATGATGACAGGATTGAGGGGCCCTTGAGTCCAGGCTCAACTGTAAGCACCACACCACTAAAGCTTGCTGTGGTTGTTTGTGGGTCAATAGAGACTCCCTCAAAGAGACTCAAACCTCCCCAGAGGAGGAGGGAGACCACCAACTCTACACCCCACTTTGTGCCAGGACCTGGGCTAGGCTCGAGGGGCTCCCAGTCCACTGCTGAAGACAGATGTGTCAACAGCCGAGCATCACACTGTGGGTAGGAGGCTAAAGCAGGCATAAGAACAAGGGACAGAAGTGACATCACAGCTGAGTCACCAGGGTGGCTTCTGGACAAAGAATGCCTGGCTTACATTTAGGAGGTGAAGAAGAATTTGCCACACAGGCAGGTAGGTGGAGAGGAAATTGTGGTAGAACCGTGTCTTCATCTCTGGTGAACTGTTGCCCTTTCCTCCCCAGCATATGTGGAGACTGCCTAGAATGAGTCTGGGCACCACATAATTTCTTGGTGAATTTGGGTCCAAATGGCTGTGTCAGGCAGCTTCAATAGCCTTAGGGCAAGTTATATGAACCCCTTATCGTTTTGTGCTGGATTCCCTTCTAGAAACAAGGCCACTGAATCCAGAATTTATCAAACTGGTATAACTGTTTGGTTGCAATATTTGAGGATTGTCATAAAATGATAAGAGCTGGCCTTTATGGAGCCTTCCTGTGCGACAAGCATGGTGTTAGTCTATCAGGTGCCTCAACTCACGGAATCTTACTACTAATAATTTTGGTGCTATCAAGCCTCCCATTTTTCAGATGAGGACAGTGAGGCTTAGCAAGCTTAGATAATTTGCCCAGGTCACACAGCTAGTAACTGGGCAGAGCCGGGATCACACATTGTTTTGTCTGATGTCCACAGTGGAGCTCTTGGCCTTGTGCCCCCTGGCATGGCATTGGGTGTGTAGTGGCCACTCAGCTGCCTTGTTCTTCAGCCATTGTTTATGCAGGGCCTTCTGTGCTCGGGAGGGTGAAAGACACACAGATGATAGGCGTTATTCCTGCCCAGGGAGCTTCATTCGTTCATCTAATCTTGAGCATGGTCAGCAGTCAGCCTGGTGGCACTGGATTATCAGGAGAAGAGACAGGTGTCTGCCTTCAGAAGCTGAGCCCAGGGCGGGGAGACACACCGGGGTGCTGCAGGGGGTGGTTTGTCCACTGAAGGACTTCACAGGAGATGGGAGGGGATCAGGGTGGCCTTCGGGGAGAGATTTGCCATGGCCATGGAGGATGAGTGGATGGGCAAGGTGGGAAGGGGCCCTAGCAGAGGCGTAAGTCCACACAAAATCACGGCTCCACGTGGCCAGGCGGACGGCTTGTGCCAGGGCATGGGGCTGGGACTGCAAGACATGCGGGGGCCGAGAGAGGCCTACAGGAGGGTTGGGTTTTATTTTATAAATGTGGCAGGGCATTTGCCGAGCTTTCTCTTTAGTCAGGACGTACCAACAACATCCAAGCTGGGCTTTTCTGTTTGTTGACTGTTTGACTTCTTTCTGGAGCAGAGGCTCTCACCCTTTAGCCTGCATCCTGTTCCAGAGAGGTCTCTCTAGAACATGACTCTTAAAACATGATCCCTTGGGCTGGCTCCATGGCCTAGTGGTTAAGCTCATTGTGTTCCACTTCAGTGGCCTGGGTTTGCAGGTTCGGATCCTGAATGCAGACCTACACCACTCATTTGCCATGCTGTGGCAGTGGCCCACATATAAAGTAGGGGAAGACTGGCACAGGCATTAGCTCAGGGCTGAAAAAAAAAAAGGGAGACTGGCAGGTATGTCAGCTCAGGGACAATCTTCTTCAAGCAAAAAGAAGAGATTGGCAACAGATGTTAGCTCAGGGCTAATCTTCCTCAGCCAAAAAAAGGAAAGAAAGAAAGAAAAGAAAAGAAAAAGATCCCTGCACTGGCCAGCAATCTGTGTTTAAAGGAGTCTTCAAGGTGTTTCTGAGCACACTGAAGTTTTAGAACCATTAGTCTAGATGGATGAGGTTTTGTCTCAGACATCATCTTCCCTGAAGCATGGAGACTTCAGCCAAATCAAGTTTTATTTACAAGGGCGAAAGGGTGAATGGTCTTATACAGACAACCACAAGGGTCAACTTACCATTGGTCAGGACACCAGAGAAAGACAGACACGAAAGAATATAGTGGATGTCAGAGTTTTCAAACTCATTCAACAAAGATTTATTGAGTAAGTACTCTGTGCCAGTTACCTTATAAGCACTGAGGAACTCTTCTAGGTTTTTTTTTTGACGACTCAGCATTTGTTCCCCTTTCTTTCAAAAGCAGTACCCAAATGTTCCTCTGGAAACCTGCCCACACTCAGTCAAGTGTCAGATGGCACTGGCTCTACCTGCAGCTCCGGGGGTGGACATGCGACTCTTCCTGGCCAATCAGAGCACAACATTGCCTTGCAATTGCGATTGGTCACTATGGGCAAGTGACCCAAGCCAAGGCTCCAGTCACTGCCAACCCAGTACTTTTAGTGACGTGATTGGGAAGGATACTTTTTTGCTTCACAGCAGTGAAGATAAAGCCTAGAGCTTCTAGGAGGCCAAAGATGCCCTCTGAGAATGAAGCCAAGGAGAATTGAGAGACAGAGAGACTGATAGGGTGCTGATGATGCTGTCTGCACCCCTGAACACAACCGTTCCTGAAGCAGGTCCATCCTCTGACTTTCAGTTATGTGAGCTGATCCATCACCCGTTTTGTTTTAGCTGGTTTGCATCTGATTCTTGACCATTGCAAATAAAAGAGTCTTAATACTCTAGTGTCAGAAGGGCCACCACCCAGAGTAGTCTGAGATTCGGGGGAAGTGAGCTTTTAAATTCATACTCAGAGCAAGAAAGATGAGGAAGGAGTTAACCTGCTGCTCAGGCCCAATAAGATAATGCAGCTGTGTTGATGTTTGGAAATGGACATTTGCCTTTCCAGCTCAGGACAATGTACTTTGGACTGGAAGGGAGAGCTCAGGGTTCTGGAGAGAGAAGAGGAATCCATCTGACAGTTTTAAATTAATTCAAGACCTCTGGGCATTGGGCAAAAAGAGGGCTTGAACAAGGGGTTGGTCATCCTTGGCCGGAGATGTTGAAGGAGTCGGGAGATAAGGGAGGCATGAGACACTGAGCATTATGATGTAGGCCTATGAATTTCCTGTACCTAGAGCCCTGGCTGCTAGTTCAGAGCCAGACAGAGAGCAGGTCCCTGAAAAAGCATGAGGGATGAATGAAGATGAGCAAGGCTGTTTCAGTTCTCAAAAATGACGTGAAGGCGAAATTTAAAGGCCCGTGCCTGATGCTGTTCCTGAGCAAGAATCCAGCAATGAAAGGGATGGTTTTCATGAAAGGACAGTCCGCGAACTTATGTTGCTTCCTAACAATCAGGGTGTCCATTTCAAAATGAGTCCTGGCAAAGCAATCTGCTTTTCTTTTCTTTCCTTCCTTCCTCCCTCTCTCCCTCTCTCCCTCCCTGCCTTCTTTCCTTCCTACCTTCCTTTTTTGGGGTGTTTGTAATTATTCAATAATTAGATCAGGAAAGTGCAGTTGGGCAGAGTATATTTGAATTTCTGTGTGGCATATAATAAAGTTTTAATGATATCCTTTTGGGTAACATGAAAAACTTGAGCTAAGGAAATAATACAGTTAAGAAGTTGGACTTGTAATCACTTCAAGAATGTGCCCACGGCTTGCTGGTTAATTCATTCCTGCTCAGCGTGTCACTTCGGGAGCTCTCCAGGGGCCCAAGATAAGGCTTTAACCTTGGCTGTCTCCTGTTAAAACCAAGTTTGTGAATACTTGAATGAAGGCATAGAAAGCTCCTTATCAAATCTGTGGATCCCACTGAGCTGAGGGGCGATGACAAATGAGGGAGATGGGAGAAGTCCAATCCAGGAAGCTCTCAGTGGGTTATGGTGATACAACAAAACTTACAAGGCAAAAAACATAATGGGGAAAAGTAAGCTTCTGCAGTTGTGCCCGAGAACCTCTGCTGTATAAGCAGAGGGTGAGAGAACTCTGTCCTGGAAGCAGCCTGAGTGAGAAAAGAGGGGAGTTTTGGCATCAGCCACTCAATAGGCATCAACATCATGCCCTGTCACTGGTGAGAAGCAATTTGGAGTTGCATTAATAGAAGTAGAGTGTGTAGAACGAAGAAGGTCAAAGTCTCATATTCAAGGTTTTCCTAGTCAGGCCTCGCCTGAGTCTTATATTCAGTTCTTAGCCCCAAGATTGACGAGGAAGACCGACCGTCTTGAACATGATCAAACATCATCACAAGAGTACAAGGAAGTAGAGCTGCTCAGCCTGAAAAAGATTCAGAAGATACATATTCCCCATGTTCAACTCTTTAAAGCACTGTCAACTGAAAGGGACTAGACCCAATGTCTTCTGCCCAAGGCTTAGCTTAGCACCAGAAGTCGAAGCCCTCCACATATTGGGTCCTTCCATATTTTGAGCGAGAGAACAACAGTACAGCTGCCCAAAGTTGAAACTACTGTATTGTAAGGAAGTGAGTGCCCCAGCATGAGAGGCAGCCCAGCAGATGCTGGACACCAGCTTAGCAGGGATTTTGTTAAGGTGGCTCCAGCATTAGCTGAGCCATGGGAAGTGATGACTCTCCCAAGACCTCCTCCACCTCCCTACATCTGGATCTCCATGATGATATTTGCATTGGACCCACAGTGGGAGGAGAAGAGACAGCAATAGAGAGGGGACAGCCAGAGTGTCCTATGTGAGCAAAGTAGATGAGGAAGCAGAACGAGACCAGTCCACCAGCCTGGCATCGCTACAGTCGCTGGGGATCTTTGAGGGAGCAACAGGGTGCTTTTCTTTTCATTTCAAGGGGCGCTGCTCCTGTTCTCTCTCAAGTTTCCACAGCGATATGAAAGCCACTTCCAGAATTAAGCTTCCACTTGGAACACACATTAATAACACACCGAAGGACACATAAATGACACCTGCAAGTCACGTCCTCTTGCAATGAATACACTGAATAATGTCACATTCCAACACTATCAAGAGCACACCATAATTAAGCTACCACTGGTGGCTTGAAAGCTGTGTTGCAATCACTATAGACACACACAATCTAGATGAATAAAGCCTGAAAAGTCTCCCAGTTTGGAGCCGTACCATTGTTGTGTAGGATACGGGTGTGGGTTCTGGAGCCAAGCTGCCCTGGATTTTAATCCTGGTCCTACCGTACACCAGCTGTGAAACCTTGAGCAAGTTGCCTCTCATCACTGAGCCTCAGTTTCCTGATATGTAAAATGAGGAACTCCTGTGGGGTTCTTGGCAGCATTAATTCAGAGAATGCATGCAAAACACTCTGCATAGAATGAGCCCCCAGCACAGTGCTCGCTATCTCCCGGCTCCCGCAGACACAGGTTCACGTATCTGACCGGGGGTTAATGTCAAAAGTCGCCCACTGGCACCACCCATTAGCCTCACGCTTGTCACACACTTAGTTCAACTGGGCCTTTCCAGTTATTTTTAAGATGAAAGATGATTGTTGCTTTGACATGGTGATGACAGTGCTCATGGCTGACTGCATGGAAGTCTCCCACCTGAAGGGAGGGGCTTGTCATCCATTTCGATTCACGCTGTTAGCCTGAAAGAATGACTAATAATCAATGTCTGCATTCAACAAGTCAATCCCTGGAGTGCGTCTAGTTCGTGGCTGCTTAGTGAGGCGGTTGTGGCATGAGGGAACTGCACGGCCTGGGCGTCAGCAGACTGTAATTCAAGTCTTGAGCTCCTCCTAAGATGTGACTTCAGACAGTTCTCTCATCCTGACATATGATGACATCACCTGACCCTCAGGCCAGTCCCCTGGGACAGGTATTGGTGCCTCATTTAGGAGAGTCACGTTTTACTGAACGTTCTTTCACCCATTTCGTCGTGCATATATGTTTGCGAATGCCGTAACTGACTGCTGTTTTGCTCATGGATACTGTAATTCACTTTTTCCCCTTTTACTTATCATTTCCTTTCCCCCCTCCTCTCCTTGCCCCCTCCTCCCCCTCCTCCTGACTTCACCTTCAATCTATCTCCCCAAACCCCAGCCAACTAGTGTTAATAATCTGGTGTGTCCCCCTCCACCTTCCTCAATGCTCACATAATTGTATATAAATATACCTTCTGTTACTCTTGATTTGACAGAATGGGATCATACTATACGCACTTCTCTGCATTAGGAACCCCTCCAGGTCAGCTGGTTTATGCTTTCTGAAAGGCTGCCCAGCATCCCATGCTGTGGCCAGAGGCACAGCGGTGCTCACACCGCCTCCCCTCCTGCTGGGCACCTGCCTTGCTGTCTCAGTTCTCACTCCACCAGAGACAGTGGTGCATCCAAGAGCACACTCACACCCATCCTTTCTGGTGCTTGGATTTCAACAGGCTGGATTTCTACGACTCTTTACCTAGAGAAGAAAACGGGTTTGGTTTGGAGTCACACAGCCAATAAGTGTCAGAAACTGTTCAAACCATGTCCACTAGACACCATACTACATGCTCTTTATTCCACCAGATGCTCTGCCTTCCTCTAACTTTTTACTGCTAGAAATAATGCCTTTCCATCAAATTGAGTCAAGGCTTACGCAGAATCCCTCCATCCTTTGGGACAGAGTTGTTAAAGAGTATCCTGGTGGCACCAGGTGGAAGAAATTCAACGCAGACGAGGAGTTAAATGCTGCTACTCATGCTGGCACATCACAAGGACTGAGAGAAGTTGTGCTAAATATACTGCATTTGCTCAATAAATAAGTATCGAACACTGGCAGTGCTCCAGGCTGGCAGGCAACAGACTTTGCTCTGCCCTCTCTGAAGGTGGCACGAGCAGCCTTGGGCCTCATTCATGTCCATCTTGGATGCCTTGACAGCAGGGCCTGGAGTTTCTGGGCTTGTTGTCAAGGGGCTTCAAGACCCCCATGACTAGTTGGACCAGATTGGCTGAAAAATTCTGTGGCCCTGTTCCGGAGCCAAACTGTCCTCATCTGTGAACTGGGAAGGGGAGAGGGTTACAAAATTGGGTCTGAGGGGCCTTGTACTTCAAAGCAGCTGTCCCACCAATGAGAAGCCTAAGGCCCGGAGCAGCAGAGGGACATTTTCCAAAGTCCCAGGGAGCTGGGGATGGGGTTAGGAAGTAAGCGCAGGGGTCCTGGCTTTGTTACTCTTTGTTGTCATTGCAGTCCTGTGTACGTGTGCACCTGTGTTCTTTTCCTCTCTGCAAACCCATACTATGTGCACACACATTAAAATCCTGGGCTGTTAAGTCCAAGCAGGCCTGAGTTTGAGTCTCAGCTCTCCCATCTATTCGGTGGCCTTGAGATGATTAGTTAACCTCTGTGGGTTAGTGTCAGTAGACAGTCCACCAGCATTCTGAGGAGTCCATGAAACAATGACTTGAAAAGGCTTACCAGAAAGTCTACCACATAGTACACACTCAATAAATACTGGCTGTGTCTTTTGTTTCTCATTTGCTTCTTTGAATTCTTGCAAAATCTCTCTGCAATTCCCTAGTCTCCAAAACAACTTTTTTCCCCAAACAACAGTTCTCTTGACGTATGTGTGGATGTGGGCCCCTCTGTGAAGTGCTTCCAAACTCTCTTTTGCAGCCTTTCATCCACTAAACCCCTGAGGCATTGTCGGCCTGTGCTTCTCCAGAAGCAGGACTCTGCCTACGGCTTTCTGGTGGACACAGCGATGAACCTGTCAAGAAACCAGCCAGGAGGGAGGTGGGGAAGGGTGGAAGCAGAGCACAGACAGGTGTTCAATGGGCTCCGAGGGCCGCGGCCATCCATCTTGGTTCATTCTTTTCTCTGTGTCCAAGTGTAAAGGGATTTGTGTCTACAAGGGTGTCTTCACCCACCTCAGGGAAGGAGAGAAGTCATTCAAGTTGATATTTTCACTTCTACCACAGGGGAAGATTCTGGGGCAGTTAGGGATATTGTAATTTCTTCTTCAAGTCAAAAAGAAATTGGCAGTAGTGCCCAGAAGTCATCTTCCTACACAGAAAAAATGGGACCTTCTAAGTGACTTGGTGTGGGTGAGCTCATGTGCCCCCACCCTTAATGATTTGGGTGAGGGGAAAGGCACAGGCCACCTCCTTCCTGTGAGGTGAAATGTTCCACCTTTTGGAAACCCAGTAAAATGAATTCAGAGCTCAGATTATGAATTCGTCCTGACAAGTGAATAATTCATTGCAGCAGTCGCCGTGTCACAGGCTCACATTGTGGAGCACAGTCCTCTCCCGCTCTCGCCTTGGGAGAGATGGCGTTCCCCAACGGAGCTGCCCAAGTGTGTGAGGGACCAAGCACTTAGCTGCCTACTCCTCGAGAACACCAGAGCCCTAATCTGAGCCTGATGCCTACTTGAGTCCAGCAGCCAGAATGTGTGTGGCTACAGTGACCCAAGGCGACCCGCTGAAGTCTGGATGGTTGTTAATAACCACAGGGACTTGCTCACCCGATTCATGGCTGCACCACGATGTAAAAGGAATTCCTGTTGTGACCAAGCGCCACTGCGGATTATAATTGGGTCCTCCAGGAGGGCCTCCATTGGACTGCCGTCAATGATGTGCTTCCCCAACACACCTCGCAGGCTGGCTTCTCCTGTTAGGGACCTTTCCTGACCAGTCTCCTCTGAGCAGTGTCCTCACATCACTCCCAAAGAAGAGGTAAGAGATGAGGACTGCCAGCTGATAGCCTCCATGGAGGCTGAGTAGGACAATAGAAGGGATGCGGTGGTCTGGAATCTTCTCTCTCAAACACAAATAAGAGCCATGGATCATCTGTTACACCCATGCAGCTCTGGGGTTCAACAGTACTCTCGACGCACGTTCTTACATGAGCTTACAAAGGCCCCTGGGCTGCAGACAGGTGAGTGGAGCTGCCCTTGTGGTAGATGAGGAAGC
Organism: Equus przewalskii; assembly: GCF_037783145.1. Lineage (NCBI taxonomy): Eukaryota > Metazoa > Chordata > Mammalia > Perissodactyla > Equidae > Equus > Equus przewalskii. Next base: position 65,965,480 of record NC_091831.1, read on the forward strand.
TGCGACTCAAAGCAGCACAGGCAGCCGTTGGTTTGCTTGTTGAGTCCTGGCTGCACTTGAAATAGTCCTTAATCTGCTTGGCAAAGAATTCCTGTATCTATTAGTTCACCAAGGCAGATGTTCACCCCAGCTCTGCTCATTCACTAATTATGCTCTGATTCAGAGTCAGACCCCATACCCAGGATTGGGGACCTGGGGACGACTTAGACCCAGTTCCTGTGCTCCCAAGCTGGAGGAGGACAGCTCAGTGGTGACAGGGCTGTGTCAAGGGGTAGAGAAGACATTGTGAGGAGCCAGAGGAGAGCAATGCTACAGGTCACCCTCTGCGTCCCTCTGTTTATCCTGCTGCACGCCGCCCACCCCCCCCCCCCAACTCTTTGCACTTCAGCCACACTGGCCTTGGAGTTCTTTCCCCCAGGACCTGCTGCCCAGTGAGGTCTCCCCACCGCTGTGCACATGGTTGACTTCTTTTCATCCTCCAGTCCTGAGCCTTCCCCGGTCACCTCATCTAACCTAGCTCCAGTTTGACTTCTTTCCTTCAGAGCTCAATCACAATTTGTAACAAATTCTCATGTTCTCTCCCAGCCACCAGACTACAAGTTTGGTGAGGGCAAACCCTTGGTCTGATTTATGCAACATTATAGCACATCCCATAGCACAGTTGTATCTTAATACTGAACAAAGGAATAAATCAATGAACACAAGGCAGACCCTGAGGAGAGCCAACAGAAAGGTCAGACCAAGCAGCCCCAGGAGGCCTGAGGAGAGAACACTGCTCCACCTGGGGGATGGGGGGTGGCTTCATGGGGATGTGACATTGGAGCTTCGGGGCTCCTCTGGCTATGAATTGCAGGATATCCTCCTGCCTCGTATAGAAGTTCAAAGACTCACAGTTCACAAAAAGGGACAGAATTCTGCAGCCAGACTGCTTGTGTATATTATCCAAGTGTCAGAAAACTTGAGAGACGTGGTCATGATGAGCAGGATTCCTGTGGAACCTGGAGGGAGAGAGTCTGTTGGGAGGGAGCTGGGGGAGGGGTGGACAGTGCGGGCTTTGACAGAGCTTGGTAACACCTCTCTCCCTTTCAGAACACATTTTTCCAGAGACCGTAATTTTAGATATTTTGCAAATATTTGGTCAACTTTTTTCTGGGTAGTGCTGATGGTGGATGATGTATGCTCAGCCTTCTGCCTTCTTCTCAGATAGACACTCCGACATACACCCACATCATCCTCACCATCTTATCCTTGACAGCAGGGGAAAAAGAGCGTTTGACTGATGCTTCTGGGCCTCAGTGTTCAGGTTTCTAGCTTAGGGGCTGAGCAGTCCCGGGTCTGCAGCCTCACAGAGAAGAGCTGGGGTGATGGTGGAGACCATGCAGGGGAAAGGGGCTTTAGGACTGTGCATGCCCTCAGAGATGAAGGGTCTTTGCCCTATGAACCCTACCGCTGATTGTGTCCTGATGGCATGTGTGTGTGTGTGTCTTCAAGGGGGAGGTCATTTCACCCCCAAGCACCCGCCTCACTCCTCAGGGATGAGCCATGATCTGGGGGAGGAGGGCTGGCTTTGCATCCAATGCCAGCTCTACCACTTTCCTTGTCTTGTGAATTCTCTGAACCTCAGTATCTTTATCCATAAAATGACGACTTCTTGAAAGGACTGCTGTGACTTCCAGAAATTGGCATTAAAAAAAATCTATTAACTACCCTGTCTTAGAAACCGAATGAGACGATCAAAACCAGGGATCAGGGCAAGGGGAGTGGAGAACATGGAAACCCACAAAATAGGAAAACAACTGGTTAGTCCAATTCAGAAAAATAGTAGTGCTAAAATAGTAGTGCTAAAACAAGACTCAAAATTAGCATTGGAAAAGGGAATTGGGCCATTGTACTGTCCAGAGGACGTTATAAGTCTAACATAAGAAGACATGTACAGACTGTCTAAAAAACTTTGAAGTTGAGATCAAACACCTGATTTTCTATGAAAATATAAACTGCCAAGATCAACTATAAAAGTAAAAATTTCATCAGAGCAGAACCCTGGAAAAAATTGAGGGAAAAATAGGCAACGAATTACATCTCTAAACAATTTGCATCTTTGTGAAAAAGCAACAGATTCAAATAGTTTCACAGACTGTTTTTTCTTCAAAATTTCAAGGAATATATCATTACCAAGTTATATAAACTTTTCCAGAATGTTAAAAAAAAGGAAAAAATACCCAATTCATTTTACAAGTTAGAATATTCCTAATAATTGTGTTTGACAAAAATACAAAAACTAAATCTGTAAAATAACATCGAGTGCATTTACATAAAGATCCTACATGAAGTATGTATATGTATAAAATTTCAGAGGTATATTAAAAGGATAATGTACTATGATTAGACAAAGTGTAATCTGGGAATGACAGTTTTAAAATCTATTAACATAATTTATCAAATTAAAAATAATAAGAGAAACTTAATTCCACCTTTACAATCCTATTAAAATATACTTGTATAAAATTTTCTGAAAAGAAAAATTACTAAACTGGACTTCATCAAAACAAAAAGCCTTTTGTTCTTCAAAAAACACCATTGAGAAAATGAAAAGATGAGCCACAAAATTGGAGAAAATATTTGCACATCATACATCTGATAAAGGACACATATATAGACTAGTAAAAGAAAAAAAAAATTCTTCAACTCAATATAAAAGTAAACAGTACAGTTTAAAAATTGGCAAAGTATTTGAATAGACTTCTCACCAAGAAGATATATGAATGGCCCCTGAGCACATAAGAACAGACTTACCATCATTAGTACTAAGGAAATGTAAATTAAAATCTAAACGAAGAGTCACTGCACACCTACTAGAATGGCTCTGACCACAAAGACTGACAATGCCAAATGTTGGAAAGAATGCAGACTGACTGGAACCTTCTTACCCTGCCATTGGAATATCATATGGTTCAGCTGCTTTGGAAAACACTTTGACAGTTTCCTAATGAAGTTAAGCATACACCTACCGCACAGATCAACAATTCTACTCCCAGATATCTACCTAAGTGAAATGAAAACATATGTCCACACAAAGTCTTGTACCAGACTGTTCTAGCAACATCACTTGTAACAGCTCAAAACTGGAAACAACTCTCATGTCCATCACCTAGTGAATAGACAAGCAAACAGAAATGTTCGTACAAGGGAATAGTCCTCAACAATAAGACAGGAATGAACATCTGACACGTGGGACAATGCAGTGCACCTCCAAAGCATTGTGCTAAGTGAGAGACATCAGACACCAGATACAAAAGGCTCTCCATCACATGATTCCATTCACATGAAATTTCCAGAAAAGAGACAGAAGCAGATCAGTGTTTGCCTGCGGTTTGGGGTGACAGCAGAGATTGACTACAGAGGGACAGGAGAGAGCTTTTGGGGGTGATAGAAGTCTTCTAGAACTTGATTGTGGTGCTAAGTTCCAAGCTGTAAAAATTTACTGAAACTCATGAAACTGCACACTTAAAACGGGTGACTTTTCTGGTGTGTAAATTATACTCCAGCAAAGGTGTTTTTAAGTTTCTAAGCGGATATACAGCAAACTGGTAAGTTGCTATCTCTGAGTGATAGAATTAACTACGATTTGTTTGTTTTATTCTTAGGTTGTTTCTGCTTTTTCCTCCCAATAAGCATACGTTTGTGATATTCAAAAAATTCCCCACAGAGAACACTGTGAGAGTGACGTGAGAAATTGTTCCCAGCACAGTTCTTCACACAGAGTGGGTGTTTGATAAACAGAATGTTCTCTGTTTATTCAAAAGTCCCCTCTTCTTAGAGCCATGCACCATCCAGCCAGCTCTCTGGTTCTTCCCGCGTATTCCAGGGCAGTGTCAGAGCCTCGCGTGCACCTGGGTGAGTGATGGAGCTGAGCCAGCGCCCTTCAGAGGGCAGCTCCCTCCCCGCTTCTAGTCTGCAGGAGGCCTCATCACTGCTCCTAACAGGCCCTCTGCCGCATGCCTTCTTCCCCAGGGATTCCTCGGCTCCCACTGCTCATTCCCCAGCCAGAGTCAGAACAATGCTGCTGCTGTGAGAGCAGAATTCTTTGCCTGAAAAACACTATAATGTCACAACAAACAGAGGCTTGTGAGTTCAACAGGGAGAGTGCAGTCTGTGCAGCTGCAAATTAGGAGAAGAAATTGCCAGCATCTTCCATCACTCAACCCTGAGGGAATGGGGTGGAGGACCAGAACCAGGGGCGTTTAAGTTTTGCTGGTGGTAAATCCCAAAGTGTGGGCTCTAGAGTTAGGCAATGGTGCTGCTGACTTGAACAGGCTCCGAGCATCTCTCAGCCTCTGTTTCTTAGTCATCTTGCCAAGTTTTTGTGAAAATAATTTTAGGAAAATGGAAAGTGCTTTGTCTATTGCAACACACTGCCCACATTGAGAGCAACCGCTGCTCTCACACTCCCGACCATGCAGGAAGCTCTGGGAGTCAAACTAGCTCAGGCTGGGCACACCCACCAACACTGGGGTCGTTCCTAAAAAAAGATCTCCTATGATATTTGGAGTCATCAGGGAAAGACTGGGGAGCAGGATGGGGAGAGTCCAACAGGAAGGTTCTAGCCAGGAATAACATCAAAACTCTGAAATTGGGGCAGGATGGGATATTATGGACTGGACTATCTTTCCGCTGTGAACAAATAAGAAAATGGAGCAAATATACGAAACAGCTCTTTCCAAACATGAGACAACAAGAAGCATAGGACTGTGATCCCTGAGAGAAGGGCACCAACTACGGGAGCCCTGCGGTCACCCCAGCCTCTGCCTGTGATGACTCTAGTTTTCTGCCAAGAGGCCAGTTCTGGACCACAGGCACAGGGATGGGGAGTCAAATGACTCAGAGTCTTGCTGAATTGAAGGGGTGGAGACGGAAGTTTGGGAAGGCTCAAGCGATTGAAAGTTATAGGACGTATTTCTGGAACAGAGAAAAAGAGCTCCAGAAATCTGCAAAGGAGTCTGCTTGGGTCTTTGATGTATACTATGCCATGCTTGCATAGTGTGAAACTCCACAAAATCAGGCAAACAGGGTATGGAGATGTTTGCATGCTAATGACAAGAATGGTGAGCCCTCAGTTATCACCTGAGTGTTCAGTGGGATCTCAGAGGGGTCAGGCCTGAATATTCAGGCTGAACTATCCCTGGAGTGAAGGCTACTCCAGATCTGCACTAGCAAATCTCAGAAACAGGCTGAAAGTGATAAATAATCCACAAGGAGCTGTACTGCTTTGCAGAACAAAATCCAACTCCCTTTAAAGGAAGACGACAAAAGCCAGATGCTCAACAACATAAAATTCACCATGTCCATCATCCCCTAAAAATCACCAGACATACCAAGAAGCAGGAAGAGAAGCAAACTACAAGGAAGAAAAACATGTCAATAGAAAGAGATGAGAAATAGTAGAGATGGTGGAACTGGCAGACAAGAACTGGCTGAAACAACTATGACGTTAAAGCATTTAAAGGAAAATGGGAACACAATGTGGAGAGAAGCAGAATACATAAAGAAGCAGCACATGGGACTTCTAGAGACAAAAATACAGTATCTGGAAGGGATATTCCACTGGATGGGATTAACAATGGAGCAGTGCTGGAAGGAAAAAGATCTGTGAACCCAAAGACTGAGCAAATGAATTTACCCACAGTGAAGTACAGATACTGAAAAGTTAGCAGAGCCTCCGTGAGCTAGGGGACAACATAAAACAGCTACATCCATGGAAAAGGGAGGGAGGCAAAAAAAATATTTGGCAAAATAACGGCTAAACACTTCCAAATTTGATGACATTTATAAATCCACAGACCCCAAAAAAGCTCAACAAAACCCAGGCAGGATAAACACAAAGGAAACCAAACCCCAATACATCATATTCAAGTTGCTGGAAAACAAAGATAAAGAAAAACTTGTAAACCCGCCAGAGAAAAAAGACATGCTACATACAGAGGAACAAAAATGTGCGATCACTTTGGAGGAGTGGTGGAGAGAGGCTTGAGGGTGAGCAAGACCAGATCCTACCACCCTCCTCACCCCAAGGGGCTAGGACCTCATTCAAGGGGGCAATGGGGAGCCAGGGATGCGTTACACAGGGTTGACACCTTCAGATCTGGGCTGAGGGAAGAGGGCTCTCCCCAGGGTGAGAACGGTCCAAAAGTCCAGGTGGGGTCTTTGTGGCATGGGGAGTGTCGGTGAGGACAAACACAAGTGCAGCAACACAAGAGGTGTTTAGGGCACGGGGTCCCCGGGACTTGGATGTGGAAGCTGGGGAGCAAGAGGAAACAATGTCTCTGGTTGGGCCCTGGGTGATGGGAGGTGGAACCTTGGAAATAGGAACAGAGAGAGAGGAGCAAGTTTGGGGGGAGATGATGAATTCAGTGTGCGCAGTGCCTTTGGAGGTGCCATGATGACATTCGTCCCTGTGGAGGTGGGACTTGGAGTACAGGCGTGCTCTTTGCTGAAATGGCAGAGACCAGGGTTTCTCCGTCTGAAGTGCATCCAACTCACCCTGCCACTTGAAGAGCTTGTTACAATACAGATTCTGACTTAGTAGGTGTCTTGTAGGGTCCAGGAACCTGCATTTCCGATGTGCACCCATGCTGTGGATGGTTGGGAGATCACGCTAGGAGTAGCACCGGTATAGAGCACATCCACACAGAAGAATTTTTTTAGCTATTAATTTTTCTCCTGTTTTCACTCCGTCTGTATTTTCAGAAGCAGTGATGCTCCCTCTAAAGAAAGAAAGAAAAAAAAACATGACTCTCTCCTCTCCATTGGCCACCACCCCCCAGAAGACACGTTATCAGCAAGCTGGCTGCTTCCCACGTTTCCCTGCCTGGCTCACTCACTCTTAAAACACCCTCTGTCACACACACTTCTAGAATGTGAGCTGACCTGGAACGGTTTGCATGAAGGGCAACAAAGCTTTCAAGTGGTTTCCTGGAAGAAGAAAAGACAGAGAGAGAGGGGAAGGTTTCTGAAAATTAGCCTTAGCAGATCACACAGTGGCACAGAACAGAGGTTGAGTTGATTGGAGAGAATGCCAGCTGCCTGCCTGATGCACCTCTCTGAACCTCAGTCTTTTCATCTGTAAAATGGGGGCCATAGCAGCCACCTTGTAGAGTGCTTCTGGGGAGGAAGGGAGCTCTCTGTGTGAACTGGTGGGCCCATGAAGCAAGTACAGCACCCCGGTAGATGCAGCCCCTTCCAGGTTCTAGAGCCTGATTCTCCTCAGAATGGCCTGGGCCCCGGGGTCAGTTGCACCTGGACTTCAATATGGTCCCATCACTTACTACAAATGCCCTGTTACAGATTACTCCTGAACGTCTTTCTCAATCTCTCTGGACCATTATTGAACAAGGACAGAATCACCACAGAGGCGTGTGCTGATGACTAAATGAGTTCATGTTTGCGGAGCACCTAGGACAGCATCTAGTCACAATAGGGGCACAATTCGTGTCAGGCCCTTCCTCTACCTTCCTCTACTTGAGACATTTTGTTGAGAATTCACAAAGACCCCTGTATATTCATCCAGTTATTTTTCACATAGTGTAAGTGGCTTGCCATTCTGTCTTCTCATGTCTTCTTATCTCTCCTATTACGCCTGTGATATGCCTCCCACAAGCCCGCCCACATAGAGGCTGTGAAATTCCAAAGGGAAAATAACCCTCTGTGTAGATTAGCAGATGACAACCCAAAGCAAAGACATTTTCTCATCAGGCCCCCCTGATGGCATCATCACTGTGATTGGCAGCCTCTTGCCCATCTCCCTTCTCCGTGCTGATGCACGTCTCCCACCCTAGTACCTAATAAACTATCCAGTTTGCAGTGGAAACCACTGGCTCGCCAAGGTTTAGGTAAGGGACCCAGAACAATCCACTGGGTCCATTGGGAGGCACTCTTGTAAAAATTCTTGTGTGGCTGTGAGGCTCATGTCTGACCCTGGGCATGCAACAGACACTTCAGGGGCCCACATCACCTCCCATTGACCCCTCTTTGCTTTCAGCCCCAAGAGCAGTCCTGTGCATGCTCAGACTCACCCTGCACTTTTAGCTTCTCCCCTCAAGCACAGCCAAGCAACTCTCTGTATTCTGTCCCTCTCTCCAGCACTGTCAAGAGATCACTCAGCCTGCACAAAGAGAAAGAAGGGAACTGCTGTCCCCAGGAGCAACCCTCAAACCAACAGGGCCCAGAGCCAGTGGATAAGTTCCCCAGCTTTTCAACCTTCCCTCCAACAGTTCAGAGGCGTCTTCTATGCTTCTCAGAAGTCTTGGTGAAACTAGGCCCTGCTGCTGGTGGCAGTGCCCTCACTAAAGCACCTATGCAGTGGTGTCCCCCTTCTCGACCTCACTCTCCCTGCTCCTTCACATCTGCTTCCCGAGATCCCCTCCCAGATAAACCACTGGCACCCCAGTCCTTGAAGCAGCATCCGCTTTTGGGAGAATGCAAACTAAAACAATATGCAAAGTCTCTTTAAGGACAGTCCTTAGCTCCACAATGTATCGTGTACACTGCAGACAAGAGTGCTGGACAGGAGGCAGGTCATTGGGCCCAACCCTGGGCTCTGTGAGGCTCAGGCAGAGCCTCAGTTCCTGTGTCTATAAAATTGGCTCCTTGGAGAAGATGATCGCAAAGGTTCCTGCCACCCATACAGTCCTGGGTCTGAAGAACTGGTATCTCCTGACACTGCCCTGGGCACTGACATTTCTTCTTGGGTCTTAGGTCTCAGCTACCACTCTGCAGCCAGGCATCTCTTCAACCTACTGAGGACTCTGCTGCCTAATCCATTTCCAGGACCTGTGGCCCTGCAGAAAGACCGCTAAAGCTGAACATCCATTGTGCAGCCTCCACTGTGGCCATTTCAAGTCTTCATTGCGGTCATGCTTTGCAAAGGCCAATTGTGGCCCTGGGCAGGGCCTGTGCTCTGGAAATCAGCCTCCCAGACATTCACGTCACCCCACCCGGCAAAGCTCACCTCCAGACTGGGCTCGTTTGCAGGCTAATGATACCGGGACACAGCTTGTGGTACACACAAGACAGTGGCTTCATCACAGCCCTGGAAGTTGTAAGAGCAGTGGGTTCCAGGCCTACCTCTGACTCATTTATTCATTCATTTACCCATTCATTCATTCAACAAGCATTATTTAAAAACCTAGTTTCTAACAGCCCCTCTATGGGATATGGGTATATAGCAAAGAAGAATAGATTCTGCTCACAAGAGTCACAATTTCCCAGGGGCAGGGCAGCCAGATGGGCAATTGCAATACAGGGTAGAGATTGGAGTGGAGGGTGGGGACAGGAGGCAGAGGTAAGGAGGGAGGGGGGTGGAGGAGACTGAAGAGGCATAATGTATTAGATGTTTCATGGTCCTCCCACGTCTTCTTGGCTCAGCATCTGCTCTGGCTGTTGCTGCAACAATTGGCTGCCCTTAGCTATGGCCTGACAACACCAAACCCCAGCTGCGCCCAGCTTCCTTTTCCTGTCCCAGGGCCTCTCTGCCACCACTGGATGGGATGTCTGTGAGCCACTCAGCCCAAGTGGCAGATGTTAGGGATCAATACCCCTTGAGGCAACCTGACCAACGGGGAATGTGAGCTGCCAGAGAAACATTCCTGTCTTCACCCTCTTGGGTACACAATTCTCAGGCACGTTCCAGAAGGTTCCTCTGAGCACCTCTAGTTGCTCACAGCTGTAACCAGCTCAATGACATGCTCATGGACTGGCTTCTCCTTTCCTGTTCCACTCTTTCCAGTCTGCCCACCCTGAGATCACTTCTCAAAGTAAAATATCCGCACGCAATGATCACAAAGGAGCCAGAAGCTATTCGGGGTGAGGGTTGGGGGATAAAAGCTAAGAGATACAATAACCTTCTCTTGGGAGAGCAGAAAGAAGTCCTGGAGGAAGAGACCCCAAAAATGTGAGTAGGGATAGGCTGGGTGAAGAAGGAGATGAAGAGGGTTCCCCCATCCTGGCCAAGGGCAGGCATCACGAGCAAAGCTGTAGCTGCAGGAGAGAACCTTGAGCGTCCGCTCAAGGGAGGGGAGCTGGTGAGAGCTGACGCTGGAGAGTGGGAAGGGCTAGATCAAGAAGGCTTGAGCACCACCCTTCATTCAACACTGCGGGGACTTTCTGCCAGAGGCACAGAGGGGCCGGCCATGGAAGTAAGAAGGTGAGGCACAGCCTTCCTGCGGGGGACGCTTGTCTGTGTCTAACCCAATACAGTGCTAACTCAGCACCATGCACCGTCACGAGTGTTTCCCCATGTCTAGATGAAGACATTGAGGCACAGAGTGGTTAGGTCACCCGCCTACAGGCACACAGCTCGTAAGTGGTGGGGACAGGCTGTGAACGATGGTTGAAGGCTGCAAAGGCCATGCCCTTGGCCACTAGACTGGCCTCCCCATTCAGCTAAAGAGGAAGGGGTGAGGTCCATGTCTCACCTCCTCTCACTGTGGACTCTTTCTCTAGAACAAGCGTTCTCACCCCAGGCTGCATTGCCCCTGGGGAATATGTGGCGATGTCTGGAGACATTTTTGGTCACAACTCGAGGAGGAGGGTTCTGCTGGCATCTAGTAGGTAGAGGCCAAGGTGTTGCTAAACACCCTACAATGCACAGGACAGCCCCCCAACAAGGGTTACCCAGGCCAAACTGCCAACCTCTCCTGGAGGCTGACAAAACCTGCTCTAGGCGGTGCCGCCTGTGCCCGCAGCTCCTCTCCCCACTTCGTCTCCTCTCAGCTGAGTGAGGGCTGAGTGCTGGGAGGCCAGGACCGCGGGGGTAGCAGAGCAGGCAGGAAGCCGCCGAGGGGTGGTGGAGACGCTCTGATTGCACGGTGTGCCACTGACGCTTTCAGAAACGTCTCCAGGCGGTCGAAGGGATGTGTGCCCTGTTAGCGAGTTAACCACACTAGATGACTCAACATGAGGGGCCTGCTGATGGACAAAAGGCCTCCACGCTGACCCTGTGTGTGCAGCAGCCCAGAGAGCTCTGCGCCACGCAGACCTTGACTGGAATGGGCAGTTTGAATTTGGGGAATCAGAACTTTGTGGAAATTCCACGACAGGCCATCAGAGCAATAAAATCCAGACTCGGATGATAAGATCCTGGTGCTGCCTTTCAGGTCTAGAGGTCAGAAAGACCTCCACATGACTTTTTATAAAACTGACATTGTTGACATTTTCAGCAAAGTAAAGAAAAACAGAGCCTAGAGTGGGAGTCGCAGAGCCCTCGTTAGACCAGGCAGAGCAGGCAGGAGCTGGGGAAAGGGGTCACACCCTCAGCAGGAAGGAAGCTGCGGGGGCCCCACCATTTCCCCTTTGAGCCTCTTGGAACCTCTGCCCTGGTAACAGGAGGACACCATCCAACAGGTTAGCCTCTCACATTCGTGGAGGGCCATATCAGGGCACCTGGTCTGACAAAAGTAAGCATGCCAGGCCTTCCTAGGAAGCCCATCCTGGGGGCCAAGTACCTACGCTCTGCCCTATGGGTGCACTTGGGTATGTCTAGACTCAGCGGTGAGCCAGCCAACACCCCCCAACACCTGCACCATCCACATCCATAGCCGTGGCCCACACAGCCACACCAACACTCACTAGGTGCTCATAGCCACAGCCCCAGAGTCCCAGCTCTTATCAACAAACCCACGTCCCTATAGCCTCTGTTTGATGTTGTCAAAGATAACAAAGCCAGACGCTAGTTAATGTGGTGAGGGCAGCCTTTAGTCAGCAGCACTGTCGCAATAGGGAGAAGAGTTGGGGTGAAGGGAGCTTGACCTCGATTGTTACAGAGGTGACTGGGCATTTTGGAGGGAGAATGAGGGGACAGGGAGTGGGTGAGTGGGGGCTCCGGAGAGTCAGGAAAGGGAAAACTCACAAAAAGCAGGAAGGGGGTCCATCCTTGCGAACCCCTCTGGGTTTGCTGCCTGGCGCTGGTGGAAGTCAGGCTTGCCCTCTCCACAGGGCTGGGAGGTGGCCCTCTCTTCAGGTGATGGCTGGAACCGCCAGTTCTTCTGGCAGCCTTGTGTTTTCCCATGCAGGCCCTTTAAGAGGGCCAGGATCATCCTAGGGAGGTGGCTGTGAGCTGTTGGGAACTGTGTCAGTGTTTGTTCAGGTCTTTATAGGCCAAGGGTGAGGCCTAGTCCAGAAGGAACTCAGAGGAGCCTGGCTGGAGTCTGGTCAAGGAGTGAATTTTTGTCAGTACCCATAAGCCACCAAAATACCTGAACATTGCACCACAGCGGCTTTATTCCTCAGACATCTGTGTCTTCCCAGGAGTGGCTCCAAGCCAGACCGCACGCACTGCTTTCTGCTACCCCATTAGCAGTGGTCCCTCTGGTCAGTGGGCCCAGCCATCCCGACATGAGAGCCCGTCCAGAAGAAATGGTGCGGCTGGATGTTTGGCTCCTGAGGGCATGTGGAGGATGCTCACTGAGAGGCACCTCCTCAAGAGCTTCTGTGTGTCCTGCCAGGAGTCGGCCCGTGTAAGCTGCCCCAGGACCAGCTCTGCTTTGGGGGAGGGGAGCACTCACCCCCTTTCCTTGATGTGCCCACCTCTGCGCCCCACCCCAAGCCTGCTCGGGGAGACTTGCCAATCAGAGCCATGCGGGTCAAGGCGCCACTCAGCCGTGGCTCCTGGTAAGCTGGCTCGCCATGGTAAAGGGTCCACATCTCTGCCTGGGGAAAGGGTATTAGGTGGCAAATGGCCTCTGCAGAGGGGCAGGGGGTGAGCCAGTGTTTGGCCCCACAGAGCCTGCCAACTTTCTCTCTCCCTGGGCACAGCAGAGCAAATACTGGTACCAAAATTTGGTGAGGCCAGGGTGAGAATGTAGGAGGCCCCACTTAGAGCTCCATGTCTCAGCCACGTGCTCCTGGCTGGCCTCTCCCCAGATCGCAGTCCTGGGCGTAGGCACTTTCTCGTCAGCTGTCTCTAAACCAGTTCTCTGACTCCCGTACTCCTTGGCCCCTGGCTTGTGGCTTCCTGGGCCCCCCATGTGCCCAACTCTGATACCATTCCACCCCTCTGGGCCCTCCTGCCTGGGATTCTCCCCCAGACCTTCCCACAGCCGACTCCTTGTCGTTCGGGTCTCAGCTCAGCATTAGTGCCTCCTCCTTGGCTTTCCTTGGCCCTAGCTTACATTGAGCCATTCTAATCTCTCCCCGATTAGGCTCTCCATTGCGCCAGTCCCCACCTGCACTCATTTGGCTCATCTTATTTGTCTTCTATCTCCCCTCTCTGTAACAAACTCCAGGAGAGATAGATCCTGTCTGTGTTGTTCTCCATGACATCTAGAACAGTGCCTAGTGCCTGAAAGGTGATCAATAAAAATGTTTGAATGAATGTGTGATGGATGAATAAGCCTATGAGTAAATGGATAAATGAACGGAACCATTCAAAGTCTGACTCTCACACTCACCAACATGTGTGCTGCTTGTCCTTGCTGCAGCCTGGACCCATTCTACCCCTTTCTACCATCTCCCATCCAGCAGGCTCCAGAGTGAGTCTCGAGCTCTCTGGCTGCCTCTGCCACACCCCAAGCAGAGTGGGGAACCTGAGGGAGGTGCTCTCAGCCCACGGATCTGAGGTTCCATGCTCTTCTCCACCACCCACCAGCTGGGTAATTGGAAGGAAGTGACTTGACACACCCAGCCCTGATTTCCACCCCTGCAGTAGAGGAGTAAATTACTGTCTTCACCTGGTCATTGGGAAGGGCTCAGAAGTCACATGCGTCTGACTCTGGGACACAGTGGCGCTTTCATGTTGATTCACTCCTCCTCCTCCTTGATGGCTCCAAGTCTCTTCATAACCAAGTTTCATGACTGTTCACCGAAGGGGGCAGACTCGGGCCTGCTCTAGCCCTGCTGTCCGAGTCTCAGGATGGAATCGGGGCCCTCTTCTTCTCCCGCCTCAAGGAAGGAGGCTTTGGGTATGACATCTGGGGAAAGAGCTCAGTACTTGGGGTCCATGCAACAAAACACAGGTCACCCCACTCACTGTATGACTTTGTGCAGGTAACTGCTCAGCCTGGAGACCACCACCCACCCATCAACATCCAGCACAGAAGTCCTATCCCTCCCCTTCAGCCGTCCCCGACGGCTAGAACGTCCTCTTCCTCCCACGGTGCTTTGCACATTCATCACCACAGTGCTTGCCTCACGGACTGTGGCCATCTCTTCAGTCCATTTATCCACTCACTCATCCATCCATCCATCCATCCAGTCAGCAAGCATTGACTGAGTACCAGTTACTACTGGAGAGAAAGAGATAAACAGGGCCCAGTCTTGACTCTCATGGACCTCAGCCCATTATAAGCAACACCCGTGAAGTAGGGGTGAGTGGGGTTAAGCAAAAGTGGGCTTGGCAGGGTGCATGAAATGAAGAGTGATAACAATAATATCATGTATGATGGAGAACTGTGCTATGTGCTGTTCACATATTTCATCCAATTCTCTGAAGTCATATGAGAGGGTGACTATTATCTCTGTTTTACAGATAAGGAAACAGGTGAGCACTTTCTAGGAACTTGTCAGGGCCACGCAGCTAGTGAAAGGCAGTGTCAGATCTCAGCCCAGGAGCGCCCAACTCCACAGCCATCAAGTAGTCCAGCACAGAGAGGAGGAAGAGTGGGCATAGAAGGGTCAGGGAACCCTGCAGTGCACCTGGCCTAAGGCAAAGGGGAGCCATCGAAGAGTGTGGAGCAGAGGAGGGTCACATCGGACCCTTCACTTGAACTGGGAGCAAACAGGTGGAAGAGACTGGGTGTCCTTCATCTCTAGGTCCTCAGCACCCAGCACACCACATAACAAAGAGAATGTTTGCTGCGTGACTGGAAAGATATCATGGAATTAGTGAACGAATAAAGCAATATGGTCTCAGACTTTGGAGTCAAAGTATATCTCTTAGGATTAGATTTAGTGGATGTGACAGAATATCTATAATAATGGCTTAAACAAAATAGTTTGCTTGCTTTTCTGTAAGAAAGTCCATAGGCAGGCACTAGAGGGTTGGTATAGTGTTTCCAAAGGGTTAGGGACTAAATCTTCAATATTGCTCACCAGCATCCCAACACATTGCTCCTATTATGTAGGTCACCTCAAGACCCAAAATACGTGCTGGTGTTCCAGCCATCACATCTCCATTCCAGGTAGCAGGAAGCAGAAAAGGAAGGAGTAGGGTCTGCCTCATCCCTTTTAAGAGACTTCCCAAAGTTACCACACAACTTCTGCTTGTATCTCATTGTCCAGAGACTAGTCATATAGTCCCCTCTGGCCCCAAGGAAAGTTGGGTATAGTAGTCCTTTAGCTGGAAGTATCGCTGCCCTGAACACACGTTGTTATTAAGGAGGAGAGGGAGCATGGATATTATGGACAGCAACCTCCAACCTCTGCCTCTAGAAGTAAGTGGCTTTGTGAGAACCTGTGTGCAGACGGCATCTCTTCCTGGTGAAGGGAACGCCCTCCACCTCCCGGGGAAGCAGTGTCTCAGGGAACTCCCGGAAGAGGAGGGCTTGGCAGCGCTTCGAGGAGATTCCATCTGCCTGACAAACGGAAGCCACTGAACTCCAGTGATTGCCAGTGAGGACAGAAGATAGGCGTTCTTGGTTCGTTGTGGGCTGCTGTCCCCAGCAGTGGGGCCTCCTTATCACTACTGGGTCAGAGCCTGCTTAACAAGACCCGTTAAAGAGACCCAGCTGGGCTTCCACTGGAGCCCCGGCGCTGGCTGTTCAGAGGCACCTGCTTTCTGACAGAGAAGATAACAAGGCCTGGGCCAGAAGACTCCTCCCAGGGCCACTCTGGGTACACTGGAGAGTTCTGAAGCTTACACTGAAGGTGGGTCCCACGGCCCTGTGCCACCTGCAGAACTCCCAAGCCTGGCCCATGCAGGCCGGCCAGGTTCCAAGGCAGCTTCCACAGTGGAATGAGGACACTACGCAAAAGGCACAGGGAGGCAATGACTCGCTCACTCCCCGAGCCCAAAGCGAGGGCTCCTGAGGAGGGGTGGCAGCAAGCCCCAGGAGCCCGTGCTACACTGGAGCCTGGAGGAGGAAAGCCCGTGGCAGGGATCCTCTCCAGGTGGGGGAGTCAGGGAGTTGGGTTCGGGCCTGGCTCCCTGACAGCACTGAGCCTGGGTTTCTGCAGGAGGAAGCCAGACTGCCGTCGCAGGACGTGCTCCCTGGTGGATTGATTCTTCCTCTCCCTTGACCCCCCAGGTCCCCTGCTGTTTGTGCCAGAGGCCGTCTCCTGTCTACCCCACAGTAAAACCACCATACGCTTAAACAGAGTTTCCAACAGTCCTTCATTTGTTCTCAAGGGGGAGGTAAAGTGGGCCCATTTTACAGATGAGCAAGTTGGAGTGCAGAGAGGCAACAGTCCAAGCTCTCTAGGGAAGGAGAGCTAATGCTGAAACTAGGATCTATCTGTCTAACATCCAAAGAGAGGTTGTCGCTAAGACAGGGGACGTTGGGGGAGAAGCTTCTCTCCCAGGGGGGCCACATCCATTCACCTCTGCCCCTTAAAGTCCAGACTCAGCCCAGACACCTAATGAGAAATGGTCAGCACCTGCCTGCACTCTCCCTGGAGAGGCCATGGCTTCCTGGTCTTAGGTGCCTACCCCAGCTTCTCAGCCTAGGGCCCTAGACTTGGACCTCCAAGGATGGATGCCAGTGGGATCCAGGTGTTTGCTCACCTTTGTGCTCAGCCAGTGTGAGCTAGCATCAGCCTCTGCTCCTGGTCTCTCTACTGGTTCCCAAGGGAGTACTGAATGTCATCCACTCCCATCCTGCATGGGCAGGTAAGGAGGAGACGCAGATGGCAATGGAGGCCCCCATGTGCCTGTAACAAGATCGAGGAAGACAGGAGCTCTGCGGGTCCCTGCAGGCCCCTAGCCAGCAATAGCCCAAACACAGCACCCCGCGTTCTACCTCAGTTCCCTAGGGTTCTCAAGAGCTTCCTTTTCAAGTGAAACCCTTCTGTAAGGAGAGTCACCTGGAGTGCTCAGGCCTCTGTTTCCTCAGCTAAAATAGGTATGCAAGTGCCTCCCACTCGGGGGAGAAGACTGAGGGGCTGCAGGAGAAATTGCCAGCTCAGTGCTGGGGCAGAGTCCACGCCCCCGAGATGTTTGGGATGGTGAATCTGAGAGATAAGAGTGGCAGCCTTTGCTGTCTGGCCAAGGAAGAACACCTGAGGTGGGGGAGCTGCCTGTCTCCCCTGCAGGACCATCCTGCCCCCACGGCCACCTCCAGTGCCTGCCCAGCCTGTCCATCCATCCACGGAGGTTCTGGAGCAGCACCCTCATCTTGGGGGCCGTGATGGGGGTGGAGTGGGAGAGGGGCTGGCCTGACAGCTGGAACTGACCTGGGGAGGAGAAGGAAGCTGCCCTGGAGTGGAGCCAGAACGTGAGATCCGGGGGCTGGCTGCAGAAGCCAGCACCACCCTTACCGGCAGTGCTGCTGTTCTCTGTTTGAACAACGTGCTTTGTAGCAATTGCACGTCCTTGCGCTAGTTTGATTTCCTCTAAGCTACACACGACAACCCATTTCACAGATGAGGAAAACGAGGTTCAGAGGAGACCCCACAGATCGTGAGGAATGAACAGAATCTAGGTTCCCCTTTGCCTTGTGTTCTCTACATGCCAATTCTAGTGTCTGGTTCCAGGAAACCCCAGACCACACCTGTCAAGGGATGGTAAAGAAGGGAGAGAAGCACACCAGAGGAGCTGGAGACCATTTGTGAGTGTGTGTGTGTGATGTGGAGAGGTAGAGAGAGAAAAACCGGTGATTAGCTCCAGATAGAGATTTTGTTAACAAATTTTTTGTGTGTTTTCCACATTTATTACTAATGTTACTTTTGTAATTAGATATGAAAAAGAAACAATAAGTGCTATTAAAATAATGTTAAACAATGAGGGAGAGCAATTAGGTTATAGAGAGACCAGTATGGATCTGGAGTCAGGGAGCTCGGCTCCCAGCCCTGAATCCTGCCCCGCCCGGCTGTGTGACGTTGGCCCTGCTGCTTCCCTCTCTGGCTCTTGCAAAGCCTTACCCCCTGGCCTCTCTGGGTTGTGAATTGTCACTTCTAAGGAGAAAGCAGATCAGGGACTCCCAGTCTGAAGCCCTAGACACCAGACTTCCAGAAGCACTCCTCTCTCATGGGAAACTGAAGTCAGGGCATGGCTGTGTCCACTCCCCACTGTGGGGAAAGAGCCAGAAGAGGCAGGTCCTGTGAGCTTGACAAGCTGTTTCCAGCCACTGCTAGCATGTCATTAGCAGGATTTTCCTAACCCTCACATCCACTCCAAAGTCGCACCGACCGGGCGCAGCGGCCTTCTCGTCCTCCTCCTTGGTCCTCCTGAGGGCCTGAGGAGGAAGGAACGCACGCCGGGTTTCTGGTCAGAGCACACCTCTCCAGGCTGGCTCCTCACAGGTGACAGTTTAGAAACCTTGCTGAGACGTCTGGACGCGCTGATCCCGCTTTTGCTCTGGGGCTGTCTCTACTTTTTCCAGATGTTTACACAGCTGGCTGGATTACTTAACTGCATTGACATCATACACCTTGATATTTCCTCTACACAAAAACAGTTCAGATGGAAAATAAACCGGCTATTGAGAATCCGTGCACCCCAGAGCTAACCAAAATAACATTCCAACTCAACGAGGAGGATTGGAGTGCATTTGCTTGCGAGCACTGCCCCACACAACTGCGCAGGCCTCGGTTTCCCCATCTGCAAATTGGAGGGGTGGGCTTGGACTGCCTCAGAGTTTCTTTGGTTGCATAGATTTGATCTGAAGTTGCCTCATTTGACAGATTTGGATCCTGAGTCCGGGGGAAACTGATTTTATTCGCTCGGTAGTTACTCAGAGCACCTTTGATGGGTCAGGGAGTGGGGAAAGACTAGCTGGACACACAGATGGAAACACCTTCATGCTAGTGACTGTCCCAGCGAGTCCTGTGTCGGGCTCTGTGCCAAGCCCTGTGAGGCTACCATCCATTTTCAGGCCTCCTAACAGTTCCAGGAGATCTCGATGTTTCTCTCAGCTTTATAGATAAAGAGACTGAAGCTTAGAGATGTTGATGAATTCACCCAGAGTCACAAAATCTGGTGCATCTAAGGATTCCAACATGTGATTTATGCTAGAACCCACACCCCAAAGCATCAC
Organism: Equus przewalskii; assembly: GCF_037783145.1. Classification (NCBI taxonomy): domain Eukaryota; kingdom Metazoa; phylum Chordata; class Mammalia; order Perissodactyla; family Equidae; genus Equus; species Equus przewalskii. Next base: position 65,984,661 of record NC_091831.1, read on the forward strand.
TCTAAACTGCTCCCCAAACAATGCCTGCTCTCATGGACCCTAGAGCTCAAAGAGACGCTTAAGCCAAGTACAGAAGGGACATGTGCTCCACCAGAAGTTGCTCAGTGCCACAACTATGGCATGTGCCAGGTGCTGGGGGGCCCTGATCGTGTGGGAAAAACTGCCTGGAGGAATGGCCATTTGGGCTGGGCTTTGAAGGCTGAGCAGGAGTCTGTCTGGCAGAGGCGGCTTGTGGGAAGACATGCACTGTTACTAGCTAATTACAGCGCCAGGTACTAACACGGTTCCCTGCTCCCTGCCCTCCTCTGCTCTCATAGCCTTCCCATTTTAGGGACAGTCCAGAGGGTTCTTGGCCTAGATGTCACTCTGCAGCCAGTGGCGACTTCCTGGCACAGTGTCTCCCTGTCTATCAGCTCTTTAAGGTCAGGGTGGGGCCTGTCCGGGTTTGCTTTCTGGCACCTAGTGCGAGCAGGGCACAGTCTGTATTTGCTGGACAAATAAATGTCTCCTTTTGCAGGCCCTGTTCCCTTAGCAGCAGCAGCAGCGTTAACAACCAGCATTTGTTGAGTGGCATGTGCCAGGCACTGTGCTAAGTGCTTTTCATGCACCATCTTATTTAATCCGCCCAAGGCCACACTCTGAGTAAAGAACTACTGTTTTCCTTACTTGACATATAAGGTTAAATAACTTGTCCATGGTCGTACAACACACGAGCACTGGAGCCAGGATTCGTGCCCAGGCCTGTGGGCCTTCAAAGCCTGTGGCCTTACCCCCTCTGCCACCAGCTTCTCTTTGTTGTGGCCTGGCCGCCCTTTTCGTTCCCCAGGGAGAAGAGTCCTTGCAAGCAGGCCTGAGGTGCCACAAACCTTCCAGCACATCCCGCCCCTTTGTCCTCTGACATCTGTTTATCATTTCCCCACTCCAGAGCTGGCCAGGCCCTGCCTCCTGCTTTGCCATAATTCAGATGTCAGGGAGGATGGAAGCCAGGGCCTGGTGTCTGAGCATCTGAACTGGCAGAGGGTAAGGACAGCCTGGTGCACACTCGCGTTTGTTTTGTCAGCCGGCAGTGCGGCATTTGTCAGAGGCAGGGACCCATGGATGCCACCCAAGCCCCCCAGACTTCTTGCCCTAGCCTGCCAGATAGTCTGCACAGCCCTCAGCTCTGGGGAAGGCGAGCGGAGGGGCGCCCTGCCTCCCAACTCCTCACTCAATCCCCTTCTCCATGCCCTGATACCACTGCCCGCTGCCCTCATTCTGCTGCACGCCTCCACCAGGGTTGACTTCCTCTTTCCCTTTTAAGCGAGATCAGGGGCAGTTCTGGAAATTTCTGAAAGCAGCATTTTTTCAAAGCACGTTCTCTCAAACATTAACCCTGAAAGAAGTCCTGAAAAAGAAGTTTGGGGAGATGCTGCATACTTGCTCTGCTCTCACAGGTTCCCAAAGCATACTGGCAGGCTGCAGGCTCTGAGAAGTCCTGCGGCATTTCCCAAATTACGCTTTCTCCTCAGAGCACTTGTTCCAAATGTGGGAACACATTCCACGGCTGGAGGGGAAACTGGCTCAGGCAGGGTACGCCTCCTCCAGGAGGGCACACACCCACTAACGGGAGACCTCTTCCTCTGCAGGCCATGGGGTGGAGCCCCTCCCCTGCTGCCATGTGCTCTGAGTTCCTCTCGGGGGGCCGCACCTCCTCAGCCTGCCAGGGACGCCCTGAATCACTCAGCAACCCAAGAATGGGCTTTTCCTGGAAGGCTCAAGGGTGAGAACAAGACCAGTGTCAGGACAGCCACAGGGAGTCAGGGATGAACTCTAGAAGCACACTCCACTCATGCACGGCGGGTGCAAGTTCTCTGTCACTGAAGGTGCGTGAGGCCAGGAGGCTGACCACCCGGGGAGTCGAGCCTCAGAAGGGGGTCAGCCCCTTCCTACCTTTCAATTCTGGGACCCTGGGAATGCACTCAGAGAAAGGCAACACCCCCAGGCTAGACCCTCCGGGAACCAACTCCTGTGATGGCAGCCACCACACTTTAGCACAGAATATGCCAACCGGCCTGGTCCTCAGCCAAATGGGAACACAAGGAAGATGTTTCATCCGTGCATCTGTCCCCCGTCCCCACCTATGTCTGGCCCATAATAGGAACTAGATGCAGATTTATTAAGTGTTAGATTTAGGTCAGTGACTGTTGCAGGTTGGGCTCCCTGGAAAGCAGGCTCTGAGCTGGAAATTAGTGTGGGATATCAATTAGGGGATGTTTCCAGGACCCACACCTGTGGGAGAAGGGAAGAAAGCAAGCATGAGCCAAGGGAGAAATCCAGCTGTGATGTAGTCCCAGCAAGGCCCCAGCTGGCCCAGTGGGTAGCACTGCAGCTGGTGGCCTTTCAGAGCAGTCCTGAGTTTAGGCAAAGGGGCTGAGCCTCTCTGCTCTGTTGGCCAGTCCGCAGTTATGAGCTGCCCGGGGAGGTGCACCTTGATGGTGCAGCTCTCTCAGATAGAGCCGAGGGCTAACTGTGGAGCCGACACCCTTCCTGGCAGCCGCGGTCCTGCAGGGGAGACCTGGGCGCCCAGGCCTGTTCATGACAATTCCATACTGCCAACTCCCTCGCCCCGCCCACAGCTTTGCCACACCTGGTTGGGACCTGCCTTCTCCTCCTGGCCCCGCTGCCCAGGCCAGCTCTCCCCTTGCCCCCTCCCAGTTTCCCTCAGTGCAGGCCAGGGGCCCCTCCATGGGCCAACCCTTGCACAGAGGGCTGGACCAGAACATGGCTGCCCTCCGTGTTCAATCTGGTACTCCAGGAACACCAAGCAAACAGAGACCCAGGCTGCCCACCGTGGGATACACACATAGGCTCCCCTCGACCATGTGGCTTCTGCACGCAGCAGGCGGCATTTGAGATGACCCCCAACCGGGTCCTGATATCTGGGCTTTGAACTCTGACTCAATTCTTATTGTCCCTGTATCCTTATCCGTAAAGAATCTCCAGCCCCCCACGTCTCAATAATCACTCTAAATGTAAATGGATTGAACTCCCCAATCAAAAGACACAGAGTGGCAGGATGGATCAAAGAACAAGATCCAACAATATGCTGCCTCCAGGAAACACACCTCAGCCCCAAAGACAAACACAGACTCAGAGTGAAGGGATGGAGAACAATACTCCAAGCTAATAATGAACAAAAGAAAGCAGGTGTCGCTATACTAATATCAGACAAGGTAGATTTCAAAGCAAAACAGATAAAGAAAGATAAAGAGGGACAGTATATAATGATAAAAGGGACTCTCCACCAAGAAGACATAACACTTATAAATATATACGCACCCAACACAGGAGCACCAAAATTTGTAAAGCAACTCTTAATAGAACTAAAAGAAGACATCAACAACAATACAATAATAGTAGGGGACCTCAACACACCATTAACACCAATGGACAGAACATCCAGACAGAAAATCAACAAGGAAATAAAAGAATTAAATGAAAAATTAGACCAGATGGACTTAATAGATATATATAGAACACTTCATCCAAAAACAGCAGGTTACACATTCTTCTCAAGTGCACATGGAACATTCTCAAGGATTGACCATATTTTGGGAACCAAAGCAAACATCAATAAATACAAGAGAGTTGAAATAATATCAAGCATCTTTTCTGATCATAACGCTATTAAACTAGAAATCAACTACAAGAAAAAAGCAGAGAAAGGTGCAAAAATGTGGAGACTAAACAACACGCTTCTCAACAAACAATGGATCATTGAAGAAATTAAAGAAGAAATCAAATATTATCTGGAGACAAATGAAAATGAGAACACGACATACCAAATCATTTGGGATGCAGCAAAAGCAGTCCTAAGAGGGAAATTCATCGCAATACAGGCTCACCTCACTAAACAAGAAAAAGCTCACGTAAGCAACCTCAAACGACACCTAACAGAACTAGAAAAAGAAGAACAAACAAAGCCCAGAGTCAGTAGAAGGAGGGAAATAATAAAAATAAGAGCAGAAATAAACGATATTGAAACAAAAAAGACAATAGAAAGGATCAATGAAACAAAGAGTTGGTTCTTCGAAAGAATTAACAAAATTGACAAACCCCTAGCCAGACTCACCAAGAAAAGAAGAGAGAAATCGCAAATTAATAAAATCAGGAATGACAGAGGAGAAATCACAACAGACACCAATGAAATACAAGAGATCATAAGAGAATACTATGAAAAACTATATGCCAACAAATTGAACAACCTGGAAGAAATGGACAAATTCCTAGACTCCTACAATCTCCCCAAATTGAATCAGGAAGAAATGGAGAATCTGAATAGACCAATCACAAGTAAGGAAATAGAAACGGTAATCAAAAACCTCCCCAAAAACAAGAGTCCAGGACCAGACGGCTTCTCTGGAGAATTCTACCAAACATTCAAAGAAGACTTAATACCTATTCTCCTCAAACTGTTCCAGAAAATTGAGAAAGATGGAGAACTCCCTAACACATTCTATGAAGCCAACATCACTCTGATCCCCAAACCTGACAAGGACAACACAAAGAAGGAGAACTACAGGCCGATATCACTGATGAACATAGATGCAAAAATCCTCAACAAAATTTTGGCAAACCGATTACAGCAATACATCAAAAAGATTATACACCATGATCAAGTGGGATTTATACCAGGGACACAGGGATGGTTCAACATCCGCAAGTCAATCAACGTGATACACTACATCAACAAAATGAAAAACAAAAACCACATGATCATCTCAATAGATGCAGAGAAAGCATTCGACAAGATCCAACACCCATTTATGATAAAAACCCTCAGTAAAATGGGTATAGAAGGAAAGTACCTCAACATAATAAAGGCCATATATGACAGACCCACAGCCAACATCATACTCAATGGGCAAAAACTGAAAGCCATCCCTCTGAGGACAGGAACAAGACAAGGGTGCCCACTTTCACCACTCCTATTCAACATAGTACTGGAGGTGCTGGCCAGAGCAATTCGGCAGGAAAAAGAAATAAAAGGAATCCAAATAGGTAACGAAGAAGTAAAACTCTCGTTGTTTGCAGACGACATGATCTTATACATAGAAAACCCCAAAGAATCCACAGAAAAACTATTAGAAATAATCAACAACTACAGCAAAGTAGCAGGGTATAAAATTAACGTGCATAAATCAGTAGCATTTCTATACACTAACAATAAACTAACAGAAAAAGAACTCAAGAACTCTATCCCATTCACAATCGCAACGAAAAGAATAAAATACCTTGGGATAAACTTAACCAAGGAAGTGAAGGATCTATACAATGAAAACTACAAGACTTTCTTGAAAGAAATAGGCGATGACATAAAGAGACGGAAAAACATTCCTTGTACATGGATTGGAAGAATAAACATAGTTAAAATGTCCATACTACCTAAAGCAATATACAGATTCAATGCTATCCCAATCAGAATCCCAAGAACATTCTTCACAGAAATTGAACAAACAATCCTAAAATTCATATGGGGGAACAAAAGACCGCGAATTGCTAAAGCAATCCTGAGCAAGAAAAACGAAGCCGGCGGAATCACAATCCCCGATTTCAAAACATACTACAAAGCTACAGTGATCAAAACAGCATGGTACTGGTACAAAAACAGGTCCACAGATCAATGGAACAGAATTGAAAGCCCAGAGATAAAACCACACATCTATGGACAGCTAATCTTCGACAAAGGAGCAGAGGGCCTACAATGGAGAAAAGAAAGTCTCTTCAACAAATGGTGCTGGGAAAACTGGACAGCCACATGCAAAAGATTGAAAATTGACCATTCTTTTTCACCACACACCAAAATAAACTCAAAATGGATCAAAGACCTAAAGATTAGGCCTGAGACAATAAGTCTTTTGGAAGAGAATATAGGCAGTACACTCTTTGACATCAGTTTCAAAAGAATCTTTTCGGACACTGTAACTCCTCAGTTGAGGGAAACAATAGAAAGAATAAACAAATGGGACTTCATCAGACTAAAGAGCTTCTTCAAGGCAAGGGAAAACAGAATTGAAACAAAAAAACAGCTCACTAATTGGGAAAAAATATTTACAAGCCACTTATCTGACAAAGGGTTAATCTCCATAATATACAAAGAACTCACACTGCTTAACAACAAAAAAACAAACAACCCGATCAAAAAATGGGCAGAGGACATGAACAGACATTTCTCAAAAGAAGATATGAATATGGCCAATAGACACATGAAAAGATGTTCATCATCGCTAATCATCAGGGAAATGCAAATCAAAACTACACTAAGATATCACCTTACCCCCGTTAGATTGGCAAAAACATCCAAAACCAAGAACGACAAATGTTGGAGAGGTTGTGGAGAAAGAGGAACCCTCATACACTGTTGGTGGGAATGCAAACTGGTACAGCCACTATGGAAAACAGTATGGAGATTTCTCAAAAAGTTAAAAATAGAAATACCCTATGACCCAGCCATCCCATTACTGGGTATCTATCCTAAGAACCTGATAACAGATATCTCAAGAGTCCGTTGCACCCCTATGTTCATCACAGCATTATTTACAATAGCCAAGACGTGGAACCAGCCTACATGCCCAGAAACTGATGATTGGATAAAGAAGATGTGGTATATATACACAATGGAATACTACTCAGCCATAAAAAAAGACGAAATTGGCCCATTCACAACAACGTGGATGGACCTCGAGGGCATTATGTCAAGCGAAATAAGTCAGTCAGAGAAAGACGAACTCTATATGACTCCACTCATAGGTGGAAATTAGTATATTGAGAAGGAGATCTGATCGGTGGTTACCAGGGAAAAGGGGGGGTGGGGGGAGGGCACAGAGGGGGAAGTGGTGTACCCACAACATGACTAACAAAAATGTACAACTGAAATCTCACAAGCTTGTAATCTATCATAACATTAATAAAAGAAAAAAAAAACTCTTCAAACTGAAAAAAAAAAAAAAAAGAATCTCCAGCCCTTCCCTGTGTTGCCTGTGCCCGTGCTGGACACAGCCCAGCAGCCCAGCTATGAACAAGGAGGGCGAGTACCCAGCGCCACTGCAGCAGCACTGACTTGTGGAGAAATTGGGCTTTGTGGGACTGTTGACTCATATTTCAGGACATGAATAATTGTCTGCATTTATGTAGGATCTCATGTCTCTGAGCATCAGTTTCTTCTGTGAATGAGATCCATGAATGGCACAGAGGAAGTACTCGATAACTGTTTGTTGGCAAACAAGTGAGGGCATGGCATGGGCGACGCTGCTGGGCAACACTGGCCAGCAAGGGTCAGACCAGGGCTGGGATCGGAGTGAGTAGACAGCATCGTGGTTAAGAACAAGGGCACAGCCTGCAGGTCCTCCATCCGTCACATTCTAGCTGGGAGACTCCCACAAATTGCCACACCTTCTGTTATTCGTTTCCTCTTGGTGAAGCTAGGATGACAGGACTCACCTCCAGAGGCGCTTTGAGGGCCGAATTAGACAGAGCATATGAAGCACAGTGAACACTCAGCACGTGTGTTTCTGCTCTCACCATCATGATCAATCCTGCTTGACACTGTGCCCACAGATCTTTTCATCACCCCACGCAGCCTGCCCAATCCCCTCTGGGGTGAATATTCTCTGCATCATTTCCTGAAGAAACTCGCAGTCCAGACCCATCAGCAGAGCCACCGCTGCAGGCAGGAGTCTGATCTGGTCCCTCCTGCATCAAGTCCGCTGAGAAGGCTGTGAGGTTCCTGGGAGGAAGAAATGGATTGCTCAGCCGGTGGCTTTCCCCTGCTGTTCTCCCAGCTGGCTGGGGCCCCCATTAGTGAAACAGCCCAGACTTCTCCCAGCAGGAGAGGACACTGGGCGTCGTAGGGTGGCCCGGAGCTGCAGGAGTGCCCAGCTCCTAATGGAAGGAGATGGCAATCCCAAACTCTGTCCATTAGCAGCATCTGCTGTGACCTCAGCCACTCCCCTCAGAGTGCATCTTGCCGTCTCTTCCTGGCCCGTCTTTGCAGACGGTGAATGTTTTCCCCTCCCAGGGCTCTGTTAGCACTGATGGAGACCCTCACGCCTCAGGAAGGCTTGGCTGCAAGGCACAAGGGGGCTTTCTCAGCAGGCTGGTGATAAGGGAGGAAGAGGCACTGAGTTTGCGGTGGGCTGGTCTCCCAAAGGGGTAGAAGTTGGTCAATGCACAGTGACCCATGGGCTTTAGTGACCCTGGCCAAGGGGTGGACATGCAGTAGCAGGAGTCTTCAGTGAATGGTGATATGTGGAGTTTGGGAGGCGACAGCTCTATGGTTTGGGGGCTGGTAGTGCTTGGGAGGCGTCTGTCCATTTCCAAACTGAGCCCCAGTCAGCAAGGGGTGAGGATCAAAGGCCACCTCTCGATGAGATGTGTGTGGGAGCTAGGCTATTCGGAATTCTGACACAGGGGCTGGCTTAGAGGCAGAGCTGTAGGCACAGTGCAGGGGGCGGGCTGGAAGTTGGTGGGGGTGGGGGGGCATATTGTTCCAAACACGGTCCAGGGGAGGGCCCAGCTGTGGTGCTTGGGCAAGCCCACAGGAGAGAGGGAAGGAGGAAGTCACGCCCCAGCACAAGGCTTAGGAAAACAGCAGTAAGACCTTTTAGAGTCACTAATCAAATTGCATCATTCCACTGCTTAAAACCTTCCAGTGATTGCCTGTGCTATGTGCCCTGGCAGGCAATATATCCCACTCTGCATCACCCTCTTCTCCTCCCTGTTGTCTAGCCACTACTAGGTCCTCTCAATTCCCCCGAAATGCCATCAAGCCTTTTTCTACCCCTGGGCCTTTGCACATGTTGCCCTATATGGCAGGAAGTCTCTAGGTGCCTCAGGCTTCGACACCAGCCTCCACCCCACCCTTTGAAAGTCTGCACATAAATATGAACTCCAGGGAAGGACCATCCTTGCCCATCTTATCTAAAATGATCCCCACCATTCATTATCCTCTTTTGTTTCCTTTTTTTGTTTCCTGTTTTGTTTCCTTTAGGCTTCTTATCATAATTCATACTTATCTTGTTTATTTGGTAGTTCACTTGCTTATTGTCTATTTCTCCCTACAATTGAAAAACTCCAGGAGGGTAGGGGACCACCTCTCTCTCTCACTTACCATTATCTCTAGCCCCAAAGACTCAGGAAGTCCTCAGGAAGTGTCAGCTGTTATTTCTACTAGTTTATTACTGTCTTGGTGGTTGTTACTGTAGGTGTGCAATAAATATTGCTTGAATGTTGAATGAATATCAAGACTCACTCCAGGCCACACTAGCTCAGCGAGCTGTGACACCAGATGTGCCGCAGGCTCTGGGTGGGCAGGGAACTCCTTGCTGCCCACTTCTGCCCCTGGTCTTGCGGGAGGCCACCACAGCCCAGGCCCTGGCCAGGATCACTGGGGTTCCATCCTGCCTCCTCAAGGCTTGCCCGGCTGCTGGAGCCATGCCGGCGCTTTCCCCCCAGAACACGTACTGTCATCTCTTCACTGTGAACTGTATTTAAAATGTAAATAAAAAAAGGCTTTTAGGAGATTTAACTGTTTCCCTTGGTATTTAAATTATTCAATTATAACTAAAGCTATTAAAATACAGTTAATTAAAATTGTTAGATTGTTTTCCTTTGCACCGATCACAGCATTGCCCGACTTCTCCCTCTAGCTGTTTAATTCCTATTAAAAATGATAATGCTTCGCTTTATTCATAAATGCAGCAACCTTCCTGCACATTCTTCAAGTGATCTCCTCAATGCAAGCTGCACTGTTTTCTTTTCTTCTAGCAGTGAAGCGGAAATTCTGCTGTAGTCTTTAGAGGTTTAATCAGCAGTAAAAGAACTCAAAATTTAAACATTAGCATTACCGAGTCACAACAAATAATACAACCCCTTGTAAAAAACTGTCTGATTCTGATGCAACGTAATGTCATTAGAGACCAAAGGAAAACCCAGAGGTTTAATACAAGGTGAGACCTAAATAAAGGTTTCATAACTCATAACATAAAATTACCGGATCCGCACATTAAATACTTTATTTGAAAGAGTTCACAGCATTTCTAGTGGGAATAGCTCCAGAGTGGAAGTACAGATGGGTAAGTGCTACAGGAACAGGAAAAAAAATAGAAGGAAGAAAAGAAGCCTTCTAGAACAAGCTTATATCTCGTTGAGCTTGGCGCGTTTAAAATGACACACCCCAAGAAACTAATTGGTTGGAGTGTTCAAACTCCTGGGCCATGTGTTCACACGATGATAATGGCTGTTCCAGGTGATGGTGAGCAAGGTGGCAAAGGTAGTTAACTTTCCAGAATATAGCAGGTGCCACCTCCAACACGTGGAGCGATGTGTGAACCACATGCGGTGGCGGCAGGAATGAGTCTCTTCCTGGTCCCCAAAGGCAGAAAGGGAGGGTGTGGTGCAGAAATGAGCTTCATTCAGGGGACAGTGACCCTGAGCCTTCCATGTGCTAAGTCAAGTGCATGCAATAGGGTCCTGCCCTTCAGGAGCTGACAGCCCACCACAGCCCTCATAAACCATGTATAGGATACAAGTTCAGACAGTGCTGGCCTCAAAACACTCTTCCTCTGAGGATGAGGAAGGCTACAAGGCTACTTGCTGTTTGGCTAGCTGAGAAGGTCTCCATCAGCCCAGAGAGGGAGAAGCACAAGAGAAGATTAAGGCAGAGAGGCAGGAAGGAGCTGGTAAATCTGGGACACTAGGGTGTTTGTTAGAGCTAGGCCACAGGCTGGGAGGAAGGATGTGGTGGGGAAAAAACAAATTTAGGAACTTGATCAAGAAAGGCCTTGAACATCATCCTTAGGAGTTTTGACTTTGCTCTGAAAGTTGCTTGCAACCTAAGAACCAACCAAAGCCCATCAAAGACTCATGCTGGTCACAGAACTGGGTACTTAATGATTGTTGAGTAGGTGGGTGAAGTCCTAGGGTTAGGGTCTGATGCACCCTGTCCACTGATTACCTGCAGAAAAGCCCCAGGTTTGGCAGCAGTGCTGTGGATGCCCCATCCAAAGGGTAGTCTCTGATAATGGAAACCATTGGACCAATACCTTGATCTGCAAGTGCCCTGGGCTCTCACACTGGGGCTCCAGTCTTGAACACAGAAATGAACCCATTCATTTCCATGCTCTCTGTTGAGGACTTGAGCCTTCACCTTTGGGCTTCCGGGCAGTGGTCACTGGGCTTCCCAGGCTTACTGCACATCCCTCCTCACCCAGGGGAGCATAGGGCCGCTGGAGAAGGAGGGGAGGGAGTGGCCGTAATAATGTCAATACCAGTAGTCAGCAGGGCAATAGAAATGAAAATTACAATGAGATACCACCCCGAGTCCACTGGAGTGGCTCCTGTCAAAAAGATGGACAATGCCCAGCCAGTCAACACTGAGGCAGTGATGAGGGGAAAGTGAAACCTTCACACACTGCTGTTGGTACCACCCGCTTTAGAAAACATTTGGGCAGTTTCTTAAAAAGTTAGCACACACCTACCGTATGATCTAGCCATTCTGTTGAAATAAAAGCGTATGTCTGTACAAAGACCTGAACACAAATCTTCACAGCAGCTTTATTCATAATTGCCCCAAACAGGAAACAATCCAAGTGTCCATCAGCAGGGGAATGGAGAAGCAAACTGTGGCGTAGCCATTCGATGGAAGGCTATGCAGCTATAAGAAGGAGTGAAGCACCACGCATGCCAGAACACGGAGCCTCAGAATAACTATACTGAGCGAAAGAAGTCAGGGAAAAAGATGATATCCTTTATGATACCATCTATATAAAATTCTAGGAAATGCAAACTATATTACTATAATCTAATCTATATTGCTATAGATTATACAGTAACAGAAAGCAATTGCCTAGGGCTAGGGGTGGGGATGGGAAGAGTTTGAAGGGAGTAGTTACAAAGGAGCAGGAGGAGACTTTTGGGCATGATGGGTACGTTCACTTTCTTGGTGGTGGTGATGGCTTCATGGGTGTATACATGTGTCACAACTTACGAAAACATACTCTTTAAGTACGAGTAGTTCATTGTATCACAATTATACTTCAACAGAGCTGCTTTAAAAAAAAAAAGAGCCAGGACTTTGGAATTTATTTTTTATGAGTTTAATTGTGGTACAGTTTCAAACGTACGGAGTGGCAAGAATACTCAAGGATCCCCTGCACACCCTTCACCAGACTCTGCAATTGCTACATTTTGTCTCATTTGCTTTATCATTCTCTCCCTCTCTCCCTTTCCCTCCCGTCGCCCCTCCCTGCCCCTCCTCTCTCTTGCTGAGCGATTTGAGAGTAAGCTGGGGACATCGTTCTCTATTATTCTTAAACACTCCAGTGTGTATTTCTTAAGAATAAGAACTTCTACATTTCCATTGTATATTATCAAAATCAGGAAATTTAACATTGATACAAAACTACTCTCTGATCTGAACTCCACATTCAAATGCCATCCATTGCCCCTGTAACACCCTTCCTGGCTGTCTTCCCTGAGCTCCAGGATCACACAGTGCATTCCGCTCTCGCGTCTCTGGCTCCCTCTGACCTGAGCTCATATCCTGACTCCATGGCTTACTTGTCTTTAGACCCAGGTGTTCACATCTGAGGTCTCTCATCTGTCCAACAAGCTCTGCCCTGACGCCCAGCCCTGGGGCCTGGGAGAGAGTGAAGGAGGGGCTCTGGACAGCGTCTCCAGCACAGTGCTGCACAGAGGAAGCATTCAGGGAGTGGGATGCTAGCAAGAGCAGCCTTGCTCACCAAGGCCATTGTCCAAGGCCCTCGGCAAACACCCGTGGTGTACGTGCTGACCCCAGCTCGGCCAGGGTCCCGGCAGCCTCCTCCTCCTGCCCAGCCTCTCTCTGCCCACCCCTTCTGTCACCACTAGTATCATGCAGACCCAGAGCAATGAGCACATCTGAGCAGCTCATCAAAGACAGTCGTCCTCTGGTGAGGGAGGCAGGTGGGTTGCAAGTTTGACTTTTCAAAAGCTTCAGTTGATGACACTTTCCTTCCTACGTTTTAAACATTACTTCCTCCCTTTCTCCTTCCTACTGCATATTATTAAATTCTGCAAGAAGTTTCATCTCAATGACGAAAGTGTCACGGTTCTAGGGTTGTCTCTGGTCATCTGTGCTGCCCTCTCAGAGCCTACCTCCCCATGCCGGAGCACATGGCATGCATTTCTGGCCACAGCGCACTGGATCAGCGTGGACTCTGACCAGGATGAGCGGGGCCAGGGTCTACTGCCCATGAGGTGGCCTAGGTGAAAGCTTTGCCCTTTTTGGATATTGGTGATTAACTAAACCATCAGATCATCTCTCCTGAATAGTTTAAATGTGTTGCGAGAGGTGGCTGGTCGGGACATGTAACAGAAATAGAAAGACCACCAAGCAGATCGATGCAGGACAGCTCAGACCACAGAGCCTGGAGAAAATGGAAGTCATGTGTGGGCCTGAGACGGAGACACACAGAGGAGAGGGGGCTGAGGGGATCCTGGCGGCAGCGACAAGTCAGGGCAGAGATGAGAGGAGCTGAGAGGTGCCAGGGTGAGCAGCAGAGTGGGGAACCTGCACACGATGGTGAGAGGGGAGGAAGCCCCCATCCTCCTGTTCCCTGGGGCTTGTTGGGGCTTTCCTGTCTTCCTACACTGCCTGGTTGTAGTCATTTCTTGGGGCTGCCGAGGTAACAAATGACCACAAATTGAGTGGCTTAAAGCCACAGAAATGTATCCCCTCACAGTCCTGGAGCCCAGGAGTCTGAAATCTGGGTGTCAGCAGGATTGGTTCCTTCTGGAAGCTCTGAAAGCTAATCCATCGCAGGTCCCTCTCCCAGCTTCTGGCGGTTGCCTGCAATCCTTTAGTGTTCCTTGGCTTCTAGACTCTCACTCTAAACTCTGCCTCCACCTTCACAGGGATCATCACATGGCTTTCTCTCCTGTGTCTCTGGGTGTCTTCTCCTTTCTATCTCTTGTAAGGACACCTGCCATTGGATTTAGGGCCCACCCTAATCCAGGAGCAGCTCATCTCAAGATTACATCTGCAAAGATCCTTATTCCAAATAATGTCCTATTTTGAGGTTCCAGGTAGACACAATTTGGGGGAGGGGGAGTGGCGCCTGGTATGCTGGTTATGGGAGTGAAGATTCTGGTCTTCACTATGATTCCCTGTGTCCTTACTATAAACCAAAGCAGGGGCTTGCTTGGATGCGTGGCTACTCCCTGAATCCTTGAGAACCTCAGTTTTTAGAAGAATAAGTCTCATGGGAAGGAAGAGTCATGGGCTTTTCCATGAGTCGAAGGGTCTCTGGTGGTATCTGAGCCTCATTCTTCCAGATCTAGGCTTTCGAATGGTCCCATTGGTCCAAAGATGTTGGGCTGTTGGGCTGTTGGTGGAGAGGACATGGAGAAGGAAGGAAGGGTTTGGCAGAGAAGAGGCACGTGTAGTGCTGGAAACAGAGAGTGGTTTGTGGGTTGCAGATGCTGCTAAGACCCCAGAGCAAGCAGAGAGGCAGGGAGGGGTAGTAACAGAAGAGAGATCTCCAATTTGGCTTCTCACCAGACAAGCAGTGCTCAACTCATCTTTGACCTCTCTGAGCCTCGGTGTCCTCACCTGTAAACTCAATTCTGCCAATGCTGATTGAGCACCTACTAGGTGCCAAAACCTTGCTGGGTGGTGGGGATGTGGTGTGAGGAGTCATGACCTTTGGGCTGGACAAGCCCACATTGTGGTGGAGGAGGCAAGTGCGGGAAGGATGAAGGAATCATTAGGTGGTAAGGACTACAACAGCATTTGGCACAAGTGCCATGGGAACACTGGCAGCAGGTGTGCAGGGACCCCTGGAGCAGGTGATGCTGAACTGGGTCTTAAAGGAAGCATAAGAGTTGGTCAGCAAGATGGCAGAGATCAGAGATGCAGACTGAGCTCACGGCATGAGCAGAGGCACGGCCCCTAGAAGTGCTTGGTGTATTCAGAAAGCACATCATCATCTCCATGGGGCTGGAGGGCAAGGGATATGGTGGAAACTACTGGAAAGGAGTTTGCAGAGAAAGGTAGCAGTCTTGGAATGCACAGGAGTTAGGACTTTAGTCTGTACCTGGTGGGGCTGTTGGAGGCTGTTAAATCAACTGTAGGATGAACAAATTTGTGGTGCCGAAAGATCAGCAGGCAGCAAGAGAGGATGGGAGGCCACCGTCTGGGACCAGGGAGATGATGAGAAGCTATTGCAACATTGCTGAGAGAGATGAAGAGGGCAGTGGCAGTGAGACACAGAAGGAATGGACACAAGAGCACTTGAGAGGCAGTGTGTGCAGGCCTTGGCGACGGCACATCAGCCTGCTTCGAGGGCCTGTCTGTAGGTCACGGAAATAATGGATGTGATGCACTCTAACACTGCAGAGCACCTTGTCCAGGGCCGGGGCGGTTTCAGCTGGATTCTGTTCAGGCTTTCATGAAGTGAAGCCTCTCTCCTCATCCCCCACTCATCTCCGGTGCTTTCCTTTGCCTGTAAGCAACGGAGAGAGGGGAGGTGGAAAACAGAGACATTAAGTGCCAGAGCTTATGTTAATACAGCATTAAGGTTGAAAACATAATCTCCTAGGAGTCAGGAAATTCTGAACCAGGAGTTTCCATGGCAACCCAGCCACACTGCTCCTCTGTCCATTCGGGCCCTGTTTTCCTTGTTAAATATGATGCTGTCGTATGTTATATTTTATCGAGCTAAGTGTGTTACCCACAGCATGCAGAGCTCCAGTCAGTAACAGCACAGAGGTGCAGTGTGTTTATGTGTGTGGCAGGAGGTGGGCCTTCAGAACTCACCTGATATAACACAGCCACATCTTAGGTCCTTGTATCCAATATGTGGAATGTAATTCCATTAAGAGCAGCTCCCATGAAAATAAATGAGCAAGGGAGCTGCAATCCTTGCCTTCAATAAGGGTCATGCAGAGTGCCCGCCCCTCCTGGAGAGTCACAGCCGGGTCCCTCACAGGCCCTGTCTCGGCACCCCCGAGGTCCCAGGGTCAGGGCCATCACTGCCACTCTGGGATTCCTCCTGGATGGTGTTCTGAGAAGGTGGATGGGAATTACCTGGTCCAGTGGTCCTTCACACACGCCCGCCAATTGAAGCTCATCTGTCACTGTTCATTAGCATCCCAGGATGCACCAGGCACCCAGCAGACAGATGGGGAAAGGAAATTCAATTCTCCTCCAAACCCTCTCCCCACTAAGGCAGGACAATGGACAAAAGGCTTCCTCAGCGGCATCAGGGATGTTAGAAGGAGAGGAGGGCAATGGACTGTCAGGGAGGGCAGCTCAGTGGTGGAATGTGGGGCAGAGAGACTCTGCAGGCTAATGCGGTGGGAAGAGAACGGACTGTTAGAGGCAGGATGCCATGGACTCGGCCAGCTCCCAGTCACGTGCTCTGCAGCAAGTCCCTTAAGTTCCCTTTGTCTTAGTTTTTTCATCTGCAAAATTGGGATAAAATTACCATTAACCTCACATAGGCTTGTTGAAGGATTAAATGGGATAATTGATATAAAAGCTCACCATGAACTTCTAAATCCCTACACAACTGTCACTCTTACAGGCAGTTCTAGAAAACCATGGATTTGAGACTTAAGCAATGGGTCTAGATATTTTGTGGTTGGTTCCAGAATTCTATGATGGATTCCAGAATTAATTGATAGATCTAGAACAAGGATTGGCAATTTTTTTCTCTCAACAGTCAAATAGTAACTATTTTAGACTTTTAGGGCTATGCTGTGACCATTCTGCCATAAGTACTCAACTCTGCCATTGTCGCTTGAAAGCAGCCAGAGATAATACATACATGAATGGACATGGCTGTGTGCCAATGAATCTTTGTTTACACAGATAGGAAGTGAGCTGGGTTTGGCCCATGGTCCGTAGTTTGCTGGCTCCTGGTCTACAATTACCTATGTAGGAAACCATGTTCTTTTTGTGAATGCCTCTTTTCGGCTCAGAATTTAATTTTCTCTCCTCTCCATCCTCTAACCCCTCCCCTCCTACCTCTCACCCACTCACATACGTACACTCACATACAGTTGTCTGGCCAACTTCTTAACCTTCCAGAATCAGCTAGAGTCACCTCCTTCAAAAACGAATTGCCATAGTCTTTTGGCCCTTGTCTGCTTCCCTCACAGACTGTGAGGTCCTTAGGGTAGCCAGCTGTGTCACCACAGGCCCTAGGTCTTGGTAGATGTTCGGTGAATATTTGCAGAATTGATATACGAAAAAACACAGCAGCCTAGGGAACTGGGGCTTTGACTTTCTCTCAGGAGGTCTGTGAGCCAAAGCCATTTCAAAAACCTTAGGTCTGGCCTCGTTCCCCTAATTGTGAGTTACTTAGTCAGGGCTTCTAGAACAATCAGAAGGCAGGGTCACCTTTGTAGGCACAGGCCAGCATACGTACCCACCTCACAAGGCCAGGGGCCAACCTGCTCTCTTTGCAGGAGCCCTGGATGTCAGGCCAGATGGGCAGGAGTGGGTCAGGGGCAGGTCACACCCCACAGCCACCTCTCTGAGGGAAGGCATTCCCCATAACCCAGCACACGAGGCCACACTCCTGACAGGGCAGCAGCCCTAGTGCTTCCCCCGGGGAGCCTCAGCCTCCATTAGCCTGGACAAGTGACATGATAATGTGGAAGCTTCCAGAAGTGCAGAGCCCTTTTAGCTTTCGCGTTTGCAAGCTTTCCTCATTCTCCCCTCCTGGGCAGAGCAGACGGGCAGGATGGAGTTGTGTAACTCACCTCTGAGTCACACTTCTCCCGGCACAGCATTTGCTTTCTGCCTGACAGAGCCAGACAGGCAACTGTTGTTCAAAACTCAGGGGCAGTGATGGACTCTTCTGCCCCCAATACACTCGCTAAGATGTTACTTTTCACTACAGTGGTGGGGGAACAGGTATGTGTGTGGATTCACAGGTACATGTCATGTGCACGTAAGTGTTCTCATTGTGACACGTATGTGTCCTCAGTACAGGCCTGTGTGTTGCATAGATGTGTGATGGGTGCACACGGGTGTTCTTCGGCACAGCCTTTGTGTATGTGTGCAACTGGGTTGCTCCTCCATGTGCCCAGGCATGTCTGCTGGCTGGGCACGTGCTTTTGCCTGGGTCTGTGCATGTCTGTAGCTCAGGACTCCACTTCTGGAGGACATAATGGCTTCCATCCTCCAGCCCCAGTAGATGAGTATGTTATTACCTTGCTTTCGCCATGGTGTTAGGCAGTGTTCCTGTGAAAAGCCAGAGCATGACGCACTCCAGGGAGGCAGAGCCCTGGAAAGCAAATCACCCTCCTCGACCGAGTCCCATGAGGGCTCACAGATGCCGCTCGTTAGTGTCATGAGGAACTGATGAGTCAGCCCTTGTTGTCTGTGTCCATCCCCTGACAGTGTTCTCTCTAAACACAGAGCCGCCACACCCCTTTTCCAGGAGGCTTGAGAGAGTTCCTTGCTGTTCCTCCTAAAGCCAGCCCAAAGCTATTTAAGTGTTTCCCAACTTGGGAGGTCTGGTCCTCCCATCGAAGAAGATGCTATGTCCCAGGCACAGAGGTCACCGTATGACCCAGGCAGCAAGTGGAAGCCCCTTCTGGGAGGAAGACGGCACTTCTCCCCACACTTTGGGAATATGGATGAGGCAGGCACGTTGAGGGAGAGCCAGGAACGTGGGAGCCAGGAGGCCATGGGGATGATATACCCCAGCCTTGGGGCCTGCCTGGCAGCAGCCAAGGGATGAGCCAACCACGTGCTGCACTGTAGCTGGGCTCCCCAAAAGCAGACCTGGAGACAAGGATTTGGGTGCAAGTAGTTTATCTGGGAGGTGTCCCCAGTCCAAGAGCACTGTGGGGACATGGGAGATACAACAGTGAACAAAGATAAGCAAATAGAGGATGCCTTAATGAATAGTTTATGTCTATGGCTCATTCTCCCTGGAGACCATCTGCGAGGCTGCAGAAGACACACCTCAGGGCTGTCCCACTGAGGAAATGAAGCAGATACCCACCAACTCTTACCTCGTTGGTCAAGGATTGGCTGCCCCATGGCAAAACTAGCACCTTCTGCTGTTGACCCTGGGAAGGCCAAGGGCATAGGCTCGGCCTTACCCCAGAGGGGTGAGTAGCCTGGTCCATGGCTCTAGGTGGCAGATACTAATCCACGCTTCCTGACTCCTCTCAGCTGCTCTTTCCAGCCTCCCCCATGAGTCAGATGGTGGTAGAAGCTGTCTAGGCTGCCCTCTCCAGAAAGCAGCTCAGGAGCAGGGATTCTCCACTGTGGGAGCTGGGGGCTTGTCCTGTGAGAGGCAGGGCCTACTTAGCCACTGGGGGTGGTGAGTTCCCCACAGAAGTCCTCTGAGCCCAGGCTGCTGGGATGGGGAGGAGAGGTGACCAGACCTGAGGCTTCCGAAGCTCTGGAACCAGATGCGTCATTCGTTGATTCCATCACTCCACAGACAGTCACTGGATGCCGACTGCCTGTCCTGGAGGTGAAGCATGAGTAAGACAGCAAGGACCTTGAACAAGATGATTATAAAGATAAACACAATAATGAAAATAAAATGAGAAGCTTTCCTGGGTCTTCCCTACCCCACCTGCCCTCTTCCCACCTAGGAACCCCAATAGCACTTTATTTGTGCTTCACTTATCGTTCTTCAACTAAACTGCTTTTAACTGTGGATGATCTCCATCTGGAATGGTAATCAGAATCATAATTGTAATTATTGCCAAGCTCCTACTTTGTGTCAGGCTCTGTGCTTAGCGCACATTATTTTACATAATCTCCACAACAATGCAATAAATTAGGTACTACTGTCTGCATTTTACAGAGAAAGAAACCAATGTTCTGAGCCATTCTGGCTCTTCCCTCAGGTGCCCCTGCTCAGAAGGAACAGAGGTTTGTCTGGCTGAGTGTCTGTGGAGCAGGTCTAAACATGTCTGTGATCTGTTTCCTGCTGGTCTGCAAGCTCCTTGAGGACAGGGACTGAGATTTTTGCCTCCAAACTCCCCACAGAGCCTAGAACCTTGTCCGCCGAAGGTGGTTGTTGAGTGGAGGGTCCTTTCATCCTTTTATTTCACCAAGAATTGCTGAATGATTTGTGCCTTGGCAAACATCAGTTTGAAGGGCCTGTGACATGATCCACCCTCAGGCTTCAAGCCCCTCAATGGCCTTGCACACCACCTCTCCCGAAGAGAAGAGTGTGGGTCCGCCCCAGCAGAAACAGGCAGCCAGATGGAACTGGGACTCAAAATTCACTCCCACATGACCAAGCTATATGGTCTTGAGCAGATTACTTAGCATCTCTGGACCTCTGTTTCCTCCAACAGGGGATTGTGCCTCTCTCTGAGGAATGCAGTGAGGATGGGATTTGGGAGATGCATGCCAGACCCCCGCAGCAGGGAGACCAACCTCCAGGATGTTCTTAGTAGATATTGATTCTACCCCAATCAGACTGTGAGCTTCCTTAGGGCAGGAAAAGAGCTTTTTGTCTCTGTCTCCACCACATACATCACAGGACTTAGCACTGCATGGATGCCTGGGAAATGGCGGTGCCGTGAAGCTGACTCCACGCAGTGGTATTTATACAGACTTGCCCTAATTCACAGGCCTGTGGGACTTCAACCAGAGAATGGACAAGTGAGTGCTTCATAGCCAGGACACAGGCCTGTGTTTGCTGTTCTTTGAAATCGTAGCCTTTGTTTTTCTTTGGCTACCCTCCTTGGCCCCGCACCTGCAGTGCAAGGCTGCCAGAACAAAGTCCCAGCCTGTACTGAGTGAGAGCCCAGGGCAGAGGGCAGAGGCCAGTGGCCTGCAGATGTAAAAATGGAGCAGGCCAACTCTGTCAAGGTCAGACCTATTTCCAGCTCCGTGGCCACAGCAGGGCCATCCCTGCCACCCAGCCCTTGACCTCTCTTCTTGTCCTAGCTCTCCTGGGTGAAGGTGCCACTTTCCAGTCACCAGGACCCTGAGCTGGGGCTTTTAGAGCAGCCCAGGCCTGTTCTTCTCCTAACATTGCTTCCCTCCTGACCCATCCCTCAGGCGATGTCCAGGGCTGGTTCCCCACTGCCTTGCTCAATATTCTTCCTCTCCTATCCTCGGCACTCCAAGATGCTCATCACTGCTCTAAGATTTTCGGTGCCACAATTCTTTTCTCTTCTCCCATTTCCCTTTGGTAGAATCCTCCTCTCCAGCTTTATTCTGTAGCATCCTGACTATGGATGGTGATTCTGCTCTTATGAGTCTGGCTCATCAGTGGGCTGTCAAGAAACTTCCAAGGAGTGCACACCATCCGTACATCAGGACCCATCTGTACCCAGCCAGAACACTCCCTGTCTCCTTGCTTCTTCTCCTGGGGCATGGTGCCTCTTCTCCCTCCACCAAGTCTTGGGGAAGAGGGGAACCACCAGGCTCAGCTCTTCCCTGTCCACCCACTCCTCCTACAGCTCAGGGCTCACGTGCCAAGTCTGGCACCGGCGGCAGGCGCCATGGAGGGCCGACAACTAGCTGGGGGATGAAAACCTCCATTCACGACAATATCAAATCCCTGGCTCCGGAGAAAGAGACGGGTTTGCTCTCCGTCCGAGGCACTGCCTGCAAAGGGAAAGCTGATACCAAGAGAGGGACGTCTCATTAATGCGGGCTCTGTTCTTTTCACCTGGCAAGCCAAACACAGCAGCTCACTTGTACCTCTGAAATCCTAACTGGCTCCTGGCTGGGAGCTTTGGGGACTGCATGGGAGACATTAGGCAGAGTGTGCCAGGTGCACACCCAGCCAAATCCCACCTCAACCCCGGTGAGGACTGGAGAGGAAGGCCCGGGGATGGAGGACAACACCCACGCCTGTGTGGGCACTGTTGGGATGAGGCTGGAGTCACACTCTCCAACCACTCTGAAGTGCTTCAGTGGCTTTTTTCTTATCGAAGACTCCTTCCCAAGTGTTCACTACAAGATGAGTACAAAGGAATCATACAACGTAGGTGTGGAGGGCCCTGAGTCATTCTTGCATTTTGTTTCCTGAGTTTTTAGGGTCACAAACCCCTCATAAACTTGTTGAAAGGCATAGACCCTCTCCCAAGAAAAATGTATGCTCCATATATTGGATGCACATGCCCCTGAAGCCCACTCAGCTAGCCCCATAGAGTCTATGCTAAGAATATTTTCCAATAGGTTGATCAATGGTTGGGGAAAACTAAGGCCAAATAGGAGGACCTGACTTGCCCAGGGAAACATAGAATGTTGTTGGCAGAGATTTGATCATATTTACCATTTATTTGGTTAAAAATAAGTATGATCATTCAGAGACTGCATTTTGGAGATAAGAAATATTAAGCTCATAAGTGCAAATAGGCTTATACAACATCACTAGTTGTCCCTCCATAAATCCATTCTCTCCTTCTTGAAAATGGAAGAATTTTTAGGTGGGCACACGGCAGCCCACAGTTTCCAGCATCCCTTACAGCCATGTATGGTCTTGACGCTAAGTTTGGCCAACGAAAAGTTAGCAGAATTCTAAGTCGTATCTTTGAAAAGAATGGGTGCACCCCCTTCCTGTTTTCCCTCACCCCACCAGGTGAAATGCAGACGTGACGATGTGGAGTTGGAGCAGCCATTCTGGACCACGTGATCAAGGCTGGGGCTTGACAATGGCAGAGCAACAAGATGGAAAGGATCTAGGTCTCTGATGATTGAGGAGCCACCATGCCAGTCTGGGACTGTCTACCTGGCCTTTTATCTTCTTTAGGCCACTGTTGTCTTGAGTTTCGCTGCCATAGCATTAGAGTCAAAATTTTAACTAATAGCCTAGGAGACCAGAACATCAGTACACTCGACTTCCCCTCTCATCCTGGTAGTCTCCAAGTCTTATCAGTGATGGGCATGATTAGCCTTTCTTCCTATTCTCCCCCAGCCCGATAGCTGTTGCTCTACTCCAGGCTGTCTCCCTCTTGCCCTTGAACCACTCCAGGAGCCTCCTAGTAAGTATCTCTGTTACAGTCATTCTGCCAATAAGTCCAGGGCAGCTTTTCTGAAATGCACACTCAAACTGGACACTCTACTCTTCAGCACTTCAATGGTTCCTTGTTCCTTGCAGAGTGAAACCCACTCTCCCATGGCCTGGCCCCAAGCCTGCCTCATCAGCCCCATCTGCTGCCATTTGCTGCCAGTACCCTGTGCTCCCAACACAGGGAATAGTCTTCCCTTTCCCAAGCACCTTGCAGCCTCAAAACCATTTCTATTCCCACCTTGACAGTCTGGCGTATTCATCCTTCAGGGCACACCTCTTTGTCCAGCCTACCCAGCACTTCTTCCTGCACGCCCCATGCCGCCTTGGCCATACATCCTCTATGGCATGGAACTCATGTCACCAACATTGTCCGCTTCCTATGCAAGGTTAACAATGTCAGTGTGCTAGAATGGCTTCCCAAGATCCCTAGGCACCCACCATGCTGCCAGGAACAGAGGCTATGTTCAAAAAAACTCTGCTGAAAGGAAATATAGTGCTGGGATGAGAAATAGAATTCAGCTTTTTTCACACCTCTCTCATGGCCTATCCTGCTCCACTGTACTCTGTCAATCCAGAGAGGAACTTACTCCTTCCCTCTTTCATTTCTTCTTTCTGCAAGTATAACCCCAGTGCCAGCATAATGCATGGCAGAAGGAGCAGAAGAGCTGCCCAGGAAGTATTTGTAGAATGCATGAACACACGCATTCCATGAGTGGGTTTTATTTTATTTTATTTCATTTTATTTTATGTTTGTTGGTCTCTGAGCTGGGCACTAAGAACACAGAGGTGGAGAAGGTTCAGACCTGCCTCAGGGCCTTCCCAGCCTTGGGGGTCAGAGGAAGCCACTGTGGAGGAGGAGGGAGGCGTCAGCTCCCCAACACCTCGTGGATGGGTCTCTGTAACATTTACTTTTGCTTAAGCCATGTAACAAGACCTGAGGAGCTGGTCTTCCCTGCTCCCATGGGCGGGCTAGAAGAGGTGAGAGGTGGAGCGATCCGAGCCTTCTGGCAACTTGATGAAGTCATTTGCAGAAAGACAGTTTTGTTCTGACTTGAGTGTTTTTCCAAATGACTTCATCCCCCGGCAGGCCCTGCTTGGGTCTTATTTTTCGGAGGGCCCCAGCCCCAGCTGCTTAGAGAAAATGACCCTTGGACTCTTGCTTCCCTGGGCAGCTTGTGCCAGGACCAGCAAGGTCTGTTCACTGCCTGGGACGAGCACCTGGCTGTGCCCCCCGCCCACCCCCCTCCAGCCCCCCGCCGCCCTGTGAATGCCCAACTGCAGGCAGCACCCACCACAGCAGGAAGAGGCTGAAGGAAGCGCTGTGGGTGCTCAGAGGAGTGGGAACTCCACCCTGTGGTCAGGGCAGGGTGAGGGGGGTCAAGGAAAACTTCTCAGAAAGGGACTCTTGAGTTGGGTCTTAAAAAGCAAGAAGCATTTTCAAAACCAAACCAGAGGAGCAGGCACTCCAGGCAGGGGATGAAAGAGGCAGGCTCAGGTGTCTGTCAGGAAGCATCCAGTGCAAGCAGGTGAGACGCGAAGAGCAGTGGAATCAACTCGGGGGCGGGGGGCATCTCTCCCTAAGAACTCCAGGGCAGCATCCCAGAAGGTCTGGGCTTACACAGAGGCCCAACAACGGCCCACATTTTACAGCCTTTCTCCGCATACTGGCTTTTTGTCCTTCATCTGTTATTACATGATCAAAAGATGGCTGCCATAGAGTCAAACATCTCATCTGCCCACCAACAAGTTCAAGGCAGGAAGAAGAGGATGGCAAGACTCCAGGCAATTCTCTTCCACCTTCTGCCCCAAAGCTCTCCAGCAAATATTCCTGTCTTAGCCCATTCGAGCTGCCGTAACAAAGTACCATAGACTGTGTGGCTTGTAACTGCAGAAATTTGCTTCTCACAGTTCTGGAGGCTGGGAGTCTGAGATCAGGGTGTCAGTATGGTCGGGTTCTGGTGAGAGCCCTCTTCTATTTGCAGACTGCTGACTTCTTATTGTAACCTCACACTGGCAGGCGGAGGGAGAGAGAGCTCTCTGGGGTCCTTTTTATAAGGGCTCTCATCCTATTTATGAGGGCTCCACCCTCATGACCCAGTCACCTCCCAAAGGCCCCACCTTTTAATACCATCACATGGGGGTGGGGTGAGGATTCAACCTATGAATTTGATGGGGACACCTTCAGTCCATAACAATCCCCTCTTCTCTTTGCCATGGGCTGGCTGTCCCAAGTTGTAAAGAAGACTGAGGAAATACCTGGCAACAACATCAGAGTTCTGGTAGCAGGGAAGACAGGTGGTTGGAAGGTGAGGAATGGCCATTGGGTGGGCACCAGCAGGCGGTCCCATGTGACTGGGGTAAGTGGTAAGCATGAGGCTCCCTGGGGCGCAGTGTGGTGAAGAATGATGGGAGGGAAGGCTGGGTCTGACAAGAATTCTAACAGAAAGCTTAGAATCTGGGGTTTTAAACTGAGGGCAAACCATCCTAGACCCAGAGTTCTAGACCTGAGGTTGGTTTATGTTTTAGAACTAGCACTCTGCCAGCAGTGAGCACTTGGGGGCAGAGACACAGCAAGGGTGGCTGTGCCATTGTCACTTCCCATCTGGGAAAGGCTGTGAGTCCCTGAAGGTGAGGGCTGTGTCTTATTCATTTCATTGTCCCTAGTACCTTCTACAGTGCTGTTCCTACCAAAAAGGATTATTGAAGGAATGAATGAATGGAATTCACAACCTCTCCTAGCATCAGTTCCCTCCTCTGTATCATGGGCTTAATAATAACAGCTCTTGCCTTGCAGGGCTGCTGTGAGAATCAGATGAGTTGATGGCTGGCATGGTTCTTAATAAACAGGAAGGCTGTGGGCAGATAGAAGGAGGTGAGGGAATGTGAGTCACCTTGAACCCCCAAGGTGTCAAGCACAGGGCCCACCTGCTGGCAGCACTCACCACTGACCACACCGAACAGGCTGGCGCTGCCTGTGCTGCCATGCTGAATTTTCAGAAGGGGAGGCAAGGAAACACCTGCAGCGATCTAGTGGGTCCTGCCAAAGACAGCGACAGGAGAGTGATGAGGGTAAACAGCTGTCTGCCTCTGTAACACAATTAGGAGCTGAAATATTAAACACTTTACGACAGGACGTACATCTCCTGCATAGCAAGCTGCCTTTTGCAAAGCAGGCATTGTCCAGGCAGGAGGAAGGTGGGCCCATATCTCACACCTGGCAGCCTCTGCAGAAGGCAACAGCTCACATTCCATCATTGTCTGGGGAGCTCCTCTTACTTCATCACCATCATCGTCATCACCGCAGTCACCATTTACTCAGTTACCACTAGGTGCCAGGAGTACTTACTGTCAGGGACTTGCACACATGCTCCGCCACTTTATTGTCAAGGGAAAAATGTAGGGTAGGGGAGATATGGAGAAACTGAGGCTCAAAGATGTTATGTAACTTTCCCATGGTCAACCACCACACAAGAGGTGAAGCTGCTTGGTGCTACTGTCCTTTGTAGGAAGCCAAAGCTCCCTCATGGCCATGAGAAGAAGGAGACGGAGTGGCTCAGTAGATGGGGAGTACAAAACGTGTCTTGTTCTGAGATGTCCCACAGTGCTGGCACCCCACGATGCCCCTCGTGTCCCAGGTATGAGGACGCGTGGACGTGAAGCTGATATGGATGTGAAACACACTGATTTCCAGGCTGTTTGCATCTCAGGGAAAGGTCTGCCTTGCCACCTCTTTCCTTTAATGACAGATGACTGATTGCTCTAATGGGCTTTGAGCTGACACAGATTTGTGATAAGAACAGTGGAATTTCAGGCATCAGCAAAGAGTTAGAATACTTCCTAGCACTTCTGAAAGCATAGTTTCTAGGCAGCCCAGCACCTCTAGGCACATGTTTACAGAGCCCAGTCTGTGTCTAAATCTGGGTTTAGGCCAATTCTCTTCAGGGCTTTAAGACCATGTAGCCTTCACACAAGGTGAGAGGACGTTTGCCAAAGCCCTTCTGCACTCACGGTCTCCTTTTCTTCTCACAAGAACCTCATGAGAGAAATGCAATTTCAACCCATTTTATAGATGTGGATACTGAGGCTGAAGGCTTTTAAAATGACACGTGTGGCCTAAAAGACAGGACGCATATTTGCCAAGTACTCGCTACGTACTAAGCTCCGGCTATAAAAGAGGGACCAGTGCATGCAAAAGCCCTGAGGTGGGAAGGACCTGACCTGTTTCTGGAGCTGAGGGGTGGCCAGTGTGTCTGTGAGGAGGTGAGCAAGTCCTTGCAGTGGCCCCTATGATAAGTCATGCCTTCTGATGTGGAGCTGACCTCTAACTGGGGGTTTCTGACTTCAGTCTAGAGCCCTTTCCTCACCTCCCTGGGATCTGGTCAGCCTCAGCTTTGGGAAGCACCTCCATCCTGCTGCAAGGAGGCCCCCCTCTCTGCCTGACACCCTTATCTGTTGGGATCCCCCCGGTGTGCAGACATTCCTACCAATGTGGCTCTGTGTGCCCTGTGTGGTGCGGTCCCTTCACCTCTCCTGGACTACCCTCCTTCCTTGAGCCAATAAGCAGCATTCCTAGGAGCCAGGGTGTGGGGGCCATGAGCGGTGAGCCGAGGGAGGGCTGTGCAGGCTTTCACGAGCGTTACATCTGGAGAGAGAGACCGGAATGTTTGTGTTTGAAATTTAGCTAATATCCCAGGAATTTCTCCTGGCGTTTCAGAGGGTTCCTAGGGGGACTGCAAAGCCAGGATGTCTGGGTTCTGGGGGCGGGCTAGCCTTACTCAAAGCCGCTTTGTCTCCACGGCTCTGCTGTGTCGATCTGGCTATGCATCTGTGTGTCTTTGTGTGTGTGTGTCTGAGTATCTCCCTACTAGGGTAGCTCTTTCTGTTGCAGTGTATATGCGTGTCTGTCTGTGTGCATGCCAGTTCATGTCTGCACGTGGATGTACGTCTCCGTGGGCCTGTGTATATGTGTTGTATCTGTGTGTGTCTCTGTGTGGGTCAGTATGTGTGTGTACCTGAGTATCTTTCTTTGTCAGTGGCATGGTGTGACTGGAGTCTCTGTGTCTCTCAGTTTCCTGGTGTGTTGATGGGTGAGGCTCTCTGGGCATCTGTGTGTCACTGCATACCTGCCTAGTTACGCGACCATCTCTGCCCTTTGCCCTTGCAGAGAGGTATGACTCTCTCTGGGGCCCTGGAATTCTGTTCTTGTCTCTCTCGTACCACCCTTGGGCTAGGGCTGAGCCTTGCCCTCCCTGTTAGTATGGAGTGGACTCTAGGGCAAAGAGAAAGAGTAAGTAAGAGGCAGGTGCAGGGGTGGAAGGAGAGAGTGG
The DNA here is from genome assembly GCF_037783145.1 of Equus przewalskii. NCBI lineage: Eukaryota > Metazoa > Chordata > Mammalia > Perissodactyla > Equidae > Equus > Equus przewalskii. Next base: position 66,013,021 of record NC_091831.1, read on the forward strand.
GGCAAACAAGCACCTCTGTGTGTCTGTGTCTGTGAGTGTGTGTGACTGTGTGTGTTTGTATGTGTGTGTGTGGCCATCTGTCCATCTTTCTGTCCAGGGAAGGGTCCTTGCAAGCCAAGACTTGCCTTCAGTCCCATCACAAAGAAACAGTGCCTCAAGCTGCATGTGTGTCCTCTGGGCTTTGCAGCCTGAGTCATGGCCCACCCTCCTGTCCTCTGCCCTCCACCTATGTGGTCGCAAAGCATTTTGGAATATATCACCCAGCTGAGCCTCCCTCTCCCTCCTCCTGCCTCCCCTCCACAGCTCACTGCTCTGTCCAGTACTCTACCCTCCAGTCCTACACACAGCCACGTCATACATCCTGGAGCATCTCACAGCTCCCCTGCTCGAAGATCACCCAGGGCTCCCCCCTTACAGACCTCATGGAGCCAAGTCCACCACTTCTTCCAGGAAGTCTCCGTGGACACCCAGCCCAGGGGGAAGGTTTCTTCCCCTGGGCCCCGTTGCACTTTGCCTGCATACCTCCGTGAGTATCTCCCCTTGGGCTCAAGCTGTCCACATTCTTTAGACTGGAAAGGGGAATTTCAGCTCTGGTTTCCCACCACACGGGGTCTACTACTACCTGGAACACGGTGTCTTCACAATACCTGCCCCTGGCCAAGTGGATGGCTCCCCAGGCCTGCTAAAGGCAATAGATGAACTAGGTGACTTGATTTCCCACAATTCTCTGACAGCTGCTCTCTCTCCTGTCTCCTTTAATGCATGGCCACCTACCACACACAGCAGTCTAACACCTACCTCCAAACCTTGACATGGGCCACAGCATCCTGGACCTGCACCGATGCTCAGCAGCCTTCAAAGGCCAAGTGCAGGCCACCTCCCAACAGCATTGCCAACTGTCCCCAGAGTCCCCGTGGTACAGGGAGGCTCCTGTGGGCACCCTCCCGCTCCATGAGGGGCCTCCTCACCCCATCACTCTGAAAACATCTCAAATACATAGATAGTCTCTTTATTTAAAAAGTTTTATTCTTTATGTGGTGTGTTAGTTTTCTAGGGCTATTGTAATAAATTACCATGAATTGGGTGGCCTAGAACAGAAATTATTCTCTCCCGGTTCTGGAGGCCAGAAGTCTGAAATCAGAGGCTCTAGGGAGAATCCTGCCTTGCCTCTTTCAGCTTCTGGTGGTGGCTGCAGTCCTCGGGTTCCTTGGCTTGTAGATGCATCACTCCAAACTCTGCCTCCATCTTCAGATGGGTTTCCTCCTGTGTCTCTCTCTGTCTCAGACCTCTTTCTCCTTATAAGGGCACCAGTCATTGGACGTAGGGCCCGCTTGAAATCCAGCATGATCTCATCTCAAGATCCTCTTAACTTAATTACATCTGCAAAAGCCCTATTCCCAAATAAGGGGATATTTCACATTTTTAGGTACTGGGGTTAGGAGTTGGCCATATTTTGAGGGAGGGGACACAATTCAATCCACTTCATGCACTTATTATGGTGCCAGAAACTCAGAAACAGCTTGTTGGCCTAAGGCGTTGATGATGACAAGTAACGGAGACCCCAGAATAGTCTGGGTTAGAGGTCACCTAGCACACCTGGCGATGGCCCCCCATGTGGTCTCCCTGTAGGCTGAAACTCCTGCAGGGGCAGGCGGCGCATCACCGCTTGCATGCTGACTTGTGAGGCCCACAGAAGCGGCGAGGCTGGAGGGGTGAAATGAAAGGATGCTGTCTGCATTCAAGGCTGCCTCCGCTTTCCTGAATACTCAAGGCTTCTGTACTGTTTGACACCAAAGGGTGGATGCTGGTAAAGCCAAGAAGCCTAGCTCAGGAAGCAGAAAGGGAGCAAGCCCTTCCAGGCTTTATGAAGCAAGGCTGTCCCGAGGAAGTGACTGATGCAGTAGCAGAGTCTTGGGTTCCGATCCTGTGCTAACCTACACTTTCCAAGTGGCCTTGAAGGAGGCTTTCCAGCTCTCTGGGCATCACCTCTGTGGTGGAATTGCTAATTTTGGCCCCACCTGTCTCAAGGTTACTGTGAGGCCTATAGGAACCTGTGGACCTGAGCTATCCTGTGCCTGTGGCAGCCAGGGCAGCTCTCATGGGAAAGGCAGCACAGCGCCTGAGGCCTGGCTACAACAGCAGCAGGCAGCTTGCTTTATATGAATTCTTTAACCCCTAAGAGATCCAAAAGGCAGACAAACAGGCAAGTGGCCTTGTTGTGTACCTACTGTGTGCCAGGTATCCTGTTAGGCCAAGGTCTCCGGTGTCGCACTGACCTGCGCTGAGGGTCCTGTGTGGCCCAGGAGTTAGGAAACCCATGTTTTTCAGAAGAGAAAAGCATTGCACCAAAACTGACCAAGGTCACTTTGCCAGAAGGCTTTTGAATGTCTACAAAGAAGTCACCGAAAAGTGGTTTGAGGTTAGGGCCAGGGCGATGGAGGGGCAGGTTTATAATAAACCTGAATAGAAGTCTTGAAGTCAAAATAGATAAATAAGCCACTGATTTCCCCAGAGGGGACTCAGGCCACCTTTCATTATTTCATTGGCTCAGGAGCCAAAACAGCTGCATTTTATCATTCCTCAGAAATCCATAAAAGGGATGGAAAATGTTGGTGCTTATGGGGAAAATGGATGAGCATGTAAATTTAACTGTGGCCCCCACTCTTCTGTGAGGGGGCCTTGGACATCACCTATTGGGCCTTGGGGTCCCTGCAGAGCAGTGGAGAGAAACCCTTTGCCTTCAGGCCTCCAGTCCACAATGGTGTCCCTTCTTCCTAGCTGGCCCCAGGCTCACATGGCCACACCTTCCTCTGGCCTTCTGCAGTCTCCATCCTCCTCCTTCCCGACACCCAGGTTACTATCCTGAGTTGCTTCTGTATGTTGGTGTGTCTGGCCTCTGTCCCCGCCAGGGAGCCCCCTGCAGGCTGGCTGGGATCGCTGACCATCCCAGACCTGCACACAGCCACTCTTGTAGGAGGCTCTCCCTTCCACCCACAACAAGGGCCTTGCCTGGCATTCCCAGCTCATCCTTCTTGGCTGGAATAACCAGGTCTCAAGGTTGGGCTTTGGCCTGGTCTCAGGTGCTGACTTTGTGAATCACAGGACACCCAAGTTGTTGAGTGTACGAGAGACTCCAGGACTCATGAGCTTGATGGTTCTACAGCCTCCAAGAGTGTGCAAACGCCCCAGCGTCCTGGGAAAGAGCCGATTGTTTTAGGGGCCTGAGAGGCACCCCTTCCAACAAGCTCCCAGGGTACGCCAAAGCTGATGCTTGAGTCAAAGGCTCTCAGGCATAGATGGTAAACTGAGTCCCAGAAAGGGGCAGAGAGTTACCTGAGCTTACACTATGAAAGGGAGTGGCCGAGAAGGAGTCCCACGTACTGTTCTGTCCCCTGATCCAGGACTCACGAGCTCAAATACTTCAGGGATTGGAAAAGCAGAAAAACGGGCAGCAGATCAGAGACACAGCCAGGTAGCCCACAGTCAGCGCCTACCACAGTTGCCCAGAGCATGCAGGCCCAGTGTCAACAGCATGTCCGATTTCTCAAGAGAAGCTGAAAATACAACTTTTCCATGAAATCTCCCAATTCTAAAATTTTGGCAATTATCTCAAAATTAATTGTAAGTACTCTGCCGATTTTAAGTACAAATCAAACCTGGTGGGCTGGGTGCCTCTGGAGTGCCCTGTGTGAGGCCTGCTTTGTGCCCTGGTCTGGGAGCGAGAGCAAGGCCATCTCCCTCTCCCTGGCCTCCCACCCCAACCCTCCTCCGGCTGTCTGCCTCACACACTACACGAGGCAGGGACCCAGCCTGTCTGCTCCTGAGTGCTAGGGCCAGAACAGGTCACCCCAATCCCACCTCGTGCAGGAGAGGGGTCCAAGGAGACAGGCCATACTTTCTGAGAGGCAGCATGGAGAACGTGAGCTTTAGGATCTGGCACGCTTGGATGCCAACACCAGCTCCATATACTCTTGACTGTAACCTCTCTCAGCCTCAGTCTCCTTATATGTAAAGTGGAGATAATAATGGCATGGACCCCACAGAAACTTTGAGCTCATGGAATGAGATGCAGAGGTAAGTCCCTGATTCAATGCAGTGGCTCAGCCAGGAGGGGCCCCTCTCCTGCTCCCTGCTCCTGCTGATTGCTCCTCTTCCGCCTCCTGCCCACTGCCAGGGGCCTGCGGCCCATTTAGTCCTAAGACCCTTTTACCGTACTGGGTCTCCTCTCCCCCCCTGCTCCTGACGTCCTGCTTTATTTTTCACTCAAACTCTGGCTTTTCCTGGAGATGCCTGGCTGCAGCACAGCAGCTTCTCAGCAGATGGTCGAAGGATGGGAGATAGGTTTTGTCTCAAGCATAAGCTCCACTAGACTGGAAGAGGCTGCCTGGAGCACTCTGAGCACCCTGAGGGGGAGAAAGTGCTGCAATCAATTTGTGATGTCTGCTGTGGGCTCAGAAGCGGAGAGTGGTGGCACGTGTTCATGCTACTTATCATGACTTGTAGAGGGGATGAGTCATTCAGGGAGCTCTTAACAATCCACTGTCTTATTCAATGACTGCTCAGAGCCACACTGTGAGGTCAGAGGTAGTACCTGTGATAGGTGAGAAAATCTGAGAAACAGGGAGATGAAGTGACTTTAGAGTCCCCAGCAAGCACCAAAGCCTAAAGCCCAGTTTTGCCTGAGTCCAGTTCCCTACTTTGCCTGCTGACATCATTTCCTCCCATCCTAGAATGGCCATGGTCTGGGGTCAGGGGATGTCTGTTGGCATACCTGAACATGTCCCAGTACAGTGTTTATGTCCTGACTCTAAGCTTATCCACCATTTTCTCAGAGACAACACAGGCCTTGATGTCACCAGACCAATCTAAACGACACTGGGAAGTCCCTCCCCATTTCCAAGCCTCTGTCTCCCCGTTTATAAAGTGTGGGAAGTGGTACAGAATTTTAATGGCTGGATGGAGATCAGCATGAAGTGCTGGCTTCCCAGGGGACAGCTCGTGGCTCTTACCTCTGTCCTCCTCCTCCCCTGCCATCTCCAGCAGACCTGACCCCGCCAGCAATTAGAGAAGGGCCTCTGGTCCCTCCCCAGACTCCTCAGTGGGCTGTGGCTCATTTTCAGGCCTGGAAACAGCCTGATGCACAGTGTCCTGGTAGCCTGCAGAAGAGGAGGAAAGCGAGAACCTCACACGGGCCCCCCTCCCCCTCCCTGGGATCCCAGCAATTCTGCCACCACAGGAAAACACTCCTGTCCCTGAGGCCACCCAGTGGGGCCAGGCTGGGCCTGTGACTGCTCTGCCCCAAGGTCTGGGGTGACCGTCGTCTTCTGCATGCCCTGTGACTCAAACTGCAGCTTCAGCCTAGTGAGCTGAGGCTGGTGGCACCTGCCCTGCACCGAGTCACCTGGCGGGCCATAGAGGGATGAGATAATGTCTGGACTGGGATCAGGCTGTGGTGAGAGAAAAGCTCTTTGCACACGTGGCTGAGCCTCCACTTATTTATTTATTTTTGTTTGCAGCTCTCAGCCCAGCCCTACAAACCGGGTCACGAAGGGGAGAAGTTCATGTCTTTCCTGCTGCCTGACTTCCCATGAGAAGGCCCAAGTTCTCAGTCCTGGGGTTTCCCAGCAAAGAGCAGCGCTCCAGTTGGAAGCTTATGAGGCCAAAGAATGTCTTTGGACCAGAAAAGGCGATAAGCCACCCAAGAACATGAACTTGGGGGGTTCTAAGAACAAGGTTGAGACAACAAGGGAAAAAAGTAGATCGTTAATTTACCACCTACTGCGTCCTAGGTATCCTGCTGCAGATTTCATCTCGGCTAGTTCATTTATCCTTAAAACAATCAAACTGAGTCAGCAGTTCTCAATCCCATCTGCACAGAGAACTTGCAAATATCATCAGTGGTTCTGATCTAATGGTTTGGGGTGGGTCCCAGGGCTGGTATTTTTTAAAGCTCCCCAGAGGATTCTAATGTGCAGCCAGGGGTGAGAACCATGGCCCAAGGCAGCGCTTCTCAGACATCGATGTGCCTGGGAAGGACTCTCAGGGGTCTCGTTAAAGCACAGATTCTAGCTCAGTGAGGGCTGGGACAGGGCTAAGCATCTGCATTTCTATCCAGCTCTCATGGAATCAAAGCTGCTGGTCCTTGGACCACACTTCGAGTAGCAAGGGTGTAGCCTCTCGACCCCACGACAGCAAAGACTCTCCTTGGCTCATTGCTGGATCCCAAGCACCCCCAACAGCACTAGGACAAAGTAGCCACAGAATAAATATTTAGGAAAAGTAGAAAGAAATGAACGAGTCTGGAGGCAGGTGTTGTGTGGCTGCCATTTTAGGCATGAGAAAGCTGAGATTGATGCAGTGCCATAAGGAAAATGAGGGTGGGGAAGGCTGACTGGCGTGTGAGGTTGCCAGCTGAGTGACCACAGGTGCTGAGGCTCAGGGATGAGTGTAGGGAAGTGAGGGCTGGGGCTCTAGGATTTGACTGCCTGAGTCCACATCCTGCCTCCAGCACCCACTGGCTGCCAGGACCCAGGAGACGGGGCCGACCAAGCTGGGTAACTGTGTGCAAGACACTTAACATCACAGTCCCTCCTTTTTTCTTCTAAAAGGTGGGAGCAATCATGTTTTTAATCCCAAAGGGTTATTTTGAGGATTAAATGAGATGGTGCCCAGACCAGGTATTAGATGATAGTCAGAATTATTGTTTATTTTTTCAGGTATGATAATAATTTTTGCTTTCTTTTTTAAAATTTTGTACCTGAGAGAAATACATACTGAGGTATTGACAGGTGAAATGATACAAAAGCTTGTGGTTGCTTTAGACATCCCAGCAGAGAGAGGGGAAGGGAAGGAGAAGACAGGAAAGGAGGAGGAGGAAGAGGCGAGAAAGAAGAAAGTCAGAGGGATGGATGAAAAAAGATCAACAAATGTCCGTTGTTACTGACGCTGGGTTCATTACCATCCTGTCTGTTTCTGTGTACCTTTCAACATTCCCACAATCAAAGCTTCACAACAATAAACTGAAAAGTGATGAGGTGGGTAACACGCTTGGCTTGGCTCCCAGTTCTTAGTGCTCGGTGAATGTCAGCTCTTATTCCTTCCAGATGAGCACGGCTCTGAACATGGAGATGTGGAGGTATCAGTTGCGTCCCTCAACCCTGAGTGGTATCCCCGGAGTTCTGTGGTGAGCAGGAGAAAGGCTGAGACTTGAAACCAGGACTTCGCAGGCCCGCACAGCTAGAAAAGCAGTGTTAGTTGTGTTCTGGAACAACTGGCAATAGGGGCAGTAGACAAATAATAACCACTATCGAGTAGTGACTATGCCAGGCCTTTTGCGTACATTATGGTATTTAATCCCCACAAAACCGTAGGAGGCAGATGTCGTTCTTTCCACTTCCCATATGAGCAGTGAAGACCCCACTTGCTGATGTGCCTAGGCCAAGGACGCTCTGTCCGTCCCTGGGCATCCCCAGTATGTGGTGGGCAGCCCCTCTGTCCACTCCTCCCTCATATGCATTATTTAATTCGTGGCTTGCTTTGGTTCAGGGGCCTCACCTGGACTCAGCTGCCGGGGGTGCATCCTGCCTACCCCGCTCACGCTGTGTCCAGTGCCTGCACATGCAGGATAGACATGTGGTCAACAGCTCTTGCCTGCCCGCTAGGGCCCTGGCACTCCAAAGGGACAAGTCGCACACCTTCCCCTCCCTGTCTTAACCCACTGGGGTGGGATTTCCATCCCGGGCCTGGCTGTTATAAGTACAAGGCCATTCGCTCCCCTAGGCTGCACACCACGTCCTCCAGTAAACTCCACCATGAACCGTAGCCTTTCTTTGCCCAAACTCTAGCTCCCCTGCGCACAGCCTGGGAAGGGAGACCTCAGCCTTCCCCAGGCCTGTAAACACTGAAGCCACACACATAGCAGGACCCCAGCAGCCAATAAATCTTGGCCCCAGTGTTCTCTTAAAGAGGCAGTGCCCAGGACAGACAGCAAGCCAGGCCCTAGGCGGCTGCCGTGCACTGTGGAGCCGGCGCGCCATCCACATCTCCTCGTCACAACCCTAAAACGAAGAAAGAGAAAGTAAATACTCAGCAGGCACATTCCCCATAAGCTCTTTTCTCTTGCTTTATAACATGTAGCTTTTCTTTCTTTTTCTCCTCCTCTGCTGCTCACCCTGGGAATAGGATAAGGAGGAGACCTGCTGGTGAGAATGACACTTCACTCATTTTCTGGAAGCTGAGCCACTGGGCTCATGGTGGGAGTTGGATGGGGAAGCAGAGGTCTCTTAGGCTTGGCCCTGGGCAAGCCTCGGGGAAGCCGAGTAGACAGCAGGGTTCAGACTGGGCAGTAAGCCCAGCGACACGTGCTCAGTCTCTAGAAACAGCCTCCTGAGCAGGTGTAGTGGCCGCTGGGGAGGACGCTGAGACCCACAGTGCTGGGACATGAAAGCTGGGTGTGGCCTTAAGGATGACATCCTTTCACTCCACTCCAGGGGAAAGTGAGGCCAGCGAAGTCTAACCAGGTGAGTGGCTCACCTGACGGTCCATGGGAAAGCCAGAGCTAGACCTTCCCTCCCCATTAGAGAAGTTTAGTTTGTTTGTTCTTTGGATATGGATATATCTTGATGTGAGGAGTCTGATATTTAATCGCATTCTCCTAGAAATGGTGTGTTCAGTTATTTGTGGAATCAGCTTCCCGTGTGTCTGCAAATCCACCAGACAAACATCTTTCCCAGACACCCAGCTCTGCCCCTGCAGCGTGCATCCTGGCAAGCAGTCTGTGTGCCCTCCTCGGCCCACACCTGACATCATTGTATATTGGGCCCTGGGGGAGACATGACTCCTGCCCTGAGGACACTCACAATTTGGGTGCCAGTCGAGGGCCCTCCAGCCCACCCTGGTCTGCGCCAGGCACTAGGTAGACCTTTCCTGCTACCCTTGGCCAGACGTCAGAGGGGCCAGGTGAGCCAGAGAGGGCACGGAAGGCTACCCTTCCCAAGGGGAGGGACATGGGCTAGGTGAGAGTTTGGGATCAATCGAATTTCAAGGGTCAGAGCTGGAGGGCAGGGCAGGCTGGGCAGAACAAACAGCTCCTGGGAAGCGCAGCGGGAGAAAGTCCGAGGTACACACATTCTGGGCCAAGTAAGAGGGAAGACTGTGCCAGAAGGGGAAGAAGTGCAACATGAGTAGCCTGGTCTTTGACCAGTTCCTAGCCTTTGAATCCATCAAAGAAAGGTGCCCTCTGTAACTACCCCTAAATCTCAAACTCTCATTGTACAGAGAGAAGCTGATGCCACAGTGGAGAAGGCACCTGCCCAAGGTCACCCTGCTAATTGGGGTCAATCTAGATCAGAAAAGTGCCCCTGAGCCTTGTCCTGGTTTTGTGATTTTATTATCCCCAGGTATGTGGAAATGGGGTGTTTGCTTGTGTTTTGAGGAAATGATTAATCTGACCTGCTCGCCTTGGTTACCTGGTTGCCAGAGTGCTAATATAGCCACCTGGCTGGTCACCTGGGCCAAAGAGGTCTTGAGAAAGGGCCAGAGCCTTCTGCTCCCAGCCAGACCAGCTGCCCTGGACATCCTCTGCATACTGGCACTGTGGAATGTCCAAACTGGGCAGCCTGAGAGAGCATATATCCGCTGCTCGGAGAGAACATTAAGGCCCAGAGAAGGAAAGGGACCAGCTTGAGGTCACATAGCTGGTATGAGACATACAGAGATGCCCCCAAACAATGGGGCACACAACGTGTTCTTGAGAAGAGGAGAAATAATCCATCCACCAAGCAGCACTGGCTCAGAGCTGGCTCTCCCTAGCCTGTCCCCTTGAGGACCCACCAATCTGGGGCCAGAGCCTCGTCGTGTCCTCTGCCCCACTGCTCCTCCCCAGGAACGTCTTCAGCTCCAGCCAAGTCCAGCTGTGGAAGGCATGCCATTGTTTACCACGTGGGGAGCCCTGGAGCCACAGCCTGTGGACACTGCGGTGTGAGAGCAGGTGGGAGGCAGTGCTAGTCACTTACTGCCTGAGGCTCCACACTCAGCCTAACCGTGTCATTGGGACACATTCTTCAGGAGTACAAACTTTTCCTCAAGAACCCAGTTTCACCTCTTAGTTCCAATTCAATGTGTTCTCCCTAAAGCCATTCAAACACTAGCTCCAGAATTCTCCCCACCAACTGGATTCCTCCAAAGTTATCCTTGTCATGCTTTAATTATTTGTTTGACTTTGGGAAACAAAATCCCCTAAATGGCTGTTCCCCCTTGACCTCTCTTTCTGCCTCCCCCCTGGTGAAGGAGAGTCCCCTGTCCTGCTTTCTGGAGGCAGCAAGCCCTGTGGGAAGTCACGTTGCCATCTCCTTTCCATTCCTACTGTGCTTAGCAAGGGAACATCTGGTGAAACACTTGAATGAATGAGGATCTCCTCGGGTGAGCCGCCTAGGCTCCTTCTTCCTCTTCTCCAGGGCAAGTACAACTGGCCAAATGACTAGGAGCACTGACCCGGCCTTAACTGAGCCCCTGCTGCGTTTGAGACTCTGCGCTGGGGCTATTCTCACATTGTTCCACAAGTTCCCACAACAACCTGGTCAGCTGGGCTTTCAGAATGTACTCACATCCACCCCCCACCCCCCGGCCCCGACTTCCTACCCCCTCTTCCACCCTCTCCTGGTCCAAGCCACCACCAGCCTCCTAAGGAGTTGCTGATATGTCCCCCTTCCCCACCCCCTCCCTGCCCCTACCCTGGCCTCCCAGACCTCCGGTCTTTTCTCAACAGGGGAACAAGTGTCCTCTTAAAAGGCAAATGAGATCACGTCACTCCTCCGTTTAACAAGTTTCCATCACTCCCTAGCTAGCTCAAAGCAAAGCCAAAGTCCTCACGAAGCCCTGCCCTGTCTCTTCTCCTGCCTCACTCACTCCAGCCCACACACACGGGCTTCCTTGCTGCTCCCAACACACTGGGCGCATTTCTGCCTAGAACTTTGCCATTGTTATTCCCTCTGCCTGGAGCCCTAATCCCCCAGGAAGACTCCAGGTAGACACATGGCAGTCACCCTCACCAATGCCTGCTCTGCCCAGATGGCATCTTACTGGATCCTTCTCTGGACATCTTACCTGAAATGACACTCCAGCCCTGATATTTCATATACCCCTGCCCAGAGGGAGTTTCCTTCAGAGTATTTAGCACGATCTGATATTAATGTACGTATTAACTAGTTCATTGTCCATCTTTGCCTAGCCGCCCCAACCCCCGCCCCAGCCCTGCCTGCCCTTCCCTATTAAAATATGAGTGCCCCAAGGGCAGGAACTGTTGCTTGTTCTCTTCTCTGGGGTATCCTCACATGCAGTGACTGACTGAATCCAGGGGTTTGGGGACTATGGTATCATGTTTTTTGAGCATTCTGAGGCTCAGAGGAGTTAAGAATGTTGCCCGAGATCACACATGCTGTATGTGATGGAGCTGTTACAGATCCTCTGCTCTACCTGTCCTCCATACCACCCTCCCTCCAATACCCATGACAATGGTTCTGCCAACCATGACTTCGTGCGTTTCAGTCCCTATGCAAAGCAGGAGAGACAGTTGCAACCAGATGCCCCCAGCATGTATTGGTCTCCTAGCATCACAGGTTTCCAGGACGAGAGGGCCCTTATTGGCAGCAACTGACAAGGGCCAATAATTCAGTGCCAGTTTCTGGAAAAGTAAGACTTTTCTTTTTCTGCTTTTTGCTCGTTTTGCAAGAAAAGAAAAATACCATTTGGCCTCAGAAAGATGTTCTTGCTGCCAAACACATGATTTTTGCACATGGTGAGGATGTGTGATTTTTACATATGTATTTTTTTTCCTTTTTTCTCTTTTAGTAAAAACAGATTCATCTCTGGCAAGAGGCTGAAAGAAAGGGACTATAAGAAGATTGCCATAAAAACCATTACTTTGCTATTACAGAGACCAAGAGCTAAAAGTTTGGAATCTCAATGGATGAAAGGGAATCAAAAAAAAAAAAGAGGAAGTGAGGCAAGAGATCACCAGAATTTATGAAACAAGAGCTAGATTTTATGAAAGAGCTAGAATTTATGAAACAGGAGCTGACTCCCATGTGTCCATTCTAAAGCATCTCAGGTCTTCAAGAGTCCTTAGATATTCCTTAACTCTGAGATGGCAAAGGGAGGGCAGAAGTGACACTACTCCTTTTATCTATGCCCAGAGCAGACATTAGTAATCAATCACAGCACTCTTTCTCACTAAGCAGGGAGGCAGACTCAAGACTCTAGGAATGAGCGGTTGGCAGTTGCTCTCCTGCCCTAATCAACCCCTTCATTTTACATACAAAGCGACTGAAACACAGAGAGAAGCAACCTGATAGAGGTTACACTGAATGTTCAGGTACATAAGCCCTCTTCCAGCTTTGCCGCCTCTCCCAGGCTAGAGTTTGTTTCCCTAAACTCCCAACACCTGGGTGTCTCCCAAGCCCCTTTAGGGCGATGAGAAGTTCTGAGACGCCTGAGCACCTAGGAGAGGATCAGAGGATCACACCCGGGAGCTGCGATTTCCTGCCTCCACCGACTTCCCATCAGAATTTACGCAACAGGCCACCATTCTCTATGGAATCACATCAGGTCCAAATGGCTGCCCTAAAAGGACAAAGCTCTCCGTCCCAGCAGCATGGCCTCTCACACATTTGTAAAGATCGTTCTTAAAAGGGAACAGCTAATAACTGAGAAGGGTCAGCAATCCCAGAGGAAATTGGTACCACTCTCGAGATGGTTCTTGTATATTTTTCCTCCATTGAAGGATGAAGTTTTCCATTAGATTAGCATTTCCAAACTGTTTTATGGGAAGCATATTCTCAAGATGTCCTAGAAGATTTTCCACAGGATAACACAAACTAAAATACAAATAAAATAAAATAGAAAAGATTTATGGCCAAATATATTGGAGGAACTCTCTTGTGGAAACACATGTTGTATCTTAGAAAATAAAAGGGCCTGAGAAGCCTACAGCAAAGTCTGGATATTGTATTTTTCAATATGCATTTGTCCACAGACGTCTATTTGCACACAGCATTTGTTGAAATTCTGCTGGACGTTCTTCCAAAACTCTGGTTTAGATGCAGCACCTTAGAAGGTGAAGAATGCAGGAGTCAGTCAGAAGAACTGAGTTTGAATCCTGGCTGTGTGTCTTTGACATTATATTCTAAGAAGTGTGTACTTCAGTTTCTAGGTATTGGAAAATCATCTAAATTTAGTTTAGGTTTTTAAAATACATTTATTTGTTAGAGATAATATAGATTCATTATATAGAATTTGGAACATATAAAAAATGTATAGAAGAAAATTAAAATTGCTTATAATTTTATCTAGAGATAACCACTGTTAAAATTTTGATATATTCCTTCAAGTCTCTTTAGTCTATTAAAAGAATCTATAGACACATAATTTTTTTAAAACCAAAACTATTATAATATGCATAGTTTTATATTCTACTGTTTTTTGATTTTAACAATAAGAAAAAAGTATGATTAACTAAAATATCCAACAATACCCTGTGAACATGAATTTACGTGACGTCATAGGATGACAGAAACATCAATATTAACTGAAACCCTCGGGGAAGATGTTCTAGAAACCAGGCTTACTGGCATTGGAGAAACATGAGACCAGGTGCAAAGGGATATTATGAGGCACCTCCATAGGACCTCGACAGCAGCCTATAAACGAATACAACATTTGAGCAAGAGAACATTTCAAAAATCTCTCTATGTGACGTAAATGATGGCTGTAAAACAGCTTCCTTTCAGTTCAGGTCAGATTTTTGTCACCAATGAATTTGCAGCAAACTTGCAAAAATCCATCCGCTCTAAGAGCTTTGGGAATTTTGGAACTGCGGAGATCGGACTGCCGGCCTGTCCTGGGATTGCCAGCCAAGTCAAACCTTCAGTGTTGGCTGTTTTGAGTTGTTTCCAAATTTTCTTTATTATAAGTAAGACTGCAAAGAGGACTCTGGCTCATAAATTTTTTGTACATCCTTAGTTACTTCCTCAGGATATATTCCTAGAAATTGAACTCCCAGGTCACAAAGAATTAACATTTTCAAGTTTCTCGGTATATCTGCCAAATTGCTCTCCAGAAAGCTGCACACTTTACACTGCTAGCATCATTGTGTGAGAGGCTGTCTCCCCACCCAGCAGCGACACTGGGCATCATCAGTGTTTGAAGAATGAATTCCAATTTGAAGAGCAAAAATTTCCATTTCTCTTTATTACCAGTGATTCCCTTTATTACCAGTGATATTCAACCCTTTTTCATACGCTAACTGAATGATTATATTTCTTTTTTAAGTGTCTGTTTTGTTTTTTGTTTTTTTTGAGGAAGCCTGGCCCTGAGCTAACATCTGTGCCTATCCTCTTCCACTTTATATGTGGGACGCCTATCACAGCATGGTTTGCCAAGCGGTGCCATGTCCACATCCAGGATCAGAACTGGCGAACCCCAGGCCGCCAAAGCCGAATATGCAAACTTCACAGCTGCATCACCAGGCCGGCCCCTTTAAGTGTCTTTATATATACCATGTAAACGTTTTTATTGAGATGTTCATATTTTTCCTCTTGACTTGTAAGAGCTCTTATAGATTAAGGATATTAAAATACTTTGGATATCACACATAATGTAATATTTTCCCAATTTTGTCATTTGACTTAATGTTATTTACGATGTTTTAACAGTTCCCTGAATTTAAAAAGTAAAATATATAATACATGTGGAATACAATACACTTAAAAACATATAACAATGTCAAAAAAAGAACTTACCTGTAACTCAGCCACTCTGAAATAACCCACTAATACTTTAGTGCAGAATTTCTTAATATTTTCTGCTTCTTTCCAACAGGGGTATACCATTTTCTGTATGGCTTCATAGGCTGCTTTGGTTTCACTTATTCTTGGGAGCATTTTTTCAATTTTAACAAGTATTTTTCTATAACTCCATTTTTATGTTTAAATAGCATTCCATTGTATCCAGCCATCATTTACGTAAATATTCGCTGGTTTTGACATTCAGATGATTTCCAATTTTCGTCATGATTTGTAACACCATGTTAAATACCTTTGTACCACCATCCATTCTGACATCTCAAATTATTTTTTCATAATGAATTCCTATAATTTCTGGGACAAAGAGCAGGTACATTTTTAATTTTTTCATTGTTTTTCCAGTGATTGATATTTACTAAGCACATTTTTAAAATATAACGTGCTTTTAAGAAAATAAGAATCAGCCACAATTTTTCCACCCAGAAACAGCTACTATTGAAAATGTTAGACTTTCCTCTATACTTTTTCAACTATGCATGGTGTTTGTGTAAACATGTGAGGGATTACATTGTACACACTGTTTTCTAAATACAATTGTTTAACTTTGTTATATTATAAACATCTTTTTGAAAACAGATATAATTTTAAACCAAGATACTTTACTAGTCATATGATATTATGTTCTTTGGATGTACCATAATTTATTTAATCCATCTTTATTCAAGAATTTTGAGGTTAAAGGCATTTCCGGGCTTTGTTTTCCAAATTCCTGAGGTACCTACAGCACTGTCATGAACATTAGCGTCATATCTTCGTTATTTCCTCAGGATACAAACATACATACGTTCACTTCTGGTGAAATCAGTGAATCAATGATCAGTACCTTTGTGAGGATTTCGATGTACACTGGTAGATTACGCCATGGAGCTTGAGCCTACTTAAATTCCCACCTGCGGTGCACTAGACTGTTTCCCAGAATCCTGACAAGTATAGGGAATTACCTTTTAATTAAAAATATTTGGTGAAATGTGGCATCTTACTCATATTTTAATGTGCCTTTTTTTTTTTAAGACAATATCATCAAACATTCTTTCATATGTTTACTGGCCATTTGTTATTCTCTTCTGCTAATTACCTATTCCCATTTGACTATTGGAGTGTTTATCTCTTTCTCATTGTTTTGTAAGCTTTCCTTGTAAATTAAGCTTATTAACACTTTTAATATGCCATATCTTTGGAAGTATTTTTTCTATAACATCTTCTTTCAACGTCTTCCTTAGAAAGATCCTCTCTGGCACCATATTTTATAAAGACTGTCCTACATTTTCTTCTAGTGCCTTTGTGACTTTATTTTTATATACACATCTTTAATTCACCAGGAATTTATTTTAGTTTATGACTGAACTAAGGATCGGAGTTAATTTTTTTCCAACATCATTTATTGAATAATCCATCCTTTCCACAAGGATTTGAAATGTCATCATTATCACATACTGAATATTTATACATACTCCAGTCTGTCTCTGGGCTTGCAGGTCTGTCCCATCGATCTCTCTCTATTCTGGGGCTGAGGAGAGAGAGATTTCCAGGGTAGAACAGGCAGGACTTGATAACTAATTAGGCATAGGGGGAGTTGAAGATGACTTCAGGGTTTGAGACTGAATAACTGGATGGATGGTGATGCTATTAATCAAGAAAATGGAGGTGGAGGAGGGCTCCCTCTGTCCCGAATCTCTTCTCCCTTCAATCCATCGCTCACATTTCAGGCAGAATAAATTTTTTAATACATATTTATTTAATATATTGGCAGAATAATGCATGCACATGGTAAAAAATATTCAATCAGTGCAAAAGGTTTACAATGAAAAGTAAGCCTCCTTCACAACTCCCACTCCTAATTCTCCACATGGAAGCAACGCTGCTAGTAGTTTTTTGCATATTTTTATAGAAATTGTTTTAGATATATAAAGCAGAGATAGACAGACAGATGCCTTCGCGCATGCACATTCACACACATCTTTCAAACAAATAGAACCATCGTACAAACAGCATACAGCACCTTGATTATTTTAACCTCAACGATTCATCTTGGGAATGGTGCTGTGTGAGCACATGCGGACCCGCATCATGGTGTTAATGGCTATTTGAAGTTCCCCTGAGCGATGCGCCATCATTTTTCACCAACCTCTATAGAGGGACGCTTGGGAAATTTGCTTCAGTTAATCTTTCTTTTTAAGCACAGAGCTGACCATGTTTCTCTTCTGTTCAAAATTCTTCCTGGCTTCTCTCTACCAAAAAAACTCAATCGAAAGTCCTGGGTCTGACTACTGAAGTCTTTACAACATGGCCCCCTTTCCCTCTGAACCTCATGTCAAGCCAATTCTCAGTTGGCCCTCTGATTCACCACCTCAGACTTCCTGGAAGTCCCTCCATACCCCTGTGCTTTCTCGTGCCTTGAGGCCTTTTTGATGTGGTCTCTGTTGCCTTAAAACTCTGCTCCATCTTGTCAAACTAGGGAATCTTACCTTTACTTCAAAACTCTGCTCAGTAGTCACCTCCTCTGTGAAGCTTCCCCTTAGTCCTCCTTCACCTCCTTAAATAAATGCAGCTGTGCGTGTGTGCAGGTGCACGCGTGTGTTAGCACACACACATAGAGCCAGACCAAATGAGTTATTCCATCCTCAGTGCTCCCAGGACATTTTGCTCACACGTCTAATACTCCCGCCTTACTCTACTGTAACTACCATTTATCCTTCCCCACATAGCTTCCTCTGGGCAGCCTATATTGAGCCCTCGGGTAAAGCTGACCACTCCACCACTCGTCTCACTATCCACACCTGTCACAGGACCCACAGATCTTCATTTCTAGCATTTTCATGGCTCTTTTCTTTCCTGGCGAGTAGAGGTGTTTAAGTTCCTTGACAGCAGGGCATTATCTCCTTGGTCATTACAGTTTCCGCAGTCCAGCGCTGTTATCTGACGCACCAGGTGTTGAGCTGGCCACGCTTAGCTTTGAGAGAGCAGGATGGCCATACTGCTGTTTACGTCAGTGCTGATTCTGATGGGTCATTGCACTATTCCCAGTTGTCCACACCAATGCCATCACTGAATACCGCCTTGGTACCAATAAATGCTGGTAATTGAGCAGTAACCACTGTTAACATGTCTACAATTCTCACTAGACTGCCTCTGACTCAAAGGCAGAATGTGTCATATTCATTTTTGATTCAAGGACCCACAACAACGCCTCATATGTAGTACATACTCAACAAGTGGCTGCTGAAAGAATTGAGCAGATGAGTGCACAAAGAAACAAATCTGCTTTTGAGCCTGTGCTAGTGACCAGGCATGGCTTCCCACACCCTTCAGTTGCTGTTTATCACTTTTAAGGTGGGACAAAGCTCTGCGCCATCTGGCTTCTGCCTCTCCATATGAGTTAGCATCACACTCAGCTGTGAGAGAAAGAAATGCCCAAATAACTGTGGCTGGAAAATCTAGTCTTTATTCCAGGCTGTCCTGGGCCCAGTTAGAATAAAGCCTCTCTAGTCAGCAATAAAGAGGATATTAGATCTTGGAGGACCAAAAGCAGTGTTTTCCACACTCCTTCTCCCCGTGATCACAACCATGCCCCCTTCAGTTTCTCCTCTGTTCACCTCCTTCCTGCCATGCTCCTTCATTATGTGAGATGCTTGTCCATGTCTGTTACCCGACTTCACCTTATTCACTCCATCAGAACTTAGCTTAACCTTTTCCTCAATAGGAAACACCCTCGTTGGCTAAGTCAAAGAACCAATTACTGGATTTCAAAGAATCATGTATTTCTCCTTTAAAGCATCTGTCAAAATCCCAAGTTTATATTTATTTGCAAGATGATTTGATTAACATCTGTCATCCTCACTAGACTATATGCCCCACCAGACAGAGAGCATGTCTGCATTTGCTCACTTTTGGTCTCCAGGGTCTTGTCCACAGTAGGTTCTCAATAAATTAGTAGAGAGTAGATTGCTTAATTAATTGTCTGTATACTGAGCATGAGACAAAGCTCTGGGACTAGGGAGAGATACTAGGCTAAAGGCCTCCATTTGGTAGTTACTTGCACAGAAGTGAGTGAAATTGTGAGAGTAGCTAACGTTCCTCAGAGAAGAACAGAGAGAGAAGAAAACAAATACTGGTTATATTTGTTGCACAGATGTATACAGCAGAAAGATAACATGGAAAAATAAATATAAAATAAGGAGAAAGAGAAGAGAAGAGAATGCACATTTGCCAACCCTGTGCTGGGCTCATTGTTTGAATTACTTCATTCTTCCTCGAAAGAGCCCTGAGAACTGGGTCTAGGTGCCTCAGTGAGAGTGAACAGACTGAGGCTTCGTGACTAGTTCAGGGTACAGATCAGGGCTGTCTGACTCTAAATCCATGCCTCTTGATGGAGATTCTTTATCGAGAATGTGCTCCTGAGGAAGGAGAAGAGGATGAGGAGAGGGCAGTGTTCAAAAAATTAAAGATACAGAGTCCTAAAGGTCAAAGAATCAGAAGGGCCTCAAGCCAAGAAGCAACCATTGGCTTTGCACATTGGAGGTCACTGTGGATGAGCAGGTCCAGGAAAGGTGTGGCAATCCCCAGAACAGTGAGAGAGGAGCAGTGCTCAAGTCTATGTCTCCGGGGTCTGCATCCCCTTTAAGAGTTTAGTAGTAAAAAGAGCAGATATGAGGCTCTGGCTCCACATGGAGGGTACTTGGTGCTGGCTAATGCACCAGAGGAGCCCTCAAATCTCAGCAGCTTAACCCAGCAGAGGCACACCTTGCTCCCTCCATAGTCTGATGACGGCTCTGGCAGCTGTCCTTCCTGGTCCTCCTACAACTGGTGACTCAGGGACTCAGGCTGCTTCCACCTTGCAACTTCTCCATCTCAGAGACCTTAGCTTCCAGCTGCACACACAGGAGAAAGCATGTGGAGAAGGCTCACCTACTCTTAACTGCCTCAGACCAGAGGTGGCTGCTCACTTCTGTTCACTTTCCATCGGCGAGAATTAGGCCTTTGCTCCCAGACACATGAGGTCTGAGATTATGCTTTAGTCAGGTGCCCTGGAAAAAGAAATGGCTCCATAAACACACAGCATTGTCTCTGCCACACAAAAGCTTTCTAGACTGTAGGAGGATCTGGTTCATTTATAAGCAGAGGTAAAGGACCTAGCAAAGAGGGAGGTATGAAGACAGAAGAGAGTGGGTGAGGCCTGGTGGAGGGCTCCGGCTAGAAGAGAGGAAGGTCCCCTCTGAGACAGAGGATAGGAGAAGGGCCAGGCCCATCTCAGGAATGTACTTGCATGGAGATTGAAGAGTTCAGGCTCTGGAGCCAGACTTCCCAGATGAAAATGCTCCCTTCACCATTTACCAGCTAAATGGCCTTGGGTGAGTTATTTAACCTCTCCATTCCTCAGTTTTATCATTTATAAAGTGGGATTGGTACTGCAACCTGTACCATTGTTGTGCAGATTAAATAAGTTAATTTATAGAGTACTGGATAGAATATTAGGCATATAATAATAGCTCAAGAAATACCCTATACCATTTAATCATTTATTTGCAATATATATATATATGTATGCTTTAACACAAATGGGTGCACACCCCACAAAATGCCCTACAACTACTGTTTTCCACTTGAGGCCATGCATGCACAGTCTCCCATCAGAATGCTTGTGTAGCATTCCATTGCACACATGTACCATCATTTATTTAAATGGTCCCCTTGTATTGAGTTTCCAGTCCTTTAATGCTATTAATAATATAAACAATGCTGCAGTGAACATTCCAGTGCTCAGGCCTTTGAGTATATGCAAAAGTCTATCTGTTCTAGAGGTGGAATCACTGATTTCAAAAGCACACGTTTTAATTTAGAGACCCATTCCCCCAAATTGTGCTCCATGAGGCGGTCCCTTCTTAACTCCTCCCAGGAGCCCCGAACGAGGGTGCCAGCTTCCCGTGTGATACATGTCTGTTTAACAAATAAGCAGGGCTGTTTTATAAATTTGGCACCATAAAGTCTATGAAAATCTTAGAGACACAGAAACACACACACAAGCTCCAAATTAAGAAAAGAATACTGCAAACTCAAAATGAATAAATATTTAATTCAATGGCCCCTAAAGAGGGAGGAGGTTCTGTAAGGAGATAAAGAGCAGTAGCTGGGACAGGCATGGGCTGCCCTTGCTGTTCTCTCTGCTCCGGCACCACATGACCTGGGCAAGCCACTTAGGCTTGTCTGTAAGATGGAAATACAGACAAGTCCTACTGCATGGGCTTGTTGTGAGGATTAAAGGGTAACACATACACATATAAAGCACCTGGGACCATGCCTGGTAGATAATAAGTCCCCAATACCGCCACCAACTAATGTCCTATGTCGAGAAGGGACCCACAAGTCGTCTTACATCATTACTGATAAATTACATCTACTGTGGGATGCAGATGCAACTGAATGTCCTGATATGATGAGGGGCAGGTTCCCCAGGAGGAAGAGAGCCCTTGGCCCTGTAATGGCCCTGTGAGTGAGTGAGGGACAAAACAAGCCAGTAAAGATGGAGAGAAGGAGACAACCGGGGAGAAAGAGAACTTGGGTCCTGTGTCTCTTGCTGAATGTAGAGAACTCAGTCATGTTCTCATTTAAAATGAGAGCACAGACCCCAACAGCAAGGGCTAGTGGAGAGGCTCCACATGTGGAGACTGAGTCACACGTGGAGGAAGTCTTTGCATTTTCCGTTCTCCATCAATTCATCAGTCACTACACGTCATCTGTATATAATTTACTTGTGTTTGATGTCTACCGCTCCGTGTCTGTCCCCTCTCTGAAACCAGCTCCTTGAGGGCAGGGGTTTCTGCCTGTTTCACTCACTGGCACATCCTGTGTGCTTCTTAAGACTTCCTAAGTGCCCGGTGCATAGAAGGCTCCCAATAGACATTTGTTAAATGTGGTCAAATGAAATAGGAAGTTTCCTTTGGGAGCTAATATGCCTCTAACCACCTCTAAAGCTTGCTAATATCCCTTTCAAACAAAGAGACAGGAGGTGTCAGGTTCAGAACCTTCCACAGCAAGGATTTAGTCACCTTGCTTTGGTTTCATTGTATTTCTTATAGTCACCTGTCATGGTGGTCATGGGGCTGTTCACGAATGTTGCAGCTCTCCTCTTCTTCCAGGCTCATGGTGTGATTGCACCCCTGGCCCACTTTGAATGTAGACAGGCAGGTGACTTGATTTGGCCAATAAGCAATGACCAGAGATGACAAGCATCACTCCCAGGCAGTTCTTCAAGGGTCAGTGCACGGTTTACAACATCACCTTCCCTGCCTCAGCAGTGGTGGGAGCAGTAGCAGACGGGGCTGGCTTCAGCTTGCATCCCTGGGTAAGTATCAGGAGCAGAGCTCCCTTGCTGATCACCTTTGCACATAAATCACGAGAGGGAAATACCTTGTTGCAATTAGCTACTGAGACTTTGAGGTTGTTGATGTCATGGCACAACCTAGTCTGTCCTGTCTGATATCAGTTCCGCTGAAGGACAGGAAACGCCCGTGGAGTGGCAGATAGAGCATCAAGCAAGTAGGGGAGCCACAGACATAGAAACAGGAGTCCTGGACTCCTGTTCCCTCCATGGGCATGGCCCACAGGGCTGCCCTGTCTCTTCAGGTGCCACTGGGGGCTCTAGACACCACATGAACTCAGAGAAGAGAAAAGATGAAAACTAGGGGCCCAGGGGACCTCCTGACGGAGGATGGAGAAGGTCCAGCTGAGGATGGAAGGATAGATAGGACTCTGAAAGCCAGGGACCCTGGTATAGCCATCTCTGTAACCCATGGAGTGCCAAAAGCAGAGCCTTGCCCATAATAGTGACCTGGTAAAGTCTGGTGGATAAATGAATTAATTTTAACCACAGCACCTCACCTAATGTCTGCCCTTTGCAAACACCAGACACAGGGCAGCACGGGCTGAGGAGCCACACCCAGTCTCCATCACGCCCCGTCTGGCAGTTACCCACAACTTGACCCAGGCCAGTTACTTCTTCTGTGAAGTCCCTTCATTGCTAACGGAAATAATGCTACCTAATTCACAGGTTGGCCGTGGGCATTAACTGAGATGGCACAAAGCATCTAGCACCGTGCCAGGAGCAGTAAGCACTCGACTCTCCCCCTTCACATGTTCCACTGGATTCCACAGGAGTGCAAGTTCAGAAACGGGATCCTGCAACACCGGCCAGGGTCCTGTTTCCAGTCCCCACTTCTGCAAAGTAGCAGCTCGTTATGACAAATGAAGCCATGCATGGGGCGTTAATGGGGGACAATGGGTTATTTGTTACCTCTCCCAGGGTCTTGTTTGGAGTTCAACCCCCACTCCGGCTCTGTCAAGAGGCGGGTGTGGCGGGATGGGGACCTCAAGGGTGATCCATCTCTCAGGGCTGTCAGACTGCGAGCCTTTCTTCTCTGTGTTGACCCTCAGCGCAGCGCCCCTAGGGACATTGGCGCTCACTGTCAGACAGCGAGCCTAGGACCAGAGACTTCAGCGCGGGCGTCAGAGGCTCCCAGGCCTAGAGAACTTACTCTTGGCTTCTACAGCCCTCCAGCCCCAGCCAGACCCTCTTTCCAGCAGACCACTCACAAGTTGATATCAGCCTGCCTTCCCCACATGTGACAGTTGCTCTCTTTTCCATTAACATTTATTGAGCATCTGCTGTATACCCAAGCTCGCACTTTCCCAAATGCTATTTCATTCAACCCTTCCAGAAACACTGTGAGTTATACAGTGTTAACATCATTGTCCAATAAAATTAGAAGACACTGAGTTTTGGCAATAATAATTAAATCACCCCGATCAATGAGAAGATGACATGTTCTCATCCAGGCTCAAAAGCCAGTTCCTCTTCTGTCTCATTACCTTGCCCTCCCAGTTGTGCAGGAAGTAAAGAAAACCTGCGAAGATGAGAAACTAAATATTGAACAAGAGTGTGGTGGAGGGGATAGGGGCGTGTCTCTGACGGGCGGGATCTCAGACACAGTCTGAGGCCCACAGAAGGGATGTGCCGCTGAACAGACCTCTTCAGTGACACTGTCTGGATGTGCCACATGGAGGGGTTTGAAAGCTGCTGAGCCAGGCTGAACCTTCACAGCAGGAGAGCTCCTCTCCAGGAAAGAAAATATCTGTTGCCCATGGCAAGAGCAAGTGACACCTTAGAAAATGTATTATCAAGCCCTGGAGCCCAACCGTGAAATTCCAGGGGAAATGAACAGTTTCCCTGTGACCTTGGGTGGGCTGCCAGGTGAAGTCCTGGCCACCCATCCTGAGCTATGATAGCTGTGGAGGCTGAGTGGGACAGGTCCTGCTCTGTCACTCTGCTCTCCCTCTGAGGAGGGAGTTCCCTGAGCACCTAGGATGGAGAAGGGTTTGGAGGTTACTCTTTACTCTGGTTGCCCCAGCTTCCCCCTCTCCAGCCGGGGGCTGTACCAGGTTCTGGCCCTGGCAGCCCCTCTAAAAGGTTGCAATCGTCCACCTGGCTTCTCTCCCAGCCTCCTCTTCTCCCACTCTCCCCAGCAAAGTTAGAGGATGCAGAGCTATGTGACATGAAGAAGTTTTGAAGAAAGACCCTCCAGCCACTGACCTGCAAAAGAGAAGATTCGAGGGCAAAATGCCGCTCCCAAATCTCTGACTAAGGGCCAGACTGACCCTGTGTGACCCCAGGAGGCAGCAGCAGCACCCGTAGGCCAAGCTTCTGTGATGCAGTGGAGGAGGTGCTGGCATGAGAGGGGGGCTTCAAGTCTTCCCACTCCTCTGAGACTATTTTGTTGCAGGTGGCTTCTTTTCCACATGTGAAAATGGCAGTAGGTTTCATGTTAAATGCAGCAGCTTGGAGGGTGGTGTTAGGGAGGACTGAGCCACATCGGGCTTTGGAGAAAAGGAGTGTCATGATCCATTCGCAAGGGTTGGGGACGTGAGAGGACCTGTGCAGTGAACTTAATCTCTCTGACGTGGCACTACTCTTGGCACTGAAGAGTTCTCAAAAATGGTGTATGAAATACAATAGAATTGCATCCCACCATGTTGGGGAGGTTTGTGATGCAAAAGGCCTCTCCTGCGGATGGCTTCCCGGAGAAAACTGGGAGCCTGCAAGGGGTCACACTACACGTTCTCTAGCCACGCAGGAGTATATAAATCCCACATGTGCCCCGATTAAGGATACTCCATCTGGACAGAAACACTCGCTTGCTCCCTGATAGAATCTGAATGCAGTTTATTGATGACAGTCGATTTCAGGTGTGCACGGCACAGAGTGCCGGTAGACAAGGTCAGTGCATCAGAAGACAGAGGCAAGAACTTGGACTTTAGGGTCTGACTGACCTACTTTTATGTCCCAGTTTTGCCATCTCCTCTGAAGCATGCCCTCTATCCCCCTCAAGATTCTCTGACAACAGGGCCCGTGAGGGAGCCTACCTTCCAGGCTGATGTGGGGATTTCAAGAGGTGACACAGGTAATCACTTTGCTCAAGGCCTAGTGGATGTCAGTGTTTAACAAATGGTCACTGTTTTAATAAAATGCAGACCCTGGGTGAAAGGATGGTAATAATTTGTAATTAGCCTGTTAGCAGTGTCTATGCAAGTGGCTACCTTCTGAAGAGTTCAAAATCACCTGTTTTACGAAGCCATGGAAACACCCTTCCTACAAACGTGCTCGTGCTGTTTGGCTTAACCAAACTTCTCTTCAGAGGGGAAGGCAGTACGGCCATCTTCTGATCACCTGCTCTTGACCAGGCAGTCTCCCTTCCAGCCTCCCAGTTAAGCCTCTCAGGGGCTTCATTGAGAGGGAAATGTTATCATCTCCAATTTACTGAGAAGGACATGGCACTTTCCCTGAGGTTCCAGAGCTGGCAGGGGGGTACACCAGGTATTCAAATCCAGTTCCACTTGATTCTCCATCCAAATCACTTCCCAGTACCCACAGCTGCTTCTAGAGAGCCAGGGTGCCCCTGAGTCCAGGCTGTGCACCAGAATCACCCCAGAATCTGAATCAGGCCCCAGCCTAAGTTTCTCCACTAGTCTAAGTCCCAAAGCTGAGGCCAGCGGGGGATCCTCATCCCTTCCCCTGGCAGCTTTGCTAGCTGAATACCAGAGCTACTGCGAATTGGGGAGTGGGAGAGGTCCCTTTGAAGTCTTCTCTCATGCTGAGCTGTAGAAAGCGGCTTGTTGTCATATGCAGAGAACAGTTGAGGATATCAAAGGGAAGAAGAGATGTTAAATTTTGAGTGATCAATGTTTAATAGTCAGAGTTGTAAGCTGTCATGAATGATGCTCTAGGAGGGATCCTGCGTGAATTGCAGGGTTTGCAATGCTGCTGGTGGGGGGGGGGGGGGGCCTATGGGGGTGGGAGGGATCAGCCCTCCAGAGTCACTGTGTGTGAGTGAAGAGAGCAGATGGAGCTGTACAGTGATGGGCTCACACCCTTTGGCAGGCCATAACCTTGCTTTGGGGGCTTGACCAGAGTGCAGGTACAATTAGGAAAGAAACAAGGAGGACGCAGCCTCCGTCTGCCCTGGGAACTGTCCTTCCTGCACTGGATCATTCACTCAACAGATGCTGTAAATGCAACTGGGTGCAGGGGGAGGGTGGGGAGGCCCACAGCCAAAAGAAGCTAAAGATCTAGCACTTGCCAGGAAACATCTGTTTGATTTTTCATCAAAGTTTCTCTGGAACACTCCAGCCTTGCCACGAGGCACTGAGGGAAAAGGTGTCATCTCTGTGTTGAGGCAGGAGGCAGTGTGGGTTCCAGGGAGACAGTGATGCTGGGATGGAAGTGGACCCTCCCCCTTCAGGGAAGGCCCAGCCAGGAAGAGCTGGTTTCCCTCTCCCTTTTGGATTTCCTAACATCTAGTGGTCTCCATCATTTACTCAATAGCTCAGAAAGGAGAAGGAGAGAGTTCGCATCCCCTTGCGTTGTGACTGCCAGGCCCCAGCAAATCAGGAATAAGTTTTCCTGGGACCATGAGCAAGGCACTGCCCCTGCCCCTGCGGACTGCCACCATGGCAGAGAGCACAGGGGTGAGTCCCAGGTCCCTTCCTGTTCCCTCTGGAGCTCACATGTTCTCATCAGGGAGGCTGTAGGGCTCAGACAAGGCCGTGAGTGGGGAGGTGCTCTCCCTAAAAGCTTTTTTGGCTGGAGAGCAGCAGACAGGCTGAGGTGTCCCCCGCCAGCAGCCTTCTTCTGTTCCCAAATTCGGACATCATGAGAGGATCAGCAGAGGCTCAGAGTGGGTTGCTGGGAGGTCCAGTTGAGCCCAGGGACGTGGGGGGAGCACCCGGCATGAGGAGCACCAACCACCCGTGTCAGGTGGGATTGCTGCACCGCCTGTGGGTGCCCGCCATCTCCTTAGCAAAACACAATTTCACGACTCTTCAGGGGATGAAAGATTTTATTTACTTCTTTTCAAAAGCTTCGGAATTCTTCCTGAACATCAAATGACTGCTGGCAAACACACACTGATGAGTAACATGGAGTGAACTAGAACCAGATGGGCCCCCTCACTCTGGGCTGCACTGGAGGAGGAAGGGCAAATTGACTTGGGAGTGAGGCCGGGCTCCAGGCCACAGGAAGCCCATCAGGAGCGGGGTGCAGCCTTCCAGGAGGGGGTGCAAGGTCCCCTGAAATTTTCTAGCAGGTGGGGCCATACCGCCTGCCATCTGGCCCTGTGGGGAGGAGAAATAAAAGGGGCCCCAGCAGCTGTGCCCCAGGGTGCTGATCATGCTGCAGCTGGCAATGGCAGCCGTGAGGGGCCCTGAAGCAGGGGCTGGAGTCACGTGGTGGGGAGTTAGGACGCCCCCGTGCTGTGTAGAATCCTGTACGGCCTGGTAAGTTGGCCTCAGCTAGCTTCCTAAACAACATTCATTCCTCCTTTCTTTCTTACAAATAGAACCCCTGAATTTATTCAAATAACCATGTTTGCCAAGTTCCCTTTCAATCAGGAGAGACCCTGTGACAGATCTGCCAACAAGAGCAGCAGGCATCTGAGAGGGAAATCTAGAAAGGTCTAGAAAGCTTGCTCTCCTCCTATAGGCACTGCCCCTTCCCCTGTGCCACTCCTTGACCTCCTGGAACATGGACATGACCCTACACACCAAAAATGGTGGAATAGTAGGAGGAAGCCTGGGCTCTGATGGCCCCACGAAGCCGTCCTTGGACATTCTCCCTGTGGACAAAACATTTATTGAGAAAAATAAATCATTCTTGGATTTAGAAGGTGTTCTTCAGATTCTCCATGAGACACAGTCAAAAACAAACCCTACACCAGGATTAGAGCCCCAGCAATTGACAGGCTCTCAGTCTTTCCTAGTCTCCTGCCCCTCATGGAGCTCAACTTCCTCTCCACACCCCCCTCCAGCGGCCATGGTCCCGTTCTGGGCCTGTCTCCTACAGGAGGTCTCACCTCTGCAACCACAGAGGCCTCAGGCCACCCATTCCTACCCCAGCTGAGACCTTCAGCCACAGTGCTCCACCCCACCCCCAAAGCCGTTCCCATGCCAGGTCCTGTCTCCTCAGGCAGACCAGGGTGTCAGATTCATGGGTCCCCAGGTGATAGCCATCCAGTTTGTCTAAGACTGAGGGCTTTCAACACAGGACTTTCTGAGTTAAAACGGGGAATGTTTGGGGCACATCAGGATGAGCTGGTCACCCTTAGATATGAGAGCCACACAGGAACTTGAGGAGCTGATTCAGTGGTTTTACACGTGGACTCTTCACAGTAGAACCATTCATAGGACAAAATCTTAGGTGTAACCCCAATATGTAAAACAGACCCAACTGGGACTGCTTTGGGAAAGCCCTGGGGATTCCACCGAGCATTATTGGAAATCACTGTGGCCAGGAGGGGAAGCGACATATCCAGTCACCCAGCAAGCTAGAGGCAGAGCCAGGAGTGGCATCAGGGACAACTTCCGCTCTAGGTTCTCGCCTCTCCAAAACCAAGGCCCAGAGCCTGAATCTGTGCCTATCCTTCTCCTTTCTTCTTTCACCGTCCCCTCCTCTCCCACCCCTACAAATTCCCCTTCATTCATCTACCCAAATAATCTTTCTCAAAGATGGATCTAATGGCACGTCTCTCCCGTTTAAAACACTTTTGCTGACTCACCTTCACTTGACATTTAAGGCCCTAGCCTTCTGGCTCCAGCTTGATCCTCAGGCTCATCTTCCTCCACTTCTACCCTCCCACGGAGACTTTGCCTCCTGGTGCTCCAGCCCCACCCTCATTCAGCCCCCTGAAGCTCTCCCCTTTCCCGGAGCACAGGGCGGGTGCCCCTTCATGCTCCTGAGCCTGCGCACATGCTGTTTCCCCACCCTTTTCCACTGCGCCTCTGCTCTTGTCATCCTGACATTCCTTCATTTGCCACCCGCCCTGTGGAGCTGTCCCTCATTACCTCCTCCCTAGGCCACAGGGCCTGGGCTGTCTGGTGTTGCAGCAGTGGGCCCACTGCCTTTCCCTATTTATTTACCTGGTACCAGCACCAGACCCAGGAGCCTGAAGGGCTGCCATCATTATGTCCCCAGTGTCTGACTGTATCTGCACATAGCTGGTTTGCAGTCAGTGTGCTGAAGGAAGGAATGAATGACTGAATGATTCACTTTCCTCCGATGCATTCTACTTATTTTGATTAAACAACAGTAGTGCACATTTGTCATGTTTTGCTGGCCCCCCTCCACACCCACTCACTAACCTTGGTCTAATTTCCGTCTGGAATTTGCCTCTTCCCTGTTGTGTGTGTTCTTGGTGGCTTCTAGGCTTCTGCCTCCTATCTCAAAAGCCAGCTCCCTGTGTCTCCTGGTACACCCCAGGGAGAGGACTCGTGTCCTGAACTCTCCTCTGGGACTTTGCATCTGGCGTGAGTGACGTAGGGTGTCAGCCAGGCTTATCAGTTGCCAGCAACAGAATCCAGCGTGGTCAGATTGAAGGGGGATTTAATCAATCAGCTCCTCAAGTTCCTGTGTGGCTCTCATATCTGAGGGTGACCAGCTCATCCTGGTTTGCCCCAAAGGGGTCAGCAGGAAGGGGGATTTCATCAAAATGGGATAAGATAGCCCACAGACTCACTGGGAAAGCTGGGAATCAGGCACAGAAACATGCAAAGAGGCCAGGTCACAGCCAACCACAGCCAAACTGTCCTCATGAAGCCAGTCTGTGAGGACATCGCTGCTGCAGCACCAAGCACAGGGTGCAACAGCTTGCCCCGGGCACAGGCACAGGCACTGCTCGTCCAGCAAGCGGTGAGGCTGGAAGTGGGCTTTGCTGCTGCAGTTGCTGCCTCCAACTTCCTGCCACCAGCATAGATGGGCCTTGTCCCTGTTTCATGGCCTTGCTTGCTCCCGGCTCACTATATGGAAGAGGGGCTTGGCAGTTTACCAACCTGGGCCCACGCCTGTGCCCTTGCTGCAAGAGACGCTGGGACTGAATGACTCCACCCTCAGTCCAAGTGGGAGGCTGACTCTGCCGCTTCCCTTCGAGACTTTTAAGATGGGGAATTTCTCAAGCCTAGGAAGGAGATGACAGACAACCAAAAAGAATGACAAAAGCCACTGGACCCAGAGACAGAGGAGAAGGTTGGAGGTCACTTGTCTCAGCCATGGCGGCACGCGGACCAGATGTTTCTCACTACCAGGTGGTGGCTGTGTTCTTAATCCAGGCCCTTGGGAGAGGCCTGGGCCCCTGCCCCTCCCTGAGTCTGCTTCTCTGGGCTCCTGTCACTTCTGTGAGCTCCCGACATCCTGCCAATAAATTCCTTTTTGCTTAAGTTAACCAGTGTTAGTGTCTGCCGGCTGCAGCCAAGCAACGCTAAGTGAAACCACATGTAAACATGGGTCCGCACTGCTTGTAAAACACTACGGCAGCCCTGATAAGGCCACAGGCCTCCTAACACCCCATCTCCGGCATTCTTCCCAGAGAGACCACTGGTATGAGCTGGATGTGCATGCCCCAGAGCTGACTGATCATGCTTCTGTACAAATGTCTGTAGCCCTAGTAAATATTTTCTGGAAATAATGTTCTATTTCATTTGCCTAACGTGTCTCCAATTATAAGACATGCCATTATTTTATGTACTACCAAGAAGGAAAAAAGTTGCCAATGAAACCGTGACCCAATGTTAGGATCTATCAATTGTAAACCACATCTCGATTGCTGGTTTAAGACGTGAAAAAAGATGTAATAGAAGAGTTGAAATACAGTCACAGCAACAACTACCTTATTTAGTCCTTACCTCAGGCAGACACTCCCACAAGTATCTTGTTCAGATTATCTCGGTTCATCACTTACTTACTCAATAATTTCTTGAGGTCGAAATATAATTGTCCAGATTTTACAGATGAGCAAACTGAGGTCCAGAGATTAGATTATTTGCCCAAGGTTACAAATCTACTAAGTGGCAGGCTAGGATTCAGAGAAATTCTAGACTCAGAGATTGCTCTCTTAACTACCAATGTTATAGCGTTCTGTGTGTGAGTGCATGTGTGTGTGCACCTGTGTGTGCATATGTGCTTTGTGTCCCTGTGAGTATGCATGTGTGTGCCTATGTGTGCATGTCGGTGTGTACATGTGCTTCGTTTACCTTATGAATGTGCACCTGTGTGCCTACATGTATATGTATGTGCATATCATGCCTGCATGTATGCATGTGTGTGCACCTATGTGTGCATGCATGTGTATGCCTTATGAATGTGCACCTGTGTGCATGTCTGTGTGCCTACATGTGCATGTATGTGCATTGTGCACCTGTGTGTGCATATGCAGATGTGTGTGCCTGTGTATCTATGTGCATGTGTACATGCATTTGTATTTTTTCACTTAAGGAGGACTGTATTGTCTGGGCATTCTGCACTTCGCTTTGTTAATCCAATACTCTCCTGATGACTTTTCTCTATCAGTACATAAGCTTCCGCCCCATTCTTTCTAATTGCAGTATTTAGACATGCCATGCAGCCTTTAGCCATTCTATTGATGGGCATTAAGCTTGTTGCCATTTCTGCCTCTGCATAACAGGGTTGCAATAAACATCCTTGAACACGAGCCCAGGTAGGAGTGTTTCTCTGGGGTAGGTAGAAAGAAGCAAATTTGCTGCCTCCTGAGGCGTGTGCATTCTGCACCTTCATAGATAAGCAAACCCCGACCCTGCTCGTCTGCACTCCTACCAGCACCGACACGTGCTATGTAGTCTAGACTCCTCTTCCTCGACTGTGGGCTGGCTCAGACCTCCTTCTCCTCAGCGTCTGAGGCATTTACACTGCTGACCTCCTCCTCACCTTGGAAATTCTCTCCCTCTCTTGATGTTTAGAAAAATCCACATCCTCGATTCTGCTACTTTATACTTGAAGTCTTGGTCTCTGACTCCTCACTCTGTCCACTAGTCCTGGCCTTGCAGCCATGTTGCCTAAAAGTGAACTTCCCAAAATGAGTGGTACAGGATGTTAAAGCCATTCTGAAGTGACAAGAAAGAGCATCCATTGTCAAGTAAGTCTGATAGAAGCTGGGAAAAGTAAAGTTGCTGCAGGACTTCTCAGGGCCTTTATTGAGTGAGCCAATGTGCAACTGCAATCTCCACTGAATGCAGGAGAGCCAGGTCCAAACGGCTCCATGTGCCAGACAACAGGCGTGCGCACTGAGCCAGTCAGGAATACCAGCAGCTCAGGGATCTCCTCTTCTTCCTGCTTCCCACTGCAGCCCAGGCTCCCAGGGCCTCCACAGGGCTCCTATCCTCTGCCACGTCTGCCTGCAACACATCCCACCCTCCACATTCCTCCTACCTGGGTAATGCAGAGGAAAGAGAGCTGGCTGGGGGCAGAAGAACTGGCCACCTAAAGCTCAAGGCCTTGGACCAGTTACTTAACCTCACTATATCTCAGTTTCTCACCCATAAAATGGGGGAAAATATTGTACCTACTTTGGGGTACTGTCTTGCAGCGTAAGTGCATTAATAGAGAGAGAGTAGGTAGAAAATTGCTTTGCATGGGGGAGGGCCTCAGTGCACCTCTACTAGCAGGAAGGCGCAGAACCGCTGTCCCTGACCACATCCCCCTCCTCCTCAGGGTCTCTGTTTCCTCATTTATTAATGGAGGCAGCTGGACCGCGTCGGAAGGTTAGGTGGGTCCCGCCTTCGAGGGATCCCGGCCTGTGTCTTGGTCAAGCTAGGTCTCCCAGAGCCCAGCATGAAAACCACCGTGAAGCACTGCTCAGTGTGCGTCGGGTGAGCCGGACTGAAGACACGGCTTCCTGGAAGGAGGACGAGGCACTGACTTAAAGCATCGAGAGGACCATCAACAGCCCTCCAAGGAGGGGCAGGGGTAGAGACACACCGGCAAGGAGCCTGCCTTGCATGCGTGAAACACTCAAGGGTATTACTCAGATCACTAGAAATCTAGATGAGAAGGGAAGAATTCAAGAAAGGTTTCAGGAAGCAAGGACTCAAGATCAGCCTGGAACGATAGGTAAGACTTTGCTCTGCTCCAGGGAACAAAATTGGATATTGCAAGAGTAATATTCACAGAACAGTCACTAGCGGAGAGCGCAGAGGAGGGGGTAAAGCCTGAGTGGTGACAATTCAGGCATCTGTTCAGATGTCTGGGGATCTTCAGTCTGCTGGGGGTGAGGCAGACACAGCTTCCCTGTCCTGCCTCTGCAGAGGTAAGACCTAACCCCTGGAAAACAAAGCCAAGGCCCCCCCGCCCATCCCCCTAGGCTTGCCATAGCCCTTGGTGGGCTCAGTGCAGCACTGGGCTTCACAGTCCCCCAGAGAAAGTGGGAGTCTCGACAGAGACAAATGAGACGTGACATCCTCCCCGCTCAGCCGCCTGCGAGACCCAGGCTCCCCTCATGCCCGTTAGGACCTCCACTCCTCTGCTCCCTCATTATCTCTGCTGGGCTGTCCTCAGGCCAAAATAACATGCCCAGCCCCTGCCTCTACCTGGTGTCATTATGATGACTCCCACTTGAAATTATTTGTTTTTCCCTATTGATCTTGGTTCGACACTGGAAAAATGTATTCTTTGTAAGGCATTCCCAAGGGCTTAATTTGTCCGCATTGGAAGCCTTTTTTAATAGGATTCTGCCCCATTGTTTATTCTGAACATTGAGTTCCAAGAGCAGGGATTCAGCTCTTTTAATAGAAACTCATTACCGGGGTCCCTGTGCATCAGAAAGCTGATACTGGCGCTGCGAGGAGGAAACAAATTAGGAGCCTGCCAAGGGCCCATCTGATCTGAAGGCCCCGCAGGAGGCAGAGCTGCCATCCAGTGCCCAGCATCCCCTCCTGTTAGGAGACCTGAGCAGTGACAGGCACCAGGCTAGGCAGAGAGCCCACATGCCTGTGAGTCTGCACCAGAGCTCACCAGCAACCCAGGGAGCCCCTCCATCCCTGACTCTTTTCAGCTCCCAGAGAGCTCTCCCTGCCTTGAGTGGACTCTGTTTCTCATAGTGTGATCTGTCAGAATCCCTTGGGGTGCTGGTATAAATTCAAGCCCCCAGGTTTCCTCCAGACAGTGTTCCCCCGCCATGCGGCCCACGCCTCAGGGGACTCCCTGCTTTGGAGGGCCTTCCTTGTACCCAGGATTGGCCAAGTTCGCAGAGCCATCCAGGTGGGGTACCCCATGCCTGGCCCTGGTCCTGTGTGAACCCCAATCTCCATTTGTTTCTCTTCCTCAGAGACTGTGTACCCCCTCTACCTTCATCCCAAGGTCAACCAGGGTTGACCAGATGCCCCGAAGAGCTCCAAGTACTCATACCTATGGAGCCATTACACGGCCCCATGGTCAGGTCTCTGTACCAGGCAGGCAGCCTGGAGAGTAAATTGCTCTTAGTGGCCAGCAAAGTATTTCTTTCACAGGATCCCATGAGATTGGGCCAGGAGGACGGTGTTCACATGATTTTGAGTGACTCAAAGTGTTTTGCCTTGCCTGCAAAAAAAAAAAATTACTGGCCTGGGGCCCTGGGTGCACTGGGGCAGGCCTGCCTCTAGATCTAATAAACTAGGAGCATTGAGGATGAAGCCCAGCAATCTGCATTTTTACAAACACCCCAGGGAGTTCTGATGCTCACTGAATTTGGAATCTACTGGAAGTGCAGTGAAGAAGGGAAAGAGAGAGTGGTCTTCAGAGTTACTAAGAACTGAGCTCAAGCTGTGATTTGCAGCTAGCCAGGTGGATGACTATGAGCAAGTTACTAACCGTCTCTGAGTCTCATTCATAAATATTTTCACCCCAGGTGCTTTAAGAGCCCTTTTAAGAGCAAGCCAAGCCTGCAGATCATGCATATACGAGGTAGGATCACGCATATGACTTCCACAGTTCCAATCCCAGCATTTGGCAGGAATCCAAGCAATGATGCCTGGAATCATTCAGTCAGTCAGCAAATATTTACTGAAACTCTACTATGTGCCAATCACCATACTCAGCCTGTGAGACAAAACAGGCACCGTCCTTTGCCTTCATAGGGGAAGATAGACGTTGAACAGACAAAAGACAATTCATAACCATGTATTTCGTTGCAGTGGGTAACTGGTCCTACATAGGGCAGAGCCACACGGAATGGAGAGCAGCATGCATGGAGACGACATGCTCATGCAACCGTCTGAGGGGGTCAGTGAGGGCTTCTTAGAGGAAGTCATCATTCCACTGGGACCTAGAGGTGAAACAGGACACGCCAGGTGAAGAGAGAGGCCCTGAGTACTTCCGGGTCTGGTTTCTGCATTTCAGGGAACTTTCTCCTCCCCATGACAGCTCTTTCTGGAAGTAAATAAAGATATTCAATTTGATAGCTAC
Source organism: Equus przewalskii (assembly GCF_037783145.1). Taxonomy (NCBI): domain Eukaryota; kingdom Metazoa; phylum Chordata; class Mammalia; order Perissodactyla; family Equidae; genus Equus; species Equus przewalskii. The sequence continues at coordinate 66,048,646 of NC_091831.1, forward strand.
TATGCACAGAATCCACATGAGCTCAGTGGGTTTGCAGAGGGCACACAGGAAGATGGGTGACATCCCCAAGGCCTGACTGTGCGCCAGCCACTGCACTAAGTGCTTCCCATGTTCCATCTCAACAGATACCCACAGTAGGTCTGCATGTAGATTCTATTGTTATCCCCATTTACTAGATGAGAAAGCCAAGGCTCGAAGAGGTTAAGTAACTTGTCACCTAAGTAGGATCACAGAGCATGAATAGATGGTAGAGCCAGGATCCAAGCCTGGACAAAGTGACCTCTTGTGCTCTTGGGCTAAGGCCCCCACTCCCCACCTGTGACACTATCTTCAGAACTCACTTAATGGGGTCACCTTTTCAATGTAGAGAGGGATCAAACACACTTGAAAATTACCTGGGAGACTTGACTTGAGTGATAGGAAACTGCACAAGATGAGGTGCGGCCAGAGAGGGTTGGAGGGCAGTAGACCTGGGATCGTGTCTGGACAACTCCCAGGATGACTTAAGACCTCAGCAACCCCACTTGCAAGATGAGGAGCTTGGAGTACGGCAACGGTTTTCCAAAAGTGTTCCTCAGAGCTCTGGGCTTCCACAGAGGTGTCTTGGGGCCACCTTGGATGGGTACTGGGCCATCCTCTCCCGCCAGTCACCCCTAGGTAAACACTGGGCTTCCCAGCCTCAGTTGTGGGAAGACACTCTCTGTGGCTGTGACAGCCATGGCACAAATGATCATGACAAGCTTTTCTTCTTTGACATCATTCCTAAGTCAGTCTACACTGATGGAATGCACATTATGCTGTAAGCTAGTTTTGCAGGATCCGGACCCTGTGCTTGAGGACTGCCCAGGCCAGTGCAGGAGGTGCCCACAGCCACTGCTCAGGTAACCAGGTGCCCTGGACCCCAGGGAGGGTCCTTCCCTGCTTGGACAGGAGCTCAGGAAAAGGCAGAGGCCAAGCTGGCATTTGAACCCAGGATTCTTGGCACCCAGTGTCATGTTATCTCCCCACCCTACCTGCATCAGGCAAATTGACTTTAGCATCAATAAAATGGACATTTAATGGAGTAAAAAGATTTAGGTAGAGTCTCAGGAGGCAAGGGGAGCTACAGGGACACCAGCAAAGGGAGAAGACAGAAGCTGAATTGTCAGACTGACACAGAGGGTCAGGGCAGAATCCATAGCCAGGCTGGCTTTAAACAAGAGCTCCTGATGGGCACAGTCAGGTGTCTGCTGCTGGAGGAGGCAGGATTACCAGGACATTCTACTTATCTCTGATAGTAACAATCCTATCAATAACAGTCACTGATATTTATTGATCACCATATCAGTCAAGAGAGTCTGAGCCTTGCTGCAGCAATAAGTAGCCCAAATCTCAGTGGCTTAACACAACAAAAGTCTGTTTCTTGATCACACAATAGTCACTGCAGATCCCGGCAACTCTCCATCATGTGATCCCCAAGCAGTGGCTCAGCCACACAGCTGACAGGTCCTCCACCACCCACAGCTGCCCCATCTGGGACACTTGACCTTCTTTGTCACTGCTGCAGCAGGAAAGAGAGACTAGAGAATGATGCACTGGCTTTTCACAACCCCAATTCGGAAGGGACATCTGTCACTTTTGCTCAAATTTCACTAGCCTGAACCTGGCACTTGGTCCACTCAACTTGAAGGAGAAGTGGGGCAGGGCGGTAAGTGCTGTCTTCCATGTGGCTGGAAGGGGGACAAGCAGATGTGGCTGGGCAGTAGTAATGTCTACCCCAAGCATTGACTTGATTACACTGATTAAGTACCTTATAGAGGTCATTTCACTGACCCTTTACAACAGCCCTTGTTACATATAAGGAAACTGAGGCACAGAGAGAATGAATAGAAAGAAGCTACCCAAAGCCACACAGCTAGTAATGGAAGATTGATTAATAATTCAAACCCATAATGTCTGGGGGCTTAACCCTTGTTCTACCTCCTCCCAGACTCTCAGAGGCCATTGGTGCAATAGTGCTTCGGAGATGAGCAATCCTTTGTCAGAACGCAGTCCTTCCATAAGCACAAGAAAGATATCCATGTCCTCTTGGCATTAGATAGATGAGGAGAGGGACACTGTGCTTCCCAGTGGCCTGGGACCATCCCCAGACCACTGGGATGAGAAGTCAACAGACTGAAATGTTTCTCACTGAGGAAGGGAGGTAGGTACCACAGGATTGCAAATCTGCCTTGAGTGGCTTCTGATGCCGTGAAAGAGAGTAGGCTCCCCAGAAACTGTGCAGCTTGTCCATGAACTCTTCAATCACAAATGCCAAGTGCAGGGGGTTATAAACAGATCATCACTGTGGTCCATCCACACACTGGGGTCTGAGACGTCCATATCAGGGCAGGGGAAATAATAAGTAACCATCGACTATCCGTGTTCATTGACATGAAAGGTCATGTATTGACGGACAAAAAGCTGAGGTCAATATTTGATTTTGAAGAACAATAAATCTTGATATCCATGGATAGAAACCATCAATGCAGGTGTTGTTGGGCAGAGACAAGAACGCCTTCACGACGGGGTAATCCTGACTCTGTGATCGATTAAGGGCACTTTTGCGTGGAATATTCAGAAGGAGGCCCACGTGTCTTTAGCAGTTTTCTGGTAGCTCTGGGTGGGTGCATGTTTTGAAGAAAGCCCACAAAAAAGAGAAGCATGCACTGTCTTCAGAGGAGTGACAGAATGGTACCATTTCTGCCCCTGTTCACACAGAAGAAAGGGAAATTCCTACCCTGCTCCCTCTCCCCACTCCCTGTTCCTCGAGTCTGCCACTATTTGAGATTTACCTCCACTCTCACTGAGCGGGATGTGGGTGCAATTTCCCGTTATCTGCTTTCCAACTCTCTACTCACCAATCCTTCGATGTCCTGTTCTTCATCTCCCCATGCTGATTTGGATACAATCTCAAATAAAGGCATGCCAGTGGAACCAGAACTGAGGAAAACCCATCCATATCTGCCTTATAGAGGGGCCCAGTCTTGCCACATTCTCCTCCCACCCAGTCTCTGCTCTGGGCCCTGTCCCACTTCATCACCCCACTTCACAGTAGGACAACCCAGGCCACTTGCCATCCCTGCACAATTGGCTATCTCAGGACCTCAGGAGATTGCTTATGCTGTGACCACTGCCAGAAATATCTTCCCCTTCCCTCCCTTCTTCTGCCCTTTCTGCCTGGGGAAATTTCATGAACCCTAGAACTAGCTATTTGACACTGCCTCTTTTGTAAAGCCCTCTCTACCCCTCCTCAGACAGTGTGGCTGCTCCTTCCATCTTCCCCCATACTCCCTCCATTCCTGCTCCAGCACTTTGAACCTGCTTCATCCTTTGAAGCATTTTTGCTTGCATGTCCATTGGTCTTCATTTTCCTGTGATTGAATTTTTGAAGGACAGGGTTGGTCCTTACTTAACTCTGAATCCCCATTGCCTGGATGTGATAAATACTCAGTATGTTTGCAGACTGGATGGCTGGACAGTGGTAAGAACAGATACACCAGGTAAGGCACAGAGCAGAGCCTGGGTAGGAAGAGTGAGGAAGGAAGCAGGGCCTGCAGGGACTGGGAAGGGGAGATCCCTCAAGCAGGAGAAAGGCATCAAGCATAGGAGGCTGCGGCACCGCAGAGCATCATCCTCGCTGGCTCCTCATCCTCGCTGGCAGCTGCCCTAACGGTATTAATCAAGGCCCGAATGTGTGGGAACATCAGTCCGCTGTGTTCTATTCAAGTTCCCTGGAACTAAATTATGTTGTCAGGATTGGACAGAGCAGGAATGGAAAAGACCAGACTGGATGACATGGGGCTGTTAAAAGGAGATGAATGAGCCCAGTGGTTTCCAGTCAATTTTTCAAGGTTTCCCAAGGCAAGTCTGACAAATACCACCTTATAATCCCCAGGCACTCTGCACAGTCCCCTCCACGCTCTCATTTTTTTATTTCTGTCTGTCAGATTAGAAGGACAAGGAATTCTTCTTTCTGCCTCACAAATGGGGAAACAGAGGAACTGGGGTGAGGGGAGCACTTTGATCAGGGTCAAGGGCGGGCAAAGGTCAGGGCATAAATCAGTGACACAATCAGCAGGAGGATGCAGAACTCTGAGTTCAGAGTGCTACACTCTCTCCACTACCCCATCTGCTCAGCTTCCTCTGAAAAATGGAGCCAACCAGACCTGTCTCTCAGTGCTACTGCAAGGTGTCAGGGAGAAAATGCACCTGAAAGCACTTTTAACTGGAACAGGGCTATTCGTTCATCCCTTAAACCAGTGTTTATTGAGTACGTACCACGTACCGAGCCATGTCAGCTCTTCCTAAGAGCTGTCAAAGAGGCTGAGAACTAGAAACAGATACATCCAGATTTAATATCTGCCTTGCCAGTTGGTAGCTGTGTGATATTGGGTGGGATGCAAAACCTCTCTGCATCTCTTCACAAGATGGTTGTCAGGACTGAATTAGTTAAAGACAGGACAGTGCCTAGCACAGTCTCTTATGGGGAGTAAGTTGTAAACAAGAATTTGTTGAATCTGAATGTGTCCTCCCACAAAAGAGCGGGTGACTCTTCCCTCTCTGTAGGAGGAGTGTCCCTGCAAAATAGAGGCGTGCTTCTGGCTTCCAGCTCTGCAGTGCGCTACCACTGAGCACATCTCACAGCCCAGTGGTGAGTGAGCCTCAGCTGTAAACAAAGGACTAATTAAATTAGCATAAATGATTTTATGTAAATTAAAGATCCACATTATGGCTGTTTATTGGTAGCAGCATCAAATCTTGCCACTGCACATGCTTGTTTAAAATTAATGTGCATAAATGCTCCAAATATCATATTATTAATAACGATAATAATCTTGATGAGGATGATAATAATAAACACATTCTCATAACAATGCCTCCAGGCTGGCTCTAAAATCTCAGCAGGGAGTATGCTGAGTGTCACAGTTCCGTGGGGAAACAGCCAGATTACACAGCCTCTTCTCAGCCTCCTAGCCCTCACCATGGGGCCATTTTGGTGTCTTCCACAGGGTCAGATAACTTGCAGCCTCCTCAAATCCTGTCCATTTTTCAAGGTCTTACCCAAGGCGACTTCTTCTATGAATCAGCCCAACTAATCTGAACTTCAGAGGTCTCTCCTTCCTTTCAATTTCAGAAACAACTTTTCCCCATCCCTCTTTCTATCCGTTATCTACTTGGACTCACCTCAGATCTGTAAGGTAAGTAGCAGATATATTTACGATTCCCATTTTATAGATAAGCTAATAAAGATAAGACAGTAGAAGCTACTCAAGGAAATGACAGAGCAGGACTACACTTCCTCTGGTTCATACATATCACTGAAGTGCCTGGCTAAGAGTCTGATTGTAGATAATTGATGAGCCTTTCATAAGGAAGAAGTTGTGAAGGAAGGGATGAATGAATGAAAAGTTTGCAGAGTGAGGTTTTTACAATCCCTCAATATAATAATGACCTTCCCTTTTCACTGCTATTTATCCAAGAGTCTATCCATCAATGAACCTGTAAGTGTTTGTTACTGAAGGAACTGACCACGCATTGATAAACATCCACTAAGTCTAAGCCCAAACATAGGCCCATCCATGCCACTCAAGGGATGGCATACCCAGGCTGTCCCCAGCCCACAGAGCACCTTTGTGAGAATGCTGGAAAGGCATCCCACCCCCAGCATAGGCAGGCTTGGTAACCAAACTAGAGCTCCCTTCACCTTCTTGGCCAGTTGCCAATCCACACAACCACATGTGGTGGCCCTGCATTTATCAAGGACTTCAGAAGGTTAAGAGATTGAGCACCACCTCCCCTCCCCCAAGAGTTCCGTGTCATTCTTTCTCCTCAGGGACTAGGCACTAGGCACTAGGCAGGGACTTCCCACCAAGATGGGTTTGTGTGTGTGTGTGTGTGTGTGTGTGTGTGTTCTAATAGACTGTGAGATTAAGTACCAGACATCAAGTATCAAGAGGTTGTAGGACAAATTCTGGTTTCTGAACAAGACCACCTGGGTTGGAATTCTACACCCATCAGCATCATGGATAGAATTCTAGATAGATAGAATTCCATAAACTTGATGGGGTAAATGATATGTTTCCATTACAAATGGAAGCAACAAACCACAGACATATTGGCAATATCTGAGATTTTTGTCACTGGTAGAAATCACAGGTATTTTCTTATTCCATTAAAGTTGTTGCATATATTTCAAACTATTGAATACAACAGGGGTCAGCAAATGTTTTCTGTAAAGGTCCAGATAGTAAATATTTTAGGCATTGGAGGCCTTGTATTCTCTGTTGCAACTATTCGACTGTGCTGTTGGAGCTCTAAAGCAGCCATAGACAATAAGAAACTGAATGGGCATGGCTGTGTTCTGATAAAACTTTATTTACAAAAACAAGTGGGGATCTAGATCATAGTTTGCTGATCCCTGACATAGCCAAGACGTTACTTTAAAATTACAATAGGTACTAGGATCTTGTTGTTTATTGCCTTAATAAAGAAGTACATAAATTACTATATTGGAATTTTTTAGTATTTTAAAAGCTGTATTTTAATATCATTGGTTGCCATTATGAGCCTACATATTTTGTTTTATGCATTTGAAAAGATTATTTTGAGATGAGGTCCATAGACTTCATCAGTCTACTGGGGGATCCTTGACCCACTGAGAGTGAAGAAGGCTTGTTATTTGATCTCTCTCAGCTTCAGTGTCTTCACTGCAGAGTGGCAAAGCTAATAATAATACCCATGTCAGGAGGTTTTTGCAAGAATGTAATGTAGTTATGAACGTGGAAGTGTTTTATTAACCAGAAAGAACTATAGACATTTAAGATACGAACATTTGCACTTCCCAAGTGGTGCCTACTACAGTCTTCTGTATACAGTAGATACTGAATAAACGTTGCAGTCAAGTTACTTGAGCCAAGAGCCTGGCATCCCACCCTTCAGAAGCCTTCTTGAGCAATACGTGACAGAGAGAGAGAGAGAGAGAGAGAGAGAGAGACAGGAGAATCCTGGCAGCTCTGAGTATTATTTCACAATTGTCTATGCAGAATTCCTAACCATCATGTCTATTTAGAGATTGCACTGGGAAATGAAAAGAGGAAGGGGAGAGATGGCTGTGTTTTGAGCAGAGATTCCTGCTGACATGGCAGGTTTTAAGAGCACAACTTGCACAGTTTGTAAAAGCACATGAACCTTGAAATAGAAATATGGACCTCTTAATTCATCTCTCTGTTATTTGATAAAGTATAAAGTAAATGAATGCAGAACATTTTTCCCTTAATTATACAAGGAGAAATGGGTGGTGGGGCACGAGATGGGGGGAGCAGAGGGTTGAGGGTGCAAGGTCACAGTGAAACAATGTGCTTCCGAAGCAATTATATAGAACAATGGAGGCTGTGTTGGGGCTTCTCTGAGATCTCAGTTGTGGGGAGAGAGGCTAAAGCTATGGGTCACAACCAGACCACCTCCAGTGCCCAGTGGCTTCCCAGTGGGATGCATTTTGAGATGGGCAGTCGGGAAGGGGATCTCTGCCCTCAAGGGGCTCACAGTTCAATTGAGGAAACAAGTCTGAAATGCATAAAACAGACATCATTATTGCCTGTAGTTAAGATGGTGCATTCCAGCCCCACCTCTACCACTGAGTGGGGGACCTGACCTCTCTGGGCCTCATTGTGCAGCCACTGCCAATGTGAACAAATATTTCCAATTCTGCCCTCACAGAGCTGATACCTAGCATCGAGATCGACGATACAAATAAACCCTCCAAACAAATAAGATGTCACATGTGGGGCCTGGCGTCCACACCCTTTGTCTGCTCTCTGTTTGGATCCTTCTGCTATCCATCTCTACTAACCATTGCAGACAGCTAGTTGCTCCAGTGAGAATGGACCCGAGCCACAATCAATGGATGTGGAGGTAGTTCAGGGTCATGGTATCACATTATTCAGTCATTTAAAGTCAGGATAGTTCCTTCCAAGCTGCTAAGAACCCATATTTTATTCAATTCGATTATGATTTGTTAAATTAAAAATTGTTCTGGATAACAAAAGGATAACCTATGTGTTAGAAGATGAGGGTAGGTTATGGGCTGAATTGCATCCTCCCAAATTTATATGTTGATAACCTAATCACTAGTACTTGAGAATGTGACCTTTTTTGGAAATAGGGTCATTTTGTATGTAATGAATTAAGATAGGTCACACTGAGGTAAGGTGGACACAATCCAATATGACCCGTGTCCTTATTAAAAGGGGAAATTTAGATATAGACATGGGCACATGGAGAACTCCACGTGAAGATGAAGACAGAGACTGGGGTGACGTGTCTATAAACCAAGAAAGGCCAAAGACTGCCAACAAACACCAGAAAGTAGCAGGGAAGCCTGGTATAGATATTCCCTCACAGTCTTCAGAAAGAACCAACACGGCCCACACCTTGATCTTGGACACCTAGCCTCCAGAACTGGGAGAGAATCAATTTCTACTGTTTAAGCCACTCAGTTTATAGTATTTTGTTACAGCAGCCTAACGAACTAATCTACGGTTCTACCGTGCATTTTCACCTGGTGCATGACTGGGCACGTTCCTACTCTGGATTCATTTGGAGAGGGAGCACCGGGCAGTGGTTGAGAGCAGGAGCTGGAGGCTGCCTGCCTGGCCTTGAATCCCACCTCTGCCACATACTAGCTGTGTGATCTTGGACAGGCCCTAAACCTTTCTGTACCTCAGTTTCCTCCTCTATAAAAGGAGATGAAGGACTCAGTGGTCTCTAGGTGGCCTCCCAGCTCCAAGCCTCCACAAGTCAAATGTATCAAATGTACCTTTAAAAAATCATTAGAAGAGAGGCCACTTGAGAGATACCAGGGCCATCCTAATGGACCCTAAGAAGAAACAGCCCTGTGGCAGATAATGCAAAATAAAAGGATATGTCAGGCAGAGCCAGAAGATGATTTTGCTGACGTGGCTGATTTCTATCATAGGGAGGATGTTTGTGATCCACTCGAGTTACTGGGCCCTTCATTGACTAGAAAGCCCAGGGCTGCTGAGCACGGCTCCCAGTGTGGTGCCTGTCAGGATGCTGTGGGAAGGAGCAGGGCTGTCATTGTACCATAAAGCCAAGGACTGAGAGTCTCCTGACTGACCACTTGGTAATGAGCGTGACCAACACCTCTAAGCCCAGAGGCCGAGAAAAGGAAGCTGCAATTTGAGCTTTCAGAACATCTTCTTGCCCAGTGAATCTTTGTTATTGAGTATGCAAAATAAATATTTTGTTATTTTAAGTACTCAGAGTCTTTTCTGAAAGCAAGAAGTGGCTTAGATTCCAGGCCCTTCAAGGACCCAGAAGTGTCCCCCCTGCACTGCACTGCTCTCCAGAGAGGGCTCCAGAGGGGTCCGTGCCCCGCGCCGCTCCCCCTGCAGGCTGGACGGCCATGCACAATTAAAGCCTGGGGGGCTTCTTGCCATACTGCTAACTCACAGAGAGGCTTGTTGAGACAGACAGTGCTGTGTTAGGGACATCATGTGTTCTTATTTCTCTGTGGAAAAAAAAAAAAAGATGAGGGGATAAAACAGAAATGAATCCCAACAACAGCGCAATCTGCCCAGCTAAAATGCCAGCTGCTCCTGGCGTGAGGCTGCAGGATCCCTTAGCAGGCAGCTCTCTGTGCCCAGGCTGGACCAGGTGCTGTGTGGGTGGCAGAACGGACAGGGCAGCAAGCAAGACTGCTGGAGAACTCTACAAACTTTCCCCATACGTTCCCACTTGAGCAATGCTCAGGCTGCGGTTTCAGCAAAGAACAGTGGGAGCTGATGGCACCAGGGAGGGCAAATATCCAGTAAAGGACCAGCCAATTCTCAAGTGCTAACTGCGTGGTGCTGAGGCCTTGCTGTCGCGGTGTGGGTTACACATTGATACTGAGCTGTTGGCTACTTGACCAGTACCATGGAGATCATAAACCTACTTTTTGGTGAATAAATGACATATTGAGCACCTATTCTCTGACAGGCACCCTTATTGGAGTTGGAGACTCAACAGCAAGTCAGTAAATAAAACAACCAATAACTCCTGCTCTCCTGGAGTTTGTGTTCAACAGAGCAAGGGTGGAAAGTGACAACGTGGCCTGCAGAGTTTATAGAATTGTGAGGACTCTGCCATAGCTCACAACGTGCCTTGCAATGTCAATGTCCCTCTTCTGGGCTTCAGTTGGCTTGTCTGTAAACTGAGGCAATGAGGCTAGCATTCTCTTGAGAATACACCAGTGGCTTCCCATCCAGGCTTCATTCTTCAACTAGCTTCATGGCTCAGGGCTGGTTACTTAACCTCTCGGTGCCACAGCCCCTTCCTCCGAGTGTTGGGGAAATAAGTGAGTTACTGCAGGTGGATAGCTTCACACAGTGCCCAGCACAGAGCGAACATTTGTCAAGTGTCATTATTATCCACAGAACATGGGACCAGGGGAGTTTCACTCCCCCACTCCACTGTCTCGTCCTCGAGAGGCTGACTTCTCCCCAGAGGGACGGGCTACCATGGGTGCCTCCCCAGGGCACGACATCTCTCTCACTGCCCCGCCCTGCCTAGCCCTCCACACACATCTTCACTCCCTGCAGCAGGAAGTAGTCTGCCTTGGGAACTGCTTCCTAGGAGAGGCATTACGACATGGTGGGTCGCAGCTCGCTCTGGGGTCACCCTAACCAGGTATGAATCCAGGCTCTGCCACCTGATAGCTGTGTGACATCAGGCCAGTTACTTAGCAGCTCTGGAACGCTAATAGCAGTAGCTACCCATCATGGCTGCTGTGAGGACTCAGTGAAAGACTGAGGCAGAGCTCTTAGCACAGTGGCCTGGAGGAAAGGACCAGTAGGTGTCGGCAGTGGGAAGAATAAGCTCCTAAAAAGACCCCCAGCAGAGAAGAGAAGAGGTGTGCTGTCTCCAGACATGACTGAGCTCTCTGTCCTGCTCAGGAAGCAGAGAGGCCACTCCCCAAAGCTCCTGATGAGCACTTTCATTAACAGCCTGAACAAGATATGGAAGGCCAGCTTAGCAAATTTGAGTCTGACATGAATTGGAGAGGAAAGATAAATGAATCAAATGAAAATCACATCCAAAAATCTTTCAGCAAGTAGCAAGTGGTGGCCAACCAGGTGGAACTGGACAGAAGAATCCAAGCCCTGTGCTTGATCCCCGGAATCTGACTGCATACGCCTGACAAGGCACACAGTTAACAACAGCAAAGCTTAAAAGAGATGTGAAGTTTTAACCAAGAGTGAGTTTAGAAAAGTCACCAGTGTGGCATGGCTGCCAAAGGGTTATTGCTAACTTAGGCCACATTAATAAATGTAGAGAGTCTATAGTAATGGAGGTGAGAGGCTTCTACCCTGAAAAATTGGAGCTTTATTTGTATTTTGGAAACCATTTGTCAAGAAAGATACTGATATCCTAGAACATGACCAGAAAACAGACACCAGGGCTCTCAAAATCGTGCTGTTGTAGGATAGGTTCACCAGGAAACGGACTCTAAGATGGAGATTTCTGTATAGGAAGTTTATGAGAGAGGCCTCTCAGGAACAACAGCTATGAAGGAGCGAAGGAAGCAAGTTTGGGGAGAGGGAGAAGTAGAACTGCATTGCAGTTGCAACGAAGGCTTTAACAAACTTATGGGGAGCTCTGGTGCTGACATGACCCTTCAGAGTTGTCCTCAATTGGGGTTGACTTTGTATTCCATATCACCCAACCACTGGATGTGGGCTTTTCCCAGATAGGAGGCATGACCTTGGACACAGTACCTCCTTCTGGCCGAGGGAAGTTCCTGGGGAGGGACTCAGCTGGGAGCCATCAGTAAACAACACTCTTAGCAGCTGGGGGAATTCGTGTTCAGTGCTGGGGGAAGTGCTGGGCAGTACAGCATAGCATCAACTACAGTCCACCCCTTGCAATGCGTGGATCCACCTGTTTTATATAATAAGTTCTTGGAGCAGCTTATTCTGTCTCCAGGATTCTGGTTGTCTCTTTTCCTGGAGAAACTTATAAGAAGAAGGTTAGTGGGACAGACTGCAGACACGGTGGCTGCAGGTGAAACTCATAATCTTCGTCTTCTGCTACCTATTCTAGAGTCGCTTCACTAGCACCTAGCACCTATGCTGGTCCCTGTGGCTCATCTGGTGTCATGACCCAGATCTCCATCCTGAAAGGGTCTGAATCCCTCGTTGCCTACCTTTCTCATGCCTCTCTGTGTCACAGGGACTTGCTTCACAGCTTAGTGTGCTTCTCAATTTACCATCAAAATTGGCAGAAAAAATCCCAAGAGACTCCTCAGTGTATCACATTGGTACTGAACATATTCTTCCCTGCCTTTTTTGTGTAGCAAAATCCCTACTTCCATCTGACATCAAGGCCCCTTAACTCTTCCTGGGTAGTGAGTTTTTCCCTTGCCTACTGGTCTCGTAAGATAAGAAGCCCAAAGTGACTGGGTGACATCATAGCCTAAAGTTTAAGGGGCTCTCCCTGTGTCCCCTGGTGGAACAATTCCCCCTATGGAAACCAGGACTTCTAGACCCACAGAGCCTAGAGTTGTGGAGACAGGAAGCACAGACTCCTCAAGTGGGCCCCCAAGAGTGATGGTACACAGAGACCCTCCTACTTCTACTTCTCATTCCCCACACCCATTCATTCTCTCTACTGGGGATGCAGCACTGTAAAATGGTCTTTGCTTTAAGGCCATCCTGGAGGACGATGTCACATGCTCACAGGCCTCATCTCCAAACTGGCGCCTCAGCTGCGCTTTCAAAAGCTGTTCCCTCACTCTATCAGGTGTCAGCGTCTGGGGAGGGCAGTGTGTGATAGACCCAAAAAATCCTACAGTCTTATGGCCACTTCCATACCTCCTTTTTCTAAAGTGATTCTCTTAAATCATGTGATTCAATGTTATATGGAATCCTGGGTTGGTGGGTCACATACTCCTTAAGCCATCAAACGTGGTGCAGGCTGAGGCCCTGCAGGCAGGAAATGTAAATCTATACGTAGAATTTATGTCACTTCCAATCACAGTGAATCCATTCTCCTTCCAGAGTGAAAAGGTTTCAGTGTAATCAACTCACCATCAAGTGATCAGTAGAACTCCTCGAAGGATGGTACCATGTTGGTGTATCCCTGCTTGTCTGTGTTGCTGACAAGGTAGACATTGGACAATGGCAGTATCTAGGTTACCTTTGATTAGTAGGGAACCCATGCTGTTGGGACCATGTGTAGCCTCTGTCCTCTCCCTCATGGCTTCCTTGTTCACAAGGCCATTTGTCCAGCATGAGGATGACCAGTGACAGAAGCTGGCTGGCATCACGACGGCAACTATCTGAATCATTCTGTCTACTTGGTGCCTCTTCCAGAATGGATGTTCTCTAATGGGTGGTAACAAGTGATACAAAGATCTTCACGACTACTCCATGACCACTCCCATAGTTTTATCCACATTCCTCTTCCCTGGACCTTCCTATCACTTCTCTTCATCTTTGTGCTTCCACGACTGTGGCCAAAAGCTCAGTTATCCATTGCTTCCAGTGAATCCATATATGTTCTACCTCAGGCCATTTCTCTTTCTATGCAGAATTGATGACCAGGTGCACTGCCTGGAGCTGTGCCCACTGGTAGGCTTTCCTCTCTGCTGGTTTTCAGGGCCACCCCGAGTGGGACTGTAGTGTAGCAGCAGTTCATTTCCAGCTTGTACCTACATATCAAGTTGATGCACCCACGAACAGAGCTTGGCATTTTTTCTACTCCATCAGCTAGTCTTAAGAAACCCCACCCATGGAGGCACAAGTGGGAGCTGAGCAACTGTGCTAGGTAACATGGGGGATAGGGTCTCCTTCATGGGCAGCTTACTGGGGTCATCTGGCTCCATTCAAGCCTGATCCCAGATGCACCACTTCCAAGTTACACAATTTTGTGGTTTGGTGGCTCTGTGAACCCAGTTACGCTGAACAGTTTTGGCTTCATGATCACTTGATGTCTCACTGTCAGGGGCTCCATCTGTACCAGTGCCCAGTAACATACTAATAACTGATTTTTTAAAATAGTGTATAATTCTCCACTGCAGATGGCATGGCTTTGTTCCAGAACCCCAGGGGGTCTATGCAGTAATTTCGTTTTGGAGCTCACCATAAACTCCACGTAACTTCTTTTCCCACCACAGATACCTATAATTCCACGGAGTCTGCCCAGTCATGTGGCTCACACAGCCGAGCTGCCAGCACAGCAACCTGGACCTGCCGCAGGGCTCTTTCTCACAAAGGTAAGAGTTTTCTGTGTCACTTGATACTCAGGTTGGAGCAGCTTTCCCAAGTGTGGAGTATACTGCGTCTAGAACCCAAAGGGACGCACTAGGTGTTGTGCTTCCTTCTTAGTGGTGGAAGGTCTGAGATGCAATAATCTGTCCTCTACTTTGGAAGAGATGTCCTAGCATGTCCCCAGAACACTTAACCCATAAAAACCTCACTGATGAAGTGGCTCTCTAAATTTTTGTAGGTTCATCTCCCATCCCTGGAGCACATGTGTCTTACCAAGGCATTCAACATATTTGTCACTTTTTGTTCATCCTGTTTTATTGACATGACATCATCAATTTCACAGACCAATTCAACATTCTACAAATTGTCTAGACAGTTCTAGACATTTGGGACTATATTATGGTAGAGGACAGGAGAGTTCACCACGCCCAGTGAATGACCTTAAGTGCGTAAGATTTTTCCACCCTGACGAGAACGCGAGCAGCTCCCCTCCTGATGAGATCAGTGCATGCACACCTTACACGCAGGTTGTCTTTATGTGCTCTAGCAGAGGCACAGCAGCTGCCGTCAGGGCTACGAGTGGTCAAATTGCGGTAGTCCACTCTCATGCTCCAAGATCTCTCTCAGCTTTTTAGGCTCCAGCTTGTGAATTAAAAGATAAAATGATGGGAATCACTACCCCTGCATTATTTAGGACTTCAAAGGTGGCACTAATCTCTGCCATTTCCCACTTAGAATGCAACATTGTTTTTCACTTACCATCTTAACTGGGGGTGGGGGTGGAAGAGTTTCAGAGGCTTCCACGTGGCCTTTCCCACCAGGATACTGGGTACTCCACTCCAAGGAACCGATGCAGGGGTCTGCCAATTACCTGGGATGTCCACTAGAATTATACAATCAGGGACTGGGGAAATGTCCCCAGGGTGGTTCAGTGGCTGCTGTGGACCCATGTGAGTCAGATGTGTGCTGAGTGTGTATTTATAACCTGACCCCATAAGCACCCACTCTAATGGTGGCCATGATGACTTTGGGTCCCTCTTTATCAAAGTCAACTCTGGTATTTGCCATTCCTCTATATGTAAACCCCAAAAGGAATGGCGTAGTCATCACTGAACCAGGTCTCCGTGGTGACGCAGGGTCATTCCCTATGGGGACCTCATCTCTCCTTCAGTCAGTGGGTTCTGGATCTGAAAATCGGCTCAGATCCAGAAAGTGGACAAGGAATCATAGAGTTTTTTGCTTTTGTTTTTGTTTTTGTTTAAACAGGACAGCTGCTTTTAGCCTCCTGATCATCATCTTTGAATTCTTTCGATTTTGTAGATTGAGCAATACCGCTGTTAGCTACCCCTACCCCTAGAGTAGGGTGACCAACTCATCCCAGTTTAGGCGGGATTTTCTTGGCTTTAGCACTGAAAGTCCTGTTCCCGGGGATCCTCTCAGTCCTGAATAAATCAGCACAGTTGGTCACTCTACCCTGGGGACCTTGTATTCTCCAGCACGCATAAATCTCTGGGTCAGGCCCACTTGGCTTCCACTCTGACCTTACTGCTCCTTGCAGTCATTGTGCCCATCTTACTGCCAAAAGATAAGCACCACTGCCTGGCCTCTGTTCTTTCCTAGGATCCTGATGGTTAGCAAGGACGTAACGGCGTCTCCTACAGCCATACCTGGTCTACAGATGACATCCCACTGAGCTCCTCCCTGATGCTGGTATCTCCTCACTAGCACATCCCTCATTGCTTCGGTAAATGCCTGTTGTCCAGGCCCTTCTGTGGAACAGAGCCAGTGGGTAGGTTTTCCAGCCTTATATAGAATATCCTCTCTAATATACTCACTCCTCTGAGTTTTTTGATTCTTTCCCCTGCCAACTGCCATGGTAATTCTGGCATTTCTCCTTTATAAAGTGTGGGCCATATCCTCTTCCAAGCTTCCAAGAGCCACCCAAGCAGCATGTTAGCATCGTCTCCCAGGGTCCCTGTCAGGGTGTGAAATCCTACATCAAGGGAGAGGCTCCCAGACTGATAAACTTGCTCATCCAGCTTTATATTCCATCCCCCAATTCAGCACCCTCAGTTAGCCATGTGTACCCTTGGACCCTGCCAGTACAAGTGGTGGGTCCTGCTCCTCCTTTGGCACTGACTTCTTTCCCTTCCCTACAAGGTGCCCAACTTCCCCAGCTGATTTATGTAGTGACTTGGCCCCAGTTACTACTCTAGTGTCCCGGGGGACAATGGTCCTGATGGACAGATGTAGTATTGTAAGGCAGAGGCTTCTGTATCATCTTCAAGCAAGGGCGGAGAGCTAGATTTTAATGGCAAGGACAAGCCACTTCAGCAGGCCAAGGGCCCAGTGGGTCTGGGGCTTCAAAGGTCTCAAGTTCATTGACCCAGATATCCTCATCTCTCTGCCCCACGCCTTCCCAACCAGGGCCATGTCCTTGGCATAGCTGACTTACCCAGGGTGAGAATTCAGAATCTGGTCTTCTCTGAGCTTCCTCCTTATAACTAAGTCTGGACCCTGAACCTCAGCATTCTCTTCTCTCCAGCTGCTGGAGAAGTGAATCTCTTTATACGTAGCCAAGGAAGCCCACTGATTTTCACATATTGCCTTAAATTGGTAATTAATCACCTGCAGCCTTTTATTGTTTTTCTTCCAATCCATCGACTGCACTCAGCAAGAGCCATACAATTCCATTGTCCTGACAATTACTAATTTCCCCAGTCCTCTCAACCTCCTGAAATATGCAACCTGCCCTGTATTCGTTTCCACCAGGATCCCATCCCAGTTTCTTCAGCAGGAAAAAGCTGTAATAATTGCACTGTCATCACCACCATGGACCACATCCACCACCTACATTCACCTACACCCACCTACCAGTGTCCACATCCACCACCAGTGATGGGGTCTTTGCTGCCCACTAGCCAGCAGGGGATCCAGATCCACAATCCTATTTGGAGTTCATTTCCTCACTCCTAGTTCCAGTCATCTTTAACTGGGTTCCCTGAGACTCTGCCATTACACTTTACACGCAGAAACTTTATTTGATCCTCGGATCAGTTCCTATGGGGACTGATAAATGCAGGGTTGGGCAGACGAGGAGACTGAACTCACTACAATGTGGTTGCAACAGAGCCTCAGCCCATCCCTTGGGGCTTCTAGAGCTAGAATAACTTTCCAGAGGTGCATCTACCAGTCATCGGCTATGGCTGTCCCCGGGGAGGGGAAGACCTTGGGTGAGCAAAATCCTTCTGCCCAGAACAATTCCTGAGGAGAGACTTGAGCTCTGGTGAAAGAGCTCCTTGGTTCTGAGGGCAGTCTGGGCGGCGCACTGCTGCACCCGCTACACAAGCCAGGTGAGGGAAAGCTAAAGGAGCAAAGGCCTGGAAAGGGAAGTTTCCAGGGGAGCCCTGCATGCTCAGCACACTGTCCTGTGCTCCAGGAAGCAGACTGGCTCTGTGGGACCTCCTGGGCCTGCCCAGCAACGGTGGGGAATAATTGTAATTGGACAAATTTCACCTCAATCAAGGGAAGACTTTTGAGCAGGTCTGACTCTTAGAAGACAGATTGAGGCAGGTACCGAGTGCCCTGTCTCTAAGGTATACAAGCAGAGACTATTCCACCAACTGTTGAAGCTCTTGTTAAAGAGATTTAAGCATTGGAGTGAGACAAAATTCAACAATTTTTATAAACACTTCATTCCAATCTTGATCTTTGGAGACTCAGGAATAATTTCTTCCTGAACTGCACGGCAGATAAACTTGGCATGGCTTTCTCTTAAGCATCCACAGCCATGCCTTTATTCTGGGTCCTACTTTGTTTTAGGGTTCTGAGTGAGATGCTGAATGGGTCTGAAGAGGGAGATGACAGGGTGGGTGGACTTAGTGCCTGAGCAGCGAGCTGTGGAGTCCATGGTGACCCGGGCTGTCCTCCAGAAGGAACCCTATGCGTTCGCCACGCAAACCTCCCAGCTGTCACTGTGTGCCCCTCCAGCTGGAACTTGCATCCGCCAGTTCTGTGCCCAAACGGGTGTGCATCCCTCTGTGTGTACACAGACACGCACACGAGCTCTTCTCAATACAAATATATATCTAAGATTTACTGTTCTGGAAAACCTAGTGAATAATGTAAATGATGAAAGCCTGCGTCTGGCAGAAAATATTGTTCAGGCTGCCTCATTGAAATGCAGCCTCTCATGCACACTTGGTAATACACACGCTGTATGAATTATGGATTCCGGGCTTTATCTCTTACACGACACATGAATGTTTGATAAAGATTGTTTCCAATATTATATTTTGTCAAAACGCTCATCTAAAATTCAGTCAAAAATGCTTTCTGGTGATTACACACCGACTCCACAGGGAGCAGAGAAGGGGAGGTAGAAAGTGCCACTTGGTGGGGTCATTCTTTGTGTGTGTGTGCATGTGTTTGCGGGGCTTTTTTACCCTGGGTGTTTTGCTAAAGAGGAGAGAGAGACTGACAGTGTTCGTGCTGACTTTCTTCATTCCTCCTGCATGTCCTCACCCCAGAAGCAGCTACAATAAGCTCTACCCTTCGCCTGGCAGACACTTGGTAGTTCATTCGTTCTTCAGACAGTTTTCAACTCGGTGCTCGCTCATTGGCCACGTGGCCTGAGTCTGGTCCCCCTACCAACGCATGCTCCCCAGAGCTTCCAGCTGATCTTTTCCAGCACACATTCCTGAAGCCCACTCCTCAGCCCCCGTCTGCCACCTGCCTTCAGTGGCTCTTCATCTCTCCCAGCAGAGATGGCAGATCCCTAGCACACAGACTGTTAGCTCCACTCCTGCAGCCAGAGCAGGCATCCCTAGCAATCTCGTTACTCTTTTCCCTGACTCCGCCTCAGAATCCTTCTTAACACATGCTCCAGGCAACCGCTATCAATCAGATGACAATGACATACAAAAGAAAACCCGTTTATACTAAAAGGTAAAGCTCAACCTCTGGAGCCTGGCACTCTAGGTCCCTGACCTCACCACAGCCTCCCTTCCCATCTCATCTCCAGCCATTCCCTTTCCACCCTCTCCAGGTTCTCCAGTCCCCATGCCATGCCTTTGCTCCTGCATTTCCATCTTCCCAGAGTGTTCTTCATCCCTTATCTCCTTGGCAAATTCCTACTCATACATTAAGACCTCTGTAAAGCCTTCCTGCCCCACCAGGTCTGGATGCTTAGTCCTCTGTGATTTCAGGGGATTCTCTCTCTATCTCTCTCCATATATTGCAGAGCACCAAACCACCAGGGAAGGTCACTAATGGGGTGACTGAGAATAAGGATGCACCAGTAGTGTCTCAGTAGGTGCATGTTGAGTCACTGTGCAAGGAAATTGAGGTTCCATGCTCACAAATGGCCCTGGCCTTCATGGAGCTCTAGCATAGAACATGGACATTCATAACACAGATACGGGAAAGCTTTCCCCTTTACCTCCCCCAGTATCGAGGAAAATCGCTATATATTTGGTGGCTATGGTTTTCAGAAAAAAGAGGGCAGGCCACCATCAGTGGAGGTGGCCACAATGAACCTCATCACCTTCCCTGAAGGGTTCCTTTTCTCTGTGAGGGTCAGCACCCCCAGCCCCCGCTCCACGGACATCCTTGATGATTCCCTCACCCTCTGCACTCTCTCCCCACCAGGAACAGGAAGTCTACATTGCAGACACCTTTTGAATCCATCCACTTCTCCCCATCCCTGCAGCCCCGCCATGCTGCAGACCACCAACATCTGTCTTCAAGAAGACTCAACAGCTTCTCGTGGTCTCCCTGCCTTCTTCACACCTCCTCCAACCCATTCTGCATCCATAGACAGCATGCTCTTTCTAAACCCACATCTGATCATCTCACTCCATGCAAAGAACCCTTTGATGTTCCTCCATTTCTCTGAGGATGAAGACTGTACTTCTGAGGCTTGAAGGGAAGGAGCAGTATTTATAGTACTGAGCAATCAGAAAGGCCTGGGCATTCGCCCATCGGAAGAGATGCAGGGAAACAACCACGAAGGCCAAGCATTGAGGATTAGCTGAAGATCAGCCAGAGTGCAAGGCCGGGACCAGGTGCTGTCTTGAACTACTTTCTATAGCCACAACTGCCTCTCCCCTAACCTTACACTCTGCCCACTCACTCTCTCACTTCAATGCGTTTGCTTTGCTATCAGCTTTTCTGTTGTCCCCTCACCACCCAGCAGAGATATGGGCACAAAATAGGTGTTTTAAAAATATGTATTAGATTTAAAAGAAAGCCAGCGAATGCAGCAGCCCCAGGGGTCCATCAGGAGAGCAGCCGCAGCCACAGCAGTAAGGCTCCCTGCATATCAGCCAGGCATGAGAGCTAGATCTGACAAACGCAGCGTCGGAAACACAGCCGCATGTGAGGAGGGTGCTGACAGTTCCTAAGCCAAGTGCTGAACAAATGCTGTTCCACAGCCATTGAATATTTCAGTATAACTCTGCTGTAAGAATTACAGCTCCGGATTTCAGCTGTTCCCAGGAGGGCTGGGAGCAGAGAGTATGCCAGCAGGAAAATCCCTGTGAGAATCCACAGATATGTTTGTTGCAGAGTTTGTGTGTATCTAGAGCCTTCTCATCTTTCTCCCACAAATGCTGGCAGGCACCGTGCTGGGAACTGGGGGACAAAGATGAAGACAGGCCTCAGCTTTTGAAGCTGTCACATTCTAGTGGGAAAATCAGACTAGCAAGCAGGCATGCTGAGGGGTCAAGAGAGGTTGGCCAGGCTGGGATAAGAACCCACAGATGGAAGACCCAACCAAGAGGAAGCTTATCGGGGAAGCTTCTGGGAGAAGGGGCATCATGGCTAAGTCCTCAAGGATGAATAAGAGTTTGCAAAGTGGCGTTGAGGGAAAGGACTGGGAGGCATTTCAGGCATCAGGAGAAGTATCTCCAAAGGAGAAGTCTCCAAAGGTCTGGAGACAAGAGAGCACTGGGGTATTGAGAACTCTGCAGGGAGTTCAACAAGCCCAAAGCCAAGGGCCAGAAGATAGGCTCTAGATGTTGAGATCAGAAGTCTGGACATTGCCCTGAGGTTTCAAGAGGGCAATGTGCAGACAGATCACAGAGGGATTCAAAGCCAGAACCGGACCTTGAACCTATGTGTCTGCACCTGTTTCTTGTCTTGTCTCCAAGACGGCAGCTCAGCTCCTCCCTTCCCTGCGTATACATGGTGTTTCCCTAAAGAAAGGAGGAATTTCTGTACCTATTGAATCTAGGTGGCCTGTGGCTTCTCTGACCAATGGAATTAAGTGGAAGTGAAGCCCTGCCAGATCTAGGCCTAATCTTTCAGAGAACTGGAAGTTTCCACTTCTCTTTCTTGGTATACATGCTTGGAGGGAAGCTAACCACCATGTAAGAAGTCTGACTACTCTGAGACTGCCATGGTGTGAGGAAGCCCAAGCTAGCCACACACAGAGGCCTTGTGGGAAGAGTACCAAACATAAGTGAAAGAGCCATCTTGGACATTCCAGCCCCAGCAAATCTCACAGAGGCCCTAGACAGTGGGCTCAGTTTGTCACAGGCATCTCCAGCTGGAGCCCCAGACATGGAAAAGAGACAAGGCATTCCTACTCTGCCCTGGCAGAATTCCTGAGCCAAAGTATTAAGAGAATAATAAAAAAGATGTGGCTTTATGCTCTCAGTTTCAGGGAGGTTTGTTATCTGCAGTAGATAAGTGAATTACCAACCCGGTTATAACAGTAGGAATACATTCATCTGCAAGTAATGAAAAACCCATCTGGAGTGGCATGAACAAACAGAAGGCATTTTCTTGCACAGCAAAACCAGAGGAAGGTGGCTACTCAAAAGTTCTATGAAATCAAAGCCAGCATCTTTACAATTCTCTTGGTCTTTCCTCAAGGTGACAAGATAGCTGCTTCAGCACCAGATATCATGTACTATTTCCAAGCAGAAAAAAGGAAGAGGGGGAAAGGGCTAAAATTAGCCATATTAGCTCCTTTTTGTTGAGACAGCCAAGGTTTTCCCAGAAGCATCACCAGCTGACTTCAGCTTAGGTCCCTTTGGACTTAGGTCATATGGACACCCACAGCAGCAAAAGAGGCAGAGAGAGTGGGTAATGGGATTATCATGAGGGGCTTAGGCCAACTATGATCCATTTACACAGCCACCTCAAACAAAACTGGGGTTCCATTAAGCTAAAGAAAAGGTGAACAAATATTGGATAGGCAGGCAGCCAAGTTTGTGATATAGGGAACTCTTCTTCTTTAACTGCCTTTTGAGGTTTAATTGGCGTACAATAAACTGTATGCCATATTCAAAGTGTATGATTTGACAAGCTTTGACGTTTGTTTCACCCATGAGACCATCACCACAACCAAGATAGCAAACATATCCATTACCCCAAAGGTTCCCTGAGCCTCTTTTAATTCCTCCCTCCTGCTCCCACCCTGTGCCCAGGAGCCCAGTGATGTGCTCTCTGTCACTGAGGTCAGCTGACATCTCCTACAGTCTGTGCACACAAATCACACGGCAGGCACTTTTTTGTCTGGCTTCTTTTGCTTAGCTTAATTGTTTGGAGATTCACCCATGTTTTTGTTAGCATAAATTTTTTCATTCCTTTCTACTGATGAGTAGTATTCGTTGCATAGATTTGCCACAACTTGTTTTCCATCCACCAGTTGATGGACATTTGAATTTTTGTCCAAATAAAGTGGCTCTGAACATTTGTATACAAGTCTCTGCATGGATACACACTTCCTTTTTTTTTTTCCAGTAAATACTTAGACGTGAACTAGGTGGATCGTGTGATAGATGTATGTTTAATTTTTTTAAACTGCCACACTGTTTTCCAAAGACATTCACATTTTACGTTCCCACAGCGGATCCCACAGTGCATAAGAGCTCTAGTTTCTCCACATCTTTACCAACACGATGTGGCTGTGACTCCCCAGCTTCTCAATCCCCATGAGGGGACCAGTCCAGGGCACCTTAAGGGAATCCTCTGCCGCTGGGTGAGGTGAAAGAAAACACTGAAGAAAGGAAAAGGAAAAGAATGAATTTTAAAAAATTAAGCTCCATGTGCAAGACCCTTTCTCATGCATTGTTTCATTTAATCCCAGCAACGACATGTGATGGTTACGCTTTTGTCCCCACCTTACCAACGAGGAGAAGGCTCTGAGAGGCCTGCTATCGTGCTGCCAGGGCTGAACCACTCCAAAGCCCTCAGCTTTTCTCCTTTTTTTTCTGTAGCTTGGACCCACTCTATGTCCAGAGATGACTTCCTTCTGGAAAGCAGAGGGGACGTGGCCTTCAGAATACAGCAATGGCAGGAGAACTGGAGTTGGGATCTTTCCCAAAACAGGCAGCAAAATCAGATCAGGAGTGGAGGTCAGGAACAAGTTCTCAAAGGGAATAAGTCTTAAGCTAATTTTTCAAGAAGCAAGGAGGAAAGGAGAGAAAGCAATTCCAATGAGTAGAAAGCATGCAGCAAATGCCCAAAGACATGGAACATGGTAACATGTTCAAGGAAACTCAAGTAATTTGGTGACCAGACAAAGGTGCACACAGGCAGACTAAGAGGCTGGCAAGATCCAGGGCATGAGGGTCAGGTAAAAGCCAGAACAGTTGACCTTGATCCTAAAAGCCACAGGAAGCCATTGAAGATATTAAGCAGAGGAATGAAATGACAGGCCTGTGATTTAAAACATCCTCTGGAGGAGAAATATTGGAAGGGACTATCCTAGAGCAGGCAGACCGTGAAGGGGGTTATTTCAAGGGGAGAGTGACAAAGTCCAGAACTAAGTTGCCTGTGGAGTACCCAAGAGGACACATCTAGAAAAAAAGAATGGAATTCTGATCTGAACTGCAGATAGAGTGTGGGGGCATCCTCAGCATAGAAGTGGTCATTTAAGCCATGTGTATGGATGACATCACCAACAAGCTTCTATAGAATTGACGCGAATTGGGTAAACAGAAGAAGAGATGTCTGCAAAGGATTCTGGGAAGAAGTGGCCAAAGAAATAAAAGGCAACGCTGGGGAGGTGTCAGGGACACAGAGGGCAGAGTGAGTTTCAGGAAGGAAAGAATGATCAACATAAGCCAATGTCACAGGGAGTCAGGAAAGGTAAGCACAGACAAGTGCCCGTTGCTTTGGCACTGAGGAAGATCATAGATGGCCTCAATTGGAGCAGTCTGAGTGGCGTTGTGAAGATGAAAGCCAGGTATAGTCACTGAGGAGTAATTCAGTGATATGCATAGCAGGAAAGCATCTCTAGGAAGCCTTTGAAAAGAAAGATACTAGTCATTTGCTAGAGGGGGACCTGGGGCAGGGAGACTTCAAGACAGAAGAAACGGAGAATGTTTATAAACTGTTAGGAAAGATGCAAAAGAGAGAAAGGATTTGAAAAAACCAGGAAATAAAGATGTAGCTTGGAGCAGGTTTCTGGAGAAGGAAGAAGGGCAAGACCCAAAGCAGAGGTGGTGGGATCAGCTGTTAGAAGAAGGGTGAATGGGAGGGAAAAAGCAGAGAGTGCATTTTGATAGAAGTACATCTGTATGGGGTGGGGCAAAAATTTAAGAAATAAAATAGATAAACCATTAGCCAAACTAATCAAGAAAAATAGCACAAATACACTATACACGTAATTAGAAAAGAGAATGGTGAAATAACCACATTAGAGGAAATTGAAAGAATTATAATAGATAACTCAGTTCAATGCTTTGAAAATAAATTTGAACACATGGACAAAATTGGTGCTTTTCTAGGAAAAGAAATGATGAAAACTAACCTCAGAAAAGATAGGAAATCTAAACAGTCTAATTACCAGAAGAAGTGGAGAATGTTGTCAAAGAGCCACTATCCATTCACGCCTAGACAGCTGCACAGGTAAAGTCTATCAACATCTCCAGAAGCAGACAAGGCAATGCCATTTAAACTGTTCCTGCACATCCTGGGGTCGGGGGGAGAGAGGGACAGAGCAGGGCTTTAAAACAAATCTGAGAATCCAGTGTAATGGTGAAAACAAAATCCAAAAATGATAGGAGGAAAAAACGCTGTGGTCCTCTCTTTAATACAATATAAACGCAAAATCCTAAGTAAAATATTAGCAAGTAGAACACATATGTATTTTAAATGGATAATATCCTACCAGCACGTGGAGTTTATTCCAGTAATACAAGGTTGGTTCTCTATGAAGAAATCAATTAATATAATTCATAGTATCAAAATATCAATAAGAAACCATATTATTCTCCATATACACTCAGAAGGCAGTCAGTAAAAATTCAGCTGTGATTCTTCATTAAAACCCAATAAAATAGGACATATGGAACTTCCCTAATATGAATTGAGATATGCATCTCATAACTCGAGCTAAAGCTCTGAACCATTTCTGATGGCAGACCACTAGAATCCTTCCCATTAGAATCAGGAATGAGCAAAGAATGCCACTGCTGTAATTTGCATCATTGTGCAAGTCTTCATGCTTCCCTGTATCCATGTCATTTTCTTTGCGATTTGCAGTTTCTCCTAAAGACAGGGTACCTTTCCCACCCTACTGATGTTGAGCTCGGCCCTGTGACTTGTTTTGGCTGGTGGAAGTGGGCAGAAATGACAGAGTGCCCATTTGAGCACTGATTTAAGAAGCATCATGTGTTTCTACTCACCACTCTTGCTGTTCCATCATCACCGTAGAAGAGGATGCCATAGTTTGCTAGCGGGTCAGAGAGGATGAGAGACACGTGGGTCAGATCTGGATCCAACCTTCAGCCTGGAGCCAAGCCTAGGCTGGATCAGCCCACCTCAGTCAACCTGCAGCCGTGCAAACAAGGATAAAGGATTGTTTTCAGCCACTGAACTTTGAGTGGTTTGTTATGAGCACTATTATGACAATGCACCACTGTCTGATACACTCACTATCATGACTATTAGGACACATTATTTTTGAGCTTCTAGCCTAAATAAGAGAAAGAATTAGGAGGCATTGAAAGGAGGGTGCAAAATTGTTGTCATTTATTGGTCATCTGATTGCACACTTTTAAAACAAGGAGAAAACCCCAGTTTTTTAAAAAGCTGTTAAAAACACTAAAAGACTTTAGTAAGAATTAAGATTTACAAAAATCAATAGCTTTCCTATATAAAATAATCAATTAGAAAATAAAATGAAGAAAAGATTCCATTTACAGTAACAATAAAAAGATGAAATACTTGGGGGCCGGCCTGGCGGTGCAGCGGTTCAGTGCGCACGTTCCACTTCAACGGCCCGGGGTTCGCCGGTTTGGATCCCGGATGCGGACATTGTACCGCGTGGCAAGCCATGCTGTGGTAGGCATCCCACATATAAAGTAGAGGAAGATGGACACAGACGTTATCTCAAGGCCAGTCTTCCTCAGCAAAAAGAGGAGGATTGGCAGATGTTTGCTCAGGGCTAATCTTCCTCAGGAAAAAAAAAAAAAAGATAAAAATACCTGGAAATATGCTTAACACAAAATGTGCCTAATCTATAGACAAAAATTTCAAACTCTACTGAAGGACATAAAATCAGACTTTAATACATGAAAATACGCTGTTCTTGGATTGGAAGAGTCATGTTGTAAAGACTCCAATTCTCTCTAATCTATATTATTGCGATCCAAAAATACCAACAGCCAGCACACAGGCATGTGACCTAGCCTCTACCAACCAGATATCCCCACATGAGACTTGGATTAGGAGCTGGTAACAGGGGGAGGTGGCAGAGACACCAGTCTTGGGTGGGGGGTTCATGGTAGAGCTCCTGACAACCCCTCCCCAGTGCTATCCTGGCAGCTTCTTATTTGTTCTCAGTGGCGGCAGCAGCAGCAGTTTCTTCCCCAGAACAGCCTTCCAGGGAGGCAAGCGCGGGCTTCCTGGCTGCCTGGCCACCACGGCTGATTTTCTGGTGCCCCTGGGGATACTGTGAACCACCCAATAGTCTTTAATCAATTCCTTTTCTGCTCCCATTGGCGGAGTACTTTTCCTCGTTTGCAGCCTCAAATCCTGACTGATACAGAGACTAAATGAGTAGAATATAATGTCCAGAAATAGATCATCTACGTCTGGAGGAAATATCAATGATTGTTAGCCTTTACTGAGTACCTACTCTGCCGGGCTCTGTTCTACACACTTGTAATGATCTCATTAGCCCTTACAACAACCCTAAGTTATTCTTCTCATCATTATTATTACGTCTCTGGTAACCAAGGTACAGAGAAGTTTCGACAACTCATATATAATAAAGCTGACATTTTAGTTCATTTAGGAGAAAGAAGTATCACTCAATAAATAATTTGAGACTAGTTGGCCATCTGGAAAAATAATGTGGGTCTCTACCTTACTCCTTACACCAAAATTAATTCCACATCAATCAAATTGGAAAGAAAAAAGTTAGACAATAAAAGAACTAAAAGAAAATATAGGAGAATGTTTTTAAATGTTGGAGTAGAGAAGCTTTTCTAAGACAGACACAAAATTCAGAAGCCATTAAGATATTGATAATGTTGGTCATATTAACATGAAACAATTCTTCCTGGTAAGGGAGGGGAGTGGAGACAAATCCGGATGACAATGATTGTAATCCAGATGACAAAGGCTAATAGATATGAAGAGATCTTGTAAATCAATAAGAAAAACAACAAGCCAATGCAGAGAAAGAGCAAGGGCGTTAACTAACATTTCACAGAAAAGAAATATGTAAATGACTTATAATCCTTCATACTTTTGAATATGGAAAGTAAAACAACAGTGTGGTCTAATGTTTCATCCAGCAGACTGATCAAGACTGAAAAGCTTGGCGATGTGTGTTGTTGAGGAGGACATGAGGAAATAGGCGTGCCTCACTGCTATGAAGTAATTGCTAGGCAAGGAAAATTTTCCAATAAATATTTAAAAATTCACATACCTTTGGGACTTCCAATTCCACTTGTAGAAATTTATCCTGTAGACACACTTGTGTATGGACATAAATGTATATGGACATAAAGTTTGTGGTAGCATTGTAAAAGCAAAAGCTGGAAATAACCTCAATGTCTATCGCTAGAGAACTTGGTTAAACAGCTATTGATATGCAGCAATGGGAAGAAAGGAGGTGAGGCATTGTCTTTAAGGTAAAATCATTTTTTAAAAATCAAGGTGGACATCACTGTATCAGCTGTCCGGTAGAACGTTCTGTGATGATAGAAATGCTCTGGGCCTGCACTGTCCAGTACAGTGCTACCAGCCACATGTGGCTAGAGATGCTTAACATGTGGCTAGTGTGACTGAGGAACTGAATTTTTTATTTCAATGTTAATTAATATTAATATCAATCTAAATTTAAATAATCGTGTATGGCTGTGGTGTTGGATAAGGCAGGCTAGAAGATGCTCACATTTGTGCATATGAACAAGTAACATTCCTGAAAAACAGATAGAAGCTGGTGACAGCCCTTGCCCCGGCCAAGGAGAACAGGGTGTCAGACGTCTCTGAGGAGAAGGAGAGTTCTTTGTCCATTTAATATTTGAACTGTTTACTGTGTGTGTAATGAAATAGTCAATATTAAGCTAATTAATGAAAGTTCAAAAAGGAAAGCTGAGTAAGATCTTGAGTGAACCTTGGAGTTTTTTCCATGAAATAGAAGTCAGAGCTGTCGGTGAGCGTGCAGGGAGGCCTCCTGGGCCATCCAGCTCCTGTTGGAGTCAGAGGGTGAGGGGATGGGGAGGGCCTGACTGACCACAAATGAAGGATCCTGAGCTCTGGGAGCATCCTACTGCAGTGGGAGGCAGGCATTCACGAGGGTTGGAGCCACATAGTTGAGCGAGTTTTGACAGCAGCCCAAGTGTAGAAACAAAGTCAAACAATTAGATTATTCCCAGAAGACATGTAAATAGAAGAATTGAAGAGGAAGAGGTGGATCAGATTTGGAGAGGTGAAAAAGGCAGAATCTGACAGCCAATCTGATGTGGGGACTGAGTGGCAGAAACAAGCTTAGCATAGCTCTCAACTCTTGGCTTGTAGGACTGAATAGAAATTGGGGCCACTGAGGAAGTAAGGTTTATGGGAGGAGCAAGTTTGGGAGGAGAAGATCATAAGTTCAGTGTTGGCCATGTTGATCCAGGTGGAAATTTCGAGGAACCTCCAGATACTTAGGTCTGAAGCTCAGCAGGGAGAAGTAGGCTAGAGAGATCCGTTTGGGAGACAGTCAGAGCCGGGTGGTGAGTGAAGCCAAGAGAACTGTCAGTCGGACTCACCCAGAGAGGAGATGTGGCCAGGGACAGAGCCCGGGAGAGCACTAGTGCTAAAGCAGAGGGCTGGAGAAGAGGAGGCAGCCAGGGACACCAAGAATGAGTGTGCAAGGAGCGAGGGAGGCAGGAGGGAGAAGGGCCAGGGAGGAGGCAGTGTCAAGAAATGGAAATGGTCTACAAGGTCAGATGCCACGGAGAGGTCAGGTAAGACGGACACTGAAAAGCCCATTGCACTGGGCAATGAGGAGGTCATTCAGTGACCTCAGCAAGAGCAATTGGAGGGAAGGGGAGAGGGAACACGTGATCTCAGCAGGCTGAAGGCTTAATGGGAGATGAGAGAGTGGAGATCAGGAGGAGATGCTCTTGTTCCGTCTGGATACTTGGCTGCAAAAGGAAGGAGCAGGATCTAAGGGCAGGCTGGGTGGGGACAGTTATTTTTATCTGCGTTTTTTATCTTTAAGATGAGAGAGACAGGGCAGGACTATAGACAGTGCTGAAGAGTCCCCAAAGAAACCAGACGTAATTAATAAGGGTAGGTCCCCGAGGAGCCAGGGAAAGGTGGGCTCTGTGACAGTGGAGGGGCGGGGAGTTGCTAAGACCTGATCCAGGAGCCTTCTGAGAAGTAAGGCAAGGGGCTCAGACACAGAAACAAGAGGGTAGCATGGGAGGCTGGAAGCTGAGCAAGTATTTTTGCTTGATGGCCTCAGTTTTCTCAGTGACGTGGGAGATGTGATCGCTGGGATGGGGAGGGCAAAGGGTAGTCTTAAGTAGAGTAAGGTGGAGTTGATTGGAGTGAAGATGGCTGGCTCTGCTGAGGTTTCATGGAGACTGGGGCCATGAGCATAGAGGGCTCCAGGTGTTCAGGAGAAACTCTGACCTTCCCAGCAGTTCACAGCAGCCTAAAGACCACTGAGGACACTGAGTCATGCCTGGGAGGATGAGCCCACCTACAGGGGAAGGAGCAGGGGGAAGTATCTGCTGATGGTGTGGGTCTAGAGTCCACTCACTGCTGTGCAACTTTGAGCAAGTTCCTCTACCTCTCTGAACCCCATCAGCGTCCTGGTATACCGCTTAATTCTCATGACAGCGCTGTAAAGGAAGCCTGACCATGGTCTCCATTTACAGCCAAGGAAGCTGAGATCTTCTCTGTGGCACAGAGAAGGTATGTCGCCAGCAAAACCCAAAGGCAGGCCACGCACCATCCCGTGGAGCTCCTGGTGGCAACACTGTCCCTAACCAACCTGGAGAAGTTGCCACCATTCTTCCTTACAACCTTACCAGGCCTTCTCATGGCTCAGACACTCCTCAGCCTCAAGCAAGAGGATGACGAGACACCAGCCATTATCCTGAACCAGCAGCACTTGCTCTTGTCACCCTCTTCTCACCCTTCCCAACTCCTGGGTGTCCCTGGAAAGCTTCCTGGGCACAGAGATCACGTCTTGTATGTATTTGTCTCCTCTAGAAAGTATATCATAGGGTTTGCTAATTAACATAAAGAGAAAAGAAGGGATGGAAGAAAGGAGGGAAAGAACTTTCACTCAACATTCAGACCAGCCTCCCCAAGCTGGCATACACTGATGGAATTTTTATTTATGATCGTAATGCCACTGAGCAGCTATGTGACCTTCTGGAGGTGTATGACCCTCCTGGGGTCCCAACGTCTCTGTTTATAAGGGGAAGTAGTGAGATCTCAGATGGAGACTGTGCAGCACGTGCTTCCCCGTCTCACCACACAAGACTGCAGATATCACGAATCCATCCCAGGGTGCTTCCCACTTGGGAGGGGGATGTGTCCTCAGAATCTGAACTAGACAGTTGTACATTTTCTTTTTGGTTCCCAGCATCCAAACACTCTTTCTATTTGAGAGAATCCTACAGTATGTGGGGTACCAGATTTCAAATCCCTCGCCTTGTCCAGAGGGTGGAAATTTCTTTTCCCAGCTTCCAGAACAAGAGAATGGGATTTGGAATTGGACAATAGGATGTTCTCACTCAGGACTCTGAGTATGAAGCAGGTGACACAAAGACACAGGCACAGCTGGAGGTTTCTCAAGGTGGCTGCGGCAGAGCGGTCCAATACCCAGAGATGGTGTAGTGACAAGTGTCCAGCAGTAGCCAGACCAATGGCAGCATTCCAAACACACTTCCTGGGGTGTGAACTGACTGTGTTCCAGGCTACCAGCCTTGTTCCTGTCCATTTTGCAACAATCAAGGGGAGGCAGTGTTGCCCGATGGTTAAGGCTATAGCTTTGAAGTCACATAGACTTAGGTCTGAGTTTTGTTTGTGCTCCTTAAGAGCCATGTGATTGCACGTAAGTTATGTACCCTCAAGGAATACTATTCTGCATCATCGAGGGTTTGCCCTTGTCGGAAGCTCAGAGCTGCAGTATGCTGATGCCCGCATGAGAGCAGAGGCCCTGAGGGGAGTGAGGCACCGTCTGTGGCCCTCACTGAGTCTTAGGACCGGCCTCTGACACTGAGTCCCCCAGATAGAGCGCAGGGCTGGCTTCTGATCCCAGGATGTGCCAGGCTGGGTGTGCAGGCATTCCAGCAGCTTTCTCCTTGGAGGTGTGTGCCAGCGCCAGGACCCGGATGCTCTCTCCCAGACCTTCCGTCCGTGATGGCATCTGCTCTCCTCTAGGCTGGTCCAGCTGCCACCCAGGCAGGAGGCTCATTTTCCAACCCAGACCCTTCTTCCTGCCCCCACCCTCACCCCAGGCATCTCCTTGGGGTCACAGATTGTTGTCCTTTCTCTGGTCCACTTGGCCTCTAACTGCAGTATCCACTTTCTGACTGTCGCTGGTTCCAAATGTCATTTAATTGAGAGCTTCAAAAACCCTGATTATTTGATAATTATAAGGCAGAGGACTTACCAGGGCATCAAAGGTTGCTCCCAATTGCCGTATTAATTGTTCTTCGTTATCTCTCCGTATAAAAGACCATTCAATAGAGACGAAAGCAGCCGGCTTTTTTTCTGTGGCATCCTGACAAGAGGATGAGGGGCTGCATTGGCTTCCATCCCTTTCTTCCCATACACAAACCTCTGCTGCTCCTGCCCAGCCCCGCCCCCACAGGCCATTCCCTGACCTGAGACCAAGAGCAAGGAGCGGCACCATCCAGCCACAACTGGCCAAGACCCTGGCTGTCTCCCAACTTGGGGGCTCACAGAGGGAGGAGCCCTGAGTTCTTAGCTGTGTGTTCACATGTACTTTTCCTGGAGCATGGTGTGTAAGTGTGTGTGGGAACACTGAGGGGCCAACAGCCAGCGTATATCGAGGACTCCCATGGGCCAGGCACCACGTCAAGGGCTGTGCACACTTCTCCACACAACAACAGTCATTTGCCTGTTATTTTTCTATCCATTTTTCAGATGGGGCTCAAAGGGGTTGAGTAATTTGCCCAAGGTCGCCCAGCAATTATGTGCTAAAGCCAGGTCAAGCCCCAGGGCCTGAGTGGGGCTCTCAATCACCTGCAGTACTACTCTCTGAGTAGGTGATTGTGCAGGGCGTGTGTGTGAGTGTCTAAGAGTGTGTTGGGGGTACAAGTAAAGGACAATTACTAAGCAGTGGGTCCAGTGGAAAAGAGGACTAAGCGAAAGGGGTGAATGAGGCAATTGTCAAAATGTAGCATACATTTGATTTGTTTCTTTCTAAAGGACCCAGCCACGCCTTGACTGAAACCCCAGGTCTAGAGGTAAATGGACTCGTGTTTGCGTGTTCGGCTCCCTTGAGTGGCCAGTGCCAGGCCCTGGGCTCTCTGCTGTGAAAGGCCTGGAGAGCAGTCAACCGCGGGGTCTGCCCATGGGCTCCCCGCCCAGTTCCCAGCCCAGAGGCAGGGAAGGGCAGAGTTGTCTCTTCCGCCACTGTCAACTCCCTGCCTTTGAAGCATCTGCGTCTGCTGGGATGACCTGGGAAGGCTGTCTAGAGCTGCCTTCATGCCATTAGTTTTTTAAGCCATTTGCCAGTGCACTTAAATGTCACCCGCCTGGCCAAGATCTGAACTTAATCAACAATTGATTATCCTTGGAACCAGCAAGGCTATATATCACTAATTCATAATCTGGCAGTTGTTCTGCAACTGTGGCTACAGTCATTAATGAAAAGAAGAACGCTGTGTGGAGCCCTTCTACAGCCAGGCCAGATGGGCATTATCTTTGATTCCGCTACAGCCCACCAGAAAGAGACCCTGCTGCCTGTTACAGAAGAGGGAACTGTGGCCCAAGAGGTGGACGTGATTTGCCCCAATCACATATCTCGTAAAGGGCAAACCATGGCAGGAGTCAGGCGACTGCCCGATGGCAACTCTATAACGTCGTGTCACAGATGTTCTGTCTGTACCAACAACACACACAGACTATTTGCATGTTGTGAGTTTCAAATGAGAAAATCAGAAGCAGCACACACCAGTGCCCGGTGCCGGGCTCAGTCCAGCCGCTCCGGGTGGCCACTGAGCCCTCTTGCCAGCCCCTGGCCAGCGCGTGGACCGTGGGAGATCAAGCTGAGGGCAGCAGCTCACTGGAAAGGGTTCCAAATCTCCAGGTAAAGCTGCAGTGTGCAGCAAAACCAGGAGTAACTCATGTCCCTTTGTGTTTTTACCTTGGTTTCCCGGAAACTAAAAAAGAAGAGCTGTCTTCAGTTGCTATAATTTATCTCAGTGCATGTTTTATGATGCAGTTGTCTCCTACTCTCTCTTTACTCATTGCTCCAGCCTGCAAAGCAGGTACTATTGTCTCCATTTTACAGATGAGAAAACTGAGGCTTAGAGAAGTGAGTTGACTTGCCCTCGTTGTATCCAGCCCAGTCTCTCCAGTCACCAATCCCTCCATGGATTTTCCTACCCAATGGAATCAAATCCAAACCTCTCAGCCTTGTCCACAGGGCCCTCCATCATCTGCCCCTCCCCACCATCTTGCACCTCGCTCGCTCCCTCTCATTCACCATGCCCCAACCACGCTGGCCCTCATTCTGATCCTCGAATCTGCCAATCTTACTCTCAGCCCCGGCCTCTGCACTGCTGCTTCCTCCTCTGGGAATGCTTTCCCTCTGGAGCTTTGCATGGCTGGCTCTTGCTCATCATCCAAGTCTCAGCTTAAATGTCACTTCCTCAACAAGGTTCTTGACCAGTCTACCTAAACTGGTCTCTGGTAGCTCCCTGTTGTATTTTCATCCTAGCTTTGATCTCTCCTATCCAGAATTAAACATTTCTTATTTACAGTGTAGCATATCCTCCAGTAGAGTACAAGCTTCACGAGGCCAGATGAGGGGAGGCGCGTTCATCACTGTGTGCCCAGGGCCCACTCAGAGCTCAGCAAAGTTTCGGTGAGTGAATGAATCGATGAATGACTAACTCACTGGACCCAGATAACCCTAAGCCAACACGACTTAAAGGCAGGGAGTCTGCTCCTTCTAATTTCACAAGGAATATGCAGGAGTATGGGTCTCAGAGTCAGGACCTGAGTCCAAACCACTCAGCTCTGACCCAAGCAGCGGAGAGTGGGGGTGACCGGAATGTCTACTGGGGGTCCCAGGACAGCTCATAGCATCGGGCTCGAGCATGTCCAGCTCTGAGGAAGCAGCAGTCTGCTGGTAGAACTGGTCCATGGCAGTACAGCAGGCAGTGGTGTGGTTAGGAGGCCCCAGAGTCGGCTTCGTTAGCTGCACTAGTGAGCAACATCAATGGCTGCATCAAAAAATGCGGGAAGCAACCACAGCCAAAAACCAAGGAAGGGAAGTTTGCAAGGCCATGAAATTCCCATGGCAGCGGAAGGACTCAGAGCCCGTGAGGCACAGGTGTTCACGCTGGTGCGAGAACCAGCGCTTGAAGACTAGGTCATTTGAGATCAGGCTTGACCTTGAGGCCCCAGGCGGCCCTAGGGGAATGCTTTCTTAGACACGTAATAGATGGGGTTACAATGAGCTGTCAGGCTGAGAAGGGAGTTCTGAAGCCAAAAGTGAGCCAGTCCAGGGTGCACAGGGCACCAGAGCTTGAGAGGGGAGCCGGGGCCAGGCCAGAGCATGAGGCCGGGGCCAAGTCAGAGGAAATGGCAAATCAAGGTGAGAACCAGCTCGGGAGTTGAGTTATGGGCAAACCCCAATGCAGTCAGGGAGGGAGGCCTGAGGGCAGAGCACGGCTGCTAAGCAGTTTGGCCTGTCACCTGACAGAGGCAGTCAAGCTTGCTCAGAAGCCCAGCCTCCGAGGCCACAGCCTCCAGCAGCCCTCCGTGGTGGGCATCCGACACACCA
Organism: Equus przewalskii; assembly: GCF_037783145.1. NCBI lineage: Eukaryota > Metazoa > Chordata > Mammalia > Perissodactyla > Equidae > Equus > Equus przewalskii. Next base: position 66,084,394 of record NC_091831.1, read on the forward strand.
ATTGGGACTGCAGGCATGGGCAGAAGCCTGCTGGAACTTCCCCACCGCCGTATCTGGGAAGGGCCTTGAACCGTTCTGTTCTACTAGGCGTTTCACTGGCTTCTGGCAAAATACCATGTCCTGCTTCAAAGGAAAGGAAACTCACAGGCTTAGGAGGCTCATGGGACATCAAAGGGCTATTAGAGAACAGCATCCTGATGAGCCAATTGCAGATGCAGCCAGGCAGACGAGGGAGCTTGCCCAGGAACATATGGGAGAACACATCCAGGGAGAGGGTGCCCAGGACGAGATGTGTGCAGGGCTTTGCTCAAACCAACATGTTTGCATAATAATTCAAGACATTGCCTCGGCCTGGGCTGCTCTGCCCTCCTGCATCCCATCAGGCTGAGTGGGGCTAGAGAGCAGGATTCTGGGGCCTCTGAAAAAGAAGGACCCCAGGGAGAAAGTAAGGAGGACTGGGCCCAAACAAACCAGAACATTCCCCCCGGAGCTAGAGGGACATATGAATGGAGGGAGCGTTTGCTTGACTCTCGGAGGCTCCTCCAGACTGTGTGCCCTGGACCCACAACAGAGTGCCCGTGGGCAGCAGGGCAGGCCATTCTTCTCCCTGAACCTCCACAGCCTCACCTATCTGGTCAGGGTATGCGGCCCCATCATTTTCAGCCCTGAAATGGTTACCGGAGTTGCTTCCAGCACCAGCATTACAACATGCCCAGGAACCTGGAGACCGCCCAGCCCAGGTCATCTACCCCAGGGCTCCCTGGGGTCATACCAGTTGAAAGGGCTGTGCCCCTGAGCCTCACCCATTGCAAAAGTTGGAGCGACTCCGCCTCTATCTGGTTTATACATCAGGACCAGACATAGGATTTTCCTTGAAAAGAAGGGAGCTCCAGATTAATAAAACTACTCTGGACAACTACTTCATCTTACCAGTTGAGGAAACTGAGGCCAAAATGAGCATGACTGCCCAGGGCACACAGTGAGTTAAGGATGGGGCCAAGGCTGGAGACCAGGACCCAGGCTCCAGGCCAGTGCTCTGACCGTTCCACCAGGCTGCCACACCTTGTCAGGTTTAGCCAGCTTGCCCCTCCATGCTAGGCAGGTCTCCAGGGCCCCAGCCAGGCCCTGGCCTCCCTGGGTCCCCCAAACACAGAGGCTCCCTCAACCCTTGAGGTGGGAGGGCATTCCTCAGCAGGATCTCTTCCTCAGCAATCAAGGGGACGCCTCAGTGTCACCCCCAACCTTCTGAGTGGGTTTGAAACCCAGCCCTTCCCTGGCTGTTCCAGCTCTGAACACAGAGGATGGTCAGAAGTGAGTTTGAAAAGTTTTAGGAAAAGTCCACAGTTTCTTTCTGGACTCTCACTTCTACTCCATTGATCTATGTATTGATCCTGTGTCAGTCCTACACTGTGTGGATTACTCTGTGGCAACTTTTGAGGTCCACCCAAGTATGCATTTTCTGTCTTTTCTCCTTCAAGATTGCTATGGCTATACTGGGTCTCTTGACCCAGATGAATTTTAGGATCAGCTTGTCAATTTCCAGGTCCACCCACTTTTGCCACATGGGAACATGAAGCTTTTTTTTCTAAGTCTTATTTTTCAAGAGAAGTCAAAAATTTGGATTTTTTTTTTTCAAATATAAAATTTCCTGGTTTAAAAGCACTATTCAGCCCACAAAGCAGCCTCTGCAGGCGAAACCTCAGGGCCGTGAGTGGGCGACACCAGCTGGAATCCAAAGTCCCCATGTTATAAATGGGGAGCTGAGGCCCAGAGAGGGAAGGTGAGTTTCTCCAGGTCACAAAGCAAGTCAGTTGTGGAGATGGGGCTGGGACCTAGAAGTCTAGTCTCAAGACAGGGCTTCTGGACATCCCCTTCTGCACAGTTCCTCTCCAAGCAATCCTCAGGGAGCACACACTATACCCAGCACGTGTGCCCAGTGACATCTTGGGCCAGAACCACTGTCCTCTGTTCCTTCCAGCCCAAGAGTGCTGGGCTCCCAAGATGGCAGTGGCTCCCTTGGTCTCAAGGCTGAGGTCCCAATCCTGGCATTCCCAGTGGTCTCCAAACACTGACACCATCACGCGTCTCACCCGCTCACAGCCCAGAAAGACAGGGTCCTCCCTCGCATTCTCTCCTGCCACCTGGGGAGGAGAGTCAGAAGAATGAGTTGCCCTACTGTACCCTCCTGCCACCTCTTTGGGCTTCTAAACCCCATTTTAGGGAGTAAAAAGAAATCAGTAGTAGCCAGGAAGGCTACAGCCTTCACAAAGTAATTTGGAGCAGGTAGAGTGAGAGAAAAGAATTTGTCAGATTGAGATCCAGGCGCATCTCGTGAGCTGGAGCGCCAGGCCGGGGGAGCCACCGGCTGCAGCCCAGCTCCTGCAATTCAGACCATACCATCGAGCCCACCGTCACGCTCGGGAGCATAAACTGTGCCACAAGGCGCCTCCTCGGCAGCGTGAATTTGGCAGGCAGCTGGTCATAATTTTTCTGAGGCTGCCTTTTGTTCTTTTTTGGGGGCAGGGGGAGACAGCAATGCCAGCTCTAATTTTACTGCAAGGTGGCAGATTTCCATTTCATACTCTTTGCAAAGATTGATTCACCGGAGTGTAAAAAAGAGCACGCACACCCCACCACCTTGAGGCAGCCTGCATTCTACCTTCTTGACCATTTCTGAGAAATGAAATCTTACAGCATAGCGATTTTCAGGGATTTTTCTTTAGCGTTTTTTAAGTCACTGGTATTAGGTTCTTGGAACCCTAAAGAAACAGGCAAGCGCCCTTGAATCTTATTGTACCCACTCCCCCACCCACTCGCCAGACGACTTTCGAGTAGAGGACACAAAAAGCCATAGAAGAAGGGATTTCCTGATGTGCCACCTTTTGTGGCAGAGCTGGGCTGAGAATGCAAGTTGGAGCACGGGCAGAGCATGTTAAATCTGCACCCTCACTGAGACATCCTCCACTGCAGAGCATTCCATCTTACAATGCAGGGCTGAGGCCCAGAGACAGGAAGGGCCGCGCCAGGTCCACAGGCGAGCAGGGGGGCAGCTCTCACTGTAACCTGGGTCAGAGGGAGCCCGTGGCCTCAGGAGAGGAGGAGGGTGATGGGCAGAGGAGGAGGCCAGTTTGGGGTGGGCAGGAGGAGCACCATGAGAAGCAGAGAGACTGAAATAGCCCGGAGACCCTCCCTGTCAGTGCCCTCCCTCTGCCCCTTCCCCAGAGGCACCCTTTGAGAATGGGCCAGGATTCTTGTCCCAAGGCCAGTATGTGCCCAGTCTCCACAGAGGTGGGTGGCATATGTGATCTCCTTCAAGGAAGCCCCATACCAGGGCACAGGGAAGGTAGCAGGTGGGTCTGGGAGAGGACAGAAAATTAATAGGATCCAAAGATTTCCTGAAAGCTGTTGTCATACTTCCCTCACACTTTATACTGGAAATGGCAAAGATAATGTGAGCTCTATGGCCACAGAGTTAGGCACAATTTATTATCCAATAACCTGTAAAACTCCAGAACTCTGCCAAACAATGGTTCATAGCAACCTAAAAGAAAGTCTCTAGTGGAGTACCACAAGGCTCTGTTCTCTACACTTGGCTACAGACAACTTTTATTAAGCTCGTAAGTGGGTTCATGGGTCTACGCTGATCCAATCAGATGGATAAGAAAGCAAGCATGAGGAATGACAGCTTCAACATCCCAAACAGGGTTTCAGTAAGCATTTGTTAAGTGTCTACTCTGTGCACAACTCTTCTGTCCACTGGACTCCTGAAGAGTCTTTTCCCTGAGGAGACTGAGGACAGCATGCAGTGGGGTCACTGAGGCAAGACCAGCCCCCAGGTGCTGCACCTGGAGTCCAAAGAATTATAGGGACAGAGCACCCTGATGGGACCCCAAGGGCTCCACTGCCGCCTGGGCCCTCAAGCAGGGGCTTGGTGCAGGGAAGGGCAGCAAGGCTGGGAATGGCAGATTGTTAGCAGTGAGCTGGGGCCAGCCTCCCTGCCCCGTGAGCACATTCCTACTCCAGTGCGACAGTGCAGCCACTCCAGCCTCCAGTCCCTAAGCGATAATCCTGGAGCCAGAGCCAGCGCTGCTGCCAGCCTGGAGGGTGAGAAGGAGCAGGTGAGCAGGAGTGGCCACCACCAGCTTCTGCCCCTCACTTGCAGACCAAGACACAAAGCTCATGGACCCTCTGGCCCTGGGGACAAGGTCATCCAGATGGTATCCCTGTGGCAGCCAGTCCTGGGCACAGTGAGGGGCTCTCAGCTACCCCACCCAGAAGCTCCTCTTCAACCCTGTCAGTGCTAGGGCTCTCTCTCCAACTTACCAATCAGTTTCCACCACCCACCCCCAGCCTTCAGCTCAGGCTGCCTCCTCCAGGAAGCCTGCAGGAACCCATACTCTGCTCTCCCTGGACTTCAGTTGCTCTGGTTCATATGGCATGGGCCTGGCAACCATGCTCGGAGGTCCTGTAAAAGCTTGGAGGGTCCTGCCCTGTCTCCAGGCAGGACACATCACTCCCTCTCTTGAAGCCTCTGGGTCAGAGCTCCATCCACACCCACAGCGAGAGGTGCCGTGGGCTCTCTCTGCCCAGATTGGGTGCTCTGTGGTTTGTTTATTCCACGATAAGCTCTATGCTAGGCTCTGAGCTAAGTGCTGGTCATGCCCCACTGAACGAGATGCCAGCCCTGACCTTGGAAACTTACTGTCTCATGGGGGACAGAGACTAGTAAATGAACAGTGACAATGCAGAGGCTGTGCTTTGGGAAGGCAAACCCTGGGGCCTGCAGTAGCACCCACAAGGCAGGGCACCCAACTCACATCAGAGGCACCCGAGATGGCTTCATCAAGGAGGGACATGTTCACTCAGACCTAAAGGATTAGCAGGAATTAGCCAGGTGAAGAGAGGGAGAGAGGGTTTGCAATATGCAGCACCTGTTTTTTGAAGGTCTCCTTTGCACCCGACGCTGGGGAATCAGCCGCAGACAAGGCAAATCCAGTCCTTGCCTTGATGGCACTTAGAGCCTGGTGTGGAGGCTGATGTAATACAAATAATTACAACACTGAACTACAACTGTGCATGAGGAAAAGATTCAGGACAGTCAGAACCTAGAATAGGAAGACTTAAGCTGGGCTGCAGATTGAGACGGGAGTTCCTGGGAAGGTGAATTTAGGCTGAAGCTTGAGGAAAGAGGAGAGGTCCACCAGGCAAAGGGAAATGCAGGGGGAAGGAATAGAATTTCAGGCAGAACAACCTGTGCAAATGCCCTGAGACAGCAAGGAATTTACTACTTTAGTAAACCTGAACATAAGGAGTAAGACAGAGTTTCGTGCATAGCAGCAATGCTTTAGTTACCCTTCATTATTATGATTAACATGTAGGAGGACTTTAAAGGCTCTCAGGTTATCATATTTATTTCCCACCACAGTCATCACAGGTTATAGTGGAACATTCTCCCCATTTCATAGAGGAGGAAATTGAGGCTCAGAGAGGTGAAGCCAGGTGCTCAAGGTCATGGAGCCAGGAAGTGGGTGTCTGGATTCAAATCCAGACCCTGTGACCCCAAGGGAGCTTCTTTGCTCCCCTCCCCACAACCACGATATGCGCCCAAAGCCACTTCCTCACTGTTGTAGGTGTGGGATTGTACTGCTCCGACCCAAGGCCCAGACTCCCCAGTCGGAGGCCCCCCTCACCGGCTGCACTTGGGAACATGCTTACTGTGCCTTGTATTTAAACACTACTCACCCATGAAGTTTTTCATCTCAACAGATGCCAGCTGTGACCTGGAGGGAAGGGGGACTTAGGAATGTGGGTTGTTAGACGTGGACTCTGAAAATGGCCATCTCCTTCAGAAACAGGAGCGCGTTTCCACTGCAGCATCTCCAGGGTTTCTTGTCTCCTCGGTCACCGCCAAGTGCATGTTGCTCATCAAGGGATTCCATCTTAACCGACAACTCAATCGGCCCAAATTACATGATGTATGCAAATTTCCATCAGCAAATCAGCGCGGCTGATCATCACTCTCATCAGGGGGCTGCCCTGGTCTCAGGCTCCTGGGGCCCACCCTCTGTTCACCCTCTGCTGACCAAGGGAGGGGCCCCCTGGGGACCAGGAAGTAGCAGGGAGGGCTGGGCATTGCCTACCACAGAGTAGAACTGCACCCAGGCAGAGGCTGGGGGATGAGCCAGGCTCTAAATGCAAGTTGGGTTCCCACCACCAATTTCCAACGAGAGCAAACTGAGAAAGGAGCTACCAGCCTCTAACTTTAAGCCCAGGGTCTGGTGACACCTCACAATGGCACTGTCTATCAGGGAGGCAGTCCCGTACAGCAGATAAGAGCTCGGACTCTGGAGCCAGACTGCCTGCGTTCAAATCCCAGGGCTGCCACTCATCTGCTGTGTGACCTTGGGCAATTTGCCTAACCTCTCTCAGCCTCACTTTTCTGTGAAATGAAGATAAAACGGCATCCTCCATAAGGTTAGTCATGAGGCACTATGCAGGCATTTGCTGTCATCGTCACCATTTTCATCGCTATATCACCACCCTTTGCTGCACAGCAAAGGTGTGCAGCACTACACAAAGGTGTAGCAAAGCACTACAGTCCTCATACTTGTTAAATGTTAGAGTGAATCCTCTAAACTCAACAGGGTGTAACCTGGAAATGACCTTGGTTTTCCTCCCCACCAGGACTGGGAGCAGGGTAAGGCAAGGGAGGCACTGGCCTTGGGAGCAAAATTTAAGGTACCAAAAATCCCAGTAATCAAAATAAATCCTATTTTAATGCCATATTTTTAAAAAATCACAAATAATGCAAAAAAATGCATGATGTAAAAAATATCAACGTTTAAACCCACTTGGTGACCATGGTTCTTTCCCTAAGCTAAACGAAATCTCAACGGGTCAGTCCCATGACTTTGTCCTATTACTCTTAGGTAATAAAAAGTCATCTGTTCACTTGAGTAACCAAAAAGGGTCTGCTTCACTAATTAGAATGTCCAGTCCAGTGACGAGCACACTCTCATCCCATTCCGAGCCTGTCCTTGCCACCAGCTGAGGCTGAAATGCTGCTGGCCCTGAGGGGGAGGACACCTAGCTTCCTTCTCCTTGACCCCTGTCCTCCTCCTTGGACGCATGACCTTGGATTCTGACCCCCAGGGCTGAGGCCTGGAGGGAGACGGCATTCAAGGACAGGATGTCCTGCGTCCTGCAGCAGGGTAACTGGGCCTGGCGTTGTCCTCTCTGGGGTTGTGGATAAAATCCGGCTCTTTCTCAGGCGGGGCTGTCATGGGTTCTCAGATGAGTCCCCAGAGTCTGGGCTCTGGCTGATCACCCGCAGATACTTCCTTAGCCCCGGGCATCCGAGGCTCCTGTTGAGGTCACACTGCGCCTCTAGCCCTGCTTCTCTGAAGCAGGTCCACAGCCAGCCCCTAGAACACTGTGGCTCGCCTGCACCTTGCTGGCACGAGAAGTCCCTCCCCTTCCGTGTGTGCCTCATTGCCGCTTCTGCTGCCTCAGACCCTTCTAGCCATAGCTGCTCCCCTTCAGACTTCTTGGGCATGGAGCAGATGCCTAGCACTGTTTCCCAAACTTTGGGACACTCTTGTCAAGCCCTCTGTGAAGACTTATTTCATACATCAACTTGGCTGGGTTAAGGGACCCCAATCGCTGGTAAAACATTATTTCTGGGTAAGTCCAGAAGAGGGTGTTTCCAGAAGAGATTAACATTTGAGTCAGTAGACTGAATAAGGAGGACCCGCCATCACCGGTGTGGGCAGGCAGCATCCAATTCCTTGAGGGCTGGAATATAACAAAAACGCAGATGAAGCTCTCTTCTTGAGCTGGGATGCCCATCTTCTCCTGCCCTTGGACATCAGAGCTCCTGGTTCTTGGGCCTTCAGATTCCAGGGCTTACACCAGTACCCGTTCCACAAATCTGAGGCCTTCGACCTCAGTCTGGGAGCTGCACCATGGTTCTCAGGCCTTCAGACTCTAACTAAATTGTACCACCAGGTTTCCTGGGTCTCCAGTGTCCGGCCAATATACTGTGGCGTATCTCAGCCTCCATAATCACGTGAGCCTATTCCCATAATAAATCTCCTTTTATATCTCTTTCTGTAGATAAGTAGACAGATGATAGATAATTAATAGATTAGCTAACTAGATAGATAGAGCTCTATGTATCTACATCCTCTTGGCTCTGTCTCTCTAGAAAGCCTTCACTAACACGGGGTTGGAAGCGTCTCGCTCAGCGGGAGGTGAGGGGAGAAGACCACACCCAGCACCCCCACCCTGCCCTCCAAGAGAACTCTTCCATTGTCCTCTTTCCCATCCCTTCTGGAGGTGAGTGTTGAGCTAAGGTCACAAAACCTGCTGTCACCTGTGTCTCCTGAAGCTCCACTGGCTGTTCACATGTCTCCTCTGGGATCGGGGGTACTCAGCATCGTTTGCCTGGTTCCCAGCCTTGGGCAGCTCAGCAAAACTGAGACGCAGAGTCACATCTGCATTTCCTCAAGCTCCCACCATATCCTGAAGAGCGTGGCTGATGACCCCTGTTCAGAGATGGGGCATCTGCGGACCCCAGAGGCAAAGTCCCATGGCCAGGCAGTGGCATTGCTGAGACTTAAGCCCTCGGCCTCCCGCCTTCCCCACTGACCACGCCAGCTCTTTGGCGGCTATTTAGGAGGGACACTGGTTAGAATGGACAATGAGTAAACCATCAGCCCTAAAGGGGAAAATGCAGGTGGCTGTGTGTGGGGATGAGGACATGATAAAGACACATGTCTTTAGTAAGTGCCAGCTGTGTGCCTAGGCTCAGCCCCTGACCTCAGCGAGTGTGGAGGCCAGAGGACCAAGACTGACCCACATGCAGGGTACAAGGGAAGAGCAGTATAAATCAGAGGGCCCACCTGTGATGACATCCTTGAGGACCAAAGAAGCTACAAGGGATGGAGCAGCCCAGAAAGCTCCCTAGGGAGCTACACCAGGGCCCGGGCAAGTCCAAAGACCCCCAGAAGAAGAAGGGCGAGTACAGAACAATAGGACATTTGAGAGAGAGAAAGATCACATTCCCATAACTTTTATTACAGTATATTGTTATCATCGTTTTACTTTATTATTAGTTGTTGTTAATCTCTTACTGTGCCTAATTTATAAATTAAACTTTATCATCACTATGTATAGGAAAAAACAGTATATACAGTCATGCATCAATTAACAACGCGGACATCCTCTGAGCAATGCATCATTAGGTGGTTTCCTTGTTGTGCAACCATCATAGAGCGCAGTCACGCAAACCTGGCTGGTACAGCCCACTGCACCGTGTGGCCGTGTAGGGCTAATCTTATGGGAGCACAGTCATGTATGAGGTATGCTGTTGAAACACCATCATGTGGCACTTAACTGGCTAGAATTCAGTACTGTCTGTGGCTTCAGGCATCCTCTGGAGGTCTTGGAGTGAGTTTCCTGCGGGTAAGGGGGACTACTGTATAATGAGGATGATAATGGTACCTCAGATCAGAGGGCTGTGGGGACAATAAAACAAGATAATGCACAGGGCCAAGCAGTGTCTGGCACACATTCAAAAGTACTTTAATGTTAGCAAAGTGGTGCCTCCAGCTGTGTGCCAGAGCCCTGTGCCACCAGAGGGTGGGGACAGGGAACACTGAGCAGGGCCAAGTCCTTTAATGCCCCATTTACACTTTCCACGAAAGAGAGGGGAATGTTTTCCCAAGTGCTAACAGATCAGGAATTCACTCAACAACCACGCATCCAAGCAAATGGCTTTGGATCCAGTAGATGCTCCATAAGCACAGAGCCCCTAAGTACAGCTGATGAGAAAGAATAGAGCTGGTCCAAGAGTGAGCCTGATTGGAAAGGGGGTGAAGGAGGCCTTCCCAGAAGAGGTGCTGTTTGAGCCAGGGCTTGGAGAGTGAGGGGGGAGCTGCAGGAAGACAAGGCAAGATGAAGAGGGAGCGGCGTCCCTAGGGTGGAGGCTCAGAAAGCCCCCAGGGAGCTCCAGGGAGCAGGGCAGCTAGAGGTTCTCCAGCCACAGGTGAGCACAGGGCTCTGCTCCCCTTCTCTGTCTGCCTCCTCCATTGCACAGTGCACTCCCTGGGTGCAGGACCAGATCTACCCTGGTGACCAGGGTGGCCCTGGCCTCCAGCCTACTGCTGCCTGCAGTAGGTGCCCATGGAGTATGTCTAACTGCTCGTGGGCCCCTGGACACAGAGCCTGCCAGTCCGTGTCCTGGCTCTCCCTGGGGCTCGAAACAAGTTCTTCATTTGTTCAGCAGGATTTGTGGAGCACCCACCATGTGCTGGCACCACCACAGGTGCTGGGGTGCAGTAGTGGGCAGGGCACGAGGCTGAGTCTCCAGTGAGCGCGCTGTGATGACCCTGGGACCTGGGGCTTGCTCTGCCCTCCCAAATCTCTGTAGCTAGTGAGGACACCTCAGGCTTGGTGGGGCCTGGCAGCAGGGAGTCCTACGCCACAGAGACGAGGGGAAGCAGATCTGCAGGTGGGAGTGGGGGGGGAACCACAGGTGGACTTCATCAACTTTAAGGTCCCTTCAGCCCTGAGATGCTCTGAATCTTCTATTCCTGATGCTTCAGAATTAAAGGGAGAATTCCAGCACAACCAAGGCCTGCAAGATTCCAAAGACAAGGAGACGGAAGACCCTGGGCAAGTCCCTTACTCCCTCTGGACCGGCAAAATGAGAGGCCTGGAAACGGCTGCAGGGCCCTCTCAGCACAGATGCCTCCCAGGATCCTTGGCTCTCCTTGAGGCAGGGAAACCTCCTCCTAATGATGCTCACTTAACAGTGTCCACAGACAGTCTTGGGCCACACTGAGTGTTCCCCAAGGCCCCAGAGAGGACCAGACAGTCACCCAGATGGGGAAGGGGCCCTGGGTCCAGATCCCAGTGGGTGACAGAATCTCTGTGTCTGGCTGTGTGCCGTGCTGAGGTGTTGCTGAGAATTCCAACCCAACCCTTTGTCCCAGGCCCATGGACATCCTCACCCCAGCCACCCTCTGCCGGGCCTTGTTTTAGATACTCTTCTTACTCTGGCCAGGTCCCAGGTAATCAAGCCGGGAAGCTTCAGGCCACCTCCCCGACTGAGTGTCCACCTCCCTACTTCCATCCTCTCTTAGCAACTCTGACTCTTCCAGAATCTCCTCTCTGGCCACCCCAGCCACTATCTGCACCCTGGTCCCTCCAGCTGCATGAACTTCCCTTCTCCACTCTAAGCAGGGGCATGTCCTGCTCTCACAGAACCCACCTTCCATGAGAGGTTTCAGACCACCTGTAAGGCTCCCACTACAGTCCCCCTCTTTCCACAAGGAACCTAGACATCCCCTCGCATCATGCTTAGAACGAAAGCCTCTGCACGTGCCGGGGCTTTAGTAACTACAGAGCACTGCGTGTCCATCATCTCATTCGGCCTGACAGGTGGGCAGGGCGGGTAAGCTAGCAGATGAGCAAAGCGAGGGGCAGAGAGGGGAAGAGGCTTGGACAAAGCCTCACAGCCAGCAAGGGGCCAAGCTGGGATTTGCTCCCACTTCTCCAGAAATCCAAGGCAGGACTTTTCCCACAATTCCACACAACCTTCTGTATAGTACCTGGCAGTGGGGGTAGGAAGTTGCAAACTTGTGACCCAAGGGCCTGAATGTTTCGTTTGGCTAACAGCATTTTCTTTAATGTTGCATTCCAATGCTGTTGGTGAGGCACACTATTCAGTTCTCCGTGAACCCCGCCAGTCTTCAGGGTCTTACTCCTGCCTCCTTCATGCATTTCTATTGTCTGCCCTGCTCCTGGAGGCATCAGTTTGTGGCCCAAGTCTAAGCGCAGGAAGCTGTTCTTTGTGTCTATGCCCCTCTACTCTCCCAGTGCCCTCTGCCTTCCCTCTCAACCCTGCTCTCTGGGCTCCTAGCTTGGTAGTAACCTCCCAGCACTATCCTTCCACCCATCTGGGCTGTCCTTCTGCCTGGAATCCCTGTTCCACCCTCCTTACCTGGAAAATGCTCTTTCATTCATTCATCCCACGAGTATGCACCAAACCTTATCCCATGGCCCAGGCACTGTTCTAGGTGATGAGAATTCGAGGGTAACTAGGACAGGGTCCCTTCTCTAAAGGGGCCCTCACCCTCTCTGGAGACACAAACACATAAGTGGACAAACCTAGAGCAACTTTTAAGTGAGGTGCTGGAGATAAGCACAGAATAATCCAGGGCTTGCTCAAATATCACCTCCTCCAGAATGCTTTCCTACACCAGTCAGGGGTCCCTCCTATGCACCCCCAGAATGCCCTAAATGAGCCTCTCACTTAGGATACCTTTAAGCTGGAGTCAGAAACAAAGATATTTTCATTTCAATATCCCCAAGACTGAGCACAGGTCCCAGTGCCTGTGAGGACTGGTTGAATGAGTGAATAATAAATAATTAATGAATGAAGGCAGGCCATTATTGGCTTATTTCCCTATAAGTATTTCTATTTTCACACTCTCTAGTGTGTCTATATTGCTGTTAAGCTAACCACCCCTGTGGACACTTACTACCTGCCTGCTCTGTGTGGTGCCTCTCGCCAGGTTCTGGGGCCAGTGGACAAATGGGACATGGCTCCTGGCTGCAGATGGCACAGGCAGCAGGACAGACAAACCTATAAACACACACAGTGGTAGCCGGCAGTGTGTGACCCTACCCTATGTCAGTGTGTGCATTTCACTGGAGCCGTGACGTTTTACCCTTGTCTGCTGTGACTGATTTCAACTGTGAGTGATTTCAATGATATGACAATCTGGCCTTGAGCAAAAAAAAGAAATGAGGAGAAAAAAGAGAACTTCCATGCGTGGAGCAGAAATCTTGAGTGTGGCCCAGGGCAGCAGGGACAGGCCAGGAAAGTGGTGAGGGCAGAAGAGAGAGAACACGACTTGGCATCTGCCCCAACCAGACAGTGCCTAAGACATGGAAGGTATGTGGACGGGGGTTGTAAAATTGGACTAAATTGGAAAATAAGAGGCACCTGATGCAGGGTGACCAAACCAGCTCAGAGGCAGTGCCGGCAGTGGTCCTGGAAGCCCATGTCCCCACGGGTAGCTCACCAACTCCCTCTTCTGTCCTCCCACCTTCTACACTCTGTGTCACCTCCCAGAGGTGCAGAGAGGAAAGGTCTTGCTCTCCCAGCAGGCAGCACGTGGACAGGAAGTGGCATTCAGTGGAGCCATGATCAAGGGTGAGAACACCACTGCTTCCCCAAATTGGTTTTCCAACAGCAAATTATAACTGCTCTAAGTGTTCTAGAACTCAGGGACTGAGATTAATTATGGCTCCATAGCCTATGGCGCTCTGAACTTTAAGCACAGCATGGTGTGCAGGTTGTTAATAAGAAGGAGGATCTTGGAGGACTTTTCAGATGAGCAAAGAAAAAAAGAAAAACAATTTGAATTGGCTTCTGCTTCTGCCAAGGAGAAGCCTTTGGGCCTGGAGGGCTGATTCCCAACTTGTCAACCTCACCGCAGACAGTGTTTGCGGTGGTCAGAAGCACAAAGTGGCTCCCAGGGTGTGGGTTCCTGTGGCGGGCCTCCGTCCACCTGGCCCAGAACGGATCCAACCACCAGGCTGGTCAGCCTTTTATAGCACAAACCAGACCAGCAGTCACAAACGCAGATGTCAGTAAAGTCGGGAAGGTAAAATAAATAAGTGGGGCTTGCAGGCTGGGGCCACAATAGGGAATGGTGGAGACTGAGGAGCTGAGGAGCTCACTCCCTCAAGGGGCAACCTCAACCCAGCCTCAGCCAATCGTTGTTACATGGAAGTACTGCCTGGGCTAGTGGGTCTGTAAGAGCAGAATTCTAGGTTTCTATATAAAAGCTTTCTATTTTTATAGCTAAAAGCTTATTATAATTTTAACACACTTTATGGGGACAAACAAAACAGACCTATGCTGGAATTTCATCCATGGGCCACCATCTTGAAACCTCTACACCTGAAAACAGTCTCTTCCCTCAGGTGGATGGCAGGTCTGGACGTCTCTCCTCCCAGGGAGAGGGGAGCCTCCCTGCCCTTCTGCCTCTTGGCTCCCTCTCTCCCACTGCTTTTCTCTCTGCAACCCTCACCACAGGCACCATCCTTATCTTCGTGGATTATACACCCCTGTATCCAGAGCAACTAAGAAAAGGGCCCACAAAGCAGCAGCTCAAACCACATTTGTTGAATGAATGAATAAACCTCATGCACTTTTAAACCCCTCTACTTTTGCTCATTCTCTCCGTTCCACCTCAACAGTCCTTAATTCAAAACCTGACACATGCATCCAGTCCAACCCCATGTTCCCTCCATTCCCTTGGCCATGTTTCCAGGTTCCGAAGCTGAGGTCAGCATCATGGAGGGTTAGAAGCAGAAGAGCGTAGAGTCCGTGGCAGCCGTGGTTCAGATGAGGGACCGGAAGTCTAGCAGGAGGAAATGATTTGCACAGACCAAACCCTGAAAGAGAAGCCAAGCCAGACCGCGAGTGAGGAGTCGGGCTGTGTGAGGTGGGAGCCCCTGTGACTCCTCCCTGGGCCCCCTGCCCCTCTCTGAGAGCACTCACTGCTCACACTTTGGGGGCCAAGCCTCTGCCCGCCCCCATCCTGGGGCGAGTTCTGCAGCAGTGCAATTCTCCAACTCTCACTTCCCGAGGAGAGGGCCAGGGCCACCATCGCCCCAGCATGCACTCAGCTCGAGATGCACTGGGAAAGGCCTTCATATAGCATAAAGCAGAAATTGCCATTTAGAATGTGAAATTAATTTATTCTATTAAACCTTGTGCTGGAGCCGGGCCCCATGGGTACTCTATCTCTGCTGTTGGGCTCTAAGGTGGACCCACTCTGGGGATACTGACCCTTGCAGCCCAGCACCTGGCTAAGGCCATGGCCACAACTCACCCCATCCCAAGGCAGCTGCTTGCCGAGAGGGTAATATCTGGTTGTTATCTGGATACAAGCAAGAGATTGGAGGGAACAGCACATTTGTGCTAGAGGCTGGTTACCTTCCTTTCCTCCCTCCTTCTCCCAGCTGGAAACGCAGAGAAGGAACCACACATGTGGGAAATGGAGGCAGGCAAGTGTCAAGGTCAAGAACCTGGGCTTTGGAGTAAGACAGACCTGACTTGAGTTCAAGCTCCAGTGTTTACTAATGTGTGAGCTTGTACCAGCCCTTCTATCCCTGTCTGCTTCAGTTTCCAGCTCTACAAAATGGAGATACGAAAAGAATACAAACCACTGTATTTCCAGGTGGAAGCGGTGCTGAGCATCTTGGGTACTTTGGATTGTCTAATCTTAACAACTCTACGGGCTACATTCTACTATTAGAGGCTCCATTTTACAAATATGGAAACTGAGGCACAGAGAGGCAAGCTCGGTTGTAAAAACTAACACAGCCAGTAAATACTGGAACTGTAATTCAAACAATGCTACGCATAGCTCTAAAACTCATGTTCATCTTTTCTTAATTTTTAAGAAAACATAAACATGATTCAAAGCCCAGGAAGCGTCACCTTTGCAGAGTGAAGCCCCCTTCACGCCGTTGTCCTGCACCTTCAAGCACCCTGCTCTCAATAACCATGCTCCCAAGTCTCTTGTTTGAACTTGCAGAGGTAGAAGCACACAAGCAAATACAAACACAAACTTTATCCCTGCCCTTTTATATGAAAGGTCAGATATTACACATGTTGCTCCACACCTTGTTTTTTTGTGCTGTTTTTAAATAATTTTAGACCCACGTAGAAACTGCAAAAATAGTACAGAGAATGCCCCTGCACCCTTCGCCCCGCTTCCCTTGATGACAAGATCTTAAAGAACCGGAGGACAGCTAGCCGCCGAGGACACGGACTGCGGCGCATGCAGTCGCGTGCAGACCTTGTTTGGACTTTACCAGATTACCTGCACTACGTTTTTAGGCTTTTGGTAAATAGCTCCACGAAGTTTTATGACATGTATAGATTTGTGTAACCACCACCTCAATCAGGATTCAGGACTGTTCCACTACCACAAAGAAAATTCCACACACTATCACTTTACGGTTACACTCCTCTCCTAACCAAGCCCCTGGAACCACTAGGCTGTTCTCCATCACCGCAGTTTGTCACTTTGAGAGTAGCAAATAATAGATGGAATCCACAGTATGTAACCTCTGAGACCGGCTTTTGTCCTTCAGCATAACACCCTTGAGATCATCCAACATGTTGCCAGTGTCAGTAGTTTATTCCTTTTCCTTGATGAGTAGTATTTCATTGTATGAATGTAGCACAGTTTGTTCATCCACTCACCTGGTGGAAGACCCTTGGGTTGTTTTCATTCTTTAGCTAATTCAAATAAAGCTGTTATCGACATTTGTGTATGGATTTTTTGTATGAGCATAAGCTTTCATTTTTCTTGGGTGAATACCCAGGGATGGAATGGCTGGGTCATATAGCTTGTATATGTTTAACTCTGTAAGAAACTGACAAACTGTGTTCCAGAGTAGCTGTTCCATTTTGCCTTCCCACCAGCAAAGTATGACAATTCCTGTTGCTCCGCATCCTCACCAGCACCTGGTATTGTCAATATTTTTATTTTAGCCATTCTAATAGGCATGTAGTGGTACCTCACAGCACTCCTTACTTTTTTAACTTGAAATGGCTTAGAGCTCTTTCTTTATCAGAATAGAAAGCTACTCATTTTTTTTCCGCAGCTGCATTGTACTTTCTTGTATGGATACAAACCAAAATTTAGCTAACTGATCTCTTTGTGGTTGGCGTTTGGGTATTTCCAATCTTTGCTATTTCAGATATTTGAACCCCAACTCTCAACCACCACATTTAACAGCCTTTGCAAATATCAAAGGAGCTATGAATGTACATCTTGTCTTTTCCAGCAAAAGATTGTATTAGCAATTCTTTCGATTGCAAGTGAAAAAAATATAACTTGAACAAGCTTAAATTAAAAGGGCTCAGGGGCGGAGTGATTGCATAACCAATTGCCAAGTTGAATAACCCAACTTCAGGAATGGTTGGGTCAAGAGATTCAGAACTGGGGCCCCAGATGGCACTGGGCCTCTCTCCAGCTCCCTTGCCTCTCCTTTCCTGTGTCTGGGTCTTTCTCCGCAGTGAAGACTGGCTCTCTCCACAGGGCAGCAAGCATGGCCCCCGACAGCCACCAGGCATTACATCTGACAGCTCTCTGCACTGTGGAGAAACTGCCTTTCTTTGTCAGATCTAAACCTAAGGTGTCGGAGAAGAGTTCAAACCAAGTCTGGGGTAGGGGTGGGCAGTTCTGATGCAGTCCTGGCCGTCTCAGGTATGACAGGCAGTTCCTGAGATAAATGTGTGTGCAGAGAAGGGACTGGAGAACAAACCCAAAGATGTAAAGAGGTCTCCTCTCTGGGGATTGACCATATCAGATTCATTCTCACACCTCCCAAAACAAATAGCCACACTCAGCACATGTTAGATACTAAAGGCATGCAGCTGGTCCTGAACAAGATATGTGTCAATCAATCGAGCATTCTGGTAAATGGCTTCTTATTTCTTCTCATGCTGGGGCAACCCACCATTAGAATAATTTCGTTAAATGCCTCCACGAAGCAGGCTTTCTTCACCTAAATGCTCACAGCAGGATTTGCCTAAAGTGGGGCATGCCTGTAGTCTCGGTTCCTGGGGGAAACCTTTGATTTTCCTGACAACCCACTGAGAGAGGCAAGGATGCTACGAGGGCAAACGGTTAATGGATGTGAAAGCTTTCTGCGACCTATAAGTGGCACAGAAATGTAGGACCTCACCATGACTATTATGATTATCCTTATTTCATCTCTTCTTTGAAGAGCTTTACACTGTAATTTTGGAAGTGGAATTGGAGACACCTGTCTAACAGTTCAACCTCATACTTCTACTCCAAGGCTCAGTCCTCTGCCCCAGAGCATCATTTCCCACGGGCCAATGCTTCTATTAAACACAACGTAAAGAGATTTCTGCAGCCAGAGGCCTCCTTGGGCAGGAATAAAGGGAGGCACTGAGGCAGGGGCTTCCCGAGGACCATTTAATCAGCTCTAAACTACCTTGTGCCAGAACAGCCCTTTCTACCCCAAATTTAGGGATTTGACTTAGTCTTCCTGGAGCACCTAACTCTATGCCAAGCCCTGTGCCAGATGCTGGAATCCCAGGAAGGCTGCAGCCACAGGGAGGCAGCGCATCCAGCTAACTGTCCTTGCAGGCAGTGAAGGGAGATGCAGAGATCTCCTATAGTCAATTGGGAAGGTGCTATGGGGAAGACCCCAGCTCTTAGCTTGACAGAGAAGTGATGAGCATTTGAATGACACCACTGACTGCAACCTCAAGCCTTCCCCCGCTGCCCCTCAAGTTCTAAGGCCTTTGCAGCTGCACAGGGGTCCTCGTAGATTTCCCCCAATATTCCCTCTCCTTCTCTACATTTTCCCTCCCTTTCTCCAGATTCCTTCTCCTTGTTTCCCAGTGCCTTTGCCTTCCTTCAAAGTCCACCTCCATTCCTACCGCTCTCCCATGCTTGGTTCTGCAGAGAATCCACCACCGCCCACTCCCCCCGCCACCCCAGCCCTTCCCTCCCTTGCTCTGCCAGGCCACAATAAAACGTACTTAGCTCCCAGAGCCTTTGTCATAAATCACTCTCTGTAGAGGCTCCATCATTTTTATTGCTCTTCTGTGAACATCCTGTCATTCCTCTCCGTTTCGGATATTGGTAAACTTGGAACTCACGGCACTTCTCCCGGACGCATCTCATTAGAGACCTGCCAATGGCTTTCTGCCTTTGCACAGTGTGGCTTCTCTAGCCAAGTGTCCTGGCCCCATCATGACTTCTGGCAGACGCCCCCCAAAATCAGTTAGGGTCAAGCCCACATGGTTAACTGGGAGTCTCCAAGGACCTCACCATTCGTGCCCTTCCTTCTTCCTCGTTCATGGGACAGCCTGTCTCAGGACTCCCAGACACCATGGCTGAGACTGGACAATGGTGCTGGTGGCCATCCTGAGCCCCTCACCCCAGAAAGAGGCTAAGGGGCTCCAACTTGTTGGAGCAAACACTGCACTGGAGTCAGGAGGCTCTGCAATATTTATGGTGCATAAATGATGTTCATGAGTGGGCAAGGGTGGTCAAAAGGAAATGAATTCTGTTGAAGGGGTAACATATCACAATGGTGAATAAACGCGGACTAACTGGCATGAGTAAACTTGGTGGAACTATACAGGCCACCAGACCTTGAGGACGTATAGACAGGACAAGGAGGGAATTGCTGCAGACCATTTACCTCCTTGCCGCCTCACAAGTGAGGCGAGCTGAGAACCTGATGGATTTTGACCAAATGAAGCAGGGATTCCATCAGAGGCTGGTCTGTGCATGAGCTCCCCCCATCTCCCCATCTTGTAATAGAATATCTCAATGAGGAAAATGACATGTAAGTGCAGTTATTGGGACTTGGATGTGGAGCAACGTGTCGTCTAATTTGTTCTACCTTAGGAGCTGGGGAAACGTCTGTGCTGTGGACAAAGAAGGAGTCAGAGGGGGGTCATCTGACAGCTATGTTCAGCTTAAAAGGGATCTTTGCACTCAAGAGGCTGTGATTTCTTCCACTGACTTAGGTTCAAAACAGCCTAGGTTATGTCATGTGGCCACACATCCACACAGTCCTACCCATTCTATTGATTGGCATTGCTGCCTGAAAGAACTTTGGTCCAGGGGCCCCTTGCCAGTCGGCTTCACTGCAGAGAGAACACTTGTTTCAGTCTGATGCTTAGATGCTCTACCTACCCTATTTCCCAAGAGAGTTGGATCCTCCTAGAGGCGGGTAGTTGGAATAAAACAGGGAGTCAATAAGTGAAATTCACTTATTCCTTCACATCTTAGTTATGGAAAATCTACCATGTGCCAGGCACTGTTCTAGGGGCCAAGGATACAACAGTAAACAAAACTCACCAAAAAGTCCCTGCCTTCATGGTGTTTTTGTCTTCATTCCCTGAATATTTTCTAAAAATCACATGACCCCATTGGTAAAATTGAAAGTTTTTTCTTCCTTAAATCTGTCTGCCTTCCTTTGCACTCCCAGCTACAGAATGGTTGATACAGTAAAACCCCTAAGCCTTAAAATGTAGTTCTGAGAGAAAGGTAAATATGTTTCAGTTAAAGTGGGAACATTGTTAAGCAAATCCACTCAGTATTTCATAGTCAAGAACAGCAGTTTCTCTGTTAGGTATAAACAAGATTAAAATAATTAGCATGACAACCATGCTAACACTGTTCAGGAAAAAAAAGAAAAGAAAAATAAGAACCAGATAAGGAACCCAGTCTGGAAAAAAACAAACCTGAATAACAGAGGAACATTTCCCCATTATAATAAAACTTGATAAAAAATAAATTAAAGGTATCAAAATGAGAACCTAAAGAATAGATGATTAAACAAGAGAATAACAACTTCCACTTCCAGCCTAGATGAAGAAATAGGGGCCATATTTACCATTACCTGAAACAACCAAGAAAACAGACAAAATATGTGAAACAACAGCTTTCAAGACATGGGACAGGCAACAAAGGATGGTGATCTCTAAAAGATAGGAAACAAATGAGATAAGCCTGACAATTGCCCGAGAGTACTGCCTGGAGAGTTTCCAGGCAACAACACTTGCAGGTGCTCAGACAGGGTGGGAGTAGATCCTGTCCTCACCAGGCAGAACCCGTAGGCATTAAACAGAGTACTTAAAAGGATTTTGCTTTTGGTAGTTAGTGGGGCAAAATTAGCTCAAGACTAAATGTTATTCTGGTCATACCTAACAAAGCCTAAAGGCAAGATACAAAGGGACTGAGGGTTTCTGAAACTTAAGTGCATCCCAGAACAAGGTTCAACAATATATACAGGAATACAAATCAATTGAGCATCCAATAAGATAAAAATTCAAAATGTCTGACATCCAGTAGAAAATGTTGGAAAAGATAATTCCTAATAAGGAGAAAATTTGATCAATTAAACTGACCTATAAATGATACAGTATAATTAAAACACAAAGACATTAAACAGTCATGATAACTGCATTCCGTATGTTAAAAAGCTGAAGGGAAGAGTTATGGAGACTGGGGTATAAAGACCAAAATCAAAACCCTGAAGAGGAAAACTATGCTGTCTAAGATGAAAGGTAATCTAGATGGGATTAGCAACAGATAAATCATCACAGAAAAATAAGATTCATAAACTTTAAATATAGCATAGAAACTATCCAAAAATAAACATGAAGAAATCAAACAAAAATAAATAAACAAAGCGAGATTAAGCTGTGGGACTAACTCAAGTAACCTAATAGATATGTAATTGGAGTCTGATAAGGAAACAGAGGGAAGATATCTGAAAAAGTAATGCTCAAAACTTTTCCAAATTTGATAAAAACTATAGACACAAAGATCCAAGAAGCTCAACACACCCTAAGGACAATAAACATGAAGAAAAGTACACCCAGCCACATGGTAATAACATGGCTTAAAATAAGCAATAAAGAGAAATTCTGAAAGCAGACAGAGTTAGGACAAGAATGCATTACACAGAGAAGAATAAGGATGGCAACCAGATTTCTGGTCAGAACCAACGCAAGCCAAAAGTGATGGAGCAACATCTTTAAACTTCTGAAAGAAAAGCCCTGCCAACCTACAATTCTATACCTAGCAAAACTATTCTTCCAGAATGAAGGCAAAGACTTTTTCAGACAGAAGTCGAAGGAATTTATCACGACTAGGCCTATCATGCAAGTAATGGGAAAGAAAACTGTTCAGACAGAAGGGAAGTGATACCATAAAGAAATTGAGATCCACACAAAGAAATAAGGAACACTGAAAATGATAACTATGTGAGGAAACATAAAAAACTTTTTAAATTACTGAGATCTATTTAAAAGATCATTGAGGGGTCAGCCTCATGGCTGAGTGGTTAAGTTCGTGTGCTCTGCTTCAGCAGCCTGGGGTTTTGCTGGTTTGGATCCTGGGTGCAGACATAGCACCCCTCATCAGGCCATGCTGAGGTGGCATCCCACATGCCACAACTAGAAGGACCCACAACCAGAATACACAACTATGTACTGGGGGGCTTTGGGAAGAAGAAGGAAAAATAAAAAATAATAAATAGATAAATAAATAAAATACATAAAAAGTCTTTTAAAAAAGATAATTGACTGTTTAAAACAAAAACAATTGCAATGTCACATATAAAACAAAGGAAGATGGGTACAGATGTTCGCTCAAGGCCAATCTTCCTCAGCAAAAAAAAAAAAAAGGAGGATTGACAGCAGATGTTAGCTCAGAGCTGACCTTCCTGAAAAAAAAATCACAATGTATTGTAGGGCTTATAGCATATATAGAAGTAACATTAAAAAAAGCAATGATAAAAGTCAAAAAAGAAATGATAATAGAACCAAGACTGGAGAGGAGAAAGGAAGTACATTGTAGTAAAGTCCTTACGCCACATGTGAAGTGGTGTACCATCAAGTGAAGGCAGGCTGTGACAAGTTAAAGATGTGTGCTTCAAATCCTAAAAACAAGACTAAAATAACAAAATAGCTAAAGAAAGAGGTACAGCTAATAATCCAACAAAGAGATAAAGAGATTACCAAGGGGTACAAGGAAGCTTTTGGAGGTGATGTATACGTTCATTATATTGATTATGTCATTGGTTTCATGGTGTATTCATATGTCAAAACTTATCAAATTGTCACATTAAATATGTGCAGTTTATTGTATGTCAGTTACATTTCTGTAAAGCTATTTTAAAAAGCAATAAAACAATATGAAAATGGAGTTTCAGAGCCAATGAAACAAAATGAGAGCCATCCTAATAACATTACAGAACTAATAAATAAATCATGAAAAACTAAGAACAAATAAATGTAGATGACAAATTAATTCCCGCCATCAAGTAAAGAGCTGAGCACGTGCTGCCAGGTTTTCCAGCTCCAAGGAAGCATATTTATAAATCTCGGTCTGTATTGTGAATGGGGCCCCTGGAGTTCTCCAGCCCATCACCCCTGTGGCCCCACGCAACCCCTCTGCTTGCGATGAGCGCAGTGAATGTGGAGGAAAAATACAAGAAGATCAAAGAAGACAGTGAGATTTTAATGGATTTGGAGGACAAAGTTGATCCTCTCTTGGAATAACTGATGCTTTCATAGTAGAAAGTATAATAAATGGAGTAGAAATATAATAATAGAAATTTTTTTAATCCTTGAAAAGAGAAACAATGGAATTTGCTGATTTAAAAAAAAAAAAAAAAAAAGCACACTATTCCCAAGGGACTTGCGGGTAGGAGGCAGGAGATGATACAGCAAAATCAGCATCAAGACATAGCCTGGCAATGCTGTTGAACTTTAAGGACAAAGAAAGAATTCTTCAGGAGTCTCAGGAGAAAAGCAAGTACCAATAAGCTTCAACGAAGCAGGCTGGCCTCAAAATCCTTGGTAACAAAACATAGTTCCAGGACACCATGGAGGAAGATACTCAAAATTCTGATGGAAAGAAAATGTATGCCAAGATTGTTATATCTGGCCAAAATGTCATTCAAGAATAAAGGCCACAGGAATACATTTCCAAGTAGGAAAGAATTGAAGGAATTATAATATTCCTGATGCATTGTTGAAAGCTATTTGATGATGAAATCAAGCCAGTGGTGGTAGAAATCCAGTGGTGGAGTCATTATTACTTCCCAATATCTACTTTTCCTCCTGCTTTGATCATAAGACTCTTAATGTTTCCCTGCGCACATTGTCACCCACCTAGAAGACTACGTTCCTTAGCCTCTCTTGAAGCTAGTTACGGTCAAGTCATGAAGTTTTAGCCGACAGTGTATGAGCAAAGGTGGTGTACGCAACTTCCAGGAAGTCTAATGAAAGGGAAGAAGGACATCCAGCTTCAGTCTTCATCCATCCTGCTGCTTAAAAGACAGATGTGATGACTGGAGTTTTAGTCACCATCTTAAACCACGAGGACGAAGGTTAAACCCTAAGGATGATAGAGAAGTTAGGTAGCATGAGCCTGGCTGCCTAATAGATTTGTGAGTCTGCCAAACCTCTCTGGACTGTTGCTTCAGGCTTATTTTATGTGAAAAAGAGGTACACTTTTCTTTTGCTTACACCACAATCTTTTTTGTTGTTATATACACAGGAAGCAAATTCTGACCCATACACCAGTCAATTTACAGATACATCCACATAAAGGACTTAGGTATGGAGAAACTATACACAGAGCTCATTAAATTCTTTTCTAAGACTTAAAAATTGACATAATTATGCCCACAGAAGAGAATAAAAATGTTATAAGGTTTAAAGTGTAAAAATAATATAACGCAATATCAGGCAGCGAGAAGAGGGCGGTGAAGGAAGAGTGGGAGAGTGGATCCCCTCCTCTCTCGGCGGGAAGTCAGTTGATACTGTGTAAATTTAAAATATGTCATTTTAAAACTGACTCCAACCTCCTAATGTTTTCTATGCTCCCTCAGAGGGAATCTGTTAGAAAATAATATCTCCGTGCTGAAGAAATATTTCTCTAAATGGAGCAATTCCTTCCATTTCACTTTACTTTCTTTTTCTTGTTTTAAACTAAAATAAAATTAAATCTAATACTTTTTCATTAAAAAGTAGCTCGTGTGGTATGATGCTACCTTTATATTCCTGTGAGGGCTTTCTTCAAGATACCTGCATGTGTTGATTTCTGAGGGGTACCTTTTGTGGTGATTGTTTACCTTTTTCTTAGTAGTTTTCTTAATTTCTTGAATTCTTTATAAGGAGCATATATTGCTTTTTTTAACATCAATGAGTTGATAGTGTACATTCTGCTGTATTCATCTAATAATTACCAAAGGCATGCCTCCAAGCCACTGGTTAATATTCTATAGCGTAGACATACTTTCGGTTATTTAAACATTTCCTTACATATGAACATTCAGGTTTTTTAAACACCTCACCTTACCTTCTTACATCATAACTTTTTTGTAGCTAGATTTCCAAAAAGGAGTTTCTGATCAAAATAATTTGTGCATATTAAATCTAAATAGTGACAAGATGGGGCCCTAATTACACCCCACCCACTAAATATGAGAGCGCCCATTTTCCCTCTCCAGTAATGGATACTTCCAACACTTTTAATTGTACCAATTAAGTTTAAAAACTGGTATTTCGTTGTCATTTTAATTTTCATTTCTTTGATTCTTTGTTAGGGTGAACCTTTCTTTTTTTCTTCTTATGTTATTGGCTATTTGTGGCTTTTCCTTGCCCATTTATCTATCAAGTTATTTGTCTTTTTCTTATCAACTGTAAAAAGTTCCTTTTAGATAAAGGCTATCAATTTAAGGTAATACATACTATAAATTTTTTCTTCCAACATTTATCATGTGTCTTTTGATTTTGTTTATGGTACCTATTTCCTGACATAAATGTTTAATTTTCATGTGGCTTATATACCTTTTATCATAACGGTGAGCTCATATTTTTTTTAATGCTCAAAATGAAACAAAACCAGAAGCAACGCTTCTGCTCCGTTGCTTCACCTCCCATCCCCACGCTCAGCTTGGAAGGCCAAGCTCCCCAGTGCAGCTTACAAAGCCCTTCACGAGGGCCCTCTGCAGTGGCCCCAGGAGGCTGCCCCCTCCTCCTCAGGAGACTGGAGCCTCCAGAAGGGCAGACAGCTCATAGTTACTGTCTCATACACAGCCAGGGGCCTCCTGTCTCCGAGCTGTGCCTCTGCTGTTCCTTGCTCTCCTTGCTCTTGGCCAAAGCCCACTTTCATCCAAGACTCTCTGCCTTTCTAGGAAGGCTTCCCAGAACCCCGCCTTCCTGCACACCAGCCAGAGGACCCTTGTTTTGGAGTCCATCATGCTCTGAGCCCAGCTGATATCCATCCACTGGATGCCACCTGGATGCCCTCCCGTTGCCCACCTGCCAGCCGCCATGCTGACTGGTCAGGTCCTAGGCCATAAGAGCCATTACTTATTTTTAACAGCCCCCCGACCTGAGCACGTACGTATTGCCCTTAGAATACACTTTAACTATCTGTTTATAGTCATGTCCCCTAGATTACCAGCTTCCTGAAGGCAGAGTTATGTCTCCTTCATCTTTGTATCCAACTCCTGCACGGTGAGATGAAAGGATGAATGAACAGAGGAGAGTCCCCCAGAGATCTGTCAACACAACAGTGTCTGGATGGGCTCAGCAGAGGGCAAAGGCTGGGACAAGATGACTTCTAAAAATTAGTGCCGTGCACACCTGATGTCTAATAGAGGCCTGACTTTCCCTTCCCGCTACCTCCACCTCCAACATGCCATCACAAAACTAAATGAAACAAGACAGCAAAATAAAACACATGCAGGCCATTGCTTCTCTCCTTTCTACCGTTACCTATGTTCTCAGCTACTCCTATTCTTCAAATTACTCTCAAATCTATCACATCCGTGGAGTCCCTGAAGACCTCCATGAGGGGAGAATAGAACCATTTTATAGAAAAGAAGGCTGAGGCTGGGAGGGGCCAAATAAGTGGCTTGAACCTTGAGACCTGGGATAATGAATCACAGGCTAGGGCTTGGAAACAGCTCCAAGATACCTTCTTGTCCAATGCTACATCTCCAGATTGGTAAGGAGGTACCAAGGTACCTCAAAGGACCATCCCATAATAGCTGACTGATTTTCTGGTTTGATATTCCAGGTGCTTTGGGACCTGAGATGCCAGCAATCAGGTACACTCCAGTAGTCAGCGGCAAAGAGTTCTATCTGTGAACTTTTAGCAGTTTGCCAAATGCCTCCTAATCCGGCCACCTTAATATAAATTGCTCTAAAATATTATTTTATGAAAATACAGTATCCAGTAGCAAATAGTATCTTTTTGTGAAATTAATTTCAATTTAGCCTTAACTAATACTAAATTGCTATGGAATTACACATTACATACACATTACTACAGAAAGAAGTTCATCATGATTAATGTTATTACAGTGAACACCAAAGGAATTAATAATGATTTGCAGTTATTATAAAGTGGTAGTGGTGTAGGAAAAAGGTTAAGTCTAATTAAATTCTGGCAACCACTTTAGGGCTGTGCAGCAATGAGGGTGCTGGGTTTTATATTAATTAATTCTGTATGAAAGGTTGCTGAAGTGTTTTAATATTGTTCAAAGAGCCACATTTTTACTACCAGTGTGTGTTTTGATTTTTTTTCCCACAGTGACCTGTCAGCGTAGGTGAGGTGTCAAATTCTTGGGGATCACCAGGCGTTAGGAGGCTGGGGGGTTCTTATTCTGCTCTCAGAGCCATCACGCTTGGTGGTGAGACCAGTGTCTCCAGTTCCCTGCAACGGCTCATGCTGGAAAATGGATGACATTTCTTTGGAAATGGATCTTGGGTTTCCTGAGTTGCTTTCTGGGTTAGACACAGCTCCACAATTGCCCCTCCACATGGGTGGAGTGGGCAGTGTGGACATCCCATAAGGGCGCCACTTTGCCCAAAACTGGACTCAGGTGACACAGTGCCTGATCTTCCACTATTATGAATAGAAGTCAGCATAGGTGAGCTCAGGATTTGAGACAATCTGAAGATTCAGGTTTTGGCATGGTTCAGTAGCTCATTTCCTTTCTAACTTGGGGCAAGTCATTTAAATTCTGAGTCTGAATTTTTTCAGACTTCATGGTATTGTCTTCAGGATAAAATCAGAAAATGGATAAGAAGGAGAGTGGGAACCTCCAAGAGCTAAACAAATTAGTGTGGTTATTTGTGACCTTGCCCTAGATGAAATTCCACTCTTAGCACATTTAATTCTGACTCCCAACCTTATGAGCACCTCAAAGATGGGACCAGCCTTTAAATTTACATATTGATCCCGTTTCATGCCACACAGAAATATTTAATCTAATATTTCAACTAATCATGTTTGATGGGAACTTGTTTTCATTAAAGCAGATCTTCAATTACTTGGCTTTTTAATTAATCAAAGCACACAAGTTGGTATCTCTGGTTGTCTCATTTCTGCAAGCCAAGAGCGTCACTTAATGCCTGACACAGAATAAGTCAAAATAACTATTTTAATTCAAGTAAATAAATTTTAGTTGAAACAAAGAATGCATGGATAGGTGGATGAATGGATAGATGGATGGGTAAATAGATAGATGGATGGATGGATGGAGGACGGTGGATAAATAGATGGAGGGATGGATGGATGGATGGATGGGCATCCTGATTTCTCTGACCCAATACAGACATAGCACTTGTAATAACCCAATCAAAGTCAAATCTGAATCCTGACCTGGCCTCAGTGGTCATTCTTCCAGTTTTGTGGGCATTGGTGGAAGCAGGTCAGGCTTTGACAGACCTGCCGTCATCATTCCTATCCCTGAGCAACGTTTCTGTCACCCAAATGCCTCCCCAACACCCAGCGACTACTTGCCCTCCAAAATCCATTTTTAATGCTATAAACCCTGGAAGCCTTCCCTGAGCACACGCCCCCATCCATGATGATCCTCCCCTCTTTGCACCCACAGAAAGAAAATGTCTAGCCCAGAGGGTCTCTTGAGAGAGAGAGGGTCCATGAGAATTACCTGGAAGGCTTGTTAAAAAACAGCTTGTTGGGCCCCATCCTCAGAGTTTCTTACTTAGTGGATGTAGGATGGAGCTTGAGAATCCATTTTAATAAGTTCCCGCATGATGCCATTGCTGCTGGTTTGGGGACCACACTTTGAGAACCTCAGGTCTAGTCCATCGGTCGCTGTAGAGCTTACTGAAAGTAAGAATTTTTTTCTAAAAGAGGGTTTTTTTGAGTTTGTTGAACACTGACATGGCATCTCCTTCCTGCCTTCAGCAACAATCCAAAGATAGTGCCATTACCACCCTCAGCTTTCAGAAGAGGGTGCTGCCTTTCAGAAAGGAACCAGCACAGTCGAGGGCACGGGAGTCCAGACCTTCTCCCATTACCTTGGGCTGACAGTCTAGCTGGAAAGGCAATTGCACATGAAAAACAAAGCATCTCTGCCAAGAACAGTAGCTGATACAATAGAATACATGATCTGTGAGCGTCACAGTGTCTCACAAGTGGATGGTGGTCAATGACAGTAGTTAAGGGTCAACTGTGGGAAGGACCCTGGGAAGAAGAGTCTAACTCAGATCACCTGACCAGTTCCATGACTCTTGGCAGGTCAATTAACCTCTCTGGACCTCCGAGGTCATCTTGCCCAAAGCTCTCACCGTCTTTCCACCTCTGAATTCTGTGCACATATAGGTCTGCGTCTACAGGACTAGGAACCTCCACACGCCAGGACCATCTGAGACCCTAGTAAACGGGCTTTCCTCTGGGACTTCCTGCCCTCCACACCACCCTGGAGAGCAGGGAGGGGAGCTAGGGCTGCGTCTTTTGTCCTTTCCATCCCTCAGCACCAGAAGCATCTAAGTGATCCTCCTGGGGCATTTGCAGGGCCAGAAATGCAGACAATCAGTCCCTGATTAAAGGGAAACCTATTGTGTGGAAGTTACAAAAAAAAAAAAAAAAGCCTGCTGTGGCTCCTCCAGTGAACTCCATGTTTCAGGGCTGTGTCATCAGCCCTGAATCCCCTCCGAATCCGTTAGCAGCCCAAGTGCTGGTGATGAGGCCTCCAGACTCCTTGGAACCTCGAGAGGGAATCTCCAAGGAGCTGACTCAGCCCTTTGTCCTCTCTGAGGTAGAAAAATTAGGTTCCAAGCCACAGAGGATGGTCGGTCTGCATCCAGAAGCTGGGAGAGTAAAAGACTACCGCCAAAATGGGGGGCAGCCCACAATTCCCACCGAGAGCAAAGATGGGACCAAGGAAAAGGGGAGAGGGGTGGAGGCGAGGAGGGAGAGAAGGAGGGATAGAGTGAAGCAGGGAGGGAGGAGGAGGAATTGATTTACTGCCCAAGACTCTGTGGCAGGCACTGTGCGCACCATATCATTAATCCCGACAACAAGATGTCAAGGCAGATATCATTATTCCCATTGTAGAGTTGTCATAACTGAGGCTCAGACCATGGAGTGATTCATGTAGCTTGGTGGATCTGGGCATGATGCAGCATGCATTCACATTCAGATGTGTCTAATCTCAAAGGCCATGTATATTCCAGTGCCCCATATGGTGTTTCGGAGATAGAAAGGGTGCGGTGGTGAGTGGCCCTAGACAGTGCACCCAGATACCTGGCTAAGTCTCACCAGATCCTGAGCCCAGGAACACTGGCCCCAGCAGAGAAATGCAAGCAACAGTCTTTGAAAGGCCTCTATGGCTGTGGGAGTGGAGGATGGACATGCTGTCTGTCCATTAGTGCTCCCTGCTAACCCAGAGGCAGTAATGCTTCCCTAAGCTCAGGAGTGAGGACTGCACAGCTCATGGGCACTGATGGCCAATGTCATCCTTAAAACAAGGACAGATGTAGACAGGCCTCTAGTTGAAAATTCCCTGCTTTCTGGGAAGTCTTGCTGACTCTCTCCAGCTTACCAGGCTGATTCACCAGGCTGATTCCCACCCTCCAGGCAGCTCCAGGTGTGTACCTGTAATCTAGTACCTGAACACATCTTCGACTAACCCTAACGGAGCGTGATGTCTCTCCCACCCGATTGTAAGCATCTTGGGGAGACGATGCTCTCTTCCTCAGTTCCACATCCTCCTCACTCCCATGCCAATCTGCACAGGGTATAACAGAAGGAGATGAGACCAGAGTTGTTCAATAGGACAGTCTGTGCTGTGCAGCATGGGAGCCACTAGCCACAGGCAGCTATTGAGCATTTGAAATGTGGCTAGTGAAAATGAGAAATATACTTTTGAATTTTGTTTTATTTCAATTAATTTAAATGTAATTAGCTACAGGGCTGGATATTCTGTAAACATCTATTCGGGAGAAGAGAGAAGGATAAGAAAAAGAAAAAGGAGGAGAAGAAAGGGAAAAAGACAATGAAAATAAAGAAGTACACTTAGAAGAAGAAAGAAGGGAGGGAGAGGGGAAGGGGGAGGAGGGAGGGAGGAAGGAAGGTGGGAGGAGAAAAAGAAACTGAGAACCAGAGACTTGAGAGCATCAGGCAGAAATGGGCCTCCTGGCTCACCCAGGCTCCTGGCTGCACAGATAGCCCACAGACAGCCCAGAGGTGCGAGATGGAGCTGAGCCAGGGGAGGCGTCCTGCCCCGCCCCCACACCCGGCCCTCCCTCTGCCTCCATCCCCACATTAGCAATATATTTCCAGGACACTCTAATGAAGTACATCTTGAGTCTCCTTTTCACGGCTAATGAGGAGACAACAAGAATTTGACTAATACCAGTACAATTACTAGAGCAGTGAAGCAAGGGCCTCTGATTAGACGTGATAATTTGCAAGGCTGGGCTCTTCACATTAAGTTTGCAAACAGTTTAAAAATCACTTCCTCTATTTATCCAGCTAATCCCTGTTTAATGACTCCAGACCCGAGGAGAGAAAGGAGAAATGTCTCTTTAAAAATAAATAAATAAATTAATTAATTAAAACACTAATAACCCCAACCTTATTTCCCCAGACAGAAGAGATGGCAGAACTGCCACTCGATTGTCATCGTTTCAAGCAGGCTCAGCAAAGATTTCACAGCTCCAAAGGACTTTGCCATTCCCAAAACATGGTCTTCAAGTTTGCTTCAGCCACTAACCCAGCCTGGCCACTCATTCCTCTGCTTGTCCAGCGTGGAAAGACAAGTTCACCTCCCTGTTGATGGTCTAATGGCCTGATTCAGCAACAGCTGTAGGTGCCGGCTAGTCCCCAGATGGTGAAAGGATGGACACAGGTGAAATTCCATTGTAGCAGAGGGTTCTCTATAATCCTACCTCTCAGAGTGTGGTCCCCAGACCAGCAGCACAGGCATCATCTGAGAGCCTGTTACAAATGCAAGACCTCAGGCCCCACCCAGACCTGCCAATTTGGAATCTACATTTTCACAAGCCCCCGTGTAACATGTATGTGCACTGCTATTTGAGAAACCCTGCTTTATGACATTTCATTTGCCTGACTCAGAAGGTGACCAGGAGATGCATGGTTCTGTTGATTTCCATACTATTGATTCCATGGATCTGTGCTCATCAGAGTGCACGCCACAGAGATTCAGAGCACGCATATGCAAAAGACGAGGGCATTTGGGAAATGCTGGGTTAAACCAAATTAAAATTATTAGTTTACTGCAGGTTTTACAGCATCTTTATAATACCAATAAGCATTATGATGTCCACAAAGGGAGATTCCATGTGCAGTGTTTCCCAAACTCCCTTGAAGCAGGACCCCTCTTGGTGGGTGGTGCATTGCAGGTTGGCAGGCGCCCACTGGCACCAGTTCAGGAAAAGCAACTACAGGCAGTGGGTGATTCTGTAAGACACATGCAGTTCTCTGGTCCCGACCATGTCATGATCTCCTCTACAACAAAGGTTACCTCCAGGAACGGAAAGCTAGGGGCTCCCCTAGTCAGGAAGCTGCTGGCGTGCAGCTGTGTGACCTTGACCAAATCACTGCCCCTCTCTGGGCTCAGGAGCTGACCTGGCCGCGGAAGACCTAGGAATGGGTAGCTCCCTGTTCTCCAGCAGTGTGACATCAAGAAGAGGAAGGATTCTAGACCCAAACTGCTCTGGGTTCAAACCCCAGACCTCACACCCACTAGTTATTCCTGTAGGTGTATTATTTCACCTCTCAATTCCTCAGTGTTCTCCCCTGCAAAACGTGAACAGTAATGCCACCCACATGGGAAGGAGGGAATGAGCTTGGAGACCCTGGGAAGCACCTGGCATTCGCAGGTCTATACTAAAGGAAGGAAGACTCTCACACCTGTGGCTGGGGTTTCTGGAAAACAAATACAAAGAAAGCCCAGCTGGGGAATCAGCGTCATATTCCTGGATGCCTAGTCTTGGAAACTCGGATGCTTGAAACAACTAGGGCACAGCCCCTCCCGACAGAGTACCGTGCATACCTCCGTGTGACCAGCGGGGAGTGACCTCTAGGTATATTGTCCAATGGAAAAGAACAGGGTGCAGAGCAATGCACATAAACTGCTTCTGCTGGGGAAGAAATGAGGGCAAGCCAGACGGAGCTGTGCAGATGCTTATGTTTGCAATAGAAACACGGGATGAAAAAACAAAATCAGGGGGAAAAAGTTTACTTATGAGGGCAAGGGGGCATGGGGAGAAGGAGCAGGGTTTGGGGTGAGTATACCTTTTCATTTAGTAATCACTTTTGAGTCATATTCCAAAATTTTCAAAAATAAAATAAAACAAAGCTCAAGCTGCCTTATAGTAGGCAGAGTCTGGGGAGCCAGCGTGAGCCAGCCAGCCTCTCTAATCCAGATGGACAAGCAGACAGACAAAACAGCCCAGAGGCCAAAGTCCCTGAGGGCTGAGGAATGGGCCAGTCAGGCAACCAGCCCCGCCCCCACCCCCACCTCACCCAGCCCAGCCCAGCCCGCAGCCCTGTGCACCCTCACCCATACCCCTGCTGGCAGTGAGCGTTCCACTCCCCAATTCTTCCCGTAATGAATGCTTTCTCTAAGCTCATTGCAAAACATGTTGGCTGGAGCTGCAAATGGGAATCCAGAAGCATCCCCTGGAGAGAGGTAACCTGCTTCCTGAGGACATTCCAGCCTGGTGTGAGGGCCTGCAGCAGGAGAGGGCAGGACAGGCCAGGCTGCCATTGCCAGCCAAGCCTGGGTGGGCCCCATGGTGCACTGATGGGTGCCATGTCTGGGCTGGACCAACCACCCAGGTTCAGGCAATGTTCAGGGTGCTGGGGGAGTTTCCTCACACCCACTCCATACTCACCCCTTGGGGCTTGCCCACCTGAGACCCCTCTCTGAACAGCCTCGGAGGCTGTGTAAGGCTTGTTGAGGTAGAGAAGAGAAGGGCACCCCCATGGTAAGCTCTCTCAGGCCCCACCCCCATCTCCCCAAGAGTATGGGGAGTAGTGTGTCACACAGCAGAACACTGGGCTGGTAGCAGGGGGTCTGAATCTGCCACCACAATGGGTCACTTAGGCATGTCCCTTCTTCTCTCTGAACCTCAGTTTCCCTATCTGTATTAGGAAGGGATTTTTTTGCATAGAGCTCTATTTTCAAAAGTCATCTTACTTAGAAGCTGGCATGTCAACAATCAGTGGTAACTCTTCGGGGGAGGTGGATGGCGAGCAAAGCTTCACCCCAGTGCCCATCACCAGCCACAGGCAGCTCCTGGGCTCTTCCTTGGGCCTTTGGCTTTCTTTGTAATCCCCATCCCCAGTTCTGCCTCTTCTGTACACCTCTCAAATGCCAGGTAGTCATGAGGATCCTGAGTCCTGCTCCTATTCCTCCATGCACTCTCTAGGGTGTGCAGGCCCCCACAGCACATAGACCCGCTGCTTTGCCAACGACTTTCAAATCTTTGTCTTACTGAGCTCCACACTTGAGTGCTCCCTGCTCACTGGACACCTCTCCTAGAGGTCCCAGGCATCTCACACATGACTTGCCCAAGAAGAAAAACACCTCTTGCCCATGTAAACCAACTCCTACTTGGGTTCCCATCTCAGGATGAGGGTCCCTGGCCACTCTAGCACCCAAACCAGAAACTCTGATCATCTCTCTCCCTCATACCTCCCCCTATCCAAATCTATCCTATCATCAAATGCTCTTAAATCAACCCTACCTCTTCATCTCACTTCTGTTGTCCTGGTCAGGGCTCACCATCGTCACCACCATCACCATCATCATCACCATCAACCATCATCATTACCACCACCATTACCGTCTCACCATCTTCATAACCACCTTCATCACTGTCATCATCATCCTCATCACCACCATCATCATCATTGCCACCACCATCATCATCACCACCATTATAGCCATCATCTTCTCCACTATCGTCATCACCACAACCATCATGATCATCGCCACCACTTTCATCATCTCACCATCATCATAGCAACCTCATCCACCATTTTCACCACCATCACCACTATTATCATCAATATCATCATTATCCTTGCCCCCTCCCAGGTCTCCCATTCTCTAAATATGCCCTTGCTGACCAACCCTCTACCTGGCATGGATGTTCTTCCTGAATCACAGATAGGATCATGACCATCATGGTCTGTAACTTCCCACTCCCCTCAGAACACAGTTCAAACACCTTAGCATTTGGTCATTCACAATCTGACTCTAACCCCATCTCCCACCAAGCCCATCCTGTAACCCAACAACACAAGGCTCAGCCCCACCAAACACTTTTGTGAGCATCCCATACCTTTCTACCTTTGTTCTGGAACATGCTCTTCCCTCAGCCTGAAATCCCATCCCCTTCTCTGACTCCTGCATCCTGCTAATCCCTCAAGACCCAAATCCAATTCCCTGCCTCTGGAAAGAAAGGATCAGTCTTTCCACATGGGTTCAAAGCCCTTGTCCTCACTCCCACCCGAGTATCTAGTCATGTTGACAGCAACTGACAATCCTATCATTATGGTCACTTTCTCACTAGTCAGTGACCTCCTGTGACCCATGGACTGCATTTCTCTCTTTGGTATCAGCCTTTCCACTGTTCCATCCCAGCACTGGCCTGGCACAGGGCAGAAGCCTGAGAAAGGTTTGATAAATAGGGAATGAGAAAGAGAGTTGGCAAGAATGGAGGCAAAGGAAATGAGGAAGGACTTCTTCCCTGACTGTGCCAATAACAGGCCCAGTATCTTTTATACAGAGCCCAGCCCAGGTCCAATTCAGTCACTTCCCTAGTGCCCAACTCCAGAAGGTAGGAGAGGCCATGGAGGCCACTCCATGGAGAAAAGAAAGTTTCTTATCTCCCCTGGTTCCTCCTCAAACACAACTATCCTTACAACCCTCCCAAGTCACACCTGGGGAGGGGGCTGCAGAAGGCAGCAGAAGGTCTTGGCACCCAGAAGCCTAAGTCACAGTGCTGACTCCAACTGCCTGAGCTTCCCACCTTTGGTGCCATGTCTAGACTCTCAGCATGGTGGGTGACTTCATTCACATTTCACAAATATTTACTGTGCACCTGCTAAGTGCAAGGCCTTGTACTAGGGAGAGGAATTCAACAAAGGTTGACTCAGGCTCCTCCCGCTTTTTTGAGTCGGATCTTGGGCTGAAGACCAGTCACCATTTCACCATCATAACCATCATCGTTACCACAATCATGATCATTATCATTGGTATTGTCACCACCACTATCATCACCACCATCACCCCCTTCAACTCTGCTCCAAGAACTTGCTGCACCCTGTATCTCAGTATATCACTCCTCGGGAAGGGCTTCCCATCTTGTTTAAACAGGCCCTGGGAGCAGGCCACTGTCCCCAATATTCTCAAGTCAGAAGTCAGCATTTCCACCCTGGTGCTAGAAAAGATTGCCCAGCAGCCTGACTTTGGGCAGGAGATGTGACCTCTGCACCCTCTGTTGAAGAGGATGTTCTCCTTCCTTCAAAGCCAAAAGTGTAGCTTGACTCCTATCCCCAAGAGGCCCCAGGTTACTCCAGCCAGCAGGGCTGCTGGCTACCACATCTGGGGGCCCCTGGAGCCTGGGCAGGGATGGGTGAAAAGAGTGGCACGTCTCTCCAGGCTTTCCCACCATGGCCACAACCTGGACAGGGAGGGGGCTCCAGCTGAAGGAAGAGAGGGCACTGTGACTTCACTCCACTCCACTCCCACTCCCTTCTCCTGACCTTTGCCCAGAGCACCAGCCAATTCTGGATCCTTGATGTGGATTCTTCGCTAAGCAAGGGCCTCCTTTAACAGAAAACGCTTTACATGGGTCTCCTTGTGCCCTGAACTCCTCCCTCCGGTGCCTCAGGGCCCAGATGACAGCCATTTAGCTGTCCTGGGGCCTGGTCCAGCTGCGTGTAATGTGATGCTGCTCCTTGGAGGCCACCAACGGTCCCAGCCTTTCCCGGGCCAAACGTGGAGTGGAGATACCACATCAAGAGGTTGGAGGGGCTGGTGGACAAAGACCACGAGCACAGAAATCAGGAACTGGAAAGACAAGCAAACTCAGTTTTAAAATAATCATTGCAAAGTGGGAAAAGGGTGTTCCTGCCTTCATTCAAGGGGACAGGGCACGATGCCAGGCTGCCTGGGTCTCTGAACTCAGTGTCAGAGTCCTGAGATAGCACCCATTGTGCAGAGGGGATATTGAGGCCTAGAAAGGAGAACGTTGTATCAGGCCACTCGTCAGATACGATGCAGGAACAGGCCAATGCCCAGACTCCTGCCGTCAGACCCACTCTGAGCAATGTCCACCAGTGCTGGTCAGCCTGTCACTTCACTTGGAAGCTCAGTTCTCCTCACTGGGCCTCTCTGGGGGCACAACTTTGGTGTGTCCACTGGCTATGGCAGTCTCAGGGGCACGGCAAGACTTCCCCACCTTTAGGTAGCCTCAGGACACCTGGTCTCATGCTCTGAGCATGCTGACCAGGAGAAGGGCCAGGACCAGAGGCTGCAGAAGCCCATTCAGAAGCTTGGGCCAGCCAGGCTCTCAGTCCCGACCCCTTTCCTACTTCTGGCCCTGTCCTGAATCCCCTACTCTGTCCCTCTGTGACCAGCCCCTGACCTGGCTCACCCCCTCCTCTGCTCACTCACTCACTCTTCTGCCCTATTTTTCAATGCCTCTTGATTTCCCCAATTCTCCCTGCCTCTCTTCCTTGCCCCAAATATCTTCTTTCTCAGTGTTTCTCACTGTCTGTTTCCCTCTTTCTCCTCATTTCTCTCTCTCTCTCTCTTTTTCTCTGTGTGTCTCTCTGTCTAGCCATGAGTCTAAATGTCTTTCTCTTTCTCTCTTTATCTTTGTGTGTATCTTTGTCTGTGTCTTCCCTTCTCTCTGTGTGTATCTATCTCCCTGGGTCTCTATCTCTCTGTCTCCTGCTCTCTCTGACTAGGTGAGCGGGTGCCAGGATCTCTCTCCCTCTCTGGACATGTTCTCCAGACTTACTTCATCTCTCTCCGTCTGGCGTATGTGTGTGTTTGTGTGTGCGTGTTCACATGAGTTGGGTTGACTGGCCTCCCACACAGCGTTGCAGTGGAGTTGAGAATGCGCTTCCGCCTTTATTACCTCATTTGCTCTTGACGACGACTCTGTGAAGAGGGCAGGAGGGAAAAGGCAGGAGAGGTGATTACTTCTTTCTGTGCCCAGGGGGAGACAGAGGCTCAGAGAGCTCTAAGGTCACACAGCTGTCAGGGCCACCTCCAGACAGGAGCATCAGCCAATATTGATTAGAGTGTCTGAGTGCAGTGTGTTCTGGCCTCCGACAGCATTCGGCACTGCTCAGCTGCCTCCTTACAAGGCTGCAATGAGCTGTCTGAGCCCTGAACTTCTCTGGGCTTGTTCTGACCCACGTTCTTCCAGATCAGCCAGCCTGACTCCAGAGGGACAGCTCCGCCGTCCCCAGATGTCGCGGGTGTCCTGGTAACAGGCAGCAAGGAGATTCCTGGAAGCAAGGCTCTGGGGACCATGGCCTGGCCCTGCTGAGTGGTGAGAGGCAGTCAGTCTCGAGTGGGGACGAGCAGCCACTCGGCTGTGCTGGCGAGCGGCCCCCACAGAGAGCAGCCCTGTGCCAGAGTGGCCAGGATTCTTTGTCCTGGGCCTGGCACATGGCCAGCCACAGAGCTGACCAGAAGGGTTCTGCCCTCAGAGTCACTGAGGAGACAGGAATGACAGGGATGCTTCTCAGCACAGAGCCGCTGTCTGCTCTGCCACCTCCAACACTCCATGTCCCATCCAGGCTCACCATGGCCTCCTGCCACCACTCTGACTGGCTCCTGCTGGACACCTCCCAGGGGAACAAAGAACACCACCACCCCCCAGTAGTGGAGCCAGTGACCTGGGGTCCTTGATGGCTCCCCAAAACCTCTGCCCGCTAAGCCAATCCCATGAAAGTCACCCAAGTCAGACCTACCCCCAGAGTCTTCCCCTCCCCACTCCTGCCTCGTGGCTCTCTTCTGGATTTCTGCATCTGCCTCCTACCTGGTCTCCTGCCTGCCCCTCTCTGTCACTTGCTGCAGAGGAGCAGGAGAGGAACCAGGTCGTGGACTCAGCGTCTGCAGCCAGACAGACCTGGACTTGAGTTCCTGTGCCACTTTCATTACTGTGCGACTTTGGGCAAATTCCTTACGTTCTGAGCATCTTGACATCAGTCAGCTGACTGCCTTGGCTCTCCTCTCACACATGCCAAGTAACCGCCAGTTAGAATTTGACTTCCTCCTGGAATCATCTACCAGAGAAAATGTGCTGAGCAGGGTGACGGGGCTACTCTACTCCACAGGATGGTGTGGCTCTCTCTGTAAAGTCATTATTTGATATTCTTTTTTACCAAAAAATAAAATACAATAGCATAGAATAAAATGTCCAAGTTAGATGAAGAAACCTTAGGACATTCACGTACTGACAACAATACAAATGATGAAGGCAGAGAAAAGGAGAGTCCCTGCGACAACACCACCTTCAAACTCCTGGAAAGTTGCTGCAGAATACAGTTCAGGTTTGGTTCTGCAGCCTTAAGATCCTCAGGTAGACAGATTTAAACTGAAGTAAGTGAGTACTACCTTGCTAAAAACTGGGTGATGAGGTGCCTGTTACGGGAAGTATGCAAGAAGAGGCTGTGCAAACTTTCGCAGGAATGTTGCAGAGAGGTGTTATTCTTGAGCCTCCCCTCTTCCTGTCAGTTGCTAACACATTCACTCAATCATAAAGCACTAAATGACTCTTAAATCTGTCCGTCCCCCTCTATCCCTACAGCCACCATCCTGGGCCAAGCCACCATCCCCTCCTGCCTGGATGACAACAGCAGCTCTGGGACACCCCCTTGCATCCAAGCTTGCCTCCTCCCCTTCACCATTGCCCACGGAAATGAAGCTGGATTGGTCTTCCTAAAGCGAGAATAAACTCATCTGCCACAAACCCCTGAGGCCTCCATTCTTCTCAGTGCAGAGTCTGAACTCCATAGTGTGGCTACCAAGACCTTCTTACCTGGTCCTGACCACCTCTCCAGCGCAGCGGCGCCACTGTGACCTCACACAAGATGCCCAGCCAGACAGAACTACCTGCTCCTGCCGCCGCTGCTGCTACTCGCTCCTCCTCCTTCTTTCTACCTCCTTCTCCCTCTTCTTCTTCCCTCTCCCTTCCCCTCCCCTCTCCCCACCTCCAAATCTTTGGCTTTGCAGACACCACTGTCTTTGCCTGCAACACTCTCTATTTCGCCCATGAGGAGACTGACGCCTAGTTTGTCCATCATATCTCAGCTTCCACATGTCCCCTAGAAAGTCCTTTTAGGTACCCCATACACATACTCAGCCTAGGCTAGGCTCATGTAGAAGCCTGTATTTCCCTACTTGCAGCCCATATCACACTGCATCCTACATGGCTAGTGCCTCCCCCACAAGAAGAAGAACCACGGGTCAGGGGCTGTACTGGCTTTGCCACAGCACCCACCTGCACCTGCCACACTGAATCGGTTCAGGAATGGCTGGTTAAAGGCCGGGAGGAAGGGGAGCAAGGCAGGTCAATGGAGGAGGCCATGTAAGCTGGGCTGGATGCTGCCCTTTATGTCCTGCCCAACCTGCCTATCTAGAGCTCAGTTCTGACTACGAGGAAGGAAGGCTTGTCATACCAGGTTAGGGGCTTCCAAAATAAATTTCTGCACTGCCACTTGGGCTAGTAGCTGCCCAGGGAGTACCACATCACCACCTGTCAGAGGCCAGGCCAGGAGTGGGAGCTCTGTGGGCCTCAGCCCATTTCCTAGGATTCTCAGGCCACATTTCATGTTGGCTCAAGTAACAGTACCCAGGCCTGAGGCAGGGCCACAGGTGCCCCAGCGGCTCCTAAGCACCAAGGCCTCTGTGCAGCATTTGGAGTCCATTGCAGCCAGAGCCGGGTGGAGCACCAGATTTGACTAACACAGTCTTGGAATCTTCAGAGCCTGACGTGTATGCCCCAGCTAGTTCCCAGGAACCAAGGACACAGAAATGGTTCTCCTTGCTCCCCAAGTACCCACCAGGGGCAGCCGTGCACAGCTGAGAGGAAGGGAAGGACCAGACAAGCAGGACCCCTAGGCTGCAGCTCCTCATCTGGGCCCCAGGCCCTGGGACTCACAGCAGGAGGAAAAAAAGCCAGAATAATCGCTCAGCCCCCTCCCAGACCAGTGCACTATGACTATTGCTGACAAATACCTACAATGTGCCAGGACCAGTGCCACACATTTTATGCATATAAGTTTATTTAATCCTTAAAACAACCCTACAGAGTAGGCGCTATTATTAACCTTGCTGGACAGATGAGGAAACTGAAGCACAGAGAGATTTACTTGCCCAGAATCCCACAATTATATGTGCAGGGCCAGGTTTGAAATTCAGACAGGCAGGCCGGCCAGACTCAGACTCTACTGTTTCCGGAACATTCTGTGAGCACTATAGCCAGAATGAAACACTCCACCTAACTATGGG
This sequence comes from Equus przewalskii, assembly GCF_037783145.1. Lineage (NCBI taxonomy): Eukaryota > Metazoa > Chordata > Mammalia > Perissodactyla > Equidae > Equus > Equus przewalskii. Next base: position 66,125,839 of record NC_091831.1, read on the forward strand.
TCCTTCAGACTCGGGCAGTGGGTGGCTTTGGTGCCATCACAGTGGACCATTTTCCCTGCAGTCCCTTTTTGGGAGTGTCACCTTCCTAATGGCTGAGAACTGAGAAAAGATATCTCAGCCATGGGGGTTGAAAAGAAGTTTGCGGTCCACCAGACACCCGTGGAGGCCATTTCAGGCCCTCACTGTTTTAACATGGTAACACTGTACAAGGAAATTACAAAATGACAAGGGAAGAAGGCAGCAGATCTGCTCTCAGCCTCAGCTCCATCTCACACCAGCTCACAGCCCCCAGCTGCTCCTTTCACTCCACTGGCCTCAGTGTCTTCTCTGGTAAAATGGATGATAAAACTAACCTCATGGTGAAAAGAGAGAGATTTAAAAAGAGAGAGAGACAAAGTGTGAGGAGGGCTGACCCCAGGCCCGGCGCATGGTCGACCCTTGATAAATATGCCTAAGTCTGGATTTGAAAGCAAAGTGGACCCAGCCTGAGCCCTTCCCCCAAGGAGAATTGGTGGCTTAAAAAGACACAGGAGAGCCAGCGGAACATCCACACGGAAAGAGAGCAGCGAGGCCGGTGGAAATGTGTAAGCTGTGGAAGGGGAGGGGACACCCCTCAAGGGACAAAGGCCCACAGGTCCCCTCTTGGCTTGAAGCCACCTTCAAAGAGTCATACGAGAGCCCATTCAGCCAGCGGTTTTATCTTGTGACAGCCGGGGAAGGGGCTCCTGCTCCATCATCCTCCACTCGACTCAAGTCACAAAGAGAACACAATTTATCTGGATTGTAAATCAGGGGCTGGTGACTGGGGAAGGGGGAAGGCTGAATCTCAATTCCCAAGGAACTTTCTACAAAGCCCACAGAGGGAAAGTCATTCTCTGCAGCCGTGAACGGCTGCCACACGGGAGAAGTTGGCCAGGGCTAAAACCAACTATTGCAAATAGAAAGTGGGCCCACCCTCAACATTGAGAACATGAGGAAACTGAGACCACAGGAGGGAGAAGGACCTGGCCGGGGTCCCTGGGTGACATGGTGGCCCAACTGTGTGTAATTCTGGGCCACCCAGTCCAAAGCTGTCTCCCCTTGCCTGGGCCAGGTGGAAATAAATCCAAGGGGGAAGACCCTGCAATGGAGCTCGAGAGCAAATCTGTGAGTTGAAGGGATCCCAGGGGTCCCCTTCTCAAAGCTAGGAGCTATAGGGACCAAGAAGAAGCCTGTGCTTCGTGGTGGAGAGATGAAGGGGTACGAGGGCACCTGCCTCAAACTCTGCTGCCTCCCTCACCACTGACAGAGGGGAGGCAGAGCCTAATCCATCGGCCCCTCGCCGCCCGCTCTCCCCGCCCCGGCCACCCCCGCTGCCTCGTCTGGCAAAGTGAAGGAAGGTTTTTTGCTTCTGAAAGTTGCTGGGAAGATTCACTGGGATAACTTGTACCAAAGCACATCCCATGCCCAGCACCCAGCAGGTTCTCAGCTGATGCTCAAGAAGAATTACAGAGCCTGAGTCAATGTTTCCCAAACGCCTTGTGGGAATCAGGGCATTCTATTACATGCTCAGGCAGTCTGGGTGTCTGGGCCTGGTGTCTGCCATGGCCTGACAAGGCAGTTTCTCCTGTGATCGGAAACCCAAGCCTGCCAAGGATGTTACCTATCCTGGAGGACAGGATGGTACACTGGAACAGGCACTGACCCAGGAGTCAGGACACACTCTCCATTGCGTGAGCTGGGCAAGTGGCTTCCCCTGTGGGATTCTGTTCCCCACTCTGCAAAAGTAGATCTTTGTCTTTCAGCCTCTTAAGGTGCTGTTGCTGTTCTAACATCACAGTATAATCAGAAAACATCACTGCTCCTTCCTGATCCTCAGTTTCCTCCTCTGTGAAATGGGGTCACATCATCTCCCTCTCAGGGTGGTTCTGGTCCCAGCCTGCTGCTGATTCACTGGGGGCCATGGCACTGGCAGCACAAGTCTTATTGGAGGGGGCTTTTCCTTCCAAATGCTGCTCTTGGACATTTCCTCAAAGACATGAGTGTAGAGATGTGAGTCACATGGGTGAGGCTGCAAAGCAATCAAGGCCTCCTCAAGCCACTAAACAGCAGGCATCCAGAAACCAGAATTCACCCCTGCCTCCTAGGTATTCCCAATACCAGTGGGGCCGGCAGACTGGGACACAGCATGCCAAGTGCTAGGAAGAGAGAGAGAATGTAGGATAGGAACCCAAAAGACAGACACTGCCATGACTTCTGTCTGGGAGGACAGGAGAGTCCACCCAAGGCCTACTGCCACCTCAGTACTCTGGTGCCCAGTGCTCAGTCTCAGCACAGACCCTCCCTGAAGGTCAGACCCTCAACCAGCTACCAGTGGTCATCTCTTCCCGCCTGTGCCACTGATAGTTCAAACTCAGCTCAGCCAAAACTCAACTCTCCATCTTCCCATCTGACCCCCAACCTGCCTCTCAGTTTTCAGGGAGAATTCTGCCATAGACATCTGGAAACCTGGCATTCGCTCCTACTTCCCTCCGCTCCATCATATACCTCCTAACTGAACGACTCATCAATTAGAGTCCCTCAGATTCCGCTTAGCCCTCCTTCCCCATGCCCACTGAAACCCTCATTCAGGCCTCATCATGTAGTGGTCTGTTTCCTCCGCTAGACTGGGGATTCCACGAGAGATGGGCAATTTCTCACTCAACACCTTACCCTTGAAGCCCAGGACACTAGCAGTTGGTAGGTACTTCATAAACATTTCTTGAATAGAAGAATAGATTAGGAAGCCCTCCCAATGGAGGAGATAACTTGAGAAGAGTCTGTAAACATGAGTAGAAGTTAATCCGATGGGTGCAGAGAGGAGGAGGGTTGAAATGACACCCTCCGCCCCCATGCCCCAGGCAGATGGACCCACCTGGCCAAGCCTTGGAGGGGTGATAGAATAACAAAGTGGGGAACCAGGATAGGAGCAGGCTGGAGAGGCAGCGGGGCCAGATCCTAAAGGGCCTCGAATGCCGTGCTGAGGAAGATGCTTGAAGAGGGCTGACTTTATTTACTTTTCTTTTAGATTTGTCTTTTAGGCAAAGAGTGTTCTGACAACGCTTGAGGAAGACAAATTGTGAGACCAGACCAACACTTGGCTCTGGAAACCTTGCTCTGGCCTCTCATGAGATCATATTTCCCCGCTTTGGGCCAAACTCTTTAAAGCGCTTTGGCGCGGAGTGAAAGATTGTCAGGGCCAAAGGGCTGGTAGGGAGCAGCTTGGACAGTGCCCAGGGTCATGCTCACGCTTTGCCTGCCTCTGCTCTTATTCTCCATCCTAGTGGCTCTTCTGAAGCATGGAAACGGGGCAGAGACAGCTGGACTGGACACAGGGATGGGATGGGGAGCAGGGGTTCCATCCTACCAAAGACTTCCGCTGCTGCAGCTGCAGGTAGGTGGCCCCACGACAGTGGGAACACTCCATTCTTGACACCTTTGCAAAGGGCACCTTGCTGGAGCAGCCTTCACGTGCTCTGACTCCACCTCCAGGATGTCTCAGCAGCCCCCACCCATCCTGCTTCCCAGAGCATGGGCTTCCTTCTAGACAAAAAGGTGCCGTTAACCACATGGAATGAGAGCTCATTGAGACTATGACTGCACATCTGGGCCACTCGGGTGACCCCAACATCACTTCTCCTCCTCCTTCCTCCGTCGCCACCCAAGATGGACCTTGCCTGCAGCACATACATACAGCAGGGGCCTCCGCTGAGGTCTTAGGCTGCATCTCCCCCCGCACCCCTCCATTATCTCCACTGACCTCCACCACTCACTCTGCTTTGAAATACTGAATGACACAGCTGGCTGTGCCCCCACTGAGTTTCTTGAAGGTATGCCTCCTTCTCTTGGGTGCCCTGAGCTTGGGACCAGGCAGGTGCTCAGTAACGTTCTCTAAGCCCACCAGCAGAAGTCTAGAAGGAAGGCTGGGCATGGTGGTCGGGAGAGGAGGGGCCTAGCTGTGGGGGAGGAAACAGTGTCAGCCAGGCTTAGATGGAGGAGAGACTGGAAATAGCCATCTGGGTCGGCTGTCCTCAGTCTTGCCTGTGCATCAGAATACCTGGAGTCTTGTTCAAACACAGACTCACCCCAGAGCTTTGGATTCAGCAGGGCTGGCTGGGGTCCAGGAATTGGCATTTCTAACAGGTTCCAGGTAATGCTGATGCTGCTGGTCCCAGGAAAACCAGTCTGGGTTGAGTGAAGGTGAAGTCAAGAGTACAGAAGAGGATGAAGAAACCAAAAAGAGGAGGTGGGCTGGAGCCATGTTGTGCAGGGCATTCCAAGGTGGCTCAGCGGAGTCATAGCCATGAGCAAGGACAGGTAGACAAGAGGAAGAAAACAAGGGAAGCCCTGCACCCAAAAGCCAGGGGGCAGAGACGCTGACAGCCCTGGGTCTAAGTCCCCCTCTGCCCTTGACTCCGTACAGCATTAGCCAGCTCCCACTAGGGGGTTTAAGTCCCTTCCTGTGTGAAAGGCACACAATGCCCTGCCCTGCCCACCTCCTCAAGGGGCAGGTGTGCCTTGCAGGGCGAGCGGCCATGAGAGGGCTTTATAAGCTGGAAGGCCCTCAGCAGATGTGACAGTGATTACTATAATCCCTCTCTCCCAGATGGCACAGTCCGTGTTGCCCCCTCCTCCGCCTGCCAGGCCTCTCTCTGGGGTCCCCAGGGGCGTGAAGGGCCTGGGCCGGTCCCTGGCTGCCTCCAGAGCTCCCAGCCTGGGCTCAGTGTGGGAGAGCCTCCCGCTCGCAGGGTCTTTCTTCAGGTGCAAGGACCCAAGTAGCTGTCAGCAGGCGGCTCCTCTCAGGGCACCTCAGGCGGGGCCTTGGGGGTGTTCAGCGTAGCCAGGGAACAAAAGCCGGCTGGGAGCTGGCAGGGTGCCATCAGGGTTCAATGCACAATGGCCCGGGGGCTGGCGGCTTCGCTCCTGGCTGGCATTTGCATAATGTCTGGGGCAGGAACAGGTGCCCTGTCAATAGGCAATTGTGAGGCTGTTCTGTCAAAAGAGAAGGGCCTGTATTGAAGGCTAGGCTCGCCTATTGCAATGCAAATAGCATTCAAAGCAGACCAGCCCAGCTCAGGCTCCTGGGAGCTCAAGCTTCATGAAAGCCACTGAGCCGGCCAGGCTGCTGCCACTGCTGGTGCCTGCTTTGTCTGAGGCCAAAAGGTGGCATCGGCAGCAGAGGCTAGGAGCCTACAGCAGGGAATTCGAGCAGGCCAGCCAGCCCATCCAGGAGGGCTTCCTGGAGAAGGAGCTGATGTCATTGCACTTTAGCCAAATATTAGAATGAAGCTTTGCAGCTTCTGTGAAGAGAGCTCCAGGGTAAAAGTGTGTTGATGCAAATCATCCATAATCAATCTATAAATCAAAATTGGGGTAAGTTTATTATGAGCCAGATCTAAGGACTATAGCCCAGGGCCTTCCTTCCCCAAGGAAGGGCACCAAAGAAGTAGAGTGACAGAGTGGTTATATGCCATCTTGGAACAAAGAACATACATCACATATGACAGGATTATCTCTTTTACTATTGTCATGAGATGTTTAGCTGGCACAGCAGGTCCGTGGTCAGCAGGTCAGTGGCCACAAGGTGAATGCAGCAAGTCGGTAATTAGTCCTTAGTTTCCAGGAAGAGATGCTTATCCTTAAGGAAATACCAATATGGGGGAAGCTACATTCCTGTCTTTAAGGGCATCATTCTTGTCTTTGGGACATAGTAAATACTTAAAGCAGATCTATAATGCATGTGCAACAGCTCACATCAGGCCCTTTTGGAAAAACAAGGTCAGGGTGAATTAGTTTTAAACCAAATTGCTTCCTTATGTATTCCCATATATTCTGTTGCTTTTCATTTATTCATCAGTTGCTACCCCAACTGGGTGTGGCATGGTGAAATCTGCAAGGGACCCCACGCCGCCAAGTCATCCCTGGCTTCTCTCTGCATGGCTCCAAGCCCTGAGATTCCTTTCTGTCATAGCTAGCACTTACTGAGTGCTTGCTGAGACTGACTTTGTTGTAGTTGCTTCATTCAATCCTCACAGTAAGCCTATGAGGCAGGGTATAACATTATTCTCATTTAACAGATGAGGAAACTGAGGCACAGAGAGGTTCAAAGTTCAACTAAGATGTGGCAAAACTGAGGAAAGAACCCAGGTAGGCTGGCTCCCGTAGCCGTCCCCTTATCCACTGTGCTGGGACTGCCAGTAGGGTCCCCTCATCGTTTCATGAAGTGACAAGCCCAGAGAGGAGCCAGAACCACGAGCTGGCTGGACCAGGCCCACCTTGCTGGCTCCCTGTGCTGCCTGGTTCTCACCTCACAGCCGCAAGCACGTCAAAGAGGGGAAGAGCTCCCGTCCAACCAGGCAATGGACACAGGGATGGTGGCAGAGTAGGATAACACCAAGATGATGTTTTTCCAGCATCGATGATGAGGAAACACTTCCCCTCTACGCCACAGAGAGATTCCAAATGGGGGGACTTTCACTGGGCAGTTGTGTGTTTTCCCCAGAAAAGTGGGGGCCTCAGAAGCTGGGTTCAGGTCCCTGCTTTATCACTTATAAGCCAGATGACCTCGGATAACTTACCCCTGCTCTCTAGGTCTCAGTTTCTTCATCTGGAAAATGGGGGATTATGGTAACTCACGTTCCAGGGATGTGAGAAATACGTGACAACGCCTCCACGAAGCGGGCCCCTGCCAGTGTCGGAGCCCTGCCGTTGTCGTCCCCCTGCCGGTGTCGTCCCCCTGCCGGTGTCGGGCCCCTGCCGGTGTCGGCCCCTGCTCGTGTCGGCCCCTGCGCTCCCCTGGACGCGCTTTGGAAGCTAGTGCTTCAAACCTTCTCCGCACCCAGTTTCACGCTGCGACGAAGAAGGAGCACAGCCTTTGTGTGGCTGTGAATTTATTAAGTCACTTGCTTACATTCCATTGACTTTGCAAGACTCATTCCTTTTTTTTTTTAATTTCTTGAAAATGTTCAGGGAACTCCCCAGTGGAAGCCATTATCTCTGCACAATACTTGAGATGCTTGAACCAGACAAAAGGAAACTCCCTATTGAACTGAGACAACTTCAGGAACTCTCCAAGCTCCTCTCCAGGGCCTGAACCCTGGGCCTCTTTCATCCAAGATGTCAGAGAAGATCAGAGCTCATATGCTCATCAATGGACAATAGATGTCTTCTCCCAGCCACTCTGCGTGGTGGGAGGCTGTGCCGAGATGGAGTCTAGAGAGCATGCAGGTGTTGCAGGAAAAAGTGCTGTGGCCCTCTGGTGAGGCTGCCACAGGCACTGGGCAGGATCCAGGCAGTGTACATGTTATACTTTGTCATCTTTGATCTAATGGCTACACAGGGAAAGCAAACCCAGAAAAGAGAAAGGGCTTCCCCACAATCACATGGTGACAATGTTCAAGCTGGAAATCTTGATTTTTTTCTGTTTTAAAAAAGTGTTTCTTGGGGCCGGCCCCGTGGCCGAGTGGTTAAGTTCGCGCACTCCACTGCAGGCAGCCCAGTGTTTCGTCGGTTCGAATCCTGGGTGCAGACAGGCTACACTGAGGCGGCGTCCCACATGCCACAACTAGAAGGACCCACAACTAAGAATATACAACTATGTACCGGGGGTCTTTGGGGAGAAAAAGGAAAAAAATAAAATCTTTAAAAAGAAAATGTTTTTTGACTGTTTTACAGTGAACATGTACTACTTTTGGAATTAGAAAAATAACAAAGTATTTTCAGTTGCAAAGTTAAATTAAATCAAATCAACATGACCTTACTATTACCACGAGAAAGGAAGGCTTAAAGTGGTCAGAGTAAAGCTGTGGTGTTGACGGTGGAATTAATGGTGGGACGGTATGTTGTGATCAGTGTTGTTGGGTGCTCCTGAAGAGTGCTTTACAATTTCCAAACTGGATCTCATCCACTTATCCAGTGGGTCCTCCCCAAAATGATGTGGAAGCAGGAAAAGCAAGCTCTATTTACTCCCAGTTTGCATACGAAAAAATAAAGGCTCAGAAAGCCCATGGGACTTACCCAAGATCACAGAGTGAGTTAGTGGCAGAAGTGAGATGGGAACCCTGGTGTTAGTCATTGGCAAAAGTCAGAAGGAAGTCCCAGGGAGCCCAGAGGGAGCCTAGAGATCTTCCATTCATAGCCAGGGAGGGGGCACAGCCTACCTGAAGTCAGTCCCACTGCAGTGTGTCCCGCCTGCATTCTGCACAGACCTGCAGACCTACCCTCCCTGGGAGTCTGGGCCTTCCCCAGAGGTAGTCAGAGCATCCTTCATTCCCAGGCCCCTCCCAACTCCCCTCGCCTGACCTCATCAGCTCCCTAGACACAATGCACCCTTCTTCTCTTCTGTGCACCCCTCCCCCAGCTCCTAATTAAACTCGCCAGTGGTGGTGTTCACAGCAGAGGCCCAGCCTTGTTCTTGAGCTGCCCATTGTCTCCCTCAGCTACTGGGTCCAGCCTCTGGTGGGCACCCATTTCACCCCAGGGCCCAGAGTCTGATAGACCCGAGACCTGGATACAAACAGTGAAAACACTAGTGTCACGACAAGGAGTATCTGGGTTCTCTGTACTGAATGTCTGTGAAAGAAATCACAAGCATTTACTGGTTTGTTTTATGAGAAATCAAATAAACCCTTATGAATAGTCAGAAAAGGAAGCATGCTGTGGTAGAAAGATCTGGAGTGCTAAAGCAAGTGTTTAAGACCTGATTCTACAGTGGATAAACCAGGTGGCCTTAGGTGAATTGCTGCCCCTTTGAGTCCCAGTTTTCACATTTACAAAATGGGAGTCATAGAAAAATGCAAGCAAAGAAATGATAGGAAAATGCAAACCAAATGACCAGGAAATTTGGAAGCTTGGCTTGATTGGAGCTAAATGCATCTCCCCCAGAGCCCAACTAGAGGGAACCTCCCTCTAACTCGTCCTGTTACATCCTGTAAGAAGTGTGCCTCTGATCTCTGCTGTGTCTTTAGAAGAGCAAAACAGCCCATAAAGAAATCTGCTGCATTGCTTCCGCTGGATAAGACGAGGGACTCACATGGCCTGTGGCCATAGCTTGGTGGGAGAGCAACCAGAGCTTGGTGGGAGCTTGCTGATAAGATTTTGCAGTTGCACCCATTGACTTAAATTGGCTAAATACTTGAAGTAAAGTATGCTTTACCTGATGCTTGGCTGCTGGAATGGGGATGCTCTCAGATCTATGAGCACACAAAGCTCAGGCTCCAGAGACTCGCGGACTTGAGTTTGAATCTGACTCTAGGCTTCCAGAACTTAGGCCAATTACTCAACTATCCTGAGCCTCAGTTTCTGCATGTGTAATAGAGTTAATTCCACCTACCTATCACAATTGCTGAAGATGAAATCAGCAAATGCCAGGAAAGGCAGGGTGGAGACTCAGGCACATTGACTCTCCCCAGTCCACTCTCCGCACTGCCTCCAGGGGGCTCTTCCTAAGTATAACCTATGTCCCACCCCTGCTTAAAACCCTCAATAGCCCCTCACTGCAATAAAATCCAAAGTCTTTAATATGACACATAAGTCTGTCTTCATCCATCCCCTATGTTTTATCAGCTATATTCTTACGAAGACTCCCCTAAACTATGCTCCAAACACATGTAGCTGCCTGGTCCCAGATTACGCCCACCTGCGCAGGCACTTCCTCCATTCCTCACCCGACCCACTCCCAGACCTCAGCCTCAGCTAAGAGGGCCAAGGAAGACTTCTCGTTTGCTTCTCTCTTTTTAAAAATGTTAATGATAGTTATTTTCTAAGTAGGTAATACATTCACACAATTCAAAATCCAAAAGGCAGGGCTGGCCCAGCGGTGTAGCAGTTAAGTTCATGTGCTCTGCTTAGGTGGCCCGGAGTTCACCGATTTGGATCCCAGGTGCGGACCTTGCTGTGGCAGACTTGGTATGTAAAGTAGAGGAAGATGGGCACAGATGTTAGCTCAGGGCTAATCTTCTTCAAAAAAAAAATCCAAAGGGCACAAGGGGTGTAAGATTGACAACTCTCCTTCCTACCCATGTCCCCCAGCCTCCCAATTCTTGGCTCTGCTCCCCAGAAGCAGCCATTGTTTACAGGTCTTTCTCCTTCCAGAGGTAAACGGGAGGAAGCATATATACATATATGCGTATATGAATATACATGTCCATGCTACCAGTACTGTACTGTGCATAACGCAAATGATGCTACTATTTGTACATATATATTCATTTTCTTCACTTTTATACAAATAGTAGTATCATCTGCATTCCAACCCATTGAATGCCTTGCCCTTTTCACTTAAAAATGTATCTTGGAGGGGCTGGCCCCGTGGCCGAATGGTTAAGTTCGCGCGCTCTGCTGCAGGCGGCCCAGTGTTTTGTTGGTTCGAATCCTGGGCGCGGACATGACACTGCTCATCAAACCACGCTGAGGCAGCGTCCCACATGCCACAACTAGAAGGACCCACAACGAAGAATATACAGCTATGTACCGGGGGACTTTGGGGAGAAAAAGGAAAAAATAAAATCTTTAAAAAAAAAAAAATGTATCTTGGAGCCCAATGCACATTAGTGCATCAAGGTGCTCCCTATTACCTTTTCTCATGTGACTACAGAGTATTTAATTGGATCTGTAAATCCACTATAAATTATTTAGCTAATGCCCTCATGATGGATGTCTAGGCTTTTTTCAATCTTTGACCATACAGAAAATACTTCAGCAAACCATCTAATAATCTCGTACATGCAGAGGTGGGCCTCATTTCTGGAGGCAGGTTTGCTAGATAGAGGCAGTATGGAGATATTGCCAATTCCCCTCCAGGGGAGACGGTCAAATGGGTCTCCACAACATTTGCCACTGTTCAGCAGTATGTACCTGTCCCACCCCCTCATCGATGCAATCTTGAGCGATCAAGGGGTGGGGAGGGTGGCGGCCTCTCAGTGACATTTCCATGGTCACATCTGTCATCATGAGTGAGAGTCAGCCATTTTCACATGTCGTTGGTCTTACAGTCCTTCATACTCCCTTTTTGTGAGCTATTTGTTCCTATCCTTTGCCTGGATTCCTATTGGGTTGTTTATTTTTCTTAATGATTTGCAGGAGCTCTTTATTTACCAGGGGAGTCAATCTTTTGCCATAACTTGAATTGCAAATATTTTTGGTCCTTTGTGGAAAGACTTCTTAAAGAAGGTGATACTGATGGAAATTAGGTACCTCTGGTCCATGCTTGGTGACTGCTAAAAGAATTATCAACAGGAGATTGAATGAATGAATGAATGAGTGAATGAATGAATGAATGAAGCTTGTTCCACCCAGCTTGTCAGTTAGCCAAGTAGACAAACCAGAAGACCTGCCCCTAGCCAAGAGCAAATGACTGAGATCCCACCCGGGCTGCCCACCTGAACTAAGGTTCCCAAGATGGGCCCAGGAGCCCCTTGAAGCTTCCCTTTCTTTCTCCCCCAACACAGTCCCCTCTTCCCTGGACAGATGTGAACATCAGCCAAATCTCCACAGGGCAAGAAGGTAGGGCCACATCTCCCATTACAGAATTCTCTCTCTTGTCGGCCTGTCAGAAACCGAGAGTTTATTCCCTCATTCACTTTGAACAAAACCTGTATCTGGAGATTTTTATGATGGAAGAGTAAGAAAAGGAGTAAAGTGAGGGGGGAAGTGTTGACTGGAGGGATGTGGCCCAGAATATATAATGTCGTAGAGAAAAGCTGGGCTGGGGGCATCTCTGGTTTCTCTGGCAACCTCATTCCCAGATGGGCAGAGAGTCACTTGTCAATGTGTACAAGAGAGAGACTGGTCTTCTTTCCAGTCGAGGGCCCCAGTCTCTCCCCTCTCTCAAAACCCTGTGCTCTGGACCCTGGATCCTCTGCCTGGCCCTGTCACATTGCTCTCCTCTCCACTCAGCCCAGCTCGAAGTCTGCCCCTGCTGATCCCTCCTGGAACCGCTCACCCAACAGCCACTGGCCTGCTCTTTCATGTGCGTGCCAGGCAAAGAACAAGGCCAAGAGGGTCCCTCGCCTCATGGAGTCCACCCAAAGGGAAAGAGAGATGACACGATGATGAGAACTAATGCCACCTGACAGCTTACTAAGTGCCTGGCTCTGGGCTGGCACTCCACGTGTTTTAGTTCCTGCAAATTTCCTAATACTCCACAGGGTTGACAATTATTATTCTCACTTCACAGAGGAAATGATGGAGGAATGACAGAAAAGACAACCAACTTGCCCAAGGTCACAGCTAGGATTTGAACACACGGGCAGTCTGATCCTAAAACCAACAACTCAGTCACCATGCCCTGCTGCCCGACAGATGTCAGAGCTTCAGGGAGGATCCCACGGGATACAGCTGGGTGCTATAGGCACTCGTCCAGGCCAACCTCCCCAGTCTGGCTACTGGGAGAGGCCTCCTCAAGTGTGCTTAGGGATTGCAGGGAGGGAGGTAATGACAAGAGCCTTCAAGGCCATAGGAAAAGCAAGTCCAGGGTGGCTGAAGGGCAGGAAGCGGTACAAGTGGGCAGGTGTGGACAGGCTGGTATAGGCACACCACACATGGGCAGATATGGGCAGGTGTGGACAGGTAGGCCATGAGCAGATATGGGCAAATATGGACAAGTGTGGACAGGCAGGGCACGAGCCTCCCCTCTCCTCTCCCTTGGTCAATCCCCCCATCCCCAAGATCTGCTTTCATTGACCCTCTCTATAAAGCCCCCATCTTTCCTGATTCTCTACTCCCTGTAGCTCCCATTCAGTATTTCTTCCTTCCTTCATTTATCATCAAGCCCGCCATGAACCTTGTTGCATACCAGGCCCTGAACCAGCCACTGGGATTAGGACCATTAATGAGGCACATGAATAAATCACAGCATCTTCTAAAGAGAAGAGCAGTTCTAAGTGCTATAATAAAGTGGTGTGTGAATGCAGAGGCGGGAGCAATTAAAAGTGTCTGGGAGAAGGAGGGCAAGGTTCAGGAAAGCACTCTGAGGCGCTGCCGCTCCAGCTGGGCTGAAAGGCCGGCAGACAATGGCATGAAGGGCGGTTTCTTTAAGGGCCAGCTACCCTGGCAGACAGAGCACGCTGTGTTCTGACAGGGAGACAGAGGTGGAACATGCGAAGCCTTGAGTCCCCAAGAAGGAGTTAGGGCTCCTACCTCAAGCCTGGGAGTTTTCGAGGGAGACGAGGTGTGCACGGTCCTATGAGCGCGCTAGAAAGAGCCCTTGCACAGCAGTAGAGGTGACACCTCTAACCCGAGTTCCCCAACCCACCCCCTTCAGCTTTATGTTACTCCGTAGCACTTATTACCAGCTGTGTATTTTACTGATTAGGTTAAACTACATGAAACGGCCATTTTTGTAAGTCAAGATGGTGGAATATTAGCAAGCTCAAGTAGTTCAACCTATTATTGTATTTATTGTCCATCCTTCCATCTCCCTCTCAGCTCCTCCATTAAGATTTGAGTCCCACAAACAGAAGGATTTTAATCATTCTTTGGTTCACGGCTGTATCCCCAGTGCCTGGAATAGCACCTGGCATAGAGCTGCTGCTCATCAAGTATTCACAGAACGAAGGAACGAAAGAACAGGGAGAGACTGGGAGGGAGAGGGAACTCCTGAACATGGAAGTTGCCAGAGGACAGAGATCTTAAATTCAGCCATAGGAAGCAACAGACCCAGCTCTGTTCTTCTTACTTTCTGAGGGACTCTGGGAAAGTGACCGGCTTTTTTAAGCTTTGGTTTCTTCATCAGTAAATAGGAACAAGGGTAGGTGCCACAAGTGTTTGTTGTCAGGATCCTATCAGAAATCGTGGGAAGCACTCTGCCTAGTCCCAGGTACATAGCAGGCTCACCATAAATCTGATGTCATTTCCTCCTCCCTCCCTTATTTATACACCAGGCGCTGCTTTGCCCTCTCCACACATGAAGACCCACAGAATGAAGATCTTTTCTTTAATGTGAAAATTGACATATTTTGAGTTTGAGAAGAGAGACAATCCACTTAAGGTGAGTGTGTGTGTGTCTTGGGGGCAGGGCTGGCGCTGTGGTGAGAAGCAGTGGGTGCTGAGCCAGGGTCTTGAGTCCCATCTATCTTGGCCCTTCACTGGCTCTATGGCTCTGAGAAGGGCACTCAGCCTCTTCGACTCCCGCTAGGTCATGAGAGGCAGGTAGACCAGCCCAATCTTGTGGTTCCTCTAGCCCATTTGCTTTAGGGAAACGTCCGTTGGAAAGCTCTCTGGGCTCCCTAGCATCTGAGCTTCCATCTGATCTTGGGAGTCGACGGGCGTGTGCTCACTGAGAGGGAGATGTAGCTGACTGAAGAATCAGGATGATTGTCTCCACCCCAGCCAGTGCCTGCTCACCGCCTTCCTCAGGGCGAGCATCTCATCTGCCGTGCTTTTGCTCTTGCACGTGGCCAAGAGGAGCTGGCCTCCAGGACCTGAGGCCTACTGGGTTCCTAGAGAATTAGCTTCCTAGGCATGCAGACAGAACCACATCTCCATAATGGTGGCACCTCCACCCCTGCATGTCCTGTAGGTGCCTGAAATTGTAACTGCTTTTGATTCCATGTTTTGTTTGACACAGCCCTTTTGATAAAGAGACATTTTGACTTAGTTTAAAAACCAAACATTCGATTTCCAGCTATTTTTTTATAGTCACTAAGTAAGATGTGGAAACAACTGTCACCAAACCCCTCCATCTGTCACCTTTCCACAGCCATCACTTGGCTCCGCTCTTGAGGTAGGGACCAGCAAAGGGGTGCGAAGCTGGGATGAGATAAGAAAAGGAGGGAGTGGTCAGGGATTGTCAAGATTCCTGGGGGGGGCACATTATTTGGAAATAAAGGACAATGGTTTTCATTTTGACATGGGGACTTTGATACAGCCAAATCAAAATGTTCTCCTTATGAAAACACCCACCTCTGTGCCTTCTGGGAGACTCGCCCTCTCAATTTCCACCAGAGCTGTAGCCTAGTGGCCCAGGCAGGAAGATAACAGGCAGCGGCCAGGCCTGGTTGGGGCAGAGAGAACAAGCCAGCCCCAAAAGTGCTAAGCAGAAGCTCCTGGGAAGCCTTCCTCAAATTGTTTATGCATCGCAAAATGCCCATGCACTCCCTATTTCACTTGGTCTTCATCAAAGATGGAGAAACCAAGACTAGAAGAATGACCCCAACACCCCTGAACTAAGCCAGAGGGGAGCTGGGACCGAAATCTGAGTCCCATGATTCCACAACCCAAATTCTTGTGATATTCTTGATAATCTTAGGTTAGTTATACTAGTGTCACCCCTATTTTACAGTTAGAAAGTTGAGGCTCAGAGATTAGAGGAAATTTGCTCAAAGTGGACCACTTTGCCAGTGGTTTGAGACCCAAATTCAAGTCTTTGAACTCCTGACTCAGGACAGGGGCACCTTCTGGTGTCCTGGGGCAGGAACAGTGGTTGCATGTGGGAAGAGCTGGGGAGTTGACATCGGTGGGGACCAAACATGCAGAGAGGCAGGGAGGGTGAAGAAGGCAGACCCTGGTTTACTAAAAGACCACTGACCAATGTGCCAGATCATCTTCCCCAGGAGGCAGAGCCTTGAGTGACAGTGGATAGCCCCAATCTGATCAAGTTAGCATGCATGGGTTACCACAGAGGCCGCCATGGAACCCAAGTCCCCCAAACCTCAGGTGTGAAATCGCCGGCCCCTCCAGCTGTCCATCCGCCCAGGTACTCACACTCTTTCTGCCCATCAGACAGATTTATTAGGAGCAGCAGTGGGGGCCCACGGGAGCCCAGTCGCAGCACCCCCATCAATCCCAGCACAGGGGCGGGCAGGGGACAGAATATATGTAAGGTCATTTGGAGACGGAAAAAATCATTCATAGCACTCCCGAAATAGCCGATCTCCGTTCTGCAGCAATTGCCACCTTCTTGGCCCTAAATCAAATTCTGCTGCGAGAAGCAAACTCAATCTTCTCTCTCCCAAGTTTTGCTTTTTATGAGATCAGCAATAAATTGGGGTGTGGACAGAGAAAAGGCACCAAAGGTCGCCAGAATCGGGACATGTCTGTGTGGCCTGGACCAAGTAGAGAGGTGAGGAGAGGAGGGAAGAGAGCACCAGGGTTGAAACGGGGCTGATGGGGACAGGAGCATCCAATGGCCCAGTGGTCTGTGTGCTGAGTTAGTACCAAATGAATGAATGAAATGACAAGGACATGCTTCCTGCCTTGGTGAATCTTGGATCAGGTTAAAGAAGAAGGTCTCTGCCCGCCCCGTTAAATGCACAGTGAGAGCTGTAATCCTGGCCTGCGGCTTGTGATTATCACAGCCCAGGGGGCAGCTAACCCCTTCAGGGTGTCAGAGACGCTCCCTGAGATGCAGAGATATTCAAGCTCCCTGCGCTCCGTAAATGTGGGTGTTTCTCTGGCCTCCACCTTTGGGCTCTTCTCTTTTCACTCTACATCAGGATTCTCAACCTGGGCCATACTGACATTTGAGGCTGGATTAGTCTTTGCTGTGGGGCTTTCGTGTGTATGGTAGGATGTGTAGCAGCATCCCTGGCCCCTACCCACTAGGTGCCAGTAGCACCCACCAGTCCTGACCATCAAAAATGTCTCTAGACTTTGCCAAATGACCCCTGGGAAGCAAAATTGCTCCCAATTAAGGCTCACTGCATCCATGCTCTCCTGGGGTCTAAAACACTCGTAGACAGCCCATCTCCCTCTCCAGCCCCAGGCCTCCCTGCTAAGCTCCCTGCTCATCCCACAGGGCCATCTGCCTGCCAGACATTGCTCCCTAGATGGCTGCTCAAATGGAGTAAGTCTCATAACTGGAGGCACAATTGTCCACCAGGCCACCCCACCAACCCCCTGACCACGTGCCACCTGCCCTCCCTACCTGATCCTTTTCCTCCTCTCCTAGTGGATGGACCCTAGGTCTAAGCAACTGTTGTTCTAATAGAAAGCTAGTCATCTCCACTCCCCTCTACTAACATCCTAGACCAAATCAGACATCAAGACCAGTGGGCTCTACCCCTGGACTGCTCTCAAAACTGGTCGTGCTCCCCAGTGTCCCTGTCACAGGCTTGGTGGGGGCCCGCTTCCCACTACCTCCCCACCTCTACACGTGCCCACTTCCAGTCCACCACCCAGGCCTTCACCCAGGGAACTTTCTAAAGCACAAATGTGGTCAGGTCTGTTGTGTGTCAGTGAAATGTCTGTGGCTCCTCAATGTCTCAGAGTTAAATCCAAACCCTAGGGACCCACAGAAACAGTTGTAGCCCTCCATCCTGAGGATGCACACATGCACTCACGCACACACACATGTGCACAAGCACACACACACATCACGTGGCCTACCTTCTAGCTGTGATGATACTGATAATACTCATAACAGCTAACATTTGCTAAGAACCTTTGGCACACTGGGCACTTTTCTTACCATTTTAGACAGTTCTTTATATAAACCTATTTAAATAATACCCCTATCGGCAAATACCTCTATCATTCTCATTTTAGCAAGAAGGAAACTGAGGTACAGAGAGGCTGTGACAGGAAGTGAGGGACATAACCAGCTCGTTCAGCCACTGTGCAACACTGTTTCTCACCCCTGGATGTGCAAGGGCCTAGTCTAACCAGAATGTTCTTCCCATCCAGCCCTCTTCCCCTGGAATATCCTTCCTCCTCTCAGACTTGCTGTAGCTCAAGTCCTCCCACCAGAGAAGCCTTCAGGCAGGGCCAGGGCCCCTTCTCCAGAGGCTGAGGTCCCCGCTGAATGAGTGCCTAGAGCTGGGCCCGGGCAACGTGAGCAGGTCTGACCTGCCCTGCACACAGGCTGGGCCCAAAGAAGGTGCCCCTGCTCTTGCAGACCCCAGGCTCTCTTCCACTGCTCCATGGAGACCAGCCCTTCTCAGTCTAGGGCACCTCCCACTGGACTGTGAGCTGGCACATTCAGGGTGGGCTTCTCAATGAGCTGGTCAATCCAGCTTCCACACCTATTTCTCATTTCTTTTTTAACTCAAATTAGCCAGTTTCGTTCTGTTGTTTGCAACAAAGAACCATGACAAACACACTCTTCTCCTTGCTTGTGTTTGCAAGTCTCTCTTCTCTCTCTTCTAGAAGTTGCCATCCTCTTTTCTCTTCTTTCGCAGATACTTCCAAGTCCAACTCAAAAGCCATCCACCTCCAGGACGCCTTCGCTGGCCATACAGTATCTTTGGCAGTGAGTTGCATCTCTGCCATTTCTTGCCTGTGTAACCTGAAGCAAAATGCATGCAGGTGTCTCATCTGAAAAATGTCAGTAACAATAATAAGCATCTCCTAGGGCTTTGGTAGGAATAAAATGATATTATATAGAAAAATGTACCTATTGATAATTTGTCCACCATATGATGAGAGTTCAATAGATGTTTACATAAAAAATCTTAAAATAATTAAGCAATACACATAAAGATGGTAGAACGTGGCCATATGACATGAGCAAATGAAATAGATTTCCGTGCAAAAGATATCACTTACTGAAATATTGGTAGTTTAGTAAAATAATCAATAAATGAATGAATAAAAGATAAGAAGCTTCTCTGATTTCCAGGAAACTAAGGCACTTGTCAGCAAGTGCTGACAGCATGCTGAGCCCACACTGTCCTCCTTGGCACCTTTCTGTCATCCACCCCAGGTGAGCTTATGTGGGCAGGTGTTTAGGTAAGTATTTTATTAAACGAGAATTGTGATACAGCTGGCCTCGTCTGAAGCAGGTACTCTCGGCCAAGGCTGGGGCCCTGCGGAAGACAGCACAGCCCTTTGAGGGCACAGGCTGGACGGAGCCTTTCACTGTAAGGGAAAATTGTCCTGGCTGTGTGCTTGTTGGGATGGGATTCAGCCACTGTGGGTTCAAGTCCCCTGATGGCTTTCCCTTTGCTAAGTAACTGCAGGCAAGACTCTTCCCCTCTCTGGGCTGCAGCGAGTTACCTAATCTATAACATGAAGGGTTGGCCTAGATGATTTGAAAATCCTTTCCAGCAATAACATCCTGAGGTCAAATCACCAGCCTGATGTTTATTTCCAGATATTAGTGTGTGTGTGTGCGCGCACGCATGTGCATGTGTGCACACACATATGTGGTGTGGATGCATGCGTGTATGTGTGCACACGTGTGTGCATGTATGTGTGTGTGTGTGTGTGTGTGCATGCTCAGGCACATGTCTGCATGTTTTCGGTGTCCTTGAACTTGATTGATAATGCCTCACATGAGGTGCCAATGATAAACACAGACCGTGGAGATTTCTCTTCCGGCATCCACTGCCTTCAGAGCACATAAAGGTTCTGGGACAAGCGTGACACCTCTAACTTGCGTATATATGCAAGCTGGCAAGCTTTGAGCCCAGAAGGTCTTTTTTTTCCTGGCAGCTATGTTAAATGTGTCCACATAATTGTGTGACGAATATTGTATACAGCTTTGCTTAACAAAACTCAGCCATCTCATTTACCCAGGAAAGCTGATGTGCCACCTGATAAACAAGGCTATGAAACAAACTTTTTTTTCCGAATAATTATATTCTGGTGGCTGCATGGACAGACCAGCAGAAAATCAAATTATTTTTATACAGCACAAAGAAAGGTCAAGTTAAATGCACGTGAGTAGCCACTAGAATTACAGGGGAGTCCTTCTGGGAAGGGAGCCTCTTTGATTCTATGTAAATAACAGAATAATTTGAAAATTCATTATTCTCCCCATCACAGTGTATTTTTAGTTTAGCTGGTCCTTTATCACTATTCGGAGCTTCATTAAATATAGATTTTAAAAGAGGCTATCACAAGAGCCTTCTAAATATTCTAAATACTTTTTTCTCTATCATTCTCCCCCTAAGTCTACATTCTACCCACACCCGCAGTAACTGACCTAAAAAATAAATACATAAAATGGTGTCACTCCCTTTCTCAAAAATCACCACTAACTTCTATCAGTTGGAGTCCAAATTCCCTAGTGTCTTTCCAGGCTCCTCAGATTCTCTGACTCCCCCTCCTTTTCCTGGCAGCCTCAGCTGCAGCTGCGCTCCCAGGGTGCAATTGGCTCCCCCTTAGTCACGTGGAACCTCTCACCAGGCCCCCAACACTACCAGGTTCTTTCTCTCACACCTTTCTCTCAGGCCTTTGTTCATGCTGTCTCCTCTACTGGCCTGGCCTTTCCAAGCCCTTTATTCACCCAGGAAGCTCCTACCCCTCTTTAAGGCCCAGCTCAAACGTTTGTTCTTCTGGCAAGCCTTTCCCAAACGTCCTCAGTCACTTGGTCAACAAATATTTGTTGTGGGTCTCCAGTCCCTGGTGTTAATGAGACAGAAATCAATAGTGAGGGCAACACCTGGACATACACTGAGAGGTCATCTGGAAACCAGAAGATGTTACCAACGAAGCAAAACAGGAGTCCCTGACTTAGCTGACCCCGCGAGCAGCGCCAGGTACACGGCAGGCTTTCCCAAGTGTTGTTGGAATGAAGGGGTGCTCCTAGGGTGGACAAGTAACCATGGGAAGCCATGGGACCCTCCCAGGAGCTAGTGAAAACAGCTTCGGGTGAATCCCATGTGTTGCCACTGGGAATGTCACCCCAACTTGGGCAGCTGGTCAGGCTGCTGGTGCTACCAAGGCCCAGGGGAGGACGGGACCCTGGACTGAAGCTGAGCCAGGTCAGGAGCTGACCAAGCAGGTGGAAGCAAAGAGCGAGTGCTCGTGGGTGGCTGATGGAGGTGTGCTGAGCCTCCCCCTCGGGAAAGAAGGGGGACCCCGGCAGTGGCAGGGGGAACAGCAGGGCCACCAGTCCACAGTATCCTAAATAACCAGCGAATGGCTGCTGAACTTGAAGCTCCATGTGAGCAGAGGCTCCTCCACCTGGTTCCACATGGCTCACTGGCAGCTCTAGGACGCTGCCTGGCATGCAGCGAGCACTCAGCACACACCTGCCGAACGAGTGAGTGAGCTCGTGAGTAAACGAGCAAACAAACAAATGAAGCAGGGACCACTGTGCAAGAACTCCCAGGGTGTCGAAGCATCAGCGTTTTGCTTTTGGAGCCTCCCTCAATTTCCCGTTAAAAGAGAAGGTTCCCAGGGCTTGTTTCCGAGGACAAGGAGACGGGCGACAGACAAGAAGGGGAAATGGAACCACCCGAAGAAACAAACCAGGAGTCGACTTCTATTTTCTCTTCTTAGGCCAATCAAAGAAAAAGGAAGGGCCTCTCAGGGTGCCTCGAAGGCCCTCAGAAGTTGAGTGCCAGCCTCGCACCCAGGGGGCCCTGGATAAAGGAGTGTTGAATGCTCTCAATGCGGTCTTCTTCTCTGCAGTTGTTTTAAGAGCATGACCTCTCTCCCTACCCCAACTCCCCCCAGGTCACCCTGCATCTGTCTTACTGTGACCCCACTAGCAAGCTTCTGGCTGAGCTGGGTGCCTTGGCTTGTGAAATGCTTCCCCTAGTAGGAAAATATCACTTTTAGAGAGAAAGAAATCTATAAAATATAGCCATGACCTAAAGCCCTGCCTGGACTCTCTGAAGAAGCCCAGAAAGCTCCATTTCCTAGCACTGGGGAATTTCATTCCTCTTTCCCATCCAAGGACGGTGGAGACGTCCTGCAGGGAAAAGGGCACACCAGTCAGGGGAAGGATGGATCCTGGACCCCAACGAGGGTTCAGGCAAAGATGAGGGATGAATTAAGACCAGGCCAGACCCCAGACCCTGGGAGAAACTCAGGTCCATCCCTCCTGCCAAGCAAAGAGAGACCCACGGTGGTCACATGATCTGCAGGGAGTCCATGGCACAAGGAGGGAGGAGTCCGGGAGAAGATGAGAAAGGTGGTGGGACTAAGTTAAGAAGGATTGAGACACGGGGCTGAGAAGTCAACAGGCACTGAGGAGCCATGGAAGCCTCAGGAACAGAGGAAGTGCCAACCCAAGGTCAGCCAGAACGCAGGGGAGAGACAGGAGCAGAAGAGCAGTAGGAGGCATTGCGACCATGGGGTGGAGATTAAGCTCGAGGCAAGAGAACCAAGACCCTCCCCAGCTGAGTGTCAAGGATTCCAGCGGACCACCAACAGACATGAGACTCCATCATGTGTTTGGAGAGGAATCAAGAAGCAGCCCTTTTAGATCCTCGCCTTATCTTAGGAAAAACTTGTCCACAGAGAGCAAGCAAGCAAAGTCGGGGAGCCAAAGGAGGCATTTGCTTTGGATGCAGACAGCCTGGGGTTGGAGCGTCGCTGGAGTCCAGTCAACACTCTGTGTAGGTGAGGACAGGGTTGGTCCGAAGTGCCCGTGTCAAGTGTAACAAAATGCCCATGGCAGAGCTTTACAAGTGTTTGTTGAATGAAGTATCTTCTCTGCGTCTCCAAGTCTTGGTCCCCTCTCCTGTAAGATCCTTTACTTTGGGATATTTGTAATGTACTTGGAACATGATAGAAACTCCACAAATGGTTTCGTTATTAATTATCCTTCATGGGTAAAGAAAGTGATCAGTAGAATTCAAACTGTGAGAGAGAATTAACACTTGACAGAATATCTGGGCCACAGAGTTATGTAATTTTTATAGCACTTTAATTTCCAAAACTTGTTCATGCCGATAACTTCTGGTGGGTCCCGACCACCTGTGGTTAGTATTGAGATTGCCCCTGGTAGAGGAGTTAATAGCTGGCCTGGAGTCACATGGCAGGTCAGTCAGTGGTGTGCCAGGTGCCCTGTCTTCCAGCCCAGGACCGGTCCAGGCCTTTACCACAGGACTCCTGGCAGAGAGCTCAAAAACAGCAGAGTGATCTGGTGCTGGAGGGGCTTTCTTCTCAGCATACTGGCTCTCTGTGAGGTGAGGGAGCCAGAGGAGGGCAAGGCTGGGAGAGCAGTGAGCAGGTGGGACCCAGGGGCACTGCACGCAGAGCTTGAAAAGATGCATCCATCTTGGCCTTGGTTGATGTTGGTTCCCATTCCTAAGATGGCAAGGTGGCCCTTGGTGACTCTAGGATGCTCCAGGCAATGAGGCTGCATTGGGTGGTCTCTGCAGCCAGTCCGGGATTTAGGGTGGGGGTGGGGAAGACGATACATCCCTCCAGGGTGTGTCTGGCATAAGATAAAGAGGGATGGCACAGTTCAATCAGGTAAGTTGAGGCAGGATTTCTATCTTGAGTCATTACAGCTCACCGCAGCCCTGCAGATTCTGAGCCAAAAGCTATCCAACTAGTTTTAGGCCTGCCTGCTGATGGGGCTGACTTCCTGAGGCCCATCATCCTGTGTGATTTGCCTAGACCCTCCATCTTCAGGGAAGGACCATGGTGCTTAGAGCAGGCCAGCGCTCCAGAGAAGCCACAGCTCATACTACATGAAGCCAAATACCCACAAGCACTCCAGGGAGAGGTGGATGGGTTTGAAGGTCAAACAGCATTGGTCTCTTTCCATATCATACCATAATTCTGCAAGATGTAACCACTGGGGGAAGCTGGGTGAAGGGACCACTCTGTACTATCTTTGCAACTTTCTATGAATCTAAAATTATTTCAAAATGAAAAGGTACAAAACTTGGAGTCATGACATTGGTCTTCAGTATCTGATGCCACTAACCTCATGATCCTTTGACAATTCCACCTAGCTTCTAAGCAAAGACTCTGACCCAGTTAGGACCTTTTCAAGAAGAAACTGTCCCCTCACTTTGCTCCTCCTCGTTCCCACCACCACTGCTCTGAGTCAGATTTGCATTTCATTTCACCTGGACTCTTGACCCCTTCCTACTAGCCCCCTGTCTCCGGTCTCCCTCTACTGTTCCTCCTCTCTATCACCACCAGAGAGACATCTCTAACTCTCAGCTCTGCTTCTAACCTTCCCCCTGGGGGAGGACCCTCAATCCTTTTGGGATGAAGCCAAGCTCCTTAGTAACCTCTTCAAAGCCCATCACATTGTGGTCTCAACCCACATACCTTTCCAGCTTCATGTCCCCACACAGATCCCACCATCACAGAACCCCAGACTCCACACACTAGCTGCAACACACCACCAGACAATCCTCTAAAAGACTACCAATTCATCCAGCCTCTCTTCCTTTGCCCAAGCTGTTGCATCCAGTGGCCGACTCTTCCCTAACCATCTCGCTCCATCTATCCTCCACTTCCTCAATACTTAGCTTCAATTCCTTTACTACCTCAACCCCACCCAGTGGAAGCACACCTTCCTCAGGGTTCCCATGACTCCAAGGGGTGGGCGCCTAAGAGAGGCACAAACTGACCCCTGTCCCCCAACTGGTGTGGCACACAGTTGGTTGGGTCCTCGCTAGAGGGAGTGCCCTAGGGACCAGGACCAGCCCTGGTTCATCTTTGCCCCCTGGGTGTTCTTGCCCATTAGAGATGCTGGATGAATATTTCTGAAATGTACCTGTTGTTGAGGGAGACATTCTTCAGTGCAGAGAACCAGCATTTGGGTGCCAGAAGAAATGTGCAGTTGTTTTGAAAAGAAGTAAAAATTACTGACCTTCAAAGCAAATTTGAGCCGAGGGTGTGCCTGAAACAAAACACAAAAGGGAGGTGGGAGCAGGGTGGGGACAGGAAGATCTTCCAGCTTTGGTGGTGTACCCAGAAGAACATCTTCCAGAGCCAAGAGGAGGTAGAGTTCAGGAGAGGTGGGAGCAAAGCCTCCTTCCCTCCTCCTTGTGATCTTCCACGATCCTGCTGGGTATTTAACCACCTTTCTCTCTGGATGTGGGTAGGGACTGGCTTCCTCTCAGCACGTTCCCCTGCAAAGGGTGCCCTGGGCCCCTGGAGGAAGGCAGACTGTGAGCAGGCCTCCATCAAGCCAGGCCAGCAAAATGGTGCGCGGCTGGCCAGCCGCATTGATCCTCGGCTGGTGGGAGGTGGGCCAGCTGGGTCGGGCCTGCTGTGCTCAGCAGGTATCTCATCTGCTCTCTCTTTGGCTGCACAGCCTTGAGAGTCTGTTTGCAATTACAGCCTGTTTTGATTATTAGGTCAGAATATTCGTCTCTGTGGGCTTATGATAAAAGACCCAAGCAAGACGGCATTTCTCATTTCAGACTAAGTCTCCCTCTCTTTCTGTGGGTGTGTTTTCCTTGTTTAACCAATTTATTCAGTTCCTGACTCCAGGAGGGTGGTGGCTGCAAGAGGCACCCCAGAGGCTGTGAATGCAGTGGCCCCCGTACAGTGGGAGTGGGAGGCCTTGGCGGCTCCCTTGGAGCCCCACCCAGTGAGGAAGCCAGAGTTGGGCGGGCTTTTGATTCATCCAGAAGGCAGCTGGCTGCTGAAAGCAGAGGCTGGTGTTGGGAAAATCTCCTAAAAGCCCAGGCCTGGGAGGAAGCTTGAGTGTCAACTGTCCAACCTTCAGCACACGCTTTGTTCCTTCTCCACATCCCCACCAAGTAGTTAGGCAATTTCTGTTCCCATTCCTCCAGGGATGGGGAACTCACTACCTCCTTGGGCCACCTGTTCATTGGACATCAACTCTAGAAAGGGGAATGCATCCTTTCTTATAATAACAGTGAATCCTTGGCCTCTAAGTCTTCACTGGGCCAAATATCCCTGTTTCTTCAACACACTGAGTTTGTTATGGATTTGAGTCACATGACCATCCTGAGTAAAGGCAATGTCCCCCATGTGGTCCGAATACCCAGAGTAAGCAGGACTTTCACCTTCCTTCTTTCACGCATCCTACCCCTTGGCAGGATGTTCATGGAGCCTATGCTTCTTTTTGGCAGACCCAGTTCTAGATCTTCTGAAGGAGAAAGTGCCCTCACTGTGTAATCACCACCCTTCCTCCCACTGAAGCCCCTTCATCTGTCCTCATAGCTGAGGTCCCTCAAGATGAGTTTGTGGCCCATTTGTCTTCACTCTGTGGCTCTGAAGCCACAGAATAATCTTCAAGACAAAGATGAAAGGGGGCAGAAGAGAGAAAGGGAAGTCACTATGCTCTCAGTCCCAGAGTAGTCAGCATGCTTTCCCACCTCAAGATGCGATTGCCTGATTTCTGGAGCGGGACGAGAGAGACAGAGACAACAGAGAGCTCATGGTCTCCTGCAGAGCCTTGAGGACTTATGACAGTCTTTCTCATCCGTGTCAGTGTCACAACAACTCTGGGAAACAGACACTTGTGTTATTTATATGATGCCGTTTTGTAAAACTGAGGTTCAGAAAGCAGAAGTTACCAAGCTAACAAAGGCTGGCCCTGGGAGAAGAGACACAGATTCTTTGAGTCGAAGCTTGGTGACAGTCAGATGGGCAGGCCCAGAGAGTGCTGAATTTGTTTTAGATGGCATGTTAATATATACAATATCATTTAGCATCCAAACAGGATCTTTGGGACTGAAAGGGGGCACTATTAACATTTACAAAGGACACAGGCACAAACCAAGACCGACCCTGGCAAAGCAGGGTATATGGTCCTCCTGCTCTAGAGATCTCCAGTTCCAGGTCCCCCAAGCCAGCCTCCTCTGCTCTACCATGCTCACCTCAGAGAGCAACCCAGAGGCACCACTTATGCAGCGGCATCTCTGAAAATGACTCAAATTTCCTCCTTACTAGCTCAGACCTTCCTTCTAGGATACTGATTGCTCCATCCAGTTGCCCACTGGACAACTCCTCTTGGATGAACCATGGGCCCTGTGAATTAGCTTCCTCAAATGCAGCCCTGTGCAGGTCCCAGTTGTATGTGGGCATCTGCTCTACCTCACAACATGTACAAAGAACGAAATAAAGACCAGCTCTCAGCACAGACCCACAGCTTTGAGCTCAATCTCACCCCTTAATGCAGACTGCCTAGCAATTCTGGCTGCTCTCATCATCTCTGCCAGACCCCTTGGGTTTGTTCTTCAACTGGAGATGCATGCCCATCCCCCATTTTCTTCTCCTCTTTCAGCCTGATTCTGGGTTTTCATCTCAGTTTTCTTGCCCTTGACTTATCTGAGGAGGTCAAACTCCTGCTCATCTCCTGTCTGACTCAGGTCTTGGTTCACCTTATGCCAGTCCCCACCTCCATCCTGGACTTGATTCCATCATGTTCACCGCACATTCACCGCAAGCCAAACACAAGCACGCCCAAGTAAACCCACATTTCTCCCCAGAACTTAATCCTCCTTCTGGATTCCTGATGTTAGTGAGAGACACCACCAGGTACCCAGTCACCAAGGCAAGTCCTGTTGATCCCCAGAACCACAACCATGTTACAGCGGTCTACACTCCTGTCCCACTTTTCCCTATGAGAATAATCACCGCTGTGTGTAGGTATCACCCACATCATTTTTTGCCATCTCTCCTTTTCTCACTCGCAGTCCCTAGCAGGGGCCTGGCTTGTGATCGACTCTCAGCCGTCATTTGCTGAAACAAAAGGCTGGATGAATAAATGAATATCCCAAAGCCAACAGCGGCTCGATCAGGAAATTTGGCTTCATTCTATCCCAATTGTTCCAAACGATTGGATTGATTTAATAGGAATGCTTCCTAATGCGTGAACAATTATTATTGTTTTAAATTAGCAAGAATAAAATTCCACCATCTTTCTCCCTGAAGCTACTTCCAGAGATGCTGAGCTATAAATTTGCAGCACCCATGAGGAGCTAGACAATAGCTATAGGAGCTGCAAGGAAATGCTGCAACTGGAAGCATCTCCAATCCATACTTCTCCCTTTAGAGAAGGGGAAGGAGCTAAAGAGCAACAAGGAATTTTTTTTTTCTTTTCATTTTAAAAGGGACTCTTATAACTCTTTCCTGCCCTTCCTTCTAGCTTCACGAGAGAGAGCTGAGGTGGAGCGTGTTTGGCTGACTGAAAGAGGAAAACATGAAGTAAATTTAACTAAGTGAGGTAGCTAGTGGATTTCACGCAAAAGTCGACAGCGTTCTGTAGCCTCATACCCCCCTCACACTGTTTCTTCCCTTCCTTCATGACACCAATGCCCTCTACTCTTCCGACTTCGATTCTGGCTACGACACTAGGTCTAAGGTCCGGGTGACGAGTAATCTGAGGCTTGGTGCCAGCTCCACCCCCACCCACCGTGTAAGCATGTCCTCTCTATGGCCCTCAGTTTCCTCCATCCACCCAAACTCCTGACTGTGAGATTCTCAGCCAATAGTGGCGTTGGTTGGTTTTTCTCCCTCTTGTGAGACCAAGTCATATAGAACCTCCTCTCACTCCTAGGCTCAGCACTTCCTGGGAAGGACAGAGCAAGGCATGAATAGTGGTCCCTCAGCTAGGCTGGTGTCATAATTGCCTGCAGGGGCTCATTTACACACACATTCCAGGACCTCAGGGCAGACCCTGCAAGTGGGACTGTGCAGGTGATTGTGTGGGCAGCCCAGTTTGGAACCATGAAGCACGCTGGGATCAGGTTTTGCTACAGCTTGACCATCTGGTCACTGCAGCAGGTGCCATCCACACAGAGCACTGTCATCTGCTCTGGGGGTGACTGAGCACAAGTAATCACTTATCCATCCATCAGACTTTATTGACTCCTTCCCATCGTTCAGGGCGTGAGCCAGAAGACAGTGGTGTAACAAAGATGAAGAAGACATACTCCTCAGTGTGAGGAACAAGGGGCAGACATGGGAACATGGCTGGGCTCCTCGAATGCAGTGTGACAAGTACTAGTGTGGAGGCAGGTCAAGGTGTGAGCACAGAGGAGGGATTTTCAACTGAGTCTGGACAAAGAGATCCCAGATGTGAAGCCATTAGAACTGAGGCTTGGTGGGGGGTAGGGGGGCAGTCTATGGGCTTCCAGATGGAGAAGGAACACCCATTCTTGGCCATGGGTCCAACAGGGACAAAAGGTTAGAAAGCATGGTGAGGCTTTACCTGCCATGCTAAGGAGTTGGAACTTTATAGGCCATGAGGAACCACAGAAGGGCTTTAAGTAGAGATGTGTCCAGCAGGGTGATGTTGGACAAGACACTTAACCTCTGAAGCCTCGCTCTTGTATACTAAGTGGGAATAAAAAGAGCACGCACCTCTCAGAGTGACCGACGGAAAGATCCCGTGGTCAAATGGATGTAAAGGTGCCTGGCACAGCTTCCAGTATATGATTACCCTGGAAATATGGTTATTAAATCTAAATGTGTTCACCAGCTCCCCTCTCTGAGACTCACCAAGCATGCATTGTGTATGTGCCCTCCACCGCAGGCACACACACTCTTTCAAGCCCGGCTCCAGCTTCACCAGGGTCACCCCTGGTGGTGATTTTCCTCTGCGAACATGCCCAGCCCATGGACCTGTCTCAGTGCTGTTCCTCCACCCTGGCCCCCACCACACCCTTCCTCCCTGGCGGTCCTGTTGGAAACTCTCGCTCGGCCTGGGGGAGTCAGCCACATGTGCAAATGGATTTAAATAAGCACGCCAGTGTTGTTTGTGGTTTCATAATTGAGTTCCCTTGGGAATGCAGAGAAGTAGGAGCTGAGATCCCAGAGGTGAGGGGTGGGTGCAGGGGAAGGGAGGGGGACCGCTGGCCGGGGAAGTGTACTGGGGACCAGCCAGTTCTGGTGCACGCCCCAGGCCTCTGTTGAAACCATGTGTGGGAAATGGGGAGAGGCACAGGATTCCCCAAACCAAGGAAGAATCCTTCCAAGGGCAGGTGGGGGACAGCTGGGACCCTGCCATCCTCTTGGCCTCCTCCCCTTCCTCTCCTCCCTGGAGGCTCAGGAGCAAGCCCTGCAAGGCCCCTTCATGCTGGCGTGGTCCCCGCCCCACTGTGAGGAGGGCTTCTGGCTGCCCTGGACCAATCCATGCTGCCTGAATCCTGCTGTCCTGTCACCTGGCTCCCAAACCTCCTGCAGCCTCGGCTGCTGCTCTCCTCCTGCTGCTCAGCTGTGTCAGGCCCACCCTCTTCTGTGGACCAGAAGACCACAAACAGCAGACTACTATGTTGAACAGAATTTTCCTGAACATTGGGAAATTATGGGAAGCAATTACAGCACAGAGCAGAACAGGAAACAACTTAAGATGGATGTTTTGATACTTAGCAGGAGACCAACCCCGGGCCCCTCCCTCAAGTCTAGCCTGTGGTGAGGGGCTTTCTTCCCCACACCAAGAGGTCCCCTCCACCCTCCCTTTTCTCTGCTTCATTCCTCCTTCCTCTTGAGCTTCCAAGGGAGAATTCCCAACTATTGCAGAGAAGAAGGAAGGAGGGAGGCATGGAGAAACGGAGGGAGGGAAGGCGCAGGGGAGTATTACTGGAAGCCCATTATTTCACCAAAATCTTTCCCCTCAAATATGGGAAATAAATAATATCTCCACTTTACAAATGAGGAAGCACAAGGCTCAGAGAGACAAAAGGAATTGCCCAAAGGTCCAGATTTAGGAAATGGTGGAGTCAGCTCACCTTCCACCCACTTATCTGCCCATGCATTCAACAGATAGTTAGTGCCCTACTCAGAAGCAACGGCTGCTGGAGTCCCAGCCCTGAGTCACTTCACAGCCTGGCAGGAGAGGCCTGGGAGTGGGGAGCCTCTGCAGGTGGCCAGCAGGAGCCTGGGCCTGGCGTTTTTACCTCTCCAGCTGGCTCTGGCTGGCCTGACACCTCAGAGAGCAGTGAGCCATGGGCACAGTAAGCTTGGAGAGTTTAACAAATGTTTATAAAACCTTTTCACACGCAGTTAGTGATCCTTATTAGGACCTAAAAAAGTAGTTGCTCATGCCACATCCTAGCTTTAAGGAGCATTTTATTATTACACGCTACTCTACAAATTAATGAGAGAAGCTGTGGCCCATTTGTCAGCAGGGCCAACGCCCAGGCATGCTGGTGGAGTAGGCCTTTGTCCTGGAGCTGACTGGGCCAAATTCCCCCTCCAACTGCCGTCCTTGCCACCCCCAGACACCCACCACTATCGAGCTACCAGCCCACCAGCTGCCACCCCTGAAAGGGCCCACCTGGAGGCTGCTGCGGCCCCAATCCCTGTGTCTCAGGCCTGAGCCAGAGCAGGTCCCAGCTGTCTTCCCTGAGGCTCTGGGGTGAGGTGCTTCCACATCCTAGGGGCGGGGATATGAGAAACACAGATGCCTGGACCTCAGTCCCCAATCTGAATTCTTAACCAGGTGCCCAGCTGGTCTGAAGACCAATATTTGGGAACCACCAGGGCCTGAGATATATGAGCCTCAGATGCCCGCATGCCAATCCAGGCTCTGCCCCAGGCTGTATGGCCATAGGCCATTCTCTTTGGTTTTCCTCTGTGTCCCTATTTGTAAAGTGGGGATGTCACATCTATCTCCAAATGATTTTTGTAAATATGATGTCATCCCATGTGACCAAAGTGCATTTGTCATGACCTTGCCGAGTCACAGACTCACAGCAGTTGGAGCAGGAAACACCAAGGTCAGGGTGGAAACCGTTGGCGGAACTAGACACAGGTAGTGGTTACAAAATATTGTGGATGTATGAAATGCCACTGAATTGGCTAATCTTATGTTACTTGAATTGTACTTCAATACAAAATGGTTAATTTTATGTTCTGTGAATTTTATGTCAATACAAAAAAATAACAATCGAGTTCCTTTCCATCTTAAATGTGACATGCTTACCCAGAGCCCATGGCCGTTCCCTCTGCTTGGTTAGCTCCTGCTCGCGTTTCAGCCTTCATCTTGGAAATCATTTCTTCCAGGGCTCCTTTGCTGGTCCCCCATGGAGGTGCCCCCTAATGCTGTATCCCCCCAGGAGGGAACAGTGTCACAGACTGTTCAGTGTCCACTTGTCAGCAACTCACTAAAAGATAGGCTTTATAGGGATGGGGAGAAGTTCCCAGCCATAGCTGCCCCTCATCTTGCACATAGCAGGCGTTCAGTGCTTACTTGTTGAATGGAAGATCTGACTCTACCCAGCCCTGGTTTTCCAGATGAAGCTGGTGAGGCCCAGAGGAGGGCCAGGCCCTGCTCTTGTCACACAGTTGCTTAGCCAGCAGAGGAGCTGGAGGCCAGCTCCATCCCTGGAGGAGGTCCTTGCCTTCCCCTTCCCCGGCAGCAGCTCCCCCCTGGGCGGGAATCACAGCCCAGACGCAGGAACCTCTCCCTCTCGGCCATTAGCTAATCTAGCCACAGCCAGTGTGCCAGGCCTTCTGTCTGCCCTTCCTGTTTCCCCCGGACACGGTTGTTTACGTTGTCAAGGGCTTATCGCAAACAGGCAGGCAGAGACCAGTGTCCTCAGGAACCTTGTCCCCAGAACCTCCTTCTAACACAGGGTCTTGGCCACTGGGACCTTCAGCTTCCATGTGCTCCTGCTGGAAATTGCTCACACACAGGGCCTCAGTTTCACCACCTCTGATATAACAGACGAACAACCATTTACTCATTTAACACCTCTAATCCAGCGAAGTGGCTAAGAGATGGTCCTCATGATCTGACCATCTGGGTCTGAATCCCAGTTCCGCTCCTCATGGCGGACCCCTGAGCAGGTGATTTCATTAAGGCGTGCCCTGTTTCCTCTCTGTAAAATGGGTATGATTGTAGCACTTACTTTCCAGGTGTGCAGCACTTCACAGTACTTAGAACTGTGCCTGGAGCCCCATGAGCACTTACAGATGCAACCTATGGTTTTCATAAGTCCTTTCCCTGCCCTCGATGAGCTTACATTTGGTTGCCCCTCCCTTACGAAGTGGAGGGTAGTAGCATGTCATGGGTGACCATTGGGTGACCATCAGCCCCTGGCCAGCACTGGTCACCAGAACAGCCAGAATCCATGGAGCACAAGCAGGGAAGGCCTGGATGTGAGCCCCAGCCCTAGCATCTGTTAGTGACTTTGAACTTGGGGGCACCATGAAAACAAAAAAGGAGTTTACAGAGGAAGAGCCAGAGACCCAGAGGAGGCCGAAGCTGCCCTTGTTCACCCAGCTATGCAGAGGTGCCTAGCAGAGCATGGTGGGGAGAATCCAGGCCTGGGGCAGGGGGCAGAGTCCTGGCTCTGTCTAGGTGATCTTCGACCAGTCACTGTCCTTGCTGGGCCTCCGTCTCCCCAGCTATAAAATGGGCACATTAATCCCTACGCTGTCCAACCCTCAGAAGCAGCATGGTAAATGTGAGGGAGGGGCTGTAGGCTGCACCTCCAGGAAGGTAGGCAGGACAAGGCACCTGCTGGTTACCAGATATTATCCCCACTCCAAGGACAGACACCCGAAGTGCTGCATCTCCAGCCATGGCCTCTCCCTGGGACCCCAATGTGCATCACTCAATTGGAAGATCAACTTGGCCGTGTCAAAAGCATTTCAAAATCAGTAGGTCCAAAGCAGAACTCTTCCTTCCCACCCCAACCTCCAAATCTACTCTTCTCCCGGTGAACACCAATCCCACCACGCACCCAGATGCTCAAGGTCATGGACATGCACATTATCCTCAACTGCTATTTCCCTCTCCTCTTACATCCATCCTTTCAGCGAGGCTTATCAACTCTGCCTTGAAAACACAGCCCAAAGCCACGTCCCTCCTCCTCTCTTGCCAACAACCAAGGCCAAGCTGCAGCCATCTTGACCTGGACTGGACAACAGCCTCCTGACGTAGCTCCAGACTCCAGCAAGCAGGCCCTACCTTAATTCAGTTTAAAGTCATTGGATCCCATCGTGTCTCTCTTTGAAGCTTTCTTAAGTCTCCTCGTCTGGTTAGAATAAAACACAAGCCCCTCCCCTGCACCACATGCAATCCAACAACGGCCTCCAGTCCTACAGCTCTCTCTCTGCCCAGCTGCACACACAGGCCTTTTCCTTCCCTTGAAGCAGTCTTCCCCTGGCTATCTCCTTCTCATCCCTGGGATCTCAAGGGAACTGTTTCCTCCTCAGAGAGGCCATCCCCACCACCCCAGTCAGTGGGGGTAAGCCGATCTGTGACTCAAAAAGTCCCCAGCCTCGCTAAGGACTCTGTATGGAGAGTGCTCACCATTGGGCGTTTCCTAATCTGTTTGCTTTGTTGTCTCTGTCACTCCCCACAAAACCAAGGTCAAGAAGCACCCCTGTGGCTCACTGCTGTGTCCTCGCATGAGCACAGAGCCGGGCACAGAGTAGGTGCTTGGTAAATGTTTGCTGACTGAATGAAAGAAGGGATGGGTGGGTGAATGAGGTAGAGCTTCAAAATGTCCATCCTGGGTACAAAGGGTTACCCGGAAAGGGGACTCAAGGTCTTAATGAACAAATGATTCTAACAGAGGCATGCCCCCCGCGAGATCACAGGAACAAACGACTTCATACCGCCCAGTCTCAGCTGTGCCTTTTCTTCTGCCGTGAATGTTCTACTCCCTCTGTACCTGATTGAGAAACTTCTACTTATCTTTCAATGTCTAACTTCTACCGCCCTCTGACAAGCCTTCCCTGACACTCTCCTTCAGCCTGTCAAATCTCTCATTCTTCCTTTGCATTTCTGTAGACCCCATCCCACCTTTAGCCCGGCTCTTGATCTGTACTGTCCTTTTGTCTGTGACTCCTCAAAGGCTAGAGCCGAGCCTGTGCCACATCTGGGTGTCACCACAGAGAACAGCGCTTGGTACAGAATTAGCATTCAGCAAAGGTTTGTCCATCATCCGTGCAGTCACCCAACAAGACCATGCCAGGCTCTGGGGAAATGGTAAGTAAAGATGAGCTCTCTGCTCTCCAGGAGTTTGCTTGCAACCCAAATGGAGAGACAAAGATGGTCAGAAGACAAGCTAATTGCTTTAATGGAGATAAACATAAAAAGTGCAATGGGACCATAAGATTAAGCAAAAATAAATCATTATAAAATGACACACACGGTAGTATATCATTTATGTAGAACTTTAAAACCTGAAAAATCAACCTATGTATGGTTTATGAACACACAAATACATGGTAAAAGAAAAAAATAAAAACATGTATGAGAAGGAGAAACACCATCTCTGGGGAGAAAAGAAGACTGGCAGAATTGTGGAGGTTCACATATGGGGCTTCAACCACATCTATAGGGTTTTGATTCTTAAAAAGAAAAATCTGAAGTACATATGGCATAATATTAAGATAAAGTTGGATGGGTGGTCTGTAATAGTTTTTTATAATATGCTAGTAGAGTCTAAGGTTTGAAAAATTTCAAGAACGTTTTATATTAAAAGCAATGTGATTAAAGAGAAAGCATCCAGTCCGTTGAATGAGTGCTTGATGGGTAGATGGATGGGTGGGTGGATGGATGCATGAGCTGCGGATGGATGAAAGAATGGATGGATGGATGGACAGATGCGTGGGTACATACATGGGTGGTGGGTAGACAGAAGGATGGATAAATGGATGGTTAGTGGGTAGTTGGAGATGGGTAAATGGATGGGTGGATGATGAGTGGATAGGTCAAAACAGTGCTAGAAATATTCAAAGTTTACCCTATTTATTCCACATTTACTGAGTACTTGACTACATGACAAGCCCCATGCTAGTCTCTGACCATGGTGCATACAGGATTCTGACAAGTCATCTCTTCACAGGAGCTCAAAGCTGGGGCCAAGATTCAAGCCCAGTAGGGAGACAACATGCAGTGCTTCAGACAATGTGGTCATGGATGTGTGTCCACTATGCTGAAGGGCCAAAGTGAAAAGAAGGACAAACTCCCATAGGGGCTTCTCCACAGGGGAAGTGGAATTTCTGCTACATCTTTGAGGGATGCATTGTTCT
The DNA here is from genome assembly GCF_037783145.1 of Equus przewalskii. Taxonomy (NCBI): domain Eukaryota; kingdom Metazoa; phylum Chordata; class Mammalia; order Perissodactyla; family Equidae; genus Equus; species Equus przewalskii. The sequence goes on from NC_091831.1 coordinate 66,161,410, forward strand.
CCCAGAGAAGAAAGGGACCCTGATGTCCCAGGCAGAGGGATACTTGAACTAGGTGGGGAGGAATGAAACCATGGAAAGTCTGGAAGGCAAAGGAAACACAGTGGAAGGGGGAAGAAAAATAAAGCCAGCAAGGGGAATTGAGTCCTGCTGTGAAGGGTCTGGATTGTCATGCTGGTAGGTGGGACTTCATCTATAGGCCAGAGATGCCCAAATATGGCCAATTGCCAGAATTTTCTGATTGGACTGGAAAGGGGTTAAGCCCAGAAATCTGTTTGGATCAAAATCTGCCCTCACCCTCAGCCATGACTGTCCACTCCACCCCACTCTAGTTCATGGAGGGGACAAGAGGTAACTGGCTCATCTGTAGACTGGTCCTTAGGGGCAGGATTGGTAGACATGGCAGGAGCTACCTCCATGAGCCCTACACATGTTCACTTCACATTGAGTTTGATAGCCACCAGGACCTGGGCATGGGTCTGCCAGGGCTCAGCTGGGGAGGGAGGTGGGGAGCCCACGTGCGCGTCTGCACAGTGACCCTGATGAAGCACGTTTTTATCTCACCAAACAATTCTCCAACAAGAATCTTTATTGCTCGGCACAGTCTCCCAGCTAACTAGGAGAGCATTTTTCTAATTACATTTCCCTTGAAATACACCCGGGTTTGAGTTAACACCTCTTCAGTCTGCCAAAACCTAAGTCATTTTAAAATTAGTTCTGGAGGTTTTGCAAAAACCCCACAGGGATGCAACGTTCCTTTCCCACCAAGTTCTGTGCTGAAAACTCTCCCCAGATGCCAAGAGTGATTTTCCTTGGAGACTGTGTGGAGAGCACCCAGGGAAAGGCCCACATCCTGGCCGGCCTGGCTCTCCTCTCACTCAGATCTGTTGAACAGCCCTTGCAATGCTGCAGGATCGATAGAATCATAAATGCATTTTGCCCTAAGCAGTCTGTCTGATACTTTTGAAAAAACATACGGATGGGAGGGAAATGTGATCCATATGCTTTTGAATCATTAACACTTAAATCGTCAAAATAGAGATTTTTTTTTCCTGGAGAAATTTCATAGCCAAGGCGCCTTTAGCGGCTCTTTAATAAACTATTTAAAATTCTGTTGTTCCCCCTAAAACATGCAAGCACATGGCAACATATGAAGCACATGTATGCACATCCCACTAACTCTGAGAGGGCATCGTTGGGAAACACAGCCCGTTTGACCCCATCCGTCTCCAAGACAGGGCAGTTAAAAGGCTCTTGCAGTACCTTTTGAGCAGTAGTGGTCAATGAAATCTGCTGAGTTCAATTATTCAGGCTAAAGAGTTCCATGGAGATTTGGAGCTCATCTGGACAAGCCCCTTAATGGTACAGATGAGAAAGCTGAGACGAAAAGAAGGCTTGGACTCTTGAAGAGTTGGTAGAAGTCACGGAGGAGTATTTCAGGGCAAGAAAACCACAAGACCAAAGTGCTTGCTGCTGTTGTCCCATGTGACTAAATGGTGGGGTGTGAGGTAGGGATACAGCAGGAGACAGAGGCTGGGGACTGGCTGTGAAGCACATTCCTTGGCTCCCCAAAGTCCCAAGCTGTGGGAGAGGGGACCCCTTCTCCATAAAACACAGGTCAGAGCCTAACTCCTGAAGCAAGGGAAGGGATGGTTTAGAAAGACAGGGTGATCAGGTGAAAGATCACTGCAGAAGCTCTTGGGAGAAATGATGGTGGCACAGACTTGACGATACAAAGGAGGGAGCAAACCCAAAAGACCTTTTAGAGAGAAATTTGACAGGATTTGGGACCAAATGAGTATAGCCAGTGAGGGAGAAGTAGCATCAGAATTCTGTCAGTTTCCTGTGGCTGCTATAACAGATTGCCAGAAACTTATGAACTTAAAACACAAAAATTTATTTAAATTTATAGTTTTGAGTCCAGAAGCCCAAAATGCGTATTACAGGGCTAAAATCAAGGTGCCAGCAGGGCTATTTCTTCTGGAGGCTCCAGAAGATAAACCATTCCTCGCCTCTTCCAGCTTCTACTGACTGTCGGCAACCCTTGGCCTACAGCTGCATCACTCTAACCTCTTGTTTCCATTGTCACATCTCCTACTGCTCACTCTGACCCTCCTGCTTCTCTTTTATAAGGACCATTGTAATTTCATCAGCCTTCCTCGGATAATCCAGGATGATCTCCCCAACTCAAATCCTAAATTTAATCACATCTGCAAAAGGATTAGGATGTCAATATCTTGGGGCAGTGGAGAGGCTATATTCAGCCCACTGCAAGAATGAAACCCATATCCTGACTTTGGCAACCAAGTGGTGCTTTCAACCAAGAATGGAGGAAGTTGGTGGAAAAGGTGATAAGCTTGATGTAGGAGATGCCAATTCTAATTAGAAGCTTGGGAGATGCCCAGGAAGGGGCCCCAATAGGCAACGGTCCATGCAGATTCAGAGCAGGGGATGGAGTGATCTGAGACTGAGACTTTCAGGTCTTCAGCAATGTAGACCTAATTGTATCCATAGGAATAAACTAAGATTTCCTTATTTCATGCTCATTTCCTAGGAAAAAGGGTTGACGCTAGAAAGCAGGGTAAGAACCAGTTTTGGACATCAAACAGAGAAGTAGAAACAGTGAGAGAGCTGAAGTGGCAGCCTTGAGAACTGAGTAGTTGTATGCAGAAGGCAGGGCTCCCAGGCAGAAGAGAGACGCAAACAGCTGGAGCCAGTCTCAGAGGGGTCAGGACAGCACAGGAGGCGGCGAAGGGGAATGCTGTCCCTCCTCCTTTGCCAGCCTGAGAGAGGAGGGAAAGGAGAGGGTGGGCACCACTGATGAGCAGTTTGAAGATAGACAGAAGAGAAGTCGGTCACTATTTTGTACGAAAACAGGAAACAAAATCATCGAATGAGAATGGGACCAGGAGAGGCTAGACATACTTCTGGGGCTGTAGGAGAGAAGAAAATCTGCAGAGTGACTCCATGCAGAACCCAGGCCCCCTCAGGCTTCCGGTCTCTCACTGGGGGTCCCGGTTCTCATCCCTTTGTACCTTCTAAGATGTGAGGCTGAGAAAATGGAGCTTCTGCAGGCCAGCTCAGAGCCTGATCTCCTCTGCCTTCCCTTCTCTGCTCATCCAATGGCAGTAACCTCAGGTTGAAAGCCAGCAGCTGATTAGACACGAGGGGAGGAAGAAAGCAAGAGCTGAGAGTAGCTCCCCCACAATGTGAACAAGCCCCCTCCTCCTTCTCCACCAGGAACCTTGGCCTCAGCCTCCCTCCCACATTTCCCAAACCAGTTCTCAGTGTTCTGCATGACCTTGGCCAACTCACTCCCCACCTCTAGGCCTCCTGATGAAATGAGAGTCTTGGAGGCAGTGAGTACCAGGGGCCTTTCAGCCCTCGTGGCCTCTGAAGCACAGCCTTGGACGTGGAAGGGCTGTCTCAGTTGCCGCAGGGAGCCCCAGCCTCTTTGGAGACGGGCCCAGGCCTCTGTCATTGCGTAAACATGATGCAGGCCTGTTTGGTGCCACATAGCTGTGGTTTTCTGTTTTCTCCAGCGGTAGCTACAAGGCCAGGGCTGCAGCTGAGACAGCCCAGCCAGGGGACAAGGCAGGGAGGAGAGCAGGAGAGAGTGCTTCTCTGTGCAGCCTCCTCTGCTTGGCTCAGAAAGTCTGCAAAAGGGAAAACCAGGCCTGCAGTAGACCCTTCCTCCACCTCTCCCCATCAATCCCAAAGGAAGCGGATACTTTCCAGCTCCTTTTGTGACAGAAAAACACACCAGTTTATCTCCAGTTTATCCCGCCTCTGCTTGGGAGCAGACAACTTCACACAGACCTCGTGAACTTGGCCCTGGGCAGGTCTTAGAGTGAAAAAGCCATGCCCAGGGGATCAGACGTGGGTAAATCTGGAGGCCCCCAGCAGAAGCAACCAGACCCTGCCAGGCAAGCCTGTATCTGTGTGCACTTCAGCGCACTCAGACCCTCTCTGGCACTCAGTAGGCCCAGACAATCGTAAGCGTGGGTTAAGCTAAGCAGAATTGAATCTGGGGCGAATACAAGATCATCCTCAAGGCGAAGAAAGGGCCATGGAGGGTGTGGTGGATGTGACCGAGGCCTCACTTGGACCCCCTTGCCTGGGCCGTGGATCCCCCCGCCGCTGCCGGGGGCAGGTGGCTAACAGCACACACTGCACCCTCCTCCACAGAATTGCCCTTGGCTGCTGGGAGCTGTCCTGCCAGAAGATGCAAGGGAAGTTGCCAACCCCTCCAAAGGGCAGCCCCCACCCATGACTTATGGATGCTGGAGTTCAAATCATGGATGTCCTCTCGCTTCAGGCTGAGACAAATCCTTGGTGCAATTCACACTCCAGAGCTCCCCACAGGATCCGGCCAAGTGAACGTCACATCTCTGCTTAGCCCCTTCCCTCCCCTCCCCTGCTTCCCTCACTGCCTTATGGGTTTCTCCTGAGAACTCCCCCTCATCTGGCAGCAGGAGAGAGCAGAGGGCATTTGACAGCTGGCATTTTGCAAGCTTAGAGTTTATTGGTGCAGTTCTGCACACCCAGGAGGGCTGACATGCAGCAGCAGACAGAGCCAGAGCACAGCTCAGCTGGTGGAAGCCTCAGAGGCCAGCCAAGGCTGCAAGGAACTCAGACCCACTGGGGCTCCAGAACTGCTGATCACTTTGGCCTGGTCAACTGAGGACCAGCACAGACCAAAGATGGGGGCCAGCAAACAACCCATACCAATGCATCATGAGGCAAAGAAGCTAGGGTCCAGAACAAGCCCCGAGGGACTGAGCCCATGCTGGCCAAGGACTTCACCAACACCACAAAGCCCTTATCTGGGTGGCACCAGGGCTACCAAACTATACAGATATTTACCACTACGGCGAGAGCAATTATAGTAGTAATGATAATACAGATAATGTATTGAGTGCTGAGCCTGGCCAAGCCCATTGCTAGCTCATTGCATCGAATTATTTTATTTAGTCCTCCCAGCATTCTAGGTAGGTATTATAATCTCCATTTTAGATAAAGTGGTGGGCATGCCCAATTGTGTAGCACAGGTAGTCAGGAAAATACATATGTCCTCCCCACCCCGCTATAGCCCCATGTGTCACTGTTTCCATAGCTGGTGAAGAATGAACACAGCACTATGCACAGAACAGCTGATAAGGACGCTGCCCTTAAGATGGCAGCAAGAACTCCTGCTGCCCTTGCATCTCTGGCTCGTCAACCCTGGCCCTCCCCTGGCATTCCAGCAGCCACTGCTCTGAGCCAGCACCCAGGCGGCAGCCACCTCCTGCCCAGGCCCCTCAGATCTCCAAGGCTGTGGCCTTGCCCCTCTCCCTGGAGCTAGGTTCTAGGGCCACATCAGAGAACTATTGTGCCAGAAGTCAGGGCTGCTTGTCTCTTTCCCAACTGTCATTCATGCTGGGAGAGACAGATTGCCCTGAGGCTGTGACGTCTGACCTCCTTCTGTGAGGTCAGCTTTGAGTGCTGGGCTGTAGGGACTCAGATGCCCTGGAGGGCATGAGACACCTTCAGATACTCCCAAAGTTGCCCACACCCTGTGATTCCAGGCTGAGAGCTCAGTCCTACAAGAGCCACCCTTTGCTCTAAAGTCCCTTGGGAGATGCAGCAGGTCTCCATGTAGATTGTGGGACACCTGGCCTCAACCCAAGGATCCCACGCTCAGAGCTCGGAATTTGGAGTCCACAGACTAGGGTTCATATGGTCTTGTCTTTGTGGGAAGCAAGCTCCAAGTCCTCCCCTCCACCACAGTTCTGGAAGCACCTACACTCCCTGCCGAGGACAAAGCCTCAGTCTCCTCTTCCATGAAATGGGGGTGAGAGCATGCATATGGGTCAGTGTTGTAGTTTAAGCTGTGTAACAAATCAATCCCTAAACCTCAATGACTTCACATGATAGCTTTACTCTCACTCACATAAAGGCCTGCCTCAAGCAGGCAGCCCTACTTCATCTGTGGCTTCGACCTCCAAGGCCAGTGCAGAAGAGGGGAGATCGGATGGTAGAGGCACCCATTGGTTAACTGTCTCAGCCACAGGGGCACACCCAGGTTTTGTGGGTCTGAAGCTTATATAGTGTTGAGGCTCTCTCTAAGAAAAGTTATACAAAATTATACATGGAAAATGCCTACAGCTGCTCTAACACCATTGTACACAGAAATTACGAACACAAAATACCCACGGCCCCTGGAGGCAGGGGCCAGGGCAAGAGAGAGCTCTGGAGTCCACACTCCATTAGCTTCAGGGTAAATAGGCATTTGCTGGGCCTGGAAGTGACACATCCCTATTGCTCACAGCCCATTGGACAGAACTAGTACATGGGCCCAGTCTCAGCACAGAAGGCTGGAAAGTGTAAGGGAGCCCCTGGCTCTTTGTAAATGCTAATCATCTCCAATAGCATGTTGTGCTCATGGCAGCTGGGTAATGGAGGGTCAGAGAATGGAGGCAGAAGCCACACGCAAATGAGAGTACCAGAATTACCCATGTTTTTGCCAAACGCCTCCTGAGGATGGCATGAGGGAGGGTGAGGCAGGAGAGCTCTGCCTATCCCAGAGTCAGGAGGACAGGGCTCTAGTCCCAGAGCCGTCTTTTCTCAACAGTGAGAACCTGAGTGGTTCATTCAACCCTCAGAGCTTCACTGGCCCCATTGCCCAGGTATGTAAACTGGTCCTGACTGCCCAACACAGTTGTAAAGTGAAAACAAGATCAAGCGCCTAAAAATGCTTTGCAAATAGCCCAGTACTGTGCAGAAATGAACCACATTATAATTCTTTCCAGCAGGGCAGCTTTATAATTCTTCCTTTCAGTCACCCAAAATCCAGCAGTCCCTTGTCCCAAAAGCTCTGCCTATGGGCCCTGGGGCTGCCTCAGTTACAGAGGCAGAGGTTGAGCCCCCAGTCTCCTCTCCTCCAAGCTGTCCTGCCTTACAGTATCTGTGGCCCCACTCCTGGGGAGAGAGGCTAGGGCAAGCAGAGCATACTCAGGCACTGCGTGAACTTGCTGGATTGTCTGGGAAGATTCTAAGACATTAGAGCTCAAACAACTCTCTAGAGGTTATCTTATCCATTTGTGGGTACTGGAAATGTTCAGTTCTTCCAGGGGTCCCCAGCAAGCATTGGCAAGACTGTCAGAAAATAGAATATGTGGGCAGCATCTCCCATCCTCATGGCACCATTAGAGCTGTTTTTAAATCTTCATAGGCCCCCCACAACCCTCTCACTCTAGGGTGTCATACCACATCACAATAAACACATCAGAATGCATCTACATCCCACCTCAAATATCGTTTACACATAACTTCATAGGAGCTAAGATGAGTCAAATTTAACAAGTTGACATGATATTACATTGTGCACATATTCAATCAAACATCAATTAATTTTGATTTTGTAGTCATTATTTGAAGTCAATCATTTTTTTTTAGTATCAGATATTCTTGGAAGGAACATAATCCATAGGCCCTGGGCTTAGGGTGCCCATGGATAAGCCAGCCCCTGGACACCACCCTTCCTGATGTAAACAGCCAGGCTTTTCTGTCCCTTCAGAGGACCCACTGCCAAGTGGCTCCTCCATCTGCCAGCCCTAGTACAGGCTTCTTGTGTCTCCCAGTGAGGTGCTTTACTCCGTCCTGTCCCAGATGAGGAGCTGAGAGTCCAGGCAGGGACTGGGTGACTATGGGGACTGCCAGATCCCGCGGCCAGAGCAGTTGTAGAAGGGAGGAGAAGGGTCACGGGCTGTCAGAGGGGTCGTCAATGACCACAATGAGAATCTTGTCTTGGCCAAGGTCACAGAGCTAGCTGTGGCATGGCCTCTGGCTCTCTGAGCCTCGGCTGCCCATCTGCAAGTGAGCAAGCAGCAGGTGAGGGCAGTGGGGAGAGGAGCACTCTATAATCTCGCCCTTATTTTCCAGATCCATAGAGCTTCAATTTTATAGTGTGATGTTTATTCTGGCACTTTCTGCTGCAAGGTATCAAAGTCAACACAAGTAAGAGGGTATTTTTGCCCTTTTGAAAAGTCATCATTTGTGAAGGGGCTGCAGGTGTGTGTATATGAATTTGGGCCAGGTTTGTGCATCCACGTGTGAACATGCGTGTGAATCCTGGAGAAGTGCAGGTATATGCGGACAGTGTGTATCATGCTATGTGTGTATGTGTTGTGTAAATGTATATGTTTGTCCACATGTGCATGTAGGAGGTGTAGGTGTGTGAGAATGCGTTTGTGCATGTGTGAATACGAACATGTGCAGCTCAGCAAGGGTCAGATCAAAGAGATGGTATTCATGGGTCCTGCCTGTTGCTCTACCTGCCTGGTTCCCGGTTCCCCAGAACGCTTTATCTCCTTCTGCAAAGTGCTCCTGCTGCAGCCATCAGCCTGGCCTGCCCTTTGCCCCCACGGAAAGGCATTACTGTCCTTGAGAACTAGGCCAGGAAGTAGGTGACTCTGCCACTAGGCACCAAATGCACATGAGTTATGCTTTACAAAGGTCTTTCCCCTCCTTGTCTTCTCTTGATCCCCAGATAAAACCTCTGAGGTTAGTATTATTATCCCCATTTTGCAGATGAGCTGAGGCTCTCCCAGAGGCCAAGTGACAAGTAAGGAGAGGACATGGGTACAAGATCTCCCTGATCTACCCTCCTGGTCATTCACAGGGCCCTTATGAATGTGGCTGTTCTTTAGGACACCTCTTTCTCTGAGTTCATTCCTGGCCAGTTAGGATCCAGGGTCAGGCAGGAGCCAAGGTCATGTGAGGTGCTGGGCAGAGGGAAAGGGCTGGGACCCCAGCCTCACAGCTGAGGGAGATAGAGCATAGCCACAGCGTTGGGGAAGCCAGGCTGCAAAGCGCTGAGGACATGTCGGGTCTCGCCTCAGCCTGCTGCTCCCTGGGATTAGTAGCTGTGGTCATGGAGCCAGGGAGCCATCTCCTTGGAGCAGCTGAGCAGGGCGGGGCAGGGTGGAGACGAGGGAGCTACTCACGGGTGGGAACAGTTTCGGGTGGCCCCATGCCAAAGCACCTGGGGTCACTGGTCCAGCTTCCAAGTCTCAAGCTGGAGCATCACTGGTTCTTTGAGTCTGATACCCACACTGTGCCTGCAGCCCAGCCAACTTGCCAGGCACACTCATCAACTTGTCAATCCTCATGGCAATCCCACCAGGCAGTTACTTTTACACCCATTTTGTGGATAAGAAAACTAAGGCCCACGGAAATTAAGTGACTGTCTCAAACACACACAATGAGTTGGAATCAGCAACAGAAGAGCCAAGCTCTTGTTCCAGCTGGGTCCCAGCAGAACCCAGAACAAGGCAGTTACTGGTCATCTATTAACTGTCAGGAACTGTGCCAGGTACTTCCCAGGTGAGATCTCATTTATACCCCAAAACAGCCCAGTGAGATGGAGAATATCACCTTCATTTTGGAGAAGAGGAAACAGACTCACAACAGTTCATTTGCTTGGCCAAGTTCACAAAATTACAAGGTAGCAGGGTCAAATTCAAACCCAGGTATGCCTGCCTCAAAAACACCTAATGCAGCCAGTATGATCTTCCTAAAATATACATCTGAGCAGGCCTTGTCTCTGCTTCCCACTGCTCCCTGGTGCCTCAAGGACCACAGGGAAAGCCCAAGAGCCTTAACCTGGCATTCAAGGCCCTCCATAGCCTGGGCCCTAGCACCGCTCCTTCTCCTCCAGCCCATCCCCCACCCTGCAGCCACAGTGCTGCATTCCCTTGAACATGCTATATATTTGCAGTGTGCCGGCCTTGGCAAAGCTTGGTCCATCTGCCAGAAATGCCCTTCGCTCTCTTCTCTGCCTGTCAAATTCCCATGCCACATGGTGGAATCAGAGAAAGTGTCCTAGAGGAGGTATCATTTGAGTTGGAGTCAGTTAATCCTCCGGATTCATGAAATGACTTTCACAGTCATTACAATGTGATATTGCTGACTTGCCACTGGTATTTATTTGAATATCTGGTTCCCAGACTGGGAAGGCTTTCAGGGCAGAGATGGTGAACTGTTTGTCTCTGTATCCTAGCAACTGGCACAGGGCCTGACCCAGCAAAAGTTCTCACCTTGAGTTTGTAGATGGATGGATGTAAGAATAGATGGATGGATGGTTGGATGGAAGGTGTGTGGATAAATAACATAACGGATGGATGGATGGAAGAATAGACAGATGGATAATTGAATGGGTAGATGACTTGATTGGAAAGTGGATAAATTAATGGAGGGATGGATAGAGCTTGGAAGGATGGAAGAAGAAGGAATGGGCAAATTACTCATATCAACAAGCACAAAACTATTCAGCACTGACAGAGTATTGTGAGCACCCTCTCTACTCTCTAATCTCACCACACTCAGCCAATAACTCAGGAAGCCTCCTTTCCTTGCATCCCTTACAACATTTCATTCCAGGCTGAAAAAGAGCTGGCAGGCCCCTCTGAGCAAGTAAAAAAAAATGTCTCAGATGGGGTGGGAAAAGGACCCCCACCCTTTTTGTTGAGCTCACATCCTGGAAACAAGGTTGCACTCTAGGAAGAGGCAGGGCCTGTCCCGTCCTCTGAGATGAGCTAAGCAGGGAGTAGCCACAGTTCCATCTTTCCATTAGCTAAGACCTCTTCCAAGCCTGCCTTCTCCCAGCTCCAAATTCCACTGTCCAGGATAATTGGAGCTGGGGCCTGAACCCAATGTTGCTTCAACCCCAAAACCAAAACCACACTGGCTGGAGTAAGAGCACCTTTGGGGTGAACATCCAGGAGATACAGGAGCAGGAAAAAAGGGGACTAACATCTGGAGACAGCTGGAGGTAGCTGGGCCATCATCAGAGAGCAGGCTCTGAAAGCAACGGTTCTGAACACGGGGTAGTGGGTTGAGTCCTCTCTGGGAGCACATGAGGCTGAAGCATGGGCTCCTCCTGAGGGGCAATGGCACTGGCTGCTCTCCGGGTTCCACCCGACCCCACCCACGGGGCAGCCTCACATCTGTGAGCAAGGCCCTGCCAAGTAAACAGCTGCAGCCCATGCTCCAAGGCTCCCCAAACCCCACACTACCCACAACAGCCAAAGCCACATCCCATTGTCCCCCAGCACAGGGCCTGAGGGAGGGAAAACGCTCATTAATCACAGGGAGACGGCTTCCGGGCAGCCTCGAAGACAGGCTGAGGAGACTGGAGCTGGGAGGGAGCTCCCCACAAGATCCCAAGGGAGGTCAGGGCTCCTTCTCTGACCCAGCACAGAATCCATCAGCCAGCAGCTTGCCTTCTGGTGCCCAGGGAATCCTTGAGTGCCAGCCAGCCCTGGTTGTGGCCTGGGAATGGAGAGAGAAGGGAGGTTGTGTGTCTCTGCCATCGTGCCTCCCTTCCTCTGTCTACTGAGGCATCAGAAGAAGCGTCTGTGGTGAGGGTGGCGTCTTGGTTCTTTGCCTAGCCTTTGGCTGGTTGTGTGACCTTGGGCAAGAGATTTTTCCTCTCAGGACCTCAGTTTCTGCAAACCGGGGAAAGAACTCCAGCTCTCCCTGTGTGCACATCTTAAAATTAGTCCTCACAGTGTGGGGAGGGCTCCTACTGATGCCCCTCCATCCCTAGAGCCACAGAAGAGAATCGGCTGAGGTCTTGGTCCGTTCCGGCAGATGGGTGTTACTGGGCCAGCATGGTGTTTTTAAAATCTAGGCATTTGATCGTTTTTGGTTAGATGTGCAGTTTTCAGTCACACACACTCATCCTCTCCACAGCACATTGCCTGAAACCTACCCCTTCTCATACTTAAGTTGCCTGCACAGCCCCTGGAATCCAACAGGATGGTCTAGGTTTTGCTGCAGGAAGAGCCAGCCACCAAATCTCAGTGGCTTAACAAAGCAAAGTCAATTTCTTGCTCATAGTGCAGTTGGACCTGGGCTGGCAGGGTTTCTGAGTCACACGGGCTGACAGAGGCTCCATACTGCCACATGCTTCCATGGTCACCAAGGCAGGGAAGGAAAGTGGAAGGTGACACTCTTGCCTTTAAGCTTCCTCTTAGAAAGGGCACTCTTTGACTCTGTTCCCATCCCATTGGCCAAAGCAAGCCACATGGCCTCACCTCCCCATTAGGCAGATAAGGAGGGCCATCCTCCCACATGCCCAGAAGGAGAAGAGAACCGACCAGATATCTGAGCAGCGCTAATGACTATCACACCCAGGAGTCAACAACTTGCAGCCTTTGGTAGATTGAGCCTCCAGTCTGCAAACCACGCAAGCGCAGGGGAGACCCAGAGCAGCTCCCTACCCTTCCGGGACAGCCCTGAGTAGCCAGCTCCAGGCCCAGCATGGCACCAAGCCCCGGGATGCTGGAATGCCTAGGATTCCAGGCCCCGGGAGGGTACACTAATGACTGGTATAGAGTCCCTGCCCTTTAACTCACTCTCTGGTTGGGACACACATCAGAACCTGTGACGCTTTTGGTTGAGTTCTACCCGAGAGACTGTTACATGACGGGGCAGGGGCAGCAAAAATCTCAGCAATGCTTTCCCTGGTGCCCCAGGCAGAGGGGATGGCATTTAGGATGGGTTTTGAAGGAAATATAGGTGTCTGTCAAGTGGGCGAGTCGGGAACAGCAGTGGTGACCCCACAGAAGAGGCAGAGAAGGGCTCGTGGTTTGGAGGAGCCTTAGTGGAGGGTGCATCAGGGAGACGGAGAGAGGAGACGGAAGAGGAGGCTAGGCCAAACTGAGAAGGGCCCTGAACATCATGCTAAGGAGCCAGCTCCTGTCGGAATGTATCCTGGGGACAATGTTGTTAGCTCCTCGAGTGGGAATTCCAAGCTTCAGAGAGAAAAGATGGAACTCTGGCAACCTTTCACCCTCCTGAGCACTTACTCCCTACTGGGCACATGCTCAGGAGATTGGTCATCTCATTGTTGAAGCTTGAGAGCAGCTCCATGGCATAGGGCTTAATATCACCCCATTATACAGTGGGAAAACTGAGGCCCATAGGAGTTGACAATTGCCCAAGATAACACAGGTGGCAAGTGGCAGAGCTAGGGTTGGAAACTGGGTCTGTGTGATCTATTAGGACACTCATTAGCACCCAGGCACTGGATGCTTCACAGATATCTTATTTTCCCCCAAATCACGCATGGGAGCCATCACCATCCCTATTTCACAGATGAGGACATTGAGGCCCAAAGAAGTCACCCAAGACCAAGTGGTTAGCAAGCTGGTAGACTTTGTGCAATTTGGGATTGGGACCCAGGTATGCATATCTCCAGATCTGGCTTGGCAGTGGGAATCAGCCTACCCCGTCTCAGGGGTGAGGTCCCTTGGAGAAGCCATGGAAGAGAGTATACGCCCAGAGCAGTGGCAGGAGTGAGGACAGACATCTGCCAGCAGCTAAGTTTCTACTCACTCTGCTCAGACCAAGCCACAACTCCCCATCCTCACCCTGCCTTTGGTGCCAAGGGTTATGGCCTCCTCTGGGAGCACTTGAGCCCTCCATGTCCCACAGGGATGCCCTTCACTGTGATCATCAGAAGCTCACAGGCCATCAAAACGAGATAGGCCAGCTGACCCTGAACTCACTATGTGACCTTGGACAAATTCTTATTCTGTCCGAGACCTATCAGAACACCTGGGAAAGAGAGCCTGGAGATTCCAGTGCCTCTTCCCTAAGGTCACTGGCATTCCTGAGTCAGCCAGCAGTGAGGTGTGCTGGGTTGAGCTGGATATCTGGCACACCTAGCAAAAGGCAGCAGGAAGTAGACAGCCCAGGACAGCCAGGCAGGGCTAGTGGGCAGAGCACGGGCACCTGAGGGGTTGTAGCAGGAGTCAGGCCCTCCACAGACAAGGGGAAGGGGATAGAGCAAGTGATTTTTCAAACGAATGTCTGCTGAGTCCCTCCAGTGTATCATAGTGAGAGCAGCCACGTATCACCATGTCCCCTCCACTGCCAAGGGCACTTAGGCTCAGAGGGGAATAAAGTTTGCTTAACGTCACACAGCTTAAGTGGACATGTAGGAACTGGAAGCTAGGTTTTCAAACTCCACACCACCACCACTTCCCTAGGGGTCAGGGCCAGGATCCCAAAGCCAGGCAGGAACCAGGATGGGACCCAGGCATGAGGGACCATCCCAACTCGTGACTCTGGAATTAGAAAACAAGGCAGGGGCTTTGATTTTTTGGGCAGGGCTGGCCAAATTTCTGAGTTCCACCCAGGTCTGGGGCTCCTCAAATTCCTCATCCTGTGGTCAGCTCAGGGCAAAAGAGTGGCCAATCAGGACACACTCTCAAATAGAATCCCCCACTCTTTTGTCAGTCACACACTCAGAGGGCCCTCCCATGTTGCGAGCATACTGCCAGTGACCAAGGTCTCACGCCCCTGCATGTGTTCCATCTCTATTCTTGGTTTTAAGAGAAAAGCACCAGCCATGGGTGGCAGGATTGTGCTCCAGGGAAGGTGGGTGAGGTGGCTGGCCTCCCAAGCCCCTGCCCTCTCCCGCCCTCCCTGCCGCAGCCTCCAGACTGCCAAGCTCAGCTCCCAGGTGGGAAACCATTACCAGGCGCTAGATCCCGGGGCTGTCTCTCAATTCCTGGAGAATCACCTGGTCTCTCAGGCTTCCCCCAGCACAGGCTGCTATGGGCTTCCACTCTAATTTCCCCCAAGAAGTTTAACTCAGCCTGTGACCTTGGGCGAGACCCTCCCACCTCCAGGCTTCAGTATCCACACCAGTCAAATGGAGGAATGATCTCTAAATGTGCAACCTTCTACCTGTCACAGATTCCTCAACTGCCATCTTCCAGATGGATGGAGGGAGTTGGGCAAGGCCAGCTGGGCCCTGGCTGAAGCAGGGAATGGAAGAGCAGACCCCAGACCCATTCCGGTGCCCATTTCATCAACACTGGCTTTTGTCTGCTTTTGTCTCATGCTCAGCCAAGCAGGTGAGTTCATTTTCCATTAAAGACAATTATCTCTTCATTTGCATATGCTAAATGTGACATTTAAGGGAACAGTTCCTTCCCACCCCAAACAGGATAAAAGTCCTATGACAAGCAGGCAACCTGCGGTTTGGGGCAGAGGTGTAATTGGCTCTTATTAAGGGAAGATGCAGGGAGATAGGCGTTTTGAAATGCAAATGACGGCATCACTCCTGGCACTCGGGCTGAATGGGGAATGATGAGGGCCAAGCTGGGGTATCCCAGCTCCTGTCTGTCCACATCTGAGCAGGAGGGGCCTCCCAATCCACAGATTAAGAGCAGTAGAAGCTAGGCAGAAAGAGGATGCTCCCCCCTTCCTGTGCTTGAGGAAGTGGGCAGCACCTCGCCCTCCCCAGCAGTCTCGCCCCCACCTTGGTCTGCACTGATGTGCCAGGAGCCTCTCCCTGCCTCATCGGAGTCAAGCAGATTCTGCCACCTAAAGTGGGGTCTCTTCCCGTGTTCAGCCTTCGCTCAGACACCCCCACCAATAGCTTCATCTGTGGCTTCTGCCAAATTTCAGCCACAAAAAGGAGGACACAGGAGGCCCTGAATACCCCACCCCACCTTGGGCCTCTACCAGTTTCTGTGCTTGAGATGTGCTTCTCCTCCTGCCTTTCTGGCAAACTCTCAATTATTTCAAACCAGCTTAAAGGGTGCCTCCTCTACGACCTTGCCCTACTGCACCAGGCTGAACACATGATGGCCTCCTTTATCTACAGCACTGGCCTCCCCACTGGGGCTGAGGGCCCTGGACACATGTGTACTTTGGACTCATCTCCGTGTGCAAATATCTGCTCAGAGTGAGCTCCCCACAGGAGCTTATAAGATTTGGTGGGTGCATGGAAGAAAGCATGGATAGATGGATGCTTTTGGGTACTCTCATTATATGGCTTTACCCTGCACATGGCTTAACAATTACTTATAGCACCTCCCATTTTACAGAAGGGGAGAGTGAGGCTGGGTGAGATAGAGACTCCGCCCATAGTTCAGTGAGGTGGCTTGGTTAAGCACTACTCCCGACTCTCCACTCAAGCTGGATTACTGTAGCTTGGCATTGAAGACATCCACAACGATGGGAGCCTTCCATCTGGCCACCCTGTTACGTGGTGTTCACAGGTCCTGACAGGGCGCTGACCTCTGGGGTCTCTTCAGACCCAGCCACTGAGCCTAAGGCTCATCTCGAGGATGTCATGCCCTGTCTTACCTATCACTCACTCCCACTTACTTACTCCGCACGCAGAGCGAGTGAAGTCACAGGCGTTTCCCCAGCCTGAGATCCCCACTGAGGGTGAAAACTATAGACTCCAGGAGAGCAAACACCTCTTCATAATCCTCCTTTGCCCCGGACATCCAGAGCTGTTCTCTGTTTTCGGGAACTGGTGGGTGGGGGAGGAGCAGAGAGTGAGCCTAGGGGACCTGGACCGACTCTGTCCCCAAGACCCTGACCCAGGCTCCTGACCCTGTCTGCCTTTACTGCATTGTACCTCCCCTCCGTCTGCACCAGCGTCCTACCCACCGCAGCACGGGCCAAGCAGCAGAGTCAGGGGTCAACTCCCATTTTGCTGTTCATGATCTGTGAGACCACGGGCAAGATGAGAACCTATCAGAGCCTCAGCTTCCTCTTCTGTGAGTGGGGACGACAAGTCCTTCCTCACAGAATCATTCTGCCATTAGTTAAACTAACCCATGTGAAGGCCCTGAGCAGATGGTGGGTGCTCAGTCGTGCTCTGTTCCCTTCCCCTTTCCTCCCCTTGACCTTTGAGATGAAAGCTCAGAGGGAAGGACCTCTGTGTAGGAGTGTGGAGGACAGACACCAGACCCCAGTGTCCCACTCCTCTGGCCCCAACACAGATTGACACTAGAAGGGGGTCAGCAAAAATCATGAGCTCTTACACTCCCCAGGATCTGCCAGAGGTTCATTCCATAAAAAGCAGGGGTTTAGGATTCAAAACTCTCAGCAGGCAACACTAGGACAGATCTAGAGAACAGAGCAGCATCCCGGAGAAAACTCTGGGCCGGACGTGATTCTAAGCTCCCTTGCTGCCTGACAAGCCAGTGAGTTCACACACACTGGCTGCACAGTGGATAGACTGCACAGTGGATGCACTCACAGTGGATGGGCTCACACAGTGGATGGGCTCACAGTGGATAGACTGCACAGTGGATGCACTCACAGTGGATGTGCTCACAGTGGATGGGCTGCACAGTGGATGGGCTCACAGTGGATGGGCTCACAGTGGATGGGCTCACAGTGGATGGGCTCACGGTGGATGGGCTCACAGTGGATGGGCTGCACAGTGGATGGGCTCACACAGTGGATGCGTTCACAGAGGATGGGCTGCACAGTGGATGGGCCCACAGTGATGGGTCCACAGTGGATGTGCTCACAGTGGATGGGCTCACAGTGGATGGGCTCACAGTGGATGGGCTCACGGTGGATGGGCTCACAGTGGATGGGCTGCACAGTGGATGGGCTGCACAGTGGATGGGCTGCACAGTGGATGGGCTCACAGTGGATGGGCTCACAGTGGATGGGCTCACACAGTGGGTGGGCTCACACAGTGGATGGGCTCACAGTGGATGGGCTGCACAGTGGATGGGCTCACAGTGGATGCACTCACAGTGGATGGGCTCACAGTGGATGGGCTCACAGTGGATGGGCTGCACAGTGGATGGGCTGCACAGTGGATGGGCTCACAGTGGATGCACTCACAGTGGATGCACTCACAGTGGATGGACTGCACAGTGGATGGGCTCACAGTGGATGCACTCACAGTGGATGGGCTGCACAGTGGATGGGCTCACAGTGGATGGGCTGCACAGTGGATGGGCTCACAGTGGATGGGCTCACAGTGGATGGGCTCACAGTGGATGCACTCACAGTGGATGGGCTGCACAGTGGATGGGCTCACAGTGGATGCGTTCACAGTGGATGTGCTCACAGTGGATGGGCTCACAGTTGGATGGGCTCACAGTGGATGGGCTCACAGTGGATGCACTCACAGTGGATGGGCTGCACAGTGGATGGGCTGCACAGTGGATGGGCTCACAGCAGTCCTCTCACCTGGCTGCATATCCAATCACCTGGGTCCTCTTATATTTCCCAGGACTCCGTGGCACACCTGGCCCATTAAATCAGAAAGTTTGGGGTGATGAGCCAGGCGTAAGTATGTTTTAGGATCCCTAAGTGGTTCCAGTGTGACTCAAACTTTGGGAACCATGGGGCTACAGGACAGGATAGATTGTGGGCAGCCAGCCAGGACTCAACCATGTTCAAAGCGCTTTCTTATCCTTGCTGTCATCGCCCGCTGAGGAGTCACACCATTATACCCATTGTACTGAGGAGGAAAGTGAGGCCTACGGTGTTGCCATGCCTCCTGAGACAGTCATTGTTAAGGCTGGGACGAGAGCCCTGTCTCTGGACCCTCAAAGCTGACTCTTCCTACATAGGCGCAGCTACAGAGGGCCCTTGGGAATAGTCACAAAGAGACAAGGACCTGGACTTCCAGAGATTGCAAGGTTCTGGGAGACATGCCAACCTTTCCTGGGAGGAGGTTCTGATGGTGGCAGGGGTGGCATAGCAAGAGCGTCCTTGAAGCCGGCAGCGAGGGCTTTGCACGCTGGGTGCAGGCCAGCACACTGAGCCAGCTCACACCTTGGCCCCAAGTGGGCCCTGGTTCCACCCCAGGAACTTGTTCATCTGGCTTCATCCGGTGGTGTGTGGGCATCTGTTCCGGGACAGCCGGGCCCAGACATCACCTCTTTATCTAAGTCTTTCCTGGCCCTCCTCTGTTAACAAAGAAGGCAGCTTAACAGGGAATGGAAGGTTAACAGCAGCTTTCAACTTCCTCTAGGTCTGTGTTGGAAACATGGCCATTCACATACAGCCCAAGGCACCATTGGCAGGAAAATCAGAGGGGCCCTCAGCAACTCTGGGGCTGGCTTAGCTCCCACCCATTGCCCTAGTCCTCGAAGACTGTCAGCAGCCACCCGTCCAGCTCATCCCCTCCCTCGTCTGTCTATTTCAGAGGCCAGAGGAAGGCAGAGAAGATGAGGAGACCAGCTAAGTTGCATAGTGCAGAATAATGCACTGCCTTGCAGCCACCCAGACCAGAGTTCAAATCCCAGCTCTGCTGTGTGCTCTTACTGGGTGATCTTGGAGAAGCTGCCTGACCCCTCCAGGCCTTGGAACTCTAATCTATAAAATGGTGGTGTTAATAATCGTCATCTCCAGTATCTGTGACGCTGGGGTTAAGTAACATCCGCTCTGGCTGTGGGATCCTAGACATGTTATTTTGCCTCCCTCTGCTTCAGTGAACCCATCTTTAAAATGGGAATGATAACTCTTACTCATAGAGGTGGAGTAAGGATTAAATCCATTAAATGAATCAATCTACACAAAGTACTTAGAACAACATCTGGCCTGTCCCAAGAGCTTGGCACACCCCCCATGCCCCACCTCCCTCCTGCGGTCAGGGGCCCCCTAGGCAGGGATAGTCTCTTGGTCTCTCTTTCTTCTTAAGTGGAAGATGGCCCCAGGACAGAGGGAGCAGCGAGGGCCTGGATGCCCTGGAGGAGTGAAGAACCATAGAGATTGGTTTCCAAACTCAAATAGTACTTAGTGAGCACCAGCCCTGTGCCAGGCACTGGGCTGGACACGCTGGCAGCATTTCCTCTGATCCAAGTGCAACCCTGAGGGGCACGGTTCCCAGCATTTCCGGAGGGGAACCCAAGAGTCAGAGATGTCAGGGACAGCCAACTGCCCTTGGAGAAGCGGAATAGAAGGAATTCGAAACCATGACCTGTGACTCTGTGTCCCCTATTCTGTCTTCATTATGCCACGCTCTTCATGTCTCAAATAGAAGTTCCTGCAGAGGAGGTGTCAGGCTCAGCGAGCAAAGCTGGGCCCTGTGGAATCACTGAATAGCAAATTTCAAGTCACTATAAGCGCCCTGTCTAACAGTCCAAGCTTCCCCAAGCTGAGAAGTGCTGCCTTAGAGGGAATGGGCCCCCTGTCCCCAGGTGGGTGTGAGCTGGGGCTCTGAAGGGGTGCGGGGGTGCAGAGGTCAGTGGGCCACAAGGGTGTAGAGGTGAGCAGGGCCTGTCCCGCAGGTCGGACCCACCGGGTCCAGGGTGCATGTCCCACAGGGAGCACCCTGCTCTGAGATTGTAAAGCTCCTCCCGGCAGCTGTGTGCAGAAGGGAGCAGAGGGGCACAGGAACAGACTCATGAAGCCCAATTAGGAGGCCAACTTAGTCACCTGGTGGACAGAAGGTGAGGGTGTGGATGGAAATGGTGACAGTGAAGGTGTGAGACATGGAGAGATTTGGGATCTAGATAGAGTCACTAGAATGATTGTCAGTAGGAAAGAAAAGTGAGGGATCCAGAGTGACTCAGACGATGTGGGGGCATTCACAGAGACTGGCCTGGGGAGAAATCAAGTCTGTCTAAGCCGTGATCATTTTGGATGGGCTACCACTGAGGGCCTGCCAAGGCATCTAGGGTTAGTAAATGCCCCCCTGGGTCCAGGAGATGTGGGGCCTAATGCCAGCTCCCCACAAAGAGAGGGCTGGAGGAGGGAGTGCCCCTACTTCTGAGCCCTCTCAGAGCACGTAGGTTTGACCAGGACTGTCTATGAGACTAGGCCAGCAGTGCCCAATGGCTAACCCTGGTGGGGTGGGTGCCCACAGAAAACCAGACTGGAACTCCTGGCTCCCAGAGGACTGTGTCACCTCGGGCCAACCCAGGCAGCCAAGGTGTGACTGCTGTTTTCAGACAGAGGTGCACAGGCCTGCCTGGCTCTAACCTAAGCTCTTCCAGGAGCTGGAAGCCTAGGCCACCCACTGGCCCTGGACCTTGAGGTTAAGGAAAGGACGTCCAGGACAGCTGCCCTCCACCATCCACTAGGCTCCTTCGGTCAGAGGAGGTGACGTCCTCCTGCTCAGGACATCTGCCCAATCCCCACCCTCGCCAGAAAGGATCAAGAGCACATGGCTAGCAGGAACCTGGAGAATGGAGGGGCCCAGTGTGTCTGGAGTCAAACAGAGGAGGGTTCAAATCCTGGCTTTGCCATTTACTCAGTGTCACTATAGGAAAGCCGCTGGTATGTTTATTTGTTGAGCATCACTTTCCTCATCCATGAAGTGGGGATAGTAACTACCTATCTCATAAGGTTATTATGGAGATTAAACACCCCTGGCTCACTCTAACTTTTCCTTCAGTCGTGGCATCTCAGAAGCTCTTCCTGGCTCCCTGGATTGGTGTGAGTTCCCTGCTAGGTCATCCCACCCTAGAGTTCATCACACTGTGTGGTAACTGATGGATCACAGGTATATCTCTTACTCTGACTGTTCTGTTCACCATCGTGTCCCCAGAGCCTAGCACAATGTCGGGCATGAGGTTGATGCTCAGTAAACTGTTGAATGAATGAATGAGTAGATGGATTGAGGAGTGAATGAATGAACTAATGGAGGGATGAATGAGTGAGTGAATAAATGAATGGATGTATGAATGAATGAGTGAGTGAATGAATGAACGAATGAATGAGTGAGTGAGTGAGTGAGTGAGTGAGTGAGAAGCTGTCTCCTCAGGCCTAGCCAGCCTCCAACTCTCTGGAGGGATGTGTCTTGGGGTCTTGTCACCCTGCATCAACCATGCAAGGCAGCAGAGCTGGACTGGAGCTAAGCAAGAACCCCAGCTTGGACTCCATCTGCACTGATCATTTGAGACCTTGTATGATTCCACAGTTGGCTGGGAAGCTGGCCCCCAGGGTCTGAGCTGGGAGAGAAGGTCAGAGCCAGGAAACTCTCCCCACCTCTGGGCATTTCCCTGAGTCAGACTTGGACGTGGAGGCAACACTGACTGGACAGAAGTCTGGGACACCCAAGCCCAGCTTGCCCACCGTACAGATGGAAAACCTGAAGCCAGGGAAGGCGGGGACATCCCCGAGCTCACAGGACAGTCCTTGTAGTGGCTGGTAGGACACCCAGGTTTCCTTACTCCTGAGCTGTGTTTGGCGTGTAGAGGGAGAATCAGGGCAGGGAGTTGTGGGCACCACGCCTCCCCATGGTGGCGTGGGGTCTGAGAACTGCCTCCAAACCTCCTCCAGGAGCCCAGCTCCTGCAGATGCCCTGCTGCCTTTCAGAAGCAGCCAGCTCCAAGCAGGCAGATGGCCGGCGGGCCCTTCGCCCAGCCCTTGGGCCCAGGTGGCGGTCCCAGGCACTAGGTGGGACATCACAGCAGCAACAATAGGAATTCCATGGCCCACCAAGGCCAGCAGAGGCCCATCAGAGAGGGAGGAGCACCAGCTCCAGCCGCATGGCCACCCCCGCCCTGCCTCCTGGGGCCTGGCACTGCTTGGAGGCTGGAGAGGCCATGAGCAGAGCGGCAGGGATTGGCCTGCACTGTGGAGGCCTTGCTTGCACCTCTTGCAAGGTGACACCACTCAGTGAAGGCACAGCCCAGAACGGGCAACTCTTCCCAGGGCCAGCCCCTACCTCTCACTGCCTGCTTGTCTATGACCAAGGGAACTGGGTCTCTTCATGCTGCCCAGGAACTGAAGAACCCCCTTCAGGCCTTTGTGTCACCAGTGGGATCTGTTAGGGTGATAAAGAATAATTTTAACGGTAATAATTGCTAATATTTCCTGAGGGTCTACTATGCACTGCATGAGATTCTAAGAGCTTTACAAGGACAAATTCAATGCCTATAACAACTCTATGAGGCAAGGCTATTATTGTTCCATTTTACAGACGAGAAAACAGACGCTTGGAGAGAAGTAACCTGTCCAAGTCACACAGCTAGAAAATGTCAAAGCCAGGATTCAGAACCAGGTAGCCTGGCTCTGGAGCCCATGTTCCTAAGCACCCCAAAGTTCTGGCTGGGCCCCCACTGGTGAGTCCTACACAGAACAGCACAAAGGGGATAGAGAGACTCCCTACCTTAGGTTCAGGTGACTTTCCAAATAAAGAGCTGCCCATCACAGGTGCTCGCCCACCAGGGCTGAAATTCTCCCTGCCATGGGCCAGGACAAGCCCAGTGAGCCCTGAGAGGCAGAGGAAAGGGGCAGTGCTGTGGAGGACAGGCCACAGTGTTTTTGCGAGAAGGAACAGGGGACCCTCGAAAAGCAAACACACACTGTCACCCAAACTTACACTCAAATGCTTCACCCTCAAATGCTCACAAGCATGAACTCACAGATACATGTGGGCGTGTGTGCACACGCACGTGAACATAGACGCACCCGGCCATTCTGAGAAGTAGGACACCATGATGACCACACGACAAGCCTGGGTGACCGCAGGAGGGGGTGCCTCATCTTGACATTTGCCCCCAGGAAAGCATGAGGCAGCCATTCCCCTCTCTGAGCCTCGGTTTCCCCACCAGTGCAAGGAAGGGGTTGCCTGAGGTCATCTCCAAGGTCTTGGGCTCCGTGCTGCCTGGTCACTCACCTGCCACTCTCTGTCTTCAGAGCCCAGCAGGAAGCTGTGACTCAGCAGCAAGAAGCAGTGCAAGAGCCCCCTCCCCCTGCCCAGCACACACAAAGGACATCTTGTTACTGCAGCCTGCCAGGGGGAGGAGGGAGAGGGCTGGGAGGTGAGAGGCCAGGAGGGAGCCTGTGTCAGCAGGACTGGGGGAGGGCTGTCCAGCCAGGGCTTCTGGCCAGGGCCACATTGGCCTGCAGGCAAGGTGCTCTGGGTGGGCAGCCCTGAGTGGGTGGCCTCGGGGAGAGGCTGGCCCCCTGGGCCTCTGCACAGCACCCTGTTTTTAAGTTCTCCTTTTGATTTTTAAGTTACAGTCTGAAAGAGCTTCACTCTCCTAGCGGCTGCAGACCTGGAATGTCCCAGTGCTGTGGGAAGCCGGCTCAGCGCCTGAGAGTCTCCATGCTGCACGACCTGGGAAGTGAGCGCCCTTTGAAGGGAATCACAGCCGAATCAGTTTTCCCTGTTTGTAAAATGGGGTGCAGAGCTGAAGAGGGTTGGCTATCATCACACTCCCTGCAGAGCAGTGGGCAGCTGACTGGGAAGCCCCGACACAGGTAAGAGCGTCCTGGAGTCACACCTGCTGCTACTGGCTCTGCCATGCCCCGCTGTGGGACCCTGGGAGAAAACTTGCTCCTTCTGGCCTCAGTCCTGCTTTGTAAAATGGTTGTTGGGGGAGGCGAGAGGGAACTGCATAGAAAAGTCTTCCTGGAAGTTCCTTGGCCATCATCTTCCCATGCACCCTGCATATGCAGAAAGACATGAGACACACTCGCTCAGGTCCATGCCAGGGAGGGGTCAGTCCAGAGCACTGTGTGCCTGTGTGTGTGCATGCATGCGTGCACGTGTGAAACAAGTGAACGGACAGGCAAGCGTGTCCTACCACATGTGTCCATCCCTCAGGCACCCAGACCATGGCCCAGGCAGGGCAGAGCCCAGGGCAAAGAGTTTCCAAGACTTCTCTCCCCAGTGCTCAGGGACCCTCTGGACATTAGTGGCTGATTTGAGAAGGTCAGGTAAGCTGTGGCCCTATAGAGCAAACCCGTGGCTCTGGACACTATCTTCGCCAAGCCCTGGGCAGAGCTCGCTGTTGGCTGTCTGTCGGCCTCAGGCCATGGGACAGTCACCTTGCTCTATTGCCAGGGGCACAGATATTGTATACATATGAATGGTGCCCCCAGGGCTACACCCACATCATGGCACCCTGAACTTTCACGTGTGGGTATCTCAACTTCCCAGCGCCCAATCGTGTCTGGTTCCCCCAGAGAAAGGACTCTGCATTCTGTCGGGAAAACTTCCATGATAGGCTACTCTAAATTGTACAGTACTGTAAGCTGGGTATTCCTTTAGATTCTCAACGTGCCACCCATCTCACATGGTTCTTATTCCCATTTAACAGGCAAAAAACTCAAGGCCTAAAGGAGTGAAATAGAAGATCCAGGACCTGGGTGGCTTGATAAGGAGACATGAGCACCAAGCTTGTGGTCAGACGAAGTGGATTCAAGAGCTAGACAGTTTAGAGAGATGTTGACAATAACGCCAGAAACCCAGGCTGAGAACAATAACCTTGGTGGGCACAGATGCTCCCTCTTAGCTGTGGGCTTAGGGGCAGTGAAGGCCCCATTATCAGGCTGAGGAGACCAACCAGCTTGTGTGCAGATGCTCTCCGTTCCTGGGCCGGATCCCGGGAGACCCTGGCATACAGGGCTTTCTTTCAGGCAGTAACCAACACTGGGGGCTCAGGCCACAGGCACGCCTCACTCAGCCCTTCCCCGCCCTTGCTGCCTCAGGGGCTAGGAGGACAGAAAGCTCCTTGCGGGCAGGCACTTCCCCAGGAAAGGCAGACCGGTGGAGTCTGGATGCAGAGCTTTCTGCCAACAGAACTTCCCACGGGCAGCCTGAAATGAGCAGCAATTACACGTGGCCTCTAGGGCCACATTTGATAAGAAGAGCTGCAATTTACTGTGTCCCTACTATGTACGAAGCACGTTAAATTTGTTATTTACTTAGCAACTATTCTCTGAGTGCCTTGAAGTGCCAGGTCCTGGCTGGGGACCAGGGATACATGGCCCCTGCCCCTATGGAACTCACAGTCTAATGAGGAGGCCAACCCTAAATAGAGCCTCACACAAGAACCAGTAACCAGGGAGGGCTTCCTGGAGGAGGTGACATTGAGCCCAGGCCTTCTGAAGGATGAATAGGAGCTAGCCAGGGAAAGAGGAAAGGAGAAACACTTCAGGCAGAGAGAACCTGAGGCAGGAGAGATAGGATACAACGGTACCTATAGTTTCCACAATAATCTTATGAGATGGCAATGCTGTCCCATTTTATAATTGAGGAAACTGCAACTCCGAGAGGCTGAGTCACCACAGACCTCACACATCCAGCTGGGGTGCATGACCCAAATCCTACACCATACGCAGACACTTCCAATCCCCTGAGCCTGGCCCCTGAGCCCTGGAGATGAGACGTGAAGGCTGCGGAGGGAGAGGCCAGGTCTGCTCATGCCTGCAGCCTCATGTGCTGGGGTGAGAGAAGACTCTGCTTGCAGAGGGAACACCCAGATGTGCTCTCTTGCAGAGCAGCGTGGAGAACCCCGCAACAGGGCCAGGTATCTCCCCAAACAGCTTGGGAGCTGCTCACAAGGTCCAGTGAGGCATTGTCCCAGAGCCACAGGCCCACCACTGCCTCTACAGCCTGCATAAAGTGTGGTGGCCTCAGCTTCTCACAGACACTGTTATGAGGACCACAGATCCTGTG
The DNA here is from genome assembly GCF_037783145.1 of Equus przewalskii. NCBI lineage: Eukaryota > Metazoa > Chordata > Mammalia > Perissodactyla > Equidae > Equus > Equus przewalskii. The sequence goes on from NC_091831.1 coordinate 66,187,595, forward strand.
AAGAGAGCAGCAGGGAAAGCCTATGGCGTGCTGAGAGCAGAGGCCTTCTCTAGGTAAGGCTTCCTGGAAGAGGTGGCCCTGGAGTTGAGCCTTAAGAACCAAGAGGATTTCAAAAGGGGCAACATGGAGCCAAGGAGGGAAGCACAGGCATGGGGAATGGGAAGCTTAGGATTGTGGCGGGAGTGCCGGCAGCCTTTCGGGAACCATGAGCAGTGTCCAGCCTGGAGCGTCCGCTACTCTCAGGGGCCACCAGAGCTCCTGCTCCAGAACTTCCCAAGGCCCCAGACTCAGCAGAGCCCAAGGGTGCAGTAAGAAGACGTGGCCTTCCTTCCAGCTGATGTAACTCCACTCTGTGCAGGGCATGGTGCCAGGCTCTGGGATATGGCTGTGGACCTCTCAGCCTCAGGCCCTGCCCTCATGAAGCACATGGTGTAGCACAGATGACAGGTGTTAAGCAGCCATGGAAGCACGGCAAGCTTCCAAAAGGAGAAGTGCCATTCCCTCCATCAGCCAGTCATTCCATCATTCAAGGGCTAGGCACCAGCAACGGAATGAACTAGCAGACAATGGGGTGGGGGCCACCCTCACAGAGCTTAGAGTCTGCAGAGCTGTACCCATGCTCTGCCGCATCCCAGAGCCCCTGGGGCAAGAGAAGAAGGAAGGCCAGCCTAGAGCTGTGGCAGCTTCAAAAGACAGCAGCATCTCTGGGCATTCTCCCAAGGACCACAGCTCTGTCAAAGATGTTGGTGCGCCCCCAGAACACAGATAGACACATTTAATTTCCCTAAAAGCTTCTTTTGCTTACAAAGGGACCCTCTTAAGTGCCCTGGGCTGCCTCTGCTTCTACCTTGGAGGTGAAGGAGTTGTTCCAGCCCTTTTGGGAGGATGACACTTCAGCCTGGGGGTGGCAGGAGATCAGATCTCAGCTGGCTCTTCTCCCTCATGTCCTCACTCTCAGGAGAGCCAAAGAAGCCTTTGTCGGCCCTCAGTGATCCCCAGCAGGACCCACCACCCCCTCTTTATTCCTCAAACCCAGGATATCTGGGTCCTCCCTCTGCCCCATTGTTCACATCCTGTGCTCCCTTCTTCGGATGAATATTTGGCAGGACTCTGAGCTGATTTGAGTCTGACTCCAGCCCTGCCCACTGCCTATCAACTTAGCATAGCTCTCTTTTCATTGGCTAACAGACCAGTCCCGCCCCTACCTCCGTGCCCAGCTCAGCTGCCTAAAATCCCATCTTCAATCCATGTCCCAGGTGTCTTCTTATTCAGGAAGCCACATGTGACACAGTATTAGACCTGTTCCTAAAACAGGAGTGGCTAATAAATGTCATCCCACAAGTCAACTCCAAAACATTGGCACCAGCTTCCTGGAGGGCTGTGTGAAGGACCCTGATGCTATGTGTGGGTTCAATAGGAAAGCGTGTCACGATTGATTAGTGATGTTGGCCATGAGCACAATATAGGAAGAAGGTGCCACTGATTTGCCATAGCAGGCAAGATTCTTTAGCCATTTTCGGAGGTGTGAATATGGGAAGCATCAGTTCCCAGCCTCATGCCCTGGCATGTGTAAAACTCCTGCTCTGTGCTCAGCCAAGAGGAAGGAAAAGTTCTGCCCTCTGATGCAAGTTGTTGCCAGAGCGACTGAGAAGTGGAGGACATTGAAAGCACTGGATTGAGAGCTCCAGAAACACTCAAAGTGGACCCAAAGTTTCTGAGTCCAGAGAGACAAAGTAACTCGCCAAGGAATGGCACAGCCTCCGGAGCACACCCTCGGAGCTTCACAAAATCACTAAGTGATAGCACGAGGCACTGCATGGCTAGGCCCCCAGAGAGTGAGGCAACATTCGGAGCTGCAGGTCAAAGACAGAGAGCACAACTGCCAGAAGGTCAGGAATGTTCCCTGGATCCGGTGAGGGGGCTTGGCTTTGAAGGGGGTTAAAGTGATAGAAGTAGGGGAGGCCTGGGCTGCAGGTGACACTGGGGCCAGGACTAGAGCCCTGTCTCCATCTTGCAGTCTGGGCTCCCTCCTCCGGGGCAGAGTTAGGCTGACTTGATCCAGGATCCCCTCTGCCCGCCCTCCCCTCCCCCCCAGATAGAACCTGAGAGGCTCCTCTGACCACTCAGACTAAAGGAGGCCCCCACGGACCCCTTATTCTCCATCCAGCACTCTGACTGTTAGCACCATTTGTAATTCCTTCTTTCACGCTTCTGTTCAATTTGTTTTGTCTGTCTGTCCCAATGGTCTGTGAGCGTCATGGGGGTAAGGACAATGTCTGTCTTACTCACTCTGTCTCCACAGCCAAACACAGTGCAGCAATAGAACCGGTTCAAATCAGGGTTGTTGAATCAATGAATAAACCATGGTCGGCTGGGACCACACACTCGAACACCCGCAGGGCCTAGCAGATAGTGCAAATGAGCGAGCAGGACAGGGGTGAGATCCAGGCAGGCAGCACCCACCTGGCACCTTCTCCCTGTGACGCTCACTAGGGGTAGGCCTCACTGCCACACCAGAAGTGGTATTACTCTGACACAGATGCAAACTGTTCACATGTCAACACAAGAGAATACCCTTCATGTCCGCAAAGAAATACACACTTCTCCATTTTGCTGGAAAAAATTATAGTCTTTTTTAATTTTCCAACTTTTGGTAGAGTTGTGAGTACAGAGAAATGTTTCCCTACTCCATGGAAAAGAACATGCCAAGTCTGATGATCTATTGTAACTGACAGTCAAGCTCAACATCAGGTGGGGCAGGAGTACCGGAGATAGGCCCCTGGGCCAGCAGCGGCAGCAGCAGCTGGGAACTCGTTAGAGATACAAATTCTCAGGCTCACCCCTGCCTCACTGAGACAGAAATTCTGGGATGGGTCCGGCAATCTGCGTTTTAACAAGCAGGCGATTCTCCTGCACACTCAAGTTTGAGAACTAATGCAATAAGGAGTGGTGGGGACTGTGGTAAACTGGAGAGCACATATCCTGCTCGAAGAGGCCCCCACTTCTCAGCTCCAGCCCACAGTTGCCACATAGAAATGTGAGCCCCATGTGGCCAAATCTCTCAATTATTCAAGGAAGTTGAAAATCCACATTTTCATGTGAAATATCTTCATTTCTAAGCATTGGCTGTTTTTTTAATCTCACATAGACCAAACAACTTGTCTACAGGTCAAGGCCAGCCCAGGCACAGCCAGAGTATGACCTGAGAAGTGGAGACTTCTCCCATAGGGAAAGCCCCAGAAAGATACTGAGGGGCCCAGCTGTCCTGCCTAGATGGGCCTGGCTCTGAAGTCCAGGCCCAGACACCATGCTTCCCTGGGACTTAGAGACCTCCAACTACTTTGTGGGACTGCTTCTGGGTCCTCAAATTCCAGACAAGTTCCACAGGGCCCAACACTTCTCTGGGTCAGAGGATGAACAAGCTTGGGTAGGTAAAATTCTGGCCTTGATGCACTAGGTCCAGGCAGGGCTGGGGGTGGACTCTTATTTCCTGAGGCCCGATTCCATGCCAAGCCCAGTGCTCAGGGATTACAGACATTTTCTCCTTAATATTTGCAACCAATCCATGAGGTAGGGGTAAACACGCACATCTTACAGAAGAGGAAAGAGAGGTTCAGAGAGGTTAAGAAACTTGCCTTAGGTCATACAGAAAGTGAAGAAAGCCAGGCTATGAGCTCACATTTACCTGCCTCCCAACCTATGTTATGCAGTCTTGCAAACTGCCTGCCAGCTGAAGGATGCAAAGGAGGCTGGGAAATGACCAGAGCCAGTCTGCTGCCCCCAGCGCCTGACTCCCCTGTCAAAGCCACAACCAATGCCACAATTCCAGTGCCAGAAAACCCAATCCAGCAGTAGGTACTGGCAGTGAGGCTGCAGGAGAGGGTGATAAGAGGGAGAAGGAAGGGCAGCAAACCTGCATCCTGCTTCAGCTTCAGGGGGATCTGTCCCTGCACCCAAATCTCTATCTCAGAGCTGGCAAACTGTAGGAGCTGGGGCAGGGCCAGAGCCAACAGGGGGCCTGGGCTGCAGCTCGAGTCACAGCCTTGCCTCCATGTCACCAACCTTCCTCCAGAAGGCGTAGCTGTTAGCAGTGGCCCTGGGGTAGAGCTCTGCAAGGGTGTGTGGTTGCCAGGGAAGCCGAAGAAATGCTTGACTCCCGCCCCTGCTCTGACCCCTGGGGCAGGCCCCTCTCTGTGCCAGAATCCCCTAGAATGTCCGGACTAGCCCAGACCCTCCCCCCAAGCTCAAGAGCTCACGACGAGGGCTTCCACAGGCCAGGCCCAGAGTGCCCTCCCACAGTTGGGGCTCACTCAGCCTGGGCCCTGGTCAGACCCAGCTCCGCCCCACTCTCGCCAGGCATGAGTCAGCACTGGAGTCTGCGTGTGGCCACAGCTGGCTGGACGCTGAGGCCAGCAGGCCAGGCCCTGGAGGTCTGCTGGGGCCCTGAGGCCTCACTAATGAGGAGAGATGGCCCCGAATGACCCACAGGATCACACGAGGGAAAGGAAAAAGGACCAAGCAGAGAACTAAGCATAAAGTAAGACTCTCAAACCTTAAAGTGATAGAAGCAAATTCAGTCAGAAAAATGGTCACACACACAGAGGCCACCGGCCCTGACACAGACACACACTCTTGTGTATCCCACAGTCCAGACATGCACCACGTGCACACACATCCCATGTGTCCACGTCCTCTCAGTGTCCCTGCGTCCGCAGCACACAGCAGACACACAGATGCGGGAGAAAACACATAGACAAACCTCAGCACCCACACACACACAAGCACTTCCCAGAGGGTGAGCCCAGACAGAGAAGTCAACCGCACAGAGCAGACGCTCACCAGCATCGCCTGTCTGTGGTGTACAGCTCTTGTCAAAGCCGAGGCAATCAGACTCACCCTCAGCATACATGTACAGACAGGTTTGGGGACATCAGGTCACACACGCATTCTAACAGCCATGATGCTGTGAGGACTGTGGTCAAGGACAGCCTGGTAACCCGGGTCCTGCACACCCCACCCCAGCCAAGCCCAGCCCACCCGCGGGCGCCCAGACTGGCCGCCTGCCCACCCCAGCCAGGCTGGCTTCTGTGCCCCGACAGGAGGTCGCAGAGCTGAGCACGGCCAGGAAGTCAGTCGGAGTGACAGCTCCCCCACGCTGTTTGTTTATTCATGACTCATTCGTCTCCACAGACTGGCTCTTCTTTCTTTCGGGAGGAGGGGAGAAAGGAGCAGGAGAGAGGGCGGGAGCCAGGGAGGGGGACGGGAAGAGGGGAGAGCCAGACTCCACAATAAACAATGAGGCAGCTCAGCCGGCCGGCCGGGGCGGAGGAGCGCGCGGGGCCGGGGCCGGGGCGCCCGCGGGAGAGGCGCCCCCCGGCTCGCCCGGGCATCTGCGCACACCATCCCGGCCCGGCCCGAGCCGCCACCTCCCCGCGACCGGGCTGGAGCAGTCGTAATTGGATCCGCGCCGCCTCCTCCCAGCTCCCCGCCCCCAATCGGGGAGCCGGATAAATGCCGGGTACCTTGGCAAAACAGTCGGATCCAAACCTATTATTTGGCTAATGGGCTTCCCTCGCGCGGCTCAGCAACACCCTGCAGATTCTCCCTTCCCCCTGTCCCCGAGATGGTCCTGCTCTCCTCCACGCCCCGGCCTCCCGACGCCCGCTCCAGGAGGGGCTCGGTCAAGGCTCCGGATAACTGGAGGAAGCGCGGTTCTGAGCCTTCAAGGACCTCATTGTTCTGCCTCGAGGGGCGCATTGAAAATGCTCCAGGATTTGCTTCCTGTGAAAACAGCCTGGGAGGGAGGGGGCGATTCACGGTGGAAAGACATTATCCTCCTGGAAGCCGCCCAGATTACCCAGGGAGAAAGGGTTGTTTTGATTGTTGCTGGCTCGCTCTTTCTTTTTTCCTATTTCTTTCTTTTTTCTCCCCCCACCCCACCTCCTTTGCTACCCTCCCTGGGCCAAAGATGAATCTTTATAGCTGTTGAGCAAGTTGGAAATGTGGGGCTGTTTTCTGCATAAATAAGACTGATGAATGGCAGAGCCAGATATAAAGTCTGATTCAGAGATATTCAAAAGAACGCAGGGGCGATGAGGTGGGCAAATCCAAGAAACTCATTTCCCCAGCATGCCCCTCTGAGTCACATCTTGCACCATCAGGGGAAAACACATCACGCCACAATATGTCACATGCCTGCAGCAAAGGAACAGGCCTGGTGGCAGACTACAGCTCCATATTCCTCAGCCTGGATCAGCCCATCCAGTCCCATTCAGGGCCAAGGTCAGCTGGGAAGAGGCAGGGGTCAGCCCCACCATGGGTCCTGTCGAGAACCCTGCTCTTCCCCCTCCTACCTGAATGACCTTGAACAGTAGGAATAGTAACAGAGAACACTCGCATAGCACCTACTGTGCACTGGGCCCTGCTCAGCATGTTTCACGTACTTACCTCGTTTAATCCTCACCACACCCCCTAGAAGGCAAGTGCTTCTATTATCCCCATTTCCAGATGAGGAAGCTCAGTCCAGAAAGGGTAAGCTTGTAAGGGAGGGGACAGTCCAGCAGGCTGGCTCTCAAGTCTATGATCCTGGCCACTATGCTGACACTTCGGAACCTCACACTCCTCATCCGGAAACGAGATAATGACATTGACCTCATTAGGGGTGGGAGGATGCACTAAGAAAACCCAGGCGGTGTTCAGGACAGCACTGAGCATTAGCTCCTTTTGATACTGCCATTGTTTTCATGTAACTAGGGACAAATAAGGACAGTTCCTTCCTAATTCATAGGCTTGTCATGAGGGCCAGTACAGACTGATTAAAGAAGCAGTTCCTAGCACAGTGCCCGCCCTTAACAGATGCTCACGAATATTTGTTTTCTTCTCCTTCCTTTTCCCATCACTTCTCACCCAACCTGGAAGATTCTTCTTGTCTCAAAATCTTCCCACGTACCATCTATCAGGGGAAACTTACAGGCGTCCCTCCCCATATCCTCACCCCATACTGCCCGCCCACATCAATGCATATGGAATTTTCGACAGACCCAGAGCACTGGCCTAACCTGGGCCCATCCTCACCACTATACTTTGGATTTTACCCCTCTCCCCCTCCTGCAGAACTGCCCCCTGCACCTGCCCTGCTCCACCTGCACAACGGGTTCATCTTCTACTGCTCACCTGCTGCTTTTTTCTGGAGCCTCATCACCCTCTCACATACTCTAACATGCACTCCTTGTGTTATTTTTTCTGTCCCACCACCCCCACTACCCCAGTTAGAATGCAGGCTCCGTAAGAGCAGGGATCCTGATTTTGTTCACTGGTGTGTCCCAAGTATGGAGCAGAGTTCCTGTCTCATAAAAATCCTTGATAAATATTTGCGGAATGAGTGAATGGGCCTTTGCACAGGCTCTTGTTTAGCTCTCCCACACACACACTTTTATTCACCAGGAAACTCCTACTCATCCTGCAGGTCCTTGCCTCTCTGAGCCCTTACCCTGTGCCTCTCACCCCTGCCTCTTTGCTAACAGCTCACAGTCCACCCTCCTTGCCATCTCCCCCCTTGCTGCTCTGTCCCTCACCATGCCTGACCCACCTTCCTTCCCAAACCTCCCCATGGGCCCTTCTGGAACCCACTTCCTTTAAGAAGTGGGCTCACTTCTTCTTGTGAATGCAAGAAATACTCACAAAGACACTTCCCTCTGTCTTTGGCCTTGTGATGGAACCCTTGTGACCCCCATCCCCTCAGTCCTCCCTAGGGAGGCTGTTCCTGTCCCCACATTTCACTTCCTTGAGTGGCCCCCAAGGTCACCACATCACCTACATATTCCAGGGGTGTTTCCAGAGCATGATTCCTTCAACCCCATGTGATGGGGTATTTCTCCTTGGGGATTCATGCCATTCAACTCCACTGCCTTCTCCCTCTCTTCATGCCTCTCAGACCCCACCTTTCCAGTCACTGTCTTGTCAGTCCTTGACCACCCAGCCCCAGAGCACTGTCTCTCCTTCCCCCTTCCAAGGCCTGCCATCAGTGTCCACGAGGTGCCATTCAACACCTGGACTCTCCAGAGCTTCAGCTCCCCATCTCCAGGGACCTTCTCCCCTACTCAAGCCCAGCCCTCAATCCTATGGCCTCCCCACAAGACCATCACTCAGCATGCTCTTCTTCTTCCACGTTAATCCCAACATCTCTTTCCCTCTTACCAAGTCCTCCAACTGCTCCAATGGTGTGGTCACCTGAATGACCCTCTCACCAGCACCCTCAATTCTTTTGTACCCCACCCTTCCCTTCATCTGTCCAGTCTAACTTCCCCCAGGTGGGGCCAACCCATCCACCATCTTTACACCGTATGCTCAGGCTGGTGAGAACCCAAAGCAGGAAGATTTGGGACCAATGTCAGTGTCTCCAGCCTCAGCTGGACCCTCAACATGACCTTAATGTCCCCTGGCCTGCCTTAGCCAGCCTCCTGTTCCCATTTCCCTCGCTGACCTTCATGCCTCTCCTCATGACCCCTGTACCTTCTGCCAACCTCAATTCCTGGAGAATCTGACTTCATCAAAAATATCAAGGCCTTCAGGTGTGACCCTGCTGCCGCTGCCCCTTCCCCACCTCCAAGCACGGCCCCACTCCCATCCTGACTACCCTCTGTCCAGAACCAGAGGGAAAGGAAGGTCCCTCTTCTGCCCAACAGGCAACCCTTCCATTGTGTGCTGGGCCCACCCCTTCTGGAACCTCTATCAATTATCCGGTCTCTCCTGGGCCTCCAGAATTTCCCTCTATGGAGACTTCTCCTTCCACTGAGCCTGCAAACGTGCTCAGGGCTCTCCCACCATGAGAAACCTCCCCCGACCCTCACTGTCCCTGGGGGCCTTTTCCAGCCCTTCTCTCCACCAGAGGCGCTGCTGCAGCCAACAGTTACCCACACTCTCAATCTTGCAGCCATTCCCCACTAGGCCTGCAGGACATAACTCTTTCTGCACAGCCGCCCAGCTGTCATCCCTAATCTCCTGTGGGGCCCCCCCTTCCTCCACCCACCCACTGTAAGTCAGGGTCCACTTGAAGGGACCTCTCCTCCCTTTCCACCGCCTTCCTGCCATCTCACCACCCCTCTGATTCCCACCACTGCCAGAGGCTTATCATTTCCAGATCTACATTTCTAGGTCAGGCCTCTCTCCTGACCTCCAGACCCTGGGCTTCCAGCTATCTGCCAGGGTTCTGTCACCCCCTCCACCCATCATGGGCACCCAAGACTCACCATGTCTCAACTAGAGATCAGCCTTGTCTCTACGATTGCCTCCCCGCCCCCTGAATTCCTTGTGGTGGGGTGGCACCACGGCTAGGTCCCTGACCTGGCCAGCCTTGACCTGGCTCTCTCCCTCATCCCCCAAGTCCCGTCAGTCACTAGAGCCTGACAACTTGCCCTCCTAAATGTTTCTCCACTCCCTCCCGTCCCCTCCCACCCCACCACTACAGCCCAAGGTCAAGCCCTCACCCTCTCTTCCTGGCTCATTGCAACAGTCTCCCTACCTCCTGCCTTTGCTCCCTGAGTCAGCTGCCTCACTGCTGCCAGGGCCAGTGTGTAAAACGCAAATCCAAACAAGCCACTCTCCAGCTTTAAAGACCTGCAGGATGAACTCAGACTGCTAAGGGTGATGGGTCAGGCCACAGACTGGTCACCCCCCTGCGCCCAGCCCTCCCGTGTCTTCTCCCTCCACCAGTGAGCTGGAGTGTGCATTATCACGGCATAAAGCAGTAATCACTTTACACAGCTTCCTGCCTCCCTGGTTCTGTTCACGCTGTTTCATCTGCTGACAGCACCCTGCCCCATTTTCACTTTGCTTAATTCTCTCTTGTCTTTCATGACTTATCGCAGGCACCTCCTCTTCCAGGAAGCCTTCGCTGACTACCCCTCCTCCCATCCTAGGTTAGGCACTTTGCTCTGGGTATAGAATTATTCTGTTAAAAGCGCTTGTTTAGCCAGCCCTCTCCTCCGTAAGTTGTAAGAATCTTTCTTGATATCTGCATCCTCAGCACCCAGAGCCTAAAAGTTGCTCACAGATGCTAGATGGAGGTGAGAAGGATGCCAGGCACACAGAGGGTGCTCAGCTAATGCCCAGCTCTCCTCTTCAGGCCCTGTCCTGGGCAGAGACCGAGGACAGCTCCTCCTTCCACCCTTTGAAAATACTGAAGATACTATATTGTCTTTCTTAGATTGGCCACACTTTCCAGCGTGTATGCGGGATGAGTTGGAGGACACTGTCACAGCTTTTGAAACATGAGTAATGTACGATTTTTGGCCACATCTAAGCCAGATCTTCCACTTGACACTCAGCCCCAGCTTTCCACTATGTCTTGCTGCCTCTCCCCTTTGTCCTACTCCATCCTCAGCTCCAGCAACTCCCCCTAAGCTCTCCCTAACTCAGTTTAGTCTCCCTGCACAGAACCAGCCTGGGGCCAGGACAAATGCCCCACCAGGGAGCAGGAAGCTGTCTTCTACTCCTGGTTCTGCCACAGCCCCCAGGTGTGACCTTAGCTGGTGCCTCCCTTCTCTGGGCCTCAGTTTCCCCTCATAGAGTGAAGGATAGGACCCAAGGATCCCCTGGGCCTTCAAGCTCTACATATAGAATTTCTGGAGACTGTGAATGAAGGTGGGACCTGGAGGTCACTAAGGGACTCGAGAAGTCTGTGTCCCCATCCACAGGGACGCCAAAGACACGCCATCTCTCTGCCCTCCTCTTTATGCATCTTGTGCTTTACCTCCAGCCACAAGACGTCTCTAGTTGTTAAAAATAAAAACAAGCCAGAGCTGCCAGATCCAGCTACGACAACTCTTCTGATGCGAGGGAGGAGGGGGGCTATTTTTGTTGCAGTCACTAAGCTTGAGTCTAATCCAGGAAAGTCAAATAGAGACATGACTTGGCCCATCCAAGCTGGTCTGACCCCAGAGATGTAGGCCAATCCTTGTTGTGGTGGCATTGGATGGTTTCATGCCAACATCACAGAGCGAGAGCCAGAACACAGCTTACACGTGCTCAGAAGATGGGCCAGATTTAGTGGAGAACATGAGGTGCACAGCCTGCACAGAGCTGCAGGGCAACCCAGGAAGAAGAGGACTGCTACCACGATGGGGAGGCAGCCACACCCGTGCCCTGCCGCCGTTGCCCTCCTGAGCCCGGGGACTGGGGACTTTTGGGAAAGGCTCCACAGAGGAGGCAGGATTTGAAGGTGGGGTGAGGAGCAGACAGTGTCAAGGAGCGCCAAGGCATGCTTTTGATCAAGTCACTCTCCTGCTGAGAGCCCTCCTTGGCTCCCTGCTGTCAAGTGGATAAAGTCCAGACTCCACGGGCTGGCGTGCAAAGGCCTTCTCACGCTGACCCCAGAGTGACCCCTCCACTCTGGCATCCCTGGGCGGCCTGCCCTGTCCCACCCGCCCTCACACTCCTAGGTGTCAGCCTCCTGGACTGCTCACCGCTCTGCAAATCTGCCACATTCTCTCACTTCCCAGTGGCTTTGCACATGCCATTCCCAGTGCCTGAGACACCCTTCTTGCCCCTCATCGGCTCTCCTTTATCTCATCTCCATGGAAAATGCCTTCTTGATCTTTCAGGCCCACCTCCAAGTTCCCTTTCTCACGCGCCTGCCCCAAGCCCTCAGCTGGGATCCAACAATTTGTCCTCCAGTTCTGCAGAGCAGCGCTTTAGATTCTAAACAAACAAGTAAACCAAGCTGTGCTCTACCGGAGACAAAAATCATCCCTGTCTGCTAGGAACGTGTTGCCACCTGTGTCACAATTGCTCTCTCACCTGATTCTCATGGTCTGTAGAGGAGAAAGGGACAAGTAACATTGGCCACAGTCGACGAGCAGGCACCTGAGGCTCAGAAACCTCAGGGTACTTGCCCACAGCCACTCAGTCACTCACCAGCCACGGGCCATGCCATGTCGGCTGTAGATTATACACTTGTGGGGTAGACTCAGGTCTGACTCTGTGTGTTGCCCACCTTTCTACCACCCCTCCTTCTCTCCTCAGGTGATCCACTCGCTCCTGGAGGGTGGGGGCCTCCCCCAGGTCACACAGTGTCCCCCAGAGCACCCAGGTAGGTCTGACGATTTCTGACAAAGGGACAGAGTCTGAGCAGTGCAGGGGCAGCAGAGAGAAGGGGTCCCTGCTGCACTGACCAGAGCAGCGTGTCTGGGGCAAGTGGGAGAAAAGGCAGTGGGCAGTCTGGGGTAGACAGGGCGAGGCCAGCAGGCCATGTGTGCTGGTGCATGGACAATGGGGAGCCACTGGAGGATGTGGAGAGAGGGCTGCTTTGGAGGGACTCCTAGCCAGAGCCCCAAGGGAGGAGCCCTCACTGCAAGAGGGACTTCCCAACTCAGGCCAGAACCCCATGCTGCCCCCAGCTCGGCTGCGGCCCTGTGTGCAGACTCAGGAGGGGCTACTTCCTCTCCAGATGAGAGACCTTTGAGCCGGTCGTGTGAAAATTCAGGACCCACACATGGACTCTGGGGTCCACTCTCTTGAGCAGAGACTGGGCAGGAGTAGCAGACCCCAGAGTGGCAACCTGAAGTGCCCCTCCCAGGGGCTTCCTGCAGCCCAGGGTTGGAAAGGCTTGGTTCTGTGGGAGGCTGGGAATATAAGGTCCTCACAGACCAGAGGGAGAAAGAGTAGGGAGCTGGTCCTCCCATTGCCGGGCCCTGCGAGTCCCCCATGCCAGACCCCACAGGAGGGAGGAGTCACTCTCTCTGTTGCCTTGGCCCTGCCCTGCGCAAGGGAGTTCTCTGCACACAGGCACACAGCTCCCCAGACTGAGCCGGTGCATCAGTATTCCTGAAGATGTGGAGGAGAGGTCTGGATTTACTGAGAGAGCAGTCTGTGAGGAGAGCCAGTGGGACAGGAAAGGCGATGCCTCTGAGGTGCCTGCTGGGGTGGCAGCCTAGGCGCCCAGCCATGCAGGGAGCTCTGAGCAGGCTGCATTCCTCCATGCCATGGGGAGGTACCCTGTCGAGGGCAGATGGACCCTGCATTTGCCCCTCTGCAGTCACCAGCACCACACATAGACTGGGGCTCCAGCAGGGGCCCCCAGGTCTAGCTAATGCCAAGATACCTGCCAAGAGAACATACACCAGTTCCAGCGTGCATCCAGCACAGGCTCTCCACAGCCAGCTTTGCAGCTGGCTCCCTGGCTGGGCTCCCAGTGGCCCTACACATTTGACCCCCGGGCCCTCTTCCCATTCTCTCTCAGACTGGTGTCCTCCTGGATGCCCACCTCCAGGCGCTCGCACAGGCCATTCTTCCCACTTGGATGAGGGTGGCCAGGTAAAATACAGGATTCCCAGTTAAATTTAAATTTCAGACTAACAATGAAGGAGTGTTTAGTATAATATGTTCCATGCAATACTTGCATTTATCTGAAATGTAACTGGTCATTCTGTACTTTTATTGCTAAATTTGGCAACCCTAACTCAATCCCACCTGTAGTGACCGGTGTTCTTCCTCATATCTAGTGGGTGGGGCCTTCTGGCTTTGCCTCCCAAGGGCCTCTGTCTTCCATCCTGTTCCACTTTGTCTGTTGCTATGTAATTAACAACTCCAAAACCTCATGGCTTAAAACAAAAACTATTTTACGACACTTGACAATTGTGTAGGCCAGGAATTCAGGTAGGGCTCAGCTGGGCAACTCTTCTAGTCCACATGGTGTGGGTGGAGGTCTCTCAAGTCTTATTCAGCTGGTAGATAGGCCAGCTGAAGGTTCGTGTCGGCTTCATTCGCATGTCTAGTGCCTTGATGGGGATTCCCGGAAGGCAGAACTCGGCTGGGACTGTCCCCCAGAGCACCTGCCTGTGGCCTCCGCAGCATGGAGGGTTATGGTAGTTGGACTTCTTCCATGGCAGCTCAAGGCTCCCACATGGAATGTCCCGAGGGACCCAGACAAGTCTGGAGATTTCTTATGACTTACCCTCAGAAGTTTCAAACATCACTTCTGCCACATTCTATCGGTAAAAGCAGGTCACTAAGCACAGCTCAGATTCAAGGGTAGAAAATTAGATTGCTTCTCTTGATGGGAGGATTAGCAAAGAATGCACAGCCATCTTTAGTCTATCACACATGCCCCCGCTCCATCCCCTTCACATGGCCCTGGCTCCGACCTTCATCACTGGCCTATATGCTTTCTGATCTCCTTCTGACCAGTCTCCCGCTTCTGCATTCTGATCCACCCTCCATTTCAGCTGCCGAAATATTTAATTTGTCTAAGATCCCAGGTTGACCATGTCACTTATCGTTTAAGCATTTTCAGTGGGTTCTTTGCAGACTCTAAGCTCCACAGAAGTAGGGGCCAGACCTTTTTCTTACACTGAGGTATAACCAGCACCTAGCACAGAGGCTGATTCAGAGTGAGTGCTCAGTAAATGTTACTGCAATAAATGCCTGAATGGATGAGCCCCAGGATAATGTCCAAATTCTGTAGCCTGATAGTCACAAGTTTTTGTAATATGCCCCCACCCTTCTTTGCACCCTGCATGCTTCTTCCCTCAATGACTTCTCATTGGTTGTTCCCTCGACACAGGCTGCCTTTCCTCTCTTACCTATCTTGTAAACTCCTATGCATCCTTCATAGCCCTGCTCAACTGTCACCTCCTACCTGAAGCCCTTCACAAGCTTCCCGCCCCAGTTCCCATAGCTTTTCCCATGTCAATCAATAATTTACTGATTGATTTATAATTTATTTGTCTCAAACATAAATTCCCCTTGAGGTCTAGCTCCCTAAATACACAGGATGGGTGAAGGTCTTCCTGAGATTGACAGCCTTCCACTAAGTCAAGCACGTTAATAAATAATTTTGGAAAGCAATTAAAATGCTTCTCTCTTCTCTGCCTGTGCAGCATCCTCTGAGGCCAGGACTAAGCCTCACCTCTTAGAGTACACATTTCCTCATCACCATGGCCTGCAGATGTGCAATGTGGGCATCCAGCCCTGACCTCCTGTTGCAGTAAACCTGCACTCAGTTGACATTTACTGTATACCGACAGGCAGCACCTTTCAATCACTTGACTAATATTCCCTGGGAACCACTAGCAGGCAGGGCCTGCATTAGGTGCTGGAGACTGTCCCAGCTGCAGTGAAGTCATAGTCTGGTGGAAAAGACAGCCAAGTGAACAGCAATGGCAATGCAGAGCCTGATGGCATTTACCAGGGTTACCCCTCTGAGGGACCTCTGATCCCGTCTTGGCTTGGAGGAGGTTGCCAGGGAAATGACGTCTAAATTGAGACTCGAAAGAAAGTAGACATTGGCAAGAGTGCTTCAGCATAGGCAAAGGTCTGGAGGTAAGAATTGAGTTTAGGAAACAATTTAAAGATATATTCTGGCTGGAACATAAAGCAGAGAGTGGGAGAGAGTTAAGGCGGGAGAGGAAACCAAGGGCCTGATAATGAAGGGCCTTCCATGTCCAATAAGATGTTGGGGCTTTGAGACAGAGGACAATGATACTAATTAATAGTCATACAGCTAATCTAAAATGAGCAAGCGTTATGTGCCGGAGAGCTTACCCACAGTCACTCCTCCGGACTGTGCTCTGAGGTGGGAGCTATGATGATCACTCCCTAGTTCCACAGAGGCAGCCAAGACTCAAAGCTACTCCACATGTCACCTGAGGTCCATGCCTGGTGAGAGACAGAGTGAGGGCTTCAGCCCTGGCCACCTGACCCCTGAGCCTACAGCCACAGCTGCCCTGTTACTGATGGGGTGAGCTCAGCGGATGGGTGGGGGAGCATTCCCATTAGCACATTCATGGCCGTTCATCTGGGCAGGACACAGCACCTCCACCATTAGAGCCAGAGAAGCCCTGAGACACCTCGAGTTCATCCTGTGCTGCCTCAGTTTCCTGTCCATAAAATGAGGAGTTTGCACAACTTGAACCGATGCCAGGGAAGGGTCTTCTTCAAGTTCTCCCTCCACTTCAGCCTGCCAGCCCCCCAGAGGGTCATGTCCAGACTTGCCCTTCCCTGGGCTCCCCCAGGGCCCCCAGAATAGGGCCAGGCCCCTGCAGGACCTCAAGAATACTAGGCCGGATTCTGCTTCATCAGAGTGAACTCAAAGAACCCATCCTCCATTTCTGATTCGGTACCTCCTAGCAAGCAGGTGCTCCTCACCACACAGCTCCCTGCTGGAGTCCAGACAGGGAGGAGGAATGAGGTTACTCAGCAAACACCACCAAGCTAGCACCCAGAATGGCCCACCAGCTGGGCATTGTGACGGTGCACATGGCACACTCCACTGCCTTGGGACCAGGGCCCCAGCTCACATTACCTGGCCTCTCGGAGAAGGAGGCAGAGGTTCCAAGGAAGGGAGGGGCTGGCCCAGCCCACAACACGTCCGTGGCAAGTCAGCTCTGGATATAGGCCGGCCCCTGCCCCAGCAGCTAGCAGTTCCCTCTGTTCTCACATCATTATATGCTGACTGAGAGGTTGACCATGGTCATCTGGTCATCTGGTCATCATCCAAGGCATTGCTGTTGCCACTCTAGTCATTCAGAGAGAGGGAGCAAGCAGCCCATGAGTCTGGTGTCTACAAAGCTCTCTGCAAAGGGCTCTGGACTGCCCTTGATAAAGGAAGGCAACAGCCTTAGCTAAAAGCCCCTCAGTATAGTGAGGGTGAAGGGAAGAAAGGAGTGTGGCCAGAAGGGTCTGGGTTCAAATGCTACTCTACATTCCTAGCTGGAATCTGGGGTTCTGATGACTCTTGGACCTGGGCCAAGGAGCAGAACCTCTCTGGGGCTGTCTCCTCATTTCAGAATGGGAGTTACTGTTTATTTCACTAGTTGTGATAATGGCCTGGTGGTTATGGAAGATAGTCTCTCTATATCAAAGATGCGCATTGCCAATCACGTGCCACATGTGAAGTCTGGGATTTGCTCAAATGCTACTGTGCATGCACACCCGTTGGGGCTCTAGTTAGAAGGCAGACTCTGATTCAGTAGGTCTGGGATGGAGCCCAAGATTTTGCATTTCTAACTAATTTCCAGGTGACACCCATGCTGTTAGTCCACGGCCCACACTTGGAGTAGCATAGGTTTAAGATTCTTCAGCAACAGCATCAACAAAAAAGATAAAAGCAGGATGGAACTTGATAACAACGGAAGCTGGGGAGCAAGGTAAAAGGAGTTTATTATGCCCTCATTACTTTTTTGATTTGTCGGTTGCAGGGGGTGGGGAGGGAATGGGGAGTGGCTGCTAATGGGCACAAGCCTTCTATGAGGGATGATAAAATGTCCTAAAATTAGATTATGGTGATGCTTGCACAACTCTGCAAATATACTAAAAACCACTGAACTGTACACTTTAGATGAGCGAACTTTAAACAATAATACTATTTCAAAAAGAAAAGAAAAGAACTGTAGCCTCTTCATGGGTTCTTGTGAGGAAGAAATGAGCGTTTGTCAAGTGCCAAGTTCCCTAGGGGATACAATAAACAAGACCCCATCCCTCTGGAAGTCTGTGAAGCAGGACCTGCATGCATCTAAAGTGGAGCCAGCAAGCCCCCAATGTTACTAGCCGAGTGAGTGATGGGTTTCAGAGGAAGAAGAGTGTTGGGAGTCTGCAGGAAAATGTTGGGGAAAGACCAGAGGAATGGCTCTCCTGACCTGAGCCCGGTGTTCTGGCCTCGTAGCAGGGATGGCTAGACCCCCACCCCACCCCCAGGGTCTGAGCCCTTCCTCCATCCTAGTGATAGAATCCAGCTGAATCTGGGGTTCTGATGACTCTGTTAGGTGTCCTATCCCTCAGCCCAAGAAGAGCTTCTCCCCTCAACCTTCCAGGACCAGTGCCAAGGCCACGTCCTTCAAGGAACCTTCCCTGACCTTCTATACCCTCAGATTGGCCTCTCCCTTAGAGAAGGGGCCATTCTCCCCAGCCTCAGCTATTAGGTCACAGAGGCCGACTCTGGAGGACTCAGTAGGCAGGTGGCACTTATAGAGAGCCTATAGGTGTCTGCTCTTGTGCTAGGCCCCCACTGTAGGGGATACATCTGGGGATCATTCATTCACTCATGCATTCTCCCTGGCTAGACCCGAATCTTCAAGATCACCTGCCAGGCAAATTGGTCTTGTATTGCTGACCTAGACCCCTGGCTAGACCCGAATCTTCAAGATCACCTGCCAGGCAAATTGGTCTTGTATTGCTGACCTATAGTCTGCCAGCCTCCTTGAATTCTCATCCTGACTTGGGCAGGGGAGCCTGCAGAAGCCACCTGTGTCATGGGTACCCTGGATGGAGCCCAGGGTTGGAAGCCAGGAAGTCTGGGTCTTCTCTGGTGAGATGACCACAGGCAAAAGGCTTTAACTCCCTAGGCCTCAGTTTTTCCATCAGTGGAATGGGGATAAAAGCCACACTTGCTGCCCTCCTTCTAGGACTATTGGAAAATAGGAAATAAGAGCCCTGTCTGGGAGCCCACCCAGCCTTTAGAAATGCTCTCCTACCCATGAGGTCAAGAAGCCAAAGGGCAGAGAAAAGGGCCAGGGCTGGAAGCAAGTCAGCCCCCGTTCCTTCCTCTCCAGAGCCTCAGTTTCCCCTTTGTCATGAGGATGACAAGTCCTCCTCATGGGACTTCCGGGAGGGAAGAGGCCTGCCAGGACCTGCCAAGACCAGTGGGGTCAGAGCTCGCAGGCAGGAGAGGAAGAGAAGGAGGAGGAGGTAGGGAGGCAGCCTCATGCATATGTCATCTGGAGAGAGCACAGCCCCCAGGGAGCAGGCGCAGGGCCGGGAGGCAGAGGGGTGTCACTCCTTCAGAGGATGGAGAGTTATGACTCTGGTACCAGACTCCCTGGGTTCAAATCCTGGCCTCACCACTTACTAGCTGTGGGACATGGGCTTTTTGTAACTGGTTCCTCATCTGTAAAATGAGGATAATAATAGCCACACCTCATAGGTTCTTAAGAGGATTTATTCAGTTAATATAGGTAGTTTAGAACAGGGCCTAGTGCATATAAACACTATGCCAGTGTTAGTTATTCCTGTTCATTCATTCATTGGGCTTCTGCTGCACTAGGTGCTGTGAGCACAGCCCAGAACAAGGCTGAAGCGGCCCCATCCGCACAGAGTCGACAGCCCAGCAGGACAGACAGACCAGACCGAGAACTCAGGAATCAATAGACAGTGACAGATTGTGATAGTGACAGGGAGGAAACAAGCAGGAGGTGGATGAGCTGTAAAGGAAGAGAGAAGGAATGTATCTTGTGGCAGTCAGAGAGGGCTTCTCTGAGGTGTCCTTGTGGCTGAGAACTGAAGGACACAGAAGAGCTAGGCATGAAAAGAGTGAAAAGAAAGGGGGTCCAGGCTATGAGGACAGTATGCCAAGATCAACACACCATGAAGGGAGCCACAGCAGACAGGCCAGGCTGCCCCATGGCACAGGCCAGCCAGGACCTGCTGCCACCTGTCAGTCCTGCCCACCCCCACCTTGCCCCCTCTCACTCAGGGCTTTGCTCTCCAGACAACTCCAAACAAACAGGTCTGATCTTGGGCCTCATGGCCATTAATTGGTCTCTGGAGGACAAGGCAGCACAGGAGCCCCGGGATCTGTGGGACAGGGCAGGACAGAGAAAGCCTGTGCCAAAAGGGGAGGTTGGGAACAGGGAGTACCCAGAAAAGCCCCACCAGGCCAGCTGCATCCCCTAGGGCAGAGCCTGGGGAATTCTAATCTGGCATCACTGTCCCAACAGCAGCCTCTTGCAGCTGGGAAGGAGTTCCAAGAATCATCTAGTCTAGTGTTCGTCAGGCACCCAAGCTCCATCATGGTGGGCCAAGCAGGGCCTATTCAGCTCCCCCCACACACCTCTAGTGATGAGCACTCATGTGGCCTCAACCTGAACTTGGAATCAGCCTCCCCCAGTTCTTCCCTCCAGGGCAAAGAGGCCCCATCCCTTCCCTCTGTCCGAGGACAGCCCCACGCGACTCCCTGCCAGAGCAGTCTCTTTTGAGATGGAAGAGCCAGGCTCAGCCAGTGGCTCCCTGCTCGTGGGATGCCAGTGCGGCCTCTGCTCTGCCTCAGCCTCCTCCCTCACACCCCAGTCCCTAGCAGGGTGGAAGCACAGGGAGCCGTCCTTCCTCAGCTGTGCCCTGTGTCCCTGATGCCCCTGGGCACACCTCCTTACTCAAGGGAAACTCTGCTCTCAAGAAAGAAGCGCACCCGTGGTGATGGGAACCTGCCGCATCACGACAGCGTCAATGACCGTGACCCCGCTGTGAGATTGTGCGGGGTTTACAAGACGTTACCACTGAGGGAAATTGTGTAAAGGGCCACGGCATGGACATCTGTATGATTTCTTAAAACTACATGTACATTTATAATTACTTCAAAATAAAAGGTTTAATTAAAGATAATGTGTAAAAGAAAGAAGCATAACAATAAAAGATATTTTTATAATTATAACTCTTCCTTCTTTTCTTCCTTGTCTTCCCTCTCTTCCTCCTCCTCCCTCAGCCACTTGGGTTTTCAAAGATGCCCTCAGACTCTCAAAGTAACTGAGGGTCCACGGCCCAGCACCGAGCAGTTCCAGACACAACACTGCCTTCAGCTGCAGCCCAATGGGGCCTCGCCTGGCTCAGCCTTTCTCCTGCGTCACAGCAGAGAATCAAATGCCCCCATAGTACAGATGGGGAAACTAAGGCACTGTGGAGAGGAATGGCCTGCCTACAGTCAGGAACACACAGTGTGGCTGTGGCAGGGCCGTTGTGTTTGTGAGCTGGTCTAACTCTAATGATCAAGACATGTCTAGCGCAGAGCAGGCACCCGGATCATCACACATTTTCATCTCTTCCTTCCTGCCTTCCTTCTTTCAACCTTCCTTCCCTCTGCCTTTCCCCCTTATTTGTTTCCTTCTCCCATGAGTACTTAATCAGACTCAGAAGGCAAATGTTCCAGTTATCCGGTTCTGTGAAGCAAACCACCCTAAAAACTTATTGACTCAAATCAACAACGGTCGTTTATTTCCCTCACAAATCCGCATTGAAGGCAAGGCCTGGCAGGGAAGGCTTGTCTCTGCTCCACACAGAGCCAGCCACAGCAGTTCACCGGGGGCTGGAGGACCCACTTCAGAGACAGCTCCCTTCCACAGCCGGTGGCACTGCTGAGGGCTGGGGGCCTCCATTCCTCTCCACACAGACCTCCACGTGGGCCCTTCACAGGCTGCCTGGACTTCCTCACAGAGACAGGAGCGCAAGCTGCTAGTATCTAAAGGCCTAGAAACTGGCACCGCATTACTTCTGTCTTATTTTATTGGCCAAGAACTTCCAGAGCCAGACTCAAGGGTAGGAGCGTAGGTCCCATCTCTCGATGAGAGGAGTATCAAGATATTTGGTTTTAAAACCACCGTAGCATATAAGATGACTATACAAAAATCAGTGTACTTTTATCTACTACCAATGAACAACCCAAAAATAAAATTTAAAAACAGTTCATTCACCATGGCATCAAAAAGAAAAAAATATTTTGGAATAAATTTAACAAAAGAACTAAAAGAATTGTACACAGAAAACTATGAAATACTGTTAAAAGAAATAAAAGAAGACCTGAATAAATAGAGATCTAAGTAAATGTTCATGAACTGGAAGATTCCAAATTGTTAAGATGGCAAATTTCCCCAAATTGCCATCAAAATCCCCATCAAATCCCTATCAAAATCTCAGCAGGGTTTATTTGTAGAAATTGACAAGCTGATCCTAAAATTTAAATGAAAATGAAATAAACCTAGAATAGCCAACACAATTTTGAAAAACAAGAACAAAGTTGGAGGACTTACACTACTAGATTTCAAATTTTACTATAAAGCTACAGTAATCAAGACAGCGTTATGCATATTAGCATAAAGAGAGATGCATAAGTCAATGCTACAGAACAGAAAATCCAGAAATAAACCCACATATGTACGGTCAATTGACTTTTTACAAAGTGCTAAGACAATTCAATGAAGAAAGGATAGTCTTTTCAACAAATGACACTGGGATAATTGAATATTCATATGCAAAAAAAAAAAACCCTTAGATTATTACCTTACACCATACACAAAATTAACTCAAAATATATCATAGATCTAAATATAAGAGTTAAAACTATACAACTTACAGAAAAAAATAGGAGAAAATCTTTGTGACTTTGGGTTAAGCAAAGATTTCTTAGATATGACACCAAAACATGATCCATAGTAGAAAAAATTGATAAATTGGATTTCATGTAAATTTAAAACTTTCACACCTAAAAAGACTGTTAAGAATATGAAAAGGCAAGCCACAGAGTGGGAGAAAGTACTTGCAAATTATATATCTGATCAAGGACTGATATGAAGAAGTTTTACAAATCAATAATAAAACAACCCAAATAAAAGAAAAAAGATTTGAATAAACAGTTCACCAAAGAGATTGGAATGACTAACATGCTCATGAAAAGAAACTCAGTATCATTAGTCATTAGCGAGATACAAGTTGGAGACTCCTACATACCCTGTTGAATGGCTGGAACAAAAAAGATAGACACTAACAAGTGTCACAGAGGACATGGAGAAATTGAAACCTCTGTACATTGCTGGTGAGACTATAAAATGGTACAGCCACTTTGGAAACCAGTTCTGCAGTCTCTTAAAGAGTTAAGGATACACTCAGCATATGATTCCTAAGTATTTACCCAAGAGAAATGAAAGCTTACATCCACATAAAGATTTATCTGCAAATGTCCATAGCTGCATTATTTGAAATTGTCAAAACTAGGAGGCAACCCTAATGTCCACGGTCTGGTGAATGGATAAATGAAATGTGGTATAGCCATACGTTAGAATACCACTTGGCAATAAAGGGGATTGAAGTCCTGACACCTGAAACAGCATGGATAAACCTAAAAAACATCATATTAAGTTACAGAAGCCAGGCACAACAGATTATTTATTGCATTTGCATGAAATTTCTAGAAAAGATAAAACTATAGAGAAAGAACGTGCATCGGTAATTTCCTGGGGCTGAGCATAGGAGCAGAGATGGATGGCAAGCAGGCATGAGGGAAGTTTGTAGAGTGATGGAAATGTTCTAGAACTGGACGGTGGTGACAGCTGCATGCTATAAATTTTCTAAAACTCATCCTGCCGCACTTCCAATAGATGACTTTTATGATATATAAATTGTACTCCAATAAAGCCTGGTTTCCTACAAAACCCCTGGCAAGGAGCAAGCCTATAGAAGGGGCATTAGGAGACCCTGGGTTTGGGCTGGCTATTGAGGGCAGAGTGCTGGACTCAGACCCCAGAACAGAGACCAACTTGAGCCCCACAAGCCCCTTAATCAGGCCAGACTGCGAGACCCTCCAGAGCCCCAGGGCTGTGGACAATTCAGAGGCCTCTTTACCGGGCTCCCTACAAGTTCTTCATTCACAGATGACTCGGTGAGGAAGCAAAACCTTTGGAGACCCCCATCCAACCTCCACCTCATTCAGGGTCCCCTCTAGCACAGCCTAGAGGGTTGGTGAGCCAAATGGGGCTTGGACCCCTCCAGCACCAGGAGGCTCACTACTTTTCTAGGCAGCCCTTGCCTCTCTGAACAACTCCAAATGTTCAGAAAGCACAGGCTACCCTGAGACAGGACAGCTCTTGTGACCTCCTCCAACAACTTGGGGCTGGGACCACTGGGCTCCGACTCCCCAGCCCCCAGCAATTGGCTGAAAATTTGGATTCTAGGTTTGGGCTGAGGCCCTAGCACATGTATTTTGAAAAAGTCCCCCAGATATATACAATTCACATACACAGAGATCGAGAAGCATTTTCTAGGACAGTGGGTCTCATAGTATGGTCCCTGGACCAGCAGCATCAGCGTCACTGGGAACTTATTAGAGATGCAGATAATGGCCCCACCTTAGACCCACTAAATGGAAACTCTGACCCCTGGGACCCACAAGCCCTGGCCTGACCAGCCCCCCAGGTCAGCCTATGTATGCTAAAGTTTGAGAATCAACCTTGTCTAGAAAGCCTGATTTGAACAACAGACTTAATTGAGCGCAGGACGGGAGGTCCCGAATGTGCCCCTGAGCCTCCCCGTCCCCCTCAGCAGCTCTCAGTTTGAAAGACACCAGTCATGATGTTTTGGGACCATTTCAGTTTTCCCGTAAGGAAAAAAAGCCTTTGATTAAACAAAACTTGACCTGAAGCTTTCCCTCTGCAAGAGACGTGACGGCAGGTGACGGCAACCCAGCAGTCCCAAGGTGACAAGCAGTGATAAAACATCAAGGTAGGCCAGCACAGGCCAAGTGTTTGCCCCTACACCTGTCGGGCCCTGCCCAGCACACCAGCGGTGCCCAGGGCCAGGCGGCCTGGGCAGTGGGGGCTGGCAAGAGGCCATTGTTCCCATCCAGCCTCCAGCAGGCACAGCAGTCCCACGTAATGACACCGAGGTCTGACAGCCTTCGAGGAGTCTCTTTGTCTTTCAGCCCTGGCCAATGCCCATAATTGATACGGATGGCGGGGCTGCCACCCTTGGCCTGGCAGGCAATTAGCACCCGCGTTGCTGGCTGTCAAGAACTCCTGACGCTTGGGGGAGTGAAGGCTTGTCAGGCTGCTGGGCCCACATGGCTCATTATGTCAGGGGCACAGGTTCCCCTGCCCCCAGGCCCCTTTGATCACTGTAGGGTGGAGAGGGCAGGTGAGCCGTCTTGTCACTTCCACTCACTTTTCAAGAAGGTGGACTAAGGCTGCTGCTGATAGCTTCCTCATCCCCGTCTCCTCTGGGTCCCTGAGTCCTGCTCAGAGTGACCAATGGGGAGGGCTCTGGAGGGAGTCAGGTTGAGCAAGAGAGGAGAGTGGCCAGAAGGGCAGATGGCCTGGGAGGTTGTGGGCTTGAACCTCCCAGCCTGGTCAGTCCTGTGTGGCCTTTGGCAAGTCTCCTGTCAGAAAACAGGAGGTAGACCAGATCAGAATTATCCAAACTACTGGTCACACTCATTAGTGGATCATAAAACTAATTTAGTGGATCAAGACAGTATTTTTAAAGCTGAGAAAAGAATGGGACAGAATAGAATAGAATGTTAAACAGGTATGAAGGGAAAGTACTATTTCCTAAAAATTTTGTTCTAATTATGTATGTATAACATGTATGTGCATACTACTGGGATGCAATGTAAAAAGTTTCTTATTATGTGTAAATTTACAGTTTGAAAGCTGTCACATTGGATGAGCCCCTAGTTTCTTGAATGGGGCTGAACACTCCTCTGTTCAAGAGTGCATGGACCCTCAGTTTATGGGAGAAGAGCCTGGGGGAGACAGGAAAGAGGGAGGCCCAGATCATGGTTTCAGGGACCTTCCACTTTCATTGGAGGGAAAGGCAAATGGACCAAAGAGGAGGCCATGTGAGATCTAAAGTGCCAGGCAGAGTCTCATTCATTTTCTGTGGCTCCCACCTGCCTCCCCTTGCCCATTGCCTGGCACAGAGGGCCCCTTGAACACTCCTATAAGTGTTTTCCAAACTGGACCAACGTGGGCAGGAGGAACAGTCTTCACTGGCTATTTTCTGTGTGTCGGCCTCTCAGCCGCCTCCCCCGAGCCCATCGAGCCTGAGTAAGTAAGGCTCTTTCCTGGGTCTACGCGTTTGAGGAGGAAAACGCACAAGTGAAGTACACCGCTGTGATGTATACAATGGAGTTCATGTGCACAGAACTTTACAGTGCATTCAATCAGAATCATGCCATTTGACCCACACGCAACACCCAAAAAATCCAACCCTGTGCACTAAGAATTGCAGGAACCCTTACCAGCTGGAGACACATTCAAGAGTGATCATTAACTGACCATGCCCTAGCACTCGATGGTTTACACAAGCTCTTTCTCATGCATTCCTCCCTATTCGATCAGCGTCCCCATCCCAGTTCACAGTTGAGGAAATGGAAGCTCAGAGAAGTGCAGCAGCCTACCCAAGGTGACACAGCCAAAAAAGCCGTTAAGCTGGGAGGCTGCCCAGCCCTGCCCAGTGTGTCCACTGTCTGTCTCCTCTCCTGCCTCCAGTCTGCCAAGCCTCCCACTCCCGGGTCAAAGTGTGATCTGACAGCCTGTGCCATCCCTCCCCTTTCAGACAAGTGCAACTATTTTGGAAAATCCCTGTTGAGCTAAGTCAAGTTCGACAGGGTCCAATAAAGGCTTTCTATTTTTCTCTCTGCTTTTAAATCATATTTTATTTAAAAGGATAAGTCCCACAAATCACCACTCAAGCAGCCTGCCCCACAGGAGCTGGGCCCATATCCACCAGCATTCCTCCACTGGAGTACGCAGATGCCCTCCCCTTCCCGCCCTCTGCTGCAAACGGTGAGGAGGTGTCAGAGCTCATGACTATTATATTGTATCTGTCTTAAAAGGCAGCCCCTCTTTGCAGACACAGACACTCCCCAGCTCACATCTATCAGTTTTATTCCTTTAATGATTCAAACTTGTGCTGTGATGTGCTACTCAGAACAGAGGATTTTATGGATTTAACAGTTTTATTAATTTAAGAGGTTTCCACTGAGTGCCAGAATGGTTCAGTGTGACAAAGAAAGTATCATAAATGAATTGATTTGTCACGTATCAGAATGCAATCCAGCAGTGATTTCATTATTAGAGTTATTTTCTTCCAATTATCTGCAAACTTAAAATGCTAAAGAGCAGCCCCCTCGCCGCCACCCCCAGCAGCAGCCAGCCTGCATCATTTGAGCAGGAAATAAACACAAGTCGATGGCCCAAATTTGCCACCATGTTTGGAGGCCACCCATGCCTCCCTCCTCCCCTCAGCCCTGCTCCCCAGAGAAAACAGAGCTGTGGAGTGAAGGGCATCTGCGTGAGGCTGCGGGCGTAGGCCATCTACAACACCACATGCTGTGTCCAGGGTACCAGATCTCATCCTCATGGGTCCCAGGGCCTGGAGGAGGCTTGGCATCCTGTTCCCATGTGCAGCTCACAGACAGGCCAGAAGAATGGCGTCTGGTCACAGCCTCTCCTGGCTGTCCAGGCTTTTAGACTTGGGTAAGGTACATAGTGGAGTAGGCACTAGACAAAGAGCCTGGCTGGACAGGGTTCTAGTCCTGGCTCCGTCTGTGCCTCACTCTGTGGCCCAGGCAGTTTCAGACCCTAATAAACTTTCCACAGTATCCCAATGTGGCTGCACACTCTCACATCAGGGCTGCCACGCACTCTTTCTTCTTAGTCTAGAAGATGCTTGTCCCACCCCCACCCCCTCCCTCAGCCTCTCACCCTCAGCCCAGCTGCCTGCTGCCCTTCTCTTCCACCCTCAAGCCCGGGCCCTGCACCCACAGACCTTTAGCACCCGGCTCTGAGCCCTTCCCCACCAGCCTTACTCTGGCCCAGAGTCCTCTGCCTACCTGGAGACTTCTCCTCCAGGGCCTCAGTTTCCCCATCAGCAAGATGACGGTGTGAGAGAACTCTAAGTTCCAAGCCAGGACTAACTCCCCTGCCTCTGCAAGGTCCCCAGGACCCTCACCCACTGATGAATTTGTTTGTTTATTCTGCAAACAGTGACCATGTGTCAGGCAGCCATCAGGGGCCAGGGAGAGAAACTGATGGATCAGATGGCTCCTTATTCAGACAAGGAGATACCACATGGGGCCCAAAGCCAAGAGTGATGAGTGCCCTCACTGGGCCACTCACATCCTGGAGAAGTTCTGACAGGGCAGGGCTGGGGAGCTCTGATCTTCCATGCTCGTCCACCTGTCCTGGCTCTGTCTCTCTCTGATCAACATGGGGCCATCCAGGCTTGCCATGGGGCCCAAGCAGGAGGGGAACAATTGGGCTCAAGGTGACAGAGAGGGGGCCAAGCAGCATACCATGCCAGAATTCTCACAGGCAAACTGGCTCCCACCTACTTCCCTGGCAAAGAAGACCCAAGCATATTCCAGTCCCCACTTAAGGGAAAGGGAAAGGAGCAAGAACCACCTTTTGTGACATGCCTACGAAGCTCCAGGAACACGCCCAGGCCCTTCTCATTTCCTCCTGACAAGATTTGACAGCTGAAGAGAAAGATGAAGTGACCTGTCCAAGGTCGCACAGCTGAACCCAGCCCAGGTCTGGAGGGGCGACTCTGAGGCCCTCCAAAGGGGCATCTCCCAGGCCCCATGCTGCACACTTAGCTCACCCCTCAACACCTGCCTGGCGGTGCACTCCGAGGCTGCCAGCGAAGCAGAAAGAGAGGAGCCACACAGCGCAGGGACGCCTGTGGGCTCACAGGGCTCTAGGCCAGGCCCAGCTCAGTCCCTCACTCATTGCACACCCCTAAGTGGGTCATCACCCTCTCTTCATCTGTCCAATGGGTTGAGGCTGCTGCCAGGACTATGAGGGTGCTGGAACAAGTAGAGGAGAAAGTCCTTGGTAGACTGTAAAGTGCTGTGCCCATGAGAGCCAGGAAGACTATGGGGGCCAGCAACCCCAGGTGGCCAGAAGGAGCTCTTCTTCCAGGTCACCAGAGTGTGCTGGGGGAGGGTACTTGCCTTCCCTCCCACCCTCCAGTGAGTCAGGGCTACCAGGCTCTCACAGTCACTCCATGCCCTGAGGAAGGGGGAGGGGGATCCCCACATCTGCTTGTTTATCAGAGAAGCTGCTCCATCCTCACATTTCAGCGCCTCTCCCAAGAACCAAGAAAAACTCAGAGAGTGGCACAGCAGGGAGCTGGCGGGGCCTCAAAGGGCACAACACAGCCATTCCTGAAGCATCTAC
The DNA here is from genome assembly GCF_037783145.1 of Equus przewalskii. NCBI lineage: Eukaryota > Metazoa > Chordata > Mammalia > Perissodactyla > Equidae > Equus > Equus przewalskii. The sequence goes on from NC_091831.1 coordinate 66,216,307, forward strand.
CTAAGCCGACAGCCCCAGCTCCAGGAGACAAGCAGAGACCTTAGAGCAGGTCTGAGTGCCCCAGCCCAGGGGAATGGGGGCCCCCAGAGCTGGCCTGGGGGACTCCAGAGCTATCCAAGAACCTGCTAGCCCTATACAAGCCCTACAAAGATGGCCTGAATGGAACCTCCATGGTTTCTTAGGACCTAACCGGAGTTCTCCGGTCTAAAGCCCCCTGGCTGTGGGAGCTGAGGCCACTAGGCAATGTTTGAGTCGCACATATGAGCCAGGTCTCCCGGATCTCACTCCAGAGATCCAGAATCCTGCGTCTTGAGCCTGAGTCTGTCCACCCCTCTGCAATGTCCCTCTTCCCTCACAGGAGCCCCTCTAAAGGGGCCAGCTGCCCAGAGTCTCAACGAGCACCTCACCTTACAGGGAGCCCACCACACCAGAGGCGGCCCGCTCCATTTCCTTCTAGCTCAGTTAGAAGGTGCTTTACACACAGACATCTGCATGGAAACCCACTTACTCTTCACACGCACACATTCACTCCTAGACACAAAAACACATGCACACACACAAGTGTGCACATACAAAGGAACTTGCCCCCCCACACACACACACGCACACACTTTAATGTCACACTCCTACACTTGTGGCTCCAATGTGCACCTAACTCAGATGACCCATGCAGACCCTCCCTCTGCCTGCCCACCGCTGTTCTGGAGTGCCCAAGACTCCACCAGGCCGTGGGCAGCCCCTGACAGATGAGCTGACACTGTTGAGACACAGGGAAATGACCAGGTGTGGGTGTGATATCTTCCTTACACCTCCAGTACTTCATTACCCTCCTGACCTCTGATGGCTAACAAAGGGTCTAATTCCCATGACACTAAAATAGCCTTCTAATGTGCACCAGGACTATCTCCTAAAATTAATGCCATGACAAGTGATGAGGGTCTCCATTAGCTGATATCTACATGTAGACATTCTCATTTTCCCAGAGTAGGATAATGTCTCGGAAAGCCCCTCCTTGGGGAGCCTGCCTTCCCAGGCTCCAGACGTGGAAGGCACTAGAACTTGTCACCAGGCCACCACTGACAAACAACTGCCAATCAGTCACTCAGGATAATAACTTTGACCAAAGACCACCAGCAACTCTGCCCCAGAGATACCAGGACATGGGGGAGGGCCCAAGGTGTCCCTGAGCTAACCTTGTACTAACCTTGGGTCAGGGCGTACAAGGGTCCACACTGGGTCTCCTGTTGGGAGTCCTGGGTGTTCCCAGGAGGTCCTAACTCACTCAGCCCAGGAGAAGTCCATGAAGGCTTCTCAGAGGTGTTTGCACGAATCCTATTGGTAAACTGAGTGGGATCTGATGAGGGCCTCCATCTTTGCCTTCTTTGACGGTGGTACTAATTTCTAGTTCCTCCTAAGATGGATTATTGCATCTGATTTACTATTTGGGGCATAGACAAGTCCTCCAGGCCAAAGCCATTTACTCTCTGCCTTGCAGACACACAGTACTCGTCAAGCTCTGACTCTCATCAACTCCTACCAGACTTCACCAGGCAATGCCTGAAAGATGCTGAACTAGCAAGAGCCATTCAGGTGACTTCCCTCCATTTTCTCCCTCACCTCCACCCTGATAATTCTCCCTTCCTCCTTACTTCCTTCAGGTCTCAGATCAGAAGTCACCTCCTCCGGGAATGCTTCCCTGTTGAGGTTCTCCTGCTGTATGCTCTCACAGCCCCTGAACCACCCCTGTCAGAGAACCTTCCAAGTGGGACTTTCTAGTCCAGCTACCTATTTCCCTCCCTACCAGACCACCAGATCATGAGCTGCATGAGGCAGGAGCCAAGTCTTCCTCTCATCTCCCACACTCACAGCAAAGGCTGAACAAGCTCACCAAATGCCTGGGTGACTCTATCTCCATTATCCTACTTGACCATCCAACTGTCTTAGGAGGCAGAAAGGTTATTCCTAAGATTCTCATTTCACAGATGGGAAGACTGAGGTTCTCCAAAGGGGTAGCAGCTGCCCAGCCCAACATGTCAGTAGCAACTAGTTCCTGGAGGGCTGTGACAGAGGCACTCCATCAATGCCAAGTCTGGTCCTTTCCCAGGGCCCCAGCACCCCTCAAGCTGACAGCTGGGTTTGAGACAAATTGCTGTGTGGAGGGATTGTCTCATCTCCAACTGCTGTGCTGGATCAGTCCTGTTTTCTGAACAAATGCTGAGCTGAGGTGCCCAGCCCCCCGGGCACAGCATGTCGCCTGTGCAGCCCTGCCTTTGCAGCTGGAGGGTGAGCCCCAAAGCTCAAACACAGATGGCTTTTAAAACAGAGCACAGACCCCTCGTCTCTTAGAGGATCCATCCAGGTATCTCCTTGTGCCCCCTGAGGAGAGAATACTGTTCCCTTCTCAGTCCCTCAGGATGCTCTCTTGCTCCCTGAGAGCCAGCCCCCTGCTGCCATTTTATCTGTTGTGTGTATGCGGCAGTTTCATTTAGGACCTGGCCGTCCCCACCCCAAACACTCACTATCACCCATGCACAAGAGGGCCTGAGCACGAGGGCTTCCTCTCTAGGGCACTCCAGGGCTGCTTATCTGGGCTCAGCAAATCCAAACCTGTGTCCCCCTTCCTGTGTGGACGCCAGCCAGCCAACCAGTGGTATTTCCCAGAATGTCAACACTGCACGACCAGTGGCACAGCCCCACAATTCTGCTTCCTTTCGGAAATCCTGAAGCATGGGGGATTAAGGGTGTATGGGGCACCTCGAGGAAGATCCTGAGCTGCTGATGTCCCAGAGCACCTTTCCTGTGTGGTCGATGGCATGGACTCTCAATCATCCTTTAGCGCCCAATCTAGTTGTCACTTCCTGATGTCTGCAAGAAGCCTTCTCTGATAACCACCACGGCCCCTAGTCAGAAGAGTATTCCAGTTCAATGACACGGCTCAGGATTTGTGTCCTGGGTGGCCAGGAACAAAAGCTCCATTAGACATGCTCAGGGATTCTGACTTGATCTGGAGGTCCATGGAAGCCACTGAGGAGTTGAAGCAAGGAAGGAGAACTAGCTCAACTGTGGCTTAGGAGGATCCCTCTGTCTGAAAGGTGGAGAAGCAGTCAGAGGGAAGAGCAAGCGGGTAGAGAAGAAGCAGCGGGGAGCTGATGGCAGCAACCTAGCAAGCCGGAGGTGGTGGTGAGCTGTGGGGTATGGGTGGTGGAGTGGGAAGGAAGCAGGCAGAAGCAAGGGGCTGTAGGATGCAGGACCTCCCAGTTGCTGATGAGATGAGGGGACTTGGTGACAAGAAGCGTCCAGCAGGCCCTCCAAGATCTTGTCTGGTGGACTGCATGGGTGGTGGGGCATCACTAAGCCAGTCCACTGAGGGTGTGACAATTCCCTGAGATGGCTGTGAAAACGACATGGAAACCATACAGTCCTGCTCAAACAGCATTTTCTTGGCATTTTAATAAAAATTTCCACTGTGTGCAAAGTTTAGCCAGGAATTCCCAGGTCAGCTTCCAGAGCCTCTATGCCCACAGTCCCTCTGATGACCTCCCTAATCCTGCCTGGTTCTGAGTCCTGGCTTCGCTCCACCTCCTCCTGCAGGAAGGAAGCTGACCTCCCACCTCTCAGGGGCCTCTTCCTTTTGCCTCCCACCAGACCCCCCATGGGTTCAGAGCTGCAGAGGTCATCAAATCCTTTCTCATCCATGGGTCCTCTTTACACAGTCACCCTGCAGGGAACACCACACTCATTTTACTTACCCAGAGAGGAGAGGGCTTGGGTCAGGGCATGACCCAGACTGACACCCAGGGCTGCGGACAGCTGGTCCAGGGCTCTCCTTGTGGCCAGGTAGCATAAGGCTAAGAAGGAGGCCCAGGGTCAGACCACAGAGGCTCAAACCTGGCTTTGAGACTTATTGGCTGATGCCATGAGTGATTTGCTTAATTCTCTGTGTTTCAGTTTCCTCATCTTTGAGAAACAGATGTTAACACTGCTGGGTTTGAGGATCAAATGAGTGGCTCCAGGTAACCTGGCCTAGAGCAGGTGTTCTGGGAAGTGCAACAGTGATTGCTGCTGTAATTTCTGTGGTTCCCTCCCTGGCCTGGGTGAGGAGAAATCGCCCGTCACTAAGCCTGGCCCACATTCAACGGGAGGGCGTGAGGCTGCCCTTTTGAAGGAAGCAGTGTCAAAGAATACGTGGGCATGTTTTAAAAGCCTCACATTTGGAGCCTACATGTGATGAAAATGCGACCTAATTGTTATGAGCCATGGTGGCAGCTGAGTTGAGCACGCAAGCTGGACTCACCCCAAAATCCTTGCTCGTAAGCACCATCTCATGGCCCTCGCTAGGCCACACCTTCTCTCTTGTAGAACAGCAGCAGGAACCTCTGCGATTCCAGCCCCCCTGTGCCCCGACCTCGAGGGAACCAAATCTGCCTCCTCCAGAGACTGCTAAGGGCTGCACCCACCATCTGCTCACCGAGTGCCCCCACTCTGAGTCCGAGAGGCGGCCTTGCCCACCCGGCTGCCCAGTGACGGTGAAGGATGACACGCTCCCCCTTCAAGGGTGCACGCTGGCCCTTATCACAGGAGAGTGATGTCTGCAGTACTGAGTCGCAGATCCTGCATGCCATCAGCACTCTGCAGAGGGCAGGGAGGCAATAAGAGACAGAAATTACACTTGACAAACTCTCCACATGGCAGAGCAGCCAGGCAGGAGCAGAACGAAATCAGAAGTGAGGGAGATGGGCCCGGCTTCCTCACCAGGCACTGCGTGGATGCACCAGGTTTCAGGAGAGGGAATCTAAGAAGGAGAAAATTGGTAGCCTTGGTCATAAAGGGGGTTGATTGGCCAGGGACACATTACGCCTGCCAAGGTCAGTGGAGTGCCTTGGCTGGTCCTGCTTCCTGGAGGAAGGGTGCCCTTGGAGACTCAACTCACCAGGGTTCAATTAGCTAATAAGTTGCGCTGGGGCCAGAGGGTGCCTGTGGAGGTTTTCCAAGCATGAACACAGGAGAGAAGACTTTGGGGACCCAAAAAGGCCTGAATCTGACCCTTGTCCGCGGGAGGGAAAGGGACCTGGAGAAGAATATGCCTTGGCTTTGGACTCACATGGAGCTGTGTTTCAACGACCTCCTTGGGCAAGTCCCTGCCCGTCGCCAAGACTTCTTCCCCATCTGTCAAACAGGAGCGACAATCCCATTTGTTGAGAGCTTGTGTCCCAGGCACTTGGCTACCTACCTCACTCAGAGCCACCATCCTAGGAGGCAGAAACTCTTGTTATCATCAGCATTTTCCAGATGAGGAAACTCAGGCCCAGAGAATGAAGTCACTTTTCCCAGGTCCCACTGTGAGTTGCATACTAGGAATCAAGTGCACATGGCCAGCTTGTAACTAACCCCTTGGCCACGCCACTTCTCTGCCACTGGTCATGCCACACACGTCCATCACTCAGAGTTTGCAAGGATTCGAGGAAATACACTAAGAACAGCAAACTAGCAGCATTATGTGCTGAAAATGTAGTAAGAACGTTCCACGTGTTAACTCATTTAATCCTCACAAGAAACCCGGAAGATAAGTTCTACTGTGATCTCCATTTACAGATGGGGAGAGTGAGGACAGAGGTGGAGTTACTTGCCAAAGTCGCCAAACTTAGAAGTAGCAGAGATGGGAGTTGGGTCCAGGCAGTCTGACTCCAGAGTTCTGACCTTGACCCTATGCAAAGGCGGGAAAGGGCCTGGCTCAGTGCCTAGCACATCGCACACAGCTTGGCTCAGTGAGGGGCTTTTTGCCCCTCAGGGCAGCCTTTCTCCCTAAAAGGTAGCTGAATGCAGCGAACACTGAGGAAGGCTCCCATGTGCTAGGCTCTGGGAGGGTTCAGAGATGTGCCCTGCAGCCCCAGGCCTCCCGGGGCTCCCAGCCTGAGCATGGACTTAGACTCACAAATGCCTCTGGTTCAGGGAAGACATCAGGGGAGATGAGAGAGTAGACCACCCAGCATGTGGAGGCTTCCTCGCAGAGGTGGGCTACCAGGCAAGAAGGAGGCAGGCAGGTGGAGATGCGACCTGAGAAAGGGAGAGCGTGCTCCTGGTGAACGACTGAGCTGGGACAGAGCAAAGAGGCAAGAGCCTCTCACAGAGTCCAGGCTAAGGTAGTAGACAGACAGGAAGTTCTGTTGGGATCTGCTACTCCAGAAAGTCCTACAGTGCCTGGCCAGGGACATGGGTCACAGGGAGTAGCCAGCAGGTGGACAGCTTCAGAGAATGATGGGAAGGAGCAGTCAGCTCCACTCTGGCCCAATGCTCAGGCTCAGGCCAGCCCCTACCCCTGCCCCTGCCCAGGCAGGAGCCCTGAACCTTACTCCTGATGGGTCCCAGCTGCTCCCAGTAGTTTTTGCTCTCATCCTCCAGCCACCTGGGAGCCCACCCCTTAAATCATTACCCAGATCATTAAACTGGAAGTCCGTAATGCTGACACTCCCTTGGAGAGCATTTATCTGCAAAGTCATAAAATCACCCCACAGACAGGAATTAACGATTAGAGATGTTTATCCCTCAGCCCGCTCCATCCTTTGGGAGTCCTCTGTGGAACAGAGGCCAGCTTCTCTCCCCAGAGTGGAGGTGGGTGGTTACCACTGCCAGGTTCTCGCCATCAGAATTGCACCAGGCGTGGAGGTAAAGTCAAGCCTACAGCTCTCCCTGGGGTCCCAGGTGGTTCACCAGGCCACCTTCCAAACAAAGCCATCCAGGTTTGGCTCCTTCCACCTGACCATTCCCACCTCCATGCCTCTTTGTATGAGCTGTGCCCCTCACCAAGATACCATCCTGTCTACCCCTCAAGGCTCAGTCATCTCCAGGCAGCCCTCTTGACCATTCTGGATACAGAGCCACTCCCTCTCAGACCCTCAGGACTCCTGCCTCCTCTGACATTCACCTGGACATGTAGACATCTCCGTGTGCATCCTGTGGCTGCATCTTGATCACTCAGCCAGACTGGATGCTCCCAGAGGGTATGAATTCTCTTGTCTCCCATCCTTGCCCCTTCACACTCTCATACCTCGCACAGGTCTATGCATCCAGTAGGTCCTCGAAAATGAACCATGATACCAGATTGTTGGAGCTGCACGAGGACAGACCTCAATGCCTAGATAACACCCTGCATGCACAGATGTTCATAACACAACTCTGAGGAGTAGGCCCAGGTTCCTTCTCAAAGGCCCAGGCTCTTGACCCAGCCAAGGCTAAGGACCAGCGCAAGCCAACTTGGAAAATGGAGACCTGTACTAGAAATTAGGAGCTTTCTTAGTATCTGAGCATATCTTGGGTGGCAGAGCCAGGACCCAAACCAAAGTCTTCAGGCACCCACGTCTGGCTCCCAGAAAGAGTGGGGACCCACCTGAAGTCACCTGGAGAAGACTGGACAGGACCCTGAGCCCCAGGGTGTAAGCTGGCTCTACCACTAACTGCCTATGTCACCCCAGGTATGTCCCCTACCCCCTGGGTCCCAGGGTGAAGACGATAAGCAGTGTATAAATTGGCCAGTGCACGGGCAAGCTCTGAGTAGAGTAGCCAGGACATAGCATCCATTTAAACTGAAAACCAGAAAGATCTGGGTTGAGAGCGGGCTCTGGAAGCCAAGGGGGCTTCTCCTTCCTCCTAGGACACAGGAGCTAACACATGTGCTGCCCCTTGTCGACCAGCCTGCCCAGCCCCTTGTAGGCTGTGGCTGCCCATGCACTCTTGGGAGGAGGCAAAGACCAGGCCAGCTTGCCAGACCCCTAACACACTGGTTCTCGTACTAACCTTCCCAGGCCCAGTGCTTCTGTAGACTGAGCCAACTCCCAGGGCAGCAGCCAGTTTGGCTCACAAGTGCTCTTATCTGTTCCAAGCAGCCAGCACCCACCCACTCACCACACAGCTTCCCGTTGGACCTGTGAGTCACTGAGGCCCAAGTGTTAGGTCATCTGGTCCAGCCTTTCCCAGGGATTTGCCCCAAGATGCTCCGTGGGGATGAAAAGAGCCCAGTACTGGGCAAAGCTATGCAGCACAGCTGGCCTTGGAGATCAACAGCCCATCACAGGTTATAGGCTCAGACAAGGCTTTCAGGAGAAAACAAGACAAGGCCCTTAAACACCCTATGTGTGTGCGTGTGAGTGTGCATGTGGGTGTCATGAGCATGCGGAGAGATGTGTGAAGACACAGCCTAGGCCATTAGCCTCACTTGCTCTGCGAATTACAGAGATGGTGGCCATTGGCATTTGCTTTATACAGCTCTACACTCCTCGCTGGTTACAGTAAGTATGCACTTCCTTTGAAATTAAATCAATTATTTAAACAAAGACGACTTAGGAAAAGAAAACTGTTTAACTTTGTTTAACCAGCATTTCCCAAACTTACTTAATGATGAATTGTTGTTTTCTACAGAAGCATCCACTGGCACTGGGGGTGTGCACGGAATATACTTGGGAGAAAGATAAGCCTGCCTAGTTTTTACTAGGTAAAACCGTGGTCCCTTACGCCTCTGAGAGCCATAAAAAGGACGGGGCTTGCAGAGTCCAGACACTCTGTCAATATCAGAGCAAGACTGGAGCCTGCAGCTCCCAAAACCTCAGTCCAGAGCCCGCTGCTCCGCACTGTTCCCTCTTTGAGTTGGGGTGAGCTGTGGGCAGGGACATTGAAGAAGGTGCAGCGTGACAGGAGAAACACCTGGTAGAGAGACAGCGATGGGGCCACAGAGGAGTGGGACAGAGCCAGTGCTGGGGAGCGGGGGCACAAGCCCCCCTGGGAAGGAGAACTGAAACTCGGGTGGCAGTGAAAAGCCCCGACATCCTGCAGTCAGGCTCCAAATCTTCCCTCCAGCCCCTTCCAGCTCTGTGACCCTGGCAAGTTGTTTAGTCCTTCTGGGCATGAAATAGGGGCTGACTAGGATGACCTCTAAAGTCCCTCCAGCCCCAAATTTCAGGATTCTGAGCTTCACAATGATCATTGTAGGAATAGTGCTGCGAATTATCACCTCCACTTTACAAATGATATAACTGAGACTCAGAAAGGGTAATTGACTTCTTCAGGGCCAACAGAGAAAAAGTGGAGTCCAAGGCTGTCATCCTACCACTGACCGCGCCACGGGGACTTTTCTACTTCGTGGCCTCAGGAACTGTTGCTTGTATCTGAGCCAGCCCCGGAGTCAGATCACCAGGGTTTCAAGTGCCAGCTCCACCTCATAGTAGCTGTAGGTTTGGACCAATTGATTCACCACTCAGAGCCTCAGTTTTCTCCTCTGCAACTGGGAATATCCCTCACAGGTTACATGGCATAGTCTATCATATCAAATTCACAGGGCCCACCACACTTAGGTCTTTGGAAAATGAGAACTATTATTGTTACTATAACTCTATAAATTATCCCACAGTTGAGAGGAAAAGAAGAGGTAGGGATTGAACTCAGGGAACACTGGCCTGGGAACCTGGAAACCTGGTGCCCCAGACACATCCCAGGAGAGTCTACCATGGATGGAGCCAACTCCCAGAGCAGCAGCCAATCTGCCGCCCACTTAAGGCCCCCATGTGGAGCCTCAGTTTCCTTTCTGTAACAGGAGAGGCTGGACTGGACGACCTCCAGGAGCCCCCAGATCTACCATCTGGATGGAACAAGGTCTCCACGAGACTCTCTTTCCCACCCTGGGCTGGAGACATTTGCCCCCCGCAGCCTGTAATCCTTTTCTGGGAGGTGGGTGTGTGGATGATGCATTAGGGGAGGAGGACAGGGCAGGGACAGGAGTAAAGAGAACATGAATGAAGCACTTCCTGAATGCCGGGCACTGTTCTAGGAGCTTTCCAGAGATTAACTCATTCAGTCCTTAGAACAAGTCTATGAGATCAGAACTAGCTACCCCATTTTACAGACAAGAACACTGATATCCAAAGAGATTAAGTAACAAGCCCAAGGTCACAGGGTTGGTGAAACAGGATTTGAACCCAGACCTCCCAGGTCTTCGTGGCTTCAAAGACCATGCTCTGAGTGGTGCTGACTCTGGGTCCATGCAAGACAGAGACACACAGGAAGGGGGAGAGAGGAAGAGATGGAGCAAGGGGAGCAATGCACAGAGAGAGCAGGTGTAGCATCCCGGGGCATGTTTTCATGGAGGGGAGTGGGAAGCCCACCTGGGTGCCAATCACTGGCCTCCATTTGGGGCCTGCTGAATTTCAGGGTTCATCGTGCCAGGGCAGGAAATGCAGAGCCCTCTCCCTGTGGGGCTGCAGAGGGTCCTGCTGCCCTACGTCACCAGGGAGGAGGCATCTGCTGGCCTGAGAGAAAAACTGGGCCTGAACTGCACTGTCGAGAGGCCATGGGGTGGGGGGATGCTCCACCCACAGCTGCCTCAGTCACTCCAATCCCGCAGCCCCACTACAGCCTCGCACTCCTCAGCTGTTTGCTCCCAGATGCCACATGTGGAATGTTTGTCAGCTCTTGACGCTAATATTATTTAAGGCCCAAAGTCTAATGTAAGGCTTCCTTTTAGCAAGATTGTCTCATTTAATAAAATTCCCCGTCTCTGTTCCCCCAAGGTAATCACGTTGATGATAACACATTCCCCGCGCTGTGATTTGATCTGGGAATAGAATTAGCACACAGCCTTGCTTCGTTGTCAAATTTGTGTTCTTATTTTTTCCCCTAGAATACATAACCAGGAAGCCAACCAGGTGAAAGGCAGTCCTCTGCTCCCCTGGGGCCTTCAGTCCCTGGCGTCCCTACTGAGTCACTCCTTGTCCTCAGGAGTCACTCGTTCACTCATTCATTCATTCACTCTTTCATTGATTGGATCAGCAAACATTTCCCCAATGTCAGTACCCCAGGCTGTATCCAGGCTCTGACCTGGGGAGTTGGGGTGGACTAGGATGGAAGAGTTCTGTCCTCAAGGAACGGACAACTTAGTGGAATGGCCCCGCACACTTCATCTTCCTGTGAGTGCTCCTCACCCTGAGGTGGCACCAGCATGGCAGCAGGGAGAAAATCTGCACACTTACTCACACAGAGGTGATGCTGAGAAAGCAGACCTAGGCTCAGGAGAGTCCCTGCCTCCCTGTGGCCTGAGGCAAGTCCCCAGATCCTTTGAGTCTGTTCACTCACGGGTGGGGAGGACACAACAGAGCATGTGGCTGAGAGTCAGACAGAGGCCGGTTCAAACGCCAGCTCTGCCTCCTCCTAATCGTGTGACCCAAAGAAACCACTTGACCTTGCGGCATGGTGCCATTGGCTGAAACACCACCTGCCTCACAGAGATTTTGCGGGCAGAGCCAGGAGGAGAGGCACGGACATTAGAGAGGAGCTCACCCCAGCAGCCCCTGCACCTGCACAGCCTGAGAGTGCAGGCCTCCTGATACTTTGTGCGTTTAAGAAGCAGGAGGATTAAATGAGACGACGCAGGCCAAGTGCCTGGCTCATGGTAAATGTGCAGTGAGCCTGTTGCTGTCGTCATCATTGTTGATATTACTCACCAAATGAGAAACGAAAGCTGTTGAAAAACCTAAGGGGCCTAGACTGGTGGGTGTGCGAACTGATGCTGCGCGGGGGATTCTTGTCTCACATGCTATGTGACCAGGAGTAAGTCCCTTCACCTCTCTGGCCTAGGTGTCCAGCTGTGAAGCAATATTGTTCCTAAACCTGACGACTCAGTGTGTGTGAGCAGGTGGGAGAGCACATCACTTACTCCTCTGTGCTGTCTGTCACTGAGCTAGCTGACCCGGGAGGAGAGGGGCCTGGTGGGCCCCAGGGAGTCTCACAGCCTGGGGGTGCCACAAACAAGGTCACACCAGACCAGGAGCTGAGCCCACAGGTAAAAGGGGGGCGCTCGAGGGCTCCAGGGGAACCGGACTCAGGTCTCGGCTGGCCCTGCTGCGCAGATGAGCTCCCAACTGCACATCACTAGAGATGCCCTGGAAAAGGGCGTAGGACATGGAGCCAGGAGTCTTGGGTTCAAATCCTGCCTTCTCCAGGCACTCGCTGTGCGACTTTAGGCACTCTGAGCCTCAGGTTCCTTCCATGCCGTACGGCATGTCAGTGACAGTCCTGGAAGGAAATGGTCATTCAAGAGGGTGACTAAAGAGAGTTTAATGAAGGGACCTATAAAAGGCATAGGAGCTGCTACCATCCCTCGGGCTAAAAATGGCGGGGGAAGGAATGATTCCAGAAACCCCCACAAGGTGAGAGCTGCCATGGAGATGGCAGACCAACAGGAGCTGTGGCGCTTGGCAGAGGAACAGTTATTACTGCCCCACAGTCCAGCGAGGAGAGAGCCAGCGGATGTTTAGTGATTGAACCAGTGAGCCAGTAAGTGAATGAGTGGATCTGATCTCCTGCTGATTCATCTTGTGGCAGATCACATTTTCCAAAAGGTGTTTCAGTATCTCTCTTCAGTATCTCACTCGTCTTACAATGGACTTTAACACTCCTTGAATCTGAGCACAGTTGTGATTACAGAAGTGACACTATGTGATGTCTGTTAGGTCACAAAAAGCAATGCAGCTTCCACCTGCTCTCTTTAGGATGCTCACTCCTTGAAGCCAGCCACCATGCTATGAGGAAGCCCAAGCAGCCACACGGAGAGGTCACATACAAGTGTTCCAGTGGACCACCATGCCTGAGGCTCCAACCCATGGTCAGCATCAGTTGTCACAAACGTGAGTGAGTGAGACTTTTGATGATTCCATCCCCTGGTGTTCGAGGCTTCCAGCCTGAGTTCCCAAACACTAAGGGGCAGAGACAAGCTGTCCCTGCTGTGCACTTTCCAAATTCCTGACCCACAGAATCAATGAGCATAACATGTCGGGTGTTTTAGGCCACAATGTTTGGGGCAGTTAGTTATACAAACTGTTTGCTTCAGTCCATAGGGGTCCCCCTCTCAGAGCACAGGGCAGGGTGGGGAAGGGTAGAGAATGAATGTGAAGAGAAAACACAGAAAATTCAGCATACGATGGAACATTTAGGGTTTCAGGACCCAGGACCTGATGGGTGCTCCACGCAGCCTGGCAGAATCTGAAAACCCATTCTCACATGGAAGGCTGGTCTCGCCCACCTGCACTATCGCCCAGCTGCGTAAGCCTATGATTACTCCCGCCGGTCTTCCCCACGCCCCACCCTGGCCCAGCGCTGCCCACGCTGCCAGAGAGCCAGCACTCCCGTCTTCCCTGGTCACTCCCTGACTTATGACCTGTGCTGCCCCCCATCACCAGGGAACCCCAACACAAACTCCATGGCCAGTGGACACTCTGCACACTCTGGCCTGGCAGGGGAGAGAACAGGGGCTGGTGGGCACCTGGAGGGCACCTGGAGGGACCGATCTTCTCACCCTGCTCCACACACACCAGGCACATGCACACCGCTTGTTGTCCCCTCACCTGGAATTCCCTCCACACTATGCTACCTTTATCACAGAGCCTTCAAAGAATTAACCCACTGCTATGGACTGCATGTTTGTGGCCCCCTAAAATTCACATGTTGACACTCTAATCCTCAATGTGATGGTGTTTGGAGGTGGGGTCTGTGGAAGGTAATTAGGTTATGAGGATGGAGCCCATGAAAGGGACTAGTGGTCTTATAAGAAGACACAAGAGAGATGATAACTCTCTCCACCATGTTGAGGACACAGCAAGAAGGTAGCCGTCTGCAAACTAGGAAGAGGGCCCTCACCACACACTGACTCAGCAACACCCTGATCTTGGACTTCCAGCCTCTAGAACTGTGAGAAATAAATGTTGATTGTGTAAGCCACACAGTCTGTGATATTTGTTACAGCCGCTTGGGCTGACTAAGATGCCCACCACCACTACCACCCTCCCCCTTCCAGGAACCCCATCTAAAGACACACATGGTCATAATTTTCCTGAAATTATGCATCAGGAGACTTTGAGGGCAGTATCTGAGTAAGAGACTTACTGTATACAAGATTTGTCTCCCCAGAAACCTAGAAGGGTCTTCTCTAAATCCACGTTGCCTCCCATCGGCTGCCTGGGCAGGGCTGCTGTGTGTGCTAAGTCATCCCCAACACCTCCAAGCCTCTCTCCTCCCCTGTGCATCCAAGAGCCTCTTATGTATGCCGCCCAGCCCGAAGCTACCACTCTTATAATGAATATCTTCCTGCACCACGACTCCCACTGGAGCAGGGTCCATGGCTTCCTACCATTCCGAATAAAACAATAACCACACGTAGTATTGCAGTCACTGTTAATAAAAACATTGCATTTCCTCATTTGATCCCCACAACAAGGCTATGATGAAGGTGCTAGCATTATCATTTCACACACGGGACAAGCTCAGAGAGAAGAGGAGACTTGCTCAAGGTCTCCAAGGCAGTGCAGACCAGAGCCGGGACTCAGAGCCAGGTCTGGCTGACTCTGAGGCCAGCGCTCTCCCCTGCAGTGATGGTTCCTCAGCTCTTCAGCTCCAGCAGTGAGCACGGGGCTGAGCACAGCCCAGGCACTTGATAAATATCTGTGGGACTGAATAAAACCGTAACAAATTCTCACTGCATGAATAGAGCTCTGATACGGAATAGAAACCAACCGCCCCTGTGGTTTCCAATCCAAACACCACCATCCGCCCTGTGCGTTCTGACGCACTGATGTCTTTTGTTTTTTGGAGGAGTTTTGTTTCCTCCAGCAATGAGAATCGGCGGCCAGGAGGTGCACGGAGACCCCTGGGGAATCGTTTCGGCACAGTGTTTCAGATGTGAGGTGGGGAAACATTCTAGAACAAATAGGTTCTGGTTATCACAACAGCACTGAAAGGGAGATGGACAAGGACTCAGGGTCCCATTTAACAGACGACAAAGCTCAGGCACCCAAAGTCACAGGCCATGTTTGAGGTCACTCAGGAAGAGAGGGCCCACACCAGCTGTCTGGATGCCCAGGCAGGAGGCTTGCCATTCCCCGGCTCCCACCACTTCCAAACCAGCTCTGAACACCACGCCTCACAGGAAGGACAGAGGGTGCAGCTCTAGGGAAAACATGTGGTAGCCTTACTAGATCAGAGGACCAGGCTCTGAATTCTGATAGAGAGCAAAAAGAAGCTTCCCTGAGGCAGAGGCCTCATCATCCCTGCCTCTTCCTCCCGCCTCCCTTCCCCCATTTCTGCCTGCAGCAGGCAGATCCTCAGAGCATGCGGATGAGATCTCCTAACACTGTGCAACCTGGCAGAGGGAAGGGAGGGAACTGGGCAGGCCATACATCCTCTTGGCAATTGATGACTCTAGCTGGACATAGGGTTCCCAGAGGACTGTGGCCCTCAGGGGGTCCTCCTTGCCAGAGTGAGTGACTGGAGACCCCCTCACCCCAGTCTGTATCAGAGAGGCAGGCCCCTACCTCTGGAATGGAAGGAAGTGTGGTAGAGTGGACCCAGCTGCAGGCTTGAAGGCAAAAGCTCTCTCAACCTTTGACTTCCTCTGTGGCTTTGAGTAAATTGACTCTTTCTGAACCTCAGTTTCCCCATTTATCAAATGGGGCTCATACTACCTACCATCACCACTTCTTGGGGTAAATGTCCATCTCCAGAGATAAAATGATGACACAACATTACACCTGCTTTATTATTAGTTCCTCAGTGCCTACTCCTGACTCAAGCTGCCCAGGGCCTGTCCTCAGAGCCTGGAGCTCAGCTACCCCGGCTTGGGCTGAGCTATGTGGATGGCCAAGTGTGGTTGCCCATGGCAACTAGAATCAGACTGCATCCAAGGGACAAGGTTGTCTTAGCTGAGCCAGTTTCTCAGGAGCAGTATTAAGCATCAGCACAGAAAGGAGTGAGGCAGGGGGTCAAGAACCACAGAGATGAACTGGTCAGGAAGCCAGCAGCAAGGTGGTGAGGCCAACAGCTCAGGAAGAAGGCTCTGAAGACCTATCTTGTCAGGGAATGGCCACCCAGTACAAGGCCTGGCAGACCACAGCCCACAGCACATGGACCAGGGTGCTGGGGGTCTGTGTGGCCAGAGACTGGAGGAAGACAGGCCTGTGCGGCTAAGAGCAGACCTAGCACCAGCACCCTTTAGCCCCCTTTAGCCTCTTGGAGGAGAGGAGGAGAAGGAGCCCGTATCTGAGCACTTGGGCATGGGCCACATCTCCCAGAGCTGCATTTCCTCAACTGTTCAATGGTGATAATACTGACCGGCCCCACAGGGTTACTGGGGGGGGGGGGGGGGGGGCGCTAGAGAGTGCCTTGTAAACTATAAAGTCATGTGCACATGGAGATGACATAAGGGGCCAGAAAGAGGGTGACCTCAGGGATAATAATAATACGCCACACTGATCAGAGCAATGACTGTGTTTGAGGCACTTCTCTGATCATGACCCTCTGATGTAGGCATTTATCATCCCCATCTTATAGACTAAAGAAACTGAGTTAAGTAACTTGCCCAAGAGCTGAGCTAAAAAGAGGTGGAGCAGAGATCGGGACTCAATCATACACGAGAGGCCCTGAAGCAGACTCAGATTTGGGGGGCTCATCTCTGAGAAGGGAGTAGGCAGAAGAAGCTGAGCAGACAGAACCACCAGGGGACGCAGAGCCCCACAACCTGGTCTCTGCCCCTTGGAGCAATGTTTTGCACTGAAAGTGTGAGCCCAGGGAGCCACTCACGGCCCATGGGGGCAAGATGGTGTGAGTGGGACCCCTGAGATGACCATACGGTGCATCCCAGCTAGCATAACTGTCCTGATGATCTATTGCTGGGTAACAAATCACCCAGAAACTTAGTGGCACAAAATCATTTTCCTCTGCTCCCTGTGTGTCAGGGGCCAGACAGAGCAGGGCAGGGACGCTTCATCTCTGCCCCATGGCGTCGGGGCCTCACCTGGGAAAACTCAAACAACCATGCAGATTAGACAGCTGCCCTCAGCTGGGACTGTTGACCACAGTGTCAATCCACGGCCTCTCCATGTGGCTTGGGCTTCCTCACAACATGGCGGCCTCAGGCTAGGGATTCTTCTTACTTCTTACATGGTGGCTCAGGGCTCTAGGAGCTAGTGTTCCAGCCAAGAAAAATGGAAGTTGCATGGTCTTTACTGACTTAGCATCACTTCTGCCATTCTCTGTGGGATGAAACAGTCATCAGTCTGCCCAGATTAAAGGGGAGGGGACGTGGACCCTATTTCTCAATAGAGAGAGTGTTAAAGAATTTGTGGCCATGTTTTTAAGCCACCACAATTGCCAGGAGTGGCAGCAGGCTGGAGGGGAGCACAGCAGGGACCCATCCCTCCAAAGCAGATTCACAGAGGCTGAAGGAAGTCTTCGTGGTCGGGCCAGACCCGGGACCCAGCCAGGCCCACCTAGGCCTTCTCTAGCTGTGCTATTGGCCTCTTGAACCCCACCTTTAACTCAGACACCGTCCCCTAGAATGATCAAGAGGTTAGAGTAGGTAATTACAAAGGCAGGGCCTCAAATCTCACCTCTGCCACAGTAGGATGACCTTGAGTGAGTCATGTGACATCTCAGAGCCTCAGGCTCTTCATCTTCATAATGGTGGATGCTTCCTCCCTGCCAGAGCTCTGGGGAGGAGCAGAAGAGAGAACACGCATCAAACCCAGACACCCAGTAGGCTCCCAGTGAATGCTGGTTTCCTTCCAGGGGGAATGCGGTGGGGCATGGATGCCACATGCGGGGAGGGGATCTGAGGACCTGACTCACTGGGTTCTCTCCCAGGGACTTAACCAGAGCAGCATGTCTGCACTTGAAGCTGTGGCAGGCACTCTCAGGCCTGTGGCTCCTAGCTCTAATTACAGCTTTCTGGACATGTTTCCTGTTTGAGAGCTGGCAGGGTCCCTCAGAGAAGCACAGATAGTAAGCAGCTGGCTGCAAAGCATCCATCCACTGGAGCACTGACCCCGAAGCAGGTCCAAGCAGGCCCACCTAGGAAGGCAGAGGGCCCTCAAAGTCTCAGTCCTGCTCTACCAACACACACACACACAGGACCATCACCATGGCCACAGGATTTCCCAGCTCCGCTTGCACAGCTCCAATGACAGGGAGCTCACCACCTCACAGGCAGCCTGCTAGCCTCCGGACAGCACAGGTGGTTACAAACACGTCCCAAATCAGCCGGCCATTCAGCTTCTAGACATGGATCCCCAGGTCCACCAAGAACAAGGGAACACGGAACAGAAGAAAGGGCCTGGCCTTCAGGGGCAGTAGGAACTGGGTTCAAATTCTTATACTCCTATTTTCAGGTTCTGCAGTCTTGCTGAATCCCCCCACCCCTTTGAGCCTCCGGCTCCTTGTCTATAAAATGAGAATAGTACTACCCAGCATGAAGGAGGGTGAGGAAGAGGAGGCCACAGCACGTGTGAGAACACCTGACACACCACGGATGCCAGGTAAATGTTGCTTCCACTCCTTCCCTCTTGGACTCTTTACATTAGGGTGACTTCTTTAAGCTTAGAGACTGGAGGCACCCTCAGATTAAAGCAAGTGACTGCCCTGCAGGACCCAGGAACACCTGGGGAATCCAGGAGACAGAGGGCTGTCTCATCAGCAACGCAGCAGAGCCTCAGGGCAAGCCGTAGGGCGGGGCGGGGCAAGCTTTCCATTTCTACTTCTAGATGCAAGTGAACTTCCACCAGGTGAAAAAGGGGTGGATGGATAGATGGACAACTGGTCAGTTTAAACAAGTTGCTAAGTCTAGCCAGGAAACACGCACCTTCTTTTAATTCCAGCCCTCCTAGATGTCATATTTTGTTGAGAAATTGTGTAAAGCAGTAATACTTAAACTTCTATAAGCATCAGAAGAGGGCTTGTGAAATACAGATTCCTGGGTCCCACCTCCCATGGTTTGGATGCTGTAGGGACGGCAGGGGTGGGGGAGGCCACAGTCTGCATATCTAATCAGCTCCCAGTAGGTGCTGCTGCCACTGCTCCACAGGCCACACTTGGAGAAGCTCTGGAGTAAAGCAGAACAGCTGACTTACAGCACTCTTTGGAACACAAGCCCATAGCCAAGACTAGGTCATCTGGCCTGGGGAACTTCAGCAGGAGGGAGAAGGAAGGTGCCCCTCCCAGCCCTGGGATGCAAAGGGTGATAGGACACATACACACACACACACACCGCCGCCCAACCTCTTTGAGTCTCCAGCTCCTCATCCCCCTCTCATACTTGGAACAGCCAGCCCAGGCTCTCTTAGAAGCTGTGATGGCTTCATTGCAGACAGGGCTTAGGTCTGGAAGAGAACACCTCCCTGCAGGGCGTTCAGGCTACACAGAAATCCCAATAAATAGGTACGGGGGCCAGACAAGCTAGTCCCTCACAAGAGGCATTCCAGCAGGAGGGAGGAGCCCTGGAAAGAAGGGAATCTCGGCTCTTTGTTTCCAAGACATGCACACACATACATGCATGCACAAACATGCACTTGTGCACACGCAACAGTGGAAGGCCAGCCCCCTCCCCCAGATACCCTTCCTCACAGTGGGTCCTGCACCTCATGGTAGAAAAACGAACCCATCCAGGATTCAGCTCAGGCACTGACTTGCTGCGTGGCCTTAAATAAGTCCCCTCACCTCTCTGGGTCTCAGTTTCCCCTCCTGAGTTGGTCAGACTAGACCTTGCCCAGGGAAGGAACTGGCATTACCTGAGCCACTGATGTGTTCGTTTATTAATTCTTTCATTCAGCAGATATTTACCAAGCAATTCCTGTGAACCCAGGTCTGATCTACAGCACAGGACAATGAAACAAAGCTCGTGCCCTGTGGAGCTGGACCAATCCTTTGTACAGATGCTTTATCCCTTTATCTCGTTTCTCCTTCACCTTCTCAGGTCACCTCCAGACAACCACGTGAGCTGGACATCCTCCTTTCTGCTTTACAGATGAGGAAACTGAGGTACAGAGTAGGTGGCAGGACTGGAGTTCAGACAGTCAGTGGGTCCATAGACCATCTCACAGCCCTGAGACTGCCCCTGACCAAGCCCCACGTCCTCCAGCAATCTGCTGGGGTGGGGGTCGTTCCTTCCAGAGTGCTCCTGCCACTGCCGTCTGAGATCCACTGCCCCGCGAGGAAGTCGGAAGATCAGTGGCCATGGGGGAGACTCTTTCCATCCTCCCCAGATTGGGGGATCACAGGCTGAGTCAGGGCTTCTCCCACTACCCTCCTCCCAGAAGGGCAATTCCAGGCCACGCTCCTCAGACCCTCCCACTGCAGTGGGTGCCCTGAATCACCAGGTATTCTAGGAGTGGTGGCAGGTCCTTCTCAGCACCGATCCCCGCCCACCCTACTCATCACTTACCCTGAGTGCCCACACATGAGCCAGGAGGCAGAGCAAGCCCACACCGCAGGCACTAAGTAACATGGCACCAAAAATGAGACGAGTTCTGCTTCTGTCTGCTTACCCTCAGTTTTGCAATCCAGAAACTAGAAGGAGGCTATTTTAACTTCAACATACAAGGAAGCTTAGTGTCACGATGGAAAATAAACTTTATTCTGAATTACACAGGGTGGGAGCAAGCGCCTGATCTTCTCAGTGCTCAGGGCCCTAAAGGTCTCAGCCAGCCTTGGCCCCATGCCTCACCTCCCCACTCTGAAGGTGTGCCCAATCATTTCCCATGGCTTGGAAAGTTCTCTCTTCCCCTCTGCCTCTCCCAATCCACCCATTTGTTGTGGCTTCATTCACCTCGTGCATTCCCCAGGAAGCTGCTCTCCCCTTCCCGCCCAGCCAGCCTGCAGCTCCAAGGACTGCTGCATTCTCGGACCCGGGGTCCTGCCTTCAGCTATTTGCTGAGCTCCCATGGCATTTGTCAGGTTGCAGAACAGCGGGGAGTCCCTGCAGGAACCACATCAGCGACCACCTAAGACAACGATTCTTTCAGAGGCTCTGCAAGGTTAGAAGGCCTTATTCGCCTTATATCTGCTCTTTCTTCTGCAAGCACACAGCGGGATTTTCCAGAGGCCACAGGGGATCGAATGCGGAAACAGACATGAAAACCCAACTGTCTTCTCTTAAGTGAACCATCAAAGAGACTTGCAAGAAACATAAAGTGATGCCACTCAAGTTGTTTTCATCTTAGAGAACAGTTATTTTTCAGGAAAAATATATTAGGTTGATTTGCAATGACTTATTCTTGCTCTTCAAGAATAAATATTTTATGATTTCTCAGTTCTAATTTCTAATATGGTAAATATCAATAGATATGCCACATAAACAAAAGCTTTTTTGGGTCCTCAATAATCTTCAAGAGTGTAACAAGATCCTAAGGTCAAGTCTGAGAACTGCTGGGTGAAGAGAAAGTGGCCTGTACACTGCAGCTGCCTTCCTGGGGTAGGCCTGACCAAGAGGCAGCCAATCCAGAGGGAGACAGGGCAGGGGACCCGGTAGGGGATGGAGACATGACCTGGCTGTGGACCTTGAACTAGGAAATAAGTGAAGTGGGCAGGCAGCTGAGAGAGAGGACCTGAAAGGAGACCTGGACAGAAGGGAGAGTTGGAGCAGTCAGGCAGCCGCATCCATGAGGAGCAGGGGCTGAGGTCCAGAACACAAACATGGAGAGGAAGAAGAGAATGCATGAGCTGGCACGGGACACAAAGAAGAAGGGCGCCGGGACGAGGAGGTCCACTGGGGACGACGCCGGCACTGCAGCCGCAGGGAGTTTTCGCTGCTGCCCCGGGCGGGGGCTCCCTAGCTCCTGCCCTTCCATACCTCGGCCCAGCCCTGCCTGCAGCCCAGGGTGGTGGCTCACCGCAGGTCCCCATGATGTTTCTCTTTTTACTCAGCCTTCCCCTACTTGAGGTCAGCTGAGTACCTCTGTTCCTTGTCATCCTCAGAGCCCAACTAAAATAGCCTGGAGCTCTGTCCCGGCTCTGGGACCCTGGGCAAGAATAGAGCATCCAGCCCCACATTGTCAACATGGAGACGATGAGTCCAGCTCACAGAACAGGGGAAGGCTCACAAGGGCTGATGTCATAACATATGTAGAGGGCCTGGCACGTGCTAGGCCCTCAACAGGTGCAGCTAATATTAGTATGCTTGTTCCTGCCTCGATGGCTGCTGTTATTATTAGTGGTGGTATTAATATCCCAGCAGGAAATGATCTTCAAGGTCACAGAGCTCCCAATGTTACTGAGGGACAAACAGGAAGGCCAGGAGCAGTCAGAAGCAGAGCTGGAGTCAGAACCCACTCTCCTGTCCCACCCAATGTGTCCCAGTGAGACTGTAAGCTCCCTAGGAGCTGGGAACATGTCAGCAACATTCACATTCACAACAGCACCCATTCTTTCTCTCAGCAGGTATTTTTTTGGATGTATCTTATGGGCCAGGCACCAGGCTGGCACCTGCTGTCTGTCCACAACAGGGCTTGGTCCCAAACTGGCTCAATCAATGTTTGTAGATCAATCCTTGGCCTCTCCCCTCTGTCTGGCCACTGGGAATCTAGGCCAGGGGTGGGGTTTTGGAAGGGTTCCATCAGCCATCCTCCTGACCACCAATAACAAAAACACAACTGTTACTCCAAGCAGCAATCATACCTGCCACCCGATCTTGGTCCCTCTGGGGTGAGCAAGGCCTGGATCCTCATCCCCTTGGCAGGGGAGGAAACAAGGCCCAGAGAGGTTTACTGCCTATCTCAGAACACACAGCCAGGGCTTAGAACACAGGTCTCTCAATGCAGGTTCCAGATTCCAGAGTGTGGCCAGGGATGGCAACGGAGGACTCAGGCAAGTGGACATGGGTCAGGACATGCCTGAAAGTGGAGAGCAGAAAGCAGGGTCTTGAGGGTCTTTGTGGGCAGAGGGGTGGGTCCAGGAAGCAGGGGGGAGGGTCTGTTAGTACAGGCATCCAAAAACCAAGCCCCTGGAACAGCTACTTCTCCTATCCCCCACTCAACAGAGCAGCTCCGACTTCAACTACTTCACGCTCATATAGCAGGACATCCCTGCTGGACAAAGCCGACTGTCCTGACAAGGACGGAAGATGGAGCTGGGGAGGGTGCAGCCCCGGAAGGTGGGGTCAGGGGCGCTGGGTGGAGGCTGGTTTTGCTGTGGGGCCCAGTGCACCCTCTCTTCCCACCCTGAAGTTCTCAGGCCCAGATGGAGTCATGGTGTGTCTTCCTGCTAGATGCAAGGCTCCTGAAGGCAGGCCCAGGTCAGCTTGCTTGCGGCCACATCCAGGGACTGGCTGAGAACAAATGCTCAGGAGCCCAGCTGAGCGGATGCCTGAGAGGCTGACCACAAGAGCCAGGGACACTGGGGAAACAGAGCTAGCGTCCAGAAGAGTCACCGTTTCTGTGCAATGACAAGCTTCACCCTTATTTCCTAACTTGTTTGGGTGTTTTGGCCCAAAGGAAAAGGTGGTGGCAGAGAAAGGAGGACCTGGAGTAGGGGACGACCCCACAGCCGAGGTGTCAGCAAGACCCAGGCAGGGAGTAGGGGCCCCACCTACAGCAGCTGCTCTGAGGCAGGGCTCCCAGGCTCAGGGACCTCGGACACCCCCCATGGGGCTGAAGCCAAGAGGCTGATCTTTAGCCCCTACTTGAGTCAGAAGCTGATCAGGGCAGCCCAGATCAGCACCAGCTGGGCAGATTGTGGGATGTGGGGACAGACCCTCCTCACCAGGCTATATGAAGGAGTGAGGCTGCTGTGGCCAGGCCTGATGTGCACACAGGGAAGCAGCACTGCCCAGGGACAGCTCCTCTTGCACGAATCCCTCAACAGATTAGGAAAGGAAGAAAGGACGCTTTGCTCAAAGAGGCTCTGGGGTCGGGGCTGGGGCAGGAGGGAGTGGGGCATGGCACAGATCTGCCTTGGTCGACACCCAGGAGGCGTGAGTCCTGGTTCAGAGCTGCCTCAGCTCACTGGGTATCCTTGGCCAACTTGGTGACCCACGGCCTCTGAAGTCCCTAAGGGGTCTCTGCCATCAGGTGAGGACCACAACTACATCTGCAGGCGCACACACACACATGCACACATGCACACACACACACACACGCCCAGCCTGGGTTCTGTAAAGCACACCTGGCTGCAGGGGAAGGGAGGCATGGCAGCCCAGGCAGCAGGCCCGCAACAGGGCCCTTAACAAAGGCAGTGGAAGGGGAATGTTGGCTGTGCGGAGGAGTCGGGGAGGGCAGCTTGGGCTGGGGGGGATGTGGCTCAGAGCCTAACGGGCCACCAGCAGCTGCAGCATCTGCTTTTTCTCACCTCTAAAGGGAATCGATTTGTCTCTGACTGATTTCCCTGACGTCTAGTTTTCTTCTCTGCCCGGCTGTCAGCCCAGCCACTGCGCACAGGGAAGCGCTCTGCACAAGGAAGCAGGGGAGGCGCCCTGGCCGCCTGCCTGCCGCCACCCACCCCCCTGCCCAGACTGCCTCTCCCACCTCCTCCACCAGCACACTCACATCACATGCCCAGCAAAGAAACCCACAGCCGCACCACAGCTATCCTCCCAGACACCCACACTCCACAGACACACCCACACCAGACTGACAGACACCACACACACACACTCACTCAGACACCTACACTGACACCCCACAAACAACACACACACACACACTCCCACCCAGACACAGTACACACATACCTCCACACACATTCCCCAACACCACCGAAGCACTATCACAACCCACACATACCCACACACATTCACAAGGTCATGATCAACTATCGCACATGCATACACACTACATTGCAACTCACAGGCACAAAAATGAAGTTCTACACACACACAGCACACTCACCCACACAGTCTCACTCTCCCAGACAGCACAGACATGCCCACACACCACATATTCACACTGCCACACAGGCTATATTCCTACTCACACGGACATACACACCCCCACACAAACTCACCCTCCCTGGCATCCACCAACACTCTGACACCCACACGGACATCCCCACAGACACATTCTCTCACACCCACAGGCACACACACCTGCATGCTCCCACACCACACACGCACCCATAGTCCTGTCTCCCACCTTGGCCCGCCAAGCTGCTAGGGACCACAGTTCCTCAGAGCTCCCTGGGACCCCTGAGTGCAACGATGGTGCCCTCCTGCAGCCAACAATTATGCTCAACAGGGGAACCCGGTGGGGAAAAAGTCTTGGATGGAGACTTGCCCCCAAGTCTTGGGCGTGGATGGAGGAGGCGGTCAAGAGGCGGCTGAGGGCACAGCCATGTTCTTTGGCCTAGACAGGCAGATGCAGAACAGCCTGAGGGAGAAGCTGGACCTGGCAGGGTTCCAGTGATATGGGGTAGGGGATCTGGGGTGTGGGCTGTCAAACCCTCAAGGTTACCAGGATCAGGACAGATTTTCCTCGTCACAAGCACATCAGCAGGGCTTACCAGGATTCCAAAGGACTCTGACTCGTGAACAACAATGATGGCAAGAAAATGAACAATAATAATGTCAATTGACCCTCTCTGTTCTCACCAAACATTTTTATTTCCATGATAGCATTCGATTGGATCCTGGAGACCCCCACTGGGGTTGGCATTATTCCCATCTCACAGATGAGGAAACTGAGGTCTGGATTGGGAAACAGACTCATTCAGGGTCCCACGTGGGTAGTGAATTTAGAACCTCTGACTTGAATCCAGGTCTCTTATTCCACCGCGAACAATTCAGACCAAACCAACCAGCTCCAGATAACGATCCATCTGGCCCCTTAATAAAGCCGGTCCATGCTGGCACCTCTCTGCCTTAGGGAACACAGAGGAAGCCTTCAGCACGGGCGCTGGCAAGCAGTGTATGGAGGATGTGTGTATGGGCAGGTGTACGTGCTGGAGATATGCAGAAGTATTGTGACTGTCAAGGCGTGGGACGAGTGTGTGGAGGTGGGCAGGGCGTGTGGGAGCAGGCTCCAGGGCAGATGTTGGGCGTGGGAAGCTCATGCTGCAGGGAAGATGCACATAGGAGGGGCTGCGCGAGGGTGTGGGGCTGTGTGTATGCATGACAGAGGCGACGGGTATGCCCAAAGACCTACACATCAGTGTGTGTGAGAGTGTGGGCGTGCACGCCCATCACAGTGTGTGCCCACCAGGATAGGGGGCGGGCTTTGCTCACGCACCTGCCTGTTTCCTGGTCCCCTGCCCCTCCCCTGGGGCTTTATCTGGGCAGGCAGCCCTGCTCCCAGCACAGGCAGCAGACAATTGATTAATAGAATTGGTTGTTGGCTCTTCAAGTTCTGGCCAGAGCTAAGAGGAGACACAAATACCAGCAGTGAGTGAGTGCTGAGGATTCAAGGACCACAGATGCCTCCATCCTGAGACTTTGCCCTCCTCCCTCTGCTGGTGGTGGTCTGCACACCCACCACAGTGGCACATGAAAGTCAAAGCTGCCCAGTAAGCACCTGGAGGGCAGGGGCAGAGGCAGGAGCCTGCCTCCCATGGGGTCTGGCAGAAGAACAGTGCTGAGCAATGCCTGCTAAGTGAATTAATTCCCAGCTGAGCATCCACTCATGCATCAATTCCTTCACACATCCATTCATTCCAACATCTGACCTAGCACCTACTAAGTACCCAGCTGGGGTGGCTCCTGGAGCCGGGCAGGCCAATCGGACATAGGCCCTGCCTCAGGAACGTCACAGTCTGTGTGGCCTCTGAGGGCCCACTCCAGGACAGCAAGACAGACCAGGGGACAAAAACATAAACTCCAAAGGTCCCATCACACATGGTGAAGCTACAGAGTTCAGACCTGCTGTTATTTGGGGCCAGGGGTTCCCGGCAGATGTCACGAGGGAAGGGGTATTTGAGAATGAATGAACATGGCCTGCCCAGGGACAGCACTGCAAGGAATGCCACCATCTACTGCTCATCACTCTACTTGTCCAAAGCCCTGTGAGGTAAGTACTATTATTATGCAAGCTGAGGACCTTATCCATAGGTTTTGAGAGAAAAGAGAGAGACAGACAGAAGACCCACACTTTGCCCTTAAGCGTGCAAGAGAAAGAAGCCAGAAACACTCAGCCTCTTGCAGGGCTCCTTCCAGGAGCCTCCACAAAACTCTCCCGGGACCAGATCCCCAGGAAGGCTAGGGCTTCTGGGGATGAAGGCAAGAAAACCAAGCTGGTGGGGAGGACGGGATGCCTGCCGGAGGAGGGCAAACTCACAGGGCCTTGCAGGTGGGGCCTGGGCACAGGTCTGGAGCCTCCAGAGACCAGGGACCACTGGGCTCCACAGTCCACCCTTCACAGAGCAGCGATGGCCATTTGCCTGCTGGGTGAGGGTGTTGCCTCCCCCCTGCCAGGCAGCCGCCCTCTGGCCTGGCCCAAGTCCCCTGTAGCCTCCCTCAAGGGGGCCCACTCCAGAGACGTCATTTGGAGAACTCTCAAAGGGCAGGGCCAAAGGAATCTCATTTTACCCATGGAGACACTGACCCAGCGAGAGCAGGCAGCAGACTGGTTCATGGTCGCACAGCGGGACTGGGCTTTAAGTTCAAGTCTCCTAATGGTCAGCCTGACCTCAAACTGAACGCAGGGGCAGCGGCCATCTGACATGGGAGGTGATAGAGTTTTCCATCCTCCTTTTTCTTCTGCCACTTCTCCTGATCCATTTTTCTCTCCTTCGGTCCTGCCCCCAAACCCGCCCCTCCCTTCTCCTTTTTCCTCTTCCATATACCTCATCCTGCTTAGGTAAAGCAATAAAATGTCTCCGGTTCCAGATTAGAAAATCTCTCTGTGCAAGGCAGACCTCAGAGGCCTTACTCCCCATTTGTGGTAGGCAGAACAATAGCCCCCCTCAAAGATGTCTACATGATCCTAGCTCATGATCCTAGTTCCCAGGACCTAAGAATATGTTAGGTTACGTGGAAAGGGGAATTAAGGTTGCTAACAAGCTGACACTGAGATGAGGAGATGTTTCTGGACTAGCCAGGTGGCCCTGGTGTGATCACAAGGGTACACAAAGCAGGCAAAAGAGACAACCAGAGAGATGGCAACATGAGAGGAACACAGCCTGACATCGCTGGCTTTGAAGATGGAGGAAGGGACCATGAGTCCAGGAAAGCAGGTAGCCTCTTGAAGCCAGAAAAGGCAAAGAACTGGATTGTCCCCCAGAGTCTCTAAAGAATACAGACCTTCCAACACCTTGATTTTAGCCCAGTAAGACTCATTTTGGAGTTCTGACCTCCTCAACTGTAAGATAATACATTTGTATTATTGTAAGCCACGACTTTTTTGTGGCCAGTTCTTACAGCAGCCATAGGAAACTAATCCACTATTCCAAGGTTCCATGTCCCCCAGAGGCCTCCAGTTGCATTCCTCCCATGACAGGGAACCCCCTCCAACCTCAGCCAGCTCTCACCATTACCAAATCCCTCCACATGGGATCCAAATTGTCCTCCTGGGACTGCTTCCCAAGGTGCCAGCTCTGTCCCCCTGGGACCCCAAAACAAGCCACTCTCTGCCTTTCTGATGTTTAAAGGCAGGGAACACGGGATTAATCCTCTTCCGTTCTTTCCTTCTCTTGCCCTGCCTCCCCATAATTCTTTTCTGAGAAACTCCTCTCAAAGAAATCTGATTCTCCGTGTTTAGCTTTCTTCTGAGTTCTGTGGTCACTCATGGACAGGCCAAAGTTCTCAGGAGCATGACCTCTGCTTGCCTACCAAGGAGGCAATGGGGTAGGATGCAGGTCATGGTTTCTACTGGCTGTGTGGCCTTCGACAAACCCACACCTTCTCCGGACCTCTGATGTCCCATCCGGACAATGGACTGAAGCCCCACGAGCCCTGCGGAGGGCTGCAGGGCACAGTGGGTCTTACTTGCCCTGATTCCTTTGTCAACATGACTCCTAAGCACCTTTCTTCTCTCCATGTTGCTTGTCATTAATAGGAGAGGGGAGGAAAGAGGAGGAGAGAGGAGGGGAGGGGAATGGAGAGGAGGGGAGGGAAAGAAGAGAGAAAAGGAGAAAAGAAGGAGAAGGGAGACGTATGTCTCTAAAGAAATTGTATTCAAATGTTTTATTATGTGCTCTGGCTTGGGCAGCACCTGAGTTAATTGTGTGTCAGATGATGGTACAATTTATAGCTGAAGGTGTACATCACAGACAGCTGGAATGAATGACAATAAATTAATTTAAAGTGCTACCAAAGTGTTCCCCAAAGTATATGTGCTTATGAGCTCTGGGCTAATAATTTATAAATGCATGCCTTTGATAATCCTGGTTTTAAGTCTTGAAAGCAGCTAGTTAAAAAGAAGTCACATGACATAAATTATTTTTATTAATATCACGAGTGCATGATTAGGGTGGTTGGAATGGTGGTCACCAGTTCATGGTTTCTGCAGCCAAGCATCTCTTCCTTCCTCCCCATGCTCTAATCCTGAGGGGCTCGCACCTCACAGTCCCAGGTGCCCTTCCAGTCCAGGACCCCCTCAGGCTGCCAGGGCCTGAGCTGATGCCCTACTTCCCAACGCCCCTCTCCCGGGATGAGAATTTCACTCCATGTCCATTGTGGGTTCCCTTCTCTAAAGAGCTATTATGACATCTAGATGCTCTTCAGATAGGTGAGAGCAAACATCTTTTATGTGCAGATAATCAACACAGGCATTCACACAAACTCAGAGAGAGAGACTTGCTGAGCCTCAGTTGCTTCACCTGGAAAATGGGCATCACGAAATTGACCTCAATTGACCACAGAGAGCCACTGGGAGAACTGATTCAGGCCATATGCTAGCACTCAGGAATGTGTGTCGTTCCTGAGAGGCTCTCTACCACCTCAGCTACAAAGGGAGGGGAAAGTGCCAAGTGGCTTATACAACTTGGAACCTTGTGGTTGGTTGATCTGCTGAGGTCTTGATAAAATGTAAGGGCCGGCCCGGTGGCACAGTGGTTAAGCATGCATGTTCCGCTTTGGCGGCCCAGGGGTTCACCAGTTTGGATCCCGGGTGTGGACATGGCACTGCGTGGCAAGCCATGCTGTGGTAGGCATCCCACATAGAAAGTAGAGGAAGATGGGCACGGATGTTAGCTCAGGGACGGTCTTCCTCAGCAAAAAGAGGAGGATTGGCAGCAGATGTTAGCTCAAGGCTAATCTTCCTCAAAAAAAAAAAAAGTAAGATGACCCTACCCCCCTGGACCCCCATTCCAAGCCCTTCTTCTCTCTAAAGCCAGTCCCATTACGTGTGCCCTGGGCCCCAAGCCCTGCCATTTTCTTGATGTATCCACCAATTATTCTCTTGTAGGTTCACCTTCTCCTATGTTACATTAAAGATTGCCCAAATTCTTCGCAGCTCCTCCCATGAAGAGATGGAGTCTATTCCCCTTCCCCTCGAATCGGGCTGGCCTGTGACTTGCTTTGACCTCTAGAATATGGCAGAAGTGACACTGTGGGACTTCCAAGACGAGGTCTTAAGATATCTGCAGCTTCTCCTTTGGAGGGCTTATAATACTCCCTCCTGGAATCCAGCTGTTAGACTGTGAGAAGCCCAGTCAAGGTGGAAAGGCTGCATGGAGGAGAACCAAGAACCTGGTCCACAACCCCAGCCGAGCTCCCTATCATCGGTCAGCACCAGCTGCTGGTCGTGTGATGGGCCATCTTGATGTTCCAGTCAAAACTTCAGGTGACGGCAGCCCAAGATAAACCAGCTAATCCCAGTCAATCCAAGAATTGTGGGAGAAAATCAATGGTTGTTGTTCTAAGGCACTGAGTTTTGGGTGGTTCGTTACACAGCAATAGACAACCAGAACACCCCTCTCTCCTGGCTGTTTCTCATCTGCACTTAAACACACCCAAGCCTCTCTCATCTAAAATCCTCCCTTGAGCCCATGTCCCTGGCCAGCTGCAGCCTTAGCTCACACCCCCATTCACAACCAAACTTGGATGCACAACAGAAGTGCATCCAAACCATCTCCCCTGCCCCCCAACTCCTCACAGCCAGCTCACTGGCTTAACTTCTCCCACTCCTCCACAGGGGTCATCTCAGGTCATCAGGGACTGGCCGTGCTGGGGTCCTGCAGGTTGTCTGACTTGACCCTTGGGCAGCATGCCTCCTGGTGTCCGCTGCCTCTCCTTTCACCACTCTGCCCCTCGGCTCCTCCACACACTCCTTGGTCTACACTTTTGTTCTCCATGCCATTTCCTTCACTCTCGCTTGTACACCTCTTTGCCCTTCTTGACTCCTGGTGTTCCTCAGGTCTCTGTGTGGAGCCCTCAGCCCTCCATACTCTTCGCTCATTTCCAGGCAAGCTCATCTACCTCCTCCTCCATGCCAATGCCTCCCAAATCTCAGGTGCAGCCAAGATTCCCTCTTAAGGCCAAAACAGCCAACTGCCTCCTGGACTTTCCATTCAGACATCTTGCAGACACTTTAACCTCAACACTTCCCATATTTACTCATCGTCTCTTACCTCCTGCTCCCCACTTAGTTGCTCCTCTTCCAGGGATTGGCACTACTATCTACTCAGTTGCCCAAGTTCCAAATCTGGGATCTAGTCTCATGTCTTATTTCGCCCCTCCCCCTCCTCACATAAGATCAGTCTCCAGATCCTGGAAAGTCTGCCTTGAAGTTGGTCTAAAATCCCTTCTCCCTGTTGCCCTTGCCCAGGTCACCACCATCCCTTACCTGAGGTACTTACAACATCCCCCACTGGTCTTCCTCCCTGGACTTATACACTCACTCCTTTCTCCACTTTCAAGTAGACAGACCCTAATTATATCACTTTGCAACTTAAAATCCTTCAATGGACCCCCACTGTCTTCAGAACAAAAGGAAAACTCTAAGACTTGTGGGTCCTCCCCGCTGGTCCTAGGATCACCTCTCCAGCCGCAAATCTGACCACTCCCCACATTCACACTGGGCTCACACAGGGGCCTTCACGCCGCTGTTCCTTCTGCCAGGCACACCCTTCCCTCCTCCACAGTCCAGCAAACACCACCTCTGTCAAGCCTTGACTTTCTCGGGGAAGCCTTGTCTGCCTCACCCACCCCATCCTGCTGCCTACTCCACTGAACCCTCAGCCTGTCCTCCCCATCTCCCACACTTACCTTGCCCTGCTGGTCTCTCCCCTTGCTCTGCTTTTCCTTTCTCCCAAGATGTTAACTGTTTGATGGGTTGTCTTCGCAGCTCAGTAGTCAGCTCTCGAGGGGGCAGGAACAGCTTATTGTGACCTAGTACAACAGTTATCATGGAGTAGATACTCAACAAACAGTCGCGAATTAATGAATGATAAATGAGTCTTGGGAAAATGTCATCTTTGCCTCCTCCAACCCCGGTCAGAGCCTTGCTTTAGCGGATTTGCAGAGGAGTCCCACATCCGCCTTCCAATCACCCGAATGGCCACTCAACACCCACTTATTCAGCATCTGTCATATGCCCAGGCCTGGGGTGGAAAAATGAATATCAAATGTATGGATTAACAAAACACCTCAGAAATAAAAATGATCAAACTGCAGACACACACAGCAACATGGCTGAATCTCAAAAGCAATATGCTAAGTAAAAAGACCCAGAAAACAGACTACACAGTGAATGATCTCACTTATATGATATTCTAGAAAAGGCAAAACTATAAGACACCCAAGGCATGTGTCACAAGGGAACAACTTAGGCAGAGTTGTCTTTTTAATTTTAATTTTTAATTTTTTTTTTTTGAGGAAGATCAGCCCTGAGCTAACATCTGCTGCCAATCCTCCTCTTTTTGCTGAGGAAGACTGGCTCTGAGCTCACATCCATGCCCATTTTCCTCTACTTTCTATGTGGGACACCTGCCACAGCATGGCTTGATGAATGGTGTCATGTCTGTACCCGGGACCCGAACCGGCGGACCCTGGGTCGCCATAGTGGAACATACAAACTTAACTGCTGTGCCACCAGGCTGGCCCCCAGAGTTGTCTTTTTAAAACTAGCCTCCAAAGTAACTCAGTATCATTTCTACCACATTCTATTCATTAGAAGCAAGTCGCTAAAGCTGGCCCATATTGAAGGGGGGTTTATAGGCACGCTTTTGATGAGAAGAGTGTCAATGAATTTGATGATATGTTTTTAAACCATCATAGATACCACTTGACTGCCACGCAATGCCATGTCCACCAGGCCTGGCAGCCACACGCACTAATATGCAGTGTCTGCAGGCAATGGACTACGACAGACACCTGGATGGCCCAAAGGCAGCTCTTTTTCATTGTAAGAACATTATTACAGTAATGTTAAAAGAGTACTTTGGAAGAAAAGAAAATCACCCCTCATTGCTACTTATTCTCTATGTGACCATAAGTCATTTGCCCTCTCTGTGCCGCAGTTTCCTGATTTGTAAAATAGGCATAGTTATAGTTGCTACCACATAGTGTTATTGTGATATTAAATGAGATCATTGCGTAAAGTGTTCAGAAAAACACATGGCCCGTGGGAATTCCTAGTAACATTGTAGTCTTTCAAGAGCTGGCTGGAGGAGTAAATGAGACATCCATGGAAAGAGCTTAGAGCAGTACCTGCTTGGTACATGAAAACAAATCAATTACATGGTATTGTTGTTATAGTTATAACAATAATTACTAGCTATAGCCTCCTCAAGACCTTCAGGATAATGTGCAGACTCCTAGACTGCCACTCAAGGTCCTTTGCAAATACATTTCTGCCTCTCCCTCTGACTCACCTCTGACCCTCCCTGCACACACACTGCATATACAATCCCTGAACATGCCTCAGACTCAAACTTTTCCCTGTACAGCCCCTTCTCCTAAGATGCCCTCCTCCACAAGGCATCTACTCATCATGAAATGAACTTCTATTCATCATGAATGCTGCACAGAGAGCCAATGAGGTGCACTTCTAGCCTTGACAGAGCCACTGGTAATCAGACTAGCCCTCTCACCATAAAAAAAAAAGAAAGAAAGAAAATGGAACCAACATAGAAACATCCATTTTCACACAGAAGCACAGGTCCATGCTTCCTCAGAGAAGGGAAACAGACAAGGTATGCTCTGTGATTGTCCCAGTTTTCTAACTGGAGACATGTTCCAGGCCACTGAACAAAGAAAGAGAATCCAAGTGGAGCACAGCAGTCTCACTGAGCTGATGAGACAGTGATTGCAGCATGGAGAGGTTCAGCCTGCTGGAAGTTGTGGGCAGAGTACCAGTAAGGAGGCAGCTAGGCAGAGAAAGCTCCAGAAGTCTCCATAGGGGTTCTCTTGAACCTTAGAATGAATCATAAGCTGTGCATGTTGAGGGTAAGACTTGATGGGGCCAGACAAAGAGTGACTATCAGAGAAAAAATTACTACCAGGGAGTTATGA
Organism: Equus przewalskii; assembly: GCF_037783145.1. Classification (NCBI taxonomy): domain Eukaryota; kingdom Metazoa; phylum Chordata; class Mammalia; order Perissodactyla; family Equidae; genus Equus; species Equus przewalskii. Next base: position 66,250,481 of record NC_091831.1, read on the forward strand.
GTTTAACAACTACCAAAGGTCACATAGAGATGTGAGACTTTGAGTTCCAACCCATCAGAGTAGAGAGGTGTCATTGATGAATTTAACAAAGGTTAAAAATAAGCCTCAAAAGGAGTAACTTGATCCAAAGTAAACTAACTACCTACCAAGCAATATTGTGAATACTCTTTAAAGAGTATTAACAAAAGCAAAACACTCAGCAATGGAACATCACAATGTCCAGCATTCAAACAAAAACTCCTAGACATGACAGAAAGTAAGAAAATGTAACCACAACTAGAAGAAAAATAATTCAATAGAAACAGACTTAGATGACAGAAATTATGGAAATAGCAGACAAAGATATTAAAATAATTATTATTAAAATATTCAAGAATTTAAAAGAAAATATAATGAAGAGATAAATGGAAACCATGAAAAAAAGAAACAGAACTTCTATAGCTTAAAAATACAATCTATGAAATTGATAGGAATTAATAGGAATAGGAAGGAATTAATAGGAGATAAGACGCTATAGACAAAAGATACATAAGATCTAGCCCTGGGGGCCTAATGGTTAAAGTTCAGTGCTCTCTGCTCCAGCGGCTCAGGCTCGGTTCCCAGATGCAGAACCACATCATTGGTCTGTCAATAGCCATGCGGTGGTGGTGGCTCACGTAGAAGAACTAGAAGGACTTAGAACTAGAATATACAACTGCATACTGTGGCTTTGGAGAGGGAAAACAAAAAAAGAGGAAGATTGGCAACAGATGTTAGCTCAGGGTGAATCTTTCACACACACACAGGGCAAACTACTGCCTCAAAAATTGGAGAGACAGGCAGACAAGGTAGACACAGAGAATCACAACTTACTTGAGCAGAAACTCATGGGCAGAAACCTCTGTGGGAACCAGAACCACGTTCTTTTTATCTAGTACATCAAATCTGGTTTTCCATGAAAAAATTACAAAGTATAATAAAAGGGATTAAAAAAAAGCAGTTTGAAGAAACAGAGGGAGCATTAGAACTAGACTCAGATATGGCAGGAATATTGGAATTATCAGACCAGGAGTTTAAAAAAACTATGATTAATATGCTAAGTTCTCTAATGGAAAAAGTAGGCAACATGCGAGAACAGATGGGTAATATAAACAGAGAGATAGAAATTCTAAAGCAGAATCAAAAAGAAATGCTAGACATGAAGAGCACTGAAACTGAAATGAAGAACGTCTCTCATGGTCTCATTAGTAGGCTGGAGATAGCTGAGGAAGGAATCTCTGCTCTTGAGGCAACCTCAATAGGAACTTCTCAAACAGAAAGGTAAAGAGAAAAAGACTGAAAAAAACAGAATATCCAAGAACTATAGGACAACTACAAACAGTGTAATACGTGTGTAATGGGAAGACCAGAGGGAGAAGAAATAAAGAAACAGAGGAAATATTTGAAGCAATAATGACTGAAAATTTCCAAAACTTAATGTCAGACACCAAACCACATATTCCAGGAAGCTCAGTGAACACTAAGAAGGAAAAAGCCAAAAAGCTACACCTAGGCATATCATAGTCACACTGCAAAATACCAGAGATAAAACATCTTGAAATAAACCAGAGTGTCGGTCGGGGGGGAGGGGGACAACGATTACGTGTAGAGGAGCAAGGGTAAGAATTACGTCAGACTCCTCAGAAAGCATTCGAGCAAGAAGGGGAGGAGCGAAATACTTAAAGTGTTGAGAGGGAAAAAAATCACCAACCTAGAATTCTATATCCTGCCAAATTACCCTTCAAAATTATAGGAGAAATAAAGACTTTCTCAGACAAACGAAAATTGAGGAAATTTGTTGCCAGTAGACTTGCCTTGCAAGAAATGCTAAAAAGAAGTTCTTCAGAGAGAAGAAAAATGATGTATGTCACAAATCAAATCTACATAAAGAAAGGAAGAGCATTAGAGGAGGAGTAGGTGAAGGTAAAAGAGAAACTTTCAACTTTTTATTCCCAATGATCTAACAGATAACAGTGTGTTCAAAATAATAGTAACAATGTATGTGATGATTATAACTTATGGATAGGTGCAACCAATGATAGCACTGCTGGGAGCTAAAATGATGCAAACACTTTGGAAAAGAGTTTGGTAGCTTCTTATACAGTAAAACATGTCCTTGCCAGACACTGAACTCTGCTTCTCAGCATCGATCCAAGAAAAATGAAGAAATGTCCACCCAGATTTGCATGTGAGTGTTCATAGCAGCTTTACTCATAACATCTTAAAACTGGACGGGACATAAATGCATATCAACTGATGAACAGATAAACTGTGTATGTCCATTTACCGGAATACTACTCAGCAAGAAAAAGGGCCAAAATACCAAAACATGGTGCAGGATGGATGGAGCTACACAAAAGAGCACATACTGTTATTCCATTTATAGGATGTTCTAGAACATGCAAAACTAATCTATAGTGATAGAAATCAAATCAATGTTTCCCAGCATGGGTGCAGGAAGAGGGACTGACTGGGAAAGGGCATGACGAAATTTCGCAGAGTGATGGAAATGTGTTTTGTTTTGAGTGTGGCAACGTTAATATCACTGTCTACATCTGTGAAAACTCATTGAACTGTACAGTTAAAATGTGTGCATTTTGTAAATTATTCCTCAATAAAATTGACTTTTTTTAAGAAAAGGAATGATTGGAGGAAAAAAGGAACGTAGTGATGGGAAGAGGAAAGGTGGAGCCTGGAGGCTGCAGGAGACCCTCTGAAGGGCTAGGGCATCAGTCTAAGCCACTCTCATGGGCTCCTGGGGCATCCTTTTCCTCCTTCCTTAGCAGAGGCAGCCCATGGAGTCAGCAAGACTGGGACTACAGGACCCAAAAACCTTATGCTTTTGTGGCTTTTCCTTTCAGTTCAATTCAGCAATTATTTATTGAGCACTTACTATATACCAGCTCCTATGTGCCAGGAGATTTAGTCACACTAATCTCTTAGAGACTCTGAAGTCAGACACCTGGATTCCAACCCTGGCTCATGACTGAATAGCTGGAGAATCTTGCCCTAGTTCCTCAGCTTGCCTCAGTTTCCTTCTCTGTACAGTAGACATAATAATCGTGTCTCCTCACAGGTGTATTGTAGGCATGAAATGAGGTGTTCTTGTCAAGCACCTGGCCAGAGTAAACTACGATGGTAGCAATGGCTGTAGTTGCCTTGTTTGCAGTCTCAGAAGCCCCCAGTCAGACGGCCAGGCTGAAAATCCTGTCTTCACCTCTCACTGGCTGTGGGCCTGGAGATGGCTACTCAGCCCCTCTGTGCCTCCATTTCCCATACGGTGGGCATCATATCGAGCCTCCCTCACAAGGTGGTTGAGGACTGAATGAGCTCACAGAAGCGACGCACTTGGCTCAGTGCCTGGCACATTGTAAATGCCTAGGGAATGCCGGCTAGTCTGACTCTTCATATGACCATTGTATTTTAGTACTACGGAAAACTGAAGCTCAGAGATGCCAGGCCAGTTGGGCGAGGTCACAGAGCAAGTCAGCCAGGACAAGAAGCCTGTCTCCTGGCCCACGTGAGAGCATGTCTGACCAGGAGGCTGGCTGATTTCCTATTTGTTTCCACCACACTGTATGAGGCCTCCTAGGCCTCCCTCCCCAAACACCCAGGAGCGAAAGGGAGGCTCCCAGAACCAGGAGTCCTGAAGCTGACCGCTGTGGCCTGACTAAGCAAAGCTCAAACTCCTACCTGTGGGGGCCCCAGGAAAACCAAGATGGAGCAGACGCTCCCAGAGGCCAGGATGCTGACCCCCTCCTGCCTACAGACAAGGGGTTTTACACTATCCTTCCAGCACAGACCAGGTGCCACCTCCTCCATGAAGCCATCCGTGACTGCACCCCCACACTCGTAGGCCAGGAGGGGCTACAAAGAGACGTTGTATGATGGACTAAAAATAAAACATTTCACATCTGCCTGCTGGTGTGGGCTGGGGTTCAGCATCCCTGGAGACCTCCAGTTCCTCCTCCCACAGAGCCTGACAGCTGAAGCTGAGAGGAGGCCAAGGGAAAGGAGTCTGTCCTGGGCAAGAGCCTGGTGCTCCACGATGGTCTGGCCTCCATGATTCTTCTGGACCATGGTCTTGATCATGGTGCTCCCTTTCTCACTCACCTCAGGAGTTCCCTGTCACCTCAACCAATTTCCCCAACCTGGCTGAGGAAACTTCCTGAGGCCCTCGTTAAGCAGACAGAGGCCCCAGTCTCCTGCCTGACAGCCTTCAGATCCACCAGGCTCTCTCAGGGACTTCTCCAAGTTTCTCATTTGACAGCCAAGGCATCTGATGCTCACAGAGGCTAAGTGACTTGCCAGAGGTCACACGGCAGGAGGACTTGAAATTTGAATCCAGCTCTGGTGACATGGATACAGCTCATGCCCTATCCACAGAGAGCCCAGGACAGAAGCTTCAGGAAGGTGTGTCCTTGGCTAGAGAGAGCCTGGGTCCTCCTGCATGGGTGAGGAAAATGGCAGGTAAGGAAGGACGAGGTCGAACGGCAAGCTCTGAAGGCAGCACTGTGCCATGGGCAGAGCCCAGACCACGAATCCAGAGGCATGGGCCCCAGCTAGCCCCAGCTACCTTCGCTGAGCTCCAGCTGCCTCCTGTGGGAAATGGACACCGTAACCGCTGGGCTCACAGGCTCACGAAGGTGTGACTAGGCAGTGGGTGCTGCCAAGCCCGCTGGAGCTGGGTGCATAGCAGGTGTTGATCCCACGTCCCTCACCTTGGCACAGGATCCAGGGGCTCAGGGTTGTGGGTACAGCCTTCACTGGCCCCAAATCTACCATGGCCCCCAGGTGCAGCCCACGGTGGGCCTTCATGGGCCCAGTAAACAACTCCTCACCTCCCCCTCGCCAAAAGGAAACTTTTTAAAGCAACAGAAACAACATCTCTGCGATGAGATGTTGGTGATGAGAAAAGGAGCACCGCTTCAGAGAGGAATGGGCCACGGAGGGTGGGGGCGGAGGCCAGGCAGAGGCAGTCAGAGGAGGAGAGAAACTGAGATCTGATAAGCTCATCCGAGCTTGGGGAGCCAGCGAGACTCAGCCCCTCCTCAGCCCCCTGCAACCGCTCAGCTGGGGGGCGGGGGTCTGAGGTGGCCCTGGGGTGGCACTCAACCCCGCTGGAGCCCTCAGGCCACAGGGTTCCAAGGCTCAGTGAGGCTCCCCTCCCGTGGGGCAGGCCATTTCCTGGATGTGGGAATCAAGCAGAGGTTCAGAGGTTGGTGGTCCCTCTGTGCAGCTCTGCAGCTCACTCACCCATGGCCTTGGGCCAGTCCCTGCCCCAGGGGGCCTTGGCGTCCTCCTCCCCCCAAAGAAGGTGCTAACTGTCTATAGTGACAGCATCAGGACAGGATGCTGGCCTGGGCATCAGGAGGTTGAGAGTCATGGGCTCGCTGTGGGGCCCTGAGCAAGCGGTTTTAGCTAGGGTGACCAAGACTGTCCCAGCTTAGCACTGAAAGTCTGCATTCCAGGAAACCCCTGGGTCCTGGGAAAACTGTTGGTCACCCTTTAACCTTCTGGGCTGGGATTTCCTCTTCTGAGACTCCAAAGGTCTTTCCCAGCTCCCTGCATGGCCCTCTCCATGATGAAGGACTGGGCCTGCCATCCTGGACAGACTCTCCTGACTGGAGAGCCTCAACGTGAAGCTGGCCCAGGGAGCCAGGCGGCCCCGAGACAGGCACACAGCCTGAGCAGGCATCAGGAGCAAGAGGGGCAGCACAGGAGGAATCTTATAAGCAGAGAAGAGCATCGCCGCGGGGAACAGCTCAGGCAAAGGCTGAGAGGGCAGGCGGTGGAGCAAGCGTGAGCCCTGGGCTGGAGGGCAGGGCCCTCACTGGCCCTCAATGGCCCCACAGTTGAATTTCTAAATCTCCTGCCTCCACTTTCTGAATTTGGCTGCAGCCACTGCCAAATGATTTGCATGATAACAAACACATTAAAAAGAAAAATGTAACAGACAACAAAGGTTTGTCTGTTTTTTAATGTGAAGATGGGCTTTTCACAAAAATTAAAAGCCCCTAAGGGGGCTCTCAAAGTGGATGCCCACACACCTCTGTGCTTCCCTGACTCCCTGTGTAGCCCACCCCAGCAGAGGCAGATCACTCTAGAGATACCCAGTGGAGGCTGAGTGGAGAGGGTCCGCCTCCAACAGCCATGGCCTCACTAGCCCATCCTAGTTTCTTGTGCCCAAGAGACCTCACTTCCTAGCTGGGCTGCCCTGAACAAGACACTCACCCTCTCTGAGCCTCATTTACTTCATCTGCTAATGGAGGGCAATAAGATGTGCCTCTGGAGCATGTGCCAAGCTCAGGGGGTGAGGGCTTCCAGGAAGTCTAGCCATCACCTTTCTGACCCTCCTCTGGAAACTATAAACCCCTCAAAAGGCAGTGAGAGACGTGATAGGCCCCACTCTTACCTGCTGGGACCCAAAGCTACCCAGAACCCTCCATCGGGAGGAGGGGAGGGGCTGCAGGGGATGGGGGAAGGAGTACCAGAAGTAAATGCTGTCACCGTCACTGCAGCCACCTTAGCTGGCGCTTCCCCTCTCCTCAGGCATTTGCTAAGCACCTCCAGCCTCTCACTAGGCAAAGCCACGTGATTCACTCCCACATGCGCCCGTGCACACACATGCTGTGTGAGTTACATATCCCTGTACCTGCCTGTTCACTCTGTATTCTCAGTGACCCAGTCTGGAAGGTCTTGGTGCTCGCACGTTCTTAATCAGTAAACTGAGGCTCAGAGAGGCAGTGACTTGCCCAGCATCCCACCGCATAAGGTGATGCAAGGATTGGGACTGGGTCTAACAAGAGGTGTGTTCTTTCCCCTGCATGCAAAGGTCCCAAAGCAAAAAGCCCTGGCAGGAAAGGGGTCCTGGGAGCCACCAAGGTTTCTGAGCAGAAGATGGAAGGATTGGGTGGGTCGTGGAAGGTAGAGTGAGGGCCCTGAGCCTGCAGATGGTCAGGCCAGCAAGGAGGCTATGATAAAGGTGCAGGCAGCTGGGGGAACAGAGGGGAGTGTGGTGCCCGGAGGCAGACCACCATGGCTCCAGAGCCTCTGTGCCTCAGAGGCGGGAAGAGGAGGCACAGAGGAGGAGCAGCTTGGGGGTGGAAGCACTCTGTACTCCACACTCAGTGCTGCCTTCCTTTCCTGCGGGCTGCCATGCAGTGGGCCTAGTGGAGTCATTCCCCCACCTCCCCAGAGGGGAACCACGGGGCTGCGGCTCCCAGAGCCACTTGGCCCGTGCAGTGCAGGGCGAGCTGCTGCACACCAGGCTCCTGCACCCACTGATTTTTCCAGACTGATTCCCCATGCCAGATTGATGAACAATGTAATAAAGGGGGCAATCACATTATTCCTGAACGCATTTTAATAAAAATCAAATAAAAGCAATTACGTGTATTTTCAAGAGGATCACCTCTCCTCCTTTCCCTGAGGTAGGAAACAGAATGAATTCAGGAAATCATTAAAGTCAGAAACCTGAGCTGTGTGCCATCGCCGCGCTGGCGGCTGCCACACAAAGGCAGCAGGGAACCCCAGTCCCCAGTGGCAGCCCTGGCACCTTTCTCTAGCTCTTTGAATGGAAATTCCACCTATGGGTGAAGAAGGGTAATTAAGGGCCTGGAGAGACGCTTTGAATCCAGGCTGCCTTTGCCCATCCAGCATGAACTTCCCAGCTTCAAGGGATCTCAGACTCCCGGAGAAAGAGCTCTCCAACCTGGCAGCTCATGGACCTGTGGGGAGGACCAGTGCAGGGTTCGGAGATGGTCCCCAAAAGAGCATAGCTCTCCCCTCTGTGGGAGATGTGCGCCCGTCAGGGCACCTGGAGGCCAGAACACTGGGTATTCCTCCCCTCCAGCATCCCCAAACAGGACGCACACCCTGTGATTTGCAAGGCCCTTCCCATCTGATTGGTCATTCCAGCTGCATGTGACCTTCAGATTGGTGTGCTCATTTAGGGCTGAGGATGCTGAGCCAGAGGGTGCCAGTAACACACCCAAGGTCACCCAGCTGGTGGGGCAGTGCCAGGACTGGAGCTCAGTTCTCCTCAAGGCAGGCCCAGCTCCTGTGGTTCAGGTGGTCTGGACACAACACAGCTTGGCCTTGCATGGGCACTTACAAGAACAAGCACTGACCACCCTAGCTGCCATTTCCTGGGCACTGGCCAGAGTCACCATCTGCAAACACCATGAAGTGAGTGTGTTCATCCTCTTGGTACAGGTTCAGGACTGAGCTTCAGCGAGGTGAAGTGACCTGCCCACAGCCCCACAGCTGGAAGCGAGAAATCCTGGATTTGCCCAGTGCCATCAGAGTCCACAGCCAAAGATTCTGATTGCCAAGCCACATTGCCATCCTTATCACAGGAAAGAAGCCTTTGCTCAGGGCCTTGTGGGTTGCATTTGGGTGCTGGGGAAGGAAAGACAGTGATCTTCCCTCACCCGGCCCCCATATTCACGCTGGATAACATCACCCTCCCACCGGAAGGCTAGGCTCATGACGCTCCAGAAGAAGCACCTAATCACCACTAAGATCATCACCCTCAGCCACCAGGGTTTCTGGTGCTCAGATGGAGGCAAGCAGCAAAACTGGCAGCCATAGGTCCCCTTTTAGGGCAGTCTGAGTTAAAGGAGAAAACCTGGCAGGGAGGCAGAGGGCCAAAATTGGCTGTGTCTAACCCTAGGCAACTCCCAACACCCTCACATGTGTATGTGTGCACGTGTGTATTATTTGTGCGTGCATATGCATGCATCTGTGCATGTGTGTGTGTGAGTGTCAGGTGGAGGGGTGCCCAGTCCCCAGTTCAGACATTTGGTGCTGTCCCACACTGCCCCGTCTGACTCAGCTCAGAGTTACCCTTAATCCCTGCTGCTGCTCACAGCTATGGTGCCCTCCTACAGGATACTCGGTGAAATATCACCCAAAAAGTGCCATTTCCATCAGGGGGAAAGGAGAGTGAGGGGGAGGATTCTAGGTGGCCACTTGCAATGCCAGTTTTCCCTTGGGTTTGTGTCAGGCCCTGTACCATTTGGCACCCAGGACCAAGAATTGAGCCCTGGGGACAGGGCCTCTGGTCTCATCCTCCCGTCTCCAGTGGTGCCCCTCTCTGGCCTCTGGACCTCAGGGGCCTCATAAGGGAAGTGGAGGCAGTGGCACTTGCCTTTTAGGGCTACTGCACGGGGGCAGGGGGAGCAGGACAGGAAGACGGTGTGTGAACCCTCTGTCATTCCTGTCGCCTCATGGACCAGCTGCCCGCTACACTCTTCTGCCCAACCCCTCAGGTCTTGCACACTGCAAGCCCTCTATAAACATGTGCTCTATGATGCTCAGAGAGAAGACAGGCTTGTCCAGGAGCGGGAGTTGAATGTAGGAAAAGGAAGCGCCCCTGCATGTTCCACAGAACCTGTGAACTTGGGCCATGTGTTTGCACATGCACGTGTAAGCACTGTGTGGAGGTGCGCACTCCTGTGACCTCACTCACCCACTGGCCTGCACACGTGTCTTGCACACACACATCAACACAGCAGATGAGTAAAACGTAGCTCCAAGCCCCAGAGTCTCCTCCTAGCCCTGCCTCCAAATTCCCTGTCCAGACAGGTCTTGGAGCAACCTGGCTAGGACCTTGGGGTTGGTTCCACATGATGTCCATCTGCTGTAACCTTCATCCAGAGTCTATCTCGGTCACTCTGGGAGCATCTGCCTGGCTCTGGCACCAGGCTGTGCCTGGGATCAGGGGACAGAGACTGCTCTTGGTAGCTACTACAACATCTGCCCTGGGATAAGGGCTGACGGAGGGATGTCCAAGGACTCTGACAGGGTAGAAGAGGGCACATCACCTCTGCTGGGGGTGAGGGGATGGGAGTTGCAGGGAAGGCCTCCAATAAACAACACCTTGGAGCTGGACCTAGAAGAAGGAGCTGGGTTTCCCAAGCAGACCAGATGGGAAGGGCATTCCAGGTGGAGGGAACAGCTTATGCAAAGGCATGGCGACATGGCCCTGCCTCTGCTGGCTATACCAGGAAGAAGTGTCCTTTTCAGAGGCCTGTCTAGACTGAGAGGGCAAAACAGGGCACCACACTGCCAATAAGCTCTGAGCATGGTCAGCAGTGCAGAAGGCAGCCCTGAAGGGAGGGGGCACGTGGGAATGTGAGTGGCTCCTCAAAGCTCCTCTTTCCCTTGAAAGAAGGCACCTCCCCTGGGAATGCAGCATGTAATTCAGTGTCTCAGGAGTGTGGTTAGCCCCGGGCTCGCCCCTCCCACCCCCCCCCCCCCCCCCCGCCCCACTGGGTGCTAAAGGCATTTGTTAAAAAGAGGAAGGGCGAAATGAAGGGACCTTGCAAAGGTAGTGGTTCCCTCTGGGAGGTGAGGGGCCAGGAAGGGCAGAGCTTTGCCCGCATCCTCAATGCTCTAGTTCTGAAGTACAGTGGTCATGCGCGTTCGTTTTAATGTGTTTCATAGCTTACAAACAGTCTTTTATATAAGTTTTAACTGTGTTTATGCCCAAGTTTATGGGGCTGTTTCAAGTCCAGATTGGTTGAGATGCCTCTATATGATTACCTGAGCTTGGCATCCTCACAGGTGCCCCATCCCCTTCTCTGGGGAAGTGTAGGGGCCTAGAATGTGGTCCCAGTTCCACTGGGTCCATAGAACATTCCAGTCATTTCCACAACAAGGCCAGGTGCAGCTAGGAAGGTAGGGGATGAACGTCCAGCCAACTTCCTGTATGGGCTTGTGCACGTCCCTTCTCCTCTCTGGATCTCAATGTCCCCTCTGTACAGTGAGGGCTCTGGCCAGCCTGGGTCCTGGGTTTGAATCCAGACTTCACCACCACAGCACAGTTACATGGAGCAGTGCTCCTACTTGTAAAGTAGGACCATAACAGAGTTGCTATGAGGACTGAATGAGGTCATTCCTGGCGTGTAGTGAATACTCCATAAATATTGGTTTTTTAAAAAATTGACAGAACAAAGACCCTCAGTGGAAACAGGGTGAGATTGGAGGTGGGAAGATTGTGCTCAGGGTCTGGACCCACCACTCACCGGCCCTGAAGCTCTGGAGTCCCAGGCTTCACTCTGCTCCTGAGTAAAAGCAGAACCCCAGGGCCCCCTTGGAGAGGAGAGAAAATGAGAAAGTTCTGGCAAAGGAGAGTGCATTGTAAATGCCAGGGCCAGTGACAGAGCTCTAATCCCCAAGACCCTCCCCCAGGGTAGAAACCCCCATCTGCCACACAGGGGATATGCCCAGGCCTCACCCAGGGCAGCCCTCAACTCAGGCCAGGCCAGCGCCTGCTCCTGCTCCTGCTCAGAGTTAGGGGCCTGAGCTGGATCAAAGGCGGAGGGAATTAGCATCACAGAGCGCCCGGGGTAGGGAGGCCAGGCCAGGATTAATTCACTCTCCTCTTCCTGCTGTTCCTTCCACTCTGCAGCCGCTGGGGTTGGGGGAAGGGTAACTACCCGCCCTCAAGTCCCTTTCACACTCCTGAGGCTTGGTTCTCACTGCGGGAGGCAGAACAGGGGCGATGATTTGGGCGGGACCTGAAGTAAAGAGTGGATGCAGTGTGCACACATTCTGGAGCCATCTGCTTGAATGAACAAGAATGAAGATGCTTGGGCCGGAGGGACAGCCTCAGAGGCTGGAGCCTGGACATAGTGCATGCGGGATGCTATGTGAATTCACAGATCCCACCACGTCATTTCAGGGACACAGGAACGTGTGTGTGTGTGAGATAGAGAGAGAGAGATCTATGAGTGTGTAAGGGACTGGGACACTCACATGTGTATCTGTCAGTTGGTGTGGCCATGTGAGTGTGAGTGCATCCACAAGGTCTGAAGGCCCACTCGTGCTGTGTGTGTGTGTGTGTGTGTGTGTATCTGTGGCAAGGTGGCACAGTGCCTGCACATGTGTCTGTGAATCTATGATGGTGAGGCTCATGTGTGAGTGTCTATGGAGTCTGGGTGACCATGGTGTCAAATGTGCGGACATATAGGCACATGTGTGGACAGAGGAGCTGCGTGAGAACTTTGAAATGAGCAGAAGAGAAAAGTGGGCTCAGAATCGTAGTCTTTCTCACAGGGAAACAGCCACAAGGGGTCCAGACAACCATCTTGCAGGCAGGCCCTGCTTCCAGACTCCACAGGCTGTCTCCAACACTCAAGCTTCACCTTGCCTGTCATAGAACTGCAATAACCTTTCTGTGCCTCAGTTTCCTGACTTAAAACAAGGGTAATCATAGTGTGCTTGTGAGAATTAAATTAGGTAATAAGGGAAGCATTTAAAAGAGCCCTTGGCACCCAATGAATGCTCTCAAAGGATTGTTAGTACAATTAGTGCTACCTGGAAGGGGTATGGTGGGGGTGGCTGGAGAAACAGGGGCAGCTCAGAGCCTGCCAGGAGCCGTCCTTGCAGAAGCCTCGGACTCAGATTGCTTTTAAGCCAGTAGAGCTGGGCAGCCTTTGGCAGTGCCAGAAAATGGAGCATGTGGTATGGAAGAATCACGAGGCACAACCTGAGCCAGCTTGGCAGGCTTGGCACTCACTGACCATGCATGTGAAGCTCCTCCCACCCCTCCCCTTCAGCTGCCCATCCCCCCAAGTACCTCCCACCCACTTCCTGCCCCACGAGTGTCAGGCACATCCCCACTAACAGCGCTGTTTCATCCTTCAACTGGCTGGCAAGGTCCATGCTTCATGCCCATTCTGCATGGGGAAGTTGAGGCTCAGAGAAATGGAGCGATATGACCAAGAGGCAGAGCTGGATTCAGGAACCAGGACTCTGGTATCTCAGAGTAGCTTATAGAAAAGAAAAATGCCGAGCTGGCCCCTAGGACAGCCCACTTGGTTCTCAGCTCTTCAGGGTCTGTACTGGCTTTCAAAGCCCATGAAACAGTTCCCTCACCCATTCCTGAATCACAGACTGGGCAACTGACAGTCCTCCCCACATTCACCACCCACCAGAGTGCAGGAAAATATCTAGCCTGACACCTAAATCAACCTCTCCCACCTCAATACCTTTGCTCCTGCTCTTCTCTTGGCCTTGTCCACCCCTGTCCAAATCCTCCTCATTTGTCCAGGCCTACCGCAAATGCCACCTCTTCCATGAAGCCTTCTCTCATTGCCTTGTCCATTAGTGGCCTGTGGGTGCCCTGCCCTCCAGGGACCTAGAAACATTCCTCTCTTCAGCACTAACCACTTTACCTGTTGGAAGGTCCTAGAGGCAGACCAGGAGCTTCTCTGTACACCTCCACCGCCACCCCACAGGTCAGGGCAACGATGTCCACAGGCTGGGGTGCACCGTGGGCCACCCCCCACCAGCTCCTATATAAGCCGCTCCAAGCTCTTGTACCGTGATCACATAACATAGCATCTAACAGTGAAGGCTAGGGAGGAGATTCTCCTGGATTCAAATCTCAGCTTTCCCACTCACTAGCTGTGTGACCTTGGGTTTGTTATCTGACCTCTGTGCCTCGGATTGTTCATCTCTTTGAGGGAATAATAGTTCCAATGCCACAAGGTTGTGTGAGAACGAAATGAGTTAACATATGCAAGTTCTTAGAACAACATCCTGCTCACAGTAATTGCTACATGAGTCTTTGTCATTGTTGTTAATATTTATACTGTTATTGTTATCACCAGGAGAATGCAGAGACGCACTGCGCACAATCTCTGTCCCTAGGAGGATGGGGGTCCAGATGGGAACAGGAAAGGGGGTTTACATTTCTAACCTCATTTAATGGTCAAACCACCTTGGAAGTAGTTATCACCAGCCCCACTTTACAGATAAGGAGACTGAGGCTACAAAGAGTGGTGTGAGCTCCCAGAGGGCTCACAGACCTGAGTGGCAGGGCTGGGATTCAGGGCCAGGTCGTGGGGCTCCAAAGTCCATGCTCTTTCGACAAGCCCGCGCTGCCTCTTAGTCTGGCAGTGAGATAAGCCGTGTACACAAATAGCTGTAATCCGAGGGAGAAAGTGATAAGTGCCAAGCGGAGCGATAAGGTTCCAGGGCGGGCGGGGACCTGCCTGCCTTTGGAGGGGAAGGGTCAGAGGTCAGGGCAGGCTTCGGAGAGTGGGTGACATCTGAGTACAGCCTCAAGGGTGGTCAGGCTGAGCAAGGAGACTTTCTACTTGGAGCGGCCAGTGTGAGCAAAGACACGGGTCTCTGTGTCCACGGCACCTGGCACAGGGCCTGACGTATCACGGAGTCCAGATAAATATCTGTGGAACGGAGGGAAGGAGGGAAGACAAGGAAGGCAGGGAGGGAGGGTGGATGTCCCCTGACCCCACTTGGCCCAGGAACTTGCCCTCTCACAGGAGGACAGGGCCATTCCTCCAGTCCTCTGAAGAGCTTCAGGGGCCAAGGGTCCCCTGTCAGATGACAGCCCAGAGAAACAGCTCAGGACTTCCAGGCCAGAGTTCCTGACAATTAGATGTTTTGCTCAATACCAGGAAGAACCTCCCAACGCGTAAAGCTGGACAGGGCTTCTCTGTGGGGTGGGGCAGAGGTGTGTTTGAGCCGGCTTGGACTGGCTCACAAGAACCTATTGTTAAATTTTCAGGAACTGTGTTAGCTGGTTGTTAAGTCGGCAGCTTGAAATTGGCCATGGTGGGAGTATTTACACCATGGAAATCAGCAAATTCTACAAATCAGCTTTTCCCCACTTTGGAGAGCCAGATGTTAAACACTTACGAGCATACCATGGAGCAGTGTCTGCTATGTGAGGGAGCAAGCTCCCCATTCCCAGAAGGACGCAAGCAGAGATAGTCACCTCCTGGGAAGAATGAGGCCAAGAGGCTCTTGCTTAGTGAGGGGCTCAGATTAGATGACCTCAGAAGCCCCCTTCTGGCTCTGAGAGCCTATGAAAAGTTAGGTTTAAGAAAAAACTAATCAGGGTAATTATTCATGCCAGGAAATCATTAACCACTTGACTCAGGCCAGGAACAGGGCAGGGAGGAAATGTGTGAGGAGCCACATGCTTGCAGATTTCACAGGGGGAAACCTCACCCATCGTCACATAGGGAGTTAGGGGCAACACTGGGACTAGAATTTGTGTGTCCAGCCCCCCAGCCAGGGCTCCTTCCAGGGCATATGGTCTGGGCTGGTGGGGACAGGGAGGTCTTCCTGCACAGTTTGTTTGTTGTCTGTCTCCTCCACCAGAATATAAGCATGGATCTAGTTTTGCTCATTGTTGGAGTCCCAGTGCCTCGTCTCGTGCCTGGCACATTGCAAGTATTCAATAAATATTTGTTGAATGAATCAATATGTCTGGGATCCTGTCTCCTGGCAGCATTTGGAAAGCTGGGAATGCCATCCTCTGAGAGCATTACCACTCAGGTGATGCTCTGAATGCTCGGGTAAGCAGGAGCTCCCCACTCCTGCTTAGTGACATGGAATCAAGAGACCAGGGTCCAAGTACCAACCCTGCCCCTCCCTGTATGCCCTCGGCCAAGCCACTGGGCCTCTTGAACCCTCAGTTTATTCCTCTGCCAAGTAGGGTATGCAATCTCTGCCTGTCTTGTGAGGCTGCTGTGGTACTCAGATAAGACAAAGTGCTCTTTACAAACTCTAAAGTGCTGTCCTCATAGGAGGAAGGGGGGAGCTCAGAAAGCTGGCTTTGATGGCCAGGCCAAGCCCAAAGATTCCCGGTGGAGACTAGATGGTGGCCAAGCTACTGCTCCCTTAGGGCTGATGCTTGGGGTCATCGGGGCCAGACCAGATCAGGGGGTGGGGTAGAGAGTGGGAGTGTTGCAAAACAGAGCTCAAGATTCTAAAGGGGCAGGAGGGGAGAATGGAAGGAAGACAGCAAGGCAGAGTTTGGGGAGTCCCTTTCCTCTTAAGACCGAGTCTCTTGGAGCAGAGAGGGCAGGGGAACCAGTGACTTAACAAAGCATTTTTGTGTCTCTGCAGAGCTATTTGCTGCCACCCCACCCAACCCACCCGCTCCCAACCCCCAGGCCTTCACGACTGCAGATTGCCTTAATGGCAATTTGAGCTTGGACTGGCACCTGCCAAGTCAGGTGGGGGTGGGATGAAAAGTCCCAGTATGTTCTGAAATCAAACCAGTGTTCCAAATTATTCCATGGAGGAAGGATTTCTGCCATGGTTCCAGACAGGAATCCAAAGGCCCCTCCTGGTAAGGTGGAGGGACAGATGGGTAGGGAGGGAGGCCCAGCTCACCCCAGGCTGTGGGTGGACACAGGAGGAAAGCAGGGGTGGCAGTTCTCCTGCAGCCCTCCAAAGTGGCATCTGATTTTTGCCAAGAGGGTGAGGGCAGCGGGAGGCTCAGAGCTGGGGCCAGGGAGGCAGGTGGAGGGAGTGCCCACAGAGGGGCTGCAACGTCAGCCTGGGCCCCCAGTCGAAAGCAAAATAGAAAGGCCCTGTGTCAGCAGCCGGGCCCCTGGCGGCTGGGCTCTCAGCTCTATTCTGTTCAGCAGGATTCTAGTTGGCACCAGCTGCAGTCAGGAACAATGGCTGGATTTCTTTCTTTCTTCTTTTTTAAAAATTTTAATAGAGGAGAGAGAAGGATGGAGCCACTCATTGAACAGCTCGGTATCGTGGAGGCGTCTGGGACCATGTGTCCTTGAAAAAGAACATGGACCCAGGGGCCCCAAAACTGGCTACAAGGCTCAAGAAGGTACATCACACTGGGAGCCCTGGGTCCCAATCCCACTGCTTTCTCACAAGTGCTATGTGACCTTGGGCAGGTCCATGCCTCACTCTGGTCTGTTTCCCCATAGCCCCCACCAGAGCTTGCCTTCCAGACCCTACTCAATGCCGACTCCTCTCCTTCCCCCAAACTATTAGGTGGACTTTGGTGTGGGCAGTCCTTCCTGATAGCCTGTGAGCTCCTGGAGGGCTGGGTCTGGTCCATCATTGTGTGCTCCCTGCATCTCCCATGGCACTTGACCGCCTGTCAGTCACTCAGGGCTACGCTGGGTGATGGGATAGAGCAGTGAGCCATCCTATGTCCTGCAGTCTCAGTGGGCAGTTGGGCGGGGGGACATGGGGGCACACCAAAATAACCTCCCTGACTGGTGAGGTGTCATGCTGGGCAAATGAAATTCCCTGTGCCTCAGTTTCTTCATCTGTCAAATGGAAAAGTTACTACTACTAATCAGCTCATGTGAAGATTAAAGGCATTCATGTATATGAGATACTCCATGCCTGGCACATAATGAGACCTTAATAAGTCATTGCTATGATGATAATGATGACGCTGGAGGCAGAGACAGCAGCATATGGGGGGTTGAGACCAAGTAGACAGCACATCTAGAGTCATCAGGGTAGGCTTTGGAGCAGGTGGTTGTAGATGTGGCCTTGAAGGCTGGGAGGGGTGTGTCCCAGGAGGCAGAAAGAACAGGAGGAGGTAAAGTACGTATATAATGCTGGCAATTCTGGAAGCTACCCAGTGTGGCTACACACCAGGGTCAGGGCAAGGGGTATGAGCCTGGAGCCTGGAAGACCACTGTGCAGGTGAGGAGGGGAGATGTTGAGATCTTCTCCCACCCACTTCAGTGCCAGAGAGGAGGGATCTTCCCCGCACAGCACAGGAGCTGTCAGGACAGAGGTAGGAGCTTGGCCCTGCTCTGGTTGCCTGTCCCAGACTTCCCCCAGCAGTGCTGGATGCACTAGCTCCCAGATGGTTCCTCTGGCAGCACTGGTGTAGGCCAGAGAGCTGGATTAGAAGACCTGGTTCTTGTTCCAGCTCTGACATTTCCCAGCTGTGTGGCCATGAGAAAGCCACCAACTCCCCTTGGGGCTCAGTGTCATCACCTGTAAACAGGCTGTAGGGAGGCTCAGATGGTGAGAGGTACCCCACGAAGTGAGCTGTTAAGGTCATTACCTATTCACAGTCCTGGACAGTCGTGGTCCTGGACAGCTCCCTCTGTGTACAGAGGTTTTCCTGTCCCTACCCAGCCAAAGGGGGTGCTCAGAGAGCAATCCCCAAAGCAGAGCCCCCCTCAAACCCTAAAGTGTAATGTAGCTCAGTCCAAAGGTCAAAGACTCAGACCTACAGGATCACAAAACAATCAGAGGCAAAAGTGCCACTGGACATCCCATGTGTGTCACATACCCTCTCACTTGGCAGACAGGGAAACAGAGGCACAGAGCGAGTCTGTGATGTGCTCAAGCCACACAGCAAGTTGGGCAGTGGTGGGCTGGCTACGAAGGAGTCCCAGCTCCTGAGTCAGGCTCTCAGACTACTCTCTGGGGCCTCCTATCGGAAGAAGGGGGCGGGGTGGCGGAGCTGGGTCTGGAACCATGGGGCAGAGCTCCATGTTGGAAACTGAGAAGACAGCATGCCAGATGGAAAGGCCTGGGAAAGCCAAGGCCAGGAGGCTGGGAAGGGGTGGCGTCAGAGAATGGAGGGGCAATCTGACTAGAATATGGGGAGGAGGCAGACCAAGGGAGCCTGATGTGCTGAAGGACACATCCACTCTCTGCTGGACCTGACCACCCACTCCTAGAGCCACAGGCCTCAGAGCTGGGCACGAACCAAATGCCTCCTGGATCCACCAAGGTGTGAAGGATAAATGTGCTCCCCGTTACTGCACTGCCACGGGAGGGACCCTGATCATTCCCTGGCAGGTGAGTGAGAGTCTTTACTCCACCCCAAAGTACTCAGAAGGCCACCTTGTCTGCACCATAGGCTGGTGGTGACAAAAAAGCAGGTCCTCATTCTCAACCCTGAGGCCCAGCCCAGACTGGAGCCCAATCCCAGGCCCGCCCACTGAATAGCTATGAGATCCTGAGCAGGGCACTTTACCTCTCTGAGCCTCTTTCCTCGGGGAATTGTGGCTTGTAGAGAGGCTGGAACGAGAGATTATTTCCAAAGTGCTTGGTGTACAGTAAGCACTCCATTAATGTGGCTTTCCTCCTGCTATGTTAGTGCCCTGGCTCCCTTTGGGCAGGGAGGGGTGGAGAGAGGAGACAGAGAAGGCAGTCCTGGAGAGGTAGGAATCACCCCCACATGTGCCAGACTCCCCCCACCCACGAGGGCCCTGGCGGAGGAGGCTGTGCTCACTACACCCTGCACAGGTCCTCCGCTTCACCCCAGGACCTACGGCCTCCCACCACCACCTTTCTTCTGGTCCCCTGGATTGCCTGGCTCCCAGCACCCTGGGCCCAGGTCTTCTTTCCCATTGATGGCTCCCAGAGGGAAAGGAAATTAATAGCACTTGAGTCTGCTCTGAAGGTGAGTGTGGGCTGCATGGGGCGCTGAAGCCTCTGGAGCCAGGTGAATTATGGGCCTGCACTGGCTAAGTGGGATCCATCTTCCAGCTCTCAGTAGCTGGGAGGTGAAAGCACTTCCCTCTCTGCTTCACCCCCAGACCTCCAGGCCCACAGAGGCCAAGGCAAGAGGGTGGGGGCCCAGGACACACAATCCCCAAAGAAGCCTGACCATAAGACCTTGCCCTCGGTTTACAGAAGCCCAAAGAGGGCTAGCAGCTTGCCTAGGAACACACAGAGAGTCGATGGATGAGGATGCAGAGCTGGGGCTAAGAGGCCAGCAGGAAACTGTTAATGAGAGGCTGAGTTCAAATACTGATGGACCTTGGGCAAGTCACTAGCAGTGCAGTTTTCTGTGAAGGGGTATGGTAACAGCACCTAACTCAAGGCCATGTGAGATTTCAATAAGCTAACACTAAGAGGCCCTTGCCACAGTACCCAGCACACGGTAGGTACTAAATAAATCATAGCCTCTTCCAAGACCCCACAGGGATCCAATCTGTCTTGTTATTTCCCTGAAAGATGAACAGAGACAGCAGGTGCCTGAATCCCAAGGACTAGAGCCTAGGGTCCCCAGGAGGCCTGGGCAGACCCAAGGCCCAGGTGAGATTTCTTGGACTTGCTGCCATCAAGTGCCACACTCTCATGGCTAGAAAGAGCTGAAATTACCCCTGGCTCCATGCTACAGAGAGTTGGGCCTTCTTTGTATTCTGGGCTTGGCTCCTCTGCCCTCTGCAGTAGCTTCCTAGATCTCAGATGTAAAGGGAACTGGGGTGATGGTGGGGTGTCTTCTGGACAGGAGCTTTTAAACATGAGTGGTCACCCCCAAGGTCAACTGCATCCCCCACTTCCTGGAGATGGGGAGCCCTTGTCACTCACTGAGGGATTTGGACAGAAATGTTGAGAGGACCAAGCATCCTGACTTAGGTGGTCATCAAGGCAACAAGAATTGGTCTAGTTCTTGGCTGAGGCTTGATTCTTGCCCTCCAGGTCCTTAAACACCCAGAAACTCTGTCCTGAGGTTTTCGACCTGGGGTGGGGGTGGTTTTCTGGCTGCTGAAATACTATGGATTGCTCAGGGAGGGGGCAGCTATGGTTCTAGCCACCATTCAGCAAGCTGAATTCCCACCTTCCAGTCCTGGGTCAGGACTTAAAGGATTTCTCAGGCTACCTCCATGTTCCTACTTATGAACCTGGGCCACCCACAGGCTGAGGGGCTCCCTCTCACAAGAATGTGCTGGGGTCCCTAGAAGTCTGGAGGCTTCCTGGTCATCCACCCTTCCCAGGAATGCTCAGCTGCCACCTGTGGGGGAGCAGCAGGGTGATAACAGCCCATGTGACAGATCAAAAGACTGAGGCCCAGAAAAGAATGCCTGCCCTTACACTTAAAGGCATAAAGAGAGAGAATTTCCCCTGGGAAAATCAAGCAGGCTGCTGGCATCCCCCTCATGCCCCTGGGGACCTGAGCTGCAGTCTTCGGAGCCCTCAGCAATCCAGGCTGAGTTTGCTGCCTGTCAGGCTAGGTAGCCTTGAAAATGAATTCGGGGCTGGCAAATTTATTGTGCCTCCTCTCCCTCAATGGTGGAAGAAGTGATCTCGCTGGCCCTGAAGGAGTTCAAGCCCAGGTCAGAGAAGCCCTCTGAAGGAGGTTCTAAACTGCGGGTGTTGGGAGGGTACTCTGGCTTGCTCCAGCGTTGGCCCAGAGTCCGCGCTGATCACTGCCCAGGAGGCCAGGGGTGATCCGCGAGTCCGCCTGGCACGTCCGCGCTCCCAAGCGGGCCTCGTCAATCAGGACGTCTTCCGCTAGTCACAGGCCCAGGGGAGCGGGGAGGCGGCGCGGGGTGGGGACCCCTGCCCCGGCTGCCTCCTGGTGTCCGCCCCCGGCGGTGTCATTGTTCTCTGACGTCACGACGCGGCTCCGCCCCTCGACCCCCACCCTCGCTCCCTCCCCACCTCCGGCTGCTGGCGCCCCAGACCCTGCAGCCTCCTAAGCCTTGGCGGAGCAGGACTCCCCCCGCGGCCCGACCAGGGCTGCGCCCCCTTGTGCTCTCCCCAACTTGCCTTTGTTATTCCAGCTCCTTTCCTCGCCTCGCCTCCGACACTGCGGCGGGCTGCAAAACACGGAGCGCGGAGCCGCCGCCACACCTGGAATCCGAAGCGGGCTATCGGCCGCAGCCGCCTCCGCCTGTGCGGGGAGGGGAGTGCGCGCGCGCGGGCGCGCGGGCTTGTGTGTGTCCAACTCGGGCTACGCAGGAGCTGATTATGATTTGAGACGGAGGCTGCCTCAAATCATGAGTGGGGAAGGAGTGTGGAAGAAGAAAAGGGGGACGTGTTTGTATGTGTACGTGAACGTGAGGATTTACTGAACAGGGGAATATCTCGTGTTTTGTTTTTTGAGTGTATGTGGGGTTGTACAGCAATGAGTGTGTGTGTGCAATTGCGTGTCTGTGTGAGTGTGCTTGCTATGGCCGTGTATACGGGCATATTTGTGAGAGAAACTGTACGTGTGTGGGTGTGGAATCGTGTTTGTAATACTGAGTTGGCGCGAATGTGTGTGCCGTTTGTGTAGGAGTTTCCATGTAAGTGGCAACGGACTTGAGCCAAGGTGGGTGCGCACTTAGGTGCTCTCGGGGGTGGGTCCGAGAGGGGAACCCAAGCGTAGGTGCATCCAACTGCGCCTTGTGAGTGCCCTCGCTCCCCGCGGCCCCTGGGGCAGTGCTCAGCCCGGGACTAGGGGCTGGGCCCGGGTCCCACCGCCCCCGCCACGCCCGCGCGCCTTGTGCCCAGGGCGCTCTCCGAAGGGCCTCGAGGAATCCACGCGCCTCCGGACCGCGCAGGGTGCCGGGAACAGACCGTGCGCGCGGCTCCTTCCCAGCCACCGAGGGACCGCGATCCAGCCTTCCTCAGTATCGCCCTTGTCCGGGCGGGGAGGCAGGGAGCAGTCCTCTGCTTGCCCCACTGGCCAGTCCCCGGGCTTGGAGAGTAACTCCAAAGCCGCCTGCAAGAGGAGGGCTTTGGCGATCTTGTTAGCAACTGGCTCACCCCCAATTCAGGTACCTGACAGCGTTAGCGGCCCCGAGTGCACACTAGTCAGGGCCTGTGAGCGAAGGGGGCACTCCGGTGAGCCGGGTAATTTAGCCCCCTTTCCAATGTGGTCCCTTCCTAGGCTCAGCATTTATTCTTCTACTCTAAACTTGCGCGGGAGGACGGGGGCGGGGTGGGGGGGCGGTCAGGGAGTAAAAGGAGGGAGGGGGAGAGAAAAGAGAGAGATGAATGGCGGGGGGTGAGGGAGGCATTTGACGCGCGAAGTCCGTCAGAGCCATAGAGAGGAGACGCTTGGAGAGGGTCAAGATCGAGGAGCGGAGAAAAGAGAGTGCAAAAGAAGGAAAAGGAAGGGTGAGGGAGGGAAAGAGGCAAAAAAGAAAGAAGGCGAGAATAGCCAGAGCGCAGAGGGAGCGCGAGCCGAGCCGAGCCAAGCGCTGGCGGCTGCGGCCCGGCGCTCCGCTCCGTCCGTAGCTCCGCGCCGGCTTTTGAGGGCGGCCGGCGGCGCGGGGCCCTTTGGAAATAGAATAGCCAATGTAATCTGACACTTCAACTTGCTCGGCTCCGGGCGAGTTGATTCACTTACTCACCCCCTAACGCCGAGTTCCTTTTCACTGTCTGTGGACATTAAAAAAGCGAGCGGCGGCGGGCGCCCGGGAGAGCGAGCGACCGGGCGGCGAGAGGGCGAGCAGCGACCGGGCGGCCGAGCGAACGAGCAGCGCCGGCGCAGCTCAGTGACCCTAGCCCCGGTCGGCGCGCAGCCGGAGCCGGAGCGGAGCCGATCTCGGCGACCTCGCAGCGCTCCTCCCGGCCCGAGCCGGCCCTGCCCGGCAGTGGCGGCGGCGGCAGTGGCAGCGGCGCGTCCTCCAGCGGCGGCAGCGGCTCTCGCAGCGCTCGGTAAGTTTAGGGCCAGACGCAGGCGCCCGCTGGCCCCGGCCCTTCCTCCCGCTCCCGTGGACTCTTGAGGTGCGAGCGTGGGGCGCTGGGTGCTGAGGTTTTTCCCTTTAAGGGTCCGCGGGGGCCAGGCGAGCCGGGCTAGCGGCGGGCGGCCGGGCTCCGCTGCGCTCCTCTTGGCGGCAGGGGACAGAGGCCCAAGCGACCGGCGAACGCCAGGCTGCGTGGAGCCGGCTTGGGCTGCGCGCGAGGATGAAGGCTAGTCGGGTGTGCGGGGCGTGAGTGCGGTTGTGCGCGCGCGGAACTGGTGCCCGCCTCCTGCCGGCGCGCCTCCAGCCCTCGTTCCGAGCACCCGGGGGCCAGGCAAGACCGAGATTCGGGGAGAGAGGGAGGGAGGGACCGGGGAAGGACGACCTCGGTCTCTCTCACCTCCTTCGGGGAGACGCGAAGTTGTGCGCCTGTGTGTACGAGAACCACCAGGGAAGGCGCCAGATTTCGGGGTGGCAAGGGGTGGTGTTGTTAAGTTGTGCATCTGAATTTCCAAGGAAAACATAGACTTTTGTAAATGGGAGATGGGCGCGCGCTTAAGTTGTTTGTGTGTGAATTGCCCGGGGAGACGCGGCGCACGGTACCAACGGGGAACACCAAGGGGTGTGTGTAGGGGCTTCCTGTAGGTCTTTAAAAGCCGGAGGGGCGTTAAGGCCAACCCCTGGGCCGGGCTGCCCCGGCCAGGAGGGGAGCCCAGAGGGAAGATGTGCGTGTGTGCGCGCGCGCGGGTTGCAAATACGAAAGTAATTTCCCCGTGTTCTTTCTTCCTTTCCGTCTCCGGCGACGGCGGCCCCGGGGAAGTGGGAGGCCGGGCCCGGCGGAGATTGGGGGGCCTGGCCGGGACTGGAACTGGGGTGGGGGCGGGCTCTGGAAGCCTGTTTCACATTGCTGGCGTCTGGGCTGGGGAGAAAAACAGTGGGGAGCGCGGCCTCGGCGTCTGGGGAGCGGGCAGCGGGCGCGCGTCGCCCCCTCGCCCGCCGGGGACATCTGTCCAGGAAGCCAGCCGGGCGGGGAGAGGGCGCGGTGTGGAGGACAGGCTCCCCGCCCGGGAGCAGCGGGGGCGCGAGCCAGGGGCGGCCGCCTTCCCGAGGCCATTGTGCGCCAGCAGATTTTCACGGGAGACTGCCCCGGAGCCTCTGGAGAAGGCCAGGAACCGGCCTCAACCCCGGGTTTAAAAGACACTCCAGGAATGTAAACAACCCGGGCGGGAGGGCGGGCGAGCCGGAGCGCGCCAGGGCAGCCGACCCAGGCCCCCCCACCCATCCCCAGGGACAGCCCGAAGGCAGAGCCGCCCTGCCCTACCCCTCTACCTGCCACCAACTTTTTCCTCCTCTGCTTTCCCCTTCCACCTCGCCCCAGCCAGCGGGGCATACAGTGAGGGCTTTTCTCCCGGCACAGGCCAAGGGCGTCTGGCACCCAGCGCCTGCCCCTGGAGGCCTGGCTGATCGGCCCCTGCTTGGGTGTCCCGAGTCCCGGCAGCTCCTGCCTGGGAGCCGCAAGCTTTCTGGGCAGGCAGTGCCCGAGTAACTGGGGCTCTGAGAGCCTGCTGGTCTCCCTCCCTCCCCCATCTCTCCCTCCCGCTGCTCCTTCCCCACTCTCCCCCTTCTCCTCTCCCCTGACTGCTTTTCCAATGCCCTGACATGAGGGAGGAAGATTTAACTTGGCAGCCCAAACAAATGTTCTCTCAGAGGTCCTCCAAGAAGCTGGCGGCTGGGCTGGCAGGGTGAGGGCACGGCTGGGCCAGCCTTTTCCTCCTCCCTGCCTTGCCTTGGCCCCCGGGAGGACAGCCTGGAGCATGGGAGACTAGGGCCCAACCCCACAGATTTAAAAGGGCAGTGGGAAGCCAGCTATGGAAGTCCCTGGCTTGGTGCAGGACAGGAGCCACTGGGAGCTGCCTCCTGGTGCCAAGGATTTTCTGGAGGATTTTCTTGAGCAACAGTTTGTCTCTTTGCTGCAACCTGGGAACAGGGCCTGGTAGACCAGAGGGTTAACCAGTGCCGTCTCCTCCTCCTTTGTGGGTGTGAGGACCGGCTGGTTGCATAGGGCAGGGCAGGAGGCCAGAGGCTGTTCCCAGAGGTGCCTGGGTTTGCTTATTATTGTTTTTTTTGAAGGTAGAGATAAAGAGGCAGGCGCTGTGGCTGGGAATAGGCAGCTTGGCTGATGAATTCCGACTTGCCCTCACTGGCTTTTGTATGGTCCCGGGAGTTTCAAAGTTGCTTGTAAGCTATCAGGGAAGTTTAGATGACGGAGCAAGCCCCTAACTTTCTCTGTCCTGGCTGCTTTTTGAGGGGTCCAGAGTTGGGGGAATTCCTGGCCCCTGGCTTGCCCACTGCTGCCTGGCCCTGATGGTATGGTTTGTGAATGCCCCGGGCCTTGTGCTGACCTTTCTCTCTTCAAGTTGAGGATGTTGAAACACCAGCATCAAACAAAAGACACATTGAAAGCCGTATCTGCCACAGAGCACGTGTGACTTTGGGACCAAGGGAATGCATCTGGAGGGGGATGGTGTTTTCTTTTGAGTTTTATGATGTCAGTTGGGTTTTGTTTTTCCCCAAAGGACAGAAGAATCTCCTTGTCCCAAGTCGTGAGGTTATGAAATGCTGTTTTCACATGTAAGTCTCAAAACTGAAGACTTCTGAGAGCTGGTGGCAGTGACTGGGGTGGGGTGGGCGGTGGGGCGTTTTCAAGGGCTTTAAATGGTTTTGGATTGGGTTTTGGAGGCATTCAGGGTATGGCTCACAAAGAAGAGTCAGGAAAAAGAAATTGCTGGACTTATAGGAAACTTTGATAACTAGCCCTGTGTATGCAGAAAGGGTGGCTGGCTTCTTTGTGGGGACAAAATGTCCCTTTTTCCTCCTAATGAAAAAGGGGAGGAGGATACTTGTTCCTTACACAGGCAGGAGCAAAGTGAAGAAAGGTCCAGAGAGTGTACGGTTTGGCCACAGAACCATGGTTTCTCTCACACACATCCTCCCTAGCAACAGTAACACAACATTATAGCCATCCCTGGCCCCCAGATTGTGTCCTGACATAGGACAGGTGTCCATCTTTGACTCCATCCTGGAAAATTGCAGAGGAAAGGACCTAACTGAGAAGAGTTGCAGACTTCACTTTTTTCCTGATTGACAGAGATGGGGGGCGGATAAGGAAGGAAGACACTTTGAGGCTGCTGTGTCCTGAAAGTTTTGTCACAGGAGTATCTGTGTGTAAAGCCTCAGATATTGAGTTCTCTGGCCTTGGCCAGGGCCCAACAGTGGCTGTGACCCCAGCCTCAGGGTGAGACATTGGTGTAAGAAATTTGGGCACCAACAAGTTAATTTCTGGAAGCTTCTCTGGGCACTCTGTCACAGAACCAGGAAGCAGGTCCTGCCGGGTTGTGACTAGGTCCCCTACATTTTCATTCATAACTGTTCCCGAGGGCCCTTGCAGGCTCCTATCGCCACCTCATCTTTATGAGGTTCCTTCGGTTTTGTGTGGACAGCAAAGTCAGCGCTGCTCTGATTACTCTGAATCCTGCTGCAGCCTTGCCTGGTGACTGCTCTGACCTCTCAGCAGGACACAGGGGCCTCTGTCCACACCCTCCGAGGGGAGCTCTTTGTCCCTAGAGCCCCTGAGGACGGGAAAGGCAGAGTCTGCCTGGGCTGTAAGCACCAGGGGTGATTCTGATGTTGGACCCTGCCCTCGGGGAGGATGAGGGGAGGCTGAGAAAACCAGTCCCAGGCACAGGATCTGAGGGAGGAGTCCAGAAACATAAGATAATTATGCGAGTCTTCCCATTACCTGAGGAGATGGGGGATAGGTGTCAGGAGGCTTCAGCTGGCTGGCTCCTTTGGGCCAGTAGCTTCACTTTGCTGGGCCTCGGTCTCCTTATCTGTAAAATGGGTTAAGGGCAGAACCCTTCCCATCCCAATTAGTTACTGTGAGGATGAGGCAGATGTTGTCACTGGAGCCTTGGGCATGTGTCCCTTGAAGGCTTGGTAGGCTGTGGGTGCAGAATGGATGGAGCACAAAGGGGTTCGATTGGAGGTCTAGAAGCTGCTCTCCCATCCAAGCCTACCTCCCTAGCAGCTTATCGTTCAGCCTTGGCTTGCATGCCCCCATGACGGGGCACTCACCACCTATGGGCAGCCTCTTCCTTCACTGGGCAGCTAAGACTCTGCTGCATGGCATACTTTCTGGAAATCAACCCCCCTGACCCTCACTCTGGGCTTGAGGTGCTGGGTGTCCTTTAGACCACAGACTCATTCTTTCCTAAATGTTCACAGATTCAAGACCAGTGCCCAGGCAGGCCAACCAATGTGGGGTGGGGCGACACTGTTCAAGTGGCTGCTTCCAGCCCTTACTGGGAGTGATCTGTGGGGAGTGGGCAGGGTCTGCCTGAGGGGCTCACTGTCATCTGTGTTTGTGGGCCAGGTGTGCTTCTTGGCACCTTCTCTCCTAGATGGGATATGAGGAGAAGAAAGGAGATTCATAATGGGGGTGGGGTCAGGTCAGGGGCCCAGAATTGGTGCCACAGAGCTTTCCTGAGAGTCTACAGTGTGAGGACAGTGGCCTGTGAGAGATGCCAGAATGTATAAGACAGTTCCTGTTCTGTAGGAGCTTCCAGACCAGTAAGGGCAGGAGGATCAGTCCAAATAACTAACTAACCACCACCACCACCGGCTGGCTGCCTGCCCCGGGGTGCACAAAGACAGTGATGACCCCAGCCCCTTGCCTTCATATGGCACTTGGTGGATTAGAAGCACTCTTCCAACTCTGTTTAACCCCCGTAACAGCAGTGGAAGCTAGCTACCATTTGGAATTACCCCCATTAACAGAGAGGAAAACTGAGATTCAGAGAGGTAAAATGACACGTAGCTAAGCCAGGACTCAACCCTAGGCCTTACAGATGCCAACACTGTGTGCTGCTGCCTTCCGAGACCACCACCCAGGCAGGGACACAGGTGCAAAAGTTGGTGTGAAGTCCGAGAATGGGGGATGGGGGACTGAGGTTAAGGAGGAAGAGCTGTGCCCAGGAAGGGTCACAGATAGGCCTCACCTGGTCCCTGACCCCACATCTGGCAGCATATGCCCACACCCCCAGCAGATATGTCTCTTTCTTTTGGGTCAGTGTCTTACAGCCAGAGTGTGCTCTGAGCCCCAAATCCTGCCATGACTGCCTGGGGCACATGTGTCTGTGCATGGGGCTTCAGCCCCATCCCTGGCCCTGGAGCAGGAAGCAGAGATGTTTCCAGGCCTCAGGTCCCTGTGCAGGCCAAGGCTCTTCCCTGGGCTGTTTCTATAGATACAGACGTTGACTCAACCTGCCCCGCCTCTGGCTGAGTCAGTCCTCAGGCCGTGTGGGGTGGCCGCCCTGTGAGGGCCGTTGGGTTCCTTCTGCCTGGACATAGCCTGCCTGCTCTGCACACCCCTGCGCCTGACTTTCTGGAGCCCATCTGAGTGCCACCCCAGGACAAGGCTACAGCTGCTGGGGTCCAGAGCAGGTTGCAGGCTGAGCTGGCACCTCCCCAGGAAGCCTGGCCCAGCCTGGCACACCTGCACAGGTAACGACTGTAGCCCAAGAGGGCCCCCGGCCCCTCCTGTCAGACCTAGCTGCTGGGGTTACTGCTGGATTGTGCTGGGGGAGGCTGGGGTGTCTGAGCTAATTAGATTTCTTAGATTTCAATGCTCCCCTAATCCTGTTAGCCCAGCTGTAATTGTAACCACTTGAAGGTTTCAGCCGTGGCGGGCTGTTGAGGACAGACGGTGTGGGGACTTCACTCTGCCCAGCCCTGGCTTAGACAGCCGGCTGGGGACTGGGGACTCCCTTCCCAGGTCTCTGGGATGGGGGCCTGAGTGATGGGAAGTGTTCTACTTTTCCGTAAAATCTTATCATTGCAGACTGTCAGAGCAGGCAGAGCCCTTAGAGATCATCTGGCTCAAACCCTTCACTATACAGTTGGCGAAACTGAGGCCTGCAGAGGAGCAGGGACTCGCGATGGCTGGTAGTGGCAAGGTGTCTGGGACTTGGGTCTGACTTTGTGTTCTTTGTTCCTGGAGACTTCAGGGCAGGTCTGGAATTGCCCAGGGGCTAGAGAACCCTCCAGAGAGGTCCTCCCCCAGAGATAGGGGCTGGGGGGTGTCATTTGTCCTGAAGCCTATTCCCTAGTTGGCATTCCCTATCCTCTCTCTCTCACACACACATGCCTGTGTTCTTCACACGTATGCTGTCACCTCTGCTGGCCAGAGTTTCTGCTGAGGACTCAGGCCTGCCTCTCCCAGGGCTCTCAGACGTGAGGGCTTTCTCCCTCCTCCCCCACCAGACTTTCCCAGATTCCTGATTTCTTGGAGGGTCTAATTCAATGCAGATTATTGCTTTGCCAGGAAATGGCAAAGCTGCTCTGATGGGGGGAGGGTGTTAAAGTACAATCTCTTTGTCCTTTCAATGGCTCTTCCAAAATTATTTTTTGGCATCTAACTTAAATGGAGATAGCACCCACTCCCTATCTTTTCTCCTGCCCTACGCCTATTCTCATTCCCAACCCTCCAGTCATCCACCCACAGAGGTTGGCGCTTGTGGGGGGTGGGGAAATGTGGCGCCTTCAGAACCCCTACCCAGGAGGTCCCCCCAGCAGTCACATCCTGTCCTCCTGTGCTCTGGAGCAGCGGGAGAGATGTTTGAAACCTCCTTCAACTCCAGAAATTCCCTGTGTTTGCACCCCTAAGCATGTAGTATAGAATTGGGGGGCCATCGGGGTTACCTGGTCTGACTATTCCTTTTCTAGCCCAGGAAACCCAAGAATGGAAAGAAACGATTGGATGTATCCAAGGGCAGCAGCGAATTAGTGACAGAGCCAGGCCTGCAACCCCGTCTCTCCAGCCCATTAGTTCATTAAACATTTATTGAGTGCGTACTGTTGGCCAGGCGCAGCCCTGTTAGCCACCCTTCAGAGCTCATAAATAAATACTGTTCCATCTTTGACTTGGAAGGGCCAGCTGAACCTGGGGAGGCCAGGGTTCGTTTCTGAGCTCTCAGAGTGGGGAATAACGATGGGGCATTTTCAGCGGTACCCCAGGTCCTACACAGCTGGGGTAGGATGAGCATAAGAGCTTCAACCCAGCAGCATATTTCTTGAAAGATACATAGTAGGTTGGTTGCATTGCAGATTTGAGGGAAATAAAACAGAAACTGTGCAGGGAGGGTGCCAGGTTTCCCATCTGCCCAGTCTGTTTAGCCCAAGAAGACGGGCGGCCTCCTCCACCGCTCCCGCCCCACTGCCTCCAGCCTTCCACGTGCTGACTTTTGTTCTTTGCTGGGCTGATGGCCCCGTCTTGTTCCTGCTCTCACTTCCTCTGTGGATGGAGAAGCAGGGAGGGAACTCTCTGCCCTGGGAGTCACCTGCATCAGGCCCAGGTGAGAGCACATGAGGAAGAGCCCGCAGGCTCAGGACAGGACACAGGAGAAGATGCCAGGTGCCAGGACCTTGCCCACTCCACAGGTTCTCACCCAGACTCCCACCCTGCCCCCTGGTAGACCTTGGCCAAAGCTGGGGAACCTGGCGCATGGCTCCGGCCAGGCCTCAGTCTGGCTGAGGGACAAATGAGGCATAGAGACCTTTGGGGAAGGATCCTGAAACCCTTACTTGGCATTTGCAAATGGGAAGGGCCCTTCAAGGGTCTCCCTCCAGCCTTCTGGTTTTGTAAGTGGAGAAACCCAGAGCCCAGAGCGTTGAAGGGACTGGCCACAGGTCACAGCAAGAAGGCTCCTCTGTACTAAAGGTGTCACCCAGTGGTCCTGAGTGGTCTGGTTAGGGAGGGGTGCAATTTTCTATTGATGTCACACTTTGTTGCTCCTGCTGTCGCTTATGTCGTTAGAACAAGTTACTGAAGTCTACCATAAATATCACAATAGCCAGCATTTCTTGGGCAACTAATTTGTTTTAGGCTCTCCTTAGACTGCCTGGGGTCAATTCTCAGTTCCACCCTTTAAGGTCTCCATGACTTTGGGCGAGTTATGTTTAACTTCTCCAACTTTGGTTTCCACATCTGCAAAACAGGCTTACCTAGAGTTTAAAAATAACTGATTGCCATCTCAGTAGGTTAAGAAAGTAGAACGCATACAGTGCCCGGCACATAGTAGGTGCTCAGTCGCTATCATGAGCAATACTCCCAGGATGCTGGGGGCAGCTGTTGGCATTGTGTTACCTCCAACTTACAGATGAGGAGATTCAGGTCAGTGAGTTCCTGACCCTCAGCCCCCTGCTAGTATCCACAGTCTCCCTTTTGTAGCAGGAAGGGCTGGTGGATCATCTTTGAGAGGCCCCCGCAAGATAAATTAAAAGTGCCTTTTAGTCCACCCTACTGGCGAAGGCTGTCCCACTTGGAGAAGTGTCCAAGGCGGAGATTTGCATCTGGGTCCTCCCTGAGAGCCGTCTCCTCCCTGTAAACTGAGGCCGGTGATAACAGTCCATCCTTCTCAGGCTCTTCCCACGTGGAGAGGAGAGTGTGGAGGGACTGGGCCTTGTCACCTGTAAGCTATTGTGCAGAGTCCCCATGAACAGTCACTGACTGTGGGACCTTAGGCCCATCACAGACTGCTCTAAGCCTCAGTTTCCTCATCTGAAAAGCATGAGCTGAGACATCATTTCCCAAAGTGGGTTCTTGGAAACACTAGTCCGCAAAAAGAAGGACAACAGAGCATACCTTCCCTCTCCTGGGAAACTGCCAACCCTTTGCCTCACCCAGATTCCCAAACTACAGGACACTCCTCCCACCTCCCTTTTTTATGCAACATAACTATTGAAGATATCAGTGGAACATCTTGGGAAATGCCAGGCTAGAGGATCCCTTCCAGGTCTGGCATCTATGGCTCAGTCCAGAGGATGCTAAGAATGATCTCCCAGGGGGACTGCTCAAGGTGGGGAGGACAAGGACAGCTTCCATGTAGGCAGAAATCCCCCAAGCCTCCTTTCTTGGCAGTCCTGTCTTCTCCCCTTCCCAAGCCTGTAGGTCTCTGTCGCTTTTCCTGGCCTCCTTTTCTGTTTCTGTTACCAGACCACAAATCTGTTTGTGGTTGGGCAGTCCCCAAAGCAAGGCCAGCTTGGCAGAGGGGTGGGACCTCTGCCATGTCCCTAGCGATGGGCCTCAAAGACCTGCCAGCTGACAGAGCAGGAAGGGCCTTGAAGGCAGCCTGCAGGGGCTGTGAGCCCCTGACCCTGCATATACATCTTTGCAAGCATGTATTTTTCTGGAGAGATGGTTCACGGCTTTATTCGGATCCTAAAATCGATTTGGACACCTGAAAGCAGTGTAGGAACCATGGCCTTCACCCAAGGGTCTAAAATTTCCCTGGCCCTTGAGTGGAACAGAACTGTTGGACTGTCTTTGCCCACCTCCTGCCCACAAACATTTTCATTCCTATTCATTTGTGTCACTTCCCTAGCCATGGGGGCATCTGTGTTTATAACCCCTGCTTCAAATCTGGCTTGACATTGTACTGGGGAGGAAACTGAGGCCAAGGGAGGGGAAGGGACCTGACCAAGGTCGCTAACAGTGGTAGGCCCCTGGCACACAAGACCTGGCACAGGACTGAGTGCCTCCAGGGTATAGCCTCCTGTGCCACTGACCTCACTACTGAAACCATTCAGTCTCATGCTCTATGAGATAGGTGTACCAGGGCCTTGGATTCAACGTCCCTGGAAAGAGCTAGGGATTAGGGGGAAGGGAGGAAGGATCCGACCATTCTCTCTTCTAGGGAGGCCGGGAAGGACTGGTTTAGGGCTTACCTCCTCTGGGTCAGGAGGCCACTTTCAACCCTGCTGGCTTCACTGCCAGTTATCCTGCTGGCTGGCTGGCTCGTTCGCTTCCTGGGTTAATGTTTCCTCTTCAGGGGCCGTGGGGCCCACTGGCATTTACACACAGAGGAGCACTCTGTGTCTTCAGAATGTCTTGCTGGTGTAGATTAGTTGTGAGCCCTTAGCTGGGGGTCATGCTGCGGGGCCCTGGGGAGAGCTCGGGGCCTGAGCTGGGTTCCCATGCTGGCAGGCCCACTCTGTGACCCTGATGAGTCACTTTGCCTCCCTAGCTCACGGTCCTCTTGTCCCTGACTTTCTGGGATTCAGAGGAGTGTGCTTGGTGGCTGGCCGGGGGTGGGTCAGGGGACTCCTTGGCCCTCAGCCTTCCTGCCCAGTTTGTTTTGGCCCCATTGAGGTCCAGGAGCCCCTTGTGCTTCCAATCCTGGGAAAAGAGAGGACGTCTCAGGGGCAAGTTCTTGCCTGGCATTTGCTGATGGGACTGTGGCTCGGTATTGATTAATTTCCTGCAAAAGGATGGCTTTCTGATTCCTCTTATCCCAGCCCAGGTTGACGCCTTCATTTTTGTTTGTGCTTCATCTGCAGAGGTGATCCCTTTAGGCAGAAGGAGTGGAGTTAGTTTAGGAGTTGGAATCCTTGTGGGCCCCAGAATTCTCAGAGCTTTCTGCCTTGTGAACGGCTTCCTTCCTAGCCAGCTCCCTAGAGGTGCCTGGGCCAGCCAGATCACCCCCCTAAGGGTATTCATGGGACCTTTGATTCTCAAGACAACAAGGGAGCTTGGCAGCCACGTCATCTGATGCCTGTTATACAGATGACTTCTGCCTGTTCTGTAGCATTCCCACAGAGCACCTTCCGGTGAGGGCTTGCATGTGCCCAGGGACAGGCTGCTCCCTGCCTCCCAGTAGCTCCCTCCATCTATGAAGTTCCACCTTATATGGAGCCTGGAAGTGTACCTCCCCCTAGTTCTCATCTCAGGACAATATAGAATATGGTGAATTTGGTTCTCGGGCACTTCCTTCCATACTTGCTATGAGGGATGTATCCTCAGGGACTGCCATCTAGGCTGAGTCTAAGGCTGGAGTGGGCAGAGTGGGCTTCCTGGAGGAGGTGGCCTTCTTCTATCCGCTCATTATATCTGCCTCTGGTAGGAGCCTGAGCAGCTTGGAGACCTCAGGCCTGACCTGGAAACAGTCTAACCTAGGTCACAAGACATGGAAGTAGGCCGGGGAGTCCCCAACAGGGGTCTGAGGGGAAGAAAGTGGCCTGGTACCTGCTTTTAAAGCAGGGTCAGACAAGCCAGATGGTTCAAGAAGCCTGTCTGTCTTCCTGGCCTCTCCTAGCATGCTCACCTCCCGTGGGAACCGGGGCCCCTGGCTGGGAGGGTAGTCAGGCTGTGAGTAGCACTCCCTCCCTGTCTGCCTCCACCGGCCTCCTTGCCGAGCCCTTCTCTGCCCAGTTCTGCTCCCTGCTGCTCTGGCTGGGAACATCCTACCTAAGTGTCCTGAGGCCCCAGAGACCTGGGGTGTCTGCAAAGAGCACTGCATTTGGAGTGAGAACTTCTGGAACTGCCTCCTATGGACAATATCCCCAGGGCTGTTGTAAGAGTCAGAGGGGAGGGCCAGCACTTTGCATGCTGTACGGTGTCACAGCATCAGGGAGTGTGATGTTTTATTACCATGTACAGTGATGATAATATCAGCACAGAAAGGCCTTGGAGATCATCCAGGCCAACCCTCTCATTTAGTTGCTGAGTCTGACCCCAGAGGGGACGGAGGCCTCCCCAAGGTCAAAGGGGAAGTCCATGGCAGAGCTGGAGCTAAAAGCTAGGTGTCCTGACCATCAGCCAGTGCCCAGCCCTTCCTTGTCCCTTGACAAAAACCCTTTGCTGGAGTGAGACACAGGGAGAGGCCCCTCTATGGCTGTGGTGAAATGGCACCTGGCTCTCCTGGGACTTAGCATCCTCATCTCACAGAGCTCCTGGGCTGTACGCCTCTGGCTGTGCTTACCAGAACTGTGGGGCCTGGGGACAGGCAAGTGTTCCCTGGGGTCTCTATGTGACAGCTAGCTCCCCCAGCCTGGGCCCCCATCTGGGGCTGCTGCCCTCTAACAGGCGCCCCCACCCCCCCTTCACTTCCTGCACTGACATGGCTGCCCTGCACCCTGCCAGCTGTCACCTTGGGTGGAAACAGGGTCTTCAGGAGCCCACTGGAGACCCTTTGCACAGGTGTCTGGCCTAGCTGATTGCAGGATGTTAACCTGGCCTGGGACCATGGCTTGAATTTGTGGCCTTAGTTTCAACCTGATGTGACACCTGCCTGGGCTCTGGAGACCCAAAGATGCCCGGATTCTCGGAGCAGCAGAGACGTGGGCAACCAGCGCATCTCATCCTCTTGTTGTGTTGTTGTTTTGAGTCAGTTCTGACTCCTAGCGGCCCTGTGGACAGCAGAGCAGAACCCTGCCCCGTCTTTCCGCACCATCCTCTTATCTTTTTGTGTTGTATCAGACAATGTTCCACTGCTATTCGTAGGGCTTTTTGTGGCCAACTTTTTCGGAAGTGGGTGGCCAGGTCCTTCTTCCTAGTCTATGTTAGTCTGGAAACTCTGCTGAAACCTGTCCACCGTGGGTGAGCCTGCTGATATTTGAAGTCCCAGTGGCATAGCTTTCAGCATCACAGCAACAGGCAGCTGCCACAGCATGACAACTGACAGAGGGGTGGTGTGGTTCCCTGACCCAGAGGCGATCCCAGGCAGTGATGGTGAGAGCACCAAATCTTAACCACTGGACCACCAGGGCTGGCATCTCATCCCCTTCTCATCCCCATTTCCCAGATTAGGAAACTGAGGCCCAGAGAGGGAAAGAAGCTGGCTAGGTGCAGAACCAGCAACAGACTAGCTCCTCTTGCCCTCGCCAGCCTGGCCTCCTTCCATCCTTGCTCCCGGGGCTGCTTCTTTGTGCTGCCCAGGCTTAGTGTGCATGGGATAGGGATGCTGGTAATGAGTAGCACCCGCTGTCTTTCCTTTAGGGCTCTTTCATGCTGTCAGTCGAGGCTTTGCTTCCCTTCCAGGTCTGGGGAGGGGAGGTGCCCTGGAAGGGCAGCACATTTCCTGCTGAAGGATCGTTGTGCCAAGCTGAGAACCGGGTTTCCTGGCTGGTCTGGAGCCCCCAGTGTCTGCCTCTGGGAGAGCAAGGCCTGAGATTCTTTTGTGCCTCCTGTTGCCCAGCTCCCCAATAAGGATGGGTTACTTATTCAGTCATCAGTTTTGTTGAGCAACTATTATGTACCGGGCACTGCTCCAGGCCCTGAGTATACAGAGATGAACTTTGCCAGAGGCCCTGCTCCCATTTTCATAGGTGAGACAGTCAACAACTTAATGTATGATGTCATGCTGAGTTATGAGGAGTGTTTTGAAGAAAATTAAATCAGGATGAGGTGATATAGGGAGATGGGTAGGGGATTGGGCTTCTTTAGATGGGGTGACCAGGGAAGGCTTCTCTGAAGAGGCTGCATTTGAGCAGATACCTCAGGGAGGTCAGGGAGTAAACCCTGTGAACATTTGGGAAAAGAGCACTTCCGGCAGAGGGCACAGCATGTGCAAAGGCCTTGTGGAAGGAGCATGCTTGGCATACCCTAAGAAAGGCAGGGAGGCCAGTGTGACTGGTTCGAGTGAGAGAGGGAGGGAGATAGGAGAGGAAGTTAGCAAGGTAGCCAGGGACTAGGTCACAGAGGGTCTTATGGAGCACAGGAAGAGTGTCTGACTTCATGCTCAGTGATTCGGAAGCCATTGGAGGATTTTAATTACGAGACCGAGACTACCTCAAGTGCCCTTTAAGAAGATCCCCCTGGCTAGTGAGCTGAGAATAGATCACAGGGGATAAGCATGAAAACAAGGAGCCTGCTGGGTGGCTTTTACAGGAACCCAGATGAAGATGCTGGTGGCATAGATCAGAGTGGCCAATGGAGGTAGGAAGACAAGGTCAGATCCTGGATGTATTTTGAAGATCGACCAAGGTTATGCCCAGAAGCCCATTGGGAGTGCCTGCCCACCTCCACAAAGCAGACTGAGGGATTGGGGCTGGAGAGCTGGCCCAGGTCTCCAAGGCCTGTGGGTCCAAGCACTTTTCCTGTTAGGCCTGCCATCCCCCGTGTAGCCATAAGCTATTCTGTCATAAGGTACCCATTTAACAGTTGGACAGATAGAGGCTTGCTGAAATGTTCCTCAAACTCTAGTCTCCACTTATAATTGCCATTGTGCATTTGGTCTGCATCATGATTCTCTCCCATTCATCTCCTACACTTTCATACCCTCTGCTCTATGCACAGTCTTTTTCCAACGTGTTGTCACCATCAAGCCCCAGGACCTTTGCCTATGTCAGTTCCTCCACCCCCACAATTCTATCTGGTGAACTCCTATGTATTCCTCAGAGCCCAGTTCGAAAGCTGCCACCTCTGAACTCCCTTCCCTGACGCTCTCAGCCACTGGGGATTCTTCCTCCTGTTCCTCTCCCTCACTACATTGCCTGGAATCTACCGGAACTGAGGCTTGGTCAGTGCCTCTCTTCACACCCCCTCTTTCCGCTCTGTGTCCTCACAGCCTGGCCCAGGGCCGGCATAGAGGAGGGAACAAAAGCATTTCAGTGTATTCCTGGAGCAGTAGCTAGTTACTATGGAAACAAGGAAGTGTTGCAACTTCCCTAACTTTTGAAGTTGGGGTCACAGAGAACAGCTTTATCTTGGCCCCACGAGATCAACCCAGGATGACCATCCTAGGGTTCTTATTGCTTCAGTCACCTTAGGCAGGTCCTTTCCCATCCCTGGACCTCAGTTTACCTGTCACTGATATGGGGGCATTGGGATTGCTTGGCTCTCTAAGGTGATTTCCTCTCTAACGTTCCATATCTCTGGGCCTCCAATCCTGCCACATAACCACAGGCAGGCCTTTTGCACTCTTTATGCCTCAACTTTCCCATTTTGTTCATCTCTCTCCTCCAAGAAGATGCTTGCCTGACTCAGGCAACTCCAGAATCCCAGAGTTTCAGCAGCTGCTCTGCCCTTGATAACTAAACTGGGATTCTTGTGACTTGTAGAAGCACAAAGAGGGAAGTCCTGCTTCGCAGGGTGGCACAGGGGGAGCAGGAAGGTGGGTTGAGGGGAGAAGCCGGGTTGGCTCACTCTGGTCTGAACCTGTGAGGGCCCCTGGGTCTCCTTCCATCACCTTGAAGGTGGCTGGAGCCAGTGTTTGTTGGGTGGGCTGTGCCTCCGCAGGATGCTCCCTGCTCAGCATTCTGGTGCCGAGCAGAGGGGCTGGGCTGCAGTCCAGGGCAGCCCCGGAGGCTGCCCACAGCAGTGGGGCTGAGTGAGTGGGCAATGCCTTCTCGCCGTGTCTCTTTTCTCTCCAATTCAGTGCTCAAAAGCCAGGACTTAGCAGAGCAGAAAACCGCAGCCTGGCTACTGGCACCCTCTACAGTCCTACAGCACCTGGACGGGGCGGTTCCCAGGGCTCCACACCAGCCACGTAGGGCTCAGACTGGTGAGGCCAAGGGTCCGAGATGCCCAGCAGGGACCAGACGCTGAGCCGAGTTCCCACCTGCCATTGGGCTCAATGTGCAGAGGCTTCAGCCTGGTAACACCACAGCCCGCCTCCTGCCTGGTGCTCAGGGTGGGGTGGCCTTACCCATCAGGCCCAGCAGGAGAGTGCCCTGGGATGAAGGCTCTGACGCTCTCTGGGCTGCTTGCTCATCTGTAAAAGTGCTCCCAGGGCTGCCAGGAGGGAAGGCTGAGGAAGGTGGTTTCTACCCAATAAAAACACTTGTTACGATTGCCAGCTAGAGGCGAGCACAGGCCTCAGCCAGAGGGATGCCCCTGTAAACATCTGTTTCGGGAAACAAAGCCCAAAAGAGCCTTTTAAGAATCAGAGTCTGGTGCTGTGTCAGAGAAGTACTTCCTCCTTTGTTTCTAAGTGGTTCCTGGTGGCCAGGGACCTGTGTGGCCATCTGGATATGCTTTCTCTGCCTGTCACCGCTGCTGGTGTGTCTATTGTTGGCTGAATCACCCTCACGGCAGCACTGGGCACTGGAAGGGGCCGTGGCCAGGACCAGGGGATCCACATCCCCTCTTGACCATGGATCAGCTTTCTGACCTGGTCAAGGCCCCCGCTCTCTCTGCCCTGGGTTTCCCGTCTGTGCACTGGGGCCCCTTCTAGTTGGGACTCTCCGGTGGAAGCCTGTTTGTGCATTGTTACCTCCAGGCTCAGCAAGGCTCCTTACACTCGTCCCCCAAGATGGACTATTGTCTGTCTCACCTCCACTCACAGTGTTCTCACTTCTGTTCAGCAGGGCCTAGCCCTCTGCCCACAAGGCTTTGGCGTCATCGTGTGGATGGTGGCAGAGTGAGTCTCCCAGCCCCTCCTTACCCACAGGCCTCAGTTTTGTCATTACCTCCTCCTGTGGGGCCTCTCAGGTGTCCCCCTCTGTGACCTTCCCCACTGGACTGGCCCATCCATGAGGGCCCCAGCCTGGGTCTTATTTTCTGTACCCCCAGACAGCCTGGAGCAGAGGCAGTGTTCAGGAAAGCTTAGACAGCTGAGGGAAGGAATGGAAACCTGTAGCCATCGGAGAGTTCTGTTGGCGAGAAAGCCCAGTTTTCTCAGCACATGGGTTTCGCTCTGCTGTGTTTACTTGTTAGAGTTTTGCTCCGTTCATAGGACCTTTTGAAAAAAAAAAATCAACTTTTTAGTCAGCTCTAAGACCAGAACTGGTTTTTTATGCTTTTGGCCAATTCCCATCTTTCGAATCTGGTGCTTTCATACTTGCATTTTTGTATTTTATTTATTTACCTTGTTTGAGCAGCTACTTTTCTCTTCTGGATTCCGTATAGTAAATAATTCCACCTCTTATTTTATTCAGATTTCTCACGCTAAAAAGGCAGGGGGCTTAGTGAACACTCTGCTTTGGGTGTTCTTTGCTTTGTTGTGTTTTTACCTTTTTGTATTAGATTTTATCTGCCTTTTCTTCCTTCCTGAACCCCAGCCTCCGATCTTCCATCTTCTCAGTGCTCACTCAGTGGCAGTGTGTCTGCTAGGACTGCCGTGTGTGAGAGTGCATGTTGCACATTCCACACCTTGGGGGCACTCACACTGTAGCCCCCATAGATTATACGTTTATTAAGTAAGTTTCTGGTGGATGGTGGTCAAGTGTTTTGAGGAAGGGGAGCCTTGTTCTAATTCTTGGAAAGCCACTGTAAGGACTAGGAGTGGGACTGCCACCAGCCCACCTCCCCAGCTGAAACTTGGGAGTCACCCTTGACTCCTCTCCAGGCCTGCAACCTATGACATTGGGTTTCCATGTCCCCCTATGGTCCCCAGAACCTGTCCTGTGGGAGTACTACTCAGAGAACTGACGC
The DNA here is from genome assembly GCF_037783145.1 of Equus przewalskii. NCBI lineage: Eukaryota > Metazoa > Chordata > Mammalia > Perissodactyla > Equidae > Equus > Equus przewalskii. The sequence continues at coordinate 66,290,891 of NC_091831.1, forward strand.
CTCTAGACTCTGCCTTCCGAATGTTTCTGAAGCCATCCCTCCTCTCCACTCCCAGGCAGCAGTCTTCTCCCTCAGGTGTCTACTTCCAGCTTGCCTTCTCCTAGTCTCCCTCTGTTGGACCACCAGTCTGACCTTAGTAAAAGGTGCCTCTGCCCTCTTACCTCCTCCACCCTACTTAAAACTCCTTCATGCCTCCCCACCACCAACAGCCTGGCACTCAGGGTCCTTCATTCTCTGGCTCCAGCTGAACTTCCACTTCTGTGTGCTTTGCACATTCTGTTCTCCATTCTGTCTGTCTGGTGAGCTCCTGGGCATCCTGCAAAGCCCTGCTCAAGTCTTGGCTTGCTCTTGTGCACCAGCCAGATCAAGCGGATAGGTCCCCCACCTTTGCCCCAGTTCCCCCGGCACTGTTTTCTGACACTGTTGCAGCCCTCATCTGGCAGTATCACAGCTAACTTTAGGGTGCCCAGCCACAGGCAGGCTCTGACTCCCTGACACCCAGCACCGTGCTTGGCATCTGGCAAACATTCCAAAATGCTTGCTGAATAGGTGAATGAATAGGTGATGGCTGCACTTTACACAGAGCAGGTAGGTTTTGTGGTTTGGAAATACGTATATATATTTTCATTCTAGGTGAGTGCCTTGGAAGTGACTTGCATACTTTGCTTGAGAAAGCCTTCAATAACTTTTGTCCCGGAGTCACAGTTGCCCCTTAGCCCCTTCTTTTGCCCACCCCCTCTCCACTGAGACCCAGGGTAGTGGCTGGGCTGGGCTGGGCTCCCAGGAGCTCCTCCTGGCCCGGGTTGCTTGCCAAAGCTGCTAGGGTCTGAGGCTGCCTAGAAGTCAGCTGTGCCCACGTTGCTGCCCTCCTCACTTGCCTTCCTGGGAGAATTGGCTCAGCAGCAGCCTGGCCAGGCTGCAGGGCCTCTTAGGCAAGACTCCCAGGGCAAGGCCAGGGGCTGGAGCCTCGTATGTATGCACGGCCTACACACCAGGCGAGTCTGCGGGCAAATGGGCTGCAGCTTGCCACAGTGCTGGGGGAGGGCGGGGGGAGGGCCACCCTTCTGTTGGGTAAACTTGATGTTCAGGCCTGCCTAGGCACATCCTGGGCCATATCAGTTAGAGGCACAGGACAGCATTTCGCTGAGCTGGGAGTTGCCAGGTGTCAGCCAGAGGGTGACAGGGTGGGACACTTGAGAGTCTCCGCAGACCTTGCCTGGGACTTGGCCTCTCATATCTGTGCCAGAAGCAGAACAGAGGCTGCAGGAGTCTTGGGGGTCCCCAGATCAGCCTGACTGCTAGCCCTCCCATCCCTGACGGTCTTTCCTCTACCTCAGTGTGGGTAGCTCCTCGGGACCTGAGAAGGGTGGGCGGGCCATGAGCAGGTGAGTCTGGTAAGCAGGGACTGACATCAGAGCTTTTATTTAGCTGTTCCCACTGCAAATGCATTTCGGTCCACACTCACCTGAGGCAAAGGTCATATCCTTGGGAATACCCATTGTGCACCAGGCACGATTCTTTGGAGTCTCGAGATTGCCGCAACAACCCTCAGAAGTGGATGGTGTTATCCCCATTTTACCCACGACAAAGCCTGAGCTCAGAGGGATGAAGTTGCTTCAAGTGCCACAGCTACTAAGGGGAATCTGATGTCTTTCTCCCTACGTATGGCCCTTTCTCAACTTTTCTTTTTAAATCCATAAATATTGGTGCAAATGAGTAACTATACAGGCATGGTTGCCAGCCGCTGCCTCTGACTGGGGAGCCCGGGCAGTGCGTGGGCCAGCACCTCACCGTGGGAGGTGGACAAGAGGCCGCGGAGCTTGGAGCAGCTGGCGGAGTTCACTGCCACTGAGGAGAACATCTCTGTGGTCTCTGGCTGGAACATTGGCCTGTTGGGTCATTCTCCCCCCGACACAGCTGGAGGCAAATGGGCCTGCTTCAGTGGAGGAAAATGTATGCCATGGTACTTTGTAAGCACAGAGTGAGGGCCACAGCATTGACAGAGAAATTGAGATGTCATCCGTGAACCCGGCACCACAGGTGGGAGGATCCACTCAACTTTCTTTCTCTAAGATAAACTTGGCTGAGGATGCTTCTTGTCTTTTCTGATTTTCTCTTGCCTGTTTTTTGCCCAGTGCTGTTGGAGTCCCAGCCTTATTTGCAGGGAGGCCGTGGACCCCTCTCCCTGGGCCCTGAAAACCCAGGGCCTAGGAACCCTTGGACTGTGATGTTGGATGAGACAGGAGTCAGTAGAAATAGAGGGTGGTGGGCCTGCGGGCACTTGAGGTGGAATCCCCTGCAGGGCATGTCGGCCGGGTGTGTCTTCATCTGCAGATGGGCATAGACCCCAGGCCTGGAGGGCTCCTGTGAGCCTACGGGCTGCACCTGGAATGGGAGACTAGCTGGCCCTTCCCAGGACAGGGGCCAGATCTGCACACTCCTTTGTCCCTGTCCCCCATTCCCCGCCACCTGCTCCCTTTTCTCCATGTGCATGGGTCCCTCTGAGTGCACATGAGTTCCTGGGTTTCAGAAGGGAGGGAACAGGTTGCAGAGAGACAGGATGAGCCCGAGTATAATTTTATTTCTGTGACTCTCCTTTCAGGCTGTCATGGTAAATCTATTTTACTTGTCACTTTGTAAGTCATTATGCAGGATTAAGCTTTTTACCAGCTTTTAAGGCTTCTGCAGCCATTGACAACCCCACCTCTTCCCCATCCTGCCTTCTGAACATCACTCGCTGCTCTGGACTCTGGCCCTATCGCTGTTTCTTCAGGCATGGTCGGTTAGAATGGAAGTGGGGACCTGGGAGACTGCTCGCCATCATCGAGTTGAGTCACTCCATTTTACTGATGGGAAAACAAGCTCAGGAGGGGCAGGGACACCCAGGCCCAGTGCCCAGGATGCTTGGTTTTCTCTGATGCCCCTGAAGCAGTAGGGAGGGAAGTTGCTGACGGCACCATGGGGCACTGGCGCTGCAGGGTTTGTCCTCATCACCGCTGAGGGCCTAGAGCACCCCCCCACCCCCACAGCAATGGCTGTGGCCAGATTGCTCCAGACTCACAGAGAGCTCCAGCTTGGAAGAGGTTTTGAAAGGAGGTAGGGTCAGGGTGGGTTGCTCACTTGTGCTTGCAACCAGAGAAGGACCTTCTGTCCCCTCCCAGGGTGCAGGGTAGGGACACAAGCTGAGGTGACAGGGAGCTGGAGGTGGGCATGTGGTCAGAGGCCCCCACACTGGGATGTAGAATCCCATTTCTTTCTTTCTCTAGAAACCCATGCCCTTCTCCAGAGAAGGCTTCAGGATGCAAGAACAATGAAACCACTCGTCGAGATGTTCAGAGTTTCAGACAGTGGCCAGGACCCGCTAGGCCAAGAGCCAGCAGTGTGCAGTGGGGCATTTCCTATCACCGGTCTGTCTGGAGCGGCCTGCTCAGAAAAATAGAAAACACAAAAGCGCCCACCCACAAGGCTGACATACATTTCGGGAGCTGAGGCTTGTTGGGCACCTGATTTGAGAGGACCAGGGATGTATGCCTGGGGCCACACTGCCCTGCCAAGCCCTGCCAGTCGGGCTCAGCCCTGTTGCTCAGGGTAGATTGGCTTCCCCCAGTCCAGGGGGTCCTTTCTTGTCACTCAGGTTCCAGCACTTGCTCCTGCCTGTCTGCTGGTAGAGGCTCCAACCTCAGATGCCAACATTCTCCCACCCTGCTTCTACCACTGCCCTACCCACACCCCCTTTGTCTTGAAACCTGACAGATTCAACACTGCTGCAATTTCAGGGCGCCACTGGAGTGCCTCCTCAGGGCAGGGCCCTGTGCTCGGCAGGGCGAGGGCTCCCGATGGAGAACAAGAATCCGGACTGGGCAGCATTCCCACAGCCTCCTGCTTCCCCTTTAAAAGCCCATTCCATGCTGGGTGGTAACTGCCCATTTATTCCCGTTTCTGGACTTGAGCTCCTTCTAAAAGGCCAGGGCCTTGTGTCCTATATCGCCTGGCACAGGGCAGGGGAGTTAGGGAAGGGGGGGTTATAGGGGCACAGGCTAAGGCAAAATTTCTCGAGTGGAAGGATGGCCGAACAAAACTCCTGAGTGCCTGACTTCAAGGCAGGTCACAGTCTAAGTTGGAAACTAAGTCTCGGCTACTGGGCACAATAGGAAGGATACATACTGAAAGTGCCAGAGGCATCAGCTGAGAGGTTTCAAGGAGAACTTGGAACAAGTGAGAGAGGAGAATGTGCTAGAGTGGTCAGGGAGGGCCTCCTGGAGGAGGGGCCATTTAAGGGTGCTGTTGAAGCTGGAGGGGCTTTATCTAGGACCAGGCAAGGAGGAGGGGGATGAATGGTGTGAACAAAGGAAGGGAGTGTGCATGCCTGAGGAACAGGGAGCTGAGCCAGGGCCCATGTATCCAGGGGAGTAACCACTGCAGCCAAGTCTCCAAGGAGGCCCAGGACCCCAGAAGGCAGGCAGGGTTAGGAGGGGACACATCCTACAGGCGAGGGAGGAGGGGCAGGGACAGAGCAGTGTTTTAGGAGGTTATCAGGCAGCAGGGAGCTGCTTGGATTGGAAGGAGAGACTGGAGCCCTGCTGATTGCAAGATGAGTGGTGTCCCTCAGGTGCACCTCAGGACCAACCCACCTGTGCTGAGGGGGAGGGCCTGTGGGGGCAGGGCTGGCCCCTCCTCCAGCCTGGCCTGCATGCTGAGGGGTGAGTAGGAGGTGGAAGCAGCGGGGGTTCTGAAGGCCTGGGTGCAAGCTTGGCCCGGCTTCTCCCTTGCCGGGCGATGTGGCCCTGAGCCTCTGTCCTCAGTCTGCAAAATGGGGAGATTAACAACCCCGCCTGGCCTGTTTGCTGGGTTGCTGTGAGGAGTAAATGAGGTTCATGGAGATCCTGTGTCAGGTTCCATCTCATTCCAGAAAATTGGTGGCCGAAGGGGAGTGGCCATTTCATGGCTGCTAGCCTCCCTCGGTTCTCCAGCTTCGAGGCAGCCTGGCATCTAGGTTTCCAACAAGTGCTGTGTGACCTTGGACCAGTCACTTCCCTCCTCCAGGCCTCAGCTCTCTCCTCTGTAAGTGGATCCATCATGATAATCCCTGCCTCCCTGGGTGCTCAGCATTGCACTGAATGCGTGCCACGGACACTGTCACTGTGTTCTCTGCTAGGAGACGGAGGCTTGGGCGTCCCTCTGTGGGCAGGGCTCCGTGTTGTCTGGCAAGCCTGGTTGTCGCAGCAGCATCCCAATGCCTCCTCGTAAGCCTTGCAACCTCCACCAAGAGGTCCTGGTACGTTCCTCTTGGTCTCTGGTGATTTGTAGGTCCATTTTTGCATTTACTTGCACTTCCTGCCCACTTCCTGGAGGCCCCTTATTAATCTAGTGGGTAATAAGCCCTTATCAGACCCCAGTTATCCCCCCAAAGCCTTGCACAGGGCCTGTGCCTTTAAGTGATTGATGTTTAGAAGTCCTGACGCCAGTTGGCAGAGGGGCAGTCAGGTAGCTCGCTTTTCTATAAGATGGGCATTTTTTTTTAGAACGGATTTTGTTTTTCTGACAAGAGAGCCCCTGAGAGAGTGAAGAGACCGGCTACCGGAAACAGCACCCCCAAAGCTGTTTGAATATGATGCAAGCGGTCGAAGGGCTGGGCAGCCAGCCAGTAGAAGAAAGGCTCCCTGGGGCTCTCTCTACAGTAGGGGAAGCTGAGGCTCGGAGAGCAAAAGGGATCATCCTGAAGCCACCCAGCAAGGACAGCTGAGTGGCAGGTCCAAGCTTCAGGTAATAATAATAACAACAGTTATTTTATTGTTTTTTACCAGCACCACCACCACGTTCAGGAGCTTTGTTAGTGTCTCAGCACTGTGCCAAGTAGTTTACATGCATTATCTCATTTAGTTCTCCAAAGAACCCTAGGAGGAAGGGGCTGTTTTTATCCCTATTTAACACACGTGCATGAACGGAGTGGTGCCCAGAGAGATTAAGGCCACAAGGCCAGAAGGTGTCAGAAGCAAGATTTTAACACAACTCTCCGAGTCTAGAAACTTCTCTCCCACTGCTCTCATTGACCCCCTCACATGCCCCTGGACACTTCTTCAGGACCTCTCCCTAGACCAGCCCACGTGAAGTGGTGTGAAGATGTCTTCCTCTTTCTAGGAGGTGGGAGTGCAGAGGACTTTCTGTCTTGGGGAGATAAAAGAGCCCGTTTGGGATGATTTTGATCAGCTTGAGCAAGTCGGTTTGACTTACAGGAAGAAGCCAATTTGCATCTTGGGAAAGAACTGAGTGTCAGGCCGAGGTGAGTGCTGGGTGGATTCATAAGTAAACAGTCGACTGAGGGCGCTGTCTGTGCCCAGCCCTACAATGCTGGGCTCATGTGGACACCACAGACCCGTTCCACATGTCACAGCTGCCCTTTGGACAGAAGGGGCCTAACTGAGTAAGAGCCTGCTGCCAGCAGTGCCAAGGAGCCGGCCCTCCGCCCTGGCTTCCCCCGTGCAGGAAGCCGGGTAAGTCCGGCTGCAGCCGGGCCTGTTTACTGCGGCTGCTGGCGTTGTGCGCCAGCCAGGTGCACAGCCCACCGGCCATGACACGTGGGCCATGCAGAAGGCTGTGAGCATGGGGCTGGGTGTCCTCTGCTCTCCCCGCCGCCGGGAGGGAGGTGCTAGAGCCAGGTTCCAGGCGTTTGGGCTGGTTGCACAGTGGTTACCAGACAGCCTCCAGAGTTGGGTCCAAATCCTTGCTCTGCCTGTCGCTAGCAGTCCTCTGAGTTTCTCGAGAGTGACACTCCCTGGCCATGAAATGGGCAGTACTTACTTCCCAAGTTACTTTGAGAATTAAGTGAGGTGAGGTCTGCAGTGGATTTGTCAGTCATCCCTGCCCTGCCATGGGATAACTGGGTGATTTTGGGCAAGTCCAAGGCCTTTCTGGGCCTTACTTTCCTCTGTCAGAAAGTGCTGGGGCTGGATGCTGGTCAGGGACCTGGGACCCTCGGGCCAGAGGGGGCTGCGCCCACCCCACAGGGTCCAGGAGCCCCAAATCTCAGATCAGCCAGGATTGATGTCTTGCACCTTCCACCTGTGGGACCCCATGCATTCCGACTTCCCCTCTCAGCACCTCAGTTTCCATGGGGAGAATGGGGCTGGTTAGGAGGAAATGTGATAATGTGTGGTTAGTGCTTAGCATAGAGCCAGGCCCATGGTAAATGCTCATAAATAAATTATATCTGAAGTATTTATTTCGGGAAAAAATCTATTTTCAAATCAGAGTGGTATGGATGAAGTCAAATATTCTGACTTAATTCCAGATAATGCTAAATAGCAATGATAACTGTAATACGAATAGTTAGAAGACCATCCTTACAAGGCCGTCTGTTGCTCCCCGAGCTTCCAGAGCTTCTACAGTAATGTTTGTTCGTGGCCACCCTGCCCGGCCCCTCTGCTCCGATGGGGATCGTCAGTCTGTCTGCTATGACTGTTCTGGCGGCGGATGCACCGCTCCCCTGTCCTCTCATCGTCCTGCTCTTGCCTTGGGCCTGGAAGGCACCTAACAAATCCTGCTGTGTGTTCACCCAGAGACCCCACCTGGACCCCGCACTCCTGGGAGGTGCCCAGTTATTCTACAGGTATGGGGCTCTCTTTTCCTCAGAGTCCAGTCTTCGTTGTTCCAAGCCTTTCGAGGACCCATGTCTCATGGCCACCTGGGATCCCCATACCTCGATCACGTGGTCAGTTTGAACATTGGCAGATGGCATCACTAAATGCGCCTTGAGTGTGTCCTGTGTCTGGTCACTTAGCACGACGTCTACTTTGTTTGCTGAAACTGTTGTCTCCTGAGCTCCCTGTGAGCAGGCTCCTCACCCCCATTTCGTAGGTAGGTAATTGGGCAGAACCTGGTGCAACTAGTTACATTCTCTGCTTAAGTGGTGAGACTAGGATTTGGACCCGACTCCTGGCCTCAAGCCTCAGCTTCCCACTGGCCCTGCTGCCTCTGAGAGTTCCTGGAGGAAGCTAAAGGTGGAGGACGGGCTGGGAGAAGAGGGAAGGCGGAAGAGTCCTGATGGACAAACTTTGCCCAAGGAGCTAGAAGGGAGAGAGCTTCACAGAACCTCCAGCCTGGTGGTCAGGGGTGGGGAGGGGAGAATCAGCCCTTTTCCTGGAGAACTTTCTTAAGAACTTCTTTTTTTTAAGGTATGCTTTTTGGTGAGGAGGATTGGCCCTGAGCTAACATCTGTTGCCAATCTTCCTCTTTATTTTTTTTCTCCCCGAAGCCCCAGCGCATAGTTGTATATCCCAGTTGTAAGTCATTCTGGTTCTTATATGTGGGATGCCACCACAGCATGGCTTGATGAGCGGTGCATAGGTCGCTGCTCAGGATCCAAACCAGTGAACCCTGGGCTGCTGAAGTGGAGCCCGTTAACTTTACCACTTGGCCACGGGGCCGGCTGCTTGACACCTTCTTGACTCAGAACACTGCCTTCAGGGATTGATAGAAACAGGCTCCTGCAGTCCCTCCCTGCTCTCAGAATCCTGCACTCATTCCACACCTGGGTATGGATGCCCGCAGGGGAACAGCACTCTGCTAGGCTCTGGGGCTCTGATGTGACCAGAACAGGTAAGACCCCTACCTGCAGGGAGCCAAAGAGGGACACAGCCCACCAGCTGATGAGGGCTCCCTTTATGAGTTAGGATAAGTGCTAAGAAGGAAACAAGTTGGATGCTGGATGGAGAATACCGAGGGCGAGGGTATGGGAGGCCTGGAGGCAGGAAGGCCTTTCTGAGGAGGGCCATGAGATGCTGGGGGGTGGGGGAGGAGAGGACCTGAGGGCACAAGGAACAGCTTGTGCAAAGGCAGGCCCTGAGACTGGAAAGAGCTTGGCATGTTCTAGAAACTGAAAGGAGTCTCGTGTGGCCGGCGCCAAGTGGCCTGAGATGAGGTGCGCACCACCCACATCTTCCATGTCATTGTGCGTCTTCCACTTGCTCCCTGCCAGCCAGCAGAGCTGCCAGGCCTGGTGTAGGCATGGGCCCAAATTTACATGTGGGCTCCAGAAGGGGTTAGCTCCCTCCCTTCGCCAAGGGGCAGATGACAGACGACATCAGTGGCTCTTTCTGATTGCCTCTGACTGCCTCCCTCTTTGTAGTATGAACAGGAGGCCTGGCCTGAGTGCTGGGTCTGTACCCTGCTCGCCTCTCCACAGGGAAGCCGCACTTGCACTCTCTACCCGCTGATGTTTCAGCGACCCTTCTGTTGCCTTGGAGGGAGGAGAAGGCAGAGGAGTGGAAGGGCTGTCCCCAGGACAAGCCCAGGTTCTCCCACCCGAGCTTGGCCCTGGCCCCAAAACCTTCCTTTCTTTACTTTGGTCCTTGCTCAAAAACTCTGGGAGCAAGCTGCCTGGAATGAAATGTGAAGAACTCGAGATAATAATAAAATCAATTGGACTGTTTCCCCAGTAATTCTAGAGACTGATGCATCATTAATGTTGGTAATACAGTACCTGTCAGATCACAAACTTCTCAATAAATGTGCAGCTGGCCAGCTCTGATAGAAACTGGAGGCAAGCGGAGAATGAGGTTTGGGGCCTTTGATGTATGGCGTGTCAGCGGGCAGGGAGGTTTTTATCAATCCTGTCACTTCGGGCTTCTGTGCTCACTACATATGTGGTCTTCAGGGCACCTCTCTGTGAGCTGCCTGGATGCTAACTGCCCCCCATAGTGTGAGGAGGCAGAGGAACTGAGGGGCCACGACATATGGCCTGGAGCTCTCCATGGGGCCTCGTTACCAAGAGCTTGCAGGTGACACGGGCCGAGTGGATGGGCAAAGCCAGAGCCCTTTGGACCTGAAGCCATGGGCACTCAGGCACTCCATGGCATTTGTTGAGTCCCTACTGGGTCCAGGACGCCACTGGGCCCTGCCCTTGGGGGCTCCAGAGGGTTTGACGGAAGCCTAGGGCTTGGGGAGGGGCAGTGGTCAAGTGGTCATTTCTACCTAGGGGTCAAGGGTCAGAAGGGAGGTGGAAGCAGTGCCTGAGCTAATTGGCAGTGTCTGCCAGGTGGACAAGAGAAGAGGGCCTATTAGACAGGGGGCACTCACAGGCCCAGAAGCACCATGCCCCAGGAGTTTATGGGGGCAGGGGTGGCAAGGAGTTTGATGAGGCTAGGACCCCGGCAGCACTGGAGAGAGGGTGGGAGTTTCCTGGAGGCAGCGTGTGGGGTGGTTAGTGCATGCGGTCTGGAGCCAGACTGCTGGAGCTCCCATGCGTACCAGCTGGGCTACCTTGGAGAAGCAACTCAACTACTCTGTGCCTCAGTTTCTTCATCTATGAAATGGGGCTGTAGTAGCAGAATCCCCTTCCTTGGAGGGATCTTGTGAGTATAAGTGAATTAATGCTCGTACAGAGCTTAGAACAGGACCTGGTGCATTGCAGGCACCTGACCAATGCTGGCATTACTTTTGCACAGTTGTCTCAGTTAACCCTCCAGTAACCTGAGAGCCACGCAGATGAGACTCGGAGAGGTGAAGGCAGGCATCCAAATTCACACAGCTGGTAAGAAGGAGAGCTGGGTCGGGTGCTGTGGGCCTCAGGTGCTCGGAGGGAGAACGTGGCGTGGACAGGGCCCGCACCTGTCAGAGTACTGGGCCTGCGAGGTCACCTCACTAGCAGGGAGGTTAGTTGGCAGAGTGGGCAGTCGGGGCATGAGCTTCATTTGTTGGTAGCCTCTGGGGCTGGAGAAACTCTAAGCCTCAGGCCTCGAGCTTGGCTCATTGGAGCTGGCTCTGGGGTCTGGCTGGAGAAGGTTGGCTCCACCTGGCAGAGGAGCTGAGTGGGAACCACTTTGTTAGCAAATCCCAGCAGTGGGTTGGGGTTCAAATGCTGCTGGCTGCCCCCTGCCAGGGAGCAGGCCCTGAGAGCCAGTAACCCCGCAGCCTCCTTGACATCCAACCCTAGAGCCACAGCGTCAGAAACCAGAGCCAGACAACCAGTGGCAGTGGGAAGGGGGGTGGGGAGCTCTGATGCAGCTACAGCTGCCATGGACCTGCTAGGAACCTGCCCTGAGGGCCTGGGAGTTGGGTGTACCAGTGCTGGGAGCCCAGTGCTCCTGGGGTTCCCCTGGGCACAGGCCCCCCCCCTTGCACTGGCTGGGGGTACCCCCAGTCTGCCTTTACTGTATTCCTCCCTCCCATGGCTCCACAGGATCTCCAGGATTTACTCACTGGCTCTGCATCTGTGTTTGCTTTGAAAGGAAGACTGGGTTGAGAGGCCCCCTGGGGTCTCAGAAAAGAGGAAGCAATCTTGTCAGCCTTGGATGTGGAAAAGACAAGACGGAGGTGCCTGCACTGTGCTTCCATCAGGGAGAGGTGGCGTCTTGGCCCAGGTCTGCCCCAGGCTCCCTCTTTGCCTCTTGGAGCCTCTGTGACCCCTATGGGTCCTCCTGGTGCTGAGCCTGGGACGCTGGCACTCATTCTAGGTTGGGGAGGATGGCTGGTCCTGCATTTTGCAGATGACTTGCCTGGGAAGAATTTCTCTCCATAGCCCCCACTCCTACCACATGGCCTGGGCTTGGAGGAGGTGTCCCGTCCCTCCTAGAGAAAGCTCAGGCCCCTGTGGGAGTGATGGCTGAGTGAGGCGCTGAGAGAAGCTCAAGGGGCCAGCCCGGTGGTTAAGTCGCGTGCTCCACTTCTGTGGCCCGGGGTTCATGGGTTCAGATCCCAGGTGCAGACCTAGCACCGCTTGTCAAGCCATGGAGTGGTGGCATCCCACATAAAATAGAGGAGGATTGGTGCAGATGTTAGTTCAGTGACAGGCTTCCGCAAACAAAAAGAAGAAGTTTGGCAACAGCAGTTAGCTCAGGGCCAATCTTCCTCACAAAAAAACGAAAAGAGAGAGCCAGAGAAGCTGCTAGGTACATAGCTGCAGATGCCTTAGAAAGAGGAGCACGTGGCCCTCTTTTCATTACCTGGAGGGCCTGGTCCCAGAAGCAGGTAGGAGCATGGGTGCTGGCTGGTCCTTCCCTACGTGGGTCCCACCACTACTGCTTATATGACCTGAACAAATTCTCAGCCCCTCTGAATATCACTTTCCTTATCACCAAAATGGGGGTCCTTGTGCCCACCTGTTTGGGGGTGTGGTGATGCTCAGAATACATTTGCTGTTGAGGGCCGACTCTGTACCAGGCTCTGTGTGACTGATCCTGGTCTGACCCCAGGAGCTCAAAGCCTCACTGGAGAACAAGACAGGCCAGCGTTCCTCCAGCAGGAGGGCCCAGGGGCTGTGCTGAGAGCCCTGCCGAGTGGAGCAGCTCAGGTCAGCCTGCTGGGGAGGGGTCTTCAGGCAGGGCTTCCCACAGGAGGTAATCTTTGAGCCGCACTCCAAAGGTGAGTCGGGGATGGTTCACAGAAAAGGGGCAGTGGAGGGGTGAGGCCTGGGCGGGGGAGGCATGGCCAGGGGCTGATGGGGGCCTGATTGCAGCCCTTCAGTGTCATTCGTGCCTTAGAGTGTATCCTTGACTCAGGGCCAACGGGAAGAGATTTTGGATGAGGAGTGGCACAGCCAGATCTGATTTACAGAAGGGTCCCTGTGCTGGCTGCTTGGAGGGTGGGCTCACAGGGCCTCTGAGGAGCCCTGCCACTGTCCGGGAGGAGGGCCTGAGGCCCAGTGCTGGCAGGGAGCTGGGCATGGAGCAGGGGCCTGGCAGTGCTGCATATGGGGGTGGATGATGGTTGGTGGGGGCGCTGGGTGCTGTGGAATCCGAGGGAAGTGAATTCCGGGTACTGGGGGGCAGTGCTCTCGACACTTGGGCTCCTGCACACCGACCCTGTGCACTTGTATAACCGTGCAGGCGCGGGCCTTGGCCCAGCGTATCTGGGCAGGCAAGTGCATCTAGAAAGCCGCGTGAGAACTGCAGGTCCGATGAGGAGCACAGAGGCTGGGACTCCAAGGGGTCCCGAGAGGACAGGAGTCTCTGGAGGAAAAGGGTGGAGCTGACCACAGACTGCAGGATCTTGAAGGGACACGTGGAGGTACCCTGGGGGTGGACTTGGCCGGAAAGAGGAGAGAAGAGGACCGAACTCTTACCTTGAGAGTAAATTCAGCAGATACTTAGAAAGCACCCTTCCTGTGCCGGCCCTGTGGGGGATCAGGGCAAGGTTCTTGCTCTGGGAAGCTACTGACTGTCTAATGGAGGGGGCCACAGAGGGCTGGCAAAGTGCTGGCTCACTCTGCTGGAGAAGGTGGCAAATGAGTTAGTCCTGTGGGATGAGTGGGAAATTCCCAGGCCAAGAAGTGAGCGAAGAGCATCTAAGGCAGAGGGAATAGCACCTGCAAAGGCTCAGAGTACCAGAGGGATGTTGTCAGAGGGGCATGGCCCTTAAAGTCAGGCTAGTGGGCATGGACTTTGTTCCTGTCCAGGGGCAGCAAGTCAGCCAGGCCTCCCAAGTCAGAGAAGAAAGACCAGGGCCTGCTGGATCCTGGGAGGCCTGAGATCCTCAGCTCCATGGACGTTTGGGAGTAATGGGGAGGTCAGTGCTTACCAGGTGCTGCCTGCCTGAGGAGGGTGATTGGCCAAAGTGCCAGCCCGCTGACAGCCTGCATGTTTCTTCTTGGCACAGCCACATTCCCGGGAGCTGTGGTGTCAGAGAAAGGCCTGTTTGTCCAGAGGGAGGAGCCGCCTCCAGGCAGGTGACTGGCACCTGCCTCTCTGGGTTAAAGTCCGTCTGGGTGAACCAGGGCAGGGAAGAAGGGAGGAGGGTGGCCAGGTCACAGCCTTCCTGACAGGTGCGCCCTGTCATCCCACACGAAGACAAGCCGGTGGGGCCCCAGGAGCCAGGGCTGCTGCTCGCACTGTCCCCTGCTCCCCAACACACACACACTGAGAATGCACTGTGAGCCCTCCACATTCTGGGCATGTGAGGACAAGGTGTCAATTACTGACGTCCAGTTACCACAACACAGAGAGGTACCTGAGGACCAAAGCGGGGAAGTGGCCTGCTCCAGGTCACACAGCAAGTTGGACCACTGACCAGCTCTCAGGCTCCCCCATGGCACTGCGGCTCCCAAAGCTTTGGGATGAACTAGCTGGGTGCCCCTATGACTCAGGATCTGGCCACCTTCTCTGTAACTGTAACTCCTTCCTTGGCTACGACTCACCCCCAGGAGGAGCAGCTGTCTGCCAGCGGTAAACTCTCTCCTGAGGGAATCACAGCTTTCTTCACCTCCCTGGGCCTGAAACAACCCAAGGAAACAAACCCAGCGAGCCCTGGTCCTCGCCTGGGCTGACCCAGGCGCTACCCAGCCGGGTAGAAGATGTGGGTGGGGAATGTGGGCATGGTGAAACGCTGCAGCCCTCCTGACAGGGAGGCAGAAATCCCAGCTCTGGAAGCATGTACACACGGTTATTTTTAGCCCTCGGAGGGCTGTGGGCACAGCAGGATGACCTGCAGTTGGCTCAACCCCTCTCTTGTTCCCCCCAGGAGAGGGGCCTTCCTTTGCCCCCTGCCCTCCCCTGCCTGCCTCAGGGCTGGGCCATGACCTCCAGGGCTTGCCGAGAGAAGGAGTGGGCGGGTCTCCACGAGGTGGCCGCGCCTGGAGCTGAGGCTGAGGCCAGCTTACCAGGGGCAGGATGTGGTTTTCAGAGAGGCAACATTTCAACTTGCAAGAAAAATATTGGAGTCACACGATTTCATGCGTTTTCCATGGGCTCTTATTCTCTTTTCCATGTACCTTCCCTAGTCTGGGCATCAGGAGGCCTGGTCCTGAATGCGTATGCTGCGCTGGTCACCATTGTGTGCCCCCGGGCAGGTAGAGCACCTCTCAGCATCTCATCCATGCCCTCATCCATAAAGTGGGATAATTCCCAACCTGGCTGCCGGCAGTAGGGGGTGAGCTGACGAGATCATGGATGTTCACTCACTTGTTCGTTCAACAAACGGTTACTGAGCATCGATTTTGTGCCAGACACTATTCTAGCCACTGGATATAAAGCAGTGAGCCAGCCTAACAAGGTGCTAACTCTCTTGGGGCTAATATCATCAGGGTAGGGGCGAGATACAGATAATAAATAGTACGTGCATAAACAATAATCAGCTTACAGCATGTGTAATACAGGAATACAATGGAGTGATGTGTTATGGAGTGACCAGGGTGGAAGAGGGGCATGTAGTTTAGAGAAGGGCAATCAGGAAGAGTCCCCTGAGAAACTTAAATAAAACAGAGCCAGCCACCGTGAGGGAAGGAAGTGATGAGAGGGAACCGCAGCTGCAAAGGCCCTGGGGCAGGGCAACCAGCAAGGCTGGAATGCAGCCATGATTTGGGAGCAAGCAGTGTACTTGGGGAGGTAGGGAGTGGCCAGATGCACAAGGCGTGTGGGCCATGGGAACGCCATGGGGAGGGCTCCAAACAGGAAAAGATTTACTTAACAGCTACAAGGAAGAGGAGGAGGGAAGTGAGAGTGGGAGGCCAGTGAGGGCTATTGTGCTCACCCAGGCAAAGGAACTGGTGAGAGGTGGGCTGATTGGAACGTAGAGAGGGTGAGCTGTAGAAGTGGCAGATGGCTTGGCTGAGAGGGAGCATCAGAATCAAGAATGGCTCCTTGACTTTTGAATTTGATGCTGGGTTGTGGTAGGGACAGGGCAATTGATCTAGAAGGAGCCAGAAGAGGGTGGGGGGAGAGCAGGGTCTGGGGGATGGAAGCTTTTCTGGACACACACGTTTGTGATGTCTGTCGACATTCCAGTGGAGAGGGTTGCTCAGGGGAGTGGCCACATGGCATGGCTCTCCTCCTGGGGGCTCTCTGCCAGCTTTCAGCCAGGCTGCGTGGGCAGTGCTCCCTCGGGGCCTGGCCTGAGGTTTTGTCCCAGTGCGTCATGGATGAGGGCCTTCCCGTCCCCTGGCTTGGAGGTGGGTGTGGGTGAGGGTGGGCAGCTGCGATGTGGAGCGGGTTGAAGGCTCTGCCCAAAAGGCAGACCTCAGGGCTCCCTGATGGGGGACGTTGGACCATCATTTCCCTTTGGCTGACCCAAGCCCTGGGTGTCACTACCAAGCCTCATTCTCAGCTCGATCAACCTCTTAGGGTGAAATGGCAGCGGCTCCTCATGTGTCTTGGACCAGGACGCCCAGGGCAGAGGGAGTAGTAACATGTTTGTGATTTTTAACAGCAAACCTTGTTCCTTTTCATTTTGTTATTAGCCAGCTGTGTGACCCTGAACATGTACCACTCCGTCTCCCCCCAGGCCTCAGAAGCCCCACCTGAGACAGCATGATGGAGCAGAAGGTCCTCAGGGACCTTCTCTAGTGATTCCACCTCCGTATTGAGACGCTGCATTCTGACTGGGGAGG
This sequence comes from Equus przewalskii, assembly GCF_037783145.1. Taxonomy (NCBI): domain Eukaryota; kingdom Metazoa; phylum Chordata; class Mammalia; order Perissodactyla; family Equidae; genus Equus; species Equus przewalskii. Next base: position 66,307,206 of record NC_091831.1, read on the forward strand.
TTTGGTGATGAGGGTCATCGTGTGTGTCAAGGCCTGGAGGCCAGACTGTGGAGACACCTTGCAGGGCCCTGGGAACCAGATGAGTATGGCAGAGAGGCCCATGGAAGGATGGCCAAGAGAAATGAGGCGGGGATGCCAGGCTGCCTGCATAGGGTCAAAGGGACCAGCTTACCATACAAGCAATTGTGCCCTTGGGAAAATCTCTAGGCTTTTTAAAGCCTCCGATTTGCTATCTGCAAAATGGGGATAATAAGTGTCCCTGATCTCAGAGGGATGAGTAACTACTGAGGTAATGTGAGGAGAGCCACCCGCTTAGCTCCTGCTGGTAGAATCTCTTCAATTTCCGGAGATTGCCTTCTCCTTGTCCCTCTCCAGTTTGTAGGCAGAATCCAAATTTCGGGCAAGAGCTCTCTCGCTGTTGGGGCTTTCTGTGAGAGCCACAATCCCAGGCCTGGGAGTCCCGCCAGACCTAACTCTGGAGGCCGCAAGCCTCCCTGGGGCCTTGGGGCCTGGCCCACTGGCTGTGGCTTTCTGAGCACCAGCCTTAGGTATTGCTAGTTAGGTGTTTAACCAGAGGCAGTAATGAGCTCTGAAATCATGCCAGTTTTGTGTTTTATTTCTTGAAGAAGAGATGGGCTTTGATTTCCTATCAACATTGATGTGGTTGCTGTTGTTGTGTTGTTGTGTGTGTGTCAACTGCTCTGGGTTTTAGAGCTGTAGGGGAAAGTGAGGAAAATAGCAGATGCTGTATTCATTTGCCACCAAACTGTCTTGAAATGCTATAAATATTTTCTAAAAAGACTAGCTTCCCAAACCCCATGTGTTAGTTATCTCCTCCCTGAGAAACTGATTCCCGAAAATTAAGACAAATAACCTCTTAAATCACAGTTGTTAACCTCAGGTGTAAAAACTGTAACCATGCCAGCAGCAGGTCAGAGTGACTCTGCTCCGCCTGCGTGACTCTGGGTGGCATTGAGACGGCGGTGGCTGCAGCAGAGAGCAAAGAACCCTGTGCTCTATCCAGAGGCCCGAGTCAGAAGACTTGGTTGGCTACTCACTGCTGCGTGACCTCAAGCCGGTGAGCTCACCTCTCTGAGCCTCTTGTTTCCTTATCTGTGTAACAGAGACACGTTACCTGCCACCCCTTGGAGATAGCAAGCGTTGCTGAGCTGTGCTCATGCTCCTCAAAGGTACGCAGAGGTGACTGTGGGGTTCACACCCTGCATTAATTGGGACTGAGAAAGCCCCTCTGCCCCTGTCCCCTCCAGCCCTGTGGCTGTGTTGAGGCCAATCTCCAATGCCGGGGCACTTGATGGTCTCTTTTCACCAGAGAGAGCCCGAGGGGACTTGGAGTCCCCAGCAGGCAGGTAGCAAAGTAACACCATGGTTTATTCTCCTTGAGTTTGTTGCTCTGTTTTATTTCTGTTCATGGTGAATGAGGCTCATTTTGTATTTAAGGTAATGCTATAAAATTTTTTTTAATAAATGTATTTTAGCAAATACTGAATTGATTTCAAGAAAAATGTTAAAGAGATGGCAGGAGGAAATGACAAAAATCAGGAAGCTGGTTAGGAAACATGAGGGGCTCTGCACACTGTCTGGGTCAGCTTTTCTGTACTGTTCCCCTCCGTGCACCTTCCATCTCCGCGCCATTTCACCTCCTCGTAGAGAGGTGGGCAGGGAGGAGCTGCGGGAAGATGCTTCCTTGGTGCATGTTCTCTGGCTGCATGATCCTCAGAGGGGACCACCACAGCCATAACACCCTCTCCTGGCTCTGCGCCCTCTGTGGCCGACCGCTGGTGGAGTGTAGTCACTGCTCTACTCACAGGGATGTCAAATACAATAGGTTTTGTTTTATGCTTCGTCTAGGAGTGACAGCCTGGAATGCTGTGTGGAAAAGTAATTCTGAGGTCATGTTTGAGCTCTAAGAGGGTATGGGGGGGATTGGTAATGGCTCCCCTGGGTGTGGGAAGGAAGCTTGGTGATGCACCTGCCTGTCACTCAGGACCTGCCCCAAGCCTGTGACTGGATCCTGTCCACATTGCATTGTACTGCCAGTGCCAGGTGTGGTGGTCAGCCAGGGGATGGAGCCGGAAGCTCCTGGTAGAAGGAAGCAGGTGCTCCTTGGGTGGCCCTTGCCCCTTATGAGGGGGCATCCCCCAACCAAGTCACAGGCCCCGGAGGGTCAGCACCCAGCCCTGTGCTCGTTGAGTCCATGTGCTTCCCATGACCCCACCCCACCATGGCTAGCCCAGGACCGCACACAGCAGAGGTGCCCAGGAAGCACATTGACCAGACCCAAGAACGATAGATGTGCTGCCAAGGAGTCGGATCCCTTGTCCCTTGTTCTTGGGGTCCACGCCAGAGCAGGCATAGAGGTTTCTGATTTAGAAATCCTGGCTGTTATGTATACAGACATCATGATCACGCTCTGTCATCATACTCAGAGTGTTCACTCTACTGTTGTCTTCATATCTGGCCAGTAGATGAAGCAGCCTCGTTTGCCCCCATTTTACAGGTGAGGGCCAGAGTTGGCAAGTGACTTGTTTGAGGTCACACAGCCAGTTAATGTAGAGACCTCTCCTGAACCTGTAACACTCACCTCCTGGCTGCTTTGCCTTCTACACACAAAGATAGCTCAAAGGACTTTGTGTATCCTGGTATTTAAACTTCGTTTGTTCGTTCATTTGTTTGGAATCTTCGTAGCCTGGTAGGTAAGAGCTCTGGAGTCAGATGGTCTGCTTTGCATTTCAACCACTTCCTGACCATGTGACCTTAGGCAAGTTTCTCTATCTCTCTGTGCCTCAATTTACTCATCTATAAAATGGGCAGGATTACCACAGAGAGCTGCTGTGGTGGTTAACAGTGCCTGCTGACTTAGGGTGAGGGTTCTTGAGGGCCAGCTGGCAGTGGTCACTCCTTCATAGGACCGTATGGGGGTTCACCCTCTCTGCTGGGCACTGAAGAATCGTAGAGGTGGCTGGCAAGAGCAGTCATAGTCTGGTGAATGTGAGGCAAGAGGTGGATGTATCCACTAAGAGAGAGCATTTTGGGTGGACAGGCAAGGTCAGAGGTGTGCTGGGCCCCACGACATGGTGGGAGGAGGGACAGCTTCCATCAGTCCTGCTGCATGAGGGGGCATTAAGAAAGGCTTATCTCTCTGAGGGCGTTTCCTAGAACAGGGCTGCAGAGGGACCTGGATGGGCAAGAGCCCAGAAGCATGAAATGGGATGGCCCTGAGGTCCAGGCATAGAGCACTGGCACCAGGAGGTTGGCCTAACCCTGGCAGATGACTACATCCAGGACTTCTCTAGACAGAGCATAGTCCCCACCCCCACTGCCCTGTCACCCTTTGTAGCTGAGGCCTCTGGGCTCCACTGCAGGGTAGGGTGAGGGTTGAGGAGAAGTGGGAAGGCCAAGTTGGTTTGTCCCAGTGATGGCAGAGGGAATCCTGCCTGAGAGCCTTGGCACAGGGTAATTGTCTATTATTGTTCACCGGCTGGTGAGCCAGCGCCCCACCGTCTGTCTTTCTGCCTGCCTGCCTGCCTGTCTGTCTGTCTATCTATCTCTCCCCTCTGCATCTGCCTGTGCAGTGTGGTATAAACAGCCCCTCCCAACATACAGCCACCACGGATTCGCTTGCAGGCCTGGTGTGGACACTCCAGTCCACCCAGAGACCCATTTATTCTGTCACTGGGGCATGGGGCCCAGTTTTAATCATCCTTGCTCCACCACAAGACACAGATGGTTGTATTATTAATAGTCATAATTAATCAGCATCCACGGAGGACCTCTCCCCTGGGCGTCAGAGCCTCTGAACGGGCAGCCCAGGAGGGCCTGTTCCAGTCTCCACTTTACTGATGGGGAATCGAGCCTGGGGCAGGGACGTATCCCATGGGAGGTGCACCGGGGAGTGGGTCCCAGGCCTAAATCCCAGGTCTAGTGATGGCGCTCTAGTGTTCCTGCCCAGAAGTAGACTGTTCGCTGCCCGCACACTGCCCCAGCACCCCGAGGTTCTAGGACGCTGGTCGCTGGGAGACCTTCAGTGCTGGGGGCTGGAGGACACACTCAGCCCGGGGGGTGGACTCGGTGCCCTCAGGCCAAGAGCAGAGGAGGAAAGGTCCAATGGGAGGGTGGAAAGGCCAGAGGGAGGCAGGGCCTAGTGGGCAAGCAGGAGGGGCTGAGGGTAAGGAGGTGGCCCTGGGTGGAGGGGGTGCCAAATACCAGCTTACCCCTCCACCCCCCACCGGGCAGTGGACCTGAGCTTGGTGCCGGCTGCTTCTCATTCTAAGCGCTGCGTCCTGGGGATGGTGATTTAATGTTTGCGGCAGGCAGCTCCTGATTTATGGGCCTGTTGTGGACGGGCCTGACGCCATGAGCACACAGCAGCAAGGGGCTTCTCGCACAGCCCTGCAGATGGCCGCCTGCCCACCTGCTCCCCTTGCCAGCACTCCCGGGCCTCTACCTCAGGCCTGTCCACAGCCCCGCTCGGCAGCCCCCTGGAGGTGTTAGCCCCAGTGCAGATGTGTGCCATTCTGGGTGTGAGCACGTGTGCAGATGAGCACAAGTGTGCCTGAGTGCTCCCATGGGTGTGCCTGCATGCATTGGTGAGGGGAGTGCATGCATCTCTGTGATGCGTGGGCATGTATGTGTCGGGGTGTGATGGGGTACCTGCCTATGGGCATGCAGCCACCACCTCAGCCTGTCTTCCTCAGATGGACACCAGCCACACTCACACACCCACACATGTACACACGCTGTGAGAAGCATGCTGGCTGAGCTGTCCTGGTCTGATCATTAGGCTCACCAGGAGGACTCCGTCATGGTGAGTGAGTGCAGAGGCCCTGGCCCAGGAGTCCTGCCTGGCAGCGGGGAGGCTGGGAGGGAGTAATGCAGCACCTGTCCCAGGCCCCCAAGCTGTGCTCTTGAGTCACCACTCCCCACCATGCTCAGAAGCCCTCACTTACTCCATGCCAGGTCTTGGGGACAGCCCCGTGTCATGGGAGAGGCCGGTTGCGATTGGGCAGATCAGGGCACAAGCCTAGGTTGTGTCACTGCCATGTCGCAGTTCCCTCTGCCTCTCCCATCCTACGCGTCTTCCCATCTGCAAAATGGTTTTCACAACAGCCACCTCATGGAGCCACCTCACCTTGTGAGGATTAAAGGAGTGTAAAAGCTGCTAGATAAGTCGAGACTCAAGCCTCAGTTTCCCCATCTATAAAATGGTAACAATGACCCTCACTGGCCATCTCACGGGGCTGGTTTGAGGATTAGATGAGAAAGGGGCTCTATGAAGAGTATGCGGTGGTACCCACAGTGCTTGTCCTTGCTCTGAGCATGAGGGTCAAGGACTCTGGGCATGAGGTGGCAGGGAGTTTCAGCGATGTATAGGGCCTGGGGCAGACGCTTTCATTGGAATCCCTGGCTGCCACACTCCAGCCTTGGGATTTGGGCAGGCGACTTCCTCTTTATCTTCTTCTGAATCTCTAGGAACCTTGGATTCCTCATCTTTCAAGAGGGCGTATGCACAGAGTGGACCTTGTGGTGTGGTGGAAAGATTCATGTGAAATGTGTGTTGAGCATAGCACAGAGCTTGACATAAAGCAGCCGCTCAGGTCAGCGGTATTTGTTATTATTTTTGCCAGCCTAATTGCCATACAGGTAGACACTAAGTTTGGAAACACAGGTGAATGCACAGTGAATGATATGTTGATATCACACTACTCTATTATCTATGTTTGCAGACGTCATGGCCATCAGTCCCCACCCAAGAAGACTTCAGGCCCTGCTTGAGGGCAGCTTAGAGAGGCTATGGTGAAATTGTGCCCCAGCCTATAGGATGGCACCCTGGGGATTGAGGGGGTTGGTGCTGACTCTGCTAGCTCCTGGGAACCAGAGTGCTGGGGCCCCCACAGCCACCTAGCTCCCCAGTAGGAGGCTGGTGGTCACCTCTATCCCCTCTTCAACTGTACTCCTGCAGGCCTGAGGCCCTGAAAGGAGGCCCAGAGGGGAACGTGATGTCTCACCTGAGCCAGGTGAGGACTGCAGACCCTCTGGCAGCCCAGGGCTTTCTCCTACTGTCTGCAGACGGAGCCAGTAAATGGCACCCATGACATGTGGGCTCCCTGGTCTGTGTGCTTCATGCCAGCTGCTGGGGTCCCGAAGAGGTGCAAAGTCCCCATCGTGGCAGGGGCTTTGCTGAAGAAGTGAACCCCTGGTGCCCAGGCCAGGACTAGCAGACATAGCCAGGGCTGTAGAGGCTCAGAGATTGTGGGGGCCAAGGTGGGCCCAGATGGGCAGGGAAGAGAGGAGGCAAGCCAGGCTGGAGCCAGACCTTGAAGGACAAGGGGAGTTAGCTCTCTGGAAGGGACAGCATTCCAGAGGGACAGAAGTGTGTGGGCAAAGGTTTGGAGTCGTTCTTGGGGAAAGGCATGCACTTTCCCATAAGACATCTGGGCTGCTCTGGCCCAGATGGCCCCAGCTCTTGGTAACCAGTGGCCAGGGGTGAAGCAGATGGCCAGTGAGGGGTGGGGCCAGCCTCAGGCCTGAGCCAAGGGATGCCAAGTGGCCCACACAGGCCAGAGCCTAAGACCTTGGCACCAGCCACTGGGAGCTCTCAACTTGAGAGTTAATGATTCATTTGTGGCCAATTTCTGCTGGCCTTTGCCTGGAAATTCCCCAGCCTGCCTCTTCCCTCTGCTCTGGGAGCTCCAAGAGTACAGTCTCATTTACACTTGGCTGAGAACATCTCACCCACTATCCAGGGAATGTTTTTTAAAATGACAGCAGGAGCAATGCAGGTGAGCCATTAGGAAGAACTGATTCTGGGCTGCAGGCCAGGGGCTGGGCTGGTTGGTTAGAGTGTGGTAGAGTTAGAGGCCCACCTCTGACTCTGTGTACCAAGGGCTGATGGAAGGAACCCTGTTCTTGTTTGTGGTGCCCCCTCCCCCATTTAGTTCAGAGCAGATGTGAACAGAACCCAGTCTAGTGTAATTTGAAAAATATTGCAACAGTTACAAAGGGGGAAATAGAGTCTGACCCAGAGCAGAACTCGGCTGAGTAGAAAAAGCAATAGAACAAAGGCCCTGGGGCAAGAAAGTCCAGGGGAGGTTGTTCAGGGAGGTTGAGTAGTTGTGGTACGCCTGGAGTGTGGAAGGTGTGAGAGGCGTCTAAAAGTATGGACACAACTCACAGGTGAAGGGCTTAGAGGGTGTGGCAAGTTGGCAGTGAGAGGTGCTGGCAGTGGGGAGTCAGGGCTGGTCCCTGCCCAGGGACAGGTATGTTTGATTTGGGTTTTTGGGTCACTTGCCCATTTGTGTCTTGATTCTGCTGGTCAGCAAACCTTCCTTGACAGCCTGCTTTGTGCCAGCTCAGGCCCAAGCCCTGCATGGGTCCCTGTACCTGCGTGGATGTGGACTAGATGGAAGGGTCATGTGTAGCAAGTCAGGTGAGGGGCAACAGGGACCCAGCAGAGCCGCATGCTGTTGGAATGAGCATGGGTCTGTGCAGAGGCAGGGGGATGGTTGATGACTTCTTCAGACTCACCCAGCCCTGTCAGCCCACGTCTTTCTGTGAGCATGGTGGGGGTGTTTCCTTGAGGAAACGCATGTTCCTGATAGACTGTGGACAGACAGACTGGAGGTTACCCTGTCCTGGAAGCTCACATGGTCCTACCGCTTCCGAATGTGTATCTGTTACTCTGCAGATGAGCAGACTGAGAGGGGAGGGTCAATGACAGAGCCCAGGCACAGCTCAGGGCCCTGTCTCCCAGTCCTGGCTGGTTGCACACATATCCCCTCCCCCTCTCCCTCCCCTACTGATTTAGGAGTCTGTCTCCAAACCAGGCAAAACAGAGCAGCCTGATCCTCCAGGTGGAAATGTCCGGGGGCTTGGGGAAGGGGTTTCCTTTATATCATTTCAACTTTGCAGATTTACTTTCTGATTATTCCTTGGCAGTCCCCAGCACTGGCAGTGAACAGCCGCTCTCCCCAGAATGTTTCCCCATGACAGCAGCTTTCTCTGGCGAGGGTGCTATCAACACTCGGCAGGGCCTCCTCTCAGCTCCCAGCTCCCAGCTTCAGCTCCTGAGAAGCAACAGCTTCTGAAAGGCGTTCAAGAATGTGGTGCTCTCCCCGTACCGTGGGGCCAGAGCTGGGGCGGGCATGGGCCTCGCCTCTTTGTTCCCTGCAGCAGCCAGCAGCCTTGCCTGGCCTCTGAGCTTCAAATGGCCCTGATTGTGGATGGTCCCCAAGCACAGAGGCAAGGTGGTATCAGGTATCCGCTGTCCCCTGCAGCCCTGGTGCCCAGGTCCTTGCCACGGCTCATTGGCAAGAGGGAGCCTGTCTCCCTAGGGCAGCTCTGCCAGGCCTGTCTGTGGCCCAGAGACCAGTGGTGGCCCAACTCCGCAGCCTCCGTGGTCTGTGTCATGCTGGCTTAGGCATCCTGAGTCAGAGCCAGGAAATGGATCTCTGTGTGGGGGTGGAGGTGCTGCTGCCCTGGGCAGCCTAGGTGAACCCCAACCTCCTACTGGTCCATGCTTGCGGGGGGCCTGGCTTCATGCATCCCCTGGCCTGGATTTGACCTGTGCCTGGAGGAGGGGCTGAGGTGACAGCTGGCTCCCTGCTCCAATTACTGTGCCTAAGCCCCTAACTCCACATGCCAGTAACTGCCATTGAAGATGTGCAAGGCTGTTGACTGGACAGAGCGCTCAGACACAGACACCCAGACGCAGCTAGGCTGCTGCACCTTTACTGAAGCTGTCCCGCTTTCCTGGAGTGCCCTTCCCAGACTTGTCTCTGTGCAAGAATTTACCCAAGAATCACTGCTTTGGGGAAGCCTTCCCTGCAGCCCCTTCTCCAGCTGAAGCTGTCCCCTTTTCCTTTGACCACCATCTATCGACCCCTGTGACGGCTTTTATCACAAAGAAGTGTAATCACGTTTTCCTGGAAAGGGCGTCCACATTTGCCTGCCCGAGTGCTTTCAGGCCTCTTTATCCTGCAAGCCCGGTGTATAGTAGATGCTCAGTAAAAGCAGGCTGCATTTAATTCAAGGGGTTCCTGAAGGTGGTCTTGGGGTGTCCCTTTGTTACTCATGTGGTGAAGAGGGGAGGTGGGAGTTTGCCAGAGAGAGGCTGACCTCCCTGCACCAGACCTCCTTCACAGCCTGGCAGGCAAGCCAGGTAATGGCTGGGGCTGCAGCGGGCCCTCCCAGTCCACATCCAGCCAATGCCTTCCTTGCAGGCAGGAGCCGGCTCCCTGGTTGCTCCTGTGATCACTCTCCAGAAAACACCCCAGTGGAAACTACATGAATGATTGATAAGCGCTGAGAGCTGTTTAATTTTTTCCCCCTGTTTAATGGCTATCAATAATTTAATATGCTCTCTGTATGTTTTTAAGAAATAGCACCCATTTTGCCATCTCCGGTTTAGCGGGCTAAATGATTTAAGTGTTGGAAATGTGCTCTGAGGATGGAGGTTGAGCAAGTCAGAGGAATCTGGAGGCTGGGGGTGGGGGAGGCAGTTCAGAGCCAGCCAGCAGCATCGTGGCCTGTGTGTGTGTGTGTGTGTGTGAAGGTGGGAGGGAGGGAGGGGGCGGGTAAAAGGCAGCGCCTCTCTGCTAAGAGCAGGATAATTGCTTTTCCGGGTCTTACTGAGCAGCAGCTGAACAGCTGTCAGCTCCCCCACCCCCCACCCCACAATGTTGAGCTTTTCTGGATGACTCTGGGGGAGGCTAGGAAGAAGCTGCTGCTGGTACCACCATGGGCTGAGAACAGCACCCCCCCCCCCCGACCTGACATCTTGCCCCCTTCTAAATCTTTTAATCATTTTTATTTTAATGATGCAGTTAGTCTGCTGCCAGCCGTGTCTTCCAGATGGGTGGGGGTGGTGTGGAGTGGGGAGCTCAGAATCACTAATCTCAGGGCCCAAAGGGACCTGGAAGGTCATCTGTCAGTACTTCCCCAAACTTCCCAGATGCAAAGGATCACCTGGGAAGACTTGTTAAAAATTTAAATTTCTGGGCTGCTTTCCAGGCCGACTGACTTCCATTCTCAGGAGAGAGGCCTGGGAAGCTGGGGGGGGGGGGGGGGCGGGGCGGTCTAACAATGAGCCCAGGTGATTCTTATCATCAGGGGAGTTTGAGAAATATGGAATCCAGCTCCAGTTCTGATGCTTACAGCACCGCAGCACCACGCGGCTGCTCCATCTACTTGCGTGCCTCTGGGGACGGGCCACTCACCACTCTGTGAGAGAGCACACCTATCTGTGGAAGGTGTGCTCGAGTCTAGACTTCCTTCTGATGTTAGCGGGACCCACCCAGCAGCCCTCATGTGCTCTTCCTGTGGAGTTACCTCTGCTACTGGACGGACCGTCTCTCCTGGGACCTAGTGCCCTGCTGCCTCCCATCCTGGCCACCCTGCAGCTTATCTGTGTCTCTCTGTTGGGGAAAGAGCTTCCTTTCTTAGCAAAAGCCTCTGGATACCAGAGAAAATGCCGCCAGGATAGCCCAGACATGGGGAGGGACCCTCCCCTCCAGGCCTTGGTGCCCCTTCCCAGGAGCAGGCAGCTGACATGGTACTGTGGCCTGCCTGTGGTAGCCTGCGGTGGGCACATCACCATCACCAGCACAGTGGAGACCCTGAGGGAGGCAGAAAGAGACCTGGGCCTCAGAACCACCTCGGCCTGTCGGGCCAGTCCTCCCCCAGGAGAGAAAAATGTGACTCATTAGAGATTGTGACTGAGCCAGATCTCTGGTGTGACAGTGGGGGAACTGAGGCCAGAGGGGCTCCCCCAAGGTCACACATCCATTGAAGACAGAGCTGGAACTGCAAAGATGGGGCAAGGGGTCCAGAGAGGGATATCCAGGACTGAGGTCCTGGCACTGGGGGTCAGCTGAGACCCCACCCCAGCCACCTGAGGGCTAGGGTGGGAGGCAGGAGGGAATTCCTCCTTCTCACTCAGCGCTGATGGAGACAAGTCAACACATTGAAGGGTTTTTAGCAGATCTGATGCCCCATCTGTCTGACATTATGACTCTTCCTTTGCTTTGCCTGGCAATTTGCATTGTTTCAGCAGAGACATAGCACTGACTGCCAGTGGGGCTTGCTATTTTATTTTGATAGATAATTAAGAGAGAAGGAGTAGTACACATTTCATAGGTATCATTGTCTACCGCAAAACAGGGACCCTTGAGTCCTCCCCTATTCTGTAGACCCTTTGCGCCCCTAAGTTCAGCCCTGCCCTTGGTCTATGTGGTAGAAGCCTTGGTCCTGAGAGGTGCTGGCATATGACCCATCTTGTGATCTCCAGTCTCCCCATGTCCCTTCAGGCCCCAAAGCCTGTCCTGATCATGACAACACCACAGTGGGGGGTCTCGACCTTCGGGTAAGAGGAAGAGGGCTGCCACCTAACCCTTCCAGGGCCCCTGCTTAGAGAGCTCTGAGAGCTGGGGAGACAGAAGGGAAAGACTTAACCCCCTGCTCAGGAAGACCCAGCCCCAGAGAGAGCGGTATGTGAGAGAGGTGGGCAAGTCCTGGGGCAGGCAGGGAAGGCTTCCAGGAGGAGGTGCCGCCTACCCTCAGGCTTGAAGCACATTAGGAAGGGGAAGGGCACCCCAGGCGCAGAGGTGTGAGGTGGCACTGTGAGTACAGAGGAGAGTGAGGTGGAGTCAGCAGGGCAGGTGCCAGGGCTAGATAGAGGGTAGGCCACGGCGTGGCTGGATCTGGCACACCTGAGCGCAGAGCCACAGAGGGTTTGTTTGTTTTTAGCTTTTATGAGTATTACATCCATGTAGAAAAGTGTACATATCCTAACTGTGTAGCTTGACAGATTGTCACAAATGCACACATTCATGTAACCACCACACAGACCAAGAAACGAAACATTCCAGAGCCCCTAGAACCTACCGTGTGCCCCCTTCTAGTCACTATTCCCCTCAAGGAAAGTGACCATCTTGACTTCCAACAGCATACTGTCAGTTATCTATCACTGCCCAAGAAACACCCCAAAACTTAGTGGCTTAATACAACCACTATTTATTATGTCTCATCATTCTGTGGTTTGTCCAGGCAGTCCTCTGCTGGTTTCCCTTGGGCTCATGTGACTCCAGTCCCCTGAGGGGCTGGCTGGACCAGAAGGTCGAAGGTGGCCTCAGTCACATTTAGCAGTTGTTGCTGGCTGTTGCCTGGGTGGCCTCAGTTCTCCTTCCTAAGGGAGTTCTTTCCATGGCCAGGCAGCATTCCAGAAGGGCCAAGGCCAGAAATGGCAGGACCTCTTAAGGCCTAGTCTCTGTATGTCACAAAATGCCACCTTCACCGAATCCTATTGGTTGAAACAAGTCTCAAGGCCATCTCAGACTCCGCGGATGGAGAGGGTAGATGGAGAGCAGACGCCACCTCTTGATGGGAGTCAGCTGCAAAGGATCTGTGGCTGTTTTTAAGACAACCACAAGCATCAAGTAGTTTTGCCTGTTCTTGACCTTTATGTAAATAGACCCTCTAACTGTGTTCTTTGTGTGGCTTTTTTGGGCAACGCTGTGTTTGTAAGATTTATCTGTATTGTTGGATATAGTTGCAAATCGTTCTCATTGCTGTGTGCTGTTCTGTCGTATGGCTACAACAATGTCCCCACTCCATAGCTGACAGCCCTTTGGGAAGCTTTCATGTTTTGGCCGTCGTGAATAGCAGCGCTGTAAACGTCCTCGTCCATGTCTTTGGGTGACCCATGCACACATTTCTGTGGAAGGAGAGTCTCTGGGTTGTTGATGGACCACAGGGTAGGAGATACTTGCAAACTCTTCTCCAAGGTGGTGACCAGCCCCTGCCCCTCCAGCTATGTTTGGAAGGCCCAGAGGGCTTTGTTGGGGGAGGGGGAGTGAGGTGGTCAGTGGGGTTTTAGAAAGGCCCGCCAGCCGAAAATGGGCTTGGAAGGGTAGCACTGACCCTGGGGCTCCCTGGAATGTCCCTTCTCTGCCTGCCCCAATTCTCAGGCCTCCAAACTTGGGCAATAGCGCCATCGGACTGGATAGCCTGATCCCTAACAGTCAGGGGAGCTGGGTGCCTGCATGAGCTGACATATAAGGATGCAGGAGCTAGGGGGCCTGCCATGGCCGCCTCCATCCGAGAGCTCCGGGCAGTAGGCAAGGCCAGGAGACTTGGTCTTACTTCCAGCCTGGCTGCCCCCATGCTGTGGGAGCATGGGAGGAAACCCTTCTCCTATCAGGGCCTCAGTGTCCTCATTTGTAAAGTGACAGAGAAGAGTATCGACCTCACCACGTCTCTTTCCTCTCACCACATCTCTTTCCTTTCACCTACTTGAGCTCTTTGTTCTGGAATCCAACGGGGTAAGGGCACAAGGAGGCCCTGAGAGGTCTCAGCAGGCTTCCTGATTTCAGGGCACACATCAGTGGGCCAGTTTTGTTCAGCTTGTTTGCTGAACTCCTTCATTGCACCATCGTCAGTCATTCATTCGTTCGTTCATCCATCCGGCAGTCTCTGTGGCCTTGCTAGCCTCAGGATAGGGAGATAAACTGGACCTCATTCCTGAGTCCAGGAGGTCCACCCAGGGAGGAGACCAGCTTATAGAAAACTGGAGGAGACACAGTCAGCTAGGCCCAAAGCCTCTGAGGGGTGGACAAAGAAAGGAGAGGCAGGCCAGAGAGGGTTCCATGGAGGCATCTGAGCACAGCCTCGCAGGCTAGTGGGGCTTTGAAAGGCAGAGAAGTGGGAGAAAAGGGAAGGGCTCCCAGCAGAGCACCTGATATGTCCCCTGGCCAAGGGTGCTGCTGTGGAATGGGGTGCAGATGGGCTGACCTCACTGCTGGGGCTGCTTCTGGGGCCTTGAACATGAAGTTCAGGAGATGCGCTTTTATTGGGGGTTGGGGGCTAGCATCCAGTTTCAAGGATGGTTTCACTTGGGTGGGCCAGTCTAGCCTTCCAGGAGGTGGGCAGGCAGGGCCTAGAGGTCGGGACAGGGGTGCCGCCCACAGGGTCAGGCTTGGAGCTCACTGTGCCCTCTCCTCTCTCCTGCAGGACTGGCAGTGGCTGTGCTTGGCCCAGTTGGACCACTGGGGCCGCCGCCTCCTTCCCACCGTGGCCACTTTTTCCTGACACTGTAGCCTCAAGTCCTGGTGTCAGCAGAGGCCTTAGCAGGTAAGCAGGAGGGGCCCATGGCTCTGTGTGTCTGCTGGTGTGAGGTCCATCCTAAGTGGCTGGTGCTGTTCCGGGGCATAGAGCCCCGGGAGCTGGGCTTTCATCACTGAGGGATGAGGGGAAGGGGCTTATTTCACAGTTTCCACTTCTTCCTTGTCCTTCTCCTCTCAAGGAACCAAATAAAGGGACAGAGGGGTGCTCTGGCCTGGGTCTCAGCATTTGGGTTTATTCTGCTGCCAACTCCCAGTGTAGCCTTGGCGGCCCTGTCCCTCCACTGCTGAGGGCCTCAGTTCTCTCATCCAAGACATGAAAATAAGGATATAATATCTTCAAACGTTCTGAGCACTTAACTGTATGCCAGGTACTGTCCAGGTACCATGTAGTTATTAACTCGCTTCATCTTCGCAACAACCCTGTGAGGTAGGTGCTGCCATCCCCATTGTACAGGTGAGGAGACTGAGCCTTGTGTCGGGAAGTAACTTGCCCAAGGTCACACAGCTGGCTGAGCCCCCATGGGACTCAATTCTTGGTCTGTATGGCTCCAGTGTGCCAGCCCCTAACCCTTGGACTGTTCTGCCCCTTGCCTTGACCCCTTTTGCTGACCTCTTCTTGGGGGTGGGGATCAAGGCGATCATGGGTGTCCTCAGAAGTGCTGGGTCCTATCCCAACTCCAGGCAAAGAGAAGAGGCTTTTACAAGGTGACAGTGGTTGCTGGTTGCCGGGAGTTGTGACTTACTTGTAGACGTGATGTGACATGAACTAGGCCTGGCTTCGAGGGTCCCTGAGGTGCCACCTAGGGCCCCTTCTAGAGGAAGGGTATATTGGTTAGATAAAGCTGTCTTCCCCTCTGCCTCCCAAGTTCAGTTTCCCAAGCTTGAGTTAAGCACTTCCTTTATGCCAGGCCTGACACCAGGCCCTGGGATGCAGAGGGAAGGGACTTGCCCTATTCTATGCTCTGGGGAAGAAGCAAATATCCTAGCAGATGCAGCATGCCCCATAACAGTGGGGTGGACAGGGTTCAGAGATGCACTCTGCAGAAGATGACCCAAAAGTGAGTAGCATGGTGAGGAAACAGGAGCAGTGAGTGGGTGGGAGAGCCTGGCAAGATGGAGGATGAAGTTGGCAAGGGGATGGGAAGATTGGGAGGCATTATAGTTAGACACAGGTATGATGTTCTCATCTAGAAGTATGGATATGCATACAAGGCCCAGAGGATTCTCCCAACCCTCAGTCATAATTTGCGGGGCCCAGTGCAAAACAAAAATGCAGGGCCCATTGTTTGTGAATTATTAAGGATTTCAAGACAGTGGCAGCAGAGCATCAAACCAAGCATGGGGTCCCTCTAAGCTTGGGGCCCTGTGCAACTGCCCATGAAGCCAGCCCTGCCTAGAGTAAGTGAAATGATTCTGGGATTAAATGCAAAGAACTGAGTTCTTGGGCAGGCTCCACCAGTTACTTCCAGGCCAGCAACCTTGGACAAGTCTGCCATCACCCCTGTGGATGTGGTCTGCGAAGGGGAGAGAGATTGCCCTCCCCCCAGCAGCAGGCCACTCAGCAGTGCCAGTATCCAGCTTGTCCCCAGTAGCCCAGGACAGTGGATTCAGTTAGGGTGGGATTACAGAGCCTTCTGTCAGGCAGTGGTGTTTTAAGGATTCCTTGGCCTTTGGTGGCCTGTTGTTTTGTGCTTTTCCAAATCCACTGGGACGGGGGGGGGTGGGGATCTATTTTGTGTTTTATTTGCAGAATGTCCTTCCTCATTGCCCCTTGCCCACCCAGCTCTGCTTGGCACACTTACTCCTGCGGGTCGGATGCCATGAAGCCTCTGACCCCAGCTCCTCCCTCCTGGCCTTTACCTTGTGACCCCTCCAGTAGCTACAATGACCTCTCGCACTGTAGAGTTCTTCACAGTGTGCAAAGCTCTTTCACACACCATCAGACTATTGAGCAAGCACTTGAACGGTCCTCTTCTCACTTGCCACATGGGAAAACAGAGGCTCAGAGGTGCAGTGCGCCCTCCAGCTCCTGGGCTGAGGTCAGGCCCACATCAGGCAGGGGTGCAGACGGTGGCAGCAGAGAGCAGCACCTGGGCTTTGTTCTGGGGAAGCTTCACATTGCAGCATTTTGGAAGGCTGGCTTTTCCTTCCTGATGAAGAGCTCCAGCCCCTGGCCCAGCAGAGGCGCCAGAGGGGCCTGGGTTGCTGAAGAGGGCCTAGTGGAACCAGTGGTCCCACCAGCCAGAGTAGACGAGGTCCCAACCTGGTTCCTCCCTGTGGGTGCCTCGGCCCAGTTCCCACAGCCAGGCAGACTGGAGCCAGGGCCCGGGCGAGTCCCACATCAGGCAGGGGTGAAAAGGCCTGAGCTGATCTTGGCCCGTAACAGCCAGCAAAGCCTGGACACAGTGAGAGGGCATCTCGTTGGGGGCATGACAGCTGTCCCCTGTGGCTGGCACTTTAGAAAAGGCATCTGTCCACCTTTAGGGGATAAATGCAGACGGCACTAACTTGATTAAGGTTATAGACTCTGCCTAGGCTTTGGGGTTTTCCGGCTCTGCCACTCTGTCTTTGAGACTTCAGATTAGTGGCTTAACCTTTCTGTGCCTCATTTCGTCATCTGTAACGTAGGGGTAATAGTAGACCCTACCTCACTGAGTCGTGAAGAATTCAATGACGTTAGCCATGTGAGTCCCTGCTGCACTGCCTGGCACCAGGTCTCTACGCCAGTGGTCCATAGCCTGTGGGTTTGATGGCGGGCGAGTGGACAGAGGTGAGTGATGGAGCTGACCCTGAGGCCTGTGGGCACACAGGGGAGGGACACAGCTGGATTGTCATTTAAGAAAGCATGTAGGAGGATGGCAAGTATTGGGTTTGGGCTGGATTTGGGTTTCATATGAGGCGATTCTAAACAGCTGTTGATCAAAGTGCTGTGGGGAGGGGCGTGGGGTGACGGCCATGCTCCCTGGCCAGCCCTTGGTTTGTGGCTTCATGCTCCCAGCATATACGCCATCAGCTGTCAGTCCCCAGACTTCCAGGGTTACAAAGTGCAAGGCAGGTTTGGGGCTGGCTGCAAAGACCTTGAATGCCAAGCCCAGCTCCCAACAGGCCTGGTGTGGCCATGCAGAGCTGGGATTCCAGGGTCCCCATGTGGTGTGTCTGTCAGTCTTCAGCAGCCAGCTGAGAATGCACACCCCCTCTCCCTGCCTGGAATTTGTTGCCTCTGTAGCCTGCCCTGACCCTGCAACCCCTACCCCAGCCTGGAGCTGGAAACAGTCTACAGCTTACTGGTCATTCCTGCCTGAGGTGGGACGCCCCCTGGGCCAGCAGGGTGGAGCTGCTGTCCTGGCAGGCCCTCTGAGCAGGACTTACACTCAAGCCTCAGTCCTGCTGCAGACCTGTGGATGCGGAAACTTAAAGCACAGAGAAGTTAAGAAATGTATCAGGGTCACAGGGCTATCGGTGACCTGGGCATCAGGGCAGCGGAGACTCAGCCCAATTTTATCTGACACCATAATATGTGTTTTTTCCACTATGTCCAACTGTCCCTGGTAGGCTTGTGTATGTGTGCTGGGTGATCCACTCACTTCATCAGCTCCAGCACGAGGCTAGCCCTGGCATCCAGCAGTGAATCTGCGTTTGAGGATCTGAGTGAGCACAGCCCCAGGCTCAGGTGGAGGTCACGGAGTCCACAGTGCAGAGTGTGCTAGGTGGGTGCCCTCAGCAGGTGGAGGCAGCAGGAACTGGGAGGAGCCGTTCTTCCCTGATGCTGGAAGAGGCAGCCAGGGGAGACTGCCTGGAGGAGGGGACTGGATCCCTACAAGGAGGAGTGGAGGAGTGGGGTCTTCCTGGGGTCTCTGCACAACGTGATGGAGTGGGTAAGGGAGTCCAACTGGAGAGGAAGATTCTTTCAGCCACAACTGGAAGCAGGTGCTGAGGCAGCTCCTGAGGGCCTTGAAGGCTGAGCCACAGAGTTTGACCTTGATCCTGCAGAGAGTGGGGAGCCAAAAGGGCTATGGAGCAGCTGCAACTCCTCTGTGAAGGCCAGGAGGAAGGGCTGGCTTCAGCCCACAAGTTGGGGCAAATGTGAGGTGTGGTCCAGCCTGAGCCTTGCTGCTCACCCCGAGACTGTGGCAGCAGGGAGGAGCTGGGCTGGAGGCTTATCTGCTCCAGCTGGCCAGACCTCTAGGCTCCACCTGGCCCTCTTCAGCAACCCAGGCACCTCTGTGGCCTCTCCTGGGCCAGGGGCTGGAGCTCTTTACGAGGGTGCAAAGGCCGTCTTCTAAAATGCTGAAATGGGAAGCTGCCCAGCATGGAGCTACCAACTGTACCCCTTCCTGACATGGGTCTGACCTCAGCCCAGGGGTGGGGCTGCAAGGGAGACATGGACGAACCTGTTCGGAGGTGTGGTAGGGACAGAGCGGCCCAGAGACCAGCCCAGGGTCACACAGCGTCGTCATGGCAGGTGCAGGAGGCCTGTAGGCCAGGCAGGAGGCATCCTCCCCAAGAGGGGCAGGTCTGGGTCTAGGCCCCCCTCTGGCTGGCCCAGAGTCCAGTGGGAGCCTCACTGATTGTGTGTGATCACCCGTGTAGGTGTGTGGAGCTGCATATGCACCCCAGGGACCCCTGACCTTGGCTGTCCAAGGACAAGCCAGGATTGGGTCAACTACACCATGAAGGATTCCTTGGGTGTTATTCACCACGGGTACTTCTTCCTCCTGCCGGTGTTTGCTCACACGGCTCTCGCTGAATTCTGGAGTTGTCTCCCTCTGGTCCATGAGCCACACATTTAGGGTGAGGACACCCATGCCCATGTCTTGTGTCCCAAGTCCAAAGCCTTGGGGACCTTGCAGTCAGGGAGCAGAAACTGGGAGGGGCTGTAAGAGTGGCATCATTATTTGAGTCATAGTGTCCTGGCCACCCGGGGGAGGAATGGTCTTTAGAAATCATCTGGCCCAACTCCTCATGTACAGATGGGGAAACTGAGGCTCAGAGATAGGAAAATACACCCAAGAGTAGCCCAGCTGGTACTCCAGGCTTTCAGCTGAGCTCACTGCCACCCTAACCTTTTTTTGGATACATGGCCAGTGTAGACACTGGCAGGACCCCAGACCTGCAACAGTGGTGCTGATCCAGCCTGGGGTAGGGTGTTTGCAGAAAGGCAGGACCACCCCTGAGGGACGGGGGACGTGGAGAGTAGGGCTGGGGAAGTTCTGGGGGTCTGTGGCAGTCCACCCAGAACTGAGACTGAGAACGGCGTAGGGCCTCCGACCTGGCTCTGTGAAGCCTTGTTTGTATTCCGCCTTCTGTAATCACCACCTCCTGCCAAGGCCTGCTACACCCCGGCTTCTCCTCCCTCCTGTTTACCCAGAGAGCCTGGAGATTGCAGGCCCAGGGGCTAGGGCAGAGAGAATGCTGTGGAATTAGAGCCCAGTTTGAAAGCTGACAAGATGCAAGGTAGGGAGGAAGCAAAGTGAACTCAGGAAACCAGGGACCACCCCTGTCCCTCATCAGCCCACTTTGCCGAGCCATAGCAGGGTGCCCAGTGGCCTGCTGGATTCAAGACAGCGTCTCTGGTACCTAGGTCAAGTGTTTGGGAGCTCTGAGGGACTCAAGGGTCAGGGAGGGCTTCCTGGAGGAGATGGAGCTCCAGCTGGGCCCTGGAGAATGAGCAGGACTGCAAACAAAGCATTCCAAGTGAAGGGACCAGCTGGGCCAAGGCCCTGAGGCAGGCACACTGAGGGCAGATCAGTGGGGCTGGCTGGAGGGCTGCAACTGGGCAGTGAGGAAAATGAAGGTGGAGATGCCCCCTAGAGGCCAGATGACAGAAGAAAGAGGAAGTTTGTACTTTGCTTCTAACTTGCTAAATGTCCCTGAGCAGATCACTGCCCCACTTCTGTGCCTCAGTTTCTCTCAGATCTCCCTGGAGCTTCAGGCATCATTACTTCAGGGCGGTGCCTCAGTGGAAGAATCTGCTTTTGGGGAGGGTGTTAACAAGTGCCAGGATCCCAGGCTCCCATAGGAGTTGGCGGGCAGCTGGTAAAGGACACTGCTGCTGGACCCAGGGCTGCTCTCTGGCTGGGGAGAGTTGACCTCAGACTCCTGGAGTTTGCTAGGAGCCTCCACCAGCCTGAGAGGATGGGGGATTAGGTCCCCTGGGGCAGACCCACCTATGGGCTAAGGGCCCAGAGTGGATTCCAGGGCTGAGAGGTTGGGGTGTGGACTGAGAGATGGGCTTCCCCTCTCCTTCCTGTGACCAAGTGCCTCCTTCCCTCTTTGAGGGGAGTAGGTGGCCCTTCGCAAGGCTTTAGGCCAGTTCAGAGCCTGATGGAGAGGAGGTGACCCTGTGAGCCATGTGTGCCAGTGCCAGGCCTGTGATCTACTGTGGGTGCCTGGCGCCACCCCCAGGGCAGCCCCTCCCTGTAGCCCTGGGCTCAGCCCAGGGTGTGTTTGCTGGACCTCCACTGACCCACAGTGGCCTCTCTCTCACCCTAGCCTATCAGCAGAGTGATAGCCACAGGCTCTTGGACTCCCAGTCCCCAGGATTGCGTAAATCCCCCCAGCAGTTTGCACCGCAGCCAGCTCAGGGCCCAGCAGCTCCAGCCTGGCCCAAGGTCTTGCCTGGGAAGCCCAGAATTCTTTTCTGGAATAAGAGCAACCACCCCACAGCAGGAAGGGCAAGCCGCCCTCATTCAAAGTCTCTTCTTGCCCCCTGGCTCTTGTCACCCTTAAAATATCAGGTAGGCTGAGTGGGGGCCCATTTTCCAGAGGAGGAGACTAGAATCAGAGAAGAGAAGGCATGAGACTTGGCCGGGGTGACGTGGCCAAGGCAGGACTCACCCAGGAATCCAGGCCCCTGGTCAAGCTCCTTTGGGGACCGAGCCACTGTTTCCTGTTCAAGGTCACAGGGCAGACGGGCCAGGGCTTGAGAAGAGCAGATGGAGGAAGAGAGCCCCCGGGGTGGGGTAAAGAGCTGGAGGGCAGAGGCCCTGAGTTGCTGTCTCTCCTCCTTGGCTCCAGCTACTTTAATTGGCTGAGTCCACCGGTGGCACTGACATTTACCTGGTAGGGAGGAGGGCCTCCACCCTCTTGAATCAAAATGCTAAAAATAACTGGGCCCAGCTTCCCAGGGCCCCTGCCCAGCCAGCGCCTGCCTGTCCGCCTCCACGACCTTTGTCCTGGGTGCTGAAAGCTAACTGCTTTGTGAGCGTGCAGCTCCTTCTGCTGAGGACTTCCTAGGGGTAGGCGCAGGATGGCATTGCACACTCAGCTCCTGAGACTGAAGAGGGGTCTTTGCAAGGCCTGCCTGTCCCCCAGGTATTGGGGAGATGGGCCCCTGACTGAAGTCCAGTCCCCATCCCTCTTTTCTCCCCATGTGTGCAGTACCCTGCCAGGCTGGCCACCCTGCCTTGGGTACTTGAGCCCCTTCCCTGAGCTGCCAGGGTTTCTCCTGGGCCACCTGTACTCTAAGGGAAGGGAGACTGTGCCCTCCTCCTCAGGGTTATCTAGGGCTCACCTCAAGTCCCGGCCATGCCCAACACAGACATATAAGCCAGGGCCTCCTGCCCTTACCCTGTGTATTCATCCCATCATATGAGCAGCCAAGAGGAGCCCAGACTTTGGAGCTGGACGCATTTAAACCAAGTCCTGTGACCTCAGCACATTTCTGAGCCTCTGCATTCTCAATCTCTGAAATGAGCATCATTACTGACCTTGTAGTGTTGGTGCAAGAATGAAATGAGGTACTGGGCCCTCAGGAGAGCTGGATCCTGGGCCAGGAGGCCTGAGCACCCCTGTGCTTCCTTTCTCTTGCTGTGTAAATACAGCCTGGACACCTCATCCATTTGGTTCATGTGTTTGGACTGGAAGGGGAAGGTCTTAAAGACCCAGGCTGAGGACGGGGGACTCGGTCTCCCCAAAAACTAGGGTCCCTTGCCCATTCCTGTGCACCTCCACAGTGGCCTGCCACACCTGCCTGCCTGTATGTTTGTCAGTTCTTGCCCTGGGTCAGTATGACCATAATTGTGTTAACGTTGGCCTACATATCCCTGGCTGTGGGGTCAGCCCAATGGCAATGGAAGTGGTTTTCTGGGTTCTGTGCTTGCCCGCTGTGAGAACCCGGCCAGTGGCTTAGCCCCTCCGTGTCTTGGTTTCCTCATCTGAAAATTGGAATAATAATGGCCCCTACCCCATGAGCATTGTGAGATTAAATTAGCAACGTATGTACAGTGCTGAGAAAGGGTTCTGGCCCAGGGCGAGTGCTCGGTGTCTGTTAGCTGGTCCTCGTGTAGTAAGACTAGTCACAGCAGTGGGTACTAATAACAGCAGCCGCCTGCCGTTTGTTGACTGATTAGTGTCAGAGGCTAAGCACTTCACAGACATTATTTAATCTTCATACAACCATACTCAAGGTGCTCTTATAAGTTCTGTGTTCCAGATGAGGAACCTGAGGCACAGAGAGATCACACACAGTCTGAAAGTGGTAGAACTGAAAACCAGAATTAAGATTCAGACATCCTAGGGTGACCAACTATTTGGGTTTGCCTGAGACTGTTCTGGTTTTAGCAGTGAAATTTCCACATCCCAGAAACTTCTCAGTTCTAGGCCCACCAGGACAGTTGACCATGCTAGCCCCTCCAAATTCTCCACGCCACTCCTAAGCCCACTGGACTCCCTGGACCTCTTCCTTGGCTCTGGGGTTGGTGCACTCTGGGTTCAGGCCTGTCCTGCCCCTGCTAGACCCCCTTCCCACACCTCATAGATCCCTTTTCTAGCCAGATCGTCCTTGCCTATCCCCCATGGCCTGGCTGCAGTCTCCCCATCCAGCTTCCTCTTCTCTCCTCCCCCGCCTCTGCCAGCAGGAGGGGCATGAGTCACGCCTGGTGGATCCTGGGCTGGCCCTCCCCAAGCCTCAGTCTCCCCGTTCGTACTGAGGGCTTTGGCCCCTCTTCTCCTGCTTTCTAGAGATGCTTGAGAAGCTTCTCCCTAAAAGAAGGGAGGCAGAGCGAGCGCCTGCCCCCAGAGTGGGAGAGACTGCACTGGCCCTTCCGGGGCATTGATGGAGAGCACTGCTGACAAAGGAGAAAGGTCAGCAGGGGGACATAGTGGCGTTAGTGGCGGCCTGCCGGCCAGCAGTGCCCTCCCCCAAGTCAGGGCTTCCTGGGGGGAGGGGCCTGGTGCTCCTTGGGGTCCTGGTCAATTCGTATTGACTTAGGCGGCTGCAGGTTCAGCGAAGCTGGGCGTCCAAACCCCGGATGTCTCGGGGAGATGCATGGGTCGTCCTTGACACCTCCTTCTCACTCACCGCTGCACCCAACGGTTGATTCAACCTCCTTACCATCTCTGGATCTGTGTCCCTCTCAGCGCCCCCACCCTCTGCTGGTGTTCAGGTCTCACCTGCCTCTAAGTGACTGAACCCTTCCCAGCCCTCGCTGCCCTCCCTGGCTGCCCAGTGTCACCAGGAATAAAATCCAAATTCCCAGGCTGACATTAAGGTCCTTCTTGAGCTCAGTGAGGCTAGTCAGAGCTTCCGGTCTGTTCCCAAAGGCTTCAGTCTGCCATCCCCACCCTCAGAGTCTGTCCTGCCTTCTCTCCCTGCCTGGGGGCTTCTTCACCTAGACAGATCTTCCAGGATCTGGCCTGCCCCTTTCCTCCCTAGGACCCCCGCCCTCTGGGGGAGGTGGAAGAGGTCTCGTGTGAGGTATCAGGGCACCCTGAGTGCCAGGCTAGCTCTGCACCCAGTGCTCCAGCCTCACCCAGGCTGCAGGACCTGTGACCCGGATGCCAGCCCAATGCAGCGCCCATTCCATGCCATTCCTCAGACTCCCCCTTGAACTTCCCAGTGCATCTCACACCCCAGCTCCTGGAGGGGAGGAAGGCAGGAGCCGTGTCTTACCAGCTCACATGGAGGCCAAGTCCCTTGAGGACAGGAGGTGCAGTGGTTAGTACACAGGCTCTGGGGTCTGATCCTAGCTCCATCACTTGCTGGCTGTGTGACCTCAGGCAGTCACTCAACTTCTCTGAGCCTCAGGGGTATCATTTGTGGAATGTGGGTAATAACAGTCCCTCCTCACAGGATGGTGGGATTCAACGAAGTGATACATGTTCAATGTTTGCAGGGTCCTGGAACATTTCAAGGATCAGTAGAGTCAGCTCTCATCATCATCATCATCCTAGGGCAGGCAGGTACCATGCCCATGAGATGAGGGTCCTGCCTTCCAAATGGGCTCCTCCTGGTTATTTGAATGGACCTTCTACTTCTGCCCCGTCACTGTCCCCTCTCTGTCCTTTGTCCTGCCCCAGCACTCCCCTCCCATGTCTCCTAAGACCCCGGGAAGCCCAGGCCTCCCTGGCCTCATGTTGTCACCTGTACACCTGCCTTATCTGCCTGGTCCCCATGGCCTACCTTCAGAGCTGGGGCCAGGATTTATTGTGTTTCCCCCGCAGCCCCTCACAGGTGCCTAGAACACAGTAGGTGCCTAATAAGAGCTTGTCGGGTTAAGCCGATGCTCATCAAGCCAGAGTCACCTGTGAGAACAACACAGCAGTGACCAGCCAGGCCTCTGGGCCATCTGCAGGCTGCTGAGGGGTATTTCTGAGACTGGGCCTGAGCTGCCTTGCCCTGGGTGACAGCATGTGCCCACTCTGGCTTCTTCGATGCCAGGGTTTGGGGAAGGCGGTGGGCGGTGGGGAGAGCTGGGGTGGCACTAGGGCTGGACTGCCATGTTGGAAGGTTTTTAAGGCTGGTGCCTCTTCTGGTTCTCTGAGCAGTCTCACTGCTTGCCGGGGTCCTTTCTCCATCCCCATGGTTCTCTGTGAAACTGTGTTATTATATTTAAATAAATCAATTCCATTGCAGGGTTTTCCTGTTCTAGTGATGAGTTTACAGCACAAAAGCCATTGATTTCTCACAGCCCTGAAAACCAGCTGCTGAATAGCACCAGCTTGTCTTTGGAGAGGCATTTAGCAGCTCTGTGTGGCCCTTTCTCATCCCCCCTGCACTGTCCGCTGTCACGACCCCATCCCCACCCCCACCCCGCATGTCGCTCCTGCCTGCAGTGCACTGAGGTTGTGTGGAGGGAGATCCCCAGTGCCCGCCGGAGGTGGAATGTCATCGCAAAGGGCCCAGCCCCTTGTGCTGGTGAAACAATCCTAGTGGAGATTTTTATTGATTTTGGCCAAAGGCAGGAGCGCAACTTACAGAGCAGAGAAGTGGTGCGGTGTGATCTTCGTCTTCCCTTACAAGCTCAGAGCGGGTCCTGAGAGTGCCGCAGATGGCAGCTCAGGCACTGTTCCAGACCTCCATGGGGCTGCCTGGTTGCTCCCTTTTTAAAGGGAGGTTAGAGAGCCATCCGCACCAGGGAGGGGGAAGCTTCCCTTTGTGAAATCCTTTGGAGCTCTGTGTTCAAAGTCACAGTTAAACCACTGCCAGACTTTGCCTTTCAGAGCCCTGCCAGGAGCACGGGCTTATCTGAGCTTTCTAATGACCCCAGAGCTTGGGCGGGCAGGTATGATTGCTCCCAATTTAGAGACGGGTAGCCTGAGTCAAGGGCAGTCACTGGAGGGAGGGGCTGCTGCTTCTCCGTGGCCAAAGGTGCTCCGGTCCCATCTCTCTCCTCTTACTACCACCATTTTGCCGGCCCTTTACCCAGCCCTGGGCATTCTGTCTGCTGAGCCCGGGTTGTCAGCTGGATGGGCCTAGGTGGTCATCCTGCAGGGGTCTCAACTCAGCTGCCTGCAGCTTGCCGCACAAGCCTGTGAACTGGGCTGCGGTAAGGCAGAAGAGAGCAGCAGGGACTGTGACAAACTGGAGAGCGCCTGCCCCACCTAAATCCCTGAAAGCCCCTCAGGTTTTAATAAGCCCATGCCCGTATGCCTGTCCAGGAATGGGCTGTGGGCTGAGCCCGTCACTGTCTCTCCCCGATTCTAGTCCAATCCTTTGTTTTAGAGACAAGGATGTGTGGCCTGGAGTTGGGAGTGGCTCTTCAAGGTCACAGCCCAAGGCGCTAGTGGAGTGGGCTGTTAGCCTGGGAGGGGTCGAGGCCCCTTTGGCAGTGCTGTCACCCCTTGCCCCTTCCCTATCAGTCAGAGTTGAAGGGCAGGACAGGGGGCTCTGTTCTAGGGAAGACAGGCCCCCACTCTGGAGACCCAAGAGCCGCCTAGCATGCCCCTCCCTTCCCTTCGCCCTCAGAGCAGTCACCTACCCTCCCTCCCTCCTCTGCAGACAACTCTCCTGTCCCTGGTAATCAGGTTAGACTCCTGTTCCATGCTTGCTCTGCTGAGCTGGACCAGCTGCCTCTAATGGCCTGTCGACCTGGCCCTCTCCCTGGCTCTGGGGGTGGGAGAGGGGAAGCTAAAAAAAGAACTGTGAGTGGGAAGGGGCTGCCCCACTCCTTCAATTCAGACCTTTCCACAGCTTCTAGGATCAAGTCCAAACCCTTAGACTGGCATCCAAGACCCATCACAGTGAGGCCCTGCTTATTTCTCCAGCTGCCACACTCCTGATGCATTCTTTTCTGCAGTCGCAGGATGCTATTCCCACCTCCCTACCTTTGCACATGCAGCTCCTTTTGCTGCTTCCCACCTTCTCAGAAAACTCCTATGCACCCTTCAAAAGCCAACTCTTGTCTATTCCTCTGGGCTGCCTCCTCTCAGGACTCCTGCCTCTATATTCCCAATGGTGCTCTGCTGGTCTGGAACTTAATCCCTGTGTTTAGGTACATTATTCCTGGAACTGGTTACCCTTGAGTTCCTGGAGGAAAGGAAGAATATTCTGGAAGGATATACCTTAGGGTGCAGCACAGAGAAGTGCTCAGTGAAGGAATAGGACCAGCAAAGAAGAGAGAAGTAGGGACCAGGAGAAGGAAAGAGGCAGACAGGAGTGCACAGAACAGCTGCTCCCAGCCCCTCCACACCATTCCAGCCTAGTTCCTGCCAGTGAGGCTATTCCCAGTGACACGTGCAGGGCCTGAAATAGACACCTGGGGGCCTTGGTGGTGCACTTTCACTGCCCAACGCTAAGCACCCCCCATTCCCTGGGCACTGAGCGCCCTCTCCTCCGAGGGCTCAGTCCCAGCAGCCAAGACCCCTCCCCGACCAGTGCCCAGGCCTCACCCCTCTGTTCCTGCTAACTTTGCTTTATAAATAAACTGTATAAATATGCTCCTCTGATTTCTCAGAGCATGCGGCGGTTAAGGACTGGGGCACTGCTGCAGGCATAATTGTGCTACCGATTCCATCAGCTGCCTAATTACCATTCATTTTGCATTTATTTCTGCTAATTAAAAAGAGAGAAACTCCTAACAACTTTTACGTAAATACTGTATTTGTTCTATGTAAAGATGGGATGCTAATTTGCCTGTGATTAGCTGATTATCTAATTTTATAGCTGTCACACAGGACGGTCCTGTCTCCCCTTCACATCCCAGATGCCACTTGAAGCCCCCCATGAGCTGTGGGAGGAATGGGTTAAGGGAGGTCCACAGAGGTGGTTAGAGGGTGTGTCTGAGACCCAGGATCACTAGGAGCACCACACACGACTGTGGTTCAGGGAGGCTGCAGCTGACTGATAGAGCTGAGAAGACCCTTTGGCTCATTCACTGTTTCTGTGCAGATGGAGAAACTGAGGCTTGGAATGTTCCAGCAGCTGTCAGTAAGACAGTAGTAGAGACAAACCCCTGACCCAGGGTCCCCATCCAGTGCTCCTCCTGCTGTATCATGCTATTGTCAGGAAGAATTTGCAGGAAGATGGCTTTATCTGCAGCTGGAGAAATAGCAGGACTCAACTCCAGCCTGAGTGGAGGAAGGAGGTGGCCTGGTCTGAGCCCACGGCCAAACCAAACCTCCTTTGTGCCCTTCTGGAAACCTCTGCCTCCTCTCGCTTCCCCATCCAGCCCCTGGACCACACTTACCAGGGCTTGCTCTGGAGCCGAGGCTGGCTTCCCCAGGACTGGCCTGTCTCCAGCCCAGGGCCTTGCATACGTGGACCACCAGGACATGTGCGAGGGTTTGAATTTCAAATCTTAACATTACGTATTTATTTTCATGTGAATTCAAAAAATATGTAATTAATATGTCAAACTCATGATTTCACAGACAATATTGCTTTAGGTGAGGCCAAGTAAAAGGGAAGTGATTGATTCAACGTGATTTAGATAACAATACATAAATAATTTAGGTGGAGCATGGATGTGGCTTAAAGTATCTAGTAACTGAAGATGGGGACACATTCAGGGAGGGTCTGAGAACATTAGATCAGGAGGCCAGGCGGGTGAGGCCAGGGTCAGCAGCAAGGACCTGAGGACAGGGTGGGCCAGTCCGTGGCCTGCAGGCCACCACTGCTGCAGCCCATGCCAGGCATCAGTGCCCGTGCATTGTGCCCTTCTCCCCGGCCCTGCAGGCCATAGGCATTAGTCCACCACAGAGGGGTCATTGGCCCTGAGGCAGTTTAAATGGGACTCTGTTTCAGAGGCCAAGTAGTCAAACTCTGCTTCATTTCATACCAAGTGACCAGATGTGTGACTTCTTGGGGACTCCCTGGCCGACCAGCTCCCCAGGCATTGGTGGGCAAGACCCTGGCTAGCCTTCTGCTCTCTTTCTTCAGGGACAGTCTGAAAATGGCCAGGTCTAGACATAAAAGGCTTTGACTCAGCCAGGTGTCATCCGGGAAACCAGAAAGGTTGGGCAGGGTTCCAGTCCTGGCTGCCGCCTTCTGGAGCCTCAGTTTCCTCCTCTGTAACGTGGGAGATGGTTGTGCTTTCCTCCCAGTGTTGCTGAGAGGATCCCGAGAGCCGTGTGTGAAGCACCCGCTCAGAGAAGCACTCAGCGCATCTGGTGGTGAGCCCAATTCCGGCTCAGGAACCCTCTTGGCCACCTACCTGCCGCCACTGTGTCTGTGCGAGGTGACTCCTCTGCTGCCAGGGATCTCCTGCTCATCTGCCCTTTTATTGCTCTGCACACAATTGGGGGAAGCCTGGAAGGCTGCAGGGGCGCAGGCAGATGGAAAACGAAGACAGAGAACAAAGGCCCTGGTCCGAGGACGCCAAAAGGCAGGGGCCTCCTCCTTCCGCCTGGCCAGCCCATCCGCCAGGCCAGGCCATGGCCACCCTCAGGCTGCAGGCGCCCTGCCCCACCACACAGAGACCAGCCTCCGACCTTGTGTGGGGTCACTGCCTGCTGGGTGACTCCCAGGAAGTCACTTCTCT
Source organism: Equus przewalskii (assembly GCF_037783145.1). Lineage (NCBI taxonomy): Eukaryota > Metazoa > Chordata > Mammalia > Perissodactyla > Equidae > Equus > Equus przewalskii. The sequence goes on from NC_091831.1 coordinate 66,336,544, forward strand.
GCAAGCCACCTTTTCCTTATCTGTCAGATGAGGGCGTTGGACAGCGTGCTGTGTGACTTTCAGCAAATCCTGAGCCCCCACAGTCTCTTTGGGGCAGGCCCAACCTATCTCTAGGATACCCCTCAGTCCCAGGAAGTCAAGATGGTGCCCACTTCTGCCCATAGAGAGAACGCCAGCATGCCCCAAGGCAGAGCAAGCCAAGCAGAAGGCCTGTTTACTGCCAAGATCTTGGGGCTGGGCCCTTAAGCATCTTCATGGAAGAACAAACGGCTTAATCAGAGGCGGCTTAACTCAGTGTTGGCCCTAGGTCACTGCTGCTGTTGGAGCCTTGAGGGAGGGAAAACTCTTGGTCCCTCCAAAGAGCAGTGGTTGAGGGCTCATAATGGCACCAACGCCAGGCTATCTGGGGTCACATCCTAGCTGTGTGACCTTGGGTTGTTTTCTTAACCTTTCTGTGTCCTTATCTGTTAAAATGGGTATAGTACCTACCTCATAGGTTGTGGTGAGATTAAATGAATTAATTCACATAAAGTACTTAGAATGCTACCAGATAAGTGTCTAGCAATGTTAGATATTATTATCATCAGTTTCATCACTATTATTGATTAGAGGTGGACTTACTGGGAAACTCATGAAGCTTCAGCCTCCAGGCCCCTCCCCTGCACCGTGGGAGTTTTGCTGGCAGCTGTGTTCTAGGTTGGGAAGGGCAGCAGGTTGCCAGCAGGAGCGTTTCTGTGTAAGCATTTCTGGTAAATTTTTAAAGGGGCCTAGATTCCTAAGGCCCTAGGAATTTGTTGTCATCTCTTTTCTTATGCTACATATGTATTTGTAATTTTATATATGTATCTAAAGAGGACCTCCAAAATAGTATATGCTTTGGGTCCTGCAACCCTAGACCACCCCCTACTTATTTCTGTTACCATACTGTATCTGAGGCCTGGCCCCGAGCTGCCCACATGGTGGCCCCAGCAGGAGGATGGACCAGGCCTCAGGACTGGAGGGACCTAACTTCTCACCCTGTACACAGCCATGTATGTGCAGGCTCACTCCGAGCACCCCAGACTGTGGCCCACACCCCACACGCCAGGCTGAGGAGCCCTGAGGAGAGCAGGCAGGGAGAATGGGACCCTCAGGGAGGGTCTCCTGAAGAAGAGCCCAGATGCACAGTGCAGACGCCTGCGCCCTGGGCCCGGTGCCCCTGCACTACAGGCTGGAGGTTCCCTTGCCCCCACCCGTGTGTGCCCTGGTGGGCAGGCACAAGGGGCGGTTGGGGCCGTGGGAAGCAGGTTGCTGAGTTGAAACAGTTGCCCCTGAGGCTGTCACCAGGGTGGCTGGCTGGGTGCCAAGCCCCAGTTTACTGCCAAGTGGAGGCCCAGGACAACCCCTGCTCTCTGAGAGCTCTTGAGGTAGGTACAACCACAAAATCCGCACCTGGAAGGGCGAGGAGTAGGCAGAGGGAGGCGGTATTAGACCCTTTCGCATCAGGCATTTTGGAGAGAGCAGTCAAGAGAGCCCAGAGATCGTGAGGGCTGGACCTTGGGGGAGAGCCTCCTGCAGGATGGGCCCTTGCCTTTGGAGGCCCCCAGAAGAGTGGGCGCCGTGGGCCCTGGAGCCTCCACCGGCAGCAGGGCCTCTCAGCTCGGGCTCTGACAGGGACATTTATAACTCACAGCTGTGCGGTCCTGGGCCCAACTGACTGTGGTAAACCGATCTGGCTTCAGGAAGTCGCGTCCCCAGGCCACTCCCCACCCCGACCCCACACTCTCCTTCACCTTCTGACACTCACATCCTGTTCTCTGCAGGAGGGGTGGGCAGCCAGGGCACAGGGCCAGGGGCTCCGCCGGGGTCTCCAACCTCTGGGCAGAGTGGGAGAGGACAGAGAGGCTCAGTGAAGCCCAAGAGCTGCAAGGCGGGGCCTCCAGGATCGGCAAGGTCTACTCCTCAAGGCACGCCCAGGGAGACCCAGGCCCAGACAGCACAAGAGGCCATCCCAAGAGCCCACAGGAGCCGAGGTCGTGGAGCTCAGGGGTTCCACAGCTAACCAGAGAGGGGATTATGCTTTAGCCTCTGCTGACCAGCTCCAGCCTGTGGGAGCCCAATGGAAAGGGGCAGAGGTGAACCAGCGGCCTCAAAGAATGCAGAGAAAAGATGCTATCTTGGACCCTGGGCCTCTGCATGGCCTGCAGCCCTCCATTGAGACACCTGATCCTGGGACCAAATTCCTCAGAAGGCCTTGTGCCCATCCACCTAGATTCTTACAGTGAAGTTCACATTTGGGGAAAGACATGGTCTTGCCCAGTGCTTGGGAGAAAGGACAGTCCTGAGAGCACACCGTACCTTTGACCACTCACCTCCCTTGGCCTTGTTTGCTGACAGATTCTGTCTGCTGCCTGCCTCTCCTCATGAGTCTCTTTCTCCTTCTGTACAGGGAGTGGGTTGAAAAACAATAGTGAGTTTGCCAAAGCTTGGCCTGCGTAACTCTGGTAACCTCTGACACGATTCTAGAATTAGATCGTACTTGAAAGAATATATTTTTGTTTTATTAGTCATATACTTATTAAGGTGTATTAGAAATATAAAACTAGCATATCAAACCTAATATTTCACAGATATGCTTGCTTTGGACAAGGCCAGATTTATTGGAGCTAAAAACAGTGAGATGAAGTAAAAGTAAATATTAATTCAGCATCATACAGATAGGACTCAGCTGGACCAAGCATCATGAAGGGCATAGGAGAGGCCTGAGGTTTGGGGCACACAAGATAAATGATCACTAGGGCTCTTCACTGCTTTAAACTCTATTTCTAGGCCGCCTCTGTCCATTTTAAGCAAAACGTCCAGCCTTGCACACTGAAGGGGACACGGGGGTGGGGAGTGAGGAGGTGCTCGCTCATAAAATGGCTCCAAGCGTTGCTCAGAGATCTGCTGAGCAATTCATAATCAGGAAAGAATTCAGGCGGGGGTCAGAGAGTGGCTTTGGAAGTGGTTGCTGGCCGGCTGTGTGAGATAGTTCCCTGAAGCCAGGCACGGCACAGCGAGGAGGACACTGTGAGGGCCAGCAGGCCCAGCTAAAAATACCCCCAACAGCTTCTCTCCATCACCCTGCCTGGGGGCTGCACAGGAAGGCCATGGCTTTCTGCTTTTCTCACCAGGAGGAAAGAGATGACAACACAAGGCCCCCGGGGCCCAGAAGAAACAAAACTTATATAGAGTTTAAAATTTTTTCTAAATCTCACTAGGAGGAGTTGGCTGGCTTGTTGGAGTGCTGCAGGGTGGGGAAGACAGCCGGCTCTGATAAATCAGGCATCCCGGGACGTGCTTAAGTGGCCCAAGAGGCCACCGAGATTAGCCTGGCATCAGGGACAGAGATGGGAGGGAGTGGACTGCTGTCTGCTGCCCTGGCCGCACACACGTGTCCTGTCTCTCTCCCTGTATACTCAGGACGAGCAGGGTGAGGAGGCCTGTTGGTGTCAAACCAGTACTTCAGGGGGTGTGAGGAGAAGAGCCCCTGTCCATCACTCTGCTGCCAGACATGGAAAGGTAACACCAGACCCCGGATGCCGTGATGCCGAAGCCACACTGCCGTGGTCAGGCAGCCGGGTAGAGACGAGGGTCAAAGCTGAGGGTTGTCAGCCTTTTCTCCCAGCCCTTCTTGACTGGGCTGCAGGGCTTCCCTGGAACTCCTTGGATGTGTCTGGCACAAAACGGTTCTGGTCTTTAGTTTGTCCATCTCTAAAATGGGTCCCCCACTTACTCCAGTGCTCGAGGATTCTGTGAATCAGTGGGGCCTGATTGTGTTTGGAGTTAAGCTGTCTTTGCAGCCTATCTCAGTTTGAAGTCTGGGGCACAGGTGGGGTCCTAGCCCCTGTGGATGGAGCATTAAGGTCACAAGGTCAGCAGGGCCATGCGGGCCTTGAGACGGGAGGATTTTCTGAGGCAGACCTGGCCGGAAATGTGTCTTGCTGGAGATGTAGCAGTGGTCTCCTTAGTGGCAGTATTTGAAACTCCAAAGTGATCTCCCTGGCAGCTCTGGGAAAGAATTATTATCTGCATTTTCAGACCACGAAACCAAGGCCCAGTGAAGTTGATGGGCCTGCCAGGGGTCACACAGCAAGCTGTGGCCACATGAGAACAGCTCAGCTTTATCCTATTTGCCGTATCAGCTTCTACAGTTTTACTGCACTGCACTGGTGTGGCCCGTCCTCCCCAGAGAAGTCCAGCTGTCGAGCTGAAGCAACCACCTGTCCTTATTGTGTACCCATGGTGGGGCCTGTCCATCCATCCATACACTCACCTATCCATCTGTCCATCCGTCCCTCCTCCCACCCAACCATCCTTCCATCCATTGATCTATCCATCCGCCTATGTACTCATCTATCCATCCACTCAGTCATCCAACTATTCCTTTACTCATTGTTTCACATGTCAAACCCTCACTGACTCTTGTGCCAGGCCAGGCCTGCACTCAGGGCTGGGAAAATGGAGCAGATGCAGCCCTGTCCTGAGATGATGTGATCTGCAATGGAGCGATCTGCAATGGAGGCAGACATGTGATCCCAGAACCAGGCCCAGTTCTTTAAGTTCAGTGCTCAAGGATTGTGTAGTGCATGTCACTGCATGGGGAGGGGAGGAAGGACCATGTGCTAGTTCTGCAGGCAGGCATTCAGGGAAGGCTTCCCAGAGGAAGCAGCATTATTCATTTATTTATGCCGTAAATGTTTATTGAGAAAGTCTCCACACCAGGAACTGCTTGATGTTTGGAGATACAGCAGAAAATGAAACAGACAAAACTCCCTTTCCTTGTGCTCACATTCTCATGAGGAGACGTGGACAATAAAATCCTAAAATGTGAATATGTAATATGTCAAGTGATGCTAAGTTTTAAGAAGGGAAATTAATCTGGGTAAAGGAACAGAGTCTACAGGGTGGGGTAAAGTGTTCTTTGACAAAGGGTAGCCAAGGAAGGCCTCTGACAAGGTAACATTTGAACAGAGACCTGAATGCGAGGAGGGAGTGAGCTGGGGTGCACTTGGCATGTTCAGGGAAGTAGCAGGCGGGCCGTGTTTCTGGAGTGAAGTGAGGGGTGGGAGGGGAATTCACAGCAGTCCTGGAGGGCTCACTCACGTAGGTGGGCAAGAGTGGAGCAGGGAGATGGCTGGGAAACTGCTGCGCACCTCCAAGTGGAGGTGGTGGTGGCTGGGATGAGAGGTTGCAAGGGAAGGGATGAGAAGCTGTCAAAGTATGCATATATTTCAAAGACCTTGCAGACAGGCCTGTGGGTGGATTAGAGGTGGAGAGTGAGAGAAGAAGGGGACAGTCCAGGAGGGCTCTTGGGTTTGGGGCAGGAGGCACTGGTATAACAGAGGTGGTCATTTACTCAGCCAGGGATGACGCCAGGGGAGGGCTGAGGGACGCCGAGGAGTTGTGTGTTAGATACAAGTTTGAGATGCCTTGAGACATCCACATGGAAAGGTTGAGTAGGCAGTTGGATCTTTGAACCTGGGAGGCAGGGAGAGGTCCTGACTGGAGATGTAAGTGTGGGGCCGTCGTGTGTAGATGATGTGCAAGCCATGAGGCTGACAAGGTCACCTCAGAGCCAGTGGAGATGGAGTGGATAAGAAGCCTGGGTCTGAGTCACGGGGCATCCAGCCCGAGTGGAAGGGAAGACGGGGTTGAGGGCAGTAAAGGAGATGGAGAAGGTGCAGCAGGGAGGGAGGAGGAGGACTGGGAGAGCAGGCTCTCAATGGATGAGGACGATTTTGCTGGGCAGTGCAGGGAAAGGGCACTCCAGGCAGAGGGAACAGCATAACAAAGGCTCAGAGGCCTCAATCACCGAGCCTTGTGTGGAGGGGCTAGGGACCAAAGCAGCTTCCCGTCCACTGCTGGCCATACAGAGGCCAGGCCCACGGTGTCTGTCTGGGCCGTGGGGCCCATGTCCAGGGCTCTCCCTGTCACCCTGGCCTGGCTGAGCATCCTGCCCTGATGCCTGCTCACTGTGCACTTTCATTTGAGAAGCTTCACCTACTCCTGACCCCCCATCTCCTTTTGGGGCTCTCTGGACCCATGAGACCTCTCCCTTGCCTGGAACACTTGTCTGAAAACACAGGGCTCAAGATGCTGCACCCCAGGGGAAGGGCACCCAGCAGCTTCCATTTGAATCCCTGAGCTCTGCCTGGATCCCTTATTGTAAAAGAAATGGTGGGAACTTCTTGGACTATGAGTGCATGTCACAGCTGCCGCACGTGCTCACCAGTTAGAGCAGAGGAGCTCTCTGCCTCTCCTGGGCAACTGTGTGCGTGTTTGGCGACGGGCATCCACCCTTGTGTGTCTGTGGTGTTTCACACCCGGTACTCACCAGAGAGAATAGCCATGGCTGGGTCAGGGATGGCTGCAGAGAGGAGCCACAGCCCTGAATGAACATTAAGGCTGGGCAGGTGCTCCACGTGGTGCTCGAGGCAGAATGGGAGGTTGGGGGAAAGCGTGCTGCTGGCCGGGGGCTGTTGGGGTGCAGTGCAGCCTCTCTGCCCAGGGAAATACGGCCTGATGTGCCTGGGATATGCCCAAGGCTTGGGAGACTGTCCCACGCTGAGAATAGGATGGAGCTGACCAGGGACGTGGTGATCCCCATGTTTCTCGGGGAGATGCCCTCTGACTCTGCTTCGGACTGGGGGAGCCACAGGAAGCCACTCTGATGATGCATGCCTCTGTGGCAGGTCAGTGGCAGGAGGCTGGAGGTAATCTAACAAGTGTGCCAGGCAGATAGGACAAGTAATCCTGTGCCTTTAGCCTCACTTTTCTTTAAGCCTGTCCCCACCCAGTCTTTCCCTAAATCCTTCCACTGCCTGGGTGACGTTGGGTGGGAGTGGACTGATGGCTATTGAACAGATGAATAGACTACAGTAGGAGAGGAAGAAGCTTGCATGATGCCACAGCTAATAAGTGGCAGAGCCGAGCTTGGAACCTGGTTCATCTGAACTCCAAACCCATGCTCTTATCACTGCCCTCTGCCATCTCCTGGGCACTCCTAGCATATCCAGACTCGCAGGCACTTCATGTAAACCACCTCTCCAACTTCCTCATTTTACAGATGAGGAAACAGAGGCCCAGAGAAGGTAAGACACTTGCCCAGGGCCACACAGGAAGTCAAGGGCTGAGCCTGTAGCAGAATCGGTCTGGCACAGTGTGTCCACCCACCCTCACCCCTCGTTGGCAGGTGCAGGGATCCCGTCCTGGACCCTGCCCACTTCCTCTTGGAGCACCCACTGGCTTCTGTCCTCCAGCAGCCTTTGGCACTCTCCTGGTGAAAGCACCAAGTTCCTCATCAGAAGGCTGCATTGTGCCAATTGTTTAAATATAGATTACTAATGAAATGCCTTTCATTGCCTTCCCAGTGAAGAGTTCCCGTGTAAAGTTAATTTGCAGTGTTATGTAAATTCTGTTTAACTTCAATCAAGTTTCTAATTATGTTTTTACCTCAGTAATTCCCATTTGATTTGTCTTCTCCTGTTAGGTATTTAATGTTTGGTAAGCGAGTTTGCCTTCCCTCGGCTCTCGGTTTTCTGAGGCCCTCTCCCTCCCTGACCTCTGTCTGCCTTTCCGTCTTTCTCCTCCCCCTGGCCCCTCCCTTGTGGGTCATGGCCCACTGCTCCTCCCCCACCTCCTCTCCTCCCCCCACCTCCTCTCCTCCCCCACCTCCTCTCCTCCCCCACCTCCTCTCCTCCCCCCAACTGCTCTCCTCCCCCCACCTCCTCTCCTCCCCCCCCTCACCTGCTCTCCTCCCCCCACCTCCTCTCCTCCCCCCACCTGCTCTCCTCCCCCCACCTGCTCTCCTCCCCCCACCTGCTCTCCTTTCTCCTTCCTTCTGCGTCCTGTTGTCCACCTTCTCCTTCTTCCCCTTCTGTTTTCCTCTGCTCTGTCTGGCTTTGTGTCTCCCCGCCTCTTCCCATATCCTCTCTTCTTCTCTCCCGCCCTCCCTCTCTCCCTCAGTTGCCATCTCTCCCACATTCCTTCTTTCTATTTCCCCATCGCTCCTTCTCTCTCGCTCTCCCCCATTTCTGTTCCTTCTGTCTCTCTGTGCCCTCTCCACCTGCATTCTGGGGCTCTCTGGGCTCCTTTCTCTCTCTGTCCTTGTTCATACCCCATGTTCCCCCCATTCATTTCCTCCCTCTTTTACCCTAGAGACCTTCACAGAAGCTGTGTGTGGGGGCTGCTCCCGCATGCGCATGGGACAGCTGGAAGATGAGGTAGGGCTGGCGGGTGTGCATCCCTATAGAGCCCAGGGCCTGGCCCTTGGAAACCTTGTCAAGAGCTTTGTAGAAGACGGGCCTAGCTCAGCGCTGGGGGCCCAGCCCCTGGAACGGTGCCTCCTGGTTAAGAACATGGACGCTGGAGGTGGAATCTCTGGGTGCAGACCTCAATTCACCCCCTACTAACCATGTGGCCTTCAGGCTGCTGATCCCTCATCTGAGAAATGGGGTGACAACATTACCTCCCTCACAGAGCTGTTGTGAGGGTTCAGTGAGATAGCAAATGCAGAAGGGCTTAGCGAGAGGCCTGGCTGGAAGTGGCTTTTATTTGAGAACTCTTGGCCACACCCCTCATTTCTCTATGGCCTTTCTGATGTGCCTCTGCAGTGGGTTTCTGTGCTACTGGGGTCGTGGAGGTCAGGCCTGTGGTAGGGCAGGGTGGAAGCCAGCTCCAAACCCCCACAGAGTTGGTGATGGTCCCCCAAGAGCCAGGTCTCAGCCCTGCCTGTCAAGAGATGTAGCCGCCTTCTCCCTTAGTGGGCTGGTCTCAGGACCATGAGGACAGGCCTGCCATTCTCGGGGACCGTCTGAGGCACAGACCCCCCAGTGCTAGAAGAGTCCTCAGGATCCTGGCCCACAGACCTTTCCCAAACAACAGACCAAAGGCAGGGCTGCTCCTGCTGGGTTAGACTAGACACCCCTTTCTCCTACCCTCTCTCACCCCCTGGACACACCCAGGGGCAGGCCATGGAGTTCAGCTGTAAGACCAATGCTCCGCATCCAAAGCTGTGACGGGTCTGTCCCTCGGGGACTCCCCCCTGAGCCTTGGCTCCCCTCCTGCCCCACGTCCAAGCACTGAGCTTGGGCATTCTCCGCACTGAGCTTGGGCATTCTCCCTGCCGTGAGAGCGGCTGGGCGGCCACGGTTTCCCAGCAGGCATCTGCCCTCTAGGTGGGGAGGGAGGAAGGAAAACACCAGACAGAGGCCGGGCTGGGCGCATGCTCCTCCCCTCCTCCTCCCCACTTCTTCCCCTGACTCTGCTCTTCCATCCAGCATGTCCCTGGCACATCCAGGAAGCAGAAAACAAGTATTTGGAGAAGGCATTCATTCTTCTGGGTGAAGAAAAGCAGGCCTGGTCACTTGTCGTTCAGACACAGAAACCTGAGCTGGCCTAGTCCCTGCCCTGCTGGGTCGCGTGACCACCTGACCCACCACAAGTAGCCGTGTGTGTGTGTGTGTGTGTGTGTGTGTGTGTGTGTGTGTGTGTGTGTCTGTCTCCCTCATCCAGGAAACCTTAGCCAGTCACGTGGCTGCCTTCCCTGTTTGTCTAAGTAAGCAGTTAAGGCCGGCTGCAGCCGGGAGGCCGGAGGCCGAGACGTGGAGCCAGGGGAGGGAGCACACTGACGTGAGCAGTGGGTTTAAGCATAACTGGGGGTGGAGGGCAGTCCTGAGCCGGGTCCTGGAGTTCTTGGGCCCCTGGATTTGGCCTGGGGAGGCCTGGCCTCCAGAATGGCCCTGCTTCTGATCCCCTGCCTTCCCTAGACCTCCCCCAGCTCCATCTGTCCAGAAAAGGTATTGGGCTTACTGACTGCAGACACCCCCTCCAGACCTGAAATGGAGAGGGTGGGCGTCCTCTGTCCAGGAGGAGCTCGAAAAGGCAAAGCCTCAGCCAAAGAGAGGGGCGCATGTGGATGTAGCCATATCCATGGTGTCCCCTGAAGCGTGCCACTGAGTCCTGGCCCCTCAACAGGAGAACCCAAGTCAGGCCTTCCCACATGCATCCAGCAGGCCACTGATTAATTCAACAGATAGATATTAAGAACCTACTCTGTGCCAGAACCTGGCCTAGGCAGGAAGTAGGGTTGTCAGAACACAGATCTTCTGGCACCCCTGTGCAACCCCCATACCTGTGACATATTTTCCTCCTGTTGGATGGGCAGGATCACTTTTATTACAAAGACACTGTGCTCTTGTCACAAGGCAGCTGTGTCCCACCTAACTGCCATTCCAGGAGGATGAAATCCCAGTGCTGGGCAGGGGCCAACAGGTAATGCCGAATCCCTCATGGACCAAGCAGCTGAGGCAAGGGTCTCCTTCCTCCAGAGAGGTGGGGCCTGGAGCAGGGCTTCCAGGGCAGACATGGGAAGAGTGCAAAGGCCCTGAGCCCTGGACATCTGGGGGCCTTCTCTGAGCCACTGGGCAGCAGAGCCCAAGGGAAAATGGCAGCTGCAGAATGTCCTTGAGCAGGTCCTCCCTTGGCCTTCCTCCAGGTTTATCTGGTCTGCGCAGCGTGGCTTACCTGTAGAGGGCACAGTCCCCTGGGACCTAGAAAGAGGAGGGCTGAGGTGGCCTTTGGGGGCCATGCTTCTCAGAACCCATCTGCGTCCATCATTTGTCTTTCCTTCCCTCTCTCCTTTCCTTTCTCCTTCCCTCAACAAACATTTCCTGGCAGCCAAGTCTATGTCCGGCCTGTGCTCAGGAAAAGACACATCCACAGTCCTGGAAATGCCCGCTGCCCAGCCAGCATCACACAACATCTCAGGGTGGGACAGGGGTCCAGGAGAGAGGCAGCCACTGGGTGGGGCTCAAGGTGGGGCTGGCCCTGCATGCTGCCCTGGGCTCTGGGGAAGTTTAGGCATACTTTGCCCAGCTGCCGGGGCTGAGGGGCACAGAGAGCTGGCATCGGGGCTATGCAGAGCATTGTCAGAACTTGTCTCTGTGGTGATGAGATTTGGGGTGTTCAACTTGATAGGATTCCATGGGATTGTGAGCTCAGGCCTGTTCTATTACAGCTGGAAAACGCCTATCCAGAAAAGAAGTGGAGGTGGGGTGGCCAGTGGACAAGCCACAGGCCACCCATCCTGCCACCCATGACCGAATATGGATTCTGGGCAGGGATGGTTTTAAAGCTACTAGGCTAGAGTCCCAGAATGCTGCCTAGGCCTTTGTGTCCCTCACCTCAGCTTGCATGCCCCCAGGGTCAGAAGACTCATTACTGCCGCATGGTGTCTTTGTAACTCTTCCTGGTAACTTGAGCCCTGGCCACCAACCAGGCTAAAGTCTGGCTTCTGTCTTCCACTCTTCTCACCCCAGACCCACAGTTTAGGCCTTTTGCCTCCCTGACTGAGTCCCTCCTGAGATGTGCTCCCTCCAGGCAGAGCAGCAAGCTGGATCTGCACACTGCCCCATTAGGGCCTGTTTGATTGGAGTAGTATGGGCAAGTTGTCAGTGTCCTGTTCTGGGCAACAGGAGTGTGGCCAAAGTCAGCTCCTGCCCAAGTGAGCGGACCTGCCTTCCTAGCACAGACCCTGGTGAGGTCCTTGGGCTGCCCACAGTGAAGGCAGGAGACCTGAATCCCAACTCTGTCCCTGTCCCCAGGGTAATCTCAGGCAAGGCCTGGCCTCAGTCAGGCCCAGACGGCCTCCCATCTGTGCCTCTGCCCAGTACTTTGTCTGTGGCAGGCCCGTGGCTTCCTGGGAGAGCCCTCCCACTCACTGGCCTGTTTGCTTCTGAGCAGCCCGTTTGCTGAGCAGCCTTGAGAGACCTGGGATGCTGTGGCTTTCCACAGCCTGTGCCCTGGGAAACCAGGAGGGGCCAGGAGGGGGCTGAGGGCCTTTGTTCAAACCTCTTCCCCCTGACTGGGCCAGACCACCAACCTCTGCACTCCTACCACTCCCCTCCTGTGGACGGGTGAGTCTCCAGTGCCAGAGGCACAGGGAATCACCAGGGTTCGCCTGGAGGCCATGTGGCCCCACAGCCTCTCGTCTGCTATCCCACCCAGACTCCTGACCACTTCTAAGGATCCAGGAATGTCAAGCCGAGAGTGAGGTGGAGGGGTCTTCTTGGGGTGCTATGCCTGTGGCCTGGCGTCACACTGTCTCCGGTGCGGGGCTACATGGCCCAGCTGGGAAGCCGCGCCTTCCAGGAAGGGTGCACACTGTCCCTCATCTTCGACCACCAGGAAGGTCTGCCTTTGAAGCCTGAAATCTGTCCTCCTTCAGCTTCTCCTTTTGTCCTGGTCCCTTCGACATGGCTTCTTGGAAGTGACACTGCCCTTCTACCCAGAGTGGGGGAAGACAGTGATCCCATCCCTAGGGAGGGGCTGATTCTATAGCCCCTGCTCAGTGCTTGAAGTTGTGACCTCCTAGGAAGAAAACCCAGTGGTGCTTTTGTCAAGGCCTCTTGCTGGAAAACAAATTCCTGAAGGTCTCAAGGTCAGAGGCCAAAGGTCAGTGAGCAGGCCAGGGCAGCCTACCTACTCCTGCCCCAGAAAACTTTGGCGTTTCTGAGGAGGCCTCCACAGGGCCCTGCCTCTCTCCTGGGCTGGGTGGGGTCAGTGGGACAGGAAGCCAGGGCAGGCCTGGAGGATGGGACTCAGGGTGGCCTGGGCCTGAGCCAAGGATGAAGCGAAACTCAACCCTGACCTGGCCTCAGGGCCACAGCCGCACAGGTCACCCACCCAACAGGAAACCCTGCCCAGCCCCCTTTGCCCCCCCACCCTGTGTTTCCCGAGGGTGGTGCTTCTACTGTTTCCCGTGGGAGCTGCTGCCAGGAATCATATCCTCTTGAGAAAGGAAGCTGGACCTCAGGCTCTTGAGCTTCCCTGCCTTTGACCTGTGCTGACCCCTCCCAGGGCCTCCCTTCCGTAGAAGCTCTGGGCCCACGCCCATCCCTCACCCCACACATGCTGATGACTTATCTTCTCCCAGACAATCAGTCACCTTTAGGGGCCTGGCAAGACAAACCTTATAGCAGGGCTAGGAGACATAGTAGGAGGCCAGGGACTGGGTTTTGGGGTCTAGGATCTACTGCCAGCTTGCTGGTGCTCTTGGCAAGTCACTCAACCACTCTGGGCCTCATCTATAGGGAGAAAGAGGAGCGGAAGAAGCTCTGCCAGCTCTGAGCATCCCATGGGAGAAAGGGTTTGGGGGTAGGATGAATTTATACCCTATAAGGACAGCCAGGTTTGGGATTAACTGCCCCAGATGCCGCTTCACGCATCCCAGACATCTTTGTCTCCAGCCCAACCTGAGCACCTTGTCTATGATGATCCCTAAGTAGGGAGAGAGACATGGGTGGCTGCAGTGTCCCCATGGGGGATGGGGGTAGTGACGCTGACATGGCCCATTTCTGTCAACACAGGGGCAAAATTGAGTGTCTCTGACTGGAAGGAGCCCTCCCTCCCATCTCCTGCTCGGAGCCGGGAGATGGAGCAGGCCAGCTCTGCACTCTGTTCAGGCTGGTGGGGCTGTGGGATGGAAGCCAGGGAGGGGCAGTGCTGGGGGCCAGATTTCTCGCCACCCTCTGTCATCCTCCTCCCTCCTGGGAGGTGCTGTGAGGCCTCTGGGTTTCCTTGGTTGTGATGTTGAGCCTAAGGTGCAGGGAGGAACAAGGCGATGGTCCCAAGAGCTCCAAAGTCTTCCAGAGTGCGCTGTGGAGTTGCTGCCCTGATATCCTCTGGAGAAATTCATGTTCGCCGTCGCAGCGACTCTGTGAGGTCACTGCTCCTCTTGTCCCCATTTCCAGAGGAGGAAACCAAGGCACGGAGAGGTGAATTGACCTGTCCACAGTGGTTATACTGGGCTTTGAACCAGGCAGCTGGCCCCAGAGTCAGTGCCCTTGGCCACTGTGCTGCTTCTGACCCAGGACCCACCTCCCCAAGCCGGCGGCACCTAGCCCAAACCCAGGTTAGTGTCAGCAGAGGTCACAGCCTGGAGTATCACCTGTTTCCCAAAGGGGCTAAAGGAAGGGTCAGGACGCCAAGGTGAGCAGACCCAAGTCATCCTGACATTGGATGGGTTAAGAAGACTTGGGGCTACTCTGAGTTCATGGACTAGCTGAAAGCATGTCAGCAACAGAGAAGACCATAGGTCCAAGCAGCCTGAGCCCCTTGGGAGTGGTGACATCTCAGCCTCCAGTGGCCTTGGACACATAGCCCCTCTGAGCCTCAGCATCTGTCAGATGGGCCTCTCAGAGCCAGTTTCATAGGGAGCTGTGAAGAGTCCTTGAGATTCTGGGGACACAATATCTGACCACCTGCAGCCCCTCAGTGGGTGGTAATTTCATTCCCTATGCATCAGGCCATGGAGACCAGAGGCATTCCTGGCAACAGGATTAATGTGGACAGGAGTGCAGAGGTGGGGAGGCCCAGACATGTGGAGGGAAAGGTTTGAATCAAAGTCAGGCTTGAATATAAGGCTGAAGAGTTAAAACCGGACCTTTTAGGCAGTGGGCAACCATTGCAGGGTTTTGGACAGAGGAGTGATTCTCAGGGAGAGGAACTGGCAGCAGGGAAGCCTGGCATGCTCAACCAGCTGTGGGACTCTGATTCAAGAGGAGTCACATGGCTAAGAAAGTTGGCCCAAGTGAGTGTCAGCACCAGCTGGGCTCAGCGGGCCTCAGTTTTCTTCCTGTAGACTGGGTACGTGGTCCACAGGGTACTGGGTAGCACAGGCTGGGTGTGTTGGGGGCACTGCAGGGAGGGGCAGGGGTCAGCACTGAGGCCTCTTCCTCTGCGTGTCCTGGAGTCGTGTCCCATCCCCCACCCCCCACTCCCTGCTCAGGGTTGTCTGGGTTTCCCACCCAACCCTGGGTGGGGCCCCACTGCTCCTTCCTCCCTCTGAGACTTTCTAGTCCTAAAGGGAGGAGACTCCACAGGCTGCAGTGGGCTGTGTGGTGTGAGCCAGGGTGGGGACATTGGCAGTGGGTGGAGTCATGGGATGGGTGGCCATGAGTCAGGAATTGCTGGGCCTGTGTGTCATCTGGCTGTGTGCTGTTCTGGCCTCACTACGCCTGTCTGCCTCATCTCTCCCACCCACGTCTGCGCCTGTAGGCTGCTCTGCTGGGGTGACAGTGCTCTGCATCCAAGAGCTTAAAACCCGCAGAGAAGTCAGGAGACCTGGACTCCAAGTCCCAGGCTCCCCGAACTGCTGGGAGACTTTGGGCATGTCCCCTCTCTCCCTGAGCCACAGTTTCCCTGATTGAAGAGTGAGTGTTGGGCTGGCCAGGAGTTCTCAGCCCCTGCTCCACGTGGGCTCCAGGGCAGCTTTGAAAGGCAGCCCACCCTAGACCAATTAAAGCAGACCCCTGGGCAGGACCCACAGCCCTGTCAGGAGCCTCAGGGTCTGGATGGCCTCTGACGGGCTGTTCTTTCCACCCTCCCCAGGAGGCAGTGCTGTGGCCCAGCACATGGACTCTGGAGCTCAGGACCTGCGCTGAATCCAGCTCTGCCACTTTCTAACATTGTGGGCAAGTGACTGTATGTCTCTGAGCCTCAGTTTCCTCATCTCTGAAGTGGGGATAACATTGCCACTTTATAGACTTGCTGTGGGGACTAAATGGGTTAACCTCTGTAATCAGTGCCTGTTAGAGCCTGGCCTGGCATGGATGTGGTAAGCACTGTGGAAGTGTCGGCTGCTGTGTTCTCTGATCTAAATCTGTTTCCACACCACACCTCCCATCGCTGCTCGTTCATTCATCTAGCAAACATTCCTGGGTGTCTTATACCTGCAAGCCCTTTGCTGGGTGCTGCGAGCAACAGGAAGAAGACACCCGTCATGGGAGCCATCTTTGGCCCCTCCTTTTAGCCCACCCAGGGTTTTAGTCCCAGAGGGGCAGGTTCTGTCAGTCCCAAGGATTGATGGGCACATGGGGGTAGCTGCCCCAAGAACCCCATCTAGTTGCTGGGATTCCCTCTTTCTGAAAGAACGCAGGGAGACCCCAGAGTCCGAGGAGAAGGAGGGGCATCCCAGGCTGGTCCTGACAGCCTCATCTGGGACGTACCTGGGGAGATCCTCAGTGCCTCCTGGGGGGCCCCAGCATGCGCTCTGGGTGTGTGATGGCTGGGAGGGCAGGATCAGCCAAGGATGGCAGCATATGGAACAGAACAGGGAACCTCCTCACAGCCCGTTACCAGGCTTGGCCACACCTTCCATCTCCTCGAGCCCTTCCAGCAATGCCCTGGGACTAGGCAGGCATCACTCCTTCCACTTTACAGATGGAAGATAGAGACTTTAGGGGAGAGGGAGGCACTTGTCCAGGCCAGGGAGAGTAAGTGACCAAGGCAGGACTGGAACGCGCCTCCACGTGAGCAAGGTCCTGTGGGGATGGTCACGCTTCCCTGAGCGGCTGCATTGGTGGAGCATCTTGGGACTGGCTGTGGACTGCAAAGCGGTAATTAACACACCTGTGATCCCCTTCTTCCCAGCCTTCCCTGCAGCAACTCTGCAGACCACCATGGGGTTGCTCTTTGGGAGAGAACTAGCTTCCTACAAACAGCAAGAGCTCCTGTGGCCTGGCTTCTCTGAGGTCCAGGGCTTGGGCCGTGCACTTAACCTAGTTCAACCTTCTCCCTCCCCATTGTACCACTGAGTAAACTGAGGCAGTGAGCAGTGCAGGGATTTGACTAAGGCCACGTGGCTTGTGAGCAGCAGAACCAAGATTGCATCCAGGCCTGGGTGACATTAGTGCCCCTGCTCAGATCTCCAACCCCTGCTAGCAAGAACAGCTTTCCTTTGGCATTGTAAATCTGAGCCTCAGCCATCACTTCAGACTGGCCATGCCCACCTGTGGCCAGAACCCCAGAGGGATGCCTATTTGGGGAGTGTGACCTCCAGGGGCTGGCCCCTGGCCCATGAAGGGGGTCATCGGGAACCCTTGGTGCTGGGCGGTTTGCATACTACTGGGAGTGCCCTTGCCCTTCAGCCTCTCCACCTTCCCACCTGACTCCTCAAGTGGAGGGAGCATAGGACCTGGAGTCCAGGCTGCCCCCTGGAGCTGCCGTTGATGGTGCTGTCCAGCCCTGCACCAGTCATGGGTGTACCATCAGTCAGCTAATCCTCCAGCTGGTGTAGCCCCAGGTGGGGGAACAGTGACTTGCTCATGAGTCCTTAGCTCCTCAGTCTGACCTCCAACACCAGAGCTGATCAGGGCTCTCGTCCCAAGCTTGGGCCCACCTGGCTTGTCCCTCTTTTGACTTACGTTCCCTCTTCGGTTCGGTGGCAGACTTGGACTCAGGACCTCTGAGGGCCCTTCTGAGAGCCTCTGCCAGGCCCCGTTGATGCTACGGGGAATTTGGGGTCAGGGGTGTCCCAGGGGTGGGGATAAGGCGTGTTCCTTCAGGGAAGCCCTCAGATGGCAGGGCCAGGTGACAGATGTCAGGCCATCCCAAGCAGAGAGGGCAGAGGTAAGAGACAAAGCTCTTAAGAGGGGACGTTGGCAGAAACTTCAGTTTAGGTGATCAGCACTGGAGTGGCCAGTGCCATGTGGGTGCCGGGGGCCCTGATTTGCCAAGTCCAGCCAGGTACCCCTCTGGGCAAGACCCTGGGTCTGGCAAGGGGGAGGCGATGCCCACCCCATGGGGCCTGATGAAATTGTGCGTATGAAAGGGAGCACCTGGCACAGAGCTTGCACCTGGAGAGTGATCAACACGTTTGGCCATTCTTTGGACAGGGATTGTGGCCCCTCTCCGGGGAGCAGGCGGTGCTTGTGAAACCCATCTCTGGGGAGCATATCCTCCGTGCCCACTCCTGAGTCAGCTCCAGAAGGGGCCTGATGCCAGGATTCATCTTCCCAGAGTCCTGGGTCTTCCTCCATCTCTGTGATAAGGGGTCCAGTGCCTTCACTCCTGGACAAACCCCAAGTTTGCACTTGGCACAAACCTGAGCCAGTGATAACAATGACAGTCCCTATTTACTGAGCATTTCCCGTTCAAGAGTAATATGAGCATCATCTTGTTAAGTCCTTACAGCTCTGTAAGAGTAGTGGCTCTTATCCACATTTTGCAGATGAGGAAACTGAGGCCCAGAGAGGCTGTTTCTTGCTCAACGTCACACGGCTGAGTAAGTGGCAGAGTGAGACCCCAGGTCTGGCATGTCAGAACCTAAAGCCACACTATGTGCCATCAATCCATGTTGTGCCCTCACCCCTTGATTAGAGGAGAAGTTGTTCACGTGATGACTTAGGGAAAGGGGAAGCTCTTCCCTCTTCTCCATGTGGGTGGGCCACGAGCCAGAATCAAAGCCTCTGGTTGTTAGGAGCTATTGACTAGGGCAGTCAAGGGAGGCCTCCAGGAGGAGGTGAGCCTTCTGTTCCCTCCTCCTTTCTTGGGTGGACATCGGATGCAGACTCCCAAGAAAGGGGAGCCAGTCCCTGACCAGGGCCTGAGTTTGAATCCTGATGCCATGACTTAGTGCTGTGTGAGCTTGGCTGGGTCCCTTCCTCTTTCTTGTCTCATCTCTCTCTTTGCACAAGCCCCACACCAAGGGGCTGACGTGGCTTGGTGGGGGCAAGGCACATATGTGTTTACTGTGAGCCGCTGGACCACCTCTAAGAGACTGGATGGGCCGGCGTCATTCCTTGGGGCTTGGGCGATTGAGTGAGTGAGGACTTCTAGCCCTGATAGGCTCTCTGGAGGAGATGCCACTCCAGTGTGGCCTTGAAAACAGCAGATCATGACTGGGCATGGGGTGAAGCTTTGCAGGGGCCTCAGGATGTGTCTGCAGGTGCCCAGGGATGCTTGTGCCCCTGGTCCAAGAGTGCAGCTGTCTCCTCCTCACTGGTGCCACCTGTATTCTCTCTTCAGCGCAAAGCTTTTCTCCTGCCAGGCCTCTGGGCCTCTGCCCGGGAGGGGTGCTCTCCTGCCTGAGAGGCTCTGCCCAAGAGGATGCTGCCCCTGACCCCCAGTTTTGCTTCAGGCTAAGCTGGGCACACCCTCCAGCATTTGGTCCTAGAATTATCCATCTCCTCTGTGTCTCGCCCACCTTGCATTAGACAGTGCATGAACACCGTGGGAAAACCACAGGCTGAGTAGTCCTGGCCTTTGGCCCTGTCTTCTGTCTCCCCACCCACCCACCCCCAACTCTTTCCTTCTTCTCCTTCTCTTCCTCCTCTGGCAGATTGTGGGCACTGTCATTAGTTGTTGAAAGAAGGAAATGGATGGATGAATGAATAGATGCAAGATGGATGGATGGAATGAATAAACAAATGAAAGACCTACCCCCAAGAAGTCAGTTTATAGGCCCCATTTTCAAAATGAGGAAACTAAGTCTCAGAGGTTAGGTGGGTGGAGAGGGTAGTTCTGGGATCTCCTACACTTCCCCAGCACCTGGTCTCTGGGTCCTCCACGATGCCAGGGTGTGGCCCCCGGTTTGCACTGGGCATCTCCTGACCACCAGAGCTTTCTCCACCTGGAGGCATCCCTGGGGGCCCAGCAGTGGGAAGACCTGGCCTGGCATTCCTGCGTCCCCAGCAGGCCAGCTGAACCCTGCCAATCTGCTCTTCCCCAGCTGATTGCGAAGATTCCAGACAGGAGAGGAGGCAGGAAGCCGAGGGGCATGCAGTGAGGAGCTGTGGGGCTTGGCCTGGACACGCTGAACCTCCCTGGGCCTGGCCGTAGGCAGGCCTTCAGAACAGCTCGAAATATTCTCAGGGGAAGTGAAGACAGATGAAATTATTGAACCAAGTGTTCCTCATCATTCTTAGGCAGGTCTGCCCAGGAGTTTCCTCGGACCCTAGACAACCAGCTGCTAGGTCTGCCTTCGTATGTATTTCTTCCAAATGCAGCTACTGCTCTTGGGTGAAAACACTCAGGATCTCAGTCCTCCCCTGAGCACTCAGGACTGCCCAAGCCCCAAGGCTCAACTCTGCTGTGCCTGGCGTGAGTACGACAGGGTCTCATAGCTGAAGAAATGAACAGTCCCTCAGTTTCAAAATTATACGAGGAGAAAGGAACGCCATCAAAATGTCTGGAAGTTCAGGGAAGGGAAGTATCCCTTGGGGTGGGGGCAGCATGCCTTCCAAAGGTGGTCCTTTGGGCATCGAAGGACGGTCAGGGTTCCGATGGGCAGATTCGGTATTGCAGAGCTATGGGAAAGTGCAGTTTGGGGTGAGACAGTGCACATTCTACCACTTTTGCCTTTGTGACCTCTGGTCTCTGCTGGGCAGTTTCTTCATCTGTAAAGTGGGCCTTACAGCTCCCTGGCGACAGGACTGCGCTGAGGATGGAGTGCGGCAGTGAGAGCTGCTAGGACTTGTTGAGGAAGGACTCTGGCAGGCAGGAGACTCTGCCATGGGTGTGGCAGGCTGAGTCTCTCACTCTGCGGGCACAAGGGGCTTGTGTGTGTGTGTCTGATTATAGCAGGTGTGAGGAGCTGAGGCCTGGTGACGGGGAGCCCTGTCCCACAGGCTCGGAGGGCAGCATGGGTGTAGCCCTGCTCCACCACAGCACCCAGTGGCCTGAGGGTGAGTCTGGGCCCTGGCTGGCATCCTGCTCTGTAAGATGAGCCTGGAGCCTCCCCTAGTGGATGGGCAGCTAGAGGGACAATCGAAGCTGCCCTTTTTCCTTCTGGCCAGTGGGCCTTGGCTTCCACCTTGGCCCAGGACCCTTGGTCTGGCTCTTCCCGTGTCTGGATTCCTCCCTCCAGCCCCCCAGCTGGGTGAGGTCAGGGAACATGTATTTCAGGAATGTGGGAGGTGGGGCAGCCAGCCCTATATGGATAAGCATCGGGGTAAATATTTGCCTTGCTCCAGTTCGGTCACCAGAGGAGGACGAGGAGCCTGTTCCCAGAGTCGTGTAAGGGAAGGCTTCCCTGGGTAGATGTCTGAGGTGGAGGAACCTGTGTCACCCCAGACAGCCTGAGAGCTGGGTCTGAGGCCGCCCTCCCTGTTCAGGGCCAGAGCCGGGGCCCCCGGCCCCTGACCCACAGGCCCAGCAGCTGTCTGGCCTATGTGTAAAATGGGGGTGGGAACAGCTGCTGGCTCAGTTCACTTTAGCCAGTGGCAGTTTAGCCCTGGTTTGGGTGGACGCCCACATGGCCATGGTTCTGGCCCCACTTGGCACTTGTGACCTTGAGCAATTACCCCCTTCCTCAAACTTTAGCAATCACCTTTCGCTGACCTCTTCCTGCCTCCGGGGCCCCTGTATCTACACATCCCATGTCTCGTTAAGCCCCCACAGCCACTAGGGCACAAGGGGCACGTGTGTGTGATTAGCAGTAGGTGACAGGAGCCCTAAACTTCGGCTCAGGGATGCCATCTCTCTAGCCCGCTACTATACAGACCACACTAGGGCTCCTTCCTCCAGCAGCCAATGGGTAGGTCAATGCTCTGGCCAACATCAGGGTCTACAGGGTCAGCCTGGAGCCTCCCCTGGTGGGTGAGTAGCTGGAGGAGCAATTAGTCCCTGATTAGAGAGGAGATAGGGGCTCAGAGATGCTGAGTGACTTGCTCAAGGTCAACCAGCGTTAAAGGGCAAAGCAGGGATTCAAACCTAGCTCCACCCACCTTTGCCTTTGACCTCACCACTGAGGACAGGCCCAGGGCTTCAGCCCTGTGGCTTTGGAATGTGGGCTCCCAACCCTTGGTCAATGTAGAGAAGCACCAGTCACTTAGCCACAGACCTAGAGCCACAGGCATAGAGCCTTCATGGTACCCCACAGCCTGGATGCTCTCTGGCATGGGCATCTCTGTCCTCCAGGAATCCTGGATCAGCCCTGCATCTCTCCAGGCCAGACGCAGCCTCCATCAGCCTGACCAGGTCCCTCCACCCAAGCCCATACCCAGGGCCTCCCAGGAAACCCTGGAGGAGGTGAGGCTGGGAAGGTGGGTGTGGTTAGGAGAACACTCTGGGTCCTGGGACACTCCCCACCCCTGAGTGACCTCTGCCGTGTCCCAACCCAGCCTTGCCACTCTCTAGCTGCTACACTCTAGCAACCCCATCCTCCCTTGGAGCTCAGTGTCCTGCTTTGCAAAATGGGCACCTGTCATTGCCCTGCCTTTGGGAGCTCCAGATACACAGTGATAATAAAAACACAGTTCCGCCTGGAGTCTGCACCCCTTCCTGCCTTCGCACTCGGAAGCTGCCCTGCCGTCAAGCCCTCACCCCTCCCACCCCATCCCCAGAGTGAGAGTCCTGAGCTGAGGACACCCACGAGAGCCCTCTGGGCAGTGGGATACCATCCCATGGGGACGCTTGGCTGGCCCCACCACCCCCACTCGGCCCTGAGTCTCAGGCTGCTCCCCATTCCGTGGTGCTGAGTCCTTTTTAAGCAGAGAACAGTTCCCTGCAGTGGATCTGTGTTGGTTATGGTTGTGGTCTGGTCAGACTGGGCACAGCCACTGTGACACGTCGTCCATCTGCTGCCTTCTCCTTTGCCTGGTCTCACAGGTGGCTGTGAGCCTCGCCTAAGCACACCCAGCATGATATCGCTTCCATGTCCACAGCACTGCCCAGGTTTCCTGCTTCCTGAGCCCCGCAGCCTTCCTGGGTGCCCAGTGCGTCTGGCTCTGAACAGGCTGCTGAGCAGCTCCATAGCTGGGCTCCCTGGCTGGCTGCCTGGTAGTAGACAGAGTATGAGTGGGGGCAGACTCTCTGCCTACGTCTCAGCTGTGTTCTTATTACTTATTAGCTCCTTATTACCTGTGTGACCTTAGGAAGTTATAGAACCTCTCTGGACCTCGTGTATAAATTGGGGGTGCTCGTTTAGCTTCTACCTCACAGCATTGCACTGAGAGTTAAAGGAAATGTCCCGGGCATAACCCACTAGAGGACTCCCTAAAGGCCAGCCTCCTACTTTCCCAGGTGGGAGCCGATGCAGTCTGGTAGGGAAGGGGGTAAGTCCCTGACCAGGGCTTGAGTTCATATCCTGGTGTCCCTACTTATTGCTGTGTGACCTTGGACAGGTCTCCTCCTCTCTCTGGTCTGTTTTCCCCTTTGCACAAGCCCAACACGAAGGAACTGCGGTGGCTGGGGGCAGAGAGGCATACATGTGCATGGCGAGCCGGAGCATCCCTGAGAGGCAGGATGGGCGGACATCGTTCCTTGGGGCCTGGACAATGCTCACTGTGTGAGCAAGAACTTTCCAGCTCTGGCTTGTGTCTCAGCTGCCAAAATAATTATTTTCTCTTGGTCAGTGGGTCTGCGGGCCAGCTTGCCTCTGTGAAAAGCCTGAGCTCTGGGCAGTGGGGAAGCAGGAGGCCAATTCCAGTTCTGCCCCAGCCACTGACTTGCTGTGTAACCCTGGGGTAGGGGCAGTCGATGACCCTCTCCAGCCCTCAGTTTCCACCTCTGTAAAAAGGGAGAGTCAGAGTCAGTGAGCCCAAGGGCTGTGTGTGTTCTCATGGCCAGCAGAGTCTGGGGCTGCCAGAACCAAAGGGTCAGGACACAGGGACATTCTCTTTCCCTGTGCTGGAGTGGGGATGTGGGGCTGGCTTTGGGGGCTTGGAGCTCAGGGGCCCGGCGCTCCACAGGGCCCAGCATAAGCCCCTGCAAGGCAATTTATGCCTCAGCTGACCTGCGCAGAAAGCTCCCTGCTTGTCCAGCACTCCTGCATTACCTTATCTGGTCTGTACAACTCTGAGGGAGGTCCCCTCCTTATCCCTATCTCTCCTCTCACAGATGAGGAAACTGAGGCACAGAGAGGTTTAAGAAACTTGACCAAAGCCACACACTTGGTAAGATGATGAAACCAGGACTTGAACCAGATCATTTTTATTACTGAGCCCACATCTCAAATGCCAAGCCTTGCTTCCTCTTAGAGTAGGCACCCACTTCTCTCCCTGGGAGCTCCTGCCTGCTGCATAGTGGGGTGGGGGCAGGTCTAAGGCCTCCACCAGTTGCCTGGAATGTGCTGGAGCCCACATTTAACGTGGCACGTGCACGCCCTCTCCCACTGTTAGCCACAGGCCTCGTTCCGCAGGGAGCATGGTGATTGCCCAGAGCCAGCCAGCAGGGCAGCATCACAGCCAAGACACAAACTCAGGCCTCAGTGGCTCCCAGCCTGCAGCCAGGACTCCAGAGAAGCCCATCTGCAGGCCCTCTGGGTCTGGTCCTTCTGGATTTCCAGAGAGCCCTGTGGGCAGTGGCGGGGCAGGGGGAGCGCTGGTGGCCCATTGAGGAGATAGGCCAGCTGGACCCCACCCAACAAGGATAATCATGCCCCCACTGCCCCACCACTTCCTGGAAGCCCATACTGTGCAGGCGAGGGGCCATCCATGCCTCCTCCCTCCCTTTCTCATCCCCACGTACCCAGTATACCAACAGGTCCTGGCACGCCTGCCTTCTGCTCCTTCTGCTCTCAGCATGACTGTCTCTGGCCTGGACCCTTGGACCAGCTTCCCCACTGGTCTCCTATCCTTCCGAGCCCTCTCCCCCAGCAGTGACAGAGATCGTCTCAAACTACAACTAGGGTCATGACCCTCGGCTGCTCACACCCTCCTGTGGCTCCCGTCCACTCTCTCGATGACTGGCCCTGGCCCCCACTCACCCCACTACCTTCCTCTCTCACTGCACCCTCCACACCAGCCACTCTCAAGCCCTCCGCTGGGCCAGGCTTTTATCCCTGTCTTGGAGTCTTCACATATACTGTTCCCTCTGCCTGGTATACTGTTCCATGCATCTTGGCCTCCCTCTCTCTGGCTCACCCTTCAGTATCACTTTGGCAAAGAGGCCTCCCTGAACCTTGGGTCTGTGCTCTATGCTGCATAGCTAGCCCCTATACTTGTTCTTTCTGGCAGACACACCACTTTTAATGATCATTGTTTGATTCTTTGCTCATTATCTGAGTCCCCATGAAGGCAGGACCACTTTCCTGTTCCCGGCTTGGGGTGTCCATTAAATGTTTCTTGAAGGAATGAATGAATGAATACCAAGTGCCTCTGTCACCATATGTCCTTAGATTCTCCCAGAAACCCTGAGAAGGGCATTGTGATCCCATTTGACAGATGAGGAAACTGAAACCCAGAGAAGCCAGGAGCATATCCACAATCGCGTGGGGCCTGTTTGCTCAGGGCACCTCGTCATTACACCACTTTTCCTCTCAGTGCTTCAGACCCCATCTGTCAAACAGGGCTGATTTGGTTTTGCTGGCTGTGAAAGTCCCAGCAGGTGGTCAGTTCCGGGCCACTGCTGCAAGTGGACCCGCTGACCAGGCCTTCTCGTTGCAGCAGGATGCAGCTGGTGTGAGGCAGAGGGACCGTGAGCTGCTGACCGGCACGGGGGACGCTGGCGATTCGTGGGTCACTGAGGTAGGTGTGTAGCTGGGCTGGTGGAGGGCGGCTTGGCCCTGATGCTTGGGAAGAGGCAGCTGTGCCCTGAGTGGGGGACAGGGGGCCGGCCCCAGCACACCGAGCCTTTGACTGGGGCCTCAGCCCTCCTGGGTGGGATCGGGTGCAGCCACCTCTACTGAGACTTCGTTGGCCCCCAAATGGGCCCTCCCTGTACCCTGCCCCCAGGGGCCTCTTAGGCATGGCCTTTTTCTAGAATGGCTTCCAGGGCAGGGGGTAGGGGGATGTGCCCACGGGGAAGGGCAGGTTTGGGGTCCCCAGCCTTGGTACAGCAGCCTTGTCTGTAGGGTACAGGCCTCATGAGCTGAGCAACATGGTACCATGCAGGAAGAGGCCTGGGTGAGCAGAGAGGGCTGCTGGCTGTAATGGGTGCTGTGGCTGCCCCACCCTCTCCTCTCCCACAAGCACGCTGAGGGGCACACATGAGCACTCACATGTCTCTGGGCTCTGTGGTCAGAGTACCTATGGTCAAATCCTGGCTCCGCCAGTTGTCCACCATGACATCGTGCAGTTTCTCTGTACCTCGGTTTACCTGTCTGTAAGAGAGGGATTAGAATCGTAGTACCTGCCCCCACAGGTTCACTGAGTATACCTGGCATATAGTAAGCATGCAGGACATGTCAGTGTTTTCCTCAAGTATGCTGGGACCCTTCTTTTTTCCCACATACCTCCATTCCCACCATCACCTCCTCCCTGAGGACCCACCAATGCCAGGGTGGACATGAACTGGTTTTCCACACTGATGAGGGGACTTGGGCCCCTCAGGGAGCTCCTGAGAGCAGCTGGAACCAGAAGGTCCTGAGGCCAAGCCTCTCAGGCCTGCCCCTGACCTAGATGGCTTCACGTCTCATCATGGAGTGGTGTTTCAGGGTTGGTCACACTTGGCCCTGTGCCAGAGGGTGACCTGTGTGATCCTCCTCTGTGGCTCCCAACCCAGAGATGAGAGGCCTTCACAAAATTGCTGACTTAGGCCAGGGCCCATTGTCCCAAGGCTCTGGGGCCCAGCCGGGGGAGCCAGAGGCCTCACCTCGTGGCCTCCCTGCTGCTCTCGGCTTCTCTCCTCAGGCCCCAGTGCTTCCACGTGCCCAGACACAGGGCCTGGTGAGCCCTGGGGATTCTCCAAGCTTCAGTCAGGCTCTTGAGCCAGGGAGCAGGGCTGGCTTGATCTTCCTTCCTGCGGCAGGACATTCTGGCTCCTTGCTGTCAGCTGCTGACCTTGGGCTAGTCCTCTTGCTTCTGTGAGAGCCAGTGTTCTCATCTGAAAATGGGGGTAACTATACCCACATTGCTGAGAGGGCTGTTGTGAGGATGCTCGGAAGCCTGCACTGTCTTAAATGTCACAGCTTGCTGAGAGTGTACCATGTACCGGGCACCGTGCTCCTTAAACACATGTTTCTCCCCACAGTAATCCCATGAGCAGGTGTGTTTGATGCCCCATTCTCGAGAGGCCCAGTGTGAGTGAGAAACCCACAGAGCTATAGGAGGTGGAGTGGGGATCTGAACCGAGGCCACTGGGAATTAAGCAGCATGTGATGCCTTGGAGACAGGGTGGAGCCCCAGGGCAGGTGCACAGTAGGTGGTCAGGAAGGGCCTTCCATTCCTGCCTTGCAGCCTTGCCCAGCCCTCCAAGCCCAGCTGCCCTCAGGAGCCCGAGGGCGGCCCTCCAAAGCCAGTGGCCTGCCCCCTGCACAGGGCCTTCCGGCACCTCGATAAGTCTTGGGGACCCACTGCTAATTGTGAGGTAACCTTTGAAAGTCCCCTTCACGGTGGGTTCTCTTTTCGGATGTTTTTCAAGGTAATTCATTCCCTTTCCAGAAATTGCCAGTGGCGGAGCATTAGGCAGCTGATAATTAATCTTAGGAGCGGCTTGGAATTTATTCTTTTAAAAGAAAAAAAATAAGGAACAGAAAGCCTTGGTGGAAAAAGAAAACCACTCCAAAGTGAGTGTGGTGATCAATACCTCAGTGTCCTAGAAATGGCTGGGGGGCTGGCTGGCGTGGCCTGCGCCCTGCACCTTGTCTTCCCGTGGCTGGCAGATGGCCAGCGCCTGCAGCAGCACGCATGTGGCTCTGCCTCTCACCGTCAGCTCCCTCTGTGACTTTGAGCACGTCAGTGCCTCTCCCCAGACTAGCTTTGCCACCTGTGAAGTGAGTAACGGGCAGGTGTCAGACTAGGAAAGAATATTCAGTGATTATCCGTACTCCCTACCACAGCTGAGTGCCTGGCACGTGGTAGTTGGCCAGTTGGTATTTTATTAATTGAGTGAGTGAGTGAGTGGATGAATGAATGTATGAATGAATGATCATCTTGGGTCCTAGTTAGCTATCCTCAGTCAAGGATGTGGTTGGTACTGGCTACAGGACATTGTATCTCTAGGTCTGTTATAATTTGGAGTGACAGCCAGGATGGTGGTCCTGACCTGCCACTTTCCAAACTAATGATGAAAGGACAGTCTTGTCTGGTGGACTCTAGCTAACAGAGCTTGGGCCCCTCAGTGGCAACCACCCTGTCTCCCTGGCATCCTCAAGTTCAACTTTCCAAGAGACTGAGCTGTCTGGAGATTTTTGTTTTTTAAAGGTGCCTTCTGATGAGGTAGTGAGTTCCTCCTCAGTAAAAAGTATGCAAGCTGGGGTTGGGGCTGCACAGGACACTCAGGCAGCAGATGGAGGTAGGGTAGGGCTCAGAGTATTCCTGAGTTTGAGAGAGAGCATGAGGCTCTCCAGCACAGATGCTGGGGAGTCTGGACTGGCAAAGAGGGCAGCCTGTCCCCTCTGGAGCCCATTCCCAGGGGAGGACTAGAGGGGGCTGCTGAGGAGGGAGGGTGTTCATGCAGGACACCGATGCTTTGGTGCCTGTTCCCCCTGCAGGGAAGGAGGGTGTGCAGGCGTCTGTGTATGTGTGTGTGTGTATTGGTGCGCACTGGTGAACAGGTGTGAGGATGTGTATGATTGTCTAGGCCGCTGTATGAGGCTGTGAGGTGTGTGAATATGTGTGATCGTGTGAGGGAAAGAGAGTCCCCACCCATGTGAGTGCCCGCATGTGCGGCTTCTGTCGAGACCCTGCCACCACAGGCCGTCTCCACACACAAGGCTTGGCTCCAGCCTCATGTTCAGACTGGCCAGATGGGCCCTGCCGCACCATGGACCGTGGCGGAGCTGCCTCCAGGGCAGTGTAGGGGGGCAGGGTGGGCTCCTGAGGGGCCCTGGAGGGGAAGCATGCCCAGGCGGAGAGCACTGCCACCTCCCGTCCTGGCAGCTGCCCACGGTTGTGGAAGGAGATGGCTCTTGGAGGCCCGTGCCTCCTGCTCCAGACTCACAACCCCCGAGAGTCTGGGTGGGTCCAGTCAGTCTCCCCAGCAGGGGGGCCAAGTCTGCTCGGGGTGGGGGGTATCCTCTGAGTAGCCTGGCCCACGTGGCCTTGGTTGTTTCTTTACTTTTTTTCTTCTTGGCCTCTAAACCCCAGCTCAGGGGTTAGTGTGTGAGTATGTGTGTGTCTGGGCTCCCTCTTGGCGGGAGCAGGGAGATGGTTCTGTTTGTGTGTATGTGTGCGCACGTGTGTCTCTCTTTGCCCCTCCATGTGACTGTCTTTGTCTCTTTCTATCTGGTTCTCTCCGTGCGTGCCTCTCTCCTGCCCAGCTCCCCTCTGTTCTCACACCAGCCAGCCTGTTCTGGCATCTTCTCAGCTTCCACTCTCTCTGCCGTGTCGTGTCCGTGGCTCCCCTTCAAGCCCCGCTATGGAGTTTCTCACTGAGCCTGGGGCCTTCTAACCTCTGCTCTCTTTTCCCTTGGAGGCACTTCTAGCCAGGCCACATCTGCTCTGTGTCCTCGCCTCCGTCCTTGCCAGGACTGAGCAGAACTGAGCCTCTCAGCCTCCAGCCGGCCGCCCTTCGCCTTGTGTATCCAGTTCTAGCCAAAACACAGCTCCCTCCCGCCCTGCTCTTTGGAGGGCTCCAAGGCAGCGCCCCACATGCCCAGCTGCTTGGATACTGAACTGTGTGTGCCAAGTGCTGGGGTGGGCACCAGCGCATTCTCATGGACCCGCCATGCTGACCGCTCAGGATGGAGCCTGGTCACCTGGCTCAGAGAGATCCGCCCTCTGGCTGCCCTGTGCTGTCCTGGGCATGTGGGCCACTAACAGGATTGGTTGGAAACCTGGCGTTTCCCCCCAGCACTAATGAAATTCCTGCTATAATTAGAAGTGAGGTGTCTAGGACCTGGCTGCCTGGTGGGAGCCGGAATATGCTCATGAATAAATAAATTGTCCTCTCTCAAGGGGAGAGGCGCAGAGGGTGGGCTCCGGGAGAACCACAGGCCTGAAAGCCTCAGTGGTCTGTGAAGTGGGCTGGTGGGCCCTGGTGGCCAGACGCTCCTCCGCTCACCTGGATACCCTTGGGGGAGCTCTCTGGGTGCCCATCCTGGGCCAGCCAGTCTTCCTGGAAGTACCTGCTGTGTGCCCAGCCGACTTAGCCTGGCATTCGAAGCTGCCACCATCTGGTCCGAGCCTCCTTTCATGGCCACAGCACACACTAGCCTTCTGCCAGGGCCCTGGGTGGCGGCTCCCCTGCTCCCTCCCTCCCATCTTTATCACACCTCCCCCGCCTCTCCTTTGCTCCTGCACTTCCTCCTGCCTTGAAGGCTCTCCACCCTGTTGCCATGTGGCGGAACCTGTGGAACCTTCCTGGAGCTATGCCTCCTCCACAAGGTTGGGCACGGCCTTCGTCCCCCTGGACCCCTCTGATGTTTCCGCCCTGAGCTCTCCTCAACTCGAACCCCTCCCCTTTGTGCTCTTATGCCCTTCAAAATGCTCATCAGACTGCTCACCACATCACCCTTTATTTTGTATTGATTACATATTGAAATGACAGTATTTGGGGTATTTACGTTCTTTTTTCCTACTAAGTCTTTGAAAGCTGGTGTGTTTAACGTGTTCCCCATGCTGTGGACTCCAGCGTTCGGTGGCAGCATGTGACTCCTGGCTGTCATATTGGACAGTGAGGCCTTGGCAGGCCCAGTCTCCTCATTTGCATGTGGGGAAACTGAGGCTGGAGAAGGAAATCTTACAGATGAGAGTTTGCAGAGCAAGTGCACTCTCTGTAGGCAAGGCTGCCGCCGTCCTGCAGTTCAGAATAAGGAACTGGGGCCTATGGCACCGTCATAAAGGTCAGTTGAGGCAAGCAGGACTGTAGCTGGTACCACGTGACTGCACCTCAAGAGGAATAGAGGGAAAACAATGTGAAAGGTTACATTCCCCCACATGGGTCCTAGGGCTCCGGGGCCTCCTCAGCTAGTCCCAACAGCCCCACCCAGGGCAGCTGTCACAGGCTGTGCCACATGGGGGTCAGCCCTTCCCCTTGTCACTCCCAGCTTCCCAACAGTGAGCACACAGCCTGGAACATAGGATTCAGGAGGTTAGAACGCCACCCCCTCCCTGGAAGGGGGCACCCCTGTCCTCTACCCCCTCCTGCATCATCAAGGACGCACTCTGAAGTGCAGAGGTGCCTGAAGGTGTGTCCTTGTGAACCCAGAGGTTTTCCATGGTGTGGGGGATGCCTGGGGCAGGGACAGCTCCAGGAGCAGAAGGGGGAAAGGGACTTGCCTCCCTGGAATTGCCCTGTCCCTGCCAGCCTGGAGGGGTCTCCAAAGACCAGGGTTTCTCAGGAGCCAGGCTGGCAGCAGAGCAGCCCCTCCAGAGCCCTCCGCCCTCTGAGCCGATCTTCCCCTTGTTACCCGCAGCCCCTCTGGCGGCACCGTGCTGCCTACTCTGTTGACAGGCAGACTCCTCTTTGCCTCTGCTGGGCCGTGCGGCAGGAAGGTGCAGTTGCTGGGCTCATCCTCCCTCCATGGGTCCATGCCACAGGCAGGGCTGGGGCCACAGCCCAAGGGGGAGCCCCCTCCAAGGGGCTGCCTCCTCCTGTCATCTGGGGGCTGCGAAGCTTGTGTGCACTGAGATAGCGCAGTGAGACACACCATCCCCTCCTTCTTTCTGCCCTGCTGGACCGTAAGCCCCTTGAAGGCTCTGGGTAGGCTCAGCACCATGTTCCCGGCACAGTTCCTAGCACTCCAGTGCTGAATGGCAGCAGGAACCCAGCCTGTGTGCCCTCAGCTTCCTCCAGGGATGGCAAGGAGCTTTCTCCAGAATGCCAGTTTTTAATGTGCTAGGCAGGCTGTATTAAGAAGGATTCTGAGGCTGTGTACTTGCTCTGTGAGAGAGAGTGCCGTAGCTGCATGACGCACATTTGCCCTCTCAGCCCCAGCTCCCGGCATCCAGTTCACTTGCCAGGTAGCTCTGTTCTGGGCTGTGGCCAGTGCAGGCGTAGGGAGGAGGCAGTGATCTCAGTGTGGTCCCACAGAGGTCAGTCCACCATGGCTGCTGGGCGAACTGTGCCTCAGAGAACCTTCCAGGGCCCCTGGGTTATGGGGACTATGTATGCTCCCTCTCAGAGCTAACTGGAGAGCACCAGCCCCACGCCCCCCATCCCCCACCCCATGGTTGATGGGAATCTGTGGAGCTCTCCCTCACCTCTGTTTTTCCTGGTAAATGCTTCACGCCCTCCTTCAGTTCTGGTTCAGGAGGCGGCACATCTTGCCTCTCAGCTGTTTGGGACCCTCCACTGCCTCCCTGAGGCATCTTTGAGGGCCTCTTTATAAGCCTGTGGGAGCATCTCTGCTTCATAACCTCCATGGAGTGCTCTTGTCTGGCCTACACTCTGGTGGGACAGTCTAGCGTGTGGCAGTTGTCATTGCGTGGTCGCTGGTGGGCTCTCTCAGCCCCGCCCCCACCAGACTCCCCACCACAGCCACCCCCCCAGCCCTGTCACCGCCTGGGGAACCAGCCCCCTCTACGCCTGCAACGAATGCCCTCTCTGCCAAGGCTCCCAGCATCCTCTGCCCTGCAACTCCAGGGTAGCCAAGGATTGAGCCAAGAAGACTGATTGACTAGAACTATAAATAATCTTCAACACTTTTCTCTGTGTGTGGAAGAAACACAATGAACACTCTTGTGTCCTTTAGCCAGCTCAGGCTGTCCCTGGTCACAGCTCCAGGAGGGCTGATCAACGTCACCTTGTGCCTGCCAGGCTCCTCTAGCTTCTGCTTACATACCTCCACTGCTGGAGAGCTCACCACCCATGGGTCCACTCATGTAAATTTCAGTGTGGTAAAGGATGCAGTGTGGTTAAAGCATGGGTTTCAGGGACAGACAGTTCTGGGTTCAAATCCCTGCTTCACCACCTATCAACTGGATAAGTTGGTAAGTCTGGACAAGTTACTTCATCTCATACCCTCCATTTCCTCATCTGTAAAGTGAGGAGAAGTCCGCACGCCTGCAACGGGTACTGTGGACGTGGAACACAGCAATAGCTGCAGGGTGCCCGTCTTCTCTCTCACAGTTGACCCTTGCACTCAGGAAGCCGCTGCCCACCCCTCAGCACTGGAGCATCTGCTTGAGGGTGGCACCAGTTATCTCTGGTACCCAGACACTCCCTTCCCCAGGGATTCTGGCTTCCCAGGTCTTCTCTGGAGCTCTTGAGTGGGAACCTTCAGTATGACACTTCAAGATGGAGACACAGCACTTCCCCAAAGTGCCCCCACACACAGGCCATTGGACACTTATTTAAAGGCAGATTCTCAGGCCTCTCTCCTCGAATCTGATGCTATGGGCCTGGAGCTAGGCCTGGGGCTCTGAATTTTTAACCAATGACCCATATAATACCTGTGACCCAGGCTGGTCTGGGGCACACAATGCCTGCAGCAGGGCACAGGCCTAGAGATAGAGCCTGGATGGTGTCACAGCCTCGCTGGGTGAACTGGGGCAAACCCTGTCCCTGGCTGTGGCTCAGTTTTCTCATGAATAAACCAGAAGTTTAGATGATCTGTAAGGGCTCTTCCTGCTGGTAAAACCCCATGATAATCAGAAGGAAATTCCCTGGTGTCCCCTCTGCCAGGCTCCCTGAGGCTGATCTGTGGGTTTCAGTCCCATCCCCTCTGGCCACAGAGTGTTCAGGTCAGCAGCTGCCTGCCAGCCCCAGAGCCCCAGGGACAGAAAAGCTGTTCCTTGGGCATGTCGTGCCATTTAGCCGTGGTTCCCCTGGGCCTTCCAGGCGGCCTTAGATCAGCACGCATCTGCCGAGTCCACTTAGAACTGAGATCTCCTTTGCAAGCTGAGCTGGACCACTAACCTTGAGCCGGCCAAGGGACGCAGGGTGGACTGGTGTCCTCTGGCTCCTCTGAGGGCCTTGGAGCCTTATTTGTTAACACACTTGGAAGCCTGGAGTGTCCTGACTGGAGGATGGCCCTGTAGAGCCCCTTCTTTTTCTAAGATGGGGAAACTGAGGCCCGGGGTGGAACATGCCTTGCCAGCTCACCCAAGGAGACAGTGGGAAGCAGGCCTGGAACCCTGGCCTCCTGGCTTACAGTTTGTTCTCTGGGCTGTGCTGTCTGCCACATCTCTTCTTGGGCGGTCCATCTGGGACAGGCAGCCCTGCCAGGCCTGAGCCCTAAGCCAGCCTCTGTAGCCCCTGGGAAGAGACAGGGCCGTCTCAGGACAGAAACCGAGGGGCCACCTGTTCCTGAACACTAGGCCCTTCTTTGACCTGCATGTCAGCCTAAGTCAACAGCCTCGCCCGGCTCTCAGGGCCTCCTGCCCCAGCCAGAGCAGCCCCCATGCAAGGGTTGCAGGACTATCCTTGCAGAGAGCAGTGTGCTCCATAAATGACAAGGTCCTCACTCCCTGGCTCCCTCCCATTTTCCACTCACTAACACTCAGGGGAGTTAATCAGCAGGGGTGAAAAAGCCAGCCCTGTCCTAATGAGACCTCCTTTGAGGCGGCTGGGCCCTGGCAGGTGACAGAGGAGGAATTATTCACTGCTGGGGCCTTCGCCCCCCACCTGGAATGATGTCAGGGCCTAGGGCTCAGAGTCGGGGCTGCGCTGTCACTCAGACAAAGGACCAGAGCTCCTCTGACCACTGGCATCCTGCTTGCACAGCCAGCCTTGGGTGGAGCCAGGCTGGGCCGTTCGTCTCCTTCCTGGGCTGGGAGCCCAGCCAGCTCCTCAGTGCACTCCGAGTACCTGGTACAGGACCCACCTCCAGGCCTTTGCACAAGCCAGTCCCTCCTCTCCACATTCTCCATCTGCAGTCAGTAAGACAGTGGTATTTAGCAAGCACCTACTGTTTTCATGGATCTTGGAGAGACAAGGAAGCAGAAGACCCTATGGCAGCCCTCAGGTAGTGCACAGTCTAGGGCAAGGCTCGCGTGCAGGAAACAGAATTAGTGATACTCAGTGCCCCTGGGGTCAGGGAGGGGTTGAGATCAAGGAGGAGTCGTCCTCGGGGAGAAGGGGTTCTGGAAGGCTTCCTAGAGGAGGTTGATTGGAGCAGATTGACGACTCAAAGGATTTCAAGGATTTTGGGTCAGGCAAGGGGTAAGACAGGAAAAGTCACAGCCTTACAGCAGGATGTGGTCCAAACCAGGACCCTGGATTGATGCCTGTGCGTGTATCTCTTATGCATGTGTGAGAGGGGAGTGGGACTGGGGTGGTGGCGTTTGTACCAGAGCATCAGCAGGCACACACTTGGGCCTCTCCTGTGGCAGGGAGCAGCAAAGAGGCCCAATGGACAGAGTGAGGCTGGGGCTATCCCTTGTGGCAGCCACTGGCTCAGGCCTGGCGTGTTGTAGGCCATATGCCTATTAGGTGGGTGAACAGCAGAGTAGCTGTTCTTTAAGTGTTGTGGGAATGAACAACACATAATGGGTGCTCAATAAATGCTGATTGAATGAAGGGTACATGGCATACACTCGTGTATCTGCTGAGCGACTGAGAGCCCAGGTCAGGAAGCAGCAGGGACAAGGAGATGGGGCAAGGCCTGGGGACGGGGAACAGAGCCAAGAGCAGCCCAGCACAATTTCTCAGAACCCAGGGTAGCGGGTGTCCACCAGAGCTCGGTGTGGCACCTGACTGAGCAGGGACACGGTGGGTGCAGGTGCTCGGAGCCCAGCTGCAGAGTAGTGGGAGCCTCCCTGGGGCACATTTCTTCACACAATTCAGTTCATACTCCAGACAGACCCACCCACCCTAGATCCTCTGGGACAGGAGGAAAAAGAGTGCCCACCGCGGCTCTGTCACTGAAGGGCAGAGGACAGGCAAACCACAGGGCCCTTACATGGTCACAATAATGAGAACAATAATAATAATAATAATATCTACTGGCAGTGCATCATCTCCCTTGATCCTGACAACACCCCGTGAGGTGAGGGCCAGTATCATCTCTGTGTTATGGAGAAGGAAACTGAGCTTAGGAAAACAGCGGAGTCTCCAAGGGGTAGAGCCGGGATAGGAACTCACGTCATCTGACCCTGAACTCCAGGCTGTCCTGCCCCCCCCCCCCCCCCCCGAGTGCTGAAGCCCCCTGCAGCGTCTTTTTTACACGAAGAGGGAGGGAGACACAACCTCTCTGAAAAATCATTTGAAGTCTTTCATTATCGATCTTTACATAGGTCTTTCCCGTACCGTCCCAGCTCTGTGAGAAGATGAACACCCAGCGGTTAGAGAATGGGCCCATCCCCTGAATAGGTCTTTTATAACACAAGTAACTTATCTGCCAGCCTTTGGTGTCGGGCAGTTTGATAATTCAGGTGTTTAAATGGTAATGACTGTGGGGCCAGCCCGAGAGGAGGCAGTGAGTCAGATGGGAGATTCAACAGGAATTAAAGACATTTAATCTCAGAGCAATATAATTTTTTCTAAATCTGCTGCCTCTGCACCAAGACCGAGCTACCAGAGACACCAGGCCCGTCTTCCAGGGCTGCGCTGGGCCTGCCTGGTCCACCAAAGAGCTCGGGCTGCGGAGCTTCTGGAAGGTACAGAGGTTAGTGGCTGTGAGTGCAGAAGAGGATGCAGAGGGTCAGCGGGCAGCCTGCAGGTCCCAATTGCCAGCAAATCCCTCAGGCCCCAAGGACAACCTGCTACTTTTTTAGGGTTTGAGGAGGGGTCTCCTGAAGAGTAATAAGGAATAATTATAAGAATATACCTCGATCAGCAGAGAGAACAAGTGACTTGCCCAGGGTCACCCAGCCAGGATTTAAGACCCAGTCCTTGCTGCTAATCACAATGGTATGCTGCCGTGTGTGTGCGTATGTATGTGTGTGTTGGGGGAGTCTTAATGTTAGTTGTGTTAATTAGCAGTTGCCACATGTACTTTATATGCATTATCTAATTTAATCTTCATAGAGCCAATTTTGCAAATGAGCAAGCAGTAGAACAGAGAAGTTAAGTAGCATGCCCATGATCACAAAGCTGCTGAGAGGTGAGTTCAGAATTTGAACCCGGCTGCGTCTGACCTTCAAGCCTGAGCCCTCTGCCCGATCCCAGGCACAGGGACCCGCTGTGGGCATTGCCGAGGGAGAGCCCCTGCCAGCGAAGTCAGAGGAGGCTTCCGGGAGGTATCAGTGTTGTCTCTGACAGCCTGGGACTCTTTAATCTTCAGGCCTATGTAAGGCCAGGTCACCTGACCTCCCAGAGGCTCTTCCTCCCGTCATAAAATGAGGAGCACAGGGCCTCTTCCCCGGGGCCCTGGAGGATTAGGCCTGGAGTGGGTGCCTCCCCAGATTCAGCTGGGATTGCTGAAGCGGCCAGCACAGCCACGGCTCAGGCCTTCCCAGATCAGGGCCCAGAGCCCTTTCCAGCATCAACTCGGGTGGTTCTTGTGACCAAGGTAGTCTCAGCTGCAGGACTACCGGAGACAGGCAGCTCCCCCTGGGAAGGGCAGGGAAAAGTGGAGACAAAGTGGATGGAACAGTCTGAGCAAAGACAAGGGGCACAGCCAGTCCCAGGCCACCCAGGTATTGGCTCCAGAGACACAAGTAGGAGGAGTAGCCTGTGATGAGGCCCGATGGTGGCTCAGCCTCTGTTTGGTGGGCAGGCAAGGAGCCAGTGAAGGGATGCCCTATAGAAGGGCACTGCTACGTCATTTCTCACTGAGCTTCCACTGAAATCCAGCATGTGGGAGCAGAGACCGAATGTGGTCAGGTGGCAGCTGTGCTCCCCTGGGTGCTAGCAGGGAAGGGATGCTTGTCTGGGGTAGCCCCTTTGTAGCTGAGATGTTCTTCTGTACCTCTGGGCTTTAAAATGCAAGCCCAGCGGGCAAGGGGGTCTCAAGAGTTCAAAGTTCATTCAGAAATGGGAGCTGAGTGGGGGGTAGTACACAGAAAACGTGGAGCACCCCAAGATGTGGCTGAATGTGAAATTCTGAGACATAGGACCTTAGGGGCTGGGGGAACTGAGGAGCCGACAACCCCCCCTCCTTGGGATGGGGGAAACTGAGGCCCAGAGACCAGAAGGGGCCTGTCCAAAGGGGCCCGGGTCAGCACAGAGGTGGATACAGCAGCTCTGCATGTGCCTGCCCTCTCTGGGGCTTTCCCACGTCCCGCTCTGCCTGCCTTTCCTCCCCTGCCTCTCCCTGAGCCTGAGCTGGAGGCCAGTGAAGGAGCAAGACAGGAGGGAGAATGGTCAGTGTGCTTTGCGTGGGGTCTCACTAGGCCTTGGAGGGAGCAGAGTAAGAGGGTCCTCACATGACACGGTGGGGCCTCTTGGGGTTCAGCAGCCCGTCCTTCTCAGTTCCTAGATGCCGACCTCGCAGCACAAAGCAGGGAAGGAGGCTGCCGCTGGCTTCAAGTCTTCCCAGAAAAGTCTGCCAGGGCTTGGAGCTGCCCATCTGTGTGCTCGCACTGTCTGCCTGCCTGCCCCGCTGCCGCCTTCATCCATCTTGGTTGCTCCATCTCCCTGTCCAAGTGGCCCTCCCTCTCATGCTCGTCCTTTGTCTCCCTGTGTCTCTTTCACACATCATGTTTTGTATTCTCCTCCCATGGCTTGTGTTTGTCCTGCCCAGTGCAGCTACACTGCACAACTCCAAGGGGCGCCCTTTTCACAGATGCTTTCTGTCTCTGGGCCATTTCCTGACTCCATCTTGGTGCTGCTTTGTCTCTTAGTCCTCCCTCACTTATGCCCTCTTTCTTACTGGGTCTCTTGCTGATTTTTTCCCTCAACCTCTCATTTTCCCTCTCTGGGTATGCACAAGCATGTGTGCATGCCTGTCTTTGTATGTCCCTCCCCCTTCCTGCACACACACACACACACACACACAGAGTCTCTGCCCCTCTGGGCTGGGCACAGGTCCCTCCCCACTCCTGAGGGCACAGCTTGGCTCCCCATGGGCCAGCAGGAGGGCAGCCTGGAGCTGAGCCCCGAGCGCCCGCCTCCTTGGCAGCCCTGGTGTTCCCTGTGCCTGGAAGGCTCTGTGTCCGTGTCTACGGTGGGCCTCCCTGGCCCAGCTTATAGGACTCCTGGAAGCTAGTGCACATCACCCACCTGGAAAGTGGCTCCCATTTGGGAACAGGAATGCACTGGATGGGAAGAAGCTGGGAGGGGACAGTTCGTGAAAAACACAAACAAGCAAAGGATTATGATCCCTGAAAATGTGTCCTATGTCTACTGCTGGAGCTCAGTGAGTCCCAGAAAGTGAGAGCCGGGGCATGGGGTTGGCGCTGTGCTGATGGGGCCAGGGCTGGTAGCTGCCATGGAGCAATGGGATGGGGCGCTACACTGGCACTGGGGGCCCTTGGGGCAGGGATGTATCTCCTCTTCCCCTAGAAACATTGTAGGTACATGGCTAATAGGAAGAGATTCCAGGCCTCTACAAAGCCACCATGGGAGCAGAGCCTGCCTCAGTCAGTCACCCACCAGATGTTTACTTAGCTCCTACTCGGTACCAGCACTCTCCTGAGTGTTGGGAAACCTCAGTGAGCAGGAGCCCAGGTCCATGCCCTCAGAGCTGACGTTCTAGCAGGGGAAAGAAGCGCAGGCTGTTAGAGGTCCGAGGCCTTCCCGACATCCCCTCCCCACTGTGCAGTAGGCGGGTGGGCCTCAGCCACGAGGGCCCCCTGAATGCCAGGACACAGCCTTCTGTCCACCAGTGCAGCCCGAGACACTCATGCACACTGTCTGAACAAACCCCTGCTGCAGGCATTGCTCAGTTTACCCGGAATTTCCAGAAGCACCTGGAGATGTGTGGGGTTGGCAGGACCTGCATGGTAGTGAGGCTCTCGGCCAGCCTGGGCAAGGGCGGTTCCAAGCACCTAGGAACAGAGCTGGAGCAGCATTGGGAATGGGTGAGAAGGGGGCTTTGTTGTCCACAACTCCCAGCTCCGTGATCACCACCCCCATGACCCTAGAGAGGTTGCTAAACCCTCTAGGCCTCAGTTTCCTCATCCGTAAGATATGAAGATCAGACAGTTCATGGGCTTGTTCTGTGGCTTAAATGTGATCACAGTGCCTGGCTCTTAGGTATGCAGTGGAGGTCAGCTGTCATTGCCATCATGGCAGGGACATGGGGGATGCAGGACAGTCCCACCTTGCCAGAGGACTCAGTTGGGAATCTGCCAAACTGAGCTGAGGCCATACTTTCTTCACTAATCTGGTGGCATTGGGAAGCCTGTTTTCTCTGTGGGCCTCAGTTTCCCCATTTGTCCAGCA
The DNA here is from genome assembly GCF_037783145.1 of Equus przewalskii. Classification (NCBI taxonomy): domain Eukaryota; kingdom Metazoa; phylum Chordata; class Mammalia; order Perissodactyla; family Equidae; genus Equus; species Equus przewalskii. The sequence goes on from NC_091831.1 coordinate 66,376,378, forward strand.
AAGGAGTAGGACTCGCTAATGTGGGAACCAGGAGGCCAGGGATTGGAACTGGTGGAGTGGAGTCACTGGGCACATCAGCTATTAACAAAACCATATAAACTGCCAGGCAACCAGGGCAGGAGGTGTCCCAGAGCAAAGCCCATCGGGGATCCCATGGGGTCCCTCCGGGGTCCTGGAGCTCTGCCAAGCCTGCCTAGGTGGGGCCTGGAATTGCTCTCCCTGCACAGCCGGGCTGCTGGAGTGTCGCCTGGCAGGGACTTGTTAATTGAAAACATGATGTTTCCTGTTGGAGGCCAGTGCAGGGCTGGACTCGGTGTGGCCTTGGAAAGCTGGCCTTGCTCTCAGGAAGCCCTGTTCTCCACAGCACTGCCACAAAAACAGTGGAAAAGTGAAACCTTTTCAAGTCTGTGTTTCCACTGTAAACAGGGGATGAAAGCTGGCCCCTTGCCTCCTGGCGCTTCTCAACCTGGCTCCTCCGCCCTATGCCTGCCTGCTCAGTCTTTGGAGGCACCTCAGCTGCCCCCTCTGCCCCAGGCAGTGCCCCTCGATCGGAGAAGCCCTCTGCCCCAATTCGTGAAGCCTTCCCAAGTTTAGTTCAAGAATTCTCAGGTTCATTAGTCCTCAGCACTCATCCTGTGAGGTGAGAAGGGCAAGTGGAGAGCACCAGTGCACAGAGATGTACAGGGCTCACCCAAAGCCACACAGCAAAGTGAGGGCAGCCCTGGTCCCCTTCTTCCTGCCTGGAGTGACTTCACAAGGGCCTGCAGGCCATGGAGGCGGGCTCTCATGAGTGGGCATGTGTACCTAAACAAAGCTGCTGCCTAACCCACAAGAGCACCTTTGACTTGGTCCTGTAAATGGAGAATCTAGCACAAGTAGCATTTAGTGGAAGTGACTTACTTATTTTAAACGCTAATAATCTCCTTTTTTCCTTATTGTAAAAATAATGCACGCTTGTTGTAGAAAGTCTGGAAGTCAGAGAAAAGTTGAAAGAAGAAAAATAAAAACTGCCTACAGTCCTCTCAACCAGAAGTCATCCTGGTCAACATTCTGGTGTATTTCTTTCTGATCACTTCATAATTTTCATTCCTTCTCCTTTGGACTTATGTTATGAGCAGGTTTCAGGGTCGTTCCATGTTCCTAGAAAACATGATTCTTAATGGCCCTGTGGAGGGGCCCAGAGGAGGGCCAGGGCCGTATCCTCCTGCACAGGTCTGCTTGGCCCTGGCCTGGGCTGAGTGTGATGTGGCACTATCGGAACACAGTGGGGAGAGGCCTCCAACACTGTAGTTCATGATGAAGGCAGCCTGGCCTGGACCCCGGACTGGAGAACCCAAGCAGCTCTGATTTGCCGTGTGACTTTGGGCCTGGCCCGTCTCCCTATCTGTGAAGTGTGCTTATGGGCTCCATTGGAGTCCTCGAGGCTGGTCAGCCTGCTCCAAAGGCCCTGCTTGGCAGCTGCCTGCAGACACTACGATGCATTCCTTCAGTCAGTCGATCTGGCATTGAGCGCCTACTGTGTGCAGGTATCAGTGAGTCAACCTGACAAGAGGCCCTGTGCCCAGCCCTTTCTCCCCATGGCTATGCCTCCCACACTCCTGCCCCTGTTAACCCAAAAACCCACCCACCCCCTCCCCACCTTCACCAGGCAAGGGCTGGAGCCCAGAGGGGCTGGAGTGGCAGGGATCCCAGGAGGAGCCATCTCCGGCCCGCTCCACCTGCCAACGTCCTTGGTGGCCCTAAGACAGCTTTATGGAGGACAGATCTAGGCTGTCTCCCTCCTGGCAGGTTTATTTCTTCATTTTTCAAGCCCTGCTCTGATTTTTGCTTGTTGGCTTTCCTGGTTTCCCCCACCCCCTCCCTCAGCATGCTTCCCTTCCCTCCCCCTGTAATCTGTCAGCTCAGCCAGGAGAGAGGGCTCCCGGCCTCCAAGGTGATTGAATTATTGAGGGGGAGACAGGCCAGGGTTTTCTGCCTGAGTGCTTTTGGCTTCCTGCCCTTGGAGAGGGGCTGGGGGAGGGGGTGTGATGGTGGCAACTGTGGGCTGCGGATTTTCCAGACAGCCCTGCTCTCCCTGTCTGGGCCACAGATGAGCCCTGCTACCACCAACCGGTGTGGGCTGGCTGAAGGCCACCACACCGCCACCTTGCCCTCCACCAAGCCAAGCCCTGCTCAGGCCTTGGTTTCCCCTCCCGTCTCTGGCCGAATGGACACAAGGAAGACGGAGAGGCGTTACGGCAGCTGTGACTGCTGACTCACACAGGAGAATTTCTTAAATATTTGCTGTCTTTGTGTTGTAGGCCAGGGACCCAGGATGAAGAAAAGAGGGAGGTTAGTGCTTATAAAACACCTACTGTGTGCGCCAGGTATGTTCACATGCATAACTTTATATAACTCCCCCCAACAGTAGCTCAAAGATAGGCAGCAACAAGTAAGATTAGTGGCCTCATTTTTACATCTTAGTAACGTGCCCAGTACAAACTCCTGCTCCTGCTGACCTGGTGGCTCCTAGAGGACAGGGCCTCTGTCTGGGTCCTCTCTGGATCTCCAGGAACAGCAGTAAATGCTTGGTGAACTTAGTTCTACTGAAGTGAGACCATAGAGGTGAAGTGTCACTAGCCCAAGGTCACACAGCTGGAAGTGGAGCCCTGCTTTGCCTGGCTCCAAGCCACCTCTCCTGGCCTGGAGGTTGGCAGGGAGGCCTCCCATTCTAGCTGACGTTGTCCAGGCACATGGATGCTATGATGGGCCAAGAGCTTGGTGGCTCCAGGTCTCACTGCCTTCCCCTGGTGTCTGTGCCTCCGCTGGTCCTGCCCCACACGCTCTCTCTCCAGCTTGCCCCTTCCCCCAGAGGAGGGCCTGAGAGGGAGCCGCACTCCAGCTCATGGAAATGAAAAACACATTGGCTTCATTATCCCGGACTGAATGAGCAGGGTTGCCATGGCAACAGCCATCTCAGGCCTGTGAGGGGGCAGGGAAGGGGCTGGTGAGGCTGTGGCAAGTGGGGACTGGGCAGCGGGTGAGCAGGCGCACAGAGCGGGCAGGCTGCAGGAACAATTGCCGCTTGTGCCGCTCACCCTCGCACTGCACCTCTGGCTTCAGGTCACCATCTTTGGGCACAGAGAAGCAGGCAGACCCCATCCTCTGCTGACGGGCCCCTCATCCGCCTCTCCTACCACGAGGCATCTGTCCGCTTCCTGGCCGTTGCTTCATGCCATCCTGGAGGTCGAGAGTGAGGGGAAAGACAGCAGGTGAGGGGCCAGGAGAGGGCAGTGGGCCCGCTCCACAGCAGAGACCAGCCTTGGGGCTCTGCTGGCTTCTCAAGTGGCATGGACTGAGAAACTGCCGGAAGGTGCCAGGCTGCGCACGTGCCAGCACTCCTGTGTGACCTAGGTCATCCTGGTGACCTGTCCTCAAACATGATCCTCTTAGAAGAGGTTGGGTCCCCAAATATTCAATAGGACATTAAGTGCGATGGTGGCTGTGAGGATGCCAATAGGGAGTCCTGACCCAGCACAGCTTATGCCCACAGAGGCCCCAGGCAGGAGTCCTTGGCTCCATGCCTGAGCTGGGCAGTCTCCATGGCCCTGACCCTGGCCAAAGCCCAAATGAGTCCTTTTCTCCCCAGGGCCTGGGCACCTCCTGTCCCACAGCCTGTCACTCCAGGGTCTGAGTCTGAGGGTGGCACCGCTGGGCAGGACCAAGCCCTGCTACCCCTGTGCTCCGGCTGGTCCAAGGGAGATTGGCTGTACCTCTTCTCTCCCCTGGATTCCCAATGGGGTGGGAGCCCAAGCTGGCCCTCTGGAGTGGCCCCAGGCAAACAGTGCCGCCTCCCTCTGAGAGGCATCCTAGGCCCGTTCCTCCATATGATCAAGAGACATTGGGACAGCTGCCAAGGGCCCCTGCTTAGGGGTATTAAGTGCCCATACAGCACTTTCCTTTTAGCAGCACTGGTCAGAGAAACCCAAAGCTGGCCCCAACTCCAATTTCAACCTTGACCCTAACCCTCATCCCAGACCCAGCCTCAGCCCCAACCTCCTGGCCAAGCCCACTTGGGCATTTTTCCAACTGCTCCCACCCCAGCTTCTGTTCAAGCCGTTCCATCCGCCCTAAATACCCTTCCCTCACTGCCTGCACATCACCAAGTCAAGCTCCTCCTGCTTCTTGTTTAAGATGAGGAAACCCAGACCAACAGAGGGTGTGTGAGGCCACAGAGAGGGCAGCATGGCCTGCATTGGGATGTCCCTTTCCCAGGAGGCTGAGCCCTCAGTTCCCTGAGATGAGCCGAGAATCCACGTGGCTCTGGACTGAGAGCCTAGCAATTCTAGGGGGTGGTGACAGGTTCCCTGCCAGAGCAGGTTTGGAGGGCAGGCGGCCCGGGAGGAGTGCTCAGGGGCTGACCCCAGCCTTGCTGACTGGCCTCAGTAAACGGGGCAGTCCTGCGGCCCTGCCCACAAACAGATATGTGCCTCTGAGGAGATAGGGGGTGAGCAGCCAGGCTCGGGGCCACGGTCAGGGTGTCCATGGCGCTGTTGTGGCTTGTCCTCCTGCCAAATGGAGGTTGGTGCCAAGGGGAAGGCAGCACAGGCAGGAGAAACTCCAGCACCTCCCTGGGACAGAGGCAATTCCAGGGTTCCCAAACAGCCACCTGCTGCCCAGCTGCAACCAGATCACAGGGGCTCATTTCAAAATGCAGGTTATCCAGCCCTCTCAGGGAGACTGAGACAGAGCCCAGGAATCAGTGTGTTTGCAGCTTCCCAAACCCCAAACTGTGGACAACACCTGCCTTGCTGCCTCCAGGTGCCTGGCCAGCCTGCCTCAGGGTCTCAGGCCCTGTGCCTTCAGCCTCCCTGGCAGAGTTGCCCACCCTGTGCTCCTGGTTCCAGGGTCACGACCCCTTGCTGACCCTCCTGGGTCTTGTCCTGCAGAGGGCCAGCCTCAGGCCAATTCTGGGGCTTGTGCCTGCCACTTTCCCCTCTTCCCTCTCATCCATCATTGGCCTGCCCCAAAGCCCATGGTCCCCATGGCATTTGTCCCCCACAATTGACCTCCCCTGACTTAGCAGCTGTGTGTCCCAGGCCTGCCTACGAGCCACCACCACAGCTACCACCCAGCTCTCCGCCTGTTGAGTGAGGGCGGCCGCTGGGCAAGGCTGTCATTTTGCTTGCCGGGGATTATAGGTTTGGGGCTGAGGGAGTCTGAGTTGGAGGAGGAGGAGCCAGCTCTCTTGCCCTGGTGCCAGGCCTGAGAGACCCCTCCCAGGAAGGGCGGCCTGGTGTGGAGTGCTCTTTGGGCCGGGATTGGGATTCCTGTAACCTGACATCACCCCAGCTCTGTATGTGCATGTGCATATGTGCATGTGTGTATGTGTACACGTGTGCAGTGTGTGCATGTGTGTCTGCCTGCATGCACATGCATACCTCTCAAGAGGGTCAAGGGCTGTCTCATGCTCATTTAATTTAAACCTCCCAACAATCCTGCGGGCAAGCCCAACCCATTTTCTGGATAGAAAAGACCAAACTCAGAAAGGGCAGCAGACTGGCCTGGGACACAGCAGGTTAGGGCAGAGCCACGACTGGGGCCTACCCCTGCCCTTGACTGCCGCTTGGCATGGCAGCCTCCTTCTTGCCCTACCCGTGGGTGGGGCAGCAGAGGAATTGGCTGGGCTATCACAAACCTCAGACAGGGCCCAGGTGCTGGGTGCCACTGGCTAGAGGTGTGTGCTGTAGCCACCATGCCAGCTGCTGAGGAAGACTGCAGGGTGAGGTTTGGGGGAGAGTGCATGCGTTCCTTTGCTGCTTTGCTGGGGCTGTGTTTGGAGGAGACAGTGTGAACGAGAGTGTGGCAGCACTGGTTCCGGGTGTGCAGAAGCCAGAAACATCTCCCAGGTTCACAGCTGTGGGACTTGGATGGAGTTAAACACCAATGGGGTGACCTCAACCAGACCCAAGCCTGGGCACTCCTGTTATCTCCACTGGGGGACAGGGAGTGAGCGTCTGTGCCAGGGACAGGGCTTGAGGACTCCTAATAGGGCTGGAGAATTTGAGGGAAGATGGTGAAGTGATTCCCAGCAGGGGCTCTGGAATCAGGCTGCCTGCAGTGTTCAGATCAGAGTCCCAAGTCACATAACCTCTCTGAGCCTTGCCCCTGAGGGTCAGTGTGCCAATCAAACGAGACAAACCTCAAACATTAGCACAGTACGAGGTGCACCATACGTGTTCACTAGAAGTTCGCTAGTCCTCCTTCTTAGCTCGGTAGGCACTAACAGACCCTGCTCCCCACCCTCTGAGCAGTGAGGACGGAGCGTGAGGGCCGGCAGGGTGGTGGGCCCCACAAGGAGGTACAGGTCACCTGTGCCTCATGGGGCTTCCCTGGAGCTGGGTCGCTCACGAGCCAGTGTTTCTGACGAGCAGGACTGGGCCCACCTAGGTTGGTGACCATTCCCAGGGCTGAGCTGGCCAGACTGCTGGCCACCAGAGGGACCTCAGCAGAGCTGACCTGTGGCTGGCCTGGTCACCTGAGCCCTTTTCGAGAGCAGGGAGCATGAGGGAGCAGGAGGAGCCAAGACCAGGGGAGGCCTGCCTGTTCTCAGGAATTCACGGCATGTCTGCCTGTCACAAGTACCTCGATAGGGAAGATTTGTGGGTGAGATTTGCAATTCTGTTTTCTCTGAGGGTTATAAATCACTGCATGCACACCCTGGGTGCAGCGAGGGCCTGAGGTGCGCGTGCGCGCACACACACACTGCAGTCCAGGCCCTGCCTGACGTTCCCCAGGGAGGGAGAAGGTGCTTGCCAGGGAGCTGAGCTCTAGTAAGGGAAAAACTTGGGCCCCCAACTGCTGCCTGGCCTTACAGGATCCCAGAACTATCCCAAAACAGGACTCAAGGCTGGGAAGCAGGATGTCCCAGTGGTTGGAGAAACAGCATGTTATACATGTTATGAGTGTGAGCTTAGGTGCCTGCCTGGCTGGGTTCAAACTTTGGCCCTACAGCTTACTAGCTGTGTGCCTTTGGCCTTGCTGCTTACAGAGCTCTGTGCCTCGGTTTCCCCATCTGTGAAATGGAGCTCATTATAGCTTATACCCCATAGGATAGTTGAGAAAGTAAAATAAATTAATATGTGTCGAGGGCTCAGGAAGTTTTGGCCATCATCATTAGCTAAGAGTACACCTGGATTTTGGCATCAGACCAGGGCTTGAGTCCTAGCTCTGCCTTTTGCTAGCTGTGTGAACTTGGACATTCTACTGAGCCCCTAATCCCTCATCTATAAAATGGGCTCTTACTCCCTACTTTGCAGGGCTGTTCTGGGCCTAAAGGAGATAAAGCTTAGAAAGGATGTACTATCAGGCCCTCAGGGAATGTCAGCCAGTGCTACATCTGCCTTGAGGTTGAGTGTGGGGACTGGGGCCTCTGGTTTGCAGCCTCCAGGTGGCTCTGGTCTCAGGCCTGTCTTCCTGGGGATGTTTAGATGTCGGGGAGAGGCTCTGGGGAGGGGAGCAGAGTGGAGGGGAGAATTCCGGGAACCCCTGTCTCCCTTTCACCACGAAGGAGTAAACTGCTAGCCAGACCGGCTCTCCTCTGCCTGCCCCTGTCCCTCCTCCTGCCCCTCTTCTGAGAACCAGCTCACAGACTGGCAGGTGTGACTCACCTCTCTGCCTTTGGCAGGTCACTTGACCCTTCAGTTCCCTCCAGCGAGGAATAATTCTACCTGTTCCACTGGCAGCTGGAGAGCGAGTTAAATGAGATAATATATGTGCTGCCCTTAGCACCGTGCCTGGCCGTGCAAGTGCTTTGCAGATGGGATCGCCTGCCCCCTCTCTGCCTCCTCTCCTCTCCGTCTTCTCGTCACCCTCGACTCCCTCCCACACCTGATCACCAATCCATCTTCCCAGGCCAGACATTTAAATATTTCTCTCTGCGAAGATGGGGTCTAAAATCTACAAGGCGCCTCTGCAACCACATGAGCAAGCCTGGATGGATGGCCATGACTTCAGAAATGCAGACCTGCTTTCTTCTGAGACAGTTCCCTGTGCCAGCCACACAAGGCTGAAGTGTGCTGGACACGAGGCCGGCCTTGCTGGTCTATCGGCTGCACACCCCAGAGCCTTTACGGCTCCCTCGGGGTCCTCGGGTGCTGTCAGACAGATGCTTGTTCCCAACCTGTTTTTGGCATTTTTACCTGCTCGGCCATAACCCTTGGAAAGCAGTGATCTGGGGGTGAGTAGCTGCTTGCACAGTGCAGGGGAGAGAGAAGGGGACCAGTGCCCACATTTTTGCAGAGCCAACATTTTTGTACCTGTCCCACCCAGCTCACTGCCCAGGCGAGCAGGATGGTGAGGCCTTGGCCATGGATAATTGTTGGGAGCATCCCAGGCCAAGCCTTGGTCTCCCAGCAGAACTTTGGAGGTGGGGCTTCACTGTTGCCAGGGAAACCAATGTGTTCCCTGGAAAGGAAACCACAGTGCTTTGGCTGTTAAGACACTCCCTCCCTCCCCCCCACCCCTCCCCCCCCCCCCCCCCCCCGTCAAAAAATGAGTTTCCTCCAGAAGTGATGCCCCCTGAAACTGTCGAGTAGGCAGCCTCCTGCCTCCTCCCTGAGCCTGCTGAGATGATTGGAAATGAAATCTGCCCCCGACCTTGTGCTTCTCACCTTGTCTTTAAACACTCCACTGTGGTATGAGGGCATGTTCTGTTTGCTCTTTTTTATCTTCCTCCCGTGCCAGCTGGGGCTCCCAGTCCTTCTCTCCTCTTGTTGACTGGAGCCAGAAGAAGAACGACTTCCACAATTGTTTGTTCACTCAGCTGTCAGCAAAAATAAAACAAGCGGGTTTATATTTGGAAAGCAGAGGGTCTGAGCCACAGATCACTATGTCCAGTTAGTCACAGCCTTTGTAGCCCCTTATGCGACAATGGCTTAAAATTTGACTCGCAGATTTGCAGAGAGAAAAGAGTTTTTGCAGAAGGCCTGTCTTTACTCATATTGAATTTTAAATGCCATTGGAGGATCATGGGTGATTCTTCAGGGCCAACAACACGGGGCCTGGGAAGAAATGGTTCTAGAAAAGAATCCCCTGGCCCGACCCTAGAGCAGTCAGGCATGGGCAAGGTCCGGAGTGCCCCCGTTTCCTTCCTGTCCACCTTCTGATCCCTGTGCAGGTAGGCCAAGAGAGTTCTCCCCTTTCACGGACATGGCATCTGGGCCCCAGCAAGGTTTCGAATTGTCTAAGGAGTGGGGTCAGGATCCACAGCTAGGTCCCAATGACCCCAACGGTCATTTTGTTAGGAGACAATACAAAACAGGAAAGATGGGCGAGAGAAATGTGGCCTGTATTCACTTCCAGATCCCAGGATGCTTTGGAGGATACAGAGGAGCGGGCAAAAGAGGAAAAGAGACCTTGCTCCAAATCCTAGACACACCCACCTCCCTCCCAGGGCCTGGGCCGCTCCTTCTGAACAACTGCCTTGGAGCTCAATACTGTCGAGGCCCCTCCTACGTCTGCCCCATGGTCAGTGTTCCCAGGGCCACTTTGTTATGGTGATCTGAGCAGTTAATTCTTCACCTAGAAGTGACTCTCTGTTCCATAAGTAATTTTAAACAAACTCTTTTCCCATCCCTGCACTTCCACTGGGAAGAAACAAGACCCCCATGGGTTTTCCAGCGTCCTCAGCAGACAGGGTTTTCAGGCACTGTGCACCCCAGGCTCTGTGCCTTCAGAGCCCCAGGCAGCATAGGCCCAGCGCTCTATCCCAACAGCCACGAGGGGCACAAGGACCTGGCCTCAGGTCAAGCAAATGGGTCCCGAGGAGCCATCTTGATGGGGTCTCACATCCTTTTCAGCCCCATTCTGGATTTTCAACAAATCTTTCTTGGTGATTCCTGAAACCCTCTGTCAGATCTTGCTATTAGCATGAGGCTCTCAGAGTGTAGAGTAAACTAATGAGTTACAGCATGATTACACAGCACATAATTAACTTTGTAATTAATATGCAACTGCCACTTAAGCTAAAACACTGCTTATAGAGACGTACGGCAATAGTAAATCACAGGTCAGAAACAGCACTTTGGAATTTTCAAAAGAATGAGCGTAAGCAGGGAATCACTTAAGGCAGTAGGGTGAGTTAATTAAAGAGCAGATGGATTGTGAGCATCCTGCTTCATTTCAACACTGTCCCCCTTAAGAAAGACCCTGGTGCCACCCTGCCAGGCTGACTGGCCAGGCCTGGTCAAAAGGGCACTGGGCATATGGTTTTGTTTCCAAAATAAGACCGGCCTTCCCTGCCAATCCAGCCCACCCCCACATCTTGACCCTCTACCCAGCCAGCTGGGGGCCAAACCCCCTGGCCCTCGGGGCTTGGCTCTACCCCTCCTCCTCCAGAAAGCTTGTGGGATGCCCCCAGCCCAGTCCTGGGCCTTCCCTAGTATAGCCCCATGGTGGGCACTGTTGGAGGGTAGATTGGTACAGCTTCTCTGCCTTCACCTGGATCTTAGGCTTCTGGAAGTCTGGGATGCCATCTTACTTTTTTTTGTTTAAGCCTTTCTTACCCTAGCCTCCTGCCAGAGCATTAATGCTAGACGGTGCCTTAGGAATCATCTCACCCAGCCCCAGTTTCATCAAGGCGTGAGAGTTGAGGGACTGAGTGCCTCGGTTACACATTGATTGATGAGGGCCCAGACGTGGCAGGATCCCTCCTCTGAACCCTGTTATAGCCCTGTATCAGGCCAAATGGACACTGCCAGGGTAGCTGCATGATGAGGCCAGAGCCTTTGAAATGAGTCAAATCTGAGTCCAATCCCAGCAACACTAATGCCCCACTGTGTGACCTTGAGCAAGTTACATAACCTCTCTGGGCCTATTTCTTCATCTATAAAATCTGAGCAATGGTGCCCACCTTGCTGGGTCAGTGTGAGAATTAGGTGAGCTAATGCGTGTGAAAAGGCCTGGCACAGAGCAAGTACTCACTAAATGCTGAGTGTCCTCTGCATCCTCAGAGGTTTGGAGGATGTGGAAAGAAGTGGATGACATCTCAGTCAGCCCCATTCCTTCAGGAATCACCCCCCCCAACTGGAAGCCCCCTGAGGATGGCTGCCTCTTGTCCACGTGTCCAGCTTGGCTGGGCATAGCTGGTACAGAGCTGGTCCAGACCGTACCTGGCCGATGACTACACGTGAGCCCCTCCAGGACAGCCCGGTGCCTGGCTGTGCACGGCCCAGGCTCCTCCAGCCCCAGTCCTAGGATGCTGCCAAGGTCACTGGGTTTATGGGGTGGATGCTGGGCTTTGAAGTCTGACAGATGTGGGTTTGAGTCCCAGCTTTGCCATTTTCTGATCTGGGGTAAGTTCCTCAATCATTTTCAGTCTTAGTTTTCCCATCTGTAGATGGTGCTAATCACTCTACCTTTGGCTATCTTGTTACAAAAAGATAATTCACTTAAAATGCCAAATGTGCTGCCTGACACACAGTAGATACTTAATGATACCCGTGGTGTTCTCATTATTATTCATAATTATGAGCGAAGATTTCCGAGTGTCTGCCAGAGGGCCACCCAGCCCCACGGCCTGAGAGAGAGAAGTCTAGCTGTCTGGGCCTCCTGGTCCTGTGGCCATGGCAGCCCTCCCTTTAGAGCTCATGGCTTGGGTGGGGCAGGAAATAGGCCAGTCCCCTCAGCCAACCTAGTCCCTGCCTCAGGCAGCTCATGCGACCTTCCAACTCTGGCCTTTGCCTTTTGAGGAAGTAGTCTGGGCTGCTCACCTGACCTAGGCCAGCCTTGCTGGGGGCAGGGGGCCAAGGGAGCCCTCAGGCAGGCTCCTAGCTGGTGAGGTTGCGATGGCTTCGTCGAGCTGGCCATGATATTGGATTCAGAATCGAAGGTCCCCGTCACCTGTGGGGGTCAGTTTCAGATCTTGGCTCAGGCACCCCGTGGCTTCTCTTCCCTTAGACGCTAAAGTTTCTAGCTCCTCCCCCTCCAGGTCCCTCTCCCCCAGCCGGCCAGGCTGCCTTTCCTTTCTCTGCATTCTCTCTCCCTGCTGTTCAGCCTCTCCACGCTACAAGCCTTCCCTTTAGGGGGGAATTTCTTAAAGCCAGTTCCAGGGAAAACTAGTTCTATGGGATTGTAAAATGTGTTTACTGAAAAAAGTGTTTTGCTGTCCAGGAACTTTATGAAAAGCCATATTTTTAAGGCCCTTCACAAAGGAGCCTGCTTGAGTAGTCTGGAGGAGGGCAGAACGTGCAGCTCTCTCCCAACCCATCTGACCAGGGAATCCTTTGTTCAGGGACGATCTCAGGGGAACTGGCTTCTGAAGAACATGCCTGGGGTCTGGAGTGTCCCTGCCTCCGCCCTCCTTTTGCCCAGGATAGGCGGTGATTCCTCTCTGGTCTCCCTGCCTCCATCAGTGGCACTGCACACCTGGACAGACGTCACGTGGGCGTCAAGGCTGCTGCCCTGGAGGAGCAGTGCTCACTCAGCTCACGTGTCCCAAAGCTTCAACCCTATCCCTCTTTCTTCTGGAACTTTTCACCACTGGCCGTTGGCACAAAGATGAGTCCCTGCAGCTCCTCAACCTGGCATTCTGGCTGGTGGGCACAGCCCCACCTCAGCCACCCACGTCCTCTGAGGCCTGGCATCGGGCCCACGGGGGCTTCCCAGAGGCGCCTCTGTGAGGGTGAGTGGAGCGGGCAGGCTCGCCTCCACCCCTCCATCCAGAGCACGTCCCCTTTCGTTGTTGCATAAATTTAGCTTCTGCCTAAGATGTTGCAAGGTTGAAAAATAAGTTTTCAGAATAGGTTTTGAAAAAACAAGTTGAAGATCTTTAATGTCTAGTCTGGGGTGGTGGCATGTATCCCCACCCCCCACCCCCAGCAGGCATCGGCTCCTCTTGGCCCCAGTTTCCTCCTGTCTGCGATGCAGCTGATAAGGCCCACCTGGGCCCTGTGTAGGGCCACTGCTCACTCACGTGCTTGGGCTGTGCTAAGTGCGTCCTGTTCACTGACTCACTCAACGAGCATAGCAGCCCATGGAGTAGGTGCTATTATCATTGCTTCCATTTTATAGATGGGGAGCCTGAGGCATGCAGAGGTGGCATTTTGCCCCAGGTCACGGAAGCTAGCAAGTGGCAGAGTCAGGATTTGAACCCAGGCAGCCTGGTATCCTTAACCACTAACTATACTGCTCGTGTGAGATGAGGTGACAGGAGAGCCAAATGAGGTTATGACACCGCCACGTTGTAAACTGTAGAGCACCTTGCACAGTTAGAACATCAAGTCAGCATGCAGCTTTGGAGTGCTGGCATGAATTTTTGTCTCTCAGCAGATATTCAGGCAGCATGTTTTCAGGTTGCCTGTGGGGTACACAGCTTGTTCCTGGAGGGTTTGAGGCCCCCACTCCCAGCCTGCGGGATGGGGGTGTCCCAGCCCCGGAGTAGCCTCACACCCAGAGACTTCCCAAGTGCAGATGAGATGACAGGCATGGTTATGGGTGCCAGGCCCAGCTGACTCACCCCTTGCACCACAGGCCCTGTGTCGGGACAGGGCGTTTGTGGGGTCAGTGTGCCAGCCTCAGCTCAGCTGGGATGTTGAAAATCTCCATGTGGTACCAGGGGGCCCTCACAGGGCTTCTCCCGGGGAACTGTAGATGCTTCCTGGTAGGAACGGAGCCCTGCTCCTGTCGGGCTTGGCCGGGCCTGCCACAGCCAGCCTGTCCTGCCCTATACCCACCTCCAGGCTGCTCCTCAGGGCAGGCCTCTGTCTGAGCTGTGTGTGGCTGAAGGCCTGGCCGGGACAAGCATCTGCAGGGGCTGCTCGGACATAGTTAGGGGCACAGAGAGCAGAGAAGTTGAGGGCAGTGGGGCCCCTGAGGCCTGGGTATGGGCTCCGCTCCACCTCTTACCTACCGTGGGACCTTCAAGGTTCTGCTCTACCTCTAGCCCCACCCCTGCCCGGGCCTCAGTTTCCTCTGTAAATGGTAGGATAGGCCTGAGCAGATCCCCAAATCCTTTCCAGATCTAAGCCATGAGGACTATTTGTGTTTTTTTCATCTACCACTTTTAGCTCAAACAAATGTCTGCTTTCTGATTCATTTCCCTAATTTTTTTTTTTTGAGAAATTTAAAAACATTCTGACAGTTCCTAGCAGCTAACTAAAGGAGAATGCATACTCAGTTAGCAGAAACAAAAGCCCAGGCTCAGAACAGCTACTGTCCTGTACACACTTCCCTGTATGACTGGATAGAAAACACTCACCCTCTCGGAGCCTCAATTTTCTCATCCGCAAAGTGGGATAACACTTGTCCACAAGCTGCTGTGAGGCTGGGGTTGAAGGTTGCTTGAAGCATCGCCAGCTCACCTAAATGGTCCATACGTGGCTGTCAGCTCGAGAGGAGCCTGGCTCTGACTCTCAGTGTAGTGGAAAGAGCACAAAGTCAGGAATTGGGAAATCTGCATGCAGATCTCTGCTCATGCCTTGACTGGCTGGTGACCCCAGGCTAAGCCTTCTTCTCTCTGGGCCTCTCTTCACTCTCCTTTCAAAGATGGGGTGCCCAGAAGTTTTCTTCTCATGTGTTGGTAGCAGGTAGTTAAGAGTGGCTGGACAGAAGAGTGTGTGGAGGCTTGGTTGAGCATGTCCGGACCCCGTGGGAGGAGTGTGGTGACTGATTAGCCATACTTGCCGTGGGTGCAAGAGGTGAGGGGCGCATCCTGCGCACCATAGCCCTGCCATCCCAAGTGGTCCTTAAGGGCTCATCTAGCTCTTTCTGGCTCTTTTAGGGGCATGCCATTGGCACTGCCCTTGTCTGGGCCTCTTGCAGAATGGTAGGTGGGTGGATTGGGAGCCTTAAGGAGCTGGGGTAGGAAGAGGGCAGTGGAGGACACCTCTTTATTTCTAGAGCCAGAGCTGTAAGAACATCTTCAGGATATTTACAACCTTCTAGAGGATACCAGCTGGTGGCCAGTGGGCCCTGGCTCCATCTCCAGCCTCGCCCCCCCATATCCTCTGAGGACCCTTGGGGAACTTTTCCCACCCTCCCTCTTCCCCACTTCATGGCACCTGAGCCTTGGGAATCACAGGCAAGAGCCTTGAGACAAAGCCAGGTAGGACCACTGCATGTTCACTGCTGTCCTGGGAAGTCTTGTGGCCTGGGCCTGGCACCTGACAGCCTCAGGCGAGACCATGACTCCCCATCTCTGCACATCCTCAGCACTCCACATCACTGACAGTCACCTTCCTCACGTGCCTCCTTTGGGGCCAGGGAAGGAAGTGTCTAGATGAAGAAGGTGTGCCACGTCCCCATGGAGAGCATGATGTAGTAAAACATCATGGGCTTTATGGTCAGACTGGGCTTCAAGTCCTGGCACTGCCACTTCTCAGCAGTGAGACCTTGAGCAAGTCGTGGACCTCTCTGAGCCTCAGTTTCTTCATCTGTAGTAAGATAATAATAGTTGGAACATTACGGTAGAATTCTGAGCTTAAGTGAGATGATATAAGTAGAGAACCTACTCAATGGTTGTTTAGTTTCTCTTTCCGCTCTAAGAAAACAAAAAGCAGGGGCGTAGCCTTGGAGATGAGAGAAAACCTGTTGACCTTGTCCAGGGCCGAATCTGACCCTCCTTCACCTTTTGGGGAGAGAAGCTGTCAGAGGAGATTCCCTGTGAGTCAGGGATTTGGAGTGCAGCCAAGAGTGGCAGGAGGGTTTGGCCTCAAGGGCATGGTCTGGGCCTGTCAAGGCGTCACATGCCCCAGAGGGCACACTCAAAGGCAGCTGGAGTTCCCAGCCCACTGTGGGCAGGGACAGTGGGCTGGTGGTACCTTTGTCAGGGCAACATTGACACATATTCTCCCAAGTAAGTCATCCCTCCCTCTAGATTAACTTGTGTGTCCCAGAACAGGTCGTCAGACATAAATGTGTGAGGCTGGCCTGCAGGAAGCGCCCCTCTGAAACACCCAGGGTACCTTGTGTTGCCCATTAAGCACCATTGACAGTGGGTGTTCCTGTAGACTACAGTGAGTGCTGGGAAATTTGGTCATGAAGAGAAGTGGGTCCACCCTTCAGGAGCCTCAAGTGCCAGGCCAAAGCATCTGAGCTCTGTGGCCAGGAGATGTGGAGCCTTGTCAAGTCTTGGCCCAGGGACACTTCCCAGGTTGAGGACAGAGGAACTAGATTTGGAAGAGCTGTTGTCTCGATCAGAATTTCCCTTTTCAGAACACTGTTCCCTAAGTGACTTCACTTACTCAGGTCCTCAGCCCACTGGGGCGGCGAGAGGATGCACCTTCCTGTTTGGCAGACAAGGACACAGGCTCAAGAGATAAAGTGGCCTCCCACAACCTCACACCTGGGAAGGCCTGGCTTCCAGGGCCCACCCCCTACCCAGGGACCTCACCCTGTACAAGGCTGCAAGCTGGCCCAAGGGCCTACTCCAGCTGCCCAGCCAAGAGTGGGAAGCAGCTGGTCCCGGGCAGCTGCCTGGAGCTGCCTCTTCCCTCCCTCTCCCCTTCTCGTCTCCTGTCCCTCTA
Organism: Equus przewalskii; assembly: GCF_037783145.1. Taxonomy (NCBI): domain Eukaryota; kingdom Metazoa; phylum Chordata; class Mammalia; order Perissodactyla; family Equidae; genus Equus; species Equus przewalskii. The sequence goes on from NC_091831.1 coordinate 66,392,880, forward strand.
GCCTTCTCCCCTGACTTCCCTGGAGTAGGGCACAAACTCACTCTCCTCTGACTGTCTTTACTTTACCACAACCCTCTTCCTCTGCCTCCAGGCAGCATGCCTGGTACAGGCTACTGAGGATTGGGAGTGGAAGAGTTAACTTCCTTGTGATCTCAGGTAGCTCCTGCACCTCTCTGAGCTCCCACTCCTTCACCTTTAAGCTGAAGAGGACATCAGACAATAGCAGTGCTTCTATAACCCAGTCACTTTCATCCCATTTATACCGTGTTTAAAATGTTTCTTTAATTTACTTAGGTCTGTCGTCACTCTCTAATTTCACCTTATCCTAAATAATAATATCCACAAATTCACCGGTGATAATTGTTCTAGTCCAAATACTTCACCAGGAAAATCTAAAAGGTTTGCCCATGATGCATCTAAAATCATCCTATTCCACTGGTTGTATAAGCTTCACTCTTTGGGAACCCCGGACTGGGTTATTGGAGTCACTCCAGCCCTGAGATCCTCTGATTGGGGCTGGGTCACTGGGTTTTCAGCTCTTGTCATGCTGGGTCATATGTATGCCCGACAATAGCTGTCCCTCCATCTCATGAGCATTGCGGAGCACCTGCTTGACAACAGGTCCTGGGATAGGCTCTGGGAAACCATACCTGGAAGACATCCCTGCTGACGGAGGAGATGGATGCAAAGACACACCACTGGTCTAGTACTGCCGAGATGAGGGTACGTGACAGACACACTGGGGGGATAGGAGTACAATTGAGAGGCTCTGCTGGGGGAAACCAACAAAGAGGGTGACAGTTGAGCCAGACCTCAGGAGATGCGGGGGGCCAGGCATTCTGGACTGAGGGACAGAGGCAAAGACATAAAGGTGTGATCTTCAGAGGATGGTCCAAGAGGCAGGGAGTAGCCCCATGTGACAGACACGAGATATGGCTGGGAGCTGTGGGAGATGGGGGCCAGGTCTAGAAGACCTGGACTGATGCTGGCACATGCAGGTTTGGCAGGTCACTGCTGAACCCCGGATCCATGACATCTGCCCCTTTGGAAGTCTGAGAGCTGGTAAAGGGCTGGCTTTTGGAAGTCTGAGAGATGGTACAGGGTAGGTCCCCTGAACCTCCAGGCTCTGCCGCCAGGCTGAGCAGTGAGCAAGTCCCAAGCTCACTGGCTCTGGTGATGCCTTGGAATGCAGTGTCTGCTCTGTAGGCTGTAGGTACAGCACGTCCCCGATCCCCCAACCACCACCAGCACTGCTCACCCTGGGGGACCTGAGCTGCAGATGTGCATGGTGATTGAATCATTTCTGCACGCCACTGCTTACACAGCTCCCCTGGGGACCCGCCACTTGCCTGTGCAAGCTGTCAGGAGATGTGTGTGCTCAAGTGTGTCTGTGCCAGCACTCAAGTATGTGCATGAACCTACTCCCTAAGTGTGCAAAGGGGTACGTATGTATGTGAGTTTGCACACATGCATGCAAATCCCTCTCCCCGGATCCATGGGTGTTAAGTATGCTGGTTAACTTGTTTGGTCTCAAAAGGGAACAATAAAACACATTGATATTAGTACAGCTGATGTTGGCCCGCCACCCTAGGCAGCAGCCTCCAGGGCTCCGGTACTCCACGTAGGGCAGCTAAGAGCACCCTGTTCCGTTTTTCCCGGGAGGAGCCTGCTGAGGGCCTTGTACCTCCTCCAACCTGTCAGGCCAGGAGACGTGCTTCCAGGGAGCCCAGTGACAACCCAGGGCCCTACTTAGAAGAGCCAGATGGCTTCCAGCCCCACCTGCCCCTTGCCTCCCTCTATGTCCTTCCCCTCTCCCGGTCCCTGCCTCCCATCCTGACTCATGAGGACATAGGACCAGGCAGTCCCCAGACGCCCTTTCAGCTCTCAGCATTCTTCTCTCTGAGCAGCCGTAGGTACATAATAGCAGCTAACTTTTCTTGAGCGTGTCTTCTGTGCTAGGCACCACTAAGGGTAAACTCGGGCAGTGTTATGCTGGTGGTGAGAAGTGTAAAGTGGAAGGTTGGCCCTTCAAGAGTTCACCTTGGGGGCTGGCCCCGTGGCCAAGTGGTTAAGTTCACGCGCTCCGCTGCAGGTGGCCCAGTGTTTCGTTGGTTCGAATCCTGGGCGCGGACGTGGCACTGCTCATCAGACCACGCTGAGGCAGCATCCCACATGCCACAACTAGAGGAACCCACAACGAAGAATATACAACTATGTACCGGGGGCCTTTGGGGAGAAAAAGAAAGAAATAAAATCTTTAAAAAATAAATAAATTAATTAATTAATTAATTAAAAAAAAAGAGTTCACCTGGGAGATGGGAAGCCCAGGCCAACCCAGATGTCACCGGCAGTCAAAAAATGTACATATCTGCAGTTAAGCCAAGCTGAGCATAAGGTGCAAGGAAAAGTGTTGCTGAGAAAGGGGCAGCATCTGTGGTCTTGGGCTCCCGTGGAACAGCGGCTCTCCTGGAGTTTCCTAGGGCTGCAGGCTCCCCACAGGCCTGCCTTGGGACAGGCTCTGCAGTTTTAAAGCCAAGCGTACTACACTTGTTGAGATGGAGTTTTCCAAACAGCTGGAGCTTCTGATGCAGAAATCCTAAGATGTTGGAGTTTGAAGGGCTCCCAAAGGCTGGCTAGCCTTCATTTTACAGATGGGGAAACTGAGGCCTAGAGGAGACAGAGCAGGGTCCTCTCCAGGCCCCCTGAGCTGACTAGCTTTGCATCTCCCATAGGCTCACAGCTGCTCAGACCAAGAGAGAAGGCCGGTGGCCAGAGTGGGTGGTGGCTTGACTGCTTGAGTTCACTCCCGTTCAAGGGCAGACAGGCAACAGTCACAGCTGAGGCCATGGGTTCACCAGGAGCCAGGCCCAAGACCATCTCCAACTTGGAGGGAGGCCGGCCGCAGTGGGCGCTGGACCCACAGCCACAGAGGATTTGTAGCGACTTGGAAAGCCTTAAAGGAGTTCAGGCTCAGAGGAGGGAGGCAGTGGCCGAGCCGAGCGAGGCTCCCATGGTGGAGGGCGACCTCTGCTGGCTGCCGAGCGCTCGCCACTTCCTCTCGCCAGCCAGCATGCTGGGGGCCCAGTGGCGCTGAGATGGCCTTGGAAGCAAGTGGATGGGTTTGGACAGGTTGGGTGGCACCAGAGGATATCTCTGGGCCAGTCACAGCCTGGGGTAGGGACTTGCAGGAGGCTCTGACCTCCAATCTTGGAGGAGTGGAAAGAGCAACCTATTAACAGTTAGAAAGGCAGAGAGTTTGAATCTCAGCCCAACACCTTCCTGGGTATATGACCCTGGGCAAGTCACATCACCTCTCTGAGCCTGTTAGGACTAAGTAAATGAGCACTGCACAGGGCCTGGCCTGGTGCCTGCACATAGCAGGTGCAGAACCAATGGAAGACCCCAGACCGCCCCTCAGTGAACCACCTCTCCCATGCCTACTTCAGCCTCCCTGCCCCGCCATGCCCAGGACCCTTAGCCTGCCAGGCCCCGACCTTCTCCTGCAGGGACCAGAGCCACCAGCCCCATCCATTGCTGATGTTAATAACCCGGAACTTCCACTGATCCCAGCAGTTTAAAATTGTCACCTCACATGTGAGGGCCTCCTTAATCACCCAGACATTTTGTTGTTCTATAGATTAAGACACACACTTGTCCCTGTGATCCTGCTAGCTGCCATCTGCCTTCTGGGTCTCACAGGTGTCCCAGGCCCAGCTGGTCATTCCTTGGTTCCTACAACATGGAGCCCTGGCCTGGGAGAAGAGCCCTCTGGGGTCTGGACCCAGCCCAGATGTGTCATGTGGACATGGACACACCACCCATGAGCTTCAGGCTTCCCAAAATAGAACCAGCTGAACTGTTAGGCTGGTAGAAGACGTCAGAGCACCTTTGGCTATTGATGTTCTGAGAATCTTTGAATCCAGAAGCTGACTCAGTCCATCTACTCCAGACAGGATTGCCCATGAGCTGGTCTGGGGACTGACCTGAACTTGAACGGTTCTGCTCCCCCTTTACTGTGTGCTTCCTAGAGGGAGACCTGTGGCCCCCAGCTGTGGAACAACAGAGAAGAGCAGCCTCTGAGCCCCAAGGTGGCTGCCCAGGTGAGCTGAGGGCCCCAAGGCTCCAGAAATGATCTGTCACTCATTCAACCAGCCATTCTATCAAGGGCTTGCTAGGTCTCTGACCCTAGACAACATCCCATGCACATCCTGGGAGAAGTTTCTATTTAGAGAGAGAGCCTGTGAGACCACTTAATGCCCTATCCTCACCATCTTGCTCTACAAATGGGGAAACTAAGGCCTAGAAAGCCGGGAAGCCTGCTCAAAGCCACTCTGGTCAGGGCGCTCAGGCTCCCTGCAGTGAAGGAGGGCCCTGAGGAGAGAGCCCCAAACCTCCACAGTGCAGGTTTCAAGCCCTCTGGGCACTTAGGTTTGTCAGCAACACCCTCTGATGGCCACTTGGGCCACTGTCCTGGTTGGCTGCGTCCTGAGGATGGCAGGATTGAAGCCTGCATAGGTCCGGGGTTTCTTTGTACTTCCCATCAGCTTCCTCCTGAGCTGACCAGGCCTTCATTTAATGGGGCCCTTCACTGGCTGTGGAAACTGCACTCTCTAACTGCGACCCTGGCAACCAGTGTTCGCCCATGCTCAGGATGGGGCTGGGCCTCCCCAGCCCCCCGTCCCATGTAGTGCCTGGGAGACCACCAGGGACCCTTTAGCTCAGAGGGGTCTGACACCAGGAATCCAGCTGGCCTCACTGAAGGCAGCGGTACTGGCTTGCTCCCACTCTGGGCCCTCCCATGTCCCCGCCTCCCACACCATGGTTTGTCTCTGGCCCCAGGAGCCCTCATTGTAGGCGCACTGGCTGAGGCTCTGTACAGGTAGACTCAGAGGGAGGCATCCAGCCCCTGCTTGGGGGCCCTACAGGTGCAGCAAGGGGAGCAACACCTTCCCTACTTCCTTTCCCCCTGACACACACGCCTACAACAGCACAGCAGCCTCCGGCAGGGACCCCAGCCCTTCCCTGGTATCTGTATAAAAGTTTAGGCTGTAATGGGGAAGCCAGGATTCTGGAGCCAGCTGCTACTATAACTTTTGGGCCTCAGTTTCCTCATCTGTAAAGTGGGGATATAGTAACTATCTATCAGTGCCCAGTGCCTGGACCAGCACCTGACTTATAAGAGCTGCACAACATAGTCACCTGCTAGGTGACCTGGAGTGACTATAGGCTTGGGCCAAGAGTTCCTTGAAGACAAGGAATGAATTATTTCATTTTAATCTCTGAATTTCCTGTAGATCTAACACAGGACCCAGCATAATATAGATATTGAAAAGTATTTACTCGGTGAGTTGGAGGCATGCATGGATAGACAGTGAAGACTAGAGATGTTTGGCAATAATAAAATTTGGAGACAGCTTCAGGCTTCATTACTCAGGCTGGAGTGTGAGCCCCTGAGCAGAAGGGCCTTGTCTGGGGCCTCAGGCCTTAGCACAGCACCTGGCAGCCGGAGACATTCAGATGTGAGTTGGATAAATGATTCATCTGTACATTGGAATGCTGCACAGTCATTAAAAAATGGAAAGGCTCTTTATGTCTTGATGTGGAATAAACTTTGAGATATTATTAAGAGGAAAAAGCAAGGTCCAGATCGTGTGCATAGAAGGCGATCGTTTTATGTTTTTTAAAAAAGGAGTGGCAGGGCGTAGTGCATGTAGATATTGGCTTCTCCAAGATGAGACCCTTGGAACGAGACTGAGGACGCTGGTTCTCCCAGGAAGGGCTCTTGGGGGCCAGGGACAGAGCCAGCGCTTCACTGTATACCCTTGTGGACTTTCTGGTTTTTGAACCACACAAGTGAGTTGCCTTTTCAAGCACAAACAGGACAATAAGAAGTGTGGTAAAGGAGTTGTGCAGTGAAGAGCTCCTTGGAGGAGGAACAGGCTTTCTTCCCAGGCCGGGGCCAGGCTTGCTGCTGATTCCCTCACTCAGGGTGCTCGTGCTGGAGGCAGAGCCAGGACATGGAAACAGACTGGCAGACGGACACAGTCCAAGCTCCTCCTAGCCATGGGGACGTGGCAGATCTCGGGACCTTAGCTTCCTCATCTGTACAATGAAGATAATTCTAGTCTTAAGGAATAGGCATGAGGATAAAGGAGAGAATGCAGAGGCTCAGCCTATGGAAAATACCCCGTATGTGGGGCCTTGAGAGACGTGGCTGGAGATGAGGGACCTTTGGGGCACAGTGTCTCAGGATAGCAGAGAAGGGCAGGGGCCATAGGCCTCTGTTCCGCACCCTGTGTCTGACCCATGTGTCTGCAGCCTGTGATGACACTTGGGCTGTGGGAGGGCAAACCCAGCCAGCATGGGGTGGACTTCTGCTTTGGCCCAAGGACCTGGACCCCTGAGCAGTGGGTGGACTGGAGCTGAACACTCTCTCCTCTTTCCATCTCTCTGCCCCTGTGACTATCTGCATCTCTGCCTTTGCCATCATTGCCTCCCTGGAGGGGCCTGGGGTCTCCAGGGGCTTTCTGGAGCTAAAGGAGCCTCCTCTACTTAGCATCACCACCCGAGAGACACTTGCACTGATGTGAATGTTCGTGAGGCCCACTGCCATTCAGGAGGGGTGAGCTGGTGACCAGGACACCCATGCACCCCAACCATGTGGAGCAGTTAGGGCCCTGGCTCCTGGTTGGGCTCTGACACTGGCTCACTGTGCCACCCTGGATAACTGGCTTCCTCTCTCTGAGCCTCAGTTTCCTTATCTGACAAAGAGAGATGATGCTAATCCCTGCCCTCTTCTTTCCAGGAGGGCCAAGGGAAACAGTGGAATTGTGAGTGGGCTGTAAAGCGTAAAGAACTCTTAAAGCCTGGGGGACTGAGGAGAGCACATAGCACCCAAAACAGGGTTGCTGCATCTAACCACACGTGCAGTGAAGGTCATCACGTTGGAAGATCCACACAAACACGCATGACATGCACACACGCAGCCACATCGAGGGGGCTAAGCCCTGAGCCAGGAATCTGAAGATAGGGTTGCTGTCCCCACCACCACCAACTAACACACACACGTGTGTAGAAATGCGTGCACCTGAGTGTGCAGTTCCACATCCCATGGTGGACATGTCTGCCTAGTGCTCACATGAGCCACCCACGGAGAACACCCAGGACAACATCCTGCCCTCAGCCCAGATGGGGCTCCCCCAGGGCTAAGAGTGGGGAAGGGCTACCTGGGCAGCTGGGGCTGTGGTCCCTCTCTCAGCTTCAGAGCTGCCTGGGGCAGAGGGCTCCATGTTGCAAAAAGGGTCCTGGAACCTTCCTGGAGCCAGTGGGGCCAGCATGTCAGTGTTGGGGCCAGAGGGTAATTGTGAGGCTGGCAGGCCTGGCGAGACCCCAGTGACACCCTCTTTCCTCTGTCTTCACAGGCTGGACAACATTCATGGCTCTCGGGTAGAAAGCAGTGAAACAGCCAGAATGAATTCTATGGACAGGCACATCCAGCAGACCAATGACCGACTGCAGTGCATCAAGCAGGTGGGTGTGTAGCATGGGCTCCGCTGCCTGGCAGCTGGGGAGGGCAGAGCAGGCAAGGTGGGCAGAGCAGCAGAGGTGCCAGCCTACACTGTAGCTGGGCATCCAGGGCATGGTGTGGACGTGATGCTAGGTGAGGAGCAACTGCCTGGGGCTCCCTGACCACTCAGCTTGTGAGAGCGTTGCTGGTATGGACCAACCTAACTCTGGAATCACACGCATCTGGGTTCAAATACTGGCTCTGCCCTGTCCATCCCCTCCCTTCCCAGCTGTGTGACTCTCTGGGCTCTGCTGTGTGCTCTGGGCTGTTGTGAGGATGCAGTGAAGTGCCTAACCTCCATCCCAGACCTACGCTCCCTGCCCCTCTGTGCCAGTGGTTCTCTATAAAGAGAGAGAACAGGAAAGGTCGTCGGGAATTAGATTGTCTTACAGAAAAGGAATCTGAGGAGCAAAGAGGGGAAGGGAGTCACCTGAGGTTATACAGCCCAGCCCCACTTGTGCTGGGCGGGCCTCGTCCCTGAGGGTGACGGTGTCCCCCTCCTGCCGATGCTCACACCAGGCTCAAGAGGCGATTTGACCATCAGTACCCTGGATTCTTGGGAGGTGGGGAACCCTTCACAATGGGCTCAGCAGCCCCCACATTAACAAGACAGTTTGAGGCCTGGTGGGCAGGCGGGCACCCCTTAGTGGTGGTCAGCAGTGATGCGCCTGTCCTCTAGGCTCAGCCTCCCTGGAGCCCAGCATGGCACGATCTGTGCAGACTCCAGAGTGTTATTGTACTCCAGGAAGGGGCAGATATGGTGGAGGGGGCTTGGGCTTTGGCACCAGGGAGACCTGAACCCGAATACTCACTCCTCCATGTACCCGCAGAGCAATCTCGGGCCTGTCATTTCATTTCTCTGAGCCTCAGTTTTCCCCTCTGTCAAATGGGGCCAATAAGACTGACCTCGTAGGATGATGTGAGGATATTTGGGTGAAGCACATAGCCCAGCCCTGGCACACGGCAGGTGATCAGCTAGTAGCATTTGGGGCTGTTGTCCTCAGTGTCTCAGCAACAGGGAGGGGAGTGCTGGGGTAAGGCCCCTGGCTTAGGTGGGTTCAGCAAGAAGCTCAGGTAACCTGCATAGACTGCCAGCCTCAGGACCCCGCAGTGCAGAGCTCACAGCCTCAGCTCCACCCAGCCTGCTCTCCCTGAGCGCCTGGGCCCAGTGGAGCTGTGGCTAGTCTGTGGGACTAAGGGATGTGTGTCTTCTCATTGGCATCAAGCAGAGCACTCTCAGAAGCCACGCAAGGTCTGAGGAGAGGAAATTGAAGAAGACTTGTTACAGATTGAACTCAGCCTGAACAGCTCTCCTGAACACCAATTACACTTCTGCTCACCGTCATAGAATAGAAACTAGGCAATGCACCCCCTCCTCCCTCTGCCCTTTCCTCCTCCTCCTCGGGGCTCTGCAGGGCTCTCTCCCAGGTCTGCCTTTGACCCAGTTTCTCCTGCCCATAAGGGATCAGCTGTGAATGGCCTTCGCCTCCCAACAATAGTCATGTCCCCCCATGCATGAGCCCCTCTATGTGCCAGGCACGCTGCTCTTCTTGAGACCTGCTCACAGCTTGTTTTTCTCCCCACCCTGTTCTGCATCACCAGAAATCAGGGTCCCCTTTACTCCCTTGGGCCTCCCAGGGGTCCACTGTGGACAGGCGCCCACCCAGGAGCAGCCCTCTCGAATCCTGGCACATGGGCCTCAGATTTACCGGTCCTCGAACCTGAGTCTCCAGTCCACCATTTACTAGCTCCCTGGCCTTGATTAAGTTGCCACTTCACCTGACTTTGTCTGTACAATGGGCATCATAATGGACACCCAGCCAGTGAGTGCTGGAGTAGCTGAAGGCCAGGGATTGCCTCACTGCCCAGCCCCAGCCTGTCCCACATGTGTGCGCCTGCGGACACACACACACACACGCACACACACACACACACAGAGCTCTGCATTTGGGCCAGACAGTGGCGCATCTGTGAGGGTAAACAGGCTGTCCAGATGCTTCTGGGTCTTCCATAGCTCCCTGTGTCCTCCACGTCCCTCTTCCCACACCTCTGGTCAGACATAGCTCCTCACTGATGTCTGTCTGCTCCACAGCTGCCACAGAGGGCAGCCATGGCTGGCTGGAGACTTTTGATTCTCAGACATCCTGTATCCTAATCAGAAGAGAAAGACAAGCAGGTCCACATGCTCTGAGGGTGACTGATGTGCTGGCTGTGCCTGCCTCTGGCTGGTGGGGCCGTGGCTTCCATCAGGGGCCTCCTAGCCTTGGACTCTCGGCCTTGCCTCACCTCTATGGCACAGCCTTCCCTCCCCAGCCCACTCTGGCTCTAGCCATTGCTGGCGTTTGCTCTCCCCCAAACGCCTTGTTACCCATCTTCCCTCTGGGCTCTGGCTCTGCTGCCTTCCCCTTTCTCAGGAGAACCAGTGCCCTCTCTACAACATGCCCCACTCAGAGGTCACAGGCACATCTGGGCTCATGTGCAAAGTTGTGCAAATCAGCTAATTCCTGCCCAGAAGCCTCCCTAAGCCCCAGATGCCCTTCTGACCATCTGCACCCCATCATCTCTGAGCCCCAGTGCCTCCTGGGCACCCAGCTACCTCACCCATCCTGCTCTTTTTCTCTTGAGCTATAGGCCCTGGGGGGCATATGTCAGGTCTCCCACTAGGTTAAGTTCCTTGGTGACAGAGGGTGTGCCATATTCATCTTCAACTCAACAGAGTCTAGCGTAGTGCCCAGCCCAGGGTGGGCCCCAAGTATGTTGGGGGGGAGCAGAGGAGGGGTGGACTCATAAGTGGATAGCTGAGAATGAATGGGTGGGTGGATAGATGGACATATAGATGGGTAGATAGGTGGGTGGATGGATGAGTGGCTATAAATGATGTATAGGTAAATGGGTGAATGAATGGATGAGTGGGTGGCTAGATAAATTCTGGATGGATAGGTAGGTAGATGAATGGATGGATGATTGATGGATAAAGTAATGAATTGATGAATGGGTGGATTGGCAAATGGATGGATGGATGGATAAACTGATTCATTTGTGGGTGAATGGACGGACGGATGGGTGGATGGATAGATAGATCATTTGATTCACAAATGGATTGATAAGAAGATGCATTCATCACTTGCTCTAGGTAACCAGTCCCTAGTCTGGACACTGGTATTCCCTACTCTTGCCCCAATAGACTCAGTGGCCAGTGGATATAGCTCAGATCTTCTGAGGAATTGTGGAGCCAGGCTTTCTGGTGGGGGACAGGGTATTAGTGTCCAATAACAACCACAGCCAAAGGAGCCTCTGCCTATGATTAAAATCTGTGCTCCCATCCCCAGACCATCAAAGGCTGGCCAAGCTCGCCCCACTCAACCCTGCCCCTCTACATGCTGCTGGGGACCTGTTCTGAAGGGGTCAGGTTGCCGGCCTGCACAGCAGATAGACCAGTTTGGACAGTTAACTGCTCCCCACCCATTACTGCATGGGCCTGGCCTTGTGACTATCTTTAAGGTTCCAGAGGTGGACAGGGAGCTGTTTCTGCCCTCAAGCAGCTCGTCAGAGAAAGAAGAAAGCGTAGAGAGGTCCTGGCATGCAGAGCAATAGCAGTCTCTATCTGGCACCTGCTTTGTCATGAGGATGGTGTTACATATATTGTTTCTACACTTTGCAGCAGCCCTGCAAGCTGTCATCGCCCCGTTTTACAAACAAAGGACCTGAAGCCTAGGAATGTCCCCGGGGCTCTGGGGATCAGTGGTTGAGATGGGGTTTGTCCAGGTCTGTCCTGCCCATTTCACTGCATCGCTCAGTCTCTCTGTACAGTCCAGCCACCTCATAGTCCACATGGGTGACAAAAGCATAGAGAGGAGGGGGCTTTGCCAAGGCCACAGAGCCACTGAGCAATAACCACTGGATGGGATGCCTGATATTCTTTCTCCTAATGAGTTGCACCCACAAGTGATCACCAGAGCCCAAGCTGAAGGCCAGGTGAACTGGTGGGGGTGCGAGTGGAGAAGGCCAGAGGTGGGCTGACAAGATAGGAAAGGCTGGGTGCTTGGGAGCCAGAATAAAACTGGCCCCTGGGACTGGCCTTGGAGGCCACTTGGGAGCTCAGAGGCCCAAGGGTGGAGGTGCCAAGGGTTGCGGTGCTGTGGGTGGGTAGCTCTGAGAACAGCGTGCACAGCTGCTGACCGTGCTAATTGGGTGTGACATCATGTAAATAAATGGAATAATTCGGTTAGCAGAGGGAGGCTGCTGGGCAGGGAATTTGCCGATTTGCATGGCTTTCCACATGAAGCCCGGATGCCACCCGTGGCCGTGGAGAGGGCACATCTTAGAGAGAGGGCACAGGAGGCAGAGGTAAGGACCCACTGCTGCCCTCTCAAAGGGCATGTTTCTGTAGGTGGCAGTTCCTCCTGTGTTCCGCAGATCAAGTGCAGGGAGCTCTGCCTTTGCAGGAAGAGCTCCATGTGGAGCTGGGCCAAGCGCTGCCGAGGGCAGCTGAGTTTCCAGGGTCGCCTTTGGCAGACAGCGTCAGAGCCAAGGGCTGCCCCATGGGGGAGCACCCCATGCACCAGGCGCGTTGCCAGGGACCGGAGAAGCCTCCTCTTGCTGAATCCTCACCACAGCCCCGTGGCAGAGGGCTGTGCGGCTGTGTGCTTGCCCTCTTTCTTTCCTTCATCTCTCCCTCTCCCCATCTCCTACCGAGGGAGGATGTTCTAATTCGTTTCACTTTCTTCCATCCATTTTTATATCTTGCCTTGCATGAGCCACCTTGTAATAATAGTCAGGAAACCCTAAGTGAAAGAAGCAAAAATGTCCATCCCCAAGCCATGGTCTGCCATCCCCATTTTACAGATAGGGCGAGTGAAGCTGGGAGAGGTGAGGGACCACTCCAGGCAGCTAGTAGGAGGTGAAGGCAGTATGACCCCAGGACCCCTGCCCTACAGGGGCTGACACAGCACGTTCTGTGTCCCTCCCAGTTCTGGGGGCTGGCAGCTCCTGACACCCCTCCCTGCCTTGGCTCCAAGGCTGACTCATGCTGCAAGTTGGGATAGAGCGACTGCCCTGGAGGCAGCTCCTGTTCCCTGTCTCTCCCAGCACCAAGGCCACAGGGACCTCAGAAGGTGCCACCATCTCCTTTGCTCCTGGCTTACACTCTGACCTTTGGGGACATCCTTTAGGTGTCCCGCTAGAGGACCCACAGGCACTCATACCTAGTGCTGGAATCCCAGCTCCGCCCCAACCTGCTCTGTGACCCTGGGCTCAGTGCCTAACTAGCGTGGCCTGAAAAAACATTGATACGTGTTAAAGGAGGAGTGGCCGTGGAAGCCACCCTTCCAACCCATCAGCCCCATGGCCTAGGTGTGAAGCAAGATCTAGAGGCCTTGGCTCCAGAATTCAGTCTCTGTTGACTCAGACCCCTTGACTGGGAGGGGCCTGAGCTCGGGCCTGGGACTCCTCCCAACAATGCCAGCAGCCCCTGAACCAAGCCAGCCTGGACCCAAGAAATCTGTGTTTGGGAAACTGGGATCGCTAAGTCATGCACACCAGACCACGGTGTGACAGTAACCTGGGCACAGTGTGCTTTAGTCCACCTGCCCAGCTGGGTTTGGCCTGGAGGCCTCTTTCTGTCCCTCAGGCCCCCACCCTCTTTGGCTACGGCAGAGCCTTCCCTGAAGCCAGAGCTGGTGGGCATCTAAACCTGGGCTGTGGTGGTGGGATTAGCAGGGGGCCTCACCCAGAAGGAATCTCCAGGGCTAGCCTGTCCTGGCTCAGGGAGAGCCAGCCCCTAAATATGGGAGCCAGGTGCCACCTCCTGAACCCTGCAGGGTCCACCTCCCCCCACTGCCAGGGTCCAGAAAACACTAATATCTAATATCTAATATCGTTGCCCTTTTCTCGACCTTGGTTTTCCTCTCTTTGCAATTGTGCTGCTAATCCCCATCCTGCCAGGGATTGGGGGGTGGGGCATGGAGATGCAGTGGGAAGGAGATAGAGGGAGCTGGGGAAAGCTTGTTAATCCTGTCCCTTTCTGTGAGTCTCCTCCCCAGTGAGACCTGCGGTCTTGGCCACCCCAGACGCCCACTACCTCCACTAGCCTCTTTCCTGGAGCCTCATGCTGCCTCCTTTCCCTCTCCCACAGCACTTGCAGAACCCAGCCAACTTCCACAATGCTGCCACGGAGCTGCTGGACTGGTGTGGAGACCCGCGAGCCTTCCAGAGGCCCTTCGAGCAGAGCCTCATGGGCTGTTTAACGGTGAGTCTGCAGCGTCCCTGCCTGTGCTTGCGCCCAGGGAGGATGGCTGGGACCTAGCGTGCCTGTCCAGGTGTCCAAGAGGCCACAGATACATGGGGATGAGAGATAGGGCAACACCGGTGCTAGAAGGGTGTTGGCCTTCTCTGTGCACCCCTGACATGCATACGCCCTCAGGGAACATGGTCTGATGGGGAGACGTGTCCCCATGGATGATGTGGGTTCCCCACACTTGATGAGAAAGACAGGGCCTACTTTGGCGAGGTCCAAGTCTGATGGGGGTAAATGTTCCAACAAAAGCAAAGCAGAGAGTCTCTTGAAGGTTTTCAGCTATCTGTTTCTCCAGTCTTTCATTTGTTCACTGAGGTAAACATCTGTTGATCTCTGTTTACAGTCATGCATCCATTCATGGAAGCATTTACTGAGCTCCTATTACATCCACCCATCAATCCAAATACACACTGATTGATCCCTCATTTACCATGTACAATCCCCTCTGTCAGTCCTGAGAAAGCAAGGATGAGGAAGACTTTGCCAAGCCTGATTCCCTCTTTAGTCAGGGAGACAGATGTGGAAGGAGATGGCTGAGAGAATCGTGTCCAAGGTGAAGCAGCACAGAGAATAGAAACATCAGCCGTGTGTGAGGTGGGGTGGCTTGTGGAAAACTGAGAAAAGAAGCCACTTCTATATCTGTAGAAGTTACCAAGCAGCTGAGGAGAGCAAGCGCGTTCTAGGCACATGGAACAGCACACGCAAAGACCCAGAGGTACCACAGAACCCAGAGAGCTGAAATTTGCTCAGCACTGTCAGGGTCTAGGGTACAGGCTGGGCACAGGCCAGGCCCAGAGCTTGCAGCACGATTTGCCAAGCTCAGGAGCTTGCAGTCTGACGGCCAAATGGAAGGAGCTCACAGGCTGTGAATGTCCCCAGCCACACAACCTGCATCCATAAGTGTGAGGGAGCCTTGGCGGCCAGTGAGGGCAGCTGCTCACCGGCCCCTGAGTCAGCTTTGAAGAGAATGTGAGTAAACAGATTGCTGGGGAGTCCGGCTACCCCAAGGCTTGGAGAGGAGGGGCCAAGATGGATGCTTGGCCAGGCAGAAACAGTAGGTGAAGTACAGGGGCACCGAGTTTCCCAAAAAGCCCCAGACAGGAGGGAGGTGAGAGGTCCCACACGGCCCTGGCCTGGAGCAAAAGGAATAGTGACATTACCATGGGCCATCACTACAAAGCACCCCTTCTGTGCAGGACACTGAGCTTGGCCTGCTGTGTGTGCCTTCTCCCTGACTCCTCATACCCGCTCACAGAGGCTGGTCCTCCTAGCTTCCCCATGGTATAGAGAAGGACATTGAGACTAGTTGTGATGGACTGCCCAAGGGCACACAGCCAGTTAGAAGCAGACCTGGGATTCAAGCCCGGAACCATCTGCCTCGAGAGAGGATGCTCCTGGTCATTAAGGATGCCAGGCAGGGGTGCAGCCAGGAC
Organism: Equus przewalskii; assembly: GCF_037783145.1. Classification (NCBI taxonomy): domain Eukaryota; kingdom Metazoa; phylum Chordata; class Mammalia; order Perissodactyla; family Equidae; genus Equus; species Equus przewalskii. Next base: position 66,408,175 of record NC_091831.1, read on the forward strand.
CCTCCCAGGGCTCCTCCATTTGTCCAAAGCCAACACCATCTGGCTCCCTCAGGGCCACCAGGCCAAATCAGGCAGCCGCCTGCACTGCCCAGTCCTCCTCATCCTCCAGCTCACTGCTCTCCTCCCCCTCCCCGGCTCCCTTAATCCTCTTTGTGGGAACCCTGGTTCAGGCTAAGCCCTGCAGGCAGGGACAGATGTTACTAGAGACCCCAAACTCCCATTCCAGCTGCTGGCAGCCATAAGTGAAGAAAGAGGTGGCGACCATGCACAACGTGTGGCCAGACTGGCTGCCATGATCCCCCAGCACCCTGCCCCGAGCCTGGCCCTGCCTGGGACGTGGGGACTTGAGGCTGACTCAGACAATGGCCCTGGCCAGGCTGGATGGGCCAGTGGGCATGAGATGACCAGTAACTGGCCCTGCCCTGGTCCTGTTATTCATCTGTTTCTTCAACAAGCATTCATTGAGTCTCCACTGTGGGCCAGGAAGAAGTACAGTGCACCCGATGGACCTCTTTCTCCAGCAGCTTACCTCCCGGTGGGGGAAGCTGACACCAAACACTGAAGGAGGAAATAAGGACCTAGATCAGTGCCCTGAGGGAGGGGGCCAGGCGGTGGTCAGAAAAAGTCTCCTGAGGAGGTGCTCTCCAGCTGAGACCTGAATGGCAAGAAGGAGTCAGCCAGAGAAGATGAGAGGGAAGGGTGCTCTAGGCAGAGGGAACTGCTAATGCAAAGGCCCCGAGGCTCGATTTGTTCAAGGAACAGAAAGAAGTCTCAGCCAGAGCCCAGGAGAGGGAGAGGGATACAAGATGAGGCTGAAGAGGGAAGGAGAGACCAGCTAAGGCCTGCAGCCTAAGGGAGAACAGTTTGGATATTATTTGAAGGGCATGGGGAGCCCTTGAAGGTCTTAAGCAGGTAAGTGATGGGATATGATTTGTGTGAGGACAGGAGCTCTGAAGGAGAGCATCCATGAAGGGCAGGATGGAGGGATTACGGAGGTCTTCCTGAAGGAGGGAGCCCAGGGAGGACTTTGTAGGATCTGATGGACAGCAAGAAGTCCGTAGCTTCCCAGGCTGGGAAACTTTGTGGAAAAAGGCACAGGGCCAGCTCTCCTGGGCCTCTCCTCATAGCACCCCAGCTTCAGGCATACACTTGGTTGAATGGCTGGCTTTGAGCCCTGAGAGGGTCCTGGCATCCCTAATGACCCAGCTAGCATTGAGCTTGCTGCTAATCCAGAAAGGAGCCCTTGGCCCACTGGCCACAGGTGCAGAGACCAGTGTCTGACTGTCCCTTGGAGCTCAGTAGAACCAGCAGCAGGAGAGGATGGGGTGGAGGGTCATAGAAGCCACCTCGGTGCCCAAGACATTTTCCTGGGCATGGTCTCCTTGCATCCCTGAATGCGAGCAGGGAAGGGAGCATCATCCCTGTTTTACAAACAAAGCAACAGAGATGGGGAGCAGCTTGCTACAGTCCCAGGCTGGAACCCCTGACCCCCAAGAGGCCCAGGGCCCTGCAGCCCATCCTCCCATCCCCCTGGGCATCCTCAACCTCAGCCATGCCACATGGAGAGGGGTGGGGTGGGGGAGGTCAGAGATCCCAAGGGGCCTAGGCTAGGCAAGGCTGCCAACCCCCCTCCCCCAACATACACATTTACCCCCTGATCTGGGTGCAGCCTGAGCACTCTAGGTTACCGCGATCCCCTGGGAGGCGACCTCTGGAAACAAATTCCTCTGGATCCGGCTTACTTAGAGGATATAAATTAAAAACCACTTAGCCTCAGGCAGTGAAGGGACACATTTTTGCCATACTGGCTTCTAAGAAGCTCAGGCACAATTCTAGTGAGAGGCTGTGGCCCCGGGACCAGACCCTGGGGTAAGGAGCCCTTCAGGCCTCTGGCAGCCCCCAGGCTACCCCGCCGCCTCATGCACTCTGACCCCAGGATGCCACAGTGCAGGAGCCCCAGGGCCCCAGCCGAGCGGGCGAGAGCCCAGACACCACTTCCTTTTCAGGACCAGATTCTTCCTGACCACATGACAACTCACACCCCAGCCCCTCCCGTAGCAGCAGGGCTGAACCCCTTCTCTGAGTGTCCTCATAAAAAGCAGGCCTCTCTGGAGTCGTTCCTTCTTCCTCCCTGAGGTGGAATATCCTTGGCTCAGGCAGCTGAAGTAGAGGAGAGGGGAGGCAGGCACGGGAGGAGGTGGAGAGGGAAGCAGAAGAGCCGGCGCCTCAGCAGTGCCCTCCCATCTCCCCGGTGGGGCTCCCACACCCTCGAGGCAGGCACTGCCAAAGCCTGGGCGCACGTCCACAAGCAGCATTCGTGGAGCGGGGCCCGGTCCTGGCTGCATTCTTGCAAGGAGGGCATTTTGTACCCATTTCACAGATGAGGAAACTGAGGCCCAGAGAGGTTAAGTCACTTAGGTGAGGTAGAGCAACTAGTAAGTGGCAGAACAGGAACCCCATCTTATGCCTGACTCCAAAGCCGCTGCAGCAGTAACCACCATAAATACCTGCCCACCTCTGCATAGAAACTGTTACCAAAGTGGAAATGAGGGCTCTGCCCCAAGGGCCTTAGGCTACACTCATGAGACAGAACTGGGACACATGGAACTGTCAGAATCTATCACATAGAACCCTGGAAATGGGGGACGTCCCTGCACCTTTACTGAAGAGGAACCTGAGGCTCAGAGAGGTTAAGTAACTTGCTTTAGGTTGCACAGTATAGGATGGAACAGGATTGGAGCACAGGCCCAGCGTGCCTTCAGTTCCCTTGACTGCCTCAGAGGATATTCTCTAGTGTCTCCCAGACAACCTGTCCTGCTTCATGGCCGGGAACCTCCCGGCTTTTCAGGGCCACACACTCCCTTTATGGGACTAACGTAACTGGCCACATGACCTTGAGCATGCCCCCTCTCTCATCTCTGGGCTTCAGTTTCCCTCTCTGTGGCATAAGGGGCTGGACTTCCTGACCTGTGTGTTCCCCTGGGACCCAGGGTCTAGGTGTCAGATAGCCAGGCCCTGCAGGACAGCTTGAGCACCTTGCAGGCTAGGCCGAGCTGGCTGGGCCTGGGTAGCCAGCAGAGGACAGCAGCCCCTCTGCTTCTCACCCCAGCCTTTGTGGTGGAGGGGCCACTGAGGGCGCCATGCCCACTGGAGTGGGAGAAGCCTTCTCTGAAACACAGCAGACTGCTGGGTGAGCCCACCCTCCTCATCACCTGCCAGACCTACCTGACAGGACTTTCCTGAGGTTTCTCAGGCTGAGCCAAAGGAAGCCAGGGGGTGAATATGAGGCACCCTTGGGTCACAGGGTCTAGCTGAGTCCACTCTGCCACACCTGTGTTGTGTGACCTTCAGCAAGGCCCTGTCCTCTCTGGGCCAAGGTGAAAGGAGGCTGTTGGAGCTAGTGACCCTTCTGAATGCTAGGGCTCAGGGGACTTGGTGATAAGAGACACACCCAGGCCTGCAGAACAGACCTGGTACCTGCACCAGGCCTCTCTTTCTCATTTAGCTAGTTTTTTGTTTGTTTTTTTAAACCAGAGCAACTGAATTAGCCAGTATCGGCCAAACAGAGGGACCTTTGCCTTCCTGCCCTCAACCCAGGGCCTGAGGGTTCTCCTGCAGGTCAGGAGGGTTATGGCCTTAACCTTCTGTGGGCTGAAAAAGAAGCACTGTCATGCAAAGAGCCCAGACTTTGTAGCTTGTCACCCGGGATCGGATCGACTCCTGACTCTCTCACAGACAAGCTTTGTAACTGGGGCTGTTATTCATCCTGAGTTTCCTCATCTGTAAAACAGAGATAATAATGCTGCCTAGCTGTTGTGAGAATTTGGCACTTCACTGCTTACAAAGCCTTTACTTAGCCCTCGTACCTGGGAGCCAGCATTCTCATTACACTACTTGCCCGTGTTGAAGTTTCCTACAAACAGCAGCCTCACTGATGCACCAGTCTAAACAAACTGTGTGTGCTCACTTGCATCCACCCCAAGGCTCTGCCACCAAAGAGGGAGGGTGCCATAGTCAACATCTGAGCTGAAGTGACCCTTTTAGAATCCTTCTGCTTGCTCCAGAGAGTATCTGTCACCAGACCTGAAATATTCAACAGGCCATGAAGAATTAGGGGCCTTGGTTCTTCTGCTCAGACAGTGAGACTAACAGTGAGGATTCCCCTGTCCTGGGGTGGCCCAGAGACTCTGGAACACGGTGTGTGGTGAGGGGAGGTGCCGTGAGGACCACAGCACAGAATAGATACTGCTGGCGGGAAGGAGGAGGGGAGAGCGGAAGCCTTCTGAGTCAGGGGCCTCTGCTTGCAGAGGAGAAACTGAGCAAAGCTTCTGACCTGAGAAAGTCCTCTTCCCTTCCTGCCGAGGGGTTCCCAGGAGATAGGGCGGGGAGGCAGGGCCCGTTCCAAGGGGCTCTGGTGGTCCTGGGAGCAGGGAGTCCGCTGGCTTCTCCCTGGCTCACCATGGAACACTCTCTTTGGGCCTCAAATGTCTGTATTTTCTCAATGAGAGGGTTGGCCTTGATTAGTGATTTTCCCACTCTTTTTTAGCCCTAAAGCCCTTGTAATGAACCCCTGAAATATAAACCTATTTCAATAGCTACAGGGGCTGACCCAACCCCATGGCAGCCTGAGCGCCCTGAGCCCCCATGCGCCTCTGGAGCAGGCAGTCTCTGGACCAGACGACAGTCTTCCCTTCTCAGAAGAATGAGCCTAACGTCTGGGAGCACTCCTTTCCCAGTCAGCCTTGGCTGCCCCAGCTACTTCCTAAAGCAACTCCATTTCCAAGGCCCATCCTGCTTCTAAGGAAACCTAATTTTGCTGCTGTAAATGAGGAAGGTGGGCAGGAGGGAGCAGATCTGGCCATCATGGGACACCTGGGAACGGGCAGTGAAGGAGTGCAGCCTGATGGGCGCGAGCCTGCAGAATGATTCATGGGGCCCCAGGAGCACCCTTCCCACACTGCCCCACAGGGACTGCCAGCCCTCCCAGTCCCTCGCCTCTCCCCCTTCAGGCCTGTACTTCTGAGGTTCACAGGAGATGCGTGGGACCTCCAGCCTCAAAAATACACAGCTCTTGGCAAACTTCCACTGACGCTCCTCCGGAAGCCTCCTGGATGTCGAGCTGGTGCTTGGTGCTAGAGAAAGGCCCCAGGCCGAGCATAGGAGCCCTGCAGTTTCTGGGCTAGAGTCTGAGAGGCTGCAGGGCGCTTGGCATGGAGCTGAGTACTGGGGAGCATTAGGCGTGTCCATCTGGGGAAGCCTTAGCAGTCCAATAGGCAGCTCTGAGCCAAAGCTCTACGGGAACAGCGTGTCCTAAATCAGTGCTCTCCTTAGGTGCAGATTCTGACTCAGGAGGGGCCAATGCCGCTGGGTGGGGACTGTGCCTGGAATAGTGAGGATAGCGAGAGCCCCACCAGGGTAGCTGCAGGAGGTCAGTGGGCTTGGGAGACTTCCTGGGGTCCAGGGACTTGGAAGGGAGCTTGAAGAGCTGCCCTGGTGGAGCAGAGACCCTGGCCTGGGGCTGTCCAAAACATGGTGGTACAGCATCCCCAGCCAACTTCTAGAATGTGGCCAAATTTGAGCCCTTGAAAGCGGCAAGGCCTGGACTTGGGTCAGGCCCATCACCAGACTGGAAACCCTGAGGACAGGGGCCGGGATCCCAGGGCCCAGCACAGAGGAGGTCCTTATCAGTGTTTGCTGAGTGACTGACAAGGCACAGTGTGAGTCCAGCTCTGCCTGATCTTGGGGACCTGACTTAGCCTGCCCACCTATAAGATGGGCACATCCATCACTCTGGACTCAGAGGCCTGCTTCCGGCAGTGACTCACCCTGCGCTTCCTCCCCCTCTTGCCGGCAGGTGGTCAGTCGGGTGGCAGCGCAGCAAGGGTTCGACCTGGACCTCGGCTACAGACTGCTGGCTGTGTGTGCCGCAAACCGAGACAAGTTCACTCCAAAGTCTGCCGGTAGGTGCCCTCTGGGGGCTCACAGATGTCATAGGAGGTGAGAGGGAACCGAACTCTAACCCAGGGCTGTCCACCACCCCTGCCGGCTGGCACCTCGGTTCGTCCAGGTGTGGCAGGAGGCTCCCAGGAGCAGCAGCTCCTCCACCGGGCTCTGAAGGCCACAAGTGGGGCTTGTCCACCATTTCAGGAAGTGTTCTTACCTCAGGGCCAGAGAGGGGCCCAAGACACACCACACCCAACAACAGGCTAATGGGAGACGGGCGTCGTCTCATTTCTTCACCACAATGACCTGTTGGCATAAGCACTGTGATGTGATCATCCCCATTTTACAGACAAGGAAACAGAGGCTCAGAGAAGTTGAAGAGATTTCCCCAAGTCACACAGCTGCAAAGTGGCAGAGCTGGGATTTAAGCCCAGGCCTGTACTCCAGAGTTGGCATCCTTAACCCTGACACTCCACTGTTTTCATTCAAAAAAATTTTATTTAAAATAAAACACAAATTAAAATAAAAATGAATCAGTACATTCAGAGTTCTAAAAGCCTGCTCTGTGTAGTATTCTCCATGGCAACTTTGTCACTACAGGGGACCTCCTGACCCCATATTAAACAGAGGCCATGGAGGGTACCAGGCGGCTTTCTGTCGGTGAGGGCTGTGAGCACACTCAAGATACAGCTGTACATTTCCCACCATCCTCATGACCTTGCTTAAAAGCAGGGGGTGCCGGGTAAGTTTGAACTCTCATAGCCCTGTGACAGTTTAGCCCTGCCACTTGCTGAGCGTGGTCTCTGAGCCTCAGTTTGTCTCCCTGGGAAGGTAGGAATGACAATGAGACCTACCTTGCCGGGGTCGTTAAGTTCTAGGATACAGTGCCAAGCACAGTGTCTAGATGTTGTTAGCATTTTTTATCAAGTCAGAACAATTCATTGAAAAAGAAAAAATCAATTTCCTCTGTATAACAATAAAATGGACGTTTTCTCTGAATTCATCTATCAGTTCTTTGGAGTATATATAGAAACAGCCTTAATGAAATTGTCTAAAGGATGATGTGTTTTCCTAAATCTGCTCAGCCCATAATCTCTTGAATGTGGGTTTGCGCTCCCTTCCACGTATGTTCACAGTCTGTGTGTACTGACTGCGGGTGGCTCATAAAAGGTGTGTGAAGGTCTTGTTAGCCAATAGCTCCTCTGAGATCCTTGACGTGCCAGCCTCTGTTGGGATTTCACTGTTGCATTGAAATGTTTGCCAGAAAATGGTCTTGGAATCTCCTAAGTGACATCTATTCCTGATGGAATCTGCAGTTTTAATAATAACTTACGTCAATACAATTTTGACAAGGTAAAAATGGCTACTTATCCAGGAAACGTATCCATCAACGTCTCTGCAAGCGCCCGCCCTGTGCAGGCACCCTGCCAGGGCTGGGTTATGATAAGGAGTAAAACAGACATGGCCCCGCCTCGGGAAAATTACAGCCTAGAGCAGGGTCGGCAACATCTTTCTGTAAAGGGCCAGATAGTAAATAGTTTCAGCCTTGCAGGCCATGCGAAAGCAAACGTAGGCAGTACGTAAACAAATGAGGGGGCTTGCTCCAACAAAACCTCTTTATGAAAGCGGGTGATAGGCAATAGTTTCCTGACCTCTGGTCTAGAGGGAGAGGAAAACGGTGATCAAATAACCACAAGTGTATGTGTGTGCGTGTGCATGTGTGTAAATTTGAGCTGTGATAAGTGCAGTGAAGGAAAAGTCAGGGATGCCATAAGACCACTTGGGGGTAGGAGAAGGCTTCCCCAAGACCCAAAAGTTGAGTAAGAGTTGAATAGGTGAAGAAAAGGAGGAAGAGCTCCTTCCCAGGTAGAGGAAACAGCCTGTGCAAAGGCCTTGAGGTAGAAAGGAGCACAGCTTTTTAGCAGAACTAAAAGAAAGGCAGTGGTCCCAGGACGAGCCCAGAGGCAGAAGTCAGCAGCGGTTAGACACACAGCACCTGTCTTGAGAAATGTGGTCTTTGTCCTAAGAGTAACCAGAACATGGCCAAATTCTCATTTTGCAAAGATCGCTCCAGCCACAAAAGAAGAACAGATTGCGGGGGCATTGGGGGGAGGATGCAGAGAGTCGGTTGGCAGATTGCTGGGGACATCAGGATGGCTGCTGGACCAGGAAGGTTCTGCTTCATCTGGAGTGGAGAGAAAGGGATGAATCCAGGGCATGTGTCAGAAGCAAAGCCAGGACAGGGGAAGCGTGGCCAGAGTGACAGGAGAGGAACAGAAGGATACATTGTCTCAGAAGCCCCAGCTACTCCCCAGCGGGGAGGAGAGGGTCAAGTCCCTATGCAGCCCTCCCTTGGGGGGTCTCATGCTCCTGCTGGCGTGTGCTGGGTGCCTTCTCATATTTGCTGCAATGCCCAGCTTTGTGAGACACAGGGTATTATCTACATTTATGGGTGAGGAAATTGAAGCTCAGAGAGGTCTTGTGACTTACCTGTTATCACACAGCTCATAAATGATAGAGCTGGGACTTGAACTCATGGCCTCCTGACTCCAGGCCTAAGGCTCTGTCCATTCCGTCACAGCTGACTCTGAGGCTGGTTGGGGACCTAGACTTAGGAGGCCCCTGTTCTGGAGCGGGAGCTGGGCAGCCACTCCATTCCAGAGCGCCCTTCACCTCACTCAAGTCTCTCCAGCACAGCCTACTCTCCTCTAAGTGGTATTTCCAGCATCACTTCTCCTGAAACAAAGGATTTGTTCTTTCTTCCATCTGAACCCACAGCTCTTTACAGTTTATAGAGCTCTTTCTCATGTATTGTGTCTATTAAGTCATGTGATATGCCCTAGGCCCTGAGGTGAGTTCTCAGTACCCATTCTGCAGCTGAGAACACTGAGGCCCAGCAATGCCTGTGGCTTAGCTATCACTTGAATTCCCTTATCGGTGGTCAAACCCTCATCAGCACCAATAGCCGTGACTAACCACCTCTCACAGGCCACCCCCACCCTCTTGAGAAGTATGGGCCTCACGGCTCTCAGGATCCCAGCTATCCCCCTGCTTGGCCCATCTCCTGGGAAGGCAGGGCGCCGGTCTGAAGGGGAAGACTTCAACTGCTGGTTTCATTGGTGAGATAAAGTGCCTGCCGGGAGCAGGCTGGACCAGGAGAGGGGTGGAGGCCACGGGAGCAGAGCAATGACCCAAGTTCCAGAGGCAGCTCCAGCACTGGCCCCTATTTCGCCAGTTTGCCCACCTCCCAGAGCTGTGGCCTGAGCTGTAAAGAAGGATTATGTGCCCGTCTCACAGGCTGCCTGTGCAGATTAAATGAGTCCCTAATCGTGGAAGTGAGGGCCTGGCCAACACCTGACAGCAGTGGATGCCGCGTACATGCTGCTGCCCAGCCTGCCTCCTCGGCTCTGTCTGTCTTTTCCCAGCGTGATTCCCAACCTCTCTAAGGCCCTTTCTGCCCCACCACAGCTGTTTCCCACTGCTATCTCTCCCTGAGGTCTGTGGATGGTTGTATGCACCTTCCATAGCCCCACCTCTGGGTGCAACTGTGATGGTCCCTGTGGCCTCAGATGTGTGTGTGTAGTGGCCACACTGGCCACAGTTAGGTCCAGCCCGGCCTCTGCAGTTCTAGAACATGGGCTGTCCTCAGAGCTCCTGCAGCAGGCCTGTGTTGCCTCTTCACCCTCCTGTCTTTCCGTCTCGGTCTGGGCTCCCACTCTGTCTGACTGGCTTGTGATTACCTTCCCAGTCTCACCCTCTCCTATCTCTCTGAGGGCCTTTGAGGTTGTGTGTCTGTCTCAGTCTGTCTTTCCCTTCCCTGCTGCCTCTCAGACTTTCGCCCTGTGTGGTGTGTGTGCATGTGTCTGTGTCTGTGGGGGGAACGTGTGTGTGTGTCAAGGAGCTGTGTGCGTGTATGTGTGTGTATGTGGTGGTGACCATGTCTGTGTGTGTGTGCCTGTGGGTGTTTCTCCCCTTCTCCCCCTCAGTCTCCCCACCCCTTCTCCCGCTCCATCCCCCTGTCTGTCTCTTGTCAGGAGGCCAAGCTGGGGCCAGACATGGGATGAGATCACCAGGCTCGGTGCTTTGTCAGGAGAGATGGCAGGGAGCTGGGCTGGGCTGTGTGCACCCGCACTAGCGGGCTCTGGAACAGGAGCTCAGGCCTGGGGGCAGTGCTGTGGAGCGCGCGCACGCATGTGCGCGCGCGTGCTTGTGTGTGTGTGTGTGCGTGTGTGTGTGTGTATCTGTAAGAGAGACAGAGACAGAGCATGAGCGCAGAGCAGACACTGCAGCAAACCACCCAGCCAGGCGTCTCCACGTGGGCCCCTCAGATACCCAGCCCCCAGCTCTTTGTTCTGGTGCAGCCTGTAGCCTGCATGCTCGCACGCGCACAAGCGCATACCCCATCAGGATCCTCCTCATCGGGAAGGTCCTTGGGGGCCAGCTCTCCCTCCCCTGCCTCCGCACAGAAGGTCACCTGCCTCGTGCCTCCCCTCATCCCCCGAGCTGCAGCACGCCCACCCCACCCCCACCTGCCACTGCGTGCCAGCCCTCAGCAACTTGGCAGCCAGCGCTGAAATGTCAGCCTCCTCGGCACCAAGCAGGCCCATGCCTGCTGGCTGTGTGGGTGCCAAGCACCAGGCAGTCGCCATGTCCAAGGTCCCCAAGAGTCCTCTACGTGCCTCAGCTACTATCCACACTTGGATGATTCTGTGTTCCCGCAGCTGACCCCTGTGAGCAGCCCAGTGGCATGTTAAAACAACAGAATAGGGAATGCCAGAATCCAGGGGGTGGGGGGCCCAGGGCCCAGAGAAGGGGAGCCCTGCCTCAGGCCACAGCAAGGCAGGGCAGAGCCCCGCAGAGAGCCCCTCCTGTCTCCCTTGAGGTGGGTCAGTGATGGCTCTGGGCTCTCATCTGGGAGAGGAGAGGCACAGTGCTGTTGGCAGAGTGGAACATGTGGAGAGAGCAACAGGTATGGGAGGTGCCAGGGCATCCCAGGGGAATCCTGGGAGAAGCGACCAGCAGGCATTTGCAGAAGGGACCAGAGAACTCAGAAGAGAGGTCAGGGCTGGAAGAGGCAGCCCCTGAGACCTCCGAGGAGGGGAGGCCAGCCTTCCTTAGGGATGAGCAGTGGAGAGTGGATGTCAGTCACCCACATGTGGGCTGGATGTGGCCCACGGATATCTGAGGTCTGACTGTTCAGTGGTTTTTAAAAATGTACATTAGGTGCCAACATTTGCTCTTTGGGAAGTTGCACTGTCAAGTCAAGTGCCTGGCTTCCATTGAATGGGAACCTTGGACCCACACCCATGACTGACTGGGTGGTGGCTGACCCCTCAGACGAATGCTGTGCTACCCCCATTGTCTGACACTTCAAGTGTTTTCCGCATTTGGAAACCCGCTGGGCCCTGTGGACATGTGTGTTTCTGTTCTCTGTTCTAAGCACACCCTCATATCACAATCCAGCAGCATGAGCCGTGAGACCAGGAGTGAAAACCCAAGCAGAGTGGATCACTTGCTGTGTGTCGACAAACACCTGCTTGGTCTGGTTTCTCTGATGTGCTGACAGCCCCCAGAGGAGCTGACAGCTGACCATGGAAAGGGAACTGAGACGTGCCCTGGGCCGCCGGCCAGGCTGGAAAGTGATGAATCAGAAAGGTCATGGGGCCCCTGCCTTGCCCCTCTTGGTCTGTGGCCTGTGGTCCACACAGGAGGGGCTCGGGAGGGGCTCGGGAGGGGCTGGGTCCCTCTTTGGAGCCTTCAATCCCAGGGAGCCTCTGCAGCAACTTGTGCAGCAATCCCAGGGCTCAGAAACAGACCCCAAACCTGGGGAGCCCTGTGCTGAGTGTCCCACCGTGTCAGAGGGTTGGAATGGGACACACTTCTACTCAGGACCCCTTAAGCAGGAGAAGGCAAGTCATTAACCATTTTGCTCTGTCTTTGGAAACAATCCTTCTTGCTCCCACCTTGTGGAATGGGGGGCTCTCAGACCTCCACGGTGGTGGGGACATTCCTAGCTTCTCTTGGAGGCCTGGCTCTTACTTCCACTTTCATGCACCCCTCCCCCCAGCCTCTCTCTACCCCAGAGTACACAGCCGCCTTCCCGTCATCGTCACCATCACTGGGGAGGACAAATGGCCTCATTCAGGGACACCCTGCCAGATCTGTCTCTCTAAGACAAAGCTGTGTGCAGTTCTGTGTGAAAAACGGCTCGAGGCTGTCCAGCGAGCAGCAGGGTGGGTGCAAATGCAGGGGATTTGTTAACGTTTGCTGGCTCCCCCAGAGAGAGCAGGCAGGCGGGCCCTCATGCTTGAAATGCCAGGCCATCCAGCTGGGTGCCTTGTCAAGGCCCAGGACAGACTTCCTCCTGGAGCCAACCCCCACGCCCACATCTAAGCTCAGCAGAGCTGGGATGGGGTTGGGATTTGGCTTCCTCCTGCTCGCCGCCTCTGGGCTCCAGGTCAGCTCCTACTCAGAAAAGGGCCCTGGATTTCATCATCAGGCCCCTGGGAACCGACTTGCGGTCAGCTCTGTTTAAAGGACGAAACCCGTTCACGCGCTCACCTCCCGCTGATTCATTGCTGTGGAAGAGCCCACTGGAACCCTTACCCACACACCCATTTTATAGAGGAGGAAACTGAGGCTCCAACAGGGAAGAGATAGACCCAGGTTACATGGCTTCTGGTGCTAGAAGTAGGACTTGGACCTCCAGACAGTCAGATCCGAAGAACAGGGAGCCATCCCCCTTCTGCATGACCTTGAGTGAGCAGGTGGGGTAGCTTGTCCTGCACTGTGGCTCCTGGCTCCCCTCTCCTCCCCCAGCTCCTTGAGGGTTGAGGTCTGGGATCCAATGGCCTCACTCTGCTCTTGGAGAGAAAGAACAGTAGGGAGGAGCCCACGTGACAGAAGGTTTGTGGACACAACATTCCCAGGCTAAGGAATTGGGAGGGGTGCTGCAACGACCCCTGGGTGTCCGGAGTAAACAGTGAGGGGGCAGGTTTGGAAACAGCTTCAAGGTCCTAGAAAAGGGAGCTGAGTATTTCAACGGCCACTCTGCAGCCGTTAAAAACAAGTTCTCCCAAGAATTATTACTATGTGGAAATGCTTATGACATAATGGTAATTTTCTTAGAAGAGTAACAAAATGGTATGTTCGGTATGACTTCAACCAGTTGCAAAAACAAACCGTACATTTTTTTAGGCACAGGAGACAGAAAACAGGAGGAGATATACCAAAATGTCAATTTACAGATAATGGGCCTATCTAGCTGGGGGATGAGCCTGTCTTTATTTCCTGCCTTTTCTACAGGGAGCACAGACTCTGTTTTTAAGCGGAAGCAGTGATGGTCTTTGTGGGTTCCTTTGGAGTTGGGCTGGAGCTGGGAGGGGTAGGTGAGACAGGAGCACGGTTGCCCAGGCTGGCTCCGCCGCTTCCCCAGCCTGCCTCTCTGGGTCTCCAAGGGCTCTGTGGGAGCCTCCTCTTCTGCCTGTGCTCTTCTGTGGGACCAGCTCGTCACTGCCTCCCCAACAGAGCCGGGCTGTGCAAGGATACGGCTGCCTGAGGCCCAGCTGGTGGGTATCTGCTTTCCAGGCCTGTCCAAATGAGAGCAGGTGGGAGGATGAGGGCATCAGCCCATGGCAGGGGGCTCAGAGGGTGAGACCCTGACGGGCAATGCAGAGCCCTCTCGAGATGGGGCTGCTTCTCTTAGCTGGACCCTCACAACCCTAGGCTGGAGCCCCATGGTTAACTCTGTGTGGCTGAGACAGTGGTCTGCAAGGGAGGGGAGCGATTAATGAGGCTCCTGGTGGGAAAGGCGAGGCTGCAGGAGGTGCCTCCATCAAATGATGTGGGTCTGAATTTGGGTCCCCCAGGTGCAGACCCTGCAACAGAGATTCCAGGGCAAGTGATTTATTTAGGAGGATCCCTGAAAACATGAGTAGAGCAGTGGGGAAGTGAGACAGGAGGGGCAGGAGGTCGATGAAAAGCATGTTGTTCAGCAAGATAGCTGCTGCGGGGACCTGCCGGGGAGCCCTGGGAGACTGGTGAACGCGCCCTCCATCAGCCTGAGAGTCAGGGACGAGGAGGTATTTACTGAGCATCTGGCACCAATGAGGGGTTGAGGGCGGCTGAGGGTCGGGGCGTGGGTGCTCGGCAAGGACGCCAGGCAGAGATGTGGTGCAGGCAGTAAGCAGAGGGAGTGATAAGGCAATAAGGCACTTTCCCAATTTCTGTCATTTGCATCCCGTCCTCATCATCCCTGCCATATTCCAGTCCCATTCATATTAGGATTATATTCTTCATATTGTTCCTCACTTATTTTGACTTCAAGATGGGAATTTTAAAAGGAAACTTTATGTCTTATATTGCTGCTATAACTGGCAGACCAGTCTCCCTTGTCACATTTAGAAACTAACTGTCAAAATAAAGACCAAGGCCTTTGTCTGGGTTTAGCTTCAGGTGCCTTCTCATAGCTAGAGCCCGGGCCAGCTCTCTGCCAGTGAGAAGGGGAGATGGGGATCTAGGGAGCTGAGACTGTCTTCCTTGAAATAGCAATGTCTCGAACGTGGGAAGAGAGCTGACATGGCAGTGGTTTTGTCACTGGGTCTGTGACCACCTACGCCGTCTTGGGGCCACACCCCTAGCCCACACTTGAGGGTACCTCAGTCAAAGAGTGCAGCCTTGAGGAGGCCACAGGGGCCTGGGTGCTGCTCTCTACCTCCGTCTCCCCTGGGCAGGCTGGGCCCTACCCAGCATCAATTTCCTCCACAGTCCAGTGCATCTACACCATTTCTCTACCTTCATGGCTACAGGAAGAATGATGAGGTCATGGGTGTGAGAATGCCTCTCAAGATAAAAAATACTAAACAGGAATTTTCAGGGCAAGGGGTTCTTGTGCCAGGCCCACTCCGCACTAAGCCTAGGGGCTCCATAAATGCACCATGCACAGTCCCTGCTCTCGGGGTTTCAAGTAAATGAATGCTCCCGTGCAATAGTGAGAAATGACAGTAATCCTACCCACAAACACAGCCCTCTGCACGGCCTTCCTTGTCCAGCCCCCCAAAATCCCCAAGGCAGGCTTATTCTCACTTGAAGAGGAGGAGACTGAGGCTGTGAGGGGTGGGGAGGGGGCCTCAGCAGGGCAGAAGTGGGATGAGAGCTCTGGCTCGCCCTGCTTCTCTGCAGGTTTCCCCCAAGGAGTGCCCAGCCGCCGGGGAGATGCAGGGCACAGAGTTATCACCCTACGGGCACCAGGGTTGTCACCCTGCAGCCAGTTCTGCCTTCCACCACCCAGCTCCAAGTGCATCTGAGATAAAGTTTCTGCCAAAACAGCCCCACTGCCCCATGGTGCCCTGAAGATGCCATGGCTGCCCGAGAAGTTAATAAAGCCATCGGCAGCAATTAATTCTGCAGAGGAAAGAGCCAGGTAAAAGGATTAAGGAAGGCAGAGCTTTGGTTTTAAGGTGGAGCTTAGCGTTCTCACTCCTGAGGAGGGATTTTGGGGGGATTCAAGGGGCTGAGAGGGAAATAGAGCAGGGGCTTGGCAGAAAGTGGGTGAGGTGGTCATGGAACTTTGTAAGCAAGCATTGCAAGCCACAGCCTTGTGAATACCTTCTTTGTTTTCCCTTTTCTTTTCTTTTTTTCTCCCCAAAGCCCCAGTACATAGTTGTATATTCCAGTTGTAGCTCCTTCTGGCTGTGCTCTGTGGGACGCATGTGCTCTGCATGGCCTGATGAGTGGGGCCATGTCCGCACCCAGGATCTGAACCAGCAAACCCAGGAGCCCAAAGCAGAGCGCAGAACTTAACCCCTCAGCCACCGGCCAACTCCTGTGAACACCTTCTGGGTTAAACAGATGGGAATTAACAGCCGTGCAGGTACCCCCAGGCTTGCTTATTTAGATTTACAGGGCCAGGGCAGGCATCTGGATTAGGAAAACATTTGATTTATGGCTCCTTTCAGTCATGATGATAGCAAGTATTTGGTCAGTATTTTCTCCGTCCCAGACACCGTGTGGAGCATCCATGAACTCACTTATCCCATGATGGCCCCAGGCCCATGCCTACTCCATTTCACAGATAGGGAAACTGGGGTTCAGGAAGACTGAGTAATCTGACCAAGGCCACTTGTCTAAAAAGAGCCAGAATTGTGATCTAAACAAGAATATCTGACCCTGAAGCCAAAGGCTGTCCCCTACTCTCTACGAGCAGGTTGAAATGAAGTCATGGGAAAGACTTCTTAATCACTCAGGAGAGCTGGCCAAGATCACCTGACGTGCATGCCAGGGGAAGTATTAAGTATTTGACAATGATCTGTCCTGGCTGGGAGGTTGAACCCCTCCCATCTTTGAGCTTGTCCAACACTCACTGTCCACAGACGGTGAGTAGCAGAGAGCCGGGCACAGAGGCAGCATTTGACACATCAGCTGCTATTATCACAATTTCCTGGTCAGCCCCAATTTCAAATATTTTTCCCAAAAACTATTCAGCTATTTCACAGAGAGGAGTAGTAGTTAAAAGTATGAATTCTGCCGCAGCCTGCTTGGGTGTGAATCCCACCCAGTCCTCCACTTGCCAGCTGTGTGACCTTAGAAAAGCCTCACTAAACCTCTCTGTTCCATGCTTGCCTCATTTGATAAGAGGGAATAATAATAATGCCTACATCATAGGCATTAAGTGAGTTAATGTACATATAGTGCTTTGAACGAAGCCTGGCGTATAGTAAGTGCTATATACGTGTTAGTAATCTTATTCCAACATGTTGGCATTCAGACTTTCTTGGGATGCCTCTCATACATGGAGGTAGCCCCAAACCCTGTCCTGACCCTGTGTCGTGTTTGGGGCTCTAGAAAATATGGAACCTATATGCATGGGTAAGGCCGAGGTAATTGTCAACCACACCCACCTCCAAGTGGGTAGGAGATGAGTGGGAGAGCCTGTTAACTCAGGTGGGGAACAGCCCCTTCCTGAGGCCCCCAGGCCAGAAGCCTGCAGCTGTCTCCAAGACAGCACAGACTCCCATGGGGTTAAGAGCACACCTCCTTTCCCCCAGGAAGAGGAGGCTGGCTCCCAGGAGGGCAGGCAGGCAGCCTGCAGCAGTGGAGAGTAAAGAGCTGGCTGAGAAATACTGGACAGGGCCAGCAGCACCCTGTCTGTGCCTTTGTCTGGGGACGTTTGAGGGCCTCTGTCTCACCAAGTCACCCTGCACCCCCTCCCAAAATTCTTTCAAGAGAGAAAGTAACATTTAAAGGCCCATTTATTAAGTTCCTGCTTCATGTTAGTACTGTGCTGGGTAGTGTATGAACATCAGCACTGATCCAAACAATGACCAACCCATTTTATAGGTTGGAAAATTGACGCACAAAGATATTTATTCACTTGCCCAAAGTAACTCAATTCCTTTGTGTAGGAAAGCAAGGGATGAGTGGGTGGACAGCTCTGAATGGATGGATATTTGGATGGTTGAGACTGAAGAGGAGAAGGACAGAAGGAAGAGAATGGGGTAGGAGGGGTGTGGACCAACACCTGCCCAACTCCAAGTGCATGCTTCTTCTCCTCCCTTGTTGTGCCTTCTCTTTCTGGGATCAGGCTCATTGTCAGTGTCCCAGGGCCCATCTGGCAAGCAGGGCCGGGGAGAAAGATCCTGGCCAGCAGACCCCTGCCCTCTTGCCCCTCATAAGCTTCCCGAGTCAGCGTGCACAGCAGAGTGAGGGCTCAGGAGGGGCCAGGTCCTGGGAACTGTGGGTCTCAGCCTGCAGTCTCCCAGCCCTCCTCACCTCTACGCTTTGAGATGCCCTCAGGTCAGGTCCCGCTAGCTTCTGGGATAGAGCTGATCTCTGGACATACAGAGCCAAGATCTGGAAACCAGAGTAGGGGCAGCGTGGGACAGAGGGTCAAGCTCAGGCTTCAGCATCAGGCTGACCTGGGCTTGGCTCTGCTCCGTCACTTCCATGCCATATGTGACCCAAGCCACATCTCCCAGCCTCTCAGGAAATGATGGGTACAAAGTACTTAACACAAGCCGGCATCTCAGAAGGGCTTTGTACATAATTCTTCTGATTATTAAGTCCTGAATTGCAGTACAGGCTCTGCATCCTACTTGTTGTGTGACTTTATGCAAATCATTTCACTGTTCTAAGCTTGGGGTCCAGTGGATCTAGAATCCAGGTTTCCTGGCTAGAGCAGCAGCAATTTCGTTTCCATGGCAACCCAGCTGCTTCTCAAGGGACCATCTGGATCATGCCACCCTGGCAAGGTGCTGCCCAGGCAACCAGGTGTTTGTGTTTTGCAGTGGAAGCTCTGCAAGGTGGTAATTCCCCTCACTGGGGACAGGGTGGCAGCCAGGCAGGTGGCTGAAAGGAAGCATCATCACCTTGGCCATGCTCTTCTGGGCTCAGAGAGAAACAGACCCCAGAGCTTGGCAATTCTGGCCAATGACTTTCCTTGAAGAGGTCTTAACAGATGCTTCATTATATTCCTAGGCACATTTCCTGGCTTGTTTAGGCTGGCCTCCTGTAGGGAATTCCGAAGGACCCAGTCCCACCTGGTTGAGATGAAGAGTCACTATTGTTTTGGGCAGGAAACAGGAATTACCGGGGCTGGGGGTTGGGGGGGTGGAATTAGGAATCTGCCTTGCAAACAGGCACATAATTATAATGACAGCAGAAACTCAGTGCAAAGGATAAGCTAAATTCAGCCCTTCCACAAATGTGCATGGGTACCTATTATATGCAGACCTTGTGACTGGCACTTGAGTAACCCTAGAGATCGTCTGTACCCTCAAGGAGCTCACAGACCAGGACACGCTTAGGAAAAACACAGTGTCAACAGACCCACATCAGCAACAGAGGAAGCTGACAGGAGAGAATGTGGAACCTCCTGGAGCCAGCCACTTCCAGCAGGAAGCTCACAAACCAAACAGGGCTGGAAAAATGAGGGAGAGTCAGAGATAGCCACGCTCTGCCGTCACTTCAGGGAGGTGAGTCCCTTGACTCTTACAACAGCCCAGGAAGGAGAGCTGCTGTCCCCTTTTCCAGATGGGGATACTGAGGCTCAGAAAAGTGAAGTCCACGGCCAGGGTCACAGAGCTGGGGAGTGGCTGGGCCGAGATCAGAACTGGGTCATCTGCCTCCACAATGCACCTGTCAGGGCATGCTGCTCTCCTGGTGGGCTGCCAGGGAAGCACGCGCTGCCTGGAAGCCTGAGGCCTCTCTGAGCTGAGTCCGATAGTCCTCTGCCTCTCTGTCCTCTCTCTCTTTCCCTCTCTCCCTCTCCCTCTTTCTCTCCTCCATCCCCTCTTCCTCTCTCCGCCTCCCTCCTTTCTTCTCCCTCTCCCTCTCTCCTTTCCGTTTTCTCCTCCTCTCCTTGCTCTCCTTCACTCTCCCTTTCCTCTCTCCTTCATTTCCTTTGTCTCCCCCTTTCCCCTTGGGACAGCAGCTCCATGCATCACTGATTCCACTGGCTGCAGCTCAGCTCTTCCCAGGAGTCACTTGCAGCCTCTTCCTCTACGCCCTAGGCTCACTGCCCGCAGTGCACCAGTCCTGGTCCTGCCCAGCTCCGGCCCTGGGCTACACCCCCAGAAATGCTTGCTGCTGTTCAGCACTGCCCCCTCCTGAGCACCCTCAGCCGAGGAAGTGACATAATTGCATGTATTCCCATTTCCTCCCGGCTCCGTGTGGTCTTGAGCCCTCTCTCAGATGTGTGCCCCAGATGTTTAGAATCACTTCCTCCCAATTAAGTGTCTGCCGGGAGGCCAAGAGGCAAGGGGCCCGCATGTGTGAAAGGCCTACATCTGTGCAAAAGGGACTTGGAAGAGAGAAAATGGGAATTCGCCCTCCCCATGCAGACGGCGGGAAATTGGTGTGCTGTTGAGCTCCGTGGGGAAGCTGAGCCCTGGGAAGCAGGCAGAGGCCCCATTCACTTGGCTGTGAGCCCTGTGGAAGCAGCTCCTCCTTGGTGGTCTCCAGGGAGAGGCTGGCGCACCCACCCCCTGGGGACGGGGCTTTTTGCATCTGGTTCTTCTCCTCCCACCCCAAATGGAGAGAGAACTGTGGGAGGAGAAAAACAAAAGAGGAGAAGAAAGGTGCAGCCCCTCTGAAGGGAGAATATAGGGAGTGAGAGGTGGCCCCAGGGGCCAGGTCCTCAGAGGCGCTGGTGCCCTGGGCCAGCCAAGACTAAGCTTCAGGGTCTGGGTCCCAGGCCCCCTCCTTGTGCGGAAGGGGCTGCCTCAGCTTGGTGTCACCGCCTGTCCGTGCAGCCAGGCGGTGATACAACGAGCAATGGCATGCAGGTGGAAGATTAGAGGGGGACTGGGGATTGGAGAGCCCAGCACCCCCATCGAGCAGCCACCGTACAGGGCCCACCTGAGGCCGTGAGACACACACCCACAACTGTCAGAGATTCCAATGCTGCGAGAAATCTGAGGGGTTTTTTTTTTTTTTTGAGGAAGATTAGCCTTGAGCTAACATCCGCTGCCAATCCTCCTCTTTCTGCTGAGGAAGACTGGCCCTGAGTTAACATCTCTGCCCATCTTCCTCTACTTTATATGTGGGATGCCTGCTACAGCATGGCTTGCCAAGCAGTGCCATTTCCGCACCCAGGATCCGAACTGGCAAACCCCAGGCCGCCGAAGCAGAGCACGCAAACTTAACCACTATTCCACCAGGCCGGCCCCATCTCTGTGGTTTTCAATCATCAACCACCTTTTATTTAAGTCCCAGTGCTGGCCAGTCCAGCTGTGACTGAGGGCCAGCTCGCAGGTGGCCAGAAGAGACATGGGACTTAAATCATTGAGGACCAAGACAGGGACAGATGGGCCTGTGACTGATGGGAGGAGGAAGGGTTCATCTGTGGAGTATAAGGGACTGTATCATCTTCACTGAATACAGAATGACACCTTGTGCTGTGTTAGGAGGGGAGGGTTGGTACTGAAGAGTCCAGGGTGGCCGGGTTGAGGGGGACAGAGGACCCTTAGAGGTGTGGGAATCATCTGCATGACATGGCAAATGTCCAGCTGTGGAGGCTTGCCTCCTACTCCCCTGTTTTCAAGCTGTGTGACTTTAGGTAACTGACATAAGCCTCTCTGAGCCTTAGCTGTGGCATCGGGAAATGGGGCTAACCATACCTCCTCCATGGGGTTGTTGTGATGAGGTGTTGAGGATTAGCTGGGATGATGTGGGGATCTGTGCCCTGCATGCAAACTCAGTATCCATTTGCCACATCCCAGCAACTGAGGCAAAACAGGTGGGCGGATACTACCCTACCCAGTGAAATCAGGTGTGAGAGGAAGAAAGCTGGGTCAGGGAGGAGGACACTGTGTGTGGAGAGGAAAGGGGAGGCAGGAAGACAGTGCCCTTGTGGAGTACACAGGTATATAGTAAGTACCAAGTGTAAATAGTAAGTAGTATTGTTTTATTGCTACTGTTAGGCTCTGATGTGAATGCAGAGTGCGGAAGCCTTTCGGGATCCCCTGGCCCAACCCCCTATTTTTATCTGAGGATAGCTGGCCCAGAGGGAGGGAGCAATCTTTCCAGCATCCCTCAGCATACCAGGAGTGGGACTGGCATGATACAATACTCACCACTGATACTCTTCCCATTACTACTACTAGTACTGTTACTCCGACAACAGCTATCCTTACTGATATTGCTATTACTCCTACTATCCTGTTGCTTCTAATATTACCGTTATTCTACTCCTGATCAATTTAGGAGTTAATTTTTACTGAGTCCTTACCATGTTCTAAACACTGGGCAAAATACTGCATGTCTATTCTCTCCTTTCATCTTTACAAAAATATTTAGAAGAAACTGAGACTCAGAGAAGTTAATTACTTGCTCAAGCCCACACAGCTAATAAGTAGCAGGGCTAGAATTAGACCCAAGCAGTCCTTCTCCAGATCTGTACACTTGGGTACCAAGTAGCACTGCCTCCCAGAAGGAGGAAGGAGGCTTGACGACCCCCAAGTCCTGGAGGAATGGAGGCCTGGCTGCATCCAGGAGCTGGGCCGCCTTGTGGGTTAGCCCAGTGGGCAGCTGCCTTTGTGGAGGAATCTAATCATCTCTCTCCTGCCTCGTTTCATGAGACCTGAAATTCCACTACTCACATGATTTTCTTTGGATTAAAGTACTTGTCCTTCTGTAAGTTAGCCTAGTTCATTTGCTCTGTCATTTGATGACAGCATGGTGAGGGGCAATGAG
This sequence comes from Equus przewalskii, assembly GCF_037783145.1. Classification (NCBI taxonomy): domain Eukaryota; kingdom Metazoa; phylum Chordata; class Mammalia; order Perissodactyla; family Equidae; genus Equus; species Equus przewalskii. The sequence goes on from NC_091831.1 coordinate 66,430,309, forward strand.
GCAAGGTCCCAGGCTCAGGCAGTCCTGGCTTCCAGTTCTGGTTATTTGCAGGCTGAGTGACCCTGGGCCTGTCCCTTTGCCTCCCAACAGTGGGACCTCATATCTGAAGCCTCCAGCTCAGGGCCTCACAGCACGGACCTCCTGTCTCCCATCCTTGAGGCCAGTATGTCTGGAGGTTGTCTCTGCCCTGCAGCATCCCTCTGGCTCCCATGCAGCTCTGAGGGACTCTGGGCATAGCCCCGGTGCAAAGCTCCTTACAGATGAGACCCCCCGAGGCCCAGGCTAGTGATGGCAGGAAACCAACAGACTGTGTCTGGAAAAAAACAGAATTTAGAGGTTATTCATCCATTCATTAAGCAAACATTTATTGAGCACCACAGTGTCTCAAGCCTATGCTGGATGCCTGGACATAGCAGGAGTGAGGCACATGTGGTCCTTACTCTCCAGGAGCTTGAGGCTTGATGGAGAGGACAGATTTGCAATAAATACCCTCCGACAATGGTGTAATCATTATGATAGGTTCTACAAAGGGCAGATGAGAGGGACCATGAGCCTGGGAGCCTAGAGAAGGCTTTCTTAAGGAAATGACCCTTGCAAGAAGGCTCCAAGGAGAGAATCTGCTCAGAGAGGGGGCTGAAGGGAGGCATTCCAGGCAGAGGGAACAGCATGTGCAAAGGCCCCAGATGCAGAAGGAATGTGGTTCAAATTTCTTCTCTAATTCTTTTGACTTCTGTCCCCGTGCAAGATGCTTCTCTCTGAGCCTCAGTTTCTTCATGTGTAGAGTGGGAACAGTATCATCTGCCTCCCAGGGTTCAAGTGACCAAAAGGTTAAGGGCTATGAAGGTGCTGGTGCCCAGCACTGCTTCCCTGAATGCCTAAGGAATCTAGAAGCTACCTCTTGGCTCCTGGCTTCCAACTATCCCCGACCCTGAGGCCTCTGTCAGTACTTGTTCCTTAGCGCAATTAGGTAATTAGGCCAAATTCAATTACACAGCTCACTCCCAGGTCTGCCTGGGGCCCGAGGGGCACATGGGCTCCCTTTGCTCACGGGGAGCCGCAGGAGCACTGGCTTGCTTCCCAGGGCTGTGCCTTCCTACCATGCATCCCAGAATATTGCCTACATCCCAGATGGGGAAACTGAGGTGGGGAAGAAGCAGCACTACTTGGCCCCAAATCATAGCGGCCTCAGGGCTGAGATCCCCAAGGCTGATTGCTCAGTACAGTTGAGCAAACCAGGGTTTATAAATGCCTTTAAAGGACTTGCTGGAAACATCCAGACAGGAGGAAACCAGGTCGAGGGGAGCAGAAGGGCTCTCCCGGAGACCACATGTGAGACTTCCAGGGCCTTGAATGTTAATCTAAGGAGCTCCAACTTGGACTTGATGCTGACAGCACTGGGGAGCTGGGGAAGGTTTTATTTTTTATTTTTTTTAAATATTATGCTATTTTATTAATATTTATTTTTCCTTTTTTTTGTTTTGTTTGGGCAAGGGAGATCAATGTTTTTGTTTTTGTTTTTGTTTAGGGCAGTTAGCCCTAAGCTAACATCTGCTGCCAATTCTCCTCTTTTTGCTGAGGAAGACTGGCCCTGAGCTAACATCTGTGCCCATCTTCCTCTACTTTATATGTGGGATGCCTACCACAGCATCGCTTGCCAAGCGGTGCCACGTCTGCATCCAGGATCCATACCGGCAAACCCCGGACCGCCAAAGCAGAACGTGGGCACTTAACCACTGCACCACTGGGCTGGCCCTGGGGGAAGGTTTTAGACAAGGGAGTGATGTGGTCAGATTTGCCTTTTAAAAAGCCTCAGCAGGAGAAGAGGGACTTAGGGGCCAGAGGCAGAGAAAAGAGTTTGGAGGCTCTTGTCTAGACAAGAGACTGCTGGAGTGGAATTGTGCCGTGTGTGCAGGGAAGGGTGGACGGCGACTCTCGGTGATGCCCATGGCCTGTGCCCTGTTCCTGCTGCCCAGGCTGGGCCTCAGAAGCCGTAAGCCTACTTATGGATCCCCTCTGCAGCTCTCTATCCTCAGCTTACACACAGCGATCACTACCACACCCGAGCAACCCTGACTTGTCAGAAGCTCCTTGCTTCTTTTGAGCCCAAATCAAAGGCCTCTACCCATCTTCTTGATGTGTGTGCCTCCCACTGTGGATGAGGAAAGGAGCTGAAAGGTCCAGGGTCTGGCCCCCAACCTCCCTGTGAGGACTAGGAAAAACAGTGGGACAGACCCTCCCCATCCAACTCCCACCAGCTCATGGAAGAGACAGTTGATGAACAGGAGCCCTTTAGAACAGTAAGCCCTCATATCTGTCTAGTACTTTACAGTTTGGAGAGCATGCCCTTGACATCACAGTTTGGTGAGAACTCAGCAATGGGAGAGATGGCTTAGGGCTGCGGAACAAGCCAGGAGTCCTGGGTCTAGACCTCACTTTCTCGCTAATTTGCTGACTGGAGGAAACCCTGGCCTCTCTCTGAGCCTCAGTTTCCTCACTTGAAAAATAAAACTGGGGGCTCTTTTTCTCCAATGGCAATGAGTTGGTGGTTCCAAATGGGCAGTAGTGGCTCTGGAGGAACAAGGGCTGGATGGAATGGGCCACACAGGTTTAAGGGCACACTGGGGTTGGATGGCTGCTGAGGCAGCCTGCAGTCAGTCCTGCCAGCCCCCCAGCCTTGGGACAGAGTGTGTCTATGGCTTTAAATCTTTCCCCATCTGAGCCTCATGTCCTTCTCTACAAAGTGGACAGCGTCCTCCTGGGGCCAGCATGAGTCTTTGTCTGGGGAGCATCATGAATAGAATTTGGCTGCCCCAGCCCAGACGGGGAGTTGTGCCACACAGCCAGGCAGACAGACAGGCAGACAACTCCAGCAGGAAGGGAAATTGCCTTTCCAACTGCAGGGAGTTTATGTCAGTCCAACCCGGGGGCTCTCCGGAAGCCCCCTGTCAAAGCTGTGTCCTGGGAGAAGCAAAAAACCCCAGGACTGCTGAGGCACGGACATTTGAGCTGCCTTGGCCCTCCCTTCCCTTCAAAGGCAATTCCAGAAATCAATGGGAAGAGATTCATTAGAGGCCTGGGTGTTGAGCTCCCCACCACCTCCGGCAGTCCCTTTGTTGGCCAGCCTGAGCTTCCTGTCTGAACAGGCTGCCTCTGCCAAGAAACAGTCCACATTCTTCCAGAGGGCAGGTGGGCAGGTTGGGGACCTCGTGTCTGGGCCAGCGGGCAGAGGGACAGGGCACTACTCGCCTAGACTCACTCACTCCTTCAGGCAGCTGGTCCTTGTTTCATTCATACAGCAAATATCACACATCTGCCTAGCATATTTTAGATACTCTCGATATAACACATAAAACAGACAAAAGCTACTATTGACACAGAGCTTGCCTTCTAGTAAGGGAGGCAGCACTAAGGAGAAGTAATTGAAATACACCAGTCATAAATGTGAAGGAGAAAGCACCGTCAGGAGAGTGGTAGGAAGTGCCGGGAGGGGCTGCCAAGTGATTGGGCCATGTGGCTGAGGAAGGCTTCCCCAAGAAGGCGTCACCAGGATGAAAGCCTGCAGGAGGTGAGAAGCAGGCCTAGCCACCTGGAGAAGAACCAGCCTGGCAAACCCTGAGGGGGCATCTGGGGTGTCTGCAGCCAGAAGGGCAGTGAGGCTGGAGCAGAGTAAACCAGACGGAGACTGCAAGGAGGTGAGGTCAGGGAGGTCAGGCAGGGCCCTGTGGGTTTGTGCACTGACTGAGCTGGAGCCACTGAGGACGGGATTGAAGCAGAGGAGCAAGTTGCTGCAGCTTGGGTTTTCATGGCATCGCCGTGTGTGTCAGTTTGCCAGGAATGCCATAACAAAGGCCTGGAGACAGGTGGCTCAATCACAGGAACACACTGTCTTAGTGGTACAGGCCAGAAGTCTGAGATCAGTGGGTCACGTCACAGGCCCGTGCTGCCTCTGAAGGCACCAGGGGAGGACGTGTCCCAGGCCTCTCTCCCAGCTTCTGGTAGTTCCCTGGCCTGTGGCAGTATAACTCCAGTCTTCATACGGCGTTCTCCCTCATGAGTGTCTGTCTCTGTGTCCCCTTTTTATAAAGACACCAGTCATGTGGGATTAGGGCCACCCTAATCATCTGCAAAGGCCTATTTTCAAATAAGGTCACATTCGTAGGTACTAGGGGTTAGGACTTTCACATCTTTTTGAGGGGTACACAGTTCAACCCACAAGACCGCAGCCTCTCAGCCTGTCGAGAATAATCACTGTTATCTCTTTTGGTCTTCCTTGGTGTAGGTGGCCTCACTCCCATTTTGCGAAGGAGGTGGTGGCTCAGGAAGTCTAAGTGACTTGTCCAGGGCTACCAGCTAGTCAGTAATTGTTTCCTGAGCCTCGGTCTCTAAATCCAGGCGTGTCCCCTCCCTCTACAGCTCCTCAGCTAGTGGGGACGTGGCCAGTGCCTGCCTTCTGGCTTCTCTGCCCATGAGACATCCTGGTGGCTGAGAGGCTGTGGCCATCCCAGTGGCATGGGCAGACAGCCTGGGGGGGCAGCTGCCTTTCCAGCTGAGCAGGTGGAGGGGCAGGCAGCTCTTGAAGACGGAAGCCACCTGAGTGACCATTTTTTGCCTGGTTCTTGGGTTCCGTTCCCCATCCTCTCTCCTCCTCCAGCCTGCAGGAGGCTTTCCTAGATCCTCAATGACCTTGCGGTTGTAGGGCTTCTCGGAGGTGCTGGGTTGGGGGGTGGGGCAGGGGTTGGTTTTGTGTTCCTAATGAAGTGATTATAAGATTTGGGCAGAAGCCAAATGCAGACTTGTGGGAAAGTGGTCTAAGACTGGGATGAGGGCCCTTCTTGGGGATAAATCCATGAAGGGAGGTGGAGTGCAATGACAAGAGGAGGAGCCAGGGGGTCTCATTCTCCACCACGTCCCCAGTCGCCCCTCAGGTAGAGCCCTGGCTAACCCAAAATGATAGGCGGATGCTTACAATTGCACAGATGCTAAACATGAAAAAGAAACACAAAGAAAGGAAGTATTTCAGTATATGTAATGTTGTGTGCTGGAAAGAATATAAAACAAGAATCGGGGGACACAGCTCTAACTTGCTGTGTGACCCTGACGGTCACTCTCCTCTAGGCCCTGGAGTCCCATCTTGGGAATATAGTATGACAGTTACAGGTACAGACTTTGGAGCCAGATTGCTGAGTAGTTTAAATCCTTTAGCAAGTTGTCTAAACCTCTCTGCTTCAGGGTTATTCTCTGTAGAGTGGGAATAATAATCACACTTTATCAGAGAGGGCTGTCGGTGAGGAGGGCCTGTTGACACTTTTGGAAAGGGCCTTGAACCATGCCTGGCAACCAGGAAGCACCTTGTCACCCTGAGCTCTGCATTAGTATGGACAGAGGAGAGGCCTGGATCCAGCTTGGGGCTCCTAGCTCTGTGTCAGAAGTGAGAGTGTGCCCTCTTGCTGTCCCCTTGTGTGTCAGGGACACCTGCATTGACTGGGAGCTTAACCTCAAGGGTTCCTTCCTTCTTTAAGACTGTACGTGTAGAATTGAGGTTGACCAGAGCCAAGGAGCAAAGGGAAAGGGGGCAGAGGGAACAGTGTTATCAAAAGGAAGTTTGTGCCTTGACTCCTCAGAGGTGGGCAGAAACTCCAGAAGAAGGTCCCTGGAGGCAGAGCCCATGCTCAGGACTCAGGCCCAGTATAGCTGCTTGAGCCTTCCCGAGGCAGCTGAGCTGGCAGTGAGACAGCTACTTCCAGGAGGTGTGTGTTTCTTTATTGAACGCACTCTATGTCCTGCACTCCCTTCCATATGTTCTGAGAAGGACCAGTCCTGTGAAGGTGGAGGTACAGGCAGCCCCCAGGGCCTGAAGACACACCTGTCACATTCACATGGACACCCCCCAGGGCCCGCCCTCTAGTCTTCACTCCCTCTCTGAGCACTTGAGCCTGCATGGGTGACATCTCTGAATCACAGAGATCCTTGCTGAGACCTGCTGAATCAGCAAGCCCTGCTGGAGGAAGACCTAGCTCTGTGACTCAGAAGTGAGTGCCCAGAAGAGTAACCTCTTGAGTTCATGGTTATGCCTCTCTTCAGTCTCAGTGGAGGGAGCATGGCTTTTATAAGCCCTCAGGCCTCCCACCACAGGAAGCCTAGCACAGGAGACAACCCAGCCCTCAGCCTGGAAGCCTGGGGGTGGAGCCACTTTCCACCCTTGAGGGACCTTCATCCTAGGTGGCTTTCCCCCTTTTCCCCTTACTGGCCTGGGCTGGCACAGGATACAGGAGGCCCAGCCCTCTGTAGTTGAGCTGGGGAGTCCTGGAAGAGGCTTCTCCTGCACCCCAGACTTGATTGAAGCTGTCTCCTCCCCCCCCAGGGCCCAGCTGGTCCTGCAGAGGTGGGTTCTGCATGACAGGCTACCAGAGCACCCTCCCTCCCGTGCGCCCTCTGGAGCGAGCTGCTGCTCCTTCCCCGCTGCTGTGATTTATGGGCGGCTCCTCCTCACCAGGGCCCACGGCAGGAGTTGGAACACCCACAAAAAAGGCCACCCGCTGTTGATCCCCACATCAGGCTTCCCGAGCACTCGCAGGCATTCATCAAGGAGCCAGGGTGCCGGGCCGCAGCTCTCCCTTTCTTCTGCCTCCCAAGTCATTCTTCTGGGCTGCGCCCCCCTCACCAAGATCACTCGGAGAGCTTACAGAGTGTCTGTACGCAGAGGTGGAGAGCAGCTTTGTCTAGGCCCCTTTCCTGTAGATCCTTATCCAGGCAGGCGCCCAGGGAGTGGAGCGGACTTCTTTGGGCCCTAGGCTTTTGAACTAATCTTTGGAAGTTGGAGAAGTGAAGCTGGAATGTGGAGTAAGCGGGAAGAAGCCCTTCTGAAGCAAGAACTGGTTGGAGTAGCTGTACTGCTGTGGACTCTGGGTGTGTCATATTAATAGGAGCTTGCTACCCAAGCAGGCCTTAGTGGCTTGAATAGGGCTGAGCAGGCCTTGAAATTAGCATGTGAAAACCCGAGCTTTGGTCGAGGGGAGTGGAGGAAGGGGGCTTCTGTGCTGGCTGGTGAATGGATGCTTGAAAACAATTTGTTTTCCTAATTAGGTAAATCTGCTAGTGGAGAGTATTTTACTTTTGGGGGGAAAGGGAGGCTTACTTGGGGAAGTTTGAAAACTGTTGGCCCCAGGCCAGAGACACTTAAACGAGCATATTAATGCTCCTCTCCCACCCAAGCCTGGGGCTTCTCCAGGAGTGAGTCCCTGGGAGAACTGGGGGCTTGGGGCCAGAGAGGAGGACTGGTGGGGCTGTCTTAACAGTTTCAAAGGCAGTGCTACCAGGTCTGTGTCCATCTGGTGTAAAACTCTGCTCAATTCCAGTCGAGATTCTGGCTCAACCTACAGGAGCGGCTTTTCTGAACTCAGTGCCTGAGGCTGGCCACATAGTACTAACATGTACAGGTTATTTCAGAAATCAACCTGTAAGTTCTAAACATTTGGGTCTTTGGTGGCTCAGAAGGCTCTAAGGATCAGACTGATACTGTGAACGATCATTGCACAGAACTTCTGGGAGGGGAGAATCCAGGAGATGAGCATTCTGGTTATTTGAGGTCTTGGCTGTTTGAATTCTGTATAATCGAGGTGCGAGCCCTGACATTGTGTTACAACCAGATTAATGTTAGAAACTGGGTCTTAGAGCCATACATCTTAGTGTTTTCTTCTGAAAAGTGGGCCAAATTGTCACGCCCATCTGTTTCTGGGTGTCGCTGGCTGAACACTGGGCTTTAGGGTAAGTTGTCTAGGGGATCTGCAATGGGGACGGGGCCAACCAAAGAGCAGAAGATGAGAGAGTCTTCACTGGACCCCACGGCTCTTCCCTCTTGGGACCCCAAACCTCTGTGGGGCTGCTTGGGAGGGCAGGGCCCCACTGAATATCTCTGTGAATCAGTGACTGTCCCCAAAGAAGCCATTGTAACCCAACATGACGGAAGTCTCCTTAGAGGAGGTGAGGCTTAGCACAGCCTGCAGTTTTGTGCAGAGCAGAGAAGTCCTTCTTCCCTTGGCTGCCCCAGGGTTGGCCTCGCAAGAAGGGGATGCCAGTTAATCTCTCTTGCAGGAAGCTAGTTCTTGCCCAAAAGGCAGCAAGTTATGAAGTATGAATTAATCCATTTAACCAGCTTCTCAGAGGGAAAGCCCATGACAACCGCATTTCCAAATGCCATCCCTGAAAGTGATATTTCAAGTGGCAGTGGGTGGGATTATAGCCTGCTAACGATTTATGTCAAACAAGGAGCAAGAACACAATTTTTAGATAAGTAATTTGTCTCAGCCACTTCTAGGGCCGGCAGTAGGACAGACAGGAAGGTTTAGGGGCCAGCCAGAGGCTCAGGGATGGTAATCCAGGAATGAAATCAGGAGAAGCAACGTCAAAGGCTCCTGAACCTGGTCAGTTCCCTGAGATGGCAAGGAGAGCAGTGCATGGCAGTCCAATATAGAGATTTTAATGACAGTTCTGGCTCCCTTTCTTTAGGGTGAATGATGCGGCCCCACTTACCTTACTAATTGTTTGGGGCCCTTAGGTCACCATTCAAGAAACTCACTGGCAGGTGGGCGGGGCTGGGGGAGAGGGCTATATAGTTTCTCCCCAGAAGGTGAAGGTGCTCACGAAAGGGGTGGGGGGGCGCGGAGCCCTTTGGAGTAGGGCAGCTGGTGGGCTTCCAGGGTTGTCTTGGGGGCGGAGGGGTGGAGAGGGGGCAAGCTCAGTTCAGCACCAGGAGCCCTTGCGACAGACAGGCTGGAAGGAAAAGGCCGTGGCCACCACAGGATGCACTGTCAGGAAGGCAGCAGCTCCCGGGGCGGGGCAGGGCCGCGCGAAGCAGCCGCCCCCGGCTTCCCTACCGGCTGCTGGCTCCAGGGCACAGGAACTCCCTGAAGTCGGGGAGCTCAAGCGTACGTGCGCCCGCTCATCTTGCTCTGGGCTCCAGGCTCGGGGAATCCCAGGGGTGGCAGGGGCCCCTGTGCCAGGGAAGATGCCAGGCCGCCTGCCTTCTCCACCCTCTAACCTGTTCCGAAAATCCTGTAAACCTAAGTCGCAATCCGGCCCCAGTCCCGCCCCGCTCCCTCCCCTCCCCCCACCCCCCGGCCGAGGCCGCCTACAGGCCAGCTCTCTCCTCCGCCCCCACCCTGCCGTGGACCCTCATTAGCATGGCCACTTTGGAGGATTCTCTGGGGGGTGGGAGACACCCGAAGTCATCCACCGTCAGCTCCTTCCCGGCGGCCCCCTCGGGCGACAGCGCTCCGGGAGCAACACTCGCACAAGTGTTGCTTCCAATTAATTGCCTAGGCGGGGGAGGGAAGGGGGCCTGGTCGCCGCCCCCGCTCGGAGGCTGGAGCGCCGCTGGTCCGGTCGTGCGTTGGCTCGGCAGCGGCGTGCATCAGCACCACCCCTGCGTGCAAGTTTGAAATGTGAGCTGCCTCCGATTCATAGTCGCTCTCGCTCCCTCGCAGCAAAGTGGCTGGGCCGACCCTCTCTGTGCGCGAGTGAGTGCGGGCGGCGGGCTGTGGGGCGGGGGTGCGGACGCCTAGGCTCGTGGGGTGGGGAGGACGCGCGCGAGCCGGGGTTCCCTGGAGACGCCGAGGCAGGTCTGCTAGCCTTTCATCTTTCTCTCGCGCTCCTCCTCTTCCTTCCCCTCCCCCTGCCGCGGCGCGCCCGGCCTCCCCCGAGCCCCCAGCCCCACGCGGCAGCACGCCGGGTGGGTGGTCGTCCTGGCCAGGTCCCGGCGCGCGGCACAGGGCGCGGGCCGTGGGAAGTTTCCTTGGCACGCCCCGTGAGCCCCCGCCGCCCGCGCGCCCCCGGCCCATCCCCATCCCCGGAGGGCTGTCGCTTGCGCCCGGCGCGCGGCTGGCTGCCTCCTCGGCGGTGGCGGCGGCGGCTCCATTAGCGGCGCCTCCGCTTGTGATTGGCTTCGCCCGGGAAGCTGGAGACGGGCGATGAATAATTGATGTGTGCGGTGCGGTAGCCGGACGGCGGCGGCGGTGGCGGGCAGCAGCGAGCGGGAGCGCGGGAGCCGGAGCGCCCTCGGAGCGGGCAGCGCGGAGCGAGCGGGCGCCGGAGCTGCCCGGGCCCCCGCGCCGCCGCCGCCGCCGCCGCCCCCCGGGCGCGGAGCGGGGATGCAGGCGGCGCTCGCTGCCTGCGCGCAGCCTTTGTTCGGCGCCGGCTGAACCCTGCCCGGAGTCGCTCTCCGCAGCTGCCCCCGGCCGGGCCCCAGTCCCCCGCGGGCGCCAGGGCGGGACCGCTGCCGGTGCAACTTCTGGGTAAGTGCGGGGCTGGAGGGGTCGGCCCCGGGGCGTCCGCGGGCCGGGCCCGGGCTCCCTACGGGCGCGGGGGTGAGTGTGCGTGCTTGTGTGTGACTGAGAGGGCCGGTGCATTGTGGGTAGCGCCGTGTGCTGCATGGTGTCAGCCCGAGGCTTGGCCGCGAGAGTGGCACCGGCGTGCACCGGGCCCTTTTTGTGCGTCCACAGATGGGGACCTCATTTCTCCTCGGGACCGGGGGCCTGGTTGCTCCCCCACACTCCCTCCCCGAAGGTGAAATGTTGGCTCACCAGCAGACATTTACAAGGTTCCGTCCTCAATTGGCTGCTGTTGCAGAAATAAGAATCGGCCAGGAAGCCGTCCGCAGAGGCCGACGGTCCTTAACTTCAAGCTGCTCCTTTGTCAGGATACAGCCCTAATGCTGGAAGCACCCAGAGACCCCGACGGGCGCTGGTGATGCCACCATTGCGGCAGGGTGCCCTTCAGAGATGTGGTGGGTGTAGAACAGACTTTTGACAAATGTTTGCTGGGAGGCTGGCTGAAGGAGGAGAAGAGATGGGTTTGCACTGGAGGGCAGGAAGGGGCCTTTCTGGGGGTACCTGACGCCAGGCTGTGAGGACCTTCAGACCTCAGAGAGTGGGTCTCTCAGAGCAGTGTCAGGGCTAAAGGGAGGTTCTGGTGGTCCCAGCCACGTGGTTTTGGTGTTTGGGTCTTACACGCCTTGGTGCCCAATGCACTAGATAGGTCCCCATTCCTAGGGCCAACTGGAAGGCAGCTTGGGAGAGGTTGGGACAGGTCGGAGCTGTGACTTTACCTGCCCTCATCTTTTGCACCACTGGAGGGAGGCTGCATCTCCTTAGATGGGCTTCAGGAGACCTTCATTCTCAGGGTGGGGGCCTGGGTCCCCTGCTCTTGACATCTGGCTGAACTGCCAGATGGGCGCTGGGCATGGCTGGTGGCTTCTCCAGCAGAAGGTTTTGTGAGGCATCTGGCAAGGACTTGGTGCCAGAGTGCTTCTTAATGGCCTATCCTTGAGAGTGGGCTGCAGAGTGCGCCATAAATCTGGCTGGGGAATGAGTTGGAGTGGGCAAACTGGTGCCGCCCTGAAATCAGGGTGACCCTAGATGGTGGATAGGGACTCAGGCCCCTGCAGTTCAGAGGCTCCGGGCAGGAAGCTCATCTTCCATCCACTACAGAGCAAAAGGGCCTGTCCCACGGTGGGGGGTGGGGGAAACGGTGAGTCTTAGAGTCCATGTGGCTGCTAATAAGCCTGTTCCCCTTTTCTGTGTATTAGCCAGGCAGTGACTACCCCCCAACTAGCTATATTCAAGTCCCCTGAGCTATTTTTACTGTGAACTTCCTTAGTGAGAAACCACCAAACAGCAATGCTTTGGTGAGAATCTGGGACTTTACCGGAAGCAGCAGCCTGCACAGAGTTTGAGACTTGCTTCATAATGCTGTCTCCGCTCCCCTGCACAGCCTCCCCTGCACAGAGCCCCTTCACCTCTCTCTTTCACCTCTTGGTTCTCACCAGAGCCTGTGCACTTAGGGACGTGGAAGCCCTGGTTTCAGATGGGAAAACTGATGTGCCCGAGACCACCTAGTAGGAGATAGAGGAAGTCAGTCATAGCTGAGCCTGGAGCAAGGCCTTTACTGAGCTCCTTGAAGGCAGGGGCCTTGTGTTCCTCATCACTGTGTACCCCAGTGCCAACCAGAGTGCCTGGCAGGTGGTAGGTGCTCCATGACTGTTGAGTGACTGCATGAGTAGAAAGCTGGTCGGGTGCAGCTTTCCTTGTTGGCGTAGGGAGGTGATGGAGGGATTAAAAGATCACTTCCGGATTTATGTCAGTGTTAGCTGAGCACTGAGCAGCCAGGCCGTGCTCAGTCTCTGGGAACTCTAAGATGAGCCCCTACTCTGGTCTCAGCCAGTCAGACTGAGATTGGCGCTCCCACAGATGTTCAACCAAAGTCCTGCCTGGGAGCCTCCTGATAGCTCTTTCTGGATTACGCCTCAGGGAGTAAGGATGGCAGAGCTGTGTCTAGAACTGTGCCATGCAATATGGTGGCCATTAGCCACATGTGGCAATTTATAAATTAAAAAGTTCAGTTTCTCATTTGCACCATCCACATTTCAAATGCTCAACAGTCTCGTGTGGCCAGCGGCTACCAGATTAGGCAGCCCAGATCGTGGAACATTTCCACCGTGGCAGAAAGCTCCATTGGACAGCTCTGGCTAGAAGGATGGAGATTTAGGACAGAAGTGAGGTGAGGATATTAGTCCAGAGCCCACAGGTGTAACAGTGTGGGATGAGTCCATTTGATAGAAGAATCTTCATTTTCCTAGCACTTTATTTTCTGGCAGCCTCCCAGTGAGGAAATATGGACAAGCTAGGTGTTCTCATTGAGCATAGGGGAAAACCAAGGTTCAGTTTTGCCCAAGGTCACCCAGCGAGTGGCGTGAGCCCCCAGGCCTCCGACTCCTCTTCCAGTGCTCTGCCCTCCAGCAGAAGTCAGCCAGAGGCCAAGGGTGGGCAGCGGTCCTAGGAGCAGCCTCAGACCTCCCTGAGGACCATCTTGGTATGCGGTAGGCATCAGTCTTTGTGAAGTCATCCATCAATCGGGTGGGGGAGCCAGCTTAGCCTTGGGTCCGCAGGAACAGAGAGTTCTGTCCTGGCAGAGCTGGAAGGAGAGAGAGAGAGGCTCTCCGGGTGAGGGAGGTGTTTACCTTGATCGATGTGGCTTTGGTCCCATGGGAGAGGCTGGCTCTTCTCTACAGGGAAGGACCCCATCAGTGGGCCTGTGGCCGGGTTTGTTAGTTCTACCCTAGGGAGAGGTGTGCAGGCCCCAGCCCAAGGGGGAAAAGAATTTGAGGGCACTGGCTGGCACAAAATGCCCTTTGCTCCCTCCCTCCCAGGACCTGCTCCCCGTCATGTCACAGGGCATTCACTATGCCACACTTGTCCTGGCTGCCCCCAAAAGCCTCAGCTGCAGGAGGAAACTCTCCCAGGGCCTGGCCGAGAAGCAGCAGCCTCACAAGGGAGCCTGCTCAGGAAAGAACAAGGCCCCTACTCTCCAAGCACTTTCAGCTTCTCCGGGAGCTCCCAGGCCACTAACCACAGGCAGGAAAGGACAGTCAGTCCACTGCCCGGATGGGTGAAGGGTCTTCCAGCCCCAAGGTCACACGGCAGGGCAGGCCTAGGATGGCGCTAATGCCCTCTCACAGTCCCTGCAAATCTCAGTCTGCCATTTTGAACTTGAGATTTAAATGTGCCTTGCTTCAGTTTCCTGCTCCAGCCCTGAGGTGAGGTCACTTTGTCTCTGGCCTTGTCCCTGTGTCCTGAGGTGCCCACCTTCCCCTAGCGTTAGACCTTACTGCAGCCTCCAGGTCCCTAGGGCTCTGAGCTGACTGAAAGGAGAGGTCTGAAGAGGGGTGGCTCTCTGCCAGGGACCCCAGCACACCTTGGAAGGTGGTCTTCAAGGCCCATCCATGGGAGCTTGAAGGATGAAAGGGGCTTTGGCGGTGTTCCCAGGTTCCCAGTTCCCCGGAGTGAGGTGGGGTGGTGCTCAAGGCCCCTGCTTACAGTGCCTTTCCCTGCCGCCATCGGGGGCCGCCCGCAGCACTCTTGTTCCCCGGAGTCTGAAGTGCTGTGTGGCCTTCAGAACTGACTGGTGGAGCCGGGCCCTGACCCCACCACCCAGAACACTGGGCTGGGCCTGCCAGGCGGTCCTCCGCCCCACTGCCCAAGCAGTCTCAGGAAGGGAGCCCCTTTCCTCCCTCTCAGTAGCCCCAGGCATGGCATGGACTCTTGCTTGAGGGCCCCACGACCATGCTGGGTTCTCCTCCTGGCCCCGCCCACCCATGGGGTGAGGCCAGGCCTTATGAGTGCCCTGGCCTGGGCCAGTAGTGGATAATTCATGCATGTTTGGTGAATGGAGAACAGGGGCTTTAGCCAGGACACCCACATTCCTGGAGGCCAACACTCCCAATCACTTTGGAGATTTGATAACTCTGGGGTAGGGCCCAGCCTCTGATTTGGCGTTAGTTTTGTTAAGCTCTCGCAGATAATTCAGATACTGTTCATGGAAACATGGCTCCCAGCGCCTAGCCCTCAAGTGATAATATCTATGATCTGGTGCCAAATTAGTCTGTGACCTTTGGCAAGTCACTTCCCCTCTGGGGGCCTCTATTCTCATCTGTGTACTGAGAACGTTGCTCTGTGTCTCATCTCTAAAAGGTAGACTCCACTTCAGGAGTTCTACTACTAGTCTTGTGCTAGAGGGAGGTGTGTGTGGTGGAGGGAGACAAAAGACAGAAAAAAGCTTGGCCCTGCCTTTGGGGCTACCACCAGTATCTGAGGATGCAGTGGGAGGTACTAAGGAGCACCAGAATGAGGAGAATTGAATGAATAGAGGCCTATGCTCCACACCCTAAGAGCTATAGAAGGAAGAGGGGGAGATGGTGACTTCGGGGCTAGAGTAGCATGAAACCCTTCCCAGGTGGAACTTGATTTGGGAAATGGGTAGGATTTGGGTCTTGGGTGAAAAGGGGGATGAATGTCGGGTGGGAGGACTAATAGACAGAAAGGCATGTTAGAAGAAGGGAGGGTGTGTCTCCAGATGAAGCAGCGGAGGTGAGCCGGGGAAGTGGAGCCATTGCTGAAACGACAGTGGGGAGCACAGATTTTATCCTGGGGGCAGTAGGGAGCCATTGAAGGCTTTGGAGCCACAGAGGCCACTGGGACTTCCAGGAGCAGGGATGCTGCTGAGTTGCAGGCAGGAATCCAGGCAGGAAAGTAGGGGAGCTGTGCGAGGTCGGAGTTCTGCTGCGAGAATGTCCCTGCCTCTGCTGACGCAATGGAAAGCCTCATCTTGATGCAGGGTTCCTGTTTGTGGTTGCCCATGGTAGGGGGCGAGGGCAGCCAGCTCTTCTTCTGAAGAGCTCCGGGAACTTGATGGAACTTGTCCAGACCTCCCCTCGGCTCCCTCTGGTCTCTCCTGGAAAAAAGAGAGCTGTGTTTGTGGAATCTGTCCTCAGTCTCTAAAGGGAGTTACAGCCAGGCCTGGGAGGTTTTAAACCAATATGGGGAGTTCCCTGGGTCTGAGACTAGAGGAGCCAGGTGACAGAGGACAGCCTCTAGGCTTGCAGAGTTTAGTCTCACACCCTCTCCGAGCCTCCTCGGTCAGAGCCTGAGGTGGCTGGAGATTTACAGGCACCCTTTCCACCTCCCAAGAGTATAATCTTGAGGTTGGCGGATTCCCAGTGTGCACAGAAGATTTAACAGGGTCTGTTTCAGCTCCTATGTGTGGGAGGGAAGGCTGTGAAAAATGGGGGGGCATGTTTCAGACAGGAGGGGAAAAAGAAGCCTTCTTTCTGTCTCCTCTCCATCCTGCTGCTTCCAGGCCCAGCTCAAATGTCACCGCCCAGGAGGCCTTCCCTGGTCCTCTGCCCCCAGTATACACGCAGACACGGACGCTGTCCCCTGGCAGTCCTTTTTACTTCTTTGTACGTCGAGGACCTACAACCTTAGATCCATCTGTTTTACATGGTCACTTGCCTACCTGGGTGTGGGCCCCACCAGGTTGTGAGTTGCAGGACGGGACCTCCATCACTTGTGTCCATGCTGGGTGCTTGATAAGTATCTCTTTAAGTGACCAGCCCAGGGCACAGGGTGGTTGCAGCAAAGGCAGTTATCCAGGAAGAAATGGAGAGGCCCAAGTTCTTGGCCCAGCTCCAGCTCTGGCTTTTCAAGGTGGCTGTGTGGTGTGCAGCAGCCCTTGTCCTTCATGGGGACCCCACCTATAGGAAGAAGCACTGGATTTACTGTCCTGTCCTAGAGAACGTCACTAGCCACATGTGGCTGTTTAAATGTATATTAGTAAAAATGAAATGAAATGAAATTTTCAGTTCCTTCATCACACAACCACATTTCAAGTTCTCAGTAGCCCCATGGGGCTAGTGGCTCTTGTATTAGACAGTGTGGTGGCTGAACAATTCCATCATCACAGAAGGTTCTGTTGGACAGTGCCGAGCCTGAGGGTCTCTAAGGGCCCTTGTAGCTCTGTCATCGTGGTTCTGTAGGGAGGCAGGGTCCCTGGGCCTGAAAGATGGAGGACTCTGCCTACCTTCCTGTTAGCAGCTCCACAGGCTGCTCCTACCCCTACACCCCATCCACAGGGCCGTGGACTTCCCCCCATCCTTTCTGTGAAACACAGGGCCCCAAAGGACCACGCTGCCCTACCCCCCTGGCCTCTTAAAATGGGGCCACCCAGTGTCCTTCCCAAGACAGTGTCAGGGAGTAATTATGAAACCCACATCTGTTGTTTGCTGAGTGGCTTTGGACAAGTCACCTAACTTCTTTAAGTCTCTGTGTCCTAATTAATGAAATGGAGCTGCCTATACCTGCCTCTGGCTGGCAGGGTTGCAGGAGGCAGTAAATGAGGTGGGCTGGAAGCACTTAGCTCAGATCTAGCACATAGTAATCACTCAGTTAAGTGGCAGCTCTCATTACTGTCAGGTTGACTTAATTCCCTCACAGCGTACTGTTAGCTCCCAAACCAGCTAGGCTTTTGGTTTCTCTTGAGTTCCTGAGCCCGAGAGACTAGGTTCTTTCTTGTCCCGGCTCCACCTTGGGGCTCAGTTTCCTTGTTTGTAGGATGCTTCTTGGACTGTGTGTTATGACCAGAGAGACCTTGCCATGCAGTGCGGAGAGCGGGGCCATCCAAGGGTTCATCCCCCATCCTGAGTGACCACTGTAACAGGAGACTTAAGAAGGCTGGGGCTGGGGGTGGGGCAGGGGATGTGCATGAGTGTGCCTGTCTTTTGTTCTGTCCTGAGGAGAAACTGCAGGCTGTCCCCTGCTGGCACCCGTCTGGGAGGTCCCAGCATGTGTCCTAGCTTTGGAGGAAGTATGCCTGGGCCAGCACACTACCCACTTTCATTTCCTTCTTGGGGAAGGAGCTACAAGTCTACACCTTGGCCTCCTGAAGCCCTTGGGTGACTTGGGTGACAAGAACTTTTCCCCTGAAGTCCATAGATAGTTTGTTGGTGTCTGTGAGCATTTTCTGGGCAGAGATCTGTGAGCCGTGCCACGTTGCAGCAGCTCTTGGGGCCCTAGCAGCCCTGAAGAAGGTGGGCTCCAGGCCTGGCTTCCAGCTGTCCAAGGGCTCCAGGGAAGACACTCGGTGAAAGGACATCCTCGGAGTCGCGGGACATCCCAGGCCCAGCATCCCGTGTCCTCCCACTCCGCTGGCCTTGACACTCACTGTGTGTTTGTGCTGGGTTCCAGGAGGCCAAGCGCACTCAGACCTGATGCTGTGGAGCAGACAACAGGTTCAGGAAACAGACCTCATGCCAGGACAGGGCAGGGGCAGCAGGGGCTGGGGGGGCTGGGCCAAGGGGCATCCCGGAGATTTGTTGAAGTGAGGGCTAAGCATTCCCAGGGAGGGTTCCCCTCAAGTAGGTATGGGGGGGTTCTAGGCAAGAAGGGCATGGCTCCTCCCTGTTAGGGGCTGGTGGCCCCCACCCCTCAGACGTCCCTCTTGCTTATCAGCATTTTTCCCCTCCTCTCCTGTCCCCTCTACACAATGGAAGCTCTAACCTCTCCAAGCCTCAGTTTTTTCATCTGTAAAGTGGGGGAATCGTACTCATCTCCTAGGGCTGTGGGAAGATTCAAGAATATATTGCAACTATAACTTTGAACACAGTGTGAGGACATAGTCCACCCTGAGTAAACATTAGCAGTCCTTGCTGCCCTGTCATGGTCTCCTTGTAGTTGTGCACAGCCCGTTCCTGTTTCTCTGGAGACACATCCCCCTGCTTCGCTGCCTCTTCATCTTCCATGGTGGCCAAAGCCTATCCGAATGTTCCCCCCTGCACCCACCCGTGTGCCATGTGGGTGCCTTTCCTCCAGCACAGGCCCTGAACTGAGGAATATATGGAATGCCCGAGAAATCCTGGAGCTGACAGCTGCATGCTCCCCCGCTGGGACCCCAGGAGGTTTTGGCAGGGGGCTCAGGGCTCCGTTAGTGTTTGCTGAGAGGAGCAGTGGCTTCTCTGCGGGGCATTGGGACAGCGTGTGTAACCCTCAGGTGTGTCTGCTTTTTGTTTGCCAACGACAGGTCCCAAAAGCTCCTGGGCAGTCCTGGGGATGCCCTGGAGGGAGCACAAACACCAATGTCCTGGGGGCTCAGGGCAGCACCGCCCAAAGCAGAAAAGCCCCCCGCACCTAACTGGACCCAGGGCAGCCTTAACCACTGGGTCTCTAGTGACTTGAGTGCTCCCTCCCCACCCCCGGGTGGCAGCCCAGCCCAGGGAGGGGATCCCCCAGAGGTCAGCATCAGGCCAGGGAAAGGGGCAAGGGCCAAGCGTTGCTTCCTTTTGTGAGCACAGTCTCCCTCTGTCCACGCCACTTTGATCCTTGAAGCAGGGATGGGTCCTCCACCCTCCTGGTGCCAGTGCCCAAAGGCACCAGTGAGCAGCAGGCACTCCCAGTGGGCAGGCTTCTGCTGGGGAAGAGGGGCCATCACTGCCTGGCCACCCTCCTGCCCTGCCCACCCCGTGGTGAGCCAGGCCCTGCAGCCTGCCCACTTGGCCCATAATGAATCCTCTCCAGCCTCAGGCCTGCCAGGGGCTGAGAATCCTCTCGGAGCTTTGCATGGCGGTGTACCTTCTTCGAGAAATGTGTTCCATGACCTGGGTAAGATCTTTGTCCTCAAGTTATAGTCTCTGCAATGGAGATTTCTTCCTAGCTTGTGACTTCCTGATTGCCCTCTCCTCTCTCCCAGGGGTGTGGGGTGCACCCATGGTGCTCTGTGGGCTTTTGTGCAGACAGAACCCAGCCTCTGGCCAGGCCTGGTCTGGGCCAGCTTCCCTGAACACCTCCCTGGTCTTATCTACAGCCTTGCTGGCACCCCCACCCAGGTGATCTGGAGCTTGAAGTTTCCCTCTGCCACCTGAGTTGCCTCTTCTGTAAAATGGGGGCACCCTCGCCCTCACAGGCCTGATGTAACTGCAGGAGCTACTGAGTGAGCAAGGGCATGGTTTTGCGCCCTCCATGCTTGTGCGCTTCCTGGTGGTGGCACCTGTGACTCTCCCTGCGCACTATACTGTGCCTACAGCGCTTGGCACAGTCCTCAGCCTCTGCAGGAATACTGTATTTCTTCAGGTTCATGGCTATAGTTCATTTGAGTGTGAATGTTCTGTATCAAAATGGGCAAAAAGTACTCACTAAGAAGTTTTGAGTGAGTGAATGAGCAAATGAAGAGCTGGCTCTGGGTAGGGCACTGTGGGGAATGTGAAAAAACACAGGGTCCCGGGCCTCTGGGAGCAGAAGTCCCCAGATGAAGCTGTCAGAGCTGGAAGGCACCGGATGTGCAGGGCCAAGCCTGGGCTTGGGAGTGAAGTAGGGCTGAGCCTATTGCCAGGGTGGGTGTTGGAGATAGAAGGATAAGAGGGAACCTTTGAAAATGTTATGTGGGCTTTGCATCTGTGCACATAGATCATGTGTCCATGCAGTTGAGCATGCTTGTGTCCGCGTGGGAGACGTTTACAAGTTGAATGATTGTTGGATGAGTGTATATGGTGGTGTTCTCGTGGGTTTGTGCAGATCTGTGAACACAGGGGGTGTTGGAAATATGTCTGTGATGTGGGAGGGGCGTGTTGGGAGCCAGGTGGTATATGTGTGTAAGAGTTAAGATGTCTTGACCCCTTTGGGGCATGCAGGCACCCGCACCATCCCTGCCCCCCCAGCCCTGCACTAACCAGTTGTGTGACCCTGGCGAAGGTTACTGAAGCTCTGTGAGGCCTCAGCCTCCGCATCCATTAATAGGGATGATAACACAGAGATCTCAAGGTTGCTGTGAGGAACCCCCGAGACCATGGGCCTGGCACAAAGGATGCCCTCCATAAATGTTAGTGTCACCATGCTAGGGTAGGAGGAATGGTCCCCCGAATGGCCTCTGGGCCCGGGACTCTAGGAAGGAGTCCCAGAACAAAGGCAGTCACTGTGCCTGGCCCTCCCCTTATCCCACTAAACCAGAGGGCAGACCTGGAGCTCTGAGAGGGGGCTCGCCCTGAGGCCTGGACATTTCTAGGGATATTCTTCCCCCCTGAGAGATGTCCAAGGACACCTGGCCCAGTCGCCCTTCTCACTGCACCACTCACTGAACCAGGGGCTTGGGGGGAGCCTGGGAATGCTCGTTGGATCTGACCCTGGAAGGCCTGTCCCACCCTAGGGAAGATGACTCTGGACCCTCCCAGACCTTCAGGAAAGGGTGTTCCGCAGCTTCCTGGGGAAATCAGCCCTGGCTCTCCACAGCTTCCGCTCTGCCTGTCTCAGGGGTGGCAAAAGAATTCTGTGAATAGTCTCAGTGCTACATGCAGAGAGAGATTTTTCAGATTGTCGGTGTATCAGAGCACTGTAGAATCTGGAGACCACCTGCATTCTACTCCTCACAAGAAGTCACTCACCTTCCAGAGCCGCTGCTTTCCCCGTCTGAAAAATAGAGTTGTTGATTCCTGTTCTTCTTAGCACTGGGATTAAAGGACCCAGGGCAGGCTGGGTCTCTGAGCTCTCCCAGCCCTATCTTTCAGGCACAGCCGCCTAGGCAAGGAACAGTGGCCTCCCTCGGTGGCCTGGCTCCTTCTCAAGCTGGCCTTGCCTCTTCCCACTGAGCCTTGGTATCCTGTCCCCAGCTCTCTGAACTCACCTGGGCTACTCTTCCCCTTAGGGAGTAGGGGAATGTGGGGAGGGAGAACACCTGGCCAGGTGGCCCTACCTTAAATGCGCCACCTAGGGACCTGACTTCGGGGTGCAAAGTAAACAAAGGTCAGGGTCACTGGCCACTTCCAAACCTGAGGTTACAAGTTGGAGCAGGGTGTGAAAATATCTGATTTTTGTAGAGCTCTTTAGAGTCCAGAAAGGTACTTCCACCTATATGGGACCTTCTCTCCCCTGGGAGGGGAGTTACTGTCATTACCAGCGTTGGGCAGCTAGCGGAACTGAGGGCAGGGGGTAGGGGCCTCCGGGTGGAGTTGAGGCTGACGCTCTGGCCTTCTGCCTTCAGTGCCTCCCAGGAAACCCTTCCTCTCCTCTTCCCTGACAGCACCTGAGTGGGTGTGGGGTCCAGACCACAGGATCCTCACTTGGGTCTGGGGCTTGGTTAGGGGCCCCTGAGCAGAGGAAGGATGAGACTGGAACCCCAAAAGATATCCACCTGCTGAGCACCCAGCATGCCCTGTGTAGATGCACGGGCCTGCACACACAGGCACACAGCCACATAAACAAACACAGGCACACATAGCCTCCTCGTGCTTGGGATGTCCCCTATCCATTTAGACAACTTGATTGTAGCTTAAATTCTCATTTTAGCCAACTTTGTTTTTACTGGTTGAACAACTATCACTTGTTTCTGTATACTTCAGAAGCAATGTCCCCAGGGGAGAAGTAGTCTGTTTTCTTAAGCCGAATACTGGAAGCCAATAGGAGTGACTGTTCCACTTCTAAGGTTTTCCAGCGGCTGCCTGACAAGCCCTGCTAAGCCCCTAATTAGGCAGCCCAGGCATCTCAGTTTAGAGCCCAGCCAGCTGGGGGTGCCCTATTTGAGGGCCAGGGCAGGGCAAGTTCGAGGCCTGAACCCAGGAGATGGAGGCTTGTCCTCTCCCCCATTCAAGGAGAGCTGAGCTTACTGCCCACCATCCCAGAGCCTTGGCCCTGAGGACAATATGCAGGGCATGACAGCTGAGTCGGGGTGCTCTGGGTTTGAAGGAAGCCACATCATCAAGTCAGGGTGGCCTTTAAGCCCACGCTGAATCTGGTGGGAAAGCTACTACATGCTGTTCTTGCTCCAGGCACTGGGAGGCCACCCATGATAGAGCACAGCCTGCCCATCCACCTTCACTGTTGAAGAAACTGAGGCTCAAAAAGCTGAAGCAGCCTGCCACAGTCACTGAGCTCATTACAGCCAGGACTGTGGGCCACCAAAGTCCTGCATCAAAGTCAGCGTGACATTTGGTACCATGGAGAGGAGGGACCAGTTGGGTGGGAAAAGACTTCCCTGGAGAGGTGAAGCTGACCCATGAAATATGGAGGGTGGTTTAGACAGGTAGAGAGAGGAAAGAAGTGCCAAGAGAGCTGGCAGAGATGAAGGGCATCAGGATGGAGGCTTTGGAAGCCAAACACCTATTGTTTTTCGCCATAGTCGTGATTTTCAGTACGTTGCCCAATGGTCTCCATGCACTTTTGCTGGGGAAGAAGGGCATGTAGTTGAAAAAAACATAAGCCTTGTAGCCAGGCTCATCCTGCAACCTAGAGTTTTGTCTGCTGCTGAACACAACAGCTTGTGCCAGCTCGCCCCCCGCAGGGCCTTGGCCTCCAGCCTGGTCTGGCTCAGTCCTATGGTGCCATGGAGCCTCCGTTGCTGCCCTGGGAGGCATTGCCCCTCACTCAGCCCAGACCTGTTCCCTGCAGCCTCTGAGAGGTTCAGGTTTCTGCCCACCAGATGGGCAGCACCCCCTGTTCCCCTCAACTGCAGGTCAGCTCACAACACTGCCCTACTCCTGCCACCTGAACCCCCCAGATGCCATCTGCCACCCTGTTTCCAGGCAGCAGGTAGGCGGCAATGGGGCAGGTAGGGGGCTCCAGCTCTGAGGGGCAGGTAGTGCCCAGCCTGCCACCTTGCACTTGGGTTGTCCCCACCTTTCTAGGAATAAACGAGAGCAGGTCTGGTGAAATGTCGGGGTGTGTAAGGGGGATTCCCCTAGTATCTCGCTCAGCGTCTCTGCATGTATGAGCAGTGGGGTCTGTGTGGGCATCTCTATGTATCCACGGATCTGACTGCCTCCGTCCCGTACGTGGCCGTTCCCCAGGCATCTCTGTCTGCCCCACTGTGGCTCTACCCTGTTGTGTCTGTGTGCCTCTCCTCCTGCCCCTTCCATGTCTCTGTCTCTGCATCTCTGTGTCCCTGCCTGTCTCTGTCTCTCAGTTCTGAGTTGATGAGGGTGCCTTTGCCATCAGAGCCACCTCCCCTCACATTGGGTTGCTCTGCTTAATTTCATTTTCCCAGGGCTCCAACTTAGAGAAATAAACCCTCCCTCCCCACCCCTGCACTTTTTTGATTTAACAAGCCTACTTGAAAACAATAGTGATTTCCACATCGATCATAAACAGAAGTGATTACCATACAATTACAGCCTGAACCGTCAGCTTGGATGCAATCACTGAGCCACATTGTAAATCGGAAGACAATTGCCTGCAGAATTACCCCCAAATTGGCTTAAGTGGCAACAAAAGAGTTTTGGCATTTGGGGGAGGGGTAGGGGGAATGCTGGTGGTCCTAGCAGCAGAGGGTCCCCATTGGGGAGCTCTTAGGGTGTCTTACTTGCCTTTGAGGAGTGGCTTGTCAGGGAGAGCTGCCTGCCATTCATTTTCCTTCAATTACTGCTCCTTGTCCATCTTGCACAGTTTGTTATAAATTCATTTATACTGATATGTGAGTGGCTAAGTATACCTTTGACTGGGACAGCAGAGAGGGGTGAATCTGGGGGGAGGGAGTGTTCCAGGGAGGCCTCCTCAGCTCACCTGGTATACCCCTCTCCCCCCTCCCATCTTGTCTCTGGCTCTTCTGGATCGCTTCATCCCCCTAGACTCTTCTCCTGGCCTGGCTCCTACTGTAGCCTTCCCTCCCCATCTCCCAGCCTGGTGGTAATCTCCCCCCAGCAACCTCCTGCTTTCCATCCAGGGCAGCCTGCTCCCTCCTACAGTTGCAGTGTGTCCCCGGCATTCTTCCCAGCTGCCTTGGCCAGCTAGAAGCCACAGTGCCTGGCCCAGTGAGCCAGGTAAGCCCACCCCGGGAAGCCTGCCAGCCACCCCTGCAGCAAGTTCCAAGAGGGGCTCACAAAGCAGGCCTCCATTGACCCGGGCCTGCCTCTTTCTAGGCTTGTTTTTTTGAGAAGTCCTTTACCAGCAGGTCGTCTCTTGAGTGTCTGAAGACTGGACTCCTAAGCTCTGGCTTGTTCTTTGGGGGACTTGTGTTCTCTTGGGAGATGATTTCCCTCTGGGGTCAGGCTGCTCTGAAGGTACTGGGAAAACCTGCCCACTTGCATACTTAGATTCTATCAGATTTGTCCAAATCCAGGTTTTAAGTGCTTTTGCATGTTCCATCTGATCCTCACAGAAGGATTTGCACATGCTTGTAATTTTATCCTTGCTTTTGATAGAGGGGTGACGTGGCTTGCACCAGGTCACACAGCTGATCAGTGAGGAGTGCTTATTCCTAGATGCCGTCTCTCCAGCCTTCCCAGACTCACAGGACACAGGCTGGGGGTCTCACTTGGTCTCTGACCTGTCCTGAGACCTCAGACAATGCCAGTGATTTGAACAAGTCCCAGCAAGCGAGCACTTGCAGGGTGCTGAGTTCTGCTTGTAGGTTCGTTAGTGCCTCTCATCCCCGCTGCAGCCCTGTGATGGGACATCGGGTCCTCACTGAGGGGACTCGCCTCACTCCGAGCCCTCGGGTTCCTGGCACCAGAAGCTGGTTTGAAGCTGTGTCTGCCAGCCTTCTGAGCCTGTGCTTAAGCGACGTCCTGTGAAGCTGGAGGAAGCCTGACATCCCTGAGCTCTCTCACCAGTCCTTGTGTCACCAAGGCTCCCTGTCTGGTTGCCGTGGTCACTCTGCAAAAGCCTCCGGACAGGGCCCCATCTAGAGTAGCTATATTTAGAACACAAAATTCAGTCAGCTGCCCCAACTCTGCCTTATGCTGAGAGAGGCCTCTGTGCCCCCATGGGCTTAGCCTGAGGGGCTGGGGCAAGCTGGGCAGGGCCTGGCTTAGGGGCAACTCAGGGTGCCCCTGTGCCTGGCATCCACCTCCTCAGCACTGGCCTTGAGGGGAGAGGCCGGCTGATCCATAGCCCTGCCTTCAAACGCCCACCCCCAGGCTTCACTCCTGCCGTGCGTCTCCTGGGTAGCCAGGTGTCCAGTGGGAAGAGGGAGGTTGAAAGCCACAGAGCCCTGGACTCGAGTTCTGTCTCTGCCACTTTGTGGCTGTGCCATCTTCACTTCTGCGCCTCGCAGCTTTCTCTTTAAAACGGAAGCCCTGCTGGACTACTGGGTGGCAAAGGGGACTGTGTTATCAGTTCAGGGTCTTCAGGTAACACTGCTGCTATCCTTGGCCTCGGAACCCGGCTGGCCCTTCGAGAAGGAAAGGGCCTAGCCTTTGTTGAGCACGTGTCACATGCAAAACTTTGCTCCAGACCTTCTGGGGCTACCTGGTTCACCCTTCACCACCACCCTGAAAAGGCAGCAACCGCTGAATCTGCCGTGTTCTGCACTAGAGCCAGAGCCCCCTGTGGCCGTGTACACTTAAATGTAACGAAGTGAGGTTAAATAAAACTTAAAACTCAGCTCCTCGGTCACAGTAGCCACATTTCAAGTGCTCAGTAGCTACACGTGGCCCATGGCTCCCATTTTGGACAATGCATATATAGAACATTTCCATCATTGCAGAAGTTCTGTTGGACGGGCTGCACTGTGTTAGCATCCCATTTCGCAGCAGGGACATTGTGGACTAGATCAGTGGCTCGGCACACTCCTCTCCTGGAGGAGAGGGAGCTGGATGCAAACCTGGGCCCATCAGCTTACAGCTCTCCTTTATTGCCAGCTCGGATGCCTCCCCTTTTCACGTACTGTCCATGGGCTCCTCAAGGGCAAGGGCTGTATTTGCTCTGTACCCCAGTGCCCGACCCAAGGCCTGCCCCAGGGGGGTACTTGGGGCAGTGTTTGCTGAGTGGGTGATGGAATGAATGACTGAATGAGCACTGCCTGCTAAAACTTAGAGGTACACTTAACTCCCCTCCTGCTGGAGGAGGCACAGAGCCAGCTGCTGAGGGGTGATGGATGGCGCCTCTCCCAAGATAAATGTGGCAGTCGAGGTAATCGGATTGTGTGTGTGACGGTCTAATTTGTAGGCAAGGGTAGGAAGCGCCAGCCATGCCTCACCCCAGCCGCCCATATTAGTCTAATCAAATGCCCAGTATCTAAATAACTGGGCCCCAGTGATGGATGATGTGAGCTTTGTTAAATGCTGTTGCCCTGTCAAGCCAAACTTCCCAAGGCCCTGCCAGGCTCCTGGGCTCTCTAATTTGTTTTTTCTTCCTTGATTATCTCTGTGTGGGGCAGGGAAGAGGGGCTAGGACTCTTCTGTCTGTCTTAAGTCTCTGGTTTTTCAGGAAGGAGGAGGAAGAGGCCAGAGTTGGGGGAGAAGTGAGATGAAGCCACCTTCTGCCTCTTCTGAGAAGTCTTCCTTTGTCGCTGCAGACAGCCTTGGGGAGCCCGACTCCCCAGAGCCCTTGAACCTGGGCCTCATCACCATGCACTGTGTCCTTCTCTTTCAGACTCTCCTGCCACCCTGGGCTAGCCTTTTCATTCTCTTAATGGTGTATTTTGGTATGCCAGAAGGTTTTCACTTAAATGTTGGAAAATTTATCAACTTTCCCTTATGGTTAGTGCTTGTTGTGTCCTATTTGAGAATATTCTCCAATCCCAGGGTCATGGAGATATTCTCCTGTGTCATCTTCCAGGCAGTGTATTGTTTCGCTCTTTTTTTTTGTCTGTGGTGTGAGGTAGGGGTCAAGTTTCCAGTCTGGTCATTCTGAGCTCTGAGCATCTGCCATGTGCCCCAGACCAGGCAGGGTCCTTGGAGAGACAAGAGGTAGAAGAGGCACAGTCCTGTCCTCCAGGAGTGACAGTCGTTTTGAGCTGAAGCATGTGTTCTTAAAAAGGAACTTGAGGGGCCGCCCTGGTTGCGCAGCGGTTAAGTGTGCACATTCTGTTTCAGCAGCCCAGGGTTCGCCGGTTTGGATCCCAGGTGTGGACATGGCACCACTTAGCAAGCCATGTTGTGGTAGGCGTCCCACATATAAAGTAGAGGAAGATGGGTTTGGGTGTTAGCTCAGTTCCAGTCTGCCTCAGAAAAGAGAGGAGGATTGGCAGATGTTAGCTCAGGGCTAATCTTCCTCGGGTGGGGGGAGGGAATGGAACTTGAGAACAGCACGTACACCTTGCTACCTTCTGCATCAGGGTGGGATCCCCGTACACACTGTGCCTGTGCCCAGTGCTTCTGTGGTGTTGGTTGTCACTGTATGTCTGTATGTCAGGCATTGTTCTAGGCTCTGAGGATGTGGCCATGACCGCAGCACACAGAAACCCCTGCTCTGGAAGACCTTTTGCTCCAGTGCAGGGGGTGGGGTGTCAGATGGTAAATAAGATAAAAAGTAGAAGGTAGTAAGTGCTCTGGAAAGCAGTTCAGCGGAGGAGGGATGTAGAGGAGTCAGCTGGCGGAGGAGGAGTTGCAGTCTATAAACTGGAAAGGTCAGGGAAGCCCTGGCTGAGCGGAGGAGGGGGTGAACCACGTGGATTTCCAGGGCCAGAACCTTCTGGGCAGACATTGCAAAGGCTGTGATATATGCAAATAACATAAGAACTCTGGAAGGAAAACCCAGAGCCATTCGTGTGATTCCCCTGGTGAGAGGAACTGGGCAAGAAGAGTGAGTTGGGGAAGACTGTTCTTCAGTACATATCTTTTTTTCTACTTCTGTACATTTTTAATCATGTGCACACATTACTTCTTTAAAATAACATTTAAAAGTTAAGAAGGGAGGGTGGTGAAATGCAACAGAGGTGGAACCATCAGATGGAATAGAAAAACTATGGGTTTGGAGGCCAGCGAATGTGAGCCCTAAACCCTCTTCTGGTCTCTATCTGAAGTGTTAGCTTTCTAAAGAGAATGGATTTGTGTATTACTTATGTAAATAAAAAGTAATTTCATTAGTTAAAAATAAATAGATCCCACTCTGCCAGTTGTTTTGGCTGATTCTCCTTGGGTAGGTTCCTTAACCTCTCTGAGCACCAGTTTCATCCTGGAAAATGGGGGTTGTGATCCTGGCATCACAGGCTTGTCAGGAATGTGAACAAAGAAAAGGGATGTGTCAAGTTTCTGCCTGGCCTGCAGTTGACCTTCCCGAGGGCATGTCCCTGCATGGGCCAGCTCTCTTCATGGCAGAGGCAGAGAGTATATCCCTGTCCTCAGATTCTCCAAGGGCTGGAGGTCCCAGGCAGGCCCAGGCTCTGCATTCCGGCTCCCACAGAGGCAGTTGGATTTGCTCTGGACTCCCAGACTGACAGCCATCCTAGATGCTTTGGCCCTGCTGGGTGGTCAGTTGGGAGAGTGCAGGCCTTCAGAGCCACCTCAGGATCCAGCTTGCCCAACTGGGGTCTGCTTGGCTGGGGCCAGCTGGTCATTTGGCTCCAACAGCCGTCTCTGCCCAGTGTTTCCTTCTCTCTGGGTGCTGTTAATTTTTTATGGCCTCCATCAGAGGCAGAAGGCAGAGAGCTGTTTCCTGCAGGGAGAGAGCAGGCACTGGAAGGGGGAGGTGGGAGGGAGAGCCAGTGGTGATTAAACACTGCAGAGACCTAAACAAATGATGGCTCCCTCCCCTAGTTGCTCTGAAAGAGACACAGGGAGCCAGGCCTGAACTGCAGATGGCCCAGGCTGCTGTCTTCCCCCGCCTGCCTGCACAACTGTTCTGGGGCTGCTTCCTGAGAGCCACAGCCATGCTGAGCTATGCAGGACCTAACTCAGCCCTTCAGCCACTTGGTGCGGCAGGCCCCAAGGCAGGGAGGGCACAGGGCACACTAGCACACGAGCAAGCGGTGGAGCCGAAAACTGTGTTATGGGGAGATGGTAGTAGTTATCTCACAGAGTGTAGGCTTGAATGAGACAGGGCGTACAGAGTGCTGAGAAAACTGCCTGGCCTGAATCAGGTTCTCCGTCTGCAGTAGCCACTGTCAAGCTTGCCTCGTTACTCCTTTAGAGCAGCTAGTGAGATACCTTTACATGCAGGTGAAGAAACCTGCCAGGGTCTTGCCCAAGACCACACAGTTCATAGCTAGTAGATAAAACCCAGGCTCACTCATTCCTGACTCCCTGCCCAGTGCTCTTTCTCCTGTACCAAGGCCAGGAAGAGAATCCGGGGTCAAACCTCCAGGGCCTTGAAAACAAAGAAAGGGTAAGTCAGCAGCAGTGTTGGAGACCATCAGCCAAGCACAGGGTTCTCTTGGCATGAGAGCTTGTGCATATTCTGAACCCACAGGGGAAAGGAAGGAATGGTTCCCTCCCCCTCCATTCATGCAGCAAATGGCACCTGAGCTCACCCCTCAGTCTAGGGCAGTGGTTCTCAAAAAGGGGTCCCCAGACCGTCAGGATCAGCATCACCTGGGAACTTGTTAGAAATGCACATTCTCAGGCTCCACACTGGACCCACTTGAAGCCAACAACCCACTGGTGGTGAGGCTCAGCACTCTGTATTTTTACAAGCTTTCCAGATGATTCTGATGCACTGGCAAAACTGGGAACCTCTGCCCTGGAGACCCAGGTGGTTCAGTCCTGCCCTGGGACCTCACCATCCAGGACTCAGACTCACCCAGACGTCACCCAGGTGTGTTACACTCTGAGTAACAAGTGCAGCTAGGAAACACTAGATGTAAATGGAATTCTCATAAACGATTCTTATTTTCATTGCAGCAAGGCAGCTGGACATTTAAAGAAACCTCACAGGGAATCATTTCATCACATAAAGCAGCTTCTGCAAAGAAAAATGTCCCCTCTTGTTTCCTGTCCCCCCCACCGCAAGTGTTCTGTAAATTCAGTCTCTATGTCAGGTTCTCTTCAAATGCTGTCTACCTATACATAACTAAAACTAGTGGATAGTGTGCTAAAAGAGTGACAAATAGTCTCCAAAATGCATCAGGGACCCCTGCAGTTTAGAAGGAGAGCCCCGTAGGACAAATGGAGGCCACTCTGGTGTTTCAAGCAGCCCGGTCATCCACTACCAAACCCTGCTGGGCATCTGGAGAGGTCGTAACTGCCGGGCATGGGTGGTTTCCAGAGCTTCAGCAAACATCCACACTCAGGGTTTCTCAGAAAAGGAGGGGAGTGACCAATTAGGAAGCCAAGACATAGAAATGTGAAATGTGCAGGTGAGCTACTGCTCTTGCTGAATAAATGGATAAGAGAGAAAACCCGGTGACACGATTTTGGATAGAGAACGCACTGGAAGGTTGTCATCTCCCACTGTGCAGGATCAGGAAGGAGCATCTCAGTCTCCACTGAATGTCGCTCAAGAGGCCAGGTCATGTGCCCCTGAGCTAAAACACCTGCCTGATTTCCAGAGGGACTGCAGCTCGAGCAGGAGCCCTGCCTCTGCCACTAAGCCACCTGCCCTGTGGCTCAGGCCTTACCCTCACAAGCCTGGGGTGGGAAGAAAGGAATCGCCCTCTGCGTTTCTTGAACCAGGAAGCTGAGATTCTTGGAGGTTAACCAGGTCACCTAGCCAGGGGAAGCAGGGAAGGAGGGAGTGGGTGGGGTGGGGTGGGGGGTCCGGTCAGCAGGTTTTTCCTGAATCTCTTCTTTCTCAAAGAGCAGCGAGTGGCCTGAACCCAACTTGGTAGTCGAGGGTGTGGATCAGCTGGCAAAGTGCTGCCCGGCCCAGATCTCTCTCCTGCCCCTGTCACTGTAGCACACACCTCCTCAGTCACTCTTTAGGGCTGAGAGTCTTTCCAGGTAGTTCCTTTATAGAAACTAAGGTGTCCTGGGATTGGCACCTCCCAAGCTTTAGTCTCAGGACCAGGACCCTGGGATGGTCTACCCTGGCTTCATGAGCCCAGGCTGGGTCTAAGGAAATTGCCATTTGAGGCACCCCTGATTTGTCGCTGGCTCCTGGCTCACAGGAAGAGCCAAGGGCCTGGGATTGGACATGGGGGCCAGAGCGAATGGAGGGAATGCACAGCAAAGCCTCTCAGTGCTCAGACTCACAGCTCCCTTGGGGTCCATGAAGGTGGATGGCTGTGGTGTTCTCGGGAGTCTGGTTGACCCTGGAAAGGGCCTGGCCTCACACTGACCTCTCCTTCTTATGCTGGGAGTAGACGACACAGCCAAACTGACTACCTAGCAGGGAAGCCTCAGAAAAGTAAATTACCCAGGGAAGAAACTGATTCCTATAACCCCTCCTTAACCCTCGGGCTTCCTGAGAAGAAGCAATGGGCAGTGGTGTTTAGCTCCCAGGAGAAACTTCATGAAGAATAGAAAGCAGGCTCTCAGGTAGCATCTGCTGGAATGACGGGCGTGCAGGCTGTGTGGGTCCTGGGGACACGGTTCCTGTGGAGGCAGGGCGAGGGTGGCTCCGTTCTTGTCTTACAGACTCAACGGGAGTGTCGTCCCATCGCCTGCAGCGTGTGGGGAGCATCCTTGCTGCCCTGTATCCTTGCCCTCATCCTGTTTGGGTGCTGCCTTGAAGCTAGATGGAGGTGGGGAGACTCTTGGCTCTAGGCATACCCCGCTATGGATGTTCTGGTCAATCCCTGGGTAGCCAAAGAGATCTGTCCTGTGTCCTTCTGGAATATGAGGACAGGTGCACAAGAGGCCTCTTGGCCTCAGTCTGTTGTGGGGGTGGCTCAGGCCCCTCTTGCCTGGCTAGCACACTTGCTTTGCTATTAATGCTGTATAATTTTCAGCTGAGGTGGTCAAGATCCCCACCTTTGCCCTGCTGCCAGCAAATACCCTGGGTAAGATGAGAAGGTCCTGCTTTGCTGCTGGCCTGCCATAAGTTCAAGGGTGCCCTGAGCCACTTACCTTGCTTTCCTGTGCTCACCCCTCATGTCTAACATGGGGGCTGTGACTCCCCCACAGCCAGGTGGCTTGTGTGGGTCCAGGGGGCAAGGGGTGTATGAACCAGTCCTTCGAGGGGGTGGAGTACACAGTGGCGGCTCCCTGCCGGCTGGTGTCTGGACCTCAACACTTTGGCTGGCAGGACTCAGGGGCACCGCCCAGAACAGGGCATTCTCTTTCTGACGAAAAGCCTCCCAAGCTTGTTATGAGTGTCTTTTCACTTGAAGCTGAGTTATCCAGGAAGGCCCAGATGGTGGTGTGAGGTGGGCAGGGAATTTTCAGGCTGGGATTTTCCTAAAGCCTACAGACAGGCTCAACCCGTCTGGCATCTCCTCTTGGGTCCGAGCATCCTGCCCTGAGGCCTCTGCAGAGTGAGGCGCGGCCAGACCGGTTTGGGAATCAACCCTGCTGTCTCCAAGGTCCCCCAGAATTCAGTTCCCAGATGAGGTCACACACCTTGAGACTCCCAGCTCCTGCCAACCAGGTAGCGCTTGGGGAGGGGAGTGGGAGCGTGCGAGGAGCCTTCCGGAGGGAGGGCTCTTGAGGAGTCCCTCTCGGGCCAGGCTGGACTGCAGGACCTTCAAGCATGAGGAAGCAGGTAGGGCCCAGCAGGGCAGGCCATGAGCCTCATTCACATCCTGGGCTGACCAAACCATCAACCTGGTCAGTCCTCCCTTCACATGGGGCCCAAGCGTGTGCGTGGACGAGAGGGGTGGACAGAGATGGAGAGGGACAGGGTCACTCACAGCTGGAGGGCTAGCGGACAATTCATCCCTGTTTTAACTTTCCTACTCACAGTCTGGGAGATAACAGAGCAGAGTGTGGGAATGCTCTAGAAAAACCAGCAGTTGAAACTCAGGGCACCGTACTGTTGCTGCTGGTGGTAATGCAATGATACAGCTGTTTTGTAGGAGAGGAAGATTTTCCCCCAAGGAAAACATCTCTGTTCCAGGGGTCAGCTGTCAGGGCCACCAGAATCCACTCTACAACCCCCAGGAATGATGTCTCCTGTAATTAGGGGGACTGCCTAACAGTGGCCCCAGCAGCTGAGGCTACAGAGTTCTCCCCTCCCACCTGCCCCGGGGCCCCCTCACTCCTGGGTCCTAAACACACCAGCTGTAGGACCTCAGCAGATCCACTCCCTGCTGTCAGCTCTAGGCACCTGGGCAGGGTGAGATCTCTGGAGCCCTTTCTATCTATAGCCCATACCTGGGGAGGGGCATGTCCAGGCCAGGTGTGAGGATGGCCAGCTCATCCCATAGCACCTACAGAGTGAGAAGAAGTCAAGGCTGGCCTCAGCCCTGAGAAGCGTGACCCTGCTGTGAGACCAGGGCTGATTCATGGGGCCACAGACTTCAGAGAACACAGCGCCCACCCCCTCTTTGACATATGGCCCAGAGAGAGGAGGAAGTTGTCTGAGGTCACACAGGAAGTTGGTAGCAGACTGGGGACAAGAAGCTGGGATAGCGATGAATCACAGGAATGGGAGGTGGGCGGGATGTGCTGAGCCATCTCCTGGGGATGTGCCTGCTCTCAGATATGTGGCATGACAGACTTCGGAGGATAAAAGGGAAACCATCCTGCATCAGCAGCAGGGCCCCTGCCCTGTGGGGTGACTGTGGTTGAATCATCCCCTCTTGGGCCTCGATTTCTGTTTCGTAAAACATGGACATCCACATCCAGCCTCTCGCCTGGGGATTTGTGAGACCCAGATGAGGGAGAGGTTGCAGGCAGTCGGGAAAAACGAAGGGCTGTCTGTGTGCCCTCATGATCCCCTTAGGTCCTCCTAAGGAGTAGGTGAGCAGGGCCCTAATGGTCATCCCATTTTAAAGACACACACACGTGGCTCCAGGCTGCCCTGCTGGGTCAGTGGCCACATTAGGGCTGACGCTGGTCTCTGGAGGCTGAGCAGCCTCTGACTGCCCCTGGCTCCCACCCTTCCGTGGTCATGAGCATCCTGTGCTCTTTCCTCCGGGGAGGAGATGACCCAAGAGAACTGGCAGGGAGCGGGCCCATTTTCCATTTCTGGGGACACCCAGCAATGGCGGGCCTACAGGGGAGGGCACAGTAACAATTCTGTGGGTAGCTCTATTTTCAGGGGTCATGGGCCAGAGCAGGACGGCTGTAAAGTCTGCCCCAGCCCCCACGCCCAGGCGCCACTGAGAGAGGAGTCTGCCTTGACTGGCCGCTGGCACTGCATGACCCGAGAGCTGAGTCAGAAGTGAGCTCAGTCAGGGCTCAGTTCCATGGAGGCCTCGGGTCTGCTCAGTACAGAGTGTCTGGCAGGGAAGACACTGGGTGTGGGCACAGCTGGGTGCTAGGGAGCACCCAGTGTGAAGGAGGAGGTACAAGGCTGGGCCCGAGGCATATAAACATTTTTATGATCTTGGAGATGGGTGAAAGGAAGGGTATTTTATTAGAGGAACAGCACATAGATGGGGAAAGAGAAACCTCTTAATCTTAAAGGGACATGTGCTCAAAAACAACAACAGAAACAGTAATAGTTTATTTTCATATAATCCTTCCTATATGACAGGCCTTGTACCAGCATTTTATGTGTATTAGATTGTTTAATCCTCATGACTTTAGGAGGTAGGGTAAGATTTATTATTCCTATTTTACAAAAGGGAAAACCAGAGCAAGCAGATGTTAAATAACTTCCCAAGGTCACACAGCTGCTAAATGTCTGACCTGGGATCTGAACCCAGGTGACCTGGCTCCAGTGTCTGTGCTCTTGGCCACTCTGCCATCTGGAGGCAGGAGGTAGTCAGCATTTCACAGCTTCTGGGTTTCCAGTTGAGACTCTGGCACAACATGTGCCATTTCTCACATGTCACGTAAAGCTCAGGCCCTTCCTTCATATGGGGACTTCTCATGGCAGGCCTGTGTGCAGAGGTGCCTCTGCTGTCTCCCCACTTTACAGATGAGACAGAATAGCCCAGGCCCGTGTCATCTCAAACCCCCATGTCCTCCTCCCCCTTCCCCTCCCCTCCCCTCCCAGCCCCTCCCCACTCCTTCTCTGCATGGGTTCCCAGGTGTAGGCAGGAGTCTCCACTATCTCTGACCCTCTGGGCAATGGTGCCAGGACCCCTTGTTTGGGGGATGAAAAAGGAAGGTCAGAGGGTAGGAGGGTGTGGCCTGGGTGTGGGAGACAGGAGGAGGAGGCTCAGGGAGCCCTAGGTGAGGTAGTCTAGGAAGGCCCTCCGTCTTCCCCTGTGGGACAGACAGTGTTAAGATGAACACTGATGTCAATCCACAAGCAGAGAAAAAACCAGGGCTGCAGCGCCTCCAAAGTTTACGAGCTGATGTTGTTTCTGTAAACTCTTACCTTTCATTCCCTATTTCAGTGTGGCCCACCAGTGGCTGTGCATGTCGCTAAATCAGTGTCATTTGACTCAGTTGTAGGTTTTGCTTGATAACAGCACCAATCTCTAGATGCACCCATGATAGGATTCCATGCAGGGTTGATGCTCCTGAGGTCAGTCCAGGTCCCAAGGAATCGGGAGATGCCAGCAGGTTTAAAAGCCACAGGGTGCCAGGTCACAGGCACTTCGCTGATCATCTGGGTCTCAGACAGCGTACTCACTGTCTGTCCATCTTTCCCACCTTGTCGAATATCGGTTTATCTAGCTGTGATTCATTTCAACCCATTAGTTGTGTGTTGGCTGCATGGCCAGTGCCAAACACCATGCTGGGGACCGGGGTTGGAGAAGTGAACCCTGTGAATCCCACTGGGGCTCTCGGCATTCACGCCCTCCTTACCAAACACCACATCTTTCCCCTTGGTAGCCTGGCTCTCTCACTCTTTTCTGCATCCATTGAGCATCTACTGTCTCCCAGGCCCGGTGCAGCCTCTGGGGACACAGATTGGAAACTGGTGATCAGAATACACGTGTGGAAAAATTCCTCCTAGCCGCCTTGCAGAGTGGATTGGCAGGAGGCAGTTTGGAGACTGAGAAGAATGATAGGAGGCACTTGTCATAATTCAGCAAGAACAGACAAGGCTGCAGAAGGTGATTGGAACAGGCAAGAAGCAAAGGGGACACACTGCAAAGATAATCAGGCCACGATGACATGTGGGTGGGGCAGGGCAGGGACATCTGCTTGATTTGCTCCCTGGCAATTCCAGTGGGTATGGGAACAGGGACTTGGACGTGTGGGGAGGAAGGCGGAGGGGAGGAGCCCGGTGCAGAGCCTGGTTCTTTGCCCTGACTCACCAGGCAAGGCCCTCCAGATGCCTGTGCCAGGCTTCCCATCAGGAAATGGGGCCACCAGGCTTCTGCTGCCACTTCAGAGGGTCTTGTGAGCTGATGGTATGGAAGCATTTGAAAATGTATCGTTAATGTTTTTAACAGAACAGTGAACCCCGCTTGCATGCTCTCGGGAGCTCTTTCTGCCTCATTCTGCCTGACTCTTCCTCAACCCTCCCTCAGGGTATGGTTGGAGCCTTGGCTGCTGCCTGGAGGGCCTCCTCCTGGGCACCCCTGGGTCTCAGAAGCTCCTCCTCCCCCCCCACCCCACACACACACACACACACACACAGAGTTCCTCTGTTCTACAGCAGCCTTTTAGCTGCTAAGATGCTCTCTGATACTGAATACGCCTTTGTTTCATTTTGTGTGTAGTTTCTCCAGTCTGCAGCACATTTGATAATTCTCTTGCTTGGCCCTTACATCCAGTCCAGGTCTCTGTACCCTCCTCCCCAGAAGGCCTTTCATCCTCCCCATGCACCCCACTATTGCTCCCATCCCTAACCACTTCCCAGACTTTACTGGGGATGAGCATCCCAGGCCTCTCACTGAACATCCCCCTGCTCACCTCCTTAGGGAACAGAAGGCTTTTTTCCTCTGGCCACATGGCTGCCTCTGGTTTCTGGCTCCTTTTTAAGCCCGAGTCCACCCTAGTGAGGGACAGCCTTTCACATGTGCCCGGGGGAGCCTGTCTGCCCTTTTGATGCTTGACTCTCAGACCCCAGCCTCTGCCTCCCCTCCACTTCCCACCAGCTCATTGTCTGCTGGTGACCCGGCTGATCTGGGGAATGCAGCTCCACCCTCCCTGCCTGGAACCCAGGCAATTCCCAAATTGGGTGTGCAGCCTCTTCCTTCCACTTTCTCTCTGGTACCTACCACAGCTGAGACCAGTGGCCCCATGCTAGTCTGGTCAACCTGTCCCCTCTGCCAGGAGCTGCAGCTACAGAGGCAAATGCAAGACCTGTCACTGTCCTCAGGGAGGGCACATCTGGGACAAGCCAGGACTAAGATGCCCCAGGACTCCACTCCAGACCTGCCCTCACTCTTACACCTGGTTTCTTTTTTCTTTCCCCTCGAGGACACTGTGGTGGTGGCGGCTGGCTGCAGGGGGTGGAGCCAGGAAGATTCTGGGGAACAAGTCTCGGGAACTTGGCTCTCCCTCGGTGCCCTCCCTCAGACCTGTGTCCTGCGCCCCTCCTGATTCTCAGACATGGCGTTCATGTCCATTTCTCTTCCAGAGGAGTTCCTGCTGCTGTAGCTATGGCATCCTTCAGAGCAGGGCCCCTTAGACACGTCTGCTGGATCCCATTAATAGAAGATGCCCCCCATTGTCACACACACCGCTATTTCATGTATTGCTAGGAAGGAAAAACACACTGTCGATCACACCGTGACACGGCATCAACTGTAAGACTTGCTGCTGGCAAATGACCCTAGTGGTTTAAGTCCATGGCAAGTCTGGAATGGCAACCCCAGTGCCCTTCGTGAGTTCCTGGATGAGCTACAAAGACAAGTGCAGGCAATGGGAGCTCAAGAGGTCAACCTGTCGTTTCTTCTCCCTGGCTCGAGTCCCCTGTCCCTTCCACTGATCCCTCAGGGCTGCTGCTTCCCCTGTGGACGTGGCCATTTGGAACTTGGCTGCTGAAGGCCAGGGCCCCAGACAGTGCCAAGTGAGATGCCCAGCCTGGGTCTTGAGCTGTTCTGGATCACAAGGAGCCCCCCATTCAAGATGCCTGCCATTGGGCTGGGGAAGTACATTCTGTCCACACTGCTGGAGAGTCCTTCGGGGGACCCTAGGGAAGCCAGAATACCTCCCTTCTGGGGCCAAAAGCACCTTTCCATGGACTAAAGTGGAGGCAGAGCTGCCTCTGAAGGGGAATTGATTTTTGCTTCCTGTGGCAAGTGGGCAGACAGGCCTGGTCTTGGGGGCCCGGGGCTTGTAGATACCCTGTGCCCACCCATGCCCTGTGAGCTTCCAGAGCTGCACACCTATCCTTTTCCCTGTGATCAGAAGTGGACAGAGATGCCAAGGCCCCATAACCACCCATTGGTCACTCATCTACCAACCAAGGTCAGTAATGCTGTCATTGCAAACGTGCGTGTGTGCTTGGCACTGTTCCTGTGCTTCATCATGGTGACTCAGCTCATCCTTGCAACTGCCCTAATGAGATAGGGAGTAGAATTACCACCACCCCATTTTAGAGTGAGGAAACTGAGGTACAGGAAGGTTAGGTGACTTGCTCGGGTGTCACATGGATGTTAGATACCAAGTCAGGATCAGGTCTTGCAGGCTGGTTCTGGAGTTGGTGCTCACCAGCCCTCCCTGTGCCGTGGGATGTGGCGGTGGGAACAGGATTGAGGGGCTGCTTTTCTGGGGCTGGTGTGAGTTACAGGGTCTCTTGGTCCTCTGCCCACCCTCCCTCCCCTCCTTTTCTGGCTTTTGCTTGGATACTCCTGCAGCTGATTGACAACGCCAGTTTATAGTTCACATCCATCCTGTGAGGCAAGCAGCTCCTGTTAAGCCCATTTCGCAGGTGGGAGCTCTAAGTGGTGAGACAGCCTGGGTGAAATCCACAGCTGGAGAGTGGCAGGACATGATTGAAGCCCCATCTGGACTTCAGAGCCAGTGCACCTAGCCTCTGCTCCCCACGGCCTGCCTGCCATCCTCCCTCCTCTCCCTTCCTCTCTCTTGGGGTGGTGTAGGCACTGGTGCCCATCAGGGCTGCCTTGACATCTTCAGGAGGGGCCTGGGAAGGCTTCTCTCACTCTTGAGGCACTTTACCACCTATGGAGAATAGAGCGCATTTGCAGACGTCC
Source organism: Equus przewalskii (assembly GCF_037783145.1). Taxonomy (NCBI): domain Eukaryota; kingdom Metazoa; phylum Chordata; class Mammalia; order Perissodactyla; family Equidae; genus Equus; species Equus przewalskii. The sequence goes on from NC_091831.1 coordinate 66,469,381, forward strand.
CACCTGCTCTCCAGAGACCACACACAATGCTTTCAGGGACTCCATGCTTACTATGCACTAGATACTGTTTTAAGCACTTCGTAATTGTTAGTGTCATTTAAACGTCACAATGATTCTAAGGAGTGAGCTTAGTATTATGCCCATTTGATAGGTCAAGAAACTAAAGGCCAGAGAGCTTGTTTAATTTGGCCAAGGTCACATAGCTAGCTGTAGGTGGTGGAACCCAGAATGTTGAGGTCCCTCACCATGAACCCCAGGGCATCAGCTGCCTCCTAGGGTCAGGAGAGTGAGAGGCGGGGCTGCCTCCCAGTCTTACCTGGCTCTGCATGTTGTCCTGAGAGGTTTGGACTTCCTGTGGGAGTCATGAAGAGTTGCAGCAGGTGTGCTGACCCAGTCCACTGCACCGCAGGAACTCCAGTACATGGCAGGGGCTTGGCAGCTATTTGCTGAGTGAATACTGGGTGGATAATCAAAGACCTTGGTACCTAAGATGAGAATGGATCGGAGTAGGGGGAGCCTGGCAACAAGGATGCCAGTTTGAAGGGGTGCAGGAAGGCCTGGTGAGCTCGTTTTACACATTTTGGGCTATGCATGCTTACGTGTTTCATGCTGAGAAGTCTGGGAAGTGCTTGGAAGTCTGGGCCAAGGCTCAGAGTTGGTAATTGGGGTCAAAGGCGACCTCCCACCACCGGCACAGCCCCTAGATGAGGGCTGAGGACAACAAGATGGGGTTAGTGAGGCGGCAGCCCAATGGCACAGTGGTTAAGTTCACACGTTCTGCTTTGGCGGCCCGGGGTTCACTGATTCGGATCCCAGGTGCAGACCTACTCACTGTTTCATGCTGTGGCATGCTGTGGCAGGCGTCCCATATAAAATAGAGGAAAATGGTCATGGATGTTAGCTCAGGGCCAATCTTCCTCAGCAAAAAGAGGAGGATTGGTGGCAGCTATTAGCTTAGGGCCAGTCTTCCTCAAAAAAGAAAAGAAAAAAGATAGAGTTAGTGAAGAGCCTGGCTCCCTGCCAGCCCAAGAGCCCAGATTCCTGGGTTCCCCACCCAGCTCAGCACCTGCTTGTCACAGAGACCCTGCCTCGGGTGAGGGCACCACCTGAGAGGTGCAGCCCCAAAGAGATGAGTTTGCTCCTAGCTGTGCCCCTATTCCTCCTCCCCTACGGAAGCCAGGACTCATTGCAGCAGAGGGGGCAGTTGGTACTGCTGTAGTCCTGCTGTCAGCCTCAGGAGGAGGTGGTCCCATCCAGCCTGCACTGCCCTTGCCTCCCTGGCTGTGCACTGAGCCTCTGCTCCCAACAGCCCCCCTGCTTTCTCGTTTCTGACAGGCAGAAGGCCCTCCCTGCACCAACACCCCAAATTAGAAGGGATCCAAAAAGAATGCAAAGTGCAGCCAAAGTTCCTTTCCATGCCCCTCTCCGACAAGCATCGGAACCTCTCACTGCCGAAAGCTGGATGGCATTAGTTGACAGCTGTGCAGGTGGGCTGTACGTACATGGGGCTTGGGCAGCAGGAGGCCAGGCTCTGCCATGATGCACCAATTGAAGGTCCTCTGTCGAAGAGGGGAGGCCGTCACGCGCTGCCCAAGGTTGTCATGAGGCCAAGTAAGCTGCTCATGTCCCTTTCCCCCTTGTAATGGGGGAAAGGGACATGAGATCATAGCTGCTGTTTCAGTCTGGTGTCCTCTGTACAAAAAGGGGGCCCTGGGGACCACCCCTGTTACCACTGGTGAGTAGCACTCATAGGACGAGGTAGGAGGCTGACTATGATGGCTGTCCAGACATAGGAGAGGCACTCCTGACCCCACCTGCAGCAGGTTAGGATGGCTGGTGTCTCTTCCTGAAATTGCCCCCCCTCCTTGCTGCTGGGTGTGCTCTGTGCCAAGCACATCAAGCCTTCCCATCCCTCGACTCTTCATGCCTGATGCCCCAACAAGTGCACAGAGAAAATAAATGCAGGACCAAAGTGGTATGCAGGCAGGACCCACCTCATTGGAGCAGGCACACTCAGCTCAGCTGTGCAGACAGCCCAGATCCAGGGACCCACCTGCTGCGCTATCTTTCTTTCCTCGTGTAATCTGCTACCTGCCTCTGTGTGTCTGTCTGTCCTCCTGGGTCTCTGACAGTACCCAGGCTCCTTTTTGGCTGCAAATCCCACATGTTGTCATTAGCCGGCATTTGCCTCCGGACAGGTTGTGTTGGTTTGCACCATGATGAAAGCATGCACTGTGTCCACCCTCCGTGCCTCTGCCTGCCATGTGTCTGCCAGCGTGGCCTCTGTGCTAGCCGGATGCTCAGGCTGGGGTCTGAGGGTGGTGCCTCCCTCACTCCCATCCTTCCCTTCTTGGTTGTAGGAACATGGCTGTCCTGGCATCTGTGTTGTGTTGTGGCCGCCTAATACATACGTCACATTTGTTTGCCACATCCCAGGCCCTCCACAGCCATGCTCTACTATGCCACCCACCTCTTTGTTCCCTTTACAAAACACCACTCCACTAGTAATAGGAAGACAAGGGCTGTCCTTGACCAAGCAGGGGCCCTTGAGATTGGAGAAAAGCTCTGACTGCCCCCTGGTGCCCCCTATCCCCACCTGCATGTTGTGGTGGCCCCTGGGGAGGAGCAAAGGCTGAGAGAGGCAGCCATGGGCAGGGTGGGCAGTGGGTGGCACCATCTGTGGCTGTCCTTTGTGCTGGCAGCCAAGCAATCCCTCCATCACTGCAATCCGGCAGCCCTCGTGCTTGGAGTACAAATGAGTTTCTGATGCCCAGTGCCCCCTGCACAAGAGGCAGTAACTAGGGGCCTGGGAGAAGAAGGGAGAAATCTGGAAATTCATTTCTGTTTGTTCTAGCCCCTCTGAATAGGCTGCCGCCCCATCCAGCTGCAGCAGATGTGTGCTGGGCTACCACTTTAGGGGCATTTTTGCCACAGTTTCTGAGCAGACTCATGCTCAGGGTGGGGTCTCCCCTCTCTGGTATCCCCTCCCTGTGCAGGTGGTGGCAAGGTAAGCCCCACACAAAGGGACAGGGTACATCTTTAAAGACACAGCTTGCCCATTGACACCTCTTCTTGGAGGGAGGGCCAGGTGCCTTCTTGGGAGGGCGCACAGGCTGGATTTCAGCCCTGCTTGCCTTTGAGCACCGCACAAGCCAAGCAACATACCCAGAGCAGCCCTGGAAGGACCCCTTCCCCCCCGCCCCACCCCATTCCCCTCAAGAACCACTGCCCTTCCTTTGCCTTCGGCCCCTGGAACGTGGGCACCTCCTTCACAGCCAGCTCACAGCAAGACTAGATGGATGGGGTTCTCCTGCTGGTCCTAAAAGCTGCCTCCCGACCCCTGCCCACCCACTGTACTCTCCTGATAGAACTTGCCTGGACTATGAGCAGGGGCAGAGCTTGGCAGGGTCTGAGAGGGTCCCAGCCCTGCTTCTCAGGGCCTCAGGCTGATGGGGGACCCCATCTGGGATCTGGGCAATGTGAAGTGGCAGCCCTGTGCAGCTGCTCCTGGACATCACGTGTCTAGGTGTCTTCCCGCAGTGCTGGGAGAACATGGTGAAGGGTGTGATTCAGGCGAGGCCTGAGGGGTCCTCATTGAATGGAGGGGCTGGAGACCATGGCCACTGGGAGTTTTGCCTTCTGGAGGGTTTCATCTCCTCCCCTACCTTCTGGTCCAACCTCACGCCCCACCACCAGTGCCTGGGGCAAGGGCACCATCTATGTCTCTGCCCCTCTCTGACGGTGGTTACTGTGAGCAAGTGACTTTGCTTGCCTGAGCCTGTCTGCTCACGTCCAGGATGGGGATAATAGCTGCTGTCCTGGATCATGTTGGGCAGATTCGTGAAAAGTATGCAGAAGCGTGTTGTACAGCATCCAGATGGAAGACCCTGGAAAGGAGGAGATGGGCTCTGCATCCGGCCCAGTGCCTGAGCAGTCCTGGTTCAAAAGGCCCCTGGTTCAACTTGACCCAGTTGAGTACTTCCAGCACTATCAGATCAGTCTGGCCAAAGCGCTCATGGCAGGAGTGGGGCATTGGCTGGGCGTGGTCACCCCCTTTTGCTTCCGTACAGTCTCAGCAGTTCCCCCATCAAGGCCCTGGGAGGAAGACAGGGCAAGAGTCTACTCCTCTTCTCCAGCAAGTAAACTGAGGCCCAGAGAGGGTCTCTGAGCTCCTCAAGGTCACACAGCAAGGTGGTGACAGACCACGCTTCCCGACTCCCTCCCCAAATCTCAGCTCTGTCATGCACTTTGGAAGGACTGGCCAGACACACTGAACCTGAGGGTAGTTTTGGCCTCTGGTGGCCACGTTGGGACAGTGAAGAATGAAAGAAAATCATGCTCTCCCCATACCACACCACCTCCTGCACCAGATTAATTAATTCCAGCTGCTTTTCTCTTTGCTTTTAAGGCTTCTCTCTCTAAGCCTGGATGTGGAAGTTCTCCTGTGCCTTTGGTGCCCCTAGGAGACTCCAGCTTAGCCCCTCTACCCTGGGCCACTCTCTGGCCTGGAAATCCTTTGTCCTGCCAAATGTTTGTGCCCAGCGGTGCAGGGGCCGATCGCAGATCTGACCAGAAGTCGTGTGCGTACAGGCTCAGCTCTCAGTGAGAGGGCACTTTGCGGGGAGGAGCTTCAGGGAGAACCCTGCAGGCACTCCTGGGGTGTCAGCAGGCTCGGGAAGCCTCTGGATTTTAAACCTTGTGATTTGTGGCTCCACCCATGGGAGAAGCCATTTTGAACTGATTGTCCAGAGACCGAGGGGGTGAGCTTCACTGAGAAGTCTGGGGGTGGCCAGCACTTCCAAACCTCCCCCCACATAAGGTCTGTATATGGGCCCGTCTTTCCCTCTCCCGTCTCCCCTTGGCACCATCTCTGCTGTCGGCTCCATTGTTTTGACTCTCCTCTTTGCCATTAAAATCTGCCCCCCTCTGATCTACTCTTGCTTTTCGGTCCTCCTTTGGTAGTGTTAGTCCCACTTTACAGGTGAGAACACTGAGGCCTCCTGAGCAGGCTTAGTGACTCTCCTGGTGTCACACAAAGGTGAGAGCAAAGCCAGTGTTGATAACACCCAGTCTCTGAGGGTGAGGGGGAGTCGGCATGGCAGGGCGTGGTGGCCAAGGTGCCCACTGACCATCCTGTCCTTCCTTGCAGCACTGCTGTCCTCCTGGTGCGAGGAGCTCGGCCGCCTGCTGCTTCTCCGACATCAGAAGAGCCGCCAGAGCGATCCCCCCGGGAAACTCCCCATGCAGCCCCCCCTCAACTCCATGAGCTCCATGAAACCTACTCTGTCGCACAGGTGAGTGGGTGTGTGCCACTGGGCGGGGCTGCTTGGGTGAGCACTGGGCAGTCTGCCCCAGGGCCCCTAGATCTCCTTGGAAAGGCCCCTGAGATAGAAGAACTGGGGTGGGGGCCTCTCACCAGCTGTGGGGATGACCTTTTCTAAAATACAGTTGTTTAAATCCTTGGGAGAGTACTGTTTCCCGCATCAAAACAGAGCTTGAAAGTGCTGGGCTTACCCAGCCTGACTGCTCTGTACTTCGCTGGAGGCCGTCTCTTTAGGTTCTAGACTTTGGGCAGAAAGTTAGCATTCCTGAACCCAGGGCCTTCCCTCTTTCCTGCGTAGGCTCTGGGGCAAACCCAGAGGAATCGGGGCTGGAATGGGCTCAGAAAGGTCACAGGGCCAGTGGTCCCACCCCAAGACAGGGACAGAGCCAGCCCAGACTAACCAGGCTGTAGCCAGGTGAGGCTGGGCCACCAGAAACCCAGGGTCACAGCGGGAACAGGTTTGCCAGAGGCTGCCAGGCACCAAGGGATTGGCCAGTCCACCCTGCACCAGCCTCAGAAGGAGCACATGGTCAGGACTGGCAGTTCCCTCGGTTAATTATCTCACAGGTCCCTTGCTTAGCTGGGGACACGCTCTCTGAGCGCTGTACGTGCTGACCCCGGAACAGCAGGGCCTATCCTCCTGTGTGGTCTCCCTGTGTTGGTACCTGCTGATGGCCAGCAGGGGCATGTGCAGTCAGAGCTCGGCTCTCACTACTCAGCCTGACTGAGGCACCCGCAGCCAGAGCACCATCAAGGCACTGCCAGGAAGTCAGGTGTTGGCCCTACTTTGTAAATTGAATTAGAGGGTGTTGCAGCCAGAGGGACCTCAGAGCTCCTGGAGCCCAGTCCCCTGCCTGAGCAGGATGGCCCTGATGTGGGGCTCCCTGCCTCGATCGGAAGCACTTTTCAGGACAGCAAGCCCAGCATCGCCACCCAGGGTCACTGCCTCGGCACACCCTCGGTCAGGCCCAGGACAGCTCTGACTCTTAGAAGAGGCCCCCATGGGTGTTTCTCAGAGGGACGTTGGCATTCGGGCAGGTTAGTTTCTCACAGTGCAGGACTTTGCAGGGCATTTATGCCTTGGTCCCCGCCCACTCAATTCTTCCCATGCCCCCCAGGTGTTGCAAAAGTACCCTTGCACATTTAAGGGGGTGGGGTTTTCACCTGTGGTTAAGAACCACTGCTCTAGAGAGGCAAAACCCAGCTCTGTCTACCTCCCACCCCTTGCCCCTGGCTCAGCTAAAAGCTGCAGGTCATCTCCATCTGAACTGCTGCCTGGCCACTGAGCACAGGCTGCAGCTGGATGCAACCTAACCTACCTACTTTTTATTGACTCTTGTTACGTTTTAGCTCATTAACTCTCCGTCCTGCCAGAATCATCCTGCCTCTTATCATCCCAAGTCTTGTGTCCTTCGCAGCCTTGTCTCCTCCAAGTCGTTTCAGTAAAGCTGTTGCTGATGGTGGCCAGGGCCCCTGCAGCCTCCACTAGATATCTGCCTCAGACCTGCTTGGCCATGACCACTGGGGCCACAGAGTGCCACAGATCTGGACCATGGCCAGCCCTTTGCCAGGTCTTTGCTGAGTTGAGTTAAAGGCGTGAGACTGTTGGGTCCTGGGGTTAACACATGAAGGGTGGCTGTGCTCCAGGAGCTGAATCACCCTAGTTGGGGAAATAAAACTCAGTGAGGCAAGACTGGGAGCTGGCAGATGGAGGCAATAATAGGGTTGGATGACAGGTGGCTTGCCCTCAGGTTCAGAAGGAAGAAGGTGGCTAGCTGACTGTCAGGAGGCTGCCCAGAGGACAGCCTTGACCTTGAAGGACTTGAGCTGGGAGCTGGGCAAGTGCATTCTATGAGTTCAAACTGGCTTTCCCAAGAAGTGCTATGGGCTAAAGAGCCATTGGCTGGTACCCAGTGCCCTGCCACCTCTGCCACCACCATTGATTCAACTCCCTGTCACACAGCGGTAGAAGGGTAGAGAATGCAAAACAGGCAGCTGTCAGAGAAGGGAGAGCTTTTTCTCTGGAGACTCATTAAGTATTGATGGATGACCGGGTGGTTCCATGGAATGCGCCCTCCTCATGGAGCACAGTGAAGTGGCGAGCATTCTGGACAATACGTCCCACCATGAATGGCAGAACTGGAAAGGAAAGTGGGCCCAGAGCAGGACAGTGACTTGCCCAAGAACACATAGCCAGTAAGGGACAGGGCACAGCACTGAGTCACACTCAGTGCTCTGTGCTTCACCCTGCTGCTGACCATTCAGGATCAGTGAGGTGGTATCTGGTTGTTGACCCAATTTTAATGCACACTTCATCCTATTTCCCATTTTATAGTGGGGCAGTTGAGATCAGAAAGAAGTGTCATCAGTTGAACAAGGACCAAGCCACTCCCTTCAGGCCCAGGCATGTTCCAAGGGCACACTGTGACCAGTGATTCCAGGTTGGCCAGTCTCTACTTGTAACTTCATGAATTTCCCCAATGGGGAAATCCCTCATTTCCAGGGAAACTCGAATGGGGTCCATTACCTTTTAAGGGCCTCATGTAATTTCCCAAACAGGAAGGAAAGAAAGGGGAAGAGAAAGTCAACTACTTTCACAGATTGGAAACTATTCCAATTGTCATCCACCATAATGTCATTGAATGACTTGCCTTTTCATTAAGGAAACTTTTAGCCAGGATGAGCTTGGGGACCCTGGGATGTTCAGGATTTGGTGCTCAGAGGTGCACGACTGTTCAAGACTCAAGCGTCCTTGTCTGAAGGCTCTGAGGACAAGCAGACAGGAAGAGGTGAGGGAGCCCGGAAGTGTGAAGCTCCTGGCTTTCTCTGAGGGCCCTGTGACTCTCATGTTTCTGTAGCTCAGGCTTCGTGGTCACGTCCCCTGCCAGCAATGGGGGCTGGCACCACAGCACCAGGCTGTGAGTCGGGGCCTGTGCCTCCAAGCAAGACCAGTGAGCACATGGTGGAGCTCGGAATCGTGAGTGAGATGTCAGGAAAGGGTCAGGCTGCTGCAGCCCGAGACAGTTTCTGAGGGTGCTGGTGCACAGAGGAATCTGGAGTACCCCCACGTTTGGATAGAACCTCATGGTTTGTGAAGCAGTCTTTGGACTCGCACCCTGTGTGGTCCTGACCACTGAGCTGAAGGTGGGTGCTGTCCTCTCCACTTCACAGAGGTGCACAGAGCGCCACATAGGAAAAGGGAGGCCAGGGGAGGCCAGCCCAGGGCAGCAAGGGGCCTTGGGCCATTGGCCAGGCAGCAGGACCCTTTCACAATCCCTGCAGTGACCTGGACTTAATGCCAATAAATATTTCCGCCTTCCTCTCCCAGATTTTTAATGAGTGGTTAAAAAAGCCATTTGTGATCACCACATTGCCTGTATACAAATCAGTGCTGCAAAGGTAATTAAAAGCCTAATAAATCTTGTTTATACTCTTAATTTGATCACAATCGGAGCCCGCTAGAGCTGGGGGAGACTCCAAGACTGAAGGGTGCCACCATTTTCTCGGGAGGGATTTGTGGCCCCCAAAGGAGAGGTTCCTGGTAGGGGGCCCTCATGCTCCCCTGGATCCACCTGGATGGGGCCCTTGTGTGCCACTCAATCCTGGGGCGGAGGGCCTGGTGCTTCCCTCTCTGCAGCATGTTTGACAGGTCCTGGAGCCAGGCTGATGGGCCTCAAGTTTCATCCCTGCCATTTTCTAGCTGGATAACTTTGGGCAGTTTCATAACCTCTCTGTGCCTCATTTCCTCATCTGTACAAGTGGAACAGCAGTGCAGGACTTACAATGTGCTCATCACCAGGTCCAGGGAGCCCCATGGACCAGTAATTATTCCCTGTCCCTCAGCCTGGTGCCATCAGACTCTGATGTGCTCATTGATAGTCAGCTAGCAAAGAAGAGGTCCATCAAAACTGACCGCCAGTCTTCTCCTTTCCTTGGTCACATCACACCACCTTCACTGCTTTCATTTTTAGATTTTTTTTTCATAGCTGTACCTGAAGTTCAGCTTGTAATAGATGCTTTTTCTTGCACCCAGAAAATGAAAAAAAAAAGCAACAAGAGGGGGATTGAAGGACCCATAAATCCTGCTCCATCATTCCAGATTGCCCAGATGCAGGATCTTTTCCTTTCCTCCTTCCTACTGAAAAAATTTAAAATCCTTTAATATGCAGTTTAACTGCACAAGTTCCTTTCTATGTTTCACCGCAGGGAGGGGAGGAAGCAGGCCCCAGTCGTTGTGATGATGGAGAGCACTGTTAATGGCTCCCCTAAACTAAAGAGGGTGAGAGCTTCAGCTCCTCACCAGCTTGGTGTTCCTTAGTGGTTACACTGCAGCCTTGCACAGAGACAGGACCAGTATAGCCAGGTCAGGGAAATCGATTAGGGTCCAACAATACCCTCGATAGGAATTTGTTATTTCTCACAAATAAAGTGGGAGAAGTACAAGGGAAGAAATAACTCAGCCCTCCCCTCCTCTTCCCTCCGTGGATGTCTGTGTAGACACTGCCACAGGAGGTGCCCAGGAACCAGGAACCATCATTCCCTCTTTCTGGACTTTACTCATTTTCCCACATTTAGCAAACATCAGTCAGCGCCCATGGAACTGGCAAACAGACGTGTAAACTGTCCACTATAACTACAGTGCGGAGAGCTCTTTATAAAAGGTTTGAAAAAATACTGATGACACAGAGGGAAATGCCCTTGGTTCTGCTTAGGAGAGTCACGAAAGGGACTATCAAGGCTGGGCTTTAAAGGACTTCACTAGATAGAGAAGGGAAGGCAGAGGAACGCTGAGGAAAGTTTCAAGGCTTGGAAAGTATGTTCAACAGGCAGGAATGATAATAACACTCCCTCCCATTGATAACATATTTACAAAACTTCTAAGTACCATCATTGTATCATCAAGTAAATCTAGGACCTACACTGCAGTCAGGCTGGAGAAATGGAGAGAAAAGTGTAAGCACAGTTGAGCAGGAGTCTGCCAAGCACCACACTCAGTTTTACCTGTGTTCATGTATTTCATCCTAGAAGAGTGTTACTCCCACTCTACAGATGAGAAAGCTGAGGCTGACTTAAGTAATGTGTCCCAGGTCAGTGGCAGAGCCAAGGTTTGACCCAGAGAGTTTAGGTTCAGAGCCCAGATAGTCCACCACTATCCTTCAAGGCCTCCCTCTGCTATTTGAATATTAGCCTCAAAAATATGTGGTCAGAATCCCTAAATATTTGCTGATATACTCAGTCCAGGCTAAAGCTATGATTTGATGTATAAAGTGTTTTTTTCCTGGGACACCATTTGCGTTTTCTCTTTGAGACCAAACTTTACATATCCTCTGTCCCTTCATGCTGTGTGGCTTCCCCAAGAACCCCCAGGAAGCTGTGCCCCTTCTTGGAATCCTTGAGTATTTCTAGACTGCCTTCGTCGTGTGCGCTCCCTTGCATCATCGCCATCTTTGTATGCAGAAGCACGGCCTTACCGGATCCTTAGCTCCCTGGCACAGTAGGATGTGGTCAGGCCAACCTGTCAACCTTGCCCCGATGAGCTCTGGGACCCTGTGAGCCTTAGCACCTAAGAGATGCATCTGTTGAGCCCGCTTAAAGGGATTAAGTGAGTTCGTAGGAGAAAGTCACTTCACATAGTTCCTTGCATCTAGGAACCGCTTGATAAATCGTAACAACAGCAGCTAGCAATTTAGGGTGCACGAGGCATGCTGGACATGGTCATTTTGCCATACACGTGTGAACTCAATTAGTCCTCATGCCAACTCTCTGAGAGAGGGCCTGTCATCACCCCGTTTTACAGCTGAGAACACTGAGGCATAGAGAGAGGGAGTAGCTGCTTCATTGGCTTCACTGTGCCCCTCTCCCTGGAGGCAGGACCAACCACTTGCTGGGTGCCGGTACCCATGTCATCACAAGCACACTAGAGGTGATGGGCAGTCAGGCTAAGGCATAGACATGTCCATTCACTCTCAGGCATCCCTCTGAGAGAGAGCACCAGGAGGGTGTTTCTCCCTGGCACTTTGGTTATCAAAGGCTTCCTGAGCCCTGCAAGTACGTGAAGACATCCTGCCAGGCACAGGGAGCCTGAGAACTCAGAGCTCCTGGGCAGAAGGGAAAAGGCAGGAGGGCTCTCACTCAGGCCCCAGGAATGTGAGGAACAAGGAGAACTCAGGCCAGTGGACGTGGCAAGGGCTTCCTGCAGGAGGTGGCCTTTAGAGGAGGAGCCTGGAAAGAATGAGTGGCAATTTTCGGGGTAGAGACAAAGCATCGCAGGCTGAGAAGAGGCACAGAGATGGGAAAGCAGCTGCCCCCATGTTAGGAGGCACTTGGCAGGCAGAACACTGCTGAGATTCTAAGTGGCTTCCGGCCCTGGTGCCTCTGGAGGTGGAAGAGGGTTCCTGGGGCAGTTTTGGCTGGGCAAGACTGTGGCTCGGGGAAGCTTGGGGCATGAGACCAGGCTATGCTGGATTGAGGGTGTGCAGAGCTGGGCAAGATTACTGAGTGGGTTCTCAGATCTTAGGGGCTCTGGCCTCCCTCTGAACTGCAACCAGGTATGGATTGGAGGGAAGTGGTTCCCACTGGGCAGTCCTGAAATGCCAGGGACCTCTGACCTGAGCTGAGCACTTCTGCTCGTTAAATAGTACTTGCCAGAGGAGGGAAGGAACCTCAGGACACCCCCTGCAGCCCCCTAGGCCTTCTCTTCATCACCCTAGGCCTCCTCCCACCCTGGTAGGACCCATGAGCATGGCTTGTCCTTGATCCTCAGGCACAGGGAGTTACGCTACTCCCCGATGGCAGAATCTGAGTCTGGGCAGAGGTGCTGGCAGGGCTGACTGCCACTGTGGGCCTGTGGGAGTGAGAGCCTTTGCTGCAACAGCAGGAGCTGTCTCCCCAGGAGATGAGTCACAGTCGTGTTGGTGCGACTGCCACTTCTGCTTCTGCAGCAGGTTTGAGTGGGGGCGAGCAAGTCCCTGAGATCTCCCTTACATGTGTGTGCCTGTCTCTTCCCGGGCGTGTGCACAGCAACATGCCAACAAGACCCCTGTGCATGCACATCTACATGTTCCCCATAGACACTTGTGTGCACCAGGTGTGCACCTGGGCTTTGGGGTCAGCCTTCCAGCCAGACGGCAGGATGCCCAGTTTGGGAAAGTTGGTTAAGTTTGCTTCTCACCAAGTTTGGGGTGGAGGGGACGAAACAGGAAGGAGCCGGTTTCCGCCCACAAGGCCCACCCACGGAGCTGCAGGGCAGTCGGGAGCTTGTTTTTGGGCCTGTGTAGTATCCTAGCTCACTGGGGCCTCCCCACCTGGGGTGGTGAGGCAGCAGCTGCCGGCCCCCTGGGCTCAGGCAGGGCCCTGCCGGGCTCCGGGGACTCCCAGGGGGCTTTACTTCCTGAGGCTGCCAGGTGTGTTCTGAAAGGACATGAACCTCGGGCAGAACCCTGGCACCAGTGTGAAGGGTTGATGGGAGCTTTTGGGGAGAGGAGATAGACTGAGGCTTGTACTTTAAGTTGCTGGGGGGTCCTGTGTTCAATCCAGCCACACCAAGGACAAGGTCCCCACAGGAGAGTGCATGTCCAGGGGTCTCCTCTTTGTTCTTTAAAACTGTAGCCTGCAGGGCCTCCCTGTGAGACTCTTGTGTGCCAGCCTGGGACTAGGCAGTGCCCCAGGTCTCCAGTGACCTCCCCAGGAGAGCAGAGGTTCTTCCAGCCCAGCTACGTTGAGATGCAGACTCATTGCTTACTTTCTTGGGCTTCTTGGCCCCACCCAAGTTCTCTGGGCTCCCAGGTCTTCAGTCAGCCTCCTAGATGCAGAGAGGATGAGCCGTCTGTCACTTTTGACCTATATACCTGGCCTTGCCCCCTTTCCCCTGACCCATGTCATGTCTGGCCCGCAGAGGAGGGCTGGGTTCCCAGAGGACAGCTCCTCTCCCCTCAGAAATCGTGAGTAATGCTGAAGTCCATGTCATTTTCCAGTTGATGAAGTCTTTTTTGTCTGCATTCTCTTCTTTGATCCACATCAAACTTACATTCCTGAGGCCTGTGTTGTTCAGACTGACTCGACAGAGACCTACAGTAAATACACATATGACACTGAAACCCAGGGCACACATCTACTTGTATATAAAATCAAGACAGAAGTTCAAGGAATATATTCATCCTTACTATGTGCTCACACTTGATCACTTTCTGTTTTATTCCCTCCTTTTCCCCTCATGCTAGTTCAATGTCATGACCCGCTCATGTTTCATGACCGGCTGTTTGGAAACACTGAGAGAGTAGAGCAGGGGATGCCATTCTTATGCTTGTTTTACAGATGAGGAAACTGAGTGCAGGCAGGCTCAGGGACTTGCACCAGGGCCCTGAGCCATGGAGGGGTGGGTCCAGGACTTGTATCCAGGGTGCCAAAAAGAAGCCAGGGTAAGAGGAAAAGGGAGGTGGGGTGGAGTTGCCCTTCTCTAAGGGAGTTGGGCCAGGTCCTCTAGTGTGGTGACTTCTGAGCAGAGACAGGAAGGAAGCCAGAGGCTGGCCAGGCAGAGAACATGCTCAGGCAGGGGGAGAGCAAGCATGGGCAGACAGTGACATGGTCCTGCCCTGCAGTCTGACTGCCTCTGCGGGGTGACCACCTGACTTGACCAGCACTGCCAAGGGCTTCACCCAGCAAGGAGCAGGGCACAAGACTCAGACCCCTGGCCCCCTCTCCCTGCCTGTCCTGCAGGAAGTCTTGACCTCTGGGCTGGCTCCCAGCACCTCCACTCCCAGTCACCCCGGCCTCCAGGGCTTCTCGGCTAGGGTACAAGTTCACAAGGCCTGAGTGGGAGCTTTTGCCTTCTGCTAACTTCCTGTGATGAAGGCACAGCCAGACAGAGGCATGAGGTGCCTTCCTAACACACTACCCTCCTCCAGAGTCCCCTTCCTCCCTCCTACCACCTCTCTTACCCTGATACCCAGCTGGGCTGCCTTGCAGGCCTCACCCCCATCGGGGTGCCATGGGCAGAGGTAGTAGCACAGATGTGGGCACTCTGCTTTTTGGCTTCTCCTGGGGCTGTGTCTGGGTGAGAGGTGCCGAGAGTCAAGCAGGACTGGCTCCAGGGGCGAGGCAGCCCCAGCCTCGTATTCCTGAGGGCTGGGACCCCTGATGGGTTCTTCCTGCTGTCACCCTGCTGGCCTCTTCTCAAGCTTGTGGCCCTGCTCTTCTCCCTGGGGTCTGCTGGACCTCACTCTCCACCTGTACCACGGCCACTAATAGGAAGCCATTATTGAGCACTTACTATGTGCAGGGCAGGGCATTAGGCCTAAGGTTGAGTCCCTGCTTCTGATGCTTGAGGGCTCTTGAGGAGAGGTCACCAAACAAGGTGGGTACTACTGGGCCTGGCAAGAAGAGTGGGGACAGTGGGGGACCCGCTGGGAGAGCTGAGAGCCAAGGTGGGCAGCACAGCTGGGTGGGATTAGCCAACATGGTCGGTTATTCTAAAGTGTGCATTCAGACTTCAGCTTGTGAACACTGGAAGCCACTGCAGGTCTGTGACTGTGCAAAGTGTCTTAGGGGATTTGAGGGGGATTGGCTTGGTGGAACGAGAGATTGGGTTGGGAGCAGAGGAGGCAGCGTGGCAGGTAGGCCTGTACCTGTGATCCAGAGTCAAGATGGAAGAGTGACGTAAGGAAGCTCCTTGCAAAGGCCAGATCGGCTGGGCTGGGCCGCCAGCCTGCTATGCGGGCTCCTGAGGAAGGGGGGAAGAGCCGGACTCGGATTGGGGCCCTTCCTGCCTTTTCTGAGAAGGGCCTGGGAAGTCCTGTGGAAGCTGGGGTGGGGAAACAAGAGCTCTTTCTGGAGAGCCGTTTGGGGTCAGAGCAAGGTGGAAAGAGGAGCTTAGGTTGCACCTGTGGGTCTCTCTTCTTCCTCCACAGCATGGCCTGTGGACTTTGGCCTAAGGTGAGACAGACAGCTACAGGGGTGGCACCTCCACAGTGCTGAGGGGAGAGATGGTCATTTTTGCGCAGTCTGTCACCATGCGAGGCACACCTATTCTGCCTCGGACACTGTGCCAGTCTCAGGGGATCCAGAACTTACTGAGATGGGGATGCCATAGCTTGGCTGGGAGCCAGGGAGTGTGGTGGGGTGATGGGGTTTGCCTCCGTCTCAGCCCATGGCTGCAGCCTCTGAGGACCCCCCTCTGTCTCCCTCCACAGTGATGGGTCATTCCCCTATGACTCTGTCCCTTGGCAGCAGAACACCAACCAGCCTCCCGGCTCCCTCTCCGTGGTCACCACGGTTTGGGGAGTGACCAACACATCCCAGAGCCAGGTAAGAACCTGTCCTGCCCCCAACGAGAGCCCCTCCCAGGCTCTGGGGCCCTTGGGTCACCAAGCCATGCCGCCCCTCCTTGCTCTCCCAGGCTCTACTCAGCTGGAAAGACCAGTTTTCAGGGCACACCCAACTGTGGACACACCTTTCCCCAGGACAGGCCTACACCTGCCTCAGGAGGGCAGCAGCTGGCTCCTGTGCACTGACCCCATCCTAAGGCCTTTCTGGGGGAACAGCTTTCGTCTGACAGGCAGCAAGGGGTTCTTCCCCAGCCCACATTTACTTTGATTGGATGAACAGGAGAACTTCCTGGGTGTTATTGGCCTCAGGGCTCCAACATCTGAGGTCTTTGACCCTGGACAGCCTGGGTTAGATTTCAATAAAATGTTGAACCTTAAACTTGTGACAAATCCCTCTCCACACCCCTAGTCAACCCTGCCTCCCGCTCTCATTCCTTTCTCTCCCCTCTGCCATGGCCACATGGAAGGCTCAGGGCTGGTTGCCACCCTGGAGAGAACGATTGGGCTTACCTGTGGTCCCGGGCACAGAGGCCCCTTGGCCAGGATCCTGCTGCCCTCCAGAGCTGGCAAGTTGGGCTTCTCTTTGCCCTCACAGAGCAGAGCCTCTGTGTGTCTTGACCTTCTGGGTATCCAGGCCCCTTTGTGGGGTGGAGGAGCTGAAAATTCCAGTGCTGCCACCTGCTGCCTGGTGCAGGACCAGCCCTACCTCATTCCATCACAGGCTGAGGTCTCATTTCTTAGGCTGCCTTCTTCCAGGCTTGGGTAACACCCTTCTAATCATTTGTATACTCTGGGAACAGTTAATGCCCTCCATTTTTCTCCTCCTTTTCCTCTTTTGTCCTCCCTCTATTTCACTGTTTCTCCACCCCTGCCCCCATTTCTCCTTTTTCCTCTCCATGCCACCTGGGGTACCCACTTGGTTGACAATCTCTGTTCCCACAGGTCCTTGGGAACCCTATGGCCAATGCCAACAACCCCATGAATCCAGGCGGCAACCCCATGGCGTCAGGCATGACCACCAGCAACCCCGGCCTCAACTCCCCACAGTTTGCTGGGCAGCAGCAGCAGTTCTCAGCCAAGGCTGGCCCTGCTCAGCCCTACATCCAGCAGGGAATGTATGGCCGGCCCAACTACCCTGGCAGCGGGGGCTTCGGGGCCAGGTGAGCAGGCTGTCAGGGGGCAACAGCCTTGAGAAGTGGTACGTGAGCCATGCCCTTCCCCTCCAGCCAGGAGAAGAGTCAAATTTAAGTCCTAGCGCCATGCTTCCTGGCCTGGGACATGGGTGAGCCCTGCTGGCACTTCTCTCATCCTCAATTGTCCTATCGGTTGAAGGGACGCAGTCATCCCCCATTTTCAAGGCTGGTCTGTGGGTCAGACACTGCAGCAGCTGGGTGACAGCCGTCAGGCCCATGATGATGGAAGGACTATATTCGCATTCCTCAGAATGAATGGCCCTCCTCTGCCTCGTGTCTTTCTAATTTGGAAGCCATTGAGAGAGCTGGACCAGGGGATTTGCAGAGCAGCTCTAGATGGGGTGGAGGAAGACCACCCTGCCCTGCTGGTTACAGGGGCAGAACTGTGTGAGGCGGGGAAGCCCTTGGTTCAAGAGTAAGGGAGAAAGGGGCGAGGAATCCCAGGAAGGCACTCCAGGGATGTGGGGCAGGACAGAGGTGCCCCATCCTTCCTCTTGCCTCCCCACCCTGCTCTAAGACTGCCTCCTTGGCCTCACCCATCCCAGCTCCTGGAGATGACCACAGTCCTGCCAGATGGCAGTGCAGTAAGGTCTTGTCCTTAAACACAGCTGCCAGACACACCTGAAGCTGCATCCCCAGCCTGCCATCTACCATTGGAGTTGCTCAGGTTCTCTGAGGCTCAGTGTTCTCCTCCAGAAGATGAGGCTGGGGGCAGCCGGGGTGCAGTGATCTTGTGCACGTGTGTGAGCTCCAGCCGGCACCCAGCCAGTGCTCTAAAACCACAGCAGCTTAGTGGTCACTAAGTGGCACAAAAGGCGCCAACCCACAGGAGGCCCCTGTCCCCTCTGTGCTCTGAGTCTGGACACCTGCCCATCTGTGAGCTAAGGGCAAGAGGGCCTGGATGGGCCCTGTCCTCCTTCCCAGCCCAGGGTTTGTCATGGGTTCATCTTTAGATTCAGGCAGTATCTAACTCTTCCTTCTCTCCCTCACAGCTACCCTGGGGGTCCTAATGCCCCTGCAGGCATGGGCATCCCTCCACACACCAGGCCACCTGCTGACTTCACTCAGCCAGCAGCTGCCGCTGCGGCAGCTGCAGTAGCAGCAGCAGCAGCCACAGCCACAGCCACAGCCACAGCCACTGTGGCAGCCTTGCAGGAGACACAGAACAAGGATATAAACCAGTATGGACCGGTAAGGGCCTGCTCTCCTGGTCTAGCCTCGCCCAGGCAGATAGCTCCAGGGAATCAGAATTGGGGTGTTGGTACCTGTGGGGCCCTGTGTACTGGGGGGGAGCTGATGGTGTCAGGGTGCGTTTGGGTTTTCTTGGAAGCATGTAGAGGGCTATATGTTAGGATGTGGGTGTTCCAATGTGGTTGGGTATGGCAGGGAGTGGTGTTTAGGTGTTTTTGTTTGTTCTGCGTGGGTTAGTGGCTTGTGTGTGTCTCTGTGTCAGGGGAAGAGGTTCCCTATTCTCTCTGGGCCCCTACTCACTGAAGAAGTGGCTCAGTGTCTAAAATAGCCTTGTCACCAGTCTGTCCCCTGGGTGGCCTCTGAAGGCCATTGCTCTCTTAGTCAGCCTGTCTGTGGATTCTGCTCCTCTGACCTTCAAAAGGATAGGGTGGGCGTTGGGGCACCACGGGCCCCAGGACAGGCATGGAGGTGGGGATTGCAGGATGGGGCCAGCAGGGCAGGTGGGCAGAGGTGGGTGCTGGGGCTGCATCAGACTTTGCGGGTGGAGGGTCTGTCTCCATTGGCCAAGGAACAAGGGCAGGGCCAGGACTTCCAGGAGAGGGGCTCCTGCCTCCATCCTCATCCACTGCCATCCTGCCATTCTCCTCCCCACTCCTGCACCCACTTCCTTGTTCCCTGCCTGCCACCCTGGAAATGCTGCCTGTGCATTGGAGTGTCCACGCCCCACCCTGTAACATCCCTCGGGCTGCATCTTTCCTGTGGCCTGCAGAGGGCAGCAGTGAACTCAGGAGGCCTGCAGGCGGTCCCTTGGGGCCTGGTCACCAGCTGCAGCCACACAGGAAAGTGCCCCCTAACCGTGAGCCCCCCACCTCCCCCACCCGTCCCTTCCTGCACTTTCAATGCATGTGGCATTTTATTCTTTTTTTTTTTTCTTCTCCCGTTGAAGGTCTGTTCCTCTTTCCAGATGGGTCCCACCCAGGCGTATAACAGCCAATTCATGAACCAGCCCGGGCCGCGGGGGCCTGCCTCCATGGGGGGCAGCATGAATCCCGCAAGCATGGCGGCTGGCATGACACCCTCGGGAATGAGTGGTCCTCCCATGGGCATGAACCAGCCCAGGCCGCCCGGCATCAGCCCCTTTGGCACACACGGGCAGCGGATGCCCCAGCAGACCTACCCGGGCCCCCGGCCCCAGTCCCTTCCCATTCAAAGCATAAAGAGGCCCTACCCAGGAGAGGTGAGTGTAACAGCAGGCAGGTGGTGGGCAGGGTGGGAGGTGGGGGTACCTGGGGCTTGAAGACACAAGTGCTGTGGGCAGTACCTTGGAAAGAGCATGGATTGACCGTCGGAAAACCTGGGCCAAAAGGCAGAGCCTCAGGAGTCAGGTGCTCGTGGGTTTAAGACCAGCTCTGCCATTCCCAGCTGGGAGACCTTGAGAAGTCACATCATCTCCATGAGTCTCAGGCGTTTTGTTTGTGAAAGGCAGTGACAATGCAGCCCGCCTCCTAGGGCTGCTTGGGAGACTTGAAGAAGAAGATGTACATGGGCCTGTGTGGCCGGGCACGCAGCACGCAGTAGCTCTGAGTGTTCTCTCTTGTCTTGATACGGACACTAGCTGGGTGACTTTGGGTAAGGAACTAAACCTCCTTGGGTCCACATTCCTTACACCCACATGAGGGCTTCTCACTTCCAAGAATGAGAGACGAGACAAAACCCTGTAAATATCTAAAGGCTGTGCATGTCAGAGAAGTGACTGGAAGGCAGACAGAGTGTTTCTTAGGGCTCGTCACCTGCTCTGTTGGGAGGAATGCTGCCCATTGGGCTGCGTAGCCATCTCAGCCCAGGGATCGGTGAAGATTTAGGGAAGTGAAACCCATACCTCCTGTCCTTCGGGAACTGAGACCAACAGGAAAGATAAGGTCTAAGCAGGATCCCACAAGGGAATGATGCACACTGGGGTGTATGGAACTCAACAGAGGTCAGAGAAGGAGGAATTCCTGGAGGGGGTGTCACGAGGCTTTCAGTAAGCACTTAGAAAACAAGTTGGCAGCAAGTGGCCTCTCTGGGTACCTGGGTAAGGATTTAGTTCACCTGCAGAAGACACAGGAACCCCAGAATGCTGGCCCGGCACACACTCCTCAGGAGCCTGCCCTGATTCCTCGACCAGACAAGGCCCCTTCCAGAGCGTTTTCTCCGAGTGCTCTGCTTGTACACCTGTTCTCAGATCGACCTCCCCATCCTTGTCTCGGAACTGTGGCCTTCAACTTGGGTTTACAGTGGGTTTAGAGCCCGAAGACCTTAAGTTCCTCAAAGGTCTGTGTGACTCCTGTTAGAATCCACCCTAGCTGGGGCTCGAAGGTGGCTTGGCCACTGATGGAGGTGCCCTGAGTCCAGAAGGGGAGAGGTCAGGGACCTCCTCAAACACCCAGGAACCTGGGTCAAGCCCTGACACTATATCGCAACAGTGCAAGTGGCCAGTTCTTCAGCACTGACACAGACATTGCGTGTCCTCGGCCATTTACCCCCAGCTCCATCCTTCATTTGTTGAGGAAGTATCTATTAAGGGCCTTTCTTTGCCAGGCGCTGGGACATAGCTGTCTCCTGGGCCTCTGAGCCTAGAGGACGGGAGAGACAGTTAATAGACAAGGACTTTCAACAGACAGGGAGGAAGAAACCACTGACTCCATAGGATGTAGTGGCCTGGGGTGTCTGGGTGGCAGGTGGCCCTGAGGGTCACCTGATCTTACAGATGGGGAAGTGACTGGAGAGTGCAGATGGGTGTAAGCAGGAGTAACTCGTATCACTGTGTAGATCTCCAGGGACAGCGATCCCTTCTCTCCCTGGAGCCGTCTCCTCTTCTCTCTCAATTATCTCTCCCTAGAGGGGTTGTCTTGTCCCTTCACCAGCCTGCTTCTTCCGACCTCTGCACAGATGTTCTGCTCAGTGTGGGGTACATGGACAGTGCCTCCCAGATTCAGCCTCACAATGCAGGGGTGGAGGAAGAGGGTCGCCCTTCTGGAAGTGTATCCTGTTGTCTGTGTTCCTCTGTCACATACCAAGCACTAGGAGAGATGCAAAGGGGGCTTTAGAGTCTGCCACCTCATAATGATAGGAAAGGGGCTCTGAAAGTGCTCTCAGAGTTCAGGCAACATGGAGCTTCAAGCAAGACAGCTTCGTGGGGAGATGGCCAGGAGCTGGACAGGCCAAATGTGATGTCCCTGGATGTCAGGGCAGGAGGGGCCCGGCATCATCGGGTTGAGCCTCTCCCCCTTCTAGGTGGGGAGGGCGTTTTGTGGGTGGAAAACAGTGGGGGCAAAGGA
Organism: Equus przewalskii; assembly: GCF_037783145.1. Taxonomy (NCBI): domain Eukaryota; kingdom Metazoa; phylum Chordata; class Mammalia; order Perissodactyla; family Equidae; genus Equus; species Equus przewalskii. The sequence goes on from NC_091831.1 coordinate 66,490,730, forward strand.
GGGGAAGTAGATGGGGCAGTCCAGGCATTCTGGTGAACAGCTTAACTCCGCAGCGCTGATGACCTTTCCCCTCTCCTTTCTCTGCCACCTCAGCCCAACTATGGAAACCAGCAATATGGACCAAACAGCCAGTTCCCCACCCAGCCAGGCCAGTACCCCACCCCCAACCCCCCACGGCCACTCACGTCTCCCAACTACCCTGGGCAAAGGATGCCTAGCCAGCCAAGTACGGGGCAGTACCCACCCCCCACGGTCAACATGGGGCAATATTACAAGGTGAGTCCCGCCACCCCACAGGCCCCTTCCCTCCTCACCACCTCACATCCCTACCCCAACCTGTGACATCCAGGCCCTGTGTGTCCCCTGAAGTCACCAAGGGCAGGCAGAGATTTCTGGATATGTTATATGCTCAGAGCTATGCGTGTGGTAGCCAAAATGTCAGATTACCTTTTCTTGGTTCCTATCCTCATGGGGCTCAGACAATGGTTTTCCTTCTCCTTTTACTATTTATGGCGCATACAAGATAGTAATAATAAAGGGAAATACATTCTTTAAAAAAAAACCACCCACCTGAATATATTAACATCTTATTCTGAACCTTGTCTCTCTACATGCATGCGGGCATCAACATGTTATATAGCTGTTGTTACTACTGTAACTTTGAATCTGTTTTTTTCGCTAGACATGAAATCTTAAGCATGTTACTTATTGCTACAGAGTCTCTGTGATTTTCACTCTTAATGGCCACCTGACGCTCCACTGAGATACTTGCTCCTTACTTTATCATCCCTTTCTGTTAGGCATTTGGGTTGTTGCTGATTTTTCACTTTTGAAATAACACTATGATGAATATTTTCAGGCACTGTTTCCTTCTTTGGGCTTATGATAAAGTGCATTCTTGGGAGTGAAGACTCTGGAAATATTTTACATTTATTTGTCAAGAACTCATGCCAATTTACGTGACCACCTGCCATGTGGGTTTACTATTTTTGCTCCAGCTTCACACTAGGTGTTTCTATTTTTTAAACTCTTTTGCTGGATTACTAGCTGTGGACAGGGAGAGGCAAAACGCTGTCCCCAGGAGGTGACCTGTTCTGTCCCTTTCCTGCTCCCCACCCCAGCACTGGGCAGGCCTCTTCAGCATCCCCTGTCCTCCCAGCAGATTTTCATTTCAGGGGAGAGAGTGGGCTTCTGGAAGCTTTTCTGCCTTCCATTCACAGCATTGTTTATCTTGTTTTAACAGCCAGAGCAGTTTAATGGACAAAATAACACCTTCTCGGGAAGCAGCTACAGTAACTACAGCCAAGGGAACGTCAATAGGGTATGTTCCTGATTTCGTCTTACGGATTACGACCCACGTGTACTTGTGTGTCCAAGAGGCCTCATTGTTCCCTCCCCAGCCTCTCTGGACATTAGTAGGGCCCAGGTGGGGGGTTAATTCCCAGGTCCTCTGTTGTGGGGCACAGATGGCTGGACAGAGAATACACATCTCTGGGTGGCTGGGCCAGGGACAAGTGTGGACCTGGCCAGTCCTGGAAGACAGCAAAGTATGGATTAAGAGAGGAAGGGAGAGGGGCTCCTAGGAGCAAACTGCCTCTTGATGCTGCAGGCCCGACTCCATCTGGGCCGTGCTGGTGTAGGGTAGGGTGTGATGTAGGTAGCAGGGGACCTGGGCTCAATCCCAGCTCTCCTCTCCTTCCCAGATTATATTAGACCATCACCCTAAGTCTATGTCCCCATTTATCAAATGGGCAGGGGACCCTGCACCCCCGCATGGCACCATGACCCAAGGGAAGGGTAGGGAGGCCCATTGCAGGCCTTCTGTCTCCCAATGGGGGCAGAGGGCTGAGTGCCAGCCAGGATGGAGGGATGGCTTTCCCTGGGGGGCTCTCTTCATTTAGGGGAGGCAGGGCCATAGCCTTAGACCCTGGGATGGGGGGGTGTATGCCTACAGCCATGGCCCCTTCTGTCCCTGTGACCCTATAACCTATCTGTGGTTTCTCTTTCCTCCAGCCTCCCAGGCCAGTTCCTGTGGCAAATTACCCCCACTCACCTGTTCCAGGGAACCCCACGCCCCCCATGACTCCTGGGAGCAGCATCCCCCCATATCTGTCCCCCAGCCAAGATGTTAAACCCCCCTTCCCACCTGACATCAAGCCAAATATGAGCGCTCTGCCACCACCCCCAGGTGAGTGCCCCACTGTCTCCCTTCTTCTATCTGGCCAGCTCTGGGCAGCTCCACATAGGGCCCTGCAGCAGGAGCCAGGGGACTTGGAAGACAGACTCCCTGTGGGGGCTGGGCATGTGGAAAGGGCAGGAGGGCTTGAAAGCAGGTAAGCCCCACCCAGAAGGGAAATTTGAGACTGGGCTGCCAGCAGGCCTCCCTACCACCTGCCTGAGCAGCTGGAGGCTGGGAGGAAGCGCAGCTGTCAGCTGTGGAAAGGGGCTGGGAGAAGGATCCTGGGGCTTCCAGAGCAGGGAGCAGATAGGGGCAAGAGGGGATGCAGAGCTGGGATGAGTGGGATGTGGAACGCAGGGGTGGTCGTGATGGGCTCCCTGGTGTACACGTGGGAGTTAACAGCTTCTATTGCCCTGTTAACACACATGCCTGTGTGTTCCTCTGAGTGTGCAGCCAAGGGTGTGTGTGTGTCGTGTGGGTGAATAAGCCCCACGCATGGCCCTGGCACCCATGCTTCTGGGTGCCCGTGGTGGCCACAGGCATGTGGCTCACCTACTCCTCCCCTGACCCAGCCAACCACAACGACGAACTGCGGCTCACATTCCCTGTGCGGGATGGCGTAGTGCTGGAGCCCTTCCGCCTCGAGCACAACCTGGCCGTCAGCAACCATGTCTTTCATCTGCGGCCCACGGTCCACCAGACACTGATGTGGAGGTGAGTGTCAGGCTCAATCCCAGCTCTCCTCTCACAGGCCCGAGCCAGGTGAAGGAGGTCCCTGGTGGTGACATCCCTCGGCCCAGGCACCCTAGTCAGGTGCCTGCCACCTTCACCTGTTCGGCATCGTTGACTGGGCCTTGCCCTGTGCAAAGCCCTGGGGATGTCATGGGGAACCTGCAGACACTGGGGAGACAGACAGGCAGTCTCAGCATAGTGGCCCAAGCTCGGGGACTCAGCTGTCACTCACCCTAGTCACTCACCCTGAGTTAGTAGTCAGGGACAACTTCCCGGAGAAAAAGGTGGCTGGCTGAGACCTAAAGCCTGAGAAGGAGTGTTCTAGCAGAGGCCTTGAGTTAGCAAAGGGGAAGCTGAATGTGGCTTGTTGTGGGAAGAGGCAGGAATGTAGAGAGGTTAGGCTGGAGTGGGAGCAGGGCTGGGTCAAGTTGAACCAGCAAGCCCTGCAGATTGCAAGGGGCTGGCCAGCAGGGCTACTGCTCAAACATCTGGACACGCTGAGGTGCAGGGTTTGCAGGTCCCCTGCTGGGCCAGGCCCTGTGTTCCCCACCTTCTACACCTGATCTCCTTTGATCTTGTGAGTGAGCAGTACTTGCCCCATTGACAATGAGGAAACTGAAGCCAGAGAGCTTGATTCACTTAGGGGAGTTCTTACAGCTAGTGTGGGGCTGAGCTGGGACTTGGCCCCAGGTCACTGGGTGCCAGAACCCGTTAATGTCTCCACCTTCAGTCCTTCCTCCTCAGGCAGGACTCATCACGTGCCTGTGACTAGAGCCCCTCAGTTGCCCAGTGAGCACCTTGAGGGCACAAGATGGGTCTGAGCTGGGCATGTGCACATGCATGCTTACACACACAGCTGGTATGTTGCCTCAGCCTCGCCGAGCAGGCCGTGGAGAGGATTGGAGATAGAGCTGGGGTGGGCGTGAGAGCTTGAGGGTCAGACACTCAGGCAGGAGGGTGGGGAGACCCCTGTGCAGGGTCCTGCTTACCTACCCCTCCTTACCTGTGAGTGCCCTCACCTGGGAGGCCTCCTGTGGCCCTGGTTGCTGGCCTTGCTTGGTTTTCGTGCATACGTGATCACTGCTGGGTTCATGGGGACTCCTTCAGGGCTGTGTCCTCGGGGCCCACCTCGGGGGGGACTAGCCAGACTTGGCCTTGGCCTGGGGCCCTTCTTCCAGCTGTTGTCTGAGAATGGGCATAACCAGCCTCCCAATTGGTCTCATGAAATTAGCGTGTGTCTTTTTGTCTCTCTTTGTATGGGTGGGTGGGAGGGGGCCAGGGGAGATTGTTGCCGGAGCTGTGGGATGTGGCTGGGGTGAGCCGTATGTGGGCCATATGGGGGATTTGGGTTGTCGGGCTGGGTTTTGATGGAGATGTGGGCAGGGTGAGAGAGGAGAGTTCGAGAAGGCTGGAAGAGCAGTCGCAGCCGAGAATGGGATCCTGAGAGACTCGTGAGGCTGTGGAGATTAAGGGGTGTGTGGCCTGGCCAGGCGTCATCAAGGCCACAGGCAGTCCCCCTAGCAGAGCCGACCTGAGCCTCACCCTCACCCCCAGATCTGACCTGGAGCTGCAGTTCAAGTGCTACCACCACGAGGACCGGCAGATGAACACCAACTGGCCAGCCTCTGTGCAGGTCAGCGTGAACGCCACGCCCCTCACCATCGAGCGTGGTGACAACAAGACCTCTCACAAGCCCCTGCACCTCAAGCACGTGTGCCAGCCAGGCCGCAACACCATCCAGATCACCGTCACGGCCTGCTGCTGCGTGAGTGTGCCGGGCAGGGCTGAGGGCACCGCGTGGGAACCTGAGGTCTTCGCCCCCTCTAGTCCTCAGCCTGGTCCTTGGGTCTCTGTCCCTATCCCCACAGCCACCGAAGTGGTCTTCAGAAGCACGTTCCAGAAACATGCAGTGGTCCTCCAGGGCTGTGGAATAAAGCAAACTGGGGTGGGCCTCCAAAGACACTGAGCTCTGGCCTTAAGTATGGCTTTGTCCCTCTTATACCACAGCCTCCGTGCCATCCGCACACTCGCCTCCACTTACTCCTGTAGCCCATCCTGGGCACTCCGCCACCCGTGTCCACCACCACCTTCCACTGGTGAAGTTCTGTGTGTTCCTCAAAGCTCGCCTCTGTTCTGGCCTCGTTCACAAGAAACGTTTATATTCTAATCACCTTTTCCCCTAGACCCAACTCCACCAAGTGTGGGGTTAGCTCTCCCTTCCTCACCCACCTATGGCCTTAGAATCATGTGCATGACTGTGATATGAGACTACGACTGAGCCGTGCTCCTGTCCCACAGAGATCAGGGCCTTGCACACAGGGCTTGCTGGGGGTCCTGCATGGAAGGAGAGTTCCTGTCTCACTCTGCTGGCCTCTCTGGGGACACAGATCCTACCCTTATGAACATAGGGGCAGTGAGGCCACCAGGAGTTAGGAGTCACAGGACAGGGGATGGTGTCAGAGTGAAGAGTCTGGGGGGCTTGTTGGGGTGTGCAGTCTTGGAAAGCTTCCTGAAGGAGTAAAGACCAGGGACGCTATCCTCTGGCAGGAAGGATGAAGGACACATGATGGGGAGCAGTGGTGAGTGAGGTTAGGAGGCAAGGTGGGCTGTAGTCCTGATGCTCAGTATCCCATAACCCCATCCCAGGGGTGTTTCAGTGTCATAGTCTTGTAGGCCTAGAGCAGAGGCAGCTATCCCTGGGTGGTGACCCCAGCCCGCATCCCCAGACTCATAGGTCCCTGGGCACATCATGGGCTTTGAGGGCTCTTTCCCAGGTCCTGGGGGACCTGCCCCTAGAGTAGCATCACTGTGAACATGGACCCTTTCCTGCCCTTGGCCTCTAGGGGCCTTCGGGCACAGGACAGCCTAGGCCTGCAGAGGCTTCAGGTGGGGCAGGGTGATGAGGACCGTGGGGCAGAGACTGAGCGTCAACTCTTTCTCGGCAGTCCCACCTCTTCGTGCTGCAGCTGGTCCACCGGCCCTCTGTGCGCTCCGTGCTGCAAGGCCTCCTCAAGAAACGCCTCCTGCCTGCAGAGCACTGCATCACAAAAAGTGAGTGGGACACAGGAGCAAAGAACCAGCCCCCACCCCACTGTATGTGGGTGGCTAGGAAGTGGTCACCGTCCACCCGGGACCGACCTTTAGCCCCATGCGCAACACACTGGGCCCTGAGTCTTCCTTGGCACCAGCCCTCACCCCTGACTCATACCCCTCCATCCAGGGCTTTGGGGATGATAAGAGGAGCACAGTACTGCAAGACCTAGTGGGAATTCTGACTTGTCTGCATAGGACATGAGGCAGATTAAAACAAAATGCCGTGATATAGACAGGCCAGACAGGCTTCCTGGAGTAGATGATCACCTGGAAGGATGGGAGGAACTGACAAGGGGTGTGTTCACTGAGACGGAGGCACGGGGTGGATTCCAGACTGGCCTCCCAACCCGACAGCTTGTACCTAAAGTCTAGAGGGAGGGACTTGCTCAGTCCACTCCTTTGGAGGAGACACCCAGAGGACGACTCTTGGTGGTGGGGAGCACCATGCAGGGAGGTGACCACTGCTTCGCCTTTGATTGTGCTTCTTCACATTACCTCCTGAGCCCTAGAATCCTGCCAGGCAGTTGTCTATTCCCATTGCAGAATTAAGTGCAAAAGCACCTAAGGGCCCTCTGCACTGACCCAGAAAATCAGTGGAGAAGTGCTGGACTAGATTTCTGCAAGTTTTGTGGAAAGTCCCCTTCCTAGTGAAAGCGAAGCCCGTTCTGCCTCTAAGCAGCCACCTGCAGGGGCACATGTACTCTATATGCATGGCACCTGAGAGCCGCTATTCCAGAGAGCTGGGCCTCCCGAGCGCCCCTTTGACCAGACCAGGGTGTGCTGAAGTTATTCACAGGACCTCCCAGGGTTTGAGGGGCTGGAGAACCAGGGTGAGTTTCGGCCACATGAGGACGTGGGAGGCGTGTGCAGGATGGCCCTGCCTCCTTATCCACCTGTGCCCCCCCCCACCCCCCAGTCAAGCGGAATTTCAGCAGCGTGGCTGCCTCATCAGGCAACACGACCCTCAACGGAGAGGATGGTGTGGAGCAGACAGCCATCAAGGTGTCTCTGAAGTGCCCCATCACATTCCGGCGCATCCAGCTGCCTGCTCGAGGCCATGACTGCAAGCACGTCCAGGTGAGTGGTCCCAGCAGGCACAACTGTGGGGGAGCTATCTAGAGTGTGAGTGGGATGGCGAGGGGTTAGGCAGAGGGAGCAGCAGGGCCTGTCTCTGACCCCTGAAGGAGGTCTTAGCCCTCAGCGGCAGATTTCACTCTCTCCAGCTATCATTTGTCCTTTGAGCATCTTTTCTTGCTCAGGGCTACATTCCTAGGGGGCAACAGAACCAAATTTAGACAGTCCCTACCCTAGCAGGTGGCAGATGCCTGCTGGAAACCCCACACATACGGCCAGGGCTGGTTCAGCACCTGAGAACAGGGACCCCTCTGCCTGGTCTCTGCTCTGTCCCAGGGCCTTGCCCTGAGTAGATGCTGAGGAAATGGGTAGGATGCGTGTCACAGTCTAGGTGGCTACAACAGAGCAAATCCGGGCAACCCAGGGTAGGCCAGATTCATTAGATAGGGGCTTGGTCAGAGAAGGAATCTCAGAAGAGGGGCACAAGAAGCCATCCCTGGGGAGGCTGGGCGTGAGCATGCAGGCTGGGCTGGGAGGCAGAGGAAGTTGGGGGCCAGGCTGAGCAAACCCTCAGCCCCACTGTCACATGCACCTGGCCCTGAGGGCCTGTAGCGGGCAGGAGCCTCCCTCCCACCCTCCCTCACTCTGGGAGAACGTTGCAGGAAGGTGCATCGAAGCACTATCTGGTTGGTTTATTTGCTGACACACATTGATGAACTGGATTGGATATGTTCTCATTGCCTGGGCTGGGCTGATGGGAAGGCCTGAGTCCATACTGCCCCCAGCCTCAGTGAGCGGGTCTCTCATGGGGCAGGATCAGTGAAGGACGGCTGCGGGGGCATCAGGAAGGCTTCTTGGAGGACATAGGCAGTGGTCACCTGGGGCACTGGGGTGGTATGAGGAGGACTGGGCAGAAGCGTGGCAGGGAGTCGGCTGCAAGTCAGCATAATCATCACCCCACCCAACAACCAGCCCACCACCTGTCTCCCTCCCTAGTGGGAGGTCTTCATTAGGGTCCCAGAGACAGGACTGCTTGCATCTAGGAGGTTTCTGCCAGTCCTGGTCTCATCTGTCTGTCTGTCTGTCTCTCTACCTCCACAGTGCTTCGACTTAGAGTCGTACCTGCAGCTGAATTGTGAGAGAGGGACCTGGAGATGTCCTGTGTGCAAGTGAGTGACGCCCACCCCAGCAGGAGCTTCCTCACCTCCACTGGCCTCCTCTGGCCCTGCTCTTTGGGGTCCAGCCCCTCCACCTGCCCTGAAGCAAAGAGAGAATGCAAACACAGCAGAGGCACTCAGGGGGCTGTGCACGGTCCCTCTGTGTCAAGCTGTTACAGGGTTACCCTCTCCTGTCAGTGCCTCCAGCAGTAACCAGCAGCAGGGACAGGGTCTCGTTGACACAATGGGGAGGGGTTTGCTCTGGCACCCCCTAGGGTCCAGGAGCAAAGGTCAAGCCCTCCTCTCTCCTTTTCCAGTAAAACTGCTTTGCTCGAGGGCCTGGAGGTGGATCAGTACATGTGGGGCATCCTGAACGCCATCCAACAGTAAGTGGGCCTTCCTAGCTAGGGGCACATGGGGTGGGGGTGGGAACCCTGGCCTGGATTGGATGAGGTGAGCACGTGGACATCCCTGATACCCTCTCCCCTCTCCAGGCTGGCAGACCACTTGCCCATCTCTCTCACTTCTCTGTGACTGTGCCTGGGGGCAAATGAACTTTACAGAAAGGACCAACTTCAGCCAGTGCAGGAACCTGATAGTGCCCCCCAACAGCCACTTCCTGGGTGGGAGGCCTTGGGAGCAGTTGACCTATGCCAGCCACTTGCTTTTCCTAGCCACAGTCTCCCCATCTCTCAAAAGATGGGAAACTTTCCCACACCTCTGTCATATGCAGAGCATCGTGAAAATGGAGGCAGGGGGCCTGGGCAAGGACACCTCAGTGTCTCTCCAAGCTGCAGGCTCTAGTGTCCAAAGCCCCACGCCCCAGAACCTCAGTTCTGCCCTCTCGCTCCCCCAGCTCCGAGTTTGAAGAGGTCACCATCGACCCCACATGCAGCTGGCGGCCAGTGCCCATCAAGTCGGACCTACACATTAAGGATGACCCTGATGGTATTCCCTCCAAGCGGTTCAAGACCATGAGTCCCAGCCAGATGATCATGCCCAATGTCATGGAGATGATCGCAGCTCTGGGCCCCGGCCCGTCCCCCTACCCACTCCCGCCTCCGCCTGGGGGCACCAACTCCAGTGACTACAGTAGCCAAGGTGGGTGATGCCGAACCAAGAGGGAGGCAGCAGGGCAGCCCCAAGTCCCAGTGGGGGCACAGGATTTCTGGGCTGATGGTGGCAGGTGCAGGGGGGTGTGGTCTGAAGAGGCAGAGGTAATTCACATTCCCAAAAAACCATGCCACATCACTGGACTTGAGGGTAGCGTGTCCCATGCAGCGCCATCCACCCCTCAGTCCACCGACCTAGTTCCATCCATCCCTGAGGGTTGGCACCCGGCTGGAAAGGTATGAGTGAGGAGCTGCCCCAGCAGCCAGCCTCCTGCCTCCCCACCCTGCCCAGCCACCTCTCCTGACAGCTCCTTGAGTCCGGCAGGCAGGTGCCAAGCCAAGTGGCTTCAGAGCCTGCTTTGCTGGGGACACAACTGCCACCTCTTCCCAGCCCGAATGTTCCCTGGGGCCGCTAGCAGAGAATACTCCCACTTGGAGTTCTTGGCCCTCCCATGTTTCTCTCTGACGTCTATATTGTCCTTGTCCCCGCAACTCTTCCACCCTCCCAGGGACAGAGTCCAGGGGCCTAGAGCTCCACCATTTGGCCGCCAAGGTCACCATCAGTGGCCTCTTACTCTCCCTGCTGCCCCGACCAAGCTTCATCCCTACTGCCCTCGGTTCCTAGAAAGTACCCACCCACCTCAAACACAGGATGCAACTCACCAACAGGATCCCTGCTCTTAGGGACCCAGGGCTCCTAGAGGATTAGAGACCTAGAGAGGTTAGCCCATCTAGCCAGAGTCCACAGGATACCGAGGGCCCCGGCTTTGCAGCATGCTGATGCTCTGACCCTTGCTATGGCCACGTGCTGGAGGGAGCAGTGGCCATGGAGGCCAGATAGATGGCTTCTAATGGTTGAGTCCAGTGCAGCTTTCTTCACGGACTTGGCAGATTCTGACCTCCCGCTCTGGGCCTGGGTTAAAGGGCAGCCATCCAGGGGGCTAACTCAGCAGATCCTGAGGAAGGCTCAGACTTGGGCCTCATTCCATGTCCTCCTCCACTGCAGGAACCTGGCCCACCTGTTCTCCCACTCTGCCCTTCCTCGCAGCTGTAGAACAGCACGTGCCCTGTTGTGTTGAGGCCACGGAAAAGGCTGCATCACTGCCCCATTGTACAGCTCAGAGGTCTGAGGCTGCAGGAGCCAACTCAGCCTCGCAGGAGGACAGGACCTGGTTCTTAATTTAGACACTTCCTGACCCCCGGAGGCAGCTGTCTTCCCTCTGGGTGATGACACCCCCCATTCCCTGCCATCTTGTTCCCTCCCAGGCAACAACTACCAGGGCCATGGCAACTTTGACTTCCCCCACGGGAACCCCAGTGGGACGTCCATGAATGACTTCATGCATGGGCCCCCCCAGCTCTCCCACCCCCCGGACATGCCCAACAACATGGCCGCCCTCGAGAAGCCCCTCAGTCACCCCATGCAGGAAACTGTGAGTACCTCTTCCTCGCCTCTACGTGGGGCTGACGGGGGTGGAGGGCTCACCCTGGGACCTTTCTGATAGTTTGCCTAGTTCCCTCCCAGGCAAAGGGGAGGACTGAGAATTGGGTCTGGGGGCTCAGAAGGAAGTGAGAGGCCTGACGGAGGCTGGGTCATGGCCCAGCGGTGTCCTTGGACTTGGCTGTTTCACCCAGGACATTGAATTCTGAGGAGAAGGGGGAAGCTTCAGTCTCCTCCCTGCACACACACTCTGTGCATACACATGCATGTGTGCACACCCACTACATATGCCCCCATACACCCCTATACACCCACCACGTACACACACACCCCCACTCACCTTCTCCCCTACTTTCACACACTCTTACACTACCTCACTGTAGCCCTAGCCATCTAGAATTTTGTCCCATACCCAGGCACTTTACGTCCCAGGGGTCTGAATCTTGCAAACAGAAATGTTGGGAAGGCTACGTATTCTGAGTGTTCCCTTCTCATCCTGTTTCACATTTATTAACACATACACTGTGTTGCTGAGAAAGCTCCTTGCGGGTAAGGTGTCCTGTGCCGTCCAGAGGCCTCCCCTTCCTGAGGCCCCAATGGCGGTGGTAGAAGGCCTCGCTGCCCGCAAGTCCTCATCTAATGGGCGATGGATGATTCCACTCCATTTAGCAGATGATTCCTGAGCCAGTGCTCCAGGCTGGGCCTTGTGCCAGGTGTAAGCAAGACAGATACAGGCCTTGCGCTAATGGAGCAAAAGTCCTGGCCGTGCCTGGATGGAAGAAAGTGTTGGAGTTTTGGGGAAACTGAGACTGAAGTCTGAGGCCTCAGTTACTCTGTCTGTCCCTGGTTTCTCACCTTAGGTGGAGGGTAGGGGCAGTCACTGAAGGCCTGGGCCACGCCAGCCAGAGAGAAGGGTCCAGGGCTCCCACCAGTGACTGACAGCAGGGTTGGGTGGGCCTACACCAGAAGGTGCCACTCCATACTCTCTCATCCTCCATCACATGGCCGGAAGGAAGGGGCCTCTGGATTGTTCCGCATGGAATTGCCTCTGGCACTGGATCAGGAGCTGCCTGTGGGCCTGAGCCACCTGATTCTCAGCAAGAGTGACTATTAACCAAAAGGACTCACTCTAGGTGAGGAGCACTGTAGCAACTTTGCCATGGGACCCCAGGATGCCAAGTTAGAAATAGCTGCTTTCATGGGGCTTCAGCCATATTTTTGCAAGTTACTTTCTGTCCCACGGGGCTTCCAACTTCTAGGGGCCTCTCTCCTGGCCCCCTTTCCCCAGTCCTGCTCCTCAGGATCTCAGCATTCCACACCCAGATCATACCCTGCACATACTCACGGAACACATCCTGAGCCCTCACAATTCCCAAAGCTGGAAAATGACAGATGGATGCCATGTACTTCCTGTGTCCAACAAGGCTTTCTCCTGCCTTGTTAGCTGCCGCCAGGATTCTTTGCAGAGGAAGCTAAACTCAGAAGTTGACTTCACAGCCCCCCCAGGGTACTCCCCAGATAGGCATTGTCCTTCCCCATTTCTGGTCTCTCTCTAGACAGCAACTGGACTCAGAAGTCCAGCTATGCAAGGTGGAGTAGTGGAGTCACTGATAAACTTCCCCCACACCTGCCCAGCCAGAGCAGCCTGGACCCCAGCTGAGCACATGACCAGGAAGGGTTCCCATGTGCCTGGGGAGTCGGGGAGGGCCCCACCCAGACACTGATTCACCCAAGGACACCTCCCAACCAGGTGACAGGTTGACAGGTATTTCAGCAGATCCCAGAGAGCACCTGTTCCTTAGAGCCCTGGGACATTCCAGCAAGATGTCAGGGCTAAGGGTGTCAGATCCAGGGACTGCCTGTCCTCAGTGGGCTGCCCCAGGAGTATGGAGCCCCTCCCTGCTTCCTGCCCCTTGCCACCCAGAATGGACACTGTAGGGCATCCACAGGCATGGGAGGGAGTCAGAAGCTGGCCTCATACTGACAGCTGTGGTGGCCATTCTTCCCGTCTCTCCTGGTCCTTCTTACCTCATGTGCATCCCACACATGGTCTCCTAGGGTCACCAATCCCACTGTTGTGCAGTCATCCCCCATTCAGGGCCCAGGCTGGAGGGGCACTGTGCTGTGTCGGGCCACCTGGACTATGAGCAGAGGTCAGCCCACAGCAAGGCCTGAGGAATAGCACTTAGGAGAAATGGGAGGGGGAACTAGAGTTTGGAGAAGATCATGGATAGTATGGCTGCCATTTCCAAACCCAGAAAGGAAGAAAGTGTAAATGTCTCTGTGTGGCCCAGAAGACAGTGTGGGCAGGAGGGTACTAAAAGACCAAGGAGACATTTGGTCACTGGGCTGCCCGTTCCAATGAGCGGCCTGGCCAGTCGGTGAGCTCCCCTTCATTAGCAGAGTGCAGGAGGGGCTGGGGGGGTCTGTCAGAGATGCTGGTAATAGCGTGAGGGCCTGGACTCGGCCTTTCTCTCTGAGGTCTGAGCTCTGAAGGAGGACCTGCTTAGAGCAGCAAACAGACGAGCAGGGGCAGTTGAAATCTCACCCACACACAGCCCCCGTGTGTCAGTGCATAGGCACATGTAGGGCGTGGGTTCTCTGGTTCATCTGTTAGAGAAGCACAACCTGCCCCAGCCTCAGCGAGGCATGCCCTCCATGCACCCTTGGGCTCTGGGAGGCATGCAGGTGCCTGCATTCTTCAGTACCATGTGAGTGCAGCCTGTAGCTGCCTAGGTGGGTGGTCAGGAGGAAGGGTCTGGCAGTACTGAGAAGCCCCTTTGACTTCGGCTCAATTGCACCCTACCCTGGGCAGCAGGCAGGGTTTGCACCAAGGCCCTGGCTGCCACCACCTCGGGCTCTCAAAAGGAAGCTTCGTGCCCAGCATGGCCCCCTGCCCAGGGCCCACTGGTGGGGCTCAGACCCACTCCTGAGCTGCACGCCTGCCCCATGCTGTCTGTCCGTGTCTGCTCTCCACTGCCCTGGCCCTCAGGGGCCTGCACCACGCTGCCAGCAGCACCCCTTCCGCTTCCCCACTCCCTGGAAACATGCCCATTTTGCTTCTCCATTCTGCCCTCGCTGTTGTTCATTGTGATGGTGTCTGGGCTGGAGAGGCAGAGGGGCTCTCAGTGTTTGTGCTTGTCTCAGAGCCCCTGGCTGCCTCCCTCCCAGCCCACGTGGCCTCAAAGGCCCTCTCCCCTGCCATCCTCTCCACAGCCTCCCTGACTGGTGGTTTTTGGGGAGGACTTTTTGCTTCTCCACAAAAAAAAAAAAGCATTCAGCTTTGTAAAGGGGGGTTTGTTTTGGGGGTTTGTTATTTTCCTGGTTTTGTTTGGTTTTCATTTCTCCAGGCATCTCGTCGCTGTACCTCGTCACCTCACCTTTCTTTTCTCCTGCTCTCTCCTCCTCCACAGATGCCACACGCTGGCAGTTCTGACCAGCCCCATCCCTCCATACAACAAGGTTTGCACGTCCCACACCCCAGCAGCCAGGCAGGGCCTCCATTACATCACAGTGGGGCTCCTCCTCCTCCTTCCCAGCCTCCCCGGCAACCGCCACAGGCCGCTCCCAGCAACCATCCACACAGCGACCTGACCTTTAACCCCTCCTCAGCCTTAGAGGGTCAGGCCGGAGCACAGGGAGCATCAGACATGCCGGAGCCTTCGCTGGATGTAAGTTGGGGCTGCCACTTGCCTTGGCCTGGGGCTAGGCCTGGCACTGGGACCTGCCCAAGAGCAGGGGTGGGTATTGAGGGCTTGAGACCCAGGGTGGAGGAGGTACAGCTATGAGGGGGTGGGTGGTGGGTGGGCCCATCCAGCCTCCCCTGGCTCCAGAACCAGGGAACCCCACAATGGGGAAGCCTCACCAAGGGTCTGAGCGTCCCCTCCCCACTCTGCTGGCCCCTGCCCCCTCGTCCCCTTGGCTACAGTCCTGCAGCCAAGCCCTGCCTCGCCTTCCACCCAAACCCTCAGAGTTCTTCTGGGCCCAGGTTCTGGAGGCAGCACAAGAGGGTCCTTGCCCTTCTTCCCCCCAGCCCCACCCCTGCCCTCTCCCCCAACACTGAGCTTGCCATCTCCGTGTCTGCCCCACTCTCTAGCCCAAGGCAAGGGAAGGGCTGGAGTGACAGGGTCCCTCTGTCTCACTGGTGTTTGTCTGTCTTTAGTTTCTTGTCCGTGTGTTGTCCATTCCCTGTGCTTCTGCTTGCTCCATCGCTCACTCTGAGAAAGGCCCCTGTGTGGGTGAAGTAGGATTATCCTTGGGTCATGCGAGGGGGTTACTGAGGTGGAAGTGGGCAGCTGAGATTCATGAGTCTCCCACCTTCAGACCTGAATGATTTGGAAGGTGGAGTGAGGGGGATGCTCTGAATGATGGGTGCTGGGCAGCTGGCCAGGGCTAGCCAGGAAGGGACACAGCATTTGCCCCTCCCATCCCACACCCCTAGGCTCTAGATTCCCAGAGAGGAGGCCTGGCCTCTCTTTAGCCACTCCTGTCCTTCACATCGCAGCCTTGCTGTCACCCTCAGCCCCAGTGTTGGAGTCTTTGTGGTGAATGGGGTTTACTCAGCTTTGTGGCCATCTTGGATTCTTACCCAAATCTCCTCCCCAGACAAGGCCAGTGGGGGTGCTTTTAGGTTCATGAGGACCCCTCATGTGACAGAACAACTCCAGAGACCTCACAGTAGAGGGTAGGGACTGTCTGCAGCCTCTGCCCAGGGGGCGCAGGGAAGGGCAGTGCTGGTAGCCAGCCACGGGCTCACCAAGGAGTGGTGAGCTCTTGGGAGAGGTCCAGGGTAGTGGGAGCTACAGGGACCGCCGGGCCTTATGTGCAAAGCCATGTGGTTTCTCCTGGGAGGCCCAAGTGACCCACAGCTTCTCACACAGGGTCTCAGGGAGCCAGAGGAACACTGTGATCAAGAGGAAGCCCCTTGACCCGCTATGAGCTTTCCCAGCTGGTGGGCTGGGGAATTCTCTCTCCCAGGCTTAAAATAAGCATGAGTGTGCCCTAGACTGGCACAGTGGCCTGTTTGGGGACAGCTGGCACTATTATTCCCCTGTTGGGACCAGAATTCTGCGAGGCAGGTAGAGGGCAAATGAACGGGCCTGGGGCTGCCCCTCACCCTGGGCCACCCTGGCCCTCAGCTGACACCTCATCTGGGCTTCTGTACTCTTTTCCAGCTCCTTCCAGAACTCACAAATCCCGACGAGCTCCTCTCATACCTGGACCCCCCCGACCTGCCAAGCAATAGTAACGATGACCTCCTCTCTCTCTTTGAGAACAACTGAAGCCCACCCCTCCGTCGGGGCCATACCCCCTACTCTGCCTCCTTCCCTGTCTGTCCCACACACACTTTCCCGCTGGGAGCCTGTGCCCTCCGACCGCCCCTTCTGCGGCCTTCTCAGAGCAAGGGGGCGGGAGGGTGCGCTGTGAAGGCTGTGTGGATCGGGAGCCCACGCCCAGAGCAGGCCCTGAAGAAGACCCTTGTCATGGGGAGCTGGCCTCCTGAGAGGCATACGCTGACGACGGCTTCCTGGTCCCTCTGTGTGTGCTGATTCCAAAAGACCCCGTGCCCCCCAGGTTCTACCAGTTTCTAAACTGTGACCCTGCCTCCCTACTTCCTGGCCCAGAGCCTCCTTCAAGTGACTGTGCGCCTGAGAGAAGGCCCCCCCGAGACCCAGGCGGGCCCTGAGCCTTGGAGGAGCAGTGACGGTTGACGGCAGTGAGAATGGTCTGCCCACCACCACCACCACCCACCACAGAAAAGCACAAACCTCTGGGAAAGAGAACTCTCTCATGGGCCAAGGACATCACTTTGACCCCTGACCTCTAAGCCAAGATAACCCTGTAAATACTCTCTCTCAGAAAGCAGAGAAAAAGGACAAGATTCTGCATTCGAGAGAGGGTGTGCCATTCCTGCTTGGGGATGGGTGGGAAAGGGGATCAGGGCCTCCTCAGAGCCAGGGCAATGCAGCAAGATGGCTTCGGGACCTTTGGACTGAGGCCAGGGCCCGGCTTTGAGGGGCAGAGGAAGAGAGAGCCCACCTGACATTACTGTGCCCTTAGTCAGGGGGCGAGGGATGCCTCCAGCCAGAGTCGAATGGGAACGGCAACTTAGAACTTTGCTCCAAGCCACCCCGTTTTTAAACACAACTTAAAGCTATGAAGTCATCTGGAGAAAAGGAATGTTGGACTTGGACAGCAAGCAAACCGTTTCTCTCCATTTGTTCTGTTTCCTTCTTCCTGCTCCCTCACCTCTCCAAGACTGTTACTAGGGACACCCACTTCCCTCTGTCCCAGCTCCCCTTTGTACACCTAGACGGCAAGGTAGGATGGTGGGAAGGCAGGGGAGATGTGGGCTCAGGCGCATGCAAGGGCATAGCAGCAGGACCCAGGCATCAGCATGTCTCCTGCCCCCTTGTCCATCTGTCTCTGCTCAAGGCTGCCCCCAGCCCTGGCCCAGTCAGGCATCACATGTGCTGGGATGGACCCAAGAGCATCCTGTGGTGTTTGTGGCTGCCTCAGATGCCCCACCTGGCTGGCAGCCTTTCCCTCCCTCTGTATCCCTCTGCCCTCGAAAGCTCACCCCACACTCCTGCTCGCTCAGGCAGAAGCAGCCTCTGGTTTTCCCTCCACTGCTTGGCTCCATCTGGCCTGCTGTTCTTGGAGTCTCCTGGGTAGCTTGTGTGTCTCTTTTGTTTCAGGCTCGTCCGTGCTCCCCTAAGCCGCATGGCCTGTGCTGCTGCTGGGCTGTCGGGTCACTTGAGTCACATCTGTAAAATCATTGCCCCCTTTTCCACTGCTGCCTGGGGCCTCTCCTGCTCTCCCATTCACTGTCCGTGTTCTCAGTCTCCGTCTCCCTCTCTGTGGCGGGTGGTCCCCAGCACTCCTCTGGATTTGACCAGAACGGTGACCCCAGCTGTTGACCTCCAGTCACCGTACCAGACGGCCAGCACAAGGTTTTCTGTAGGACAGCTGCCATTGTCACCCCCACGCCCCGCTTTTTTCCTTTGTCCTATTGTCAAGGTTTTTTCAAACAGTGTGGTGTTCAGTATGCAAATCAATTATTTTAAGAATTGCTTTTGTAAATATCTTTGTGAATATTTTAGTATCGTCTTTGATAATATTCAACATTTTCATGACCTGGTTATAGCCTTTGCTGGTGTTTTTAAAATACCTTGACTCAATGACAAAAACAGAGTCTTTTTTTAAAAAAATAACAAACAAAAACAAAAAAGCAACCAGGGCTGTTTGTACAGATGATGGGGCAAAGAGCGTGGGTGGCTGTGCCGTGACTCAGGAGACCAGGCCGGCCACTGTTTGGAGCCATCCCCAGTCGGCTGGTGGGGACAAAATGATGCCAGGTAGCATGTGGCCATCCTTGCTCAGTGGCCGATAGCCCCGGCAGGTGGTCACACTGTGTCGGGCCATCTGGGAATGTTCCGCCCAAACTGACTGACAGATGCCTTCCTTAGAAGTTCCTGCTTCCTGTCGTGCTACTTTGTCCCAGAAAGGCCTGGGGTCCTCCTGGTTCTTACCGGGAGTCCCCACTCTGCTCGCTGACCTACTCCCAGCTTTCTGGTGCAGAGGGTCAATATGCTCCCCACAGCCCAGGTGCCAGGAGCCATGGGCTGGGCACCTGAGGCAGGTTTCCTGGGCCCCCTCGCAAGCGAGCCTCCACCAGCAAGTTCGGCAAAGAGCTTTCCTGAACCGTGGTGCCTGAAGCCCATGCTCTGGGGGTGCACTCTTCCAGAGTGATTTTGGCCAGGGGGTGAGGGAGGCATGAAGGCGTCCAGGGCTGGAACAAGCCCCAGCTGGTGACAGATTCAGGTGACAACAGCCTCCCCAAGCAGGGTCGGTTCTGAACTCTGGGGAGATGCTTCCCTGATCCTTTCGGACAACTACTTGGAGCCATAAGTAACCTCAGCAAAAACGAGGCCTCAGCAAACCACTTCTCCATGACGAGCATCCACCCCAGCCATAGGCATATGCCTGTTGCCTCTCCACTGGGTGGGTAGGGCGCCGGCCGGCAGGCAGGAAGGCCCAAGTACAGGCAATCACCCCATCTTGGTTTGAAGCTTTACCCAGGTATGTTCCCTGTAGCCATTTTATTTTTTTTTTAAGAAACTTCTAATCATTTCTCCCTAATGGAAGCCCTAACCCCCCAGAGAGCTACACATCTGCTCCCTCTGCCTGACCCATCCAGATAGGGCGACGTCAGCATCAGAGACTCAAGGGACGTGTGTACATATGTAAATGAGAAATAGAGACATGTTAACAGATGCATTCATTTTCCTTGGAATGTGTATTGTTTTTATTTTATGGAACAAAACAAAAAAAAAAAGGCTTGAACTCCATCTTAACATGGAAAAACTAGATCCTGTTCGTTAGCGTCTGTGAGGTCGGTCTCTCCACATTTGTCTCACTCATGTAAGATACTCTGACCCTGTGTGCAAAGGAGCTTTTGTTCTGTTTTGTTGTTATTTTACCTACATGTACTATTTAGCTTCAGTGTACTAGTCCTGCCACCTGTGTATTTTTAGGGTGCTATGGAAATAATGAAAAGAAACGGGGATTTCAGAAGAAAATTGTAATCAAATTCATACTTTGTATAATTTTTGATATCATGACTGCAGGTGATTCACACATACCCATAAACACACCCACAGTGCAGCCTGAAGTAACTCCCACAGAAACCGTCGTCGTCTTTGTACATGTATGTACAATGCAACCATTTCATACTTCAAACTGGTCAGAAAACTAATTGTGATTTCTAGTCTTGCAAAGCTGTATGTAGTTAGATGATGTGACAACTTCTAATATTTATCTAATAAATATGTATTCAGATGAAACCTGTATATTAGGTGTTCATGTGGTTATTTTGTATTTAAAGATCAAATTATTTGACTATTGCTAGACATTTCTATACTCTGTTGTAACACTGAGGTATCTCATTTGCCCATGTTAATTTTTTTCTAAATAAATTGACAAAAATGAAGGTTTGGCGAATTAGCTATTTTGTGAATGTCAAGGAGTGATTGGGGTGTCTTTGATTTTGCTTTTAAACCACCACCCCTGCCCGATCACCTTGCAAAAAAAGCAAGCACACACGCAGTCAGGTGGTCTGGGTGTGGGCCTGAAGAAGCCCCTGCCGCGGTGTCTCTGAAAGAGGACCTAGGGCAGGTTAGTGTTCAGAGTCCAGTGTCCTAGCCTCCTCCTGGTGGGACCCCAGTCTCCAGCAGGCCCTCCTCCTGGCGGTGGGACAGACAGGCAGGGAAAGGGGGCTTGAACAAGGCCAGGCCCTATAGGGGGGTGCTGAGGCCTCAGGCCATGTGTGACGCAGGGAGGGTGTGTGATGCTGGCGGGTCTTTGATAAAAAAGACCGCAAGCTCCCTGTGGATTTTCTGAGTTTAAGGAACAGCCCTAGAGGGTACTGTCCAAACCATTCTAGAATGAAGAACTGGAACCATCGCTAGTTCTTCACAGAACCTGGAGTGTTGACTCTGCCACTCTCCCCGTTGCTTGTCTCTCTGGCCACCTCACTTCTCAGCACCCCTGCCTTGCTCCCCTCTATGGAAACCTTGGGTTTCCTCTTCTCCATGACTGCAGTTTACGTGGGGTTCTGGTGCTATGACCCCTCCCCAGGCCACAGTTCTTACAACCTCAGCACTGGCACAAACTGCCCTTCCTGTGTCACCTCTGCAAGTTTGGGGAAGTGAATCTGATTCTCAGAGCCCAGCAGCCAATCACTGCCCCTCCTCCACTTAGCTCTGGCCTCAGGGCAATAGGAAGAAGAAATGCCACCACCCAGCCTTCCCTCTGCAGGGCCTGTGGGTGAAGGCCAAGTCCAAAGAAAGAAGTGGGGACTGGCAGGCACGCCAACTATCCCTACTGGAGTGTGTATGTGGGAACGTGTGTCAGGAGAGCATGAGGGTCTCTGCATGTGAGCGAGTGTGTGTGTACAGGAGTGAGTCAGGATGACAGGTGCCTGGTTGCATCAGCAACAGAACTGCCTGTGAGGAATTGGGTACCTAGAAGTCCCCTGCCTCGGGGATTCTCCAAGGGGGCCAGTTTCTCTTTTTGGTGGGAGGTGGAAGGTGAGGAGGAGAAGGAGAATTCACGTTAAAAATGGAGTCCTGGTCACTGCTAAACTGCAGGCACTGCCTTCTGCCAGCATCCCCAGGGCAGGAGCGTTTTCTTTGAGAACAGACACTCCTCAGAGAGGAGGGGAAGATGGTACAACTGAGACCTTCAAAAAGGGGCCACCCCAGCTCCCTGCTGCCTTAGAGCAGCACTTCTCTATGACCCATAGACCCCTCGAATGACCCGGGAAATTAGTTTGGCGGGGTGTGACCAGCTCTCTTTAATGAAATAATTGAGAGTAAAGTCAAAAACACCAAGAGCACCCTGCAAAGTAAGGATGAGGATTGTACTGTGAAACTTTCATTGCAGTTGTGTGTGTGTGTTTATGTGCATGTCTGCTGAATCATGAGGTACAATTAATTCTTACTTGTGGGTTGTGGTTAAAAACAGAGTTTGAATGCTTCTGTCTTACGGACAGGAAGCAGGCAGGGATGGGGAGGGAAAGGCAGGGCAGCACGCTCCTCCGACTTCACGATAAATAGCAAACCTTCCCGGCATTCTCACTTGAGAGGGTGAAACCAATGATGCAGCTAAATACTGTGGCTGTCTCGCAAGGCTGTGTGGAGACCCGCCCGCCCCACCCCACTAACTCTTCCTGATACCGGTCACTTCCTTCTTGGGCCTAGGATGCAAAAAGTCCACCAGAAAAGCCCAGCGGAGGGTCTGGCTCAGGGCAGCTTGGAGCTCAGCCTGCCTGCTCCTCTCCCTACTGCCCTCCTCCCCACACCTAGAGCCACACATCACTCCCTCTAGCCTATGGATCATCTTGGGTTTCTGTTCTTCCCAAACTACCTCGCAAAGCCCCCAGTGTGGATCCAATGACTGTCCCACATAAGGCCATAGCGTGCTCTTGGGGAAAGTCATTAGGCCCTGCAGGTCAATGCCAGGACAAATGAGGGTCTCCAGCCTCACTGAGACCTCAGGGCATAGTCTCCCCACCCATACACCCAGGTCCCTGGTCCTCTGCTCCAGCCTTCTGCTCAGGCACACCCACCTCACTCTAAACAGGCTACCCAGCCATCAAACAGACCCCTACTAACTGCCCCCACCTCCATCCTACCCAAGCCTTATCTTCATCCACCCAGGCCCAGAGGATGTGGTATCTCTGCCCCAGTCAGGGCCAGCCCCTGACACCATCACCTCCTTGTCTTCTGGGAGGGACTTCAGCCCCTTTCCTCTACCCTCCCTTGCTCCTCCTCCCCAGGTCTAGAGCTTTGGGCTCTGGCTGTGAGGTCTAACAGCCAGCATCCCCACCCTTTGCTGTCCAGCCTCTCTCTGCTCCTTCTCATGCAGACTTCTCAGTCAAGGAAACTGCTCATGCTCACTGTCTTTACTTGAGCATCCATCACCCTTGACGCCCTGTGGCCTACATCTCTGAAGTTCTCTGAAACCTCTCTTGCAAGCTTGCCTATGACCTCTTGATTGCTAAAGTCCATGCTGCTTTTGGCGACTGGACCTCACAACTGCATTTGACAGTTGCCATTTCTTCCTTGAAATTCTCTTCTCTTGGATTCCATGGCAATCCCTTCTTTTGAGTCTTTGGTTCTACTTGACTCCCACTGACTATGCCTTCTTTGTCATCTTCACAGGTTCCTGTAGTAACTGGGTACTGTGGAGCTCTGTCAAGCTCTCTTTTACTGGCTGGCACCCACCCTTCCACTGGTAAGGGTATTAGCTTCCAGAAGCTCACAACTTCTCTTCATCATACTTGCCCTCAGGAGACAGGGACCTCCTTGCCTGGAAGGTTACCCACCCCTACTGCACACACACCCCTGCCAGGAGGCCCACACCCAAAGACTGCTAAAAACAATCAAAGGACAAACTCTTTGCTGCAGTGTGGTCAGTGTTCCAGAATCTTCCCTGTGGATCAGATTAGGTCTAGACTTTACCTGAGGCCACATGCTTGCTTGACTCTTTCCCCTTCCCTCTTCTGCCTCACTCCCTCCCTTACAGGTTTCTCCTGAGAGCACTCCCTCAATAAATCACAGGAATCTGAAAGCCTGCCTCAGGCTCTGCTCATAAGGAACCAGCCTAAGGCAGCAGGTGCCAAGGAGTGGGCCTAGGAGGCAGCCTCTGAGGATAGGATGCTGGAGGTGGATCACTGACCAGACGGGAATGAAGACCCATCACTGGTGATAGTCATGGGCATGCATCTGTGATGACTTTCACCCTTGGTAAACTGGGTTGACACATAGACAAGGGGGCTGTGCCAGCTAGTGCACTGTCTCTGGCATTTGAGAGGTAGGAGGGAAGAAAAGCATTAAGACTATGGAATTGAGTGGCTACTGCTAAGGGTCACTGATTCACTGAAGAAAGGAAATTACATTCTCAGATCTCTTAACTGGCAATTTAAAGCAAAATGTGAGAGTCCAAGGAAACCTCTTGGCAGGAAGCATGGAAACACTTATCTTCTGTAGCTGGAAAGCAGATAAGGCAGAGTGAAGATCAGGTGAGGACTTCATTGTAAGAGTGGCAGAACTGCAGAAAGGACTGAATGCACGTCACGGCAGATTTTCTATACCAAAAGCAGACTACTAAAAGGGAAGGAGTGAGACCCCAAGACTTGAGATGGGGATGGTAGCACCAACGCCTCCCCCTTGGCAAATATCTATTGCCATGTGAAGGGTTTTTATAACCAGCTGACAGACAAGGAAATTCCTGAGCTTGGTTCACAGATGAGGCAACTTGGTACATGGATGTAAGCTGCAAGTGAACTAAGCCTGCACTAGCTCCCCTCAAGGGGCTCAAAGACTGTGATGAGAGGGAATCCTTCCAATAGGCAGAGATTTGGGCAGTGCCTGCTCATCTACTTTGCGTGAAGAGAGAAGTAACCTAAGAAAAGGTTATATACATACTTGCGAGCAGTGGCAAATGGCTTAGGTTAGCTGGTCAGAGACATGGAAAGAGGCATGTGGACAGACCTATGGGAGTAGGCAAAGAGTATAGGGATCCGTTTTAACATACACCTGAACATGCCCACTGCAGAAGAGGCACTAAACAACCTAGTTGGCAGGATGACTCACAGCCAGTGGACGTCAGCCAGTCTCTGTCCTCACCCCTTATCCTCCAGCTCATGCTTGCACAAGATGCACTCATGAACAGAGTATCACGGAGACAGTGATAAAATTATGCATGAGTCCAACAGCCGGTCTGATAACCAAGGCTGATCAAGCTACTGCCACTGTTAAACGTCCAACCTGTCATCAACAGATACCAAAACTGAGCCCCTGACACAATAACATCCCAGGAAGAGCCCAACTAGCCACTTGATGGCAAGTTTATAGTGTAAGACCCCTTCTGTCATGAGAAGGGTGGTGATTCACCCTGACCAGGATTGATACATATACTGGGTATGGGTTTGCCTCGCCTTTCTCTGGAGCCTTATGCCATCACCACTATCTGAGAGCTCACAGAATGTCTGATTCACTGACACAGCTCTCATACAACATCACTGCAGACCAAGAGATCCAAGTTACAGAAAAGGCAGTGTGGCAATGGGTACTAGTTCCACTAGTCTTGCCGCATATTGCACCATACAGAAGCTGCAGACCTGATAGATGGTAGAATGGCTTCTTAAAGACACAGCTGAGGTACTGACTTGGAGATGACACCCTCTGAGGATGGGATGCTATCCTTTGGGTTGCACCATACATCCCAAACCAATGACCACTCAATGTCTATCAATAGGCAGATGCAATAAACTTAATGTGAGAAGCAAGTGGATGTGAGCAGTGCGAGGGGTGAACTGTAGCAGACTGCGGTGCTCTGCCAGAAGCCCTTCTGCCGGGCTTAGGCATCCATCCCCCAGCTGATCTGAGTGTCGGCTCCTAACAGTTCACATCCCCCTTTCTCTACAGAATGGCCCTCCTCTGGGAATTTAGCCCACAAACAATGACTAATACAGAGTATAAAATGCTTGTCCTCTTCCTTAAGCGAAGACTGCTCTGTGGTGCGGTTTATGCTCCAAAGCACTTGCTCTATGAAAAAGCCAAGGGTAGCCTCTCCCTGCTTTCCTCTCCATCTTTCAGGTTGTTTCTAATAGCAATCCCTCAATAAAACAACTTCACAGGAATCCTCATCTCAGGCTCGGCTTCTGGAGACCCCACTTAAGATGGCAGCTCTTTGTGCTTCAGTCTCTAAAAGTTGGTCTTGCACCCTTTTCTCAGACTGTAATTTCTCCATGTGCATCTCAATCCCTCTTATGACCTTAACAACCAAGTTTTGATGACTTGACTCCCTAAATATCTCTTTAATCTGACTTCTTCTCTCCATCTCTAATGCTGTTGCCATAATTCAAGAGCACCCTCAGTTCTCCCCTGGACAACTTCTTGGCTTCCTAACTTGTCTCTTTGCCCCAGTCTTGTTCTCTTCAGATCCATTGTGATAGAGACTTTCATTACTCAGTGACATTTTGTTCTCCTAATCTTCCAGGAACTTGGGAGTACTACACCTCCCCACCCCTTACAGGTGGGCCCATGTGAACAGTCCTGCAAAATTGGTCGTGAGCCTAAATAATGTGTGTCACTTCTAGGCCAAAGCCTTTAATTACCACTGTGAGGATCTCCAGTATGCCCTCCCCCCTGCTGTGGGACAAGGAGGCTATATGTTACAAATGGAGCAAATGCAGGCTGGTGGAGCCTCTGTCAATCTGGCTTCTTGAGTGACTGGTGGAGCCGAGCTTCCCGCTGATCTATGTTGGGAATATAGCTTGATAAAAAATAAAAGTATTACATTAAACCAGTGATATTGAGGGTTAATTTGTTACTGCAGCAAAATCTAGCCTATTCCGACTAGTACGTCCATCCTTACCTGACTAGCTACTGCTGATTGTAACTGCCATTTATTGAACATTTACTATACTATACTAACTGCTTTACTTGCCTAATTTTATTTCTTCTTTACAACAAAACCACAAGGCAGATGCCATTTTATAGAGGAGAGAAGTAAGGAATAGTCAGGTTAATTAATTAATTGCTAGAAGAAGAGGTTCCAACTCCAAACACCTATAGTACCAGACACAGAAAGGTAATCAGTGAAAGCAGCAAGTATAAGATACAGTTTGTGGGCAAATTAAATACACAGAAATATTCTTCATTTTCATTAAGACAAACGCTTTCTCCCATTTTTCCCAAAACACATCACCCTCTTGCTTTATTGTTCATTTTGCTAAGAGACATGATGTATTAGTGTTCTATTGCTGCTGGAAACAACTGCGACAAATTTGGCAGTGTAAAACAATGCAGATTTATTCTCTTACATTTCTGAAGGCCAGAAGTCCAAAATGGGTCTCACTAGGCAGGAAATCAAGGTGTCAGCAGTGCTGTGTTCCTTTCTGGAGCAGTACTGTGTTCCTTTCGGAAGAATCCATTTTCTTGCCTTTTCCAGCTTCCAGAGGCTACCTATATTCCTTGGTTCATGGCCCCTTCTTCCATCTTCAAAGCCAGCAATGCCGATCAAGTCTTTCTCACGTCTCAACACTCTGACACTGACACTTCTGCTCCCCTCGTCCACATTAAAGGACTCTTGTGACTATATTGGACCCACTAGGATAATTCAGGATCATCTCCCCCATCTCAAGGTCAGCTGATTAGCAACCTTAATTCCATCTGTAACTCTAATTTCCTTTTGCCATGTGCTAGAGCACGTTCGCAGGCTCCAGGGACTAGGGTGTGGGCATCTTTGGGAGACCATTATTCCACCTACTACACATGGATTCAGAGATGTTTCTCTACCATAAGAAAATAATAGTGAAAACTGATGCTGACAGGCATCGATGCCAGGGCATCAGTTTGGAGCAGGTAGTTGGGTAGAGATTGTGGACAAGGAGAGAGCGCTGGCTGTGATCACAGGCCATCTGCTCCTCTAGGTGTTTGTTGCCAGGTGAGAATGCCAATCCAGCTATTGCTACATCTAATTTTATAAGAGAACCTGGAAATGTAGATTTAAAAAAAAAATTTATTAACAAGCAAACAAAAATTTGCGCTGACACCATGTGGCCCAAATAAAGCCCCGATGTGGGCTACATACAGCTTAATGGCCCCCAGTCCCTGACCTCTGACCCAGGGTTACATGCTGGTTTAAGCGGTAGGACTGAGATGCAAGGCCAGACCTGTGGGATTCCAGAGGTCAAAGCTTAACCACCATATTCCACACCTCTAGATCAGCTGGAGAAAGCCAGCCCTGCTTAAAGCCCTTCAGAGGGACCCATGGTCTGCATATCCCAAGACTGGTCCCATCTCCCCGCCTCCCAGCCCTGAACTTTACTCTCTCTTTAGTCACTGCTACACACCACCCTGTTTCTCCCTTCCACATCTTTGCCAATGACTGCCCCCCATCCTGGAATGCTACACTAGACTTCTGGGAGTGCCTGCCCACCGCTACCCTCCTTCCCTGGAAACTGCCACCTGCCTCTGCTGAAAGATGGCCATGTTTGGCCTATATAACCAAACCTCCCTTGCCCTCATCCAGCTAGACCAGGATGGACACACGACCCGAAAGATTAGCTGGCCAGTGTGACCAATCATATTACCTCCCTCACTCAAAAATTTGGCCTGAGATACAAAGACTGTAGGATGGCCGCCTGTGGCCCTGGTTGGCCGGAAGCCTGGCCTCCTATCTGAACTCTTCCTGGTCCTAGAGGCTCTCTCTTGTTAGGCTCCATCTTTGCCTGGGACTTATTCCCTCTCCTCCATACTGCCTAACTTCCTGTTCCTTCTTATGAATTTCCTGGTATCAAAATTTAAGTCTTCTGACCCCTGTCACTAGACCAAAAAGGGATGTCTAGCATTTAACTAGAAAGATGCCTGTTACAATGGGAATACTTGTCAAACCAAGATAAGGTCCCAGCATCAGCAGGCTTGAGAGACTCTGAGGTCCCACCAGCAGCCTCCTCTCCCTATTACTATTGCCCACTGACCAGCACCCAGTGTCATCCCTGCAAGGCAAGAAAGATCTCCCCAGCCAGAGCGATGCTGATGAGGTGACACATAGACCCACATAGCCCTGCCCTCAGCAGCTCCCCAGACTCTCGCTTTGGGTTGGTTTTATAGTCTGACACTCGAAGTGGCTCCTGGCTTATAGAGTGGACATTTAATGTCCTGCCTGCCCAGCACCCCTTGCTTCTTCTGGGCACGGTACTAGCTTCTTTCTAGGAATCACTCTGCTCGTCTCTGATACATGAGCTGGGCTATGCTGCTGAAAAAGATAAATACTGAACTATCAGTTGCTTAATCCAATGCTCAAGTCACAGCTCAATGTGGTGTTCCTACTTGGGGACCACCTGCGTGGTCACTCATGAACTCATGTTCTTCTCATCTTGTAGCTCTGCCCTCCTCTAGATCCCGGAGTTCTCTGCACTCAGCTGGCAGATGGGGAAAGACAAAGGGTTCCCCATATAGATGAGTCTGTGGGCAAGGCCCACATTCTGTTGACTGGAGCTCAATAACATGGCTACACTTAACTGCAAAGGTAGGACAGAAGGAGTTCAGAGAGAAGGCAAAGATCTAGGGAAACATAGTCTAATCATGTTAGGCCCGAAAGAGTGAGTCCTAAGGAAGGATTCTGATTGGTTTAGTTGGGTTCTGGGTTCTCTCCCTGGACCAGTCATTGTGGACTGATTGTCAGGGTTGTGTCGGTTCCCAGGGATTTGAATAAATTCTTAGCCAGTATATCTGCTAACTTTTGCTGCATAACAAACAGCTATTTGTTATTAATGGCTTAAAACAGCTATTTACTTTTGCCCATAAGTCCATGGGTTGAGTGAGCAGGTCTGTTGATCTGGGCCAGGCTCATCTAGTCTCAGTTAGCTTGCTCGTGCGTCTGCAGTCAGTGGACAGATTGGCTTAGGATGGCCTCACTCATGTGTTTGATAGTTGGCTTGCAGTCAACTGGGGTGAAGGGGTAACTGGGCCATATGTCTCTCATCACCCATCAGGTTAGTCTGCATTTGTTCAAATGGTGGTGGCAGGTTCTGAGAGATGAAAAAGAAGAACACAAGGCTTCTTAAATCTTGGAATTGATACAATACCACTTCTACCTCATTCCATTTGTCAAAATAAGTCACAAGCCTGGTCCAGATTCAAGGCATAGGGACATAGACTCCACCTTTTTGTGAGGAGAGCTTCAGTGTCACATCTCAAAGAATTGTGCATAGAGGAAGGAAATAGCAGGGTAGAAAATTTCAATCTACCACAGCCAGTTTCCGCCACATGGTTGCATAGGAGCTGACACAACCCTACTTTCCAGTCTACAGTGACTGGTCTGGGGGTGGGCCCAAAGCCCAGCTGGACCAATCAGAATCCTCCTCTAGGATTTTCCAGTCTGGGGCTGGAAGATGAGAAGCCCTTTCCTCTAGCCGTGAAGCTGAGAGGATATGAGCTTGTAAGTAGCTGGCTATGTCTCAGGCCACACAGAGAAGGATGCCTGTAGTAAGAGACTATGAGGCTGCCAGGCAAGGACTAGCAGAGAAGAGTGACAGAGAAAAAGAGGAAGGTAGTCCAGAGACCCTGGTTCTGGTATTTCCCAGTCACACT
Source organism: Equus przewalskii (assembly GCF_037783145.1). Taxonomy (NCBI): domain Eukaryota; kingdom Metazoa; phylum Chordata; class Mammalia; order Perissodactyla; family Equidae; genus Equus; species Equus przewalskii. The sequence goes on from NC_091831.1 coordinate 66,520,186, forward strand.
CAGTTACATGAGACAGTGATTCTCTTTTTCTCTAAGCTAATTTGAATTGGGTCTCTGCCAGGAACTGCCTTAGCCACTGGAGAAACAATCCGACAAATGTGGCCCCTTACTTTTTGGTTGGACCAAGCCTAAGGTACAATTGCTTCACTGACAGGGGCAGGATAAATTCATGAAAGAGCCATGAGAGAGAAATGGACTTGGGCAGGGCTGGTACCAACCATCCTCTCTCCCAGCTATGCCATCTCACCCCAAGAAGGAGGGTGAGTTTCCTGGTGTCCACAGGAGAAAGGACTTGGAGGCTTGGAGACTCCAGGGTCCAAGTGGGTAGAGTCTCAGGGCCTGGGATCACAGCAACCATCCAAGGGATCATGGTGTCCAGCATCCTGGGCTTCTTCGGGTTCCTGCACCCAGAGTACATGCTCAGAAAATTCCATTGTCCTGCACGAAGTGAGACTACTAGTGCATGTGTCTGCCAGGGAGCTTTGGGTATCAGCAACCAAAACCAACTCTGATTACTGTAAGGAAAGAAAAAACACATTTGTTAGTAGGATGCGGGTGAGTTGAGAGGCTGGAAGGGAAGGATGGAAAATGAGCTTATAACAGACAGGAGCACTGCTCCAGACAGGCTTGGGAGCAGAAACTAGCAGCCTTATCAGGCACAGGTATAGGAAAGAATGAATGAATTTCCTTTTTTTTTCCTGTCCTGGTGTCATATTCTGCTAGATCTGCTTGGTCAAGCTGAAGTTGCAGGCAACACTGTCCCCCACTGCCACCCCCATAGACTCTGAGGAAGAGTCTGGTGGAAGGTACTTCAGGGAACCCTTTGGTTTACAATAACGGTCAGCAAACTACAAGTCTGGGGACCAAATGCACACAGACTCCTGTTCGTAGGATCTGTAAGCTAAGAATGGTTTTCATATTTTTAAATGATGACATTTCAAATGATTATGTAACTACTGTCCCTACATCATAACCTCAATTTTGCCTCTTGGCCCACAAAACATAAAATATTTATTATCTGGCCCTTTAAGAAAAAGTGTGCGGACTTGCAGCTTACACAGCAAGGCTCAGGCACCTGAATTCATGGATTCATTGATCCACAAAGACAGAAGATGTAGAGGGAGAAAGATTTCCTCCAAAAGAAGTCAGACTGTTGTTAAGAAGGAGAACTGTGGGAGGCCAGACACAACAAACGTCTGGGGTGTATGTGGGTATATGCATGTGTGTCTGTCTGTCTTCAAACTGAGATGTCTCCCCGCCCAGTTCTATGGTCTAGGAATAAACCCAGGAATTAAAATGAAATGGTTTGGACAGGATGCCTTTCATTGTCATTGTCAAGTTAACAGAAGAGTTGTGTTGCAATGCAACCCAGAGTTGGGGGGCGGGGGGTAGTGCAGGGGGAGTGGGAGCTCACTAAACATCAAGGAGTCTCAAGGTTACTATAAGGGAAAAGGTCAAGTCTATGCAGGATGGAGAAAGATGAATGCTTCTTTTAGATCTGGGAGCCTTTTGCCACCATGTAAGAAGTCCAGCTATCTGAGTCCACAGTGTGAAAAGACCACATGGAGAGACCACATGGAGAGCGAGAGATGCCCACAGAAGCCCAGTTGCTCCAGCCCCACCTGTCTGAATCTTTTCAGCCTGAGCACCAGACATGCGAGTGAGGAAGCCTTCAAGATGACCCTAGCCCAGGGAGAACTGAGGGAGCACTGCATAGCTGGGTCCAGTGAGCCCTCAGATCTGTGAGCAGAATCAGCAACTGTCATTGACTAAAGCTGCTGTTCTGGGCTAGTTCATCATGCAGCCATAGGCCACCAAACCATCTGTGTGAAGGGAATTCATCTCTGCCATGCAGGATGTGCTGCATTTGTAATTATTATAGGAAAGCACAGCTCAGAGAATGTGGGATGGGGGTAAACTCTCGCCATCCTCCCCACACGTCACCCCGGGGATCAGTCCAAACAGGACCCCCAGGCTCCTTAGGAGTGTAAGGACTCAAAAAGGGCCTGAGCTTTGTCATGACTTTGGGGGAAGATGGGATGTCCCAGGATAAGGGGGAAAAGAGGGAGAAGATACAGGGAAAGTGGCAAGAGATGCCACGGGAAGCTTTCCAGAGGCCTGCAGAGACTCTATCCTCCTGTGCGTAAGGACACCACTCTGTGTTAGGATGGACACAGTGCCTGATTCCTCTTCCTACTCCCAAAGTAGTACCTTCCAAAGGATCACTCAATCCCCTTCAGCACCTTCACAGGGGCCCCACACTGAGGGACTGCAGTGATAGGCCAAGAAGAGGTATCTCCTAAGTCCAAAGAGGCAGCAGCTTCTCCTTCACTCTGGCCTCTGAGCTGAGCAAGGCACCTGCCCCTCAGTGGGGTGCAGATGGAGAAACAGGAGTATATCCTGCCAGCTTCTTTTCTCCAGGCACAGGACAGGGCTGGAAGGAGACACTCTGTCCCAGGGTTCAATCCAGAGGGCCCAGGGCTTGGTGCCTAATGGAGGGAAGAACCAGGAACCACTGGGTCCATTGGTGTAATGGGAGTTCCCTCCTCTCCTGCCACAGCAGGAGAAACAAGAACAGGGACAGGACCCCAAGCAGACGATCCCACTAGCCCTCGGAGACCTGACTCCAGGCAACCAAAGAGAATGATGGGCTGGAGAGGCCCAAGGATGTAGGTTACAGGGAGGTCTCAGATACCCCTCACTGCCTACTGAAGGTCCAGCCCCGCCCCTGCTGCTGCCAGAACAGACCAGAAGGAACAAGTACAAAGAGGAGCCAAGTGTCTGCGGGGCTTTGAAGGAGATGTCACCACGAAGGGTGCTTTGAGCCACTGTCACCACGTGAGCATTAATCACACCATTAAGGAGGCATGCCTGCAGGTCCCTCTCCTGCAGCTTCCCTTGTAAACTGCGCGCCTCTTGAGAGAGAAAGCCCAAAGAGCCACTTCACGGTCAGGGATTTGTGACTCACCTGAGCTAGGCTGAGAGTGGGGAAGGAGGCTCAGGAGAGACACTGCTGCTCCTCGACAATCCTACCACGTGCTGCCCCAGCCTGAGTGATGGAAATGCCCATAGATAATGACCCACAGCACCAACCCCTGGGCCATGGTCTTGGCTGGGCCTGGAATCACTTCCTGAAATAGAGACACCAATCCCCAGCCTTCAGAACTGGCCAGGCCGCCAGAAGTCTACTCAGGGCAAAGAGAAAGAAGCCAGCTTCCTGTTGAAGTTCTAAAGCTGTGTGACTTCATGCAATCCAGGAGGAGTACTCTTGGGGCCTCAGTTACCTTATCTGGGCAGTGGGCATCCTGCCTTCTCATCTCCTTTTCAGAACTCCCCACTTGCTGAACAGGGGAGGTGAGCCGGCAGATGAGATCAGGGCTGTGCAAACATTCTATAATCTGTAGTGGCAGGTGCACATCGAGGAGACGTCATCCTTGATCTAGTCCTGGGTCCCTACCCCACAGAATCCCCAGCCTTGTGGGAGAGGCAGACCCACTGTCGACTTATGAAAGTCCAGAGGGGTTAGTGTTGAAACAGAACTAGAGGAGGCCAAGAGGGCAGGGGCTGGGGCACAAGGCTGCACATTTGCTAAGTGCTCAGGTGCTAGTTGTTCCTGCAGACAGTCCCATAAGCTCCATATGGGACGCTGTCTGCTTCGTTTGCTGCTGTACCTCCTGCGCCTAGAATAGAGCCTCCCATACAGCAGATGCCTAATAATTACCTGTTGAATGAATGAATGAATGAACGAACAGATGAGGGGTAGGAGAGGGCTGTCAGGTGAGTTGGACCATAAAGAAGGAGTCAAAATGACATGGAACAACAATTAGGAAGAAGAAATAATATGTGCAAGCTCTCAGAGGCATGCTGGCATCTTGAAATGGCAGAAATTCCACTGTGCCTGTAAAAGAAGGAGATGATGTCAGAGAACCTGGATCTGAGAATCTGAGTCTTTGCCTTGAGGACACTGGGGAGCTACAGGGGGTTTCTGGCTAATTAAATGTGGTAGAATTTTTTCAAACAGCTTTATGGAGACCCATACAATCCACCCGTTTAAAGTGTACAATCCAAAGGCTTTTAGTATATTCACAGAGCTTCGAATCATCACAATCAATTTTAGAACATTTTCATTACCCCAGAAAGAAATCCCATGCCCATTAGCTATCATCCTTCAACCCTCCCATCCCCTCAGCCCTAGGTAAGCACTAACCCACTTTCTGTCTTTATAGATTTGCCAGTTCCGGACATTTCATATAAATGGAAGCATACAATATGTGGTCATTTGTGACAGGCCTCTTTCACTTAGCATAATGTTTTTAAGGTTCATCTGTGTTGTAGCACATATTGGTACTTGGTTTCTTTTTATTGCAGAATAATATGCCATTGTATGGATTAGCCACATTTTGTTTACCATTCATCAGTTGATGGGCATTTGGGTAGTTCAGATGTGGTTTCTAAAAAGATCCTCTAATGGCTAAAATTAACAAGACTGACGATTGATATCAAATGTTGGCGTGGATGTGGAACAATGGGAACTCTTGTACTGATAAAGAGTTTGTAATAGTACAACACTTTGAAAATGTTTGGCAATTTCTGATAAAGATAAACATATATCTTGGGGCCGGCCCTGTGGCTGAGTTGTTAAGTTCATGTGCTCTGCTTCAACGGTCCAGAGTTCAGATCCTGGGCACAGACCTATGCATCACTCTTCAAGCCATGCTGTGGCAGCATCCCACATAAAGGAACTGCAATGACATACAACTAGGATATACAACTAGGTACTGGGGCTTTAGGGAGAAAAAAAGAGAGAGGAAGATTGGCAACAGATGTTAGCTCAGGGCCAATCTTCCTCACCAAAAACAAAAACAAAACAAAACATATATCTATTACATACACCAGAAATTCTATTTGCAGGTATTTCCTCAAGAGAAATGAAAATATATGTCCACAGAAAAACTTGCAGCAATTCTTGTAATAGTAAAAAACCTGGAAACAGCTTAGGTATCCATCAACAGGAGAATGGATAAACAAATTGAGTTGTGTTCATAAAATGGCCTCTTATCCAAGTCACAAAAGATAAATGAGGGTGTGAAAAACATTATGTTGGGTGAAAGAAGCCAGACATAAAGGACTATGTAGTGTATAATTACTATGAAACTCCATTTTATGTGAAATTCAGGAACCCATAAAATTCACCTGTAGGGGTAGAAGTCAGAACAGAAGTTGTTTCGGGTGCAGGGGGGTGGTGTGAAGGGGGTACAAGGGAACCTGCCAGGGAGATGGAAATGTTCTACACCTTGATTGGGGTGTTCACACAGGGATATACATTTCTCAAAACTCTTCAAACCCTAATCTTTTTTTTTAAAAAAAATTGTTTTATTGAGGTCATAAGGGTTTACAATATTGTGAAATTTCAGGTGTACATTATTATTTATCAGTTTCTGTATAGATGCATTATGCTCACCACCAATAGTCTAATTTTCATCCATCACTATATATATCTGTGCCCCTTTATCCCTTTCACTACCCCCCCGCAAGCCCTCTTCCCCACTGGTAACCACCAAATTGTTCTCTTTGTCCATAAGTTTGTTTATCTTCCACATAGGAGTGAAATCATGCGGTGTTTGTCTTTCTCTGTCTGGCTTATTTCACTTAACATAATACCCTCAAGGTCCATCCACATTGTTGCAAATGGGACAATTTTGTCTTTTTTTACAGCTGAGTAGTATTCCATTATATACATATCTTCTTTATCCATTCATCAGCTGATGGGCACCTGGGTTGCTTCCATGTCTTGGCTATTGTGAATAATGCTGCAACGAACATAGGGGTGCATAAGTATCTTTGAATTGTTGATTTCAAGTTCTTTGGATAAGTACCCAGGGGTGGGATAGCTGGATCATATGATACTTCTAGTTTTAATTTTTTGAGAAATCTCCATACTGTTTCCCATAGTGGTTGCACCAGTTTGCATTCCCACCAGCAGAGTATGAGGGTTGCATTTTCTCCACATCCTCTCCAACATTTGTTACTTTTTGTCTTGGTAATGATAGCCATTCTAACAGATGTAAGGTGATATCTCACTTTGGTTTTGATTTGCATTTCCCTGATGATTAGTGATGTTGAACGTATTTTCATGTGCTTGTTGGCCATGTGTATATCTTCTTTGGAAAAATGTCTGTTCATATCCTCTGCCCATTTTTTGATTGGGTTGTTTGATTTTTTGTTGTTGAGTTGTTTGAGTTCTTTATATATTTTGGAGATTAATCCTTTGTCAGATGTATGATTTGCAAATATTTTCTCCCAGTTGGTGGGTTGTCTTTTCGTTTTGTTCATGGTTTCCCCTGCCGTGCAGAAGCTTTTTAGTCTGATGCAGTCCCATTTGTTTATTTTTTCTTTTGTTCCCCTTGCCTGAATAGACATAGTATTCAAAAAATGCTGCTAAGACTGATGTCAAAAAGCGTACTGCCTATATTTTCTTCTAAGAGTTTTATGATTTCAGGTCTTACCTTCAAGTTTTTAATCCATTTTGAGTTAATTTTTGTGTATGGTATAAGATAATGGTCTACTTTCATTCTTTTGCATGGGGCTGTCCAGTTTTCCCAACACCATTTATTGAAGAGACTTACCTTTCTCTATTTTACGTTCTTGGCTCCTTGGGATAAGATTAGCTGTCCATAGATGTGTGGTTTTATATGTGGGCTTTCAATTCTGCTCCATTGATCCGTGTGTCTATTTTTGTGCCACTACCATGCTGTTTTGATTACTATAGCTTTGTAGTATATTTTGAAGTCAGGGATTGTGATGCCTCCAGCTTTGTTCTTTTGTATCAGGATTACTTTCACTATTTGGGGTCTTTTGTTGCTCCATATATGTTTTAGGATTCTTTGTTCTATTTCTGTGAAGAATGTCATTGGGATTCTGATTGGGATTGCATTGAATCTGTGGATTGCTTTAGGTAGTATGGACATTTAAACTATGTTTATTCTTCCAATCCATGTGCATGGATATCTTTCCATTTCTTTATGTCATCTTTGGTTTCTTTCAATAATGTCTCATAGTTCTCATTTTATGGGTTTTTCATCTCCTTGGTTCAATTTATTCCTAGATATTTTATTCTTTTTGTTGCAGTTGTAAGTGGGATTATATTCTTGAGTTCCCTTTCTGCTAGTTCATTACTAGAGTATAGAAATGCAAATGATTTTTTACATTGAGGTTATGATAATTTACAACATTGTGAAATTTCATTTGTACACTATTATTTGTCAGTCATATTATAGGTGCACCCTTTCACCCTTTGTGTCCACCTCCCACCCTCCTTCCCTCTGGTAACCACTAATCTGTTCTCTTTGTCCATGTTTTGTTTATCTTCCACATATGAGTGGAATCATACAGAGTTTGTCTTTCTCTATCCGGCTTGTTTCACTTAACATAATACCCTCAAGTTCCATCCATGTTGTTGTGAATGGGACGATTTCATCATATTTTTATGGCTGAGTAGTATTCCATTGTATATATATATACCATAGCTTTTTTATCCAGTCATCAGTCGATGACTTAGGTTGCTTCCATGTCTTGGCTATGCAACTGATTTTTGTAAGTTGATTTTGTACTATGAAACTTTGCTGTAGTTGTTGATTATTTCCAATAGTTTTCTGGTGTATTCTTTAGCATTTGCTATATATAGGGTCCCACCATCCACAAACAGCAAGAGTTTCACTTATTCCTTTCCAATTTGGATACCTTTTATTTCTTTTTCTTGCCTAATTGTTCTGGTCAAAAGCTCCAGTACTATGTTGAATAAGAGTGGCAAGAGTAGGCACTTTTGTCTTGTTCCTATTTTTAGAGGACTGGCTTTCAGTTCCACTGTTGAATATGATGTTGGCTGTGGGTTTGTCACGTATGGCCTTTATTATGTAGAGGTACTTTCCTTCTATACCCATTTTATGGAGAGTTGTTTTTTTTTAATCATAAGTGGATGTTGGATCTTGTCAAATGTTTTCTCTCCATCTATTGAGACTATCATGTGAGTTTTACTTCTCATTTTCTTACATGGTGCATCAGGTTGGTTGATTCATGGATGCTTAATCATCCCTACATCCCTGGCATAAATCCCACTCGATCATGGTGCATGATCCCTTTAATGTATATTGCTGTATTCGGTTTGACAATATTTTACAGAGAATTTTTGCATCAGTGCTCATCAGTGATATTGGCCTGCCATTTTTCTTCTTTGTATTGTCTTTGTCTGCTTTGGGATCAGGATGATGGTGGCCTTATAGAATGAGTTAGGAAGCATTTCATCTTCTTCAATTTTTTGTAATAGTTTGAGAAGGATAGATATTAAATCTTCTTTGAATGTTTGGTAGAATTCTCCAGAGAAGCCATCTGGTCCTGGACTTCTGTTTTGGGGGAGTTTTTTTTTACTACTGTTTCAATCTCTTTACTTGTGACTGATCTATTCCGGTTCTCGATTTTTTCTTGATTCAGTTTTGGGAGGTTGTAAGAGTCTAAGAATTTATCCATTTCTTCTTGGTTGTGCAATTTGTTGGCATATGGTTTTTCACAGTATTCTCTTATAATCCTTTGTATTTCTGTGGTATCCATTGTAATTTCTCCTCTGTCATTTCTAATTGTATTTATTTGAGTCTTCTCTCTTTTTTTCTTAGTGAATTTGCTAAGGGTTTGTCACCTTTGTTTATCTTCTTAAAGAACCAGTTCTTAGTTTCATTGATCCTTTATACGGTTTTTTTGGTCTCTATCTCATTTATTTCTGCTCTGCTTTTTATTATTTCCTTCCTTCTGCTGACTTTGGGCTTTACTTGTTCTTATTTTTCTAGAACTGTTAGGTGTAGTTTAAGATTACTTATTTGAGATGTTTCTTATTTGTTGAGACGGACCCATATTGCTATGAATTTCCCTCTTAGAACCACTTTCACTGCATCCCCTAAGAATTGGTATGATGCATTTTCATTTTCATTTGTCTCCAGGTATTTTTTGATTTCTCCTTTGATTTCTTCAGTGATCCAATGGTTGTTCCATAGTATGTTGTTTAGTCTCCACATATTTGTGACTTTCCCAGCTTTTTTTCTTACAGTTGACTTCTAGATTCATAGTGTTATGCTCGGAAAAGATGCTTGATATAATTTCAATTGTCTTAAGTTTATTGAGGCTTGCCTTGTTTCCCAACCTATGGTCTACCTTTGAAAATGTTCCATGTGCACTTGAGGAGAATGTGTATTCTGCTGTTTTGGGATGGATTGCTCTATATTTATCTACTAAGTCCATCTGGTCTAGTTATTCATTTAATTCCACTATTTCCCTGTTGACTTTCTATCTGGATGATCTATCCTGTGATGTAAGTGGGTGTTGAGGTCCCCTACTATTATTATGTTGCTGTTAATTTCTCCCTTTACATGTGTTAATAGTTGTTTTGCGTACTTTGGTACCCCTGTGTTGGGTACATATATATTCACAAGTGTTACGTCCTCTTGGTGGAGTCTCCCTTTTATCATTATATGCTGCCCCTGTTTGTCTCTCATTGTCTTTTTTATCTTGAAGTCTGCTTATCTGATACAAGTATGGCAATATCTGCTTTCTTTTGTTTACCATTTACTTGGAGTATCGTCTTCCATTTCTTCACTCTGAGCCTGTGTTTGTGCTTAGAGCTGAGATGTGTCTCCTGGAGGCAGCATATTTTTGGGTCTTGTTTTTTAATCCATCCAGCCACTCTGTGTCTTTTGATTGGGGAATTCAAGCCATTTACATTTAGAGTGATTGTTGATAATGAGGACTTAATACTGCCATTTTTTCTCTTGTTTTCTGGCTGTTCTATATTTCCCTTGTTTCTCTTCCCTTGTATTTCTGACTGCCATTTCAGTTTGGTTGTTTTTTATGATGGTTATCTCAGTTTTCTCTTTATTTAGAATTTGTGTCTCTGCTCTGATTTTTCATTTAGTGGTTACCATGAGGTTTGTATGAAAGATCTCATAGATGATATAGTCCATTTTCTGATAGCCTCTTATATCCATTAGCTTAAGCAGATTCCATCCCTTTTCTCTTCCTGGTCTACGTTATTGTTGTCCATGTTATTCTGTTTTGTATTGTGAGTTTGTGATTAAAATGAAGTGTTTATAGTTAGTTTTGACACTTTCCTTCTCTTTATCTTTTATGTTATAATTAAGTGTTTGCTAACCTATTTGATAGAGAGCTGCAGTTTTCTGATTTGGTCTGTCTATGTATATCCTTGCTAAAGGCTTTGTAAACCTTTGCCTTTTTGTTTCAAGTATGAGGGCATCCTGGATCATTTCTTGTAAGGGAGGTCTAGTGTGATGAACTCCCTCAGCTTTTGTTTATCTGGGAAAGCTTTTATTTCTCCATCATATCTGAAGGTTAGTTTTGCTGGATAAAGTATTCTTGCCTGGAAGTTTTCGTCTTTCAGTATTTTGAATATATCAGTCCAATCTCTCCTAGACTGTAAGGTTTCTGCTGAGAAATCTGCCAAAAGCCTGATAGGCGTTCCTTTCAGGGGGTTCCTTGGATTATTCTCTTCTGCCTTGCTGCCCTTAATATTTTTTCTTTGTCATTGACTTTTGCCAATTTTACTATTCTATGCCTTGGAGAAGGTCTTTTTGCATTGATGTAATTAAGAGTTCTATTGACTTACACTTGTAAGTCCGGTTTCTTCCCCACATTTGGGAAGTTCTCAGCTATTATTTCTTTGAACAACTCTCTGCTTCTCTGTCCCTTGCTCCTCTTCTGGAATATCTATTATCCTTTTGTTGCATTTCCTCATTGCATTGGCTATTTCTCAAAGAATTTCTTCATTTTTTTAAAGTCATAGTTCTCTCTCCTCCTCCAACTGAAGCATTTCCATATTTCTGTTCTCTAAATTACTAATTCTGTCCTCCATAATGTCAGCTCTGTTTTTTAAGGTTTCTAGACTGTTTTTTATCTCATCCATTGTGTTTATCTCCAGAATTTCGGTTTTTTTTCAAAGAGTTTCAATCTCTTTTGTGAAGAATTCCTTCTGCTGATTAATTTTATTCCTGAGTTCATTAAAATGTCTGAATTTTCTTGTAACTCGTTGAGTTTCTTTATGATAACTATTTTGAATTCTCTGTCATTTAGATTGTAAATTTCTGTGAGTTCAGGATTGGTTTCTGGAGACTTGTCATTTTCCTTATGATCTTAATGTATTTCTGCCTGGTGTTTGATGAAGTACACCTTGCTGGTTCATAGTGGTGGGATCTGGTCACAGATTTCATCTGCCACCACTGGAGGGAGGGGCAGGAGTAGTGTTTTCTGAACCCACCATGTCTGCAGGAATTTGTGCCCTTCCACTGGAAATTGTGCTGATAGGACTCTTCTGCATTTGCTCGCTGGCTGCCACTGATTGGCAGGTCACGCATGCAGGCATAGGTGCTCTGGAGTGGATCAGTTGTCCTGGCTGACTGGCCGAGCTGGTGCACCAGGGAGGAGATCTGGGGAGGGGTGCTTTTTTTCATGCATGTGAACCCACTCTGTACTCACTGGCAGCCCTCCTGGGCTGCAGGATGTGGTAGGGGCACCAATGCTGAGCCACCTCAGTGTGGAGCATTCCCACAGGCTGGAATGTAACTCCAAAAGTGAAAGCATTCACGTGGAGGCCTGCATATTCCCCTGCCTCCTCTTAGAATCTCATACCAGCCACTGCATGAGGACCCACAACATAGATCACTGCCAGTAGGGAGGGGGAGGAGATCCACTCACCTCCTTCCTGTAGCCTCCCCTGACGCAGGAAGGGTTAATAATCACTGGAAAAGGCTTGCCAACAAACTGTGACCCGGAGGTGAGAAGGCCGGTTAGCCACATCCAAGGGGAGGCAACCTAAGCCAGGCATCAGTCGCCCCGGGGCACAGATGGAGACACAATATCGATATCGGGAGCAGGAGGAGCCATTGCCTAGGCGGCCTTGCCTGCTCCGAGATAAAAATATACGAGCACAGCAAAAACATGATAATATCAAAACAGAGGCCAAGGGAGGGCTCCTTGAGAAATCACTAAGAATTCTTGGCATTTGCTAATTACTTCATCCAGAACACCTGTGTATGTTTAACAGCTGTAAGCTATGTATATATTGAAACGCTGGTTACAATAAACTCAGAGTGGCCATCAGCCCTCTCCACATCTATCCTGATGTCTACATTGGATTGTGACACCGACACTTCCACTGCTTCCTGGGGATCCAGTACCCCCATCTTTAGACATATGGCTGCATGGATCTGTCAGACATCCTATTGTGCTTTGTGGGTATCCTCTTTTGGTTAATGAATGCCCTTTTGGTTGTATCTTAGAGGGGAGAGACTAAGGGAACAGCTCACTTCTCCCTGATGCTGATGTCACTCTTCAAACTCTGTTAAGCTCTGTGCATTTTATTGAATGTAAATTATACTTGAATAAAGTCAGGGTGAGGGGAGTACCTCTTGGAAGCACCGAGGAAGTTTGATTGAAGGGATGGGGCTGGAGCACATGGAGGGGTCTCCTGCTGTCTCTAAGGTGAGGGGCTGTGGCCTGGACCTAGGGCAGGGGCTGCAGAATGGGAAGGGAGGATGGACCAGAGGGATGCTTAGGAGGTGGAGAGGGAAGGATGGAGAGGGCACTCCTGGTTAATAGGAGTGGGGGCAGTGGCAAAATGAAGGAGGTGAGTATGACTCATGGGATCCTTTCTCGGCACCTGTGATGTGTCAGCCCTCAGCCTGTTCCTGCTCCATCCCATAAGCTACCTGCCCAGGCTGCTCTACTTCTGGTTGTATAAAATATCTTGCCCTGGCTGGAAGCCTCGACAGCTGTCACCTGTGTCACCATCCTGTGATGGGAGTAGAAGCCCAAATGACTTCAATTCTGTGAGGTCAACCCAGGGGGCCCTCAGGCTTTCCAGATGTGCTTGTGGCACTGCAGGGAGGAGGGTGCGGGCCTGGAAAGCCACCTTGGCTCATGGGTGGTTTGGGGCACCCAGGGAACCATAAGAACTTCTGGTAAAAAAACACCTGGGAGGTGTAGCCCAACCTCCCCATGTGACAGAGGAGATGACTGAGCCCCAAGAGGGCAGAGGAGTGGCTCAAGGCTTGCCTTCCTCCCACCTCCTCCCATGGACTTCTGATTTTACCTGGGTGGACAGCTGCTGGTACAGTGGCCAAACAGATCCTTCCATCCTAGAGACCCGTGGGAAGGAAGCTCATGAGGAGTCACCCTACCCCTCAGAATATGGCTCAATGGAGCAGGGAAGCACAGAATCCCCAGCCATCTACCAGCTCCCTATGTGTGCCTCAGCAGTTGAGGTATGCGGTGGTCTGGGGCACAGTTGGCCAGAAAGTCCCAGTTGTGTGTTATCCTATCATCGTCTACCCCCTCCTCCTTGGGCTTCACTTAGGAGCATCCTCTCCTTGTCATCTGATCCAGTCCCTTGCCTCAAGCAAGGACTCAACCTCTTCTAAGAAAATTCCTCTGAGATGTTTTGTACTGAATCCTGAGAACTGTGCATCTTTGAAGGGCCATGAGAGTGCTCCCTCTCAACTTCTCCCTTTACCCAATTTCTAGGCCAGTGTACTTAATTCTTCCAGAACAAAGCAAACTTAGATGTATTTTCAAAAATGTTTTATTGAGATATACCATAAAAATATAATGACTACACACATCATCAATGTAGAATTTGATGAATTTTGCACACATATCCACCACCCAGATCAAGATATAGAGCATTTCCATAACTTCAGAAGGCTCCTTGTACCCTCTTCCTGCCAACCCCACCCTCAAAAGTAACCACTATTCTGATTTCTCTCACCATAGATCAGTTTTACCTACTCTTGTACTTCCTATAGATGGAATCATACAGTATACACTCTGGCATTTTTTTAATATAGTATTTATTTATAATAATTATAATATATTTATTATATTTTAATATAATATAATTTTCAATATAATGTCTGTGCGATTCACCCATATTGTTGTGTGTATCAGTAGTTTGTTCTCTTTTATGGCTGAGTGGTATTCCATAGTATGGATCCACCACAATGTCTGTATCTATTTTAATGTTAATGGGCATTTCAGTTGTTTCCAGTTTGAGGCTGTTGTAAACACTCATGTGACATATTTTTGTAGACGTACATACTCATTTCTCTTGAATATATGCCTAGGAGTAGAACTTCTGGCTTTAGTAGATAACTGTCAAACAGTTTTGTAATTTACACTCCCACTGACAACGGATGAAAGTGCCAGCTCCACCACCCCCCCACCCTTTTTAATTCTAGCCAATCTCGTCACTGCATAATGGTGTCTTATTAGGACATTAATTGGCTTTCCCCTGGTGGATTGATGATGCTGTGCATCTTTTCACATGCTAATGACTCATTTGGATACCCCTTTTTTGTGAAATGCCTGTTCAAGTCTTTTGACCACCGTTTATTGGGCTGTTTGCCTTTTTGTATTGATTTATAGGAGTTCTTTATATTATTGGATATGAACTTTTGTCATATATATATAATTAATATCTTCTCCCAGATTATGTCTTCATTTCTTAATTTCATTTTATTTTTTTATTGTGGTCATAATAAACTATTCACAATGTTATAAGTGAAACTTCAGTTGTACATTATTATTTGTCAGATACCATATAAGTGTGCACCTTCACCCCTTGTGCCCACCCTCCACCCTCCTTCCCCCTGATAACCACTAAATTTTTCTCTTTGTCCATAAGTTTGTTTATCTTCCACATATGAGTGAAATCATGTAGTGTTTGTCTTTCTCTGTCTGGCTTATTTCACTTAACATAATGCCCTCAAGGTCCATCCACGTGGTTGCATATGGGACGATTTTGTCTTTTTTTGTAGCTGAGTAGTATTTCATTGTATATATATACACGACATCTTCTTTATCCAGTTATCATTCAATGGGCACTTGGGTTGCTTCCAGATCTTGGCTATTATGAATAACGCTGCAATGAACACAGGGGTGCGTAAGTTTCTTTGTGTTCTTGATTTCAAGTTCTTTGGATAAATCCCCAGTAGTGGGATAGCTGGGTAATATGATATTTCTATTTTTAATTTTTGAGAAATCTCCATACTGTTTTCCATGGTGGCTGCATCAGTTTGCATTCCCACCAGCAGTAGATGAGGGTTTCCTTTTCCCCACAACCTCTCCAACATTTGTTGTTTTTTGTCTTGGTGATTATAGCCCTTCTAACGGGTGTATGATGATATCTACATGTAGTTTTGATTTGCATTTCCCTGATGATTAGTGATGTTGAACATCTTTTCATGTGCCTATTGGCCATCTGTATATCTTTTTTGGAAAAATGTCTGTTCACATCCTCTGCCCACTGTTTGATCATGCTGTTTGTTTTTTTGTAGTTCATTTGTGTGAGCTCTTTATATGTTACGGAGATTAACCCCTTATCAGATATATGATTTGCAAATATGTTCTCCAAGTTGGTGGGTTGTTTTTCTATTTTGATTTGGTTTCCTTTGCCTTCCAGAAGCTCCTTAGTCTGAATGAAGTCCTACTTGTTTATTTTTTCTTTTGTCTCCCTTGTCTGAGTGGACATGGCATTCAAAAAGATCCTTTTAAGTCTGATGTCAAAGAGTGTACTGCCTATATTTTCTTCCAGAAGTTTTATGGTTTCAGGTCTTACCTTCAAGTCTTTGGTCCATTTTGAGTCTATCTTTGTGTATGGAGAAAGATAATGGTCTATTTTCATTCTTTTTCATGAGGCTGTTCAGTTTTCCAAGCACCATTTATTGAAGAGGCTTTCCTTTCTCCATTGTATGTTCTTGGCTCCTTTGTCAAAGATTAGCTGTCCATAGATGTGTGGTTTTATTTCTGGGCTTTCAATTCTATTCCATTCACCTGTGCGCCTGTTTTTATACGAGCACCATGCTGCTTTGATTACTATAGCTTTGTAATATATTTTGAAGTCAGGGATTGCGATGCCACCAGCTTTGTTCTTGTTTCTCAGGATTGCTTTGGCTATTTGGGGTCTTTTGTCGCCCCATATGAATTTTAAGATTCTTTGTTCTATTTCCACAAAGAATGTCATTGGGATTCTGATTGGGATTGCACTGAATCTGTTGATTGCTTTAGGTACTATGGCCACTTTAACTATGTTTATTCTTCCAATCCATGTGCATAGAATATCTTTCCATTTCTTTATGTCATTGTCGATTTCTTTCAGTAATGTCTTATAGTTTTCCTTGTATATGTCTTTCACCTCCTTGGTTAAATTTGTTCCTAGATATTTTATTCTTTTTGTTACAGTTGTAAATGGGGTTGTATTCTTGAGTTCTTGTTCTGTTAGTTCGTTATTAGAGTATAGAAATGCCACCGATTTTTGTAAGTTGACTTTGCACCCTGCAACTTTGCTGTGGTTGATTATTTCTAGTAGTTTTCTGATGGATTCTTTAGGGTTTTCTATATATAAAATCATGTCATCTGAAAACAGCAAGAGTTTCAGTTCTTCGGTGCCTGTTTGGATTCCTTTTATTTCTTTTTATTGCCTAATTGCTCTGGCCAAAACCTCTAGTACTATGTTGAATAAGAGTGGTGAGAGTGGGCACCTTTGTCTTGTTCCTGTTCTCAGAGGGATGGCTTTCAGTTTTTCCTGATTGAGTATGATGTCGACTTGAGTATGATGTAGGTTTGTCATATATGGCCTTTATCATGTTGAGATACTTTCCTTCTATCCACATTTAATTGAGAGTTTTTATTATGAATGGATGTTGGATCTTGTCAAATGCTTTCTCTGCATCTATGGAGATTATCATGTGGTTTTTGTTCCTCATTTTGTCAATGTGGTGTAGCAAATTGATTGGTTTGCAGATGTTGAACCATCCCTGTGTCCCTGGTATGAATCCCACTTGATCATGGTGTGTGATCTTTGTAATGTATTGCTGTATTCAGTTTGCCAATATTTTGTTGAGGATTTTTGCATCTATGTTCATCAGTGATATTTGCCTGTAATTTTCCTTCTTTGTATTGTCTTTGTCTGGCTTTGGTATCAGGGTGACATTGGCCTCATAGAAAGTGTTAGGAATATTTCTGTCTTCCTCAATTTTTTGGAATGGTTTGAGAAGAACAGGTGATAAATCTTCTTTGAATGTTTGGTAGAATTCTCCAGAGAAGGTATCTGGTCCTAGACTTTTATTTTTGGGGAGATTTTTTATTACTGTTTCAATCTCTTTACTTGTGATTGATCTATTCAGGTTCTCAATTTCTTCTTGATTCAGTTTTGGGAGGTTGTAAGTGTCTAAGGATTTATCCATTTCTTCTTGATTGGCCAGCTTGTTGGCATATAGTTTTTCATAATATTCTCTTATCTTTTGTATTTCTGTGGTATCCGTTGTAATTTTTCCTCTTTCATTTCTAATTTTATTTATTTGAGCCCTTTTTCTTTTATTCTTAGTGAGTCTGTCTAAGGGTTTGTCAATTTTGTTTATCTTCTCAAAGAACCAGCTCTTTGTTTCATTGATACTTTCTATAGTCTTTTTTGTTTCAATTTCGTTTATTTCTGCCCTGCTTTTTATTATTTCCCACCTTCTGCTGAATTTGGGCTTTGTTTGTTCTTCTTTTTCTAATTCTGTTAGGTGTAGTTTAAGATTGTCTATTTGAGCTTTTTCTTGTTTGTTAACGTGAGCCTGTGTTGCTATAAATTTCCCTCTTAAGACCTCTTTTGCCACATCTCATATCAGTTGGTATGGCATGTTTTCATTCTCATTTGTTTCCAAATATTTTTTTATTTCTCCCTTTATTTCTTCAATGACCCATTGGTTGTTCAGTATCATGTTGTTTAGTATCCACATTTTTGTTCCTTTCCCAGCTTTTTTCTTGTAGTTGATTTCCAGTTTCATAGCATTATGGTCAGAAAAGATAGTAGATAGGATTTCAATCTTCTTAAACTTATTGAGGTTTGCCTTGTTTCCCAATATTTGATCTATCCTTGAGAATGTTCCATGTGTGCTTGAGAAGAATGTATAGTTTGCTGGTTTTGGATGGAGTGCTCTCTATATATCTATTAAGTTCATCTAGTCTAGTTTTTCGTTTAATTCCACTATCTCCCTGTTGACTTTCTATCTGGATGATCTACCCATTGATGTAAGTGGGGTGTTGAGGTCCCCTACTATTATTGCATTGTTGGTACTATCGCCTTTGAGGTTTATTAATAGTTGTTTTATGTACTTTGGTGCTCCTGTGTTGGGTGCATATATGTTTATAAGTGTTATGTCTTTTTAGTGGAGAGTCCCTTTTATCATTATATACTGCCCCTCTTTGTCTCTCTTTGTTTTATCTTGAAGTCTACTTTGTCTGATATAAGTATGGCAATGCCTGCTTTCTTTTGTTAGCCATTAGCTTGGAGTACCATTTCCATTCCTTCACTCTGAGCCTATGTTTCTCTTTAGAGCTGAGAAGTGTTTCCTGGAGGCAGCATATTGTTGGGTCTTTTTCTTTAATCCATCCTGCCACACTGTGTCTTTTGACTGAAGAATTCAATCTATTTACATTTAGAGTGATTATTGATATGAGGGCTTAATACTGCCATCTTATCGCACATTTTCCAGTTCTTCTGCATTTCCTTTGTTTCTTGTCCTGTGTATTTCAGACTACAATTTGATTAGGTAGTTTTCTATGTTGGTTTTCTCCTTGTTTATCATATATGTCTCTGTTGTAATTGTTTGTTTAGTAGTTACCATTAGGTTCGTATAAAAAATTTCATAGATGAAATAGTCCATTTTCTGATAGCCTCTTATTTCTGTAGACTATACTGATTCTGTCCCTTTCATCTTCCCTTTCTAAGTTATTTTTGTCATATCTTATTCCATCTTGTGTTATGAGTTTGTGGTTCAAATGATGAGATTATTTTTATTTTGGTGTTTTCCTTTTCTTTATCCTTGATGTTAGAGTTAAGTGTTTACCAACCTGATTGGATACAGAGCTGCCATTTCCTGATTATTGCCTATGTATTCATCTCCTTGCTCAGGGCTTTGTAGCCCCTTTCCTATTTTTTTTTTTTCTTTTCAGGTATGAGGGCCTTCTTGAGGATTTCTTGCAGGGGGAGGGGTCTTGTGGCGATGAACTCCCTTAGTTTTTATTTATCTGGGAAAGTTTTTATTTCTCCATCATACCTGAAGGAGATTTTTGCTGGATAGAGTATTCTTGGATGAAAGTTTTTGTCTTTCAGAATTTTGAATATATCATTCCACTCTCTCCTAGCCTGTAAGTTTTCTGCTGAGAAACATGCTGAAAGCCTGATAGAGGTTCTTTTGTAAGTTACTTTCTTCTGCCTTGCTGCCCTTAATATTTTTTCTTTGTCATTGACTTTTGCCAGCTTCACTACTATATGCCTTGCAGTAGGTCTTTTTAAATTGACATAGTTAGGAGATCTGATAGCCTCTTTCACATGGATTTCCATCTCTTTCCCCAGGTTTGGGAAGTTCTCTGCTCTTATTTCTTTGAGCAACCTTTCTGCTCCATTCTCTTTCTCTTCCTCCTCTGGAATACCTATAATCCTTATGTTGCATTTCCTAATTAAGTCAGATATTTCTCTGAGAGCTTCTTCATTCCTTTTTAGTCTTAGTTCTCTCTTCTCCCTCTGAAGCATTTCTATAGTATTGTCCTCTAAACTGCTAATTCAGGCCTCCATATTGTCTGTTCTGTTATTTAGGGAGTCTAGATTTTTCTTTATCTCATCCATTATGTTTTCCATCTCCAACAATTCTGATTGGTTCTTCTTTATAGTTTTGATCTCTTTTGTGAAGAAGCTCCTGAATTCGTTAATTTGTCTTTCTGTGTTTTCTTGTAACTCATTGAGGTTTTTTATGATAGCTATTTTGAATTCTTTGTCATTTAGGTTATGAATTTCTGTGCCTTCAGGGTTGGCTTCTGGGTACTTGTCATTTTCCTTCTGGTCTGGAGACTTAATATACTTTCTTATACTGCTTGAGGGTGTGGATTTTAGCCTCCATATGGTGTTATTATCTGGTCGCAACTGCCATGTGCCACCACTTAGTGGGGATCAGGCACTGTGTATTCTGGGCCCAGCATGATCAGGGGCTCCTCGGCTCTGGCCAGTGATCGCTTTTCTCTCTGTGACACTCTGACCGATGGCAGATCTGGAGCACTGGGTGGGGGGAAAGGTGCTCTCCTTCACTCATGCTTCCCCAAGCCTCTGCTTCTCTCTCTGTGCAGAGCTCTGGGTGATCACAGGTCTGGACTGCCAGGTGGGGATGGAGTGCCTCTCTCACCTGTGTGCTTCCCCCAGCTGCGGCCCCTCTCTCTCCATGCTGTGCTCTGGGTGATTGTGGGGCTGGAGTGCCAGGTGGGGATGGGACGCCTCTCCTCACCTGCTCACCTCCCCAAGCTATGGCCACTCTCTCTCCATAGAGCTCCTGCCAATCAGCTTCCACTTCCTCCAGAGGATCCAGTCCCACCATCACCTTCACATGTGTGGCTGCATGGGTCTCTCAGATGTCTTTTGTGTTGTGTGTATGTCCTTTGTTGATGTATGAATGTCCTTTTGGTTGTATTTTAGAGAGGAGAGTCCAAGGGAAGAGCTCACTCCACCATGGTGCTGACATCAGTCCTTAATTTCATTTTCTTAATGATGTCTTTTGATGAACAGAAGTTACTAATGTTAATTGTCTAAGTTATCCATCTTTTCTCTTATCTCGAGTGTCTTTTCCATCCTCTGTAAGAAAACTTTGAGAATCCTAGGTTTTGTGCTGGTAATCATCATGCCAGCTTCCATTCTGGCCTCCTTCCAGTGCAGGATTCAGTCACTTGTTACCCAGACTCATCTGTGAAGTCAGCTGTTTATCAGTTTGCCCCTGGCCCACCTATCCATCCACCCACTCACTCACCCCCATCCATCCTTTGCCACCATCTACACATCCATCCATCCATCTACACATTGATCTGCCCAGTATTTACTGCCATCACCACGGCTGAGTGACAACATGTAAGAAACTAAGATGATGGCACAGTTACTGAGATGAACATGACCACCAAGGAGCTTATGATCTGGTGGGAAAAATATAACATACACAAAATCTTTGACAGATTTCTCTCTATCCTCATGTTGTCCTGAAATCTGTAGCTTTCATTCACTACTCTCTGAAACTTCCATTCATTTGTCCTTGTTCTGTAACATTCCTTCCAATATTTATAAATAGTCCAGTTCCCACAGACCTGAGCTGCAAATAGAAAAGGTGATTCTCATCTCCCTCATTTTAGATACTTGGCCTTTATTGAAGCAGTCAGCAACTCTGGCCCACCGTTAGCTTAAATCCTGCTGTGACCAGCATGTAGTGAGAAATGTCCCCAGTGAGTGGGAAACCTCTCCCAGGGCTGACCAGCCAGCAGTGGATGTTTGAAGGCTGGTTCTGTGGGACCAGCCAGTGGGCAGCCCAATCTGGCAGCAGAAAGGTGGGCAGTGGGCTGAAGCAGGAGTTTCAATAGTTTGGTGGAGCTAGCCAAGAAGGAAATGGGGACTTGGGCGGGGGGGGGGGGACACAAGCCACCATGCAAAAGGGTGGTCTCCTCCCTGGCTGAAAAGGGTGGACTCTAGCTCTCTACTGCTGAGTCTCTGATCAAGCTGGGACCTGGGGCTTGAGGTGAGGCCTGGAGCCAGCAGTGGAGAAGGTAGAGAGCCTGTACCCCTTCTGGGGGTGGCTCTCATCTGGTCTCTAGCAACCATCTGGGCAAATGCACCTCAGCTCCCCAGCCTGAGTCTCTGCCTGCCTTCTTCCCCTGACCTCTTCCTAGGGACAGTGACTCAAACCCAACAAAAACAATGAAGAGCCCTCTGGCCTTGGCCCTGACCAGCCAGGTCCTAGTCACTCCTCTGTGATCTGACCACCCAGAATCCCTGACAGGCCTGGCTGCTGTCCTGCCTGTACAGCACCTGCCCTCTTAAGGACACAGGCCCTTTGTTGGAGGGGATGGCTTGTGGGGACAGCCCTGAGGAGGGGCTCAGCTGAGCAGGCCAGGCTGGCACCAGGCAGGACCAGAGGTCCTCAACAAACAAGCCCTTCTACACAGCAGCCTGCTGAGCAGGAGCTGGACCTGGCATGGAGCAGCAGTCCAATGGCAGTGCCTCATGGGACTGGAGCAGGAGTTGAGGATGGGAGGGTGAGCAGGCCCTTAGGCCCCAGCCACAAGGACCTTCACCAGACACAGACACACAGTCACTCAGGTTCCTGCCTCTCCCTCTCCCCACCTCTCTACCTGAGCTCTGCCCCTCACTATGACCCTGCCAGATCTGGCTCAGGGGACTACATCCACTTCTGCCAGGGGTGACTGGACCCGCCCCTCTGGTCCCTCAACAGGCGGAGAGAGCCAGAGAGTGGCCCCTCTACTCACTCTTCTCCCAGAGCTTAGGGGTCACAGACACCTCCCGACCTGAAGTCGGATCCTCATAGGCCCTGTAGCCGCACTGATTGAGAGGCAGATCTGAGGTGAAAAGAGGATCATTTCCACCCTTTCTCTCTTCCAGGCATCCCTGCAACACACTTTAGAGGAGCTACAGATAAGAGCAATGTAAAGTGACTTCCCAAGGCTGCCCAGGTGATCAGCGGGAGACCAGGTGTGAGCCCAGGCTGTCTGATTCCTGAGCCCACGACCCTAAATGGTCAGTGAGCAGTAGACAATAGACAGTGTCAGGTGGGAGAGTGGAGGCCTTGATGGTCATCTCAGAAATCTGCTTCTTATCCCGTGGGAGATGGGAATTGGATCAGTGGATCTCACAGGAGAGAGCTGTGTGTTTTAGAATGATCGCTCCAGACACATTTTGGGCAGGGGGACCAGAGAGGAGGCTGTCTTGATAATCCAGGTTGCAGCCACAGAGGGTGCCCTGGGCTCTCCCTTAGAATTCGTGGTTCTGCGGCAAGGAGTGGAGTGAGCTGAAATTGCCTTCAGGATCTCAGGCCATGTTCCTCTGGAGAGCCCCAGTAACAAACTGCGCACAGTGGGGATATGCAAGCCTGGCCTTTTGAGCCCAGTGGGACTCCTCTAATTGCCACCTGTGCTCAGGAGTTCCCATGGGGTGGGCCCAGGCTAGGGCAGATCCGCATGGAAGCCTGGGCTGCCCCTGCCCAGTCCTCTTCACTCTCCTGTCTCTCACAGACTCGACTCCTCCAGGAAATCTCTGTCTCAGCCTCTGCCTCTCGAGGACTCGGGGGACCTCGGCCACAGCAGCGGCAGGAAGGAGGGAGAGGAGGGGTGAATTGGAAAGAAACTGTATCTCAGTGCTACCACACTAACAGCATAACCTTGGGGACCCCACTCAGCCTCTCGGTGTCCCGGGTTCCTCATCTGAAAAATGGAGCTAATAATCTTTTCCTTGTGGGGTTATTACAAAGATTCCATGATTGAATGAATGTGAAGCCCTCAGCACAGTGCTTAGATTAATTAATGCACACAGGTATGAAGATATTAATGTTTGCTCTATTGTAATGAATAATTTAATTTACTGAAAGCTTCCTGAGGGCGGAGACCAGGTCAGTCTTGCTCTCCAGTAAATCCACGAATCTAGCACAAAGCTTGACACATAGTGAGTGCTCCATGAAGGTTTGTTAAATGAACAGATGGATGGGAGTAAATTAGATGCAACATGTCAGGGAGGTGACACCCAGTGTGCAGCTGAGGTGCCTGGGTAGATGGTGGTGCTGGTATCTGACATCTGGGAGCAGAGGTTTGGGGACCAAGGGAGATAATGAGTCCCCACTGGTCCATGGTGTCTGAAGATCCTGTAGACCCACAAGGAAATTGCCTGACTAGAGTTCCTGTCAGCCCCGTCAGGTGTCCACCACACTCCCACCAGGTGTTCTGGTTAACGCATAATAAACCACCCTAAAGCTAGTGCTGTGAAACAATAGCAATTACTTATTATTATCATCTCTCATGGTTCTTAGGGCTGACTGGGCTCAGCCGGCTGGTTCTCATTCAGGGCTCTCAAGCGGTTGCATCAGATGGTGGCTGGGGCTAGAGTCCTCTCAAAGGCTCCCTCATGCAAATGTCTGGCAATTTGGACCTCAGCAGGGGCTGTCAGATGGAATGCCTCCATGTGGCCTCTCTGTGTGGGCTGGTCTTCCTTACAGCATGGCACTTGGGTATCAAGAGCAAGAGTCAAGGGAAGCCATGTTGCCTTTATGGCCTAACAGAAAGACATGCAGCCTTACTTCTGCCACATTCTATTGGTTAGAAGTGAGACCCTGAGGCCAGCCCATATTCAAGCAAAGAGCAATAAAACTACACCTCCTGATGTCAGGAGTGGCAATGAAATTGTAGACATGTTTTAAAACCACCCCATCATGGAATCCTTGGCAACTCAGCACCCCCAGACTCTAGGATGAGTCCTGTTTCTAACGGGGGCATTTTAGAAGTTCAAGGGACAATTGGCCTGGCTGAAGAGCTTAGCATCTATGGCACATAGTTGAGTCCTTTTTTTTGCTAAGGAAGATTCGCCCTGAGCTAACATCTGTGCCAATCTTCCTCTATTTTGTATGTGGGTCACCACCACAGCATGGCCACTGACCAATGGTGTAGGTCCATGCCTGGGACCGAACCCAGGCCACTGAAGTGGAGCACACCGAACTTAACCACTTGACCACAGGACCAGCCCCATGTAGTTGAGTCTTAATAGCAGCTGCTCTACAAGAAAGTGAGTGAATGCATGAGTAAAGGAGAAAAGGAGGGAGAGTGGAACCCACTCTGGAACGCAGCCCCACCTGACCTTGCACCAGCTCTCACATTTGGACCATGCCTGGTCTCCCAGATGTCTGTGTCCTAACTCTTTGTCCTAGCTCTGCTGGGCCATTCAGGCTACTAGGATGGAGACCTGCTCCCCTCTCCCTGGAATTTGACTCTGTCCCCAGTCCCAGGCTTGGGGTTCTGCTGTCAGAAACCTGTTATGGATGACCATCACCTACCAGTGGACACTCCAACTGAGTCTTCTCCAAGACCCTACCACAGGTCCATCAGGACCTCCACCCCTGCATAATTTCTCAGATGCCAGCTGATGGTTTAGACTCTCACATATCTTCCCATCCAGAGATGCTCAGCCTTACTGGATTTCCTCCATCCCTGCCCCATGCCAAGGCCCCTCCCATTTTATGCCTAGAAGAGTCGGGAGTCCTGAGCTTGGAAAAGTCCTGAGATTGGGTGAGAGTGCAGATAGAGAAGAGACAGGGCAAAAGATAAAGCCCTGGGAAATCCACACAGAAGGGCTGGGCAAGTGAAGGGAGCACTGAGAAGGTGATGAGGAGGGATGATCGAGAGGTCGGTGGAAACCAGGATAGTATAGTATCTAGGATGAGACTGTGTTAAAGGGCACCAGCAGTTGCAGTGTGGGCCTGAGGAGCAGCCACTGCAAGGAGATGAGAAGCCTGTCATGGGGAAGAGTGTAGGAGGGTGGGAAGGGTGGAAGCTGGAGGGCAGTGAGCTGAGGGGTGAGGAGATGTGTGCAGATAATTCAATTGCCATCTTAGAATCTGCCCACAAATCCTGAAGCCTGGAAACCTTGAACCTTCAAAGGCAGAGTCCCCAGGAAGCTTCTCCAGTTTGTGTAACATGGCCCAGAACATTCCAGGCTATGTGAGTGTTTCTCCAGAAGAGGCATCAACAGAGGTCAAATTCCCTCTGTGATCCTCTAATAACAGCCTAGGTCCTCAAGTCAGAGAAGTGTGCAAGGTATCCAAGTCTTGAAAAGTACCCTCACTGTGCCCCCTAATCACTGGATGGGCCCCCGGATGCTCTGAGAGGTTCCAGATTAGACGTCTTCAATTTGTCCAAGTGAGCATCCATATGTGCCATGCACAAGAAGGGTAGAGAAGCAAAGGAGACTCGGTGCCTATCACTGAAGAAATCACCAAGTAATAACAGTACTGGAAATAAGGATAGCAATAGATACTATTCATTGAGTGCCTAGTGTGCCAGGTGAAGCACCTTCAGACATCATCTCATAACAGCCCCCAAGGTTGAAAGCAGAGGTCTGTAAGCATGCTCCATCTCGGTCTAAGTATGTCAAACTAAATCTAGGCATTGGATTCCCAGCTGCAGTCTGAATGGGATTTGGCCATGTCTGGGGCTGTCTGGTCAACTGGTAGACCTGACCTACTGAAGACCTCCTTGTAGGAGGCCAAGGAGCCTTCCAGGTGAAGACTTGGGGCCAGCTTCGTCCAGTAACAAATCTCTGTCATCAGAAGGAAGGACAATTCTGAATTCATTCTGGCATCTGTAAACGAGACTGTTCTCCAGTGCTGCCTCTCCCAGACTCATGACTGAGTCTTACAGTGGTTTAGGAGGCCACCTGTACCAAAGGAAAGAGAGGGGAGAGCTGTTTGGCTAAAATCTTTGTAGCATGTTGAGGCCCAAGTAGCCCTGCCGTGGGGCTCTGTTATGGGGTTGAATTGTGTGCCCCCCCAAATTCATATGCTGAAGTTTTAGCCCCTAGTACCTTAGAAGGTGACCTTATTTGGAAATAAGGTTGCTGCTGTTATAATTAGTTAAGTTAAGATGAGGTGTTTAGGGTGGACCCTAATCCAGTATGACTAGTGTCCTTATAAAAAGGGGACATTTGGATGCAGAGACAGACAGAGTCTCAGAACTGGAAGGAACCTCATAGGTCACCTGGTCCCATCACCCACTCAAGCAGGAATCCTCTCTGTGGCATCTCTCCAGCCATGGGGAGTTTATTATTTCAAAGTATCATTATGTGACATCATTGATTGAGAGAAAGGTTTCTCATCTAAATAAACCCAAATCTGGCTCCCACTGGCACTGCTTCAGGTCTAAGGAGCCCAATTATGTCCTCGGGCTGTGACAGCCCTCACCACTCTGGAGAGGGCATCGTGTCCACCCCCTCTCTTCTATAGCTTCGCTAGAGCTGCTCCGCACACCCTTCATTCACAGGATCTCCTGCTCCCCTTCCCAGCTGCGTCTTCTGCTGAATTTGCTGGGCCTGTCCACGTGCAGCTGGGGCCTATGCTGTCATCTCCTGATGTGCTTGGACTAGCCCAGCACGAGGGCCTGTGATATGGACACACCGTCTCAGCAATATAGCCTGCAAGTTGCCCAATTTTCTGAGCCTCGGCTCATCTAATATCTGAGATCTTTGTTACATAAATTGAGGCATCTCCCAGCCTGGCCTGCACCTGCTGATCTTTCGTACTAAAACTCAGTGACAGTGGAGATCGAGAAGCCAAGTTCTGGGATTAGGAAGAGCTGGGCCAAATACAGGCTGCTCAGTCACTTACTCACACAAGAGAAGGCCCGTGTAACCTTGGACAGCTTATATAACCTCCATCAGCTTTGGAGACCTCATTTATAAAGAGAAGTTTACATTAGTACCTGTTCTCTTAAGGGCCATGTGAAAATTAAGAAATAACGTAATTCTTACCATGTGTAGTTTATTAAGTGTGCAACAAATAATGGCTATTCTTCTTATTGTTATTAAGCATCTAAGACAGTAGCTCGTATTTTCATTGGAAGAAAACACAAACGCTTATCATCAATGGTGGGCAACAGCAATTAGGAGGTAGGCAATGTTGATTAGAAGGGAATTTATTCTAATGGAGGAGGAAGAAGTATCAATGTTAGTAAGCGGGGATTAAGAGACTCAAGCCAATAGACCCAAGAAAATTGCAGAGGTCAACAGGAGAGGAAGACCAAAAAAAGGAAAGGAGATGGCAGAATTGCAGGGTGTCTGCCCCCTTGCAACCACAGGGCAGAGGGCCCAGAGCTCGGATGAGGTTTGACCAAGCAGCATTTTAGTCTTGGCTCCTGGGCCTTGATGGAAACCTCTCCTGTCTGCTGCTCCCTGCCTCCCTGCCTCCCACCATGCTCTGGTTCAGAGCAGGCTCTGGCCCAGACCCACACGTGGTTCTTGGAAGCCAACAGAGAGAGGCTGATGCATTTATACTGATGTCGTGAATGCTGGGGATGCCACAGGGGAACACCCGCAGAGAGTGCAATGATTATAATGGCCTGTTAGCGGATCTGGCTCACTTTCTAAGCTCTCACGCAAGAACTTCTCTTCCAGGCTCCCTGTCAGCTGCCCATGACAGATGCTGTCCTAGACTCCAGCCTCTTCCAATGGAACCAAGAGAGATGAAGTCCAAGGCTTCCTTCTACCTAAGGCACATTGTTGCAATGACTGACACTGTCAATGCTCACTCATGAAAACCCCACCCCATGCCCACAGCAGGGCTGCCTTCACTCCCAGCCCTCCTCGAAGGCTCTCCAGGACACCCATAACTTCATACCCCATGACAACCACAACATTCACCCCTGCCGTGCACACAGGCTGCCTGGGAGAGGCTTGCTCAGCAGCACTTATAATCATGCTGCATTGTAACCGTCTGTCCCTGTCTTTGTCCTTGTCTATTCCCTGGGTGAAGCTCAGGCCTGGCACATAGTGGGTGCTCTGAAAACATGTCTGCTGAGTGAATCTTGTGGAAAGGGCCCTGGCGAGAGTGAAGAGAAGGGTTTGACCACAGTTCCAGTACTTCCCAGCTGTGTGACGATAGACAAGTCCCTGTCCCTCTCTGAGCTTCAGTTCTTTCATCTGTACAGTGGAGATCAGAGCTTGCAAACTACTAGCCCAGAAGGCCTATCTAGGTTGTGGATACATTGTTTATGGCTCATTCAGTGTTTCATTTTATTTTAAAATTAGTTCCAACACTTAAACATTAGGAGATTTCCATAAAACCTAAAGTTTTCAGCTTTTATTAAAAAATAAGAAGATCTGGCTACACGGGACCCACAACAATTGGCTGGCTTGGGCAGCACTGCCCCTTTAATTGGGCATTTGGACACAGTGCCATCTCCCCTCATTCCCTAAAGCCTTACCCAGCATGTTTCACTCATGTATGTTACCTGCCTGCCCCCCGCAGGCATCTGAGTTTGCAACCCCCAAATGTCATCTCTGAGCCCAGCACGACCTGACTGTTCTTTGGCTCTGTGAGGCCTAAAGACAGTGTTACAAGATCTCTCGGTGAGGACATTAACACCCTGGATAAGAAGCCACTTGGGCTGACAAGAGAGAAACTGCTTTTTCTGAGGATGACACAGAGTCTACAAATAGCCTCAGTGCCAGGTGAGTGCTGACACCTGCCCGATCTCGCCTGGGCTGGAGTCCTCGAGGGCTGGGCAGTTTCAGTTCATGGCTCAGCCCAGGGACTGGTCTCTCCTCCAAATGCCATGAGAATGGTACAGTTAGGATGATTGCATAGCTCTGCCTGTGGGGAAGGCGGAACTTTTCTCTGGCTCAGACCGGAGGTAGTGATGAAGTTTGATTTTTCCAAAGAGGGTGGAAGAAGTAATATGAGTCAAGGAGGCTGGTTCTTAATCCAAGGTCCTGGGGCTGGGGGCACTGCACCATCACCGGCTCCCCAGTGCTGTTCAACAATGTCAGACCTCAGCCTGGCCTCAGGACCCTCTGTGACTGCCCACACCCACCCCACCCCAGCTTTTTAGCTCACGGTCAATATCGTAGCCTTTCCTTGAAGGTGCCCTTACCTCTCCCAGCTCTGGGCTGGCTTTGGCTCATTCCCTCTCTGGAATCTCCTTTCCCCATCTTTGTGTCTTTGCCCCTGCAATGTGGTTGTCTCCAGGATGATCCCCCAAGCAGAAACCATCTCCCCTATCCCTGAGTTCCACAGCCCCCTGGCTGACTCCTCAGTTTCTATTGTGCTGTGTTGTCTATCCAAAGCTTGTCTCCCTTGCCCTCCCTACCCCATCCCAATGACAGCGAGAAGGATTTGACATATGCAACAAACCCTGGTCTTGGAGTCAGAGAGACCCATCGAGCTCCAACACTCCACCCTTGGGCAATTCACTCCAACACTTAAGACCTTGCTTCCCCATCTGTAAAATGGAAGTGTCTCTCAGGCTGCAACGGAGAGCAGATGAGCTACAGGCTAGGGAAGGGCTGTGAGAACTAAAGTTGTTAAGTGAATGAAGGCAGCTCTTCCCTGGTGCAGGGCTGCTCATGCTTCATCCAGGTGGGGGATAAACTAAGGCCCTCCAGGGCCAGGCTTGAGGCGCAATAGGGTGCCACTAATCCACTTGGCATGGCTAAGGGCTGTGTGAGCTGAGAGCCTAGAACTGACATGTGGAGCGATTCCTCGCTTCCTCTTTCAAATCTACAATATGCACTGATACAGATGGGAGCTGGGAGATGTGCTGAGAGCCAAGATGGGGTGGGGAGCAAGCAGCCTCCCCACTCAGGCCTATTCTAACTTCAGGGCACAATCACAAGAAAGGAGGAGCCATTCCCCAGGACAGAAGGAGGCCCCATCATGGACTGGGACCTGGGGAGCAACTGGGCTCCAGGATGCAGCTGGGGTGTCACTGAGTGACCAGGCCTTTCCTGGGCCTGGAATAGAGAAGGGAACTGTGAACTTCCGGAAAAGGGCCAACCAGTATTCCCATGAGCCTAGGACATTCTGCTCTGACCTCATGAATTCACGTGGGCCTGCATTTTGCTGCCCGACCCCTTCCCAGGAGCTGATTCAGGGTCTGGGGCAGAGCAGTCCAGAGCTGGTCCCAGCTTAAGCCCACCTGACTCAAAGCCCCAACCCTTACCCCCTTCTCTGGTCCTCAGAACTCTGGGCCCTGCAGCTGAGACCCACTGCTGCCTGAGCCCCACTGCTGCCTGAGCCCCAAACCCTGAGTAAAGACAGTCTAGACTCTGTCCATCACTGATGCTCATGGCACAGTACTAAACAGTTGACAAATTCCTCTCTCTCTTGTTCATTTTACCCTTGGAACAGACCTGGAAAACAACCAGGGCAAGAATTATCATCACATCCTTCTTCTCCAGAGGGGAAACTGAGGCCCCGAGAAGCCTGGGAGAACTGGCACAGGAGGTGGGGACTCCAGGGTTCTCCTAGCCCCCAGGCAGTGCCTTCTCTCTGAGCCTCAGTTTCCCCTCTGGAGAGTGCAGGTGTTGATCCAGATACTCTCTTAGGGCCCCTGCCTGTTATTCACTCACTGTGGGCCTCCATGCCTCCCAGGCGTCCATGAAGCCCAGCTTAGCACACAGGTAAATCCCCCTTCCAGTGTTCCTCCCACTCAGGTCTCCTCCTCTTCCTGTCTTGCTTTGTCACCCTTCCTTGCAGTCTGTATGGAATGGCTCCTGTGCTGTGTTACCTGCAGGTGTGGTTTCTGGGTGAGAAGGGGTGGGAGAGGAGCCATCAGCCAGCTGCCCTGGTTGCTGGGGACCAGGGCGGTCAGTCTGTGGGGTTGGGGAGGGGGTCAGACCCAGTCCTGTCGGAGGACTAGGGGCCAGGTGGGAGCATGACAGTCCCAAGCTGAGTTTCCAGTCTTGCTGCAAGAGGGTCTGGTCTCTAGAAGCATCTGGAGACAGGCCAAGGCTAGGACAAAGAGGTCTGTGGTCCCCATGGGAAGTGTCTGCCTGTCTGCTCCTGCCACCTTTCATCTAATCCAGCCTCTCATCACCATCTTTCTTTCACTGATTCTCAGTGCCACCTTCTTTCTTGGTCTCTCTGTCTGTCTGCGGAGCCTGTGAGGGAGGGCACTGCCTATACAAACGGTTCAAATGTAGACTTTTGTTATATTCAAATAAAAACATATGGATGATCATATTCTGGAGTTAACCACGTTTTAGCATTTTTACTCTTTTTTGCATCTATTGGGACCCTCACAAAATGGAAGCAGCCTCCTTTTGCGAGGTCGTGTCTGTCCCTCAGGTCTCCGGCCCTGGGAGGGGCGTGTTCAAAGGACTTTGCGCTCCACCGCCCTCCAGCCTGGCTGCAGTGCCCTTTGCGGCTGGCAGGGGTCACCCGCGGACAGGCCCGGAGTGGGCGGGGCGGGGGCGGGGGCGGGGCCGCGAGGCCGGCCCGGCCGATAAAGGCGGTGGGGCGCGGCCACGGCTGACTTGTCCCACTGGGCGCGCGTGACCTTCGCTGCTGTCGCCTCCGCTGGTGCCGCGGCCTCCCACCCCGACCCGCGCCCGCGATGCTGGCGCTGCGCTGCCGTCCCCGCTTGCTCGGCCTGCTCCCTGTCCCGCGCTCCGCGCCGCTGCGCCTCCCCGCGGCCCGCGCTTGCAGCGGCGGCGGCAGCGCCCGCAACCCGTCGTCTTCCTCCCGGAACCCGCTCGTGTACCTGGATGTGGGCGCCGACGGGCAGCCGCTCGGCCGCGTGGTGCTGGAGGTGAGACCATGGACCCGACCGCACTGCACTGAGCGTCGGGGACGGTCCCGGCCAGGCGCTGTGCCTGCCTCGCTGGGTGACCTTGGGCCTCCCACTGCCAGGCTCTGGGCCGCAGTTTCCCCATCTCTAAGAAGGAACATCAGAGTGGTGTCTTCCGCTCTCTCCTCGGAACTTGGGAGTAGTGGAGGCGGGAGGGAGGGCACATGTGGAAGAGAAAGCTCAAGGTCAGGTCGTAGACGGTGAGGGCCCGTCCCGCTAGCCGACCCGGGGGTGGGGGAGGGTTCTGAGACTCCTCCGGGTCGGAGCGTAGGCCCAGAGCTCCGAGGTGGGGGTCCGGTACCCCAGCGTCTGGACGGCGGCCCTTGCCTGACTCGGAGGCCGACCCCGTCCCCTCCGGCGGGTCGCACGCTGGGCCCAGGCGAGCGAACGAAGTGGGTCCGGCGGCCGCGGGCTCCAGCCGCCAGAGCGACCCAGGATTGCCCTTCTGCGAGTCGGGGCAGTGCGCCCGGAGTTCTTAACCCCACCGCCAACCCCAGCCACCCTCTCGGGGGCAACGCTCAGCTCCTGCCCTGGACTCTTTGGGCCTTTTTAAAAACAAAGCAAGAAACAAATAGTCAGGAAGAGAAGGTCTGGAGTGGCCTGCAAGCTCGACCCCCTTTTAAACAAAGGGGCCTCAGTTAAGCCTGTTTCCTCTTCTGGAAAAAGGAGAGCACCCTCCCTGCTCTCACTTATTTTAAAGGTTTGGTGCCAGGTGGCTCTTGAAGCTGGGAGGCAAGAGTCTGTCTTGGATGGCGTTCCAACCTCCCTTTACCCCTCAGCCCTCCTGCCTCTCTCCCAGCCTCAGTTTCCATCTGCACGTTGAGGAGCTTGGACTAGTTCCTCCTTAGGGCCCTCTTTCTAGGTCCTGAGTCTCTGACACTTTGGGCCCAGCTGTAGTAGCTCTGCCAGTTCTGCCCCTGGAAATAGGCCAGGATGGCACTGACATCTCTTCCGACAGGTTGGGAAACCGAGGCTGCCTCCTCCCAGCTTTGGGTTCAGGAAGCAGCTGGCAGAAATGATAGCTGCTTCCCTGCCTCCTGCCCAGGGCTTGGAGGAACAGGAATGGCCTGCCGCGGGGCTTTCTGTCTCCCAGGCCACTGTGGGGGTTGAGTGGGGAGGAGGTTCCTTCCTTCACCTGCCTCTGGCCTGACCATCTTCTCTTGTCCCTCTTCCTGCCCCACAGCTGAACGCAGATGTTGTCCCAAAGACAGCAGGTAAGACGGCCTGGGGCCTTCTGAGTCTAGTCTAGATGGAAGAGAGGGGGGCAAGGTGAGGGCATGGAGCCCTGTGACCAGATGGGGTCCACGTGAGTCTCAGCTGCTCAGTGCCCTGGGGTAGCCTTCTGTCCCTCTCTGAGCGTCATGCTCAGTGTTGGCCCTGTCTGCCTGTCCTGCAGTAGCCTCAGAATCAGTAGAAGTCACACATAAATTTCCCCTGGGACAACTTCCTCCTGGTGCCCGATGAGGCAGGGTGGTGGCTCCATAGCCCTTGGCCTCCCTACCGCTCTGACCTGGTGCTGGAACAGCCAGGAGCATGTACTCTTGCCGCAGTGCTCAGACACTGAGAACAGCGAGGGAGATGCCTTGTTCTAGGTCACACAGCCAGAGCAGACCCAGGGGGCCAGCCTAGGGTCTTTCCACACCCAGCTTTCCTGGGGATTGGAGGGGTGCTGGCTGGAATGAGTTGTGACCCCTGGAGTTGAGGCCTGGCCCTGGTAACCTGCCTCTTCCTTCCACCCTCAGAGAACTTCAGAGCCCTGTGCACTGGGGAGAAGGGCTTTGGTTACAAAGGCTCCACCTTTCACAGAGTGATTCCAGCCTTCATGTGCCAGGTATTGCAGCCCTCTCTGTGCCTCGGGTTCTTCTGTAAGTGGGGGTACTAACAGGCGGTGCCTTGTAGGGTTGTTATGAGAGTTAATGGGTGAGCATGTGCTTGGTGTGTGGGAAGTGTTGAACGAGGGTGCACCTGTGAGTACTGTGTTGGCTGTCCTCACACCCTGAGAGGCCGGAGCTCATCTGGGCTGCCAGAGCCCTTCCCTGCCCAGAAGTTGAGCAACAGGGCAGGTGGCAGGACGGCCCTGCCCAGCTGGGTTGGGACGTGAGCCTGTGGAGGGAGAATTGGCATTGGGGTGTGGATGTGCGCAGGGCAGCAGGGACAGAGCTTAGGGCTTTGGAGGACTAGCGCATTCAGACAGTCCGTGTCCCACTGAACTCTTGGCATGGGAGGTAAGGAGGGAGAAGAGGAGGAGGAGGAGGGGAAGAGTGACAGGGCGCGGACAAGAACTCTCGGGTCTGGACCTGGAGTTTCTCTTTCCAGAGAAGCGCATCTTTCTCGGTTGAGTGAACATCTTGCATTGTGCGTCCTGCCTGGTCTTCAGAAGTGTTAGCATTGCTCTGTCAGAGGTTTGGGGGTAGGTGTTGACACCAAGAACTTCTCCAGGGGTCAGGACCCGAGCTGTGTTGGGGGTTGTCCTCTGTTGGGTCAGACCCTGCTAGGTCAGGGGTTAGTGTCCTGAGGCCAGCAGACCTGGAGATAGGGGCTTGGACATCATGATCTCTTTGAAGTCCTTTCATCCCAGAATTCTCTCTCCTATTCCCTCCACCCTGACCTGGTGGCTGTTGTCATATTGTGGTGAGTGGCATTGTGTTGGGGCTTGGCCTGCTGATGTGTCAAATGTGGCGCGTGCAGGGAGGGGCAGGGAAGCTATGACTGTGGGACAGGCCTGGCCAAGCCTTGTGGCTTTCTGCTGCAGAGGCTCCCAGCTCCACCTGAAGCTGTGGATGAAGCAGGAGCTGAGGCAAGTGTCCTGAGCCAGGCTGGGGTCTTCCTCTGAACAACAGCAGGCAAGGGCAGGGACTTCCAAAGCTGGAGGGCTCTCTGAGGCATGAGGTAGCGGCACTGGGAGGCCCAAGCCAGAGTCTTGAATTGTCACTCTTTGTGGATGTTTCAGCTGGGCTGGTCAGGTCACCCCTCTGACGTGAGGATCGCATCTCAGGAAAATAGCAACGTGTCCATGGCCAGGGACTGGGGCTGGGGCTGGCAGCCCATGGGCTCTTCTGGCCACAGCTCCCCATGGATGCCTCAGGCAAGCTATGAAGAAGGATGCCAGCTCTTGGGTGGACTCTGTCCTGGGTCTACAAACCATAGGGAAGCCACTGGGCCTGGTGAGGGGGAGATGCTGGGACAAGGGGGGCACTCAGCAGAGGGAGCTGGTTCTGTGCCGGCTGCTGCTGCTTCCCACAGATCAGACTTGGAACGGGGGCCCCTGGCCACTGCCCTGTTTACCTTCCAAGAATCGTGGGTAGAAAATTGTAGGTCCCCAAGAGTCATCTCCAAATGGCCATTAGAGCCTTTGAGGATCATTTAAAAACTTGCTGAGACAAAAAGTGAATCATTCAGAAACCAGGATAGTTATTTTGGCAGAAAATATTTAAGCTTTATTTTATTTTTGTTTATTTTTCTTATTATTTTGTTAGTCTTTTTACTGTTGGATGTTTTTTGACCCCTTTGCCAGAGAGTCTTCCAGCTAGGTGGGTCTTGGGTGGGTTGGGGGCTGCCTTGCAGTGCTGAGGCAGCACGCCCCCTGCCACCTCAGGGTGGCGACCACTCAGAAGCTGCTCTGTGCTTGCAGGCAGGCGACTTCACCAACCACAATGGCACAGGGGGGAAGTCCATCTATGGAAGCCGCTTTCCAGATGAGAACTTCACACTGAAGCACGTGGGACCAGGTGAGTGGGGGCTGCCATTCCCTAGTCTGAGTGCCCCGAGCTTGGACGCAGACTCCGCCACGCACACTAGGATGTCTGGGAGGCTTCAGTCTCATCGTCGATTGCTCAGTACCCAATGGTACACTTCCCTTCCTTCAGCACTCTGGGTTGGCTTGTTGGATTTTTCTAGAGTTTTTTCATTCTGTGCTCTCAGTTTAAAAAACCAGCTTTGCTTTGAGAACCTGGGGGAGAGAGCCTTCAAGCAAAACATTGTGTCGCCTTTAAGACCTGAGGTGCAATGTGGAAATGTCTGGAGGTCAGGGCTGGGGGTTCCACTCCGGCTCCACACTAAGAGCTTCCACAAGGCGCTTCCTTCTTGTGGTTCTCCCTTCTGAACTCCAGGATCTTCAGACTCAACGTCCTTATTTGGTTTGAGCTGTCTGCTCTTTAGAATGACTTCCCAGGGTAGATGCCTTCTGGGACAGCGTGGCTCACTCCTGCTTGTTTCTGCAGGTGTCCTGTCCATGGCCAATGCAGGCCCCAACACCAACGGCTCCCAGTTCTTCATTTGTACCATAAAGACAGACTGGTGAGTTCCCTGCTTCTGGCTCCAGGCCCTCTGGGATGAGGGGTGGCCCTGCAGCTGGAGGAGGGTTCGTGTGCTTGCAGGGGAAGGTAGTTTGAGGCTGGACTGTCTGCTCTGGGACAGTAGCCCTCACCCGGGCTGTGTGTCAGTAGGAGAGAAGGAGAAAGTTCATGGAAGGTTGGAGGGAGAATTTGGGTTGTTCTTGCAACCCTGTCTTTATTAGCCCTCCCAGTGTTGCTGTCAGCTGGGATTTTCTCAGTGCATTCGCACACACACAGAAGGACTCTCTTACCAAATGCATTTGGGAAATGCTACGGAACATATCAGGCCTCAAGATGGCTTGTTGTAGAGGCCTGTTTTCTTGGTTTAATGTGTCATTTCCTTGGCTTTCCTCGACTGTGGAATGTGCCTTGGAAAGCGCTGCAGTAGACATTTGCATATCATACCAGGCTTTTCCTCAGGCATTAGCACAGGCCTGCAGATAGCTCCTAGTACCTTAGAGCCCTCTTTCCCACATGCCCATGGGTTTTAGGGATGTCCTCCCTGGTAAATTTTCCACTACCTAATAATTTTCTCAGTCCAAAGTCCCTTGTGTCCTAGCCTGAGGCATCTGGGGTTGAGGGCACAGTAGCTGGCCAGGAGCTAAGATTTAATAAAGCCCATTTCTGAGGACGTTAAGGAGACCTAGGTGGTGGGTGGATACAGGCCATCTCTAGCCTCCAAGCTGGAAAGGACATGAATGTCTAGGCTGGGCAGGTCGTTGCTGGCTCTGCCTGCGCTTTGCTCCTTCCATTGAACCCCTAATGGACCCTGCAGTTCTGCCCTTGGCTGTAGCCCATCTTGGCCTTGCTGGCACTGGACTAAGCTGAATTTTGGATTCTTGGAATTCTCTCAACTTGAGAGCTGCTCAGAAGTTACATAGTTTCACACTTGTTATCTTGGCTGTCATAATGAACCTTATAATTCATAAATGTTAAGATAGTTCCATTTACACAGACTTCTTATTTCTTCAGAGTAGTTCAATATTATCTCCTGATGCAGAAGAAGAATAATTCACTTTTCCTAAATGAGGTTACCAGGATTCAGGTTAAGTGGCCTTGGGCAGGGTCCCACAGTATGTGAGGCAGAGCATACCCTGGAAGGGAGTCGTCATCCAATGTATTTTGGGGAGCTCAGCAAGGCTTGATCCTGGAGCGCTGAGGGATGGGTCCAGCTTTTCAGTGGGAGTTCCTTTCAGAATTGCTGTTTTCAGTAAATAGTCATGACCAAGTGACCATGACGTAGGGTGACATTGCACTACTCTTAATTTTTGCTTACCTTGCTCACCTCTCCTCACAGGTTAGATGGCAAACATGTTGTGTTTGGCCACGTCAAAGAGGGCATGGATGTCGTGAAGAAAATAGAATCTTTTGGGTCCAAGAGTGGGAAGACATCCAAGAAGATTGTCATCACAGACTGCGGCCAGTTGAGCTAACCTGCCAGGGCCAGGGTGCAAGGCCAGTGGCAGCTGCGTGTATGTTAACTCACCCAGATGGCCACCTTGGTCTCCCAGTGAAGGTGCCCCATGGAGTTGCCTGTCCTTGCTCTGCCATCACTGTGTGCTCGAGGAAGCCTTCTCAGGAATAGTGGACTTCCACAGGACCTGCCAGACAGTTTCCCCAATGCCCACCCTTCCCCATGACCCCATTTCTGGACATTCGTCATGGACATCATGTTGCCACTCCTCACCAGGCATTGCCTGTGATGGCCCAGCCCAAGTTCATCTGTACCTTGGACATTAGGGTGGTGATGGGTTAGCTTTGAGTCCAGGTTTCTGCCTCTTCCTTGACCGAGGGGGGAAACTGGTTGCGACAAGAGGGCTGTTGTGTCTGTTTAATGTCATCTTCCTAATTGGGATAATTTATATAACAAGATTGCCTGGAGATGAAGGTGACACTAACTACTCTGTGCTGTGACCTGAGTTGGTGGCACAGGCCACAGAACCCCAGAGTTTGGACCACAATCGGGGCTTTTGTGAAGGGCGTCCCGGCCGAGGCCTTTGTCCAGCTGCTGTGGATCAGGTGGCTTGCTGCTGCTGCTCTTGAGGAGAGTGTGCAGCCTGGAAGCAGATGGACCTGGGAGCAAACCCACTGCGAGCGAGCCTTGCCCAGTCAATGTGAAGTCCTGGGGTGAAAATGGAAATGCCTTCTAAGTGCCGTGTGCTCTGCAAGAAAGTAAATGTGTATTTTCTGGTGAACTTAGATTTTTCTGTGTTTAATAAATTAAATCTGCTAATTATGTATATAATACACTTCTGGAACATTTGTGTTCACCTTAAATGTGAAAATAAATCCTATTTTCTATAAAAGATTGTCTGGTATCTGGTGGTTTTAGGAAGCAGTGTCTGTAACAAGTATTTGGAGCCAACCTTTATTGAGTGCCCACGTGTCTGGTGCTATGCTGAGGGCTCTTACATGGACTGTCTCATTCAATCAGCCCAGCAACTCATGAGGGTATTTTTATTGTTATCCTATTTTAGATGAGGAAGCAGTTTCAGACGAACTACCTGAGCATCTACAACCTCTCTACGAGTACTGGCTCCGCCCTGGATCCTAGCTCTGCCTCTTGGTGACCCTGAGACTGTTTTCCTCAGCCCACATAATGGGATAACAGTAATGCTCACCTCACAGTGTGGTTACGGTTGGATGTGTGGTGCCTGGCACACTGTCTTAAGCACTCTGGAGTGACAAGGATGATGACATTTCCTGTGTGACAGGGTCTTAGAGGAGAAGAATCTGATCATCTACAGTTAGGTGTGAACTTGACTATCTTAGATGTACCATTTAAATTAGGAATTCTAGGTGTTTCTGAATTCACAGGGAAGGCAGATTGGTGGAGCAGGATTAAGAACTTTTTTAAAAAGCCAGGGATGACACAGTCTGAATGATAGAATAATCACATTCTGTTCACAATGTGAATAGAATTATTTCACGTTGGGGTTCCCTGAGTCAGAAGATGTGTTGTCACAGGTCCTTGTAGTCATTCCGAGGTCACGGTGGCCAGAGTTGGGTCATTTGGAGTGTGGAGTTGCCTGAGTCAGTATGTGAGGTCGCAGGTCAATGCAGTCCCTGACGTTGTGGATGGGGGTTCAGTCCCTGGAGTCGCAAAGAGTTTCCGTGAAGTCAGAGTTCAGCTGCATGGATTGGGAACTCTGCCAGCCTAGCAGTTTTTAAACAATTCTCAAGAGCCTTAGGAGTCCTCAGAGTAGAACAAAGGGGAGACAAGGGGCATGGGCCCCTGAACCCCATTTTTAATCACAGATACCTTCTGTGTTTTCTTACTGGGTCTCTGCAAGGGATTTCATTTGAAGAATGGGATCTTGAGCCAAATAATAATAATCAGTAATTGCTCAACCAGTCCAACATTTTACAGATGGGTAAACTGAGGCCCCAAGAGGGGTCGTAATTGCCCAAGGTGACCTGTGAGTCAACTGGCAGAGACAGAGGGGTTTCTGTTGGAGGCTTTGTGGGTGGCACAGGCCCCATGTCCTCGGATCACACATGCTCAGAGCTCTTCCAATTTCTGAGCTAGGAGCCATGACTTCAGTCCCTGTGGAGTTTTCTCCTAACCTCGGGGGGCTCTAGGGAGGCAGTGGT
Organism: Equus przewalskii; assembly: GCF_037783145.1. Taxonomy (NCBI): domain Eukaryota; kingdom Metazoa; phylum Chordata; class Mammalia; order Perissodactyla; family Equidae; genus Equus; species Equus przewalskii. The sequence continues at coordinate 66,560,352 of NC_091831.1, forward strand.
GCTCTTGACAAGTTTGAGAGATCCCTTGAGGTGTGACCTGCTGGCCCCATGGTGATTTCTGAGGGGTCTCAGGGTCACAGAGCACATGGGGCTTGTGCTTAGTTCACAGAGCATTTCCTTTTTGATGAGGAGGGAGTGTGTGTGTGTTGTGTGTCCCTCCATTCAGAGCAGTCTGGTGTGGGGTATGGGGACGGAGCCAGTATGCAGGAATTTCCTAAAAACTGAGTTTCCTGAAGATGGAGCCATTCACTGCATTTCTTTTCCCAGCATTCTGCACAAGGGCTTGATCCTGGTCTTACTTCTTATATAAGGTAGGAGCTTAAGGAATGTACAATAAGATATTGACTTATTGCTGGCACGTGGTACCTAATACATGAATCAAGCAGTGAGTCATACACATGCTCTTATAGATGTAATCATATGTGACGCCATGTAAACACGACACATTTAAACAGCTGAAATATTTTTCTCAGACAATACGTGATACCTTTTCAAAATGACTTCATTGAGGTATAATTTACATACAATAAAATTCACACATTTTAAGTGTACAATCTGATGACTTTTGAGAAATTCATACACTGGAGTAACCACCACCAAATTAAGTTATAGAACATTTTCATCTCTCCAGGAAGTTACCTCCATGCCCCTTCCCAGGCAGCTGCTGAATTCTATCACTACAGATTAATTTTGCCTGTTCTGGGACATTGTATAAATGGAATCATACAAGATTTACTTTTTATGTCTGACTTCTTTAGTGTCGCATGTGTGAGAAATGAGAGAATTGAACACCCTTCTGGATTCTATGGAATTTTGCTCTAGAGCAAGGAATGTCTGTGAATGTTTCCCAGGTCTGGGGAGGCGTAAAGCAATGCTTCACAGGGTGCTGGTGAAGCATGCAGATTCTTGGGCCACACCCACGACCTACTGAATACAAATCTCTGAGGGCAGGATGTAGGAATATGAATTTTAAAATAGTAATTCCACTGAAGTTTGAGAATTTGAGTGCAGACCAGAGTAGGCAAGATTGCAGAGGGAGGGCATGGCTTGCCACTAGAATCATTGTTTACTTCTGGAAACATGTTTTGCTGGACGCTCCACTTATAAAAGATGCCTCGCTGGAGGAGTCTAACTGATCATCCTGGGTGGTGGGTGTGGGCAGCCGCGTTAGCCCAAGCTGGTGGGGGCTCCTGGACACCTGTGCTCTGCTGGCAAAGGCAGCTTCCTACCGCCTCCGCTTATGGAGGTGCCTTCAAGGGGAGGAGCTCCCATGGTGGTGGCCTTGGCCCTTCCTTTGTCATCCACAAGGAGGGTCTGCCTTGGGTGGTCCATGCTGAAAAGCATTTTTCAGTGAGAGGCTTCTGGGGGCCAAAAGTCAGATCTGTGTTCAAGGTCCACTGGAACAGGGGAGGTAGAGAAATCTTGGTTCTGCTCTGCCCCCTAATCAGTCTCGGCCTTTAGAGGCTGTCCAGAATTATGATGGCATTATTATTATTATTTCATACTGTAGTGGTTAATTTTATGTGTCAACTTGTCTGGAGCATGGGGTGCCCAGACATTTAGTCAAGCATTATTCTCTGTTTGACTGTGAGGGTGTTTCTGGAGGAAACGAACACTGGAATGAGTAGACTGAGTAAAGCAGATGGTCCTCCCTAAAGTGGGTGGGCCTCGTCCGATCAGCTGAAGAGCTGAAGAGAACCAAAAGGCTGAGTAAGAGGGAGCCCTTCCTGCCTGACCACTTGAGCTGGCACATCGACCGTTTCCTGCCTTCAGACTTGAATTGAAATATCAGCTCTTCTTGGGTCTCAAGGCTCCTGGCTTTTGGACTGGAACTTACACCATCAGCGCTCCTAGGTCTCCAGCTTGCCAGCTGCAGATCTTAGAAGTTTTCAGCCCCCATAGCTGTGTAAGCCAATTCCTTATAAAAAAAATCTTTCTATACATATATACATATATACACACACACACTGTATTTGGTCTGTTTCTCTGAAGAACACTGGTGAATCTTTTTTTTTTCTACTTATGAAACAAAAATGCACTTTTAAAAATGCAAATGTTACATAAATATATAATATAGAGAATTAAAATTACCCATAACCCTGTCATATTAATAGTTGGTCTAGGTTTCTGCATTTGCTTAGGATGTAGAAAGCTGCAAAAAACATCATTCCTACCCCAAAGATAATAAAAAGCTGAATAAACTATAAAATCATAACTTTTCTTGAGTTCATCAGGAAGGTCACTAGGTAACCTGAGTTCCAAAGACAGACAAAGCCCTGCAAGGAAAGATAGGACACTCGAACCATCTCCCTACAGCAGGCACTGCAGGAAGAGACGGCCACAAACCAGACCAAGTGGGTAAGATGAAACCAGGTCACATTTTAAGGAATTGTTAAAGGCAAAGAGGGGGCTAATGGTGTTCATCTGGAATAGCTGGGGTCCCCCTCACACAAAGCGAGTTCACACTGACTTGCAAGGTGTCTCCCCGAGGACTCCGTTGGGTGCTCAGGAGAAAGACTGGGGCAGGGCAGAGGACCCAAGAGAGACCGCCTTGGTGGTGCAGGCCTGCGGTGGTCTTCAGTTCCTGGAGAAAGGCATGAAGCCTTGCTCACCTCCTCAGAGTCTTCTCTCCTACGAAGCAAAATTGTTAATCTACTGGGGGAGGGGCGATATATCCTTCACCTCCAGGAAAAAGTAAAAGTTCACTATGGCTGGGGGAAAGGTAGAAAAGAAAATCTTATAACCCTCGAGAGAAGCAAGAAACCATCGAGACCCAAGGGCTCAAGATCCTGTACTGATACCAACCAGAAATTATCCACCACTGGGGAGGGGCAAATACACACCCAAGACATGCTTAAGACTGAGGCCTGACCAGGACAACAGAGAACCCTTCTGTTCCCACTCCAATCCTAATCTACTGCTGGAGGAGAAGGAGAGGCATGGAGAGAGACAATCTCTGTGCTGCAGAAAGCTTCGAGTGCAGTGCAAAACACGGAGAAACACCCTTCAGCACCTCAGATCCATTCCAAGCACAGGGCCACAGTTGCCTGCTGCTACAAGAATTTGCACCTGTGGGGCTCTGGAGGTAAGGACAGTTCAGCTGTCCCAAACCCTGGCAGTTCCACAGATGATTAAACATAGAGTTAACAGATGACCCATCAGTTCCACTCTTTGGTATATACCCAAGAGAAATGAAAACATACATCCGCACAAAACCTTGTAGGCAAACGTTTATAGCAGCATTATTGATAATAGTCAAAAGGTAGAAACAACCCAAATGTTTGTCAATGGGCAAATGGATAAACAAAATGTAGTATATCCATACAGTGGAATATGATCTGGCTATAAAAAGGAATGAAGTACTGATACATGCTACAGCCTGGATAAAGCTTGAAAATATTATGTTAAGTGAAAGAATCCAATCACAAAAGACCACAAACTATATGATTCCATTCATATGAAATGTCCAGAACAGGAAACTCTATAGAGACAGAAAGTAGATTAGTGGTTGCCTAGGGCTGAAGGGGTAGGTGGAGGGCGGGGGAGGCACCGGGTGTAAATGCGTGAGTGGTAAAGTGTACAAGGTTTTTTTATAGGATGATGAAATGCTCTGAAATTGACTGTTCTGATGGTTGCATATAACTGTGAATATACTAAAAACCATTGAATTGTACACTTTAAATGGATGAATTGCATGACGTGAACTATTTCTCAATAAATGTCTAAAAATATGTATCAGTAAAGTCTTACTATTAGGATTGGTATTAATAAAGTCTCACCCAAATTCTTTGGGTGTGTAAGATGTTCCCTCTGGAGTCCTCCTGTTCCTCTGGAAAACGCTGAAATTTGACCTCGTTATGGGAGTGGTTGCAGTGGGTCTTGGGCATCACCTTTTAAAGCATCTGTCCCAGGTGAAGTTTCACAGTGTGTTGAAGTACAAAAGTCTATTCTTCTCAGATTAGGCAAGATGGGCAAGCTACTTCCCCTGGCAAGGGAGGAATGGAGCGACTTGAGGATTCAAGTTGTTGGTTCATTTGGATCCAGCCAGATGCTCCCAATACAAACTTCAGGATCCTATTCTTTCCCATCAATGCCCTTTCACATGAAAAACTTTTAGTGAGACTGTGAATTCAAATGATGCTGCGATTCAGTAACCTACACAATTAAAATTTTTTTTGATTTTAAGTTATGTAAGTGCAATGTATACAAGAAATAAAAGAATCTTTTAGAATGGTCATGGAAGCTTTCTGGTTCTCAGACCATAGCTTAAGCTGAGAATTAAAGGTCATGAGCTTGTCATTTACTTTTGGTAAACAATCAAACATTCTCAAAATAATTCATCCCATACCACAGTCACTATGGTCATCATTACTGCCATTAATGGTCAAGCACTGCAGTCACCTGACCTCCCAAGGCACATGCTTCTGTTGTCACTTAACTGTAGGTGATAGCATGATTAATCGTGATGTCATCGCATGCCATGGATTACCAGTGTCCCATTTCCCATTGGCAGGTAATTCAGCCCTGCCTTCAAGCCCAAGGGCACAGCCAAACAAATCTCTAAATTCCGTCAGTGGGGTTATCTCCTAAGACTGCCACCAGTGTCAATTTTGTATTGACCAGAGTCCAAACAGGATACAGAAAGAACATAGTAATTCTAACAGGGAAAATTTAATATAAAAAATTATTAACCATAACATGGGTTTACCTACTAAGGAGAAGAGAACTCTGAGGAATAAAGTGTCTCTCCAAGGCCCTCTACTGATAAACTGAATGTAATTCCAGGTGGCAAAGGAGAACTGTTACAGTGTTACAAACGGGGAAATGAAGGAAGGATTTAGAGCTGAGACAATGGCGTTACAAATAGTGCATTGAGCATTGCTTTCTTTTTCACTCTGACAGTCTCTGCCATTCAATTAAATGTTTAGACCATTTATATTTAACTTAATTATCAGTATAGTTAGAGTTAAATTGACCATCTTGCTATTTATTTTCTCTTTGTTCCATCTGCTTTTTGTTCCCTTCTTGCCTTCTTTTGGATTGAGTTTTTTCTCCCCAATGATTCCATTTTATCTCCACTATTGATTTATTAGATTAATTCTTCATCTTATGCTTTCAGTGGTTTCCCTAGAGTTTACAATATATGTTTTATCACAGATTACCTGCAAATAGTATTGTACCTCTCTACATATAGTGTAAGAACTGCAGGGTCAGATGGCAGCTCTATATTTTAACGTTTTGAGGAAGTGCCAAACTGTTTTCCAAAGTGGCTATAAAATTTTACATTCTTACCAGTAATGTATGAGTATTTCAATTTCTCCACAGCCTAATCAACACTTGTTATTATCTATCTTTTTGATTCTTGCCACTAGGAGGTGTGAAGTGGTATGTCATTTCCATTTTGATTTGCATACCCCCAATGGCTAATGATGTTGAGCATCTATTCCTGTGTTTATTGGCCATTTGCAAGTCTTCTTTGATGAAATGTCTATTCAGATCCTTTGTCTGTTTTTAAATTGGGTTATTTGTCTTTTTATTGTTGAGTTGTAAGAGCTCTTTACATATTTTGGATACAAATCCCTTATCAGATATATGATTTGCAAATAGTTTCTCCCAATGAGTGAGTTGTCTTTTCACTTTCTTAATGGTGTCCTTTGAAGTATAAAAGTTCAAAATTTTGATTAAGCCCAATTTATCTATTGTTTTCAAGATGACCATAGGTTTGAACTTCCCCACACTCTGTTTCAAAAAATAAAAATAAAATAAAATCAGTTTCTTTGGAGCTCTCTTATTTTATGGATTGCTTCCCTTGCTGCATAAAATCTCTGAGCTCCTACTCTGGGAGCTGGGCAGGTGGTAGCCTCTGATGCTCTTGGCTTGCCTTTCATGGTGTGGAACTCAGGCCCTATGAGTGAGCTGGAGCAAGGGCAATTGGAGCCCCAGTATTCTTGGCCTGCTGCACATGGGGTAGAGCCTCCATCCTATGGGAGATGGCTGGGTATAAGAAGGAGCCCCAATCTCTCAGCCATACTCACCTAGAATTTAGCCTCTTCAACTTGGAGTTGGAGAGGATGAGAAATCCTATTGGCCTGCCTCTCCCACTAAGAAATGGAAATCCTTGATTGAGACTTGGGGGAGAGGGAGTCTCATCTTCTTGGCCACCACCTGGAGTGAAGCTTCTACCAACCTGAGCTGGAAATGGGGGAGAAGGGAATAGCTGTGTGTTAAATGCCACAGGCTCTTGCTGTTCTTATTGAGCTGGTTTTAGTGGATTTTCCTGAATAAATGTTTCTTCATTTGCTCTACGTTCTTAGGCCAATTTCCAGAGGCTTTAAATGGTTGGGTTTTTAAAACACAGTTCTCAACAACTTTGCTTATTTCACAGGGAAGTGGGTACACGGAGCTCTTTACAGTGCCTCCTGTAAGTGGAACTCTACACTTTTTGCTTTTAAATTATTTGCGTCTTTATAGTTAAAGTCGATGTGTTGCAGACAGCATAAGATTGGGTCTTGGTTTTTTGTTCTCATAGTCTTTGGTGTGTTCAGACCACTCCTATGTAATTTGATTAGTGATATGGTTTTGTTTGTATTTGCCATCATGATATTTGTTTTCTACCCATTCCATAGTTCTTTGTTTCCTTCTTTCTCTTCTTCTGCCTCCTTTTGGATTGAGTGCCTTTTTTATTATTCCATTTTATCTCCTCTGTTGGATTATTAGCTATAAATCATTCTCGTATTGCTTTAGGTTTATAGTATACATCTTAAACTTAACACAGTCTACCTTCAGTGACATTGTACCACTTTACATATAGTATAAGGACCTTACCATAATATACTTCCATTTCTCCCTTTCATGGCCTTTGTGATACTGTTGTCATATATTTTATTTCGACATGTTATAAACTCACAATATATTGTGATTATTTTTTCCTTTAAGTGGTCATTTATCTTTTAAATAAACTTAAGTAATGATTTTTAAAAGTCTTTTATACCTATTCACATTGGAACCATTTTCCAGTGTCTTCACTCTGTTGTGTAGACACAGATTTCTATCTGCTATCATTTTTTTCTGACCAAAAGACTTCCTTCAATATTTCTTATATTACATATCTGCTGGTGATGAATTATTTTGTGTCTTGAATGTTTGAAAAGTCTTTACTTTGCCTTCATTTTTGAAAGTTTTTTTTTTTCTTTCCTGAGGAAGATTCACCCTGAGCTAACATCTGTTGCCAAGCTGAGGTCTGCCCCGCCTTCCTCTTCTGGTCCTCTCTGAGGGCACCTGGGCTGCACCTTCTCTTGGAGGGAAAGGTGGGCATCTATATGTGCTCTCCGCCCCATGCTGACATTATATATTACCCAAGTAATAAGAGAATGTAGTCTCCTTGTAACCAACTCAAACAATAGAGAGTCAGCCTTGCTCATTATGGTTCTCTCAGATCTGAGCAGGCAGCCTCTGAGGATGCTGCTCTCCAAAACCGTCAAAACGCTCACTGGGCCCCAGGCTTTAAAGAGGTGTTTGCACTCTCAGGCTCCCAGGGACCCCGCACCTGACCGAAAACTGTTTGGTGACCTGTAGGCTCTGTCAACCCAACATGGAATCACAGATCACAAGAAGTGTCACAGTGAGGGATTCTAGAATGGGGCCCAGGGCCCTAAGGTGTAGATAGGGAAACTGAGGCCTCGAGGAGCACAGGGATGGGATCCAAGACAGTGGCCTGAGACCTGTCAAGTCAAACCCTGGCTCTCCTGTCCCTAGATCTTCCTAATGTACCAAACAGAAAAGTGATTAAGAAAAAAAGATTGACTTGTAAAACAATAATGCTTCAAAACCTTCAATAGAGAATTGAAAAATACATTACCCAACAAAGGAATACAATCAGCTCTTAGAAAAACGAGACAGCTCTCTGTGCTGACAGGAAACGATGGTGAAGACGAAGCAGGTTACAGAACAGCACGTCAAGTCTAATCCTGTTAACACATACCTGTGTGTGTGTTTACATAGCACACACATATATTTATGCAAGCAAAAAGACTGGAAGGATATGGCCAAACTCTGGACAGTGGTGATCTCTGGGGGAAGTTGGGCTACCAGGAATTTTCACCTCCTACTTCCTATTATTTTTCTGTGTTGTTTCCACTTCTCACTGTGCATGAGTTATTTTTATAATCAAGGGGGAAAACCGAGATATTACCACTTGACAGTTTTACTCAAGCATAGGTACATGAGGCCCAGGTTGCACTGTGCTGGGTGCTCAGGACTCACTTGGTAATCGGGAGAAAAAAAATTTATCTTTTGTCCCCTGCAGAGGAGCCTGTGGCCAGAAGGAAGTTGCAGTTCTGAGCTTCAGCCACCAGGGGACAGCAGGGAATCAACCAATTCCTGCAAGAGGCCTGCAGGGGCATTCTGAGCTGGCAAGGATGTTGGGGGAGAGCCCGGCCACACTGTTTGAAACAGAGTCTCCTCTGTGGTCTGGGGCTGGGGTCAGGCTCCCAGGGAAAGGAGGGCCAGTTATGTGCAAGCAAAGGTCCTCGCCTCAGCACGAGAAGGAAACTGAGGCAGAAACGCAGTCAGAACGGAACTAATGGTGTGGGTTCCTGGGGAGGGGAACGGCCTGCAGACCAAAGAGCAACAGACCCCAGTCCCACCACTCGCAAGGCACAGGCTCCTTCTCTCCTGCTGCCTGGCAGGGTGAAGGTTTCAGGAGGCACAGCTCCAGGTAAAAGGCGTGAGGCTGGGGGGGGGGGGGGGGGGCATTTTGGCAGCAGCACAGGCCCAGGGGACTGTCACCACCTCCGTGACCAGCACAATGGCTGACAGTTCTTGAGCATGTCCCAGGTACTGAGTGCGTTGCCTCCTTATCTTGTTTAATCGTGACGATGACCCTCAAGAAGATAGGCAGGGAATATCCTTCCCATTTTATGAGGGAGGAAACTGAGGCTTAGGGGGCAGGTGACTTGCTTAGGATGAGAGCTGAAAAGAAGTGAAGCTGCAGTTCAGTGTCCAGGCCATCTGACCCCAGAGTCCTTGCCAGTATGAGGGTGGGGAGGCAGAGATGGAGGTTGCAGCAGGTGCCGTGATCCTGGACAGACAAGGCAGGACTTGGACCCCAAATTGCCCTCTAGGCTGCAGAAGCTGGGTGTGGAGGGGCTGTGGGGGCTGGCCCTGACCTCAAGGAGTGACCAGAGGTGGTAGTCAGGGGATTTTGAGAAGGTGGTAGAGGAGAATGCTGCTCAGCTCCCAGCTTGTAGTGCGGAGAAAGGCCATCTTCACCTCCTGGACCAAGAAGGAGGATGTGGGAGTACAGGGCTCCCTGAGTACAGGGCTCCAGGAGGCTGTGGGCTGGGCAGGGAGGGGAAGGATGAGAGAGTGTTCAGGGAGAGCAGCAGAGGTGCCTAGCCTGGCTCGCCCTGGACGCAGTGGAGGCAGGGGCAGGGCTCCCCCAAACCTGGGAAAGGGACTCCTGGAAACTTCAAGGACAGAGGTGGAGGGAGGGTTGGGAGCCCTGGAGGGGAACTGGGCCTGGGTTCTGGCTTCCACATAGGCCTGCAATAACCACCGTGGGGCCTGCACTGGATGGTTACCAGCTCTGAGCTGCTGCGGGAAGGTTGGCAGGCCGGGCCTGGGCAGGTGTGAGGGGCCCAGGGCAGTGGAAGGGGCTGAGGGAAGCCAGCCAGCTGCCTGGCTCTCAGGGAGGGTGGCACAGCTGCAGGAGGTGGGGGTTAGGCCCCTGGACCTGACATAGCCCTGGGGGTGAGGGGTGGCAAGTGGCTCCAGGAGTGTGCCCAGTCTCCTCTTGCTAGCTATATGATCTTGGACAAGTCACTCAACTTCCCTGAACTTCAGCTTCCCCATCTGTGAAATGGTACTCACCTTAGCACCTGCCTCCTGGGGTTATTGCAAGGATCAAACGTGATGATGCAGGTAAACCAGGTAGCCCAATGGCAGGCATGCCGGAGGTCTCAATGGATGCTGGCTGGATCTTGTTTACTCATTTATTCCACACTTAACACTACCATGTGCCGGGCCACACTGGCACTGGAGATGCATAGATAAAGCCCAAGCAGCCCCCCTGGAGGACTGGGTGTGTGTGAACATGTGTCCGGGGACCCCCGCAACTTTGCTGGGGTGCACCTCTTTGGCCTGGCTCCCCTGCCAGCTCCTCTCCTGCCGAGGAGTGGAACACACACAGAAGGAGAGTTGAGTACACGGACGCCCCAGGGTTCCGTCTCCCCACTTCAGCCATAGTCATCATTTCACCAGTCTCCTTTCAACAACCCTCCACCCTATATTCTGGATTGTTTGAAAATAAAGCCCAGGGACCATCTGACTTCACCCATGTAGACTCCAGCATCTGATAGACGAGGACAGTTTGACGCAACCTCAATGCTATCATCACAGCTGACAAAACATGAATTCTCTCAACTGTGTGAGACACGAAGATAGATTGTTCTCACTGAGTTGAGCCAAGGGTTGGGGCTTGGCTTCTCTCACCCACCTGAGGGTTCTGGGGTCCCCAGCTCCTGGTGAGGGACTCATGGGCTGTGGGAAAGAGACAGGCAGATAGATTCACATGAATTCTATTACCTTCTGGGTCAGAGTTTCCTCCTCCCTGAAAGGGGCCCTGGGCTAAGAGGGGTTAGGGAGGGGGGCTGGCCTGGGGGCTCAGGCTTATGGACACAGGCTGCCCCAGTGCTCCCCATCCGCAGGGGACTCCCAATGGACTGCAGCTGTGAGTGTGTGTGTGTGTGTGAATGCGTGTTAGTATACGCAAATAGGTATGCGAATGTGAGTGTGAGTGTGAGAGTTGGGGGGTGGGGTAAGCAAAGGGCCTCTAACATCTCTGGATAAATGTTGGTGGGTGTTGTTTAGAGAGTCCTTTGTGCCCAAGGACAGGCTGTTCCTGGCTCTGGCCAGAGCTCTGGGGAACAACCAGACACCGGACTCATGAGCCTTCCCCCAGCCCATTGCCTCCTTCGTCTCAGCTCCTCCTGCCTCTTCTTCCCTCCTAAACACCATGGGGGAGCCAGGCCAGGGGGCAGCTCAGGGTGGCATTTGGATGCGTGACCCTAGGTTTCCCAGTCTGTAGGGAGCTGGGGTCAGGATGTCTGAGGGCAAGCGGGGGCCTGTCTCCCCTGCTCATCCAGCTCTGAGCACTGGAGCTAGCCCTGAGGAAATGTGCATGGTTTGCTGAAGGCCTGAATGGTCTCGTGGAAATTCACTCAGAGCCTCTCATCAGGATCAGAAACAGCATAGAGTGCGTAGGTCAGAGGGTGCAGTGGAGGACCCTGTTTGTGAGTCTTGGGCATCAGGGCCTTCTCTGGTCCTCAGTTTCCCCACCTGCCATATTGACATATTCCCTGCCTTGGCTCCTGCCCTGACTGTTAGGAGGATGCATGAGGCCCGAGAGACTGGAGAGATGTGGGCCTGTTGCCAGGACCCAGTGCAGAACCCCGATGGTTGCCTGGGCCCAGACTCCTGGTGTGAGGAACTGTGACATCGCAGTTGGGCCCAGTGGGAAGAGAAGCAGCCATCACGGAGCATCTGCCACATGCAGAACTGGGCAGGGTCTACTGGAGCCTGCAAGTGCGTCCTGAATGCCCCCAACTCACAGACAAGGACTCAGAGGCTCCACATCACACACTCTGAGAGGGGGCTCTGGGCTCCCAGTGCTTCTGGTGCCGGTGGGAGAGGGAGGGCTGGTTGAACACCTGAGCCCTCTCTACCCCCAGGCCCAGGGCACTGGCCTGGCCTCCCTTCCCTGCGTCTGCAGCAGGCACTGAGAGGGCTCCTTACACGAAGGCCTTTGGGGGTTGGAGTTACCTGCCCTTGAGACCACCTCAGCCGTGGGGCCCTCACTCCTTGCCCTACCTTTGTAACTGTGGGTGCAGCTTGCTGCCTGGGGCTGAGCCTCAACTCTGTCTCTGCAACACTGCACTGAGGGGTGAGAACTCGTGGTTCAGATCCTGGCTCTGCCACCTGCTCACTGGGTGACCTCAAGTAAGCTCTTCCCCACTGGGGCCTCAACTTTGGCCCAGACAGAAACAAGGCGGGGTCAGGGAGGGCGTCAGCTTTGAAGGGAGGCAGGGGTGTGCCCAGAGTTGGGCTGTCCTCTCTGGGTCCCCCAACGCCCCTTTCTGCGGTGGACTCTGCTCTCTCCCAGGCTCTCAGCAGCCAGCTGCCTCTGGATGTGGACACTGAGTTCAACCGGAAGTCCTTCCTGTCCAGGGGAATTACTGGTTTCCACGGTTCAGGAGATGTCGAAACGCAAGCTGTGTTTGCCTTGGGTTTGTTTTCTTTGCATGGAAAACAAAACAAAACAGACACATGGGGCATGCGCATTGACACACAAGGACAGATAACGAGCGTTAACCTTGAAGCCTCAGCCCCCGGACACAGTGGGCACTTAGTGAGTGCCTGTGGCTGAGCAGATGGATTCGAGGCACTTTGGTTGGAGGCCTGGCTCCCCTTTGACGACTTCTGTGATCTCTGGCAAGGCATTTCTCCCTGAGCCACACAATGGGAGCAAGGGATCCACATCCCCTGGGCCCTCCTGGGTGCCGAGCCCTGTGCTGGGTCTTGTGTTCACTGGGCTGTCTCATTCACACAGTCTCCCCATGGATATTGGCTGGACTGGCACCTGCCTGCATTCAGGCTGACTCTGGCCCTGCCTGCCATTTCACATACCCTGAGGGCAGGCCCCCAGATGTGAGTTCTCACTTTGTGCCACTAAGCAGGAAAAGGCTTGGTGGCTTCCAGGATTCACTGTGTACCCGAAATGAGACAAAGGATCCTGCTTCTGGAGTTGGCGGGGGGGGGGGGGGGAGGAGGGGGGGTGGTTTTCTGTTCTCACCTGTCCTCCATGCACCCCCACCACGGTCCTTGATCCAAAGGACTCATTTTGTTTTCTTTGCTCCATACACTCTTGAGGCAAGGGCCAGCCCACAGATGTATGATCTGAGCTATGTACCATTTGAACATTTAGTAAACAAGTTCCCAAAATTTAAAAATTGGCAATTTCCCCAAAACAACCTGAATTTCTAGTTTTCCTGTCTCCCAACCCCACACCATCCACGCAGTGTATTTTTAGATAGCAGCAGTTGGCTGGAGCTGAGAATGGGATGCCCTCCAGTGGGGATGGAGCCCCCCGCCCACTGGCCTCACTAACATCATCATCAGCCCCATAGGACCATGAGGGACCATTTCAAAGCCTGGCGCTTCACCTTGCACACTGGCCTGGTCTAGAGGCTTTAAGAAGCTGGTGAGGACACACCCAGCCAATTTCTTAAGTGTCTCTGGGGTGAGATCAAGGCTTGGGTGTTTTTAAACCACCAACAGGTGATTCCGGTGAGCAGCAAGATTGAGGATGACTAGAGCACTGATCCTGGCCTTCTGAAGGGCCCTGTCTTCAGGCGGCTTCTTAAGGCTGGCTTTGCGGTGGCTCCCCATCTGTGGCCCTCAGCAAGAGCCTCACTTGTGACAGCCCAGCCGTGTCCTGGCCTTGCTCAGAGGAAAGATCCTCTGTTTCCTCTCCTGGGGACTTCCCAGGAGGCCTTGGACACTTCACTTGGCTCATTGTGTGACACCCAGCGTCTGAGGCCCAAATCCCAGTCTTGGCAAGAGGGCCAAGTGCAAGCAGCAGCGGCGAGGCCCCGGGCTGCTGTCTCTAAGGAAGATTCTCTCCTATATATGGTCACCCAGGAGTCCCATTGCTGAGCTAACGTGTGACCTAATGTGCTGACAATCTTGCCCCGTCTGGGGCCCAACTTGGGGAGGGCCTTCCCCGTGGAGAAAGTGTCCGCTTGGGGGAAGAGGGGCTGGAAGGAGGGAAATGAGTGGCATGGAGGCACGGCAAGGACAAGATTATCCAGACATGGGAGAGCAGAAGGGCAGCCTGACGTCCCTCCCACCCTGCTCAGCCTCACACAGCTGCAAGACCGTCTGGCTCCCCACTGACGCCTTGTGTAAACAAGGAAACCCATGAGCCTCTCTTGCTTTTAAAAGGCCTTTTAATACAGCATAAAAAGCTATATTTCTATAGGCAAGCCGTATACAGATTCTCCAGGAATAAGGCACACAACGGAATGCCATCCCGAGGACAGCCCTTTTGGGAGGTCGGGAACCTTCGCCACACACCCTCCAAGTGGGGCCCACGGGTTCTGTTTGTCTTTTTAGCTTGACACACACGTATTAACAGAGACAGACATGGACAGGGTCACCATACGGGAGTGGAGGAGGTCGAACGGTGTGGTTGGCAACAGAGAACAATGAGCCTGCTGCCACCAGCCCCAGGGGCCGGCTCGGCCTCCTCCCTAAAGGCCCCAACGCCTCCCCAACTTCAGAGTTAGCTGGGCTGGGCTACAATGTAGTGATGTTGGAGTAAATATTTGTTTAGAGTGCATTCAAGTCTACTAGATGTCAGAGGGCAGGTGGAAGGTCTCTGGCTGACATAGCCAAGTTCAAAGAGCATGGGGACCAGAGGCATGGCTCAGATGGCAAAGCTCCAAAGAGGCATGGAGAAGTCGGCCTCCTGCCTCCTCTTCCCTTCTTGGGCCCTGCTGATCGAGAGCCCTCCACCAGAATAAGGAGGCCATCTTTGGAGCTGGCCGGCCATAGAGGGGCTGGTTAGTTATCTGCTTCTTCTTCCCCTGGCCCACTCCCCACCCCCTTACAAAATTAATAACAATAACAAGATAATAATAAGAAGGTGTGAGAGAATGCATTACAATGCTGTGCTGGTTATCCTCAGCTGAAGAGGCTCAAAGGGGTCACCATTCCCTTCTTCACTAATCTAACAATAGCTTCCCTTAAAAAAGGCAATACTTTCCAAAATACACATATGTATAAATACAGGAAAGGAACATAAGTCTAAGCACTTGAATAATATGCTGGCTACTTAATACTGATATTTTCATCCAAGGAAACAACAATATGGCTTAAAGAATTGCAAAGATTTTTTTTCCTCATCAGAATTATGTACCAACTTCATATAATATTCTATGTAGACAATATTTCCTTCTTAATGTAGTTGAGTTGCATACTTTTTACAGACCAAAGCATAGTAAAAAATCAAACCAAAAAAACAAAAGAACAACAGGAAAAAGAGAAAAATTCTCACCATAAATATTTTCTTGTAGCTCAACCAAAAGGTTTGCAAAATACTTCCAGAAATCTTCATTTGACATTCTATTGCCCTCCTGAAAGTTCTGACGTTTAGAAAATGCCTCTCTGTGTGTTTTTTAATCTCAAAAATTGAGCAAGTATATTTTTCTTTTCTTTTTCTTTTTTTAAAAAAAGGCCTTCAAATATATACAGACAAAAGTCACTGTGAAGATTTTTCGGGAGAAGATAACAAATTCAGTGTTGTGAGAAAAATTGGTAACCAGGCAGAAATTTTAACATCTATGACTTTTTTTCAAAATACACACACAGTATTTTTCTTTTTTTAAAAAAGGAATTCTGTGTCAAGTATAACTCAAAATAAATACAAATTCACAAGTAGAACTATTGAATACTTCATACGGGGTAAACACCATTATCTCCCAACTAGATCGCTAGATCCACTAGCTGCAAGCGATTGTCCCTTTTGAACGTACTAAAACCACACGCCTTCCTGTCCCCCGGGCTCCCAGGCCCTCTGAGCACTTAATCCTCACCGTACCCAGCCTGGGCAGCAGTGGCTCCTGCTGACCACAGAGAGGCCCCAAATTCAGCCAGAACAGTGCAGGAGTGGGGCGTGCGGAGGGGCTGCCTCCTGCAGGAGGGCCAGCCCTCATGGTGGCCAGCTCTGCACAGATGGCAGGGGCAATGGCTGCCAGCTGGACAAGCCCACTGAAAAGGTCATTTTGGGGTGATATCCTATCTCCTGTTGGCCTGTGGAAGCCTCCTCTCTCCAGCAGGCTGGAGCCTGGGCTCTTATTAGGGTATGGGCTTCCTCCACTATTGCAGCACAGTTGGCAGGCTCCAGGCGTCCTGGGGCCAGGGTCTCCCTGTGGGGCCAGGACCCTGAAAGGGTTGGGGCCTGATCCTTGGAGCAGAGACAAGCGCACTGCACACCACTGCGAACATTATCTTTAGCAGTGCACTGGGATGACTGACAGTAACAGCTTCTCCTCGGGGACAGAGAGCCTTGGGCCAGGGCAACTCCAGCTCACCTTGACACTGTGGAGAGAGCAGGGAGCAGCTGGGAGGGATTCCTCAGTGGCGTTCCCAGTGGGCGGTGAGGGCGTTCAGTTGGTTGCCCAGCATTCTGCCCCTGTGGGCAGAGGCAGGCAGCTAGAGGGCTCAGGCTGGAGCAAACGCACTTTTTTTAAGTGCTCAGAGAGCATAGCCCCCTGAAATCTACTCTGCAGCTCCCTGGCTGCAAATCCACTCACTCCATCTTTTTGCCTCGCTCCCTGGACCCCTGGCTATAACACTTCACTGTAATTCCTCAGTTGTACACAGCATTTTCATCTGAAAATACAAGGCGACTGGGCACCAGTTGGGTGTCCTTGAGCCACGGTAAACACTGAATTTCAGGCCCATTTCGTGGTCTTTTTTTTTTTTTTCCTCAGAGGCATAATGTTGAGGTGAAATTAAGTGACCCAGTCCTGACAGCCAGCTCTCTCTCCCTAAGAGGAAGGATGATAAGACGATAATAATGGGGCTCTCCAAGGGGAGAGAGGAGGGAGGGGAGCACGATCCCTACTGCTAGCCAGGACAGTGTCTCCCTGGCCAATGCGACATGCAAGAGACCTCCCTGCTCCCTCAGGAGGTAGGAAATCATTGTTCTCGTTTTACAAACGAGGGGTTCTGTAGCTTGTCTCAGGGTTGCCCTGTGTGAGAAGGGGCGATCCTTGTCCATTTTTGCAGGGGTGAGGGACAACATGCAGGGCTAGGACTGCAGGGGGCCTCAGGGGAGGACTGGCATTCCTCAGCTTGAACTCTTGGGTGACCAACTGGTGGGTGACGGTGTGGAGTACGGGCCCTGGTGAAATTCTCGAAATGAAGCTCTCTGCTCCAGGAGGTGGCACCCAGCTAGGCTGAATCCGAGCACATCAGAACTGGAACAGGCCTCTCTCTGCTCCCTAGTGGCACTCTCTCACTTAACTAGTGGGGAAACTGAGGCCTGGAGATGGAAAGTCCTTCCCAGGGCTCCATACCATCTCAGTGGCGGGGCCAGCTTCTGAACCTAGGTCTCCAGACCGCCAGGCCTGTGTCCTTCCTGACAGAGTGGCTTCCCTGCTGGGCCCCACAACCTTAATCAGGGGGTGGACCAGCATGGGAGGAGGGGAGGGAGAGGAAAGGGAACAGGGCTGACAAAATCCAAGCAAGTGGGGAACACGTGTGGTGGTGGGTGGGGGAGACATTGCCTAATGTGCCCCAGGTCACACCTTGGGGCACTGTCCAACATTCAATGCCTCCCTGTCCCTGGCCTCTGGGTCTATGGGATGAGGGGGCATGCAACACCCATGTGCAATGCCAGTGATGTCAGAGATGGTCAAGTTTGGGGCTCAAAGTGGGCAAGGGACAGAGATGCCCACTCCCTGGCAGCTGCTAGAATAGGTGTCAACTCACCATGATTGCTGACTTAGGACAGACAAATAGGGCTTTCTGAGAGTGGCTCTGCACACAGGGTAAACTGGAAGGCTCTGGGTGGAAGGCAGCCTGGCTGGTCTTGGGGAGACGGTCCCTTGCAGGCTTCGGGATTCACAGTAAATTTAGTGCACTTGTGGCCAATACAAGGCTGCTCACCCCAAAGGATGTCTCAGAGGGGAAGAGAGCCTGCAGGGGACAGGACAGATCTGTGCACTGACCTCTGCTCACCCCTGTCCCCTCCACACAGACCTGCCCTCTGCAGGGGTAGCTATATCAGTAACACTGTTTGTCAACACACATGAGACAAGAACCTAAGATCCCCCTGCCCAGACCCGTAGGTCTGCAAGGACACCCCCCTGTACAGGGGGACATGCAGCAACACGGAGAAACACAGGGGAGGTGGCATCTTCTCTGGCTGGCAGGAGGGCGGCTTCGGGCGTGGCCAGATCCAGGTCATTGCACTCGGCGGCAGTAGTAGCCGAGAACCTTACACTTCTCGCAGAGGTGCTGGGGGTGCTCCTTGCTCTGGTCAGATACATCCAGGCCGTCAGGCTTCTCCAGGGGTCTCTGCAGAGAGCAAGGAGGAAGATGGCCCGGGCAGGGTGGGGGGAAAGACAGAAACAGAGAGAGTGAGACAGATGCAGTAACAGGCACAGACAGAGAGAGAATGTGAGACAGACAGACAGGAGGAGCGAGACAGATACACAGGGAGAGGCCCAGAGAGAGGGCTGTAGTCACCAAGGTTGTTTCCCAAGGCGCCTACGGCCCTTCCTGCCTCTTTCCTGTTGTAGGTTGGTGTCCCAGAGGCACAGACTGAGCCCTAGGCTGGGGCCAGGGCTGTGGGAGAGGGTCCTGTACCCAGAGTCCTGGGTCTAGATGCCACTTTGCCCTCCTCCTGTACTCTCTGAGCAGCCACCACCTGAAGCTCACAAAAGCCAAGGACAGAGGCAGGACAGGGGTGCACAGACATTATCTAAGTGAGGAAACCAAGGCAGAGAGCAATGGAGAACCAAGCCCATCTCTCCTGATTCCCAGCACCCAGCACTTCTTCCCTGGCCTCTTGTCACCCCAAAGCCTGCTCCTGCGGCCTCAGGACTCAAGGAGAGCTCAATCTGGATGTAATCACGGCCCTTCAGGCTTGGGGTAAGCGAGCCCGTAGCTCCACAAGGTCAGTAGCTGGTGTTCTGACTCACTCCTCTTCCCAGGGCCTTGCACAGTGCTTGCCCTGTTTGGTGAGTGGCTGGATGAGCAGAACTTCACTGTTTCCTAACTGGGAAACTGAGGCCCAGAGAAAGCAGGTGACTTGCCACACTTACGATGCTACTCACTCACTGTGTGACCTCAGAGAGGCTCAGTTTCCACATCTGTAAAGTGGGCCATCATCACACCTCATTTGTAGGGCACTGGGAGGATTCAGATGTCTGGATGTTTGTAAACTGCGCAGTGTTAGGCACACATAAGCATACTGCTATCACATAGGGAGCTTCCCAGCTCCCTCTTGCCCTCTCGGCTCTCAAAAGCCAGCAAGGACTTCTCCTGGGAACTTTATGGAGGCTGTTATGCACACCTCCTAAGGCAGACAATTTCTTGGCTGGCAATCACAGCCCCAACCCAGAACACCTGCCTACAGAAGGGTCCCCTGCACAGACTTGGGGGGGACTCAAAGGAAGCTGGTCAGGGCCAGCTGAGAGCCACATGCCGAGGAGAGGGCTCAGGAACTGCAGGCTGCTGTGGGGCACGGGAACCTCAGTGCCAGTGACCGTGACCAGAATGGTCCAGGAAGGAAGCTGAGAGTGAGCACTGCCCCCGCCAAACCACGAATGGATCAAAAGTTGAGCACTGGCTTCTTTGCCCACATATGCAGTGCCTGGCTTCAAGGTGACACTCAGAGCAGTTGAGGAATGGAAGAGTCGGGGACTCTAGAGATGAGCTTAGGGACTGTAGGTAGGCAGGGTTCTGATGCAGGGTCATAAAGCCCATCCAAGCACCTCCAGGCCTAGAGCCACACAGGGAAGGCCTGGGAAAAGGACAGGAACCTTGGCCTTGTCTCAAGTGGCTTTCAGATGACCTGTTTTCCTGACCAGGGGAGCAGAGACAGAGTTTGGCTTTATGTCAGCCCTGGGCTTGAACACCAGCTCTGTGACCTTGGGCAAGCCACATGACCTCCAATCTTCCATCTCTCCATCTATAAAAGGGGATGTTGATAACATTTTTTTCTCAGGAGATTATTGTCACAACTCAATGAGGAGCATGAATGGAAACAGCATAGCATATAGAAGCTGTTCATGCTGTTCATTATTATTATTACTATTATTATTCGTGGGAAGGAGACACCAGCTGGGAAAGGATCACTAAAAGCTGAAGCCAGGATTCCAAGCTGGAAGGCCTACGAAGGTTATATCCAGGGCTCTCCCAGACAACCTGATGGACACCTACAGCAACTGGGGCATCACCCGCATGCCCAGGGCTGGAGAGCTCCCTGTTCGCGGAGCTCACTAACTCAGCTCATTGCGTGTGCTGTGAGAAAGGCTTCCCAATCTTGAGCTGGAATCTGGGTCCACGTACCCTCATCCTAGTGATCCCAGCCATGCAGGGGCCACACAGACTCTGCTCAATTGCACTGTCTGATGTGGATAGTTCTGAAGTCTCCCCTCCCCCAGACCAAACCCAGCCTGGGTTCCAGCTCCCCTCCCCAACTCTTCGTGCTGACCAGGGCCTCCTCCCTGAACCGGTCTTCTGAGACTCTAGAGAGGCCCAAGTCAGCAGGCCTGACGCCACCCCTGCTCCCCAAGGTTTACACTTGACAAAGCACTGCCACATAAATCATACCACCTAACCTCACAACTTTCTGTGAGGGGCACATCGCTAGCTACCTTACAGATGAGGAAACTGAGGCTCCAAAACATTAAGGGTCTTGCCCAGGGGCCTGCAGCTTCACCTGTCTGCTGAGGGCTGTCGGGTAAGACTTTTCTCCTCTAGAATCTCAACTTGCCCTTCTGTAACCTGGGTAGGAGGTATGTGTGATGTATGTGTGATGCTGTATGTGTGATGGAGAGAGAAACAAATGAGATGACCGTCTTAAATACTGTATAACCATAGAGACCTCTGTGAGACTTACAATCGCTGTGAGACCTTTAGCAAGTCACTTTATCCTCTCTGTGCCTCAATTTTCTCCACCGTAAAATGGGGCTAATAATCAACGACTTGATAGGGTGGTTGTGCAGAGTAAATGAGTTAATATATGTAAAGTTATTAGAACAGGGCCTGGCATATAAAGAGCAAAGGGACCAGTATTGATATCATATGCTACTACTTATATTATTATGCAGGGCTGGGAGAAGGCTGGGAGCAGGGAAACCAGCTGAGTCCCTGTGGAAACGCCCTTGCAACATCCTCGCCATCCCCTCTCCTTGGCTGAGACCCTAGCAGTGCCCCTTCCCTCCAGGCTCCTGGCTCAGCCCTGCCCAGCCGCTGGGTGGAGGAGCTGGGGAAGCTGTCAAGACGATGCCCCTCTGTGGAGGGAAAACATTCAGCAGCTGGGATTGATGACCCCAGGTCTGTCCCCACTCCCCGCAGTGAGGCAAAGCCCATTAGTGTTTTCTTCGAATGGTGGGCAGGGCCAGCAGCGGGGAGCCACAGCTGGAGCCTGTCGGGGAAACAGATGTGGCAAATGAGGGAGGAGAGGGGATGGATACCACACAGGTCAGAGCCCAGGGGGCAGGAGAAAAAGGGCAGCCCCTCCCCGCCCTGGGGTGCTGGGGGGTGGGGACTTCATGCCCCTCCTCTTAGCTCTTCAAAGTCTCCTGACTGCTGGGAAGTGGAGTTGGGGCAGCCACCTCACCCCTCCTGCCCAGCGTGCAACCTCCCTAGGGGAGAAGAGCCACATGAGAAAAGCATACCAGCCCATGAGAGGAGACTAAGGGGCTAGGTGGTAGGAGAATGGGCCTGGCATCGTGCAAGGGGCACAGTGAGGAGCTCTGCCCTGCTGGATGCTATGGCAAGGGGCAGGGGCTGAGGAGGCTGGAGCCACAGCTGGGAGTCAGGTCCCACCAACTTCGGGTGCGTGGGCTGCGCCCTGCCTCTCCGCGTAGATCACAGAGGGGTGCGAGTCATAAGGACTGAGGCTCCCAGACCCCCAGCACAGACCGAGGCACCCACACTTCTGAACCCCTGCAGGAACTGGCCCTTCTCCTCTCCAGCCAGCCACCCTGACCTGCCCTCCCTGCTCCTTGCCTCCCTCCTAGTCCATTCATCTGCCCCTCCAGGTTCTGCATTTTCCACCGGACCCAAATTTGCCTCCCTCCTAGTCCATTCATCTGCCCCCTCCAGGTTCTGCATTTTCCACCGGACCCAAATTTGATCCTCTTCACGAATCCCAGCTTCTCTACTGGACTTGGTTAAGTCACTTACACTCCTTGCCTCAGTTTCCTCCTCTGTAAAATGGAAGACAATGGAGTTGACCTCATGGGGTGGCTGGGAGGACAACAGGTATAAAGCGCTTAAAGGAGTGTCGGTCACTGCAAGCTGCTGTTATAATTTTTCCAATTCAGCCCTCTCTGGTCACTAAGGTCCACCCACGGCCCCACCTGGTCTCCCACGCTGGGAGCATGGCTGAGCACTTTGAGCCTGAGCCTGCCTGGCCTCAGAGCCCGGCTCCCAACAGTTCAATAGACTGTCTCCACACACAGGTGCAAGTTCAACTCTGAGGCACCACTTCTCACCTGGGACCCTGGAGAGGCCATGTGGCTTCTCAGGACTGTGTTTTCCCTCCTTGTGAAATGGGGATAAACAGAACACCCAGTTTGAGGGCAGAGCACACATGAATAGTGTGCAGGGGCTCAGCAAACAGCACATAGAGGGTGATTCGGGCCAAGGTTCTCTGAATGCCAGTTGCTAACCCTGTCTGACCGAATCCTGTCTCTCTAGTTGGAGAAGAGGCTCCTGGAAGGCTTGGCAGCCCCTGACCTTTGTCTTTCTTCAGTGCCTGCACAGATCTGGCTCACAAGGAGCCCTCTACAAAGCGTGTCCAGTAAGAGAAAGAATGAGCTCTCTGAAGGGCACCTGCCATGCCCCAGGGCCCCTGGGAGAGCGGAGTTCAACCCCAAAGGTTGTGTGCCAACAGTCAGACACAGCGCGAAAGGTATTTCTGGATGGGGGTCCCAGACCTTCTCAGGAATTGCCTGGAAGACTTCAGGAACAAGGATGCTGTGTCTCTTTTAGACTGCCCGTCCCTGGCCCCACTCTCCGGACATGCTCCTAAAACACTATGTGAATGTCATGTGCCCTGTGCCCACCCACCAGGTCATCAGGCCTGTCTCGGCACTACTAGGCCTCAGTCTCTCCCTCAGCGCCATTAGGTTGTGGGCCAGGACCCTCCACTAAAGACATACGCGTCCACTGGGCCGCCATAGCCAGTTTCGAGTCTATTTGCCTGTGTATGACAGTGTCGGTGATGGGAACCATGGGAATCCTTGGGAGCAGAGCAAGGAGAGTCTACAAACAAAGGGAATGGAGGCCAGCACAAGGGTCATAAAATTACAAAATGTCTCAACCACGAGAGTCCTCTGGGACGGCTCTAGTCACTCCTAGTAGGATAGAGACCAAATTCTGTGGTCTGTGAGCTGGCCCTCCCTCTACACTCTGCTTCACCCCTGAGCTCCTCGAATGCTCTGTGCCAGGTCCTGTCCTACCCACTTCACCTGCTATTCCCTCACCAGAAGTGTACTCTCCCCTCTCTGCCACTCCCACCCAGCCCCCTTAGTATGACCCGCCACTCCCCACTCAGCTTGACCTCACTGCCTCAGGGGAACCTTCCTTAAGAGCTCCCAAAGCCCACCTCCCCCACCCCGCTTGCCTCCCTTTCCCTCCTCCTTTCTCTGCCCCTGCTCCTGCCATCCTTCTTGGTGACACCCTACACAGGGAAGACTTGCCCCACCCTGGCTTCTCAGGGCCTTGATCACCTCATCAGCAGAGACCTTCTCTCCCAATGCCCCCCTGGCCATACCCTGGACTTGGTCTTCTTCAGAAGTCTGCTCTCTGTCCAGCTCATTGGCTCCACAGTGCACCCAGTCTTGGCCCCAGCTCTCCATCAGGGCCCTTCTGGCTTCCCTTCCCAGCCACCTAGCAGACATCCCAGGGTCATGCATTGTCATCACACTTTTCCAAACATGCCCAACTCTTCGATCTCTTTTCCTCTGAAACACTCTTTCAGCAAACCTCTGCCCCTGTACCCCTGTCCTCTGTCTCTGGCCTGCACCTGCCCAGTGAACCCTGCTGGAGCGAGACAGAACTAGACTGACAGCTTTGGTTACAGCTATGATCTCAACATCCCCTGGGCCTGGGATACTGCGTGGCAGCCGAGCTAGGTTTCTCTGGTAGGCCTACTTCCTCGCTTGTCCTTCCTCAAGCCCGCCACACCCCACCTCACCCTCACTTTTAGCTGAAAACCTCGTGCCCCACTTCACTGAGAATTAGCCTTGGAAGTGAAGTTCCTCTTCCCTGCACCATCAAACCCACCAACCTCCCTAGTTAGCCCCACCTCTCTCCCTCCTGTGCCCACCATAAGGTGTCCCCCTCTTGTCCCTGGATCATCAGCCTTTTGCTTTCTTCTAGATCATTCTCATTTGCCTGTAATATGCTCCAGGCTCTCTCATCTCCATGACACCCATCTCAATGCCACCTTCCCTACTCCAGCTACTGTCCCATTTCTCTGCTTCTTTCCACAATCAAATCCCCTTGAGCGGACGATGAAGGTATTCCCTCTGCAGCCTGGACCAACAAACCTCCCCCCTCTTGGATGACAGGTCCACTGTGAATTGTCACCTCCACTTCACCCTATGTGGTTCTCAAACCTTGGCCATAGTTCAACAAGTTCTCCATGTAAAAGTGATGTCCCACAAAGTTTGAGGACTACTTCCTAATCTCAGGGGCACTTCTCCATGGTCAGTATACCTGACACCTTAGCACCAGCCACCACCTGTCCCCTCGAACAGTGCTCCACGCTGTTGGGTTCTCCTTCTCCTCACTGGATCCTTCTCCTCCATCTGACCACCCAGGGCTGGGATTCCCCAACACCTGGTCTGGGGAACCCCTTCCCTACTTTGTCTACATTCTGCAGGAAATCCCATCCAGTCCCTAAATATCTTCAGGCCAATGACACCAGTTATGTAAGAGCCACATTCACTTCTCACCTGAGCTTCAGAATAACAAATCCAACTGCCTTTTCGACATCTCAACTTGGATTTTCACGAACATCTCAATGTAACACACGTATCAGAGAACTTCTGCTTTTTCTGCGACACCTGTGTCCCACCACCCCCTGCCCCAGCCCAGGCTGCCCACTTCAGGAACAAACACCTCGATCCACTCAGGGGCTCAAGCCCAAAGTGTGACTTGTCTCCCGGATTCCTGCCCCTCCCTCACCTTCCACATCCAATCTGGGGACACTTTGGGTTGGACCTGGGGCCAGATCCACCTCCTTAGTTCAGATCTCTTCCAGTTCACACGGGACTTTGGCCATGGCTTTCCCACTGGTCTCCCCACTTTCAATCTCCCAGCCCCACCAAAACTAATCTCCACACACAACCAGAGTAGTCATCTCAAAATGAAGCTGAAAGCCCTGTGGCTCAGGGGTTTCCTCGTGTGGCCCCTAAGGCTCTGGTGGGTGCCCCATTTAACTTTCATGCCATTCCTCTTCCTCCACATTCCTGCTCCTTCACTGAGCTTTGGGCCTTGGGCACCCCAAATCCTTACAGCTTCAAGGCATCTGCACCTGCTGTACCTTCTTCTTAGGAAGGCCATCCCTTCAATTACAACAGGTCTAGCTTCCTCCTCTCCTTCAGGTCCCAGAGTCAATGTGGCCTCCTCTGTGCAGCCTGCAGTGAGTAGGTCCTCCCTGGGATGAGCGGCCTCAATCCCTTTGCACCTGGGCAGGCCCACATGTGCCTTGGCCACCAACCCCTTGCACAGGGCCTGCACAGTAGCTGCCCCGTATTCATGAGTCAATAGGACGAATAAATGCATGAAATGCATGTTTTCTACAGCATCCTGCTGCCTTTGTACCCCTGTTTGGCTCACAACAGCAACCCCAGTTCATTAGTTTTAAAATTCACCTGGGGTCTCAGGGTCTTGGTACAGCTGCTCCTTTAGCCTTCTTCCCTTCCCCCGCTTCACATGAGCCGAAGAAAGGGCCAACTTGGATCTGGCCTCATCCTCACCTTGTGCCGCAATAAGGGAAAAAGGCAGCCTCCCTCAGTCCCTCAGAGAACTGCCCCCTACACAAACACACTGCTGCCCCAGCCCGCCCACTCACCTGCTTGTGTGGGTACACGTTGATGTGGCACTTGATGCACTCCTGTCCCATGTTGGCCCAGGAGTTCCCACTCATCCATTTTCTCTTGCACTTGGGACACTTGTATTCGCCGAA
Source organism: Equus przewalskii (assembly GCF_037783145.1). Classification (NCBI taxonomy): domain Eukaryota; kingdom Metazoa; phylum Chordata; class Mammalia; order Perissodactyla; family Equidae; genus Equus; species Equus przewalskii. The sequence goes on from NC_091831.1 coordinate 66,586,354, forward strand.
GCAGCGCTTTTTGCCCTGGTAAGGGGTCAGACCCTCGCCTTTGGGGCGTGCCTAGAGGGTAGGAAGCAAACACAAAGGACTGGGATCCACCAGGCCAAAAGGACGCCCCCACAGCGTCCCCACGGTCTCCCTCTTCAGTCTTCAAACCCTGCATCCCCATGCACAGGCACCTTTTGTCCCCAATCCAGAGAACACACAGGAACCCCAAGGCTGGGAGACCTGCACAGGGGACAGAGAACAGGTGGTGCACATCATTTTTAGATTTAAGGGATCAAAGTACTGGATGGTGGCTAGAAATCATTTCTTGAACTGAGACGTCATAAGAAGGCAGCTGGTGGTCGCGTGGATCTACACACAGTTGTTCTTTAGGCCACAGGGTGGTGCAGTTTAAATGGGCATGGAAGAGGCAACCTGTGCAACCTGGTCTGCGGGGACAGTGTGCCCCTCCTCAGCCCTGCTCCCAGCCACCGGCTCCCCTACCCGGAGGCAATCAATTCCTTTAGACTACCCCAGAGATGGCTTGGCATTTATAAACATAGGCAACGTATACATATGTACACCACATTCTTTCTTCTCCATCACTCATAGACAAACAGATTATACATTTGGTTCTGCATCTTCCCTTTTCCACTTAATAATATATCTTGGACATATTATTATCATTATTATAAGATGTATGTAATAATATATCTTTTCCCCACATCATACAAAGAGAGGTACTGTATTCTGTGTAACAGTTGCAGGGTCCATGCAAGTTCCACCATGTTTGCTAGTCACTAATATAGAACACCTGGGTTGTTTCCACTGTTCCACTCTTACAAACAATGCTACGATGAATAACTTTTGCATATATATATCATCTTGCACACATGAGAGTACATTTGTGAGATAAATTCCTGGAAATGAAACTGCTGAGCCAATGGGTATGCGCACTTTTAATTTTTAAAGATAATGACAAATTACCACTCCCCCCCACCCCCGCCAATGCAGGTGTACCAACTTAAAATCCCATATCCTCACCAGCAGGGTTTCCATCACTGCCAATCAGAGGCAGAAAATCTGAGTGGCGTTGACATGTACGTCTTGTAACAGGAGCGAGAGAGAATTTTCCCGTGCATTTGAGAACCATTAGTGTTTCCTTTGTGAACTGTTAGTTCATATCCTTTGTGATTTTTTTCCGGGGTTTGGTATTTTTCGTGCTGACTTGTGACTGTACTTTATACATTAAAGAAACTAGCTCTCTCCTACATGGTGTTTTTCTTTAAACAGACTTATTGAGATATAATTCACATACTCTAGATTTTACTGATTGAAGGCATACAGTTCAATGTTTTTAGTATATTCACAGAGTTATACAATCGTCACTACAATCGAATTTTAGAACATTTTTGTCACTCCCCAAAAGAATCCCTGTACCCATTAAGGGTCACTCCCTATCCTATGCTCCCTCACCCTACTCAGCCCTAGGCAACCACTAATCTACTGTCTGTCTCTATCGATGTCCCTATTCTAGATATTTCATGTAAGTGGAATCACACAACAATTGTCCTCTTGTGTCTGACTTCTTTCATTTAGAACAATGTTTGTAAGATTCATCCACATTGTGGCAGGCATCAGTACTTCATTCCTTCTTGTTCTGAATAATATTCCACTGTATAGTCATGCCATGTTTTATTTACTCATTCATCAGACAACAGACATTTGAGTTGTTTCTAATTTTTGGCTATTACGAATAATGCTGCAATGAACATTCATGCTGCATAGCATTTTATAATTTGAATTAGTTGCTCCAGTATTTGAAAATGGGAGATTTCACATAGAAGTTTGACCACATTGGTCCAGAATTCTTGCCGACAACTATCAGCTGAGGTCGAGGAGTGGCTGCCACATCAAAGCAACTGCACATGTATACTCCACGTCAACTATCCCTGCATTTATGTCACCTACTTGGCACTGGCAGGCTTTGAGTTGGACACAGGCTTAAACACAGGTTCTACACGGTGACTTCTCAAAGTGCAGTTCCTAGACTGGCAGCAGCAGTGTGACCTGGGAGCTTATTAGAAATGCAGAATCTCAGGCCCCACTTTAGATCCACCGAATCAGAATCTGTATTTTAACAAAAGCTCCAGGGAATTCCTATGCCATTGAGTTGAAGCAGCACTGGGCTATGAGATGATCAGTTTCCACAGTAACGTTTCCCTGGGTAATTGCCCATTTATGATGTTGTACATCATGGTTAAGAGCACAGACTCTGGATCCAAATCCTAGCTCTGTGATCTTGGGCAAGTTACTTCACAAGGATAACGACAGGAAATATCATACAAGATGTTCTGAGGATTAAATGAAATGATACATGGAAAACACTTAGAATAGTGCCTGGCACATCAAAGTAAAATAGCAGTATTCACTATTATTACTATTTACTAATGTAGAACAATAGTGGGATATAAGATGATAATTTCTTCCTTAGGTAATCATGTCTCTTTTTCCTAGGAGCCATTACCGCCACTTGATAACAGCCTACTAGAATTTCAGGAAAGCACTAAAAAGTGTGTAAATTAAAAAAAAACCTCAAGTGTGTACGTACTGAGTGTGTAAATTTAAACTTAGAAAGTGACAGAAACACTGCCCTGATTTCTTGGGCCCACTGCTTAATATCTTTTGGATCCTTATTGGCCTTCCTGGCAGCTGAGATATCCTGGGGAGAAGGTTCAGTCTGAGCTGAGGCAAGGCTGGTTCTCAGCACTGGTCAGGTCTGAGAGAGAGGCTAGCTATGCCCAGGAGAGCACTCAGCACGGAGTCAAAGCCCAGGGTCCAGTCAATTTGCAGTAGAGGGGCCAAGTTATGTCTCTGAAGGCACTGTGAGCTCTGTTGGTGTCAAGTTAGTGGGTATGCAACAAGCCCTCTAACCTCTTTTGGTGTCCGTTTTTCCACCTGGTGCCTGGTACCCACAGCTTCTAAGTAACCCCAGCTTCTACAGCTTCCTTCTTCAGTAATCCTGAAATCAAGTACTCATTCCCCTATGTCCCTGTTCTTAAAGGCATATACATTTTAAAGGAGGATAAGAGACAGGCACGGGGTGCCTCACCAATGGTAGAATTTGAGACTCCTTGATCAAAGGGGGAAATGTGGGGGCCATCATCAGCCAGGTCCACTCTGGCGTCTAGTTCTGCAGGCCTCTTGGTTTCAAGACTGACAGGACCTGGCACCTGGCCTCACACAGCTAGGACAAGGGGCAGGGGTCAAGGTATCAGAGGGTGAAGGCATCCCAGGGGCACTCCGCAGAGCAAAGGGTGAGGACTGGAGCAGGACTAACAATTTGGTTCCCAAAGGCTCTCTGTTTCAGAAATGAACAGGAAGGAAGCCCACACAAATAAAGAAGATATGGAGCGTGCAGCAAAGGGAGAAGCAGGAAGATGAGAGAGGAGAGCGAGGGAGTGAGTCGGGAAGCATCACCACACCATGTAATCAGGAAATCAGCTGTTCTGGAGCCATCCATCACAGCTGGGGGCTCAGGCCTCCCAAGGACCAGCAGTCCTCAGCACACCATTCCCACACTACTGTCAAACCAGACACTGGGAGCACCCAGCTCTGACACCCCAGTGCACGGGACGTGTCTCAGATCATAGACCTCAGGACCAGATGATGTGCTTGCATTCTGCTCTACCTGTGACTTTCTAGGGGACTCTCAGCAAGTTACTCCATCTCTCTGTGCCTCAGTTTCCTCAACTGGAAACTGGGGATGATGATAAAGGGCCCGCTTCCTGGGCTCCTGGAAGGGTGTGATGCATTCATGCACATGAAGGTCTTAGCTCAGTGGCTTGACTGCAAGTGCTGGTTCCAAGTACTCAGTAACCACAGCAATTTCAGTATGATTCTCTCCTAAGGCACTTACAGAGAGACGGAGGAGAGGTGTTCTGGGTGATGCAGAGACTAGGGCTGAGACTAATGGGCGTAAATTACAAGAAGAAAAGTTCCAAAGATGGGAGGGAGGCCTGGGTAGAGCGTGGGCTTGATCTCCCTGGGTTGTGGGGGAGGTGGCAAAAAACGAACAGTATAAGGTATCTTTACCTTCTGAAATTCTCAGGGAGGAGCCGAGAAAGACAGAGGAAGGTTATGGAAGCTCTGAAGATGCTGGCAGAGGACAAAGGGAAGAGAGAAGAGAACAGACATTTATGAAGCACCGCCTGCGTGCTAGGCTTTTTGCTCAGGGCTCCACAGCCTGCCAGGCCCCATTCAACCCTTCTCACAACCCTGCGGGGCAGGGAATGTCATCAACCTACTTAACAGATAGTGCAACTGAGGCACAGGGAAGAGGCAGGACTTTCCAAAGAGTTTCCAGCATGTGAGGGGCAGGAGGCTAGGTTCAGCAGGCTTGTCTACAAGGTAACACTTGGCTCATCTTTTCTGTCTGTCACTCCCAAGTGTGCCCCACCACGAGGTCTCAGCCTGTTGTCAGCAGGAGAAATCCCCTGGCCCCCAGAGCCTCCAGCTCAGCCCAGCCCAGTGTCAGGCCTTAGCACTGCCCTCCTGTGGGTCAGAGGGGAGAAATGGCCTGTGGGGCAGCGGGGAAGAGGCAGTGGATGGAGGGGTAGACAGGCCAGTGGGCAGCTCTCGGCAGTGGTGAGCCACTTCCTGGAAGGGCTCAGTCCCAACATTGTTTATGCTTACAGACAAGGCAGGGCCAAAGGGAGCAGGAATTTTTGAGGAACAAAGGCTTTTTACCCTGTGCCTCCTCTCAGAAAGGCCTGGCCTCTCCTCATAAACCTCAGCATGAAACAGACAGTTGCTGCCACATGTTCGGCAGGGGCAGCTACCTGCCCCAACTGGGAAGGACACCAGGCCTGACCAGGCTTCCTGACCCGGGCCCCTGCCACATACCCCTCTGGGGATCACATCCGCCAGGAGCCTGGGCAAAGCTCACTGGGGCTCAGAAACCACCCTTTGTAGTACAGAAAGGACCTCTGGGAACCAGAAAGGCAAGGAAACTTGCTCAAGGCCACATAGCAAATCAAAGACAGAGATGGGAGGAGGGCTTGGGTCCTCTGATCTCCAGATGAACGCTAGAATTGCTGTGGAGGGCAGCCTGGGAAGTGTGAGGTGGCAGCTGGCATGGGGGTGGGAAGGAGGACCTGTGTTGGGAACAGGGAGGGCAAAAGCTGAGTGGGGGTAGGAGGAGCCACCCAGGCAAGCTAGTAGCTTGGGAAGAGCTGCAGATGATGCTGACACTATCTGGACACTTCTTCTGAATGACTCAGTGTTTTCTTCCCATCAGCTCATGAGATTTCTTGTGGTTGGCCAGTAGGTAGTGAGCTCCCTGTCACCGGGGTATATAAGCAGAGGCTGGGTAAACAACTATCAGGGAGACGGCCAAGGGGACTTTTTGCCTTGGTCAGGCAGTTGGACCAGGTAACACTGAGGGGACTTCCAATTCTGTGGTCCTCCCAGCTCTCATCGCTGGTGAAGGCCTACTGGGCAGTGTAGAGATGGAGCACTCTCAGCTGCTGTTAGGGGCGGGGGATGAACGGCTCTATTTTCTATTGTATTCCTATAGCAGAACTTGCCATTAAGCCTGCAAATAAAAAATGTCTATTCCTTCCCCCCAGCAAATCTATTTCTGGGTGACTGTCCTAAGGAAATGATCAGAGATGTGGACCAAAGGGGTGTTCGAGGATGCTCATGTCACATTGGTTATGACAATGAAGAACTGGAACAAGCTAACCATTCAACACCAAGCCTTCATTCCCTAAATGATGTTACACCCATTGCATGAATGACAATGAAGCCATTAAATATTTATGAGGATTTTTTTGCAGGGTTTGGGAAAACGCTTATAAAGCAGCATAAGCGATCGAATACAGACTACTCCCAGAGTAAAAGTGTAAAAAGGAAAAATGTGCAAGAAAAGGGCCAGCAGAAAATCAACCAGAAGGGTTCAGAGGTTGCCTCTTGGAGAGAGGACCATTGATGTTATTGCTGCTTCTTATGCTCTGTTCTAATTAATGAATTGTCTTTAACGAGTAGATTTGATTTTGATGGAGGTGATGATGATTCATTTGCCATCTCCCTGGCCTGCAGGACCCCCCTGCCCACGAATCAGCACCCTGAGCTTTCCCAGAGGGGTGGGAACCCAATGGAGATGGCAGCTTTCTCCATATTTGTCCCCACTTTGCCCCTGCAGGTGTGGACATGGGGCCTGGGTGCCAGGCACTAGCCAACCTCTGGCTGCAGGTTCTGCTCCTGTCCATGGAGTTTCCCTGCCCCCAGACAAGGTGCAGACTTCCCACCTCCTGAATCCCATCTGCTCCCTCGATTCTGAGGAAAGTCAGAAGTGTACATACCTGTCACATGACACAAGAGCCTGGCTGGTCACTTGGTCCATCAATTTCCCTGCCCCTGCTTCCTGAAGGCCCACCAGGAGTGAGTCAGCTTTAGGATGAAGCTTTCTCTTCTCTTGGCCCATTTTAGACTATGAGTCCCTTTTGTAAGGAAGTGACATTGTAGCCTTCGGTAGCTTGAGGCAAGCATCCCAGGGAGCCGGGGCCTGGGAGGAGGCAGTGGAGTGAGGGTGCTGAGGGCCTGTGGCTGTGCCCTGCACGTCATGACACGTGCCAGTTCTGCCTCAGGACGCACAGCCTCTGTTCTCTGGATTCCGCGTTCCGGTTGTAGGTCCAGCTGCGGGCCTCACACCCAGCCCTGGCTGCGCCACCTCTGCCTGCCCAGGAGAACAGCCTGTGCCTGGCCAAACTCTAGGGTAGGGTAATAGCCACACTCATTAGGCATCTAGTCAAGGCCAGGCCCTCCTTGTAGCCTTATGAGCTAAGAATGATTAGTCCCAGGTTTCTGATGAGAACACCAAGGCATGAAGAGGTTAAGTAACTTGCCCAAGGCTACAGTGCCAGCAAGTGATGGAGTCCAGATTTGAGCCCAGGCTATCTGACTTAAGCCACTCTCTCAATTGCCCTGTAGTGTGCCAGGATCACGTAAAGAGGAACCCACCAAGCCAAGACGGCAAGAAACTGGAATGCGGTGTTACAGGTCAAGGGTCCTGGCATGCTGGATGGCCCTGGAGGCATCCCTTCCCGTCTTGGGCCTCAGTTTCCCCAACTCCAGAATGAGGGTGGGACCAACTGCTTGGCAGGGTCACTTTCCTCCCCGAGGCCCATAACTCAGTGTGTGTCTGCTGCCCTGTCCCCTATGGAGCACTAGGCTAGCCCCACAGTGCATCCAGCTGAGAGGAAATGGCTGAAGCCAGGAGGAGCAGGGGGAGGAAATAGGGAACAGATGGGTTCCTTGCCGGCTCCCTGTTCCACCCGGTCTGCGTGCTCTCTTGCAGCTGGGCCACTGAGGTGGTCCTGGCCTCGCATTGAGAGAGGAAGAGCCCTGGATCTCAGGAGTTTCTATGCCCTTTCCACAGACGAAGACAGGGAGGCTGAGGGGCGGGGGTGAGCGGCCCATGGGCCGAGGACTCTTTGTGCAGACTTGCTGGCCCTTCCTGGACAGTCCAAGAGGGTTTTGGGAACTCTTTCTGGTGGCTGAGGCCCTCTCTGGGGGAGGCAGCGCCCCTGTCCCAGAAGCCTCCTCTCTTAGCCCCCTTTTCTCGGGCCCACAGGTGCCTCTCTGCCCTCCCTGCTGTCCTCCAGCCTGGAGCCTGGGCCAGTGGGGCATGAACAGGGGCTGCCATCAGAGGCCCAGGTTTGGGCCCGCTTCTCCCATGCCCATCTTGGAGACTCAGTTTTGTCATCTGCCACGTGAGGGGGCTGCTCTGGAGGAGCTGGGACACTGAGATTTAATGACTACCTACCACGTGGCAGCCACTTTCCAGCCTGTCACTCCACAGCCACTCCATTTGACAGGAGAGCAAACTGAGGCCCAGACAGGCCAAGCAACCTGTGCAGGGTCCCATTGCTATGGAGCCAAGACTTGAACCCGATCTGCCGGCTCCAAAGTGGCACTTACCACCTCAGTTACAGCCTTTCCATGAAATGGTTGTCAGAAAATTAGAGAACAAGCCTTCCCTTAGGAACATGACCTCAGCTCTGACCTCCAACCCCTGGCCACCCCCTCGATTATTCAAATAACATTTATTGAGTATTCACCCTGCACCAGGCTCTGTGGAACATTCCAGGAATATGGAAATAAACAAGACAGATGAGGAATGCTCTCACAGTCTGGGGCCTTCCAAATGAGTCAGCCCTGTGGACCTTGTACCAACCATGCCCATGCCACTCACAGACACCCTTGGCCACAGACTTCTAGGCTCAAGCCCAAGTCAGACTCCCACCTGTAGAAACACTCCTGGACCCAGGTCCTCAGACAGAAGCCACTCTTCAGCCAGTCCTCATAGGTGACAGGCATGGGACAAATGCATGAGGCATGAAATCATCTCTAATTGATGCAACAGCCCCACAGAATCAGCGCTCTTGATCCTAATGACAGATGAAGAAACTGAGGCTTTGGATGAAGACAGTGACTTGTCTGAAGTCACATAATTAGTAAGCAATGGGGCAAATTACTGAGCTTAAGTCTGTCCAGTGCTGAGACCCATGTTCTTCCTTCCTCTGTGCTCTGTGACACTGCTTTAGGGGCCCTCCACAGAACCCCTCACACTCAAGTGTCCATACACATAGCCTGGGGAGGCTGGTCCAGGCAGCTGCAGGCTCCACAGAGGCCCAGAGGAAGCAGGCGATCAGAGGGCCAGGTGGGCTGGGCTGTGCAGCCTGCGGGATGCTGGGAGGAGGAAGGAGGCTGCAGGAGGCCACCCTGAGTTTCCTCTGGAGCTTCAAGGGCCCCCTTGTCTGAGCACAGGCATCCTCGCCGCCTTCCCCAGACCCCCTCCCCTTTTCTGGGTTCCTGCCACAGCCCAGCATGGGCCCAGAAGGCTCAGCCTCCTCTTCACCCCTCCCAGCCTCTCCCAGCCCAAAGCCACTGCAAAAATGCCATCCTGATTCCACAACACTAGGGTTTGTCAACACGCAGGGGAACAATGGAAGCTTTCACAGTGCCAGGAAAAGGTCTCAGGAAAACCCGGAGGAGAGGGACGGAGGAGTGCGGGTGTGGAGAGGAGGGGAAGGGCCAAGACAGAGAGGAGAAAACAGGGGAGAGACAGAGAGACAGGGGAAGAGGGGCTGAGGATGTGAGGGATAAGCGATAGGGAGCCAGGTGGGTGAGAGCCAAGGAAGCGAGCAAGACAGAGTGGAGTAGGGGGAGAGGTCAGTGGTGTGACAACAAGGAGGGATGGCCAACAGAGGCTGAGAAGCCCCTTCAGGAGCTGGGTGGTGGGGAAGGTGGTGTTCAGGGCCCAAGGCGCAGACATGCCCCTGAAGAGGAGCCTGGCCCTCCTCAAGGCAACAGAAGCCCCTCTCTGCAAGTCCCAACCGGCTCCAAGGCCAGGCAATTTGAAGTTCTCAGGCAAAACTTTTTGGAAAGCCAAGACTTTTTAGTCACACGAACAGCCACTCCCTAAGTTATCTGTTTCCTGCTTCTGGCTTTCCTCCATTAGCAAACCACACAGATCAGAGCTGAGGGCGGGGAGGGGAAGAGGGGCCAGTACAAAGGGGTGGAAAACATCCGAATCCTAGGGATTGCTAGAGGCCTGGGTTTTCCTCCCCTCCTGTGACTGCAGACTGACTGCCCGCCTGCGCTGGACGGGGTGGACGGAAGGTTAGCAGCCACCCTGCGGTGTGCCCGTAGCTGGACGCTACATGAATCTGAAGCCTGTCCTCCAGAGGGGGCATCCAGTCCCCCTGTGCATCTCTGCGTGGGTGCCCTTTCTTCTGACTGTGCCTCCTCTCCCACTACAGCCATGACTCCCCCTGCCCACCCTGGTACTTTAATGACCAGGCTGGGGCCCCTCACCTGCAGGACTGAGGCAGAACGCTCAAGGTTTTCAGGCCCCTCCCCATTGGCCCAGCCCAGCCGACCTCCTAAGCTTAGTCGCTGCTATGCCCTCCTACAAAACTTAAAATCAAACAACAAATTGTTGTCTGCAAATGACACGTTCCTGCCCCCCCAGGCCACTACTCTTGCTGTTCCTGAGGCCCCAAACATTTCTCTATCTGATGAATGCCCCTGTATCCTTCAAGGTCAAGGGCAAAGGGCACCCTTCTGACCTCTCCAATCTCAGACAGGGTTAACTGCCATCCTTGGGGTGCTCACTCCACTGCCAGAGTCCCAGGCTGGTGCGCAAGTTGAGAACCCTCCCACTGCCTGCCCCCAAGAAAGGCCCCAGCTCCCCAAATTCCCAGGGGACTTTGTGGTCTGCACCACCCGCTTAGCTGCGGGTCATGTCCTGCCCCAACCCAGCCTCCAGCATACCAGAGATTTCATCCCAAATTTAAGAAGTCTCACAAACTGCTGTTTCTGCTGTCTTGTTGCCCACTGGTCTCTAAGCAAGCGTGCTGCAGCCACGTGGGGCCCTGCACATTGCCCACATCGCTCAGAGCACCCTGGCTGCAGCTCAGAACACATCAGGAGCTGGAGAGGACACCGGCGTGGGCAGTGCCCATGAAGGGTGAGTGTGTGTGGGACGAGGTCACGCACACAGGAGGTGACAATGTGGGGCTGGTCCTGGCATGGGCTCTGTCCACTCCCAGCATGCCCCTCCCGGGCTGTGCTGCCCACTCTGGAGGGCTGCCTCAGGCTAGCAGTGCCATTTCCACAGGCGAGCTGGTCCCTGGCTCTGCATCTGAGGCTGTCCCTGGTGAGGCCTGGCCAGACGTGACTTGGCTAGACATGGCTGTGCCGAGCCCAGCCCTACTGGCTGGAGGGAGGCTCTGCACAAAACCTGGGGGCAGAAAGGTGGTGGGTTAAGAGATAGAAAGGCCTCAGCTGGAGTGTGGCTTTGGGTGTGAGGGCCACAGCTCTGGGAGGAGAGGACAGGGGAACTCAGCTCAAAATAGCGATGGGGGAGGGGTGTGGAGGGTGGCCAAGCGCCAGAAAAGAAATCTGATCTTCCCTGGCCAGTGAAATGCTGAAGTCAGCAGTTTGGGGCCACTCTGGCAGGAGCTGGGGGCTGGGGCTCCCACGGCGGCCTGGCCAAGAGACTGCTGGCCTGACTTCCAGCCTCGGCTCTGTCCTCACGTCAATCCTTCCTCTCTCTGGGCCTCGAACTCCTCATCTGGCCACTGAGGGGTAGAAAGAGAAGGACGCTTTCCAGCTCTGAGAACTCTCATCAGGTGAGTGTTGGAGTTTGTGGCGCTTAGGAGACGGTGACAAGCAGACAGCAGCTGAACTTCGCTGAGAGTCCACTGCATGCTGGCGCTGGCCATGCACCTGACTTGTAGGTAGCTTCAATATGCCCCGTTTCTCCATGAGGAAACAGAAGCCCAGAGAGGTTAAGTCAGCTGTCCAAAGTCACAAAGCAAGTTAAATGGCAAGCCTTGAACCTGGGTCTTTCTAGCTGTTGTGCAATTCCCCCATTGTTAAGTGAGGTCCAAAAGGCCAGGGACTAGTTTTGAGGTCACCTCTGGCAACTGCACTCAGGCAGAGCAGGGATGAAGAGGCTCCCGGGGGCCAGGCTAGGCATCTGCCAGCTTTTGCTGTGGTTCCACAGTGTCGGCTGGAGTTGGAACAATCAGAGAATGGGCTCTGAGGAGGAGGGTGTACATGCATGTGGATACCTGTGTTTGTGTGCGTGTGTGTGTACGTGTGCCTCTCATGGTCACCGTGGGGTGTCAGACTGTGGCACAAACCTACCTGGGTTCTTCCCCTTCAGGCTGGGGGCCTGGCAGAGGAAGAGCTGCTCTCTGTGACTTTTCCAGGGGGTCATGGGAGGAAGCAAGCCTGGCCTTTCACACCCCCACAGCCCAGGCTGCAGCTGACCTTGCTTCTTTGCCCAGGGACTGCAGAAGTCTGCAAAACTGTCCCCAAGGGCACGGGCACTCAGCACAGTGTTGCTCTGTAGCAAGCAGGAGGACGGGGCCATGCTGTGTGCCCCCAGATGCTCCAATTCCCTCCTTGGGCCTAGGGTCCCCAGCAGTAAAACCCTCACAGCTCCTGCTATATGCAGCATTACCTCCACCAGCCGTTCCATGCTCATTATAACTCCTACCGGTGAGGGATCCAAGGCACAGAGGGGTTGGGAGATTTCCCTGAGGTCACACAGCCAGGAAGTAGCAGAGCTGGGATCTAAATCCAGGACTGGCTGACTCACACAGCACCAAATGCTTTCCATGTGGTCTCTAGCTCTGACCTTCTGGGGAGTCTTTACCCTTGTCTATGGGCAGCCCCACATGACAGCAACCCTCCTGGCGTCCTCAGAACGGAGAAGACGGAGTATGTACCCATTACAGGAGAGAGGAGCTAGTTGGTGGTACTCGTTCTCACACCCACCCCTGCACACACAGGCCCACTATCTGGCATACCTCGTGTCCCAAGCAAATCCAGCAGATGCAGCACTTCCCCCCGGAAGCTTTCCTTGACTGCTCCTACCTGCAGGGACCACTCTGGTCTCTGTGCCCCATGGGGCTCATCTTGTCTCTCTCTGTGCCACAGGTCTCCCTCAGACAGCATCAGACCCACTACAGACCTGCTGAGGGAAAGCAGTGCACATGCACCCTGCAACCCGTGCACATGGCCCCTTGGCCGGGGTTCTCAGCCAGCTCCTTCAAAGAGCTCATGCAGTGGCATGAGCCAGACAGACACAGAACCTGCCCTCACGGAGCATCTGTCCCAGAGGAGCTGGTGTGGGACTGGCTGACTGACCGGGCTGTGTGTTAACTGCCTCAGTGATTAGCACAGTAACCCTACCACACACAGTGGGAGGAATATTGAACCATTCTCCGTACCAGGAAACTGAGGCTCATTTCCAAAGTCAAACAGCTACAAGTCAGCATTCCATCTTTCTGAGTCCAGATGCCCAAGCTCTTAATTCTAGAGCACAGGTTGTTTCTCACAAGTGACTGTGCATCAGAACCATGTGGGGGGCTCATTATAACACAGACTGCCAGTCTCATCCCCAGAGTTTCTGAATCAGCAGGTCTGGGGTGGGCCTGAGAATCTGCATCTCTAACAAGTTTCCTGCCAAAGCTGATGTTACCGGTCTGGTGACCCACTTTGGGAATCACTGCTCCAGACGCTACCAACAATAGTCTATTAAAGTAGGAGTGTCAATCAGATATTGCCTTCTTCACATTGCCCCTCTCCACACGCCCATCCTATAGCCCAGGATACAGAGAAACAGAGAAGGCAAGTGACGAGCCCAAGTCACACAGGAAGTTAGGGTTAGAGCTGGGAATGGAGCCTAGGGCTCCTCACTCCAGGAGCTGGACTAGATGCAAGACAGTGAGGCTGCTGGGCTCAAGTGAGACAACAGCCTGCAGTGGGAGGAAGGGCCATCTCTTTAAAAGCAGGACTGGCAGTGGTACTGATGGTGGTGGGGTGCTGGGCGAGGGTTGGCCTGGCCCAGCCCCAAACCTGTGACTTCCCGGGCATCTGGAAACCATTATGGGTAACAATGGAGGGAGCAGGGGGCATGGCTGCTTCAGGGCCCATGTGTTCAGGAGAGTAGAGGAACTTGGGGCCTGCAGGCATCTCCCACCCTCATTTCCACCACCACTGTTTGCCTTGGCACCGGCACACACAGCTCCCAAGGCACTCAACTGTCAGGAAAAGTCAGCTACAGATATGGGGGCTGGTGGCGAGGTTGGGGGGACCAGAAGTCAGGAGACCCCAACTCAGCTCCTGCTAAGCCTGCAAGACTCCTGGCTCATTACTGTGTCTCCCTGGGCCTCAGTTTCCCCACAGGAAGCTGAGGCACCACCCCGACTAGGCTGGCTGCTCACCATATGCCGGCATGTATCTGACCAGCTTGGGGCCTGGGCCCACATTGGCCCCAGGGATCCCACTTGTCCTCTGCAGGCTAGTGGAGGCCAAACAACCAACCAGGGAGCAGGGAAGGGACTGAGGAACAGTCACTGTGCGCATTTCCCTCTCCTGCCACCAGGTCCTCCACTCACGCCCTCAGCACTCACATATTCAGTGTCCCTTGGAGAAAGGGGTCCAACAAGACAGATGTAACCCTGGACCCCATGAACTTACCGTCAGGGGGAAAGAAAACAAATAAGTATCTCATTCAAATACTCCAAGCTGTGACAAGCGCTATGAAGGAATGGGTGCTAGCAGAGACTAACGGAGAGCCCTTCTTCAGACAGCGAAGCCACACTGCAGGGTCTGTCCCAGCCTCTGAAGTGTCACCACTTCAACTGCTTACCCACCCTCAGCCCAACCCCAACATGCTGCCACCAACATGCTCTGTGACCTGGGACAAGCCTTCCCTGCCTGGGTCTCAGTTTTTCCCCATGTGTCAATGAGGGAATAGAATAGAAGCAGGAAAGGCAAATACTTCACCTTATGTGTCCATTCCAATTACTTGCTACCAGAGCATTGTGTTAAGAAGGATTCTGCAGTAGCATCCGAGCTTGACAGGCAAGAATGGTGTGATTCTGGTGATGTCTGCCTCACTGTGGCCATGGAATGGGGGTAACAAGCACACATGATTTGTGTTGGCATTTTGGGCCAAAGAAGGATCCCCAAAGATCCTTCTTTGATTTGATCCTGTCAAATATTCCAGAAGTAGAAAGCACACAGGCTGGACAAGCAGACATAAAGTCCAGTCCTGCAGGGGCCCGGGCTTGCTGTGAGGCAGGGGCCATGGCTTCCTTCCACCTCTGGGCCTATAACACATGCTCCTCTTTCCCTGCCTGTGCCACATGGCCACTGGGCCTTGAAAACATGACCCTGGATGCAGAAGCACTTTAGAAACATGACTCTTCCTCCAGGGAGCCTTCCCCACCAGCCCTCCTGTTAGACATCGCCCCACCCCCTGAGGCCCCCTGCACTTTGTACACCTCTGTAGGAAGCACTCAGGGTGCCCCACTCAGTGCGTGTGTCTGTCGCCTCCTCCCCAGCTCCCTCCCCATGGACAGAGACCATGTGGATTCCTCCCTGATTCCCAGGCCCAGCATGGGTCTGGCACAAAGTAGGGAGCCTCTGGGGAGGAGGGGAAGGACAAAGTGACCATGTTGGACATTACCAGCAGCTTGAAATTAGTAGCTGGAGGAGAAAGTCCGGAGGGGTTGGGGAGGCATGTGGAGGGAGGTGGGCAGCAGCCTGGTGACTTCCTGGACAAGCATGCTGGCCGCTGCTCTTGGTCCTCATTGTGGCTATTGTCCCTGCTGGTCCAGACAGCAGGCTCAATAGGGCCTCTGTCCTTCCCTGGGCAGGCCGGCCCGGCTGGGTGGTGTCCTCCCCACCAGGCAGCTGGGAGGCGAGGGCCAATACTTCCTGTCCCTGCTGTAAGCGTTTAGAGGGCCAGGGGGAGGTGAGGGGGAGTCTCAAGACAAGCGCCCATCTATGTCCCCCAAAGGAGGGCTGCCCAGCTGGGGGAGAAGGCAAGAGACGGGAGAACAGCACTGGGGACGTGCTCACACCTAGGCCTCAGCACCTCTCCTCCCAACCAGTCCTCTCTCTGAGCAGGAGCTGCCATTCTGGCCCTCCTGCTCGTCCTTGAACAGGCCAACCACATCCTTGCCACACCTCAGGACCTTTGCTCTTATTGTTGCCTTGGCAGGAGTGCCCTTCCATCATATGTTCCCTGCTTCACTCGTCTCTATTCCAGTTGTCACTTCCTCAGAGAGGCTGCCCCCAACAGCCCTATCTGAACATGACCTAACACCACAGCATATCCTTTTGTACCTATTTCTTTAACACCTGTCATCCCACAGAAGGTAAGCTGCACTCTTCCTTTGTCTTTTTGTTCATTACAGTATGTCTCAGCACCTGGAACAGCGCCTAGGATGTGGCGGGTGCTCAGTAAATCCACGCCGAATTAACAAAAGTGACACACTTGAACACTGACAAAACACTGAGACGTGTTTGGGAAGAGCAGAGCCCTGTGTTTTGGGAGCATAAGACCAGGGTGGCTGGGGTCGCGGCCACAGGCAGTGCAGGAAGAGCCAGGTGAAGAGAAAGTGGGGAGGGATCTGTGCAGATGGCATAGCTTGCTCGGAGGGCTGAGAGGGCAGGAAGCATGGAGGGCTTCTTTAGAGGCCAGACCACGCTGGGCCCTGGGACCACACTGCAGAGTTGGATTTTAGTCCAGGAGTCATGGGGAGCCAGGGAACGGTTTAAAATCGAGGGTGGCAAGGTTAGCCTGGTATTTCAAGAAGGTCTTGGGCTGCACGTGGAGAATGGATTGAATGGGGGGGAGGGACTGGACATGAGGACACCAGTTACCTGGCTGCTGTCACATACCTAGTGAGAGGTGATGGTGGCGTGGTCTGGGGAGGAGTGGCAGAGAGGAGAAAGGTGGAGGGACTCCAGGGACAGACAGGAGGTATAGTCCACAGGACTTGGGTTAGCCCTGGGGGAGAGAAGGCCAGGGGTCAAGAACAACTCCAAGGTGTCTGGCCTCAACCATCCTCTATGGCTGTGGGGGTCAGGCCAGGGGCCTCCTCTTGGCTGGTGACAACCTGGCTCTGATTGGGGGAGGGTGAGGGTGGAGCAAGGGGAGGGTGATGGCAATGCCCTGCAGCTGGCAGTGATGGATAGGAGGAGGACCGCCGTCACTGGACAGCAGGCGAGAGTGAGAGATGGGACAGCCTTATGATAACTATCTGCCCTGGCTCCTTCCTAGAGGCCTGCCCTTGGGAGTCACCTATAAACCTGTCATCTGAGCCTGTGTAAGGTACCCCTGGGGGCAGGGTCCACCCGAGAGCTGGTGTGGAGATGGGACATCTACCCTGGTGTTGCGCTATAGTTACACACACATATACACCCACACCCACACACACACACAGACTCCTCTGCAGGGGAGCAAATCAGCTCAGTGGAGGAAGGGCCAAGCTAGAAAGGGCCAGACCACATGACCTCAGGCCCCTGAGGCAGGCTTTCCCACTGTTCCAAGTTGTCTGCTGGGTCCCAGAATGATTCTTCAGAGCCAAGAAGGAGGAATTGATGGAGGAAGTGTTGAGTCTAAAGAGGGGGACAACCCAGGAGGATGAGGAAGAAATGGGTCCCGAGGGAATGGTGGCCAGGCCCTCCTGTCATTCAGCCTGCGTAGTGCATGCAGCAGTGATTACCAGGGACTCCTGGAGAGGCGAAGTGACCTCCAGCACCACACAGCGTGGGAGGGGCAGGACGGAGCTCAGACCTCCAAGATCCAAGTCCAGTGCTAGGAAGAGGGAAGAAGGAGCAGCCTTCTCAGCACCTGAGGCCCGCCACGCCTCAGGAGAGGCATCTTGACACTGGCCACATCACCAGGAGGACATGTCTTACACTCCAGGGGTGAGGCCAGGGCAGTACGTGGTACAGGGACCCCAGGCAAATCCCCCCAGAGGCCCACTATCCCCAGTCCCTGGAGCCCCCCGCCACACGTGCTCCTTACGGGTCTGAGACTGTCTCTCCTATCCTCGCCCCACTCCCAGCAGCCCAGAAGGCCAGAATTGCAGGAGTGGAAGGACATACCTGTGCGATCGTGGTGTGTGGAAGCCCTGGAGCACAGCTTCCTGGCTCTGCCCTCAAAGGGCAGAACTGGGCCCTGGGCGGTCACATGTCTGCAGACACACACACACACACACACACACACACACACACAGACGTGCAAACAATGCCCACAAGAAACAACACACACGGGTATTTCCCACAGACGCCCTAAACCTGCTCTGAGACCCAAGGGAGGCAGGTTCACCAGCTTCCCGTTACCCTCATGGCTCCCTGGGGCTTGGCAGCAGCATGAGCCTCTACGTCAGCATGTGCACCAGCATACTGGTGAGGGGTGTACATGCCGGCGAGTGCACTCAAAGTTCCGTGTGTGTGCACCGTGCACACGGCTGCGCAGAGCCCTGCTCTACACCCACCTCTACACGCTTCAGTGGGTTAGGGGTAGGCCCTGGGCTGGTCAGCCACAGGCAGCGCTGGATTCCTAAAAACATTAAAATAATTGCGTGGAAAATTGGGAGAATCATGCTGAAGGAAGAAAAAAGGCACCCACTCTTGTCTCTTCTGACAAATGTCTTTCTATTCCCTGGCTGCAAGAGAAGAGGGCCGCCGTCTATCTCATGACCCTGCATCCTCTCAGCCAGCCGAGTACAAAGTGAAAGAGCTCTGGCTGGGGGGAGGGGGGGCTCAGAAACCTGGGTTCTAATCCTGACTCTGCCATTACTGGCAGCAAGCACTTGGGGAAGTTTCTGAACCTCCCTGAGCCTCAGTTTCCCATTGCTCAAGTAGGAATAATGATTTCTACAGACTGAGGAGTTGGGAAGATTTAATGAGCTCATGAAGGCAAAGTGCTTGGCAGAAAGCTGGAGCTCAGTAAAGAGCAGACCTCACCACCCTCACCATCCTATGGGCACACGCCTAAAATCTCAGATGTCCAAGGCCTTTATTTCTTTTCTCCCCTATCTTGCCAATTTTCTGAAAACTGAGGAAAGTGTCTGAAATCCAAAATTTCACCCTCTGAGAGAATATAGGTAAGCCCACTCAGTTTCCTTCAACAAACACAAGGTGCTGGCCAGAGCTGGGCTGTGTATGAGCGTGAGGGGCGTGCAGGAGAGGAGGCTGGCCTCCGCCCACTCCCAGCAAGTCAGGTTTCCACACACAGGGTCCACATTAATCCTCACGATGACTGTAAGTTATGGTCCACCGGCCCCCAGCATGGGAAGGCCCACCGAGGAGAAGGGATTTTCTCAAGTCATACGGTGAGTGAGTGCTGGGGCCCCACCCCATGCTGGACTGTGCCCTGTCCACCCTCTGCCTCCTGGTCTCCGAGCCTGGCATGCGCTGGCGCATGTGGGCACCAGTCCTAGGGGAGTGAAATGGAAGATTGTGTGGTCTGGCAGGCAGGAAATGGCCAGGGGAGGTCATCTGGGGCAGGAAGAGCTGCCCCTGGGCCTGGTGAAATCGGCCAGGCTACAGGTTGTAAATGTATAATCCTCAGTTGGCAGGGCTGGTTCCCGTCACCTCAGGGGGACCCAAAAGTCAACTGGGTCCCCTAGAAGGTTGACAGTTCTGTGCAAAAGGCAAGGCCTGAGAAGGACTGGCTGGAAGATTACATGCGGTAGCTGGTCACTTAGGAGTCCTGGGTTCAGGCACCAGCTCTATCATGCAAGTCACCTCCACCTTCTGGGCCTCAATTTTCCCACCTGGAATCGGGGCGGGGGGGGGGGGTGGTATTTAGGAGAGGTGCTTTGGATATGATAGACTCCAATGTCTCAAATTCTGGAAACCGACGGCTCTACTGTGACACAGGCCCATATACTGAGCGAACATGAGACGCTGCTCCACGTCTAACCTGATGCCCTTCCTGCTGCTTGGCAAGCAGGTCCCTCCTACTCGCTCCGCCTTCCACTCCTCTATCGACAAGTGATGGAGCAGAGAGAGCTCTGTGGGGTCTCTGCTCGCCCCACCCTTGCTCTTTCCCCCAAGAGAGGCTGTCCAGGCTGAGCAGGGAGGGGGCGCATGGCCAAGCTTACACAATCACCACCTTGTCTCGGGAGACAAAGGCTGGGCTCTGGGCCTCGGCGGCCAACTGCCCAGATGTAGTGACAGAGCACAGAGTTGCTGAATTTAGAATTTTAAAAAATGTTTGCACCATAATAGCTTAGATTCTTAAAATCTCTAAAATTCAGAATGAGAATGTGTTAGAATCACAGCCGTGAAGAATCATTTCAAAGAACAGTAATAACAGCACGTTGAGACACAGAAAAATGTGGAAGAGTTAAGAATCACACAATTTAGATATGGAATGATGATGGAACCTCAGACTCAAAAAATTCAGAACCACCAAGTGTCAGAATTATCTAGTGTGTGAAGCCAAGTTTCCCAGAATAATAAAACTTTGTAATCACATGATCTGCGAAATCTGGGACTGGACATGATACAGGGTGAGAAGTGGGAACGTCTGGAACGTTCATTTTCGAGTCTCATGGAAGCTTGTTGTCTTGCATTCCCAGGACTCCGAGGACAATGATAGTTTTGCTCACCTGCAAAGGGCCTCCCCTACACCTGCCTGGGCACCACACCGCTTCAGACAACGGCAAAGGTATATTGGAATCACCTGGAGAGCTGACACAGCACCCACAGCCAGGCCCACCCTGGATCTATTGAATCAGAATTTTCAGCACCAAACTAAAAGAAAAAAAAATTCCCCAGGTGATTCTAATGTGCAGTCTCAGTTGAGAATCATTGATCTGGTAAACGTCTCTTCCATACTAGAGACAGGTAAACAGAGAACGCAAGTAACTAACCCAAAGACACACAGTGGTGGTCCCTAGCCTCTATACCAAGGTCAGGCCCCTCAGGTCTCTCTCAACTTGTTTCCTCCATCTGGACCCCTTTGACTCCAGGGAACCTGTCCCCAACTCACTGCATCCGGCTCAGAGTCCCCCTACTCCAAGGGTGTTCCCAGTGGTCTTGGGGACCAAGTGGGCCAGGACAGAGTAAGACACCTGGAAGCTGCTAGGCTCACAAAGCCAGCTCCTCCCTTCCCCGGACCCACATGCTCAAAGCCCTCGAGGTTGTTTCAAAGAGGGGCTGGAAGGGCACTGAGAAGGTCATCAAGGTCAATCCCCAGGCTCTAGGGAAGCCTGTAATGAAGAAAGACCCCAGGCATGGGGAGTCAGAAGCCAGGAGTCCTCACTGTCTCTAGCTTGAAGTGTGGCCTTAGACAAGTCACTCGGCCTCTCTAGGTCAAAATGGTCTCAGGGCAGAGGATGGGCAGAGAACCTCTGGGAATCCCTCTCAGCTCTGCTTCTTGACCTCATGCAACATGGCCACGCATTTAAGGCTATGGGAGCCCTCAGTGTCCTTTGCTGGCTTGTTCTTGGTCAATGAAGAAGTCACTTCTTAAGTCTAACCTAAAACACTCCAGCCCTTTGCCCTTCTGCATGAAGATGGAGACTCTCCGGACACAAATGCCCACTCCTTGCTCAGAGATGGCCAGCCCTCCTGTATGCCAGCTGCTGCAGGTTGGCCTTGTCAACACAGGTGGGTGCCACATTCCCAAACAAACGAGGGCTGATCCCAGCTCCTGAGCAGCCTAGCAGGGCAGGAGTCCTGCTGGACCAGAGCGTTTCCTCCAATGAGATGGGAATTTCCAGCCAAGAACCCCTATCAGGCTACGGAAATGAGGCCTAAGAGGCAATCTCCAGGAATGGGGAAGTGAGAGCCCAGACATACCTTAGACCAGTGTTTCCCAAATTTTAACATGACCACAAGTCACCTGGGAGCTTGTAAAAATGCTGATTCTGATTCAACAGGTCTGGGGTGGGGCCCAAGGTTCTGTCTGCATTTCTGATAAGCTCCTGTTCCAGGGACCAAAATTTGAGAAGCCAGTCTTTAGATGTTCATAAATAAAAATCTTTTTATTCCTAAAAACCCATTACTTTTGTTCAGCTTAGCTTGCAATTCATTTCCAGCTCTGTTAGCTCATGAGACCCACACAGCAGCCCCAAGGGACAGACGGAATCATATCACTGGGTCCACTGCACAGAAGGGGAAACTGAGGAGTAGCAAGGGCAGGGGACTTGGTGAAGGGCCCCCAGCTGACTACAGTCCCTTCTCCAAGCTCCTCTTCCATGGCTGGCTAGAACCACACACCTGGGCAATGAAGAGCCTCACCCAGCGACTCCCGTCCTGCCTCCCGCTCAACTGTGTAGGCCTGGAGTGGGGGCCAATTCCTCTGCCCTGAGGCCTCCCAGAGCTCTCCTGGGAGCCCTCGCTGAACTGTGCTGGCTACTGATCTGGATCCCAGCGGCCTGAGTTGGAGGGTTAGGAATCAGCCAGGCTATGGAGCAAGGCTCGGCGGGCTCAAATCCCAGCTGTGCCTTTGGCTCCTGTGTGACCCTGGGGGAATTCCTTGATGTCTCTGAGAACATGGACTATGTGCAAGGATCCAGCACAGCTCCCTGCCTTCCTTTCCTTCTCCACATCCCAATTGAGTTTTGTTCCTTTCTTCCTTCCTCCCTCACATACTTATGATAGCACAGCCTCTGAAGCAAGACTGCCTGGAATTGCATGTGCGTGACCCTGGCAAGTCACTTACCCTGTCTGTGCCTCAGTTTCCTCCTCTGTGTAGTGGGGATAATAAGAGAAAACAGAGGGCAGTTGTGAGGATTAGATGAGTCAATACATGTAAAATGCTCAGAGCAGCATCTGGGACAGAGCAGATGCTCCCTGCACATGTCACTACTGTGCTGCTCACACCATCTCCACATGACAGCCCAACTCTGCGGCAGGTATTGTGGCAGACACTGGGGTACAGTGCTGAAGCGAAAGTAAGAGCTCACATTTGCTGAGCACTTGCTATGTGCCAGGCATCCTGCTAGTGATTTCATGGACTTCCTGGTCCCACCCTACACCCCTGCCCTAGATCAAAGCCTAGAGAGAACACAAAAGTACTACGGTGGTTGTGTGAGCAGCCTTTGGGAACACAGAGGAGGGAGTAACTGATGGATGGGGAAGCTCAGAAGGCCTGTGGGAGGAGGGGATGCACGGCCCTGCAGGAGCTTCACACTCCCCAGCAAGGAGCGGAGGAACGCAGGCTTCTGTTGGCCTTTACCCCTGGTCATCATGCTCCCCACCTTAGGGTCCCCTCCTCCTCACCATCACCTCAACCCATGGAATAGAGACACTCAGCTCCTGCATAAAACCTCCCTCACTAGCCAAAGCCAGGGAAGCACGAGGATGCAGGCAGGGAGGAAAGCTGGGAGCACACTCTCTCCCGCAGTCTGATTTCTGCCTGGGCCAGCCACAATGGGTGTACAGCATGTCCTAGTGGACAGGTCCATTTTTGTGGTCAGACAGAGGGGTGGTGGGAAAGGCTGGGTTCTGGGGTCAGAAAGACTTGGCCTGGTCCTAATCAGCTGTGGGACCATGGGCAAGCTGCTTAACCTCTCTGTGCTACATTGTTACAAAACAGAAGGAAGGAAGGGAGGGAGGGAGAAATCAAGAGAGAGAAGGTAGGCAGATGGACTGCAGACTCTGCCCAGGCTAGAGTAAGAATCCAATGAGATAATGAGATGGAGGTGCTTCGCAGGCCAGAGATGAGGGAAATCTCGTTTCTCCCGGAACCCCAGCCCACTCCATGGGTCTTCCTTCCCTGCAGCTGCTGCCTGATTTCTCTGCAGCCCTAGCTTTAGAATGGGGGACCCTGAGGGGAAGGGAGTCCAGGTCTTAAAGGCAGGCCTGATGGGTGGTGCTAAATCCTGGAGGCTGGGCCACCTCCCACCCCAGAGAAAGCCATAGGGTGCAGGAGGGACCCAATGCAGGCTTCATTCTGACACAGTAGACTCAAAACCACTGCCATCAAAACGTGCCTCCCAGACCCCCTGGCAGACGAGGACAAAAGCCACGGCAGCCCCCAGGCTCACATGCACCCTAGAAGCCTATACGTTCTCACTTGCTCCCCTCAATCATTTCAGTAAACATTGTGTGAGTGCCTGCTGCATGTAGGGCCTGAGCCTGGCTGCTGACTGGGCGGTGGGGCAAATGCTACAACTTTATAGTTTACAAAGCGTGTTTGCCTACCTGATCACCTCCGAATCTCACAGAAGCCCTGACAGATGGGGTTCATGGCTGACCCCACTTCACGCACTCAAGGGGTGTGGAGACTCAAGGGCAGGGGCGACCTGGCCAAAGTTGAACAGCAACCGAGCAGCAGGCCTGGGACAGGAGCTAAGGTCTTCTGACCCCACAGCCTGTGCCCTCTTGCCAGCCAAGTAGACACAGACCCTGTCTGGAACGAGCTCCCAGGAAGGAGGAAGAGGGCTGTGCCAGGGTCAGCCCCATGCTAGGCAGGGCTCAGCAAGACAGGGTGGGAGCAAGGCCAGGAGGCACTGAGGGGCACAGGGGGAGGCTCCACAGGAGAGGGCACATTTGGGCTGGGCTTGGAGGAGAAGATGGAGAAAGTGAGAGTGAATTACTGGCTGAGAGTGCAGCATGGGCAAAGTCCCGGGGTGTGAGAAAACTCGGCAGAATTCAAATGGCAAACCGCTGGGGACCACCTCCTGGGGCCCAGGCTGGGGCTACACTCCAGAACTGGAACAGGGCAGAACGGAGCTCACACAACGAGGGGGCATCCCTTGTCCTCCAGGCACTAGATGGGGAGGTAGGACATGTGCAAAGCCATTGCAGGCCTTAGAACCAGGTCCTGGGTGGGGATGCTGGTAATGAAAATCAGGGTTCAGAGAGGAGAGCCTGTGGGCCTGGGATGGCTGGGGAAGGTGCCCTGAGGGAAGGGGTCAAGCTGGGCTCTGGAAGGGGGTTGGAGGGAAGAGATTAGGGAAAGACACTGCAGGCTGATGGAATGGCATGAGCAAAGGCACAGAGGATAGAGGGCCCCAGGTGTGCATATGTGCAGGCAGGTGTGTGTGTGCCCATGTGGGAGGTTAAGTGGCCTAGATGGGGTGAGACAGGGAAAAGGAAAAAGAAGGATTCAGGGCATGTGGTGTCCCAGGCTGCTTCTCATCTATCTCACACCAATGCTGCAAAGTCAAGCACATGAGCCTCCCTTTACGAATGAGGGCAGACAAGGCTCAGGGAGGCCGAGCGACCTGACAAGTAATACTAACAAGAGAGCTGCCGTTTACTGAACACCTGTGGAATGCCAAGCACTGTATCAGCTGCTTTGCCCACACATTTCCCACAAACACCCTGTGAGATGGGCAAGCCCATTTTACAGACACCTGGGTAAAGTTGTGCCATGTGCACAAGGACACAGCTGGGAAAGAGCAGAAGTGAGGTCTGAGCACAGACCAGTCAGACTCAGCTGCCTTGTGCTCTCCCATCCTCCCCGAGGTTGCAAAGGCCAAGGGATGACCCAAGCCAAAAGCTGCCACAGGGCCTGGAGAACCATCCTGAGCTACTCCAAGTGGACAACAAGCCATATGAGAGGCAAAGGACAAGAACCCTGCACACAGGAGGCCCTAGGCAGGTGAGGAATTAATGAGTGAATGAGTGAATGGAGTCCTTACAGCATTCAGAGGAGAGCAGTCCCTTTGAGCTTGGAGGACAGGGGAAATCAGAGAAGGCTGCCTGGAGGAAGCAACACTGGGAAGTTATTCAGCCCAAAGATGCAATTGCTCCACTCCAGCCCTCCATCCACTAGGCCTTGCAGGTGGTTAAAGGACCAAAAACAAGTCCTGGCTCCCAGGCTCTGCCAACATCCCCATCCCTCAGAGCCCAGGTGCAGAGGATTGAGAAGGTGAGGCCAACAAACATGCTGAAATTCCTGGGGGCTCTGACTATCTGTGGTCCATTTAAAAGCAGAACTGGCAGCTGAGGATGTGAAACTGGCCCTCTCGGACTTTTTTCCTGCCAGGCTCGGGGCAGCAGGAAGGATGTACAAGTCGCTGCCCAGTAAGCCCCCATGCCCTGCGCGCCGCCCCTCCATCCCCCCTGCAGCTGCTTCCACTCGTCTGCCTGGGGGAGCACTTGGCAGGTCCACCCTTCTGCCTGGGCCAGAGGGGAGCTGACAGCCCACAGGTGGTGTTGGGCACCTTCCAGCCATGTCCTATCGCCCCTTCTCCCAGAGCACCCACCCTGGGCAGAGTGGAGCCTCCAGGGCCCTGCCTTATCCCCCTTCAAGCCAACCTGCACAACCCAAAGTCATCAGAGCCTGCCCCTGCCCGCCTCCCAAGGCTCTTGAGGAAGCACAGCCTGGTCATATGGCACCCCTGCAGCCCATCCCAGAGGCAGCCCCGCTCTGTGGGATGAGGGTGGGAGGAGAGGAGCAGAGCCCCCTCTGAAGAACCCCACAGTCCTGAAGCACTTCCTTAGACCTCCGGAACTGCTCAAACTGGTTTGAAACAGGTGAGCTGAGGCATGATAATAATGAAAGTCATTAACTCAAACACAATAGCTAACACTTGGAGTGCAGAGAGGCGCTAGGCTCTCTGTTAAGCACGTCAGATAAAACAACTCACTTATCTTTGCAACATCCTATGGTGTAGGTTTTTATTATCTTCATCTTACAGAGGAGGAAACTGAGGCCTAGAGACATTTAATGAATTTTCCCAAAGGCACACAGCT
Source organism: Equus przewalskii (assembly GCF_037783145.1). Taxonomy (NCBI): domain Eukaryota; kingdom Metazoa; phylum Chordata; class Mammalia; order Perissodactyla; family Equidae; genus Equus; species Equus przewalskii. The sequence goes on from NC_091831.1 coordinate 66,612,382, forward strand.
AGTATGAGGCAGTGCTGGGGGTTAAATGCAGGTAGTCTGGCTTCAGAAGCTATGCTCAGAACCACCGGTGCCGCAAGGAGAGGGCCTTGGAAGAGGAGGGAGGAAAGCCCTGAGGCCACAACACTGGGATTGAGAGAATACCCCAACATCAGCACCAACGCCAAACAGCAGGCACTACACCATCCCCACCAACACCCACCCAGCTAACCTCTGAGCACTCACCACATTCCAGGTTCTGGGCTAAACAATGGAACATCACAGCCCAGGCCCCTAGGTCAGTCAGCGGGCCCCAGGTTCTGGAGGAAGCCCCTGCAATGATACTGCTATGTCCACATGCAGGCCACCCACCCTAGGCCCAGTCCTTCCTCAACAGAATCATATAATGACACTGTGTGTCCTCCCTCCCTTCCTTGTTCCCTCCCTCCCTGCTTTCATTCTTCCCTCTATTGATTTTTCATAACACGTAGTCTGAGAAAACCCCAGTTTCCCCACCAGCACGTCAACGGCTCTGAACTAATCCTTGGTCATGGGCTCAAGGTTCTGCTGGAGAAATCCTGCATACCCTCAGTCCCTCTCTGTCTGTCCCCTCCCTAGGCTCTAGACACTCTGGCCCCAGAGGAAACCCAGGCCTGCAGTGAGGTCAGGGTCGGAAGAGGAGGTTGGAAACCCGAGGCCTTGGTCAGACATGGCCGATGGCTAGGCCCTCCCTGCCTCCTTCAGACACCCACAGGGACCAGCTGACTCTGGCCTGGGGAGAGATGCAAGGACAGAGTCCAGTGCCGCAGAGACCTCGGGGAGGGAGAAGGGGGCCTGGGCCAGCCTCTGCTTTCCCCTAGCCTTCTGCCCCACCCCCAGACGAGCCCCTGAACCTATTTACACCCCACCTCTAAAGTTTTAGCTGTTCTAGGATTCTCTCCCTGCTCTATTTTTCTTCTTCTTTTGCAATCTCCAAGAAACCCAAGCTGCCAGATGGGTGGGGGCGATGATTGTTTTCTGTCTGACATCTGGATTTCATTAGCAGCCCTCGGCATGCTGACTCAGGAATGGCAGCTCCCCTGGGTTCAGGCCTCCCCAGTCCCCTCACGGTGCCTGGTCTTTAGCTGGAATTGGGAGGCACAGGTGACAACACCCCTCAGACTTCCCTCAAAGGAGTAACCAGCCCCCAAGAACATCCAAGGAGTGATGGAGGCTGAGAAATTAGAGAATTTTTGCTCCCAGCTCGGCGCCTGATGGGTGGGTGCCAGGCTGGGTGTAGCTGGGCCTGACCGCCATGAAGCGTGGACAGAGGGCTTAGGGAAAGGATACTGGGTCCTGGATATACTGCCCCCATCCACACCCCAGCCTCCACTCCTACAGAGGTGCTGAGTGGGCCATCAAGGCAGAGACCTGCACTGACCCCAAATCACAGATACATATTGGAGATGAGGACAGGTGGCCCAGAGAAGTTAAGTGATTTGTCCAAGGTTGCATAGCTAGTAAACAGCAGAGCTGGAACTTGAACTCTGGTCTTTGGGTTATAAATTTGTAGCTGTTGCCTCTGACGTCAACAAGATGTACTTTCACTAACATCAGGATCCTTACTGTTGCTATTTGGACTCTCAACACTGTCTGAGCTTCAGAGGAAAGGTGATGTCTGGAGTTTTCATGTCCTATCATCGGAGAGGCCCATGGTGGCCACTCAATCTAAAGCAGCCCCCAGACACTCTTCCAAGCTACGTTCTAACTCTTGTGGGTTCTTCCTCCATAAAAAGTTATTAAAAATATTTTATGACTGCATTGTCATAAAGACAAGTACTATCCAGGCTGGATTCATTATTATTACGTTCGTTTTTTCCTTCTGGTTTAAAAATAACTAAAAATTAAAACATTTTTCTGAGCCCCTAAAAGAATCCTGGGCCCTAGGCAACATGCCTGCTGTTTCTCCCAGAGAAGTCAGCCTGGCATCCTCTATCAAAGCTCTCATATTCTGCAGAACACTTCTTGCTATCCGATATCTCCTTATTTTCTTTTTGATTTGTGCTTATTGTCTGACTTCACCAACTAGAACATAAGCTCCAAGAGAGCGGGAACATTTCCTGGTTTGTTCACTGTGGCCTCTTCAAATGCGTACTACGTGCTCGGCACACAGTAGGTATTCAATAAGTATTTGCTGAATGAATAAATGAAGGAGAGCCTATCTTTTCAGGCAAGTGTATCTGTATCCTAGGTAGTGGCGCCCCATTTGCCCAGGTAGCCACCTCAGAAATCTAGTAACACTCCTTGACACCTTGTCCCTCTGTCCCTCACCTGTCTGGTCACCATGCTCCATAGATACTTTCTCAGTGTCCGGAATTTGTCCCCTCATCTCGAACCTTTACTCGCCCTTGCCCACATTCCCGGACTGGTTTTGTCTGCAGTCTTGCTTCCTCCAGCTCAGCCTCTAACCTGCCACCAATGTGATCTTTCAGAATGCCAATCTGAGAATGTCACCTAAAACCCTTGGATGGCTTCTCCCTGCTCCCAGAGAAGTCTGAGTTTGTGCAGCCTGGCAAACAGGCCCTTCGCCACCTGCTGCTGCCACCCCTTCTGCTCCTCCCCTGAGGCACCCAGAGTGCCAGCTGTCTCCAAGGGCTCGCAGTCCCCAGAAAGCATACTCCATTATTTACACACTTGCTTGGAAGCCTTCCCCACCCCAGATCTAGACTCCTCCTTCCTGAGGCCTCCCATGAACCCCAGGGAGAGCCAGTTCCTTACTGCAAACCTCAACCGCAGTCCTAGTCACACTAAATAGCCAACAGTGTTTTGGTCTGTCCCACTGAGGACAAGGGGAGGGTCTTATCTAGCATAGGCCTGGCACACAGTAGAAGCTCAGGACGGGTTGGGTGATTGTAGCATGTCTGGGCCAGACTCTGTCCTGGACAGACTGTGCCCTGGGGCACAGATGTGGCACCAAGGCAAGCCTCCACCACAAAGGCACACACCTGTGCAGGCAAAAGTGCAGCTGACTCAGAGCAAGCTGCTGCCACTCAGGTCTTCACAGTCCTGACACATCGGTGTGTAGAAGCCAACACGAGAAGCCCAGGGGACCCGCAGGCAGGCCCAGCAGGTAGCAACCATGCCTCCCCTACAGCCAGATGGGACTTCTGCAGCCACCAGAGCTGGCAGCCCCAACCCACCCCGGCCTCTTTGATCACACTGGGGCAGCAGACACCCTTGGGCTGGATGAGTTGTGGGATCTACCAGACACATCGACATAGCCAGACCAGGCCTGGTATGGCCTCTGCCCACATTGTCCTTGTTCCTTTTCATGTCCAGCAACCCATCTTTTTAAACAAAGCTGACTTTCTGAGAATGATAGTGGAGATCCAAGTCTGGACACTAAGGCAGATAGAACCTAATTTAAAAAGCATGGGTTCTGGGATCAGGAAGGCCTGAGTTCCAATTCCAGCTTTGCTGTTCACTGGCTTTGTGATGCTAGGTAAGTCACTTAACTTCTGTGGGTCTCAGTTTTATCATCTGGCAATTGACTTGATAGAGTTTTTGAGAAAAATAAATGAGTTAATGTATATCCTACACTAAGCTCAAGGGTGAACTCAATGCTTAGAGACTATTATTATTATTATTAATATTATTACCCTTGAACTGGAGGCCTGACACACTGAGTGGGGACGGCAGCAGAGGCAGGTTTTTCAAGAAATGAATGGTAGACATTCTTGGCTCCTAAGCCTTCTTGGGCCAGGGCTGACATTGGCTGGAGATGGACCCTGGCCCAGGCCCAGCCTCACCCCACAGAGGGGCTACCCTTTGGTAACATTGGGCTTTGGTCTCTAGCACCTCCCGCCTCTGCTTCAGGAGCTCCCAGTCTTCCTGTAGTCCTCAAATCCCTTCACACTGCCCTGAGACCTGTGAGTAGACCCATCCAATTGTGAGCTAAGTTCTGGACACCTCCATCCTACCCTTAGGTTGGAAAAGAATCAATTCACAGATTCCCATCCCCTGGCTCCCGTGTCTCCCTACCCAGGCCACTGACAGGGAGGCTTGACCTGTACTCTACCTTCCTCGGAGCCCTGGGGCTCCAGGGGCAGCTTCAGGACCTAGGCAGGGCTGACATTGGGTTCTACACATTCCACCCCCTGGTAGACCAGTTAAGATTTTAGAAGCATTTAGACTATTTAAAAATCATTCCACAGAAGGAGAGGAGAGAAAGGGAGCAAAAAAATTATTTGAAGAAATAATGGCTGAAAACTTCCCAAATCTAATGAAAAACTTTAATTAACACATACAAGCAGCACAAATGACTCCAAGTAGGACAAACAGGAAGAGATCTAGAAATGGACACATCATACTAAAACTGCTGAAAGCCAAAACAAGGAAAAAATCTTGAAAGCAGGAAGAGAAAAATGACACATCATTTACACAGAAATTCCAATAACGTTAATAACTGACTTCTCATCAGAAATGATGGAGACCAGACGGGAGTGGGATAACATATTCAATGTGCTCAAAGGACAAAACAACTGTCGGCCAAGAATTCTATACCCAGCAAAGCTATCTTGAAAAAAATGAAAGTGAGGTAAAGACATCCCCAAATAAACAAAAACAGAGAATTCAATGCTAGCACACTAACCTTTGAAGAAATATTAACAGAAGTTCTTCAGGCTGAAGGCAAGTGACCCCCAGACAGTAATGCAAATACACAAAAAAGGAGCACTAGTTAGGTAACTACATAATTGTGAAAGACAGTATAAATGCATACTTATTTTCCTTTCTTCTCTTAGCTGATTTGAAAAGTAACTGTAGAAGGCAGACTGGGCTGTTCTCTAAGTCTCTCCCCACTAAGATACAACAAAAAGGACATTCATTAACCTGCAGAGGAGATCCACACAGCACAAGAGGATGTCTGAGAGATGCATGCAGCCAAATGTCTAAAGGTGGGAGGTCTGGATCTTTGAAGCAACAGAAGGATGTAAGCAGATCTTCTTCTCCTCAGTGACAGCAATCTAGGGCATGGGACCTAATGCAGCAGCCAGTAGGAGGAGATGGGGGAAAAGGTATGCCTCTACAGGAACACTTTTGCTCTCGGAGTTGCTTCCCAGCCTATGAGAACACTCCACACTGAGGTGGCTCAGACACCATGAGGGCACTCCCACCAAGCTGAGCAACCCAGGCAGGCCACCAGTGAGTGCAGAGCAGGATCACAAGGGACCACGAGCATGAAGGAAAGTGCCTCTCCCCACCACCGCCTGGCACACCGGGTTGGTGGAATAGCCAGGGCAGCACATCTGTGCCAAAGCAGTTACGCATGTGTGTGAAGCAGCAGTGGCCAGTGGGCAAGTGCAGATGGGCCCTCTCAGACACAGCTTACAAGGGATGGGCACAAATTCCATCAGATGCAGTGGTTTCAGAAAATACAGCTCCTGCCCCCACCCCCAGTGGTGGCAGGTGGAATCTGTGACCAAATACAACCAATATGCACCAGCAAATGTCTACTCCATCAAACAACATGAAGAAATATATTAATGCTCCAGAGCAGAAGGAAAATGATAAGTCTACAGAAACCAATCCAGAGGTCACAGAAATTTACAATCTAAATCACAGAGAATTAAAAATAGTTGTCATAAACTCAATGAGTTACACAAAAATTCAGAAAGACAATTCAATGAACTCAGGAATAAAATAACAAGCAGAGAAATTATTCATAAAAGAGACTGAAACTCTAAAAAAATAACCAAACAGGAATGCTGGAGATAAAGAACACAATGAATGAGATTAAAAAAAACACAGAATCCTTAAAAAACAGAGCTGACCTTATGGAGGACAGAATTAGTAATTTATAGGACAGACATATAGAAACGCTTCAGGTGGAGGAAGAGAGAGAACTAAGACTAAAAAGAAATGAGGAAATTCTCCAAGAAATATCCAACTCAATGAGGAAATGCAACATAAGGATAATAGGTATTCCAGGGAGAGGAAGGAGCAGAGAGCTTGTTCAAAGAAGTAATAGTTGAGAATGTCCCAAACTTGGGGATGGAGCTGGAATTACAAGTAAATAAGGACAAGAGAATTCCTAATTACATCAATGCAAAAAGACCTTCTCAAAGGCATATAATAGTAGAACTGGCAAAAGTAAACGACAAAGAAAAATTATTAAGGGCAGCAAGGCAGAACAAAATGACCTACAAAGGAACGCCTAACGAGCTTTGAGCGGATTTCTCAGCAGAAACCTTAGAGGATAGGAGAGAGTGTAATGATATATTCAAAGTACTGAAAGACAGGGGCTGGCCCAGTGGCACAGTGGTTAAGTTCATGTGCTCCACTTTGGTGGCCAAGGGTTCACAGGATCAGTTCCTGGGTAAGGACATAGCACCCCTCATCAAGCCATGTTGTGGCAGTGTCCCACATACAAAATAGAAGACGACAGGAACAGATGTTAGCTCAGGGCCAATCTTCCTCATACACACACAAAAAGAAAACAAAATACTGCAAGACAAAAACTTTCAGCCAAGAATACTCTATCTACAAAACCATCCTCCATATACAATGGGGAAATAAAAACTTTCCCAGATAAACAAGAGCTGAGGGAGTTCATAGCCACAAGACCCCCTCCCACACACAAGAAATGATCAAGAAGGCCTCATACCTGAAATGAAAAAGAAAAGGTTTACAAAACCTTGAGCAAGGAAAGAGACTGACAAAATCAGAAAACTGCAGCACTCTATCAGAACAGTTAGCAAACAATTATTACATTAAAGGTAAAGAGAAGGAAAGCATTAAAAATAACTATACTGGGGCTGGCCCCGTGGCCGAGTGGTTAAGTTCACGCGCTCTGCTGCAGGCGGCCCAGTGTTTCGTTGGTTCGAGTCCTGGGCGCGGACATGGCACTGCTCGTCAAGCCACGCTGAGGCGGCGTCCCACATGCCACAACTAGAAGGACCCACAACGAAGAATATACAACTATGTACCGGGGGCTTTGGGGAGAAAAAGGAAAAAATAAAAATCTATAAAAAAAAAAACTATAAGCACTTCAATTTAATCACAAACTCACAACACAAAATGGAATAAGTTGTGACAACCATAACTTAGAAGGGGAAGAGGAAAGGGACGGAAAGTGCTTAGGCTAAGGAGATGACATATTATCAGAAAACGGTCTATCTCATCTATGAGATCTTTTATCCAAACATCATGGTAACCACTAAACAAAAAGTCAGAGCAGAGACACAAATGATAAATAAAGAGTAAACTGAGAAAACCATCATAGAAAATCACCCAACTGAAAAGGCAGCCAGAAATACATGGCACAGGAAACAAGGGAAATATAGAACAACCAGAAAACAAAAGATAAAATGGCAGTATTAAGCCCTCATTATCAATAATCACTCTAAATGTAAATGGATTGAATTCTCCAATCAAAAGACACAGAGTGGCTGGATGGATTAAAAAACAAGACCCAACAATATGCTGCCTCCAGGAAACACATCTCAGCTCTAAGACAAACATAGGATCAGAGTGAAGGGATGCAAGACTATACTCCAAGCTAATGGCAAACAAAAGAAAGCAGGTTTTGCCATACTTGTATCAGACAAAGCAGACATCAAGATAAAAAGGCAAGAAGAGACAAAGAGGGGCAGTATATAATGATAAAAGGGGCATTTCAGCAACAGGATATAACATTTATGAATATATATGCACCTAACACAGGAACACCAAAGTACACAAAGCCATTATTAACACACCTAAAAGGAGCAATTAACAGCAACACAATAATAGTAGGGGACCTCAACACCCCACTTACATCAATGGATAGATCATCCAGATAGAATGTCAACAAGGAAATCGTAGAATTGAATGAAAAACTAGACCAGATGGACTTAATAGATATATATAGAACACTGCATCTGAAAACAGCAGAATACACATTCTTCTCAAGTGCGCATGGAACATTCTCAACCATAGACCATATGTTGGGAAACAAGGCATGCCTCAATAAATTTAAGAAGATTTAAATCATATCTACTATCTTTTCTGACCATAATGCTATGAAACTAGAAATCAACTACAAGAAAAAAGCTGGGAAAGTTACAAATATATGGAGACTAACCAACATGTTCCTGAACAACAAGTGGATCAATGAAGAAATCAAAGGGGCAATTAAAAAATATCTGGAGTCAAATGAAAATGAAAACACATCATACCAATTCTTATAGGATGCAGCAAAAGCGGTCCTAGAGGAAAATTCATAGCAATAAAGGACCACTTAAACAAACAAGAAGAATCTCAAATAAGCAATTTTTTTTTTAAAGATTGGCACCTGAGCTAACAACTGTTGCCAATCTTCTTCTTTTTTTGTCCCAACCTTTTCTCCCCAAATCCCCCCAGTACATAGTTGTATATTTTAGTTGTGGGTCCTTCTAGCTGTGGCATGTGGGATGCCACCTCAACGTGGCCTCATGAGTGGTGCCATGTCCGCGCCCAGGATCCAAACCAGCGAAACCCTGGGCTGCCAAAGCGGAGCGCGCGAACTTAACCACTCAGCCACGGGGCCAGCCCCTCAAATGAGCAATTTTAAACTACACCAAACAGAACTCGAAAAAGAAGAGCAAACAAAGCCCAAAGTTAGCAGAAGGAGGGAAATAATAAAAATGAGAGCAGAAATAAATGAGATAGAGACCAAAAAAACAGTAGAAAGGATCAACGAAATGAAGAGCTGCTTCTTTAAGAAGATAAACCAAATCGACAAACCCTTAGCCAAGTCACTAAGAAGAAAAGAGACAAGACTCAAATAAATACAATTAGAAATGACAGAGGAGAAATTACAATGGATACCACAGAAATACAAAGGGTTATAAGAGAATACTACAAAAACTATATGCCAACAAATTGAACAACTTAGAAGAAATGGATAAATTCAAAAACTCATACAACGTCCCAAAAGTTAATCAAGAAGAAACAGAGAATCTGAATAGAACAATCACAAGTAAAGAGTTTGAAAAGGTAATCAAAAACCTCCCAAAAAATAAAAGTCCAGGACAAGATGGCTTCTCTGGAGAATTTTACCAAGCATTCAAAAATATTTAATACTTATCCTTCTCAAATTATTCCAAAAAATTGAAGACAGAATGCTTCCTAACTCATTCTATGAGGTCACCACAACTCTGATCCCATAGCCAGACAAAGACAACACAAAGAAACTTACAGGCCAATATTGCTGATGAACATTGACGCAAAAATCCTCAGCAAAATATTGGCAAACTGAATACAGCAATACATTAAAAGAATCATGCACCATGATCAAGTGGGATTTACACCTGGGATGCAGAGATGGTTCAGCTTCCACAAACCAATCAATGTGATTCACCATATTAACAACATGAGGAATAAAAATCACATGGTCATCTCAATACATGCAGAGGAAGCATCTGACAAGATTCAACATCCATTTATAATAAAAACTCTCAGGATAATGGGTATAAAAGGAAAGTACCTCAACATAATAAAGGCCATATATGACAAACCCACAGCCAACATCATACTCAATGGTGAAAAATTGAAAGCCATCCCTCTGAGAACAGGAACAAGACAAGGTGCCAACTCTCACCACTCATATTCAATATACTACTGGAGGTTTTGGCCAGAGCAGTTAGGCAAGAAACAGAAATAAAAGGTATCCAAATTGGAAAGGAAGAAATGAAACTTGCTGTTTGTAGACGTCATGATCCTATATATAGAAAACCCTAAAGAATCCACCAGAAAACTATTAGAAATAATCAACAACTAAAGCAAAGTTGCAGCATACAAAATCAACTTACAGAAATCAGTTGCATTTCTATACACTAATAACAAACTAGCAGTAAGAGAAGTCAAGAATAGAATCCCAATTACAATCACAACAAAATGAATAAAATATCTGGGAATAAATTTAACCAAGGAGGTGAAGGACCTATACAATGAAAACTGTAAGACATTATTGAAAGAAACTGCAGATGACATAAAGAAATGGAAAGGTATTACATGCAGATGGATTGGAAGAATAAAAATAGTTAAAATGTCCATACTACCTAAAGCAACCTACAGATTCATGAAATCGCCATCAGAATCCCAATGACATTCTTCACGGAAATAGAACAAAGAATCCTCAAATTTATGTGGAACAACAAAAGACCCTGAATAGCGAAAGCAATCCTGAGAAAAAACAAAGCTGGAGGCATGACAATCCCTGACTTCAAAACATACTACAAAGCTATAGTAATCAAAAAAGCATGGTACTGGTACAGAAACAGACACACAGATCAATGGAATAAAATTGAAAGCTCAGAAATAAAACCACAAATATACAAACAGCTAACCTTCAACAAAGGAGCTAAGAACATACAACACAGAAAGGAAAGTCTCCTTAATAAATGGTGCTGGGAAAACTGGACAGCCACATGCAAAAGAATGAAAATATACCATTATCTTACACCATACACAAAAATTAACTCAAAGTGGATTACAGACTTTAAGGTAAGACCTGAAACCATAAAACTCCTAGAAGAAAATATAGGCAGTACATTCTTTGACATCAGTCTTAGCAGCATCTTTTCGAATGCCATGTCTACTCAGGCAAGGGAAACAAAAGAAAAATAAACAAATGGGAGTTCATCAGACTAAAGAGTCTCCATAAGGCAAAGGAACCAGGAACAAAATGAAAAGACAACCTACGAACTGGGAGAAAATATTTGCAAATCATCTATCTGACGGGGTTAATCTCCAAAATATATAAAGAACTCATACAACTCAACAACAAAAAACCAAACAACCCAGTCAAAAAATGGGCAGAGGATATGAACAGACATTTTTCCAAAGAAGATATAACTATGGCCAATGGGCACATGAAAAGATGTTCATCACTAACCATTAGGGAAATGTAAATCAAAACTACAGTGAGGTGTCACCTAGGAAATGACTCCAGGTGGTAACTTGAATCCACTGGAGCAAATGAAGAGAACTAGAGACGGAAAATAAGAACGCTAATATGACAAAACTATGGATATATATATATATAGTTATTCTTCTTTCTTCTTTCAGCTTCTCTAAAACACATAAAATTATATAAAGTAATAATATAACAAGTACTGTTGAATTGTAACACATATAAACATAACATGTATAACAATAATGGCACAGGGAAAGGAGACTAGAGCTATACAGGACTAACATTTCTTTATCTCATTGGAATTAAGTCAGTATAAACCTGAATCAGATTCTGATGAGATGTAATACAATACACCCTAGAGCAACCACTAAGGAAACAGCTAAGAAAAAATAGTGAAAAGATCATGAAATAAATTAAAAGGTTACATTAGAAAATTATTACTTAATGCAAAATAAAGAGCAGTAAAGGAGGAATGGGGGAACAAAAAAGACATTAGTGATTTAGAAAACAAAAAGTAAAACGGCAGACATAAATTAACTATATCACTAACAGCATATAGCAAAACAGCATTAATAATAGCATTATCAATAATGTGAAAAGATTAACCAAAAAGGTAAGGATTGTCAGATTAGACAAAACATAAACCAACATCCAACTATATGCTGTCTACAGGATACACGCTCTAGATTCAAAGATATACACAGATTGAAATTAAAAGGATGGAAAAAGATCTATCACGTAAATAGCAACCAGAAGAAAGACAAAATCGACTTTAAAACAAAAAAAATGTTACTCGAGATAAAGAGGGACATTTCATAATGATAAAAGGATCAATCCATCAGGAAGATACAACAGTTATAAACAGAGATATACTAATAACAGAGCATCGAAACACACGCAGCAAAAACTGACAGAATTGAAGAAACAAATAGAAAATTCAGCAACAATAGTTGGAAATTTCAATATCCTGCTTACAACAATGGACACAATACCCGGCATAACATCAACAAGGAGACAGAAGACATAAACAATACTCTAAAGCAACTAGACCTGACAGACGTCTGTAGCACACTGCCCCCAACAAGAGCAGAGCACATTCTTCTCAAGTGCATATGGAACATTCGCCAGGATAGCTCAAATGCTAGGCTATGAAACAAACCACAACAAATTTAGAAGCACTGAAATAATACAAGTATGTTCTCTGACCACAATGGAATAAAGCTAGAAATCATTAAAAAAAGGATAATTGGGAAATTCACAAGCGTGGATATTACACACTTCTAAATAACTAGTGGGTCTAAGAAGAAATCACAAGAGAATCAGAAAATACCAAAAACACAACATACCAAAACTTATGGGAGGTAGCTCAGAGGGAAATTTATAGCTGTAAAGATCTCCATTAAAAAAGGAAGAAAGGGCTGGCCCGGTGGTGCAACAGTTAAGTGTGCACATTTCACTTTGGTAGCCCAGGGTTCACCGGTTCAAATCCCGGGTGCAGACACGGCACCACTTGTCAAGCCATGCTGTGATAGGCGTCCCACATATAAAATAGAGGAAGATGGGCACGGATGTTAGCTCAGGGCCAGTCTTCCTCAGCAAAAAGAGGAGGATTGGCAGATGTTAGGTCAGGGCTAGTCTTCCCCCCCAACCCTCAAAAAAGGAAGAAAGATGTAAAATCAGTAACCTAAACTTCCACCTCAAGGAACTAGAAAAAGAAGAGTAAACTAAACCTAAAGTGAGCTGAAGGAAGAAAATAATAAAGATTAGAGTGAAGAATTGAAAGCAAGAACTCAAAAGAGATATCTGTACACTCATATTCATAGCAGCATTATTCACAATAACCAAAAGGTGGAAGCAATCCAGCTGTCCATTGATAGCTAAATGGATAAACAAAATGTGGTACACACACACACACACACAAAACACATAGGAACATTACTCAGCCTTAAAAAAGCAAGGAAATTTTGACAATGCTACAACATGAATGAACCTTGAGGCCATATGGTAAGTGAATAAGCCAGTTGCAAAAGAACAAATACTATAGGATTCCACTTAGATGATGTACATGGAGTAGTGAAATTCATACAGACAGAAAGAGAATGGTGGTTACCAGGGGCTGAAGGGAGGGAAGGAAAGAGGTACAGACTTTCAGTTTTGCAAGATAGAAAGAGTTCTGTGGATGGATGGTGGTAACAGTTGCATAAGAATGTGAATGGACTTAATGCCACTGAACTGTACACTTAAAAATGGTCAAGATTGGGGCGGGAGCTGGCCCAGTGGCTTAATGGTTAGGTTCGTGTGCTCTGCTTTGGTGGCCCAGGATTGGCAAGTTCGGACCTAGCACCACTCATCAAGCCATGCTGTGGCAGCATACCACATAAAATAGAGGCAGACTGGCACATATGGTAGGTCAGCAAAAATCTTCCTCACAAAAAAAAAAAAGGTCAAGATGATAAATTTTATGTTATAATCATTTTACTGCAATTTAAAAAAAGATTAGAGTGAAAAGTAATGAACTAGAGAATAGAAAAACAATAGAGGAAATTAACTAAACCACAAGTTGGTTCTTTGAAAAGTTCAACAAAAATGACAAAACTTCAGTTAGAGTGACCACAAAAAAAGAGAGAAGACTCAAATTTCAAGAATCAGAAATGAAAGAGGGGGACTTTATTACCAACATTACAGAAATAAAAACAGTTATGAGAATATTATGAGTCATATGCCTCTAAATTAGATAACTTAGATGAAATGGACAAATTACTAGAAAGGCACAAAGTACAGAAACTGACTCAAGGAGAAACAGAAATTTTAAATAGACCTATAAAAAGTAAAAAGATTGAATTAGTATTAAAAAAAATCTATCCTGGGGCTGGCCCAGTGGTGCAGTGGTTAAGTTCACACGCTCCGCTTTGGTGGCCCCAGTTCATGGGTTCAGATCACAGGCACGGACCTACACCACTCATCAGCCATGCTGTGGTGGCATCCCACATACAAAATAGAGGATGACTGGAACAGGTGTCAGCTCAGAGACAATCTTCCTCACCAAAAAAACAAAAACAAAAAAACCAAAAAACCTTCCCACAAGAGAAAGCCCAAGCTCAGATGGCTTCATGGGTGAATTCTACCAAACATTTAAAGAAGAATTAATATTAATTCTTCACAAACTCTTCCAGAAAATAGAACAGGATGGAACACTTCCCACACCATGCAAGTGATAAACACTACTACATGGATGAACCTTGATAACAGCATGCTAAGTGAATGAATACAGTGACAGAAGACCGCACCTTATATGAAATGCCCAAATAGGTAAATCTACAGAGACAAAAAGCAGATTAGCTGTTGTTCGGGAATAGGGGATCAAGGCGGGATAGCTACAGAGTATGAGGTTTATTTTTGAGGTGATGAAAATGTTCTATAACAGATCGTGGTGATGGTTGCACAGCTCTGTGAACATACCACAAATCATTGACTTGTACACTTTAAATGGGTAAATTATATGGCATGTGAATTATATCTCATTAAAGCTGTTACCAAAACAAGCATGCCACTTTTTCACATTATATATGCTGAACTCTTATCTAATATTTCATTTGAAATCAAGGTTTCTATGTTCACAAAAGCCTTGTCCACCTGTTCCTTCACTCTGGAAGACTTGTACTGAGCACTCGCTGTGTGCTATCTTGCACTGGCATGAGGATCAGACAGCGAGGGGTAGAGAGATGAATCTGGCCCAGCACCTGTGCCTAGAGCTTGTGGTCAGATGAGGAGTGGGGAGTATCTAATTAAATTCCAGCCACCAAAATATCTAGGACCTTGCCAGGTGGAGGCACTCAACATTGCGACCCAAGGGAGAAAAAAATAATGCTACAATGTTTCCTGAGTGCTTACTGTGTGCTGGGCACTGTGCTAAGCACTTCCCAAGCATACCTTTATTACAACAATCCTCTGTGTTAGCACTCTCATCAGCCTCCTTTTACAGATGATGAAAATGACATTTCCAGCCTCTGCTCTCCAGGGTGGAGAGAGATCCTTGGACCTGCAGGAGTCCTGGATAGAATCAGGTTTGAGATGGGGCTGGAAGAGGGCCTCTACCAACTCAAGGGAGAAACTGGGCCCCACAGGCCATGGCAGTCTCAGCTTGGAATGGTCTGGACGCTCAAGGAGGCAAAGAGCTCTTGAGGTCCCAAGACCAAGGTTCTCACACACTTTCTGTCCTCTCCTCAGCTGTTCACCTCTCCAAGACTCTGTTTCTTCAACTGTAAAATGGGGCTATAGATCCGACTTCTGCCATAGGGTAAAGAGCCCTGCATAAGAGAAGCAAGCATGCTGTGTAAACCACATAGAGGAAGAACCAGGGTTAGCTCTGGGCTGGAAAGCGGGAGGTGCTGAGGTCAGGGACTCTGCTCCCACACTTAGGAGCTCCGGCCCTGTCTGGAGAAAGGGCAGTGAGTGCACACACACTCACACACATACACACCTTCGCCTGCCTTCACCTCTGGCTCACCATCTGTGGCCTTCGGATAATACCTGGTCACACTGTGGGAGACACTGCCACGCTTCTCCCATCAACCTGCCAGCCCCACTCAAGCCCTCCATCTCCTGGAAGATTTCCCAGGCTGCCAGTCCAGCGCAAGCCCCAAGAGCCCATGTTGGTGTCTGAACGTCACCTGCTCGCCAGGGTTAAAATCCCAGCTCCTCCACCAACCAGCTAGATGGTCCTGTGCAAGTTCTTGACTCTCTCAATGCATCACATAACATGAGGCTAATAACAGCACTTAACACATGGAGTAGTTGTGAGCACTGAATGAAATAATGCTTGGAGATTCCTTAGCACAGTGCCTGTCACCTTCTCAAATGAGGCTAAGTCCTGCACTGCCCACCTCACAGGTTGGAGGTAGGAGATGATGCAGGGAAAAGTGTTTGAGGTGGTGTTGTGAATGACTGAGAGTTGACAGCCCCTACCCTGGGGGCTCAGCTGGGACGGCACAGGGGGTTGCCAACTGGGTAGGCCATGGGCACATCCTTGAGGACCAACCAGATCCTTAGCTGCCTGTCTGCCTCTCGTCCTATCCAGAGAACCCCTGGTGGGTAGAGGTCTCACCCTCTGCTGAGATATCCTCATGCCAAGAGCCCCTTGCTTACTGCATGTATTGAGGGGTGGGCAGGGCTCACTGGGGTATGGATCTAGAGGACAGCCACCAATGGGTCAGCTCCTACTATTATACAAGGTCCAGGGCAGGCCTCTCTTGTCCAGGAGTTGGGGGAGGCCGAGATCTCTGGTGTACACGAATCACTGGGGGTCTTACTCAAACACTCTTCTGGGTGGGCCTGAGACTCTGCATTTCTAACAAACTCCCAGGTGACACAGGCGACTGTGCCTGGCTGTACTTTAAGTAACAAGGACCTAAAGCATGGCATGGCCATTTCTGAGAATAGCAGTGAGTGACAAGCACATCTCAGGCTCCCGCAGGTCCTGGAGGGACCCAGCCCCACCCAACCACACCCTAGGCTTCCAAGATCTGGAGGGTAACACCACTTGGATTTTCTGAGTTTCCAGGATTCCGTTTCTATTACACATATAAAATAAAAGTAGTATCACATTACAAAAACATTGGAAAGTAGGAAAAAAATAATAGGAAAACAAAATCACTGATAACCTTATACCATATTTAAAACAACCGTTAACCTCTCTCCTCAGGATTCCAAAGCCTTGTCTGTCAGAGAGCCAGGGGTCATCATGAGTGGGATTTGCCTCAGGGACCCCGCCATGTCATGGAGAAGCACTGCGTGAGAGACGGGGGCTGCACCCAATACCTTCCATCTCCTGGTCCCCTTCCCACCAAAAGGAGAGGTGCCCAGCCCCTCAATGCTTGAGGCCTTCACCCAGACCTGAGCTGGGACCACAAAGTCAGGGCATGGCCCCCTCCCCCCTCACAGGCAGCAGGCTGAGGAGGAATCGCTGCTGCAGAGGAGGCAGAGACGGGGTCTGAGGGAGGGGCACACATCTGGATTCCTGGCCCAGAGCCTGCATTCCTTCTCTGTGAGTGTGAGGCAATGGGGTCTCAGGAGAGCTGTGAGGAGGCTGCTGGCCCCCACCTGCCCCACTATAACAGGACCCACCCTGGCAAGAAGACTGGTGAAGACTCAAAAGACCACAACCTAGTTTGGGGGTACCCCACCCAGATTGCTGACTAGCCAGTACAGGCCCAAGCTGGGCCTCTGGCCCATCCATGCCAGCCAGCCTTGCCTCAGAAATACCAGAGAGGACAAAAAGGTGGAGACCAGAGGGCCACAGGGCCACTTGCTCACAGAAGGGGCCCTGCGGGGGTGCTCCACCTACCCTACCCATAGCAGCCAGTCCACAGGTCAGTAGGGGGCCATGAACCCTGCCTGGGTGGAGCTACCTTACCTGGGGGCAGTCCTTGATGTAGTGTCCTTTGTTGAAGCACAGGTGGCACAGGTAGTTGGGCGGGGGCCGCTTGCTGGGTTTGCGGGTCTCCGAGGTGAGGGTCAGGTCTGAGAAGTGCTCAGTGAGGGAGCTGAGGCCATCAGCAATGTTGTTGAGGGAGCCATAGGGTGATGCACTCTTGTATATGCTGCTGCTCAGCGCCTGTGGGGACAAAGGTGGTAAGCACTCTGGAAGGCCTGGGCATGCACACTTGTATCCTCAGCCCTGGGGGAATTTCCACAGGCCCGTACAAACACACACATATACATGCATGTGAATCCCAACTGACCCTTCAGGTGCCCATGGGCTCTGAACTCCTAGAGCTACGTTTAAATTCTAAATCTAGTCGTGTGTCCATGGGCAAGCCAGTTAACCACTCTGGGCCTCACTGGCTCTGTCTGGAAAACGGGAATAATGATAACTACCTCTTAGGTTTCTACAAGGCTAACATAAAGCCACAAGTATAAAGCACTTTATCTCCTGCCTGGCACTTAGGAACCACTCATTAATTCTTTACACAGTGCCAGGAGACAAGAAGGTAGAGCAGAAAGAACCTGTTAGATTTGGAGCTCTGGCACATAGTGGTGGAGTGACTTAAGGCACGTCGCTTGTCTCTGAGCTAAACTCAATTTCCCCATTTTGTAAAGAAGAGGGACACCAGCTTGTAGCACTGTCTCCACTGTACAGATGAAAAGACTGAAGTTCAGTGCTTTGCCTGTTCTCCTGCAGCATGAGGCCTGTGTCCGGGGAGCCCTCAGCCCAGCCTAGGCCAGCTCTAGGGGAACCAGGGAGGAAGTGGCCCACCCCTCTCACCTCTCCCACCTCCAGTTGACAGGAACCAGATGTCTTGCCTGGCTTCAAAGCAGATGCAGCCCAGGCCCCCTCCTGGTGTATACAGCCTCTATTTATAGGAGTCACGGGCTCCAGGCAGCCAGGCACACTGGAATTTAGTGAAGGTGGGGCCTGCTGTGAGGCTGGCAGGGAACAGCCATGGGCCCCCTTTCCTGGGGCAAGGCCAAGGCTAGAAAGAGGCAGCTTCCCCAGGAGGGCCAATGACAAACTTGGGCATGGTGCTTGGACATCCCCTGGCCCCAGCTCAGGTGCTCAAGGACTCCAGGAGTGAACTATGGACCTTGGGGAGCCTTGGATCTAATGGAGAGACATGGCCTTGTTCTTGGGAGTCCCCAGGCTGATGGAGAAGCAGAGCTCCTGAGAGGAAGTTGCCTTGGCTCCCTTACAAAGATGGGGCAGACAGGGGTCCAGGGCAGGGACAGTCCTTTCAATGGCCCTCAGTGTGAGAAGGGGGAAGTCAGCTAAGAGCTGGCCCCAGGGAATCAGGCAGCCCGTCCCCCCAACCAGGACAAATCCCACCTCGCACACATGTATACCTCAGCCTCCCTAATCATTCCATTTCTGGGGGTCTGGCATCCCCTCCTAGAGGACACAGCCCTCACCATCTAGGTGCCACTACTCTTCTTGGCTTCCTGGACACCCTGCTACATGATCCTGGGCCAGCCCTTTCTCTCTCTGGGCCTCTCTTCCTTCTTGTGTAGGTTTGGACTAGAGCCTGGGATCTGAAGGAAAGACACAGACACCAATATCCAGGGCAGCCCAGGCTCAACACATAGTTTGCCTACAGGGACTGGGCACGGAACTCGAAGGCTCCTAATGACCAGCTCTGCTCTACCACTGCCAGTGCTACCATGAAAGCCAGGACCAGTGAAAGACACCACACAAACCTGCATTCAGTCTGAGGGTGACTCCAGCTCTCAGGGGGCCCAAGATGGAGTGGTCCATCCTGAGAGGCAGAGGGTCCCCATGCCTGGAGGGGTGTGAGCTAATACTGGACAGCCTTAAGGAGTGTGCAGAGTTCCAATGGAAATGGGATTAGATGATAATAGTAATGTACACCGAGCACTTACTACATCCCAGGCCCTGAGAACTTTACACACACTAACAGAGCTGATGCTCACCACAACCCTATGAGTTGTTGTCCTCATTTCACAGATTAGATGAGTACGTCCAAACTTGTATTGAATGACGTGGGAAACTTTTAACCAATACAGTTTTCTGGGCCCCACCTCAGACCTACCAAAGCAGCCCCCTATGACTGAGGGCCCAGAATCTGCAGTTTTTATTGTGGTAAAATATACATAAAACCTACCATTTTAACGATTTTTAAGCGTACAGTTCAGAGGCATTAAAAACATTCACATTGTTGTGCAACTGTCACCACCATCCACCTCCAGAACTTTTTCATCGTTCCAAACTGAAACTCTGTCCCCATTAAACACTAACTCCCCATTCTTCCCTACCCCTAGCCTGGATCTGCATATTTTTAGAGCTCCCCCAGGGAGTTCAGGTACAATCAGCCTAGCCGTACCTGGCCTTGGGAGCACTTGGACTTTCCAAGCATCAAGGTCTCTCCCTAGCTTGACTCTAGGCCTCTTCCCACCCAGCTGGCCTGAGGGAGGGCAGCATCGCCTCAGCTTCCCAGAGAAAAGTTCATCCAAACAAGAAACTTGAAGCTCCAAGTGGCATGACTCACTCTCATGGCTGGGAAATGCAATTTCACAAATAACAACCCTCTTATTTTTTTCCCTTTTCTTTCTTTTCTTTTCTGGATAAGATTGAAGCAAGTCCACAGGAATCAGGACTGTTTTGGCAGCAAATCATCAAGAGGAAGGGGAAGTCTGGTGGGTGCCAGCAAGTGCGCTAATTACAACCTCTCCCCCATGTTGTGGCCACGCTCCCCTGCCCACGGGTGGGTCTGTGGGTATCCCTGAGCAGCCAGAGGCCTCGGAGCAGGCTGCCCTATCCCTGGCAGCTCGCCACCCCTCCCCACTGCCTCACAAGGGTCACAGCTTTGCCCCTGTTGCACAGGCAGCTCCTGGTCAGAGAAGTGAGCCCAGAGCTCCCCTCCTCACCGCCACTCCCACCTCCAGTGGACTGTGGCCTGTCCCTCATGGTTCCAGCCCCAATTCAAGATGACAGCACCTTAGAGCTGAAAGGAGAGTGGTCAATTGAGTCATCCTCATTGTCATATTACAGATGGAGAAACTGAGGCCCAGAGAGGCCCAGGGGCATAGACCAGGGCACACAGCCAGGCCTAACAGCCAGGAGTCCTGCTTGCCGGCTGGTGAAAGGGTGGGTGGGGAAGCAAGCTGTTTCCTCTCTGAAGCTCTGAGGAGCTGGAGCCATGGAGGTGAAAGGCGAGTCAGCCTCTCGGCTGTTTCCACAGCCGGTGGGGACTGGACAGAACAGAGACCAGGACACACAGAGCTCCTTCCCCTCCGGCTGCAGAGCTGGGGCCTGGCCTCTCGGGTTTCCCATGTGTAAAACATAAAATGGCACAGGGAAGGAGGGGGCAGACTTGATGATCCCTGCAGTCCTACTTTCTTAAGGTCCAGACACCCAGGTACTGAAAGACACCCCAGTGCCTGGCACACACAGGGCACTAAGCAACATGGCACCATCAGTCCCAAGTGCCCTGCCATCTGGAGCTGGAGGGCAAGGCCGAGTGCAAGCTTCCCTTTATGTGTCAGCCCCTAACTCTGCAACAGCCAAGCTGCTCCTCTCAGCGTCCCGTGGAAGAACTGCTTTTCTCCTCCGGTTCTGCACTTGCTGTCCACCCCCGGGTGACCTCTGTGTCCAGAAACCTCCTCCAGGACCTGGCTCCCGGTCTGGTTCTAAATCTGGTGGGGTGGCCTTGAACCTACCCCTTCCTCTTACTCGGGCCTTGGGCTCGAAGGGAGAGTGCGAAAAGCACAGATGCAGGTGTTCTTGAGGCCCCGCTGGCATCATGGGAGATCCTGCACCCCCTGGCCATAGTGCTGTCCCTCAGAGATGCAGGCTGGGGTGGGGACCACCCCGTGACTCCCCTGCCCTTGCCTGAAGGAGCTCTGAAGTCTCTCTCTAATTTCTTTGCACAGGCTGCCTCACCTCTCCATAAGGCTGGACATCCCCACAGGCAAAGATTCTGCAGCCCTCCATCACCCCAGAGCCCAGACTGTTTCTGCTGCTTCTTATGCCCCTGACTGTCCCGGGGGCAGGCAATCACAGGCAGGGAAGGGCCCGGGAGCCCCACTTGACAGATCAGGTAGCGGATGCCCTAACACCTTGAAGGATTTAGGCTGGGGTCTCTGAGTTCCTAAGTTGGAGGGGACGCTCACTCCAGAGTAAGCTGCTCTGGGCACTGGTTGGGGCAGCCCCACTAGTGCGGTGGGTGGAAGCCTCTGGGCACCTAGGCCCACATCACCAGCCTGGGGAAAGAGACCACCTCTCCTTCTGTCCTGGGCCAGTGACCCCAGCAGCCAGCAGGAAGTGCGGATCCTTACACCACACCTGGGGGACAGAGTGTCAGACTCATGCCCATTGCTGGGACTTCTCCAAAATTCTGACTTGGCTACTGGGGAAAGTTAGACGAGAAGACATTCACATATATTCTGATCCCACTTGTGTCATATACTTGCCTGGATCCTTCCCCTTTCTTAGTTCTCTTATACCTGGCGAGAACACAATTTGGATGGGCTTTATTAGCCCTATTTTATAGAACTGAAACTGAAGCTCAGAGAGGCTGAGTAACTTGCCCAAGGTAACACAGCCAGCGGGTGGCTAAGAGGAGACAGACATCCAGATCTGCTGGTCTGTTATATTTCAGCCCCCACACGGCTTCCAAGGCTTGGCTTCCTCTACAGGAAGGGGAGCCAGAGGAAAACGCCAGATGTGGACCACTCTCCTTGGCTCAGAGGCCCTGTGACATAATATTGCCAAGCCCCTTGGCCCCGGCAAGATGAGGCACGAGCTTCTCTGGGCTGCATGAGGGATCTGGACCTGGGGGTTGGTGGTTCTGCTGAGGGATTTGGGGTACGGAGGCAGAGATTTCCAGGGCTGACTCAACCTGCCAAGCAGTGCTCCGCCTCATCCCCTACAGGACTGTGAGAGGGCACAGCGGGAGGGGGGCAGGCAGGAGTTAGGGCAGTGGGCAGAAGATTCCAAGGGCAGCCTAGAAGGAGAAGAGACTGGTGTAGAGGAGAGAGGCAGGGACAGCAGGCAGACATGGGAGCAGCACCTGCAGGGAAGGACATGGCAATGGATGAGGCAATGAGAAGGGCAGCAACCAAGGAGGCCTGGGTGGAGCAAACGCTGAGTCCTGCTCCCCTAGGCCTGAGAGGGACCTGGAGGAGGAACTCTCTGATCCTAGTCCCCAACTCTGTGGGGGTTCTTTCATCAGCTGAACAACTGCTTTCTTATCCCAAACAGCCACCCCTATACCTCCCCTGACACACACACACAGACATGCGTGCACACACACATGCACACACATACACCCCCACAAGCCTCTCTTTGGGACAAGAAACCATTCATCTCACAAATGACTCAACCCCTTCTCCAGAGGATCTACACTTCTTCTACCCCTAGGATCCATCTGGGGCTCCAGCTCCTGGAGTCAAACACGCACACACCCTATGCATACAAGCAGAGGCAGATGTGGGCTGGGATCAGGGAGAGAGGAGACAACCAGTTGTCAAGGCAAAGAGTTGGCCAAAGGGAAAGTGAAGCTACACTTGGACTGAGCGTTTCCCCAGCCGCGGTCAGAGCCTGGCTCTACTCCTATTTCCAAGGTCCAAAGCTGACCTGTAGGTCAGGAAGGTGGCAGGGCTGGCACCTTCACCCAGGACCCCCAAGGGCACCATTGCCTCCTGGAGGCCCATCCACCTAGCACATGCAAAACACAATTCCCTGTACACAGCCAGTGCTCAAGGAAAGATTCCAATTTAAATAAGTCATCCATGGTCTTTTTGGTAGGGGAGTCGGGAGAGAGAAACGGGGAACGTAGCAGGGGATGGAGGAGCACAGTGGCAGCAGGATACAGCAGAGAAGACTCCCCCTCCCCACTCAGTTCCTCCTGCTCTCGCCTAGCTCACCACTCACCTGCTGGGTGTTCGTGTTTCACAGCCATTGCCCTCTACCCAGCTACAACATAAGCACTGGGGACCAGGCTGCTTCTAGAACGTATTTGTTGAATGAAAGCAGAAATCATGAAATCAGAATCTGAGGACTAGAAGGGACTCTAATATCTAGCCAGTCTGGGGTACCACTGAGGCTTGCAGCTTCTATAGGAGGGGGGCCTTGATTCGGGATCTGCTGTCCACATGAGGGTGCCATGATCCCCTTGAAATCATGTGCAAACATGTGTCTGTGTGTGCATGTACACTGTGTTCTGTGCACTGCACTGAGAACAGGAATTCTGGATGTCTTCAGTTCTCAAAGAGATCCATAACCAAAGAAGGTAAAGAACCATTAGCACACCTAAGCTTCTGCTGGGACACCTCTAGGGACAAGGTTTCACTATCTCCCAAGTCACCTCTTTGCAATTAATCAAACAATCCATAAACATCCCTTCTGTGAGATAAAACAAGAGGCTAAGAAACTAAAGAGAGCATTCACACAGTCACAAGTTTGGGGAAGGAAGAGAGGAGGACAGGGCTCAATTCAAGTCATCCATCCACCCGGCTACCCAGTAAATTTTAACTGAGCACCCAGTATGTCCCAGGTAGTGACTAAGCATCGGATGCTAGGACTGCAAAGTGGAAAGACAGGATTCCTAATCCCAGAGTGCTGATAACAACACTATCGAGACAGACAGTTACAGTGCATTCTTCACAGCAAGACCATTGGTGAGACATGGTTTACCAGAAGCGTGTACAACTCATCTGTCATGTACAGAAGCTGGAGGCACATGGAAGCTGGAGGGAGGTGTGCCCCCCACAGCAGCCAGGTAAAGCCTCTCAGAGGCGGGGCATCCACTTTCGTCACAAAGAAGTTGGGATCCGTCAGCTGTACAAGGGGAGGGAACAGCATTTTAGGTAGAAGCAATAGCGAGTGCAAAAGCTTCAAGGAGTGGGACTGCTTGGTGTTTTCAGAAACCTCAAGAAGATCAGTACAGCCAGAGGAAGACAGAATAAACACACACACAGGAGAGATCAAATATCCTGAGACCTTGGCTGGAGCCCTGGCTCTGCCACTGATTCCCTAACTGTTTCATCCTTCTCTTGAAGAGCCTTAGTTTCCCCCATGTGGACAATGGGGATGGTGTACACAGGCTATATGAGACAAAAGTATTCAGAAGTGCTCAGTGTCCATCTCCTTTGTATCTCCCAAGCCAGGCCACCCGTGGACTCAGAACCCACGGAACCCTGCGCTGCATTTCTGGGAAGCAGCTGGAGCAGGGGTATAGGAGGAAACCAACACCTACCTCTCCTCAAAAGGTTTGGGATCAGACATAAAACATCAGAGGCATTGAGGCTTGACAGAGTGCCCCTGGTTACTGCTGCCCTGCAGTGGGGCCCAGAGAATGATCCAGGTGACAGCCAACCTGGAGACCAGCAGGACGAGCCACAGACAATTGTGCTTGGACTACAGAGAGTTCTAGATCTAGCTCTGCTACTGACATGCTGGGTGACTTGTCAGGCCTCTGTTTTCTCTTCTGTAAAATGGGAGCTATGAAGAAAGAGACGCCAAGAATATAGCACCACCCCAGAGAAGGGACTGCTACTCAAGGGCCATCTTCTCTGCAGGGCCCTCCCCTTGGTGCTGACAGCACCAGGCTCTCTGCCTCTGCTAATTATTAATTACTAATGCTGCCTGCTCTCCTCCCTCCCACCTGACTCACAAGGTCCATGAGGTGTGGCCTCCTCTATGAGCTCAGGCCTGCCCAGTTAACTTAGTTTGACGGAGGGAAGGTCAGGCCACCTCAGCCAACAGGCCCTTGAACGACAGTCGTCCTTGCCCGAGTCAGAGCTCAGCTTTCCAGGGGTGGCTAAGGGAGCTGGGCATGCTCCCAAGCTCCTGGCTAGGCTGGAATGGCCATTCCTACTAGGACCTGGAGCTGGCCCCACCACCCCACACAGACCACAAAGGCTGCTGGGAACAAACTTCAGCTCCTGAAGCCTACTCTCAGCCCCAGTGAGACAAACTTCCATCCTCATGAACAGAGATGTGGCTTTGTTCTACACATCTGCACTAGCTGGGCAGCTGCTTGGCTCCTCGACACCTGTGGTGGGCACATCAAAACCTGCAAAAGACTGTCCAGACCTGGGGACCTTTAAAGCAGGACCCTACCATCAAGTGCTCTGTCTGTGCTAAGGACTGAAGCCCCATCTGTTAAGCCTTGGGATACCTTTGCTGCTGTTCATAAATCTCCAATAGGCAGACCAGAGTGGCAAAGAGGAGGGGTCTTCAGTGCTGCAGAAGATGGTACTAGGACCTGGGAGGGCACCTGGGTTAACAGCTCCAGGACGAGCCTCCTCAGGGTTGTAACTATCCAACAACAAGGAGAGGTGTGCCCTAACAGAGCATTCCCTAGGCCTGGGGACATTTAGAAGAACACTGGCAGATGTTCTGTACCAAGACTGTACTCTGCTCAAATAGGTATGGAAAATGTTGGGCTGAAGAAAGGTTAACAGGTTTTGTACTGAAGGACTTCTCAGAGCCTTTACTGTGCTAGTGGGCATTGTGCATCTCCGAGGGAAGGGCAGTATACTACGCGTTCCAAATGTGTTTGACCCCAAAGCCTCCTCCCCAACCCCCACAAAGCATCACTTGACTGTAGGGCCAAATCTTCATGCCACATCTGTCCCTGGTGGAAGAGGGAAAGAAAATGGCTGCCCTAAGCATCTGACCTGGAGCAGGACAGCCACATCTCCCCCTGAGGGGGTACAGGGACTACCCAGGAGGGGCTCTGGGCATCCCAGTGAGGGGCCCAAAAGATAACACTCCAGAAGGTGGTAACTCTATTTTTCTGGAGGGGGAGTTCTACAGCCCCCACTCTGCTGTGAATTTAAATTCTAAACAAAACTTGGCAGAGAAGACCCACATGCTGCCCAACCCCCACTCCCTCTAGAACCTTCCCTGGTACCTGGAGAGAGAGGAGGGGCTTAGCCAAGAGCCTGAGGATTCTCTCTCCAAAGACATATATCGTTGCCACAGACCAGGGGTTGAAACAGGGATTCAGAGAGTCGTCTCTGGACACAGAGGCCTTCTAAAAAACTGCACAAAGTGCCTGAGGCTGCTTTGGCCTGGCCTCCTTACCACAGACTGAGGAGCCCTGACGAGCATCCAGGTCACCTCCTGGTGCTTCCTCCTGCAACCTGCACACAAACTCTGCCATCTCTGTCTCTGCTCTCAGGGCCACTGTTCCACTCAGAACCCTTGGCTTATCTTCAGCTTCCAGAGCTGAGGTTCCAGGGGCACAATGGGCTTCTGTGCCCCCATGTCCTCATCCTGCCCCCCGCCCCCACCCAAATCCCAGCTGCATTCACAGTGTTTCGCTATTGTGGTGGGTACAGCCTGGGGGTGGTGCAGGAGGGGGTGGGCTCTTGGCACAGGGACTGGCACAGACAGGCGGTGGTCAGTGGTCAGCATGCAAGTCACATCCACAGGCAGTGCCACTGGGCCTGCCAGGCCTTGCACAGAATGGCGAATCTCCTGGGCCCCTAGGTCCCTTCATAGAGTCCCCTCCAGCCCATACAGACTTGTTTCTTCTCCAACCACTCCTTGGTGGTGTTCAGGTGGGGGGTATTTTTTCTTGCCTTCTCAACCAGTTGCTATTTTGGAGCCATATTAGATCACCAGCTAAGTCCTGGATGCAGGAAAGGCCCGTCCCCAGGAGCACAACTGGGGCTCCAAGAGGGTTTAGGAGGCAAAGTCGGTGGGAAGGGAGAGTGAGTGATCCTGAAGCCAAGAGAGCCTTTCAGAAGTCAACAGGCACAGCCCTCCAGCCCATCCAAGGAAGCCACTGGCCTGTGAGCATAGGTGAAGCCCCTCCTACCTCCTTCAACCTAGCCTCAAGGCACACCCTCTCTTGTTTGTACAGCTCTCAAATCCCATACACAACACCCTGGGGGATAGCAGAGACTACGTTTAACAGATGGGTAAACTGAGGCCCAGACAGAAACAGGGTGTTCCCCCAAAATCAGGTCATGAAAGGCTTTTTCCACCATTGCTCTAGAAAACCTTTACCAACTCCTTCTACACTGGCCTCAGCAAAGGAATGTGCCTCTTCATGGGGAAACTGAGGTAAGCAGATAAGCAGCAGTGAAATGACAGGAGGCAGGTCTCACTGAGACCCAGCTGGGAGACTGGATGCCAGAAATTTCCAAGAGGAGACAAAACATCCAACTCCCACAGGGGACTCTTGATGGCCAAAAAATCCCAGGCCCTCTCAGCAGAGACCCACATTTCAGGGAACAAGGCCACCTCAGGTGGCAACAGAGGAAGGCTAGTAGAGGCTGATTAGCGACATCCCCCCACACTTGACTTGTGGGTCATGGTCACCTTCCTCCCTTAGGGCTCCCACAAGACCCCCATGACATCACCCACCATTCATACTGTATCGTCTTCTCTGTCTTCTAATCTGGGGCCGGCCCCAATTAGCCTGTAACTGAATCCCCAGGGGCCCACATGGAGCTCAACAAATATTTGGTAAGAGAACAAACAACCGAAAAGACCCAGATACTAAAGAAACATCCCACAAACTGTCCTCCAAAGTCACTGGTCACTGAAGCCAGTTCCCTGAAGGAGCAAACTCTCTTACAAGAAACAAAGACTCCCAGCCAAGAACAATTCCTCATGCAGAGAGAGTGCTTTACAGTTTACAAAGAGCTTCGGCATACAAATGTTTTTGCCTGGCACCAAAAGGTGCCTCTCCAGACTCATCTCCTTCAACTATATCCAGCCAGCCCAACACAGGTCAACCAGCCCTTCTCAGCTCGCCTGGTGTTGGCCCACCTCTAGGCCTTAGGCCAGTGTTTTACATGTCCATGTCTCTTCTGGCCGCTAATGGAAGAGGCGAACACATTAGTGGGCCAGAAAGGGTGACCCTCTATCTCTGCCTCTCATCCCCAGCACACTGGAGCATACACAGACCTTCTCCCTCAAACCATTCAGGACTCTCACTCTCCTAAAACTTATTGGTCTGCCCAGGTCTAGAAGGAAAGTGACTCTCACGCATGTCCTCTCCCCCATCCCTTCCCTCTGTACTTTTGCAGAGAGCGCTGCCAGCAGGGGAGTGAGAGAAGGCCACAGAAGGGTGTCTGAAATTCCCCAATGAGACAGGACTAAGTGGGAGTGGAGGAGGAGGAGTCCAGCTGAGGGGAGAGAGAAGTGGTATCCAGGAAGGCTCTGGAGACCCTTCAAAAGGGGCTGGGAGGTCCTGGCAATCTGTGTATTTATCTAGCTGGGAAAGATGCACTGCCCCTTCGACTCTGTAACAGAATCCACCCAACAGGCAGACTTCACAACGCAGCCCGCCCAGGTTTCTGGAGAAGGCACTGGGCAGCTGGAACCTCTCCCCCTATCTAGGCCCCCTCCCAAGCTCAAGAGGATTTCCCTTTCATTTCCTTCCAGGCTGGGAGGGCGGGGGACAGCGCAGTCTGTGGGGTCAAGCCCTCCAAAACCACTTCCTATGTGGCTGAGGAGAGCAAGCAGCTGGAGGATGTATCTGGGGGTCCCTGGGTGAGAACAGCAGGAAAAGCCCTCTAGGCGAGTCACTGCTCCCCAGGGTGCCCTTCGGATTAGGAACCACTGAATTCCGACGAGGAAAGATTTTAGGCCCCTCCAGAGGAGCTCACAGCAGAATCCGCACTCTAGTTCCCAGCCAGCGGTGGCCAAGAGGGGGATGGGGCTGGGCGTGGAAAGGACACTTGGAAGGGGCTCCCCGCCCTGGCCGCGCCTCTGCCGTCTGGAGAGAATCCGCAGCCCCTAGCCCAGCCGGGGCCCACCCAGTCCCCTTGGAGCAGGGCAACCAGGCTGGAAAAGGGGGCGAGAGGGCCCCGCCTGCGCCTGAGCTGCTCCAAGCCGGGCTCAGCCAGGAGGTAACACACTCCCGGTGGCCCAGGGACTTCGGGTAGCGAGTTTGGCAGAGCTGAGCGAAGCCAAGCCAAGCAGGGCCGGGCAATACAGAGACGGGCCGGGCCAGGCCAGAAGAGCGGGGCCGACAGAAAAGGCCCGGCGCGGTCGACATAGGGCGGGAGCGCGCGGGGGCACCCACCTCTCCGCGTTGCAGCTGGAAGAAGCTGTTGAGATAGCTGGAGTGCAGGGGCGAGCCCAGCTGTTCCGGGCGGCCCTTGCCGAAGGCCAGCTCTGGGGGCGCGGCGCCGGCGGGCGGCTCGGGCCGGAAGGCATCGAATGCGCTCGCCTGGTGCGTGTCCTGCAGCGACAGGTAGACCCAGTTGAGTAACTGGGCCGGCTGGTACACCGAGGCAGCGCTCGTGTCGATGGCCGACAGCAGGCTCATTTTGCGGAGGCGGTGCCGGCCCCTCCCCGGCCGCCCGCTCGCGGCCCCCCACCCCAGGCGGAGGGGCGGGCACCGGGGAGCCTGAGCCCACTGCCCGCCGCCCAAGCCCCGACGCGATCGCCCCGCGCCCTGCGCTCTGCAGACTGCCCTCAGCCTCCGCCACCGCCACCGCCACCGCCACCGCCACCGCCACCGCCTCCCCGCGACTGCCGCCGCAACGCGCGCGGGCGGAGGAAGGAGGCAGCGAAAGTTGGGCAGGAAACTTTTGGGCCCGCCCCCTCCGCGCAGCCCCGCCCCGCCCCGCCCCGGGATCCGCTATCTGCCTCAGAGCTGACCCCTTCGGCGGCCGCTCCAGGGGTGGCGAGGCCCCGCCCCCTCTGGCACCGTCCTCGCCCTCCATTGGCCGTCTCTATGAATATGGAGTGGCGGGGGCGGGGTAAGCGGGGAAACGGGGCTCGCCTACAGGTGCAGTTCGGCGCTGGCCCGCCCGTGGGCGGGCCCTCCCAAGCCCCACCCAGGCCCCCGCCCGCCAAGCCCAGCTCCCGCAGCCGGCTGGAGCTCGGCACAGGCCCCACCAAATCAGTCTGGTCTCGCTCGGCTCTCGGCTGTCTTCTGTCTCTCGTGCTTCCGAAATCGTCTCCAGTTATTTCATTTTTCTCCTTTCTTCCTTTCCTATTTTCCTTCCTTTCTCATAGTCTCCCCTCTCTCTTAAACGAATATCTCCTGTGTCCCCCCTCTATGTCCGTCTCGTCGACTTTCCCTGGGGATCAGTCTGTCTCTGACTCTCTCTTTTCTCTTTTCGTCTAGTCTGATGTGTCTCTCTGTCTCTCCCCCTCCCTTCCCAGAGCCAGACACACAGACACCCACACACACACTTCTCCCTCCCTCTTCTCACTATCACGGTAGGACCCTCCCCCTCCCACTTAATTCCTTCCATCTGCAGAATCGCTTGCTGGCCGGCTCCGCCAAGGGGGGCCCGGGTTCCTGCCCCAGGAAGGACTCCCCGCCTCCTTCCTTCGCCTTCCCTCGCCTTCCCTCCTCCCCCACCTCGCTTCTCCAATTTCTGCCCTGGGCCCGCCTCGCTTCTCGCCCCTTTCCTCCGCCCGGACTCCCAGCCCCAGCGCACCCCGGTGCCTCTGTGGGTCGCCAGGAACCCAGATGTGTCCGGAGGAGCTCGGAAAGACGACTGTCACCGCCCCGCCCCCCAGGACGACCCACCTGGTCCAAGTGTGCCTGGAGGAGCTGGAGCCCCCGCCCCCGCTTCTACCAGACACACCCCCGAAGCTCCAGGGCCTTCACCCTCAGTCTGGGGTAGTCATGGGGTGCCTGCTCAAGGCGCCTGGAGGGGACCTGCATCACCTCTCCCACCTCAAACCTGGCTCTGAAGCCATTCCACCCTGGGTTCAAGTGCCAGCTGGGCCACCTTCCAGCTGAGTGACCTGGGAGTAGCACCTAACCTGTGAGAGGGAGCTTATTTTCTCTTCTGTAAAATTGGGACCGTCACGGTCCTACCTCTAGGATGTTTGTGAGCTTACCAGTTTGAACTTGGTAATCAGAAGCTATTCCATGAAGGTCAGCTCTCCAGCCACCCTGCTCCACGAGTATTTCTCCTACTACCTGCAGGAGGCATATCTATGGACTTTAATGAAAGGATTTCAGTGATGACCAAGTACTGCCTTTTCCCATCATGTCACAAACTAAGAACCCCTTGGATTTTTTTCTGTCTCAAATTATTTGATCATGTTTTCAAAGATTTTGTTTATCAAGCAATTCGTGATTATTAATACAAATAATAGCACATATACCAATCACATCTTAATATTTTTATTCTTTGGAGACATGTCTATACAGTACCCTTTAAATGTGTAAGGACTGTTAGACTTAGTTGTTTAAAGAGAAGGTACACCTTTGTTGGAAATAAATATGATAACTGTTTTACCCTTGAGAATATTTGGGGTCATCTCTGGAACTCTACCACCATCTTTGAGATTCCAAGGTAGGGGGAGGGGAAATAGGCTTTGGAACCACTAATCTAGACTTTCCCTAGATTTTTTAGAGAAAATTGCTGTTCAGAGAGGAGACATCTTCCAATTGCACAAGCAGGCAGTTGGGGAGTCCAGAGGAGACTCTGAGGCACCCAGCTCCAGCCCAGAGCTCTCTGTATCTGCCCCTACTCATCTTCTGGGTAGGGGTAGCCCTGTTATGTTCTGATGCTGGCATTTTTCCCTAATATAGGTTGCAAATTCAAATTGCTGTAGGGGTCAGCAGGCAATCACTAGGTATAAGGCAACAGATAGATAGTGATGGGGCCTGGGGAGAACTAAAGTGCTAGCCACACAAAACCCTTCTGTCATGTGCAGCCTGAGACTATGGGAATCTGACACCTAATTAGAGAGACACCTGGTCTAGGGTTCCCTGCCCTTCAGAGTGATGTGGTGCTGTGAAGGTGTTTGTCATACTGGTGATCACACTGATGCCCTCAGCCCCTTTCATCCCACCCCCATCCCCTCCCCATAGTTCCTCCACAGGGCCTGATGCAGAGATAGTAGTTGATTCAAAAATGTTTGCTAGTTCGATAGTTGGATGGAGGGATGGCCAGATTATGCTCCCCTTTGAAGTCTGAATGGTTTCTTTGGTTTTGTACTTTTCTCCCTCCCCTTGCCCACAGCACACCTGCTTAACATGTGAGCTCTGTACCCAGTAGGTAATCAGTAAATTTGAGCAACTGACTGGCAGTTTGCCTGGAAAGCAGCTGATTGACCTGAGATCAGCCCGTCAGGATTCCCTGAGACAGCACCTCCTGTGGGATTGGGGCTGATTGGTGAGGGTGACCAGATAGGTATCGGAGGCCTGCGTACCAGCCTCAGAAGACTGGGCGAGGCCCAAACTCTGTGCTTCCCTACTCTTCATCATGTACACATTAAGAAGCCTTGCATTCAAAATGTCAGAAGTCCCAGCCCAAGCCTTCGCTTTACAGAGGAGGAGGCACCATGGCCTAGAGAAGGAAAGGGACTTGCCCAGGGTCACCCAGGAAGCCTGATGGCTAAGCTGCCTGCTCCTAATCCATTCCACATCCTAGCTCTCCCTTTTTTGGTCCTGATCTGGCAGTATCCTGATGTGGCAGCTCTGGCCCCATCCACTGTCTTCAGAACCACAGGAAGGAGGGAATCTCCAGAGGAGGCTTGGGTCCCTGCCTCTTTTCCTTTCTGGTGACTCAGTCTACCTCGTGGTCTCCAAAATGGGACAATGGAGAGAAGACAGGATTTGGAGAAAAGAAACCTGGCTGAGTAGCCTTGGGCAAGTCATTGCCTTCTCTGTAAACCTCATTTTTCTCAATTAATGACAGACTGGGTCAAATGAGGACGTGACAGGAGGGTGCTTTGCTAGCTGTGAATAAGCCATCATGCAAGAGGGAAGCGGGGTATTAATAACTGCAATAAGAGTAATATTGAATTTAGCTAGAGTGGGCATTTGGAGGAGGAGGGTGCATGTACAGAGGGTCTGTCCCTGAAGCTGCCCAGGTGTCAGGTCTGATAGGTGTTTGGTGGTTTCAAACCAAGAGCTTTGAGCTCAGAGAAGCAGGAGAAACTTTGGAAAAAAGAGCAAGCAGGGGTCTTCATGGGGGGAATTTGGGCTTGAAAGACAGGCAGAGATGAGCAGAGGAAGAAGAAGGAGCTTCACAATCTTGGGCAGATTGATGCTGCTTATTTCACTAAAAAGCATCTTGTGGTGATTTAAAATGCAAAGGAATCTCCAACCCTCTTAAACTCACCCCCACTCCATGCCTCAGGAATAAACAGCAAAGTACACCCTGGGAAGGCTGAGGTTTGCCTCCCCTCTGGGCCAGGGCAGGGCATTGGGTTCCTTAGGGCTGTGTGTTGACACAGAAGGTGTCAGCTTACAGCAGTGATAGCTAAAGGCAGATACTCTCCTGCATACACCACTGCCCCATCCCCAACCTGGGACAGAAATCACTGAGTGCAGAATTCCTTCCCAAATGTGACTTCAGAGTCCTCCTCAACACAGCATTCTGAGTCGCCACTAAGGGTAGAGTTGACCCAGAGGATGAAAACTATTTGTCATCCTAGACTTATATCCACCCTCCAAGGGCACTCTCTGACCTCTATGGTGACTTTGTACAGAATTAGAAAGACGGCTACCCTCCATCCTAGTGGGCTCAAATCTTGTGTAGAAGCCTCCTTTGTATACACACGCACACACAAGTGCCCCCTCTTCCCATGGATGCAGCCCCCTTTTGCCAGGGCATATGACTTGGTGAATTAGCTAGATTTCAGCACCCACTAACCCCAGATGTCTTTGTGAGTGCTCTGATGGTAAAACCATAGGGGCAGCCTGACCACTCCAGGCTCACTCGCAGACTCTTGACCATAAGAGAACCACAAAAGGTGTAGAGATCCGTGAAACTTAAACTCAGCCAGCCACTCCATGCAGGTTCTGAGTTGTGGAAAGTGCCTGGACCTTTGGAGACTGTCCTAGCTGTGTGACATTGGCAAGTTGAGTATGCCCTGCTGGAGAGTTTCCTCATGTGTAGACTCTTTCCACTGTTGTTGAATCCCAGGATGCAGGAAAGCACTGGCCTCTGGAAGGCCCTTACGGAGTGCTTGCTTGTTTTCAAGGCTGGACACTGTCGGGTGCAAGCCTTGATGTCAGAAGCCTAGGATTCTCGGCCCAGCCCTTTGTGCATGGCTGGGGACAAGCTGGCAGAAGCCCCTGCACCTCTGATTCTTAGAAGTCACAGGAGCAGGCCTAGCAGGCCCCCTGCTCCCTGAGGAACCGCCCTCAGGAAAGTGGTGGGACAGAGATGAGCCCTTCCTCACACAGCAGCTATCAGCAGCAAGGACTTCCCTCCACTCCTTCCAATTTCATATCCACTTTTCTTAAAAAAAAAGAAAAATAAGCCATATACATTTTATCAATAGCCTCTTAGCAAACCTTAACCTGTGGAGAGACCCCAGGCTTTCCTTCAGGGCTAGAAGGCAGGTGCCTGGTTGCTCAGGACTAGCAATCAAAATGTGAGCATGTCCTCTTGTGGGGGACAAGGGGGAGTGGTTCGGGATCAGTGGTATTTAGGCTTGTGAGGCATCTATTTGGAAGATGAGGATTAAGACACTCACCCTAAAGCTGAGTGTGCGGAGCTCTCTACACTGTATTGGCAAGTCTTGTCCACATCAAGGAATGGAAGGGAGGCTGGCTAATGGAGACCTTGGGAGGGGCTGAAACTGCCCCTCCAGTCACCCCTTGGCCTTCCTTGCTTACTTGGAATCTTTCCATGGCTGCACACTGGATAAAGTCCAAACACCTGGGCATGACATCCAAGGCCCTTTTGACCTCTGACTGCTGACCACCTTTCTACCCTAATTGCAGGTACAACCTATCCTCCAACCCTACACACCATATGTGTACCCTACCTTCCAACAAAATGAAACAGCTGGCCTTTCCCCACTCATCCAGGGCCTTCCTTGCTTCCATGCCTTTTCACATGCTGTTCCCCCGTCGGGAAGAACCTCCTCTTTCAGTCTTCCTGGCAGTCTCCTCTCACCTTTCAAGACATAGTGGAAAAAATAACTTTCTCAAAGCAGTTTTTTCTAATCACTCCCCCTCCCCTGCCCTCACACACAACCATTAGATATTTTCTCTTTTATTCTTTTTTTTTTTTTCGAGGAAGATTAGCCCTGGCTAACTACTGCCAATCCTCCTCTTTTTGCTGAGGAAGACTGGCCCTGAGCTAACATCCATGCCCATCTTCCTCTACTTTATATGTGGGACGCCTACCACAGCATGGCTTTTTGCCAAGTGGTGCCATGTCCACACTAGGATCCGAACTGGTGAACCCCAGGCCGCCGAGAAGCGGAATGTGGAACTTAACTGCTGAGCCTCCAGGCCGGCCCCCATCTCTTTTATTCTTGACTGTGGAGTGTTCACATGGTATTATGATATACATAAATCAGTCAGCCCTCCCTTCTCACCCACTTCCCACCCAGCCCCACCACTAGACTATGAGCACCTTTGCCCGACCCACTGCTTGATCAGAGCAGGCTCTCTGTTTACTTAAGGAATGAACGAATAAACTCAGAAAGGCTTTGTGGTTTGTAGACTCAGAGACAGGAGACTGTCAAATCTGGTCTGGAACAACTCAAAGACTCAGAGGATTGCAGAAATGCAGGGGGCTCTGGCAGGGAAAGTCACTGTTCACTGAGCATCCATGTCCTCTCTCCATTTTCCAGTCTCCCTTGCAGTTGGATCAGGGTTATGGGCCTCATTCTCGACCACAGGAAGGTGAGTAGAAGCAGTGAGCCTCCAGGGAAGCAGCAAGAGTAGGTGAGGGTTCTGCACATTTCTCTCTCCCATACTGACAGTGGGAAGTAAACGACACCAAGACAGAAGAGGCCAGATCCCTAAATCAGCGCTGCAGGAGAGGTGCCGAGGAGGGCCTCCCGGACTGCAGGGGGAGCCAGAACAACCTTCTGGTGTTCATCCCCTGAGACTGGGGGCTTATTTGTTACAGCAGCAGGGCCTACTCTATCTCAGCTAATAGAGGAGCCCAAAGATGATCTGGTCGAAAAACCTCATCTTACTGATATGAAAACTGATGCCCAGAAGAGGAAAATCACATGACTTCTGGCTCTGTGATTTTGAGTTGTCCTCCTGAAAACTAATTGGTGGCATCAGCTAAGTCTTCTGATTTCCAATGCCAACCTTCTCCCTCCCCCTCAGCCCAGGTACACAGAATCCTCACTTCATCATATTATTTTTTATTTAATTGTTTATTTATTAATATATTAAGTCCCTGTGAACAAACTAGCCAACATAAAAACTCAGACCTTAACAATAACTTATATCTACCTATGAGGTATACCCCTCACCAATCCCCTGGCCTCCCCTTAACCTGAGATGATCACCATCTGGAATCATTCCCTTGCTTTCCTATTTATATAGTTTCATCTCACATATATGTATTCTAAAAGTATATATCTTTGATTTGTTGTTTAACTCTATTAAGAGTATCATGTTGTTTGAAATCTTTGTGACTTGCTTATTTCACTTAATATAGTACTGCTACATCTTAATCATACTGAGGTATGCCACTATAATTCATCATTTAGATTGCTGTATTCTAGTCCATTGTGTGACTATAGCACAGTTTATTCAACAACTCTCCTGTTGATGGTTCTGGCAACAGTGCAGCTAGACATACATTTTCAAGAGTATCTCTTGAGTAATGTATATGCATTTTCTCCATTGTAGGATAAGTAAGTGTTCACCTTTACAGGATACTTCTAAAAGTTTTCCAGCATAACAGGTCCTATGAGTTCACGCCCTCCACAACACTTGATTTCAGACTTTTTATTTTGCCAAATGTGTGTGCAGTTACTTCTCTTGATGCTATGGCAGGCTCCCTAACCTTCCTGGACCTCAGTTTCCAAACCTGCTGAGAGGAGGTGATATTCTCAGTGCCTACACAGCTCCCCAAACGGAGATGACGTGGAGAGCGGATGGTGTCCATGCAGGACACATGAAGCCAAGGAGCAGGAAGGGCTGGTTTTACTTCTGCCATGGTCTTCACAGTGAGGGACAGGCAGCGACTCCCTCCAAAGGCTCCAGGACCCAGCAGGTGAGGCCATTTCAGAGGAGAAGCAGAGACTCAGTGCTGTGTAATCAACATGCTTTAATACGGAAAGCAGAAGCAGGCAGAAAAGGAGAGCTCAGGGCTAGGAAAGAATTCTAGGCCCACCCAGAGTGGCCAACTCATCACAGACCCATGGTTAGGGGTTTTCCTGTTGGCTCATAAAATGATATTAAGTCCAGGGTTATTGTTTTCCCTGGTCTCTGCCATTGATAAGACAACAAAAAACAGCTTGCACAATAACATTGATGCCACCAGCCCTTCCTGCTACTTGCCTTCTTCATTGGAGTTCTTCTCTCCTGCGCTCCTTCCTCTCCTTCCAGAGACTGTGATTCAGGCCGAGATGCCTTGTGGGGCCGAGGAGCAGGGAGTGGGCTCAGTTGCCCCCTCAGTGGCCTCAGCAGGCTCATAGCTCCTTCTAACCTAGGACTTCAGCCTATAAGAGCCCAAAAGCCTCCTAGGCCATGATGTGCTGGAACCAGATGATACCACCTCATTAGAGCCAATTGCTAAATTTTCAGGAATTTTGTAAACCAGTTGTTAAACACAGTCTTTATTAAAAATTAAATTAGATAAGATTGCAATTAAATAAATTATATTAAAATAAAAGGTAATAAATACTCAAAACTCATCATGTCCTGATTATTTGATTACATTTTGCTATTATCTGTGCTCTTAAGGTGATTTACGTATTATGTTCTCATGGTAGAAATGCTGTGTAATGGCGTCCTCCTGTGCATCTCTTCCTCATCTGCGTTTGTCAATACGTACAAACGTGAAACTGTGGAGGGCGTCTATACCATGTAAATCAGTGAATGCTACAAATCAAAGATTTTTTTTTTAGAGAGCAGGTTGTTAAACATCAGTACACCACTGTTCCTAGGGATTTTCCCTAAGATCCCCCTCTGAGGACCCTGTGGTCCAGAGAGGGCTTGAACTTTGTCCAAGCCCACACAGTAAGCCACAGGTAGTACTGAGATGAGAGTCCAGGTCTTCTGAGGCCTCCACCACAACACACTTCCCTTGTCCCATGTGTCTGTATCACATATGCTCTAGATGCACAGCACACTGTCTCAATTTTTTTTCCTATTTTTAAGAGAAATTCTTTTACAGGGGCTGTATATCATGATTGTCAAAAGTTTAAACCTTGTGTAATCTCACCAGCCAGTGATAACCAGTGTTAACTTTGTGACAGACACCATTCTAGCCTTTTATCTATGTATATATACACATAAGTTTTATCATAAAAGCAGATCAAGAACTGCATGTACTGTTTATGATCTGAATGCTGCTTCAGTTTTTCAACTCTGCAATATAATGTGGACACCTTTCCAAGTCAAGATTCATCCTACTTGGAAAGATTGAGTACCTCTTTCCCTGACAGAGCTATATTTTGCAATCAGGCTGACCTGGCTTAAACCTCAACTCCAGCAGGTATTTGCTATGTGACTAAGGACAAGGAAAATAACCTCTCTGTGCATTTTCTGTAAAATGAAGCTAATAATAGCATCTATTTCATAGCATTATCCTGTAATTAAATGAATATGTGTGATGCTCTTCACACTGCCTAGCACAGAGTAAGCCCTGAGTGGATATTAACTAAACTTTTTGTTTTGCCTTAACATTTCACTGTAGGGTTGTTTTCTGCCTGTTGTGTACTTTCTCTGGAGCTGACTATAAACCTAGATGAGGAACAATTAAGGGGAGTGAAATTGCACTGAAATTGACATGGTCCAAACAGAACTCTTGTTTACCAGCAAATCTGTTCCTTCCTCAGGGTAACCCAGGTCAGTAATCAACACTGCTGTTCCCCAGGTATCCAAGCCCTAAACTAAGTCATTACTCATTCCTCCCTCTCTCTCCCTTTATGTCTAGTTCATTAATAAGTCCTGTCCATGCTGTTTCTAAAATATATCCTGTGTCTGCCCACCTGCCTCTATCCTCACTGCCAACATCCCGGTCCAGTCCTCTATCCTCTTGTGCCTGGATTTGTGCAACTCCCTCCTCAAGGTCTTCCTGCTGCTTGCCTCCCTCCACTCCCCCGACACCATGGTTCCCACTCAACAGCTAGAGTAATATTCTAAAAGCAGTACAACCTATAGGTTACAACCAATTAGTGGGTTGTGAAATCAATTTAATGGGTCGTGATCTGAGTTTTATTTTAATGAAATAGAAGAATTGAGACTATTGGAATACATTGAACAAAATAGCTGTTTTGTGATACTTTTGTTTCATTTATTAAAAATATGCACTTGGTGTAACTGATCATGATACAACATGTATTTCTTTTTCTTTTTTGTGATAAGAATACTGAACAGGAGATCTACTCTCTTAGCAAATTTTTAAGTATGTAATACTGATAACTATAGGCACTATGCTGTACAGTAGATCTCTAAGACTCGGTCATGTTGTATACCTGAAAATTTGTACCCTTTAACTAATACCTCCCCATTTCCCCCTCCTCCCAGCCCCTGGCAACCATCATTCCACTCTCCACTTCCATGAGTTTACGTTAGGTTTCTCACACAGTCATGTGTTGCTTAATGAAGGGGATGTGTTCAGAGAAGTGCATAGTTAGGTAATTTTGTTGTGTGAACGTCATAGAGTGAACTTAGACAAACCTAGTGTACACAAAACTAGATGGTATAGCGTTCTACAAAGCTAAGCTACAAGGTATCAATCTTATGGGCCCACTGTCATATACGCTGTCTGTTGTTGATGAAATCGTCATCATGCAGCGCATGACTGTATAAGTGGTATCATGTAGTATCTATCCTTCAGAGCCTAGTTTGTTTCACTTAGCACAATGGCCTCAACATGGATCTCTTAAGCCGCTGTTTTAAAACATCTATCAGATGCTATTACACTGCTGCTCAAAATCCAATAGCTTCCACCACACTCAAAAAAGCGGAGCCCTTACCCTGTCCACAGGCCCTGCAGAATCTGCCTCTCCTTCTCACTTCACCACTCTCTTTCCAGTCACTGGTGTTTTTGTTCTTCTAACATCCTCAGCTTGTTTTCCCTGGAGGATCATGCTCTAGCCATCTCCTATACCTGGATCACTCAGCTCCAAATACTTGCCTGGCTGCACAGATCATTTAGGCTTCCACTCAAATATTGCCTCCTTGCTCATTTATTTGTTTACTTATTTATTGTCTGTCTCCCTCCACTCTACCCACACACACCAGGAGATAAGCCCCACGGAGACAGGGACCTTGCCTAGCACATGGCAAGCTGCCTGGCCCACAGTAGGTCACCAATTCATATTGGTGAACAAATGCACTGACCCCAGCACCTGGGAGCAGCATTCGATGTCTCCTTACAATTGGAAACCAGCTTGATGGTCTCCTTGAGCCCCTCTGCTGTAAACTGCTAGCTGGCTCACCCCCAAGTTTTATGGCAGAGGACAGTGAGGCCCAAAGAGATAAGAGATGCCATTAGGTCACTGAGAGAGTGAGCAGAGTGAGGAGTGCAGCCCTGGCTGCCTGACGCCACTATCTCCTGCTGCCCCTGGGGCTCCCAGTCTGCAGCCAAAGGCCCCGACTTGAGGCCCCGACTCTGCAGGAGTTTCGGCTCTCCTGAACCTCTACCAGATGGTTTGGCACCATTATTCCTTTTAGTTTTCTTATTTATTTATTTTTTTGCTTTATTCTATTTTATTTTTGCTGTATTTTATTCCATTTTATTATTTTATAACAACAGTCCACAGCTTCTGTGTTCTGGCAAAGGCCAATGGTTTACTAGTGGATCCTGAACTTTGGTCATTTTTCTTCTCTCTGTCTCTCCCTCCCTCGCCAGTGATGGCCCTCTCAGGCTGATTCCCCTCCCCATGTACCCACCTGCCCCCTTACTGGGAGGAAGGCACCACGTTCTCCAGGGCCTGCTGTGTGGGTTTTAGGGTTTGCCACGGCTCCCTCACCCATCCTTTATGAGCTGCTGCCCTTCCTTTGTGGATCCTGACTCGAGAACCTCAACAAAATCTCCCTGAACCTCAGCTTCCACAACAGCTCTTTAGGCGTAGGGATCTGTGCTGTGCCTACTTCCCAGGGCTGAGAGGATCCAATTGAAATAACAATGTGAGCACTCTTTGTGGGCTCTGAGGCATTATCTGATCTAGCGAGTGTGCATAGTCACGAGCAGAAAGCCATTCCTACTTACCCCATTGGCCCTCTGTCCACAGGCTGACTTTGCCTGTTTTGAGTCCTTTCCCCTTGCTGGCCCCCCTCCTCCAGCTGACATTCTTCTCCTAGCCATGCTCAGTCCTGAGCCTGCCCTCCCAGCCTTCTGGGCCACTAATGAGGCTCTCTGGTTCATACAGCCACTCTGGCCTACTCCCCTTCCTGCTGACTTGCCAAATTTAGCAAGAACAAACAAACAAACAAACAAAGAATGTCCAGATAAATTTGAATTTCAGATAAACAATGAATATTGGTTTTTTAGTATAAATATGGCCCATGCAATATTTGGGACATACTCATACCAAAAAACTATTCATTGTTTATCTGAAATTCAAATTTAACTGGGCATCCTGTATCTTATCTGGCAACCCTACTTCAGGAGTTTCCTCAATTTGCCTTGAGTCAATCACCTAAATCACACTCTGCCTTGGTTTCATTTTCTGAAAACAGGAAGCACAATGGATAACTTTTAATGAAGTTGTGAGGCTGAAAAAAAAAATGATGGCAAAATCCAAAAAAGTGTGACTCACATATGAGGTTAAGCAAATCTTATTGTCCACCTTAACAACCCCCACCAGGTCTGGAGGTGGGGCCTGTGTCCTCCACCCTCAGCAGCAACACTTCCCGTCTAGGCTCCGCTCCCTCTTACAGAGCTCCTGCTCGGTGAACCTCTTGGCATTGGCCGTGCCACCTTCCCCCACTCTGTTCCCAACTACCTGCATGCCCTGTCAACCCTAATGACTTCACACCAGGGCACTGTCTTTTCCTCCATCTTAAGGCCTGCCATAGGTCTGAGTGGCTAAGCATTAAGATGACCATATGTCTCGGTTTGCTCAGGACAGTCCAGGCTCATGCCTGTTATTCCTATAATAATGACTCTTTTCACTTTCAAAAGTAGACGATAAATTACATGATGACCCATCACCATCCTGCCCAAGGACCATCACTTCCATTGCACTCCAGTCCTCACACTTGCCCTGGCCAGATTCTGGGCCATGTCACTCAGAACCACCCACCTCTGACACTGAAAATACAAACGTCTCTCTTTGACCATAACTCCTCTCCTGTCAACTCCATCACCCAGCTTCTCTTATTCCCATTTTTGTTCCTTTCCCCATCTACCATACATGTCTTGGGACATCTTGTCAATCAGTCTAATCAGCATTCCACTAGTCTCATTGGCGTGGCATCTCACTTGTTCAAGAAATTTCCAGTGTAGATTCATCCATTGTCAGCCTTCTCTGGACTGGCCTGGGCTGTCAAGGGATGCTACAGAACCTCACACAATCGCACAGTCTGAGGCCACTAAATCTTGGGTGAGGAAATGCCATGATCAAATATTTGCTTCTGACAGCATGCCTTGGCTACAGGGTGGAACATAGACTGGATGGGCGGGTCTAGCAAGCAGGAGACCAGAGGGGTGCTGTTCATTTACCAAAAATGTACTAAGTACCTGCTTTATGCGGGAGATAAAACAATCAGCAAAACATACAAAAATCTTTGCTCTCAGCAAGCTTACATTTTAATGGAGGAGGGATTTAGACAATAGACAAGTGTATTAGTCCTAGTTCTCCAGAGAAACAGAACCAATAGGAGAGAGAGAGAGGTTTATTATAAGGAATTGACTCACATGGTTATGGAGACTAAGAAGTCCCAAGATCTGCGGTTGGCAGGCTGAAGATCCAGGAGAGCAGACGGTCTAATTCCAGTCCAAATCTAAAGGCCTGATAACCAGGAGAGCCTGTGGTATACGTTCCGGTCCCAGTCCAAGTCCGAAGGCAGGAGAAGGTCAATGTCACAGTGAACTCTTTCTTACTCGGCCTTTAATTCTATTCAGGCCTCTATGGATTGGATGAGGCCCATCCACATTGGTGAGGGCAATCTGCTTTACTCAGCCTGCTGATTCAAATGTTAATCTCATCCAGAAATACTCTCATAGACACACCCAGAATGTTTAACCAAGTATCTGGGCACCTAGTCAAACTAACGCATAAAATTTTAGCTGTTACAACATGTAAATAAATAAAATAAATAACATGTTAGTGATTAGTGCTAAGGAAAAGAAAATAAAGCAGGATCAGAGGATAAGAAAAGTGAGGAGTTGGGGCCAGCCCCGTGGCACAGTGGTTAAGATCGCATGTTCTGCTTTGGCGGCCTGGGGTTCGCCAGTTAGGATTCCAGGTGCGGACCTACAGACTTCTCGGCAAGCCATGCTGTTGCAGGCGTCCCACACAGAAAGTAGAGGAAGATGGGCACAGATGTTAGCTCAGGACAAGTCTTCCTCAGCAAAAAGAGGAGGATTGGCAGCAGATGTTAGCTCAGGGCTAATCTTCCTCAAAAAAAACAAAAAAGAAAAGTCAGTAGTTGATGTTTTAGATGGAGGAGTCAAGGTAGACCTCTCCGAGCAGTGAGGACCTAAATGAAATGAGCAAATCAAGCCTTGGGGATGTCAGGAGGAAGAGCATTCTAGGGAGAGGAAACAAGAAGTTCAAAGGCTTTGAGGTGATACTAGGCTGGGCATGTTCGAGGAACGTAGAGCAGGACCCAGGAGAGCAGGAGGGAGATAGAACAAGATAAGGTTTAGAGAGGAAACAGGGCCCCATGCAGAGCCTTATGCTTCACTGTAAGGATTGTGGCTTTTATAGGGTGTGAGATGGAGGCGGGTTCTGAGCAGAGTGACATAATCCAACTTACACTAGAAGCAAATGAGGGCATGAAGCATGGACACTGGTTACACGTCACTGTGGTAATCCAGGCAAGAGGTGGTAGTGACGGGGAACAGCTTGGTGAGAAGTGGTTGGATTCTGGAGACCTCCTGAAAGTAGAGCTGATGGGGCTTCCTGACACATTCCTTGTGGAGTGTGAGAGATAACACCAAGTTTTTTTTTTTACCTAAACAACTGCAAAAATAGAGTTGCCATTAACTGAGATGGGGAAGATGGACTGTAGGAAAGCAGGTTTGCAGGAAAGATTAGAAGCTCAGTTTTGGACATGGTTCAGCTGAGATGTCTGTTAGACATTCCAATGGGGATATCAAGTAGGCATTTAGATATACAAACTAAAGAGAGAGGTCTGGACTAGAGCCAGGAATCATCAACATGTAGATGGTATTTAAATCCACGGGACAGGATGAGAACGCCGTGGAGTAAGTATAGGTAGAAAATAGGAGTTAAGAAATGAACTCTAGGGAACACCACCATTTAGACATTAGAGAGGTGAAGGTGAGCCAGCAAAA
The DNA here is from genome assembly GCF_037783145.1 of Equus przewalskii. Taxonomy (NCBI): domain Eukaryota; kingdom Metazoa; phylum Chordata; class Mammalia; order Perissodactyla; family Equidae; genus Equus; species Equus przewalskii. Next base: position 66,657,080 of record NC_091831.1, read on the forward strand.
GAGACTGAGAAGAACAGCCTGAGAATCAGGAGAGGAATCCGGCAAAGGAAGTGTCCTGGAGACTAAGTGAAGAAGGTGTCTCAGGACAGAGAGAGGCCCATTGTGTCAAACGCAGCTGGTGGGCAGAGGGCCGATGGGGACTAGGAATTGAATTTAGCATCATGGAGGGCCCTGGAGATCTTGATGAAAGCAGTCTGGGGGAAGGGAGGGAGGCAAGAGCCTGCTGGAGTTGTTATGAGAGAAACTAAGAAGACACGGGAGATGGATTGTGATGTCATAGGGTCCCAGAAAACTCTGATGGGGCCCCGCACTGCACATGGGCTGTGGGATAGAGAGGGAAGGAGGCAATCAGGGGATCTCAAAGAGGGTTTGGTGACTGAATGAGTATGGGGAATTGGAAGAGCCAATTCTAGGATGCCACTCAGCTTTTTGGCCTGGGTCACTGGATGGATGGTCAGGCCTTATTGAGACTGCACACATGGAAAGAGAGGCAAGTTTTCAGGGGCAGATGAGGCGCTCAGCTTGGGCAGGCTGAGTTTGGGGTGCTTGAGGCTCCAGGTGGTTAGCCTGGGCCAGATTGGATAGTCAAACCTTCGGGAAAGAAAGCTGGGCTGAGATGCCAACTCATCTGGGCTGAGATTGAAGAAGAGATTAAAGCAAAAGCAGGACCGAATGCTGGCTCTGCAGTAAATGATTACAATATCTTCCATTTATCAAGCCCATTCTATCAGACACTAGACACTTATATACCTCACCTCATTTGTTCTCACAGCAACCCTGTGACATTGGTAGCATCATTTTCCCAGATGTGGGAGAGACATTCGGAGGTGTTAAGTGATTTACCCCAAATCACACTTGGATTAAGTGGTAATCCAACATACAAACTGTTCTGACCCCAAAATCTAAGCTTTTTCCAAGGCCTCTGAGTTTAGCAGGAAGATTGGACTCTCGACCCAAACACCCACAGTGTACCAGGCCCAGTGCTGAGGTTCAGCACAGAAGAGCCTGTGGAGCCTGGCATAGGCACATAGTAGGAGCTCTCTAAGTGATGCCTGTTTAGACAGAATGTGCTACTGAGTTCTGCCTGGAATCTGAGGCTGGTCAGTTTGGTGGTCTCTGTCCACTGGCAGAAGATGTGCCTGGTTCAGGTCTGACTTCCCCTGGCATGGGCTAGGAAGATCCCCAGAGACAAGCGTCCCACAGAGGTCAGCTCCAAGTAGGCTGACCAAAGAGAGCTGCAGGCTGCAGAATGTCTCTGGAGGTCAGCAGCTAAGCAGCCACCCTCCTCAGCTCCCTGCATCTGCCTTTGTTACTGCCCTTAGCCAGAGCTGTCAGTGCTAGTGGCTTGATCTTGCCCAGCAGCACAGTTTTCTCTCTTGGAGTGGGAGATGTGGTGCCAACTCCCTACCCCCACCATCGGCCCAGCACAAACAGCTGCCCGTGGCTTGGTGGAAAGCCAGACAGTGGAAATCCTTGCTACTGGTGGGTATGCTCCAAGCAGGTCAGCCACTCCTGACCCCCTCCATTGTGTCTCAGGGTCTCCTGTTTCTCTGGGGCCTCCGCATCAGATCCCTCCTCAGAACCTCTGAAGGGGAAATGGATTTAGTCTGCAATATGAGGTTATACTCTGAGGAGGACTTACTGACCCCTGGGTCATTCTCCCTATCATCATTAAGCCTTTAATAGTTGCACAATGTGGATTGGTTTTTCAAAGTTGGTCACTGCCCTCTTGGAATCTGTAATCTGAAACAGATAGACTTATTCAAGATGTGAGTAACAGAAAAGACATTTGTAAACTTCAGGCAGAATTCAGAACTCCATAGACGGAAAGAATCTGAACTTAAGGTAAAACACTCTAAGTACATCTTAGATACTAAAAGCACAAGCCACAAAAGAAAAAAAATAAGTAAATTGGACTTCATCAAAATTAAAAAGTTTTGTGCTTTAAAGGGCACTCTCAAGAAAGTGAAAGGGATAGGGGCTGGCCTGGTGGCTTAGCGTTTAAGTTCATGCTCTCCTCTTCAGGCAGCCCGGGGTTTGCTGGTTCGGATCCTGGTCAGGGATGTACGCACGGCTTATCAAGCCATTCCGTGGTAGGCATCCCACATATAAAATAGAGGAAGATGGGCACAGATGTTAGCTCAGGGCTAATCTTCCTCAAACAAAAAGTAAAAGAGCAACCCACAGAATGGGAGAAAACATTTGCAAATCTTGTATCTGATTAAGAATTTGTATTCAGAATATGTAAGGAGCAACTACAATTTATTAATGAAAAGACAAATAACTCGTATTTAAAAATGGACAAAGAATCTGAATAGATACTTCTCCAAAGAAGATACACAAATGGCCAATAAGCATGTGAGAAGATGCTCAGCATTATTAGTCATCAGGAAAATGCAAATCAAAACCACAACGAGATGCCACTTCACGCCTGCTACGATGGCTACAACAAGTAAATAACAAGAAAATAACAGGTGTTGGTGAGGATGTGGAGAAACTGGAACCTTCAAACATTGCTAGTGGAAATGTAAAATGGTGCAGCTACCATAGCAAACAGTTTGATGGTTCCTCAAAGAGTTACACGTAGAGGTACCATATGACCCAGCACTTCCACTCCTGGGTATAGACCATAAATAATTGAAAACAGGAATTCAAACAAATACTTGTACATAAATATTCATAGCAGCACTATTCACAACAGCCAGAGAGTGGAAACAGCCCAAATGTCCATCAATTGATGAATGGAAAGAGAAAATGTGACTATTATTTAGCCATAAAAAAGAATGAAACAATGATACATGCTACAACAGAAACCTTGAAAATATCCTGCTAAATGAAAAAAGCCGTACGCAACAGCTCTCATTTTGTCTGATTCCATTTAACTGAAATGTCCAGGACAGGCCAATCTGTGGACAGAGAGAGCAGTTTAGGGGTTGCCATAGGCTGGAGGGAGCAGGGGTAAGAATGGGGACCCATTGCTAATGGGTATGGGGTTTCTTTTTGTGGTGATGAAAATGTTCTGGAATTAGTGGTGATGGTTGCACAACCCTGTGAATACACTAAAACACTAAATTGTATACTTTAAAAGGATGAATATATGTATGTGAGTTATATCTCAATTAAAAAAAGAATCTGAGTATAAACTTTCAGGTCATGTAGGAACCCGTTCTCCAGCACCCCCTGTGAGTGAACACAGACTCTGTTGCCTCCATCTTGGGCTGTGTTAAAGGAACAGGACAGCCCGAGGCATAGAACAAGAGTCATCTCACCGGTAGCTTGAGCCAAAGGGAAGATTCACCAGATAGATGCAGGAATAGCTCATGGTGCCTGAGGACAGGCAGAGCAGGACTCGCCAGGAGTGAAAACAGAAAGGGGAAAGCTCCCAGGAACCAAGGCAGCTCCTCTCCTAGGCTCCCTCCTGTCTCTGCTCCCAGCTCCTCAGGCTATGGGGGCAGCTCTTGGTCTCTACTTATGTATGTAAGAATCCTCATGACTGCCCCTGAAGGCTCCATCTATGTACCTCAAGAACTCAGCACTGGCTAATATCTGACCCTGAAACTCTGTGCTCCAGTTCTAGAAGACACAATCTGATTGGACCTGTCTGGCTCCTGGATTGATTCTACCTGGGTCAAATGTTTCAACCACAGTCCACTCAGCTGGACCTCAGAAGAGACTAGGAAAAATGGGCTATTCCTCTTGTATCCTAAGGATAGTTTGCTCCAGACAGAAGAACCCCTGACCCAGGGACTCAAATATGCTGTGTCTTTTGTTCTGAGTCTCTCTGTGTCAGCTTTGTTCCTTCACTGCAAACTGGCATTTTCCTCATGGCTGCTAGCAGCTCCAAATCTATACACCTTGGAGAAGGAAGAATTCTTCCACTTCCAACCTGCAGATCCCAGAAAAGAACTCTGTTTCTTCCAGCTTAGACCATGAGGAAGGTCATGAGGTCAATGGAGACCCAGGGATGGGTAAGAATCCAGCAAGGTGCTCCTTCTATAGACATGTGAATGGGGTAGGGATGGTTCCCAAGAAGAGGGAGGGAAGACAGAAGTAGAGATGCCTTCTAGAGGGTCTATAAAAGTTGGAGGTTGGGGAGAGGATAGGACCACTAGCCTATCTGATCAATATGTGAGGGCATCTTGGAGGAAAGCGGGAGTTCAGGAGTGTTTCTATGAGAGAAGAATTACCATTTGGTGCCTTTGAAGTTGCAGGGTTACTAGAACAAGGAGTTAGGAATTGTCTCAACAGATTCTGATAATCAGGGGAGCATCAAAAGAAGCCTTCACCAATAAAGCACCATGATACCCACGTTCGTTAAGAACCTAGCATATGCTCGATTCTTTCACATTCCCAGAGTGCCTGTGCAAATGAGTTCCTTTCCCTGTTTTTCAGATAAAGAAACTGAAGTTCTGAGAGGCAAAGTCACTCATCCCAGGGGAGCAGGATTCACAGGAAGACTTGTGACTCTAGCTCAGACTCCTTCCATTGTCGTGTACTGCCTCTCCCTTTGCAGACCTCTGAGCTTGAGGGTGGGAGCGGGGTCAGGGCTAGGGGTGAGTGTCGGGCTTGTATGTGTGTGGCCATACGGGAGCAGCCTAGACGTCAGAAACTACAGCCACAGGGCACGTGGCCATCACCAGGCACTTCAGAGCTCCTGTGGGGGCTGCTGGGGTGGGAGATAGGCCGAGTTTTTATATGTCTAGAGGTCACATCCTCCAAATTAACACACCCATTAGGGAACTGGGGCTCCTCCCTGTGACTGAAGCCATTTGTTTCTGAGCAGTAAACTGTGGCTGACCTGGAGGCTGGCCGATGCTTCCAGGGAAGAAACTCATCTGATGCTCCACCAGCTCCAAGAGGCCTCCCCTGGTCCCTCACTCCAGATGTTGTGGCCCTACTGTGGCCATCATCTCTGAGGGGACAGGCCTGGGAGGGGTCAGTTTCTTCCACAGAAGTCTTGGGGGAAATGCAATCTATTTAGACATCTCTGTAGGACTCAGATTTAAGGCAGATGAAGCAGATGTGTCCTGGAAAACCCAGAGAAGACATAGAAAGGAGGATTCCAACCCAATATGCTGAGAGGTTTCTAGTGGTTAGAGATGTCTCTAGAACAAAGGTGGGCTACTCTGTGAGTTAATGGGCTCCCTATTGTTGGAAATGTAGGAACTGAGATTGAATGTCAGCTTGGGGGACAGATGAGGAGGGGATGGCAGCAGCACTGATGGATTAGGCTATGTGAACTTTAAAGTCTTCTCCAGGCCCTGAGCTTCCAGGTGTCTGTATTCCTCCTCTTCCAGGCTTTATTTCCATTCCTTTCTTCTTGTTCTAGGGAATACTTATGTGATGAACATTGCCATTTGCTTCTGAGCATCATTCCCACCCTCTGAGCATTCTGGAACAGCTGCCATACAGTTCTGCTGGGCCTGGCCTCACCCCAACACTGGGAGGAGGCCCAGTGTGCCTCAGCCCATCAGCATGATACCCTCTCTTGCCGCAGTGATGGGTTACTGGGTGGGCGGTAACTGAAGACTTAGGCAATCAGGGCAGAGTGTTCGCCTGGACACATGTTTTAGTTCAGGTGTGGGCATGGGACCTCAGCAGGACAAATCAGAGTGCAGCCCAGGACTATTGTGTGGCGGCTATGGGGTAGGGATTGCTCCCTACCCCAGGGGGCATGACTGAGGAAGCACACACCTGGTGTAACAAGTGCACTTGGTACCCTTGCCCATATCCCCTGTCCCATTTCCCATTGCCAGCTCTTGCTCTTTTAATCTTTTTGTCCTGAGGCTCTCCCTGTTGCCAGAGACCACTTTGCCTGCTCCTGGGGCAGGCTGGAAGTACCAGGGCTGCTCGGTGGGATAAAACTCTGAGGTGTGCTTCTACACTGTGTTCCAGAATTCCTCAATGGGATTGCACTCTAGTTTTCCAAAGGTAATTTTCTAGATAACCCTTTATGGGCTGTTTCCTTTCTCTATCTCAGTTTCCCATTCTCCTACTCGTGTTTCTTGGGATCAATTACCAAATAATGACTTATTCTCACACTCCTGACTCAGGATCTGGGGGGAATCTCACCTGAGGCACCTGGATTACTGCTGACAGGTATCCTGAGACCATGTGGGAGCCAGTGTTAGGATGAGACCAGGACTGTGGAAGAAGGCAGGCAGGAGAACAACGAAAAGTGGGTCCTCGCAGACATCGATGAGCTGTTGGATCTGCCCTTGCTTGAAGTCTGCCTTTCCTCTAGACATGTCACTTTTGTGAACAACAAATTCCGTTTCTGGTTTAAGCCAGCTTGAGTTGGGTTCTCTGTTACTTGCAACCAAAAGCATTGTGAGTGATATAATTTACTACATGGAGAACCCCAAACCTGAACTTGCAGGCTGGGTGGCTGACAGTAAATATTTGATACCAGGACAGGGAGAGGCAGGCTGCATGGAAGGCAGAGTCAGATGGATGGAGTTAAACTCTCAGCTCTGCCACTTAGCAATTAACTGGCTTGAGCCACTTACTTTTCTTTTCCAAGTCTTCATTTCCTTATCTATAAAATAGGAGTGATGTTACCAGCCATTCAGGGTTATTGTTGAGTTTTTTACTAAAAAAAAAATTTGAGAAGTAGCTAGCATGTAGCAAATGTTCCATAAATGGTTGTTGTCATTGATAATAGAAGAAGGAAGAGGATTTAATCTGTGCCTTTGAAGACCCTGGAGAATAAAAGTTGAGACTTGGAGGGGTAACAGGGCGGTCCAGTCTGACTGAAGAGGAGGGTCTATCTTGGGCTGTGGGGAGGTAATGAAGTAGCTAACCTACAGAGCACTTTCTGAGCACCAGACACTGTTCTGAGCCCTTTTCACTTACTAATTCATTTAATGGTCATAAAAACTCTATGAGACACTGAGTATCATTACCATCACTTACCCGTTTACAGAGGAGGAAACTGAGGCACAGAGAGGTTAAAGTCTTGCCCAAAGTCTCATGGCAGGTATGTGGCAGAGTTAGCTTAGAAGCCAGGTGGTCTGGCTGCAGAGCCCACACTCCTCACCTCTGTGCCCTACCGACTCTTTATAGCCCCAAGATAAGGTAATGCTGCAGATGCCGAGTGGCTTTACTTACAGGATGAGGCATGTGGGCTCTATCCTGTAAGCAGTGAAGGTTCACCGACACAGGCCTAGGGACAGTGAGAACATTATATAAACCCCTGGTAATTGGTTATATAGCCATGGAGTCATCCTAGGAACCAGATTTTCATCCCATCCTTCCCATGGGAACAAAACCTCTAGTGTATTTTTCAAAGGGGAAACCAGAAAGTTGGGAAGCTGCTCTTAACCTCACTGAGGGGTCAGCTCCAATGACATAGGAGAAAGAATGAAGGTTAAAATAAACTCTGAGAAAAACTTCTGAGTGGTTGTGAGACCCTAAACTGCGTTTTCGTAAGAGGCTGGGAAACATCCTTCTCCAAAAAAGGCAGACTTCCACTCATCGTAAGATGGTTTAGGGGTTGAAGGAATACCATGAGGCCATTCCAAAATGAACTGCTGGAAAAGAGAGACATGTTCTTCCAAGTTTCAAGTCACACAGCTGTCTTGCCCCCCACCCAAAGACCTAAAACAATTATAACAAAGATACTTAAAAGCTACCAAATAAATACATAACAGTTCCTAAAAGCAAGAAGAAGATGTATAAGTGAACCAGAAACTTGGACTAATCCTTAAAAAGAACAAACTAGATGATGGGCTCTGATCTGAAGAGGGGAGGCATGGCACAGAGTACTCATGGTTATGACATCTGTGGTACATTGAGGGCAAAGCATCTCTACTCAGCTAGAGTTCAGGAAGGAGACTGTGGCTGGAGCTATAACTAGGGAGTGCTTAGGCTACAGCTGCAAGTGAGGGCAGTGAATGGATGGAATCACCCAGGGACAAGGCAGTCTGGGTAGTGAGGAGATAAGGGTAAAAGATATTAGAGGTGGTCAGAGGGAGGTGATTCCACTCAATGGCAAATCGATGGCCAAGAAGATTTGCTGCAAGACACTGTGAGGGAGATGAGGGTGGATGTGCCAAATGGAGACTAGAAAATGTTTAGTGTCAAGTTTATTCATGGGATTCTTACTGTCTTTGCCCCTTCCCCCTGCTTACCATGTCTGTCATTTCCCCAGGCTGAGCCATATCCAGACATGACCTTGCTCTGAGGCCTCCAGCTCAGAATGTTGAGCCAATGACCCTTGTTTCTCAATAGGTTTGGGCCTTTAAAGCCCTAAGAAAGAGACCATAAAGGATTGGGACTGAGGCCCTGCCTGGGACAGGCACTGGGAGAGAGATTTGGAACAGAGGGTCTTCTCACATGACTGGAGTCACAGCAGCCATGACTTTACAAATGCTGACTCTCCCCAGTCCATCTCCAGGTGACCAAATCTCAGCCTCTGAGGAAGGAAAGGGTGATGCTTCTGGTTGAAGTTGGTGGGTTGAAAATGGACACTAGTTTTTACTCCATTCCCCTAAAAGGGCAATAAATGGTCAAGAAAATGTATAAATCCACAAAAATAATGGGCCTAGGAGAAGGAATTATGCGACATGATTTTCCAGGCTGGAAAGGTAATGGAAGAGTGTGACTGAGCAGACCAGAGACAGCTGAGTCACAAATGTGAAGGCAGAGAGCCATGAAGCAAGTCAGTCGACATTGGAGGACCCCCAAAGGCTCAGGAACAGGCAACACTCCTTTCCTCTGGAAGTGATTGTGAAGGGGGAGCCAAAATGGAGAATGATTGGTCAAAATTCTGTTTAATTTCTCAACTGATTTGAAAACTTATGCCCACATAAAGAAAACCTGTGTGCAAATGTTTATAGCAGCTTTTTTCATAATTTCCCCAACTGGACACAACCAAGATGTCCTTCAATAAGTGAACGGATAAACAAACAAAATTGTATGTCTGTACAATTGAATATTACTCAATGATTAAAAAGAAATGAGCTATGAAGCTGTGAAAAGACATGAATGAATCTTAAATGCATATTGCTAAGTGAAAGAAGCCAGTTTGGAAAGGCTACATACAGTATGATTCCAAATATATGACATTCTGGAGAAGGCAAAACTATGGAGAACGTAAAAAGATCAGTGATTGCCAGGGAGTGGAAGAGGGCAAATAGGTAAAGTCTGGGGGATTTTTTTGGGTTGTGAAACTATTTTGTATGTAACAGTGCATTTGTCAAAAACCACTGAACTTTATAGCATAAAGAATGAAACTTAACATGTGCAAAAAATTTTTTAAAGTCATTTAGGAAGTCACTGGATCCCGGGATAGAATGCAGAATGTGACAAAAAGGCCTAACTGTAATTGCAAATATATGAAGGAACCTGATTGAAGGGAATGAGGGGAAATGGTGTTCATCTAAGTAACTTTGGAAATTAAATAAGACTAAACTAAAAGAAAGCGTACATAACCACTGTGCTATAGTTGTACTCCAATTCCTTTCCATGGGAGTACAGGTTAACAATTCCGATACTGTTATACATGGATAGTGGATTTGAACAGTTACGTAAATGGATTCTCACTGTTGGAGTGGGAGGTTACAAATTAGGAGAAGAGGCTAGAATGATTCATTCGTTAATGGATTAGAGTGGGAAGTAACAGTATGAATTCATATTTCGCTTAATATGGATATCATATAGATGCTTACATATAGAAATATTTATAGATATGTGTACATACACGGCTTAGTATACACACATATTTTTTGCTCTATCAGCTGAGTAAGCCTAGAATCAATCCCAGTATCAATGAGCACACCTAGTACTCAGATCTTGGTTTGTAATACACTCCTCAATAAAAGGAACCAGGGCTCCTTGGAGAAAGGGCTGATTCTAGCACTGGAGCAGGAAATATACAAATGAGTCTGGAGCATCTCATACAGCCAGAAAGTAAGGCAGTACACACACACACACGCACACACACACACAATGATGAGGGCATGTCAAAGGACACAGGAGTCAATTGAAGGAGCTCCTAATAGCCAAAGTTGGAACAATTTGACCAACTAAACAAAGTAGTATTGGATTGTAACTCAAAGTGCAAAATAAGCATCCATGAGTTGCTACTGATATAAATAATGATTCTATAAATGATTGAACAGAAGAGAATAGTCAAATCTCCTATACAGAATTCCAAACAATTTATGTAGATACTCTGCCTTCAAGGAGGTGGAACATAACTCCCCAGTCCTTAAATATGGGTTGCACATGGTGACTTCCTTCCAGAGATTACAGTATGGGAGGTCTGGGGGTGGAAAGACTTGCTTTACAATGGAGAAACCTGACAAACAGTACCACAGCCAGGTGATCAAAGTTATCATCAGTAATAAGCCATGTTAATATTATGTACTCTTGATATAATGTGATGAGAATGGCATTATACCTCTGTGGGTTTTCTCTAAAGATCATCTGATCCCAGTCTAATTAAAAGAGATTATTAAATGTAAATACATATACATGTAGTATCACCACTTCTGATTTCAAAATTTAAGTCCACAAATGACACAAAAAGATGTTAGACGTTACTCTTGTAGCATATTAAAACACAAGGGGAAAATGAAATTTTCCCTTTGGAATGAACTCAATATATTATGCCAAAAAAACGCTAAGAAGAAGTTTAACCCCCAGATCCATTTCCTCTGTCACTACACTGGTAAGGGACTGTCTGTTCTCTATCTCAGCAGAAGCTTGAAGATTCATTATCTGGAGAGAATAAAATAAGGATGTCCAGACAAGGAGCGAGCAGGCCCAGATGAGTGTGGACTATTAAAAAGAGGGATTAGGGGCCGGCCCAGTGGTGTAGTGGTTAAGTTCACACGTTCCGCTTCCCGGCGGCCCAGGGTTCACTGGTTTGGATCCTGGGTGTGGTCATGGCACTGCTTGGAAAAGCCATGCTGTGGTAGGCGTCCCACATATAAAGTAGAGGAAGATGGGCATGGATGTTAGCTCAGGGCCAGTCTTCCTCAGCAAAAAGAGGAGGATTGGCAGTAGTTAGCTCAGGGCTAGTCTTCCTTAAAAAAAAAAAAAGAGAGATTAAATGGAAGTTTACTTACTAGATGTTGAAAACTCCAGTCTTTTTCACCCCCTCCAATCTCAATCTACTAGCAGCCAGGCTTATAAGGTCCAGGCAAGGACCATGTAGGCAGGCTCCCTAACAAAATGCTGGGCCTGATTACCTAAGAGAGAAGTCACCAAGATCCAGCACCCGCCCTCACAACATCCAACACAGCATCCAGTCAGATTTTGGTGTCTTTCTCACACAAGAAGACAGCCAAGAGTTGTTTGAGGAAAACTTCTACTAAGAAAAAAAAGCAACTTGGAAGAAACAGAGGCTGTGCAGGGAGAAGAAAACATCAGGAAAAATTATCATGAATAATTTTTGGGAGAAGAATTATTGCATACATGAAACAAAAAGAAGGAACTATAAGAAAGAACATCCAGAGAATGGAAATGAGCTCTTAGAAATTAAACATATAATAAGGATAAAAGTCTAGTACATTAAGAAAATGAAAAGACATGCCAAAGACTGAGAGAAAATATTTGCAAAACACACATCTGATAAAGTCTTGTATCTAAAATATACAAAGAACTCTTAAAACTGAACAAGAAAACAAACAACCCAATTAAAAAATAGGAAAAAGATCTGAACAGATACTTCCTCAAAGAAGATATACAGATGGCAAATAAACATATGAAAAGATTCTCAACATCATACAGTGTTAGGAATTATAAATGAAAATAATGAGATACCAGTACATACCCATTAGATGGCTAAAATCCAAAACAGTGACAACACCAAATACTGGTGAGGATGCGGAGCAACAGGACTCTCATTCACGGCTGTAGGAATGCAAAATGGTACAGCCACTTGGGAAGATAGTCTGGAAGTTTCTTATAAAGCTAAACACAGGCTTACCATACAATCATGCTCCTTGATATTCACCCAAATGAGTTGAAAACATGGCTGCACAAAAACCTGCACATGAATGTTTACAGCAACTTTATTCATATAATTGCCAAAACTTGAAGCAACCAAGATGTCCTTCAAAAGGCGAGCTCAAAAAGTATCATTATGAGCAAGTTATTTTGAAATATGGAAGTAAATATCAAAATAATTGTTAAAAAGAGTTGAATGTGGCTGCGTCTGGGGAAAAATAGTGAGGACAGGATGGGAAACTAGTTTTTGTTGTAACAAACGAACAGTTTGCCTCTTTAACTATGTCTGTGGATAACTGTGATAAAAATAAAAACAAAAATTGAGCAAAAGGAAAAAAGAAGTAGAGAGGAAGGAGGGTTCACATGTAGACTGAGCACCCACTCTGAGCCAGGACTGCTTTGAACACCTCCTCACGCTTTGTCTTGTTTAATCCCCCCCACCACGAAGCATGCATCACCCCTCCTATCATCCAGGTGAGAAAACAGAGGCCTGAAGCCTCTGAAAGCCTGCCTGTGGATATATGTCTAGTGAGAGCTGCTCAATCCATCCATCTCCCTGTTCCCACCGCCTTGGGCAGCTCTCACCAGCACGTTATTTTTCTTTTGAGTTAGTTCCTCTACAGAGGAAAGGTCTGATCCTTTCCCCAAAGCCTTCCTCCAGCCCCTGCTGACTCGGGGACATAACTCTGTCAGTGACTTAATTCTATCCAGATGGAAGGCTCCACTGGCTTTTAAAGAATGCCTCTTGGAAGTGCTGAGATTTGCAGATAAGTCTTGGGATGCGAGAGGAGAACAGGAAAACAAGAGGATGACAGAATATGAAGGCAAGGGGGTTGGGGAGTCATTTAGGGATGAGTTTGACCTGATGGAGCAGCTTCCTCCACAGCTGTCAGGCTTGTGGCCAGGGTTTGGGGCCTTGGGCCACCAGCCCAGAATCTTAGAGTCAGAGACACTTGCGCCCCACCCATTCACAAATTCCCTAAACACTTTTGAATGCCCAGTGGCAGGCATTGGTGCGAGAGCTTGGGTACAATGTTGAATCAGCCATAAACCTCTGCCTTGAGGCTAGCAAATGAGACTGTAAGATGGACAGACGTGGATCGCCAAATATTTGTGATCCAGTGGGATCATAAATAAACAACAGACATGGGGGCAGAGTATGGGAGGCGGACAAAAGAGAGAGTCACAGTTATGGAGGAATTGACATAGGGCTGGGTCGTAAAAGATGAACAGGCACATGCCAGGGAAAGAAGTTGGGCGGGACATCACAGGCAGAGAAAAGAGCAAGTAAAAAGGCATAGCAGCTTGAAGGAACAGTGAGTATAGAAACAGCATGAGAAGGAACTCTCAAGGTTATTTGGAGGAGCCCCATGTAACTCAGAGGAGCTGGTGTCATGAGATATGGCATTCATTCCTAGTCCTTCCTCTTCCTGCCATTGTGACCTAAGGAAAGTCACTTCACATCTCTGGGCCTCAGTTTCTTCATCTATTTAATGGAGAAAGATTTTAATTTAAAAAACCCACGAAAATAATATATTACATTGTATTTTTTAAAAACCAAGAAATGTTACATACATGTGTGATGAAAAACAAGTTTCTGGGTCCAACTCTCCCTATCCCTGACTCAGTTCCCCAAGGTAACCTCTTTTAACCATTTATATTTTTGTTTATTTAGATGTTTAGCCTCTGAACTCTAAATACTATGCCTATACATCCATTTCTTGATTTACAGTCCGTAGGTAATCTGTTGACTCCAAGGTATAAAATACGAGAATTTAGTTCACATAAACTCCCTCCTTTGTCTCTTCCTCTCTGTTTTATCTGTCTATCTATCTATCTATCTATCTATGTCTTCTACTGGGTACATTTGAACATTGAAACAATGTACGTATACTTCTATTCCTTGTTCTGTCAACTCTATTCAGTACCTCAACAACTCTGAGAATTAGGCTAACTCCTCCACCTTTTATTTCATTGCCCTCCTCCTCTAACTCAAGTATTCCATTGACTATACATTTGTTTTGATATTGTCAAGATTGTTAACACTGATATTCTGTCTTTCATCATCACTAAGTTTCTATGCTTTGTCTGCAAGTTGTTTCTAAAAATCAAAAACAGTGTTTATATTCTTACGACGGCACAAATATTGTTTACTATGTAAAGCGTGCTATAATTATATTGTCTTTATTGTTTTTCTTGCCTTTTTTTTTCTTGGAGTTTATAATTGCCTTTCTTTTTTCCTTGCATTGTCTTATTTTGCCTTATCCCTAAGTTCTTCCAGTGTCTCAAGGATAATATAAAATCTATGGAATTTCTAAATTGTAAGATCTACAAGGGCAGGCATTTTTATCTGTTGTGTTCACTGCTGTGTCCCCTCAATCTGCCGTCTTGAACCTGAAGTCAGAATAATTTTTATCTACCTCTCAAGACTGTTTAAAAACTCAACTGTGTCAAAACACCTTGTTAAAAATGTTAGGTACTACAAACATAAAATTATTATTTTCATGATTTCTTTTTAATTTTATTATTTTTATTTAAATGCAGTAATCCTCTCCATCACTTCCCAGACTAATGACTGTCCAACCTCTGTGTCCAGTAATGAGAATCTCATTTTCCATATTTAGGCATCTCTGATCCTAGAACTTATTTCCTCTATTAAGCTTAATTTACCTTTCATTAATTTCTCACCCTTGGGCCTACCCCTTCTCTTTAGGGTCTTAGACTGTCAGGCAGCTTGCTGCTTCCTGGGCCAGTCCTTCAGACATAGGATGGTCACATCATGACCTTCTTGGGGTTTATCTTCTGTAGACTGCACTTCCAAATCCTCCCTTTGTTCCTTCCACCTTGCAGGTTCCTGTTCTTCACCATTCTGACCATTTTGCCAAAAGGGCAGGGGGCCTAAAACTGCCCACAGACTCTAGGCCTGTCTCAAGCCTCACAGGAGATACTACGTGTGTAAATAGTATTATTTTCTTAAATTTTGTTAAGCTCTCAATCCTTGGAATAGCATGAGGACAAAATATAGAAAACAATGACAATAATATCTCCCTTTCATTTTAAATGGCAAGCCTTGATATTACATGAAATATGTCCTAAAAGCCCACTCCTGCACTGCCTTAGTATTGCTCTCATACCACAGCCCCTGGGGTGAAGCTGTGCTTGAACCAGTTGCTCACATCGCCTTGTGCTGCAAACCCTGGCCCAAGGACACAAGATGGCTTGTGGTCAATTTTTCACTTGCTTATGTAAAATAGAAAAATTGACAATATAGTGAACGTCTCAGAAAGTTAAAGTTATTAATGTTGGAGACTTTTCCTTATCTGACAGTCTGTTCCTCTTCCTTTAGTATTAAAATTAAAATATTGATATTAAAATCTGTGTTAAAATTATTTCATAAAATGATGAGAGGTTCCTATTCAAAGGCTCCAGGAACTAGATTTTGGAAAAACTGTGCAGATCAGATAATATTTTAATAGGCTTCTTGGCAAAATAAAAAGTTGGGAACTTTATTTGGCCCTCCAAGTTGAGGAGCAGGGTTGAGTTTGCTTACAGGCCTTTGAAATCCAACAGCCTGAGAACCACTGGGCTAAATGGCTGAAGCACGGACTTTAGCTGCAGTGACTTTTGGTCCTCTGTGAGCACATGCAGTTACCTTCGTTGCTCTGGAGACCAGCCCAGGGCAATGACCAGTGAGCTAGCAGCCTGCATTAGGCAGAGTTGATTGTTAGATGGAGAGCCGGGAAGGGACCAAGGCCAGCCTGCTGGGGCTTGGGCTATGGAATGGGTTGGTTTGTGGGGTGCTGGAATGAGTCTTGTTGTCTTTTCTTCTCTTGGAGATGTTGTCCAGGAGGGCCTGTGTCTGTACTTCTCCTCAAGAATGAAGGGAGGGAAGAGGTTTCGTGTTACTAAGATGGTTAGAGCTGAGCATCCAGTAAGCGACAAAAAATGAGATACAAAGGAGAGTTATTTGAGGTTGGAGCCCCGAGAAGTCCCAGGCGGGGTGGGCTACAGAGATCTGGGAAGCCTTCCTAGAGGAGAAGGGGTTAGTTTAGGCCTGTGTGTCTAGATGAGATTTAGGACATGGTATAGAAGTGGCCAAGTGCATAATGTTTGCAGGGACAGTGGAGAAAACAGTCCAGTCAGGCCTGACAGTAGTCAGGGAGACCATTCTCAAGGTGTGCCACCTGTGGCGTAAGTAGGTGCTAAACATGGCAAAAGGGAGTTCCCTGTAAAATAATTTGGGGAATGTTATGTTTAACAAAGTCATACCTTTTTATGGCTTCTTTACTACAGGGCTTTTAACATGCATTAACTGCATGTGAAATGCTAATCTCTATGAATCAAATATGCCATATTTCCCCAAATTATGGACCCTTTACCTGGGAACTGCTGTGGAAGATAGGAGAGAAAAGGATAAAGAGGTTTTCAGGCTAAGATCATGGAAAGACTTGAACCTGAGCTTCTCAGTCTTTCCTGCATATGAGAGGAATGTGGGCTGAGTATCAAACATGCGGATTCCTGGGCCCCATCTCCTGACAAGAGGTCTGGAGCAGGGCCCAGGAATCTACTCTTCTAACAAGCGGATTCACTTTGAGAACCTGGAGTGCAGATGAGGCAGTACCAATGAACAGAAGGCCTGGACACTACAGTTTAGACAGTATTCATGGATTCCAGCCTCTGTTGGGGCAGAGAGCTGAGAGCTGAGAATCTAGCGTCAGCTCCTCCTCCACCTGCTCAAAGGAACGGGATGGGGAAAGCTGAGCCGCTGCCTTCTGTCTGAGCAGAGATGGGCCCACAAAGCCAGTCATCCTCCCCCTGGTGTGTGAAGTCAGGTACTGCAGGTCAGGGCTTACAGACCCAAAGCATGGGTGGACGGGTAGCAGCCCCAGGAGAAGTAAGTGGACAAGGCTCATTTCAAACCGTGCCTCTTCCAGAAAGCCTCTGTTAACTTCCTCCTCCTCTCTATGCTCCTGCAGCACTGCTTCTGAAACACACCCCCTCACTTTGCCACACATCCTGCCGATGTCTCTAACAGTCATTTTAGAGCTTATGGGAACACTGATAGCTTTGTCTGAGAAAGTGAGGAACCTTTGGGATACTGTCAACAGCTGAAAGTCTACTTTATTAATTAGAGTTACAAAGATAGAAACCCAGGAACAAATGCGGATGCTATAGCTGGGTCAGGAGAAAGGGAGAGAGGAGGTAGAGGAATCTCCCATCTAAAACAGCCCAACCTTGATAAAGTAGATCAGTCAAGAGGCAACAGAAAGGCCATATCCTATATGACTCCATTTATAGGACATTGTAGAAAAGGAAGACTCATAGAGTCAGTAATTATGTCAATGGACATCAGGGAAGATTTGGGGATGAGCTGAAGAAAGCAACTGCTTTCCACTCAGGCTTGGAGGCAGGAGGCGGGGGAAATATATTGGGAAGTAGAGGGTGGGTTAGAGATAGTCCCAGAAAGCGCTCTACCTCCACAGACCAGGCCACAGTGGTTGGAGACCAGTCTGCCTGGCCAGTGCAAAGAACTCTCCCAAATCTGACCTGGCCACTGACTAATGTCTTAGGGATGTGAAAGGCCCAGGAAGGGATGCCGCCAAGGATTCCAGGAAGGGCAGGTCGCTGGATCTTGGGTAGGAATGAGAACAAGAGAAATTGACTTGATTAGAGCTTCCTGTGGGCCAGCACGGTGTGCTGTACGCTTTACATTGATTATCTCTAATGCTCACAACAATCTGCCATAAACATAGAGGGAGACCGGATCCCAGAGATGTTTGGTAATCTGCACAAAGTGACACAGCTAAATAAGAGAGAATAGGATTTAAACACAGACACCTCTGGCTCCAGAGCCCTTGCTCTTAACAGCCACTGCCCTTTGCTGCCACACAGGCCATCTCCCATCATCCTGGTGATGAAGGAGTCTCTTCTACCACCTTCCTGCACTGTACGCATCCAGCCTGGCTTGTACTCCTCTATGGCAGATTCTCACTATTTCCATAGGAAAGTCATGCTTAAATGGACTTAAAGTCGACTTCTAAACACATTCACCCATCGCCCAGCTACCCACTTGGGCCCTGAGATAGTCATGAGTGCTGCCTGTCAAACACTTCCATCTGCTCCTGGGCACTGAGTGGGATTGTACTTCTTGGCCCCCTGAAGTTAGGTGTTTCCATGGGACTTCCTTCAGACAATGAAATGTGAAGATTTAAAAGCCTGTGCGGGGGCCAGCCCCGTAGCCAGGTGGTTAAGTTTGCTCGCTCTGCTTCGGCAGCCCAGGGTTTCACTGGTTCGGATCCTGGGCACGGACTTAGCACCGCTCATCAGGCCACATTGAGGTGGCGTCCCACATAGCACAACCAGAGGCACTCATAACTAGAATATACAACTATGTACCAGGGGCTTTGGGGAGAAGAAGGAAAAAGAAATCTTAAAGTAAAAAGAAGAAATATAATTGATATTAAAGAAATAAAATTAATTAAAAGCCTGTGTGCAGTTCACCTCTTTCCTATGCTGTAGTGGTTGGGGGGCTCATGTCTGGAGGAAACCCACTTGGCTTGGCTCTCTGAGTGACTAGAACAAGCATAGCTCCTTCCTGACCTGTGCTGCACATGGGATGTGACCAAGAAACAAGCCTTGGTTGTGTAGGCCACTGAGATTTGGGGGGTGGTCATTATTCTAGCTAAACCTAGTCTTATCCTGGCTGAATCGGTCCCACGGAGCAAGCGAGTCTGCTTAGGGCAAGTGACAACCCAGCCTCCTCTAAGTCTTCTCTAAACTAGATATCCCCAGTCTTTTCAGCTGAGCCTCTTATTACCCGGTTTGCTGACTTCTCACCTGATCTTTTCTTCTGGACACAGTGTGGCATGAGACCTGGACATGATGATCCAGGAGCAATTGGCAAAGCCTGTTGCCTCTTCCCTCCTCCTCAGTGATGCAGGCAATGATTGCAGTAAGCCTTGCGCAGGCAAACAAGGCTAGCCCCACCCTTGGGTTCCATCCTGACCTGTCTGGTCCTAACACTTTGGGCCCTGGATAAAGAGAGAGATGGGGATTTAGAATTAGATTGACCTGGGGTTTCTTATCTTGGGTCTACTACTAACTTAGTGGGTCACTGTGGGCAGGTTACTTAACCTCTCTGAGCCTGTTTTCTCAAATGAAGGATGGAAATAATAAGACCAACCTTGAGCTAGTTATAGGTATTAGGCAAAGTGCCCAGCACCTCCCTGGTATCTACTGGGCCTTTACAGACGTTATTTCCCTTCCTTTCCTCCTCACCCCTATCTCCTTCAGGCTCACAAAATGGGGGAAGGAGAAGGCATTTCTGGAATGAGGCCCCAGGCAGCTCCTGTACCATTGCTGTGTCCTAATCCCCATGTCTGAGGCCAGCCAGGTGCCCCTTCTACCCCCACTTCCAGGTTGCAGCTGTCTGCTCCCCCTTCCACCATCACAGAGGGCTGCCCCACAGGGCTGGGAGAGAGGGAAGTGGACTCCAGGCTGCAGATGTTCAGAGCTCAGAGAAGGCTGCTGAGCTAATCCCAAGGCTGCTGGTGAGGCTGGATCAAAGCCTCAGAAGTAGGCTTCCAAAACGCCCTCTCCTGCCTGCCGGCAGTCTGCTGCTCGGCTCGAATTTCCGAGGCCCTCGGCTGGCTCAGGAACAGCTGCGCAGCTTCCCCTTCCTTGCCTCCATTTTCTCTCCTCTCTTCCCCTGACAGGAGTCAAGTAGACAGTCGAGTAGGGCTAGTCAGGGGTCTGGACAGAATCCAGAAGGCTCCAGGCTCTCAGTCCAGGTCTCTGAAGCCTCAGGGAGCTCAGACACATGGGGTTTCTTCACCTTTTCAACTTGGAGACATATTTCCTGCTGTTCTTCATTTGGCCGAAAGCCTTGGGCCCAGCTTTGATGTTTGACTTTTGTCCACTCTTTTGCTCTCGGGCTGGCTGGGCTTCCCAAGACACCTTCTACCCAGTGTAGCAGTGCACGACCAGACTTTGGGGGGGCCTCTTAGTTCAGTGGCACCCCCACCTAAAAGCCCTCCCAGCTTCCTCCTCCCCCCAGGTCCCTAAATGCCTTCTAACCACCTCCCAGGGCGCTGGACCCCTGTTCTCCTTTCCTGTGTCCCCATCAACACCCCCCCCCCCCCAGCAGAGGGGTGTGTGTGTGTGTGCGCGCGCACACATGTGTGTGTATGTCCTCACTACCATTCCTGAATGCTTGTTACATGAAAAGCTTGTTTCATTTTATCCTTAACTATCTTGCTTTTTCTCTTTGACAAATAGAGAAATGGAGAACCAGAGAGAGCAAGAAACTTAACTTGTCCAAAGAAATATGAAACCGTTAAGCCAGGACTTGAACCTTCTGATGTTCTGATGACTTTTGAGCCCAGGCTTTCTCCACCCACCCCCATGGTCTGGTAAAGACCAGACCAGTTACCTGCCCAGGAGCATGCAGGGCAACTGTGCGATTTACCCCCACCTGGATCCCGAGCACCACGGGAGTTGTGGATACGTGCCATTTCAGCTGAACACATTTGGCCGAGAGTGAGACTGAGAAGGAGAGGACAATTGCGCCAGTGCAGCGGACCCCACTGTACCCACGTGCTGGGTCTGAAGCGTGACGGGAGGGCTGAGTCTGTTGCCCTCGGCCGGTTCCTCAATCTCTGGCACGGTACATCTTCCTCTTCATGCTGGGAGTGATTCCTGACAAACAGAACCTTGAAACACAAGCCGGCTACTTCTTCCGGCGTCCACTGAAGAAACAGGGATCTGAGCCAAAGTGGGAGGGAACCTGCCCTCGTGGGTGTGTTGAGGGACTGCATGGAGGGGTCCACCAGGTGTCTCCTGAGATGTTTTC
Source organism: Equus przewalskii (assembly GCF_037783145.1). Classification (NCBI taxonomy): domain Eukaryota; kingdom Metazoa; phylum Chordata; class Mammalia; order Perissodactyla; family Equidae; genus Equus; species Equus przewalskii. Next base: position 66,677,889 of record NC_091831.1, read on the forward strand.
AAGGGTAATGTTGACTCTACGCAGTCTCTTCCTATGATTACAAACTCCGAACATGGACAGTTGTCCCTTACTCCCAGGGAACTTGTCTCTATTTATTTATTATTTTTTATTTTTTTAATTTTTTTGAGGAAGATTAGCCCTGAGCTAACATCTGCTGCCTATCCTCCTCTTTTTGCTGAGGAAGACTGGCCCTGAGCTAACATCCGTGCCCATCTTCCTCTACTTTCTATGTGGGACGCCTGCCACAGCATGGCTTGCCAAGTGGTGCCATGTCCGCACCTGGGATCCGAACTGGCAAACACCCTGCCGCCGAAATGGAACGTGTGCACTTAACCACGCACCACTGGGCCAGTCCCCCAGGAAACTTGCCTCTAATGGTGGGATTACAGGACCAGGGGAAAGTCCGGGGGTAGAGACTGGGGACCTGAGGGCTTACGGGACCTCAGTCTCACACTACGAGGTCCCAGGAGCTCCCTGTTGTCCCTCCCATCTAGGTTTTCAGTATGGTGCAATGAAGGAGTGTTGGACAGGGAATGAGATCTGGGTCCCAACACAGCTCTGCAATGGGATCCTGGGCAAGTCACTTATATCCCCTCTGGGCCCCAGTTTCCTGATCTGTCAGATGAGGCTGTTGGACAAGGGATCCTGAGGAGATGCTAGAGACCCCTGGGGACTCTATCTGGGCAGAAGGCTCAGGAATCTGGCCCAGGGGGCAACATTGACTCCAATACCAGCTATATCTTGCTTAGGGCCCCTTGAAGCCTCTGTCCATCCTGGGTGGCTGCTTTTGGTTCAGAGCTGGCTACTAGATCTGCTTCCAGGGACAGTGTCATGTCTTGTTTTCTAGGCGAGAAGAACACCTTTGTTGCTTGTGGGGCCTGTGCAGACTTTCCTTGGCTCATCCCCTTCCTGACACCTCAGTTCTCCCTCTGTCCCCCTGTTTTGAAACCCCCCTGTTCTGGCATTGTCCTACCCACGCCTGCCCTTCTGCTGAGCCTCAGGCTCAGGTCCCCACCAAAACCAGGTCTCCTCCTCAGGTCTCCTCCAAAACCAACTAGGTGTCCCTATCCCCCGGAGGTCTGCCCCCTTCCCTTTCCTCTGCTTCAAAAGTCCATGTTTGGGCTTGAAAGAGTCGTGGGCCCAATTGCCCCTTAGCACCAGCTGGATGACCTTGGATAGTCACTTCAGCTCTCTGAGCCCTAGCTTTGAGATTTGTGAAATGGGACTGCAATAATAACAGCAATTTGAGAAGCAACCTTGTTCTGAGTCCTTCTCATGAAACAGGCTGAAAACCAAGTCATCACAAGAAGCCTGTGAAATGAGAGCAGTTGTCTCTCAGATGAGGAACTTGAGGTTCAGAGAGGTTAGGTAACTTGTCTAAGGTCACAGAGCATGTAAATGGTGGAACTGGGACTGAACCTGGCAATTCTAGTTGTCGAGGCTGCCTATTAAGTCATTACACCACTTCTGGCAACTTTGTGAAGCTATGAAATGAGATGACAGTGCAAAGGGACTCAGCAAAGGAATGGCGGATCTTTCTCTATAGTCTTATTGTATCGAAGTTAATCATATCCAACGGGATCTTCTTGGTGAAACTGGGTGCACCTGGTCATCTCTAAAGCCCTGGGGATCATATCTTAGAAGGAAGAGTCAAGCCCTGCTAGGCTAGTATTCCAGGAGGACCAGGTCTTGCCCAAAGGTTGGGATGTTCTCTAGCCACTGCCCAGGCTAAAAATCGAAGGGTACGGTCTGCAGGCTGCAGTTAAGAGGCCTCTGTGCCCACATGGCCTTGTGCATAGCAGTAAGCTGGAAACAGGCCTGAAGGAGTGGGACAGAGGGGAAGCTTGTACTGGTGTATCTGGGGTGGTTTTGGGGAGAGTGGCAGGCCTCATATGGCAGTGCAAGGGGACTGGGCTGAGGTCTAGCTACTCACAGAAGAGCTGCAATGTATCAGCACTGGGCACCTCACATCTCATCTGTCAAATGAGGGGGAAGTTCCCACCTCGCAGGGGTGTTGTGAATGCTCGGCAAGGGCTGGTATATAGTAGGTGCTACCTAAATGGGGACTGCTGCATTAAGCTTAGTGGAGCCCTAGGGAGCTCAGCATGAGGTGGTTTAAGAATCCTCTGCTGGCAGTAAGGGCTGGCCTGGAATTTAAGAAGGGTTGAAGCTCTGATGATAGCAGAGAAGGGGTGTTGGTGGGCCCAGTCGTGGGGTCTGGAGGCAGCAGAGGCTGGACAGGGAGGGGAGACACAGGCACCATGGGACTAGTGCATTAGCCCCATGTTTTTCTAATTGAAGTAAAATTCACGTAACATAAAATTAACTATCTTAGAGTTACAATTTAGTACATTTACAATGTTGTGCAATCACCACCTTTATCTAGTTCCAAAACATTTTCATCGCCCCAAAAAGGGACTTTATACTCACTAAGCCGTCACTCCCCCTTCTCCCCCCTCCCAAGCCCCTGGCCATCATTAAATCTGTTTTCTGTCTCCTGCATTTACCTATTATGGATATTTCAAATACATGGATTCACAGATGTGACTTTTTGCTACTGGCTTCTTTCACAGCGTAATGTTTTCAAGGTTCATCCATGTTGTAGCATGAAACAGTATTCCACTCTTTTTTATGGCTGAATAACATTTTATTGGAAGGATATACCACATCTTATTTATCCATTCGTCCATTGTTGGACACTTGGGTTGTTTCCACCATTGGCCCCATTTTGAAGTGAAAGTTATTGAAAGCCTGAGTTCTTGCCATTTTCACTTAAACCTTGGGATGAGCTGAGCTCCCAACAGAGTCCCCCCATAAAGTGTCAGTGTTCTCATCGGGACTATGTGAGTGTGAAGGAGCACATGAGGCACCTGCTTGCCCAGGCAGCTGCTATGGGAGCCACGGTGGCTTTTTGAAGCAGCTGCTGAGCAGGGGGGCCTGAAAAGCAGGTCTGAGTTGCTTTGGCCTTTATTCAGATCCCACGGCCCAGAGCTGAGGGATAAGAGGATGGGAGGAGAAAGGGAAGGTGGGAGGAAAGAGAAAGGATGAGAAGGAGCTCCCTTAGAAGCTTCTGGAAGCTCCTGGCCAGTGACAGGAGTCCATGTGTACAAAGCCTAGATATGCCCGAGTCTCACTGACCTGACCTGAGCACCATTACCTGGACAGGGCATGGTTGTCCCGGTGCAGACAGAGTTCCAGGGAGCAGTGGCAGCTTGCCCAATCTGTAGCTGATCCAGGGATCAATCCCGGATATTCTGATTCCCAGCCTGGGTGTGCTCTGCCTTCCTGATATCAGCACGGGGCCTGGGTGCAGGCTTGGAGGGGCCATCCTGCCTCTCTGGTGGGCCCATTCCACAGCCAGGGAAGCAGACAGCTGTGCCCATCTCCTTTCATCACATGGGTAGGAGATGGAAGAGCAGGGGCTGGATCTGGAGCTGTGGGTTCCAGCCGCCCCCACTGCCCCTGCCAAACTTTTCCCCAGCCCTCAGCCTCCCTCTTCCCACCTGTAAAACGGAAACTTTAGTTCCCTGGCAGGTGGTTGTGGGGCCCAAATGAGATCATACCTGCGAAAGGGGCATGCAGGTTGTCGAGCCCTAGCTGAGGGAAGATGAGCTCACTGACTCTTTTGGCTTGTTGTGGTCCAGGCAGGTGAAGTCCAGATGTCCTGTCCTCCTGGAGGAACGATTGTCCCAAGGGCATGTTTACCTCTCTCCCCTACCGGCCTGGCCTCAGGCCCCCGTGGCCAGTAACACACATGAACCAAACCCTGCCTCCCAGCCACAGCCCCCAGCCCCAGGGAAAGAACTGCACTGATCTGTATTAATCTGTCTACCTCACCAGACTGGAGCTAAATTAAGTCCATCCCCAGCCAGTAGTTCTGTCCCCAGAAACTGAACACATTCTTCCAGTCTGCTCGCACCGCCCTTCCCCCCACCAGCTGTGCCTTCCCATCAGGCCAGGTGGCTGGAAAGTTGACAGGCCTCCCATCTGCAGCTCAGAGGCTGCCCTCTGGCCTTTGGCCTCTGGCTGTCCCCAGGTAGTAAACGGGAGGACAGCAGTGGGGAGGGAACACTCTCCTATACCCCTTCCCATAGGCCTAAGCCCAGGTAGCAAGTCGGGGTTAAGTCCATCTCTCCTTCCCTCTCTTCCTTCCATGCTTATTTTTGAGCACCTTCTAAATGTCATGCACTCACTCCTCCAGGCACCTAGAGAAACAGAACACAGACCCCTGCCTCGTGAAGCATATGTTCTAGTGAGGGAGACAAGGAGTAAACAAATTAAGTAAATTATACAGAATGTTAGAAGGTGATAAGTGCCATTTAAAAAAAGAGAGAGAAAAGGGACCCCCTTGAGCAGGCAGGAGTCTGGTGGGGTGGAGGGCTGACGGTGGCATTGCAGTGTGACAGAGGGAGGTCCCGCAGGCCTCCCTGAGAGGACGACAGCTGAGGAAGCCACCAGACCTCCCCACCAAAGGATTTAAGTTTTTAGAATCCTGGCATCAGGCACTAGTTTTGACTTTTTTCAGGGCTGGGGAGGACAGAGAGTTGCTGACATGGCTATTCAGGGTCAGGCTAGGGGTGGCTTCTCCCCGTCCTGGGCTGGAGGAGGCTCTTCTGTGGGTGGAGTTCCCACTGGCGCTCTGGGCAGCTGGCACAGCCCAGAGGGGATCTGAAGCTGGGGATTGGGCTGGTGTGAAATCCAGGTCTCCGTCAAGCATTTGGGCCTTGTTTACAACAAAAGGAGCCCCAGTTGACATATTGAAACAGGCCTCCACCGAGCATGCTTATCTAGGTAGGCAGTGACACCGGGGCCAGTGCCTGAGGTGCCATGAGCCACGACACACGTGGTGCTGGAGATATGGGTCTCCTCCCTCTGCTCCCTCAGTTCCAGACCTGCCCTCCCCACATACACACATTCATACATTCTCACTATACATGCATGCACACTATACCACACAGACTCACATGTCCAGCCACACACACAAAAATATACCCAGCACACACACATCCACACCCAGGACATCACCAGACTCAGAAAGACCCACCACATATACTCACACATAGGAATCATTACACAGTGTACACAAAACACCTAGACACCCACCACATATACACACACATACTATACCACACAGACCCCTCACACACACACAATCATATGTCATGCACATTACACACCTATCCCCCATGCCCTCAAGTGAACACAACCAACACACACACTACTCCACACAGACACACATACTGTACATCACAGACACACATCATATATCCACCCACCACCACTTACACAACACACATGCTATACACACCTCCACACTTTGTTATAAAGCACAGCCCAGAAACAGCTAGATAAGCTCTCTGATACTGTCTCTGTCACTTATAAAGTTGGGTGGCTTCTGACTTCCTGACTGTATGCCTACGAAGTATCCACCTGACAACTGCTTTATCTCTGTTCCAGGACAGGGAGGAAGGAGAAGGGCAAAATTTTTTAAGTTTCACTTCATAAAATACTCACTAAGGAAGGGGAGTTTTTCTGTAATCACGTGGAGCTCTCTGGGACAAGGGGAAGACTCTCTGGCATAAATATTAGAAACTGGGTCCTATTCTTAGCCTGATTGGCTACCAGTTACATGTCACTGGGTAAGTTACTTTATCCCCCTAAAACTCAGTTTCTTCATCTGCAAGATGGGAATGAAAACTGCTTCTTCCCAACTTCTCAGATGGAGTGAAACTCTACGTGAAATTTCTTTGTAACCTGAAGAAATACCAATACAAAATAGGATTATCAGTAATTCATACAAATTGTATATACCTCATGCTCCTCCCTCATCTCCCCTCCCCCACTTCCCATCATGTCCAGGGTATCCAACACTCCATGGGGTGTGAGCAGGGACCACTGCTCATAAGCTTTCAGAGGGAAGCTTAATGTAGCCACACAGGAAGTGAGATGGTGCTGTATGGTGAGCCATCTCTTCTCACCTCAGGACCCAGGAGGAAGTGATTCTTACCAGCAACTGCCCTCCCATGGGCTGTCCAAGGCAGAGAAGTGGTAGCCATGGTGAGGAGAATACCAGAGCAGGACAGAGAGCACAGCCAGGGAGGAGAGAAAGAGAGCTGTAGCATCCTCCTGCCCCAGCCTGCTGGGCCTGCTCAGGGCTGACACTAGTAGCTTGCAAGGAGCACTGGAAGGACTCCTGTCCTGGAAGAGAGCTTCTCTGAGCAAGATTATAGCTGTTTTGAGCAATCACAAGGCTGAGAGTCCTAGACAGGAAGGGGACTAGACCACTGTGGACCACTGTAAAAACATGCAGTAAGCTCTTAAAGCTTCCTTTAAGATGGGGATGTGGCCTTTCTCAAAATCCACAGAGGGCTGTAATAGTTTGGGTGGGGCCAGGTTGGCAGCCCTAAGACACCGCTACTTTGGGTCTCTCATGTAATAATCCTAATGGTAGCTGTCTTGGGCTGGGGCAGCAGCCCTGTGGCTTTGGGGATCAGGCTTACTGTAGTTTCCCTGCCCTGTTGGGGTTCTAGCCTCAGCTTCATGGCCCAAAATGGCCCACTGATGTGTCTGCATTCTAGGCAGCAGATTATTGTGGGGTAGCCTGCAGTCTCTGTGGAAAACGGCAAGGAAAGGAGCCCTTATACTGTTCATTCTCTGTTGTCACCCCTTCCCCCACTTCTTCCTTCACCTGTCTCTCTGCTCTGCACTCGTGGAGTCTCACTACTGCAGACTGAGTTCTCCTGGCTCCTTTGCCTTTGGCTTCCAGTTGGGATAACCAGTGGGAGGTACAGTGGGATTTTGAAGGGCTGGAGGAGAGAGCACTGGGGTATTTCTACCCTGTTCCCCACTCTCTTCACCAGTATGTCTCTGTCTGCAGGTGTGACCTCCAAGAACACAGTTACCTCAGCAGACCCCTCCTCCATGGCTCCAGCTCTCAAAGGGTCCAGAACACAATTTCCTCTCCTAATCCCTTCAGCTTGGGGTTGGTAAAGGCTTCCCACTGTTGCTAGTCTCTGGGAGCTTCTCCATTCCCTGTCTGTTCCCTTAACCTGCCCATGCCTCTGTCAGTAGTCTCTTTATTACAATGTTTTTATGGGAGCCATGGAAGGTGATTTTGTTTCTTATAGAGACTCTAATGGATACAGCCTTCAATGGAAAAGGATGTATAAATATCTGGCCCAGATGGAATATTCTTGACTCTTGGAGTCTGAGCTCTCGATCATCAACCCTCTCCCTCCTTCTCCTTGCAGATTCTGCCTTCTCTTAGATTTCTTTACAGATGTGCCATGTGCCACCCAAGCTGTGGTCTAAGTATGTAGGTGGAGTTTAACACCTTCCATTAAATGAAAAATTACTATCTCAGTGCCTGAATGAATTAGCTGAGAATGAAGGGCCCAAGGGGATGAGCCTGGCTTTCTCAGACTCAATCAAAAGCTTACAGAGAGTGACATCAGCATCACGGTGGAGGGAGCTGTTCCCTTAGTCTCTTCCCACTAAGTCACAACCAAATGGACATTCATTAACTAACAGAGGCTTCCATACAAAGCACAATAGGATGTCTGAGAGATCCATGCAGCCATACATTTGAATGTGGGGGTACTGGATCCCCAGGAAGCATTGGAAGCAGATGAGCAGATCCTCTCCACCTCCCCAGTGGCAATGATCTAGGTTGTGGGTTCTCATGCAGCCTCCAGTGCATGACTGTAAGAGGAGGTGGGGGAACAGGCAGGCCTGTACACAAATGCTTTCTTTTTTGGAGTTACAACCTGGCCTGTGGGAATGCTACACATCAAGTGGCACAGCTCAACCACTGCATGGGCATCCCCACCAAGCGCAGCAGGCCAGGTGAACTGCCTGTGAACACAGAGCAGGCCCCTGAGAGTGAAACAAAGTGCCTTTCCTCCTGCTGCCTAATGCACCAGCTTGGCTGGTCCCTGGCCAAAGCAGCAGATCCAGACCAGAGTGCCTGCATGTGCATGTGTGATCTGCCAAACAGTTGCAGCCAGCGGGAGAGTGCAGATGAGCACAACTTCCAGCAGATGCGGTGGGTTTGGAACACACAGCTCCTGCCCCACTGCTGCCCCTAGTGGTGGCAGGTGGAATCTGCAACCTGATACTACCACTATGTGCTGGCAAAGGATCACTTCATCAAACACTGTGAAGTTTACATTAACACTCCAGAATAGAGGGGAAATGACAAGCCTCCAGAAACCAATCCTGAACTCACAGAAATGTACAATCTAAATGACAGAGAATTCAAAATAGTTGTCACAAAGAAGCTTAACGAGTTACAAGAAAACTCAGGAAGACAGTTCAATGAACTCAGGAATAAAATTAATGAGCAGAAGGAATTCTTCACAAAAAAGATTGAAACTCTAAAAACAAAAACCAAACAGAAATTCTGGAGATGAAGAACAGAATGAATGAGATTTAAAAAAAAAAAATCTAGAAACCATAAAAAAGAGCTGACATTATGGAGGAGAGAATTAGTAATTTAGATGGCAGAAATACAGAAACGCTTCAGGTGGAGGAAGAGAGAGAACTATGACCTAAAAAAAATGGAGAAACTCTTTGAGAAATACCCTATTCAATTAGGAAATGCAACATAAGGATTATAGGTATTGCAGAGGGAGAAGAGAGGGAGAAAGGAGCAGAGAGTTGTTCAAAGAAACAATAGCTGAGAATTTCCCAAACCTGTGGAAGGAACCAGACTTACAAGTATATGAAGCCAATAGAACTCTTAATTACATCAATGCAAAAAGACCTTCTCCAAGGCATAGAATAGTAAAACTGGCAAAAGTCAATGACAAAGAAAAAATATTAAGGGCAGCAAGGCAGAAGAGAATAATCTACAAAGGAACCCCCATCGGGCTTTCAGTGGATTTCTCAGCAGAAACCTTGCAGTCTAGGAGAGATTGGAATGATATATCAAAAATACTGAAAGACAAAACCTTCCACCCAACTATACTCTATTGAGCAAAACTAACCTTCAGATATGATGGAGAAATAAAAACTTTCCCAGATAGACAAAAGCTGAGGGAGTTCATTGCACTAACCTCCCTTATAAGAAATCATCCAGGATTCCCTCATACCTGAAACAAAAAGGCAAAGGTTTACAAAGTCTTGAGCAAGGAGATACATAGACAGACAAAATCAGAAAGTTGCAGTTCTCTATCAGAATAGGTTAGCAAACACTTAATTATAACATAAAAGATAAAGGGAAGGAAAGCATCAAAAATAACTATAGACACTTCATTTTAATCACAAACTCATAACATAACAGAATAATTTGGGAAAACAATAACTTAGATGGGGAGGAGGAAAGGGACAGAACCTACTTAGGCTAATGGAGATAAGAGGCTATCAGAAAATGGACTATCTCATCTATGAGATCTTTTATAGAAAATTCATGGTAACCACTAAACAAAAAGTCAGAGCAGAGACACAAATCATAAATAAAGAGAAAACTGATAAAACCATCAAACTGAAATGGCAGTCAGAAATACAAGGGAAGAGAAACAAGGGAAGTATAGAACAACCAGAAAGCAAGAGATAAAATGACATTATTAAGCCCTCACACATAAACAATCACTCTAAATGTAAATGGATTGAATTCTCCAATCAAAAGACACAGAGCAGCCAGAAGGATTAAAAAACAAGACCCAACAATATGCTGCCTCCAAGAAACACATCTCAGCTGTAAAGACACACACAAGTTCAGAGTGAAGGGATAGAAGATGATAGCCTAAACAAATGGTAAACAAAAGAAAGCAGGTGGTGACATAATTACATCAGACAAAGCAGACTTCAAGATAAAAAAGGTAGTGAGAGACAGAGGGGCACTATATAATGATAAAGGGAACATTCCACCAATAGGACATAACACTGCATGCATTTAACACAGAAGCACCAAAGTATATATAAAACAACGATTAACAGACCTAAAGGGAGCAATTAACAGCAACACAATAAGAGTAGGAGACCTCAACATCCCACTTACAACAATGGATAGATCATCCAGACAGAAAGTCAACAAGGAAATCCTGGAATTAAACAAAACACTAGACCAGATGGACTTAATAGATATATATAGAAAATCCCATCCCCAAACAGCAGAATACAATTTCTCCTCAAGTGCACATGGAACATTCTCAAAGATAGACCATATGCTGGGAAACAAGGCAAGACTCAATAAATTTAAGAAGATTGAAATCATATCAAGTACCTTCTCCAACCATAATGCTATGAAACTAGAAATCAATCACAAGAAAAAAGCTGGTAAATTGACAAATATGTAGAGACTAAATAACATACTAGTTAACAACTGTTGGATCAATGAAAAAAATCACAGGAGAAGTCAATAAATACCTGGAGACAAATGAAAATGAAAATACATCATACCAACTTTTATGGGGCACAGCAAAAACAATTCTAATAGGGAAATTCACAGCAATAAAGGCCCACCTCAGCAAAAAAATAAAATCTCAAATACGTAATCTTAAACTACCCCTAACAGAACTAGAAAAAGAAGACCCAATAAAGCCCAAAGTCAGCAGGAGGGAAATAAAAATCAGAGAAGAAGTAATGAAATAGAGACTCAAAAAAGAAAAAAACAGTAAAAAGGATCAATGAAACTAAGAGCTAGTTCTTCGAGAAGATAAATGAAATTGACAAACCCTTAGCTAGACTCACTAAGAAAAAAAGAGGAAAGGCTCAATAAATAAAATTACAAATGAAAGAGAAGAAATTACAACAGATGCCACAGAAATACAAAGGATTACAAGAGAATACTACAAAAAACTATATGCTAACAAATTGCACAACCTAGGAGAAATGGATAAATTCTTAGACTCATACAACCTCCCCAAACTGAATCAAGAAGAAAAAGAGAATATAAATAAACCAATCACAAGTAAAGAAATTGAAATAGAAATCAAAAATCGCCCAAAATACGAAAGTCCAGGACCAGATAGCTTCTCTGGAGAATTCTAATAAACATTCAAGGAAAATTTAATATCTATCCTTCTCAAACTATTCCAAAAAATTGAAGAAGATGGCATACTTCCTAAATCATTCTAAGAGGCCACCATCACCCTGATACCAAAACCAGGCAAGGACAACACAAAGAAGGAAAATTACAGGCCAACATCACTGATGAACATAGATGCAAAAATCCTCATCAAAACATTGGTAAACTGAATACAGCAATACATTAAAAGGATCACTCACTATGATCAAGTGGGATTTACACCAGGGACACAGAGATGGTTCAACATCCACAAACCAATCAATGTGATACACTACATTAACAAAATGAGGAATAAAAATCACATGATCATCTCAATCTTTCAGAGAAAGCATTTGACAAGATCCAACATCCATTTATGATAAAAACTCTCAGGAAAATGGGTATAGAAGAAAAGTACCTCAACATAATAAAGACCATATATGACAAAGCCACAGTCCAACATCATACTCAACGGTGAAAAACTGAAAGTCCTCTGAGAACAGGAACAAGACAAAGGTGCCCACTCTCACCACTCTTATTCAACATAGTACTGGGGGTTTTGGTCAGAGCAATTAGGCAAGAAAAAGAAATAAAAGGTATCCAAATTGGAAATGAAAAAGTGAAACTCTCACTGTTTATGGACGACATGATCCTATATACAGAAAGCCCTAAAGAATCCACCAGAAAACTATTAGAAATAATCAACAACTACAGCAAAGTTGCAGCATACAAAATCAACTTACAGAAATCAGTTGCATTTCTACACACTAATAATGAACTAGCAGAAAGAGAACTCAACAATACAATCCCATTTACAATCACAACAAAAAGAATAAAATATCTAGGAAAAAATTTAACCAAGGAGGTGAAAGACCTATACAGTGAAAACTATAAGACATTATTGAAAGAAATCGCAGAGGACATAAAGAAATAGAAAGATATTTCATGCACATGGACTGGAAGAATAAACATAGTTAAAATATCCATATTACCTAAAGCAATCTACAGATTCAATGTAATCCCCATCAGAATCCCAATGACATTCTTTATGGAAATAGAACAAAGAATCCCAAACTTTATATGGAACAAGAAATGACCTTGAATAGCGAAAGCAATCCTGAGAAAAAAGAACAAAGCTGGAGGCATCACAATCCCTCACTTGGAAATATACTACAAAGCTATAGTAATCAAAACAGCATGATACTGGTACAAAACCAGACACACAGATCAGTGGAACAGAACTGAAAGCCCAGAAATAAAGCCATAAATATACAGACAGCTAACCTTTGACAAAGAGCTAAGAACATACAACATAGAAAGGAAAGTCTCCTTAATAAATGGTGCTGGGAAAACTGGACAGCCGCATGCAAAAGAATGAAAGTAGACCATTATCTTACACCATACACAAAAGTTAATTCAAAGTGGATTATTAAAGACTTGAAGGTAACACCTGAAACCATAAAACTCCTGGAAGGAAATACAGGCTTTACATTCTTTGACGTTAGTCTTAGCAGCATCTTTTTGAATGCCATGTCTACTCAGGCAAGGGAAACAACAGAAAAAATAAATGAATGGGACTACATCAGACTAAAGAGCTTCTGCAAGGCAAAAGAAACCATGAACAAAACGAAAAGCAAGCCACCAACAGGTGAGAAAATATTTGCAAATCATATATCTGACAAAGGGTTAATTTCCAAACTATATAAAGAACTCGTACAACTCAACAACAAAAAACCCGATCAAAAAATGGGCAGAGGATATGAACAGACATATTTCCAAAGAAGATATACAGATGGACAATAAACACATGAAAAGATGTTCAACATCACTAATCACCAGGGAAAGGCAAATCAAAACTACGAGATATCACCTTACACCTGTTAGAATGGCTATAATTACCAAGACAAAAAATAGCAAATGTTGGAGAGGATGTGGAGAAAATGGAACACTCATATACTGCTGGTGGGAATGCAAACTGGTGCACCTCTATGGAAAACAGTATGGAGATTTTTCAAAAAATTAAAAATAGAAATACTATATGACCCAGCTATCCCACTCCTGGTATTTACCCAAAGAACTTGAAATCAACAATTCAAAGAGACTTATGCACCCCTATGTTCATTGCAGCATTATTCACAATAGCCAAGACATGGAAGCAACCCAAGTGTCCATCAATTGATGAATGGATAAAGATGTGGTATATATATACAATGGAATACTACTCAGCCATAAAAAAGACAAAATCATCCCATTCACAATCACATTGATGGACCTTGAAGGTATTATGTTAAGCGAAATAAGCCAGACAGAGAAAGACAAACACCGCATGACTTCACATGTGGAAGACAAACACATGGATAAAGAGAACAGATTAGTGGTTACCAGAGAGGAAGGGGGTTGGGGGTGTGGGCATAAGAGGTAAAGTGGCACATATATATGGTGACGGATAAAAATTAGACTATTGGTGGTGAGCTTGATGCAGTATGTACAGAAACTGACAAATAATAATGTACGCCTGAAATTAGACAATGTTATAAACTATTATGACCTCAATATAATAATTGAGAAAAAATAGTTTAGAGACCTCAGTCACCTGTCAACATCCCACTTCAAGCAGGAAACTTGTGTGCAGACTTCCTGACAAATGACCAGCCAATTTCTGCATGTGTACTTCCAGTGATGGAGAGGTCAGTACTTTTTTTAAAATTTGAGTTCATAATAGTTTACATCATTGTGAAATTTCACTTGTACGTTATTTCTTGTCTGACACCACATAAGTGCTCCCCTTCAGCCCCTGTGCCCACCCCCACCCCCTTTCCCTGGTAACCACTGAACTGTTTTCTTTATCTATGTGTTTGTTTGTATTCCACATATGAGTGAAATCATCTGATGTTTGTCTTTCTCAATCTGGCTTATTTCACTTAGCATAATTCCCTGCAGATCCATCCAGGTTGTTGCAAATGGGATGATTTTGTCTTTTTTCTGGCAGGGTAGTATTCTATTGTGTGTGTATATATATAAATATACACACCACATCTTCTTTATCCAATCATTGATCGATGGGCACTTGGATTGTTTCCACATCTTGGCTATCGTGAATAGTGCTGCAATGAACACAGGGGTACATATGTTACTTTGGATTGTTGATTTCAAGTTGTTTGGGTGGATACTCAGTACTGAGATAGCTGGGTCGTATGGTAGTTCTATTTTTAGTTTTTTGAGGAACCTCCGCACTGTTTTCCACTGTGACTGCATCAGTTTGCATTCCCACTGGCAGTGTATGAGGGTTCCCTTTTCTCCACACCCTCTTCAACATCTGTCATTTTTAGTCTTAGTGATCATAGCCATTTTAACAGGCATAAGATGGTATCGAGGTGTTGGCCTGGCTGTGGTTTCATCTGGAGCGTTGGTCCTCTTCCAACCTCATGGAGTTGTAGCAGATTTACCTCCTTTAGATTGTAAGACTGAGGTCCCAGGTCATTGTTGGCTGTCAGTCAGGATCTGTCCTCAGTTCCTAGAGACAAACTGCCTTGCCACAGAGCCCCCTGCATCTTCAAAGCCAGCAGTGGCATGTCAAATCTTTCTCATGCCTTGGATCTCTCTGACTTTTCCTGTCTTTCATCTCTAGACCCAGGTTTGAAGGGATCATGTGACTTGGTCAGGCCTATCTGGATAATCTCCCTCTTGATTAACTCATACTCAACTGATTAGTAATCCTAGTTATGTCTGCAAAATTCCTTTTGCCATATACCATAACATGATCACGAATGATACCTGTCATAGTCGCAAGTTTTGTCTACACTCCAGGGTCTGTGTGTGTGTGGGGGGGACATTATACCATGAGGAGGGTCACGGGATCATCTTAGAATTCTGTCTACCACAACTACATTATAATTAATAACTTCTGTTCTTCAAACCACACTTATAAGATGGTGGAAAGGCAAGCTAAAGAATGTGATCAAAATTTTACAATATACAGAAATGATAAAAGAGTTGTACCTAGAATATATTTTAAAACTCTTAAATATTAATAAGAAAAAAGACAAAACAATAGAAAAACAGACAAAAGAAATAAACAAGTATTTCACAGAAGGAACTCAAAATATGAACAAACATATGAAAACATGCTCATTATTAATTAGAGAAAAGTAAATGGAAACCAATTTCATTCCCACCAAATCAGCAAAACTTCAAAAAATATGACAAGTGTTTGCAGTGAATTAGGAGTCACAGAAACTCACACACACACACTTCTGATGTGAGCTTAAATTGGTACAACTTCTTGGGATAATAAATTGTAATCACCTATAAAGTTGAAAATGCATAGGGTCTACAACCCAACAATTCCACCCCCTGGGTATATACTTAAAAGAAACATATCTGCATGGATGTCCAACGCAGTAAAAAACTCGAAACAGTGGGAAACAATGCAAATGTCTGTCCACAGTAGAATGTGTAAATAAATGATACATAATAGAATACTTCAAAGGTAACAACATGGTTCTATTTCTTAAAGTTGGTGGAGACTACACAGGTGTTTGTTTCATTCTTTTCTTCAAGAAGTCTTTCCAATGCTTCTGTTCCTCCCCATGAGCAGAGATTGGAGGTGAAAAGGTACTTAGGAAGCCAGAGCCCAACCTTCAGCTTCACAAACAAGGGGAAAAGGGAAGGGGAATCATGTCAGGATTCCCAAGGGCATCTCTTGAAACTCTTCTTTTAGTCTGCCTAGGACAGCCTCCTCGTTCTCTTCTCAGTACTCATCTGTAATATCCTCTTCATCTTTTAAGGCCTTCTCTCTGGATCCTTGGAGATCATCCTAGTCCATCCAACTGATGAGAAAACTGAAGTTCAGAGAGGTTGAAGGATGTGCTTGATGTACACAGCCATTGAGAGGCAGCTATGGCTTTCTGGAATCCGTGCCCTCTTTATCGCAGCATCCAAAGCTAATTCATGCCTGCATTCATAACACCCTTGAAGACGGTTTCTTGTAAACAGTAGGTGCTCAGCAAATGGCACCTCCTCCCTCTAGGTCCTTAGCTAAGTGTAAACAACAGCTTTGAAAAACTATTTTGATGCTGCTACACATAAAATGACCAGCAGATGGCAGCACTGAGCTTCCCGGCTCCTAACTTCCCAATTAAAGGTCTAATTGGAGAAAAGTTGGCTTTTCTTTTCCACTCTCCAAACTCTGCTGTCAGTGCCCCTAAATGCCCTTTGCTCCTATTTGAAGCACTCATCCTCCTACTCCTTTGCTGAAAAATGTACTGAGCATCTGCAAAAGTTCTGGTTTTAGACATGGTGGCCGAAGGAGAACACAAGGATATGCAACAACATAAACGCTTGTGCTCTACGTGGCAGCCCTGTGGTACTGGGCAGGAAGGCATCTTAGGGTTTCCATTTTCAGCTGGGGAAACTGAGGCTCAGAGAGGCAAAGTGATGTGCTCAAGGTGACACAGCAAGGTCAGATTTTCTGACTCCTAACCCACCGCACTTTCTGCTTTACTATGTTAGTTCTCAAAGGCAAAATCTACTCTGAAGGCATTTTTAGCCTATATGTGCAGACAGGATGCCTGAAAGTTAAAAAAAAATCCCAAATATTATATCGTGAATAATAAAGAAACAGCATAGAAAAGAGTGTGGGGCTCAGAGGAGCAGACCACACCATTTTCAGGGCAGGGGTGTGTGAAAAATTGCGAAGTCAGGGAAGAGTTCCTGGAGAGAGAAAAGCTCTTGCCTTGAAAATAGCCAAGATGTGCAAAAAGAAAGGAGCAGTGGTGGAAATCCCAGATCACATGACAAATGGGTAGACTGGGTCTGCCACTTTCTTTCACCTCCTACCCGCTTCAGCCCCCATGCTCATGAAGACATCATTCATCAATTGTGGGACTCTTTCCACCTGAGCTCAGGGTCTGCCCAGAGCCTGATTCAATACAGTGCTCTAGGCTTCCCTTACCAGCCAATAAGGAGATGGCACACCAGATGAAGCCAATTTATCTTCCTCATCCTGCTCTATCACCTGCCCAATAGCTGTGGTTTATTGCACACTTACTGTGTTTCAGGACTTGTGCTGAGCCCTTTATACACACTTGACACAAATTCCCAATTTTACAAATAAGGAAAACTGAGGCACAAAAGTATTAAAAGCCTCATAGTGGCAAAGCCAGGATGAAACCCACGCCTGTCTCTAACACCCATGCTCTGAAACTGCTCAATAGTTGGGAGAAGCCAGTATGGGAGAAGGCCTGTGGTTTGGGCCTTTGATAGGAAGGTAGCCACAAGACCAACTGGGCTGCAGTGGAGACTGAGTCCCAGAGAACAGCGCACATTAAAGATGCTTTCTTTGCTCATTCATTCCTTCAACATATATTTATTAAGTACCTAATACCAGCCAGACACCTTCTAGATGCTGGGAGCACGTGGCTAACAAAAGAAGCAAAACATCCCACCCTCAATTGGGAGAGACTAACAGACAGTAAGCCAACTGTATTATACGTCAGGTGATGTTATGTGCTATGGGGACAAATAAAGGCTGGAGGAGGGGCAGAGAAAGCCATATAGAGCTTGACTGGTATTTGAGTCTGGGAGATAAGGAATTGCCTGGGGGCCTGAGCTTCTTGGAGAGACTGAGACAAATGGAGATAAAGGCCCGATGAGATTGGTCCCGATGCCTCAGGGCAAATAGTAATGAGGAGTAAGGGCTGGGGGAGGAGAGATGGGGGTCTTGACTGGAATCTATGGAGTTTCAGAAGCCTTCACTCTGCCAAATGGGAAGGGCAGTCCTATCCAGATTACACCCAGCTCCCAGGCCCCCTTATGACTCAGGCAGATATGGGATGGAGGCAGAGTCCCATGTATGCATCATACATTTTTTGAGCACCTAAAATGAATGAAGCATGAAATAAATTTCATTCTTCACTGGTCTCTGACCATTGCCAACATCCAGCCCCATTGATGGGGTTGGGGGTGGGGGAGGTGAATTTTCAACCTCTGGGCCCTTACTCCCAGCAGGGCCATGAGTAGGTACTTACTATGCCAGGAACAGTAGGAAATATGGAGACTGGTATTTATTACTATCAACAAGTAGCTTGGTGTTTAGTTAGGGCAACAAAATGACAGTCCATGAATCTGTACCATAACCCAGGAAGCTGGTTCTTCATAGCACAGTGCCCATTGTGTGCCCAAACTGATACACAGATTGGCTAGACTTTGGGGGAAATGAATATGCAAAAGAAAATGGCCTTGGGCTGGCCCCGTGGCCGAGTGGTTAAGTTCGCACGCTCCGCTGCAGGCGGCCCAGTGTTTCATTGGTTCGAATCCTGGGCGCGGACATGGCACTGCTCATCAAACCACGCTGAGGCAGCGTCCCACATGCCACAACTAGAAGGACCCACAATGAAGAATACACAACTATGTACCGGGGGGCTTTGGGGAGAAAAAGGAAAAAATAAAATCTTTAAAAAAAAAAAAAGAAAATGGCCTTGCCCTGCTAAAGTCTTTATGTCTCCCCTTGGTACATGGGCCATATGGAAGGGAATGGAGGAGGAGGAAGAACTGTCACCCTCCATAAGTGGGACAGAGTTTCAGAACCTGGTGGCCAGTTCTTTCATGTCACCCTGCTCCACTTACCCCAAAGAGTTCAGTGCTTTGTGGAGGCTTTCTTTTGGCTGCCTTGGAACAATGAATGGGCCTGCCTTTGGACAACTTCCCTGCCAGGTGCTCTTCCCTTGGGGTCTGTGAACACCCTAGGAATAGTATCCCCATGAGCAGGGTGGATTATTATACACATATGCACGTGCATGAGTGTATGGATCTACACCTATATGTTCCCTGCTTTCTTCAAATGCCCCCAAGGTATCTGTGCTAGTTATCAATTTATTATTCCTTAGCTCCAAATTCACCCACCAATACATGCTTTGTGATAATATGCAGAATTCCCATAAGCAGCTCTCCTTTACAGTGAGCATAATGTTAAGCTTTCTCGGCAGAGGGTGCTAGGACAACACTGTAGGAGGAAGGGATCTTCTGTTGCTAGTTTTGGCAGGTGTAGGACATCCTGTGGTGCTCTGCCCCAGCCACATGCCTGTTATCCCCCAAGGGGAGCTGTCTGCTTGCTGCAAGACATGCCAATAGTCGAGAGGCAAGATGGTAGGAGAGAAAGGGTTTTGTTACAGCTTACTAGCAACGGGGAAGATGGCTGAGTAATGTCCAAAAGAACCGTCTTATAGAACAAAGACTACATGCCAGTTATATAGGGGGTTGGTCACCAAGTGGGGGAGGCATCTGGTCTCAGTTCCTGATAATCTTTTGTTTTACTGGATATGCATCAGAGACTAAATAAATAACCTAGATTTATTTATTTATTTATTTATTTATTTATTTTATTGAGTTAATGATAGGTTACAATCTTGTGAAATTTCAGTTGTACATTAATGTTTGTCAGTCATGTTGTAGGTGCACCACTTCACCCTTTGTGCCCACCCCCCACCCCACCTTTCCCCTGGTATCCACTAAACTGTTCTTAGTCCATAATTTTAAATTCCTCATATGAGTGGAGTCATACACAGATTATCCTTCTCTCGCTGGCTTATTTCACTTAACATAATTCCCTCAAGGTCCATCCATGTTATTGCAAATGGGGTGATTTTGTTCTGTTTTGCAGCTGAGTAGTATTCCATTGTATATATGTACCACATCTTCTTTATCCATTCGTCTGTTGCTGGGCACTTCGGTTGCTTCCATGTCTTGGCTATTGTAAATAATGCTGCAGTGAACACTGGGGTGCATAGGACTTTTGGGATTGCTGACTTCAAGCTCTTTGGATAAATACCCAGTAGTGGGATGGCTGGATCGTATGGTAGTTCTATTTTTAATTTTTTGAGGAATCTCCATTATGTTTTCCATAGTGGCTGCACCAGTTTGCATTCCCACCAGCAGTGTATGAGGGTTCCTTTTTCTCCGCAACCTCTCCAACATTTGTTACTATTAGTTTTAGATATTTTTGTCATTCTAACAGGTGTAAGGTGATATCTTAGTGTAGTTTTGATTTGCATTTCCCTGATGATCAGCAATGATGAGCATCTTTTCATGTGCCTATTGGCCATCAGTATATCTTCTTTGGAGAAATGTCTGTTCATGTCTCCAGCCCATTTTTTGATTGGGTTGTTTGATGTTGTGTTGTTGAGTTGCGAGAGTTCTTTATATATTATGGATATTAAGCCTTTGTCAGATATATGACTTGCAAATATTTTTTCCCAGTTAGTGGGTTGTTTTTTTGTTTCAATCCTGTTTTCATTTGCCTTGAAGAAGCTCTTTAGTCTGATGAAGTCCCATTTGTTTATTCTTTCTATTGTTTCCCTTCTCTGAGAAGGCATGGTGTCCGAAAAGATCCTTTTAATACCGATGTCAAAGAGTGTACTGCCTACATTTTCTTCCAGAAGCCTTATGGTTTCAGGTCTCACCTTTAGATCTTTGATCCATTTTGAGTTTATTTTGGTGAATGGTGAAAAAGAATGGTCAATTTTCA
This sequence comes from Equus przewalskii, assembly GCF_037783145.1. Taxonomy (NCBI): domain Eukaryota; kingdom Metazoa; phylum Chordata; class Mammalia; order Perissodactyla; family Equidae; genus Equus; species Equus przewalskii. Next base: position 66,698,420 of record NC_091831.1, read on the forward strand.
TTCTTTTACATGTGGCTTTCCAGTTTTGCCAGCACCATTTGTTGAAAAGATTTTCTTTTCTCCATTGTATGCCCTCAGCTCCTTTGTCAAAGATAAGCTGTCCATAGATGTGTGGTTTTATTTCTGGGCTTTCAATTCTGTTCATTGATCTGTGCACCTGTTTTTGTACCAGTATCATGCTGTTTTGATTACTGTAGCTTTGTAGTATGTTTTGAAGTCAGGGATTGTGATGCCTCCCGTTTTGTTCTTTTTTCTCAGGATTGCTTTAGAAATTCAGGGTTTTTTGACCATATGAATTTTAGGATTCTTTGTTCTAATTCTGTAAAGAATGTCATTGGGATTCTGATTGGGATGGCATTGAATCTGTAGATTGCTTTAGGTAGAACGGACATTTTAACTGTGTTTATTCTTCCAATCCATGTACATGGGATGTCTTTCCATCTCCTTATGTCGTCATCCAATTCTCTCAGAAAGGCCTTGTAATTTTCATTATATAGGTCCTTCACTTCCTTAGTTAAATTTACCCCAAGGTATTTTATTCTTTTTGTTGCGATTGTGAATGGTATTGTGTTCTTGAGTTCTTTTTTTTTTTTATTTTTTTTTATTTTTAAAGATTTTATTTTTTCCTTTTTCTCCCCAAAGCCCCCTGGTACATAGTTGTGTATTCTTCGTTGTGGGTTCCTCTAGTTGTGGCATGTGGGACGCTGCCTCAGCGTGGTCTGACGAGCAGTGCCATGTCCGCGCCCAGGATTCGAACCGACGAAACACTGGGCCGCCTGCAGCGGAGCGCGCGCACTTAACCACTCGGCCACGGGGCCAGCCCCAGTTCTTGAGTTCTTTTTCTGTTGGTTCATTACTGGAGTATAGAAATGCTACTGATTTATGCAAATTGATTTTATACCCTGCAACTTTGCTGTAGTTGTTGATTACTTCTAACAGTTTTCCAATGGATTCTTTGGGGTTTTCTATATATAAGATCATGTCGTCTGCAAACAGCAAGAGTTTCACTTCTTCCCTCCCTATTTGGATTCCTTTTATTCCTTTTTCTTGCCTGATTGCTCTGGCCAGGACCTCCAGTACTATGTTAAATAAGAGTAGTGATAGAGGGCATCCTTGTCTCATTCCTGTATTCAGGGGGATGGCATTCAGTTTTTGCCCATTGAGTATGATGTTGGCTATGGGTTTGTCATATATGGCCTTTATTATGTTGAGGTAGTTTCCTTCTATGCCCATTTTGTTCAGAGTTTTTATCATAAATGGCTGTTGGATCTTGTCAAATGCCTTCTCTGCAATCATGTGGTTTTTATTCCTCAGTTTGTTGATGTGGTGTATCATGTTGATTGATTTGTGGACGTTGAACCATCCCTGTGTCCCTGGTATGAATCCCACCTAATCATGATGTATGATCCTTTTGATGAATTGCTGAATTCTGGTTGCCAGAATTTTGTTTAGAATTTTTGCATCTATATTCATCAGTGATACGGGCCTGTAGTTCTCTTTTTTTGTGGTGTCCTTGTCAGGTTTTGGTATCAGCGTGATGTTGGCCTCATAGAATGTGTTAGGAAGTGTTCCATCCTCTCTAATTTTTTGGAATAGCTTGAAAAGGATAGGTATTAAATCCTCTCTGAAAGTTTGGTAGAATTCCCCAGGAAAGCCATCTGGTCCTGGGGTTTTATTCTTTGGGATGTTTTCGATTGCGGTTTCAATCTCTTTCCTTGTGATTGGTCTGTTCAAATTGTCTGCCTCTTCTTGAGTGAGCTTTGGGAGATTGTAGGAGTCCAAGAATTTATCCATTTCCTCTAGGTTATCCATTCTGTTGGCATATAGTTTTTTTGTAGTATTCTCTTATAATCCGTTGTATTTCTGCAGAGTCTGTTGTTATTTTTTCTCGCTCATTTCTGATTTTGTTTATTTGAGCTTTCTCCCTGTTTTTCTTTGTAAGTCTGGCTAGTGGTTTGTCAATTTTATTTATCTTCTCAAAAACCAGCTCTTTGTTTCATTGATCCTTTCTACTTCCTTTTTCATTTCAATAGTATTTATTTCTGCTCTGATTTTTATTATTTCTCTCCTTCTGCTGACTTTGGGCTTCATTTGTTCTTTTTTCTCTAGTTCAGTTAGGTGTACTTTAAGGTTGCTTATTTGGGATTTTTCTTGTTTGTTAAGATGTGCCTGTATTGCGATGAATTTTCCTCTTAATACAGCTTTTGCTGTATCCCATATGAGTTGGTATGGCATGCTATCATTTTCATTTGTTTCCAGGTATTTTTTTATTTCTTCTTTAATTTCTTCAATGATCCATTGCTTGTTCAGTAGTGTGTTGTTTAGTCTCCACATCTTTGTGCCTTTCTCAGCTTTTTTCTTGTAATTAATTTCTAGCCTTATAGCACTATGATCGGAGAAGATGCTTGTTATTATTTCAATTTTTTTTAAATTTGTAGAGGCTTACCTTCTTTCCCAACATATGGTCTATCCTTGAGAATGTTCCATGTGCACTTGAGAAGAATGTGTATTCAGCTCTTTCAGGGTGAAGTGATCTATATATGTCTATTAAGTCCAATTGTTTTAGTTTTTCATTTAGCTCCACTATTTCCTTGTTGATTTTCTGTCTGGATGATCTGTCCATTGATGTGATTGGGGTGTTGAGGTCCCCTACTATTATTGTGTTGTTTTTAACATCTTCCTTTAGGTCTGTTAATAGTTGCTTTATGAATCTTGGTGCTCCTGTGTTAGGTGCATAGATATTTATAAGCGTTATTTCTTCTTGATGAAGTGTCCCTTTGATCATTATATATTGTCCCTCTGTGTCTCTCTTTACCTGTCTTATTTTGAAATCCACTTGGTCTGATATAAGAATTGCAACACCTGCCTTTTTTTCCTTACTATTAGCTTGAAGTATTGTCCTCCACCCCTTCACCCTGAGTCTGTGTTTGTCCTTGGGGCTGAGGTGTGTTTCCTGGAGGCAACAAATTGTTGGATCTTGTTCTTTAATCCATTTTGCCACTTTGTGTCTTTTTATTGGAGAGTTCAATCCGTTTACATTGAGAGTGATTATTGATGCATGTGGACTTAATGCTGTCAATCTGTCGCTCATTATCTTGTTTTCCTGTGTTTCTTCTCCTGTGTGCTTTAGACTACCCATTTAATACTGCAATTTCTTATGCTGGGTTTCTTAGATTTTTCCTTATTTATGATTTGTGACTCTGTTCTGTACTTTATTTTAGTGTCTACCTTGAAGTTTGTATTTAGAATCTCGTGTATAATATAGTCTATTCTCTGGTGGTCTCTTACTTCCTTGACCAATACTGATTTAGACCCTTTGCTCTTCCCCTCCTAAATAATTATTTTCATTTTTTATTCCAACTCATCTTATGAATTTGTAGTTAGAATGATAAGATCGTCCTTGCTTTGGTAGTTTCCTTATCTTTACCCTAATGCCATAGTTGAATATCTGCTATCCTGTTCTGGTTCTATCCATCGGTCTCCCTAGTCTGTGGATTGTGTCCCCTTTCTCCCTTTTTTCTTTTTTCAGGTATGAGAGCCTTCTTGAGGATTTCTTGTAATGGAGGGCTTTTAGTTACAAATTCCCTTAACTTTTGTTTGTCTGGAAAAGATTTAATTTCTCCCTCATATCTGGAGGAAATTCTTGCTGGATAGAGTATTCTTGGCTGAAGATTTTTATCTTTTAAAGCTTTGAATATGTCACTCCATTCTCTCCTAGTTTCTAAGGTTTCTGTAGAGAAATCCGCTGACAGTCTGATAGGGGCTCCTTTATAGGTTATTCTCTTTTTTTTTCTTACTTCCCTGAGTATTCTTTCCTTATCTTTCCTTTTTGCCAGTTTTACTACTATGTGCCTTGCAGTAGGTCTTTTTACATTGACAAATCTAGGAGATCCGAAACCCTCCTCTACACACATTTCTCTGTCAATCCCTAGATTTGGGAAGTTCTCTTCAATAATTTCATTAAGCACACTTTCTGCTCCATTTTCCTTTTCCACATTCTCAGGAATTCCTATGATCCTTATGTTCTTACTCTTCATGTAATCCATTATCTCTCTGAGATTTTCCTCATTTTTTTAAATTCTTAGTTCTCTTTCTTCCTCTGTCTGGAGCCATTCAGCCTGTCTGTCTTCAATTATGCTAATTTGCTCTTCTATGGTGTCTACATGGGCATTCAGGGAATCCGTATTCTGTTTTATCTGGTCCATTGTGTTTTTCATCTCTAGTAATTCTGTTTGACTCTTCTTTATGATTTCAATCTCTTTTGTGAAGTAACTCCAGAACTCGGCTTGTTTCTCTATCTTTCTCTCTACTTCATTGAGTTTTTTAATTATAGCTGCTCTGAACTCATTATCACTTAGTTTACCTAATTCCAAGACCTCAGGACTTAATTCCATGTTTTTATTGTTTTCCTTCTGGTCTGGGACTTTTATAAATTGCTGGATGGTAGAGGAGCGGTTTTTTCGCATGGTGGTAGAATTTGGTTGCAGTTACAGCCTGTTGCCACTAGATGGGGGTAGAGAGCCGCGTGTTATGAGCTCTCCGCCTTCGGGCAAGATGGCTGCACCTACTGGCTTTGCTGGGAGGGAGGAGCTGTTATTCTCATGCGCTGGTCTGGATTCAGATCAGTTCTGTTCTCTGGTCTCCCAAGGCCCTTGGTTTATGCGGTCCCCACGGACAGAAGCTTTCCCCCCATCAGCGGGTCTCCACTGAATCAGCGGCAGGAGTCCTGGATGATCCCCCGGTCCCGCGGCCCCTCCCCCGCTCCTTCCTGACCCGTGCCGCAGTGATCACAGACTCTAGGGGAGGGAGCGATGTTCTCTCCTACCCTTCCAGTGCCTCCGAGGCTGTAAGTAGGGTTTATGATCTCCACCTTCTTGGTATGGTAGGTCTCTACCGTGCTGGCATTATGTTTATTCTCTGAAATTCAGTTTTTCCAATCTTTTGTTGTATTTTGAAGGGGAGAGAATCCCGGGTCATCTCACCCCGCCATTTTGCTCCTCCCCTATACCCTGGTTTAGTTTAAAGATAATAAGAAGAAAATCTTTAATATGTATAGTAAAGATTACTGTTTATGTGAGTGGCGCCAACAACTCCCCACTGTAGTTGTAACCCAGCATAATCATATGCTGCTAACAGGAATAGGGTCATTGTTGTCTGTCTGGCTACTTCCTGCTGAAAGGGATTGGCATAAGGGGATCATCAAATAAAACAGTTACTTGCATGTTGCCACCATGACTCTGGAGAGGGAGTTGTCAAGTTGCTGATGCAGACAGTTTAGAGATTAGTTTAGAAACACATTTGATCCCCAATTTAAATATAAGAAATAGCCAGATATTTCAGGAAACTACAAGAATTCAGGATCCAGTCCAGTTTACAGGCAGAAAATAAAGACCTCAAAGACAATTAACAGAACTAGAATCTAATATCCATAAATGTGTACTACAGTTTCTACTGAAACATAATTTTTCTCTCTAAGATCATCCTCATTTTTTACAAAAGATAGCCAAGTGAAGACTAACTGATTTGCAAAAAAGTATAGTTTCAATAAAACTTGGTCCAATTATTTACATAAGTACAGCAAGAATAGCAATTGATTATATAGGCTCTTTCAAATATGCTTTTTAGAAGGAATCTCACGTTGAACTTTAAAGGCCTCTTGAGGCCAGGAAAACCATGTCAAGGGCTCATCATCAGACTCTGCCTACAATACCTTAGATTTGGCTGAATTCTTCTCTTCTTTTGAGGTTCCCCCAAATATCCTTGAGGTTCCTTGCACCTGCCAGAGAAGTGACCTTGTTTATTCACCTGGTAAGGTTGACAGGAACCCTGTAAGCAAGGTACCAGGCCAATATTTCCAAGTGGCTTTATTTCATAAAGTTAACCTTTGTTCCTCAAAAGCTGTCTGATCATATCTGAGTCTATGCATGTTTCTCTCAAATATGACATTCCAGTCAAAGCTTTGGTAATATAACCAATGTTTCCAATTGTGTCCTGTTATAAGGAGAACAGATTCTTACTGAATGTATGCAAATGACTATATTGCCATGAAAATAACAATACTCACTCACTCACTAAAAGTCTCCAAAATCTGGAGGAATCAGATAGGGAGAAAAACTAAATGTTGCAATTCTACTTTCAAAGCTATAATTTACCAAATTGCTATAAGTTATAGTTAGCTTGAGAGAAAACAGACAGATTTCTTTAAATCTGAAGAAAAACCATTAAAAATCAGCAATATTTCAAACAAAAAGACATAAGAATTATAATCATTTTTATCAGTTCATTCAGCCCTGTGCAATCTTCTGTTAGCAGTTTCATAAAGTCATCAGTTTCTACATTGGAGTTCTATAATTTTTTTTTACACAGTTCAGTTTTATGATCTGAAAGTTTATCAGAAATTTGTATTCTAGAGTGTCAGAGTCCTTTCCATGAATTTCTCTGAAGATGAAAGATATTTTGCAAAAGCATCAGAGTAAAACAATAACTGTCTGTAAACAACAAAAGAATTCAAATTGGCAACTGACAAAGAAATTTTGTTAATTTTCTGACATACAAAGCTTTAAAATAATAACTAGAAATATGACTGATAACCAGGACAGGTCAGAATTTTAGGAATGTTATATAATTTTTAAAATACACAATATCACAGGTCCCTATGAAAAAATGCTTAGTTATCCTTTCAACCATGGTGACAATTAAAGATTTTCAGGCGAATGCAGAAAATTAAATATGTGTAAGAAAAACCTTAGTACCTTTAATTAAAGACCTGATAAAAATACAGGAAATTAATTGATAAAACATAAAATCCCTACCCTTCTGATAAACTATTCAAAGAAAAAAGCTTTCATAATCTCTTTATCAAGAGCAGACCAAAAGTTCAAGAAAGTTATCCTTTTAAGAGAGACAAAACCAAATTCTAATTTTGCACCAGCTTAATTTTGACATTAAAACTCATTTACTTAATTGGATTTACTTTATCCTAGCCAACTTGACCATGCATAAAACTCCTCAGGGTTTTACTTTCACAAACTTTCTGTCACTTACTTTTACATTTAGAATTTGTCCCAAGTTTTTTCCTCTTTTCTTTCCTAGTACTTTAGGACAAATTTATGTCTCTTAAAAAAACAAACAAATATCTCTATTCTTTATAGCTTCTTTACTGAAAACATTTTACTTTCCTTGTATACAGACTTTCTACACATATATGCTTTCTCACAGGAAATTTCTCATCATGCATGAAACATGTCTAGCAACAAACCTAAGCATTTTTTAGTTTCGCTGAGGATAAGAAACCAAAGGCAGACAAACCTATGCTTAATAATCAATTTATAATATTTTTTCTTATGTGAAAATGGCCTAAATACTCAACAAATTTTTATCATTTAACTTAAGATGTGCACCAGGACATGTATCCTCTGGATGATGGAGACCAGAAATGTCACAAAGCCAAGCTCTCAAGAATGGAACAAGACAAAAGAAAAAACCTCATCTTATATGCACATTAACATCTTTAGCTAAGCCTCGGGTCTCTTGAAGCCAAAGTAATACCTATGTGGGAGGTGCCTCGGGGTTGGGGACTGTGTGTGGTTTCATAGAATACCTCATGGCATGGACATTTTCTTGATGTTGGCAGGGGACCTGTGTCATCTACCCCATTCCATGACCAACTTATCCTATCATGGAAGTCTTCTTGAGGTGGTGAACACCCTAATGGCTCTTAACTGCTCTACCCGTGCCCACCAAATTTGCAGGTCTTTTGGCTTCCAAGATGCCCTTAGCAACAGCTTTCACCTCATACACATATTCCCAGACAACAGGCTTATAGAGATGCCTACATTTCGCCCTATGGTTTTTCCATAACAAATGACACAAAAGACAGAGTGACCATCTTTGAGAGGAGAAGATCAATAAACCAAAGAGTACTCAGTAGCTCATACTACATACTTACAGCTAAAAGTTGCCCAATTTTGGAAAATGCAGCCTAAGGGGCTACAGGTTGAGGATCAAATTAGCACTTCTCATTGTTTCAGAGTTTAGACATGGCTGGTCAAAAGTATATTTATGCTGCAGCTAGAACCAGATTGTGAACATTTTCAGGTGTCCCCAAAACCAAGACCCTTACAATGAAGGCCAAGCCAAAGCTTCCTTCTAATGGCCAACAGAACGTAGGACCCTTAGCCACAAACAGGAGTGCAACCTGCATTTCTGTCCCACCATCTCTGACAGCAAAATGGAGTGCAACTGCATTTTTTCGTCCCAGCGTAGTCTTGGGACCTGCTCCCCACTCTGCCTCCTGCGCCCCCGCCCCATCCACCCCACCCCACGCCTGTCCTGATTATTATCAAACCAAGCCCTCAGGAAACAAAACAAGCTTGGTAACATTCTGCTGTTCTCTGTAAATATTTACAGCTTCTGGAAACTTTCTGTCAAAAGGGGGAGCCCTTGACTTTTTAAAGATTTCTTTGTTTCTCAGTTTGGAAGCTCAAAAGGAGCCCAAAGTGGCCACTGTAATTCTAAATTATCCTGGGTTATCAGCTATCCCCATTTTAGGGGTTTTTTTCCAAGGTGGCCACAACAAAGTAATTTCTAAAAAGAGTTTATTATGATTCTGAAGAAACCCAGTCCCCAAACAGCCAATTTTAAGTTGTTTACAGACACAGACACAGGAAAACCAGACACCAGTGAACCAGTTCCCAGATTTAGGGTAAAAAGTCCTACAACTGTTCCCTGTCTGAGTGCACACCCAGACGGTCCTATTGGACCCCAGATGGCCTTGCCATAAATGGGAGAACCCAAATGATCCTGCCATAAGTGGAAGGACTCCAGATGGAGGAGAAGGGAGTTCACAGGTGTCCCCAAGGTGACTTAGCCTATTCCTGATTGAGGCTGTGGACTCGCCAGACATAGCCATTTCTCTTCCTACCACAGTCAGTGTTAGGAGGCAGCTGGCAGTTGGGAGGGTAGGAAGGGTAGATTCCTGAGACAAAGAGAGCCTCAGCAGCTGCTAGGCATTTTCCTGACAGGTTGCCTGTCCAAGGTCAATTGGCCACGAGCAGGACTAGAGGTCCCATCTGGGTCGCCAAATTTATTACCACCCAAGGCAGGGTTGTCTGCTCATTGCAAGACATGCCAATAAGTTGAGAGACAAGATGGTAGGAGAGAAAGGGTTTTATTACAGCTTACCAGCAAGGGGGAAGATGGCTGAGTAATGTCCAAAAGAACCATCTTATAGAACAGAGACTGAAGGCCAGTTATATAGGGGACTGGTCTCCGAGTGGGGGAGGCATCTGGTCTCTGGGTGGGGCAGACATCTGGTCTTAGTTCCTTATGATCTCTTATTTTACTGGATATGCATCAGAGACCAGAGCAATGCCCTATACCCTGATTTAGTTTAAAGATAATAAGAACAAAATCTTTAATATGTATAGCAAAGATTACTGTTTACATGAGGGGTGCCAACATGCCCCTCAGAGGGTACCCCAGAGATGTTGCAGTCCTGCCTGGCCTGGTGAACACATTCCCATGACCCTCCCAACATAGACACTGTGTGGTCCATGCCACCCACCTACACTGTCACCTGACTCCCTCTTCATACCCACACATTCACCCATGGGGTTATGGTCACCTGTGCCCCAGAGGTTTGCTTCCTGCTTGTCCAGCAACTGCAGACCAGCTCTGACTCAGGCACCAGCAAACTTTTCTGCCAACCAGGGGGCTGCCATGATTCCTCTTCAATGAGTTCGGATCCCTAGCCTGGGGAGGTGCCCCCTTACAAGGTTGTCCTTCCTTGAGTACGCTGCCTCAGCTGTAGGCAGAGTAGCCCTATAGGGTTCTTTTTATATCCTTTAGTTACTCTTTTATTGTAGCATAATATTCTTTACATTAAACTTCTATTGCTTAAACCTGTATGTGGTTTCTGTCTCTTGACTGGACCCAGATTGATACAGTACTTGTGGCCCCCAAAATATTAAGCTCTACCAAACCTAGTCCCAGATGGAATAAAAATATAAAACTCTCATCCTATCGCTTAGTACACAGAAAACCATAAATCTAAGCAGCTATGTTACTACTGAATTTTGGAGATTGGGATCAGTTTCCTTGTTACCACAAAGGGTTGGCAGCTCTAGACACTCTCTTTTAGGAGGTCCCTTTGCCTGTTTAGCTTGAGCTGCATTCTCTCTTGGTGTAGCAGTAAAATAACAAGCCATTCGGGCTATCACTTATAGAGCACACACTTTATATCAAGTCGTATGCCAAAAGTTTTGTATGTATTATTATCCCCATATTGCAGATGAGAAAAGCTAAGGATCAAAGAAGTTAGGAACTTGCCCAAGGTTTCACAGTTGGCCCAGGAAGAGCAGGAATTTGACCCCCGGTATACCCAGTTCCAAAGCCCAAACTTAACCACCATGAGGTATTTCTTCACAGCAAACATCTATTGCTGTGTCAAGCTCTGTGATAGATGATTCACAGTAGTTATATAATGGGTCTCCTGTAACAACTGTGTTTGGCAAGCAGTGTTTTGTTCCTGTTTTATAGATGAAGAGACTAAATTTCTTACCCAAGGGCACTCAGCTAGTGAGTGTGGAGGCGGGATTTGAAATTGGTTCTCTGACTCCAGAGCCTACACTTTTTTTTTTTTTTAAAGATTTTTTTTTTTTTCTCCTTTTTCTCCCCAACACCCCCCGGTACATAGTTGTATATTCTTCGTTGTGGATTCTTCTAGTTGTGGTATGTGGGACGCTGCCTCAGCGTGGTCTGATGAGCAGTGCCATGTCCGCGCCCAGGATTCGAACCAACGAAACACTGGGCCGCCTGCAGCGGAGCGCGCGAACTTAACCACTCGGCCACGGGGCCAGCCCCGTGAGCCTACACTTTTAACATCTACAGTCTCCTAATTCCCTGGCTCACATGATAGAAGTGAACTCTGAGGTGATGATGTCCCTACACCTGGGGACCATGATAGGTGAAACAATGAAAAGCACATGGTACTTGACTTAACATACACTGCCTATTGGTTGTCTACCATGCCACGTGTGTTAAGAGATAGAAAGCTGGTGAGGGCAAAAGATATAGGACTAGATCTGCCTCTCTTACCATGTCATTGCCCTACTGTTCCTGACCGTGACCCTAACTCTGAGGGAGAGGGATGATCTGCAGCTACCTCTATAAGAGTGGTTTGGAGGGACCTATGTTTGTCTTCAACCCTCCTCCAAGGAGGAGATTCTCTGACACTTAATGTGGCAGGCACAGCCCCCAGAGCATCTTGCCAACACCCCATGCTCTGATTCCATATTCACCAACTATGCCAACCTGAGTGATTAGTCTCCTTTGTATGGTCTCATGGTTGTTCACTAATTTAGTTCTAAGACCCTAGCAGCTGATAGGCAGAAGGAAATATGACCCATTACAAGATCCAGAGTATTTGCAAGTTTCTAAGAAAAAGGAACTATTCCAGCGAGTGAGACCAAAGAGCATATTTACTTCTATGAGTCATCCTCCTGGAGAGACCACAGTGGACATAATAAGTGACATCCTCAACAACATCCCTACAACAGATAGGCCATCAATGTTCAGAATAATATTTTTCATAATGTTTCCCAGTGAAAGTTGAGGGCCACCTACCAAAGCACAAAGCATTAAAACTAATTCTTCAAGAAGCCATAGGAGGCAGTCAAGCACACAACTCTGTTGCTCTGGCTAAATAGGTAATATCTTTAAGGATATGTGTGTAGTGATTGAACAGAACACATACTTTTTAGGCACTTGTCCACAAACAGCACTTCCCTTAGCCAAGCTTTTGAAAAGTACATTGTGGTTATGAGGTTGAGATTCTACTTGCAGTGTTGGTAATTTCCACTGCCAATTAAGAAATGTGCCACATGCCTTAATAATAAACTGAGCAAGGACTTCAATGTGATCCTTTTAGGAAAACTCAGGCACCAGCAAGAATATATTCCTAAGGAGAAGCCAGCCCACATGCCCTGTAAAGCTCACCAAGGGAGTTCCTGCTGGCAGAACCAAGATTTGCTTTGGGAGGAATTTTGAGAGTTTGCTAACAATGCAAGAAATGGGTAATTGAAGACCCACAGTTCCACATCATAATGTGCAATGCGATAAAAATTAGCCCGGAAAAATTGCAAAGCAGGTGTGTAACCATATACCCCATTTGGCCACACATGCAAAAATCTGCAGCACATCTCATTTTGAGCAACAGACCCTGCTAGTTAAACTGGTTGTGAAACAGACTCCCAAAGTAACTAAATAAGGTAATTTATGGTTTATAATTATTTTCTATAAATCTCTCTAAAGTTGGAGGTTATCTATTAAAATGCTTATTTTAGATCTAGAATTGGTAGCTCCTGTTTCTGGAGGTAATTAGATAGCAGTATCAGTTGTCTATTAAGAAAGACCATTCCTAGCCCATGAATCAGGTAATTTGCATCCAAGAGAATATTTAGCTTTCTGTTCTCTGGTGCAGGGAAGGATGGCACAGTGATACCATATTTAACAAGCTGCATGGCACAGACACTGACCTTTGAGAACCAACACTGGCTGGTAGGCTGCACTGAGTCCAGCAGGAAAGCATACCTGCAGCCCATCTCAAAGTGGTTTCAAGTTATAAAGATCAAGCCAAAAATAAAAGGAGCCAGACACGTCTTTGTTTTAGCCAACTGGAAATTATGAACAGTATAGTCCATATTTTTTCCTACATGTTGTGTCAAAGGCTGGAAGAGGATCACAAAAGTCACAAACCATTTCATACAATTTTTGACAGATTTTGCCGCAAGACCCTATAAATTATAGCAGATGACTGTGCTCATAGCCTGTAAGCTATACGCGTAGAGGGTCAAGCTTGCAAATCATTAAGAGAAAGCCAAGCTCATGGATCTTGCTCTTAGATGCTGGAGTAGGGTGACAACTCATCCTGGTTTGCCAGCGACTTTTCCAGTTTTAGTACTGAATGTCCCATGTCCTGGGAAACCCCTTGGTCCTTGGCAAACTAGGATGGTTGATCACCCCACCTGGAGGCCTTCTTCACTGGCTGGTGATCCTGGGCTGGACACCTGCATTTAGGATGAGACTCAAAACCGGAATCTTTGCATGGGATGGGGCTGGTTGATTGATGGAGTTCACTGCAGGGTGTTTAAGTATCAATCAGCTTTTGCACTAAGGGAACCAGCAAATATCAGTCACTGGACCTTTGTCCAGGATGCTCATTTTCTCCACAGATGACTTCTCCAGTTCCCTGCCTGTGGATTGGAAACGAGGTTGCTTACTTCCTGGGGACTGGGCTCCCATTATTCAATATGCAGATTTTTGCTTAATTCCCGCTTAGCCTCATACCTTGCCTCTTCCTCCCAAATTCATTGTGCCTCACATCTCCCATTCTACAGTCCTCACAGTTCAATTTATATGACAAATAAGTCTCCTTTCTCCCATAGGTGGAGGGGACCTCTACTGAAGGGGATAGGGAAAGTAGCCCAGAGTTTCCATCTATGTCCCTGTTCCCATTTGCGGCCTCATACTGTACCTTACATCTTTCAGGGCTAAGCCTTTCTGAGACTCTGAGGGTGGGGTGGGAGAATCAGGGGGCTTCTCCATGTTTTCTCCTTCTGGGGCACGCAAGTTAAAGCAGTGTCTATTCTACCAAGTCAGCTACTACTCCTCTATATGCTCTCTATCTTCAAAAAATGTGTTGAAAATTCTTGTCCACTATTTTCTTTCTTGTTGCTTTCATGCTTACAGGATTTCACCTGTGCTATTCCTCTATTTTACTGGGATTTCAGGAGGGAGAGGAAATAAACTTGTGCTGCCAATTAACCACATTTAACTAGACATCCATTACTCTAGTCTCACTTTTTGTCACACCTGATGGATAGATGTTGGCAATTCTGGAACTATCTTCTGTGTCTATTATCTTTTCTTTTCTACTTTCTATTTATTTATTCCTTTCTGTTGCTTTCAGCGAAAATCGCTTGGTCTAGTCTTTTAGCTCGTCAGCTCTTCAGCTGCATACATTCTACTATTTAGTACATCCACTGAAGCAGGTTTTTTCCTTAAATTATACGTATGTTTTTCTTTTCCAACATCTCAGATTGATTCTTTTTCATCTTCTCTTATTTGAGAACATTAATTACACTTACTTCAAAGCTCAGTACTGGTTGTCCTATTTGTTCTGTTTAATCTTGGAATCTAGAGGCAGACAGCCTAGGGTGGCAGAATCCCGGCTTTGCACATGAAGGCTGTATGACTTTGTGGGAAGTCACTTAATCACTTACACCTCAGTTTCCTCAATTTTAAAATGGGGATAAAAAATAGTCCCACTTTGAAAGATTGCTGGTAGGGTTAAGTTTTTTTTAATATGTGCAATATATTTAGAATAGTGCCTGACATATAACATAAATTCTCAGTAAATATTAGCCATGATTATTATGATTTCTCAGTTATAAGTCTCCCTTTCATAGTGTTTGTGTTTCTCAAATGATATTTAATTTTTTGAGAGTGAACTCTTGTTTGTCCATGAGATTTCCTGCAAGAAACCTGCTTGCTAACTCTGATGGAGAGGTGAAAACCATTTCACGAATGTGTGTTCCACACTCCTCTCAGAGAGAGCACAGAAAGGGCAAGATGCATCATTGGGTGGATGCGCTTGTAGCTGGTCTTTGGAGCTTAGCTGCTGCCCATTTCTCCCGGGCTTTGCCATCCATCTGAGCCCTGCCCTGTCTCTTATTCCCTAACTCAACTTGTATCCAGAGACTGATATTCCTGTCTTGGCCATCTTGTCTGCAAGAGTGGGTTTAGGAAGTTGTTCAGGAGTCAACTCATCTAGCTGCTGCCATGGGAACCCTCATCTAACCCTGCTATCATTAGTCCATTGGCCCCCTCTTGCTCCAGGACTCCCCTACCTCTAGGCATGGAGTACCCTAGCTGCTGCTCCCACTATTGTAGCATATATTGTAGTATATACATTCAAGAATATATGTAGTGTATGCTCATGAGCTGGCATGTAATGTTAAATCTCATCCTGTCTGCTCTCAGCTTCTCAGAAATTCCTCAGTGCTTCTGATTCTCTGAACATTCCTTGTCATTGTTTTTGAAGACACTCATTTTTTCCTTTCCTGTCATTTCTAGAGTTTGGGGCTGAGGACAAAGACTACAGCATGTGCTCAGTCCACTATCATGAAAAGGGAAGTCAGAGAGTCTCTAGAAAAGATGACAATTAAGAAGAATCTTGGAGAATTAGTAGGAGCAGCCAAAGTGAAAAGGGGAGAGAAGGGTATTGCAGGCTGAGGAGACAGCATGAACAAAGGTATGGGGACACGAGATGGTACGGTAGAGGAGGAGGGATTATAAGACATTTCCAGAGAGGCAAGAGTTGTATGGGCTTCAAGCGGAGAGGCAGGGCATGGTCTTATACGTCAGGTTAAAATGCTTAACCTACCTCAGAGAGCCCTTGATGGTTCTAGCAGAGTGACATTGTCAGATGTGCATCTCATACCACTCTGGAAAACAGACTTGAGGGGAATGAGACTGGAGCCAAGATGACAAGTTAGAAAGCTTCTGCAGAAGTCCAGGTTGGAAATCACAGGGCCTGGAAACTAGGACAATGGTGCTTAAGGGATGAAGAGTAGGAGTCAGAGGTAAGAAATGTCTAGGAAGAAAAATCTATAGACTGGGGGGAATTTTCTAATAGTATTGGTTTTCTTTAGCTAGAATATAAAGACTTCAGTCCTCTTCCAGTATGGTCATACGTTTTCGTAAAATTTGAAAAAGCAAGATATTTTAGTTGCAAACTGTTAATATTGCTGGTAACACTATCTAAATTTTTATGATAATTGTCAAAGTTGCAAATATTTCTATCAAGTTGCATGTATGAGCTATGAAATTTCATGGCACTTTAAGTTTTCTCTTGTGCAGTGTCTAATTATAAATACTTCTTGAACTGATATAAATATTTTCCAGTTTGTCATGGATATTCTTATTGTGGAGGTGAATTGAGTTTTGTGTTATTTTTGTAGATGTAACTATTTCATATAAAGTTATAAACTGTAATCTTTTCTTGGTGTGTACACTTAGAATCTACAGACTTCATCAGGATAAAATATGTCAGATAAGCTAAGATGAAATTTGATATGGTGAGATGCATAAAACACAATTTCACATGCAGGCATACTTATATTTGCAGTACTCCTACAGTTCGCGCTTTATTATACAAGAGTTCTAATAAAATATGTTTCCTGACATTCAAAAAAGCTGTATTTATATATGTGTGTATGTTCCAATTGTGTATGTCACCTTATTAAGCATATTCCCCATGGGAGAGAACTTCCATTTTAAATAGGCATGAGTGAGAATAGACTTATACACTTAAAACTTTATACATATGATGGTTGAAAGAATTTTCCATAGGCTAGTTTCTGGCTCCACACATGTCAAATCTTGCTTCTCCTCCACTGCCTAGGTAATTATGAAAACAGGTGCTGTAGGACATATTTGCTACAGAGATACCATCTCTGGCTCTGCTGGCAGAATCAGGTCAGTATTCCTAGAAGCCATTCCTACGCTGGGAAGAACAGCAGTAATGTAACTACACAGAGAAACACAGACCTATGTGTACAGACCTACAGATCTACGTATAGACCACAAATGACATAAACATATCCTACTAAACCCAAATTAAATGTATCTCCAGCTCACCTTTCCCTAGCCAGATCCCAATAATGCCTACGGCTGCTCCAACATGAGGGGCTTGAGGAGAACTGTCATAGAGGAGAAATTAGAATAGAAAAAGTCAGCCATCTTAACTGTTTGCACTTAAAATAGCTTACTTTTTTTTTTTAGATTGGCATCTGAGCTAACATCTGTTGCCAATCTTGCTTTTTTCCCCCCACTTCTTCTTCTTACCAGAGCCCCTCCCCACCCAGTACATAGTTGTATATTCTAGTTGTGAGTGCCTCTGGTTGTGCTATGTGGGACGCCAGCTTAGCATGGCCTGATGAGCAGGGCCGTGTCCGCGTCCAGGATCTGAACCAGCGAAACCCTGGGCCACTGAAGCAGAGCATGTGAACTTACCACTCAGCCATGCGACTGGCCCCCTAAGATAGCTTACTTTTGCAAATTCTTTTTTTTTTTTTTAAAGATTTTATTCTTCCTTTTTCTCTCCAAAGCCCCCAGGTTCACAGTTGTGTATTTTCAGTTGTGGGTCCTTCTAGTTGTGGCATGTGGGACGCCACCTCAGCATGGCTTGATGAGCGGTGCTATGTCCGCACCCAGGATCCAAACCCACGAAACCCTGGGCTGCCGCAGCGCAGCGCACAAACTTAACCACTCCACCACGGGGCCGGCCCCTTTCTTTTGCAAATTCTACAAAAACATAGGCCCACATAAAACACTGCTAAGCCTCTCCCATTAGGAGACCATGGAAGTGAGGGGCCCTGCAGCTTCCTGGTGAATCCTCCTCAATCCACAGCACTTGAAAAGTGATTCCAGCAGAGAGAAATCAGATAACTATCAGATCTCTAGCCTGGATGCCCTGACAGACAATGGTATCGCACCTGAGGTACCAACTCAGGAAAAAAGCAGGTTGAAGGGGAAAGATGGTTAGTTTATTTTTTGACATTATAAATTTGAGTTTTTTGTGGGATACTCTGGTAAAGGTATTACAGGGGAGGAAGACATATCCTCTACCCCCTGGGTCCTTCTGGCTGGGCTACGAATTAAATTGACATAAGACAGAACAATAGGAGAAAATCAAACAAAGCTTTATAACATGTCTATATGTGAGAGACTCAGGAAAACTGAGCAACTCACCAAAATGGCAGAGGTTCTTATCTTCAATACCATCCTCAGCTAAAGACAAAGGAGGATGTTGGGGTTGGTGATTTGGGGCTTCAAAGGAGAGGAAGGCAATTCACACGGAAATGGAAAAGCAAATGTTTGGTAAATAAACTTTGATAAGAGTGGGCTTAGCAAGGATCCTCCCAGTCTACTGATACCCAGAGTTATCTATGGCGATGGCCTGTCCTGGGGACAGGACTTTATTTAAAATTTTTTTTTGTAATTTCTTTAAAATTTTTTTTTTTATTTTTCCTTTTTCTCCCCAAAGCCCCCCGGTACATAGTTGTGCATTTTCAGTTGTGGGTCCTTCTAGTTGTGGCATGTGGGACACCGCCTCAGCGTGGCCTGATGAGCGATGCCATGTCTGTGCCCAGGATTCGAACAGTGAAACCCTGGGCCGCCGAAGTGGAGCGCGCAAACTTAACCACTCTGCCATGGGGCCGGCCCCTATTTTAAATTTCTTTTAGGCAGTTAGGAGGAAGGTCAAAGTTTCTTTCAGCGTCTTCTGTTCTTAAAAATAATCAAGCCAAAGAGACACATTTTGGGGTGGCCAATTCTGATCCCCCAGAGTATCGAGTAAGAAGTTATTCATTCATGTATTTGCAGTTCTAATATCACCCCACTGTTTAAACAAAGAAAATTCAAACAATCCACAGGAAGGTAGGGAAAAGGAAAAAAGAAACAAAGAGAAAGCACATTTCACATAACATTCAAAATAGTAAACCACCTGTATGGCCTATTTGCTGACCAATTAGAGACTTGGAAAACATCCTGGAGGACCTCCCTATGACAAGCATTGCCCCTTTTGTTGCTAGATCGGGGGAAGGTCGGGGGTCAGGGCACTGTGAGGTCTCAGGGCAACAAGTATTTAGCAGGCAGGATGGAGGAATTTCAATTTGTAACAAGTTACAGGGTTATACTAACATGTTCTAGGTGAATATCAGCCCTGAGGGTATATGTGTGTGTGTGTGTGTGTGTGCATATAACAAAAAGAAAGGGCAGAAATAAGTCCAAATATTTCTGTAATCATTATCAATATAAACTGGTTAAACTCACCAATTAAAAGCAGATATTCATGGGGCAGGCCCCGTGGCCGAGTGGTTAAGTTCGTGTGCTCCGCTGCAGGCAGCCCAGTGTTTTGTTGGTTCGAATCCTGAGCACGGACATGGCACTGCTCATCAAACCATGCTGAGGTGGCGTCCCACATGCCACAACTAGAAGGACCCACAACAAAGAATATACAACTATGTACCGGGGGGCTTTGGGGAGAAAAAGGAAAAAAACAAAATCTTCAAAAAAAAAAAAGCAGACATTCAGATTAATTTTTTAAATCTTGTAAAAAATTGTATGTTATTTCCAAGAGACAAACCTAAGAACAATAGAAAGAGTGAAAAAAAGAGAGAGAAAGCAAATACTAGACAAATCCTATCTTAGATACAATATTTATAGCAGGCATAATAATCTTTTAATGAGAAAAGTAATAAAAGGAGATAAGTCACCAAAAGAGAAAACAATTAATGAACTTGTATGAACCTAATAATTTGCTCTCAAAATTATAAGGCAAAATCAAACCAAATGATAGGGAGAAATTAACAAAGTACAATAAAAGTGGAAAATACTAAACCACTCTCTCAGAAATCAATGGATTGAACAAAAAAAAAAACTTTGGGATATAAATAATATAAATAACCAGATTAGCTGAATGGAGAGATATACATTGAGAACTTTGTGCATGTCAAAAGTGAATATACGTTCACAAAAACTGGGACATTCAAAAAACGTCTGTATATTAGGTCACAAAGAAGTCTCAACAAATTCTAAAAAGAGCACATTTTTTCATCTTCAAGCATTAAAGCTACAAATCTATGACAAAATTATTGTTTTTTAAAAAGCCATAACTTTGAAAACAAAAGTGGAAAACACACTTCTGAATAATTCATGAATTAAGGATCACATCCTAATGGAAAAAAAGAGTATTCATAACTGAGAAAGAACAAAACATGGCATATTAAACAAAAGCATAGCATATTAAAACTTGTGATATGTAGCTAAAGCAGGATTTAGAGGAAGATCTGTAGTCTTAAATACATTTATTAGAAAACAACAACAAAAGATTTTGAAAATAAATGACCCTAATATTCAACTCTAGAAACCAGAAGAACACCAGAGCAAACCAAAGAAAGAAGGAACAGAACTCAAAGATAAAAGTACAAATTAAAGCAATAGATAATTTTTAAAAATAATTAACATGACTTAAACAATTAAAAGTCAGATCTTTGCAAAGTCTGGCAAGCCTTTCTGGATCCCATCCTCTTACCTGCCTCCTGTCCTCTCACCTGCACCAGGGATCCCTTTTGTGGGGATCCTCTGTTATGTGGGGTTTTTTACAATTTATTTGTTTCTCCATTAGATGAAGATCTGTGTTTAGAGTAAGGGAGGTTTTTTTGTCCCTCTTTCCATGACAAAAGCACAGGGCTGGTCACATTACCTGTACTCAACCATTGTCTGTTGAATGAGTCAATGTAAGGAAGATTATAATAATACTGTACTACTGTAACTGAAGGCCCTCCAGGACCAGTTCAACTAACCCCATCTCTCATCAACGGAGTGATTAAGAATTGTCTTTCAGTAAAACCTGCAAAGTCACACAGCCAGGGTATGCGCAAAAGAAGAAATCGTGACCTGAAACAACCTTGGAACCAAAGATCCTCCTCCCCACAGAACCCAAGGACGGGAACACAACCAGAACTTGAAAGTCTGACTCTTATGAGAAGCAAGGGGTCCCTGATTCAGGAAGATCCGGTGTTAAAGTTCCTCCTCCACCTCACCAAAAATGTTTAGAGCCCCGTCATAAATGTTCAGAAGCCTGTCATAAATGTTTAAAACCTTACCATAAATACTTGAAGCCCACCAATCAAAGCCTGTCCCAGGAGCACTTCCACGTGCCAGCCTATTCTCCCTAACCCCTTACATTTTGCCCCAAATCCTGAATCAGGGAGACAGCTCTGAGGGCACACGCTCCCTGTCTCCCTGCAGATCCATCTTGCAGAATCAAAGCTGACTCTCCCCCAAGGTTGGCGCCACAATCAATCGGCTTGTTTATGCAACACCACGCAAAGAACTCCAATTCTGTGCAGTAACACTACTCAGAGCTCCGTGGAATGTGACCTTTTCATAAAGCACTTACTTCATTTGATGTTTCTATCAGTCCTGAGAAGCAATGAAGCAGGGGTTATTTTACAGATTTTTATAGATAATTTTGAAGATTGTATAGGCGAGAAAACCAAGTCTGGGAGAATGCATCACTTCCAAATGTCAGAATCGGAACTAGAACCCAGGTGTTTGAACACCAAATCTAGCGTCCCTTCCCCCACACAGTGCTTCCCCCGCGGTGGGGATCAACACAGGTTTGTTGAAAACAAATGGGTGAAAATCATGAAAAGGTGAGCACAGTGGTAGCTATTCACCATTCTGGACTTGAAGAGTTCAGTTCTGAGGCATGAAAGTGTGTGCTACATACAGAAGGAATTCCATCCTAAATGACTTATTATTTTTTAATGTGGTATTTAAAGAAGCATTTTCTCAGCTAGGAGAAAAGTGAGCCATTCAAAGAAGTTCGCCTTTTCTGGGCGGGGGGCTCTGGCGCAGAGTGTCCAGGCAGGGGAGGCTGGGTCGGCGCCAGGTGACCTTCCAGGACGAATCCCCCTGCCCAGAGATAGCGAGGGAAAGAGAAGCTCCCCTTGGAAGGCCGCGGCTAGGTTGGAGACTTCACGCCCACGCCCCGAGTCCCGCCTGCTACTGCATTGCTGCGGCGCCCCCACCAGAGTAATAATGATTCCTGGGAGTCTCCTGGTGCCTCATACCCTCCGCTCCTCTTCTGCTCCAGTGAGCGTTTCCTCGGAGTCACTCTGGAACCTTTAGCCTGAGTCTCACCCTCGCCCACCCATTCATGTCCAAAAACTGCAGTCCAGGCCGGAAAAAGAGCCGGGACTTGAGGGAGGGGGTATGTTGGAGAGGCCAGAAGATGACTGGGTCCCCAGCGTTGTAGTGGGGCAGTGGCCAGTCTGTCCCAGGCACGGCTTCTGTCAGGTACCCACACCCCTGCATGGGCAGAGCTGAGGCCAGAGCCTCCTTTTCAGCTTAGAGCTGCCAGTCCTTCCCACTTCATTTCCTGTTAAAATGCAAATAGGACCAGCAGCCTTATTTGTAACAGCCCCAAATAGGCAACTACCTAAATGTCCTTCAGTAAGGAACTAGGTAATAAAGAATGGTGCCCCGCAGGATGGTGCATACTGTGCATTCGTTAGGAAGAACCAAGTTGATCCAGGTGCGCTTGCATGGAAAGCCTCTCCAAGATACGAGTGAAAAAATCACATTGCAGAAAAATAATTGCACCACTGTTTTGTAACTAATGGGGTTCAGGGCAGGCTGCCTCAAGATGTTCCACTCTGATGTGTGTGGATTATTTTGAGCTGAAGACAATAAAGGCTCAGAAACACTTAGGAAGAACATTCAACCTTCCCCCAAACTGCCTAAAGAATTTAACATAGAAGCCCTGTTCCAAGAAGGAGCTCATACCATATGATAGCTATAGTATAATGTTAAATAGGTGTTGATGGAAAGACACCAACAAACCCATTTTTTGGCCCAGCAAAAGCTGTCTGACAAACATTTCCATTTCCATCTCCATGTAAATTGTCTTCCTCTCCTCTGAAATCCCAAATCACTACTCCCAACATCCTCCTTGTCTATGGATGAGGATATTTAAACAGGTAGCCTCAGCCAGATGGCTGAGTTACTCACTCTTTCCTGAGTTTCTCCCATATATACATGTTATTAAACTTTGTTTGATTTCCTCCTGCTAACCTGCCTTTTTAATTATTTGACCGGCCATAAGAACCTTAAGGGAAAGAGTGAGGGGAATTCTCCCACTTCCCCAACATAAACAATACATCTACGTGAATATACTATACACAACACACAAAGACTGTATTGTAAAGAGAAAGATCCGGTAGGGCACACCGAAAAGTGGGTTGGGGAAGTGAAGAGTCAATCTCAGTTTTTAAAAAATCTTTTATAATTACCATATATTTATATCTTAAGTGCATGACCTTTTTTTAAAAAAAAACTTTTTTTAGAACAGTTTTAGATTTTACAGAAAAATTGCGAATACAGAGTTCTCACAAACACTGTGTTATTCTGTTCTGTTATTAACATGTTAGCATGGTGCTTTTGCTACAATGAATGAGCCAATATTGATGCATTATTAGCCAATATCCATACTTTATTCAGATTTCCTTAGTCTTTACCTAATGTATTTTTACCAGGATACCACATTACATTTAGTTTTTATATCTTCTTAGGCTTCTCTTGGCTGTGACAGTACTTGTCTCAAATTTTCCCTGTTTTTGATGACTGTGACAGTTTTGAGGAGTACTGGTCAGGTATTTTGTAGAATATCCCTCAACTGGGATTTCTCTCATGTTTTTCTTACGATTAGACTAGAATTATGTATTCTTGGGAGGAAGACCAGAACGGAGTACATACTATCACTGCTGGTTGATCACTTGACGTTGACCTTGATCACGTGGCTGAGGCAGTGTGTCAGGCTTCTCTACTCTCCCCACCCCCACCCCTATTTGCATACTGTGTGTGACCTTCTTAATGCAGAAAGTTTTCTTTACCTTAAAGAGAGTCACTAACAATGGCACATCGGGAGGATGGAAAGGGCTTGGGGAATTCCCTCCCCGCTACTGCGGTGTAGGGCGGGATCCGTCGAGGGAGGTGGAGGATAGTAGAAGCTCCACGCCGACCTCCAAACCCTCGCTGTGCCCTCCTCAGTTCGGGAGCCGGAAGGCCTACGGCTTCCTTCCCCCGCCTCTTGGAGGCTGGTCCCCACCCACCGGCCTGGGCTCTCACCTGGGGGCGGGGCCGCATCCAGACCACGCCCCCGCCCCGCCCCGGGGCGCTTAGAGCGGCCGCGCCCGCTCAGTTTTCCCCACAGCGGGCTTCTCCTCCCGCCCCGCCCAGACGGCTGCGGCGTCCGGGAGGCCGGAGTGTCCCAAGTGCCCCTGGAGAGCGGGAGTGGGACGGAGCTTGAGGCTGAGCCAAGGCGCCGCACCCCGAACGCCCGCGGAGAGAGCGGCTGCTGCCCACATCCCCGTTCGTCCCACGCCGTCCCCCGCCCCGTTGTCCAGTGGCCCGGTGAGTGAGGGTCCCCAACTGCCCGGGGGCACAGGACGGGGCGGCGGCTGTGTGCCGCGACCCCCGCAGATGAGGCCCGGACAGCCCCGCGCCCACTCCCGGCCTGGCCCTGCGGCTTCCTGGTTGCACAGCATGGGGGCGGGGACGGGTGTAGGGCTGGTCCCGGACAGGCTGCCGCGGCCTGCCTGCTCAGCTAGACAAGCGGCGGGGGGTGCCCTCCCTGTGGGGTGGGCGGTGCACAGGCCGGACCCTGGTGTGTAGGGCCATGGGATTGTCCTGTGCGGCCTAGGCCTGCTTGGGACTGGGTGAACAAGCGACCAGAAGGCGACTGGCTGGTGTGGGGGATGGCCGGTGGCCCAGGGCCCTCTGACCCAGCTGAGTTCTCGAGAGTATGTGTGCCCTTCTGGGAAAGACTTGTGCTGAGGAGAGAGTAGAGGAGGCTGCCTTCAGGAACTTTCCTCCGGAACTGGAAGGACACAAATTCCTGGGAGCTGCTAGTGCTGGAGTTTGTAAGGCACCTTATTTGAGAGAACGTGGGATCCATCCCAGGTGCTGTGTTCACCTGTGTTTACCGTCTCTGCCTTTCCCTCTTCTCCAATCTTAAACTACATTTTCAGGGAAGGATTCTTGGACTTTTATCTCTCCCTCGGCTCAACCCAGCCCTCTGAGGGCTTAAAAAGGTAGAAACCCGTCTATTGGCTTAAAGGAGAGTTGTGAAGTTCGTCATCTAGAGACTGGAGAGGAGTTAAGCTAGCTAGTGCTAGCCTAAGCTGGCAGCAGTCTGCCCTAGACCGTTTCTGTCCCCGCCCCTCTGATGAGTGACCTGTCTATGGAGACTGGGTGTTTTAGGACAGACCCTAGAAATCCATGGTAGCCAGCCACTCTGCTGTCACCCCGCAGCCTTCCTTTGCTCCCTGCTGCCCTGACCTGGGCATGGAGTGGCTCCGTGAGGGGTGAGCCCCTGCCCTGCCCACACAACAGGAACAGAAGCTTGCAGGGCAGGGTCAGGCTGAGTCCAGGAGCTGGACAGGCAGGGCATGCTACTTTGCTCACTCCTGACTGGCCTGATTATGATCTTCATTCCTTCCTTGCTTCAGTCCATTGTTGGGGATTCTGGGAGGATTAACATGGCCTCTTCCCTCAAGGCATTCTCTGTGCTACAAGGGGTTCCCCGACAAGAGAGGCCAGCTGAGGTGCTAGGGCAGTTTGTTGCCCTGGCATTGGGTGCTCACTACCTTGGGCTCCTGCATCCCTCCTTAATCTCATCTCTTACCAGTATCTGTGCCTTGGTTTCCTCATCTTTAAACTACGGGTACTAATAATACCTGCCTCCTGGGGTTATTGTGAGGATTCAGTGAGTTACTATATTTAAGGACTTTACAGCTCAGGCACTACAGAACAGTCAGAACAGGTGGTGACTGGTACACTATACCTGTGTGTTCCAGGTAGATGTCACCCAGATTAGACGTAAAGCTTACAGCTGGGCCTGGTGTGTAACTAATGATCTGTGAGTGTCAGCGATAGTAATATAATGATAATAATAATAGCTGTCACTCCCTTCATGCAACTGAAGATCCATCTGAGTTGAGCCACTCCTCTCCTAACCTGTCTCTCTGTCTTAGCTCATGGTGGAATGCCCTGCTTTCCCCATTTTTGCCTATTAATCACAGCCCTTATGGGAGCCATCGAGGTGCCTGCCTCATGTAGGTGCTCAGAAGATGTTGGTTGAGTGACAGTGGCAGGCCAGGGGAGTAAGATTTCTCTATTGGTAAAATATTAGACCTTGAAGGCTCGGTTTAGATAGGCAAAAAAAAACACAAAACAAAACAAAAAACGGTGAGGAGAGTGAGATAGAAACTATTCCAGACTGAGAGCTGAGGGTAGACACTGGTCGAGAGGCCAAGTTGGAGTCCCTTTTGATTCCTTTATGTAGCCAGGTTGAGGATGATCGATAGGGTCCATTTCGATTGCTTTTGCTAGAAGGCCAAGGTCAGTGGGAGATGCTGTGGTCATCTCTCTTCGCTGCCTCCCCCTGCCGCCCCCCCCCACCCGAAAGCCTGTTCCTGGCACTTGGTCCCATGGGGGCAGTCGGGAGAGTCTGTGTGTGGGTGTGCTTCACAATCACAGACAAGCAAACAGGCTTAGGGTTTTCTGCATTTTTCTCTACAACACCTTCTGACCCCATTGCCCCTAGAACACCAGAAATTTGAGTGATGCCTAGATAGGAAAGCTCTTAGGGAAAATGAAGAAACTGAAGTTTCCTTGTTAGGAATTTGCATTTTTAAAAGGAGTTGTTGAAAGTAGTGGAACTTTCTAATAATCAGTGAAACCATACCGAGTTAGGCCAACTGATCCTGACCCTGTACTCCATGATATAAAGGTCTGATGTCACACAGTGGTGTGCTTGTGCTCCTGAAGGTCCTGTTGCCTTAGTGGAAAAGGGAGGACTCACTCTTGAAATTGAGAGGGAAGTCAGGTGCTGCCAGCCTCTTACACCTGGAGCATGGGTTGAGGCTGGCTTGGAGGGCAGTGAGATGAGAGCAGTCTGAGGGAGGGTGAAGAGGAGGACCTCCAAGGCTGTTAACAGGGAGGCAGAGGGAGTATGGCAGATTAAGCCTGGGGAGTGGCATCTTTGAGGGAAAGTGGTGTGTATCTGGGGGGACTCATGATAGCAGATGTGAACTTGTTGTGTCCACCTAAAAGGTCACAGCTTTTTTTAGGAAGTGGGTGACAAGGCATATTTCTGTTGAACTCAGCATTAGTGAGTACCCACTGTTTGCCTAGCCCTGTGCTGTGTGCACAAAAGCAGAGGCCACTCCCATCCTCCCTAGGTTGTCCTGGATTCCCCTGAGACATCGGACACTGGATGAGAACCAGGTCTGCAGGCTGGGGTAGATCATGAATTCTGTTCTGGACATGGTGCGTTTGAGATACCAAGTAGACAGGTGGGTCTGGGACTCAGGAGGGATATAGGCTAGAGAGATATTTTTGTCTAGGTTGTGTTTGATGTCAAGGGCGTGGTGAGATTGAGGAACTCACCTAGAACAGCTGAGTAAAGGAAGATGAGCCTATAAAGGAGCCAGAAGGGGGAAGGAAAACCAGGACTGTGTCATATCACAGAAGCCAGGGTGAGTCTGCTTCAGTAGGAGGCATTGGTCAGCAGAGGCCATTGCTGCCACAGGAAGTGATGTGGAGGAGATTCAACACCTTAAGTTGTGGCTGTTTTGGTGGGATGATGGGAGCAGAAGCCAGGTGGGAATGAATGGGTGGAGGAGTAGCAAGAGGTGAGGATCTGGGGAGACTGAGTGTAGACAAGCTTTGAAAATGTCGGTTTTGAAGGTGAGGAGAAAGATTGGGTGATGCTGGTGGAGGACCACATTGAGGGGGTATTTGCTTCTGTTTCCTCAACCAGTCATCCTCCTATTCCCATTGCACCCTGAGAAGTTAGCAGTGTGGATGGCCTGTGGTCCCATGGTCCCCATGATAGCCAGATTTTTAGAAGGGATGGGTAAAATGAGATTTGCCTGCAAACCCCAGGGATAGGCCTGGGTACTGCTTCTCTCCCTTGGCAGTTCCTGCCTCCTTCCTGTAGGTCCGAGATAGACAGCTCTGACTTGCTGTTACACATTTCCTTCCCCTTTTGAGGCCACAGGAAGGACTTTCTCTGTTCCCCAAGGGATATGACAAAATAGTTAGTACACAAAAATGTTTCAGGGCCGTATGAAGACTGGGCCCGTCTTATGCTCTGTTCTATGCTTTTTAAGTCACATAAACTATTTCAGGGGACTGGAATGGCTAAGCCTTGTTGTACCATGAAATCCTAGTGAGTGGTTTTCTAAGTCCTATTTCCAGATAAAGGCAAATGGCTGGAAAAAACTCTCAGCCTACTGAGGCAGGATTGTTGAAAAGTCTTCAAAATATTTTTAATATTAATATTTTCACTTCTTGTTTTTCTTTGTGTTTACCTAATATGTCTTTACCCAACCCTTATTTTATTTTATTTTTGTCTTTTTGGGGTTCCAGTTGACATAAATTTTTTTCTTCATTTTTTTTCTTCATTTTTTTTTTATTGTGGTCATAATAGCTTATAACATAGTGAGATTTCAGTTGTACATTATTGTTTGTCATACACCATATAAGTATGCCCCTTCACCCCTTAGTGCCTACCCTCCACCCCCTTCCCCTGGTAACCACTAGTCTCTTTGTCCGTAAGTTTGTTTATATTCCACATATGAGTGAAATCATACAGTGTTTGTCTTTCTCTGTCTGGTTTATTTCACTTTACATGACGCCCTCAAGGTTCATCCATGTGGTTGCGAATGGGATGATTTTGTCTTTTTTCATAGCTGAGTAGTATTCCATTGCATGTATATACCACATCTTCTTTATCCAGTCATCTGTCGATGGGCACTCGGGTTGCTTCCATGTCTTGGCTATCGTGGATAATGCTGCAATGAACATAGGGGTGCATAAGTCTCTTTGAATTGTTGATTTCCAGTTCTTTGGGTAAATATCCAGTAGTGAGATAGCTGGATTATATGCCAACCCTTAATTTTTAACCTTTCTTTCTCTCGTAAAAAAAAAAAAATTGGGGCCAGCCCAGTGGCATAGTGGCTTAGTTTGCATCCTCTGCTTCAGTGACCTGGGGTTCACAGGTTCGGATACTGGAGGCAGACCTATACACTGCTCATCAAGCCATGCTGTGGTGGCATCCCATATAGAGGAAGACTGGCACAGATGTTAGCTCAGGGACAGTCTTCCTCAGAAAAAAAAAAATGTCTATCTTGTAATCTGCACATGACTTGGGGTTTGGGGGGAAGATGGCAGAAGGCAATGATAACAACAAAACAGATTTGGTAGTTTCTGTCTTTGCTAGAGAATTCAGACTGTTTGCCTCCCAGCTTGTCTTGATTTTATTCCTTGCATCTTATTTTCTTTTTTCTTTTCTATTTTTTTTGGTGAGGAAGATTGACCCTGAGCTAAGATCTGTTGCCAGTCTTCTTCCCTTTTTTTTTCTTCCCAAAGCCCCAGCACATAGTGGCATATCCTAGTTGTAAGTCATTGTAGTTCTCTGTGGGATGCCGCCACAGCATGGCCAGATGAGTGGTGCTAGGTTGGCGCCCAGGATCCGAACCAGTGAACCCTGCTGTGCTGAAGTGGTGAGCACAAACTTAACCACTTGGCCACTGGGCCGGCCCTGCATCTTGTTTCCTATTTATTATTTGTTATATATTTGGTTGTTCTTTCTTTCCTGACTTCTGCTATCTTGGTTAAGTTTTTCATCATCTCTCTTCCCCACCCTACCTGCATTAGGATTCAGATTTGGTCATGAATTAGGAGAAGAGCTGCTCGCTCTCTCTTGAGAAACTGGAGTTCAGGGTTAGTAAGTGTCTGTTCCGTGAAGTTGTCTAGGCACCAGTCTCCTTGGGTAGAGTTGCTTCCAGCATTCTCCAGGGCTGGAGTTTTCAAACTTGAGCATGTATGAGGTCTGTGGTGAGGTTTGTGAATTCTCATTTCTGACAGGTGCCCACACAGTGCTGAGGCCACCAGTCTGGGCACCACACTTTGGGTAGTGCTGCTCTAAGTGCTTCCCTACCCTGTGTGGCCCAGGACAGCTGACTTTCATGGCATGGCCCTGCCTAGCTCCCAGGGAGGCTCGGAAATATAGCCCTTATTTGGGGTCGCCATGTGCCAGGCTGTTAGGGAAGCAAGAGGGGGCAGATGGTTGAGGGGGATAACCAGACATTTCTGGAACACCACCCACTGCTCTCCTTAATTTGGAACCAGTGCTGTGCTTATCAGTCTTGCCATTGGTTAAGCCAGTATTCCTCAGTTAGGAAGTGGCAATGGTATGTCACAACAGTGGCCAGCCAGCAGGCAGTGGAAGCGTGGCAGCTTCGATCCTGTGGGCTGGTGAATAAGAGGCAAGCTTGTGTTCTGAGAGTCAGCAGCTTCCAGGCTGTTCCCGATAGTCACGTCTGGCAGCTGTGCGCTCTGCCACTTGGAGCCACCTCCTGATCTTACAGGCCCTATGGGGTTAGGTTGGCCCCTCCAAGACTCACCTTCAGGTTGGAGAGTATCTGGCTGTGCTTCTTCCTCCCAGCTTGACTTCCTCACTTTAAGGTATTACACACAAGTGACTTTCCAGGAGAGTTTGGGGGCAAAGGGCATTTGAACCCTGAACTGAGCTGGGGCTGTTGGTCCATGCATCTCCTGATACCCTAGAGAGATCAGAACAAGTGTCTGCCGACCCCTACTCTCTGCTGTTGTTAACTCACAGGGAGGTGAAGCTGGAGAGAAGCAACTTTACAGAGGCCTCCCTGGAGCAGATGATGCTTTCTGTGTGGCTTGATTATATGGGACTTTATTTGGGAGGCAGCAGAGTCACTGTGTCACTCTCTCTTTCCCAGGGTAGCCTTTGCATTTCCCAAGCTGCATTCTCCAGCCCAGGAAGGTGGATTGGAGCCCTGAGGTGTGCTGGCTGGAGGGGAGCCATCATGCGCCATGGTGTATCAGCCTGGAAATTGAGAAACATGGTTCTAGTGTGTGTCCTGCCCCCAGCTGATCCTGAGACCTCAGGCAGGCCCCTTCTGCTCTCTGGGCCTCGGCTCCCACCTCAGTAAAATAAGCCAGTTGAACCAAATGATCTCATGAAGGCCCCTTCTGTTTCTGACGTTCTAGGATTTCTATGTGATCCAAATGCCAGTGCACTGGGAATTGACTTTATTTCTAAGACGTGTCTTTCAGACCCAGCTTGGCTCAAGTTCAGCCCCTTGGTGAGGCCTGGACACTGTCCCCTTGCCACTCTCCCAGCCTTCTTTGCTCCGGTGCCAGCCCTTGGAGGCAGGGTCTGAGCCACTGCCTGGCTAAGGATTGACATAGGCTCCAGCTATTCTTAATTCATGGCGCGTAGCTAGGGAGTTGAATATTTAACAGTACGTTCCTTAGGCTTTTTGTTCAGTCTGGGAAAAATATGGTCAGGGTTGGTGGAATGCTGCCCTAGGCTCTGTGGCTTGCTTCTGTGGCCTACTGGCACTCATGACCCATACCTCAGAGGTGAGGCAGAGCCCCATGAAGGCAGGGCACTAGGGCTCTGCAGTGCCTGCAGAGGGGAGGGCCATGTACACCTTCCCAGCAGAGTGAGGGATGTTCATACACCCTCCCAAGTCACTTGAGGTCCTGCCTTGCTGTGGGAGGGAGAAAGGGGAATGTCTTCCATGTGTCTTCTCTACCCCTAGAATTCCTGGAGCCCGTGTCCCAGAAGCTCTGATCAAAGAGGTCGTTGGAACAGGTGCCACCCAGGGTGGAAGAGATGAATCAGGGTCCACTGGTGTCCTGTTGGTGTGTGTCAAGGACCTCACTGTGCCCAGCCCTGTGCTAGCTGCTGGCAGGAGGTGGAGAGTGCTGTCCTATGGCCTGGGCACGGACTCTGTCACTGAGAGGCCTAGGAAAAAGTAATCCTGGCTCTAGCACTGGTTGGGTGTGTGACGCTTGCTTGTCAAGAATCATCTCTGAAGCCTAGTTCCCTTGAGGTGATAATACCTACCTTGGAGGAACACTGTGAAGGTTAATGAGGTAATATATGTACCTATTATAGGTACTGGGAAAAGGGGAGTATTATTAGAACACTAGAGGACATAGAAAACATTTTAGGTCAAGTGCTGATAAATTCCAGGAAGAGCGATAATGTGGGTGAAGAGATCAGGGTGGGCTTCCTGAAGGATTTAGGGCTCCATCTGTCCTAAAGGAAGGCCAGGATTGACATAGGCTTAAGGAAGGGGTAAAGGAGACAAGACAGACCAGGTAGAGGGACTATCTGAGCAGAAGTCATGAAGATGGAAAGTGCTGAGATAATGGCTTGGCTGAGCTTCGGACATGCATTTCCTGCACTTCTTTCCATCACATATGTATCTGTGGGAACCTTCCATTTTCTTGCCATGGCACAGTGTAACTCTTGGCCCACGGCCCTTTAGCTGAGCTTAGGCTCCCTCCTGCACAGGGGTCAGCCCATAGTGGAGATCTGAGAGAATCTTCTCCGCTAATGTGATCTATAGGCTCTGGTAGGGATTTCTTTTCAGCTTCCAGCTGTACAAGGCTGGCTGGGGCCTTTGTCACCATTAGAAGAGCAGCCATGGGTAGTTGCAGGAGAGGTTTCCAGGGGCTTCTAGGTAAGGCAGGGGTACCTCAGCCATATGGAGCTGGAATAGATACTCTCTCAGGTCTTCTGGGTCTGAAGGGACTGAGCCTTTCCAAGAACTTGGCGGTGGTGTATCAGGGTCTCCCTAGTAGAGCCCAGGGCTCTCCCTGATGCCTTTAGATCTTTATTTAGTCTTATCTGCCACCCCACTTCCCCCAATTTACTGTGAGAGAGGATCTGTTAGTGACTTTCATATGGAGGTGAGATGGCTCATCGCATCTTAACCAGCAGGGCCCTGGATGACATTGGTTTCTCTGATTACAAGTGCAGCTGTCTGCAGGGACAGCCCAGTGGGGACAGTGGGCAGCTGATGCAGGCACACCTGGCTGAAGGGGACAGCTCCTGTAGCCCTAGCTGTGTGCTACCATATGGAAATGGACATGTTGCCAGATCTCTTATTTTTCCATTAAAAAAAAATTTAAATCAGGTGAGAGTCTCTTTTCAGACCTACCCCCCTCCCTACAAAGAAATGAATGTTCGTCAACTACAAAATCTTCCCAGAACCCCAGGTTCTGGGCAGCACAAGTCGACAACCACAGATCCCTCACAGGTTCACTTGTTTTGTAGGTGAGGGAGGGAGATGCCCAGGAGAGCCTTAGGTTTGCCAAGGTCCGTCAGAGAGAAGCCAGCTTTCTAGACACCCCTCCCACCCTTCCTCTCAGTTCCCAAAGAGCAGACGTCTTGATTCTCAGCCTTCATCTCTATTCTTGCTGGGGGAATGGCTCTTCAACGTGGCGTGGGTATTTTCCTGTGACTGCTCTTTGTGTTTATCGCCCCGTCTAGAGGGAAAGCCTGGTGCAGGCCAGGACTTCTTTTCCCCTTCTGTCCCTGGGGAGTCTAGCCCAGCCCTGAGTGCCTCTCTGAGCCCAGAAGTGGAATTACTGAGAATCTAATGAAATTTCATTCTCAGCTTCAGCCATCCCCCTCATGCCCCAGTGGCCCTTCCAAAGCTCTAGGAGGGGCCCTAGCAATGAACTCACAAAGTCATACAGTATTGTAAAATTTGCAAAAAAAGAGATATTGTGTATTCTTTTTCTTGAAGAAGGTCTCTAAAACTGCATAAGCTCCACAAAACCTGGACCTCCCCCCTTAGATGCTGGTAAAAACCCAGCGATTGGCTGGCATCCTGTCTTCTGGACAGTGAGCTCTTGGCTTAGGGGCAGGAGGTGGGGGTCCTGGGCCATTCCTGTTAGGATCTTGCTGTGTCACCTTGGCACGTCACTTCCTCCTTTCTGGTTGTCAGTTTCCCCACTTGTGAAATGAGAGCTGAGGTGGGGTGGGTGGGAATGAACTGAGTCATCTCTAGGGCTGAGTGACCTCTGGCATCTCAGTTGTGTGATCCTGGCTGACTGGGTGTGATTGCCCCGCCCATGCAGATCACACTGCTGAACCTCCCCCCATTGGAGTATTTGCATTGCTGGCTGGGTGGGGCTGGCCTGGCCACACAGGTGACTCATGTTGACTGATAATACAAGTGAGCAAAGCTTTACTGAGCTCTTATTTCTAGACATGCAGGAAAGGTGAGCACCTGGTCCCTCCTTTCTCGGTTAATGGTCTTTTTGTGATCTTGGTGGTTTATTGCTTTCTTTGTCAAAGAAAGTTTGCTGAGTTAGGTAGACTTGTGCACAGATCTCTTGTTTAAAGAAAGCAGAGGCCTTTTTGAAGAGAATATCATGGGAGGATCTGGAGGGAAAGACAGAAGCAATGGTCACTGTATGTATTAGTTTTCTGTTGTTGCCATAAAAGACCATAATCTTAGTGACGTAAAACAACACAATTTTTTTTGGTGGTAAAGTATACATAACATAAAATTTACCATTTTAGTCATTTTTAAAAGGTGTACAGTTCAGTGGTATTAAGTACATTCACATTATTGTGCAACCATCACCACCATCCATCTCTAGAACTTTTTCATCTTTCCAGACTGAAACTCTGCCCCTATTAAACAATAACACTCCCGTCCCCCCTTCTTCTAGCCCCTGGCAGCCATAGTTCTACTTTTTTTTTTTAATGTCTTTTTAAAATTTTTATTTATTTATTTATTTTTTGAGGAAGATCAGCCCTGAGCTAACATCTGCTGCCAATCCTCCTCTTTTTGCTCAGGAAGACTGGCCCTGAGCTAACATCCGTGCCCATCTTCCTCCACTTTATATGTGGGATGCCTACCACAGCATGGCTTGCCAAGTGGTGCCATGTCCACACCCGGGAACCGGCGAACCCCGGGCCGCCGAAGCAGAATGTGCACACTTAACCACTCAGCCTCGGGGCCGGCCCCCACAGTTCTACTTCTGTCCCTGAATTTGACTACTCTGAGTACCTCACATAAATAGAATCATATAGTATGTATCTTTTTGTGACTGGCTTGTTTCACTTTCATAATGTCCTCAAGGTTCCTCCATGGTATAGCATGTGACAGGATTTCCTTCCATTTTCAGGCCAAATAATATTCCTTTATGTTTATACCACACTTTGTTTATCCATTTTTCTGTTGATGGACATTTGGTTTGTTTCTACCTTTTGGCTCTTGTGAATAAAACTGTTGTGAACATTGGTGTACAAATATGTTTGAGTGCCTGCTTTCAGTTCTTTTGGGTATATAGCCAGAAGTGGAATTGCTGGATCAGATGTTAAATTTTTGGAGGAACTTCTGCTACTGTTTGCCACAGCGGCTGTACCGTTTGACCACATGACTTTTCTGTCTTACAGTTTTGTCTCATGGGTCTCATGGTGTTTATTGGCAGGGTTGTATCTTTTCTGGAGGCTCTAGAGGAGAATCTGTTTGCTTGTCTTTTTCAGCCTCTGGAGGCCGTCTACATTCCTTGGCTCATGGCCCCCTTCCTCCATGGATGGAAACCCTCTCATGCTTCTTATTTCTTTCTTTTCATCCTTATTTCTCCTTATTCTTTCTTTTCATCCTTAACCCAGGCAGGAAATGCTCTCTGCTCAGGAAAGGACTCATGTAATTAGATTGGGTCCACCTGGATAATCGAGAAGTTGGTAACCTTAATCACATCTGCAAAGTCCCTTTTGCCATGGAAGATAACATATTCACAGGTTCTCAGGGATCAGGGTGTGGACTGTCTGGGATGGTTTTGAAGGACCTACCTGATGGTGCCTTCATCTCAGGCTTTGAAAAACCCTCCCCTCTCTGCTCTTCCCCTTCCCCACATTGTCCTGAGGTACCCTGTGACCATAACAATTGGTTAGGTATGGCACTCAGTGTGTGGGCTGACATCTGGTAGAGACTGAACAAGTTTGGGTGTATGTCTAGGATCTTTGACGACCCTTTTTCCCCTCTCCAAATGTCAGAGCTTGTCCTGTTTGGCCACTCGGGAGAGAATGACATTGGGTGAGTTGGTCACAGAGTGAAGAGAACTGCCCACACTTTACAGAGGTCTTTCCTGATCTTACGTCATTTAGTCCTCACAGTAACTCCAAGGTAGGTGGGCAGATCATATCTTTGCAGACAGCTTAGAAGTTCAGAGAGGTTAAATTGTCTAGTGAAGGTATGGTGGAATTAGGACCCAGATCCTAGCTCCCAGGCTAATACTTCTTAGGGAGTAAGTTAAAATTAACCTAGCACCTCCTATATGCTAATAAACTACTTGGTGGATAGCTATATATGTATATATCAGTGCATCAGATCCTCACAGCCGCATAGTAAGGTGGATGTATTTTTCCCAGTTTTACAGAAGGACGTCAAGTGACATGCCCAAGGTCACATAGCCTGAAAGCGGTAGAGCTAGAATTGGAATCATTGTCATTGGACTCCAAACCCTGTTCCTAGCAGCTGTGTTGGAAGATCATGTCAGAGCTGTGTGGACCATGGGTAAAAATTCATTCAGCAGAACGGAGAAGTCTCTTGTGACCATCCTGTGATGTTTGTGGCTCTTAGTGGAGGGAGGGTGGGTTGTGTGAAGATGGGGGAACTGGCGTAGGGTGTGGGCGAGAGTAATTTGGGGTGGTAAAGGGCCTGTAGAGAATCTGGGGATGGATGTTATCAGACCCAGTGTCAGTGATGCTTAGGCTGTGTGACCTGGGATGAGCCACTCTCACCTTTTCCCATCCAGACGTGGGAAGAGTTCAGAGAAGGAGCTCCCCAAGTTCCCTTCCAGCTGAGCACTGAAGGGTCACGTTGTGCAGTCAGTAACTGCTGCACCCCTGTGGGCCAAGGTGATCCTGGGGAAACGGTGCTTGGGTTGGATTCTGCAGGAAATGGAGAGCCTTGAGAGCTAAGCGGGGGTTGGGGAGAGACAGCCTGGAGGGCTCAGATGCCTCTGGGACTTGTGCTTGATTGACATCTGCTGGTCCCTCCTACTTTGTTTCTCAGGCTGGTCCTGGGAGGAGCCCCTTCTGATTAGGTGGTGTAATTGGGAGCAGCTTCCCCCATGTGAAAGTGGTGAAACAAAGACACAGATGTGTCTCTCCAGTCTGAACTGTACTTAGAAACACAACCCACAATTTCCCTATTTTTCCGGGGGGATGGAGTATTTCCTTAGGTCCGGACCACACCTTGGACTTAGGACTTGGGTAGGGGACTTTTTCTGTCGCTGCTACTGTGTCTGTCACAAGAACTTTGGCACCTACGAGGACCATGGCCTGAGCCCCTTCATGTTCTGGGCCTGGGTGTCGCCAGATAATGACACCATATCTGGGTTCACCTTCCCCCTCTGTGGCCCGCTTTCCACTCCTCAGAAATCCTGAGTTGGGGTTGGCATTTGACTAAGTGTTGGCTTACCTGGAAGCCCATTTGGTGTGGGCAGGTCTCAAAGGGGACTGTTCCCATGAACAGGAAGGACCCAGGTTTGCCAGAGAGCTGTGCTGTGGAGGAGTTGGTAGAGAGGTCTCACCTGCCAATCTGTGTGTGCTCCCGGTACCTTTAAATAGTCCCTCCTGCCTCCCTCCCCTTCTCGGTTCCAAGGACCTCGTCTGGAAAGGTCCCGAGAGGAGAGAGATGGTTTCTGTCCGGGCAGGGGCACAGAGTAGAAGTACTGACAGCAGACTGCTGGCTGTTTGCAGGGATGGGCTTTGTGCAGACCAAGGCACAGGACCCTCCTCCCAGGCAGGTTTTCTCTCCAAGAGGCCTTTTCAAAGTTGCTCCCCCCTCATCCTCCCCCTACTGTCAGCTTCTTGTCTTTACACCCTCCTCCCCCCAGCATTCCTGGTGCTTGAACCAAGCCCCTGGGCACCTGGCTTATAGAGGGGATAGAAAGAAAACATTGCCAATTTCCTGTTGGTGGTTTCTCCTTGGGGAGATTGGAAAAGCCAACACAGCCGTTCCCAGGACTTGCTGCTACAGGGCTGGGCTTGGTTTCGGAGAAGGAACCAGCACACTTTGCTCCACTCCTCCCCTCCCCTGCCATTCACACTGTCCTGACTCTCCCCACCTCTCCTGTTACTCCCCTATCCAACCCCCTCCCTGCCCCAACGTTTCTCATCCTGAGCATTATCAAATGGCCCAGGGTCCTCTGGGACCCTCTAATCCTCTTTGCTATTTTATATTGGGGAAACTGATATAATGAGAAGTTAAATGATATAATGAGAACATATTTGATATTAAACTATTAGTATCTGCATTTTATAGATGTGGCAAACCGAGGCCCAGAACAGTTAAGTAACCTGCCCAAGATCACGCACCTAGTAGAGAACAGAACTGGATTTGAACTTGGTAGTTTGGCTTCAGAGTTTGTTCTTCCCAACACCCTATGCTGCCTTTAATGAAGTACCTGGGATCGTGGTGAAACAGGTGTTTCTAGTTTCCGTCTTTGACATCCTAGTTTCTGGGGCCAGCGGGCTCTGTGAGGAAGTACAGCAGAGGGGTTAAAAGTCCTGGGCTTTGGAGCCTGGCTCTCTGGGTTTGAATCCTGGCTCAGTCATTTACTAGCTGTAACCTTGGGCAGGTTACATAATCTCTCCATACCTTGGTTTCCTTATCTCTAATATGGGGATCACAATCTTAGTATTTGTCTTAATGAGTTGTCGTAAAGTTAAATTTCATGTAAAGCACTTAACAGTGCCTAGTACATAATAAGTATTCAATAAATGTTAACTAATATTGTTTTTGCCTAATGAGTTTTGGAAATTTGGGCATAAAGTTAAGCAGGCTCTTTTGTTATAGGACTTCTCAGAACCTTTATTATGCTATCATGAATTGGCACTTTCCTGGAAGGGGATGTAGCAGGCAGCATTTTCCAACGCTTTTGGACAACCAATCTTTCTCTCTCTTTAACTGGGTACCTGATAAATTCTCAACTTGCACAATGTTAAGATGGTGTCCAAGAACACGGTTCGGGAAGCACTGTACATCATGCTTCCTGTTTGTGCTTCGCAAGGCTGAGCTGGACATGGAGGGTCAGGTTAGGCCTGAGCAAGACTTTGAATGACTGTATGTAGCAGAGCTGGGGCTGTGCCTTGCTTCTCTTGTCCCCTCCCCACAGGATGGGGAGAAGGAATTGGCGTGAGCCAAGGTACCTGAGGGTTTCTGGAACCTCCTTGCCATGAGGAATGGTCTTGGCTGACCTGGTTCAGAGCACAGTTACTGCACTGTCTTCCTTCTGTCCTTGGAGGAGTCTTAAAGTAAGTCACCAATGGCAGCACCAGCTGGGACCACCAAACAAACCAGCCTAGCCCTGGTTTAAAATGGTCACAGGTTTGCACAATGGCACTGTTAGGGGAAGGCAGGCAAGCTCTGCTCTCAGCAGACTAAGTTCTACCATGGACCCTTTTCCTATACATTTGTGACTTGAGTAAGCCATGTCCCTGATGTATTTTAGGTCCAAAAGCAAGGTGGTTGGAAGCTAGAGAATCTTCAAGATCGCTTCCAGTGTGGCATCTTGGGTGTCCGTAAATCTAGGATTGGGGTGAAAATCTAAAGAGGTATCCCCTTCAGGAGTCCTAAAATCCAAGAGGAAGGAAGAGTCCTGAGGGGTGAAGCCCCCTGTCATGCACATGGCGTAGGGAGGTTGCGGAAGTGAGGGCCTGGCTTCAGGTCACTGGTTGGGATCCTTTTCCATTTGAGATTCTTGGAACTGGACTACCTTAAGTAGACGTTTCTGTATTGCCTCAGGCCCCATTTTTATCCTGCTCTGGGTCGTTGCCTCCTGTTGTCCAGCGCAGTGACCCGGGGAGGAATGTGCCCAGCACTCCCAGGATGGTGTTATGGAGGCCGGGAGCTTCTTGGACTAGCTGAGGGCTGACTCACTCCTCATCTCCCCAGCAGTGCCAGGAGGTGCACCAGGTAGGAATGTAGATAATTCATTACTCCTGAGCCCACCCAAACTGAGTTTTGTACTGGAGTGAGGAGAGTTTGCCGACAAGCAAATCTTTCTTGTTTTAAAAAAGTTATACATATGTATATGAGCAAACTATATAGATACATATATGCATATACATTTATGTGTGTGTGTTTTTTTTTTTTTGGTTTTGAATTATACATTAGAAACTGCTCAGCGGTGACCTTCGGTAGGGGCTTAAAGGGGAAAGTGACTTTTCCTTTTTATTTTGTGCCTTTCTGTTCTATTTAAATTTCTCTACAATGTGCTTGTATTCCTTTTATTTTTATTTTTAAATGTAATTTATTTTTTAGAGCAGTTGTAGGTTCACAGCCAAACTGAGTGGAACGTGATTTCCATACACCCCCTGCCCCCACCCATGCAGAGCCTGCCACACCATCAGCATCCCCCACCAGTGGTACGTCTGTTTCAGTTGATGAACCTATATTGACACATCATTATCACTCAAAGCCCATAGTTTACATTAGGGTTCACTCTTGGCCTTGTACATTCTGTGGGTTTTGACTAATGTGCCCACTATTTTAGTACCATATAGAATAGCTTCATTGCCTTAAAATTTCTTCTGTGCTCTGCCCTTTCATCCCGCCCACCTCCCTAACTCCTGGTAACTTACTGTCTCCATAGTTTTGCCTTTTCCAGAATGTCATATTAGTTGGAATCATACAGGATGTAACCTTTCAGATTGGTTTCTTTCACTTAGTAATATGTGTTTAAGTTTCCTCCAAGTCTTTTCATGGCTTGATCACTCATTTCTTTTACTACTGAATAATATTCCATTGTCTGGATGTACCACAGTTTATTTATCCATCCACCTACTGAAAGGACATCTTGGTTGCTTCCAAGTTTTATCAGTTATGAATAAAGCTTCTGTAAACATCTGTGTGCAGGTTTTTGTGTGCACATAAGTTTTGAACTCATTTGGGTAAATAACAAGGAGTACTAATGCTGGATCGTATGGTAAGAATATGTTTAATTTTGTAGGAAACTTCAGACTGTCTTCCAAAGTGACAAAATGTACCTTTTTGCATCTCCACCAGCAGTGAATGAGAGTTCCTGTTGCTCCACATCTTTCCCAGTATTTGGTGGTGTCAGTGGTTTGGATT
Organism: Equus przewalskii; assembly: GCF_037783145.1. Classification (NCBI taxonomy): domain Eukaryota; kingdom Metazoa; phylum Chordata; class Mammalia; order Perissodactyla; family Equidae; genus Equus; species Equus przewalskii. The sequence goes on from NC_091831.1 coordinate 66,739,057, forward strand.
TTGGCCCTTCTAATAGGTGTGTAGTGGTATCTCATTGTTATTTTAATTTGCAATTCCCTAATGTTGTATAGTGTCGAGTGTCTTTTCATATATCTGTTCAGGTCTTTTGCCCTTTTTTTTTTTTATTTTAAATCTTTTTTTAAGATTGGCACCTGAGCTAACATCTATTGCCAATATACTCTTTTTTCCCCCTTCTTCTTCTTCTCCCCAGCCCCAGTACCTAGTTGTATATTCAAGTTGTAGGTCTTCTGGTTGTGCTATGTGGGATGCCACCTCAGCGTGGCCTGAGAGCAGCCCTGTCCACGCCCAGGATCTGAACCGGTGAAACCCTTGTGTGCTGAAGCGGAGCACACGTGAACTTAACCACTCGGCCGCGGGGCTGGCCTCCTTTTGCCCATTTTTCAATTGGGTTGTGTGTTTTCTTACTGTTGTTTTTAAGAGTTCTTTTGATATTTTGGATAACAATTCTTTGTCAGATGTGTATTTTGTAAACATTTTTCCCAGTCTGTGGCTTGTCTTCTCTTCCTTTTATTTTAAAAAATACATCAGCAGGGACTGTCTGAGCTGCATGATTTAAACTCTGAATTTTTGCATAAAAACAGATTGAGGATTTAATATTAAAAAATGAACACACAAATGAATTGTCCAGCCTGCAGGCTGGGGAAGGCCACTGGAGGGGTCACCCTGTGAAAGCATCCACTCTAGTCCAGGCCTGCGTGGTTTGCTGCCGGGCTCTAAGGGGTGGGAGGTCTCGCTGCAGGATGATGCTTTCAGGCCTCTGCCTCCTCCCAGCGTTAGCTTGCTGCAAGCTCCATCCCACCTGAGCTCTGTGCTGGTCCTCTGGGGAGGACACTTCTGTATCCTTGTGCCAAGGCAAGGCACTGCCGCCACCCATTGTTACTGAACCAGGTTCGTTTTTGCCCATTGCCCAGAAAGCCAAGCACTGAGATGATAAGATTACAGCAGAAAGAGAGTTTAATCACAAGGCAGCCAAGTGAGGAAAGGGGAGAACAAGTCTCAAATCCACCTCCCTGGAAATGGGGACTCGGATATTTATGGGGTAGAGGGACAAGATGGTCTGAAATGTGGAGAGAGGTGATTGGAGGTGAGGAGAGGTGAGGTAATTGATGATCTGCGCAAGTGTAGTCAGACTTCATGCCTCTTCACAGGACCCATGTTCACAAAATGGTGGTGTTAGCATGATCTGGGGGTGGGGGTTTTAGCCTCTTGATGTCAAAAGGTCACTTATTAGACATCTGTGCAGGCCCAGTTGATGGGTTGGTGGTCTCAAACGCCCTGAAGTGGACAAGGAGTTCTAATTCTTGTCAAACAGCTCACACACCCGTTACCATGGTGACCCAGGCTCCAGGGAGATGTTATCTGTAGGAACCTAGTGGGAGTCAGATAGCGTGTGTCCTAAACAGCATGGTTAACAATGGGTGGGTGAACAACTGAAAGCTATAATAGTAATTGCAAAAAAGAAAAAAAAAACTTTAGTTACTAACTACTTAATCATCAATGGCTAACTGCCAGTTTCACCATCCCTTCTTTTTCTTCTGTGCCCCTGGAAGTCAGGCAGGACACCAGAAGATGCGCATAGTGCGTGGCCCAGCCTGTATCTCTATCTCCCATTGTTGGGGTGGGGAAACAAGGCTCTCCATTATGGTAGAGGGGTAGCTGGCTGGGGTGAGTGAGATTCTTCTTGTTCTGAGTGATTTTGCCTCTTTTCTCTACACAGCATTTGTAGATTCTTCTGTTTGGGGACTCTGGCCAGTGCCCTTGTGGAGCCCTTGTGATGTAATGGTATTCTGGTGTACGTATACACAGCTTTAGGGGACAGGCCCTTTTACAGTCCCTGAGAAGCCTGCTGTGTACCTGCTGTATTATTTCAGCATGCCCCCAGCATTCTGAGGCTTGGTTCTGATGGGATCCTGGGATGCCCAGGTTTTGGTGCTTGTCCTCAGCGCTCTGCTGGGAAGAAAGGCTAGACAGTATAAGTAGAAAGTATCCAAGTACCTTGAAGGGAAAAGTGTTTCCTAGAGTGTGGAGCACAGAATCAGTTCCATCAGAATTGCTGGGTATGGGGATGGAGCGCTTGTTTTAATTTCAGATTCCTGGGCTCATCCCAGGTTGAAGGGCCCAGAGTGGTTGGAGCCCAGGCCTCAGCATTCTGAGCGCGCCCTCTAGGTGATTCTCATGCATGATGAAGCAGTGCTAGCCAAAGTGTGGTCCACAGTCAGGCAGCATCAGCATCACCTGGAAGTGTGTTGGAAATGCAGGTTTGGGGGCCTATCTCAAATCTACTGATTCAGGGGCTGTAGGGGAGGGACCCAGCAGTCTCGCTTTAACGAGCCCAGCAGGTGATTGTTTTGCAGGTTGAAGTTTGAGAATCACCAGTTTAGCCAGAGAGGGCCACAGCTGGATGAAACTGGGTACACAGCTGCTGGTAGACGGTCCTAGTGAGGAAGGGTGGTATTTCTGCTGCCGTGTGCCCTGAGAGGGGTAGGACCAGAGGCTGGAAGTTCCCTGGAGGCTAGTTTCTAAGAATTGGAGTAATCCCTGAGGAGGCCAGCTGCCTGCTGTGTGCGGGAGGCTCTCACCATTGAGTCCCCGTGGCAGTGCCGTGACCAGAGCCAGCATAGAACAGGGATATCTCCCAGCCTGTCAGAATCGCATTAGCAGTGTGACGCATTCCCATGCAGGCACCCTTTTTCTTTGCTAAAGGACAGAAGTAGGAGAAAGGCATTGGTCGGTGCGTGTGTGATACCATGGAGGCCAGAGAGAAAGCAGATCTGCTGGATTGAAACTCGCTGTGTCCCCTTCTGTCCTGGAGAGTGAGGGTTGGACAGGCCGTGAGGGGAAGGTGAGGGGCACCTGGGAGCCTGCTGGAGCTCCTGTCCTAGCTGGGAATGGCTTGCCAAAGACAACAGGCCCTGATGGTGGCCTCTTTGGAGAAAAAGTGGAGGCCAAAGTTCCCCAAAGACTGGATGATGAGATTTTTTTTTTTAATTGAAGTAACGTTGGTTTATAATACATAAATTTCAAGTGTACATCATTATATTTTGACTTCTGTAGAGACTACATCACCAAAAGTCTAATTGCCCAGCAGATTCCTGAATTTTCTGAAAAGGGGGGAAGAATGTAGCTGTTGCAAGTTAAAGAGTTGTATGCAATGTCTGAAGTCCCCTAGGATGTGGGTGGGTTGGGTAGGCACTTGGAGCCAACATGGTGCATCCCAAGGTTGCCCCAGGTTATTTGGCTGCATTTGCTTTTCTCCTGGGGATTATTAGGCAAATGAACTGCAGGGCTCTGGGCATGGGAGATGTGTTAGAATCCTAATTTGGAGGAGGCCCTCTTTATACTGTTGTGAACAAGATGGGGAAATGTGCGCTGGGTCGTGGTGGAGTTAGGTGGCCAGATAGCTGGTTGAGTGCCTGTACCCGCTGTTGTCGAGCTGGGGTGTGTCCGTCGTTGGCCCTTTCTGTATCAGTTACTTGGAAGAACGCATGTCACGCTTACCAAATTGGTAGATATAAAACAAAGCTGAGAGGGCGCACAAAGATGTTTGATGTCAGTCAGAATCTCAGGAGATCTCAGTAGGCTGGAGTAACGGGCAGAACTTAAGGGAGAAATTTAACAAGGATCCGCATCAGGTCTTCATTGTCCTGAACACCCAAGAGTTACCAAGCCAGAGGGGCTGGGAGCCACACCCATGGGGAGAAGTGGGCTGATGGTTCTGCCCTTCGCCTGGTCCTGCACTCTTCAGACCACACCTGGGGCCTTTGGTTCTGAAGATAGCTTTCAGAGAAAGAGAAAGGGAGTGGGCTGCAGGCTGAAAACTATTTCAGGCAGGAACTGGTGGAAAAAAATGAGACTTTTTTCAGGAGAGGGGAAGACTGGAGGTGGTCTCCTGGGGAGAGGGGAAGACCCAGGGATGAAGGGCTACTCTTTGGACATGGGATTAGTCCCGGCCTGTGGGGCACTCAGGGCAGAGCTAAACCAGAGTCACCAGGAGACTGATTTTGACTCTTGCTGAGAACTCTGTGAAGCGCTCCTGGGAATCAGTGCCATTGCCCTGTGAGCCGCAGAGGCTGGCCTGTGGTCCTGTCTGGGGCGGGGAATACTAGCAGTGCCTCCATTTCTGAGTCCATGGTATGTTTATGTAACAATGCTAACCCCAGACCCAGAGCCCGCTGCCTTGGACTGAATGAGCCTGTGTGAGTTGTTCAAACCTTAGAAGGACAGCCATGGCCTCAAGTGAGCCCAGAAATCCCCACCTGAATTGGGCCTTTTTTAAAGTTGTTTTTTAACAGGCAATACATGTATGTGGCAAAAAATGCAAATATAAACAGTAAGCTTCATTTCTGTCCCCAGGTTTCTCCTCCCTAGGCAACCAGTTTACCCAGTTTCTTGTTTATTCCAGGGTGATTCTGTGGTTCTGTGTATATATATATATATATATACACACACACACCCCCCACTAAGTTTGTGTTTGTTTTATTTTTTTAAGTCAGCTTAGTATTGCACCTTGATTAATAATGGGGATCATTTCCTGTCCCTGTATGTAGAGCTGGCTAATTCTGAAAACAGCTTCAGAGTACCCATTGTATGGATCTGTTGTTATTTATTTAACCAGCCTCTTACAGGTGGATATGTAGGGGGTGTTGGTGGTTGTAACAGCTAATGCTGCAGTAAAATTCATGTGTGTATGTCATTTCACACAGGTGTGTGTCTGGGAAACATTTCCAGAAGTAGAGTTTCTGGGTCAAAGAGTGTCATTTTTAATTTTGATGTCTGTATTTTTGACTGGCAATTCTCAGTGTATTAGTGAGGGTAAACAGCTTCACTTCCTTTTCTGTAATTACCTGTTCCCATCATTTAAGTTTCTCTAGTAGTTTTTGATCTTTTTCTTATCATAAAACATTTTTCCTAAATTTGTCATTTCTTTTTAAGTTGTTTTCCTTATTTATTTCTTATGCAGAACTTTAATTTTATGTTTTTGCGGTTTGGGACCACTTCTTATGTTTAAATCTTTGGTCTGGCTGAAATTTATTTTGGTGTATCGAACAGGATGGTACCCAGCTTTTGTTTGGTTTTTGTTTTTTTCCCCACCTGGCTGTGGATAGGCCTTTTGGCCTCATTGCTCTGGGAGGAGACGAGAAGTGGGTGGGTGGAGGGGCTTTGGTGACCAAAGCTTCTGTGCAGTGGTGGTCTCCAGAGACAGAGATGTAGGAAAACAACTGTCGCACACCCTGTTCCTTTGCAGGGGAGTGCCTCTTTCTCCCATCGGAAGGTTCCTGGCCCATCCATCCTTTAAATCTCCAGGCTCTTTCTTCATCAGCGAGGTCTGAGGGTTCTGGTAGGAGAGTCAGGCTGAGGGCAGGACCTGGGAGGGCTTTTTGCTGACGGCTCACCCAGCCACAGGGAGATGAGTCAGACAAGGGCAGCACCACTGGGGAGCTCAACCACCTCACTGCAATGGGCAAGGGGAAGGGGCTTTGGCACACACCGCAGGTAGCCAATTCTAGCTTTCTCCAAGGTTACTTGCCCATCATCTGGCCTCATATTGCTTTGCCTATAGTCACCTCTGGACCCACTGACCAAAACGAATTACCACACCCATAGGGCTGAGAACTAGGCCTACCCTGTGGGGACCAGCGCCACTTTAAGGAAATCCTTCAGCTTTCTTGAAAACAACATGCCCAGTTCTCGAATGTGGCTGTGAAGGGCCACTAGAATCTTGTAGGTGGAGAGCAGCCTTTAGAGCAGTGGTTCCCAAAGTGGAGTCCCTAGACCAGCAGCATCACCTGGGAACTTGTTAGAAATGCAAATTTTGTATCTGCTGACTCAGACTCTGCAGGTGGAGCCCACTATTGTGTTTAACAAGCCCTCCAGGTGGTTTTAGTGCAGTGCAGTGTGGGAAGCAATGGGTCTAATCTGGGTTGGTGCCCAGCATGCAAGGAGGAGCAGCTCACCTGGGGCCAGCAGGTATGATTGTTAAGGGGGCCTACAGGTTTCCTCACATATCCTCACCTATCACTGGATGGCTCTGCAAACTGCAGCAGCCACTGATTAGCAAGAGTAGGCAGGTGGCATGACAGTCTCTGAGTGACTGGTGTCATGGCAGATCTGTGGCTGTCCTGGGCAGTTTAATTGGCATGGGGCACGGCAGAGGGATTTGTATACAGAGGGAGTGTGTTAGAGCAGGTATCCCACTCAGCACCAGCAGGCAAGAGCCGGGGGTTCCAGGCCTTTCTTCTTCCCTTACTTGTGATCTGCAGGTCACTTACCCTTTCTGAGCTCCAGCTGGTTCATCTGTAGAAATGGGATGGTACTGCCTCACTTGCCATGATTCCGGATCCTAGATCAGATGAACCCTCCTGAGGTCTCTTCTTGCTTCTAGGAGTAATGATTCTCCATACTGTACCAGGTTCCCTTGCCCGGTGAACCAGAGGTTGGAGAATGAAAAGTGTAGCTTGGGGCAGATCCAGTTTGGAGGCTGCTCTGGATAGCTTGGAGTCTATAGGTTGGGCACAGGGAGATGGACTCTGGCTTCCCCTGTTCGATGGAGGGTGATATGGACACTGGAAGATAAAACCAAACAGACCTGGACCCCTGAGCATGAGGCTATCTTCTGAAGTTGGAGAACAGCTCCACACAAACACAGCATCCTTTGTCAGCAGCGGTGGGAATGAAGCTTGGGTGAAAGGGGTTTTCAAGGAAACCCACCAGCTGGTGGGTGGTGAATCCTATAGTGGGGTGTGGGCGTGAGCCTGACCCTGAAGATGAGCCCACCTTGGTTGCCATTTCTAGCTGAAGGCCCCAGCAGGTAGAGGATAAATTGGGTTGCCACAGGTCACACCTGATACAAGAGGGGCACCGGTTTGTGGGTGTTGCTGTTCTACAAAGAAGCCGCCAGTAAGGCTGGTGGGAGCTCCTGGCGAAGCCTGAGCGCGCTTTCCTCTTCCTTTTCAGATCTAACCATGAGCTACCCTGGCTTTCCCCCGCCCACAGGTGGCTATCCCCCAGCTGCACCAGGTAAGAGGGTTTGGGGTGGGCCGGAGTGGGAATGCCTTCTCTGCTTAGTGTCCAGCAGTAGAGAGTAGAGGAGGAGTAGTGCTTTCCAGTCATTTCCTCACTCCTGTCATGCTCCCACAGCACAGCCAGGTTGGGGAGGGACTGGAGAAGAGCATGGATGCTGAGGCCAGGAGAGGCCTGAGTTTCAAGCTGCTTCTGGAAGTCTAGAACCAGGCCAGGACCTGGTCTCTTGCCTTACTAGCTGATAGCAGTGGGCAAATGGCTTCCCTTCTCTGAGACTCAGTTTTCTCCTTTGCAAATGGCTTCAAGGATCTCTCCCTCCCTGGGCTGTCCCGGATACTAATGAGATAGCCAGGTAAAGCCTCTGGCACGGTGTCCTCCGAAGCATTGTTAGGTGACAATTGCCCTTTGTCACTTCTGCTACCCTGTGCTCAAGGTGCATGGTTTTGCAGCGGCAGGGTTCTCCCTGCCGAGGGGAGGAAGTGGGGGCAGTTGCTAAGAGTCAGATGTTCCTGCTGAGGCTGCAAGAAGCTGTGGGCCAATAGTAATGAGGCTGCACCAGCCGGTCAGGCGATTGGATCCCGGCCCCAGCCACAATGCTTCTCTTCACACTTAGAAGGCATCTTCTCTGGCCCTTTCCCCTCCTGGGTTCCTGAAATGAGATTTGATCCCCACAGTAGGAAAGGAAATAATGAGGGCTCCTGGGACAAGGGGGAGAAGAGATACCATTCCAGGTCATCCTGAGGTTGCTTGAGCTGTGCTGCCCCTCACCCCATGAGACCACTGGGCACATTCTTTTCCCTAGAACTGAGGTCCTTGAGTCTGAGCACTGATGGCCCTGCAGGCCATTTGGATCCGCCCTTCCATTCAACAGGTGAAGAACAGGTGGAGCGGGGAGGTGCAGCTCCGCCACTGTGACAGGGTGTATCAGGGGTTGAGCTGGGACATTTCCCTCTGAACAAGCCCGGGCCCAGATTTGCCAGCACTAGCCTCAGTCCCCTCTCTAGTAGGAATCGTACCATCTGTGTCCTACCACTGCCACCTCTGTCAGCACAGCTATTCTACCTCTGAGCAGCAAGACAGGGAGCAGGCAGGTGGTTCCTAGGAGGCTCTGTCCTGACTGTCCCGGAGTCCTGGAGCTGAAAAGCCAAACTCGAGGTCCCCTGGGCCTTTTCACTGCCATGGACAGGAATGCATCTCATAGGCAAGCAGCTCACATGATGATGCTCACTGCCATACTGCTTGTCACAGTGACAACTGTAACATAGGAACACTCACTGGGCACCCAGCTATGCCCTGCACAGGCATTAGCTCTCTCAGTCCTCATCACAACAATTTGAGGCAAATGCTAGCTATTATCCCCACTTGTCAGCTGAGGAAACTGAACCAGAGGGTTTGAGGGCATCGCCCCGGGGCGCATACCCCTGTCTTGCTGGTTTCAGAACTGGGGCTTTTCACTGCTGTCCCCTCACAAGGACATGTGACTCAGCCCCATCTCCCTCCATCCTCTCATTCTACTTCTCCCTGCCTCTTACAGACTCCTAAAAGCAAACAGCCAATTTGGCAGGACCTGCCCCCTGCCATGCTTTTGCCTCTGGTTTCTTGGTGCTCCTTGAGCTCCCCACTGTCATGGGCTCAGTACAGTGTCCTAAAATGACACTGTCCTGTTCTTGTGTCTGCACTCCCTCTCTGTGGTGAGCCCCTAGGCTCCTAAAAGCAGAGCCTGTCCCTGGCCTCCTACTCCTTAATACCCCACAGAGGGTCGTGGGGGTGTTTGCTGAACCTCACCTTCCTCCCCGGAAGGAGGAGAAGGTTCCCTCTTCTCTTCCGCTGGCAGTGGGATTGGGTTAGACTTTCTTGACTGTTTTCTGTATGGTCTGTAGCACCATCCCCAAGGCCCTCCCTGGGTAGTCTCCCCTTCTGAACCCCTGGGAGCTTGATGCTCTGCCTTTCCTTGTTGGAGGGCCAACAAGGAGCTAAAGGGCTTGGTGTTGCTTTCAGGTGGTGGTGCCTGGGGAGGTGCTGGCTACCCCCCACCCAACATGCCTCCCATTGGGCTGGATAATGTGGCCAACTACACAGGGCAGTTCAACCAGGACTACCTCTCAGGACTGGTGAGTCCAGCCCTCCTGCTGGGGCTGCCGCTGGGGCCACACTTGCATGGCTAGAGGCTGCTAGCTTCCATGGCATCAGAGGTGTCTGTGTGTGTGTGACCTGTGGGTGCTGAGTGTATTGAGCTGCATCTTAGGACAGAAGAGTTTTCATCAGGGACTCTCACCTGCTTGCTATCCCTCTCTGCATCTTGACGTTTCCCACCTGTAAAATGAGGGCAAGGGGAATGCCTTGGCTGCGTGGTCTCTCAGGTCCCTTTCAGCCCTGGGGGATTGGGTAGGGGTGATGCCTTCATGAAATATATATTGAGCACCTTCTGTATGAGCTCAGCATAGGATCAGGAGGTGAGAATGTGTATGTGTGTGCATGTGCTGTGTACATGCATGTTCACATGCCTGTGCATGTCTGTATGGATGGCTATTCTGGTTGGGACTGGGAGCGGGTGCCTGGTAGCATGGACAGGCATACTACTTTTATTTGTTGATTTGCTTTTAAAATAGTGTATTTTGTAATCTGAAAACAAGTGTATGCTTTATGTAAACAGTGCAATCAGTGCATAGTCTGATTTGTTCAGATCTGTTTTAGGCACTGGGGATATGTGGATAAAACAAATGAAAGTCTCAGCCTTGAGTACTTATCCACTGGGAGGAGACAGGTAGTAGCCATAATTAAATGGTGTGGTGTTAGAGCAAGTCAGGAGATCAGCAGTACAGGTGGAAGGGATGTGGAACAGTGTCAAGGTGGGCCTTGCTGAGAAGCCACTGGTGCTCAGACTCTGCTCCAGCTCTGGTTGTGGCTCCTGAGAGCCCACTGCAGGGCTCAAGGCAGGGAAGGGCAGATGGCAGAGTGTGGCTCTCTCAGCAGGGGCCATTAATCTTAGGCTCTGCTTTGTGGACTTTCAGGCAGCCAACATGTCTGGGACATTCGGAGGAGCCAACATGCCCAACCTGTACCCTGGGGCCCCTGGGGGTGGTTACCCTCCGGTGCCCCCTGGGGGTTTTGGGCAACCCCCTTCCACCCAGCAGCCTCCATATGGAATGTACCCGCCCCCTGGAGGAAACCCACCCTCCGGGATGCCTTCATATCCGCCATATCCAGGGGCTCCTGTGCCAGGCCATCCCATGCCGCCCCCTGGGCAGCAGCCCCCAGGGGCCTACCCTGGGCAGCCACCGATGACCTACCCTGGACAGCCACCAATGCCACCTCCTGGGCAGCAGCAGCAGCCCATGCCAAGTTATCCAGGATACTCAGGGTCCGGGACTGTCACCCCTGCTGTGTCCCCAGCCCAGGTGAGTGCCAGCCCTGCCCTACCCTCAGTCTAGCCTGGGCCCCAAAGGCCTGAGACGTGTGGCTCAGCGTCCTCTATCAGCAAGGCCAGGGAGGGTACAAGGGAGAGCTAAGTCCTTCGGCTATAACCTCTTGTTTTAACAGACTGTCACTTTCTCAAAGACTCCTCACCCCTGGTTTGTATTTCTGAAGACCTCAGGGAGCTGCCTGGTTTCTCCCAGTTTGATTAGATGTTCTGTGTGCAAGTTGGGTCTGAACGTCCCAGGGTACCCTTCATTCCTCTTGTGTTATTTGCTGCCTGGGCTCTGTGTTTTGTAAGAACTGTTTGGGCCACTGGTCTCCAGGCTTTATGCCCAACGGCTCTTAGTCTTTAGTCCCTTGGATGTGCCTTTCCAGGCTTGTTTTAGAGGATTCTTAAAACCTCCTTTGGGTAGGGAAGATTGTTGGCAGTTCTTTCAGTGCTGCTCTTGGCTCATTTTGAAGAGCAATTCATGTTTGCAGAGCCTAGAATTCATTGTCATGGTTATGTGGCCAAACAGCCAAGCCCAAGGCTAGTGGTATGTGTTTGACTACTATTTTTAGACAGAGGATCCCCTCTCCTTCCTGCCTCTACCCCCACACATTCTCCCACCCCTGCCCTGCTTGCTGTCTCCCTCCCTGCCTTCTGCCTTGTCTTTCCTCTGAGCTTATCTCCTTAACTGTGTTATAACCAGTTTGTACTAGCCACAGAAGATAATCCACCAGGACACAGTTTAGGCAGGAAAATTCAGGTATGCTGGGGAGTGCAGCTGTTGGTGTCAGGAGGAAGTCCGGCAGGAACACAGGTCACAGAATTTAGAAAACAGTGCCAGGGAACCAGTGCTAGTCTAAGAGGTAGTCGGGCTACATGTACCATTGTGAAGGTCGGGTACCTTCATTCCCCTAGAGGGAGCACTTTTTTCTAATTCACACAAAGGTGCTCCATGGACTAGCCAGGCCCTGTTACAAGGACCCTGATATGTGCTCTCGTGTGCTGTGGTGGTGAGGCACTGAAAGAGGCCAGTGCCCCTTGTTTCCAAGGCCTCCCCTTCATCAGGAACCCAGGTCAAGCCCTGGAGGACCTGGGCATTGGGCAGGTTTTTCAGCGTCAGGACTCAGCTAGAGGTGGGCTCCTAGCCAAGAGAGCCAAGCAGAAGCTTCAGTACCAGGACACGAGGACAGATAATGGTTACGTTAGTCCAACTCCATGTAGAGTCCTCTGCACTGTTGCTTGCGGGCTCCTTCTGGTACCCCAACTTTTAGAGAAAGGGCCATTCCCAGAGTCTGGGGTAGGGCAATCTCACATCTGGGGGATGCAGCATCTCACCTAAGTCTGTTTGTCTGAGCAGTTTGGAAACCGAGGCACCATCACAGATGCTCCTGCCTTTGACCCCTTGCGAGATGCTGAGGTCCTGCGGAAGGCTATGAAAGGCTTTGGTGAGAGACCCTGGGTGGCTCAAATGCTAACTGCCCTTTGATTCCCCAGGTAGTTACACATGGCTCTGTGGGCTGGGGCTGCTGCGTGGAGGCAGCCTGGCACCAGGGGTGGTGGAAGAGAAGGTGGATATGGGGGTATAGTTGAGAGGCCCAGGAGAATTGGAGGACCCACACCAGGGAAGTCTCCAGCTGCAGAGCACGCCCACGACCCCCGGCCCTGCCCGCTCCCACCTCTTCTTCCTCCAGGGACTGATGAGCAGGCCATCATTGACTGCCTGGGGAGTCGTTCCAATAAGCAGCGACAGCAGATCCTCCTGTCCTTCAAGACAGCTTATGGAAAGGTGAGTCTGTGTGTATATGTGTTTTGTGGGTAGGGGAGTGGTCCCTCGCAAATCAAGGCATAGTCTCCAGCCAGCCCTACTCACTCTAGCTTTTCCTTGGCCGAGGGGGGCTTCCATCTCCTGGAATGGACCATAAGGTGTATTAGGGTATTTCCTGCTGTCCACCTGGCCAGTGGCCTCTCAGCTGATGGTGTCTTCTAGAGGTGAAGGATGCTCTGAGGGAGAAATCTCACAGTCCATAGGATACTTGAGGTTTGATGAGAGGTGCCCAGAGATCCGAGTTCTAGCCCTGCGTCTGCCATGACTCACTGAGACCAGGGGCAAGTCATTTCCTCTCCACTCCCACCTGGTGTGTCTCCTCCTGGAACCCAGGCTGCTCTCCCTGCCCTCTTCACCACCACCTGAGGAAGTTTAGCTGATAGAAGAGCTTTGAAGGAAAAGGCAAGGTGGTTGTATTTTGAACTTTTGAATCTTAGAAAGGTGAAAACAGTAGATATTGAATAGGCAAGTGTTCTAGCCCAGAGTATCTCCAACTTTAATGTGCCCTAGATCCCCTGGAATCTGGTTCAAATGCAGGCTCCGATTCTGCAGGTCTGGGCTGGGGCCTTGGGTTTGGCTTTTCTGTTGATGCTGCGGGTCCTCGGATCTGGGATATTGTCCCTATTAATCACCTTCTGTGGATTCTCAAAGTAGGGTTTTTTGTTTGTTTGCATATCCAATCAGGATTTGATCAAAGATCTGAAATCTGAACTGTCAGGAAACTTTGAGAAGACAATCTTGGCTCTGATGAAGACCCCGATCCTCTTTGACATTTATGAGATAAAGGAAGCCATCAAGGTGTGTAATGTGTGTGTGTTTGTGTTCACATGTGTAGACACAGCCCAGGAGAAGGCCTGGATGGCGTGATGTGTCTTAGCCTGCTCATTAGCTACTGTTGTCACTGTGGCTTCTGGACCCTTTTGGGTTGGAGTCTAAGTGCTACAGAAAGGGGAACTTGCGGTGACTTCCCCAAGAGGCAGATGAGGTGTCATTCAGCATCAGGGAGCATCTAAGTTTCTCTCCATCTTAAAAACATAGTGGAGGCTGGGGTTGTAGAGGAAGCTAGTGGTGCAGTGAAAAGAAGAGGGGTATGAGGCATGGGTGATGTCATCCTCATTCATTAGGGCTCTGTTATTGGCAAATAACAGAAACACTCTTGAGTAGTGTAGGCAGAACAAAGATGGAGAATCAGTTATGGGGATAAAGACTAGCAGCCTGGTGTGGAGAGGGATGGGACCCAGGCAGGGTTTGCCTCTTGTCTCTGCTTCTTCTTGAGTGTCCAATTCATTCTTCATCTACTTCTTTGCTGCTTTTTTTATGTCTGCTTGGCAGAGGATCCCTGTTGACCCCTCTCCATTTACCTTTCAGGGATCCAGCCACAGAAGAGACCACTGTCCCCTCATTCCAAATTCCAAACAGGGGGCAGATTCTGATTGGCTTAGTTTGGGTTCACTATCTCCCCCAGTCCAGCTGGTTATGACCAAGGGCAGATTATGACCATTCTGGAGAGTCTCATGCCTCCCAAGACCCACAGCAGGTATCCACCGGATGGGGAGAGGGCAGCTCCCACAGAAGGGGAAATTCTTGTGAATCGAACAGATGCTCCAAAAGAATCCACCTTTTCTTTGAGGCCTGATAGGTGGGCACACTGTGACTCCACTAAAACACACCTACATGCTTTCTTCTAGGGAGGAGGTCAGGAGGCGTTTGGGGAGGGCAATGGCCTGGGACCCCAGCAGTGGCCCCCAGCCCTCTGCCCAGCCCCAACCCCCAGCCAGCTTCATGAGGTGGTGGTGTTTGTGGAGTGCTGGAAACAACATACAGTCCCTGTTGCTTATCAACTGTGTGGCCTTGAGCAAGTCACCCCACCACTCTAGGCTCCAGTTTCCCACCAATAAGAGGTTCACTTATATATGAGAGATAATAAATATTATAGCCCTTGGTGAATCACAGGGGCAGCTGTCACGAACTACCTATGTATCCTTGAGCATCTGTAAAATGGGAACGTGTGAACACTGAGCAAGGTGGCTAATGGAAGCTCTTTGTAAACCCTAAGTAATCTAATGGTAGCAGTAATCAAAAAAATAGCTAACCCTCTGTTGTGCTTCCTGTGTGACAGGCACTGTTCTAAGTGCTTTACGTATGTAACGCATTTAATCTGCATGACTTCCCTGTGAGGTAGGTGCTAGGATCACTGCCATTTATTGACAAGGAACCTGAGGCACAGAGAGCTTAAGTAACGTGCCTAAGGTCATACAACTAGTAAGCGGCAGAGCCGAGATTCAAACCAACATAGAAGCCTGGCTGCTGACCTTGTCCTCCACCTTCTCACTGTCCCTGACATGGTCGTCTCTGCATCCTCATTGTTTCTACCTTTTCCTGGATGTCTCCAGATGCTCCACAGTTCACTCTAGGACTCTAGTTTGTTCACATGTCTGCTCTCTTGTGTTAAACCCAGTTTCTCAGTTTTTCTCATCTCATTCATAGGCTGAACTTGGAATAAAACAGATATGGGTCCACATCTCAACCCACCATTTACTGTGTGGCCTTGGACAAGTCACTATACCTTTCTGGTTCTCAGTTTCCTGGTGGGTGGAATGGGGATGATCCTGTAATCTCTGCTCATCACCATGTTGCTGTCATTATCTGGAACTTGCCTGGGCCTGTGGAGAGAGCTTGGCTGCTGCAGACCCAGGTGGCAGCAGCCCTCTGGGGGTGTCCCTGTGTTTGGGGCTTCTGTTGCTGGGGCTTGTGCCCTGGGGGATGGGGCAGCAGCATGGCGCCTGCTCTCTTTCCTGGGCACCAGTGAGGGAGCTATTATAAGCTTGTGGCTTGTTGTGTTCTCGGCCACTACAGGGGGCTGGCACCGATGAGGCCTGCCTGATTGAGATCCTCGCCTCCCGTAGCAACGAACACATCCGGGAATTGAGCAGAGCCTACAAAACAGGTCAGACTGGCCCCCAGGGCCTTCTGCCCTCTGCTGATTCCTGTGCTTTCTGGGCCTCGGCCACACCCTCTCCCAGGGTCTCTATTCTCCTGGCCTTCTTATCTCTTCATCTGCCACTCATCAAGCACTGGACTTTGATCCAGGACCCAACCTTGCCTGCTGTTTACACACAGGCCAGGTGACTAAGGTAAGGGAGAGCTGGGGAAAATATCTTGAGTGTGGTTTGGGCCAAGACTGGCCAGAGGCTAGGTCAGCCTGGAGGTCATAGCCCCTCCTGGATCTCTAACTATATGTCCCAGGATGCTGTGTGGGCTGCCTGTCTCTTCATGCCCAGGACTCCCATGCCCTTCTTTTGCCACTGCCCACTGTTGACTATGTATAGTGGGCAGCTTCATTCATGTGGCTGCAAGCTGGACCTTCCCTGTGTCTCCCTTTCAGAATTCAAAAAGACCCTGGAGGAAGCCATTCGAAGTGACACATCAGGGCACTTTCAGCGGCTGCTTATCTCTCTCTCTCAGGTACCTTTCCCACAATAGAGCTTGGGGCTCAGAGAGGCGTGGATCTTGGAGCAGTGAGGAAAAGGGATGGGGAGGTAGGGGTGTGCAACTCCACGGAGTGGGCTTGACCATACAGCTGCTTCCTTTCAGGGAAACCGGGATGAAAGCACAAATGTGGACATGTCGCTTGTCCAGAGAGATGTCCAGGTGAGTGTGATGGCCAGGCTAGGTACGCCACCTGGCTTCCTAAGCCGGGGGGTGGGGATGTCCTCTACTTTCTTGCTTCACAAGGGAGGAGTTCTGGGATGGAAAGAGCAACAGATAAGGAGTATCCAGATGCTGTGCGTTTCATACAGTCCCTGCCACTTATCAACCATGTGGCCTTGAACAGGTTACCCAACCACTCTAGGTTATAGTTCCCCACCAATAAGAGGTTCCCTTATGTGGGAGATAATAAATATTACAGTCCTTGGTGAATCATAGTTATAGATGTGAGATTTCACGTGACTTGGTACTTTCCTTGGGTTTGCTTATATATACCATTATGTTTGCAAATGGGCAGAATTCATACTTGCCTGTTAAACTTTTGAAGGTTTGAGCCTAGAAACCACCTGTCCCATTAGTTGTGTAGCCTTAGAATTCTGCCCTTGTCCCCAGCCTTGTGTGAATTGCAGACAAAAGATGAAAAGTGTCCTGCCATTTCCTCTCTTTGTCCAGGCATCTGAGTGCCTCTCTAGAGGAGTTTGGGTTTGCCACTAATGAATTCAGACCATAGTGGTTCTGGCTGGAGAGAGCCATGGCTTCCTGGTGGGAGGGAGCTGGCCATACTTCTCTCTCCCCCTTCATTACTCCTGCCACCCGTGGCAGGGCATTCACCAGGCACCGCCAGTGGTCTCCTTATCTTTGCTTTCTATCAGGGCGAAGAGGACCTCTGTGGAGTGCCCTGTGTCAGGGCTGGAAGAGAGCTACTCTTCTGGTCTGGTCCATTTCCTTTCCAGATGAGGAAACTGAGGCTAGAAAGGTTGAGCATTGTGCCCAGGGAAGTCTGGAGGCAGAGCCTGGACAAGGACCCAACTCCTGGCTCTGTTCTCTCTGCCCAGGCAGCACACAGACCCCTGGTCCCAGACCCCTCCTGCAGGGTCTGCCTCAGTTAACATCTCCCTGGCCTGAGACATCCATTCTCATTTGTGAACTCAGGGCTGGACAGTCCCCAAGCTCCCAGGCTCTGGCTCGTGCTCCAGTGTTGCTTTTCCCATTTCTTATAGAGGCCGTTTCCTAGCTGAGGCAGAAGTTGCCTCAGTTTCAACGTCTCCTGCCTACTGCTCTGCCTTCTTGGTTTGGACCTGCTCGGCCTCTCCTTGATCTGTGCCCCCAATGGCCATCTTCTGCTCTCACCTATCAGTGCCTTTCCATCAAGAGCTGCTATCTGAGGCCTGGAGAGCACTTTAGAGCCATTTGGGCTGAAACTTTCAAAAGCTTAATAGGCAAGTGCAGATTCTGCCCATTTGCTAATGTAATGGTATATGCAATGAAACACAGGGAAAGTGCCTAACCCATGAAATCCCACATCTGTCACTCTGATCTTTCAATTATTGTGATAGTTATTGTCTCACGTGTTCCTTTTAGATAGGAAAGCTGCTTTTTAAAGATTGGGGAATTTCACATAGAAATCTGGATTTCTGGCTTCTCATGAGAAATGGATCTGACAGCTGTGAGCCTGCATTCCTCTATCATTGTTCTCAGCTGATGCTGAGAAATCAGTTGCCCTTCTGTGTGGCTAGCCTTGGTCCCTACCACTCCCTGGCCTTATAGCTGGCCTGTTTCCCTCATTTAAGTTACCCAGCTGGCCCCCTTGGGCTTTCAGGTTTGTGACCCCCAAATCTAATCCAGCTTTTGCCTTTTAGAGATGAGAAACTGAGGCTTAGAGGGGCCTGTCTAGAGTCCCCTGGCAAGTTGGTAGCAGAGCTAGGACTCAAGCCCAGGCGTCTCATTCACATTTTCCTCTGTGCTGCTGCTCCCTTGTTTGGGTTAAAGCTGTTCCTTGTCTGGGCCCCAATGGGTCTTGGTTCTCCTGGTCCTGAGTCCCCCCAGCCTCAGAACCCTCTGTGTTGCCCAGTGAGGGAGTGCGGATGGTGTCTAGTTTGGCACAGTGAATGGAGCACAGCCGAGGCGCTGCTCCCATTTCCTTTCCCTCTTGGCCTCCAGGGCCCGGAGACTCTGCCCAGGTCTCCCAGGTGACATGGGCCTTGTGTCTGGGTCGAGGCCTGTATCGCATGCCCATCTTCCCCTCTGTCTGTCCAGGAGCTGTATGCAGCTGGGGAGAACCGCTTGGGAACAGATGAGTCCAAGTTCAATGCAGTTCTGTGCTCCCGGAGCCGGGCCCACCTAGTGGCAGGTAAGGCAGTCTGGGCCTCCCTGGGGCCAGGTATATGAGGGCAGATGAATTATTGTGGGAAACAGAGCTTGCAGGAACACTTGGCAGTTATGCTCTGCATGGGGCTTTCGCTTCCTTAAAAGAGCCCCTGGTGGTGATTTAAAAGATGATATCAGTAGGTTTCCCGAGTTTCTGCAAGCATCGAGTTCTGGAGGAAAGCAAAGGAAGAGGCAAGGGAAACTGGGAGCCTTCTTGGCTGGTATCTTTACATGCTAGAATGTGGAATGTTAGGATTGAGAGAGCGCAAGAGCATCTAATCCAAAATGTGGCATAAAAAATGAGCATAACAATAAGACTAACGTTTATTAACTCATTCATTCAACAAATTGAGCTCCTGCCGTGTGCCAGGTCTTGCAGTAGGTGTGGAGACTGTAGGAAACAGCACTACATCATCCCTGCTCTCATGGGGATCACCTTCTTGTTTGGAGACATGGGCAGTAAACAAAAATAAAATTCCTACCAGATGGTAAATCCTTTAGAGAAAATAATAAAGTTGGAAACAGGGATAGGGAATGATGGAGGATTGGCGGGTGCTTGGGGAAGTCCACCGAGGTAATGACATTTCTTTTAAAAACATGAAGTAGTTGCAGGTGCAAAGGCCCTGAGCAGGGGGCTCCCAGCGTGACTGAGCACCGGTTAAGGCAGTCGGTGTAGCTGGAGCAGATGGAGTGAATGAGAGTAGTAGGAGGTGAGGTCAGGGATGGGAGGAGGCCCTGCTGACAGTTGTTGGGACTCACTGTTTATCCTGAGTAAAACAGAAAGCCGTTGAGGGCTCTGAGTGGAGGAACAATGTGATTTGACTTAGATTTTGCAAGTTCACTGGCTGTTGTGTTGAGAAGAGTGAAGGGGTCAATGGCAGCACAGCAAACCAGTTAGGAGGCGGCTGCAGTAATCCAGTGGAGAAATGATGGTGGCTAGCACCAGGTGGGAAGGGCACGTGGTGAGAAGGGTAGGATTCTGGCCCTGTTCGCTGATGAATTGGACATGGAGTATGAGAGAAAGAAGGGTTGAGGAGGACACAAGGATTCCTTCCCGCTGAGCCGGTGGAAGAATGAGGTGGCCCTCAACTGAGATTGGGAAGCTGTGGATGGAGCAGGCTTTAGGAGGGAAGGAAATTGGGAGCCTCAGGCTGGAGATATGAGGTAGGCAACTGGGTTTATGAGTCTGGAGATCAGGAGAGGTCAGGCTACAGATGGTGGTTTGGAAGCTGTGAGTGGGTTGAAGGTGTGTTTGAGGCTCTGGGACTGCATGAGGTCCTCTCAGGAGGAGACCAGCAGTCAGAGGACAGGGCCCTGGCCGTTGCAGGAGACTTAAGAAGGAACACTCAGAGAAAGGGAAGTCCTGGAGGCCAACAGTGTCAGAACAGCTAATGTGTGAGGCAGGCGAGGACGGAGAATGCTGACCACGCTTAGAAATGTGGGTGGGTGGGTGGCTCAGGTGAAAGCCTAGGCACCTGCTCTGTGTGTGCACGAGGTCTTGTAATACATACACGCAGACAGGTGCTGCTGTTCTCCCATTCTGTGGATGAGAAAGCAGGCCCAGGGCAGGGGCGGGAAATTAGGTCATCTAGCTGGTAATGTGGCCGAGCTCAGGTTTCAACTCCACCTGTCTGGCTCCACAGCACACTTTTTAACATTTACACTACACTGTGATGGAACGTGAGTGAATGTATTTTCATTTTAATCATTATTTATTTTAATGAGTATAGACTTATATAAGTAGCACATCAAATCCATGGTTTCACAAACATTATGACTTAGGAGAAAAGAGGAGCTGATCTGAAGCAAATAGTAAGTAATGAAGACAGATAAAGATATAGCAGAAGTCGTGACACTGATATACAGATGACAGAAGTTTGGAGAACACTGACAGAAACTGAGACCGAGGCTGGAGAAGGATTTATATCCAGGGTCAGAGCTAACATTAGGACCCAGGTCTCATTGTGCCGCCTGCCTCTCTAGGAACCTGCAGTCCACTTCCTGTGGTGCTCAGCTTGTCCTAGGGTGAGCTGGGGGTGCTGGGTGGGCAATAGCTCAGTCAGATTGGGAAAGACAAGGCTGGTACATGGACAACGGAGAAGGAATGGCATGGACTGGAAGTGTAGGGGATTTGAGAAGAGAGGGCAGGCTATCGGTGTGTAGGGGTCCTGAACAGGGGATTATGGTGTGATGGGGTAAGCAGCCTGGTGAGGGCAGTCCTGGTGAGGGGACGGGACCGCATGAACAAGCTCGAGGGGAGTGCACTCGACTTGGGGGTGAAGCATCTGGCTGATTGAGAGCTGGGAAGGTATGGTCAATAGGGCTATCCAGGGTGCTGGGAGCAAAGTGGAAGAGAGGAAGGGGCAGAAGTCTCCTCACTGTGTGTCCTGTATTAATTTCCTCTACCTGTCATAATAAAGTACCACAGACGAGGTGACTTAAATGACAGAAATTTATTTTCTCACAGTTCTTGAGGCTGGAAGTCCAAGGTCAAGGTGTCAGCAGGTTTGGTTTCTTCTGAAGCCTCTCTCCTTGGCTTACAGATGGCCACCTTCTTGCCATGTCCCCACATGGTCTTTCCTCTGTGTGCACATCCCTGGCGTTTCCCTGTGTGTCCAGATCTCTTCTTAAAAGGACACCAGTCAGATTGGGCCACACTAAGGGTCCCATTTTAACTTAATTCTTTAAAGACTTTATCTCCAAGTACAGTTACATTCTGAGATACTAGGAGTTAGGATTTCACCATATGAATTTTGGGGGGACAGAATTCAGTCTATAACTGGTCCCTTCTGTCTTCCCACTAGTTTTCAACGAGTATCAGCGAATGACAGGCCGAGATATTGAGAAGAGCATCTGCCGGGAGATGTCTGGGGACCTGGAGCAGGGCATGCTGGCCGTGGGTAGGTGTCTTGGGCTTGCCTTGCCTACCTGCCTGCCCACCGGAGACTGGTGTGTATTGTAATTTTCAGGGTGCTCACCCAACCTCTCGTTGAGGGTGGTGCAGTGAAAGAAACACAGGATCCAAGATAGCTAAATCTAGCATGCCCAAATGGTGGCAAATCAAAGTGCTGCCTGGATTCCTGTGCAGTTGTACCCTAACCGTCCTGGAGGCGTCTTGTTTATATTTCAGGCGCAGCTCTGGGGAAGGGAGCTGCAGTGTGGTTATTAGTGGGCCAGCAACCAGCTGCTCTCCTGGAGGAAGATGACTCATATCCTCCCAAGTTTCCTCTAAAAATACATTGCTGCAGGCAGTTGTCAGATGTTTGTGATGGAAACACATGGAAAGATTTTTCCTTGCAACAGCGAAACAGGCCCTTGCTGAGGAGAGCTGGCATAGTTCCCAGGATGATGGTGGGCTTCTTGCTGTGCCTGAGCCCTGCCCTATGAGGCAGGGCCTGATGGGCCAGGTCCTGCCCCCCAGGAGGGTTTATACCCACTTGGGAAAATCCTCCTCATTTCTCTGTGTGTCCCTCACTGTTTGTGTCGTGGCCTAAAAAGTCTAGGGAGACTTTTGTTCCTCCTGGCCGTCCTTTCTCCATGAGGGTCTCAGCGTCTCCAGCTCACCTCTCCCATCTGAGCAGCACACGGGCCTCATCACTGTCCACGTTTCTCCCCACACAGCTCCTTTTACCGTGTGGGTTGCCAAGAAAGAGGTTGGGTTGGTCCAGGCTCTGGATATTTCTATTCCAAAGAGATAGAGCAAGACCATGGATAATTGAACCTGGAGAATGGGGGAGAAGAAGATGGATACAGTGATGTGCTTGACATCTGGCTTCCTAAGAGGATACTCGTGTACTCTATGCCCACTTGGACTGAGTTTTCTGCAGATCGAGTTATTCTGTTTTTCTCTTCTAGTGAAATGTCTCAAGAATACCCCAGCCTTCTTTGCTGAAAGGCTCAACAGGGCCATGAGGGTATGTAAATCTCATGTGCAGGGTCTGGGTGGGGGTGTCTCAGGGACCAAAGGCTCAGCATAGAAGGCATGGGCTGAGCCACCCCTCAGCCAAGGGGACAGAGAGCCCATGGGTGGAGAGGGGGCCAGAGTGCCTGGGGAAGGTGGGACAGTGGGATGGTGAGGAGGCCCATTGCTCATGCCCTTGGGCGGACTCTCTTCAGGGAGCAGGAACAAAGGACCGGACCCTGATTCGCATCATGGTGTCTCGCAGCGAGATTGACCTTCTGGACATCAGAATGGAATATAAGCGGCTGTATGGCAAGTCATTGTACCACGACATCTCGGTACGGACCTTCTCGGGGCTGACTGGGCTGCCTCTTGGTGTCCCACTTGCCTGTGGACCTCCCTGGCCACCTCCACTGTCTCCTTGACATCTCCCTCCTCAGAACTCCCATGGGCTTGGTCTCTGCCCCATATGGGCGTCTTGTTTATGGGCCTTGTCCTTGCTCTCCAGTTTTCACTGGTTCATCTGGTTGCTCCCGAACAGATTGTAAGCTCCGGAGGGCAGGAGGGGTCTTGACCCTGCTGTCACCCCCACCCTACATCCCTAGCATGCAGCACATTCATTGCTCAGGAAATGGGTGGGGAAGGAGATTCTAAACATCTGCATCAGAGAATATGCAGGACTTCTCCTACCTTGGGGCCTGGCCTTCAGAGTCCCAGCCACCCTGTGATTCTGGGATCTGTCAGTGAGACTCGGGTCCCAGCACTCCCTAGAATGCAGCTCTGGCTCACTGATAACTGCTTCCTTCACTCAGCTTTGTGATGGAGGCAGTATAGAGAGGCAGTCAGAGGCGACGGCTCTGGGGTCACCTGCTCAGAGCCCAGTTCTGGCTTTTCTGCTTGCTCACTGACTGCTCTCAAACAGCTTCTTTAAACCTTCCTGAACCCCAGTTTCATCCTCCATAAGACGAGGTTGCTAATAGCTCCCCCAAGGAGTATTGTGAGTCTTGAACAAGGCAGTCCAGGTAAAGCATATTGTGTGACAATAAGTGTCTCATAAACACTAGCCATTCTTTTATCACTGTCTGCCAGAGCCAGTCTGACAAAATTTATTCCAGTCTGGGTGGTCTGAAAGTTACATTCTGAACTCACATGAACCTGGAAACTGTAGGCACCATGACCAGGTCCTGATTTCAGACTCACTAGTGTTTGATGTTGGACATATCATTGAGAGAAGCCAATCTCCATTTCCCTGGCTATAAAATGATGCTGTTGATAGCAGAGAGTTAGTAATTATTCACGAAGTGTCTTCTGTGTGGGCATCTTGAAGAACTCATGGACTTGCCTTCAAGGAAGGAAATGATTAGAAATTTTCTAAGCGTGGGCCGTGCTTCTAAAGTGCGATGGGCTCAGATGGAGGAGAGATCAGTGTGAGCTTGGATACCTAAATAATAACAGCACCCTCCGCTGGAAGGTCGTCTCACAATAGATTACATTCCCAGCGCGGGACATAATACTACATTACGGTATAGTCCCAATTTAGTGCGACAACAGTGCACTGTGAAAAGACCACTGTTAGTTAGCCCTGGGGAGGGGTTTTTTTGGCTGTTTAAATATGTTTTTGGTTTTATTTTTCAAATTCTAACTTTAGTCCTTGGGGTGAGTGCAGCCTTCTATTTTTTACAGAGGGTTGGGGAGGCTGAATTGCACTATCCAAGGTCTGTGCCAGCTGTGACGCTGAGTTTGTGAGCCCCTCACCCAGCATGCTGGGGGATTTCCTTGGGATGGGCCTACCTCTCTGTCAGAGCACTTGAGGCAGAAGGAAATCCAGACCCAGGAGGCCAGAACTAGCTCTGCCACCCTTAACTGATGTCTTCCTTGTTTCTGTGACCAGGGAGACACTTCAGGGGATTACCGGAAGATTTTGCTGAAGATCTGTGGTGGCAACGACTGAGCGGTGACTGGTGGTTCACTTCTGTCCACCTGCTGGCAAGGGCAGTGCCGGGAAAAGGCCAAAGGAATGTCCATCTGTTTCTAACAAATCCTCAAAATAGCCCCTCAGGTGTTCCACTGCAGACTGTCCGCAGAGCCCTGGCCCTGTCCTCCTCGTGCTCCTCCTGTTCCGTATAACGTGCTTGATCTCCAGCTCCCGCAGGATCTCTTTCCTCCTCACCCCTCACAGCCTCTTGCTTCTCTCTTCTCAAGTAGACGTTTTGTTTCCTGACTCACGCAATCATTCTCCTTTGCCTGTGGCTGAGACTCTTGGCTTTGTTTTAGTCATGTAGTTTTTATATGTTTATTTGGAGGCATTTTTTTTTTATAGTCATTGCCAGACAGATGCATACAAGACTCTTTCCTGCATACATATTTTGAGTGAGAGAGGTCGGGTGGGGGGACACCATGTCCTCACTGAGGAGTAAAAGGGAGCACCTTTTAAGGGTAATCTTTGCATCTGGTGAGAATGTGTTATGAGCTTTGTTATTGCCAAACTCACTCCTTTTTAGAAAAGAAAAGAAAAAAAGCCAGAAAGTCATCTGTTCCTTCTTCCATGCAAAACCACAAGAATAAAGGCAGCTCCCTGCCATTGACAGGGCTTCTTATAATTTGGAATGTGCCTTAAACCTGAATGTCGATAGCCAAAAGCTGTTTCTAAATTAAAGTCAGCCGGCTCTGGAATGTTCTGGAAATGTTTCCCTGGTGCCAGCTTGTTTCTTTCTGCTTCGTGATTCTGCCCTGTAGCTCCAGGCTTATTAGCTGGTGAAAATTTATATGACTTTAAATAGAAATTTGTGCTCGGGAAACCCTGAGCATAAGTAATTTACAGGGACCTGGTTGTTTGGACCTGAGAAGGGAAGTTTCTGAAATCCATTCTGGAGGCCCAGACACTGAAAAGGTGTGGGGATTTAGTCAGATGTAGGCACACTGAAGTCCAGTGAGGGTGAGGTAGGAAGAGGGTGGCTCTTCACCCAGGTCCTGAAGGAAAGGCATGGGCGAGAGGGGGTGTGCATGACTCCTGGGATAGGCCTTATGGCCAGGGGCCAGAGAGGAGAGAGGGGACAACTCAGAGAGGCACAAGACCAGTGCCTTCCCTCAGGGACCCTTCAGTCTGAAAGGGTGCTCCTGGGTGTGGTCCCCACCCAGCCTTTTGTCTCTTGGTTGGTGGTGGTAGGAGGGGGTGAGTCCAAAAGGGGAAGCATTTCTAGAAATCACTATCTCACGTCCAGAAGCCCAGAGCTTGCCTTGCTGGTCAGGGGTCTCCACTCACTCCTTTTGTGATCTGCAGTGTTGAAAGTTTAGAAAGGCGAGACTCTAGAGACTAGGGTTGAGATCAAGCCTGCTGAGCCCTGGCAGGGCCCTAGGGAGTGGCTTGTCTCCAAAGTAGACATCTGCTTGTGGGTACTGCTGGACTCCTCACTGCTATCTGAACATAGAGGAGGAGATGATGCAAGGGGCATACAGCAGCCATGAGCTAGACACCAACCTGGTCTACCTAGACCTGCCTTCCTCACCAGAGGAGGCTGATGTGGGCACTGGAATCGATAACAGGCCCTGCTCATCACTTCAGCTCTGCCCCAGTTTCCATGCCTGGAGCCTCTTGACCAAGACCCAGCATGCTTGGCTGAGGTGCTCCTCCCCTGGGGCAGACCCCTTGCCCTTGGGCATCAGGTGGGAACTGCATGGTGGGATGCACTGCTTGGCATTGCACAACTTGCCATGAACTCAGGCTGCTACTGGCAGGCCTCCTGAGCTGTGCCAGGGCCTAGATTCAACCTGCTCTAATGTGACTGTAAATGTATTGTGATATTACTTTGCCCTGTTGTCTATACCATAGGTTTCAAACTGCTGTCCAGCAGGCAGTATTTAACCTGTACATGCATTTACTTTGGTCTCCAAAGAGTCTTTTTAGACATTTGGATTTGTTGTCAACATTTAAACATTGAGAGATTTTGTATTTTAAAAAACCTGGAATTCTGGTTTCTCTTGAAAACCCAGAAATTCTGGCAACACTGGCCCAGCATTCCTGCACAGCAGTTGCTGCTGGAGCCAGATTGCAGCTGTCCCCTTTAGACGTGTGCTCTCCATTTTGCCACAGGCCCCACCACTCCCTATTGTCTTCCACCAAGCACATGTTACCTATTTGGCCCCTGCAAGCCTTTAAGATCCCTGGTCTACACACTTGAGGACCACCTGTGTTCATCCTGGTCCTGGTTCTCACACACATGTTCAGGGCTGGGTGGATGCTTTTCAGAAAAGCCTTGAGAAAGCCCTAAGCTCTTGCCTCTGGCTGACCTTCAGGTTCTGCACAAACAGGAAGTTAAGGCAGAGTCACAGGCTGCCTGGCTCATTGTCAGTAGATGTGCCCAACACACACAACACATCTGCAAAGACCAAAGAGATTTTTGGGGGGTTTTTTGGTTCCAGGAGTTTAAGGAAATTTGTTGAATCATTAGTGACCACTTACCTAACTGAACAGAGACTTCAATGGCCACCCTTAACAAAGAATACCAACTTTAGAAGTCACTAAAACTACAACAAATTCTGGGGAAGGGAAGAATCTGATTTCTGGAGTTGTCACATTATAATGTCAAAATGCCCAGTTTTCAACAAAAGTTATGAACCATGCAAAGAAGGAAGTTTGATCCATACACAGGAAAACAAGAAATCTGTTAATACAAACTGAGGAAAGATCAGATATTGGAGTTACCAAACAAAGACTTTAAATCAACTGTCTTTAAAAAGCTCAAAGAACTAAAGGAAACCAGGAGAGTGATGTCTCATCAAATAGAGAATATCAATAAAGAGAAATTAGAAAAGGAACCAAATCGAAATCCTGGAGTTGAAAAGTACAATAACAAATGAAAAATTCACTGGAGGGGTTTAAGAGTGGATTTGAGAAGGCAGAAGAACGAACTGGCAAACTTCAAAATAGGTCAATTGAAATTTCCCATTCTGAGGAGCAAAAAGAAAAAATAAAAATTAACGGAGCCTAGGAGACCTGTGAGGCACCATCAACTGTACCAACATATGCATGATAGGAGTCACAGGAGAGAAGAGAGAAAGTAGAATTATATGAAGAAACAATGGCTGAAAACTTATCAAATTTGATGAAAGACATTAATCTAGACATCCAAGAAGCTCAGTGAACTATAATATAAAAAGATCCACACCGAGAGACATTATAACCGAACGGTCAAAAGATAAAGAGGGAATCCTGAAAGCAGCAATAGAGAACCAACTCATCACATTCACTGGACCTTCTATAAGATTATAACATTTGATTTCTTGTCAGAAACCATGGAGGCCAGAAGGCAGTGGGGTGGTGTATTCAGTGTGCTGAAAGAAAAAAAAGTCAACCAAGGATCCTATATCTGGCAAAATAGTCTTCAAAAATGAAGGAGAAATTGAGGTATTCCTCAGTGAACAAAAGCTGAGATGGTTTGTTGCTAGTAGACCTGCCCTATGAGAAATGCTAAAGAAAGTCCTTCAAGCTGAAATGAAAGGATACTGGACAGTAACTCAAATACAGAGGAAGAAGTAAAAAACATTGGTAAAGATAATTACATAGGTAAATATAAACATCAATATTAGTGTGTTTTTTGGTTTGTAGCTCTTTTTCCTATTTGATAAAAGACAACTACACCAAACAATAATTGTAACTCTATGTTGATAAGCACAAAATGTATAAAGATATAATTTGTGACAATAACAACATAAAGGCCAATGATGGAGCTATATAGGAAAAACGTTTTTATATACTGTTGAAGCATCCTATTAATTCAAATTGGATTGTTATAAATTAAGGTGTTACTATAATCCCAGAAAATAAAACAGTAAAAGAAACAAGGGAATCAAAACAGTATACTTGAAAACATCTATCTAACACAAAATATGGCAATAATGGAGGAATTTATTTATAGAAATAAATGACATAGAAAACAAATTGCAAAACAGTACAAGTCTTTACTTATTAGTAATTACCTTAAATATAAGTGGAATAAACTCTCCAATTAACAGGCAGAGATTGAGAGGCAAAGGACATTATATCCTGATAAAAGGGTTAATCCATCAAGATATAACAATTAAAAACATATACACCTAAAGCCCCAGAAAGTTTCAAACAAAAGCTGACAGAATTGAAGGGAGAAAAAGTTCAACAAAAATGGAGACTTCAACACCCCACTTTCCCTATTGGATAGAACAATTAAACAAAAGATAAACAAGGAAAGAACTTGAACAACACTGTAAACCGACTAGGCGTGAGAGACGTCTATGGAACAGTCTACCCAACAACAGCAATACACATTCTTCTCAAGTGCACAAGGAAAATTCTCCAGATAGACCACAAAACAATCTAAATAGATTTTAGAAGACTGAAACCATACACTGTATTTTCTATTACCACAATGGAATTAGAAATGGGTAACAGGAGGAAATCTGGAAATTCTACAGATATGTGGAAAGTAAACAACATACTTAAAAAAAACCAAAACACAGAATCCAATGGGTTAAAGAAGATAGCACAAGAGAAATTAGAAAATACTTTGAGATTAATGAAAATGGAAGTACAACATACTAAAACATGGGATGCAGTGAAAACAGTGCTCAGAAGGAAATTTATAGCTGTAAATGCCTACATCGAAAAAGAAAGAAAATCTCAAATCAATAACCTAAGCTTCCACTTTAAGGAATTAGAAAAAGAAGAACAAACTAAACTCAAAGCAACAAGAAGGAAGGAAAATAAAGATTAGAGGGCAGATAAACAAAATAGAGAATAGAAAAACAATAGAATCAATAAAACAAGAAAATGGTTCTTTGAAAAAGATCAACAAAATTGACAAACCTTTAGCTAGATTGACAGGAAGACGGAGAGATGGAGGAGACTCAATTACTAAAATCAGAAATGAAAGTGGGGGCATTACTAACAATCTTCTGGAAATAAAAGATTATAAGAAAATACTGTTAACAATTGTAGCCAACATATTAGATAACCCAGATGAAATGGGAAAATTCCTAGAAACACAAATTCCCACATCTGACTCAAGAAGAAATAGAAAATCTCAATAGACCTATAATAAGATTACATCAATAATCAAAAAATTCTCAACAAAGAAAAACCCGTACCAGAAGGCTTCACTGGTGAATCTATCAAACATTTAAAGAAGTAACACCAATCCTTAAACGCTTCCCCCCAAATTGAGGAAGAACATTTCCTAACTCATTTTATGACACCAGTGTTACCTTGATACCAAAGCCAGACAAAGACATCACGAAAAAAGTGCAAAAATCCCCAGTGAAATACTAGCAAACTGAATCTAGCAGCATGTTAAAAGGATTATTCACCATGATCAAGTGGGATTTATCAAAGGAATACAAGGATTATTTGATACATGAAAATCAATCACTATAATACACACTATTAATTGAATAAAGGGGGATAAAAACCTAATAATCATCTCAATTGATGCAGAAAAAGCATTTGAGAAAGCCCAACTCTCTTCCATGATTAAAAAAAAAAATTCCTAAGAAATTTAGAAGGGAAATTTATCAATCTGAAATAAAGGGCATCTATGAAACGCCACAGCTGACATACTTAATGGGGAAGGATGAAAGCTTTCCCCCAGTATCAGGAACAAGACAAAGATGTCTGCTCTTGCCACTGCTATTCAACATTGTATTGGAAGTTCTAGCCAGGGCAGTTAGGAAAGAAAAAGAAAGAAAAGCATTCAACTTGGAAAGTAAGGATTAAAACTCTTTCTATTCACAGATGACATTATCTTACATATAGAAAATTCTAAAATATCCACACAAAAACTATTAGAGCTAATAAATGAATTCAGCAGAGTTGCAGGAGGGGATACATGATCAACATACAAAAATCAGTTGTATATTTATACACTAGCAATGAACAATCTGAAAATGAAATTAAGAAAACAATCCCATTTATAATAATATCAAAAAGAATAAAATACTTAAGGATAAATTTAACCAAGGTGGTGTAAGACCTATACACTGAAAAATACAAAATACCTTCTGCTCATGGATTGGAAGACTTAGTATTGTTGAGATGGCAGTACTCTGCAAATTGATCTGCAGATTCAATCCAGTCCCTATCAAAATTCCAACTGTCTTTTTGCAGGTATAGACAAGCTGATTCTAAAATTCACATGGAATTGCAAGGGACTGGTCCCCAAATAGCCAAAAGAGTCTTAGAAAAAGACAAAAAAGTCAGGGAACCCATACTTCTTTACTTCAAAACTACAAACAAAGCTACAGTAATTCAAACTGTGATACTGGCATACAGATAGACATATAGACCCATGGGATAAAATTGAGAAGTAAACCTAAACATCTATGCTCAACTGACTTTTGACAAGGGTGCCAGGACCATTCAATTGGGAAATAATTTTCTCTTCAACAAATAGTGCAGGGACAGCTGGATCTCCACAAACTAAGGGATAAAGTTGGATCCTTACCTCACATCATATACAAAAATTAACTCAAAATAGATCAAAGAACTAAATGTAAGAGCTAAAACTAGTAAAATCTTAGAAGAAAACATAGGAATAGTTATCACCTTGGATTTGGCAATGGATTCTTAGATATGCTACCAAAAGCACAAGCAACAACAAAAAATAGATAAATTCTTCATCAAAGGACTTCATCAAAATTAAAACTTCTGTGTTTCAAAAGACATTATCAAGAAAGTAAAGACACAACCCACAGAATGAGAGAAAATATTTGCAAATCCTCTGATAGAAGCCTAGTATCCATGATACATAAAGAACTCTTACAATTCACCAAGAAAAAGAACCCAATTTTAAAAATGGGCAAAAGACTTGAACAGACATTTCTCCAACAAATATATACAAATGGCCAACAAACACATGAAAAGATGCTCAGCATCGCTAGTCATTAGGTAAATGCAACTTAAAGCCACAATGAGATATGACTTCACACCTAGTATGATGGCTATAATCAAAAAGACTGATGTTGGTGAGGATGTGGAAAAACTGAAACCCTGTGTGTTCATTGCTGGTGGGACTGTAAAGTGGTACAGCTGCTGTGCAAAAACAGTCTGGTGGTTCCTCCAAAACTTAGACACAGTTATCAGTTGACTCAGCAATTCCAGCCCTAGTTATAGACCCAAGAGAAATGAAAACGTATATCCACACAAAAGCTTATATGCAAATGTTCATAGCAGTATTATTCATAATATCCAAAAAGTGCAAACAACTCAAATGTCCATCAATTGAATAGGTGAATAAAATGTGGTTCATCTATACAATGGAATATCATTCAGCCATAAAAGGGAACAGAGTACTGATACACATTACAACATGAGAGAACCTTGAAAACTCTACGCTAAGTGAAAAAAGAGTCAGACACAAAAGACCACATATTGTATAATTCAATTTATATGAAATGTCCAGAATAGGCAAGTCCATAGAGACAGAAATACTACTGGTTTCCAAAGGATGGTGGGAGAGGGAATGGGAAATACCTGCTTAATAGGTACAGGGTTTCTTTTGGGGATGATGATAATGTTCTGGAATTAGAGAGTAGTGATTGCACAACATTTTGAAGTGACTGAATTTGTAGTTTAAAATGGTTAAAATTTTGGATTTTATATTATGTGAATTTTACATAGAAATTTTTTTTAAAAAACTTTAATGTGCCCATGAATCCTCTGGGGATCTCATTAAAAAGTAGATTTTGATTCAGGAGGCCAAGGTGTGTCCCGAATTCTGCATTTCTGATAAGCTCCCAGGTGATGCCGCTGCTGTTCATCTGTGGCCATGTTTTGAGCAGGAAGGCTACTCAAAGGGCCCTTATCCTGTGTCACCGTAGGATTCTTGGCCTTATCTCTGTGCCCCATCAGCTCCTATAAATAAGGAGAGCAGAAGCACAGACTCACCAGGGGCTCCCTGGTCTGAGCCTGCAGGTGAATGTGGGCCTAAGGGCATGAAAGTAGATGGAGAAGGGGCTGTAGCTATAGAGGTCACTGACAGAGACACAGAGGGGACCAAAGAAGTAGCTTTTATTGTGTACAAAGCTGAGGAAGGAAGGCCAGAATGCACGGCTCTGTTCTCAGAGGAAAGCTGTCTGACAGGTACATCACATCAGCTGCCGGGCTCCTCCGCCTCCCGTGCCCAGGAGGGATCTGAAAGAAAGGGAGTAGCCTTGGAGTGGGCAAGCAGAGGGTGCTGAAGGCTTCCTTACTGCCCCTCCCAGTCCCCAGGGAACTCCTGTTCCAGGAAACACAGGGCTCCAGGAGGGAGCAGGGTGGCAATCCCTCCACTGCCTGATCAGAGGATGCCAGTCTTCCCTGAGAGGGTGTTATGCTGCCACAGAATTGGTTCCTTGGAAGGGAGATGAAAGGAGCCAAGGAGGTTTGAGGCATGAAAAGGGCCAGCAGAGGACACAGCTGCTCTGTGTCAGGGTGATGCTGAGAGTGGCCCTCAGGTGAATGGGGCCAGCTCTTCCAGGAGCCCCGAGCTGTGGCTGTGGCAACCTCCAGGGTGGGGGTAGGGGCAGAGAACACTTAGGGTGAGGTGAGGTGGATGCTTTCCCACTTCTGTCCCAGGTGGAGCTGGAGCCGCTCCTAGCTTGTCAGGGCTACACCTGTGTGGTGGATCAGCCATCCCTATCCTGC
This sequence comes from Equus przewalskii, assembly GCF_037783145.1. NCBI lineage: Eukaryota > Metazoa > Chordata > Mammalia > Perissodactyla > Equidae > Equus > Equus przewalskii. Next base: position 66,771,737 of record NC_091831.1, read on the forward strand.
TTGCCCAGCCCCAGACGCTATAGTCTCTGCTACCTGAGCTGCTCACCCTCTCCAAAGAGGTCAGGGGTCAGGTTGAAGGGTCCTGGGGGCAGGTTCCAGGCCAGCTCCTCCAGCTGACCCAGCAGGCCTTTCACTTCTGCCTCCAGGTGCTCCACCGTCTTCTCCACCATCTAGAGCAAGGAGAGATGGGAGCCGGGTGGGGGTGGGGGAGGGGCAGGGTGAGTGGAGGACAAGAGTGGTGCCAAGTCCCGCTTAATCAGCCACATCCTAAGGAGCACCTGGAGGACCACTGGGGTGCAGTGGGGACAGAACTGAGTGACAGGCAACCTGGGACCTCCTCATTCAGGTTTTGCCCCTACCTACCTTCCAGTTCCCCCGATGACAAAAATCCTAGGAGCTCTCTCTCTAAGGTCACTCTGGCACTCTGCAGTTTTACAGGTTTGGCCTGGAGGGAGTCTGAGATCCCCTTTTCCCTTTCAGGACTTTGTCACTGCGAGCTAACATTCCTTTTGTTGCCCTGCCCCCAGGTGGCAACCCTGCCAAATGACAGGTTTGGGATTTGGAAATTTTCTTTATTCGGGGTTCTTAACTCTTTTTGTGAATGAACCCCATTAGCAGTCTGATGAAACCTACAGACCCCTTCTCAGAAAATGCTTTAACTGAAAAAATAAAATATAGGATTTATAAGAACAGCCATTGCATCAAAGTATTATTCAAATATTAAAAGTTAAAATATTTAAAAGTTATTTTATTGAGGTCATAGTGGCTTGTAATTGTGTAACTTTCAGGTGTACATTATGATATTTCAGTTTCTGTATAGACTATCGTGTTCACCACCAGTAGTCTAGTTTTTATCCCAAAATTAAATTTTTGAGGTAAAAAATTTAACTCACTACATAACATGATCTAGCATCAGATCTAACAGCCACCATAATTTTGACATACTTATGAGAATGAATGATATGTTGAGATATTCATAAAAACTATAATTGGAAGAAATTACCTGATTTCTATCAATGACAAAGTCACGGTGCTGTAATTACTACTACGGTTTGTTGTCTGCATTTAGAATGAATGGGAATGCTAAATTTCAGTTAAAGTTTTATGAAATAAACTGGAATTTTCACCCGCACAAGTTTGGGGACCACAGGTTACAAACCATGGCTATATAACAACACTAAGGGAATGAATTTCCACTTCTCCAGTAATTGTGTGGAGATCTCTGGCTTGGTATGAGCAAGAGCCCCAGAAGAGGCAGCTCTGTTGGTGGCTGGTCAGCTTAACAACCGAGGTAGGGCAGGGAGATGGTTAACATGGTGGCCAGAAAGCAGGATTGGCCTAGATTTCCCCGATTTTCCAAAGGAAGGTTGGCCTCAGCCCTATAAAGCCTGCAGCCTGGCAGGTGGTCCTAAAGCTGCATGTCCTCCCCGGTCACCCTTATTACCTCCTCTATGACGTGTAAACGGCTGTGGACAGCCAGGTGTCTGTCACACCTGGGGCTCCGAGCTAGGTCTCCGTGGGAGGGGATGAGGGGTTCCGCAGCTGTGGGAAAACAAGTCTTGTCACTGTGGGGCCCTCAGTTTCCCTGTAACACTGGAGACTCCTGTAAAGCACTGGGCTCAAGTGAGGTGGGTCCTGAAAACATCACAAAGAGAAGCAAAGGAAGGCTCAGTGTGGGTCAGGGTGTGAGTGTGGGGCTCCCCTAATCACTCCCTTATCTCTATGGCCATGGTCACCTGGAGACCCAGGTGGGCTTCCTCAAGGAGCTGCTGCCTGAACTGGGTAAGGTAAGGAAGGGAGGAAAGGTCTCAGCCAGGGAGAATGGCATGTGCAAAGATAGGGAGGCATGAAATAGCATGGCTCAGTGTATAAACCCTCAGGGAGTTTGGAGTGGCTGCAAAGTACAGGGTGGGTGGGAGATGAGACTGGAGAGGTGGGTCTTAGAAATGAAGCCAGAGGCCCTAATAAACCAATCATGATGCTTGTTTTGGGGGTTATTTTAACAGAAGAGTGACATAGTCATATATGAGTTTTTAAAATACAGGGAGTGAATTGGAGGGATTTGTCTTTGAAGAAGGAAAGTTACTGCAGTAATAAAGTAAGAAGTGACGAAAGGAAGCAGTAGCAGGAGGAATAGAGAGTAAGGAAATATTCTAGTAGTAGCATTGACATTGGTGACCAGTTAGCACTATCGACATTTGATGAGTGCTTACTATGTACCACATAGTGGGCTAAACAAATGTGTTAACTCAGTCAACCTCTACAACAGCCTATTATTATCCCCAATTTACATGTAAGGAAATCGATTCACAGAGGGATGAAATGATACGTCCAAAGTCACACAGCTGGTAAGCAGAGAATCTGAAGTTCAACCTGTTCAACTCTTGACTCATCATTTTTCTCCCTACGTTGGTTCTTCCCTGGTTCTTCCTGGCACCACCAACCCTCACACCAGAAGTCTTAGAGCCCTGGTCCCGAACTCAGGTTTCAGAGTTGGTGGCTCTGAGATGCTGGCAGGGCATCAGAGTTGGCTGGAACCTTGAAGAACCTCCAAGAATCTTGGAAGGAGGATGCTGTCTCAGAAACAAAGAGAAGCAAAGAGCTTTACAGAGGATGAAGCAGCCAACGCGGCCTAAAGCAGCAGGGAGGTCTAGAAAGATAAGGACCAAAAAACATAGCAACAGCAAAGTCACTGCTAAATTCTACCCCAGCACTTTTAGTGGAGTTGTGGAAGAAAGCAAAGTTTAGACTGCAGTGGGATGAGAAGGAAAATGTTTTCATGAAGCTTGGCTGTGAAACAAGGGAGATCACATCACAAGGTCCACACAAGTGTTTATTGTTGTCATTTCTGGTTTTTTAAGCAGTGAAGAAACACAACCATGCTTATAGCCTGAGGAACAGGAAGAAGACTGGAGAACTGAAGGAATGCATTTCCTGAAGGGATGAGAGGCCAAGGAATCCAGAAATGATGGTGGGGGTATAGGAAAAACATGGAAGGAAGAGAGAGAGAATGCAGCAAAACTGGGTAAAAAAGTTCTGCTCCAAGATCTCTAAGGTCCAAAAAGTTGAGTGACTTCCCACCTGATGGCCTCTATTCACTCTGTAAAGTAAGAGGGGCTTCATCTGCTGAAAATTCATGGAGAGTTAGGAAGGAGGAGAGCTAGTTGTTAAATTTTCAGAAATTCTGTGCGTGGGTTGTTAAATACAGCCACTAAAATGGGAGTCTTGGTGAGAGCATTTACACCATAAAAACTGGCAAGTGTCTTTTTCTTTTTTTTCAGAGCCAGTTTATCAGCACACCACTGGGTTGGGGGCTTGAATAAAGAGATGGCTCCAAAAGGGGATGAAGGGAACAGGAGGCAGTATAGGACTGTGCGGGATGACCTGACATCAGTGAGGAACTTTGGAAGTGCTATTCCTCCCCTAGCAGCTTGGCAGGCTGGGTGTAGAGCAGCAAAGACAGATGGCTGGATGGAGCTAAAACCTGAGAGTCTGCAGGATGAGTGTGGTGGAGGGTAAGAGCACAAAAGCATTGATTTGACCAGCAATGGTTTAAGGGGATGAGCTCTGGAGCTTAGCTTGGATAAGGAAGGAAAGGAGGCCAATTGGAGGGCCACTAAGTTGGGAGAAGTGATGAGATGATGGAGGTAACAGAAGGAACAGTGGTAATGGATACTGCAGTTTTAGCTTTTCGAGATGGAGCAACCTCATAGTGACAGTATCAAGATTGTAGCCATGGATGCGGACATCTGAAGCAGAATGGAGGTAAGACTTATTGGGTTCAATCTTTCTAGATGCAAAATTCTTGTAACTGTAAGGCCTTGGTATTGGTTGGTTTGCTCAAAGTGACATATAAAGTTGCCCAGAAGGGTGGCAGGTCTTAAGGTAAGGACAGAGATGGTGATCCATTTTGCTGGTGATGATGTGTCACTCTGAGAGGTTGAGTAACTTGCCCAAGGTCACACAATCAGTAAATGACTGGACCCCAAGCACCCTGGCCTTCTCCTGACTTCACTTGAGCAATCTGGCCTTCTGGAACTCTGCCAGAGTCCCCCTGCCCTGCGATTCTCTAGATCCTAGCTCTTCCACTCAGGGGTGAGAACCAAGAGCAGGGACAAAACTTCCTTCCACTCTAAGCATCTTTTGTGGAGAACAATTTGTTTTTTTACATTCTCCTTTTCATTATTTCCCTCCACTGAACTTAGAAAAGCCTCTTCAAAAGACAATGGGCTTCTTGTTGACTTTGGGGAAGGAAGGGGACATTATAATGGCACTTTGGTTTTTTTTTTAAAAGGGAGTCTTTTAGAGATCTATACTAAAATATTTACAGATGAAACGCTATGATGTCCTGGATTTACTTCAAAATAATCCAGGCCTGGGAGTGGGAGGAGGCATGGGTAGGTACATAGAGCAAATAAGATTGGCCAAGATTGGTAATTGTTAAAATTGGGTAATGGGGGACATGGAATCATTATTCTCTCTATCTTTGTATATATGGTTTGAAATATCTATAACAAAAGCCAGTTGTCTGATAGGATTGTTAGCAAAAAGCAGAAGTCATCATGGGCTGCATGCATTGATATAAAATGTTCAGGACAAGGGAGGGTGGTGATCTGAGAGACCCCACTTGGAGGGCTATGCTCCATTCTGGGCCATACATTGTGAGAAGGCCTTTGACAGACAGGAGCAGGTGTAGAGGTGCCATGGCGAAGGGACTCCAAATTTTGACTCATTTCTCTCAGCTGAAAGAACAGGGGTGCTCAGCCTGGAGAGGAAAGATGGAGAAGGCAGGAAGAGTTGTTCTCACTCACAGGGAGGGCTGTCTGAGAAGATGGGGGTCTGTCTCAACATGGATCTGTGTTCACACATACCCTTTGCAGGCTCCGCCCAGGGGCCTTTGGCCAAACTTTTCCCCTGAGCCTCACTACCCTCTCTAAACTACGCTTTTCCCCTCAAAGCTCCCCCAGCTTAGGCCAAGAGCAAGCAATGTGACCTTGCCGGCCAAGTGGGGATCTGCCAGCTTTGTAAGTCACGAATGACATGAATCTGCTCCTCTCCATTGGCCCAAAACATCCTGTTCTCTACATTCTTCGATGAGGTCTAACTTGGCTCCAAAACCCCTCCAGGGAAAAGTCTGGGCTGAGGTTGCGCTCCACATCACACAGCACTAATCCTTTACATCTGGACAGAACTGTGCCCTGCGCTCCACTGCACAACTGTCCATGAGCTCATCCAGTCCTCCTGACAAGCTCATCTGAGAGAGAAAGCTGGGGGCAGGACCAGGGACCCCACAACCATCCTGCACTGCTGCTCCCTCCCCTACACATATCCTCATGGCATTGACCTCAACTCATGACGGCAGAAAATACACTGGAGACACTGTTCTCAGCCTGGCTTGGCCACTAATTGGTGGAGGCCTGTGGAAACTTCCTTCTCCCTGAGGCTCTGCTGCCTCCTCTGTAATACAGGGTGGGGTAGGCTCGAGACACTGCCACCCACATGTAGTTCACGATTCTGCTATCTTTCAAAGCCTACTGAGAGGCCTCAAAAATTAGCTACAAGGACAGAACTGGGATGAGTCAAAGAAAAGTTTCTTCTTAGGCCAGAAGCTCCAGCAAGGCAAGACCTGGGTGTCACACACACACACACACACACACACAATAATGCCTGCTTTACGGGACTTTTGGAAAGCTCAAACAATAGTAGGAGTGGGGAAAGCTGAAGGATTACCATGACCACCCTTGAGCAGCCAAAGCTGTGGTTTCTGTGTTCCTTCCTTCCTTTGCTCCCACCCTCCGTGCCCTGGCCAGTTGGGAAATGGACTTTCTTGGATGCTGGGTTGTTTTCCCTGGCCTGCCTCCCGTTCAGGGCCTGTGTGCACCCTGGATGGCAGCCATGGGTGGAACATTGTGCACTAGGGAGAGCAGGCTGCTGGTGGAAGCCAGAGGCCCAGGCAGAGGTGCTAGAGCCCAGAGGCCCAGGTGGAGGTGCTGGGATAACTTCTCTAGTTAAAGAGACATAGCCACTGCGTCCTGGTCCTCAGAGGTGGGAAGTACGGCCCCCTCCCACTCATAGGCATAGAAGACCTTTTGTATTTGGGACCCAAACACTAAGAAGGTGCCTACAACTCAAATGATTTCTGCCATGCTGGATGATGACAAATACTTTCTCGGTGGTGACCCTGAGGCGTGCTGCTGTGCCTCCTGAATCATCAAAGACATAATCTATTCCACCAGGAACAATTGTCACTTTGGGGTTAATTATATTTGACCACATTCAATATAAGAGAATAATAAACTTTACCACATTCAATATTTGTATTAAAATTTATGATTTATTCAAAACTATCAGTGTTTTTTTTGTTGTTGTTTTTTGTTTTTTTAACTAGAAGAATACTATTTTTAAACAATTATATGAAGAACTCCAATCTGTGGAAATGCTCTGGCTGAAACAGGAGAGAGACCCTCGAGCCCCCAAAGAGAGAGCTCAGATTCTGAGGCACATTTTTGTTTCGTTTTGTTCCATTCTGTTAGAGACAAGTCCTATCTCCCTCAGTCTCGCGTCATTTTCCAGATGTGGATTTGAGCCCAGCTGACCAGTCTGAGAGCTTACCAATGTCCTTCCAATACATTCAGTATCTGGTTAAGTTAGTATTTTTCTTAGGATACAAACCAGACAGTTGTACAAAGAACTCCCCTCGATTACAGACGTTTTTTATTTCTTTCTCATGTATTGGTTCAGAGGTAGACTGGCTGGTGGTCAGGGCTGGCAGGCAGCTCCTTGAGTCTGTATAGAATCCAGATTCCTTCTATCTTGGAATACTGTTTTTTTAATCCACTGGGTTAAAATGTACTACTAGAACACTCCAAAATTCCACAATACTGAGAAGGTCTAAACAGCCATCCAGGATAAACCTCTCTCCACGTGCTGTGAAAGAACACAAGACTGGGAGTGGGAGACGCAGTCCCAACTCCACTGCTTACTGACTGTGCTCTCTGCCTCTCACTCAGCTTCCTCGTCTGTGAGGGACCTGCTCTGCCCTGTCTACCTTGAGGGACTGCTGTGCTGATCAAAGGGGATCCTACCCTTGAAGATGCCTTGGAATTGCCAAGTGATGTGCAAACACCATGGAAAGCATTTACCAGGTGAGCTGAAGACTGAGCAAGGCAGTGAAAGCCCCCAGGGCGCCGACTCTCCACATGGAGCCAGTGCTCCTTGCTAGATCACTGTGATCAGGTCTCCCCAAGATGGGGAAGTGTCTGCTCTAGGACTAATCCCATGCAGGGATCCAAGGGATGCTTGGCAGGGGCTCCTGCAACAAGTGCACAAAGGGCTGAGTGCTGACCTGGCTTTCTGGGCTCTGTTACAAGCCAATCCCACTTGCTGGATCCTTGGTTTCTTCACCTTGAGAATAGGCATAACCATCCTCTATATTCAAAGTTACTTTTGATTTGTGATCACTAATTACATGCTAGGCTTTTTGTTGCGTGCTGACATGATCTCATTTAATTTGATCCGTGAGCTCAGTACCTCCTTTTTTACAGATTAGAAAACCAAAGATCTCACATGATCTTTGAGTAACATGCCCAAGATTTCACAGGTAGGAGGTGGTGGGGACAGAATTTAAATATACCTGCTAGACACTGTCTATACTGTGTCCTGGCAATCATGTGAACTTGTATAAGTTAAGGGCTTCCCATCTTGGGGTCTCAGCTGCCTGCTCTGTAAATAAGGATCTGGACAGGTATGGGCAAAGGGGACCTGCACACATGACACCTTTGCAGCTGTCTGGAGGCCCTATAAGAACCCAAATAGTGTGCCTTGGGTCAAATTATCTTTGGGTGGTTCATTCCCCACAACATCCATTTTTGTAAACAGAAATGCTGTGATCCTCACCACAGCCCTTCAGCATCTTCCCCTTTCACCCAAAGTAAAAAGCAGAATTCCAATACAGGACAGACGTCCACGGGGACTTGCAGCAGCAGTGGACAGTGAGAGCTTCCCTGATGGGCCCCAAGGCATGGGTGAGAATGGTTACACTGGTTAAAAGGACCAGGCTCTAGGCCTTCAGATCCCTCTGACAGCAAAATAGGAAAGGGACTTAGCTGAAGCCTTAACTTAAAAAAAAGTCTGTACAAGTAACACAAAACAGTTTGCTTCATGCAATACATAAAGAGCTTTTGCAAATCAATATGAAAAATCCCAATACCAAAATTAAAATGTCTAAGACAATTTGCACAGATTAGTAGAAATGACCAATATGCATTTGAAGGAAAAGTCTAACTTAAGGAATAATCAAAGAAATGCGAATTAAAGCAATAAAGACCATTCTTGCAAAAAAAAAAATCTAACTGGAATTAGATCAAGCTTCTAGATCTATAAGCAATACAGGGGAGAGAAGAACATTTAAATGTCACCTAGGGGATGTAATCAGCTCAAATCTAATTGTGGAAAACTTTACAGGACAAATTACCCAGTTTCTTCAACAAATAAATTTTTTTTAAAAAAGGGGAAAAGAGAACTTACATATTAAAAGAAACTTAGACATATCAAACAAAAGCAATGCACGCACCTTATTTGGATCAAACAAACCAAATATAAAAACATATGACACAATTAGGGATACTTGAACTCTGATTGCACATTTGATAATGCTAAGGAATTATTGTTCATTTTTAGGGTGTGATAATGGTACTGCAGTTATGCTTATTAAAAGATTATTTATCTTTTAGAGATACATAAGGAAATATTTATAGATGAAAATATATGATGCCTGGAATTTCCTCTAAAACAATCTGAGGGAGAGGAGGGAGGGTGGGAATTGTAGATGAATAGACCCTTTTTGAAGAGGGGTGATAGGTACATGGGGCTTCATTATACTATTCTGCTCTTCTATCCAAAAGATTTCATAATCAAAATTTAAGAAAAACAACGGTATATTATCTGAAGTCTGAAAGGTTATACACAAAAATGTGTGACCTCAATGTGAAATTACATTAGTATGTTTATACTTCCTCTTTTTTTTCTTAATGTGTAGCAATGAGCAAGCATAATCAGAAAGAAAATGTTTAAAAACAGTTTTAAATTAAAGTGTATATACCATCTGTGGCCAAGGGGCCACGAAGAGCCACTTGTGGGTAGCAGCCAGCTCCTCCCTCTAGGGGAGCACAGATGAAGCTTTGTCCCCTCAGCTCCTGGAGCTGGGGACTCCAGGAGGAGGGTAAGGGAGAGGGAGCAAAAGGGAAGCTCATGCTCTATGGGCCTGGATCTGTGCTGGGCATCATCCCAGCTACTCTTCACAGGCTGTGAGGAAGTGGTTGTTGGTCCTCCCTAACACGTGGAGAAACTGAGAGTCAGAGAGATCAGTGGAGCTGTCTGAGGGGACAAGAGAAGGAGGCTATGTGTTGAGACGTGTTCCATGCTGGGCCCTTTCCTTCTCATCCAATCCTTGAAGTCAGCCCTGTGGGGTGAGTATTATTCTCCCCAACTTACAGAGGACGAAACAGCCTCCGAGAAGTGAAGTGACATCCAAGGTCGCTCAGCACTGGCCTCAATCCTTTCCCTGAGAGCTTACTCCCACAGTTCACTGTGCCCCAAAAGGGACTGGGCACAGGTGAGGGGGGCTCCATCTTAACATAGACACTTCAGCTGGGTGACTCCAGGTTGATGAGGGGCAGCCTGGCTGGGGGCAAGGGGCTGACTGAGAGGGCAGAAGGCCTGGATGCTTGGGGAGACCTCAGCCTTCCTCTCGCCTGCACAGTTGGGATGAGCACCAGTGGTCTCTGGCTGGGGCCTGCACGAGATGCTGGGTAAATGGGAATGTGGCTTGTAAACTCTAAAGTGCTGTGCAGAGTCTTGGGGGTGGGGGTGGAATGAGCACTTGTGTGTACCGTAAGTACATCTGCAGCCATCCTGTCTGAGCCTCACCTGTGAAGGGGCAGCACTAAGACTGCTGTCAGCAGAAGGGAGGGAAGAGAGTGCAAGGCAAGGATCCCAGCCAGGGGAGCACCCAGAGGACCTCTCTCTCCTGTACCCTGTTCCCACCCACCCACCCAAGGCAACTCAGGGGCTCAGGGAAGCTCTCCGGAAGCCTGGAGACTTGCCTCCTCCCCCAGACAGCAGAACCCCCCTAGGCCTCCTGGCAGGTGACCCAGTGGCCTTTCTCCTGGGCCCGCCTGCCTGGTTCCTGACTGGCTGGCTGTGCTAGGCCAGGCCTGGGTCATCCGACTGTGGAAGCTTAGCTTCCCCGGCAATGCCCAGTAAAACCAGGCCTGGACGCCTCTGCAGGCCTTCTGGATGAAGCTGGCCTGGGGGGCTGCCCCACCCTGTAGACTTGACCTCCCACCCTGTGATCCTTGTCCCTTCCTCTCTCTCCTTGGGCATCGGGTTTCTCCACTCTCTCTAAGTCTCTCTCAAATCTTTCTCTTTTCCTCAATATCCTCCTTCTCTCTCCTCCCCTTCCCTTCTTTTTCTTGCCAGGTTAGTTCCTCTATTTCTTTCCTGGTTGTACCTTTTGCTTCTCAAACTCCTTTTTCTATCTTTCCTCCTTCATAGTTCATACCCATCTGTTTACTTCCAAAGTCTCTTTCTCTCAGCCTCTCCCTTTCTCTCTTTATTCTTCTCTTTCTCCTTTCTCTCTAATTCTCTCTGCCCATCTGCCTTTTTCTCTTTCTTTTTCTGTTTTCTCTTTCTCTCTCTCTCTCCCCCTCTCTGCATCTCTTTCTCCAGCTTTCTCTCCATCTGGCTCTGTTTCCATCTTCCCCCCTCTCCACCCTCCCTCCCTTCATCTCTCTTGCTCATCCTACCTCGCTCGGCGCAGCTCTCCCCTACCCTCGCCCTCGCCCTCACCCGGCACCCGGGTCCCACTCACCGACAAAGGCGCCCGCGGCGCGGAGCAGGGCGAGCCCGGCCAGCGCGCAGAGCAGGGACCGCATGGTGCCGGCCCAGCCGAGCGCAGCGCAGCGTCTGCCCCCAGCTGCTCTCCCCAGGATCGCGCCGGGCCCGCCCAGGAGGAAATGCTCTCAGTCCTAGCCAAAATTCCTGGGCGGCTCCCGGCTTTCTGGCTTGAGCGAACCAGCCCCCTCCAGAGGCCCACTCCGCAACGTGCGGGCAGCGCCGAGCCTAAACACCCCGCAGGCGGAGGGGCCAACGTGTTAGCCTGGGCGCCTGCACAGGAGGGAGCCGCCCTCTGAGTTCCCCGCGCCTCCCGGGGTGGGGGCGCAGAAGGGGAGAGAGAGGGGTGAGGGAGTGGGTTCTAGGCGACGGGTCCCGGGGCCCAGGTACTGGTTGTGAGCCCGTTTCATAGATGGGCAGACTGAAGCTTAGAGAGAAGCGCCTTCCTCTGTGTCACCGACAGCTGTGGCACAGGATCTGAACACTGACTGCTTGGAGCATGGAAGCTTTTCTCTGTCCGCCTGTGACAGCGCCTGGCCCTGAGCAGTAGACTCAAAAGTGGTGTCTGCCTTCTATAGAAACTTATTATTTTGCTAAAGGAGTAATAGTAATGTTAAAAGATACTTTACAAAAAAAAGGTAAAATCATGACTTTCATTCAGATATAAAACGAGCATGTGCTGAAGATTTTAACTCACCATTAATGAGGGAACCAGTAAGAGGTGACAACCAGTCCTACAAACAGACAGAGCTGGAATATTGACACGAATGTGCCAAAGGAGGTAAAACTGGCTTCTTCCACACAGGGAGGGAGGAGAATTAATTGAACCTATAACAGGAATTATCTGCATATCTATAGACAAGAATTATGTTGCATTGCTATTACAGTTTGCCGACTTCTAAAATGGCTCAAAGGCAATGAAAGGCCCAGGCCCTAACTAAATCAGAATCAGAATCAGAGTGTTCAGCAAATACTTAATCTCTGTACTAGATAGTTGTTAGGTAACCTCTGCAGGTGGGAGGAAAGGAAATAATTCTCATGTTCACATATGTCTGCCCTCCAGGAGCTCACAGTCTATTAGCCACCATAATATTAATAAACAGTAGCTAAGCTGTGATGGACTTACTTCTACATACACCACTTCTCTGATCTTCACTGCAACTCCATGAGGGGCACATCATTACATCCATTTTGCAGATCAAGAAATTGAGGCTCAGGGATGTTAAGAATGTTGCCAATAGTCACACAGCTGGTATAATGTGGAGTCAGGATTTGAATCCAGTTTTGCTGTCTCTGCAGACCAGCCCTTAGATAATAATATATACTAGGTCCCTGAGAGCCGGGTTGTATTTTCCATTCTAAGCAAGATCAGAAGAAGAGCTGGGTGGGTTTTTCAGTGAACTTCAAATCGTCCCCACCTCCTTCCAGTTTAGAACACAATAGTCGAATCCTCACCCATGGGACACCCCACCCAACAAGTGTAAAAAAAGTTAAGTTTTAGTGAAAAGAAAAAGCAAGAGCTGCAGCCCCGACGTCTGTGCTGCAGAGCCTGAGTGCCTCACCTGGCTGTAAGCAGAGCGTCTTCACCAGCAAACCCACGAGCATGTCTTTATCCATCAAGGGTCCCCATTAGGTTAACTGGAGTCCTGGCAGATTAAGGCTGCCCCTCTGCCTTCTCTGTTCCTCACTGTGGCTATGCAATTGTCCAGTACAGTCACCACACTATCCAGTAATCCTAAATTCTCACTTCCTCCTCCAGGTAATAGCCTTGGGCACAGAAATTCCGGTTCTGAGTCAGCAGATCTTGGGCAGAAAGTTGGATCTAAATTTTTAAAAAGCTCTCATGGAGATTAGGATGCCCAGATGAGCTAGCTCAGAAAAAGTGTTTATTTCAGGAATGCCAAGCATCCCTATGTTCATCACAGCATTTTTCACAATAGCCAAGATGTGGTAGCAACCCAAGTGCCCATCAATGGACGAATGGATAAATAAGATGTGGTATATATACACAATGGAGTAGTACTCAGCCATAAATAAGACAAAATTGTGCCATTTGCAACAACATGGGTGGACCTTGAGGGTATTATGCTAAGCAAAATAAGCCAGACAGAGAAAGACAAATACCAAATGATTTCACTCATATGTGGAAGAAAACAAACGCATAGATAAGGAGAACAGATTAGTGGTTACCAGAGGGGAAGGAGGAGGGGGGGGAGGGCGAAAGGGATAAAGGGGTACACATGTGTGATGATGGATAAAAACTAGACTATTGGTGGTGAATATAATGCAGTCTATACAGAAACTGAAATATAGTTATGTACTCTTGAAATTTACACAATATTATAAGCCAATGCGACCTCTATAAAATAATAATAAAAAAAGAATTTCTCACACTGGGTAGTAGGACAGTCCTTGGTAGTTTACCCAGGTGGGAAGTTGTCAAAGAATAGCCAGACCCACAGGGATTCTTGAAGCTCAGAACGAGCAGGCCACCTAATATTTTGAATTTGCAATAAACACAACACATATACAATACTTTCATATTGTGGTAGAGTCACAAAGTAATACAGCAAACAGAGTAAAACATGAAACTCCTCCCTATCACTAACTCCTCCTGCCCAGTGATTCCAGTCTAGTCCCCTCAGCTTGGTGGACTCTTCCAGTTCCTTGTCTATGCATGCCCTATCTATCTAATACGTATTCAGACACCATTGTATATACCTGGGATTGAATAATAGATATTTTGGGGATTTGCTTTCACATTAATGCTTATCACAGTCATAACATCAAATCTCCAAGATCATTCTATGTTAATACACTTAAATCCATCTGGTTCTTTTTAAGAGTTCCAAAATATCTCATGAATGTGTGCACCATTATTTGTCCAGACAATCCCCTATTGATGGACATATAGTTTGTTTCCTGTCTTCTCCAATATAAAGCATGCTTTAATGAACATCCTTTTGCATATATCTTTATATACATATTACATACTCATGTATTTCTGAAAGACTAGATTCCTGGAAGAGGAATCATTGAGTCAGAGAGCCTTTTATGTTTTGCTGGGTAGACAAAAACCTCACTAAGTCCCTAGGAGGGGCCTGGCTCTCAGAGCACTGCTCCAAGACACACCCATCACATTGTAGTCCATGTTGTCCTGCAGGGGTGCTATTTACATAAAATGCTTCTGGAGTGGGAGACCTGAAGTTGTAGATCTAGCAGCCATGTACATTCCCCAACACTGGGTGTTTATCTTTTAAAATTTTGACAATTTGATGAGGAAAAATGTTACTTTCTTGTTTTTATTTACATGCTATTTATTATGAGTGAAGTTGAGCTTTACTCAAATATTTTTTCCTCTTTTCTTTACATATTCTGATTAGTAATCCAATGCTTGTTGTATATGTTGGCAATGTTTTCTTTCATTTTTCCATTGTCTTTAATTTTCTTTGTGGTGTCTTTCATCGTACAAAAGTTTTGGATGTTTGGGTAGCAAAATCTCTCAATGTCTTCTTTTATGGCTTCTAGATTTTACACACTGCTTATGATTTCTCACATCAAGGCCATAAAAATATTTTCCAATATTTTCTTCAAATAGTTTTAAGTTTTTTTAATGGTATAATCTCTAATCCATCTAGAATTTTTTATGGGATTGAGAGGAAAAGTTCAAACAAAATTTTTCCCCCAGTGGACGTCTAAATATTCTAATGCTCCTTGTTGCATAGTCCATTCTTTATCCACTAATTTGAACATAAAATAAATTATTGGTTAGCTATTCATTCCCAAGTGGAGTTCCAGAAAAGTCTTTAGCCATCATGTCTGTCATAAGGTCAAAGAACAAAAATAAAATAACCTTATTTGAATAAATACTGATGAAATTAAGCAGCCGTACCTGCTTAAAAACAACAAACTCTAAGAGTTAGAAATAAAGGAAATAAAGGGAGATTTCCTTAACAATATAATTACCTTTATCTTAAACAAATAGTTCACATGTACATACAGGAGAAAAGAGAGAGGCATTCTTCATTAAGCCAGGAATGAAGTAAAGATGATACCATCACAATTGTTCATTATCCATGATCTGATCAATGCAATAAAGCACAAATGAAGAGTTATGGGGAAGGAGACAAATTATGGTTATCAGTAGAAGATTAAATTGCTTTCTTAGGAAATCTTAGAACTAGAAGAACTACTTGAATTACTCCATAAATTGGCTGGATTTAGGATAAGTGTTTGGAAATCAATTTATTTCCTCATACCAATAGAAGCCAGCCCAAACAGGTAAAGGAAAACTTCCAGATGTTAATAAGGACCCAGTTTGCTAATGTCCTCCTTTCAACATTCTCTAAAAATGACCCATGAAATTAAAAATAAGAGAAACTGGTGTCATTGTCAGGAACTAGGAAATATGCCAACCATATGCCAGGCCTCGAAGCAAGTTGGCAGCCAGCTGGGACTAATGACAATAAACACTGTTATGTATTATTACTGCTACACTTCTTTGAAACTGGTATTGTGCTAAGGCCATATACGTGTTGTTCATTTAATCCTTGCGTCAATAAACCTATCTGGTAGGTATCCTTATCTCATTTGTCAAATAAGATGTATTTGATCAAGGTCAGAGGGTGGCGAATCTCAGCTTGAAAACCAGGTAGATGTGCTTCTGAAATCCGTACTCTTGCATTATCAGACCTCTTGACTCTCAGGCCCCGGAGGTGTAACTAGATGGTGAGGGAATCTGGAGGGAGGTGAAGGTGAGAAGAGGGCAAAGGGGGTATTTGGGGGCTCAGAGTGGCAAGTCCTCAGAGCGGCTAGGGGGAGACCACCCATAACCACCTCATAAATGAAGCACCGAAATGTGCAGAGCTTCTCTTTCATCTAATGCTCTGGCAGGTAACATCAAGATCCACAGTGAACACAGTGTGAGGCTCGGTGAAGTTAGGAGGTGATCCAAGGTCACACAGATGCCATTCAGAAATGTGGAGATTTGCCTCCAGAGTGCCCGTGCCTCCACAGGCAATGCTACAGGATGCACACCGGCCTCCCACCCTAGCTGTGCTGAGGGGACAAATGGTGGGGAGTCTTGCTTTCCTAGCCCAGGCCTAAGGCAAGGGGCCAAGGGAAACAAGAAATAGGGGCTGGCCGTCTCTTTAGGGGTAGAGATCAGGGAAGAGTGACAGCCTAACTGGAAGGGCCTCAGTAGCCAGAGGGGTCAGAGCCACACAAAGCCTCCTTTTCTTCTTGTCTTGGCACAGGCAAGACCATGCTGGGTGGGCCGGGTCACCTCCTCTCCACAGAGATGGAGGGGGACCACTAGCCCCGGGCCACGTAAGTTATGGTCAGAGAAAGTGAAGCAGTGGGGTGTGGGTATGGAGGTCTCTGTTGGGAGATGGAAAGCTGAGTGGGGCAGGGGTCTTGACAAGTTGAAATTTAAGAAGTGCTTTCTTTTAAAAAAATAAAATATACTCCCTGTCTTGCATGCAGTCCCGAATTCTCCCCGGTAGGGAGGGAGATATAGGAAGATGGGAAAACCTGCTGGGTACAGGGAGAAGTGAAGTGTGTGGGGAGGGTAGAGGTTTGATATGAACAATTATAATATCAATAATTGTAGTCCTAATAGCCAACATTCGTTGCTTCTGACTTGGTGTCAAGCACTGGTGTCAAGCACGCTCTGTCGCTCAGTTAATCGCCGCTGCCGCTCTACCAGGTGGGTTTGCTGGTTCACCCAGAGCTTTGCAACAGCAGTTTCCCAACCAGTGTCTTTTGAAGTGATGAATCCACATTTAAATGTGGAGGAAGCCGGCCAAATGGTGTCTAGCAAGGTATCCCACCTGCTCAGCTTTGGGATATTTTTGCAGAGATTCACATAGCTCATGTCAATTTAGTTCATTGTAAAAGCCATTGACATTTCCTGAGAACAAGTTCATCCATGATTCCAGGATCCTCTGTGGGCTTGGTGGGTAGGGAGTCAGTTGGCATGTCCCTCAGCTCTTTGAGAACTTTGTCTGCAGTGTTCTCTAGGAAGATCTCATTTTGCTCCTTGAGGTTGGAGTTGGGGTAAAATGTAAGCTGTCTGAGGACCCTGCTTGGCTGACTATTCAAAGCATTTGAGAGTTGAATTCCTCAGCCAGGGGAGCAGGGAATTGAGTTCAAACCTGGCTCTACCTTACTGGTTGTGTAGCCTTAGGCGGGTCACCTCTCTGAGCTTCAATTCCCTCACTAGCAAAGAGGGAGTAAGAAGAACACCTACTTCACAGCAGAAGATGTGATTCCCTTGCCTTTCTCTGACCTGCCTCCTTGAGCTGTCCTGAGCCTGTCACTATTGTTTCCTTTCTTATTCATTTGCAGGTTGCGAGTTTCCTGAGGGTAGAAAGGGTGTCAGCAATGCCTGACTGGCCTGCAGAGGCCCTTAGAGGGAGTTCAAGATTTCCAGGGAGTCAGGAAAGTCAGCTGCTGACCCAGGAAGAGCCAGAAGCTCCCTCTGCTTCCTGAAGCGGGTGCAGAGTCAAGGTCCTGTGCAGGAGGTCTTTGAACGTGAGTAGGGTTTTTCTAAGCAGTGTGTACTGCGTGCTGTGGAGATTGGTGGGGTGTGGGCGGGTGATAGGAGAGTGAAGGGCAATAGCTCTGGGGATATGTTTGGCCAGGTTATTGAGGGCCTTGAAGGCCACTCTCAGGAGAGTCAGTCTTTAAGCCGTAGGCAGAGGTGCTTGCAGGGTTTTTGGCTGAAGCACGACACAATCATGCCCCACCCCCTTCTTCTTTTTTAAAAATCTTTTTTCTTTGAAGTAATTTTAGACTTACAAAAATAATACAGCAAGTTCTTGAATACTCTTTACCAGCTTCCCCAAGTATAACATCTTACATAACTACAGGAGAATTATCGAAGTCAAGAAATTAGCATTAATATACTACTGTTAAAGAATCTACAGACTTTATTCAGATATGGCCAGTTCTCCCACTAATGTTCTTTTTCTGGTCCAGGATGTAATCCAGGATCCCACACTGCGTTCAATTGTCATGTCTCTTTAAGGACTCTTTAATGTAGAACAACTCCTCAGTCTTTTTTTTTTTCTCTCATAACTTTGACAGTTTTTAAGAGTCCAGGCCAATTATTTTTGTCTGTCGTGACCTTGACAGTTTTGAAGAGTACTGGCCAATTATTTTTGCAGAGTGTCCCTCAACTTGTATTTGTCTGATGTTTTCTCATGATGAGGTTGAAGTTATCCATTTTTGGTGAGCATCCCGCAAAAGTGATGTTGTGTCGTTCCCAGTGCATCATATCAGAAGGCACATGTGATATTGCTGTGTCTCATTACTGGTGATGTTCACTTTGAAAGATGATGTGGTAAAGATGATGTCTGCTAGGGTTCTCCGCTATAAAATTACTGCTTTCCTTTTTGTAATTAATAAGTATTGTTTGGGGAGATACTTTGAGACTATACAAATCTTTTTATCATTACTTTCAACTACCTAATTCTAGCATTCACTGATGATTCTTGTCTGCAATATGTATTACCTTTGATTTTCCAAAGGTGATTTTCTATTTGCATAATTCCTTCTCCATTTATTAATTGAAATTCAGTTGTAAGGATGAGCTGTACCTTCCCTCCTATTTATTTATTCAGTTATTTATTCCAGTATTAACTCATTGATATTTATTTTATTCTACAGATTATAATCCATTACTAACATTTTTTGTTTTGTTGCTCAAATTGTCCCACATATGGTCATTAGGAGCATCTTCAAGTTGGCTCCTGCGTCCTTTTGAAATACTCCCATTCTATTTTGAGCACTTCCTTACTTTCTGACACCACAAGATGTTTCAGGCTCATCTTGTATTTTCATTGCCCCCTCCCTAGACTCAGTCATTTCTCCAAGGAACCCTGGTTCCTTTTCTTGGAGAATGACATCTAGAAATGAAGATCTGGGTGCTGAGTGTGTTCATTGCACTGAGGCGTCATTGCTTCTAAGCCCTGTCAGCAGACAGAGCTGGGGAATATGGGTTAGCAGTTCTTTTTATGGGCATTCTAGGATTGTGCAAATAAGAAAATATATTATATTTAATGGGAGCTCCGTTTCTCACTGTTGAAGAAAGGAATTGCAAATGAGGAAAGGGGAGAGGGTAAAATGAGCCCTGTTGTGTTAGATTGGAATCAGCGGTATCAGCATGAATTCATCGTTTTTTATATATATATACAAACTGATAGATATAGAAATAAATATGACCTAGCAATTCCACTCCCAGGTATATACTTAAGAGAAATGCATGGCATAAGAAGATATGGACAGGAATGTTCACAGCTGTACTATCATAATAGTCCTAAAATGGAAACTACCCAAATTCGTATTGACAGCAGACTAGATAATGAATGGATCTACCACTAGATGCAACAATATGGATGAATCTTGGAAAAATACAATTAATGAAAGAAATTTTCGCAAAAAAAATCTGTGTGATTCAATTTATATGAAGTACAAACACAGGCAAAATTAATCCATGTTGTGAGAACTCAGTATTGAGTGACTTTTGTGTGTGCTGCGGGTGGGTGGTGACTGAGAAAAATGAGGGGGCTTCTCAGATGCTGGTAATGTTCTGCAATTTGATCTGGGCGCTGGTTACACAGGTGTGCTCAATTCTTAAGATGTATACATGTTATACTTCAATAAAAAGTTTAAAAAAAATCTCTATCTCCTAGCTCTAAACTTCATGTTATCTTCATTTCCCCTCAGCTGCTGCAGCAACCCATTAACTGAATACAACAGGACCCACCACTAAACCTTAGGCATTAGAATTTAATTCTTTCCCTTAATCCTAATTGAAAGATCATGTAAACTGGTATTAACCTTCAATAATCTAATCTGGCTCCCTCACCCTCCTGGTTCCTTCCAGACTATGCGTGTTTGGTATTAGCCTTCCAGGGCTAGGACCCTTGATCCAGCCCCACCTGGTGGTGTAGGGTGGGAAAAGATTATTTAGGCCCGCTCGACTAGAAGGGTGAGTAGGAGGGATAAGATTAGGGTTGTTGAAGGTTAACACCATCTCTGATCTTCCAGTTACTGCCTTCCAGGTTTTCTCATCTAAGATTAAGGGCAAGAATTAACTCTAAGGCTTCCATTTTTGTGAAGAATTATAATGAATAGGGCTTCTGTCCTGTGTGCTATTAAAAGGTACATTAAAAAAAAAAGATAAAATCATGACTGTAAAACAGATATAAAATAAACATGTGTTAAGTGATTTATAAATAGTGATTATAAAATAAACATGATTTAATTCTCTATTTCACAGAGAAACCAGAGGATGGATGCTTGTGACTGTGAACTGTCCACCCATTAGCATTTTAGCAGACTAGCAGAGTTCACAAATTTCTGCAGCTATATGTGTCCTGTATAGTAAAACTTCTTTGACAAAAATGAACATGTTCATTAACAGACCCAGAGATATAGGCTCTCTGTAGACGTAAAAAAAGGAGCAAAAGTATATAAAGTTAAATTATGCTCGGTATGCATGTTTCAGTATTCCACTTTGCTTAGAAATTATCCAGGGGCTGGTGCTGTGGCTGAGTGTTTAAGTTTGCACGGTCCACTTTGGCAGCCCAGGGTTTTGCCAGTCAGATCCTAGGTGCAGACATGGCATAGCTCAACAGGCCATGCTGAGGTGGCGTCCCACATAATACAACCACAAGGACCTACCACTAGAATAACAACTATGTACTGGGGGGCTTTGGGGAGAAGAAGAAGAAGAAGAAGAAAAACCCCAGAAGACTGGCAACAGTTGTTAGCTCAGGTGCTAATTTCAAAAAAAAAAAAAAATTAAGTACCCAGTGAATATCCATCAATTAAATTAATCAGTCCAAGCTCTTAAGTTACTTAAAGATCCTGGAAAATATCTTCAAGCTGATAAACGACAAAATGTATTAAACTTTTGAAATAAAATTCATCAGCATAACAGTTCAACTTTGTTAAAACAAATTTGCATTTATAAATTTAAACAGTATGTAAAAGTACTGCTAGCCTATTTGATCAGTAAACATGCATAAGTTTAGGAAAAAGCATACCAAAGTAGAATTAAAATGTATACTCCTATCATACAAATAATTAATGTGCAAGTTTCAAGAGTTATTTTATTCACATATAAGCAAATAAATGTGGATATGTATACACACACATACACCTCCTGTTCTATCACAAATATTAGCATTTGTACTCCTTATTTGTTTCTACTTGTATTTTAGAGATCTTTCCATATCAGTACATAAAAGAACTTCCTCATGCAGTTTCTTTTAAAGCTGCATAAAATTTTATTATATGCTATGGCAAATAATGCTGCAATGAAAAATCTTGTCCATACATTACTTCCATGCATCAGAATATATCTTTATTCCTAGGTCAAAGGTTATGTGCATTTACATTTTGATTGATAATGACAAATTGCCTTACAGAGGTGGTTTAATATACACTCATCAGCAGTGTATAAAAATGCCTTTTTCCTCACACAAGCTCCAAGTGTGTTAGAAAAGTTGAATATTTTTCTCAACATGATAGGTGGAAAATTGTTCTCTGAGTACTGTTTTAATTTGCATTTCTTTTAATATGAGTGAGGTTTAATATCTTTTAAAATATCACAAACTATTTGTATTTCCTTTTCTGCGACCTAGATGTTCATATCATTTACTCTTTTTTCTATTGTGTTATTAGGCTTTTTCTTATTGAATTGTGGAAGTTCTTTATATATTAGAGAACTTCACTTTTGTCTGCGATATGAGTTGCGTATATTTATTCCAGTTTCATGATTGTCTTTTCAGTCTTCTTACAATTGTTTTAACATAAATTTTTTTATTAACATAAATTTTAAATTTTTTGTAGTAAAATTTACCAGCATTTCTGTTAATACTTTTTTAATGACATTTGTGTTTTATGTTGTAGACCAACCTTTCCTACTACAAGGTTTAAAAGTATATATACCCATTTTTTTCTAATACTTCATGTTTTCAGGGTTTTTAACATTTGAATCTTTTTTTCTCCACAAATAGGATTTTTTATTTATCACCATTAAAAGTCTGAATTTTAAACAGATTCTTGGGCTGGTGGCTTGCATTCATCTTTAGCACCTGTCTCATCCCCAGTAGCTTTTCCACAACCTTCTCCATGAAACTCCATGACTTTTCCCAGTTCAAACTTGGGCTTCTTCAGCATTTTTACTTTTCCAACTAAGACATCATGGAGTGGATAAATAGATTGGCAAGCCTTTTCTGTGTCTTTCCAATGCTGTCTGGAATCAGTTTACTGACTACTTCTTTCAAGTCATCTGTCTGTACCTCTTGGGTCATGACTTCCATCATCTTCTTCCAGATTTGGCACGCCTGTTGGTGCTGAGCATAAGAGGTCTACTGAATCTGATTGTTGTGTTTTTTAGTAAAACCAACACAGAGAAGACGAGGCAAATAACCATTGGTAGTCTTGATATCAACAAGAGAGCTTCAATCATGGTCTGCCGTTTTTTGACCATAGAGCACATTCTGTCATAAGTAAGATCCACACCATGGAAATTAGATAGACAGTTTTTGCCCTGAACATCCTCAGTTATTAGCTTGAATTTTCTAAGTGCAGCTTGATCATTCTGCAGATCAACAGGGCTCACTTCAAACACACAACCCTTGAGGCCGTCAGGTGTGATTTTGGTCCCTTGAGTTCTCATGACTAGTTTTACTAATATTTCTTATATATATTTTTTAAAATATATTTTTATATTTGTTTATTATTTATTTATATATATTTTATTTTATATATATATATTTTATGTATATTTTTAAAGGACTATTAGCCCTGAGCTAACATCTGCCACCAATCCTCCTCTTTTTGCTGAGGAAGACTGGCCCTGAGCTAACATCTGTGGCCATCATCCTCTACTTTATATGTGGGCCGCCTGCCACAGCATGGCTTGCCAAGCAGTGCTAGGTGTGCACCTGGGATCCAAACTGGCAAACCCTGGGCCACTGAAGTGGCACATGTGAATGGTTGCACCCTCAGGCTGGGCCCCCACTATTTCTCATATGAACATAGCTGGTGCTTTCACATCATACAAATCTTTCTTAAAAATTGGATCAACTACTTTCTTCTTGGCTCCCTTTTTGGTACCTTTCTTAAAGTGCTTGTTCTTGCTGATTGCCATGGTGCTACTCAGAGAGCCTAAAGGGCTACATTTGAATCTTGAGGTAAATGTGACTCATACAAATTTTATATTTTTCCAGATGACTATCTAGTTTCCCCAGAAACATTAATTACACAACTTTTTTTTCCTATACTGATTTTAAAATTTGCTTAGGAACCATACAAAATTCCTCCATATATTTAGGTCTGTTTCTGGACTATCTATTCTGTTTATTTGTTATGTTGGTTATTCATGACCAGTTCTATCCTCTTTTCATTACTGAAGCTTTATAATATGCTGTAATATCTGATTGGTATAGTTCCTCTTCTTCTGTTTTTGATTTTTTTTCCTGGTTCTTCTTGACTTTATTTTTCTATATGAACTTTGGAATCAGCTCATTTGATTATAAAAGTATTTCATTTGTAGCTTATTTAATTTATAAAATAACTTAGAGAAAATTGCTATCTCCATGATCTTGATTCTTCCTGTCCAAGAGCATGGTATGTCTTTCCACTTGTTCAAGTCTTCTTTGGTGTCCCCCAATAGCATTTCCAAGTTTTCTTCATGGAGATTGTATCAGTTAGCTTTTCCTGTATAATAAACCGTCCCCAAACTTAATGCTTTTTTTTTTTTTGAGGTTTCTACAGTGATTTATTGTTCATTATTTCTACAACTTTTTCATGAAGATAATTCACATATTGAAAACATCCTCAAACAGTTAAAAGACATTATCACTTTAAATAACTGACATTTTACTAGCAAAGTTATGAGAATCTACAACACTAAAATTCTTCTTACTTTTTTAAAAGAAAGAACACTGATGAACTAGTGGACACAATTTCCCTTCTTTGCGGAGCTTATCAGTGTCAGTTGCAACTCCAATAAAAGTTACATTGACAAATATTCTTGGCACAGTTCTTTCACCAGTCATTTTGTAAAGAACATCTTGAAACTGGCTTCCATATTCAAGTATGTCCAATTCTACCACTTTATAATTAACATTTGTGTAATGGAAAAGTTTTTTTTGCCATTGTACAGTAAGAATGAGATATTTTTGAGAAAATTACCACACAATTATCAGAAGTCGTTACTTGGATCCGATTCACAGGAGCAATTGCTGACTTCCCCAAAGATGGTGATGTGCCGTTCTCCATCCCTGATGCCGCAGTGCCCACTGCCCGCCAAACCAGCCCCCTGAGCAGATGGAGATGACTCCCCATCAGCGCCTTGCAGCACCAGGAGGGCATGGTGGGAGCGCAGGGCTGCAGCGAGCAGAGGGGCGGGTGACTGTGGCCTGGGACAGCTTGCCTCCTCTGGCCGGCCCTGCCCCTAAAGGCTTTAAACCACAAGCTATTATTTAGTGCATGATTCTGCAAGTTATCAGTTTGTGCTGGGCTCAGCTGGGTGGTTTTTCTGTTGGTCTCCTCTGATCTCAGGTGGACTCACTTATGAACCTGATTGGCTGATGGGATAGCTAGGACTACTAGCCTTTCGATGGCCTTGTTTGGGAGGAATAGAATGACTACATGGTATCTCATCCTTCAGAAGGCTAGTCCAGGCTTTGTACATGATGTCTAATACTTTGAGATTTTCAGTTAGCTCTTCAAAATTATACGCAAAATTGCAGGTGCATTTGTGTGAGTATGTGTGCACACTCAGGGATTTAGGATTATCAAATCCTAAAAGAGGTCCATAATCCAAAAGAGATTAAGAACCAAAGGGCTGTGATCCTCCTGTGATAGAATTGAGGTAAAGGTCCTGGTTCTCTCTTCCCAATAGCATGAAGCATCCTCCCACCTTGGGTTCTTAAGTAACCAATACTATGTCACTGTGAGCGACCCTGGGGTGCTCTCTATTCTGCCCATCCTCAGCCTGCAGAAGTAGACTTTCTCCCAGTCCTCTGGGCTGAGGTTCCTCCTTTCAGGCTCTACTACTGACCTGTCACCTCAAATTTGGTTCTCCTGACTGCTCCACCTTTCCATGATCTAAGTCTCATATACTGTTGGTAGGAATGTAAGTTTGTACAGCCTTTGTGGAGGGCCATTTGCCAGTGTCTACAATAATTTTCAATGTGATGCCCTTTGACTTTGCAATTTCCCTTCCAAGAATCTACTCCATGAGTTCCGCCAGGCAGCAGACAAAACTCTCTGTCTGCCATTAGCAGAGGGGCCACGCCCAGCATTCAGGGCTCCCGGGAGAGGCCCGGAGCGAAGCCCAGAGGGCGGGGCGACCCCCAGCTGCCGTTGCCCGCCCCGTGAGACTAGGGATTGCTGGAGATCTCGGAGAGGACTGGGGCTGGAGAGAGTTCCAGAGACCCAGCTTAGTAGCCTAGGGGGAAACCCTACAGGCTCACAGCAGCCTTAGGGAAAGCCTCTGCACAGCACCAGTAGAAGGCACCCAGCCGCCAGCCACAAGGCTGGAAGACCCCAGGGCAAAAGCAGCATAGCTAGGTGTACTAACCACAGACTGTAGAAGATGGCAATAGCTCTCCTGCGACCCATAGAGGACAAGTGAGATTCGGTGGGTGCCGACAGCAACGGAGCGACAAATATAAGTGATCCCACCCCTGGCCGCTGGAAAAGCCCATAACACCGTTGCAGACCCCAAGGAGAGAGCACATCTAGGTGGGCTGCAACAGTAGGCACCTGCAGCCTGAAGCCCCCCTGTGACAGCCCCCACGGCAGAGGAGGGAATCCAAAGGGCCACTGTGGCTACGAAGAGGGGCCCAGGCCCAGTTAGCAACTACGGACAGGGTTCCTGGTTGGTGAAGTATAAACAGCTTCTCCCCCCACTGCAGCAGCTGAAACAAGTGAAAGGAGCAACTAAACTCTATCTCCATGCGGAGGCACAAATCAACAACATCAAGCAATATGAAAAAATACATTAAATCTCCAGAACAGAAAGAAAGTAACAAATACACAGAAAACAATCCCAAAGAAAATGAGATATATAACCTAAATGATGACTTCAAAACAGCCATCATTAAGATTCTCAATGAGTTAAGAGAGAATTCTGACCGTCAACTCAACGAGTTCAGGAGCTATGTCACAAAAGAGTTTGATACGATAAAGAAGAACCAAACAGAAATATTGGAAATGAAGAACACAATAGAGGAGATTAAGAAAAATCTAGATGCTCTGAACAGTAGGGCCGATAATATGGAGGAAAGAATTAGCAATTTGGAAGATGGCAATATAGAATTGTTGCAGGCAGAGGAGGAGAGAGAAGCAAGACTTAAAAGAAATGAAGAAACTCTCCGAGAATTATCAGACACAATTAGGAGACGCAACGTAAGGATTATAGGTATACCAGAGGGAGAAGAGAAGGAGAAAGGGGCAGAAAACCTATTCAAAGAAATAATGGCTGAGAACTTCCCAAATCTGGTGAGGGAGATGGATCTTCAGGTGACAGAAGCCAATAGATCTCCAAACTTTATCAATGCAAGAAGACCAACTCCACGGCATATAGTAGTGAAGCTAGCAAAAGTCAACGACAAGGAGAAAATATTAAGGACAGCCAGGCAAAAGAAACTAACCTACAAAGGAACCCCCATCAGGCTATCAGCAGATTTCTCAGCAGAAACTTTACAGGCTAGAAGAGAGTGGAATGATATATTCAAAAATCTGAAGGACAAAAATCTACAGCCGAGAATTCTCTACCCAGCGAAAATATCCTTCAAATACGAAGGAGAAATAAAAACTTTCCCAGATAAACAAAAATTAAGGGAGTTCATTGCCACAAAACCTCCTCTTCAGGAAATCCTCAGGAAAACCCTCATTCCTGAAAAATCCAAAAAAGGAAAGGGGCTACAAAACCAAGAGCAGAGGAGATCAGTAGAAGGACAACAACAGAGAGAAGCAGCTCTACATCAGAACAGATTAAACCATGGGACGAGAAACAAAGGAAACTGAAGAAAACCGGAAAACAAGACACAAAATGGTAGTGGTAGGCCCCCACGTCTCAATAATCACTCTAAATGTAAATGGATTGAACTCCCCAATCAAAAGACACAGAGTGGCAGGATGGATCAAAGAACAAGATCCAACAATATGCTGCCTCCAGGAAACACACCTCAGCCCCAAAGACAAACACAGACTCAGAGTGAAGGGATGGAGAACAATACTCCAAGCTAATAATGAACAAAAGAAAGCAGGTGTCGCTATACTAATATCAGACAAGGTAGATTTCAAAGCAAAACAGATAAAGAAAGATAAAGAGGGACAGTATATAATGATAAAAGGGACTCTCCACCAAGAAGACATAACACTTATAAATATATACGCACCCAACACAGGAGCACCAAAATTTGTAAAGCAACTCTTAATAGAACTAAAAGAAGACATCAACAACAATACAATAATAGTAGGGGACCTCAACACACCATTAACACCAATGGACAGAACATCCAGACAGAAAATCAACAAGGAAATAATAGAATTAAATGAAAAATTAGACCAGATGGACTTAATAGATATATATAGAACACTTCATCCAAAAACAGCAGGTTACACATTCTTCTCAAGTGCACATGGAACATTCTCAAGGATTGACCATATTTTGGGAACCAAAGCAAACATCAATAAATACAAGAGAGTTGAAATAATATCAAGCATCTTTTCTGATCATAACGCTATTAAACTGAAATCAACTACAAGAAAAAAGCAGAGAAAGGTGCAAAAATGTGGAGACTAAACAACACGCTTCTCAACAAACAATGGATCATTGAAGAAATTAAAGAAGAAATCAAATATTATCTGGAGACAAATGAAAATGAGAACATGACATACCAAATCATTTGGGATGCAGCAAAAGCAGTCCTAAGAGGGAAATTCATCGCAATACAGGCACACCTCACTAAACAAGAAAAAGCTCACGTAAGCAACCTCAAACGACACCTAGAAGAACTAGAAAAAGAAGAACAAACAAAGCCCAGAGTCAGTAGAAGGAGGGAAATAATAAAAATAAGAGCAGAAATAAACGATATTGAAACAAAAAAGACAATAGAAAGGATCAATGAAACAAAGAGTTGATTCTTTGAAAGAATTAACAAAATTGACAAACCCCTAGCCAGACTCACCAAGAAAAGAAGAGAGAAATTGCAAATTAATAAAATCAGGAATGACAGAGGAGAAATCACAACAGATACCAATGAAATACAAGAGATCATAAGAGAATACTATGAAAAACTATATGCCAACAAATTGAACAACCTGGAAGAAATGGACAAATTCCTAGACTCCTACAATCTCCCCAAACTGAATCAGGAAGAAATGGAGAATCTGAATAGACCAATCACAAGTAAGGAAATAGAAACAGTAATCAAAAACCTCCCCAAAAACAAGAGTCCAGGACCAGACGGCTTCTCTGGAGAATTCTACCAAACATTCAAAGAAGACTTAATACCTATTCTCCTCAAACTGTTCCAGAAAATTGAGAAAGATGGAGAACTCCCTAACACATTCTATGAGCCAACATCACTCTGATCCCCAAACCTGACAAGGACAACACAAAGAAGGAGAACTACAGGCCGATATCACTGATGAACATAGATGCAAAAATCCTCAACAAAATTTTGGCAAACCGATTACAGCAATACATCAAAAAGATTATACACCATGATCAAGTGGGATTTATACCAGGGACACAGGGATGGTTCAACATCCGCAAGTCAATCTACGTGATACACTACATCAACAAAATGAAAAACAAAAACCTCATGATCATCTCAATAGATGCAGAGAAAGCATTCGACAAGATCCAACACCCATTTATGATAAAAACCCTCAGTAAAATGGGTATAGAAGGAAAGAACCTCAACATAATAAAGGCCATATATGATAGACCCACAGCCAACATCATACTCAATGGACAAAAGCTGAAAGCCATCCCTCTGAGGACAGGAACAAGACAAGGGTGCCCACTTTCACCACTCCTATTCAACATAGTACTGGAGGTGCTGGCCAGAGCAATTCGGCAGGAAAAAGAAATAAAAGGAATCCAAATAGGTAACGAAGAAGTAAAACTCTCGTTGTTTGCAGACGACATGATCTTATACATAGAAAACCCCAAAGAATCCACAGAAAAACTATTAGAAATAATCAACAACTACAGCAAAGTAGCAGGGTATAAAATTAACGTGCATAAATCAGTAGCATTTCTATACACTAACAATAAACTAACAGAAAAAGAACTCAAGAACTCTATCCCATTCACAATCGCAACGAAAAGAATAAAATACCTTGGGATAAACTTAACCAAGGAAGTGAAGGATCTATACAATGAAAACTACAAGACTTTCTTGAAAGAAATAGGCGATGACATAAAGGGATGGAAAAACATTCCTTGCACATGGATTGGAAGAATAAACATAGTTAAAATGTCCATACTACCTAAAGCAATATACAGATTCAATGCTATCCCAATCAGAATCCCAAGAACATTCTTCACAGAAATTGAACAAACAATCCTAAAATTCATATGGGGGAACAAAAGACCGCGAATTGCTAAAGCAATCCTGAGCAAGAAAAACAAAGCTGGCGGAATCACAATCACCGATTTCAAAACATACTACAAAGCTACAGTGATCAAAACAGCATGGTACTGGTACAAAAACAGGTCCACAGATCAATGGAACAGGATTGAAAGCCCAGAGATAAAACCACACATCTATGGACAGCTAATCTTCGACAAAGGAGCAGAGGGCCTGCAATGGAGAAAAGAAAGTCTCTTCAACAAATGGTGCTGGGAAAACTGGACAGCCACATGCAAAAGATTGAAAATTGACCATTCTTTTTCACCACACACCAAAATAAACTCAAAATGGATCAAAGACCTAAAGATTAGGCCTGAGACAATAAGTCTTTTGGAAGAGAATATAGGCAGTACACTCTTTGACATCAGTTTCAAAAGAATCTTTTCGGACACTGTAACTCCTCAGTTGAGGGAAACAATAGAAAGAATAAACAAATGGGACTTCATCAGACTAAAGAGCTTCTTCAAGGCAAGGGAAAACAGGATTGAAACAAAAAAACAGCCCACTAATTGGGAAAAAATATTTACAAGCCACTTATCCGACAAAGGGTTAATCTCCATAATATACAAAGAACTCAAACTGCTTAACAACAAAAAAACAAACAACCCGATCAAAAAATGGGCAGAGGACATGAACAGACATTTCTCAAAAGAAGATATGAATATGGCCAATAGACACATGAAAAGATGTTCATCATCGCTAATCATCAGGGAAATGCAAATCAAAACTACACTAAGATATCACCTTACCCCCGTTAGATTGGCAAAAACATCCAAAACCAAGAACGACAAATGTTGGAGAGGTTGTGGAGAAAGAGGAACCCTCATACACTGTTGGTGGGAATGCAAACTGGTACAGCCACTATGGAAAACAGTATGGAGATTTCTCAAAAAGTTAAAAATAGAAATACCCTATGACCCAGCCATCCCATTACTGGGTATCTATCCTAAGAACCTGATATCAGATATCTCAAGAGTCCGTTGCACCCCTATGTTCATCGCAGCATTATTTACAATAGCCAAGACGTGGAACCAGCCTACATGCCCAGAAACTGATGATTGGATAAAGAAGATGTGGTATATATACACAATGGAATACTACTCAGCCATAAAAAAAGACAAAATTGGCCCATTCACAACAACGTGGATGGACCTCGAGGGCATTATGTTAAGCGAAATAAGTCAGTCAGAGAAAGACGAACTCTATATGACTCCACTCATAGGTGGAAATTAGTATATTGAGAAGGAGATCTGATCGGTGGTTACCAGGGAAAAGGGGGCGTGGGGGGAGGGTACGGAGGGGGAAGTGGTGTACCCACAACATGACTAACAAAAATGTACAACTGAAATCTCACAAGGTTGTAATCTATCATAACATTAATAAAAAAGAAAAAAAAGAAAAAAAAAAAGAATCTACTCCATACATAATGAAACAAGTGTATAAAAATGGTATGTGGTATACTAAGCAGATGTTAAAATGAATGAACTATATCTATGTATACCAGCAGGAAATTACTTGCTAGACTTATCATTGAATAAAGGAAGCAAGTTGCAGAAGAGTGTGTGTAATACAATCCCATTCATAAACAAAAGTATGTCTATGAGTATGTATGCATGTATATTATACACTCTTTCATTCATACCTATTTTTATATATATAGCCGATATCTAGAAAAGTGCACATTCAACTGCTAAAGTGTAATTGCTTTTCTACACAAGGGTTAGGTTGAGAGTGAGGGTACTGGGATAATGGGGAACTTCATGTTAGACATTTCTCATTGTTGAACTATTTGGTGTTTCACAGCAAGCACAGGATACATTTGTGATAGCAGTAACAGTAATTCTTGTGGCAGCCAAGCTCATCTTTGTCCAGAAAAGGAAATTGAGGCCCACAGAAAGGGCCTTGCCCAGGTTTAGGCAGTAGGTTAGCAGCAATGAAGTGGAGAGGGGAGCCGATGAGGAAGCAGGACTTAGAGGGAGAATAGGTGAGCAGAGGAGGCCCAGCTGGGGAGACGCATAGAAAATGTACTGAGCATAAGGAGCAGGAGGGGCTTGGCACTGCCTCCTAAACTCTGAGTGTCCCTGGTCCAGCGAGAAAGTGAACAGGGCTTTGGGACTCAGCTTTGCAGCACAAGGCACAGTCCCTGAATGTGAAGGTGACCACGATGCCAATGGGAGATGATGCTGATGACTAGTTCTAACTACAGCTGAGGGTGAAGTGAGAAGTGTAGTGGGTGCCAGAGAGCAGGGTGGAGAGGCCCAGGGGTCACGAATTCCCCTTTCAAACGTTTTCTGTGAAGGAGCCCCTGTCATCACTTCCATTTTAGAAAAGGGATTGAGAATGGATAAGAAACCTGCCCGAGGTCACCCTGGACTCCAAAGCTTGCTCTTAAGTGTGAACATGCTCCAGACTGTGCCTTGAGCCCTGAGTATGGCCTAAAGTTACATAGTCCTTGGACACCGTTCAAATCACAATTAAATTGAGAATGTTGCAGCACAAATTTGAAAACCACTGAACTTGACTAAGAAGGAACAAAGAAACAAAGAAAAAAAAGGCCTATGCAAGTATCTTTGCCCTGGAACAATTTTGCTTTTAACTTAATTCCCTAGGACTACAGGGTAGATGAATGGAGAATTCTAAAGTGTTCCTACCAGTCTGCAGATTTTATTTCTTAAAAACTTAAAATATATTGAGAAATTTGTATGTTGTAAAGCTTAAATGGGGGAGTGGGTTTGCGTGTTTCTGACACAGGTATAAATGTAGTTTGTAGGGGCTGGCCCGGTGGCACAGCGGTTAAGTGCGTACGTTCCACTTCTCAGTGGCCCGGGGTTCACCAGTTCGGATCCCGGGTGCAGATATGGCACCACTTGGCAAGCTATGCTGTGGCAGGCGTCCCACTTCCAGTGACAGGGAACTCACTACTTCTCCCAGTAAATTGTCTATCACTAGTAGATAGTGCTTCTGGAATTTTTTGGAATTTTAAAGCTGGAAACTTATAAATCATCAAGTGTAACTGCTTCATGAGGAAACCCAAGTTCAAGAGGTGGAATGATTTGCTCAAGATTGCATGGCTAGTTAAGTGGCAGCTGCTACCCTCTTCTGCCTTCTGCTCTTGCTCACTAAGTCCATTTTCCTTAATGCATCTGAGAGCCTTGGTACTGCATCCACCAACGCCCCCCACACTCCCCAAAGAACAGTTCCTGGAGGCCCCAGGCTGTCTGTTTGCAGGGCCTCTTTGGATCCCAGATTATATATATATAAAAATATATATATATATATACACACACACACACACACACATTTTTTTTTTTTTTTTGGTGAGGAAGATGGTCCCTGAGCTAACATCTGCGTCCATCTTCCTCTATTTTGTATGTGGGACGTGGCCACAGCATGGTTTGATGAGTGGTGTGTAGGTCCACACCCAGGATCCAAACCTGCGAACCACAGGCTACCAAAGTGGAGTGCCAAACTTAACCACTATGCCACCTGGCCAGTCCTAATCCCAGACAATATTGAAGGTTCACTGACCCATCCGTGGAACCCATGATGAGAACCTCCATTTTAGAACTTCTAAGTGATGAAGGCCAAATTCTCCTTGCTACATTCTGTAAGACAATCCTCCTCCTCCACCCCACAGTCACAGGGCTGATTCAACTCTACTCTGCTCCTGGGCTCAGCCCAGCCTTCTCTAATCCCAGTGGCCCCTTAACCTCCACCTTGACCCCACTTGAAGATGCCTGGTCTCGGGCTCACAGGCCCCCTGAAGGCTGATATCCATTTACTAACCCGCTCCACCTAGTCTGGAGAAAGAGTTACAGCTGAATTGCTTGGAGCTCTCTTCCCCACAGTGACTATGGAAGAATGGCATATGTCCATGCTCAGGAGAGGGGCCTGGCCCTGCCCACCCCCAGAAGCCCTCCGTGCTGCTGACACGACCTTGGATGATGCCTCACAGAGAGGGCAGCCTGGCCAGCTCTGTGTTCCTGAGCTGGCCCCTCCTCCTTTTTTGAAAAAAGTTATTTTATTGAGGTCATATTGGCTTATAACATTATGCAAATTTCAGGTATACATTATTGTATGTCAGTTTCTGTATAGATTGCACTGTGTTTACCACGGATAGTCTGGGTTTTATCCATCACCATACATATGAGCCCCCGTACCCCTTCACCCTCCACCCACTCCCTTCCTGTCTGGTAACCACTAATCTGTTCTCCTTGTCCATGTGTGTGTTTATCTTCCACATGTGAGTGAATTCATGCAGTATTCGTCTTTCTCTGTCTGGCTTATTTTGCTTAACATAATACCCTCAAGGTCCATCCATATTGTTGCAAATGGCTCTTGAATTAACTAGTTGTGGTGAGAAATCAGAAGGCATCACTGGGATCTTTTCCCGGCCTGAGTCTCTGCTGCACAGTTCCTCAGTGGCTTCAGAGGGGGCTGCTCTGGACAGTCCTTGCTCAGACTCGTGTTCAGATGGAAATGTCTTTTCTTAATAGATGCCATTTCAAAGAGGCATTTCAAATGAATCCCTTGCTTGAAGTAGAAATGGAATAATTTCTATAAAGGGAATTAGATGGTGGAGTCTGTTTTAAATACCTATTTCACAGAGCAATGTATTTCACTGTGAATATATTGAATCCAGGGAATGATTTTATACTATGGTCACATCTGTAATTTACAACCAATAGGCCATGAATACACGTTACAAACACAGGCTTTAGAGTCACAGGGATACAGGTTTGATTCCTGGTTCTACCACTCACTAGCTCTGATTGTTAACAAGCTACTTAATTTCATTAGGCCTCAATTTTTAAATTAGGAAAATAGAATGGCAGTGCCCACCTCCTAGGGGTTAAGGTGAGGATTAAATGAAAAGATGCAAGCAAGGCTCTAATCATAATGCCTGGCACACAGTGAGTATTCAGTTAAGGTTTGTTCTTTTCATTAACATAGAAGTCATTCTGTGGGATTCCTGCAGATTCAAAGGATGTAATGGGATTTCATAAGGAGTTCCTGCCTCTGGCCAACAGTGTGTTTTGCAACAGGTGTGACAGGATGCCAGTACAACACTACTGACATGTTGAAAATTGAAATTTCATAATATATTTATTTTCAGTTTCCTAGGAAATACTTTGTAATACCCACAACATAAGCCTGGCAAACTGGCTGTGCAGATGTTAAAGCTTCATAAATGCTGTAAATACCCCAATTCTGTGTACATGTGCAACGTATTATTGCTTCACGATTAACCCTGGCAAAAAAACCCCTAGTCTGCAGAGTGTTTACAATATTTGTGCATTGCTATGGATACAGTGTCAAAGGCAGGTGCCAGCAACATGAACTGGATGTAGGGGCTTATGGCAGCTAACGATGGAAACTATTCTTACTCTTAATGCATCATTCTTGGATAATATTTACAAGATATTTGGGAGGTGAAGCATGCTGTGGAGAACATTACTTTGGATGTTTTGTGCAACACTACTGAGAGGGAGCTTGGTGAAATATTGAGGAGGTGGGGACCTAGGTCTGCCACCACACTGGCTGTGTGACATTGGTGGTTACGTTCATTTGTAGGTGCTCAGTTTCTCCCAGTGTAAAGAGGTGTGTATGTGTGTGGGGTGTTTATCTTAAGATTTCTGCAGTCCCTTCCAGCATTCTGATTACAAGTGAACCACAAACATGGTTTCATCTCATATCCTGTGTAGTTTGATGCAATTCTGGCTAAGTAGAGCAAAATTAAGATAGATTTGTGGAGGTGTCCAAGATTAGCTATGCTAGTTGGCCAGCCTGGACTTTCTTTTTCTATTGTTATCTGTCTTGTTCATAAACCTCGTGGGTTCCAGTTGGCTCTCATGCTGTCTTAGAGACAGATGTTTTTCCCCCTCCAAGGGAGCAGCATGGAATGTGGACAACTCAGCTCTTGTTGGCAAATTGTCAAGAATTAAATGAAAATCAGATTAAGTTACCAAACTCACACTGTCCTTGGAATCCTTTTCAAGATGCCAAAGTTTAGTAGCAATTGACATATTGCAACATGATTGGGTCTTTAAGTCATATATATCAAAATATTATTCATGTAAATTAAAAATACATGCTCACAAAACAACAATGTACATTGTGCAAGAATACATGCACAGCAAACACATTGGAATTGTTGCCTGGGAGGAGGGACTGTAGTGGAAGGGGGATAAAAGGAAGCAAACAAAACAAGAGGAGAGTAGTTGCTGAGACTCAAAGAGATGATGACATTTACCCAAGGTGATGGAGCTAGTAAGCAGTGGGTAACAATTTGAACACAGTGTCACTCAAAAGGCCAGGACCTTGTTCTACTACATCCTGCTGCCTTTTTGCTCTTAAGTGGAAACTACGACAATAACAACAAAAGATTGAATTGCGGCTTGTTATTTATCAGTTCTCTCAGAGGGTTGCTATGCTGTTACTTTTCCCTCTGGAACTAAACTTCTTGCAAGATTCCCTCTTAGGGAGCTTTGTCTTTATCAGATCTTGTCTTTTTTGGGTGATTTCATCTTCCAGTAACAGGAAAGGTAAGGTAAATTAATTCAACTCAGGGTTTCTGAGGTTGTATCAGGGTGAATAATTCCAGTTCACAGAGATTTTTAGAGGCCTCTAGAGAGTTAGAAAGTGGGAAGTTCTTCAAACTTTGGTTCTTAACGTGATATACCACTATCCCAGAGATGGGCACCTGAAATATATATTTTTTATTTTTTTTTTGAAGATTGGCACCTGAGCTAACATCTGGTGCCAATCTTCTTTTTTTCTTCTTCTTTGCCCTAGAGCCCCCAAGTACATTGTTGTATATTCTAGTTGTAGGTCCTTCTGGCTCTGCTATGTGGGACGCCACCTCAGCATGGCTTGATAAGCAGTGCCATGTCTGTGCCCAGGATCCGAACCAGTAAAACCTGGGGCAGCTGAAGTGGGGCGCACAAACTTAATCACTTGGTCATGGGGCTGGCCCCAAGGCACCTGAAATAGCACACCAGGTGTGTTGTGAAAGAACTTTTGCCCATTTTGTCTGGGGAATGTACTCCATGGTGGGCATCTATTACAAGACTTGACACCTAGGAAAAAAGTGAAATAATAATATTTATATGTCTTTACTTTTATTCGAAAAATTACACACAGAAATGATAAACTGGGAATTAATGATATTTGTTACATAAGCGTAAATAAAAATAAGATTGAATTTTCCCTCTTGCCCAAAGGGAAGGAGATCTTTTCCTCTTTCTCTTTTCTTGGAGCATTTCCTTGAGAAACTGTATTTATGAGTGTATAATTAATATAGTAAATATACAATATGTAACTATATATATAACATGTAATTGCATTTATGAATGTATAATATAATAAATATATAATATATAACAATGTAATTGTATTTATGACTGTATTTATGAGTAAACTATATTTATGAGTCCTTTCCCCATCTCTTTGATATGTATATAAACCTTATGTAAAAGCTAAATAAGCCTCTTGATGATGTTACCACCCAGGAATGTTTTCTTAAAGGCTTGGGAGCTATTGCTTAGAAATGTAAATATCCAGGGAGACAGTGGCCCTATCACCTTGACACCGTGAGAATTGAGCCTACTGCCTTGCACCAAGCTGTAGCTACCTGCTTGTCATTAGAGAGAGAAATTTTATCTTTCCTTAGGATGAAGGTAATACAGGTGGTCATCCTACTTACTAGGTGAATTTAGGAAGAACTATGAAAAAATGTACAGCAACTGGTGCTGTCATGTCCCCTTACGTGAAAACTAGTTATCGTTTATCTTGAGAACATGTATGTAATGGATCTTATCTGCTTGCCTATCTAGAAGGGTGAGATTTCTTTCTGTCTTTGCAATCTTGTTAGCAGATTGCCTGGGAGGCACATCATAGTCTGGTTTAGTGCTTATTAAATAATAAAACTGCTTTCTTTCTTTTCTCCATTTGTGGAAAGGATTTCTGGGTTGGCAAGAGATTTTATTTTTAGCTTTTCCTCCTACAGTTACCTATAGAGAGTGGGTAGGATTGGGCTGGAAGAGATAGAGGAGGGAATGAGACTTCTTCAATTATACTTCTTATGTAGTTTTGCCTTTTGAACCCTATTGATGTCTTATATATTAAAGAACATAAGAACGTTAACAAGGATGGGGAAAAAGGAAACCCGAAAATTGAATACAAATTAGCAAATGAACTTAAAACCTAACTGAACACCAACTATGGCATATTCACAAGGAGGCAAAAATATAACTCCTATGACATACATTGTACGGATCAAAAGGACTGCCAAGAAAGTTTGTTCTTCGTAGGAATATTGGCTGACAAGTCAGCTATTCTAAAACTATTTTGTGTGTGTTGTAGGACTGAGTGATTAAGTAAATACATTGATATTTGAACTAGAGTTCTCCTTGTGGGAGGAGACACAAGGAAAGGAAAAACCCTGTTGCAAAGAATTGGAATTACAAGGTATCAGTATGAATTCATGATTTAAAAAAAAAAAATCTATGTCCTTAGCTCTGTCCACTGAATGGTTCTAAAGCAAGGACACCCTTGGCAGCAAGAAAAAAACCAGATCTTGGTTTCTAAACACCTTTCTTCAATGCAAGAAAGCCAAACTGCTTGGAGAATAGGCTGATTCTAGGCCTAGCATAGAAAAATTACAGCTTGTTGAAAATACTAAAAAACTGATGAGAGCATTTCAAAAGAACGCAGAAATCACCTTGAAGGGGCTCCCATTGGCCAAATTTTAGCAGCAAAATAAATGAACTTAGAAACAATTTATAACACATTGAATAAAAAAGAATTCATAAGTTCATAATGATACCTCCAATACTAAACAAACCCATAAATGAAAATAGGAGAAGGAAGAAAACTCTTCTATGCAGAAAAATGCCAACTGATAAATGTAGAAGAAGTGATAGAAATAGGAAAATCACCAGTTTACAAACATCGTGGTAAAAATTGTTTGAGACAAGAATCATCAATGGATGCTTCAACAATTGGTGGGGAACATGTGGTCATGTGGTATTGTAGTATAACTCCTCAGATCTCTTATTAATTCAAAGGGAGGGGAGATATCTGTAATTTTTTTTTGATATCCTTTTTTTTTCCTTTTTCTCCCCAAAGCTCCCCGGTATATAGTTGTATCTTCTTAGTTGTGGGTCCTTCTAGTTTGTGGCACTTGGGACGCTGCCTCAGAGTGGCTCGAGGAGCGGCGCCATGTCCGCGCCCAGGATTCGAACTGACGAAACACTGGGCTGCCTGCAGCGGAGCTCGCGAACTTAACCACTGGGCCCCGGGGCCGGCCTCAGGAGATACCTTTAAAGTGGAGAAAACTGTTGAACACCAGCTTACCAAGTGATGAAATTTAGGATCATTAATAATGGGACAAACATCGTGGCTCTTGATGTGATGCACTGAAAAGGACATAGCGTCATCTGGCTCTACTCTTACTAGTGTGTTTAACTTCAGTCTGATCATGAGGAAGCAGACAAAATTGAGGGCCATTCTGCAACATAAATGGCCTGGGCTTTTAAAAAATGTCAGTAATTAAAGGTAAAAACCAAAACAAAAAAGGCAAGGGAACCCTTCTAGATTAAAGGAAACCAAAGAGACTTGATCACTAAATGCTGTGTGTGATCCTGGATGGGATCCTGGACTTCCCCACTACTGCAGTCCAAAGGCTTCTAAAGACATTATCAGCACAATGGGAGAAATTTGAATCTGAACTGTATAAGATAATGTTAAATGTCCTGAGTGTAATACTTATGTGGGGGTTGTGTAACACAACACCTGTGTTCTTAGGAGATGCACACTGAAGATGAAGTGTCATGGTGCCAGCAACTGCTCTCAAATGATTTGGGGGAAAAAAGAAAAAGTTATATAGGGAGAGAGAAAAAGAGAGTGATAAGGCAAATGTGGCAAAATGTTAACTGGTGAACCTGGGAGGTGAAGGGTATGTGGATGTCCTCTAACCTCTTCTCTGTGACTTTTCTGAATGTTTGAAAATTTTCAAATAAAAACAATTACATATCCTATTTTTGTTCTTTTGGCAGTTGTGCCTGTTAACCTAAAAATAAAGAGCCGAAATGAGAGGCAGTGAGATGTTTATTTTGGGATCAAAGAATTGCAATTCAAGGAGCACAGATTCAGGTAGAAACCCAAATACTGTCCTAATTACAGGAGAGGGGCTTAGGGTTTTTATGGGGAAAAGGGAGGATGAGAGGAGCTGTATTAAAGAAGAGTTCATTTGTGCTAGATAAGGTAAGGCTAGCTTTGTACTTCAGAGATTGGCTTGCGGTATGATCATCAGGCAAAAGGCCAGACTTGTTTGGTTAATGATTGGTCATCAGCAAAATCCAGTTTCATCAGTCCTTACAAACAGGATATTCTTGTCCTTACTCACTTCTTGGAATGTTGGTGGTTTGGTCTAGTTTGGAAGATAAAGAAAACAAGTGTTGCAAGGCAATTCCTCTGAAATGGCTGCTCTGGCTCTGTTTTAATATGGCTCCACTCACGTCATCTTTCACACACCTAATTCATCACTTCATGTTTGTTCATCCTGATTGCTTTTTAAAATTTATTAGTATCTATATTTCCTCCTAAGGCAGCAACTGTTTAGTGGATGAAAATAATCCATAACCAATCTATAAATGAAAATTTGGGAGAGAGTTTATTCTGAGCTAAAATGTGAGGACCGTGAAGTGGGGTGTGCAGAGTGGTTATATACCCCCAAAGAGGATGTTTCACATATGACTGAAATGTCCCTT
This sequence comes from Equus przewalskii, assembly GCF_037783145.1. NCBI lineage: Eukaryota > Metazoa > Chordata > Mammalia > Perissodactyla > Equidae > Equus > Equus przewalskii. The sequence continues at coordinate 66,812,082 of NC_091831.1, forward strand.
TTACAATAGTTGCGAGACTGCTCAGTCAGCACAGCGATTGATGGACACAGCAGGGTGGCAGGTCTGTTGTCTCGAGCTGGGTGGTCACAGATAAGCTGGATGGTCACAGGCAGGCGCAGCAGTCAGTTCTTAGCCTAAGGAAAGATGCTTGTCCTTAAGGAAATGCCAATGTGGGGGGAAGTTGCACCTTTATCTTAAGGCCATTTGTTCTTGCCATAGGAAATGTTTAAAGCAGATATACGATGCATGCTCAATCGCCATCTCAGGCCTTTTTGGAAACTCAAAGTCAGGCCGAATTAGGTTTACACCAAATGACTTCCTCATATATTCCAATATATCCTATTGCTTGCCATTTCTACTTGTCAGTTTCAACTTACCCTCATGCCCAGTTAACTCATCCTACTGCCTCCCTCCCCCATACACACATGCACACACACATGCTATCATGGAAATTTTCTAGAACATATATAATTTAAATTTGGGGTTATTTTGAAAACATTATCTCCTTTTATTTTTCTTTCATGACTCTCTCCCCTTTCCTCCCCCATATCTCTTGCAGCACTGCCTGACTTTTTTCATTATTTAAGGACTTCATTCAAAGGTGTTTTCAATGTGGGTCTTTGTGTGGCAAGCATTCTGTGCCCTTGGATACAGGGAATTTTCTATGACTTTCTCCTATTTGAACGATAATTTGGCTGAATATAAAATTCTACAAAGTTATTTTTCCTCAATATTTTTAAACTACTATTCCACTGTCTTCTAGCATCCAATGTAGCTGTTTGATATCCATCTCATTGTCATTTCTTTGGAGGTGATCTGCTCTTTCTCTCTGGAAGCTTTTAGACTTTTCTCTTTGTCATTATTCTCAAATTTTATTGTTATTCCTAGGAACGGATTTTTCCTGATCTCTGTTCTCTGCCCCTTTATGAGCCCTTTCGAATAAGGTTATTTAGGGGAAATTTATCTCCACTATTTCCTCAAATATCTTCTCTGCTGCATTTTTACTTTTCTCTACATTTGGAACTATTGCCCAGGCATTGGTATTTCTATATTTATCATCCACATTTCTAAGCTTTTCTTTCATATTTTATATTTTTTGTGTTTTCCTACTGTGAGACTTCCACAATCTTGTGTCCACAAATTCTTTCTTCAACTATATTCATTCTATTTCACTTGCTCTGTTTTCACTTATTAGATGTTTTTATTTCAACTATTTTATTTTTCATGTCTAATATTTTCACTTACTTCTTTTTTATGATTTCTTGTTCTTATTTCATGTTGCTAATATCTTCTTTTAATAATGCCTTGTCTCCTACTTAAGGAACATCTTTAGATTCCAGGTCTTTCTGTTCCAGAGCTTTTGTTTCAGATGGTATGTGTGGCTCGGTGTATATGTGTCATCCTTAGCTGTCTGGTTATTTGGTTTGTGAGCTCATTTTCCCTTCAGGCATCAACTAGCATGCCTGCTACTATGCATTGGGGGAGGGTTAAAGCCAATTAGAATTGGCCTTAACTATATATTGGAATCAGAGATTTAAAGATGAGAATCCAGGAACCACAGAACCCTTCATGAAAACTGACGCCATTCCACCAGTCAGTCTTCTACCTGAGATTTTCTCTTTTAAACCTTTAGGAAGAAATAACAACATAATCCACAATCCTGGTGATTTGGTTGGGAGCATGGTGGAGTGAACGCCTGTGTCTATTTTCATGAACTTTCCCCTGTCTCCCAGTGAGGGTTTTGTGTTGCTAATATTGACAGACACTGCCATGGGCACTGTTATTACCTACTTCTGTGCTGAAGGGTCAGAGAGAGATGACTGTCTGTCTTAAGGCAACTTGAGGGAGAGACAGAAACGGAAGGTAAAAAGTTCTCCTCCAAGCTAGTTCTCCCTGCTGCCCAAGGCCATGGCCACCCCTCCCCACTCCACACCAATTCTAGTAGTCTTGTCTAGGGGAGATTCCCTAATTTTTCCTCGGTTTTAGGAATCCATGCTTCTCTTGTGCATTGACTGTTTTTTCAGGGTTGATCTTGGAAGACGCAGTCAGTGGCCTGAGCTAGTGAGCCATCTGAGCAGAGATCCCCTCAGGGTCTTCAACTATAAAATGGGCATAACTGTTACCTCACAGAATTGTTGTGGGTTTTGCATATTTTATGTCAGTGTCTAGAACAAAATGTTTGAAAAGTATTGGGTTTTTTATTTTCAAAAGGCCTCAATTCCAAACTTTTATCCTCAAGGAGGGGGAGTATGCAGATATGCCAATTGGCTAATTTCATCAGCATTTTTAGCACTGCAACAGTGCTCTTTGCTGATTATGTCAGGACTCCAAGTGCTGAGCTCCCAGTGAGGGTGTTTAGCTGTTTTTCTTACAAAAACATGTTGGCATGCATAGAAATCAACCCAAAGCCTCATGAAATCAGAGTTGAATTGTTTTATTTCTAGTTCTAAATTTTCTCTAAAAATCTTGCTATTCAAAGTGATCTGCAGATCAGCAGCTTTAACACGACCAGGGAGCCTACTAGACATGTGAAAACTTGGACATGCTCTACACTCACTGAATCAGAATCTGCACTTTCACAAGATCTCACGTGATGCATTTGCATGGTCAAGTTTAAGAAGTGCAGGATGCATCCTCAGCCAGCCTTCCAATAAAACTATACTCTTGTTTAATGCGTTATAGTGTAAAAAGTTGCTTTACCTAGATGATTTCATTTAAATTTACCATTCTATTTTCACCCCAGCCACAATGTAAAATTACTTATATTCTTTTTAATGATGAGTTTAAACTGAGGTCCAGGACGGTGACAAAAATCCTGTAGTTAGAGCCAGGTTAAACTCCGCACTTCAGTCTCAGTGAGTACTGTGATACTTTCTAATTACTAGTAGCGTGCTGAACATATCATTAGTATGCATGGTGATTTTAGGTAATAATTATGCTTTATTCTCTTCTCATATGTATTAGAGGAATATATAACGAACAAACCAAGCCTGGCATTTCAGTTATTCTTGCTTAGGAAGGTTTTTTAAAAAGTGAATTCAGGTGCAGTGTAGACATGACTAAAGTTATGAGTGGGCCCTACATGCTTGAGGTTTAAGGAACACTTCACTGCTTTATACTATAGATGCCATTTCTCTTTCATTTACAGCAATGTCAAGAGTGGCAATTTTTATTGAGTAATTTTTATTTACTAGTAACATCCTGTGCAACGTGTTGGTACAAGAGAAAAGTAAAAGTTCTTTCACGATTATTTCCCTGAACAGTATTAGTATGCCAAAGGTATATTCCCTAATCCAACTTTATGACTTACTACAAACAGAAATGAGGCAATGGGTATACTCAAACCTATTACAAAAGGTTAGGAGCCATCTTAAATGTTTGTTGATAGAAATTGCAAACACAGTATTTAAAATAGGACTTTCAAATGTCCACTGTGAAATCAGTACAGATCTCCTCTTCATAAAGAGAAATGTGAAATGATAATTATACACTCTCATTGTCCAACCTTGATGAAAGGGAAACCAAAATTTCCAATTTGATGTGGTCAAGGAGTCTTGTAGAGAGAAGGGTCTCAAAGACTTAACAATATGTTACTCAGCTGTCCTACTAGCATTTTTTGGTCTGTGCTGATAAGAAAGGGAAGGATAAATATTTACAAGCCAGGCTGCTAAACTAAGAGCTTTAATTAACAAGGCTCCAGCAAGGGCCCATGCAAAGATAACAATGGGATTGCACTCTGTTCTCTAACCTCAATGGCAGGTTCTCTAACTTCTCTGTTTTCAGAGCCTATATGTAAACACATAAGGGCTCTCAGATAGCAAGTTGTTTTGCCAAAGAACCTCTTTACACATCTGGAGTATAACCTCTTAAACTCAAGACTTGTTTTAAAACCATGACTTATAAAATGTTTATATTGGATTGCATGAAGTCATAACATGTTGAATGCAGGAAATAGTTTATAAATCTGGCCTGTTACTAGGTTGTGAGGTCATTCTCTCTTTTTTTTTTTCCTAATTGGTTCTTTCTTTTTTGTCCTACCAAAACTATACATGCTTTTGATATTTCGGGGTCGGGGTAGGGGGTGGGTAAGAAAAGTTTAGTTTGTTTGCCCTCCATAGTTGCTTCCACCAAGAGCCTCTGGCCTTTTCTCATCCAAATTCAACATAAAGATGTTTCTCCCATGTCACTACTATGACTGCAAAACAAAGCCAAGATGTCACCATTTTTCTGTTTATTTTTTGCTTCACAGACTTACTTCTAAGCTCCTCTGCTGAGGCAGGGGAGAACAGGACACTCAATTATTTTTGTGTGGTGTTGTTACCTCACCTTGATGGGATGCAGTTTATGGGTCTATAAAATGAATGACCTGCACCATTTGCTCACTAAGATCCTTTTTTGCTCTAAGCCATGATAATACTCCAAACAGGATTAGAGGATTTTATACTTTTGGCACTTAAAAAAAGAATACTACTCTCACTTGGTGTGTAGACTGTATCAAATGCTGAGTGAAACATAAAACAAGAGGACAATCCTACAATGAAAGGAGACACTCACGTCCACCCATGACTCAGTGCATGGAGAAGTCAAATGCGCTATGGGCGTCTCTGTAAACATAATGAGGAACATATGCCCTACAACTAGGGCATCTGTATTTCTTATCAGTGAAAAAAAAATCCCTGAACTGTACAAACAGTTCCATAATAGAGCCTATTTGAGAAAAAGTACAATCAAGCATGTGACAATCTATCAAACCTGACATACAAAAAAAGCATTTGATTGGAGAAACATTTCTGAAGAAATTCACAGCATTTTATTCAAGTTAGTCCATTTCGCTCACTAATCTGCCATATTGTTTCTGGCACCATTAATATTATCCTCATTATTTCTCTTTGAAGAGGACCATTGCTTCTAAAAAATCTGGGTTGGAGTTCCATGATGTTTAACTCTATGATCAAAAATCTTTTTCTTTACCAAAAAGCAACCCCTTAATCATAAGAGAAACAGAGGGAAAGACCGACATTAATTTGCAGAAATTGATCTCCACCAGAAACAATTCATTAGTCCGTAATCTTTTGTTGTTGTGCTTTTACTTGGGGCCTTTCTTTGGAGGAAAGGGCTGTTTCTGACAAATGCTTGCTTAAAACAAATAATATGCCCTACTGTATCATGGAAGGAAAATAAGGTCTAGTGCCTAGAGAACAAGAAGGTAGTCCTCCAGGAAAGAAGCCCTAATGGCTTCTAGAGGTGACAGAGTCATTCTACCAGGGTCAGGGGACACAGTCAATGACCCTCCTGCCCCTACCAGTCAGTCATAAGGTACAACCAGGTGAATAGGAGTAGTAGTAACTAGCTGGATAAGCCATGGGCTAGAATCTTTAGAAAAGGAATGTTTGTATTTGAGTAAGCCAGAGCTGGAGGGAGACATCTAGAGAGCCTGGAGAAAGTGACCCAGAATAGGAAAGTGCGAAAGACATAGGAATATCAGGGGACCCACAGAATGGTGAGACTACAGTCAAAAGCAGTCCTGTGCTTTTCTTTGAGGGTGCACTGAATGGGTTCTAAACTTTTCACACACAAATTGGAATGATACTCAACAAGTGGAAAGTGAAATCAGAGTTTCCCTCCTTTGTTCAATAAACACTGACAGAATACCTGTGTGCAAGGCAACGGGACAGGTGCTAAAAGAAAAATAAAGCTGTCTAAGATGTGGTCCTGACTTGAAGGAGCAATCTAGTGGTGGCCATTAGACCCCTGCACACTACAGAGCACTGTCTCCGTGGGGCCATGTGGCGGCCAGGATCACTTCTGGCTGGAAGGATCAGGAAGGCATTCCCCAGTCCTCTCCTCCTGGTTCTCAGCAGGTCCTCTTTGCCTCTATGTAATCGCTCAGCCTGCCCCATTCCAGGCACTTGTTTATTTTCCTTATCTTTCTTGGTTGTGTGAGAAATAGAAGTTTGCAAGAATAAGATCTTGATTCACAGGTGCCTAGTAAAGCATGTGGAATTGATGTGTTGTGGAAGTATCACTCTATCTTGTTCCAGAAAGGTGGAAAAGATTTTGCGAAAGGAGAACAAAGATGGTGCTGGTAAGGGTAAGGTGTTTTAATCAGAAGGTGGGAGCAAAGGTATGCCAACAGGCAAATTTAGTGCCTGGCTTAAACCAGACGATAGGGAGAGCACCAACACAGCCAAGGACCTCAAGAAGGTAGCTAGAAGTCCTCTGCCAAACAGGTCAGTCTGCAGAATTGGAAAGTTAAAGTCTTTTCCTATTATCTGCTCAAGCTCAACCAGAATGTATGAAAGAATAATGAATAACTAGAGGGTCTTAACTTTCTAGAAAGTAGAAAGTTTGAGAAAAACACAACACCCCTTAAAAAAGGTGGGGTTGAATATCAAAGGGAAGAGAAAGCTTTTGGATATCTTCTTTAAGTTTGTTTTTGGTGTTTTGGTCTGTAAGCAATCAAGATGGAGAGAGATGCTATCCCAAAGAGGAACGTCTGTAAGAACCAGAGTAGTTGAGCTCGACCATCTGTGATGCCTTTAGACCTAAAAAAAGAAAAAGAAAAGTTTAACCACCAGAATTTTAATGTTGTGGTTTCATAGGAGTTATTATCTTCTATTTTTTAAAAAACTTATTCCTTCTACCGACTTTCATTGGGTTTATTTTGCCATTTTCCTCCAGCTTCTTAACTTGAATACTTAGTTCATTTATTTTCATTTTTCTTGTGCATTTAGGAGGGTACACTCACTCTTCCCTGAGAAGCAGTCTGGCTACTGCCTAGGGCATGGTGTTATAGAACTGCTTCCCACGTGATTCTGATGAGGGGATAGGGTCAAAAAGCACTGATATGGCTTCAGAGCAAGTGTTTTGAAGATAGACCAGATGTAACTGGCCAATTACCAGCTGTGACCTTGGGCAAGTCACTCACTCTCTCTCAGAATCGGTTTCCTTGTCTGAAAAACAGGAATAATGTATTTATCTCACCAAAGTTTTGAGATGATTTATAAGATAACATACACAAAGTGCTTAGTAAAGGGCCTGGCACATAGTAATAATAAACACCTGTTTATACAGTCATTCAAACCAAACGGCTTAAAACAAAGCTTAAAAGAAAATATCCCAAAAGAAGTGAATGGCTTGCTACAGTCTCATTTGTATATAATTAAGTCTCATGTGGATGAATTTTAATTTAAAACAAAATTTAGAAACAATCTATGTAAAAATGATATAATTTTCCACACCAACAGATTAAAGGAGAAAAATCACATGATCATCTTAATAAAAGCAGAAGAAGCATTTGATAAATTTCCACATCCATTCTTAACACAAGTTCTCAGCAAACATAGAAATGGAATAGAACATCTTCATTCTGATAGAAGAAATCTACATAATTCTAGAAAAGACATGATGCAAAATGTTGAAAGCTTTCCCTTTGATCAGGAACAAGGCAAGGATGCCTACTATCACCACTTCTGGTCAACACTGTGCTGGAGGTAGTGGGCAGGGCAATAAGGGAAGAAACAGGAATAAAAGGTATATAAAATTGAAAAGAAGAAATAAAACTGTCTTTACTTCTGGACACAATTGTGTACCTAGAAAATTAAAAAGAATCTATAGATGAACTATTATACTTAATAAGTGAATTTAGCAAGGTCACTGGGTGTAAGGTCAACAGATAAAAATCGACTATATTCATACATTCTACCACCAAACAATAAAAAAATGATATACCAAAGTGGGCCGGGATGTATGAGACATTTATGTTTATGCAGTACTATTTATAACAGTAAAAAAACCAGAGACTTAAAAGTCCATCATGAGGGAGATTTGTTAAATACATTAAGGCATATACATAGAATAGAATACTATGCACTAATAAAACGAATAAAGTAAATTTATAGGTCTAGACATGGAAAAATAGGCATGTACGACGAGGAAAAAGTTATGGAAGAGTTTATATTTATACGTACACATATTATGGTGTCTATAAAGTAGAACATAGAGTCCAATCTTATCTCTGGTTAAAAGGAATTCACCAACTGTCCTACACAAATGTCCTGCATGTCTTCATATATTGATTCATTCACTTACACTTGCTCATTAATTCATTATTCAGAAGGAATATTTATTCTGATTTATAGTGACCAATGATACACTGCAACGTTAGACCATAAACAAATGATTTCAAGAACACAATAGTGGTGACCTAACCTCTCTATGCCTGTTCTCCCTCCACCCTTCAAAGAATGGCATGGCAGGATGTTAAATTTGATTCTTTCTGTTTTCATTACAGGTTTCAAATGCCAACGACAAAATAGGTGTCAAGTACTCCAACACTGTCAGTGGAAGGGCTGGACCACACACCTCCAAGCTGTGGTTTCACCGAGAGGCTGAAGAGGCCAGTGGAAAGAGGTGCTAGTGCTGTGGCATTTCCTATCACAAATCAAGCCCAAAGAACAGCTTCAGTAGAACCAACTGGAGAGCTTGACACAAGTCCCCTGCAATTTGGGGGAAGGGATTTATATTTGATTCAAAAGATTAAAGGCTGGTAGGCAATTAAAGTGCATGCACTGGGAACCGCATGCACTTGCAGATTTTATCCCACTGGAGGGATAAGGAAGCTGTTATCGTGAGCCATACAGATCTTGTGGAAGGGCGCTGGCAACGGGTGGGCCTAAAGACCTAACTGAACGGCAGAAAAATTCTCAATAAAAGGGAAATTCCCCCCTAATCATAGTTCCTGAGAGCAAACTGCGACTGGCATGCTGGAGGAGGCACCTGAAGGAATCGTCGTGGGAACTGCACAAAGGAGATCCCCAGTGATGGGTGGTTTTTCAAAGATCCACCAGGGACCCTCTGGAGAGAAAGAGCCAACACTGGGTATGCAACATCCACAGCACCTCACTGCTGATCACAAGGCACACTGTGCCCTGTTTTCCCTAACTGCTCCTACCAGCCCAAGGGGCACAAGCAGCTGTTGCTAGTGAATATGGCAAAAAGGTGGAATAAGAGAAGGCACTAACTACACTGTTTTCCCCACAACAGGCTCTTGATCCCCAGCTGGATGAGAAGAGCTATTTTGAATTAGATAAAAGTTTATAGTTTTAATAAATAGACTGTACTAGACTGGATAATATCAGATAGTGACTGGAAAATCTATAGTGCTGCTTCTGATTTCATGCAGGGCTGGGAGGGAGGCAGAAAATAATCCACAGAATGAGTTTACTTGGAGAGGAGTGAGAAAAAATAAAGTTTCTCTCTGCTCCTCTCCCAAAAACTCCAGCTTGTTTAATAAACCAGAAGATAATCTATTTAAAGCACTTAGTGGTGTCTGGCATAGGGTGCACCCAATAAATATTATTTCTATTATTAAAAAGTAGTGGTAATAAAGTATCTTATTTTCCACTTTTAGAGGTAATACAACAATAACACAGGTGGCAGTTAATCTTGACCAGAAACAAAGTTAACTGCAAAGCAGTCTGGCATTACTATAGCCATCTCTTTCATTACATTATACTTTCTGTATATGCTTACATAAGTACAAATGTAAAGAGAATCTTTTCTATTACTGTCACATAGTATTGACTTACACTGACATCTGTTGAGTAGGGTTTAGTCAAGGGGCTTTTAACTTGCATTGCAACCCAGAATTATCTGCGAAGCTTGAAAAAATAACAAATTCTCATGCCCGAAGTCAGGCCTACCAGCTTAGGATCTCTGGGTCTGGAAACCAGACGTGTAGACATAAGCATTTTGAAAAAGCTCGTCAGGTGATTCTGTTGTGAAACTAGAATGGGGCATCATCAGCCTAAGTCAATAATTTAGCCCCTCTTCAAACTAGAAGGTAGCCTCCTAATCTTTTGTTCTAGTTGGGGCTATACAGAGAATTAAAAAAAAAATACAAAAATCATCAAATTAAGTAATGAAATAATTGATTAGCTAACACAAATGAAATGAATTCATTAATTAAATGTTTACTGAATACTCCCTCTAAGCTAGGCTCAGTATTAGGTGTGGGGATTCAACTCTACCCTGAGAGTGCTCTCAGCCTACAAATGCATGAATTATTTAAATGTGGCTACTCTCAACTTAGATACCAAGAGAAAAGTGACAAAGACCTATTAAAAACACTTACTTGCATAATACCACGGCACACAAGGACTCTCCCACGTGAATCAGCCAGGCAAGCCAATACCTGAAACAAAAGTCAGCCTAGTTTAAGGTGATGGTTATCACAGAAACCTCAAAAAGAAAGGTGCTTTAATGTGAACTAGCACTACTCTTAAATATCTAAAGGCAACTGCAGGCCTTCCTGGCGTACAGTGAGACCGGAGCTGCAGTGTCCACACCCCATTTCCGCAGCTGTCCTTACCCGTTACGCAGGAGGGCGTGATGATGGTCCACCAAGTACTGAGTGAAGGGGCCCAGGGGCCCTAGGTTCTGGTAAGGAATACTCTGAGGCCAGAAGACAACCCACTGAAAAGAACCAGAGGCACACAATACCTATTAGGTCACTGAAATCAGCAAATGTTCCCTTCTGAGAGAGGCTAGGAAATAATTCTGATTCCACAAGAACAACTATAGACCAAAGAAACTCTGAATTAAGTCACCTGGGCTTCCACTCTCTACTTCTATTTTCTAAACACTATTCTAGTGGGAGATTTATGCTGAGGAAACTAGATGGTTATCAGACTCAATGTCCAAGTTGGATGACTTCTTAATGAATTCCACCAAAAACATTATTTTATACAGTTTATTAACACATTTTAAGAGTTTATGTGCCCTGGCTAGCTTTTTTACTGCAGAAACCATGCCTTGAGCCAAACGCCTGTGGGTTTTTTTGGTGAGGAAGATTGGCCCTGAGTTCAAATCTGTTGTCAATCTTCCTTTGTGCTTGAGGAAGATTGGCACTGAGCTAACATCCATGCCAATCGTCCTCTACTTTGTATATGGCATGCTGCCACAGCATCGCTGATGAGTGGTGTGTAGGTCCTCACCTGGGATCTGGGCCAGAGAACTTCTAGGCTGCCAAGCGGAGGGCACTAACTTAACCACTATGCCACCGGGCCGGCCCCCGAAACCCCAGTTTAATTTAAAATCCCTTTATCTTATTTCACTTTTTCTACCTCTAAAATTGGGAATGATCCTGCACAAAGTTGGCAAATAAGTGAGATCAGGTTTGTGAAGTGCTAATAGCAACTACTTAATCACATAAGCTTTTTGTAATCTCATCAGCTTTCCCTCAGTCTCTGTGTTGTAATCTCTGCCAGCTTAGGCTTTTCTGAGAACAATTATGTGCCAACAGGCCCAAAATTTATTGTCCCATTCAGATCTCAGCCAGGAGCAGTACTGCCTCTCCTATCATGTTGTTACACATCCAAAATATAAATAAAGCATGAAAAATCACTGCATCCTCCAAAAGCAAGGGGACTAGAAGGAGCAGCACCTGCCAGTTCCAAAATATCCCAATTTGAAGTCCCCAAAGCTTTCCTCCATCTGTATTCTAACTAGTCAGAGATGCAGAATCACAGAACAGAAATGCACCTTCAAGAGTTTTCAGTTCAATACCTCCATTTTACGTATGGGGAAATCAGGACAAAGGTGGTCAGATTTGTCAATAATCAACACTGTGGACACGACAAACACACTTCTTTTACTTTTTTCCTTTTCTTTTTTTATTGCAGTAACACTGATTTATAACATTATATAAATTTCAAGCGTACATCGTCATATATTTCGATTTCTGTGTAGCTTACATCATCTTCACCACCCAAAGACTAATTTCAATTCATCACCACACACATGGACAAACACACTTCTAATCCCCAATCACCACAATCTCCTGAGCAATATCCAAATAGCTTTGCCTTCCTTCAAAATTATACCAACTTAGTCCACAACCTACTTTTCCAGGCATCTATCCCGTTACCCTTTAAAGGAACTCAAGACAAAAGTCGCTCCTCTTCTAGTAGACATCCTCAGTCTTCTTGATTCCATATCTATGCCATATATTTTTATCCTTTCTATCCCTTCTTAACAACTATCCTACCCATCCCTTAGGTCTATTCCCATTTTCCAAGCAATTCTAACTGCCTCAAGCATTCTGCGTCGGAAGCCCTATCCTGACTTGGTAGGCCTACGGGAGTCTGCCAACTTGGATTCCCCCTCCGTCAGCTCTCCTCACACTCAGTTTAGTCTAGCAACCGTGGATGTGCGAGGACGCAAAGGCATGAACACTCTTAAAGCAGAAACCGTCCAAAGAGCCAACCTAACTTCCGCTTACGCCAGTAACCTAGGCAACCACCGGGCACGCAAGCGCAAGACCTCCCTTCCACAGCTTCCCCGTCCCCCCCCCCGCCCCGCCCCGCTCCGCTGTACGAGGGCCTGGCAGGCCAAAATAGATGCCCCGTCCCGCCCTATACCTCACCGCAAAATATCCCAGCCCCACGACCGTGACCAGCGAGGGCAAGGCTCTGGACGTACGGAAATAGGCCGTAGCAGCTCTGCTGCCCTCTGACTTCGCCACCACCATCTTGAAAGAGCTAGACGCTGAGTCATGGGGTGGGAAGCCGTCCCCGCCCCCATAGAGGGAAAGCCTGAATAGCCGGTTTCTCAGGACCTCGAGCCCCGGCGACGGGCAGGGGCAGAGGAGTGCGCCTGCGTCTTCCTGTCGGCCTGCACCCCTTTCACTTGGCTCAAAGCCCCTGAGAGCCGGAATGTGCCTGCGCGGACTCTCCTCGCCCGCAGGCGCGGATCTTACGCTAGGCCGTTGCCCTTACGGTGTAATAGCCAAAGGAGAGGGTGATGACGGTGAGCCAGAACAGACTGCTCCTCTGGAAGTACGCCTCGTCGCCGGCGGCCTTCTCCATCGTTGCAGCACATCCCCGGAAGGCGCTGCCGGGGCGCACTGCTCCGCTGGAGGTTGGAGGCAGGACCCGGGGCGGGGCCTCGGCGACCGCCCTTCCTTCTCCACTTCCCTCCGGGAAGGTGAAGGTCTAAGGATTCGGAACTTTGGGGAGCGAATCTTGCAGAGCTCTGGTCTGGTGCCCTGGTCATCTTGCAGGGGAGACCCCTCTCTCAGTGTCACTTTCCTGGGTTTAAGAAAAAGATGTTGGAATAGATGGTGCTTTCCGCCTCTAATAACCATGAGTCTAATTTTTGAACTTCAGCTCTGCCATGCTCGGTGAGAAATCATGCCATGCTTCTTCATTAGTGAAGTATCGAACCCTAGGACACAGCAGTTATGAACAGGGGCTGTGGGATAGACACCCGGGTTAAGTCCTGGCTCTGCCATTAACTTTTTGTCTGTGCCTTGATTTCTCTACCCCGGGGCTTTGGGTCGATTAAATGAGTTATGCGTGTATTACACTCACAAAAGTGTTTGGCCCCTAGTGCTTTATAAGTTTTGGTTATTATTAATATTACTGAGCCTTCGACGTGTGTGCCGAGCCTGTGCTAAGCACTATGTCATCAGTGCGCAGTGGGAGACATATCAGACAGAAGTGTGTTCTCAGACTTCATGAGAGGAAGACCATTTCACCGGGACCTTAAAAGTGAGTGAAAACAATAGCTCATATTTATTGAGTGCTTACTACGTTCAAGACATTGTTTAAAGTACTGTTAAACAACTCTATGCAGTAGACTATTGTCCTTCATTTGAAAGAAGAGGAGACAGCACAGAGAGGTGCCTAAAGTCCTGCAAGTGGGTAGGGATATTGGAAGCCAGTGGTAGCCGAATGCTCTGGTCCTCTTAAGGACCATGGTATATGAGGTGTGGCACATTTCCAGAACTTCTTCAGTTGACATGGAAACAGCTAAGGTTCTGTTTCCTTAGTTTTTACATGAGTATATTCGGTTATGTCTTAATGAATTCCAGAATATGTGACAAAATCCTTTTCCCAGGTAAACCACAGTGCCTGTCACTATCAGGGTTACCAGTGCTAAACAGCTTGTCTTAGTCATGATCTTTCTTCATCATATCACCCTTGTCGACGAAAATAATCCATATCCAATCTATAAATGAAAATTTGGGTGAGTTTATTCTGAGCTTAAATCTGAGGATTATAACCCGGGAGAGTCTTTCCACAAAGGAACAGAGCACTCCAAAGAAGTGGGGGTATAAGGGTGGTTATATACCCTCAAAGAGGATGTTTCACATAGGATTGAAATGTCCCTTTTACAATAGTCGTGAGACTGCTCTGTCGGCACAGCGATTGATGGAAATAGCAAGTAGGTCTGCTGTCTCAATGAACACAGCAGGGTGGCAGTCTGTTCTCTCCAGCTGGGTGGTCACAGGTGAGCTGGGAGGTGAGTGCAGCAATCAGTTCCTCGCCTAAGGAAAGATGCTTATCCCTAAGGAAATGCCAATGTTGGGGGGGGAAGTCACACCTTTATCTCAAGGGCCTTTGTTCTGGCCATAGGAAATGTCTAAGCAGATATGCAATGCGTTCTCAATAGCCAGTCAGGCCCTTTTGGAGGAAAAAAAAAGAAGTCAGGGTGAATTAGGTTTATACCAAATGGCTTCCTCATATACTCCAATATATCCTATTGCTTGTCATTTTTATTTGTCACCCTCTTGGTTCTCCCTCTCTGAATACCTGTTTTCTCAGCTTTCCTTTTACCTGTCCCCTAGATACAGGTTTTCCCTATTGTCTTCTCTCTGTGTTTATAGTATCTTTGAGATTCAATTTCACCTCTATCTGGATATTTTTAAAACAATCTCTCCAGCCTTAGCCTCTCTCACTTTCCTGCTGGTAACTTTCACTAAGTATCGCACCACACCTCAAAGACAAGTCCACTGTTGTTATCCACCAAGTCAGTCCTCACCAAGGCTCCCCTATTTATTTTAATAGCATCTTCCTTCTTCCAGGTACCCAGATTCCCCCCTTGGGCTGCTCTCATATCTAGTCTGCTGTCAAGTGTTCTATTGATTAACATGATATCTCATCCTCTGAATTAAACTGTGGTTTAATTTCTGTTGCCTCCCTGGGTCATTCCTTCCTACGTTCTACTACTTCAACAACCCACATGCAATCCGTTTATCGAATTTGTCCTACAAATGACAGGGTAACTCTCCTCAAGTACACTGCTGATTAAGCCTTTAACAAAACTTTTCAAGAACTTCTCTAATTTTAGACTATTTTTCAGTATTTCTCTTTTATGGTTAGGCTGTCATGCACATATAAGGAGTTCAGAAGGTACCAGAAGATCTTTACTCAGATATGAGTAGTTTATGTCAATCCACAAGGAACTCACAGTCAACTGGAAATTCGGAGGGGGTTCCTCTCTTCTACCTAAGTTACCCTCTCCACACGTGACAGAGGTGGCTAAATTCTTTTGTTTTCTTTTTAAAGATTGGCACCTGAGCTAACATCTGTTGCCAGTCTTCTTTTTTTTCCTCCCCAAAGTCCTCCCAGTACATAGTTGTATATTCTTGTTGTGGGTGCTTCTGGTGCTGCTGTGTGGGATGCTGCCTCAGCATGGCTTGGTGAGTGGTGCTAGGTCCATGCCCAGGATCTGAACTGTTGAAACCCTGGGCCATCGAAGTGGAGCACATGAACTTAACCACTCAGCCATGGGGCTGGCCCCCCAACTAAATTCTGTATCCTATATTGCCATCCCCTCTGGGTTGGCAAAGAAATCTCTTACCCTTTTACACTTTATCTCTTTCTTTCCCCTCTGGATGGATTAATGACCTAAACATTGAAAACAATGAAGAAAATATGGGAGAAGAGTTTTACAACCTTTGAGAGAGGGGAAAGAAACTCTTTAGCAAGATATGAAAATGAAAAGCCATAGAGGGCAAGATAAAAAATTTAACTGCATCTAAATGAAAAACTTTGTTCTTATGAAAGGCACCATAAGTAACATTGAAGGACCTGGAAGAAGAAATTCTTCAATATATATAATAGGCAAATGAGTGAAGGATATGAATTGGACATCTGTTAAAGAGAAGACTTGAATGGCCAAGAAACATGAAAAGACGTTCAACCTTAATGATAATTTGGGATGTGCAAAATAAAGCAAAAAAAGATAGTTTTTTCCTATAAGCTTGGTCTACCAGGTATAGAGACACACTATAAAGAGCTATAATAATTAAAAACATTTGATATTTGATATGTAAATCAAATAAATCAGTGGAAAATGATACTCCAGAGATCTGACATATACACAAGCATTTATGATAAAGGTAGCATTTCAAATTAAGGAAGAAAGAATGAACTATTCATTAAATTATTTTATGATGATTCGTTATCTATTTGGGAAAAAATATTTTAAACTCTACCCTCCCCCAACACAAGTATACCAATAATGCCGTATCATGACGTCCAGAGATAATAGTACCCCTAGGGGATTTCTGATGAGATTGCTGTAGTGTAGGATGGGCATGTGCTAATATAGCAACCCAGTTTTCCAGGATCATGGGGGAGTGAGGAAGGGAGAGCAATCTAAACAAATTTATGGGAATTTGGATACAGCATTGTGTCCAGAAAATTAAGAGCAATTTGTTGTTGCAAGAAGGAACAATGTGGGAACATTGTGAAGTTGAGTGAAGGGAGTTGAGGCTCGCAAGGTGGGTAGGGTCCTGATCATGAATGTCATTAGGTATCAAACTAAGTAGTTTTGATTTGATCCCTTAGCCAAGGTAAGTCAGTAAAAACTTTTTTTTTTTTTTTTTTGCTCAAGGAAGATTAGCCCTGAGTTAACATCTGTGCCAGTCTTCCTCTATTTTGTATGTGGGTTGCCGCCACAGCATGCCTGACAAGTGGTGTAGGTCTGCACTGGGGATCCTGCGAACCTGGCATGCAGAAGTGTAGCATAGTGAACTTAATCACTACGCCATGGGGCTGGCCCCCCAATTTTATTTTTTTTAATCAGTGAGGGGAAAATGTCTGGTGTACGTTGGATGGAGTTAAATTGGAATCAGGGAAACTAGGAAAGATGAAAGGTTGACAAAGTATAATGTGAATGGAGAAAAGGTTGTGTCATTCACTCAAATATTCAGTCAGTCCTTCTGAGGACTCATTTAGTGTCAGGTGCAGTGCTAGGTCCTGGAGATACAGCTGTGAATAAGACAAATACAGTCCAGGCTTCAGGTTGGGTACAGTGTAGTTCTGATGACAGGCAAATCAATAGGGATTTACTAGAGGCAGCATAACTTAATATTTTAATACAACTGACCATTTGACCTTAAGGTATGAGATCCTACATTCATGGGTTGCAAACAGAAATGTCCTCAGGGCATTAAATTAACAAATGAATGAAAGGGATAGGGATGATCCAATTTGGTGTGGTGAAACTCTGGGGAAACCAAGGTGGGTTTGTCCTGCCTAAAAATCTTCAAATTCAAACAATGATGATGGTTGATGATGACGATGATGATAATCAGATTTTGTGCAGGATTTTGGCCTATAGGACACTGATTTATTATGTGTATTTGGGAAATGGTTAGTTTAGAAGTGGCATAAAGCAAATCTTCAATAAATGTTAGCTGTTGTTCTTACTATTGTTTATACTTCCATGAACTGAGTGCTGTGATATGGGAGGAGGAGGCAAGCAAATGGATAAAATTCAGTTTGAGAAAATACAATTCATTGAATGGGCAATTTACATAAAATCATCTCAACAAAACCCAAAGTGCTCAAAGCGAATTTGAATTGTCAGTTTGCCAAATTCACCAGATTTATGGAGTGTAGCTTTAATACTTCAATAGGTATGTTATATAGCTTTGTCAGGCATGTTTACTTTTGGTCATGGAGTAACTTTTCTGTTTATATTGATATTTTGTGAATCTTTTAACATGTCATTTCCTGTTTTGTTGAACTTTGGAATTTTTAAGGATTTCTGAGCCAAGTTTTCAGATAGCGTATTGTACTAGTTAGGATTACATATGGCTTTAGACTTTTATTTTCCTCCCACAAATCCAGGTGTTGACTTCTAGGGCTAGTTTTGATACTGGCCCTGATATCAGTTTCCCTACATTAAACCAAGCATATATGGGGTTAAAAGCAAAGCACTTATTCCCTGCTTACTCCCTGGCTTCCTGGCACCAGAATCCGCCATCACTGATTGAGGCAGACAACCAAGGACAGCCACCTGCATTCCTTGTCATCTCTTTCTCCTCCCTGCAAACAGCTTCCTGAGGCTGAATGCAGGCTGGTGAGAAAGCTCCAACCAGCAAGGCCACTGACTCCCCCCACCCACAAACAGACACATTCCTTGCAACCTTTAAAAACCCCTTGCCTCTGATCTTTTGGGGCGATGAGATAAAACAAGATGAATTTGAGGGCTCAGTCTCAACTCCCAGCTTGACGTTACCCAAAATAGAATCCTTTCCTTGCCATAAGCCTGGCATTCCAGTTTTTATTTGTCCCCTCTTGTGTGGTGGGTAAAGAACCTATGTTTGTAGCCAGTAACAGTTTGGGGGTCCCCATAGAGCCTGTAGGGGGTTAGGGAGAATTCCCCCATACCCATTTCCCTCTGGTTCTTATGGCTGGTCAAAAAATTTAAAAGGCAGGGGGCCGGCCCCCTGTCCAAGTGGTTAAGTTTGCGTGCTCTGTTGGGGTGGCCCAGGGTTTTCTGGTTCAGATCCTAGATGTGGACGTGGCACTGCTCATAAAGCCATGCTGAGGTGGCGTCCCACATGCCACAACTAGAAGGACCCACAACTAGAAGTATACAACTATGTACCAGGGGGCTTTGGGGAGAAAAAGGAAAAATAAAATCTTTTAAAAAAACATTAAAAAGGCAGGTTAGCAGGAGGAAGTAAAACAAAGTTTAATAACATGTACATGGGAGAAACCCAGGAAAACTGAACAACTTGCCAGAATGGCCAAAGGTGTCACCTTAAATATCATCTTCAGCTAAAGGCAAAGGAGGATGTTGGGGGTATCGGTTTGGGACTTCAAAGGGGAGGAAGACAATTCACATGGAAATGGAAAGCAAATGTTTGTTAGACATCTGTTTGCTGGGCCCCCTATAGAGAATGTGGCCCAAGAGACAGAATTTTGATAAGATGAGCTTATTGGTGCCTTTCTTATCACACCTATTTTCCATTATACTATAGTTATCTCATGGTATTAGCTGCTTCCTGGATCAGGCCTTCTATGTTAAATCCTTTTAGGCAGTTTGGGGGAAGGTGAAATGTTCTTCCTGAGTCTTCTGAATCTTTATTGTCTTCAGCTCAAAATAATCTGCATAACAGAGTGGCATATGCTGGGGCAGCCTGCTTTGAACCCCATCAGGACATTTGGCCTGTTCTCAGTTTACTTGCACTAGGCTTGTGGCCTTGTGGTTAACCCTCCCAGGCATCCTTAAGCCTGTGTGAATAATTTTACTCTTCCTCTTGGAATACTGTGGCACATTGCATAGACAGAGATCAACTTCTCCTCATGAATAACCAACATTTCAGCATAGGGTAAGGGATGGAAGGAAGTGAAACTACTGTTGCCTGAAATAAAGAGTCTAGGTGATATTAGAGTAGGAGTTTATTCAATAATCAGCATGAGGAGTTCAGACCCCAGGAAAACAGTTCAAGAGAGTGCTCTGATGGAACTGCTCTGAGGGGTATGAGATTAAGTGCAGGCTTATGTCTCTTTCACAAACAGTGTACATGCAGGGAAGAGGAAAAAAACCCCTTACAACTAGAGTTCACATATCTTAACAAAAGGGATAGAGCACATCGCGGCTTTTCTCTAGATTATATAATAAAGGTAACATAAACAAGAATGTCTTGATTATATATCAAACAAGTTCAGAGATACTGACATTATCTATGTGGGGAGGGAGGCAAGGACCAGGGTCATTAATTATTCCCTCAATCTCTAAGATGCAGCTGGGAGATGTGAGAGTGAGGTACCCCTTTCTCTTTTCCTGTTGTGGATCTGTCCAGCTGGCATCTTCAGTCATGAGGTGTGGGGTTGCAAGGTCATTTTAACACAGGCTGAAGATGGCCTGCACAGCTGTTTCACAGTGCAGCACAGACGTTATTGTACTGACTTAAAGCCCATGCAATTTGCTTGCTAGATTTACCTATTATACTATGGAGAGAGGTCCCAAAAATCTGTCCACAATGCTGAATAATTTCCCTTTGAGCATGTACATTGAAAAACAGAAAGAAAAGTATCACTTAAAGGTGAAGCCAAAGGCTTTGTTTAAATAAAAACAATGAAAAAATGACCCAAACTTTGGTATAACAAACACATTATTGCTAATCGCTAAATAGAACAATTGTGGCACACGGGAGGGGCTCAGAAATATTTATTTAATAAGTGAATGAATGAAATATTCTGTTTCCAACATCTGTGTAGAAGGCAAATGTTATATTTTTGCAGTAGGCAAACTGAGGACTAACCACATTTTTGTGCATTTATGGTTTAAATTTTAACATCACAAAAACAATGGGGAAAATGAATTAAAAATTCACTGGATGCAAAAAGTAGAGGAAACATCCCCAAATTCTGCAGGCAGGGAAAAACCCAGAGGAAAACACTTAAGGAAAACAAAATTACAGAGCACCAAATTCTTAAATCACTTGTTGTTATTGCTGCCTTTTTCTTTTTAACCAGATGATTATTTTAATCAAATTGCCATGTTGATCAACTTGCTTTTGGTTAAAGTATTTTCTTCTAATGTCACCTGGGACTTTTCTTTGCAGCACCTGAAGCAGATTGTCGACGAAAATAATCCATAACCAATCTATAAATGAAAATTTGGGTGAGTTTATTCTGAGCTTAAATCTGAGGATTATAACCCGGGAGAGTCTTTCCACAAAGGAACAGAACACTCCAAAGAGTTGGGGGGGGTATACAGGGTCATTATATACCCTCAAAGAGGATGTTTCACATATGATTGGAATGTCCCTTTTACAATAGTCGCGAGACTGCTCTGTCGGCACAGCGATTGATGGAAATAGCAGGTAGGTCTTCTGTCTCAGTGAACACAGCAGGGTGGCAGTCTGTTGTCTCCAGCTGGGTGGTCACAGGTGAGCTGGGAGGTGAGTGCAGCAATCAGTTCCTAGCCTAAGGAAGAATGCTAATGTGGGGGGAAGTTGCATCTTTATCTCAAGGGCCTTTGTTCTGGCCATAGGAAATGTCTAAGCAGATATGCAATGCGTTCTCAATAGCCAGTCAGGCCCTTTTGGAGGAAAAAAAAGAAGTCAGGGTGAATTAGGTTTATACCAAATGGCTTCCTCATATACTCCAATATATCCTATTGCTTGCCATTTTTATTTGTCAAAATGTACATGCCAGGAGGGCGGAGAGTATCTCAGTACCTGGAAGTGGCCTAGCCTGTTGGAGCTAAGAGTTTGCAGGAAGTCACAGAGTCTCAAAGGCAAGGCTGAAAGGGAAGTAGTGGCCAGGTCATGAAACTCCTTATTAGGCATTCTAGTAAGTTCTGGCTTTTCCTTGCAGGTGACAATTGGGAGTTAAGTACTTCTAAAAGTTCACCCTAATGTTGCTTCTCTGAGAGCAGAGACTGCATTTGTGCTTTTGCACAGCTGTGTCACAGGGCTCAATACACAGGACCTGGTCTACGTTGGGCTCTCACGTTATGAGGTATTTTTAAAAAGCATAAAGGACTCAAGTGGATATTCCTTGAAGCCAAGCTTAATATTGTTGATGCAAATAATCCATAACCAATCTATAAATCAAAATTGGGGTGAGTTTATTATGAGCCAGAATTTGAGGGCCATATAGCCCAGGAGAGTCCTTCCACAAAGGAATGGCGCACTCTGATGCGGGGTCGGTGAGCTGAGGAGTCGAAAGAAAGATTTCTTAGACTCTCAAGATCTGGCAGTAGTGCTCTTTTATTTAGAGAATAGTGTGGAATAGCATGGGGACAGGACCCATGGGCAGTCAGAGCTTCTGCTGCCGCCGCTTCTGCTGCCCCGCTGGCATGGGGACAGAGCCCATGGGCAGGCCGAGTGGCTGCTGCTGCCCCCGCTGGCATGGGGACAGGATCCATGGGCAGGCAGAGCTGGTGTGTGGGGACAGGACCCACGGGCAGTCAGAGCTCCTGCTGCTGCCCCGAGTTGAGGGTTAGGGCTAAATTTAAGGCATAGGTATGTGAGTCATCTCTTTATGAAGACAAAGGAAAGAACATGAAAAAAAGTTAAAATGGTATCAGTGCAGGTGGGGTCTGGTCATTGGGTGATCCCATGACTTTTAGACAAGAATCAAATCGGATTAAGTAAAGGTCAGAAGCCACCACCCTACATCAGTTACATGAGATTGCCAGACAGTAACCAACTTAAGTTCTTGCCTTCCCCATTAAGAGTTTCTAGGGATGAGGTCATCTCTCTTCTTCTTCCTGGTACAGAGAGGGAGGCACCTTTTACAGATAGAGATTTACCTTACAAATGTAAATGTGTCCCAACAAGGGCAAGTTCCATTCCCCAGAGCCTCCTTCCTTGTCCCAGTTTATAGAAAGCAATCAGCCCCAAACAATCCCGATGCCAAAGAGACATATCCTGGGGTGGCCAATTTCAGGTCCCTACAAGGTCATCTCCCCTTCCTTCACAAACGCAAATGTCTCTCAAAAGGGCAAGCAAAATTTCAGTCCTCGGAGCCTGCTTCTCATCTGTAGTTTTAAAAGTAACCAGCCTAAAATCCTCATCATAAACCATTTTAAAATTAAGCAGCCTAAAAACCCTCATCACACTCCACAGAAGTAGGTGTGCACAGAGTTGGTTGTGTACCACCAGAAAATATGTGTCATATTGATGCGGGGTCAGTGAGCTGAGGAGTCGAAAGAAAGATTTCTTAGACTCTCAAGATCTGGCAGTAGTGCTCTTTTATTTAGAGAATAGTGTGGAATAGCATGGGGACAGGGCCCATGGGCAGTCAGAGCTTCTGCTGCCGCCGCTTCTGCTGCCCCCGCTGGCATGGTGACAGGACCCATGGGCAGGCAGAGCTGGTGTGTGGGGACAGGACCCACGGGCGGTCAGAGCTCCTGCTGCTGCCGCTTCTGCTGCCCCCGCTGGCATGGGGACAGGACCCATGGGCAGGCAGAGCAGCTGCTCCCCCCGCTGGCATGGGGACAGGACCCATGGGCAGGCAGAGCTGGTGCGTGGGGACAGGACCCACGGGCGGTCAGAGCTCCTGCTGCTGCCCCGAGTTGAGGGTTAGGGCTAATTTTATAAGGCATGGGTACGTGACTTATTTTTACTGGAGAAAAGAAAAGATGATGTAAAAAGTCATTAAATGATTTCAGTGCAGATGGGGTCTGGTTATTGTGCGGTCATATAACTTTAGATACGAATCTGGCCATATAGATCGGCATGTAGGTGAGGATGCCCTGGGCTTCTCTCCCTGGGGCGGTCCTAATTCATACCATAAAAAAAGTCCACTGGGTCGTATAGTTTGGCATGTAGGCCAGGTCACCTTGGGCTTCTCTAGCTGGGGCAGCCTTAATCCACATCAATATGATTGAAATGCCCCTTTTACAATAGTGATGAGATTGCCCTGTCATGACTGGTGGACACAGAAAGTAGCAGGTATGTTGTCTTGAGCTGGGTGGTGACAAGTGGGTGCAGCAATCAATTCCTAGTCTAGGGAGAGATGCTTATCCTTAAGGAAATGCCAATGCACCAGGAGGTGCATCTTTATCTCAAGGGCATTTTTTCTTGTCTTTGGGACATAGCCGATGCTTAAAGCAGATATACAATGTATGCTCAATGGCCACCTCAGGCCCTTTTGGGAAAAAACAAGGTTAGGCCAAATTAGTTTTGCACCAAATGGCTTCCTCATATACTCCAATATCCTATTGCTTGCCATTTATTTATCAATATAAAGAATCTGAAGTAAGAGAGTTTTCAAGAAAAAAAGGATTGGCCAACGATGTTTGATGCCTTAGGGAGGAAGTTTAACTATACTATTAGGCAATTTAGAGGCTGATTTGTTGACCTTTGTCAGTGACATCTGAATGATGGAATGGGACCAGAGGCAAGACTGACTGGAGTTAGGGAAAGAACCTGAAGCAAGGAAGTGAACGTGTCTGGCAGAATGTATTTTGGAAGCAGCTTGATGGAGGAGGCACAGGGAAGGTCACCACCTAGTGTGAATTCAAGGTACTGAGAGAAAAAATACAGCCAAGAATAGCTGATTTGAACTTTGAATTACTGGGAAGAAAAAAAAAAGCAGAGAAATCAGTTTAGGTCCAACCTTATCTTGGTTTGCTCTGCTCTCTTAGCCTCCAAACTCCTCCAACACTTCCAGTTCCCAAAATATTCCCCTCAACTACCTCAGAGTACCTGGTACTGCCCAAATGCACTGGCTTGGCTGTCAGTGCCTCTGACCCCAAGCAGACAGCAGAGGACCCATCTACAGTCATAACTCATTAACATGACCTCCCATGATTTCATCTGCCCACCAAGTCTCTTCCTTGTGCTTTATCTTCATTTGTTGGTAAGGTGTGATCTATGTTGAAATCCAGTCAGAAACACGGGCTTTCCCTCTGCCTGCGCCTCTGCCATTAACATGCCTAATTAAACCTTAGTTCCACCTGCTTTATGTTCCTCTAGGCATTTTCCTCTTCTTAGAGTTTGACCTCAGGCAATTTAGCTCATCTCTCTGGGCTTCAGTGTCCTCATATGTATCACAGGTATGAGTAATATATATCCACGTAGGGCTATTACAAGACTTAAGTAATATAATGTGTGAGAGATCAATTCTTTGGGTTTGTCACATAAATTTGTAGCAATTTTTTTAAATAGAAAGGGGCACATGTGGATCCCTCTGAATTCAGATGAATTAATATGAAAGAACTGTCAAGCATGTGTTATGTTTTTCAGACCTGGAGTATACAAAAACCTTCTCCCACACATTTGGGAAGGTAAAAAGTCCTAGAGTTGTGAAGAAAACTCCAATGGCCTGCAGTTTCCTCATCTGTAAAATGGAGGGTTTGGTTATCTCAAGGACTGTTTCAAGGATAAGATGAATTAGCAAATGATCTAATGTCTGTAATCCTTATTCAATATTAGTCTCTGGTCTCTTCTGCTCCCAATCTCAGTATTCCTTAGTCGAATGATATATCAAGCAATGTGGATCCTCTGTGAGCCTGACAAGCCTTCCATACTCACACATCCTGCAGTCTATAACATAATAGGATGATAGTGACAAGCATGAGGTCAGAGATCAGACTGTCTGGGTCAGAGGCTTCCTCTATGGTCTAAATCTCTCTGTCCCTGGTGTCCTCTAAGACTAATTGGGGGTAAAATAGTACCTACTTTGTCGGGGTATTACAAAGATAAATAAGAAAATTGGATTCAGTTGGTGCTCAATGAATGGAAGCCAGGTTTTGAAGAGGTGGATTAGGTAAGGTGATCCAGGGGTGTATCTGGGGTGGAGCCCCACCTAGGGTGGAGCCATGTCTAGGGCTGTGTCTAAGGTGTGTCTAGGGTGGGCACCTCAGGGGTATATTATTGCTGCTCCAGAGCTCATCACTTTGTCACTCCAAAAGACCCTGGACTAGAGATTCAACATGTCTTCCAACAGTGAGTTTCTTTGGTGGGAGGCAGCCTACCTGATGTACTAGTGCTTTCCGAGGGATTGAGCTTTCATTTTTTAAAAGTGCAGGTT
This sequence comes from Equus przewalskii, assembly GCF_037783145.1. NCBI lineage: Eukaryota > Metazoa > Chordata > Mammalia > Perissodactyla > Equidae > Equus > Equus przewalskii. Next base: position 66,837,662 of record NC_091831.1, read on the forward strand.
TATAGGCTGAGGACAGCTCATGTCACTGATGTAATTGTCTGTGGTTGCCGAACAGTGGAATTGGGTGCTAGGACTTTCTGAGAGGCTCAGGTATTTGAAAATGAAGTTTTGATTACATTAAAAGGGATATCTTGTCAATTGTATCTCAATAAAACTGGAATAAAAAAGAGAAATGAGAACAAACCTAAATAAATATCCAACATATGGAACTCATTATAAAAAATATTTCTTATATTTTAGAGATATATATTGAAGTAGTTTTGGGTGAAACAGTATGTCTGGGATTCACTTCAGAGTAATGGGAAGGGGTGTCAAGGAGGTGAGTGGATGAAATAAGACTGGTTATGTAGTGCCATTTATTTGAGTCAGTGATAGGATCATCAGGTTCATTACTCTCTTCTCTCTTACTTTTCATGCATGTTTAAAAGTTAACAGGGTAAAAAGTTAAAAAAAAACCTTCCCAAACCTAAAGAGCTATCCTGGAAGAATTGCTGAAGTGGTCCTGGGATTTTTTTCCCCCCTGGTTCCCAAATGATTTGATATTCTGTGCAATTCAAAATAACTTGGAACTTTCCAAGCTTGGGGTATGAAAGAGACTTGACACTCTTGTTCTTTGAGAAGGTAGATATCACAAAATATCAGTGTTCTGGCTTTGATTTTTTTTCAAGAAGAACCTTAACTGAGGAGAGAAGGCTCTGTGGTCTGCTCCAACTGTGTCTTATATCTTTTGGTGTTGTGCTCAATGAATAATATGTGACTCATTTGTCAGAGGCTCCTGAACTATGTATGGTGGACCCAGGAGTCCACTGCTCCCATCGCCATCTCTGTCTCGAGGCAAAAATCTGCAACAGAGAGACTCCAAAGCAATGATGGCTCAATCACAGTGCCTGTAGGATGTGAAGTCCTCCAAGCAAGTGCTTTGGGAATGGCTTTCAGTCTTTCACCACTGAGTATTATATTTGCTGTGGGTCTTTCAAAAATGGCTTTTATTATGTTGAGGTACTTTCTTTCTGTTCCTAGTTTGTTGAGTGTTTTTATCCTGAATGGATGTTGAAAATTGTCCAGTGCTTTTTCTGCATCAATTAAGATGATAATATGGTTTTTGTGCTTTTTGTTAATATGGTATGTTACATTGAAATTTTTGTATGTTAAACCATCCTTGCATTTCAGGTATAAATCCCACTTGGTCATGATGTATAAACACTTTAATGTGCTGTTGAATTTGGTTTGCTAGTATTTTGTTAAGGATTTTTGTATCAATATTTATCAGAGATATTGTTCTGTAGTTTTCTTATGATATTTTTGTCTACCTTTGTTATCAGGATAATGGAGGGTAAAACTCATAAAATGAGTTTGGAAGTATTCTCTTCTCTTCAATGTTTTGGAAGTATTTGAGAAGGATTGGCATTAATTTTTCTCAAAATGTTTGGTAGAATTCTCCAGTGAAGCCATCTTGTCCTACGCTTTTCTTTACTGGGAGGTTTTTGATTACTGAGTCAGTCTTCTTGTTATTAGTCTGTTCAGATTTTCTTTTTCTGCATGATTTAGTCTTGGTAGATTGTTTTCAGAAATTTTTCCATTTCTTCTAGGTTATCAAATATGTTGGTATACAGTTGTTATGAAACACAAATGCAGGTTCATTTACCTGTTGCATTGTAGGCACAATAAGCGAAATGTCAGGCTTGTGGCAAGGAAAGAGGTTTACTATTGAAAGGCAGTCAGACAAGGACATGGGAGTTAGAACTCAGATTCACCTCCTTAAAGGGAAAAAGGGAGGGGTTTTTATCTGGGGTTTTAGGTAGGAAAGGGAGAGCATGTGCTGGAGTGTTAAGTAGGGGTAGCGGGAGCATAATGCATTGCTGGTTGGTACCTTCTCATCAGCCTGCATTTGGCCTTGAAGACTGAATTTCTTTTCCCTTGACTGGACTTTTCTGTTTAGTTTTCATCTTCAGCCTACATTTGGCCTTATGAAGCTGAATCTTGACATCTGGGTCTTGAGTTCCTGGGAAAGACAGCTCCTTCCTTTACTAAGGAGGGACATCAAAATCTGGTTAGTTTTAAACAATAGTTGATTATGCAAAGCTGGAGTTAGCAAAGCTTATCTCAAAGTTTTCTGCTCTAGGGGAGATTTTTTAACTTTTTCATTCTTGGTTTCACAATTGTTCGTAGTATTCTCTTGTACTCATTTTTATTTCCATGGTATTAGGTGTGATGCTCCCATTTCTGATTTTTATTTGAATCTTTCTTACTTAATGTAGACAAGGATCTATCTATTTTGTTGATCCTTTAGAAAAACCAACTGCTAGTTTTGTTGATCTTTTCAGTTTTTTTCTATTCTCTACTTTTTAAAAAAATTTTATTTTTCCTTTTTCTCCCCAAAGCCCCCCAGTACATAGTTGTGTATTTTTAGTTGTGGGTCCTTCTAGTTGTGGCATGTGGGATGCCACCTCAGCATGGCCTGACAAGTGGTGCCATGTCCACCCCCGGGATCTGAACTGGCAAAACCCTGGGCTGCCAAAGCAGAGCACTCAAACTTAACCACTTGGGACATGGGGCCGGCCCCTTTATTCTCCATTTTTAAAAATCTTTAATCTTTATTATATCCTTCTGTCTTCTATTTGGATTTAGTTTGTTCTTTTTCTAATCCCTTGAGGTCTAAGGTTAGGTTGTTGATTTGATATATTTTTTAACGCACTCACTTACAGCTAAAAAATTCTCTCTTAGCACTGCTTTCACTGCATCCCATAAGTTTTGGTGTTATGTTTTTTATTTTCACTTGTCATAAGGTATTTTCTAATTTCCATGGTGACTTGTTTGACCCATTGATTGTTCTAGGGTATGTTGATTGATTTCTACAGATGGGTAGATTTTCAGCTTCCTTTTGGCTATTAATTTCTAATTTCATTCCACTGTAATTGGAAATATACTTTGTGTGATTTCAATATTGAATTTTTTAAGACTGCTTTTGTGGCCTAATGTATGGTCTCTTCTAGAAAATGTTTCATGTGCACTTGAGAAGAATGTATATTCTGCATTTAGGTGGGGTGTTCTGTATATGTCTGGTATGTCTAATTAGTCTATACTTTTGTTCAAGTCCTCTATTTCCTTATTGATCTTCTGTTTGGTTGTTTTATCCATCATAGAAAGTGGGGCATTGATGTTCCTACTATTATTATGTTGTTCACTATTTCTACCTTCAATTTTGTTAATGTTGGCTTCATATATTTGAGAGGTCTGAGGTTTGGTCTGTCATACTTAAAATTATTGTATCTCTTTGGTAAATTGATCCTTTTGTCATTATATAATGTCTTAGTCTCATAACAGTTGTGACTTGAAGTATATTTTGCCTGATATTAGTATAGCCACCTGTGCTTTCTTTTGGTTACTATTTGCATGGGATGTCTTCTTCCATCTTTTCACTCTTTGGCCTATATGTGTCCTTAGGTCCAAAATGAGTCTCTCATAGACAGTGTATAGTTAAACCTTGTTTTTTTGTTTTGTTCTTGTTTTTACCATTCATGTAACCTCACTACAAAACCTTCCTACTGTTTTCAAGTGTCCTTTGATTGCTGTGTTGAAGGATATGTGCATTTTCAATTTGATTGTATATAATAAAATTACTTCCAAGGTGGTTCTAAGAATTTATACTTATACCAACCCTGCTTCTGATTTCCTATTTTCTTTAATCTTTATCATTCTTCCCCTACTCTAGTCCCATACATTTAAGTTGGTTATCAGATGGGTGTGAGCTGGTTTATTTGTATTTCTTCAATTACTAATGAGGCTGAGCATTTTTTCATCAGCCTTTTCTTTTATAATGTGTGACTTCTTATTAAACTAAAGAAATCCTTCCCTACCCTTGTTGCTAGTGCTGTTGAGTTGATTCCCTACCTTAGAGGTCATAAATCTCATTTTCTCCTCATAATTTTAAAGATAGGCCTTTAACCTATTAGTAATATTATTATTGTAAATAGGTGTGAGGTGGGGTTCCACTTTTTAAAAATCTTTTATGAATGGTTAGTCAGTGAACAGTCTTTTCTTTTTCTAGATACTATCAGTATTCCTCGATGCATTTCCCTTTCCATTTATATATTTTTCAGGATCTCCAGTCGAAGAAGATGGTCATAAGGAAGTTAAAGGAACAAAATGGAGAGGAGGAAAGGGAAAACAACGACATAAATTTACTACGGATGAATTGTACATTCTTAATCAGACATTTGAAGAGACTCCTTACCCTGATTTTACCACTCGAAAAGAACTGGCCAAACAACTGCGTTGTCAAGTATATATAATTGATGTAAATGAAATATTCAAGTCTTTGCATTCATATATCTTTTACTGACAAATATAAAATGTAAAGAATTCTGAAAAAGTTTCATAGTGTTTCATCACACAGAACAAAGTGTTGACATCTTGTCACTTTTCTTATTTATGTCAATGTGGGCATGAATATGTTATGTATGTGTTTTATGGAAAATAGACTATTGTGGATCAAGTTTGGAAGCAGAGACCAGTTAAGATTCTGCTGTAATTATCTAGGATAAGGACAATGATGGTTTGGATTAGGTTGCTGACTGTAGAAGTATAAAGAACTATTATTATTATTATTACTTTTGAGGAAGATTAGCCTTGAGCTAACATCTGCCACCAATCCTCCTCTTTTTGCTGAGGAAGATTGACCCTGAGCTAACATCGGTGCCCATCTTCCTCTACTTTATATGTGGGACGCCTGCCACAGCATGGCTTGACAAGCAGTGCATAGGTCTGCACCCAGGATCTGAACCAGTGGATCCCAGGCCAACAAAGCAGAATGTGTGGATTTAACTGCTGCACCACTGGGCTGGCACCTAGAGAACTATTATTTTGAAGGTAGAGCCAATAGTTTGCTGAGAGGTCTTTGCATCTTCTCACTGTATATCCAATAAAGAGGGATCCAAAATTTTGGCCTAAGCAAGTGGAAGATTAGAGTTGCCTTTAAGATAGGGAGGCCTGGAATAGAGTGGTTTTATGCTAGAGGCATTAGGAGCTTTACTTTGGACATATTAAGTTCAGTATGCCAATTAAACCTCCAAGTGGAAATAGTAAGTAAATAGTTGGATATCCAAGTCTGAAGTGCAAGAGAAAGGACTTGGCTCAATAGTGTCCCATCACTTGGCACAATACATCACAGCTATAGCAGGTGCTTCATAACCATTTGTTGTGTGAACCAAATTTTGTCCAGGGAATCTCTCATATGATTGTTTTTAGAAATGATTGATAATAGCTCCATGAAATTTTATTAGAGCTGTACTTTTTGTGCCATACACACAATTAGGAAGATTTTCTTATTTCTCTTTGTCCTGTAATTGTCCATAGATCTTTGAATTTATTGGTTGTTTGACAATAGGAGGAAATTATCTTGGTGGAAATAAGAAAGGGAATGCAAGAGTAGCTTTGGAGGATAAAAGTATAGGCAAATACTATGTAAGTAATTATGTCATCATATTATAAGAGTTTCATGAGTTGGAAACATTTCAAGAAAAATACAAGTTAATGATTTCATATAACTAAGTAGAAACTCTGAAAAAGGTAACAGCCAGGAAACAATAGAGACTGGTCAAATACTTAAAACATTTTTATACTGTATTTTCTTTACATTTCTGGATTCATGACCACTGGGTTTCTCAAGTTCAAACTGTTTTTTAGTCTTTTTTTTTTTAATCCTCCAAACATGTCACAGGGACAGTTTTATAACATGAAGTTCACAGATATGGCCATTCAAATTGCCTTGCACTGAATTGAGCTGCATGTGCTTAGAGAGAGTGTCCATGATGTGATCAGGAAGCAAACACAGTTGGGGGAGGATCAGGGCAGGCTGCTAGACTAGGGAAAGTGAGCACTTGTTTTCTGGTTGGGTCTTCGTGAAATCGACATTCGAACTGGCCCTATAATCTCTGACAAACTGACTCTTGTAACTCAGCTTTCTGTAAAATTATCTATGTTGTGGAGTTGTGAGGAAAAAATGAGAAAGTGTGTTTGGAGGTGTCAGGGTCACTGTGCACAGTCAGAATTTTGTTTTAAACAATCATCATGAGGGGATCAGAGATCCGTTTAGCTTTAGTGATACTAATGGCCTAAAGCTATTCTGAACTTGGAGCCAGAGGGCAGTTCCAGGAGTGAGCAGATGGCAAAAGGCCCCCAGGTACTGTTGCTTAGGCTGCATGACTCTAACTGTCTACAGCAACCCTGGCTTATTAGGATGGATTGTCTGCAAAAGCATTTTATCATTTCCAGCTCACCCAGTGTCCTGGGGATTATGGGTTGGCATGTATAATTATCCTCATTTTAGGGAGGATGAACAATGGAGACTAGAAGTGTTAAAATGAAATGCTTAGAGACACGTATAAAATACAGTAAAGTTATGACTTAAACTCTTGCTTATGTATAACGTTTGAAAACAATGAATTTAAGAACATGATTTAGAATACATTGAGCCATGAATTCATTCTTATGCAGCAGCTTGAGTAAATTAACGTTGTGGGAGAAATTCAGTGTATTTAGGGAACAGCTGGGAGTAGGTTCTGTCTAAACACAGGATTGCAAACAGATTAGGGGCAGATTTTGAAAGGCTTAGGTTTGAATGTACAGAAGGGCCAGTGCAGACTTTGAAGGTGGTTGGAGTTTTGGAATTGTGTACTGTATGACTTCCATAATCACACGTGTAGCCCCAGGGAAGATTGCCTTTATTTTTGAGTACAAGGTCAGGAGGAAAGTCAGTGATAATGCTGAGACTAGGCTTAACTACAAAATTCTCTCCTACATTATGGAAATATACTGAGGAATATAACCAGATAAGTCAATTTGATAAAACACTACTCTTTTTTTCTCTTTAGAACTGGTTCCAGAATAAAAGAGCCCGACTGCCACCCAGAGAGAGACACAGAATGTTTGCTATTTGGAAACTACATGAATTCCCTATTCAAGGTCGTTCATGTTTAAGCCTCCAGGATACTCAGGCAGAATCTCCCAACTACACCACTGAGCACAACCTCTCTTCTACTGAGGAGGCTGTACTGGGGAGAGCTGGCTATTCTTCTCTAGAGACACAGGAAATTCCCAGTCAACAGGATGGCCCAGGTGACACTATGGTCCCAGGCATTGTAAAGGAACCAAGCTGTACTTTGGAGTATCAAGGTGATACGAGAAGTAAACTTTGTCCTGCCTATCCATTTTCCAGCTACAAATCAGCACTCTTTTTTCATCCTCCTACATCTTCTGTGCAGTATTTTGAGAGGGATGGGCCTGAGAAAGAAGAAAGCCAGCATGCAAGGCCCTTCATTCTGCACCATATTTCTACTGTGCAGGGAGAGAGGCAACAGCAACAGGAGAAGAAGGCCCATTGTCATCACTCACTATTTCAAGGACAGCAGGCTAATGGTTGCAGATGTCCTTTACAGCAGCCTCAACAGCTTCAGGATTATCAAGAGAATCTGCTCTTCCAGGCTCAGTATCTAATGCACCTGAGTTGTGGGGATTTAGGGCAGCAGGTGCCTTCCCTTCCATCACAAGAGCAGAGGGGGTTTTCTCAAACTAATGGAGAGCCCCTGTGTTCTCAGCTGCAGCATACACCTCTACAAATGGTGGTCAAGTCTCGGCCAATGCCTCTTGGGCAAGGTATGCGTCAAGGAGCTGCCGAGGAATCCCATTCTGAAATGCATCATCTTTGGGATGAGGGGTCTGCAAAGGTCCACTGCTGGGATCGAGATTGTGGCCACAGGAAATAATAACCATATAACATTCAATAGTAATCCACACAGCAGATCAAGGCGAACACCTCTCCAGAGTCTGAACATAAACACTGTCTTGAGGAAAGCTCCATGAGCTGTTGATCCCTTCTGGTTGGGCAGCAGTGTCCACCAGTGTTTTAGCCCCTGATCATACAGCTTATAGTGCCCTCTAGGGCTGGGCTAGAGGATGGAGCACAAAACCAACAAACACAAACATAGCAAGACAACCAGCAAACAGCAGTTGCCAAATCCAAAGCAATTTGTGCTTCAGAAGAAAGAGGCCCTTGCACAGTACCTGTTTCAGATATTGTCTGCCCCTCAGAGGGGAGATAGCCAACAAGAATCCGAAGGACCCCACTGCAGCAGCCTTTGGATGAGAGGCCTATGAGGCTGCTACTGCCATGTTCCTACACCATGGAGCCACCGCAGTAGCCATATGTCCTGCAGCAGCCTCACTGAAGCCCTACTGTGAGAGACATCCAAACATCAGCCAGGTCTCCATACATCTAAAAGGCAGCCCCTTTGTTGAGGCCACCCAAGTTTTCCCCACTTAAGGCAAGAACTTCAGTGGAGCTGCAGGCCCAGCTGTTGCCCTTTGAAGAGCCCCAGGAGGATCCTGTGCTGGGTCAGGTGTGCAGCCCCCACCATCCCCCTTACCTGAGAGCTGCTGCCTGGGAACCCAGAGTGTTGTGACCAAGTCTCCTGTGGATGTGCATAAAGCAGATGTCACAAGATCTGAGAGTACCCAGTTGAGCATCTGAATGCTACATTATTTCATATGTACACAATTACCTCATCTGCCAGTAATGGCACCTGTATTTCTATACAATCCTTATTCTATTTTCCTTTTACTGTGTTGGCTGAAAACTGCAGTAATACATTGAATCAGCAGAGTGAGAGGTGACATCGTTGTCAGTATTTCCCAGTTTCATATTTAGTATGTGGCATTTACTATACTGCATATTATCAATTTCTGCAAAAGGAGTCCACTTATTTCTAATTTGTTCAGTTTCTTTATTTCTTCCCTCTCTATGGATTTTGAAGCACTTAAATGTTTTTTCATTGATTGCAATTATATAATTTTTTTTCTCTTGTAACTTGTTCCTGTGGTGATTTAAATAGATTTTTCTTATATCAAAGAATGTCATGTTTTTGGAATAACCCAACTACGTCATGATGTATCCTTCTTACGTATTTTTGGGTTGTAGTTTCCAATATTTTGATTACAATCATAGCATCTATGTTCACAAAGGAGTGGGCCTCTAATCATTTTCTTTACTGGCACTATCTTTAGGGGTCTGGATCATGTTAAACCAGCCTTGGAATGAATTAGGTTTGCTACCTCTCTCACTATTCTCTAAAATCTTGTGTAAAAACTTATTCCTTCATTAAATGAATTTTCTAGTCAATCCGTCTGAGTCTGATGTTTTCTTTATGGGAAGATTTTTGACTACTAATTCCATATTTTAAATGATCATAGGACAACCATTTCTCCTTGAGTCATTTTTGCCAAGTTGAACTTTTCCAAGAATATGTCCATTTCATCTCTGTTCTCAAATTTATTGCTATAAAGTCATTGGAAATATCCTCTTAACTGATGTGCCTGGAGCATATGTAGTAATGTATATTGCATTTTACAATTTATATTTGTACTTTTTATTCTTTCCTTTTTTCTTTGGCAGAGGTTTGGAAAGACCCGGCCAGGCCAGCCCAGAGAAGCCTCAGGATGCAGACCTGTGCAGTGGATTACATCTTGTCACCTTGCCCATGAAGGCCTCTGTCAGGTCTGGTCCATTCCCATCAGTTGACAGTCTCCTCCAGGGGAACATCTGTTAAAGTGGAGAGGAATCCTCAGGTGCAAAAAGCCTCCCCTTTGCCTCTGGAGCAGGATTTAGCACCTGGAAAGGGGAGTTGGGATTTACTCGTTAGCAGTCTAGGTCAGATCTTAGGCTCTGAAGAGGGTCCAAGTGCTGTTTCTTGCTGGAGAGTTGGGACTCATTCCTTGGCCTGGCCAGTTTGTACTTTGTGCAAGTCAGGAGTCAGGAATTTGTGGCTGGCCCTAAACAAAGGACTTTGTACCCCTGAAGAGTTTCCCAGGGAGTCAGGTGCAGTCCTGTTGCTCCCCAACCAGCTCCAGTGGAGAACCAAGGTTGAAGAAGAAAAGAAGAGTGTCAGGCAACTGGCCAGCTACAGAGGGGAGACTGCTGTGGGGATTCAGATAGTCCCCAGTCACTGAGGGGCCTCTCCTTAAAAGCCTTCATGTGTTCCAGGCAGGCAGGAGCCAAACTGTACCTTTGATACCTCTCTTGGCTGGGGCATGGGTGGAGGTCAAATGGCTGGTAGCTGTATGCAAAGTTTTTGGGTGAAAAGAGTATTAAACCTCTTAAAGTGTGTTATTACTTGTCTCAGATAAGATGTGGTCAAAATGAATTCCTATAGGAAATACCACAGGTATTTTTATCTCCTTACAAGTGCTGCATCTGGATCCTATATCTTAATTCACTTCAAGTCCTTGGTAGCCCATCACAACAGTGGTTGACATGGCAGAAACTACACTGAGTGGCAATTACTATTGTAGTAAGAGATGGGAGATAGTTACAGAATGAACAGAATATTCCTTTCATTTCCTCAAGAATAGGAGAAACCAACACAGTTTTTGAGGTACACCCCAAGGAAAAGTCCCATGAAGATTGTCTGCCTATCAGCATGTCCATTCTGCAATTTTTGAAAGTCAAACTGAGTTTTATAATCGCCTAGACAAAGACAGATAGATGGAAAGAAAGAATTGGGGAGCAAACATTTGCACAAAGGTTTATTCATTTCTTTCTACATTATACTCTATAATAAATATTTGAATTGCAGTTGCAAAATAAGCAAATACTTCTTTCTCATTGAAAATATTTAGCAAAAAGCATTGTAAAGTTCTTGAATGGTGGATAAAGTTGCCTCTCAGAACCACACCCTGACCTCTTTGGTGCATTGTCTGTCTCTCACTGAAAATGTTCTCAGCTGAAAAATGACACACCTGCTTTCAATAGAAAAGATCTGATCAAAAAAATCTGTGGAGAATGCATGAACGCTGCACAAATTACAAGGCCTCTCCAGGGCCTGGCCTGGTGGTGTAGCAGTTAAGTTCACGTGCTCTGCTTCAGCAGTCTGCGGTTCGCAGTTTTGGATTGCAGGCACGGACCTATACACTGCTCATCAAGCCATGCTGTGGTGGCATCCGACATACAAAATAGAGGGAGACTGGCACAGACCTTAGTTCAGGGATAATCTTCCTCAAGCAAAAAGAGGAAGGTTGGCAACAGATGTTAGCTCAGGGCCAATCTTCCTCACAAAAAAAAAAGCCTATCCAACATAAAATAAAATGGCCGAGCCAAGATAATTAAGAAACAAGAGAACTTGAACATAGTAAAGAACAACATGTTTATATATGTATAAACTAGAGAGCACAGAACCAAAGTCATATTTGGAAAGGCATTATGATAGATGCAAAATTACCTACTGTAATCTTTACTTTCACTTCCTCTTAATCTGATTGCTTTGAAATCCTTTGTAAAGGCATTAAATATTTAATGAAATGATTAAATAGAAAGATATTTAAGAAATAGGTGGGCCACCCTAGGTCTTGATAAATCCTGTGTCTCTGGGATTTGCTAAACTGGCCAGCAGTCTCTGTGGAAGCTAGGTGACTCTCCCAATATGGATTTGATCAGCATTTCAAGTGATAAGTTCCCATCAACCTCTTCACTGTTTTCTTTTATAATAACAAAAGCCTAATTTATTTTCCAGAGTTTATGAAAGTTTAAATTATCACCATGATTGGAGGGATATGTTTTTGGAGGAGACCCAGTGATAAACTGGATCCAAGGACGGTGTTTTTTGAAAAGTCTTACTGTAATTTCAAGTTTAAGATGGCAACCAGGGGTACCACACATGAGTTGTTTACCTGAAGTGTTAAAGTTAACATTTTAGTTGGACAAAACACAAGGAATTCCTAACATTATATATTTAATTTTATCAAAATATGTCATTTATTCCACAGTACCAACTTCTATGATTTTATTCAAACTTTTAATTTTTTCATGATATTGTTTCATTTAGTTTCAGGAATTTTCCTAGGTTCTGTTCCTTCCTATTTTCTTTGCATGTAATGTCATGGATGTTCTGTAAACTCTTGCTTTGTATACTTCGATCATTGATTATCATCCTTTCTAAAATATATATTTATACCTATTTGTGTCCATAGTAGCATGGCTTAATCTGTGTCCCTAAAGTAAAAATATATAGTCATCATTGAATGTACAGACTTTCAACCTGGAATAAACAAAAACTATGTGCTCCCACCACAATCCTTCATGCTCCCTATCCCTTTTTTGTTTTCATCAGGCTCACTACAAAGAGAGCCCAACAAAGGAGGCTTGTTTTGAACCACAGTGAAAAGGATATCCTCCAATCATGGTTTGAACAGAATGCTTATCCTGGAATAGCTACCAGGGAACAACTGACCAAAGAAATTGACATTCTAGAACCTAGAATAACGGTTGGCATTAATTTCTATTTCATTCTCTCTCAGAGTCAAAGTAACAAGAAAAGCTAGGCTAAACATTTTTGAGCAATTCTCTTATATCAGGTATTTTGCCAAGAAATTTTTCCTGTTGTATAATGGAAAAATAACACAAATACAGAATTCTGTTTATAACTTTTACTAACAGTGGAAATATTGGTTGTGTGTATTCACTGATGGGGGAAGGATGATGTACTGGCTCAGGCTTTCTGCATAGGAGATAATGAAAGCAAATTTTGAGATTTACAGAATATAGTACAGAATTGGATCAGTATGATAATGATATGGTGCCTTTAGTTATTGGATTAAATACAGCAAAACAGTAACATATAATTTAGAGAAAACTGTGGAGTAAGAATTCATGGAAATTGCCAATTCATAGGCTAATCTTTAGTTAATGTCTGAAATGTGATTCATACACAAAAGAGTGTTGGAAGTAAAGTTCTGTATTGAATTATTTTGAATAAAATTGTTGATGTAAAAATGAAACAACTGCTGTTGTGATGAATTTCTCCTAATCATTAAAGAGATAGATGTATATAATTATACCAGGTGAAGCAGTATTTAAACTGATGAAGATAAGTAAAAATGTCTTTTTAGAGATAAATGAGTTCAGGGTTTTGTATGCATTATGTAGTCTCAGGTTAACAATTGGCTAGAATGACCTCAGTCTTGGAGGATGCTGAAAAGAAGAAATTTTTCTTATCTCTCTATGTATCTGTTCTGGATAGGGAAGACAGTATTTACTCAAACTCTGGTAATGAAAGTGATTCATGTGGAAACACCTGTCAGAGAGATTTGGCTGTCAGAGAGAGAGAGAGACAGAAAGAGGAGAGAGGGATTTCTTTGAGGAGACATAGCAGTGTTTTGAACGAGGGAAATTTACTTTGGATACTATGAGAATGATCATAGAAGACATGCTAATTTGAGTGTGGATCGAGTGCTGTCCTGAACTTCTTGCTAATATTTGAGATAATAACATTCCTAGAATAATACGTTGCCTTTCTCTTATGGATAATACTCCACCAGCAGATGCCAAACCAGCGTTGTTCAATTGGATCAATGTTTGGAGTGATATAGACTGAGTGACATGACTCACACCTTCTTTTCCCACTTAGATTTGGTTTGAAAACCACAGCTTAGATAGAGATGGCTGAGATCTGAATGCTCCTTAGGAGACTATCAAACCCAAGGATGGGATAAGCCTCATCTTAGGACTCATGGTAAGAAGTCAGCAGTCCAAATACAGTTCAGTAATAGATCTCCTTGAGAGGATAAACAACTCTGCATGTTGTGCCCAAATTTTCTGCAAACAACTGCACAGAACAGGAAAAAATAATAGTATGGTTGGGGCATCCTAGTGTCAAAGATATAAACATCATCCCACTGTTTGCTGGGAAAGGCAGGTTCTTAGCAAGAAAGCCTTTGGACTTTGTTTCTGCTGTTGCTAAGCAGTGCAGTGTCCTGCTCTTCTGTCACCTCAGGGGTTTTATCCAAGGGCCAAGAGTTGTTGATGAATTCCTCGGGGAAATAAGAGGGAGTGATGGTTGTCAGAATGATATTTAGAAATCTCTGTTTTGAGGTTAAATGTGAAAGATCGCCTAAAAGCCCTTTTTTCTTCTCGAGTTTTCCTTTACAATGCTTACCAAAAGAAGCCAGACAAAAGGAGACATCCATCACTGGATCACCAACTTGTTCAAGCCTTTGAGAGGAATTGATTTCCTGGTATCAGCACCAGGGAAGAACTAGCTAGACAAACAGACATTCCAGAACCCAGAATTCGGATAAGTTGTCTGTGGCACACAATTTTGTCCTCTCTAGAAGTGGTATGCCCCCTGAGATGTTGATGAAGAAATGAGGGCTATTTGGGGTTATCCCAGTGATCTAGCGTAAAAATATATAATGGGAAACACCTGACATTGTGAGTTTGAGTCTGGAAAAAGGACATATTTTCAAATCAAATTGGCAGGAGCATATGCATTTAGAACCAATAGTAGGACAAAAAGTGGAAAAAAGTGAAAGTTGATACTTATTTTGAGAACATACTCTGTGGCAGGGCTTCCAAACCCCGGCAGTACTATCATGTTTGGCTAATTAGTTCTCTGTTGTGAGGGCTTTCCTGTGTGGGAGGATGTTCATCAGCATCCTGGATCCCTAGGCACTAGACACCAGTAGAGGCCCTGACCCCACCCCTCTCCTAATTGTAAGCATCTAGGGTCATTGCCAATGACCTGGGGTGGGGATGGGTGCACAGTGACCCCTACTGGACAACTACTGTTCTACATAAGTCATGAGGATAGTGGTTTCATGTATGTTAAATGTTTGTGAATTATGAAGCAGGTGCTTGGGTAAATCAAGATGGAAACTCTCATTTGGATCAAAGAACCTAGGATTCTAATTGAACATGCATTCAGAAGCCCTGTGTTCTTACCTATGAAACTCAAGCTGGTCAGGAGAGCTCCGTTCCTGATCCAGCCTGGGCTGATTCTAGATCCATTTTTCTTTTCCATCTGTATTCAGTGGCTACCTTTGTCATGACCTCCATCCATAATAGATGTGCTTGTATACATATCAACTATACACATGGGCTAGAGGCATGAATTTCAACCCATGACTGAACAAGGGATAACCTCTGAGCCAGATTAGGTGATTTCCATTTGGGTTGCAGCCATTAGCAAACAGACAAAAGGTTCCGAGGAATGCATATATACTTGAGGACTTGGAGTATTCTGGGTAGGAAAGAAGAGGTGCATATCTAAATATTTGCCCTAGAACTCATAAGGTGATTGATATTAAGGTATAGATTTCCAGGAAATGAAGAGAAAGAGAGTTCCTGGGCAGAGTGTGAAAGGCCCATAATTCCAGCCAATAAATGTGGGATCCACTCCTACCCAGGTCTCAGTAGTTACCCTGAATTTGTACCTAGTTTTCAAAGACCAGAAGAAAGGTATAGATAGAATCCCCCCTGAGATTAGGCCAACATGCATGGCCCTCTACCTCTCCTGTATTCAGGAAAGATAGAGCTGAATGCTCTGATATCCGTATCTCCCTTTATCCGTCCTAGATATGGTTTCAGAACCAAAGAGCTCAGCACCCAGGGCAGAGTAGAAGTGAAGCTGTGAATTTCCTGGCAGAAAGACCCCAAGTAGGAGACCTTATCTGGCTGTTCAGCTGGAGCAAAGCAACCTGCACACTGCCCCAGGCAGCTCTCATCACTTTCCTATGCTCAATTATTTCATCAGCAAACAATCACCTGTACTGACTCTTTATCCACTCCACACATCTTTTGTTCCTTGGATTTTTTCTGGGGGCCATGTGGGCCAGTAACTGGAGGCCATGGTGGTCCAGCCCTCTCAGGCTGTGAAGGGAGGAGGGAACTCTCACCTTCCTCAGACACTTATGAGTGACTTGTCAACAGGACCAACAGTGAGGGGCATCCTTCACCTACTCACCCTCCTCTCTAGCCCCCATATCAAGGAAAATACTGGGAGCATGAGCACACTGGCATGGCAGCTCTGTCCTTCCAAGACTCCCCTCAGCATGACCCTGACAGTCCTCAGTGACAGTTGCATGATCTGGGTCCGTGAAACATATCTCTCTTTATGCAGCGTTGGAATGAGTCATTCCAGTCTGTGATTGCTGAATGGGAAACCTATGATGGGATGCTTCAGCTGCCTGGACACACTGAGACACTTTTCTGAAGCAGCAGGGCCAGCTACCTGAAGAGCCATCTTGTCCATTTGACCAACCACACTAGCTCTCTGTAGAAACCTCAAGCATTTTACATCAACTCTTGTCAACCACATTTTCAGGAAAAGACAATCTTTCTGAATCCATATCTATCAGCAGAGGACCATTTGTGACCTGAACAACCTCTCAGTGAAGATTTTCAAGCTCTGCTCCACATGCTGCAAAGCTCATCAGGGCCTCTGCTTTAGTAGGAGGAAAGCATCATTCTCACAATCTTGATCCATGCCTCCTTTCCTTTGATGCAGAATCAGTGTGATTTAAGGTGGATGAATGAGAGACACATCATGTTTGGGGGCAAGAAGGAACATAAACCACTTGGAAGTATAAAGGTTGCATCTTTGCTTATTTGGTTTTTTTTTAAAACTTTTAATTGTGGTAAGAAATACATAATATAAAATTTACCATTTTAACAATTAAAAATTTTTTTTAAATTTATTTTTGTTTTTTTTTAATTTTTAATTTTTATTTTTTTCAGATGTACATCATTTTTCGAATTCTGTATACATTACATCATGTTCACCACCCGAACACTAATTATAGTGCATCCCCTCACATGTGACCCTAATCACCCCTTTTGCCCTCCCCCCCTTCCCAAATGGTAACCACCAGTCCAATCTCCAATGCGATGTTTTTTTTTTTTTTTTTTGTCGTTTTTATCTTCTACTTATGAGTGAGATCATATGGTATTTGACTTTCTCCCTCTGACTTATTTCATTTCGCCTAACACCCTCAAGGTCCATCCATGTTGTCACAAATGGCTGGATTTCGTCATTTCTTATGGCTGAGTAGTAGTCCATCGTGTATATATACCACATCTTCTTTATCCATTCATCCCTTGATGGGCACCTAGGTTGCTTCCAAGTCTTGGAGATTGTGTACAATGCCGCAATGAACATAGGGGTGCAAGTATCTTTATGCTTTTGTGTTTTCAAGTTCTTTGGATAAATACCCAGCAGTGGAATAGCTGGATCATATGGGAGATCTATCCTTAATTTTCTGAGGATACTCCATACTGCTTTCCATAGTGGCTGCACCAGTTTGCACTGCCACCAGCAGTGAACAAGGGTTCCCTTCTCTCCACATCCTCTCCAACACTTGTTGTTTCCTGTCTTGTTAATTATAGCCATTCTGACCAGTGTCAGGTGATAACCTCATTGTAGTTTTGATTTGCATTTCCCTGATAGCTTATGATGTTGAGCATCTTTTCATATGCCTGTTGGCCATTGGTATATCTTCTTTGGAGAAATCTCTGTTCAGATCTTTTGCCCATTTTCTAATTGGATTGTTGGGGTTCTTTTTTTGTTAAGCTGTATGAGTTCTTTGTATATTTTGGATATTAACCCCTTATCTGATATATGGTTTGCAAATATCTTCTCCCAATTGTTAGGTTGTCTTTTCGTTTTGTTGATGGTTTCCTTTGCTGTACAGAAGCTTTTTAGTTTGATGTAGTCCCATTCATTCATTTTTTCTTTTGTTTCCCTTGCCTGGTCAGACATGGGACTTGAAAATATGCTGCTCAGACCGATGTCAAAGAGCATACTGCCCATGTTTTCTTCTATAAGCTTCATGGTTTTGGGTCTTACATTCAAGATTTTAATCCATTTTGAGTTGATTTTTGTGCATGGTGTAAGGGAATGGTCTACTTTCATTCCTTTGCATGTGGCTGTCCAGTTTTCCCACCACGATTTATTGAAGAGATTCTCCTTTCTCCATCGTATGCTCTTGGCTCCCTTGTCGAGTACTAGCTGTCCATAAATGTGTGGGTTTACTTCTGGGCTCTCAATTCTGTTCCATTGATCCGTGTGTCTGTTTTTGTGCCAGTACCATACTGTTTTGGTTACTATGGCTTTGTAGTATAATTTGAAATCAGGGAGTGTGACACCTCCAGCTTTGTTCTTTTTTCTCAGGAATCCTTTGGCTATTCGATGTCTTTTGTTGTTCCATATATATTTTAGGATTCTTGTTTCTATTTCAGTGAAAAATGTCTTTGGAACTTTGATAGAGATTACATTGTATCTGTAGATTGCTTTAGGGAGTATAGACATTTTATCTATGTTAAATTTTCCCATTCCAAGAGCACGGAATATCTTTCCATTTCTTAGTGTCTTCTTCTATTTCTTTTGACAATGTTTTACAATTTTCAGTGTATAGGTCTTTCATTTGTTTAGTTAAATTTATTCCTAGGTAGTTTATTCTTTTTGTTGGAATTGTAAATGGGATTGTTTTCTTAATTTCTCTTTCTGCTACTTCATTGTTAGTGTATAGAAACACAACTGATTTTTATGTTGATTTTTTACCCTTCAACTTTACTATTTTCCCATTTATTATTTCTAAAGCGTTTTGGTGGATTCTTTAGGGTTTTCTTTATATAAAATCATATCATCTGCAAATAGTGACAGTTTTACTTCTTCCTTTCCAATATGGATCACTTTTATTTCCTTTTCTTGCTTGATTGCTCTGGCTAGAACTTCCAAATTATGTTAAGTAAGAGTGGTGAAAGTGGGCATCCTTGTCTAACTCCTGTTCTTAGAGGGATAGCTTTCAGTTATTCACCATTGGGAATGATATTAGCTGTGGGTTTGTCATATATGGCTTTTATTATGTTGAGGTACTTTCTATACCCATTTTATTCAAGGTTTTTATTGTAAATGGAGGCTGTATCTTTCAAATATTTTCTCCTCATCTATTGAGATAATCATGAGAGTTTATTCTTCATTCTGTTAATGTGGTGTATCACGTTGATGCATTTGCCGATGTTGAACCATCCCTGCATCCCTGAAATAAGTCCCACTTGATCACAGTGTATGATATTTTTAATGTATTGTTGTATTCGATTTGAAAGGATTTTGTTAAGAATTTTTGCATTGATGTTCATCAGTGATATTGCCCTATCATTTTCTTTTTTTGTGTTGTCCTTGCCTGGTTTTGGTATCGGGGTAATGTTGGCTTCATAGAATGAATTAGGAAGCCTCCCCTCCTCTTCAATTTTTTGGAAGAGTTTGAGAAGGATAGGTATTGTGTCTCTTTGAATGTTTGGTAGAATTCACCAGGGAAGATGCCTAGTCCTGGAATTCATTTTGGGGGACTTTTTTGATTTCTGTTTCCATCTCCTTATTGGTGATTGGTCTATTCGAATTCTCTATTTCTTCTTGATTAAGTTTTGTAAGGTTTCACGATTCTAAGAATTTATCCATTTTTTCTAGAACATTCAATTTGTTGGCATATAGCTTTCTGTAGTATTCTCTTACAATCTTGTATTTGTGATGTATCCATTGTAATTTCTCCTCTTTCATTTCTGAGTTTAAGTTTTCTCTCTTTTTTTCTTGGTGAGTCTAGCTAAAGGTTTGTCAATTTTGTTTTCAAAAAACTAGATCTTAGTTTCATTGATTCCCCCCCCCCATTTTTAAGACTCTATTTCATTTATTTCTCCTCTTATTTTTGTTATATCTTTCCTTCTACTGATTTTGATCTTTGTTCTTCTCTTTCCAGGGCTGTTAGATGCACTGTTAGATTGTTTATTTGAGATTTTCTTGTTTGTTGAGGTAAGCCTATATTGCTATAAACTTCCCTCTTAGAACCACTTTTGATGTATCCCATAAATTTTGACATGTCGTATTTTCATTTTCATTTGTCAAGTACTTTTTGATTTCTTCATGGACTCAATCGTTATTCAGTAGCATTTTGTTTAATCTCCACATTTTTGTGGCTTTTCCAATTTTCTCCCTTTAGTTGATTTCTAGTTTCATACTGTTGTAGTCAGAAGAGATGCTTGGTATTATTTCAATCTTCTTAAGTTTGTTGAAACTTGTTTTGTGGCCTAATATGTGATATATTATGGAGAATGTCCAATGTGCATTTGAAAAGAATGTGTATTCTGCAGTTTTTGGATGGAATGTTCTGTATATATCTACTAAATCCATTGGTCTAATGTGTCATTTAAGATCACTGTTTCCTTATTGATCTTCTGTTTGGGTGATCTATCCATTGGTGTAAGTAGTGTGTTCAAGTCCCCTATTATTATTGTGTTGCTATTTCTCATTTTATGTCTTTTATTAACTGCTTTATATATGGAGGTTCTCCCATGTTGGTTGCAGATATATTTATGTGTTATATCCTCTTGTTGCATTGTTCCCTTTATCATCATGTAGTGCCTTTCTTTGTCTCCTGTTACAGTTTTTGTTTTAGTTTCTTTTTTCTGAGATAACTATTGCTACCCCAGCTTTGTTTCATTTGCCATTTGCATGGAGTATCTTTTTCCATCCCTTCACTTTCAGTTTATGAGTGTCTTTAGGTCTGAAGTATGTCTGTTGTATGCAGCATATATATGGGTCTTGTTTTTTTATCCAATTGGCCACCCTATGCTTTTTGAGTGGAGCATTTACTCCATTGACATTTATAGTAGCTCTTGGTAAGAATGTGTTTATTGCCATTTTGTTAATTTTTCCAGGGTGTTTTAGTAGTTCTAATCTGTTCCTTTCTTCTTCTCTTGCTCTGTTCTCTGTGGTTTGATGGCTTTCTTTTTTTTTTTTTTTTATTATGTTGGGGTTCCTTTCTCTTATTTTTTTTGTATTTATTATTAGTTTCTGTTTTGTGATTACCATGTGGTTCATATAAAATAACCTATGTATGTAACAACCTATATTAAGTTGATAGTCTTTTAAGTTTGATCTGTTGCTAAGCTCTACTCCTTTACTCCTCTCCTTCCACATTTTATGTTTTTGATATCATATCTAACCTCTTTTTTGTTCCTGTATATCCATTGCCCTCTTATCGTGGAAATAGATAATTTTAGTATTTTTGTCTTTTGACCATATTAGCTTCATAGGTGGTTGATCTTTCCTGTATATTTGCCTTTACCAGTGATTTTACTGCTTTTTTTGATAATTTTCCTATTCCTACTTATGGTCTTCTGTTTTCCACTTAAGTTCCATTAGCATTTCTTGTAAATCTGGTTTCTTGGTGATAAACTCCCTTAGTTTTTGATTGTCTGGGGAACACTTTATCTCTCCTTCCATCCTAATGATAACCTTGCTAGGGAGAGTAGTCTTGGCTGCAGGTGTTTTCCTTTCAGCACTTTAAATATATCACTCTATTCCCTTCTAGCCTGTAAAGCTTCTGGTGAATAGTCAGCAGGCAACCTTATGTGGTTTCCTTCGTACATAACTTGTTGCCTTTCTCTTGTGGCTTTTAGGATTCTCTCGTTATGTTTAATTAGAGGACATTTTAAGTATAATGTGTCTTGGTGTGGGCCTCTTTGGGTTTATCTTGTTTGGTGCTCTCTGTACCTGAATGTCTGCTTCCTTCCTTAGGTTAGGAAAGTTTTCAGGTATTATTTCTTCAAATAGATTCTCTTCCCCTTTGTCTCCATATTCTTCTTCTGGGACACCTGTAGCACAGATGTAAGAGCACTTGGTCTTGTTCCAGAGGTCCCTTATAATGTGCTTATTATTTTTAATTCTTTTTTCTTTTATCTGTTCTGCTTGGGTGATTTCTTCTAGTCTTTCATCCAGCTGATCCATTCTTCTGTATTATTTACTCTGCTTTTGAGTCCCACAAGTGAATTTTTCATTTCCAGTGTTGCATTTTTAATTTCTGATTTCTTCTTTTTCATATTTGCCAATTCTTGTTGAAGTTCTCACTAAATCCATCCATTGTTCTCCCAAGCTCAGTGAGCATCTGAACATCTTATTACTCTTTGCTCGAACTCTTTTTCACTTAGATTGTTTTTCTCTGTTTCATTTAGTTCTTTTTCTGAGGTTTTGTCCTGTTCCCTTACATGGAACATATTCCTTTGTCTCCTCATTTTGCCTATTTCTCTGTGCTTATATCTATGTATTAGGTATGTCAGCTACACCTCCCAATCTTGGAGAGATGGACTTATGTACAAGATTCCTTATGAGGCCCAGCAGTTTGCTTCCCTCTCATCACCAGTTCCAACTCTTTCTGGATGTCTCTGTGTGGGCTACATATGTCCTTCTGTTATAGCAGGGTTGCTCTTGCTACAGGTGCCCAGGGAGTGTAGGCTGTCCCCCTGGCATGCTGGTTGTAATGCTTAGCTGCATTTAGCTGTTATGGTCCTTTCAGTCACTTTATCAGGCATGGGAAGCTCCAGCATAGTTGGCTGCAAGGACTAATAGCACATTCCTGTTTCAGTTTTTCTAAGTGAGTAGGCCATCAGTATGGCTGGTTGCTAGGCTCAGTACCTTACAATTGCTGCAGGCCTGCTGCCGGCAAGGCTGTTGTCAGCTGTCTCAGGGTTGTAGGTGAGTGGGCCTAGCACAGGTATTGGAGCGCCCAGTTTTTCAGGCCTTTGAAGATGGGGCCAATCCCCTATGTGGCTGTTTGAGAAGCACAAGTCTGCTGCAGCTGACAGTCCTCACCACCCACAGGGCCACACACCCTGTCAACAGAGTCCTGCCCTAAGTGTGTGTCCAGATTCACTCAAGTGGACTCAATTGCCCCACTGCAGAATTCCCACATGCTCCACAAATGCAGGCCTTCCCCTCACACACATCCTGCCCCACAGAGGCAGATCCACTCACCTGGTAGCATCTGTATCAGTCACCCCACCTATGTGGACCCACAAGTTGTCTAAGTTCTTGCTCTTTGCAGGCTGCCTGCCCTGGTTAAGCTGGACTAAATTGGTGGTCTGGTGGGGGTGGGGGGCAGACTCCTGCACTAACAGGTCAGAGGAAGAACTCCAATGGTATCTGCCAGTGTCTGTCTCAACACACCTGAAGTAGACCAGAATAATGGTTACCACCAATGTCTAAGTCCCTGCAGGGGTCTTGCCTCTCATTGAGATGCTCCCAGAGTCTATCAGGTGAGTCTCTTTTCACCAAAGGATAGTGCACCTTCCTTCTGGTGATTTTAGGTAGCTTTCTGAAGAGGGTGAATTGGTGCATGGGCTCTTTTTCTCCCTTTGTGTCTGATAGTGTTTCTGGGGATACTCCTCATTTTAGTTAATAGCCAACAAAAGTATTCCAGGTATTAGGACACTTGCCTCAGTTGTGCCGAGTCCAAAAGCTGTTTATTGTGGTAATGCTCCCTTGCTCAGATTCACCACTCCTGTATGGAAGGCTTTGTACCTTAAGGTTGTGTCCAGCTAGCCACGAATAATCGTGGCTATAAGATGGCTTTTTTCCTCTCTAGAAAGGAATTTCTGCCTCTTCCACTGCCATCAGCACCATCCCTTGTTGTGGTGGTTCTTTTTATCCAGTTTTCAGTTCTTTCTTAGGGGTAATTGTTCAAAGAGTAGTTGTAAATTCATTCTGTCCATGGGAGGAGGTGAGTTCAGAGTCTGCCCATGCCACCATCTTGACGCCATCTGCTGAAAAGTCTTATAGAAGATGTTCCTAAAGAACTAGAAGCACGATTCTTTATCCCCTGTGTTCTTTAAGTGAATGAAATTCATAGATATTCCCTCATGCTTTTAGTGAAATGTTTGATCTGTCTTATATGAAGACGTTCCTAAATGGCTGTAAGCAAGACAGATTAACCACAGTTTTCTTTCCTTGATCGAACGTTATAGACATTACGTCACAACTGGAGTGGTATGTTTTTTAAGGCTTATATGAGGATGTTCTTAAATAGCTACCTGAAAGCTTAGTTCACCACAGTGTTATTTCATTATAAGGATGTCATCACCATTCTTTAAACCATATAATAAAATCTTTGAAAACCTTTATCAGAAGATGTTCCTGAAAGTTAGGTACAGCACAATATTCTTTCTTTGTAAGAAAATGATCAGTGTTATGTGAGGCCTTAGCTAAAATGCTTGAAAAGTCTTGTAAGAAGATGTTCCTAAACAGCTACAACCGAGATGGATTAACCACTGGCTTATTACCCTGAATGAACATTATAGATATTCTGTCACACTGGTTGTGATGTTTGTTGTCTTATATGAAGATTTTCCTAAATAATTACTTGCAAGCTGGGTTTAGAAAAGTGATCTTTCCTTGTGATAAAGTAATAGTCGTTCTGCATAACATATACTGAAATGTCTGAAAGTCTTATAAGAAGCTGTTCCTAGTGATCTACAGGCAAGATGGTTTAACTGCAGTGTTCTTCCAGTGAATGAATGTTATAGACACTCTGTCATACCTGTACTGATATGTTTGTTAAGCCTGATATGAACATGTTCCTGAATAGCTACCTGCAAGCTGGGTTCACCACAGTGTTCTTTCATTGTAAGAATGTGATACCATCCTGTGCAGCATATTCTAAATTGTTTGGAAACCCATAGAGGAAGATGTTTCTAAACAGCTGCAAACAAGTTGGTTTAACCACAGTGTGATTTCACAGAATGAATGTTATAGATATCTGTCCCACCTGTAATGAAATGTTTGGTAATGTTCCTAAACAGCTATGTGCAAGCTAGGTTCAACACAGTGTTTCTTTCCTTGTAAGAAAGTGATAGCCATTGTGTTCAGAATATACTGAGATGTTTGAAACTCATATTAGAAGATGTTTCTGAAGAGCTAGAAGTAAGATGGTTTACTACAGTGTTCTTTCAGTGAAAGAATGTTATGGATATTCTGTCATGCAGGGAGTGACTTGTTTGTTAGCTCTTATATGTGAATGTTCCTTAACAGGTATCTGCAAGCTGGGTTCAGCACAGTGTTCTTTGATTATAAGGGAGTTATAGGCAGTCTGTCAGGCCTAAGCTAAAATGTCTGAAATGTTTTATACAAAGATTTTCCTAGAAAGCTACAAGCAAGATGGCTTAACTACAGTGTTCTTCCAGTGAATGAACACTATAAATATTCTTCCACAGCTTTATTGATATGTTTGTTAAGTATTATATCAAGATATTTCTAAACAGCTACCTGAAAGCTTGGTTCAGCACAGTGTTCTTTCCTTGTCAGGACTTGTTAGCCATTCTGTTTGGCATATAGTCAAAAGTTTGAAAAGTCATATATGAAGATGTTCCTAAAGAGCTCCAAGCAAAATGGCTTAACCAGAGTGTTATTTCATCATTGAATGTTAAGATAGTCTGTCCTGCCTGTAGTGAAATGTTCATTAAGAGTTATATGAAGATGTTTCTAAACAGCTGTCTTCAAGCCTGGTTCAGTACAGTGTTCTTTCATTGTAAGAAAGAGAGGCATTCTGTAAGGTATAAGCTGAAATGTTTGAAAAGTCTTATAAGAAAATATTCCTAAACAAATACAAGCAAGACAATTTAAACACAATGTTCTTTCAGTGAATGAACATTGTAAGTGTTCTGTCATGCCTGTAGTGACAAGTTTTTTAACCTGCATTTGTATATTCCTAAAAAGTTATGTGCAGACTGGGCTCACAATAGCGTACTTTCCCTGTGAGACAGTGATAGCTGTTTGTGTGGCATATACTGGAATGTTTACAAAGTCATAAAAAGATCATCCCAGAGTACTACAAGCAAGATGGTTTAACCACAGTCTTGGTTCAGTGTATGAATGTAATAGATATTCTTTCACACATGCAGTGAGTTGTTGATAAGTCTTATGTGAAGATGTTCCTAAACAGCTAAATTCAAGATGGCTTAAGCACAGTATTCTTTCAATGTATAAAAGTGATCAGCATTTTGTAAGGTCTAAGCTGAAATGTTTGAAATATCTTGTAAGATGTTCCTAAACAGCACAAGCAAGATGGTTTACCCACAGTGTTATTTCAGAGAATGAATGTTATAGATATTCCCTGATGCCTGTAGTGAAATGTTTGAGAAGTCTTGTAAGAAAACATCCATAAACAGCTACAAGCAAGATGGTTTAATTATGCTGTTATTTCAATGAATTAATTTTATAGAAACTGTGTTACCCCTGTAATGAAATGTTGAACAGTCTTATATGAAGATGATTCTAAATAGCTACATTTAAAATGGATTCAGAATGGTGTTCTTTCATTGCAAGAAATTGATAGGGTTCTGCAAAGCATAACCGAAATCTTTCAGAATTCTTATAAGAAGATTTTCCTAAGCAGTTACAAAATTTTTTAACTCCAGTGTTCTTTAAGTGAATGAAAGTTATAGATATTCCTTCACACCAATAGTGAAGTGTTACATCATGATGTTACTAAACAGCTACAAGGTCATTTATCCACAGCATCCTTTAATTGTGAGAAAGTGACATTCATTCTGTAAGGGGTGTACTGAACTGTATGTAAGCCTTCTCTGATGACGTTCCTAAACACCTACAAGCAACATAGTTTCACCCAAGTCTTCTTTTGTTGTAAGAAAGTGATAGCCATTCTGTATGGCATCTACTGAAAAGTTTGAAAAGTCTTAATATAAGATGTTCCTAAAGAGCTAAAAAAAGATATTTCAACCATATTATTGTTTCATTAAATGAACGTTAAATATATTCTGTCCTGCTTGTTGTGAAATGTTTGCTAACTCTTATGTGTAACCATTTGTAAACAGCTACCTTCAAGCTGCTTTCAGCACAATGCTTTTTCATTGTAAGAAATTGATAGCTGTTCTGTAAGGCCTAACCTGAAATGTTTGACATAATGTGTATAACATTCATTCAGAGAAAGAACACTGTGGTTAAACCATGTTGTTTGAAGCTATTTAGGAACATTTTCATGTAAGACATTTCAAACATTTCAGTATATGTCTTACATAATGACTGTAATTTTCTTACAGTGAAAGAACACTGTGGTGAACCATCTTGCTTGTAGATGTTTAGGAACATTTTAATACAAAACATTCCAAACATTTCCTTATATGCCCTAAAGACATCTGTCACTTTCTTACAGTGAAAGTACACTGTGTTAAACGGTCTTGATTGTAGCTCTTTAGGAACACCATATAAGAATTATCAAACATTTCACTATTGGTGTGAGAGAATATCTATAATAATCTTTCACTGAAACAACACTGTGGCTAAACCAATGTGCTTGTAGCAGTTTAGGTACATTTTATTAGAAGATATTTCAAATATTTCAGCATATGCCTTATAGAATGACTTTCACTTTATTGCAAGGAAAACACTGTGCTGACCCAGAGTGCACATAGTTGTTTAGGAACATCTTCATGTGAGACTTATCAAACTTTTCACTATGGGCGTGTCAGAATATGTATAACTTTCATTCACTGAAAGAGCATGGTGCTTAAAGCATTTTTCTTGCATCTGTTTAGTAAATCTTCATATAAGACATCAAAAAATTCACTATTTCATGAGTGAATATCTATAACTTTCATTCACTGAAAGAATACTTTGGTTAAACCTTCTTGCTTACAGCTCTATAAGACATCTTCTTATAAGATTTTTGAATTATTTCAGATTATACCTTATAAAATGACTATGACTTCATTACAATGAAAGAACACTGTTCTGAACCCACCTGAAGCTGGCTACTTAGAAACACCTTCATATAAGACTTAATCAAAGAATTCACTACAGTTGTAACAGAATATCTATAACATACATTCACTGCAATAACACTGCTGTTAAACTGTCTTGATTGTAGCTATTTAGGAACATCTTTTAAGACCTTTCAAACATTTCAAGTTATGCTTTATGGAACACCTATCACACTCTTACAATAAATGATCACTGTGCTGAAACTAGCTTGATGGTAGTCATTTAGAAACAGCCTCATACAACATTTATCAAACTTTTCACTGCAGGCTGGAGAGAATGTCTATAAATTTATTTACTAAAGGAACACTGTAGTTAAACAATCTTACTTGTAGCTGTAGAAACATCCTCCTATAAGATTTTCAAAGATTTCAGTATATGCTGTACAGAATGGCTATCATATTCTTACAAGGAAAGATCATGTGCTGAACCAAGCTTGCAGGTGGCTGCTTAGGAACATCTTCATGTAAGACATAAGAAACATTTCACTACAAGTGTCACTGAGTTTCTGTAACATCATTCACTGACAGAACACTGTAGATAACCATCCAGTTTGTAGCTCTTTAGGAACAGCTTCATGTGAGGCTTATCAAACACATTTCACCACAGGCCTGAGGGAATATTTGTAACTATCATTCACTGAAAGAAGACGTGTTGAAACCATCTTGCTTGTTGCTGCTTAGGAACATCTTCCTGTAAGACCTTTCAAAAATTTCAGGTTATGCCTTAGATAATGCCTATCACTTTTGTACAATGAAAGTACACTATGAAAATCCAGCTTGAAGGTAGTTGTTTAGAAAAATTTTCATGTAAGATTTTCAAATATTTCACCACAACTGTGATAGAATATCTATAATATTCAAGCACTGAAATAACACTGTAGTCCAACTCTCTATGTTGTAGCTCTTAAGGAACATTTTCATACAAGATTTTTCAATCATTTGTGTATATGCTGAACAGAATGGCTATTATTTTCTTATGAGGAAAGAACAGCTTGCTGAACCAGCTTGCACATAGCTGTTTAAGAACACTTTTATAGGGGATTTATCAAATATTTTACTACAGCTGTGAGGAAATATCTGCACCTTCCATTCACTGAAAGAACACTGTGGTTAGAGCATCTTACTTGTAGCTGTTTAGGAACATCTTCTTATAAGGCTTTTCAAGAGTTTTAGATTAGGGCTTTGGGAAAACTGATCACTTTCTTACGTTAAAGAACAAGGTGCTGATCCCAGCTTGAATGTAGCTGTTTAGAAACGTCTTCACATAAGACTTATCATACATTTCACTGCAGGTAGGACAGAATATCTATAACACTCATTCACTGAAATAACACTGTGGTTAAACCATCTTGCTTGGAGCTCTTTAGGTACATTTTCTTACAAGACATTTTACGCATTTCAGCATATGCCATTCATGATGCTATTACTTTCTTTATAGGAACTACATTCTGCTGAACCCAGTTTGCATGTAGACATTTAGGGACATCTTATAAAACTTATCAAATATTTCACTACAGATGTGACAGACTATTACATTCACTCACTGAAAGAACACTATGGTGAGACCATATTCCTTATACCTGTTTAGGAACATCTTATAAGACATTTCAAACTTTTCAGGTTAGTCCTTAAAGGCTATCACTTTCTTACAATGAAAGAACTCTGTGATGAACCCAGCTTGCTGGTATCTATTTAGGAACTTCTTCACATAAAACTTATCAAACATTTTACTACAAATGTGAGGGAATATCTATAACTTTCATTCACTGAAAGAACACTGTTTAAACATCTTGCTTGTAGCTCTTTAGGGTCATCTTCTTATAAGACATTTCAAACATTTAAGTTTACGCCTTAGAGAACAGCTATCGATTTCTTACAATGAATGAACACTGTGCTGACCCAGGTTGAAGGTAAGTTGTCCAGAATCATCTTCTTATAAGGCTTATCAAACATTCCACTATAGGCAGATCAGAATACTTATAACATTCATTCACAGAAATATATGTTGGTTACACCATCTTGCTTGTAGCCCTTTTAAGTACATTTTCTTACAAGACATTTCCAACATTCAGTAAATGCTGTACAGGACAGTTATCACTTTCTTACAGGGAAACACACTGTGCTGAATTCCACTTTCAGGTAGTTGTTTAAGAATATCTTCGTTTAAGACTTATCAAAAATTTCGTTACACGCATGACAGAATATAATATTCATTCACTGTAAGAACACTGTACTTCAACCATCTTGCATGTAGCTGCTTAGGAATGTCTTAATTTATGACTTATCAAACATTTCACTACTGGCAGGAGAGAATATTTTAACTTTCATTCAGGGAAAGAAATCTGTTAAACCATCTTACTTGTAGCTGTTTAGAAACATCTTCATAGGGGCTGGCCTGGTGGTGCAGTGGTTAAGTGCACACATTCCACATCTCAGCAGCCTGGGGTTCACAGGTTTGGATCTCAATTGTGGACATGGCACCACTTGGAAAACCATGCTGTGGTAGGTGTCCCACACATAAGGTGGAGGAATATGGGCACAGATGTTAGCTTAGGGCCTGTCTTCCTCAGCAAAAAGAGGAGGGTTGGCAGTAGTTAGTTCACGGCTAATCTTCCTCAAAAAGAAAAAATCTTCATATAAGACTTAACAAACATTTCACTATTGGCAGGATAGAGTATCTATACCATTCATTCAGTGAAAGAAGACTGTGGTTAAACCATCTTTCTTGTAGGTATTTAGGAACATCTTCCTATAAGACCTATCAGACATTTCAGTACGTGTGAAAGAATATCTATAACATTCATTCACTGAAAAGACACCTTGTTTAAACCATTTTCCTTGGTGCTTTTGGAACATCTTCATATGGGCTTTTCAAACATTTCAGTATATGCCAAACAGAATGGCTTCACTTTCTTTCAATGAATGAACACTCTGATGATACCATCTTGCTGGTAGCTATTTAGGCAATGTTCATATAAGACATAGTAAACTTCACTACAAGCATGAAGGAATATCTATAACTTTCATTCACTGAAATAACACTGTGGAGAACCATCTTGTTTGTAGTTCTTTAGGTACATTTTCTTACAAGAAATTTCAAGCTTTTGTTACATGGGGCATACAGAATGATCTTTCTTACAGGGAAATAAACTGCGCTGAATGCCAGCTTGCAGGTAGCTGTTTAGGAACATCTTCTTATAAGACTTATCAAATATTTCACATCAAGCATAAGATAATACATAAGATAAGTAACATTCTTTCACTGAAAGAACACAGTAGTTAAACATTCTTACTTGTAACTGTTTTGAAACATCTTCACATAAAACATTTCACTACGGGAATGAGGGAATATCTATAACATTCAATCACTGCAAGAATATTGTGGCTAAATGATCTTACTTGTAGATGCTGAGGAATATATTCTTGAAAGACTTTTCAAATATTTCAGGTTAGGCCTTAGAGAATGCCTATCACTTTCTTAGAATGAAAGAACACTGTGCTGAATGAAGCTAAAAGGTAGCTCTTTAGAAATATCTTCATAGAACATAACATAATTTTACTACTGGTGGGATAGATTATCTATAATATTCATTAACTGAAAAATCACAGAGGTTAACCATCTTGCTTGTAGCTGTTTAGGAGAACCTTCATAGAAGATGTTAGAAACATTTCAGATTAGGCCTTAAGGAAAGGCTATCAATTTCTTACATGGAATTAACACTGTGTTGAATCCAACTTGTAGATAGCTATTTAGGAAAATCCTCATATACAACTTATCAAGTATTCTCCATAGGAATTACAGAATACCTAGAATGTTTATTCACTGAAAATATCCATTGGTTAAACGATCTTGCTAGTTAGCAGTTTAGGAAGATCCTTGCATAAGGTTTATCAAACATTTCACTACAGGTATGACAATATATATATAACATTTTTCACCGATGCAATACTGTGGTTAAAGCACGTTGCTTATAGATTCTTAGGAACATGTTATTATGAGACATTTCAAACATTTCTGGTTAGATCTTACAGAATGGCTATCATTTCTTACAATGAAAGAACACTGACTGACCCCAGCTTGAAGGTGTCTGTTTAGAAACACCTTCGTGTAAGCCATCAAAAATTTCACCAGAGGCAGGATAGAATGTCTATAACATTCATTAACTGAAATAACACTGTGGTTAAACCATCTTGATTGTGGCTCTTTAGGAACATCTTGTATGACTTTTCAAGTATTTCTGTATATGTTGTGGAGAATGGCTGTCACATTCTTACAAGGAAAGAATGCTGCAGAACATATCTTGGTAGCTGTTTAGGAACATCTTCATATAAGATGATAAACATTTCACTACAGGTGTGACTGAATAACTGTAACACTCATTCACTGAAAGAACACTGGTTAAACCATCTTGCTTCTAGGTGTTTAAGAACATCTTCATATAAGAGCTAGCAACGATTTTACTACAGGTGTGATGGTTATCTATATCTTTCATTCACTGAGAGAACACTGTGGTTAAACCTTCTTGCTTGTAGCTGTTTAGGAACATCTTCTTATAAGACTTTTCAAACATTTCATGTTATGCCTTACAGAACACACTTTCTTACAATGAAATTACTCTGTGCTGAACCCAGCTCGAAGGTAAATATTTAGAAAAATCTTCATATGTGACTTATCAGGGGAATGCTGAGACAATGGTGGCATAGCAGGACTCTGAATTCACCTCCTCCCATGAACCAAATAAATTTACAGTTACCCTTGGCACAAGTACACTTGACGACTGGAAACTGGAGAAAAAGAACCCCTACAACAAGGGACAGTGCTAACTAAGGTGAAAGATCAAGAAATATCTTTCTGGGGAAGAAAAAAACACATTCTGGTCATGGTGCTTCATAGTCAATTGCAATCTTAAGGTCCAAAGCTTTCCCTTGAGGAGAGGGTATCTGAGCACAGAGAGCTAAACCACAATAAGTAGCTTTTGAACTCAGCACCACCGAGATGAATGTCATAGTATCTGGCTTTGCTGGCTCTTAAAAAAAATGATGAATACCCCCTGAAGAGCTATGGAACATAAGAGAAAGAAAATCCTGCTCCTAACAAGCCCATGAAAAATTTACTCATTTCATAAAGTAACACAAAATCACCAGAAAGAAAGATGCTCAGCTCTTTGGTGCAAAGAGACTCACATGATAGGCCCTGGGTGCATCTCAAGGAAGAAGGAGGCAGCTGGGACCACCTCCACAGGGACTGAGACATTGGCAGCAGCCATGATTGTGACCTATAATAGGCATACTAACACAGATACTGGCAGACATCATTGGAGTTACTGGCATGTTAGGAGTTTTCCCTGACCACTAGAGCACTGTTTTAATCCAGCTTACTCAGGGCAGGTAGCCCTCCCTAGGGGTGAGCCCCATGACCAGCAAGCCCTTGTGGGCCTGCATATGTGGGATGTGTGGTCTCACTGCAGTGGGGAGGATGGGTCTGCCTTCATGGGACAGAGAGTGCATGAGGGGTGGGCCTGGGGTGTCTGAGTGTGTGGGAACTCTGCAGCAGGGTAAGTGGGTCCACATCAGTGTGGTGGGTGTGCACTCAGGGCAGGACTGTGTAGATGGGTTGGATGGGCCCAAGGGTGGTGGGGCTTGTCAGCTGCAGCAAACTTGTGCTTTTCAAATAACCACATAGGGGATCTGCCCCACCTCCAATGCCTGAAACAATTGTTTGCTGCCACACCAGGGACCAGTGCCACCCAGCTACTCTCCTGAGAGAGCTGACAACAGCCTTGCAGGGTAGATGCCTACAGCAAGTGTGAGTCCCTGAGCCTAGCAACCAGCCGTGCTGGATACCTCCTTATTTAACAGAAAAACTGCAGGAGGATTGTCATATTAGACTTTTCAGCCAACAATTCTGGTATCCCCTGCCCAATAAAGTGACTGAAGGGACCATAGAAGTCACATGCAGCTGAGCCTTACAACCAGCTAGCCAGGGACAGAGTAGCCTTCCTATACACCTGCAGTAAGAGCCACCCTGCCACAACAGGACACATACAGCCCACACAGGGGACACATTTGGAACACTGGAATAGGTAATGACAGGGAAGCATGTTTCTTAGTTTCATAAGGAATCTCTTACATAAAGCCAATTCTCTAAGATTGGGAGACATAGCAGATATACCTAAAACATAGATATAAGCACAGAGAAATAGGCAAAATAAGGAGACAAAAGAATATCTTCCAAATATGGAACAGGACAAATCCTCTGAAAAAGAACTAAATGAAACAGAGACAAATAACTTACTTGATAAAAAGTACAAACTAATCATGATAAGGATGCTCACTAATCTTGGAAGAGGAATAGAAGAACATAGTGAAAAATTGAACAAAGTATTGGAAAATATAAGAAAGAACCAACTAGAACTAAAGAATAAAATAAAGGAAAGGAAAAATTCACTAGAGGATATCAATAGCAGAATAGATAATACAAAAGAACAGATCAGTGAGCTGGGTGAAAGACCAGAGGAAATCACCCAAGCTGAACAGAAAAAAGAAAAAGAATGAGGACAGTCTAAGGGACATCTGGGACAACATCAAGTGCAATAACTTCTTTATTAGGTGTCTCAGAAGGAGAAGAAGAGAGACAAAGAGGTAGAGAAGCCATTCAAAGAAATAATTGCTGAACCCTCCTACCTAAGGAAGGAAACAGACATCCAGAGACAGGAAACACAGAGAGCACCAAACAAGAAGAACCCAAAGAGGACCACACCAAGACAAATGATAATCAAAATGACAAGAACTAAAGACAAAGAGAAAATCCTAAAAGCTGCAAGAGAAAGGCAATAAGTTACATAGAAAGGAAATCCCGTAAGTCTATCCACTGACTTCTCAGCAGAAACCTTACAGGCTAGAAGGGAGTGATGTGATTTATTTAAAGTGCTTAAAGGAAAAAGCCTACACAAGAATACTCTACCTGGCAAGGTTATCATTCAGAATGGAGGGAGAGATAAAGAGTTTTCCAGACAAGCCAAAACTAAACGAGTTTAATATCAATAAGCCAGTCTTACAAGAAATGCTAAAGGGACTTATTTAAGTGGAAAAGACAAAAACCACAGATAGGAATAAAAAAATTTATCAACAAAACCAAACAAGAAAATCATTGTTAAAGGCATATATACAATACAGGTAGCAGATCAACCACCTATGAAGTGAACATGAAGGTCAAAAGACAAGATTGCTAAAATTATTTCCATGATAAGAGGATAACAGATACACATGCACAAAAAAGGGGTTAAATATGATAGCAAAAATATAAAATGTAGGAGAAAGGGAGTAAAAAGTAGAGCTTTTAGCAAGAGGTCAAACTTAAGAGACCATCAACATTATATAGATGGCTATATATACACATATTATTATATATGAACCTCATGGTAATCACAAACCAGAAACCTATAATAAATACACAAAAAATTTAGAGAAAGGAAGCCAACATAATACTAAATAAATCCATCAAACCATAAGGGAAGAGAGCAAGAGAAGAAGAGCGGAACAGAGAATAACTAAAACACCCAGAAAAAAAGTAACACAATGGCAATAAGTACATACTTATAAATAGGTACTTTAAATGTCAATAGACTAAATGCTACCATCAAAGACATAGGGTGGCTGATTGGATAAAAAACAAGACCTATATATATGCTGCACACAAGAGACACACTTCAGACCTAAAGACACTCATAAACTGAAAGTGAGGGATGGAAAAAGATACTCCATGCAAATTGCAATGAAAAGAAAGCTGGGGTAGCAATACTTATCTCAGACAAAAGAGACTTTAAAACAAAAACTGTAACAAGAGACAAAGAAGGGCACTATGTAATGATAAAGGGAACAATCCAACAAGAGGATACAACACAGGTAAATGTCTATGCATCCAACATAAGAGCACCTAAATATATAAAGTAATTATTAGCATAAATAAGGAGAAATAGACAACAACGAAATAATTTTAAAGGACTTTAATACTCCACCTACATCAAAGGATAGATCATCCAAACAGAAAATCAATCATGAAACTTTGGCCTTAAATGAAACATTAAACCAGATGGACTTAGTAGGTATATATGGAACATTCTATCCAAAACCCACAGAACCCACATTCTTTTCAAATGGACATAGAACTTTCTCCAGTATAGATCACATCTTAGGCCATAAAATGTTTGAATAAATTTAAGAAGATTGAAATAATACCAAGCATCCTTTCTGACCACAATGGTATGAACCTAGAAATCAACTACAGGAAGAAAATTGGAAAAACCACAAAAATGTGGAGATTAACCAAAATGCTACTGAATAATGATATGATCAAAGGAGAAATAAAAAAATACCTGGAGACAAATAAAAATGAAAATACAACTTGCCAAAATTTATGGGATACAGCAAAAGTGGTTCTAAGAGGGAAGTTTATAGCAATGCAAGCCTACCTAAACAAACAAGAAAAATCTCAAAAAATCTAACAGTGCACATAACAGGACTGGAAAAAGAAGAACAAGCAAAGCCCAAAAGCAGTAGAAGGAAGTAAATAATAAAAATAAGAGCAGAAACAAATAAAATAAAGGCTAAAGAACAATAGAAAAGAATCAATGAAAATAAGAGCTGGTTCTTTGAAAAGGTAAACAAAATTGACAAATCCTTAGTCAGAATCATCATAAAAATAAGAGAGAATGCTCAAATAAATAAAATCAGACATGAAAGAGGAGAAAATTACAATGAAAACCTCAGAAATATAAAAGATTATGAGTATATGAAAAGCTATACACCAATAAATTGGATAAACTAGAAATAATAGATAACATCTTAAAATCATACAACGTTTCAAAACTGAATCAAGCAGAAATGGAAAATTTGAATAGACCAACCACCTGTAAGGGATGGAAACTGTAATCAAAAACCTCCCAGAAAATGAAAGTCCAGGAATACATGGCTTCCCTGGTGAATTCTACCAAACATTAAAAGAAGACATAATACCTATCAATTTCCAGCTCTTTCAAAAAATAAGAGGACGAGAATCTTCTTAACTCATTCTACAAGGCCAACGTTACCTTACTACCAAAACCAGACAAGAACAACACAAAAAAAGAAAATTACAGGCCAATATCACTGATGAACATTGATGCAAAAATCCTCAACAAAATACTAGCAAATTGAATGTAACAATACATTAAAAAGGTCATACACAATGATCAAGTGGGATTTATTCCAGGAATGCAGAAATGGTTCAACATTTGCAAATCAATCAAAGTGAAACACCACATTAACAAAAGGAAGACAAAAATCACATGATCATCTCAATAGATGCAGAGGGAGCATTTAACAAGATACAGCATCCATTTATGATAAAAACTCAGAATAAAATAGGTATAGAAGGAAAGCAAGTCAACATAAAAAGGCCATAAATGGCAAACCCACGGCTAATATCATTCTCAATGGAGAAAAACTGAAAACTATCCATCTAAGAACAGGAACCAGATAAGGATGCCCACTTTCACCACTCTTATTTAATATAGCCTTGGCAGTCCTACGTGGAGCAATCAGTCAAGAAAAAGAAAGAAAAAGAATCCAAATTGGAAAAGAAGTGAAACTATGACTATTTGCAGATGACATCATTTTATATATAGAAAACTCTAAAGAATTCAACAAAAATTTCCAGAAATAGTAAATGAATACAGTCAATTTGCAGGATACAATATCAACATACAAAAATCAGTTGCATTTCTATACAGTGACAATAAAGTAGTAGAAAGAGAAATTAAGCATACAATATTATTTACAATTGCAACAGAAAGAATGCAATACCTAGGAATAAACTTGACCAAAAAGGTGAAAGACCAGTACACTGAAAATTGTAAAATTTTGTCAAAAGAAATAGAAAGCACAAAGACATGGAAAGATATTTCACACTCTTGAATTGGAAAAATTAACATAGTTAAAATGTCCGTACTTCCTAAAGCAATCTACAGATTCAATGCAATCCTTATCAAAGTTACAATGACATTTTTCACAGAAATAGAGCAAAGAGTCATAAAATTTAAATGGAACAACAAAAGGCCCTGAATAGCCAAGGGAATCCTAAGAAAAACAACAAAGCTGGATACATCACACTCCCTGATTTAAGAATACACTACAAAGCCTTAGTAATCAAAACTGCATGGCACTGGCACAAAAACAGACACACAGATCAATGGAACAGAATTGAAAGCCCAGAAATAAAACCACTCATCTATGAACAGTGAATTTTTGACAACGGAGCAGAGAACACACCATGGAGAAAGGAAAGTTTCTTCAATAAATGGTGTTGGGAAAACTGGGCAGCCACATGAAAAGAATAAAACTAGACCATTATCTTACCCCATACACAAAAATTAACTCAAAGTGGATTAAAGACTTGACTGTAAGACTGGAATCATAAGACTTCTAGAAGAAAACATAAGCAGTATGCTCTTAGACTTTGGTCTTATCAGTAAATTTCAAGAACCATGTATGACAAGGCAAGGGAAACACTAGAAACAATAAACAAATGGGACCAAATAAAACTAAAAAGCTTCTCCACAGCAATGGAAACCATCAACAAAACAAAAACACAACCTAACAACTGGGAGAAGACATTTATAAACCATATATCTGATAAGGGGTTAATATCCAAAATATCCAATGAACTCATACATCTCAACAACAAAAAAACTAACATCCCAATTAAAAATGGGAGAAGATCTGAAAAGACAGTTTTCCAAAGAAGATATCCAGATGGCCAACAGAAACATGAAAAGTTGTTCAACATTAGTAATTATTAGGGAAATGCACATCAAAACTACGATGAAATATCACTTCATGTCCATCAGAATGGCTATAATTAACAAGAGAAGAAATGACAAGTCTTGGAGAAGATGTAGGTAAAGGGAAGTATCCTACATTGCTGATGGAAATGCAAGCTGGTGTAGTGACTATGGAAAACATCATGGAGATTCCTCAAAAAATTAAGAATAGAAGTACCATATGATCCAGCTATTCCACTGCTGGATATTTATCCAAAGAATAGGAAAACATGAATGTGTAAAGATAGATGCACCCTATGTTCATTGCAGCATTATTCACAATATCCAAGACTTGGAAACACCCTAAGTGCCCATCAAGGGACGTATGGATATAGAAGATGTGGTATAGATACACAGTAGAATACTATGGAGCCATAAAAAATGATAAAATGTGGCCTTTTGTGACAACATGGATGGACCTTTAAGGTATTATGCTAAGTGAAATAAGTCACAGGGAGAAAGTCCAACACCATATGACCTTGCTTATAAATAGAAGATAAAAACAACAATAGCAACATCAACCAAACACAGATACAGAGATTAGATTGTTGGTTATCAGAGGGGAAGGGTGGAGGGAGGAAGAGATCACTGGGCATGTGTGTATGCTGATGGATTGTAATTCATCTTTGAGTGGTGAACATGAAGTAATATACACAAAATCAAAATATACAGATGTACACCTGAAATTTAAATGTTATAAACTAATATAACCTCAGTTTTAAAAAGTACAGTAAAAGCAAAAGAAAAGTTATACCTTTTTGTAAGTCAGATACTGAAATGATAAAAATGTCTTATCAGAAGATGTTCCTAAACAGCTACAAGCAAGGTGGTTTGCCACAGTGTTCTTTCATTGTAAGAAAGTGGCAGCCACTCTGCAAGGCATATACTTAAATGTTTGAAATGTCTCATATGAAGACTTTCCTCAGCAGCTTCCAGCAAGATGTTTTCACAGCAGTGTTCCTTCTTTGTAAGAAGGTGATAGTCGTTCA
Source organism: Equus przewalskii (assembly GCF_037783145.1). Classification (NCBI taxonomy): domain Eukaryota; kingdom Metazoa; phylum Chordata; class Mammalia; order Perissodactyla; family Equidae; genus Equus; species Equus przewalskii. The sequence continues at coordinate 66,876,937 of NC_091831.1, forward strand.
ATAAGGCATAAACTGCTGTGTTTGAATTGTCTTATAAGAAGATGTTTCTAAACAGCTACAAGCATGATGGTTTAATCAAAGTACTATGTCAGTGAATGGATGTTATAGATATGGTCTCATGCCTATAGTGCAATGTTTGATAAGTCTTACAATGGAAATATTCCTAAACAGCTACAAGCAAGATGGTTTAACCTTGGTGTTCTTTCATTGTAAGAAACTGACAGGGGCTTTGTAAAGCATTTACTGAAATGTTTGAAATATCTTATATTATGATGTCCCTAAACACTTACAAGCAATATTGAGCCACCGCACTGTTCCTTCATTGTAAGAAAGTGATATCCGTTCTGTAAGGCATATCCTGAAATATTTGAAATGTCTTATTAGAATATGTTCCTAAACAGTACCGGCAACATTGTTTAACCACAGTGTTCTCTTAGTGAATGAATGTTACATTCTCTCACATCTGTAGTGAAATGTTTGATGTCTTATATGAAGATGTTTTTCAGCAGTTACAAGTAAGATGGTTTCACCACAGTGTTCTAACATTCATGAAAGAAAGATCCATTCGGTAGATATATTCTGAAATTTAAAAAATGTCTTATAAGAAGATGTTCCCAAACAGCTAAAATAAACCTGGTTTAACCACAGTGTTTCTTCAATGTAAGAAAGTGTTAGGTGTTCTATAAGGCACATACAGAAATGTTTGAAATGTTTTATGAGATGTTCCTAAAACTACAAGTAGCATGGTTTAACCACAGTGTTCTAGCATTGAATGAATGTTATTGATATTCTATCATGCATGTAGTAAAATGTTTGAAAAGTCTTGTACAAAGATGTTCCTAAACACCTACAATGAAAATTGTTTAAACACATGTACTTTCGGTGAAAGAATGTTACAGATATTCTCTCAATCCTGTATTGAAATGTTTTGCAACTCTTATATGAAGATGTTCCTAAACAGCTCCAAGCAAGATGGTTTAACCATAGTGTTCTTTCAGTGAGAGTGTTATGACATTTTCTCACAAATGCACTGAAATATTTCATAATGCTTACACGAAGAGCTTCCTAAAAAGCTACAAGAAGATGGTTTTTAAACACAAGGCTCTTTATGTAAATGAGTGTTATATATATTCTCTAATACCTGTAATGAAAAGTTTGATAGGTCTTATAGGGAGCTGTTCCTAAACAGCTGCAAGCAAGATGGTTTAACCAAAGTTTTATCTTTCAGTGAAGGAATTTTACAGATATTCCACCCTGCCTATAGTGAAGTGTTTGATAAGTCCTATATGAAGATGTTCCTAAACAGCTATGTGCAAGATGGTTTAACCACAGTGTTCTTTCACTGAAAGAAATGGAAACCTGCTCTGTAAGGCGTTTACTCAGTGTTTTAAATGCCTTAAGTGAAGATATTCCTAAACAGCAACAATCAAGATAGATTCATCACAGTGTTCTTTCATTGTAAGAAAGTGACAGCCATTCTGTACCACATACACGGAAATATTTGAAATGTTTTATTAGAATATGTTCCTAAACAGCTCCCAGCAATGTTGTTTAATCACAGTATTTTTTTGGTGAATGAATGTTACACTCTCTCACATCTGTAGTGAAAAGTTTGATAAGTCTTATATAAAGATGTGTTTAAACGGCTACAAGCAAGATGGTTTCTCCACAGTGTTCTTTCATTTTGAGAAAGTGACAACCACTCTGTAAGGTCTACACTGAAATATTTGAAATGTCTTAAATAAAAATGTTACTAAGCAACTTAAAGCAAGATGTTTTCATGACAGTGATCTTTCATTGTACGAAAGTAACAGTCATTCTATAAGGCATGTAATGCAATGTTTGAGTTGTCTCTAAGAAAATGTTCCCAAATGACTACAAACAGGAAGTCTTAGCCACAGTGTTTTTTCAGTTAATGAATGTTATAGATATTCTCTCATGCATATGTTGAAATGTGTGATAAGTCTTATATGAAAATGTTCCTAAAGAGCTACAAGCAACAAGATTTCACCAAAGTTTCCTTTCAATCTAAGAAAATGAAGGCTGCTCTGAAAGGCGTATACTGAAATTTTGAAGTATCTTATATGAACATGTTGGTAAACAGCTTCAAGCAAGATGATTCCACCACAGTGTTCTTTTACTGTAAGAAGCTGATAGCCTTTTTTTCAGACTACACTGAAGTGTTTGAATTGTCTCATAAGAAGTAGCTCCTGAACAGCTACAAGGAGGATGGATTAATCACATTGTTCTTTCAGTGAATGAATATTACAGATATTCCCTCAGGCCTGTAAAGAAATGTTTGAAATTACTTATGTGAAGTTGTTCTTAAACAACTTTGAGCAACGTGGTTTCACCATAGTGTTCCTTCATTGTGAAAACATGATAGCCATTCCACAAGGCATATATTGAAGTTTTAAAAATGTGTTTTAAGAAGATATTTTTAAACAAATGCAAGCAACATGGTTTAACCCGTGTGGTTTCAGTGAATGAATGTTATATTCTCTCACTGCTGTAGTGAAATGTTGATAATTCTCATATAAAGAAGTTTCTTTTTATTTATTTATTCAATTTTGGTTCATCTTTGTTTTTTACTGTGGTAACATTGGTCTATAACATTATACAAACTTTGGTTGTTCAACACTATATTTGAATTTCTGTGTAGATTACATCATGCTCATAACCCAAAGACTGCCTACAATCCACCATGATACACGTGTGCCTAATCATCCCTTTCACCTTCCTCCCTCCCTTCACCCTCTGGTAACCATCAATGCAATCTCTGTCTCTATGTTACTTTGTTGTTGTTTTTATCTTCTATTAATGAGTGAGATCATATGGTATTTCACTTTCTCCCTCTGTCTTATTTCACTTAGTATAATACCCTCAAGGCACATCCATGTTGTCACAAATCACCATATTTCACCCTTTTTTATGGCTGGGTAGTATTCCATTGTGTACGTAGACCACATCTTCTTTATCTATTCATCCCTTGATGGTCACTAAGTGTTTTTTCGAGTCTTGGCTATTGTGAATAATGCTGAAGTGAACATAGGGTGCATATATCTTTATTCATTCATGTTTTTATGTCCTTTGGATAAATACCCATAAGTGGAATAGCTGGATTGTATGGAAGTTCTATTCTTAAGTTTCTGAGGAATGTCCATACTGTTCTTCATAGTGACTGCACCGGTTTGTATTCCCACCAGTAGTGTATGAGAGTTCCATTTTCCCCACATCCTCTCCAAGACTTCTTAATTATAGCCATTCTGATGGGTGTGAGGTAGTATCTCACTGGAATTTTGATTTGCATTTCCCTCATAATTAGTGACACAGAAGTGGAATGTGTGAACTCAACCACTGTGCCACAGGGCTGGCCCCTGACCATTTTTTAATTGGGTTGTTAGTTTTTCGTTGTTGAGATGTAGGAGTTCTCTATATATTTTGGATATTAACCCTTTATCAGATATACGGTTTGCAAATATCTTCTCCCAATTGTTAGGTTGTCTTATTTTTGTTGATTTTCTTTTCTGTGCAGAAGCTTTTTAGCTTGATGTAGTCCCATGCATTTATTTTTTCTATTGTTTCCCTTGCCCAGTCAGATCTGGTACTTGAAAATATGCTGCTAAGACCAACATCTAATAGTGAACTGCTTAGGTTTTCTTCTAGAAGTTTTGTAGTTTCAGGTCTTATGTTCAAGTCTATAATCCATTTTGAGTTAATTTTTGCATGTGGTGTAAGATAATGGTCTACTTCCATTCTTTTTCCTGTTGCTGTCCAGTTTTCCCAACACCACTTATTGAAGAGACTTTCCTTTCTCCATTTTACATTCTTGGCTCCCTCGTTGAAAATTAGCTGTCCATAGATGTGTGGTTTTACTTGGGGCTTTCAATTCTGTTACATTGATCTGTGAGTCTGGTTTTGTGCCAGTACCATGCTGTTTTGATTACTGTAGGTTTGGAGTATATCTTGAAGTCAGAGAGTATGATACCTCCAGCTTTGTTCTTTTTTCTCAGGATTCCTTTGGCTATTTGGGGTCTTTTATTGTTCCATATAAATTTTAAGATTCTTTGCTTTGTGAAAAATGTCATTGGAACTTTGATAAGGATTGCAGTGAATCTGTAGATTGCTTTAGAAAGTCTGGACATTTTAACTATATAAATTATTCCAATACAAGAACATGAAATATCTTTCTATGTCTTTGTGTCTTCTATTTCTTTTAATAATGTTTTACGGGTTTCAGTGTAGGTCTTTCACCTTTTTGGTTAAGTTTATTCCTAGGTATTGTACTCTTTCTGTTGCAATTGTAAATGGGATTATATTCTTAATTTCTCTTTCTACTAATCAATTCTTAGTGTATAGAAAAGCAATTCATTTTTGTAGGTTGATTTTGTATCCTGTAACTTTACCATATTCATTTACTATTTCTAAACTCTTTTGTGGATCCTTTGGGGTTTTCTATATATAAAATCATGTCATCTGCAAAAAGTGGCAGTTTCACTTCTTACTTTCCAATTTTGATCCCATTTATTTTTTGTCTTGCCATTGATCTGGTAGGACTTCCAATACTGCATTAAATAAGAGTGATGGAATAAGACACCCTTGTCTGGTTCCTGTTTTAGATGGATAGATTTCAGTTTTTCATCATTGAGAATATTAGCTGTGGGTTTGTCATATATGGCCTTTATGATGTTGAACTACTTTCTTTCTATACCCATTTTATTCAGAGTTTTTTAAAATCATAAATGTATGCTCTATCTTGTCAAGGGATTTCTCTACATCTGTTGAGATGACCATGTGATTTTTCTTCTTCATTTTGTTAATGTGGTGTATCACTCTGATTTACAGATGTTAAACCATCCCTGCATCACTGGAATTACTTCCAATTGTCATGGTGCATGATATTTTTCATATTTTTGTATTTGATTTGCTAGTATTTTGTTAAGGATTTTTGCATTGATGCTCATCAGTGATATTGGCCTGTAATTTTCTGTTTTGTGTCTTCCTTGTTTGGCTTTGGTTTCAAGGTAAGGTTGATTTTGTGGAATGAGTTAGGAAGCTTTGCCTCCTCTTCAATTTTTTGTAAGAGTTTGATCTGGATAGGCACCATTTCTTATCTGAATGTTTGCTGGCATTCACCATGGAAGCCATCTGGTCCTGGACTTTTATTTTGGGGTATGTTTTTCATTACTGTTTCAATTTCCTGACTTGTGACTGGTCTATTCAATTTCTCTATTTATTCTTGATTCAGTTTTGGAAGCTTTCATGATTCTAAGAATTTATCTATTTTTTTCTAGCTTATTCAATTTGTTGATATACAGCTTTTCATAGTATTCTCTTATAATCTTTTGTATTTTTTAGGTCTGCTGCAATTTCTCTTCTTTCATTTCTGATTTTACTTTCATTTCTGATTTATTTATTTGAGCACTCTCTCTTATTTTCTTGGTAAGCCTAGCTAAAGTTTTATCAAATTTGTTTATCGTTTCAAAGAATGGCTCTTGATTTCATTGATTTTTTCTATTTTTTTAGACTCTATTTCAATTATTTTTGCTCTTTTCATTATATCCTTCTTTCTACTGATTTTGGGCCCTGTTTGTTCCTCTTTTTCCAGTTCCATTGGGTGCACTGTTAGATTGTTTATTTGAGATTTTTCTTGTTTGTTGAGGTAGGCCTATATTGCTACAAACTTTACTCTTAGAATCACTTTTGCTATGTTCCATAAATTTTGGCATGTTGTATTTTCATTTTCCTTTGTCTCCAGGTATTTTTTTAATTTCTCCGTTGATTTATCCATTGACCCAATCGTTGTTTAGTAGCATTTTGTTTGATCTCCACATATTTGTGGTTTTTCCAATTTTCTTCCTATAGTTGACTTCTAGTTTCATACCATTGTGGTCAGAAAATATGCTTGGTTTATTTCAATGTTCTTAAATTTATAGAGACTTTTTTGTGGCCTAATATGTCATCTATCCTGGAGAATGTTCCATGTCCACTTGAAAAAAATGTGTATTCTGAGGTTGTTGGATGCAATGTTTGGTATATATCTACTACGTCCAGCTGGTCTAATTTATTATTGAAGGCCAATATTTCCTTATTGATTTACTGTTTGGATGATCTATCCATTGGTGAAAGTGGAGTGTTAAAGTCTCCTATTATTATTGTGTTGCTGTCTATTTCTCCTTTTAGGTCTGTTAATAATCACTTTTATATTTAGGTCCTCCTATATTAGGTGCATAGATATTTACAAGTACTGTATCTTCTTGTTGGATTGTTCCCCTTATTATCATGTAGTGCCCTTCTTTGTATCTTGTTACAGTTTTTGTTTTAAAGTCTCTTTTGTCTGAGATAAGTATTGCTACCCCAGCTTTCTTTTCATTGCAATTTGCATGGAGTATCTTTTTCCATCCCTCACTTTCAGTTTGTGAGTGTCTTTAGGTCTGAAGTGTGTCTCTTGTGTGCAGCATATATATAGGTCTTTTTTTTTATCCAATCAGCCACCCTATGTCTTTGATTGTAGCATTTAGCTCATTGACATTTATTGTATCTATTGATAAGAATGTACTTATTGCCATTTTGTTATTTTTATGGGTGTTTTAGTAGTTCTTCTCTGTCCCTTTCTTCTTCCCTTGTGGTTTGATGGCTTTGTTTAGTATTATGTTTGGGTTCCTTTCTCTTAATTTTTTCTATATTTGTTATAGGTTTCTGGTTTGTGATTGCCATGAGGTTCATAGATAATAACCTATGTATATATCAGTTTATATTAAGTTGATGATCTCTTTAGTTTGACATTTGCTAAAAGCTCTACTCTTTTACTCCACCCCTTTATCTAACCTCTTTTTGTATGTATGTGTATCCATTACCCTCTTGTCATGGAAATAGATAACTTTTGTACTGTTGTATTTTGACCTTCGTATTATCTTCATAGGTGGTTATCTGCTACATTTACCATATAGTTGCCTTTACTGGTGATTTTATTGTCTTCTTTTTTGATAATTTTCTTATTCTTATTTGTGTTCTTCTCTTTCTCACTTAAATAAGTCCCTTTTGCATTTCTTGTAAAGCTGGTTTCTTGGAGTTAAATTATTTGCTTTTGCTTGTTTGGGGAAGTCTTTATCTCTCCTTCTATTCTGAATGATAACCTTGCTAGGGAGAGTATTCTTGGCCGTAGGTGTTTTCCTTTCAGCATTTTAAATATACCGTGCTGCTCCTTTGTAGCCTGTAAGTTTTCTGCTGAGAAGCCAGCTGATAGAAGTATGGAGTTTCCTTTGCATGTAACTTGTTGTCTTTCTCTTGTGACTTTTAAAATTCTCTCTGTATCTTTAATAGTGTACATTTTAATTATAATGTGTCTTGGTGTGGGCCTCTTTGGATTTATCTTGTTTTGTGCTGTCTGTGATTCCTGTACCTGGATGTCTGCTTCCTTCCTTAGGTTAGAAAAGTTTTCAGCCATTATTTCTTCAAATAGATTCTCTGCCCTTTTTTCTCTCTCTTCTCACTGGGACTCCTATAACACAGATATTACTGTTCTTGATGTTGTCCCAGTTGTCTCTTATACTGTCTTCATTCTTTTAAATTCTTTTTTCTTTTGTTTGTTCAGGCTGGGTTATTTCCTCTAGTCTTTCATCCAGCTTGCTAATCCATTCTTCATATCATATACTTTGCTATTGAGACCCTGTAGAGAATTTTTCATTTCCAGTATTGTATTCTTAATTTCTGATTTGTTATTTTTTGTATTTTCCACTTCTTTGTTGAAGTTCTCACTGAGTTCATCCATTCTTCTCCTGAGACCAATGAGCATCTTTATGACTATTTTTTTGAACTCTTTGTCAGGTAGATTGTTTCTGTTCAATTTAGTTCTTTTTCTGGGGTTTTGTTCTGTTCCTTTACTTGGAACATATTCCTTTGTCTCCACATTTTCCTCCTTCTCTGTGCTTATATCTATGTATTAGTTACATCAGCTACATCTCCCAGTTTGGAGAGGTGGCCTTGTGTACAAGATTCCCTATGAGGTCCAGTAGTGTGCTTTCCTTTCATCACCAGTTCCCGATGTTCCAGGGTTTTTCCCTTTGTGGTTTACGTGTCCTTATTTTATGGCAGTGTTGCTCTTGCTGCAGGTACCCAAGGAGGCTAGGCTGTCCCCATGGCTTGCTGGTTGTTATGCTCAGCTGTGTGTGGCTGCTATCATCCTTTCAGCCACTTTATCAGGCATGGGGAGCCCCAGCATAGTTGGATGCAAGTTCTAATAGCACATTCCTGTTGCAGTTTTTCTGTTAATTGAGTAGACCTCCAGCATTATTGGTTGCTAGACTCAGGGGCTTACAATTGTTGTAGGCCTCTGGCCTAGAAGGCTGTTGTCAGCTCTCTCATTGTTACTGCTGAGTGGGCCCAGCCCCAGGCATGGGAGTAACTAATTGTTTCAAGATTGAGAAGTGGGGCAAGTCCCCTATGTGGTTTTTTGACAAGCACAAGTCTGCTGCAGCTGTCAGGCTCCACCCCCTTCAGGGCTACACGCTCCATGAACACCTTCTTGCCCCATGTATGTGACCTGAAAAACTGAATTGGACCCAGTCACCCACTGCAGAGGTGCCACACACTCCACCAATGCAGGCCCACCACTCATGTACACCCTACCCTACTGAGGCAGACCCACTTGCCCAGTTACATAGGTTTCAGGCACTCCACCTATATTGGCCCACAAGTTGCCCAAGGGCTTGATGTTGGCTGGGGCCAGTCCCTAGGGTGGGCTGCCCACCCTGGCTGAGCTGGATTAAATTGGTACTCTAGTGGGTGTGGCATTCCCATGGTCTAACAGGCCAGGGAAGGTACTCCAATATTGTCTGACAGCATCTGTGTTAGCATGCCTGCACTAGGTCACAATAATGGCTGCCACCAATCTTAAGTCCCTGGAAAGGTCTTGCCTCTCATTGAGATGCACCTAGAGCATATCAGTTGAGTCTCTTTGTATCTTTTCACCAAAGGACTGTGTACCTTTCTTTCTCATGATTTTAGATTGCTTTCTGAAATGGATGAATTTATGTGTGGGCCCTTTAAGAGCGGGCTTTTTTTTACCCTTATATCCAATAACTTTTCTCAGGGTATTCCCTGTTGTAGTTAATAGCCAGAAAGGCAAGTATTATAACACTTGTCTCGGTTGTACTGAGACCAAAAGTTGCTTATTTTGGTAATGCTCTCCCACTCAGATCCCTGACTCCTCCAGAGAAGGCTTCATAGTTTAAGGTTACTCCCAGCCTGCCATGAAGCATTGCAGCTCAAAGGTTGCTTTTTTCTCTCCAGAAGTGGATTTCTGTATCTTCCACCTCAATCAGAACTGTCCCTTATTGTCAGGATTGTTTTTAGCCAGTTTTCTGTTCTCTCTTAATAATAATTGTTCCAAGAGTAGTTGTAAATTTATTCTGTCCATGGGAAGAGGTGAATTCAGAGTCCTCCTATGTCACCATCTTGATGCTGTCCTCTATAAAGATGTTTCTAAGAAGCTACCAGAAATTGGTTTCATCACAGCATCCTTTCATTTACAAAAGTAATAGCTGTTCTGTAGTCATATACTGAAATATTTGAAATTTCTCTTAAGATGTTCCTAAACAGCTACAAGCAATATTGTTTAGCCACAATGATCTTTCAGTGAATGAATGTTACAGATATTCTCTCATAATTGTAGTGACATGTTTGATAAGTCATATGATTTTTTTCCTGAACAGCCATAAACAAGACTGTTTAACTGAGAAGTTATTTCATTGTAAAAAAAAATGATACCTGTATGCAAGGCATTTACTGATGGGTTCAAAATGTCTTATATTAAGATTTCCTTAAACAGTTACAAGCTATATTGTTTTGCCACAGTGTTGCTTTACTGTAAGAGAGTGATAGTTGTTCTGTAGGCATATATGGAATTGTTTGAACTGTCTTATGAGAAGATGTTCCCAAACAGCTACGAGAATAGTTTAACCACAGTGTTCTTTCAGTGAATGAATGTTATTGATATTCTCTCATGCCTGTAGTAAAATGTTTGATGTCTTGTATGAAGATTTTCCTAACGACCTACAAGGAAGATGGTTTAAAATGTGTACTTTCAGTGAATGTATGCTGTAGATATTTTCTCAGTTCTGTAATGAAATGTTTTATGTCATATGAACATGTTCATAAACAGCTCCAAACAAGATCATTTAATCACAATATTCTTTCAGTGAATGAATGTTATAGATATTCCCTCATGTCTGTAGTGATTTCATATGAAAATGTTCCTAAACAGTCACAAGCAAGACTGTTTAACCAGAGTGTTCTTTCAGTGTAAGAAAGTGATAGCCATTCTGTAAGGCATATAATAACTGTTTGAAGTCTCTTTTATGAAGATGTTTCTAAACAACTACAAGCAAAATGGTTTCACACAGTGTTTTTTCAGTTTAAGAAAGTAATAGCCATTTTTTAAAGCATATACTGAAATGATTTAAATGTCTTATAGGAATATGTTCCTAAACAGCTACAAGCTATACGGTTTAACCAGAGTATTCTTTCAATGAATCAATGTAATAGATATTCTGTCCCACCTATAGTGAAATGTTTGACAGATCTTGTATGAAGATGTTCCTAACAGATAAAAGCAAGGTGGTTTAATTGTAGTGTTCTTTCATTGTAAGAAAGTGATAGCTGATGTGTAAGGAATGTACTGAAATGTCTTGTATGAAAATGTTCCTAAGCAACTTCAAGCAAGATATTTTCACGACTGTTCTTTCATTGTAAGAAAATGATAGTCATTCTATAAGGCATATACTGAAATATTCGAATTGCCTCACAATAAAGTGTTCCTACACAGCTACAAGCAGGATGGTTTCATCAAAGTGTTATTTTAGTGAATGAATGTTACAGATATTCATTCATGCATAGATTGAAATGTTTGATAAGTCTTATATGAAAACGTACGTAAACAGCTATGAGCATGATGGTTTCACCACAATGATCTTTCATTCTAAGAAAATGATAACCGTTCTGAAAGGCAGCTATTGAAATGTATGAAACTTCTTATATGAAGATGACCCTAAGCAGCCTCTAGCAAGATGTTTTCACTCCAGTGTTCTTTCATTCCTACAAAGTGATAGGCATTCTGTAAGGCTTATACTGAAATATTTGAATTGTCTCCTAAGAAGATGTTCCTAAACAGCCATGAGTAGGATGGTTTAACCACAGTGTTATTTCATTGAATAAATGTTATAGAAATTCTCCCATACCTTTAGTGAAATGTTGGTAAGTCTTATATGAAGATATTCTGAAATAGCTACAACAAAGACAGTTAAACAGCATGCTCTTTCAATGAATGAATGTTGTAAATATTCTGTGCTGCCTATGTGAAATGTTTCATACATCTTATATGAAGATTTTCTTACACATCTACTTAAGATTTGTCAGCCAGCGTGTACAATCAAGGTAAGAAAGTAACATCTATTCTGCAGGGAATATACTGAAATGTGTGAGCTATCTTCTATGAAGAACTTCTTGTACAGCTCCAAGCAAGATGGTTCACCAATGTGTTTTTTCATTGTAAGAAAATGATAACTATTTTGTAAGGCATATGCAGAAATGTTTGAAATGTCTTATAAGAAGATGTTTCTAAACAGCTACAATCAACATGATTTGACCAGTGTCATTTCAGTGAATGGATGTTAGATATTCTTTCATGCCTGTAGTCAATTATTTGTTGTGTTTTATTAAGATGTTCCTGAAGAGCAGCAAGCAAACTGGCTTAACCACAGTGTACTTACACTGTAAGAATGCGATAGTCTTTCTGTGAGGCTTATACTGAAAAGTCTGAAATGTTTTATAGGAAGATATTCCTAAACAGCTACAGGCAAGATGGTTTCACTATAGTGTTCTCTCAGTGAAAGAAGGTTATAGATAATCTGTTATGTCTCTAGCGAAATGTTTGCTAAGTCATATAAAGATGATCATAAATAGCTACCTGCTACCTTGGTTCAGAATAGTGTTCTTCCACAGTAAGAATTTGATAGCCATTCTGTACAGCATATACATTTGTTTGAACTGTCTTGTATGAACATGTTCATAAACAACTACAAGAAAGTTTCACTACAATGTTGTTTCAGTGAATGAATGTTGTAGATATTCTGGTGTCAGCACGGTGTTCTTTCATTGCAAGAGAATGATAGTCATTCTGTACAACATATACTGAAAAGCTTGAAAGGCTTAAATGGAGATTTTCCTTAACAGGTACAAACCAGCCAGTATCACCACTGTGTTCTGTGAGTGAATGAATGTTACTGATATTCTGTCATGTCTGTAGGGAAATGTTTAAGTGTTATATGAAGACGTTCCTAAAGAGGTACAAGCAAGCTGGCTTCACAATAGTGTTCTTTCATTTAATGAATGTTATATGTAATTCTGTCATTCTTGTAGTGAAATGTTTAATAAGTTTTTAAAGAAGTTTGTGAATAGGTACTGGCAAGCTAGGTTCAGAACAGTGTTCTTTCATTTTAAAGAAAAAGTGATAGCTTTTATGTACGGCACAGCCTGAAAAGTTTGAAATGACTTATTTGAAGATGTTCCTAAACAGCTGCAAATGAGATAGTTCACCACAGTGTTCTTTCACTGAATGAGTGTTATAGATATTCTGTCAGATCAGTAGGGAAATTTTTGATGTCTTATATGCAAATGTTCATAAAGAGCTACAAAATCTTGTTTCATCATAGTGTTCTATTTTTTTTTGAAATAAGGTAAATTTATTGCGTTTCAGTTTAACAAATAGTATTTTTTAAAATTATTATATTTGGGTTATAATGGTTTATAACATTGTGTAATTTTGGGTGTATATTATTGTTGATCAGTTTCTGTAGACTGCATCGTGTTCACCACCAAAGTCTTATTTTTATCCATCACCATACATATGTGGCCCTTTATCCCTTTCACCCTCCCCACAGTGCCTTTTGTCTCTGGTAACCGCTGCTCTGTTCTCTTTATCCATATGTTTGTTTATCTTCCACAAATGAGAGAAATCATATGGTTTTTGCCTTCTCTGTCTGGCTTATTTTGCTTAATGTAATACCATCTAGGACCATACATGTTGTTGCAAACGAAATGATATTGATTTTTTTATGGATGAGCAGTATTCCATTTTATATATGTACTCCATGTCCTCTTTATCCATTCACCAGTTGGTGGGCATATGGGTTGCTTCCTTGTCTTGGATATTGTGAATAATGCTGCAATGAATATATAGGGATACACAGATCTCTTTGAGTTGTTGATTTAAAGTTGTTTGATAAGTACCCAGCAATGGGATATCTGGATTGTATGGCATTCATATTTTTAATTGTTTGAGAAATCTCTACACTCTTTTCCTTAGTGGCTGAGCCAGTTTGCATTGCCACCAGCAGTGTATGAGAGTTCCCTTTTCTCCACATCCTCTCTAACATTTGTTATGCTTTGTCTTGGTAATTTTAGCCATTCTGACTGGTGTAAGGCAGTATCTTATTGTAGTTTTGATTTGCATTTCCCTGATAATTAGTGATGTTGAACATCTTTTCATGTGCCTGTTGGCTATCTGTATATCTTTTTTGGAAAAATATCTGTTCATATCCTCTGCCCATTTTTTGATAGGATTGTTTGATCTTTTTGTTGTTGAGTTGAATGAGTTCTTTATATATTTTGGAAATTAGTACCATGTTGGATATATGATTTACAAATATTTCCTCCCTTTTGGTGGGCTGTCTTTTCATTTTGTTCATAATTTCCTTTGCCTTACAGAAGTATTTTAGTCTGATGTTGTTCCATTTGTTAGTTTTTCCTTTTGTTTCCCTTGTCTGAGTAGACATGAAATTCAAGAAAATGCTGCTAAGACTGATGTCAAAGAGTGTACAGCCTACATTTTCTTCCAGCAGTTGTACGGTTTCAGGTCTAACATTCAAGTCTTTAATCCACTTGGAGTTAATTTTTCAGTATGGTGCAAGACAGTGGTCTAATTTCATTCTTTTGCATGTGGCTGTCCAGTTTTACCAAGACCATTTATTGAAGAGACTTTGCTTTCTCCATTGTATGTTCTTGGCTCCTTTGTTGAATATTAGCTTTGTGTTGATATGTAGTTTTGCTTCTGGGCTTCCAATTCTGTTCCTTTGATCTCTGTGTCTGCTTGTGTGCCAGTACCATGTTGCTTTGATTACTATAGCATTGCAGTACATATTGAGGTCGGCGATTGTGATGCCTCCATCTTTGACCTTTTTCTCAGGATTCCTTTGTCTATTCGGGGTCTTTTGTTTTTACATATAAATTTTAGGATCCTCTGTTCTGTTTCCATGAAGAATGTCATTGCAGTTCTGATTAGGATTGCATTGAATCTGTAATTGCTTTAAGTAATATGGACATTTTAATTGTGTTTACTCTTCCAATCCATAAGCATGGAATTTCTTTCCATTTCTTTAAGTCCTCTTTGATGTTTTTGAATAATGCCATATAGTTTTCAGTGTATAGATCTTTCATCTCTTTAGTTAAATTTATTCCTAGATACTTTTTCTTTTCGTTGTGATTGTAAATAGGATTTTATTCTTTACTTCTCTCTGCCAGTTAGTTGTTAGAGTATAGAAATGTAACTGATTTTTGAAAGTTGGTTTTGTACCCTGCAACTTTGCTGTAGTTATTGATTAGTTCTAATAGTTTTCTGAATGATTCTTTAGGGTTTTCTATATATAGAAACTTGTCATCCACAAACAATGAGAGTTTCACTTCTTCCTTTCCAATTTGGATACCTTTTATTTCTTTTTCTTTCCTAATTGCTCTGGCCAAAACCTCTAGTACTATCTCGAATAGAAGTGGGAAGAATGGACATCCGTGTCTTGTTCCTCTTCTCAGAGGGATGGCTTTCAGTTTTTTCCCCATTGAGTATGATGTTGGCTGTAGGTTTGTCATATATGGCCTTTATTATGTTGAGGTACTTTCCTTCTATGTGCATTTTCTTGAGAGTTTTTGTTGTAAATGGAAGTTGGGTCTTGTCAAATGCTATTTTGCATCTGTTGAGGTGATCATGTAATTTTTATTTCTTATTTTGTTAATATGATGTATCACACTGATTGATTTGAGGATGTTGAACCATCCCTGCATCCCTGATATAAGTCCCACCTAATCACGATGTATGGTCCTTTTAATGTATTGCTATATTCAGTTCATCAATATTTTGTTGAGGATTTTTGCCTCAACGTTAATGAGTGATATTGGCCTGTAATTTTCCTTATTTGTGTTGTCCTTTTCTGGTTTTGGTATCATGGTAATGTTGACCTCATAGAATGAGTTAGGGAGTGTTCTGTCTTCTTTAACTTTTTGGAAAAGTTTGCTATGGATAGGTATTAAACCTTACTTGATTGTCTAGTCAAATTCTCCAAAGAAGCCATCTGGCCTTGGACTTTTGTTTTATGGGAGGACTTGTTTTCATGAGGAAGAATTGCCCTGAACTAACATTAGTGCCAATCTTCCTTTATTTTGCATGTGGTTCACCATGAGAGCATAGCTGCCAATGAGTGGTTTAGTGGTGTAGGTCTGCACCCTGGAACCAAAGCTGAGCTGCCACAGTGGTTAAGCCAAACTTAACCACTAGGCCATGGGGCTGGCCCTGGGAGGTTTTTTTTATTATTATTACTGTTTCAATCCCTTTCCTTGTGATTGGTCTATTCAGATTCTCTATTTCTTCTTGATTTTGTTCTGGGAGGTGGTATGAGTCTAAGAATTTATCCATTTCATCTAGGTTGTCCAATTTGTTGGCACACTAGTTTTTTCATAGCATACTCTTATAATTCCTTGTATTTCTGTGGTAGCCACTGTAACTTCTCCTTTTTCATTTCTAACGTTATTTGACCCTATTTATTTTTTCCTTAGTGAGTCTGACTAAAGTTTGTCTATTTTGTTTATCTTCTCAAAGAACCAACTCAGTTTCATTTATACTTTCTACTGTTTATTTATTTCACTTATTTCTGGTCTAATTTTTATTATTTATCTCCTGCTTTCTTGAGCTTTGTTTGTCCTTCTTCTCCTAGTTCTTCTAGATGTGGTTTAAGGTTACATATTTGAGTTGTTTAAAATTTCTTGAGGTAGGCCTGTATTGCTATATATTTCCCTTTTAGAACTGCTCTTCCTGCATCCCATTAGAGTTGGTATGTTTTATTTTCATTTTCATTTGTCTATTGGTATTTTTTAATTTCTCTTTTGATTTCTTCATTGATCCAATGGTTAAATAGCATGTTGTTTAGTCTCCAGTTACTTGTGACTGTCCCAGCCTTTTTCTTGTAGGTGATTTCTAGTTTCATAGCATTGTGGTTGGAAAAGATGCTTGATATGATTTCAGTCTTCTTAAATTTCTTGAGATTTGCTTTATTTTCCCACATATGGTCTATCCTTGACAATGTTCTATGTGCACTTGAGAAGAATGTGTATTCTGCTGCTTTGGGACAACTGTTAAAGCCACTGTGTTCTTTCAATGAATTAATGTTATAGATATTCTGTCACATTTGTAGTGAAGTGCTTGATAAGTCTTTTATGAAGATGTCCCTAAACAGCTACCCATAAGCTGGGTCAAGCACAGTGCTCTTTCATTTTAATAAAGTGATAGCCCTTCAGAATTGTCCATGCTGAAATATTATAAAAGCCTTATATGAAGGTGTTCCTATTCAGCTAAAACCAAACTAGAATAAAAATAACTTTCTTTTATTAAATAAGTATAATACATATCCTGTCATGCTTATAGTGCAATGTTTCATAAGTCTTATAGGAAGAGGTTTCAAACAGCCACCAGCAAGCTGGGTTCAGCACAGAGTCCTTTAATTGTAAGTAAGTGAGAGCCATTCTGTATGGCATATACTTAAATGTTAGAAAGGTCTTATATGAAGATGTTCCTAAATAGAATCCAACAAGATGTGTTCAGGACAGCATAATTTCATCATAAGATAGTGACAGCCATTTAGTATGGCATATACAGAAATGCTGAAAAGGACTTAAATGAAGATCTTCCTTAACAGTAAAACCAAGCCACTTTCACCATAGTGTTCTTTCATTGAATGGATGTAATAGATATTCTGTCATGCCTCTAGTTAAATGTTCAATAGGTCTTATATAAAAATACTCCTAATAATCTACCTGAAAGCTATTAAACACAACCTTCTTTCCTTGTAAGAAGGGTATAGCCATGCTGTATGCCATATACTGAAATGCTTGAAAAGCTTTATATGAAGGTGTTCCTCAACAGTTACAAGAAAACTGCTTTCATCCCTGTGTTCATTCAATGAGTGAATGTTTAGAGATTCTGTCATTCCTGCAAAGGAATGTTTAATAAGTCTTACATGAAGATGTTTCTAAACAGCTACAAGGAAATTTTTTTAAATATAGTGTTATTACATTGAATAAACATTAAAGATATCCTGTCATGACTGTAGGCAAATGTCTGATAAGACTTGAACAAAGTATTAATAAACAATTACTTGCAAGCTGGGTTCATCACAGTGTTCTTTTCTGGCTATGGAGATGATAGCCATTCTGTATGGCATAAAGTGACATGTTTGAAGAGCCTTTTATTTATATTCTTAAACAGCTAACAAGCAAGATGGTTTCTTCACAGTGTTCTTTCAGTGAATGAATGTTCTAGATATTGTCACATCTGTGGTGAAATATTTGATATCTTATATGATGTTCCTAAACAGCTACCTATAAACTGGATTCAGCATGTGTTCTTTCATTTTGTGAAAATGATAGTCGCTCTGTGTGGAATATACTTAAGTATTTGAAGTGTATTATGTGCAGATGTTCCTAAACAGTGAAAAGAAGATGGTTTTTGCATAATTTTCTTTCAGATAACAAATGTTATAGACATTGTCACATCTGTAGTCAAATGTTTGATATGATTTATGTGAAAATATCCCTAAACAGCTACCTGTTGGCTTGATTAAGCACAATGCTCTTTCATTGTAAGAAAGTGATAGCTGTTCCATGTGGCATATACTGAAATGTTTGAAATGTCATATGTGAAGATGTTCCTTAAGAGCTACTTGCTAGGTGTTTTCAACACAATGTTCTTTCAGTGAATGAATGTTATAGATAGTCTATCACACCTGTAGTGAAATGCTGGATAAGTTTTATGAAGATGTCCCTAAGTAGCTACAAGCAAAATGGTTTCACAACAGTGTTCTTACAGACATTGAATGTTATAGATATTCTGTCATGCCTGTAGTGAAATGTTTGATAAGACTTGCATGAACACTTACATGAAGATGTTTCTAAACAGCCACAAGCAAGCTTTTTCAACACAGTACTTCATTGAATGAATGTAATAATTATCACATTGTGACTGCAGAGAAACGTTTGATAAGACACACACAAAATGTTCATAAATAGCATGTGCTAGCTGGTTGCATCACAATGTTCTTTAATTTAATGGAAGTGATAATCATTCTGTATAGCATATGATGTGTTTGAATAGCCTTATATAAAGATATTCCTACAAACTTATGAGCAATCTGGTTTCACCAGAGTGTGTTCCTCAGTGAATGAATCTTACAGAGATTCTGTCAGAGCAGTAGTGACATGTTTGGTGTTTTGTATGAAGAAATCCTAAATGGCTTCCTGCAAGATGAGTTCAACACAGTGTTATTTCATTTTAAGAAAATGATAGTCATTCTGTTTGGCATAAACTGAAATATTAGAAAAGCCTTATATCAAGATGTTCCTAATTAGCTACCAGCAATCTGGCTTCACAATAGTGTTCTTTCATTGAATGGATGTAATAGATACTTTGTAGTGAAATGTATGATAAGTCTCTTATGAAAAGGTTCCTAAACAGCTGCCTGCAATCTGGGTTCAGCACATTATATCATTGTCTCAAAGTGATATTCATTCAGTATGTCTTATATGGAAACGCTTGAAATGGTGAACATGAAGAAGTTTCTAAATATATACAAGCAAGATTGTTTCTCCACAGTTTTCTTTCAGTGACTGAATGTTATGTATATTCTGTCACGACTATTGTAAAATGTTTGATAAGTCTTATGTAAAAACGTTCCTAGGTAGCTATCTGTGAGCTGTATTTAGCACAGTGTTCTTTCATTGTAGGAAAATGATACCCATTCATTATGGCATATACTGAAATGTGAGAAATGTCTTAAATACAAATGTTCCTAATAATAGCTTCAAGATGCTTTCACCACAGAGTTCTTTCAGTGAAACAATATTGCAGATATTCTGTGACACTTGTAGTGAAGTGTTAGTTAAAACTTACATGAATATGTTCCTAAAGAGCTACTTGCAAGCTGGAATCAGCACAGTGTTTCTTTCATTGTTTGAAACTCATATTCAATCAGAACAGCAAATATTGAAATGGTTATAATGACTAATATGAAGATGATCCTTAATGGCTGCAAGTAAGATGGTTTCACCACAGTTTTCTCTCAGTGAACAAATGCTATATATATTCTGTCCCACATGCAATGAAATGTTTGTTAAGTCTTATATGAACATGTTCCTAAACAGCTACCTGCAAACTGGGCTTAGAACAGTGTTCTCACATTGTTAGTAATTGATAGGTCATCTGTAGGGCATATACTGAAATGTTTGAAATGTCTTATGTGAATATGCCCCTAAACAGCTGTAAGCACATTTGTTTCACCAGAGTTCCTTTAGTGTATGAATCTTATGGATATTTTTCAAGTCTGTAGTGTAATTTTTTAAGTATTTTATGAAGTTCTTCCTAAACAGATACTAGGAAACAAGGGTTCAGCTCATCCTTCTTTCCTTGAGTGAATATTAAAATTATTCTGTCATGACCATAGTGCAATATTTGTTAAGACTTATAAAAAGATATTTCTAAAAAACAACTTTCCAGCTGGGTTCTTAACATTGTTCTTTCATTTTATGGAAGTGATAACCATTCTGGATGGAATACACTGAAATGTTTGAAAAGACTTGTATGAAGATACTCCTAAATAGCTACAAGCAATCTGGTTACACCACAGTGTTCTTTCATTTAATAAACCTTATATATATTCTCCTATAGCTGTAGTGAAATGTTTTATATCATATATGAAAATGTTCCTACAGCTACCTGCAAGCTGGGATCAGCACACTGACTTTTCATTGTAATAAAGTGATAGTTACTTTGTATGGCATACACTGAAATGTCAGAAAAGACTTATATGAGTGTATTTCTAAAGAGATACAAGCAAGCTGGTTTCACAATAGTGATCTTTCATTGAATTAATGTAATAGATATTCTGTCGCACATGTTGTGAAATTTTCAATAAATCTTACATGAAAATGTTACTATAAGTCTACCTGAAAGCTGAGTTAAGTACAATGTTTTTTCATTTTAAGAAAGTATAGCTGTTCTCTATGGCTCATACTGAAATGATAGAAAAGACTTACATGAAGATGTTCCTTAAAAGCTACAAGGAAGTTGGTTTCACCACAGCATTCTTTCAATGAGTGAATGTTATAGGTATTCCATCATGCCCGTAGTGAAATGTTTGATAGGACTTATTTGAAGATTCCCCTAAACAGCTGCAAGCAAGGTGTTTTCACCACAGTGTTCATTCAGAAAATGAATTTTATACGTATTCTGTCATGCCTCAAGAGAACTATTTGATGTCTTATGTGAGAGTGTTCCTGAACAGCTACAAGCAAGCTTTTTCAACATAGTGTGGTTTCCTTGAATGAATGTTACGGATATCATGTTGCGGCTGTAGAGAAACGTTTGATAAGACATAAATGAAATGCTCATAAAGAGCTACTGGTTTCATCAGAACGTTCTTTCTGGATATGGAAGTGATAGCCATTCTGTAGGCATAATGAAGTGTTTGAAGAGCCTTATACGAAGACATTCCTAAGCAGCCAGAAGTAATCTGGCTTCACCACAGTGTTCTTTCAGTGAACGAGTGTTATAGATAGTCTGTCATGCCTGTAGTGAAATGTTTAATAAGTCTTATATGAAGATGTTCCTAAACAGCTGCCTGCAGCTGGGTTCAGTACAGTGTTCTTTCATTGTAAGACAGCGATAGCCATTTTGTATGGCATATGCTTAAATATTAGAAAAGTCTTATATCAAGATGTTCCTAACCAGCTACAAAAAAGCTGGCTTTACATTATTTTTCTTTCTTTGAATGAGTGCAATGGATATTCTGTCACACCTGCAGTGAAATTTATAATGTGTTATAAAGGTGTTCCAAAACAGCTACTATGAAGTTGGGATCTGTACAATATTCCTACGTTATTTGAAGGGATTTCATTCAGTAAGGCCTATACCTAAATGCTTGAATCCACTAATATGAAAATGATCCTTAATGCCTGGAAGTAACATGGTTTCGCCACAGTTTTCTTTCAGTGAATGAATGTCATAGGTATTCCTCCTACCTGTAGTGAAATGTTTGTCTTATATGAACATGTTCCTAAAGAGCTACCTGCAAGTTGCGTTTAGTACAGTGTTCTTTTATTCTTAGAAATTGTTAGCCAGTTGATAGGGCATGTGCTGTAATGTTTGAAATGGTTTATATGAAGATGTCCCTAAATGGCTACAAGCACACTCATTTCAACACAGAGTTCCTTCAGTGAATGAATCTTATGGATATTCTGTCACATCTGTAATGAAATGTTTCATAGTATTTTAAGAAGATGTTCCTTAACAGATGGCAAGCAAGGGTTCAGCTCAGTGATCTTTCTTTGAATCAATATTACAGTTATTCTGGCGTGAGTGTAGTGCAATATTTGTTAAAACTTATACAAAGATATTTCTAAACTGCTACCCACAAGCTAGGTTCCTAAAAATGTTCTTTGATTTTATGGAAGTGATAATCTTTCTGAATGGCACATGCTTGCAATGTTTGAAAAGCCTTATATGAGGATCATCCCAAACAGCTGCAAGCAACATGGTTACATCACAGTGTTCTTTCATTGAATAACCTTATAGATATTTTCCAATAGCTGAAGTGAAATGTTTTATGTCATATATGAAAATGTTTCTACAGCTACCTGCAAGCTGGGATCAGTGCACTGATTTCTCATTATAATAAAGTGATAGTTGCTCTGTATGGCATATACTGAAATGTCAGAAAACTCTTATATGAATATGTTGCTAAAGAGCTACAAGCAAGCTGGTTTCACAATAATGATCTTTCATTGAATTAATGTAATAGATATTCTCTCACACATGTGAAATTTTCAGCCTTATATGAAAATGTTCCTAGAAGTCTACCTGTAAGCTGAGTTAAGTACAATGTTTTTTCATTGTAAGAAAGTATAACAGTCCTGTATGGCACATACTGAAATGCTAGAAAAAACTTACATGAAGATGTTCCTTAACAGCTGAAAGGAAGCTGGTTTCACCACAGTGTCCTCTCAGTAAGTGAATGTTATAGATATTCTGTCACACCTGTAGTGAAATGCTCGATAGGACTTATTTGAAGATGTTCCTAAACAGCTACAAGCAATATATTCTGTCATGCCTCAAGAGAAATATTTGATGTCTTATACGAGGATGTTCCTAAATAGCTACAAGCAAGCTTTTTCAACATAGTGTTATTTCTTTGAATGAATGTCATAGATATCATGTCATGGCTATAGTGAAAAGTTAGATAAATCTTATATGAAGATATTCTTAAAGAGCTACCTGTGAGCTGTGTTCAGCACAGTGTTCTTTCATTGTCATAATGCACCACCAGACTGGCCCCTGATAGCCATTCTTTATGGCATACACTTATGTGAAGAGCCTTATATAAAGATATTTCCAAACAGATACAAGCAATCTAGTTTCACCACATTGTTATTTGAGTAAATATATCTTATATTCTGTCATGGCTATAGTGAATGTTTTATAAGTCTTACATGAAGATGTTCCTCAACAGCTACCTGCAAGGTGGATTCAGCACAGCGTTCTTTAATTTTAGGAAAGTGATGTCTGAGTATTAGCCATTCTGTATGGCATATACTGAAAGTAGAAAGGCCTTATCTGAAGATGTTGCCAATCAGCTACAAGAAAGCTGGTTTCACAATAGTGTTTTTCATTGAATGAATGGATATTGTGTCATGCCTGCAGTGACGTGTATGATAAGTCTTTCATGAAAATGTTCCTAAACAGCTACCTATGATGTTCTTTCATTGTATGAAAGTGGTAGCTGTTCAGTATGATATACCCAAATTCTTGAAATGACTTATATGAAGATGTTACATAACACCTAAAAGCAAGCTGATTTCAAAACAGTGTTCTTTCATTGAATGCAGGTAATAAATACTCTGTTATGCATGAAGTGAAATGGTCGATGTCTTATATGGAAATGTTCCTGAAAAACTATTTGCAAGCAGAGTTCAGCACAAAATTCTTTCATCGTTTGAAGGTAATATTCATTTGGTACGTTGCCGGGAAGCTCTAAGAGCACTGTGGAAAGCGAGTTCTTTCTCAGCTTCCAAAAGAGCTGAAAGCAAGACGGTTTGTGGCTTGTCTTATCTTGAGGGACGGAGGGAATGCTTTGTGCGTCCCAGCTCTACACCAAGATTTGGGGTGGCAGACAGCAAATGTGCCTTTTGAGATAGGTGCTTTCTGACTGCCTCTGGACATTTTGGTTGCTCTTTGATGGGGAGCGCCTCCATGAAGGAAACCAACTGCAATCATGCAGGAGTTCATCCAGGCCTTGCTAAGAGCCAGAAGCATGTGTGTTTCTCCTGCTTGTGATCTAATGGAGAGCAAGCAAAACACATTTTGTCTTGGCTGTACACTGCTTTGTTAGTTGGCCTGTGACATGGTTAGCCTCTGGCTGCTGTTTTGCCCTGCTGAGAAGGAGAGTTCTTCTAGATGAGGGAGATTCTCTCTGCCAGTGTACAAGGGCTCTTTGTTAAAAGCATATTGTTTCGCTCCTCATAAGCATATGGAAGCACCAGTGTTCTGGCCTCAGCCTTGTTGCTAAAGGGCAAAATGTAGGCATTTCGTCTGAGCAGGGTTAGCAAGATGGAAATATGGCACAAGCAGTAGCACAATAGCCATGATTCAGAATCTGAAAAGAAACTATGTTTCTGCTGCCTTTTGAACCAGATGTTGCCTGTACGCTGTAAGAACACTGTGGAAGGGGAGTTCTTTCTCAGTTTCCTAGAAAGCTGGAAGCAAGACAGTTTGTGGCTTGTTTTATCTTGAGGGATGGATGGAATGCTTTTGAGCGTCCCAGCTCTATAGCAATGAAGGGCATGCCTGACAGCAAATGTGCCTTTTGAGACAGGTGTTTTCTGACTGCCTGTGGACATTTTGGTTGCTCTTTGCCGGGGAGCGATTCCCTGAACAAAACCAATTGCAATATTGCAGGAGTTCATCCAGGTTTTGGGAAGAGCCAGAAACAAGAGAATTTCTCCTGCTCGTGATCTCACCCAGAGCAAGCAGGACACATTGTTTCTTGGCTCTACACTGCTTTGTTAGGTCGCCTAGGACACGGCTTCCTTCTGGCTGATGATTAGCCCTGCTGGGAGGAAGTGTTATTCTCTGTGAGGGAGATTCTCTCTGCCACTGCACAAGTGCTGTTTGTTAAAAGCATATTTTATCACTCCTCCTAAGCATGTGGGCGCACCAACGTTCTGGCATCGACCCCATTCCTTGAGGGGAAGATGTAGGCATTTCATTTGAGCACAGTTAGCAAGATAGAAATGTGCCTGAAGCATTAGGGTGATAGCTGTGATTCAGAAGCTGGAAAGAAACCGCGTTTCTGCTGCCTTTTCAATCAGATGACTCTGTAAGAGCACTGTGGAAAGAGAGTTCTTTCTCAGCTTCCTAAAGACCTGGAAGCAAGACAATTTGTGGCTTTTTTTTTTATCTTGAGCGATGGATGGAATGCTTGGTGCATCCCAGCTCTAAACCAATGTTGGGCACAGCTGACAGCAAATGTGCCTTTCGAGATAGGTGCTTTCTGACTACCTGTGGACAATTCAGTTGCTCTTTGCCAGGGATGCTTCCCTGAAGGAAAGCAACTGCAATGCTGCAGGAGTTCATCCAGTCTTTCCAAGAGCCAAAAGCAAGAGTGTTTCTCCTGCTTGTGATCTCATGGATAGCAAGCAAGACACAACGTGTCTTGGCTCTACAGTGATTTGTTAGGTCGCCTGTGAGATGGTTTCCCTCCTGCTGCTGATTTGCCCTGCTGGGAGAAAGTGTTCTTCTCTGTGAGGGAGAGGGAGATTCTCTCTACCAATGCACAAGGGCTGTTTGTTAAATGCATATTGCTTCGCTCCTCCTAAGCATGTGGAAGCACCAACATTCTGGCCTTGGCCCTGTTGCCAAACAGGAAGATGTAGGCATTTCGTCTGAGCAGGGTTAGCAGGATGGAAATGTGGCACAAGCAGCAGCGTGATAGCTGTGATTCAGAAGCTGGAAAAAAACCACATTTATGCTCCCTTTTTAATCACATGACACTGTAAAGCACTGTGGAAAGTGAGTTCTTTCTCAGCTTCCTAAAGAGCTGGAAGCA
Source organism: Equus przewalskii (assembly GCF_037783145.1). NCBI lineage: Eukaryota > Metazoa > Chordata > Mammalia > Perissodactyla > Equidae > Equus > Equus przewalskii. The sequence continues at coordinate 66,902,409 of NC_091831.1, forward strand.
AGACAGCTTGTGGCTTGTCTCCAATGGAGGGCTGCAGGCAGTGCCTTGTGCCTTCCACCTCTAGAGCAATGTAGGGCATGGCTGAGAGCGAAGTTGCCTTTCTTCTATATGTGCTTTCTGACACTGTCTCCACCAATGAACAAAGGTGAGTGGTTAAAAGGCTCTTGTCTCTCTCTTCCTAAGCATTTGGAAATGCAATCCTTCAGGCCTCGGCCGTGTTGCTGAAGGGGAAGGGGTAGGCATTTGTTGAGAGCAGGGTTGGCAAGATGGAAGTGTGGCAGAAGCAGAAGTTCTACAGCGGTGAGATCAGGGCTGGAAAGAAATGGTGTTCCAGTTGCCGTTGCAGAAGAGGTTCCCGGTACACTGTAAGAGCACTGTGGAAAGCAAGTTGTTTCTCAGTTTCCCAAAGAGCTGGAAGCAAGACAGTTTGTGGTTTGTCTCCTTTTGAGGGATGGAGGCCATGCTTTGTGGCTTCCACCTCTAGAGCAATGTAGGACACGGCTGAGAGCAGAAGTTCTAATGTGGCGAGATCAGGGCTGGAAAGAAATTTTGTTTCACAGCCCTTTGTAGGAGAGGTTCCCGGTAGGCTGTAAGAGCACTGTGGAGAGCGAGTTGTTTCCCAGCTTCCCAAAGAGCTGCAAGCAAGACAGTTTGTGGCTTGTCTACCCTTGAGGGCTGGAGGCCGTGTCTTGTGCCTTCTACCTCTAGAGCAATGTAGGGCACGGCTGACAGCGAAGTTGCCTTTCTTCCATAGGTGCTTTCAGACAATCTCTCCACCAGTGCACTGGGCCGGCAGGTTAAAAGCCTCTTGTCTGTCTCCTGGTAAGCATGTGGACGCACAATGATGTGGGCCTCGGCCCCGTTGCTTATGGGGAAGATGTAGGCATTTGGTCTGAGCAGCTTTGGCAAGATGGAAATGTGGCAGAAGCAGAAGTTCTAAAGCGGCGAGATCAGGGCTGGAAAGAAACGGCATTTCAGCTGCCTTTGTAGGAGAGGTTCCCGGTACGCTGTAAGAGCACTGTGGAAAGCTAGTTCTTTCTCAGCTTCCTAAAGAGCTGGAAGCAAGATGGTTTGTGGCTTGTCTCCCCTTCAGGGACAGAAGCAGTACTTTGTGACTTCCAGCTCTACAGTAATGTAGGGCACGGCTGAGGGCAAAGGGGCCTTTCTGATATAGGTGCTTTCTGATACTGTCTCCACCAGTGAACAACGGTGGGTTGTTAAAAGCCTCTTGTGTCTCCTCCTAACCATTTGGAAACACAATCGTTCAAGCCTCGGCCACCTTGCTTAATGGGAAGAGGTAGGCATTTGTTGTGAGCACCGTTGGCAAGAGGGAAATGTGGCAGAAGTAGAAGTCGTAAAGCGGCGTGATCAGGGCTGGAAAGAAACAGCATTTCAGCCACCTTTGTAGGAGAGGTTCCCGGTATGCTGTAAGAGCACTGTGGAAAGCTAGTTCTTTCTCCGCTTCCTAAAGAGCTGGAAGCAAGAAGGTTTGCTGCTTGTCTCCCTTTCAGGGACAGAAGCAGTGCATTGTGCCTTCCACCTCTAGAGCAATGTACAGCATGGCTGACAGCGAAGTTGCCTTTCTTCCATAGGTGCTTTCTGACAGTCTCTCCACCAGTGCACTAGGCCGGCTGGTTAAAAGTGTCTTGTCCCTCTGCTAGTGAGCATGTGAAAGTACCATGATCCGGGTCTCGGCCCCATTGCTTAAGGGGAGATGTAGGCGTTTGTTGTGAGCAGCTTTGGCAAGATGGAAATGTGGCAGAAGCAGAAGTTCTAAAGCGGCGAGATCAGGGCTGGAAAGAAACGGCGTTTCAGCCGCCTTTGTAGGAGAGGTTCCCGGTACGCTGTAAGAGAACTGTGGTAAGCAAGTTCTTTCTCATTTTCCTAAAGAGCTGGAAGCAAGAAGGTTTGTGGCTTGTCTCCCCTTCAGGGACAGAAGCAGTGCTTTGTGCCTTCCAGCTCTCGAGGAATGTAGGGCACGGCTGCGGGCAAAGGGGCCTTTCTGCTATAGGTGCTTTATGACACTGTCTCCACCAGTGAACAACGGTGGGTGGTTAAAAGACTCTTGTCTCTCTCCTCCTAAGCATTTGGAAACACAATCCTTCAGGCTTCGCCCATGTTGCTTAAGGGGAAGAAGTAGACATTTGTTGAGAGCAGGGTTCGCAAGATGGAAATGTGGAGGAAGCAGAAGTTATAAAGCGGCGTGATCGGGGCTGGAAAGAAACGGCATTTCAGCCGCCTTTGTAGGAGAGGTTCCCGGTTCGCTGTAAGAGCACTGTGGAAAGCGAGTTCTTTCTCGGCTTCCAAAAGAGCTAAAGCAAGACCCTAACCCTAAAGCTAACGCTCACCCTAACACCAAACCCAACACTAAAGCCTAACGGCAACACTAACACCTATCCTCAACCACAACCCCAACTCCAACCCCAACCACGACCCTAACCCTAACCCCTATCCACAACAATAACCCTAACCCTAAACCCTAAGCCTAACCGTAAACCCTAACCCTAAATTAGAATCTGACCCGGACCCGAACCCGAACCTGAACTCTAACCTAAGCCTGACCCTAACGCTAACCCTAGTCCTAACACTAACCCTAACATAGCAGTAACCCTAAACATATCCTAGCCCTAAGGCTAACCCTAGCCCTAGCCCTAACCCTAACCCTAGCCATAGACCTAACCCTAGCCTTAGGCCTAGCCCTAATCCTAACCCTAGCCCTAACCATAACCCCTAACCCTAGCCACAGCCCAGCCCTGGCCCTAACCCTAAGCCCTAGGCCTAGCCCTAGCCCTAGCACTAGCCCTAACCCCTAGCCCTAGCCCTAACCCCTAGCCCTAGCTCTAACCCCTAGCCCTAACCCCAGCCCTAGCCCTAGCCCCAACCACAACCCTAACCCTTAACCCTAACCCCAACCCTGACCCCGACCCCAGCCCCAACCCCAGCCCCGACCCCAGCCCCAGCCCTAGGCCTGACCCTGACCCTAGCCCTAGCCCTAGCCTGAACCCGAACCCTAACCCGAACCCGAACCCTAACCCCGAACACTCACCCGAACCCCAACCCGAACCCTAACCCGAACCCAAACCCGTACCCAAATAAACCCTCATTTATCTATTCACTATCTACTCAACACATACATTTTAAGTGCCTATTGTGTACAAGACCATGCTGTTGGAGACAGATGAAGACTATTTGGCTACAGTCCTTAAATACTTCATAATTGACTGCTGATATCAGACATGTTTCTAATTAATCTCACACTACTGTCACAAGATGCACTAAGAGCTGATGGTGGGGTGAGTGTACAAATTAGTTGCTTAAATATTTTGAAAGTCTTGCAAGTTAGTACAAGATAGTAAATAATGCAGTAAGGCCTTTCCATACTTACTCTTCTGCTGTTTCTCTCTTTAGGCTCTGCCAAACTGAACCACTGGGCATTTCTTCCAACATTCCAGTCTCCCTATCTAGAATTAAAGAACATTAATAGCTTAAAACTTTATTTATTGCTTCATTTTCAGGATGAGAAAACAGATCCAGATTAAGTGTCACAGGACATGCCTGAGAATAGAGCTAGTGGCAGAACAGAAGCGGACACCATTCTCCTGATACAAACTAAATATATTGCCGTCTTGCTCATCCACCTCTGTTAAAGTCCTCCTGACCTCTGAGGTTCAGCTTAATCATTACGGCCTCCATGAAGCCTTTCCTGATCCTCCCCAGTAAATGAACTCTCCCACCAGAGGACTTTGCTCACAATGAATGCATCTAACAGAAACACCAACTTTAACTAGGACTTTCTTCCCTGATTATTCTAGCTGGAGAGTCTCCAGCCCAAAAGATAAGAGAAATGTGAATTCCTGGCACCAGGGCTCTCTCTGCATATGAGGACAAAATGTAAAAAATGGTAGCCACCACATTCCACTTTTTCTTAAAAATACCAGCAATTTTTGCATTATACAAACTCTTGGTACTGCCATTTTCTTCTGATGTTGCAATTACTATTGCTAAGGTCATTAATGCCTTTATTGCAAAATGCAATGAATACTTTCCTGTTTTACCTTTTTAATGGTCCCTGTAACTCTCCTTTCATATATCCAGTTATTCAGCAAATATTTAATGAGATCAGATACTGCACTAGATGCTAGGAATGCAATGGTGAGGAAAACACCCAAGGGTCCTCTCATTAGGAGATAAGATGGAGCACAAAAGAGACCAGCCATCAAGCAACCACCAGAGTGTGGTAAATGCTGCACTGGAGGAGTCACAGGGCATCCAATCGAGTTCAACAGAAATGATATTAAAGTGAAATCTGAAGGAACAGTTCAGAGGGAACATGAAGGACTGGAGGCAAACACACACACACACATTTGAGGAATTTAAAGAAGTTCCTGAAGGGCAGGGGAAGTTAAGGAGAGACATTTCATAAAGGGCTTTGCACACTGTGACAGAGTTTGGGTTAAAGGCAATGAAAGCCATGGAAAGCTTGTGAAGAGGGTAACGAGAGGACAAAGATAACTGGCTGCAATTTAAGAAAAACATTTCTACCATCTCCATTATTTTTTATTCTGTCTTAAATGATCTTCACTGTTGCCTTATTCTAAATACTTTAAGGAGCTAAATTAAAAGAACATCTATAATGGATGTGAGAGAAAACAATAAGCTCTCCACACATCACAGGTAAATTATATGTAAAACATAAGTTATTTTTGCAGACTCCTGATTAACATTACAAAATAGATAAGGTTAACAAAAGACTAACAGGTAATTTTATCTTCCTTTTATTTAAAACTTGCCAGCACCAAATTATTCATGCTAACTGAACAGATATATACATAACCTAACATGATCAATAATCCAGATCTTTTCTATTTCACTTTGAAACGTGCCTTTTAATTTTCATTTAAACATGGGCATCTCTGAAATCTAGAATTTACTTCAAGTCACACCACCAGTTCCTAATACCTAATCTTGTACCCTTTCCATAGACTGAAAGCATATTTTAGGCTGGTGTCGAGATTTGGTAGAGTGGTTTAGACCTTTTTCTTTACACTTTTTTATATTCTATGACTTTTTTTAAAAAAGCACGAAGGAGTCACTTTATTTTTCTGGTAATAAAAACATTTCCACATGGAAAACAAAGAGTAGAAGTACCCTCTTTCACATCTTCCTTGAGAAGAGTCAGGTTAAATAATTGCGTTTAGAGCTTCTCTGAGGCACAAGACCTTGACAAAGCAGTGTGGGATCAAGGCTATCGTTTAGGCTTGCATACTGGTAATTTGAATAGTGACTGTTTTCTAAACTATTTTGTGGAAAATACTAAAATGAACAGCAATTTCAGCAACCAATGGATAACAAAACAAGGATGTTACAGAACTTTAAAATATTTTTTGAGGGGCCGGCCCGGTGGTGCAGGGGTTAAGTTTGCACGTTCCGCTTCTCGGCCACCCGGGGTTTGCTGGTTCGGATCCCGGGTGCGGACATGGCACCACTTGGCACGCCATGCTGTGGTAGGCATCCCACATATAAAGTAGAGGAAGATGGGCACGGATGTTACCTCAGGGCCAGCCTTCCTCAGCAAAAAGAGGAGGACTGGCAGTAGTTAGCTGAGGGCTAATCTTCCTCAAAAATATTTTTTTTGATAGAGATCACTGATTAAAGATTTTTGAACTGCATACAATTAATCAAGGAATGAAAAGTGCTTTTACACCAAACCTAAACACAACAAACATGCTGACAATATTATTACTTGAAATATTTAATATTTAAAGATATTATAAGAAAGTTAAGGCAAAATGCTATTATTCTGAAAATGAAAGGGTCAGGACAAACTCCTTTTTACCTACTCAATAGCTTGTATAGATTAAAAAAAAAATCTAGTTATTAGAAATTACTTCCAACTTTGCAGTACAGATCTTCCTCAACTTACGATGGGGTTATGTCTCAATAAAACATCTTAAGTTGAAAACATCCTAAGTCAAAAATACATTCGGTACATCAAACCTAGCAAATGTCCCAGCTTAGCCTCGCCTACAGTGACACTCACAGTCAGACAGAAGCGTCTCACACAAGCCTGCTGGATAATACAGTGTCAAGTATCTCTTGTAACTGATTGAATACTGCACTGAAAGTGGGAAACAAAACGGGTGACTGGGGTCAGAGTGGTTGCAGCGTCTCGGCTGTCCACCCTCGTGATCGCCGGAGGGACTGAGAGCTGAGGCTCCCTGCACTGCCAGCATCGCGAGGCAGGATCGTGCACATCCCGTTGGCCTGGAAAAAGATCAACATTCAAACTTCTGAGCACCATTTCTACTGAAGGTGTATCGCTTTCACACCATCATAAAGAGGAAAACTTGTAAGTCAAACCGTTTAAAGTGGAGGATTGTCTGTATTTTCAAATAAAAATTAGTAAAGTGACAGTGGATTTATACCTCTTTATGGGTGGAAAAGGGCTAAAAGAGTTGTATCTTAACATAGAAACTCAAGTATTTTCTGTTATTGTCAGCTGAGGCTGTATATTTCATCAAATGTTGACACAACCATTTGAGAAAAAGATGGGTGGGCCCTATAGCACTCATATCTAGTAACTGGTTTAGGACCCTGTGAGATGATGAGTGTTATGTGAGGAATCTATAACATGACGATGCTTTTGGGTAATAGTTTTCAATTCTTAAAAAAAAGCCAAACCCCAAAACATTGTGATTTTGTTGTTTAAAAAATTGTTTTCATTTTAATCATCTGAGTTAGTAATAAATATACAAAACTGTCCTTCACATTTCCAATTTCCATACATCGTATTATGGACCACTTAAAATTCTGGACTACAAATGCAAGTTTCTTTGTGTCCTTAACTTCAATTATTGTCATTTATAAAGAAAGGTGATTTGCAAAAACATGCATTTGTGAACACAGATGCCAAAGGTTGTACATGTAAGTTAATGCACAACCAAAAGCGTACATTGTTTATTTGTGCAGTTATGTGTCAAGTGCAACTGACACAATTAGAAGCAGTCATCCTGGGATATTTCACTCTATCTGAAAAGCAGTCTTGAGAAACAGATGGAACTATGTCTTTAAACAAAAACTGTATTCTACAAATACAATAAAATTCACAAACGTGTACATCTGAAGCAACTCTTGAGACCCAAAGCTGACTCAATAACCCTGCTGCTGTATTGGTTTATGGATATATCTCCAAAGTCACAGGCTGGGAAATAGCTGCTTTAAAGAAAATAAATATACATATTAAAAGGAAAGTAAGGCTTTAAAAAATGTGATGAAAGCTTTGAAAACAGTAATAATGTATGAATCATCTATGAGTTTTAAATTTTAGAAATTTAAAGAAATTTAAAGATAATCTGAACATTTTTTAAGCCATTATAATTAAAGTTTTCCCATCTTACCAATGTTTTCTATTTGAAAGTGTAATAGAAAAATGGACAGTTTCTATTGTTGAACTACTATAATTCATAAATCATTATAAATTTATGACTTCAACAGAGGCTCAAGTAGTGGAAACTGGCCATCATGCAAATGAAAAGCAGGAGCCTGCTTGCTTCTCCAAACAGTAATGTGAACTAGAAATAAACACCAACACAAAATGATTTTTTATACAAAATCATTTTCAGATATCAGAAGGCAGGAAAATCAAATCTTTCTTAAAAATGTTTTCCTGGGTTGTGCAACATGTGCTTTACCTCTTTGACTCAATCCACCACCTAAAGTTATTTCTATTATAAATCTCAAACTGCCTGGCAAGGACTGTGAAGGCTAACCAGCCTAGGTATTTGACATCACCCCCAAGGACAGACTGATGTATAGCTGTCATAAGTGTCCCACTTTTCTCTAAGGCCTGGAGTTTGATGTCTGTTTATGCTATGTGGATCACATGACAGAGGATGGTGCAAAGTTACAACCAGGTCTCCTCCAGGCAGTCCTATAGACTTGGCCTCTGATATCACAAAAACACTTGTTTTACTAAAATGAATTCAACTGCAAACAGTTGGAGGGCAACTGTAGTTGAAAAGGAAATGGGTTATTTTCTACAAGAAACATCTCTATTTCCTAAGGGTCTTATCATGAAGAAAATGTGGCTAGTGGTTTCAAACAGGTACTTCAAGAGTTACCCTAAATGCAAGACGACTTTTTAAAATATTTAAACCAACAATGATTCAGGAAAGTAAGCTGGGGGAGTAACATAAAGACTTGTAACACTACATTAGGAGATGCAGTATCTGCTGTGCACTTTGGAAATGAAAGCAACCAATTCTAGCCAGAGTCAATATCAGAAAGAAATACGGCTGCTTCCTACTCTTCTCCATTTAGCAAAATTAATTGGATGCTCATTGCTGATATTCTCTCACTTGAGTTAGGCAAAATGAATCAAATAAGTTACTTTTGTTTTCCAAATAAGCTGCTTAAACGGTTTTTTTGTTTTAAACTTTCAGAAATCGAACATTTAACCCTTGAGAGAAACTGCTATTATTGAGTATCCTGTCTAAAGGCAGGTGCAAGGATTGTTGGATTAAGGATTATTGCTCTTAAAAAGATAACCATCAGAAACAAATATGTTAAGTTTACCTCAAAAACTGATTTTTCACCCAATGCCACAAGGGTTCATTCTCAAATTGAGTCACGTGTTACCTTCAATTCTTTGCCAGTTTACTGAGGTTTTAGCTATTAGAAGTTGACCTATTAACTCAAAATCAAGACAACAGCAATATCCACATACGCATGTCTTATTTGGGCATTAAGCAGTAACACTGCTTTCTGGATAGGACTTAAGGCACTAAATGGTGGGAAAATAAACAAGTAGGATGATTAACAACATCTTTAGAATCCTAAAAAAGGAGATCATTTAGAAGGACACTAGTAAATCTTTTTCTCAAACAAATAAGGCATCCTGTTGGCAAACATAAATAAAATACAAGGTCATGTTGAACCTAATACGTTCACTGTCTCAGCCAAATGACTCAAAACACTAACTATCGAACTAAAGAAGGCTACAATATACATCTAAAGGTTGGAAAGGCACCCAAAGGAGAGCTCCATCACTTCCAGTTCTCAGTTAGGTAAGATGTGTTTAACACTGCATGAAGACTACTAAACGTTTATTCTTCAAAATGTATAATGTGGTTAGATTTTTATTTTGATAAATCAGTTAATCAAGTGCTAATTTAGTAAGAAATTTATTTTCATGAATCAGGAAATGACTGCAGTGTCTAACACAATCCCATTTATAAAGCTAAACTAATTCTAGTACTAAATGCATATTCTGGATAACGCTGAAGGAAATCTGTATAAACAAAAATGGTTACCTCAAGATAGAATTCACAATAGAAATTCAATATATATCTAAATAAGATTTACTGAAAATAATGAAAAGTGCAGTACAGATACATCAAACATAATTATAACCACAACACTTTCCTTCTGAAAAATACAACTATTAGTAAAATAAAATGTACGACTGAAAATTTTTCCAAAGGAAAAAATGTATAAAGGAAAATACTTTTCTTTGAGATAGGGAAAATAGTATGTCATTGTTTTTTTATCACAACATAATTTGACACGAAAAGCAGTCATAGAATTGCACCAATTCCACATCCAGTTTCCTGAACATGTTAAGAGTAATAGGAGTTCGTAAAGCAGAATGCAGTTTCTGAATTTCATATTTTAAACTGTTGATATTCTCGTACAAAATGTCACATCACACCAGATCTGTTTTCATAACGTACAATACTTTCCATTTCGTGGCCAGACATGAATGCAAACATAGGCTTTCTGCCCCCTTTCTTTCATCCTGGTGTTTAGTCAGAGTCAGGAAAAAATTATCAAGTTACTTAAGTGTTATCTCTCTAGCAATAAAGAAAAATTGTATTTAGTGCCTGCTTCATCATTTGTCAAAAAACATTTCTGAATATAAAACTCAGTTACCCAATGGTTTACAAAATAGAAAAATCATTCATTAGGATACACATGTCATGGGATTTAGGTCCACTTCCAAAGGACTGAATGCCTTGGCAGCACCACTGTCCTTCAGCAGAGGTCCCGATGCCAGTTCCCTGATCGGAGCAGGTGGGCCTGCAGGAGACCACTGCTTGATATTCGATTATCTGAGGCCTTAGACCCTCTTTGATCACCCCTCTCTGCCATCTCATTAGTGCTACAAAATAGATGGCACTTTTGTGGAAATTTTTAGGAACATTTCTGCTGAACATGATTTAGAAGTTCTCCAAATTTTTCAAATAGGTCTTCCACCCATTTCACATTTTTCATACAAAGTTGAACAATTTCTTCCTGTCCTAAATCTTCATTTCTTTTCTGCACAGAAGAAATCTAAAATAAAGAGAATTGGCACATTAGCTTATACTTATCACTTTATAAGCTCTTCACAAGGGCTTACTGTTTCTATATTCTGAATGAAAAGAGATTAAGTCACCTACAAGTAGGAATCTTTTTTGGGAAAAATCTATCCATGGAAAAGGATTATTTCAAATAAATTTGGGTTAAGTTTAATACTATCATTTTTGGCTCCATGGGGGCAGGGAGGAAGGCTAGGAAAAGTGGTTCAAACTTTCTCAATTCCTTTCAATTTTGTTAAAAGCTGAAAGGCAAATTTGGGGGTCAATTCTGCATTTTGAAGCACTGTAACAGCAGTCACCATATTTTACATGACCATCTTTACTTTCTCCTTTGCTAGACTTTAGATTTATGAACAACCTTCCACACTAAACCATGATCAAACATATCAGGTACAGCCTTGAGCCAACTTCACCCTTTTTGATTAAAAAATTGATAGTGCTGGTCAAAAAAGGTAGTAATGTCTATAGTCATTTAACCTCTAAGCAAATTAATCCTTATATCCAATCCAAAAACGGTATTATTGTCATACATAACTTCTGAGCAACTCAAATTATGGTATTTAATAGTTAACATTAAATTTTAATTATCATTTCTTCATGCCCTATTTCTCTGCAATTAAGTGGGATAAGGCCATGCTAGTGAAAAGAAGACAGCAGTGACTGAAGCAAATTACAGCAGAATCATTATACATTATGAGAGAACATGCAGCAAAGGACCAATTATCATGGCAATGTACAGCAAGCTCTAACAGCTTAAAAACATTACCACTTACAGTTTCTGTGAGAGGCGATGAGCCTCAGATTACTCTGAGCACTGAGCACAACACACGACAGAGACTCCGAACAATAAGTCGTCTTGTTACTATTTACAGGAGAATATAGACACATTTTCTAACAATTGCCTTTAAAACATTAAAAAGTACTATACCTACAGTCTCCTTAAAATTTGGAAAAACACACATTTCTTTTTTAAAATAAGTGAAAAATACTTACCTCTTTACATATGAGATAAACAAGATATTTATAATGATGTAGTGAATGATATAAAGAATACAACTGTATTTTCTCTGGATCAACAGCAAACTCCTATAAAAACAAAAGAGTTTACAGATATATTTATTTCATGGAGCAATCTGAGCTAACAATACTTTTACAAAAGTACTAGACCAAAAGTCTCAATGGAAATCTTAAAAATGATTTCTATGGCTAGGCATTACCCTGTATTAATATCAACAAGGAGCTTATTCAAAAAAAGAATTTAAATTGTATTTTAAAATCTTCATTCTTTTTCCTGAATATAAATATACACTATTCCAAAAAATGAAACATTATACAAAAATTTACACAGTAAACATATGACTTATAAAGCAAAAGAATCCTATAATCTCTTGATTCAGAGATAAACGAGGTTAACAGCATTACAGTTACGCATTCTTCCATGTCCCCCCACACATATATTAACCACACTAATTTTGTAAAGAGAAGGGAATCATACTATACATATTGTTCTGCAACTTTCTTTTTTATAACTAGTTTTTCACGTAACTAAAACTTGGATATCTTTCTCTTTATTACATATGCCCCCCAATATAAATTATATGAGGGCAGGGATTTTTGACCATTTTTCACCGTTTATTTGTGGTACTTAGAACTGTATTTGGCACACCACGGGCATTCAAAAATTTTAGTGAAAGAACAAATGAATCTACCTCTTCTTTTTGAAAAGTCCATAGCATTACATTATCTGAATGGCTCTTTATTTATCTAGTCTCACAGTGATGATACATAACTGAACTGCTCTTACAATTCTGCAATGAGCAAATGCATGCTTTTATGCATTTGTAAATATGTTTATACAGAATACATCTTTGATGTGGACTTGATATGTTGCTAAGCTGTTTTCTGAAAAAGCAGTAATTTAGACCATGTTTGAAATTGAATGGATTCCAATTTTAATAATTTTGCAGATGGAATCCACACTGAATCCTATGGGAAGTGTGCACACTCACTTCTCTGTCTGCATTTGCATCCAATGACAAAAAAACTATAGAAAAAAATACAAATGCAGGCACAGGATGATTCCTTGCTTACCAGTCTATTTAAAAAATGTGTGAGCACCCACTGTCTGCCAGATACTGTGCTAGGCACTGGAGACAAAGACTAACACCAAGTCCCTCTTCCTTAGGCCAGAGCTGCTCATTTCTACCTGAAAAAACTTCACAATTAACAACATGGTAAACTGCTTGCTTATTTCAATGTTTTAAGTAGGAATTATATTAACAACTGGAAAAGGTATAATTACAACAATCAATATATACTCACTTGTGCAAATTTAGTGGTTGTCTTAGAAGTCCTTAGAGTTTTCTTATTATAAGCTCTGCCATTCATTTTGATTTTAGAAATGGCAGATCCCCCACTTTTTGCTTTAGAGTCTTGAGTAATTGTTGTTAGTTCAGGAAAATTTTCCAAAGCACTCTTTAAAATAAAGCAAAAATAATTCACATCAGAAGAAAAATAATCTAAACTATTTCTAGCCACTCAAAATTTATTTTAAAAAATATGGAAATATATACATATGTGTACATATACACACACAAATATATGTGTAGGGGATTGATGGATGTGGTAAATAAATACAATATACACGTACATATACATACACATGTGGGTGTTTTAAACATGGCCACAAATTCTTTGCAGCTCCTCCCATCAAGATGTGGAATCTATTTCCCCAGCCCTTGAATCTGGGCCAACCTCATGACCTGCTTTAAGCAACAGCCTGTGACACTGTGGGGACTCCCGAATGAGGCAGAGAGTTCTTTCGAGTCATGCCTCTCTGGTTTCATGATAGGAGAAAGAGGGACACATGTAAGTTTCTTCAAAGCTCTACCAATTAAACCACTGTTAACACCCTGAAACTTGGCCAAGCCCTGCTATGAAGAATTCATCTGACCCAGGATGAGAACAGAGGAAAACAAGATGCTTCTCTGGCTTTATCACTTCTCTTGCTTCACTGACCACAGGAAAAGCATGATAATTTAGTGATAATTTAGTGATAATTTAGTGGTCATGTGGCAGAACCAATTCCAGTCCATTCTTTAAAACCCACAGGCATATTTATGCCCTAACCTACTTGGCAAATCATCTTGCAATAAAAAGCTACAAACACTAACTAAATAATATTTGTAGCTAAATCTAACTAATTTAAATATTGTTTTAAAAAATTAAAGTGAGTTACCAGTATCATTTATTATTTTGACACTAAACAGGTTCAAGTGCTCCCATTATATATTTTTTCTCTTATATTTATTATTCAGAACATAGTTCTCATTCAATAAGCTCAATTGTTTTATAAACAGTTACAACCTTCAAGGCCACTCTCTTCCAAATTCTGTTTGCGTGCCTAAGCACCTGGCATTGTGACCCCTGAAACAGGACATTTTTTAACAGATAGTCTAATGTTTTTTAGATATAAGTGTAGGAGGGAACGAAGTTTAAGTTTCATCAAATAGAAATAATGGGATCTTTGGCATTTCCTCCAGAGTGAGCTATCATTAATTTCTAGCTTCCTTCTCTTTCTTAAATTGTTTGTGCTTTTATTACATAGTTTGGTGCTTTCCATATAAAACATGCCCAGGTTTGAAAACTTTTGGACCCTGAATTACTATTTACAACAAATGGAACTTAAAGACAAAATAAGGATTCCAGATTTGGAAATAATGAACACCAGGTCAATGGAGATGAAAAGAGAATATTTAAATAATCTTTCTAATAAGCACAAGACGACTGGGAGTACATGGATTTCAAATGAAAACAGAACTTCAAAAGGCTTTAGGATTGCTAAAATTACCAAGATCATCATGGAAAATGGTGCTAATCATTTCCAAAAAATAGAAAATCTTTTCTAATATACTGTTTGTAATATTTTACATCAAATCATTCTAACTTTCAATAATGTATATTTTGGCTTTGAAATGCAAGTTACTATAAATAAAAATTATCAAAATTAATAAGTATAATTTCAAAATTAGAAATTTTTTCTGTGAAATAACATGAAAACTAATTTTTCAGTTTTCATCATAAACTATTGCATAAGTTTTAAATATCTACTGAGTCCATTAAATTCCAAGTGGTGGCTTTATTTTAATACAAGTTACCAGAGAACTGGTTTGACATTCTAAAAACAGTTAGCCCAAACTGGTCATTTTTAAGATTTAGAAAATTTTTAGAAAACACCCATCTAACAACATCCTATTGTCTGAAGAAAACATGACATTTCCCAAAGGGCTGTTTCGTTTGAAGACAGCAGTTAAGCAGAAAATACTGGACTGGGAATCAGTAGACCAAATTCTTAGTACTGGGCTTCTTACTAGCTTCTGACTTTTTTCTCAGCAAGTGCATGTCAGTGAAGAATACAGGACTACCAGAAGAGCTTGGGGTCACCTAGCAAAAATGAAGTCAAGTTTCACTTTTATGTGGAGTTCAGATAAAATAGGGATGTGAAAAAGCTATACAAATTACACAAAGGAGTTGAAAACATGTCCATGCAAAAGCCTGCACACGATGCGTATAGTAGCTTTCCTGATAAAATTGCCAGGATTGGGGAGCAACCAAGATGTCTTTCAGTGGGAGAATAGATACATTGTTATCTATCCAGACAATGGAATATTATTCAGTGCTAAAAGGAAATGAGCCATCAAGCCATGAAAAAACACCGCAGGGGCTGGCCTAGTGGCCAAGTGGCTAAGTTCGCGCACTCCACTTCGGCGGCCCAGGATCCTGGGTGCAAACATGGCACCGCTCATCAGGCCATGCTGAAGCAGCGTCCCACATAGCACAACCAGAAGGACCTAGAACTAGAATGTATAACTATGTACTGGGGGGCTTTGGGGAGAAAAAGAAGAAAAAAACAAAAAAGAAGAAGATTGGCAACAATTGTTAGCTCAGGTGTCAATCTCTAAAAAAGAAAAGACAAGACATGGCAGAACCTTAAATGCATATTACTAAGTGAAAGAAACCAATTTGAAAAGGCTACACACTGTCTGATTCCAACTGTATGACATTCTAGAAATGATAAAACTATGGAGATAGTGAAAAGATCGGTGGTTGCCAAAGGTAGGAGGGAGGGAGGGATGAGTAGGCGAGCACAGAGGATGTTCAGGGCAATGAAACTACTCTCTATGAGACCATAATGATACACACATGTCATTGTACATTTGTCCAAACCCTTAAAATGTACAACAGCAAGAGTGAACCATAAGAGATGCTGATAACGGGGAAAGTTGTTCATGTGTGGGGACGGGGTATATGGGAACTCTCTGTACTTTCTGCTCAATTTTGCTGTGAACCTAAAACTCCTCTAAAACTGAAGTCTATTTAAAAAAAAAAACTATACAAATGGATAAAAAAACTTCTCCCAAGCTAGATATAATCAAATGATTCCAGGTGTTGTATGTTATACTTTGAATAAGCTGGAAATTTTCTGACTACTAAGTAGCTTCTATCACAATTTTTCTGAGTTTACATTAGCTTATTGTTGTTCTATATTTCTGATAACACCAAAACCAATTTGTAGTGCCAAGATAAATCAACGGATATACACATATCCCCTATTATGTGAGAATTAATTTTTGCTCAGATATTGAGTAAAGCACGCAAGTAAAGGGAATGTTAACAACTGTGCTAGACCAATTCTCATTACAGGTGAAATGAGAAAATTTTTAAAAGGTTTAGAAGAAAAACAAGGTCGGAATACAGTAGTTTAAAGCAAGTACTTTTGAAAACATTTGGAAATTATTATATAGGAGGAAAACTAGAAAAATATAAAAGCCTGAAAAATGAATTTAAGCAGAAAAAAGCAAATGATTAACACTAAGAATGTGCTTAATACAATAAAAAGACAAGCTAAACAGACTCACAATGAATAAAAATCAAATTTTTTGTTGGTTGAAAATTTTATGAAACTGAAAATGACTTTCATAAATTTTCCAACCTATTACGCTTAAGACTATGATTGCCACTGAGTTTTGCTAATAAATCATATGAAGGAAATACCTTGAATGACTGATCCAAGTGGAGATTCAAAAGAAGTCTCTTTCGATTATCATTCAGCATGCTATCTATTTTTTTCATATGAGGCAAAAGTAGCTCATCTAAAACAAGATAAAAATTTATTGGAATAGGATAAACTATCAACAGAAAAGCTTGTTAAAAATCTGTCTTTGTCTCAAAACATTATTAAGACCTTAGCTGAGTGAGAAAGCAGCAGCGCAGTGTGTGGACAGGATGAAAGCCCTGCGTTCTAACCTGTCCTTGCCTCTAGAATTAACTGACACACGACATGACCAGTGGGCAACTGCCTAATTTCTCCAGATCTCATTTACCATCTGAACAGTAAGAGTATTACAGGATATAAATTTATCTAACATTATAAAATTTTATAAAATACTAAGTATGATATTCTTAATTCACTACAGTTTAAGGAGAAGAAAAATGATCAAAATCCAGTGTGAAAAATACAAGGGAAGAGTCAAAAGAGTTATTTCAGAGAAGGAAACTAAAAGTATGACAAAGATCCTACTCAAAGCTTTGTGCTTTCTTTGTCACCCCTGAAACTTTAAGCTCGTTTGAGAAAAGCCCTTCCAGAGTGTAAAGTTAATTACTTTTGGTGCTGTATTAAAGACTTTAGAATACAGAGTGTTTCTTAATTTATCAGCATAACAACATATTTTTATAATACTAATGACTTTTCTGAAAATGTATATATAATCCTCAGAATCTGGTTACTGGTTTCATAGTTCAATAAAATGTTTGGAATACAAACACAAGCACAGTGACCATCAGAAGAACACCTCCTCTAATTGAAGAAAAGGTCCTTAGTGTGCAATGCTTTCTAAGCTCACTAGAACACACCTGATAGTTTTCTTTTATCTTTCCAGTAGTGACTAAATCAATTCAAATACTACAAGAATTTACATTTCACAAAAACAAGTTTTAAACATTTGTGGATTATTTTAAAGTATTATAACCATTAAAATCTTCCCCCCTTATATTAAATGGAGAAAAATCAGAAAACAATGATAAACAGTAGGGGAAAAAGTCATTTAAAATACAAATACCAGAAATGACCACTACTAAGAGATGCATATTTTATGATGCAAGGAGTTTTGATTGACAGGGAAAACACTTAATGGCAAAAAGCCAACATGGGGAATTAACTATTGGGTTTTAATAATGGTTCTTCTACCACTAACTTATTCTATAACTTCAGGAAATATATTTTATCTCTTTGAACCTTCATCTACAAAATAAATGTCTTGGGGCCAGCCCAGTGGCATAGTGGTTAAGTTTGTGCACTCCACTTTGGTGGCTCGGGGTGTGCAGGTTCAGATCCCAGATGTGGACCTAGCACCACTCGTCAAGTCACACTGTGGCAGCATCCCACATAAAACAGGGGAAGATTGGCACAGATGTTAGCTCAGGGCCAATCTTTTGGACAAAAAGGTAAATAAATAAATGAATAAATGCTTTAAACCAGGTACTTTCTAATGTCCCTTCCAGCCCTACATGACTCTAAAATGACTGATGTACAGATTACTGTCTCTGATTATACGGTCAAAAAAGCAATGGATCAGGAACTCGAAAACCTTGGACTTCAATCATTTCTCTGCTTCTTCCAAGTTGTGGGCTCTTAAGCAAGTCACTTAATCTCTTTGAGCCTCTCACTGTCTTCATCCACAAAATGGCTAAATTGTTCTGGGATTAATGTAGAATAACATACGTCAAAGTATGTGGAAATAATAAAACAATACATGTTTTTAGGCACTGCTGTTGAAGTATATTGTTACTGACTATGCTTTGCTATTGTCTTTTGATCTTACACCCATAGAATCATTTTGACAGAAGAAGGGTAATAGAAACTGGCTCATTAATCCTTTCATTCATCTTTCTAGTTGTCCCTGGTGAATGCTATAGTAGCTGAAGGGTAAACATTAGTGAGCAACATTAGATATATTTTATATAGTTTATTTATATATCAACTTCATCCCTACTTTACTATAAGAAAGATTAATAAAGCAAGAGTATAAAGGAATAATATTAATGAATATAAAACAATGCATATATTGTTTTAGTACTAACTGATTAGGAAATAATTACTTTGTGATATAGCTTTTACTGGACGCAAATATACAATTTTAATTTTTACACCATTATTATCCAGTTCTTCTAATTATTAGAAAACACAATATATGGACCTCTGGACCCTCCATGTAATACAGACACTGAGTGAAATATTGTAAAGCTCATAAAGATTCGTAAAATTGAAAGAAACTAGCAGATATTACATAATTTTCCCATGAGTAGAGATCAGTAAAAATACATTCAATATACAGTTATTCAAATATTCAGATAATTCATGAAAAGATATGACCATTGTATAGAATCAATATATCATGAATTTGTTAACTGATAAAAAAACATACATTAAACGCACAACTAACAGACAAGAACAACAAAGACCCAGGAAGTGCTACTCAGCAGATTATATACTGTTGCTCTTTAGGGCTTGCATCGTGTCGGGGTCCAGGACAATGCTGACAATCAATTCCATGTGGCTTTTAAAGGTTTCCTTCATCGCACTTGTGTTCAAAACACGAGTGATAAAGGGAGCTGGAGGATCAAATGCTGGGAAGGAGAAAGGATGAAATGTTAAATATCCCTTCCTGACAACTTAAGAACACTTTTATCTGTAACAAGAGCCTATAAACAGATTAAAGGTTGTAGATAAAATTTCTTCAGATTCAAGGTTCTCCCTCTGCCTTTAAACACCCCAAGTGAGACACTTTCAAAGCTGGTTTGCACATCACAATCACTAGAGATCTTAAAAAAAAAAAATCCAGATTGATGGATTTATTAAGACACAATCTTGTTTCGGGGGTCAGGTAGTGGTGATGAAGCTAGCACATTATACTTCAAAAAAGGTTCCCAGCTAACCCTAACCCTAACCCCTAACCCTAACCTTACCTTAAGCCTAACCCTGACCCTGATCCACACCCTGACCCTGACCCTAACCCAACCCTAACCCTACCCCTACCCCAACCCCAACCCACCACACTAACCGCAAACCCCTAACCCATAACTGTAGCCCTAGCACTAGCCTTAGCCATAGCCCGAACCCTCACCCTGGCCCTGGCCCTGACCCTGACCCTAAACACTCACCCTAACCCCTAACCCTAACCCTAATCCTAACCCTAACCTTACCCTAACCCTACCCCTAATCCTAACCCCTAAACCCTAACCCTAACCCTAAAACTTATCTCCCCAACCCTAACCCTAAACCTAATTCCCTAACCCTAACGACAAACATCACCATACCTTTAACCCTAATCCTAATCCCAACCCAGAACCTGTACCCAAACCACGAACCTTAACCCGTATCTTGTATCCTTAACCCCCAACCCGTAAATTCACCTTCACCCTTACTCTCACCCTCACCCCGCTCTTCTCACCTCTTGCCTCTAATTCCAGACCCCATCTTAAACTCTAAACCTTTGCCTAAACCCTAAACCCTGACACCGACCCCAACCCCTACCCTAACCACATCCCTGACGCCAGCCCTAACCCTAACCGCAAATACTCCATAATTAATCTACCACTGAAAACTGGGTGAGTTACTATAGAGCAGCTGTGGGGACTAGCCCGGGGCCTTTCTCCCCAAGGCAGCAAGGGCACCAAAGAAGGGGGTCACAGAGCGGCTACATAGGGTTTTAGAACAAATGGCATCCACCACATATGACAGGGATGTCCCTTCACTTGTCACCAGAAGCTTTGCTGACACCGCAGGTCGGTGAACACAGCGGGTCGGAGGTCTCAGGAAGCCGGGTCGGCACTCAATCCTGAGTTTAGGGGGAGAGGGTTTTCCTTTCAGAAACGCCGATGTGGGGACGCTGCATCCCCATCCTTACGGATCTCTCCTGTCTTGGGGACACAGTCAACATTTAAAGCGGATGCACGCGCACCCCACAGGCCAGGCCCCTTCGGGAAAACCAGTGCTGGCCGAGTTCCTTTCAACCCAAATGGCTCCCTCGGGCGCTCGTCCACCCTGTTGCTTGTCATGTATCCATGAAGCTTACAGCCCTGATCCTGAGGCCGATCTCTGACCCAGGCCCCACTCCACTGTCCCCGCCCGGCCACACGCCAAGACTTTCACCAGGACCGTGCTGCACCTACCCTGGCGCACAGTTCTCCGCGAGCTGCAATTTCAGAACAGACACAGCCACCGCCCAGCGCACACGAGCGCGTCCCGCGGGCTGAGCCTGAAGCGAGACTAACACATCCGGGCCGGGAGCCGGGGGGGGGGCGACGGAAAGAACCGACGGCTGGCCGAGTGCGCCGAGGTTGTGGGAATCGCAGAGCCCTGGCGGAGATGGAAACAACCGCCAGCTGGCCGAGAGCGCCGAGCTTGTCCGAGTCACAGAGTCCTGGAGGAAAGAGCCGAGGGGAGACAGAAAGGGCCGAGAGTGTCTGAGGAGCAGAGCTTCTACCGAGCCGGGTGGGGAGGGGAGAGCCAAGTGTCTACGGAAAGGACCGAGCGTCGACGACAGGGTGGAGGATCCACGGAAAGAGCCACTGTTGGGCGGGGAGGGCCGAGGAATGAGGGAAAGAGCCGAGGGCCTAAGGGGAGGGCGGAGCGGCCATGTGGAGAGAGGAGGCACTGAGGGAGCAGAGGCGGAGCGAATGAGAGGGCTGGGCGGCGAGGGGCGGGCGGCGGCCATAGGGGCGGGGCCGCACGAGGAGCCGGAGTGAAGTGGGGACTCGGGGACACGGGGATCCGGGGTCTCTCCGGAGAAGCCCAGGAGCCCCCGCGCCCCCGGCGGGCAGGTAGCATCCGGGGTCTCAAGGCCGCAAGCCGGGAGGGACGCGACCCTGGAAGAGGCGGCGGGGCGCAGGCGGGGGCGCGTCTGGACCGTCGCGTAGCTGTGGATGGCGAGTGGCTGTCCTGTGCTCGCCCGCCCGCGTCGTGCGTGCGGCGTCTGCTGAGACGGGACCGTGCGGGGTGCTCCGCGGCGTCCGCTCTGCGCGGCGCGTCCCGTCGGGCGGCCCGGGCTGCAGACCGTTCGTGTTCACGTACCTTCGCCTTCCTTGGCCTTCCTTTGCGTTCTGGCGGCTGCTGCTTCCTGCTGGTCGCAGGCCCCCGAGGGGGCGCTGCTATCACCCGGGGTAGGGGGATGGCGGGCGCGGGTTGTCCCCAGGGCGCCACCGGCTTCCCTCAGGAGCACCGGCTGACGCGCAGGGCAAGAGGACGGAGCCCGAGCACGTACGGCCCTGGCAACGCCCCTGGCCCCACAGTCCCTCACGGGGTGGGGGGAGGGCGGCCTGGGTCCTGAGTGTCCCCGCCGGGTAGGCAGAGGCCCACGAGGACTGCCGGAGCGGGTGGGCCGTGAGATGGGGTGCGGGAGTGCAGCCGCACCGTCCCCTCCCTGCGTCCCTTGGGGCACGGTGGGCCCCACCTGGGCCCGACCGTCTGCGCTCCAGGCATCGGCCTCCCTCGAGCCCAACTCTCCCACCCTCTCGCCTGCCCTGCTGATGAGCGGCCGCTGGATCGCTCCCAGACTGCTCTTCCCAGGGCACGGTCTGTGTCTCCGAGGGTCTCCCTGGGAGGAGGCCCTGCGCGCTGGCTCAGTCAGACCTGGGGTACTGTAGGGACCTGAAATTGGCCACCCCAAGATACGTCTCTTTGGCATCAGGATTATTTGAGGCTGATTGCTTTTGATAAACTGGGACAGGGAAGGAGGCTCTGAGGAATGGAACTTGCCCTTTCTTAGGACACATTTACATTTGTAAGGTAAATCTCTATCTGTAAAAGGTGCCTCCCTCTCTGTACCAGGAAGAAGAAAGGAGATGACCTTCTTTCTAGAAACTCTTAATCAATACCAAAGGCAAGGACTTAAATCTGCATTTTATTGTGCTCGTCTGGTAACCTCCTGTACCTGACTTCCCTCCCCCTCCCAACGTTGGCATTTCTTTAAGGATTAAGCATCTTTCCTTAGGCTAGGAACTGATTGCTGGGCTCACCTGTGACTACCCAGCTCCAGATAATCGACTTGCCTCCTGCCACGCCCACCACCGAGATAGCCGACCATTACCTGCTGTGTCCATCAAGCACTGTGCCGACAGGGCAATCTTGTGACTATTGTGGGAGGGACATTTCAATCACATGTGAAACACCCTGTTTGGGGGTATATAACCGCTTTGTGCACCCCACTTCTTGGGTGCCCTTTCTTCCTTCGGGAAGAAAGGCCCCGGGCCATGGTTCCTCATAAAGCTTTGTTTAATTTTCTCTTGCTATTCTGTCTCATGTGAATTTAATTCATTCTCCGGCCAGATGAACCCACATTTAGGGAGAGGAAATGTCTTCCTCCCCTACAGTACCCTCCCTGCGTCTACACCCCAGGCGGCAGCCTGGCGCCTGGGGCGAGCGGTGGGGAGGACAGGAGCTCTGTGTGCTGTTTGTTCTGCTGCGAGGAACAGATATTAGCTCAGGGCCAATCATTAAATAAATGAACAACAACAGAAAAAACAGAAAGGAGGACCCCATCCAGCACCAGAGAATAGAAGGTGAAAGATGAGTGAAGCTCTTCCTCAAGCTCCACATACCCAGGTGCATACCATATGTTCAGTTGTGCCTTGAGGCATCTCAGGAATGTCAGGCTGCACTGGAGTGGCAGAAGTTCCCTTTCCTTTGTTTCCCGAGAAAGAAAGAAAAAATGGAAGGGTTAAGTTTGGTCTCTTCATTGTAACACTTACACCCAGGCAAATAAAATGTTGAGGCCCTTCTATGTGGTTGGCACTGTGTTAGGCAATGGGGATATGGAGGTAGATCAGAAAGATCTGGTTCCTGCCCTGATGGAGCTGACAAAGGGGAGGTAGGCACTAAACAATTACTCAAAATTATTTAATTACAAACTACCATAAACACAACAAAATAAGATGTGAAAATATTTTGTTTTAGGGTAGGGGTAGGAGAGGTGGAGAACCAGAGGAGGCTTCTTGGAGGAAGTGACACTTAAACTGTGGATGCAAAGCATGAATAGGAATTTCCAGGCAAAGGTGATGGTGGGTGTTCATAAGGAGCAGAGAGTTCCAGATAAGCAGAGACAAGAGCCTGTAGAACTGCCCTGAATCAGGAGGACTTGCACAGTTTGGGGAGTGGGCAACAGCTTCCTCCCATGGCCCTACCTCTTAACAGAAAACCAGGCATTTCTGCCCCCTCTCTCCACACATGTGTATGCCTCAAAGATCAGGCAAAACCTCTCTCTTCCACTTTCCCTCTCCTATCAATAGTAAGAGTTTCTGAATGGGATGAGATTTGAACAGCATCTCTAACCCAGTACACCCACAATTGGCTTCGGTTGTATTCACAGCATTTATCACTATTTACATTATTTTATGTGAAGGAAAAGCTTTCTGTTTACTGCAGGTGAAAAAGGTTCAGGTTGCTCTGAGTCATAGAGTTTGAGTTAAGGGGATTCTAGAAACAGTATATAGTATACAGGCCGGAAGATGAACTTTGGTGTCAGCCCTGAATGCTAATCTTGAGTCTTCCCTTTCCCAGCTGCAAGCTTTCGGATCCTAATTTTGCCACTTGTGAAAGGGGAGAAAACCAGTGATTTACAGTAATGTTATAGAGATAAAAAATTACCTACCTAAAATACTTAACGCAGGGAAGATGGTCAAAAAAGGATTCATTGTTTGTTGTGTCATTATTATCATAACACCTTAGGCAAGTCTAGTTTGCTTAATTGAACACTAATTACGATGGGCCAGGAATTTTTCTGGGCACTGCTCACATGCATCATCCCTGTTAGTATAAGATGTAGATCCTAGATCTTGTCCCAGGCCAGTTTCTCTGCACTTTTAAAAGTTTCTTTAGAAGAAAATACACACTAGTCTCCCTGGTCTCCTTTAAGCTTCCCTTTCTCCCCCCTAACATCTACAAGCATGGAAACAGGTCATGGTTTGCACATGTGAAAATCATTTGAGAAATCTGAGGCAGAGCTGATGTTTTTTCTTTCTAACACAGTGGGAAGGATCGTCTGTGTAGTCCACCAGTTGAAGGTTTGTACTGGAGAAAATAAGCCAAGCTGGCTTCTAGAGATTTCCAGGTGTTGGAAGGGCCAGGTTTTACAATGCTTCCATGAGTCTGAGGGTTACACATCCAGCCCTGCCATCAGCCCACCAGTGACTAGATATTAGTGGTCTTGAGCACTGGCTGCATATTAGACCCAGCTGGGGAGCTTTAAAAATTGCCAATGATTGGGCATCACACCAGGCCAATTAAATAAGAGACTCAGGGTGAGAACCAAGCTCAATACCTGTGAAGAATTCCCTCGGTAATCCTAAAGTGACACCAGGGTTGATAACAACTGATTTAAATAAAGAATTCTGGCCTCATTGGGTCCACTGAATGAAGCTTTGTGAGAATATAGCTAGCTATCTATATATGTATATTTGTGAGAATAATATATATCAAAGATCTGTACATGCCAGACATTTCCCACACATTTTCTTACTTGAAGAATAATGCTCTGTGGTAGAAAGCATCTCCATTTGACAGATAAGGTAACAGAGGCAATAAAGGCTTCAGTTCCCTGCTTAAGATTACAGAGGTGGAGTTAGGTCTTGGATTCTCATTCATTCATTCAACAAACATTTGTTTAATGCTTACATGCTGGGCACTGTTTTAGGCACCATGATACAACAATGAGCAAGAGAGAATCTTCTCATGGAGAGTGCATTCCAGTGGTGAGGGCAAAGAGAGACGTAAAAGAATCTCAAATAGTGACAAATGCTATAAACACAACCAAAGCCAATTATGGGGGTAGAGAGAAATGCAGTTGCTATTTTTGATATTTTGCAATGTCTCTGAAGTGACATTTAAATAGAGCCGTGAATAGAGAAACAAGGGAGAAAGTCAAGCAAATGTCTGAGGAAAGAGCATTCCAGGATAAAGCTCTGGGGAGAGCAAAGGCCTCAAGGGCGAGGTGTTTGGTGCATTCAAGCAACAGCTGAGAAGAGAGCCGAGCTAACCTAGAAGGAAAAGGGAAGAGAAGTGGGTCAAGTGTCATGCCATGTGATTTGAGTTGATTTTTTTTTGGGGGGGGCTTCCAGCATTTGTTCCTCCTCTGGTGATTACCCACTTCTACTGTTAGCAACTATATTTTGCTTTGTAGAGACCACTCCTCCCCCATCCCAGTGCTGTGGTTTGGTAGGATTAACCCCCAATTCTGACTCTAAACTTGGTCTCTGCTTAGAGACCAATTAGAAGACTAATGTGGTATCTCAATCACGATCTTGGTTCAAAGATGGGCATAAGACTCAATCTGAGACTCAGAGGTGAAAGGAGATGTCTGCTATAATTTCTTAGCTAGTAATGTTCTCTCCTTCCTGGAAAGACCTACAAAAAGAGGGAGCTATGCAGATATGATGACATAGCTGCTATGGCTATTTTGCTGTTGCAGAGGAGTGCCCACCTGGAGAAGTTGGAGGACTACCACGTAGAGCCTAGAGATTATGCCAACACCAAGTAAAGCAGAACAGAGAGCCAGAATGAAAGCAGATCCTTGATTTTGACACCTGAATGGTTAGATCAACCCACACCTATAACACTTGCTCCTGCCAGACTTTGCAGTTACATAAAACAAAATCTCTTCATTGTCTATACCAACTGAGTTGGGTTCTCTGTCCCTTTGTATAAGTAGTTCTAAGTAAGAATTACTATAGGTATTTTTTTCCTTGATAAAAGGGAAGCCAAACTCTTAGCCATTTTTCTGTCAAATCTTGAGTTACAGGTCTTCAAGAAATGTTTGAGGGGATCAATGAGCCTCTGAGGCTATCTTCATTCCCTCCTAATTATCCCCCATCAGCAGCCATGATATAGCCCTGCTCCATGATTGCTGCTTCTTCCTCTCCCTCACTCACAGGCCCCACAATGAAGAGATGCAAAGTTGGACCCACACTTCATTATTGTGAAATACCACTTTAGACCTTAGACCATACCATGTTTGATGGGCTCTAAATGTTTTGTATTTGTCTTCATGAGAATTCATAGTATTTCTTGGATCTGTGGCTTGAAGTCTTTTATAACTTTTGGAAATTTCTCAGCCATAATTGTTTCAGATATTGCTTTAGCTCCATTCTCTTCCTACTGTCCTTCTGAAACGTTGATTACATGTGTACTGGGTATTGTCAGCATTTCCTATATGTCTCATATACACTTCTTTTTGTATATTTCATTCACTTTTTTCATTCATGCTTATTATTTTAAGCCTCCAAGTTTGTGGTAATTTGCTACAGCACCCTTAAGGAAACGAATACCTTCATTCTCAGTCGTCCAATCCTGGCATAACCAACCCACAATCCCCTGTTGTAAATTCCCTCTGTTTGAAATACCTGGTAATGTTTCTCTTTCTCCACTGAAATACAAAATGATATACCACCCTCCCCCACTCTAAACTCTCAGAACCTTGTATTTTGATCCCAAGGGGAATTAGTGAACAGTTCATGTGTGTAGTTAATACCAATGCATATTTTTTCACCTGTCATACTCAAAACTTGCTAATTGCTAAATATTTTGTGCAATTCATCCTTATAATTTCACTTAATATTTCATCTTGGAAACTTCCTGTATTGAGCCAACCATGCTATTTTACAGCTGAATACTTTTATCAATTGAATATACTGTAACTCAATTAAATGGTCCCTGAAGGATCGTTTTGCTGTTTTCATTTTTAAAAACACTTACCAAAAAAAATTCCTGCACTAAACTTATATGTAAATCTGAGAGGATTTTTTTTGTGAGATATCAGTAACATAAGTACCTAGCTTTGGGATTCCTAGATCCAAGGGACTATGTGACTGAAATTCTAACACATAATACCAACTCTAATTTCTTCTATAAGTGTACCTATCACAGGGCTATCACCAGAGACTGCTTCATTATATAATAATATTTGGAGAATTGTGCCTTTTATGATCCAACTGGCCTAAAAGAACAGCCATCAGGGCAATCATCATTCCTAGTGTTTCGTCACTGGTGAGGCATCTACATTTCTGGGAATAATGAGATGAAACACAACAAGGAAACCACTGAAGCTAAGCAGCATAGTCAACAATAGTTCTGGGAAATGGGAGTGGTCTCAAGGAACAAAATAACTCAACTCACCTGTAGGAAAGTCAGAGGAAACTCTGCTCAATTACTCAAGAAAACTCTGTCATCTGTGCAAGGAAAGGAGCCATAAGATGGGTGAACCATATCGTTGCACTGAAAGAATGTGCAATAAAGCTGGAAATTAAATTGATGCTGAAGGAGATTTTTGATACTTGTATCATTCAGGGTGCATGCAGGAAACAGAAACTACTTAAGTATCTCCACTAGAAAGGGCTTTACTATAGGAAATTAGACATCCACAGAATTATTGCAAGGGCTAGTAGAATGGAATTTGGTGTCTGCTGCTAGGCTCAGGCTCAGGGTCAGGCCTCAGCAGATGTAGTCCAGAGATGGGGGAACTGCAGGAAATTCTCCCTGATGTCTCAGTGCCCCTGACCATGAGGTTGGTGACTAGGCAGTGCAAAGTGCCTTTGGGTCACTGGAAAAACTGATGCCTGCCAGGGCCTGGAGTTGCTACCAATGCAGGAAAATAAATATATCAAATGTCCCTGCTGCCCTTCACTACCCCTTCTGCCTTCAAATCTCATGCAACTGCATTACATTGATGGAACTTAAATCAATTCTAGAACCGTGGCATCAAGGGAGTTTTGGAAATGTTCTTTTCAGCCCTCTCAAATATGGGAAGTACTGCTGATGAGGATTTTTAGGCTGCTTAATTTTAAAACAGTTTATGATGAGGATTTTTAGGCTGGTTACTTTTAAAACTGCAGATGAGATTCAGGCTCCAAGGAGTGGAATTTGTTTGCCCCTTTGTTGGGAAACATTTACATTTCTAAGGGAAACCTCTATCTGTGAAGATGCCTCCCTCTCTGTGCCAGGAAGAGGGGGGATGGTCTTATCTCTAGAGGCTCTTGGTCAATGCCAGAGGTAAGAACTTAAGTTGGTTACTGTCTGGCAACCTCCTGTAACTGACCCTCCCCCCCACAGATCCTCCTTTGTCTTTAGCCAAGGATAAAATTCAAGCGGTGACTTCTGCCATTTACTCAATCCGGTTTGATTCTTATCTACCATTTTAACTTTTTTACATATTCTTTGTCTTGTAAAGAGATAACTCACATACCTATGCCTTAAATTTAGCCCTAACCCTCAACTTGGGGCAGCAGCAGGAGCTCTGACTGCCCGTGGGTCCTGTCCCCACGCACCAGCTCTGCCTGCCCATGGATCCTGTCCCCATGCCAGCGGGGGCAGCAGCAGCCACTCGGCCTGCCCATGGGCTCTGTCCCCATGCCAGCGGGGGCAGCAGAAGCGGCGGCAGCAGAAACTCTGACTGCCCATGGGTCCTGTCCCCATGCTATTCTACTCTCTAAATAAAAGAGCACTACTGCCAGATCTTGAGAGTCCAAGAAATCTTTCTTTCGACTCCTCGGCTCACCGACCCCGCATCACTGCAACACAAGAAAGAATGTAGAAGGGGATAGAAATGGGTGTTGAGTGTAAATAGATGACATTTGGTGAAGTCCCCAAGCAGGAATTTCATTGAGCAATACTTGTGCATGTAACAATCAGGGAGTCATGTAATGCTTATGAGTACTTTAGGAATGCTTTGTTAGTGAAAATCACTTATACTTGCTTGTCCAGTATCCTTCCTCCATTTATATATAAATACATTCTTCTCTGGGATCACGGACTACTGTCAATATCCCATACCCTCCCTTAGCCTATGCTGTGGCCACCTTGTTTAATTAACTCTATCACTTTCTCCACCCATCCTTCCCTCCCTTCTTCCCTTCCCTCCACTCTCTGTCTCTGTCTCTGTATCTCTCATTATTTTTTGGTTCTGGTTCTTCCTGAAGTTCTATTTTCCCTCAATTTTATATGTTATTCCATAGCCTTTAAAAATATTTCTTTTGCTTATGTTAACAAAAGGCAGTTTCTGTTTCTAGCAACCAGATAGCCACTGGTAAGAATTTCTATCTCCTTCTTACCTATCAAAAGTCAAGCAAGGGGACCGGCCCTGTGGCAGAGTGGTTAAGTTAGCGTGCTCTACTGCAGGCGGCCCAGTGTTTCATCAGTTCGGATCCTGGGTGCAGACATGGCGCTGCTCATCCAGCCACATTGAGGCGGCATCCCACATGCCACAACTGGAAGGACCCACAACTAAGAATATACAACTATGTACCGGGGGGCTTTGGGGAGAAAAAGGAAAAAATAAAATCTTTAAAAGAAAAAGTCAAGCAAGTTGTGAGATATATGTCCTGGGTTTTCCAGAGGAGTTCTAATGTCATGTGATCTTATTCTCTTCAAATAAAAATGATTGTTAGATTTTTAACTAGTTTGCTTTGTTTATACCTCATAAAACTTTTCCTAAAATGATACCACAAATCAGAAAATATGGCCTCCTGAGCTTCATGTCACTTTGGACATATGGATAGGTAAGGTATAGGTATGCTGGGCCACAAGCTAGGCAGCTGATGACCGTATCAGCTGCTGAAGGCCTAGGCAGGGAAGAGAAATTTGATGAAGTAGCACTCTCAAGAAACATTAATAATCCAATGAAGATCTGATATTAGCCCGAATCTGGGAATGAGCTATCGAAGAAGTAGGTCCTGCCTTCTACACTTTCTATAATTTCTTTCCAGGCCCTCTTAGGAGAGACAGGCTTATGCCTATAACATCTTCTGACCCTCTGAGAAATGACGATAATGCAACAACGAAGTCCCAGATCCATTGATATTTCCACATTCATAACATTTATTTTTCAGAGCTGCTAGGAGTTACCTAATATGAGATAAAGCCTCTGGAGAACATGGCACTAGAAAACCTCTTTCCCCTTCCTGATTATGTGCTGATAGTAGGGGACCTGTGGATGGCCACTTTCTCACTGTGCTAACATGTTCTTCCCTCTGTGTGAGCGCATTCCTGATGTCTCCCTGTGATTCCAAATTTCCTCCTCTTACAAGAACCCCAGTCAGACAGGATTAGGCTCCACCTTAATGGCCTCATGTAACTTAATCACCACTTTAAAGTCCTTGTCTTCAAATACAATCACCTTCCGAGGTGCTAAGTGTCAGGGCTTCAACATATGAATTTTGGGAGGATACAATTAAGCCCATAATGGTAACAAGGATTCAAAGAAGCCCAACTTTTGGTACAACTTACTTAAGGTCTCTGAACCTCAGTTTATTCACCTGTGAAGTGGGTATAGAACAACACAACTCCTGGGGCTATTGGGAGTATGAAATGGGATGAGCCATGTAGAATGTCTAGCCTGTGCCTGGGACATGTGAAGTGTGTGTGCATTAAAGCCTTATGCCCCTGAGTCAGGCAGTCATTTTGGTTACCGTTTAACTCAGCTGCTGGGATGCTCATTCAACAGCACCATCTTCCTCTGATTTTACCTTGATCATGAAGCCTAAGTTGTTACCCAAAGCCAGTGCATTTCAGAGCCAGGATTTCCATCTAGGCCTGTGTGATTCCAGGCTCATGCTGCCTTTCTGCATGCATGGGGGCTGAAGGGGTAGGGGAGCTGCTAAACTGGTGAGAAGTTACCTGCAGGCCCTGAGCTTCTTTGGCTACAACCTGCCCCTAGAACTTAAAAGCCTCCCCATATTTGCATCTGAATCCACACCTCTCCTGGGTCCTAGAGGAGAGGGCAGTAGATACTGAGCTTCTCAAATCGAGGACTGTGTTCAGTACCAAGCCAAGGGTGGAGTCAGCTGTGGAACTCAGCAGTTTGCCTAAAGCCCCTGTGCCTCACCACCATCATACAAGCTTCTGGGTTTCATAGGACTTGCAGGAGCATAGGTATAGAGTATCAAGAGCCAAGACTCCAAAGGCAGAGAGCCTGCATTTTACTCAGCTTTACTGATGAATTCATTTATCAGTTACATATTGGTTTTAGCCTCTCTCTGGAGCCTCAGTTTCCTCATTTGAAAGAAATAATACCTACCTCATGGGGCACTTGCAAGGATTAAAAGAGTTAATATTTAGAAAGCACTTAGAATATTGCCTGGAATATAGTAAGCGCTATATAATTGTTAGCTATTAATAATAAAAATAACTTTATTAACAATATTATTATCCTCACTCCATATGAATTCTCACGCCATATGAATTGTGGGCTTCTGGAGGAGAAGGTTAGCATGCCTGCGGCAAAGTCATCCGTTCCGTTCAAAGCCAGAGAACAAGTGGGTAAGGAAGATGACCCAGGATCGGACATCCGCAGGCCTGGTGGACAGGCTGTGCAAGAGACAGGCAGGGTGGAATCCCAATGATCCTGAGGATCGAGGAAAGGGAGGATATTTTTGGGGTCCGCTTCTGAAAGCCATGAAAAGAGTAAGCCAGCCACCCATTAAATGGCCTAAATTAAGAGAGGTCCAATAGGGCCCTGAGGAAAACCGGCTCCCCCAGCTACACACACACACACACACACACACTTTGTTCCAGAGGCTGTAGGACTGCCTCAGGCGATACACAAACTGGGACCTGGAGGCCCGGGGCCGTACAGTGATCCTGAATCCGTATTTCAGATCTCAGAAGTGCTCCAGACACCCGTGGGAAACTCCAAAAGTTGGCTATCGGTCCTGATACCAGTCCTGCACAGCTACGAGTGGCTGCATGGAGGGTGCTCCATAACCCATAACAGGCTTGAAGCTGAGGATGCAAAGGAAGACAAGAAGATGAAAAGGCAGGCCACCCTGCTCGCTGTGGCCCGCCAGTCTCCTCAAGGTAACCTGAGGGAGAGGAGGCATATGCCATGGGTGAGTAACCCCGGCCCCCACCGAGGGGCCAGGAGGCCACCAACAATGTCGGGGGCTAATCGGTGTGCGTACTGCCAATAGGAAGGGCGTTGGTGGCAAGATTGTCCGAACCGTCCCCAGGGAGGGAAGGGATCGAAGAAGACCGAGCTGTGGCAGTTTCCCTTGACCACAGATGAGACATGATGGGGCTGAGGGACACCCCCTCCCCCGGTTGGCTCCAGGAGGCCCCGGTGACCTCCGCAGGAAGGAGGAGAGCAGGCTGAATCTTTGCTCCCTAGTGGAGCCATGTTCTTGGTGTTGAATGCCCACAAGGGAAACCTATCTGAAGGAAAGTGTGAACTGAAGGAGGTCTCAGGAAAGGGAGAGACCAGAAGATTTCTGGAGCCCTGGACCTGTGAAACAGGGTCAAAACTGCCTCACTGTGTGTACCAGAATGCCCCGTTCCCCACCCCCTTCTAGGGAGGGACATGCTCTGTAAGTTAGGGGCCTCCACAGGCCGGGAACAGGAGAAAACCGAGATCCAAACGCCAAAAAGTGGGGGAGGTGAGCTGATGGCCCTCTTGCAGGATACAGCAGCCCCTGAGAAGGGAGAGATTCCCCTACATGTTTCAAGCAGGGCTAACTCGGAACCATGGGCCCAAGGACAGGTGGAGTGAGCAGCCGGTGGCACGCCAGGAAAGGTAAAAGGGAAGCAGGTAGGTGGCTGGTCCCGGGTAAAACATATACCCCTTGAAGCCAGAAGCCATAAAGAGGAAGCTTTCCCGGAATCAGTAAGTTTTCAGAAAAGGGGAATCTAGATTTGCTCGAGACCTTAGTGCTCTCAATGCTGTGTGCTCCTGGGGCTATAATAGTAAATGTCTTCCCTTCGTTTCTGGCACAGAGTGCCTACAACTCCTGTAATTGCCCATATGAGAGCCACATGGCACATCTTTGGTTATGAGAATTACTTTAGGGCTCAGTTCCTGAAATAAGTCCAGAGCCAGAAAGGTGAAGTGGTTTGTCTGGTGTTATTCCTAACAAGCCCCTTTCAACACCACCTGAACTGGTGTTAACGAGGTGAGTGTTGGAGAAGCCCTAAGGGTGGGGCCTGGGTGCTGGGGAAACCACCTGTGTGATTTGATTCGGGGCTTGGAAGTTTCAGGCCCGTCCCCGCCCCCACCCCTGGGGTGGGGGAGGGGGCAAGAGGGGCTGAAGACCACGTTGAGTAGCCAATGGCCAATGACTGTAATCGACTATGCCTAGGCGATGGAGTCTCCGTTAGACTCCGAAAGGACGGTGTTCAGACAGCTGCCGCGTTGGCGAACACATGGAGGTTTGGGGAGAGTGGCACACCCAGTGGGAGCTCCTCCTCCCTGCCATACATGTTTTGCTCTATGCACCTCTTCCATGTGGCTGTTCAGAAGTGAGAGGTTCTCCTGAGTTGTGTGAGCCGCTCTATCAGAGCACTCAAACCCAAGGAGGTGGTGGTGGGAACCTGAGGTCTTCCAGCTGGTTTGTCAGGAGCACAGGTCACGACCCGACCTTGCAATTGGCATCGAAAATGGGGGCAGGGAGAAGGGTAATCCTGCAGGGTGTGATTCTATCCCCAGGAGGATAGAGTCAGATGTGAGCTAAGTATGTTCAACTTCTTGACCAGTAAGGGATATAAGGTGTCTAAAGGTATGGCTGTGCTTTTTCTGTTTTGGATCCTTTACATTGGATGCATGGCTATCAGCCTCTCTGATAAACTACGGGGACCAGAAACGGACGCTTTTGAATGGGTAAGCTAGACACCATGGTGAAAGGATAGCCCCCATGCTTGAGAGCTGTAGCTGTCACCTGCTTGTTAATCAAGAAAGCAAAAAAAATTGGCTATGGGCCTACCTATGAGGGTTTGGACCCCTACATCAATTCTCTAGTCTACCAGTGACTGAGGACACCTCTGGCTATCCCAAAAGAGAATACTGCACTGTCAAGATATGATGCTAGATTCCCTTCAGATTTCTTTAAAATCCTGTCATATCTTAAACCCTGCTGCCCTTCTCCTTGATTCCAATGGGTCTTTAAGCCATGCCTGCCCAGAAGTGACCTCCAGCCACAGAGGTCTCCAGAGTGAATCATGGACGTTAAACATGGGCCAGAGATGCTTAAACTGCTAGAAGTGGTACAGGTCCCCAAGAAAGTAGCTGGGATCCATGGTAAAGGACATAATGTGGCCGCTGCAGCTGCAAAAATGGCCGCTCCATCAGGAGAGCTTCTCTAGTTACCATTAATTTCCACACTGCCCTTGTGTGAACTGACACCTTCTGTGAACTTACTACAGATGAAGTGAGGAAAGCTACTACACAGCATTATCAGTGGTCCCCAATAGTCAAGGGCTGGATGACAAACAAACGAGGCAAGGTTTATGTCCCCAAATAGCTTTAGTGTACTCATCCCAACTTAACTCGCAAGGATTCAACCCACTTTGATTTTGGTAACACCATGACGTCACAGAGACCATCTCTGACCTCATAGAGACCCCTTCTGCCCTCACTGACAGACAGAGATCTCAGCTGACCTAACAGAGACATCCCCTGACACTTTAGACACTCCCCCTGACCACACAGAGACATCCCATGCCCACACAGAGACTTGTCTGACCACCCAGAGACCTCCACTGACCTCATGGTGAACCCCTCTTCCCTCAAAGTGAGGTCTCCTGATTTCACAGAGAACTCCCTGAACACACAAAGAACTCCCATGACCTCCAAGAAACCTCTAGTGACATTATAGAGACCCCCATCTGACCTCACTGAGACCTGATATCACAGAGGCCAACAATTACCTCAACAAGACCCCCTACAACACAGTGAGAACTCCACTAATTTCATGGAAACCTCAAGTGACTCTCATCAGATCTAGGATGTCAGGGAAATGAAGAGAGGATGGTGGGTGCACCCGCCCCTCCCCAACTGACTAATCCCATGGGTCCTATTGACTTTTAGCACTCTGGAAGCCCTGCTCCATGGAGGGAAAACCCTTCTTTCTATCTACACATGCACAGCAAAGGTGACTGGTCTCAGGAAGGCCCTTGGGCTTGCTGAAGGACAGGTACTTGTGGCACTGAAAGTGTAGGGGAGCCCACTGGTGGTGGCCGGGTGCAGCTGCTGGTGAACTGGGATTCACAAGTTCTACAACTGTGTCTCACATCCCCTTCTCCCCTACTGCTCAGGTCCCACTTCCATCCTTTGAAAATAGCTTTCTGCCCCTCTTTGCCTATCAGCAAGGCTAACCCTCCTGCATGCTGATCATCCGGGGCCTCCTTTATTGTTTGACAGAACAAGGCCTCACGTCAGGAAGGAACTTTTCAACACAGGGAGCAGTAAATGTTTGACAAGTCAACAGGGCTCAGGAACGCTAACCAAAGGAGTGTGGCAACACTAGGCATGCCATGCCCCCTGCGGAAATAGTGGGGAAATTGGCAGGCCTGCCCTTCCATGGGCAGGCACCTCCCTTCACTCTGGAGTTACGAAAGCCATGCCCTCCTGCTGCCCAGAGCTCTACTCTTGAGAGAAATCCATGACTAAGGGCCAAGGCAGGCCTTACCCTGGCCATCTCCCTGGGTGCACTGTACAGGGCACAGGGAGAGGCGTATCCTCTGGAGGAGCCTGCTTTGTCTGAAGGAAGCCGACCATTCCAGCTTTCTGGGATGTCTCTGTCCAGGGTCTAGGATGGGGAAAAGGATCCTGAGACCTGAAAGTACCTTGGCAGTTGTTATCAGCCTGGTTGGAGCAGGAGGCTGCCAGGCAGCTAGTGTGCCCAAACTGTGTCTCAACCCCTCCACATTCGGGCCCCTCCTAGGCCAGGCCGGGCTCCCGAGGGAGGATGATGAACTTGGCAGCAGCCGGTGCAAGGGCACCAGCAGCGGGGTTGGTGTCCCACAGCCTCCTGGGATGCATTGGGTGGGGTGGGGCCCCCCTGTGGTGTGGCATGTGGAGTGGGCTGCCTCTGGTCACCTCTGGGGCAGGGATCCACCTCAGCTCAACAGATGCAAATGCAACAAATGACACTTGGAGAGGAGCTCAGGGATCATCATGCCCCTGCCTCAGGGTAATTCCTCTTGCCCCACGCACGACTCCTATCAGACCCAATCCCAACGTGTCCAGGTCCAGATTTGAGACCACAGTGGTGAACTTGGAACCTACTTCTTACTTCCCTGTCCAGCCTACTGCAGTGGTGTTCTTGGTGGTTGGGGAAATGGCACTGGCGGTGGCTGCAGTGGTAAAGGCCATGGTGGCAGCTGCTTCCCAGACATCTGGCATCTTGGGGACCCGAGGAGTGCATCGTTGGTGTACCCACACCCTCCCCAGCCCCCCATATCTCCCATCTGTCCTAGTGACTCTCACCACTCCAGGAGCCCTGCTTTCTTGACTTACAGCCATCTCTTTGACTGCACTTGTTTAAATTACATGGCCTTGAAACCTCCCTCCATAAACTATTCAGATCAAAATCCTCCCTGGAACCTTCTGAGTTGGCTGAGAACAGAGCAGCAAAGTCCACAACATTCTCCGAAGTTAGAGGAAAGATTTTCATCTTGAACTTCCTGGGCACACCCCTGGCCTCCTAAGCAGGCTTCATCTGACATTAATTATGGATTTCAGGCCATCCCCTTCTGTCTTTTTGAATCTGGTCTGCCTACCAGTATTTCATGTTCTGGAGAATATCTTGGGTATTTTCCAGGTGAAACTTCAGAGTTTCCTCATGGCTTTGCTGCCTCAGTTGGTCCAACAGCTTATGGAGGTGGGCCTCCTGGGCCCACGTGACTTCACATATGTTAACTCACCATGAACCTGTGAGTGAAAGCATCTCACACTAGTTCTATTCAATGGGTTCTTCCCTAATGTGAGATTTCTGCTTATTGGAGGAGATAAGAGGCACTTAAAAGACTGCCCACAGATGTTCATTCGTTCTTTTCTCTATGTATGAATTCTAGGCTAATCAGTCAGTCATAGTTCCTGGTTAAAAACCTTCCCCATGTAAGTTACATATGCACGGTGTGTTACTCTCTTGCGTGCATTGAGATTTCTTCTTCTTCTTCTGTTTTTTTTTGTGAGGAAGATTAGCCCTGAGCTAACATCTGCTGCCAATCCTCTTTTTGCTAAGGAAGACTGGCCTTGAGCTAACATCTGTGTCCATCTTCCTCTACTTTATATGTGGGACGTCTGCCATAGAATGGCCTGCCAAGTGGTCCAATGACTGCACCCGGGATCCAAACTGGTGAAGCCTGGGCCACTTAAGTTGAACGTGTGAACTTAACTGTTGTGCCACTGGACCAGCCCAGAGATTTCTTCTTTATAACACCTCAACTGTCCAGTTGGTTAATTTTGTAACTTCATAGACTATGTTTCATAGACTAGGTATTTGAGCCATGTTTATACAATTGTCCTTTTATAAGATCTCAGGTTATAGCTCTGAGCTCAGGTCAATATCTTTCCTAAATTAAAATTATGCAAAACTTTCTGCTGGGATGGCACTTACTCCCAACTCAAATTATAGTCCCGTTATTGTGCTTTACTAGTAATCATCCCATTCCCAGGCCTCTAATGTAGGGGACCAGGGTTCAACCCAAGAAACTTACCATCACTGTACAGTTAGATGGATTATTCCTGCAGATATCTGGTATAGGTACCATTTCTTGGTTTTAAAGGTTACTTCTCCTGCCTAAAGTAAATTAAAAAATAAATTTCTCAAGAGGCATTAGGGAACCCAAGTGTTGTACAGCATGCAAGGCAAATATTGACCCTTACACAGGGCAAGAATGTGAAATGGAGCAATGTACTAGTGTCTAAAAACAGTTTTAGGGCACTGTCAATTACAAAATGTTTTAAAGATTGAAGAGAAAACTAAGACGGATTTTGGTAAGGTTATGAGAGAAGAAATCATCAAGGGGAAGGGATGAGGGCAAAGTTCACAATATGAAACTTTTGATCCAAAGAGGACATAAACTATAAATAAAAGACATTGACAAATGCTAGGAATAATGACAACATTGAGAATTTTTCCCCACTGGATTCTCATACTTTCCTGAAAAGACCATTGACTTAAGGAAACCTGCAGTTGGCATTACCAAGGTCCTAATCCCTCACTGACTAGGCTTCTCCTCATAGTGAACACACATGCCTGGAGCTTACCCAGCTTCAGGCCTTGTAGGAATCCCCTTTCTTCCCTCCACAACTCCTCTCCTTGCTCCAATGGGAAATTGTGTCTTATTTGTGGAGTTGCCACCCTGTTCATGGGAAAAAGCCACTTGAATTTTGAACTGTGTTTTAAGAACCGTACATATTCCTCAAGTCAAGGACAGGATCTCAATGAACAACTAAGTGAGCATTAAAGAAAATCTTGTAAGTCCTTGAGCAGAGCAGGAGGAACACCGTGACACCAAGCCCAAAGCATTGAGGAACTCGTGGATGTCCACGAGCAAGCTCACAGAGTAAAGATCCCCAGTGTTTTCAACAAGGGAGGAATTAAATGTTTCTAGTTAATCCGGAATAACCTAAGTTTATGCCTGCCTGGTATTTTTTCTACTGTGGTCTCAAACTCTGGGATTGCTGCTTAGAACAGAATAATTACTTAGGAATTGTTTAATCTTATTGTTTAGTTATTTTAAAAAAATCCATTGAGTTTTCAGCACTGTTCTGGGTGCTGGCAATAGAGCAACAACAAAAACATAAAATTGTGGTCAAGAAGACTATATTCTAGTGAAGGGACAAATTACATGTCACTAAATCAATAAATAAACAGAATTACCTTCTCGTAGTTGTGTTATGAAAGAATAAAAATGAGAGCTGAGAGGGGAGCATGATATGTGGAAACTTCCCTGGATACTTGAGTAAATAAGTCCTTGTTGACAGACTCAACAACAGAGAGAAGATGACTGATGTTCTCCAGCATCACATCTCTGTATAGCTTTCGCTGGGATGCGCCCACCAAGGCCTATTCTTCCTGGGTGAAGTCCACAACCACATCCATGAAGGTCGCTGATTCCTAAAACATTGTGGACATTCTGGTTGAGACGGGGACATCTCTACCAGAGTCCAGGGGCAGAAAGTTGACATGATAGAGTTGGGGAAAGGAGGCTGTAGGTATAGAAAGCTCAAGTCCTCTTTGGGGTTCTAGCCAAACGCTTCCCTGTGCTGATCTGGCATGTGTTATTCATGCATAACTACAAACGTATATACAGTCTGTACACAGCCTTAATACATACTAGCTTCATTATAAAGGACTATCACATGATGTGCAATGTGAAAGAAACTGGACATTTCCCAAAAATATGGTAAATCTCATTTACAAACTGGCACGTTTAATATAGTTTATTGGTTGTCAACTTAAGAATACATAACTAGACTCTCCTCACCAATTTAAAGTAAATCACAGACTCATCACATAGCAGGCAATATCAATTGCCTGTGACATATAACTGTGATTATATGTAAACATTTCCCCTATAGGAACCTTACCTTTCTCCTTTGTGAAATGGTTTAACAACCTCTTACAAATGTTGACAGATCCAATGAGCTAATTTGCAAAGCACTTCCTTTATATCAAACACTCAATACACATAAGTAATAAGTACGTTATTTGAATGAAGCCATGCTGACCATTCTGCAGAATGGAACAGACTTAGAGAACACAGATCGGCATGTGCAGCCTCTGTCTCTTATCCGTACACATTCCCTGTGTTCACTACAAGGTAGAAGGACAGATGGTCCAGAAACACAACCCAAGGGTCCCTGATAATTCTATACAGAAGGATGGCCCTAGCCTGCCCCACCTACAGTGAGGTTTCCATTGTCAATTTTCTCTGGGACCTCCAAGCATCTGTTATCATTGTAGTTTAGTCCTATGCATCTGATAGGTAACAGAAGCCTCTCAATTGTATATGGTCACTCCAGGAACCCCCAAATGGCCACAGAACCCTCCACCCCATCCCCAACACTGCCCCTCATCCCTGCCTGCTGAGCTGTGCTCACCCCACCCCAGCTCCGACCCACCCAAAGTGAGTCCGACCCACCTGAAGAGTCCACAGCCGCCCCATAGAGACAGCAGCTGAGCCTGAGACCAAGTCTGAGAAGTCTGAGCGTGACAGCGGTGCCTGCCATAAGACTTGGATGCCTTCTGTGGCAGGAACATCCTCTTCAGGCCTCACGCAGGCTGAAGGTCCCGCCCCAAATATTCAGGGCAAGAGCAAATTGCAGCGGCAGGCCAGCTGCTCCATGGCCTGAGGGCTGAAAGGAGTCACAGTCACTGCTGCTTATAGCGCTTAGGAGAGCACCAGTGTATCAACCCTTTCCTCCATCATGCCGGTTGCCACGCACATCACGCTGTGCGTTCCTCCACTCCCCTCCCCTCATGCAGCTCCCCACGCCCACCACACTCTGCGCTCCTTCACGGCCCTCCCCTTCCTCCCGGCATCCTCCACGCTCTGACCCTGAAGCCATGCTGCCTGGCTAAAGCAGGTTTAATTAATGGCGCCTGAGGCCAGCTCCCGAGGGCTCCTGAGGCAGTTTGAAACCCAGCAAAAGCTCCCTGGTGCTGCCATTAAGACTAAGTTCCCGTTTTCAAAGCCACCTTTCCCTCCATCCCCTCCATCTGGTCGGGCTACTGGAACCCTCACAGTGGAGAACTCCCAGCTGAGGGGTCTACACTTTGGTCATGCCTCATAGAAGAACAGCCCCAGCCATAGTATTAAAAGGAGGAAACATCACAGCGGACAGCTCTAATTCCTGCACTATAGACAGGAAATGCAGAAGCCCAGTAAGTGACCCCCAAGCCCCTTCTCTGAGGCCCCACTCAGTGGGTCCACAGGACCTCCTTACCCACCATGGGCCTCTTGGCCTAGTTAACACAGGCAACAAGATCAGAAGTTCCCAGTGTTTTTTTCCCAAAATGTTAGTGTGGTTTTATCTAGGTCACTGTATTTTGGGATCTCTTTGTTAGAACAGCTTAACCTACACCTTAGCTAATATACCCTTCCCCAGGTCATCTGACTGATAAATCAGATGGAACTCTTCGTTGTTACACAACATTGACCGTGTTCCAGATGCTTGTCACTTTCAATTTCACCATTACTTAATACTTATTAGAAGTTTTTGGGTGAAAAGTAAAATTCACAGAGCCCAGCGTATGAAGAGTGTGCTGTTAAATTATTCCTCCAGAATCTCCAGATGTTCTTTTTGGATTAAGACAGGCCATCAGAGAATCGCACACCTGGCTGTCTTGATCTGGTTCCTTGGAGAATTGCTTTGTGGATCTGAGCCTTGGCCCCACGCCATCGGCCCACACTGAGGAGTGCCTCAAACAACCCCGTGAGCCCCACTGCTTCATTGCCTGGAGGATGTGATTGAGGATGTGGTTTTCTGCCCTTTGTGTGGACCCAAGAAAGAAGTTTCTTTCAGACCTTGTACCAGGAATAGTTGCGCTTCTCCTGAGCAACTGGCTTGTTTTGTTTTTGTGAACATGCTAAATTGTGTAACTATCTGTGTCTCTCAAAGCCATCTAAAATCCTCTGGGAACAAGGCAGGGTATAAAATAAAGCTATTCAGAGTTTAGACTAAGCTCCCTATTTAACACGTTATATTCCTTTTGGAAAAGTCGCTTCATTTGGCTGACTTTCTTTGCTTGTAAGTTAGAGATAATGAGTTCTTCCTGTGAACAGTGTGTAAATTAATATTTTTAAAGCACTCAGAGTTCCCTCAATGCAAGTCATTATGGAAACTAACACTAATATTTAATTTCTTTAAATCTCTGCTATTTTGTAATTCCTTCTCTTTTTATGTCATTCCTGAACTTTGCTTGCTCATTCATTTACTTGGCAAATTTGAGGATGTAACAGTGCACCAAACACCCTGGAAGGATACGGATTAAAAAGCCTGGATTGTGCTTTCCAGTAGCAAGAAGAGTTGAGGGTGTGTTTTCCACTAAATTAGAGATTTAAATAACAAGAAAACAATAAATGAATAAGTAGATAAATATCTTACTTATAAAATTCTGTGGTTGCAGTGAAGAAAAGAAATAGGGAACAGTGGGAAAGGATGATAGTTCTTGAGGTGGAGAAGGAAGGTGCCTGTAAGAAGACAACTTTCAAGCAAAGCCCTGGAGAATAAAAAGGAAC
Organism: Equus przewalskii; assembly: GCF_037783145.1. NCBI lineage: Eukaryota > Metazoa > Chordata > Mammalia > Perissodactyla > Equidae > Equus > Equus przewalskii. Next base: position 66,944,829 of record NC_091831.1, read on the forward strand.
AACTGTGCTAAGAGCTGAGGAAATAAGTCTTAAGGCATGAGACGGTTTGGCAGTGTGATGGATCTGAAAACAGACAGTGGTATGACAGTAAGCAAGTACAAAGGAGGAGTTTGGAGAGATGGTCAGGGACCAGGCCATTTAGGGTCTTAAAGGCCAGAGCATGGGGCCTGTATCTTCTCTTACCTTCCATAGGATGCCTCTTGAAGCACTTATGGGCCAGAGTGACGTGGTATGAGTGAGGTTTTAAGGAGATAGTTTTGTTTGTATCTCTAGTGTGAGATAATGTCGTGTAATAAGGGAAATGTTGAGGCGAGGTAAGCACTGAGGGTAGGATAGGGGAACACAGAGGAGGCGTCCTCTGGGAGTTCTCAATTTGGTTGTTGAGCAAGACTTCCTGAAGTATATGGTGGCTGAGCTGAGATGTGGAGAAATGAGTAAGAGTTCACCAAGGGAAGGGAAGGAAGGGTAAACTAGACAGTGAACTACATGACTGAATGTACAGAGATATGTGACAGCACCGTAAGGATGCTGTTGCATTTAAGCATCAAGTAAAACAGAGTACGAGGGGAGATGAAGCTGGAGAGGAGGCTAAACATTGGACCATGGAGAATCTTGAGTGTCTAATACTTTCTTCCCCATTCCATGGCTGGCAGGTGGGAGGGAGCTGGGTCCCATCTCCTAACATTTTTATGAGAATTATTTGCAAAAATAATTGCTGCAACCTCTTAAATAAAAACTTACTTCCCTCCACACTTTCTTTGAAATAAGGCCCCTTGGAGTATAGGTGGCCATGAGCAACTCTTCTGCAACCTGAGATGGAGCAGTTGGGAGAAGGTTAGTCATCTTCACCTTTGCCTGTACCTTGTCACCTCCTATCACCACCTGCTCCTTTCCCTGGCTCTTGTCAACTCCAGACCTCTGCAGGAGGAGTTGCTGGTAGGTGCCCATCCCACTTCCTAATGAATGTAGGTGTGCTTAGTAAGATGCTGACAGGTATGATGTGTTATGATTAGTGCTAATGGCACTAGATTTAGAGTCAGGGGCTGGTCCTAGGCCTTCTGATTAGTAGGTGAGTGACCTTGAGCAGGTCATTTAATTTCTGGGAGCTATTTCCTCACATATATATAAAGGGGGAAGTATCTACCTCCCTGAGTTGTTGTGAGGATTAAATTAAAAGTTGAATATATACAAAGCACTTACACAGTGCCTGCTTAGTGTTATTGTTGTTCATAGTAGGGAAATAATAATCAAAAGCGAAAGCAAACTCAAAGTTCTTTTCTGAACACTGATCATGGAAGACTAGGAAATGGAGAAGCTACTGAAAAAAAAGGTAATTGACCTTGGCTAAATCACTTAACTCGTTTCCTCATCCAAACAGTGGGGGTTACAATTTCCCTTTTGTGTAATGTATTAGATATTTATAAGGAATAGATGTTATTAGAGATGCAAAAATTTTTTGGAAACTGAGTATTTTCTTGTTTTGCTTACAACGTTAATCTGGATCATCCGAGAGATGACAAGCATTTTGGGGGGGAAATATTTCAGAGAGAAATTGTGGTGGAAGTTAGAGAAGCTGGCAGGGCTGTCAGACTGTGATGGAGGTCTGACTTGAGGAAAGGAAAGTTTGGCAAGGGGGGACAACCTTGAACCAAAGTCAACCAATAGAGGAATCCTGCAGCTCACATCTTTCAGGAAGAGGGCAGCCACGCTATCCCTGCTGAGCTCAGTAATGGGCTGGGAAGAGCTTGTGGGAGGCGTGGCCTCAGCACAAAGAAATGATGGATTTCAGAGCAGCAGCTGGTGCCATTGGTCAGTTCTGCTCCCTGTAGCTGGTAGTTCTTGTGGCCACCACATTTACTGTGATGAAGAATCTATTTTCTTACCAGGAGAATATATCATTTTGCAACTAAGACTATTTATTCTGATCCCCCTTCATATGTAAGAGAACTCATCCCGGCAAGTCCACTGCAGCCATTCTTCCAGTGAAGGTCAACAAATAGTGTGCAATGCTCTGATAATTAGCTAAAGGAACTTGTGGGCATGGGCACTGCTTTTATCTTAAGTGCGTTCTTGAAAGAGCTAAGGGGGAAGGTGTTAGTGTTCTCTCTTAGAGCTGGTACTTTTTCTTTCTTGATACAAAATAGCATTTATTAATAATTTCCTCTGTATCCACTGACTTTTTTTTATCCAATCAGCCACCCGATGCCTTTCGATTGGAGCATTTAGTCCATTGACATTTAAAGTAGCTATTGATAAGAATGTACTTATTGCCATTTCGTTGCTTTTTTTCTGGGTGTTTTAGTAATTCTTCTCAGTTCCTTTCTTCTCTTGCTCTCTTCCCTTATAGTTTGATGGCTTTCTTTAGTATTATGTTTGGGTTCCTTTCTATTAATTATTCGTGTATTATAGGTTTCTGGTTTGTCATTAGCACGAGGTTCATATATTATAGCCTTAATGAACCAATGAAACACTGGGCCGCCTGCAGCAGAGCACGCAAACTTAACCACTTGGCCACAGGGCCAGCCCCTGATTGGTTCTTTTTTATATTTTCCAATTCTTTGTTGACGTTCTCACTGAGTTCTTCTCCCAAGATCAGCAAGCATCCTTATGACTCTTTGTTTGAACTCTTTGTCACGTAGATAGTTTATTTCTGTTTCATTTAGTTGTTTTTCTGGGATTTTATCCTGTTTCCTTACTTGGAGTGTATTCCTTTATCTCCTCATTTTGCCTCTTTCTCTGTGCTTATATCTATGTATCATGTATGCCAGCTACATCTCCTGATCTTGGAGAGGTGGGCTTATATAAGAGATGCCTTATGAGGTCCAGCAGTTTGCTTCCCTCTCATCACCAGTTCCAAATGTTCCAGGAGTGTCCCCTATGTGCGCTATATGTGCCCTTCTGTTCATGTTGCTCTTGCTGCAGGTGCCTGGGGAGGCTAGGCTTAAGGTTGCTTCCAGCTGGCCGTGAGGCATCTCTGCTAGACGGTGGTCTTTTTCTCTCCAGAAAGGAATTTCTGCCTCTTCCACCTCAGTCAGCCCTGTCCCTTTTTGTGGGGGTTCTTTTTATCCTATTTTCAGTTCTCTCTTAGGGGTAATTTTTCCAAGGGTAGTTGTAGATTTGTTGTGTCCACGGGAGGAGGTGAGTTCAGAGTCTGCCTATACCACCATCTTGACCAAAAGTGGTAACTTTGAGTAAAATTGGACTGGGAAGTCCTTTCAGGCTGCATCTCAGAGTGCTGTAGTCCTGTATCTGGGATGATTCCTTGCCAACATCCATGTACATACATGCCCTAATGTGTGTTAAACAGGCAGACCTCCTTTGACCCCAGATTCCTCTCCATTTCCCATTCTGTTCCTCTGCTCCATTCAAGCTGCCTCTCCTCAGGTTCTCTCCTGAACCAATTAAGGAGTTTTCTCCACACCACTTCACTGAAATGGCTTTTTCCAGGTCACCAATGATTTCCATTTTGCTAAATTCAAGGTTAAGTTTTTGCTCTCATCTCACTCAACCTTTAGCTGCATTTGACACAGATTATACAATTGAACACTCCCTCCTTCTTGAAACACTTTCCTCTGGATTTCCAGACACCCCTTCTCTCCTGGATTCCCTCCCCCTATCTCTTCCTCCTCCTGCTCCTGCTCCTCCACCACATCTCTAGTAATACTCCCTTGTCGTTCCTGTGTGCTCTCTCTTCTCAGGGGAGTAAATATTTTTCCTATTATCTTAGTGGCTACCCTACTTTATCAAGGTCTAACATTAATTAGTATTTATACCTTCTTCCCAGAAGGTGCAAGAATCCCATTTACCTCTTTCTGACTTCTAGATTATTATTGTTGTGTACTTAAATTATCATATAACTATAAAACTATAAATGTAATATATGAAAAATATATTTGAAGCCTATCACATATTATCTTTGTTTTATAGATTATTTATTTGGAGCTACCCACATATTTATTAATTTTGCTGTTCTTACGTTGTTCCTACTTCTCCATCCTGAGATTTTCTCCCTTTTTCTCAAAAGATATCCTTCACTATTATCCTTCAGTTTGATATTTTAGGGGAGCAAGAAATTTTCCTCTTTCCTCTTTGTTCTTCTGGCTGGTCTAAGAATTAAATTGACATGAGAAAGAATAACAGGAGAAAATCAAAGAAAGTTAAGAACATATATACATGGAGAAGCCCAGGAAAACTGAGTAATTCCCCAAAATGGCTGGAGCCACCACCTGAAATACCTTAAATACTTCAGCTAAAGACAAAAGAGGGTTTTGAGGGTAGTGGTTTGAGACTTCAAAGGGGAGGGAGGCAATTCACTAAGAGAAGGAAAAGTAAATGTTTGGTCAACAAATGTTTGCCATGTTTGGCAGAGAGTGTGGGACATGAGGAGTGTTTTGATCAAATGGGCCTTGCTAGGCTCCTCCCTGTCTACCACACCTAATACATATTACGCTATAGTTATCTATGGTGAGAGCTCCTTCCTGGAACAGACTTTCTATCTTAAATTACTTTAGGAAGTTAGAGGGAAAGTCAAAGGGTCTTCTTGGTCTTTTGTTCTTAAAAATAATCAAGCCAAGGGGCTGGCCCCATGGCCAAGTGGTTAAGTTCGCACGCTCCTCTGCAGGTGGCCCAGTGTTTCATTGGTTCGAATCCTGGGCGCGGACATGGCACTGCTCATCAAACTACGCTGAGGCAGTGTCCCCCATGCCACAACTAGAAGGACCCATAATGAAGAATAAATATACAACTATGTACTGGGGGGCTTTGGGGAGAAAAAGGAAAAAAATAAAAAATCTTTAAAAAAATAAGCCAAAAATACACATTTTGTGGTAGCAAATTCTGCTCCCCCACAACACATTAATGATAAATTTCAGTTTTTGTTTTTCTATTATTTTCCAAAAGACATTTTTGTTTTCTTTACAGTTCTTTACAGTTCTTGGGTTTGTCATTGTATTGTTTCAGCACATTAAAGCTATTTTTTTCCCACTGTGATCCAGCTTCCATTTTTGCTGTTGAAAAATGAGATATCAGTTGAATTTGTTCTTTCTCTCTTTCCTTATTTCCTCCTCTCCTTCCTGTTTTTGCCCCCTCCTGACTGCCTTCAGGTTTTCTCTTTGTCTTTTCATTCCTCTCTTTTTTGTGATTTTATTATACTCACTGTAGATGTGGAATTTGTTTTTTGTTGTGCTTGTGATCCACTGAGCTTATTGTCTCTATGGAGTAGTCATTCATTAGTTTAAAAATGCTTAGTCATTTTCAGTTCAATATTGCTGCTGCCCATGTGTCTCTTTAACCTGTGGTAATAGCTGAATGCATTTTAGAATTATTTCTATTTCATTCTCATGGTCTCTCTCTCTCTTCTTCAAAATTTTGCCTCTTTGGACTTTATTCTGGATTTCTTTCCAACCGTTTATCCTGCTTATTAATTTTTCCCTAGCTGTCTCTAAGATGCGTACTTTCAAACACATCAATTGAGTTCTTAATATTATTTTACTTGTCAGTTTTAGAATTTTTATTTTCATTTCTCCAAATTTACTTTGTCTTTTTTAAAGTTTATGTTCCATTTCTCCACCAGAATTTTTTTTAAAGATTTAATTTTTTTCCTTTTTCTCCCCAAAGCCCCCCAGTATGTAGTTGTACATTCTGTTGTGAGGCCTTCTAGTTGTGGCATGTGGGATGCTGCCTCAGCGTGGTTTGAAGACCAGTGCCATGTCCGGGCCCAGGATTCAAACCAATGAAACACTGGGCCACCTGCAGTGGAGCACGTGAACTTAACCACTCTGCCACGGGGCCAGCCCCTCCAACAGAATATTTAAACTTGTCTTTTATCCTCCTGAATCTTGTAACACAATTATATAAAGATAGCATCAGGAGATCAACTGGGCTGAGAGAGAGACAGCTGAACCGCCAGGTGTCAGAGTGACTGATTAAAAACACAAACCCAAAATGAAGGAGTTAAGGCTTTAATCACTTACTATGATGGTATAAGCAAGAAACTAGAACTGGAATTTTAGTCTCCTCCTATTTAATTTTCTCCCATGGAATGGCTCACTGGTTGAGGGTCACGTGGATCAGCACAGATATGTGGGTCATCTCAGTGTTTGGAGAGCCCCAGACAAAAGGCTTCATTGTTTTTCTCTGGATGCTGGGGGCTAGGAGGGCTGAGATAGGAGTGGAGAAGTGTGGGGTACTGAGTCAGAGAGGGAAAAAGTGTCTTCAAGTTTTTCCTCTTCCCTTCATAGGAAATGTCTAGCAGAGGTGCCTGAGGAAGAAATCTTTTGGTGGCCTCAGAGAAAGAGACCTGGGAATGGAGGTGCCAGGGCTAGGAATGCAAATATGGGAAGTGCTGCGTGTTCATGAAGCACCATGTTGAGTGCTCCCCAAGCACTTTGCTGAGTGCTCCACAGGCAGGTAGTCTGCTGAGTGCTGACCAGGTACTGTGCTGAGTGCTCACCTGACAGGCAATATCCTGAGTCCTCACCAGATAGGAACTGTGCTGACTGCTCACCAGCCTCTCTGCTGAATGCTCACAATGTAGGCACTATGCTGAGTACTCACCTGGCTGTCACTGTGCTGAATGCTCACCAGGCAGACACTGTGCTTATCACTCACCTGGCGTGAGCTTTGTGAATATTCACCAGGCACTGTGCTGAGAGCTCACCAGGAAGGCACTAGGCTGAGTGAGCACCATGCACAGTGCTGAGTTCTCACAGGTGTCAATGAAAATAATCCATAACCAATCTATAAGTGAAAATTTGGGTGAGTTTATTCTGAGCTAAAATGTGAGGACCATGGCCTGGGGCCCTTCTTCCCAAAGGAAGAAAGAGCACCAAAGAAGTGGGGTGCACAGAGTGGTTATATACCCCCAAACAGGATGTTTCACATAGGATTGAAATGTCATTTTACAACAGTCGTGAGACTGCTCTGTTGGCATAGTGATTGATGGAAACAGCAGGTAGGTCTGCTGTCTCGGTGAACACAGCAGGGTGGCAGGTCTGCTGTCTCGAGCTGGGTGGTCACAGGTGAGCTGGGTGGTCAAAGGTGAGCACAGCGATCAGTTCCTAGCCTAAGGAAAGATGTTTATCCCTAAGGAAATGCCAATGTGGGGGGAAGTTGCACCTTTATCTTAATTAAGGCCATTTGTTCTTGCCATAGTAAATGTTTTAAAGCAGGTATACAATGTGTGCTCACTGGCTGTGCTCAGGCCCTTTTGGAAAAACAAAGTCAGGCCTAATTAGGTTTACACCAAATGGCTTCCTCATATTCTCCAATATGTCCTATTGCTTGCCATTTCTATTTGTCACAGGAAGGCACAGTGCTGAGTGCTCAACATGCAGGCGTTATGCTGAGTGCTCACCAACCACTGTGCTGAATGCTCAAATGGACAGCACTCTGCTGAGTGCTAAACAGGCAGACATTGTGTTATTCTCCCAAGGCGTTGTGCTGAGGCATTGAGTCTTCTGGGCTCTTGACTGCACATCCTCCTTGCCCATGTCATCTCCATAACTGTACACAAATATCTATCACAACCCTGCCCACAGCTCCTTGGGGATGAAGCCAGGGCTCTAGCTTTGAGGAGACAGAACTGAATTCACACCTCTTTTTTTCTACCAGTTCTGTGTCCTGGAAAAGGCGTTGTGCCTCTCAGGGCTTCCCCACTCTCCCAACTTGCACAACGGTGATGATGCTCAAAACTACTACGTAGGCAGATGGTCAGGTGTATATGAGATGACATCTACAATACCTGTGGGCTAGCGTCACATGTGTCTGATACACAAACTTACAGATGAAATAATTACAGGAAAGCGTGGGATATACTATGGACTAGCTCTCAAAGTTGGCCTGGGTTTCAGCTGTGTGATCTTGGGAAATCCACTGCCCCTCCAGGCCTCATATTCAGGCCTGCATCTTTAAAGGATTGAAATTAAATGAAATTCAGATATTCATCTAATATCATCCACTGGCATTAAACCTTCCAGGGTCTCCTGTTTTATGGACCCAAGTGCCTCATGTTGGCCTATGTGTTCTTCACAATGGCTCCCAATGCTCCCTGCCTCCTGGTGTGCATATCCTCATGTAACCATGATGTGGTTAGTTGCTGGCTTCTGAACAACTTAATACAGCCAAGGTGATGGGATCATGTCCAAGTTTTTTGTTTTTTTAAGATTGGCACCTGAGCTAACATCTGTTGCCAATCTCTTTTTTGCTTATTCTCCCTAAAGTCCCCTGGTACATAGTAAATGTTTTTGGGTGTGTATGGGCAATAGTTTCTATGCAGGTATTATATTTTTCAAACAGATAAGATAGGCTATTGAATACACGAAGAAAATGGATAAGTTGATCAAATTTTTTCAATGTGTGAAGTCTTTAGAGAGCAAATATCATTATTAGGAGCATAGAAAATGGAGCAAACATCTCATGCTCAAATTCCAGCACAGTCACTTACTAGATATGTGTATTGGGCAAATTACTATGTCATTGGTGCTTCAGTTTCTTCATCTGTCAGTTGGCGATAATGATAAGTGTACCCACTTGTAAAGTCATGGAGAGTATTAAAGGAGTTAATGTCTGTAAAATGCTTGGAACACCTAGCATATCATAAGCACTGTATCTATGCATTATAAATAAAATTTAAAAAATCTTCTGACACTGTTCATAAGCTCCAGAGGGTGAGGCTAGTGCTCGGATGTATGTAGAAAGCACTCCATGACATACAATGAATAAAAGAATGAACAACACTGTTGAATGCTTTACCACTGTCACATATGTCATCCTACAGGCATTCCCAAGCAGAATCACACCCAAACCTATGTGTTCTGTCCTTAAGCGTCTTCTTTGATACTATCCAGGAATCACTGGAGCTTCTTGGACCCTAGTGATGATACCCTCTGAAGGTTCTCTTCTCTCTGTCACAAACCCCAGCTGCTGCAGCTCACAGGGTCTGCATTCTGATCCTTTTCTTCACACTAAGGAGAATTGTCATTCCCAGATCTGGGCATGCACAGAACATGAGCCTTGTAGAAACGGTTCCCTGGCCTGTGGCAGGTAGAAGCATGCAGTGACAGGGTGGGATTTGTGTAAAACTTCCAGGTGTTGTCAGAGGGGTGGAGTCAGGGGAGTTGTCAGCAAGGACTAGTCCTGCTGGTGGGCCTTGATAGTTAAATTGTGTGTGTTGGGGGGATGGCTGTTTCATAGGTCCTAGCATAATACCTGCAATATGATGGTTCATGAAGTCAGAATCATCCTAATGAGGTCCAAATTAATCCAATGTCATCTATTCCCTGACCAATTCGCTAATCCAGTAGTGATTTATAGCAGTGATGTTTGTATTCTATCATGTCCTTTTCATTGATTGGCTAGTGTAATTCAATTATTCTTTACATATCTTGTATACATTTACATAGTAAAGAAAAAGTGAGTTTTAAATCAACTCTCCTTCAAAGAGTCTCCCTAGCATATTGAATTAATAACAGAAGCCATTGATGGAAAATTCACACAAAAGATTTTGACCCTTAGTCTCTGGTTTTAGATCTTCCTAATTGGTAAATTATCTTGATTTCTGATTACTTTCTTGAGATTAGTCCATTTAGGACTATGTAGGAGTGCAACTTCATGCCACTTGAGAAGTAGTGGTGGGACTCTAGGATGACATTTGTTTCATTTTGTGTGTGTGTGTGTGTGTGAATGAGAGTGTTTACTGCCTCTTGCAGTGTGGGCCAGAGTACACTCCTTTTCTTGGGAAAAATGTTCCCTAACCACTTTTTTTTTGAGGAAGATTAGCCCTGAGCTAACTACTGCCAATCCTCCTGTTTTCACTGAGGAAGAGTGGGCCTGAGCTAACATCCATGCCCATCTCCCTCTACTTTATACGTGGGATGACTACCACAGCATGGTCTTTGCAGATCGGTGCCATGTCCACACCCGGGTTCCGAACTGGTGAACCCCAGGCTACCAAGAAGCGGAACGTGCGAACTTAACCGCTGCACCACCGAGCGGGGCCCCCTAACCACTTTCTCTGTGCTTTATTTTCACTCATGCCTTGACCAGTGCTGTCCAATAGTAGCATTAACACTCTATAACATAAAATCAAAACTTTTTAGTGGCCACATTTAAGAAAATAAAAACAAACAGCTGAACCTAATTTTAATAGTATATTTTAACCCATTATAACCATGATATTATCATTCGTGCATGCAATCTATATAAAAATCAATAATGAGAGAGTTTACATTCTGGGTTTTTTTTTATTGGTTCCACAAATCCAGTTTGTACCTTCCAGCTGTAGCATAATCTCCATTTGTAACTTGAATTTTTCAGATATACATTCTATGTATCGAGATATTATGATGTTGACAGTTGTAACATAAGATTCACTTCTCTAAGTTGTTGCAAACATACTTAAAAGATTTCCATTTAAGGATCACGTAGGATGAATAATGAAAAGTCTCTCTTGGGTCTAGTAAGAAAGGAGTCAGTGCAGCCTTACCAAGGGAATCACCCATAGAATAGTGAGAGCAGATGGAGTGTGGGGGGTCTGAGGAGGTGGTGGGACAGAGACACAGAATATAGATGATCTTTTCTCAATGGTTCACCACTACAGAGAAGGAGTTATAGACAGCAATTTCTCTGTGAAATGTGAGGCAAGTTAAGTGACTTTGAATATGTATGAAAGAATAAGGAAAGTGGGTAATATTAAAAACAGGCTGTAAATTACTGACACATAAAAAGAAAGTAAAATTTCCAGGCTTTATGGATGCTTCCCAGTTGAGGTAGATGATATTGGATATACAGTTGTACCAACATATGTTATGTGCTTTTCTTAGCTGTTAACATAAGACCAGCAGCAGGTAAGCCATGGCAGATAAGCAGGATCTTCTGGGTTTGAAGTTTTACAAGACACATATGAGCAGTAAGAAAGTTTGGATCATTCCAAGGGAATTATTGAGATCATAGCCCATGGAATCCTGGGATGACAGGAGAAGAGAATGAAGAGGAGAAGAGAAATGAAGGTGAGGATGTGGTGATCTGGCATTATTTCCAATCTTGAGGAACGAGTATCTATTGTATGAGCATTTGAGTAAAAACTGGAAATCAGGAATTGGTGGTGGGTGGATATGTTTTCTGAGTTATTTATTTTTGCACATGACCATTTGGGTTGATGGAAATATCTGGGATGTGGGAGTGAGTCACTAAGAGTCAGGTAGATAATTTCACTATTAATTTAATCTCTAAAGGGGCTCTGCATACCAAGTGGTCAATGGGAGAAAACATTTGCAAAACATATTCCTAGCAAAGCACATGTATTTATAATATACAAAGAGCTCTTACAACCCAATAGTAAGAAGACAAGCAACACTTCCCTGCTTGCCAGGAGACAGCAGATCAGGCATGTGATGAGCACCATGAATCCTGCCAAGCAAATGAGAACGATGGTCTAGAAGGGGAGATATGGGCAGACAATTGTTCCTGTGAGCCACCTCTTGTAATTCCCCCAGGGCTGCTGCTGTCCCCTCACTGTGTTGCAACACTCCTTGACATGGGTTGGCCAACTTTTATCATCACCCAAGACCCTGTTTGCATGGTTATCTTTTATAGGTCAGAGCATCAAGATATTCCCTCCCCACCCTGGGCTGGGGCTTCCTTGAGGTTGATGAGAATTCTCAGTCAAGGCACCATTTCTGTTGGGAGAATACCCTGGAAGTGAATGGAATTGAGAATGCATGTGTGTTTTACTTTTTTAAATAAAACTTTTCAAACACAGAAAAGTAGAACAATATCATAAACATCCATAACCTAGATTTAACAATGTATATTTTAGCCAATTAAAACAATATTTCTTCCAATGTGTAAATTATTAACACTTGCCACCCTTGCTTCAATGAAAATGGATATTTTCATAGAAATATTAAAGTCAAGTAGACGTCGTGATGTTTCAACCCCATATTGCACCTCTGAAAAATCAGGGAATTTTGCTACATAGTCAAGGCCATTATCGCACGACAAGAGAGTAAAAAATTAAATCAAACTTATACCTCTGGGCCCGGAAAACTGAAATTGGGCTGGGCCATCTTATGACGGTCGTGGGGAGAATGGGTCATCATAACTGGCAAGCCCATGGGATCTCTCTAAATTTGTAAATTCTCACTCAAACGCTTTCTTCTCTGCCTAGAATATTCATCCCTTTCTCCTTTACTGAGTTGTTTTATACTCATTTTTGAGGATTCTCTTATAACGTAATTTCCTCCAAGAAGCCTTCTCAGATTACCACTCCCAATCATGGATTGGTTCACATCACATAATTTATAATTTCCAATCACCTATCATTGTTGTTACCAACTACAACATAAACTCCAGGAGGGTTTGGACACACGGCACCTGTTGTGCATGGGGGGAGGGTTTCAGGTCCCTGTACTTGTGCAACCTCTCTCCAGCCAAATTCTTATAGATGTGTTGTCCAATGTGGAGTTGCAACAAGTGCCTTTTTAAATTAAAATTAATTTTAATTAAGTAAAATTAAAAATCTGGTACCTCAGTAACATTAGAAATTGATAACCATAAATCCTAGTCACAATAATGTAACTTCAAGTACTCGATAGCCACAGGTAGTTATGCACTGGACAGCACAGATATAGAACATTTCCATCATTGCAGAAAGCTCTAGTGCATGGTGTGATCTAGAGCAGGACTTGGCAAACTACAGCCTGTGGGCCAAGTCAGGCTCGTTCCTATTTTTATACAGCCTATGGATGTGGAAACAGGTCCACCCTGCCACACTTGTCAATGCTGGTTCACACACAGCTAGAGGCCCTCACTGACCATCTGGCCAAGTGGGTTTCAGTGCAGAGATAAGGAAACAGAGTGCAGAGAGGGGAGGTGACTAGCCTGAGCTCACAAAGCTGTCTAGGAGAAGGCCTCTTATATTCCACTGGGTCTCCTTTTCTCTCCCTCAATGGTGGGTAAAGCCTGGGGGACTATGCCACCTCCCACTAGCCTGAGAGGTTCCATGCTCTCTCAGCTCCAGTCCTCCAGATTCCCAGGAACAACCCCAGGTGTAGAAGTTGGAAACCTACGCCTGCCCCAGTAACCAGGGAGCCTTCCCATCCACAAAGACACTGATCTTGTCCAGGGTAAGGCTCTGTAGCTGGGTACCATTCTGAGTAAGTCACAGGAATTCCTCACCGATGGCAGCTATGCCCAGTCTCCACATCAATGGTGAGAAGTTACACAGATGGTCCCCCAGTGTGGTTACTGTGGGGACAGAGCTAGAAGGGTGCAAGGGATGCACAAGGGTGTCTGGAATTCTACCCTGATTCTAGGTCCTGTTCAAGAGAACTTTCTGTAAAGATGTGAACATTTGTCTGCCCTACCCAATACAGTCATTATTAGTCCTATGTTGTTATCGAGCAGTTAAAATGTGCCTACTGGGTGTGAACGAGGGCTAAATTTCTCATGTATTTTAATTTAATGTAATTGATTTATAAATAAGTAGTCACAGGGAAATGTTGGAGAAAGGATTTCTGAAAATACAAAAAAAATGAGAAGACTGGTCAAAATGGTCAAAATCAATATTTTCAGAAGTCTAGAAATTAACCAAAGGCTTACAGCAATCTGAGGACTGTTTGGTTAAGAAAAACTTGATTCTTGGTGAAGCGAGTAAGCTCTGTGGCATTATAACTTGCACTATTCACATCCTGCTCTCACAATATTCTCAATAACTTTGAAAACCGTCAGTCTCAGAACCATGGAAGCTCTGAAAACCAACATCTTAGCAGCCATAATGGATTTGGAGCTCCCAAAAGACCCATCCCCACTGAATTGTCACTATTTGACCTGTCTGGCAGCTCCTTGAAAAAGCTTCACTCTCAGGGCTTCTCTTTAGTTGACTCAGAGCTTGCTCAGTGAGGAAAGCTTTTCCCCAGAGCACTTGAAGAAAAAACATCAGTGGTAAGTGTTTTACATTTCAGAGGCCTGAGTGAGCTATACCAGTTGAGGCAGGCAAGAGGTGAGCAGAAGCATAAAAGAAAAATTGTGGGAATGAAAAGTCCATAGGGGGCTTTGGAAAGCTCCAGTGGATTTGTAGTTATCTAGAAGGCTGTAAGTGTGCAGGGCTCTGTGCATAACCAGGAAAGACTTGAGAAGGTCTTAATCTCTCACCTTTAGCTGAAAGTTTAGTTTATCTGAAAAACTGATTAACGTAATATGCTGTATTAATCGAGTAAAGGACAAATACCACATAATCTCAATACACACATGGAATATAGGTTTCACAAAATACAAATCCTTCAGGATTAAAAAAGAAATCACTCAACACATTAGGAATAGAAAGAAATGTTCTCAACCTGATAAATATCATCCTTGAAAAACCCACAGGTAATAACCATACTCAATGGTGAAAGACTGAAAATTTCACCCTAAGACCAGGGCCAAGAGAGCAATTTCTGCCCTCATCTCATGTGGTAACCACATTGTACTAGAGGTTCTAATGAGGGCAGTTAGGTAAGAAAAAGAAATAAAAGTCATCCAGGTTGGAAAGGAAGGTGTAAAACTATTTCCTTTTGCAGATGACATATCATATATAGAAAATCCTAAGAGATAAGCAGATGAACACACGGTATGTGAACCTATCCCAACAGGTGTATAAAAACTTAAATTGCCTCATGTGGTTAGTGGATACACTACTGAACAGCACAGTTAGACTGCTGGATCCTAAGTCAACTGGTTCTAGGTCCCCATCTTCCATGAATCTTGACTAAGGCATGATTCCTACACACCATATTCCATGGTTCCCAGCACTAGGTACCTCCATGACTTCTGAGTTCACACAGGCTTCCTTGAGGTTCAAAACATGTTGGGCTCACTGGTTTAGGAAGAAACTGGATTTTAGGTAACAGTTCTATATTCCAAGGATTCTCTTCCATAACAGCTAGAACTGAGAGACTATGGAATGGGAATACTTTTACAGATGGAGAACTTTCCAGAGTCATTAGGTCCTGAGTTGAAACTCAACTGAATGCTAAAACTTGACAGTCAGAAAAATAACTCCTGACACTGCTGTTTCAGAAGAGCTGGTTGAGCTGAAAGACACGGCAATATTTCCGAGGTCAGAATCCCAGGCTCCGTGGCCTCTGAGAGTTTTCAGCTACCGAATGAACTTCCCCATTTATTTTTTCTTGTCTCAATGAACACTAGACCAGGTATGTGTACCAAAGGATGTCTTGTTCCAGGCTATGACTTAGCTATGTGACCCTGGGCCAGCTATTGAAACTCTCAGCGCCTATTTCTTAATTTGTAAAACACGAATAAGAACCTGTCTCCACTAATTGTTAAGAAAAGTCAAACTCTGACCACCCAGTGTCCATAGGTCAGTCCTTACATGAGAACAGAGTGGACAAGCAACTCCATTCTCACCGCATCCTCAATACTTCTCTTGTTCTTTTGGTGTTTGGTGGTGCTTGACTGGGTTATGTCCTGGGAATAGAGTAGGTTGGTGATAGTGAAATTCAGCTGGAAACTGGGGACTGGGATCGCTTCTTGACTTGTCTGTCTGTAGATGAAATGGTGCCTCCACTCCTAGAATAAACAGAATTTTGTTTTTTTCAGATTGGCACCTGAGCTAACATCTGTTGCCAATCTTTTTTTTTTTTTTTTTTGCTTATTCTCCTAAGAGTCCCTGGTACATAGTAAATGTTTTTGGGTGTGTATGTGCAATAGTTTCTATGCAGGTATTATATTTTTCAAACAGAAAAGATAGGCTATTGAATATACCAAGAAAATGGCTAAGTTGATCAAATTTTTTCAATGTGTGAAGTCTTTAGAGAGCAAATATCATTATTAGGAGCATAGAAAATGGAGCAAACATCTCATGCTCAAATTCTAGCACAGTCACTTACTAGATATGTGTATTGGGCAAATTACTATGTCATTGGTGCCTCTGTTTCTTCATCTGTCAGTTGGCAATAATGATAAGTGTACCCATTTTGTAAAGTCATGGAGAGTATTAAAGCAGTTAATGTCTGTAAAATGCTTGGAACACCTAGCATATCATAAGCACTGTATCTATGCATTATAAATAAAATTTAAAACATATTCTGACACTGTTCATAAGCTCCAGAGGGTGAGGTTAGTGCCTGGATGTATGTTAGAAAGCACTCCATGACATACAATGAATAAAAGAATGAACAACACTGTTGAATGCTTTGCCACTGTCACATATGTCATCCTCCAGGCATTCCCAAGCAGAATAACACCCAAACCTATGTGTTCTGTCCTTAAGCGTCTTCTTTGATTCTATCCGGGAATCACTGGGGCTTCTTGGACCCTCATGACGATACCCTCTAAAGGTTCTCTTCTCTGTGTCACCAACCCCAGTCCTTGTCCTAATTGCTGCAGCTCACCAGGGTCTGCACTCTGATTCCTTTTCTTCACACTAAGGAGGAGTGCCATCCCCAGATCTGGGCACGCACAGAACATGAGCCTTAGAAATGTTTCCCTGGCCTGTGGCAGGTAGAAACATGCAGTGACGGGTGGGATTTGTGTAAGACTCTCCAGGTGTTGTCAGAGGGGTGGAGTCAGGAGAGTTGAGCAAGGACTGGTCCTGCTGGTGGGCCTTGATTGTTAAATTGTGTGTGTGTGTGTGGGGGGGGGCATGGCTGTTTCATAGTTCCTAGCATAATACCTGCAATATGATGGTTCATGAAATCAGAATCATCCTAATGAGGTCCAAATTAATCCAATGTCATCTGTTCCCTGACCAATTCGCTAATCCAATAGTGATTTATAGTAGTGATGTTTGTATTCTATCATCTCCTTTTCATTGATTGGCTGGTGTAATTCAATTATTCTTTACATATCTTGTATATCTTTACATAGTAAAGAAAAAGTGAGTTTTAAAACAACTCTCCTTCAAAGAGTCTCCCTAGCATATTGAATTAATAACAGAAGCCATTGATGGAAAATTCACAAAAAAATTTTTGAGCCTTAGACTCTGGTTTTAGATCTTCCTAATTGGTAAATTTTGTTGATTTCTGATTACTTTCTTGAGATTAGTGCATTTAGAACTATGTAGGAGTGCACCCTCATGCCACTTGAGAAGTAGTGGGGGTTGGGGACTCTAGGATGACATTTGTTTCATTTTGTGTGTGAATGAGAGTTTACTGCCCCTTGCAGTGTGGGCCAGCGTATCTCCTTTTCTTGGGAAAAATGTTCCCTAACCACATTTTTTTGAGGAAGATCAGCCCTGAGCTAACTACTGCCAATCCTCCTCTTTTCACTGAAGAAGAGTGGCCCTGAGCTAACATCCATGCCCATCTTTCTCTGCTTTATAGGTGGGATGACTACCACAGCATGGATTTTGCAGATTGGTGCCAAGTCCACACCCGGGTTCCGAACCGGTGAACCCGGGCTGCCAAGAAGCGGAACGTGCGAACTTAACCACTGCACCACCAAGCGGGCCCCCTTAACCACTTTCTCTGTGCTTTATTTTCACTCCTGCCTTGACCGGTGCTGTCCAATAGTAGCATTGACTCTATAACATAAAATCAAAACTTTCTAGTGGCCACATTTAAGAAAATAAAAACAAACAGCTGAACCTACTTTTAATAGTATATTTTAACTCATTATAACCATGATATTATCATTCGTGCATGCAATGCATATAAAAATTAATAATGAGAGAGCACATTCTGGGTTTTTTTTTATTGGTTCCACAAATCCAGTTTGTGCCTTCCAGCTGTTAGCATAATCTCCATTCGTAACTTGAATTTTTTCAGTTATACATTCTATGTATTGAGATATTATAACTTTGACAGTTGTAGCATAAGATTCACATCTCTAAGTTGTTGCAAACATACTTAAAAGATTTCCATTTAAGGCTCACGTAGGATGAATAATGAAAAGTTTCTCTTGGGTCTAGTAAGAAAGGAGTCAGTGTGGCCTTACCAAGGGAATCACCCATAGAATAGTGAGGGCGGATGGAGTGTGGGGGGTCTGAGGAGGTGGTGGGACAGAGAACACATAATATAGATGATCTTTTCTCAACGGTTCACCACTACAGAGAAGGAGTTATAGACAGCAATTTCTCTGTGAAATGTGAGGAAAGTTAAGTGACTTTGAATATGTATGAAGGAATAAGGAAAGTGGGGGATATTAAAAACAGGCTGTAAATTACTGACACATAAAAAGAAAGTAAAATTTCCAGGCTTTATGGATGCTTCCCAGTTGAGGTAGATGATATTGGATATACAGTGGTACCAACATATGTTATGTGCTTTTCTTAGCAGTTAACATAAGACTAGCAGCAGGTAAGGCATGGCAGATAACCAGGATCTTCTGGGTTTGAAGTTTTACGAGACAGATATGAGCAGTAAGAAAGTTTGGATCATTCCAAGGGAATTATTGAGATCATAGCCCATGGAATCTGCTGGGATGATAGGAGAAGAGAATGAAGAAGAGAGGAGAAATGAAGGTGAGGGTGTGGTAGTCACCTGTCCAATCTAGAAGAACGAGTATCTATTGTATGAGCATTTGAGTAAAAACTGGAAATCAGGAATTGGTGGTGGGTGGATATGTTTTCTGAGTTATTTATTTTTGCACATGACCATTTGGGTTGATGGAAATATCTGGGATGTGGGAGTGAGTCACTAAGAGTCAGGTAGATAATTTCACTATTAATTTAAGCTCTAAAGGAGCTCTGCATACCAAGTGGCCAATGGGAGAAAACATTTGCAAAACATATTCCTAGCAAAGCACACGTATTATTGTGCATATTATAAAGACTACTACAACCCAATAGTAAGAAGACAAGCAACACTTCCCTGCTTGCCAGGAGACAGAAGATCAGGCATGTGATGAGCACCATGAATCCTGCCAAGCAAATGAGAACAATGGTCTAGAAGGGGAGATATGGGCAGACAATTGCTCCTGTGAGTCACCTCCTGTAATTCCCCCAGGGCTGCTGCTGTCCCCTCACTGTGTTGCAACACTCCGTGACATGGGTTGGCCAAACTTTCATCATCACCCAAGACCCTGTTGCAGGGTTATCGTTTATGGGTCAGAGCATCAAGATATTCCCTCCCCACCCTGGGCTGCGGCTTCCTTGAGGTTGACTAGAACTCTCAGTCAAGGCACCATTTCTGTTGGGAGAATACCCTGGAAGTGAATGGAGTGGACAATGCATGTGTGTTTTACTTTTTTAAATAAAACTTTTCAAACACAGAAAAGTAGAACAATATCATAAACATCCATAACCTAGATTTAACAATGTATATTTTAGCCAATTAAAACAATATTTCTTCCAATGTGTAAATTATTAACACTTGCCACCCTTGCTTCAATGAAAATGGATATTTTCATAGAAATATTAAAGTCAAGTAGACGTCGTGATGTTTCAACCCCATATTGCACCTCTGAAAAATCAGGGAATTTTGCTACATAGTCAAGGCCATTATCGCACGACAAGAGAGTAAAAAATTAAATCAAACTTATACCTCTGGGCCCGGAAAACTGAAATTGGGCTGGGCCATCTTATGACGGTCGTGGGGAGAATGGGTCATCATAACTGGCAAGCCCATGGGATCTCTCTAAATTTGTAAATTCTCACTCAAACGCTTTCTTCTCTGCCTAGAATATTCATCCCTTTCTCCTTTACTGAGTTGTTTTATACTCATTTTTGAGGATTCTCTTATAACGTAATTTCCTCCAAGAAGCCTTCTCAGATTACCACTCCCAATCATGGATTGGTTCACATCACATAATTTATAATTTCCAATCACCTATCATTGTTGTTACCAACTACAACATAAACTCCAGGAGGGTTTGGACACACGGCACCTGTTGTGCATGGGGGGAGGGTTTCAGGTCCCTGTACTTGTGCAACCTCTCTCCAGCCAAATTCTTATAGATGTGTTGTCCAATGTGGAGTTGCAACAAGTGCCTTTTTAAATTAAAATTAATTTTAATTAAGTAAAATTAAAAATCTGGTACCTCAGTAACATTAGAAATTGATAACCATAAATCCTAGTCACAATAATGTAACTTCAAGTACTCGATAGCCACAGGTAGTTATGCACTGGACAGCACAGATATAGAACATTTCCATCATTGCAGAAAGCTCTAGTGCATGGTGTGATCTAGAGCAGGACTTGGCAAACTACAGCCTGTGGGCCAAGTCAGGCTCGTTCCTATTTTTATACAGCCTATGGATGTGGAAACAGGTCCACCCTGCCACACTTGTCAATGCTGGTTCACACACAGCTAGAGGCCCTCACTGACCATCTGGCCAAGTGGGTTTCAGTGCAGAGATAAGGAAACAGAGTGCAGAGAGGGGAGGTGACTAGCCTGAGCTCACAAAGCTGTCTAGGAGAAGGCCTCTTATATTCCACTGGGTCTCCTTTTCTCTCCCTCAATGGTGGGTAAAGCCTGGGGGACTATGCCACCTCCCACTAGCCTGAGAGGTTCCATGCTCTCTCAGCTCCAGTCCTCCAGATTCCCAGGAACAACCCCAGGTGTAGAAGTTGGAAACCTACGCCTGCCCCAGTAACCAGGGAGCCTTCCCATCCACAAAGACACTGATCTTGTCCAGGGTAAGGCTCTGTAGCTGGGTACCATTCTGAGTAAGTCACAGGAATTCCTCACCGATGGCAGCTATGCCCAGTCTCCACATCAATGGTGAGAAGTTACACAGATGGTCCCCCAGTGTGGTTACTGTGGGGACAGAGCTAGAAGGGTGCAAGGGATGCACAAGGGTGTCTGGAATTCTACCCTGATTCTAGGTCCTGTTCAAGAGAACTTTCTGTAAAGATGTGAACATTTGTCTGCCCTACCCAATACAGTCATTATTAGTCCTATGTTGTTATCGAGCAGTTAAAATGTGCCTACTGGGTGTGAACGAGGGCTAAATTTCTCATGTATTTTAATTTAATGTAATTGATTTATAAATAAGTAGTCACAGGGAAATGTTGGAGAAAGGATTTCTGAAAATACAAAAAAAATGAGAAGACTGGTCAAAATGGTCAAAATCAATATTTTCAGAAGTCTAGAAATTAACCAAAGGCTTACAGCAATCTGAGGACTGTTTGGTTAAGAAAAACTTGATTCTTGGTGAAGCGAGTAAGCTCTGTGGCATTATAACTTGCACTATTCACATCCTGCTCTCACAATATTCTCAATAACTTTGAAAACCGTCAGTCTCAGAACCATGGAAGCTCTGAAAACCAACATCTTAGCAGCCATAATGGATTTGGAGCTCCCAAAAGACCCATCCCCACTGAATTGTCACTATTTGACCTGTCTGGCAGCTCCTTGAAAAAGCTTCACTCTCAGGGCTTCTCTTTAGTTGACTCAGAGCTTGCTCAGTGAGGAAAGCTTTTCCCCAGAGCACTTGAAGAAAAAACATCAGTGGTAAGTGTTTTACATTTCAGAGGCCTGAGTGAGCTATACCAGTTGAGGCAGGCAAGAGGTGAGCAGAAGCATAAAAGAAAAATTGTGGGAATGAAAAGTCCATAGGGGGCTTTGGAAAGCTCCAGTGGATTTGTAGTTATCTAGAAGGCTGTAAGTGTGCAGGGCTCTGTGCATAACCAGGAAAGACTTGAGAAGGTCTTAATCTCTCACCTTTAGCTGAAAGTTTAGTTTATCTGAAAAACTGATTAACGTAATATGCTGTATTAATCGAGTAAAGGACAAATACCACATAATCTCAATACACACATGGAATATAGGTTTCACAAAATACAAATCCTTCAGGATTAAAAAAGAAATCACTCAACACATTAGGAATAGAAAGAAATGTTCTCAACCTGATAAATATCATCCTTGAAAAACCCACAGGTAATAACCATACTCAATGGTGAAAGACTGAAAATTTCACCCTAAGACCAGGGCCAAGAGAGCAATTTCTGCCCTCATCTCATGTGGTAACCACATTGTACTAGAGGTTCTAATGAGGGCAGTTAGGTAAGAAAAAGAAATAAAAGTCATCCAGGTTGGAAAGGAAGGTGTAAAACTATTTCCTTTTGCAGATGACATATCATATATAGAAAATCCTAAGAGATAAGCAGATGAACACACGGTATGTGAACCTATCCCAACAGGTGTATAAAAACTTAAATTGCCTCATGTGGTTAGTGGATACACTACTGAACAGCACAGTTAGACTGCTGGATCCTAAGTCAACTGGTTCTAGGTCCCCATCTTCCATGAATCTTGACTAAGGCATGATTCCTACACACCATATTCCATGGTTCCCAGCACTAGGTACCTCCATGACTTCTGAGTTCACACAGGCTTCCTTGAGGTTCAAAACATGTTGGGCTCACTGGTTTAGGAAGAAACTGGATTTTAGGTAACAGTTCTATATTCCAAGGATTCTCTTCCATAACAGCTAGAACTGAGAGACTATGGAATGGGAATACTTTTACAGATGGAGAACTTTCCAGAGTCATTAGGTCCTGAGTTGAAACTCAACTGAATGCTAAAACTTGACAGTCAGAAAAATAACTCCTGACACTGCTGTTTCAGAAGAGCTGGTTGAGCTGAAAGACACGGCAATATTTCCGAGGTCAGAATCCCAGGCTCCGTGGCCTCTGAGAGTTTTCAGCTACCGAATGAACTTCCCCATTTATTTTTTCTTGTCTCAATGAACACTAGACCAGGTATGTGTACCAAAGGATGTCTTGTTCCAGGCTATGACTTAGCTATGTGACCCTGGGCCAGCTATTGAAACTCTCAGCGCCTATTTCTTAATTTGTAAAACACGAATAAGAACCTGTCTCCACTAATTGTTAAGAAAAGTCAAACTCTGACCACCCAGTGTCCATAGGTCAGTCCTTACATGAGAACAGAGTGGACAAGCAACTCCATTCTCACCGCATCCTCAATACTTCTCTTGTTCTTTTGGTGTTTGGTGGTGCTTGACTGGGTTATGTCCTGGGAATAGAGTAGGTTGGTGATAGTGAAATTCAGCTGGAAACTGGGGACTGGGATCGCTTCTTGACTTGTCTGTCTGTAGATGAAATGGTGCCTCCACTCCTAGAATAAACAGAAAGTATAAAATTCCTCAGTCAGGAGAAGATTTTGACAAAGAAGTCATTCCAGCCAGGTCCACTTATTCCTGGCAACATGACCTGAGCTTGGTTTTTTTTTTTTTTTAAAAAAAAGATTTTATTTTTCCTTTTTCTCCCAAAGCCCCCCAGTACATAGTTGTGTATTTTTAGTTGTGGGTTCTTCTAGCTGTGGCAAGTGGGATGCCTCCCCAGCATGGCCCAACGAGCAGTGCCATGCCTGCGCCCAGGACCCGAACTGGTGAAATCCCTGGCCGCCGAATCAGAGCATGTGAACCCAGCCACTCAGCCACGGGGCCAGCCCCTGAGCTGGGTTTTTAAAGGTGGGCTGCAGAAGACCCTTCATCTCCCTGTCCACATTGAATCCATTCATATGTCTACCTGTCCAACTCCCAACCAAGAATTATGAGAGTTCACTAGGATGGGGGAAGAGGAGATTGGGCCTCTTGGGGGGCATAGTCAGCAAGTGCAGGTGCTGGTCACCCCAGTGGGCATCTGTCACATACCTTTTCTGACCTAGGTTCCTAATGGGGCTTTCTGCCTCTGGTCGTCTTCCCCCTCCCAATCCATTCTCCAAACATCACCTAGAAGATGAGCTTTCTAAAGCAGGACTCTGAATGTGTAGTGTCCCCCCATGAACCATTCCAGTGCCCAAAGACCCTGCCCACATCTTTAGCCTCAACTGTCACCTCTCCTGTGTCAAACTGTATGGCTCAGCCTCACCAAACTTCTAACAGCTTCCCCAAATATGCCCTGATCTTTCTCTCTAGGTTATAGACACATTCAGGACCACTCCCCGTCTCCTCCCCCTTTCTAGGTCCTGTTCCCCATCACATCTCTGTTTCCTCATTACTTCCTCAGAAAACTTTTCAAGACATGGCTGTGTGTCCCTCCTTGAGGTTCCCACAGGCTCTTGAAATTCTCTGATTATAGCAACCATCAAAATGTACCATCAGTGCCTATTTACTCCCCTTAAGTATTTGTTGAATAAATGAATGAGAATGAAACAATGCATGACTCATAACTAAGGGGCCTAAGAAGTCAACTCAGGATCCTTCACGTTTTGAGTTGGAAAAATCGATGTGTAATAATAACCATTCCCTTGGGTGCAGTTGCTTGACGTCGTCTTCCTGCCTCCTGTTGGATGGCACACTTCCATGGGTATCTAGATAGACCCCCTTTCACCTCCAGAGCCTCCATCCATTACATTGCTACTGAGAAAACCCATCCTTCCTCACAGCCCCATCTCTTCGAGCCATGAAACCAGACCCCATCTAGCACCTGTCACGTGCACATCAACCACCAGTTAAGTTGCACCCAGGCAGTGGGATGAGGCATTCAGGATGTTGTCTAAAAGCACTTGCTTCACCATGAGGTGGTCCAGATTGGAGGAGAACAGTACCTGGATGGTGGCCAACATGTAGTCCAAACTAGAGACAGAGACCAAGGGAACTCCTGAGATCCTGCTTTATACAGCCAGAGACCTAGGGACAAGCAGTGGGGGGTTATCTGGCTGTCTCTTCTCCCAGGCTAGGAAAGAGACCCTGACCAGAAAGAAAAGGCTTCCTGGAGTTGGGAATAGAAGCAATAACAGTGACAATAATGAACATCTATTGAGCACTTCTGAGAAGTGACTTACACATTCCCTCACCATTACTGTGGTGGAAAGTATTATTATAATTATCCCCATGTTAAAGACAAAGGAACTGAAGTTTAGAAAGATTCAAAGATAGCACTGTGTCCCATGATCCCCTTCTTCCCCTGTGTGGATGTCCTAGTTTCTCCACCCATCCCTCAGAGACCTGGATTCAAACCCATGTGCACCTCTTGGCCTGTTTGCTTCACTTCTCTGAGCCTCAGTTGCCCCATCTGAACAACAGGAATGTTCATTTTATCCACCTCATGGAGGCTTCTACGGGATTTAAATGAGGTGATGATGAATGAAAGTGCTCAGCAGGGAGCTTGGCCATGGTCAATGTCATTATTGGGCTGATATTTGCCAAAAGTGCAGGAAGAGTTGAAGGAGGTGGATGTTGGGGCTTAATGCTTTTCCCACCCCTGAGACCTATGGAAGGAGACGGCAGGATTAGGGATGTAGGGGAGAATGGGAAGCATGTCAGTGACTTCCAGATCAAGGATGAGCCACAGGAGCTCATCAGAGACACCAGCCACTGGCTCAGCCAATGTTTCCAATCCCGTCAACTTACATCAAGTCAGGGAGTGTGATACTTCCAGCTTTGTTTTTTGTTTTCAGGATTCCCTTGGCTGTTTGGAGTCTTGTTGTGCCATATAAATTTTAGGATTGTTTGTTCTATTTCTGTGACAAGTGTCATTGGAACTATGATGGAGATGGAATTGAATCTGTAGATTGCTTTAGGGACTATGGACATTCTAGCTATGTTAATTATCCCAATCCAAGAGCATGGAATACCATTCCATTTCATTGTGTCTTCTTCTATTTCTCTGAACAATGTTTTATCATTTTCAGTATAAAAGTCTTTTACCTCTTTGGTTCAGTTTCTTCCCAGTTATTTTATTCTTTCTGCTTCAAATGTAAATGGGATTTATTTCTTAATTTCTCTTTCTGTTACTTTCTTGTTAGTGTATAAAAAAGCAACTGATTTCTGCATGTTAATTTTATATCGTACAACTTTACCATATTCATTTCTTATTTATTTATTTATTTTATTTATTCATTCATTCATTATTGTGGTAACATTGGTTTACACCATTATGTAAATTTGGGGTGTAAATCAGTATATTTCGATTTCTGTGTAGAGTATATCATGCTCACCACCCAAAGGCCAATTACAATCCATCACCATACACATGTGCCTCATCACTCCTTTCACCATCCTTCCTCCCTCCTTACCCTCTGGTGACCACAAATCCAATCTCTGTCTCTATGTGTTTGTTTATTGTTTTTTATTTATGAATGAGATCATGCAATATTTGACTTCCACACTATGACTTATTTCACTTAGCACAGTGGACCCTCAAGTTCCATCCATGTTGTCACAAATGGCCAGATTTCATCCTTTTTTATGGTGAACAGTATTCCATTGTGTATATATACCACATCTCCTTTTCTTTATTTTAAAGATTTTATTTTTTCTTTTTCGCCCCAAAGCCCCCTGGTCCATAGTTGTGCATTTTTAGTTGTGTGTCCTTCTAGTTGTATACCACATCTTCTTTACCAATTGGCCCTTGACGGGAACCTTGTTTGCTTCAAAGTCTTGGCTAGTGTGAATGATGCTGCCATGAACATAGGGGCGCATACATATTTACATGTTCATGTTTTCATCTTCTTTGGGTAAATACCCTTCATTGTAATAGCTGGATCGTATGGTAGTTCTACTCATAATTATTTTGAGGAATCTCCAAACTGTTTTCCATAGTGGCTGCACCAGTTTGCACTCCCACCAGCTGTGTATGAGAGTTCTCTTTTCTCCACATCTTCTCCAACACTTATTTCCTGTCTTGCTAATTATAGCCATTCTGACGGGCATGAGGTGGTATCTCATCGTGGTTTTCATTTGCATTTCCCTGATAATTAGTCACGTTGAACATCTTTTCATCTGCCTGTTGGCCATGTGTATATCTTCTTTGGAGAAATGTCTTTTGCCCATTCTTTTACCGGGCTTTTCAATTTTTTCTAGCTGATATGTATGAGTTCTTTATAGATTTTGGATATTAACCTCTTATCGGATATATGGTTTGCCAACATATTCTAGCGATTGTTTTGTTGGTGGTTTCCTTTGCTGTGCAGAAGCTTTTTAGTTTGATGTAGTCCCATCTGTTTATTTTTTTTTATTGTTTCCCTTGCCCGGTCAGACATAGTACTTGAAAATATACTGCTAAGACCGATGTCAAAGATGGTACTACTTTTATTTTCTTCTAGAATTTCATGGTTTCAGGTCTTACATTCAAGTCTATAATCCATTTTGAGTTAATTTTTGTGTACGGTGTGAGACAATGGTCTACTTTCATTCTTCTGCAAGTGGCTCTCCAGTTTTCCCAACACCATTTATTGAAGAGGCTTTCCTTTGTCCATTGTATGTTCTTTGCTCCCTTGTCAAAAACCAGCTGTCCATAGATGTGTGGGTTTATTTCTGCCCTCGTGATTCTGCTCCATTGATCTGTGTGTCTGTTTTTGTGCCAGGACAGTGTTGTTTTGATTACTATAGCTCTGTAGTATATTTTGTAATCAGGGAGTATGATATCTCCAGCTTTGTTCATTTTTCTCAGGATTCTTTTGGCTCTTTGGGGTCTCTTGTTGTGCCATATAAATTTTAGGATTCTTTGTTCTATTTCTGTGACAAATGTCATTGGATCTTTGGTAGGGATTGCATTGAACCTGTAGATTGCTTTAAGAAGTATGGACATTTTAACTATGTTAATTCTTCCAATCCAAGAGCATGGAATATCATTCCATTTCTTTGCGTCTTCCATTTCTTTCAACAGTGTTTTAACTTTTTGAGTGCAAAGTTCTTTCACCTCATTGGAGAAGTTTCTTCCCAGGTGGCTTATTCCTTTTGCTGCAATTGTAAATGGGATTGCACTTGCAATTTCTCTTTCAGCAAATTCCTTGTTATTGTATAGAAACTCAACATATGTCTTCATGTTGATTTGTATCTTGCAACTTTATCATATTCATTCCTTTTTTATTTATTTGTTGCAGTAACATTGGTTTATAACATTATATAAATTTGAAGTGTACATGATTATCCTTCAATTTTGGTGTAAGTTACATCATATTCACCACCCAAAGGCTAATTACAATGAATCACCATATCCAAGTTTGTAATTACCCCATTTAGCCTCCTGCCTCCCTCCTAACCTCTGGTAACGACCAATCCAATCTCTGTCTCTATGTCTTTGTTCTCATTTTTATCTTCTATACAGGAATGAAATCATACAGTATTTGACTTTCTCACTGTGACTTATTTCACTTAGCATAATACCCTCAAGTTCCATCCATGTTGTCACAAATTGCCAGATTTCATTCTCTTTCATGGCTGAGTAGTATTCCATTGTGGAGTAGTATTCCATTGTGTATATATACCACATCTTCTTTATCCATTCATCTCTTTTTTTTGTTTGTTTGAGGAAGATTAACCCTGAGCTAACATCTACCACCAATCTTCCTCTTTTTGCTAAGGAAGACTGGCCCTAAGCTAACATCCATGCCCATCTTCCTCTACTTTATATGTGGGATGCCTACTACAGCATGGCTTCCCAAGCAGTGCCATGTCTGCACCTGGGATCCTAACTGCTGAACCCCAGGCCACCAAAGCAGAATGTGTGAACTTAACTGCTGGCCCCCATTCATCTCTTAATGGGCACCTAAATGCTTCCAAGTTTTGGCTACTCTGAATGAAGCTGCCATGAACATAAGGGTGAATATGTCTTTAGCTATTCATGTTCTTTGCAAAAATACCCAGCAGTAGACTAGCTGGATCATACTGAAGTACTATACTTAATTTTTTGAGGAATCGATATAGTGTTTTCCATAGTGGCTGTACTCCCACCAGCTGGATATGAGAGATCCCGTTTCTCCAGATCCTCCCCAATACTTCTTATTTCCTTTTTTGTTAATTATAGCCATTCTGATGGGCGTAAGTTGGTATTTCTTGATAGTTTTCATTTGCATTTCCCTGATAGTTAGTGATGTTGAACATCTTTTCTTGTGCTTGCTGGCCATCTGTATATCTTCATTGGAGAAATGTCTTTTGCCCATTTTTGAGTTGGGTTTTTAGTTTATTTGTTGTTGAGATGTATGAGTTCTTTATATATTTTGGATATTAACTACTCATACCGTATATGTGATGAACACGAGTTTGAAAATATCTTCTCCCAATTTTCAGGTTGACTTTTCGTTTTGTTGATGGTTTCCTTTGCCGTACAGAAGCTTTTTCGTTTGATGTACTCTCATTTATTTTTTGTTTTGTTTCCCTTGCCTGTTCAGACATGGTACTTGAAAATACACTGCTAAGACCAATGTTGAAGAGAACAGTGCCTATGTTTTCCTCTAGAAGTGTTATGGTTCAGGTCTTACATTCAAGTCCTTTAATCCGTTTTGAGTTAATTTTTGTGTATGATTTAAGATAATGGTCTTTCATCCTTTTGCAGGTAGCTGTCCAGTTTTCCCCATACCATTGATTGGAGAGACTTTCCTTTGTCCATTGTATGTTCTTTGCTCCCTAGTCAAAAATTGGCTGTCCATAGATATGTGGGTTTATTTACCTTGCTCTCAATTCTGTTCCATTGATCTGTGTGTCTGTTTTTGTGCCACTCCAGTGCTGTTTTGATTACTATAGCTTTGTAGTATATTTTGAAATCAGGGAGTGTGGTACCTCCAGCTTTGTTATTTTATTCTCAGGATTCCCTTTTTTTACCAAACCAATGTGGGTTTGCTCCTGGTGAGTTAAATCAGGCTCTCGATCAGAAGTAGCTATCTCACAAAGTAAGGCATATTTGCAGCAAATAGGAGACTATGAGGAATCATCTCCCAAGTCGTGGCCTCCCTGAACAAAGGGAAGAAGGGACGTTTATTTCAGATAAGAAATGAATATTCAAAAGGGTGATGTGGGTATTTCCTTGCACAGGCTCAGTTTGAAAACATGCTTCCACATACACTGTAGGTTATGGTAATAAGGCCTAAGCTCCTCCTGGAGAGATCTTAGCGTTAAAAATAAGGCAAAGGTCATAGGCATTGCTCTTGTGATGAGGCTTGGTCTGATTCAGAGAGCTTGGTGATTGCATCTCCTTAACATAAGGAACAATAACCACTTGGAAAAACAGTTAAAATATCCATACCCACCCTTGAGTTTCTCGGGGTAACTAGTCGGTGACACAAATCCCTCCTCTGGTTTTATCCTACGCCTTGTTCTTGAGGGGCACAGGTCGAAGGTCCATGTTCTGTGACTGCTGAGCATGGGCATTGTCATAGGGACCAGAAGAGGAGCTGAATTTCCAGCTACTCTCAAATAGGTTTGTGGCTCACCACAGGCATAGCCCCCAATTGTTCATAACAACCACCTGTAATTTTATACCCTCAATGTGTTTAGTATATGTTTAGGATCTGGGCGTACTTGCCCCCCATTCCACCAGCTCTTTATAGTCTAGAAACTGAGTTGTCTATCTTTCTCTGATGGACCTAGTCTTGCTGCCCAGGAACATGCCACCCCCTTAGAAGCATACCATCCCTAATTGCTGTGCGGTTGGTTAGGATCCAGGGACGAGCCTGGGGTGAATAGGGAGTCATTACTAATCTGTATAGTGTCACCAAAGCGAGAGTTTCAAAACAGAGAGTGGTTTGCAGGAAAACTCCGAGTCATCAAGTGTCTGTGATGACCTCTCTTGATGTTCAGGCTTGGGCGCCTTTTTAACTCCTGTGTGGTGGATCCAAGGGGCGACTCCTTAGTTTAGGGAAGAGTGTGTGATTAGTGACACCAAGCGAGGCCCTACCCAAATAGGACATAGCAGATCTTGGGACAAACCACTTTTCCAAGTTTTAAGGAAGACCCAATCTCCTGGCTCATATGGGTGGAGTTTGACCTCCATGGACAAGGGAAGTCAGGAGTTTCCATATTTATTGAGTTCTTCTACCACCTGCTTCAGATTGATTATGTGTTTGATTGCCATGGAAACCTCTTTGTCTGGGTTTGTAGCGAATCTGAGTCCTTAGGGAAC
Organism: Equus przewalskii; assembly: GCF_037783145.1. Classification (NCBI taxonomy): domain Eukaryota; kingdom Metazoa; phylum Chordata; class Mammalia; order Perissodactyla; family Equidae; genus Equus; species Equus przewalskii. Next base: position 66,975,575 of record NC_091831.1, read on the forward strand.
AGCCTCCGATGGGTGATTTCCAAGGGGCTAAGCTTCAGTTTGCTTTTTGAAACTACCCTTATCTGAGTGAGGGCTATTGGCAGTAATTTAGCCAATTTTCCTGCATCTCTTGGCACAATTTTGCTATGTTATCTTTAAAGTTTTATTGGCCCACTCAGTTTTTCGAGAAGTTGTGGTCTGTTTGCAGCATGTAGCCCTCCATTTAATTTTTAAAACTCTGGCTACTTTGGAGGTTGTTTTTGATATAAAAGTTGGCCTGTTGTCACTCTGAATTGATCTAGGCAACCCCAAATGGGCAATTATTTCTTTTAACACTTTTGTTAACACATTCACCCTTTCTGACCTACAAGGAAGGGCTTCAATGCATCCAGTAAATTTATCCACAAACACCAAGAAGAATTTGTACCCTCCAGGGACCATGGACATAACAGTAAAATCAGCTTGCCAGTCTTACCCCACTAAAGTTCCCCGAATTTGAATTGCTTTGGCCAGGGGAGGTACAGGAGGCCTGGTTTATGCATTATTCTTCTGGCGATAAATGCATTGCCCAGTTATTGTTTTCAATAAGATCTTTTATACCTGGGGTGCTTATGACCTTTGTCAGCCATAGGTATATAAGGTTTCTTTTCCATGATGGATAGAATCATGAGCACTCTTAAGGAGCCCTCAAGCTGTTTGGGGACCCAAATCTTCCCTCATGGGTTTATCATCCAGCCTTTGACTATTGGGGACCACTGATAACCCTGTGTAGTGGTTTCCCTTACTTCATCAGGGGAATTTACACTGGTGTAAATTCATAGAAGGGTAGAATGTGAATGAATGATAATTGGAGAAGCTCTCCTGATATAGCAGCCCTTTGTGCAGCTGCATCTGCCAAATCATTCCCCTTTATATGCTCTGATTACCCACTTTGATGGCCTTTACAATGGCCATAGCTACATCCTTGGGTCCGTGCACCAGAGCATCTCTGGCTCAAGTTTGATTTCTCTTACTGCTGCTGTTACAAAGTCCTTTTTCTTTCCAAATGGCTCCATGAGCATGAATTACAGAGAAAGCATATTTAGGGTCTGTGTATATTGTTAGTATTTTTTCTAGTCCCAATTCCAAAGCTCTGATTGATGCAATTATTTCTGCCTTTTGGGTCAAGGTGAGTGGTGTCAGCCCCTTGGCTTCTATAGTTTCATGCAGAGACACTACTGCATAATCTGCTCTTCCTTGTCTGTTACTCACGAAGGTGCTCCCATCTACAAATCACACCTCCTCTACATTAGACGATAGTTCACCCTGGAGATCTCTGTGGCTAGAGTAAACCTGATCAATCACTTCTGGGCAAGCATGGGTAATAGGCCCCTTGGAATCAGGGAGCAGGGTAGCTTGGTTTAAGGTATGACAAGGTTTTAAAGAAATCTGAGGGGACCCTAACACCATAGCTTGATATTCTCAAGTATGGGAGTCATCATTTTGCCACAATAATAGGCTATCACGCTTTTAGGGGGCCTCAGCATTTGGGTTAGCACTCCTGTAGCTACTCCCTGTCTGTCACAGACACATAGGTCAAATGTTTTGCTCAGGTCTGGTAAGGCCAGTGTAGGTGCTTCCATTAGCAAGTTTTAAGCTTATTGAAAGTTTGGTGACATAGCTTATCCCATTCAAAGGGGTCTATTTCTCTCCCCTGTAGTTTATCCTAGAGAGGCTTAGCAATTAATCCAAAGTTAGGGATCTAAATGCAGCAAAAGCCAGCCATCCCCAAGAATCCTCAGAGCTGCCTACAAATTTTTGGTGAAGCAAGTTGACATATTACCATTTTCCTCTCTAGGGGAAGGCTGTGTTGTCCCCTTGAAATGATGAACCCCAAGTACTTTACAGTCTCTTTAGATATTTGTGCCTTCCCTTTAGACACTTTATATCCCTTACTGGCTAAGAAGTTTAACATTTTGACACTACCTGGGGATAGAATCAGATCCCACATGTTAAGAGTTCAGTCCCACAGGATTACCCTTTGCCTCCCATTTTAGATGCCAATTGCAAGTTCAGGTTGCCACCTGTGCTTCTGACCAACCAGCCACAGAGCAGATGTTCCCACAGCCCCCTCATTGTGTTTGATTATTTTGATAGAGCGGCTCACAGAACTCAGGAAAACATTTTACTTAGCAGCTAGAAGGAAGAGATGCATAGAGTAAAATACGTGGGGCAAGGATGTGAAGCTCCCAGACCCTCTCTGGGCATGCATGCCACTCTCCCCAAATATCCCTGGGTGTTTACCAACCCAGAAGCTCTCTGAAGCCCACCCCTTTGGATTTTAATGGAGACTCACCTACATAGGCACAGTTGATTACGTCATTGGCCTTTGACAATTGAACTCAATCTTCAGCCCCTCTCCTCAGGGGGATGGGGCTGAAAATTTCAACCCTGAATCTCACAGTAGGTTTCCCTATTTTCCCTCATACCAGCCCCCACCCTTAGGGGCTTTCCAAATGTCACCTTATTAACATAAATGCAGGTGTGGTTGAAAGGGTCTTGTTAGGAATAACAAAAGACAGCTCTTTCCCCTTTATTGCTCTGGATTGATTTCAGGAACTGAGGACTAAAGTAATTATTATAACAAAATATGGCTCTATGGCTCTTATATGGGAAATTACAAGAGTTTTTGGATCTCTGTGCCAGAAACAAAATGAAGATATTTACTATTATAAATCCAGTACTGTGCAGCATTGACAGCACTACGGTCTTGAACAAATCTACATTCCCCGGTTCTAAAAACATATTGATTATAAGAAAGATTCACCTTTATGGCTTCTGGCTTCGAGGGGTATTTTTTTACCCAGGGCCAGCAATCTACCTGCTTCAGTTTTACCTTTACTCACATGGCACTGGCTGCTCACTCCACCTGTTCTTGTGCCTATAATTCTGAGTTAGCTCAACTTAAAACATTTAGAGGAATCTCTTCCTTCTCAGGTGCTGGTGTATCCTGTAATAGGGCCATAAGCTCAACTCCCCAACTTTTTGGATCTTGGATCTCTACTTTATCTGTTTCCCAGCTTATTGAGGCCCCTAACTTAGATAGTCTGTCCCTCCCTAGAGGGGGAACAGGGCATTCTGGTACATACAGAATGAAACGCTTAAGTATTTTTTATCCTGTTTCGTAGGTCAAGGGGCTCCAGAAAACTTTTGGTCTCTCCTTTGCCTGATACTCCTTTGATGCTACATCGTTTTCTTTTTGGTATTCAGCACCGAGAATGTGGCTCCAGTATTGAGCAAAAATTTTAACATGTTCTCCTCCTACTGCCAAGGTCACCCCTAGAGCCAACTGGGGAGCCCCATGGCCCTGTCACATCTCATCTGTGGTCAAGAGAAGATGTAGTGGCTTGGTCCTGTTCAATCTCTTCCCTCTCCGGCGATGGTTGGGACAGTCCTGCTGCTAATGCCCTTCCTGTTTGCAGTACACACATCCAAATTTGTTGGTGGCTTTCTGGTCACTGGTTAGGGGCTGAGGTCACTCACTCCTTCTCTTCCTCAGGTTACCTTGAGCAGACTTGAAGGGCCACATCTAACAGGGTGGCTTGCCTTTTCATCTTCTTGTCTTCCTCTTCATGATCATCAGGATCATTGGGATTCCACCCAGCATCGGTCCCTGGCACAGTCTGTTCACTAAGCCTGCAAATGGCTGATCCTGGGTCATATTCATTATATGCTTGTTCTCTAGCTTTTAACAGAACAGCTGACTTTTCCTCAGCTATAAGGAGAGTAGATAACAGTCTTTGAATATCTGAAGTTTGGATTATGAGTGGCAGATTTATGATTTCCTCTGAGTCAGCTCTCAATCCTTTGGTGTGTGCCTTCCAATTATACAAATCAGAGGGGAAAAGGGGATGTGCACATTAATAAGTTTCTCCTCACCGTCAGGCTCCTGTCTTAGGGGATATATCCCTGATTTGTAACTGGTTCCTAATCTAGTTGTACTATCCGGAAGAAAAGGGTGAAGGTCTTTGGTTGTTGGAGAGTCCAATTCCCTGTGGAAGGATTGCTCGGTTGGGGGACAGTAAAGAGTTTGGCCCTGGTACATCCTCCAGAGGTCTCTTGGGGCTCACCAGCTGGTCTACCGATGGGGCCAAAGCTGGTGGACTCTGAGGTGGGCTTTCCTTAGTCCCGTGTTTCCTTCTTTGGAGGAGCTGGTCCTCCTCATCAGAAAGATAAGTCTTCGATTCAACCTTTAACCTTTCACTTAGACGTAGTGCCATGAAGCACTGGACACAAGGGATTTCTTCCAATTTCTTGGTTCTTTTTCAAAATAGATCTAATTTTAGTATTGTGTTAACACTTAGGGTCTCATTTTCTGGCCATTTTCCCCCATCCTCCAGTGAATATTGCAACCAGCTGTGTTGCATAATAAGATCATTATCCTCTGGAGTCAATGGGGAATATACAAAGGATTTTCAAATCTGGAGGATGCAGCCCAATGAGCTTTCCTCTGGTGTGGAAGTTGGTCCCCTCATTTTCTAGGATCTTTTCTGATGGTCTGTTTCCAACATCCCAGGGGAAACTTCTAAGGTTAGTGGTGATACAGTTGCCACAAGGTTGTGCCCAGAGGAAGCTTAGTACCTTAATCACCCAAAACTAGGGTCAGGCCAAGTTTCCTCAGGCTGTTTTTCTCAGGCTAAACTAAATACTTAAAGGGAAAATCAAACTGGTGGATCCTGGGTGTCACCCAGGGAGCACTGATGGGGAGGTCCTGTGTTACCTAAACAAGTGGGTTTGCCTCTGGGTGAGTTAAATAAGAATTGATGCAGGATCGGTGAGCCGAGGAGTTGAATGAAAGATTTCTTGGACTCTCAAGGTCTGCCAGTAGTGCTCTTTTATTTAGAGAATAGTGTGGAAAAGCATGGGGACAGGACCCATGGGCAGTCAGAGCTGCTGCTGCATGGGGACAGAACCCATGGGCAGTCACATCTGCTGCTATGGGGACAGGATCCATGGGCAGTAAGAGCTGTTGCTGCAAACATGAGTTGACAGTAGGGCTAAATTTAAAGCATAGGTGTGTGAGTTATCTCTTTACAAGACAAAGGAAAGAATATGTAAAAAGTTGTTAAGATGGTATCAGTGCAGGTGGGGTCTGGTTATTGGGTGGTCCTATAACTTTAGATAAGAATCAGACCAGATTAAGTCAGGATGTTCTATGCTTCCCGGAGCATGTTGGTGGTCGGGGGAGTCAGCTATGTGAGGTTACCAGACAAGCACAATAAACAAGACTTAAGTCCTTGCCATCCCCATTAAGAGTTTCTAGAGATAAGGTCATCCCCCCTTCCTCCTGGTGCAGAGAGGGAGACACACCTATAGATGGAAACTTCCTTCATAAATGCAAATGTCTCTCATCAAGGGGCAAGCAAATTCCACTCCCCAGAGTCCAGGGCTCCAGAAATCTTTTGGTCTCTCCCTTTCCTGAGACCTCCTTCAGTTCACACTTTCCTTCAGAAAGGTTTCCCTTGTGGGCATTCAACACAAGAACATGGCTTCACTAGGGAGCAAAGATTCAGCCTGCTCTCCTCCTTCCTGCCAAGGTCACCAGGGCCTCCTGGAGCCACCTGGGGGGGGATCCCTCAGCCCCATCACGTCTCATCCGTAGTCAAAGAAAACTGCCACGGCTCAGTCTTCTTTGATCCCTTCCCTCCCTGGGGACGGTTCGGGCAATCCTGCCACCAACGCCCTTCCTGTTGGCAGCCCGCATACCGATTAGCCCCCGAGGTTGTTGGTCTCCTCCTGGCCCCTCGGTGGGGGCCGGGGTTACCAACCCATGGCATATGCCTCCTCTCCCTCAGGTTACCTTGAGGAAACTGGAGAGCCACAGCAAGCAGGGCGGCCTGCCTTTTCATCTTCTTGTCTTCCTTTGCATCCTCAGCTTCAAGCCGGTTATAGAGCACCCTCCATGCAGCCTCTCGTAGCTGTGCAGGACTGGTATCAGGACCGATAGCCAACTTTTGGAGTTTCCCAAGGGGGTCTGGAGCACTTCTGAGATCTGAAATACAGATTCAGGATCACTGTACTGCCCGGGGCCTCCAGATCCCAATTTGTGTATCGCCTGAGGCAGTCCTGTGGCCTCTGGAACAAAGTGTGTGTGGGGGGTGGCAGCTTTCCTCAGAGCCCTATTGGACCTGTCTTAATTTAGGCCATTTATTAGGTGGATGGCTTACTCTTTTCATGGCTTTCAGAAGCGGACCCCGAAAATATCCTCCCTTTCCTCGATCCTCAGAATGATTGGGCTCCCACCCTGGCTCAGTCTCTGGCACAGCCTGTCCACCAGGCCTGCAGATGTCTGATCCTGGGTCATCTTCCTTACCAGCTTGTTCTCTGGCTTCAAATGGAACGGATGACTTTTCCTCAGGCATGAGGAGTGTAATCAACAGGCTTGGAATATCTGCCCAGGTTGGATCATGAGTGCAGAAGATTCCCTCAGTCGGGCTTATGAACTCTGGGGCAGCGCTCAGTCCTTTTGTGTGTGCCTTCCAATCACATAGGTCAGAGGTGGAAAAGGGGACGTGCACATCAACAAGTGTCCCCTCACCATCAGGCACCTGTCTTACGGGCTGTATCCCAGGTGTGTCACTTGTTCCTAATCTGGCTTTGCACTCTGGAAGAGAATGGGGGAGGGTCTCGGCTTGTGCCAGTGTCCAATTTCCCGTAGGGGGATGGCGGGGGAAGAACAGCAAGGGGTTTGGACCGGTGCCGGCCTCTGGCTCAAGCAGGGGTAAGGTAGGGTGATGAGGTGGAGGTCCACTAGGGCTCACCAACTGGTCTAAGTGTGGGGCTGAATCTGCTGTATGTGGGTAACGTCGGCTTGCCTCAGTTTCACATTTTTGTTTTTTCCAATCTTGTTGGCCTCTTCAGAATAATCAATCTTAGATTCAACCTTTATCCCTTCTTTGAAGCATACTGCCTCGATACAGTGAACATAAGGAATTTCTTCCTCTTTCTTGCTTCTTTTGCAACTTAGATCTCATTAGAGCATGGCATTAACTTTAGAGTCCCTTTCTTGACATATTTACCTATATTCCAGTGAATATTGCAGTCAGGTTGTATATATAAAAAGACCATCTCCTCTCTGGCCAATGGGTGAACAGTTGAACACCTTGTAGTTCTAGAGTACACAGCACAATGTGCTTTTCTCTGGGATGGAGCTTTCTCCCCCTCTTATTATAGCATCTTTTCTTATGGTCTCTTTCCAACTTTCCAGGCGCTGTTTGTAATGGTTAGTGGAGACTCAGATGTCACAAATCTGTGCCCAGAGCACATTTGGCACCCTAATAGTCTAAAATGAGACAAAGGTCAAGTCACTAATACATTAAAAGGAAAAGAAAACTGTTGGATGCTAGCTTTCACCCAGGAACGTGTCATAAGGGAGGGCAAGGAACAGAAAAAGGAGACCTAGGAGTCCAGAAAAGCCAGACTGTGAAAAAACAATATGGATGTCTAGCGTCCTTGACAAAAACAAACCAATGACCAAAAAGGACAGACTCAGCAACTCCAGAGGGGCGTAGACCCCATTTTAGGGGACCTCTCCTCAGGTCACAGGCCCAACACAAAGACAGACTCAGCGACTTCAGGGACAGTTTAACTCCATCGAAGGGGAGCCCTTCTCCCATCACAGACCCAATTCAAAGACAGAATCAGTGTCTGCAGGGGTAGCTCAAATCCCCACCTCGTCACTCAAGGGAAATTATTTCTGTAAAAGACTCAAACCCCTGAGTAGTCAACAGGGATTGCTCCCATTTTGCCAGAGTCAAGCATCAGCCCTTCCAGAGTGGACAAGTCCTGTGGTCCTTCCAACCAAAGCCGACTCTCCCTCCCCTAAACCTGTCAACCCCCAAATGGGGATTCAAACCCCAAATCCAGGCCCCAACAGGCATGCTTTTGTGAGACAACTTAAAGAAAGACCTCTTATAGCCATGCAGTGGGTTTGCTGCCACCTCCTCCATTGAGAGAGCCACCAAGCAAAGTGCTCAGTGTGGCTCTTGGGTCTCCTGAGGGGGCAGTGACATGAAGATGGTGGCACAGGCACCATGAAGGGGCCAGTGCCCCATTGGAAGCCCACTTGTCATCGAAACCGAAGTGGGTTCCCTCCTGGTGAGCTAAATCAGACTCTACACCAGAAGTAGTTGTCTCACAAACTAAAGTATATTTGCGGTAAATAGGAGACCATGAGGAATCATTTCCATAGTCATGGCGTCCCCATACAAAGGGAAGAAGGGACATTTATTTGGGCTGGGGAATGAATATTGAAAAGAGAGGTGGATATCCTCTTGCACAGGCTCTGTTGGGAAATATGATTTCACACACACTGCAGCTGATGGTAATAAGACCTAAGCTCCACCAGGAGAGATCTTAGCACTAAAAATAATGCAAAGGTCACAGGCACAGCTTTCATGGTCAGACCTGTTCCAGTTCACGATGGTTGGTGGTGGTATCTCCTAAACATAAAAGGAAGAAGAACAATGTGGAAAAGTTGAAATACCCCAAATTACCATTTAGTTCCTTCCAGTAACTAACCTGTGGCAGTCATTTGCATTCGTGATGTGAGTGTAAGATATTTGTGTAGACTGATCAGCACTGAAATAAAAGTCACTTATGAAGACGGTGTCAAAGTGCCACAAGCAGAAGATTTTCTAAACCATATAACAGCATTGCCTGAAAGTTACAGACAATCTGTTGCAGTGCTACTGAAAGGTTTTCAATGTCTCCTTGGGAGACGTTCCTTCACAGCTACGTGTAGCTCAGTTCAATGAAAATGTGCTTTCCTAGGGGCCAGCCCAGTGGCACAGCAGTTAAGTGCGCACGTTCAGCTTTGGCAGCCCGGAGTTCACCAGTTCAGATCCCCGGTGCGGACATGGCACCGCTTGGCAAGCCATGCTGTGCCAGTCGTCCCACATATAAAGTAGAGGAAGATGGGCACAGATGTGAGCTCGGGGCCAGTCTTCCTCAGCAAAAAGAGGAGGATTGGCAGCAGATGTTAGCTCAGGGCTAATCTTCTTCAAAAAAAATAAGAAAGAAATGTGCTTTCCTGACATTTGAGAGAGAGCTTGAGTGAAGTCTGTGGACTGCAATGTGTGAGGCACTTACCTACATGATCTGAAACAAGTAGAAGTCAGGGCTTTTCAGTATAGAGTACTTTTCTTGAATATGTGTTATAGATATTCTTTCCCAGCTGTAGTGAAATTTTTATTTGAGGAAGATTAGCCCTGAGCTAACTACTGCCAGTCCTCCTCCTTTTGTTGAGGAAGCCCAGCCCGGAGCTAACGTCCATGTCCATCTTCCTCTACTTTATACGTCGGACGCCTACCACAGCATAGCGTGCCAAGTGGTGCCACGTGAACACCTGGGATCCGAACTGGTGTGCCCTGGGCCGCCGAGAATCGGAACATGTGAACTTAAAAAAGCTGGCCAGTGGGCTGGCCTCTGTAGTGAAATTTGTAATAGCCCTCCTATTGCAGCTCCTGGCATGGTGAGGTCACCAATAGTCTTTCTTCATCTCATGCACAGGAGAGCCTGTGTGTAGGCTGTTCAGCATTGAATTAATAGTCACTTATGAAGATGATATTAAAGAGCCACAGGCAGGAGTCTTTCTAAACTGCATACCCGCATTGTCTGAAAGTTACAGATAATCTGTCCCAGAGGTAGTGAAGGGTTTTCAATCTCTTTAGATGAATCCCTTCACAGCTACCGGCAGCTGAGTTCAGCAGGAACATGCTTTCACATCAAGGGAGAGAGAGCCTGACTGAAGGCATGAACTGCAATGTGTGTCATTGTTCTCACTAGCACGATCCTAAACCGCTAAATGCCAGAGCTTTTCTCCACAATGTACTTTGCTTGATTGTGTGTGAGATATATTCTTTCCCAGCTCTAGTGGAATGTTTAAAAACTCTCCTAGGAAAATGTCACTTGAAGCTTCTGACAAGCTGATCTCAGTCATAATTTTCCTTCCACACATGTGCTTGAGAGCCTGTGTCTAGACTGCTCGGCATTGAATTAAAAGTCACTTATGAAGATGATATTAAAGAGCCACAAGCAGGACGTTTTCTAAACATCCTCTATTGTGGTGCCATAGACATAGCCTAAGTTAAAAGTTTGTGTTATATTATTTTGGCTTTGTCATCATCTCACTATTGCAAACATCACTGTAGTAGACACTGTGTCTCCCCATCCCTTGTCACGTTGAGCCACCTCTGACGTGGCCTACAGCCATGGTAGACTGTTTCTGGCTTGCTGGAAGCTTCCCACTTTGAAAATTTCACTTCTTTTTCCTGAGGACAGACTGTCTTGACAGCTTGCTTAGACCATACGTAAGACAGTTTGGTATTGCCTGAGACTCATGTGTCAAGGAGCAGTACTCAACCAGTAAGGGACAGGAACCAATGGATAAACACTGAAGCTTTCCTAGTCTTCTTTTGAACAATTCCTAGAAATGTAGAAGTGTTCTGAAGGATGTGTCAAAGCATTTCAAGTGATGGATCTTTAGTTGCTTACAACAGTAATCTATACTTTATTGCACATTTCAGTAACTTTCTCTCTTCTCAGCTGCACATTCCTTATTCCCTCATTTTTGCTTCCTGAAACCACCTACCAAATAAATATTGTATACCCAAGTCCTTGCCTCAGGGTCTGCTCTTGGGGCAATTTCCATTCTTACAATCCTAGTCTCTTGCATGCCATTAGTAAAATGAGGCCACACTTATCTATAGCACAAATGACACTCTACGGAGTCTTGATAATAAGACATATTGATAATATTGCAATACTGGATAACTGAAAGCCCTATCAGAAACCATTAATATCTGAGGCACAGACAGCATCAATATCCCTGACCTGAGCATCAGCATCTCTGCTTAGACAACATTCTAGGTGAAGCTTTCCATAAATGCTTGTGTCTGGAGCTGATCTGATGGTGTTGCATCAGTTATCCTGTATCTTTTGTCTCCTACCACCACATCTAAAAAGAACTGCACTAGCATACACAGGGTGAAAACTGACAGACAGGTTCTATGGTTCCCTGAGCTGAAATGAACCCAGACCACAGCAAGTGAAAACACCAAATCTTAACCAGGAGACCACCAGGGCTGGCTCTATTTGCAAAAATCCTGACCTATTAAAATTCCCTCTTCTACTGAAATACAACCGATGGCAAATCTAGGGTGACTTTTTATTTCAGTAAGTATATGTCACTGAAACAAAGATTCTGTAGAACAACCCCAGTTTTTTCCTGTTTCTTTAGAATCTTGTTTGATTTTGCACTTGTTCCTGATAAGAGTTATTTTAATATTTTACATATAGTTTTTTACAAGTTTGTTATGAAAAGAAATATTTTATAGTTCTACCAAAATAAATTCTCAATAAATTGTAAAAATTACCTGATCCTAATAATTTTATGTTACAATTGTGGATGAGAAATAATATTGAAAGTTAATTTATAAATAGCTTCTGAAATGATTTCAAGAGTATGTTCCATTGGTCTCTAACAGTAGAATTTGAAACTTATTTAAGCCTAGGTTGTATTAGAGACAAACTGCGTCTTGATATGAGCTCTTGGTGTCCACCAGCAACATAGAGACTGACTGTTGACACTAGGAATCCTTCTGTCTTATGATTTGTCACTCTGAGAAAAATGGAAATTTGTTTTTATTGATATTAAGTCATTTAATAGGTCTTTCTTAGAGACATAGAGTCTTGTATTTTAAAGACACTTGAGAAGTTTCTTATCTTGTCTAAAACATCCATCAATCCTGTCAATTCAAAGGCAGATAACATTCCTCTTGATATTAATGTGAAATATACTGCCTATAACGACTATTCATTATTCCATATATGTCTAAGCCGTGTAATTTATCAGTAAGGATGCTGGACTCTATTGTTTAGTTCATAACAGCTTCACGTCAACTTAGCAGTGAGCAGAGATTTGAGTCTAGGGAAAGAGACTAGAGCAGATAGCAATAGAGCAGAGTCTGACTTGAATTGATAAAACTTTCAAGGTACTTGGTCTTCACATCTAGAATTAGTAATAAGTAAATTATTTGATTTAACCTAATCGTACACAGAGATCTGTTGAGACCCACTCCTGAGCTTGCTGCATGAAGCATGCAAAATAGTTTCAGAAGTGTCTGAAGTCCCTGAAGACCTTCACACTGAAAGATGTTTATTTATGACCCTATTCCCTGAATGAGGGCCAGAATTCCCAAATAAAGGTCTCATTACCCACAGAAAGAAAGACAAATTGAATGTTCATTACTCAAGTCTCCACTAGAGTGAAAAAGTGGAGATAGACAAGGGACTCTCTTAGGTGATCATTTTGAATAACCATCACATGATATGATTCCACTTTTTGTTTGTGTGTTTTGAATGGTAACCCTACATTTGCTGGGAAATGTTGCTTCTGGCCCAGGGATGCAAGCAAATCCAGCAGTTGGAAAACAAAGGATTCTGGCTCCAATGTTTAATTTTAATGTGAGTATTATGAATAAAATTGAATGCCAGACCTTCATTCTTCTTTTTAATAATAGAAGATTATTTTCTTTATTCTTTTTTCTTTTGTTTCTTTTGCTGGGAAAGATTCACCCCAAGCAACATCTGTTGCCGATACTCCTTTTTTCCTCCTCGAAGCCTCAGCACATAGTTGTATATTGTAGTTCTAAGTCCTAGAACTAGAGTTCTACGTGAACTGCCAGCACAGAATGGCTACTGACACACGGCTGGTGTTCTTCCATACCCAGGAGCTGAGCCCAGGCCAGCAAAGTGGAGCATGCTGAACTTGAACTGCTAGGCCATCAGGGCTGGCTTGCAAAACCGCAATTCTTAAGTCAACAAAGCCTTCATGGGCCAGCCCGGTGGCGCAGTGGTTAAGTGTGCATGTTCTGCTTCAGCAGCCTGGGGTTTGCTGGTTTGGATCCCAGGTGCGGACATGGCACTGCATGGCAAGCCACGCTGTGGTAGGCGTCTCACATATAAAGTAGAGGAAAATGGGCACAGATGTGAGCTCGGTGCCAGTCTTCCTCGGAAAAAAAGAGGAGGATTGGCAGATGTTACCTCAGGGATAATCTTCCTCAGACAAAAAAGCGATAAGCCTTCATGTATTTGCCATAAAAATCAGAGGATGTAAAACATAAATTCAAAATATGAATTGTTGTAATGATACTGAATATCAATTTTTCATTGAAATTCATAAAGCACCTATCATATACCTCACCCAATTTCCAGCTTGTCGTAAAAAATTATTTGGATAGAAAATATATTTTTTCATATAAACCTGTGATCTCTCTTCAAGCAAAAATAAGCATTGTAATAAATACCGACAACATTTTTTATTTTACTTTTTGTCTGGAATTTGCTAGTCTATAAGCTTTTTCATAAAAAAGAGTATGTCTAAATGGTTTGTATTAACAGCTTGTAAAATAGCATTCAGGAAATAGTCAATGTTCAAAAGATATTTGTTGGCTGACTGATGGAGTGAATGATGAATAAGTGAATGAATGAATACAATATACACTCTAAAATTCTGAAATAAAATATATGATTTTCGTTCCCAGTGCTGGATTCTACCTTTAATGAGATTTTAACTTTGATAAAGAAACAGAGGCAACTTGTGTATCATTCTATAGAATATTTACTATTTTAGGGGAGGACACAAGTGTTCTTTCTTCATTTTGGTGTTCCTAATAGCTAATAAGGATGTTGCACATTCTAGGCTCTAAAATAATGAAGTAACAGACAACCTGTGGACAATGCAGAGGAAATTACAAAGATTTCTCCCAACTTTGAGCTATTCATTACAATGAATTTATATCCTTGAGGTTAGCTCCAGAGTCCAAATATCCACCTGAAGTTCATGTTCCTTCCTGTGTCATTTCCTTTGTATATTGTCTGTTGTGTGACCAAAGGCAGTCTGTACCATGCTCAGTTAACAATACTTTCATTCCCACATCAGCTCTGTCAATTTCCTCATCTAGTTAGCATTTCCATAATTTTGCAAAGCTTTTTTGAAAAAAGTATTGCTTTTACTCTTTCCATTGTTATTGATGCTTTATATTACAGCTTGATGTCTCATTTGAAGCTTATCATTTATTGTACAAGAGGCATTTCACATTTCCTAAGTTTTGGTTTGTTATTAATAAACTTACCTTGGTCAAACAGATAAAATTATAAGACACGACCATCACGTGTATCACAAAATTTCACCTTGCTAAATATTTGTAGGTAACACACCCACACACACCTACATACATATGCATACACACACATATGTAAATATGCAGAAAATGACATTATAGAGACCATATTTCCATAACCCACATTAAACAATAGTTTTGCCTGATAAGATTAATAAAGTACTACATAATTACTTATAAGCTAAGTTTGCACTCATACAGTGTTCCCCATTCCCATTCCCTCTACCCTGTCTGGAGGCAACAACTATCAAGTGTTAGAATCTTTTTTCTATTTTTCCAAATCTTTTCATATTTTTATTGAGGTAACAACACTTTAACAAGAGATCCACACTCAAGTTTTTAAGTATACAATACAGTAATGCTAACTATAGGCACAATGTGGTACAGATCTCTAGAACTTAATCATCTTGCATAACTGAAACTTTCTACCTATTACATAGCAACTCCTATTTCCCCTTCCCCCAGCCCCTGGCCACCACCATTCTACTCTCTGCTTCTATGTGTTTGGCTATTTTATATGCCTCATATAAATGGAATCATGAAGTATTTGTCCTTCTGTGGCTAGCTTATTTCACTTAGTATAATGTCCTCAACTTTCATCCATCTTGCCTTCTGAAAAAATAAAATGAATTTAGCGTTATGTTCTTGGATAAATAAATTATACTCCCTATTGTTAGTTATGTGGTTTTTAAATTTATATAAGTAGGGACCTGCCCCATGACTGAGTGGTTGAGTTTGTGCGCTCCACTGCAGCGGCCCAGGGGTTCGCCGGTTTGGATTCTGGGCGTGGACATGGCACCTCACGTCAAGGCATGCTGAGGCGGCATCCCACATGCCACAACTAGAAGGACCCACAACTAAGAATATACAACTATGCATCAGAGGGCTTTGGGGAGAAAAAGGAAAAAATAAAATCTTTAAATTTACATAATTAGATTTGTGATGTTTACATTATTTTGTGATTGGCACATACATGTATATTTTGCTCAATCATAAGATTTGGACATTTAATTATTTTGATTGCTATGGATTTGGTTCATGAATTTAAACTAGATGAGCATTATGTTTGCTTCTGTGTCTTCTTTATTAAGAACAATACTGCACTTCACATATTTTTATTCCCCAGTTTGCTCACACACAATAATGCATCTAGGGGCCGGCCCAGTGGGGCAGCAATTAAGTTCACATGTTCTGCTTTGGCGGCCCAAGGTTCATCAGTTCGGAACCCGGGTGCAGACGTGACACCACTTGGCAAGCCATGCTGTGGTAGACGTTCCACATATAAAGTAGAGGAAGATGGGTACACATGTTAGCTCAGGGCCAGTCTTCCTCAGCAAAAAGAGGAGAATTGGCAACAGATGTTAGCTCAGAGCTAAACTTCCTTAAAGAAAACAAAAAAGAAACAACATAAGTGGGGTGCTAAGACTTCCTTCACTTATTGTGTTGCTGCCAATTTCTCCACTTAGTTCTTTTAAAACTTGCTTTAAATTCTTTTACTGTGTATTTATCCAAAGAACATGAAATCAACAATTCAAAGAGATTTGTTGCACACCTATGTTCATTGTAGCATTATTCACCATTGCCAAGATATGGAAGCAACTCAAGTGCCCATAATGGGTGAATGGATAAAGAAGATGTGGCATATATATATATATATATATATATATATATATATATATATATATGTATATAGTGGAATGCTACTTACCATAAAAAATGGAATAGTACTTACCACAAAAAAAAGACAATATCGTGCCATTTGTGACAACATGGTGGACCTTGAGGATATTATACTCAGCAAAATACATCAGTCAGAGAAAGACAAAACTCATCTGTGAAAGATAAACACTTAGATAAGGGGAACAGATTAATGGTTACCAGAGGGATAGGGGTGGGGTGGGCAAAAGGGGTAAAGGGGTACATATGTATCATGATGGATGAAAACTACGTTATTGATGGTGAACACGATGCTGTTTATACAGAAACTGATATTTAGTAATGTACACCAGAAACTTACACCACGTTATGAGCCAATATGACCTGAACAAAGTCAACAAAAAAGAAGCTAGGATATCCACCAATCCCTAATGCCCAGATCTTTAATGTACTCCAGCCTCCTCCATCTCCCCAAGGCCCAGATAGCCAGTGAGATTCCATTCCATACTGTGTGCACCAGCCTGAGTACACCACTGGTTTGTACTACTCTCCACATCTCTTTTTTCTTTCTCTTCTCTTCTCGTTTTTCCTCTCCTCTCCTCCCCTCTGCTCTCCCTTCCTCTCTCCTCTCCCTTCCCCTTTTCTTTTCTCCATCTCCCCTGTCCCCGCTCTTATTCTCTTTCTTCTTTATTTCATTCATCAAATATTTATTGACACTTACTATATGTGGGACACTCTATCAGGCAATGGGAACATAATATTAGAATTTACGGTTGGATAGAGAGGTGAATATTAATAAAATGATCACAAATTGTGATGAATTGTATAAAGAACAGAGAGACATAATAGATTCCAGGGACCTGGTCTGATCTGCAGTGTTTCAGAACACAGCTGTAGTTTTAAACTTAGATCTGAGAAATGAGTTGAATTTACTAAAATTCCTTTTTTTCTCTTTTGTTTCATTTCTGAGAGGGTCCCCATCTGCCACCTGCTGATACATATGACTCAATGTAATGTTTTTATACATTCTCTCTTGCTATGCTAAAATTTTCCTACTAATCTATAAAGATTCTCTGAAACTACGTTTTGGACACATATTTGATACTTAAGTGTAAAGACGATATCAGTGCAAAATTGACCTTGCTTCTCCCCCATTGACTGGTGTCCCCCTAAACATATGTCTCCCTTGCCCTTCTTTGCCCTCTGGTTTTCTCAAATTGCCCAACCCCTTGGTTTCCATCACTAGGTTTGGTCATGGTCTCATCTAGAAACCAGGCTAGATTCAATCTCTGTAACTTCTTCATCCCTGTTTCTTCTTTCTGCTAATTTTTCATGAAATGAAACACATCAAAAATCTTATTAAAGGAAATTTTCTAATGTCATTGATATACCTTACAGATTCTAAGGCAGAAAAATGCATTTTAATCATATTTTAAATTGCAAAGTATGATTGAAATCAGTTTTACTTGGTACAGCTGAATGTTGGCAAGTGGGTGGAGAAAATAGAAATTCGAATTCAGTGTTACTGATGCTGTAAAATCTGGAGGGTTTATTGGCCATGTCTACCACAATTTTAAATGTACACGTTCCTTGACCCAGCAGATCCTCTTCCAGGACATACTTCTAAAAGGTTTGTAAAGATGTATGTCAAGAATCTTCACCACTTCAGTTATAATAAAAATTTAAAACAACAAAAAGGTCCACCACTAGTTATTGGAGAAATCGGTAGTTCAATCATACACAAAGAATCTTGCTGCCAATAAAAACGATGAGATAAATCAGATGGACTGACATGGAAAGGTGTTCACAATATATTGTTAAGTGGAAAAAGTCTAGCTACAGAGAAATATAGGAGTATGAACCTATTTCTGAAAAAAGATTACAAACAGCAACTCTGAAAGAATATGTCAATACTAGTCATCTCTGGGTGGAAGGATATCTGGGTACATTCCTTTCCCAATGCATCACCTCTGTAAAGTTTCAACTTCCACAATGAGCATGTATTATTTTGTTAAATAAGTAATCATGGCTGTATAATATTATTATATATTAAGTTACAGTGGAGTTTTCCCCTCCTATTCCCTTCCCTTTATTTGAGAAATTTCTGTCCTTCATTTCCTCAAGGAATGTAACAGAATTTTTTTAAAAAACCCTTCCAAGCTTTCTGGCTTTTGTGTTCCAAAATCATAAGCCCTCGGGGGAGAGAATTTATTATGTGTATAAACAAAATGTTTCATTCAGCAGCAAGAGGAAAGTAGAGTCTCCTTTGGACTCGGGAAAGATCCCACCTGACTGAAGTGATGAGGGAGAGAAAGCCTGAGAGGCCATCAGAGGGAGAACGAGAGCTTTTGATTTCCCAGAACAGAAATAATCTACATACTGTTCTCAGTAGCTGGTTGGTGGGCCAGGGAAGAGGGATAGGAATAGGTAAGATTCCAGAAAATAATTGTATCTAGGCCAGGAGTTACAACTCAGAGGCCTACATGGGCTACATAGGTGACATAAAGGAGGGAAGCACAATGGTTGTAAAGGACTATGAAGGAGTGATGGGCCATGCCATCCTGGAACAGCTGTTACTCAGGGTCTGCCTACTATTATGCAACAGGAGCAGGGGCCCAGCATTGCCAGACTTTTTGATTTTTGCTTCTTATTCTCCCCAGAGCCCCCACTATAGAGTTGTATATTCTGGTTGTAGGTCCTTCTTGGTTGTGCTCTGTGGGACATAGCTTCAGCATGACCTCGTGACTGGTGCCATGCCCTTGGTCAGGATCTGAACCAGCAAAACCCTAGGGCACTGAAAGAGAGCATGTGAACTTAACTTCTCAGCCACAGGGCCAGCCCCCTTTTCAATTTTTTACATCAAAGTTTAAGTTAAAAACTCAATTTTTAATTGGCTCAAATGTGCAGGTCAAACTAAGAGTACCTGTCTGAGCACATTTGGGCTACTATAACACAATATCACAGACTGGGTGGCTTATAAACAACAGAAAAATTTCTCACAGTTCTAGAGGCTAGAAAGTGTAAGGTCAGGCACCAGAAGATTCAGTATTTGGTGAAGTCCCATTTCCTGGTTCATAGTCATCTTCTCACTGTGTCCTCACATGGTTGAAGGGGTAAGGGAGCCATCTAAGACCTCATTTTTAAGGGCACTAATATCATTCACAAGCATTCCACCCTCATGACTTAAGCACCTCCCAAAGGCTCTACCTCCAAATACCATCATTTGGAAGTTAGGATTTCAACATACGAATTTGAGGGAGGGACATAAACATTCAGTCCACTGCAGTACCTATGTGTTAATCCCAACTTACAGGTCACACTCGTGTGAGCTGATGAAGGCAGAAGTGGCAGCCTCATGAAAAAAAATCCCGTTTCCAAACATTGGACAAGTAGTAGGAGCTGTGAGTATTTCTCTCCACAGATGGCAGTGTAGACCAGGACCACATGCTCCTTCCCACCTCCAATGCTCTGCTTCAGACCCAGAATAGATCTTGTATTAAATAAGAGAAATGAGGAAACAAGCAACCCAAAAGGACTTGATGTGATGCTTTTTATCTGCTAGTCTATGTGAATGGAGACATAGAGTCTGAAATGATATTGAGTAAGAAAAGAAACAATCATTAATAATATAGACTAGTTTTTGTAACCCTTGTGGGAAAAACAGAAGTGCTCTGCCCAATCCCCTGGGGAGCCAGCTTTTTCTTGAGAACTGCAGCCCTGGGGCATTTTTTTTTGCTGCCTGACCACTGCCATCATAGGTCACATGTATGTTCCTGGGAAGGACTTGTCCCAGTAGGCTCTGCCCCTCTGCCACAGCACCCCCACCTGGCTGAAGATGATGTCTGATGACACAAAAGAGCAGATCTACAAACTGGCCAATAAAGGCCTGACTCCCTCACAAATTGATGTGGTCCTGAGAAACTCACATGGCACTGCACAAGTATGTTTTGTGAGAGGCAATAAAATCTTGAGAATTCTTAAGTACAAAGGACTCAAAGTCTTAATTCTTACTTAAGAAAGCTGTTGCAGTTTGAAACCATCTTGAGAAGAACAGAAAGGATAAGGATGCTAAATTCCATCTGATTCTGATTGAGAGCCACATTTACCAGCTGGCTAGATATAAGACTAGACGAGTGCTCTCCCTCAATTGGAAATGTGAGTCATCCACAGCCTCTCCCTGGTTGCATAAATTTATCTATGTACTCAAGCAATAAACCATTGTTTAACTAGAAAAATAGAGAATCACAGTCCTGGGCTGGCTTTGCCTGACTGCTCCTGCTGTCTCTTCCTTCCCACCAACTCCATAGATGGTGCTTTCTTTTCCTGTCCAGCCCATGCCAGGAAGCATCAGTGCTCCATCTTCCACCACTGTCATCAGGACACAAGAGAAAGGTAGGTCCATGTAAGTGGGGTTGTTAGTGAGAGTCAGAGGGGAGCACTTTTATTTCTGGGATTGTGAGAAAAATGAGCTTCTGGAATCCCCAGCTGGAACCCAGAACAAAGAGAAACAATGTAATAGTGAGGGTTTGGTTTCCACGGTGCATTGAATAGTATAAATTCGCCATATTAAGTCATGCCGTGAGGGCTGCCCTGGAAAACTAAGCCAACTCTTGATTTAAAAAATGAGATATTGGAGGGGCCGGCCCCATGTCCAAGTGGTTAAGTTCACATGCTCAGCTTCAGCATCCCAGGGCTTTGTTGGATTGGATCTGGGGCATGGATCTAGCACCACTCATGAAGCCATGCTGAGGTGGCATCCCACATAACACAACGAGAAGGACCTACAACTAGAATATACAGCTATGTACTCTAGGGCTTTGAGGAGAAGAAAAAAAAAAGAAGATTGGCAACACATGTCAGCTCAGGTGCCAATCTTTAAAAAAATTTAAACAATTGAAAAAAAAGAAATATTGGGGAGAGGCATTTTGAACTACACTACCCTACAGTCAAACCTCAGGTTCTCATTACCAATGTCCTCTCTTCCATCTCTACTTTCTCACCTTTATTTTGCCCACTGATTCTTACAGCCTCAGTTCATACCTCTACGTGGATGAGTCAAAACCTAGACTTCAAGTGCAACTTCTCTGAGCACCAGACACACACTCTCTACAGCCTGGGGAATTTCTCAGCCTGGGCTGTCCAGAAGGTTTCCCAGACAATGGGAATTTTTAATAAGGAGCTCCCTGGAGAAGGGGGTGGGGGTGGTGAGGAAAAGGAGGAGAAAAGAATCCAGGTACCTGAGGGGTACTGTAGACATTAAACCAATTTACTCTTTTTGCTGTTTAACTTGAGGGGCGATTCAGGGGGCTCAAGGAATTATGAGCTTGCTTTGCGGAAAAAAAGGATATCTTTGGGGAGGTTGTGATCATCATATGGCCAGCTCTGAGCAGCCCTGGAAGCCCGGAAGTCAGATTCCCCAGGGGTCTATTGGGGGTGACCCAATTGTTTCCCTGAAGCTCCTCCTGCCAAGTCCCTCAGTTCCATAAAATCTCCCTGTTTCTGTTCTTATGGAGGTGGATTTGAGGGAAACCAGGCTCCCCCTGATTCTTTTTGACAATTTGAGTAATATTTCTCCATTTCTAACCACCAATGTCTCAGTGTTGGCTTCCTGTGCATCGGGCACAGAAACTTGAGATTAAGAGGTTCGGTATCAATTTTGGCAAGCCAGTCAGGAGTCTTGCGCCCATGGCTGGATGGCCCTTGTGAGGGTTTCAGTGGTTGGCTGTCGCCAGGGGCTGGGGGGAAGTCTTTGCCTGGGGGCTTCCCTTGCTGTTCCTCCCTTCCTGCCAGTGTCTGCCGCCCTAGGCACGATGCTCCCTTGGAGTGGTGAAACATGTTGGGCTTCAGTCTTTGTGTGTGAGTGTGCTTTTGTCTTGTATACGAGTCTGTTGTCAGTTGAGTTGCCGTGACATGTGCAGTGGTGAATCTCCTGTCTCTCTATTTGCATTTTGTGTGAGTGATTCATTGGAAAGGAGGGTCTCTCATTTGGGAGAGATCCAGGGGATGTCTGTCGGACTTCATCATCTGTTTTTGTCCTGCAGGAATTGGTTTTGCCTGTCAGATGAGTGACCATGAGAAGCGTGGTCATGAATACCCCATCTTTATATTTGCATTCTGTGTGAGAAGTGGGCCCCGCATGTTGGAAAGATCCAGGGGAGTGTTGGACGTCACCTTGTGTTTTGTCCTGCCGGAGTCTGTTTGCCATTTGCTCAGTGAGTCAATACGGCACTCCCAGTCATCAGTCCCTGTATCTCTATTTGCATTTTGAATGCGTGAAAGCAGGGACCCTCATTTGGAAGAGATCCAGGGCATTGTTAGACTTCACCTTTTGTTTTTGACCTGCAGGAGTAGGATTTGTCTTTGTGTGGATGCGTTTGTCTGGCGTGTGTGTAAGTGTATTTGTTGGGTTCACTAAAATGAACATGTCCTCAGAGATATTGGTAGTGGTGGTGGTCACAGGGGTAGGCAGCACACATTGGAAGGTAGTGAGGAGGATGGAGTGGGGCATTCCCATGTTCCCTGCTCCTTCATGGCAGCAGCAGTGGCCCCAACAGCAGTAGTGATGGTCGTGGTGGGAGGGGTATCCTGATGGCAGATGGGCTACTTTTTGCTCAA
The DNA here is from genome assembly GCF_037783145.1 of Equus przewalskii. Classification (NCBI taxonomy): domain Eukaryota; kingdom Metazoa; phylum Chordata; class Mammalia; order Perissodactyla; family Equidae; genus Equus; species Equus przewalskii. The sequence continues at coordinate 66,998,047 of NC_091831.1, forward strand.
GCCAGCCTGGCTCGGCCCAGGAGTCATGAGCAGTGGCAGTGGCAGCAGTGGCAGGAGAGGCTGGGTCCCCAGTCACTTTCCTGTGGGATGGCTGGAAACAGAAAAAATAAGTCCCTGGGTCAAAATTTCACGGGCCTAATGCAAAGGCTGTGCTGGGGACTAACCCTGAGTGGAATCACAATAACCCTGATGATCAAGAAAAGCTAGAATATTTTGGGAATCTCCTTTTGAAAGCCACACATATAGTAAGCCAGCCATCTATTAACTGGTCTAAATTAGGAGAGGTCCAGCAAGGCCCTGAGGACAACCCTTCTGCCTTTTTCTCCCAGAGGCTGTGGGACTGCCTTGGACTATATACCCTGAGGCCCAGGGAAGTGAGTTAATACCTATTGTTGGGGTCCAGGACAGGCCACCCCAAAATATGCCACAATGGCTTATTGATTATTTTGATTTAAAGTTACTTGTGGAGCAAAAAGGGCTTTCTGAGCCTACTGTCTCTGTTCCCCTGAAAGCAGGAAATGAATCTCCCATGAGAAAGGTGTTCTCCCTGCATCCTTATCACCAGAGCTAGGGGATTGAGGGCTGAGAAGCCTGCATAAACAAACCTTACTAATTTACTATTTCATGCTAAATTCTCCACCATTTACATGCCCCACACCTAAGTTTCTTTGCTCTGTCTATTTTCAACAATTTTATGTTTCTTGGTGTAAAAGATACATATACTGCCTGTTTTGTTCACTCTCTCAGCAACATTTCTTTATGTTCTCCAAAAGGTATGTATTAAACTGGATTTTTCTCCTGTTAACCTGGTCTTGTGTCAGTTTTACTATTAGTCTGGCCATAGGAACCTAAGAAGGGAAGAAAAGGGATTTTCCCTGTCCTGACACTACGTCATATCTTAAGGTGCTCCAGATATCCATGGGGAAACTCCAAAAGTTGGCTATAGTTCCTGATGACATAAAAGAGGTATCAGGAAAAGGAGAGACCAAAAGATTTCTGGAGCCCTTGACCTGTGAAATAGGTTCTAAACACAGAAGCATTCTTTTCTGTATGTACCAGACTGCCCTGTTCCCCCTGTAGGGAGGGACATGCTATCTAAGTTAGGGGTCCTAATAGGCTGGAACAAGATAGAGATCCAAGCCCCTAAAAGTTGGGGAATTGAGCACACGGCCTTATTGAAAGATACACCAGTGCCTGAGAGAGAAGAGGTTCCCCTATCATTGGCCCTGGTGAAACAATACCCCTTGAAGCCAGAAGCCATAAGAGGACTCCCTTCTTTTAATCAATACACTTTTAGAACAGGGATTGATCAGGAGATTCCCATGGAACACACCCATTTCACCCATTAAAAGGCTGGAAACAAGGGAATATAGATTTGTTGAAGGCATTATGGCTGTCAATGCTATACAGTGCCAGATTCAAAAGATGCTTTTGGATCCTCAACCCCTCCCACCACCAAGTGATGTCTGGTCACCATTCCTTGCCTTCAGCAGGGAATTCTGAGGTTGGTGTGATATTGTGATTTATAGTAAAAAAAAAAAAAAACCCTCATTTCGTTTCTGGCACAGAGCTCCTAAAACTCTTGTAGTTTCTGATATAAGAGCCATGGGGCATCTTTTGTTATAACAATTACTTTTGTCCTCAGTTCCTGAAATAACTGCAGGTTAATAATGGTAACATGGGTGTCTTTTGTTATCCACAAGAAGTCCCTGTCAACCACACCTGAACTTATGTAAATAAGGTGACTTTTGGAAAGCCCTTAATGGTGGGGTCTGTTAGCCAGGGGAAGCAATTGTGTGATTAGAGGGTTGGAAATTTCAGCCCCATCCCCCTCCTTATACCTCTGAGGTAGGGAGAGGGGCTGAGGATTGAGTACAATATGGAGTTCAGGGAGCTTGTGAGTTGCAAACATGGGGAGACTCAGGGAGACTGGCACACCCAGAGAGAGCTTGGGAACGCCACATCCCTCTCTCACATATTGTGCTCTATCCATCTCTTCGGTCTGGCTGCTAAGTAAAATGTTTTCCTGAGTTCTGTGAGCTGCTCTATAAAAATTGTTTAATCAAATCCAAAGGAGGGTGTTCATGGAAACCTCTGGTCTGTGGCAGGTTGGTCAGAAGGATGAGTGACAACCTGGACTTGCAATTGGCATCTAAAATGGAAGGCAAGGGGTAATCTTGTAGGATCTGATGCTATCTCTAGGTAGATAGTGTCACAAATAGTGACAAATACTGTTAAATACTTAGATTTTGAACTGTCAGAAGCCCAGAGAATCCTGCTCCAAGACAGGAGAGAAGCAATCACTTGAGTTGGAACTCCTACTACCCATCGATAATTGTGGAGATTTTTTAAAGGAATGTCAGGCTTCTGTCGAATTTGGATAGTCAGCTTTAGATTAATGTTAAAATCTCTATCTGAGGACTTAATGGGAGGAGACCTCGAGCCTTTGATGTGGACATGAGAGTGCCAGAATGTGTTTGTCAGGGAAGTGGGAGAATTCCCCCTGACTTTTCCTTAGGGTTCTTATGGCTGGTAAAATAACTAAAAAGGAAGGTCAGCAGGAGAAAAATCAAAGTTTAATAGCATGTATACATGGGATAAACTCAGGAGAAACTGAGTAACTCAGCCAACTGAGTTAAAGAGGCTGAGGCTGCCTGTTTAAATATCTTCAGCTACAGACAAGGATGATATTTGGGGTAGTAATTTGGGGCTTCAAAGGGGAGGAAGACAACTCACATGGAAATGGAAAAGTAAATGGTAAATAGGACTTTGATAAGAGTGGGCCTAGCAAGGATCTTTCCAGTCTGCTGAAACCCAGAGTTAACTATGGTGATGGCCTGTCCTAGGGACAGGACTTCATTTTAATTTCTTTTAGTCAGTTAGGGGGGAAATGTCAAATGTTCTTCCTGAGTTTGAGCCTTTATTGTCTTCAGCTTGAAATAATCCTCATACCAGAGTGACGCATCTTGGAATGGCCTGCCCTGAACCCCATCAAGTACAATCAAGTTAAAGAAAAATTATTAACTGCCCCAGCCTTGGGACTCCCAGATTTGAGAAAGCCCTTTGATTTCTTTGTAAAGGAAAAACAGGGCCTTAGTCTGTGAGTCCTGACTCAGAACCTTGGACCCACCAGGAAGCCTGTGGCCTATTTTACTACGCAGTCAGATCGGGTGGTCAAAGGATACTGTCTTGCCTCTGAGCCATTGCCGCCATCTGTAACATACTACAAGAAGCTGAAAAATTCACATTGGCACAGGCCACAATGGTGCACACTCCCCATTGTGTCCTCCCTCTATGAGTCCTCTAAGAAAAGAACAGAAAGGAGGATCTTGGCTAACCTCAGGATCAGGCTACTTTATCAGACAACTCAGAAGTAAAGTTAAAGGCTATTTCTACCTTAAAACCTGCAACCCTTCTACCCATCGAGTCAACAAGACCCCTTTCACGATTGACTTCAGATCATTGAACAGGTGTTCTAGAGCTGACCTGATTTGACTGTCCAACTGTTGCAGCAGTTGGACTTGGGACTGTTCACTGATGGAAGCAGCTTCTTGGATCAGGGCAACATCAAACAGGGTATGCAGTTGTCACCCTACAGCACACCATGGAAACAAAGGTTCTGCCTCCAGGTATTTCATCTCAGGAGGCTGAGCTAATAGCCCTAACTAAAGCTCTTCAAATAGGTAAAGACACAAGAGCACAGACTCAAAATACGCCTTTTTCGTGGTCCACACCCCTGGGGCCATATGGAAAGAGAGGGGACTCTTGACTGCTGGAAAAAGGGACATAAAATATTCCCAGGAAATAGTCACCTTATTAGAGGTCATTAATGACCCATGGCAGTAGCCATCATGTACTGCCCTCCACATCAGAAAGGGGACACTTTGGAAGCCCGACATAATCAACTGGCTGATCAGGCAGTGAAGACTGCTCCTAGGACTATGAGTTTCAGGGCACTCTTGGGTCCCTTAGTTCCCCAAATTGACTTTGCTAAATTCCAGCAAAGCTACACACAGAAAGATTTAGAGAGAGCCAAGGCATGGAGATTTGACTCCTCATCTGTGGAGTATCCAGGATATAAATGTATGTCAGAAAGACTCATCTTAGTACCTGAAGCCCTTCTGGGAGAAAGTGTTAATCAAATGCATCAGAGCACTCACTATGGGAAGGAGGCCACCTTGCAGTGGATCAAGGTGGTTAATTTGTCCTAACTTGCAACGAACCATTCAGAAAGTTACTAAAAATGTGTGATCTGTGCCAAAAAGAATCCCAGGACAGGGCTGCTCTCCTTGAATATGGGGGTTCAACATTCAGGAGTTGTCCCCAGTGAGGACATGCAACTGGAATCTAACATGATGCCTTGAGCCTCTGGGAATGTCAAGTAACTAGAGTACTCATAGACACCTTCATAGTGTGAGTTGAAGCATTCCCTTCCAAAACAGGGAAGGACACCAAGTGACCAAAGTTTCCCAAAAGGAGATCATTCAAGGGACAGAATTCCACTGTCGATCCAGAATGACAACACCACTGCATTTATCTAAATCATTCCGGCCTGGGGCTTGTTGCTTAAGGGGAAGATGGAGGCATTTGGAGTGAGCAGGGTTGGCAAGATGGAAATGTGGCAGAAGCAGAAGTTCTAAAGGGGTGAGATGAAGGCTGGAAAGAAACGGCATTACAGTCGCCTTTGTAGGAGAGGTTCCCGGTGGGCTGTAAGAGCACTGTGGAAAGCAAGTTCTTTCTCAGCTTCCTAAAGAGCTGGAAGCAAGACAGTTTGTGGCTTGTCTCCCCTTCAGGGACAGAAGCAGTGCTTTGTGCCTTCCAGCTCTAGAGTAATGTAGGGCACGGCTGAGGGCAAAGGGGCCTTCTGGTATAGGTGCTTTCCGACACTGTCTTCACCAGTGAACAAGGGCGGGTGGTTAAAAGCCTCTTGTCTCTCTCCTCCTAAGCATTTAGAAACACAATTCTTCAGGCCTTGGCCACGTTGCTTAAGGGGAAGATGTAGACATTTGTTGTGAGCAGGGTTGGCAACATGGAAATGTGGCAGAAGCAGAACTTCTAAAGTGGCGTGATCAGGGATGGAAAGAAACGGCGTTTCAGCCGCCTTTGTAGGAGAGGTTCCCGGTGGGCTGTAAGAGCACTGTGGAAAGTGAGTTCTTTCTCATTTTACTAAAGAGCTGGAAGCAAGACGGTTTGTGGCTTGTCTCCCCTTGAGGGCTGGAGGCAGTGCCTTGTGCCTTCCACCTCTGGAGCAAAGTAGGGCATGGCTGAGAGCGAAGTTGCCTTTCATCCATAGGTGCTTTTTGACAGTCTCTCCACCAGTGCACTAGGCCGGCTGGTTAAAAGCCTCTTGTCTCTCTCCTGGTGAGCATGTGGAAGCACAATGATCCAGGCATCAGCCGTGTTGCTTAAGGGGCGATGCAGGCATTTAGTCTGAGCAGCTTTGGCAAGATGGAAATGTGGCCGAAGCAGAAGTTCGATAGCAGTGAGATCAGGGCTGGAAAGAAAAGGTGTTTCTGCCGCCTTTGTAGGAGAGGTTGCCGGTCCGCTGAAAGAGCACTGTGGAAAGTGAGTTCTTTCTCATATTACTAAAGAGCTGGAAGCAAGATGGTTTGTGGCTTGTCTCCCCTTCAAGGACAGAAGCAGTGCTTTGTGCCCTCCAGCTCTAGAGTAATGTAGGGCACGGGTGAGGGCAAAGGGGCCTTTCTGATATAGGTGCCTTCTGACACTGTCTCCACCAGTGAACAAGGCTGGGTGGTTAAAAGCCTCTTTTGTCTCAGCTCCTAAGTATTTGGAAACACAATCCTTAAGTACTAGGCTGTGGTGCTTAAGGGGAAGATGTAGGCATTTGCTGTGAGCAGGGTTGGTGACATGGAAATGTGGCAGAAGCAGAACATTTAAGGCGGCGTGAGAAGGGCCAGAAAGAAATGGTGTTTAAGCCACCTTTGTAGGAGAGGTTCAAGGTGGCTGTAAGAGCACTGTGGAAAGCAAGTTCTTTCTCAGCTTGCCAAAGAGCTGCAAGCAAGAAGGTTTGTGGTTTGTCTCCCCTGCAGTGATGAAGGTAGTGCTTTGTGACTTGTACCACTAGAGCAATGTAGGACACGGCTGAGAAGAAGTTCCAATGCAGTGAGATTAGGGCTGGAAGGAAACTGCGATTCACGCATTTGTATGAGAGGTGCCAAGGAGGCTGTAGGAACACTGTGGAAAGCGAATTCTTTCTCAGCTTCCCAAAGAGCTGCAAGCAGGGTGATTTGTGGCTTGTCTCCCTTTGAGGGATGGAGGCAGTGCATTTTGCCTTTCAATTCTGGAGCAATGGAGGACACTGCTGAGAGCAGATGTTCTAATGCAGCAGGAGGAGGGCTGGAAATAAACTGCATTTCAGGCCTTTGTATGAGAGGTTCCCAGTAGTCTGTAAGAGCACTCTGGAGAGCGCGTTCTTTCTCAGCTTCCCAAGAGCTGGAAGCAAGACGGCTTGTGGACTGTCTCCCATTGAGGGACAGAGGCAGTGATTCCAGCCTCCCACCTCTACAGCAATGTAGGACTCAGCTGAGAGCAGAAGTTCTAATGTGGCGAGAGCAGGGCTGGAAAGAAACTGCGTTTCACAGGCCTTTGTACGAGAGTTTCCCGGTAGGCTGTAACAGCACTGTGGAGAGACACTTGTTTCTCAGCTTCCCAAAGGGCTGGAAGCAAGAGGGTTTGTGGCCTGTTTCCCCTTGAGGGCTGGAGGCAGGGCTTGGTGCCTCCCAACTCTAGAGCAATGTAGGACATGGTGGAGAGAAAAAGTTCTAATGCGGCAACATCAGGCTTGGAAAGAAACTGAGTTTCAAAAGCCTTTGCAGGACATATTCCCGGTAGGCTTTACGAGCACTGTGGAGAGCGAGCTGTTTCTTAGCTTCCCAAAGAGCTGGAAGTGAGACCGTGTGTGGTCTGTCTCCCCTTGAGGAAACAATGCAGGACTTTGTGCCTTGCACCTCTAGGGCAATGTAGGAGATGGCAGAGCAGAAGTTCTAATTCAACGAGATCAGGGCTGGAAAGAAAATGCATTTAACAGGACTGTGTAACAGATGTTCCTTGTAGGCTGTAAGAGCACTGTTGAAAGCGAGTTCTCTCTCAGCTTGTGAAACAGCTGGAAGCAAGACGCTTTGTGGCCTGTCTCCCCTTGAGGAAACAAGGCAGTACTTTGTGCCATTCACCTCTACAGCAATGTAGGACACGACAGAGCAGAAGTTCTACTTCAGCGAGATCAGGGCTGGGAAGAAACTGCGTTTCACAGGCCTTTGTAAGAGATGTTCCCGGGAGGCTGTAAGAGCACTCTGGAGAGCGAGTTGTTTATTAGCTTCCCAGAGAACTGGAAGCAAGACCGTTTGTGGTTTGTCTCCCTTGAGGCACTGACTCAGTGCTTTGTGCCTTCAACCTCTAGAGCAATGGCGGACATGGAATAGAGCAGAAGTTCTAAGGCGGCGAGATCAGGGCTGGAAACAAACTGCATTTCAGGCCTTTGTATGACAGGTTCCCAGTAGGCTGTAAGAGCACTCTGGAGAGCGAGTTCTTTCTCAGCTTCCCAAGAGCTGGAAGCAAGACGGCTTGTGGACTGTCTCCCCTTGAGGGACAGAGGCAGTGATTCCTGCCTCCCACCTCTACAGCAATGTAGGACTCAGCTAAGAGCAGAAGTTCTAATGTGGCAAGAGCAGGGCTGGAAAGAAACTGCGTTTCACAGGCCTTTGTATGAGAGGTTCCCAGTAGGATGGAAGAGGACTGTGGAGAGAGAGTTGTTTCTCAGCTTCCCAGAGAGCTGGAAGAAAGACTATTTGTGGCTTGCCTCCCATTGTGGGGTGGAGGCCGCCGAGGTGCCTTCCATCTCTAGAGCAATGTAAGACACGGCTGAGAGCAGAACTTCTAATATGGAGAGATCAGGGCTGGAAAGCAAATGCATTGCAGTCAATTGTATGAGAGTTTCCCGGTAGGCTGTAACAGCACTGTGGAGAGACACTTGTTTCTCAGCTTCACAAAGGGCTTGAAGCAAGACGCTTTGTGGCCTGCTTCCCCTTGAGGGCTGGAGGCAGGGCTTTGTGCCTCCCAACTCTAGAGCAATGTAGGACATGGCGGAGAGGAAGAGTTCTAATGTGGCAACATCAGGCTTGGAAACAAAGGGAGTTTCACAGGCCTTTGCAGGAGATGTTCCCGGTAGGCTGTAAGAGCACTGTGGAGAGCAAGTTGTTCCTTAGCTTCCCAAAGAGCTGGAAGCCAGCGCCTTGGGGCGTGTCTCCCCTTGAGGAAACAAGGCAGGACTTTGTGCCTTGCAGGTCTAGGGCAATGTAGGACACGGCAGAGCAGAAGTTCTACTTCAGCGAGATCAGGGCTGGGAAGCAACTGCGTGTCACAGGCCTTTGTAAGACATGTTGCCGGTAGGCTGTAAGAGCAGTGGGGAGAGCCAGTTGTTTCTTAGCTTCCCAGAGAGCTGGAAGCCAGACGCATTGGGGCCAGTCTCCCCTTGAGGAAACAAGGCAGGACTTTGTGCCTTGCAGGTCTAGGGCAATGTAGGACACGGCAGAGCAGAAGTTCTACTTTAGCCAGATCAGGGCTGGGAAGAAACTGCATTACACAGGTCTTTGTAAGAGATGTTCCCGGTAGGCTATAAGAGCACTGTGGAGAGCGAGTTGTTTCTTAGCTTCCCAAAGAGCTGGACGCAAGATGCTTTGCGGCCTGTCACCCCTTAAGGAAACAAGGCAGGACTTTGTGCCTTCCACCCCCATGGCAATGTAGGACACGACAGAGAAGAAGTACTGCTTCAGCGAGATCAGGGCCATGAAGAAACTTCATTTCACAAGCCTTTGTAAGAGATGTTCCCGGGAGGCTGTAAGAGCACTGTGGGGAGCAAGTTGTTTCTTAGCTTCACAAGGACCTGGAAGCAAGACGCTTTGTGGCCTGTTTCCCCTTGAGGAATCAAGGCAGGACTTTGTGCATTACACCCCCAGGGCAATGTAGAACACGGTAGAGCGGAAGTTCTACTTCAGTGCAATGAGGGCTGGGAAGAAACTGAGTTTCACATGCCATTGTAAGAGATGTTCCCGGTAGGCTGTAAGAGCACTGTGTAGAGCGAGTTGTTTCTTAGCTTCCCAAACAACTGGAAGCAAGACGCTTTGTGGCCTGTCTCCCCTGGAGGCAACAAGGCAGGACCTTGTGCCTTGCACATCTTGGGCAGTGTAGGACACAGTAGAGCAGAAGTTCTCCTTCAGAGACTCCGGGCTGGGAAGAAACTGCGTTTAACAGTCCTTTGTAAGAGATGTTCCCGGTAGGCTGTAAGAGCACTGTGGAGAGCGAGTTGTTTCTTAGCTTCCCAAAGGGCAGGAAGCAAGACGCTTTGTGGGCTGACTACCTTGAAGTAAAAAGGCAGGACTTTGTGCCTTGCACCCCCAGGGCAACGAAGGACAAGGCAGAGCAGAAGTTCTACCTCAGCGAGATCAGGGCTGGCAAGAAACTGAGTTTCACAGGCCATTGTAAGAGATGTTCCCGGTAGGCTGTAACATCCCTGTGCAGAGCGAGTTGTTTTCTATCTTCCAAAAGAGCTGGAAGCAAGACACTTTGTGGCCTGTCTCCCCTTCAGGAAACAGAGCAGGACTTTTGCCTTGCACTTATAGGGCAATGAAGGACATGGCAGAGCAGACGCTTTGTTGCCTGCTTCCCCTTGAGGGCTGGAGGCAGGGCTTTGTGCCTCCCAACTCTAGAGCAATGTAGGACATGGCAGAGCAGAAGTTCTACTTTAGCTAGATCAGGGCTGGGAAGAAACTGCGTTTCACAGGCCTTTGTAAGAGATGCTCCCCGTAGGCTGTAAGAGCACTTTGGAGAGTGAGTTGTTTCCTATCTTCCGAAAGAGTTGGAAGCAAGACGCTTGTGGTGTGTCTCCCCTTGAGGAAACAGGCAGGATTTTGTGCCTTCAACCGCTAGGGCAATGTAGGACATGGCAGAGCAGAAGTTCTACTTCAGAGAGATCAGGGCTGAGAAGAAACTGCATTTCACAGGCCTTTGTAAGAGATGTTCCCAGGAGGCTGTAAGAGCACTGTGGAGAGTGAGTTGTTTCTTAGGTTCCCAAAGAGCTGGAAACAAGACGCCTTGTGGCCTGTCTCACCTTGAGGAACCAAGCCAGGACTTCGTGCCTTACACCCCCAGGGCATTGTAGGACATGGCAGAGCAGAAGTTCTACTTCAGCGAGATCAGGGCTGGAAAGAAACTGCGTTTCACATGCCTTTGTAAGAAATCTCTCCGGTAGGCTGTAACAGCACTGTGGAGAGCGTGTTGTTTCCTATCTTCTGAAAGAGCTGGAAGCAAGATGCTTTGTGGTGTGTCTCCAATTGAGGCAACAAGGTAGGACTTTGTGCCTTGCACCCCCAGGGCAATGGAGGACACGGCAGAGCAGAAGTTCTACTTCAGTGATATCAGGGCTGGGAAGCAACTACGTTTCACAGGCCTTTGTAAGACATGTTCCCGGTAGGTTGTAAGAGCACTCTCTAGAGTGAGTTGTTTCCTAGCTTCCGAAAGAGCTGGAAGCAAGACGCATTGTGGCCTGTCTCCCCTTGAGGAACCAAGGCAGGACTTTGTGCCTTGCAGCTCTAGGGCAATGTAGGACACAGCAGAGCAGAAGTGGTACTTCAGCGAGATCAGGGCTGGGAAGAAACTGCGTTTCACAGGCCTTTGTAAGAGATGTTCCTGGTAGGCTGTAACATCACTGTGGGCAGTGAATTGTTTCTTAGCTTCCCAAAGAGCTGGAAGCAAGACGCTTTGTGGCCTGTCTTCCCTGGAAGAAACAAGGCAGGTCATTGTTCCTTGCACCTCTAGGGCAATGTAAGACAGGGCAAAGCAGAAGTTCTACTTCAGCGAGATAAGGGCTCGAAAGAATATGCGTTTCACAGGCCAAGCAAGAGATGTTCCCGGTAGGCTGTAAGAGCACTGTGGAGAGCGAGTTGTTTCCTAGCTTCCAAAAGAGCTGGAAGCAAGATGCTTTGTGGAGTGTCTCCCTTCAGGAAACAAGCAGGACTTTGTGCCTTGAACCGCTAGGGCAATGTAGGACACGGCAGAGCAGAAGTTCTACTTCAGCGAGATCAGGGCTGGAAAGAAACTGCGTTTCACAGGCCTTTGTAAGAGATGTTCCCGGTAGGCTGTAAGAGCACTGTGTAGAGCGAGTTGTTTCCTAGCTGACGAAAGAGCTGGAAGCATGACACTTGTGGCCTGACTCCCCTGGAGGAAACAAGGCAGGACTTTGTGCCTTGCGCCTCCCGGGGAACGTAGGACATGGCAGAGAAGATTACTGCTTCAGCGAGATCAGGGCCGGGAAGAAACTTCATTTCACAGGCCTTTGTAAGAGATGTTCCCGGTAGGCTGTAAGAGCACTCTGTAGAGCAAGTTGGTTCCTAGCTTCGCAAAGAGCTGAACGCAAGATGCTTTGTGCCCTGTCTCCCCTGGAGGAAACAAGGCAGGACTATGTGCCTTTCACATCTTGGGCAATATAGGACACGGTAGAGCAGAAGTTCTACTTCAGAGACATCCAGGCTGGGAAGAAACTGGGTTTCACAGGCCTTTGTAAGAGATGTTCCCCGTAGGCTGTAACATCACTGTGGGGAGCTAGTTGTTTCTTAGCTTCCCAAAGAGCTGGAAGCAAGACGCTTTGTGGCCTGTCTCCCCTGGAGGAAACAAGGAAGGACTTTGTTCCATGCACCTCTAGGGCAATGTAGGATACTGCAGAGCACAAATTCTACTTCAGCGAGATCAGGGCTGGAAAGAAACTGCGTTTCAGAGGCCTTTGTAAGAGATGTTCCCGGTAGGCTGTAAGAGCATTGTGTAGAGCGAGTTGTTTCCTAGCTGACGAAAGAGCTGGAAGCATGACACTTGTGGCCTGACTCCCCTGGAGGAAACAAGGCAGGACTTTTTGCCTTTCATCTAGGGCAATGTAGGACAAGGTAGAGCAGAATTTCTACTTCAGCGACATCAGGGCTGGGAAGAAGCTGCGTTTCACAGGTCTTTGTAAGAGATGTTCCCGGTAGGCTGTAAGAGCACTGTGGAGAGCAAGTTGTTTCCTATCTTCGAAAGAGTTGGAAGCAAGATGCTTTGTGTCGTGTCTCCCCTTGAGGAAACAGGCAGTACTTGGTGCCTTGAATCGCTAGGGCAATGTAGGACAAGGCAGAGCAGAAGTTGAAATTCAGCGAGATCAGGAGTAGGAAGCAACAGCGTTTCACAGGCCTTTGTAAGAGATGTTGAAGGTAGGTTCTAAGAGCACTGAGGAGAGGGAGTTGTTTCTTAGCTTTCCAGAGACCTGGAATCCAGTCGCTTTGGGACCTGTCTCTCCTTGAGGAACCAAGACAGGGCTTTGTGCCTTGCAGCTCTAGGGCAATGTTATACACGGCACAGCAGAAGTTCTACTTAAGCGAGATCAGGGCTGGGAAGCAACTGCGTTTAACACGCCTTTGCAGCAGATGTTCCCAGTAGGCTGTAAGAGCAGTGTGGAGAGGGAGATGTTTCTTACGTTCCCAGAGACCTGGAAGCCAGACTCTTTCGGGCCTCTCTCTCGTTGAGGATCCAAGGCAGGGCTTGTGCCTTGCAGCTCTGGGGCCATGTAGGACACGGCAGAGCAGAAGTTCTACTTCAGCGAGATCAGGGCTGGGAAGCAACTGCGTTTCCCAGGCCTTTGTAAGAGATGTTGCCGGTAGGCTGTAAGAGCACTGTGGAGAGCGAGTTGTTTCTTAGCTTTCCAGAGAGCTGGAAACCAGACTCTCTGGGGCAAGTCTCCTCTTGAGGAACCAAGGCAGGGCTTTGTGTTTTGCATCTCTAGGGCCATGTAGGACACGGCAGAGCAGTAGTACTACTTCAGCGAGATGAGGGCTGGGAAGCAACTGCCTTTAACACGCCTTTGCAGCAGATGTTCCCAGTAGGCTGTAAGAGCACTGTGGAGAGAGAGTTGTTTCTTAGCTTCCCAGAGAGCTGGAAGCCATATGCTTTGGGGCCTGTCTCCCCTTGAGGAACCAATGCAGGGCTTTGTGCCTTGCAGCTCTAGGGCAATGTAGGACATGGCACAGCAGAAGTTCTACTTGAGCGAGATCAGGGCTGGGAAGCAACTGCGTTTCCCAGGCCTTTGCACGAGATGTTCCCGGTAGGCTGCAAGAGCACTGTGGAGAGTGAGTTGTTTCTTATCTTCCCAGAGAGGTGGAAGCCAGACGCTTTAGGGCCTGTCTCGCATTGAGGAACCAAGGAAGGTCTTTGTGCCTTGCAGCTCTAGGGCAATGTGGGACATGACAGAGCCCTAGTTCTACTTCAGCGTGACGAGGGCTGGTAAGCAACTGCGCTTCACAGGCCTTTGTAAGAGATGTTCCCGGTAGGCTGTAGAAACACTGTGGGGAGTGAGTTGTTTCTTAGCTTCCCAGAGAGCTGAAAGCCAGACGCTTTGGGGCCTGTCTCCCCTTGAGGAACCAAGGCAGGGCTTTGTGCCTTGCAGCTCCAGGGCAAATTAGGACACGGGAGAGCAGAAGTCCTACTTCAGTGAGATAAGGTCTGGTAAGCAACTGCGTTTCACGGGCCTTTGTAAGAGATGTTCCCGGTAGGCTGTAGGAACACTGTGGGGAGTGAGTTGTTTCTTAGCTTCCCAGAGAGCTGGAAGCCAGACGCTTTGGGGCCTGTATCCATTGATGAACCATGGCAGGACTTTTGCACTTTGCAGCTCTAGGGCAATGTGTCACACGGCAGAGCAGAAGTTCTACTTGAGCAAAATCAGGGCTGGGAAGCAAATGCGTTTCCCAGGCCTTTGTAAAAGATGTTCCCGGTAGGCTGTAAGAGCACTGTGGAGAGCGACTTGTTTCTCAGCTTTCCAGAGAGCTGGAAGTCAGACACTTTGGGGCCTGTCTCACCTTGAGGAACCAAGGCAGGGCTTTGTGCCTTGCAGCTCTAGGGCAATGTGGCACAGGGAAGAGTGGCAGTTCTACTTGAGCAAGATCAGGGCAGCGCGCAACTGCGTTTCACAAGCCTTTGTAAAGGATTTTGCCGGCAGGTGTACAGCACTGTGGAGAGTGAGTTGTTTCTTAGTTTCCCAGAGAGCTGGAAGCCAGACGCTCTGGGGCCTGTCTCCTCTTGAGGAACCAAGGCAGGGCTTTGTGCCTTGCATCTCTAGGGCAATGTAGGACACGGCAGAGCAGAAGTTCTACTTCAGCAAGATCAGGGCTGGGAAGCAACTGCGTTTCCCAGGCCTTTGTAAGAGTTGTTGCCTGTAGGTTGCAAGAGAACTGTGGAGAGCGAGTTGTTTCTTAGCTTCCCAGAGATCTGGAAGCCTGATGCTTTGGGGCCTGTCTCTTCTTGAGGAACCAAGGCAGGGCTTTGTGCCTTGCAGCTCTAAGGCATGGTAGGACACGGCAGAGCAGAAGTTCTACTTCAGAGAGATCAGGGCTGGGAAGCAACTGCGTTTCCCACGCCCTTGTAAGAGATGTTGCCGGTAGGCTGTGAGAGCACTCTGGAGAGCGAGTTGTTTCTTAGCTTTCCAGAGAGCTGGAAGTCAGACGCTTTGGGGCCTGTCTCCCCTTGAGGACCCAAGTCAGGGCTTTGTGCCTTGCAGCTCTAGGGCAATGTAGGACACGGCAGAGCAGTAGTTCTACTTGAGCGAGATCAGGGCTGGGCAGCAAATGCGTTTCCCAGACTTTTGTAGGAGATGTTGTCGGTAGGCTGTCAGAGCACTGTGGAGAGTGAGTTGTTTCTTAGCTTCCCAGAGAGCTGGAAGGCAGACGCTTTGGGGCCTGTCTCCCCTTGAGGTACCAACGCAGGACTTTGTCCTTTGCAGCCTAGGGCAATGTAGGACATGGCAGAGCAGAAGTTCTATCTCAGAGAGATCAGGGCTGGGAAGCAACTGCGTTTCCCAGGCCTTTGTAAGAGATGTTGCCGGTAGGCTGTAAGAGCACTCTGTAGAGCGAGTTGTTTCTTAGATTTCCGGAGAGCTGGAAATCAGACGCTTTGGGGCCTGTCTCCCCATGAGGAACCAAGGCAGAGCTTTGTGCCTTGCAAGTCTAGGGCAATGTAGGACACGGCACAGCAGAAATTCTACTTCCGCGAGATCAGGGCTGGGAGCAAATGCGTTTCACAGGTCTTTGTAAGAGATGTTGCCGGTAGGATAAAAGAGCACTGTGGAGAGCGAGTTGTTCCTTAGCTTTCCACAGAGCTGGATGTCAGACGCTTTGGTGCCTGTCTCCCATTCAGGATCCAAGGCAGGGATTTGTGCCTTGTAGCTCTAGGGCAATGTAGGACAGGGATTAGCAGAAGTTCTACTTGAGCGAGATGAGGGCTGGGCAGCAACTGCGTTTGACAGGCCTTTGTAAGAGATGTTGCCGGTAGGCTGTAAGAGCACTGTGGAGAGCGAGTTGTTTCTAAGCTTCCCAGAGAGCTGGATGCCAGACGCTTTGGGGCCTGTCTCCCCTTGATGAACCAAGGGAGGGCTTTGTACCTTGGAGCTCTAGGGCAATGTAGGACACAGCAGAACAGAAGTTCTACTTCAGCGAGCTCAGGGCTAGGAAGCAACTGCGTTTCCCAGGCCTTTGTAAGAGGTGTTGCCGGTTGGCTGTAGGAGCAGTGTGGAGAGCAAGTTGTTTCTTATCTTCCCAGATTTCTGGAAGCCAGACGCTTTTGGGCCTGTCTCCCCTTGAGGAACCAAGACAGGGCTTTGTGCCTTGCAGCTCTAGGGCAATGTTATACACGGCACAGCAGAAGTTCTACTCAAGCGAGATCAGGGCTGGGAAGCAACTGCGTTTCACAGGCCTTTGCAAGAGATGTTCCCGGTAGGCTGTAAGAGCGGTGAGGAGAGGGAGATGTTTCTTACGTTCCCAGAGACCTGGAAGCCAGACTCTTTCGGGCCTCTCTCTCGTTGAGGAACCAAGGCAGGGCTTGTGCCTTGCAGCTCTGGGGCCATGTAGGACACGGCAGAGCAGAAGTTCTACTTCAGCAAGATCAGGGCTGGGAAGCAACGCGTTTCCCAGTCCTTTGTAAGACATGTTGCTGGTAGGCTATAAGAGCATGGTGGAGAGCGAGTTGTTTCTTAGCTTCCCAGAGAGCTGGAGGACACACGCCGTGGGGCCAGTCTCCCATTGAGGAACCAAGGCAGGTCTTTGTGCATTGCAGCTCTAGGGCAAAGTAGGACATGGCAGAGCAGAAGTTCTTCTTCAGCGAGATCAGGGCTGGGAAGCAACTGCGTTTCCCAGGCCTTTGTAAGAGATGTTGCCGGTAGGCTGTAAGAGCACTGTGGAGAGCGAGTTGTTCCTTAGCTTTCCAGAGACCTGAAACCAGATGGTCTGTGACAAGTCTCCTCTTGAGGAACTAAGGCAGGGCTTTGTGCCTTGCATCTCTAGGGCCATGTAGGACATGGCAGAGCAGTAGTACTACTTCAGCGTGATGAGGGCTGGGAAGCAACTGCGTTTAACACGCCTTTGCAGCAGATGTTGCGGGTAGGCTGTAAGAGCACTGTGGAGAGCGACTTGTTTCTTAGCTTCCCAGAGAGCTGGATGCCAGACGCTTTGGGGCCTGTCTCCCCTTGAGGAACCAAACCAGGGCTTTGTGCCTTGCAGCTCTAGGGCAACGTAGGACAGGGAAGAGCAGAAGTTCTACTTCAGTGAGATCAGGGCTGGGAAGCAACTGCGTTTCACAGGCCTTTGTATGAGATGATGCCGGTAGGCTGTAAGAACATTGTGGAGAGCGAGTTGTTTCTTAGCTTCCCAGAGAGCTGGAAGCCAGACGCTCTGTGGCCTGTCTCCTCTTGAGGAACCATGGCAGGGCTTTGTGCCTTGCAGCTCTAGGGCAATGTAGGACATGGCAGAGCAGTAATTCTACTTCAGCGAGATGAGCCCTAGGAAGCAACTGCGCTTCCCAGGCCTTTGTAAGAGATGTTCCTGGAAGGCTGTAAGAGCACTGTGGAGAGCGAGTTGTTTCTTAGCTTCCCAGACAGCTGGAAGCCAGACGCTTTGGGGCCTGTCTCCCCTATAGGAATGAAGGCAGGGCTATGTGCCTTGCAGCTCTAGTGCAATGTAGGACAGGGAAGAGCAGAAGTTCTACTTGAGCGAGATCAGGGATGGGCAGCAACTGCGTTTCACAGGCCTTTGCAGGAGAAGTTCCCTTTAGGCTGTAAGAGCACTGTGGAGAGCGAGTTGTTGCTTGTCTTCCCAGCGAGCTGGAAGCCAGACGCTTTGGGGCCTGTCTCCCCTTGAGAAACCAAGGCAGGGCTTTGTGCCTTGCAGCTCTAGGGCAATGTAGGATACGGAACAGCAGCAGCTCTACTTCAGCAGTCTCAGGGCTGGGCAGCAACTGCGTTTTCCAGGCGTTCGTAAGACATGTTGCCGGTAGGATGTAAGAGCACTGTGGATAGCGAGTTTTTTCGTAGCTTCGCGGAGAGCTGGAAGCCAGACTCTTTGGGGCCTGTATCCCCTTGAGAAACCAAGGCAGGACTTTGTGCCTTGCAGCCTAGGGAAATGTAGGACAGGGAAGAGCAGAAGTTCTACTTGAGCGAGAGCAGGGATAGGCAGCAAGTGTGTTTCACTGGCGTTTGTAATAAATGTTGCTGGTTGGCTGCAAGAGCACTGTGGAGAGCGAGCTGTTTCTTAGCTTCCCAGAGCGGTGGAAGCCACACGCTATGAGGCCTGTCTCCCCTTGAGGAAGCAAGGCAGGGCTTTGTGCCTTGCATCTCTAGGGCAATGTAGGACACGGAACAGCAGCAGCTCTACTTCAGCGATATCACTCAGCGCAGCAACTGCGTTTCACATGCCTTTGAAAGAGATTTTGCCGGTAGGCTGTAAGAGCATTGTGGAGAGCGAGTTGTTTCTCAGCATTCCAGAGAGCTGGAAGCCATACACTTTGGGGCCTGTCTCCCTTTGAGGACCAAAGGCAGGGCTTTGTGCCTTGCAGCTCTAGGGCAATGTGGGACAGGGAAGAGCGGACGTTCTACTTGAGAGAGATCAGGGCAGGGAAGCAACTGCGTTTCACAGGCCTTTGTAAGAGATTTTGCCAGTAGGCTGTAAGAGCACTGTGGACAGCGAGTTGTTTCTTAGGTTCCCAGAGAGCTGGAAGGCAGACGCTTTGGGGCCAGTGTTCCCATGAGGAACAAAGGCAGGGCTTTGTGCCTTGCAGCTTTAGGGCAATGTAGGACACGGCAGAGCAGAACGTCTCCTTGAGCAAGATCAACGCTGGGAAGCAACTACGTTTCACAGGCCTTTGTATGAGATGCTGCCGGTAGACTTTAAGGGCACTGTGGAGAGCGACTTGTTTCTTAGCTTCCCAGAGAGCTGGAAGCCAGATGCTTTGGGGCCTCCCTCCCCTTTAGGAACCAAGGCAGGTCTTTGTGCCTTGCGCTCTAGGGCATTGTAGGACACAGCAGAGCAGAAGTTCTACTTCAGCGAGGTAAGGGATGGGAAGCAACTGCCCTTGTAAGAAATGTTGAGGGTATGCTGTAAGAGCACTGTGGAAAGCGAGTTGTTTCTTACCTTCCCAGAGAGATGGAAGGCAGACGCTTTGTGGCCTGTCTCCCCTTGAGGACCCAAGGCAGGGCTTTGTGCCTTGCAGCTCTAGGGCAATGTACGGCACGGCAGAGCAGAAGTTCTACTTCAGCGAGATCAGGGCAGGGAAGCAAATGCGTTTCCCAGGCCTTTGTAAGAGATGTTGCCTCTAGGTTGTAAGAGAACTGTGGAGAGCGAGTTGTTTCTTAGCTTTCCAGAGAGCTGGAAGTCAGACACTTTGTGGCCTGTCTCCCCTTGAGGACACAAGGCAGGGCTTTGTGCCTTGCAGCTGTATGGCAATGTAGGACACAGCAGAGCAGTAGTTCTACTTGAGCGAGATCAGGGCTGATCAGCAAATGCGTTTCCCAGGCTTTTGTAGGAGATGTTGTCGGTAGGCTGTCAGAGCTCTGTGGAGAGTGAGTTGTTTCTTAGCTTCCCAGAGAGCTGGAAGGCAGACGCTTTGGGGCCTGTCTCCCCTTGAGGAACCAAGGTACGGCTTTGTGCCTTGCAGCTCTAGGGCAATGTAGGACAGGGAAGAGCAGAAGTTCTACTTGAGCGAGATCAGGGCTGGGCAGCAACTGCCTTTCACAGGTCTTTGTAAGAGATGTTGACGGTAGGCTATAAGAGCACTGTGGAGAGCGAATTGCTTCTTAGCTTCCCAGCGAGCTGGAAGCCAGACGCTTTGGGGCCTGTCTCCCATTTAGGAACCAAGGCAGGTCTATGTGCCTTGCGCTCTAGGGCATTGCAACACAGGGCAGAGCAGAAGTTCTACTTCAGCGAGGTAAGGGATGGGAATCAACTTCGTTTCCCAGGCCTTTGTAAGAGATGTTGCCGGTATGCTGTAAGAGCACTGTGGAGAGCGAGTTGTTTCTTAGCTTTCCACAGAGCTGGAATCCTGACGCTTTGGGGCCTGTCTCCCCTAGAGGATCCAAGGCAGGGCTTTGTCCCTTGCAGCTCTAAGGCAAGGTAGGACACGGCAGAGCAGAAGTTCTACTTCAGCGAGATCAGGGCTGGGAAGCAACTGCGTTCCCAGGCCTTTGTGAGAGATGTTGCCTGTAGGCCGTAAGAGCACTATGAAGAGCGAGTTGTTTCTTAGCTTCCCAGAGAGCTGGAAGCCAGAGACTTTGGGGCCTGTCTCCCCTTTAGGAACCCAGGCAGGGCTTTGTGCCTTGCAGCTCTAGGGCAAGGTAGGACACGGCAGAGCAGAAGTTCTACTTGAGCGAGATCAGGGCTGGGAAGCAACTGGGTTTCACAGGCCTTTGCAAGAGATGTTGCTGGTAGGCTGTAAGAGCGCTGTGGAGAGGGAATTGTTTCTTAGATTCCCAGAGAGCTGGAAGAAAGACGCTTTGGGGCCTATCTCTCCTTGTGGACCCAAGGCAGGGCCTTGTGCCATGCAGCTCTGGAGCTATGTAGCACACGGCAGAGCAGAAGTTCTACTTCAGCGAGATCAGGGCTGGGAAGCAACTACGTTTCCCAGGCCTTTCTAAAAGATGTTGCTGGTAGGCTGTAAGAGCACTGTGGAGAGCGAGTTGTTTCTTATCTTCCAGAGAGCTGGAAGCCAGACACTTTGGGGTCTGTCTCCCATTCAGGAACCAAGGCAGGGCTTTGTGCCTTGCAGCTCTAGGGCAATGTAGGACACGGCAGAGCAGAAGTTCTACTTCAGCGAGATCAGGGCTGGGAAGCAACTGCGTTTCCCAGGCCTTTGTAAGCGATGTTGCCGGTAGGCTGTAAGAGCACTGTGGAGAGCGAGTTGTTACTTAGCGTCCCAGAGATGTGGAAGTCAGACGCTCTGGGGCCTGTCTCCCTTTGAGGAACCAAGGCAGGGCTTTGTGCCTTGTAGCTCTAGGGCAACGTAGGACAGGGAAGAACGGAAGTTCTACTTGAGGGACATCAGGGCTGGGCAGCAACTGCGTTTCACAGGCCTTTTTAAGAGATGCTGCCCGGAGGCTGTAAGAGCACTGTGGAGAGCGAGTTGTTTCTTAGCTTCCCAGAGAGCTGGAAGCCAGACGCTTCGGCGCCTGTCTCGCCTTGAGGAACCAAGGCAGGTCTTTGTGCCTTGCAGCTCTAGGGCAATGTAGGACACGGCAGAGCAGAAGTTCTACTTGAGCGAGATCAGGACTGGGAAACAACTGCCTTTCGCAGGCCTTTGTAAGAGATGTGGCCGGTATGCTGTAAGAGCACTGTGGAGTGCGACTTGTTTCTTAGCTTCCCAAGTGCTGGAAGCCAGACGCTTTGGGTCCTGTCCCCCCTTGAGGAACCAAGGCAGGCCTTTGTGCCTTGCAGGTCTAGGGCAAGGTAGGACACGGCAGAGCAGAAGTTCTTCTTCAGCGAGATCAGGGCTGGGAAGCAACTGCGTTTCCCAGGCCTTTGTAAGAGATGTTGCCGGTAGGCTGTAAGAGCACTGTGCAGAGTGAGTTGTTTCTTAGCTTCCCAGAGAGCTGGAAGGCGGACTCTTTGTGGCCTGTCTCCTCTTGAGGAACCATGGCAGGGCTTTGTGCCTTGCAGCTCTAGGGAAATGTAGGACACGGCAGAGCAGAAGTTCTACTTCAACGAGATAGCGCTGGGCAGCAATTGCGTTTCACGGGCCTTTGTAAGAGATCTTGCCGATAGGCTGTAAGTGCACTGTGGAGAGTGAATTGTTTCTTAGCTTCCCAGAGAGCTGGAAGACAGACGCTCTTGGGCCTTTCTCCCCTTGAGGAACCAAGGCAGGGCTTTGAACCTTGCAGCTCTAGGGCAATGTAGGACCTGGCAGAGCAGTAGTTGACTTCAGCGAGATGAGGGCTGGGAAGTAACTGCGTTTCACAGGCCTTTGTAGGAGAGGTTCCCAGTAGTCTGTAACAGCACTGTGGAGAGCGAGTTGTTTCTTAGCTTCCCAGAGAGCTGGAAGTCAGAAGCATTGGGTCCTGTCTCCTCTTGAGGAACCAAGGCAGGGCTTTGTGCCTTTCAGCTCTAGGGCAATGTAGGACAAGGCAGAGCAGAAGTTCTACTTGAGCGAGGTTAGGGCTGGGCAGCAAATGTGTTTCCCATCCCTTTGTAAGAGATGTTGCCGGTAGGCTGTAAGAGCACTGTGGAGAGCGACTTGTTTCATAGTTTCCCACAGAGCTGGAAGACAGAGGCTTTGGGTGAAGTCTCCACCTGAGGAACCAAGGCAGGGCTTTGTGCCTTGCAGCTCCAGGGCAAGGTAGGACACGGAAGTGCAGAAGTTCTACTTGAGTGAGATCAGGGCAGGAAAGCAACTGGGTTTCACAGGTCTTTGCAAGAGATCTTCCCGGGAGGCTGTAAGAGCACTGTGGAGAGGGAGTTGTTTCTTAGCTTCTGGGAGAGCTGGAAGCCAGAGGCTTTGGGGCCTGTCTCCCCTTGAGGAACCAAGGCAGGGTTTGTGCCTTGCAGCCTTAGGGCAATGTAGGACACAGCAGAGACGTTCTCCTTCTGCAAGATCAGGGATGGGAAGCAACTGCGTTTCCCAGGCCTTTGTAAGAGATGTTGCCGGTAGGCTGTAAGAGCACTGTGGACAGCGAGTTGTTTGTTAGCTTCCCAGATAGCTGGAAGCCAGACTCTTTGGGAACTGTCTCAACTTTAGGAACCAAGGCAGCGCTTTGTGCCTTGCAGCTCTAGGGCAATGTAGGACACGGCAGAGCAGAAGTTCTACTTCAGCAAGATCAGGGCTGGAAAGCAACTGTGTTTCCTAGGCCTTTGTAAGAGATGTTGCCGGTAGGCTGTAAGAGCAATGTGGAGAGCGAATTGTTTCTTACCTTCCCAGAAAGCTGGAAGCCAGACGCCTTGGGGCCTAACTCCCCTTGAGGAATGAAGTCAGGGCTTTGTGCCTTCCAGCTCGAGGGCAATGTAGGACACGGCAGAGCAGTAGTTCTACTTCAGTGACATGAGGGCAGGGAAGGAACTGCGTTTCCCAGGCCTTTGTAAGAGATGTTGCTGGTAGGCTGTAACAGCACTGTGGAGAACGAGTTGTTTCTTAGCTTCCCAGAGAGCTGGAAGGCAGACGCTTTGGGGCCTGTCTCCCCTTCAGTAACTAAGGCAGGGCTTTGTGCCTTGCAGCTCTAGGGCAATGTAGGACATGGCAGAGCAGAAGTTCTACTTCAGTGAGATCAGGGCTGGGAAGCAACTCAATTTCCCAGGCCTTTGTAAGAGATGATCCTGGTAGGCTGTAAGAGCACTTTGGAGAGAGAATTGTTTCTTAGCTTCCCAGAGAGCTGGAAGCCAGACGCTTTTGGCCCTGTCTCCTCTTGAGGAACCAAGGCAGGGTATGTGCCTTGCATCTCTAGGGCAATGTAGGACACGGCACAGCAGAAGTTCTACTTGAGCGAGATCAGTGCTGGGAAGCAACTGCGTTTCTCAGACCTTTGTAAGAGATGTTGATGGTAGGCTGTAAGAGCACTGTGGATAGCGAGTTTTTTCTTTGCTTACCAGAGAGCTGGAAGTCAGATGCTTTGGGGCCTGTCTCCCATTGAGGAACCAAGGCAGGTCTTGGTGCCTCGCAGCTCTAGGGTAATGTAGGACAGGGAAGAGCAGAAGTTCTACTTGAGCGAGATCAGGGCTGGGAAGCAACTGTGTTTCACAGGCCTTTGTAAGAGATGTTGCCGGTAGGCTGTATGAGCACTGTGGAGTGCAAGTTGTTTCCTAGCTTCCCAGAGAGCTGGATGCCAGACGCTTTTGGGCCTGTCTTCCCGTGAGGAACCAAGGAAGCGCTTTGTGCCTTGCAGCTCAGGGGCGATGTAGGACACGGCAGGGCAGAAGTTCTACTTCTGCTAGATCAGGTCTGAGAAGCAACTGCGTTTCACAGGCCTTTGAAAGAGGTGTTCCCAGTAGGCTATAACAGCACTGTTGAGAGCGAGTTGTTTCCTAGGTTCCCAGAGACCTGCAAGCCAGACACTTTGGGGCCTGTCTCCCTTTGAGGAACCAAGGCAGGGCTTTGTGCCTTGCAGCTCTAGGGCAATGTAAGACACGGAAGAGCAGAAGTTCTACTTCACTGAGATGAGGGCTGGGAAGCAACTGCGTTTCCCAGGCCTTTGTAAGAGATGTTGCCGGTAGGCTGTAAGAGCACTGTGGAGAGCGAGTTGTTTCTTAGCTTCCCAGACAGCTGGAAGCCAGATGCTTTGGTGCCTGTCTCCCCTTGAGGAACCAAGGCAGGCCCTTATGCCTTGCAGCTCTAGTGCAATGTAGGCCACGGCAGAGCAGAAGTTCTACTTCAGGGAGATCAGGCCTGGGCAGCATCTGCATTTCCCTGGCCTTTTTAAAAGATGTTGCAGGTAGGCTGTAAGAGCACTGTGGAGAGCGAGTTGTTTCTTAGCTTCCCAGAGTTCTGGAAGCCAGATGCTTTTGGGCCTGTCTGCCCTTGAGAAACCAAGGCAGGGCTTTGTGCCTTGCACGTCTAGGGCAATGTAGTACACGACAGAGCAGAAGTTCTACTTCAGTGAGATCATGGCTTGGAAGCAACTGGGTTTCAAAGGCCTTTGCAAGAGATGTTCTCGGTAGGCTGTAAGAGCACTGTGGAGAGCGAGTTGTTTCTTATCTTCCCACATAGCTGGAAGCCAGAGGATCTGGGTCCTGTCTCCTCTTGAGAAACAAATGCAGGGCTTTCTTCCTTGCAGCTGTAGGTCAATGTAGGACACGGCAGAGCCGTAGTTCTACTTCATCGAGATTAATACAGGGAAGCAGCTGCATTTCACAACCTTTGTAAGAGATGCTGCCGGTAGGCTGTCAGAGCACTGTGGAGAACTAGATGAATGTCACTACAGCTGTACTGCAATGACTGCAGGATCACTGCATCATCCTTCATGGGCACTGAATCCTACTTCACAACATACTGCATCCACCTTGAGTCACCTGACAGACACTGCATGGGCACACCATCCACATTCAGGGCCATTGCAGGGGGCTCTGCACCCAATTCGGCTACACTCCATCCAGCTGAAGTGGCAGTATAAGTGTACTGCAATCACTCCCAGTTCTCTGCATCCAACCCTTGGGCACTGCATCCTCTGTCACAGCATGCAACAACCAACTTTTTGTCCTCTTCATCCACTGCATGGGCACTGCGTCCACATTCAGGGACACACAACGGGGCACTGCAGGGACACTGCAGCTAGGAGAAGTTGCACTGCAGGTGCACTGCAGTGACTGGAGGATCACTGCATCCTCCTTCATGATCACTGAATCCTCCATCACTACATAAGGCATCCACCTTCAGGAACACTGCATCCATTGCATGACAACTGCATCCACATTCAGGTATACTGCAGGGTCACTGCAATCTCTCCAGGCTCACTGAATCCACCTTTGTGGGCACTGCATCCTCCATCACAACATACTGCATCCACCTTGTGGGAAACTGCATGGGAAACATTAGGGGGCACTGCAACCATTGCAGGTTCACCGCATCCACCTTCATGACCACTGCATCCTCGGACAAAGCATACTGCATCTGCCTTGTGAGACACAGCCTCCACTTAATAACCACTGCATCCACATTTCAGCACAATGCCGTGGGCCCTGCAACCACTGCAGGGACACTGCATCCACCTAAATGCGAACTGCATTCTCCGTCACAACATACTGCATAAACTTTCAGGTACACTGCATACACTGCATGGACACTGCATTCACCTTCAGGGACACATAAGGCGGCACTGCAACCACTGCAGCAACACTGCCTCCAGCAGATGTGGAAATGCAGGTGCACTGCATTCAAATCAGGATCCCTGCATCCACTGCATGTTGACAGCACCCACATTCAGGGGCATGGCAGGATGCAGTGCAACTACTGCTGGAACACTGCAACCACCCTCTTGGGCACTGCATCCTCCGTAACCACATACTGCATGTACTTTGTGGGACACTGCATCCACTCCATGGGCACTGCATCCACATTCAAGGACAATGAAGGGGCAGTGCAACCACTGCAGGGACACTGCCTCCAGATGAAGTGGTACTGCACGTGCACTGCAATGATTGCAGGATCACTGCATCATCCTTCATGGGCACTGAATCCTACTTGAAAACATACAGCATTCACCATGAGTCACACTGCAGACACTGCATGTTCACAGCATCCACATTCAGGGACACAGAACGGGGAACTGCAACAACTGCAGGGACACTGCAGCCAGCTGAAGTGGCACTGCAGGTGCACTGCAATGATTGCAGGATCACTGCATCCTCCTTCATGATCACTGAATCCTCCAACACAAAATAAGGCATCCACATTGAAGGACATTGCATGCACTGCATGAGCACTGCATACACATTCAGGGAACTGTAGAGGGCACTGCAACCACAGCAGCATCACTGCATCCACCTTCATGGGCCCTGCATCCTCCATCACAACATACTGCATCCACCTTGTGGGACACTGCATCCACTGCATGAGCACTGCTCCACATTCAGGTAAACTGCAAGGGGCACTGCAACCACTGCAGGATCATTGCATCCACCTTCATGGGCACTGCATCCTCCATCACAACATACTGCATGCACACTGTGGGACACTGCATCCACAGCATGGGCACTGCATACCTGTTCAGGGACACTGCAGTGGGCAGTGCAACCACTGCAAGGACATTGCATCCAGCTGAAGTGGCACTGCAGGGACACTGCAATCACTGCAGGCTCACTGCATCCACATTCGTGGGCACAGCATTCTACATCTCAACATACTGCATGCACCTGTTGAGACACTGCATACACTGCATGGACACTGCTTCCACATTCAGGGACAATGCAGGGGTGACTGCAGCCACTGCAGGTTCACTGCTTGAACATTCATAGGCGATGCATCCTTTGACAAATCATACTGCATCCACCTTGTGAGACACTGCATCCTCTGCTTTACCACTGCATCCGCATTCTAGGACAATGCCAGGGGAAGTGCAACCACTGCAGCAACACTGCATCCACCATCATGGATTTGCATCCTCCATCACAACATACTTCATAAACCTTTAGGTACACTGCATCCACTGCATGGGCACTGCATTGACTATCAGGGACACAGAAAGTGGCACGGAAACCCCTGCAGGGACACTGCTTCCAACTTATGTGGAAATGCAGGTGCAATGCAGTCACTGCAGGATCACTGCATCCACTGCATGTTCACAACATCCACATTCAGGAACAGAGCAGGGTGCACTGCAACCACTGCAGGATCACTGCATCCTCCTTCATGGGCACTGCATGCACTGCATGACCACTGCATCCACATTCATGGAAACTGTAGGGGGCACTGCAACCACTGCAGATTCACCGCTTCCACTTTCATGGGCACTGCATCCTCCAACCAAACAAACTGCAGCCACCCTGTGAGACACTGCATCCACTGCTTGACCACTGCATCCAAAGTCCAGGGCAATGCTGGGGGCACTGCAACCGCAGCAGGGACACTACATCAACATTCATGGTCACTGCATCCTCTGTCACAACATACTGCATAAACATTTAGGTACACTGTATCCACTGCATGGACACTGCATTCACCTTCAGGGACACAGAAGGCGGCACTGCAACCCCTGCAGGGACACTGCTTCCAGATGATGTGGAAATGCAGGCCCACTGCAACCACTGCAGGATCACTGCTACCTCTTTCATGGGCACTGCATCCTCCATCACAATATACTGCATGCACCTTGTGGGACACTGCATCCAATGCCTGGGCACTGCATCCACGTTCTCGGACAATGCAGTGTGCAGTGTAACCACGGCAGGGACACTGCATACAGCTGAAGTCACACTGCATGCGCACTGCATTCAGCACAGTCTCACTGCATCCACGTTCATGGGCACTGCATCTTCCATCACAACATAAGACATCCACCTTGTGGGACACTGCAACTACCACATGGGCACTGCATCCACATTCAGGGAACTGTAGGGGGCACTGCCACCACTGCAGCATCACTGCATCCACCATCAGGGGCCTTGCATCCTCCCTCACAACATACTGCATCCACCTTGTGGGACACTGCATCCACTGCATGACTACGGCATCCACCTTCCCGGACAATGCAGGGTCAATGCAAGCACTGCAGGGACACTGCATCCACCTTCATGAGAACTGCATCATCCATCATAAGATACTGCATCCACCCAATGGGACACTGCATCCACTGCCTGGGCTCAATATCCACATTACCAGACAATACAAGGGCACTGCAACCAGTGCAGCAGCTCTGCATCCAGCTGAAGTGGCACTGCAGGCACACTGCCATCACTGCAGGATCACTGCAATCACATTCATCAGCACTACATACTACAATACACCACAATGCCTCCACTTTGTGTGACACTGCATAATCTGCATGAGCACTGCATCCACAAGCCAGGACAATGCAGGGGGCACTGCAACCACTGCAATGACACTGCATCCAGCTGAAGTGGCAGTGAAGGCGTACTGCAATCACTGCCAGCTCACTGCATCTAATACGTGAGCACTGCATGCACTGTTACAACATACAGCAACCAACCTTTGGTACTCTGCATCCATGGCATGGGCACGGCATCCACATTCAGGGACACAGATCAGGGCACTGGAACCACTGCAGGGACACTGGAGCCAGCTGAAGTGGCAGTGAAGGCGTACTGCAATCACTGCCAGCTCATTGCATCCAACACGTGAGCACTGCGTGCACTGTCACAACATACGGCAACCAACCTTTGGTACTGTGCATCCACTGCATGGGCACGGCATGCACATTCAGGGACACAGATCGGGGCACTGGAACCACTGCAGGGACACTGCAGCCAGTTGAAGTGGCACTGCAGGTGCACTGTAATGACTGCAGGATCACTGCATCTTCCTTTATTTTCACTGAATCCTCCATCACAACATAAGGCATCCACCTTGTGGGACTCTCCATCCACTGCATGAGCACTGCATCCACATTGAGGTAAACTGCAGGCGGCCCTGCAACCACGGCAGGATCACTGCATCCCCCTTCATGGGCACTGCATCCTCCATAACAACATACTGCATGCACATTGTGGGACACTGCATCCACTGCATGGGCAGTGCATCCAAGCTCAGGGACAATGCAGTGGGCTCTGCAACCACTGCAGCAACACTGCATGCAGCTGAAGTGGCACTGCAATCACTGGAGTATCACTGCATCCACTGCATGTTCACAGCAAACACATTCAGGGACACAGCAGGGTGGACTGCAACTACTGCAGGGACACTGCATCCAGATGAAGTGGCACTGCAGGTGCACTGCAATGACTGCAGGATCACTGCATCATCCTTCATGGGCACTGAATCCTTCTTTACAACATACTGCATTCACGTTGAGTCACTCTGCACACACTGTGTGGGCACAGCATCCACATTCAGGGACATGGCTGGGGGCTCTGCAACCACTGCAGCTACACTGCATCCAGCTGAAGTATCACTGCAAGTGCCCTGCAATCATTGAAGATTCTCTGCATCCACTGCATAGGCACTGCCTCAACATTTCAGGACAATGCCAGAGGCACTGCAACCACTGGAGGGACACTGCATCCCCCTTCATGGGCATTGCATCCTCCGTCACAACATACTGCATAAACCTTTAGGTACACTGCATTGAAAGCCTGAGCACTGCATCTACGTTCTCGGACAATGCAGTTGGCACTGTAACCACTGCAGGGACACTGTATACAGCAGAAGTCGCACAGCAGGCACAGTGCATTCAGCACAGTCCCCATGCATCCACCTCCGTGGGCACCGCATCTCCCATCACAACATATGACATCCACCTTGTGGGACACTGCAACTACTCCTTGGGCACTGCATCCACATTCAGGGAACTGTAGGGGACACTGCCACCACTGCAGCATCACTGCATCCACCTTCATGGGCCCTGCATCCCCCATCACAACATACTGCATCCACCTTGTGGGACACTGCATCTACTGCATGACTACTGCATCCACATCCCGGACAATGCAGGGCTCACAGCAACCACTGCAGCAACACTGCATCCAGCTGATGTGGCACTGCAGGCGCCCTGCCATCACTGCAGCATCCATGCATTCACCTTTATGGGAACTGCACACTACAACTAACCACAATGCTTATACATTGTGGGACACTGCATTCACTGCATGAGCACTGCATCCACATTCCAGGACAATGCAGGGGGCACTGCAACCACTGCAGTGACACAGCATCCATCTGAAATGGCACTGAAGGCATACTGCAATCATTGCAGTCTAACTACATCCAACTTGTGGTCACTGTATCCTCTGTCACAAGATATGGCAACCAACTTTTGGTACTCTGCATTCACTGCATGGGCATTGCATCCACATTCAGGGACACCGAACGGGGCACTCCAACCACTGCAGGAAGACTGCAGCAAGCTGAAGTGTCACTGCAAGTTCACTGCAATGACTGCAGGATCACTGCATGCTCCTTCATGATCACTGGATCCTCCATCAGAGCATAAGGCATTCACCTTGAGGGACACTGCAGACACTGCATTGGCACAACATCCACATTCAGGGACATGGCAGGGGGCTCTGTAACCACTGCAGCTACACTGCATCCAGCTGAAGTGGCACTGCAGGTGCACTGCAATCACTGAAGATTCACTGCATTCACTGCATAGGCACTGCATCAAAATTTCAGGACAATGCCAGGGGCACTGAATCCACTGGAGGGTCACTGCATCCCCCTTCATGGGCACTACATCCCCTGTCACAAAATACTTCATAAACCTTTAGGTACACTGCATCCACTGCATGGGAACTGCATTCACATTCAGCGACACAGAAGGCAGCACTTAAACCCCAGCAGGGACACTGCTTCCAGCTGATGTAGAAATGCAGGCACACTGCAATCACTGCAGGATCACTGCATCCACTGCATGCTCAGAGCATTCACATTCAGCGACACAGCTGAGTGCACTGCAACCACTGCAGGGACACTGCATACAGCTGAAGTCATATTGCAGGCACACAACATTCAGCACAGGCTCACTGCCTCCACCTCGGTGGGCACTGCAGGTTCAATTACAACATACGACATCCACCTTCTGGGACACTGCAACTACTGCATGTGCACTGCATCCACTTTCAGGGAACTGTAGAGGGCACTGCAAGAACTGCAGCATCAATGCATCCACCTTCATGGGCCCTGCATCCTCCATCACAACAGACTTCATCCACCTTGTGGGACACTGCATCCAATCCATGACTACTGTCTCCACATTCCTGGACAATGTGGGGGACACTGCAAGCACTGCAGGGACACTGCATCCACCTTCATGAGAACTGCCTCATCCATCATAAAGTACTGCATCCACCTTGTGGGACACTGCATCATCTGTCACAGCATACTGGATCTACCTTCTGGGGCACAGCATGCACTGCATGGGCACTGCATTACTTTCAGGGAAACTGTAGAGGGCACTGCATTCACTGCAGGTTCACTGCATCCACCTTCATGGGCACTGCATCCTCCGACAAAACATACTTCATCCGCCTTGTGAGACACTGCATCCACTGCATGACCCCTGCATCCAAATTCTAGCACAATGCCGGGGACCCTGCAACCACTGCAGGAACACTGCATCTGCCTTCATGCACACTGCATCCTCAGTCACAACATATTGCATAAACCTTTAGGTACACTGCCTCCTCTGCATGGCCACTGCATTCTCCATCAAGGAAACAGAAGGTGGCACTGCACCCCTGTAGGGACACTGCTTAAAGCTGATGAGGAAATGCATGTGCACCTCAATCACTGCAGGATTACTGCATCCACTGCATGTTCACAGCATCCACATTCAGGGACACAGCAGGGTGCACCACAACCACTGCAGGGACAATGCATCCAGATGAAGTGGCACTGCAGGTGTACTGCAAGGACTGCAGGATCACTCCATTGTCCTTCATGCGCACTGAATTCTGCTTCACAACATACTGCATCCACCTTGAGTCACACTGCAGACACTGCATGGGCACAGCATTTACATTCAGGGACATGGCAGGGGGCTCTGCAACCACTGCAGCTACATTGCATCCAGCTGAACTGGCACTGCAGGCGCACTGCAATGACTAAAGATTCACTGCATCCACTGCATAGGCACTGAATCAACATTTCAGGACAATGCCGGGGGCACTGCAACCACTGAAGCAACACTGCATCCCCCTTCATGGGCACTGCATACTCCATCACAACATACTGCAGAAACATTTAGGTACACTGTGTCCACTGCATGGGCACTCATTCACAGTCAGTGACACAGCAGGCGGCACTGCAACCCCTGCAGGGGCAATGCTTCCAGCGATGTGGAAATGCAGGCGCACTGCAATCACTGCAGGATTACTGCATCCACGCCATGTTCAGAGCATGCACATTCAGGGACACAGCAGGGTGCACTGCAACCACTGATGGATCACTGCATCCACCATCATGGGCACTGATCCTCCGTCACAACATACTGCATGCACCTTCTGGGACACTGCATCCAATGCCTGGGCACTGCATCCACATTCCTGGACAATGCAGGGGGCACTGCAACCACTGCAGGAACACTGCATCCAGCTGAAGTGGCACTGCAGGTGCACTGCCATCACTGCAGGATCACTGCATTCACCTTCATCCGCACTGCATACTACAACACACCACAATGCCTCCACATTGTGGGACATTGCATCCACTGCATGAACACTGCATCCACATTCCATGACAATGCCGGGGGCATTGCAGCTACTGCAGGGTCACTGCATCCAGTTGAAGTGGCACTGAATGTGTACTGCAATCACTGCCAGCTCACTGCATCCAAATCCAGGGCTCTGCATCCTCACTCACAACATGCGGCAACCAACTTTTGGTACTCTGCATCCACTGCATGGGCACTGCATCCACACTGAGGGACACAGGATGGGGCACTGCAACCACTGCAGGGACACTGCTTCTACCTGATGTAGAAATGCAGACACACTGCAATCACTGCAGTATCTCTGCATCCACTGCATGTTCAGAGCATGCACATTCAGAGCACAGCAGGGTGCACTGCAACCACAGCAGGGTCACTGCATCCACCTTCATTGGCACTGCATGCTCGGTCACAACATACTGCAAGCACCTAGTGGGACACTGCATCCAAAGCCTGGGCACAGCATCCACATTCAGGGACAATTCATTGGGCACTGCAACCACTGCAGGGACACTGCATCCTGATGAAGTGGCACTGCAGCTGCAGTGCAATGACTGCGAGTTCACTGCATCATCCTTCATGGGCACTGAAT
Organism: Equus przewalskii; assembly: GCF_037783145.1. Lineage (NCBI taxonomy): Eukaryota > Metazoa > Chordata > Mammalia > Perissodactyla > Equidae > Equus > Equus przewalskii. Next base: position 67,030,782 of record NC_091831.1, read on the forward strand.
CCTGCTTCACCACATACTGCATCCCCCTTTGTTCACAATGCAGTCTCTGCATGGTCACTGCATCCACATTCAGAGACAGGGCAAGGGGCTCTGCAACCACTGTAGCTACACTGTACCCAGCTGAAGAGGCACTGCAGGCACACTGCAATCATTGAAGTTTCACTGCATACACTGCATTGGCACTGCATCAATATTCTAGGACAATGCCGGGGGCACTCCAAGCACTGCAGGGACACTGCATTCAAGTTCATGGGGACTGCATCCTCCGTCACAACATACTGCATTCACTTTGTGAGACACTGCATCCAATTCCTGGGCTCTGCATCCATGTTCTCGGACAATGCCGGGGGCACTGCAACCACAGCAGGGACACGACATCCACCTTCATGGGCACTGCATCCTCTGTCACAACATACTGCATAAACCTTAGATACACTGCATCCACTGCATGAGCACTGCATTCACCTTCAGGGACACAGAAGGTGGCACTGCAACCCCTGCAGGGACACTGCATCTAGGTGATGTGGAAATGAAGGTGCACTGCAATCACTGCAGGATCACTGCATCCACTGCATGTTCAGAGCATGCACATTCAGGGACAAAGCAGGGTGCACTGCAACCACTGCCAGATCAATGCATCCACCTTAATGGGCACTGCATCCTCTGTCACAAGATACTGCATGCACCTTGTGGGACACTGCATCCAATGCCTTGGCTCTGCATTCACATCTTGGACAATGCAGCATGAACTGCAACCTCTGCAGGGACACTGAATACATCTGAAGTTACACTGCAGGTGCACTGCATTCAGCACAGGCTCACCACATCCACCTCGTGGGCACTGCATCTTCCATCACAACATACAACATCCAGCTTGTGGGACACCATGCACTGCATGGGCACTGCATCCACATTCAGGGAACTGTAGGGGGCACTGCAACGACTGCAGCATCACTGCACCCACCTTCATGGGCCCTGCATCCTCCATCACAACATACAGCATCCACCTTGTGGGACACTGCATTCACTGTATGACTAGCGCATCCACATTAATGGACAATGTGGGGGGCACTGTAAGCACAGGAGGAACACTGCATCCACCTTCATGAGAACTGCATCATCCTTCATAACCTATTGCATCCACCTTGTGGGACACTGCATCCACTGCCTGGGCACTGAATCCACATTCCAGGACAATACAGGGGGCATTGCAACCACTGCAGTGACACTGCAGCCAGCTGAAGTGTCACTGCAAGTTTACTGCAATGACTGCAGCATCACTGCATCCTCCTTAATGATCACTGAATCCTCCAACATATCAAAAGGCATCCACCTTGAGGGACACTGCATCCACTGCATGAGCACTGCATCCACATTCAGGTAAACTGCAGGAGGCTCTGCAACCTCTGCAGGGTCACTGCATCCACCTTCGTGGGCACTGCATCCTACGTCACAGCATACCACATCCACCTTGTGGGACACCGCATGCACTGCATGGACACTGCATCCATATTCAGGGAAATTGTAGGGGGCACCGCAACCGCTGCAGGTTCACCGCATCCACCTTCACTGGCACTGCATCCTCTGACAAAACATACTGCATACTGCCTTGTGAGACACTGCATCCACTGCATGACCCCTGCATCCACATTCCAGCACAATGCCAGGGGCCAAGCAACCACTGCACGGAGACTGCATACAGCTGAAGTTGCTCTGCAGGCACACTGCTTTCAGCACTGGCTCATTGCATCTACCTATGTGGGCACTGCATCTTCCACCACAACATACGACATCCGATTTGTGGGACAGTGCAACTACTGCATGGGTACTGCATCCACATTCAGTGAACCATAGGGGGCACTTCAACCACTACAGCATCACTGCATCCACCTTCAGGGGCCCTGCATCCTCCATCACAACATACTGCATCCATCTTGTGGGACACTGCATCCACTGCATGACTACTGCATCCACATTCCCAGACAATGAGGGGGGGCAGTGCAAGCACTGCAGGGACACTGCATCCACCTTCATGAGCATTGCATCATCCGTCATAACATAGTGCATCCACCATGTGTGACACTGCATCCACTGACTGGGTACTGCATCCACATTTCCGGACAATGCAGGGGGCACAGCAACCACTGCAGCAACCCTGAAGTGGAACTGCAGGCCCACTGCCTTCACTGCAGTATCACTGCATTCACCTTCATTGGCACTGCATAGTACAACACACCACAGTGCCTCCACATTGTGGGACACTGCATCCACTGCGTGAGCACTGCATCCACATTCCAGGACAATGCAGGGGGCATTGCAAACAATGCAGGGACACTGCATCAAGCTGAAGAGGCACTGAAGGCATACTGCAATCACTGCCAGCTCACTGCATCCAACTCCAGGGCTCTGCATCCTCTGTCACAACATACGGCAGCCAAGATTTGGTAGTCTGCATCCACTGCATGGGCACTGCATCCACATTCACAGTCACAGAACGAGGCACTGCAACCACTGCAGCGACACTGCATCCAGCTGATGTGGCACTGCACGTTCAATACAATGACTGCAGGATCTTGGCATCCTCCTTCATGATCACTGAATCCTCAAACTCATCATAAGGCATCCACCTTGAGGGACACTACATCCACTGCAGGGTCACTGCATCCACCTTCATGGGCAGTGCATCCTCCGTCACAACATACTGCATGTACATTGTTGGAAGCTGCATCCACTGCATGGGCACTGCATACACATTCAGGTACAATGCAGAGGGCACTGCAACCACTGCAAGGAGACTGCATCCACTGGAAGTGGCACTTAAGGTGTATTGCAATGACTGCCAGCTCACTGCATCCAAATTGTGGGCACAGCATCCTCCATCACATCATACTGAATAAAGCTTAAGGTACACTGCACCCACTGCATGGGCTCTGCATTCACCTTCAGGAACACAGAAGGTGGAACTGAAACCCTTGCAAGGACATGGCTTCCAGCAGATGTGGAAATGCAGGCGCAGTGCAATCACTGCAGGATCACTGCAATCACTGCATGTTCAGAGCATGCAAATTCAGGGACACAGCAGGGTGCACTGCAATCACTGCCGGATCACTGCATCCACCTACATGGGCACTGCATGCTCCGTCAAAACATACTGCATGCACCTTGTGGGGCACTGCATTCAAGGCCTGGGCACTGCATCCACATTCAGGGACACTGCAGAGGGCCCTGCAGCCAATGCAGGGACACTGCACCCAGATGAAGTGGCACTGCAGGTGCACCGCAATGACTGTGGCTTCCCTGCATCGTCCTTCATGGGCACCAAATCCTACTTGACAACATACTGAATCCACCTTGGTTCACACTGCAGACAATGCATGGGCACAGCTTCCACATTCAGAAACCTGGCAAGGGGCTCTGCAACCACTGCAGCTACACTGCATCCAGCTGAAGTGGCTCTGCAGGTGCACTGCAATCATTGAAGTTTCACTGTATAGACTGCATTGGCACTGCATAAATATTCCAGGACAATGCCAGTGGCACTGCAATCAGTGCAGGGACACTTCATTCACCTTCATGGGGACTGCATCCTCCGTCACAACATACTGCATGCAACTTGTGGGACACTGCATCCAATGCCTGGACCCTGCATCCACGTTCTCGGACAATGCTGGGGCATTGCAACCACTGCAGGGACACAGCATCCACCTTCATGGGCACTGCATCTTCCGTCACAACATACTGCATAAACCTTTAGGTACACAGCATCCAATGCATGGGCACTGTGTTCACCATCAGAGTCACAGAATGCGGCACCACAACCCCTGCAGGGACACTGCTTCCAGCTGATGTGGAAATGCAGGTGCACTGCAATCACTGCAGGATCACTGCTTCCACTGCATGTTCAGAGCATGCACATTCAGGGACAAAGAAGGGTGCACTGCAACCACTGCTGGATCACTGCATCCACCTTCATGGGCACTCCATCCTCTGTCACAAGATACTGCATCCACCTTGTGGGAAACTGCATCCAATGCCTGGGCTCTGCATCCACATCGCGGAAAATGCAGTGCGCACAGCAACCTTTTCAGGGACACTGCATACAGCTGAAGTCACACTGCAGGTGCACTGCATTCAGCACAGGCTCACTGCATCCACCTTCGTGGGCACTGCATCTTCCATCACAGCATACGACATCCACCTTGTGGGACACTACAACTACTGCATGGGCACTGCATCCACATTCAGGGAACTGTAGGGGGCACTGCAACCACTGCAGCATCACTGCATCCACCTTCATGGGCCCTGTATCCTCCATCACAACATACTGCATCCACCTTGTGGGACACTGCATCCACTGCATGGGGACTGCATCCACGTTCAGGTAGACTGCAGTTGGCTCTGCAACCGTGCAGCAACACTGTATCCAGCTGAAGTGGCACTGCAAGTGCACTGCAATCACTTCAGGCTCACTGCATCCACCTTCAAGGGCACTGCCTCCTCCATCAAAGCATACCGCATCCACCTTGTGGGACACTGCATGCACTGCATGGGGATGGCATCCACACTCAGGGAAAGTGTAGGGGGCACTGCTACCGCTGGAGGTTCACTGCATCCACCTTCATGGGCACTGCATCCTCCGACAAAACATAGTGCATCCACCTTGTGGGACACTGCATCCACTGCATGACCCCAGCATCCACATTCCAGCACAATGCCAGGGGCCGTGCAACCACTGTAGGGACACTGCCTCCGCCTTCAGGTGCACTGCATCCTCCGTCACAACATACTGCATAAACCTTTAGGGACACTGCCTCCACTGCATGGGCACGGCATTCACCATCAGGGACACAGAAGGTGGCACTGCAACCACAGCAGCAACACTGCTTCCAGCTGCTGAGGAAATGCAGGCGCACTGCAATCACTGCAAGATAACTGCATCGACTGCATGTTCACAGCATCCACATTCAGGGACACAGCATGGTGCACTGCAACCACTCCACGAACACTGCATCCAGATGAAGTGGCACCGCAGGTGCACTGCAATTATGACAGGATCACTACATCGTCCTTCATGGGCACTGAATCATGCTTCTCAACATACTGCATCCACCTTGAGTTACTCTGCACACACTGCATGGGCACAGCATCCACATTCAGGGACATTGCAGGGGGCTCTGCAACCACTGCAGCTACACTGCATCCAGCTGAAGTATCACTGCATGCTCACTGCATTCATTGAAGATTCACTGCATCCACTGCATAGGCACTGCCTCAAAATTTCAGGACAATGCCGGGGGCACTGCAACCACTGGACGGAAACTGCATCCCCCTTCATGGGCACTGCATCCTCCGTCACAACATACCACATAAACCTTTAGGTACACTGCATCCACTGAATGGGCACTGCATTCACCATCAGGGACACAGAAGGCAGCACTGCAACCCCTGCAGGGACATTGCTCCCAGCTGATGTGGAAATGCAGGAGCACTGCAATCACTGCAGGATCACTGCATTCACTGCATGTTCACAGCATCCACGTTCAGGGACACAGCAGGGGGCACTACAACCACTGCAGGGACACTGCATCCTGATGAAGTGGCCCTGGAAGTGCACTGCAATGACTGCAGGATCACTGCGTCATCCTTCATGGGCACTGAATCCTGCTTCACAACATGCTGCATCCACCTTGAGTCACACTGCAGACACTGCATGGTCACAGCATCCACATTCAGGGACACGGCAGGGGGCTCTGCAACCACTGCAGCTACACTGCATCCAGCTCAAGTGTCACTGCAGGTGCACTGCAATCACTGATGATTCACTGCATCCACTGCATAGGCACTGCATCCACATTTCAGGACAATGCCATGGGCCCTGCAACCACTGGAGGGACACTGCATCCCCCTTCATGGGCACTGCATCCTCCGTCAAAACATACTGCATAAAACTATAGGTACACTGCATTCACTGCCTGGGCACTGCATTCACCTTCAGGGACACAGAAGGCGGCACTTCAACCCCTGCAGGGACAGTTTCCAGCTGATGTGGAAATGCAGGCGCACTGCAATCACTGCAGGATCACTGCATCCACTGCATGTTCAGAGCATACACATTCAGGGACACAGCATGGTGCACTGCAACCACTGATGGATCACTGCATCCACCCTCATGGGCACTGCATCCTCCATCACAACATAGTGCATGCACCTTGTGTGACACTCCATCCAATGCCTGGGCACTGCATCCACGTTCTCAGAGAATGCAGGGCACTGAAACCACTGGAGGGACACTTCATACAGCTGAAGTCACACTGCAGGTGCACTCCATTCAGCACAGGCTCACTGTGTCCAGCTCCCTGGGCTCTGCATCTTCCATCACAACATACGACATCCAACTTGTGGGACACTGCAACTGCTGCATGGGCACTGCATCCACATTCAGGGCACTGTAGGGGGCACAGCAACCCATGCAGCATCACTGCATCCACTATTATAGGCCCTGCATCCTCCATCACAACATTCTGCATCCACCTTGTGGGACACTGCATCCACTGCATGACTGCTGCATCCAAATTCCTGGACAATGCGGGGGGCACTGCAAGCACTGCAGGGAATATGCATCCACCTTCATGAGAACTGCATCGTCCGGCATAACATACTGCATCCACCTTGTGGGACACTGCATCCACTGCCTGGGCACTGCATCCAAATTCCCGGAAAAGGCAGGGTTCACTGCAACCACTGCAGCAACACTGCATCCAGCTGAAGGGGTACTGCAGGTGCACTGCCATCACTGATGGATCACTGCATTCACCTTCATCAGCACTTCATACTACAACACACCACAATGCCTCCACATTGTGGGACACTGCATCCACTGCATGAGCACTGCATCCACATTCCAGGACAATGCAGGGGCATTACAACCACTGCAGGTACACTGCATCCAGATGAAGTGGCACTGAAGGCGTACTGCAATCACTCCCAGCTCACTGCATCCAACTCCAGGGCTCTGCATCCTCTGTCTCAACATATGGCAGCCAACTTTTGGTATTCTGCATCCACAGCATGAGAAGTGCATCCACACTCAGAGACACAGGACGGGGCACTGCACCAACTGCAGGGACACTGCAGCCAGCTGAAGTAGCACTGCTGGTGCACTGAAATGACTGCAGGATCAATACATCCTCCTTCATGATCACTAAATCCTGCATCACAACATAAGGCATCCACCTTGTGGGACACTGCATCCAGTGCATTACCATTGCATCCACATTCAGATAAACTGGAGGGGGCACTGCAACCACTGCTGGGAGACTGCATCCAGTTGAAGTGGCACTGAAGGTGTATTGCAATGACTGCTGGCTCACTGCATCCAATTCGTGGGCACAGCATCCTCCATCACATCATACTGAATAAAGCTTTAGGTACACTGCATCCACTTCATGGGCACTGCACTCACCTTCAGGAACACAGAAGGCGGCACTGCATCCCTTGCAGGGACATTGCTTCCAACTGAAGTGGAAATGCAGGCGCACTGCAATCACTGCATAATCATGCTTCCACTGCATGTTCAGAGCATGCAAATTCAGGGACATAGAAGGGTGCACTGCAAGCCCTGCCGGATCACTGCATCCACCTTCATGGGCACTGCATGCTCCCTCACAACATACTGCATGCACATTGTGGGACACTGAAGCCACTTCATGGGCACTGCATCCACGTTCAGGTACACCTCAATTGGATCCGCAACCACTGCAGCATCACTGCATCCAGTTGAAGTGGCACTGCAGGTGCACTGCAATCACTGCAGGCTCACTGCATCCACCTTCGTGGGCACTGCATCCTCCATCACAACAGACTGCATCCACCTTGTGTGACACAGCATGCACTGCATGGGCACTGCATCCACATTCAGTGAAACTGTAGTGGGTACTGCAACCACTGCAGGTTCACCACATCCACCTTCATGGGCAAGGCATCCTCTGACACAACATACTGCATAAACATTTTGGTACACTGAATGCACTGCGTGGGCACTACATCCACATTCAGGCACATGGCAGGGGGCTCTGCAACCACTGCAGCTACACTGCATTCAGCTGAAGTGGCACTGCAGGCGCACTGCAATCACTGAAGATTCACTGCATCCAGTGCATAGGCACTGCATCAAAATTTCAGCACAATGCCGGGGGCACCGCAACCACTGGAGGGACACTACATCCCCATTCATGGGCACTGCATCCTCCGTCACAACATAATGCATAAACCTTGAGGTACACTGCCTCCACTGGATGGTCACTACATTCAGCTTCAGTGACACAGAAGGCAGCACCGCAACCCCTGCAGGGACACTGATTCCAGCTGATGTGGAAATGCAGGTGCACTGCAAGCACTGTAGCATCACTGCATCCACCATCATGGGCCCTGCATCCTCCATCACAACACACATCATCCACCTTGTGGGACACTGCATCCACTGCATGACTACTGCATCCACATTTATGGACAATGCAGGAGGCACTGCAAGCACTGCAGGGACACTGCATCCACCTTCATGAGAACTGCATCATCCTTCATAACATACTGCATCCACCTTGTGGGACACTGCATCCACTGCCTGGGCACTGCATCCACATTCCAGGACAATGCAGGGGGCATTTCAACCCCTGCAGTGAAGCTGCTTCCAGCTGATGTGGAAATGCAGGCGCACCACATCAAGCAGTATCACTGCATCCACTGCATGTTCAGAGCATGCACATTCAGGGATAAAGCAGGGTGCGGTGCATCCGCTTCCAGATCACTACATCCACCCTCATGGGCACTGCATCCTCCGTCACAACCTACTGCATGCACCTGGTGGGACACTGCATCCAATGACTGGGCACTGCATCAACATTCCCGGACAATGCAGTGGGCACAGCAACCAATGCAGCAACACTGCATCAAGCTGAAGAGGCACTGAAGGCGTACTGCAATCACTGCCAGCTCATTGCATCCAACTCCAGGGCTCTGCATCCTTTGTCACAACATACAGCAGCCAAGATTTGGTACTCTGCATTTACTGCATTGGCACTGCGTCCACATTCAGGGACACAGAACGAGGCACTGCAACCACTGCAGGGACACTGCATCCAGTTGAAGTGGCACTTAAGGCATATTGCAATGACTGCCGGCTCACTGCATCCAAATCATGGGCACATCATCCTCCGTCACATCATACTGAATAAAGCTTTAGGTACACTGCATGCACAGCATGGGCTATGCCTTCACCTTCAGGAACAGAGAAGGTAGTACTGCAACCCTTGCAGGGACATTGCTTCCAGCTGATGTGGAAATGCAGGCGCACTGCAATCACTGCAGGATCACTGCATCCACTGCATGTTCAGAGCATGCACATTCAGGGACACAGCAGGTTGCACTGCAACCACTGCCGGATCACTGCGTCCACCTACATGGGCACTGCATGCTGCGTCACAACATACTTCATGCACATTGTGGGACACTTCATCCACTTCCTGGGCACTGTATCCACGTTCATGGACACCTCAATTGTATCCGCAACCACTGCAGCAACACAGCATCCAGTTGAAGTGGCACTGCAGGTGCACTGCATTCACTGCAGGCTCACGGCATCCACCTTCGTGGGCACTGCATCCTCAGTCACAACAGACTGCATCCACCTTGTGGGACACGGCACACATTGCATGGACACTGCATCCACATTCAGGGAAACAGTAGGGGGCACTGCAACCACTGCAGGTTCACCGCATCCACCTTCATGGGCACTGCATCCTCCGTCACTACATACTGAATAAACCTTTAGGTACACTGCATTCACTGCATGGGCACTGCATTCACATTCAGGGACACTGAAGGCGGCACTGCAACCCCTGAATGGACACTGATTCCAGCTGATGTGGAAATGCAGGCGCACTGAAATCACTGCAGAATCTCTGCATCCACTGCATGTTCAGAGCATGCACATTCAGGGACACAGCAGGGTGCACTGCAACCGCGGTGGGATCACTGCATCCACCTTCATGGGCACTGCATCCTCCGTCACAACATACTGCATGCACCTTGAGTCACACTGCAGACACTGCATGGGCACAGCATCCACATGAAGGGAAATGTCAGGGGGCTCTGCAACCACAGCAGCTACACTGCATCCTGCTGCAGAGGCACTGCAAGTGCACTGCAATCACTTCAGGCTCACTGCATCCACCTTCGTGGGCACTGCATCCTCCATCACAGCATACCGCATCCACCTTATGGGACACAGCATGCACTGCATGGGCACCGCATTACATTCAGGAAAACTGTAGTGGACACTGCAACCTCATTCAGGGAAACTGTAGGGGGCACTGCAACCACTGCAGGTTCACCGCATCCACCTTCATGGGCACTGCATCCTCCGACAAACCATACTGCATCCGCCTTGTGAGACACTGCATCCACTGCATGACCCCGGCATCCACATTCCAGCACAATGCTTGGGACCCTGCAACCACTGCAGGAACACTGCATCCACCTTCATGGGCACTGCATCCTCCGTCACAACATACTGCTTAAACCTTTAGGTACACTGCATTCACTGCATGGGCACGGCATTCACATTCAGGGACACTGAAGGCGGCACTGCAACCCCTGAATGGACAATGCTTCCAGCTAATGTGGAAATACAGGCCCACTGAAATCACTGCAGGATCTCTGCATCCACCTTCATGGGCCCTACATCCTTCATCACAACATACTGCATCCACCTTGTGGGACACTGCATCCACTGCATTACTACTGTCTCCACATTCCTGGACAATGCAGGGGGCACTGCAAGCACTGCAGGGACACTGCATCCACCTTCATGAGAACTGCGTCATCCGTCATAACTTACTGCATCCACCTTGTGGGACACTGCATCCACTGCCTGGGCACTCCATCCACATTCCCGGACAATGCAGGGGGCACTGCAACCACTGAAGCAACACTGCATCCAGCTGAAGTGGCACTGCAGGCGCACTGCCATCACTGCAGGATCACTGCATTCACCTTCATCTGCACTGCATACTATAGCACACCACTATGCCTCCACATTGTGGGACACTGCATCCACTGCATGAGCACTGCATCCACAAGCCAGGACAATGCAGGGGGCATTGCAACACTGCAGAGACACTGCATCCAGCTGAAGTGGCACTGAAGGCATACTGCAATCACTGCCGGCTCACTGCATCCAAATCCAGGGCTCTGCATCCTCTGTCACAACATGCGGCAACCAACTTTTGGTACTCTGCATTCACTGCATGGGCACTGCATCCACATTCAGGGACACAGGACGGGGCACTGCAACCACTGCAGGGACACTGCTGCCAGCTGAAGTGGCACTGCAAGTTCACTGCAATGACAGCAGGATCACTGCATCCACCTTCATGATCACTGAATCCTCCAACACATCATAAGTCATCCACCTTGAGTGACGCTCATCCACTGCTGAGCACTGCATCCACAAACAGGTAAATTGCAGGGGGTACTGCAACCACTGCAGGATCACTGCATCCTCCTTCATGGGCATTGCATCCTCCGTCACAACATACTGCATGCACATTGTGGGTCACTGCATCCACTGCATGGGGACTGCATCCACGTTGATGGCCACTGCAGTTTGCTCAGCAACCACTGCAGCAACACTGCATCCAGGTGAAGTGGCACTGCAAGCGCACTGCAATCAATTCAGGCTCAGTGCATTCACCTTCGTGGGTACTGCATCCTCCGTCACAGCATACTGCATCCACCTTGTGGGACACTGCATGCACTGCATGGGAACTGCATCCAAATTCAGGGAAACTGTAGGGGGCACTGCAACCACTCAGGTTCACCGCATCCACCTTCATGGGCACTTTATCCTTCGTCAAAACATACTGCATCTGCCTTGTGAGACACTGCATCCACTGCATGAACCCAGCATCCACATTCCAGCACAATGCCGGGGGACATGCAACCGCTGTAGGGACACTGCATCTCCCTTCATGCACACTGCATCCTCAGTCACAACATGCTGCATATACCTTTAGGTACACTGCCTCCACTGCATGGGAACTGCATTCACCATCAGGGAAACAGAAGGTGGGACTGCACCCCTGCAGGGACACTGCTTAAAGCTGATGAGGAAATACAGGCGCACTGCAATCACTTCAGGATCACTGCATCCACAGCATGTTCACAGCATCCACATTCAGGGACACAGCAGGGTGCACTGCAACCACCACAGGGATACTGCATCCAGATGAAGTGGCACTACAGGTGCACTGCAAGGACTGCAGGATCACTCCATCGTCATTCATGGGTACTAAATTCTGCTTCACAACATAGTGCATCCACCTTGAGTCATCCTGCAGACACTGCATGGGCACAGCATCCACATTCAGGAACATGGAAGGGGGCTCTGCAACCACTGCAGCTACATTGCATCCAGCTGAACTGGCACTGCAGGCGCAATCACTGAAGATTCACTGCATCCACTGCATAGGCACTGCATCAAAATTTCAGCACAATGCTGGGGGCACAGCAACCACTGAAGCAACACTGCATCCCCCTTCATGGGCACTACATACTCCGTCACAACATACTGCATTTACATTTAGGTACACTGTATCCACCTCATGGGCACTGCATTCACCGTCAGTGATACAGAAGGCGGCTCTGCCACCCCTGCAGGGACACCGCTTCCAGGTGATGTAGAAATGCAGGCGCACTGCAATCACTGCAGGATCACTGCATCCACTCCATGTTCAGAGCATGCACATTCAGGGACACAGCAGGGTGCACTACAACCGCTGCTGGGCCACTGCATCCACCCTCATGGGCACTGCATCCTCTGTCACAACATACTGCATGCACCTTCTGGGACACTGCATCCAATTCCTGGGCACTGCATCCACATTCCCAGACAATGCAAGGGGCACTGCAACCCCTGCAGCAACACTGCTTCCAGCTGAAGTGGCACTGCAGGCACACTGCCATGACTGCAGGATCACTGCATTCACCTTCATCCGCTCTGCATACTACAACACACCACAATGCCTCCACATTGTGGGACATTGCATCCACTGCATGAGCACTGCATCCACAAGCCATGACAATGCCAGGGGCATTGCAGCCACTGCAGGGGCACTGCATCCAGCTGAAGTGGCACTGAAGGCGTACTGCAATCACTGCCGGCTCACTGCATCCAACTCCAGGGCTCTGCATCCTCTCTCACAACATACGGCAACCAACTATTGGTACTCTGCATCCACAGCATGGGCACTGCATCCACACTCAGGGAGACAGGACAGGGCACTGCAACCACTGCAGGGACACTGCAGCCAGCTGCTGTAGCACTACAGGTGCACTGCAATGACTGCAGGATCACTACATCCTCCTTTGTGATCACTAAATCCTGCATCAAAACATAAGGCATCCACCTTTAGGGACACTGCATCCATTGCATGACCACTGCATCCACTTTCAGGTAAACTTCAGGGGGCACTGCAACCACTTCAGGCTCACTGCATCCACCTTCGTGGGCACTGCATCTTCCATCACAACATACTGCATTCACCTTGTGGGAAACTGAATGCACTGCATGGGCCCTGCAGCCACATTCAGGGAAACTGTAGGGAGCACTGCAACCACTGCAGCATCACTGCATCCACCTTCATGCGCCCTGCATCTTCCATCACCACTTACTTCATCCACATTGTGGGACACTGCATAATTTGAATGACTACTGCATCCACATACCAAGACAATATGGGGGGCACTGCAAGCACTGCAGGGACACTGCATCCACCTTCATGAGAACTGCATCATCCGTCATAACATACTGCATCCACCTTGTAGGACACTGCATCCACTGTTTGGGCACTGCATCCACATTCCCGGACAAAACAGAGGGCACTGCAACCACTGCAGGAACACTCCATACAGCTGAAGTCGCACAGCAGGTGCACTGCATTCAACACAGGCTCACTGCATCCACCTACGTGGGCACTGCATCTTCCATCACTACATACGACATCCACTTTGTGGGACACAGCAACAACTGCATGGGTACTGTATCCACATTGAGGGAACTGTAGGCGGCACTGCACCCACAGCATCATCACTGCATCCACCTTTATGGGCCCTGCATCCTCCATCACAACATACTGCATCCACCTTGTGGGACACTGCATCCACTGCATGACTACTGCATCCACTTTTGCAGACAATGAAGGGGTCAATGCAAGCACTGCAGGGACACTGCATCCACCTTCATGGGCCCTGCATCCTCCATCAAAACATACTGCATCCACCTTGTGGGACACTGCATCCCCTTCATGAGCACTGCATCCACATTCCAGGACAATGCAGGGGGCACTGCAACCACTGCAGGGACACTGCAGCCAGCTGAAGTGGCACTGCAAGTGCACTGCAATCACTGCAGGCTCCCGGAATCCACCTTCAGGGGTACTGCATGCTCCGTCCCAACAGACTGCCTCCACCTTGTGGGACACAGCATGCACTGCATGGGCACTGCATCCACATTCAGGGAAACTCTAGGGGGCACAGCAACAACACAGGTTCACCACATCCACCTTCATGGGCACTGTATCCCCCGTCACAAAACTGCATAAACCTTTAGGTACACTGCATTCACTGCTTGAGCACTGCATTCACATTCAGGGACACAGAAGGCGGCACTGGAACCACTGCAGCAACACTGTCCAGCTGATGTGGAAACGCAGGTGCACTGCAATCAATGAAGGCTCACTGCATGCACCTTCGTTGGCACTGCATCCTCTGTCACAACATACCACATCCACCTTGTGGGACACTGCATGCACTGCATGGGCACTGCATCTACATTCAGGGAAAATGTAGGGGGCACTGCAACCACTGCAGGTTCACCGCATCCAGCTTCATGGGCAATGCATCCTCTGTCAAAACATAGTGTATCCGCATTGTGATACACTGCATCCACTGCATGACCCCTGCATCCTCATTCCAGCACAATGCTGGGGTCCCTGAAACCACTGCAGGAACACTGTCTCTGCCTTCATGTGCACTGCATCCTCCGTCACAACATACTGCATAAACATTTAGGGACACTGCCTCCACTGCATGGGCACTGCATTCACCTTCAGGGATACTGAAGGTGGCACTGCAACCACTGCATAAACACTGCTTGCAGCCTATGAGGAAATGAAGGTGGAGTGCAATCACTGCAGGAACACTGCATCAACTGCATGTTCACAGCATCCACATTCAGGGACACAGCAGGGTGCACTGCAAACACTGGAGGGACACTGCATACATATGAAGTGGAACTGCACGTGCACTGCAATGACTGCAGGATCACTGCATCGTCCTTCATGAGCTCTGAATCCTGCTTCACAACATACTGCATCCACCTTGAGTCACACTGCAGAACCTGCATGAGCACAGCATCCAAATTCATGGACGTGGCTGGGGGCTCTGCAACCACGGCAGCTACACTGCATCCAGCTGAAGTGTCACTGCAGGTGCACTCAATCACTGAAGAATCACTGCATCCACTGCATAGGCACTGCACCAACATTTCAGGACAATGCCGGGTCACTGCAACCACTGGAGGGACACTGTATCCCCCTTCATGGGCACTGCATCCTCCGAGAAAACATACTGCATCCGCCTTGTGGGACAGTGCATCCAATGCATGGGCAATGCATCCACCTTCTCGGACAATGCAGTGCACACTGCAACCACTGCAGGGACAAAGCATTCACCTTCAATGGCACTGCATCCTCCGTCACAACATACTGCATAAACCTTTGTGTACACTGCATCCAGTGCATGGGCACTGCATTCACCTTCAGGGACACCGAAGGTGGCACTGCAACCTCTGAAGGGACACTGCTTCCTGCTGCTGAGGAAATGCAGGCGTACTGCAATCACTGCTGGCTCACTGCATCCAACTCGTGGGCACTGCATCCTCTGACACAACATACGGCAACCAACTTATGGTACTTGGCATCCACTGCATGGGCACTGCATCCACATTCAGGGACACAGAACGGGGCACTGCAACCACTGCAGCTACACTGCATCCAGCTGAAGTGGCACTGCAGGCGCACTTTAATCATTGAAGATTCACTGCATAAACTGCATTGGCACTGCATCAATATTCCAGGATGATGCCATTGGCACTGCCTGCACTGCAGGGACAACTGCATGCACCTTCATGGGGACTGCATCCTCCATCACAACAAACTGCATGCACCTTGTGGGACACTGCATCCAATGGCTGGGCTCTGCATCCACATTCTCGGACAATTCCTGGGGCAGTGCAACCACAGTGGGGACACAACATCCAACTTCATGGGCACTGCATCCTCCGTCATAAAACACTGCATCCACCTTGTGGGACACTGCGTCCACTGCATGACTACTGCATCCACATTCCAGGACAATGCAGGGGGCATTGCAACCACTGCAGGGACAATGCATCCAGCTGAAGTGGCACTGAAGGCATATTGTAATGACTACCGGCTCACTGCATCCAACTCGTGGGCACTGCATCCTCTGTTCCAACATACAGCAACCAAATTTTGGTACTCTGCATCCACTGCACAGGCACTGCATCCACATTCAGGGACACAGAACGGAGCACTGCAACAACTGCAGGGACACTGCAGTCAGCTGAAATGGCATTGCAGGTGCATGGCAATGACTGCAGGATCACTGCATCCTCCTTCATGATCAATGGATCCTCCATCACAACATAAGGCATCCACGTTGAGGCACACTGCATCCACTGCATGAGTAATGCATCCACATTCGGGTAAATTTCAGGGGTCTCTGTAGCCATTGCTGGATCACTGCATCCACCTTCACGGGCACCGCATCCTCCGTCACAACATATTACATTCACATTGTGGGACGCTGCATACACTGCATGGGCACTGCATACACATTCAGGTACAATGCAGGGGGCACTGCAACCACTGCAGGGAGACTGCATCCAGTTGAAGTGGCACTGAAGACATATTATAGTGACTGCCGGCTCACTGCATCCAACTCGTGGGCACTGCTCCCTCCGTCACATCATACTGAGTAAAGCTTTAGGTACACTGCATCCACTACATGGGCACTGCACTCACCTTCAGGAACACAGAAGGCAGCACTGCATACATTGCAGGGCCATTGCTTCCAACTGATGTAAAAATGCAGGTGCACTGCAATCACTGCATAATCACTGCATCCACTGCATGTTCAGAGCATGCACATTCAGGGACATAGGAGGGTGCAGTGCAAGCACTGCCGGATCACTGCATCCACATTCATGGGCACTGCATCCTCTGTCACAACATACCACATCCATCTTTTGCTACTCTGCATCCACTGCATGGGCACTGCATTCATATTCGGAGACACAGAAGGGGGCACTGCAACCACTGCAGGCACACTGCAGCCGGTTGAAGTGGCAATGCAGGTGCTCTGCAATCACTGGAGAATGACTGCATCGTCATTCATGCGCAATGCATCATCCATCATAACATACTGCATCCACCTTGTGGGACACTGCATCCACTGCATGGGCAATGCATCCACAATCAGGGACACAGAAGGGTGCACGACAACCAGTGCAGGAACACTGCATGCACCTTCATGGGCAATGCATCATCCGTCATAATATACTGCATCCACCATTTTGGGCACTGAATCCACTGCAAGGGCATGGCATTCTCATTCAGGGACCCTGCAGGGGGCACTTCAACCACTGCAGGATCACTTCATCCACCTTCATGGCCACTGCATCCTCTGTCACAACATACTGCATCTAGCGTCAGTGACACTGCAGCCATTGCATGGGCACTGCATCCACGTTCAAGGACAGTGCAATGGGCACAAAAACCACTGCAGGGACACTGGATTCACCTGAAGTGGAACTGCAGATGGACTGCAATCACTGCAGGATCACTGCATCTGCCTTCATGGGCACTGCATCCTCCATCACAACATACATCATCACTGCATGAGCACTGAATCCAAATTCGGGGACACTGCATCCAGATGTATTGACACTGCAGGTGCACTGCAATGAATGCAGGATCACTGCATCCTCCTTCATGGGTACTGCATCCTACTTCACAACATACTGCATCCACCTTGGGTCACACCTCAGAGGCTGCATGAGCCCTGCATCCAAATTCAGAGACACTGCAGTGGGCTCTGCAACCACTGCAGCAACACGTCATTCAGTGGAAGTGGCACTGCAGGTGCACTGCAATCACTGAATGTTTAGTGCATCCACTGCTTGTTCACTGCATCCACATTCAGGGACACTGCAATGTGCAGGGAAACCACTGCAGGATCACTGCATACACCTTCATGGGCAGTGCATCCTGTGTCACAACATACTGCATCCAACTTATGTGACACTGCATACACTGCCTTGGCACTGCATCCACATTCCCAGACAATGCTGGCAGCACTGCAACCACTGCAGGGACACTGTATGCAGCTGCAGTGGCACTGCACGTGCACCACAATCACTGAATGTTCACTACATCCACTTAATGTTCACTGCATCCACATTCAGGGACACTGCATGCGCAATGCAATCACTTCAGTCTCACTGCATTCACAGTCGTGGGCACTGCATCTTCCGTCACAACATGCTGCATCCACCTTGTGCAACCCTGCCGCCACTGAATGGGCACTGCATCCTCCATTACAACGTACTGCATCTGCCTTGTGGGACACTGCATCCATTGCATGGGCACTGCATCCAAAATCAGGGACACAGAAGGGCGCACGACAACCAGTGCAGGAACACTGCATGCACCTTCATGGGCAATGCATCATCCGTCATAACATACTGCATCCATCTTGTGGGGCACTGAATCCACTGCAAGGACACGGCATTCTCATTCAGGGACCCTGCAGGGTTCACTTCAACCACTGCAGGATCACTGCATCTAGCTTCATGGGCACTGCATCCTCCATCACAACATAGTGCATCTACATTCAATGACACTGCAGCCATTGCAAGGGCACTGCAGCCACGTTCATGCACAGGGCAACAGGCACTGCAACCACTGCAGGGACTATGTATTCAGCTGAAGTGGCACAGCGGGTGCACTGCAATCATTGCAGGATTACTGCATTGGCCTTCACTGGCACTGCATCCTCCATGACAGCATACTTCATCACTGAATGAGCACTGCATCCAAATTCAGGGACAGTGCAGGTTGCACTGCAGCGAATGCATGGACACTGCATCCAGCTGAAGTGGCACTGCATGCGCACTGCAACTTCTGCAGGATCACTGCATCCACATTCATGGGAACTCCATCCTCCATGACAACACACATCATCACTGCATGAGCACTGAATCCACGTTCAGGAACACTGCATCCAGATGAATTGACACTGCAGGTGCACTGCAATGAATGCAGGATCACTGCAGCCTCCTTCATGGGTACTGCATCCTACTTCACAACATACTGCATCCACCTTGGGTCACACTGCAGAGGCTGCATGGACCCTGCATCCACATTCAGAGTCACTGCAGTGGGCTCTGCAACCACTGCAGCAACACTGCATTCATCTGAAGTAGCACTGAAGGTGCACTGCAATCACTGAATGTTCAGGACATACACTGCTTTTTCACTGCATCCACACTCAGGGACACTACAGTGTGCATGGAAACCACTGCAGGATCACTGCATCCACCTTCATGGGCACTGCATCCTCCATTACAACATACTGCATCTGCCTTGTGGGAAATTGCATCCACTGCATGGGCACTGAATCCACAATCAGAGACACAGAAGGGAGCACAACAACCAGTGCAGGAACACTGCATGCAAATTCATGGGCAATGCATCATCCGTCATAACATACTGCATCCACCTTGTGGGGCACTGAATCCACTGCAAGGTCACGGCATTCTCATTCAGGGACCCTGCAGGGGGCACTTCAACCACTGCAGGATCACTTCATCCACCTTCATGGCCACTGCATCCTCTGTCACAACATACTGCATCTACCTTCAGTGACACGGCAGCCATTGCTTGGGCGCTGCAGCCACGTTCAGGCACAGGGCAACAGACACTGCAACCACTTCAGGGACTCCTGATCCACCTGAAGTGGCACTGCAAGCGCACTGCAATCACTGCAGGATCACTGCATCAACTGCATAGACACTGCCTCAACATTTTAGGACAATGCCTGGGGCACTGCAACCACTGGAGGAACACTGCATCCCCCTTCATGGACACTTCATCCTCCATCACAACATACTGCATAAACATTTAGGTACACTGCATCCACTGCATGGGCACTGCATTCACCTTCAGTGACACAGTAGGTGGCACTGCAACCCCTGCAGGGACACTGCTTCCAGTTGATGTGGAAATGCAGGCGCACTGCAATCACTGCAGGATCACTGCATCCAATGCATGTTCCCATCATCCACATTCAGGGACAAAGCAGGGTTAAACTGCAACCACTGCCAGATCACTGCATCCACCCTCATGATCACTGCATCTTCCGTCACAACATACTGCATGCACATTGTGGGACACTGCATCCAATGCCTTGGCACTGCATCCATGTGCTCGGACAATGCAGTGCACACTGCGTCAACTGCAGGGACACTGCATACAACTGAAGTCACACTGCAGGCGCACTGCATTCAGCAGAGGCTCACTGCATCCACCTCCGTGGGCACTGCATCTTCCTTCACAACATACGACATCCACCTTGTGGGACATTGCAACTACTGCATGGGCACTGCATCCACATTCAGGGAACTGTAGGGGGCACTGCAACCAAGAAGCATAACTGCATCCACTTTTATGGGCCCTGTATCCTCAATCACAACTTACTGCATCCACCTTGAGGGACACTGCATCCACTGCATGACTACTGCATCCACATTCCTGGACAATGCAGGGGGCACTGCAACCACTGAAGCAACACTGCATCCAGCTGAAGTGGCACTGCAGGCGCACTGCCATCACTGCAGGATCACTGCATTCACCTTCATCTGCACTGCATACTATAGCACACCACAATGCGTCCACATTTTGGGACACTGAATCCACTGCATGAGCTCTTCATCCACATCAGGTAAACTGCAGGGGTTACTGCAACCACTGCTGGTTCACTGCATCCACCTTCATGGTTACTACATACTCCGACAAAACTTATTGAATCTGCCTTGTGAGACACTGCATCCACTGCATGAAACCTGCATCCACATTCCAGCACAATGCTGGGGGCCTTGCAACCACTAGAGAGACATGGCATCCACCTTCATGTGCACTGCATTCTTCGTTACAACATACTGCATAAACCTTTAGGGACACTGCCTCCATTGCATGGGCACTGGATTCACCTTCAGAGACACAGAAGGTGGCACTGCAACCACTGCAGCAACACTGCTTCGAGCTGGTGAGGTAATTCAGGCACACTGCAATCAATTCAGGATGATTGCATCCACTGCATGTTCACTGCATCCACATTCAGGGACACAGCAGGGAGCACTGCCACCACTGTAGGGACACTGCATCCAGGTGAAGTGGCACTGCAGGTGCAATGCAATGACTGCAGGGTCAGTGCATCGTCCTTCCTGGGCACTGCATCCTGCTTAACAACATACTGCATAAACCTTTAGGTACACTGCATCCACTGCATGGGCACTGCATTCACATTCAGTGAAACAGAAGGTGGCGCTGCAACCCATGCAGGGACACTGCTTCCAGCTGATGTGGAAATGCAAGCGCACTGCAATCACTGCAGGAGTACTGCACACACTGCATGTTCAGTGCATGCACATCCAAGGACACAGCAGGGTGCACTGCAGAGACTGCCAGATCATTGCATCCACCCTAATGGGCACTGCATCCTCCGTCACAACATACTGCATGCACCTTGTGGGACACTGCATCCATTGCCTGGGCACTGCATCCACGTTCTTGGACAATGCAGTTGACACTGCAACCACTTCAGGGACACTGCATAGAGCTGAAGTCGCACTGCAGGTGCACTGCATTCAGCACAGGCTGACTGCATCAACCTCCGTGGGCACTGCATCTTCCACCACAATGTACGACATCCACCTTGTGGGACACGGCAACTACTGCATGGCCACTGCATCAACATTCAGGGAACTGAAGGGGGCACTGCAACCACTGCAACATCCTTGTATCCACCTTCATGGGCCCTGAATCCTCCATCACAACATACTGCATCCACCTTGTGGGACACTGCATCCACTGCATGACTACTGCATCCACATTCCCGGACAATGCGGGGAGCACTGCAAGCACTGCAGGGACACTGCATCCACCTTCATGAGAACTGCATCATCCGTCATAACATATTGCATCCACCTTGTGGGACACTGCATCCACTGCCTGGGCACTACATCCACATTCCCAGACAATGCACTGGGCACTGCAACCACTGCAGCAACACTGCATCCAGCTGAAGTGGCACTACAGGCGCACTGCCATCCCTGCAGGATCACTCCATTCACCTTCATCGGTACTGCATACTACAACACACCACAATGCCTCTACATTGTGGTACACTGCATCCACTGCATGAGCACTGCATCCACATTCCAAGACAATGCAGGGGGCATTGCAACCACTGCAGGGACACTGCATCCAGCTGAATTGGCACTGAAGGTGTTCTGCAATCACTGCGGGCTCACTGCATCCAACTCCAGGGATCTGCATCCTCTGTCACAACATATGGCCAACAACATTTGGTACTCTGCATCCACGACATGGGCAATGCATCCATATTCATGGACACAGAATGGGGCACTGCATCCACTGCAGGGACTCTGCAGCCAGTTCAAGTGACACTGCAAGTTCACTGCAATGACTGCAGGATCACTGCATCTTCCTACATGGGCACTGCATCCTCCGTCACGACATACTGCATAAACATTTAGGTACACTGTATCCACTGCATGGTCACTGCATCCACATTCCAGGACAATGCTGGGGGCATTGCAACCACTGCAGGGACACTGCATCCAGCTTCAGTGGCACTGAAGGTGTACTGCAATCACTGCCGTGTCACTGCATCCAACCCGTGGCAACTGCATCCTCTGTCACAACATACGGCAACCAACTTTTGGTAGTCTGCATCCACTACATGGGCACTGAAGCCACATTCAGGGACACAGAACGGGACACTGCAACCACTGCAGGGACACTGCAGCCAGCTGAAGTGGCACTGCAGGTTCACTGCAATGACTGTAGGATCACTGCATCATCCTTCATGATCACTGAATCCTCCAAAACATCATAAGTCATACACATTGAGGGACACTGCATCCACTGCATGAGCACTGCATCCACATTCAGATAAACTGCAGGGGGCACTGCAACCACTGTAGGATCACTGCATTCACCTTCATGAGCACTGCATCCTCCATCACAACATACTGCATGCACATTGTGGGACACTGCATCCACTGCATGGGCACTGCATCCAGGTTCAGGGACACTGCAGTTGGCTCTGCAAACACTGCAGCAACACTGCATCCAGCTGAAGTTGCACTGCAAGTGCACTGCAAAGACTGCAGGCTCACTGCATCCACCTTCGTGGGCACTGCATCCTCGGACAAAACATACAGCATAGGCCTTGTGAGACAACGCATCCACTGCATGACCCCTGCATCCACATTCCAGGACAATGGCGGGGGCATAATAACCACAGCAGGGACACAGCATCCACCTTCATGGGCACTGCATAGCTCGTCACAACATACTGCATAAACCATTAGGTACACTCCACCCACTGCATGGGCACTGCATTCACCTTGAGAGACGCAGAAGGCGACACTGCAACCCTGCATGGACACTGCTTTGAGCTGATGTGGAAATGCAGATGCACTACAATCACTGCAGGCTCACGGAATCCACCTTCATGGGCACTGCATCCTCCATTACAATAGAGTGCCTCTACCTTGTGGGACGCAGCATGCAGTGAATGGGCACTGCATCCACATTCAGGGAAACTCTAGGGGGCACTTCAACAACACACGTTCAACACATCCACCTTCATGGGCACTCCATCCTCCATCACAACATACTACATAAACCTTTAGGTACAAGGCATTCACTGCTTGGGCACTGCATTCACATTCAGGGAGACATAAGGTGGCACTTTAAACACTGCAGCAACAATGTTCCAGCTGATGTGGAAATGCAGACACACTGCAATGACTGCAGGATCACTGCATCCACTGCATGTTCACAGCATCCAAATTGAGGGACACAGCAGGGTGCATAGCAAGCACTGCCGGATCACTGCATCCACCTTCATGGGCACTGCATCCTCCATCCCAACATACTGCATCCACCTTGTGGGACACTTCATGCACTGCAGGCGCACTGCATTCAGCACAGGCTCACTGCATCCACCTTCGTGGGCACTGCATCTTCCATCACAACTTACGACATCCAGCTTGTGGGACACTGCAACTAATGCATGGGCACTGCATCCACATTCAGGGAACTGCAATCACTTCAGGCTCACTGCATCCAACTTCGTTGGCACTGCATCCTCCATCACTGCATACCGCATCCACCTTGTGGGACACTGCATGCACTGCATGGGCACTGCATCCACATTCAGGGAAACTGTAGGGAGCACTGCAACCACTGCATGTTCACCACATCCACCTTCATGGGCACTGCATCCTCTGACTAAACATACTGCATCTACCTTGTGAGACACTGCATCCACTACATGACCCCTGCATCCACATTCCAGCACAATGCTGGGGGCCCTTCAACCACTGCAGTGACACTGCATCCACCTTCATGTGCACTGCATGCTCTGTCCCAACATACTTCATAAACCTTTAGGGACACTGCCTCCACTGCATGTGCACTGCATTCACCTTCAGGGACACAGAAGGCAGCACTGCAACCACTGCAGAAACACTGCTTCCACCTGATGAGGAAATACAGGTGCACTGCAATCACTGCAGGATCACTGCATCCACTGCATGTTCACAGCATCCACATTCAAGGGCACAGAAGGGTGCATGGCAACCACTGCAGGGATACTGCATCCAGATGAAGTGGCACTGCAGGTGCACTGTAATGACTGGAGGATCACTGCATCGTCCTTCATGGGCACTGAAGCCTCCATCACAACATACTGCATGCACCTTGAGTCGCAATGCAGACACTGCATGGGCACAGCATCCACTTTCGTGGAAGTGGCAGGGGGCTCTGCAACCACTGCAGCTGCACAGCATCCAGCTGAAGTGGCACTGCACGCACACTGCAATCACTGAAGATTCACTTCATCCACTGCATAGGCACAGCATCAACATTTCAGGACAATGCCTGGGCACTGCAACCAGTGGAGGGACACTGCATCCCACTTCAGGGGCACTGCATCCTCCAACAAAACATACTGCATCCACCTTGTGGGACACTGCATCCACTGCCTGGGTACTGCATCCAAATTTCCGGACAATGCAGGGGGCAATGCAACCACTGCAGCAAAACTGCATCCAGCTGAATTGGCACTGCAGGCACACTGACCTCAACGCAGGGTCACTACATTCACTTTCATCGGCACTGCATACTACAACACACCACAATGCCTCCACATTGTGGGACACTGCATCCACTGCATGAGCACTGCATACACATTCCAGGACAATGCTGGGGGCATTACAACCACTCTAGGGACACTGCATTATGATGAAGTGGCACTTCAGGTGCACTGTAATGACAGCAGGATCACTGCATCGTCCTTCATGGGCACTGAATCCTACTTCACAACATACTGCATCCACCTTGAGACACACTGCAGACACTGCATGGGCACAGCTTCCACATTCACGGACATGGCAGTGGCCTCTGCAACCAGTGCAGCTACACTGCATCCAGCTGAAGTCGCACTGCAGGTGCAGTGAATTCAGCACAGGCTCACTGCATCTCACCTCCGTGTGCACACCATCTTCCATCACAACATATGACATCCATCTTGTGGGACACTACATTTACTGCATGGGCACTGCATCCACATTCCAGGAACTGTAGGGGCACTGCAACCACACAGGTTCACCGCATCCACCTTCATGGGCACTGCATCCTCCATCACAACATACTGCATAAACCTTTAGGTACACTTCATTCACTGCATGAGCCCTGCATTCACATTCAGGGACATTGAAGGCGGCACTTCAACCCGTCAATGGACACTCCTTCCAGCTGATGTGGAAATGCAGGCACACTGCAATCACTACAGGATCACTGCATCCACTGCATGTTCATAGCATCAACATCCAGGGACACAGCAGGGTGCACTGCAAACAGTGTGGGATCACTGCATCCACCTTCATGGGCACTGCATCTTCCGTCACAACATACTGCATGCACCTTGTGGAAAGACGCATACAAAGCCTGGGCACTGCATCCAAAGTCAGGGACAATGCAGGGGGCATGGCAACCACTGCAGGGACACTGCATCCTGATGAAGTGGCACTTCAGGTGCACTGCAATGACTGCAGGATCACTGCATCATCCTTCATGGGCACTGAATCCTACTTCACAACATACTGCATCCACCTTGGTTCACACAGCAGACATTGCATGGGCACAGCATCCAAATTCAGAGACATGGCAAGGGGCACTGCAATCACTGCAGCGAATCTGGATCCAGCTGAAGTGGCACTGCATGCACACTGCAATCACTGCAGCATCACTGCATCTGCCTTCATGGGTACTGCTTCCTCCATGACAGCATACATCATCACTGCACGAGCACTGAATCCACATTCAGGGTCACTGCATCCAGTTGAATTGACACTGCAGGTGCACTGCAATGAATGCAGGATCCCTGCATCCTCCTTCATGCGTACTGCATCCTACTTCATAACATACTGCATCCACCTTGGGTCACACTGCAGAGGCTGCAGGGCCCTGCATCCACTTTAAGAGAGAGTGCAGTGGGCTCTGCAACCACTGCAGCAACACTGCATTCAGATGAAGTGGCACTGGAGGTGCACTGCAATCACTGAATGTTCAGTGCATCCCCTGCTTGTTCACTGCATCCACATTCAGGGACACTGCATTCTGCACGGAAACCACTGCAGGATCACTGCATCCACCTTCATGGACACTGCTTCCTCCAACACAACATACTTCATATACATTCAGTGACACTGCAGCCATTGCAGGGGAACTGCATCCACGTTCAGGGACAGTGCAACAGGCACTGCAACCACTGCAGGGACTCTGGATCCACCTGAAGTGGAACCTCAGATGCACTGCCATCAATGCTGGATCACTGCATCCGCCATCATGGGCACTCCATTCTCCATGACAACACACATCATCACTGCCTGAGCACTGAATCCACGTTCAGGAACACTGAATCCAGAAGAATGGACACTGCAGGTGCACTGCAATGAATGCAGGATCACTGCAGCCTCCTTCATGGGTACTGCATCCTACTTCACAACATACTGCATCCACCTTGGGTCACACTGCAGAGGCTGCAAGGGCCCTACATCCACATTCAAAGAAAGGGCAGTGGGCTCTGCAACCACTGCAGCAACACTGCATTCAGCTGAAGTGACACTGAAGGTGCACTGCAATCACTGAATGTTCAGTACGTCCACTGCTTGTTCACTGCATCCACATTCAGTGACACGGCAGTGTGCACGGAAACCACTGCAGGATCACTGCATCCACCTTCATGGGCACTGCATCCTCCATCACAACATACTGCATCCAACTTGTCTGACACTGCATCCACTGCATGGGCACTGAATCCACATTCAGGGAACTTGAAGGGGGCACTGCATCAACAGCAGGATCACCGCATCCACCTTCATGGGCACTGCATCCTCCATTACAACATACTGCATCTGCCTTGTGGGACACTGCATCCACTGCATGGGCACTGCATCCAGAATCAGGGACACAGAAGGGGGCACGACAACCAGTGCAGGAACACTGCATGCACCTTCATGGGCACAGCATCGTCTGTCACAACATAAGACATCCACCTTGTGTGACACTGCAACTACTGCATGGGCACTGCATCCACATTCTGGAACTGTAGGGGGCACTGCAACCACTGCAGCATCACTTAATTCAGCTGAAGCGGCACTGCAGGTGCACTGCCATCACTGCAGGATCACTGCAGTCACCTTCATCGGCACAGCATACTACAACACACAAGAATGCCTCCACATTGTGGGACACTGAATCCACTGCATGAGCACTGCTTCCACATTCCAGGACAATGCAGTGGACATTGCAACCACTGCAGGGACACTGCATCCTCCTTCATGGGCACTGCATCCTCCGTCACAATATACTGCATCTGGCGTCTGTGACACTGCACCCATTGCATGGGCACTGCAGTCACGTTCAGGGACAGGGCAACAGGCACTGAAACCACTGCAGGGACTCTGGATCCAGCTGAAGTGGTACTGCAGGTGCAGTGCAATCACTGCAGGATCACTGCATCTGCTTTCATGGACACTGCCTGCTCCATTTCAACATACTTCATTACTGCATGAGCACTGTATCCAAATTCAGGGACAGTGCATGTTGCACTGCAGCGACTGCAGGGACACGGCATCCAGCTGATGTGGCACTGCATGCGCACTGCAACCAATGCAGGATCACTGCATCCACATTCATGGGCACTGCATCCTCTGTCACAAAATTCCACATCCATCTTTTGGTACTCTGCATCCACTATATGCGCACTGCATTAGTATTCAGAGACTCAGAATGGGAGCACTGCAACCACTGCAGGCATACTGCAGCCAGCTGAAGTGTCACTGCAGGTGCACTGCAATCACTGCAGAATCACTGCATCCTCCTTCATCGGCAATGCATCTTCTGTCATAAGATAATGCATCCACCATTTGGGTCACTGAATCCACTGCAAGGGCACTGCATCCACATTCAGTGATAATACAGGGGGCACTGCAAAAACTACAGGGACACTCCATCCACCTTCATAGGCAGTGCATCCTCCGTGACAACATACTGCATAAACCTTTAGGTACACTGCCTCCACTGCATAGGCACTGCATTCATCTTCAGGGACACAGAAGTCGGCACTGCAACCACTGCAGCAACACTGCTTCCAGCTAAAGTGGCACTGCAGGCACACTGCCATCACTGCTGGATCATTGCATCCACCTTCCTCAGCACTGCATACTACAACACACCACAATGCCTCCACCATGTGGGACACTACATCCACTGCATGAGCACTGCATCCACATTCCAGGTAAATGCAGTGGGCATTGCAACCACTGCAGGGACACTGCATCCAGCTGAAGTGGCACTGCAGGTGTACTGCAGTCACTGCCGGCTCACTGCATCCAACTCGTGGGCACTGCATCCTCTGTGACAACATATGGAACGGAAACCAACTTTCGGTACTCTGCATCTTCTGCATTGGCAATGCATCCACATTCAGGGACACAGAAGGGGGCGTGCAACCACTGCAGGGACACTGCAGCCAGCTGAAGAGGCACTGCAGGTGCACTGCAATGACTGCAGGATCACTGCATCCTTCTTCATGATCACTGAATCCTCCAACACAACATAGGGCATCGACCTTGAGGGACACAGAGTCCAGTGCATGACCACTGTATCCACTTTCAGGTAAACTGTAGAGGCAGTGCAACCACTGCAGGATCACTGCATCCACCTTCATGGGCACTGCATCCTCCGTCACAACATACTGCATAAAGAATTAGGTACACTGAATTCACTGCATGGGCACTGCATTCACCTTCAGGAACACATAAGGTGGCACTGCAACCACTGCAGGATCACGGCACCTGCCTTCATGGGCAATGCATCCTCCATCACAACATACATCATCAATGCATGAGCACTGAATCCACATTCAGGGACACTGCATCCAGATGAATTGACACTTCAGGTGCACTGCAATGAATGCAGGATCACTGCATCCTCCTTTATGGGTACTGCATCCTACTTCACAACATACTGCATCCAACTTGTGTGACACTGCATCCACTGCCTGGGCACTGCATCTGCATTGCTGGAAAACGCAGGCAGCACTGCAAACACTGCAGGGACACAGTATACAGTTGAAGTGGCACTGCAGGCCCACTGCAATCACTGCAGACTCACTGCATTCACAGTCGTGGGCACTGCATCTTCCATGACAACATTCTGCATCCACCTTGTGTGACACTGCATCCACTGCATGGGCACTGCATCCAGGTTCAGGGAACCTGAAGGGGACACTGCAATAACTGCAGAATCACCGCATCCACCTTCATGGGCACTGCATCCTATGTCACAACATACTGCATCCAACTTTTGTGACACTGCATACACTGCCTGGGCACTGCATCCACATTCCTGGACAATGCAGGCAGCACTGCAATGACTGCAGCGACAGTGTATGCAGCTAAGTAGAACAGCAGGTACACCACAATCACTGAATGTTCACTGCATCCACTTCATGTTCACTGCATCCACATTCAGGGAAACTACAGTGTGCACGGAAACCACTGCAGGATCACTGCATCCACCTTAATGGGCTCTGCATCCTCTGTCAAAACATACTGCATGTACCTTCAGTGACACTGCAGCCATTGCATGGGCACTGCAGCCATGTTCAGGGACAGGGCGACAGGCACTGCAAGTACTGCAGGGACTCTGGATCCAGCTGAAGTGGCACTGCAGGTGCACTGCAATCACTGCAGGATCACTGCATCCACATTCATGGGCACTGCATCCTCCATTACCACATACTGCATCTGCCTTGTGTGACACTGCATCCACTGCATGGGAGCTGCATCCACAATGAGGCACACAGAAGGGTGCACGACAACCAGTGCAGGATCACTGCATGCACCTTCATGCGCACTGCATCCTCTGTCACAACACACCCCATCCATCTTTTGGTACTCTGTATCCACTGCATGGGCACTGCATTTGTATTCAGGGACACAGATGTCGGCACTGCAACCACTGCAGGCACACTGCAGCCAGCTGAAGTGGCACTGCAGGTGAATTGCAATCACTGCAGAATCACTGCATCCTCCTTCATGGGCAATGCATCAGCCGTGATAACATACTGCATCCACCTTGTGGGGCACTGAATCCACTGCAGGGGCACGGCATTCTCATTCGGGGACCCTGCAGGGGGCACTGCAACCCCTGCAGGGTCACTGCATCCACCTTCATGGGCACTGCATCCTCCGTCACAACGTACTGCATCTACCTTCAGTGACACTGCCGCCATGGCATGGGCACAGCAACCAAGTTCAGGGACAGGTCAACAGGAACTCCAACCACTGCAGGGACTCTGGATCCAGCTGAAGGGGCACTGCAGGCGCACTGCAATCACTGCAGTATCACTGCATCTGCCTTCACGGGCACTACATCCTCCATCACAACATACATCATCACTGCATGTGCACTGCATGCAATTTCAGGGACAGTGCAGGCTGCACTGCAGTGAATGAAGGGACACGCATATAGCTGAAGTGGCACTGCATGCGCAATGCAACCACTGCAGCTTTGCTGCATGCACTGCATGTGCACTGCATCCACACTCAGGGAACCTGAAGGGGGCACTGCAACAACTGCAGGATCACCGCATCCACATTCATGTGCACTGCATCCCGCATTACAACACACTACATCTGCCTTGTGGGAGACTGCATCCACTGCATGGGCACTGCATCCACAATCAGGGACACAGAAGGGGGCATGACAACCAGTGCAGGAACACTGCATGCACCGTCATGGACACTGCATCATCTGTCACAACATACCACATCCATCTTTTGGTACTCTGCATACATTGCATGGGCACTTCATTCGTATTCAGAGACACAGAAGGGGGCACAGCAACCAGTGCAGGCGCACTGCAGCCAGCTGAAGTGTCACTGCAGGTGCTTTGCAATCACTGCAGAATCACTGCATCCTCCTTCATGGGCAATGCATCATCCGTGATAACATACTGAATCCACATTGTGGGGCACTGAATCCACTCCAAGGGCACGGCATTCTCATTCAGGGACCCAGCAGGGGCACTGCAACCACTGCAGGATCACTGCATCCACCTTCATGGACACTGCTTCCTCCAACACAACATACTTCATATACCTTCAGTGACACTGCAACCATTGCATGGGCACTGCAAGCACGTTCAGGGACAGTGCAACAGTCACTCCATCCACTACAGGGATACTGGATCCACCTGAAGTGGCTCTGCAGATGTACTGCTATCACTGCTGGATTACTGGCTCTGCGTTCATGGGCACTTCATCCTCCATCACAACATATATCATCATGGCATGAGCACTGAACCCACATTAGGGACACTGCCTCCAGATGAATTGACACTGCAGATGCACTGCAATGAATGCAGGATCACTGCATCCTCCTTCAGGGGTCCTGCATCCTACTACACAACATACTGCATCCACCTTTGGTCACACTACAGAGGGTGCATGGGCCCTGCATCCACATTCAGAGACACTGCAGTGGGCTCTGCAACCACTCCAGCAACACTGAATTCAGCTGAAGTGGCACTGTGGGTGCACTGCAATCACTGTAGAATCACTGCATCCTCCTTCATGGGCAATGCATCATCCGTCATAAGATACTGCATCCACCTTGTGGGGAACTGAATCCACTGCAAGGGCACGGCATTCTCATTCAGGGACCCTTCAGGGGGCACTTACACCACTGAAGGATCACTGCATCCACCTTCATGGCCAGTGCTTCCTCCAATACAACATGCATCATCACTGCATGAGCACTGAATCCACATTCATGGTCACTGCATTCAGATGAATTGACACTGCAGGTGCACTGCAATGAATGCAGGATCACTGCATCCTCCTTCATGGGCACTGCATCCTACTTCACAAAATCCTGCATCCACCTTGGGTCACACTGCAGAGGCTGCATGGGCCCTGCATCCACATTCAGAAACAGTGCAGTGGGCTCTGCAACCACTGCAGCAACACAACATTCAGGTGAAGGGGCACTGCAGGTTCACTGCAATCACTGAATTTTCACTGCATCCAATTCATGTTCACTGCATCCTCATTCAGGAACACTACAGTGTGCATGGAATCCACTGCCGGATCACTGCATCCACCTTCATGGGCACTGCATCCTGTGTCACAACATACTGTACCCCTCTTGTGTGACACTACATCCACTGCCTGGGCACTGCATCCGCATTCCCTGACAATGCAGGCAGCAGTGCAACCACTGCAGGGACACAGTATACAGTTGAAGTGGCACTGCAGGCCCACTGCAATCACTGCAGTCTCACTGCATTCACAGCCCTGGGCACTGTACCTACCGTGACAACATACCGCATCCACATGTGCGACACTGCAACCACTGCATGAGCACTGCATCCAGATTCAGGGAACCTGAAGGGGACACTGCAACAGCTCCAGGATCACCGCATCCACATTCATGGGCACTGCATCCACAATCAGGGACACAGCATGGGGCACGACAACCAGTGCATTAACACTGCATGCACCTTCATGGGCAATGCATCATCCATCATAACATACCACATCTACATTCAGTGACACTGCAGCCATTGTATCGGCACTGCAGCCACGTTCTGGAACAGTGCAACAGGCACTGCAACCAATGCAGTGACTCTGGTTCCAGCGGAGGTGGCACTGCAGGCGCACTGCAATCACTGCAGGATCACTGCATCTGCCTTCATGGGCACTGCATCCTCCATCACAACATCCTCCATCACTGCATGAGCACTGCATGCAAATTCAGGGACAGTGCAGGTTGCAATGCAGTGACTGCAGGGACTCTGCATCCAGTTGAAGTGGCACTGCATGCGCAGTGCAACCACTGCAGGATCACTGCTTCCACATTCATGGGCACTGCATCCTATCTCTCAACATGCCACATCCATCATTTGGTACTCTACATCCACTGCATAGGCTGTTCATTCATATTTAGAGACACAGAAATGGGCACTGCAACCCCTGCAGGAACACTGCAGCCAGCTGAAGTGGCACTGCAGATGCACAGCAATCACTGCAGAATCACTGCATCTTCCATCACGGGCAATGTATCATCCGTCATATCATACTGCATCCACCTTGTGGGGCACTGAATCCACTCCAAGGGCATGGCATTCTCATTCAGGGACCCTGCAGGGGGCACTGCAACCACTGCAGGATCACTTCATCTACCTTCATGGCCACTGCTTCCTCCAACACAAAGTACTGCATCTACCTTCAGTGACACTGTAGCCATTGCATGGGCCTTGCAGGCGCGTTCAAGGACACTGCAACAGACACAGCAGCCCCTGCAGGGACTCTGGATCCAGCTGAAGTGGCACTGCAGGCGCACTGCAATCACTGCAGGATCACTGCATCTGCCTTCATGGGCACTGCATCCTCCATCACAACATACATCATCATGGCATGAGCACTGAATCCACATTCAGGGACACTGCATCCAGATGTATTGACACTGCAGGTGCACTTCAATGAATGCAGGATCACTGCATCGTCCTTCATGGGTACTGCATCCTACTTCACAACATCCTGCATCCACCTTGGGTCACACTGTAGAGGCTGCATGGGCCCTGCATCCACATTCAGAGACACTGCAGTGGGCTCTGCAACCACTGCAGCAACACAGCATTCAGGTGAAGGGGCACTGCAGGTGCACTGCAATCACTGAATGTTCACTGCATCCACCTGCATGTTCATTGCATCCACATTCAGGGACACTACAGTGTGCACGGAAACCACTTCAGGATCACTGCATCCACCTTCATGGGCACTGCATCCTCTGTCACAACATACTGCATCCAACTTGTGTGACACTTCATTCATTGCCTGAGCACTGCATCCGCATTCCTGGATAATGCAGGCAGCACTGCCACCACTGCAGGGACACTGTATACTGTTGAAGTGGCACTGCAGGCGCTCTGCCATCACTGCAGTCTCACTGCATTCACAGTCGTGGGCATTGCATCTCCCATCAAAACACACTGCATCCACCTTGTGCAACACTGCATCCACTGCATGGGCACTGCATCCACATTCAGGGAACCTGAAGGGGAAACAGCAACAATTGCAGGATCACCGCATCCACCATCAGGGGCACTGCATCCTCCACTACAACATACTGCAACTGCCTTGTGGGACACTGCATTGGCACTGCATGCACAATCAGGGACACAGAAGGGGACACGACAACCAGTGCAGGAAGACTGCATCCACCTTCATGGGCACTGCATCATCCGTCACAACATACTGCATGCACCTTGTGGGACACTGCATCCAATGCCTGGGTACTGCATCCATGTTCTCAGACAATGCAGTGGGCACTGCAACCACTGCAGGGACACTGCATACAGCTGAAGTCGCACTGCAGGAGCCGTGCATTCAGCACAAGCTCACTGCATCCACTGCCTGGACACTGCATCCACATTCCCGGACAATGCAGGGGGCACTGCATCCACTGCACCAACACAGCATCCAGATGAATTGGAACTGCAGGCGCACTGCCATCACTGCAGGATCACTGCATTCACCTTCATTTGCACTGTATACTACAACACACCACAATGCCTCCACATTGTGGAACACTGCATCCACTGCATGAGCACTGCATCCACATTCAGGGAGACACAAGGGGGCACTGCAACCACTGCAGGGACACTGCATCCCCCTTCATGGGCACTGCATCCTCCATCACAACATACTGCATACACCTTTAGGAACACTGCATCCACTGCATGGGTACTGCATTCATCTTCAGTGACACAGAAGGCAGCACTAAAACCCCTACAGGGAACCTGCATCCAGCTGGTGTGAAAATGCAGGCGCACTGCAATCACTGCAGGATCACTGCATCCACAGCATGTTCAGAGCTTGCACATTCAGGGAAACAGCAGGGTGTACCGCAACCACTGCCAGATCACTGCATCCACCCTCATGGGCACTGCTTCATCCGTTACAACATTCTGCATGCACCATGTGGGACACTGCATCCAATGCCTGGGCACTGCATCCACATTCTCACTCAATGCAGTGGACACTGCAACCACTGCAGGGACACTGCATATAGCTGAAGTTGCACTGCAGGCGCACTGCATTCAGCACAGGTTCACTGCATCCACCTCCGTGGGCACTGCATCCTCCGACAAAACATACTGCAACTGGCTTTGAGACACTGCATCCACTGCATGGGGACTGCATCCACTTTCAGGGACACTGCAGTTGGCTCTCCAACCACTGCAACAATACTGCATCCAGCTGAATTGGCACTGCAAGCGCACTGCATTAACTGCAGGCTCACTGCATCCACCTTCGTGGGCAGTGCATTCTCCATCACAACATACCACATCCACCTTGAGTCACACTGCAGACACTGCTTGGGCACAGCATCCACATTCAGGGAAATGGCAGGGGGTGTGACCCTCTGCAGCTACATTGCATCCAGCTGAACTGGCACTGCTGGCGCACTGCAATCACTGAAGATTCACTGCATCCACTGCATAGGCACTGCATCAACATTTCAGTACAATGCCGAGGGCACTGCAACCACTGGAGGAACACTGCATCCCCCTTCATGGGCCCTGCATCCTCCGTCACAACATACTACATAAACCTTTAGGTACACTGCATCCACTGCATGGGCACTGCATTCATGTTCAGTGACACAGAAGGTGGCATTGCAACCACTGTTCAACACTGCATCCAGCTGAAGTGGCACTGTAGGTGCGCTGCCATCACTGCAGGATCACTGCATTCACCTTCATTGGCAATGCATGCTACAACACACCACAATGCCTCCACATCGTGGGACACTGCATCCACTGCATGAGCACTGCATCCACATTCCAGGACAATGCAGAGGGCATTGCAACGACCGCAGGTACTCTGCGTCCAGATGAAGTGGCACTACAGGTGCACTGCAATGTCTGCAGGATCACTGCATGGTTCTTCATGGGCACAGAATCCTGTTTCACAACATACGGCATCCACCTTGAGTCACACTGCAGACACTGCATAGGCACAGCATCCCCATTCAGGGACATTGCAGGAGATCTGAACCACAGCAGCTACACTGCATCCAGGTGAAGTGGCACTGCAGGCTCACTGCAATCACTGAAGATTCACTGCATCCACTGCATAGGCACTGCATCAATATTTCAGGACAATGCCGGGGGCACTGCAACCACTGGAGGGGCACTGCATCCACCTTCATGGGCACTGCATCCTCCGTCACAACATACTGCATAAACCTTTAGGCACACTGCATCCACTGCATGTGCACTGCATTCACCTTCAGCGACAAAGAAGGCCACACTGCAACCCCTGTAGGGACACTGCTTCCAGCTGATGTGGAAATGCAGGTGCACTGCAATCACTGCAGGATCACTGCATCAACTGCATGTTCAGAGCATGCACATTCAGGGACACAGCAGGGTGCACTGCAACCACTGCCAGATCACTGCATCCACCTTCATGGGCACTAAATCCCCCACACAACATACTTCATGCACCTTGTGGGACACTGCATCCAATGCCTGGGTACTGCATCCATGTTCTTGGACAATACAGTGTGCTCTGCAAGCACTGCAGGGACACTGCATCCTGCTGAACTCGCACTGCAGGCACAGTGCATTCAGCACAGGCTCAGTATATCCACCTCCGTGGGCACTGCATCTTCCATCACATCATATGACATCCACCTTGTGGGACACTGGAACTACTGCATGGGCACTGCATCCACATTCAGGGAACTGT
This sequence comes from Equus przewalskii, assembly GCF_037783145.1. Lineage (NCBI taxonomy): Eukaryota > Metazoa > Chordata > Mammalia > Perissodactyla > Equidae > Equus > Equus przewalskii. The sequence continues at coordinate 67,068,628 of NC_091831.1, forward strand.
AGTGGGCACTGCAACCACTGCCAGATCCCTGCATCCACCCTCATGGGCAGTGCATCCTCCGTCACAACATAGTGCATGCGCCCTTTGGGACACTGCATCCAATGCCGGGGTACTGCATCCACGTTCTAGGACAATGAAGTGGGCACTGCAACCACTGCAGGGACACTGCATACAGCTGAAGTCGCACTGCAGATGCAGTGCATTCAGCACAGGCTCACTGCATCCACTGCCTGGGCACTGCATTCAAATTTCCGGGCAATGCGTGGTGCACTGCAACCACTGCAGCAACACTGCATCCAGCTGAAGTGGCACTGCAGGTGCATTTCCGTCACTGCAGGACCACTGCATTCACCTTCATTCACACTGCATACTACAACACACCACAATGCCTCCACATTGTGGTACACTGCATTCACTGCATGAGCACTGCATCCAAATTCCAGGACAATGCAGGGGGCATTGCAACCACTGCAGGTACACAGCATCCAGCTGAAGTGGCACTGAAGGTGTACTGCAATCACTGCCGGCTCACTGCATCCAACTCCCAGGCTCTAAATCCTCTGTCACAACATACGGCAACCAACTTTTGGTAGTCTTCATCCACTGTATGGGCACTGCATCCACACTCAGGGACACAGGATGGGGCACTGCAACCACTGCAGGGACACTGCAACCAGCTGAAGTGGCACTGCATGTTCACTGCAATGACTGCAGGATCACTGAATCCTCCTTCATGAACACTGAATCCTCCAACACATCATAAGGCATCCACCTTGAGGGACACTGCATCCACTGCATGAGCACTGCATCCACATTCAGGTAAACTGCAGGGGGCACTGCAACCACTGCCGGATCACTGCATCCACCTTCATGGGCACTGCATCCTCCGTCACAAAATAATACATAAAACTTTAGGGACACTGCCTCCACTGCATGGGCACTGCATGCACCTTCAGGGACATAGAAGGTTCCACTGCAACCACTGCAGCAACACTGCTTCCTGCTGATGAGGAAATGCAGGTGCACTGCAATCACTGCAGGATGACTGCATCCACTGCATGTTCACAGTATCCACATTCAGGGAGAGAGCAGGGTGCACTGCAACCACTGCCAGTACACTGCATCAACTGCATGGGCACTGCATTCAACTTCAGCGAAACCTAAGGCAGTACTGCAACCCCTGCAGGGACACTGTTTCCAGCTGATGTGGAAAGGCAGGCGCATTGCAATAACTGCAGGATCAATGCATCCACAGCATGTTCAGAGCATGCGCATTCACGGACACAGCAGGGTGCACTGCAACCACTGCAGGGACACTGCATCCAGATGAAGTGGCACTGCAGGTCCACTGCAATGACTGCAGGATCACTGATACAGCTGACGTCGCACTGCAGGCTCAACTGCATTAAGCACAGTCCCACTGCATCCACCTCCGTGGCCACTGCATCTTCCATCACAACATACGATATGCACCTTGTGGGACACTGCAACTACTTCATGGGCACTGCATACACTTTCAGGGAACTATAGGGGGCCCTGCAACCACTGCAGCAGCCCTGCATCCACCTTCATGGGCCCTGCATCCACCATCACAGCATACTGCATCCACCTTGTGGGAAACTGCATCCAATGCCTGGGCACTGCATCCACGTTCTTGGACAACGCAGTCGGCACTGCAACCACTGCAGGGACACTGCATACAGCTGAAGTCGCACTGCAGGTGCACTGCATTCAGCACAGGCTCACTGCATCCACCTCTGTGGGCACTGCCTCTTCCATCACAACATACGACATCCACCTTGTGGGAAACTGCAACTACTGCATGGGCACTGCATCCACATTGAGGGAACTGTAGGGGGCACTGCAACCACTGCAGCATCACTGCATCCACCTTCATGGGCCCTGCATCCTCCATCTCAACATATTTCATCCACCTTGTGGTACACTGAATCCACTGCATGACTACTGCATCCACATTCCCAGACAATGCGGGTGGCAGGCAAGCACTGCACGGACACTGCATCCACCTTCATGACAACTGCATCATCCGTCATAACATACTGCATCCACCTTGTGGGACACTGCATCCACTGCCTGGGCACTGCATCCACATTCCCGGACAATGCAGGTGGTACTGCAATCACTGGAGGGACACTTCAGCCCCCTTCATGGGCACTGCATCCTCTGTGATGACATACTACATAGACCTTTAGGTACACTGCATCCACTTCATGGGCACTGCATTCACCTTCAGCGACACAAAAGATGGCAGTGCAAACCCTGCAGGGAGACTGCTTCCATCTGATATGGAAATGCAGGCGCACTGCCATCATTTCAGGATCACTGCATTCACCTTCATCGACAGTGCATAGTAGAATGCAACACAATGCCTCCACATTGTGGGAGACTGCATCCACTGCATCAGCACTGCATCCACGTTCCAGGACAATGCAGGGGGCATTGCAACCACGGCAGGGACACTGCATCTCTCTGAATTGCTACTGAAGGCGTACTGCAATCACTACTGGCTTACTGCATCCAACTCCAGGGCCCTGCATCCTTTGTCACAACATGCCACAATCAACTTTTGGTACTCTGCATCCACTGCATGGGCACTGCATCCACATTCAGGGACCTAGGACGGGGCACTGCAACCACTGCAGGGACACTGCATCCAGCTGTAGTGGCACTGAAGGCGTACTGCAATCACTGCCGGATCACTGCATCCAACTCCCGGGCTCTGCATCCTCTGTCACAACATACGGAAACCAACTTTTGGTAGTCTTCATCCACTGTATGGGCACTGCATCCACACTGAGGGACACAGGACGGGGCACTGCAACCACTGCAGGGACACTGCAGCCAGCTGAAGTGGCACTGCCTGTTCACTGCAATGACTGCAGGATCACTGAATCCTCCTTCATGAAAACTGAATCCTCCAACACATCACAAGGTCTCCACCTTGAGGAACACTGCATCCACTTCATGAGAACTGCATCCACATTCAGCTAAACTGCAGGGGGTACTGCAACCACTGCAGGATCACTGCATCCAGCTACATGGGCACTGCATCCTCCGTCACAACATACTGCATGCACCTTGTAGGACACTGCGTACAATGCCTTTGGTACTGCATCCACATTCTCGGATAATGCAGTGTGCACTGCAACGACTACAAGGACACTGCATACAACTGAAGTCACACTGCAAGCGCAGTGCATTCAGCACAGGCTCAAGGCATCCACCTTCGTGGGCACTGCATCTTCCATCACAACATACGACATCAACCTTGTGGGACACTGCAACCACTGCAGGTTCACCGCATCCACCTTCATGTGCACTGCATCCTCTGACAAAACATACTGCAACCGCCTTGTGAGACACTGCATCCACTGCATGGACACTGCATCCACGTTCAGGGACACTGCTGTTGGCTCTGCAACCACAAGAGCATCACTCATCCAGCTGAAGAGCCACTGCCGGTGCACTGCAATCACTGCAGTCTCACTGCATCCATCTTAGTGGGGACTGCATCCTCCGTCACAACATACTGCATCCACCTTTTGGGACCCTGCATGCACCGCATGGGCACTGGTTCCACATTCAGGGAAACTGTAGTGGGCACTGGAACCACTGCACAATGCCGGGGGCCATGCAACCACTGCAGGTTCATCGCAACCACCTTCATGTGCACTGCATCCTCCGTCACAACGTACTGCATAAACCCTCAGGGACACGGCCTTTGCTGCATGGGCAATGCATTCACCTTCAGGGACACAGAAGGTGGCACTGCAACCACTGCAGCAACACTGCTTCCAGCTGAAGAGGAAATGCACGTGCACTGCAACCACTGCAGAATCACTGCATCCACTGCATGTTCACAGCATCCACATTCAGGGACACAGCAGGGTGCACTGTAACCACTGCAGGTGCACTGCAATGACTGCAGGATCACTGCATCGCCCTTCATGGGCACTGAATTCTGCTTCACAACATACTGCATCCACCTTGGGTCACACTGCAGACACTGCATGGGCACAGCATCCACATTCAGGGACATGGCAGGGGGCTCTGTCACCACATCACCTACACTGCATCCAACTGAAGTGGCACTGCAGGCGCACTGCAAATACTGAAGATTCACTCCATCCACTGCATAGGCACTGCATCAACATTGCAGGACAATGCCAGGGGCACTGAAAGCACTGGAGGGACACTGCATCCCACTTCATGTGCACTGCATCCTCCATCACAACATACTGCATAGACCTTTAGATAGTCTGCATCCACTGCATGGACACTGCATTCACCTTCAGCGACACAGAAGGTGGCACTGAAACCCCAGCTGGGACCCTGCTCCCAGCTGATTTGGAAATGCAGGTGCACTGCAATCACTGCATCCACTGCATGTTCACAGCATCCACATTCAGGGACACAGCAGGGTGCACTGCAACCACTGATGGATCACTGCATCCACCCTCATGGGCACTGCATCCTCCATTACAACATACTGCATCTGCCTTGTGGGACACTGCATCCAATGCATGGGCACTGCATCCACAATCAGGGACACAGAAGGGGGCACGACAACCAGTGCAGGAACACTGCATGCACCTACTTGTGCAATGCATCATCCGTCATAACATACTGCATCCACCTTATGGGGCACTGAATCCACTGCAAGGGAATGGCATTCTCATTCAGGGACCCTGCAGGGGGCACTTCAACCACTGCAGGATCACTGCGTCCACCTTCATGGCCACTTCATCCTCCGTCACAACATTGTGCATCTAGATTCAGTGACACTGCAGACATTGCATGTGCTGCAGCCATGTTCAGGGACAGGGCAACAGGCACTGCAACCACTGCAGGATCGCTGGGTGTAGCTGCAGGGGCACGACAGGTGCACTGCAATCACTGCATCTGCCTTCATGGGCACTGCATCCTCCATCACAACATACTTCATCACTGCATGTGCACTGCATCCAAATTCATGGACAGTGCAGGTTGCACTGCAGCGACTGCAGGGACACTGCATCCAGCTGAAGTGGCACTGCATGCGCAGTGCAACCACTGCAGGATCACTGCATGCACATTCATCGGCACTGCATCCTCTGTCACAACATACCACATCCATATTTTCTGTACTCTGCATCCACTGCATGGGCACTGCATGCGTATTCAGGGACACAGATGTCGGCACTGCAACCCCTGCAAGCACACTGCAGCCAGCTGAAGTGGCACTGCAGGTGCACTGCAATCACTGCAGAATTACTGCATCTTCCTTCATGGGCAATGCATCATCCATCATAACATACTTCATCCACCTTGTAGGGCACTGAATCCACTGCAAGGGCACGGGATTCTCATTCAGGGACGCTGCAGTGGGCACTGCAACCACTGCAGGATCACTTCATCCACCTTCACGGCCATTGCTTCCTCCAACACAACATACTGCATCGACCTTCAGTGACACTGCAGCCATTGCATGGGCACTGCAGCCACGTTCAGGGACAGTGCAACAGGCACTGCAACCCCTGCATTGACTCTGGAACCAGCTGAAGTGGCACTGCATGTGCCCTGCAATCACTGCAGGATCACTGCATCTGCCTTCCCGGGCACTGCATCCTCCATGACAACATACATCATCACTGCATGAGCACTGAATCCACATTCAGGGACACTGTATCCAGATGAATTGACACTGCAGGTGCACTGCAATGAATGCAGCATCACTGCATCCTCCTTCATGGGTACTGCATCCTACTTCACAACATATTGCATTCACCTTGGGTCACACTGCAGAGGCTGCATGGGCCCTGCATCCACATTGAGAGACACTGCAGTGGGCTCTGCAACCACTGCAGCAACACTGCATTCATCTGAAGTGGCACTGCAGTTGCACTGCAATCACTGAATGTTCAGTGCATCCACTGCTTGTTCACTGCATCCACATTCAGGGACACTACAGTGTACTCGGAAACCACTTCAGGATCACTGCATCCACCTTCATGGGCACTGCATCCTCTGTCACAACATACTGCATCCAACTTGTGTGACACTGCATACACTGCCTGGGCACTGCATCCACATTCCCGGACAATGCAGGCAGCACTGCAACCACTGCAGGCACAGTGTATGCAGCTGAAGTGGCATGGCAGGTGCACTGCAATCACTGAATGTTCACAGCATCCAATTCATGTTCACTGCATGCACATTTAGGGACACTACAGTGTGCACGGAAACCACTGCTGGATCACTGCATCCACCTTCATGGGCACTGCATCCTATGTCACAACATACTGCATCCAACTTGTGTGACACAGCATCCACTGCCTTGTCATTGCATCTGCATTCCTGGACAATGCTGGCAACACTGCAACCACTGCAGGGACACTGTATCCACAATCAGGGACACAGAAGGTGGCACAACAACCAGTGCAGGAACACTGCATGCCATGTCATGGGCACTGCATTCTCTGCCACAACATATCACATCCATCTTTTGGTACTCTACATCCACTTCATGGGCACTGCATTCGTATTCAGAGATACAGAGGGGGCACTGCAACCACTGCAGGCACACTGCAGCCAGCTGAATTGTCACTGCATGTGCACTGCAATCACTGCAAAATCACTGCATCCTCCTTAATGGGCAATGCATCATCCATGATAACATACTGCATCTACCTTCAGCGACACTGCATCCACTGCAAGGGCATGGCATTCTAATTCAGGCACCTTGCAGGGGGCACTGCAACCACTGCAGGATCACTGCATCCACCTTCATGGGCACTGCATCCTCCATCACAACATACTGCATCTACCTTCAGTGACACTGCAACCATGGCATCGGCACTGCAGCCAAGTTCAGGGACACTGCAACAGGCACTCCAACCCCTGCAGGCACTCTGGATCCAGCTGAAGTGGCACTACAGGCGCACTGCAATCACTGCAGTATCACTGCATCTGCCTTCATGGGCACTGCATCCTCCATCACAACATATATCATCACTGAATGAGCCCTGCATACAGTTTCAGGGACAGTGCAGGTTGCCCTGCAGCGACTGAAGGGACACGCATACAGCTGAAGTGGCACTGCATGTGCACTGCAACCACTGCAGGATCACTGCATCCATTGCATGGGCAGTGCATCCACATTCAGGGAACCTGAAGGGGGCACCGCAACAACTGCAGGATCACCGCATCTACCTTCATGGGCACTGGATCCTCCATTACAACACACTGCATCTGCCTTGTGGGACACTGCATCCAATGCATGGTCACTGCATCCACAATCAGGGACACAGAAGGGGGCATGACAACCAGTGCAGGAACACTGCATGCACCGTCATGGGCACTGCATCATCTGTCACAACATACCACATCCATCTTTTGGTACTCTGCATCCACTGCATGGGCACTGCATTCGTATTCAGAGACACAGAAGAGGGCACTGCAACGACTGCAGGCACACTGCAGCCAGCTGAAGTGGCACTGCAGGTGCGCTGCAATCACTGCAGAATCACTGCATCCTCCTTCATGGGCAAAGCATCAAACGTGATAACATACTGCATGCACTTTGTGTGGCACTGAATCCACTGCAGGGGCATGGCATTCTCATTCGGGGACCCTGCATGGGGCACTGCAACCACTGCATGATCACGGCATCCTCCTTCATGGGTACTGCGTCCTACGTCACAACATACTGCACCCACCTTGGGTCACACTGCAGAGGCTCCACGGGCCCTGCATCCACATTCAGAGACACTACAGTGTGGACGGAAACCACTGCAGGATCACTACATCCAACTTCATGAGCACTGCATCCTCTGTCACAACATACTGCATTGAACTTGTGTGACACTGTATCCACTGCCTGGGCACTGCATCAGCATTCCTGGACAATGCAGGCAGCACTGCATCCACTGCAGGGACACTGTATGGAGTTGAAGTGGCCCTGAAGGTGCACTGCAATCACTGAATGCTCACTGCATTCACTTCATGTTCACTGCATCAACATTCAGGGACACTGCAATGTGCACGGAAACCCCTGCAGGATCACTGCATCCACCTTCATGGGCACTGCATCCTCTGTCATAACATACTGCATCCAACTTGTGTGACACTGCATCCACTGCCTGGGCACTGCATCTGCATTACCGGACAATGCTGGCAGCACTGCAACCAGTGCAGGGACACAGTATACAGTTGAAGTGGCACTGCAAGGCGCACTGCAATCACTGCTCTATCACTGCTTTCACAGTCGTGGGCATGCATCTTCCGTCACAACATACTGCATCCACCTTGTGCAACACTGCATCCACTGCATGGGCACTACATCCTCCATTACAACATACTGCATCTGCGTTGTGGGACAATGCATCCACTGCATGGGCTCTGCATCCACAATCAGGGACACAGAAGGGGGCACGACAACCAGTGCAGGAACACTGCATGCACCTTCATTGGCAATGCATCATCCGTCATAACATACTTCATCCACCTTGTGGGTCACTGAATCCACTGCAAGTGCACGGCATTCTCATTTGGGGATGCTGCAGGGGGCACTGAAACCACTGCAGGATCACTGCATCCATCTTCATGGCCACTGCTTCCTACAACACAACATACTGCATCTACCTCTGTGACACTGTAGCCATTGCATGGGCATGGCAGCCACGTTCAGGGACAGTGCACCAGGCACTGTAACCACTGCAGGGACACTGGATCCACCTGAAGTGGCACTACAGATGCATTGCAATCACTGCAGGATCACTGCATCTGCCTTCATGGGCACTGCATCTGCTGTCACAACATACTGCATCCAACTTGTGTGACACTGCTTACACTGCCTGGGCACTGCATCCACATTCCCAGACAATGCAGGCAGCACTACAAACACTGCAGGGACACTGTATGCAGCTGAAGTGGCATTGCAGGTGCCCCGCAATCACTGAATGTTCACTGCATCCACTTCATGATCACTCCATCCACATACAGTGACACTACAGTGTGCACGGAAACCCCAGCAGGATCACTGCATCCACCTTCATGGGCACTGCATCCTCTGTCACAACATACTGCATCAACTTGTCGGACACTGCACACACTGCCTGGGCACTGCATCCACAATTCCGGACAATGCAGGGGGAATTGCAGCCTCTGCAGGGATACAGACTTCAGCTGAAGTGGCAATGAAGGCGTACTGTAATCACTGCAGGCTCACTAGATCCACCTTCGTGGGCACTGCATCTTCCATCACAACATACGACATCTGCCTTGTGGGACACTGCATCCACTGCATGACTACTGCATCCACATTCCTGGACAATGCGGGGGGCACTGCAAGCACTGCAGCAACACTGCATCCAGGTGAAGTGGCACTGAAGGTGTAGTGCAATCACTGCCGGCTCACTGAATCCAACTCCTGGGCTCTGCATACTCTGTCAAAACATACGGCAACCAACTTTTGGTACTCTGCATCCACTGCATGGGCACTGTATCCACACTCAAGGACACAGGATGGGGCACTGCAACCACTGCAGGGACACTGCATACAGCTGAATTCGCACTGCAGGCACACTGCATTCAGCACAGGCTCACTGCATCCACCTCCGTGGGCACTGCATCTTCCATCACAACATACAACATCCACGTTGTGGGACACTGCAACTACTGCATGGGTACTGCATCTACATTCAGGGAACAGTAGGGTGCACTGTAACCACTGCACCATCACTGCATCCACCTTCATGGACCCTGCATCCTCCATCACAACATACTGCATCCACCTTGTGGGACGTTGCAACCACTGCATGACTACTGCATCCATATTACCCGGACAATGCGGGAGGCACTGCAAGCACTGCAGGGACACTGCATCCACTGCATGTTCACAGCATCCACATTCAGGGACACAGCAGGGTGCACTGCAACCACTGCAGGGATACTGCATCCATCTGAAGTGGCACTGCATGTGAACTGCAATGACTACAGGATCACTGCATCCTCCTTCATGATCACTGAATCCTCCATCACAAAATAAGGCATCCACCCTGAGGGACACTGCATCCACTGTATGACCACTGCATCCACATACAGGTAAACTGCAGGGGGCACTGAAACCACTGCAGGATCACTGCATCCACCTTCATTGGCACTGCCTCCTCCATCACATCATACTGCATGCACATTGTGAGACACTGCATGCACTACATGGGCACTGCATCCTCATTCAGGGAAACTGTAGGGGGCACTGCAACCACTGCAGGATCTCCGCATCCACCTTCATGGGCACTGCATTCTCCGACAAAACGTACTGCATCCTCCTTTTGAGACACTGCATACACTGCATGACTCCTGCATTCATATACCCGGACAGTGCCAGTGGCACTGCAGCCACTGCAGGGACGCTACATCCACCTTCCTGGGCATTGCAGATTCTGCCACAACATACTGCATAAACCTTTACATAAACTGCATCCACTGCATGGACTCTGCATTCACCTTCCGTGACACAGAAGGCGGCTTGCAACACCTGCAGGGACACTGCTTCCAGCTGATGTGGAAATGCAGGCGCACTGCAATCACTGCAGGATCACTGCATCCACTGCATTTTCAGAGCATGCACATTCAGGGACACAGCAGGGTGCACTGCAACCACTGCCGGATCACTGAATCCACCCTCATGGGCACTGCATCCTCTGTCACAATCTACTGCATGCACCTTGTGGGACACTGCATCCAATACTGGGCACTGCATCCACACTCCCGGACAATGCAGGGGTCACTGCAAGCAATGCAGAGAGACTGCACCCACCTTCATGAGAACTGCATCATCCGTCATAACATACTGCATCCACCTTGTGGGACAATGCATCCACTGCCTTGGCACTGCATCCACATTCCAGGACAATGCAAGGAGCACTGCAACCACTGCAGCAACACTGCATTCAGCTGAAGTGGCACTGCAGGCGCACTGCCATCACTTCAGGATTACTGCATTAACCTTCATTGACACTGCATACTACAACACACCACAATGCCTCCAATTTTGGGACACTGCATCCACTGCATGAGCACTGCATCCACATTCCTGACAATGCAGGGGGCATTGCAACCACTGGAGGGACACTGCATCCAGCTGAAGTGACACTGAAGGCATACTTCAATCACTGCCAGCTCACTGCATCCACCTTCATGGCCCCTGCACCCTCCATCACAACATACTGCATCCACCTTTTTGGTCACTGCATCCACTGCATGACTACTGCAGCCACATTCCCAGACAACGTGGGGTGAACTGCAAGCACTGCAGGGACACTGCATCCACCTTCATGAGAACTGCATCATCCATCATAACATATTGCATTTACCTGGTTGGACACTGCATCCACTTCCTGGGCACTGCATCCACATTCCCGGACAATGCAGGGGGCACTGCAACCTCTGCAGCAACACTGCATCCAGCTGAAGTGGCACTGCAGGCACACTGCCATCACTGCAGAATCACTGCATTCACCTTCATAGGCAGTGCATACTACAACACACCCTAAGGCCTCCACATTGAGGGACACTGCATGCACTCCATGGGCACTGCAACCACATTCATGGAAACTGTAGGGCGCACTGCTACCACTGCAGGTTGACTGCATCCACCTTCATGGGAACTGAATCCTCTGACAAAACATACTTCATCCGCCTTGTGAGACACTGCATCCACTTCATGATCACTGCATCCACAATCCTGGACAATGTGGGGGCTATGTAAACACTGCAGGGACACTGTATCCACCTTCATGAGAATTGCATCATCCGTCATAACATACTGCATCCACCTTGAGTGACACTGCATCCACTGCCTGGGAACTTCATCCACAATGCCAGAAACTGCAGGGGGCACTGCAATCACTGCAGCAACACTGCATCCAGCTGAAGTGGCACTGCAGGTGCACAGCCATCACTGCAGTATCACTGCAACCTCCTTCATGATCACTCAATCATCCATCAGAACATAAGGCATCCACCTTGATGGACACTGCATCCACTGCAGGACCACTGCATCCACATTACAGGACAGTGCAGGGGCACTGCAACAACTGCCGGTACACTGCATCCACCTTCATGGGCACTGCACCCTCCGACACAACATCCTGCATAAACCTTTAGGTACACTGCATCCACCTCATCGGCACTGCATTCACCTTCAGGGACACAGAAGGCGGTACTACAACAACTGCAGGGACACTCCTTTCAGTTGATGTGTAAATGCAGGTGCACTGCCATCACTGCAGGATCACTGCATCCACTAATGTTCACAGCATCCACATTCAGGGACACAGCAGGGTGCACTGCAACTACTGCCGGATCACAGCTTCCACCCTCATGGACACTGCATCCTCCATCACAACATACTTCATGCACCTTGTGTGACATTGCACCCACTGCATGGGCACTGCATCCACATTCAGGGACAATGCAGGGGGCACTGCAACCACTACAGGGACACTGAACCCAACTCCATGGGCACTGCATCCTCTGTCACAACATACTGCATATACCTTTAGGTACACTGCATCCACTGCATGGGCACTGCATTCACCTTCAGGGGCACGGAAGGGGGCACTGCAACCCCTGCAGGGACACTTCTTCCAGCTGAAGTGGAAATGCAGGTGCACTGTAATCACTGCAGGATCACTGCAGCCACTGTATGTTCACAGCATCCACATTCAGTGACACAGCAGGGTGCACTGCAACAACTGCTGGACACTGCATCCAATGCCTGGGCACTTCATCCACGTTCTTGGACAATGCATTGGGCACTGCAACCACTGCAGGGACACTGCAGACAGCTGAAGTTGCACTGCAGGTGCACTACAGTCAGCACAGTCTCACTGCATCCACCTTCGTGGGCACTGCATCTTCCACCACAACCTACGTCATCCACCTTGTGAGACACTGCATCCACTGTGTGACTACTGCATCCACATTTCCAGACAATGCGGGGGCCACTACAAGCACTGCAGGGACACTGCATCCACGTTCATGGGCAATGCATCCTTCGTCACAATATACTTGACAAATCTTGAGGGAAACTGAATGGGCACTTCATTCACCTCCAGGGACACAGAAGGCGGCACAGCAACCACTGCAGCAACAATGCTTCCAGCTGAAGTGACATTGCAGACGCACTGCAATCACTGCAGGATCACTGCATTCACCGTCATCGGCACTGCATACTACAACACACCACAATGCCTTCACATTGTGGGACACTGCATCCACTGCATGACTACTGCATCCACATTCCCGGACATGCGGGGGGCACTGCAAGCACTGCAGGGACACTGCATCCACCGTCATCAGATCTGCATCATCCATCATAACATACTGCATGCACCTTGTGGGACACTGCATCCACTCCCTGGGCACTGCATCCACGTCCCGGACAATGCATTCGGCACTGCAACCACTACAGGGACACTGCATACAGCGGAAGTCACACTGCAGGTGCATAGCATTCAGCACAGGCTCAGTGCATCCACCGTCGTGGGCACTGCATCTTCCATCACAACATACGACGTCCACCTTGTGGGACACTGCAATTGCTGCATGGGAACTGCATCCAAATTCAGGGACAAAGTACGGGGCACTGCAACCACAGCAGGGACACTGCAGCCAACTGATGTGGCACTGCAGGTGCACTGCAATGACTGCAGGATCACTGCATCCTCCTTCATGATCACTCCATCCTCCATAACAACATAAGGCATGCACATTGTGGGAAACTGCATCCGCAGCATGGACACTGCATCCTCTGTCAAAACATACCACATCCATCTTTTGGTACTCTGCATCCACTGCATGGGCACTGAATTCATATTCAGAGACACAGAAGGGGGCACTGCAACCACGGCAGGCACACTGCAACCGTCTGAAGTGGCACTGCAGGTGCACTGCAATCACTGCAGAATCACTGCACCCTCCTTCATGGGCAATGAATCATCCGTCATAACAAACTGCATCCACCTTGTGGGCCACTGAATCCACTGCAGGGGCACGGCATTCTCATTCAGGGACCCTGCAGAGGGCACTGCAACCACTGCAGGATCACTGCATCGACCTTCATGGCCACTGCATCCTCCAACACAACATAGTGCATCTACCTTCTGTGAAACTGCAGCCATTGCATGGGCACTGCATACACGTTCAGGGACAGTGCAACAGGCACTGCAACCACTTCAGGGACACTGGATCCACCTGAAGTGGCACTGCAGATGCACTGCAGTCACTGCAGGATCACTGCATCTGTCTCCATGTGCACTGCATCCTCCGTCACAAAATACTGCATAAACCTTCAGGGACAGTGCCTCCACTGAATGGCCCCTGCATTCACATTCAGGGACACAGAAGGCAGCACTGCAACCACTGCAGCAACACTGCTTACAGCTGATGAGGAAATGCAGGCACACTGCAATCACTGCAGGGTCACTGCACCCACTGCATGTTCACAGCATCCACATTCAGGGACACAGCAGGGTGCACTGCAACCACTGCTGTGACTCTGTCATCCAGATGAAGTGGCACTGCAGGTGCACTGCAATGAATGCAGGATCACTGCATCGTCCTCCATGGGCACTGAATCATGCTTCACAGCATACTGCAACCTCCTTGAGTCACACTGCAGACACTGCATGGGCACAGCATCCACATTCAGAGACATGGCTGGGGGCTCTGCAACCACTGCAGCTACACTGCATCCAGCTCAAGTGGAACTGCAGGTGCACTGCAATCACTGAAGATTCACTGCATCCACTGCATAGGCACTGCATCAACATTTCAGGACAATGTCGGGGTCACTGCAACCACTGGAGGGACACTGCATCCCCCTTCATGGGCACTGCATCCTCCGTCACAACATACTGCATAAACCTTTAGGTACGCTGCATCCACTGCATGGGCACTGCATTCACCTTTAGTAACACAGAAGGCGGCACTTCAACCCCTGCAGGGACACTGTTTCCAGCTGATGTGGTAATGCATTTGCACTGCAATCACTGCAGGATCACTGCATTCATTCAATTTTCAGAGCATGCACAGTCAAGGACACAGCAAGGTGCACTGCAACCACTGCCAGATCACTGCATCCACCCTCATGGGCACTTCATTCTCCCTCACCACATACTGCATGCACCTTGTGGGACACTGCATCCAATGAATGGGCACTGCATCCACCTTGTCAGACAATGCAGTGGGCACTGCAACCACTGCAGGGACATGGGGTACAGCTGAAGTCGCACTGCAGGTGCACTGCATTCAGCACACACACTGCATCCACCTCCGTGGGCACTGCATCTTCCATCACTACATATGACATCCAGCTTTGGGGATACAGCAACTACTGCTTGGGCACTGCATCCACATTCAGGGAACTGTAGGGGGCACTGCAACCACTGCAGCATCAATGCATCCACCTGCATGGGCCCTGCATCCTCCCTTACAACATACTGCATCCACCTTGTGGGACACTGCATCCACCGCCAAGGCACTGCATCCACATTCCCGGACAATGCAGGGGGCATTGCAACCACTCCAGGGACACTGCATCCAGCTGAAATGGCACTGAAGGCATATTGCAATCATTGCCGGCTCATTGCATCCAACCCCAGGGCTCTGCATCCTCTGTCACAGCTTGTGGCAACCAACTTTTGGTACTCTGCATCCACTGCATGGGCACAGCATCCATATTCAGGGAAACTGAATGGGGCATTGCAACCAGCACAGGGACACTGCACCCAGCTGAAGTGGCACTGCAAATTCACTGTAATGACTGCAGGATCACTGTATCCTCCTTCATGATCACTGAATCCTCCAATACATCATAAGGCATCCACCTTGAGGGACACTGCATCCAATGCATGAGCACTGCATCCACATTCCAGGACAATGCTGGGGCATTGCAAACACTGCAGGGACACTGCAGCCAGCTGGAGTGGCACTGCAATTTCACTGAAGTGACTGCTGGATCACTGCATCGTCCTTCATGGGCACTGAATCCTGCTTCACAGCATACTGCATCCACCTTGATTCACACTGCAGACACTGCATGGGCACAGCATTTGCATTCAGGGACATGGCAGAGGGCTCTGCAACCACTGCAGTGGATGCATCCACTGCAGTTACAATGCATCCAGCTGAAGTGGCACTGCAGGCACACTGCAATCACTGAAGATTCACTGCAGCCACTGCATAGGCACTGCATCAATATTTCAGGACAATGCCAGGGGCACTGCAACCAGTGGAGGGACACTGCATCTCCCTTCATGGGCACTGCATCCTCCGTCACATCATACTGCATAAACCTTTAGGTACACTGCATCCACTGCATGGGCACTGCATTCACATTCAGCGACACAGAAGGCGGCACTGCAACCCCTGCAGGGACTCTGCTTCCAGCTGATGAGGACATGCAGGCGCACTGCAATCACTGCAGGATCACTGCATCTACTGCATGTTCATGCATGCACATTCAGGGACACAGTAGGGTGCACTGCAACCACTGCTGGGTACTGCATCCACCCTCATGGGCACTGCTTCCTCCAACACAACATACTCCATGCACCTTGTGGGACACTGCATCCAATGCCTCAGCACTGCATCCACGTTCTCGGACAATGCAGCCGGCACTGCAACCACTGCAGGGACACTGCATCCAGCTGAAGTCGCAATGCAGGTGCAGTGCATTCAGCACAGGCTCACTGCATCCACCTCCATGGGCACTGCCTCTTCCATCACAACATAGGACATCCACCTTGTGGGACACAGCAACTACTGCCTGGGCGCTGCATCCACATTCAGGGAACTGTACGGGGCACTGCAACCACTGAAGCAACACTTCATGCAGCTGAAGTGGCACTGCAGGCGCACTGCAATCACTGCACTCTAACTGCATCCACCTTCGTTGGCACTGCATCCTCCGTCACAACATACTGCATCCACCTTGTTGGGCACTGCATGCACTGCATGGGCACTGCATCCACATTCCGGGAAACTGTAGGGGGCACTGCAACCACTGCAGTTTGACCGCATCCACCTTCATTAGCACTTCATCCTGCGACAAATCATACTGCATACCTCTTGTGAGATACTGCATCCACTGCATGAACCCTGCATCCACATTCCAGGACAATGTTGGGGGCAGCGCAACCACAGCAGGGACACAGCATCCACCTTCAGCGGCACTCCATCCTCCATCACAACATACTGCATCCACCTTGTGGGACACTGCATCCAATGCATGGGCACTGCATTCACCTTCAGGGACACAGAAGGTCCCACTGCAATCCCTGCATGGACACTGCTTCCAGCTGAAGTGTAAACGCAGGCACACTGGAATCACTGCAGGATAACTGAATCCACTGCATGTTCACAGCATCCACATTCAGGGACATGGCAGGGTGCACTGCAACCACTGCAGGGACACTGCATCCGCCTTCGTGCACACTGCACCCTCCATCACAGCATGCTGCATTCACATTGTGGAACACTGCATCCACTGCCTTGGCACTGCATCCACATTCTGGGACAATGCAGGGGGCACTGCAACCACTGCAGCAACACTGCATCCAGCTGAAGTGGCACTGCAGGCGCACAGAAGTCTACTACTGGATCACTGCATTCACCTTCATCGGCACTGCATACTACAACACACAATGCCACCACATTGTGGGAAACTGCAGCCACTGCATGAGCACTGCATCCACATTCCAGGACAATGCAGTGGGCGTTGCAACCACTGCAGGGACACTGCATCCAACTGAAGTGGCACTGAAGGCGTACTGCAATCACTGCCGGCTCACTGCATCCAACACATGGGCACTGCATATTCTCTCACAACATATGTAAACCAACTTTTGGTACTCTGCATCCACTGCATGGGCACTGCATCCACATTCATGGACACAGAATGGGGCACTGCAACCACTGCTGTGACACTGCAGCCAGCTGAATTGGCACTGCAGGTGCACTGCAATGACTGCAGGATCACTGCATCCTCCTTCATGATCACTGAATCCTCCATCAAAACATAAGGAATCCACCTTGAGGGACACTGCATCCACTGCATGAGCACTGCATCCACATTCAGGTAAACTGCAGGGGGGAGTGCAACTATTGCAGGATCACTGCATCCACCTTCATGCCCACTGCATCCTCCGTCACAACATACTGCTTGCACATTTTAGGACACTGCATCCACTGCATGGGCACTCCATCCACGTTCAGGGACACTGCCATTGGCTCTGCAACCACTGCAGCAACACTGCATCCAGCAGAAGTGACATTGCAATCACTGCCAGTTCACTGCAACCACCTTCATGGGCACTGCATCCTCCGTCACAACATACTGCATCCACCTTGTGGGACACTGCATGCACTGCAGGGGCACTTCATCCACATTCAGGGAACTGTAGGGGGCAATACAACCACTGCAGGGTCACTGCATCCACCATCATGGGCACTGCATCCTCCGTCATAACATACTGCCTAAACCATTAGCTACACTGCATCCACTGCATGGGCACTGCATTCACCTTCAGGGACACAGAAGGCTGCACTGCCACTCCTGCAGGGACACTGCTTCCAGCTGATGTGGAAACGCAGGCACACTGCAATCACTGCAGGATCACTGCATCCACAGCATGTTCACAGCATGCACATTCAGGGACACAGCAGGGTGCACTGCAACCCCTACCTGTTCACTGCATCCACCCTCATGGGCCCTGCGTCCTCCAACATAACATACTGCATCCACTGTGTGGGACAGTGCATCCACTTCATGACTACTGCATCCACATTCCAGGTCAATGCGGGGGGCACGGCAACCACTGCAGGGAAACTGCATCCACCATCATGGGCACTGCACCTTCTGTCACAACATACTGCATATACCTTAAGTACAGTGCATCCACTGCATGGGCACTGCAGTCACCTTCAGGGACACAGAACGTGGCACTGCAACCCAGGCAGGGACACTGCATCCAGCTCACGTGGAAATGCAGGTGCACTGCAATCACAGCAGGATCACTGAATCCACTGCAAAATCACAGCATCCACTTTCAGGGACACAGCAGGGTGCACTGTAAACCACTGCTGGATCACTGCATCCACCTTCATGGGCACTTCATTCTCCGTCACAACATTCTGCATGCACCTTGTGGGACACAGCATCCAATGCCTGGGCTCTGCATCCACATTCTCGGACAATACAGAGTGCACTGCAACCACTGCAGGGACACTGCATACAGCTGAAGGGCCACTGCAGACGCACTGCATTCAGCACAGGCTCAGTGCATCCACCTCCGTGGGCACTGCATCTTACATCACAACATATGACATCCACCTTGTGGGACACTGCATCTACTGCATTGGCATGGCATCCACATTCAGGGAACTGTAGGGGGCACTGCAACCACTGTGGTATCACTGCATCCACCTTCATGGGCCCTGCATCCTCCATCACAACATGCTGCATCCACCTTGTGGGACACTGCATCCACTGCATGACTACTGCATCCACATTCCCGGACAATGCGGGGGGCACTGCAAGCACTGCAGGGACACTGCATCCACCTTCATGAGAACTGCATCATCCATCATAACATACTGCATCCACCTTTTTGGACACTGCATCCACTGCATTGGGACTGCATCCACGTTCAGGGACACTGCACCTGCAGTTGGCACTGCAACCACTGCAGCAAAACTGCATCCAGCTGAAGTGGCACTGCAAGTGCACTGCAATCACTTCAGGCTCACTGCATCCACCTTCGTGGGCACTGCATCCTCTGTCACAGCATACCACATCCACCTTGTGGGACACTGCATTCAGTGCATGGGCACTGCATTACATTCAGGGAAACTGTATGGGGCACTGCAATCATGGCAGTTTCACCACATCCACCTTCATGGGCACTGCATCCTCTGACAAAGCATACTGCATCCACCTTGTGAGACACTGCATCCCCTGAATGATCCCTGCATCCACATTCCAGGACAATGCAGGGGTCATGACCACCACATCAGGGACACTGCATACAGCAGAAGTCACACTGCAGGTGCAGTGCATTCAGCACAGGCTATTTGCATCCACTGCCTGGGCACTGCATCCACATTTCCGGACAATGCAGGGGGCACTGCAACCACTGCAGCAACACTTCATCCAGCTGCAGTGGCACTGCAGGCGCATGGCCATCACTGCAGGATCACTGCATTCACCTTCATCAGCACTGCATACTATAACACACCACAATGCCTCCACATTTTGGGACACTGCATCCACTGAATGAGAACTGCATCCACATTCCAGGACAATGCAGCAGCATTGCAACAACTGCAGGGACAATGCATCCAGCTGAAGTTGCACTGAAGGTGTACTGCAATCACTGCCGGCTCATTGCATCCAACTCCTGGGCTCTGCATCCTCTGTCACAACATACGGCAGTCAAATTTTGATACTCTGCATCCACTCCATGGAGACTGCATCCTCATTCAGGGACACAGGATGGGAAATCGCAACCACTGCGGGGACACTGCAGACAGCTGAAGTGGCACTGCAAGTTCACTGCAATGCCTGCAGGATCACTGCATCCTAATTCATGATCACTGAATCCTCCAACACATCATAAGGCATACACCTTGAGGGACACTGCATCCACTGCATGAGCACTGCATCCACATTCAGGTAAACTGCAGGGGGCACAGCAGCCTCTGCAGGATCACTGCATCCACCTTCATGGGCACTGCACCCTCCGTCACAACATAATGCATGCACATTGTGGGACACTGCATCCACAGCATGGGGACTGCATCCACGTTCAGGGACATTGCAGTTGGCTCTGCAAGCACTGCAGCAACAATGCATCCAGCTGAAGTGGCACTGCAAGTGCACCGCAGTCACTGAATGTTCACTGCATCCACTTCATGTTCACTGCATCCACATTCAGAGACACTACAGTGTGCACAGAAACCACTGCAGGATCACTGCATCCACCTTCGTGGGCAGTGCATTCTTTGTCAAAACGTACTGCATCCAACTTGTGTGACACTGCATACACTGCCTGGGCACTGCATCCACATTCCTGGACAATGCAGGCAGCACTGCAACCACTGCAGGCACACTGTATGCAGCTGTATTGGCACTGCAGGTGAACTGCAATCACTGAATGCTCACTGCATCCACTTCATGTTCACTGCATCCACATTCAGGGACACTGCATTGTGCACGGAAACCACTGCAGGATCACTTCATCCACCATCATGGGCACTGCATCCTCTGTCACAACATACTGCATCCAACCAGTGTGACACTGCATCCACCTCCTGGGCACTGCATCCGCATTCCCGGACAATGCAGGCAGCAGTGCAACCACTGCAGGGACACTGTAAACAGTTGAAGTGGCACTGCATGCGTACTGCAATCACTGCAGTCTCACTGCATTCACAGTCGAGGACACTGCATATGTCGTCACAACATACTGCATCCACCTTGTGCGACACTGCATACACTGCATGGGCACTTGATCCACATTCAGGGAACCTGAAGGGGGCAATGCAACAACTTCAGGATCACCGCATCCACATTCATGGGCTCTGCATCATCCATTACAACATACTGCATCTACCTTGTGGGACACTGCATCCATTGCATGGGCACTGCATCCACAATGAGGGACATTGAAGGGGGCACGACAACCAGTGCAGAACACTGCATGTACCTTCATGAGCAATGCATCATCCGTCATAACGTACAGCTATTGCAATAGCAGCCACGTTCAGAGACAGCAACAGGCACTGCAACCACTGCAGGGACTCTGGATCCAGCTGAAGTGGCACTAAGGCGCACTGCAATCACTGCAGGATCACTGCATCTGCCTTCATGGGCACTGCATCCTCCATCACAACATACTTCATAACGGCATGAGCAGTGCATCCAAATTCAGGGACAGTGCCGGTTGCACTGCAGCGACTGCAGGGACACTGCATCCAGCTGAAGTGGCACTGCATGCACCCTGCAACCACTGCAGGATCACTGCATCAACATTCATGGGCACTGCATCCTTTGTCACAACATACCACATCCATCTATTGGTTCACTGCATCCAATGCATGGGCACTGAATTCATATTCAGAGACACAGAAGGGGGCACTGCAACCACTGCAGGCACACTGCAGCCAGCTGAAATGGCACTGCAGGTGCACAGAAATCACTGCAGAATCACTGCATCCTCCTTCATGGGCAATGCATCAGCCGTCATAAGATACTGCATCCACCTTGTGGGGCACTGAATCCACTTCAAGGGCACGGCATTCTCATTCAGGGACCCTGCAGTGGGCACTGCAAACACTGCAGGATCACTGCATCCACCTTCATGGCCACTGTTTCCGCCAACACAACATACTGCATCTACCTTCAGTGACACTGCAGCTATTGCATGGGCACTGCATCCACATTCCCGGACAATGCAGGCAGCACTGCAACCTCTGCAGCGACACTGTATGCAGCTGAAGTGCCACTGCAGGTGCACCACAATCACTGAACATTCACTGCATCCACTTCGTGTTCACTGCATCCACATTCAGGGACACTGCAGTGTGTATGGAAACAACTGCAGGATCACTGCATCCACCATCATGGGCACTGCATCCTCTGTCACAACATACAGCATCCAACTTGTGTGACACTGCATCCACCTCCTGGGTACTGCATCCGCATTCCCGGACAATGCTGACAGCACTGCAACCACTGCAGAGACACTGTATACAGTTGAAGTGGCACTGCCAGCACACTGCAATCACTTCAGGCTCACTGCATCCTCCTTCATGGGCACTGCATCCTCCGTCACAGTATACCGCATCCACCTTGTGGGACACTGCACGCAATGCATGGGCATTGCATCAGCATTCAGGGAAACTGTAGAGGCCACTGCAACCACTGCAGGTTCACCGCATCCACCTTCATGAACACTGCATCCTCTGAGAAAACATACTGCATCCGTCTTGTGAGACACTGCATCCACAGCATGACCCCTGCATCCACATTCCAGCACAATGCCGGGGGCCCTGAAACCACTGCAGGGACACTGCATCCGTCTTCATGTCACTGCACCCTTGTCACAACATACTGTATAAAGCTTTAGATACACTGCCTCCACTGCATGGGCACTGCATTCACCTTCAGGGATACAGAAGGCGGCACTGCAACTACTGCAGCAACACTGCTTCCAGCTGATGAGGAAATGCAGGCACACTGCAATCACTGCAGGATCACTGCATCCACTGCATGTTCACAGCATCCACATTCAGGGACACAGCAGGTTGAACTGCAACCACTGCAGGGACACTGCATCCAGATGAAGTGACAATGCAGGTGTACTTCAATGACTGCAGGATCACTGCATCGGCCTTCCTGGGCACTGAATCCTGCTTCACAACATACTGCATCCACCTTGAGTCACACTGCAGACACTGCATGGGCACAGCATCCACATGAAGGGACATGGCAGGGGGCTCTGCAGCCACTGCAGCTACACTGCATCCAGCTGAAGTGGCACTGCAGGCGCAGTGCAATCACTGAAGATTTGCTGCATCCACTGCATAGGCACTGCATCAACATTTCAAGACAATTCCATGGGCACTACAACCACTGGACGGACACTGCATCCCCCTTCATGGGCACTACATGCTCCGTCACAGCATACTGCATAAACCTTTAGGTATGCTGCATCCACTGCATGGGCACTGCATCCTCCGTCCCAACATACTGCATGCACCTTGTGGGACACTCCAGCCAATGCCTGGGCACTGCATTGACGTTCTCGGACAATGCAGTCAGCATTGCAACAACTGTAGGGACACTGCATACAGCTGAAGTCGCACTGCAGGCTCACTGCATTCAGGGCAGGCTGACAGCATTCAGGGAAGGCTCACTGCATCCACTTCGGTGGGCACTGCATCTTCCATCAGAACATACGACATCCACCTTGTGGGACACTGCAACTACTGCATGGGCACTGCATCCACATTCAGGGAACTGTGGGGGCACTGCAAGAACTGCAGTGGCACTGCTTCCACCTTCATGGGCCAAGCATCCTCCATCACAACCCACTGCCTCCACCTTGTGGTACACTGCATCCACTGCATGCCTACTGCATCCACATTCCCGGACAATGCGGGGGGCACTGCAAGCACTGCAGGAACACTGCATCCACCTTCATGAGAACTGCATCATCCGTCATAACATACTGCATCCACCTGTGGGACACTGCATAGACTGCCTGTTCACTGCATCCACATTCCCACACAATGCAGGGGGCACTGCAACCACTCCAGGAACACTGCATCCAGTAGAAGTGGCACTGCAGGTGCACTTCCATCAATGCAGGATCACTGCATTCACCTTCATTGGCACTGCATACTACAACACATCACAATGCCTCCACATTGAGGGACACTGCATCCACTGCATGAGCACTGCATCCACATTCAGGTAAACTGCAGGGGGCACTGCAACCACTGCAGGATCACTGCATCCACCTCCATGGGCACTGCATCCTCCATCACGACATACTGCAAGCACATTGTGGGACAATGCATCCACTGCATGGGGACTGCATCCACATTCCAGACCAATGCAGGGGGCATTGCAACCACTGCAGGGACACTGAATCCAGCTGAAGTGGCACTGCAGGTGCACTAGAATGAATGCAGGATCACTGCATCATCCTTCATGTGCACTGAATCCTGCTTCACAACATACTGCATCCACCTTGTGGGACAGTGCATGCACTGCATGGTCACTGCATAAACATTCAGGGAAACTGTAGGGGGCACTGCAACCAGTTCAGGGACACTGCGTCTGCCTTCATGTGCACTGCATCCTCCGTCACAACATACTGCATAAACATTTGGGTACACGGGACCCACTGCATGGGCACCACATTCACCTTCAGGGACACAGAAGGCGCAAATGCAACCCCTGCAGGGACACTGCTTCCAGCTGATGTGGAAATGGAGGTGCACTGCAATCACTGCAGGATCACTGCATCCACTGCATGTTCAGAGCATGCACATTCAGGGACACAGCAGGGTGCACTGTAACCACTGCCGGATCACTGCACCCACCCTCATGGGAACTGCATCCTCCGTCACAACATACTGCTTGCACCTTGTGGCAAACTGCATCCAAAGCCTGGGCACTGCATCCAAGTTCTCATACAATGCAGTGGGCACTGCAACCACTGCAGGGACACTGCATACAGCTGAAGTCACACTGCAGGTGCACTGCATTCAGCACAGGCTCACTGCATCCACCACCGAGGGCACTGCATCTTCCATCAAAACATACTGCATGCACATTGTGGGACACTGCATCCACTGCATGGGGACTGCATCCACGTTCAGGGACACTGCAGTTGGCTCTGCGACAACTGCAGCAACACTGCATCCAGCTGAAGTGGCACTGCAAGTGCACAGCAATGACTTCAGGCTCACTGCATCCAGCTTCATGGGCACTGCATCCTCCATCACAGCATACTGCATCCACCTTGTTTGCCACTGCATGCACTGCATGTTCACCGCATCCACCTTCATGGGCACTGAATCCTCCGACAAATCATATTGCATCTGCCTTGTGAGACACTGCATCCTCTGCATTACCCATGCATCCAAATTTCAGCACAATGCCGGTGGCCATGCAACCACTACAGGGACATGGCCTCCACCTTCATGAGGACTGCCTCCTCCATCACAACATACTGCATAAACCTTTAGGTACACTGCATCCACTGCATGGGCACTGCATTCACCTTCAGGGACACAGATGGCGGCACTGTAACCACTGCATCAACTCTGCTTGCAGTTGATGAGGAAATGCAGGCACACTGCAATCATTGCAGGATCACTGCATCCACTGCATGTTCACAGCATCCACATTCATGGACACAGCAGGGTGCACTGCAAGCACTGCAGGGACACTGCATCCAGATGAAGTGGCACTGCAGGTGCACTGCAATGAATGCAGGATCACTACATCGTCCTTCATGGGCACTGAATCCTGCTTCACAACATACTGCATCCACCTTGAGTCACACTGCAGACACTACATTGGGACAGCATCCACATGAAGGGACATGGCAGGGGCTCTGCAACCACTGCAGCTACACTGCATCCAGCTGAAGTTGCACTGCAGGTGCACTGCAATCACTGAAGATTCACTGCATCCACTGCATAGGCACTGCATACTACAACACATCACAATGCCTCCACATTGTGGGACACTGCATCCACTGCATGAACACTGCATCCACATTCTAGGACAATGCAGGGGGCATTGCAACTACTGCAGGCACACTGCATCCAGCTGCAATGGCACTGAAGGCATACTTCAATCACTGCCAGCTCTCTTCATCCAACACCAGGGCTCTACATCCTCTGTCACAACATACGGCTGCCAACTTTCAGTACTCTGCCTCCACTGCCTGGGCACTGCATGCACACTCAGGGGCACAGGACTGGACACTGCAACCACTGCAGGGACACTGCAGCCAGATGTAGTGCCACTGCAAGTGCGCTGCAATGACTGCAGGATGACTTCATCCTCATTCATGATCACTGAATCCTCCAACACATGATAAGGCATCCAACTTGAGGGTCATTGCATCCACTGCATGAGCACAGCATCCACATTCAGGTAAACTTCAGGGGGCTTTGCAACCACTGCTGGATCACTGCATCCACGTTGATGGGCCCTGCATCCTCCATCACAACATACTTCATGCACATTGTGGAACACTGTATCCACTGCATGGGGACTTCATCCAAGTTCAGGGACACTGAAGTTGGCTCTGCAACCACTGCAGCAATACTGCATCCAGCTGAAGTGGCACTGCAAGCGCACTGCAATAAATTCTGGCTCACTGCATCCACCTTCTGGGCACTGCATCCTCCGTCACAGCATACCGCATGCACCTTGTGGGGCACTGCATGCACTGCATGGTCACTGCATCCACATTCAGGTAAACTTAGGGGACAGTGCAACCACTGCAGGGACACTGCATCCACCTTCATGCGCACTGCATCCTCCGTCACAACATACTGCATAAACGTTTAGGTACACTGCATCCACCGTATGGGCACTGCATTCACCTTCAGGGACACACAAGACACAAATGCAGCCCCTGCAGGGACACTGCTTCCAGCTCATGTGGAAATACAGGTGCACTGCAATCACTGCAGGATCACTGCATCCACTGCATGTTCAGAGCATGCACATTCAGGGACACAGCAGGGTGCACTGTAACCACTGCTGGATCACTGCATCCACCCTCATGGGCACTGCATCCTCCGTCACAACATACTGCTTGCACCTTGTGGCAAACTGCATCCAAAGCCTGGGCACTGCATCCACGTTCTTGGACAATGCAGTGGGCACTGCAACAACTGCAGGGACACTGCATAAAGGTGAAGTCGCACTGCAGGCGCACTGCATTCAGCACAGGCTCACTGTATCCACCTCCGAGGGCACTGTATCTTCCATCAAAACATACTGCATGCACATTGTGGGACTTGCATCCACTGCATGGGGACTGCATCCACGTTCAGGGACATTGCATTGGCTCTGAAACCACTGCAGCAACACTGCATCCAGCTGAAGTGGCACTGCAAGTGCACTGCAATCACTTCAGCCTCATTGCATCCACCTTCGTGGGCACTGCATCCTCTGTCACAGCATACCGCATCCACCTTGTTTGCCACTGCATACAGTGCATGGGCACTGCATCCACATTCAGGGAAACTGTAGGGGGCACTGCAACCACTGCAGGTTCACCGCATCCACCTTCATGGGCACTGCATCCTCCAACAAAACATACTGCATCCGGCTTGTGAGACACCGCATCCACTGCATGAACCCTGCATCCACAGTCCAGCACAATGCTGGGGGCCATGCAACCAGTGCAGGGACAGTGCATCCACCTTCATGGGCACTGCATCCTTCGTCACAACAAACTGCATAAATCTTTAGGTACATTGCCTCCACTGCATGGGCACTGCATTCACCTTCAGGGATACAGAAGGCGGCACTGCAACCACTTCAGCAACACTGCTTCCAGCTGATGGGGAAATGCAGGCACACTGCAACCACTGCTGGATCACTGCATCCACCCTCATGGGCACTGCATCCTCCGTCACAACATACTCCATGCACCTTGTGGGACAATGCATCCAATGTCTGGGCACTGCATCCATGTTCTCAGACAACGCAGTCAGCACTGCAGCCACTGCAGGGACACTGCTTACAGCTGAAGTCACACTGCAGGCGCAGAGCATATAGCACAGGCTCACTACATCCACCTCAGTGGGTGCTGCATCTTCCATCACAACATACGACATCCACCTTGCGGGACACTGCAACTACTGTATGGGCACTGCATCCACATTCAGGGAACTGTAGGGGGCACTGCAACCACTGCAGCATCACTGCATCCACCTTCATGGGCCAAGCATCCTCCATCACAACATACTGCATCCACCTTGTGGGACACTGCATCCACTGCATGACTACTGCATCCACATTACCGGACAATGTGGGGGGCATTGCAAGCACTACAAGGACACTGCACTCACCTTAATGCGAACTGCATCATCCGTCATAACATACTGCAACCACCTTGTGGGACACTGCATCCACTGCCTGAGCACTGCATCCACATTCCCGGACAATGCAGGGGGCACTGCAACCACTGCAGGTACACTACATCCAGCTGAATAGGCACAGCAGGGGCACTGCCATCACTGCAGGATCACTGCATTCACCTTCGTTGGCACTGCACACTACAACACAGCACAATGCTTCCACATTGTGGGACGCTGCATCCACTGCATGAGCACTGCATCCACATTCCAGGACAATCCAGGGGGCATTGCAACCACTGCAGTGACACTGCATTCAGCTGAAGTGGCACTGAAGGCATACTGCAATCACTGCTGGTTCACTCCATCCAACACCAGGGCTCTACATCCTCTGTCACAACATACGGCAACCATCTTTTGGTACTCAGCATCCATTGCAGGGGCACTGCATCCAAATTCAGGGACACAGAACGGGGCCCTGCAACCACTGCAGGCACACTACAGCCAGCTGAATTGGCACTGCAAGTTCACAGCAATGACTGCAGTATCACTGCATCCTCCTTCATGATCACTGAATCATCCAACACATCATGAGGCATCCACCTTGAGGGGCACTGCAACCACTGCAGGATCACCAAATCGAATTTCATGGGCACTGCATACTCCACAAAATCATACTGCATGCACACTGTGGGACACTGCATCCACTGCATGACCACTGCATCCACATTCAGGTAAACTGCAGGCGGCACTGCAACCACTGCAGGATCACTGCATCCACCTTCATGGGCACTGCATCCTTCGTCACAACATACTGCATGCTTTTGTGGGACACTGCATCCTCTTCATGGGGACTGCATCCACGTTCAGGGACACTGCAGTTGGCTCTGCCACCACTGCAGCAACACTGCATCCAGCTGAAGTGGCACTGCGAGTGCACTGCAATCACTTCAGGCTCACTGAATCCACCTTCGTGGGCACTGCTTCCTCCATCAAAGCATACCGCATCCACCTTGTGGGACACTGAATGCACTGCATGGGCACTGCATCCATATTCAGGGAAACATTAGGGGTCACTGCAACCACTCAGGTTCACCGCATCCACCTTCATTGGCACTGCATCCTCCGACAAATCATACTGCATCCGCATTGTGAGACACTGCATCCACTGCATGACCCCAGCATCCACACTCGAGCTCACTGCTGGGGACCCTGCAACCACTGCAGGAACACTGCCTCCTCCATCATGTGCACTGCATCCTCCGTCACAACATACTGCATAAACCTTTAGGTACACTGCCTGCAATCCATGGGCACTACAGTCACCTTCAGGGACACAGAAGGCGGCACTGCAATCCCTGCAGGGATGCAGCTTCCAGCTGATGAGGAAATGCAGGTGCACTACAATCACTGCAAGGATCACTGCATCGACTGCATGTTCACAGCCTGCACATTCAGGGACACAGCAGGGTGCACTGCAACCACTGCAGGGACACTGCATTCACATGAAGTGGCACTGCAGGTGCACTGCAATGACTGCACACTCACTGCATCATCCTTCATGGGCACTGAATCCTGCTTCACAACATACTGGATCGACCTTGAGTCACACTGTAGACACTGCATGGGCACAGCATCCACATTCAGGGACATGGCCAGGGGCTCTGCAACCACTGCAGCTACACTGCATCCAGCTGAAGTGGCACTGCAGGTGCACGGCAATCACTGAAGATTCACTGCATCCACTGCATAGGCACTGCATCAATATTTCAGCACAATGCCGGGGGCACAACAACCGCTGGAGGGACACTGCACCCCCCTTCATGGGCACTGCATCCTCCATCACTACATACTGCATAAACCTTTAGGTACACTGCAACCCCTGCAGGGAAACTGCTTCCAGCTGATGTGGAAATGCAGGCACACTGCAATCACTGCAGGATCACTGCATCCACTGCATGTTCAGAGCATGCACATTCAGGGACACAGCAGGGTGCACTGAAAACACTTCAGGATTACTGCATCCACCCTCATGGGCACTGCATCCTCCATCACAACATACTCCATGCACCTTCTGGGACACTGCATCCAATGCCTGGGCAGTGCATCCACGTTCTTGGACAATGCAGTTGGCACTGCAACCCCTGCAGGGACACTGCATACAGCTGAAGTCGCACTGCAGGTGCACTGCATTCAGCACAGGCTCAGTGCATCCACCTCCGTGGGCACTGCATCTTGCATCACAACATACAACATCCACCTTGTGGGACACTGCAACTACTGCATGGTCACTGCATCCACATTCAGGGAACTGTAGAGGGCACTGCAACCACCATGGCATCACTGCATCCACCTTCATGGGCCCTGCATCCTCCATCACAACATACTGCATCCACCTTGTGGAACACTGCATCCACTGCATGACTACTGCATCCGCATTCCTGGACTATGCGGGGGGCACTGCAAGCACTGCAGGGAAACTGCATCCACCTTCATGAGAACTGCATCATCTGTCATACCATACTGCATCCACCTTGTGTGACAGTGCATCCACTGCCTGGGCACTGCATCCACATTGCCGGACAATGCAGGGGGCACTGCAACCACTGCAGCAACACTGCATCCAGCTGAAGTGGGACTGCTGGCGCACTGCCATCACTGCAGGATCACTGCATTCACCTTCATTGGCACTGCATACTACAATACACCACCATGCCTCCACTTTGTGTGACACTGCATCTACTGCATGAGCACTGCATCGACATTATAGGACAATGCAGGGGACCTCGCAACCTCTGCTGGGACACTGCATCCAGCTGAAGTGGCACTGATGGCATACTGCAATCACTGCCGGGTCGCTGTATCCAACTCGTGGGCTCTGCATCCTCTGTCACAACATACGGCAAACAACTTTTGACACCCTGCTTCCACTGCATGGGCACTGCATCCACATTCAGGGACACTGAACAGGGCACTGCCACCATTGCAGGGACACTGCAGCCTGCTGAAGTGGCACTGCCTGTTCACTGCAATGACTGCAGGATCACTGCATACTCCTTCATGATCACTGAATCCTCCAACACATCATAAGGCATCCACCTTGAGGAACACTGCATCCACTGCATGAGCACTGCATCCACATTCAGGCAAACTGCAGGGGGCACTGCATCCACTGAAGGATCAATGCATCCACATTCATGGGCACTGCATCCTCCATCACAACGATCTGCATGCACATTGTGGAACACTGCATCCACTGCATGAGGACTGCATCCACGTTCAGGGACACTGAAGTTGGCTCTGTAACCACTGCAGCAACACTGCGTCCAGCTGAATGCAACCACTGCTACCTCTGCATGACTACTGCATGCACATTCCCGGACAATGCGGTGGGCACAACAAGCACTGCAGGGACACTGCATCCACCTTCATGAGAACTGCATCATCCGTCATAACATACTGCATCCACCTTGTGGGACACTGCATCCAGTGCCTGGCAACAGCATGCACATTACAGGACGCAGTAGGGGGCACTGCAACCACTGAAGGGACACTGCATACAGATGAAGTAACACTGTAGGTGCACTGCAATGACTGCAGGATCACTGCATCGTTCTTCATGGGCACTGAATCCTGCTTCACAACATACTGGATCGACCTTGAGTCACACTGTAGACACTGCATGGGCACAGCATCCACATTCAGGGACATGGCAGGGGGCCCTGCAACCATTACATCTACACTGCATCCAGCTGAAGTGGCACTGCAGGCGTACTGCAATCACTGAAGTTTCAATGCATCCACTGGATTGGCACTACATCAACATTTCACTACAATGCCGGGGGCTCTGCAACCACTGTGGCAACACTGCATCCAGCTGAAGAAACACTGCAGGGGCACTGCAATCACTGCAGGCTCACTGCCTCCACCTTCGTGGGTACTGCATCCTCTGTCACAACATACTGCATAAACCTTTAGGTACGCTGAATCCAATGCATGGGCACTGCATTCACATTCAGGGACACTGAAGGCGGCACTGCAACCCCTGCAGGGACACTGCTTCCAGATGAACTGGAAATGCAGGTGCACTGCAATCACTGCAGGATCACTACATCCACTGCATCTTCACAGCATCCACATTCAGGGACACAACAGGGTGCACTGCAACCATGGCTGGATCACTGCCTCCGCCTTCATGGGTACTGCATGCTAGCTCACAAAATACTGCATGCAACTTGTGGGAAACTGCATCCAATGTCTGGGCACTGCATCCACGTTCTCGGATAATGAAGTGGGCAATGCAACCACTGCAGCAACACTGCATACAGCTGAAGGGGCACTGCAATCACTGCAGGCTCACTGCATCCACCTTCATGGGCACTGCATCCTCCGTCACAACATACTGCATGCACCATGTGGGACATTGCATCCAATGCCTGGGCACTGTATCTACGTTCTTGGACAATGCAGTGGGCACTGCAACCACAGCAGGGACACTGCATACAGATGAAGTCGTACTGCAGGTGCACTCCATTCAGCACAGGCTCACTGCATTCATCTTCGTGGTCACTGCATCTTCCTGCACAACATACAACATCCACCTTGTGTGACACTGCAACTACTGTATGGGCACTGCATCCACATTCAGCCAACGGTAGGGGGCACGGCAACCACTGCAGCATCACTGCATCCACCTACATGTGCCCTGCAGCCTCCATCACAACATACTGCATCCATCTTGTGGGACACTGCATCCACTGCATTTCTACTGCATCCACATTCCCGGAAAATGTGGGGGGCACTGCAAGCACTGCAGGGACACTGCATCCACATTCATAGAACTGCATCATCCGTCATAATATACTGCATCCACCTTGTGGGGCACTGCATCCACAGCCTGGGCACTGCATCCACATTCCCGGAAAACACAGGGGCACTGCAACCACTGCAGGAACCCTGCATCCAGCTGATGTGGCACTGTGGGTGCACTGCCATCACTGCAGGGTCACTGCATTCACCTTCATCAGCATTACATACTACAGCACACCACAATGCACCCACATTGTGGGACACTGCATCCACCTCATGACAACTGCATCCACATTCCCGGACAATGCAGGGGGCATTGCAACCACTGCAGGGACACTGTATCCAGCTGAAGTGGCACTGAAGGCATACTACAATCACTGCCGGCTCACTGCATGCAACTCGTGGGCACTGCATCCTCTGTCACAACATACGGAAACCAGCTTTTGGTAATCTGCATCCACAGCATGGGCACTGCATCCACATTCAGGGACACAGAGTGGGGCACTGCAATGATGGCAGGGATACTGCAGCCAGTGGAAGTGACACTACTGGTGCACTGCAATGACTGCAGGATCACTGCATCCTCCTTCATGATTACTTAATCCTTCTCAAAGCATAAGTCATCCACCTTGAGGGATACTGCATCCACTGCATGACCATTGCATAAACAGTCAGGTAAACTGCAGGGGGGACTGCAACCACTGCAGGATCACTGCATCCACTGCATGTTCACAGCGTGCACATTCAGGGACACAGCAAGGTGCACTGCAACCACTGCCGGATCACTGGATCCACCTTCATAGGCACTGCATCCTCTGTCACAACATACTGCATCCACCTTGTGTGACACTGCATCCAATGCCTGGGCACTGCATCCACGTTCTGGGACAATGCAGTGGGCACTGCAATCACTGCAGGGACACTGCATACAGCTGATGTCGCACTGCAGGCACTCTGCATTCAGCACAGGCTCACTGCATCTACCTTCGTGTACACTGCATCTTCCAGCACAACATACGACATCCACCTTGTGGGACACTTCAACTACTGCATGGGCACTGCACCCACATTTAGGGAACTGTAGGGGGCACTGCAACCATGGCAACATCACTGCATCCACCTTCATGTGCCCTGCATCCTCCATCACAACATACTGCATCCACCTTGTGGGACACTGCATCCACTGTGACAAATAAAAATAGCAAGCAATAGGATATATTGGAGTATATGAGGAAGCCATTTTGTATAAACCTAATTTGGCCTGACTTCTTATTTTCCTCCATAAGGGCCTGACTGGCTTTTGTGCACGCATTGCATATCTGCTTAGACATTTCCTATGGCCAGAACAAAGGCCCTTGAGATAAAGATGCAACTTCCCCCCGACATTAGCGTTTTTCCTTAGGCTAGGAACTGATTGCTGCACTCACCTCCCACCTCACCTGTGACCACCCAACTGGAGAAAACACACTGCCACCCTGCTGTGTTCACTGAGACAGAAAACCTACCTGCTATTTCCATCTATCGGTGTGCCTACAGAGTAGCCTCACGACTTTTGTAAAAGGGACATTCCAATCATATGTGAAACATCCTCTTTGAGGGTATATAACCACCCTGTATACCCCCCCCCACCTAATTGGAGTGCTCTGTTCCTTTGTGGAAAGACTCTACCGGGTTATAATCCTCAGATTTAAGCTCAGAATAAACTCACCCAAATTTTCATTTATATATTGGATATGGATTATTTTCATCAACAACTGCATGACTACTGCATCCACATTCCCGGACAATGCCGGTGGCACTGCAAGCACTGCAGGGACACTGTATCCACGTTCATGAGAACTGCATCATCCGTCGTAACATACTGCACCCACCCTGTGACACTGCATCCACTGCCTGGGCACTGCATAAACATTCCCGGACAATGCAGGGGGCACTGCAACCACTGCAGCAACACTGCATCCAGCTGAAGTGGCACTGCAGTCACACTGCCATCACTGGAGGATCAGTGCATTCACCTTCATCAGCACTCCACATTGTGGGACACTGAATCCACTGCATGAGCACTGCATCCAAAAGCAGGTAAACTGCAGGGGGCACTGCAAATACTGCAGGATCACTGCATCCACCTTTATGGGCACTGCATCCTCCATCACTACATGCTGCATCCGCCTTGTGAGACACTGCATCCACTGTATGACCCCTGCATCCATATTCCAGGACAATGCCAGGGGCACTGCAACCACAGCAGTGACACTGCATCCACTGCATGGGCACTGAATTCACCTTCAGGGACACAGAAGGCGGCACTGCAACACCTGCAGGGACACTGATTCCAGCTGATGTGGAAATGCAGGCACACTGCAATCACTGCTGGATCACTGCATCCACTGCATGTTCACAGCATGCACATTCAGGGACACAGCAGGGTGCACTGCAACCACTGCCAGATCACTGCATCCACCTTCATGGGCACTCGATCCTCTGTCACAACATACTGCATGCACCTTGTGGGACAATGCATCCAATGCCTGGGCAATGCATCCATGTTCTCGGACAATGCAGTGGGCAATGCAACCACTGCAGGGACACTGCATACAGCTGAAGCCGCACTGCAGGTGCACTGCATTCAGCACAGGTTCACTGCATCCACCTTCGTGGGCACTGCATCTTCCATCACAACATATGACATCCACCTTTTGGGACACTGCAACTACTGCATGGGCACTGCATCCACATTCAGGGAACTGTAGGTGTCACTGCAACAACTGAGCATCACTGCATCCAGCTTCATGGGCCCTGCATCCTCCATCACAACATACTGCATCCACCTTGTGGGAAACTGCATCCACTGCATGACTACTGAATCCACTTTCCTGGACAATGTGGGGGGCACTGCAAGCACGGCAGGGACACTGAATCCACATTCATGAGAACTGTATCATCCGTCATAACATACTGCATCCACCTTGTAGGACTCTGCATCCACTGCCTGGGCACTGCATCCACATTCCGGGACAATGCAGGGGGCATTGCAACCACTGCAGGGACACTAACTCCAGCTGAAGTGGCACTGAAGGCATACTGCAATCACTACCGGCTCATAGCATCCAACTCATGGGCACTGCATCCTCTGTCACAACATACGGACACCAACATTTGGTACTCTGCATCCACCGCATGGGCACTGAATCCACATTCAGGGACACAGAGTGGGGCTCTGCAACCACAGCAGGGACACGGTACCAGCTGAAGTGGCACTGCAGGTGCAATGCAACGACTGCAGGATCACTGCATCCTCGTTCATGATTACTGAATACTCCATCACAAAATGCTGCATGCACATTGTGAGACACTGCATCCACTGCACGAGCACTGCATCCACGTTCAGGGACACTGCAGTTGGCTCTGCCACCACTGCAGCAACACTGCATCCAGCAGATGTGGAACTGCAGGCGCACAGCAATCACTGCAGGCTCACTGCATCCACCGTTGTGGGCACTGCATCCTCCGGAACAACATACTGCATCCACCTTGTGCGACACTGCAGGCACTGCATGGGCATTGCATCCACATTCAGGGAAACTGTAGGGGGCACTGCCATGACTGCAGGTTCACCGCATCCACCCTCATGGGCACTGCATCCTCTGACAAAACATACTGCATCCGCCTTGTGAGACACTGCATCCACTGCATGACCCTTGCATCCACATTGCAGCACAATTCCGGGGGCACTGCAACCACTGCAGGGACACTGCATCCACCTTCATGGGCACTCCATCCTCCATCATAACATACTGCATATACCTTTAGGTACACTGCATCCACTTCATGGGCACTGCATTTACCTTCAGGGATACAGAAGGCAGCACTGCAACCACTGCAGGGACACTGCTTCCAGCTGATGAGGAAATGCAGGCGCATTGCAAATACTGCAGGATCACTGCATCCACTGCATGTTCACAGCATCCACATTCAGGGACACAGCAGGGTGCACTGCAACCACTGCAGGGACACTGCATCCAGCTGAAGTGGCACTGCAGGTGCACTGCAATGACTGCAGGATCACTGCATGCTCCTTCATGATTACTGAATCCTCCATCACAACATAAGCCAGCCACCTTGAAGGACACTGCATCCTCTGCATGATCACTGCATCCACATTCAGGTAAACTGCAGGGGGCATTCAACCACTGCAGGAGCCCTGCATCCACCTTCATTGGCACTGCATCCTCCGTCACAACATACTGCATGCACATTGTGGGACACTGCATCCACTGCATGGGCACTGCATCCACATTCAGTGACATTGCTGTTGGCTCTGCCACCACAGCAGCAACACTGCATCCAGCTGAAGTGGCACTGCAGGTGCACTTCAATCAATGCAGGTTCACTGTATCCACCTTCGTGGACACTGCATCTTCCATCACAACATACTGCATCCAGCTCGTGGGACACTGCATGCACTCCATGGGCACTGCATCCATATTCAGGGAACTGTAGGGGGCACTGCAACCACTGCAGGATCAATGCATCCACCTTTATGGGCACTGCATCCTCCATGACAACATACTGCATGCACATTGTGGGACACTGCATCCACTGCATGACCACTGCATCCATATTCCAGCACAATGCATGGAGCCCTGCAATCACTGCAGGGATGCTGCTTCCACCTTCATGTGCACTGCATCCTCCGTAACAACATACTGCATAAACCTTTAGGTACACTACCTCCACTGCATGGGCACTTCATTCACCTTCAGGGACACAGAAGGCGGCACTGCGACAACTGCAGCAACACTGCTTCCAGCTGATGAGGAAATGCAGGTGCACTGCAATCACTGCAGGATCACTGTGTTTACAGCACGTTCACAGCATCCACATTCAGGCATAGCTCAGCCATGGCTCACACATGACACAAGCGTGCCACAGAACTGGATCCCATGTGGCTGACACATGACACAGGCTTTGGTCATGCATGGCTCACACATGGTTCAGGTGTGGCTCATGCATGTCTGTGGTGTTGCTCAGGCGTGGCTCACAAGTGTTTGTGGCATGGGTGGCACGTGGTTCAGGCATGGCAGGCAAGTTGTGCCAGTGTGGCTGACATGTGCTTCAAGTGAGGCTGACTTGTGGTTCAAGTGTGACTGGCACTTGGTTCAGGCCGGCCTGGCATGTGACTTGGCGTGGATGAGCCTTGACAAAGGCGTGGTTCACACGTTGTTCAGGCATGGCTGATGCATGACTCAGGTGAGGTGTAAACGTGACACATGCCTGCATAACAGGTCACGCAGGTGAGGTTCGCACATGGTTGATGCATGACCTTTGTGTGCTTCAGGGGTGGCTGGAGCATGGTGCACGCATGGGTGGCAGGTGGTTCAGGCGTGGCTGAAATGTGACTCCGGCATGTGTGAAACAGGACTCCGGTGTGGCTGACACATGTGTCAGGCATGGCTGACACGTGACTCAGGTCTTCATCGCCCAGTATCCATGTGTGACTGAAATCTGATCACGCAGGAGTCACATGCCATACATGGGTGGGTCCCACCTGACTACAGGTTGCTGAAACGTGGCTCCCACATACTCAGTCATGCCTGCCACGTGGCTCACGCATGGCTCAGCTGTGTCTCATGGGTGGCTCCCCTGTGGTTCATGCGTGGTTCAAGCATGGAACATGTGTGTTTCACAGGTTCTTCAGATGTGGTTCAAGGGTGTCTCCTATGTGGTTCCTGCATGGCTCACACATGGTTCAGGTGTAATACAGGCGTGGATCTTACACGACTCATCTGGGTCACATATGGTTGAGGACACTCTCACACGTGGTACAGGCATAGCTCAGCCATGGCACACACGTGATGCAGGCATGCCACAGAACTGGCTCCCATGTGGCTGACACATGTTACAGCCTTTGGTCACACATGTGTCGCACATGGTTCAGGTGTGGCTCATGAATGACTTTGGTGTTGGTGAGCCGTGGCTCACATGTTTCTCAGGCATGGGTGACACATGACTCAGGTGAGGCAGCCATGTGACACAGGCGTGCCTGTCACATCATGCCAGTGTGGCTCACACCTGGTTTATGCACGGCCTTCACGTGGCTCAGGGCTTGCTGGTGAATGTTTCACGCAGGGGTCCCAGGTGTTTCAGGTGTGGCTGACACATGACGCAGGCATGGCTGACACGTGACTCAGGCATTCATCGCACATTATCCATGCCTGGCACACATGTGTTTCATGCATGTCTTACCTGACGTTCATGTGTGGCACACATGTGACTCATTTGCTGCTGACCCATGGCTCCCACCTAATCAGACGTGGCTGGCATGTGGCTCACGCATGGCCCTGACATGATTCACGAGTGGCTCCCTTGTGGTTCACGTGTCGTTCACACCTTGAACATGTGTGCTTCACACGTGTTTCCCATGTGGTTCAAGTGTGTCTCATGTGGTTCAGTCATGGTTCAGGTGTGGCTCCCAAATGGTTCAGGTGTAACCCAGGTGTGGTTCGCACACAGCTCATGTGCGTGTCACCTATGGTTGAGGAGTGTTTCACCCTTGATTCAGGCGTGGCTCACACGTGGTGCAGGCATGGCTCAGCCATGGCTCACCTGTAGTTCAGGCGAGCCTCAGACTGGGGCCAGGTGTGGCTGACACATGCTTCAGGAGTATGTCACTCATGGCTAACACATGTCTCAGGTGAGGCTCCCGCCATGCTGGGGTGTGGCTCTGGCATGGTTGCAACGTGGCTCGGGCATGTCTGACACGAGATTCAGACGTTGCGGTCATGTGTTTCAGGCATGGGATTAAGGCCTGTCGCACACAGGTTCCAGTGGTATGTGATGCTTCATTCAGTCCGCAGTCACAAGTGATTGCTGTGTGGCTGACACTTGGTGTGTTTCTGTTGACACATGGCTCAGGCGTGGTTGACATGTGGTTCAGATGTGTATGACAGGTGATTCAGATGTGGCTGGCAATTTTCTGATGCAGGGCTGACACATGACGCAGTCATGGCCCACACGTGACTCAGGCATTCATCGCACATTATCCATGTGTGGCAGGCATGTGGTCAC
Source organism: Equus przewalskii (assembly GCF_037783145.1). NCBI lineage: Eukaryota > Metazoa > Chordata > Mammalia > Perissodactyla > Equidae > Equus > Equus przewalskii. Next base: position 67,109,194 of record NC_091831.1, read on the forward strand.
ACGTGGGACATGTCATCCAGGTGTGGCTCCCTTGTTGCTGAAACGTGGCCCCCACATACTCAGTCATGGCTGGCACGTGGCTCATGCATGCCTCAGTTGTGTTTCATGTTTGGTTCACCTGAGGTTCATGTGTGATTCAAGCATTGAACATGCGTGCATCCCATGAGGTTCAGATGCCGTTCAAGGGGCCCTCACATGTGGTTCAGGCATGGTTCAGTTGTGGCTCACACAACGTTCAGATGGAATTCAGGCATGGCTCACTCGTGACTTGTCTGGGTCACAAATGCTGCAGGAGACTTTCACACATGATTTAGGCATGGCCCACACATGGTTCAGGAGCAGCTCAGCCAAGGCTCACACGTGATGCAGGCACGAAGCCGAACTGGGTCACATGTGGCTCATGCAAGATTCAGGCGTTTCTCATGCATGGCTCACACACGGCTGAGGTGTGGCTCATGCAAGGCTGTGGTGCTGCTCCGGCATGGCTCACAATGGATTGTGACATGGTTGGCACGTGGTTCAGGCATGGCAGGCAGGTGGCTCCAGCGTGGCTGCCACGTGCTTCAAGTGAGGCGGGTGTGTGGTTATATTGGGACTGGCACATGGTTCAGTCGTGGCTGGCATGTGACTTTGGCATGGCTGAGATGAGACTCAGGCGTGGCTCACACCTTTTATAGGCATGCCTGACTCATGACCCACGTGAGGCAGCCACGTGACACAGGCGTGCCTGTCACAACACGCAGGTGTGGCTCACACCTGGTTCATGCACGGCCTTCACGTGGCTCAGGGGTGGCTGGTGTGTGGTTCCCGCATGGGTGCCAGGTGTTTCAGGTGTGGCTGACACATGACGCAGGCATGGCTGACACGTGACTCAGGCATTCATCACACATAATCCATGCCTGGCAGACATGTGTTTCATGCATGGGTTACATGCTGATAGTTTTTGGGACACGTTACTCGCTTTTTTCTGACCCATGTCTCCCACCTACTCAGACGTGGCTGGCACATGGCTCACGAAAGGCCCAGCCATGTTTCACGTGTGGCTCCCTTGTGGTTCACGTGTGATTCACACCTTGAACATGTGTGCTACAGACGTGTCTCCCATGTGGTTCAAGTGTATCTCATGTGGTTCAGTCATGGTTCAGGTGTGGCTCCCAAATTGTTCAGGTGTATCCCAGGTGTTGTTCCCACATGGCTCATGTGCATGTCACCTATGGTTGAGGAGTGTTTCACCCTTGATTCAGGCGTGGCTCACACGTGGTGCAGGCATGGCTCAGCCATGTCTCACCTGTAGTTCAGGTGAGCCTCAGACCGGGGCCAGGTGTGGCTGACACATGATTCAGGAGTTTGTCACACATGGCTAACACATGTCTCAGGTGAGGCTCACGCCATGCTGGGGCATGGCTCTGGCATGGTTGCCACTTGGCTCAGGCATATCTGACACGAGATTCAGGTGTTGTTGGCATGAGTTTCAGGCATGGTATCAAGGCGTGTCATACACGGGTCCCAGTGGTATGTGATGCTTCATTCAGGCCGCAGTGACACATGCTTGCTGTGTGGCTGACAGTTGGTGTGTCGCCGTTGACACATGGCTCAGGTGTGGCTGACATGTGGTTCGGATGTGGGTGACAGGTGATTCAGGTATGGCTGGCAATTTTCTGATGCGCGGCTGATGCATGACGCAGGCATGACCCACACCTGACTCAGGCATTCATCGCACATTATCCATGTGTGGCAGTTATGTGATCACACGTGGGACATGTCATCCAGGTGTGGCTCCCACGTTGCTGAAATGTGGCCCCCACATACTCAGTCTTGGCTAGCACGTGGCTCATGCATGCCTCAGCTGTGTTTCATGTGTGGCTCACCTGAGGTTCATTTGTGGTTCAAGCATTCAACATGCGTGCTTCCCATGTGCTTCCGATGCAGTCCAAGGGGCCCTCTCATGTGGTTCAGGCATGGTTCAGTTGTGGCTCACACACGGTTCAGAAGTAATTCAGGCATGGCTCACTCGTGACTTGTCTGGGTCACAAATGCTGCAGGAGGCTTTCACACATGATTTAGGCATGGCCCACATATGGTTCAGTTGCAGCTCAGCTAAGGCTCACACGTGATGCAGGCACACCACAGAACTTGGTCACATGTGGCTGACGCACGATTCAGGCGTTTGTCACACATGGCTCCCTCAGGGCTGAGTTTTGGCTCATGCATGGCTGTGGTGCTGCTCAGGCGTGGCTCACACTTGGTTGTGGCATGGTTGGCACGTGGTTCAGGCTGGCATGCAGGTGGCTCCAGAGGGCTGACACGTGCTTCAAGTGATGTGGGCGTGTGGATAAATTAGGACTGGCACATGGTTCAGTCGTGGCTGGCATATGACTTTGGCATTATTGAGATGAGACTCAGGCGTGTGCCACACATTTTTCAGGCATGGCTAAGACATGACTCAGGTGAGGCAGCCACGTGACACAGGCGTGACTGTCACATCACACAGGTGTGGCTCACACCTGGTTCATGCACGGCCTTCATGTGGCTCAGGGGTGGCTGGTGCGTGGCTCACGCATTGGTGCTAGGTGTTTCAGGTGTGGTTGACACATGACGCAGGCATGGCTGACTCATGACTCAGGCATTCATCGCACATTACTCTTGCCTGGCAGACATGTGTTTCATGCATGGGTTACAGGTCATTCATGTGTGGCACACACGTGACTCACTCTCTGCTGACACATGGCTCCCACCTACTCAGACGTGGCTGGCATGTGGCTCACGCATGGCCCAGCCATGATTCACGAGTGGCTCCCTTGTGGTTCACGTGTGTTTCACACCGTGAACATGTGTGCTTCACACGTGTTTCCCATGTGGTTCAAGTGCGTCTCATGTGGTTCAGTCATGGCTCAGGTGTGGCTCCCAAATGGTTCAGATGTATCTCAGGTGTTGTTCACACATGGCTCATGTGCATGTCACCTATGGTTGAGGAGTGTTTCACCCTTGATTCAGGCGTGGCTCACACGTGGTGCAGGCATGGCTCAGCCATGGCTCACCTGTAGTTCAGGCGAGCCTCAGACCGGGGCCAGGTGTGGCTGACACATGATTCAGGAGTTTGTCACACATGGCTAACACATGTCTCAGGTGAGGTTCAAGCCATGCTGGGGCGTGGCTCTGGGATGGTTGCCACGTGGCACAGGCATGTCTGACACGAGATTCAGGGGTTGCTGGCATGTGTTTCAGGCATGGGATTAAGGCGTGTCACACACGGGTCCCAGTGGTATGTCATGCTTCGTTCAGGCCACAGTGACACATGATTGCTGTGTGGCTGAGACTTGGTGTGTCGCCATTGACACATGGCTCAGGCGTGGCTGACATGTGGTTTGGATGTGGGTAACAGGTGATTCATGTGTGGCTGGCAATTTTCAGATGCAGGGCTCACGCATGACGCAGGCATGGCCCACCCAGGACTCAGGCATTCATCGCACTTTATCCATGTGTGGCAGGAATGTGGTCACACGTGGGACAGCTCGTAAAAGTGTGGCTCCCAGGTTGCTGAAACGTGGCTGCCACATTGTCATGGCTGGCACTTGGCTCATGCATGCCTCAGCTGTGCTTCATGTGTGGCTCACCTGAGGTTAATGTGTGGTTCAAGCATTGAACATGGGCGCTTCTCATGCAGTTCTGATGTGGTTCAAGCATGCCTCACATCTGGTTCAGGCATGGTTCAGTGGTGGCTCACACACAGTTCAGATGTAATTCAGGCATGGCTCACACATGCCTTGTGTGCATCACAAATGCTGCAGAGGAATTTCACACATGATTCAGGCATGGCACACACATGGTTCAGGTGCAGCTCAGCCAAGGCTCACATGTGATGCAGGCACGCCACAGAACTTGGTCACATGTGGCTGACGCAAGATTCAGGTGTTTGTCACACATGGCTCCCACATGGCTGAGGTGTGGCTCATGCATAGCTGTGGTGCTGCTCCGGCGTGGCTCACAATTGATTGTGGCATGGTTGGCACATGGTTCAGGCATGGCATGCAAGTGGCTCCAGCATGGTGGACATGTGCTTCAAGTGAGGTGGTGTGTGTTTAAATTGGGACTGGCACGTGCTTCAGTTGTGGCTGGCTTGTGACTTCGGCATGGCTGAAATGAGACTCAGGCGTGGCTCACATGTATTTCAGGCATGGCTGACACATGACTCACGTGAGGCAGCCATGTGACACAGGCGTGCCTGTCATATCAGGCAGCTGTGGCTTGCACCTGTCTCATGCACGGCCTTCACGTGGCTCAGGTGTAGCTGGTGCGCGGTTCCCACATGGGTTCCAGGTGTTTCAGGTGTGTCTGGCACATGTGTCAGGCATGGCTGACACGTGACTCAGGCATTCATCCCACATTATCTGTGCCTGACAGACATGTTTTTCATGCATGGGTTACATGTCGTTCATTTGTAGCACACTTGTGACTCACTCGCTGCTGACAAATGGCTCCCACCTACTCAAACGTGGCTGTCAAGTGGCTCTAGCATGGCCCAGCCATGATTCACGAGTGGCTACCTTGTGGTTCACATGAAACACAGCTGAGCCATGCGTGAGCCACTTGGCAGTCATGACTGAGTATGTGGGAGCCATGTTTCAGCAACCTGTAGTCACGTGGGAGCCACCTATGTATGGCATGTGACTCCTGCGTGATCACTTTACTGTCACACATGGATACTGGGCGATGAATGCCTGAGTCACGTGTCAGACATGCCTGACACATGTGTCAGCCACACCGGAGTCCTGTTTCACACATGCCGGAGTCAGGTTTCAGCCACACCTGAACCACCTCCCACCCATGCGTGCATGATGCACCAGCCAGCCCTGAACCACATGAAGGCCATGCATGAACCATGTGTGAACCACATTTGCGTGACGTTTCAGGCACACCTCTGTCACGTTTCCACCACAGCTGAGTCCTGTGTCAGCCACGCCTGAACAACGTGTGAACCAGGCCTGTGTCAAGGCTCAGCCACGCCAAGTCACGTGCCAGCCAGGCCTGAACCAAGTGCCAGTCACACTTGAACAACAGGTCAGCCTCACTTGAAGCACGTGCCAGCCACACTGGCACAACTTGCCTGCCATGCCTGAACCACATGCCACCCATGCCACAAACACATGTGAGCCACGCCTGAGAAAAACCACAGACATGCATGAGCAACACCTGAACCATGTGTGAGCCATGAGTGACCAAAGCCTGTATCATGTGTCAGCCACATTTGAGCCACTTCTGTGGCACATCTGCGTCACGTGTGAGCCATGGCTGAACTATCCCTGAAGCACGTGTGAAAGTGTCCTCAACCATATGTGACCCAGACCAGTCGTGTGAGATCCACGCCTGAATAACACCCGAAGCATGTGTGAGCCATGCGGGAAACACTGGGGGACACCCTTGAACCACATATGAAGAACCTGGGAAACACACATGTTCCATGATTGAACCACGCATGAACCACAGGGGAGCCATTTATGAAACACAGCTGAGCCATGCGTGAGCCATATGGCAGCCATGACTGAGTATGTGGGAGCCACGTTTCAGCAACCTGTAGTCACGTGGGAGCAACCCATGTAGGGCATGTGACTCCTGCGTGATCACATTTCCGACACACATGGATCCTGGGTGATGAATGCCTGAGTCACGTGTCAGAGATGCCTGACACATGTGTCAGACACACCGGAGTCCTGTTTCACACATGCCAGAGTCATATTTAAGCCACACATGAACCACCAGCCACCCATGCGTGCATCATGCACCAGCCACACCAGACCCACAGGAAGGCCATTCATGAACCATGTGTGAACAACACCTGCGTGATGTATCAGGCATGCCTGTGTCACGTTTCCACCTCCCCTTGTCATGTGTCATCCACGCCTGAACAGCATGTGAACCACGCCTGTGTCAAGTCTCAGCCGCGCCAAGTCACATGCCAGCCAGGCCTGAACCAAGTGCCAGCCACACTTGAACCACAGGTCAAGTCTCAGCCGCGCCAAGTCACATGCCAGCCAGGCCTGAACCAAGTGCCAGCCACACTTGAACCACAGGTCAGCCTCACTTGAAGCACATGTCAGCCACACTGGCACAACTTGCCTGCCATGCCTGAACCACGTGCCAACCATTCCTAAAACACATGTGAGCCACACCTGACCAAAACCACAGACATGCAGGAGCCATACCTGAACCATGTGTGAGCCATGCATGAAAGACTGTGTCATGTGTAAGCCACATGGGAGCCACTTCTGTGGCATGCCTGCGTCATTTGTGAGCCATGGCTGAGCTATGCCTGAACCACGTGTGATACTGTCCTCAACCATATGTGACCCACACGAGTCGTGTGAGATCCCCGCCTGAATTACACCTGAACCATGTGTGAGCCATGCAGGAACCACATGGGAGACACCCTTGAACCACATCTGAAAAACCTGGGAAACACACATGAACCATGCTTGAACCACACATGAACCACAGGGGAGCCACCCATGAAACCCAGCTGAGCCATGCGTGAGCCACGTGGCAGCCATGACTGAGTATGTGGGAGCCACGTTTCAGCAAACTGTAGTTGTGTGGGAGCCACCCATGTACAACATGTGACTCCTGCGTGATCACATTTCCATGAAAAATGGCTACTGGGTGATGAATGACTGAGTCACGTGTCAGCCATGCCTGACATATGTGTCAGCCACACCAGATCCTGTTTCACACATGCCAGAGTCACATTTCAGCCACGCCTGAAACACCTGCCACCCATGCTTGCACCATGCACCAGCCACCCCTGAACCACACAAAGGCCATGCATGAACCATGTGTGAACCACACCGGAGTGATGTGTCAGGCACGCCTGTGTCACGTTTCCACCTCACCTGAGTCATGTGTCAGGCACGCCTGAACAACTTGGGAACCACACCTGTGTCAAGGCTCAGTCACGCCAAGTCATGTGCCAGCCAGCCCTGAACCATGTGGCAGTCACACTTGAAGCACAGGTCAGCCTCACTTGAAGCACGTGTCAGCCACACTGGCACAACTTGCCTGCCAAGCCTGAACCACGTGCCACCCATGCCAATAACACATGTGAGCCACACCTGACCAAAACCACGGATATACATGAGCCACAGCTGAACCATGTGTGAGCCATGCGTGACCAAAGCCTGTGTCATGTGTCTGCCACATTGGAGACAGTTCTGTGTCATGTCTTCATCACGTATGAGCCATGGCTGAGCTATGCCTGAACCACGTGTGAGAGTGTCCTCAACCATATTTGACCCAGATGAGTCGTGTGAGATTCACGCCTGAATTACACCCGAACCATGTGTGAGCCATTCAGGAACCACATGGGAGACACCCTTGAACCACATCCGAAGAACCTGTGAAACACACATGTTCCATGCTTGAACAACGCATGAACCACAGGGGAGCCACACATGAAACACAGCTGAGCCATGCGTGAGCCAAGTGACAGCCATGCCTGAGTATGTGGGAGCCAAGTTTCAGCAACCTGTAGTCACGTGGGAGACACCCATGTATGGCATACGACTCCTGCGTGATCACATTTCCGTCACATATGGATACTGGGCGATGAATGCCTGAGTCACGTGTCAGCCATGCCTGACACATGTGTCAGCCACACCGGAGTCCTGTTTCACACATGCCAGAGTCACATTTCGGCCACCCCTGAAGCACCTGCCACCCATGCGTGCACCATCCATCAGCCACCCTTGAACCACACAAAGGCCATGCATGATACATGTGTGAACCACACCTGTGTGATGTGTCAGGCACACCTGTGTCACGTTTCCACCTCCCCTGAGTCATGTGATGGCACACCTGAACAAAGTGTGAACCACGCCTGTGTCAAGGCTTAGCCACACCAAGTCACGGGCCTGCCAGGCTTGAACCAAGTGTCAGTCACACTTAAACCACAGGTCAGCCTCACTTGAAGCACGTGTCAGCCACACTGGCACAACTTGCCTGCCATGCCTGAACCACGTGCCATCCATGCCAAAAACACATGTGAGCCACACCTGACCAACACCACAGACCTGCATGAGCCACACCTGAACCATGTGTGAGCCATGTGTGACCAAAGCCTGTAGCATGTATCAGCCACATGTGAACCAGCTCTGTGGCACGTCTGCGTCACATGTGAGCCATGGCTGAGCTATGCCTGAACCACATGTGAGAGTGTCCACAACCATATGTGACCCACATGAGTCGTGTGAGATCCACGCCTGAATTACACCTGAACCATGTGTGAGCCATGCAGGAACCACATGGGAGACACCCTTGAACCACATCTGAAGAACCTGTGAAACACACATGTTCCATGCTTGAAGCACGCATGAACCACAGGGGAGCCACCCATGAGACACATCTGAGCCATGCGTGAGCCACGTGGCAGCCATGACTGAGTATGTGGGAGCCACGTTTCAGCAACCTGTAGTCACGTGGGAGCCACCCATGTATGGCATGTGAATCCTGCATGAGCACATTTCCGTAACACATGGATACTGGGCGATGTATGACTGAGTCACATGTCAGCCATCCCTAACGCATGTGTCAGCCACACCGGAGTCCTGTTTCACACATGCCGGAGTCACATTTCAGCCACGCATGATCCAGCTGCCACCCATGTGTGCACCGTGCACCAGCCACCCGGGAACCACACGAAGGCCATGCATGAACCATGCATGAACCACACCTGAGTGACGTGTCTTGCATGCCTGTGTCACATTTCCCCCACACCTGAGTCAGGTGTCAGCCACCCCTGAACAACGTGTGATCCAAGACTGTGACAAGGCTCTGCCGCACCAAGTCATGTGCCAACCAGGCCTGAACCCAGTGCCAGTCACACTTGAACCACTGGTCAGCCTCACTTGAAGCACACGTCAGCTACACTGGCACAACTTGCCTGCCATGCATGAACCACGTGCCATCCATGCCAAAAACACATGTGAGCAACGCCTGACCAACAAAACAGACATGCATGGCCACACCTGAACCATGTGTGAGCCATGCGTGACCAAAACCTGTATCATTCGTCAGCCACATGGGAGCCAGTTCTGTTGCACGCCTGTGTCACGTGTGAGCCATGGCTGAGCTATGCCTGAACCACGTGTGAGTGTATTCTCAACCATACGTGACCCAGACGAGTCGTGTGAGATCCACGCCTGAATTACACCCAAACCATGTGTGAGCCATGCAGGAACCACATGGGAGACACCCTTGAACCAAATCTGAAGAACCTGGGAAACACACATGTTCCATGCTTAAATCACGCATGAACCACAGGGGAGCCACCCATGAGACACAGCTGAGCCATGCATGAGCCACATGGCAGCCATGACTGAGTATGTGGGAGCCAGGTGTCAGCAACCTGTAGTCCCGTGGGAGCCACCATGTATGGCATGTGACTCCTGCGTGATCACCTTTCCATCACACATGGCTACTGGGCGTTGCATGCCTGAGTCACGTGTCAGCCACACCGGAGTCCTGTTTCACACATGCTGGAGCCACATTTCAGCCACGTCTGAACCACCTGCCACCCATGCGTGCACCATGCACCAGCCACGCCTGAATCACACGAAGGCCATGCATGAACCATGTGTGAACCACACCTACCTGACGTGTCAGGCACGCCTGTGTCAGGTTCCACCTCACCTCAGTCACATGTCAGCCACACCTGAACAACGTGTGGACCACGCCTGTGTCAAGGCTCAGCCATGCCAAGTCACGTGCCAGCCAGGCCTGAACCAAGTACCAGTCACACTTGAACCACAGGTCAGCCTCACTTGAAGCACATGACAGCCCCACAGGCAGATGTTGCATGCCATGCCTGAACCACGTGCAACCCATTCCAAAACACATGTGAGCCACACCTGACCAACACCACAGACATGCATGAGCCACACCTGAACCATGTGTGAGCCATGCGGGACCAAAGCCTGTATCATGTGTCAGCCACATGGGAGCCAGTTCTGTGGCACGTCTGCATAACATGTACGATGGCTGAGATATGCCTGAATCACGTGTGAGAGTGTCCCAACCATATGTGACCCAGACGACTCATGTGAGATCCACGCCTGAATTACACGCAAACCATGTGTGAGCCATGCAGGAACCACATGGGAGACAACCTTGAACCACATTTGAAGAACCAGGGAAACACAGGTGTTCCATGCTTGAACCACGCATGAACCATAGGGGAGCCACCCATGAGACACAGCTGAGCCATGCGTGAGCCACTTGGCAGCCGTGACTGAGTATGTGGGAGCCACGTTTCAGCAACCTGTAGTCACGTGGGAGCCACCCATGTACGACGTGTGATGCCTGTGTGATCACATTTCAATCACACATGGATACTGGGTGATGATTCCTGAGTCACGAGTCAGCCATGCCTGACACATGGGTCAGCCACACCAGAGTCCTGTTTCACACGTGCTGGAGTCACATTTCAGCCACCACAGAACCACCTGCCCCCCATGCGTGCACCATGCACCAGCCCCCCTGAACCACACGAAGGCCATGCATGAACCAGGAACCACATGGGAGACACCCTTGAACCACATCTGAAGAACCTGTGAAAGACGCATGTTCCATGCTTAAACCACGGATGAACCACAGGGAAGCAACCCATGACACACAGCTGAGCCATGCGTGAGCCACATGGCAGCCATGACTGAGTATGTGAGAGCCACGTTTCAGCAACCTGTAGTCCCGTGGGAGCCACCCATGTACGGAATTTGACGCCTGCGTGATCACCTTTCCGTCACACATGGCTACTGGACGATGAATGCCTGAGTTACGTGTCAGCCACACCGGAGTCCTGTTTCACACATGCCGGAGTCACATTTCAGCCACCACAGAACCACCTGCCCCCCATGCGTGCACCATGCACCAGCCACCTGTGAACCACACGAACTCCATGCATGAACTATATGTGAACCACACCTGCGTGAGGTGTGAGGCACGCCTGTGTCACGTTTCCACCTCACCTGAGTCACGTGTCAGCCACGCCTGAACAACGTGTGAACCAGGCCTGTGTCAAGGCTCAGCCACGCCAAGTCACGTGCCAGCCAGGCCTGAACCAAGTGCCAGTCACACTTGAACCACAGGTCAGCCTCAATTGAAGCACGTGTCAGCTACACTGGCACGACCTGCCTGCCATGCCTGAACCACGTGCCACCCATACCAAAAACACATGTGAGCCACGCCAGTCCAACACCACAGACATGCATGAGCCACACCTGAACCATGTGTCAGCGATGCATGATCAAAGCCTGTATCATGTGTCAGCCACAGGGGAGCCAGTTCTGTGGCATGCCTGTATGAAGTGTGAGCCATGGCTGAGCTATCCCTGAACCACGTGTGAGAGTGTCCCCAACCATATGTGAGCCAAACGAGTCGAGTGTGATCCACGGCAGACGTTCACCGAAACCATGTGTGAGCCATGCAGGAATCACTTAGGAGACACCCTTGAACCACATCTGAAGAACCTGTGAAACACATGTTCCATACTTGAACCATGCATGAACCAGAGGGGAGCCACCCATGAGACACAGCTGAGCCATGCGTGAGCCACGTGGCAGTCATTACTGAGTATGTGGGAGCCACGTTTCAGCAACCTGTAGCCACATGGGAGCCGCCCATGTATGGCATGTGACTCCTGCATGATCACCTTTCCTCCACACATGGATACTGGGCGATGAATGCCTGAGTCACGTGTCAGCCATGCCTGACACACGTATCTGCCACACCGGAGTCCTGTTTCATACATGCTGGAGTCACATTTCAGCCACGCCTGAGCCACCTGCCACCCATGCGTACTCCATGCACCAGCCATGCCTGAATCACAAGAAGGCCATGCATGAACCATGTGTGAACCACACCTGCATGACGTGTGAGGCACGCCTGTGTCACATTTCCACCTCACCTAAGTTGCGTGTCAGCCACGCCTGAACAACGTGTGAACCACACCTGTGTCAAGCCTCAGCCGCACCAAGTCACGTGCCAGTCAGGCCGGAACCAAGTGCTAGTCACTCTTGAACCGCAGGTCAGCCTCACTTGAAGCACGTGTCAGCCACACTGGCACAACTTGTGTGCCATGCCTGAACCATGTGCCACACATCCAAAAATCACATGTGAGCCACACCTGTCCAACACCACATATATGCATGAGCTACACCTGAACCATGTGTGAGCCATGTGTGACTAAAGCCTGTATCATGTGTCAGCCTCATGGGAGCCAGTTCTGTGGCACACCTGCGTCACGTGTGAGCCAGGGCTGAACTATGCCTGAACACTCTGCGAGAGTGTCCTCAACCATAGTTGACCCAGATGAGTCGTGTGAGATCCACACCTGAATTACACCCGAATCATGAGTGAGCCATGCAGGAGCACATGGGAGACGCCTTTGATGCACATCTGAAGAACCTGTGAAACACACATGTTCCATGCTGGAACCACGCATGAACTACATGGGAGTCACACATGAAACACAGCTGATCCATGCGTGAGCCATGTGGCAACCATGTCTGAGTATGTGGGAGCCAAGTTTCAGCAACCTGTAGTCACGTGGGAGCCGCCCATGTATGGCATGTGACTCCTGCATGATCACATTTCCATCACACATGGATACTGGGCGATGAAGGCCTGAGTCACGTGTCAGCCATGACTGACACATGTGTCAACAACACCGAAGTCCTGTTTCATACATGCTGGAGTCACATTTCAGCCACGCCTGAACCACCTGCCACCCATGCATGCACCATGCACCAGCCACGCCTGAATCACACGAAGGCCATGCATGAACAATGTGTGAACCACACCTGCATGATGTGTCAGGCACGCCTGTGTCACATTTCCATCTCACCTGAGTCGTGTGTCAGCCACGACTGAACAACGTGTGAACCACACCTGTGTCAAGGCTCAGCCGTGCCAAGTCACGTGCCAGCCAGGCCTGAACCAAGTGCCACTCACTCTTGAACCGCAGGTCAGCCTCACTTGAAGCACGTGTCAGCCACACTGGCACAACTTGCCTGCCATGCCTGAACCACGTGCCACCCATGCCAAAAACACATGTGAGCCACACCTGACCAACACGACAGACATGCATGAGCCACACCTGAACCATGTGTGACCCATGCGTGAACAAAGCCTGTATCATGTGTCAGCCACATGGGAGACAGTTCTGTGGCACGCCTGCATCACGTGTGAGCCATGGCTGAGTTATGCTTGAACCACGTATGAGAGTGTCCTCAACCATGTGTCCCCCAGATGAGTCGTGTGAGATCCACGCCTGAATTACACGCAAACCATGTGTGAGCCATGCAGCAACCACATGGGAGACACCCTTGAACCTCATCTGAAGAACCTGTGAAACACACATGTTCCATGCTTGAAGCACGCATGAACCACAGGGGAGCCACCCATGAGATATAGCTTAGCCATGCCTGAGCCACGTGGCAGCCATGACTGAGTATGTGGGAGCCACGTTTCAGCAACCTGTAGTCACGTGGGAGCCACCATGTATGGCATGTGACTCCTGCGTGAAAACCTTTCCGTCCCACATGGCCACTGGGCGATGAATGCCTGAGTCACATAGCCACACCGGAGTCCTGTTTCACACATGCCGGAGTCACATTTCAGCCACTCTTGAACCACCTGCCACCCATGCGTGCACCATGCACCAGCCACATCTGAACCACACGAAGGCCATGCATGTACCATGTGTGAACCACACCTGTGTGACGTGTCAGGCATGCCTTTGTCACGTTTCCAGCTCACCTGAGTCATGTGTCAGCCACGCTTGAACAACGTCTGAACCACGCCTGTGTCAAGGCTCAGCCGTGCCAAGTCACTTGCCAGCCAGGCCTGAACCAAGTGCCAGTCACACTTGAACCACAGGTCAGCCTCACTTAAAGCACGTGTCAGCCACACTGGCACAACTTGCCTGCCATGCTTGAACCACGTGCCACCCATGCCAAAAACACATGTGAGCCCTGCCAGACCAACACCACAGACAAGCATGAGCCACACCTGAACCATGTGTGAGCCATGTGTGACCAAAGCCTGTAGCATGTGTCAGCCACATGGGAGCCAGTTCTGTGTCATGCCTGCATCACGTGTGAGCCAGGGCTGAGCTTTGCCTTAACCACGTGTGAGAGTGTCCTCAACCATATGTGACCCAGACGAGTCATGTGAGATCCACACCTGAATTACACCCGAACCATGTGTGAGCCATGCAGGAACCACATGGGAGACACCTTTGAACCACATCTGAAGAACCTGGGAAACACACATGTTCCATGCTTGAAGCACGCATGAACCACAGGGGAGCCACCCATGATACACAGCTGTGCCATGCGTGAACCAGGTGGCAGTGATGACTGAGTATGTGTGAGTCACGTTTCAGCAACCTGTAGTCCCGTGGGAGCAACCCATGTACAGCATGTGACTCCTGCATGATCACCTTTCGGTCTCACATGGCTACTGGGTGATGAATGCCTGAGTCATGTGTCAGCCATGCCTGACACACGTGTCAGCCAAACCGGAGTACTGTTTCACAGATGGCGGAGTCTCATTTCAGCCACGCATGAACCACCTGCCACCCATGCATGCCCCATAGACCAACCACCCCTGAGCCACACGAAGGCCATGCATGAACCCTGTGTGAACCACATCTGCGTGACGTGTCAGGCCTGCCTGTGTCACTTTTCGACTTCACCTGAGTCACGTTCAGCCATGCCTGAACAATGTGTGAACCATGCCTGTGTCAAGGCTCAGCTGCGCCAAGTCACGTGACAGCCAACCTGAACCAAGTCCAGTCACACTTGAACCACAGGTCAGCCTCACTTGAAACACGTGTTAGCCACACTGGCACAACTTGCCTGCCATGCCTGAACCACGTGCCACCCATGCCAAGAAAACATGTGAGCCATGCCTGACCGACACCACAGACATGCAGGAACCACAACTGAACCATGTGTGAGCCATGCATGACCGAAGCCTGTATCATGTGTCAGCCACATGGGAGCCAGTTCTGTGGAACGTCTGAGTCACGTGTGAGCCATGGCGTAACTATCCCTGAAGCACGGGTTAGAGTGTCCTCAAACATATGTGACCCAGACGAGTCGTGTGAGATCCACGCCTGAATAACACCCGAACCATGTGTGAGCCATGCAGGAACCACATGGGAGACACCCTTGAACCACATCTGAAGAACCTGGGAAACACACATGTTCCATGCTTGAACCACGCACAAACCACAGGGTAGCCACCCATGAAACACAGCTGAGCCATGCGTGAGCCACTTGGAGGCTGTGACTGAGTATTTGAGAGCCACGTTTCAGCAACCTCTAGTCACGTGGGAGCCGACGATGTACGGCATGTGACTCCTGCATGATCTCATTTCCGTCACACATGGATACTGGGCGATGAATGCCTGAGTCATGTGTCAGCCATGCCTGACACATGTGTCAGCCACACCGGAGTCCTGTTTCACACATGCCGGAGTCACATTTCAGCCACGCCTGAACCACCTGCCACCAATGCGTGGACCATGCACCAGCCAACCCTGAACCACACGAAGTCCATGCATGAACCATGTGTGAACCACACCTGCGTGACGTGTCAGGCACGCCTGTGTCACGTTTCCACCTCACCTGAGACATGTGTCAGCCACGCCTGAACAACGTGGGAACCACGCCTGTGTTAAGGTTAAGCCGCACCAAGTCACGTGCCAGCCAGGCCTGAACCAAGTGCCAGTCCCACTTGAACCACTGGTCAGCCTCACTTGAAGCACGTGTCAGCCACACTGGCACAGATTGCCTGCCATGCATGATCCATGTGCCACCCGTGCCCAAAACGCATGTCAGCCCCGCCTGACCAACACCACATACATTCATGAGCCACACCTGAACCATGTGTGAGCCATGAGTGACCGAAGCCTGTATCATGTGTCAGCCACATGGGAGCCAGTTCTGTGTCACTCCTGCATCATGTGTGAGCCATGGCTGAGCTATGCCTGAACCACGTGTGAGAGTGTCCTCAACCATATGTGACCCAGACGAGTCGTGTGAGATCCACGCCTGAATTACACCCGAACCATGTGTGAACCATGCAGGAACCACATGGGAGACACCCTTGAACCACATCAGAAGAACCTGTGAAACACACATGTTCTATTCTTGAACCATGCAAAGACAGAGGGGAGACACCCATGAAACACAGCAGAGCCATGCGTGAGCCACGTGGCAGCCTTGACTGAGTATGTGAGAGCCACGTTTCAGCAACCTGTGAGTCATGCGGCAGCCACACCTGTATGGCATGTCACACATGTGTGACCACATGTCTGCCACACATGGATCATGTGCGATGAATGCTGAGTCACGTGTCAGCCATGACTGAGTCATTTGTCAGCCACACCAGGGCCATGTTTCACACAAGCTGGAGTCACATTTCAGCCACGCCTGAACCTCCTGCCACCCATGCGTACACCATGCACCTGCCTCCCCTGAACCACACGTAGGCCATGCATGAAGCATATGTGAACCACACCTGCATGACCTGTGACACACACCTCTCACGTGTGCACCCAACATGAGTCATGTGTAGGCCACACGTGAATAAACTGTGAGCCACGCCTGAGTCAGGTCAAAGCCATGACGTGGTCACATGCCAGCCAGAGCTGAACAGACTGTCAGTCACACTTGAAGCACTTGTCAGCCTTACTCGAAGCATGTGTCAGCCACACTGGTACAACTTGCCTGCCATTCCAGAACCACGTGCCAACCTTGCTACAACCACCTGTGAGCCATGCCTGAGCAACACCACAGCCATGCATGTGCCACACCTGAGCCAGGTGTGAGCCATGCGTTACAAAAGCCTGTATCATGTGTCAGACACATGGGAGCCAGTGCTGTGGCATGACGCATCACGTGTGAGCCATGGCTGAGCTATGCCAGAACCACCAACTGAAAGTGTCCTCTACCATATGTGACCCACACGAGCCGTTTGTGAGCCACGCCTGAATTACACACGAACCATGTGTGAGCCATGCAAGAACCACATGTCAGACCCCCTTGAAGCACATCTGAACCACCTGTGAAACACACATCATCGATGCTTGAACCGCACATGAACCACAGTGGGATCCACACATGAAACACAGCAGAGCCATGTGTGAGCCACGTGCCAGCCATGACTGAGTATGTGGGAGCCAGGTTTCAGCAACCTGTGAGTCATGTGGGAGCCACACCTGTACGGCATGTCACACATGCATGAACACATGTGTGCCACACATTGATCCTCTGCAATGCATGCCTGAGTCACGTGTCAGGCATGCCTAAGACATGTGTGAGCCACACCAGAGTCATGTTTCACACATGCCTGTGTCACATGTCAGCCACACCTGAACCACCAGCCACCCATGCATGAACCCTGCATCAGCCACCCCTGAACAACACAAAGGCCATGCATGAGCCATGTGCGAACCACACCCAGCTGACATGTCACACACGCCTGTTTCACGTGGCAGACTCACCTGAGTCATGTGTCAGCCACGCCTGAATAACGTGCGATCCATGCCAGAGTCACGTCTCAGCCATGCTGATGTTACATGCTAGCCCGTCCAGAACCAACTTTAAGTCATACTTGAACCAAAGGTCAGACTCATTCAAAGCACGTGTCAGCCACACTGGCACAACTTGCCTGCCATGCCTGAACCACGTGACAACCATGCCACAAACACAGGTGAGTCACGCTTGAGCAGTACCACAGCTGTGCATGTGCCACACAAGAGCCTTGTGTGAGCCAAGCATGACGAAAGCCTGAATCACGTGTCAGCCACATGGGAGCCAGTGTGGTGGCACGCCCGCATCATGTGTGAGCCTTGGCTGAGCTATGCCTGAACCACGTGTGAAAGTGTCCTCTACAATATGTTACTGACACGGGCTGTGTGTGAGCCAGGCCTTATTACACACGAACCATGTGTGAGCCATGCATGAACCACATGTGAGACACACTTGAAGCACATTTGAACCACCTGTGAAACACACATGATTGATGCTTGAATGGCACATGACCTGCAAGGGAGCCACACATAAAACACAGCTGAGCAATGTGTGAGCCACGTTCCAGCCATGACTGAGTATGCAGTAGCCAGGTTTCAGCAAGCTGTGAGTCACGTGGCAGCCACGCCTGTACAGCATATCACACATGCGTGACCAGATGTCTGCCACACATGGATCATGTGCAATGAATGCGTGAGTCACGTGTCAGCCATGACTGAGACATTTGTCAGCCACACCAGAGCCACGTTTCACCCATGCTGGAGTCAGATTTCGGCCACACCAGAACCACCTGCCACCCATGCATGCACCATGCATCAGCCACCCCTTAAGCACACGAAGGCCATGCATGAACCATGTGTGAACCACACCTGCATGATGTGTCAGGCAGGCCTGTGTCACGTTTCCACCTCACCTGAGTCATGTGTCAGCCATGCCTGAACAACGTGTGAACCACACCTGTGTCAAGGCTCAGCCACGCCAAGTCACGTGCCAGCCAGGCCTGCACCAAGTGCCAGTCACAGTTGAACCACAGGTCAGCCTCATTTGAAGCATGTGTCAGGCACACTGGCACAACTTGCCTGTCATGGCTGAACCACGTGCCACCCATGACACAAACACATGTGAGCCACGCCTGACGAACACCACACACATTCATGAGCCACACCTGAACCATGTGTGAGCCATGAGTGACCAAAGCCTGCATCATGTGTCAGCCACATGTGAGCCAGTTCTGTGGCATGCCTGCATCACGTGTGAGCCAGGGCTGAGCTATGCCTGAACCACATGTGAGAGTGTCCTCAACCATATGTGACCCAGACGAGTCATGTGAGATCCATGCCTTATTACACCCGAACCATGTGTGAGGCATGCAGGAAGCACATGCGAGACACCCTTGAACCACATGTGAAGAACCTGTGAAACACACATGTTCCATGCTTGAACCATGCATGAACATCAGGGGAGCCACACATGAAACACAGCTGAGCCATGCATGAGCCACGTGGCAGCCGTGACTGCGTATGTGGGAGCCACGTTTCAGCAACCTGTAGTCACGTGGGAGCCACCCATATACAGAATGTGACTCCTCCGTGATCACATTTCTGTCACACATTTATACTGCGCGATGAATGCCTGAGTCACGTGTCAGCCATGCCTGACACATGTGTCAGCCACACCGGAGTCCTGTTTCACACATGCTGGAGTCACATTTCAGCCACGCCTGAACCACCTGCCACCCATGTGTGCACCATGCACCAGCCACCCCTGAACCACACGAAGGCCATGCATGAACCATGTGTGAACCACACCTGCGTGACATGTCAGGCACGACTGTGTCACGTTTCCACCTCACCTGAGTCATGTGTCAGCCACGCCTGAACAACTTCTCAACCACCCCTGTGTCAAGGCTCAGCCGCACCAAGTCACGTGCCAGCCATGCTTGAACCAAGTGCATGTCACACTTGGACCACAGGTCAGCCTCACTTGAAGCACGTGTCAGCCACACTGGCACAACTTGCGTGCCATGCCTGAACCTCATGCCTCCCATGCCACAAACACATGTGAGCCACACCAGACCAACACCACAGACATGCATGAGCCACACCTGAACCATGCGTGAGCCATGTGTGACCAAAGCCTGTATCATGTCTCAGCTACATGGGAGCCAGTTCTGTGGCATGTCCGCATCATGGGTGAGCCATGGCTGAGCTATGCCTGAACCACGTGTGAGTGTCCTCAACCATATGTGACCCAGACTAGTCATGTGAGATCCACGCCTGAATTACACCCAAACCATGTGTGAGCCATGCAGGACCCACATGGTAGACACCCTTGAACCACATGTGAAGAACCTGTGAAACACACATGTTCCATGCTTGAACCATGCATGAACATCAGGGGAGCCACCCATGAAACACAGCTGAGCCATGCGTGAGCCACGTCCCAGGCATGACTGAGTATGCGGGAGCCACGTTTCAGCAACCTGTAGTTGCGTTGTAGCCACCCATGTATGGCATGTGACACCTGCATGATCACATTTCCCTCACACATGGATACTGGGTCATGAATGTCTGAGTCACGTGTCAGCCATGCCTGAGACATGTGTGAGCCACTCCCAAGCCATGTTTCACACATGCCTGTGTCACACATCAGCTACGCCTGAACCACTTACCACCCATGCATGAACCCTGCACCAGCCACCCCTGAACTACAGGCAGGCATGAACCATGTGTGAACCACACCTCCAAGACGTGTCAGGCACGCCTGTTTCTCATGGCCCCCTCACCAGAGTCACGAGTCAGCCACGCCCGAATAGCGTGTGAGCCACGCCTGAGTCACATCTCTCCCATGCCAAAGTCACATGCCAGCCACGCCTGAACCAAGTGCCAGTCATACTTGAACCACAGGTCAGCCTCACTTGAAGCACGTGTCAGCCACACTGGCACAACTTGCCTGGCATGCCTGAACCATGTGCCAACCATGCCACAAACACGTGATCCATGCCTGAGCAACACCACAGCCTGCATGAGCCACACCGAAGGCATGTGTGAGCCAAGCATCACATAATCATGAATCACGTGTCAACCACAAGGGAGCCAGTGCTGTGGCACGCCTGCATCATGTGAGAGCCATGGCTGAGCTATGCCTGAACCACGGATGAAAGTTTCCTCTACGATATGTGACCCACACGAGTACTGTGTGAGCCACAGCTGAATTACACCCCAACCATGTGTGAGCCATGTGTGAACCACATGTGAGACACCCTTGAAGCACATCTGAACCACCTGTGAAACACACATGATCGATGCTTGAATCGCACATGACCCACAAGGGAGCCACACATGAAACACTGCTGAGCCATGCATGAGCCACGTGCCAACCATGACTACGTATGCGGGAGCCATGTTTCAGCAAGCTGTGAGTCACGTGGCAGCCACACTTCTACGGCATGTCACACACGTGTGACCACAAGTTTGCCATGCATGTATCCTGTGTGATGCATCCCTGAGTCACGTGTCAGCCATGCCTGAGACATGTGTGAGCCACACCAAAGTCATGTTTCACACATGCCTGAGTCACATGTCAGCCATGCCGGAACCACCTGCCACACATGCCTCAACCCTGCAGCAGCCACCATTGAACCACATGAAGGCCATGCAGGAACCATGTGTGAACCACACCTGTGTGACCCATGATGCAAGCCTGTGTCACATGGCCCCCTCACCTGAGTCACGTGTCAGCCACGCCTGCATAACTTTTGAGCCACACCTGAGTCACGGCTCAGCCGTGCCGAAGTCACATGCCAGCCGGGTCTCAACCAAGTGCCAGTCACATTTGAACCACAGGTGAGCCTCACTTGAAGCACGTGTCAGCCACACTGGCACAACTTGCCTGCCATGCCTGAACCACGTGATAAATATGCCACAAACACATGTGAGTCAGGCTTGAGCAACACCACAGGCATGCATGTGCCACACCTGAGCCATGTGTGAGCCATGCATGACATATGCCTGAATCATGTGTCAGCCAAATGCGAGCCAGTCCTGTGGCACGCCTGCATCACGTGTGAGCCATGGCTGAGCTCTGCCTGAACCACGTGTGAACGTGTCCCATACCATATGTCACCCAAACGAGTCATGTGTAAGCCACGCCTGAATTACACCCAAACCATGTGTGAGCCATGCGTGAACCACATGTGAGACACCCTTGAAGCACATCTGAACCACCTGTGAAACCATGGGAGCCACCCATGTATGGCATGTAACTCCTTGCGTGATCACGTTTCCGTCACACATGGATACTGGGGGATGAATGCCTGAGTCATGTGTCAGCCAAGACTGACACATGTGTCTGCCACACCGGAGTCCTGTTTCACACATGCCTGAGTCACATGTCAGCCTCGCCTGAACCACTGGCCACCCATGCGTGAACCGTGCACCAGCAATGCCTGAAACACATGAAGGCCATGCATGAACCGTGTGTGAACCACAACTGTGTGACGTGTCAGGCACTCCTGTGTCCTTCAGCCACCTCACCTGTGTCATGTGTCAGCCTCGCCTGAATAACGTGTGAGCCACGCCTGAGTCAGTTCTCAGCCGTGCCGAAGTCACATGCCATCCAGGCCTGAACTAAATGCCAGTCTCACTTGAACCACATGTCAGCCTCACTTGAAGCATGCGTCGCCACACTGGCACAACGTGCCCGCCATGCCTGTCCCACATGCCCACCATGAGACAAACACATGTGAGCCATGCCTGAGCAACACCTCAGTCATTCATGAGCCACACCTTAGCCATGTGGGAGCCATGCGTGACAAAAGCCTGATTCATGTGTCAGCCACAGGTGAGCCAGTTCAGTGGCACACCTGCATCACTTGTGAGCCATGGCTGAGTTAGGCTGGAACCACGTGTGAAAGTGTCCACTATCATATGTGACCCACACTAATCTTGTGTGAGCCACGCCTGAATCACACCCAATCCATGTGTGAGCCATGCATGAATAACATGTGAGACACCCTTGAACCACATGTGAAACACACATGATCAATGCTTGAACCACACATGAACCACAGGGTAGCCACACATGAAACACAGCTGAGCCATTCGTGAGCCACCTGCCAGCCATGACTGAGTATGTGGGAGCCCCATTTCATCAACACGTGAGACCCGTGGGAGCCACACCTGTACGGTACGTCACACACGTGTGCCCACACGTCTGCCACACATGGATACTGTGCGATGAATGCCTGAGTCACATGTCACCAACACCCGACATGTTTCACACATGTCTGAGTCACATGTCAGCCACGAGTGGACCACCAGTCACCCATGCCTGAACCACGCCTCAGCCACACCTGAACAAAATGCGTGCCATGCCTGAGACACGTATCAGAAACGCCAGAGCCACATGTGAGCAAGGTCGGATCAATGCCCCACCCATGCGTGAGCCTCACCAGAGAAATGTGTTAGCCATGTGTGACACACTCCTGAATCGTGTGTCAGCCACACATGACCCTGGGCAGAGGAACGCCTGAACTACGTGTGAGCCATGGCTCAGCCACGGCTGAACCACCTGCGAGCCACACCTGAATCACGGATGAAAGCTCCCTGAACCATATGAGACGTCCACTTGAGTCAAGTGTGAGCCACACCTGAGTTCCACCTGAACCACTGGTGAGCCTCCCTGAACCATGACTGAACCTCATGTGACACACTCAAACCACATGTGAAGCACGTGTGAAGCACACATGTTCAATGCTTGAACCACACATGAGGCACATGGGATCCCCACGTGAAACATGGCTGAGCCATGCGTGGGCCACTTGCCAGACACACCTGAGTATGTGGGAGCCTTGTGTCAGCAACGTGTGAGTCACGTGGGAGCCACAAGAGAACATGTCCCCCATGGGTGAAACAAGCGTATGCCATGCATGGATACTGTGTGATGAAGGCCTGAGTAGGGTGTCAGCCACGCATGAGACATGTGTCAGCCACACCAGAGTCATGTTTCTCACATGCCTGGGTCACATGTCAGCCTCGCCTGAACCACCAGCCACCCATGCATGAACCGTGCACCAGCCACGCCTGAAACACACGAAGGCCATGCATGAACCGTGTGTGAACCACACCTGCGTGACGTGTCAGGAACTATAGTGTCCTTCGGCCACCTCAACTGTGTAGTGTCAGCCTCGCCTGAATAACGTGTGAGCCACGCCTGAGTCACTTCTCAGCTGTGCCAAAGTCACATGCCATCCAGGCCTGAAACAAGTGCCAGTCACACTTGAACCACAGGTCAGCCTCACTTGAAGCATGTGTTGCCACACTGGCACAACGTGCCGACCATGCCTGTCCCACGTGCCCACCATGAGACAAACACATGTGAGCCACACCTCACCAACACCTCAGCCATGCATGAGCCACACCTTAGCCATGTGGGAGCCATGCGTGACAAAAGCCTGAATCATGTGTCAGCCACAGGTGAGCCAGTTCAGTGGCACGCCTGCATCACTTGTGAGCCATGGCTGAGCTAGGCTGGAACCACGTGTGAAAGTGTCCTCTACCATCTGGGACACACACTAGTCGTGTGTGAGCCACGCCTGAATCACGCCCAATCCATGTGTGAGCCGTGCATGAACCACATGCGAGACACCCTTGAACCACATCTGAAACACACATGTTCGATGCTTGAACCACACATGAACCACAGGGGAGCCACACATGAAACACAGGTGAGGCATGCATGAGCCACATCCCAGCCATGACTGAGTATGTGGGGGTCACGTTTCAGCAACGTGGGAGCCACACCTGTACGACATGTCCCACTTGTGACCACATTCCTACCACCCATGGATACTGTGCGATGAATGCCTGAGTCACGTGTCAGCCATGTCTGCATCATGTGTCCTCCCTGCATCAGAAAAGTGCCAGACACACCTGAATCACCTGTCCCCCCGATCAGAATCACGTCAGGCAAACCTGAGCCATGTGTCACCTGTGACACACCAAGTGTCAGCCACACCACAATCACGTGTCACTGCGGCCTGAACGAAGCCTCACACAGCACTGGAAACCATGTCCGACACACCTGAATCTCATGCCTAAAACACATGTCAGCAATGCCTGAGTCTCATGTCAGACATGCCTGAGCCACGTGCCAACCATGCCAGATCCACACCCAAGCCAGGCGTGAGTCTCACCTGAGACATGTGTTAGCCATGTGTGACATACTCCTGAATCATGTGTCAGCCACACCTTTCCCCGCTCTGAGGCTAGCCTGAACTCCATGTGAGCAATGGCTGAGCCATGCCTGAACCACGTGTGAGCCACGCCTGAATCACGGGTGGAACACTCCTGAACCATAGGTGACATGCACATGAGCTGTGTGTTAGCCACACCTGCGTTACACCTGAACCATTTGGGAGCCACACTTGAACCATGACTGAACCACATGAGACACACTGAACCACATGGGAAACACGTGTGAAGCACACATGTTGAAGGTTTGAACCACACGAGACCCACAAGGGAGTCACTCGTGAAACATGGCTTGGCCATGTGTGAGCCACTTGCCTGCCACGTCTGAGTAGGTGGGAGCCATGTGTCAGCAGCATGTGAGTCACGTGTGTGCCACAGATGAACAGCATGTAACCCATGCATGAAACACATGTCTGCCAGGAATGGATAATGTGCAATGAATGCCTGAGTCACGTGTGGGCCATGCCTGCATCATGCGTCAGCCCTGCATCAGAAAATTGCCAGCCACACCTGAATCATCTGTCACCCACATCAGAACCACATGTCAGCCATGCCTGAGCCATGTGTCAACTGCGACACACCAGGTGTCAGCCATACCACAATCACGTGTCACTGTGGCCTGAACGAAGCATCACATACCACTGGAACCCATGTGCAACACGCCTTAAGCCCATGGCTGAAACACATGCCAGCAACTCCTGAATCTCGTGTCAGACATGCCTGAGCCACGTGCCAGCCATGTGTGACAAGCTCCTGAATCATGTGTCAGCCACACCTGGCCCCGGTCTGAGGCTCACCTGAACTACATGTGAGCCATGGCAGAGCCATGCCTGAACCACGTGTGAGCCACGCCTGAATCATGGGTGGAACACTCCTCAACCATAGGTGACATGCACATGAGCCGTGTGTTAGCCACACCTGCGTTACACCTGAACCATTTGGGAGCCACACTTGAACCATGACTGAACCACATGAGACACACTTGAACCACGTGTGAAGCACACATGTTGAAGGTTTGAACCACACGTGAACCACAATGGAGCCACTCATGAATCATGGCTGGGCCATGTGTGCACCACATGCCAGCCACGTCTGAGTAGGTGGGAGATGTGTCAGCGAGTGAGTCCCGTGTGTGCCACACATGAACGACATGTAACCCATGCATGAAACACATGTCTGCCAGGTATGGATAATGTGCGATGAATGCCTGAGTCACATGTCAGCCATGGCAGTGTCATGTGTCAGCCACACCTGAAGCACCTGGCACCCCTGCGTGAACCACGTGCCAGCCGGCCCTGAGCCACGTGAAGGCCATGCATGAACCAGGTGCAAGCCACACCTGCGTGATGTGATGGTCACGCCTGTGTCCCGTGGCTGCCTCACCTGAGTTGTGTCAGCCATGCCTGAAAAACGTGTGAGCCACGCCTGAGTCCCATGTCAGCCATGCTGAAGTCATGTGCCAGCCACGACTGAAACATGTGCCAGTCCCAATTTAACCACACACTCGCCTCACCTGAAGCACGTGTCAGACACGCTGGAGCCACCTGCCTGCCATGCCTCGACCACGTGCCAACCATGCCACAATCCAGTGTGAGCCACGCCGGAGCAGCACCACAGCCATGCATGAGCCACACTTCAGCCGTGTGTGAGCCATGCGTGACAAATGCCTGAATCTTGCATCAGCCACATGTGACCCAGTTCTGTGGCATGCCTGCATCATGTGTGAGCTTGGCTGAGCTGCACATGCACCATGTGTGGGCCATGCCTAAATCCTGTGTGAAAGTCTCCTGCAGCATTTGTGACCCACACAAGTCATGTGAGAGCCATGCCTGAATTACATCTGAACTGTGTGTGAGCCACAACTGAACCATACCTGAACCACATGAGAGGCACCTTTGAACCACATCTGAAGCACATGTGAAGCACCCATGTTCAATGCTTGAACCACACATGAACCTCAGGTGAGCCACACATGAAACACAGCTGAGGCATGCATGAGCCACGTGCCAGCCATGACTGAGTATGTGGGGGCCAGGATTCAGCAAAGAGGGAGCCAAACCTATACGACATGTCCCACTTGTGACCACATGCCTGCCACGCATGGATAATGCGCGATGAATGCCTGAGTCATGTGTGGTCCATGCCTGCATCATGCGTCATCTCCCCATCAGAAAATTGCCAGCCACACCTGAATCACCTGTCACCCACATCCGAACCACATGTCAGCCACCCATGAGCCGTGTGTCAACTGCGACACACCAAGTGTCAGGCACACAGCAATCACGTGTCACTGCGGCCTGAACGAAGCATCACATAACACTGGAACCTGTGTGCAACACGCTTTAATCCCATGCCTGAAACACATGCCAGCAACACCTGAATCTCGTGTCAGACATGCCTGAGCCACGTGGCAACCCTACCAGAGCCACACCCCAGCATGCTGTGAGCCTCACCTGAGACCTGTTTTAGCCATGTGTGACAAACTCCTGATTCATGTATCAGCCACACTTTACCCCAGTCTGAGGCTCGCCTGAACTACATGTGAGCCATGGCTGAGCCATGCCTGCACCACGTGTGAGCCACCCCTGAATCACAGGTGAAACAATCCTCAACCATAGGTGACATGCACATGAGTCATGTGTGAGCGACACCTGGGTTACACCTGAACAGTTTGGGAGCCACACCTGAACCATGACTGAACCACATGAGACACACTGGGACCAGATGGGGAAGCAACTGTGAATCACACATGTTCAAGGTGTGAACCATAAGGGAGCCACTCATGAATCATGGCTGGTCCATGTGTGAGCCACGTGCCTGCCATGTCTGAGTAGGTGGGAGCCATGTGTCAGTAGTGAGTGAGTCACATGTGTGCCACAAAAGAATGACATGTAACCCATGAATGAAACACATGTCTGCCAGGCATGGATAATGTGCGATGAAGGCCTGAGTCACGAGTCAGCCATGCCTGCGTCATGTGTCAGCCAAACCTGAAACACCTGGCACCCCTGCGTGAAGCACCCACCAGCCAGCCCTGAGACACATGAAGGCCGTGCATGAACCAGGTGCGAGCCACACCTGCGTGATGTCACATCATGCATTTGTCCCGTGGCTGCCTCAACTGAGTCATGAACAGCCATGCCTGAAAAACTTGTGAGCCACGCCAGAGTCTCATCTCAGCCATGCCGAAGTCACATGCCAGCCATGACTGAACCATGTGCCACTCCCCATTTAAACACACGTCCGCCTCACTTGAAGCACGTGTCAGCCACACTGGAGCCACCTGCCTGCCATGACTGAACAACGTGCCAAACATGCCACAATCAAGTGTGAGCCACACATGAGCAGCACCACAGCCAACATGAGCCACACCTCAGCCGTGTGTGAGCCATGCGTGACAAACGCCTGGATATTGCGTCCGCCACATTGGAGGGAGGCAGTGCTTTGTGCCTTCCACCTGCAGAGCAATGGAGGGCACGGCTGAGAGCAAAGGGGGCTTTCTGCCATAGGTGCTTTCTGATACCCTTCAGGGGTTGTGCCAGTGCCTTGTGCCTCCTACCTCTAGAGGAATGGAGGGCACGGCCGAGAGTAAAGGGCTTTCTGACACTGGTGCTTTCTGACACTCCCCCAACCATTGCTCAAGGGTGGTTGGTTAAAAGCCTATTGTCTGTCTCCTCCTCAGCATGTGGAACCACAATCATCCAGGCCTCGTCCCCATTGCTCAAGGGGAAGATGGAGGCATTTCGTCTGAGCCGGGTTGGCAAGCTGGAAATGCGGCAGAAGCGGATGTTGCAGATTGGCGAGTTAAGGGCTGAAAGGACACGGCATTCAGCTGCCTTTGTCTGAGATGTTCCCAGGAGGCTGTAAGAGCACAGTGGAATGCGAGTGCTTTCCCAGCTTCCTAAAGAGCTGGAAGCAGGACAGTTTCTGGCTTGTCTCCCATTGAAGGATGGAGGCAGTGCTTTGTGCCTTCCACCTCTAGAGCAACGGAGGGCACGGCTGAGAGCAAAGGGCCCTTTCTGACATAGGTGCATTCTGATACTCTCTGCCCCAGTGCACAAAAGCGGTTTGTAAAAATCCTATTGTGTGCTCCTGCTAAGCATGTGGAGGCACAATCATCTGGGCCTCATCCCCATTGCTCATGGGGAAGATGTTGGCATTTCTTCTGACCTGGGTTGGCTAGATGGAAATGTTCAGGATGCAGATGTTTCAGACCGGCGAGTGAAGTGCTGAAAAGAAACGGCGTTCAGCCTCCTTTGTATGAGATGTTCCCAGGACGCTGTAAGAGCACTGTGGAAAGGGAGTTTTTTCTCAGCTTCCCAAAGAGCTGGAAGCAGGATAAGATGTGGTTTGTCTCCCATTGAGGGGTGGATCCAGAGCCAGTGCCTTGTGCCTTCCACCTCTAGAGCATTGGAGGGCTCGGCAGAGAGCAAATGGGCCTTTCTGACATCACTGCTTTCTGACACTCTCTCCACGAGTGCACAACTGTGGCTTGTAAAAAGCGTATTGTCTATCTCCTCCTAAGCAGCTGAACGCTCAGTCCTTTGTGACTCAGCCCAGTTTCTTCAGTGGAAGATGTAGGCATTTCGTCTGAGCCGGGTTGGCATGGTGGAATTGTGGCAGAAGCAGAATTTCTAAAGTGGCGAGTTAAGGGCTGGCAAGAAAGGGCATTTGACCTGCATTTCTATGACAGTTTCCCTGTAGGTGTTTCCCGGGAGTCGAGCAGGTGTTTCTGGCATGCTCGGCAGGTGCAGAAGGCACCTCCAGCAGGTGGTTCCGGTCTTTCACGGAAGTGGTCCGGGGCGTCCAGCACGTGGTTCTGGCACATCCGAGGGGCGGTTCCGGCATGCCCGACAGGTTATTCTGGAGTGTCGGCCAAGTGGTTCTGGCGTAGCCGGCAGATGATTTTGGCGTATCCAGCAGGTGGTTCCAGTGAGTCAAGCAAGTGGTTCCGGCATGCTCGTAAGGTGGTTCAGGCGTGTCCGGAAGGTGGTTCCAGTCTGTCCGGGAGGTGGTTCCGGCGTGTCCGGCACATTTTTCAGTCACGTCTGAGAGGTGGTTCTGGCATGCCCGACAGGTGATTCCGGAGTGTCCGCCAAGTGGTTCTGGCATAGCCAGCAGGTGATTTTGGTGTGTCTGGCAGGTGGTTCTGGCATGTCGAGCAGGTGGTTCCGGCGAGCTCAGCAGGTGATACCAGCGTCTCCGGCACGTGGTTCGGGAGTAGCCAGCAGGTGATTTTGGCGTTTCCGGTAGGTGGTTCTGGGGAGTGGATCAGGTACTTCCAGCATGCTCGGCAGGTGCTTCCGGCGTCTCCGACATGTGCTTCTGCGACATCTGAGAGGTGGTTCCGGCATGCCCGGCAGGTGGTTCAGGCATGTCTGGCAGGTGTTTCCAGTCTGTCCAGGATGTGGTTCCGGCATGCCCAGCAGGTGATTCCGGACTGTCCGCCACGTGATTCTGGCATAGCTCGCAGGTGATTTTGACGTGTCCGGCAGGTGGTTCCGGAGAGTCGAGCAGGTGGCTCCGGCATGCTCGGCAGGTGGTTCCGGTCTTTCCGGTAGGTAGTTCTGGCGTGTCCGGCACGTGGTTCTGGCACATCTGAGAGGTTGTTCCAGCATGCCCGGCAAGTCATTCCGGAGTGTCCGCCAAGTGGTTCTGGCATAGCTGGCAGGTGATTCTGGCGTGTCTGGCAGTTGGTTCTGGGGAGTGGATCAGGTGGTTCCGGTATACTCGGCAGGTGGTTCTGGAGTGTCCTGCACATGTTTCTGGCACGTCTGAGAGGTGGGTTTGGCATGCCCGACAGGTGATTCCGGAGATTCCGCCAAGTGGTTCTGGCGTGGCCTTCAGGTGATTTTAGCGTGTCTCTCATGTTGTTCAGTTTAGTCTGTGAGGTGGTTCTGGCGTGTACTTCACGTGGTTCTGACACATCTGAAGGGAGTTCTGTCATGCCCGGCAGGTGATTCCGGAGTGTCCTCCAAGTGGTTCTGGCATAGCCGGCAGGTGAGGTGATTCCGGAGTGTCCTCCAAGTGGTTCTGGCGTAGCTGGCAGGTGATTTTGGCGTTTCCGGCTGGTGGTTCCGGCGAGTCGAGCAGGTGGTTCTGGTGAGCTCGGTAGGTGCTTCCGGTATCTCCGCCACGTGTTTCTGGCGCGTCTGAGAGGTGGTTCCGGCAAGCCCGGCAGGTGATTCTGGACTGTCCGACAAGTGGTTCTGGTGAAGCCGGCATGTCATATTGGCGTATCTGGTAGGTGGGTCCTGCGAGTTGAGCAGGTGGTGGTTCCAGCATGCTCGGCAGGTGGTACAGTTGTGTCCAGCAGGTGGTTCCAGTCTTTCCAAGACGTGGTTCCTGTGTCTCCGCCATGTAGTTCTGGCACGTCTGAGAGGTAGTTCCGGCATGCCTGGCAGGTAATCCCGGAGAGTCCTCCAAGTGGTTATGGCGTAGTCAGCAGGTGATTTTGGCGTGTCCAGCACGTGGTTCTGTCACGTCTGAGAGGTGGTTCTGGCATGCCCGGCAGGTGATTCTGGATTGTCCACTAAGTGGTTCTGGGGTAGCCGGCAGGTGATTTTGAGGTGTCCGGCAGGTGGTTCCGGCATGTCGAGCAGGTGGTTCAGGCGAGCTTGGCAGGTGCTTCTGGCGTCTCTGGCACGTGGTTCTGACAGGTTTGAGAGGTGGTTCCAGCATGCCCAGCAGGTGATCCCGGAGAGTCCGACAAGTGGTTCTGGCATAGCCAGCAAGTAATTTGGCATGTCTGGTAGGTGGTTCCGGCGTGTCCGGCAGGTGGTTCCGACACATCTGAGAGGTAGTTCCAGCCTGTCTGGCAGGTGATTCCAGAGAGTCCCTCAAGTTGTTCTGGCATAGCCGGCATGTGATTTGGACATGTCTGGCAGCTGCTTGCAGCGAGTCGAACAAGTGGCTCCGGCGTGCTGGGCAGGTGATCCCGGTATCTTTGGCACGTGGTTCTGGCACGTCTGACAGGTGGTGCTGGCATGCCCGGCAGGTGATTCCAGAGTGACCGCCAAGTGGTTCAGGCATGTCCAGCAGGTGGTTCCGGTGAGTCGAGCAGGTGGTTCGAGCGTGCTTGGCTGGTGGTCCAGGTGTGTCTGGCCGGTGGTTCCGGTCTGTCCGGGAGGTGGTTCCGGCGTGTCCAGCACGTCATTCTGAGACATCTGAGAGGTAGTTCCGGCTTGACCTTCAGGTGATTCCAGACTGTCTGCCACATCATTGTGGCGTAGCCAGCAGGTTATTTTGGCGTGTTTGGCAGGTGATTCCTGCGAGTTGAGCACATGATTCCGGCATGTTCGGCAGGTGGTTCCAGCTTGTCCGGCATGTGGTTCTTGCATAGCTGTCAGGTGATTTTTCCATATCAGGCAGGTGTTTCCGGCGAGTAGACCAGGTGCTTCCGGCGTGCCCGGAAGGTGGTTCAGGCGGGTCCCTCAGGTGGTTCCGGTCTGTCCGGGAGGTGGTTCCGGTGTGTCCGGTACATGATTCTGGCACATCTGTGACATGGTTCCTGCATGCTCGGCAGGCGATTCCGGACTGTCTGCCAAGTGGTTCTGGCGTAGCCGGCAGTTGATTTTGGCGTGTCTGGCAGGTGGTTCCGGTCTGTCCAGGAGGTGGTTCTGGCGTGTCCCTCACGTAGTTCGGGGACATGTGAAGGGGTTTCTGGCATGTCCGGCAGAGAATTCCAGAGTGTCCACCAAGTGGTTCTGGCGTAGCCAGCAGGTGATTTTGGCGTGTCAGGCAGGTGGTTCCAGCGAGTCAAGCAGGTGGTTTCGGTGAGCTCGGCAGGTGCTTCCGGAGTGTCCGACAAGTGGTTCTGGCACAGCCGGCATGTGATTTTGGCATGTCCCGCAGGTGGGCCTTGGGAGTCGAGCAGGCGGATCTGGCGTCCTCGGCAGGTGGTTCAGACGTGTCCGGCAGTTGGTTCGAGTCTGTCCAGGACATGGTTCCGGAGTGTCCGGCACATGGTTCTGTAAGTCTGAGAGGTGGTTCCGGCATGCCCGGCAGGTGATTCCAGAGAGTCTGCCAACTGGTTCTGGCATAGCCAGCATGTGATTTGGGTGTGTCCAGCAGGTGCTTCCAGCGAGTCGAGCAGGTGGCTCTGGCGTTCTGGGCAGGTGCTCCCGGTATCTTTGGCACGTGGTGCTGGTACATCTAAGAGGTGGTTCCGGCATGCCCAGCAGGTGATTCCGGAGTGTCCACCAAGTGGTTCTGGCATAGCTGGTAGGTGATATTGTGTGTCCGGCAGTGGTTCCAGCAAGTTGAGCAGGTGGTTCGGGCGTGTCCGGCACATACTTCTGGCACGTCTGAGAGGTTGTGCCAGCATGTCAAGAACGTTATTCCGGCTTGTACGCCAAGTGGTTCTGGCGTAGCTGGCAGGTGATTTTTGCGTGTCCGGCAGGTGGTTCCGGGGAGTCCAGCAGGTGGTTCCGGCGAGCTCGGCAGGTGCTTCCGGCATCTCCGGCACGTGGTTCTGGCACATCTGAGAGGTGGTTCCGGCATGCCCAGCAGGTGATTCCGGACTGTCCGACAAGTGGTTCTGGTGCAGCCGGCAGGTCATATTGGCATATCCGGTAGGTGGGTCCTGCGAGTCAAGCTGGTGGCTCCTTCGTGCTGGGCAGGTGGTTCAGTCATGTCCAGAAGGTGGTTCCAGTCTGTCCAGGACGTGGTTCCTGCATGTCCGGCATGTGGTTCTGGTACATCTGAGAGGTGTCTCCGGCATGCCCGGCCAGTGATTCCGGACTGTCCGCCACGTGGTTCTGGCACATCTGAGAGGTGGTTCCAGCATGCCCGGCAGATGATTCCAGAGTGTCCGAAAAGTGGTTCTGGCGTAGCCAGCAGGTGCTTTTGGTGTGTCCGGCAGGTGGTTCTGGCGAGTGGATCAGGTGGTTCAGGCATGCTTGGCAGGTGCTTCCAGCGTCTCTGGCATGTGCTTCTGACACGTCTGAGTGGTGGTTCCGGCATGCCCGGCACGTGATTCTGGAGTGTCCGACAAGTGTTTCTGGCATAGCCAGCTGGTGATTTTGGTGTGTCCGACAGGTGGTTCCAGCGAGTCGAGCAGGTGGTTCCGGCATGCTCGGCAGGTGATTCAGACGGGTCCGGCAGGTGGTTCCAGTCTGTCTGGGAGGTGGTTCCAGTGTGTCTGGCACATGGTTCTGCCACATCTGAGAGGTGGTTCCGGCATGCCCGGCAGGTGATCCCGGAGATTCCTCCACATGGTTGAGGCGTAGCTGGCAGGTGAATTTGGTGTGTCCAGCAGGTGTTTCTGGCAAGTCTAGCAGGTGGTCCGGCGTGCTCCACATGTGCTTCAGGCGGGTCCAGCAGGTGGTTCCGGTCTGCTCGAGATGTGGTTCTGGCATGTCCGGCACATGGTTCCGGAACGTTTGAGAGGTGGCTCCGGCATGCCCAGCTGGTGAGTCCGGAATGTCCGACAAGTGGTTCTGGCACAGCTGGCATGTGATTTTGGCATGTCCAGCAGGTGGGCCTTGGGAGTTGAGCAGGTGGTTCTGGCGTGCTCGGCAGGTGGTTCAGACGTGTCCGGCAGTTGGTTCGAGTCTGTCCAGGACATGGTTCCGGAGTGTCCGGCACATGGTTCTGGTACGTCTGAGAGGCGGTTCGGGCATGCCCGGCAGGTGATTCCAGAGAGTCCGCCAACTGATTCTGCCGTAGCCGGCATGTGATTTGGGCATGTCTGGCAGGTGCTTCAAGCGAGTCGAGCAGGTGGCTCTGGCGTGCTGGGCAGGTGCTCCCAGTATCTTTGGCACGTGGTGCTGGCACATCTGAGAGGTGGTTCCGGCATGCCTGGCAGGTGATTCCAGAGTGTCCACCATGTGGTTCTGGCGTAGCCGGCAGGTGATATGGCATGTCCGGCGGTGGTTCCGGCGTGTCGAGCAGGTGGTTCGGGTGTGTCCAGCACGTGCTTCTGGCACGTCTGAGAGGTTGTGCCGGCATGCCCAGAACGTTATTCCGGCTTGTACGCCAAGTGGTTCTGGCGTAGCCGGCAGGTGATTTTGGCGCATCCAGCAGGCGGTTCCGGGGAGTCCTGCAGGTGGTTCCGGTGAGCTCGGCAGGTGCTTCCGACATCTCTGGAACATGATTCTCACACACTTGAGAGGTGGTTCCGGCATGGCCGACAAGTGATTCCGGAGTTTCCGGCAAGTGGTTCTGGCATAGGCGGCAGGTGATTTTGGCATTTCCTGCAGGTGGTTCCGGCGAGTCGAGCAGGTGGTTCCAGTGAACTCGGTAGGTGCTTCTGGCATCTCCGGCATGTGGTTCTGGCACCTCTGAGAGGTGGTTCCGGCATGCCTGGCAGGTGATTCTGGTGTGTCCGCCAAGTGGTTCTGGCGTAGCCGGCAGGTGATATTGCGTGTCCAGAGGTGGTTCCCGTGAGTCGAGCAGGTGGTTCGGGCGTGTCCGGCACATGCTTCTGGCATGTCTGAGAGTTTGTGCCGGCATGCCCGGAACGTTATTCTGGCTTGTACGCCAAGTGGTTCTGGCGTAGCTGGCAGGTGATTTTGGCATGTCCGGCAGGTGGTTCCGAGGAGTGCAGCAGGTTGTTCTGGCGAGCTCGGCAGGTGCTTCCAGCATCTCCGGCACGTGATTCTCACACATTTGAGAGGTGGTTCCGGCATGGCCGACAAGTGATTCCTGAGTGTCCGGCAAGTGGTTCTGGCGTAGCCGGCAGGTGATTTTGGCGTTTCTGGCAGGTGGTTCCGGCGAGTTGAGCAGGTGGTTCTGGTGAGCTCGTTAGTTGCTTCCAGCATCTCTGGTACGTGGTTCTGGCACATCTGAGAGGTGGTTCCGGCATGCCCAGCAGGTGATTCTGGACTGTCCGACAAGTGGTTCTGGCGCAGCCGGCAGGTCATATTGGCATATCCGGTAGGTGGGTCCTGTGAGTCGAGCAGGTGGCTCCAGCGTGCTCGGCAGGTGGTTCAGTCGTGTCCAGCAGGTGGTTCCAGTCTGTCCAGGACGTGGTTCCTGTGTCTCCGGCACGTGGTTCTGGTACGTCTGAGGGGTGTTTCCGGCATGCCCGTCAGGTGAATCTGGCCTGTCCCCCATGTGGTTCTAGCACGTCTGAGAGGTGGATCTGGCATGCCCGGCAGGTGATTCCAGATGGTCCACCAAGTGGTTCTGGCATAAGCGGGCAGGTGATTTTGGCGTGTCTGGCCGGTGGTTCCAGCATGTAGAGAAGTTGGTTCCAGCGAGCTTGGCAGGTGCTTCCGGCGTCTGCCGGCATGTGGTTCTGGCAGGTATGAGAGGTGGTTCCGGCATGCCTGACAGGTGATTCCAGAGTGTCCGGCAAGTGGTTCTGACATAGCCGGCAGCTGATTTTGTCATTTCTGGCAGGTGGATCCTGTGAGTCGAGCAAGTGGTTCCAGCACGCTCGGCAGTTGTTTCAGGCGGGTCCGGCAGGTGGTTCCGGTCTGTCCGGGAGGAGGTTCCGGCGTGTCAGGCATGTGGTTCTGGCACGTCTGAGAGGTGGTTCCGGCATGCCCGGCAGGTGATTCCGGAGTGTCCGGCAAGTGGTTCTGGCGTAGCCGGCAGGTGATTTTGGCATGTCCGGAAGGTAGTTCTGGGGAGTGGATCAGGTGGTTCCTGCATGCCCAGCAGCTGATTTTGGAGTGTCTGCCAAGTAGTTTTGGCATAGCCGGCAGGTGATTTTGGCATGTCCGGCAGGTGGCTCTGGCGAGTCGAGCATGTTGCTTGG
The DNA here is from genome assembly GCF_037783145.1 of Equus przewalskii. NCBI lineage: Eukaryota > Metazoa > Chordata > Mammalia > Perissodactyla > Equidae > Equus > Equus przewalskii. The sequence goes on from NC_091831.1 coordinate 67,145,742, forward strand.
GTGATCTCGGCAGGTGCTTCTGGCGTCTCTGGCACATGGTTCTGGCATGCCAGAACGTGTGAGAGGTGGTTATGCCAGGCACGTGATTCTGGATTGTCCCCTAAGTGGTTCTGGCATAGCCGGCAGGTATTTTGGCGTGTAAGGCAGGTGCATCCTGCGAGTTGAGCAGGTGGTTTTGGCATGCTCGGCAGTTGGTTCAGGCGCATCCGGCAGGTGGTTCTGTTCTGTCTGGTAGGTGGTTCCGGCGTGTCTGGCACGTGGTTCTGGTAAGTCTCAGAGGTGGTTCCGGTATGCCCGGCAGTTGATCCAGGAGACTCCTCTAAGTGATTCTGGCGTAGCTGGCAGGTAATTTTGGCGTGTCTGGTATGCGGTCGCGGCGGGCTCTGCAGGTGGTTCAGGCAGGTCCGGCAGGTGGTTCCAGTCTCTCCGGGATGTGGTTCCAGCGTGTCCGGCACTTGGTTCCGGCACATCTGAGAGGTGGTTCCAGCATGCCCACCAGGTGATTCCGGATTGTCCACCAAGTGGTTCTGGCGTAGCCGTCAGGTCACTTTGGCGTGTCCGGCAGGTGGCTCTGGCGAGTCGAGCATGTGGTTTGAGCGAGCTCGGCAGGTGCTTCAGGCGTCTCTGGCACGTGGTTCTGGCACATCTGAGAGGTGGTTCTGACATGCCCGGCACATGATTCCGGATTGTCCACTAAGTGGTTCTGGCGTAGGCGGCAGGTGATTTTGGTGTGTCCGGCAGGTGGTTCCGGCATGTCAGGAAGTTGTTTCCGGCGAGCTCAGCATTTGCTTCTGGCGTCTCCGGCACGTGGCTCTGGCAGGTTTGAGATGTGGTTCTGGCATGCCCGACAGGTGATTGCGGAGTGTCCGGCAACTGGTTCTGACATAGCCGGCAGGTGATTTTGACGTGTCCGGCAGTTGGGTCCTGTGAGTCGAGCAGATGGTTCCGGCATGCTCGGCAGTTGGTTCATGCGGGTCCAGCATGTGGTTCCGGTCTGTCCAGGTGGAGGTTACGGCGTGTCCGGCACGTGGTTCCGGCACGTCTGAGAGGTGTTCCTGGCATGCCAGGCAGGTGATTCGGGAGAGGCCGCCAAGTGGTACTGGCATAGCCGGCACGTGATTTTGTCGTGTCCGGCAGGTGGGTCTGGCGAGAAAAGCAGGTGGTTCCGATGAGAGTTGCAAATTGTTCCGGTCTGTCCTGGAAGTGGTTCCGGCGTGTCCGGAATGTGCTTCTGGCACGTCTGAGAGTTGGTTCCAGCATGCACAGCAGGTGATTCCGGATTGTCCATCAAGTGGTTCTGGCGTAGCCAGCAGGTGATTTTGGCATCCGGGAGGTGGTTCCGGCGAGTTGAGCAGGTGGTTCGGGTGAGCTCGGCAGGTGCTTCTGGAGTCTCCGGCACGTGGTTGTGGCACGTCTGAGATGTGGTTCCGGCACGCCCAGCAGGTGGTTCAGATGTGTCCGGCAGGTCGTTCCAGTCTGTCTGGGAGGTGGTTCCAGTGTGTCCGGAGGGTGTTTCAGGCACGTCTGAGAGGTTGTGCTGGCATGCCCGGGAGATGATTCCGGAGTGTCTGTCAAGAGGTTCTGGTGTAGCCGGCAGGTGATTTTCCCATGTCCGGCAGGTGGTGACGGTGAGTCTAGCAGGTCGGTCCGGCGTGCTCTGCAGGTGCTTCCGGCATCTCCGGCACGTGGTTCTGGCACGTTTGAGAGGTCGTTCCGGCATGCCCGACAGGTGATTCTGGAGTGTCCGGCAAGTGGTTTTGATGTAGCTGGCAGGTGATTTTGGGGTGTCCGGCAGGTGGTTCCGGTGTGTTGAGCAGGTGGTTCAGGCGTGCTAGGCAGGTGCTTCCGGTCTGTCCGGGAGGTGGTTCTGGGGTGTCCGGCACGTGGTTCTGGCACGTCTGAGATGTTGTGCCGGCATGCCCTTCACGGGATTCCGGCTTTTCCGCAAAGCGGGCAGGTCATTTTGCCGTGTCCGGCATGTGGTTCGGGCAAGTCGAGCAGGTGGTTCTGGCGTGCTCAGCAGGAGCTTCCAGCGTCTCCGGCACGTGTTTCTGGCACGTCTGAGATGTGGTTCCGGCCTGCCAAGAAGGTGATTCCAGATTGTCCACCAAGTGGTTCTGGCTTAACCGACAGGTGATCCCGGAGAGTCCTCCAAGTGGTTCTGGCGTAGCCAGACGGTGATTTTGGCATGTCCGGCAGGTGGTTCCGGTGAGCTCAGCAGGTGCTCCCTGCGTCTCCAGCACGTGGTTCTGGCACGTCTGAGACGTGGTTCTGGCATGCCCGTCAGGTGATACAGGAGTGTCCGACAAGTGTTTCTCGCGCAGCCGGCAGGTGAATTTGGCATGTCCGGTAGTTGGGTCCTGCGAGTTGAGCAGGTGGTTCCAGTGTGCTTGGCAGGTGGTTCTGGCGTGTCTGGCACGTGGTTGTGGCACCTCTGAGAGGTGGTTCCGGCATGCCCGGCAGGTGATTCCGGACTGTCCACCACGTGGTCCTGGCATAGCTGGCAGGTGATTTTGGGTGTCCGGCGGTGGTTCCGGCGAGTCCAGCAAGTGGTTCCGACGTGCTCGGCAGGTGCTTCTGGCGTCTCTGGCATGTGGTTCTGGCACGTTTGAGAGGTCGTTCTGGCATGCCCTGCAGGTGATGCCCGATTGTCCAGCAAGTGGTTGTGGCGTAGCCATCAGGTGATTTTGGTGTGTCCGGCAGGTGGTTCCGGCGAGTCGAGCAGGTGGTTCCGGCGAGATCGGCAGGTGCTTCTGGCGTCTCCAGCACGTAGTTCTGGCACGTTTGAGAGGTGGTTCCAGTATGTCCGGCAGGTGATTCCGGAGTGTCCGGCAAGTGGTTCTGGCGTAGCCGTAGGTGATTTTGGCGTGTCCGGCAGGTAGTTCTGCAGAGTGTATCAGGTGGTTCCAGAATGCTCGGCTGGTGCTTCCTGAGTCTCCAGCATGTGGTTCCGGCGTAGCCGGCTGGTGATTTTGGCGTGTCCAGCAGGTGGTTCTGGCAAGTCAAGCCGGTGGTTCAGGCGTGCTCGGCAGGTGGTTCAGGAGGGTCTGGCAGGTGGTTCCGGTCTGTTTCGGAGGTGGTTCCGGCGTGTCCGGCACATGCTTCCAGCAGTCTGAGAGTTGGTTCCGGCATGCCCGACAGGTGATTCCATAGAGTCCACCACGTGGTTCTGGCCTAGCCGGCAGGTGAATTTGGCATCCGACAGCTGGTTCTGGCGAGTTGAGCAGGTGGTTCTGGCGTGCTCGGCAGGTGCATCCGGTGTCTCTGGAACGTGGTTCTGGCATGTCTGAGACGTGGTTCAGGCATGCCTGAGACGTGGTTCTGGCATGCCAGGCAGGTGATTCCGGAATGTCCGGCAAGTGGTTCTGGCATAGCCAGCAGGTGATTTTGGCGTGTCTGGCAGGTGGTTCCGGTCTGTCCTGGAGGGGGTTCTGCCATGTCCGGCACATGCTTCTGGCACTTCTGAGAGCTGGTTCCGGCATGCCCGGCCGGTTATTCCGGAATGTCTGCCAAGTGGTTCTGGCATAGCCGGCAGTTGATTTTGGCATGTCCAGCAGGTGGTTCCAGACTGTCCAGGAGGTGGCTCTGGCGTGTCCCTCACGTGGTTCTGGGACATGTGTAGGGGGCCCTGGCATGTCCGGCAGGGAATTCTGGAGTGTCCGCCAAGTGGTTCTGGCATAGCCGGCAGGTGATTTTGGCATGTCCAGAAGGTCGTTCCGTTGAGTTGAGGAGGAGGTTCCGCAGTGCTCCGCAGGTGGTTCAGGCGTGTCTGGCAGGTGGTTGTGGTCTGTCCGGGGGGTGGTTCCGGCATTTCCAGCACATGGTTCTGGCACGTCTGAGAGGTGGTTCTGGCATTCCCAGAAATTGATTCCGGAGTGTCCGCCAAGTGGTTCTGAGGTAGCCGGCAGGTGATTTTGGTGTGTCTGGCCGGTGGTTGTGGCAAGTCAAGCAGGGGGTTCTGGCATGCTTGAAAGCTGGTTCAGGCATGTCCGGCAGATGGTGACGGTCTGTCCGGGAGGTGGTTGCGGCATGTCCGGCACATGATTATGGCATGTATGAGAGGTGGTTCCGGCATGCCCGGCAGGTGATACCAGATTGTCCACCAACTGGTTCTGGCATAGCTGGCAGGTGATTTTGGCGTGTCTGGCAGCTGGTTCCGGCAAGTCGAGCAGTTGGTTCAGGCATGCTCGGCAGGTGCTTCCTGCGTCTCCGGCACGTGGTTCTGGTACGTCTGAGAGGTGTTTCCGGCATGCCCAGCAGGTGATCCCGGAGTGTCCGCCACGTGGTTCTGGCACATCTGAGAGGTGGTTCCGGCATGCCCGGCAGGTGATCCCGGAAAGTCCTCCAAGTGGTTCTGGCTTAGCCGGCAGGTGATTTTGGTGTGTCCGGCAGGTGGTTCCATCATGTCAATCAGGTGGTTCCGGCGAGCTCAGCAGGTGCTTCCAGTGTCTCTGGCACGTGGTTCTGGCATAGCCGGCAGGTGATTTTGGCGTGTCTGACATGTGGGTCCTGGGAGTCGAGCAGGTGGTTCCGGCGTGTCCAGCATGTGGTTCCGGTCTGTCCTGGAGATGGTTCCAGCGGGTCCGGCACATGGTTCCGGCACTTCTGAGAGGTGGTTGTGGCATGCCCAGCAGGTGGTTCTGGAGTGTCCGACAAGTGGTTCTGGCATAGCCGGCAGGTGATTTTGGCATGTCCGGCAGGTGGTTCTGGGGAGTAGATCAGGTACTTCCAGCATGCTCGGCAGGTGCTTCTGGCGTCTCTGGCATGTGGTTCTGGCACGTTTGAGAGGTGGTTCCGGCATGCCCGACAGGTGATTCCCGAGTGTGCAGCAAGTGGATCTGGCACAGCCGGCGGGTGATTTTGGCATGTCCGGCAGCTGGTTCCGGCGAGTCGAGCAGGTGGTTTCAGCGAGCTCGACAGGTGCTTCCGGCGTGTCAGGCATGTGGTTCTGGCACGCCCTAGAGGTGGTTCCGGCATGCCCACCAGGGGATTCCGGAATGTCCTGCAAGTGGTTCTGGCATAGCCGGCCGGTGATTTTGGCGTTTCTGGCAGGTGGGTCCTGGAAGCCGAGCAGGTGGTTCCGGCGTGTCCGGCATGTGGTTTCAGTCTGGCCTGGAGGTGGTTCCGCAGGGTCCGGCACGTGATTCTGGCACGTCTGAGAGCTGGTTCCGGCATGCCCGGCACGTGATTCCAGAATGTCTGCCAAGTGGTTCTGGTGTAGCCGGCAGTTGATTTTGGCGTGTTCGGCAGGTGGTTCCGGACTGTCCAGGATGTGGCTCTGGCGTGTCCCTCACGTGGTTCTGGGACATGTGAAGGGGGTCCTGGCATGTCCTGCAGGGAATTCCGGAGTGTCCGCCAAGTGGTTCTGGCATAGCCGGCAGGTGATTTTGGCATGTCCAGATGGTCATTCCGCTGAGTTGAGCAGGAGGTTCCGCAGTGCTCCGCAGGTTGTTCAGGCGTGTCCGGCAGGTGGTTGTGGTCTGTCCGGGTGGTGGTTCCAGCGTTTCCAGCATGTGGTTCTGGCACGTCTGAGAGGTGGTTCTGGCATTCCCAGAAATTGATTCCGGAGTGTCCGCCAAGTGGTTCTGAGGTAGCCGGGAGGTGATTTTGGCGTGTCCGGCAGGTGGGTCCTGGGAGTCAAGAAGGTGGTTCCGGAGTGCTCGGCAGGTGCTTCCAGCGACTCCAGCACGTGTTTCTAGCACGTCTGAGAGTTGGTTTCGGCATGCCTGGCAGGTGATTTTGGCATTTCCGGCAGGTGGTTCTGGCAAGTCGAGCAGTTGGTTACCACGAGTCTGGCAGGTGGTTCTGGTCTGTCCGGGAGGTGGTTCTGGCGTTTCCGGCAAGTGCTTCTGGCACGTCTGAGAGGTGGTTCCGGCATGCCCGGCTGGTGATCCTGGAGTGTCCGACAATTGGTTCTGGCGTAGCCGGCAGGTGATTTTGGCGATTCCGGAAGGTGGTTCTCGTGAGTCGAGCAGGTGGTTCTGGCGTGCTCGGCTGGTGGTTCAGGTGGGTCCGGCAGGTGGTTCCCGTCTGTCTGGTTGGTAGTTCCAGCATGTCCGGCACGTGGTTCTGGCGCATCTCAACGGTGGTTCTGGCATGCCTGGCAGGTGATTCCAGAGAGTCCAGCAAGTGGTACTGGCGTAGCCGGCATGTGATTTCGGTGTGTCTGGAAGGTGCTTCCAGCAAGTCGAGCAGGTGGTTCTGGCATGCTCGGCTGGTGCTCCTGGTGTCTTTGGCAGGTGCTTCTGGCATGTCTGACAGGTGGTTCCGGCACGCCCAGCAGGTGATTCCGGTGTGTCCGCCAAGTGGTTCTGGCATAGCCGGCCAGTGATTTTGCATGTCCAGCGGTGGTTCTGGAGAGTTGAGCAGGTGGTTCAGGTGTTTCCGGAAGGTGGTTCCAGCGTGTCCGGCACGTGCTCCTGGCATGTCTGAGAGGTGGTTCCGACATGCCCGCCAGGTGATTCCAGCTTGTCCACAAAGTGGCTCTGGCGTAGCCAGCAAGTGATTTTGCCATGTCCGGCAGGTGGTGCTGGCGAGTCAAGCAAGTGGTTTGGGCGAGCTTGGCACGTGCTTCTGGCATCTCCGGCACGTGGTTCGGGTACGTCTGTGCGGTGGTTCTGGCATGCCCGGCACGTGATTCTGGATTGTACACTAAGTGGTTCTGGCGTAGCTGGCAGGTGATTTTGGCATGTCCAGCAGGTGGTTCATGCATGTCGAGCATGTGTTTCCGGCGTGCTGGGCAGGTGCATCCGGTGTCTTTGGCACGTGGTTCTGGCATGTCTGAGAGGTGGTTCTGGCATGCCCGGCATGAGATTCCAGAGTGTCTGCCAAGTGGTTCTGGCGTAGCCGGCATGTGATTATGGAGTGTCCGGCAGCTGGGTCCTGCAAGTCTCGCAGGTGTTCCCGGCATGCTCGGCAGGTTGTTCAGGCGTGTCCGGCAGGTGGTCCCGGTCTGTCCGGGAGATTGTCCGGCGTGTCCTGCACGTGATTCTGGCACGTCTGAGAGGTTGTGCTGGCATGCCCGGCAGTTGATTCCGGAGTGTCCGGCAAGTGGTTCTGGCGTAGCCATCAGATGATTTTGGCGTGTCCGGCAGGTGGTTCTGTGGAGTGGATCAGGTGGTTCCGGCATGCTCGGCAGGTGCTTCCGGAGTCTCCGGCATGTGGTTCTGGCACATCTGAGAGGTGGTTCCAGCATGCACTGCAGGTGATTCCAGAGTGTCCGGCAAGTGGTTCTGGCGTAGCCAGCTGGTGATTTTGTCATTTCCAGCAGGTGGCTCCAGCGTGTCAAGCAGGTGGTTCTGGCGTGCTCAGCAGGAGGTTCAGGTGGGTCCGGCAGGTGGTTCCGGTCTGCCCAGGGGTGGTTCCGGCATGTCCGGCACGTGCTTCTGGCACGTCTGAGAGTTGGTTCCGGCATGCCCGGCGGGTAATTGCATAGAGTCCGCCACGTGGTTCTGGCTTAGCAGGGCGGTGATTTTGGCATCTCCGGCAGGTGGTTCCGGCGAGTCAAGCAGCTGGTTCCAGTGTGCTCAGCAGGTGCATCTGGTGTCCCTGGCACGTGGTTCTGGCATGTCTCTGAGGTGGTTCCAGCATGCCCAGCAGGTGATTCCAGTGTGTCTGCCAAGTGGTTCTGGTGTAGCCGGCAGGTGATTTTGCCGTGTCCGGCATGTGGTTCGGGCGAGTAGAGCAGTTAGTTCCAGCTTTCTTGGCAGGTGGTTCAGGTTGGTCCGGCAGGTGGTTTTGGTCCATCCTGGGGGTGCTTCCGGCGTGTCCGGCACGTGGTTCTGGCACGTCAGAGATGTTGTGTCGGCATGCCAGGCACGTGATTCCGGCTTGTCCGGCAAGTGATTCTGGTGTAGCCGGCATGTGATTTTGGCGTGTCTGGCAGGTGGTTCCTGTGAGTTCAGCAGGTGGTTCCGGCGTGTTCGGCAGGTGCATCCGGTGTCTCTGGCACGTGGTTCTGGCATGTCTTAGAGGTGGTTCCAGCTTGCCAGGCAGGTGATGCCGGAGTGTCTGGCCAGTGGTTCTGGTGTAGCCGGCAGGTGATTTTGGCGTGTCCGGCAGGTAGTTCTGGGGAGTGCATCAGGTGGTTCCAGCATGCTCAGCAGGTGATTCCGGAGTGTCCGGCAAGTGGTTCTGCCGTAGCCAGCAGGTGATTTTGGCGTGTCCGGCGAGTCAAGCAGGTGGTTCCGGCGTGCTTGGCAGATGGTTCCGGTCTGTCCGGGAGGTGGTTCCTGCGTGTCTGGCACATGGTTCCGGCACATCTTAGATGTGGTTCCGACGCGCCCAGCAGGTCATTCCGGAGTGTCCACCAAGTGTTTCTGGCGTAGCCGGCAGGTGATTTTGGCATGTCTGGCACGTGGTTTCGGCACGTCTCAGAGGTGGTTCTGGCATGCCCGGCAGGTGATTCCAGAGAGTCCACCAAGTGGTACTGGTGTAGCCGGCATGTGACTTGGGTGTGTCCGGAAGGTGCTTCCAGCGAGTTGAGCAGGTGGTTCTGGCGTGCTTGGCTGGTGCTCCCGGTGTCTTTGGCAGGTGGTTCTGGCATGTCTGAGAGGTGGTTGCAGCATGCCTGGCAGGGGATTCCAGAGTGTCCGACAAGTGGTTCTGGCATAGGCGACAGGTGATTTTGGCTTGTTCAGCAGGTGGTTCCAGCGAGTCAAGCAGGTGGTTGCGGAGTGCTCGGCAGGTGGTTCCGCTCTGTCTGGGAGGTTGTTCTGGCGTGGCCGGGACGTGCTTCCGGCACGTCTCAGAGGTGGTTCCAGCATGCCTGGCGGGTGATTCCGGACTGTCCCCTACGTGGTTCTAGCACTTCTGAGAGTTGGCTCCAGCATGCCCGGCAGGTGATCCCAGAGAGTCCTCCAAGTGATTCTGGCATAGCCGGCAGGTGATTTTGCCTTGTCCAGCAGGTGGTTCAGGCAGGTCCGGAAGGTGGTTCCGGTCAGTCTGGGAGGTAGTTCTCGCGTGTCCGGCACTTGGTTCCAGCCCGTCTGAGAGGTGGTTGTGGCATGCCAGCCAGGTGATACCAGAGAGTCCGACAAGTGGTTCTGGCATAGCCGGCAGGTGATTTTGGTGTGTCCGGTAGGTGGTTCTGGCGAGTCGAACAGGTGGTTCTGGCGTGCACGGCTGCTGGTTCATGCGGGTCCGGCAGGTGGTTCCGGTCTGTCCGGGAGATGGTTCCGGCCATTCCGGCACTTTGTTCCGCTATGTCTGAGAGGTGGTTCTGGCATGCCCAGCAGGTGATTCCAGAGAGTCCGCCAAGTGGTACTGGCGTAGCCGTCATGTGATTTGGGCATGTCCGGAAGGTGATTCCAGTGAGTCGATCAGGTGGTTCCGGTGAGCCGGCATGTGCTTCCGGCGTCTCTGGCACGTGGTTCTTGCAGGTTTGAGAGGTGGTTCCGGCATGCACGGCAGGTGAGTCCGCAGTGTCCGGCAGGTGGTTCTGGCATAGCCGGCAGGTGATTTTGGCATGTCCAGCAGGTGGGTCCTGTGAGTCGAGCAGTTGGTTCTGGCATGCTTGGCAGGTGGTTCAGGCACATCTGGCATGTGGTTCCATTCTGTCTGGTAGGTGGTTCCAGCGTGTCTGGCACGTGGTTCTGGCACATGTGAGAGGTGGTTCGGGCATGCCCAACAGGTGATTCCGGAGTGTCCGCCAAGTGGTTCTGGCATAGATGGCAGGTGATTTTGGCATGTCCGGCAGGTGGTTCTGTGGAGTGGAACAGGTACTTCCAGTATTCTCGGCAGGTGCTTCCAGTGTCTCCAGCTCGTGGCTCTGGCACATGTGAGAGATCTTCCAGCATGCCCGGTAGGTGAGTCCGGAGTGTCCAGCAAGTGCCTCTGGCGTAGCCGGCAGATAATTTTGGCATGTCCGGCAGGTGGTTCTGGCGAGTCGAGAAGGTGGTTCCGGTGAGCTCGGCAGGTGCTTCCGGAGTCTCCGGCACGTGGTTGTTGCACGTCAGAGAGGTGGTTCCGGCATGCCTGGCACGTGATTCCGGAGTGTCCAACAAGTGGTTCTGGCACAGCCGGCATGTGATTTTGGCATGTCCGGGAAGTGGGTCCTGCGAGTCGAGCTGGCGGTTCCGGCATGCTCGACAGGTGGTTCAGGTCTGTCCGGCAGGTGGTTCCAGTCTGTCCAGGACGTGGTTCCTGCATGTCCGGAATGTGGTTCTGCTACGTCTCAGAGGTGGTTCCGGCATGCCAGGCAGGTGATCATGGAGAGTCCTCCAAGTGGTTCTGGCGTAGCCGGCAGGTGATTTTGGCGTTTCTGGCAGGTGGTTCTGGCAAGTCGAGCAGTTGGTTACCACGAGTCTGGCAGGTGGTTCTGGTCTGTCCGGGAGGTGGTTCTGGCATTTCCGGCACATGCTTCTGGCACGTCTGAGAGGTGGTTCCAGCATGCCTGGCTGGTGATCCCGGAGAGTCCGACAATTTGTTCTGGCGTAGCCGGTAGGTGATTTTGGCGAGTCTGGGAGGTGGTTCTGGTGAGTCCAGCAGGTGGTTCTGGCGTGCTCGACAGGTGGTTCAGGTCTGTCTGGCAGGTGGTTCCAGTCTGTCCAGGACGTGGTTCCTGCATGTCCGGAATGTGGTTCTGCTACGTCTCAGAGGTGGTTCTGGCATGCCAGGCAGGTGATCATGGAGAGTCCTCCAAGTGGTTCTGGCGTAGTCGGCAGGTGATTTTGGCGTTTCCGGCAGGTGGTTCTGGTGAGTCGAGCAGGTGGTTCCGGCGAGCTCGGCTGGTGGTTCAGGCGGGTCCGGCAGGTAGTTCCGGTCTGTCCGGTTGGTGGTTCCGGCGTGTCCAGCACCTGGTTTTGGCGCGTCTCAGCAGTGGTTCTGGCATGCCCGGCAGGTGATTCCAGAGAGTCCAGCAAGTGGTTCTGGCGTAGCCGGCATGTGATTTGGGCGTGTCCGGAAGCTGCTTCCAGCGAGTCGAGCAGGTGGTTCCCGCGTGCTCGGCTGGTGCTCCTCGTGTCTTTGGCAGGTGGTGCTGGCATGTCTGACAGGTGGTTCCAGCACGCCCAGCAGGTGATTCCAGTGTGTCTGCCAAGTGGTTCTGGCATAGCCAGCAGGAGATTTTGCGTGTCCAGCTGTGGTTCCGGCCAGTCGAGCAGGTGGTTCCGGCATTTCCGGCAGGTGGTTCCGGTCGGTCTGGGAGGTGGTTCCGGGGTGTCCGGCACGTGCATCTGGCACATCTGAGAGGTGGTTCCAGCATGCCGAGCAGGTGATTCCAGATTGTCCACAAATGGTTCTGGCATAACCGGCAGGTGATTTTGCATGTCTGGCAGGTGGTGCTGGCGAGTCAAGCAGGTAGTTTGGGCAAGCTCTGCAGGTGCTTCTGGCGTCTCCAGCATGTGGTTCTGGTACGTCTGAGAAGTGGTTCTGGCATGCCCAGCACGTGATTCTGGATTGTCCATTAAGTGGTTCTGGCATAGCCGGCAGGTATTTTGGCGTGTAAGGCAGGTGGGTCCTGCAAGTCAACAGGTGGTTTCGGCATGCTCGGCAGCTGGTTCAGGCGCGACCGGCAGGTGGTTCTGTTCTGTCCTGTAGGTGGTTCCGGCGTGTCCGGCACGTGGGTCTGGCATGTCTGAGAGGTGGTTCCCGCATGCCTGACAGGTGATTCCGGAGTGTGCGCTAAGTGGTTCTGGCGTAGCCAACAGGTAATTTTGGGGTGTCCGGCAGGTGGTTCTGTGGAGTGCATCAGGTACTTCCAGCATTCTCGGCAGGTGCTTCCAGCGACTCCAGCACGTGTTTCTAGCACGTCTGAGAGATGGTTCCGGCATGCCCAGCAAGTGATTCTGGAGTGTCCGGCAAGTGGTTCTGGCACAGCCGGCATGTGATTTTGGCATGTCCGGTAAGTGGGTCCTGCGAGTTGAGCAGGTGGTGCCTGCATGCTCGACAGATGGTTCAGGCGTGTCCGGCAGGTGCTTCCAGTCTGTCCAGGACGTAGTTCCGGTGTGTCTGGCACGTGGTTCTGGTAAGTCTCAGAGGTGGTTCCGGCATGCCCGGCAGGTGATCCAGGAGACTGCTCTAAGTGATTCTGGCATAGCCGGCAGGTAATTTTGGCGTGTCCGGTATGAGGTTGCGGCGGGCTCTGCAGGTGGTTCAGGCAGGTCCGGCCGGTGGTTCCGTTCTGTCTGGGAGGTGGTTCCAGCGTGTCCGGCACTGGGTTCCGGCACGTCTGAGAGGTGGTTCCAGCATGCCCGCCAGGTGATTCCGTATTGTCCACCAAGTGGTTCTGGCGTAGCCGGCAGGTCACTTTGGCATGTCCGGCAGGTGGCTCCAGCGAGTCGAGCATGTGGTTTGTGCGAGCTCGGCAGGTGCTTCCGGCCTATCCTCCACGTGGTTCTGGCACGTCTGAGAGGTGGTTCTGACATGCCCGGCACGTGATTCTGGATTGTCCACTAAGTGGTTCTGGTGTAGCCGGCAGGTGATTTTAGCGTGTCTGGCAGGTGGTTCCGGCATATTGGGAAGGTGGTTCCGGCGAGCTCGGCAGGTGCTTCTGGCGTCTCTGACACGTGGTTCTGGCAGGTTTGAGAGGTGGTTCTGGCATGCCCGACAGGTGATTCTGGAGTGTCAGACTAGTGGTTCTGGCGCAGCCGGCAGGTGATTTTGGCGTGTCCCGTAGATGGGTCCTGCAAGTCGAGCAGGTGGTTCCGGCGTCCTCGGTAGGTGGTTCAGGCAGGTCCGGCAAGTGGTTCCAGTCTGTCCGGGAGGTGGCTCCGGCGTGTCCAGCACGTGGTCCTGGCACGTCTGAGAGGTGGTTCCAGCATGCCAGGAGAGTGATTCCGGAATGGCTACCAAGTGGTTCTGGTGCGCCGGCAGGTGATCTTGGTGTGTCTGGAAGGTGGTTCCCGTGAGTCGAGCAGGTGGGTCTGGCATGCTCGGCAATTGTTTCCTGACTGTCCTGTAGGTGGTTTCGGCGTGTCCAGCATGTGGTCCTGGCACGTCTGAGAGGTGGTTCCGGCATGCCAGGCAGGTGATTCTGGAGTGTCCGCCAAGTGGTGTTGGCATAGCCAGCAGGTGATTTGGGCATGTCCGGCAAGTGGGTCCTGCGAGTCGAGCAGGTGGTTCCAGCGTACTCGGCAGGTGCTTCCAGCGACTCCAGCACGTGTTTCTGGCACGTGTGAGAGGTGGTTCCGGCATTCCCGTCAGGTGATTCCTGATTGTCCACCAAGTGGTTCTTGCGTAGCCGGCAGGTGATTTTGGCGTGTCCGGCAGGTGGTTCTGGGGATCAGGTGGTTCTGGCATGATCTGCACGTGCTTCCGGCGTCTCCGGCTTGTGCTTCTGCCACGTCTGAGAGGTGGTTCCGGCATGCCCGACAGGTGATTCTGGAGCGTCCAACAAGTGGTTCTGGCGTAGCCGGCTGGTGATTTGGGCATGTCTGGCAGGTGTTTCGGCAGGTCGAGCATGTGGTTCCAGCATGCTCGGCAGGTGGTTTAGGCGTGTCGGGCTGGTGGTTCCGGCGAGTCGAGTAGGTGGTTTGGCGTGCTCGGCAGGTGGTTCCGGTGTGTCCGGGAGGTGGTTCCTGCGTGTCTGGCACATGGTTCAGGCACGTCTTAGATGCGGTTCCGACGCACCCGGCATATGATTCCGGAGTGTCCGCCAAGTGGTTCTGGCATAGCTGGAAGGTGATTTTGGCATGTCCGGCAGGTGGTTCCGGCGAGTCGACCTGGTGGTTCCGGCATGCTTGGCAGGTGCTTCTGGCATCTCCGGCACGTGTTTCTGGCACGTCTGAGAGGTGGTTCCGGCATGCACAGCGGGTGATTCCGGATTGTCCACCTAGTGGTTCTGGCGTAGCCAGCAGGTGATTTTGGCGTTTCCGGCAAGTGCTTCCAGCGAGTTGAGCAAGTGGTTCCGGCAAGCTCGGCAGGTGGTTCACTTGTGTCTGGCAGGTGGTTCCAGTCTACCCAGGACGTGGTTCTGGCGTGTCCGGCACGTGGTGCTGGTACGTCTGAGAGGTGGGTCCAGCATGCCCAGCAGGTGATTCCGGAGTGTCCGCCAAGTGGTTCTGGCGTAGCCGGCAGGTGATTTTGGCTTGTCCGGCACGTGTTTCAGGGGAGTGGATCAGGTCGTTCCGGCATGCTCGGCAGGTGCTTCCGGCGTCTCCGGCATGTGGTTGTGGCACTTCTGAGAGGAGGTTCTGGCATGCCCGGCAAGTGATGCCGTAATGTCCGGCAAGTGCTTCTGGCATGCCAGCGGTGATCTTGACATGTCCGGCAGGTTGTTCCGACGAGTCGAGCAGGTGGTTCCGGCGTGCTCGGCTGGTGCTCCCAGTGTCTTTGGCACGTGGTTCTGGCATGTCTGACAGGTGGGTCCGGCATGCCCAGCAGGTGATTCCGGTGTGTCCGCCAAGTGGTTCTGGCATAGCTGGCAGATGATTTTGAGTGTCCAGTGGTGGTTCCAGCGAGTCAAACAGGCAGTTCCAGCGAGTAGAGCAGGTGGTCTAGGCGAGATCAGCAGGTGCTTCTGGCGTCACTGACAGGTGGTTCCGGCACGTCTGAGAGGTGGTTCTGGCATGCCCACCAGGTGATCCCCGAGAGTCCACCAAGTGGTACTGGCATAGCCGGCATGTGATTTGGGTGTGTCCAGCAGGGGCTTCCAGCGAGTTGAGCAGGTGGTTCCAGCGTGTTCGGCCGGTGCATCCGGTGTCTCTGGCACGTGGTTCTTGCATGTCTTAGAGGTGGTTCCAGCATGCCAGGCAGGTGATGCCGGAGTGTCCGGCAAGTGGTTCTGGTGTAGCCGGCAGGTGATCTTGGCGTGTCTGGCAGGTAGTTCTGGGGAGTGGATCAGGTGTTTCTGGCATGTTCAGCAGGTGATTCCGGAGTGTCCGACATGTGGTTCTGGCACGTCTGAGAGGTGGTTCCTGCATGTCCAGCAGGTGATCCTGGAGTGTCTGCCAAGTGGTTCTGGCGTAGCTGGCAGGTGATTTTGGCGTCCGGCAGGTGGTTCTGGCGAGTCGAGAAGGTGGTTCCGGTGAGCTCGGCAGGTGCTTCCGGAGTCTCCGGCACGTGGTTGTTGCACGTCAGAGAGGTGGTTCCGGCATGCCTGGCACGTGATTCCGGAGTGTCCAACAAGTGGTTCTGGCACAGCCGGCATGTGATTTTGGCATGTCCGGGAAGTGGGTCCTGCGAGTCGAGCTGGCGGTTCCGGCATGCTCGACAGGTGGTTCAGGTCTGTCCGGCAGGTGGTTCCAGTCTGTCCAGGACGTGGTTCCTGCATGTCCGGAATGTGGTTCTGCTACGTCTCAGAGGTGGTTCCGGCATGCCAGGCAGGTGATCATGGAGAGTCCTCCAAGTGGTTCTGGCGTAGCCGGCAGGTGATTTTGGCGTTTCCGGCAGGTGGTTCTGGCAAGTCGAGCAGTTGGTTACCACGAGTCTGGCAGGTGGTTCTGGTCTGTCCGGGAGGTGGTTCTGGCGTTTCCGGCAAGTGCTTCTGGCACGTCTGAGAGGTGGTTCCAGCATGCCTGGCTGGTGATCCCGGAGAGTCTGACAATTTGTTCTGGCGTAGCCGGTAGGTGATGTTGGCGAGTCTGGAAGGTGGTTCTGGTGAGTCGAGCAGGTGGTTCCGGCGAGCTCGGCTGGTGGTTCAGGCGGGTCCGGCAGGTAGTTCCGGTCTGTCCGGTTGGTGGTTCCGGCGTGTCCAGCACGTGGTTCCGGCGCGTCTCAGCAGTGGTTCTGGCATGCCCGGCAGGTGATTCCAGAGAGTCCAGCAAGTGGTACTGGCGTAGCAGGCATGTGATTTCGGCGTCTCCAGAAGGTGCTTCCAGCAAGTCGAGCAGGTGGTTCTGGCATGCTCGGCTGGTGCTCCTGGTGTCTTTGGCAGGTGATTCTGGTATGTCTGACAGGAGGTTCTGGCACTCCCAGCAGGTGATTCCGGTGTGTCCGCCAAGTGGTTCTGGCATAGCCGGCCGGTGATTTTGCGTGTCCAGCGGTGGTTCTGGTGAGTCGAACAGGTGGTTCCGGCGTGTCGGCACGTGCTTCTGGCCTGTCTGAGAGGTGGTTCCGACATGCCCGCCATGTGATTCCGGATTGTCCACAAAGTGGTTCTGGCGTAGCCGGCAAGTGATTTTGGCATGTCTGGCAGGTGGTGCTGGCGAGTCAAGCAAGTGGCTTGGGCGAGTTCGGCACATGCTTCTGGCGTCTCCGGCACGTGGTTCGGGTACGTCTGAGAGGTGGTTCTGGCATGCCCAGCAGGCGATTCCGGAGTTTCCGGCAAGTGGTTTTGGTGTAGCCGGCAGGTGATTTTGGGGTGTCCGTCAGGTGGTTCCGGTGACTTGAGCAGGTGGTTCCGGCGTGCTAGGCAGGTGCTTCCGGTCTGTCCGGGAGGTGGTTCTGGGGTGTCCGGCAGGTGGTTCTGGCACGTCTGAGATGTTGTGCCGGCATGACCTTCACGGGATTCCGGCTTTTCCACAAAGCGGGCAGGTCATTTTGCCGTGTCTGGCATGTGGTTCGGGCAAGTCGAGCAGGTGGTTCTGGCGTGCTCAGCAGGAGCTTCCACCGTCTCCGGCTCGTGTTTCTGGCACGTCTGAGATGTGGTTCTGGCATGCCCAGAAAGTAATTCCGGATTCTCCACCAAGTGGTTCTGGCTTACCCGACAGGTGATTTTGGCGTGTCCGGCAGCTGGTTCCGGCAAGTCGAGCACATGGTTCCGGCGAGCTCGGCAAGTGCTTCTGGCGTCTCCGGTGCATGGTTATGGCACGTCTGAGAGGTGGTTCTGGCATGCCCGGTAGGTGATTCCAGCATATCCGGCAGGTGGTTCTGGCGTAGCCAGCAGGTGATTTTGGCGTGTCCGGCAGGTGGGTCCTGGGAGTCAAGCAGGTGGTTGCGGCATGCATGGCAGGTGCTTCCAGCGACAGCAGCATGTGTTTCTGGCACATCTGAGAGGTGGTTCCGCCGAGTCGAGAAGGTGGTTCCCGTGAGCTCGACAGGTGCTTCCGGAGTCTCCGGCATGTGGTTGTGGCACGTCTGAGATGGGGTTCCGACATGCCTGGCAGGTGATTCCGGAGTGTCTGAGAAGTGGTTCTGGCGCAGCTGGCCTGTGATTCTGGCATGTCCGGTAAGTGGGTCCTGCGAGTCAAGCAGGTGGTTCCTGCGTGCTCGGCAGGTGGTTCTGGTGTGTCTGGCAGATGGTTCCAGTCTTTCCAGGACGTGGTTCTGGCGTGTCTGACACGTGGTTCTGGTACATCTCAGATGTGCTTCCGGCATGCCCGGCAGGTGATTCCGGACTGTCCCCCACGTGGTTCTAGCACGTCTGAGAGGTGGTTCCGGCATGCCCGCAGCTGATCCTGGAGAGTCCTCCAAGTGATTCTGGCGTGGCCGGCAGGTGATTTTCCCGTGTCCGGCAGGTGGTTCCGGCAACTCTAGCAGGTGGTTACGGCATGCTCGGCAGGTGTGTCCATCATCTCTGGCAGGTGGTCTGGCACGTTTGAGAGTTCGTTCTGGCATGACCTGCAGGTGATTCCAGATTGTCCAGCAAGTAGTTCTGGCATAGCCATCAGGCGATTTTGGTGTGTCTGGCAGGTGGTTCCGGCTTGTGGAGCAGGTGGTTCCGGCGAGATCAGCAGGTGCTTCTGGCGTCTCCGGCATGTGGTTCTTGCGTAGCCGGCTGTGACTTTGGCGTGTCCAGCAGGTGGTTCTGGCGAGTCGAGCAGGAGGTTCTGGCGTGCTTGGCAGGTGGTTCAGGCAGGTCTGGCAGGTGGTTCCTGTCTGTCCGGAGGCGGTTCCAGTGTGTCCGGCATGTGCTTCCGGCACTTCTGAGAGTTGGTTCCGGCAGGTGATTCCGGACTGTCCACCACGTGGTCCTGGCATAGCTGGCAGGTGATTTTGGGTGTCCGGTTGTGGGTCCAGTGAGTCCAGCATGTGGTTCCGGCATGCTTGGCAGGTGCTTCGGGCGTCTCTGGTATGTGGTTCTGGCACGTTTGAGAGGTTGTTCTGGCATGCCCTGCAGGTGACTTCCGATTGTCCAGCAAGTGGTTGTGGCGTAGCAATCAGGTGATTTTGGCATGTCCGGCAGTTGGTTCCGGCGAGTCAAGCAGGTGGTTCCGGAGTGCTCGGCAGGTGGTTCCACTCTGTCTGGGAGGTTGTTCCGTCGTGTCCAGCATGTTTTTCCAGCTCGTCTCAGAGGTGGTTCCGGAATGCCCGGCAAGTGATTCCAGACTTTCCCCCACGTGGTTCTAGCACTTCTGAGAGTTGGTTCCAGCATGCCCGGCAGGTGATCCCAGAGAGTCCTCCAAGTGATTCTGGCGTAGCCGGCAGGAGATTTTGCCTTGTCCGGCAGGTGGTCCCTGCGTGCTCGGCAGGTGGTTCAGGCAGGTCCGGCAGGTGGTTCCGGTCAGTCTGGGAGGTGGTTCCGGTGTGTCCGGCACTTGGTTTCGGCCCGTCTGAGAGGTGGTTGCGGCATGCCCGCCAGGTGATACCAGAGAGTCCGACAAGTGGTTCTGGCATAGCCAGCAGGTGATTTTGGTGTGTCCAGTAGGTGGTTCTGGCGAGTCGAACAGGTGGTTCTGGCGTGCAGGGCTGCTGGTTCAAGCGGGTCCAGCATGTTGTTCCGGTCTGTCCAGGAGATGGTTCTGGCCTTTCCGGCACTTTGTTCCACTACGTCGGAGAGGTGGTTCTGGCATGCCCAGCAGGTGATTCCAGAGAGTCTGACAAGTGGGCCTGGCGTAGCCGTCATGTGATTTGGGCATGTCCGGCAGGTGCTTCCAGCGAGTCAAGCTGGTGGTTCTGAAGTGCTCGGCTGTTGCTCCCAGTGTCTTTGGCACGTGGTTTTGGCATGTCTGTCAGGTGGTTCCGGCATGCCGGGCAGGTGATTCCAGTATGTCCGGCAAGTGGTTCTGGCACAGCCGGCATGTGATTTTGGCATGTCCGGTAAGTGGGTCCTGCGAGTTGAGCAGGTGGTTCCTGCGTGCTCGGCAGGTGGTTCAGGCGTGTCCAGCAGGTGGTTCCAGTCAGTCCAGGACGTAGTTCTGCTGTGTCTGGCACGTGGTTCTGGTAAGTCTCAGAGGTGGTTCCGGCATGCCCAGTAGGTGATCCAGGAGACTGCTCTAAGTGATTCTGGCATAGCCGGCAGGTAATTGTTGCGTGTCCGGTTGAGGTTGCGGCATGCTCTGCAGGTGGTTCAGGCAGGTCTGGCAGGTGGTTCCGGTCTGTCTGGGAGGTGGTTCCGGCACGTCTGAGAGGTGGTTCCGGCATGCCCGCCAGGTGATTCCGTATTGTCCACCAAGTGGTTCTGGCGTAGCCAGCAGGTCACCACGTGGTTCTGGCAGGTTTGAGAGGTGGTTTGGCATGCCCGACAGGTGATTCCAGAGTGTCCGATAAGTGGTTCTTGCGCAGCCGGCAGGTGATTTTGACGTGTCCCGTAGGTGGGTCCTGCAAGTCGAGCAGGTGGTTCTGGCGTCCTTGATAGGTGGTTCAGGCAGCTCCGGCAAGTGGTTCCAGTCTGTCCGGGAGGTGGCTCCAGCGTGTCCGGCACGTGGTCCTGGCACGTCTGAGAGGTGGTTCTAGCATGCCAGGGAAGTGATTCCGGAATGGCTACCAATTGGTTCTGGTGTGCCGGCGGGTGATCTTGGTGTGTCTGGCAGGTGGTTCCGGTGAGTCGAGCAGGTGGGTCCGGCATGCTCGGCATTTGTTTCCTGTCTGTCCTGTAGGTGGTTTCAGCTTGTCCAGCACGTGTTCCTGGCACGTCTGAGAGGTGGTTCCGGCATGCCCGGCAGGTGATTCTGGAGTGTACGCCAAGTGGTGTTGGCATAGCCAGCAGGTGATCTGGGCATGTCCGGCAAGTGGGTCCTGCGAGTTGAGCAGGTGGTTCCAGTGTGCTCGGCAGGTGCTTCCAGCGACTCCAGCACGTGTTTCTGGCACGTGTGAGAGGTGGTTCCGGCATTCCCGTCAGGTGATTCCTGATTGTCCACCAAGTGGTTCTTGCGTAGCCGGCAGATGATTTTGGCATGTCCGGCAGGTTGTTCTGGGGAGTGGATCAGGTGTTTCCGGCGTGATCGTCAGGTGCTTCCAGCGTCTCCGGCATGTGCTTCTGGCACGTCTGAGAGGTGGTTCCAGCATGCCCGGCAGGTGAATCTGGAGTGTCCAACAGGTGGTTCTGGCCTAGCCGGCTGTGGATTGGGGCATGTCTGGCAGGTGTTTCGGCAGGTCGAGCAAGTGGTTCCAGCGTGCTCGGCAGGTGGTTCAGGTGTTTCAGGCAGGTCTTTCCAGTCTGTCCTGTAGGTGCTTTTGGCATCTCCCGCACATGGTTCTGGCACGTCTGAGAGGTGGTTCCGGCATGCCCGGCAGGTGATCCCAGACTGTCCCCCACGAGGTTCTGGCGTAGCCGACAGGTGCTTTTGGCGTGTCCCGCAGGTGTCTCTGGCGTGTCTGGCAGGTGGTTCCAGTCTGTCCGGGAGGTGTTTCCGGCGTGCTCGGCAGGTGCTTCAGGCGTGTCCGGCAGGTGGTTCCGGCAAGTCTGGCACATGGTTCTGGCACATCTTAGATGCGGTTCCAACGCGCCCGGCAGGTGATTCCGGAGTGTCCGCCATGTGGTTCTGGCATAGCCGACAGGTGATTTTGGCATGTCCGGCAGGTGGTTCCGGCGAGTCGACCTGGTGGTTCCGGCATGCTCGGCAGGTGCTTCTGGCGTCTCCAGCACGTTTTTCTGGCACGTCTGAGAGGTGTTTCCGGCATGCACGGCAGGTGATTCCGGATTGTCCACCTAGTGGTTGTGGTGTAGCCAGCAGGTGATTTTGGCGTGTCCGGCAGGTGCTTCCAGCCAGTTGAGCAAGTGGTTCCGGCAAGCTCGGCAGGTGGTTCACTTGTGTCTGGCAGGTGGTTCCAGTCTATCCAGGACGTGGTTCTGGCGTGTCTGGCACGTGGTGCTGGTACGTCTGAGAGGTGGGTCCAGCATGCCCAGCAGGTGATTCTGGAGTCTCAGCCAAGTGGTTCTGGCGTAGCCGGCAGGTGATTTTGGCTTGTACGGCAGGTGGTTCAGGGGAGTGGATCAGGTCGTTCCGGCATGCTCGGCAGGTGCTTCCCATGTCTCCGGCATGTGGTTGTGGCACATATGAGAGGAGGTTTTGGCATGCCCGGCAAGTGATTCCGTAATGTCCGGCAAGTGCTTCTGGCATGCCAGCGGTGATCTTGACATGTCCAGCAGGTTGTTCCGGCGAGTTGAGCAGGTGGTTCCGGTCTGTCCAGGAGGTGCTTCCGGCGTGTCCGGCACATGGTTCAGGCACGTCTGAGACGTGGTTCTATCATGCCTGGCAGGTGATTCCAGAGAGTCCACCAAGTGGTTTTGGTGTAGCCAGCAGTTGATTTTGGCATGTCCGGCAGCTGTTTCCGGCCAGTTGAGCAGGTTGTTCTGGCTTGCTCGGCAGGTGCTTTCGGAGTGTCCGGCAAGTGGTACTGGGGAGTGGATGAGGTGGTTCCAGCATACTCGGCAGGTGGTTCCGGTGTGTGCGGCACATGGTTCTGGCACATCTGAGAGGTTGTGCTGGCATGCCCGGCACGTGATTCCAGAGTGTCCACCAAGTGGTTCTGACATAGCCCACAGGTGGTTCCGGTGTGCTCGGCATGTGGTTCAGTCATGTCTGGCAGGTGGTTCTGGTCTGTCCAGGAGGTGGTTCCAGAGTGTCCGGCACGTGTTTCTGG
Source organism: Equus przewalskii (assembly GCF_037783145.1). NCBI lineage: Eukaryota > Metazoa > Chordata > Mammalia > Perissodactyla > Equidae > Equus > Equus przewalskii. The sequence continues at coordinate 67,167,366 of NC_091831.1, forward strand.
CACTTCTGAGAAGTGGTTTTGGCATGCCTGGCAGGTGATTCCAGAATGTCCACCACATGGTTCTCACGTAGCCGGCATGTGATTTTGGCGTGTCTGGCAGGTTGTTCTGGCGTGCTTGGCAGGTGGTTCAGACATGTCCGGTAGGTGGTTGCAGGCTCTCCTGGAGGTGCTTCCAGGGTGTCCAGCACGTGGTTCTGGTGCGTCTGAGAGGTGGTTCCCGCATGCGTGGCAGGTGATTCCAGAGTGTCTGCCTAGTGGTTCTGGCTTAGCCGGCTGGTGATTTTGGCGTGTCCGGCAGATGGTTCTGGCGAGTCGAGCAGGCGGTTCTGGAGTGCTCAGCAGGTGGTTCAGACGTGTCCAACAGTTGGTTCCGGTCTGTACGGAAGGTGGTTCCGGCGTGTCCGGCACATGGTTCTGGCACATCTAAAGGGGTTTCCTGCAGGCCCGACAGGTGATTCCGGAGTGTCTGTCAAGTGGTTCTGGCGTGGCTGGCAGGTGATTCGAGAGTGTCCATCAAGTGGTTCTGACATAGCCTGCCTGTGGTTCCGGCATGCTCAGCAGGTGGTTCAGGCATGTCCAGCAGGTGGTCCTGGCATTTCTGAGAAGTGGTTCCGGCATTCCCAGCAGTTGATTCTGGAGTGTCCGCCAAGTGGTTCTGGCATAGCCAGCAGGTGATTTTGGCATGTCCTGCAGGTGGTTCCAGAGAGTCGAGGAGGTGGTTACGGCGTGCTCGGCAGGTGGTTCAGGCGTGTCCAGCAGACGGTTCCGGCGAGTCGAGCAGGTGGTTCTGGAGTGCTCGGCAGAGGGTTCCGGACTCTCTGGTAGGTGGTTCCTGTGTGTCTGGCACATGGTTCTGGCATGTCTTATATGTAGTTCTGACACGCCTGGCAGGTGATTCCAGAGTGTCCACCAAGTGGTTCTGGCGTAGCCAGCAGGTGATTTTGGCATGTCTGGCAGGTGGTTCCAGCAAGTCGAGCAGGTGGTTCCGGCCTGCTCGCCAGTTGCTTCCAGCGTCTCTGGCATGTGTTTCTGGCACGTCTGAGAGGTGGTTCCGGCATGCACGGCAGGTGATCCTGGACTGTCTGCCACGTGGTTCTGGCACATCTGAGATGTGGTTCCGGCATGCACGGCAGGTGATCCCGGAGAGTCCTCCAAGTGGTTCTGGCTTAGCCGGCAGTTGATTTTGGCGTGGCCAGCAGGTGGTTCCAGCATATCAAGCAGGTGGTTCCGGCGAGCTCAGCAGGTGCTTCCAGTGTCTCCGGCACATGGTTCTGGCATACCCAGCAGGTGATTTTGGCGTGACCGACAGGTGAGTCCTGTGAGTTGTGCAGCTGGTTCCGGCGTGTCCGGCATGTGGTTCCGGTCTGTCCTGGAGGTGGTTCCGGTGGGTCTGGCACGTGGTCCGGCACTTCTGAGAGGTGGTTGTGGCATGCCCAGCAGGTGGTTCCAGAGGGTCCGACAAGTGGTTCTGGCATAGCCGGCAGGTGATTTTGGCATGTCCGGCAGGTAGTTCCGGCGAGTCAAGCAGGTGGTTCAGGCGTGCTCGGCAGGTGGTTCAGGAGGGTCTGGCAGGTGGTTCCGGTCTGTCTCGGAGGTGGTTCCGGCGTGTCCGGCACATGCTTCTGGCAGTCTGAGAGGTGGTTCCGGCATGCCTGGCGGGTGATTCCATAGAGTCCACCACGTGGTTCTGGCCTAGCCGGCAGGTGATTTTGCCGTGTCCAGCAGCTGGTTCCGGCGAGTCAAGCAGGTGGTTCCAGCGTGCTCAGCAGGTGCATCCGGTGTCTCTGGAACGTGGCTCTGGCATGTCTGAGACGTGGTTCAGGCATGCCTGAGACGTGGTTCTGGCATGCCAGGCAGGTGATTCCGGAATGTCCAGCAAGTGGTTCTGGCACAGCTGGCAGGTGATTTTGGCGTGTCTGGCAAGTGGTTCTGGTCTGTCCTGGAGGGGGTTCCGCCATGTCCGGCATGTGCTTCTGGCACTTCTGAGAGCTGGTTCCGGCATGCCCAGCCGGTGATTCTGGAATGTCTGCCAAGTGGTTCTGGCGTAGCCGGCAGTTGATTTTGGCATGTCCAGCAGGTGGTTCCAGACTGTCCAGGAGGTGGTTCTGGCGTGTCCCTCACGTGGTTCTGGGACATGTGAAGGGGGTCCTGGCATGTCAGGCAGGGAATTCCGGAGTGTCCGCCAAGTGGTTCTGGCATAGCCGACAGGTGATTTTGGCGTGTCCAGCAGGTGGTTCCGGTGAGTCGAGCAGGAGGTTCCGGCGTGCTCAGCAGGTGGTTCAGGCAGGTCTGGCAGGTGGTTCTGGTCTGTCTGGGAGGCGGTTCCAGCGTGTCCGGCATGTGCTTCCGGCACTTCTGAGAGGTGGTTCCGGCATGCCCGGCGGGTGATTCCATAGAGTCCACCCACATGGTTCTGGCCTAGCCGGCAGGTGATTTTGGCATCTGGCAGGTGGTTCTGGTGTGCTGGGCAGGTGGTTCAGCCAAATCCAGTAGGTGGTTCCGGTGTGTCCGGGAGGTGGTTTTGGCATGTCCGGCATGTGGTTCTGGCACGTCTGACAGGTGGTTCTGGCATGTCTGGCAGGTGATTCCGGATTGTCCACAAAGGGGTTCTGGCATAGCCGGCAGGTGACTTTGGCGTGTTCCACAGATGGTTCCAACGATTTGAGCATGTGCTTCCAACGAACTCGGCTGGTGCTTCCGGCTTCTCCGTTACTTGATTTTGGCACGTTTGAGAGGTGGTTCCAGCATGCACAGCAGGTCATTCCGGAGTGTCCAGCAAGTGGTTCTGGCATAGCCGGCAGGTGATTTTGGCATGTCCGGCAGGTAGGTTTTGAAAGTCGAGCCGGTGGTTCCTATATACTCGGCAGGTGCTTCAGGCATGTCCGGCAGGTGGTTCTGCTGTGTCCAGTAGGTGGTTCCGGCATGTCCGGCACGTGGTTCTGGCACATCTGAGAGGTGGTTCCGGCATGCCTGACAGGTAATTCCGGAGTGTCTGCCAAGTGGTTCTGGCATAGCCCGCAGGTGATTTTTGCATGTCCGGCAGGTGGGTCGGGCGTGCTCGGCAGGTGGTTCAGACAGGTCCAGCAGGTGGTTTTCCTCTGTCCAGGAGGTGGTTCCGACGTGTAAGGCATGTGGTTCCTGCACATATGAGAGGTGGTTCTGGCATGCCCGCATGTGATTCCAGAGAGTGCAACAAGTGGTTCTGGCATAGCGGGCAGGTGATTTTGGCATGTCCAACAGGGGTTTCCGGCGAGTTGAGAAGGTGTTTCCGGCGTGCTTGGTAGGTGCTTCCGGTGTCTTTCGCACGTGGTTCTGGCATGTCTGAGAGGTGGTTCTGGCATGCCCGGCAGGTCATTCTGGAGTGTCTGCCAAGTGGTTCTGGCATAGCCAGCAGGTGATTTTGTGTGTCCGGCGAAGGTTCCGGCGAGTCAAACAGGTGGTTCCGGAGTGTCCGACAGGTGGTTCCGGTCTGTCCTCGAGGTGGTTCCGGCGTGTCCGGCACGTGCTTCTGGCATGTCTGAGAGATTGTTCCGGCATGCCCGGAACGTTTTTCTGGCTTGTCCGCCAAGTGGTTCTGGTGTAGCTGGCAGGTGATTTTGGTGTGTCTGGCAGGTGGGTCCGGCGAGTCAAGCAGGTGGTTCCAGCGAGTCTGGGAGGTGGTTCCAGTCTGTCCAGTAGGTGGTTCTGGAGTGTCCGGAATGTGCTTCTGGCATATATGAGAGGTTGTGCTGGGATGCCCGGCAGGTGCTTCCAGAGTGTCAGCCAAGTGGTTATGGCATAGCCAGCAGGTGATTTTGCATGTCTGGAAGGTCTTTCCTGCTTTTTGGGCTCATGGTTCTGGCTTGTAAGACAGGTGTTTGTGGCATGTCTGGCCCCTGGTTCTGACATACTCCGCAGGTGGTTTCAGTGTTTCTGGCACCTATTTGCGGGATATCCAACAGGAGTTTCCAATGTGTCTGGCATGTGGTTGTGCTACGTTTGGAATCTGGTTCCGTTGTGTCTGTTGTGTGCAGCTGGCAGGTTGAAGAGATGGTTCTGCACTGTCAGAATCATTGTTCCACTGTGTCCAGCAGGTGGTTACAGGTGGTTCTGGGATGCAATATCGGTGCTTCTGGTGTGCCTCTTGAGTCATGATGGCATGAATGTGTGGTTCTTTGAGAGTGTGCAGAGGGTGTTTTTGGCATGTCTCCCAGGGTTATATGGCATCTTAGGGGAATGATTCCTTTCTATACATCAGGTGAGTTTGTTCTCAGCTTCCTAAAGAGATGGAAGGAAGATGGTCTGTGGCTTGTTGCCCCTTGAGGGGTGGTGCCAGTGCCCTGTGCCTCCTACCTCCAGAGGAATGGAGGGCACGGCCGACAGTAAAGGGCCTTTCTGACATTGGTGCTTTCCAACACTCCCCCAACCATTGTTCAAGGGTGGTTGGTTCGAAGCCTACTGTTTGTCTCCTCCTCAGCATGTGGAACCACAATCATCCGGGCCTCGTCACCATTGCTCAAGGGGAAGATGGAGGCATTTCGTCTGAGCCGGGTTGGCAAGCTGGAAATGCGGCAGAAGCGGATGTTGCAGAATGGTGAGTTAAGGGCTGAAATGACACGGCGTTCAGCTGCCTTTGTATGAGATGTTCCCAGGACGCTGTAAGAGCACTGTGGAATGCGAGTGCTTGCCCAGCTTCCTAAAGAGCTGGAAGCAGGACAGTTTCTGGCTTGTCTCCAATTGAAGGATAGAGGCAGTGCTTTGTGCCTTCCACCTGTAGAGCAATGGAGGGCACGGCTGAGAGCAAAGGGCCCTTTCTGACATTGGTGCTTTCTGACGCTCCCCCAACCATTGCTCAAGGGCAGTTGTTTCGAAGAGTACTGTTTGTCTCCTCCTCAGCATGTGGAACCACAATCACCCCAGCCTCTTCCCCATTGCTCAAGGAGAAGATGGAGGCATTTCGTCTCATCTGGGTTGGCAAGCTGGAAATGCGGCAGAAGCGGATGTTGCAGATTGGCGGGTTAAGGGCTGAAATGACACGGCGTTCAGCTGCCTTTGAATGAGATGTTCCCAGGACGCTGTAAGAGCACTGTGCAATGCACGTGCTTTCCCAGCTTCCTAAAGAGTTGGAAGCAGGACAGTTTCTGGCTTGTCTCCAGTTGAAGGATGGAGGCAGTGCTTTGTGCCTTCCATCTCTAGAGCAACGGAGGGCACGGCTGAGAGCAAAGGGCCCTTTCTGACATAGGTGTATTCTGACACTCTCTGCCCCAGTGCACAATGGCGGTTTGTAGAAAGCCTATTGTGTGCTCCTGCTAAGCATGTGGAGGCACAATCATCTGGGCCTCGTCCCTGTTGCTGAAGGGGAAGATGTAGGCATTTCGTCTGAGCCTGGTTGGCAAGGTGGAAATCTGGCAGAAGCAGAAGTTCCAAATCGGCGAGTTAAGCGCTGAAATGAAAGGCATATCAGCTGCCTTTGGATGAGATGCTGCCAGGATACAGAAAGAGCACTGTTGAAAGCGAGTTCTTTCTCAGCTTCCTAAAGAGATGGAAGGAAGATGGTCTGTGGCTTGTCGCCCCTTGAGGGGTGGAGCAAGTGCCTTGTGCATTCCACGTCTAGAGCAATGGAGGGCACGGCTGAGAGCAAAGGGGTCTTTCGGACATAGCTGCTTTCAGACACTCTCTCCAGCAGTGCACAATGGTGGTTGGAAAAAGGCGTGCAGTCTATCGCCTCCTAAGCACGTGGACGCTCAATCATTTGGGACTCAGCCCAGTTGCTTAACGGGAAGGTGTAGGCATTTCGTCTGAGCCGGGTTGGCATGGTGGAATTGTGGCAGGAGCAGAAGTCCTAAAGCTGCGAGTTAAGGGCTGGGAAAAAATGGCGTTTGAGCTGCCTTTGTATGAGAGGTTCCTGGTATGCTGTAACAGGACTGTGGAAAGCGAGTTGTTTGTCAGCTTCCTAAAGAGCTGGAGGCAAGACAGTTTATGGCTTGTCTCCCATTGAAGGATGGAGGCAGTGCTTTGTGCCTTCCACCTGCAGAGCAATGGAGGGCACGGCTGAGAGCAAAGGGGGCTTTCTGCCATAGGTGCTTTCTGATCCCCTTCAGGGGTTCAGGTGGTGCCAGTGCCTTGTGCCTCTTACCTCCAGAGGAATGGAGGGCACGGCCGACAGTAAAGGGCCTTTCTGACATTGGTGCTTTCCGACACTCCCCCAACCATTGCTCAAGTGCGGTTCGTTCGAAGCCTACTGTCTGTCTCCTCCTCAGCATGTGGAACCACAATCATCCGGGCCTCGTCACCATTGCTCAAGGGGAAGATGGAGGCATTTCGTCTGAGCCGGGTTGGCAAGCGGGAAATGCAGCAGAGGCAGATGTTGCAGATAGGCGAGTTAAGGCCTGAAGGGACACGGCGTTCAGCGGCCTTTGTATGAGATGTTCCCAGGACGCTGTAGGAGCACTGTGGAATGCGAGTGCTTTCTCAGCTTCTTAAAGAGCTGGAAGCAGGACAGTTTCTGGCTTGTCTCCAATTGAAGGATGGAGGCAGTGCTTTGTGCCTTCCACCTGTAGAGCAACGAAGGGCACGGCTGAGAGCAAAGGGCGCTTTCTGACATAGGTGCATTCTGACACTCTCTGCCCCAGTGCACAATGGCGGTTTGTAGAAAGCCTATTGTGCGCTCCTGCTAAGCATGTGGAGGCACAGTCATCTGGGCCTCGTCCCCGTTGCGTAAGGGGAAGATGTAGACATTTCGTCTGAGCCTGGTTGGCCAGGTGGAAATCTGGCAGAAGCAGAAGTTCCAAATCAGCGAGTTAAGCGCTGAAAGGAAACGGCATATCAGCTGCCTTTGGATGAGATGTTGCCAGGACACAGAAAGAGCACTGTTGAAAGCGAGTTCTTTCTCAGCTTCCTAAAGAGATGGAAGGAAGATGGTCTGTGGCTTGTCGCCCCTTGAGGGATGGAGCAAGTGCATTGTGCATTCCACGTCTAGAGCAATGGAGGGCACGGCTGAGAGCAAAGGGGTCTTTCGGACATAGCTGCTTTCCGACACTCTCTCCACCAGTGCACAATGGTGGTTGGAAAAAGGCGTAAAGCCTATTGCCTCGAAATCACGTGGACGCTCAATCATTTGGGACTCAGCCCAGTTGCTTAACGGGAAGGTGTAGGCATTTCGTCTTAGCCGGGTTGGCAAGGTGGAACTGCGGCAGGAGCAGAAGTCCTAAAGCGGTGAGGTAAGCGCTGGGATGAAATGGCATTTGTGCTGCCTTTGTATGAGAGTGTCCTCGTATGCTGTAACAGCACTGTGTAAAGCGAGTTCTTTCTCAGCTTCCTAAAGAGCTGGAAGCAAGAAACTTTATGGCTTGTCTCCCATTGAAGGATGGAGGCAGTGCTTTGTGCCGTCCACCTCTGGAGCAATGGAGGGCACGGCTGAGAGTAATGGGGTCTTTCTGCCGTTGGTGCTTTTTGACACTCTCCCAACCATTGCACTTGGTGGTTAGTTAAAAGGCTATTGTCTCTCTCATCCTCAGCATGTGGAACCACAATCATCCGGGCCTCGTCCCCATTGCTCAAGGGGAAGATGCAGGCATTTTGTCTGAGCCGGGTTTGCAAGGTGGAAATGTGCAGGATGCAGATGCCCCAGACCAGCGAGTGAAGTGCAGAAAAGAAACCCCGTTCAGCCGCCTTTGTATGAGATGTTCCCAGGACGCTGTAAGAGCACTGTGGAAAGGGAGTTTTTTCTCCAATTCCTAAAGAGCTGGAAGCAGGACAAGATGTAGTTTGTCTCCAATTGAAGGGTGTATGCAGAGCCAGTGCATTGTGCATTCCACGTCTAGAGCAATGCAGGGCATGGCTGAGAGCAAAGGGGTCTTTCTGACATAGCTGCTTTCCGACACTCTCTCCAGCAGTGCACAATGGTGGTTGGAAAAAGGAGTGAAGTCTATCACCTCCTAAGCACGTGGACGCTCAATCATTTGGGACTCAGCCCAGTTGCTTCAGGGGAAGATGTAGGCATTTCGTCTGAGCCGGATTGGCAGGGTGCCATTGTGGCAGAAGCAGACGTTCTAAAGTGGCGAGTTAAGGGCTGGCAAGAAAGGCCGTTTGACCTGCATTCCTATGACAGTTTCCCCGGAGGTGGTTCCTGGGAATCAAGCAGGTGTTTCTGGCATGCTCAGCATGTGGTTCCGGTCTCTCACGGAAGTGGTCTGTGGTGTCCAGCACGTGGTTCTGGCACATCTGAGGGGCGGTTCCGGCATGAACGGCAGGTGATTCTAGAGAGTCCTCCAAGTGGTTCTTGCCTAGCCGGCATGTGATTTGGCCGTTTCCGGCAGCTGCTTCCAGCAAGTCGAGCAGGTGGCTCCGGCGTGTTGTGCAGGTGCTCCCGGTATCTTTGGCATGTGGTGCTGGCATGTCTGAGAGCTGGTTCCGGCATGCCTGGCAGGTGATTCCAGGGTGTCCACCAAGTGGTTCTGGCATAGCCGGCAGGTGACTTTGCGTGTCCGGCAATGGTTCCAGTGTGCTCGGCAGGTGCTTCTGGCGTCTCCGGCATGTGCTTCTGGCACGTCTGAGAGGTGGTTCGGGCATGCACGACAGGTGATTCCGGAGTGTCCAGCAATTGGTTCTGGCGTAGTGGCAGATGTATTTGGCGTGTCCGGCAGGTGATTTTGCCGTGTCCAGCATCTGGTTCCGGCGACTTGATCAGGTGGTTCCAGCGTGCTCAGCAGGTGATTCCCGCGTGTCCGACAGGTGGTTCCGGTCTGTCCGGTATTGCGTTCCGGCGTGTGCCACACGTGGTTCAGGCACGTCTGAGAGATGGTTCCGGCATGCCCAGCAGGTGATCCCGGAGATTCCTCAAAGTGGTTGTGGCATAACCTCCAGGAGTTTTTGGTGTGTCCGGCAGGTGGTTCTGGCAAGTCAAGCATGTGGTTCCGGCATGCTCGGCATGTGATTCCGGATTGTCCACCAAGTGGTTCTGGTGTAGCCGGCAGGTCACTTTGGCGTGTCCGGCAGGTGGCTCCGGCGAGTTGAACATGTGGTTTGAGCGAGCTCAGCAGGTGCTTCCGGCATCTCCGGCACGTGTTTCTGGCACATCTGAGAGGTGGTTCTGACATGCCAGGCAGGTGATTCTGGATTGTCCACTAAGTGGTTCTGGCATAGCCGGCAGGTGATTTTGGCGTGTCCGGCAGGTGGTTCTTGCAAGTCGAGCAGGTGGTTACCACGAGTCTGGCAGGTGGTTCTGGTCTGTCCGGGAGTTGGTTCCGGCGTGTCCGGCATGTGCTTCTGACACGTCTGAGAGGTGGTTCCGGCATGCCCGGCTGGTGATCCCGGAGAGTCCAACAATTGGTTCTGGCATAGCCGGCAGGTGATTTTGGCGAGTCCGGTAGGTGGTTATGGTGAGTTGAGCAGGTGGTTCCAGCGTGCTCGGCTGGTGGTTCAGGCAGGTCCGGCACGTGGTTCCGGTCTGTCCGGTTGGTGGTTCCGGCGTGTCCGGCACGTGGTTCCGGCGCATCTCAGCGGTGGTTCTGGCATGCCCGGCAGGTGATTCCAGAGAGTCCAGCAAGTGGTACTGGCATAGACGGCATGTGATTTCAGCGTGTCTGGAAGGTGCTTCCAGCGAGTCGAGCAGGTGGTTCTGGCATGCTCGGCTGGTGCTCCTGGTGTCTTTGGCAGGTGGTTCTGGCATGTCTGACAGGAGGTTCTGGCACGCCCAGCAGGTGATTCCGGTGTGTCCGCCAAGTGGTTCTGGCATAGCCGGCCGGTGATTTTGCGTGTCCAGCAGTGGTTCCGGTGAGTCGAGCAGGTGGTTCCAGCGTGTCCGGCACGTGCTTCTGGCCTGTCTGAGAGGTGGTTCCGACATGCCCGCCATGTGATTCTGGATTGTCCACAAAGTGGTTCTGGCGTAGCCGGCAAGTGATTTTGGCATGTCTGGCAGGTGGTGCTGGCGAGTCAAGCAAGTGGTTTGGGCGAGCTCGGCACGTGCTTCTGTTATCTCCGGCACGTGGTTCGGGTACATCTGAGAGGTGGTTCTGGCATGCCCAGCAGGTGATTCCGGAGAGTCCTCCAAGTGGTTCTGGCATAGCCTGCAGGTTATCTTGGCGTGTCTGGCAGGTGGTTCCGGCGAGTCGAGCATGTGGTTTGGGCAAGTTTGGCAGGAGCTTCTGGCGTCTCCGGCACGTGGTTCTGGCACGTCTGAGAGGTGGTTCTGACATGCCCAGCACGTGATTCCAGATTGTCCACTATGTGGTTCTGGCGTAGCCGACAGGTGATTTTGGCGTGTCCGGCAGATGGTTCCGGCGAGTCGAGCAGACGGTTCTGGAGTGCTCAGCAGGTGGTTCAGACGTGTCCAACAGGTGGTTCTGGTCTGTACGGAAGGTGGTTCAGGCATGTCCGGCAGGTGGTTCTGGCATTTCTGAGAAGTGGTTCCGGCATTCCCAGCAGTTGATTCCGGAGTGTCCACCAAGTGGTTCTGGCATAGCTGGCAGGTGATTTTGGTGTGTCCGGCAGACGGTTCCGGCGAGTCGAGCAGGTGGTTCCAGAGTGCTCGGCAGATGGTTCCGGACTCTCTGGGAGGTGGTTCCTGCGTGTCTGGCACATGGTTCTGGCATGTCTTAGATGTAGTTCCGACACGCCTGGCAGGTGATTCCGGAGTGTCCACCAAGTTGTTCTGGCGTAGCCAGCAGGTGATTTTGGCATGTCCGGCAGGTGGTTCCGGCGAGTTGAGCACGTGGTTCTGGCCTGCTCGCCAGGTGCTTCCGGCGTCTCTGGCACTGTTTTTGGCACGTCTGAGAGGTGGTTCCGGCATTGCCAACACGTGATTCCGGAGTGTCCGCCAAGTGGTTCTGGCGTAGCCGGCATGTGATTTTGGGGTGTCTGGCAGGTGGTTCTGTGGAGTGCATCAGGTACTTCTGGCATTCTCGGCAGGTGCTTCCGCCGTCTCTGGCTCATGGTTCTCGCACACCTGAGAGTTGGTTCCGGCATGCCCGGCATGTGATTCTGGAGTGTCCGGCAAGTGGTTCTGGCGCAGATGGCATGTGATTTTGGCATGTCCGGTAAGTGGGTCTTGCGAGTTGAGCAGGTGCTTCCGGCATGCTCGGCAGGTGGTTCAGGGGTGTCCGGCAGCTGGTTCCAGTCTGTCCAGGACGTAGTTCCGGCATGTCTGGCACATGGTTCTGGTACGTCTCAGAGGTGGTTCCTGCATGCCCAGCAGGTGATCCAGGAGACTCCTGTAACTGATTCTGGCATAGCCAGCAGGTAATTTTGGGGTGTCTGGTAGGAGGTCGTGGCGTGCTCAGCAGGTGGTTCAGGCAGGTCCAGCAGCTGGTTCCGGTCTGTCCGGGAGGTGGTTCCGGCGTGTCCAGCACTGGGTTCCGGCACGTCTGAGAGGTGGTTCCGGCATGCCCCCCAGGTGATTCCGTATTGTCCACCAAGTGGTTCTGGCGTAGCCGGCAGGTCACTTTGGCATGTCCGGCAGGTGGCTCCGGCAAGTCGAGCATGTGGTTTGAGCGAGCTCGGCAGGTGCTTCCGGCATCTCCGGCACGTGTTTCTGGCACATCTGAGAGGTGGTTCTGACATGCCCGGCACGTGATTCTGGATTGTCCACTAAGTGGTTCTGGCATAGCTGGCAGGTGATTTTGGCGTGTCCGGCAGGTGGTTCCGGAATGTTGGGAAGGTGGTTCCGGTGAGCTTGGCAGGTGCTTCCGGCGTCTCCGGCACGTGGTTCTGGCACATCTGAGAGGTGGTTCTGGCATGCCAAGCAGGTGATTCCAGAGTGTCCAACAAGTGGTTCTGGCGTAGCCAGCAGATCATTTTGGCGTGTCCCGTTGGTGACTCTGGTGAGTCGAGCATGTGGTTTGGGCGAGTTTGGCAGGTGCTTCCGGCGTCTCCGGCACGTGGTTCTGGCACGTTTGAGAGGTGGTTCCGGCATGCCCAGCACGTGATTCCGGATTGTCCATTAAGTGGTTCTGGCATAGCTGGCAGGTATTTTGGCGTGTAAGGCAGGTGGGTCCTGCGAGTCGACAGGTGGTTTCGGCATGCTCGGCAGCTGGTTCAGGCGCATCCGGCAGGTGGTTCCGTTCTGTCCAGTAGGTGGTTCCGTCGTCTCCGGCACGTGGGTCTGGCATGTCTGAGAGGTGGTTCCCGCATGCCCGACAGGTGATTCCGGAGTGTGTGCTATGTGGTTCTGGCGTAGCCGGCAGGTGATTTTGGGGTGTCCGGCAGGTGGTTCTGTGGAGTGCATCAGGTACTTCTGGCATTCTCGGCAGGTGCTTCCATCGACTCCAGCACATGTTTCTAGCACGTCTGAGAGATGGTTCCGGCATGCCCGGCAGGTGATTCCGGAGTGTCCGGCAAGTGGTTCTGGCACAGCCGGCATGTGATTTTGGCATGTCCGGTAAGTGGGTCCTGCGAGTTGAGCAGGTGGTGCCTGCATGCTCAGCAGGTGTTTCAGGCGTGTCTGGCAGGTGGTTCCAGTCTGTCCAGGACGTAGTTCTGGTGTGTCTGGCACGTGGTTCTGGTAAGTCTCAGAGGTGGTTCCGCCATGCCCGGGAGGTGATCCAGGAGACTCCTCTAAGTGATTCTGGCATAGCCAGCAGGTAATTTTGGCGTGTCCGGTATGAGGTCGCGACGTGCTCTGCAGGTGGTTCATGCAGGTCCGGCAGGTGATTCCGGTCTGTTTGGGAGGTGGTTCCGGCGTGTCCGGCACTGGGTTCCAGCACGTCTGAGAGGTGGTTCCGGCATGCCCCCCAGGTGATTCCGTATTGTCCACCAAGTGATTCTGGCGTAGCCGGCAGGTCACTTTGGCGTGTCTGGCAGGTGTTTCGGCAGGTCAAGCAAGTGGTTCCAGCGTGCTCGGCAGGTGGTTCAGGCGTGTCCGGCAGGTGGTTCTGGCGAGTCGAGCTGGTGGTTCCGGCGTGCTCGGCAGGTGGATCCAGCATGTGCGGGAGGTGATTCCTGCGTGTCTGGCACATGCTTCTGGCACGTCTTAGATGCGGTTCCGACACACCCATCATGTGATTTCGGAGTGTCCGCCAAGTGGTTCTGACATAGCCGGCAGGTGATTTTGGCATGTCCGGCCGGTGGTTCCAGCAAGTCGAGCTGGTGGTTCTGGCAGGCTCGGCAGGTGCTTCCGGCATCTCCGGCATGTGATTCTCACACATTTGAGAGGTGGTTCCGGCATGGCCGACAAGTGATTCCTGAGTGTCCGGCAAGTGGTTCTGGTGTAGCCGGCAGGTGATTTTGGCATTTCCGGCAGGTGGTTCCGACGTGTTGAACAGGTGGTTCCGGTGAGCTCATTAGTTGCTTCCATCATCTCTGGTACGTGGTTCTGGAATGTCTGAGAGGTGGTTCCGGCATGCCCGGCAGGTGATTCCAGACTGTCCACCAAGTGGTTCTGGCACAGCCAGCAGGTCATATTGGCGTATCTGGTAGGTGGGTCCTGCGAGTCGAGCAGATGGCTCCAGCGTGCTCGGCAGGTGGTTCAGGCGTGTCCGGCAGGTGGTTCTGGCATAGCCAGCAGGTGTTTTGGCCTGTCTGGCAGTTGGTTGCGGCGAGTCGTGCATGTGGCTCCGGCGTGCTTGGTAGGTGGATCCAGCGTGTCCGGCAAGTGCTTCCAGTCTGTCCGGTAGGTGGTTCCGGCGTGTCCTGCACGTGGTTCTGGCACATATGAGAGGTGGTTCTGGCATGCCCCCCATGTGATTCCGGATTGTCCACCAAGTGGTTCTGGCGTACCCGGCAGGTGATTTTGGCGTGCCTGGCATGTGGTTCTGGGGAGTAGAGCAGGAGGTTCCGGCGAGCTCAGCAGGTGCTTCCGGTGTCTTCAGCACATGATTCTGGCACATTTGTGACGTGGTTCTGGCTTGCCCAACAAGTGATTCCAGAGTGTCCGGCAAGTGGTTCTGGCATATCCGGCACATGATTATGGCGTGTCCAGCAGGTGGTTCCGGACTGTCGAGCAGGTGGTTCCAGTGAGCTCGGTAGGTGCTTCCGGCATCTCTGGCACGTGGTTCTGGCACGTCTGAGAGGTGGTTCCGGCATGCCCGACAGGTGATTCCAGACTGTCCGACAAGTGGTTCTGGTGCAGCTGGCAGGTCATATTGGCGTATCTGGTAGGTAGGTCCTGCGAGTCGAGCTGGTGGTTCCAGCGTGCACAACAGGTGGTTCAGTCATGTCCAGCAGGTGATTCCAGTCTGTCCAGGACGTGGTTCCTGCGTGTCCGGCACGTGGTTCTGGTACGTCTGAGAGGTGTTTCCGGCATGCCCGGCAGGTGATTCCGGACTGTCCGCCACGTGGTTCTGGCACGTCTGAGAGGTGGTTCTGGAATGCCCCGCAGATGATTCCAGAGTGTCCAATAGTGGTTCTGGCATAGCTGGCATGTGATTTTGGTGTGTCCGGCAGGTGGTTCTGGGGAGTGCATCAGGTGGTTCAGGCATCCTCGGCAGGTGCTTCCGGCGTTTCTGGCATGTGCTTCTGGCACGTCTCAGAGGTGGTTCTGGCATGCCCGGCACATGATTCCGGAGTGTCCGACAAGTGTTTCTGGCATAGCCGGCTGGTGATTTTGGCGTGTCCGACAGGTGGTTCCAGTGAGTCAAGCAGGTGGTTCACACGTTCCCGGCAGGTGGTTCCGGTCTGTCTGGGAGGTGGTTCTGGAGAGTCGTGCAGGTGGTTCCGGTGTTTTTGGCATGTTGTTCCAGTATGTCCGGAAGGTGGTTCCGCCGTGTCCGGCATGTGCGTCTGGCATGTCTGAGAGGTGGTTGCGGCATGCCCGGCAGGGGATTCCAGAGTGTCCGACACGTGGTTCTGGCATAGCCGACAGGTGATTTTGGCTTATCCGGCAAGTGGTTCCAGCGAGTCAAGTAGGTGGTTCCGGAGTGCGCGGCAGGTGGTTCCGCTCTGTCTGGGAGGTTGTTCCGGCGTGTCCGGCATGTGGTTCCGGCACCTATCAGAGGTGGTCCTGGCATGCCTGGCAGGTGATTCCGGACTGTCTCACACGTGGTTCTAGCACTTCTGAGAGTTGGCTCCAGCATACCCGGCAGGTGATCCCGGAGAGTCCTCCAAGTGATTCTGGCATAGCCGGCAGGTGATTTTGCCTTGTCCGGCAGGTGGTCCCTGCATGCTCGGCAGGTGGTTCAGGCAGGTCCGGAAGGTGGTTCCGGTCAGTCTGGGAGGTGGTTCTGGCATGTCTGGCACTTGGTTCCGGCCCGTCTGAGAGGTGGTTGTGGCATGCCCGCCAGGTGATACCAGAGAGTCCGACAAGTGGTTCTGGCGTAGCCGGCAGGTGATTTTGGTGTGTCTGGTAGGTGGTTCTGGCGAGTCGAACAGGTGGTTCTGGCGTGCACGGCTGCTGGTTCATGCGGGTCCGGCAGGTGGTTCCGGTCTGTCCGAGAGATGGTTCTGGCCATTCCGGCACTTTGTTCCGCTATGTCTGAGAGGTGGTTCTGGCATGCCCAGCAGCTGATTCCAGAGAGTCCGACAAGTGGTACTGGCATAGCCGTCATGTGATTTGGGCGTGTCCGGCAGGTGATTCCAGTGAGTCCAGCAGGTGGTTCCGGTGAGCCAGCAGGTGCGTCTGGCATCTCTGGCACGTGGTTCTTGCAGGTTTGAGAGGTGGTTCTGGCATGCACGGCAGGTGAGTCCGGAGTGTCCGGCAGGTGGTTCTGGCATAGCTGGCAGGTGATTTTGGCATGTCAGGCAGGTGGGTCCTGTGAGTCGAGAAGGTGGTTCCGGCATGCTCGGCAGGTGGTCCAGGCGCGTCCGGAAATGGTTCCATTCTGTCTGGTAGGTGGTTTTGGCGTGTCTGGCATGTGGTTCTGGCACGTCTGAGAGGTGGTTCGGGCATGCCTGACAGGTGATTCCGGAGTGTCCGCCAAGTGATTCTGGTGTAGATGGCAGGTGATTTTGGCATGTCCGGCAGGTGGTTCTGTTGAGTGGATCAGGTACTTCCGGCATTCTCGGCAGGTGCTTCCGGTGTCTCCAGCTTGTGGTTCTGGCATGTGTGAGAGATCTTCCGGCATGCCCGGCAGGTGAGTCTGGAGTGTCCGGCAAGTGCTTCTGGCGTAGCGGGCAGGTGATTTTGGCATGTGCTGCAGGTGGTTCCGGCGAGTCGAGAAGGTGGTTCCGGCGAGCTCAGCAGGCGCTTCCGGAGTCTCCGGCACGTGGTTGTCACACGTCAGAGAGGTGGTTCCGTCATGCCTGGCACGTGATTCCGGAGTGTCCAACAAGTGGTTCTGGCACAGCCGGCATGTGATTTTGGCATGTCCGGTAAGTGGGTCCTGCAAGTCGTGCAGGTGGTTCCGGCATGCTCGACAGGTGTTTCAGGTGTGTCCGGCAGGTGCTTCCAGTCTGTCCAGGATGTGGTTCCGGGATGTCCGGTATGTGGTTCTGCTACGTCTCAGAGGTGGTTCCAGCATGCCAGCCAGGTGATCCTGGAGAGTCCTGAAGTGGTTCTGGCGTAGCCAGCACATGATTTTGGCGTTTCCGGCAGGTGGTTCTGGCAAGTCGAGCAGTTGGTTACCACGAGTCTGGCAGGTGGTTCTGGTCTGTCTGGGAGGTGGTTCCGGCGTGTCCAGCACGTGCGTCTGGCACGTCTGAGAGGTGGTTCTGGCATGCCCGGCTGGTGATCCCGGAGAGTCCAACAATTTGTTCTGGCATAGCCGGCAGGTGATTTTGGCGAGTCCGGTAGGTGGTTCTGGTGAGTCGAGCAGGTGGTTCCGGCATGCTCGGCTGGTGGTTCCGGCGTGTCCGGCACATGGTTCCAGCGCATCTCAGCGGTGGTTCTGGCATGCCCAGCAGGTGATTCCAGAGAGTCCAGCAGGTGGTACTGGCGTAGCTGGCATGTGATTTCGGCGTGTCTGGAAGGTGCTTCCAGCGAGTCGAGCAAGTGGTTCTGGCATGCTCGGCTGGTGCTCCTGGTGTCTTTGGCAGGTGATTCTGGTATGTCTGACAGGAGGTTCTGGCACGCCCAGCAGGTGATTCCGGTGTGTCCGCCAAGTGTTTCTGGCACAGCCGGCCGGTGATTTTGCGTGTCCAGCGGTGGTTCCGGTGAGTCGAGCAGGTGGTTCCAGCGTGTCTGGCACGTGCTTCTGGCATATCTGAGAGGTGGTTCCGGCATGCCCGACAGGTGATTCCGGAGTGTCCGACAAGTGGTTCTGGCGCAGACGGCATGTGATTTTGGCATGTCCGGTAAGTGGGTCCTGCGAGTTGAGCAGGTGCTTCTGGCGTGCTCGGCAGGTGGTTCAGGCGTGTCCGGCAGGTGGTTCCATTCTGTCCAGGACGTAGTTCTGGCGTGTCTGGCACGTGGTTCTGGTACGTCTCAGAGATGGTTCCCACATGCCCAGCAGGTGATCCAGGAGACTCCTCTATCTGATTCTGGCGTACCCGGCAAGTCATTTTGGCATGTGAGGTAGGTCGTTCTGGCAGCTCAAGCAGGTGGTTCTGCCGTGCTCGGAAGGTGGTTCTGCTGTGCTTGGCACGTGGTTCAGGTGGGTCCGGCAGGTGGTTCCGGTCTGTCTGGAAGGTGGTTCCAGCGTGTCCGGCACGTGGTTCCAGCACATCTGAGAGGTGGTTCCAGCATGCCTGGCAGGTGATTCCAGTGAGTCCACCAAGTGGTTCTGGTGTAGCCAGCATGTGATTTGGACGTGTCCGGCAGCTGCTTCCAGCAAGTCGTGCAGGTGGCTCCAGGGTGCTGTGCTGGTGCTCCCGGTTTCTTTGGCATGTGGTGCTGGCATGTCTGAGAGCTGGTTCCAGCATGCCCGGCACGTGATTCCGGAGTGTCCGCCAAGTGGTTCTGGGATAGCCGTCAGGTGATTTTGGCGTGTCTGGCAGGTGTGTCTGGTGAGTCGAGCAGGGGGTTCCGGCGTGTCTGGCAGGTCTTTCTGGTCTGCCCCGGAGGTGATTCCTGAGTGTCCTGCAAGTGGTTCTGGTGTAGCCGGGAGGTGATTTTGCTCTGTCCGGCAGGTGTTTCCGGCGAGTCAAGCAGGTGGTTCCGGGGTGCTTGGCAGGTGGTTCAGGTGGGTCTGGCAGGTGTTTCCGTTCTGTCCGGGAGGTGGTTCCGGCATGTCCGGAACTTGGTTCTGGCACGTCAGAGAGGTTGTGCCAGCATGCCCCGCCGGTGATTCTGTAGTGTCCGGCAAGTTGTTCTGGTGTAGCCGGCAGGTGATTTTGGCGTGTCCAGCAGGTGGTTCTGGGGAGGGGATCAGGTGGTTCTGGCATGCTCGGCTGGTGCTTCTGGAGTCTCCGGCATGTGGTTCTGGCACTTCTGAGAGGTGGTTCCGGCATGCCAGGCTGGTGATTCCGGAGTGTCCTGCAAGCGGTTCTGGTGTAGCCGGCAGGTGATTTTGGCGTGTCCGGCAGGAGTGTCCGGCGATTCAAGCAGGTGGTTCCGGCGTGTCCAGCACGTGGTTCCGGCACGTCCGACATGTTGTGTCGGCATGCCCGGTAGGTGATTCCGGAGTTTCTGACATGTGGTTCTGGCGTAGCTGGCTGGTTATTTTGGCGTGTATGGCCGGTGATTCCTGCAAGTGGAGGAGGTGGTTCTTGCGTTCTCGGGAGATGGTTCAGGCTTGTCCAGCAAGTGGTTCCAGTCTGCACAGGAGATGGTTCCGGCATGTCCAGCACATGGTTCTGGCATGTCTCTGACGTGGTTCTGGCATGCCAGGCAGGTGATTCCGTAGCGTCCGCCAAGTGGTTCTGGCGTAGCCGGCATGTGACTTTTGCACGTTCGGCAGGTGGGTCTGGCAAGTTGAACAGGTGGTTCCAGCATGCTGGGCAGGTGGTTAAGGCGTGTCCAGAAGGTGGTTGCCATCTGTGCGGGAGGTGGTTCCAGCGTATCTGGCATGTGCTTCCGGCATGTCTGAGATGTTGTGCCGGCATGCCTGGCAGGTGATTCTGGAGTCTCCGGCATGTGGTTCTGGCACATCTGAGAGGTGGTCCGGCAAGCCCTGCAGGTGATTCCGGAGTGTCCGGCAAGTGGTTCTGGCATAGCCGGCTGGTGATTTTGGCGTGTTCAGCAGGTGCCTCCAGCTAGTCGAGCAGGTTGTTCCGGCGTGCTCAGCAGGTGGTTCAGGCGGTTCCGGCAGGTGGTTCCGGTCTGTCCAGTAGGTGCATCCGGTGTCTCTGGCATATGGTTATGGCACGTCTGAGAGGTGGTTCCGGCATGCTCGACAGGTGATTCCAGAGTGTCTGGCAAGTGGTTCTGGTGTAGCTAGCAGGTGATTTTGGCGTGTCCGGCAGGTGATTTTGACGTATCCGGCAGGTGTTTCTGGCAAGCTCTTCAGGTGGTTGCGGCGTTCTCGGAAGGTGATTCCGGTGTGTCCGGCAGGTGGTTCCAGTCTGTCCGGTAGTGGGTTCCGGCGTGTGCCGCACGTGGTTCTGGTACGTCTGAGAGGTGGTTCCCGCATGCCCAGCATGTGATTCTGGACTGTCCGCCATGTGGTTCTGGCACTTCTGAGAGGTGGTACCGGCATTCCCGGCAGGTGATCCCAGAGTGTCCTCCAAGTGGTTCTGGCCTAGCCCGCAGGTGATTTTTGCGTGTCCGGCATGTGGGTCCTGCGAGTCGAGCAGATGGTTCCTGCATGTTCGGCAGGTGGTTCCAGTGTGTCCGGCACGTGGTTCTGGCACGTCTGAGAGGTTGTTCTGGCATGCCTGGCAGGTGATTCTGGAGTGTCCGGCAAGTGGTTCTGGCATAGCCGGCAGGTTATTTTGGCATGTCTGGCAAGTGGGTCCTGCGACTGGAGCAGGTGGTTCCAGCGTGCTCAGCAGGTGGTTCATGCGTGGCCGACAGGTTGTTCCAGTCTGTCCAATATGTGGTTCCAGTCTGTCCGGCACGTGGTTCTGGTATGTCTGAAAGGTGGTTCCGGCATGGCTGGCAGGTGATTCCGGACTGTCCCCCAGGTGGTTCTGGCATAGCCGGCAGTTGATTTTGGCCTGTACAGCAGGTGGTTCTGGCGACTCGAGCAGGTGGCTCCGGCGTGTTCGGCAGGTGGTCCCGGTGTGTCTGGCAGGTTGTTCTGTTCTGTCCGGCACATGGTCCCATCACGTCTGAGAGGTTGTGCTGGCATGCCCGGACGTTATTCTGGCTTGTACGCCAAGTGGTTCTGACATAGCAGGCAGGTGATTTTGGCATATCTGGCAGATGGTCCCAGCGAGTCGGGCAGGTGGTTCCAGCATGCTCAAAAGGTGGTTCAGGCATGCCCTGCAGGTGATTCCGGAGTGTGCGGCAAGTGGTTCTGGCATAGCCGGATGGTGATTTTGGCGTGTCCAGCAGGTGGCTCCAGCGAGTCGAGCAGGTTGTTCCGGAGTGCTCAGCAAGTGGTTCAGGTGGGTCCAGCAGGTGGTTCCGGTCTGTCCAGTAGGTGGTTCTGGCGTGTCCGGCACGTGCTTCTGGCACGTCGGAGAGGTGGTTCCGGCATGCCCGGCGGGTGATTCCATAGAGTCCATCACGTGGTTCTGGCAGAGCCGGCAGGTGATTTTGGCGTCTCCAGCAGGTGGTTCCGGCGAGTCGAGCAGGAGGTTCCGGCGTGCTCAGCAGTTGCATCCGGTGTCTCTGGCACGTGGTTCTGGCTAGTCTGAGAGGTGGTTCCGGCATGCCCGACAGGTGATTCCGGACTGTCCAGCAAGTGGTTCTGGCATAGCCGGCAGGTGATTTTCGCATGTCCGGGAGGTGATTTTGACATGTCCGTTAGGTGTTTCTGGCGAGCTGTTCAGGTGGTTCCGGCATTCTGGGCAGGTGATTCCAGCGTGTCCGGCAGGTGGTTCCGGTCTGTCTGGTAGTGGGTTCTGACGTGTGCCGCACTTGGTTCTGGTACGACTGAGAGCTTGTTCTCGCATGCCCAGCAGGTGATCCTGGACTGTCTGCCACGTTGTTCTGGTACATCTGAGAGGTGGTACCGGCATGCCCGGCAGGTGATCCTGGAGAGTCCTCCAAACTGTTCTGGCCTAGCCCGCAGGTGGTTTTGTCATGTCCGGCAGGTGGTTTCGACATGCTTGGCTGGTGGTTCAGGCAGGTCCGGTAGGTGGTTCCGGTCTGTCTGGGAGGTGGTACCACCGTGTCCGGCACTTGGTTCCGGAACGTCTGACAGGTGGTTCTGGCATGTCCGGCAGGTGATTCCGGATTGTCCACCAAGTGGTTCTGGCATAGCCGGCATGTGATTTTGGCGTGTCCCACAGGTGGTTCCGACGAGTTGAGCAGGTGCTTAAGGCTAGCTCGGCAGGTTCTTCTAGCGTCTCCGGCACTTAATTTTGGCACATTTGAGATGTGGGTCCTGCATTCCCGGCAGGTGATTCCGGAAAGTCCGGCAAGTGGTTCTGGCATAGCCAGCAGGTGATTTTTGCGTGTCCAGCAGGTGGGTCCTGCGAGTCGAGCAGGTGGTTCCTGCATGCTTGGCAGGTGGTTCAGGCGTGTCGGGATGGTGGTTCCGTTGTGTCCAGTAGGTGGTTCCGGTGTGTCCGGCAGGTGGTTCTGGCGAGTCGAGCAGGTGGTTCCGGCGTGCTCAGAAGGTGGTTCAGGCAGGTCCGGCAGGTGTTTGCAGTCTGTCCAGGACGTGGTTCCGGCATGCCCGGAAGGTGATTCTGGAGTGTCCACCAAGTGGTTTTGGCATAGCCGGCATGTGATTTTGGTGTGTCAGGCAGGTGGTTCCGGCGAGTCGAGCAGGTGGTTGCGGCGTGCTCGGCAGGTGGTTCAGACGGGTCTGGAAGATGGTTTCGGCATTTTCGGGGTGTGGTTCCGGCCTCTCATGCACATGGTTCTGGCTCGTCTGACAGGTGGCTCCGGCCGGTCCCACAGGTATTTCCGGAGTGTCCGCCAAGTGGTTCTGGCATAGCTGGCTAGTGATTTTGGCATGACCGTCAGGTGGTTCCAGCATGCCCGGCAGGTGATTCCGAAGTGTTCACCAACTGGTTGTGGCGTAGCCGGCAGGTGATTTTGGCGTGTCCGGCAGGTGGTTCTGGCGAGTCGAGCAGATGGTTCCGGTGTGCTCGGCAGGTGCTTCCGGTGTCATTGGCATGTGGTTCTGGCACGTCTGAGAGGTGGTTCCGGCATGCCCGGCTGGTGATTCCAGAGTGTTCGCCAAGTGCTTCTGGCGTAGCCGGCAGGTGATTTTGCATGTCTGGCGGTGGTTCCGGCGAGTCGAGCCGGTGGTTCCGGCTTTTCCGGCAGGTGGTTCCGGTCTGTCCAGCAGGTGGTTCTGGGGTGTCCGGCATGAGGTTCTGGCATGTCAGAGAGGTGGTTCCGGCATGCCCGGCAGGTGATTCCGGAGTGTCCGACATGTGGTTCTGGCACGTGTGAGAGGTGGTTCTGGCATGCCCGTCGGGTGATTCCATAGAGGCCGCCACGTGGTTCTGGCCTAGCCGGCAGGTGATTTTGGCGTGTCCGGCAGGTGATTTTGATGTGTCCGGCAGGTGTTACTGGCGAGCTGTTCAGGTGGTTCCGGCGTTTCCGGCACGTGCTTCCGGCATGTCTGAGAGGTGGTTCCGGCATGCCGGACATGTGATTCAGGAGTGTCCTGCAAGTGGTTCAGGTGTAGCTGGCAGGTGATTTTGGCCTGTCTTGAAGGTGATTTTGGCATGTCCGGCAGGTGATTTTGGCGTGTCCGGCAGGTGTTTCTGGCTAGCTGTTCAGGTGGTTCCGGCATTCTCGGCAGGTGACTCTGGCATCTCAGGCATGTGGTTCCCGTCTGTCCAGGAGGCAGTTCTGGGGCGTCCGGCACATGGTTCCAGCACGTCTGGCAGGTGGTGCTGGCATGTCTGGCAGGTGATTCCGGATTGTCCACCAAGTGATTCTGGCGTAGCCGGCAGGTGATTTTGGCGTCTCCCACAGGTGGTTCCGATGATTCGAGCAGTTGCTTCCGGCTAGCTCGGCAGGTGCTTCTGGCGTCTCCGGCACTTGATTTTGGCACATTTGAGAGGTGGTTCTGGCATGCCCGGCAGGTGTTTCCGGAGTGTCTGCCAAGTGGTTGTGGCATAGCCAGCATTTGATTTTGGCGTGTCCAGCAGGTGGTTCTGGGGAGTGGATCAGGTGGTTATGCCATACTCGGCAGGTGGTTCTGGCGTGTCCGGCAGGCGATTCCGGATTGTCCACAAAGTGGTTCTGGTGTAGCCGGCAAGTGATTTTGGCGTGTCCGGCAGGTGGTCCCGGCGTGCTCGGCAGGTGGTTCAGGCAGGTAGGGCAGGTGGTTCCGGTCTGCCAGGAGGTGGTTCCGGCGTTTCCGGCACTTGCTTCTGGCACGTGTGAGAGGTGGTTCCGGCATGCCCGGCAGGTGATTCCGGACTGTCCGGTAAGTGGTTCTGGCATAGCCGGCAGGTGATTTTGGCATGTCCGGCATGTAGGTCTTGCGAGTCGAGCAGGTGGTTCCTGTATGCTCAGCAGGTGGTTCAGGCCTGTCTGGCAGGGGGTTCCGTTGTGTCCAGTTGGTGGTTCCGGTGTGTTTTGCACGTGGTCCTGGCACATCTGAGAGGTGGTTCTGGCATGCCTGGCAGGTAATTCCGGAGTGTCTGCCAAGTGGTTCTGGCATAGCCGGCAGGTGATTTTGGCATGCCCCTCAGGTGGTTCTGGGGAGTGGATCAGGTGGTTCTGGCATACTCGGCAGGTGGCTCCAGCGTGTCCGGCAGGTGGTTCTGGCACGTCTGAGAGCTGGTTCTTGCATGCCCGGCAGGTGATTCCAGAGAGTGCACCAAGTGGTTCTGGCATAGCCAGCAGGTGATTTTGGCATGTCCAACAGGTGGTTCCGGTGAGTTGAGCAGGTGATTCCGGCATGCTTGGCAGGTGCTTCCGGTGTCTTTGGCACATGGTTCTGGCATGTCCGAGAGGTGGTTCTGGCATGCCCGGCAGGTGATTCTGGAGTGTCCGCCAAGTGGTTCTGGCATAGCCGGCAGGTGATTTTGCGTGTCTGGCGGTGGTTCCGGCGAGTCGAGCAGGGGGTTCCCACGCGTCCAGCAGGTGGTTCCGGCATGTCCGGCACGTGCTTCTGGCATGTCTGCGAGGTTGTGCCAGCATGCCCGGAACGTTTCTCCGACTTGTCCGCCAGGTGGTTCTGGCGTAGCTGGCAGGTGATTTTGGTGTGTCCGGCAGGTGAGTCTGGGGAGTCAAGCAGGTGGTTCCGGCGAGTCTGGCTGGTGGTTCCAGTCTTTCTGGGAGGTGGATCCGGCGTGTCTGGCAGGTGCTTCTGGCATGTCTGACAGGTGGTTCTGGCATGTCCGGCAGGTGATTCTGCATTGTCCACAAAGTGGTTCTGGCGTAGCCGGCAGGTGATTTTGGCATGTCCGGCAGGTAGGTCTTGCGAGTCGAGCAGGTGGTTCCTGTATGCTCGGCAGGTGGTTCAGGCGTGTCTGGCAGGGGGTTCCGTTGTGTCCAGTTGGTTGGTTCCGGCGTGTCTTGCACGTGGTCCTGGCACGTCTGAGAGGTGGTTCCGGCATGCCTGGCAGGTAATTCCGGAGTGTCTGCCAAGTGGTTCTGGCGTAGCCGGCAGGTGATTTTGGCGTGTCCCTCAGGTGGCTCTGTGGAGTGGATCAGGTGGTTCTGGCATACTCGGCAGGTGGCTCCGGCGTGTCCGGCAGGTGGTTCTGGCACGTCTGAGAACTGGTTCTTGCATGCCCAGCAGGTGATTCCAGAGAGTGCACCAAGTGGTTCTGGCGTAGCCAGCAGGTGATTTTGGCGTGTCCAACAGGTGGTTCCGGTGAGTTGAGCAGGTGATTCTGGCGTGCTTGGCAGGTGCTTCCGGTGTCTTTGGCACGTGGTTGTGGCATGTCTGAGAGGTGGTTCTGGCTTGCCCGGCAGGTGATTCTGGAGTTTCTGACAGGTGGTTCTGGCGTAGCCGGCTTGTGATTTTGGTGTGTCCCTCAGGTGGTTCTGGGGAGTGGATAAGGTGGTTCCGGCATACTCAGCAGGTGGTTCTGTCGTGTCCGGCACTTGGTTCTGGCACGTATGAGAGGTGGTTCCGGAATGCCCAGCAGGTGATCCCGGAGTGTCCTGCACGTGCTTCTGGCATAGCCTGCAGGTGATCTTGGAGTGTCCGGCAGGTGGTTATGGCATGCTCGGCAGGTGGTTCAAGCAGGTCCGGCAGGTCGTTCTGGACTGTCCGGGAGGTGGTTCGGACGTGTAAGGCACGTGGTTCCGGCACTTATGAGAGGTGGTTCTGGCATGCCCGGCAGGTGATTCCAGAGCGTGCACCAAGTGGTTCTGGAGTAGCCAGCAGGTGATTTTGGCATGTCCATCAGGTGGTTCTGGTGATTCGTGCAGGTGGCTCCGGCGTGCTTGGCATGTGGTTCCGGTCTGGACGGGAGGTGGTTCCGGCGTTTCCGGCACATCCTTCTGGCACGTCTGGGTGGTTGTGCTGGCATGCCCGGCAGGTGCTTGTGGAGCGTCCGGCAACTGGTTCTGGTGTAGCCGGCAGGTGATTTTGCTGTGTCAGGCAGGTATTCCGGCGAGACGAGCATGTGGCTCCGGCGTGCTCGGCAGGTGTTTCCGGTGGGTCTGGCAGGTGGTTCCAGTCTGTCTGGGAGGTGGTTCTGGTGTGTCCAGCACATGGTTCTGGCACGTCTGACAGGTGGTTCCAGCATGCCCGGCAGGTGATTCCGGATTGTCCACCAAGTGCTTCTGGCGTAGACGCTAGGTGATTTTGGCGTGTCCGGCAGCTGATTCCGGCGAGTCGAGCAGGTGGCTGCGGCGTGCTCAGCAGGTGCTTCCGGCGTCTCTGGCATTTGGTTCTGGCACATCTCAGAGATGGTTCCGGCATGCCCCTGCAAGTGATTCCGGAGTGTCCGCCAAATGGTTCTGTTGTAGCCAACAGGTGATTCTGGCATGTCCTGCAGGTGGTTCTGGGGAGTGGATCAGGTGGTTCCGGGAGGCTCGGCAGGTGCTTCTGGCGTCTCCGGCATGTGGTTCTGGCACGTCTGAGAGGTGGTTCCGGCGTGCCAGAAAGGTGATTCCAAACTGTCTGCCACGTGGTTCTGGCATAGCCGGCAGTTGATTTTGGCGTGTCCGGCATGTGGTTCCGGAAATTCGAGCAGGTGGTTCTGGCATGCTTGGCATGTGGTTCAGGAGTGTTCAGCATGTGGTTCCAGTCTGTCCGGGAGATGGTTCCGGCATGCTCGGCAGGTGCTTCTGGCGTCTCCACCACGTACTTCTAGCAGGTCTGAGAGGTGGTTCCGGCATGCCCGGCAGGTGACTCCACAGTGTCTGGCAAGTGGTTCTGGTGTAGCAGACAGGTGATTTTGGTGAGTCTGGCAGGTGGTTCCTGTGAGTCGAGCAGGTGGTTTCGGCGAGCTTGGCAGGTGCTTCTGGCGTCTCCGCCACATGGTTCTGGCACGTCTGAGAGGTGGTTCCTGCAGGCCTGGCAGGTGATTCCGGAGTGTGCGGCAAGTGGTTCTGGCGTAGCCGGCAGGTGATTTTCATGTGTCCGGCAGGTGGGTTTAGGGAGTCGAGCAGGTGGGTCCGGCGTGCTCGGCATGTGGTTCATGCATGTCTCAACGGTGGTTCCAGTCTGTCCAGGAATTGGGTCCAGCGTGTCCGGCACGTGCTTCTGGTACGTCTGAGAGCTGTTTCCGGCCTACCTGGCAGGTGATTCCAGAGAGTCCTCCAAGTGGTTCTGGCGTAGCCGGCCGGTGATTTTGGCATGTCCGGCAGGTGGTTCCGGTGTGCTCGGCAGGTTGTTCAGGCAGGTCTGGTAGGTGGTTCCGATGTGTCCGGGAGGTGGTTCCTGCGTGTCCGGCAGGTGATTTTGGCGTGTCTGGCAGGTGGGTCCTGTAAGTCGAGCAGTTGGTTCCTGCATGCTCGACAGGTGGTTCAGGCGTGTCCAGCAGGTGGTTATGGGGATTGCATAAGGTGGTTCTGGCATACTTGGAAGGTGGTTCCGGCCTGTCCGGCACATGGTTCTGCCACATCTGAGAGGTGGCTCCAGCATGCCCGGCAGGTGATCCCGGAGAGTCCTCCAAGTGGTTCCGGCGTAGCCCGCAGGTGATTTTGGCGTGTCTGGCAGGTGGTTCTGGCGAATCGAGCAGGTGGTTCTGGCGTGCTCGACAGGTGATTCAGGCAGATTCGGCACGTGGGTCCGGTCTGTCTGGCAGGTGGTTCCTGCGTGTCTGGCACATGGTTCTGGCACGTCTTAGATGTGGTTCCGACATGCCCGGCAGGTGATTCCAGAGTGTCTGCCAAGTGGTTCTGGCGTAGCCGGCAGGTGATTTTGGTGTTTCTGGCAGGTGGTTCTGGCACGTCGAGCAGGTGGTTACCACGAGTCTGGCAGGTGGTTCTGGTCTGTCCGGGAGTTGGTTCCGGCGTGTCCGGCACGTGCTTCTGGCATGTCTGAGAGGTGGTTCCGGCATGCCTGGCTGGTGGTCCCAGAGAGTCCAACAATTGGTTCTGGTGTAGCCGGCAGGTGATTTTGGCTAGTCCGGAAGGTGGTTCTGGTGAGTCAAGCAGGTGGTTCCGGCGTGCTCGGCTGGTGGTTCAGGCGGGTCCGGCTGGTGGTTCCGATCTGTCTGGTTGGTGGTTCCGGCGTGTCCGGCACGTGCTTCCGGCACGTCTGAGAGGTGGTTCCAGCATGCCTGGCGGGTGATTCCATAGAGTCCACCACCTGCTTCTGGCCTAGCCGGCAGGTGATTTTGGAGTCTCAAGTAGGTGGTTCTGGTGAGTCGAGCAGGAGGTTCCGGCGTGCTCAGCAGGTGCATCCGGTGTCTCTGGCACGTGGTTCTGGCACGTCTGAGAGGTGGTTCGGGCATGCCCGCCAGGTGATCCCGGAGAGTCCGACAAGTGGTTCTGGCATAGTCGGCAGGTGATTTTGGCATGTCAGATAGGTGGTTCTGGTGGGTCGAGCAGGTGGTTCTGCTGTGCTTGGCAGTTGGTTCAGGAGGGTCCAGCAGGTTGTTCTGGTCTGTCCGGTAGTGGGTTCCGGCGTTGCCGCACGTGGTTCCGGTACGTCTGAGAGGTGGTTCCCGCATGCCCAGCAGGCGATTCCGGACTGTCCACCACGTGGTTCTGGCACATCTGAGAGGTGGTACCGGCATGCCTGGCAGGTCATCCCGGAGAGTCCTCCAAGTGGTTCTGGCCTAGCCTGCAGGGGATTTTGCGTGTCCGGCATGTGGTTCCGGCACGTCTGACAGGTGGTTCTGGCATGTTCGGCAGGTGATTCCGGATTGTCCACCAAGTGGTTCTGGTATAGCCGGCAGGTGATTTTGTCGTGTCCAGCAGGTGGTTCCGGGGAGTGGATCAGGTGGTTCCAGCATTCTCGGCAGGTGGTTCCGGCGTGTCCGGCACATGGTGCTGGCACGTCTGAGCAATGGTTCCGGCATGTCCTGGCAGGTGATCCCGGAGAGTCCTCCAAGTGGTTCTGGCGTCACCGGCAGGTGATTTTGGTGTGTCCGGCAGGTGGCTCTGGCAAGTCAAGCAGGTGGTTCCGGAGTGCTCGGCCGGTGGTTCAGGCAGGTCCGGCAGGTGTTTGCAGTCTGTCCAGGACGTGGTTCCGGCATGCCCGGAAGGTGATTCTGGAGTGTCCACCAAGAGGTTTTGGCGTAGCCGGCACATGATTTTGGCGTGTCAGGCAGGTGGTTCCGACGAGTCGAGCAGGTGGTTCCGGCGTGAGCGGCAGGTGGTTCAGACGTGTCTGGAAGATGGTTTCGGCATTTTCGGGGTGTGGTTCCGGCCTCTCTGCACATGGTTCTGGCACGTCTGACAGGTGGTTCCGGCCGGTCCGACAGGTGATTCCGGAGTGTCCGCCAAGTGGTTCTGGTGTAGCTGGCAGGTGATTTTGGCGTGTCCGTCAGGTGGTTCCAGCATGCCCGGCAGGTGATTCCGGAGTGTTCACCAAGTGGTTCTGGTGTAGCCGGCAGGTGATTTTCGCGTGTCCGGCAGGTGGTTCTGGCGAGTCGAGCAGGTGGTTCCGGCGTGCTCGGCAGGTGCTTCCGGTGTCATTGGCATGTGGTTCTGGCACGTCTGAGAGGTGGTTCCGGCATGCCCGGCACGTGATTCCAGCGTGTTCGCCAAGTGGTTCTGGCGTAGCCGGCAGGTGATTTTCCGTGTCTGGCATGTGGTTCCGGCGAGTCAAGCAGGTGGTTCCGGCGAGCTTGGCAGGTGCTTCCGGTCTCTCCGGTACGTGGTTCTGGCACGTCTGAGAGGTGGTGCTGGCATGCCTGGCAGGTGGTTCTGGCTCGTCCGTCAAGTGGTTCCATTCTGTCTGGCAGGTGGTTCCGGCGTCTCCGGCACGTGGTTCTGGCATGTCTGAGAGGTGGTTCCGGCATGCTCGGCAGGTGATTCCGGAGTGTCCGGCAAGTGGTTCTGTCGTAGCCAACAGGTGATTTTGGCGTGTCTGTCAGGTGGTTCTGGTGAGTCAGGCAGGTGGTTCCTGCGAGTTTGGCAGTTGGTTCCGGTCTGATCTGGAGGTGGTTCTGGCGTGTCCGGCACATGGTTCTGGCACGTCTGAGAGATTGTTCTGGCATGCCCGGCAGGTGATTCCGGAGTGTCCGGTAAGTGGTTCTGGCGTAGCCAGCAGGTGATTTTGCCGTGTCCAGCAGGTGGTTCTGGCGAGTCGAGAAGGTGGTGCCGCTGCTCGGCAGGTGCTTCCAGGTCGGTATTCGGTTCGTGAACGTCTGCGAGGTGGATCTGGCATGCCCAGCAGGTGTTTCTGGACTGTCTGCGAGGTGGTTCTGGCATGCCCGGCAGGTGATTCCGGAGTGTCCGGCAAGTGGTTCTGGCGTAGCTGGCAGGTGATTTTGGCGATGTTGAGCAGGTTGTTCAGGTGTCCGTCGTTAGTTGGTTCCAGCATGTCCGGCACGTGGTTCTGGTACGTCTAAGAGGTGGTTCCGACATGCCTGGCAGGTGATTCCAGAGTGTCCGCCAAGTGGTTCTGTCGCACACAGGTGATTTTGGCATGTCTGGCAGGTGGGTCCGGCGAGTCGAGCAGGTGGTTCCGGCGAGCTCGGCAGGTGGTTCTGGCCTGTCCTGGAGGTGGTTCTGTTGTAGCCGGCAGGTTATTTGGCATGTCCTGCAGATTGGTCCTAGGAGTTGAGCAGGTGGCTGCGGCGAGCTCGGCAGGTGGTTCTCGGCGTGTCTGGCAGGTGGTTCCGGTCTGTCCGGTAGGTGGTTCCAGCGTGTCTGGCACGTGGTTGTGGCATGTCTGAGAGGTGGTTCCGGCATGCTCGGCAGGTGATTCTGGAGTGTCTGCCAAGTGGTTCTGTCGTGGCCGGCAGGTGATTTTGGCATGTGCAGCAGGAGGTTCTGGCGAGTCGAGGAGGTGGTACCAGCGTGCTCGGCAGGTGTTTCCGGCAGGTGCGGCAGGTGTTTGCAATCTGTCCATGACGTGGTTCCGGCATGCCCAGAAGTTGATTCTGGAGTGTACACCAAGTGGTTTTGGCGTAGCCGGCACATGATTTTGGCATGTCAGGCAGGTGGTTCTGGCGTGTCCAGCAGGTGGTTGCAGCTTGCTCGACAGGTGCTTCCGGTCTCTCCTGCACGTGGTTGTGGCACGTCTGAGAGCTGTTTCCGGCATTCCCGGCAGGTGATTCCGGAGTGTCCGGCAAGTGGTTCTGGCAGGCCGGCAGGTGATTTTGGTGTGTCCGGCAGGTGGTTCTGGGCTGTTCCGGAGTAGGTTCCGGCGTGTCCCGCACGTGGTTCTGGTACATCTGAGAGTTGGTTCCGGCATGCCCTGCAGGTGATTCCGGAGTGTCCGGCAAGTGGTTCTGGCATAGCCAGCAGTTGATTTTGGCGTGTCCAGCAGGTGGCTCCAGCGAGTCGAGCAGGTTGTTCTGGCGTGCTCAGCAGGTGGTTCAGGCAGGTCCGGCAGGTGGTTCCGGTCTGTCCGGGACGTGGTTCCAGCATGTCAGGCACTCTGTTCGGCATGTCTGAGAGGTGGTTCCTGCATGCCTGGCAGGTGATTACGGAGTATCCAGAAAGTGGTTCTGGTGTAGCCGGCATGTGATCTTGGCGTGTCTGGCAGGTGGTTCTGGCGAGTCGAGAAGGTGGTTCCGGTGTGTTCGGCAGGTGCATCCAATATCTCTGGCACATGGTTCTGGCATGTCTTAGACGTGGATCCAGCATGCCAGGCCGGTGATGCCGGAGTGTCCGGCAAGTGGTTCTGGCGTAGCTGGCAAGTGATTTTGGCATGTCCGGCAGGTAGTTCTGGGGAGTGGATCAGGTGGTTCCGGCATGCTCAGCAGGTGATTCCGGAGTGTCTGACATGTGGTTCTGGAACGTCTGAGAGGTGGTTCTGGCATGCCCGGCACGTGATTCCGGATTGCCCACTAAGTGGTTTTGGCGTAGCCGGCAGGTGATTTTGGCGTGTCCGGCAGGTGGTTCCAGCATGTCAAGCATGTGGTTCCGGCGAGCTCGGCAGGTGCTTCCGGCGTCTCTGGCATGTGGTTCTGACACGTTTGAGAGGTGGTTCCGGCATGCCTGGCAGGTGATTCCAGAGTTTCTAGCAAGTGGTTCTGGCATAGCCGGCAGGTGTGTTTGACGTGTCTGGCAGGCGGGTCCTGCGAGTTGAGCAGGTGGTTCCAGCTTGCTCGGCAGGTGGTTCAGGCGCGTCCGGCACGTGGTTGTGGCATGTATGAGAGGTGGTTCCGGCAAGCCTGGCAAGTGATTCTGGAGTGTCCGGCAAGTGGTACTGGAGCAGCCGGAATGTGATTTTGGCATGTCCGGTAAGGGGGTCTTGCGAATTGAGCAGGTGGTTCCTGCGTGCTCGGCACGTGGTTCAGCCGTGTCCGGCAGGTGGTTCAGGTCTGTCCGGAGGAGGTTTCGGAATGTCCAGCATGTGGTTCCAGCACGTCTGAGAGTAGTTCCTGGCATGCCCGGCAGGTGATTCCAGAGAGTCCGCCAAGTGGTACTGGCGTAGCCGGCATGTGATTTCGGCGTGTCCGGCACGTGCTTCCAGCGAGTTGAGCAGGTGGTTCCGGAGTGCTCGGCTGGTGCTCCCGGTGTCTTTTGCACGTGGTTCTGGCATGTCTGACAGCTGGTTCCGGCATGCCGGGCAGGTGATTCCGGTGTGTCCGGCAAGTGGTTCTGGTGTAGCCGGCAGGTGATTTTGCATGTCCAGCGGTGGCTCCGGCGAGTTGAGCAGGTGGTTCCGGCGTGCTCGGCAGGTGGTTCAGACGGGTCCGGCAGGTGGTTCCAGTCTGTCTGGGAGGTGGTTCCAGTGTGTCCGGCACATGATTCTGCCACATCTGAGAAGCGGTTACGGCATGCCCGGCAGGTGATCCCGGAGATTCCTCCACATGGTTGAGGTGTAGCCGGCAGGTGAATTTGGCATGTCCAGCTGGTGGTTCTGGCAAGTCGAGCAGGTGGTCCAGCGTTCTCCACAGGTGCTTCAGGCGGGTCCAGGAGGTGGTTCCGGTCTGTCCTGGAGGTGGTTCCAGCATGTCCGGCACTTGCTTCTGGCACGTCTGAGAGGTTGTGCCGGCATGCCCAGAACGTTCACCAAGTGGTTCTTGCGTAGCCGGCAGGTGATTTTGGCATGTCCGGCAAGTGGGTCCAACGAGTCAAACAGCTGGTTCTGGCGAGTCTGGCAGGTGGTTCCGGTCTGTCTGGGAGGTGGTTCCAGTGTGTCGAGCACGTGCTTCTGGGACATCTGTGACGTTGTGCTGGCATGCCCGGCAGGTGATTCTGGAGTGTCCGGTAACTTGTTGTGGTGTAGCCGGCAAGTGATTTTGGCGTGTCTGGCAGGTAGTTGGTTCAGGCAGGTCCGGTAGGTGGTTCTGGTCTGTCCGGGAGGTGTTTCCGGCGTCTCTGGAACATGGTTCTGGCACGTTTGAGAGGTGGTTCTGGAGTGTCCGGCAAGTGGTTCTAGCATAGCCGGCAGGTGATTTTGGCATCTCTGGCAGGTGGGTCCTGCGGGTCGAGCAGGTGGTTCCGTCATGCTCGGCAGGTGATTTTGGCGTATCTGGAAGATGGTTCCAGCGAGTTGAGCAGGTGGTTCCAGCGTGCTCGTAAGGTGGTTCAGGCATGTCCGGAAGGTGGTTCGGGTCAATCCGCAAGGTGGTTCCGGCGTGTCCAGCACGTTTTTCAGGCACGTCTGAGGGGTGGTTCCGATATGCACGGCAGGTGATTCCAGAGTGTCCGCCAAGTGGTTCCCGCATAGCCAGCAGGTGGTTAAGGTGGGTCCGGCAGGTGGTTCTGGGGAGTGGATCAGGTGGTTCTGGCATGCTCGGCAGGTGCTTCCGGCGTGTCCTTCACGTGATTCTGGTACATTTGAGAGGTGGTTCCGGCATGCCAGGCAGGTGATTCCGGAGTGTCCGGCAAGTGGTTCTGGCATAGCCGGCAGCTGATTTTGGCATGTCCAGCAGGTGGGTCCTGCGAGTCGAGCAGGTGGTTCCAGCATTTTCGGCAGGTGGTTCAGGCGCGTCCGTCATGTGGTTCCGTTCTGTCTGGTAGGTGCTTCTGGCGTGTCCGGCACGTGGTTCTGGCACGTCTGAGAGGTGGTTCCGGCAAGCCTTGCTGGTGATTCCGGAGTGTCCGACAAGTGTTTCTGGCATAGCCGGCTGGTGATTTTGGCGTGTCCGGTATGTGGACCTGGCAAGTCAAGCAGGTGGTTTCGGCGTGCTCGGCAGGTCGTTCAGGCAGGTCCGACAGGTCGTTCCGGTCTCTCCAGCCTGTGGTTCTGGCGTTTCAGGCGCATGGTTCCGGCACATCTGAGAGGTGGTTCCGGCATGCCTACCAGGTGATCCCGGAGAGTCCGACAAGTGGTTCTGGCATAGCCGGCAGGTGATTTTGGCATGTCAGGTAGGTGGTTCTGGCGGATCGAGCAGGTGGTTCTGCCGTGCACGGCAGGTGGTTCAGGCGGGTCCGGCAGGTGGTTCTGGTCTTTCTGGGAGGTGATTCCGGCGTGTCCGGCACATGGTTCCAGCACGTCTGAGAGGTGGTTCCCGCATGCCCAGCAGGTGATTCTGGACTGTCCGTCACGTGGTTCTGGCACATCTGAGAGGTGGTACAGGCATGCCTGGCAGGTGATTCTGGAGAGTCCTCCAAGTTGTTCTGGCCTAGCCCGCAGGTGATTTTGGCGTGTCCCACAGGTGGTTCCGACGATTCGAGCAGGTGCTTCCGGCTAGCTCGGCAGGTGCTTCTGGCATCTCCGGCACTTGATTTTGGCACATTTGAGACGTGGGTCCGGCATTCCCAGCAGGTGATTCCGGAAAGTCCGGTAAGTGGTTCTGGCATAGCCAGCAGGTGATTTTTGCGTGTCCGGCAGGTGGGTCCTGCGAGTCGAGCAGGTGGTTCCTGCAACCTGGTTCTGGCACGTCTGAGAGGTGGTTCTGGCATGCCCGGCAGGTGATTCCTGAGTGTCTGCCGAGTGGGTCTGGCATAGCCGGCAGGTGATTTTGGCATGTCCAGCAGGTGGTTCTGGGGAGTGGATCAGGTGGTTCCGGCATACTCGGCAGGTGGTTCCAGCCTCTCCGGCACATGGTTCTGGCACGTCTGAGAGGTGGTTCCGGCATGTCCGGCAGGTGATCCCAGAGTCCTCAAAGTGGTTCTGGCGTAGCCTGCAGGTGATTCAGGCGTGTCCAGCAGGTGGTTCCAGTCTCTCTGGTAGTGGGTTCCGGCGTGTGCCGCATGTGGTTCTGATATGTCTGAGAGATGGTTCCCGCATGCCCAGCAGGTGATTCCGGACTGTCCGCCACGTGGTTCTGGCACATCTGAGAGGTGGTACCAGCATGCCGGCAGGTGATCCTGGAGAGTCCTCCAAGTGGTTCTGGCCTAGCCTGCAGGTGATTTTGGCATGTCCGGCAGGAGGTTGCGGTTTGTCCAGGTGGTGTTTCCGGCGTTTCCAGCACGTGGTTCTGGCACGTCTGAGAGGTGGTTCTGGCATTCCCGGAAATTGATTCCGGAGTGTCCGCCAAGTGGTTCTGAGGTAGCCGGGAGGTGATTTTGTTGTGTCTGGCAGGTGGTTGTGGCAAGTCAAGCAGGGGGTTCTGGCATGCTCGGCAGCTGGTTCAGGCGTGTCTGGCAGATGGTGACGGTCTGTCCGGGAGGTGGTTGCGGCGTCTCCGGCATGTGCTTCTGGCACGTCTCAGCAGTGGTTCCGGCATACCCGGCACTTGATTCTGGAGTGTCTGACAAGTGGTTCTGGCGTAGCCTGCTGGTGATTTTTGCGTGTCCGACAGGTGGTTCCGTCGAGTCGAACAGGTGGTTCCAGTGTGCTCAGCAGCTGGTTCAGGCAGTTCCAAAGGTGGTTCCAGTCTGTCTGGGAGGTGGTTCCAGCGTGTCCAGCACATGGTTCTGCCACGTCTGAGAGGTAGTTCCGGCAAGCCCGGCTGGTGATCCCGGAGATTCCTCCAAGTGGTTGTGGCGTAGCCGGCAGGCGAATTTGGCATGTCCAGCAGGTGGTTCTGGAAAGTCTAGCAGGTGGTTCCGGCGGGTCCATCAGGTTCTTCCGGTGTGTCCGGGAGGTGGTTCCGGCATGTCCGGTATGTGGTTCCAGCACGTCTGACAGGTGGTTTTGGCATGTCCGGCAGGTGATTCCGGATTGTCCACATAGTGGTTCTGGCGTAGCCAGCAGGTGATTTTGGCGTGTCCCACAGGTGGTTCCAACGATTCGAGCAGGTGCTTCCAGCGAGCTCGGCAGGTGCTTTCGGCATCTCCGGCACTTGATTTTGGCACGTTTGAGAGGTGGTTCCAGCATCCCCAGCAGGTGATTCCGGAGTGTCTGGCAAGTGGTTCTGGCATAGCCGGCAGGTGATTTTGGCGTGTCCGGCAGGTAGGTCTTGCGAGTCGAGCAGGTGGTTCCTGTATGCTTGGCAGGTGGTTCAGGTGTGTCCGGCATGTGGTTTCGTTGTGTCCAGTAGGTGGTTCCGGCGTGTCCAGCACGTGGTTCTGGCACGTCTGAGATGAGCTTCTGGCATGCCTGGCAGGTAATTCCAGAGTGTCTGCCAAGAGGTTCTGGCGTAGCCCACAGGTGATCTTGGCGTGTCTGGCAGGTGGTTCCGGCGTGCTCAGCAGGTGGTTCAGGCAGGTCCGGCAGGTGGTTCTGGTCTGTCTGTAGGTGGTTCCTATGTGTAAGGCACGTGGTTCCGGCAAGTATGAGAGGTTTTTCCGGTCTGTACTGTAGGTGGTTCTGGTGTGTCCGGCATGTGCTTCTGGCACGTCTGAGAGATGGTTCCGGCATGCCTGGTGGGTGATTCCATAGAGTCCGCCACGTGGTTCTGGCCTAGCCGGCAGGTGATTTTGGTGTCTCCGCCAGGTGGTTCTGGCGAGTCGAGGAGGAGGTTCCAGCGTGCTCAGCAGGTGCATCTGGTGTCTCTGGCACATGGTTCTGGCATGTCTGAGAGGTTGTTCCGGGATATCTGACAGCTGATTCCGGAGTGTCCGGCAAGTGGTTCTGGCATAACTGGGAGGTGATTTTGGCGTGTCCGGCAGGTGTTTCTGGCTAGTCGAGCAGTTGGCTCTGGCGTACTCAGCCGGTTGGTTCTGGCGTGTATGGCAGGTGGTTCCCGTGTGTCCGGCACGTGGTTCAGGTACGTCTGAGAGGTGGTCCATGCATGCCCAGCAGGTGATTCCGGACTGTCTGCCAGGTGGTTCTCGCATAGCTGGCAGTTGATTTTGGTGTGTCCGCCAGGTGGTTCCAGCGAGTCGAGCAGGTGGCTTCAGCGTGCTCGGCAGGTGGTTCCGGAATGCGCGGCAGGTGATTCCGGAGTGTCCGCCATGTGGTTCTGGCGTACCTGACAGGTGATTTTGGCATGTTCGGCAGGTGTTTCTGGCGAGTCGAGCAGGTGGCTCCGGCATGCTCGGCAGGTGCTTCCGGCGTCTCCGGCACATGGTTCCGGTGTGTCTGAGAGCTGGTCCCGGCATGCCCAGCTGGTCATCCCGGAGAGTCCTCCAAGTGGTTCTGGCGTAGCCGGCATGTGATTTTGGCATGTCCGGCAGGTGGGTCCTGCGAGTCAAGCAGGTGGTTCTGGTGTGCTCAGCAGGTGGTCCAGGCGTGTCCGGCAGGTGGTTCCAGTTTCTCCAGGACGTGGTTCCAGCATGTCTGAAATGTGGTTCTCGTACATCTGAGAGGTGGTTCCCACATGCCCCGCAGGTGATTCTGGACTGTCCGCCAGGTGGTTCTCGCATACCCAGAGTTGATTTTGGCGTGTCCAGCAGGTGTTTCTGACGAGTCGAGCAGGTGGCTCTGGTGTGCTCGGCACGTGGTTCCGCCATGTCTGGCAGGTGGTTCTGGTGTGTCCGGTAGGTGTTTGCGGCGTGTCTGTCACGTGCTTCCGGCACGTCTGAGAGGTGGTTCCGGCATGCACGGCAGGTGATTCCGGAGTGTCTGCCAGGTGGTTCTGGTGTACCCGGCAGGTGATTTTGGTGTTTCCGGCAGGCGTTTCATGCGAGCTGAGCAGGTGGCTCCGACATGCTCGGCAGGTGCTTCCGGCATCTCCGGCACGTGGTTCTGGTGTGTCGGAGAGCTGGTTCCGGCATGTCCGGCAGATGATTACGGAGTGTCCGGCAAGTGGTTCTGGCATAGCCAGCAGGTCATTTTGCATGTGCGGCGGTGGTTCCGGCGAGTCGAACAGGTGGTTCCGGCGTGTCTGCCAGGTGGTTTCCGTGTGTCTGGGAGGTGGTTGCAGCGTGTTCGGCACATGGTTCTTGCACGTCTGATATGTTGTGCCGGCATGCCCGGCACGTGATTCCCCCTTTTCCCCAAGAGGTTCTAGCGTAGCTGGCAGGTGATTTTGGCGTGTCCAGCATGTGGGTCCGGTGAGTCAATCAGGTGGTTCCGGCAAGTTTGGTGGTTGATTCCAGTGTGTCCTGGAGGTGGTTCCGGTATTTCCGGTACGTGCTTCTGGCACGTCTGAGAGGTTGTGCTGGCATTCCCGGCAGGTGATTCTGGAGTGTCCGGCAAGTGGTTCTGGTGTAGCCGGCAGGTGATTTTGCTGTGTCGGGCAGGTGGTTTCCGAGAGTCAAGCAGGAGGCTCCGGCATGCTCGGCAGGTGCTCCGGAGTCTCCGGCACGTGGTTCTGGCATGTCTCAGAGGTGGTTCCGGCATGCTCGGCAGGTGATTCCGGAGTGTCCGGCAAGTGGTTCTGTAGTAGCCAACAGGTGATTTTGGCGTGTCTGTCAGGTGGGTCCGGTGAGTCAGGCAGGTGGTTCCTGCGAGTTTGGCAGTTGGTTCCGGTCTGATCTGGAGGTGGTTCTGGCGTGTCCGGCACATGCTTCAGGCACGTCTGAGAGATTGTGCTGGCATGCCCGGCAGGTGATTCCAGAGTGTCCAGTAAGTGGTTCTGGTGTAGCCAGCAGGTGATTTTGCCATGTCCAGCAGGTGGTTCTGGCGAGTCGAGCATGCGGCTGCCGCTGCTCGGCAGGTGCTTCCAGCGTCTAGGTATTCGGTTCGTGAACGTCTGCGAGGTGGATCTGGCATGCCCAGCAGGTGTTTCTGGACTATCCGCCAGGTGGTTCTGGCATGCACGGCAGGTGATTCCGGAGTGTCCGGCAAGTGGTTCTGGCGTAGCTGGCAGGTGATTTTGGCGTGTCTGGCAGTTGGTCCTGCAAGTCGAGAAGGTGGTTCCGGCGTGCTCAGCAGGTGGTTCAGGTGGGTCCTGCAGGTGGTTCCAGTCTCTCCAGGACGTGGTACCAGCGTGTCCGGCACGTGGTTTTGGTACGTCTAAGAGGTGGTTCCGGCATGCCTGGCAGGTGATTCTGAGTGTCCGCCAAGTGGTTCTGGCTTACGCAACAGGTGATTTTGGCATGTCCAGCAGGTGGGTCCGGCGAGTCGAGCAGGTGGTTCTGGCGAGTTTGGCAGTTGGTTCCGGTCTGTCCTGGAGGTGGTTCCGGCGTGTCCGGCACGTGCTTCAGGCACGTCTGAGAGGTTGTGCTGGCATGCCCAGCAGGTGATTCTGGAGTCTCCAGTAAGTGGTGCTGGTGTAGCCGGCAGGTTATTTTGGCATGTCCTGCAGATTGGTCCTAGGAGTTGAGCAGGTGGCTGCGGCGAGCTCGGCAGGTGGTTCTGGGCGTGTCTGGCAGGTGGTTCCGGTCTGTCCGGTAGGTGGTTCCAGCGTGTCTGGCACGTGGTTGTGGCATGTCTGAGAGGTGGTTCCGGCATGCTCGGCAGGTGATTCTGGAGTGTCTGCCAAGTGGTTCTGTCGTGGCCGGCAGGTGATTTTGGCATGTGCAGCAGGAGGTTCTGGCGAGTCGAGGAGGTGGTACCAGCGTGCTCGGCAGGTGTTTCAGGCAGGTGCGGCAGGTGTTTGCAATCTGTCCATGACGTGGTTCCGGCATGCCCAGAAGTTGATTCTGGAGTGTACACCAAGTGGTTTTGGCGTAGCCGGCACATGATTTTGGCATGTCAGGCAGGTGGTTCTGGCGTGTCCAGCAGGTGGTTGCAGCTTGCTCGACAGGTGCTTCCGGTCTCTCCTGCACGTGGTTGTGGCACGTCT
Organism: Equus przewalskii; assembly: GCF_037783145.1. NCBI lineage: Eukaryota > Metazoa > Chordata > Mammalia > Perissodactyla > Equidae > Equus > Equus przewalskii. The sequence goes on from NC_091831.1 coordinate 67,206,654, forward strand.
GAGAGCTGTTTCCGGCATTCCCGGCAGGTGATTCCTGAGTGTCCGGCAAGTGGTTCTGGCAGGCCGGCAGGTGATTTTGGTGTGTCCGGCAGGTGGTTCTGGGCTGTTCCGTAGTAGGTTCCGGCGTGTGCCGCACGTGGTTCTGGTACATCTGAGAGTTGGTTCCGGCATGCCCTGCAGGTGATTCCGGAGTGTCCGGCAAGTGGTTCTGGCATAGCCAGCTGTTGATTTTGGCGTGTCCAGCAGGTGGCTCCAGCGAGTCGAGCAGGTTGTTCTGGCGTGCTCAGCAGGTGGTTCAGGCAGGTCCGGCAGGTGGTTCCGGTCTGTCCGGGACGTGGTTCCAGCATGTCAGGCACTCTGTTCGGCATGTCTGAGAGGTGGTTCCTGCATGCCTGGCAGGTGATTACGGAGTATCCAGAAAGTGGTTCTGGTGTAGCCGGCATGTGATCTTGGCGTGTCTGGCAGGTGGTTCTGGCGAGTCGAGAAGGTGGTTCCGGTGTGTTCGGCAGGTGCATCCAATATCTCTGGCACATGGTTCTGGCATGTCTTAGACGTGGATCCAGCATGCCAGGCCGGTGATGCCGGAGTGTCCGGCAAGTGGTTCTGGCGTAGCTGGCAAGTGATTTTGGCATGTCCGGCAGGTAGTTCTGGGGAGTGGATCAGGTGGTTCCGGCATGCTCAGCAGGTGATTCCGGAGTGTCTGACATGTGGTTCTGGAACGTCTGAGAGGTGGTTCTGGCATGCCCGGCACGTGATTCCGGATTGCCCACTAAGTGGTTTTGGCGTAGCCGGCAGGTGATTTTGGCGTGTCCGGCAGGTGGTTCCAGCATGTCAAGCATGTGGTTCCGGCGAGCTCGGCAGGTGCTTCCGGCGTCTCTGGCATGTGGTTCTGACACGTTTGAGAGGTGGTTCCGGCATGCCTGGCAGGTGATTCCAGAGTTTCTAGCAAGTGGTTCTGGCATAGCCGGCAGGTGTGTTTGACGTGTCTGGCAGGCGGGTCCTGCGAGTTGAGCAGGTGGTTCCAGCTTGCTCGGCAGGTGGTTCAGGCGCGTCCGGCACGTGGTTGTGGCATGTATGAGAGGTGGTTCCGGCAAGCCTGGCAAGTGATTCTGGAGTGTCCGGCAAGTGGTACTGGAGCAGCCGGAATGTGATTTTGGCATGTCCGGTAAGGGGGTCTTGCGAATTGAGCAGGTGGTTCCTGCGTGCTCGGCACGTGGTTCAGCCGTGTCCGGCAGGTGGTTCAGGTCTGTCCGGAGGAGGTTTCGGAATGTCCAGCATGTGGTTCCAGCACGTCTGAGAGTAGTTCCTGGCATGCCCGGCAGGTGATTCCAGAGAGTCCGCCAAGTGGTACTGGCGTAGCCGGCATGTGATTTCGGCGTGTCCGGCACGTGCTTCCAGCGAGTTGAGCAGGTGGTTCCGGAGTGCTCGGCTGGTGCTCCCGGTGTCTTTTGCACGTGGTTCTGGCATGTCTGACAGCTGGTTCCGGCATGCCGGGCAGGTGATTCCGGTGTGTCCGGCAAGTGGTTCTGGTGTAGCCGGCAGGTGATTTTGCATGTCCAGCGGTGGCTCCGGCGAGTTGAGCAGGTGGTTCCGGCGTGCTCGGCAGGTGGTTCAGACGGGTCCGGCAGGTGGTTCCAGTCTGTCTGGGAGGTGGTTCCAGTGTGTCCGGCACATGATTCTGCCACATCTGAGAAGCGGTTACGGCATGCCCGGCAGGTGATCCCGGAGATTCCTCCACATGGTTGAGGTGTAGCCGGCAGGTGAATTTGGCATGTCCAGCTGGTGGTTCTGGCAAGTCGAGCAGGTGGTCCAGCGTTCTCCACAGGTGCTTCAGGCGGGTCCAGGAGGTGGTTCCGGTCTGTCCTGGAGGTGGTTCCAGCATGTCCGGCACTTGCTTCTGGCACGTCTGAGAGGTTGTGCCGGCATGCCCAGAACGTTCACCAAGTGGTTCTTGCGTAGCCGGCAGGTGATTTTGGCATGTCCGGCAAGTGGGTCCAACGAGTCAAACAGCTGGTTCTGGCGAGTCTGGCAGGTGGTTCCGGTCTGTCTGGGAGGTGGTTCCAGTGTGTCGAGCACGTGCTTCTGGGACATCTGTGACGTTGTGCTGGCATGCCCGGCAGGTGATTCTGGAGTGTCCGGTAACTTGTTGTGGTGTAGCCGGCAAGTGATTTTGGCGTGTCTGGCAGGTAGTTGGTTCAGGCAGGTCCGGTAGGTGGTTCTGGTCTGTCCGGGAGGTGTTTCCGGCGTCTCTGGAACATGGTTCTGGCACGTTTGAGAGGTGGTTCTGGAGTGTCCGGCAAGTGGTTCTAGCATAGCCGGCAGGTGATTTTGGCATCTCTGGCAGGTGGGTCCTGCGGGTCGAGCAGGTGGTTCCGTCATGCTCGGCAGGTGATTTTGGCGTATCTGGAAGATGGTTCCAGCGAGTTGAGCAGGTGGTTCCAGCGTGCTCGTAAGGTGGTTCAGGCATGTCCGGAAGGTGGTTCGGGTCAATCCGCAAGGTGGTTCCGGCGTGTCCAGCACGTTTTTCAGCACGTCTGAGGGGTGGTTCCAGATGACGGCAGGTGATTCCAGAGTGTCCGCCAAGTGGTTCCCGCATAGCCAGCAGGTGGTTAAGGTGGGTCCGGCAGGTGGTTCTGGGGAGTGGATCAGGTGGTTCTGGCATGCTCGGCAGGTGCTTCCGGCGTGTCCTTCACGTGATTCTGGGGACATTTGAGAGGTGGTTCCGGCATGCCAGGCAGGTGATTCCGGAGTGTCCGGCAAGTGGTTCTGGCATAGCCGGCAGCTGATTTTGGCATGTCCAGCAGGTGGGTCCTGCGAGTCGAGCAGGTGGTTCCAGCATTTTCGGCAGGTGGTTCAGGCGCGTCCGTCATGTGGTTCCGTTCTGTCTGGTAGGTGCTTCTGGCGTGTCCGGCACGTGGTTCTGGCACGTCTGAGAGGTGGTTCCGGCAAGCCTTGCTGGTGATTCCGGAGTGTCCGACAAGTGTTTCTGGCATAGCCGGCTGGTGATTTTGGCGTGTCCGGTATGTGGACCTGGCAAGTCAAGCAGGTGGTTTCGGCGTGCTCGGCAGGTCGTTCAGGCAGGTCCGACAGGTCGTTCCGGTCTCTCCAGCCTGTGGTTCTGGCGTTTCAGGCGCATGGTTCCGGCACATCTGAGAGGTGGTTCCGGCATGCCTACCAGGTGATCCCGGAGAGTCCGACAAGTGGTTCTGGCATAGCCGGCAGGTGATTTTGGCATGTCAGGTAGGTGGTTCTGGCGGATCGAGCAGGTGGTTCTGCCGTGCACGGCAGGTGGTTCAGGCGGGTCCGGCAGGTGGTTCTGGTCTTTCTGGGAGGTGATTCCGGCGTGTCCGGCACATGGTTCCAGCACGTCTGAGAGGTGGTTCCCGCATGCCCAGCAGGTGATTCTGACTGTCCGTCACGTGGTTCTGGCACATCTGAGAGGTGGTACAGGCATGCCTGGCAGGTGATTCTGGAGAGTCCTCCAAGTTGTTCTGGCCTAGCCCGCAGGTGATTTTGGCGTGTCCCACAGGTGGTTCCGACGATTCGAGCAGGTGCTTCCGGCTAGCTCGGCAGGTGCTTCTGGCATCTCCGGCACTTGATTTTGGCACATTTGAGACGTGGGTCCGGCATTCCCAGCAGGTGATTCCGGAAAGTCCGGTAAGTGGTTCTGGCATAGCCAGCAGGTGATTTTTGCGTGTCCGGCAGGTGGGTCCTGCGAGTCGAGCAGGTGGTTCCTGCAACCTGGTTCTGGCACGTCTGAGAGGTGGTTCTGGCATGCCCGGCAGGTGATTCCTGAGTGTCTGCCGAGTGGGTCTGGCATAGCCGGCAGGTGATTTTGGCATGTCCAGCAGGTGGTTCTGGGGAGTGGATCAGGTGGTTCCGGCATACTCGGCAGGTGGTTCCAGCCTCTCCGGCACATGGTTCTGGCACGTCTGAGAGGTGGTTCCGGCATGTCCGGCAGGTGATCCCAGAGTCCTCAAAGTGGTTCTGGCGTAGCCTGCAGGTGATTCAGGCGTGTCCAGCAGGTGGTTCCAGTCTCTCTGGTAGTGGGTTCCGGCGTGTGCCGCATGTGGTTCTGATATGTCTGAGAGATGGTTCCCGCATGCCCAGCAGGTGATTCCGGACTGTCCGCCACGTGGTTCTGGCACATCTGAGAGGTGGTACCAGCATGCCGGCAGGTGATCCTGGAAGAGTCCTCCAAGTGGTTCTGGCCTAGCCTGCAGGTGATTTTGGCATGTCCGGCAGGAGGTTGCGGTTTGTCCAGGTGGTGTTTCCGGCGTTTCCAGCACGTGGTTCTGGCACGTCTGAGAGGTGGTTCTGGCATTCCCGGAAATTGATTCCGGAGTGTCCGCCAAGTGGTTCTGAGGTAGCCGGGAGGTGATTTTGTTGTGTCTGGCAGGTGGTTGTGGCAAGTCAAGCAGGGGGTTCTGGCATGCTCGGCAGCTGGTTCAGGCGTGTCTGGCAGATGGTGACGGTCTGTCCGGGAGGTGGTTGCGGCGTCTCCGGCATGTGCTTCTGGCACGTCTCAGCAGTGGTTCCGGCATACCCGGCACTTGATTCTGGAGTGTCTGACAAGTGGTTCTGGCGTAGCCTGCTGGTGATTTTTGCGTGTCCGACAGGTGGTTCCGTCGAGTCGAACAGGTGGTTCCAGTGTGCTCAGCAGCTGGTTCAGGCAGTTCCAAAGGTGGTTCCAGTCTGTCTGGGAGGTGGTTCCAGCGTGTCCAGCACATGGTTCTGCCACGTCTGAGAGGTAGTTCCGGCAAGCCCGGCTGGTGATCCCGGGAGATTCCTCCAAGTGGTTGTGGCGTAGCCGGCAGGCGAATTTGGCATGTCCAGCAGGTGGTTCTGGAAAGTCTAGCAGGTGGTTCCGGCGGGTCCATCAGGTTCTTCCGGTGTGTCCGGGAGGTGGTTCCGGCATGTCCGGTATGTGGTTCCAGCACGTCTGACAGGTGGTTTTGGCATGTCCGGCAGGTGATTCCGGATTGTCCACATAGTGGTTCTGGCGTAGCCAGCAGGTGATTTTGGCGTGTCCCACAGGTGGTTCCAACGATTCGAGCAGGTGCTTCCAGCGAGCTCGGCAGGTGCTTTCGGCATCTCCGGCACTTGATTTTGGCACGTTTGAGAGGTGGTTCCAGCATCCCCAGCAGGTGATTCCGGAGTGTCTGGCAAGTGGTTCTGGCATAGCCGGCAGGTGATTTTGGCGTGTCCGGCAGGTAGGTCTTGCGAGTCGAGCAGGTGGTTCCTGTATGCTTGGCAGGTGGTTCAGGTGTGTCCGGCATGTGGTTTCGTTGTGTCCAGTAGGTGGTTCCGGCGTGTCCAGCACGTGGTTCTGGCACGTCTGAGATGAGCTTCTGGCATGCCTGGCAGGTAATTCCAGAGTGTCTGCCAAGAGGTTCTGGCGTAGCCCACAGGTGATCTTGGCGTGTCTGGCAGGTGGTTCCGGCGTGCTCAGCAGGTGGTTCAGGCAGGTCCGGCAGGTGGTTCTGGTCTGTCTGTAGGTGGTTCCTATGTGTAAGGCACGTGGTTCCGGCAAGTATGAGAGGTTTTTCCGGTCTGTACTGTAGGTGGTTCTGGTGTGTCCGGCATGTGCTTCTGGCACGTCTGAGAGATGGTTCCGGCATGCCTGGTGGGTGATTCCATAGAGTCCGCCACGTGGTTCTGGCCTAGCCGGCAGGTGATTTTGGTGTCTCCGCCAGGTGGTTCTGGCGAGTCGAGGAGGAGGTTCCAGCGTGCTCAGCAGGTGCATCTGGTGTCTCTGGCACATGGTTCTGGCATGTCTGAGAGGTTGTTCCGGGATATCTGACAGCTGATTCCGGAGTGTCCGGCAAGTGGTTCTGGCATAACTGGGAGGTGATTTTGGCGTGTCCGGCAGGTGTTTCTGGCTAGTCGAGCAGTTGGCTCTGGCGTACTCAGCCGGTTGGTTCTGGCGTGTATGGCAGGTGGTTCCCGTGTGTCCGGCACGTGGTTCAGGTACGTCTGAGAGGTGGTCCATGCATGCCCAGCAGGTGATTCCGGACTGTCTGCCAGGTGGTTCTCGCATAGCTGGCAGTTGATTTTGGTGTGTCCGCCAGGTGGTTCCAGCGAGTCGAGCAGGTGGCTTCAGCGTGCTCGGCAGGTGGTTCCGGAATGCGCGGCAGGTGATTCCGGAGTGTCCGCCATGTGGTTCTGGCGTACCTGACAGGTGATTTTGGCATGTTCGGCAGGTGTTTCTGGCGAGTCGAGCAGGTGGCTCCGGCATGCTCGGCAGGTGCTTCCGGCGTCTCCGGCACATGGTTCCGGTGTGTCTGAGAGCTGGTCCCGGCATGCCCAGCTGGTCATCCCGGAGAGTCCTCCAAGTGGTTCTGGCGTAGCCGGCATGTGATTTTGGCATGTCCGGCAGGTGGGCTGCGAGTCAAGCAGGTGGTTCTGGTGTGCTCAGCAGGTGGTCCAGGCGTGTCCGGCAGGTGGTTCCAGTTTCTCCAGGACGTGGTTCCAGCATGTCTGAAATGTGGTTCTCGTACATCTGAGAGGTGGTTCCCACATGCCCCGCAGGTGATCCTGGACTGTCCGCCAGGTGGTTCTCGCATACCCAGAGTTGATTTTGGCGTGTCCAGCAGGTGTTTCTGACGAGTCGAGCAGGTGGCTCTGGTGTGCTCGGCACGTGGTTCCTCCGATGTCTGGCAGGTGGTTCTGGTGTGTCCGGTAGGTGTTTGCGGCGTGTCTGTCACGTGCTTCCGGCACGTCTGAGAGGTGGTTCCGGCATGCACGGCAGGTGATTCCGGAGTGTCTGCCAGGTGGTTCTGGTGTACCCGGCAGTGGTGTTTCCGGCAGGCGTTTCATGCGAGCTGAGCAGGTGGCTCCGACATGCTCGGCAGGTGCTTCCGGCATCTCCGGCACGTGGTTCTGGTGTGTCGGAGAGCTGGTTCCGGCATGTCCGGCAGATGATTACGGAGTGTCCGGCAAGTGGTTCTGGCATAGCCAGCAGGTCATTTTGCATGTGCGGCGGTGGTTCCGGCGAGTCGAACAGGTGGTTCCGGCGTGTTCCTGCCAGGTGGTTTCCGTGTGTCTGGGAGGTGGTTGCAGCGTGTTCGGCATGGTTCTTGGCATCTGATATGTTGTGCCGGCATGCCCGGCACGTGATTCCCCCTTTTCCCCAAGAGGTTCTAGCGTAGCTGGCAGGTGATTTTGGCGTGTCCAGCATGTGGGTCCGGTGAGTCAATCAGGTGGTTCCGGAGCTTTGGTGGTTGATTCCAGTGTGTCCTGGAGGTGGTTCCGGTATTTCCGGTACGTGCTTCTGGCACGTCTGAGAGGTTGTGCTGGCATTCCCGGCAGGTGATTCTGGAGTGTCCGGCAAGTGGTTCTGGTGTAGCCGGCAGGTGATTTTGCTGTGTCGGGCAGGTGGTTTCCGAGAGTCAAGCAGGAGGCTCCGGCACTCGGCAGGTGCTCCGGAGTCTCCGGCACGTGGTTCTGGCATGTCTCAGAGGTGGTTCCGGCATGCTCGGCAGGTGATTCCGGAGTGTCCGGCAAGTGGTTCTGTAGTAGCCAACAGGTGATTTTGGCGTGTCTGTCAGGTGGGTCCGGTGAGTCAGGCAGGTGGTTCCTGCGAGTTTGGCAGTTGGTTCCGGTCTGATCTGGAGGTGGTTCTGGCGTGTCCGGCACATGCTTCAGGCACGTCTGAGAGATTGTGCTGGCATGCCCGGCAGGTGATTCCAGAGTGTCCAGTAAGTGGTTCTGGTGTAGCCAGCAGGTGATTTTGCCATGTCCAGCAGGTGGTTCTGGCGAGTCGAGCATGCGGCTGCCGCTGCTCGGCAGGTGCTTCCAGCGTCTAGGTATTCGGTTCGTGAACGTCTGCGAGGTGGATCTGGCATGCCCAGCAGGTGTTTCTGGACTATCCGCCAGGTGGTTCTGGCATGCACGGCAGGTGATTCCGGAGTGTCCGGCAAGTGGTTCTGGCGTAGCTGGCAGGTGATTTTGGCGTGTCTGGCAGTTGGTCCTGCAAGTCGAGAAGGTGGTTCCGGCGTGCTCAGCAGGTGGTTCAGGTGGGTCCTGCAGGTGGTTCCAGTCTCTCCAGGACGTGGTACCAGCGTGTCCGGCACGTGGTTTTGGTACGTCTAAGAGGTGGTTCCGGCATGCCTGGCAGGTGATTCTGAGTGTCCGCCAAGTGGTTCTGGCTTACGCAACAGGTGATTTTGGCATGTCCAGCAGGTGGGTCCGGCGAGTCGAGCAGGTGGTTCTGGCGAGTTTGGCAGTTGGTTCCGGTCTGTCCTGGAGGTGGTTCCGGCGTGTCCGGCACGTGCTTCAGGCACGTCTGAGAGGTTGTGCTGGCATGCCCAGCAGGTGATTCTGGAGTCTCCAGTAAGTGGTGCTGGTGTAGCCGGCAGGTTATTTTGGCATGTCCTGCAGATTGGTCCTAGGAGTTGAGCAGGTGGCTGCGGCGAGCTCGGCAGTGGTTCTGGGCGTGTCTGGCAGGTGGTTCCGGTCTGTCCGGTAGGTGGTTCCAGCGTGTCTGGCACGTGGTTGTGGCATGTCTGAGAGGTGGTTCCGGCATGCTCGGCAGGTGATTCTGAGTGTCTGCCAAGTGGTTCTGTCGTGGCCGGCAGGTGATTTTGGCATGTGCAGCAGGAGGTTCTGGCGAGTCGAGGAGGTGGTACCAGCGTGCTCGGCAGGTGTTTCAGGCAGGTGCGGCAGGTGTTTGCAATCTGTCCATGACGTGGTTCCGGCATGCCCAGAAGTTGATTCTGGAGTGTACACCAAGTGGTTTTGGCGTAGCCGGCACATGATTTTCGGCATGTCAGGCAGGTGGTTCTGGCGTGTCCAGCAGGTGGTTGCAGCTTGCTCGACAGGTGCTTCCGGTCTCTCCTGCACGTGGTTGTGGCACGTCTGAGAGCTGTTTCCGGCATTCCCGGCAGGTGATTCCTGAGTGTCCGGCAAGTGGTTCTGGCAGGCCGGCAGGTGATTTTGGTGTGTCCGGCAGGTGGTTCTGGGCTGTTCCGTAGTAGGTTCCGGCGTGTGCCGCACGTGGTTCTGGTACATCTGAGAGTTTGGTTCCGGCATGCCCTGCAGGTGATTCCGGAGTGTCCGGCAAGTGGTTCTGGCATAGCCAGCTGTTGATTTTGGCGTGTCCAGCAGGTGGCTCCAGCGAGTCGAGCAGGTTGTTCTGGCGTGCTCAGCAGGTGGTTCAGGCAGGTCCGGAATGTGGTTCCGGTCTGTCCAGTAGGTGGTTCTGGCATATCCGGCACGTGCTTCCCGCACGTCTGAGAGGTGGTTCTGGCATGCCCGACAGGTGATTGCGGAGTGTCCGGCAAGTGGTTCTGACGTAGCCGGCAGGTGATTTTGGCATGTGCGGCCGGTGATTTCAGCGTGTCCGCCAGGTGGTTCTGGGGACTGGATCAGGTGGTTCTGGCATACTCGGCAGGTGGTTCCGGAGTGTCCGGCAAGTGGTTCTGGCATAGCCGACAGGTGATTTTGGCTTGTCCGGCAGGTGGGTCGTGCAAGTGGATCACGTGGTGCGGGCGTGCTCGGCAGGTGGTTCAGGCGTGGCCGGCAGGTGGTTCCAGTCTGTCCAGTACGTGGTTCCAGCTTGTCCGGCACGTGGTTCTGGTATGTCTGAGAGCTCGTTCAAGCAGGGCTGGCAGGTGATTCCAGACTCTCCCCCAGGTGGTTCTGGCATAGCTGGCAGTTGATTTTGGCCGGTCCGGCAGGTGGTTCTGGCATAGCCGGCAGGTGATTTTGCCGTGTCCGGCAGGTATTTCTGGCTAGCTGTTCAGGTGGTTCCGGCATTCTCGGCAGGTGTTTCCGGCGTGTCCGGCAGGTGGTTCCGGTCTGTCCAGTAGTGGGTTCCGGCGTGTGCCGCACGTGGTTATGCTACATCTGAGAGTTGGTTCCCGCATGCCCAGCGGGTAATTCCGGAGAGTCCTGCAAGTTGTTCTGGCCTAGCCCGCAGGGGATTTTGGCGTATCCGGCAGGTGGTTCCGGCATGCTCGGCAGGTGGTTCAGGCAGGTACTGTAGGTGGTTCCGATCTGTCCGGGAGGTGGTTCCGGCGTGTCCGGCCCATGATTCCGGCACGTCTGACAGGTGGTTCTGGCATGTCTGGCAGGTGATTCCAGATTGTCCACCAAGTGGTTCTGGCATAGCTGGCAGGTGATTTTGGCGTGTCCCACACGTGGTTCTGACGATTTGAGCAGGTGCTTCCGGCTAGCTCAGCAGGTGCTTCTGGTGTCTCTGGCACTTGATTTTGGCACATTTGAGAGGTGGGTCCAGCATTCCCGGCAGGTGATTCCGGAAAGTCCGGCAAGTGGTTCTGGCATAGCCAGCAGGTGATTTTTGTGTGTCCGGCAGGTGGTTCCTGCATGCTCGGCAGGTGGTTCAGGCGTATCAGGCATGTGGTTCGGGCACATCTGAGAGGTGGTTCCGGCATGCCTGACAGGTGATTCTGGAGTGTCTGCTGAGTGGTTGTGGCATAGCCGGCAGGTGATTTTGGCGTGTCCAGCAGGTTTTTCTGGGGAGTGGATCAGGTGGTACCGGCATACTCGGCAGCTGGTTCTGGTGTGTCCGGCCCATGGTTCTGGCACGTCCAAGAGGTCTTTCCGGCATGAGCAGCAGGTGATCCCAGAGAGTTCTCCAAGTGGTTCTGCCGTAGCCCGCAGGTGTTTTTGGTGTGTCCGGCAGGTGGTTCTGGCGAGTCGAGCAGGTGGTTCCTGGTGTGCTCGGAAGGTGGTTCAGGCAGGTGCGGCAGGTGTTTCCAGTCCGTCCATGACGTGGTTCTGGCATGCCCGGAAGTTGATTCTGGACTGTCCACCAAGTGGTTTTGGCATAGCCGGCACGTGATTTTGGCGTGTCAGGAAGGTGGTTCCGGCGTGTCCAGCAGGTGGTTCCAGCGAGCTCGGCAGTTGCTTCCGGTCTCTCCGGCACGTGGTTGTGTCACGTCTGAGAGGTGGTTCCGGCATGCCCGGCAGGTGATTCCAGCGTCTGCGGCATGTGGTTCTGGCACATCTGAGAGGTGGTTCCGGCATGCCCTGCAGATGATTCCGGAGTGTCCGGCAAGTGGTTCTGGCATAGCCAGCATGTGATTTCAGCATTTCCCACAGGTGATTCTGACGATTCGAGGAGGTGCTTCCAGCTAGCTCAGCAGGTGCTTCTGGCGTCTCCGGCACTTGATTTTGGCACATTTGAGAGGTGGGTCCGGCCTTCCCGGCAGGTGATTCTGGAAAGTCCGGCAAGTCTTTCTGGCATAGCCAGCCGCTGATTTTTGCATGTCCGGCAGGTGGGTCCTGTGATTCGAGCCGGAGGTTCCTGCATGCTAGGCAGGTGGTTCAGATGTCCGGCAGGTGGTTCCGTTGTGTCCAGTAGGTGGTTCCACCGTGTCCGGCACGTGGTTCTGGCACGTCTGAGAGGTGGTTCCGGCATGTCCGACAGGTGATTCTGGAGTGTCTGCCGAGGGGTTGTGGCGTAGCCGGCAGGTGATTTTGGCGTGTCCAGCATGTGGCTCTGGGGAGTGGATCAGGTGGTTCTGGCATACTTGACAGGTGGTTCCGGCGTGTCCGGCACATGTTACTGGCACATCTGAGAGGTGGTTCCGGCATGCCTGGCAGGTGATCCAGGAGAGTCCTCCAAGTGGTTCTGGAGTTGCCCGCAGGTGTTTTTGCTGAGTCCGGCAGGTGGTTCAGGCGAGTCGAGCAGGTGGTTCCAGCGTTCTCGGCAAGTGATTCCGGTGTGTCCGGCAGGTGGTTCTGGTCTGTCCGGTAGTCGGTTCCGGCATGTGCCACTCGTGGTTCTGGCACGTCTGACAGTCGGTTCTGTCATGTCCGGCAGGTGATTCCGGATTGTACACCAAGTGGTTCTGGCATAGCCCACAGGTGATTTTGGCATGTCCAGCAGGTGGTACTGGGGAGTGGATCAGGTGGTTCTGGCATACTCGGCAGGTGGTTCCGGCGTGTCCGGCACATGGTTCTGGCACATCTGAGATGTGGTTCCGGCATGCCTTGCTGCTGATTCCGGAGTGTCCGGCAAGTGGTTCTGGCACAGCCGGCTTGTGATTTTGGCGTGTCCAGAAGGTGGCTCCAGTTATTCGAGCAGGTTGTTCCAGCGTGCTCAGCAGGTGGTTCAGGCAGGTCCGGCAGGTGGTTCTGGCCTGTCCAGTATGTGGTTCCGGAGTGTCTGGCACGTGTTTCCGGCACGTCTGAGAGGTGGTTCCGGCATGCCTGACAGGTGATTCCGGAGTGTCCCACAAGTGTTTCTGGCATAACCGGCAGGTGACTTTGAAGTGTCCGGCCGATGATTTTGACGTTTCCATTAGGTGGTTCAGGCAAGTCGAGCTGGTGGTTCCGGCGCTCTCGGCAGGTGATTCCAGCGTGTCTGGCAGGTGGTTCCGTTCTGTCCAGTAGTGGGTTCCGGCGTGTGCCGCTCGTGGTTCTGGTATAACTGAGAGGTGGTTCTGGCATGCCCGTCAGGTGATTCAGGAGTGTCCGCCAAGTGGTTCTGGCATAGCCGGCTGGTGATTTTGGCGTGTCCATCTGGTGGCTCCAGTGATTCGAGCAGGTTGTTCCGGCATGCTCAGCAGGTGGTTCAGGCAGGTCCGGCAAGTGGTTCTGGCCTGTCCAGTATGTGGTTCCGGAGTGTCTGGCACGTGTTTCCGGCATGTCTGAGAGGTGGTTCCTGCATGCCTGACAGGTGATTCCGGAGTGTCCCACAAGTGTTTCTGGCGTAACTGGCAGGTGATTTTGATGTGTCCGGCAGGTGATTTTGACGTTTCCATTAGGTGGTTCAGGCGAGTCGAGCTGGTGGTTCCGGCGTTCTCGGCAGGTGATTCCGGCGTGTCCGGCAGGTGGTTCTGGTCTGTCCGGTAGTCGGTTCCGGCATGTGCCACTCGTGGTTCTGGCACGTCTGACAGTTGGTTCTGTCATGTCCGGCAGGTGATTCCGGATTGTACACCAAGTGGTTCTGGCGTAGCCCGCAGGTGATTTTGCCGTGTCCGGCAGGTGTTTCTGGCTAGCTGTTCAGGTGGTTCCGGCATTCTCGGCAGGTGGTTCCGGTCTGTCCGGTAGTGGGTTCCGGTGTGTGCCGCACGTGGTTATGCTACATCTGAGAGGTGGTTCCCACATGCCCAGCGGGTAATTCTGGAGAGTCCTGCAAGTTGTTCTGGCCTAGCCCGCAAGGGATTTTGGCATATCCGGCAGGTGGTTCCGGCATGCTCGGCAGGTGGTTCAGGCAGGTACTGTAGGTGGTTCCGATCTGTCCGGGAGGTGGTTCCGGCGTGTCCAGCCCGTGATTCCGGCACGTCTGACAGTTGGTTCTGGCATGTCTGGCAGGTGATTCCAGATTGTCCACCAAGTGGTTCTGGCATAGCTGGCAGGTGATTTTGGCGTGTCCCACACGTGGTTCTGACGATTTGAGCAGGTGCTTCCGGCTAGCTCAGCAGGTGCTTCTGGTGTCTCTGGCACTTGATTTTGGCACATTTGAGAGGTGGGTCCAGCATTCCCGGCAGGTGATTCCGGAAAGTCCGGCAAGTGGTTCTGGCATAGCCAGCAGGTGATTTTTGCGTGTCCGGCAGGTGGTTCCTGCATGCTCGGCAGGTGGTTCAGGCGTGTCAGGCATGTGGTTCGGGCACGTCTGAGAGGTGGTTCCGGCATGCCTGACAGGTGATTCTGGAGTGTCTGCTGAGTGGTTGTGGCATAGCCGGCAGGTGATTTTGGCATGTCCGGCAGGTGGTTCTGGCGTGCTCGGCAGGTGTTTCAGGTGTGCCCGGCAGGTGGTTCGCGTCTGTCCAGTACGTGTTTCCAGCTTGTCCGGCACGTGGTTCTGTTACGTCTGAGAGGTGGTTCTGGCATGCCAGGCAGGTGATTCCAGACTGTCTGGGAATTGGTTCTGGTGTAGCTGGCAGTTCATTTTGGCGTGTCCGGCAGGTGGGTCCTGCGAATCAAGCAGGTGCTTCCGGCGTGCTCGGCAGACGGTCCAGGCTTGTCTGGCAGGTGGTTCCACTCTGTCCAGGATGTGGTTCCAGCGTGTCCGGAACGTGGTTCTGGTACGTCTGAGAGGTTGTTCCCACATGCCAGGCAGGTGTTTCCGGACTGTCCACCAGGTGGTTCTCGCATAGCCATCAGTTGATTTTGGAGTGTCCGGCAGGTGGTTCCGGCGAGTCGAGCAGGTGGCTCCGGCGTGCTCGGCAGGTGGTTCCGGCATGTCTGGCAGGTGGTTCCGGTGTGTCCGGTAGGTGTTTGCTGCGTGTCCGGCACGTGCTTCTGGCACGTCTGAGACGTGGTTCCGTCATGCGCGGCAGGTGATTCCACAGTGTCGGCCAAGTGTTTCCGGCGTACCCGGCAGGTGATTTTGGCGTGTCAGGCAGCTGTTTCTTGCGAGTTGAGCAGGTGGCTCCGGCATGCTCACCAGGTGCTTCCAGAGTGCCCGCCAAGTGGTTCTCGTGTAGTTGACAGGTGATTTTGGTGTGACCGGCAGGTGTTTCCGGCAAGCCCGGGAGGTGATTCCGAAGTGTTCACCAACTGGTTGTGGCGTAGCCAGCAGATGAGTTTGATGTGTCTGGCAGGTGGTTCTGGCGAGTCGAGCAGGTGGTTCCGGAGTGCTCGGCAGGTGCTTCTGGTTTCATTGGCAGGTGGTTCTGGCATGTCTGAGAGGTGGTTCCGGCATGCCCGGCAGGTGATTCCGGAGTGTTCGCCAAGTGGTTCTGGCATAGCCGGCAGGTGATTTTGCATGTCCGGTGGTGGTTCCGGAGAGTCGAGCCGGTGGTTCCGGCGTGTCCGACAGGTGGTTCTGGTCTGTCCGGCAGGTGGTTCTGGGGTGTCCGGCACGAGGTTCTGGCACGTCTGATAGGTTGTGCCGGCATGCCCTTCACGTGATTCCCGGTTGTCCGCCAAGTGGTTCTGGTGTAGCGGGCAGGTGATTTTGGCGTGTCCAGCAGGTGGGAACGGTGAGTCAAGCAGGTGGTTCCGGCGAGTGTTTCCTATGGTTCCGGTCTGTCCGGGAGATGCTTCCGGCCTGTCCGGCACGTGCTTCTGGCACTTCTGAGAGGTTGTGCTGGCATGCCTGGCAGGTGATTCTGGAGTGTCCGCCAAGTGGTTCTGGTGTAGCCGGCAGGTGATTTTGGCGTGTCCGGCAGGTGGTTCTGTGGAGTGGATCAGGAACTTCCGGCATTCTCGGCAGGTGCTTCCGCCGTCTCCGGCATGTGGTTGTGGCACCTCTGAGAGGTGGTTCCAGCATGCCCGGCAGGTGATTCCGGAGTGTCCGACAAGTGGTTGTGGAGTAGCCGGCTGGTGATTTTGGCGTGTCTGGCAGGTGGTTCTGGCGAGTCAAGCAGGTGGTCCTGGCGTGTCTGGCAGGTGGTTCCGGTCTTTCCTGGAGGTGGTTCCTGCGTGTCCGGCATGTGCGTCTGGCACGTCTGAGAGGTTGTGCCGTCATGCCCGAAACATTATTCCGGCTTGTACGCAAAGTGGTTCTGACATAGCCGGCAGGTGCTTCCGGCGAGTCTGGCAGGTGGTTCCGGTCTGTCCGCTAGGTGGTTCCAGCATGTACGGAACGTGGTTCTGGCACCTCTGAGAGGTGGTTCTGGCATGCCCGGCAGGTGATTCCGGATTGTCCACCAAGTGGTTCTGGTGTAGCCGGAAGGTGATTTTGGCGTGTCCGGCAGGTGTTTCCGGCTAGTCGAGCAGATGGCTCTGATGTGCTCAGCCGGTTGGTTCCGGCGTGCCCGGCAGGTGCTTCCCTTCTTTCCGGTAGGTGGTTCCTGCGTGTCCGGCACGTGGTTCGGGTACGTCTGAGAGGTGGTTCCTGCATGCCCAGCAGGTGATTCCGGACTGTCTGCCATGTGGTTCTCGCATAGCTGGCAGTTGATTTTGGTGTGTCCGGCAGGTGGTTCCGGCGAGTCGAGCAGGTGGCTCCGGTGTGCTCGGCAGGTGGTTCCAGTATTTCTGGCAGGTGGTTCCGGAATGCACGGCAGGTGATTCCGGAGTGTCCACCAAGTGGTTCTGGCGTACCCGGCAGGTGATTTTGGCATGTTCGGCAGGTGTTTCTGGCGAGTCGAGCAGGTGGCTCCGGCATGCTCGGCAGGTGCTTCCGGCATCTCCGGCACGTGGTTCTGGTGTGTCTGAGAGCTGGTTCCGGCATGTCTGGCAGATGATTACAGAGTGTCCGTCGGTGGTTTCGGTGAGTCAAACAGGTGGTTCCGGCGTGTCTGCCAGGTGGTTCTGGTGTGTCTGGGAGGTGGTCCCGGCGTGTCCGGCACGTGATTCTTGCACGTCTGAGACGTTGAGCTGGCATGCCCTCAGATGATTCCGGAGTGTCCGGCAAGTGGTTCTGGCGTAGCCGGCAGGTGATTTTGGCGTGTCTGGCAGTTGGTCCTGCGAGTCGAGCAGGTGGTTCCAGCGTGCTCAGCAGGGGGTTCAGGCAGGGCCGGCAGGTGGTTCCAGTTTCTCCAGGACGTGGTTCCAGCGTGTCCACCATGTGGTTGTGGTACGTCTAAGAGGTGGTTCCAGCATGCCTGGCAGGTGATTCCGAGTGTCTGCCATGTGGTTCTGGCGTAGCCGACAGGTGATTTTGGAGTATCCGGCAGGTGGGTCCGGTGAGACGAGCAGGTGGTTCCGGCGAGTTTGGCAGTTGGTTCTGGTCTGTCCTGGAGGTTGTTCCGGTGTGTCCGGCACGTGCTTCAGGCACGTCTGAGAGGTTGTGCTGTCATGCCCGGCAGGTGATTCTGCAGTCTCCAGTAAGTGGTTCTGGTGTAGCTGGCAGGTTATTTTGGCATGTCCGGCAGGTTGGTCATAGGAGTTGAGCAGGTGGCTCCGGCGTGCTCGGCATGTGGTTCCGGCATGTCTGGCAGGGGTTCTGGTCTGTCCAGTAGGTGTTTCCGGCGTGCCCAGCACGTGCTTCCGGCACGTCTGAGAGATGGTTCCGGCATGCGTGGCAGGTGATTCTGGAGTTTCTGCCAAGCAGTTCTGGCGTACCCGGCAGGTGATTTTGGCGTATGCGGCAGATGGTTCCAGCAAGTTGAGAAGGTGGTTCCAGCGTGCTCGTAAGGTGGTTCAGGCATGTCCGGAAGGTGGTTCCGGTCAGTCCGGGAGGTGGATCTGGCGTGTCCGGCACGTTTTTCAGGCACGTCTGAGGGGTGGTTCCGGCATGCACGGCAGGTGATTCCGGAGTGTCCACCAAGTGGTTCCCGCCTAGCTGGCAGGTGGTTCAGGCGGGTCTGGTAGGTGGTTCTGGGGAGTGGATCAGGTGGTTCCGGCATGCTCGGCAGGTGCTTCCGGCGTCTCCTGCACGTGGTTCTAGTACGTTTGAGAGGTGGTTCCAGCATGCCAGGCAGGTGATTCCGGAGTGTCCGGCAAGTGGTTCTGGCATAGCTGTCAGATGATTTTGTCATGTCCAGTAGGTGGGCCCTGCGAGTTGAGCAGGTGGTTCCGGCATGCTCGGCAGGTGGTTCAGGCGCGTCCATCATGTGGTTCCGTTCTGTCTGATAGGTGCTTCCGGCATGTCCGGCACGTGGTTCTGGCACGTATGAGAGGTGGTTCCGGCAAGCCCTGCTGGTGATTCCGGAGTGTGCAAATGGTTCTGGAATTGCCGGCTGGTGATTTTGGCGTGTCCGGTATGTGGTTCTGGCGAATCAAGAAGGTGGTTTCGGCGTTCTCGGCAGGTTGTTCGGGCATGTCCGAAAGGTCGTTCTGATCTCACTAGCATGTGGTTCCGGCGTGTCAGGCGCATGGTTCTGGCACGTCTGAGTGGTGGTTCGGGCATGCCCGCCAGGTGATCCTGGAGAGTCCGACAAGTGGTTCTGGCATAGCCGGCAGGGGATTTTGGCATGTCAGATAGGTGGTTCTGGTGTGTAGAGCAGGTGGTTCTGCCGTGCTCGGCAGGTGGTTCAGGCGGGTCCAGCAGGTGGTTCTGGTTGTCCGGTAGTGGGTTCCGGCATTGCCGCATGTGGTTCTGGTATGTCTGAGAGGTGGTTCCTGCATGCCCAGCAGGTGATTCTGGACTGTCTGCCACGTGGTTCTGCCACATCTGAGAGGTGGTACCAGCATGCCCGACAGGTGATCCCGGAGAGTCCTCCAAATGCTTCTGGCCTAGCCTGCAGGTGATTTTGGCGTGTCCAGCAGGTGATTCCATTGTGTCCGGTAGGTGGTTCCGGCGTGTCCGGCATGTGGTTCCGGCACATCTGCGAGGTGGTTCTGGCATGCCCGGCAGGTGATTCCAGAGTGTCTGCCGAGGGGTTGTGGTGTAGCCAGCAGGTGATTTTGGCGTGTCCAGCAGGTGGTTCTGTGGAATGTATCAGGTGCTTCTGGCACACTCGGCAGGAGGTTCCAGCGTGTCTGGCACAAGGTTCTGGCACGTCTGAGAGGTGGTTCCGACATGCCCGGCAGGTGATCCCGGAGAGTCCTCCAATTGGTTCTGGCATAGCCCGCAGGTGGTTTTGGTGTGTCCGGCAGGTGGTTCCTGTCTGTCCGGTAGTGGATTCCGGCGTGTGCCGCATGTGGTTCTGGTACGTCTGAGAGGTGGCTCCCGCATGCCCAGCAGGTGATTCCGGACTGTCCGCCATGTGGTTCTGGCACGTCTGAGAGGTGGTACCTGCATGCCTGGCAGGTGATTCCGGAGAGTCCTCCAAGTGGTGGTGGCCTAGCCCGCAGGTGATTTTGGCATGTCCGGCACATGGTTCCGGCATGCTCGGCAGGTGGTTAAGTCAGGTCCGGTAGGTGGTTCCGGTCTGTCCAGGAGGTGGTTCCGGCGTGTCCGGCACATGATTCTGGCACGTCTGAGAGGTGGTTCCAGCATGCCCGGCAGGTGATTCCGGAGTGTCTACCGAGTGGTTCTGGCGTGGATGGCAGGTCATTTTGGCATCTCCAGCAGGTAGTTCCGGCGAGCCGAGCAGGAGGTTCTGGCGTGCTCGGCAGGTGATTCCAGAGTGTCCACCAAGTGGTTCTGGCGTAGCCGGCATGTGATTTTGCTGTGTCCGGCATGTGGTTCCATCGACTCGAGTAGGTGCTTCCAGCATGCTCGGCAGGTGGTTCAGGTGGGTCTGGCAGGTGGTTCTGGTCTGTCCTGGAGGTGGTTCCGGCATGTCCAGCACGTGGTTCTGGCACGTCTGAGAGGTGGTTCCGGCATGCACGACAGGTGATTCCGGAATGTCCGGCAAGGGGTTCTGGCGTAGCCGGCAGGTGATTTTGGCGTGTCGGGCAGGTGATTTTGGCGTGTCCACCATGTGGTTCTGGGGAGTGGATCAGGTGGTTTCGGCATACTCGGCACGTGGTTCCGGCGTGTCCGGCACTTTGTTCTGGCACGTCTGAGACGTGGTTCCAGCATGCCCGGCAGGTGATCCCGGAGAGTCCTCCAAGTGTTTCTGGCGTAGCCCGCATGTGTTTTTGATGTGTCTGGCAGGTGGTTCTGGCAAGTCGAGCAGGTGGTTCCGGCGTGCTCGGCATGTGGTTCAGGCATGTCCCGCAAGTGTTTGCAGTCTGTCCATGACGTGGTTCGGGCATGCCTGGAAGGTGATTCTGGAGTGTCCACCAAGTGGTTTTGGCGTAACCAGCACGTGATTTTGGAGTGTCAGGCCGGTTGTTCCGGTGTGTCCAGCAGGTGGTTCCGGCGAGCTCGGCAGGTGCTTCTGGTCTCTCCGGCATGTGGTTGTGGCATGTCTGAGAGGTGGTTCCGGCATGCCCGTCTGTGAATGCGGAGTTTCCACATGTGGTTGTGGCACGTTTGAGATGTGGTTCCGGCATGCCCTGTAGGTGATTCCGGAGTGTCCGGCAAGTGGTTCTGGCACAGCCAGCTGGTGATTTTGACGTGTCCAGAAGGTGGCTCCAGTGAGTCGAGCAGGTTGTTCCGGCGTGCTCAGCAGGTGTTTCAGGCGGGTCTGGCAGGTGTTTCCGGTCTGTCCAGTAGGTGGTTCTGGCGTGTCCGGAACGTGCTCCCGGCACGTCTGAGAGGTGGTTCCGGCATGCTCGGCAGGTGATTCTGGAGTGTCTGCCAAGTGGTTCTGTCGTGGCCGGCAGGTGATTTTCGCGTGTCTGGCAGGTGGTTCCGGCGAGTTGAGCAGGTGGTTCCGGCATGCTCAGCACGTGGTTCCCGTCTGTCCTGTAGTTGGTTTCGTCGTGTCCGGCAGGTGATTCCAGAGTGTCCACCAAGTGGTTCCCGCGTGTCTGACACGTGGTTCTGGCACGTCTGAGAGGTGGTTCCAGCATGCCCAGCAGGTGATTCCGGAGTGTCCAGCAAGTGGTTCTGGCATAGCCGGCAGGTGATTTTGGCTTGTCTGGCAGGTGGGTCGTGCAAGTGGATCACGTGGTTTGGGCATGCTTGGCAGGTGGTTCAGGTGTGGCCGGCAGGTGGTTCCAGTCTGTCCAGTACGTGGTTCCAGCTTGTCCGGCACGTGGTTCTGGTATGTCTGAGAGCTGGTTCGAGCATGGCTGGCAGGTGATTCCAGACTCTCCCCCAGGTGGTTCTGGCATAGCCGGCAGTTGATTTTGGCCCGTCCGGCAGGTGGTTCTGGCGTAGCCATCAGGTGATTTTGGAGTGTCCGGCAGGTGGGTTCTGGGAGTCGAGAAGGTGGTTCCGGCGTGATTGGCATGTGCTTCCAGCGACTCCAGCACGTATTTCTGGCACGTCTGAGAGGTGGTTCCGGCATGCTTGGCAGGTTATTCCATAGTGTCCGGCAAGTGGTTCTGGTGCTGCTGGCATCTGATTTTGGCATGTCCGGTAAGTGGGTGCTGCACGTCAAGCAGGTGGTTCCTGCATGCTCGGCAGGTGGTTCAGGTGTGTCCGGCAGGTGGTTCCAGTATGTCCAGGACGTGGTTCCGGCGTGTCCGTCACATAGTTCTGGTACGTCTCAGAGGTGGTTCCCGCCTGTGGGCAGGTGATTCCAGACTGTCCCCCACGTGGTTATAGCACGTCTGAGAGGTGGTTCCGGCATGCCTGGCAGGTGATCCCAGAGAGTCTGACAAGTGGTTCTGGCTTAGCTGGCAGGTGATTTTGGCGTGTCTGGCAGGTGGTTCCGGCGATTCGAGCAGATGCTTCCAGAAACCCCGGCAGGTGCTTCCTGCGTCTTTGGCACGTGGTTCTGGCACTTTTGAGATGTGGTCCCAGCATGCCCGGCGGGTGATTCCACAGTGTCCTTCAAATGGTTCTGGTATATCCAGCACGTGATTTTGGCGTGTGAGGGTTGTGGTTCCAGGGAGTCGAGCAGGTGGTTCCGGCATGCTCGGCATGAGGTTCATGCGTTTCCAGCAGGTGGTTCAGGGCTGTCTGGGAGGTGGTTCTGGAAAGTCAAGCAGGTGGTTCCAGAGTTTTTGGCATGTGGTTCTGGTGTGTCCGGTAGGTGGTTCCGGCATGTCCGGCACGTGGTTCTGGCATGTCTGAGAGATGGTTGCGGCATGCCCGGCAGGTGATCCCGGAGAGTCCTCCAATTGATTCTGGCGTAGCCCGCAGGTGTTTTTGGTGTGTCCGGCAGGTGGTTCTGGCGAGTCGAGCAGGTGGTTCCAGCGTGCTCGGCAGGTGGTTCAGGCAGGTCCGGCAGGTGTTTGCAGTCTGTCCATGACGTGCTTTCTGGCATGCCCGGAAGGTGATTCTGGAGTGTCCACCAAGTGGTTTTGGCGTAGCCGGCACATGATTTTGGCATGTCAGACAGGTGGTTCCGGCGTGTCCAGCAGGTGGTTCTGGCGAGATCGTCAGGTGCTTCCGGTCTCTCCATTACATGATTGCGGCACGTCTGAGAGGTGGTTCCGGCATGCCCGGCAGGTGATTCCGGACTCTCCGCCACGTGGTTCTCGTATAACCAGCAGTTGATTTTGGTGGGTTCGGCAGGTGGTTCCGGCCAGTCGAGAAGGTGGCTCCGGCGTGCTCAGCAGGTGGTTCCGGCATGTCTGGCAGGTGGTTCCTGTCTGTCCGGTAGGTGTTTCTGTCGTTTTCGGCACGTTCTTCCGGCGTGTCTGAGAGGTGGTTCTGGCATGCATGGCAGGTGATTCCGGAGTGTCCGCCAAGTGGTTCTGGCGTAGCCGGCAGGTGATTTTGGCGTGTCTTGAAGGTGATTTTGGCGTGTCCGACAAGTGATTTTGGCATGTCCGGCAGGTGTTTCTGCCGAGGTGTTCAGGTGGTTCCCGCGTTCTCGGCAGGTGATTCCAGCGTCTCCGGCAGGTGGTTCCGCTCTGTCCAGGAGGCGGTTCCGGCATGTCCGGCACATGGTTCCAGCACGTCTGACAAGTGGTTCTGGCATGTCCGGCAGGTGATTCCGGAATGTCCGCCAAGTGGTTCTGGCGCAGCTGGAAGGTGATTTTGGCATGTCTGGAAGGCGGTTCCGTTGAGTTGAGCAGGAGGTTCCGCAGTGCTCCACAGGTGGTTCAGGCGTGTCTGGCAGATGGTGATGGTCTGTCCGGGAGGTGGTTGCGGCGTGTCCGGCACGTGATTATGGCACGTATGAGAGGTGGTTCAGGCATGCCCGGCAGGTGATTGCGGATTGTCCACCAAGTGGTTCTGGCATAGCCAGCATGTGATTTTGGCATTTCCGACAGCTGGTTCCGGCGAGTCGAGCAGTTGGTTCAGGCAGGATTGGCAGGTGCTTCCCGCGTCTCCGGCATGTGGTTCTGGTATGTCTGAGAGGTGGTTCCGGCATGCCTAGCAGATGATCCCAGAGAGTCCTCCAAGTGGTTCTGGCGTAGCCGGCAGGTGATTTTGGCGTGTCCGGCAGGTGGTTCCGGCATGTCAAGCAGGTGGTTCCGGCGAGCTCAGCAGGTGCTTCCGGGGTCTCTGGCATGTGGTTCTGGCATAGCCGGCAGATGATTTGGTATGTCCAGCAGGTGGTTCTGTGGAGTGGATCAGGTACTCCCGGTATGCTCGGCAGGTGCTTCTGGCGTCTACGGCATTTGGTTCTGGCACATCTGAGAGGTGGTTCCGGCATGTTCGGCAGGTGATTCCGGAGTGTCTGACAAGTGGTTCTGGCGTAGCCGGCAGGTGATTTTGGCATGTCCGGCAGTTGGTCCTGCGAGTCGAGCAGGTGGCTCCGGCGTGCTCAGCAGGTGGTTCAGGTGGGGCCGGCAGGTGTTTCCAGTCTCTCCAGGACGTGGTTCCAGCGTGTCTGGCACGTGGTTGTGGTACGCCTAAGAGGTGGTTCCGGCATGCCTGGCAGGTGATTCCGAGTGTCCACCAAATGGTTCTTGCTTAGCCAACAGGTGATTTTGGCATGTCCGGCAGGTGGGTCCTGTGAGTCGAGCAGGTGGTTCCTGAATGGTCGGCAGGCGGTTCAGGCGTGTCTGACAGGTGGTGGCATTGTGTCCAGTAGGTGGTTCCGGCATGTCCGGCACGTGCTTCCGACACGTCTGAGTGGTGGTTCCGGCATGCCCAGTGGGTGATTCCATAGAGTCCGCCAGGTGGTTCTGGCCTAGCCGGCAGGTGATTTTGGCGTGTCTGGCATGTTATTTTTGTGTCCGGCATGTGATTTTGGCGTGTCCGGCTGGTGATTTTGACGTGTACGGCAGGTGTTTCTGGAGAGCTGTTCAGGTGGTTCCAGCGTTCTCGGCAGGTGATTCCAGTGACTCCGGCATGTGGTTCTGGTCTGTCCGGTAGTGGGTTCCGGCGTGTGCCACATTTGGTTCTGGTACATCTGAGAGGTGGTTCCCGCATGCCCAGCAGGGGATTCCGGACTGTCCGTCACGTGGTTCTGGCACATCTGAGGGGTGGTACCGGCATGCCCAGCAGGTGATCCCGGAGATTCCTCCCAGTGGTTCTGGCCTAGCCCGCAGGTGATTTTGGCGTGTCCCGCAGGTGGTTCCGGCATGCTCGGCATGTGGTTCCCCTCCATCCTCTTTGTGGTTTCGTCGTGTCCGGCAGGTGATTCCAGAGTGTCCACCAGGTGGTTCCCACATGTCTGGCACGTGCTTCTGGCACGTCTGAGAGGTGGTTCTGGCATGCCCGGCATGTGATTCCAGAGTGTCCGGCAAGTGGTTCCAGTTTGTCCAGTACGTGGTTCCAGCCTGTCCGGCACGTGGTTCTGGTATGTCTGAGAGCTGGTTCGAGCATGGCTGGCAGGTGATTCCAGACTGTCCCCCAGGTGTTTCTGGCATAGCCGGCAGTTGATTTTGGCCGATCCGGCAAGTTGTTCTGGAGTAGCCATCAGGTGATTTTGGCGTGTCCGGCAGGTGGGTCCTAGGAGGCGAGAATGTGGTTCTGGCGTGCTTGGCAAGTGCTTCCAGTGACTCCAGCACATGTTTCTGGCACGTCTGAGAGGTGGTTCCGGCATGCTCGGCAGGTTATTCCGGAGTGTCCGACAAGTGGTTCTGGCATAGCCGACAGGTGATTTTGGCTTGTCCAGCAAGTGGTTCCAGCGACTCGAGCAGGTGGTTACGGAGTGCTTGGCAGGTGGTTCCGCTCTGTCTGGGAGGTGGTGCCGTTGTGTCTGGCATGTGGTTCTGTCATGTCTAAGATGTTCCGGCATTCCCTGCTGGTGATTCTGGAGTTTCCACCATGTTGTTCTGGCATAGCTGGCAGGTGATTATGATGTGTCCTGCACGTGGTTCCACCGAGTCGAGCTGGTTATGCCGGCGTGCTCGGCATGTGCTTCCGGTCTCTTCCGGAGGTGGTTCAGGCGTGTCAGGCATGTGGTTGTGACACGTTTGAGAGGTGGTTCCTGCATGCCCACAGGTGGTTCCGGCGTGCTTGGCAGGTGGTTCTGGCGTGTCCGGCAGGTGGTTCTGGTCTGTCCGGGAGGTGGTTCCGGCATGTCTGGAACGTGGTTCTGGCACGTCTGAGAGGTGCTTTGGGCATGCCCGGCAGGTGATTCCTGGTTGTCCCCCAAGTGGTTGTGGCGTCACCAGCAGGCTATTTTGGCATATCCAGCATGTCTTTCTTGCTTTTTGGGCTCGTGGCTCTGGCTTGTAAGACAGGTGTTGGTGGCATTTCTGGCCCCCGGTTCTGACATATTCCGCAGGTGGTTTCAGTGTTTCTGGCACCTGTTTGCGGCATATCCATCAGCTGTTTCCAATGTGTCTGGCATGTTGTTGTGCTACGTCTGGAATCTGGTTCCGTCGTGTCTGTTGTGTGCGGCTGGCTGTTGAAGAGATGGTTCTGCTGTGTCAGAATCGTTGTTCCACTGTGTCCGGCAGGTGGTTACAGGTGATTCTGGCATGCAACGTGGGTGCTTCTGGTGTGCCTGTTGGGTCATTCTGGCATGACTGTATGGTTCTTTGAGAGTGTGCGGAGGGTGTTTTTGGCATGTCTTCCGGAGTTTTCTGGCATCTAAGGGGCATGATTCCTTTTTATACGTCAGGTGAGTTTGTTCTCAACTTCCTAAAGAGATGGAAGAAAGATGGTCTGTGGCTTGTCGCCCCTTGAGGGGTGGAGCCAATGCATTGTGCATTCCTCGTCTAGAGCAATGGAGGGCAAGACTGAGAGGAAAGGGGCCTTTCTGACAGAAGTGCTTTCTGGCACTCTCTCCACCAGTGCTCAACTGTGGTTGGTGAAAAGCGTATTGTCTCTCTCCTGCTAAACACATGGTTGCACAATCATTTGGGACTCAGCCCAGCTGCTTAAGGGGAAGATGTAGGCATTTCGCCTGAGCCGGATTGGCAAGGTGCAATTGCGGCAGAAGCAGAAGTTCTAAAGCTGCGAGTTAAGGGCTGGGAAGAAATGCCATTTGAGCTGCCTTTGTATGAGAAGTTCCTGGTCTGCTGTAACAGGACTGTGGAAAGCGAGTTGTTTTTCAGCTTCCTAAAGAGCTGGAGGCAAGACAGTTTATGGCTTGTCTCCCATTGAAGGATGGAGGCAGTGCTTTGTGCCTTCCACCTCTAGAGCAATGGAGGGCACGGCTGAGAGCAAAGGGCCCTTTCTGACATAGGTGCATTCTGACACTCTCTGCACCAGTGCACAATGGCGGTTTGTAAAAAGCCTATTGTCTGCTCCTGCTAAGCATGTGGAAGCACAATTATCTGGGCCTCGTCCCTGTTGCTGAAGGGGAAGATGTAGGCATTTCGTCTGAGCCGGGTTAGCAAGGTGAAAATCTGGCAGAAGCAGAAGTTCCAAATCGGCCAGTTAAGGGCTGAAAAGAAACGGCATATCAGCTGCCTTTGGATGAGATGTTGCCAGGACACAGAAAGAGCACTGTTGAAAGCGAGTTGTTTCTCAGCTTCCTAAAGAGAAGGAACGAGGATGGTCTGTGGCTTGACGCCCCTTGAGGGGTGGAGCCAGTGCATTGTGCATTCCACATCTAGAGCAATGGAGGGCATGGCTGAGAGCAAAGGGGTCTTTCTGACATAGCTGCTTTCTGACACTCTCTCCAATGCACAATGGTGGTTGAAAAAAGGCGTACAGTCTATCACCTCCTAAGCACGTGGACGCTCAATCATTTGGGAGTCAGCCCAGTTGCTTCAGGGGAAGATGTAGGCATTTCGTATGAGCCGGGTTGGCAAGGTGGAACTGCGGCAGAAGCAGAAGTCCTAAAGCGGCAAGTTAAGCGCTGGGAAGAAATGGCGTTTGAGCTGCCTTTTTATGAGAGTTTCCTCGTATGCTGTAACAGCACTGTGGAAAGTGAGTTCTTTCTCAGCTTCCTAAAGAGGTGGAAGCAAGACAGTTTATGGCTTGTTTCCCATTGAAGGATGGAGGCAGTGCTTTGTTCCTTCCACCTCTAGAGCAATGGAGGGCATGGCTGAGAGTAAAGGGGTCTTTCTGACATTGGTGCTTTCTGACACTCTCCCAACCATTGCACTTAGTGGTTAGTTAAAAGCCTATTGTCTCTCTCCTCCTCAGCATGTGGAAGCACAATCATCAGGGCCTCGTCCCCATTGCTCAAGGGGAAGATGTAGGCATTTTGTCTGAGCCGGGTAGGCAAGATGGTAATGTGCAGGATGCAGATGCCCCAGACCAGCGAGTGAAGTGCTGAAAAGAAATGGTGTTCAGCCTCCTTTGTATGAGATGTTCCCAGGACGCTGTAAGAGCACTGTGGAAAGGGAGTTTTTTCTCAGCTTCCTAAAGAGCTGGAAGCAGGACAAGATGTGGTTTGTCTCCCATTGAGGGGTGGATCCAGAGCCAGTGCCTTGTTTCTTCCACCTCTAGAGCAATGGAGGGCACGGCTGAGAGCAAAGGGGCCTTTCTGACATAGCTGCTTTCCGACACTCTCTGCAGCAGTGCACAATGGTGGTTGGAAAAAGGCGTGCAGTCTATTGCCTCCTAAGCACGTGGACGCTCAATCATTTGGGACTCAGCCCAGTTGCTTAAGGGGAAGATGTAGGCGTTTCGTCTGAGCCGGGTTGGCAAGGTGGAACTGCGGCAGAAGCAGAAGTTCTAAAGTGGCGAGTTAAGGCTTGGCAAGAAAGGCCATTTGACCTGCATTTCTATGACAGTTTCCCCAGAGGCGGTTCCCGGGAGTCGAGCAGGTGTTTCTGGCATGCTCAGCAGGTGGTTCCGGTCTTTCACAGAAGTGGTCCGAGGCGTCCAGCACGTGGTTCTGGCCCATCTGAGGGGCGGTTCCGGCATGCACGGCAGGTTATTCCGGAGTGTCGGCCAAGTGGTTCTGGCGTAGCCGGCAGGTGATTTTGGCGTATCTGGCAGATGGTTCCAGTGAGTCAAGCAGGTGGTTCCAGCGTGCTCGTAAGGTGGTTCCGGCATGTCCGGAAGGTGGTTCCAATCTGTCCAGGATGTGGTTCCGGCGTGTCTGGCACGTTTTTCAGGCACGTCTGAGGGGTGGTTCCGGCATGCACAGCAGGTGATTCTGCAGTGTCCGCCAAGTGGTTCCCGCCTAGCCGGCAGGTGTTTCAGGCTGGTCCGGCAAGTGGTTCTGGGGAGTGGATCAGGTGGTTCCGGCATGCTCGGCAGGTGCTTCTGGCGTCTCCTGCACGTGGTTCTGGCACGTCTGAGAGGTGGTTCTGGCATGCCGGCAGGTGATTCCGGAGTCTGTGGCATGTGGTTCTGGCACATCTAAAAGGTAGTTCCGGCATGCCCTACTGGTGATTCCGGAGTGCCTGGCAAGTGGTTCTGGCATAGCCGGCTGGTGATTTTGGCGTTTCCAGCAGGTGGCTCCAGCGAGTCAAGCAGGTTGTTCTGGTGTGCTCAGCAGGTGGTTCAGGCGGGTCCGGCAGGTGGTTCCAGTCTGTCCAGTAGGTGGTTCCGGCGTGTCCCGCACATGGTTCTGGCACGTCTGAAAGGTGGTTCTGGCATGCCCTGCAGGTGATCCCGGAAAGTCCTCCTAGTGGTTCTGGCGTAGCCCACAGGTGTTTTTGGTGTGTCCGGCAGGTGGTTCTGGCGAGTTGAGCAGGTGGTTCCGGCGTGCTCGGCAGGTGGTTCAGGCAGGTCCCGCAGGTGTTTGCAGTCTGTCCATGACGTGTTTCCGGCATGCCTGGAAGGTGATTCTGGTGTGTCCACCAAGTGGTTTTGGCGTAGCCCGCAGGTGATTTTGGCGTGTCAGGCAGGTGGTTCCAGCATGCTCGGCAGGTGGTTCAGGCAGGTCCGGTAGGTGGTTCTGGTCTGTCCGTGGGTGGTTCCGGCGTGTCCGGCACGTGGTTCCGGCACGTCTGACAGGTGGTTCTGGCATGTCTGGCAGGTGATTCCAGAGTGTCCGCCAAGTGGTTCTGGCATAGCCGGCAGGTGATTTTGGCGTGTCAGGCATGTGGTTCTGTGGAGTGGCACAGGTGGATCTGGCATGCTCGGCACGTGCTTCCGGCTTCTCCGGTATGTGGTTATTGCACGTTTGAGAGGTGGTTCCGGCATGACCGGCATGTGATTCCAGAGTGTCTGCCAAGTGGTTCCGGCACAGCTGGCAAGTGCTTTTGGCATGTCCGGCAGGTGGTTCTGGGGAGTGGATCAGGTGGTTCCGGCATGCCTGGCATTTGAACCCAGACTGTCAGCCACGTGCTTCTGGCATACACAGCAGGTGATTTTGGCATGTCAGGGATCTGGTTACACTGAGTCGAGCAGGTGATTCCGGCGTGCTTGGCAGATGGTTCCGGTGTGTCCGGCAGGTGGTTCCGGTATGTCCGGTATGTGATTCCGGCGTGTACGGCACGTGGTTCTGGTACGTCTGAGAGGTGATTCCGGCATGCCCAACACGTGATTCCGGACTGTCCGCCAAATGGTTCTGACACGTCTGAGAGGTGGTTCTGGCATGCCCGGCAGGTTATCCCGGAGAGTCCTCCAAGTGGTTCTGGCGTAGCCGACAGGTGATTTTGGCATGTCCGGCAGGTGGTTCCGTCGTGCTCAGCAGGTGGTTCAGGCGTGGCCGGCAGGTGGTTCCAGTCTGTCCAGTACGTGTTTTCAGCTTGTCTGGCACATGGTTCTGGTACGTCTGAGAAGTGGTTCCGGCATGGCTGACAGGTGAATCCGGACTGTCCCCCAGGTGGTTCTGGCATAGTCGGCAGTTGATTTTGGCCTATCCGGCAGGTGGTTCAGGCAAGTCTAGCAGGTGGCTGCAGCATGTTCGGCAGGTGGTTCCGGTGTGTCTGGCAGGTGGTTCCGTTCTGTCTGGCTGCTCGTTCTGGCATGTCCGGCACGTGGTTCTGGCACATCTGAGAGGTGGTACTGGAATGCCTGGCAGGTGGTTCAGGTAGGTCCGGTAGGTGGTTCCGGTTTGTCCGGGAGGTGGTTCCAGCATCTCCGGCACGTGGCTCCGGCACCTCTGACAGGTGGTTCTGGCATGTCAGGCAGGTGATTCTGGGTTGTCCACCAAGTGGTTCTGGCGTAGACAGCAGGTGATTTTGGCGTGTCCCAAGGTGGTTCCGACGATTCGAGTAGGTGCTTCCAGAAAGTCCGGCAAGTGGTTCTGGCATAGCCAGCAGCTGATTTTCACGTGTCCAGCAGGT
Organism: Equus przewalskii; assembly: GCF_037783145.1. NCBI lineage: Eukaryota > Metazoa > Chordata > Mammalia > Perissodactyla > Equidae > Equus > Equus przewalskii. The sequence continues at coordinate 67,236,393 of NC_091831.1, forward strand.
GGGTCCTGTGAGTTGAGCAGGTGGTTCCTGCATGCTCGGCAGGTGGTTCACCGTGTGCGGCAGGTGGTTCCGTTGTGTCCGATAGGTGGTTCCGGCATGTCCGGCACGTGGTTCTGGCACGTCTGAGAGGTGGTTCCGGAATGCCCGGCGGGTCATTCCATAGAGTCCGCCGCGTGGTTCTGGCCTAGCCGGCAGGTGATTTTGGCGTCTCCGGCAGGTGCTTCCAGCGAGCCGAGCAGCTGGTTCCAGCATGCTCGGCAGGTGGTTCAGGCATGTCCGGCAGGTGTTTGCAGTCTGTCCATGATGTGGTTCCGGCATGCCCGGAAGGTGATTCTGGAGTGTCCATCAAGTGGTTTTGGCATAGCCGGCACGTGATGTTGGCGTGTCAGTCAGGTGGTTCCGGCGTGTCCAGCAGGTGGTTCCGGCGAACTCGGCAGGTGCTTCCGGTCTCTCTGGAACGTGGTTGTGGCACGTCTGAGAGGTGGTTCCGGCATGCCCTGCAGATGATTCCGGAGTGTCCACCAAGTGGTTCTGGCATAGCCAGCAGGTGATTTTGGCGTGTCCGGCAGGTGGTCCCGGTGTGCTCGGCAGGTGGTTCAGGCAGGTAAGGTAGGTGGTTCCGGTCTGTCCGGGAGGTGGTTCCGGCGTGTCCGGCACTTGATTCCGGCACATCTGAGAGGTGGTTCCGGCATGCCCACCAGGTGATCCCAGAGAGTCCGAAAAGTGGTTGTGGCATAGCCGGCAGGTGATATTGGCGTGTCTGGCAGGTGGTTCCGGCAAGTCGAGCAGGTGGCTCCAGCGTGGTTGTGGCACATCTGAGAGGTGGTTCCGGCATGCCCTGCAGGTGATTCTGGAGTGTCCGGCAAGTGGTTCTGGCATAGCCGGATGCTGATTTTGGCATGTCCAGCAGGTGGCTCCAGTGAGTTTTAGCAGGTTGTTCCGGCGTGCTCAGCAGGTGGTTCAAGTGGGTCAGGCAGGTGGTTCCGGACTGTCCAGTAGGTGGTTCTGGCGTGTCTGGCACGTGCTTCCGGCACAGCTGAGAGGTGGTTCCGTCATGCCCGGTGGGTGACACCATAGAGTCCACCACGTGGTTCTGGCCTAGCCGGCAGGTGATTTTGGCGTCTCCGGAGGGTGGTTCCGGCGAGTCGAGCAAGAGGTTCCGGCGTGCTTGGCAGGTGCCTCCGGTGTCTCTGGGATGTGGTTCTGGCACGTGTGACAGGTGGTTCCAGCATGCCTGGCAGGTGATTCCAGAGTGGCCGGCAAGTGGTTCTGGCGTAGCCGGGAGGTGATTTTGGCGTGTCCGGCAGGTGATTTTTACGTGTCCTGTAGGTGTTTATGGAGAGCTGTTCGGGTGGTTCTGGCGTTCTCAGCAAGTGATTCTGGCGTGTCCGGCAGGTGGTTCCAGTCTGTCTGGTAGGGGGTTCCGGCGTGTGCCGCACGTGGTTCTGGTACGTCTGAGAGGTGGTTCCCGCATGCCCAGCAGGGGATTCCGGACTGTCCGCCACGTGGTTCTGGCACATCTGAGAGGTGGTACCGGCATGCCCGGCAGGTGATCCCGGAGAGTCCTCCAAGTGGTTCTGGCCTAGCCCGCAGGGGATTTTGGCATGTCCAGCAGGTGGTTCCGGCATGCTCGGCATGTGGTTCATGCAGTTCTGTTAGGTGGTTCTGGTCTGTCCGGGAGGAGGTTCCGGCGTGTCCAGCACGTGGTTCCGGCATGTCTGACAGGTGGTTCTGGCATGTCCGGCAGGTGATTCCGGATTGTCCACCAAGTGATTCTGGTGTAGCCCTCAGGTGATTTTGGCGTGTCCCACTGGTGGTTCCGACGATTCGAGCAGGTGCTTCCGGCTAGCTCAGCAGTTGCTTCTGGCCTCTCTGGCACTTGATTTTGGCACATTTGAGAGGTGGGTCCGGCACGCCCAACAGGTGATTCCGGAGTGTCCGGCAAGTGGTTCTGGCATAGCCAGCAGGTGATTTTTGCTTGTCCGGCAGGTGGGTCCTGTGAGTCGAGCAGGTGGTTCCTGCGTGCTCGGCAGGTGGTTCAGGCGTGTCCGGCAGGTGGTTCCGTTGTGTCCGGTAGGTGGCTCCGGTGTGTCCGGATCATGGTTCTGGCACGTCTGAGAGGTGGTTTCGGCATGCCCGGTAGGTGATAGTGGAGTGTCTGTCGAGTGGTTCTGGCGTAGCCGGCAGGCGATTTTTGCGTGTCCAGCAGGTGGTTCTGGGGAGTGGATCAGGTGGTTCCGGCATACTCGGCAGGTGGTTCCAGCCTGTCCAGCACATGGTTCTGGCACGTCTGAGATGTGGTTTCACCATGCTCAGCATGTGATCCCGGAGAGTCCTCCAAGTGGTTCTGGCGTAGCCGGCACTTGTTTTTGGTGTGTCCGGGAAGTGGTTCTGGCGAGTTGAGCAGGTTGTTCCGGCGTGCTCAGCATGTGGTTCAGGCGGGTCCGGCAGGTGTTTCTGGTGTGTCCAGTAGGTGGTTCCAGCATGTCCGGCACGTGCTTTTGGCACATCTGAGAGGTGGTTCCGGCATGCCCGGTGGTTGATTCCATAGAGTCCGCCACTTGGTTCTGGCCTAGCCGGCATGTCATTCTGGCGTCTCTGGCAGGTGGTTCCGGCGAGTCGAGCAGGAGGTTCCGGCGTGCTCGGCAGGTGCATCCGGTGTCTCTGGCACGTGGTTCTGGCATGTCTGACAGGTGGTTCCAGCATGCCAGGCAGGTGATTCCGGAGTGTCCTCCAAGTGGTTCTGGCGTAGCCGACAGGTGATTTTGCCGTGTCCAGCATGTGGTTCCGGCAACTCGAGCAGTTTCTTCCAGCGTGCTCGGTAGGTGGTTCAGGTGGGTCCGGAAGGTGGTTCTGGTCTGTCCTGGAGGTGGTTCTGGCATGTCCAGCACGTGGTTCTGGCACGTCTGAGAGGTGGTTCCGGCACGCCCGACAGGTGATTCCGGAGTGTCCGGCAAGTGGTTCTGGAGTAGCCGGCAGGTGATTTTGACGTGTCCCTCCTGTGATTTTGGCGTGTCTGACAGGTGATTTTGACGTGTCCGGCAGGTGTTTATGGAGAGCTGTTCAGGTGGTTCCGGCGTTCTCAGCAGGTGATTCCGGCATGTCCGGCAGGTGGTTCCGGTCTGTCTGGTAGTGGGTTCCGGCGTGTTCCGCACGTGGTTCTGGTACATCTGAGAGGTGGTTCCCCCATGCCCAGCAGGGGATTCTGGACTGTCTGCCATGTGGTTCTGGCACATCTGAGACGTGGTACCGGCATGCCCGGCAGGTGATCCCGGAGAGTCCTCCAAGTGGTTCTGGCCTAGCTGGCAGGTGATTTTGGCATGTCCGGCAGGTGGGTCCTGGGAGTCGAGAAGGTGGTTCCGGCGTGCTCGGCATTTGCTTCCAGCGACTCCAGCATGTGTTTCTAGCACGTCTCAGGGTTGGTACCAGCATGCCTGGCAGGTGATTCCGGAGTGTCCGGCAAGTGGTTCTGGCGCAGTAGGCATGTGATTTTGGCATGTCCGTTAATTGGGTCCTGCGAGTTGAGCAGGTGGTTCCTGTGTGCTCACCAGGTGCTTCAGGCGTGTCCGGCAGGTGGTTCGCATCTCTCCAGGACGTAGTTCCGGGGTATCTGACACGTGGTTCTGGTAAGTCTCAGAGGTGTTTCTGGCATGCCCGGCAGGTGATCCAGGAGACTCCTCTAAGTGATTCTGGCATAGCCGGCAGGTAATTTTGGCATGTCCTGTAGGAGGTTGCGGCGTGCTCGGCAGGTGGTTCAGGCAGGTCCTGCAGGTGGTTCCGGTCTGTCCGGGAGGTGGTTCCAGCGTGTCCGGCACTTGGTTCGGGCACGTCTGAGAGGTGGTTCTGGCATGCCCACCAGGTGATCCCCGAGAGTCCGCCAAGTGGTACTGGCGTAGCCGGCATGTGATTTGGGTGTGTCCGGCAGGTGCTTCCAGTGAGTCGAGAAGGTTGTTCCGGTGAGCTCAGCAGGTGCTTCTGGAGTCTCGGGCTCATGGTTGTGGCACTTCTGAGTGGTGGTTCCGGCATGCCCTTCAGGTGATTCCAGAGTGTCCTGCAAGCGGTTCTGGTGTAGCCGGCTGGTGATTTTGGCGTGTCTGGCAGGTGTGTCCGGCGATTCAAGCAGGTGGTTCTGGCGTGTCCAGCAGGTGTTTCTGGTCTGTCCGGGAGGTGGTTCCGGCATGTCCAGCACGTGGTTCTGGCACGTCCGAGATGTTGTGCCGGCATGCCTGGCAGGTGATTCCGGAGTTTCTGACAAGTGGTTCTGGCGTAGCCGGCTGGTTATTTTGGCGTGTATGGCAGGTGGTTCCTGTGAGTGGAGGAGGTGGTTCTTGTGTTCTCGGGAGATGGTTCAGGATTGTCCAGCAATTGGTTCCTGTCTGCACGGGAGGTGGTTCCGGCATGTCCAGCACATGGTTCTGGCACGTCTGAGCCGTGGTTCTGGCATGCCAGGCAGGTGATTCCGTAGCATCCGCCAAGTGGTTCTGGCGTAGCCGGCATGTGACTTTTGCGTGTTAGGCAGGTGGGTCTGGCGAGTCGAACAGGTGGTTCTGGCATGCTGGGCAGGTGGTTAAGGCGTGTCCAGAAGGTGGTTGCCATCTGTGAGGGAGGTGGTTCCAGCATATCTGGCACGTGCTTCCGGCATGTCTGAGAGGTTGTGCTGGCATGCCCAGCAGTTGATTCCCGAGTCTCCGGCATGTGGTTCTGGTACATCTGAGAGGTGGTTCTGACAAGCCCTGCAGGTGATTCCGGAGTGTCCAGCAAGTGGTTCTGGCATAGCTGGCAGGTGATTTTGGTGTGTCTGGCAGGTGGTTCTGGCGAGTCGAGCAGGTGGTTCCGGCGTGCTCAGCAGGTGCTTCCGGTGTCATTGGCATTTGGTTCTGGCATGTCTGAGAGGTGGTTCCGGCATGCCCGGCAGGTGATTCCGGTGTGTTCGCCAAGTGGTTCCGGCATAGCCGGCAGGTGATTTTGCATGTCTGGCGGTGGTTCCTGCGATTCGAGCCGGTGGTTCCGGCGTGTCCAGCAGGTGGTTCCGGTCTGTCCGGCAGGTGGTTCTGGGGTGTCCGGCAGGAGGTTCTGGCCCGTCTGATAGTTTGTGCCGGCATGCCCTTCACGTGATTCCTGCTTGTCCGCCATGTTGTTCTGGTGTAGCAGGCAGGTGATTTTGGCGTGTCCGGCAGGTGGGACCGGTAACTCAAGCAGGTGGTTCCAGCGAGTGTTTCCTGTGGTTCCTTCTGTCCGGGAGATGGTGCCGGCCTGTCCGGCACGTGCTTCTGGCACTTCTGAGAGGTTGTGCTGGCATGCCCGGCAGGTGATTGTGGAGTGTCCGACAAGTGGTTCTGGTGTAGCCGGCAGGTGATTTTGGCGTGTCCAGCAGGTGGTTCTGGCGAGTCAAGCAGGTGGTCTTGGCGTGTCCAGCAGGTGGTTCCGGTCTGTTCTGGAGGTGTTTCCCGCGTGTCCGGCACGTGCTTCTGGCACGTCTGAGAGGTTGTGCCATCATGCCCGAAACATTATTCCGACTTGTACGCAAAGTGGTTCAGACGTAGCTGGCAGGTGCTTCCAGCGAGTCTGGCAGGTGGTTCCGGTCTGTCCGGTAGGTGGTTCCAGGGTGTACGGCACATGGTTCTGGCACCTCTGAGAGGTGGTTCCAGCATGACCAGCAGGTGATTCCGGATTGTCCACCAAGTGGTTCTGGTGTAGCCGGAAGTTGATTTTGACATGTCTGGCAGGTGTTTCCGGCTAGTCGAGCAGGTGGCTCTGGCGTGCTCGGCCGGTTCGTTCCAGCATGCCCGGCAGGTGGTTCCCGCGTGTCCGGCATGTGGTTCGGGTACGTCTGAGAGGTGGTTCCTGCATGCCCAGCAGGTGATTCCGGACTGTCTGCCAGGTGGTTCTCGCATACCTGGCAGTTGATTTTGGTGTGTCTGGCAGGTGGTTCCGGCAAGTCGAGCAGGTGGCTCTGGCGTGCTTGGCAGGTGGTTCCCGTATTTCTGGCAGGTGGTTCCGGAATGCGTGGCAGGTGATTCCGGAGTGTCCGACAAGTGGTTGTGGCGTACCCGGCAGGTAATTTTGGGGTGTCCAGCAGGTGGTTCCAGGGAGTCGAGCAGATGGTTCCGGAGTGCTTGGCAGGTGGTTCCGTTCTGTCTGGGAGGTGGTGCCGTCGTGTCTGGCATGTGGTTCTGGCATGTCTAAGATGTTGTTCCGGCATTCCCTGCAGGTGATTCTGGAGTGTCCACCATGTTCTGGCATAGCCGGCAGGTGATTACGATGTGTCCGGCACGTGGTTCCACCGAGTCAAGCTGGTTATTCCGGCGTGCTTGGCATGTGCTTCCAGTCTCTTCGGGAGGTGGTTCAGGCATGTCAGGCATGTGGTTGTGACACGTTTGAGAGGTGGTTCCTGAATGCCTGCAGGTGGTTCCGGCGTGCTCGGCAGGTGGTTCTGGCGTGTCCGGCAGGTGGTTCTGGTCTGTCTGGGAGGTGGTTCCGGCATGTCTGGAATGTGGTTCTGGCACGTCTGAGAGGTGCTTCGGGCATGCCCTGTAGCTGATTCCTGGTTGTCCCACAAGTGGTTCTGGCATCACTAGCAGGTTATTTAGGCGTATCCAGCAGGTCTTTCCTGCTTTTTGGGCTCGTGGCTCTGGCTTGTAAGACAGGTGTTGGTGGCTTTTCTGGCCCCCAGTTCTGACATACTCCACAGGTGGTTTCAGTGTTTCTGGCACCTGTTTGCGGCATATCCATCAGCTGTTTCCAATGTGTCTGGCATGTCGTTGTGCTACGTCTGGAATCTGGTTCCGTCGTGTCTGTTGTGTGCAGCTGGCTGTTGAAGAGATGGTTCTGCAGTGTCAGAATCGTTGTTCCACTGTGTCCAGCAGGTGGTTACAGGTGGTTCTGGCATGCAACGTGGGTGCTTCTGGTGTGCCTGTTGGGTTGTTCTGGCATGAATGTGTGGTTCTTTGAGAGTGTGCGGAGGGTGGTTTCTGATCCCCTTCAGGGGTGGTGCCAGTGCCTTGTGCTTCCTGCCTCTAGAGCAATGGAGGGCACGGCTGAGAGTAAAAGGCCCTTCTGACATTGTTGCTTTCTGACACTCCCCCAACCATTGCTCAAGGGCGGTTGGTTAAAAGCCTATTGTCTGTCTCCTCCTCAGCATGTGGAACCACAATCATCCGGGCCTCGTCCCCATTGCTCAAGGGGAAGATGTAGGCATTTCGTCTGAGCCGGGTTGGCAAGGTGGAAATGCGGACAAAGCGGATGTTGCAGATTGGCGAGTTAAGGGCTGAAAAGACATGGCGTTCAGCTGCCTTTGTATGAGATGTTCCCAGGATGCTGTAAGAGCACTGTGGAAAGGGAGTTTTTTCTCCACTTCCTAAAGAGCTGGAAGCAGGACTGTTTATGGCTTGTCTCCAATTGAAGTATGGAGGCAGTGCTTTGTGCCTTCCACCTCTAGAGCAATGGAGGGCACGGCTGAGAGCAAAGGGCCTTTTCTGACATTGGTGCTTTCTGACACTCCCACAACCATGGCTCAAGGGCGGTTGGTTAAAAGCCTATTGTCTCTCTCCTACTAAGCAGGTGGAACCGCAATCATCTGGGCCTTGTCCCCATTGCTTAAGGGAAGTTGTAGGCATTTCGTCTGAGCCGGGTTGACAAGGTGGAAATGTGGCACAAGCAGATGTTCCAGATTGGCGAGTGAAGTGCTGGAAGAAACGGTGTTCAGCTGCCTTTGTATGAGATGTTCCCTGGACGCTCTAAGAGCACTATGGAATGTGAGCTCTTTCTCAGCGTCCTAAAGAGCTGGACGCAAGAAGGTTTGTGGTTCGTCTGCCACTGAGGGGCGGAGCCAGAGCCAGTGCATTGTGCCTTCCTCCTCTAGAACAATTCGGGGCACGGCTGAGATCAAAGGGACCTTTCTGACATAGGTGCATTCTGAAACTCTCTCCACCAGTGCACAATCGTGATGTGTAAAAAGCCTATTGTCTCTCTCCTCTTAAGCATGTGGAAGCACAGTCATATGGGCCTCATCCCCGTTGCTGAAGGGGAAGATGTAGGCATTTCGTCGGAGCTCGGTTGGCAAGGTGGAAATGTGGCAGAAACAGAAGTTCCAAATCGGCGAGTTAAGGGCTGAAAAGAAACGGCGTTTCAGCTGCCTTTGTATGAAATGTTCCCTGGATGCTGTAAGATCACTGTTGAAAGCGAGTTCCTTCTCAGCTTCCTAAAGAGATGGAAGCAAGGTGGTCTGTGGCTTGATGCCCCTTGAGGGGTGGAGCCAGTGCATTGTGCATTCCACGTCTAGAGCAATGGAGGGCACGGCTGAGAGCAAAGGGGTCTTTCTGACATAGCTGCTTTCCGACACTTTCTCCAGCAGTGCACAATGGTGGTTGGAAAAAGGCGTACAGTCTATCGGCTCCTAAGCACATGGACGCTCAATCATTTGGGACTCAGCCCAGTTGCTTCAGGGGAAGATGTAGGCATTTCATCTGAGCCGGGTGGGCAAGGTGCAATTGTGGCAGAAGCAGAAGTTCTAAAGTGGCGAGTTAAGGCTTGGCAAGAAAGGCCGTTTGACCTGCATTTCTATGACAGTTTCCCCGGAGGCGGTTCCCGGGAGTCGAGCAGGTGTTTCCGGCATGCTCAGCACGTGCTTCCGGTCTTTCACGGAAGTGGTCTGGGGCATCCAGCACGTGGTTCTGGCACATCTGAGGGGCGGTTCCGGCATGAACGGCAGGTTATTCCGGAGTGTCGGCCAAGTGGTTCTGGCATAGCCGGCAGGTGATTTTGGCGTATCCGGCAGATGGTTCCAGCAAGTCGAGAAGGTGGTTCCAGCGTGCTCTTAAGGTGGTTCAGGCATGTCCGGAAGGTGGTTCCGGTCAGTCCAGGAGGTGGTTCTGGCGTGTCCGGCACGTTTTTCAGGCACGTCTGAGGGGTGGTTCCGGCATGCACGGCAGGTGATTCCGGAGTGTCCGCCAAGTGGTTCCCACTTAGCCGGCAGGTGGTTCAGGCGGGTCCGGCAGGTGGTTCTGGGGAGTGGATCAGGTGGTTCCGGCATGCTTGGCAGGTGCTTCCAGCGTCTCTTGCACGTGGTTCTGGTACATTTGAGAGGTGGTTCCGGCATGCCAGGCAGGTGATTCCGGATTGTCCGGCAATTGTTTCTGGCATAGCCAGCAGCTGATTTTGGCATGTCCGGTAGGTGGGTCCTGCGAGTCGAGCAGGTGGGTCCGGCATGCTCGGCTGGTGGTTCAGGCAGGTCCGGTATGTGGTTCCGGTCTGTCCAGTAGGTGGTTCCAGCGTGTCCAGCACATGATTCCGGCAGGTCTGGGAGGTGGTTCCGGCATGCCCGGCTTGTCATTCCATAGAGTCTGCCACGTGGTTCTGGCCAAGCCAGCAGGTGATTTTGGCATCTCCAGCAGGTGGTTCTGGCGAGTCGAGCAGGAGGTTGCGGTGTGCTCGGCAAGTGCATCCGGTGTCTCTGGCACATGGTTCTGGCACGTCTGAGAGGTGGTTCCAGCATGCCCGACAGGTGTTTCCGGAGTGTCCGCCAAGTGGTTCTGGCGTAGCCGGCAGGTGATTTTGCCGTGTCCGGCATGTGGTTCCTGCGACTCCAGCTCGTGGTTCCAGCGTGCTCGGCAGGTGGTTCAGGTGGATCTGGCAGGTGGTTTCGGTCTGCTCGGGTTGTGGTTCCGGCATCTCATGCACATGGTTCTGGCACATCTGAGAGGTGGTTCCAGCCGGCCCGACAGGTGTTTCCAGAGTGTCAGCCAAGTGGTTCTGGTGTAGTTGACAGGTGATTTTGGCGTGACCAGCATGTGGTTCCGGCAAGCCCAGGAGGTGATTCCGAAGTGTTCACCAACTGGTTGTGGCATAGCCGGCAGGTGATTTTGGTGTGTCCGGCAGGTGGTTCTGGCAAGTCGAGCAGGTGGTTCCGGCGTGCTCGGCAGCTGCTTCCGGTGTCATTGGAATGTGGTTCTGGCATGTCTGAGAGGTGGTTCCGGCATGCCCGGCAGGTGATTCCGGAGTGCTCGCCAAGTGGTTCCGGCATAGCCGGCAGGTGATTTTGCATGTCCGGCGGTAGTTGGTCCTGCGAGTCGAGCAGGTGGTTCCGGCGTGCTAAGCAGGTGGTTCAGGCGGGGCCGGCAGGTGGTTCCAGTTTCTCCAGGACATGGTTCCAGCGTGTACACCACGTGGTTGTGGTACGTCTAAGAGGTGGTTCTGGCATGCCCGGCAGGTGATTCCGAGTGTCTGCCATGTGGTTCTGGCGTAGCCGACAGGCGATTTTGGAGTATCCGGCAGGTGGGTCTGGCGAGGCGAGCAGGTGGTTCTGGCGAGTTTGGCAGTTGGTTCTGGTCTGTCCTGGAGGTTGTTCCGGTGTGTCCGGCACGTGCTTCAGGCACGTCTGAGAGGTTGTGCTGTCATGCCCGGCAGGTGATTCTGCAGTCTCCAGTAAGTGGTTCTGGCGTAGCTGGGCGGTGATTTTGGAGTGTCCGGCAGGTGATTTTGACGTGTCTGTTAGGTGGTTCAGGCGAGTCGAGCTGGTGGTTCCCGAGTTCTCGGCAGGTGATTCCGGCGTGTCCGGCAGGTGGTTCCGGTCTGTCCAGTAGTGGGTTCCGGTGTGTGACGCTCGTGGTTCTGGTACGTCTGAGAGGTGGTTCTGGCATGCCCGTCTGATGATTCTGGAGTGTCCGCCAAGTGGTTCTGGCATAGCCAGCAGGTGATTTTGGCGTGTCCGGCAGTTGGTCCTGTGAGTTGAGCAGGTGGTTCCGGCGTGCTCAGCCGGTGGTTCAGGCGGGGCCGGCAGGTGTTTCCAGTTTCTCCAGGACGTGGGTCCAGCATGTCCGCCACGTGGTTGTGGTACGTCTAAGTGGTGGTTCCGGCATGCCCGGCAGGCGATTCCGAGTGTCCGCCAAGTGGTTCTGGAGTAGCCGGCAGGTGATTTTGCCGTGTCCGGCATGCGGTTCCTGCGACTCCAGCTGGTGGTTCCAGTGTGCTCGGCAGGTGGTTCAGGCGGATCTGGCAGGTGGTTTCGGTCTGCTCGGGTTGTGGTTCCGGCATCTCATGCACATGGTTCTGGCACGTCTGAGAGGTGGTTCCAGCCGGCCCGACAGGTGTTTCCGGAGTGTCCGCCAAGTGGTTCTGGCGTAGCCGGCAGGTGATTTTGCCGTGTCCGGCATGTGGTTCCTGCGACTCCAGCTCGTGGTTCCAGCGTGCTCGGCAGGTGGTTCAGGCGGATCTGGCAGGTGGTTTCGGTCTGCTCGGGTTGTGGTTCCGGCATCTCATGCACATGATTCTGGCACGTCTGAGAGGTGGTTCCAGCCGGCCCGACAGGTGTTTCCAGAGTGTCAGCCAAGTGGTTCTGGTGTAGTTGACAGGTGATTTTGGCGTGACCAGCATGTGGTTCCGGCAAGCCCAGGAGGTGATTCCGAAGTGTTCACCAACTGGTTGTGGCATAGCCGGCAGGTGATTTTGGTGTGTCCGGCAGGTGGTTCTGGCAAGTCGAGCAGGTGGTTCCGGCGTGCTCGGCAGCTGCTTCCGGTGTCATTGGAATGTGGTTCTGGCATGTCTGAGAGGTGGTTCCGGCATGCCCGGCAGGTGATTCCGGAGTGCTCGCCAAGTGGTTCCGGCATAGCCGGCAGGTGATTTTGCATGTCCGGCGGTAGTTGGTCCTGCGAGTCGAGCAGGTGGTTCCGGCGTGCTAAGCAGGTGGTTCAGGCGGGGCCGGCAGGTGGTTCCAGTTTCTCCAGGACATGGTTCCAGCGTGTAAACCACGTGGTTGTGGTACGTCTAAGAGGTGGTTCTGGCATGCCCGGCAGGTGATTCCGAGTGTCTGCCATGTGGTTCTGGCGTAGCCGACAGGCGATTTTGGAGTATCCGGCAGGTGGGTCTGGCGAGGCGAGCAGGTGGTTCCGGCGAGTTTGGCATTTGGTTCTGGTCTGTCCTGGAGGTTGTTCCGGCGTGTCCGGCACGTGCTTCAGGCACGTCTGAGAGGTTGTGCTGTCATGCCCGGCAGGTGATTCTGCAGTCTCCAGTAAGAGGTTCTGGTGTAGCCGGGAGGTGATTTTGGCATGTCCGGCAGGTTGGTCCTGGGAGTCGAGCAGGTGGTTCCGGCTTGCTCGGCAGGTGGTTCAGGCATGTCCGGCAGGTGGTTCCAGTCTGTCCAGGACGTGGTTCCGGCATGTCTGGCACATGGTTTCAGTACATCTGAGAGGTGTTTCTGGCATGCCCGGCAGGTGATTCTGCAGTGTCCGGCAAGTGGATCTGGCATAGCCGGCTGGTGATTTTGGTGTCTCCAGCAGGTGTTTCCAGCGAGTCAAGCAGGAGGTTCCGGCGTGCTCGGCAGGTGCATCTGGCGTGTCCGGCACGTGGTTCCGGCACGTCTGACAGGTGGTTCTGGCATGTCTGGCAGGTGATTCTGGATTGTCCACCAAGTCGTTCTGGCATAGCCGGCAGGTGATGTTGGTGTGTCTGGCAAGTGGTTCTGGCATAGCCGGCAGGTGATTTTGGCATCTCCAGCAGGTGCTTCCTGGCGAGTCGAGCGGGAGGTTCCGGCGTGCTCGGCAGGTGCATCCGGTGTCTCTGGCACGTGGTTCTGGCACGTCTGAGAGGTGGTTCCAGCATGCCTGGCAGGTGATTTTTGAGGGCCTGCCAAGTGGTTCAGGCGTAGCCACCAGGTGATTTTGCCGTGTCCGGCATGTGGTTCCGGCGACTGGAGCAGGTTGTTCCAGCGTGCTCGGCAGGTGGTTCAGGTGGGTCCGGCAGGTGGTTCTGGTCTGTCCTGGAGGTGGTTCCGGCATGTCCAGCACGTGATTCTGGCACGTCTGATAGGTGGTTCCGGCATGCCTGACAGGTGATTCCAGAGTGTGCCGCAAGTGGTTCTGGCGTAGCCGGCAGGTGATTTTGGCATGTCCGGCAGGTGATTTCAGCGTTTCCTGCAGGTGATTTTGACGTGTCCGGCAGGTGTTTCTGGCGAGCTGTTCAGGTGGTTCTGGTGTTCTCGGCAGGTGATTCCAGCATGTCCGGCAGGTGATTCCGGATTGTCCACCAAGTGGTTCTGGCGTAGCCGGCAGGTGATTTTGGCATGTCCCACAGGTGGTTCCGACAATTTGAGCAGGTGCTTCCGGCTCGCTGGGCAGGTGCTTCTGGCATGTCCGGCACTTGATTTTTGCACATTTGAGAGGTGGGTCCGGCATTCCCGGCAGGTGATTCCGGAAAGTCCGGCAAGTGGTTCTGGCATAGGCAGCAGGTGATTTTTGTGTGTCTGGAAGGTGGGTCCTGCAAGTCGTGCAGGTGGTTCCTGCATGCTCGGCAGATGGTTCTGGCATGTCCTGCAGGTGGTTCCGTTGTGTCCGGTAGGTGGTTCCGGCATCTCTGGCACGTGGTTCTGGCACATCTGAGAGGTGGCTCCGGAGTGTCTGCCGAGTGGTTGTGGCGTAGCCGGCAGGTGATTTTGGCGTGTCCAGCAGGTGGTTCTGGGGAGGGGATCAGGTGGACCCGGCATACTTGGCAGGTGGTTCTGGTGTGTCCGGAACATGGTTCTGGCACGTCTGAGAGGTGGTTCTGGCATGCCCAGCAGGTTATTCTGGAGTGTCCGGCAAGTGGTTCTGTCGTAGCCGACATGTGATTTTGGCGATCTGGCAGATGGATCCGGCGAGTCAGGCAGGTGGTTTCTGTGAGTTTGGCATTTGGTTCCGGTCTGTTCTGGAGGTGGTTCTGGCGTGTCCGGCACCTGCTTCATGCACTTCTGAGAGGTTGTTCTGGCATGCCCGGCAGGTGATTCCGGAGTGTCCAGTAAGTGGTTCTGGTGTAGCCGGCAGGTGATTTTGCCATGTCTGGCAGGTGGTTCTGGCGAGTCGAGCATGCGGCTGCGGCGTGCTCGGCTTGTGCTTCCGGCATCTAGGCATGTGGTTCTGGAACGTCTGAGAGGTGGTTTCGGCATGCCTGGCAGGTGTTTCCGGACTGTCCGCCAGGTTGTTCAGGCATGCCCAGCAGGTGATTCCGGAGTGTCTGGCAAGTGGTTCTGGAGTAGCCGGCAGGCGATTTTGGCGTGTCTGGCAGTTGGTCCTGCGAGTCGAGCAGGTGGTTCCGGTGTGCTCAGCAGGTGGTACAGGCGGGGCCGGCAGGTCTTTCCAGTCTCTCCAGGACGTGGTTCCAGCATGTCCGCCACGTGGTTGTGGTACATCTAAGAGGTGGTTCCGGCATGCCTGACAGGTGATTCCGAGTGTCCGCCAAATGGTTCTTGCTTAGCCAACAGGTGATTTTGGCATGTCCAGCAGGTGGGTGCGGCGAGTCGAGCAGGTGGTTCCAGCGTGCTTGGCAGGTGGTTCAGGCAGGTCCAGCAGGTGTTTGCAGTCTGTCCATGATGTGGTTCTGGCATGCCCGGAAGGTCATTCTGGAGTGTCCACCAAGTGGTTTTGGCGTAGCTGGCACTTGATTTTGGTATGTCTGGCAGGTGGTTCCGGTGTGTCCAGCAGCTGGTTCCAGCGAGCTCGGCCGGTGCTTCTGGTCTCTCCGACACATGGTTGTGGCACGTCTGAGAGGTGGTTACGGCATGCCCGGCAGGTGATTCCGGAGTCTCTAGTAAGTGGTTCTGGTGTACCCGGCAGGTGATTTTGGCATGTCCAGCATGTTGGTCCTAGGAGTCGAGCAGGTGGTTCCGGCTTGCTTGGCAGTTGGTTCCAGCGTGTCTGGCAGGTGGTTCCGGTCTGTCCGGTAGGTGGTTCCAGCGTGTCCGGCATGTGGTGCTGGCACGTCTGAGAGGTGGTTCTGGCATGCTCTGCAGGTGATTCTGGAGTGTCTGCCAAGTGGTTCTATCGTAGCCGGCAGGTCATTTTTGCGTGTCTGGCAGGTGGTTCTGGCGAGTCGAGCAGGTGGTTCTGGCATGCTCGGCACGTGGTTCCCGTCTGTCCTGTAGGGGGTTTCGTCATGTCCGGCAGGTGATTCCAGAGTGTCCACCAAGTGGTTCCCGCGTATCTGGCACGTGGTTCTGGCACGTCTGAGAGGTGGTTCAGGCATGCCCGGCAGGTGATTCCAGAGTGTCCAGCAAGTGGTTCTGGCATAGCCGGCAGGTGATTTTGGCATGTCCGGCATTTGGGTCCTGCAAGTGGAGCACATGGTTCCGGCGTGCTCGGCAGGTGGTTCAGGCGTGGCCGACAGGTGGTTCCAGTCTGTCCAGTAAGTGGTTCCAGCCTGCCTGGCACGTGGTTCTGGTACGTCTGAGAGCTGGTTTGAGCATGGCTGGCAGGTGATTCCAGACTGTCCCCCAGGTGTTTCTGGCATAGCCGGCAGTTGATTTTGGCTGGTCCGGCAAGTGGTTCTGGAGTAGCCATCAGGTGATTTAGGAGTGTCCAGCAGGTGGGTCCTGGGAGTCGAGAAGGTGGTTCCGGCGTGCTTCGCAAGTGCTTCCAGCGACTCCAGCACGTGTTTCTGGCACGTCTGAGAGGTGGTTCCGGCATGCTCGGCAGGTGCTTCTGGCGTCTCCTGCATGTGGTTCTGGTACATTTGAGAGGTGGTTCTGGCATGCCAGGCAGGTGATTCCGGAGTGTCTGGCAAGTGCTTCTGTCACAGCCGGCGGCTGATTTTGGCATGTCCAGCAGGTGGGTCCTGCGAGTCGATCAGGTGGTTGTGGCATGCTTGGCAGGTGGTTCAGGCGCGTCCGTCATGTGGTTCCGTTCTGTCTGTTAGGTGCTTCCGGCGTGTCTGGCACGTGGTTCTGGCTCGTCTGAGAGGTGGTTCCAGCCGCCCCCACAGGTGTTTCCGCAGTGTCCACCAAGTGGTTCTGGTGTAGCTGGCAGGTGATTTTGGCGTGACCGTCAGGTGGTTCCAGCATGCCCGGCAGGTGATTCCGAAGTGTTCACCAACTGGTTGTGGCATGTCCGGCAGGTGGTTCTGGCGAGTTGAGCAGGTGGTTCCGGTGTGCTTGGCAGGTGCTTCCGGTGTCATTTGCATGTGGTTCTGGCATGTCTGAGAACTGGTTCCGGCATGCCTGGCAGGTGATTCCGGAGTGTTCGCCAAGTGCTTCTGGCATAGTCAGCAGGTGATTTTGCATGTCCGGCGGTGGTTCCGGTGAGTCGAGCCGGTGGTTCCGGCGTGTCCGGCAGGTGGTTCCGGTCTGTCTGGCAGGTGGTTTTGGGGTGTCCAGCACGAGGTTCTGGCAGTCAGAGAGATTGTGCCGGCATGCTCTTCATGTGATTCCTGCTTGTCCGCCAAGTGGTTCTGGTGTAGCGGGCAGGTGATTTTGGCGTGTCCGTCAGGTGGGACGGGTGAGTCAAGCACGTGGTTCTGGTGAGTCTTTCCTGTGTTTCCGGTCTGTCCGTGAGATGGTTCCGGCCTGTCCGGCATGTGCTCCTGCACTTCTGAGAGGTTGTGCTGGCATGCCTGGCAGGTGATTCCGGAGTGTCCGCCAAGTGGTTCTGGTGTAGCCGGCAGGTGATTTTGCCGTGTCCGGCATGTGGTTCCAGCGAGTCGAGCATGTGGTTCCAGCGTGCTCGGCAGTTGGTTCAGGCAGGTCCGGCAGATGGTTCTGGTCTTTCCGGGAGGTGGTTCCAGCGTGTCAGGCACATTGTTACGGCACGTCTGAGAGCTGGTTCCGACATGCCTGGCCGGTGATTCCAGAGAGGCCGCCCAGTGGCTCTGGCGTAGCCGGCATTTAATTTTGGCATCTCCGGAAGGTGGTTCTGTTCTGTCCGGTAGGTGGTTCCGGCGTGTCAGGCACGTGGTTCCGTCATGTCTGAGAGGTTGTGCCGGCATGCCTGGAACGTTATTCTGGCTTGTACGCCAAGTGGTTCTGACGTAGCCAGCAGGTGATTTTGGCGTGTCAGACAGGCGGTTCTGGCTTGTCGAGCAGGTGGTTCTGGTGTGCTCGCCATGTGGTTCCCGCACGTCTGAGAGGTGGTTCTGGCATGCCCGGCAGGTGATTCCGTATTGTCCACTAATTGGTTCTGGTGTAGTTGGCAGGTGATTTTGACGTGTCCTGCAGGTGGTTCCGGCATGTAGAGCAGGTGGTTCTGGTGAGCTCGACAGGTGTGTCCGGCATCTCCGGCACGTGGTTCTGGCAGGTTTGTGAGGTGGTTCCGGCATACCTGGCAGGTGATTCCGGAGTGTCTGGCAAGTGGTTCTGGCATAGCAGGCAGCTGACTTTGGCATGTCTGGCATGTGGGTGCTGCAAGTCGAGAAGTTGGTTCCGGCATGCTCGGCAGTTGTTTCGGGCGCATCCGTCATGTGGTTCCAGACTGTCCTGTAGCTTGTTCCGGCGTGTCCAGCACGTGATTCTGGCACATCTGAGAGGTGGTTCCGGCATGCCCGGCTGGTGATTCCGGAGTGTCCGCCAAGTGGTTCTGGCGTAGCTGGCAGTTGATTTTGGCGTGTCCGGCAGGTCGTTCTCGCGAGTCAAGCAGGTGGGTCCGGTGTGCTCGGCAGGTGTTTCAGGCGGGTCCGGCAGGTGGTTCCGGTCTGTCCGGGAGGTGGTACCGACCTGTCCAGGAGGTGGTTCCAGGGTGTCCGGCACATGGTTCCGGCACGTCTGAGAGGTGGTTCCAGCATGCCCGGCAGGTGATTCCAGAGAGTCCGCCAAGTGGTTCTTGCGTAGCCGGCATGTGATTTGAGCATCTGTGGCAGCTACTTCCATTTAGTAGAGCAGGTGGCTCCGGCGTGCTGTGCAGGTGCTCCCGGTATCTTTGGCACGTGGTGCTGGCATGTCTGAGAACTGGTTCCAGCCTGCCCGGCAGGTGATTCCGGAGTGTCCGCCAAGTGGTTCTGGCATAGCCAGCAGGTGATTTTGCATGTCCGGCGGTGGTTCTGGCGAGTCGAGCAGGTGGTTCTGGCGTGTGCGGCAGGTGGTTCTGGTCTGTCCTGGAGGTGGTTCCCGCGTGTCTGGCACGTTCTCCTGGCACGTCTGAGAGTTTGTGCCACCATGCCCGGTACGTTATTCCGGCTTGTATGCCAATTGGTTCTTTCGTAGCCAGCAGGTGATTTTGGTGTGTCCAGCAGGTGGGGCCGGCGAGTCAAGCAGGTGGTTACGACGATTCTGGCAGGTGTTTCCGGTCTGTCTGGGAGGTGGTTCCAGCATGTACGGCACATGGTTCTGGCACCTCTGAGAGGTGGTTCCGGCATGACCGGCAGGTGATTCCGGATTGTCCACCAAGTGGTTCTGGTGTAGCCAGAAGATGATTTTGGCGGGTCCGGCAGATGGCTCCAGCGAGTCGGGCAGGTTGTTCCGGTGTGCTAAGCAGGTTGTTCAGGTGGGTCTGGCAGGTGGTTCCGGGCTGTCCAGTAGGTGGTTCCGGCGTGTCCGGCACGTGCTTCCGGCACGTCTGAGAGGTGGTTCCGGCATGCCAGACATGTGATTCCGGAGTGTCCGGCAAGTTGTTCTGGCGTAGCCGGCAGGTGATTTTGGCGTGTCCCACAGGTGGTTCCGACGATTTGAGCAGGTGCTTCCGGCTAGCTCAGCAGGTGCTTCTGGCATCTCCGGCACTTGATTTTGGCACATTTGAGAGGTGGTTCTGGCATGCCCCCAGGTGATTCCGGAGTGTCCGACATGTGGTTCTGGCATGTCTGAGAGGTGGCTCAGGCATGCCTGGCAGGTGATCCCCGAGAGTCCTCCAAGTGGTTCTGGTGTAGCCTGCAGGTGTTTTTGGTGTGTCCGGCAGGTGGTTCTTGCGAGTCGAGCAGGTGGTTCCTGCGTGCTCGGCAGGTGCTTCAGGCCAGTCCGGCAGGTGTTTGCAGTCTGTCCATGACGTGGTTCCGGCATGCCTGGAAGGTGATTCTGGATTGTCCACCAAGTGGTTTTTGCGTGGCCGGCACGTGATTTTGGCGTGTCAGGCAGGTGGTTTCTGGCCTGTCCAGCAGGTGGTTCCGGCAAGCTCGGCAGGTGCTTCCGGTCTCTCCAGCACGTGGTTGTGGCACGTCTGAGAGGTAGTTCCGACATGCCCGGCAGGTGATTCTGGAGTCTGCGGTATGTGATTCTGGCACGTCTGAGAGGTGGTTCCGGCATGCCCTGCAGGTGATTCCGGAGTGTCCGGTAAGTGGTTCTGGCATAGCCGGCTGGTGATTTTGGCGTGTCCACTAGGTGGCTGCAGTGAGTCGAGCGGGTTGTTCCGGCGTGCTCAGCAGGTGATTCAGGCATGTCCGGCAGGTGGTTCCGTTGTGTCCAGCACGTGGTTCTGGCATGTCTGAGAGGTGGTTCCAGCATGCCCGGCAGCTGATTCCGGAGTGTCCGACATGTGGTTCTGGCACGTCTGAGAGGTGGTTCCGGCATGCCTGGCAGGTGATTCCTGAGTGTCCGCCAAGTGGTTGTGGCGTAGCCGGCAGATGATTTTGCTGTGTCCGGCATGTGGTTCCGGCGACTCCAGCTGGTGGTTCCAGCGTGCTCGGCAGGTGGTTCAGGTGTGTCCGGCAGGTGGTTCTGGTCTGTCCTGGAGTTGGTTCCGGCATGTCCAGCACGTGGTTCTGGCACGTCTGAGAGGTGGTTCCGGCATGCCCGACAGGTGATTCTGGAGTGTCTGGCAAGTGGTGCTGGCGTAGCCAGCAGGTGATTTTGGCGTGTCCAGCAGGTGGTTCTGGGGAGTGGATGAGGTGGTTCCGGCTACTCGGCAGGTGGTTCTGGCGTGTCCAGCACATGGTTCTGGCACGTCTAGGAGGTCATTCTGGCATGCTTGGTAGTGATTCCGGAGTCTGCGGCATGTGGTTCTGGCACATCTGAGAGGTGGTTCCAGCATGCCCTGCAGGTGATTCCAGAGTGTCCGGCAAGTGGTTCTGGCATAACTGGCTGGTGATTTTGGCGTGTCCAGCAGGTGGCTCCAGCGAGTCGAACAGGTTGTTCCGGTGTGCTCAGCAGGTGCTTCAGGCGGGTCCGGCAGCTGGTTCCGGTCTGTCCAGTAGGTGGTTCCAGAGTGTCCAGCACGTGCTTACGGCACGTCTGAGAGGTGGCTCCAGTATACTCAGCAGCTGGTTCCGGCGTGTCCGGCACATGGTTCTGGCACGTCTGAAAGGTGGTTCCGGCATGCCTGGCAGGTGATCCCGGAGAGTCCTCCAAGTGGTTCTGGCATAGCCCGCAGGTGTTTTTGGTGAGTCCGTCAGGTGGTTCTGGCGAGTCGAGCAGGTGGTTCCGGAGTGCTCGGCAGGTGGTTCAGGCAGGTCCGGCAGGTGTTTGCATCTGTCCATGACGTGGTTTCGGCATGCCTGGAAGGTGATTCTGGAGTGTCCACCAAGTGGTTTTGGCGTAGCCCGCAGATGATTTTGGTGTGTCCGGCAGGTAGTTCCGGCATGCTCAGCAGGTGGTTCAGGCAGGTCCGGTAGGTGGTTCCGGTCTTTCTGGGAGGCAGTTCCGGCGTGTCTGGTACGTGGTTCCGGCACGTCTGACAGGTGGTTCTGGCATGTCTGGCAGGTGATTCCGGATTGTCCACCAAGTGGTTATGGCATAGCCAGCAGGTGATTTTGGCGTGTCCCACAGGTGGTTCCGACCATTCGAGCTTGGGCTTCCGGTTAGCTCAGCAGGTGCTTCTGGCGTCTCCGGCACTTAATTTTCGCACATTTGAGAGGTGGTTCCATCAGTCCCGGCAGGTGATTCCGGAAAGTCCGGCAAGTGGTTCTGGCATAGCCAGCAGGTGATTTCTGCGTGTCCAGCAGGTGGGTCCTGCGAGTCGAGCTGGTTGTTCCTGCATGCTCGGCAGTTCGTTCAGGCCTGACCAGCAGTTGGTTCCATTGTGTCCGGTAGGTGGTTGCGGCATGTCCCGCAAATGGTTCTGGCACTTCTGAGTGGTGGTTCTGGCATGCCTGGCAGGTGATCCCGGAGAGTCCTCCGAGTGGTTCTGGCCTAGCCCACAGTGGATTTTGGCGTGTCCGGTAGGTGGTTCTGGCATGCTCGGCGGGTGGTTCAGGCAGGTCCAGTAGGTGTTTCCGGTCTGTCCGTGAGGTGATTCCGGCTTGTCCGGCATGTGGTTCTGCCACGTCTGACAGGTGGTTCGGGCATGTCTGGCAGGTGATTACGGATTGTCCACCAAGTGGTTCTGGCGTCGCCCGCAGGTGATTTTGGCATGTCCCTCAAGTGGTTCCGATGATTCGAGCAGGTGCTTCCGGCTAGCTCGGCAGGTGCTTCTGGTGTCTCCGGCACTTGATTTTGCCACATTTGAGAGGTGGGTCCGGCATTCCCAGCAGGTGATTCCGGAAAGTCAGGCAAGTGGTTCTGGCACAGCCAGCAGGTGATTTTCGCGTGTCCGGCAGGTGGGTCCTGCGAGTCGAGCAGGTGGTTCCTGCATGCTCGGCATGTGGTTCCGGCATGTCCGGCATGTGGTTCTGGCACGTCTGAGAGGTGGTTCCGACATGCCTGGCAGGTGATTCCGGAGTGTCTGCCGAGTGGTTCTGGCGTAGCCAGCAGGTGATTTTGGCATGTCCAGCCGGTGGTTCTGGTGAGTGGATCAGTTGGTTCCGGCATACTCGGCAGGTGGTTCTGGTGTGTCCGGCACATGGTTCTGGCACGTCTGAGAGGTGGTTCCGGCATGCACGGCACGTGATCCCGGAGAGTCCTCCAAGTGGTTCTCGTGTAGCCCGCAGGTGTTTTTGGTGTGTCCGGCAGGTGGTTCTGGCGAGTCGAGCAGGCGGTTCCAGCATGCTCGGCAGGTGGTTCAGGCAGGTCCGGCAGGTGTTTTCAGTCTGTCCATTACGTGGTTCCGGCATGCCCGGAAGGTCATTCTAGAGTTCCACGAAGTGGTTTTGACGTAGCCGGCACGCGATTTTGGCGTGTCAGGCAGGTGGTTCTGGCGTGTCCAGCAGGTGGTTCCGGTGAGCTCGGCAGGTGCTTCCGGTCTCTCCAGCTCATGGTTGTGGCACGTCTGAGAGGTGGTTCCGGCATGCCCGGCAAGTTCATCCGGTGTCTCTGCAACGTGGTTATGGCACGTCTGAGAGGTGTTTCCAGCATGCCTCACACGTGATTCCGGAGTCTCCGGCAAGTGGTTCTGGCATAGCCGGCAGGTGATTTTAGTGTGTCCGGCATGTGGTTCTGGCGACTCGAGCAGGTCGTTCCAGCATGCTCGGCAGGTGGTTCAGGGGGTCCAGAAGCTGGTTCTGGTGTGTCCTTGAGGTGGTTCCGGCCTGTCCTGCACGTGGTCCTTGAATGTCTGAGAGGTGGTTGCAGCATGCCCGACAGGTGATTCTGGAGTGTCCGGCAAGTGGTTCTGGCGTAGCCGGCAGGTGATTTTGATGTGTCTGGCAGGTGTTTCTGGCACATCTGAGATGTGGTTCTGGCATGCCTGGCAGCTGATTCCGGAGTGTCTGCCGAGTGGTTCTGGCATAGCCGGCAGGTGATTTTGGCGTGTCCAGCAGTTGGTTCTGGGGAGTGGATCCGGTGGTTCCGGCATACTCGGCAGGTGGTTCCGGGGTGTCCGGCACATGGTTCTGGCACGTCTGAGGTGGTTCCGGCATGCCCGGCAGGCAATTCCGGAGTGTCTGCCGAGTGGTTCTGGCATAGCCTGCAGGTGTTTTTGGTGTGTCTGGCAGGTCGTTGTGGCGAGTCAAGCAGGTGGTTCCGGCGTGATCGGCAGGTGGTTCAGGCAGGTCCGGCCGGTGTTTGCAGTCTGTCAATGACGTGGGTCCGGCATGCACGGAAGCTGATTCTGGAGTGTCTACCAAGTGCTGTTGGCATAGCCGGCACGTGATTTTGGCATGTCAGGCAGGTGGTTCCGGCGTGTCCAGAAGGTGGTTCCGGGAAGCTCAGCAGGTGCTTCTGGTCTCTCCGGCACGTGGTTGTGGCACGTCTGAGAGGTGGCTCCAGCATGCCCGGCAGGTGATTCTGGAGTGTCCGGCAAGTGGTTCTGGCATAGCCGGCTGGTGATTTTGGCGTGTCCAGCAGGTGGCTACAGTGAGTCGAGCTGGTTGTTCTGGTGTGCTCAGCAGGTGGTTCAGGCAGGTCCAGCAGGTGGTTCCGGTCTGTCCAGTAGGTGGCTCCGGCGTGTACGGCATGTGCTTCCGGCATGCCTGAGAGGGGATTCCGGCATGCCCGGTGGGTGATTCCATAGAGTCTGCCACGTGGTTCTGGCCTAACCGGCAGCTGATTTTGGCGTCTCTGGCAGGTGGTTCTGGTGAGTCGAGCAGGAGGTTCCGGCGTGCTCGGCAGGTGCATCCAGCGTCTCTGGCACGTGGGTCTGGCAGGTCTGAGACGTGGTTCCAGCATGCCTGGAAGGTGATTCCAAAGCGTCCGGCAAGTGGTTCTGACGTAGCCGGCAGGTGATTTTGCCGGGTCCGGCATGTGGTTCCGGCGACTCGAGCAGGTGGTTCCAGCGGGCTGGGGAGGTGCTTCAGCTGGGTCCGCCATTTGTTTCTGGTCTGTCCTGGAGGAGGTTCCGGCATGTCCAGCACGTGGTTGTGGCACGTCTGAGAGGTGGTTCCGTCATGCCCGACAGGTGATTCCGGAGTGTCCACCACGTGCTTCTGGCACATCTCAGAGGTGGTACCGTCATGCTCGGCAGGTGATCCCGGAGAGTCCTCCAAGTGGTTCTGGCCTAGTCTGCAGGTGATCTTGGCGTGTCCGGCAGGTGGTTCCGGCGTGCTCGGCTGGTGGTTCAGGCGGGTCAGGCAGGTGGTTCCGGTCTGTCCGGGGGATGGTTCCGGTGTGTCCGGCACGTGGTTCCGGCACATCTCAGAGGTGGTTCCGGCATGCCCGGCAGGTGATTCCGGAGTGTCCGGCAAGTGGTTCTGGCGTAGCCGGCAGGTGATTTTGGCGTGTCCGTCAGCTGGTTCCCAGAGTCAAGAAGGTGGTTCCGGTGAGCCCGGCAGGTGCTTCCGGAGTCTCCGGCACGTGGTTGTGGCACGTCTGAGATGTGGATCCGACATGCCCGGCAGGTGATTCTGGAGTGTCCGACAAGTGGTGCTGGTGCAGCCAGCAGGTGATTTTGGCATGTCCGGTTGGTGGTTCTGGCGAGTTGAGCAGGTGGTTCCGGCGTGCTCGGCAGGTGCTTCCAGCGTCTCCGGTACGTGTTTCTGGCATGTCTGAATGGTGGTTCCGGGATGCCCGACAGGTGATTCCGGAGTGTCTAGCACGTGGTTCTGGCGTAGCCCGCAGGTGATTTTGGCGTGTCTGGCAGGTGATTTTCACGTGTCCGGCCAGTGGTTCCAGTGAGTCGAGCAGGTTTCTCCGGCGTGCTCAACAGGTGGTTCCGGCGTGTCCGGAGGGTGGTTCTGGTCTGTCCGGTAGGTGGTTCCGGCGTGTCCGGCACGTGGTTCTGGCTCGTCTGAGAGGTGGTTCCTGCATGCCCATCAGGTGATTCTGGACTGTCTGCCACGTTGTTCTGGCACGTCTGAGAGGTGGTTCCGGCATGCCCAGCAGGTCATCCCGGACTGTCCCCCACATGGTTCCAGCATGTCTTTGAGGTGGTTCCAGCATGCCCAGTTGGTGATCCCGGAGAGTCCTTCAAGTGATTCTGGTGTAGCCAGCAGGTGATTTTGGTGTGTCCGGCAGGTGGGTCCTATGACTGGAGCAGGTGGTTCCGGCATGCTCGGCAGGTGGTTCAGGCACGGCCGGAAGGTGGTTCTGTTCAGTTCGATAGGTGGTTCCGGTGTGTCCGACATGTGGTTCCGGCACGTCTGAGAGGTGGTTCCGGCATGCCCGGCAGTTGATCCCTGAGAGTCCTCCAAGTGGTTGCGGCGTGGCCGGCAGGTGATTTTGGCGTGTCCGGCAGGAGGTTCTGGGGAGTGGATATGGTACTTACGGCATGCTCGGCAGGTGCTTCCGGCATCTCCGGCATGTGGTTCTGGCACATTTGAGAGTTGGTTCCGGCATGCCCGGCAGGTGATTCCAGAGTGTCTGGCAAGTGGTTCTGGTGTAGCCGGCAGTTCATTTTGGCGTGTCCGACAGGTGGATCCTGTGAGTGGAGCAGGTGGTTCCGGCATGCTCGGCAGGTGGTTCAGGCGTGTCCAGCAGGTGGTTCCAGTCTGTCCAGGACGTGGTTCCAGCGTGTCTGGCACGTGGTTCTGGTACGTCTGAGAGGTGGTTCCTGCATGCCCGACAGGTGATTCCGGACTGTCCGCCACGTGGTTCCGGCATAGCCGGCAGTTGATTTTAGCATGTCTGGCAAGTTGTTCTGGCGAGTTGAGCAGGTGGCTCCAGCGTGCTTGGCAGGTGGTTCCGACGTGTCCAGCAGGTGCTTCCGGTCTGTCGGGGAGGTGGTTCCGGCATGTCCGGCATGTGGTTGTGGCACGTCTGTGAGGTGGTTCCGGCATGCCCGGCAGGTGATTCCAGAGTGTCCGGCAAGTGGTTCTGGCGTAGCCGGCAGGTGATTTTGGCATGTCCGGCAGGTGGGTCCTGTGAGTGGAGCAGGTGGTTCCGGCGTGCTCGGCATGTGGTTTAGGCATGGCCGGCAGGTGGTTCCAGTCTGTCCACTACGTGGTTCCAGCTTGTCCTGCACGTGTTTCTGGCATGTCTGTGAGGTGGTTCTGGCATGCTCGACAGGTGATTCCGGAGTTTCCGGCAAGTGGTTCTGGCCTGCCGGCAGGTGATCTCTGCGTGTTCGGCAGGTGGTTCCGGCGAGTCAAGCAGGTTCTTCCTGCGTGCTCAGCATGTGCTTCTGGCGTCTCCAGCACGTGGTTGTGGCATGTCTGTGAAGTGGTTCTGGCATGCCCGGCAGGTGATCCCGGACTGTCCGCCACGTGTTTCTGGCATAGCTGGCAGTTGATTTTGGTGTGTCTGACAGGTGCTTCCGGTGAGTCGAGCACCTGGTTCCGGTATGTTCGGCAGGTGGTTCAGGAATGTCCGGCAGGTGGTTCCGGTCTGTCAAGGAGGTGGATCTGGAGTGTCTGCCAAGTGTTTCTTGCATAGCCGGCAGGTGGTTTTGGCGTGTCCGTCAGTTGCTTCCACTCTGTCTGCAAGTTGCTTCCGGCGTCTCCAGCACGTGGTTCTGTTCCGTCTGAGAGGTGGTGCTGGCATGCCCGCAGGTGATTCCGGACTGTCCGCCACTTTGTTCTGGCACAGTGGACAGTTGATTTTGGCGTGTCCGGCAGGTGGTTCTGGCGATTCGAGCAGGTGGCTCAGGCGTGCTCGGCAGGTGGTTCCGGCGTGTCAGGCATGTGGTTCCGGGCGGTCCGGTAGGTGGTTCCGGGGTGTCCGGCACGTGGTTCCGGCACGTCTGAGAGGTGGTTCCATCATGCCTGGCAGGTGATTCCGGAGTGTCCGCCAAGTAGTTTGGCATAGCCGGCAGTTGATTATGGCGTGTCCGGCTGGTGGTTCCGGTGTGCTCGGCAGGTGGTCGAGGCAGATCCGGCAGGTGGTTCCAGTCTGTCCGGGAGGTGCTTCCGGCGTGACCGGCACGTTGTGCTGGCACGTCTGAGAGGTGGTTCTATCATGCCCGGCAGGTGATCCCTGAGAGTCCTCCAAGTGGTTCTGGCATAGCCGGCAGGTGATTTTAACCTGTCTGGCAGGTGGTTCTGGCGAGTCGAGCAGGTGGTTCTGGTCTGCTGGGCAGGTGCTTCCGGCGTGTCCGGAACGTGTTTCTGGCATGTCTGAGAGGTGGTTCCGGCATGCCCGGCAGGTGGTTCAGGCGTGTCCATCCGGTGTTTCCAGTCTGTCCAGGACGTGGTTCCAGCATGCCCGGCAGGTGATTCCGGACTGTCTGCCACGTGGTTCTGGCATAGCCGGCAGGTGATTTTGGCATGTCCGGCCGGGGGTTCTGGCGAGTCAAGCAGGTGGTTCCGACGAGACCGGCAGGTGGTTCTGGTCTGTCCTGGAGGTGGTTCCGATGTGTCTGGCTCGTGCTTCTTGCACGTCTGAGAGGTTGTGCCGGCATGCCTGGAATCTTATTCCGGCTTGTTCATCAAGTGGTTCTGGCCTAGCGGCAGGTGATTTTGGTGTGTCTGGCAGGTGGGTCCGGAGAGTCAAGCAGGTGGTTCCGGCGAGTCTGGCAGGTGGTTCCGGTCTGTCCGGGAGGTGTTTCCGGCGTGTCCGGCACATGCTTCTGGCACGTCTGAGAGGTTGTGCCGGCATGCCTGGAACATTATTCTGGCTTGTCCGCCAAGTGGCTCTGGCATAGCCGGCACGTGATTTTGGTGTGTCTGGCAGGTGGGTCTGGCGAGTCAAGCAGGTCGTTCCGGCGAGTCTGGCAGGTGGTTCCGGTCTGTCCAGGAGGTTGTTGCAGCGTGTCTGGCACGTGCTTCTGGCACGTCTGAGAAGTTGTGCTGGCATGCCAGGCAGGTGATTCCAGAGTGTCCGCCAAGTGGTTCTGACGTAGCCCGCAGGTGGTTCCGGCATGCTCAGCAAGTGGTTCAGGCGTGTCCAGCAGGTGGTTCCAGTTTGTCCAGGAGATGGTTCCGGAGTTTCCGGCACCTGTTTCTGGCAGTCCTGAGAAGTGGTTCCGGCATGCCCGGCAGGTGATTCCAGAATGTCCACCACGTGGTTCTGGCATAGCCGGCAGGTGATTTTTTCGTGCCCGACATGTGGATCTGGCGAGTCAAGCAGGTGCTTCCGGCGTGCTCGGCAGGTGGTTCAGACGTGTCCGGTAGGTGGTTGCAGTCTGTCCAGGAGGTGCTTCCAGGGTGTCCGGCACGTGGTTCTGGTGCGTCTGTGCGGTGGTTCCGGCATGCCTGGCAGGTGATTCCAGAGTGTCTGGCAGTGGTTCTGACATAGGCTGCATGTGGTTCCGGCATGCTCAGCAGGTGGTTCAGGCGTGTCCGGCAGTTGGTTCTGGCAATTCTGAGAAGTGGTTCCGGCATTCCCAGCAGGTGATTCCGGAGTGTCCGCCAAGTGGTTCTGGCGTAGCCGGCAGGTGATTTTGGAATGTCCGGCAGGTGGTTCCGGCGTGTCTAGCACATGGTTCTGGCACGTCTTAGATGTGCTTCCGACACGCCTGGCAGGTGATTCCGGAGTGTCCGCCAAGTGGTTCTGGCATAGCAGCCAGTGATTTTGGCATGTCCAGCAGGTGGTTCCGGCGAGTCGAGCAGGTGGTTCTGGCATGCTCGGCAGCTGCTTCCAGCGTCTCTGGCACGTGTTTCTGGCACGTCTGAGAGGTGGATCTGGCATGCACGGCAGGTGATTCCGGATTGTCCTCCAAGTCGTTCTGGCGAATCGAGCAGGTGTTACCGGCGTGTCCGGCAGGTGGTTCTGGTCTGTCCTGGAGGTGGTTCCAGCGTGCCCGGCACGTGCTTCTGGCACCTCTGAGAGGTTGTGCCAGCATGCCCAGAACGTTATTCCGGCTTGTTCTCCAAGTGGTTCTGGCGTAGCTGGCAGGTGATTATTGTGTGTCCGGCAGGTGGGTCCAGCAAGTCAAACAGGTGGTTCCGGCGAGTCTGGCAGGTGGTTCTGGTCTGTCTGGGAGGTGGTTCTGGTGTGTCCGGCACATGCTTCTGCCACGTCTGAGAGTTTGTGCTGGCACGCCCGGCAGGTGATTCCGGAGTGTCTGGCAACTGGTTCTGGTGTAGCCAGCAGGTGATTTTGGCGTGTCCGGCAGGTGGTTCCAGCACCCTCAGGAGGTGGTTCAGGCAGGTCCAGCAGGTGGTTCTGGTGTGTCCGGGAGGTGGTTCCGGGGTGTCCGGCACGTGGTTCCGGCACCTATGAGAGGTGGTTCTAGCATGCCCGGCAGGTGATTCCGGAATTTTCACCAAGTGGTTCAGGCGTAGCCGGCAGGTGATTTTCCGTGTCTGGCAGGTGGTTCTGGCAATTCAAGCAGGTACTTGCGGCGAGCTCGGCAGGTGCTTACGGCGTCTCTGGCACGTGGTTCTGGTACGTCTGAGAGGTGGTTCCGGCATGGCCGGCAGGTGATTCCAGAGTGTCTGGCAAGTGGTTCTGGCACGTCTGAGAGGTGGTTCCGGCATGCCCGGCAGGTGATTCCAGAGTGTCTGGCAAGTGGTTCTGGTGTAGCCGGCAGTTCATTTTGGCGTGTCCGGCAGGTGGATCCTGCGAGTGGAGCAGGTGGTTCCGGCGTGGTCGGCAGGTGGTTCAGGCGTGTCCGGCAGGTGGTTCCAGTCTGTCCAGGAGGTGGTTCCAGCGTGTCTGGCACGTGGTTCTGGTACGTCTGAGAGGTGGTTCCTGCATGCCCGACAGGTGATTCCGGACTGTCCGCCACGTGGTTCCGGCATAGCTGGCAGTTGATTTTGGCGTGTCCGGCAGGTTGTTCCGGCGAGTCGAGCACCTGGTTCTGGTATGTTCGGCAGGTGGTTCAGGAATGTCCGGCAGGTGGTTCCGGTTTGTCCAGGAGATGGTTCCGGAGTTTCTGGCACCTGTTTCTGGCACTCCTGAGAAGTGGTTCCGGAATGCCTGGCAGATGATTCCGAATGTCCGCCATGTGGTTCTGGCATAGCCGGCAGGTGACTTTTTCGTGTCTGACATGTGGATCTGGCGAGTCAAGCAGGTGCTTCCAGCATGCCCGGCAGGTGATTCCGGACTGTCTGCCACGTGGTTCTGGCATAGTCGGCAGGTGATTTTGGCGTGTCTGGCTGGGGGTTCTGGCGAGGCGAGCTGGTGGCTCCGGCGTGCTTGGCAGGTGGTTCTAGCATGTCCGGCAGTGGCTCCGGCGAGTCAAGCAGGTGGTTCCGGCAAGACCGGCAGGTGGTTCTGGTCTGTCCTGGAGGTGGTTCCGGCGTGTCTGGCTCGTGCTTCTTGCACGTCTGAGAGGTTGTGCCGGCATGCCTGGAATCTTATTCCGGCTTGTTCGTCAAGTGGTTCTGGCATAGCAGCAGGTGATTTTGGTGTGTCTGGCAGGTGGGTCCGGCGAGTCGAGCAGGTGGTTCCGGCGTGTCCGGCATTTGGTTCTGGCGTAGCCGGCAGGTGATTTTGGTGTGTCCAGCAGGTGTTTCCAGTTTGTTCGGGAGGTGGTTCAGGCGTGTCCGGCACATGTTTCTGGCATGTCTGAGAGTTGGTTCTGCCATGCCCTGCAGGTGATTCCGGAGTTTCCACCAAGTCGTTCTTGCATAGCCGGCAGGTGGTTCCGATGTGTGAGGCACGTGTTTATGGCAAGTCTGAGAGGTGGTTCCGGCATGCCCGGCAGGTGATTCAGAACTGTCTGCCAAGTTGTTCTGGCATTGCCAGCAGGTGATTTTTGTGTGTCTGGCAGGTGGTTCCCACAGGTCGAGCAGGTGGTTCCGGAGTGCTTGGCAGGTGGTTCCTGTCTGTGCGGGAGGTGGTGCCAGGGTGTCCAGCACGTGTTTCTGTTACATCTGAGAGGTGGTTCTGGCATGCCCAGCAGGTCATTCCAGACTGTCTAGCACGTGGTTGTGGCATAGCCAGCAGGTGATTTTGGCGTGTCCTGCAGGTGGTTCCGGAGAGTCGAGCAGGTGGTTCCGGCATGCTCAGCAGGTGGTTCAGGCATCTCCGGCAGGCGGTTCTGGTCTGTCCAGGAGGTGGTTCCAGCATGCTAGGCAAGTAGCTCAGGCGTGGACGGCAGGTGGTTCCAGT
Organism: Equus przewalskii; assembly: GCF_037783145.1. Classification (NCBI taxonomy): domain Eukaryota; kingdom Metazoa; phylum Chordata; class Mammalia; order Perissodactyla; family Equidae; genus Equus; species Equus przewalskii. The sequence goes on from NC_091831.1 coordinate 67,266,733, forward strand.
GTGTCCTGTAGGTGGTTCCGGCGTGTCCGGCACACCATTCTGGCACGTCAGAGAGGTGGTGCCGGCATGCCCAGCAGGTGATTCCGGAGTGACCGCCAAGTGGATCTGGCATAGCCGGCAGGTGATTTTGGCATGTCTGGCACGTCTTTCTGGCTTTTTGGGCTAGTGGCTCTGGCTTGTAAGACAGGTATTTGTGGCATTTCTGATCCCCGGTTCTGACATACTCCACAGGTGGCTTCAGTGTTTCTGGCACCTCTTTGAGACATATCCAACAGGTGTTTCCAATGTGTGTTTCATGTGGTTGTGCTATGTTTGTAAGCTGGTTCCATCATGTCTGTTGTGTGCAGCTGGCATGTTGAAGAGGTGGTTCTGCAATGTCAGAATCGTTGTTCCACTGTGTCCAGCAGGTGGTTACAGGTGGTTCTGGCATGCAACGTGGGTGCTTCTGGTGTACCTGTTGGGTCGTTCTGGCATGCATGTGTGGTGGTTTGAGAGTGTGTGGAGGGTGTTTTTGGCATGTCTCCCAGGGTTTTCTGGCATCTAAGGGGCATGATTCCTTTGTATACGTCAGGTGAGTTTGTTTTCAGCTTCCTAAAGAGATGGAAGAAAGATGGTCTGTGGCTTGTCACCCCTTGAGGGGTGGAGCCAATGCATTGTGCATTCCACTTCTAGAGCAATGAATGGCACGGCTGAGAGTAAATGGGCCATTCTGACATTTGTGTTTTCTGACACTCTCCCAAACATTGCTCAAGGGTGGTTTGTTAAAAGCGTATTCTCTCTCTCCTCCTCAGCATGTGGAAGCACAGTCATCCAGGCCTCATCCCCATTGTTTAATGGGAAGATGTAGGCATTTCGTCTGAGCTGCCTTGCCAAGGTGGAAATGTGGCAGATGCAGATGTTGCAGATTGGCGGGTTAGGGCTGAAAAGAAATGACATTCAGCTGCCTTTGTAGGAGATGTACCCAGGACACCGTAAGAGCACTGTGGAATGCGACTTCTTTCTCAGCTTCCTAAAGATCTGAAAGCAGGACAGTTTATGGCTTGTCTCCCATTGAACGATGGAGGCTGTGCTTTGTGCCTTACACCTCTAGAGAAATGGATGGCATGGCTGAGAGCAATGTGGACACTCTGCCATAGGTGCTTTCTGACACCCTTCAGGGGTGGAGCCAGTGACCTGTGCCTTCCACCTCTAGAGCAATGGAGGGCCCAGCTGAGAGCAAATCAGGCTCTCTGACATAGGTGCTTTCTGATACCCTTCAGGGGTGGAGCCAGTGCCTTGTCACTTCCAACTCTAGAGCAATGGATGACACGACTGAGAGCAAAGGGGCCTTTCTGACATAGGTGCTTTCTGACACTCTCTCTACACAGTGGTTGGTAAAAAGCATATTGTCTATCTCCTCCTAAGCACATGGACGCTCAATCCTTTGGGACTCAGCCCCGTTGCTTCAGGGGAAGATGTAGGCATTTCGTCTGAGATAGGGTGGCAAGGTGGAATTGTGGCAGAAGCAGAAGTTCTAACGTGTCGAGTTAAGAGCTGGGAAAAAATGGTGTTTGAGCTACCTTTGTATGAGAGTTTCTACGTATGCTGTAACAGCACTGTGGTAAGCGAGGTCTTTCTCAGCTTCCTAAAGAGCTGGAAGCAAGACAGTTTATGGCTTGTCTCCCATTGAAGGATGGAGGCAGTGCTTTGTTCCTTCCACCTCTAGAGCAATGGAGGGCACGGCTGAGAGTAAATGTGCCATTCTGACATAGGTGCATTCTGACTCTCTCTGCACCAGTACAAAATGGCGGTTTGTAAAAATCCTATTGTCTGTCTCCTCCTAAGCATGTGGAAGCACAGTCATCCGGGCCTCATCCTCATTGTTGAAGGGGAAGATGTAGGCATTTCGTCGGAGCCAGGTTGGCAAGGTGGAATAGCGGCAGAAGCAGAAGTCCTAAAGTGGCGAGTTAAGGGCTGGGAAGAAATGGCGTTTGAGCTGCCTTTTTATGAGAGGTTCCTGGTATGCTGTAACAACACTGTGGAAAGCGAGTTGTTTGTCAGCTTCCTAAAGAGCTGGAAGCACGACAGTTTATGGCTTGTTTCCCATTGAAGGATGGAGGCAGTGCTTTGTGCCTTCCACCTCTAGAGCAATGGAGGGCATGGCTGAGAACAAAGGGGCCTTTCTGACATAGGTGCTTTCCAAAACTCTCTCTACCAATGCGCAGCAGTGGTTTGTAAAAAGGGTATTGTCTATCTCTTCCTAAGCAGGTGGATGCTCAATCCTTTGGGACTCAGCCCAGTTGCTTCAGGGCAAGATGTAGGTATTTCGTCTGAGCTGGGTTGGCAAGGTGGAATTGTGGCAGAAGCAGAAGTTCTGAAGTGGCGAGTTAAGGGCTGGGAAGAAATGCCATTGACCTGCCTTTCTATGTGAGTTTTCCGGTAGGTGGTTCCTGCGAGTCCAGCAGGTGGTTCCAGAGTGCACGGCAGGTGGTTCAGGCGTGTCCGGCATGTGGTTCTGGTACATTCAGAAGACAGTTTCTGCCTGTCCATTGAGTGCTTGCAGCATGGCCAGGAGTCAGTTCTGGCATGTCAGAGTGATGGTTCTATTGTGTCCGGTGGGTGGTTACAGGTGGTTCTGGCGTGTCCAGTGGGTGCTTCCGGTGTGTCTTGTGTGTCGTTCTGCATGTCTGTTTGGTGGTTCCAGAGTTTCTGGTGCGTGGTTCCAGCATGGATGTCAGGCTTTTCCAGCATCCAAATGGCAGGGTTCCCACATATCCAGCAAGTGGTTTCGGCGTGTCCGGCAGGTGGTTCTGGGGAATCAAGCAGGTGGCTCCGGCGTGTTTGGCAGGTGGTTCAGGCGTGTCCAGCCTGTGGTTCTGGTCTGTCTAGCAGGTGGTTCAGGCGTGTCTAACAGATGGTTCAGGTCTGTCTGGGAGGTGGTTCTGGCGTGTCCAGCATGTGGTTCTGGCATATCTGAGAGCTGGTTCCGGCTTGCCCAGCATGTGATTCTGGAGTGTCTCTGAAGTGTTTCTGGTGTATCCAGCAGGTGATTTTGGCATGTGAGTCAAGTGGTTCTGGCGTGTCCTGCAGGTGCTTCTGGCTCCTACTGGACCTTATTCTCCTGTTTCCACAGTGTCCAGATGATGGTTTCAAAGTGTCCGACCGTTGGTTCCAGTGTCTCAGGCAGGTGGGTCACACATGTCCTGCCTGAATCATTCAGCTAAGGCATGAATGATTGTGCTTCCACATGCTTAGGAGGAGATAGACTATAGGATTTAAATCAACTGATCTTTTGAAGTTAATAAAGAACTTGCTTTCCACAGTGCTATTACAGCGTACTGGCCACAGATTCTACTGTGTTTGTACACTGGTGGAGAGAGTGTCAGAAAGCACCTATGTCAGACAGGCCACGTTTGCTCTCAGCTATGTCTGACGTTGTTATAGAGATGGAAGGAACAAAACAATGCCTCCATCCCTCAAGGGGAGACGAGCCACAATCCATCTTTCTTCCAGCTCTTTAGGAATCTGAGAAAGAACTCGCTTTCCAAAGTGCTCTTAAAGCATACTGGGAACATCTCATACAAAGGAAGCTGCAATGCTGTTTCTTTAGAGCCCTTAATTCATTGCTTCAGAACCTCTGCTTCTTGGACATTTGCATCTTGCCACCTGGCAAAGACGAAATGCCTACATCTTGTCCTTAAGCAACAGGGTTGAGGACTGAATGATTGTGCTTCCACATGCTTAGGAGGAGACAGACAATAGGCTTTTTGCCAACCACCATTGTGCACTGGTGGAGAGAGTGTCAGAAAGCACCTATATCAGAAAGGCCCCTTTGCTCTCAGCCATGACCTCCATTGCTCTAGAGGTGGAAGGCACAGGCACTGGCTCTGGCTCCACCAGTCAAGGGGAGACAAGCCACAAACCATCTTGCTTCCAGGTCTTTGAGAAGCTGAGAAAGAACTCGCTTTCCACAGTGATCTTACAGCATCCTAGGAACATCTCATACAAAGGCAGCAGGACGCCATTTCCATTCAGCTCTTAACTCACCGATTTTGAACTTCTGCTTCTACCACATTTCCACCTTACAAACCCATCTCAGACGAAATGCCTACATGTCCCCTTAAGCAACAGGGACCAGGCCCAGATGATTGTGCTTCCACATGCTTAGGAGGAGACAGACAATAGGTTTTTTACAAACCCCCATTGTGCACTGGTGGAGAGAGTGTCAGAAAGCACCCATGTCAGAAAGGCCCCTTTGCCCTCGGCCATGCCCTCCATTGCTCTAGAGGTGGAAGGCCCAAGGCACTGACTCTGGCTCCACCACTCAAGGGGTGACAAGCCACAAACTGTCTTGCTTCCAGCTCTTTAGTAAGTTGAGAAAGATCTCACTTTCCACAGTGCTCTTACAGAGTCTGGGGGAACATCTCATACAAAGGCAGCTGAAGGCCGTTTCTTTTCAACCCTTAACTCGCTGATTTTGAACTTCTGCTTCTGCCACATTTCCACCTTGCCAATTCATCTCTGACGAAATGCCCACATTTTCCCCTTAAGGAATGGGGATGTGGGCTGGATGATTGTTCTTCCACATGCTTAGGAAGAGAGAGACAATAGGCTTTTAACCAACTGCCGTTCTGCTCTTCTGTAGAAAGTGTCAGAAAGCACATATGTCAGAAAGGCTCCTTTGCTCTCAGCCATGCCCTACTTTTCTCTAGTGGTTGACGGCACAAAGCACTGTCTCCATTTCTCTAGGTGAGACAAGCCACAAGCCATCTTGCTTCCAGCTCTTTAGGAAGCTGAGAAAGAACTCACCTGACTTATACAAAGGAACCATGCCCCTTAGTGGAAAACTCTGAGAGACATGCCAAAACCACCCAGTGCACTCTGTCTAACCACCAAACAGTCATACCAGAACGACCCACCAGACACACCAGAAGCACCCACCGTACATGCCTGAACCACCAGGAACCACCTGCCAGACACAGTGGAACAATGATTCTGACATGGCAGAACCTTCTCTTGGACATGCCGGCAGCACACAACAGACTATCTCCCAAACATAGCAGAACCACATGCCAGACACATTGGAAACACCTGTTGGATATGCTTCAATCAGGTGCCAGATACACTCAAACCACCTGCCAAATACATCAGAACGAGGTTTCAGACATGCCACAAACACCTGTCATAAAGCCAGAACCACCAGGCAAACGTGCTGGAACAACCTGCCGGAAATGCCAAAATCACCTGCCAGATACACCAGAACCAGGTCCTGATATGCCAGAACCAATTCCCAGAAAAGTCCAGAACAAGCTGCTGGAAACACTGGACTCAACCACCAGACATGCGGGAATGAAGAGCCAGACACATCGGAGCAAACGAACACTCTGAAAGCACCAACTGTACATGACGGAATCACATCTCAGATACACGGTAGCCACCTGCCGGACATGCCGGAACCACCTTCAGGACATAGCAGAACATGACAAACACACAGGAACCACCTGCCAGACACCATGGAACCAACTGTCAGATACGCCGGAACAAGGCACCCAGTACGCTGATGCCACCTGCCAAATTGCCAGAACCATGTGCTGGACACACCAGAATCATGCGATGGATACATCAGACACAGGTCCCACAGAGGCCAGAACTAGGTTCCGACATGCCAGGACCACCTGCTGGACATGCCTGGACCATCTGTCAGTCTTGTGAGAACCACCTCCCGGATGCACTGGACACAGGTGTAGCACACGCCAAGACCAGGTGCCAGACAGGACTGACACACCTGCCAGACATGCCAGAACCAGGTACCAGACATGCCGGAACCACCTGCCACACACGGTGAAATCACCTGCCAGATATGCCAGAACCATGTGTTGCACACGCCAGAATCACCTACTGGACATGCTGGCACCACCTGTTGGATATGCTGGAACCAAGTGCCTAATTCACTGAAACTACCTGCCAGACAAGCCAGAACCAGGTGTCGGACATGCCTGTTCAACCCTCAGGACATGGCAAAATCACCTGCATTATACCCCATAACCATGTGCCACACAGAACGGAACTACCTGCCAGACACGCCAGAGCCACCTGCTGGATACGCCAGACACAGGCACAGCACACTCCGGAACCAGGTGCCCCACACAACTGATCCACCTGCCAGACAAGACTGAACCATCTGCCGGACATGCCAAAACCCCCTTCTGGATGTGCCAGAACCATCTGTGGAAAACACCAGAACCACCTGCCACACATGTGTGTCTGGAATACCCGCCAGAAGAACCCAACATCCATGCCAGAACCACCCACCAGACACTCTGGAACCACCACACAGACATGCAGAATGACCCACCAGACACACCAGAAGCACCCACCGGACACACCAGAACCACCTAGAAGCACCCACTGGACACACTGGAACCATCACTCTGACACGCCAGAACCGACTCCCGGCAATGCTGCAAGCACTCAACAGACAGGCCGGAACCATCTTCCAAATGTACCAGAAAATCATGCCAGACACACAGGAACCACCTGCCAGAAACTTCGGAACCACCTGTTGGATATGCTGGAAGCAGGTGCCTGATACAGACAAACCACCTGCTGAATACGCCAGAACCAGGTGCCGGACATGCCACAAACACCTGCCAGACAAGCCGAAACCACCAGCCTAACATGCCAGAACAACCTGTCGGACATGCCAAAATAACCTGCTGGATACACCGGAACCAGGTCCTGGAGACTCCGCAACCAATTTCCACAAAAGCCTAGATTAACATGCTGGATATGCCAGAATCACCCAGCAGACATGCGGGAACCAACTGCCAGACATGCTGGAACCAACACCTGGACACTCTGAAAGCACCAATGGCACACAACAGAATCAGGTTCCGGAGACACGGTAGCCACCTGCCAGACACGCCAGAACCACCTTCAGGACGTACCGGAACCACATGCCAAACACACAGGAACCACCTGCCAGACAGCATGAAACCAACCGTCAGATACATTGGAACCAGGCACCCCGTACGCTGAAGCCACCTGCCGAATATGCCAAAATCATGTGCTGGACACGCCGGAACCATGCAATGGATACATCAGAAACAGGTCCAGCACAGGCCAGAACCAGGTGCCAGACATGCCTGGACCATCTGCCAGTCTTGTGAGAACCACCTCCAGGATACACTGGAAACAGGTGTAGCACATGCCAAGACCAGGGGCCAGACATGACTGAACCACCTGCCAGAGATGCCAGAACCAGGTGCTGGACATGCTGGAACCACCTGCTGGACACGGCAAAATTGCTTGCCAGATACACTGGAACCATGTGCTGCATACAACCAAATCACCTTCCAGACATGCCAGGACCACCTGTTGGATACGCCGCAACCAGGTGCCTGAATCACTGAAACTACCTGCCAGACAAGCCAGAACCAGGTGTCGGACATGCCTGGACAACCCACCAGACACGGCGAAATCACCTGCATGATACCCCGTAACCATGTGCCACACAGAACGGAACCACCTTCCGGACATGCCAGAGCCACCTGCCGGATATGCCAGAAACAGGTGCAGCATACGCCGGAACCAGGTGCCCCACACGACGGATCCACTTGCCGGACAAGACTGAACCATCTGCCAGACATGCCAAAACCATCTTCTGGATGCACCAGAACCATCTGTGGCAAACGCCAGAACCAACTGCCGCACATGTGTGACCCACCTGCCTGACATGCTGGAACCAACTGCTGGAAATGTTGGAACCATCATCTGGACACTCTGGAACCATCCACTACTGATGCGAGAATCAGGTCCAGAATGCGCTGAAAGCACCTTCAGGACACGCCAGAACCACCTGACTCACATGGCAAAATCACCTGCCGGATATGCCAGAACCACTTGACAGACACTCCAGAATCACATGCCGGGCATGCCGGAACCACCTCTCAGATATGCCAGAACCATGTGCTGGACACCCCGGAACCACCTCCTGGACAAACCTGAACCACCTGCTTGACTCGCCAGAACCACCTGCCAGATATGCCAGAATCACCTTCTGGATACGCCACTTGGATGCCCGGAAAAACCTGACATCCATGCCAGAACCACCCGCCGGACACTCTGGGACCACCAAACAGACATGCAGAACGACCCACCAGACACACAGGAAGCACCCACCGGACATGCCAGAACAACCTGGAACCACCCACCAGACACACTGCAACCATCACTCTGACACACAAAACTGACTCCCGGCCATGCCACAAGCACTCAAGCAACAGGCCGGAACCATCTTCTGAATGTACCAGAACCACATGCCAGACACAGAGGAACCACCTGCCAGAAACTTCGGAACCACCTGTTGGATATGCAGAACCAGGTGCCAGAAACACTGAAACCACCTGCTGAATATACCAGAAGGAGGTGCCAGACAGGCCACAAACACCTGCCACACAAGCTGAAACCACCAGACTAATACGCCAGAACAACATGTCGGACATGCCAAAATCACCTGCTGGATACACCAGAACTAGGTCCAGGATACTCCAGAATCAATTTCCGGAAAAGGCTGGATCAACATGCCGGACATGCCGGAAACACCCACTGGACATGAGGGAACCAACTGCCAGACATGCCGGAACCAACACCTCGACACTCTGAAAGCACTAACAGCACACGATGGAACCACATGTGAGCCATGTGCTTACCTTGTGCCAGTGGACCCTGAATAATGAGCCAACATCTCTCGACCTTGGTACAGCCTTGCTTGAACCACATGCCATCCACATCTGAACCACAAGCCAGCCACACCTGAACCACATGTCAGCCACACTGGACTCACACATAAGCCACATGTCAGCCACGTCTGAGCCATGTGTCACCAACACTTGAACCGCCTGTCCCCCATTGCTGCCCCATGCGCCAGCCACACCAGAACCTCACACCAGCCACACCTGAGCCCCATGCCAGCCATGCCTGAACCACGTATCAGGCACACCTGAACAATGTGTGAGCCAAGCCTGAATCACAAGTCAGGCACAACTAAGTCACGTGTGAACCATGCCTGAGTGATGAGTCAGCCACACCTACACCACGTGCAAGACATGCCTGAGTCACGTGTCATCCACAGCTGAGTCACGTGTCAACCATGCCTAGGTCAAGTGTCAGTGACAACTGAATCACATGCCAGACATGCCTGAATGACCATTGAGCCACACATGAGTCACGTTCCAGCCACTCCTGCACCAGACGTCAGCCATGCCTGAGTCACATGTGAGCCAGGGCTGAAGAACATGCCACACAAGCAGCCTGAATCACGTTTGAATGACACATGAGTCACGTTGTAGCCACACCTGAGCCACATGTCAGCCACGCCTGAGTCACATGTCACCAACACCCGGCATGTTTCACACATGCCTGAGTCACATGTCAGCCATGCCCGAACCACCAGTCACCCATGCCTGAACCACGCATCAGCCACACCTGAACAAAATGTGTGCCATGACCGAGACACGTGTCAGAAACACCTGAGTCTCGTGTCAGCCATGCCTGAGCCACGTGCCAACAATGCCAGAGCCACGTGTGAGCAAGGCTGGAGCAACGCCCCAGCCATTTGTGAGCCTCACCTGAGACATGTGTTAGCCAGGTGTGACAAACTCCTGAATCATGTGTCAGCCACACCTGACCCCAGTATGAGGAACGCCTGAACTACGTGTGAGCCATGGCTGAGCCATGGCTGAACCACCTGTGAGCCATGCCTGAATCACGGGTGAAACCCTCCTGAACTATATGAGACCTCGACATGGGCCATGTGTGAGCCACACCTGAGTTACACCTGAACCATGTGTGAGCCTCCCTGAACCATGCCTGAACCACATGTGACACACTCGAACCACATGTGAACCACGTGTGAAGCACGCATGTTCAATGCTTGAACCACACATGAGGCACATGGGAACCACACATGAAACATGGCTGAGCCATGCGTGAGCCACATGCCAGACACGCCAGAGTATGTGGGAGCCACGTGTCAGCAACGTGTGAGTCACGTGGGAGCCACATATGAACGCCATGTCACCATATGTGAAGCAAACATCTGCCACGTATGGATACTGTGCGATGAATGCCTGAGTCACGTGTCAGCCATGCCTGAGACATGTGTCAGCCACACTGGAGTCATATTTCACATATGCCTGAGTCACATGTCAGCCACGCCTGAACCACCTGCCACCCATGCTTGAACCATGCACCAGTCACCCCTGAACCACACAAAGGCCATGCATGAACCATGTGCGAACCACACCTATGTGACGTGTCAGGCACACCTGTGTCATGTGGCCACCTCACCTGAGTCATGTGCCGGCCACTCCTGAATAACGTGTGTGCCAGGCCTGAGTCACGTCTCAGCCATGCCGAAGTCACGTGCCAGCCAGGCCTGAACCAAGTGCCAGTCACACTTGAACCACAGGTCAGCCTCACTTGAAGCACGTGTCAGCCATGCCTGAACCACGTGCCAAGCATGCCACAAACACATGTGAGTCACGCCTGAGCAACACCACAGTCATGCATGAGCCACACCTGAGCCATGTGTGAGCCATGCATGACAAAAGCCTGAATCATGTGCCAGCCACATGTGAGCCAGTTCTGTGGCATGCTTGCATCACGTGTGAGCCATGTCTGAGCTATGCCTAAATCACGTGTGAAAGTGTCCTCTACCATGTGTGACCCACATGAGTCGTGTGTTAGCCACGCCTGAATTACACCTGAACCATGTGTGAGCCACACTTGAACCATGCATGAACCACATGTGAGACACCCTTGAACCACATCTGAGCTACATGTGAAACACACATGTCCGATGCTTGAACCACACAGGAACCACAGGGGAGCCACACATGAAACACAGCTGAACCATGCATGAGCCACGTGCCAGCCATGAATGAGTATGTGGGAGCCACATTTCAGCAACGTGTGAGTCACGTGGGAGCCACACATGTATGGCATGTCACACACACGTGAGCACATGTCTGCCACACATGGATAATGTGTGATGAATGCCTGAGTCACGTGTGAGCCATGCCTGAGTCATGTGTCAGCCATGCATGATTCACGTGCCAGCCACGTCTGAACCACGTGTCAGCCATGCTTGAACCATGTGCCAGTCATGCCTGAGTCATGTGTATACCACCCCTTAGTCACATGTGAGCCACGCCTGAGTCACGTGTCAGCCATGCCTTAACCACGTGTCAGTCACTCCTGAAACATGTCACCCACACCTGAAACACATGTCACCCATGCCTGTCACTGTGAGCCATGCCTTAACCACATGTCAGCCACCTCTGATTCATGTGCAAACCATGCCTGAAACACATACAAGCCACACCTGAGTTGTGTGCGGGCCACGCCTGAACCATGTTTCAGCTACTCCTGAACCACATGCCAGCCACACCTTAATCACATGCCAGCCATGCCTGAACCACGTGTCAGCCACTTCTGAACCTTGTGTCAGCCACAGCTGGACCTTGTGAGTATGCCTGAACCATGCATCAGCCACACCTGGGCCACACTTGAGCCATGACTGAGCCATGCGTGAGCCACACCTGAGCCATGCCTGAACCACATATGTGCCACACTTGAACCACACCTGAACCACGCTTCAACCACACCTAAACCACATGTGAGCCATACCTGAACCACATCAGAGGCCTTGTTCCCATTCAGATACCACAGCGTGGCCCATGCACACTGGCTCAACTCATGCTGCTGTCACTGAACACCAGATGTCACCACTTGACCGTCTACCTCAGCAGATGGACTCCACAGATTCCTGCTTCTGATTTGATGCTTGTGCCACTGATTTTTGAGTTAACAATTGACACCTGTGTCTGCTTGGTGGTGCCAATAAGGTGCCTGTGCCTGCAAGGGAGGCTGGGAGATCCAGCTTCTGACCTCTGCCCAGAGGAGCCTTTTTTTCTGTAAGGAAGACTGGCCCTCAGCTAACGTCTATTGCCAATCTTCCTCTTTTTTCTTGAGGAAGATTGCTGCTGAGCTAACATCTGTGCCTATCTTCCTCTACTTTGTGTGGGATGCTTCCACAGCATGGCTTGATGAGCACTGTTAGGTCTGTGCCCGGGATCCAAAGCTGTGAGCTCCAGGACACTGAGGCAACACGTGTGAACTTAACCACTACACCACCAGACTGGCCCCCAAGCCTAAACTCTTAAGGTGGAAAATTCCCAGCACAAAAGAAGGGTGTTCAGTGGTGTCAGGTGGTCAAAAATGTTTGAAGAGTTAGGGAACGAGCAGAGAGATCCAAGATGGTGAGGGCTGAGAAGAGCCAATTTGCTTTTGTAGTTAGGAAGGCTTTGTTCTTGGGGTCCTTTATTGACCGTGGCCAATGCCTCCCCACAGGATTTGAGGCAGCATTATGTTCAAACCTGAGGACATCTGCAAATAGGCCAGAAGCCACGAAAGGAGAGGGGAATAATTGTTCTGCATTCCAGGAAAGCCCCCATGAGGGGAGGCTGCCAGGCTTGGAGCCTGTGGGCTTGGGCTTTCTCAGGATTGGAGGGACTTGGGTGAGTGACTGGCCTGGGGAAAAGAGAAGGGAGGATGAAAAGCCAGGACCCAGTGACACAGTCCCACCCTGGGGGCCCAGGGTTCTCAGGAGGCATTTCCCTTTCCCAGAGCTTGAGGAGCTTCTGAGCTGTGACTGGTGGCTTTTCTCCAATAGGCAGGATGCAAAATATGGCCTGTTGGGATCAAAGAGAAAGCCTCCTCTGCCCACGGGCACAGAATACCCATGCTGACACGGAGCTGGGCAAGAGGAGCAGCTGGGGAAGGAAAGAGGTTTTCTGAGGAAAGAAAGAGAGGCCTGGTCATCCCGTGTTTGGCCTCAGTTCTGTGCTAAGAACTGTGTGGCACCACGGGAAACAGGACTGGGACCCAGGCCTTCCCTGGAAGGGCTCGGCCTAGTGTCCTCTATGGACAGCCATCCCAGCCATTCAACAAGACTGGGATGTGGAGCTGGGCACAGGGGCTCTGAGAGCACTGAGGATGGAGCATGACTGTGGTGGGCAGGGTGGGCCAAGCCATTGGGGAGGATATTCCACAGGAGGTGCCATAGGCGAGTTAGCTTGGTGCTGCTCGTCTTGCAGGGCAGCAACATTTCCTTAGCTTGGAGGTGAGTTGGGGGAAAGCAAGACGTTTAGGACCAAGCTGGGGTGGGGGCTGGAGCCTACACTGCTCCAGCAGGAATGGAGGGCAGCAAGGGGTTTGCACTTGATCCAGCAGTGGTGGGAAGCTGGTCCAGGTGGGAACTGAGGACTGCAGGGTCCCTCAGTGGGGGGCGTGCTGGAGGAGGCCAGGCCAGTGGGGAGATGGTTGGTGGGATGGCCACGGGAGTCCACACTGTGGATGAAGAGGGGCCTGTGGGTGCCAGGGTGTCCAGGCTGGGCCTTCTTGCCCAGGGGAACTCTAGAGTCTGCTGGCTGCCCTCATTATGCCACTCATGGGCAGGGGGAGGCATGAGCAGCAGGTGATGCCAGGTGCCTCCTGCTGGTGTGTGGAGCACCAGGCAAAGCACGATATCACATCTCATGCATAATCTGCACCCGAGAACAAAATTAGATTGAGAAGTAACTGGAGCCAAAGATTTCCAAAGCATTTCCCGTCAAGAAGCTGTTTGATTGCATGTTTTAATTCTCTGAGTCCTCCTGCCAGGTGAAGTTCATTTTGTGGGGGATAGCTGGAGCAGGAGGAGCTGTGATGGGAAGGGAATGCTGGGGACCTGGTGCCTGGCCAGAAGGGAAAGGAGAGGCCTTCACCACTTGGTGGCCATGAGTCCTCTATGCAGCTTCTTCTCCCAGGTGACCCGGTTCAGACCTCAAAGAACCCTGTGAAGAGGATGTCATTGTCCCCATTTTGTAAACAAGGACACTGAGGGGCAGAAATTACACAACCTGCTGAGGCCACATAAATCATGCATAGTTGGCTGAGGTGGCAAGTGCTGGCCCATTGGACTTTAAAACTCAAGCTGATACCACATAAGGCTGCACAGTGAATATTTCCATTTTTTCACCAGAAGGCTCTGCCTTATTCATCCTTCTCTTCTTCATTCTCTCCCTCTGTTCTTTGTCCATTGTCAAAGCCCAGGAACTGTGGGGGACAAGGGGCATATCCCCATTTTGCAGATTTGGAAAGCAAGGCTCAGTGAAGTTCAGTCATTTGTTGCAAGCACATAGGGAGGAAACCAGTGACAAATTCTGTGAAGTGTGATTCCTGTGTGTGGTCACTACCTGGCTGGGACCAGCAGGGTCAATAAACACAAGGAGGTGACAACACCCCCTTCCACAATGTGTACATGGCAGGTTTTGAAACACAAATACCAGGTGTCTGGAGGGAAGCCGGTCTGTTCCATCAGTGCCCGCCCCTCAGCCCCAGCCCCCTCCCGAGGAGGGCCTCCTCCAGCTCCACTCAGAGCCCTGCTGACTTCGGGCAGCCTGGGGGTGAGGGTGCTCACACACTTCCAGCTACTCATGGAGGAGAGCATTCTGTTCCTTCCTCAGGACCGTTCATGTCCTGGACTACCAGAAGAAAAAAACAAGAACCAATTTCTTGAGCTTGAGGGGTGTTCTGTGAAGAGAGAGGGAAGAGGCAGGAAAGGAATAGAGAAAACCAGGAAAGAAAATGTGGCTGGGGGCCGTGGGGTCCTAGGGCTCAGGCCTGGCTGTGCACGGCCTTCCCAGCAGCCCTTGCCCTTGTAGGGCCTTCTTCACTCGCTTCACTTATATAGGCAACAATTATTCAGTTTTTAATTTTTTTGTCAAGAAAACTTTTGCTCAGATAAAACCTCTCTGCAAACCCCTTTATGTAAGCCAGTCAGAAGGACGTTCAGTGGCTGAGGGAGCGGGAGTCCCAGAGACCCCAAAAGTCCCCCAGGAGGCCCAGAGGGACCAGGTGGAGCCCCCCTGGAGCCCTGCGCGCTGGCTGACCTTCACTGCCCTTCTGGCTCTGGTGCTCCCCAATTCCAAAGTGACTTTCAAGCCACACTTACACTGGCTGCTCACAGAACATGGTGTTCTCTTCTAAGCCTGTCTCTCAGGTCCCACCTCTGGGACCCTGGCCCTCACATCTTATGCCCCAGCCAGCCACCCATCTCCTGACCTCGGCCTGTGCCTGAGGAAGCTGTGACCCTGTCCCAAGCACACTGCCCCTCGAGGCTCATCGACTGGTGTGACAGGACCCAACTGTACCGCCTGTTCTTTGCTAATGTGGGACCTTGGGAAGGACATGTCGCCTCTCTGAGCCTCAGTTCACCCGTCTGTGGGCAATAAGATGGTGAATAACCAGCAAAGTGAATCCAGGCCTGACTTGTGCACCTGTTCCCACATGATGCCCCTGGCTCAGTAGAGCATGAAGCACTGTCACTTCTGTGGTCCCATTTGGGGCCCCCAATGGCCCATGAGGGAGGCAGGACAGGGGTGATCCCAGAACTGGTGATGGCTTGCAAGCAGGAGCCCCAAGTCCACTGGTCTCTCGGCAGCATGGGACTGCTGCAGCCTCTCGGCTGGGAGGGCTGGCTCTTCAGCAGCCTGCAGGGCCGGCCACAGCTCAACTGACTGGGCATTCTCTGCAGCACATCCAGTCTCTGTTCTCCCAGAGGGTGCCTCTGCAGGGGCTTGGTTTTCCTTGGCGAGCAGTCCACCTACCTAGCCTGTCTCTCATGTGGGCCTCTCAGCAGTGACCACCCTGCCTGGCTGCTGGGGTGGGGAAACAACTGGTGGAGCAGGGACTCACCTTGCTGGGCCTTGTTGGTTCTAGGCCTGGCTCTCTGTGACACCTACCATCCTGCTGCCCTCTGGACCAGAAGTGGACAGGCCTGGTTTAGGAATTCTGATGGTCCCCAGGCCCTTTGCAGGAGGTCAGAAGCCTATCCAAGGCTTTTCTGACTGACATACTTAGCTGTTGACCATGTCTTAAAGTAAAAGGGCTGTCAGCCAGACCTAGGCAGAGAGCCCCATGAGGTGCGTTCCTTCCGTCTCTGGTGCTGTTTGATCTCCCCCAGGTGGGTGGCTTGGGATTGGGACTCAGGTTCACAGAGGAGAATGTTCAGAGAAGGCAGGGGACCTGCCTGAAGACACAGTAAGGAGGTGAGTGGCTTTCTGGCTCCCAGTCCTGGGCTGGCTGTGCCTCGGTGGGCCTTCAGACCTGGTCCTCCAGCCCTTGCTAAAGGACCTTACCCCTTAGCATGAAAGGTCCAGTAGGTCCCTCCCATCATGCCTGATGTCATTTCAGACACTGCCTAGGTCCATGCCCCAGGAAGGGCCCTGCTCAGTGGACTTTGGTGGTTAAGGGCACAGGCTGCCTGGGTTTCTAGTCATGCCCCCACTGTCCCCAGCCTGAACCATCTTCTGCCTGTGCAACCCTGAGCAAGTTACCTCACCTCTCTCAGCCTCAGTGGCCTCCTCTGAATACAGGTGGTACTGCCAGGCACAGCTAACAGTGGGGAGCACTCCCATGGGCCAGGCACCTTTCCAAGTGCTTCATGGGCACTAACACTTCAGTCTTTTCAAATAGTCTCAGGAGGTGGTGTTATTAGCCCCATTTTATAGAGGAGGAAACTGAAGTTACAAAATAACCAGTAAGTAGCAGAGCTGGGATTGGAATCCTGCAGCAGTTCCCAGAGCCTGTACTCAGCCACCCAACGACAATGATAACAGTAACTAACAATTTCGGCCTCACAGGATTGTTCAGCTGTTAGATGAGGGAGCTTGCATAAGACATGGAGACGAGGCTTGGCGAGTGGCGGAGCTATAGAGCCAGCCTCCATCACCCATCCTGACCACTCCCTGCCTCCGCCGTCGGGTCACCCTCCCAGCCTCAGGGTGGATGTGGGGGCAGCAGCATGCACAGAGGACAGGAAGTGGGAGAGCACAGCACATGCACGTGTGCGTGCATGTGGGAAGCAAGGGGGCTGGAAGCCAGGCTCATCCCTACGGTCCTTGTGGTCACCCCACTGGAGCAGGACTGGTGGGGAGACTTCCCCTCCTTCCACACATGAGGAAAGTGAGGCTGGGACCCCTTCCCAGGTCGCTCAGCACATAAGAGGCTGCACTGGACTTTGGGCCCCCATGGGTGGGCTCCATGCTGTGCTCCCAGCTGACAGTGGCCTTTGCTGTGCCGGCAGTGGGAGCCACGCAGGTTTCTCACAGCGGCTTGGTGTGAGCAAGGCCGTGCCTTCAGACTGACCTGGCTGTGGTCTCAGGGGCGCTTTGGAGCACAGTGGCATTCCTGAGTGTTCTCTCTGTGCCAGCCCTGTGCTAGGGACTCTACATGGATTTCTTAATTTAATCCACACAACAGCCCTATGGGGCAAATGGGGTTGCCTTCACTTATGGATGATAAAACTGAGACAGAGAGGTTAAGCAACTGGCTCAAGGTCACACAGCCAGCAAATGTGGTGCTGGGGTCTGGATCTAGACTGCCAGCCTGTGGCCCTCATCCCTGACTACCGTGTCACACTGCCCACTTTTACAAAGATTTAATGTTTCCCAGTCTGGAAGGTTGCCTTGGGGGAGTGTGATGCATTCTGCATGTTCATTTTCCCTTTAGCAATCATCTGGTTTATGTAGACTCCAACTCTTGGGAAGGAAGACTCAGCTATTGGATTTGGAAAGTGTGTTCTTCATTAGCAATCTGGAGTGGGCAGATGTGATGAGAATACTGTCAGCCCTGTGTTGGGGGGACTGGGTCACCTCCAAGTTTCATTCCAGCCATGGGACCCCATGATTCTGAAACGTCATGAGGCAAAAATACATTGTCAATATTCTCCAGCAAGCTTGAGTTGCACGTGTAGCATGACCAGGAGTGGAGGCGTGGTGGGTCTCCATCAGCGATCTAATCTCCTGGTGGTCTTTTCCATTGTCGTGCACTGTCCCCGGGCTCCACAGGGACCTCGTCCTGGACCGAGATGGGCAATTGGGCTTTTCTCCATCTGCTACTTATGATTACATCGAGCCCAACCCACTTTAAAAACACTGGTTTGTCACACAGGTTTCTCAGATAAGAGATGCACGTAGTCGTGTTGGAGTGACAGAAGTTCGCCCTCCTGCAGCGACAGCACCCAGGTCCACTTCTGTGAACCGGCATTATTGAACCTCGTGCTGTACAGCGGCGCAGCCTGTGGAGGTCTGTAACAGGCGGCTCGCCCTTCTGCCAAGTGCCTGTGCTGCTGGGGTTTGGACTTCCTATGTTTGAGTATATTGTTTTCCTGTCTCCATCCTTGCTGCTCACCTGTCACTTCTCCTAATGTCAGTATGCCTGGCTCTAGTAGTCTCTTTCCCCCTTCTTGTTTTTCTGTTTTCAACCTGCTGGGGGCTGGGAAGCCGAGCCACCGAGCTCGTTGGAACTGTGAGCAAGGGACGGTTGAGCCTGCCAGAGCTGGTGCTCAGAGGGTCTCTAGGGACAGGCTTTGTCCCCATCTTCAGCCACTCACAGTCCGAGTGTCAGGGATGAGTTGCTGGATGGCATGTTTCAGATCAGCAGGACATCACTGTATTTACTGTTCCTGTGAGGGCTGGATGCTGGCAGGGGGAGGTCTGGTGGTACCTGGTGACTGGCAGGAATATGTGACTTGGCCAAGGTGCTCCTGGCATTCTGATCCTGTGTCAGACTTCCACTGGTGTCTCTGACTTCGAGTATAACAGTGACCATGACATCTCTGAATTCCTGTCTCACACTTTCCCTGGCATCTCTGACTTTGAGTGTAACCCTCACCGTGCACCTCCCACTTCATGTGTCACACTTCGCACGGTGTCTTTGACTTCACATGTCTCACTGTCTGTGGCTTCTCTGACATCTGTCACACACACCATGGTGTCACAGAGTTTCTGTGTCATACTACCCCTGGTGTTTCTAACTTCATGTATAACAATCCCCCTGTTGTGTCTGAGATCGTGTGTAACACTTCTCCTGTCATATCTGACTTCATCTGTAACACTCCACCTGGCGTCTCTAACTTCATCAGTCACAATGCCTCTTGCATCTCTGACTTCATGTATAACAATCCACATTCTGCATCTGACTTCGTGTGTCACATTACACCTGGTGTCCCTGAATTTGTGTATCACATCCCCCATGCTGTCTCTGACTTCATGCTTTGCACACCACTCATGTCTCTTAATTCATGTGTGACACTCCCTGTGGCATCTATGAATTCCTCTGTCACACATGCCCTTGTGTCTCTGTCTTCCTGTGTAACACTACCCCTGGCATTTCTGACTTCGTATGTCACACTCCCTCTGGTTCTCAGACTTCATGTGTAGCAGTCCATGTGGCTTCTCTTCAGTCATGTGTAACACTCCCCCATGGTGTCTCTGATTTCCTGTATAACACTCCCTGTGGTGTTCCTGACTTTGTTTGTCACACATTCCATGTCATCTCTAAATTCGTGTGTCACTCTCTCCCTGGTGTCTTTGAGATCTTGTGTAACACTCCACGTGGTATCTCTCACTTTGTGCTTCACGTGCCCCTTGCATCTCTAAAGTCGTGTGTCACAATCTCTGTGGGATTTATGACTTCATCTGTCACACATGCCCTGGTGTTCTGTCTTCCTGTGTCTTCCTACCCCTGGCATTTCTGACTTTGTATGTCACACTTCCCTGGTTCTCAGTCTTTGTGTGTAACCCTCCAGGTGGCAGGTCCTCAGTCATGTGTAACACTCCCCTGTGGTGTCTCTGATTTCCTGTGTAAAACTCTCAGTCACGTTACTCACTTTGTGTGTCACCTCCTCGTGTCATTTATGACTCTAAGTAACACTGCACGTGGTGTCTCTGACTTCGTATTTAACGTACCCCCAAGGTGTGTCTGATTTCATGAGTAATACTCTCCCTTGTGTCTGTGAATTCATGCATGATGCTTCCCCTGGCCTAATTTACTTCATTAGTAACACTCATTCAGGCATCTCTTACTTCATGTTTCACAGTCCACCTGGCAGCTCTGATTTAGTATGTAACAGTCCTCATCTCCTCTCTGACGTCATGTTTAACATTCCCCATGGCATCTCTGACTACATGTGTAACACACACCTTGGTGTCACTGACATCATAACAATTCACTTGCTGTCTCTGACTTCATTTGTCACTCTACCTGTGGTTTCTTTAACTTCATTTGTAACATCTCTCACTTCATATGTCACACTCCCCAGTGGTTCTCAGGTTTAGTGTGTAACAGTCCACCTGTTGTCTCTGATTTCGTGTGACACTCTCCTCCTTGTGTCTCTGACTTCTTGAATCAAACTCCCCACAGCATCTTTAAATTCATTTGTAACACTCTCACTGGCATCTCTGAGTTCATGTGAAACCCTCACCCTGCTGTCTCTGACTTTGTGCATAACTGTCTCACTGGCCTTTCTGGGTAACACTACCCTGGTGTCTTTGACATCATTTGAAAGACTCTCCCTGGTGTGTTTGACTTTGTGCCAAATACTATCCAGTGTCATCTTTGACATCGTTTGTAACAGTCCCCCTGCCACCTTTGACTTCGTACGTAACACTCCCCATGGCATCTCTGACTTTGTGCAGAACTTCTCCTGTCATCTCTGACTTCATGTGTAACAATCCCTCTGTCATCTCTGACTTCGTGTGTAACACTCCCTGGGGAATCTCGGAATTTCAGTGTCACAGATGAACCGTCATCTCTGACTTTGTGTGTCACACTATCTTTGGCCTCTCTGACATCCTGTGTAACACTCATCCTGGCGTCTCTGACTTTGTGTGTAAAAATCCCCAGTGGTGTCTCTGACTTCAGGTGCAAATCTCCCCCAACTGTCACTGATTTCATATGTAACACTCCCCCTAGCGTCATTGAGTTCATGTGTCACAGTACCACTGTCATTGCTGACTTCATGTGGAATACTGCCCATGTCATCTGTGACTACGTCTTTCACACTTCCCCTGTTGTATTTGACTTTTTGTGTAAAAATTCCCCTGTGGCCCTGACATTGGGTGTCACACTCTTTCTGGCATCTTTGTGTGTCACACTCCCCAAGGCATCTCTTACTTCATGTTTCACAGCCCACCCTGGTGTCTCTGACTTCATGTATAACCATCGTCATACCCTCTCTGACTTCGTGTTTAACTCTACCCATGGCATCTTTGACTCCATGTATAATAAAACACATTTTTGTCTGTGGCTTCTTGTCTAACACTCCACATGCCATCTGTGACTTCTTCTGTCACACTCCCCATGGTGTCTGTGCCTTTGTGTTTCCCAGTCACCCTGGCATTTCTTACTTCAGGTGTAATACTCGCTCTGGTCTTTCTGACTTTGTAACACTCCACCTGGTGTCTTTCACTTTGTGGGTAACACTCCCAATTGCATCTCTATCTTCCTTTCTAACACTCCCACCTGTGTCTCTGAGTTTGTGTGTAACCCTTGATGTGGCCTCTCTGACTTCATGTGTCACATGTCCCATGTTGTCTTTGATTCATGTGTCACTATCTCTCTGGGATCTTTGACTTCTTGTGTAACACAACCCGTGACATCTCTGAATGTGTTTCATACCCCACCTGTTGTCTCTGACTTCATATTTCACACACCCCATGGCATCACTTTCATCATGCATCACACTGTGCTTGTCATCTCTGATTCGTTTTTCACTCTCCCCCTGGTGTCTTTGACTTTGTGTTTAGCACTCCTCTTCTCGTCTCTGACTTCACGTTTCACAATCCCCCTGTCATCTCTGATTTCATGAGTCACTGTCCACCTGGTGTCTTTGACTGTGTGTGTACCACTCCCCATGGAGTCTCTGACTTCAAGTGTAACACTCTCATGTCTATGACATCATGCGTAATACTTCCGCATTGTGTCTCTGACTTCATATGTGAAACTCTCTGTGGCATCCCTGATGTTGTGTGTAACACTATACCTGTCATCTCTTAGGCCTTGTGCAACACTCCCCCTGGCATTTCTGGCTTCATGTGTCACACTCCCCCTGTCATATGTGACTTGTGGTTAACACTCCATGTGGCATCTCTGAATTTGTGTGTAACATACCCCTGTTGCTTCTCTGAATCTGTGTGTCAAAAACCCCAGTCGTCTCTAATATCATGCATCACAATATCCCTGGCATGTCTACTTCGTGTGTAACACTCCACCTGGGCTTCAGATTTCATCTGCAACACTTCACATGATGTCTTTTACTTCATGTGTCACAGTCCCCTGGCGTCTCGTACTTCCTGTTAGAATCCCATTGGCATCTCTGACATTCCCTGTGGCATCTACAACTTCGTGTGTAAAAATTGCTGTAGTATCTCTCTCTTCCTGTGTAACACTCCACGTGGCATCTGTGACTTCATGTGTAACACACCCCTTGGTGTCTTTGACTTCATGTGTCACAGTGCCCTGGCGTCTCATACTTCCTGTGTAACACTAAATGTGGCATCTCTGACTTTGTGTGTAACACTCCCTCTGTTGTCTTTTACTGTGTGTTTTACATCCCACATGGCACTTCTCTCATGTGTAACACTTCCCTGCCGGACCTCAGAAATCATATGTAACATTTTTCATGATGTCTCTGGTTTTGTGTGTCACACTCTGCCTGGTATCTCAGATGTCGTGTGTAACAATCCACGTGGGATCTCTGACTTCCTGTGTCACACTCCATGTGGCCTCAAGCCCCTTATGGTACACACACCCTGACATCTCCGACCCTTAGTATAAAGCTCACCATGGTGTCTCTGACTTCGTGTGTCACAATCTGCCTGTAGTCTCTATCTTTGTGTGTCATACTTCTTGTGGCATCTCTGACTTACCATGTAACACTCCCCATGGTGACTCTGATTTCATGTCACACTTCCCCTGGCATCACTGACTTGTGTCACACTCCTTGTGGTGTCTCTGACTTCGTGTGTAACACTCTTCATGGTGTCTGTGACTTCCTGTGTAATACACCACCTGCTGTCACTGACTTCATTTGTAAGACCCACTGTGGCATCTCTGAGTTCATGTGTCGCACTCAACTCTGCTTCTTGGGCTTCATGTGTAACACTCCCCATTCCATCTCTGATATCGTGTCTCACAATCCCCCTGTCTCTGATTTCTTGTGTCACACTCTACCTGGAGTCTTCGACTCTGTGTTACACTCCCCATCATGTATCTGACTTCGTATCTCACAATTCCCCTGTCGTCTTTGATTTTGTGTTTCACACTCTACCTGGCATCTTTGACTGTGTGTAATACTCCCTGTAATGTCTCTGACTTCGTGTGTAACACTCTGTTGCATCTGATTTCGTGTATCAAACTCCACCTGTGGTCTCTGACTTTATGTGTATCACTCCCTTAGTTGTCTTTGACTTCGTGCATAACACCCGCCCATGACATCTTTGACTTTGTGTGTAACTCTCCCCATGGTGTCTCTGAATTCATGTGTTAAACTCGCCATGGCATCTCTGACCTTGTGCCTAATATTCCCCATATCATCTCTGAATTTGTAACACTCACCCTTGCTTCTCTGACTTCATGTCTCACACTCTCCCTGGCGTCTCTTGGACCATGTGTTACACTCCTAGTGTTGTCGCTTACCTCATATGTACCTCTCACTGTGGTGTTTCTTACTTCATGTGTAACATGCTCCCTTGTCTCTCTGACTTCGTTTGTAACTCTCTGCTTCATGTCTTTGACTTCATGCATAATACTTCCCAATGGTGTCTCTGACTTCGAGTGTAACACTTCCCATGGAGTCTCTGAAAGAACCCCCACAAAAAGGGACAGGGCTGACTGAGGTGGAAGAGGCAGAAATTCCTTTCTGGAGAGAAAAAGACCACCTTCTAGCAGAGATGCTTCACGGCCAACTGGGAGCAGCCTTAACCCTAGCCTCCCCAGGCACCTGCAGCAAGAGCAACACGAACAGAAGGGCGCATATAGCCCACGAGGGGACACTCCCGGAACATTTGGAACTGGTGATGAGAGGGAAGCAAACTGCTGGACCTCATAAGGCATCTCTTATATAACCCCACCTCTCCAAGATCAGGAGATGTAGCTGACATCCTTGAATCATGGATCTAAGCACAGAGAAAGAGGCAAAATGAGGAGATAAAGGAATACATTCCAAGTAAGGAAACATGATAAAACCCCAGAAAAAGAACTAAATGAAGCAGAAATAAACTATCTACCTGACAAAGAGTTCAAACAAAGAGTCATCAATATACATGATTTTGGGAGAAGAACCCAGTGAGAACATCAACAAAGAATTGGAAAAGATAAAAAAGGATCAATCAGAAATGAAGAATGCAATACCACAAATGAAACCTTCACTAGAGGTACTCAATAACAGAGTAGATACAGAAGAATGGATCAGCAAGCTGGATGAAAGACTAGAGGAAATCACACAAGCTGAACAGATAAAAGTATAAAAATTCAAAAAGAGTGAGGGCAGCCTAAGGGACCTCTGGGACAACATCTAGCATACTAATATCTGTGTTATACGTGTCCCAGGAGGAGAAGAGAGAGACAAAGGTGCAGAGAATCTGTTTGAAGAAATCATAGCTGAAAACTTTCCTAGCCTAAGGAAGGAAACAGACATCCAAGTACAGGAAGCACAGACAGCACCAAATAAGAGAAACCCAAGGAGGCCCACACCAAGACACGTTATAATTGAAAGGTCAAGAATTAAAGATGAGAGAATCCTAAAAGCCACAAGAGAAGGGCAACAAGTTACATACAGAGGAAACCCCATAATGTTATCTGCTGACTTCTTCAGCAGAAACTTTACAGGCTAGAAGGGAGCAGCACGATATATTTAAAGTGCTGAAAGGAAAAAAACCTACAGCCAAGAATGTTCTACCCAGCAAGCTGATCACTCAGAATGGAAGGAGAGATAGTTTCCCAGACAAGCAAAAACTAAAGGAGTTTATCACCAAGAAACTAGCTTTACAAGAAATGCTAAAGGGACTTGCTCAAGTGGAAAAGATAAGACCACAAATAGGAATAAGAAAATTAATTTTTAAAACAACAATAAAATCACTGGTAAAGGCAAATATACAATAAATGTAGCAGCTAATATGAAGGTCAAAAGACAAAAGTATTTAAAATTATCTATTTCCATGATAAGAGGGTAATGGATACACATGCAGAAAAAAAGAGGTTGAGATATGATATCAAAAACAGAAAATGTGGGATGAGGGGAGTAAAAGAGTAGAGCTTTTAGGGCCAGCCCAGTGGTGCAGTGGTTAAGTTCACGTGTTCTGCTTCAGTGGCCCGGGCTTTGCCAGTTCAGATCCCAGGTGTGGACCCATGCACCGCTTGTCAAGCCATGTTGTAGCAGGCGTCCCACATATAAAGTAGAGGAAGATGGGCATGGATGTTAGCTCAGGGCCAGTCTTCCTCAGAAAAAGAGAGGAGGATTGGCAGAAGATGTTAGCTCAGGGCTAATCTTCCTCACACACACACACACACACACACACACACACAAAAGAGTAGAGCTTTCAGCAAGAGGTCAAATTAAAGAGACCAGCAACTCAATATTGATTTACGATACATGTAGGCTATAATATATGAACCTTGTGGTAATGACAAACCAGAAACCTATAATACACGAATAATTAATAGAAAGGAACCCAAACATAATACTAAAGAAAGCCGTCAAACTAGAAGAGCAAGAGAAGAAAGGAACTGAGAAGAATTACTAAAACACCCAGAAAAAAAAAGCAACAAAATGGCAATAAGTACATTCTTATCAATAGCTACTTTAAATGTCAATGGACTAAATGCTCCAATCGAAAGGCATAGGGTGGCTGATTGGATAAAAACGTCAGTGGATACAGAGGAAATTATTAATAAATGCTATTTTGTATCAAGAAAGAAAACGTACCAGCTCTAAGAGAGAACACTAACACCTTCCCCGTTAGCTCTTTCAAGAACGTGCTTAAGATAAAAGCAGTGCCCATGCCCACAAGTTCCTTTAGCTCATTATCAGAGCACTGCACACTATTTGTTGACCTTCACTGGAAGAATGGCTGCAGTGGACTTGCCGGGATGAGTTCTCTCTTACATATGAAGGGGGATCAGAACAAAAAGTCTTAGTTGCAAAACGATATATTCTCCTGGTAAGAAAATAGATTCTTCATCATAGTAAATGTGGTGGCCACAAGAACATACCAGCTACAGGGAGCAGAACTGACCAATGGCCCCAGCTGCTGCTCTGAAATCCATCACTTCTTTGTGCTGAGGCCACGCCTTCCACAGACTCTTCCCAGCCCATTACTGAGCTCAGCAGGGATAGCTTGGCTGCCCTCTTCCTGAAAGATGTGAGCTGCAGGATTCCTCTATTGGTTGACTTTGGTTCAAGGTTGTACCCCGTTGCCAAACTTTCCTTTCCTCAAGTCAGACCTCCATCACAGTCTGACAGCCCTGCCAGCTTCTCTAACTTCCACCACAATTTCTCTCTGAAATATTTCCCCGCCAAAATCCTTGTCATCTCTTGGAGGATCCAGATTAACATTGTGAGCCAAAACAAGAAAATACTCAGTTTCAAAAAATTTTTGCATCTATAATAGCATCTATTCCTTATAAATATCCAATAAACATTACCCAAAAGGGAAATTGTAACCCCCACAGTTTGGATGACGAAACGAGTTAAGTGATTTAGCCAAGGTCAATTACCTTATGTTTTTCAGTAGCTTCTCCATTTCCTAGTCTTCCATGATCAGTGTTCAGAAAAGAACTTTGAGTCTGCTTTCCCTTTTGATTATTATTTCCCTACTATGAACAACAATAACATCTATAATTTACTAAGCAGGCACTGTGTAAGCGCTTTGCATATATTCAACTTTTCATTTAATCCTCACAACAACTCAGGGAGGTAGATACTTCCCCCTTTATATATATGTGAGGAAATGGCTCCCAGAAATTAAGTGACCTGCTCAAGGTCACTCACCTATTAAGCAGAAGGCCTAGGACCAGCTCCTGACTCTAAATCTAGTGCCATTAGCACTTATCCTAACACGTCATATCTGTCAGCATTTTACTAAGTACACCCACATTCATTAGGAAGTGGGATGGGCACTTACCAGCAACTCCCCTGAGGAAGGTCTGGAGATGACAAGAGCCAGGGAAAGGAGCAGGTGGTGATAGGAGGTGACAAGGTACAGGCAAAGGTGAAGATGACTAACCTTCTCCCAACTTCTCCATCTCAGGTTGCAGAAGAGTTGCTCATGGCCACCTGTACTCCAAGGGGTCTTATTTCAAAGAAAGTATGGGGGGAAGTAAGCTTTTATTTAAGAGGTTGCAGCAATTATTTTCGCAAATAATTCTCATAAAAATGTTAGGAGATGGGACCCAGCTCCCTCCCACCTGCCAGCCATGGAATGGGGAAGAAAGTATTAGACACTCAAGCTTCTCCATGGTCCAATCTTTAGCCTCCTCTCCAGCTTCATCTCCCCTCATACTCTGTTTTACTTGATGCTTCAATACAGCAGCATCCTTACCGTGCTGTCACATATCACTGTACATTCAGTCATGAAGTTCACTGTCTAGTTCACCCTTACTTCCCTTCCCTTGGCGAACTCTTACTCATTTCTCCACATCTCAGCTCAGCCACCATATACTTCAGGAAGTCTTGCTCAACAACCGAATTGAGAACTCCCAGAGGACGCCTCCTCTGTGTTCCCCTATCCTACCCTCAGTGCTTACCTCGCCTCAACATTTCCCTTATTACGTGAGATTATCTCACACTAGAGATACAAACAAAATTATCTCCTTAAAACCTCACTCATACCACATCACTCTGGCCCATAAAGTGCTTCAAGAGGCATCCTATGGAAGGTAAGAGAAGATACAGGCCCCATGCTCCGACCTTTAAGGCCCTAAATGGCCTGGTCCCTGACCTTCTCTCCAAACTCCTCCTTTGTCCTTGCTTACTGTCATGCCACTGTCTGTTTTCAGATCCATCACCCTGCCAAACCCTCTCATGCCTTAAGACTTATTTCCTCAGCTCTTAGCACAGTTGTTCCTTTTTATTCTCCAGGGCTTTGCTTGAAAGTTGCCTTCTTACAGGCACCTTCCATCTCCACCTCTAGAACTGTCATCCTTTCCCACTGTTCCCTATTTCTTTTCTTCACTGCAACCACAGAATTTTATAATTAAGATATTTATTTACTTATTCATTTATTGTTTTCTTGTTATTTAAATCTCTAATTTAGTGGAAAACACACCCTCAACTCTTCATGCTACTGGAAAGCACAATCCAGACTTTTTAATCTGTATCCTTCCAGGGTGTTTGGTGCACTGTTACATCCTCAAATGTGCCAAGTAAATGAATGAGCAAGCAAAGTTCAGGAATGACATAAAAAGAGAGGGAATTACAAAATAGCAGAGATTTAAAGAAATTAAATATTAGTGTTAGTTTCCATAATAACTTGCATTGAGGGAACTCTGAGTGCTTTAAAAATACTAATTTACACTCTGTTCACAGGAAGAACTCATTATCTCTAACTTACGAGCAAAGAAAGTCAGCCAAATGAAGCGACTTTTCCAAAAGGAATATAATGCATTAAATAGGGAGCTTGGTCTAAACTCTGAATAGCTTTATTTTATACCCTGTCTTGTTCCCAAAGGATTTTAGATGGCTTTGAAAGACACAGACAGTTACACAATTTAGAGTGTTCACAAAAACAAAACAAGCCAGTTGCTCAGGAGAAGCACGATTATTCCTGGTACAAGGTCTGAAAGAAACTTCTTTCTTGGGTCCACACAAAGGGCAGAAAACCACATCCTCAATCACATCCTCCAGGCAAGGAAGCAGTGGGGCTCACGGGGTTGTTTGCGGCACTCCTCAGTGTGGGCCGATGGCGCGGGGCCAAGGCTCAGATCCACAGAGCAATTCTCCAAGGAACCAGATCAAGACAGCCCAGGTGTGCAATTCTCTGATGGCCTGTCTTAATCCAAAAAGAACATCTGGAGATTCTGGAGGAATCATTTAACAGCACACTCTTCATACGCTGGGCTCTGTGAATTTTACTTTTCACCCAAAAACTTCTAATAAGTACTACCTAACAGTGAAATTGAAAGTGACAAGCATCTGGAACACGGTCAATGTTGTGTAACAATGAAGATTTCCATCTGATTTATCAGTCAGATGACCTGGGGAAGGGTATATTAGCTAAGGTGTAGGTTAAGCTGTTCTAACAAAGAGACCCCAAAATACAGTGACCTAGATAAAACCACACTAACATTTTGGGAAAAAACACTGGGAACTTCTGGTCCTGTTGCCTGTGTTAACTAGGCCAAGAGGCCCATGGTGGGTAAGGAGGTCCTGTGGACCCACTGAGTGGGGCCTCAGAGAAGGGGCTTAGGGGGTCACTTACTGGGCTTCTGCGTTTCCTGTCTATAGTGCAGGAATTAGAGCTGTCCGCTGTGATGTTTCCTCCTTTTAATACTATGGCTGGGGCTGTTCTTCTATGAGGCATGACCAAAGTGTAGACCCCTCAGCCGGGAGTTCTCCACTGTGAGGGTTCCAGCAGCCCGACCAGATGGAGGGGATGGAGGAAAGGTGGCTTTGAAAATGCAAGTTCCACCTACCCGGGTCCCAGTATTTCCATTTTAGCCACTGAACTTTTATCAGCCAGGGAGCTTTTGCTGGGTTTCAAGCTGCCTCAGGAGCCCTCAGGAGCTGGCCTCAGGCGCCATTAATTAAACCCGCTTTAGCCCGGCAGCATGGCTGCAGGGTCAGAGTGTGGAGGACGCCGGGAGGAAGGGGAGGGTCGTGAAGGAGGAAGGGGAGGGCCGTGAAGGAGCGCAGAGCGTGGTGGGCGTGGGGAGGGGCGTGAGGGGAGGGGCTTGAAGGAGCGCAGAGCGTGATATGCGTGGCGACGGGCATGATGGAGGAAAGGGTGGATACATCGGTGCTTTCCTAAGAGCTGTAAGCAGCAGTGACTGCGACTCCTTTCAGCCCTCAGGCCATGGAGCAGTGGGCCTGCTGCTGCAATTTGCGCTTGCCCTGAATCTTTGGGGTGGGGCTTTCAGCCTGGGTGAGGCGTGAAGGGGGCGTTCCTGACGCCACAGGCGTCCAAGTCTTATGGCAGGCACCACTGTCACGCTCAGACTTCTCAGACTTGGTCTCAGGCTCGCCTGCTGTCTCTATGGGGCGGCTGTGGACTCTTCAGGTGGGTCGGACTCACTTTGGGGGGGTCAGAGCTGGGGTGGGGTGAGCACAGCTCAGCAGGCAGGGGATGAGGGGCAGGGTGGGGGATGGGGTGGAGGGTTCTGTGGCCATTTGGGGTCTCCTGGAGTGACCATATACAATTGAGAGGCTTCTGTTACCTGTTATCAGATGCATAGGACTAAACTAAATGATAACAGATGCTTGGAGGTCCCAGAGAAAATTGACAATGGAAACCTCACTGTAGGTGGGGCAGGCTAGGGCCATCCTTCTGTATAAAAGTATCAGGGAACCTTGGGTTGTGTTTCTGGACCATCTGTCCTTCTACCTTGTAGTGAACACAGGGAATGTGTACAGATAAGAGACAGAGGCTGTACCTGCCGATCCGTGTTCTCTAAATCTGTTCCATTCTGCAGAATGGTCAGCATGGCTTCATTCAAATAACATACTTATTACTTATGTGTATTGAGTGTTTGATGCAAAAGAAGTGCTTTGCAAATTAGCTCATTGGATCGGTCAACATTTGTAAGAGGTTGTTAAACCATTTCACAAAGGAGAAAGGTAAGGTTCCTATAGGGGAAATGTTTACACATAATCACAGTTATATGTCACAGGCAATTGATATTGCCTGCTATGTGATGAGTCTGTGATTCACTTTAAATTGGTGAGGAGAGTCTAGTTATGTATTCTTAAGTTGACAACCAATAAACTGTATTAAACGCGCCAGTCTGTAAATGAGATTTACCATATTTTTGGGAAATGTCCAGTTTATTTCACATTGCACATCATGTGATATTCCTTAATAATGAAGCTAGTATGTATTAAGGCTGTGTACAGACTGTATATACGTTTGCGGTTATGCAAGAATAACACATGCCAGATCAGCACAGGGAAGCGTTTGGCTAGAACCCCAAAGAGGACTTGAGCTTTCTATACCTACAGCCTCATTTCCCCAACTCTATCATGTCAACTTTCTGCCCCTGGACTCTGGTAGAGATGTCCCTGTCTGAACCAGAATGTCCACAATGTTTTAGGAATCAGCGACCTTCATGGATGTGGTTCTGGGCTTCACCCAGGAAGAATAGGCCTTGGTGGGCGCATCCTGGCAAAAGCTACACAGAGATGTGATGCTGGAGAACATCATTCATCTTCTCTCTGTTGTTGAGTCTGTCAATAAGGATTTATTTACTCAACAAGTATCCAGAGAAGTTTCCACATATCATGCTCCCCTCAGCTCTCATTTTTATTCTTTCATAACACAACTACGAGAAGGTAATTCTGTTTATTGATTTAATGACATGTAGTTTGCCCCTTCACTAGAATATAGTCTTCTTGACCACAATTTTATGTCTTTGTTGCTGCTCTATTGCCAGCACCCAGAACAGTGCTGAAAACTCAATGGATTTTTTTTAATAACTAAAAAATAAGATTAAACAGTTCCTAAGTAATTATTCTGTTCTAAGCAGTAAGCCCAAAGTTTGAGGCCACAGTAGAAAAAAACACCAGGCAACATAAATTTAGGTTATTCTGGATTAACTAGAAACATTTAATTCCTCCTTTGTTGAAAACACTGGGAATCTTTACTCTGTGAGCTTGCTCGTGCACATCCACGAGTTCCTCAATGCTTTTGGCTTGGTGTCACGGTGTTCCTCCTGCTCTGCTCAAGGACTTCCAAGGTTTTCTTCAATGCTCACTTAGTTGTTCATTGAGATCCTGTCCTTGACTTGAGGAATATGTATGGTTCTTAAAACACAGTTCAAAATTCAAGTGGCTTTTTCCCATGAACAGGGTGGCAGCTCTGCAAATAAGACACAATTTCCCATTGGAGCAAGGAGAGGAGTTGTGGAGGGAAGAAAGGGGATTCCCACAAGGCCTGAGGCTGGCTAAGCTCTAGGCATGTGTGTTCACTATGAGGAGAAGCCTAGTCAGTGAGGGATCAGGACCTTGGTAATGCCAACTACAGATTTCCTTAAGTCCATGGTCTTTTCAGGAAAGTATGGGAATCCAGTGGGGAAAAATTCTCAATGTTGTCATTATTCCTAGCATTTATCAATGTCTTTTATTTATAGTTTATGTCCTCTTTGGATTGAAAGTTTCATATTGTGAACTTTGCCCTCATCCCTTCCCCTTGATGATTTCTTCTCTCATAACCTGACCAAAATCTGTCTTAGTTTTCTCTTCAATCTTGAAAACATTTTGTAATTGACAGTGCCCTAAAACATGTTTCTAGACACTAGTGCATTGCTCCATTTCACATTCTTGCCCTGTGTAAGGGTCAATATTTGCCTTGCATGCTGTACAACACTTTGGTTCCCTAATGCCTCTTGAGAAATTTATTTTTTAATTGACTTTAGGCAGGAGAAGTAACCTTTAAAACCAAGAAATGGTACCTATACCAGATATCTGCAGGAAGGATCCATCTAACTGCACAGTGATGGTAAGTTTCTTGGGTTGAACCCTGGTCCCCTACATTAGAGGCCTGGGAATGGGATGATTACTAGTAAAGCACAATAACGGGACTATAATTTGAGTTGGGAGTAAGTGCCATCCCAGCAGAAAGTTTTGCATAATTTTAATTTAGGAAAGATATTGACCTGAGCTCAGAGCTATAACCTGAGTTCTTATAAAAGGACAATTGTATAAACATGGCTCAAATACCTAGTCTATGAAACACAATGAAGTTACAAAATTAACCAACTGTACAGTTGAGGTGTTATAAAGAGGAAATCTCTGGGCTGGTCCAGTGGCACAACAGTTAAGTTCACACGTTCCACTTCAGTGGCCCAGGCTTCACGAGTTTGGATCCCCAGTGCAGACATGGGACCACTTGGCAGGCCATTCTATGGCAGACGTCCCACATATAAAGTAGAGGAAGATGGACACAGATGTTAGCTCAAGGCCAGTCTTCCTTAGCAAAAAGAGGATTGGCAGCAGATGTTAGCTCAGGGCTAATCTTCCTCAAAAAAAAAAAAAACAAAAGAAGAAGAAATCTCAATGCATGCAAGAGAGTAACACACCGTGCATATGTAACTTACATGGGGAAGGTTTTTAACCAGGAACTATGACTGACTGATTAGCCTAGAATTCATACATAGAGAAAAGAACAAATGAACGTCTGTGGGCAGTCTTTTAAGTGCCTCTTAGCTCCTCCAATAAGCAGAAATCTCACATTGGGGAAGAACCCATTGAACAGAACTAGTGTGAGATGTTTTCACTCACAGGTTCACAGTGACTTAACATATGTGAAGTCACGTGGGCCCAGGAGGCCCACCTCTGTAAGCTGTTGGACCAACTGAGGCAGCAAAGCCATGAGGAAACACTGAAGTTTCACCTGGAAAATACCCAAGATATTCTCCAGAACATGAAATACTGGTAGGCAGACCAGATTCAAAAAGACAGAAGGGGATGGCCTGAAATCCATAATTAAGGTCAGATGAAGCCTGCTTAGGAGCCCAGGGGTGTGCCCAGGAAGTTCAAGATGAAAATCTTGCCTCTAACTTTGGAGAATGTTGTGGACTTTGCTGCTCTGTTCTCAGCCAACTCAGAAGGTTCCAGGGAGAATTTTGATCTGAATAGCTTATGGAGGGAGGTTTCAAGGTCATGTAATTTAAACAAGTGCAGTCAAAGAGATGGCTGTAAGTGAGGAAAGCAGGGCTCCTGGAGTGGTGAGAGTCACTAGGACAGATGGGAGAGATGGGGGGCTGGGGAGGGTGTGGGTACACCAACGATGCACTCCTCGGGTCCCCAAGATGCCAGATGTCTGGGAAGCAGCTGCCACCATGGCCTTTACCACTGCAGCCACCGCCAGTGCCATTTCCCCAACCACCAAGAACACCACCACAGTAGGCTGGACAGGGAAGTAAGAAGTAGGTTCCAAGTTCACCACTGTGGTCTCAAATCTGGACCTGGGAATGTTGGGATTGGGTCTGATAGGAGTCGTTGGGCAAGAGGAATTACCCTGAGGCAGGGGCATGAAGATCCCTGAGCTCCTCTCCAAGTGTCATTTGTTGTATTTGCCTCTGTTGAGCTGAGGTGGATCCCTGCCCCAGAGGTGACCAGAGTCAGCCCACTCCACATGCCACACCACAGGGGGCGCCACCCCACCCAATGCATCCCAGGAGGCTGTGGGACACCACCCCCGCTGCTGGTGCCCTTGCACCGGCTGCTGCCAAGTTCATCATCCTCCCTCGGGAGCCCGGCCTGGGCTGGGGGGAGCCAGAATGTGGAGGGGCTGAGACACAGTTTGGGCACACTAGCTGCCTGGCAGCCTCCTGCTCCAACCAGGCTGATGACAACTGCCAGGGTACTTTCAGGTCTCAGGGCCCTTTTCCCCATCCTAGACCCCAGACAGAGACTCATCCCAGGAAGCTGGAATGGCTGGCCTCCTTCAGACAAAGCAGGCTCCTCCAGAGGATACACCTCTCCCTGTGCCCTGCCACAGTGCACCCAGGGAGATGGCCAGGGGAAGGCCTGCCTTGGACCTTAGTCATGGATTTCTCTCAAGAGTAGAGCTCTGGGCAGCAGGAGGGCATGGCTTTAGTGACTCCAGAGTGAAGGGAGGTGCCTGCCCCTGGAAGGGCAGGCCTGCCAATTTCCCCACTATTTCCGCAGGGGGCGTGGCATGCCTAGTGTGGCCAAACTCCTTTGGCTAGCATTCCTGAGCCCTGTTGACTTGTCAAACATTTACTGCTCCCTGTGTTGAAAAGTTCCTTCCTGATGGGAGGCCTTGTTCTGTCAAACAATAAAGGAGGCCCCGGATGATCAGCATGCAGGAGGGATAGCCTTGCCCTGCCCCCTGGCTCCTGATGGGCAAAGAGGGGCAGAAAGCTATTTTCAAAGGATGGGAGTGGGACCTGAGCAGAAGGGGAGAAGGGGATGTGAGACACAGTTGTAGAAGTTGGGAATCCCAGTTCACCAGCAGCTGCACCCGGCCACCACCAGTGGGCTCCCCCACAATTTCAGTGCCACAAGGACCTGTCCCTCAGCAAGCCCAAGGGCCTTTCTGAGGCCAGTCACCTTTGCTGTGCATGCGTAGATAGAAAGAAGGGTTTTCCCTCCATGGAGTGGGGCTTCCAGAGTGCTAACAGTCAATAAGACCCATGGGATTTGTCAGTCAGTTGGGGAGGGGCGGGTGCACCCACCATCCTCTCTTCATTTCCCTGAGATCCTAGATCTGGTGAGAGTCACTTGAGGTTTCCATGAAATTAGTGGAGTTCTCACTGTGTTGTAGGGGGTCTTGTTGAGGTAATGGTTGGCCTCTGTGATATCAGGTCTCGGTGAGGTCAGAGGGGGGTCTCTATAATGTCACTAGAGGTTTCTTGGAGGTCATGGGAGTTCTTTGTGTGTTCAGGGAGTTCTCTGTGAAATCAGGAGACCTCACTTTGAGGGAAGAGGGGTTCACTATGAGGTCAGTGGAGGTCTCTGGGTGGTCAGACAAGTCTCTGTGTGGGCATGGGATGTCTCTGTGTGGTCAAGGGGAGTGTCTAAAGTGTCAGGGGATGTCTCTGTTAGGTCAGCTGAGATCTCTGTCTGTCAGTGAGGGCAGAAGGGGCCTCTATGAGGTCAGAGGTGGTCTCTGTGAGGTCACGGTGTTACCAAAATCAAAGTGGGTTGAATCCTTGCGAGTTAAGTTGGCATGAGCACACTAAAGCTATTTGGGGACATAAACCTTCCCTCGTTTGTTTGTCTTCCAGCCCTTGACTATTGGGGACCACTGAGAATGCTGTGTAGTAGCTTCCCTCACTTCATCTGTAGTAAGTTCACAGAAGGTGTCAGTTCACACGAGGGCAGTGTGGAAATTAATGGTAACTAGAGAAGCTCTCCTGATGGAGTGGCCATTTTTGCAGCTGCAGCTGCCACGTTATGTCCTTTGAAGGGCTTTACCATGGATCCCAGCTACTTTCTTGGGGACCTGTACCACTTCTAACAGTTTAAGCATCTCTGGCCCATGTTTAACGTCCATGATTCACTCTGGAGACCTCTGTGGCTGGAGGTCACTTCTGGGCAAGCATGGCTTAAAGACCCATTGGAATCAAGGAAAAGGGCAGCAGAGTTTAAGATATGACAGGATTTTAAAGAAATCTGAAGGGAATCTAGCATCATATCTTGATACTGCAGTATTCTATTTTGGGATAGCCAGAGGCCTCATCAGTCACTGGTAGACTAGAGAATTGATGTAGGAGTCCAAACCCTCATAGGTAGGTCCATAGCCAATTTTTTTGCTTTCTTGATTAACAAGCAGATGGCAGCTACTGCTCTGAAGCATGGGGGCTAAACTTTCACCACGGTGTCCAGCTTGCCCCATTCAAAAGCGTCCGTTTCTGGTCGCCGTAGTTTATCAGAGAGGCTGATAGCCATGCATCCAATGTAAAGAATCCAAAGAAGAAAAAACACAGCCATCCCTTTAGACACATCATATCCCTTACTGGTCAAGAAGCTGAACATACTTAGCTCACATCTGACTCTATCCTCCTGGGGATAGAATCACACCCCGCAGGATTACCCTTCTCCCCGCCCCCATTTTCGATGCCAATTGCAAGTTCGGGTCGTGACCTGTGCTCCTGACAAAGCGGCCGCGAGACCGCAGGTTCCCACCACCCCCTCCTTGGGTTGGAGGGCTCTGATAGAGCGGCTCACACAACTCGGGAGAACCTCTCCCTTCTGAACAGCCACAGGGAAGAGGGGCATAGAGCAAAACATGTGTGGCAGGGAGGAGGAGCTCCCGGGGCCTCTCTGGGTGTGCCACTCTCCCCGAACCTCCACGTGTTCGCCAACGCGGCAGCTGTCTGAGCACCGTCCTTTCGCAGTCTAACGGAGACTCCATCGCCTGGGCATAGTCGATTACGGTCATTGGCCGTTGGCTACTCAGCGCGACCTTCAGCCCCTCTTGCCCCCGCCCCCGCCCCAGGGGTGGGGGCGGGGACGGGGACGGGCCTGAAACTTCCAAGGCCCGAATCGAATCGCACAGTTGGTTTCCCCGGCACCCAGCCCCCACCCTTAGGGCTTCTCCAACACTCACCTCGTTAACACCAGTTCAGGTGGCGTTGAAAGGGGCTTGTTAGGAATAACACCAGACAAACCACTTCGCCTTTCTGGCTCTGGACTCGTTTCAGGAACTGAGCCCTAAAGTAATTCTCCTAACCAAAGATGCGCCATGTGGCTCTCGTATGGGCAATCACAGGACTTTTAGGCGCTCGGTGCCAGAAACCAAGGGAAGACATTTACTATTATAGCCCCAGGAGCGCACAGCATTGAGAGCACTAAGGTCTCGAGCAAATCTAGATTCCCCTGTTCTGAAAACTTCCTGATTCCGGGAAAGCTTCCCTTTCTGGCTTCTGGCTTCAAGGGGCATATGTTTTACCCGGGGCCAGCCACCTACCTGCTTCCGTTTTACCTTTCCTGGCGTGGCACCGGCTGCTCACTCCACCTGTCCTTGGGCCCATAGTTCCGAGTTAGCCCTGCTTGAATCATGGAGGGGAATCTCTCGCTTCTCAGGGGCTGCTGTATCCTGCAAGAGGGCCATCAGCTCACCTCCCCCACTTTTTGGCGCTTGGAGCTCGGTTTTCTCCTGTTCCCGGCCTGTGGAGTGGCCCCTAACTCACAGAGCACGTCCCTCCCTAGAAGGGGGTGGGGAACGGGGCATTCTGGTACACACAGGGAGGAATCCTTCAGCAGTTTGGACCCTGTTTCACAGGTCCAGGGCTCCAGAAATCTTCCGGTCTCTCCCTTTCCTGAGACCTCCTTCAGTTCACACTTTCCTTCAGAAAGATTTCCCTTGTGGGCATTCCACACCAAGAACACGGCTCCACGAGGGAGCAAAGATTCAGCCTGCTCTCCTCCTTCCTGCCCAGGTCACCGGGGCCTCCCGGAGCCAACCGGGGGAGGGGGCTGTCCCTCAGCCCCATCACGTCTCATCTGTGGTCAAGGGAAACTGCCACGGCTCGGTCTTCTTCGATCCCTTCCCTCCCTGGGGACGGTTCGGACAATCCTGCCACCAACGCCCTTCCTCTTGGCAGTCCGCACACCGATTAGCCCCCGACATTGTGGGTGGCCTCCTGGCCCCTCGGTGGGGGCCGGGGTTACTCACCCATGGCATATGCCCCCTCTCCCTCAGGATACCTTGAGGAGACTGGCGGGCCACAGCGAGCAGGGCGGCCTGCCTTTTCATCATCTTGTCTTCCTTTGCATCCTCAGCTTCAAGCCGGTTATGGAGCACCCTCCGTGCAGCCACTCGTAGCTGTGCAGGACTGGTAGCAGGACCGATCGCCAACTCTTGGGGTTTCCCACGGGTGTCTGGAGCACTTCTGAGATCTGAAACACGGATTCGGGATCACTGTACTGCCCCGGGCCTCCAGGTCCCAGTTTGTGTATCGCCTGAGGCAGTCCTGCGGCCTCTGGAACAAAGTGCGTGGGGGTGGCGGGGCGGGGGGGGTGGGAGGGGGGTGAGCCGCGGGGCGGGGAGGGGCGGCGCGGCTTTCCCCACGGCCCTATTGGACCTGTCTGAATTTAGGCCATTTAATGGGTGGCCGGCTTACTCTTTTCCTGGCTTTCAGAAGCAGACCCCGAAAATATCCTCCCTTTCCTCCATCCCCAGGATCATTGGGATTCCACCCTGCCTCGCTCTCTGGCACAGCCTGTCCACCAGGCCTGCGGATGTCCGATCCTGGGTCGTCTGCCTTACCCGCTTGTTCCCTGGCTTCGAACGGAACGGATGACTTTGCCTCAGGCATGCTAACCTTCTCCTCCAGAAGCCCACAATTCGTATGGGGCGAGAATTCATATGGAGTAAGTATAATAATATTGCTAATAAAGTTATTTTTATTATTAATAGCTAACAATTATATAGTGCTTCCTATATTCCAAGCAATCTTCTAAGTGCACTCTAAATATTAACTCTTTGAATCCTTGCCAATCCCCCATGAGGTAGGTATTATTTCTTTCAAATGAGGAAACTGAGGCACCAGAGCGAGGCTAAAACCAATATGTAACTGATAAATGAATTCATCGATAAGGCTGAGTAAAATGCAGGCTCTCTGTGTTCGGAGTCTTGGCTCTTGATACTCTATACCTGTGCTCCTGCAAGTCCTATGAAACTCAGAAGCTTGTACGATGGTGGTGAGGCACAGGGGCTTTAGGCAAACTGCTGAGCTCCACAGCTGACTCCACCCTTGGCTTGGTACTGAAAACAGTCCTGGATTTGAGAAGCTCAGTATCTACTGCCCTCTCCTCTAGGACCCAGTAGAGGTGTGGGATACAGACGCAAATATGGGGAGGCTTTTAAGTTCTAGGGGCAGGTTGTATCCAAAGAAGCTCAGGGCCTGCAGGTAACTTCTCCTCGCCAGTTTAGCACCTCCCCTACCCCTTCAGCCCCCGTCCATGCAGACAGGCAGCATGAGCCTGGAATCACACAGGCCTCGATGGAAATCCTGGCTCTGAAATGCACTGGCTTTGGGTAACAACTTAGGCTTCATGATCAAGAAGGTAAAATCAGAGGAAGATGGTGCTGTTGAATGAGCATCCCAGCAGCTGACTTAAACGGTAACCAAAATGACTGCCTGACTCAGGGGCATAAGGCTTTAATGCACACACACTTCACATGTCCCAGGCACAGGCTAGACATTCTACACGGCTCATCCCTTTTCATACTCCCAATAGCCCCTGGAGTTGTGTTGTTCTACACCCACGTCACAGGTGAATAAACTGAGGTTCAGAGACCTTAAGTAAGTTGTACCAAAAATTGGGCTGCTTTGAATCCTTGTTACCATTATGGGCTTAATTGTATCCTCCCAAAATTCATATATTGAAGCCCTAACACTTAGCACCTCGGAAGGTGATTGTATTTGGAGACAAGGACTTTAAAGTGGTGATTAAGTTACATGAGGCCATTAAGGTGGAGCCCTAATCCTGTCTGACTGGGGTTCTTGTAAGAGGAGGAAATTTGGAATCACAGGGAGACATCAGGAATGCGCTCACACAGAGGGAAGAACATGTTAGCACAGTGAGAAAGTGGCCATCCACAGGTCCCCTACTATCAGCACATAATCAGGAAGGGCAAAGAGGTTTTCTGGTGCCATTTTGCCCCGAGGCTTTATCTCATATTTGGTAACTCCTAGTAGCTCTGAAAAATACATGTTATGAATGTGGAAATATCAGTGGATCAGGGACTTTGTTGTTGCATTGTTGTCATTTCTCAGAGGATCAGAAGATGTCATAGGCATAAGCCTGTCTCTCCTAAGAAGGCCTGGAAAGAAATTACAGAAAGTGTAGAAGGCAGGAGCTACTTCTACTATAGCTCATTTCCAGATTCGGGCTGATATCAGATCTTCATTGGATTATTAATGTTTCTTGAGAGTGCTGCTTCATCAACTTTCTCTTCCCTGCCTGGGCCTTCAGCAGCTGATACGGTCATCAGCTGCCTAGCTTGTGGCCCTGCATACCTATGCCTTACCTATTCATATGTCCAAAGTGACATGAAGCTCAGGAGGCCATATTTTCTGATTTATGGTATCATTTTTGGAAAAGTTATATGAGGTATAAACAAAGCAAACTAGTTAAAAATCTAACAATCACTTTTATTTGAAGAGAATATGATCACATGCCATTAGAACTCCTCTGGAAAACCCAGGACATATATCTCACAACTTGCTTGCCTTTTTTTTTTTTTTTTAAAGATTTTATTTTTTCCTTTTTCTCCCCAAAGCCCCCCGGTACATAGTTGTATATTCTTAGTTGTGGGTCCTTCCAGTTGTGGCATGTGGGATGCTGACTCAATGTGGCTGGATGAGCGGCGCCATGTCTGCGCCCAGGATCCGAACTGATGAAACACTGGGCCACTTGCAGCGGAGCACGCTAACTTAACCACTCAGCCACGGGGCTGCCCCCATTACTTGACTTTTGAGAGGTAAGAAGGAGATAGAAATTCTTACCAGTGGCTATCTGGTTGCTAGAAACAGAAACTGCCTTTTGTTAACATAAGCAAAAGAAATATTTTTAAAGGCTGTGGAATGACATATAAAATTGAGGGAAAATAGAACT
Source organism: Equus przewalskii (assembly GCF_037783145.1). NCBI lineage: Eukaryota > Metazoa > Chordata > Mammalia > Perissodactyla > Equidae > Equus > Equus przewalskii. The sequence goes on from NC_091831.1 coordinate 67,307,906, forward strand.
TCAGGAAGAACCAGAACCAAAAAATAATGAGAGATACAGGGACAGAGACAGAGAGTGGGGGGAAGGGAAGAAGGAAGGGAAGGATGGGTGGAGAAAGTGATAGAGTTAATTAAACAAGGTGGCCACAGCATAGGCTAAGGGAGGGGATGGGAGATTGACAGTAGTCCGTGATCCCAGAGAAGAATGTATTTATATACAAATGGAGGAAGGATACTGGACAAGCAAGTATAAGTGATTTTCACTGACAAAGCATTCCTAAAGTACTCATAAGCATTACGTGACTCCCTGATTGTCACATGCACAAGTATTGCTCAGTGAAATTCCTGCTTGGGGACTTCACCAAATGTCATCTATTTACACTCAACACCCATTTCCATCCCCTTGTACATTCTTGCTTGTGTTGCAGTACTTCCCATATTTGAGAGGGCTAAAAAGAACGTTTCCAAAACTCCCTTGATGCCACAGTTCTAGAATTGATTTAAGTTCCATCAAGGTAATGCAGTTGCATGAGATTTGAAAGGCAGAAGGGGTAGTGAAGGGCAGCAGGGACATTTCGTGTATTTATTTTCCGGCATTAGTAGCAACTCCAGGCCCTGGCAGGCATCAGTTTTTCCAGTGGCCAAAAGGCACTTTGCACTGCCTACTCACCAACCTCATGGTCAGGGGCACGGAGACATCAGCCAGAATTTCCTGCAGTTCCCCCATCCCTGGACTACATCTGCTGAGGCCTGACCCTGAGCCTGAGCCTAGCAGCAGACACCAAACTCCATTCTACTAGCCCTTGCAATAATTCTGTGGACGTCTAATTTCCTATAGTAAAGCCCTTTCTAGTGGAGATACTTAAAGTAGTTTCTGTTTCCTGCGTGCACCCTGAATGATACAAGTATCAAAAAGCTCCTTCAGTATCAATTTAATTTCCAGCTTTATTGCACATTCTTTCAGTGCAATGATATGGTTCACCCATCTTATGGCTCCTTTCCTTGCACAGATGACAGAGTTTTCTTGAGTAATTGAGCAGAGCTTCCTCTGACTTGCCTACAGGTGAGTTCAGTTATTTTGTTCCTTGAGACCACTCCCATTTCCCAGAACTATTGTGGACTATGCTGCTTAGCTTCAGTGGTTTCCTTGTTGTGTTTCATCTCATTACTCCCAGAAATGTAGACGCCGCACCAGTGAAGAAACACTAGGAGTGATGATTGCCTTGATGGCTGTTCTTTTAGGCCAGTTGGATCATAAAAGGCATAATTCTCCAAATATTATTATATCATGAAGCATTCTCTGGTGATAGCCCTTTGATAGGTACACTTATAGAAGAAGTTAGAGTTGGTATTATGCATTAGAATTTCAGTCACATAGTCCCTTGGATCTAGGAATCCCAAAGCTAGGTACTTATGTTACTGATATCTCACAAAAAATCCTCTCAGATTTACATATAAGTTTAGTGCAGGAATTTTTTTTGGTAAGTGTTTTTAAAAACGAAAACAGCAAAACGATCCTTCAGGGACCATTTAATTGAATTACAGTATATTCAATTGATAAAAGTATTCAGCTGTAAAATAACATGGTTGGCCCAATACAGGAAGATTTCCAAGATGTAATATTAAGTGAAATGGTAAGGATGAATTGCACAAAATATTTAGCATTTAGCAAGTTTTAAGTATGACAGGTGAAAAAATATGCATTGGTGTCAACTACACATGAACTGTTCACTAATTCCCCTTGGGATCAAAATACAAGGTTCTGAGAGTTTAGAGTGGCGGGGTGGTATATCATTTTGTGTTTCAGTGGAGAAAGAGAAACATTACCAGGTATTTCAAACAGAGGGAATTTACAACAGGGGATTGTCGGTTGGTTTTGCCAGGATTGGACGACTGAGAATGAGGGTATTCATTTCCTAAGGCTGCTGTAGCAAATTACCACAAACTTGGAGACTTAAAATAATAAGCATGAATGAAAAAAGAGAATGAAATATACAAAAAGAAGTGTATATGAGACATATGGGAAATGCTGACAATACCCAGTACACATGTAATCAACGTTTCAGAAGGACAGGAGGAAGAGAACGGAGCTAAAGCAATATCTGAAACAATTATGGCTGAGAAATTTCCAAAAGTCATAGAAGACTTCAAGCCACAGATCCAAGAAATGCTATGAATTCTCATGAAGACAAATACAAAACATTTAGAGCCCACCAAACATGGTATGGTCTAAGGTCTAAAGGGGTATTTCACAATAAAGGAAGTGAGGGCCCAACTTTGCATCTCTTCATTGTGGGGCCTGTGAGTGAGGGAGAGGAAGAAGCAGCAATCATGGAGCAGGGCTATAGCATGGCTGCTGATGGGGGATAATTAGGAGGGAATGAAGGTAGCCTCAGAGGCTCATTGATCCCCTCAAACATTGCTTGAAGACCTGTAACTCAAGATTTGGCAGAAAAATGGCTAAGAGTGTGCCTTCCCTCTTATCAAGGAAAAAAAATAGCTATAGTAATTCTTACTTACAACTACTTATACAAAGGGACAGAAAACCCAACTCAGTGGGTATAGACAATGAAGAGATTTTGTTTTATGTAAGTGCAAAGTCTGGCAGCAGCAAGACTTACAGGTGTGGGTTGATCTAACCATTCAGGTGTCAAAATCAAGGATCTGCTTTCATTCGGGCTCTCTGTTCTGCTTTACTTGGTGTTGGCATAATCTCTAGGCTCTACGTGGTAGTCCTCCAACTTCTCCAGGTGGGCACTCCTCTGCAATAGCAAAATAGCCATGGCAGCTATGTCACCATATCTGTAGAGCTCCCTCTTTTGGTAGGTCCTTCTAGGAAGGAGAGAACATTACTAGCTAAGAAATTATAGCAGATGTCTCCTCTCACCTCTGAGGCTCAGATTGAGTCTTATGTCCATCTTTGAACCAAGATCGTGATTGAGATACCACGTTAGTCTTCAACTAAGCAGAGACCAGGTTTAGAGTTGGAATTGGGGGTTAATACTACCAAACCACAGCACTGGGATGGGGGAGGAGTGGTCTCCGCAAAGCAAAATATAGTTGCTAACAGTAGAAGTGGGTAATCACCAGAGGAGGAACAAATGCTGGAAACCAAAGAAAAAAAATCAACTGAAATCACATGGCATGACACTTGACCCACTTCTCTTCCCTTTTCCTCCTGGGTTAGCTCGGCTCTCTTCTCAGCTGTTGCTTGAATGCACCAAACACCCCGCCCTTGAGGCCTTTGCTCTCCCCAGAGCTTTATCCTGGAATGCTCTTTCCTCAGACATTTGCTTGGCTTTCTCCCTTGTTTTTCTATTCAGGGCTCTATTTAAATGTCACCTCAGAGAGGCCTTTGGTGAATTCCCTATCAAAAATAGCAACTGCATTTCTATCTACCCCCATAATTGGCTTTGGTTGTGTTTATAGCATTTATCACTATTTGACATTATTTTATGTCTCTCTTTGCCCTCACCACTGGAACGCACTCTCGCTGAGAAGATTCCCTCGTGCTCATTGTTGTATCGTGGTGCCTAAAAGAGTGCCCGGCATGTAGTAAGCATTAAACAAATGTTTGTTGAATGAATGAATGAGTTAGAACCCAAGACCTAACCCCACTTCTGTAATCTTAAGCAGGGAACTGAAGCCCTTATTGCCTCTGTTACCTTATCTGTCAAATGGAGATGCTTTCTACCACAGAGCATTATTCTTCAAGTAAGAAAATGTGTGGGAAATGTCTGGCATGTACAGATCTTTGATATATATTATTCTCACACACATATATATATATTCTCACAAAGCTTCATTCAGTGGACCCAATGAGGCCAGAATCCTTTATTTAAATCAGTTGTTATCGACCCTGGCGGCACTTTAGGATTACCGAGGGAATTCTTCACAGGTGCTGAGCTTGGGTCTCACCCTGAGTCTCTTATTTAATTGGCCTGGTGTGACGCCCAATCATTGGCAATTTTTAAAGCTCCCCAGCGGGGTCTAATATGCAGCCAGTGCTCAAGACCACTAGTTTCTAGTCATTGGTGGGCTGATGGCAGGGCTGGATGTGTAACCATCAGACTCATGGAAGCATTGTAAAACCTGGCCCTTCCAACACCTGGAAATCTCTAGAAGCCAGCTTGGCTTATTTTCTCCAGTGCAAACCTTCAACTGGCAGACTACACAGATGATCCTTCCCACTGTGTTAGAAAGAAAAAACATCAGCTCTGCCTCAGATTTCTCAAATGATTTTTACATGTGCAAACCATGACCTGTTCCCACGCTTGTAGATGTTAGGGGGGAGAAAGGGAAGCTTAAAGGAGACCAGGGAGACTAGTGTGTATTTTCTTCTACAGAAACTTTTAAAAGTGCAGAGAAACTGGCCTGGGACAGGGTCTAGGATCTAGATCTTATACTAACAGGGATGATACATGTGAACAGTGCCCAGGACAATTCCTGGCCCATCGTAATTAGTGTTCAATTAAGCAAACTAGACTTGCCTAAGGTGTTATGATAATAATGACCCAACAACAAACAATGAATCCTTTTTTTTGAGCATCTTCCCTGTGTTAAGTATTTTAGGTAGGTAATTTTGTATCTCTACAACATTACGGTAAATCACTGGTTTTCTCCCCTTTCACAACTGGCAAAATTAGGATCTGAAAGCTTGCAGCTGGGAGAGGGAAGACTCAAGATTAGCATTCAGGGCTGACACCAAAGTTCATCTTCCTGCCTGTATACTCTATACTGTTTCTAGAATCCCCTTAACTCTCAAACTCTATGACTCGGAGCAACTTGGACCTTTTTCACCTGCAGTAAACAGAAAGCTTTTCCTTCACTTAAAATAATGTAAGTAGTGATAAATGCTAGGAATACAACCGAAGCCAATTGTGGGGGTACTGGGTTAGAGATGCTGTTCAAACCTCATCCCATTCAGACCCTCTGACTATTGATAGGAGAGGGAAAGTGGAAGAGAGAGGTTTGCCTGATCTTTGAGGCATACACCTGTGTGGGGAGAGGGGGCAGAAATGCCTGGTTTTCTGTTAAGAGGTAGGGCCATGGGAGGAAGCTGCTGCCCACTCCTCAAACTGTGCAAGTCCTCCTGATTCAGGTCAGTTCTACAGGCTCTTGTCTCTGCTTATCTGGAACTCTCTGCTCCTTGTGAACACCCACCATCACCTTTGCCTGGAAATTCCTATTCACCCTTTGGATCCACAGTTTAAGGGTCACTTCCTCCAAGAAGCCTCCTCTGGTTCTCCACCACTCCCACCCCTACCCTAAAACAAAATATTTTCACATCTTCTTTTGTTGTGTTTATGGTTGTTTGTAATTAAATAATAATTTTGAGTAATTGTTTAGCGCCTACCTCCCCTTTGTCAGCTCCATCAGGGCAGGAACCAGATCTTTCTCATCTACCTCCATATCCCCATCGCCTAACACAGTGCCAAACACATAGAAGGGCCTCAACATTTTATTTGCCTGGCTGTAAGTGTTACAATGAAGAGACCAAACTTAACCCTTCCGTTTTTTCTTTCTTTCTCAGGAAACAGAGGAAAGGGAACCTCTGCCACTCCAGTGCAGCCTGACATTCCTGAGATGCCTCAAGACACAACTAAACAAATGGTATGCACCTGGGTATGTGGAGCTTGAGGAAGAGCTTCACTCATCTTTCACCTTCTATTCTCTGATGCTGGGTAGTGTCCTCCTTTCTGTTTTTTGTTGTTGTTGTTGGTCATTTATTTTTTTTAATGATTGGCCCTGAGCTAATATCTGTTGCCAATTTTTTGTTCTTCTTCTCCCCAAATTCCCCTAGTACATGGTTTTATATTCTAGTTGTAGGTCCTTCTGCTTCTGCTATGTGGATGCTGCTTCAGCATGGCTTGATGAGATCCATTCCCAGGACCTGAACTGGTGAAGCCCTGGGCTGCTGAAGCAGAGCATGTGAACTTAACCCTTCGGCCACGGGGCTAACCCCCCCATCTTGGTTTTTGGTTTCCACCCACCACCGTGATGTCAGACTCTCTTTGACTTTGAGAGTCTCCTCTGGCAGAGAAGGGAGGTAGAAAACTCTTCAAGTGTGGGGTGGTTCCTGCCTTAGCTGATATCGCTGCAGAAACCTCTCTCCACAACCTGGTCATGGGCTTGGCACCTGCCGCAAGAAATTGGACCTGTAGCACGTGCACTGGTTCTGAAGCCTGAGACCAATCCTCCCACTGCCATCAAAATAAAGGGTGGTTCTGAGACCTATTTCAACATTTTTTTTAAAGATTTTATTTTTTTCCTTTTTCTCCCCAAAGCCCCCCGGTACATAGTTGTATATTTTACTTGTGAGTCCTTCTAGATGTGGCGTGTGGGATGCTGCCTCAGCAAGGTTTGATGAGCAGTGCCATGTCCGCACCCAGGATTCGAACCAACGAAACACTGGGCCACCTGCAGCGGAGCGCACGAACTTAACCACTTGGCCACAGGGCCAGCCCCCTATTTCAACATCTTAAATTCAGCTTCCAGAGACTGAGGGCGACCTTTTCCCCAGACACCACATTTTAAAATGTAATGGGCTCTTTGATTTTGCAAACAAAATCTGGCAAGCAGTTAAATTACATTTTAATATTCCCAGCACTTAGCCAGGAAAAGATGCAGACAGAATTGAAAAGCATCCTGAGTTTTTCTGTCGTTGTTTTTATTTAAATGCCCAGATTAGACCATAATTCATCTCAAAATGGCAGGAGGCCTCTTCATGCACTTCACACTTCAAAATGTCTTAGAAAATCATGTCAATTTTGGCAAGCCTCTTGCCATGCCAGAAACAACAGCAAATGCTTTTCTCCTTGAGTATCATCTATTGTGAATCAGATTATAAAAAAATACACCTTGCTCTTTTATTTTGCCTCTGTTTTGAGGATTTTATGGCATCTCTGCAGTAATTGATTTGTGTCACATTCCTGCATAAGTAGCATTCATTGTCCCACTTTTTAGAAGGGGGAATTGAAGCAGAGGTGTGGTAAAGCAACTTTCTTATGATCCCGGAGAAACTCACTCATTCATTCACTTGTTCATTCAGTAACCATGTCTTGAGAACCAGCTATGCCCTGGTCACTAACCAGACCTGGAGGATACATAAATGACTATCTCACAGGCCCGTCTCCAGATCTCTGGTAGAAGAGAGAGTCATTCTAATAAATGATTACAACATTCCACGATAAGTGCTGAGGTGGATAAAGGGGCCACAAAGAATCGCCCCTCAGCCAGCTTGTCTGTAAGAGAAGGCTTCCCACAAGAAGTGAAATATGAGTCAAATCTTGAAGGATGAGTAGGACCCCAACCATCCAAGGCCTGAGTGGCAAGAAGGGCTTTTACAGCAGAGGGAGCAGCATGCACAAGGCACAAAACAGCTTCGTGTTTTCTGGTTTTATGTGGTTGGAGAAAAAGATGCATATGTGGGATTGAAAGAAGATAGGCAAGAACGAGAACGAGAACAGTCTTACATGCCAATCACGGGACGTGGACTTCCTCCTGACACAGTGGGACAAAAACAGTATAGAGTGTGTTAGTTAGTACTCACTCACTTACTTAGTTCAGCCTAATTCAGGTTCATACAAATTCCCCCTTTCCCTGTCTTTAGTGGTCAAAGACAGTGTTGATCTCTCTGAAGAAATATAAAATTATTAAAATCACTTTTTCAGATCCAAGGACCTCTTTGAACTGTCTAAAGTCATCCTGCATGCAAATGTGCATTTGCCTGGGTAGATTATCTAAAGCCTCCGTTGGATTTCTCAAGTGATCTAAAGCTCTAAAAAGTATAAGGATCACTACTCTGTTTATTTTAGGAAAACTTTCAGCCCTTCCCAAAGTTGATTTTATCCAAGTAGAATTCTTTTATATTAATCTCTTAAAATTTACTGGTTGCTTGTTATCCACGTGGGTACCATATCATGTACCATTCTATTATTTCAAACGAAACAATTCTTCACATTTCCCAGCAGCAGGTTAATCCATGTTTGTTAACCAACTAAAACTGGACTTCTAATCTCAATTACTATTCTTTAGACCTATGGGATTTTCATACTTTCTATGTGAGAAGTTTGAGACAAAGGTACTATGTTGGAGAAATACAGGTATTTGAATGTTGGGGGAAGCACAGATGATTTTCAAAAGTTAGAGTCATAATTCTATGGTGAGTTAGTTGAGATTATTTGGATTGAAATTAAGAGAAGAAACTCTACTAAATTTATTGGAAGGAGAGAGAAGCGTATTATGCTACCTAAGGTTAGAAATGTAACAAGTAACAGTGAAGTAAAATCAGGGACTTGAACTTCATCATGACTTCCTGTATCTTTTCTCTTCTCTCTGCTGTTAGCTTCATACTCTCTCTCTCTGTCCGTCTCTATCTTTCTGGAGAGATCAGCCTTTTCTCATTTCCAGTACACAGCGTGTAAAACCTGTGAGAGTTCCTACCTCTCACACAGAATGATCTCTCTTTGTATATCCCTCTGTCTCCATCTCTCACAAATCGTTCCAAAATCACTGAACAATGAGTGCATTGGTCCCTTTGCATTAGATACCCTGTCCTGCACTGTACACTTAGATACGGCTGTTCTCTCCCTAAGCATATGGCTCGGCAGGAGGGAAAATTCCTGGAAAAGTGAAGTTGTGAAGATCAAGCAATGGATGCCACTCTGTACATGGTAGGTGACAGAATGCCTGTCATGGCTGCCGGGACTAGGTTGTCCATTATTCTAAAAACATCTCTATTTTGCAGTAGACATGAGATTAGGATACCAAACTGAGCTAGACATAACCTCTACATCTCCTTATAGTTCTGTGTCTACCATTCACTGCCTGATCTCAGTAAGTCACTTCCACTCTCTGGGCCTCGTCTCCCTTAGTTAAATTAACAGGACAGACAGAACTAGAAGTTCTTTATGGTCCATTACAAGGAGCCCATGAGCCTAAGACAATGTCACTATTCTTCCAGCCATTCTTTGTCAAGAACCTCAGGCTCATTGTCCAGAGGTTTTTCCGTGGAGAAGTTATAAGCAATTCCTGAAGATCCTCCTCCATGAATCCCACTAGTATAGAACATCAAGAAAAGTCTCAGCCAGTTACAAAAACCTTTTCTCTGTGCAAATCAGAAATGCAAACTGATTAAAGTCATGATTTCACCCTTCTCTTAAAAAAATAGAAAGCGTTCAACACAGTAATTTACATCCTGGAAGGCTTCACAGATGTAGTCCTATAGCACTCAGGGCTTGAAACCCATCCTCCAAGCTTTACAAAGCCAGACATTACAGTAAATCTCGCTAGCTGTATGGCCTCATCTTTGGCCAAGAGACTGGAGAAGATCTAGGTGGTGAATGTGTTGCCAGTGAGATAGTTGTGTTGTTTTGGTAGAAAACTCTAGAAGAGGCTCTGCAGCCAGAAAACCCTACTGCTGGGACTTCAGCCCCCAAAGATCCCCCAAGCTCTTTGAAAATCAGGCCAGTCTCACAGCCTTTCCTGAACTCAGTGATGAAGAACGAGTCTGAAGAATCGGAGACACGGATCAAAAGGTTCAGGAAGCTAGAAGATGCCCTATACTTGCGTGATCTGAATAATGCAGGTGAAGTGCAAAGCTTAAAGCTAATATACTTCTGTTTGTGTTTTAGTCTGAAAGTGGAGATCTCAATTTCTTTCACTTGTTAACAAATGCAATTTGTATATAACCCACGTGCCTGGCACTGTGCTGGGCGCAGTCAGGGAATACAAAGATGGATCAGATGTGTAACCTCCACCAGGTTGCTTAAAGTTTCTCTGTGTCTCTGGAGGAATCCACTTCCCCACCCGGGTCTAACCCACAGTCCAATCTTGCAATTCCCTTGATTGACATTTTCAGCATGCTTGCTAACAGACTGAACTCCAAACTTCTTAGCAAAGCAAAACCTGATCCTTGTCTACCTGACCAGTGTCTTCTCCTTCAGTTGCTATTCTCTCAGCATACCCTATCCTGTCAGAGTCAGCAACGTGCCTTCCTCAAATGCGATTTCTCCTGCGGCCATGCCCTCCATCTGAGCTGTCTGCCTCTCCTTTACCTACCTCACCCCCTCCCAACTCCCCGTCTTGTCCAACTGGCTAATTAATGCCTAAACATATTTTACGTTGGAACTCCACTCCACTCCTCTGAGACTCCACAGACAGATCTAGGCCAACCTTTATCTGATCACTTAGAGTTCATTAACATCCAGTATCATATTTAATATATTGTATTTTTTCAATCGAGGGCTTGTTACTATCTCACCAGTAGACTATATTCCCTTTTTATCCCCAGCATCTTGTGCAATTCTGTTCAACACTTTTTTTGAGGCAATAAGTAAATAAACAAATGTACATAAATAACTAAATCCAAGATGGGAGGTGATAAATGCCATTAGGGTGTGCTACGTGGGCATTCAGAGAAAGGAGGTTCCTTCCCATAAGGTGATCAGAAAGTCTCTGGTAATATGGGACTGATCACTAGAGATCAAGCGCAGTTTGCATACAAAGGGATGAAATAGAGCGCCCTCTCTGGCAAAGGTGCAGGTTAGCCAAGCAAAGTGTTACGTATGAAGCTCAAGGCAAGGAGTTTGCTTTGTATAAAATGTAAGGACCATTAAGAAGAATATCAAACGATAGAAGATGGGACCAGATCCAGGAAGATCTTAGATGCCAGACCTGGAGATGAAGATTTCATTCAAAGACAGTGAGTAGTAGTGAGGGTTTCTAAGCAGGGGAGTGGTATGATCAAGTTGTACTCCAGAAAGTTGGTGTTTCTGTGCAGAATGAAGGAGAAATTGAAAGCAGGAAAAGGAGGAAGGAGGCTATCGGAGTGTCCAACTGAGAGAGAATGCAATCCAGAACCAGGTCAGAGGCCTGCAGAAGGGAGGAGCACATACAAAAGCACATGGGCCGAAATTGTTGTACTTAATCACACGCTGTGGTTCGTGAAGACTTAGTGGCCCCTATGTGGCTCTGGGAAACACGAAACTTGTAGAAACAGAGATAAGAGTGGTGGTTTTCAGGGGACAGGGGGAGATGTTTAAAGGGTACAAACTTTCAGTTTTCAGATGAATAAGTTCTGAGGATCTAGTGTACAGCACGGTGAGGCTAGTTAATGTAGGGGAGGAAGACATTTCCTCTTCCCAAATGTGGGTTCGTCTGGCCGGAGAACGAATTAAATTCACCTGAGACAGAATAGCAAGAGAAAATTAAACAAAGCTTTATGAGGAGCCATGGCCCGGGGCCTTTCTTCCCGAAGGAAGAAAGGGCACCGAAGAAGTGGGGTGCACAGAGTGGTTATATATCCCCAAACAGGGTGTTTCACGTATGACTGAAATGTCCCTTTTACAACAGTCACGAGCCTGCTCTGTCAGCACAGCCCTTGATGGAGGCAGATATTTCTGCTGTCTCAGTGAACGCCGCGGGGTGGCAGGTGTGTTGCCTCGGGCTGGGGGATCACAGATGAGCGCAGCAATCAGTTCCTTGCCTACAGAGAGGGAGGCACCTTTACAGATAGAGATTTACCTTACAGATGTAAATGTGTCCTAACAAAGGGCAAATTCCACTCCTCAGAGCCTCCTTCCCTGTCCCACTTTATCAAAAGCAATCAGCCTCAAATAATCCTGATGCCAAAGAGACATATCTGGGGGTGGCCAATTTCAGGTCCCTACAGTCCCGCCTTTGAAACTAAAAGTTTCACAATCCAGAAGCTGAGTGGTAGATTGTTTCATCTCACTGAACACATTTCTTAGTCCTGGTAATAGATCAGTCCAGTTAAATTCATTTTAGAAGGTGGCGACGCAGGTGGGCTCCCAAAGTTAGGCCTTCATTTTGGAAGCAAGCAATCAGGTGTTTAAGATGTATTTCTATGGAAATAAAAAGAAAAACAAGGTTAATGGTTGGAGCAAATTATAAACTAGTTCCTGAGTCCAGGAGGCAGCCAGTCAAGAAGACTTCTGGATGTCAGAGTGAAGCATCTTTAGCAGCTTGAAATGTCTCTGATGATGTCATCAGGCATTCAGATATCTTTCTGAGTGGCTTACAGCTTACACAGCAGCAGACAGGAATCTCTCAAGTTTTTATCAAGTCGTTCAGCTTTAGTTTGCAAGGCTTCAGGAAAAAGAGTAGGTTCAATTCTCAATGATTCCAAATGAAAATGAGGAAAAGATTGAAAACATTAGTTTGGAGATTTGTAACCAGATATTTCAGCAGAAGAATTCAGGATCCAGTCCAGTTCACAGGTGGAAAAAAACCCTCAAAGACAGTTAACAAAACTAGGATCTAACATCCACAAATGTGTCTTATAGCTTTTCACTGAAACATAATTCTTCTCTCTAAAATCACCCTCATTTTTACCAAAGATAGCCAAATTAAGACTAATTCGTTTGCAAAATAAGTTTAGTTTCAAGAAACTTGGCCCAATTATTTACATAAGTGCAGCAAGAATAGCAGTTGATCATATAGGCTCTTAAATCTGCTTTGCTGGAATTTTTTATGAGGAATCTCAGATTGAACTTTAAAGACCTCTCGAGGCCAGGAAAGCCACGCCAAGGACTTGCTGTCAGATTTTGCCTACAGTACCTACAGATTTGGGTGGACTCCTCTCTTCTTGAGGTCCCCCAAAATATTCCAAGGTTCCTTACATCTGCCAGATAAGCAAGCTTCCTTACTTACCGGGTAAGATTGCCAGAATCTCTGTAAACAAGGTACCAGGCCCATGTTTCCAAGTGGCTTTATTTCCAGAAAGTCAACCTTATTCCTCAAAGGCAGTATTGTCATATCCGAGTCTGTATGTTTCTCTCAAATATGACATTCCAGTCAAAGCCTTGGTAATACAACCAATGTCCTGTTATAAGGAGAACAGATTCTTATTGAACTTATGCAAATAACAATATTGCCATGAAATAACCATACTCACTCACTTACTAGGTTTCCAAATTCTGGAGGGATCAGGTAGGGAGAAAAAGATAAATGTTTCAGTTTTGCTCACAAAGGTATAATTTCACCAAATTGGTAAGTCATAGTTAGCATAAGAGAAAAAGAGAAAGATCTCCTTGAATCTGAGAAAACAAAGCAACACATCAAAAACAATATTTCAAACAAAAGTCATAAAAAAATTATAATCATCCTCAGTTCATTCAGTCCCATATAATCAGTTCTTGATCTTAATCTTCTGTTAGCAGTTTTATGGGGTCTTCAGTTTCTCCACTAGATTTCTGTACTTTCTTACCCAGTTCAGTTCTATGATCTGAAAGTTTGTCAGAAACCTGTATTCCAGAGTAGTGTCAGAGTCCTTTTTATGAATCCCTCTGAAGATGAGACATATTTGCAAAAGCAAAAAGCATCAGAGTAAAACAACTGACTGTAAATAACAAAAGACTTAAAAATGACAATTGACAGAGAAACTTGGTTATTTCTGTGATATACAACACCTTAAAATAATATTTAGAATTATGGCTGATAGCCAGGACAGATCAGAATTTAGGAATGTTATATAATTTTCAAAACACTTATATCAATAACATTTACCCACATAATACCAGCTAAGAAAGATTATCATCACTTATATGACAATGCTTCCAATGTAATTTAACAGACCAATAAGCCTAATTAGTTTAGAATCTTCCACCTTATAGGAAGAGAGAGCAAATTTCTCTGTGAAGTCCCAGTGGCCCTCTGAAAATCCCCAGAGAAATCCTCCTCCTTCATCCAGGTCAAAAGAAAGCCTTTATTCAGGACTTGAATATTTTTGAGGAAGAAGCTTGTCAAAAATATCAAAGGTTTTAAAACATTTGTGAAACAATGCTCAGGTATCAACAGCAAAAAAAAAAAAAAACCTTAATAGAGAGACCTCTGTCTTTTTGCATAGGAGATTATCTTAACCAAACATAGATCTTCTTCTGGAAACTTACTCAGAAGGAAAAACCTTTTATAATTTCTTTATCAAGAGCAGACTAAGAGTTTAAGAAAATTATCCTTTTTAGAGAGAAAGCCAAATTCTAATTCTTGTACAAGTTTACTTTTTCATATTAAAACCCATTTACCTAATTAGATTCATTTCAATCTTAACCAACTTGACCAGGTACAAAACTCTTTTCAGAATTTCTATAACTTTGTTTTACATTCAGAATTTGTCCCATGCTTTCTTTCTTACTTTCTAGTACTTTAGGACAAATTTATCTTTCTTAATCCAACAAAATATTTCCATTCTTTATACCGTCTTTACTAAAAACACACATTTTACTTTCCTTGAATACAGAGCATTTTCCTTATTAATTTCCAGTAGCTTTAATTACATGTGTTAATTAGACTTTTAACCCTTACAGACCGTAGTAAAAAACTAAAAACTAAGCAATTAAGAATTGTCTTTTATACCAGCATTCTAAACACTTCATAATTTCTAGAAACATGCCACTTCACAATAAAACACAAGGCATACTTTCTAATAGACCCAAATGTTTTTAGCCTCTTTGCAATAAGAAGCCAAAAGTAGATAAACTTACATTTAATAATTAATGTCTAATATCTTATTTGGAAATGATCTAGTTACTCAACGAATTTTATCATTTAAATTAACCTAGCAAAACTTCAAAATTTCAAGTTACCAAAGATTTTGGAAGTTATTTTAAATACACATACCATAAACTACAATTATTGCTAAAAAAAGTTATCTATAAACTCTTATTTCATTTATATCTAAACCATTTGTTCCCAATAATTATGTTTAGATTACCCACAAAAACTTTGAGACATTAGACAAACAGCTATCATTTAAAGTTATTATGCTGACAAATTTCTAACAGAAAACATGAACTTTTTTGACTAGTGAACCCAGGCTGCATGTTTGCATCACATCCAAATACTGACAGCTCTTTAGGACATGCCTTTTCAATCAAACCAACAAACTTAAACTTTCATTAACCAAAGATTAATCCATATCATCTTAACTTAAAAGACATTGGGTTAATTTCCATTGCATTTAGAATTTATGTAAGCGCTGACTTTAATCCAATTAAACAGAGCTCTTAGTTTTGGCCATATCACCCGGGGTAAAAATATCACACACACATAGACACACACAGACACAGCGCTTCCACAGACATTGTTTTAAAAATCACTCCATGAATCTGGTACAATACAAAACTCCCTAGTTATGAATGCGAATTTTGTTCTGAGCCTTTTTACTAATATTTCTGGAGAAGACACTCAAGATGCTAGATTTTTTTTCTCAGCAAGGGCACACTTATGACCTTTCCCCTCTTTTTATTTTTTCCTTCAGTCTTAGGATTAGTGATGGTCTAGATAGTAGTTCCTGGAGAGGGGAGATGATAATCCTTTTGAGATAAAGGAACTGGGTGGAATCTGAACTGCCTCTAGAGCTGTATGTCCAGTCTTGCAAGGATTTTCCAAGGACAGTTGGAAGTTACTGGGTTTAACTTAATGACATTCTAGATTGACCTGCCTGTCCAACTACATCACAAAGGGACAGAGAAACTCCTCAAGTTTTCTCCAAGCTGGAGTTTCTGGGGCATAAGCCATCCAACTGAAAGCGTTTCCAACTTTAAAATGCACCCAGGGGGTGAGTCTCTTAGGATGCTTGAGGCATTCCTCATGGTGGTAAAGCTGGTGTCCAATTGACAAGGCCAGAGAAAGGGTGCAAAGGCGCCTGACTGCAGGCATCAACATAGTTATAAGATCTAGTCAAATCCCACTTAGCCCAGGGCACTTAGTCCCTGAGCCAGCACAGGTGAGCCAGGCAGGGAAGCAGGAGGCAAAGGCCTGGAGAACAATGGAAAAGAGATCAGGCCTCACCCTCATGGCCTCTTCCCCAAGGGTTATCGAGATAGAGGTCACACAGCAGTTCCCGTGCCGGGGCACACAGTACCATCAGGACAGTTCACAGAATAAACCACAGGTCTCCTATTGTCATAACCAATTCAGTAGGCACCTAAAATGCTTAACAAGTCGATCGCCAAGAGAGGGCACCCCACGTGGTTGCCGGGGTGATCAGGCCCAGAAACCAGAGTGGGGGCTCCCAGAGGTGGAGCCTTTCACACTTTAAAGATTTCTTTGTTTCTCAATTGCAAAGCTCAAAAGGAGCCCAAAAATGGTCACTGTCACTTTAAGAGAGAGGAAAGAAAAGGGTCCATTACCTTGAAAATCTCCCGAACCTAAGGCAGCATCCTACTTGTTCTGCCTGTGGGGTTCCTATAGCAAGGGACGATGGGGCGCATCCCTCTGCATTGCATCCCTTGTACACCTTCCCTATTATGCCTGGCAGTCATTAAGTGCCAGGTGAGTTGTCCCAAAGATCAAAGAACAGAGAAAAACAGTGAAGAATTTTTCCTCCGGTCTGGGGGACATTCTACCCAATTGCGTCCTGGAGCCATTCTCCCAAGAAGGGGTTCCCATACTCAACCAAAGGTTAGAGTTTGGTACTTGCCTTGAACCGGAGTCCCGATTGGGACTTACCCGCAGTTCAGAGAGTGATCAGGTGCCAAAGGAAGGGATCCCAATCCAGCCTTAGGAAAAGAAACCTTCCACGGGAGTCTTGGAGATTGGCGGCCGTCCTAATGACTTAAGTGGCCGACCCGTGCCCATGTAAAATTTGTCTATTACAGATAGAGTCAGGAAGGAATGGATTAATTCATTTTCCATCACCCTCAGGCTTAAGGTACTGATTCTCTTCAGGCTGAATGCCACGATTTGCCCCATAGAGTAGCCATGGGCAAGCAAACATGGATTCATACAGCTGTCCCAGAAAGTTCCCGATGGAGCAGTGAATTTAGATCCATCCTTGAAAAAGAGAAAGGCACAAGGAAAACTAGAACTTCAGCTCCCAAGCTGGTGAAGCAAGCTGGCTCAGCAGCCAAGGAGTCAAAAGAAAGACTTCCTGGGCTCAAGGCCTGGAAATAGCGTTCCTCTATTCAAATAGCATGGGGACAGGGCCTATGGGCAGTGAAGAGCTGCAGCATGGCAGCAGGACCCATGGCCAGGACTTAACAGGTCTTAGTCTTATAATATTGCATAAGGAAGCATTCCCAGAAAGACGTTTTAAAACATACTCAAGCAAAGTTGATATAACCTCTTCATAAAGAAAATCAGCTCAAGCATTCCAACTTTTATAATCTTATCAACACTTAGACCTTTATATTTTACCAATTCAATTATAACTTGAGTCAGGGTTTAAACCTAGTTGCCATTTTTTTGTGTTTCCTTTTCAATTTGGCTTTTTTTTTTTACAGATACCAATTAAAAATTATGATGAGAGCTCTCACAATTTTTTCCCCCAATTTAGAAGTTTTCCGAATTTAAATGATCCATCGTCTGGCTGATTTGACGAGTAGGATCTTAACAGCGACTCAACCAAAGCTTAACCAAGGACAAAGAGGCGTCCCCAAAAGAGATCAAGAAAGTTCACTCCCAAAAATAGCCTAAGAAAGTAAAGGCAAGCAACAAATGTTGAGACGACAAAGGCCCCTTATGAAAGCAGTTGGGACCTCTTATGACAAACTTCCCCGAGAGCTTACACAGCCAGACAAAGAGAGCCAAGCTCTCAAGACAAACTTTCCCAGAGCCCCAGTCTATGTGACTGGCTGCCAAGATGCGTGCCGGTACATGCATCCTCCAATGGCTGAGACCAGAAAGGTCACAAAGCCAAGCTCTCAAGACATAGAACAAGACAAAAAGCCCAGACAACAGGCTTATAGAGATGCCTGTGTTGTATGACAAACAAAAAGACAGAGACAAGGAAAAGTCTATCTCTGGGAGGAAAAGGATCTACAACCAGTGAGTACTCAAATCCTAGAGTCGCTGAATCCGAGAAGCTAGCCCCACCAACATTTTCTCCTGCTAATCTAAATTTAGAAGAGCAAAAACCTCACCACTCTTGCTTCCTTTGGACTCTGCAGGCAGAGATCCGGGAGACTGACGTGGTAAGAACTCTTACCTCTTGCCGGCTCTCGTCAGGGGTCCGGGATCTCTCAGCCGCAGCAGTCCAGGAACAAGCAGTGTCCAGCCAGTGAAATTTCATCCTGCCGACTACGCCAAAACTGTAGGGGAGGAGGACATTTCCTCTCCCCAAATGGGGGTTCGTCTGGCTGGAGAACGAATTAAATTCACATGAGACAGAATAGCAAGAGAAAATTAAACAAAGCTTTATGAGGAACCATGGCCCGGGGCCTTTCTTCCCGAAGGAAGAAAGGGCACCCAAGAAGTGGGGTGCCAGAGTGGTTATATACCCCCAAACGGGGTGTTTCACATGTGATTGAAATGTCCCTCCCACAATAGTCACAAGATTGTCCTGTCGGCACAGTGCTTGATGGACAAAGCAGGTAGTGGTCTGCTGTCTCAGAGGGCGTAGCTGGAGGCAAGTCGATTGTCTGGAGCTGGGCGGTCACAGGTGAGCTCAGCAATCAGTTCCTAGCCTAAGGAAAGATGTTTAATCATTAAGAAATGCCAGCGTTGGGAGGGGGAGGGAAGTTAGTTACAGGAGGTTACCAGACTAGCACAATAAAATGCAGATTTTAAGTCCTTGTCTTTGGTATTGATTAAGAGTTTTTAGAGAGAAGGTCATCTCCTTTCTTCTTCCTGGTACAGAAAGGGAGGCACCTTTACAGATAGAGATTTACCTTACAAATGTAAATGTGTCCTAACAAAGGGCAAGTTCCACTCCTCAGAGCCTCCTTCCCTGTCCCAGTTTATCAAAAGCAATCAGCCTCAAATAATCCTGATGCCAAAGAGACATATCTTGGGGTGGCCAATTCCAGGTCCCCACAATAACAAAAGAAAATCAAAAGAGATGCGGGAAATCGAGCTTCTGAAATGGCCCGAATCAGTTCCCGAATTTGCAGCCTTTCCTCCAGACTCCGGTTGGCTTCGTGCTGTGATTGCAATTGCTTAACAAAGGGGGTATCCCAAGCCAGATTGCTAAGGCAAAAGAAAGAAAGAAAGAGAGAAAGGAAAAGAAAACTGGGAAAACAAGTTTTTCCACCGTGGTCTGCTATGACAACACCTAAATCAAATCTAAGGAAAATCTTTGTTCTATATGTCTGTCTGTCTGTATCTATATATGTTACAAATGTGTGATACTTTACCTCCAGATGGTACAATTTCTAAAGAGCTCTATTCCATTGACTTAAAGTAAGCGCTTACAAAAAAGTTTCTCTAAGAAGTTTTAACCCAAATGTCTTTCAAGTTAACATGACATAGATTAATCTTTGCTTAATGAAAGTTTAAGTTGTTGGTTTGATTGAAAAGGCATGACCTCAAGAGTTGTAGGTATTTGCATATGATGCAGGCATGCAAGCCTGTGTTTACTAGTCAAATAAGCTCATGTTGTCTGTTAGAAATTCGTTAGCAAAATAAGAGCTATAAATGATCAGTTTTGTCTGATGTCTCATGAGGTTTCCGTAGGTAATCTGAACATAATTGTTGGAAACAAATGATTTAAATAGATAAAAGTGGATACAATAACTGTTTTATGGTCTGTATACTTGGGAAAAAAAACAGCTTCGAAATTCTTTTTGGTAACAATCTTGAGTTTTGCCAAGTTAAATTAAATGATAAAAAATCTGAGTATCTGGGTCATTTTTGGATTGGATAGAACACTGAAACATTATTGCTAAACGTATCTAAGTTTATCTACTTTTGCCTTCTTATTGCAGAGAGGCTAAAAGTCTTTGGGTCTTTTACTGTAAAGTGTGGGGTGTTTCTAGAAATTATGAAAAGTGTTTAGAATGCTGATATAAAAGACAATTCATAATTGCTTACCATTTTCGTGTTTCCTACGGTTTGTTAAAGGTGAAAGAGTTCTAATATATGTGATTAAAGCTGCTAGAAATTAATAAGAAAAACAGCTCTGTATTTAAGGAAAGTAAGGTGTAAATTTTTAGTAAAGAGGGTATGAAGAATGGAATATTTTTGTTTGATGGGTTAAGAAAAGATAAACTTGTCCTAAAGTACTAGGTGGAAAAAAAAAAAAAAAAACGAAAGACTTTGGGACAAATTCTGAAGGCAAAAAGAAAGTTGTAGAAGGTCTGTGAAGGAGAAATGGAAAATGGTGCTAATTCTTTCCAAAAAATAGAAAATCTTTTCTAATATACCGTTTGTAATATTTTACATCAAATCATTCTAACTTTTCATAATGAATATTTTGGCTTTGAAATGCAAGTTACTATAAATAAAAATTATCACAGTTAATAAGACTAATTTCAAAATTAGAAATTTTTTCTGTGAAATAAGAATATGAAAACTAATTTTTCAGTTTTCATCATAAACTATTGCATAAGTTTTAAATATCTACTGAGTCCATTAAATTCCAAGTGGTGGCTTTATTTTAATACAAGTTACTAGAGAACTGGTTTGACATTCTAAAAACAGTTAGCCCAAACTGGTCATTTTTAAGATTTAGTAAATTTTTAGAAAACACACATCTAACAACATCCTATTGTCTGAAGAAAACATGACATTTCCCAAAGGACTATCATTTGACGACAGCAGTTAAGCAGAAAATACTGGACTGGGAGTCAGTAGACCAAATTCTCTGTACTGGGCTTCTTACTAGCTTCTGACTTGTTTCTCAGCAACTGCATGTCAGTGAAGAATACAGGACGACCAGCAGAGCTTGGGGTCACCTAGCAGAAATGAAGTCGAGTTTCACTTTTATGTGGAGTTCAGATAAAATAGGGATGTAAAAAAGCTACACAAATTACGCAAAGGAGTTGAAAACATGTCCATGCAAAAGCCTGCACACGGTGCGTATAGCAGCTTTACTGATAAAATTGCCAGGATTAGGGAGCAACCAAGATGTCTTTCAGTGGGAGAATAGATAAAGTGCTGTCTATCCAGACAATGGAATATTATTCAGTGCTAAAAAGAAATGAGCCATCAAGCCATGAAAAGACACGGCAGGGGCCGGCCTAGTGGCCAAGTGGCTAAGCTCGTGCACTCTGCTTTGGTGGCTCAGGATCCTGGGTGCTAACATGGCACCGCTCATCAGGCCATGCTGAGGCAGCGTCCCACATAGCACAACCAGAAGGACCTAGAACTAGAATGTACGACTATGTCCTGGGGGGCTTTGGGGAGAAGAAGAAGAAAAATAAAAAGACGAAGATTGGCAACAATTTTTAGCTCAGGTGTCAATCTCTAAAAAAAAAAAGACAAGACATCGCAGAACCTTAAATGCATATTACTAAGTGAAAGAAACCAATTTGAAAAGGCTACACACTGTGTGATTCCAATTATATGACATTCTAGAAATGATAAAACTATGGAGATAGTGAAAAGATCAGTGGTCGCCAAAGGTAGGAGGGAGGGAGGGATGAGTAGGCGGAGCACCGAGGATGTTCAGGGCAGTGAAACTATTCTGTACGAGACCACAATGATACACACATGTCATTGTACATTTGTCCAAACCCTTAAAATGTACAACAGCAAGAGTGAACCGTAAGGAGATGCTGATAACGGGGAAAGTTGTTCATGTGTGGGGACGGGGTATATGGGAACTCTCTGTACTTTCTGCTCAATTTTGCTGTGAACCTAAAACTGCTCTAAAACTGAAGTCTATTTCAAAAGAAAAAAGCTATACAAATGGAGAAAAAAACTTCTCCCAAAGTAGATATAATCAAATGATTCTAGATGTTGTATGTTATACTTTGAATAAGCTGGAAATTTTTTGACTACTAAGTAGCTTCTATCATAATTTGTCTGACTTTACATTAGCTTATTGTTGTTCTATATTTCTGATAACACCAAAGCCAATTTGTGGTGCCAAGATAAATCAACGGATACACACATATCCCCTACTATTATGTGAGAATTAATTTTTGCTCAGATATTGAGTAAAGCACGCAAGTAAAGGGAATGTTAACAACTGTGCTAGACCAATTCTCATTACAGGTGAAATGAGAAAATTTTTTAAAGGTTTAGAAGAAAAACAAGGCTGGAATACAGTAGTTTAAAGCAAGTACTTTTGAAAACATTTGGAAATTTTTGTATAGAAGGAAAACTAGAAAAATATAAAAACCTGGAAAATGAATTTAAGCAGAAAAAAGCAAATGATTAACACTAAGAATGTGCTTAATACAATAAAAAGACAAGCTAAACAGATTCACAATGAATAAAAATCAAATTTTTTGTTGGTTGAAAATTTTATGAAACTGAAAATGACTTTCATAAATTTTCCATCCTATTACGCTTAAGACGATGATTGCCACTGAGTTTTGCTAATAAATCATCTGAAGGAAATACCTTGAATGACTGATCCAAATGGAGATTCAAAAGAAGTGTCTTTCGATTATCATTCAGCATGCTATCTATTTTTTTCATATGAGGCAAAAGTAGCTCATCGTAAAACAAGATAAAATTTATTGGAATAGGATAAACTATCAACAGAAAAACTTGTTAAAAATCTGTCTTTGGGGGCCGGCCCCGTGGCCGAGTGGTTAAGTTCGCGCGCTCCGCTGCAGGCGGCCCAGTGTTTCGTTGGCTCGAATCCTGGGCGCGGACATGGCACCACTCATCCAGCCATGCTGAGGTGGCGTCCCACATGCCACAACTAGAAGGACCCACAACTAAGAATATGCAACTATGTACTGGGGGGCCTTGGGGAGAAAAAAGGAAAAAAAAATAAAATCTTAAAAAAAATCTGTCTTTGTCTCAAAACATTATTAAGACCTCAGCCGAGTGAGAAAGCAGCAGCGCAGCGTGTTGACAGGATGAAAGCCCTGCGTTCTGACCCGTCCTCGCCTCTAGAATCAACTGACACACGACATGACCGGTGGGCAACTGCCTAATTTCTCCAGACCTCATTTGCCATCTGAACAGTAAGAGTATTACAGGATATAAACTTATCTAACATTATAAAATTTTATAAAATACTAAGTATGATATTCTTAATTCACTACAGTTTAAGGAAAAGAAAAATGATCAAAATCCAGTGTGAAAACTACAAGGGAAGAGTCAAAAGAGTTATTTCAGAAAAGGAAACTAAAGGTGTGACAAAGATCCTACTCAAAGCTTTGTGCTTTCTTCGTCACCCCTGAAACTTTAAGCTCGTTTGAGAAAAGCACTTCCAGAGTGTAAAGATAATTACTTTTGGTGCTGTGTTAAAGACTTTAGAGTACAGACTGTTTCTTAATTCATCAGCATAATAACATATTTTTATAATACTAATGACCTTTCTGAAAATGCATATATAATCCTCAGAATCTGGTTACTAATTTCATAGTTCAATAAAATATTTGGAATACAAACACAAGCACAGTGACCATCAGAAGAACACCTCCTCTAATTGAAGAAAAGGTCCTTAGTGTGCAATGTTCTCTAAGCTCACTAGAACACACCTGGTAGTTTTCTTTCATCTTTCCAGCAGTGATTAAATCAATTCAAATATTACAAGAGTTTACATCTCACAAAAACAAGTTTTAAACATTTGCGGATTATTTTAAAGTATTATAACCGTTAAAATCTTTCCCCCTTATATTGAATGGAGAAAAATCAGAAAACAATGATAAACAGTAGGGAAAAAAGTCATTTAAAATACAACTGTCCGGAAATGACCACTACTAAGAGATGCATATTTTAGGATGCAAGGAGTTTTGATTGACAGGGAAAACACTTAATGGCAAAAAGCCAACATGGGGAATTAACTATTGGGTTTTAATAATGGTTCTTCTACCACTAACTTGTTCTATAACTTCAGGAAATATATTTTATCTCTTTGAACCTTCATCTACAAAATAAATGTTTTGGGGTCAGCCCAGTGGCATAGTGGTTAAGTTTGTGCACTCCACTTCGGTGGCTCGGGGTGTGCAGGTTCAGATCCCAGATGTGGGCCTAGCACCACTCGTCAAGTCACACTGTGGCGGCATCCCACATAAAACAGGGGAAGATTGGCACAGATGTTAGCTCAGGGCCAATCTTTTCGACAAAAAGGTAAATAAATAAATGAATAAATGCTTTAAACCAGGTAATTTCTAATGTCCCTTCCAGCCCTACATGACTCTACAATGACTGATGTACAGATTACCGTCTCTGATTATATGGTCAAAAAAGCAATGGCCCAGAAACTAGAAAACCTTGGACTTTAATCCTTTCTCTGCTTCTTCCAAGTTGTGGGCTCTTAAGCAAGTCACTTAACCTCTTTGAGCCTCTCACTGTCTTCATCCACAAAATGGCTAAATCGTTCTGGGATTAAAGTGGAATAACATATGTCAAAGTATGTGGAAATAATAAAACAATACATATTTTTAGGCAATGCTGTTGAAGTATATTGTTACTGACTATGCTTTGCTATTATCTTTTGATCTTACACCCATAGAATCATTTTGACAGAAGAAGGGTAATAGAAACTGGCTCATTAATCCTTTCATTCATCTTTCTAGTTGTCCCTGGTGAACGCTAGAGTAGCTGAAGGGTAAACATTAGTGAGCAACATTAGATATATTTTATATAGTTTATTTATATATCAACTTCATCCTTACTTTACTATAAGAAAGATTAATAAAGCAAGAGTATAAAGGAATAATATTAATGAATAGAAGACAATGCATATATTAGTTTAGTACTAACTGATTAGGAAATAATTACTTTGTGATATAGCTTTTACTGGACACCAATATACAATTTTAATCTTTACACCATTATTATCCAGTTCATCTAATTATTAGAAAACACAATATATTGACATCTGGACCCTGCATGTAATACAGACACTGAGTGAAATATTGTAAAGCTCATAAAGATTCTTAAAATTGAAAGAAACTAGCAGATAGTTACATAATTTCCCCAGGAGTAGAGTTCAGTAAAAATACATTCAATACACAGTTATTCAAATATTCAGATAATTCATGAAAAGATATGACCATTCTATAGAATCAATATATCATGAATTTGTGAACTGACAAAAACCATACATTAAACGCACGACTAACAGACAAGGACAACAAAGACCCGGGAAGTGCTACTCAGCAGACCATATACCGTTGCTCTTCTCTAGACCTTGCATCGTGTCGGGGTCCAGGACAATGCTGACAAGCAATTCCATGTAGCTTTTAAAGGTTTCCTTCATCGGTCTTGTTTTCAAAAAACAAGTGACAGAGGGAGCTGGAGGACCAAATGCTGGGAAGGAGAAAGGATGAAATGTTAAATACCCGTTCCTGACAACTGAACAACACTTTTATCTGTAACAACAGCCTATAAACAGAGTAAAGGTTGTAGATAAAATTTCTTCAGATTCAAGGTTCTCCCCTCTGCCTTCAAACACCCCAAGTGAGACACTCTCAAAGCTGGTTAGCACATCAAAATCAATAGAGAGATTTAAAAAAAACTCCACATTGATGGACTTCTTAAGACATAATCTTGTTTGGCGGGGGGGTAGTGGTGAGGAAGCTTGCACATTATACTTCAAAAAAGGTTCCCAGCTAACCCTAACCCTAACCCATAACCCCTAACCCTAACACTCTAACCCTAACCCCAACCTCAACCCCAACCCCAAACCCTAACCCCTAACCTTGAACCCTAAACCCTAACCCCTAACCCTAACTCGAACCCTAAAACCTATCTCCCCAACCCTAACCCTAACCCTAAACCTAATTCCCTAACCCTAACGACAAACATCACCATACCTTTAACCCTAATCCTAATCCCAACCCAGAGCCTGTACCCAAACCTCAAACCTTAACCCATATCCTGTATCCTTAACCCCCAACCCGTAAATTCGCCTTGTCGACGAAAATAATCCATAACCAATCTATAAATGAAAATTTGGGTGAGTTTATTCTGAGCTTAAATTTTAGGATTATAACCCGGGAGAGTCTTTCCACAAAGGAACAGAGCACTCCAAAGAAGTGGGGGTATAAGGGTGGTTATATACCCTCAAAGAGGGTGTTTCACATATGATTGAAATGTCCCTCCCACAATAGTCACAAGACTGCTCTGTGGGCACAGCGATTGATGGAAACAGCAGGTAGGCCTTCTGTCTCAGTGAACGCAGCAGGGTGGCAGTCTGTTGTCTCCAGCTGAGTGGTGACAGGTGAGCTGGGTGGTCAAAGGTGAGTGCAGCAATCAGTTCCTAGCCTAAGGAAAAATGCTGATCCCTAAGGAAATGCTAATGTGGGGGGAAGTTGCACCTTTATCTCAAGGGCCTTTGTTCTGGCCCTAGGAAGTGTCTAAGCAGATATGCAATGCGTGCTCAATAGGCACAGTCAGGCCCGTTTGAAAACAAAAGTCAGGCCTCATTAGGTTTCTACCAAATGGCTTCCTCATATACTCCAATATATCCTATTGCTTGCCATTTTTATTTGTCAGCCTTCACCCTTACTCTCACCCGCACCCCGCTCTTCTCATCCCTTGCTTCTAATTCCAGACCCCATCTTAAACCCTAAACCTTTGCCTAAACCCTAAACCCTGACGCTGACCCCGACCTCAACCCCTTCCCTAACCACATCCCTGACGCCAGCCCTAACCCTAACCCTTTAGCTGCAAATACTCCATAATTAATCTACCACTGAAAACTGGGTGAGTTCCTACAAGGCAGCTGTGGGGACTAGCCCGGTGCGGGGCCTTTCTCCCCAAGGTAGCAAGGGCACCAAAGAAGGGGGTCACAGAGCGGCTACATAGGGTCTTGGAACAAATGGCATCCGCCACATATGACAGGGATGTCCCTTCACTTGCCACCAGAGGCTTTGCTGACACCGCAGGTCAGTGAACACAGCGGGTCAGAGGTCTCAGGCGGCCAGGTCGGCAGGCACTCAGTCCTGAGTTTAGGGGGAGACGGTTTTCCTTCCAGAAACGCCGGAAACGCTGATGCTTCCTGCGGGTCGTGGTGATGCGGGGTCGGTGAGCCGAGGAGTCGAAAGAAAGATTTCTTCGACTCTCAAGATCTGGCAGTAGTGCTCTTTTATTTAGAGAATAGTGTGAGCATGGGGACAGGACCCACGGGCAGTCAGAGCTTCTGCTGCTGCCAGTTGGGAGAGTAAGGCTAAATTTAAGGCATAGGTATGTGAGTTATCTCTTTACAAGACAAAGAATATGTAAAAAAGTTAAAATGGTATCAGTGCCCATATGGTCTGGCCATTTGACGATCCCACAACTTTTAGATAAGAATCGAACCGGAGTGAGTAAATGGCAGAAAGTCAGACGCTTATTTCCTCGGCTAAAGACAAAGGAGGATTTGTGGGGGGGGGAGCGGTGGGTTTCAGTTACATGAGGTTGCCAGACAGTAACCAACTTAAGTTCTTGCCTCTGGCATTGATTAAGAGCTTCTAGAGATAAGACCATCCCCCCTTCTTCCTGGCACAGAGAGGGAGGCATCTTCACAGATAGAGGTTTCCCTTAGAAATGTAAATGTTTCCCAACAAAGGGGCAAACAAATTCCACTCCTTGGAGCCTGAATCTCATCTGTAGTTTTAAAACTAACCAGCCTAAAAATCCTCATCATAAGCCATTTTAAAATTAAGCAGCCTAAAAATCCTCATCAGGCCGAGGGGCGCTGCTGTCACCCAGGTGGGGATGGCGGGCGCGGGTTGTCCCCAGGGCGCCACCGGCTTCCCTCAGGATCACGCGCTGACGCGCAGGGCGTGGGGACGGAGCCCAAGCACTTCCGGCCCTGGCTACGCCCCTGGCCCCACAGTCCCTCGCTGGGGAGAGGGCGGCCCGGGTCCTGAGTGCCCGTCGCCAGGGCAGGCGGAGGCCCACGCGGACAGCCGGAGCGGGTGGGCCGTGAGATGGGGGCGTGAGGGCAGCCGCGCCGTCCCCTCCCTGCGTCCCTCGGGGCGCGGTAGGCCCCGCCCGGGCCCGACTGTCCCCGCTCCGTCCCCGCTCCCTCCCGGCGGCGGCCTCCCTCAGGCCCACCCCTCCAGCCCTCGCGCCAGCTCTGCAGATGCGCGGCCTCTGGTCCCGCTGGGGCCGCTCTTCTTCGCGGCGCGGTCTGTGTCTGCCAGGGTCTCGCTGGGAGTGATGTGATTAAGGCTGCCCCAGCTAGAGAAGCCCAAGGTGACCTGGCCTACATGCCAAACTATATGACCCAGTGGACTTTTTTTATGGTATGAATTAGGACCGCCCCAGGGAGAGAAGCCCAGGGCATCCTCACCTACATGCCGATCTATATGGCCAGATTCGTATCTAAAGTTATATGACCGCACAATAACCAGACCCCATCTGCACTGAAATCATTTAATGACTTTTTACATCATCTTTTCTTTTCTCCAGTAAAAATAAGTCACGTACCCATGCCTTATAAAATTAGCCCTAACCCTCAACTCAGGGCAGCAGCAGGAGCTCTGACTGCCCGTGGGTCTTGTCCCCACGCACCAGCTCTGCCTGCCCATGGGTCCTGTCCCCATGCCAGCGGGGGCAGCAGCGAGCCGACCGCTCTGCCTGCCCATGGGCTCTGTCCCCATGCCAGCGGGGGCAGCAGAGGCAGCAGCAGCAGAAGCTCTGCCTGCCCATGGGTCCTGTCCCCATGCTATTCCACACTATTCTCTAAATAAAAGAGCACTACTGCCAGATCTTGAGAGTCTAAGAAATCTTTCTTTCGACTCCTCGGCTCACCGATCCCGCATCATTTCTGGTGGCCCGTACGGGGACCTTGCTTCAGGATCTTCCTACCGAACTCCGTACGGGAATTGCTTCATCGGCTTGTGAGCTCGAGTTCTGGTAAGTGCCCTTTTCTTCCTTGTGCCTTTCTCTTTTTCAAGGATGGATCTAAATTCACTGCTCCATCGGGAACTTTCTTGGACGGCTGTATGAATCCACGTTTGCTGCCCATGGCTACTCTATGGGGCAAATTGTGGCATTCAGCCTGAAGAGATTCAGTACCTTAAGCCTCAGGGTGATGGAGAATGAATTAATCCATTCCTTCCTGCTCTTTTTCAAGGATGGATCTAGATTCACTGCTCCATCGGGAACTTTCTCGGACAGCTGTATGAATCCACGTTTGCTGCCCATGGCTACTCTATGGGGCAAATTGTGGCATTCAGCTTGAAGAGATTCAGTACCTTAAGCCTCAGGGTGATGGAGAATGAATTAAGCCATTCCTTCCTGACTCTATCTCTAATAGACAAATTTTACGTGGGCGCGGGTCGGCCACTTAAGTCATTAGGACGGCCGCCAATCTCCAAGACTCCCGTGGAAGGTTTCTTTTCCTAAGGCTGGATTGGGATCCCTCCCTCTGGCACCTGACCACGCTCTGAACTGCGAGGAAAGTCCCACTCGGGACTCCAGTTCAAGGGAAGTACCAAACTCTAACCTTTGGTGGAGTATGGGAACCCCTTCTTGGGAGAATGGCTCCAGGATGCAATTGGGTAGAATGTCCCCCAGACTGGCGGAAAATTCCTCACTGTCTTTCTCTTTCTCACTGTCTTTGTCCTTTTCTCTCCTGGGGACCATTCGCCAGGCACCTATTACTGTCAGGCAGAATAGGGAAGATGTTCAAGGGATGCCCCCATCATCCCTTGCTACAGGAACTCCATTGGGGGGATTTTCAAGGTAATGGCTCCCTTTCTCTGGGACCATTCACCAGGCACCTATTCCTGCCAGGCAGAATAGGGAAGATGTTCAAGGGATGCCCCCATCATCCCTTGCTACAGGAACCCCAATGGGGCGATTTTCAAGGTAATGGCTCCCTTTCTCTGGGACCATACGCCAGGCACCTATTACTGTCAGGCAGAATAGGGAAGATGTTCAAGGGATGCCCCCATCATCCCTTGCTACAGGAACTCCATTGGGGGGATTTTCAAGGTAATGGCTCCCTTTCTCTGGGACCATACTCCAGGCACCTATTCCTGCCAGGCAGAATAGGGAAGATGTTCAAGGGATGCCCCCATCATCCCTTGCTACAGGAACCCCAATGGGGGGATTTTCAAGGTAATGGCCCCTTTTCTTTCTCCTTTTCTCTCGGGGACCATTCACCAGGCCTATGCTGTCAGGCAGAATAGGCACCAGGCACCTGTTACTGCCAGGCATAACAGGGAAGGTATACAAGGGATGCAATGCCGGGGGACGCCCCCATCACCCCTTGCTATAGGAACCCCACAGTAGGAACAACGGGTAGGACGCTGCCCTAGGTTCAGGGGGGATTTTTCATGGTAATGGACCCGTTTCTTTTGTCTCTCTTGGAGTTACAATGGCCATTTTCATCTCCTTTTGAGCTTTGTGACTGGGAAACAAAGAAATCCTTAAAGAGTAAAAGGCTCCACCCCTGGGAGACCCAACTTTGGGTTTCTGGGCCTGATCACCCCAGCAACCCTAAGTGGGGGTGCCCTCTCTTGACAGTTGACTCATTGAGTATTTTAGTCACCTACTGAGTCGGTTATGAGGGTAGGAGACCTGTGATTTATTCTGTGAACTGCCGTGCTAGCGTAGTGTGCCCCAGCATGGGAACTGTTGTGTGACTCTTATCTTGATAACCCTCTGGAAGAGGCCATGAGGGTGAGGTCTGATCTCTTCTTTTCCTTTCTTTGTCTGTTTTGCTCATCATCTCTTCTGTTGTCACCAAGTCGAGGTTAAGTTCAGGCTAGACCTGAGCAGAACCTTGACCTTCTGTAAAATTGGAAAAAGAAGACTTTTGCCAGGGATTTAACTCTCAAACCTGTCTCTGGGAGCCCCAGCCTCCAGCCAGTTCCAGGCCTTTGCCTCCTGCTTCCCTACCTCAACTTTGCTGGCTCAGAGACAAAGTGCCCAGGCTGAGTGGGACTTGACTAAATCTTATAACTATGTCAACACCCGCAATCGGCCTCTGCACACCCGCAATCAGCCTCTGCACGCTTTCTCCAGCTGCTGTCAGTCAGACACTGGCTTTACCGCCACGGGGAAGGCTCCTAAGCATCCCCAGAGACCCACCCTGTGGATGCATTCTAACTCCATCTGGGAGAAAATTTGAGGGGTTTCTCTGTGCCTTTGTGATGCAGTTGGACAGGTAGATCAACCTGGAATGTAATCTGAGTTACAATCCAGTTTCTGGGAAATCAAGAGCAACTGTCCTTAGAAAATCCTTGCAAGACTGGAAATACAGCTCTAGAGGCAGTTCAGATTCCACCTAGTTCCTTTATCACAGAAAGGATTATCATCTCCCCTCTCCAGGAACTACTATCTAGCCCATCATTAATTCCTAAGACTGAAGAAAAAAAAAGAAAGAAAGAAAGAAAGAGGAGGGGAGAGGCAAAACGCCATAAGCGTGCCCTTGCAAAAAATCTAGCATCTTGAGTATCTTCTCCACAAATATTGGTAAAAAACAATAGCTCTAACAATAGCTGTGCAGTCTCTGTGTACGTGTGTCTATGTGTATGTTATATGTGTGATATTTTTACCTCCGGATGGTGTTGTCAAAATTAAGAGCTCTGTTTAATTGGCTTAAAGTAAGCGCTTACATAAATTCTAAATGTAGTAGAAATTAATCCAATGTCTTTCAAGTTAACTTGATGTGAATTAACCTTTGGTAAATGAAAGCTTGTTTAAGTTTGTTGGTTTGATTGAAAATAGTCTTCTTGTCAGAGTTGTCAGTATTTGCATATGATGCAGGCATGCAGCCTGGGTTTACTAGTCAAATAAGTTCACATTGTCTGTTAAATTTGTCAGCAAAATCATAGCTTTATATGATGACCAGTTTTGTCTAATGTCTCATGAAGTTTTTGTGTGTACAATAACTGTTTTATGGTCTGTATACTTGAAAAAAAAAAAGCTTCCAAATTGTTTTGATAACAATCTTGAGTTTTGCCAAGTTAAGTTAAATGATAAAAATCTGAGCATCTGGGTCATTTTTGGATTGGATAGCACACAAGCATTACAGCTAAACTTATCTAAGTTATCTACTTTTGGCTTCTTATTGCAGAGAGGCTAAAAGTCTTTGGGTCTGTTATTGTAAAGCAGCGTGTTTCTAGAAATTATGAAGTGTTTAGAATGCTGGTATAAAAGACAATTCATAATTGCTTACCTTTTTAGTGTTTACTATGGTCTGTTAAGGCTTAAAAGTTCTTATTAACCTATATAATTAAAGCTACTGGAAATTAATAAGGAAAACAGCTCTGTATCTAAGGAAAGTTAAAATGTATGTTTTCAGTAAAGAGGGTATAAAGAATGGAAGTATTTTTGTTTGATGGGTTAAGAAAACATAAGTTTGTCCTAAAAGTACTAGAAAGGAAAAAAGACAGACTTTGGGGCAAATTCTGAAGGCAAAAAGAAAGTTGTAGAAGGTTTGTGAAGGAGAAATTCTGAAAGGAGTTTTATGCCTGGTCAAGTAGACTAAGATTAAAGTAAATCCAATTAAGTGAATGAGTTTTAATGTTAAAAATAAGCTGGTACAGAAATTAAAATTTGGTTTTCTCTCAAAGCATAATTTCCTTGAACTTTTGGCCTGCTCTAACTCTACCTAAAAGACAGAAAATCTATGTTTTGTTAAAATAATTTCCTATATTCAGAAAGAAAGAGGTCTCTTCTAAAATTTTTTTTTGATGGTGTTGTTTGCTCTTGACTGTCTCTGTTGTCACTTTGAATGGATGCCTGAGCATTGTTTAGCAGTGAGCGTTGTTTCCTATTTGAACAAGCATTTTAAAAACTTTTGATATTTTTGACAAGCTTCTCCCTCAAAAATATTCAAATCCTGAATGAAGGCTTTCTTTTGACCTGGCAGATGGAAGAAGAATTTCTCTGAGGATTTTCAGAGGGCCCCTGAGACTTCTCAAAGAAATTTGCTCTCTTCCTATAAGGAGGAAAATACTAAATTAATTAGGTTTATTTGGTTTATTAAATTACATGGGAAGCATTGTCAAATAAGCGATGATAAACTTTCTTACGTGGTATTACGTGGGTGAATGTTATTAATATACGTGTCTTAACATTATATAGCATTCCTAAAATTCTAATCTGTTCTGGTTATCAGTCATAATGCCAGTTATTATCTTAAAGTGTTATATGTCACAGAAGTAGCCAAGTTTCTTTGTCAATTGCCCTTTTGAGTCTTTTGTCCATTTGCAGATAGTTGCTGTTTTACTCTGATGCTTTTTGCTTTTGCAAATATGTTTCATCTCCAGAGAAATTCCTGGAAAGGATTCTGACACAAGGGTTCTAAACTACAGGTTTCTGATAAACTTTCAGATTGTAAAACTGAACTGGGTAAGAAATTACAGAATTCTAACAGAAACTAAGCTCATAGATCTGCTAACAGAAGATTAAGCTCAAGAACTGATTATACAGGACTGTGTGAACTGGTGAGGATGATTATAATTTTTTTATGACTTCTGTTTGAAATATTGCTGATGTTTTGTTTTGTTTTCTCATGTTTAAGGAAATCTTTCTTTCTTTTCTCTTATGCTAACTATGACTTACAGCAATTTAGTGAAATACATTTATGAGCAAAACTGAAACATTTATCTTTTTCTCCCTACCTGATCCCTCCAGAATTAAGAATTAAGAAACTCTGTGAGTGAGCATGGTTATTTCGTGGCAATATAGTTATTTGCATAAGTTCAATAAGAACCTATTCTCCTTATAACAGGATACATTGGTTATATTACCAAGGCTTTGACTGGAATGTCATATTTGAAACATACAGGCTCAGATATGACAACACAGCTTTTCAGGAACAAAGATTGGACATTCTGGAATATAGCCACTTGGAAACATGGGCCTGGTACCTTGTTTACAGAGATTCTGGCAATCTTACCCGGTAAGTAAGGAAGCTTGCTTATCTGGCGGGTGCAAGGAACCTCAGAATATTTTGGGGGACCTCGAGAAGAGAGGAGTCCACCCAAATCTGGAGGTACTGCAGGCAAAATCTGACAGCATGTCCTTGGCTTGGCTTTTCTGGCCTCGAGAGGCCTTTACAGTTCAATCTGAGATTCCTCATAAAAAATTCCAGCAAAGCAGATTTAAAAAGCCTGTATAATCAATTGGTATTCTTGCTGCACTTATGTAAATAATTGGCAGACCAGTTTATCTTAATTTGGCTACCTTTTGTGAAAATGAGGGTGATTTTAGAGAGAAAAAATTATGTTTCAGTAGAAGGTATAGTACACATTCATGGATATTAGATTCTAGCTCTTCTCTTCTGCAAGATTCATCTGTTACTAATCATAATGTTTCCTTGTGGCCATCCATCTCTGATACCTGGGAGTTCCCTGGCCACAAGCAAACCTTTTCCTTCAACACTACTGCCCAAATACTAACTAGATTTGCCTTGTCACAGGTGGATCATAAACGACAAGTTCCAAAGGTAAAGTCCCCAATTTATTGATACACACAGGATGGACTATATCAAATTTGGGACGAATATATTTGGCTCACTCCTGCTAGTGATCAACTCAGTAAAAGTCCACTCTATGTTGGGAACAAACCAATCACACCTGTGATACATGGCCTAATAGCACCCGACCTATGGGAAAATTCCCTGTCATATGTGTTCTCATATCATAACCTTAAAAAATACTGATTGGTTTGAGACTGACTGGGATAGACGGCCCAGCACGCGTTGGTTAGGCCCTAATGGCACTCAGTGGCTATGTGGCTCCAACTTATGGCTTTGGCTGCCACCTGGATGGATTGGACGATGCACTCTAGGCTTCGTCTGGATGCAAGGTAGAACTACATTTACTATATCTCCTCCTGCTAACCTACCCAACCTGCAACAGCGCTGGACCTGCTCTGTCTTCCACTGGTATGACCATCTTTCCTCAATTTTCCTTCCCCAGTTAGGAATCGAAAGTGTCATCTTGCCCATGGAAGCTCTAAACAAATTTACTATGAAAGCATTAAAATGATACACAACATAGCCTTTTGCTGCTCGATTTAGAAGTGTCCCAAATGCGTAAGGCAGTCCTCCAAAACCGAATGGCACTGGATGTCTTGACAGCAGCACAGGGGGGCACTTGTGCCATTATAAAAACTGAATGTT
This sequence comes from Equus przewalskii, assembly GCF_037783145.1. Lineage (NCBI taxonomy): Eukaryota > Metazoa > Chordata > Mammalia > Perissodactyla > Equidae > Equus > Equus przewalskii. The sequence continues at coordinate 67,342,772 of NC_091831.1, forward strand.
GTGTTTATATTCCTGACTACCATCAAAATATCTCTGGCTTCCTATGTGATATGAGCCACCAAATTAAGTCCATGTCTGACCCTCCCCTATCTCTAAACGACTGGTTGAACTCCTGGTCAGGACCACGTTTCTAGACTGCTATCAAAACCTTATTCATTGGGTTCATCATATTGCTAGTATTTCCTATTATAATTTGTTGTCTGTTTCATTGTTTGTCTTCCGCATGTCAACAAAGTTTCACCTCCTGGACCACCTCTCGTCAAATGATTCTCTCGTCTCCAGAGGATCTGTACGCCTTGTCAGCCTTGGACTCCACGGGTGCAGCCTTCCGGTCCACTGAACTTCCTACCTATACCTATGGCCCCATTTAGGGACAGCTCTACGACCTTGTACAGCCGGAAGTAGTTACAGAAGACTGACCGTCGTCCATATCCCCAAAAGATTTCGGGGCCAAATGGGTTCAGGGGGGGTTTATGATGTGGATTAAGGCTGCCCCAGCTAGAGAAGCCCAAGGTGACCTGGCCTACATGCCAAACTATATGACCCAGTGGACTTTTTTTTATGGTATGAATTAGGACCGCCCCAGGGAGAGAAGCCCAGGGCATCCTCACCTGCATGCCGATCTATATGGCCAGATTCGTATCTAAAGTTATATGACCGCACAATAACCAGACCCCATCTGCACTGAAATCATTTAATGACTGAGGCCCTGCGCGCCGGCTCAGTCAGACCCGGGGTCCCCTCCCTGGGTCTACACCATAGGTGGCAGCCCAGCACCCGGGCCGGGGGCAGGAGGACAGGAGCTCCATGCAGATGGGAAGCAGAGGTGGCAGCCCTGTTCCTCCCTGGCCGCACTAACGCCAACTGCGCCCTAGACCCAGCCGTCCTCACTACCCCAGCCCTAACTCGAGCCTGACCCTGACCCTAACTCGATCCTGACTCTGACCCTAACTCGATCCGACCCTGAGTGCAGCCCTGCCCCTGACCATGAGCCGCCTGCCCTGGCGACTGTCCCACCTGCTAGATACGCAGATATCTAGGGGAAAAAATAAAGCACTATGAGGCATGGAGAGAACAGCTGTGCTGAGATTCGAGTCTTAAGTGGCCTATTGTAGCAGGCATCAAATGGAAAGTGTGGCGTGTTTCTAGAAATTAGGAAAAGTGTTTAGAATGCTGATATAAAAGACAATTCATAATTGCTTACCATTTTCGTGTTTCCTACGGTTTGTTAAAGGTGAAAGAGTTCTAATATATGTGATTAAAGCTGCTAGAAATTAATAAGAAAAACAGCTCTGTAGTTAAGGAAAGTAAGGTGTAAATTTTTAGTCAAGAGGGTATAAAGAATGGAATATTTTTGTTTGATGGGTTAAGAAAAGATAAACTTGTGCTAAAGTACTAGGTGGAAAAAAAAAAAGAAAGACTTTGGGACAAATTCTGAAGGCAAATAGAAAGTTGTAGAAGGTTTGTGAAGGAGAAATTCTGAAAGGAGTTTTATGCCTGGTGAAGTTGGCTAAGATTGAAATGAATCTAATTAAGTAAATGGGTTTTAATATGAAAAAGTAAAGTGGTACAGAAATTAAAATTTGGTTTTCTCTCAAAGGATAATTGTCTTGAACTTTTGGTCTGCTCTTGATAAAGAGGTTATAAAAGGTGTTCCTTTGAGTAAGTCTACCTAAAAGACAAATCCGTTTTGTTAGTATAATGACTGAGGTCACTCTTAAGACTTTTGATTGTTTCTGTTGTCACTTTAAATGGATACCTGAGCATTGTCTGACAGTGAGCGTTGTTTGAACAAGTGTTTTCAAATCTTTTGATATTTTTGACAAGCTTCTCCCTCAAGAATATTCAAGTCCCGAATGAAGGCTGTCTTTTAACCTGGTAGAAGGGGGAGGATTTCTCTGGGGATTTTCAGACGGCCCCTGGGACTTCGGAGAGACATTTGCTCTCCCTTCCTGTAAGGTGGAAGATTCTAAAGTAATTAGGCTTCCTTGGTAGGTTAATTTACATTGGAAGCATTATCAGATAAGCGATGATAATCTTTCCTAAGTGGTATTATGTGGGTAAATATTACTGATAGAAGTGTTTTGAAAATTAGATAACATTCCTAAAATTCTGATCTGTCCTGGCTATCAGCCATAATTCTAACTATTATTTTAAGGTGTTGTATATCAGAAATAATAAGTTTCTCTGTCAATTGTCATTTTTAAGTCTTTTGTTGTCTACAGTCGGTTGTTTTACTCTGATGCTTTTTGCTTTTGCAAATACTTCTCATCTTCAGAGACATTCATGGAAAAGACTCTGACACTTACTCTGGATTACAGTTTTCTGATAAACTTTCAGATCACAGAACTGGACTGGGTAAGAAATTACAGAAATCTAATGGAGAAACGGATAACCTCATAGATCCTGCTAACAGGAGCTTAAGCTCAGTAATCAATTATACAGGACTGTGTGAACTGATGAGGATGATTATGACTTTTTATGACTTTTATTTGAAATATTGTTGATTCTTTTGATGTTTTGTTTTGTTTTGTTTCCTCAGATTTAAGGAAATCTTTTCTCTTATGCTGACTATGACTTACAGCAATTTAGTGATAGTATACCTTTATGAGCAAAACTGAAACATTTATCTTTTTCTCCCTACCTGATCCCTCCAGAATTTGGAAACCTAGTAAGTGAGTGAGTATGGTTGTTTCATGGCAATATTGTTATTTGCATAAGTTCAATAAGAATCTGTCCTCCTTATAACAGGACACATTTGTTATCTTACCAAAGCTTTGACTGGAATGTCATATTTGAGAGAAACATACAGACTCAGATATGACAATACTGCCTTTGAGGAAGAGGGTTGACTTTCTGGAAATAAAGCCACTTGGAAATATGGGCCTGGTACCTTGTTTACAGAGATTCTGGCAATCTTACCTGGTAAGTAAGGAAGCTTGCTTATCTGGCAGGTGCAAGGAACCTCAGAATATTTGGGGGGACCTCAAGAAGAGAGAAATCCACCCAAATCGGTAGGTACTGCAGGCAAAATCTGACAGCATGTCCTTGGCTTGGCTTTTCTGGCCTCGAGAGGCCTTCACAGTTCAATCTGAGATTCCTCATAAAAAATTCCAGCAAAGCAGATTTAACAGAGCCTGTATAATCCGTTACTATTCTTCCTGCACTTATGTAAATAATTGGACCAAGTTGTATTGAAACTACACTTTATTTGCAAACCAGTTCATCTTAATTTGGCTATCTTTTGTAAAAATGAGGGTGATTTTAGAGAGAAAAAAATTACGTTTCAGTAGAAACTATAGTACGCATTTATGGATATTAGATTCTAGCTCTTCTCCTCTACAAGAGTCATCTATTACTAGTCATAATGTCTCCTTGTGGCCATCTGTCTCTGATACCTGGGAGTTCCCTGGCCACAATCAAACCTTTTCCTTCAATACTGCTGCCCAAATACTAACTAGATTTGCCTTGTCACAGGTGGATCATAAGCAACAAGTTCCAAAGGTAAAGCCCCCAACTTATGGATACACACAGGATGGACTATATGAAATTTGGGACGAATATATTTGGCTCACCCCTACTAGTGGTCAACTCAGTCAAAAGGCCACTCTGTGTTGGGAACAAACCAATCACACCTGTGATACATGGCCTAATAGCACCCGACCTATGGGAAAAATTCCCCGTCATATGTGTTCTGGAAAGGCACCCAAAGGAGAGCTCCACCACTTCCAGTTCTCAGTTAGGTAAGCTGGGTTTAACACTGCATGAGGTCTACTAAACATTTGTTCCTCAAAATGTATAATGTGGTTAGATTTTTATTTTGATAAATCAGTTAATCAAGTGCTAATTTAGTAAGAAATTGATTTTCCGGAATCAGGAAATTACTGCAGTGTCTAACACAACCCCATTTATAAAGCTAAACTAATTCTAGTACTAAATGCATATTCTGGATAACACTGAAGGAAATCTGTATAAACAAAAATGGTTACCTCAAGATAGAATTCACGATAGAAATTCAATATATATCTAAATAAGATTTACTGAAAATAATGAAAAGTGTAGTACAGATACATCAAACATAATTATAACCACAACACTTTCCTTGTGAAAAATACAACTATTAGTGAAATAAAATGTACGACTGAAAATTTTTCCAAAGGGAAAAAAGTATAAAGGAAAATACTTTTCTTTGAGATAGGGAAAATAGTATGTCATTGTTTTTTTCATCACAATATAATTTGACATGAAAAGCAGTCATAGAATTGCACCAATTCCACATCCAGTTTCCTGAACATAAGAGTAAAAGGAGTTCGTAAAGCAGAATGCAGATTCTGAATTTCATATTTTAAACTGTTGATATTCTCGTACAAAATGTCACATCACACCAGATCTGTTTTCATAACGTACAATACTTTCCGTTTCGTGGCCAGACACGAATGCAAACATAGGCTTTCTGTCCCCTTTCTTTCATCCTGGTGTTTAGTCAGAGTCAGGAAAAAATTATCAAGTTATTTAAGTGTTATCTCTCTAGCAATAACGAAAAATTGTATTTAGTGCATGCTTCATTTGTCAAAAAACGCTTCTGAAAAGAAAACTCAGTTACGCAATGGTTTACAAAATAGAAAAATCATTCATTAGGATACACATGTCGTGGGATTTAGGTCCACTTCCGAAGGACTGAATTCCTTGGCAGCACCCCTGTCCTTCAGCAGAGGTCACGATGCCAGTTCCCTGATCGGAGCAGGCGGGCCTGCAGGAGACCACTGCTTGATATTCGATTGTCTGAGGCCCCAGACCCTCTTTGATCACCCCTCTCCGCCATCTCATTAGTGCTACAAAATAGACGGCACTTTTGTGGAAATTGTTAGGAACATTTCTGCTGAACATGATTTAGAAGTTCTCCAAATTTTTCAAATAGGTCTTCCACCCATTTTACATTTTTCATACAAAGTTGAACAATTTCTTCCTGTCCTAAATCTTCATTTCTTTTCTGCACAGAAGAAATCTAAAATAAAGAGAGTTGGCACATTCGCTTATACTTATCACTTTATAAGCTCTTCGCAAGGGCTTACTGTTTCTATATTCTGAATGAAAAGAGATTAAGTCACCTACAAGTAGGAATCCTTTTTTGGAAAAATCTATCCATGGAAAAGGATTATTTCAAATAAATTTGGGTTAAGTCTAATACTATCATTTTTGGCTCCGTGGGGCAGGGAGGAAGGCTAGGAAAAGTGGTTCAAACTTTCTCAATTCCTTCCAATTGTGTTAAAAGCTGAAAGGCAAATTTGGGGGTCAATTCTGCATTTCAAAGCACTGTAACAGCGGTCACCATATTTTACATGACCATCTTTACTTTCTCCTTTGCTAGACAGAGGTTCGATTTATGAACATCCTTCCACACTAAACCATGATCAAACATATCGGGTACAGCCTTGAGCCAACTTCACCCTTTTTGATTAAAAAAATTGATAGTGCTGGTCAAAAAAAGGTAGTAATGTCTATAGTCATTTAACTTCTAAGCAAATTAATCCTTATATCCAATCCAAAAATGGTATTATTGTCATACATAACTTCTGAGCAACTTAAATTATGGTATTTAATAGTTAACATTACATTTTAATGATCATTTCTTCATGCCAAGGAACAAATGCCCTATTTCTCTGCAATTAAGTGGGATAAGGCCATGCTAGTGATAAGAAGACAGCAGTGACTGAAGCGAATTACAGCAGAATCATCATACATTATGAGAGAACATGCGGCAAAGGACCATTTATTATGGCAAGGTACAGCAAGCTCTAACAGCTTAAAAACATTACCACTTACAGTTCCCACGAGAGGCGATGAGCCTCAGATTACTCTGAGCACCGAGCACAACACACGACAGAGACTCCGAACAATAAGTCTTCTTGTTATTATTTACAGGAGAATATAGACACATTTTCTAACAATGGTCTTTAAAACATTAAAAAATACTATACCTACAGTCTCCTTAAAATTTGGAGAAACACACATTTCTTTGGTAAAATAAGTGAAAAATAATTACCTCATCTTTACATATGAGATAAACATGATATTTATAATGATGCAGTGAATGATATAAAGAATACAACTGTATTTTCTCTGGATCGACAGCAAATTCCTATAAAATCAAAAGAGTTTACAGATATATTTATTTCATGGAGCTAGCTGAGCTAGGAATACTTTTACAAAAGTACTAGACCAAAAGTCTCAATGGAAATCTTAAAAATGATTTCTATGGCTAGGCATTACCCTGTATTAATATTGACAAATAAAAATGGCAAGCAATAGGATATATTGGAGTATATGAGGAAGCCATTTGGTAGAAGCCTAATTCGGCCTGACTTTTTTTTTCCTCCAAAAGGGCCTGACTGGCTATTGAGCACGCATTGCATATCTGCTTAGACATTTCCTTTGGCCAGAAAAAAGGCCCTTGAGATAAAGATGCAACTTCCCCCCGACATTAGCATTTTTCCTTAGTCTAGGAACTGATTGCTGCACTCACCTCCCAGCTCACCTGTGACCACCCAGCTGGAGACAACAGACTGCCACCCTGCTGTGTTCACAGAGACAGAAGACCTACCTGCTATTTCCATCAATCGCTGTGCCGACAGAGCAGTCTAGCGACTATTGTGGGAGGGACGTTTCAATCCTATGTGAAACATCCTCTTTGAGGGTATATAACCACCCTTATACCCCCACTTCTTTGGAGTGCTCTGTTCCTTTGTGGAAAGACTCTCCCGGGTTATAATCCTCAGATTTAAGCTCAGAATAAACTCACCCAAATTTTCATTTATAGATTGGAAATGGATTATTTTCGTCGACAATATCAACAAGAAGCTTATTCAAAAACAGAATTTAAATTGTATTTTAAAATCTTCATTCTTTTTCCCGAATATAAATATACACTATTCCAAAAAATTAAACATTATACAAAAATTCACACAGTAAACATATAACATGACTTATAAAGCAAAAGAATCCTATAATCTCTTGATTCAGAGATAAACGAGGTTAACAGCATTACAGTTATGCATTCTTCCATGTCCCCCCACACATATATTAACAACACTAATTTTGTAAAGGGAAGGGAATTATACTATACATACTGTTCTGCAACTTTCTTTTTAATAACTAGTTTTTCACCTAACTAAAACTTGGATATCTTTATCTTTATTACATGTGTGCCCCCAATATAAATTACATGAGGGCAGGGATTTTTGACCATTTTTCACCGTTTATTTGTGGTACTTAGAACTGTATATGGCACACCATGGGCACTCAAAACTTTTAGTGAAAGAACAAATGAATCTACCTTTTCTTTTTGAAAAGGTCATAGCCAGCGAGTTGTTTCTTAGCTTCCCAGAGAGGTGCAAGCCAGACGCTTTGGGGCCTGTCTCCCCTTGAGGAACCAAGGCAGGGCTTTGTGCCTTGCAGCTCTAGGGCAATGTAGGACAGGGCAGAGCAGAAGTTATACTTCAGCAAGATCAGGGCTGGGTAGCAACAGCGTTTCACAGGCCTTTGTAAGAGATGTTCCCGGTAGGCTGTAAGAGCACTGTGGAGAGTGAGTTGTTTCTTAGCTTCCCCGAGAGCTGGAAGCCAGACACTTTGGGGCCTGTCTCCCCTTGAGGAACCAAGGCAGGGCTTTGTGCCTTACAGCTCTAGGGCAATGTAGGACACGGCAGAGCAGAAGTTCTACTTCAGGGAGATCAAGACGGGAAGTAACTGCGTTTCACAGGCCTTTGAAAGAGATGTTCCCGTTTGGCTGTAATAGCACTGTGGAGAGTGAGTTGTTTCTTAGCTTCCTAGAGAGCTGGAAGCCAGATGCTTTTGGGCCTGTCTCCCCTTGAGGAACCAAGGCAGGGCTTTGTGCCTTGCAGCTCTAGCACAATGTAGGACACGGCAGGGCAGATGTTCTACGTCAGCCAGATCAGGGTTGAGAAGCAACTGCGTTTCATAGGCCTTTGCAAGAGACGTTCCCGGTAGGCTATAAGAGCACTGTGGAGATGGAGTTGTTTCTTAGCCTTCCAGAGAGCAGGAAGCCAGACGCTTTGGGGCCTGTCTCCCCTTGAGGAAGCAAGGACTGGCTTTGAGCCTTGCAGCTCTAGGGCAATGTAGGACATGGCAGAGCAGAAGTTCTACTTCAGCGATATCAGCCTGGGAAGCAACTGCATTTCACAGGCCTTTGCAAGAGATGTTCCCATTTGGCTGTAAGAGCACAGTGGAGACTGACTTGTTTCTTAGCTTCCCAGAGAACTGGAAGCCAGACACTTTGGGGCCTATCTCCCCTTGAGGAACCAAGGCAGGGCTTTGTGCCTTGCACCTCTAGGGCAATGTAGGACACGGCAGAGCAGAAGTTCTACTTCAGCGAGATCAGGACTGGGAAGCAAGTGTATTTCACAGGCCTTTGTAAGAGAGGTTGCCGGTTTTCTGTAAGAGAAGTGTGGAGAGCGAGTTGTTTCTTAGCTTCCCCGAGAGCTGGAAGCCAGACCCTTTGGGGCCTGTCTCAACTTGAGGAACCAAGGCAGGGCTTTGTGCCTTGCAGCTCTAGGGCAATGTAGGACACAGCAGAGCAGAAGTTCTACTTCAGCAAGATCAGGGCTGGGAAGCAACTGCGTTTCACAGGCCTTTGTAAGAGATGATGCCGGTAGGCTGTAAGAGCACTGTGGAGAGCGAGTTGTTTCTTAGCTTAACATAGAGCTGGAAGCCAGACGCTTTGGGACCTGTCTTCCCCTAAGGAACCAAGGCAGGGCTTTGTGCCTTGCAGCTCTTGGGCAATTTAGGACATGGTAGAGCAGAAGTTCTACTTCAGGGAGATCAGGGCGGGGAAGAAACTGCGTTTCACAGGCCTTTGTAAGAGATGTTCCCGGTAGGCTGTAAGAGCACTGTGGAGAGCGAGATGTTTCTTAGGTTCTCAAAGAGCTGGAAGCAAGACTGTTTGTGGTTTGTCTCCCTTTGAGCCACTGACTCAGTGGTTTGTGCCTTCCACCTCTAGAGCAATGGAGGACATGGCTTAGAGCAGAAGCTCTAAGGAGGCGAGATCAGGGCTGGAAACAAACTGCGTTTCAGGCCTTTGTATGAGAGGTTCCCAGTAGGCTGTAAGAGCAATGTGGAAAGCGAGTTCTTTCTCATCTTACCAAAGAGCTGGAAACAGGACGGTTTGTGGCCTCTCTCCCCTTGAGGAAACAAGGCAGGACATTGTGCCTTGCACCTCTAGGGCAATGTAGGACACGGCAGAGAAGAAGTTCAAATTCAGTGAGATCAGGGCTGGAAAGAGACTGCGTTTCTCAGGCCTTTGAAAGAGATGTTCCCGGTAGGATGTAACAGCACTGTGGAGAGCAAGATATTTCCTACCTTCCCAAAGAGCTGGAAGCAAGACCGTTTGTGGTTTGTCTCCCTTTGAGGCACTGACTCAGTGCTTTGTGCCTTCCCCTTGTAGAGCAATGTAGGAGATGGCTTAGAGCTGAAGTTCTAAGGCGGTGAGATCAGGGCTGGAAACAAACTGCAATTCAGGCCTTTGTAGGACTGGTTCCCGGTAGGCTTTAAGAGCACTGTGGAAAGCGAGTTCTTTTTCAGCTTGCCAAAGAGCTGGAAGCAAGGCGCTTTGTGACTTGTCTCCCCTTGAGGAAATGATTTATTTCTTTTTCCTTTACACTCCTAGTGCTGCGTGGGACAAGGCAGAGCAGAAGTTCTACTTCAGTGAGATCAGGGCTGGAAAGAAACTGTGTTCCACATGCCTTTGTAAGAGATGTTCCCGGGAGGCTGTAAAAGCACTGTGGAGAGCTAATTGTTCCTTAGCTTCACATAGAGCTGGAAGCAAGAACGTTTGCTGCTTGTCTCCCCTTGAGGAAACGATATATTTCTTTTTCCTTTACACCCCTAGGGCAACGTAGGACATGGCAGAGCAGAAGTTCTACTTCAGTGACATCAGGGCTGGAAAGAAACTGCATTTCACAGGCCTTAGTAGGAGATGTTGCCTGTAGGCTGTAAGAGCACTGTGGAGAGCGAGTTGTTTCTTAGCTTCCCAAAGAGCTGGAAGCAAAATGCTTTGTGGCCTGTCTCCCCTTGAGGAAACAATGCATGACTTTGTGCCTTGTACCTCTAGGGCAACGTAGGACACGACAGAGCATAAGTTCTACTTCAGCGAGATCAGGGCTGGGAAGAAAGTGCGTTTCACAGGCCTTTGTAGGAGATGTTCCCGGTAGGCTTTAAGAGCACTGTGGAGAGCGAGTTGTTTCTTAGCTTCCCAAAGAGCTGGAAGCAAGACCGTTTCTAGTTTGTCTCCCTTTGAGGCACTGACTCAGTGCTTTGTGCCTTCCTCCTCCAGGGCAATGTCTTCACGGCTTACGGCATAAGTTCTAAGGCGGCGAGATCAGGGCTGTAAACAAACTGCGTTTCAGGCCTTTGTATGACTGCTTGCCGGTAGGCTATAAGAGCACTGTGGAAAGTGAGTTCTTTCTCAGCTTGCCAATGAGCTGGAATAAAGACGCTGTGTGGCCTGTCTCCACAGGACTTTGTGCTTTGCACCTCTACAGCAATGTAGGACATGGCAGAGCAGAAGTTCCACTTCAACGAGATCTGCGCTGGAAGGAAACTGCATTCCACAGGCCTTTGTAAGAGATGTTCCCGGGAGGCTGTAAGAGCACTGTGGAGAATGAATTGTTTCTTAGCTTCACAAAGAGCTGGAAGCAAGAACGTTTGCTGCTTGTCTCCCCTTGAGGAAACGATTTATTTATTTATTTATTTTTTTTAAAGATTTTATTTTTTCCTTTTTCTCCCCAACGCCCCCCGGTACATAGTTGTGTATTCTTTGTTGTGGGTTCTTCTAGTTGTGGCATGTGGGACGCTGCCTCAGCGTGGTCTGATGAGCAGTGCCATGTCTGCACCCAGGATTCGAACCAATGAAACACTGGGCCGCCTGCAGCGGAGCGCGTGAACTTAACCACTCGGCCACGGGGCCAGCCCCACGATTTATTTCTTTTTCCTTTACACCCCTAGGGCAACGTAGGACAAGGCAGAGCAGAAGTTCTACTTCAGCGAGATCAGGGCTGGGAAGCAACTGCGTTTCACAGGCCTTTGTAAGAGATGTTCCCGGTAGGCTGTAAGAGCACTGTGGAGAGCGAGTTGTTTCTCAGCTTCCCAATGAGCTGGAAGCATGAAGCTTTGTGACCTTTCCCCCCTGGAGGAAACAAGGCAGGACTTTGTGCCTTGTACCCCCAGGGCAATGTAGGACACGGCAGAGCAGAAGTTCTACTTCAGCGAGATCAGGGCTGGGAAGAAACTGCGTTTCACAGGCCTTTGTAAGAGATGTTCCCAGAAGGCTATAAGAGCACTGTGGAGAAGGAGTTGTTTCTTAGCTTCCCAAAGAGCTGAAGGCAGGACGCTTTGTGGCCTGTCTCCCCTGGAGGAAACAAGGCAGGACTTTGTGCCTTGCACCTCTACAGCAATGTAGGACAAGGCAGAGCAGAACTTCTACTTCAGCGAGCTCTGGGCTGGGAAAAAACTGCGTTTTACAGGCCTTTTTAAGAGATGTTCAGGGTAGGCTGTAAGAGCACTGTGGAGAGCGAGTTGTTTCTTAGCTTCTCCAAGAGCTGGAAGCAAAACCGTCTGTGTCTTGTCTCCCTTTGAGGCACTGACTCTGTGCTTTGTGTCTTCCACTTCTAGAGCAATGGAGGGCATGGCTTAGAGCAGAAGTTCTGAGGATTCGAGATCTGTGCTGGAAACAAACTGCGTTTCATTCCTTTGTATGAAAGGTTCCCAGTAGGCTGTAAGAGTACTGTGGAAAGAGACTTCTTTCTCAGCTTGCCAAAGAGCTGAACACAGAACGGTTTGTGGCCTCTCTCACCTTGAGGAAACGAGGCAGGATCTGGTGCCTTGCACCTGTAGGGCAATGTAGGACACGGCAGAGCAGAACTTCTAATTCAGAGAGATCAGGGCTGGAAAGAGACTGCGTTTCACAAGCCTTTCTAAGAGATGTTCCCGGTAGGCTGTAGGAGCACTCTGGAGAGCGAGATATTTCTTAGCTTCCCAAAGAGCTGGAAGCAAGACCGTTTGTGGTTTGTCTCCCTTTGAGGCACTGACTCAGTGCTTTGTGCCTTCCCTCTCTAGGGCAATGTTGAACATGGCTTAGAGCAGAAGTTCTAAGGCAGCGAGATGGGCTGGAAACAAACTCTGTTTCAGGCCTTGTATGAGTTGTTTCCGGTAGGCTGTAAGAGCACTGTGGAGAGCGAGTTGTTTCTTAGCTTCCCAAAAAGCTGGAAGCAAGATGCTTTGCGGCCTGTCTCCCCTGGAGGAAACAAGGCAGGACTTTGTGCCTTGCACCTCTATGGCAATGTAGGACATGGCAGAGCAGAAGTTCTACTTCAGCGAGATCAGGGCTGGGAAGAAACTTCGTTTCACAGGTCTTTGTAAGAGATATTCCCGGTAGGCTGTAAGAGCGCTGTGGAAAGTGAGTTCTTTCTCAGCTTCCTAAAGAGCTAGATGCAAGACTGTTTGTGGCTTGTCTTCCCTTGAGTGATGGAGGCAGTGGTTGTGCCTTCCACCTCTAGAGCAATGGGGGATATGGCTGAGAGCAGAAGTTCTAAAGTGGCAAGTTCAGGGCTGGAATGAAAAAGCCTTTCAGCCGCCATTGTAGGAGAGGTTCTCAGTACATTTTGAGAACACTGAGGGAAGTGAGTTCTTTCTCAGCTTACTAAACAGCTGGAAGCAATAGGGTTTGTGGCTTGTCTCTCCTTGACGGATGGAGGTAGTGCTTTGTGCCTTCCACCTCTAGGGCAATGTAGGGCATGTCTGAGAACAGAAGGCCTAATGCAGCATGATCAAGGCTTTTAAGAAACGGCATTTCACCTGCCTTTGGAGGACTGGTACCCAAGAAGGTGTAAATTCACTCTTGAAAGTGAGTTCTTCCTCAGCTTCCTAAGGAGCTAGAAGCAAGACGGTTTGTGGCCTGTCTCCCCTTGAGGGACGGAGAAAGTGCTTTGTGCCTTCCACTTCTAGAGCAATGGGTGGCACGGCTGAGAGCAGAAGTTCTAAAGCGGCAAGATCAGGGCTGGAAAGAAACGGCATTCCCCCCCTCCCCCTTGAATGAGATGGTCCATGTACGCTGTGAAAGCACTGTGTAAAGCGAGTTCATTGTCAGCTTCCTAAAGTGCTGTAAGCAAGAATGTTTGTGGCTTGTCTCCCCGTGAGGAATTGACGCAGTGCTTTGTGCTTTCCCCCGCTAGAGCAATGTAGGACATGGCTGAGAACAGAAGGCCTAATTCCCCAAGATTAGGGCTGTGAAGAAGCGGCGTTTCTGTCGCCTTTGCCATAGAGTTTTCTGATAGGCTGTAAGAGCACTGTGGAAAGCGAGTTCTTTCTCATTTTCCTAAAGAACTGGTACCAAGATGGTTTAGGGCTTGTCTCCCCTTGAGGGATGGAGCCAGTGCTTTGTGCCTTCCACCTCTATAACAATGAAGGGCATGGCTAGAGCAAATGGGCCTTTCTTCCATAGGTGCTTTCTGACCTTCTCCCCACCAGTGCACAAGGGAGCGTGGTGAGAAGCCTCTTGTCCCTCTCCTCCTAAGCATGTGGAAGCACAAGCATTCTGACCTCGGCCTTGTCTCTTAAGGAGAAGATGTAAGCAATTGGTGTCAGCAGGGTTGGCAAGATGGAAATGTGGCAGGAGCAGAAGTTCCAAAAGGGGGAGATCAGGGCTGGAAAGAAATGGCTTTTCATCTGCTTTTTCAGGAGAGGTTCCTGGTAGGCTGTAAGAGCACTGTGGGAATGCAGTTCTTTCTCAGCTTGCTAAAGAGCTGGAAGCAAGACGGTTAGTGGCTTGTCTCCCTTTGAGGGATGGAGTCAGTGCTTTGTGCCTTCCGTCCCTACAGCAATGTAGGGCTAAGCTGAAAGCAAATGGGCCTTTGTTCCATAGGTGCTTTTTGACACTCTCTCCATCAGTATACAAGGGCGGTGGTTGGAAGCCTCTTGTACCTCTCCTCCTAAGAATGTGGAAGCACAGTCATTTGGGCCTCGGACCCGTTGCTCAAGGGCAAGATGTAACCATTTAGTGTGAACTGGGTTGGCAAGTTGGAAATGTGGCAGAAGCAGAAGTTCTAAAGTGGCGAGATCAGTGCTGGAAAGAAACGGCGTTTCAGCCACCTTGGCAGGAGATCTTCCCAGGATGCTGTTAGAGCACTGTGGAATGCGAATTCTTTCTCAGCTTGCTGAAGAGCAGGAAGCAAGACGGTTTGTGGCTTGTCTCCCCTTGAGGGATGCAGGCACTGCTTTGTGCCTTCCACCTCTACAGCAATGTAGGGCACAGCTGAGAGCAAAGGGGCCTTTCTTCCATAGGTGCTTTCTGACACTCTCTCCACCAGTGCACAAGGGTGGGTGGTAGAAGGCTCTTGTCTCTCTCTTCCTAAGCATTTGGAAGCACAATCTTTCAGGACTCATCCCTGTTGCTTACAGGGAAGATTTAGGCATTTGCTCTGAGCAGGGTTTGCAAGATGGAAATGTGGCAGAAGCAGAAGTTCCAAAGCGGTGAGTTCAGAGCTGGAAAGAAATGGAGTTTCAGCAACCTTTGGAGGAGAGGTTCCCAGTAGGCTGTAAGAGCAATGTGGAAAGCGAGTTGTTTTTCAGCTTCCTAAAGAGCTGGAAGCAAGACGGTTTGTGGCTTGTCTCCCCTTGAGGGACAGAGGCTGTGCTTTGTGCCTTCCACCTCTAGAGCAATGTCGGGCATGGCTGAGAGCAAAGGGGCCTTTCTTCCATAAGTACTTTTGGACACTCTCTCCACCATTGCACAGTGTCTGTTGGTTGAAAGCCTATTGTCTCTCTCCTCCTAAGCATGTGGAAGCACAATGATTCGGGCCTTGGCCCTGTTACTTAAGGGGAAGATGTGGGCACATGTTCTGAGCAGGTTTGGATGATGGAAATGTGGCACATGCAGAAGTTCTAAACCCGAGATGGAGGGGCTGGAAAGAAACGCTATTTCAGCTGCCTTTGGAGGAGATGTTGCCGGTATGCTGTAAGAGCACTGTGGAAAGCGAGTTCTTTCTCAGTTTCCTAAAGAGCTGGAAGCAAGAAAGTTTGTGGCTGTCTCCCCTTGAGTGATGGAGGCAGTGCTTTGTGCCTTCCACCTCTAGAGGAATGTACGTCATGGCCGAGAGCAAAGGGGCCTTTCTGACATAGGTGCTTTCTGACTTTCTCTCTGCCAGCCCACAAGGACTGTTGGTTGAAAGCTTATTGTCTCTCTCCTCCTAAGCATTTGGAAACACCAGCTTTTGGGCCACGGCCCTGTTGCTCAAGTGGAAGATGTAGGCACTTCATCTGAGCAGGGTTGGGAAGATGGAAATTCGGGCAGAAGAAGTAATTTGAAACCCGCGAGTCACAAGATGGAAAGAAACCACCTTTCAGCTGGCTTTTGTATTAGCCATTGCCTGTATGCTGTAAGAGCACTGTGGAAAGCGAGTTCTCTCTCAGTTTCCTAAAGAACTGGAACCGAGACGGCTTGTGGCTTGTCTCCCCTTGAGAGAGGGATGCAGTGCTTTGTGCCTTCCAGCTCTAGAGCAATACAATACATGGCTGATAGCAAATGTGCCCTTCTGACATAGGTACTTTCTGACTTTCTCTCTGCCAGTCCACAAGGGTTGTTAAAAGAATAATTGTCCCTCTTCTCCTAAGCATGTGGAAGCACCTCCCTTCGGGTCGTGGCCCTGTTGCTTAAGGGGAAGATGTAGGCATTTGGTCTGAGCCGGGTTGGCAAGATGGAAATGTGGGCAGAAGCAGAAGTGCAAAAACCGCAAGTCACAAGCTGGAAAGAAAACGCATTTCAGCTGCCTTCTGTATGAGCGTTTGCCGGTACGGTGTAAGAGCACTGTGGAAAGTGAGTTCTTTCTCATCTTCCTACACAGGTGGAAGTGAGATGGTTGTGGCTTGTCTCCCCTTGAGGGATGGCTTCAGTGGTTTGTACCTTCCAGCTCTAGAGCAATGTAATGCACAGCTGACAGCCAATGTGCCTCTTGAGATAGATGCTTCCTGACTGCCTGGGGACAAATTGGTCTCTCCTTGCCAGGGATCGCTTCCCTGAAGCAAATCAACCGCAATGGTGCAGGAGTTTGTGCAGGCCTTGCCAAGAGCCAGAAGCAGGAGTGTTTCTCCTGCTTGTGATCCTGGTGCCTCCCAGCTCTAGAGCAGTATATGGCACGGCTTACAGCAAATGTGCATTTTGAGATCGGTGCTTTCTGACTGCCATTTATAATTCCACTGCTGTTTGCCCAGGAGATGTCCCCTGAAGGAAACCAACTGCAGTGCTGCGGGATTTTGTCCAGGCCTTGGCAAGAACCATAAGCATGAGTGTTTCTCCTCTTTCGATCTCATGGAGTGCAAGCAAGACTCATTGTGTCTTGGGTCTTCACTGAATTGTAAGTTTGCCAGTGACAGGTTTTCCCTCTAGCTGGTGAGTTGCCCTGCTGGCAGGGAGTATTCTTCTAGGTGAAGGAGATTCTCTCTGCCACTCCAAAATGGCTGTTAGTTGAAAGCATATTGCTTCGCTCCTCCTAAGCATGTGAAGCACCAATGTTCTGCCGTCGGCCCTGCTGTTAAAGCGGAAGATGTAGGCATTGTGTCTGAGCAGGGTTAGAAAGATGGAAATGTGGCAGAAGCAGAATGGGGATAGCTGCAAGTTGGAAGCTGTGAGGATATCCGGCCACATGCAAGAGAAACACTCTTGCTTCTGGCTCTTGCCAAGGCTTGGAAGAACTCCTCAAGATTGCACTTTGTTTCCTTCAGGGAAGCTCTCCCTGGCAGACAGCAACACATCTCTACAAGGCAGTCAGAAAGCACCTATCTCAAAGGCGCATTTGGTCTCAGCCCTGCCAAACATTGCTTTAGAGCTGGGACCTATGATCCACTACACCATCCCTTAAGGTAAGATCAGCCACAAACCATCTTCCTTCCAGGTCTTGAGGAAGCTGTGAAAGAACACCCTTTCACAGTGCTCTTACAGCGTAACCACAGTGTCTGATTCACAAGGCACCAGGAACCTGCTTTCTTTCCAGGTTCCAACTCGCAGCTATCTCACTTCTTCTTCTGCAAGATGTCAATATTTCTAACATTGCTCAGACACAATGCCTAGATCTTACATTGAAGAACTGGAGCTGGTGGAAGAATATTTGTTTGTTACACGAGATGTCACCACTTGCAAAGGGAAGTGTTACGTATGAATTCAGACATGAGGCTGAGTGTTACTCATGAATTCAGACACGCCACAGGCAGTATTACCCATAAAGTCATAGATGACAGGGGGAGTGTGACACATGAATTCAGAGATGCCAGAGGGAGTGTTACACACGAAGTTATAGATGGCAGAGTGGGTGAGACATGTGAAAAATACACGAGAGGAAGTGTGACACACAAAGCCTGAGATGCCATGGAGACTGTGACAAATGAAGTCAGAGACACCAGGGCCAGTGTGACACATGAAGTCAGAGATACTAGGGGAAGTGTGACTGATGAAGTTAGAGGCAAGGTGAGTTACACATGAAGTCATACACGCCTGGGGGATTGTGATACACAAAGTCAGGAATGACAGGTGAAGTGTGATACACGAATTTAAAGATGCCACACGGAGTATAGCGCACAAAGTCACACATGCCAGGGGAAGTGTGACACATAACATCAGAGATGCCATGGGGATTGAGACACATGAAGTCAGAGATGCCACAGGGGTGGGTTACAGACGAATTCAGAGATGCTAAAGTGAGTGTTACAAAGAAGTCAGAGAGAGAAGGGTCAGTGTTCCACATGGGGTCCGAGATTCCACATGGAGTGTTACACAGGAGAACAGATATGGCAGGGGGACTGTGACACACAAAGTCCAAGATGCCATGGGGAGTGTTATGCAATAAGTCAGAGACAGCAGAGGGATTCTTACCCAGGAAGTCAGAAACACCACGGGGAGTGTGATGCATGTAGTCAGAGATGACAAGTTGAGTGTGACCCATGATGTCAGAGAAGCCATGGTGAGTGTTACACACGAAGTCAAATACACCAGGGTGAGTGTTACACAGGAAGTAAAAAACGCCACATGGAGTGTTACAAACGAAGTCAGAGAGACCAATGGGAGTGTTACAAACTGTGTCAGAGACGCCATGTGGAGTGTTACATATGAAGTCAGAGACACTGGTAGTATTGTTACACACAAATTCAGAGACTACAGGGGAGTGGGATACATGAAATCAGAGATGCTATGGGGAAGTGTCATGCGCGAATTCAGAGATGACAGGAAGAATGTGAAAAAGAAAGTCACAGACGCCATGGTGCTTGGAATACAGGAAGACAGAGAAGCCAGAGGGAGTGTTATACACTAAGTTAGAGATGCCACGTGGCGTGTTAGAGATTAAATCAGTGATGTCAAGCAGAGTGTGATGCATGAAGTCAGAAACTCCAGGAGTTGTGTTACACGTGATGTGAGAGATGCCAGTGTAAGTATTACACATGAAGCTATAGACAGCATGGAGTGAGTGACACACAAACTCAGAGAAACAAGGGGGAGCGTGACACATGAAGTCAGAAATGACAGAGGGATTGTTACACAAGATGTCAGAACCATCAGAAGTGAGTGACACATGAAGTCAGAGATGACAGGAGAACTGCAACACACAAAGTCACAGATCCCAATGAGGAGTGTTATTCACGAAGTCAAAGACACCAGGGGGAGTGTTACAAACGATGTCAGTTGAAGACAGGGGCATTTTATCGCATAATGACACAGACAAAATCCAGAGTGTGACACACAAAATCAGAGATGATATTTGGGGTGTGACAGATGAAGTCACAAACGGCACAGGGAGTCTTACACATAAAGTCAGAAACACCTTGGGGAGTGTTAAGCACAATGTCAGAGATGACAGATGGAGTGCTACGTATGAAGCCACAGACTATGGGGGTGTGTTACACTCGAATCAGAGACACCAGGCTGAGTGTTACACACAAAGTCAGAGATGCCACAGGGGAGTGTTACACACAAAGGCAGAAATGTCATGTTGTTTGCTACACATGAAGTCAGAGATGCCATGGAGAGTGTTACACATGTAATCTGAGAAACCAGGCCGTATGTGACACAAAAAGTCAGAGACGCAAGGTGGTGTGTTACACAAGAAGTCTGAGATGACAGTGGGAGTGTGACACAGGAAGTCAGAGACACAAGGCAAAGTATGACACACAAAGTCTGAGATGGCACAGGGATTGTTGTACATGAAGTCATGATGCTAGGGGGAGTGCGACACATGAAGTCCCAAGGGCCAAGGGGAGTATGACACACAAAGACAGAGATGCCAGAGGGATTGTGACACACGAAGTCAGAGACGCGAGGTGGAGTGTTACACACAAACTCAGAGACACCAGTTGGATTGTTCCCCACGAAGTCTGAGACACCATGGGGAGTGTTACACACCAAGTCAGAGATGCCAGGGGCAGTGTGAAGCATGTCATCAGAAACACCAGGGGTAGTGTGACATGTGAATTCAGTTACACCACGAGGAGTATTAAACACAAAGTCAGACATGCCAGGGTGATTGTGATAATAGAAGTCAGGGATGGCCAGTGGATTGTGACACAGGAATTCAGAGATACAATACGGAGTGTTACTCACAGTCAGAGAGGCCAGTGGGAGTGTCACATGTGAAGTCAAAGAGGCCCAGGTGATTGTGATACACAAAGTCAAAAAGGCCAGGGGAATGTCACACATGAAGTCAGAGAGAATATTTCAGCAATGACACACGAAGTCAGTTATGCCACGGGGAGTCTTACACACAAAGTCAGAGATGCCATGGGAGAGTGTTACACGTGGTGTCAGACATGACAGGTGGAATGTAATGGACAAAGTCACAGGCTACAAGGTGACTGAATCAGAGCCATAAGGGATAGTGTTACACTTGAATTCAGAGATGCCATGGGGGATAGTTACACATGAAGTCAGAAATGTTACATGCTTTTTTACACAGGAAGTCAGAGACACAAGGGGGAGTGTTACACATCCAGTCAGAAGCCAGGCATGGTAATACACAGGAGGTCATAGACATCAGGGCAAGTGTTATAAATGAAATCAGAGGTACCTTGGTGACTGTTACACATGTAGTCCGAGATGCCAGGCAGCATGTGACACATGAAGGCAGACACACAACTTGGAGTGTTACAAACAAAGTCCAAGACACCAGTGGGAGTATGACACATGAAGTCAGAGATGCCACAGGGTGTGTTACACACGACGTTAGAGAGGCCAGGGGGATTGTTGAGCAGGAAGTCAGAGTCAACAGGGGGTGTTACACACCACATCAGAGACAGCAGTTGATTGTGACACACGAATGCAGAGAAAACATGGGGAATCTTATGAACGAAGTCAGAGGTTACAAGGGGAGTGTAAAACACGAAGTCACACACACAATAGGGAGAATGAAAAGAAGAGACCACAGGTGAAGTTGAAACACAAAGTCAGAGACACCATGGGTATTATTGCAAAAGAAGTCAGAGTTCCCAGGTGGAGAGTTACACACAAAGTGAGAGACACAATTCTGAGTGTTACACTCGAAGTCAGAGACACCATGAAGAGTTTGACACACAAAATCAGAGCTGGCAGGGTGAGTGTTACAAAAGAAGTCCAAGATGACACAGGGGAGCGTTATACTTGCAGGTAGAAATGCCACGTGGACTGTCACACATGAAGCCAGAGATGGCAAGGGGAGTGTACCACAAGAAGTCAGAGATGCCACATGTAGTGTTACACATGATGTCGCAGACACCAGGGGGAGTGTTACACATGACTCCAGAGACACCAAGTTGAGTGTTACACAAGAAGTCAAAGACAACAGGTGGAGTGTTACACATGGAGTCAGAAATGCAACACAGTGTCTTACACACAAAGTCCACTACACCAAAGAGAGTGTAACATACAAAATCAGAGATGCCAGGTGGATTAGGACACTGGGAGTCAAAGATGCATCTGTGAATGTTACACTGAAAGTCAGAGAATCCATGGATACTGTGACACACTAAATCAGAGAGGCCAAGTGAAGTGTTCCACATGAAGTCAGAGACACCAGAGGGAGTCTTATACATGGAGTCAGACATGCAGGGAGAGTATTACACACCAAGTCAGAGGGGCCATGTGGAGTGTTACACACAAAGTCAGAGACGACAGGGGGACTGTGACAGATGAAGTCAGATATGCCAGGGGGAGTGTTACACAAAAAGTCAATGACACCAGGGGGAGTGTAACATATGAGGTCACAGACACCAAGGGGAGTGTTATGCACAAAGTCAGAGGCGCCAGTGGTTTCTGTAAAACACGAAGTCAGAGACAACAGAGTTGAGTGTTACACATAATTTCAGAGATGCCAAGGGGGTGTTTTATGCATGAAGTCAGAGACATCAGTGGGAGTGTTAAGCACAAAGGCAGAAAAACCAGGGGAATATTTATGCAGGAAGCCAGAGTGGCCATGGGGAGTTTGACACACGGTATCAGAGAGAACAGGTCATGTGTGACACTCGAAGACAGACATCATTGAGAATGTTACACACAAAGTAAGAGACACCAGTGGGAGTGTTATACAAGGACTCAGAGTTGCCACTGGGAGTATTACACAAGAAGTTATAGATGGCAGGGGTACTGTGACCCACAAACTCAGAGACACAAAAGGGAGCATGACACATGAAGTCATAGATTCCATTGGGTCAGTTACACATGAGGTCATACATACCAGGTGGAGTGTGATACATGAAGTAGGGGACACCATGCAGAATGTGACACATGAATTCAGAGAGGCAACAAGGGGTGTTGCACACAAAGTCAGATACATTAGGGAGAGTGTGAGTCACAAAATCACAGATGCCAGAAGAATTGTGAAACACGAAGTCAGAACCGTCACGTGGAGTTTTACACATGCACTCAGAGACACAATGTGGATTCTTACACACAAATTTTGAGACACCAGGGGTGTGTGACACACGAAGTCAGAGATAACAGGGGGAGTCTGACACTCCAAGTCAGAGATGACAGGTCAACTGTGATCCTCGAAGTCAGAGATGCCATAGGGAATGTTACACACAAAGTCAGAGCCACAATGGGGAGTGTTATACATGAAGTGACAGACGCCAGTAGGAGTGTTACACATGAAGCTATACACGGAAATGTCAGTGTGACACACGAGCTCAGAGACATAAGGGGGAGTGTGACACCCAAAGTCAGAGACACCACCAGTTGCGTTAACACAAAGTGAGAAACGCCAAGAAGTGGGTCATAAACGAAGTCAGGGATGCCAGGTGCAGTGTGACAAAAGAAGTCCGAGCCTCCACATGGAGTGTTACACACAAAGTCAGAGAGGCTAGTGGTAGTGTGAAATAAGAAGTTAAAGACACCAGGAGGAGTGTGACACACAAAGTCATAAACAACAGGTTGACTGTGAAACTCGATGTCAGAGATGCAATGGAGAGTGTTACACAGAAAGTAAGAGACACAAGGGGGAATGTTATATATGAAGTCAGAGATGTAAGTGAGAGAGTTACTCATGAAATTATAGATGGCAGGGGAGTGTGACAGACAGACTTAGAGGCAGAAGTGAGAGAGGATCACACAAAGTCAGAGACATCACCAGCTGTGTCACACGAATTCAGAGATGACAGGTGTAGTGTGATACCCAAAGTCAGGGATGCCAGGTGGAGTGTGACACTCAAAGTCAGAGACGCCATGGGGAGTGTTACAAATTCAGAGATGACAGGGGGAGTGTGACACATGAAGGTGGAAATGCCATGGGAGTGTGTTATGCATGAAAACAATGATACCAGGGGCAGTGTTACTAATAAAGTCAGACACGATAGGAGGTGAGTAACACACAAACTCACAGACACTGTGTGGAGTGTGACACATGAATTCAGAGATGACAGTGGGTGTGTGACACATGAAGTCAGAGCCACCAGGTGGACTTTTACACACAATGTCAGAGATGCTAGTGTGAGTGTTTCACACCAACTCAGAGACACAAGTGGTATAGATACACATGAAGTCTGAGACACCATGGGATGTGTGACACATGAAGTCTGACGCAGTAGGGTTAGCGTTAAACAGGAAGTCAAAGACACTCAGGAATGTGTGACACACGAAGTCCGAGATGCCAATGGGGGTGTTACACACAAAGTCAAAAACTCCATGGTGAGTGTTACACAGGAAGTCTGACACACCAGGGGGTATGTGAAACATGAAGTCAGAGACGACAAAGGGAGTGTTACACATGAAGTCAGAGATGCCAGGTGGAGTGTTATTCATGAAGTCATAGATGGTAGGGGTAGTGTGATATACGAGCTCAGAGACATCAGAGGGAGTGTGACACAGGAAGTCAGAGATGCCACAGGATGTGTGACACATGAAGTCAGAGATGCCAGAGGGATTGTGACACACAAAGTCAGGGATGCCAGAGGGATTCTGACACACGAAGTCAGATAAGGCAGGTGGAGTGTTACAGATGAAGACAGAGATTATGGGGAGTGTTACACAGGAACTCTGAAACACCAGGTGTATTGTTAGACATGATGTCTGAGACGCCAGTGGGAGTGTGACACAAGAAGTCAGAGACAACAGGGGTACTGTTACACATGAAGTCAGAGAAGACACAGGGTGGTGTTAGGCAGGAAGTCAAAGACACAAGGGGGAGTGTTACTCAGGCAGTCAGAGACCTCGTGGTGAATGTGACACATGAAGTCAGAGACGAAAGGTCGAGTGTGACACACAAAGTCAGAGACGCCACTACGAATGTTACACAAGAAGTCAGAGACAGCTGGTCGAGTGTTAAGAAAGAGACACTAATGGGACTGTAACAAAGTTATAGGTGGCAGGGGGAGTGAGACCTATGAAGTCAGAGACACCATGGGGAGTGTGACACATGACACATACAAAGAGTAGGGGAATTGTGACACACAATGTCAGAGATGCCATGGTGAGTGTTACACATGCAGTCTGAAGTTCCAGGCAGTGTGTGACACACGAAGGCAGAAACACAAGGTGGATTAATACACACGAAGTCCCACACGCCTGGGGGAGTGTGACATACGAAGTCTGAGATGCCAGGCGGATTGTGACACGTGATTTCAGAGGCGTCACCATGAGTGTTACACTCAAAGACACAAACGGCAGGGGAATTTTGACACACGATGTCGGAGATGCCATGATGAGTGTAACACACACAGTCTGAGATGCCAAGCAGCTTGTGACACATGAAGGCAGAGACACCAGTTGGTGTGTTACACACAAAGTCTGAGACACCAGGGGAGTGTTACACCCAAAATCAGAGATGCCACTGTAAGTGTTACACGTGAAGTCAGTGATGACTAGGGGAGTGTTACACACGAAGAGACATCATGTTGGTGTCTTACACAAGAAGTGAGAGATGCCTCGGGGAGTGTTACACAGGAACTCTGAAACACCAGGTGTATTGTTAGACATGATGTCTGAGACGCCAGTGGTACACAAGAATTCAGAGACACCACAGTGGAGTGTTAAAAATGATGGCAGAAACATCATGTGATTTGTGAAGCAAGAAATAAGAGATGCCCTGGTGCATGTTAACCATGCAGTCAGATGTCAGACAGTGTGTAGTACACAATGGCACAGAAAATGTGAAGTTTTAAACACAAAGTATGAATCATCAGGGTGGTGTGACACACAAAGTCAGAGATGACATGGGGAGTGTGACACTCGAATTCAGATATGGCATGGAGATATTTTTACGAGGTCATGATGAAAGGGAGAGTGTGACACACGAAGTCCCAGATTCCAGGGGCAGTGTGATAAACGAAGTCAGAGATACCACAGTGAGTGTTACACATGCAGTCCCAGATGTCAGGCAGCATGTGACAAACGAAGGCCGAGACACATGTTGAAATGTTACACACGAATTCTGAGATGCCGGGGGGACTATGAGACACAAAGTCAGAGACGGTAGGGAGAGAATGGCAAATGAATCAGACACTCCAAGTGGAATGTGACACATGAAGTCAGAGATGCCTGGCGGAGTGTTACGCACCAAGTAAGAGACATCGCAGTGGTGTTTTACACACAAATTCAGAGACACTATGGGGACTGTTATGCAGGAAGTTGGAGACACCACAGGGAGTGTGACATGAAGTCAGAGATGACAGGTAGATTGTGACACTTGAAGTCAGAGACACATCAGAGAATGTTACACACAAAGTCAGAGACACCAGGGGAGTGTTATAGAAAAGGTCTGCGATGCCAGAGTGAGTGTTAAAAACAAAGTGATTGACCACATGTTGAGTGTGACACACGAAGTCACAGACGCCAAGGGGAGTGTGACTCACACAAAGTCAGAGACACCAGCAGGAGTATCTTATGCAAAGTCAGATATTACAGGGAGAGGGTTATGCACAAATTCATGAAGTCAGAGATGCTACAGCAGTGAGTTACACACGAATTCAGAGACATTAAGTTTAGTGTTACACATGAAGTCAGAAATGACACTGGCTGTGTTATACATCAAGGCAGAGATGTCATGTGGAGTGTTACACATGACAACAGACACACCAGGGGGACTGTGACACATGAACTGAGAGACACCATGGGGAGTGTTATATATGAAGTCAGAGACAGCAGGGTGAACGTGATGCAGGAAGTCAGACACACCACTGAGAGTGTGACACAAGATGTCAGAGATGCCAGGGAGAGTGTGACACATAAAGCCAAGGGCGCCATAGTGAATGTTACACAGGAAGTCAGAATCACCATGTGGAGTGTTACACACAGAATCAGAGGTACCAGGGGGAGTGTTAAACAGTAAGTCAGAGACAACACGTGTAGTATTACACTTGATGACAGAGACACCAAGGGTAGTGTTATACACGATGTCGGAGACACCAGGAGGAGTAGGACACACGAAATCAGAGATGCCAGGGGAAATGTTACACACAAAGTCACAGATGACATGGGGAGTGTGACACAAGAAGTCAGATATGTCACCGGGAGTGTGAGGCATGAATTCATAGACGACAGGTGGAGTGTTATGGATAAAGTCACAGACTACAGATGGAGTGTTACATATGAACCAGAGAAACCATGGTGATTGTTACAAATGAAGTCAGAGATGCCATGGAGAGTGTTACACTAAAATTAGGAGTCACCATGTGGGAATGTTACACACGAAGGCAGAAATGTCATGTGGTTTGTTACACATGAAGCCAGAGATGCGAGGGAGAGTGTTACACACCCAGTCAGAGATCTCACTTGTGGTATTACAGTTTAATTCATAGACACCAGGGGAAGTGTTACAAACAAACTCAGAGATATCATGGTTAATGTTACACACACAGTCTGAGGTACCAGGCAGTGCGTCACAGACGAAGTCAGAGAGACCGGGGGAGTGTGACACAGGAAGACAGATGAAATGTCTTGTGTGATACTTGAAGTCAGACATGCTACAGGGACTGTTACACATAAAGTCAGAGATACTAGGGGTAGTGTTATACATTAAGTCAGAGACACCAGTGGGAATGTGACACACGAAGTTATAAATGTCTTGGGGAGTGTGACACACATACTCAGAGAAAAAGGGGGTGTGTGACACAGAAAATCAGAGATGCCCTGGGTGTGTTACACGCGAAGTCTGAGATGCCAGGGGCCATGTCATAAACAATGTCAGGGATGCCAGGAGCAGTGTGACACATGAATTCAGAGATGGGATGGGGAATAGTATACATGAAGTCATGATGCCAGGGGGATTGTGACAAACAAAGACATGGATGCCATAGGAAGTGTGACACACGAAGTCAGAGATGGGAGGGATTGTGGCACACATGAGGTTGAGAGATGCCAGGTGGAGTGTTACAGATGAAGTCAGAAGGGCCAGGGGAGAGTACACATCAAATCAGAGAGCACAAGGTTGCTTATTACACAGAAGTTGAGACGAGAGGGGGAGTGTGACACGCAATATTAGAACTGCTAGGGATAGTGTAACACAAGAAATCAGAGAGACAAGTGTTTGTGTGACAGACAAATTCAGAGACGTCATGGGGAGTGTGACACATGAAGCCAAAGATACCAGGTGAAGTGTGACACACAATGTCACAAGCGCCAGAGGGAGTGTATTACACAAAGTCTGGGATGGCAGCCAAAGTGTGACACACCAACTCAGAGATGCCAGGGGAAGTGTGACAGACGAAGTCATGCCAGGGGTAGTGAGACACATGAAGTCATAGGTGCCAGGGGGATGTGACATGAAGTCGGATGTGCCAGGGCAAGCGTGACACAGAGACACCAGCAGAAGTATGACACACAGTCAGTGATGACAGATTGAGGGTTATGCAGGTCATCAGAGACAACAGGGGGAGTGCGAAACATGAAGTCACAGAAACCATGGGGAGTGTGATACACAATGTCAGAGAACACAGCTGAAATGTGAAGACAGACTGTCAGAGACACCAGGGAAAGTGTGAGACAAAAAGCCAGAGACATCAGGGGGAGTGTGACACAGGAAGACAGAGATGCCAAGAGAAGTGTGACACGCAAATTCAGAAACATCACTTGGTGTGTTACACACGATGTGAGGGATGCCAGGGAGAATTTACACATGATGTCACAGACATCCAGGGGATATATATGCATGAAGGACTGCTCAAAAACGCAAGGTGGAGTCTGACACACGATCTCAGAGATGCCATGTAGAGTGTTACACATGAAGTCAGAGCCACCAATGTGAGAGTTACACATGGCATCGAGAGACACCAGGGGTAGGGTTACACATCAAGTCACAGACACCAGGGTGAGTGTTATGCAGGATGTCAGAGACACAAAGGAGACAGTGACACACGAAGTCAAAGATGACTGGCCGAGTGTGACACCCTTATGAGCGAGCCACAGGGAATTTTACACAAGAAGTCAGACACACCAGAGGGATTGTTACATATGAAGTCAGAGATGACAGGGGTAAGGTAGCACACAAATTCAGAGATGCTATGGGGAGTGTTACACATGAAGTCATAGATAACATGGGTAGTGTTACCCACGGAGTCAGAGACACTTGTGGATGTGTTAAACACAAGGTCAGTTATGACAGTGGGAGTGTCACACACAAAGTCAGAGATGACAGGGTGAGTGTTATGCATGATGTGAGAGGAGCCACAGGAGTGTGATATACAAAGTCAGAGACAACGTGTGGAGTGCTACACACAATGTCAGAGACACCATGGAAAGTAAGACATGTGAAGTCAGAGGTAAAAGGTCTACTGTGACAAATGAAGTCAGAGACAACACTAGGAATGTTACATAGAGGTCAGAGAAACCTGGGAGAGTGTTACACATGATGTCAGAGACCCCAGTGTGAGTGAAACACATGAAGTAATAGACGGCAGGGGGAATGTGATGAACAATGTCAGAGAAAACAGGGGCAGTGTGGCACGAGAAGTCAAAGACTACAGGTGGAGGGTTAAACAGGAAGACAGACACACCGGGCAATGGCCCAGAACAAAGTGTGGATTCACCAGGGGGAGTCTCTTGCCTAAAGTTAAAGAAATCAGGTGGAGTGTTACACATGAAGTCAAAGACACTGGGAGAGAGTGATACCAAGGTCAGAGATGCCACTGGGGAGTGTATGCAAGAAGTCAAAGGCACCAGATGGAGTGTTAAGCAGGAAGTGGGTGACACGAAGGGGAGAGTGATGGATGATAACCCTGCTCAGACACAATGCCTACATCTTCCCCCTCAGGGAATGGGGCTGAGGCCAGAACATTTCAGTCCTACAATTGCTTAGGAGGAATGAAGCAAAATGCTTTTAACAAAAAGCACTTGTACACTGGCAAGGAGAATCTCCGTCACCTAGCACAATGCTCCCTTCTAGCAAGAGCGAAATAGCAGCCACTGGGAAACCTTTTCACACGCGAGCTAACAAAGCAGTGTACAGCCAGGACACAGCGTGGCTTGTTTGCTTTCCATGAGATCACAAGCAGGAAACACCCTTGCTTCTGCCTCTTGGGAAGGCCTGGAAGAATTCCTGCAGGATTGCAGATTGCTGACTTCAGGGAAGTGCTCCTCAGCAGACAGCAACAGAATTCTCTGAGACCTCAAAAAGCCCTCTCTGGAAAGGCTCATTTGGTGTCAGCCCTGCCCATACCTTGCTCTAGAGCTGGGATGCACAAAGAATCACATCCATCCCTCAAGATAAGACAAGCCAGAAACCACTTTCATCCAGCTCTTGAGGAAGCAGAGAAAGAACTCTCCACAGTGCTCTTACAGAGTAACAGCAACCTCAGATCACAAGGCAGCAGGAACATGATTTCTTTCCAGCTTCCAGACTCGCAGATGTACACTACTGCTTCGGGCACATTTCAATCTTTCTAAACATGCTCAGACACAATGCCAAGTTCTTCCCCTCAAGGAATGGGGCAGAGGCCAAAACGTTGGTGATTGCACATGCTTAGGAGGAGAGAAACAACATGCTTTAACAGAGAGCCCTTGTGGACCGGCCGAGATTGTCCTTCAAGTGAGAAAGCTCCCTGCACAGAGGGCAAATCAGCAGCCAAGGGACAGGTAGAATTCTAGGACCGTGAGGAGCCAAGATACAATGTGTCTTGCTTGCTCTCCATGAGATCTCTGGCAGGAAACGCTCTTGCTTCTGGCTCTTGGCAAGGCCTGGAAGAGCTCCTGCAGGATTGCAGTTGGTTTCCTTCAGGGAAGCGCTCCCGGCAAACAGCAAGCGCGTTGTCCACAGGCAGTCAGAAAGCACCTAACTCGAAAGGCACATTTGCCGTCAGCTGTGCAGTCCTGGACCCCGAGCTGGGAGGCACAAAGCATTCTATCCATCCCTCAAGATCAGGACCAGAGCCACAAATCGTCTTGCTTCCAGCTCTTTAGGAAGCTGAAAGAACTTGCTTTCCAAAGTGCTCTTACTGCGTACCCTCAAATTCTGATTCAAAAGGCAGCAGAAACGTGCTATCTTCCTGCTTCCAATTCACAGCTATCTCACTTCTGCTTCTGCAAGATGTCATTATTTCTAACATTGCTCAGACACAATGCCTAGATCTTACACTGAAGAACTGGAGCTGATGGAAGAATATTTGTTCTTCTTCATGAGTCTGTAGATTTCAGCAAAATGATTTCACAAAGAGCCCTTGCTCCCTGACAAATAGAATCTCTCACTCCTAAAATACCTCTCTCTCTGAACACATGAAGGACTCAAAGGGGAACTTGTGCACAGTCGATGTATCACAGCACTGTATAGCTGTGAGAAAAGTGGTATTTCTTCCTTGTCATGAAGTCACAAGGAGGTGAATCACTCTTGCTCTCAGCTCAGGGGACGGCCTTCAATATCTCATTCAACATTGTGCTTAACTGGCTTTAGGGAACCGGCTCTGGGCAGACAGTAAGAGAATTATCAGAAGGCTGTCATTAGGCACCATCTCATGAAAGGCACCATTGGTCTCAGATCTTTCATACATTACTCTGGTTCACACGCAATAGCTATTCCATCCACCCCTCAAGATAAGAGAAGCAACAAACCCTCTTCCTTCCAGAACTTTAGGAATCATGGAAAGAATTCTGCTTATACAGTGCCCTTACAGCATAATAACAAGGTCTCATTGACATGGAAGCATGAATCATCTTCATCCTCACTCATACACAGCCTGGGACTTTGTGCTTCTGCAAGATTTCAATCATTTTCATATGGCTCATGCACTATCTGTATATCTTACCCTCATGCAATGCTGCCAAAGAGAAGACATTGACGTTTCCTCATGCTTGGGAAGAGTGAAGGAAAATGTTTTTACCAAACAGCCCTTACTGAGCTTGCAGAGAGAATCTTGCAACCCTAAAGGAACGCGTTCTCAGAACAGAAAAGCAGCCACCGAGATATTTGTCACAGGAGACATGTCAAAGCAGTGTAGAGCCAAGACAGAATGTCTGTTGCTTGCCATGAGATCAGAAGGAGGAGTAGCCTCTGTTTCTGGCTGTTTTCAAAGATCTTGCATAACCCATGCAACCTTGCACTTTACTTCCTTCAGCCAAGTGCTCACCCACATGAAGTGAAACGATTCTTTTCAGCACTCTGTGCACACCCATCTCTAAAGCTCTTTCCAAGGTGTCAAACATTTCACTAGAGCTGGGACAGAATAGCTGTGCACACTTCGATCCCTCGAGATAACAAGGAAGAAATATTACTCCTTCTAGGTCTTTGCAATCCTCTCACAAGAGTTTTCAAACAGTGCTGTTTATGGCATTCAGTCAAGCACTCAATCATATGCAATGTTCTCCTTATTCCAGCCTAAAACACACCACTTAGTAACATTTTCATTTCAGAGATTTAATCTCTTCAGTTCAGCTAGGAAGGAAAGCTGTAACAAATATTCCAAGAACCAACACAGGGTAGAAAAGCTCCTGATTCTACATCTTTAGGAGCATCTCAGGAGATCATTTTTAACAAACTGCACTAGAAGGCATACAGACAGAAACTCCCCTAAGTTTAATAAGAATGCTCTGTCTAAACACAGCATTATAAGCAGCTCTTTAAAGATGCTTGTCCTGTATGAGATTTCAAACTCACTACAGCCAAGTGAGAATATTTATCACTTCCTTGCCATGAGATCACAAGGAGGAGAAACATTCTTGCTTCTAGCTCTTTCTGGAGATCTTGTATAACTCATGTAACATTGCACTTTGCTTCCTTTGATCGAGTGCTCACACACATACAGTGCAAGTATTCTCTCACAGAACTCAGTTCACACTTCAAAAGGCACGTTTGTGTTAGAGGTTTCAAACATGACTACAGCTGGGACAGAATGGCTATGAAACCCATCACTCGGGATAACAGAGGAAGACATTACTCCTAAGTCTCAGGAACCTCTACAGAACATTTACAGCATTATTTATACTGCATGCATGCCATAAAGATGCTCCTAAAGACATAGAAGGAAGAGTGTGTTTCTACCCTTTGTTCTTCTTTGAATGTACGTTATGGATTCTATCCAAGCTGAGACAAAAGCTCAAATCTCTTTAACCAAAATTTTTCCCAGTTAAGTTAGTTTCCTGACAGAATTTCACAATCATCTTCTTTATTGCGTGGTTCATCTTTTATGTATTTCTTGCCAAATTGGGCCACCATGAGTTGTGGAATTTCCAAGTGATACCCCCAGCCCTTGAGGCTTCCTGGGTTATTTGGGAGATAACTGTAGTTCTGTTGTCGTTCTGGATCGACAGCGGAAATTTGGACCTGGGAATAATTTATTCCACGAAACTTTCATCACTTTGGTGGCCTTCCCTGTTTTGGAAGGGAATGCTTCAACCCACACTGTGCCAGAATATATGAGTACTAGGACTTACTTGACATTCCCAGAGGCTCGAGGCATCATGTTAAAGTCCACTTGCCAGTCCTCACTGGGGATGACTCCTCAATGTTGAACTCCCTTATTCAAGGAGGCAGCCCTGTTCTGGGATTGTTTTTGGCACAGGATCACATTTCTAGTAACTTTCTGAAGGGTTCATTGCAAATTAGGACCAATTAAACACCTTGATCCACTGCAAGGTGGCATCCTTCCCATAGTGAGTGCTCTGATGGATTTAATTAACAATTTCTCCAGAAGGTCTTCAGGTACCGGTGGATGTTCTGACTTACATTTATATCCTGGATACTGCACAGATGGAGTCAAATCTCCCTGCTCTGGCTCTCTCTAAATCTTTCTGTGTGTAGCTATGCTGGAATTTAGCAAAGTCAATTCGGGAACTCAGCGGACCCAAGAGTGCCCTGAAACTCTAGTCCTCACAGCAACAGTCACTGCCTGGATCAGCCGGTTGATTACGTCCAGCTTCCAAAGTGTCCCCTTTCTGATGTGGAGGGCAGTACATGATGGCTACTGCCATGGGTCATTAATGGCCTCTAATAAGGTCAATATCTCCTTGGAATATTTTAATTCTCTGTTTCCAGCAGTCAAGAGTCCCCTCTCTTTCCATATGGCCCCAGGGGCATGGACCACTAGAAAGGTGTATTTTCAGTCTGTGCTCATGTTGTTTCCTATGTGAAGAGCTTTAGTTGGGGCTATTGCTTCAGCCTCCTGAGATGAAATACCTGGAGGCGGAGCCTTTGCTTCCATGGTGTCCTGTAGGGTGACTCAGTTCATACCCCTGCTTGATGTTGCCCTGATCCAAGAAGCTGCTTAAGTAGGTGGACAGTTCCAAGTCCAACTGCTCAGACAGTTGGACAATCAAATCAGGTCAGCTCTAGAACACCTGTTCAATGATCTGAAGTCAATCGTGAAAGGGGTATTGTTAACTAAATAGGTAGAAGGATTGCAGGTTTGAGGTAAAATAGCCTTTAACTTTACTTCTGAGTTGTCTGATAAAGTAGCCTGATCCTGAGGTTCACCAAGATCCTCCTTTATCTTATCTAGAGGACTCATCAAGGGAGGCAGCACCAATGGGGAGTGTGCACCATTGTGGGCTGTGCCAATGTGAACTTTTCAGCTTCTTGTAGTATGTTTACAGATGGCGGTAATGGCTCAGAGGCAAGACAGCTATCCTTGACCACCTGATCTGACTGCTTAGGAAAATAGGCCACAGGCCTCCTGGTGGGTCCAAGGGTCTGAGTCAGGACTCACAGACTAAGGCCCTGTTTTTTCCTTTACAAAGAGATCAAAGGGCTGTCTCAAATCTGGGAGTCCCAAGGCTGGGGCAGTTAATAATTTTTCTTTAACTTGATTGTACTTGATGGGGTTCAGGGCCACAGATCCCAAGATGCGTCACTCTGGTATGAATCTTCAAGCTGAAGACAATAAAGGCTCAAACTCCAGGAAAACATTCGACATTTCCCCCCTAACTGCCTAAAAGAAATTTAAAATGAAAGCCTGTCCCTCAGACAGGCCATAGACATAGTTAACTCTGGGTTTCGGCAGACTGGAAAGATCCTTGCTAAGCCCTCTGTTATCAAGTCCTATTTACCATTTCTTCCATCTCCATGTGAGTTGTCTCCTCCCCTTTGAAGCCCCAAATCACTACCCCAAATTTCGTCCTTTTCTGTAGCTGAAGATATTTAAACAGGCAGCCTCAGCCTGTTTAATTCAGTTGGCTGAGTTACTCAGTTTCTCCTGAGTTCTTCCCATGTATGCATGCTATTAAACTTTGTTGATTTCTCCTGCTGACCTTCCTTTTAGTTATTTTACCAGCCATAAGAACCCTAAGTAAAAGTCAGGGAGAATCTCCCCACTTCCCTGACAAAAACTAACTCTGGCACTCTCATGTCCACCTCAAAAGCTAGAGATCTCCTTCCCATTAAGTCCTCAAATCAGAGATTTTAACATTAATCTAAAGCTGACTATCCAAATCCAACAGAAGCCTGACATTCCTAAAACAAATCCCCACAATTATGTTATTGGGTAGTGCAGTTCCAACTCAAGTGATTGCTTCTCTCCTGTCTGGGAGCAGGATTCTCTGGGCTTCTGACAGTTCAAAATCTAAGTATTTAACAGTATTTGCACTTGTAACACTGTTCCTAGAGATAGCATCAGATCCTACAACTACCCCTTGCCTTTCATTTTAGATGCCAATTGCAAGTCCAGGTTGTCACCTATCCTTCTGACCAACCTGCCACAGACCAGAGGTGCCCATGAACACCCTCCTTTGGAT
This sequence comes from Equus przewalskii, assembly GCF_037783145.1. Lineage (NCBI taxonomy): Eukaryota > Metazoa > Chordata > Mammalia > Perissodactyla > Equidae > Equus > Equus przewalskii. The sequence continues at coordinate 67,377,432 of NC_091831.1, forward strand.
TTAGTCCAACTCTTTATATAGAGCAGCTCACAGAACTCAGGAAAACATTTTACTTAACAGCCAGACCGAAGAGATGCATAAGCACGATATGTAGAGAGGGATGTGAGTCCCCAAGCTCTCTCTGGGTGTGCCACTCCCCTGAGTCTCCCCATGTTTGCAACTCAGAAGCTCCTTGAACTCCATATTGAGCTCAATCCCTTTCCACCTCAGAGGTATAAGGAGGGAGATGGGGCTGAAAGCTCCAACCCTCTAATCACACAATTGGTTCCACTGGCTAACAGCTCCCACCTTAGGGGCTTTCCAAAAGTCACCTTATTTACATAATTTAGGTGTGGTTGAAAGGGACTTCTTGTGGATAACAAAAGACACCCCATGTCACCATTATTAATCTGCAGTTATTTCAGGAACTGAGACAAAAGTAATTGTTATAACAAAGAGTACCGTGGCTCTTATATCAGAAATTACAAGGGGTTTAGGAGCTCTGTGCCAGAAATGAAATAGAAGGTATTTTGTTTATTATAAATCACAATACACCCAAACTATCAGAATTCCCTGCTGAAGGCAGGGAAGGGTGACCAAACATCACTTGGGGGTGGTGGGGGATGGAAGCAAAAGCGTCCTTTGAATCTGGCACTGTATAGCATTGACAGCCATAATGTCTTCAACAAATCTATATTCCCTTGTTTCCAGCCTTTTAATGGGTGAAATGGGTGTGTTCCATGGGAATCTCCTGATCAATCCCTGTTCTAAAAGTGTATTGATTAAAGGAAAGAGTCCTCTTATGGCTTCTGGCTTCAAGGGGTATTGTTTCACCAGGGCCAATGATAGGGGAACCTCTTCTCTCTCAGGCGCTGGTGTCTGTTGGGATCAGACCATGAGCTCAATTCCCCAACTTTTAGGGGCTTGGATCTCTATCTTGTTCCCAGCTTATTCAGACCCTAACTTTGATGGCCCTCTCCCTCCCTACAGGGGGAACAGGGAGATTCTGGTACATCCAGAAAAGATGCCTCTGTGTTTAGATCCTATTTCACAGGTCAAGGGCTCCAGAAATCTTTTGGTCTCTCCTTTTCCTGATACCTCTTTTATGTCATCAGGAACTATAGCCAACTTTTGAGTTCCATGGATATCTGGGACACTTAAGATGGAGCATAGTGTCAGGGCAGGGAAAATCCCCTTTCTTCCCTTCTTAGGTTCCTATGGCTGGACTAATAGTTAAACTGACACAAGACCAGGTTAACAGGAGAAAAATCCACTTTAATACATACCTTTTGGAGGCCATAAAGAAACATTCTCAGAGAGTGAACAAAACAGGCAGTATATATATCTTTACACAAGAAAACATGAATTTGTGAAAAATTGACCGGCAAAAGAAACTTAGGTGTGGGGCATGTAAATAGTGGGGAATTTTGGATGGATAAGTAATTAGCAAGGTTTGTTTATGCAGTCTTCTCGGCCCTCAATCCCGCTAGTCTGGTGATAAGGATGCAGGGAGAACACCTTTCACATGGGAGATTCATTTCCTGCTTTCAGGGGAACAGAGATAGTAGGCTCAGAAAGCCCCTTTTGCTCCACAAGTAACTTTGAATCAAAATAATCAACAAGCCATTGTGGGATATTTTGGGGTGGCCTGTCCTGGACCCCAACAATAGGTATTAACTGTACTTCCCTAGGCCTCAGGGTATATAGCTTCGAGGCAGTCCCACAGCCTCTGGGAAAAAAAGGCAGAGGGGTTGTCCTCAGCCTATTAGGACCTCTCCTAATTTAGACCAGTTAATAGACGGCTGGCTTACTATGTGTGGCTTTACAAAGCAGATTCCCAAAATATTCTAGCTTTTCTTGATTATCAGGGTTATTGTTATTCCACTCAGGGTCAGTCCCCAGCACAGCCTTCCCGTTAGGCCCATGAAAACTTGTTAACAGGGACTTATTTATGCTCCAGCCACCCCACAGGAAAGTGACTGGGCACCCAGCCTCTCCTGCCACTGCTGCCGCTGCCACTGCTCATGACCCTGGCCAAGCCAGGCTGGGTTGAGCAAAAAGGAGCCCATCTGCCATCAGGACACCCCTCCCACCACGACCATCACTACTGCTGTTGGGGCCACTGCTGCTGTGATGAAGGAGCAGGGAGCATGGGAGTGCCCACTCCATCCTCCTCACTGCCTTCCAATGTGTGCTGCCTACCCCTGTGACCACCACCACTACCAATATCTTTGAGGACATGTCATTTTTAGTGAACCCAACAAATACACTTACACACACACAAGACAAACGCACCCACACAAAGACAAATCCTACTCCTGCAGGTCAAAAACAAAAGGTGAAGTCTAACAATGCCCTGGATCTCTTCCAAATAGGAGCCTCTTGCACGCATTAGAAATGCAAATAGAGATACAGAGACTGATGACTGGAGACAAATGGCAAACAGACTCCCACAGGACAAAACAGAAGGTGAGGTCCAACACTCCCCTGGATCTCTCCCAAATGGGGGGCCACTTCTCACACAGACTGCAAATGGAAAAATGGGGAATTCACTTCACTCTCATGGTCACTCACCTGACAGGCAAAACAATTCATCCAGACAAAAACCAATGGTGAAGTGAACAAGAGATCCCCTGGATCTCTCCAAATGAAGGCCCTCCTTTCCAATGAATCACTCACACAAAATGCAAATAGAGAGACGGGAAATTCACCACTGCACGTGTCATGGCAACTCAACTGACCAGAGACTCGTATACAAGATAAAAGCACACTCACACACAAAGACTGAAGTCCAACATGTTTCTCCACTCCAAGGAGACATCGTGCCTAGGGTGGCAGATATTAGGGAAGGGAGGAACAGCAAGGGAAGCCCCCAGGCAAAGACTTCCCCCCAGCCTCAGGAGACAGCAGGGACACCACTGAAACCCTCACAAGGGCCATCCCAGCCATGGGCCAGACTCCTGAGCTGGCTGCCCCAAAATTGATACCGAACCTCTTAATCTCAAGTTTCTGTGCCCGATGCACAGGAAGACCAACACTGAGACATTGGTGGTTAGAAATGGAGAAATATTACTCAAATTGTCAAAAGAATCAGGGGGAGCCTGGTTTCCCTCAAATCCACCTCCATAAGAACAGAAACAGGGAGATTTTATGGAACTGAGGGACTTGGCAGGAGACTTCAGGGAAACAATTGGGTCACCCCCAACAGACCCCTTGGGGAATCTGACTTCCGGCTTCCAGGGCTGCTTCAGAGCTGGCCATTTGATGATCACAACCTCCCCAAAGATATCCTTCTTTTCTTCAAAGCAAGCTCACAATTCCTGAGCCCCTGAAACTGACCTCAAGTTAAACAGCAAAAAGAGTAAATTGGTTTAATGTCTACAGTACCCCTCAGGTACCTGGATTCTTTTCTCCTCCTTTTCCTCACCACCCCCCCTTCTCCAGGGAGCTCCTTATTAAAAATTCCCATTGTCTGGGAAACCTTCTGGACAGCCCAGGCTGAGAAAATTCCCAGGCTGTAGAGAGTGTGTGTCTGGTGCTCAGAGAAGTTGCACTTGAAGTCTAGGTTTTGACTCATTCACGTAGAGGTATGAACCGAGGCTGTAAGAATCAGTGGGCACAATAAAGGCGAGAAAGTAGAGATGGAAGAGAGGACATTGGTAACGAGAACCTGAGGTTGACTAGGGTAGTGTAGTTCAAAATGCCTCTCCCAATATTTCTTTTTTTTTTTTTTAATTGTTTAATTTTTTTTAAAGATTGGCACCTGAGCTGACATGTGTTGCCAATCTCTCTTTTTCTTCTTCTCCTCAAAGCCCTCAAGTACATAGTTGTATATTCTAGTTGTAGGTCCTTCTTAGAGTTGTGTTATGTGGGATGCCACCTCAGCATGGCTTCATGAGTGGTGCTAGATCCATGCCCAGGGTCCAATCTGACAAATCCCTGGGATGCTGAAGCTGAGCATGTGAACTTAACCACTTGGACATGGGGCCGGCCCCTCCAATATCTCATTTTTTAAATCAAGAGTCTTAAGTTTTCCAGGGCAGCCCTCAGGGACCATGGTCGTTGGCAAATTTATCTCAGATACAGTGGAAACCAAACCCTCACTATTTCATTGTGTCTCTCTGTTCTGGGTTCCAGCTGGGGATTCCAGAAGCTCATTTTTCTCACAATCCCAGAAATAAAAGTGCTCCCCTCTGACTCTCACTAACAACCCCACTTACATGGACCTACCTTTCTCTTGTGTCCTGATGACAGTGGTGGAAACTGGAGCACTGATGCTTCCTGGCATGGGCTGGACAGGAAAAAGAAACACCATCTATGGAGCTGGTGGAAGGAAGAGACAGCAGGAGCAGTCAGGCAAAGCCAGCCCAGGGCTGTGATTCTCTATTTTTCCCCAGTTAAACAATGGTTTATTACTTGGTACATAGATAAATTTATGCAACCAGGGAGAGGCTGTGGATGACTCACATTTCCAGTTGAGGGAGAACTCATAGTCTTATATCTAGCCAGCTGGTAGATGTAGCTATCAATCAGAATCAGATGGAATTTAGCATCCTTATCCTTTCTGTTCTTCTCTAGATGCTTTCAAACTGCAACAGCTTTCTTAAGTAAGAATTAAGACTTTGAGTCCTTTGTACTTAAGAATTCTCAAGATTTTATTGCCTCTCACAAAACATACTTGTGCAGTGCCATGTGAGTTTCTCAGGACCACATCAATTTGTGAGGGAGTCAGGCCTTTTATTGGCCAGTTTGTAGATCTGCTCTTTGTGTCATCAGACATCATCTTCAGCCAGGTGGGGATGCTGTGGCAGAGGGGCAGAGCCTACTGGGACAAGTCCTTCCCAGGAACATACATGTGACCCATGATGGCGGTGACAGCAGCAAAAAAAAAAATGCCCGGGGCTGCAGTTCTTAAGAAAAAGCTGGCTCCCCAGGGGATTGGGCAGAGCACTTCTGTTTTTTCCACAAGGGTTACAAAAACTAGTCTATATTTAAGGATTGTTTCTTTTCTTACTCAATTTACATTTCGGACTCTATGTCTCCAATCACATAGACTAGCAGATGAAAAGGCATCACATCAAGTCCTTTTGGGTTGCTTGTCTCCTAGTCTCTTATTTAATACAAGATCTATTCTGGGTCTCAAGCAGAGCATGGGAGATATGAGAAGGACGTGTGGCCCTAAGGTCTACACTGCCACCTGTGAAGAGATGCTCACAGCCACTGCTGCTTGGCCAATGTTTGGAGCACAGGAAATTTTTCATGAGGCTGCCACTTCCTCCTTCATCAAGCATCACGTGTGTGGCCTGTAAGTTGGGATGACCACTAGGTACTGCAGTGGACTGAATGTTTATGCCCCTCCCTCAAATTCATATGTTGAAATCCTAACTTCCAAATGATGGTATTTGGAGGTAGATCTGCTTTTGGGAGGTGCTTAAGTCATGAGAAGTAGGAATGCCTGTGAATGATAGTGCCCTTAAAAATGAGGTCTTAGATGGCTCCCTTACCCCTTCAACCATGTGAGGACACAGTGAGAAGATAGCTCCAAACCAGGAAATGGGACTTCACTAAATACTGAATCTTCTGGTGCCTGACCTTACACTTTCTAGCCTCTAGAACTGTGAGAAATGTTTCTTTGTTTGTAAGCCACCCAGTCTGTGATATTGTGTTATAGTAGCCCAAATGTACTCAGACAGGTACTCTTTAGTTTGACCTGCACATTTGAGCCAATTAAAAATTGAGTTTTTAACTTAAACTTTGATGTAAAAAATTGAAAAGGGGGCTGGCCCTGTGGCTGAGAGGTTAAGTTCACATGCTCTCCTTCAGTGCCCTAGGGCTTTGCTGGTTCAGATCCTGACCAAGGGCATGGCACCAGTCATGAGGTCATGCTGAGGCTATATCCCACATAGCACAACCAAGAAGGACCTACAACTAGAATATAACTGTATCTGGGGAGCTCTGGGGAGAAGGAAGCAAAGTCAGAAGTCTGGCAATGCTGGGCCCCTACTCCTGTTGCACAATAGTAGGCAGACCCTGAGTAGCAGCTGTTCCAGGATGGCATGGCCCACCACTCCTTCATCATCCTTTACAACCATTTTGCTTCCCTCCTTTATGTCACCTATGTAGCCCATGTAGGCCTCTGAGTTGTAACTCCTCACCTAGATTCAATGATTTTCTGGAATCTTACCTATTCCTAGCCCTCTTCCCTGCCCCACCAACCAGCTACTGAGAACAGTATGTAGGTTATTTCTGTTCTAGGAAATCAAAAGCTCTCGTTCTCCCTCTGGATGGCCTCTCAGGCTTTCTCTCCCTCATCACTTCAGTCAGGTGGCATCTTTCCCTAGTCCAAAGGAGACTCTGCCTTCCTCTTGCTGCTGAATAAAACAAGTTGTCTATGCACATAATAAACCTCTCCCCCTGAGGGCTTATGATTTTGGAACACAAAAGCCAGAAAGCTTGGAAACGCTTTTTAAAAAAATTCTGTTACATTCCTTGAGGAAATGAAGGACATAAATTTCTCAAATAAAGGGAGGGGAATAGAAGGGGAAAACTCCACTGTAACTTAATATATAATAGTATTATACAGCCATGATTACTTATTTAACAAAATAATACATGCTCATTGTGGAAGTCGAAACTTTACAGAGGTGATGCATTGGGAAAGGAAGGAGCCCAGATATCCTTCCACCCAGAGATGACTAGTATTCACTTATTCTTTCAGAGTTGCTGTTTGTAATCTTTTTTAGGAAACAGGTTCATACTCCTATATTTCTCTGTAGCTAGACTTTTTCCACTTAACAATATATTGTGACACACCTTTCCATGTCAGTCCATACTGATTTATCTCATCGTTTTTATTGGCAGCAAGATTCTTTGTGTATGATTGAACTATCGATTTCTCCAATCCCCAGTGGTGGACCTTTTTGTTGTTTTAAATTTTTATTATAACTGAAGCGGTGAAGATTCTTGACATACATCTTTACAAACCTTTTAGAAGTATGTCCTGGAAGAGGATCTGCTGGGTCAAGGAACGTGTACATTTAAAATTGTGGTAGACATGGCCAATAAACCCTCCAGATTTTACAGCATCAGTAACACTGAATTCGAATTTCTATTTTCTCCACCCACTTGCCAACATTTAGCTTTATCAAGTAAAACTGATTTCAATCATACTTTGCAATTAAAAATATGATTAAAATGTACTTTTCTGCCTTAGAATCTGGAAAGTAAATCAGTGACATTGTAAATTTTCTTTAATAAGATTTTTGATGTGTTTCATCTCGTGAAAAATTAGCAGAAAGAAGAAACAGGGATGAGGAAGTTACAGAGATTGAATCTAGCCTGGTTTCTAGATGAGGCCAGGACCAAACCTAGTGATGGAAACTAAGGGGTTGGGAAATTTGAGAAAACCAGAGGAAAAAGAAGGGCAGGGGAGACATATGTTTAGGGGGACACCAGTCAATGGGGGAGAAGCAAGGTCAATTTTGCACTGATAGCATCTTTACACTTAAGTGTCAAATATGTGTCTAAAACGTAGTTTCAGAGAATCTTTATAGATTAGCAGGAAAATTTTCACATAGCAAGAGAGAAGGTATAAAAACACTACATTGGTCATAGGTGTCAGCAGCTGGCAGATGGGGACCCTCTCAGAAATGAAACAAAAGAGAAAAAAGGAATTTTAGTAAATTCAACTCATTTCTCAGATCTAAGTTTAAAACCAGGGATGTGTTCTGAAACACTGCAGATCAGACCAGGCCCCTGGAACCTATTATGTCTCTCTGTTCTTTATACAATTCATCACAATTTGTGATCATTTTATTAATATTCACTTCTGTATCCAACCATATATTCTAACATTATGTTCCCATTGCCTGATAGAGTGCGCCACATATAGTAAGTGTCAATAAATATTTGATGAATGAAATAAAGAAGAAAGAGAATGAGAGAGGGGAGATGGAGAAAAGAAAAGGGGAAGGGAGAGGAGAGAGGAAGGGAGAGCAGAGGGGAGGAGAGGAGAGGAAAAGGAGAAGAGAAGAGAAAGAAAAAAGAGATGTGGAGAGTAGTACAAACCAGTGGTGTACTCAGGCTGGTGCACACAGTATGGAATGGAATCTCACTGGCTATCTGTGCCTTGGGGAGATGGAGGAGGCTGGAGTACATTAAAGATCTGGGCATTAGGGATTGGTGGATGTCCTAGCTTCTTTTTTTGTTTACTTTGTTCAGGTCATATTGGCTCATAACATGGTGTAAGTTTCTGGTGTACACTACTAAATATCAGTTTCTGTATAAACAGCATCGTGTTCACCACCAATAGTGTAGTTTTCATCCATCATGATACATATGTACCCCTTTACCCCTTTTGCCCACCCCACCCCTATCCCTCTGGTAACCATTAATCTGCTCCCCTTATCTAAGTGTTTATCTTTCACATGTGAGTTTTTGTCTTTCTCTGACTGATGTATTTTGCTTAGTATAATACCCTCAAGGTCCATCATGTTGTCACAAATGGCACGATATTGTCTTTTTTTGTGGTAAGTACTATTACATTTTTTATGGTAAGTAGCATTCCACTATATATATATATATATAATATATATATATATACCACATCTTCTTTATCCATTCACCCATTATGGGCACTTGAGTTGCTTCCATATCTTGGCAATGGTGAATAATGCTACAGTGAACATAGGTGTGCAACAAATCTCTTTGAATTGTTGATTTCATGTTCTTTGGATAAATACACAGTAATAGAATTTAAAGCAAGTTTTAAAAGAACAAAGGGGAGAAATTGGCAGCAACACAATAATTGTAGGGAGCCTCAACATCCCACTTATGTTGTTTGTTTTTTGTTTTCTTTAAGGAAGATTAGCTCTGAGCTAACATCTGTTGCCAATCCTCCTCTTTTTGCTGAGTAAGACTGGCCCTGAGCTAACATCTGTACCCATCTTCCTCTACCTTATATGTGGGACGTCTACCACAGCATGGCTTGCCAAGTGGTGCCACGTCTGAACCCGGGTTCCGAACTGATGAACCCAGGGCCGCCAAAGCAGAACGTGTGAACTTAATTGCTGTCCCACTGGGCCGGCCCCTAGAAGCATTATTGTATGTGAGCAAACTGGGGAATAAAAATATGTGAAGTGCATTATTGTTCTTAATAAAGAAGACACAGAAGCAAACATAATGCTCATCTAGTTTAAATTCATGAACCAAATCCATAGCAATCAAGATAATTAAATGTCCAAATCTTATGATTGAGCAAAATATATATGTATGTGCCAATCACAAAATGATGTAAACATCACAAATCTAATTATATAAATCTAAAGATTTTATTGCTCCTTTTTCTCCCCAAAGCCCTCTGATGCACAGTTGTATATTCTTAGTTGTGGGTCCTTCTAGTTGTGGCATGTGGGATGCCGCCTCAGCATGGCTTGTCGTGAGGTGCCATGCCCGCGCCCAGAATCCGAACCGGTGAACCCCTAGGCCGCTGCAGTGGAGTGCACGAACTCAACCACTCAGTCACGGGGCCAGCCCCTGCTTATATAAATTTAAAAACCACATAACTAGCAATAGGGAGTATAATTTATTTATCCAAGAACGTAACACTAAATTCATTTTATTTTTTCAAAAGGCAAGATGGATGAACGTCGAGGACATTATACTAAGTGAAATAAGCTAGTCACAGAAGGACAAATACTTCATGATTCCATTTATATGAGGCACATAAAATAGCCAAACACATAGAAGCAGAGAGTAGAATGGTGGTGGCCAGGGGCTGGGGGAAGGGGAAATAGGAGTTGCTATGCAATAGGTAGAAAGTTTCAGTTATGCAAGATGATTAAGTTCTAGAGATCTGTACAACATTGTGCCTATAGTTAGCATTACTGTATTGTATACTTAAAAACTTAAGAGTGTGGCTCTCTTGTTAAAGTGCTGTTACCTCAATAAAAACATAAGAAGATTTGGAAAAATAGAAAAAAGATTCTAACACTTGATAGTTGTTGCCTCCAGACAGGGTAGAGGGAATGGGAATGGGGGACACTGTATGAGTGCAAACTTAGCTTATAAGTAATTATGTAGTACTTTATTAATCTCATCAGGCAAAACTATTGTTTAATGTGGGTGATGGAAATACGGTCTCTATAATGTCATTTTCTGCACATTTACGTATGTGTGTGTGTATGCATATGTATGTAGGTGTGTGTGGGTGTGTTACCTACAAATATTTAGAAAGGTGAAATTTTGTGATCCACCTGATGATCCTGTCTTATAATTTTATCTGCTTGACCAAGGTAAGTTTATTAATAGCAAACCAAAACTTAGGAAATGTGAAATGCCTTTCATACAATAAATGATAAGCTTCAAATGAGAGATCAAGCTGTAATATAAAGCACCAATAACAATGGAAAGAATAAAAGCAATAGTTTTTTTCAAAAAAGCTTTACAAAATTATGGAAATGCTAACTAGATGAGGAAATTGACAGAGCTGATGTGGGAATGAAAGTATTGTTAACTGAGCATGGTACAGACTGCCTTTGGTCACACAACAGACAATATACAAAGGAAATTACACAGGCAGGAACATGAACTTCAGGTGGATATTTGGACTCTGGAGCTAACCTCAAGGATATAAATGCATTGTAATGAATAGCTCAAAGTTGGGAGAAATCTTTGTAATTTCCTCTGTATTGTCCACAGGTTGTCTGTTACGTCACTATTTTAGAGCCTAGAATGTGCAACATCCTTATTAGCTATTAGGAACACCAAAATGAAGAAAGAACACTTGTGTCCTACCCTAAAGTAGTAAATATTCTATAGAATGATACACAAGTTGTCTCTGTTTCTTTATCAAAGTTAAAATCTCATTAAAGGTAGAATCCAGCACTGGGAACAAAAATCACATATTTTATTTCAGAATTTTAGAGCGTACACTGTATTCATTCATTCACTTATTCATCATTCACTCCATCAGTCAGCCAACAAATATCTTTTGAACATTGACTCTTTCCTGGATATTATTTTACAAGCTGTTAATACAAACCATTTAGACGTACCCTTTTTCATGAAAAAGCTTATAGACTAGCAAATTCCAGACAAAAAGTAAAATAAAAAATGTTGTCGGTATTTATTACAATATTTATTTTTGCTTGAAGAGAGATCACAGGTTTATATGAAAAAATATATTTTCCATCCAAATAAATTTTTATGACAAGCTACAAATTGGATGAGGTATATGATAGGTGCTTTATGAATTTCAATGAAAAATTGATATTCAGTATCATTACAACTATTCATATTTTGAATTTATGTTTTACATCCTCTGATTTTTATGGCAAATACACGAAGGCTTATTGCTTTTTTTGCCTGAGGAAGATTATCCCTGAGGTAACAACTGCCAATCTGAGCTCACATCTGTGCCCATCTTCCTCTACTTTATATGTGGGACGCCTACCACAGCATGGCTTGCCACGCAGTGCCATGTCCGCACCTGGGATCCGAACCGGCAAACCCCAGGCTGCTGAAGCAGAACATGCACACTTAACCGCTGCGCCACCGGGCTGGCCCATGAAGGCTTTGTTGACATAAGAATTGCGGTTTTGCAAGCCAGCCCTGATGGCCTAGCAGTTCAAGCTCAGCATGCTCCACTTTGCTGGCCTGGGCTCAGCTCCTGGGTATGGAAGAACACCAGCCGTGTGTCAGTAGCCATTCTGTGCTGGCAGTTCACGTAGAACTCTAGTTCTAGGACTTAGAACTACAATATACAACTATGTGCTGAGGCTTCGAGGAGGAAAAAAGGAGTATCGGCAACAGATGTTGCTTGGGGCGAATCGTTCCCAGCACAAGAAACAAAAGAAAAAAGAATAAAGAAAATAATCTTACATTATTAAAAAGAAGAATGAAGGTCTGGCATTCAACTTTATTCATAATATTCACAATAAAATTAAACATTGGAGCCAGAATCCTTTGTTTTCCAACTGCTGGATTTGCTTGCATCCCTGGGCCAGAAGCAACATTTCCCAGCAAATGTAGGGTTACCATTCAAAACACACAAACAAAAACTGGAATCATAGCATGTGATGGTTATTCAAAATGATCACCTAAGAGAGTCCCTTGTCTATCTCCACTTTTTCACTCTAGTCGAGACTTGACTAATGAACATTCAATTTGTCTTTCTTTCCCTGGGGAGTGAGACCTTTATTTGGGAGTTCTGGTTCTCATTCAGGGAATAGGGTCATAAATAAACATATTTCAGTGTGAAGGTCTTCAGGGACTTCAGATACTTCTGAAACTATTTTGCATGCTTCATGCAGCAAGCTCAGGTGTGGGTCTCAACAGATCTCTGTGTACAATTAGGTTAAATCAAATAATTTACTTATTACTAATTCTAGATGTGAAGACCAAGTACCTTGAAAGTTTTATCAATTCAAGTCAGACTCTGCTCTATTGCTATCTGCTCTAGACTCTTTCCCTAGACTCAAATCTCTGCTCAGTGCTAGGTGGACGTGGAGCTGTTATGACCTAAACAATAGAGTCCAGCATCCCTACTGATAAATTACACGGCTTAGACATATACGGAATAATGAATAGCCGTTATAGAGTGTATATTTCCCCTTAATACCAAGAGGAATGTTATTTGCCTTTGACTTGACAGGATTGATGGATGTTTTAGACAAGATAAGAAACTTCTCAAGTGTCTTTAAAATACAAGACTCTGTGTCTCCAAGAAAGACCTATTAAATGACTTAACATCAATAAAAACAAGTTTCCATTTTGCTCAGAGTGGCAAATCATAAGACAGAAGGATTCCTAGTGTCAACAGTCAGTCTCTATGTTGCTGGTGGACACCAAGAGCTCATGTCAAGATGCAGTTTGTCTCTAATACAACCTAGGCTTAAATAAGTTTCAAATTCTACTGTTAGAGACCAATGGAACATACTCTTGAAATCATTTCAGAAGCTATTTAAAAATTAATTTGCAATATTATTTCTCATCCACAATTGTAACATAAAATTATTAGGATCAGGTAATTTTTACAATTTATTGAGAATTTATTTTGGTAGAACTATAAAATATTTCTTTTCATAACAAACCTAAAAACCTATATGTAAAATATTAAAATAACTCTTATCAGGAACAAGTGCAAAATCAAACAGGATTCTAAAGAAACAGGAGAAAACTGGGGTTGTTCTACAGAATCTTTGTTTCAGTGACATATACTTACTGAAATAAAAAGTCACCCTAGATTTGCCATCCGTTATATTTCAGTAGAAGAGGGAATTTTAATAGGTCAGGATTTTTGCAAATAGAGCCAGCCCTGGTGATCTCCTGGTTAAGATTTGGTGTTTTCACTTGCTGTGGTCTGGGTGCATTTCAGCTCAGGGAACCGTAGAACCTGTCTGTCAGTTTTCATACTGTGTATGCTAGTGCAGTTCTTTTTAGATGTGGTGGTAGGAGACAAAAGATACAGGATAACTGATGCAACACCATCAGATCAGCTCCAGACACAAGCGTTTATGGAAAGCTTCACCTAGAATGTTGTCTAAGCAGAGATGCTGATGCTCAGGTCAGGGATATTGATGCTGTCTGTGCCTCAGATATTAATGGTTTCTGATAGGGCTTCCAGTTATCCAGTATTGCAATATTATCACTGTCTCTTATTATCAAGACTCCGTAGAGTGTCATTTGTGCTATAGATAAGTGTGGCCTCATTTTACTAATGGCTTACAAGAGACTAGGATCGTAAGAATGGAAATTGCCCCAAGAGCAGAGCCTGAGGCAAGGACTTGGGTATACAATGTTTATTTGGTAGGTGATTTCAGGAAGCAAAAATGAGGGAATATGGAGTGTGCGGCTGAGAAGAGAGAAAGTTACTGAAGTGTGCAATAAAGTATAGATTACTGTTGTAAGCAACTAAAGACCCATCACTTGAAATGCTCTGACATATCCTTCAGAGCACTTCTACATTTCTAGGAATTGTTCGAAAGAAGACTAGGAAAGCTCCAGTGTTTATCCATTGGTTCCTGTCCCTTACTGGTTGAGTACTGCTCCTTGACACATGAGTCTCAGGCAATACCAAACTGTCTTACGTATGGCCCGAGCAAGCTGTCAAGACAGTCTGTCTTCGGGAAAAAGAAGTGAAATTTTCAAAGTGGGAAGCTGCCAGCAAGCCAGAAACAGTCTACCGTGGCTGTAGGCCACGTCAGAGGTGGCTCAACGTGACAAGGGATGGGGAGACACAGTGTCTACTACAGTGATGTTTGCAATAGTGAGATGATGACAAAGCCAAAATAATACAACACAAACTTTTAACTTAGGCTATGTCTATGGCACCACAATAGAGGATGTTTAGAAAACGTCCTGCTTGTGGCTCTTTAATATCATCTTCATAAGTGACTTTTAATTCAATGCCGAGCAGTCTAGACACAGGCTCTCAAGCACATGTGTGGAAGGAAAATTATGACTGAGATCAGCTTGCCAGAAGCTTCAAGTGACATTTTCCTAGGAGAGTTTTTAAACATTCCACTAGAGCTGGGAAAGAATATATCTCACACACAATCAAGCAAAGTACACTGTGGAGAAAAGCTCTGGCATTTAGCTGTTTAGGATCGCGCTAGTGAGAACAATGACACACATTGCAGTTCACGCCTTCAGTCAGGCTTTCTCTCCCTTGATGTGAAAGCATGTTCCTGCTGAAGTCAGCTGCCGGTAGCTGTGAAGGGATTCATCTAAAGAGACTGAAAACCCTTCACTACCTCTGGGACAGATTATCTGTAACTTTCAGACAATGCGGGTATGCAGTTTAGAAAGGCTCCTGCCTGTGGCTCTTTAATATCATCTTCATAAGTGACTATTAATTCAATGCTGAACAGCCTACACACAGGCTCTCCTGTGCATGAGATGAAGAAAGACTATTGGTGACCTCACCATGCCAGGAGCTGCAATAGGAGGGCTATTACAAATTTCACTACAGGGGCTGGCGCGTTGGCACAGCGTTTTTAAGTTCACACGTTCCGATTCTCGGCGGCCCAGGGTTCACCAGTTCGGATCCCGGGTGCAAACATGGCACCACTTGGCACGCTATGCTGTGGTAGGCGGCCCACGTATAAAGTAGAGGAAGATGGACACGGACGTTAGCTCCGGGCCAGGCTTCCTCAGCAAAAAGAGGAGGACTGGCAGTAGTTAGCTCAGGGCTAATCTTCCTCAAATAAAAATTTCACTACAGCTGGGAAAGAATATCTATAACACATATTCAAGAAAAGTACTCTATACTGAAAAGCCCTGACTTCTGCTTGTTTCAGATCCTCTAGGTAAGTGTCTCACACATTGCAGTCCACAGACTTCACTCAAGCTCCCTCTCAAATGTCAGGAAAGCACATTTCTTTCTTATTTTTTTGAAGAAGATTAGCCCTGAGCTAACATCTGCTGCCAATCCTCCTCTTTTTGCTGAGGAAGACTGGCCCCGAGCTCACATCCGTGCCCATCTTCCTCTACTTTATATGTGGGACGACTGGCACAGCATGGCTTGCCAAGTGGTGCCATGTCCGCATCGGGGATCTGAAGCGGTGAACTCCGGGTTGCCAAAGCAGAACGTGCGCACTTAACTGCTGTGCCACCGGGCTGGCCCCTAGGAAAGCACATTTTCGTTGAACTGAGCTACACGTAGCTGTGAAGGAACTTCTCCCAAGGAGACCTTGAACACCTTTCACTATCACTGCAACAGATTGTCTGTAACTTTCAGGCAATGCTGTTATATGGTTTAGAAAATCTTCTGCTTGTGGCACTTTAACACCATCTTCACAAGTGACTTTTATTTCAATGTTGATCAGTCTACACAAATATCTTAAGCTCATATCATGAATGCAAATGACTGCCACAGGTTAGTTACTGGAAGGAACTAAATGGTAATTTGGGGTATTTCAACTTTTCCACATTGTTCTTCTTCCTTTTGTTATGTTTAGGAGATGCCACCACCAACCATCATGAACTGGAACAGGTCTCACCATGAAAGCTGTGCCTGTGACCTTTGCACTATTTTTAGTGCTAAGATCTATCCTGGAGGAGCTTAGGTCTTATTACCATCAGCTGCAGTGTGTGTGAAATCATATTTCCCAACAGAGCCTGTGCAAGAGGATATGCACCTCTCTTTTCAATATTCATTCCCCAGCCCAAATAAATGTCCCTGCTTCCCTTTGTATGGGGACGCCATGACTATGGAAATGATTCCTCATGGTCTCCTATTTACCGCAAATACACTTTAGTTTGTGAGACAACTACTTCTGGTGTAGAGTCTGATTTAACTCACCAGGAGGGAACCCACTTCGGTTTCGGTGACAAGTGGGCTCCCAATGGGGCACTGGCCCCTTCATGGTGCCTGTGCCACCACCTTCATGTCGCTGCCCCCCTCAGGAGACCCAACAGCCGCACTGAGCACTTTGCTGGGTGGCTCTCTCAATGGAGGAGGGGGGCGCCAAACCCACTGCATGGCTATAAGAGGTCTTTCTTTAAGCTGTCTCACAAAAGCATGCCTGTTGGGGCCTGGATTTGGGGTTTGAATCCCCATTTGGGGGTTGACAGGCTTAGGGGAGCAAGAGTCCCCTCTGGTCGGAAGGACCACAGGACTTCTCCACTCCGGAAGGGCTGATGCTTGACTCTGGCAAAATGGGAGCAATCCCTGTTGACTACTCAGGGGTTCGAGTCCCCTTTACAGATTGAGTCTTGTCTGGATGGCATGGTCCGGATACTCTGGTGAATGGGGGCAATCCCTGTTGACTACTCAGGGGTTTGAGTCTTTCGCAGAAATAATTTCCTCTTGAGTGACGAGGTGGGGATTTGAGTTCCCCCTGCAGACACTGCGTCTGTCTTTGAATTGGGTCTGTGATAGGAGAAGGGCTTCCCTTCGATGGAGTTAAACTGTCCCTGAAGTCGCTGAGTCTGTCTTTGTGTTGGGCCTGTGACCTGAGGAGAGGTCCCCTGAGATGGGGTCTAGCCCCCTCTGGAGTTGCTGAGTCTGTCCTTTTTGGTCATTGGTTTGTTTTTGTCAAGGACGCTAGACATCCATGTTGTTTTTTTCACAGTCTGGCTTTTCTGGACTCCTGGTCTCCTTTTTCTCTTCCTTACCCTCCCTTATCACACGTTCTTGGGTGAAAGCCAGCATCCAACAGTTTTCTTTCCCCTTTAAGGAATTAGTGACTCGGCCTCTGTCTCACTTTAGACTATTAGGGTGCCAAATGTGCTCTGGGCACAGATCTGTGACATCTGAGTCTCCACTAATCATTACAAGCAGTGCCTGGAAAGTTGGAAGGAGACCATCAGAAAAGATGATGGAATAAGAGGGGGAGAAAGCTCCATCACAGAGAAAGCACATTGTGCTGTGAGCTCTAGAACTACAAGGTGTTCAAGTGTTCACCCATTGGCCAGAGAAGAGATGGCCTTTTTATAGATAGAACCTGGCTGCAATATGGAGTGGAATATAGGTAAATATGTCAAGAACGGGACTCTAAAGGTTAACGCCATACTCTAATGAGATCTAAGTTGCAAAAGAACCAAGAAAGAGGAAGAAATTCCTTATGTTCACTGCCCCGAGGCACCATGTTTCAAAGAAGGGATAAACACTGAATCTAAGATTGATTATTCTGAAGAGGCCGACCAGCTTGGAAAAGACAAAAATGTGAAACAGGAAAGCCGACGTTACCCACATACACTAGATTCAGCCTCACAGTTAGAAGAGTTGGTGAGCCCTGGGGGACCGCCATCTCATCCCCCTTCCTCACCCCTGCTTGAGCCCGAGGCCGGCACAGGGCAAAAGCCCTTGCTGTTCTCCCCCCGCCACCCCCCTACGGGAGACTGGACGCTGCCACAGGCAGAGACCCTGCCCCCTCCTCTTCCAGAGTGTACAGCCAGATTAGGAACGAGTGACACACCTGGGATACAGCCCCTGAGACAGGTGCCTGGCGGTGAGGGGACGCTTATTGATGTGCACATCCCCTTTTCCACCTCTGACCTATGTGCTTGGAAGACACACACGAAAGGACTGAGCGCTGACCCAGAGGAGTTCATAAGCCCGACGAAGGGAATCTTCTGCACTCGTGATCCAACCTGGGCAGATATTGCAAGCCTGTTGACTACACTCCTCATGCCTGAGGAAAAGTCATCCGTCCCGTTCGAAGCCAGAGAACAAGCGGGTAAGGAAGATGACCCAGGATCAGGCATCCACAGGCCTGGTGGACAGGCTGTGCCAGAGACTGAGCCAGGGTGGAATCCCAATGATCCTGAGGATCGAGGAAAGGGAGGATATTTTCGGGGTCTGCTTTTGAAAGCCATGAAAAGAGTAAGCCAGCCACCCATTAAATGGCCTAAATTAAGAGAGGTCCAATAGGGCCCTGAAGAAAGCCTCCCCACCACACACACACACACTTTGTTCCAGAGGCTGCAGGACTGCCTCAGGCGATACACAAATTGGGACCTGGAGGCCCGGGGCAGTGCAGTGATCCTGAATCCATATTTCAGGTCTCAGAAGTGCTCCCGACACCCGTGGGAAACTCGAAAAGTTGGCTATCGGTCCTGCTACCAGTCCTGCACAGATGTGAGTGGCTGCATCGAGGGTGCTCCATAACCGGCTTGAAGCTGAGGTTGAAAAGGAAGACAAGAGGATGAAAAGGCAGGCCGCCCTGCTCGCTGTGGCCCGCCAGTGTCCTCAAGGTAACCTGAGGGAGAGGAGGCATATGCCATGGGTGAGTAACCCCGGCCCCCACCGAGGGGCCAGGAGGCTGCCAACAACGTTGGGTGCTAATCGGTGTGCGGATTGCCAATAGGAAGAGCATGGGTGGCAGGATTGTCCGAACCATCCCCAGGGAGGGAAGGGATCAAAGAAGACCCAGCCGTGGCAGTTTCCCTTGACCACAGATGAGACGTGATGGGGCTGAGGGACACCCCCTCCCCCGGTTGGCTCCAGGAGGCCCCGGTGACCTTGGCAGGAAGGAGGAGAGCAGGCTGAATCTTTGCTCCCTAGTGGAGCCATGTTCTTGGTGTTGAATGCCCAAAAGGGAAAACTTTTCTGAAGGAAAGTGTGAACTGAAGGAGGTCTCAGGAAAGGGAGAGACCAAACGATTTCTGGAGCCCTGGACCTGTGAAACAGGGTCAAAACTGCTGTAGGATTCCTCACTGTGTGTACCAGGATGCCCTGTTCCCCACCCCCTTCTAGGGGGGGACATGCTATGTAATTTAGGGAGCTCCACAGGCTGGGAAAAGGAGATAATCGAGATCCAAGGGCCAAAAAGTGGGGGAGGTGAGCTGATGGCCCTCTTACAGGATACAGCACCTTCTCAGGGATTCCCCTATATGTTTCAAGCAGGGCTAACTCGGAACTATGGGCCCAAGGACAGGCGGAGTAAGCAGCCAGCACCACGCAGGAAAGGTAAAACGGAAGCAGGTAGGTGGCTGGCACCAGGTAAAACATATACCCCTCGAAGCCAGAAGCCATAAAGTGGAAGCTTTCCCGTAATCAGTAAGTTGTCAGAACAGGGGAATATAGATTTGCTCAAGACCTTAGTGCTCTCAATGCTGTGCGCTCCTGGGGCTGTAATAGTAAACGTCTTCCCTTCATTTCTGGCACAGAGAGCCTAAAACTCCTGTGACTGCCCATATGAGAGCCATATGGGGCATCTTTGGTTATGAGAATTACTTTACGGCTCAGTTCCTGAAATAAGTGCAGAGCCATGAAGGTGAAGTGGTTTGTCTGGTGCTATTCCTAGCGAGCCCCTTTCAACGCCACCTGAACTGGTGTTACCGAGGTGAGTGTTGGAGAAGCCCTAAGGGTGGGGGCTGGGGGCTGGGGAAACCAACAGTGTGATTCGATCCGGGGCTTGGAAGTTTCAGGCCCATCCCCCCCACACACCACCCCTCGTGTGCGTTCGAGGTGTGGGGGTTTGGGGGGATTTGCTGAAGTTCTTGTAGAATTGCCTATAGCCAATGTTTGAATCGACTGTACCTAGGTGATGAAGTCTCCATTCATCCCCAAAAGGATGGTCTTGTGACAGCTTTTGTGTCATTGAACATGCGGTTGTTCAGGGAGAGTGGCACACCCAGAGAGGCTCTGGGAGCTCCTCCTCTCTCCCACAGATGTTCTGCTCTATGCACCTCTTCCATCCTGCTCTTAATTTGTGAAATTCCTGAGTGTGTGAGCCCCTCTATCAGAACATTCGCACCCAAGGAGGGGTTTATGGGAACATGTGCTCTTCTTGTTTGTTGATCAGGAGCACAGCTGACAACCTGAACTTACAGTTGTCATCTAAGTTGTGTTCAGGGCGAATGGTAATCCTGTCGGATCTGATTCTGTCCTCTAGTAGACTCAGAATTGACTTAAGTATGTTCAACTTCTTAGCCACTAAGGGATATAAGGAGTCTAAAGGTATGGCTGTGTGTTTTCTTCTTTGGATTCTTTACATTGGATACATGACTATTAGCCTCTCTGATAAACTACAGGGACCAGAAACGGACCTTTTTGAGTGGGGTAAGCTAGACACCGTGGTGAAAGGATAGCCCCCATACTTGAGAGCTGTAGCTGCCACCTGCCTGTTAATCAAGACAGCCAAAAAATTGGCTATGGGCCTACTTATGAAGGTTTGGACCCCTACATCAATTCTCTGGTCTACCAGTGACTGAGGACGTCTCTGGCTATCCCAAAAGAGAATACTGCACTATCAAGATATGATGCTAAATTCCCCTCAGATGTCTTTAAAATCCTGTCATATCTTAAACCCTGCTGCCCTTCTCCTTGATTCCAATGGGTCTTTAAGCTATGCTTGCCCAGAAATGACCTCCAGACACAGACGTCTCCAGAGTGAACCATGGACGTTAAACATGGACCAGAGATGCTTAAACTGCTAGAAGTGGTACACGTCCCCAAGAAAGTAGCTAGGATCCATGGTAAAGCCCATCAAAGTGAGGAATCAGATTCCACAAAAGTACATAACGTGGCAGCTGCAGCTGCAAAAATGGCCACTCCATCAGGAGAGCTTCTCTAGTTACCATTAATTTCCACACTGCCCTTGTGTGAACTGACACCTTCTGTGAACTTACTACAGATGAAGTGAGGGAAGCTACTACACAGCATTATCAGTGGTCCCCAATAGTCAAGGGCTGGATGAAAAACAAACGAGGGAAGGTTTATGTCCCCAAATAGCTTTAGTGTGCTCATCCCAACTTAACTCACAAGGATTCAACCCACTTTGATTTTGGTAACACCGTGACCTCACAGAGACCACCTCTGACCTCATAGAGGCCCCTTCTGACCTCACTGACAGACAGAGATCTCAGCTGACCTAACAGAGACATCCCCTGACACTTTAGACACTCCCCCTGACCACACAGAGACTTCCCATGCCCACATGGAGACTTGTCTGACCACCCAGATACCTTCACTGACCTCATCATGACCCCCTCTGCCCTCAAAGTGAGGTCTCCTGACTTCACAGAGAACTCCCTGAATACACAAAGAACTCCCATGACCTCCAAGAAACCTCTAGTGACATTATAGAGACCCCCGCTCTGACCTCACTGAGACCTGATATCACAGAGGTCAACCATTACCTTAACAAGACCCCCTACAACACAGTGAGAACTCCACTAATTTCATGGAAAACTCAAGTGACTCTCACAGGATCTAGGATCTCATGGAAATGAAGAAAGGATGGTGGGTGCACCCGCCATTCCCCAACTGAGTGACAAATCCAATGGGTCCTATTGACTGTTAGCACTCTGGAAGCCCTGCTCCATGGAGGGAAAACCCTTCTTTCTATCTACGCATGCACAGCAAAGGTGACTGGACTCAGAAAGGCCCTTGGGCTTGCTGAGACAGGTCCTTGTGGCACTGAATGTGTGGGGGAGCCCACTGGTGGTGGCCAGGTGCAGCTGCAGGTGAACTGAGGTTCCCAACCTCTACAACTGTGTCTCACATCCCCTTCTCCCTTTCTGCTCAGGTCACACTCCCATCCTTTGAAAATAGCTTTCTGCCCCTCTTTGCCTATCAGGGACCAGGGGACAGGGCAAGGCTATCCCTCCTGCATGCTGATCATCCGGGGCCTCCTTTATTGTTTGACAAAACAAGGCCTCCCATCAGGAAGGAACTTTTCAACACAGGGAGCAGTAAATGTTTGAGAAGTCAACAGGGTTCAGGAACGCTAGCCAAAGGAGTGTGGCCACACTAGGCATGCCATGCCCCCTGTGGAAATAGTGGGGAAATTGGCAGGCCTGCCCTTCCATGGGCAGACACCTCCCTTCACTCTGGAGTCACGAAAGCATGCCCTCCTGCTGCCCAGAGCTCTACTCTTGAGAGAAATCCATGACTAAGGGCCAAGGCAGGCCTTCCCCTGGCCATCTCCCTGGGTGCACTGTGGCAGGGCACAGGGAGAGGCGTATCCTCTGGAGGAGCCTGCTTTGTCTGAAGGAGGCCGGCCATTCCAGCTTCCTGGGATGAGTCTCTGTCCAGGGTCTAGGATGGGGAAAAGGGTCCTGAGACCTGAAAGTACGCTGGCAGTTGTCATCAGCCTGGTTGGAGCAGGAGGCTGCCAGGCAGCTAGTGTGCCCAAACTGTGTCTCAGCCCCTCCACATTCGGGCCCCTCCTAGCCCAGGCCGGGCTCCCGAGGGAGGATGATGAACTTGGCAGCAGCCAGCGCAAGGGCACCAGCAGCGGGGGTGGTGTCCCACAGCCTCCTGGGATGCATTGGGTGGGGCAGGGCCCCCCTGTGATGTGGCATGTGGACTGGGATGCCTCTGGTCACCTCTGCGGCAGGGATCCACCTCAGCTCAACAGATGCAAATGCAACAAATGACACTTGGAGAGGAGCTCAGGGATCTTCATGCCCCTGCCTCAGGGTAATTCCTCTTGCCCAACGACTCCTATCAGACCCAATCCCAACATGCCCAGGTCCAGATTTGAGACCACAGTGGTGAACTTGGAACCTACTTCTTACTTCCCTGTCCAGCCTACTGAGGTGGTGTTCTTGGTGGTTGGGGAAATGGCACTGGCGGTGGCTGCAGTGGTAAAGGCCATGGTGGCAGCTGCTTCCCAGACATCTGGCATCTTGGGGACCCGAGGAGTGCATCGTTGGTGCACCCACACCCTCCCCAGCCCCCCATCTCTCCCATCTGTCCTAGTGACTCTCACCACTCCAGGAGCCCTGCTTTCTTGACTTACAGTCGTCTCTTTGACTGCACTTGTTCAAATTACATGGCCTTGAAACCTCCCTCCATAAGCTATTCAGATCAAAATCCTCCCTGGAACCTTCTGAGTTGGCTGAAAGCAGAGCAGCAAAGTCCACAACATTCTCCGAAGTTAGAGGCAAGATTTTCATCTTGAACTTCCTGGGCACACCCCTGGGCTCCTAAGCAGGCTTCATCTGACCTTAATTATGGATTTCAGGCCATCCCCTTCTGTCTTTTTGAATCTGGTCTGCCTACCAGTATTTCATGTTCTGGAGAATATCTTGGGTATTTTCCAGGTGAAACTTCAATGTTTCCTCATGGATTTGCTGCCTCAGTTGGTCCAACAGCTTATGGAGGTGGGCCTCCTGGGCCCACGTGACTTCACATATGTTAACTCACCGTGAACCTGTGAGTGAAACATCTCACACTAGTTCTATTCAATGGGTTCTTCCCTAATGTGAGATTTCTGCTTATTGGAGGAGATAAGAGGCACTTAAAAGACTGCCCACAGACGTTCATTCGTTCTTTTCTCTATGAATGAATTCTAGGCTAATCAGTCAGTCATAGTTCCTGGTTAAAAACCTTCCCCATGTAAGTTACATGTGCACGGTGTGTTACTCTCTTGCATGCATTGAGATTTCTTCTTTTTTTTTCTTTTGAGGAAGATTAGCCCTGAGCTAACATCTGCTGCTAATCCTCCTCTTCTTGCTAAAGAAGACTGGCCTTGAACTAACATCTGTGCCCATCTTCCTCTACTTTATATGTGGGATGTCTGCCACTGAATGGCCTGCCAAGTGGTCCCATGTCTGCACCCAGGATCCAAACTGGTGAACTCTGGGCCACTGAAGTGGAACATGTGAACTTAACTGTTGTGCCACTGGACCGGCCCCGAGATTTCTCCTTTATAACACCTCAACTGTACAGTTGATTAATTTTGTAACTTCATCGTGTTTCATAGACTAGGTATTTGAGCCATGTTTATACAATTGTCCTTTTATAAGAACTCAGGTTATAGCTCTGAGCTCAGGTCAATATCTTTCCTAAATTAAAATTATGCAAAACTTTCAGCTGGGATGGCACTTACTCCCAACTCAAATTAGAGTCCCGTTATTGTGCTTTACTAATAATCATCCCATTCCCAGGCCTCTAATGTAGGGGACCAGGGTTCAACCCAAGAAACTTATCATCACTGTGCAGTTGGATGGATCCTTCCTGCAATATCTGGTATAGGTACAATTTCCTGGTTTTAAAGATTACTTCTCCTGCCTAAAGTAAATTAAAAAATAAATTTCTCAAGAGGCATTAGGGAACCAAAATGCTGTACAGCATGCAAGGAAAACATTGACCCTTACACAGGGCAAGAATGTGAAATGCAGCAATGCACTAGTGCGTAGAAACATGTTTTAGAGCACTGTCAATTGCAAAATGTTTTCAAGATTGAAGAGAAAATTAAGACGGATTTTGGTAAGGTTATGAGAGAAGAAATCATCAAGGGGAAGGGATGAGGGCAAAGTTCACAATATGAAACTTTCAATCCAAAGAGAATATAAACTATAAATAAAAGACATTGATAAATGCTAGGAATAATGACAACATTGAGAATTTTTCCCCACTGGATTCTCATACTTTCCTGAAAAGACCATTGACTTAAGGAAATCTGCAGTTGGCATTACCAAGTTCCTGATCCCTCACTGACTAGGCTTCTCCTCATAGTGAACACACACGCCTGGAGCTTACCCAGCCTCAGGCCCTCTGGGGATCCCCTTTCTTCCCTCCACAACTGCTCTCCTTGCTCCTATGGGAAATTGTGTCTTATTTGCAGAGCTGCCACCTTGTTCATGGGAAAAAGCCACTTGAATTTTGAACTGTGTTTTAAGAACCATACATATTCCTCAAGTCAAGGACAGGATCTCAATGAACAACTAAGTGAGCATTGAAGAAAATCTTGTAAGTCCTTGAGCAGAGCAGGAGGAACACCGTGACACCAAGCCCAAAGCACTGAGGAACTAGTGGATGTGCACAAGCAAGCTCACAGAGTAAAGATTCCCAGTGTTTTCAACAAGGGAAGAATTAAATGTTTCTAGTTAATCCAGAATAACCTAAGTTTATGTTGCCTGGTATTTTTTCTACTGTGGTCTCAAACTCTGAGATTACTGCTTAGAAGAGAATAATTACTTAGGAATTGTTTAATCTTATTGTTTAGTTATTAAAAAATTCATTGAGTTGTCAGCACTGTTCTGGGTGCTGGCAATAGAGCAGCAACAAAGACATGAAATTGTGGTCAAGAAGACTATATTCTAGTGAAGGGACAAATTACATGTCACTAAATCAATAAATAAACAGAATTACCTTCTCGTAGTTGTGTTATGAAAGAAAAAAAATGAGAGCTGAGAGGGGAGCATGATATGTGGAAACTTCTCTGGATACTTGTTGAGTAAATAAATCCTTATTGACAGACTCAACAACAGAGAGAAGATGAATGATGTTCTCCAGCATCACAGTATAGCTTTTGCCGGGATGCACACACCAAGGCCTATTCTTCCTGGGTGAAGTCCACAACCACATCCATGAAGGTCACTGATTCCTAAAATATTGTGGACATTCTGGTTCAGACAGTGACATCTCTACCACAGTCCAGGGGCAGAAACTTGACATGATAGAGTTGGGGAAAGGAGGCTGTAGGTATAGACAGCTCAAGTCCTCTTTGGGGTTCTAGCCAAACGCTTCCCTGTGCTGATCTGGCATGTGTTATTCATGCATAACCACAAACATATATACAGTCTGTACACAGCCTTAATACATATTAGCTTCATTATAAAGGAATATCACATGATGTGCAATGTGAAATTTGGACATTTCCCAAAAATATGGTAAATCTCATTTACAGACTGGCACGTTTAATATAGTTTATTGGTTGTCGACCTAAGAATACAAAGCTAGACTCTCCTCACCAATTTAAAGTAAATTACAGACTCATCACATAGCAGGCATTATCAATTGCCTGTGACATATAACTGTGATTATATATAAACATTTCCCCTATAGGAACCTTACCTTTCTCCTTTGTGAAATGGTTTAACAACCTCTTACAAATGTTGACAGATCCAATGAGCTAATTTGCAAACCACTTCCTTTATATCAAACACTCAATACACATAAGTAATAAGTATGTTATTTGAATGAAGCCATGCTGACCATTCTGCAGAATGGAACAGACTTAGAGAACACGGATCAGCAGGTGCAGCCTCTGTCTCTTATCTGTACACATTCCCTGTGTTCACTACAAGGTAGAAGGACAGATGGTCCAGAAACACAACCCAAGCATCCCTGATAATTCTATACAGAAGGATGGCCCTAGCCTGCCCCACCTACAGTGAGGTTTCCATTGTCAATTTTCTCTGGGACCTCCAAGCATCTGTTATCATTGTAGTTTAGTCCTGTGCATCTGATAACAGGTAACAGAAGCCTCTCAATTGTATATGGTCACTACAGGACCCTCCACCCCATCCCCACCCTGCCCCTCATCCCCTGCCTGCTAAGCTGTGCTCACCCCACCCCAGCTCCGATCCCCCCAAAGTGAGTCCGCCCTACCTGAAGAGTCCACAGCCACCCCATAGAGACAGCAGCTGAGCCTGAGACCAAGTCTGAGAAGTCTGAGCGTGACAGCGGTGCCTGCCATAAGACTTGGAAGCTCTCGGTGGCAGGAACACACCCTTCACACCTCACGCAGGCTGAAGGCCCCGCCCCAAAGATTCAGGGCAAGAGCAAATTGCAGTGACAGGCCCACTGCTCCATGGCCTGAGGGCTGAAAGGAGTTGCAGTCACCGCTGCTTATAGTGCTTAGGAGAGCACCCGTGTGGCAACCCTTTCCTCCATCATGCCTGTCGCCACGCACATCACGCTGTGCGTTCCTCCACGCCCCTCCCCTCATGCCCCTCACCACACCCACCATGCTCTGCGCTCCTTCACGCCCCTCCCCTTCCTCCTGGCGTCCTCCACGCTCTGACCCTGCAGCCATGCTGCCGGGCTAAAGCCGGTTTAATTAATGGCGCCTGAGGCCAGCTCCTGAGGGCTCCTGAGGCAGCTTGAAACCCAGCAAATATCTCCCTGGCTGATAAAACTTCAGTGGCTAAAATGGAAATACTGGGACCCGGATAGGTGGAACTTGTGCTTTCGAAGCCACCTTTGCCTCCATCCCCTCCATCTGGTCGGGCTGCTGGAATCCTCACAGTGGAGAACTCCCAGCTGAGGGGTCTACACTTTGGTAATGCCTCATAGAAGAACAGCCCCAGCCATAGTATTAAAAGGAGGAAACATGACAGCGGACAGCTCTAATTCCTGCGCTATAGACAGGAAATGCAGAAGCCCGGTAAGTGACCCACTAAGCCCCTTCTCTGAGGCCCCACTCAGTGGGTCCACAGGATCTCCTTACCCACCATGGGCCTCTTGGCCTAGTTAACACAGGCAACAGGACCAGAAGTTCCCAGTGTTTTTTCCCAAAATGTTAGTGTGGTGACAAATAAAAATGGCAAGTAATAGGATATATTGGAGTATATGAGGAAGCCATTTTGTGTAAACCTAATTCGGCCTGACCTTGTCTTTCCAAAAGGGCCTGACCATTGAGCATGCATTGTATATCTGCTTTAGATATTCCCTAGGGCAAGAGAAAAGGCCCTTGAGATAAAGGTGCAACTTACGCCCCCCTCAAAGTTGGCATTCCCTTAAGGATTAAGCATCTTTCCTTAGGCTATGAATTGATTGCTGAGCTCACCTGTGACCACCCAGCTCGAGACAATAGGCTTGCCTCCTGCTACGCCCGCCAAGATAGCAGACCCACTACCTACTGTGTCCATCAAATTCTGTGCTGATAGGGCAATCTTGTGACTATTGTGGGAGGGACATTTCAATCATATGTGGAACAGCCTGTATGGGGGTATATAACCACTCTGTATACCTCACTTCTTTAGTGCCCTTTCTTCCTTCAGGAAGAAAGGCCCTGGGCCATGGTCCTCAGATTTCAGCTCAGAATAAACTCACCCAAATTTTCATTTATAGATTGGTTATGGATTATTTTCATCGACAGTGGTTTTATCTAGGTCACTGTACTTTGGGGTCTCTTTGTTAGAACAGCTTAACCTACACCTTAGCTAATATACCCTTCCCCAGGTCATCTGACTGATAAATCAGATGGAGTGCTTTATTGTTACACAACATTGACTGTGTTCCAGATGCTTGGCACTTTCAATTTCACTGTTACTTAACACTTATTAGAAGTTTTTGGGTGAAAAGTAAAATTCACAGAGCCCAGCATATGAAGAGTGTGGTGTTAAATGATTCCTCCAGAATCTCCAGATGATCTTTTTGGATTAAGACAGGCCATCAGAGAATTTCACACCTGGGCTGTCTTGATCTGGTTCCTTGGAGAATTGCTCTGTGGATCTGAGCCTTGGCCCCACACCATAGGCCCGCACTGAGGAGTGCTGCAAACAACCCCGTGAGCCCCACTGCTTCATTGCCTGGAGGATGTGATTGAGGATGTGGTTTGATGCCCTTTGTGTGGACCAAAGAAAGAAGTTTCTTTCAGACCTTGTACCAGGAATAGTCGTGCTTCTCCTGAGCAACTGGCTTGTTTTGTTTTTGTGAACACTCTAAATTGTGTAACTGTCTTTGTCTTTCAAAGTCATCTAAAATCCTTTGAGAACAAGACAGGGTATAAAATAAAGCTATTCAGAGTTTAGACCAAGCTCCCTATTTAACACATTATATTCCTTTTGGAAAAGTCACTTCATTTGGCTGACTTTCTTTGCTTGTAAGTTAGAGATAATGAGTTCTTCCTGTGAACAGAGTGTAAATTAATATTTTTAAAGCACTCAGAGTTCCCTCAATGCATGTCATTATGGAAACTAACACTAATATTTAATTTCTTTAAATCTCTGCTATTTTGTAATTCCCTCTCTTTTTATGTCATTCCTGAACTTCGCTTGCTCATTCATATTTTTGGCAAATTTGAGGATGTAACAGTGCACCAAACACCCTGGAAGGATGCAGATTAAAAAGCCTGGATTGTGCTTTCCAGTAGCATGAAGAGTTGAGGGTGTGTTTTCCACTAAATTAGAGATTTAAATAACAAGAAAACAATAAATGAATAAGTAAATAAATATCTTAATTATAAAATTCTGTGGTTGCAGTGAAGAAAAGAAATAGGGAACAGTGGGAAAGGATGATAGCTCTAGAGGTGGAGATGGAAGGTACCTGTAAGTAGGCAACTTTCACGCAAAGCCCTGGAGAATAAAATGGAACAACTGTGCTAAGAGCTGAGGAAATAAGTCTTAAGGCATGAGACGGTTTGGCAGGGTGATGGATCTGAAAACAGACAGTGGCATGACAGTAAGCAAGGACAAAGGAGGAGTTTGGAGAGAAGGTCAGGGACCAGGCCATTTAGGGCCTTAAAGGTCAGAGCATGGGGCCTGTATCTTCTCTTACCCTCTATAGGATGCCTCTTGAAGCACTTTATGGGCCAGAATGACGTGGTATGAGTGAGGTTTTAAGGAAATAATTTTGTTTGTATCTCTAGTGTGAGATAATCTCAGGAAATAAGGGAAATGTTGAGGCGAGGTAAGCACTGAGGTTAGGATAGGGGAGCACAGAGGAGGCATCCTCTGGGAGTTCTCAATTTGCTTGTTGAGCAAGACTTCCTCAAGTTTATGGTGGCTGAGCTGAGATGTGGAGAAATGAGTAAGAGTTTGCCAAAGGAAGGGAAGGAAGGGTGAACTAGACAGTGAAATACATGACTGAATGTACAGAGATATGTGACATCACGGTAAGGATGCTGTTGTATTTCAGCATCGAGTAAAACAGAGTATGAGTGGAGATGAAGCTGGAGAGGAGACTAAAGATTGGATCATGGAGAAGCTTGAGTGTCTAATACTTTCTTCCCCATTCCATGGCTGGCAGGTGGGAGGGAGCTGGGTCCCATCTCCTAACATTTTTATGAGAATTATTTGTGAAAATAATTGCTTCAACCTCCTAAATAAAAACTTACTTCCCCCCATACTTTCTTTGAAATAAGGCCCCTTGGAGTACAGGTGGCCATGAGCAACTCTTCTGCAACCTGAGATGGAGCAGTTGGGAGAAAGTTAGTCATCTTCACCTTGGCCTGTACCTTGTCACCTCCTATCACCACCTGCTCCTTTCCCTGGCTCTTGTCATCTCCAGACCTCTGCAGGGGGAGTTGCTGGTGGGTGCCCATCCCACTTCCTAATGAATGCAGGTGTGCTTAGTAAAATGCTGACAGGTATGATGTGTTATGATTAGTGCTAATGGCACTAGATTTAGAGTCAGGGGCTGGTCCTAGGCCTTCTGATTAGTAGGTGAGTGACCTTGAGCAGGTCACTTAATTTATTGGAGCTATTTCCTCACATATATATAAAGGGGAAGTATCTAACTCCATGAGTTGTGAGGATTAAATGAAAAATTGAATATATGCAAAGCACTTAGTGCCTGCTTAGTAAATTATAGGTGTTATTATTGTTCATAGTAGGGAAATAATCAAAAGGGAAAGCAGACTCAAAGTTCTTTTCTGAACACTGATCATGGAAGACTAGGAAATGGAGAAGCTACTGAAAAATAAATAAGGTAATTGACCTTGGCTAAATCACTTAACTCGTTTCCTCATCCAAACTGTGGGGATTACAATTTCCCTTTTGTGTAATGTATTAGATATTTATAAGGAATAGATGTTACTATAGATGCAAGAAGTTTTTGAAAACTGAGCATTTCTTGTTTTGCTTACAATGTTAATCTAGATCCTCCAAGAGATGGCAAGGATTTTGGCGGGGAAATATTTGAGAGAGAAATTATGGCGGAAGTTAGAGAAGCTGGCAGGGCTGTCAGAATGTGATGGAGGTCTGACTTGAGGAAAGGAAGGTTTGGCAAGGGGAGACAACCTTGAACCAAAGTCAACCAATAGAGGAATCCTGCAGCTCACAACTTTCAGGAAGAGGGCAGCCAAGCTATCTCTGCTGAGCTCAGTAATGGACTGGGAAGAGCTTGTGGGAGGCGTGGCCTCAGAACAAGGAAGTGATGGATTTCAGAGCAGCAGCTGGTGCCACTGGTCAGTTCTGCTCCCTGTAGTTGGTATGGTCTTGTGGCCACCACATTTACTATGATGAAGAATCTATTTTCTTACCAGCAGAATATATCATTTTGCAACTAAGACTATTTATTCTGATTCCCCTTCATATGTAAGAGAACTCATCCCGGCAAGTCCACTGCAGCCATTCTTCCAGTGAAGGTCAACAAATAGTGTGCAGTGCTCTGATAATGAGCTAAAGGAACTTGTGGGCATGGGCACTGCTTTTATCTTAAGTGTGTTCTTGAAAGCACTAACGGGAAAGATGTTAGTGTTCTGTCTTAGAACTGGTATTTTTTCTTTCTTGATACAAAATAGCATTTATTAATAATTTCCTCTGTATCCACTGACTCTTTTTTTATCCAGTCAGCCACCCTATGCCTTTCGATTGGAGCATTTAGTCCATTGACATTTAAAGTAGCTATGGATAAGAATGTACTTATTGCCATTTCATTGCTTTTTCTCTGGGTGTTTTAGTAATTCCTCTCAGTTCCTTTCTTCTCTTGCTCTCTTCCCTTATAGTTTGATGGCTTTATTTAGTATTATGTTTGGGTTCTTTTCTATTAATTATTTGTGTATTATAGGTTTCTGGTTGGTGATTACCATGAGGTTCATATATATTTTTTTTTTTTTTTTAAAGATTTTATTTTTTCCTTTTTCTCCCCAAAGCCCCCCAGTACATAGTTGTATATTCTTCGTTGTGGGTCCTTCTAGTTGTGGTATGTGGGACGCTGCCTCAGCGTGGTTCGATGAGCAGTGCCATGTCCGCGCCCAGGATTCGAACCAACGAAACACTGGGCCACCTGCAGCAGAGCGCGCGAACTTAACCACTCGGCCACGGGGCCAGCCCCATGAGGTTCATATATTATTGCCTACATGTATCAATCAATATTGAGTTGCTGGTCTCTTTAGTTTGACCTCTTGCTGAAAGCTCTACTCTTGTGTGTGTGAGGAAGATTAGCCCTGAGCTAACATCTGCTGCCAATCCTCCTCTCTTTTTCTGAGGAAGACTGGCCCTGAGCTAACATCCATGCCTATCTTCCTCTACTTTATATGTGGGATGCCTGCCACAGCATGGCTTGTCAAGCAGTCCATGGGGCCACACCTTGGATCTGAACCGGCAAACCCCAGGCCACCAAACAGAACATGTGAACTTAACCACTGCACCAGTGGGCCGGCCATAAAAGCTCTACTCTTTTACTCCCCTCATCCACATTTTCTGTTTTTGATATCATATCTAACCTCTTTTTTGCTGCATGTGTATCCATTACCCTCTTATCATGGAAATAGATAATTTTAATACTTTTGTCTTTTGACCTTCATATTAACTGCTACGTTTATTGTATATTTGCCTTTACTGGTGATTTTATTGCTTTTTAAAAAAATAATTTTCTTATTCCTATTTGGGGTCTTACCTTTTCCACTTAAGCAAGTGCATTTAGCAATTCTTGTAAAGCTAGTTTCCTGGCAATAAACTCCTTTAGTTTTTCCTTGTCTGAGAAACTCTTTATCTCTCCTTCCATTCTGAGTGATAAGCTTGCTGTGTAGAGTATTCTTGGCTGTAGGGTTTTTCCTTTCAGCACTTTAAATATATCATGCCACTCCCTTCTAGCCTGTAAAGTTTCTGCTGAGAAGTCAGCAGATAGCATTATGGGGTTTCCTCTGTATGTAACTTGTTGCCCTTCTCTTGTGGTTTTTGGGATTCTCTCTCATCTTTAATTCTTGACCTTTCAATTATAATGTGTCTTGTTGTGGGCCTCCTTGGATTTCTCTTATTTGGTGCTCTCTGTGCTTCCTGTACTTGGATGTCTGTTTCCTTCCTTAGGTTAGGAAAGTTTTCAGTTATGATTTCTTCAAATAGATTCTCTGCCCCTTTGTCTCTCTCTTCTCCTCCTGGGACACCTATAACACAGACATTAGTATGCTAGATGTTGTCCCAGAGGTCCCTTAGACTGCCCTCACTCTTTAAATTTTTTTTCTTTTATCTGTTCAGCTTGTGTGATTTCCTCTAGTCTTTCATCGAGCTTGCTGATCCATTCTTCTGTATCTACTCTGCTATTGAGGGCCTCTAGTGAAGGTTTCATTTCTGGTATTGTATTCTTCATTTCTGATTGGTTCTTTTTTATATTTTCCAATTCTTTGTTGATGTTTTCACTGAGTTCTTCTCCCAAGATCAATGAGCATCCTTATGACTCTTTGTTTGAACTCTTTGTCAGGTAGATAGTTTATTTCTGCTTCATTTATTTGTTTTTCTGGGGTTTTATCCTGTTTCCTTACTTGGAATGTATTCCTTTATCTCCTCATTTTGCCTCTTTCTCTGTGCTTATATCTATGTATCAGGTATGTCAGCTACATCTCCCGATCTTGGAGAGGTGGGCTTATATAAGAGATGCCTTATGAGGTCCAGCAGTTTGCTTCCCTCTCATCACCAGTTCCAAATGTTCCAGGACTGTCCCCTGTGTGCGCTATATGTGCCCTTCTGTTAGTGTTGCTCTTGCTGCAGGTGCCTGGGGAGGCTAGGCTTAAGGTTGTTCCCAGCTGGCCGTGAAGCATCTCTGCTAGAAGGTGGTCTTTTTCTCTCCATAAAGGAATTTCTGCCTCTCCCACCTCAGTCAGCCCTGTCCCTTTTTGTGGGGGTTCTTTTTATCCAGTTTCCAGTTCTCTCTTAGGGGTAATTTTTCCAAAGGTAGTTGTAGATTTGTTGTGTCCACGGGAGGAGGTGAGTTCAGAGTCTGCCTATGCCACCATATTGACCTAAAGTGGTAACTTTGAGTAAAGTTGGGCTGGGAAGTCCTTTCAGGCTGCATCTCAGAGTGCGGTAGTCCTGTATCTGGGATGATTCCTTGCCAACATCCATGTACAAACATGCCCCAATGTGTGTTAAACAGGCAGACCTCCTTTGACCCCAGATTACTCTCCATTTCCCATTCTGTTTCTCTGCTCCATTCAAGCTGCCTCTCCTCAGGTTCTCTCCTGAACCAATTCAGGAGTTTTCTCCACACCACTTCACTGACATGGCTTTTTCCAGGTCACCAATGATTTCCATTTTGCTAAATTCAAGATTAAGTTTTTGCTCTCATCTCACTCAAACTTTCAGCTGCGTTTGCCACATATTATATAGTTGAACACTCCCTCCTTCTTGAAACACTTTCCTCTGGATTTCCAGACACCCCTTCTCTCCTGGATTCCCTCCCCCTATCTCTTCCTCCTCCTGCTCCTGCTCCTCCACCACATCTCTAGTAATACTCCCTTGTCGTTCCTGTGTGCTCTCTCTTCTCAGAGGAGTAAATATTTTTTTCTATTATCTTAGTGGCTACCCTACTTTATCCAGGTCTAACATTAATTAGTATTTATACCTTCTTCCCAGAGAGTGCAAGAATCCCCTTTACCTCTTTCCGACTTCTAGATTATTATTGTTGTATACTTACATTATCATATAACTATAAAACTATAAATGTAATATATATATTTGAAGCCTATCACATATTATCTTTGTTTTATAGATTATTTATTTGGAGTTACCCACATATTTATTAATTTTGCTGTTCTTATGTTGTTCCTACTTCTCCATCCTGAGATTTTCTCCCTCTCTCTCAAAAGATATCCTTCACTATTATCCTTTAGTTTGATATTTTAGGAGAGCAAGAAATTTTCCTCTTCCCTCTTGGTTCTTCTGGCTAGTCTAAGCATTAAATTGACATGAGAAGGAATAACAGGAGAAAATCAAAGAAAGTTAAGAACATGTATACATGGGAGAAGCCCAGGAAAACTGAGTAATTCCCCAAAATGGCTGGAGCCACCACCTTAAATACCTTAAATACTTCAGCTAAAGACAAAAGAGGGTTTTGAGGGTAGTGGTTTGAGACTTCAAAGGGGAGGGAGGCAATTCTCTGAGAAGGAAAAGCAAATGTTTGGTCAACAAATGTTTGCCATGTTTGGCAGAGAGTGTGGGACATGAGGAGGGTTTTGATCAAATGGGCCTTGCTAGGCTCCTCCCTGTCTACCACACCTAATACATATTACTCTATAGTTATCTACGGTGAGAGCTCCTTCCTGGGACAGGCTTTCTATCTTAAATTCCTTTAGGAAGTTGGGGGAAAGTCAAAGGATCTTCTTGGGCTTTTGTTCTTAAAAATAATCAAGCCAAGGGGCTGGCCCTGTGGCCAAGTGGTTAAGTTCACGCACTCTGCTGCAGGCGGCCCAGTGTTTCATTGGTTCAAATCATGGGTGCAGACATGGCACTGCTCATCAAACCACACTGAGGCAACATCCCATATGCCACAACTAGAAGGACCCACAACGAAGAATATACAACTATGTACTAGGGGGCTTTGGGGAGAAAAAGAAAAAAATAAAAAATCTTTAAAAAAATAATCAAGCCAAAAATACACATTTTGGGGTAGCAAATTCTGTTCCCCCACAATACATTAATGATACATTTCAGTTTTTGTTTTTCTAAAAATGTTTTTATTTTCTATTATTTTCCAAAAGATATTTTTGTGTTCTTTACAGTTCTTGGGTTTGTCATTGTATTGTTTCAGCACATTAAAGCTATTTTTTTCCCCACTGTGATCCAGCTTCCATTTTTGCTGTTGAAAAATGAGATACCAGTTGAATTTGTTCTTTCTCTTTCTTTATTTCCTCCTCATGTTCTTGTTTTTGCCTCTTCCTGACTGCTTTCAGTTTTTTTCTCTTTGTCTTTTCATTCCTCTCTTTTTTGTGATTTTATTATAATCACTGTAGATGTGGAATTTGTTTTTTGTTGTGCTTGTGATCCACTGAGCTTATTGTCTCTATGGAGTAGTCATTCATCAGTTTAAAAATGCTTAGTCATTTTCAGTTCAATATTGCTGCTGCCCATGTGTCTCTTTAACATGTAGTAATAGCTGAATGCATTTTAGAATTATTTCTATTTCATTCTCATGGTCTCTCTCTCTCTTCTTCAAAATTGTGCCTCTTTGGACTTTATTCTGGATTTCTTTCCAACCATTTATCCTGTTTATTAATTTTTCCTTAGCTGTCTCTAAGATGTGTACTTTCAAACACATCAATTGAGTTCTTAGTATTATTGTACTTGTCAGTTTTAGAATTTTTACTTTCATTTCTCCAAATTTACTTTGTCTTTTTTAAAGATATGTTCCACTTCTCCACCAGAATTATTTTTTTAAAGATTTTATTTCTTTCCTTTTTCTCCCCAAAGCCCCCCGGTACATAGTTGTATATTCTTTGTTGTGAGTCCTTCTAGTTGTGGCATGTGGGACCTGCCTCAGCGTGGTTTGATGACCAGTGCCATGTCTGACACCCAGGATTCGAACCAGTGAAACACTGGGCCGCCTGCAGCAGAGCACGTGAACTTAACCACTCGGCCACAGGGCCAGCCACTCCAACAGAACATTTAAACTTGTCTTTTATCCTCCTGAATCTTGTAACACAATTATATAAAGATAGTGCCAGGAGATCAGCTGGGCTGAGAGACAGCTGAACTGCCAGGTGTCAGAGTGACTGATTAAAACAACAAACCCAAAATGAAGGAGTTAAGCCTTTAATCACTTACTGTGATGGTATAAGCAAGAAACTAAAACTGGAATTTTAGTCTCCTCCTATTTAGTTTTTCCCATGGAATGGCTCACTGGTTGAGGGTCATGTGGATCAGCACAGATATGTGGGTCATCTCACTATTTGGAGAGCCCCAGACAAAAGGCTTCATTTTTTTCTCTGGATCCTGGTGGCTAGGAGGGATGAGATAGGAGTGGAGAAGTGTGGGGTACTAAGTCAGGGAAAAAGTGTCTTCAAGTTTTTCCCTCTTCCCTTCATAGGAAATGTCTAGCAGAGGTGCCTGAGGAAGAACTCTGTTGGTGGCCTCAGAGAAAGAGACCTGGGAATGGAGATGCCAGGGCTAGGAATGCAAATATGGGAAGTGCTGCGTGTTTATGAAGCACTGTGTTGGGTGCTCCCCAAGAATTTTACTGAGTGCTCCACAGGCAGGTAGTCTTCTGAGTGCTGACCAGGTACTGTGTTGAGTGCTCACCTGACAGGCAATATCCTGAGTCCTCACCAGATAGGAACTGTGCTGACTGCTCACCAGCCTCTTTGCTGAATGCTCACAATGTAGGCACCATGCTGAGTACTCACCTGGCTGTCACTGTGCTGAATGCTCACCTGGCAGACACTGTGCTTATCATTCACCTGGCATGAACTTTGTGAATATTCACCAGGAACTGTGCTGAGAGCTCACCATACAGTCGTTGTGCTGAGTGCTCACCAGGAAGGCACTAGGCTGAGTGAGCACCATGCACAGTGCTGAGTTCTCACAGGTGTCAATGAAAATAATCCATAACAAATCTATAAATGAAAATTTGGGTGAGTTTATTCTGAGCTAAAATCTGAGGACCATGGCCCAGGGCCCTTCTTCCCAAAGGAAGAAAGGGCACCAAAGAAGTGGGGTGCACAGAGTGGTTATATACCCCCAAACAGGATGTTTCACGTAGGATTGAAATGTCCTTTTACAATACTCATGAGACTGCTCTGTCAGCACGGCGATTGATGGAAATAGCAGGTAGGTCTGCTATCTCGGTGAACACAGCAGGGTGTCTTGAGCTGGGTGGTCACAGGTGAGCTGGGTGGTCAAAGGTGAGCACAGCAATCAGTTCCTAGCCTAAGGAAAGATGAATATCCCTAAGGAAATGCCAATGTGGGGGGAGGTGCACCTTTATCTTAGTTAAGGTCATTTGTTCTTGCCATAGTAAATGTTTTAAAGCAGATATACAATGCGTGCTCAATGGCTACGGTTAGGCCCTTTTGGAAAAAACAAAGTCAGGTCGAATTAGGTTTACACCAAATGGCTTCCTCATATACTCCAATATATCCTATTGCTTGCCATTTCTATTTGCCACAGGAAGGCACAGTGCTGAGTGCTCAAATGCAGGTGTTATGCTGAGTGCTCACCAGCCACTGTGCTGAATACTCAAAGGGACAGCACTCTGCTGAGTGCTAAACAGGCAGACATTGTGTTGTGCTCCCAAGGCATTGTGCTGAGGCATTGAGCCTTCTGGGCTCTTGACTGCTCATCCTCCTTGCCCATGTCATCTCCATAACTGTACACAAATATCCATCACAACCCTGCCCACAGCTCCTTGGGGATGAAGCCAGAGCTCCAGCTTTGAGGAGGCAGAACTGAATTCAGACCTCTTTTTTTCTACCAGTTCTGTGTCCTGGAAAAGCCGTTGTGCCTCTCAGGGCTTCCTCACCCTCCCAACTTGCACAATGGTGATGATGCTGAAAACTACTACCTAGGCACATGGTCAGGTGTATATGAGATGACTCTACAACACCTGTGGGCTAGTGTCACATATGTCTGATGCACACACTTACAGATGAAACAATTACAGGGAAGCATGGGATATACCATGGACTATCTCTCAAAGCTGGCCTGGGTTTCAGCTGTGTGATCTTGGGAAATTCACTGCCCCTCCAGGCCTCATATTCAGGCCTGCATCTTTAAAGAGTTGAAATTAAATGAAATTCAGATATTAGTCTAATGTCATCCATTGGCATTAAGCCTTCCTGTTTTATGGACCCAAGTGCCTCATGTTGGCTATGTGTTCTTCATAATGGCTCCCAACGCTCCCTGCCTCCTGGTGTGCATATCCTCATGTAACCTTGATGTGGTTAGTTACTGGCTTCTGAACAACCTAATACAGCCAAGGTGATGGGATCATGTTCAAGCTTTTTGTTTTTTTAAGATTGGCACCTGAGCTAACATGTTGCCAATCTTTTTTTTTTTGCTTATTCTCCAAAAGTCCCCTGGTACATAGTAAATGTTTTTGGGTGTGTATGTGCAATAGTTTCTATGCAGGTGTTATATTTTTCAAACAGATAAAATAGGCTATTGAATGAAAATGGATAAGTTGATCAAATTTTTTCAGCGTGTGAAGTCTTTAGAGAGCAAATATCATTATTAGGAGCATAGAAAATGGAGCAAATATCTCATGCTCAAATTCCAGCACAGTCACTTACTAGATATGTGTATTGGGCAAATTACTATGTCATTGGTGCCTCAGTTTCTTCATCTGTCAGTTGGCAATAATGATAAGTGCACTCACTTTGTAAAGTCATGGAGAGTATTAAAGGAGTTAATGTCTGTAAAATGCTTGG
Organism: Equus przewalskii; assembly: GCF_037783145.1. NCBI lineage: Eukaryota > Metazoa > Chordata > Mammalia > Perissodactyla > Equidae > Equus > Equus przewalskii. The sequence goes on from NC_091831.1 coordinate 67,416,899, forward strand.
AACATCTAGCATATCATAAGCACTGTATCTGTGCATTATAAATAAAATTAAAAACTCTTCTGACACTGTTCATAAGCTCCAGAGGGTGAGGCTAGTGCCCGGATGTATGTAGAAAACACTCCATGACATACAATGAATAAGAGAATTAACAACACTGTTGAATGCTTTACCACCATCACATATGTCATCCTACAGGCATTCCCAAGCAGAAACACACCCAAACCTATGTGTTCTGTCCTTAAGCGTCTTCTTTGATTCTATCCAGGAATCACTGGGGCTTCTTGGACCCTAGTGAAAATACCCTCTAAATGTTCTCTTCCATCTGTCACAAACCCCAGTCCTTGTCCTAATTGCTGCAGCTCACAGGGTCTGCACTCTGATCCTTTTCTTCACACTAAGGAGAATCGTCATCCCCAGATCTGGGCATGCACAGAGCATGAGCCTTGTAGAAACGTTTCCCTGGCCTGTGGCAGGTAGAAGCATGCAGTGACAGGGTGGGATTTGTGTAAAACTCTCCAGGTGTTGTCAGAGGGGTGGAGTCAGGGGAGTTGTCAGCAAGGACTCGTCCTGCTAGTGGGCCTTGATAGTTAAATTGTGTGTGTGTGTGGGATGGCTGTTTCATAGGTCCTAGCATAATACCTGCAATAAGATGGTTCATGAAGTCAGAATCATCCTAATGAGGTCCAAATTAATCCAATGTCATCTATTCCCTGACCAATTCACTAATCCAGTAGTGATTTATAGTAGTGATGTTTGTATTCTATCATCTCCTTTTCATTGATTGGCTAGCATAATTCAATTATTCTTTACATATCTTGTATATATTTACATAGTAAAGAAAAAATGAGTTTTAAAACAACTCTCCTTGAAAGAGTCTCCCTAGCATATTGAATTAATAACAGAAGCCATTGATGGAAAATTCACACAAAAAATTTTGACCCTTAGTCTCTGGTTTTAGATCTTCCTAATTGGTAAATTATCTTGATTCCTGATTACTTTCTTGAGATTAGTCCATTTAGGACTATGTAGGAGTGCAACTTCATGCCACTTGAGAAGTAGTGGTGGGACTCTATGATGACATTTGTTTCATTTTGTGTGTGTGTGTGAATGAGAGTGTTTACTGCCTCTTGCAGTGTGGGACAGAGTACACTCTTTTTCTTCGGAAAAATGTTCCCTAACCAATTTTTTTTTTGAGGAAGATTAGCCCTGAGCTAACTACTGCCAATCCTCCTCTTTTTACTGAGGAAGAGTGGCCCTGAGCTAACATCCATGCCCATCTTCCTCTACTTTATACGTGGGATGCCTACCACAGCATGGCTTTTGCAGATCGGTGCCATGTCCACATCCGGGTTCCAAACCAGTGAACCCCAGGCTGCCAAGAAGCAGAACACGCGAACTTAACTGCTGCACCACCGAGCCGGCCCCCCTAACCACTTTCTCTGTGCTTTATTTTCACTCAGGCCTTGACTGGTGCTGTCAAATAGTAACATTAACACTCTATATCATAAAATCAAAGCTTTTTAGAGGCCACATTTAAGAAAATAAAAACAAACAGCTGAACCTAATTTTAATAGTATATTTTAACCCATTATAACCATGATATTATGATTTGTGCATGCAATCTATGTAAAAATTAATAATGACAGAGTTTACATTCTGGGTTTTTTTTTTTTATTGGCTCCACAAATCCAGTTTGTACCTTCCAGCTGTAGCATAATCTCCATTCGTAACTTGAATTTTTTCAGATATACATTCTATGCATTGAGATATTATAACGTTGACAGTTGTAACATAAGATTCACTTCTCTAAGTTGTTGCAAACATACTTAAAAGATTTCCATTTAAGGATCACGTAGGATGAATAATGAAAAGTTTCTCTTGGGTCTAGTAAGAAAGGAATCAGTGCTGCCTTACCAAGGGAATCACCCACAGAATAGGGAGGGCAGATGGAGTGTGGGGTTTCTGAGGAGGTGGTGGGACAAAGACACATAATATAGATGATGTTTTCTCAATGGTTCACCACTACAGAAAAGGAGTTATAGACAGCAATTTCTCTGTGAAATGTGAGGCAAGTTAAGTGACTTTGAATATGTATGAAGGAATAAGGAAAGTGGGGAATATTAAAAACAGACTGTGTGGAAAATCAAGGAGTGAATTACTGATACATAAAAAGAAAGTAAAATTTCCAGGCTTTATGGATGCTTCCCAGTTGAGGTAGATGATATTGGATATACAGTGGTACCAACATATGTTATGTGCTGTTCTTAGCAGTTAACATAAGACCAGCAGCAGGTAAGGCATGGAAGATAACCAGGATCTTCTGGGTTTGAAGTTTTACAAGACAGATATGAGCAGTAAGAAAGTTTGGATCATTCCAAGGGAATTATTGAGATCATAGCCCATGGAATCCTGGGATGATAGGAGAAAAGAATGAAGAGGAGAAGAGAAATGAAGGTGAGGATGTGGTGATCAGGCATTATTTCCAATGTTGAGGAAGGAGTATCTATTGTATGAGCACTTGATTAAAAACTGGAAATCAGGAATTGGTGGTGGGTGGATATGTTTTCTGAGTTATTTATTTTTGCACATGACCATATGGGTTGACAGAAATATCTGGGATGTGGGAGTGAGTCACTAAGAGTCAGGTAGATAATTTCACTATTAATTTAAGCTCTAAAGGAGCTCTGCATACCAAGTGGTCAATGGGAGAAAACGTTTGCAAAACATATTCCTAGCAAAGCACATGTATTTATGATATATAAAGAGCTCTTACAACCCAATAGTAAGAAGACAAGCAACACTTCCCTGCTTGCCATGAGACAGCAGATCCGGCATGTGATGAGCACCATGAATCCTGCCAAGCAAATGAGAACGATGGTCTAGAAGGGGAGATATGGGCAGACAATTCCTGGTGTGAGGAACCTCCTGTAATTCCCCCAGGGCTGCTGCTGACCCCTCACTGTGTTGCAACACTCCTTGACATGGGTTGGCCAACTTTCATCATCACCCAAGACCCTGTTTGCATGGTTATTGTTCATGGGTCAGAGCATCAAGAAATTCCCTCCCCACCCTGGGCTGGGGCTTCCTTGAGGTTGATGAGAATTCTCAGTCAAGGCACCATTTCTGTTGGGAGAATACCCTGCAAGTGAATGGAATGGAGAATGCATGTGTGTTTTACTTTTTTAAATAAAACTCTTCAAACACAGAAAAGTAGAACAATATCAGAAACATCCATCACCTAGATTTAACAATGTATATTTTAGCCAATTAAAACAATATTTCTTCCAGTGTGTAAATTGTTAACACTTGCCACCCTTGCTTCAATGAAAGTATCCATTTTAAAGTCATATTAAATCCATATTAATATCCATATTAAAGTCAAGTAGACGTCGCGATGTTTCAACCCCATTTTCACCTCTGAAAAATCAGGGAATTTTGCTACATAGTCAAGGCCATTATCACACGACAAGAGAGTGAAAAATTAAATCAAACTTATACCTCTGGGCACGGAGAACTGAAATTGGGCTGGGCCATCTTATGACGGTCATGGGGAGAATGGGTCATCATAACTGGCAAGCCCATGGGATCTCTCTAAATTTGTAAATTCTCACACAAATGCTTTCTTCTCTGCCTAGAAAAATATTCATCCTCTTCTCCTTTACTGAGTTGTTTTATACTCATTTTTGAGGATTCTCTTATAATGTAATTTCCTCCAAGAAGCCTTCTCAGATTACCACTCCCAATCATGGATTGGTTCACATCACATAATTTATAATTTCCAATCACCTATCATTGTTGTTACCAAATACAACATAAACTCCAGGAGGACTTGGACACACAGCACCTGTTGTGCATGGGGGGAGGGTTTCAGGTCCCTGTACTTGTGCAACCTCTCTCCAGCCAAATTCTTATAGATGTGTTGTCCAATGTGGAGTTGCAACAAGTGCCTTTTTAAATTAAAATTAATTTTAAGTGAAATTAAAAATCTGGTACCTCAGTAACATTAGAAATCGGTAACCATAAATCTTAGTCACAATAATGTAACTTCAAGTACTTGATAGCCACAGGTAGTTATGCACTGGACAGCACAGATATAGAACATTTCTGTCATTGCAGAAAGCTCTAGTGCATGGTGCTGATCTAGAGCAGGACTTGGCAAACTACAGCCTGTGGGCCAAGTCAGGCTCATTCCTATTGTTATACAGCCTATGGATGTGGAAACAGGTCCACCGTGCCACACTTGTCAATGCTGGTTCACACACAGCTAGAGGCCCTCACTGACCAACTGGCCAAGGGGCTTTCAGTGCAGAGATAAGGAAACAGAGCCCAGAGAGGGGAGGTGACTAGCCTGAGCTCACAGAGCTGTCTAGGAGAAGGCCTCTTATATTCCACTGGGTCTCCTTTTCTCTCCCTCAATGGTGGGTAAAACCTGGGGGACTATGCCACCTCCCACTAGCCTGAGAGATTCCATGCTCTCTCCGCTCCAGTCCTGCAGATTCCCAGGAACAACCCCAGGTGTAGAAGTTGGAAACCTACTCCTGCCCCAGTGACCAGGGAGCCTTCCCATCCACAAAGACACTGATCTTGTCCAGGATAAGGCTCTGTAGCTGGGTACCATTCTGAGTCAGTCACGGGAATTCCTCACCAATGGCAGCTCTGTCCAGTCTCCACATCAATGGTGAGAAGTTACACAGATGGTCCCTCAGTGTGGTTACTGTGGGGACAGAGCTAGAAGGGGACAAGGGATGCACAAGGGTGTCTGGAATTCTACCCTGATTCTAGGTCCTGTTCAAGAGAACTTTCTGTAAGGATGTGAACATTTGTCTGCCCTACCCAGTACAGTCATTATTAGTCCTATGTTGTTATTGAGCAGTTAAAATGTGCCTACTGGGCGTGAACGAGGGCTGAATTTCTCATGTATTTTAATTTAATGTAATTGATTTATAAATAAGTAGTCACAGGGAAATGTTGGAGAAAGGATTTCTGAAAATAGAAAAAAATGAGAAGACTGGTCAAAATGGTCAAAATCAATATTTTCAGAAGTCTAGAAATTAACCAAAGGCTTACAGCAATCTGAGGACTGTTTAGTTAAGAAAAACTTGATTCTTGGTGAAGCGAGTAAGCTCTGTGGCATTATAACTTGCACTATTCCCATCCTGCTCTCACAATATTCTCAATAACTTTGAAAACCATCAGTCTCAGAACCATGACATCTCTGAAAACCAACATCTTAGCAGCCATAATGGATTTGGAGCTCCCAAAAGACCCATCCCCACTGAATTGTCACTATTTGACCCGTCTGGCAGCTCCTTGAAAAAGCCTCACTCTCAGGGCTTCTCTTTATTTGACTCAGAGCTTGCTCAGTGAGGAACGCTTTTCCCCAGAGCACTTGAAGAAAAAACATCAGTGGTAAGTGTTTTACATTTCAGATGCCTGAGTGAGCTATACTAGTTGAGGCAGGCAAGAGGTTAGCAGAAGCATAAAAGAAAAATTGTGGGAATGAAATGTCCATAGGGGGCTTTGGAAAGCTCCAGCGGTTTTGTAGTTATCTAGAAGGCTGTAAGTGTGAAGGGCTCTGTGCATAACCAGGAAAGACTTGAGAAGGTCTTAATCTTTCACCTTTAGCTGAAAGTTCAGTTTATCTGAAAAACTGATTAACGTAATATGCTGTATTAATAGAGTAAAGGACAAATACCACATAATCTCAATACACACATGAAATATAGGTTTCACAAAATACAAATCCTTCAGGATTAAAAGAGAAATCACTCAACACATTAGGAATAGAAAGAAATTTTCTCAACCTGATAAATATCATTCTTGAAAAACCCACAGCTAACAACATACTCAATGGTGAAAGACTGAAAATTTCCCCAAAGACCAGGGACAAGACAGCAATGTCTCATCTCATGTGGTAACCACATTGTAATAGAGGTTCTAACGAGGGAAGTTAGGTAAGAAAAAGAAATAAAAGTCATCCAGGTTGGAAAGGAAGGTGTACAACTGTTTCCTTTTGCAGATGACATATCATATATAGAAAATCCTAAGAGATAAGTAGATGAACACACGGTATGTGAACCCTATCCCAACAGGTGTATAAAAACTTAAATTGCCTCATGTAGTTAGTGGATACACTATTGAACAGCACAGTTAGACTGCTGGATCCTAAGTCAACTGGTTCTAGCACCCCATCTTCCATGAATCTTGACTAAGGCATGATTCCTACACACCATATTCCATGGCTCCCAGCACTAGGTACCTCCATGACTTCTGAGTTTACACAGGCCTCCTTGAGGTTCAAAACCTGTTGGGCTCACTGGTTTAGGAAGAAGCTGGATTTTAGGTAACAGTTCTATATTCCAAGGATTCTCTTCCATAACACCTGGAACTGAGAGACTATGGAATGGGAATACTTTTACAGAAGGAGAACTTTCCAGAGTCATTAGGTCCTGAGTTGAAACTCAACTGAATGCTAAAACTTGACAGTCAGAAAAATAACTCCTGACACTGCTGTTTCAGAAGAGTTGGTTGAGCTGAAAGACACGGCAATATTTCCGAGGTCAGAATCCCAGGCTCTGTGGCCTCTGAGAGTTTTCAGCTACTGAATGAACTTCCCCATTTATTTTTTCTTGTCTCAATGAACACTAGACCAGGTATGTGTACCAAAGGATGTCTTGTTCCAGGCTATGACTTAGCTATGTGACCCTGGGCCAGCTATTGAAACTCTCAGTGCCTATTTCTTAATTTGGAAAACAGGAATAAGAACCTGTCTCCATTAATTGTTAAGAAAAGTCAAACTCTGACCACACAGTGTCCATAGGTCAGTCCTTACATGAGAACAGAGTGGACAAGCAACTCCATTCTCACCACATCCTCAATACTTCTCTTGTTCTATTGGTGTTTGCTGGTGCTTGACTGGGTTATGTCCTGGGAATAGAGTAGGTTGGTGACAGTGAAATTCAGCTGGAAATGCTGGGGACTGGGACCGCTTCTTGGCTAGTCTGTCAGTAAATGAAATGTTGCCTCCACTCCTAGAATAAACAGAAAGTATAAAATTTCTCAATCAGGAGAAGATTTTAACAAAGTAGTCATTCCAGCCAGGTCCACTTATTCCTGGCAACATGACCTGAGCTTGGTTTTTTTTTTAAAAAAAAGATTTTATTTTTCCTTTTTCTCCCAAAGCCCCCCAGTACATAGTTGTGTATTTTTAGTTGTGGGTTCTTCTAGCTGTGGAATGTGGGATGCCTCCCCAGCATGGCCTGACGAGCAGTGCCATGCCTGCTCCCAGGACCCGAACTGGTGAAATCCCTGGCCGCCAAAGCAGAGCATACGAACCCAACCACTCGGCCACGGGGCTGGCCCCTGAGCTGAGTTTTTAAAGGTGGGCTGCAGAAGACCCTTCATCTCCCTGTCCACATTGAATCCATTCATATGTCTACCTGTCCAATTCCCAACCAAGAATTATGAGAGTTCACCAGGATGGGGGAAGAGGAGATTGGGCCTCTTGGGGGGCATAGTGAGCAAGTGCGGGTGCTGATCACCCCAGTGGGCATCTGTCACATACCTTTTCTGACCTAGGTTCCTAAAGGGGCTTTCTGCCTCTGGTCGTCTTCTTCCTCCCAATCCATTCTCCAAACATCACCTAGAAGATGAGCTTTCTAAAGCAGGACTCTGAATGTGTAGTGTCCCCCCATGAACCATTCCAGTGCCCAAAGACCCTGCCCACATCTTTAGCCTCAACTATCACCTCTCCTGTGTTAAACTGTATGGTTCAGCCTCACCAAACTTCTAACAGCTTCCCCAAATGTGCCCTGATCTTTCTCTCTAGGTTATAGACACATGCAGCACCATTCCCTGTCTCTTCCCCCTTTCTAGGTCCTGTTCCCAATCACATCTCTGTTTCCTCATCACTTCCTCAGAGAACTTTTCAAGACATGGCTGTGTGTCCCTCCTTGAGGTTCCCACAGGCTCTTGAAATTCTCTGATTATAGCAATCATCAAAATGTACCATCAGTGCCTATTTACTTCCCTTAAGTATTTGTTGAATAAATGAATGAGAATGAAACAATCCATGACTCATAACTAAGGGGCCTAAGAAGTCAACTCAGGAGCCTTCACTTTTTGAGTTGGAAAAATTGATGTGTAATAATAGCCATTCCCTTGGGTGCAGTTGCTTGATGTCGTCTTCCTACTTCCTGTTGGATGGCACACTTCCATGGGTATCTAGATAGACCCCCTTTCACCTCCAGAGCCTTCATCCATTACATTGCTACTGAGAAAACCCATCCTTCCTCACAGTCCCATCTCTTCGAGCCATGAAACCAGACCTCATCTTGCACATGTCACATGCACATCAACCACCAGTTAAGTTGCACCCAGGCAGTGGGATGAGGCATTCAGGATGTTGTCTAAAAGCACTTGCTTCACCATGAGGTGGTCCAGATTGGAGGAGAACAGTGCCTGGATGGTGGCCAACATGTAGTCCAAACTAGAGACAGAGACCAAGAGAACTCCTGAGATCCTTCTTTATACAGCCAGAGACCTAGGGACAAGCAGTGGGGGGTTATCTGGCTGTCTCTTCTCCCAGGCTAGAAAAGAGACCCTGGCCAGAAAGAGAAGGCTTCCTGGAGTTGGGAATAGAAGCAATAACAGTGACAATAATGAACATCTATTGAGCACTTCTGAGAAGTGACTTACACATTCCCTCACCATTACTGTGGTGGAAAGTATTATTATAATTATCCCCATGTTAAAGACAAAGGAACTGAAGTTTAGAAAGATTCAAAGATAGCACTGTGTCCCATTATCCCCTTCTTCCCCTGTGTTGATATCCTAGTTTCTCCACCCATCCCTCAGAGACATGGATTCAAACCCATGTGCACCTCTTGGCCTGTTTGTTTCACTTCTCTGAGCCTCAGTTGCCCCATCTGAACAATAGGAATGATCATTTTATCCACCTCATGGAGGCTTCTATGGGATTTAAATGAGATGATCATGAATGAAAGTGCTCAGCAGGGAGCTTGGCCGTGGTCAATGTCATTATTGGGCTGATATTTGCCAAAAGTGCCGGGAAGAGTTGAAGGAAGTGGGTGTTGGGGCTTAATGCTTTCCCCACCCCTGAGACCTATGGAAGGAGACAGCAGGAGTAGGGATGTAGGGGAGAATGGGAAGCATGTCAGTGACTTCCAGATCAAGGATGAGCCACAAGAGCTCATCAGAGACACCAGCCACCAGCTCAGCCAATGTTTCCAATCTCTTCAACTTACATCAAGTCAGGGAGTGTGATACTACCAGCTTTGTTTTTGTTCTCAGAATTCCCTTGGCTGTTTGGAGTCTTGTTGTGCCATATGAATTTTAGGATTGTTTGTTCTATTTCTGTGACAAGTGTCATTGGAACTATGATGGAGATGGAATTGAATCTGTAGATTGCTTTAGGGACTATGGACATTCTAGCTATGTTAATTCTCCCAAACCAAGAACATGTAATACCATTCCATTTCTTTGTGTCTTCTTCTATTTCTCTGAACAATGTTTTATCATTTTCAGTATAAAAGTCTTTTACCTCTTTGGTTCACTTTCTTCCCAGGTATTTTATCCTTTCTGTTGCAATTGTAAATGGGATTTATTTCTTAATTTCTCTTTCTGTTACTTCCTTGTTAGTGTATAAAAACGCAACTGATTTCTGCATGTTAATTTTGTATCCTACAACTTTACCATATTCATGTCTTATTTATTTATTTATTTTATTCATTCATTCATTATTGTGGTAACATTGGTTTACACCGTTATATAAATTTGAGGTGTAAATCAGTATATTTCAATTTCTGTGTACAGTATATCATGCTCACTACCCAAAGTCCAATTACAATCCATCACCATACACATGTGCCTCATCACTCCTTTCACCGTCCTTCCTCCCTCCTTACCCTCTGGTAATCACCAATCCAATCTCTGTCTCTATGTGTTTGTTTATTGTTTTTTATTTATGAATGAGATCATGCAATATTTGACTTCCACACTATGACTTATTTCACTTAGCACAGTGGACCCTCAAGTTCCATCCATGTTGTCACAAATGGCCAGATTTCATCCTTTTTTATGGTGAACAGTATTCCATTGTTATTCCATTGGATATACCACATCTCCTTTTTTTTATTTTAAAGATTTTATTTTTCCTTTTTCTCCCCAAAGCCCCCCGGTCCATAGTTGTGCATTTTTAGTTGTGTGTCCTTCTAGTTGTATACCACATCTTCTTTACCAATTGGCCCTTGATGGGAACCTTGTTTGCTTCAAAGTCTTGGCTAGTGTGAATGATGCTGCCATGAACATAGGGGCGCATACATATTTACATGTTCATGTTTTCATCTTCTTTGGGTAAATACCCTTCATTGGAATAGCTGGATCGTATGGTAGTTCTACTCATAATTATTTTGAGGAATCTCCAAACTGTTTTCCATAGTGGCTGCACCAGTTTGCACTCCCACCAGCTGTGTATGAGACTTCTCTATTCTCCACATCTTCTCCAACACTTATTTCCTGTCTCGCTAATTATAGCCATTCTGACGGGCATAAGGCGATATGTCATTGTAGTTTTTATTTGCATTTCCCTGATAATTAGTCACGTTGAACATCTTTTCATGTGCCTGTTGGCCGTGTGTATATCTTCTTTGGAGAAATGTCTTTTGCCCATTTTTTTATTGGGCTTTTCAATTTTTTCTAGTTGATATGTATGAGTTCTTTATAGATTTTGGTTATTAACCTCTTATCGGATGTATGGATTGCCAATATATTCTTCCGATTGTTAGGTTGTCTTTCTGTTTTGTTGATGGTTTCCTTTGCTGTGCAGAAGCTTTTTAGTTTGATGTAGTCCCATCTGTTTATTTTTTTTTATTGTTTCCCTTGCCCGGTCAGACATAGTACTTGAAAATATACTGCTAAGACCGATGTCAAAGATGGTACTACTTTTATTTTCTTCTAGAATTTTCATGGTTTCATTCAAGTCTATAATCCATTTTGAGTTAATTTTTGTATACGGTGTGAGACAATGGTCTACTTTCATTCTTTTGCAAGTGGCTCTCCAGTTTTCCCACCACTGTTTATTGAAGAGGCTTTCCTTTGTCCATTGTATGTTCTTTGCTCCCTTGTCAAAAACTAGCTGTCCATAGATGTGTGGGTTTATTTCTGCCCTAGTGATTCTGCTCCATTGATCTGCGTGTCTGTTTTTGTGCCAGGACAGTGCTGTTTTGATTACTATAGCTCTGTAGCATATTTTGTAATCAGGGAGTATGATATCTCCAGCTTTGTTCTTTTTTCTCAGGATTCCTTTGACTCTTTGGGGTCTCTTGTTGTGCCATATAAATTTTAGATTCTTTGTTCTATTTCTGTGACAAATGTCATTGGAACTTTGGTAGGGATTGCATTGAACCTATAGATTGCTTTAAGAAGTATGGACATTTTAACTATGTTAATTCTTCCAATCCAAGAGCGTGGAATATCATTCCATTTCTTTGCATCTTCCATTTCTTTCAACAATGTTTTAACGTTTTGAGTGCAAAGTTCTTTCACCTCATGGGAGAAGTTTCTTCCCAAGTAGCTTATTCCTTTTGCTGGAATTGTAAATGTGATTGTATTTGCAATTTCTCTTTCAGCAAATCCCTTGTTATTGTATAGAAACCCAACATATGTCTTCATGTTGATTTGTATCCTGCAACTTTACCATATTCATTCCTTTTTTATTTATTTGTTGCAGTAACATTGGTTTATAACATTATATAAATTTCAAGTGTACATGATTATCCTTCGATTTTGGTGTAAGTTACATCATATTCACCAGCCAAAGGCTAATTACAATGAATCACCATACCCATGTGTGTAATTACCCCATTTACCCTCCTGCCTCCCTCCTCACCTCTGTTAACGACCAATCCAATCTCTGTCTCTATGTCTTTGTTCTCATTTTTATCTTCTATATAGGAATAAGATCATATAGTATTTGACTTTCTCACTGTGACTTATTTCATTTAGCATAATACCCTCAAGTTCCATCCATGTTATCACAAGTTGCCAGATTTCATTCTCTTTCATGGCTGAGTAGTATTCCATTGTGGAGTAGTATTCCATTGTGTATATATACCACATCTTCTTTATCCATTCATCTCCTTTATTTTGTTTGAGGAAGATTAGCCCTGAGCTAACATCTGCCACCAATCTTCCTCTTTTTGCTGAGGAAGACTGGCCCTAAGCTAACATCCATGCCCAGCTTCCTCTACTTTATATGTGGGATGCCTACCACAGCATGGCTTACCAAGCAGTGCAATGTCTGCACCTGGGATCCTAACTGGTGAACCGCAGGCCACCAAAGCGGAACGTGTGAACTTCACTGCTGGCCTGCACTCATCTCTTAATGGGCATCTAAATGCTTCCAAATTTTGGCTACTCTGAATGAAGCTGCCGTGAACATAAGGGTGAATATGTCTTTACCTATTCATGTTCTTTGCAAAAATACCCAGCAGTGGACAAGCTGGATCATACTGAAGTACTGTACTTAATTTTTTGAGGAATCTCTATAGTGTTTTCCATAGTGGCTGCACTCCCACCAGCTGGATATGAGAGTTCCCTTTTCTCCAGATCCTCCCCAATACTTCTTATTTCCTTTTTTGTTAATTATAGCCATTCTGATGGGCGTAAGTTGATATCTCATGATAGTTTTCACTTGCATTTCCCTGATAATTAGTGATGTTGAACATCTTTTCTTGTGCTTGCTGGCCATCTGTATATCTTCATTGGAGAAATGTCTTTTGCCCATTTTTGAGTTGGGTTTTTAGTTTATTTGTTGTTGAGATGTATGAGTTCTTTATATATTTTGGATATTAACTGCTCATACTATATATGTGATGAGCATGAGTTTGAAAATATCTTCTCCCAATTTTCAGGTTGACTTTTTGTTTTGTTGATGGTTTCCTTTGCTCTACAGAAGCTTTTTCGTTTGACGTACTCTCATTTGTTTATTTTTTCTCTTGTTTCCCTTGCCTGGTCAGACATGGTACTTGAAAATACACTGCTAAGACCGATGTTGAAGAGAATAGTGCCTACGTTTTCCTCTAGAAGTGTTATGGTTTCAGGTCTTACATTCAAGTCCTTTATTCCATTTTGAGTTAATTTTTGTGTATGATGTAAGATAATGGTCTTTCATGCTTTTGCAGGTAGCTGTCCAGTTTTCCCCATACCATTGATTAAAGAGACTTTCCTTTGTCCATTGTATGTTCTTTGCTCCCTAGTAAAAAATTAGCTGTCCATAGATATGTGGGTTTATTTACCTTGCTCTCAACTCTGTTCCATTGATCTGTGTGTCTGTTTTTGTGCCACTACAGTGCTGTTTTGATTACTATAGCTTTGTAGTATATTTTGAAATCAGGGAGTGTGGTACCTCCAGCTTTGTTATTTTATTCTCAGGATTCCCTTTTTTACCAAACCAATGTGGGTTTGATCCTGGTGAGTTAAATCAGACTCTCCATCAGAAGTAGTTATCTCACAAAGTAAGGTATATTTGCAGCAAATAGGAGACTATGAGGAATCATCTCCCAAGTCATGGCCTTCCTGAACAAAGGGAAGAAGGGACATTTATTTCGGATAAGGAATGAATATTCAAAAGGGAGAGGTGGGTATTTTCTTGCACAGGCTCAGTTTGAAAACATGCTTCCACATACACTGTAGGTTATGGTAATAAGGCCTAAGCTCTTCCTGGAGAGATCTTAGAGTTAAAAATAAGGCAAAGGTCATAGGCATTGCTCTTGTGATGAGGCTTTGTCTGATTCAGGGAGCTTGGTGATTGCATCTCGTTAACATAAGGAACAATAACAACTTGGAGAAACAGTTAAAATATCCATACCCAGCCTTGAGTTTCTCAGGGTAACTAGTCAGTGACACAAATCCTTACTCTGGTTTTATCCTGCGCCTTGTTCTTGAGGGGCACAGGTCGAAGGTCCATGTTCTGTGACTGCTGAGCATGGGCATTGTCATAGGGATCAGAAGAGGAGCTGAATTTCCAGCTACTCTCAAATAGGTTTGTGGCTCACCACAGGCATAGCCCCAAGTTGTTCATAACAACCCACCTGTAATTTTATACCCTCAATGTGTTTAGTGTATGTTTAGGATCTGGGCATACTTGCCCCCGAGTCCACCAGCTCTTTATAGTCTAGATACTGGGTTGTCTATCCTTCTCTGATGGACCTAGTCTTGCTGCCCAGGAACATGCCGCCCTCTTAGAAGCATACCATCCCTAATTGGTGTGGGGTTGGTTAGGATCCAGGGAAGAGCCTGGTGTGAATAGGGAGTCATTACTAATCTGTATAGTGTCACCAAAATGAGAGTTTCAAAACAGAGAGTGGTTTGCAGGAAAACTCCGAGTCATCACGTGTCTGTGATGACCTCTCTTGATGTTCAGGCGTGGGTGCCTTTTTAACTCCTGTGTGGTAGATCCAAGGGGCGACTCCTTAGTTTAGGGAAGAGTGTGTGGTTAGTAACACCAAGCGAGGCCCTACCCAAATAGGATATAATAGATCTTGGGACAAACCACTTTTCCAAGTTTCAAGGAAGACACAATCTCCTGGCTCATATGGGTGGAGTTTGACTTCTATGGACAAGAGAAGTCAGAAGTTTCCATATTTATTGAGTTCTTCTACCACTGCTTCAGATTGGCTATGTGTTTGATTGCCATGGAAACCTCTTTGTCTGGGTTTGTAGCGAATCTGAGTCCTTAGGGAACAGCCTCCCATGGGTGATTTCCAAGGGGCTAAGCTTCAGTTTGCCTTTTGAAACTACCCTTATCTGAGTGAGGGCTATTGGCAGTAATTTAGCCAATTTTCCTGCATCTCTTGGCACAATTTTGCTAACGTTTTCTTTAAAGTTTTATTGGCCCACTCAGTTTTTCCAGAAGTTGTGGTCTCTTTGCAGTATGTAGCCCTCCGTTTAATTTTTAAAACTCTGGCTACTTTGGAGGTTATTTTTGATATAAAAGTTGGCCTGTTGTCACTCTGAATTGATCTAAGCAGCCCCAAATGGGCAATTATTTCTTTTAACACTTTTGTTACCACATTCGCCCTTTCTGACCTACAAGGAAGGGCTTCAATGCATCCAGTAAATTTATCCACAAACACCAAGAGGAATTTGTACCCTCCAGGGGCCATGGACATAACAGTAAAATCACCTTGCCAGTCTTCCCCCACTAAAGTTCCGCGAATTTGCATTGCTTTGGCCAGGGGAGGTACAGGAGGCCTGGTTTATACATTGTTCTTCTGGAAATAAATGCACTGTCCAGTTATTGTTTTCAATAAGTTTTTTTATACCTGGGGTGCTTAAGATCTTTGTCAGCCATAGGTATATAAGGTTTCTTTTCCATAATGGGTAGAATCATGAGCACTCTTAAGGAGTCCCCAAGATGTTTGGGGACCCAAATCTTCCCTCATGGGTTTATCATCCAGCCCTTGACTATTGGAGACCACTGATAACCCTGTGTAGTGGTTTCCCTTACTTCATCAGGGGAATTTACACTGGTGTAAATTCATAGAAGGGTAGAATGGGAATTAATGATAATTGGAGAATCTCTCCTGATATAGCAGCCCTTTTTGCAGCTGCATCTGCCAAATCATTCCCTTTTATATACTCTGATCCCCCACTTTGATGGCCTTTACAATGGCCACAGCTACTTCCTTTGGGCCGTGCACCAGAGGATCTCTGGCTCAAGTTTGATTTCTCTTACTGCTGCCGTTACAAAGTCCTCTTTCTTTCCAAATGGCTCCATGAGCATGAATTACAGAGAAAGCATATTTAGGGTCCGTGTATATTGTTATTATTTTTTGTAGTCCCAATTCCAAAGCTCTGATTGATGCAATTATTTATGCCTTTTAGGTCAAGGTGACTGGTGTCAGCCCCGTGGCTTCTATAGTTTCATGCAGAGACACTACTGCATAATCTGCTCTTCCATATCTGTTACTCATGAAGGCGCTCCCATCTACAAATCACACCCTTCTACATTAGGCGATAGTTCACCCTGGAGATCTCTGTGGCTAGAGTAAACCTGATCAATCACTTCTGGGCAAGCATGGGTAATAGGCCCCTTGGAATTAGGGAGCAGAGTAGCTTGGTTTAAAGTATGACAAGGTTTTAAAGAAATCTGAGGGGACCCTAACAACATAGCTTGATATTGTAGTATTCTATTCTTGGATAGCCAGAGATGTCCTTTAGTCTCTAGTAGGCTAGAGACTTGCTGGGGGCTCCACATCGGTCAAAGTTTGGCCCATCATCACTTTTTCTGCATTCTTGATTAATAGGCAGGCGGCAGCTACAGTTCTCAAGCATGGGAGTCATCATTTTGCCACAATAATAGGCTACCACGCTTTTAGGGGGTCTCAGCATTTGGGTTAGCACTCCTGTAGCTACTCCCTGTCTGTCACAGACACATAGGTCAAATGTTTTGCTCAGGTCTGGTAAGGCCAGTGTAGGTGCTTCCATTAGCAAGTTTTAAGCTTATTGAAAGTTTGGTGACATAGTTTATCCCATTCAAAGGGGTCTATTTCTGGCCCCTGTAGTTTATCCTAGAAAGGCTTAGCAATTAATCCAAAGCTAGGGATCTAAATGCAGCAAAAGCCAGCCATCCCCAAGAATCCTCAGAGCTGCCTACAAATTTTTGGTGAAGCAAGTTGACGTATTACCATTTTCCTCTCTAGGGGAAGGCTGTGTTGTCCCCTTGAAATGATGAACCCTGAGTACTTTACAGTCTCTTTAGATATTTGTGCCTTCCCTTTAGACACTTTATATCCCTTACTGGCTAAGAAGTTTAACATTTTAACTCAATTTTGACACTACCTGGGGATAGAATCAGATCCCACAGGTTAAGAGTTCAGTCCCACAGGATTACCCTTTGCCTCCCATTTTAGATGCCAATTGCAAATTCAGGTTGTCACCTGTTGATGAAAATAATCCATAACCAATCTATAGATGAAAATTTGCGTGAGTTTATTCTGAGCTTAAATCTAAGGATTATAACCCGGGGCCTTTCTTCCCGAAGGAAGAAAGGGCACCAAAGAAGTGGGGCGCACAGACTGGTTATATACCGCCAGAGAGGATGTTTCACATAGGATTGAAATGTCCCTTTTACAATAGTCGGTAGACTGCTCTGTCGGCACAGTGATTGATGGAAATAGCAGGTAGGTCTTCTGTCTCAGTGAACACAGCACGGTGGCAGTCTGTTGTCTCCAGCTGAGTGGTCACAGGTGAGCTGGGTGGTCAAACTTGAGTGCAGCAATCAGTTCCTAGCCTAAGGAAAAATGCTTATCCCTAAGGAAATGTTAATGTGGGGGGAAGTTGCACCTTTATCTCAAGGGCCTTTGTTCTGGCCATAAGAAATGTCTAAGCAGATATACAATGCGTGCTCAATGGCCACAGTCAGGCCCTTTTGGAAAAAACAAAGTCAGGCCGAATTAGGTTTATACCAAATGGCTTCCTCATATGCTCCAATATATCCTATTGCTTGCCATTTTTATTTGTCACACCTGTGCTTCTGACCAACCAGCCACAGAGCAGATGTTCCCACAGCCCCCTCGTTGTGTTTGATAGAGCGGTTCACAGAGCTCAGGAAAACATTTTACTTAGCAGCCAGATAGAAGAGATGCATAGAGCGAAATACATGGGGCAGGGATGTGGAGCTCCCAGATCCTCTCTGGGCACACGACTCTCCCCAAATCTCCCTGGGTGTTTACCAACCCAGAAGCTCTCTGAAGCCCATCCCTTTGGATTTTAATGGAGACTGCCCCCTACATAGGCACAATTGATTACGTCATTGGCCTTTGGCAATCGAACTCAATCTTCAGCCCCTCTCCTCACCCTGGACGTGTGGAGAGCAGGATGGGGCTGAAAATTCCAACCCTGAATCACACAATAGGTTTCCCTATTTTCCCACACACCAGCCCCCACCCTTAGGGGCTTTCCAAATGTCACCTTGTTAACATAAATGCAGGTGTGGTTGAAAGGGCCTTGTTAGGAATAACAAAAGACACCTCTTTCCCCTTTATTGCTCTGGAGTTATTTCGGGAACTGAGGACTAAAGTAATTATTATAACAAAATATGCCTCTATGGCTCTTATATGGGAAATTACAAGAGTTTTTGGATCTCTGTGCCAGAAACAAAATGAAGATATTTACTATTTTAAATCCAGTACTGTACAGCATTGACAGTACTACGGTCTTCAACAAATCTACATTCCCCAGTTCTGAAAACGTATTGATTATAACAAAGATTCATCTTTATGGCTTCTGGCTTCGAGAGGTATTGTTTTACCTGGGGCCAGCAATCTACCTGCTTTGGTTTTATCTTTACTGACATGGCACTTGCTGCTCACTCCACCTGTCCTTGTGCCTATAATTCTGAGTTAGCTCAACTTAAAACATTTAGGGGAATCTCTTCCTTCTCAGGTGCTGGTGTATCCTGTAATAGGGCCATAAGCTCAACTCCCCAACTTTTTGGGTCTTGGATCTCTACTTTATCTTTTTCCCAGCTTATTGAGGCCACTAACTTAGATAGCATGGCCCTCCCTAGAGGGGAATAGGGCATTCTGCTACATACAGAAAGAAATGCTTAAGTATTTTTTATCTTGTTTCATAGGTCAAGGAGCTCCAGAAAACTTTTGGTCTCTCCTTTGCCTGATACTCCTTTGATGCTACATCTTTTTCTTTTTGAAAGCTTTCTCTTTTTGGTATTCAGCACCGAGAATGTGGCTCCAGTATTGAGGGAAAAGTTTAACATGTTCTCCTCCTACTTCCAAGGTCACCCAGGGCTCCTAGAGCCAACTGGGGAGCACTATGGCTCTGTCACATCTCATCTGTGTTCAAGGGAAGATTCCATGGCTTGGTCCTGTTCAATCTCTTCCCTCTCTGGCGATGGTTGGGACAGTCCTGCTGCTAATGTCCTTCCTGTTTGCAGTACACACACCCAAATTTGTTGGTGGCTTTCTGGTCACTCATTGGGGGCTGAGGTCACTCACTCCTTCTCTTCCTCAGGTTACCTTGAGCAGACTTGAAGGGCCACAACTAACAGGGCGGCTTGCTTTTTCATCTTCTTGTCTTCCTCTTCGTGATCATCAGGATCATTGGGATTCCACCCAGCATCGGTCCCTGGCACAGTCTGTTCAATAAGCCTGAAAATGGCTGATCCTGGGTCATATTCATTATATGCTTGTTCTCTAGCTTTTAACAGAACAGCTGACTTTTCCTCAGCCATAAGGAGAGTAGATAACAGTCTTTGAATATCTGCAAGTTTGGATTATGAGTGGCAGATTTATGATTTCCTCTGAGTCAGCTCTCAATCCTTTGGTGTGTGCCTTCCAATTATACAAATCAGAGGGGAAAAGGGGATGTGCACATTAATAAGTTTCTCCTCACCATCAGGCTCCTGTCTTAGGGGATATATCCCAGATTTGTAACTGGTTCCTAATCTAGTTGTACTATCTGGAAGAAAAGGGTGAGGGTCTTTGGTTGTTGGAGAGTCCAGTTCCCTGTGGAAGGATTGCTCGGTTGGGGGACAGTAAAGAGTTTGGCCGTGGTACATCTTCCAGAGGACTCTTGGGGATCACCAGCTGGTCTACCGATGGGGCCAAAGCTGGTGGACTCTGAGGTGGGCTTTCCTTAGTCCCGTGTTTCCTTCTTTGGAGGAGCTGGTCCTCCTCATCAGAAAGATAAGTCTTCGATTCAACCTTTAACCTTTCACTTAGACATAGTGCCATGAAGCACTG
This sequence comes from Equus przewalskii, assembly GCF_037783145.1. NCBI lineage: Eukaryota > Metazoa > Chordata > Mammalia > Perissodactyla > Equidae > Equus > Equus przewalskii. The sequence continues at coordinate 67,436,683 of NC_091831.1, forward strand.
GACAAAAGGGATTTCTTCCAATTTCTTGGTTCTTTTTCAAAATAGATCTAATTTTAGTATTGTGTTAACACTTAGGGTTTCATTTTCTGGCCATTTTCCCCCATCCTCCAGTGAATATTGCAACCAGCTGTGTTGCATAATAAGATCATTATCCTCTGGGGTCAATGGGGACTATCCAAAGGCCTTCCAAATCTGGAAGATGCAGCCCAATGAGCTTTCCTCTGGGGTGGAACTTGGTCCCCTCATTTTCTAGCATCTTTTCCGATGGCCTGTTTCCAACCTCCCAGGAGAAACTTCTAAGGTTAGTGGTGATACAGATGCCACAAGGTTGTGCCCAGAGGAAGTTTAGTACCTTAATCACCCGAAACTAGGCTCTGGCCAAGTTTCCTCAGGCTGTTTTGCTCAGGTTAACTAGATCATTAAAGGGAAAATCAAACGGGTGGATCCTGGGTGTCACCCAGGGAGCACTGATAGGGAGGTCCTGTGTTACCGAAACAAGTGGGTTTGCCTCTGGGTGAGTTAAATAAGAATTGATGCGGGGTCGGTGAGCCAAGGAGTTGAATGAAGGATTTCTTGGACTCTCAAGGTGCGCCAGTAGTGCTCTTTTATTTAGAGAATAGTGTGGAATAGCATGGGGACAGGACACATGGGCAGTCAGAGCTGCTGCTATGGGGACAGGACCCATGGGCAGTCAGAGCTGCTGCTATGGGGACAGGGCCCATGGGCAGTCAGAGCTGCTGCTGCAAACATGGGTTGACAGTAGGGCTAAATTTAAGCCATAGGTATGTGAGTTATCTCTTTACAAGACAAAGGAAAGAATATGTAAAAAGTTGTTAAAATGGTATCAGTGCAGGTGGGGTCTGGTTATTGGGTGGTCTTATAACTTTAGATAAGAATCAGACCGGATTAATTCAGGATGTCCTATGCTTCCCGGAGGATGTTGGTGGTGGGGGGAGTCAGCTATGTGAGGTTACCAGACAAGTACAATAAACAAGACTTAAGCCCTTGCCAACCCCATTAAGAGTTTCTAGAGAAAAGGTCATCCCCCCTTCCTCCTGGTGCAGAGAGGGAGACACACCCATAGACGGAGACTTCCTTCATAAATGCAAATGTCTGTCATAAAGGGGCAAGCAAATTCCACTCCCCATAGTCCAGGGCTCCAGAAATCGTTTGGTCTCTCCCTTTCCTGAGACCTCCTTCAGTTCACACTTTCCTTCAGAAAAGTTTTCCCTTTTGGGCATTCAACACCAAGAACATGGCTCCACTAGGGAGCAAAGATTCAGCCTGCTCTCCTCCTTCCTGCCAAGGTCACCGGGGCCTCCTGGAGCCAACCGGGGGAGGGGGTGTCCCTCAGCCCCATCACGTCTCATCTGTGGTCAAGGGAAACTGCCACGGCTGGGTCTTCTTTGATCCCTTCCCTCCCTGGGGATGGTTCGGACAATCCTGCCACCCATGCTCTTCCTATTGGCAATCCGCACACCGATTAGCACCCAACGTTGTTGGCAGCCTCCTGGCCCCTCGGTGGGGGCCGGGGTTACTCACCCATGGCATATGCCTCCTCTCCCTCAGGTTACCTTGAGGACACTGGCGGGCCACAGCGAGCAGGGCGGCCTGCCTTTTCATCCTCTTGTCTTCCTTTTCAACCTCAGCTTCAAGCCGGTTATGGAGCACCCTCGATGCAGCCACTCACATCTGTGCAGGACTGGTAGCAGGACCGATAGCCAACTTTTCGAGTTTCCCACGGGTGTCGGGAGCACTTCTGAGACCTGAAATATGGATTCAGGATCACTGCACTGCCCCGGGCCTCCAGGTCCCAATTTGTGTATCGCCTGAGGCAGTCCTGCAGCCTCTGGAACAAAGTGTGTGTGTGTGTGGTGGGGAGGCTTTCTTCAGGGCCCTATTGGACCTCTCTTAATTTAGGCCATTTAATGGGTGGCTGGCTTACTCTTTTCATGGCTTTCAAAAGCAGACCCCGAAAATATCCTCCCTTTCCTCGATCCTCAGGATCATTGGGATTCCACCCTGGCTCAGTCTCTGGCACAGCCTGTCCACCAGGCCTGTGGATGCCTGATCCTGGGTCATCTTCCTTACCCGCTTGTTCTCTGGCTTCGAACGGGACGGATGACTTTTCCTCAGGCATGAGGAGTGTAGTCAACAGGCTTGCAATATCTGCCCAGGTTGGATCACGAGTGCAGAAGATTCCCTTCGTCGGGCTTATGAACTCCTCTGGGTCAGCGCTCAGTCCTTTCGTGTGTGTCTTCCAAGCACATAGGTCAGAGGTGGAAAAGGGGATGTGCACATCAATAAGCGTCCCCTCACCGCCAGGCACCTGTCTCAGGGGCTGTATCCCAGGTGTGTCACTCGTTCCTAATCTGGCTGTACACTCTGGAAGAGGAGGGGGCAGGGTCTCTGCCTGTGGCAGCGTCCAGTCTCCCGTAGGGGGGTGGCGGGGGGAGAACAGCAAGGGCTTTTGCCCTGTGCCGGCCTCGGGCTCAAGCAGGGGTGAGGAAGGGGGATGAGATGGCGGTCCCCCAGGGCTCACCAACTCTTCTAACTGTGAGGCTGAATCTAGTGTACGTGGGTAACGTCGGCTTTCCTGTTTCACATTTTTGTCTTTTCCAAGCTGGTCGGCCTCTTCAGAATAATCAATCTTAGATTCAGTGTTTATCCCTTCTTTGAAACATGGTGCCTCGGGGCAGTGAACATAAGGAATTTCTTCCTCTTTCTTGGTTCTTTTGCAACTTAGATCTCATTAGAGTATGGCGTTAACCTTTAGAGTCCCGTTCTTGACATATTTACCTATATTCCACTCCATATTGCAGCCAGGTTCTATCTATAAAAAGGCCATCTCTTCTCTGGCCAATGGGTGAACACTTGAACACCTTGTAGTTCTAGAGCTCACAGCACAATGTGCTTTCTCTGTGATGGAGCTTTCTCCCCGTCTTATTCCATCATCTTTTCTGATGGTCTCCTTCCAACTTTCCAGGCACTGCTTGTAATGATTAGTGGAGACTCAGATGTCACAGATCTGTGCCCAGAGCACATTTGGCACCCTAATAGTCTAAAGTGAGACAGAGGCCGAGTCACTAATTCCTTAAAGGGGAAAGAAAACTGTTGGATGCTGGCTTTCACCCAAGAACGTGTGATAAGGGAGGGTAAGGAAGAGAAAAAGGAGACCAGGAGTCCAGAAAAGCCAGACTGTGAAAAAAACAACATGGATGTCTAGCGTCCTTGACAAAAACAAACCAATGACCAAAAAGGACAGACTCAGCAACTCCAGAGGGGGCTAGACCCCATCTCAGGGGACCTCTCCTCAGGTCACAGGCCCAACACAAAGACAGACTCAGCGACTTCAGGGACAGTTTAACTCCATCGAAGGGAAGCCCTTCTCCTATCACAGACCCAATTCAAAGACAGACGCAGTGTCTGCAGGGGGAACTCAAATCCCCACCTCGTCACTCAAGAGGAAATTATTTCTGCAAAAGACTCAAACCCCTGAGTAGTCAACAGGGATTGCCCCCATTCACCAGAGTATCCGGACCATGCCATCCAGACAAGACTCAATCTGTAAAGGGGACTCGAACCCCTGAGTAGTCAACAGGGATTGCTCCCATTTTGCCAGAGTCAAGCATCAGCCCTTCCGGAGTGGAGAAGTCCTGTGGTCCTTCCGACCAGAGGGGACTCTTGCTCCCCTAAGCCTGTCAACCCCCAAATGGGGATTCAAACCCCAAATCCAGGCCCCAACAGGCATGCTTTTGTGAGACAGCTTAAAGAAAGACCTCTTATAGCCATGCAGTGGGTTTGGCGCCCCCCTCCTCCATTGAGAGAGCCACCCAGCAAAGTGCTCAGTGCGGCTGTTGGGTCTCCTGAGGGGGGCAGCGACATGAAGGTGGTGGCACAGGCACCATGAAGGGGCCAGTGCCCCATTGGGAGCCCACTTGTCACCGAAACCGAAGTGGGTTCCCTCCTGGTGAGTTAAATCAGACTCTACACCAGAAGTAGTTGTCTCACAAACTAAAGTGTATTTGCGGTAAATAGGAGACCATGAGGAATCATTTCCATAGTCATGGCGTCCCCATACAAAGGGAAGCAGGGACATTTATTTGGGCTGGGGAATGAATATTGAAAAGAGAGGTGCATATCCTCTTGCACAGGCTCTGTTGGGAAATATGATTTCACACACACTGCAGCTGATGGTAATAAGACCTAAGCTCCTCCAGGATAGATCTTAGCACTAAAAATAGTGCAAAGGTCACAGGCACAGCTTTCATGGTGAGACCTGTTCCAGTTCATGATGGTTGGTGGTGGCATCTCCTAAACATAACAAAAGGAAGAAGAACAATGTGGAAAAGTTGAAATACCCCAAATTACCATTTAGTTCCTTCCAGTAACTAACCTGTGGCAGTCATTTGCATTCATGATATGAGCTTAAGATATTTGTGTAGACTGATCAACATTGAAATAAAAGTCACTTGTGAAGATGGTGTTAAAGTGCCACAAGCAGAAGATTTTCTAAACCATATAACAGCATTGCCTGAAAGTTACAGACAATCTGTTGCAGTGATAGTGAAAGGTGTTCAAGGTCTCCTTGGGAGAAGTTCCTTCACAGCTACGTGTAGCTCAGTTCAACGAAAATGTGCTTTCCTAGGGGCCAGCCCGGTGGCACAGCAGTTAAGTGCGCACGTTCTGCTTTGGCAACCCGGAGTTCACCGCTTCAGATCCCCGATGCGGACATGGCACCACTTGGCAAGCCATGCTGTGCCAGTCGTCCCACATATAAAGTAGAGGAAGATGGGCACGGATGTGAGCTCGGGGCCAGTCTTCCTCAGCAAAAAGAGGAGGATTGGCAGCAGATGTTAGCTCAGGGCTAATCTTCTTCAAAAAAATAAGAAAGAAATGTGCTTTCCTGACATTTGAGAGGGAGCTTGAGTGAAGTCTGTGGACTGCAATGTGTGAGACACTTACCTAGAGGATCTGAAACAAGCAGAAGTCAGGGCTTTTCAGTATAGAGTACTTTTCTTGAATATGTGTTATAGATATTCTTTCCCAGCTGTAGTGAAATTTTTATTTGAGGAAGATTAGCCCTGAGCTAACTACTGCCAGTCCTCCTCTTTTTGCTGAGGAAGCCTGGCCCGGAGCTAACGTCCGTGTCCATCTTCCTCTACTTTATACGTGGGCCGCCTACCACAGCATAGCGTGCCAAGTGGTGCCATGTTTGCACCCGGGATCCGAACTGGTGAACCCTGGGCCGCCGAGAATCGGAACGTGTGAACTTAAAAACGCTGTGCCAACGCGCCAGCCCCTGTAGTGAAATTTGTAATAGCCCTCCTATTGCAGCTCCTGGCATGGTGAGGTCACCAATAGTCTTTCTTCATCTCATGCACAGGAGAGCCTGTGTGTAGGCTGTTCAGCATTGAATTAATAGTCACTTATGAAGATGATATTAAAGAGCCACAGGCAGGAGCCTTTCTAAACTGCATACCCGCATTGTCTGAAAGTTACAGATAATCTGTCCCAGAGGTAGTGAAGGGTTTTCAGTCTCTTTAGATGAATCCCTTCACAGCTACCGGCAGCTGACTTCAGCAGGAACATGCTTTCACATCAAGGGAGAGAAAGCCTGACTGAAGGCGTGAACTGCAATGTGTGTCATTGTTCTCACTAGCGCGATCCTAAACAGCTAAATGCCAGAGCTTTTCTCCACAGTGTACTTTGCTTGATTGTGTGTGAGATATATTCTTTCCCAGCTCTAGTGGAATGTTTAAAAACTCTCCTAGGAAAATGTCACTTGAAGCTTCTGGCAAGCTGATCTCAGTCATAATTTTCCTTCCACACATGTGCTTGAGAGCCTGTGTCTAGACTGCTCGGCATTGAATTAAAAGTCACTTATGAAGATGATATTAAAGAGCCACAAGCAGGACGTTTTCTAAACATCCTCTATTGTGGTGCCATAGACATAGCCTAAGTTAAAAGTTTGTGTTGTATTATTTTGGCTTTGTCATCATCTCACTATTGCAAACATCACTGTAGTAGACACTGTGTCTCCCCATCCCTTGTCACGTTGAGCCACCTCTGACGTGGCCTACAGCCACGGTAGACTGTTTCTGGCTTGCTGGCAGCTTCCCACTTTGAAAATTTCACTTCTTTTTCCCGAAGACAGACTGTCTTGACAGCTTGCTCGGGCCATACGTAAGACAGTTTGGTATTGCCTGAGACTCATGTGTCAAGGAGCAGTACTCAACCAGTAAGGGACAGGAACCAATGGATAAACACTGGAGCTTTCCTAGTCTTCTTTCGAACAATTCCTAGAAATGTAGAAGTGCTCTGAAGGATATGTCAGAGCATTTCAAGTGATGGGTCTTTAGTTGCTTACAACAGTAATCTATACTTTATTGCACACTTCAGTAACTTTCTCTCTTCTCAGCCGCACACTCCATATTCCCTCATTTTTGCTTCCTGAAATCACCTACCAAATAAACATTGTATACCCAAGTCCTTGCCTCAGGCTCTGCTCTTGGGGCAATTTCCATTCTTACGATCCTAGTCTCTTGTAAGCCATTAGTAAAATGAGGCCACACTTATCTATAGCACAAATGACACTCTACGGAGTCTTGATAATAAGAGACAGTGATAATATTGCAATACTGGATAACTGGAAGCCCTATCAGAAACCATTAATATCTGAGGCACAGACAGCATCAATATCCCTGACCTGAGCATCAGCATCTCTGCTTAGACAACATTCTAGGTGAAGCTTTCCATAAACGCTTGTGTCTGGAGCTGATCTGATGGTGTTGCATCAGTTATCCTGTATCTTTTGTCTCCTACCACCACATCTAAAAAGAACTGCACTAGCATACACAGTATGAAAACTGACAGACAGGTTCTACGGTTCCCTGAGCTGAAATGCACCCAGACCACAGCAAGTGAAAACACCAAATCTTAACCAGGAGATCACCAGGGCTGGCTCTATTTGCAAAAATCCTGACCTATTAAAATTCCCTCTTCTACTGAAATATAACGGATGGCAAATCTAGGGTGACTTTTTATTTCAGTAAGTATATGTCACTGAAACAAAGATTCTGTAGAACAACCCCAGTTTTCTCCTGTTTCTTTAGAATCCTGTTTGATTTTGCACTTGTTCCTGATAAGAGTTATTTTAATATTTTACATATAGGTTTTTAGGTTTGTTATGAAAAGAAATATTTTATAGTTCTACCAAAATAAATTCTCAATAAATTGTAAAAATTACCTGATCCTAATAATTTTATGTTACAATTGTGGATGAGAAATAATATTGCAAATTAATTTTTAAATAGCTTCTGAAATGATTTCAAGAGTATGTTCCATTGGTCTCTAACAGTAGAATTTGAAACTTATTTAAGCCTAGGTTGTATTAGAGACAAACTGCATCTTGACATGAGCTCTTGGTGTCCACCAGCAACATAGAGACTGACTGTTGACACTAGGAATCCTTCTGTCTTATGATTTGCCACTCTGAGCAAAATGGAAACTTGTTTTTATTGATGTTAAGTCATTTAATAGGTCTTTCTTGGAGACACAGAGTCTTGTATTTTAAAGACACTTGAGAAGTTTCTTATCTTGTCTAAAACATCCATCAATCCTGTCAAGTCAAAGGCAAATAACATTCCTCTTGGTATTAAGGGGAAATATACACTCTATAACGGCTATTCATTATTCCGTATATGTCTAAGCCGTGTAATTTATCAGTAGGGATGCTGGACTCTATTGTTTAGGTCATAACAGCTCCACGTCCACCTAGCACTGAGCAGAGATTTGAGTCTAGGGAAAGAGTCTAGAGCAGATAGCAATAGAGCAGAGTCTGACTTGAATTGATAAAACTTTCAAGGTACTTGGTCTTCACATCTAGAATTAGTAATAAGTAAATTATTTGATTTAACCTAATTGTACACAGAGATCTGTTGAGACCCACACCTGAGCTTGCTGCATGAAGCATGCAAAATAGTTTCAGAAGTATCTGAAGTCCCTGAAGACCTTCACACTGAAATATGTTTATTTATGACCCTATTCCCTGAATGAGAACCAGAACTCCCAAATAAAGGTCTCACTCCCCAGGGAAAGAAAGACAAATTGAATGTTCATTAGTCAAGTCTCGACTAGAGTGAAAAAGTGGAGATAGACAAGGGACTCTCTTAGGTGATCATTTTGAATAACCATCACATGCTATGATTCCAGTTTTTGTTTGTGTGTTTTGAATGGTAACCCTACATTTGCTGGGAAATGTTGCTTCTGGCCCAGGGATGCAAGCAAATCCAGCAGTTGGAAAACAAAGGATTCTGGCTCCAATGTTTAATTTTATTGTGAATATTATGAATAAAGTTGAATGCCAGACCTTCATTCTTCTTTTTAATAATGTAAGATTATTTTCTTTATTCTTTTTTCTTTTGTTTCTTGTGCTGGGAACGATTCGCCCCAAGCAACATCTGTTGCCGATACTCCTTTTTTCCTCCTCGAAGCCTCAGCACATAGTTGTATATTGTAGTTCTAAGTCCTAGAACTAGAGTTCTACGTGAACTGCCAGCACAGAATGGCTACTGACACACGGCTGGTGTTCTTCCATACCCAGGAGCTGAGCCCAGGCCAGCAAAGTGGAGCATGCTGAGCTTGAACTGCTAGGCCATCAGGGCTGGCTTGCAAAACCGCAATTCTTATGTCAACAAAGCCTTCATGGGCCAGCCCGGTGGCGCAGCGGTTAAGTGTGCATGTTCTGCTTCAGCAGCCTGGGGTTTGCCGGTTCGGATCCCAGGTGCGGACATGGCACTGCGTGGCAAGCCATGCTGTGGTAGGCGTCCCACATATAAAGTAGAGGAAGATGGGCACAGATGTGAGCTCAGATTGGCAGTTGTTACCTCAGGGATAATCTTCCTCAGGCAAAAAAAGCAATAAGCCTTCGTGTATTTGCCATAAAAATCAGAGGATGTAAAACATAAATTCAAAATATGAATAGTTGTAATGATACTGAATATCAATTTTTCATTGAAATTCATAAAGCACCTATCATATACCTCATCCAATTTGTAGCTTGTCATAAAAATTTATTTGGATGGAAAATATATTTTTTCATATAAACCTGTGATCTCTCTTCAAGCAAAAATAAATATTGTAATAAATACCGACAACATTTTTTATTTTACTTTTTGTCTGGAATTTGCTAGTCTATAAGCTTTTTCATGAAAAAGGGTACGTCTAAATGGTTTGTATTAACAGCTTGTAAAATAATATCCAGGAAAGAGTCAATGTTCAAAAGATATTTGTTGGCTGACTGATGGAGTGAATGATGAATAAGTGAATGAATGAATACAGTGTACGCTCTAAAATTCTGAAATAAAATATGTGATTTTTGTTCCCAGTGCTGGATTCTACCTTTAATGAGATTTTAACTTTGATAAAGAAACAGAGACAACTTGTGTATCATTCTATAGAATATTTACTACTTTAGGGTAGGACACAAGTGTTCTTTCTTCATTTTGGTGTTCCTAATAGCTAATAAGGATGTTGCACATTCTAGGCTCTAAAATAGTGACGTAACAGACAACCTGTGGACAATACAGAGGAAATTACAAAGATTTCTCCCAACTTTGAGCTATTCATTACAATGCATTTATATCCTTGAGGTTAGCTCCAGAGTCCAAATATCCACCTGAAGTTCATGTTCCTGCCTGTGTAATTTCCTTTGTATATTGTCTGTTGTGTGACCAAAGGCAGTCTGTACCATGCTCAGTTAACAATACTTTCATTCCCACATCAGCTCTGTCAATTTCCTCATCTAGTTAGCATTTCCATAATTTTGTAAAGCTTTTTTGAAAAAAACTATTGCTTTTATTCTTTCCATTGTTATTGGTGCTTTATATTACAGCTTGATCTCTCATTTGAAGCTTATCATTTATTGTATGAAAGGCATTTCACATTTCCTAAGTTTTGGTTTGCTATTAATAAACTTACCTTGGTCAAGCAGATAAAATTATAAGACAGGATCATCAGGTGGATCACAAAATTTCACCTTTCTAAATATTTGTAGGTAACACACCCACACACACCTACATACATATGCATACACACACACATACGTAAATGTGCAGAAAATGACATTATAGAGACCGTATTTCCATCACCCACATTAAACAATAGTTTTGCCTGATGAGATTAATAAAGTACTACATAATTACTTATAAGCTAAGTTTGCACTCATACAGTGTCCCCCATTCCCATTCCCTCTACCCTGTCTGGAGGCAACAACTATCAAGTGTTAGAATCTTTTTTCTATTTTTCCAAATCTTCTTATGTTTTTATTGAGGTAACAGCACTTTAACAAGAGAGCCACACTCTTAAGTTTTTAAGTATACAATACAGTAATGCTAACTATAGGCACAATGTTGTACAGATCTCTAGAACTTAATCATCTTGCATAACTGAAACTTTCTACCTATTGCATAGCAACTCCTATTTCCCCTTCCCCCAGCCCCTGGCCACCACCATTCTACTCTCTGCTTCTATGTGTTTGGCTATTTTATGTGCCTCATATAAATGGAATCATGAAGTATTTGTCCTTCTGTGACTAGCTTATTTCACTTAGTATAATGTCCTCGACGTTCATCCATCTTGCCTTTTGAAAAAATAAAATGAATTTAGTGTTACGTTCTTGGATAAATAAATTATACTCCCTATTGCTAGTTATGTGGTTTTTAAATTTATATAAGCAGGGGCTGGCCCCGTGACTGAGTGGTTGAGTTCGTGCACTCCACTGCAGCGGCCTAGGGGTTCACCGGTTCGGATTCTGGGCGCGGGCATGGCACCTCACGACAAGCCATGCTGAGGCGGCATCCCACATGCCACAACTAGAAGGACCCACAACTAAGAATATACAACTGTGCATCAGAGGGCTTTGGGGAGAAAAAGGAGCAATAAAATCTTTAGATTTATATAATTAGATTTGTGATGTTTACATCATTTTGTGATTGGCACATACATATATATTTTGCTCAATCATAAGATTTGGACATTTAATTATCTTGATTGCTATGGATTTGGTTCATGAATTTAAACTAGATGAGCATTATGTTTGCTTCTGTGTCTTCTTTATTAAGAACAATAATGCACTTCACATATTTTTATTCCCCAGTTTGCTCACATACAATAATGCTTCTAGGGGCCGGCCCAGTGGGACAGCAATTAAGTTCACACGTTCTGCTTTGGCGGCCCTGGGTTCATCAGTTCGGAACCCGGGTTCAGACGTGGCACCACTTGGCAAGCCATGCTGTGGTAGACGTCCCACATATAAGGTAGAGGAAGATGGGTACAGATGTTAGCTCAGGGCCAGTCTTACTCAGCAAAAAGAGGAGGATTGGCAACAGATGTTAGCTCAGAGCTAATCTTCCTTAAAGAAAACAAAAAACAAACAACATAAGTGGGATGTTGAGGCTCCCTACAATTATTGTGTTGCTGCCAATTTCTCCCCTTTGTTCTTTTAAAACTTGCTTTAAATTCTATTACTGTGTATTTATCCAAAGAACATGAAATCAACAATTCAAAGAGATTTGTTGCACACCTATGTTCACTGTAGCATTATTCACCATTGCCAAGATATGGAAGCAACTCAAGTGCCCATAATGGGTGAATGGATAAAGAAGATGTGGTATATATATATATATTATATATATATATATAGTGGAATGCTACTTACCATAAAAAATGTAATAGTACTTACCACAAAAAAAGACAATATCGTGCCATTTGTGACAACATGATGGACCTTGAGGGTATTATACTAAGCAAAATACATCAGTCAGAGAAAGACAAAAACTCACATGTGAAAGATAAACACTTAGATAAGGGGAGCAGATTAATGGTTACCAGAGGGATAGGGGTGGGGTGGGCAAAAGGGGTAAAGGGGTACATATGTATCATGATGGATGAAAACTACACTATTGGTGGTGAACACGATGCTGTTTATACAGAAACTGATATTTAGTAGTGTACACCAGAAACTTACACCATGTTATGAGCCAATATGACCTGAACAAAGTAAACAAAAAAAGAAGCTAGGACATCCACCAATCCCTAATGCCCAGATCTTTAATGTACTCCAGCCTCCTCCATCTCCCCAAGGCACAGATAGCCAGTGAGATTCCATTCCATACTGTGTGCACCAGCCTGAGTACACCACTGGTTTGTACTACTCTCCACATCTCTTTTTTCTTTCTCTTCTCTTCTCGTTTTTCCTCTCCTCTCCTCCCCTCTGCTCTCCCTTCCTCTCTCCTCTCCCTTCCCCTTTTCTTTTCTCCATCTCCCCTCTCTCATTCTCTTTCTTCTTTATTTCATTCATCAAATATTTATTGACACTTACTATATGTGGCGCACTCTATCAGGCAATGGGAACATAATGTTAGAATATATGGTTGGATACAGAAGTGAATATTAATAAAATGATCACAAATTGTGATGAATTGTATAAAGAACAGAGAGACATAATAGGTTCCAGGGGCCTGGTCTGATCTGCAGTGTTTCAGAACACATCCCTGGTTTTAAACTTAGATCTGAGAAATGAGTTGAATTTACTAAAATTCCTTTTTTCTCTTTTGTTTCATTTCTGAGAGGGTCCCCATCTGCCAGCTGCTGACACCTATGACCAATGTAGTGTTTTTATACCTTCTCTCTTGCTATGTGAAAATTTTCCTGCTAATCTATAAAGATTCTCTGAAACTACGTTTTAGACACATATTTGACACTTAAGTGTAAAGATGCTATCAGTGCAAAATTGACCTTGCTTCTCCCCCATTGACTGGTGTCCCCCTAAACATATGTCTCCCCTGCCCTTCTTTTCCCTCTGGTTTTCTCAAATTTCCCAACCCCTTAGTTTCCATCACTAGGTTTGGTCCTGGCCTCATCTAGAAACCAGGCTAGATTCAATCTCTGTAACTTCCTCATCCCTGTTTCTTCTTTCTGCTAATTTTTCACGAGATGAAACACATCAAAAATCTTATTAAAGAAAATTTACAATGTCACTGATTTACTTTCCAGATTCTAAGGCAGAAAAGTACATTTTAATCATATTTTTAATTGCAAAGTATGATTGAAATCAGTTTTACTTGATAAAGCTAAATGTTGGCAAGTGGGTGGAGAAAATAGAAATTCGAATTCAGTGTTACTGATGCTGTAAAATCTGGAGGGTTTATTGGCCATGTCTACCACAATTTTAAATGTACACGTTCCTTGACCCAGCAGATCCTCTTCCAGGACATACTTCTAAAAGGTTTGTAAAGATGTATGTCAAGAATCTTCACCGCTTCAGTTATAATAAAAATTTAAAACAACAAAAAGGTCCACCACTGGGGATTGGAGAAATCGATAGTTCAATCATACACAAAGAATCTTGCTGCCAATAAAAACGATGAGATAAATCAGTATGGACTGACATGGAAAGGTGTTCACAATATATTGTTAAGTGGAAAAAGTCTAGCTACAGAGAAATATAGGAGTATGAACCTATTTCTGAAAAAAGATTACAAACAGCAACTCTGAAAGAATAAGTGAATACTAGTCATCTCTGGGTGGAAGGATATCTGGGCACCTTCCTTTCCCAATGCATCACCTCTGTAAAGTTTCGACTTCCACAATGAGCATGTATTATTTTGTTAAATAAGTAATCATGGCTGTATAATACTATTATATATTAAGTTACAGTGGAGTTTTCCCCTCCTATTCCCCTCCCTTTATTTGAGAAATTTATGTCCTTCATTTCCTCAAGGAATGTAACAGAATTTTTTTAAAAAGCGTTTCCAAGCTTTCTGGCTTTTGTGTTCCAAAATCATAAGCCCTCAGGGGGAGAGAATTTATTATGTGCATAAACAACTTGTTTTATTCAGCAGCAAGAGGAAGGCAGAGTCTCCTTTGGACTAGGGAAAGATGCCACCTGACTGAAGTGATGAGGGAGAGAAAGCCTGAGAGGCCATCAGAGGGAGAACGAGAGCTTTTGATTTCCTAGAACAGAAATAACCTACATACTGTTCTCAGTAGCTGGTTGGTGGGGCAGGGAAGAGGGCTAGGAATAGGTAAGATTCCAGAAAATCATTGTATCTAGGCCAGGAGTTACAACTCAGAGGCCTACATGGGCTACATAGGTGACATAAAGGAGGGAAGCAAAATGGTTGTAAAGGACTATGAAGGAGTGGTGGGCCATGCCATCCTGGAACAGCTGCTACTCAGGGTCTGCCTACTATTGTGCAACAGGAGTAGGGGCCCAGCATTGCCAGACTTCTTGATTTTTGCTTCTTCTTCTCCCCAGAGCTCCCCAGTATAGAGTTGTATATTCTAGTTGTAGGTCCTTCTTGGTTGTGCTATGTGGGATATAGCCTCAGCATGACCTCATGACTGGTGCCATGCCCTTGGTCAGGATCTGAACCAGCAAAGCCCTAGGGCACTGAAGGAGAGCATGTGAACTTAACCTCTCAGCCACAGGGCCAGCCCCCTTTTCAATTTTTTACATCAAAGTTTAAGTTAAAAACTCAATTTTTAATTGGCTCAAATGTGCAGGTCAAACTAAGAGTACCTGTCTGAGTACATTTGGGCTACTATAACACAATATCACAGACTGGGTGGCTTACAAACAAAGAAACATTTCTCACAGTTCTAGAGGCTAGAAAGTGTAAGGTCAGGCACCAGAAGATTCAGTATTTAGTGAAGTCCCATTTCCTGGTTCGTAGTCATCTTCTCACTGTGTCCTCACATGGTTGAAGGGGTAAGGGAGCCATCTAAGACCTCATTTTTAAGGGCACTATCATTCACAGGCATTCCACTCTCATGACTTAAGCACCTCCCAAAGGCTCTACCTCCAAATACCATCATTTGGAAGTTAGGATTTCAACATATGAATTTGAGGGAGGGGCATAAACATTCAGTCCACTGCAGTACCTATGTGTTAATCCCAACTTACAGGCCACACACGTGTGAACCGATGAAGGAGGAAGTGGCAGCCTCATGAAAAATTTCCTGTGCTCCAAACATTGGCCAAGCAGCAGTGGCTGTGAGCATCTCTCTCCACAGGTGGCAGTGTAGACCAGGACCACATGCTCCTTCCCACCTCCAATGCTCTGCTTGAGACCCAGAATAGATCTTGTATTAAATAAGAGAGATGAGGAGACAAGCAACCCAAAAGGACTTGATGTGATGCCTTTTATCTGCTAGTCTATGTGATTGGAGACATAGAGTCCGAAATGAAATTGAGTAAGAAAAGAAACAATCCTTAATAATATAGACTAGTTTTTGTAACCCTTGTGGGAAAAACAGAAGTGCTCTGCCCAATCCCCTGGGGAGCCAGCTTTTTCTTAAGAACTGCAGCCCCGGGGCATTTTTTTTTGCTGCCTGACCACTGCCATCATGGGTCACATGTATGTTCCTGGGAAGGACTTGTCCCAGTAGGCTCTGCCCCTCTGCCACAGCATCCCCACCTGGCTGAAGATGATGTCTGATGACACAAAAGAGCAGATCTACAAACTGGCCAATAAAGGCCTGACTCCCTCACAAATTGATGTGGTCCTGAGAAACTCACATGGCACTGCACAAGTATGTTTTGTGAGAGGCAATAAAATCTTGAGAATTCTTAAGTACAAAGGACTCAAAGTCTTAATTCTTACTTAAGAAAGCTGTTGCAGTTTGAAAGCATCTAGAGAAGAACAGAAAGGATAAGGATGCTAAATTCCATCTGATTCTGATTGAGAGCCACATTTACCAGCTGGCTAGATATAAGACTAGACGAGTGCTCTCCCTCAACTGGAAATGTGAGTCATCCACAGCCTCTCCCTGGTTGCATAAATTTATCTATGTACTCAAGCAATAAACCATTGTTTAACTAGAAAAATAGAGAATCACAGCCCTGGGCTGGCTTTGCCTGACTGCTCCTGCTGTCTCTTCCTTCCCACCAGCTCCATAGATGGTGTTTTCTTTTCCTGTCCAGCCCATGCCAGGAAGCATCAGTGCTCCATCTTCCACCACTGTCATCAGGACACAAGAGAAAGGTAGGTCCATGTAAGTGGGGTTGTTAGTGAGAGTCAGAGGGGAGCACTTTTATTTCTGGGATTGTGAGAAAAATGAGCTTCTGGAATCCCCAGCTGGAACCCAGAACAAAGAGAAACAATGTAATAGTGAGGGTTTGGTTTCCACGGTGCATTGAATAGTATAAATTTGCCATATTAAGTCATGCCGTGAGGGCTGCCCTGGAAAACTAAGCCAACTCTTGATTTAAAAAATGAGATATTGGAGGGGCCGGCCCCATGTCCAAGTGGTTAAGTTCACATGCTCAGCTTCAGCATCCCAGGGATTTGTCAGATTGGACCCTGGGCATGGATCTAGCACCACTCATGAAGCCATGCTGAGGTGGCATCCCACATAACACAACGAGAAGGACCTACAACTAGAATATACAACTATGTACTTGAGGGCTTTGAGGAGAAGAAGAAAAAAAAGAAGATTGGCAACACATGTCAGCTCAGGTGCCAATCTTTAAAAAAAATTAAACAATTAAAAAAAAAAAGAAATATTGGGGAGAGGCATTTTGAACTACACTACCCTACAGTCAAACCTCAGGTTCTCGTTACCAATGTCCTCTCTTCCATCTCTACTTTCTCGCCTTTATTGTGCCCACTGATTCTTACAGCCTCGGTTCATACCTCTACGTGAATGAGTCAAAACCTAGACTTCAAGTGCAACTTCTCTGAGCACCAGACACACACTCTCTACAGCCTGGGGAATTTCTCAGCCTGGGCTGTCCAGAAGGTTTCCCAGACAATGGGAATTTTTAATAAGGAGCTCCCTGGAGAAGGGGGGGGGGTGGTGAGGAAAAGGAGGAGAAAAGAATCCAGGTACCTGAGGGGTACTGTAGACATTAAACCAATTTACTCTTTTTGCTGTTTAACTTGAGGGGCGATTCAGGGGGCTCAAGGAATTGTGAGCTTGCTTTGAAGAAAAAAAGGATATCTTTGGGGAGGTTGTGATCATCAAATGGCCAGCTCTGAGCAGCCCTGGAAGCCCGGAAGTCAGATTCCCCAGGGGTCTGTTGGGGGTGACCCAATTGTTTCCCTGAAGCTCCTCCTGCCAAGTCCCTCAGTTCCATAAAATCTCCCTGTTTCTGTTCTTATGGAGGTGGATTTGAGGGAAACCAGGCTCCCCCTGATTCTTTTTGACAATTTGAGTAATATTTCTCCATTTCTAACCACCAATGTCTCAGTGTTGGCTTCCTGTGCATCGGGCACAGAAACTTGAGATTAAGAGGTTCGGTATCAATTTTGGCAAGCCAGTCAGGAGTCTTGCGCCCATGGCTGGATGGCCCTTGTGAGGGTTTCAGTGGTTGGCGGTCCCCAGGGGCTGGGGGGAAGTCTTTGCCTGGGGGCTTCCCTTGCTGTTCCTCCCTTCCCGCCAGTATCTGCCACCCTAGGCACGATGCTCCCTTGGAGTGGAGAAACATGTTGGACTTCAGTCTTTGTGTGTGAGTGTGCTTTTATCTTGTATACGAGTCTCTGGTCAGTTGAGTTGCCATGACACGTGCAGTGGTGAATTTCCCGTCTCTCTATTTGCATTTTGTGTGAGTGATTCATTGGAAAGGAGGGCCTCTCATTTGGGAGAGATCCAGGGGATCTCTGTCGGACTTCACCATCTGTTTTTGTCCTGCACGAATTGGTTTTGCCTGTCAGGTGAGTGACCATGAGAAGCGCAGTCATGAATTCCCCATCTTTCCATTTGCAGTCTGTGTGAGAAGTGGGCCCCTCATTTGGGAGAGATCCAGGGGAGTGTTGGACCTCACCTTCTGTTTTGTCCTGTGGGAGTCTGTTTGCCATTTGCTCCCAGTCATCAGTCTCTGTATCTCTATTTGCATTTTGAATGCGTGAAAGAAGGGGCCCTCATTTGGAAGAGATCCAGGGCATTGTTAGACTTCACCTTTTGTTTTTGACCTGCAGGAGTAGGATTTGTCTTTGTGTGGGTGCGTTTGTCTTGTGTGTGTGTAAGTGTATTTGTTGGGTTCACTAAAATGAACATGTCCTCAGAGATATTGGTAGTGGTGGTGGTCACAGGGGTAGGCAGCACACATTGGAAGGCAGTGAGGAGGATGGAGTGGGGCATCCCCATGCTCCCTGCTCCTTCATCACAGCAGCAGTGGCCCCAACAGCAGTAGTGATGGTCGTGGTGGGAGGGGTGTCCTGATGGCAGATGGGCTCCTTTTTGCTCAACCCAGCCTGGCTTGGCCCAGGAGTCATGAGCAGTGGCAGCGGCAGCAGTGGCAGGAGAGGCTGGGTGCCCAGTCACTTTCCTGTGGGGTGGCTGGAGACAGAAAAAATAAGTCCCTGGGTCAAGTTTTCACGGGCCTAACGGGAAGGCTGTGCTGGGGACTGACCCTGAGTGGAATAACAATAACCCTGATAATCAAGAAAAGCTAGAATATTTTGGGAATCTGCTTTTGAAAGCCACACATATAGTAAGCCAGCCGTCTATTAACTGGTCTAAATTAGGAGAGGTCCAACAAGGCCCTGAGGACAACCCCTCTGCCTTTTTTTCCCAGAGGCTGTGGGACTGCCTCGAGCTATATACCCTGAGGCCTAGGGAAGTACAGTTAATACCTATTGTTGGGGTCCAGGACAGGCCACCCCAAAATATCCCACAATGGCTTGTTGATTATTTTGATTTAAAGTTACTTGTGGAGCAAAAAGGGCTTTCTGAGCCTACTATCTCTGTTCCCCTGAAAGCAGGAAATGAATCTCCCATGTGAAAGGTGTTCTCCCTGCATCCTTATCACCAGAGCTAGGGGATTGAGGGCCGAGAAGACTGCATAAACAAACCTTGCTAATTTACTATCTCATCCTAAATTCCCCACTATTTACATGCCCCACACCTAAGTTTCTTTGCTCTGTCAATTTTTCACAATTTTATGTTTCTTGGTGTAAAAGATATATATACTGCCTGTTTTGTTCACTCTCTGAGCAACGTTTCTTTATGGCCTCCAAAAGGTATGTATTAAAGTGGATTTTTCTCCTGTTAACCTGGTCTTGTGTCAGTTTAACTATTAGTCCAGCCATAGGAACCTAAGAAGGGAAGAAAGGGGATTTTCCCTGCCCTGACACTATGTCATATCTTAAAGTGCTCCAGATATCCATGGGGAAACTCCAAAAGTTGGCTATAGTTCCTGATGACATAAAAGAGGTATCAGGAAAAGGAGAGACCAAAAGATTTCTGGAGCCCTTGACCTGTGAAATAGGATCTAAACACAGAGGCATTCTTTTCTGGATGTACCAGACTGCCCTGTTCCCCCTGTAGGGAGGGACATGCTATCTAAGTTAGGGGTCCTAATAAGCTGGAACAAGATAGAGATCCAAGCCCCTAAAAGTTGGGGAATTGAGCTCATGGTCTTATTGCAAGATACACCAGCGCCTGAGAGAGAAGAGGTTCCCCTATCATTGGCCCTGGTGAAACAATACCCCTTGAAGCCAGAAGCCATAAGAGGACTCTTTCCTTTAATCAATACACTTTTAGAACAGGGATTGATCAGGAGATTCCCATGGAACACACCCATTTCACCCATTAAAAGGCTGGAAACAAGGGAATATAGATTTGTTGAAGACATTATGGCTGTCAATGCTATACAGTGCCAGATTCAAAGGACGCTTTTGGCTCCTCATCCCCCACCACCCCCAAGTGATGTTTGGTCACCCTTCCCTGCCTTCAGCAGGGAATTCTGATAGTTTGGCGTGATATTGTGATTTATAATAAACAAAATACCTTCATTTCATTTCTGGCACAGAGCTCCTAAACCCCTTGTAATTTCTGATATAAGAGCCACGGGGCATCTTTTGTTATAACAATTACTTTTGTCCTCAGTTCCTGAAATAACTGCAGATTAATAATGGTGACATGGGTGTCTTTTGTTATCCACAAGAAGTCCCTTTCAACCACACCTGAATTTATGTAAATAAGGTGACTTTTGGAAAGCCCCTAAAGGTGGGAGCTGTTAGCCAGTGGAACCAATTGTGTGATTAGAGGGTTGGAACTTTCAGCCCCATCTCCCTCCTTATACCTCTGAGGTGGGGAGAGGGATTGAGCTCAATATGGAGTTCAAGGAGCTTCTGAGTTGCAAACATGGGGAGACTCAGGGAGAGTGGCACACCCAGAGAGAGCTTGGGAACTCCACATCCCTCTCTCACATATCGTGCTCTATGCATCTCTTCGGTCTGGCTGTTAAGTAAAATGTTTTCCTGAGTTCTGTGAGCTGCTCTATAAAAATAGTTTAATCAAATCCAAAGGAGGGTGTTCATGGGCACCTCTGGTCTGTGGCAGGTTGGTCAGAAGGATAGGTGACAACCTGGACTTGCAATTGGCATCTAAAATGGAAGGCAAGGGGTAATCTTGTAGGATCTGATGCTATCTCTAGGTAGATAGTGTCACAAATAGTGACAAATACTGTTAAATACTTAGATTTTGAACTGTCAGAAGCCCAGAGAATCCTGCTCCCAGACAGGAGAGAAGCAATCACTTGAGTTGGAACTCCTACTACCCATAGATAATTGTGGGGATTTGTTTTAGGAATGTCAGGCTTCTGTCGGATTTGGATAGTCAGCTTTAGATTAATGTTAAAATCTCTATTTGAGGACTTAATGGGAGGAGATCTCGAGCCTTTGATGTGGACATGAGAGTGCCAGAATGTGTTTGTCAGGGAAGTGGGAGAATTCCCCCTGACTTTTACTTAGGGTTCTTATGGCTGGTAAAATAACTAAAAAGGAAGGTCAGCAGGAGAAAATCAAACAAAGTTTAATAGCATGCATACATGGGAGAAACTCAGGAGAAACTGAGTAACTCAGCCAACTGAATTAAACAGGCTGAGGCTGCCTGTTTAAATATCTTCAGCTACAGAAAAGGACGAAATTTGGGGTAGTGATTTGGGGCTTCAAAGGGGAGGAAGACAACTCACATGGAAATGGAAAAGTAAATGGTAAATAGGACTTGATAACAGAGGGCTTAGCAAGGATCTTTCCAGTCTGCCGAAACCCAGAGTTAACTATGTTGATGGCCTGTCCTAGGGACAGGCTTTCATTTTAAATTTCTTTTAGGCAGTTAGGGAGGAAATGTCGAATGTTCTTCCTGAGTTTGAGCCTTTATTGTCTTCAGCTTGAAATAATTCTCATACCAGAGTGACGCATCTTGGGACGGCCTGCCCTGAACCCCATCAAGTACAATCAAGTTAAAGAAAAATTATTAACTGCCCCAGCCTTGGGACTCCCAGATTTGAGACAGCCCTTTGATCTCTTTGTAAAGGAAAAACAGGGCCTTAGTCTGTGAGTCCTGACTCAGAACCTTGGACCCACCAGGAGGCCTGTGGCCTATTTTCCTAAGCAGTCAGATCAGGTGGTCAAAGGATAGCTGTCTTGCCTCTGAGCCATTACCGCCATCTGTAACATACTACAAGAAGCTGAAAAGTTCACATTGGCACAGCCCACAATGGTGCACACTCCCCATTGTGTCCTCCCTCTATGAGTCCTCTAAGAAAAGAACAGAAAGGAGGATCTTGGCTAACCTCAGGATCAGGCTACTTTATCAGACAACTCAGAAGTAAAGTTAAAGGCTATTTCTACCTTAAAACCTGCAACCCTTCTACCCATCGAGTCAACAAGACCCCTTTCACGATTGACTTCAGATCATTGAACAGGTGTTCTAGAGCTGACCTGATTTGATTGTCCAACTGTTGGAGCAGTTGGACTTGGGACTGTTCACTGATGGAAGCAGCTTCTTGGATCAGGGCAACATCAAGCAGGGTATGCAGTTGTCACCCTACAGGACACCATGGAAGCAAAGGCTCCGCCTCCAGGTATTTCATCTCAGGAGGCTGAGCTAATAGCCCCAACTAAAGCTCTTCACATAGGTAAAGACACATGAGCACAGACTCAAAATACACCTTTCTAGTGGTCCATGCCCCTGGGGCCATATGGAAAGAGAGGGGACTCTTGACTGCTGGAAAAAGAGAGACGTAAAATATTCCAAGGAGATATTGACCTTATTAGAGGCCATTAATGACCCATGGCAGTAGCCATCATGTACTGCCCTCCACATCAGAAAGGGGACACTTTGGAAGCTGGACGTAATCAACCGGCTGATCAGGCAGTGACGACTGCTGCTAGGACTAGGAGTTTCAGGGCACTCTTGGGTCCCTTAGTTCCCCGAATTGACTTTGCTAAATTCCAGCATAGCTACACACAGAAAGATTTAGAGAGAGCCAGAGCATGGAGATTTGACTCCTCATCTGTGCAGTATCCAGGATATAAATGTAAGTCAGAAAGACTCATCTTGGTACCTGAAGACCTTCTGGGAGAAATTGTTAATTAAATCCATCAGAGCACTCACTATGGGAAGGATGCCACCTTGCAGTGGATCAAGGTGTTTAATTGGTCCTAATTTGCAATGAACCCTTCAGAAAGTTACTAGAAATGTGTTATCTGTGCCAAAAACAATCCCAGAACAGGGCTGCCCTCCTTGAATAAGGGAGTTCAACATTGAGGAGTCATCCCCAGTGAGGACTGGCAAGTGGACTTTAACATGATGCCTCGAGCCTCTGGGAATGTCAAGTAAATCCTAGTACTCATAGATTCCTGCACAGTGTGGGTTGAAGCATTCCCTTCCAAAACAGGGAAGGCCACCAAAGTGATGAAAGTTTCGTGAAAGGAGATCATTCCCAGGTCCAGACTTCCGCTGTCGATCCAGAACGACAACAGAACTACAGTTATCTCCCAAATAACCCAGGAAGCCTCAAGGGCTGGGGTATCACTTGGAAATTCCACAACTCATGGTGGCCCGATTTGGCAAGAAAGACAGAAAAGATGAACCACGCAATAAAGAAGATGATTGTGAAATTCTGTCAGGAAACTAACTTAACCTGGGAAAAGTTTTGGTTAAAGAGATTTGAAACTTTTCGCTCCAGCTTGGATAGAATGTCTATAACGTACATTCGAAGAAAGAACAAAGGGTAGAAACACTCTTCCTTCTATGTCTTTAGGAGCATCTTTATGGCATGCATGCAGTAAAGAATGCTGTGTGAAAATGTTCTGTAAGAGGTTCCTGAAGACTTAGAAGGAAGCAGATGTCTTCCCTCTGTTATCTCGAGTGATGGGTTTCATAGCCATTCTGTCCCAGCTGTAGTCAAGTGTTTGAAACCTCTAACACAAAATGTGCCTTTTGAAGTGTGAACTGAGTTCTGTGAGAGAATACTTGCACTGTATGTGTGTGAGCACTCGATCAAAGGAAGCAAAGTGCAATGTTACATGAGTTATACAAGATCTCCAGAAAGAGCTAGAAGCAAGAATGTTTCTCCTCCTTGTGATCTCATGGCAAGGAAGTGATAAATATTCTCACTTGGCTGTAGTGAGTTTGAAATCTCATACAGGACAAGGTTCTCAAACAACTGCTTATAATGCTGTGTTTAGACAGAGCATTCTTATTAAACTTAGGGGAGTTTCTGTCTGTATGCCTTCTAGTGCAGTTTGTTAAAAATGATCTCCTGAGATGCTCCTAAAGATGTAGAATCAGGAGCTTTTCTACCCTGTGTTGGTTCTTGGAATATTTGTTACAAGCTTTCCTTCCTAGCTGAACTGAAGAGATTAAAATCTCGGAAATGAAAATGTTACTAAGTGGTGTGTTTTAGGCTGGGATAAGGGAACAAACATTGCATATGATTGAGTGCTTGACTGAATGCCATAAACAGCACTGTTTGAAAACTCTTCTTAGAGAGGATTGCAAAGACCTAGAAGGAGTAATATTTCTTCCTCTGTTATCTCGAGGGATCGAAGTGATAGCTATTCTGTCCCAGCTCTAGTGAAATGTTTGACACCTTGGACAGAAAATGCGTCTTTAGAGATGGGTGCGCACAGAGTGCTGAAAAAGAATCGTTTCACTTCATGTGGGTGAGCACTTGGCTGAAGGAAGTAAAGTGCAAGGTTGCATGAGTTATGCAAGATCTTTGAAAACAGCCAGAAACAAGAGTGCTACTCCTCCTTCTGATCTCATGGCAAGCAAACAACAGACATTCTGTCTTGGCTCTACACTGCTTTGACATGTCTCCTGTGACAAAGATCCCCGTGGCTGCTTTTCTGTTCTGAGAACGCGTTCCTTTAGGGTTGCAAGATTCTCTCTGCAAGTCAGTAAGGGCTGTTTGGTAAAAACATTTTCCTTCACTCTTCCCAAGCATGAGGAAACGTCAATGTTCTTCCCTCGGCAGCATTGCATGAGGGTAAGATATACAGATAGTGCATGAGCCATATGAAAATGATTGAAATCTTGCAGAAGCACAAGTTCCTAGGCTGTGTGTTACAAGCGAGGATGAAATGGAGTTCATGCTTCCATGTCAATGAGACCTTGTTATTATGCTGTAAGGGCACTGTATAAGCAGAATTCTTTCCATGATTCCTAAAGTTCTGGAAGGAAGAGGGTTTGTTGCTTCTCTTATCTTGAGGGGTGGATGGAATAGCTATTGCGTGTGAACTCTAGAGTAATGTATGAAAGATCTGAGACCAATGGTGCCTTTCATGAGATGTGCTCTATGACAGCCTTCTGAGAATTCCGTCACTGTCTGCCCCAGAGCGGTTCCCTAAAGCCAGTTAAGCACAATGTTGAATGAGATATTGAAGGCCGTCCCCTGAGCTGAGAGCAAGAGTGATTCACCTCCTTGTGACTTCATGACAAGGAAGAAATACCACTTTTCTCACAGCTATACAGTGCTGTGATACATCGACTGTGACAAAGTTCCCCTTTGAGTCCTTCTTTCATGTGTTCAGAGAGAGAGGTATTTTAGGAGTGAGAGATTCTATTTGTCAGGGAGCAAGGGCTCTTTGTGAAATCATTTTGCTGAAATCTACAGACTCATGAAGAAGAACAAATATTCTTCCATCAGCTCCAGTTCTTCAGTGTAAGATCTAGGCATTGTGTCTGAGCAATGTTAGAAATAATGACATCTTGCAGAAGCAGAAGTGAGATAGCTGTGAATTGGAAGCAGGAAAGATAGCACGTTTCTGCTGCCTTTTGAATCAGAATTTGAGGGTACGCAGTAAGAGCACTTTGGAAAGCAAGTTCTTTCTCAGCTTCCTAAAGAGCTGGAAGCAAGACGATTTGTGGCTGGTCTCATCTTGAGGGATGGATAGAATGCTTTGTGCCTCCCAGCTCGGGGTCCATGTATGGCACAGCTGACGGCAAATGTGCCTTTCGAGTTAGGTGCTTTCTGACTGCCTGTGGACAACGCGCTTGCTGTTTGCCGGGGAGCGCTTCCCTGAAGGAAACCAACTGCAATCCTGCAGGAGCTCTTCCAGGCCTTGCCAAGAGCCAGAAGCAAGAGCGTTTCTCCTGCCAGAGATCTCATGGAGAGCAAGCAAGACACATTGTATCTTGGCTCCTCACGGCTCTGAGAGGTAGCCCGTGACACGCTTTCCCTCTGGCTGCTGATTTGCCCTCGTGGCAGGGAGCTTTCTCCTACTTGAAGGAGATTCTCTCTGCCGGTCCACAAGGGCTCTCTGTTAAAAGCATGTTGTTTCTCTCCTCCTAAGCATGTGCAATCACCAACGTTCTGGCCTCTGCCCCATTCCTTGAGGGGAAGAACTTGGCATTGTGTCTGAGCATGTTTAGAAAGATTGAAATGTGCCCGAAGCAGTAGTGCAACATCTGCGAGTTGGAAGCTGGAAAGAAATCATGTTCCTGCTGCCTTGTGAATCCGAGGTTGCTGTTACTCTGTAAGAGCACTGTGGAGAGTTCTTTCTCTGCTTCCTCAAGAGCTGGATGAAAGTGGTTTCTGGCTTGTCTTATCTTGAGGGATGGATGTGATTCTTTGTGCATCCCAGCTCTAGAGCAAGGTATGGCAGGGCTGACACCAAATGAGCCTTTCCAGATAGGTGCTTTCTGAGTGCTTTAGAGAATTCTGTTGCTGTCTGCTGAGGAGCACTTCCCTGAAGTCAGCAATCTGCAATCCTGCAGGAATTCTTCCAGGCCTTCCCAAGAGGCAGAAGCAAGGGTGTTTCTCCTGCTTGTGATCTCATGGAAAGCAAACAAGCCACGCTGTGTCCTGGCTGTACACTGCTTTGTTAGCTCGCGTGTGAAAAGGTTTCCCAGTGGCTGCTATTTCGCTCTGCTAGAAGGGAGCATTGTGCTAGGTGACGGAGATTCTCCTTGCCAGTGTACAAGTGCTTTTTGTTAAAAGCATTTTGCTTCATTCCTCCTAAGCAATTGGAACCACCAAGGTTCTGGCCTCAGCCCCATTCCCTGAGGGGAAGATGTAGGCATTGTGTCTGAGCAGGGTTATCATCCATCACTCTCCCCTTCGTGTCACCGACTTCCTGCTTAACACTCCATCTGGTGCCTTTGACTTCTTGCATAACACTCCCCAGTGGCATCTCTGACCTCGTGTATCACTCTCTCCCAGGTGTCTTTGACTTCATGTGTAACACTCCACCTGATTTCTTTAACTTTAGGCAAAATACTCCCCCTGGTGACTTAGACTTCGTTTGTGTCATTGCCCCTGGTGTGTCTGTCTTCCTGTTTAACCCTCCACCTGTAGTCTTTGACTTCTCGTGCCACACTGCCCCTGTTTTCTCTGACATTGTTCATCACATTCCCCCTGCCGTCTATTACTTCATGTGTTTCACTCACACTGGGGTCTCTGACATCATGTGTAACACTCTCCCAGGTTTCTCTGACCTCGTATGTAACATTCCTAGTGTTGTCTCTGACTTCATTTGTCACAGTAGACCTTTTACCTCTGACTTCACATGTCTTACTTTCCATGGTGTCTCTGACATTGTGTGTAGCACTCCACACGTTGTCTCTGACTTTGTATATCACACTCCTGTGGCTCCTCTCACATCATGCATAACACTCACCCTGTCATCTCTGACTTTGTGTGTGACACTCCCACTGTCATAACTGACCTTGTGTTTAACACATCCACAAGTGTCTCTGACTCCGTGGGTAACACTACCCATGTTATCTATGACTTCATGTGTAACACTCCCCATAGCATCTCTGAATTTGTGTGTACCTTACCCCTGTCATCTCTGACTTCATATGTAACAATCCCTCTGGTGTGTCTGACTTCTTGTGTAAAATTCCCTGTGGCGTCCACGACAAGGGTGTCACACTCGGCCAGTCATCTTTGACTTCGTGTGTCACTGTCTCCTTTGTGTCTCTGACATCCTGCATAACACTCACCCTGGTGTCTGTGACTTCATGTGTAACCCTACCCCTGGTGTCTCTGATGCCATGTGTAACTCTCACATTGGTGGCTCTGACTTCATGTGTAACACTCTACATGGCATCTCTGAAATCGTGTGTCAGACTCCACCTTGCGTCTTTGACTTCATGCATATATATCCCCTGGATGTCTGTGACATCATGTGTAAATTCTCCCTGGCATCCCTCACATCGTGTGTAACACACCAAGTGATGTTTCTGACTTTGCGTGTCACACTTCTCTTGGCATCTCTGTCTTCCTGTGTCACACTCCCCCTGATGTCTCTGGCTTTTTGTCTCACACTTTCCCTGGTGTCTCTGACATCTTGTTTCACATTTCAGCTGTGTTCTCTGACATTGTGTATCACACTCCCCATGGTTTCTGTGACTTCATGTTTCGCACTCCCCCTGTTGTCTCTGATGACCTGCATAACCCTCAATCTGTCATCACTGACTGTGTGTCATACTTCTGCTGGTGTCTCTGTGTCACGCTTGCCCTGGCACATCCGACTTCATGTCACATCCCCCTGGCACCTATGACTTCATGTGTCTCACTACCCCTGGCATGACTTCGTCTGTCACACTTCCCCTGGCATCTCTGAGTTCGTGTGTCACACTTTGGCTGCCATCCCAGACTTTGTGTAATACACTCCCTCTGGCGCTTGTGACATTGTGTGTCACACTTCACCTGGTATCTTTGGCTTCATGTGTCACACTCCCCATGACGTCTCTGAATTTGTCTGTCACACAAACACTTGTCTCTCTGATTTCTTGTGTTACACTATCCCTAGCAGTTCTAATATTGCGTGTCACACTCCCCCTCTCGTCTCAGACTTCGTGTGTAATAAGCAACCTTGTGTCTCTGATTTCATGTGTAACTCTCCCCTGGCCCTTCTGACTTCATCTGTAACACTCCACCTGGCATCTCTCACTTCATGTGTCACAATCCCTCCCATCTCTGACTTCGTGTGTCACACTTCCTATGGCATCCATGTCTTTGTTTGTCACAATCCCCCTGGCATCATGACTTCATGTATACTATTCCCCATCCCATCTCTGAATTCATGTGTCACACTGCTCCTGGCATCCCTGACATTGTTTATGACATGGCCCCTGGCATCTCAGACTTCGCGTGTAACACACCCAGGGCATCTCTGATTTTCTGTGTCACACACCCCCTTTTTCTCTGAGTATGTGTGTCACACTCCCCAAGACATTTATAACTTCGTGTGTCACATTCCCACTGGTGTCTCTGACTTAATGTATAACACTACCCCTAGTATCTCTGACTTTATGTGTAACAGTCCCTGTAGCATGTCTGACTTCAAGTATCACACAAGACATTTCATCTGTCTTCCTGTGTCACACTCCCCCGGTCTCTCTGACTTCGTCTGTGACGCACTGCCTGGTACCTCAGACTGTGTGTGTAACATTAACCATGATATCTCTGAGTTTGTTTGTAACACTTCCCCTGGTGTCTATGAATTAAACTGTAATACCACAAGTGAGATCTCTGACTGGGTGTGTAACACTCTCCCTCGCATCTCTGGCTTCATGTGTAACAAACCACATGACATTTCTGCCTTCGTGTGTAACATTCCCACATGGTGACTCCTAATTTTAGTGTAACACTCTCCATGGCATCTCTGACTTCATTTGTAACAATCACCATGGTTTCTCTGGTTCATATGTAACACTCCATCTGTAGTCTGTGACTTTATCCATAACACTCCACCTGTCGTCTATGAATTCATGCCTCACACTCCCGGTGACATATCTGACTTCTTGTGTCACACTCCCCATGTCATCTGTGACTTTGTGTGTAACATTTCCCCTGGCATCTCTGATTTCGTGTGTCCTACTCCTCCTGGTGTCTCCGACATCGTGTATAACACTACCCTTGGTGTCTCTGTCATCAAGTGTAATACTACACGTGTTGTCTCTGACTTACTGTTTAACACTCCCCCTGGTACCTCTGATTCTGTGTGTAACACTCCACATGGTGATTCTGACTTCCTGTGTAACATTCACTATGGCGCCCTTGGCTTTATGTGTCACACTCTCCCTGGCATCTCTGACATCTTGTGTCACACTCTCAGTGGTGTGTCTGACTTCCTGCATCACGTTCACCCTGCTGTCTCTGACTTCATATATAACACTCCCCATGGTGTCTCTCAGTTCATGTGTCACAGTCCCCCTGGTGTGTCTGTTGTCATGTGTAACACTCCACATGACATCTCTGCCTTGATGTATAACACAGCCAGTGTCATTTCTGACTTCATGTGTAACACTAAACTTAATGTCTCTGAATTCGTGTGTAACTCACTGCTGTAGCATCTCTGACTTCATGAATTTGTGCATAACCCTCTCCCTGTAATATCTGACTTTGCATAAGATACTCCTGCTGGTGTCTCTGACTTTGTGTGAGTCACACTCCCCTTGGCGTCTGTGACTTCGTGTGTCACACTCAACATGTGGTCAATCACTTTGTTTTTAACACTCACTCTGGCATCGCAGACCTTTTCTATAACACTCCCCTGGTGTCTCTGACTTTGTGTGTAACATTCTCTGATGTGTCTCTGACTTCAAGTGTCACAATCTACCTGTCATCTCTGACTTCATGTCACACTCCCTGTGGTGTCTCCAACTTCCTGCATAACAGTCCCCATAGTGTCTCTGAATTTGTGTGTAAAACACCACTGCGATGTCTCTTACTTGGTGCGTAACACTCCGCCAGGCATCTCTGACTTCATGTGTCACATTCCACTTGGAGTGTCTGATTCATTTGCCATTCTCTCCCTACCGTCTCTGACTTTGTGTCTCATAGTCCCCCCGGCATCTCAGAATTCGTGTGTAACATTTCAACATGTGTCTCGGCCTTCGTTTGTCACATGCTGCCTGACATCTGGGACTGCATGTGTAACACTCACTGTGGTATCTCTGACTTCGTTTATCACACTGCCCCTGGAATCTGGGACTTCGTGTGTCACACTCTCCCTTTCATCATGACCTCGTAAAAATATCTCCATGCCATATCTGAATTCGAGTGTCACACTCCCCATGTCATCTCTGACTTTGTGTGTCACACCACCCTGATGATTCATACTTTGTGTTTAAAACTTCACATTTTCTGTGCCATTGTGTACTACACACTGTCTGACATCTGACTGCATGGTTAACATGCACCAGGGCATCTCTTATTTCTTGCTTCACAAATCACATGATGTTTCTGCCATCATTTTTAACACTCCACTGTGGTGTCTCTGAATTCTTGTGTACCACTGGCGTCTCAGACATCATGTCTAACAATACACCTGGTGTTTCAGAGTTCCTGTGTAACACTCCCCGAGGCATCTCTCACTTCTTGTGTAAGACACCAACATGATGTCTCTTCGTGTGTAACACTCCCCTAGTCATCACTGACTTCACGTGTAACACTTACAGTGGCATCTCTGATTTTGGGTGTAACACTCCCCTGGTGTCTCAGACTTTGTGTGTAACACACCAACTGGTGTCTCTGCCTTCATGTGTCACAAGCTGCTTGGCATCTCAGACTGTGTGTGTTACACTCATCATGGCATCTCCGACATCGTGTGTCAAAATTCCCCTGCCGTTTGTGTCTTTGAGTGTAACACTCATGGTGACGCCTCTGAAATCACGTGTCACAATCCGCCTGGCATCTCAGACTTCGTATGTCACACTCCCCCAGGCGTGTGGGACTTCGTGTGTATTAATCCACCTTGTGTTTCTGCCTTCGTGTGTCACACACTGCCTGGAACTTCAGACTGCATGTGTAACACTCACCATGGCATCTCTGACATTGTGTGTCACAATTCCCCTACTCTTTGTTACTTCGAGTGTAACACTCACCATGGCACCCATGAATTCATGTGTCACACTCCCCATGGTGTCTCTGACTTCATAGGTCTCACTCCCCCTGCCACCTATAACTTTGTTACAGTCCCATTAGTGTCTCTTTCTTAACACTCGACCAGCTGTCTCTGACTTCTTGTGTAACATTCGTAGTGGCGTCTCTGACTTTGTGTGTCACACTCGACCTTTCGTCTCTGACTTCATGTGTCACATTCACCACGAGGTCTCTGACTGCCTGAGTAACACTCCCCCTTGTGTCTTTGACTTCCTGCCTAACACCACCCTGTGTCTTCTCTGACTTCATGTGTAACAGTACCCCTGTTGTCTCTGACTTCTTGTGTCACACTCCCACTGGCGTCTCAGACATCATGTCTAACAATACACCTGGTGTTTCAGAGTTCCTGTGTAACACTCCCCATAATCTCTGTCTTCATCTGTAACACTCCACCTGCCTTATCTGACTTCGTGTGTCAGAATCCCTCTGGCATCCCTGACTTTGTGTGTCACAATCCCTCTGGCATCTCTGACTTCATGTGTCACACATCCTGTGGCATCTCTGACTTCCTGTGTCACACTCCCTCTGATGTCTCTGAGCTCGTATATCACACTACCCCTACCATCTATGACTTCATGAATAACACTCCACCTGGCATCTCTGACTTCATGTGTAACACTCCCTTTGTCGTCTCTGACTTCATGTTTCACATACCCCCTGGTGTGTCAGACTTCCTGTGTAACACTCACCATGGAGTTTTTGACTTTGTGTGTAACACCCCCATTGGCATCTCGGACTTCGTGTGTCACACATTCCTGAGTGTCTTTGACTTCCTGTTTAACGCTAACCCTACTGCGTCAGACTTCATGTGTCACACATCCCATGGTGTCTCAGACTTCATGTGTATCTATACCACTTGTGTCTCTGAGTTGGTGTGAAACACTCACACTAGCATCTCTGACATTGTGTGTAAAAGTCCACCTGGTGGCTCTGACTTCATGTGTCACACACCCACTGTCATCTCTGAATTCATGTGTCACACTCCACACAGTGTCTGTGAGTTTGTGTGTTACTCACCTCCTATCGTGTCTGACTTTATTAGTAACACTGCCCCTGGTATCATTGTTTTCATGCATAACACACTCCCATGGCATTTCCACCTTCATGTGTCACACTCCCCCTGTCATCTCTGAATTTGTAACACTCCCCATGGCGTCTCTGACTTTGAGTGTCACACTCCACCTGGCATCCCTGACTTTGGGTATCACACTACACCTGTCATCTCTGAATTCGTGTGACACAGCTGGTGATGTCTCTGACTTTGTGTGATCCTCTCTCACTTCTGCCTCTAAGTCTGTCTGTCACACTCCCCTGCCATCTATAATTTCATGAGTAACTCTCTCACTTACATCTCTGACTTCATATATAACATTCCCCCTTGTGTCTCTTACTTTCTGTGTAACACTCTCCATTGCATCTCTGACATCGAGTTTCACAGTCAACCTGTTGTTTATGACTTTGTGTGTCACACTCCTCCTGGTGTCTTTAACTTCTTATTTCACACTACCACTAGCCTCTCTGACTTTGTGTGTAACACTCCATGTGGAGGCTCGGACTTCTTTTGTCACACTGCACCTGGCATCCCTGACTTCGTTTATGACCCACTTCTTGGCGTTTCTCACTTTGTGTTAACGCAACTGGTGGTGTCTCTGACTTTGGGTGTCACACTCCCCCTTATGTCTCTGAGCTCGTGTGTCACACTGACATTTCCGTGTATAGCTTCATGTGTAACACTCCTACTGGCGTCTGTCACTTCATGTATAACACTCCCCATTGTGGCTCTGACTTTGTGTGTAACATTCCCTATGGCATCTCTGACTTCGAGGATCACAGTTGACCTGTCATCTCTGACTTGGAGTGTCAGACTCCCCCTGTTATCTCTGACTTCGTGTGTCACACACCCCTGGTGTCTCAAAATTTGTGTGTAAGAATCCACATTGTGTCTCTGAGTGCATGTGTAAAACTCCACGTGACGGTTCTGACTTCGTGTTTCACAATTCTTCTGGCATCTGTGATTTTGTGACTCACACTCTCCCTAATGTATCTGACTTTGTGTGCAACACCCCTTGTTGCCTCTCTGAATTCATGTGTCACATTCTGCATGGTGTCCCCTACTTCATGTATCACACTCCACCTGGTATGTATGACCTCATGTGTAACTGACCCAATGGAATCTATGACTTCATGTGTCATGCTCCCTTTTGTGTCTCTGAGTTTGTGGGTCACAGTACCCCTGCCATCTATAACTTCTTGTGTAATACTCCCAGTGGCAACTCTGAGTCCTTGTATAACACTCCCACTGGTGTCTCTTACTTTGTGTGTAACATTCTCAATGATGTCTGTCTTCGAGTGTCACACATGACCTGTTCTCTCTGATACCGTGTGTCAAACTCCCCATGGCCACTCTGGCTTCCTGCATAAATATTCCCCTGGTTTTTCTGCCTTTGTGCTTAACACTCCCACTGATGTCTCTGACTTCATGCATAAAACACCCCCTTGGCATCTCTGAAATTATGTGTAACACTCAACTCTGTTGTCTCTGACTTCGTGTTTTACAGAAACCACTGGCGCCTCTGACTTTGTGCATAACACTCCCCTTGGTGTCTGTGACCTCATATGTTACACTCCCCCTGGTGTCATTGACTTTTTGTGTAACACTCCCCCTGGCATATCTGACTTCATCTGTCACAGTCCCCCTGTCGTCTCTGACTTTGTGTGTAACACTCCACATGGCCCCTCTGACTTGGTGTGTAATACTCTCCCTGCATGTCTGACTCCATGTATAAGACTCCCTCTGGTGTCTCTGACTTCATGTGGAACACTTCACTTGGCCTCTCTGATTTAGTGTGTCACAGTATCCATGGATTCTCTGACTTTCAGTGTAACATTCACAGATGCATCTTTGACTCCCAGTGTCCTAATCCACCTGGCATCTCTGATTTTGTATGTTACACTCTCTTTGGTGTAGTGGACTTTGTGTGTAAGACACTGTGTTGCATTTCTGACTCCATGTGTAACACTCCACCTGTTGTCTTTGACTTCTTGTGTAACACTCAACTTGGTGTCTCTGGAGTCATGTGTAACACTCCCCCTGGTGTCTGCGACATCATGTGTAACACTACATGTGGCATCTCTGACTTCTTGTGGTACACTCCCCTTGCCATCTCTGGCTTCATGTGTGACAGTCCACGTGGCATTTCTACCTGCAAGTATAACGCTCCCCTGTGTCATCTTGGACTTCTTTTGTAACACTCACCCTGCCAGCTCTGATTTTGTGTGTCAAACTCTTCATGGTGTCTCTGACTTCGAGTGTAACACTCAGAATTGTGTCTCTCACTTTGTGTGTAACTCTCCACCTGGGAACTCTGACTTCTTTTGCAATAATACCCATGGTGTCTCTGACTTTGTGTTTCAACTTCACCTGTGGTCTCTTCTTTTCATTCTCCCTATTGTGTGTGTGACTTCGTGTTTTACACTCCCCTTGTAACCTCTGACTTCGTTCATAAGATTCCCCATGTTTTCTCTGCATTCGTGTGTCACAATCAACTGCTGTCTCTGATGTGGTGTGTAACACCCCCTGTTGACTCTGACTTCCTGCTCAACAATCCCCCTGGCCTCTCTAACGTCGTGTGTAACACACCCTGTGGCATCTCTGACTTCATGTGTCATACTCCCACTGGTGTCTTGGACTTTGTTTGTAACACTCCAAGTTGTGTGTCTGCCTTCATGTGTCACATGCTGCCTGGCATCTCGGACTACATGTGTAACAGTCACCAAGGTACCTCTGATTTCATTTATAACACTTGCCCTGATGTCTATGACCTCCTGTGTATTACCATGCCTGGCTTCTGACTGGATGTGTAACACTCCCCCTTGTGTCTCTGACTTCCTGTGTAAAAAAGCATGTAACATTTCTGACTTCATGTGTAACTATCCCCCATGGCATCTCTGAATTCAAGTGTAACACTATCCCTTATGGCTCTGATTCAGTCACCTTGTAGCCTGTGACTTTGTCCATTACATTCCACCTGTCATGTCTGACACCACGTGTAACACTCTCCCATGGCATCTCTGACTTTGTGTGTAAGACTCCCCGTGGCATAACTGACTTCGTGTGTCATTGCTGAAATATTCTCTCTGACTTCATGTGTGACATTCCCCTGGCCTTTTTGACTTTGTGTATCACAATCACCTGGGCCTCTTTGACTTCACATGTGACACTCCCACTGGCCTCTCTGACTGTGAGTAACACTCCGTATTGTATCTCTGAATTCCTGTGTCACAATCCACTGGCCATCCCTGACTTCTATTATCACAATCACCCTGGCATGTCTGACTTTGTGTTTAATACTCCTCGTGGTGTAACTGAATTCACATGTCACACTACCCCTGGTGTTTCTGATGACATGCTTCACACTGCCCCTGGCATCTCTGACTTGGTGTGTAACACTCCCCATGGTGTCTCAGACTTCGTGGGGAACAATCCAACTGGTGTCTCTGAGTTTGTGTGTAACACTCCACCTCGCGTCTCTGACTTCGTGTGTCACAATCCCTCTGGCATCTCTGTCTTTGTGTGTCATACTCCCCTTGGCCCTTGGGACTTCATGTGTCGCACTCCCCCTAGCATCATGACTTCATGTACAACAATCCCTGTGCCATCTCAGACTTTGTGTGTCATACTTTGCCTTGTGTCTCTGACTTCCTGTGTCACACTCCCACTGTCATCTCAGACTTCTTGTGTAACACACCACCTTGCGTCTCTGACTTTTTGTGTCACATACGGCCTGGTTTCTCAGATTACATGTGTAACACTCTCCATGGCATCTCTGACTTCATGTGTAGCAAACAACATGACATTTCTGCCTTTGTGTGTAACACTCCCCTGTGGCATCTCTGACTTTGTGTGTAACACTCAGCCTGGTGTCTCTGATTCGAGTGTAACACACCCCCATAGTCTGTGGCTTCATACGTAGCACTCCATCTGTCATCTCTGACATTGTGCTTAACACTCCCCAAGGTGTTTCTGACTTTATGTGTAAGACTCCCTGTGCCGTTTGTGACTTCATCTGTCACACCCCAAATATCATCTCTGATTTTGTGTGTCACACTCTGGATTTTGTCTGTGTCATTATGCGATAAAATGCCCCTGTCTTCAACTGACATCGTTTGTAACACTCCCCCTGGTGTCTTTGACTTCGTGAATAACACTCCTCATTGGGATCTGTGACTTTGTGTGTTGCAGTTCTCCTGTCATCTCTGACTTCATGTGTCACTCACTTCTGATGGTTCTGACATCTTGTGTAACAATCCCTCTGTCATTTCTGACTTCATGTGTCACGCTCCCCCTTGTTTCTCTGAGTTTGTGTGTCACTCACTCCATGCTGTCTATAGCTTCATGTGTAATACTTACACTGGCATCTCTCACATCACGTGTAACACAACTCCTGGAGTTTCTGACTTCATGCATCACACTCTGCTTGACATCACTGATTTAATCTCTAACACGCCACGTGGCATCTCTAACTTAGTGTATAACACTCCCTCTGGCTTCTCTGTCTTCCTGTATTCCAAGCACCATGGCGTCTGTGACTTTCTTTTTCACATTCTTCCTGTCATCTCTGAATTCGCGCATGACACTTCCCCATAGCATCTCTGATTTCATGTATCCCACTCCCCTGTAGTCTCTGAATTTGTGTGTAACAATACTACCAGTGTCTCTGACTTCATATGTAACACTCCACATGGCGTCTCTGACACAGTTTGTAACACTCCCATTGGTGTCTCTGACTTCACATGTAACACTCCCTCTGGCATCTCTGCCTTCATGTGAAACATTGCATGTGGCATTTCTTGCTTTGTGTGTAAACCTTCCCTATGGTGTCTCAGATTTTGTGTGTCACACTCCATGTGGTTTCTCCTAATTCGTGTGTCACACTTCCACTGGTGTCTCTAACTTTGTGTGTAACAGCACTTGTGGTGTCTCTGACATTGTGTGTAACACTTTCCATGGTGTCTCTCACTTCATGTGTAACAATCTGCCTGGCATCTCTAACTCTGTGTCTCACAATCCCGCAGGCTTCTCTGACTTTGTGTATCTCACTCCCAGTGGCAACTCTGAGTTGCCTGTCACAAACATCAGGTGTCTCTGAGTTCATGTGTAACACTCCTCCTGTAGTCTCAGACTTTGTGTGTCACAATCCAAATGTAGTCTCTTACTTTTCCTGTCACATTCCCCATGCCATCTCTGACTTCGTGTGTAACGCTCCCCCTGGTGTCTCTGAATTCGTGTGTAACACTCCAACTGGTGTTTCTGACTTCGTGTGTAACAGTCACTCTTGTGATTCTAACTTCGTGTGTGACACTCCCCCTGTAGTCCTTCATTTTGTGCATAACATTCCCCCATGGGCTCTCCAACTTTGCCTATAACACTCCTAATGTTGTATATGACTTTGTGTGTAGCAATCCATGATGCATCTGTGACTTCCTGTATAACACTCCACCTGGTGTCTTTGACTTTGAGCATAACACTCCCCCATGGCATTAATGAATTTCTGTGTAACACTCTCTTGGCTTCACTGACTTCATTAGTAACACTCCACCTATAGTCTCTGATTCAGTGTGTCACACTTCCCTTGGCATCACTGATTTCGTATGTAACACTCCCCCATGACATCTCTGACATTGTGTGTCATACTCCACCTCTAATCTTTGACTTCGTGTGTCCTTCTCCCTCTTGTGTACTTTACTACATGTGTAACACTCCACCTTGTGTCTTTGACTTCGTGCATAACAATCCCCCTTGTGTCTTTGACCTCGTGCATAATCCTAACCATGGTGTTTTTAACCACGTTTTAACCCCCCTGTGGTGTGTTTGACTTTGTGTGTAACACTCAAGGTGGCATCTCTGACTTCATGCATAATGATCAACATGATGTCTTTGACTTTGTGCATAACAGTCCCCCAGGTTGTGCCTGGCTTTGAATTTCACCCTTCACCTCTGGTCTCTGACTTTGTGTGTCACAGTCCCTCTGGCATCTCTGACTTTGTGTGCAACACTGTGCATATCACCTCTCACTTCATTTGTCACACTCCCCCTTTCACCTCTGACTTCATTGCAACAGTCACCCTGGTGTCATTTACTTCATGCCTAACAGACCCACGTGGCATCTCTGACTTCGTGTTTCACACTTTTCCTCTCATCTCTGTCTTCATGTGTAACATTCCCCCTGGTGTACTCGACGTTGTCTGTAACACTCCCCCATGGCATCTTTGACTTATGTTTTTGATTGCTGTTTCAATCTGTTTCCTTGTGATTGGTCTGTTCAAATTGTCTGCTTCTTCTTGAGTGAGCTTTGGGAGATTGTAGGAGTCCAAGAATTTATCCATTTCCTCTAGGTTATCCATTTTGATGGCATATAATTTTCCATAGTATTCTCTTATAATCCATTGTATTTCTGCAGAGTCTGTTGTTATTTCTCCTCTTTCATTTCTAATTTTGTTTATTTGCACTTTCTCTCTCTTTTTTTTTCTTTTGTCTGGCTAGGGGGTTGTCAACTTTATTTATCTTCTCAAAGAACCAGTTCTTTGTTTCCTTGTTCCTTTCTACTGCCTTTTTCGTTTCAATAGCATTTATTTCTGCTGTGATTTTTATTACTTCCCTCCTTCCGCTGACTTTGGGCTTTGCTTTGTTCTTCTTTCTCTAATTCAGTTAGGTGTAGTTTAAGATTGCTTATTTGGGATTTTTCTTGTTTGTTAAGATGTGTCTATATTGCGATGAATTTTCCTCTCAATACAGCTTTTTCTGTATCCCATGTGAGTTGGTATGGCATGTTATCATTTTCATTTGTCTCCAGGTATTTTTTGACTTCTTCTTTAATTTCTTCAATGATCCATTGCTTGTTCAATAGCATATTGTTTAGTCTCCACATCCTTGTGCCTTTCTCTGTTTTTTCTTGTAATTAATTTCTAGCTTTATAGCATTATGATCAGAGAAGATGCTTGTTATTATTTCAATTTTTTTAAATTCATAGAGGCTTGCCTTGTTTCCCAACATATGGTCCATCCTTGAAAATGTTCCATGCGCCCTTGAGAAGAATGTGTATTCTGCTGTTTAGGATGAAGTGTTCTATATACGTCTATTAAGTCCAATTGTTTTAGCTTTTTGTTTGGTGGCACTGTTTCCTTGTTGATTTTCTGTCTGGATGATCTGTCCATTGATGTGAGCGGGGTGTTGAGGTCCCCTACTATTGTTGTGTTATTTTTAATATCTTCTTTTAGGTTTGTTAATAGTTGCTTTATGAACTTTGGTACTGCTGTGTTGGATGAATAGATATTTATAAGCATTATTACTTCTTGATGAGTGTCCCTTTGATAATTATATAATGTCCCTCTGTGTCTCTCTTTACCTGCCTTATTTTGAAGTCTGTTTTGTCTGATACAAGTATTGTGACACCTGCTTTCTTTTGTTTGCTATTAGCTTGCAGTATTTTCTTCCACCCCTTCACTCTGAGCCTGTGTTTGTCCTTGGGGTTGAGGTGTGTTTCCCGGAGGCAAGAAATTATTGGATCTTGCTCTTTAATTCATTTTGCCACCCTATGTCTTTTTATTGGAGAGTTCAATCCGTTTACATTGAGGGTGATTATTGATGCATGAGGGCTTAATGCTGTCATTCTGTCACTCGTTATCCAGTTTTCCTGTGTTACCTTTGTTTCTCATCCTGTGTGTTTTAGCCTATCCATTGACTTCTGCAATTTCTTATGGTTTGTTTCTTAGACTTTTCCTCATTTATGTTATATATCTCTGTTCTGTCTTTTAGTTTAGTGGTTACCCTGAAGTTTGTATTCAGAATCTCATATATAATATAGTCCATTTTCTAGTGGTCTCTTACTTACTTGACCTAGACTGAGTTAGTCCCTTTCCTCTTCCCCTCCTAGATTATTATTTTCATCTCTTATTCCAACTTGTGCTGTGAGGCTGTGGTTAGAGTGATAAGATCGTCTTTGCCTTGGTGGTTTCCTTCCCTTTATCCTAATACTATAGTTGAATATTTGCTATCTTATTCTGATTCTATCTATTTGTCTCCCTACTCTGTGATTTGTGACCCCTTTCTCCCTTTTTTTCTTTTTTCAGGTATGAGAGACTTCTTGAGGGTTTCTTGTAGTGGAGGACTTTTGGTTACAAAGTCCCTTAGCTTTTGTTTGTCTGGAAAAGATTTAATTTCTCCCTCCTATCTGAAGGATACTTTTGCTGGATAAAGTATTCTTGGCTGAAGATTTTTATCCTTTAAAGTTTTGAATATGTCATTCCATTCTCTCCTAGCTTGTAAGGTTTCTGTAGAGAAATCCACTGAAAGTCTGATAGGAGTTCCTTTGTAGGTTATTTTCTTCTGCCTTGCTGCCCTGAGTATTCTTTCTTTGTCTTTCATTTTTGCCATTTTTACTACTATATGTCTTGCAGTAGGTCTTTTTACATTGACAAATCGAGGAGATCTGAAAGCTTCCTCCATACACATTTCTTCCTCCATCCCTAGATTTGGGAAGTTCTCTTCTATAATTTCGTTAAGCACACTTTCTGCTCCATTTTCCTTTTCCAG
The DNA here is from genome assembly GCF_037783145.1 of Equus przewalskii. Lineage (NCBI taxonomy): Eukaryota > Metazoa > Chordata > Mammalia > Perissodactyla > Equidae > Equus > Equus przewalskii. Next base: position 67,477,473 of record NC_091831.1, read on the forward strand.
GCCCTCCAGGATTGTGATAATTCTTAAATTGGATTTCCTCATTGAATCTGCTATTTCTCAGAGATGTTTTCATTTTTTTTAATTCTTAGTTCTCTTTCTTCCTCTGTCTGGAGCAATTCAGCCTGTCTATCTTCGATTATGCTAATGTGCTCCTCTATGGTGTCTACATGTGCATTCAGGGAATCTGTATTCTGTTTTACCTGATCCACTGTATTTTTCACCTCTAATATTTCTGATTGATTCTTCTTTATAGTTTCTATCTCTTTTGTGAAGTAACTCCAGAAATTGCTGACTTGTTTCTCTATGTTTCCTTTTACCTCATTGAGTTTTTGGATGATAGGTATTCTGAGCTCATTTTCACTTAGTTTACCTATTTCCAACTCCTCAGGACTTAATTCTGTGTTTTTATTGTTTTCCTTCTGGTCTGAAGATTTAAAAAATTGCTGAATGGTAGAGGAGCAGTTTTTACACATGATGGTGTTATTCGGTTGCAGTTACATCCTGTCACCACTAGATGGGGGGGTCAAGAGCCGTGTGTTCTGAGCCCTCCACCTTCAGCTGCGAAGGCGGCATGCAGTGCAGGTTGGGGGAGGAGGGGCACTTTCTCTCATGTGCTGACCTGGATTCTGATCAGCTCTCGCTCTCTGCTTTCCTGGGGCCCTAGCTTGATGGGGTCCCCGCACATAGAAGGTTTCCCCCATTAGCGGGTTTCTGCTGCACTGGCAATGGGAGTCCTGGATGATACCCCGGAGATGCAGCCCCTCCCCCATTCCTTCCCTCACCCGTGGCAGCGATCCCAGTCTCTAGGGGAGGGAGCAAATTTCTCTCTTACCCCATTCCAGCTCCTCCAAGGGGGCCTCCAGCCTCTCTGCCCTCCATCATTTTGCTGCTGTGGGTCTCTGATGATCTCTGTATTATTAGAGTTATTGGTTGAAATTCAGTTGTTCCGGGTTTTGGTTGTAGTTTGGAGGGGAGAGAGTCCCGGGTCAGCTCACTCTGCCATTTCACTGACGTCCTGTAGAATGTTTTTTTATCTCACTCATTGTGTTCTTTCTCTCCAGAATTTCTGTTTGGTTTTTTTTTTAGAGTTTCAATCTCTTTGGTGAAGAATTTCTTCTGCTCATTAATTTTATTCCTGAGTTCATTGAACTGTCTGAGTTTTCTTGTAACATGTTGAGTTTCCTTATGACAACTATTTTGAATTCTCTCTCATTTAGATCATAAATTTCTGTGACTTCAGGATTGGTTTCGGGAGACTTGTCATTTTTCCCTCTGTTCTGAAGTGTTATTGTAATTCTTCATGGAATTTGGTGAGGTGACCCTTTAACAGCACATAGTGGTAGCATCAGGTTGCACATTCTACCAGCCACCACTACAGGGGTTTGGGGGTCAGGAGCTGTGTTTTCTGAACCCACTATGTCTGCTGGAAGTTGTGCCAATAGGCCTCATCTGCATTTTCCCATTGGCCACAGCCACTTGGTGGGTTATACCTACACACTCAGGCACTCTGGTACAGATCTGCTGCCTTACTGGAGACCAGCTGAGCTGGTGTGCTAGGCAGGAGGGGAGGGGCATTTTCTTTTGTGTGCACACAGGCCTACTCTCTGCTCATGGGCATTTCACCAGGGCTGCTTCAATTGGTGGTGACACCCACTTGGTGGCTGAGCCATGCTGCTCAATGTGGAGCACTCCCACATGCCAGGCTGCAACTCTGAAAGCAAAAGCATTCGCATGCAAGCCCTCTTACCATCACACTCCAGCGGCTGTGTGAGAACCCATAACCTAGATTGCTGCTGCTGAGGAGGGGGAGGGGATCTGATCATCTCCTTCCACTGCTTCCTTGGGATCCAGTATCCCAAACTTCAGATGTATGGCTGCATGAATTTCTCAGATGTCCTATTGTGCTTTGTATGGAATCCTTTGTTGGTTAATGAATATCCATTTGCTTGTAACTTAGGGGAGAGAGACTAAGACTAACTCTATCACAATGCTGACATCAGTCTTGGAAATCTTTGCTTCTGTCAAATTTCATCCCAATCTAGTTGTCCCAATCCTTTGTACTTGATACAGTCATTCAAGGTATTCATTCACTTGGCCAGCTTTGTGATATCAGGGCCTCATGGTTACTGTGCTGAAGCCAGGATCCAACCAGGCCATCTGCTTCCTCATGCACAACTGGTCAAAATAGGAATTTTTCTACTGAGGATTGCTGGGAATATAAAAATGTGCCACATATGTTCCCTGACCTTAATTAAAGAGTATGTGATGCAAGAACAAACATGCTTTTGCTGATAAAGCTATAGTGCCAATGGTTCATGCTACCCTTTACTACATAACTTATTGTGTAGAATGGAAATGAAGCAGTAGAGGTAAAGAGCTTGGAAGGGAGATCTGTACATCACAAGTTGTAGTAAGTGGCAGCATTTTATAATTTTTGCTATTATTTCACTGGTTATATCTTTGTGTGTATAAATATTACCTCTCCAGTTAGATGTAAGACCTTTGAAGGCTTGAGAACTTCCTGTGTTACATATCTCCCAGCACTGGGTCAAGACCTTACACAGACAGGTGCTCAATAATTATTCACAAAAGATGAGAATTATTGGTTCCTTCAAAGAGGATAGAACTTGTTATTTTCCCACTGAGGCATGGTGTCTTTTGGGAGGTAGAACTTTGAACTTTATATGTCCTCTTTGGTTATTTGCTGTGGGTTTCTATTTTGAGCCTGTATTTGAATTTTGCTAGAGAATTGTCCATGTCACTCACGTTTTCACACTTAATGGCATAAAGTGGAATATAGTATTCTCTCAATTTTTGTAAGTGTAGTCTGTTTACATGTACTCAATGAATGTTTTTGGATAGTTCAATTGACAGTTTTAGGTTATTATGGTGGAATAATCAGTGAGTGCAGTTGGGTAATTGTCTCCTGGAGAACACACATTGATTCACAATTTGGTGCTGGGTGTTATGAGACAGTCTCTCTACCCTGGCTGGGGCAGGTTGGGGGGGGCACCCACACAGGTTCAAGTATGAGAAGCAATCTGGCACAGGGGTCACTACCACCTGGAGCAGGGAGCTGAGGGGAGTTGTATTTTTTCTTGCCTGGAATCTTAAGGAGGAGAGAGAGTCATTTCTGGGTATCAGGGTCACACCTGAGAACCACTGGAATGATTTTAGGGCTCTGCAAGGCCTATGGGGTAGTGATTTCATGTGACCTTGCAAGAAAGTCCCACCATTCATCATACACAATGTAGGCAATGGACATGGAAACCTTGACTCCAGAAAGTCACCATTGACATGACCATCTAGGAAAGAGGGAGAAAGGAGGACTTCCAGATCCCTTATCCAAAGCCTTTATTCCTTACTCAGGCTACATATGTCTTCTTGGAAAACATTTTGAGATCCAAAGGAATGGTGTGAGGTAGGGAGATGAATTGGAGATATCTGGTGCTGGGTTTCTTCAGCGAGGCCCTGTTGGAGGGGGTAGTGAGACAAATCTGAAGACAGGAGGAAGAATGACTTGACTGACCCTTGGGATTATCTAGAGCTTTCTGATTCTTTCACTCTGAAGGACATGCACAAGCAACTTTTCATTGAATTATGGAGCAGAGATGTTGGGAAAGGATGCTAGAAGAGACTCATCCATCCATCAGACTAACTACTTTTGATTAAGGACATAGTTAATGTAAGTTGTCAATCAAGCTAAATGTTTTTAAACATTGTAAGTGCAAACAAAATAGAGCCCTCTTCATTTGTGGCTAGTGTGTGATATCTTGGACCAAGTCATTATGTCCAGTTAGTTTGACCATTTGCCATTGAGACATTTATAAGCCAGTTGGTCCCTCTCATCACTAAGATGAGCTAAGCAACTGTCACAGGTACTTCTCCTCACACTGATGTTCAGACAAGATTAGTCATTTAGCTCTCTACACAATTGCTGGTGGGAAGCCCCAGTGGTATCTGAGAAACCACAGCCTCCAATGAACGACTGGCCCTGATCAGCAGCCTTTCCCAGCAGCCCTACAACAACTGGCCTCCTTGCTGCATTCTGAATTCTCCACTCCTTCCCATTGCGTAGTGGGAAGGCACTAACTAATATTGCTCTTTCCAAATTCCTTTTCAATGTTTTCCATAGAAGAAGAACTGATCATTAATTAATATTATTTCCGGAACTCAACTTTTCCAAGAGATAGTATCTCAGGCCCACAGGACAGCATTTCTATCATTATAATGATGGAGCTTCGGTGGGTGACAGCATTTTTCCATTTAGATTGCCAATCGTTATCTAAACTTACTAAATGTGAGCAGAACTGTCCTTTGTAGACTTTTCCCAACTACACAAGTGCCAAACCAAACACACTGAGTTTGGCCACCTTGCTACAGTGGCATCAGTGTGAGAGTCTGAATGGACAAAAGAGATTTGGAAATAGTACCTTGTGAATCTGCTTTCACTGTGCCTCACCGTACTGACACAGACACAGAACCCCAGGCCTGTTCAGGGCCAGCCCTGAACTAGGGAGGCACCCACAAAACAAACTGAGGACACCTGAGGATGTGCCATTTTAAATAACAATATTGGATTCAAATTTACATGACTACTGATGAATTTTCATTGAAAAAGAGTTTTCTGGAATAAAATCTATTAATGTAATTTAATTTCTTAATCAATTTCTATGTAGTGTAGTAAAATCATTTTAATTTTTCTAAAGTTAATTAATGAAACATTTTGCATTTTTGTTTCTCAAAAGTAATTTTCATCAGGATAAGTTCTTTACCATTTAAAGTTTATAATTAAGAGCTGATTAATCAATTAGCTTTTGTCCTTATCAAATTTTCCTGATTATAGCTTCTGCCACTGAGAGTTTTCTTTTATGGGTAGATTCAAAGTTTCCTTTTGTTCCCTCCTACTCCCCCATGGTCAAATACAATGTCCCAGGCTTAAATTTTGCAGATTTAAATTTTGCCATCAGTATTTTTTAAATAAATTTTCAGTTGGAGACAAAGTTTGTGATGTGCAGTTCTAGTCATTGTTTGGATAGGTTGTGTGGACTATTTCTATGTGTCTGTTCATTATGAATTGGATAAAATATATCTAATTTTTGTGTGTGTCATTATGTTCAGAATTCCCTGGATAGTCATCTCTTCATGTAGGAATGGAATGATAAAATTATACATTAAACAAGTTCTGTAAATACAGTAGATGTTTCCAATGCTAATTTTTAAATGAAAGGACATATACAAGTATAAATCTATCGCCTCTGTCACTGGCAATCTGAATTAAGAATAGATTAGGGGTCAGCAAGCTTTTTCTGTAAAGAACCAGGTAAAAAATATTGTATATATGCTTTTTGAGTCATACATTCTCTGTTGCAACCACTCAATTGTGCTGTCATAGCCTGAAAGCAGCCATTGACTGTACGTAAACTAATAAGCATGACTGTGTCCCAATAAAATTTTATTTATATAGATGGTGGTTCAGATGTGGCCTGTGGACTATAGTTTGCCAATCCATGAAGTAGATGGATGTTCATTCTATTATTTGTTTTATAAAAGTACCCTTTACTTGCCAGGATTGACCACAGACTATATAAGTAGAGAGCTCCTGGAGTTCACATTAGAAATGGTTTCTTTTCACCCAGTCTTTCAGGATCACAGCTGTTATTAAAAGCTCTGTACAGCAATAATGTGTATAAAATCAGGGTCATGCCCAGTTTTCTTAGAAGAGCTCAACACCTGCATACTTAAGTTAAGAACCATAAAACCTCCTGGGAACGGATAAAGGAATGGTAACTATATTCCTGTCTTATCGGAAATGGAGGCAGAAGGATCACTCAGACCCTCATCACAGGGTTACTATAAGGATGGAGCATAGTATATGACAAAATAAAAACTAATAGCAAAGAAAGGCATGACACTAACCTTGTTATTCATTCGAGGCTTAGAGTCATTAACCTGATCAGGGCAAAGCAGATAAATTCTGAACTTAATTGTGAAATTGTTACACTTTATGCTTTGATTACACCCTTAAAATCAAAACCAACTAAAACAAGTGTAAAAAGGGAAATCCATTACAAAGAGACTAAAATTTGACAGGAAATATACTGTACTCAATGGATTTGGAACAATGCTCTTCTGGCCTCTGAGTGGGAATAAAGGTTGTGTTATTTAGGGATGTTTTCAGCTGCACATAATTGTTTGAAAATGCTACTAATTATGTTCAAACAAGTAGAGGTCCAGAGACAGGCAATTGATGGTAGTAGTTTAGCAGCACTATATGCCAATCAAAAGCCCAGGTTTTTTCTGTCATTCTATTCTGTCTTTCTTAGCTTGTTGGCCTTTGGTCTTTACACATGTTGTCTCATGGTTGTAAGATGGCTGCTCTGTCTCCAGATGTTACGTCAACATTTGAGGGAGGAAGAAGGGGTGGAGTCTGAGCCACTGACTCTGCCGATAGAAGAAAGGCAAAAGCACTCCCAGAATCCCTCAACAGATTTCTATTTATATCTCTTTGGCCAGAACTATGTTACTTGACCACTAATGGTAACAGAGGAGGCTAGGAAAGTATTTACCTTTCTCAATTTCTGTGTGGATGTGGATGAAGGAGAAATGTATAGGGGGAGAGGAGCGGTCAGCATCCAGCAGTTTTAGGCATAAAGTTGATTACCACTTTTCACAAGAACTTGGCACTGGATTCACTAATTATATCACCTATTGTTGAAATTGGTAGAAACAAACAACCCATTTCTTATTTATACAAATGTAATTGATGACCAAGAAAAGCCATCAGTTTGGCTATAACTTCTGAAACGTACTTCAATCACAAAATTTCCCAGAACTTTATCTCAAATCACCATCTCTCCTCTAGCTTATGGTTTTCTGTGTCTGAATCAGCAGCCACACCTCTGCCAGGAAAATGCTATGTATGTACAGCAGTCTGCACGGCGCAGCCCAGGGCCTCCAAGATGTCTGAAAGGGCTAAACAGGGGAGCATAGTCTTCCTGGTGAAATGGGGGAGCTGGGACTATTTGTTTTGTTTACCAGGAGTCTAAAGCCTGACAAATAAAAATGGCAAGCAATAGGATATATTGGAGTATATGAGGAAGCCATTTGGTATAAACCTAATTCGGCCTGACTTTTTTTTTTTCAAAAGGGCCTGACTGTGGCTATTGAGCACGCATTGCATATCTACTTAGACATTTCCTATGGCCAGAACAAAGGCACTTGAGATAAAGGTGCAACTTTCCCCCACATTAGCATTTCCTTAGGGATAAGCATTTTTCCTTAGGCTAGGAACTGATTGCTGCACTCACCTCCCAGCTCACCTGTGACCACCCAGCTGGAGACAACAGACTGCCACCCTGCTGTGTTCACCGAGACAGCAGACCTACCTGCTATTTCCATCAATCGCTGTGCCGACAGAGCAGTCTCGCGACTATTGTAAAAGGGACATTTCAATCCTATGTGAAACATCCTCTTTGAGGGTATATAACCACCCTTATACCCCGACTTCTTTGGAGTGCTCTGTTCCTTTGTGGAAAGACTCTCCCGGGTTATAATCCTCAGATTTAAGCTCAGAATAAACTCACCCAAATTTTCATTTATAGATTGGTTATGGATTATTTTCGTCGACAAGCCCACATGAGCCAACTGGGAAAACTCTCTTTGTATTTGAGTGTTCTTTGTTGGAAATAAATGGACTTTTCCCTATGAGCCCATTTTATAAACTGGGAGCCCCCCAAGGGCCTTTTCCAGCTCTCCTGATGCAGATGAGCAGCAATGAAGACTCAGAAGGGGTAGAAAGTGTCCTTCTCATAGGAAGAAAATCTTGGATGTAGCGCAGCAAGCTCCTCTCCAATCGCTGGTTCCAGGATATGATGTGTTTAGTAGCCATGTGTCTCACGACAAGCCTACTCATGGGATAATTGTTCTGAGCCAGGCAGAAAAAAGTCTCATGTGAAACAATGTTTTGTCCTAGAAGGAAAACTGCATAACTTGCCAGAAGGGCCAAAGCTGCCATCTTAAATATGATCTTCAGCTAAAGACAAAGGAGGATGTTATGGGTAGTGGCTTGGGACTCCAAAGGGGAGGAAGGCAATGGAGGAAGGCATGTAAATGGAGATGGAAATGCAAATGTTTGTTAAACAAGTATTTGCTTGGCCACCAATAGGCAATGTAACTGGCAAGAACTTTGATGAAAATGAGCTTGTTGGTGTCTTTTTATCTCAGCTGTTTTACATTATACTATAGTTATCTTGTGGTATTATCTCCTTTCTGGAACAGACCTTCTGTTCTCTTAAATTCTTTTAGGCAGTTGGGGGAAGATCAGAGTTTCTTTCAGTCTTTTGTTACTAAAAATGATCAAGGCAAAGAGATACATTTTTGGTGTGGCCAATTCTGATCCCCTACACTAACAATGGTTATTTCCTTATTTTTCCCAATAATATGTCATTACCAAGAGAGAAATTTCAGCATTGCCTTAGAGGCCTCTCCTTCCTTGTGACAAGTCTCAAATAAACTTTGAGATGCATTGTAATGCTTGAAAGTTGCTTTCAAATATACTAAAAGATGTATAATGAGTGAAAAGGACTCTTAGGGACAAAAGAATTGGGAGATGTGGTGAATTAACCAAGGGCATGATTTGCAGAAGCTATCAGACCAGGCAGACGTGACCTGGGCCTAGGCAGTGGATGGGGATGGAAGAGGCCAGAGGGTAGGAAGGAGAATATTTGATCTGAGGGCCTGAAGGAAATAGGAGCTGCTAGTCGAGCACCGAGAGGTCTGGCCATAAACTGGGGAACAAATAAGTCCTGAATAAGATGGACAGAAGCGGTTGGGCCCAGCAGGGGCCTGGACCCAGTGAAAGCCTGGAGGAGAGAGGAAAGAACTGGGCAACATGGTGCCTATTCCCCTTCAGTTTACAGAGAGGACTGGAGGGAGAGGCTGGGAGCCCACAGACCTGGGTCAGCCCCCAAGAGCAGGCATGTGCTATTTCCACAGAATAGATACAGGCGATGGCTCTGCATGTCAGAAACATCAGTCGAAATGATGCGGGGTCGGTGAGCTGAGGAGTCGAAAGAAAGATTTCTTGGACTCTTAAGGTCTGGCAGTAGTGCTCTTTTATTTAGAGAATAGTGTGGAATAGCATGGGGACAGGACCCATGGGCAGTCAGAGCTTCTGCTGCCGCCGCTTCTGCTGCCCCTGCTGGCATGGGGACAGAGCCCATGGACAGGCAGAGCCGCTGCTGCTGCCCCCGCTGGCATGGGGACAGGACCCATGGGCAGGCAGAGCTGGTGCGTGGGGACAGGACCCACGGGCAGTCAGAACTCCTGCTGCTGCCCCAAGTTGAGGGTTAGGGCTAAATTTAAGGCATAGGTATATGATTCATCTCTTTACAAGACAAAGGAAAGAACATGAAAAAAAGTTAAAATGGTATCAGTGCCCGTATGGTCTGGCCATTTGGCGGTCCCACAACTTTTAGATAAGAATCAAACCGGATTGAGTAAATGGCAGAAGTCACCGCTTGAATTTTATCCTCAGCTAAAGACAAAGGAGGATTTGTGGGGGGGGGGGGGTCAGTTACATGAGGTTGCCAGACAGTAACCAACTTAAGTTCTTGCCTCTGGCATTGATTAAGAGCTTTTAGAGATAAGACCATCCCCCCTTCTTCCTGGCACAGAGAGGGAGGCATCTTCACAGATAGAGGTTTCCCTTAGAAATGTAAATGTTTCCCAACAAAGGGGCAAACAAATTCCACTCCTTGGAGCCTGAATCTCATCTGTAGTTTTAAAACTAACCAGCCTAAAAATCCTCATCATAAGCCATTTTAAAATTAAGCAGCCTAAAAATCCTCATCAAATATACCCTGACCACCATTACCACACACTCCACACACACACAGACCACCACCACCCCCACATATGCACACAAATACACACCTCAGTCTGTACTTTCCTTGAGGGGAGAAATGTCTGTTCAACTCCATCCAGTGCAGGGGTTCTCAATCATAAATCCATCCATGGACCTCCAGGGGTAACTTAAGGCCCTGCAATTGTGAGCAAAATTGTGTGTGCACACAAGTGTGTTGTGTGTTCCCTAGGGAATGTGTCTACAGTTTTGTTTGATTACTAAAGAAGTCGTGACCCCACGAAGCTGAGATGTGCTGCTTAGTGTCTAGCAGAGTATGGCACATAGCAAAGGGCAGATAAATGTGGATGAACACAAAGTAATGGGAGGTACTAGTTTTTGGTGGTGAGTCATGGGGGTGAGGTCTAGGTCACCCCATATTGGAAGCAATGGTGAGAGAATAGGACAGGGCATTTGGCACAGGATGGGCACACTGTGGAGCCAGAACACAAGCAAGAAAGAAGAGCAGGGATGAGGCTGCAAGGGAAGGGGGTGGAGCAGGCCTCTGCTCCCTCCAGGCTCACCCCCTTTCCTGGGCTGTGGGGACAGGGGCCTGCAGTCACTGTGTCAGAAGAGCTGGGGGTAGCATACCCACAGGAGCCTCTGTGTGGCTTTCCTCTTAGCAGGCCCTCTTGCCTTTGAATTGCCTTCACAAGGTATAATTCTTCCAGCTCTCTGCTTGCCAAACACAACTGCTTCCTAAGCCCTGTGGCCACAGGGGAAGAGAGTCCAAGCGGTGATGCTTCAGGATGCAGCCAGCGTGAGTTGATGTGCAGAAGTATCTTCATCCCCTGCAGGGTAAAGTCACTGCCCACTTGTCCCAAAACCCATCACTTCCCTGTTACAGCTTCTGTGGGCCACAGTCCATGCCTCTTTCATAAACCCTTCACTCCTTGCAGACACACTCTGTGGACTGTTTATTTATTTTAATTTTAAAAACTAATTTTTTTGTTGCAAGAGTAAACAGAGTCATTTTAAAACAAAAACTTGGGGGGAAATTCTGAAAAACAAAGAAGAAAAGAAAGGTCTCCCATAATCCTGTGATAAACCAATGGCAAGCAATAGGATATATTGGAGTATATGAGGAAGCTATTTGGTGTCAAACTAATTCAGCCTCACCTTGTTTTTCCAAAAGGGCCTGACAGGGCCTTTGAGCATGCGTTGTATATCTGCTTTAAGCATTTGCTATGTCCCAAAGACAAGAACAAATGGCCTTAAGATAAAGATGCAACTTCCCCCATATTGGCATTTTCTTAAGGATAAGCATCTCTCCCTAGGCTAGGAATTGATTCCTGTGCCCACCCTGTGACCACCCAGCTCAAGACAGCAGACCTGCTACCTGCTATGTGAATGGCTGTTTCGTGACTGTTGTAAACGGAACATTCCTGTCATATGTGATGTATGCTCTTTGTTCCAAGATGGTATATAACCACTCTGTACGCCCCACTTCTTTGGTGCCCTTTTTTCCTTGGGGAAGGAAAGCCCCAGGCTAGGTTAGCCCTCAGATCTGGCTCATAATAAACTCACCCCAAGTTTGATTTATAGATTCATTATGGATTATTTTCATCAAGACCTTCTATTTAATATCACAAACTTTTATTATTTTGGTATATATTCTTCCCATCTCCTTTCTCTGTGTGTGTATTTAGGTGTGGGAGGAGCACTGACACAGAGAGGGAACACCCACAAACACCCTCACACACAAATACACTCATCGTGCATTGCTGTCCTTCGGCCTGGACAGTGGCATAGCTTACTCTCTCTATCCCTTTACATTTCACTTGTCAGCTTCTTGGTAATGTCTGTCCTGATCAACCCTTTCATGACCGTGAGGAGTCCCCTCTACTCCTCCCTCCCCACATTCCCAGTTCTCCTTATCCAATCTATTCATGTCCCACAGAATTTATTCCCTTCCAGCAGGTTACTTCACTTAGTTGTTATCTTTGCTCTTGAGAGTCTGTCTTTCTCATAGCTACACACACAGTGACAGCTCCCTGAGGACAAGGATCTTTCTTTTGTTTGCTGATGTATCTTGAATACCTGGAATAGCTCAGTAAATATTTGTTGAGTGAATGAATGAAATACTCTGAGGCTTTAAAGAGCTGAAATATTCAACCACTGGGCACACAGTTGATTCTCAACAGATGCTAGATCCTCACCTCCCCGTTCGTGTCCAGGTCTGCTTGTTAATGTAGTCAAATAACTACTAGGGGCAGAGGCAGGCCTCCAGTACCCACACCAAGGACACAGCCCTCACCCACAGGAAACCCACTCCAAGGTGGGCACATTGGGTATTCTCCAGAGGCAGGGCCACCACTTAGCCATGAAAGGGTCCAGACAAGTAATTTTTGAGGGTGTCCTGTCTAAAGGAACAAATTAATTTTAAAATTATGTTACAGAATTCATGGGCCTATGTGAGGTATAGTGATTTTTTTTCCTGAGGAAGTTTAGCCCTGAGCTAATATCTGCTGCCAACCCTCTTTTTGCTGAGGAAGACTGTCTCTGAGCTAACATCTATGCCCATCTTCCTCTACTTTATATTTGGGATGCCTGCCACAGCATGGCTTGACAAGCAGTGCATAGGTCCACACCGGCATCCAAACTGGCAAACTCTGGGCCACCAAAGTGGAACATGTGAACTTAACTACTGAGCCACTGTGCTGGTCCCCAATAGAGATTTTTTAAGTGAAGATTTAGAGTAATGGTTAGAGGAGAGGTACTTATGTATTTTTTTATTGTCCAATCAGTGAATGTAAAGATTCTTCCTGGTGTCCAGGCACCATCTCTCCCTGTTCTTTATTGTCAAATGTGCCATTCCTGGGTAATTTCATATCTGTCACAGCAGTCATGCTGTGGCTCCTCAGACCTGTTTGTCTTAAAACAATCAGAACTTCCTGCCCTGGGGATCTCATCAAGATGGGGACATAAGCAGACTCTGAACTCATCTCTTCCCATGAAAACAACCAGTTACAACTATTTTATGGAAAAATTACCCCAGATTGAAAACTGAAAACTGGATAAAAAGAACCCCCACAACAAGGGACAGTCCTGACTAAGGCAGAAGAGGCAGAAATTCCTGCTGGAGAGGAGAAAAGCCACCTTTGAGAGCAGTGGAGCTTCTCAGCTGGCCAGGTGTGAGACATCCTAAGGTACGCAGCCCTCCCTGGAGGAGTGAGGTCCAGAGTGGGGGCCCCTACTGCTGTAAGCATCCTTCAGACTCAGCCCAACTGAGATGGGGGTCTTACTGTCTGGCTCTGTTGCAGTGAGGATACGCCCAGAAAAGCTATCCACTGAAAGCCAAAAATACGTGGATCTTAAAGGGCCCATGCACAAACTCACTCATTGTAGCAACCGAAAATCACCAGAGAGAAGGCTGACAGTCCGTTGGTGAAATGAGACTCACCTGGTGGGCTCTAGGGGCATCTTGGTGAGAGGAGGGAACTCTGGAGACTGAGATGTTGGTGGAGGCCATTGTTCTGAACTGGTCCAGGCGTGCTGACACAGACCCCAGTGGGCACCATTGAGGTTCATCCCTTGGTCTGCTAGCCCAGGGGTCTGCCAAACCCACTAGAACACAGATTTAATCCAGTTCAGCCAGGACAGGCAACCCACCCTAGGGACTGGCCCCACCTAATAGCAAGCCCCCAGGCTACTTTTCATCCTGCATTGACTGGGTGCCTTGATCCTCTACTGGCAGGCAAGGGTGTTTGCCTCTGTGGGGCAGGGCCTCTGTGAGGACCAGGTGAACTGTGGGGGGCATTGGTGGAGAGGTGGGGGCCTCTGCAGTGTGGCATCAGGGTATCCTCCGTGGGGTTGAGAAGTTTGCATGGACCAGGACTGTGTTGACAGTGTGTATGATCCTGTCTGGGGTGAGGCTTATCAGCAGCAGAAGACCTGTGTTTCACAAATAGCCATAAAAAGGATCAGCCCCACCTTCCAAAGCCTGAAACAGTTGAGTGCTGTGCCTAGGGCCAGCCCTACTCAGCTGCACTCCTAAGAGAACTGACAACAGCCTTATAGTCCTGAGGCCTATCACAACTGTAAGACCCTGAGCCTAGCAACCAGCTACAATGGGTACCAACCCAATTAAGAGCGAAATTTCAATAGGAGTGTGCTGATAGACTTTGTAGCCAACAGTGCTGAGGCTCCCCAAACAAGATTTATAAACAACTGGCCAGGAAAGGAAAGACTAGACTCCCTGGGTACCTGCAGTGGGAGCAACCTTGCCATAGCAAAAGGACACAAGTAGCGGACAAAGGGGCCACTCTTGGCTCTTCTGGACTGGTGACAAGAGGGAAGCACACTGCTGGGCCTCATAAGGCATCTCATACATAAGGCAACTTCTCTAAGATCAGGAGATATAGCCAACTCACCTAATATATAGAAATAAGCACAGCAAAAGAGGCATAATGAGGAGACAAAGGAATACTTTCCAAGCAAGGGAACAGGACAAAACCCCAGGAAAAGGACTAAATGAAACAGAAACAAGTGACCTACTCAACAAAGAGTTCAAACAAAATATCATGAGGATGCTCACAGATATTGGGAGAAGACTGGATGAACACAGTGAGCTCATCAGAAAAGAACTGGAAGATATTAAAAGAATCAATCAGAAATGAAGAATACACTACTGGAAATGAAAAATTCACCAGAGGGACTCAATAGCAGAGTAGAGGATACAGAAGAATGGATCGGTGAGCTAGAAGAAAGACTAGAGGAAATCACCCAAACAGAACAGAAAAAAGAAAAAAGAGTTAGACAGAATGAGTACAGACTAAGGGAAATCTGGGACAATATCAAGCACACTAACATTTGTATTATAGGTGTCCCAGGAGGAGAAGAGGGAGAGAAACGGGCAGAAAATTTACTTGAAGAAATAATAGATGAAAATTTTCCTAACCTGAGGAAGGAAACAAACATCCGAGTTCAGGAAGCACAGAGAACTCCAAACAAGATAAGCCCAAAGAGGTCCACACCAAGACATATTATAATTAAAATGTCCAAAATTAAAGATAAAGAGAGAATCCTAACAGCAGCAAGAGAAAGGCCATAAGTGACATACAAACGGAAGCCCATCAGGCTATCAGTGGAAATCTCAGCTGAGACCCTACAGGCAAGAAGAGAATGGCACATTGTATTTAAAGTGCTAAAAGGAAAAAACCTACAGCCAAGAATACTCTATCCATCAAGGTTGTCATTCAGAATTGAAGGAGACAGAAAGAGCTTCCCAGACAGGCAAAAATTAAAGGAGTTTATCACCAAGAAACCAGTTCTACAAGAAATGCTGAAGGGACTCATTTAAGTGGGAAAGAAATGACCACAAATAGAGATTTAAAAATTATCAAAAAACAACAAGAACAACAAAAATCAGGCAATAAAATCACATGTAAAGGTAAAAATATGGTAAAGGTAACAGATCAACTACCTGTGAAGATAATATGAAGGTTAAAAGACAAATGTACTAAAATCACCTATGTCAATGATAAGAGGGTAAGGGATAGACACACACTAAACAAGAGACTATATGGTTTGAAAAACGTAAAATGTGGGAGGAAGGGAGTGAAAAAGTAGAGCTTTTAGAAACAAGTCAAGCTAAAGAGTCTATCAACTCAATATAGACTGTTATATACACAGAATATTAAATAGGATCCTCACGGTAATCAGAAATCTATAACAAGCAAGAAAAAAGTAAGACAAAAGAAATCAAACATATTACTAAAGATAGCCATCAAACACAAGGGAAGAGAGCAAGATAAAAAGAAAGGAACAGAGAAGAAATACTAAAACACCCAGAAAAAAAAGTAATAAAATGGCAATAAATACATACTTATCAATAGCTACTTTAAACATCAATGGACTAAATACTCTTATGAAATGTCATAGGGTGGCCAAGTGGATAAAAAACAAGACCCATGTATATGCTGCATACAAGAGACACACTTCAGACCTAAAGACACTCACAAACTGAAAGTGAAAGTATGGAAAAAGATATTCCATGCAAATGGCAAAGAAAAGAAAGCAGGAGTAGCAGTACTTACATCAGACAAAATAGGCTTTAAAACAAAAATTGTAACAAGAGACAAAGATGGGCACAACATAATGATAAAGGGAACAATCCAACAAGAGGATGTAACACTTGTAAATATCTATGCACACAACATAGGAGCACCTAAATATATAAAGCAATTATTAACAGACATAAAAGGAGAAATAGACAGTAACACAATAATAGTTGGGGACTTTAACACTCCACTTACACCAATGGATAGATCATCCAAACAGAAGGTCAATAAGGAAACACTGGCCTTAAAGGACACATTAGACCAGATGGACTTAGTAGATATATACAGAACATTCCATCCAAAAACCACAGAATAAGAAACGTGGTTCTTTTCAAATGCACATGGAACATTTTCCAGGATTGAACACATAGTAGGCCACAAAACAAGTCTCAATAAATTTAAGAAGATTGAAATAATACCGTGCATCTTTTCTGACCACAAAGGTATGAAACTAGAAATCAACTACAGGAAGAAAACCCGAAAAGCCACAAAAACGTGGAGATTAAACAAAATGCTACAAAACAATGATTGGGTCAATGAAGAAATCAAAGGAGAAATAAAAAAATTCCTGGAAACAAATGAAAATGAAAATACGACATGCCAAAATCTGTGGGAAACAGTAAAAGCAGATCTAAGAGGGAAGTTTATAGCAATTCAGGCCTACCTCAACAAAGAAGAAAAATCCCAAATGGACGATCTAAAATTGCATCTAAAGGTGCTGGATAAACGAGAATAAACAAAGCCCAAAATCAGCAGAAGGAAGGAAATAATAAAAATAAGAGCAGGAATAAACGATATAGGACTAAAAAAAATAGAAAAAATTAATGAAACCAAGATCCGGTTCTTTGAAAAGATAAACAAAATTGACAAACCCTTAGCTAGACTCACCAAGAAAAAAAGAGAGAAGGCTCAAATAAATGAAATCAGAAATGAAACAGGAGCGATTACAATGGACACCTCAGAAATATAAAAGATAATAAGAGAATACTATGAAAAGCTATATGCCAACAAATTGGATAATCTAGAAGAAATGGATAAATTCTTAGAAACATACAACCTTCCAAAACTGGACCAAGAAGTAGAAAATTTGAATAGACCGATCACCAGTAAGGGGATCGATACAGCAATAAAAAACCTCCCCAAAAATAAAAGTCCAGGACCAAATGGCTTCCCTGGTGAATTCTACCAAACATTCAGAGAAGACATAATACCTATCCTTCTCTAACTCTTCCAAAAAATAGAAGAGTAGGGGTGACTTCCTAACTCATTCTACAAAGCCAACATTATCCTGATACTAAAACCAGACAAGGGCAACACTAAAAAAGAAAATTACAGGCCAATATCACTGATGAACATCAATGAAAAAACCCTCAACAAAATACTAGCAAATAGAATACAACAGTACATTAAAAAGATCATACATCATGATCAAGTTGGTTTCATTCCAGGGATGCAGAGGTGGTTCAACATCTGCAAATCTATCAACGTGATACACCAAATTAACAAAATGAAGAATAAAAATCACAAGATCATCTCAATAGATGCAGAGAAAGCATTTGACAAGATACAGCATCCATTTATTATAAAAACTCTAAATAAAATGGGTACAGAAGGAAAATACCTCAACATAATAAAGGCCATATATGACAAACCCACAGCAAATATCATTCTATGGAGAAAAACTGAAAGCTATCCCTCTAAGAACAGGAACCAGACAAGGATGCCCACTGTCACCAGTATTATTTAACAGAGTATTGGAAGTCCTAGCGAGAGCAATCAGGCAAGAAAAAGAAATAAAAGGGATCCATATTGGAAAAGAAGTGAAACTGTCACTCTTTACAGATGACATGATTTTATATCTATAAAACCCTAAAGAATCCACTAAAAATTTTAGAAACAATAAAGGAATACAGTCAAGTCATGGGATACAAAATCAACGTACAAAAATTGGTTGTGTTTCTATACACTAACAACGAAGTAGCAGAAAGAGAAATTAAGAATACAATCCCATTTATAATTGCAACAAAAAGAATAAAATACCAAGGAATAAACTTAACCAAAGAGATGAAGGATGTGTACATCAAAAACTATAAAACATTGTTGAAAGAAATCAAAGAAGACACAAAGAAATGGAAAGATATTTCATGCTCTTGGATTGCAAGAATTAACATCGTTAAAATGTCCATCCTTCCTAAAGCAATCTATAGATTCAATGCAATCCCTATCAAAGTTCCAACAACATTTTTCACAGAAATAGAACAAAGAATCCTAAAATTTACATGGAACAACAAAAGACCCCGAATAGCCAAAGGATTCCTGAGAAAAAAGAACAAAGCTGGAGGTATCACACTCCCTGATTTCAAAATATACTACACAAATCCATAGTAACCAAAACAGCATGGTACTGGCACAAAAACAGACACACAGATCAATGGAACAGAATCGAGACCCAGATGTGAACCCACACAGTTATGGACAGCTAATGTCCAACAAGGTAGCCAAGAGCATACGATGGAGAAAGGAGAGTCTCTTCAATAAATGGAGTTGGGAAAACTGGACAAGCACATGCAAAAGATTGAAAGTAGACCAGTCCCTTACACCATGCACAAAAATCAACTCAAAATGGATTAAAGACTTGAATGTAAGACCAAAAACCATGAAACTTCTAGAAGAAAACATAGGCAGTACGCTTTTTGACATCAGTCTTAGCAGCATATTTTCAAGTACCATGTCTGACTGGGCAAGGGAAACAAAAGAAAAAATGAACAAATAGTACTACATCAAACTAAAAACCTTCTGCACAGCAAAGGAAACCATCAATAAAATGAAAAGACAACCTAACAGTTGGGAGAAGATATTTGCAAACCATATATCAGATAAGGGGTTAATATCCAAAATATACAAAGAACTAATACAGCTCAACAACAAAAAAACCAACAATACAATTAAAAAATGGCCAAAGGATCTGAACAGAGATTTCTCCAAAGAAGATAGATGGATGTCCAACAGGAATATGAAAACATGCTCAACATCATTAGCTATCAGGTAAATGCAAATCAAAACTACAAGGAGGTATCACCTCACTCTGGTCAGAATGGCTATAATCAACGAGACAGGAAACAAATGTTGGAGAGGATGTGGAGAGAAGGGAATGCTTGTACACTGTTGGTGGGAGTGTAAACTGGTGCAGCCACTATGGAAAGCAGTATTGAGTATCCTGAGAAAATTAAGAATAGATCTACCATATGATCCAGCTATCCCACTGCTGGGTATTTATCCAAAGAACTTTAAAATGCAAAGGCATAAAGATACTTGCACCCTTATGTTCATTGCAGCATTATACACAATAGCCAAGACTTGGAAGCAACCTAGGTGCCCATCAAGGGACAAATGGATAAAGAAGATGTGGCATTTATACACGATAGAATACTACTCAGCCATAAGAAATGATGAAATCCCGTCATTTGTGACAACATGGATGGACCTTGAGGTTATCATGTTGAGTAAAGTAAGTCAGAGGGAGAAAGTCAAATACCACATGATGTCATTCATAAGTAGAAGATAAAAACAATGACAAGCAAACACTAAGCAATGGAGATTGGATTGGTGGTTACCATAGGGGAAGGGGGAGGAGAGCAAAAGGGGTGATTAGGCTCACATGTGAGCGCATATGGACTATAATTACTTTTTGGGTGGTGAACATGATGCAATCTACACAGAACTCAAAATACATTATGATGTACATCTGAAAGCTATATAATGTTATAATCCAATGTTACTGCAATTAAAAAAATAAATAATTTTTTTTTAAAAAAGAACTTCCTGCCCTTTCAATTCCTAACTCCATGTGTTCAATGCTGGCAGACCATCCCTCCCAAATCCACATCATCCCCTGTGACACCTGGAGATGCTGGCTTCCAGTGACTCTCACCAAGGTTGCTACTACACTTTGTTGATGATGACCACAAGTGAAAGTCTTACCTATAGGAAAGTATGAATTACAAATATTTTTCTAGCCATGTTAAATTTACTGTTTGGAATTTTTATAGCACTAACACAGAACAGCACATCTTCTGTAGGGGAGGAAGACATTTACTCTACATGCTCAGGGTTCTTCTAGCCAGAGAATGAATTTAATTCACATGAGACAGAATAACAGCAGAAAATTAAACAAAGCTTTATAACATGTATACATGGGAGAGGCTCAGGCAACCTGAGCAACTCACCAAAATGGCTGAAGCCACCACCTTAAATATCATTTTCAGCTAAAGACAAAGGAGGATGTTGGGGGTGGGGGGGAGTCAGTTACACGAGGTTACCGGACAAGTACAGTAAACAAGAGTAAGATTATTATGCAGATTTAAGTCCTTGCCTTCTACATTGATGAGAGTTTCTAGAGATAAGGTCATCCCCCCTTCTTCCTGGTACAGAGAGGGAGATACATGTACAGATGGAGATTTCCTTTACAATGTAAATGTCTCCTAACAAAGAGTAAGTAAATTCTACTTTTCAGAGTTTCTTTCCTGTCTGCAGTTTTTAAAAGTAACCAGCCCCAGGGGCTGGCCCCGTGGCCGAGTGGTTAAGTTCGCGTGCTCCGCTGCAGGCGGCCCAGTGTTTCGTCGGTTCGAATCCTGGGCGCGGATATGGTGCTGCTCGCCAGACCACGCTGAGGCAGCGTCCCACATGCCACAACTAGAGGAACCCACAACGAAGAATACACAACTATGTACTGGGGGGCTTTGGGGAGAAAAAGGAAAAAAAATAAAAATCTTTAAAAAAAAAAATCAGAAAAAACAAAAATAAAAGTAACCAGCCCCAAAATAATCCTCATGACAAAGAGATATATCTTGGGGTGGCCAATTCCAGTTTCCCACACTTCCAACCGTGTATTTTCCTGAGCTCTGTAGGCCATGCAGGCAGGGTGCATTCCTAGAGTGTATTCTTTCTCAGTGTTTACTAAACTTGCTTTCCACATGCAACACCATCAGGGAGGATAGGCAAGGAGCCATGGTATGAGAGAAAAGAGGGGTCTCATTGTCCCAAGGAATGTCCCTCCCTCATCTGGCATGGCTGAAGGCCAACCCTGGAGAGCACAATGTTACTGCACTGATTTGAGGCAAGAGAGGGCATCTATCAGAAGGACCCGTTGCCTAACACAGCAATGATTTTGAAAGTCCTTGGAAGAGATAGGACAGTCACCCCTGGAGGATTGCCTGACACAGGGGTACAGAGCCTGTGGAGAGTGTGTGGTGAGTATTCTGAGGGCCGGAGGCCAGGGTCACATGAGAAGGATGCCTGCTGCCCCTCACACCCTTAGGTACTATAGAGCAGAGAGGACACATGGAACACAGGTGGATGAGAGCAGACACATGGGCCCACATACATGGCTTGAGCTGAAGAGTTGGCAGTGGGCCCTTGGTAGCTCAGAACTCTGAAGTTCTATGAGTGACATGAGAGTCACCCACAAAGGAGAACATCAGTGACATTCTGGCAGCCCAATCTTATGTGATTATGCTATTTAATATCAGTGAAAGAAACCTTGTGCCAGCCAGTAAGAGTGACTCGATTAGTCAACTGTCCCCCTAGAACTCAAATGCTCCACAGGCAAGAGTTCTAGAGCTACTTAGATGTCTGGTCAACCCCTACTGCAACTTGGGGATGAGTGGAAGGGATGAGGAGTGCACTGAGTGGGAGAAACAGGAACCAGGGACCACACGAATTATGGTCCTGCCACCTGACAGTCCCAGGCACCAAAGAACTTAGAAAATTTAGAGGAAGGTCCTCTGGAGCACGGCTTGCAGGATCTGAAGGTGGTACTGTCAGGAGGCTCCTTCCAGTTCCATGGTCCCATGATTCAATTCTTCATGCCTTAGTTCAGCCTCTGTTGTCGGGCCATTTTGAGATAATACAGCAAAACCTAGTGACACACATATTTGGGGTTCAAGGCCCCTCCCCAAATTTAATCAGTTTAATAATGATAAGTGCAGTGGGTTTGTCCAGATAGCAGGTGTCCCCCTGCCCTTGACACTGTCATTTTTGTGAAGCGTTCCAAGTCCTCTGGAGAGCTGGACTAAGACTCATTATTGGAAATTACACTTCAATTCCACATCAACAGACACAACCTAAATTTTATTTGTAATTCTCAAACCAAGTGCCTGAGGGGAAGTGGGTTGCCAAATAAGCTTAAGGAGAGCTCCTTTCTCAGCCAAGCCCTTCCCTAGGCCAGGTGCGTCTTTCCTTCAGGGCAGGGAAACCTGCAGGGCCAGGCAAGTTTACTAAGAAGGTAGGTGACAGAATCCTAGGCTAGAAGGGTGCTCATGGTCACTCAGGGCAGAATCATGGACTGTTAGATGTGGGAGGGGCCCTGGACACCAGCTAGGTTAGCCCTCAATGTGTGGGCCTGGCCCCCAACCAGACTGCTCCCTCCAAGGACTCAGTAGTCCTGACACTCATCCTCAAGATCTTGCCCTGTCAGCTCCTTCTCAAGGCAAGTCTTCCTGACCCTTCAGGCTAGACTAGGCTTCCATTTTATACTTAGGTTGCTCTGTACTCTTTCCTTCTTAACATTTATCCCAACTGCAAAGAACTCATTATTTGTGCAATAATTGATTAATTCTGACATCTTACCATGCGGGGGTACTGTGCCTGATTTGTTTTCAGTTGTTGCCTCAGAGACAAATTCCGTTCTTTGGCGTGTAGTTGGTAGGCTTTCAAAAAATAGTTGTTAACCAAATGAATGAATGTGGTAGGAAAAAAATGAGTGTGTTAGACCTGGATTCACCATCTTTTCTGGGTGACATTTTGCTGCACCTCTTTGGGCCTCAGTTTTCTCTCTCTAGATGGTGGGTATGGTAGAATTTGTATTGCAGACATGTTGAGAAGATTTATGCAACTGGCCAGCAGCAACTGCTCAATAAATATTAATTCTTTCTTCCTTCTTAGAGTTGAGGCTGGAGATTTCCAGATCCCTTTCCTTTCATTGCCACATTTCTTTAAAGAGGAGCTCACAATTCAGTCTGCCCTGCTTCTTCCATTGGCTTCCCAACCCATCTCAGTCTGGCCCCTCCCTCATCCTTCTCTGAGTCCCTCTCCAACTCACTCATGACCTCTACTCACCTTCTCTTGGTCTTTGAACAATAAAGAGTTGGTAAATGATTGATCAAGAATGCCTTGGGTGGAGACATCTCAGCACCAATGACTTTAAGCCATTATGACATACTGCCCAAAAGACCTCTTTCAGGCCCTAACCCATCACTTCTCAAAACCTTCCCCCTGGCTTCTGGAACACCATCTCCTGTTTCTTGCACTGACTCTCAGACTCTTCCTGCGCTGACTCCTTTCCCATCCCCCATCTCCCTAGATTTCCCTCTTCCTTCCTGTCCTCATTTTTAACTCTGCCTGGGTAAAACATCTTCATCCATAGGCCGTGAATTATGCTATGATGTATTTGCCTCCCACATCTGTGTCTCTAGCCCTCCAGACCTCCAGATCTCCATCAAAACTGTCTACCCAAGTATTCACAGCTGGGTTCCAATAGATGCCTCAAAAGAAGCCCATCCAAAATCAAACTTTTGCCATTCCTTCCCCAAAGCTCTTATACTTCCTGCATCCCTCTCTTCGTTATTGGTTTCATCATTCTCTCAGTCGCTTGAGCTTGGAAAATTGATGCCTATCTTTCTCCATCTTTCCTCCAGCCTTCCTATCACAGTATCACTATTAAAGTAAATTTTTAACAGCAGAAGTCAAGCATCATGTCAGTCCCCTGGTTAGACATTGTTAATCCCTCCCTCTTGTGGCATTGACTTTGATCTCCAAGTGTGGTGTTTGGGCTCTAACCAGTGTCCTTCCTTTCCATATCACTCACTTCACACACCCCAAATCTGGGGTGGCAAGCAGGTTTCATCTTGTGTGTCATCTCCAACTCCTGGAGAGTTTGACCTGAAGTTCTGTGTCCAGGGGACTCCGCAGGAAGGACTGAGGACCCTCATGTCCCTGGGGGGCATGTACAGGGAGCAGCAGCAATTTTGCTGCTATCACTGCCCTCCTTTCTAGCACCTGGGCATGCTGGTGGGCCCAAGACAAGCCCCAAGCTTTTCTGTCTCTTTGTTGCTATCATATAAGCCTCTACCTCTGAAAATCCCTTCTTCAACTTCTAAATCCAACTTATTTATCCTTCAAGGTCTGACTTAAATGACATTTCTCCCTGAACACTTCCCAAGCTTTAATGGATGGTTCCTTCCCACGATCTGAAAGTATTTTGTTGGTGCCTTTCCATCTGGCTGTACTACTGACTGTGTGTGACAGTCCCCCCTGCTGAGTCACAAGCCTCTAGAGGGTGCTATCTCTTGTTTGTGCTTCTCCTCATGCCTGTCAGAGTGCCTCGCATGGAGTAGGTGCCTAATGGCTGTTTGGACAACCCCTGGGCCTCTCAAGGCCGTAGGGTCAGAAGTCCCTCCCAAGCCACCTGAGCACTGCTCTTTCCCCTCCTCCTTGGGCCCAAGAGTGTGCACATTTTTGGGGCTGCTCAGAAGCACACCTCAAGGGGGCTCATTCAGAAGGCTTGGGGGGCTGGCCTCAGGCCCTCACATCTCAGGGAAGAGACACATCACACATCTACGTGGGACTCTTCCTGATCTGGTAACCATGGCCCCAGCTCAAGGGAACTTCAGTAAATGTGTAACTCGAGTGTGTACTGGTTCATTCTGTTCAGCAGCAAAAGTGTGTATCAATCACCCTGACTTCCTGGAAGGAGTCCCAGCATGAGAGTCGCTCTGGCGTCCATCCCCCTAGTCAGCCTAGGCTGCCTGAGGGCCCCACCCCCACGGCCCAGGCCAAGTGATGTAAGTAACCCCTTCCCCCCAAGCCTGGGCACAGATTGATCTGGGAATGGCTCCATCTCCACCCCTCAGATATAAATAGGGCCTCAGGGGCCTGGCCAGGGGAAAAGGCTGCCTTTGTCTTGGGGACTGAGCAGAAGGTAAGCTGGGAGCCCCTCTCCACACAGAACTCCTCCCCAGCTCCTTCTTCTTCCTAGTCTCTCTCAGGGTCTGAGGAGAGCAGAAAGCCGGGGGCTCTGGTGGGGGGTCAGGGAGAGCTGCTGGGAGGCAGTGGCTAAATGGCACCCAGGAGCCAGAAGCCGGAGGGGTCAGTAGTGACCTGTGCCACAGGGGACATGACTACTGAATATTCAGAAGATATCTCCCCATCCTGTCATACCAGATGTCCAGACATGGACTGTCTTTGCCCTCAGCCCACCCTGGCTCTTACCACAGGAACTTCTCCTCCTCAGCAGTAGGCAGGGTGGCCGGGTCCCCCTTGATCCCTCTGAGCAGGGCTGGGCCCTCAGGGGCAGGCACCAGAGCAGAGTCATGGTGGCCAAGAGTCTGCAGGGTCCTCTTCCAGCCAGAAGGAGCAGCAAGGCTTGGTGTATAGGCAGCAGAGCTGGGGATGAGGGGCCAGGCTCCTCCCAGAGCTGCATCCCCACAGGGCTCAGGTGAGGGGTGGCCTCTGTCTCCCAGAACCTCCCTTGAGGCAGCCATGACTCCTAGTCCTGGGCTCAAGGCACGAGTCTGTGCAATCAACCTCATCATTCTGTCTCCCTGAGCCTTGGTTTGCTCATCCATAAAATGGGACTAATAACAATCCTTGGCCCCATGCTCATGGACTATGATGTAAATTAAGAGATCAAATATAATGTGACAGTGCTTTCTAAACTTTAGGATAAACTAAAAAGGCAAATTCTTATTATTTTGTTTAAGAGGCAATATAGATTGGTGCTTCAATGTGTGGACTCTCATGTCAGGGGGTCTAGATTTGAATCCTACTTCTGTCTCTTACTAGCTGTGTGACCTTGAGCAAGTCACCGAACCTCTCTGTTCCTCTGCAAAACAGCATGAATTAATTCATGTAACAACTACTTATCAAGTGACTACTATGTCCCAGGCACATTTTTGGGTGTGGGTTCAGTGAGTGAAACAGAACAAGAACCCCGCTCTCATAGGATTAGCATTCAGATGGGAGGAGACAGGCAAAAACACCACAAGAATTAAAGAAACATATAAAGAATGGGTATGGGGTATCATAAGGTGATCAGTTCTGGTAAAAGGAAAGTGGAGCAGGACAAATGAGTTCAGAGTGCCAGGCGTGCAGGGACAGTCACAGTGTGAATGTGGTGTCAGGCAGCCTCAACAGGTGAGGGCAACTGTAAAAATTAGATGAATTGATGCAGGAGAAACACTAGAACAGGGCCCAGCAGTGATAGGCATTACCTAAGTGCTGGCTGCCATCCCCATCATTTTCATTCAGCCACGGAGCCACGAGGAGCAGGGACGCCTAGAAGGAGGGGCTAGTGAAGAGGGGGAGCAAGGAGGAGTGGAGCAGGAAGAAGTCAGAGGATAGGGCCTCATGTCCACACACTTGGAGTGCCCTCTTCTTCTCAGGACCCTGCTGCATGCTGACTTAGAACCAGCCAGGCAGCAGCAAGTGATCACAGTTGAGAGCAAACAGCAGCCTCTGTCTTGTAAATAATCCATGAAATTGCTTCACCTGCAATGGTGAAGCCTGTGCTGTGCAGGAGCCACAAAGCAGGGAGAAGCTGTGTTTGCCTCCATGGCCAAACCCAGGCCCTTCTCCTCCTCCCAGCTACTTCTGTGTGCTGTTGGCCAGGGTGAGACAGGAGCAGGATCATGGGGCTCTAGAGAGAGAAAGGTGCTGGAGATCCGTAGCCCAGCCCTAGAGACCCAGGTCTAGGGCAGACATTCCCAACCACGGCTGCACATCAGAGTCACTTGGGAAGTTTTTAAAAACTCTATACCTGGCCCCAGCACAGACCAGTGAAATCAGGCTGGGCAGGGATGATTTAGAGCTCCACAGGGTTCCACTCTACAGTAATAGTTGCTAGCTGGTTTGGGTGTTGAGACAGGTGGAAAATGCCTGGGCTTCAGGCTGAGCCCATGGTGCTTATTCCTGACTGCATGTTAGGACTGCAAGGACACTACAAAGCCATTCCCAGGCCATGCCCAGGACCACTTAATTAGCATCTCTGGTGATGAGACCCAGGCCTTCAATTTCTAAAGCTTCCCAGGTGAGTCCAGTGCGTACCTGGGCTGAGAATGACCTGTGAGAGTAAAAGTAGGTTTGAATCACATCTGTTACCTATTTGCTGTATGAACTTAAGAACATTTCTTCACTTTTCAGGACTCCTCTTTCTGTGTCTGCAAAGAAGTGAAACAATTCCTTCCTTACATCATTAGCGTAATGATAGATGGGATAATCTATGGGGAAAGGCTTTTGTGAACCATCACTTACAATACAAACATGAGGTCTCTATTGTAAGTTACACACCTTAGCTGGGAACATAGGTGTGCATTTCCTGGGTGATAGAGCGCAGTTGGATTTTTCTCACCAGGCTGATTTATAATGTAGGGAAAACCTCTGTGTGTGTTAGTCTTATATTCCAAACCAGTTTACCACCTACCAGGGGCTAGGAGGCCTCCATAAAGACCTGCTGTCTGGCCCACATTTGGTTTTCTACGGAAAAACTTACAGCCATAGGCATGTGGGTGTATTAGTTTACTAGGGTGCCATAATGAGTACCCCAGACGGGGGGCTTAAACAATAGAAATCTATTTTCTCATGATTCAAGAGGCTAGAAGTCCAGATCAAGGTGTTGGCAGGGTTGGCCTCTACTGAGGCCTCTCTCCGTGGCTTGCAGATGGCTGTCTTCTCCCTGTGTCTTCACATGGTTTTCCCTCTGGGTGTGTCTGTGTCCTGATCCCCTCTTCTTATAAGGACACCTGTCAGATTAGATTAGGGCCCACCCAATGACTCCATTTAACCTAAATCACCCCTTTCAAGACTCCAGCTCCAAATACAGTCTCATTTTGAGATACTGGGGATTAGGACTTCAACATATGAAATTTTATTTTCACACAAATATTGTGATACTTTATTGTTAAAATATTCCTTTAAAAATAAGTTAAAATGTTTCCATATTACTCTTCTATTAAACATTAATTTGACTAAAGCATAATATCACAGATTAACATAAGGTAAAAATAATATCAGCCACTCATATTCTCGAAGAAAAGTGCTTGCAATATTTTGTGAAAACATTTTTCTACACTGAACATTTTCTACAATGAAAACATTGTGTCT
Source organism: Equus przewalskii (assembly GCF_037783145.1). Taxonomy (NCBI): domain Eukaryota; kingdom Metazoa; phylum Chordata; class Mammalia; order Perissodactyla; family Equidae; genus Equus; species Equus przewalskii. Next base: position 67,505,595 of record NC_091831.1, read on the forward strand.
ACATTTTTATTTGATTTAATAGACAATTCTTTATTTTTCTTTAAAGTTCACAAATGCCTTAAGACATTTTCACCATTTTAAAAATTAAACAGAACCAATCCCAAAATAAAACCCTCCAAAAGCACAACTGAGTCCATAGCCATGCATTTGCACCTGGATCATGGAGCTCTTTCCCATGGATCTTTGAATCCATTTCTTCTCTTTGAAGTTTGTAGACATGGGTGGATTTCTCCTGGGCTAAATTGTTGCAGGAAATATTGTAACAAGTAAAAGTCTGGCTAGAGGGCACTTAATAATCACCTTTCACCCTTCACAAGATATTTCAGGGTACACAGAAGCCAGTGCCCCCATCAGAGATGGCTGCTGCTGGTGTGAGCCTGAGGGCCACCATCCTCTGTCTCTTGGCCTGGGCTGGCCTGGCCCTTGGTGACCGGGTGTACATACACCCCTTCCACCTCCTCGTCTACAGCAAGAGCAGCTGTGACCAGCTGGAGAAGTCCAATGCAGAGACACCCAAAGACTCGACCTTCACACCTGTCCCAATTCAGGCCAAGATGTCCCCTGTGGATGAGGAGGCCCTGCAAGAACAGCAGGTGCTCACTGCCAAGAAGCTGGAGGCTGAAGACAGAATGAGGGCTGCGGAGGTGGGGATGCTGCTCAACTTCATGGGCTTCCGCATGTATAAGATGCTGAGCGAGATGTGCAGCACAGCCAGCTCCGCCATCCTCTCCCCAACAACTCTCTTTGGCACCCTGGCCTCTTTCTACCTGGGAGCCCTGGACCCCACGGCCAACAGACTACAGGCGTTCCTGGGTGTCCCTGGGGAAGATCAGGGCTGCACCTCCCGGCTGGATGGTCACAAGGTCCTCTCTGCTCTGCAGACCATCCAGGGCCTTCTAGTCACCCAGGGTGGGGCTAATGGCCAAGCCAGGCTGCTCCTATCCACAGTGGTGGGCCTGTTCACAGCCCCAACCCTGCACCTAAAGCAGCCATTTGTGCAGGGCCTGGCTCCCTTTGCCCCCATCACCCTCCCACGCTCTCTAGACTTATCCACAGACCCAGATCTCGCTGCTGAGAAGATCAACAGGTTCATAGAGGCTGTAACAGGGTGGAAAATGAACAGACCCCTGACGGGAGGCAGCCCAGACAGCACGCTACTCTTCAATGCCTATGTCCACTTCCAAGGTAAGGAAAACCCATCGGGTGGGCTCTATCCCCAGGCGGGTGCCAAATGGTGGCAGTTCTATCTCTATGGTCTCAATGTCCCATGTTCCAGCTGAGGTGGGCTGGGCTGGGCCTTGGAGATGGGAAGGGTGATGGGCACAAGGAAGTACCTGGAGACCACCCTCAAGGACAAAAGTGGCTGTTCCACTTGGCTCCTTGGATGAGCGTTGGTTGAGCAGCTGCCCCCACTATGCACAGCTACTACACTGCATTCTTTTACTCTCATTATTTAATCCCCTTGGAATATGGTGAAGAGATATCACTGCCTCTGTTTACCGATGAAGAAACAGAGACAGAGAAACAGAGTGACATGTTCCAGATGGTGCAGCCACAAGCAGAGGTCCTGGGATCCAAACCCACATTTCCTGGCCCCACAGTCCACCTCCATGTTCAGAAGGGATGGGTTCCTGTCCCATGCAAAAATAACCAATTTGTTTACTTAAGTCACTTTCATGTTGGGAGAAGTTATTACCAAAAAATCCCTACTACACAGATCGTTCATTCATTCAACAAATAATTGTTGAGGATTAATAAATCAAGACTTTTAGCTGAGCATCTCAGAAAGCCCAAGTTGGAAGGCTGCACAGGCACTGACCCTGAGCTGCTTGTTAAAATTCATTGGGAGAGATAGATCCCACAAGCAAACACCTTGGTTACAAAGCTGCAGGTGGCAGTGTCTAGGAAGGGACTCTGGGCTCAGAGCACTCAAAGGAGGGAGCGGAGTAAAGGCCTCAGGGAGGTGAGGGGAGTAGGGCTACAGTGAAGGGGAGGAGCAGACAGGTGAGCAAAAGCTGCCAAGTTCAGGGCCGGGAATCAGAACAAGAGCATCTTTGCTTATCCAGAGCTTAGAATGAGAGAACAGCACCTGGGGAGGGCAGGGCTGGAAAGATGAGTTGGGCCAGATTTTGAGACTTTGAATGTGATGCTGAGAAGTTTGGGGCTCATTGGTGGGTAGGTATTTGAATGGGCAGGCATTCTGCTCAGAGGTCATCCCAGTGGCCTGTGTTGTGTGCATTGGAGGCGGGGAGGGTCGTTGGAAAGTTATGCAATAGTCCAGGCAAACTCTCTCGAGAGCACGCGCTAAGCCAGTGGTTCTGAGAATTGATGGGTGGGTTGGGGAGGGGTGTGTTTGAGGGATATTGATGAGGTTCTAGAGAATTCATGGGGGACAGAGAGCCAAGTAAGCAAGCAGTTGAAAGATAGAACTGTGGTGATGGAGACAGGTTTAAATAGAGCATGGTCATTTTCTTCCTTGGGTAATATCCTGGAAGTCTATAAAACCACAAAGGAAAGGATCTCCAGCCTGCTGGTGGTACAGGAGGACAATGACAGACCCAACATTGCTCAGATCCCAGCACTGACAGGACATGAGAGCAGAGTCCAGCACAGGGGCAATCCAGCTGATGGTTGCTGCACCCCATGGAGGGCAGAGGGGGCCTCTGGGCCTGGCCTGCTGTCCCTAAGGAGAGCCCCAGAAGGAGTGCTCACTGAGAAAGTCCTGCAAAAGGCAGAGCCAGAGAGCTGCTGGTGTCAGAAATGGGGCCTCACTTCAGAAATCACGTGGCCTCATGATTCACACTATAGAGCCAGACAAGAAGAGGAGAAAGGAAGGAGGAGGAGATGTAGAAAAATGCAAACCATGCTGAGGATGCAGAAATCTTGGATGCTCGCTCAGCCCCGCCACTTCCCAGCCCTCTGATCTTGCTTCCTAACCTTCCTTGCCTCAGTTTCCATCCTATGGAGAGGCACACCCTCTTCCTGCCCACCACAGTGTGTCTATTTATGAGAGGAGCAGGCTATGTCAGAAGTGCTAAGTCCCCTTTAGTATAATAGTCCATTAGATGACCTCAGCACACAGTTGGATGTTTCTAACTAGTGAAGATTCTGGGATTTGGGAGCGAGGAGCTCCAGGGCGCCCTTTGACCGGCACTTGCTGTCACCCCGAGCTGGGTGCTGGCCCTGGCAGGTTCCACAGCACCAGTTGACTTAACCTTGAGAGATTTACTTAACCTCTGGGTGAGGATGGTGCTCTGCACTTTTCAGATGAGCAGAGAGGACAGGGCAGCCACCCTTGTTTCAGTTTCCCACGTCTTTTGGGAGGCAGCATACTTTTTTTGTTTTCGTTTGTTGGTGGAAAAGAATTTAGTCCTTTTTTCTCCCTAAACTAACAAACCTCTTCCAGGTTTTCTGGGCCAGCACTGAGGTCCCTGTGGGGAGCCTGTCAGGAAGGACACTGCAGCTTCTTGCTGGCACTTCCTTTCAGGAGCTAATCTTGTCAATGACAAAAGATCTCTGAGTACAAAGGGCATGGAAGACACTGGATCTGCCACTCCCTTCTCACAAGATCCAGACCCTGGGAAGGAAAAGCCAGTCCAGCTCCCTCCCTCCAGGATCCTGTCCTTCCAGCTGTCCACCCCCTTTCACTTTGGAGACCTCTGATTCAGTAGAAAGGGACCTCTGACTCTTTTTAAGCTGCCTCTACTCAGAATCCCAAGAGCCAAGTGCCAGGGGCTCATCCTCAACTTTACCTTATTCTCCCAGAAACAATCATAAGATGGGCCTTTCAAGGTGAGTGGGAGGATCGCAGAGGGAGAGGATGTGCCAGTGTGGCCCTCAGGATAGAGATTTGGCTGCTGTCATGGGGAGACCCCAAGTGACACTGCCTTCAACAAGAGTTTGCTTACTTCTCCCCAACAGCTGAGCCAACTGGCAGCTCAGCTCTGCAACTGTCGGCCACAGCCAGCTGGTGGGAGGGGATGGAGAGGGTGCCCCTCCCCTCAAAGCCCAGCACGGAGGTCACACATAGCACTTCCGCCCAAATCCACTGGTTACAACTAGGTCAAATATCTGTCCCTAGCAGCAAGGGGTCCTGAGAAATGTAGCCTTCACTCCAGGAGGTATGTGCCCAGCCCTTCCTACTCTGACTGAGAAAGGGAGGATGGAGACTGGGGGACAGCCAGCAGGCTCTATCACAGCTGGCTCTAGATGCAGATTAAAAAGTGACCATGCACCAAAGATCTTTAAAGGAGTGAAACTCTTCTGTGTGATACGATAATAGTGAATACATGTCGTTGTACATTTGTCCAAACCCACAGAATGTACAACACCAGAGTGAATCCTAATGTAAACTATGAGCTCTGGGTGATAATGATGTGTCGTTGCAGGTGCATCAATTGGAACAAATGCACCAACTGGCTGGGATGTTGATAGTGGGGGAGGCTGTGCGTGTGTAGGGGTAGCAGGTATATGGGAACTCTCTGCACCTTCCTCTTAATTTTGCTGTGAACCTAAAACTCCTCTAAAAAATAAAGTTTATTTTTTTAAAAAAAGTGAGCATAGCCAACCAGGACATGGCTTTGGACCAGGACAGATCTGGGGTGAGTTCACCAGGTCACTTTCTAATGGGGTAGGGTCCTGAAGCTCTCTGATTTCCTTCATGGGCTTTAAGTGAGGTGACAGGTCTAAAATCTCAGGTTGCTGCCTGGCATGTATTATGTCCTCAACACTGGCTGTTACTATTACTTTGTGAACTCAAAATGGCTGGATTTTGCAGGAGAAAGACTTGCCCGGCCCTCAGGGTCCTGTGGCTGGTTAAGTGCTGAGGCTGGGAAAATGCAAGGCAGCCTGGGTTGTGCTGGGAGGAGGGCAGGGCAGGAGTGAGGGCTTTTGGGGGGGCTGGTCTGCCCTCTGCTCAGCAAGCATCCCCAGCCCTGTGCCCGCTGCCTGCCCAGCCCCAGCTGACTCTTCCTTCCCTGTCTCCTGTCTGGGTCTCCAGGAAAGGTGAAGGGATTCTCCCTGCTGCCTGGACTCCAGGAGTTCTGGGTGGACAACACCACCTCAGTATTGGTCCCCATGCTCTCAGGCATGGGTACCTTCCAGCACTGGAGGGATGCCCAGAACAACCTTTCCATGACCCGTGTGCCCCTCAGCGAGAACGCCTGTCTGCTGCTGATCCAGCCCCACTGCTCCTCGGATCTGTGCAAGGTCGAGGCCCTCACCTTCCAGCACGACTTCCTGATGTGGATGAAGAATCTCTCTCCCCGGTATGTCTCCCAGGAAACCCTCAGAACCTGCAGGGCTGCTTCCCCTGGAAAGTGGGGAGCTCTGCCAATCCTTCTGCCTAGAGTGGGAGGGGGCATGGATGGACGCATGTGCCTGTATAGGCTGAGCCCTGGACACGAGCAGGGAAGGGCCATGGTGGCTCCAGCAAGGCAAGTGGCCCTGCTGTTCTGGAGCAGAAGGCCTGTTCATCCATCCCACCATCTCTCTATCCATCTAGCTCTCTTTCTGATTGCAGGAGAGGTAAAGTAAAGGAGGAAGAATGCTTTCCTTGTGCTTACCCACCCATTTTGGAGGTCAGAGCACATCAAGACGCCCTCTAGAGGGGGGCCTTTATGACCCCACACCCACGCATGCACAATCTGCTACATTCCAAGAGCTTCTTGGGTCTGACTTCCCAGGAGGGTATGCACCCCTCTAAGAGACTTGGGGCCAGACTTTCTCGGGGAGCTGCCCTGGACTCCAGAATTCCCCTGGTTTGCTGGCAGGTTTGTTTGCTCCTATTCCCTGCACAGGGACACTAGACCTGGCCTACAAACCAGGCCTCAAGCAGCAGGGTCCAGAAATCTGCCCTGAGACAGGCACTGAGGGGCACAAATCGCCTCCTGAAGTCAACTCTTTTTTAAGTCAATTTTTAAAAAATGTTGTAAACATGTAACATAAAACTTACCATTTAAACCATTTTTAAGTGTACAACTCTGTGGCATTAATAACGTTCACATTGTTGTACAACTAGCACCACCATCCTTCTCCAGAACCTTTTCATCTTCCCCAACTGAAACTCTGTCCCCATTGTACAGTAACTTCCCATTTCCTCCTCCTCTGAGACCCTGGTAATTCCCATTCTACTTTCTGTCTTTATGAGGGAGGCACACATCTCCTTCTTCAAGGACACATGCCATCTGGCTTGCTAGGTCTTTGGCAAGTCTTCTCCATTTGGCCCAGGGCCTCACACTGGGAACCACCTTCCTAACTGTGCCTCATCTCCCCAGGCCCATCCACCTGACCGTGCCTCAGCTGGTGCTGCGAGGGTCCTATGACCTGCAGGACCTGCTCACCCAGGCCAAGCTGCCCACCCTGCTGGGTGCCGAGGCAAACTTGGGCAAAATCAGTGATGCCAATCTCAGAGTTGGAAAGGTACTGTGCAGCCACGTCTATCTGTGCCTGACTTGGGTCCTGTCTGTTCACAGGTGGGAGGTGTAATGGGAGGGACACTTTGGGTGTGGCAGTGTAGGAGGAAGAGGAGAGCATGGCAAGGTGGGTGTATGCCCAGAGTGGGAGAGAAGTTACCAGAGCTTTCTGGGGCTTTCCAGGCATAGGTGGAGAGCAGTAAATCCCTCCCCACCTTGTGTTCCCTGGCTCTGCCCAGCCTGGCCTAGCCTCGAGGTCCCTCTCAGATCCTGCAGCAGGATTGGGACTTGGGTCTTGAGAGTATGTGCCCCCAGGCCCAGTGCTGGCCCTGTCAGACATCTCCTTGCTGTAGGAAAACACTGAGCAGTAGGCAGACTGTTCACCTGCCACCTGGAATGGTGTATCTCTGCAACTGAGAAGGTGCTTCGAGGCTGTGGGAACTATGCTAGGTACTGGGGAGAAAAGTCTTCACTCACAGTCGTGGCCTCAGAGATCACTGTTGGGGGAGGAATGAGCCCTCTGTGTTAAATTAGTGGAATGAACCAACCACTGGTAGGCCACAGTGGAGGGGCCAGGGGTTCTGCCCCAGACAGCGAGGTGGAAGATGGGGACAGGCAGGTTTGAGGGACATCTTAGAGAGGGGCCATCATGTGAGAGTCGTCTACACTGAGGGGCATGCATGCACCATGTGTTGTCCTGGTAGGCTGGAGAAAAGTCCTCCTGTGGGTGGCACTGCACAGCTGTCCTGTGCCCTCCCTGGGCCCCGCAAGCCTCCAGGAGCCATCCCAATGCTTGCTGCTTTGCAGGTGCTGAATAGCGTTCTTTTTGAACTAAAAGCAGCAGAAGAAGAGCAGCCCATACAGTCTGCCCAGCAGTCAGAGGTCTTGGAGGTGACCCTGAACCACCCATTCCTGTTTGCTGTCTATGAACGAGACTCAACTGCCCTCCACTTCCTGGGCCGTGTCACCAACCCGCTGAGCACAGTGTGAGGCCCGGCTGCCACGGAGATGCAGCTGTCACTGTGCGCAAGGGCAGCAGCGCACGGCAACACTAATTTGTCACCACCAGTCTTCTACTTTTTCTTCCAATGAGTTAGCTTGGAGCTGGAAAGAAGCCATTTGTCCTTGGTAAATGTGGCACTGTGTATAATGAGCAGTAGAAACTGCAGGAAGAAGCAGGCCTCCCAGGTTCTTAGGTTTATCTTGGGGAATGTGGTGGGGAGCCAAGGGCCAAATGTTTAGCACAGGATGACTGTTCTGGAAAGAGTTTGCACAGACCAATATGTTTGTGAAACCAAACATTGTTTTCTTTTTAATTGGGAACAGAAATTGGACTTTAAAATTAAAACAGATTTTTCTTTGTCTTGGGTTTATATTTAGCTTATTGAATGTGAGCCTATGACCTGCATGCAGTCTCCACAATGCCTTAGTTTTTCTTGGTTTCTCAGTTTTTCTTTCCCATGATACTTCTAATTTTTGAAAAACACAAGCTTCTTGAATGTATGTTAGAATGTAATATCATGGCTAATTTTCCCTTGTGTTATTAATAAATGTTTTGCAAGAATAAGCAAAAAGGAAAAATTCTTTCACTTAGTGGAATAAATATGCCATTTAGCTGACAGGCCATATCAATAAAAGTGATTTCTAAGACTCTGAGCCATATTTTGGATGGCATTTCCATGGAATGTGTGGGCTGGTACTCAGCCATCATTTGGAGAAGTTTTAAGTGATTTTTCTGTGGACACTTCCATTTCTAAGCAGCAGTGACTGACTGTGTGATGATCAGGTGGGTGTGTGAGGAGGCCCTGCACCCCACACACAGGTAGAAAGGAACAGGGCACATGGACACTTCTTCCTTTCCAGGGACACAGGGTCAAATTGCTGCTTGCATTCTGCGCGGGGAGCAGCAGATAGAGAAACAAATCTTCACAAATGAACATTTTGTCGCTGCAAATAATCCATAACCCATCTATGAGTGAAAATTGGGGTGAGTTTATTGGGTCAAAATGTGAGGACCATATAGCCCAGGGCCTTCCTTCTCCAAGGAAGGAAGGGCACCAAAGAAGTGGGGTGTATAGAGTGCTTATATATCCTCAAACAGCGTGTTTCACATGATTGAAATTTCCCTTTTACAACAGTCACAAGACTGCTCTGTTGGCACAGTGATTGATGGACATAGCAGGTAGCAGGTCCGCTGTCTCGAGCTGGGTAGTCACAGGTGAGCACACCAATCAGTTCCTAGCCTAGGGAAAGATGCTTATCCCTAACAAAATGCCAATGTGGGGGAAGTTGCACCTTTATCTTGAGGCCATTTGTTCTTGTCTTTGGGACATAGCAAAGGCTTAAAGCAGATATACAATGCATGCTCAACGGCCCTGTAAGGCCCTTTTGAAAAAACAGTCAAGCCAAATTAGGTTTATACCAAATGGCTCCCTCATATACTCCAATATCCTATTTCTTGCCATTTATTTGTCCATTTGCACATTTCTTTCTATCCATTGAGTGCTTCTGCCTGTTCCCCCTTGGTGGGATTAGATCTCCACCTTCTAAACTTTGGGCAAAGCCTGAGGAGGAGGTAGGTACTGGTAGGCCCCATTGCTTGCTGATAACAGTGAAGATGCTTGCTGATGTACATAAAGCACTTTCTCTTCCTCATTTTCAGAAATATTGAAATAACCGTAATATTAATAACTGTATGTAATATGGTAGCTATTGATAAGAGCTCAGTAGCATGCCACAACAGGGAAGGGAGCTAGGAAGCATCAAGGAGTGGGAGTGGGGATGGATGGCTTCAAAGTTGACCAAGTTCTTTCCTGTATGAGGTTTCATTGGTGTAAGCAGAAGTGTCTGTATTCTGCTTGTACGAGAACTGCCCTGGCCACTGGTGCCCAGGCCTCACTCTCCCCTCTACTGGGCCATCCTCATCACACTCCAAGGGGCTGCAGCTAACCAGACTGTGCTGAGGACAGGGAGTGGGATCTTCTCTCACTGAGGCCCAGGACTGCACAGAAAAGCAATGACATCCTCCAAATCTCAGTTCCTTTCCCCACATTCCCAAGCACCCCTCTCTCATCTGGAATGCATCTCCCTAGGTTCAATGTCAAGGGGAACACGTAGTCCCTCCCACCTCTGTGGCTGCACCAGGCACATGAGAGGCAGCACAATGGGTGGGTAGGAGGGTGGCTTCTGGAGATGGACAGGCTGGGCAGGAAGCCCAGCTCCAATACTTACCACTGTGTGACCTGTAGCCTCCTTTCCCTTATGTGTAAAATGGGAAGTGCTTGAATAAATTAATAATAAACACCATTATGTCAGTGGCACTCAGTCCATAAAAAGTTCATGACCTCCACCCCATCTTGAAGTTCTGTTCCACAACAGTGCAGCAGGAATGGAGGTATCTTACCTGTGGGCAACTATAGTGGGCTGAGTAATGGCCCCCAAAATACCCAGGTGGTCTTAGATGTCAAAGCGGGCTTTGCAGCTGTGATCGAATGTCTTGAGAGAGGAGGTGACCCTGGATTATCTTGGTGGGCCCTCAACGCAGTCGCATGCATCCTTATGAGAGGGAGGCAGACTGGGAGAGCAAGGACGAGAAAGGTGATGTCATATTGAAAATAGGGGGAGAAAGGGCAATGTGGCTAGGACCACAGGCCAAGGAATGAGGCCAGCCCGCAGAAGGTGGAAAAGGTAAAGAAAACACCCTCCCCTGGACCCTCCAGAAAAGGCATTGCTTGAGAAACCTTCATTTCGGGCTAGTGAAATCTATTTTTGACTTCTGGCCTTAGAACTGTAAGAGAATAAATTTGTGTTTTTAGCCATTAAGTTTGTGGTAATTTGTTACAGCTGCAAAAGGAAAGTCATACAGCAACCTTGACATGCACCCTCAGATACATCTCCTAATGGCATCTTTGGGGGTCCTTCAAAGGCTGCTCCCCTCACCTTCCAGGCTCTTCTGAAACGACTTCCCTTTGGTGTCTTCTTCAGGAGCCAGTGGTTCGCCTTATCCATTAAAGAGGATCCTTGACCATCGAAGAGCTGGGCTGGCGCTTGGGGAGCAGAGGGGATGAAATGTCCCAGGGGAGGTTTCCGGGAAGGGTCTCAAGTTTGCAGCCCTCTTGGGATACAGGCCGCACCCATCCCTGCCTTTAAAGCTGAAGATGCAGTTGTCTGCTGGAGATCCTTTCAGTTTGCAGTAACCTTCCTCTCCCTTCCTCCCTCCCCCTTTCTCCAAATAGCCTTGCTTTCTGGGCGGCACACGAAGCCCCCAGGAACATGTCACATGGATACGGATGGATGCTTTCCAACTCTAATCTATTTGGCCTGTCGCCTCCTTCTAGAGAGCAAATGAGCTTGAGTAAGGGGTGCACATTCCTCATAAACCCCCGACCTCACAGGACTGCAGCCCGAGAGATAGCTCCTGATGTGATAAATACAGCACCGCACCTGCGCTTTGCTCTGTTACTCTGCAGAGGCTGAAGTCCAGGCATTCACTCCCCATAGCAGCGTGTTAGTGAATTGTAAGTGCTGACCAGTTTGTGCTGTTCACAGGCTATGGGGACTCTGCCCACTGTAGCCATCCCTGGAGCCCCTTCATCACACTTCACCATCACCAGTTTGACTTGGGCTCACCTTTCACCTCTCAGCACTCCCTGCTTTCTCCTACCCGCAGAGGGCATTGTTGGGTAGACGCTGGGGCAGCTCTGCTCTCCAGTTTGGTCTTTTGGAAATGGCTTCTTGAGGCCAACCCTCTTGGGAGAACTGGAAGTTCAGGGAGCAGAAGTGCTTTGAAGTTTCACTACTCAGTGTGGCCCCTGAGCCTGCAGCAGCAGCAGCAGCAGCCCCAGAGGGATATTAGAAACATGGGACCTCATGCTTCCCCCAGATCTCCTGAGTCAGAACCTGCACACTAGAATGTAGGAAGCGCTGCTTTAAATGGTGCACAGAATTTCTGCTCCCAGCACAGGCTTCTAGAAGAGGCTGTGGCCACAACCAGCCAAACTCCACTCCTTGAATTTACACTCTTAGGAGGATGACACATCTTCAGATCAGAACTGCAATGGTGGCAGTTTCTTCTGTAATCCTTAAAACAGCTGCAAACAGAGAATGGTGTAAATGTGTTTTGGATTACTGGATTCAGAGCTGCTCCTCCACCTCTCACCCCCGCCCCCACATATACCTACCTTCTTGTGACAAATATTGGTGAGAAGCCAACAGAGTGCCTGGCTGTGTGCTGGGTAGGTGAACCCAGGAGGGAGCTGAGTCACCACTGGCGACGTCATCCTGAATTGTAAACTAGAATTTTGAAGTCACAGATAACCTGAGACAGTTGACACACTGCAGCTAGAAGAGCAGAGCATTTGTGTTGTTAATTTTGTTTTAAAAAGCAACTGGTGGTAAACTAGTGGATTTCTCCTAGTTCGCAGGCTGCTTCGGCTTTGGCAGTTGCTAGGAGAATTTTGCCAGCTGACTGCTGTGCTCTGTTCTCGGGCTCTTTTATAAATGGGAAGCTGTGGCAGGACATTACAAGGATACAAAATGCCAACATTTTGCACATTACTTACAAAAATATTAACTTTAGGGATCTGTTTCTTTTAAGCATTTCTTCACTAAATTCTAAATCTTCCTGGGGTTGCAAAATGCTTATCCAGTAGACAAGGTAATTATTCAGCAACTATAATCACCTCCCACCCGAGATTTGGTCACAGACCCAGGGATGCTTCCCATGGCTCACTGAGGAAATTCGCCAGATCCCAACTCTTTTAATAAGTTTAGAAAACTGAAAGATTTGTTTGTTACTCATTTGGCAGCAAAATCCATCCTAAACAGACATGAGGCTGTTTAAGATCTCTGCATTATAGAAGTTTATAGTGTGAATAGTCCTAAGTTTGCTGCACAGAGATGTATGTGTTTGATTACCACGTGCTCTTCCAGGGCCCGGGGGAGGCCACATGATACACAAGATGGAAGCCACATTACCCTTCTAAAATCTGAAAAATTATGGTCACTGAGACATGTACTGAAGGTTTTGGACAGTAGATTGTGGATTTGAATATCATCCCATGTGATTATTTTTTTCCTAATAGACAATTTTTTTTAAAGCAGTTTTAGGTGCACAGCAAAATTGAGCAGAAAGTGCAGAGTTCCCCTAAACCTCACACAAGCACAGTGTCCCCATGACCAACATCCCACACCAAAGTGTTAGATTTGTTACAGTCAATGAACCTACACTGACACATCATTATCATCCAGAGTCCATAGTCCACGTTAGGGCTCACTCTGGTGTTGTACATTGCATAGGTTTGGACAAATGTATAATGACATGTCTCCACCATTATAGTATCATACAGAGTATTTTCACTGCCCTAAAATCCTCTGTGTTCTGCCTATTCAACCCTCCAACACCTGTCCACTGAACTTTTTACTGTCTCTATAGTTTTGCCTTTCCCAGAATGTCATGTAGTTGGAATCACACAGTATGTAGCCTTTCAGATTGGCTTCTTTAACTTAGTATTATGCATTTAAATTTCCTCCATGTCTTGTCATGGCTTGACAATGCATGCTTGGTGAGCCGAGGAGTCAAAAGAAAGATTTCTTGGACTCTCAAGGTCTGGCAGTAGTGCTCCTTTATTCAGAGAAGAGCATGGGGACAGGACCCATGGGCAGTGAAGAGCTGCAATGGGTTGAGGGTAGGGCTAAATTTATAAGGCATAGGTATGTGAGTTATTTACAAGGGAAGATCATGTAAAAAAAATCGTTAAAATGGTATTAGTGCAGGTGGGGTCTGGTTATCAGGTGGTCCTATAACTTTGGATACAAATTAGGTCGATTCAGCTCAGGACATCCTATACTTCCTGGAGGATGATATAGATTGGCATGTAGGCAAGGACGCCTTGGGCTTCTCCCTGGGGCAGCCTTGATTCCTCATCATAAAATCCCCCCTTAAACCCATTTGGCCCCAAAATCCTTTGGGGATATGGACGATGGTCAATCTTCTGTAACAAAGCTGTAGAGCTGTCCCAAATGGGGGACATAAGGGTATAGGCAGGAAGTTCAGTGGACCAGAGGTTGCGCCGATGGAGTCCAAGGTTGACAAGGTATACAGATCCTCTGGAGACAAGAGAATCATTTGATGAGAAGTGGTCCAGGAGGCAAAACTTTGTTGACATGAGGAAGACAATGAAATAGACAACAAATTATAATAAGAAATACAAACAATATGATTAACCCAATGAATAAAGCTTTGATATTAGTCCAGAGACCTGGACCAGACCAGGAATCCAAACAATCATTTAGGGATAGGGTAGGGTTAGACATGGATTTAATTTGGTGACTCATATTGGATAGGAGACCAGTGATATTTTGATGGTAGTAAGGAAAATAGACACAATATTCAGTTTTTATAATGGCACAAGTGCCCCCCTGTACTGCCATCAAGACATCCAGTGCCATTTGGTTTTGGAGGACTGCCTTACACATTTGGGATACTTCTAAATCTAGCAGCAAAGGGTATGTTGTGTATCATTTAACGCCTTCATGGTGAATTTGTTTAGGGCTTCCATGTGCCAGATGACACGTTTGATTCCTAATTGGGGGAAGGAAAATTGGAGCAAAGTGATCATACCAGTGGAAGACAGAACGGGTCCAGCATTGTTGTAGGTTGGGTAGGTTAACAGGAGGAGATATAGTAAATGTAGTTCTACCTTGCATCTAGACGAAGCCTAGGGTGTGTCATCCAACCCATCCAGATGGCAGCCAAGGCCATAAGTGGGAGCCACATAACCACTGAGTGCCATTAGGGGCTAACCAATGCATGCTTGGCCGTCTATCCCAGTCAGTCCCAAAGCAATCAGTATTTTTTAAGGCTATGATATGAGAACACATATAACAGGGAATTTGTCCCATAGGTCAGGTGGTATTAGGCCACGTATCACAGGTGTGATCAGTTTGTTCTGAACATAAAGTGACCTTTTGACTGAGTTGACGATTAGTAGGAGTGAGCCAAATATATTCATCTTAAATTTGATATAGTCCATCCTGTGTGTACCAATAGGTTGGGGAATTTACCATAGGAACTCGTTTATGACACTTGTGACAAGGCAAATTTAGTCAGGATTTTGGCAGTAGAGCTGAAGGAAAAGATTTGATTGTGGCCAGGGAGTTCCCAGGTATCAGAGACAGATGGCCACAAGGCGACATCATGATTAGTAATAGATAAATCTTGTAGCAGAGAAGAGCTAGAATCTAATATCAATGAATGTGTACTATAGCTGCTACTGAAACATAATTTTTCTTTCTAAAATCACCCTCATTTTTACAAAAGATAGCCAAATTAAGATTAACTGGTTTGTAAAATAAGTGTAGTTTCAATAAAACTTGATCCAATTATTTACATAAGTGCAGCAAGAATAGCAATTGATCACATAGTCTCTTTCAAATCTGCTTTTCTGGAATTTTTTATGAGGAACCTCAGATTGAACTTTAAAGGCCTCTTAAGGCCAGAAAAGCCAAGTCAAGGATTTGCCATCAGATTTTGCCTGCAATACCTACGGATTTGGGTGGATTCCTCTCTTTTCGAGGTCCCCCAAGATATTTCAAGATTCCTTGCACCTGCCAGATAAGTGACCTTCCTCACTTACCCATAAGGTGGCTAGGAAACAAGGTACCAGGCCAATTTTTCCAAGGGGTTTCATTCCATAAAGTCCAATCTTTGTTCCTGAAAAGCTGTCTTGTCACATCCAAGCCTGTGTGTTTCTCTCAAATATGACATTCCAGTCAAAGCCTCAGTAATATAACCAATGTTTCCAAATGTGTCTTCTTATAAGGAGAACAGATTCTTATTGAACTTACGTGAATAACTATGTAGCCATCAAAACAATACTCACTCACAAAGAGTTTCTATATTCTGGAGGGATCAGGTAGGGAGAAAAAGATAAATGTTTCAGTTCTGCTCACCAAGGTGTAATTTCACCAAATTGCTATAAGTCATAGTTAGCATAAGAGAAAAGAGAAAAAGATTTCCTTAAATCTGAGAAAAGAAAATATCAAAAAATCAACAATATTTCAAACAAAAGTCATAAAAAATTATAATCATCCTCATCAGTTCATACAATCTTGTATACTCAGTTCTTGATCTTAATTTTCTATTAGTAGTTTTATGAGGTCATCAGTTTCTCTGTTGGAATTCTGTAATTTCTTACCCAGTTCAGTTTTATGATCTGAAACTTTATCAGAAACCTGTACTCTAGAGTAAGTGCCAGAGTCCTTTTCATTAATTTCTCTGAAGATGAAACATATTTGCAAATGCAACAGAGTAAAACAGTAACTATCTGCAAATGACAAAAGACTCAAAAGGGCAATTGACAAAGAAATTTGGCTACTTCTGTGACATGCAACACTTCAAGATAATAACTAGAATTATGACTGGTAACCAGGACAGATCAGAATTTTAGGAATGTTATATAATTTTAAAACCTTTATATCAATAGCATTCACCCACATAATACTACCTAAGAAAGTTTATCATCACTTATTTGACAATACTTCTTATGTAATTTAATAGACCAAATAAGACTAATTAGTTTAACATATTCCTCCTTATAGGAAGAGAGAGCCAATTTCTTTGAGAAGTCTCAGGGGCCCCTCTGAAGATCCTCAGAAAAATTGTCTTCCTTCTTCCAGGCCAAAAGAAAGCCTTTATTCAGGATTTGAATTTTTTTTTGAGGGAGAAGCTTGTCAAAAATATCAAAATGTTTTAAAACACTTGTTCAAATAGGAAAAAATGCTCACTGCAAAACATGCTCAGGTATATATTCAAAATGACAACAGAAACAGTCAAAAGATCTTAACAGAGTGACGTCAGTCCTGAACAAAAGAAATTAACAAAATAGAGATTTTCTGTCTTTTAGGTAGACTTACTCAAAGAAACTCCTTTTATAACTTCTTTATCAAGAGCAGACCAAAAATTCAAGAGAATCATCCTTTTGAGAGAGAAACCAAATTTTAATCTTTGCACCAGCTTATTTTTGACATTAAAATTCATTTACTTAATTGGATTTACTTTAATCTTAGCCAACGTGACCAGGCATAAAACTCTCTCAGACCTTCTCTTTCACAAACCTTCTATAACTTTCTTTTTACATTCAGAATTTGTCCCATGCTTTCATTCTTCCTTTCTAGTACTTTAGGACAAATTTACCTTTCTTAACCCTACAAACAAAAATACTTCCACTCTTTATACCTTCTTTACTAAAAACATACATTTTCATTTCCTTGTATACAGAGCTGTTTTCCTCATTAATTTTTAGTGGCTTTAATTACATATGTAAATTAGAATTTTTAACTCTTACAGACCCTAGCAAAAACTTAAAAAACTAAGCAATTATGAACTGCCTTTTTCATCAGCATTCTAAACACTTTTCCTAATTTCTAGGAAACATGCTACTTGACAGTAATAAAATACAGGTATGTTTGCTAATAGACCTAAACATCCTTTAGCCTCTCTGCAAGAAGAAGCCAAAAGTAGATAACTTAGACAATGTTCAGCAATAATGTTTCAGTGTTCCATCCTATCCAAAAATGACCCAGATACTCAACAGATTTTTATCATTTAACTTAACTTGGCAAAACTCTAAACTTTTAAGTTACCAAAAAGAATTTGGAAGCTGTTTTTTTTTTTCAAGTATACAGACCATAAAACATAATTATTGTACCCACAAACTCTTACCCATTTTCATCTATTGAAATCATTTATTTCCAACAGTTACATTCATATTACCCACAAAAACTTCATGAGACATTAGAAAAAAATAGCTATCAGTTAAAGATATTATTTTGCTGATGAATTTCTAACAGACAACATGAGCTTATTTGACTGGTAAATGCATGCTACATGCCTGCATCATATCCAAATACTGACAACTTTAAGGACATGCCTATTTCAATCAAGCCAATGATCTTAAATAAGTTTTCAGTTACCAAAGATTAATTCACATCATGTTAACTTGAAAGACATTGGGTTAATTTCTATTACACCAAGAATTTATGTAAGTGCTTACCTTAAGCCAATTAAACAGAGCTCTTAATTTTGGCCATACCATCCAGAGGTAAAATATCACACATATATAACACACATATAGACACATACACTGAGTCTCCACAGCTATTATTTTAAAATTACTGCCATGAATCAGGTACAGTAATTTAAAGCTCTGTAGTTATGAATCCAAATTTTGTTTTGAGCCTTTTTACTCATATTCGTGAAGACACTCAAGATGCTAGATTTTTTGGCAAGGGCACTCTATGGCCATTTTTTCTTTTTTCCCTTTTTTACCCCTCAGTCTTAGGAATTAGTGATGGGCTAGATATTCCCCAGAGGATTTACAAGCTCTTTGAGATAAAGAAAATGGGTGGAACCTGAACCACCTCTAGAACTGCTTTTCCAGCCTTACAAGGATTTTCCAAGGACAGCTGCTCTTGAGTTCTCAGAAATTAAGTTGTAATTCAAATGACATTATAGGTTGATCTACCTAGTGTTCAGTGTCCAACTACATCACAAAGGCACAGAGAAATCCCTCAAGTTTTCTCCAAGATGGAGTTTCTGGGGCATAACCCATCCAATTGAAAGTGTTTCCAATTAATTAAAATACACTCAAGGGGTGAGTCTCCAGGGATGCTTGAGGTGTTCCCCATGGTGGTAAAGCCATTGTCCAACTGACAGTGGCTGGAGAAAGGGTACAGAGCCTGACTGTGGGTGTCAACACAGTTATAAGATTTAGTCAAGTCCCACTCAGGCCAGGCACTTAGTCCCTGAACCAGCACAAGGTGAGCCAGGGAAGCAGAAGATAAAGGCCTGGAGCCAGCTGGGGGCTGGGCTCCCAGTGCCAGGGTTGAGAGTTAAGTCCCCGGCAAATGTTTTCAAGTTTTTGATTTTACAGTAGGTCCAGGTTCTGCTCAGGCCCAGCCTGAACTTAACCTCAACTTGGTGACAATAGAGGAGGTGACAAACAAGACAGACAAAGAAAGGAAAAGAGATCAGGCCTCACCCTCATGGCCTCTTCCCAAGGGTTATCAACATAAGGGACACGCAACAGTTCCCATGCCAGTGCACATGACCCCAGCAGGACAGTTCACAGAATCCTCATAACCAACTCAGTAGGAGCCTAAAATACTCAACAAGTCAACTGCCAAGAGAAGGCACCCCACTTGGGGTTGCCCGGGTGATCGGGTCCAGAAATAAGAGGGGGGGCTCCAAGGCGTGGAACCTTTGACTCTTTAAAGATTTATTTGTTTCTCAGTTGCAAAGCTCAAAAGGAGCCCAAAATGGCCACTGTAACTTTAAGAGACATGAAAGAAAAGGGTACATTACCTTGAAATTCCCCCCTGAACCTAGGGCAGCATCCTACCCATTGTTCTGCCTGTGGGGTTCCTCTAACAAGGGGTGATGGGGGCACTTTCCTGCACTGCATCCCTTGTATATCTTCCCTATTATGCCTGGCAGTAATAGGTGCGCAATGAATGGTCCCAGAGATCAAAACATAGAAATAAACAGTGAAGAATTTTCTGCCAGTCTGAGGGACATTCTACCCAATTGTGTCCTGGAGCAGTTCTCTCAAGGAGGGGTTCCCATACTCAACCAAAGGTTAGAGTTTGGTACTTGCCTTGAACCAGAGTCTTGATTGGGACTTTCCAGCAGTTCGGAGTGTGGTCAGGAGCCATAAGGAGTGATCCCCATCCAGCCTTAGGAAAAGAAACCTGTCACGGGAGTCTGGGACTTTGGCGACCATCCTAATGACTTAAGTGGTCACCCCTGCCCATGTAAAATTTATATATTAGAGGTAGGACTAGGAAGGAATGGATTAATTCATTCTTCATCACCATCAGGCTTAAGGTACTGATTCACTTCAGGCTGAATGCCACAATTTGGGCAGCAAATGTGGATTCATACAGCTGTCCGAGAAGGTTCCCAATGGAGAAATGAATTTAGATCCATCCTTGAAAAAGAAGGCAGCACAAGGAAGAAAAGTGCACTTGCCAGAACTTAAGTTCACAAGCCAGTGAAGCAAGATCCCTGTACGGGGCACCAGAGGAAATGATGCGGGCTCAGCGAGCCGAGGAGTTGAAAGATTCTTGGACTCTCAAGGTCTAGTAGTGGTGCTCTTTTATGCAGAGAATAGCATGGGGACAGGACCCGTGGGCAGTGAAGAGCTGCAATGGCTTGAGGGTAGGGCTAAATTTATAAGGCATAGGTATGTGAGTTATTTCTTTACAAGACAAAGGAAAGATCATGTAAAAAATCGTTAAAATGGTATCAGTGCAAGTGGGGTCTGGTTATTGGGTAGTCCTATAACTTTGGATATGAATCAGGTCGGATCAGCTCAGGACGTCCTATACTTCCCAGAGGATGATATAGATGGATATGTAGGCCAGGACGCCTTGGGCTTTTCTCCCTGGGGCATCCTTGATCTTCATCACTTGATAGCTTATTTCTTTTTAGTGCTTTCTATTGTCTGGATGTGCCACAGTTTATCCATTCACCTGCTGAAGGACATGTTGGTTGCTTCCAATTTTAGGCAATGATGAATAAAGCTTATATAAATATCCATGTGCAGGTCTTTGTGTGGACACAAGTTTCCCCATGTAATTTTTAAAGTTTCAGAATGAGGAGAGATGTTCTGGGTGACTATGAGAGACTCACAAAACACTGTGTGAGGAACACCAGTGACTGTAACACTTCAAGGGAGTGGCGGTCTCGTAGCCCACATCCCCACATTAAAGTTACCTCATTCTTCTGTGCATTACCTGAAAAGAGTTTGATCCTCTGAGGCTTGCCTTTAGGTTTTGTCAGGTGGGTCCAGACCAGCCTTTGGTCTAGGCTAGTATGGTGCCACTACTGAGGCCATATCCTTCAGAGGATTCTACTTGTAGCCCATGTCAGAGTCTTTCCATTCTGGCTGGCAGGAACATACGTTATTTCTGGGCTCTTTGAACTCGGGATTGTTCCGCCTACTCCTTTCAGTGAATCCTTTCCTGGCCTTGATAACCTCCTCACACAGGCGGCGGATCATAAATCAGGCAACACCCCCACAGACCCCTACTCTGTTACTCTGCCTCCAAGTTCTAGCCTCCTCATCATCGCCAACTCCAAACTGTCTCAACTCAGGGAGTTAGCCAGGCTCCAGATCTTCCTATCCTGAGGCCTGGACACTCTCAACGCAGGATGCTGGGTGATCACATGACTTACCTTACTCGTTTCCCTTCTCTCTGGGACCCTATGCTTTTGTCATCTAATGTCTGAACAGAACAGTGTCTGAACAGTGCCATTTCATACGTTTGTCTCAGTTTTTAGCTGTTTCAGGTGGGAATATGTAAATCAGGTCTTCATTACTCCATCAAGCTGGATTATATAGAAACTTTAACAATCAAAATGCCGTCTCAAAGATTAATAATGCATTTTAGTTCAACATCATCGAGAGTTAAGAAAAGATGAGAATCATGATTGTTCTGAAATTCAATATGAAAGTGTAAACTAATTGAAACTAAGTGGAAGGTGAAGGTACTTTTAAAGTCAAATGAAAGTAGCACTTCCTTCATTCGGTACTGACAAACCTTTACTGCCATCCAACGTGACGCTTAGCGGCCAGTCAGGAGAGGCAGGGTCTTTTAAGGGCAACTGAGACTCCAGCAGCGCCAGAAATGTTTGCATGTCTCAAATGACAGTGTTTGCTTCACAGCTGCTGAAATTGAGGTATTATGAGGAAAGAGAGGACTGCCAACTGGGAAAGGTCTGCTTTTTCACCAGTGGTGAAACTTTCATCTGGAATGTTTGGTTGCTGATTAGGAGAGATCTCTCATATGTATTAAGATGCTATGAACAAAGAAAATAAACAGTGCCTTCAAATAACAACCCCTAACAGATCTTGCTTGAGAGTCCGAACTTTATCACTGTTCTTGAGTTCTGAAACACGAACATAAGCATGAAGGTCTATGCATTCTCAATGATATAGTCATGTTAGTGCCAATTATTGCAATTACCAGAACTGCTGCTCTCCTTAAAGCAGAGCAACATCTAGCATCCAAAGGAAATCAGCATTAGAGTTCCTGAGGTACCCTGCTTTCATCCCACCATGAGAGGTATTAAGACATAGAGCAGCCTTTCCATAGGCAGGGCATGTGACTGTGCAGTTCTCATATGGGCAACTCCATATAGTAGTTCTAGGGAGGTGCAAGGAATTACTGATAAAGACCCCCAATAGGAGATTGAGGTGTATATCTAAAGAAGCTCCATAATCCATTTTCTTCTCTTCTATCTGGTCTCTTCGATCTGGACACACAGCTAGTTTCCAGCCTGTGTGGCTGAGCCCCAGACACCAGAGCGTGTGGAAGTGTGGTGTGCTCACACCCCTTCATGCTCTTGTCCATTCTGGTTGGCTGCAGCTAAGGGGCAGTAGACTGAATGGTGGCTCCCAAAAAGAAACGTCCACATCCTAACCCCCAGAATCTGTGCATGTGAGTTTATCTGGAAAAAGAATCTTTGCAAATGCAATTAAGTTAGTGATCTCAAGATGAGATCATCCTGGATTAACCAGGTGGGTCCTAAATCCAACGACATGTGTTCTTCTAAAAGACAGAAGAGAAGACACAGAGAAGAGGAAAAAGCCATGTGAAGACAGATGCAGAGATTAGAGTTGCACTAACTTAAGCCAGGAAACACCTCAAGCCACAAGAAGCTGGGAAAGGCAAAGAAAGACTCTCTCCTAGAGCCCTCAGAGGAAGCAGGGCCCTGCCGCCTGGACTCCTGCCTCCAGAACTGTGAGAGAATAAAACTGTTGTTTGAAGCCACCACACTGGTCGTAATTTGTTACAATAGCTTTAGGAAACTAAAATAGGAAGTCACCCCTGGGGGTGAAAGTGGAGGCCCCAGGATGGACATGGCGGTCTTGCAGTCAGCCCACGTCCTTGAGTGACTGCACAGAGCACCCCGACGGACCCTTTCACTGCCTCCCAAGCACTGTTGCATTACCTTGGCAAGAAATAAACTTCTCTGTGCTTGAGACTGTTTTTTGATTCTACACGTTACAAAGTAAAAATTATAGTTTTACAGTAAAAAAGTATTACTTCAACTTTATTCAATAATGATCCTCCAAAGCAAAGCTAATAAAACACATATTAGATAAAGGAGACGTTCTGAGGAAGCCAGGGATGTGTGTTCTGGAACTTGCTTCTTACCTAAAGATTCTCGTTTTTTAAGCCTCGAAATAGATATTATGACATCACGGATGTCGCTATTGTGAATCAAGCTCAGAAACATGGTGTTATTGAATCAAGGCTGAGTCTGGGGCTTGATAGGTGTCAAAGAAATTGACAACTTGGGTTCCAGTCCTGGATTCTTACCTTCTCTGTTCCAATGCTCACGTTAGGGAGGAAGAATTACCTAGCAGTGAATAAACTGGGCTCTGGAACTACCTTACCTGGATTTAACTTCCACTTATTAGTTATCTCAACTCCTTAATTTCTGTCTCAGTTTCCTTATCTGCAAAATGGGAAAAATAGTGCTGGAGCTGGAAGGGGCTAATCAATTGCATTAAATTGTATCCCTCCCAACCATGTTTTGAAACAAATGAAAGAGGCAAAGCAGCCAGCAATACAGGGACAACACCGTGAGTCTTTCATTGACTAAGGCTGGCTGGAGGGAGTAGCTCAGCCACGTGGTTACTGAGGTAGGTTTGTGCTGGGTCAAGCTAGTAAAGCTGGGACTATGCTTCCCCAAACTCCTTTCCAGGTACAGAGCATGGTCTGAGTTGGCCATGGGAGAATCTCTGGGTGATCTGGAAGGCGGAGCCACGCAGCATGTTCGGGCTCAGCACTCGAGCACAGGGCCAGGCACTGCTGCAGCTCACACACGTTATGCTGAGCAGCAGGCTCATCGACTGGCATGCGGCAGCAGCGCCCACTGGATCTCTTTCTTCAGCTTCCTCAAATCCTGAGCCATGTGCATGTGCAGCTTCAAGAAAGCACAACTTCTTCTGCAAGTCACTCCTTCACTGCACTTGGGAGTCTGGGGGCAGCAAGAGACAGATGCGGGTTCCATTCTCTCCCTGAGGGTACCAGTTTATCTCCACTGGTTCCAGCTCACCCTTGCTCTCTCCCACTTCACATCCATCTTTTCCTTCCGACCGCCCCCTGCTGCCTACAGGTCCAGCAACATACAAAGTCACAACAGCCTTGTGCAGACTGGTGAGCCAGCTCCCACAGTTGAGTGAGGCCAAACCTCTATAATAAATCCCTTCTACTGTTTCGCTCACATGGTTGTTTCTCTGACCAACTTCCTAATATTAAACTGCAGAGTTAGACACTTAGCCATCCAAAGACAGGGAATGCACTGCTAAAACTAGAGCATATGCTCTCCGCAGGGAGCACAGAAAGGCCCAGAACACCGCTCTCTGGAGGTCCCTCACCTGAACACAGAGTGGGAGCTGCCTCACAGCTGTGAGAGCTGGGAGGCTGCACAGGAGCTCCTGGTACCCCACACACTGCTGCTCTCAATGCTTTCGCTGGGGTCCCTCTTTCATACTCCCTCTTATTTCTCTAGCTCTGCACCTCATCACCATGCTAAAAAAAACTCATTCCTGCTAACTCCCAGATCTGCTTTCTCAATTCCCTATCACTTATTCTTTTCCTTTCTCTCCCTAGAGCTAACCTTTAAAGAAAGAAGAGACTGTGATGCAAAGAAATGCAAAGCTGGAGGAACAAGCACACATGTGCCTTCAGATCATTGTTAAGCTAAAGGGGCAGATACCACAGCTAAGCACAAATGCTCTACATGCATGTGTAGTATGCAAGTTAACAAACCAACCACGTGCTTTTAATACCTCTTTCCAATATTCCCAACTCTTTCTCCTCCCTACATCCAGGACGATTTTGCCAGGAAAGGCGGGGCCTGGACTTCTATGAGAAGGTGCATTTGTCATCCTCTCATGGAGCAGAACTTCCACACATCTAAAGGGAGGTTCCATGACAGACAGGATCCTTCCAAGAGGTATGAGAGAGAGACATGTGCCCAAAGGAAACGTGTCAGCACAGGGCACAAGCGAGGAGTATTTAACTTGTGCTGAATTCACACATAAAAGGTACACATGCTCTTGGCAGACACTTCTTTTATTTGGAAAATAAATCTTCCCTACTGGTTCTAGCTCCTGACAGAGGTCTGAGTGATGAGCAAGATCAGAAGGACTGTTCTTAAATACCTGGAGAGAGAATGGAGAACCACCACTTACAGCCTCTTTCAGAAAGTGAATAAATGCACCGTAATTTCCCCTCGGAGAGGAGTGTTTCCACAAAATACGGTCTCTCCAGTGCAGTTAACTGCCTCTAGCTTCAGGACCAGGGAGACAACTTGTTATATTCATACATATAGATTTATTCTAATCATATTTTAGAAATCAGCTCTTCCTAAGATTTACAATAAAAATAAAATAATTTGCTCTGTAAACTACAGTAGAAAGTTTCAAATGTCTTAAAAACTAATTCCATACAATGGAAAAAGGCTTCTGTATTCTTTTGGGTGAGAGAAAACCCAAATATGCTGAGAGAGCTGCATTGGCATGTTCCTGGAGATGAGTGGAAGCACTTCTTTACTGCAGAGGCCAGTAAGAGAACAGAGCCACTTTCTTCCCTCTGGGCCCCAGTCCAACTTTCCTCTCCTCTCGGGCTTGTCCCAGATGCTTAAGGCTGTTCTGCTGTTGCCTGGTCCTTGGCAGCGACAACAAGCTCTGTGAGTGCTACAAAGCTTTTTATGTCCTTTGTTTGCAGGCCCATCTTTTGTATCTGCAAAGGCCATGAGAATGAACCAAGTTACTGTGATTTAAGCTGAATGTGGAAAAAATACCCTTATAAAATACATATATATCCATCACCACCCTCTACTAAATCAGAAAAAGACAGTTCCCTAAAGACTAGTAGAATATTTTTTCTTTAGAGCAAAGGATTTCCTTATTGTAAAACTTTAATTTGGGGCCAAACACTTAGCATTCTAAGGAGCCAGTATGTTAATTTATCTCAGTCCATCAAATCAGGATCTTACCAGGATAAGAGCCTCTTTTGTGGAGTGAAAAGAAAATTCACACTAAAAGAAATAATAAAGTGAACTATTTTTTTTCCTTTTTTTTTTTTTTGGTGAGGAAGATTTGCCCTGAGCTAACATCTGTGCCAATTGCCTCCACTTTGTATATGGGATGCCTCCACAGCATGGCTGACAGGTGGAGCAAACCTGTGACCAGGATCTGAACCCATGAACCTGGGCTGCCGAAGCAGAGTGCACAGAACTTTAACCAGTCAGCCACGGGGCCGGCCCTGTGAACTAATTTTTTAAGCGAAGAATTTTCAAAAAAGGATTGTTCTGAGCTCTTAATTTCTTAACATGTCATCTACAACTTTTCTTAGAATTTGATGAACTGGAAACACTTTGGCTTAGCAACTACCATGGATTATTTTGGCAACAGAGACATGGTACACCATGTTCCCTCTTTTGTTTAACAACAACCACACACATACGCACATGCACATACACATTCATGCACAGGAAGATCTTGGAAAAATCTACACCAAGTATTTAGCATTTGCTGGTGTGCTCTGGGGACCGGGATGGAGGAGGATCTTGTCTTTTTCTTTTCCCCGTCTTCCCTCCCATCCTTTCCTTTCTTTTCTTTTGCTTATTTTTTCTTCACGATCTATAACAAACTTACTTTCTTTGAGGAACACTAGCCCTGAGCTAACATCTGCCACCAGTCCTCCTCTTTTGCTGAGGAAGAGTGTCCCTGAGCTAACATCCGTGCCCATCTTCCTCTACTTTATATGTGGGACACTGCCACAGCCTGGCTTGACAAGCAATGCATATGTTCGCACCCGGGATCCGAACCAGTGAACCCCGGGCCACTGAAGCAGATACATGTGAACTTAACCACTGCACCACCAGCCTAGCCCCTATAACAAACTTTCTTGCTTGTAAAAAGTTTTTAAGTTTCTTTTGTGAAACAAAGAAACAGGCAAGGGACTTCTGCCAGGATATATCTCTAAATTCACCTCAAAGCAGAAAAATTTTAATTTTCAGTGGTGACTCTGATGTGTAAAAGACAGTCCTTACTGGGCTAGAAAACCAAGCATCTTCTAACGGGAATTTTATAATTTCACTTCTTTTTCCTAGCAAAAAGGTCTTCCTTGAGGATCTACTGCTATACAGTAAACATACAGTTTAGAAAGCCAGTCTCTGAACATCTAAAAGTTTTATGATACTTGAGAAAGTCACCTCGGTGAGAAAGGCCTTGCATGTAATCCCTATCTGCCTCCTACTTACATTAACATACATTGATATTCATCCACATGTCATGACTCTAAGATCTATGTTTTACAGAAAACCTATTAAACCCAGGCAAGGAAGCAAAGAAGTTGTGCTCAGATGATTTCTCAAGTACCACACTGAGAAATCAGTGGGCTAATGCTTTTCTAGCAATTTTAAGCCAAATTAACAAATATTTGAAAGCAGCCTAATTTGGCATGGACTACAAATCAGGCACTCTCCAGGGAGTGCACCAAAAGGACACCATCTCTGTCTGTGAGCTCACATTCCAGTGGGCTTTGTGAACAAATGCACCAGTGAACCAAGCTGATGTCAACTGCACCAAAGATCAATTCATCAAAGTTCAAAAAGTCAGTTTTCAGTATTCTTCTATCCTTTCTTTTTCCTAATTCCTAGATGCAAATCCTTGACCTTCAAAAGCATTTTGATGGGGCCAGCCCAGTGGCGCAGCAGTTAAGTGTGCACATTCCGCTTCAGTGGCCCAGGGTTCACTGGTTCGGATGGATCCCGGGTTCAGCCATGGCACCGCTTGGCAAGCCATGCTGCAGCAGGTGTCCCACATATAAAGTGGAGGAAGATGGGCACGGATGTTAGCTCAGGGCCAGTCTTCCTCAGCAAAAAGAGGAGGATTGGCAGCAGATGTTAGCTCAGGGATAATCTTCCTTAAAAAGAAAAAAGTATTTTGAGGCCCTGATACCTTTTTCGAGCACCTAGGGAATGGACTCCCTAGACCCGCAGCAGCAGCTCAGGGCTCACGTGAGCCACCAGGAGACTGCCGAGCCCTCAGAATGCAGTTTCAGACTCACTGGAACTGTGAACAGCTCAGGGGTTACCTGCTCTCCTAAGTATTCAACATCCAGGGCCAACTGCAGCCTGATTTTGTCATCGTCACTCATGCCGCTGCCACTGGAACCAACAGGGTTGGCAGGAGTGGTTTTTCTGGCTTGTTTTAGCCTTTTCAGGCTCTCCTCCATTTTCTTCACAGAGTTCAGGACATCCGACACAGTTTCATAGTACCTTGAGCACAAACCACATTTACTGGTGAAACAGAGCCATTTATATATAATACCAAATAGACTAACTGGCTTTGTATACCAAAAAGACTTTTTAAGATAAAAATTCATTTCCAATAAAAAAATCAACCATAGTAAATATCTAATGTTTCTTAAAATAGAGTCTTGACTCTCTAGCACTGCATTCCCTCAGAACTTAAGAAATATGTACATCGATTTTGTTTAAAATTTTGTCCTAAACACTAAGAAAATCACAGGCCAAACTGTCTTTCTTATATCAAGGGTGAACATCTGTAGCTCATTCCCCAAATACAAGTAACAAATTCATTTACAATTAGTTCTAGAAACAGTTCATCTTTTAAAGAGTAAAGGAATTTCAAAATTTTAAATAAAACTGCCTTCAAAATATAATGATATATTACATTAATATTATAACTATATTCCAAATTACAAATGAGTTACTTTTCAAAACTTTGTTTACAAGATGGTTACTTGGCATCTGGAATACATTTGCCCACAAAAACAATATTATTATTCATTGTTATGTTCTAAATAAACCCACAAATGTACTTAAGTCATAAGTAATTGAAATAAATAAAATACTATTGCAAAATTAATAATTAAGTAAAATTCAACAATAATAAAGAATAATAAACTTTCTGACATAACTCAATGCTGGCATTTGAGCAAAGTAGATTGAACTGGAAATGAAGAGACATTCAACCACAGTGATTCTGAAGACCTCCTCTATTTTCAAGGATTTTAGGGTGTTAGACACTGATCCTTTATGAGTTGTAATTACACTTCAAAATAGGTTTTCTCTTCCTTCATTACAATGCTCTCACCAATGTAAGTCCTTTGGTTATCTGGCATGATTAGAGTCATTTTGGACTGAAAGAGCTGAGGAGAGAAAAAAACCTTAAAGGGAAAAATGTGCCTGGATTTGTACAATGATGCCTGCATGAAATGGCGTTAAGGAAAGTAGAAGGCAGCCAGGACGAGGGGAGTGTGGAATGTGCCTGGACCCCCAGAAGGTACATGGCATGGGAGATGCCAGAGCCAGTGTGAGCCCCGGTCAGCATGACCATAGTCCAGCTACAGGCAGGCGGCCCAAAGAGCCTTGGGTGTGGTAAATAGGCCAAGACCAGCTCACTGTCAACACAAATGGCAAGGGACCGAGCATCTACACCCTGACTTGTCCAGCAATGAAGCGCCTTAATGTTCTTCCCACCCTATCTGTAAGTGACCAGTGATGGTCTTAGTGATGTCTGACTCAGGGCTTTTCTAAGAAAGTCTGGATTATCTACTTTTAAGTTACTTACTTATGAGTGCTCGCAGAGAGCGCACCTTCTAACCACTGACGAATTCTTGCTTGTTTGAGCTTATCCTTGTGCCCACTCTGAAGCTGGTAAAATGGCCTCAGAGCACTGTCCACATAAGAGGAAGCTGTAGTTGGCACCTCCTGGCATAATGTTGGCAGAGGTTATAGATGCAGAGAAAAAAATAAAAGAAAGTAAGTTACTTAAACTTCAAATGCAAAAGGATACTACCAATGTACCAGTTTTGAGACATGTACCACCTCCATCCCTCCTAAAAAGTAACAATAATGTTGTCTACAGAAAAGCACCAGGAGAACAGGAGGGAGTCA
Source organism: Equus przewalskii (assembly GCF_037783145.1). Classification (NCBI taxonomy): domain Eukaryota; kingdom Metazoa; phylum Chordata; class Mammalia; order Perissodactyla; family Equidae; genus Equus; species Equus przewalskii. The sequence continues at coordinate 67,535,019 of NC_091831.1, forward strand.
AGAAGAGTAAGCAAGGGAAGATGTTGGGAGCCCAACTGGATTCAGGTGCTGGGCCAACTCCAACAGCCAGTTACCTATGAGGCTGCTTCCCGTAATTTCACATCCATACTAATCACAGAGCGATCTCATTAAATTCTGGCTCTGATGCGGTGTGTACATATGGGAGGGTTGGGGGTCGGGGGCTGAGTTTTGAGATTGTGCATTTCTAAAAAGCTCCCACCAGATGATGCTAATCCTGCTGGTCAACAGACCACCATTTGAGAAGCAAGGATCTAGAGTGAATAATTTAACTTTTCTTAATTTTGGTTTCCTCATCTGTGAATAAAGGACACTAGCACCCACTTCCTAGGAGGACTACTGAGTGTTCTGTAAAGTTTTTAGCACAGTGTCTGATCCAAAATGCAAGCACTCAGTAATATAACATCCTATGGAATAGAAAGGGCAAGTTGGTAGATTACCAAAAGAAAAATAATGTATTCAGCAATATAAAACAGGTCTCTCTCTCCCACTTCCAAGTGGGAGCTTCAAGTCAGACTAGAAAGAGAAAATTAGGTGATAAGGTATATTCTTGCTAGAACTGGTAATTCTATCACATGTCCCACATTTTAAAAGGAAAAGGAGAGCAGCCACAGAGGAGATTAGCTCAGTCTTAGTTCAGCAATGAAGAGCCACCCACTGCATCCACGTGTCAGATGGGAAGAGTAACACAAACAGCAAACGAGGCCCCCACACTTAGCACTCAACAAAGAGGCTGGCCCTAAACCAGGTGTGTTTGTAAGAACCCCAGGGATATTCCAAAGCAGCACAATGTCTTAGGAGAGTTTCACAGTTCCTGAGAACAATTTCAGTAGTAAACTGTCTAAAATCCAACTCTACACTGAGAAAAAAAGAAAATTAAGTGAGATCTAGCAAGAATGAAATGAGCATAAGTGCATGAAAATGAGAGTTCAATAGGGAAACTAAAACACTGGTAAAAACAAATCGCCATACCATAAAATGAGAAAACAGAAGAATTTGACTTCAAATCAGTGTTTGCATAATTTTTCACCTCATAAATGGATTTAGCATTTCTTTTTTTTTTTCTTTAAGATTTTATTTTTCCTTTTTCTCCCAAAGTCCCCCGGTACATAGTTGTATATTTTAGTTGTTGGTCCTTCTAGTTGTGGCATGTGGGATGCCGCCTCAGCATGGCTTGATGAGCGTTGCCATGTCCACGTCCAGGATTTGAACTGGCAAAACCCTGGGCTGCCCAAAGCAGAGCATGAGAACTTAACCACTCAGACATAGGGCTGGCCCCGATTGAACATTTCTTAATGTAACCTTTCAAATCTTATCCAGTAAAAAGAACAGGTGCTTCCAATGACAATATTAAGGGATCATAGTAAATTTAGATTTTTTTCAAAATATGAAGACAAATTACAGGACTTACAAATATTTTATTAAACTGCTTTCTTTTGAAAATACTGTCTTTCCTTAAAGTCAAAAGAATCCAGAAAAAGTCCATACTCCCCAAGTCCCACTATCTAAGTGATGCCTGACTGCCCTTCTCACAAATATAATTGCTTTGACTGGGACAGATGACGTCTGTCTCAGGTGACCCCCAGCAACTTATTTCTGTCTCAGTCAATCACCCCTCCCTCTTTCACTTTCCTAAAACATCCCTCCCCACTCTAAAATTCTTTTCAATGAAGGGTGCTGACCTTATTGGTTCTTCGGTAAAGCCGAGGAACCTCCAGGGCACTTTTCAGGTAACTCAAGCAAGACTCACTCAAGTCCTGGATGATCCTGTTGCTCAAGGAAGGCAGACAGGCTGACAGAGACAGCTGGGAGTCCTCCAGGGCTGCTGCTGAGACAGGAGGGTTATGCTCAATCACTGTTTAGGCCCAGATGCGAATTTTATCTTAAATACTGTCATAAGTATTTAGATAGTGTACTACAATAAATCAAATCAAATCAAATTATGAGAATTAAACAAAATATCTCATTTAGGGAAGTTATAATCACAGAACAGAATATAGAAACAACCAAGGATTTACAACTAGAGAAGAAAACGGTAGTTTAAATATATCCTACAGTCTCTAAAATTTTATTTTAAATTATTTCTTATTCAAAGATTTGCTGAGTCGAAAGAATCGCTTTTACCTGAGATGGAAGAAAAATTCTTAAAGCCAATCATTTCAAGTTTTGGCTTGACTGTTTCCAAGAGTTCTGGAAGCTGAAATAAATATGCACTTTATACATTCAGTCACATTTTATAAATCAAAGGAAGAGATAACTTTATTTGCATCTAAAACTCTAGAATACTACTAATGAATGATGAAACTAAACTCAGTACTTTCAGGAATTTTCATCAGAAGAAAGCAAAATTCTTAATGCTTTCACTACACAAGAATCCAACAACATGGGAAACAGCACAGTTTCAGGGCTATTAACACATCCAGAGAACAAGTAAAATCATTTTCTATTCTGTGGCTTTTCTCAGTACCAAAAAAGCTCACGATAAAGACCATAATTTTTGCTCAAAACATACATTGTTTGTTCAAGCACCACAAAATACGTAAACCCGAGGAAAGCAGAATTATGTATCAGAGCACTTAAACACAAATTCACCCCACAAAGTTCTCTTAATGGTAAAAGCAAAAACATGGGACCCAAACAGAGAAAACTGAACAAGTTTTAATAGTTCAGCACTTTCAAAGTATAGCTGAAAATTAAATGTTACCAGAAAATATTTGGGTAAGTGAATTAGAAATAATTAAAATCTGACTAACTAGAGATGGTGCCTGCACAAAGTTGAGCTAACGAAAAAAAAAAGTGGAGCATGGCTTGCTCTGAGCTTGTAACATCACTACTGAAACAGAAACAGAGGCTCCAGGTTAACACAATAAGAGACTAGACTGGTAAGCAAGGAGGAAGAGAGCACACCTGTCAGGGAAAGCTGGAGAGACACCAAGAAGGGGAGAGGAATGAGATGTTCATCTTGCTTCCTTGGGCCCCACAATTCTAAGTCCCATGAAGCCAGATGGTGTCATACCTTTGCACATATTACTTTCTGTGAAAACACTGAACTGAGCACTTAGACACAGGCTTCTTCTGGGACACAGATTTACCTGCTCTTGAAGCTTGTCCAGGTCTGCAACCACATATACAAGTTGAATACTGGAAATGGAAACTACAGGCTTTGTTTCAGAAGGACCACTTCCTTGGTCTTCACTGAAGTTTCCTTGGGTAATGGAAGGGTCTTTGTTACTGGTTACCAAAGGCTTTTTAGTATCCTTGGCACTTTCATTAGAGATGGGCCTGAGTAAAAGCTGAAAAAGGATTTCAATGATTAAATACTTTTCCACTAGCAAGATACATGAGCATTTATATATGTGGGTCAACAACTCATCATTAAATGCTAGCTGCACAAATTATTCAGTTTATGTTTACTAAAGAAAGAAACCATATCATCTCTCTCCAGGCAGGTGTGAAGAACTAAGAGAGGTGTGAAGGAACAAACTACAACTCCATGTACATTTACCCTCCTTGAACTCACATCTAATTTCTGGTGATAAAAAGTAACAGGCAAAAATAAAACAACAGGTCTATAAAGCAAAAGAAAACTAATTTCTGGAACGTCACAGGTTTTTAAAAATTAATTAACTATATTAGGCAAATAATTTACTGAATAGACTTAATATTATAATAAGGATAAACAATCAAAATCCAAACCTTGTTATGCCTCAAATAATACAAACGAAAGTGTTATTTGCATAATTTATTGTTACAAGGGAAAAACACTAGCATCAAGAAAAGAATAGAATAATGACCATTCAAGGCAAAATAACTTATTAAAGATAGAAGAAAAAGAATTACTAGCTAGCAAGGATGCGTGATTTAGCAGGCTCAGGCCTAATAAAAATCATACCAACCCCACTGTGTCCCAGGAATCACAGTGGTCTCCAGCAACAGCTGGATGGACCAGGATGCTCTGCTAACACCCTTCCAAGAAGAGGGAAGGCAAAAGAGAAAGAGGAAACTAACTCCCACTGACCTCCCATTATCTGCCAGGCACTTCAGTCAACAGTTTCTCAATCAACAAATCTCTCTCTACCCCTCATGACAACTAGGTATAGAGGCTGTTTTCCTGTTTTACAGATGAAGAATCTGAGACTCAGAGAACTAATTTCCCCAAGGCCATAAGATAAAAAAGTGGCAGAGCCAAGATCTGATTTTGTCTGATTCAAAGCCTGTGCTTTTTCTATTAAAACACTCTGCAGGAAGACAATCAGTTCCCTCCCTACTCCAGTTAACAAAGATTGTATTCCTTTCAATGGATGATATCTTCATGTTGTCTTTTCTTAAAACTTACACACGTCTCATTTTCATACTCATCGTACAGCGATGACCAGGGTGCATGTCTGTCTGTCACCTGAGACTGTACACGGAGGAAAGGCATCTCTGAGACCTAGATGCTGGTGCAGGACCTGGTAGAGGCTGGGTGCTCAGTACTGAACTGCACGAACAATCCTATGGCTTTGTGCACAATATCTAATAATCATCATAGGCATGTGGACATTTAATATATTCAACTACTTGAAAAGTGAAAAAGTAGAATACTCTGAAAAGAAAGGTTAATTAATTCTACTACCTTTTAATCTTGATGATATGATTTTTTTAATTAGCTAAATATTAACTATTAAAATATATCTTTTTGTTTCTAATCATTTTCATTAAAATGAGCATCTTTGTTTTAATTTGGAGGCACCTCAAAGTTTCTGGTTTTGAGAAGGGAAGAAGAATGTGTCAGTGTGGTGCTTTTCAACAAGACAAAGCACTGACGAGGTGATAAGACCCACCCCTAAAGGTAACTCTTGCTAGAATAAAAAGGAAACACACAAAAAGAGCTGGATACAAACAAGAGAAGTTAGCCTACTGCTCTCCTCTGAATTCACCTCTCGTGACAACATGGCCTTTTAAAATCTTAGTGCATTTATCTTAATGTATCTTTAATTCTTATCAGTCATGATTACAGATGAGCCAGCCCTCACCTCATTGACAAACATGGAGTACCGGGCTAAAATCTGCAGTGTGAGTCTCCACAGATGATGTACCAGCAACGGTAGGAACAGCTCATCTGACCAACACCTCTGAAGGCTGCTCCATGTTCTATGAGAAGCCAAAAGGCAATACGAACTTCCAGCTAGAGAAGAAAACATACATTTAAGGAATCTCAGTCAACTAAGGGCTAAAATGTAATATTTTCAATGTTTAATTTAAGAGCGAAGCAAGCAGCAATCTGAAGAACTATATGTAGTGAGTAAAGCTGCTAGTGGAGGCATCATGGATGACCAAGTGGCCATAACCCATGTTACTACAACATCTCTCATGGCAAAGGCATTTTCTAATTTTATGATTCCACCTCCCAGGCATTTAATAAATATTAAACATATATAGCATTCAGAAATAGTTTGTTAATACGTACTTGATGCCAAGTCAACAAACACAAGCTGGAGTGGCAGTCACTTGCAAGAGTTTAAACTTTAGTTTTGAATTTGTCCTGTTTCATTTGTCTATTCTTCTCTTCCCCTACCTGAACATACTACTTATACATAGGAAGTCAATTACATATGACCATTTTCAGCAAAGACAGATGAAAACTTAACTTTGAGGCTAAAATAGGGTGGTTCAGATTGACTTGGCTGCATGTAAGGAAGGAGAAATTTAAGTGGAACAGCCTAGAGACCTACATGGCTATAGAAACAGCCATATGTTATGTGAATGGCCACTGGGAATGACTACAACATAACAGCAGATTAATGAGGCTGTGAGGAATGCAAACATGTCTGGGAAGTCTGCATACCAACCACTGTCACCTGCCCAGTGTCCCAGGACTGAGGCAAACAGCTCTGGAGGCCCGGGGCACAAGCCTTAACTGTAAGTCATCCTCTGGGAGAGAAGGCCATCCTGACCCTTTACCTCAGCCTGGGAGGAAAGCAGATCAGAGCCAGTTTGCTGTAAAAAGGGCTGATCACAAAGCACACCATGGGATATATCCACTTGACATGTTATATTCAGGAATGAAAATGAGGTCTGCTTCCTACATTCTCAAAGCATCCTTTTTATTATCTCTATAAAGCAAGACGCTCTATAAACCAAAACAAATAATTTATTTTTGCCTCTTTAGAAAAAAGAAGTTAAACTAAGTCTTTAAGGTATAACTCACTATAAGATAGGAAGAGGTGAAAGTACCCTAGGGGTATTAAGGTCTAGATGACTTGAGCTTAATTAACTCATTTAGCGACATCCTGTCATTTATCACTTTCAGGAAGTTACCTGGAGCATCTTCCAGTACATCTGTAAGTGAAGCTTCTAAGGATCCCGCTATTTCTCTAAATCTGAGATAAAAAACAAGAATGCAAATTAGCATTGACAACTGTTAGATGCCTTTCCATGTCCATTCTTCCTTCTTCCTAAGTAACAGGAACGCCCCCCACCGGCTCGTTAAGTCCAATGCTCTTAGAGATGGCCAACCAGCCATGGAATGCCAATTCTCCCAGACTTGCTTCGAAGCAAGACAAAAAACTTATCTTGATTAAGCCATTGTTATTTAGGGTTTCTCTGTTATTTGGAGCTGATCTGAATCACAACTAACTCCTTGTTTAAACAAACTGCCCATCAAGAAGTTGTTTCTGGCTAGCCCCACATGGCTAGGATTGTCTCATCATCTCATGGCCGAAGACTACGGTTTCTCCAATCCATCTATATCAGCATTATCACAGGAAAGTAAATGTCCCCAAACTAACAAATGGGAAAGTTGTATTCTGTATTTTTGTTTGCAACTTGAGAAAAATCACTGACAGCAGCCAGTTAAAACTAGAACAACTCGTTACTCGGTGCTCTTTGAATTCCTGCTGGGCCTCGCTCATGCTGACATAGTACTGGCCCGCCATACTGCTGCTCAGCATCTGCACCACTGCTTCTTACATGAGTTTTCTTTTTTTTCCTGTTGACAGCTGGCTCACCTGGCATCTCAGATCATTCTGTCCTAGACTTCTGTTTTAATAACAGATAGGTATATATTTTTATGACTTTGTGAAATGAAACTGTTTATATACATATATAGAGAGTTTTTAAACTAGCTGCTTATGTAGTATTGTTTCCCAACTATATAACTCTTCCATTTTCATACCTTGTATACCAGCACACTCTTGTCCCCTGCTAGTTCCCTTGCTAGCAATAAATTCTGACATGCTTAAGAACAATTTACCTAATGGATAATTTTAGTTTTTTGACAGCACATATGTGCTGTTTAAAGGAAGTTCAGAGATTGAGCTTATGGAAATTGTCTGAAGAGTAAAAAGGACAGCACTTCAGACAAACAAATAGCAACTCTGCCCTCAACAAGAGCACAACATGGCTGAGAGGTGAAGACTGGAAGCCTGCCCTGGACTGTTAGAGCTGGCTGGTTTCCTACAGCTTCCTGTATGCTACATGGAAGGAAAGGAACTCTCTGATGGCCTAGGGAAGTTTGCAAAAGTGTAGTCTCTCCAAGATGCAACTGAGAGGCACAGAGGGAACAAGTGACAGATAGAAAAGTGGGACAAGAGAAGACAGCACTGGAGACTGACCCAAGGACAGCAGCAAAAGGAAGCAGTTTCCCTGAGCACAAGGAAGAGAAGAGAGAAGGGACTCCTCTACAGCTGCGAGAGCAAACCAGCACTAGATCTCAACCTCACACCCCTAATTCCACCCTTTTTCAAAATTTTTACAAAATATAGGAAGTAACCTCCAACACAGAAAAGGCCTGAAGGTTAACACAGCATTGTATATAACAGAGAAAAACTGGAAGCAACCCAAAAGGCCCCAAGTAAGGAAATGGTGACATAGTAAATGCTGGCATATTCATCCTAGAATGCAGTGTGAAAAGCAGTCAGCTTGAAGCTATACAGCAATGAGGAAGAATAGGTATAACTTAGTAAGTACAACACAGATATAAAATTATATGTGCATTTATGATAATTCTGAAAAACATACAAATGAAAAGTACAAGAACTAAATGCAGCAGACCCCTGGTCCTGGTGTACTTCAAGGATGCTGTGACTGTGTACAGGCATGGGGAAAGATCCATGAAAGCCAAACTGCCTATAGCACTTGGCACAATTGTGCCTCTCTACCAGGAGCCCAGCACCAGCCCCTCAGGTGGCTGTACTGGGCAATAACTCTGGGAGTGAAGTGATAGGTCTTATTTCCTCTTGGAAAATGGCAAAAAGTGAGAGAAGATACTTTGGTGAAACTTGAAAAGCTGTGCTGTGGTTCTCACATGTACATGGAATATTATTCTACTCTGGATAGGATATTTGTAAGGAAGGCAACGTCGAATACAAACATTTCTCAATTCTTAAATTGGGGTTTGGAGAAGCTCTCTAAGACATATTCCTCCATGCATGCCACATGTCTACAAAATACAAAAGTACTCATAAAAAAATAAAAATGGTAATAAGAAGAGTTATGGGCAGTGCTTTCTCTGCTGTGTAGTGGCAGAAACCCTGTAGGGCACAGCTCCACTTTGCATAGACGCACACCTGAGGAGGGCGGGGTGTGGAGGAAAGCACGTCAATACTGTATAGATTCTGTCATAAAGGAGCAGATATATTACATTCAGAAAGTACTGAATATAAGACATATAGTACAGACATGTGGATGTTCTGGGAGTATATAACAATCTAGAAAGATTTCAATTAAAAAAAACCTAAAACTTAGCCTTTGGCATGTGAGGGGCTAACACCACAGTTTCCAGGAAGCCACTGATTCACCACAATTTGAGACCATTTTGGTCACATCTCCATTTATTTTCTTCCTATAAGAAACTGAGTCCTAAACCTACTTTCCAATACTTCTATAAGAACAAACAAAATGTAGACATAGTAGGCTATCAGAACAGTGAGGGGATACAGATGTGTTCACAGAATGGTGGTGGTGGTGGGAGAGTGCTGCCTTCTTTCCTGAAGAAGACTGGGACGTAGGCATATAGTCAGATCCAGGAGCATAAGCCTGTTACTGAGAGTGCAATATTAATACTAACTTCTCAGAAACACTTCAAAACATTACCACCTCACTGGCTTTCAGGCTTACTGACATGAATCAGCTAACAATGCAACTCTGACCCTAATCTTGTTTGCAGAACTTCTTGTCATCCCTCAGAGTAAATAATCCAACACGTGATAAAAATCAATAGAACAGTCCCACAAAGTATTACCTTGAATTTATTATTTAAATGAAAAAACAAATGTACTGAAAATAAGTCCCACATTTTATAACTCAAACATAATTTCTAAAAAGTTCATAAATTTTAAATAGAATTTTCTCAAATTTGAATTATTTAAATTCAAATGAGCATTTGAATTTTAAGGCTAAAATCTGGTGATGGTCAAAAAATCTTCCAGGGAACTGGCTGAGTTTCAACATACTTTAAGGCTCAACGACCAGCTTTGAGAGAACCTGTAATGAGAAGAGAACCCGCTGAGGCGAGGCTGTGCCATCACTGTGGGGCTCAGCCTGGCAGAGCCAGAGTAGGGGCTGAAAGCAGCCCAAGGGGGCTCCAGAAGGTGGGGCCACAGTACAAGCTTACTAAGCGTGAAGTCAAGGGATCTGGAGGAAACGACTAGGAAAGGAGAGTTTGGAGACAGCAGGCGGGAGCGTGTGATGTGAAGGCGGTAGATATTTAAAGCAATCTAACTCCAAACTTGGACTCCAAAAGAAATGACAGAATTTGAATATTATTTTTCTATTGCAGTCTTATACTGTAAAATGATACTTTACTATTTTAAACTCTGCTCATGAATCAAAGGCCTTCTTGCCCTGGCTTGATCTTTATTATTACATAGCAATTATTTCCAGTGCAGTCAATGAATATCTTGGATGAACAAATTCTTAATTTCCTATTGAAAGACAATCTACATGACGATGTAACCTTGGAAAATTAAGCATAAAACACAGTATTATATGTCAAAGAGCACCTTACTAACATTCTGACAACTGTGATTTCATTATCAAAAGATGATTACATACACTCTTAATCATGGCAAGCAATTATAATCAAGGTACCTAATTCTTAATAAATTTCCCTAATTTCTCCTCAGACTCTGAGGAAATGCTCTTTAAAGAGCATTTCAACTAAAATGTTCTAGTTCATGCCATTCTATGGAGGAACTTACCATGACCTTATTCAGGAGAATGTGCAAAAATGGATATAATCATCTATTTTTTAGTGAAACATATATTGTTAAGGGTTTATCCTAAATCCACTATTTGAGGAAGGTGATGAGAAAGGGAAAATGGAAAGAAGACTGCTATATAACTCCTACTTTCTCTACCTCTTCATGATGGACGAGAGAATTCATGGTAATGAAGCTGGGCTTGGAGTCGAGCTCATTCCAAGCACAGTGTTCTGAGCTCTCTAATTAACCCCACATAAAACTTATCTTTTTGTCATGCCAGCCAGAACTTTGGCAATCATGAAACTTATTGTACATTTCCACTTTAAATTTTGTTTCCCAAAGCACAGTATAATTATTACAAAGGAGGGGCTAACAGGGGGTAACACCCTTAAGACCTATTCAAAGTCTATTTTAGAAAGGAGGAGGAGTGGTGAATAAATTACTGACCTTATTTGAAAATAAACATGCAAGTTCCACTTATTATTGAAGCTGTGATAGGCAGGATGCGCTCTTAATCTTTTTACACTGGCCTGTGATCCACATTGCCGTTCAAATGTTCTTACAAAATCCATACTTACGGTGTATTTCTAAAATATAAACAAACAGGTGGAATTTTCACTGTAAGCACACTAACCAGAACTGGGACATATAATGAAAACTGTAATCAAGATAAAGAAGGTCAACATATTATAACCATAGTTTCTAGAGTTGATAGGGACTTTAGGGATCCTCCCTCCAAGGTCACCAGCTAAAGATCATGTAATGCCTGAAGCGGTTAGAGGCCATGCTCAAGGGCTCATGTGACGAGCCCATCTGGAAGCCCTGACATTTATTCTAAGTCCACTGCTCTTTAAATGACGGAACTCAGTAAACCCTCAGTTTGTATTTGTCTGAAAATAACTTTATTGCTTTTGTGTTTCAAAGGTAGTTTCGCTGGAAATAAAATTCTCTGTACCTTGAACATTGTCTTTGGCTTCTCTTATGAAATTAGGTGTTAATCTAATTGTTGTTCCTTTGTAGTTAATGCCTTTTATCTCCGGCTACATTTAAAATCTTCTCTGTGACTTTGATATGCTGTTTTGTTATGCTATGTCAGAACATCATATTCTTGGGCACCCCTAACTCCGTCCATTGGAATTGAAAGACATAGCAGATAGGTGGTATAATTTTCATTGCCTCTCCAGAAGAAGGAGAAGTAGAAAATTTTAAGAAAGAAAGAATCAAACCATGTTAGTAATTACATTATTTTTATAGACAAGACAGCACAACACTGACAGGGGATCTAATACCACCAGTAGAGCAGCAGTGAATACTAACTTAACATTTATCATCTCCACACTGAGCTTAAAACTGTATTATTTAACTTTACCAACAAAATTACTCTCCCAGGTAACTATTACTATTATCAACCCCCATTTAGCAGATGACGTTTCCTCTGCTGTTTAGGCTCAGAGAGAATATACACAAAAGACAAGACCAGGAAATAGAGAAAACAGAACACTGGTCAGTTAATAGAGAAGAGCTGCAGCTGCTGTAACACACACTCCTTTCTCTCATAGGTATTAATACCTGAGCCCTCAGGCTCTAGGGAGAACACTACTGGACTTTTCATCTACTTCTCCTTAGGCAGGGGTCAATTCCAGGTCACAAAACCCAGTAACATTTCTAAATATGCTGATGTCTGTGCTTATACAGGAATTTTAGTGCAGTAAAAATGACAGGTTTTAAAGATTTTTCAACTGGTTTAGAGCAACACTTATGTAATCCTGAGTGATCTAGGTGTGTGAAGACAAATAAAGTTACTATTCATTCCTTTTGGGAAAAAAAAATGCCTCTGCATATAACAGATGCTAAAGGAATATAAGAATATTTCCCTCTTCACAAGAAGCATGTCACATTAGAGCCAAAAGCATTTCTTGAAATAAATGGATAGATATTTGTTAGAAACTGTACTCACAAACATTAAGTATTGGTTTAGAGTTCTAAAATCAAACTTCTATCAGAAAGCTTCATTTCTGAGCTGAAACATCTCCTGACCCTAATGTGACCAATGCTTCTTTAAAGAATACAGCAAGATGTAAAGGGTCTTAAATTGCTAATGCTTAAGACCATTATTTCATTCTGCTTATGATATCTAGTTTTAAAAGTCCTACTTCTTAAAATGACAAAAATCACCATCACACAATTTATTGAAAATGACACAAAGTAATTATATTGTTCAACATACTACAACACAGGGCAAGTAGCCAAGTGAGCAGATAAGTTGTATTTCTAGGACAATAAAACTTCAAATATATTGGCCCATCTGTTTTTAAGTCTATCAGGCCCCAGGCTCACCACAATTATCTTGAGCATTTCTACGCTTTAAAAATTAATAAGTAAATTGACTAAGAAGATTAGAAAAAGAGGGAGAACTTCTAGAAATGATAATTATGATAATTAAAATTGCAAACAGAGTACAGGTGAAAAGAGTTTAGACACAACTGAAGATAGAAGACTGGTCTGGAAAAATTACCCAGAATGCAGCACAGAAACAAAGATGAAAAATATAAATGTGAATTTAGGAAAGATAAAGGATAAAGTGAGGAGATCTAATCAAGAGTACTAGAAGGAAATCATAGAAGAATGGGAGGGAAGCACAACTGAAGAGATAATGGATAAAAATGTTCCAGAACTGATAAAAGACATCAATCCTCAGATTCAGGAAACTCAACAAATCTCAAATACAACAAATAAAAATAAGACACACTAGACATAGCATAACAAAACAGCATATCAAAGTCACAGAGAAGATTTTAAATGTAGCCAGAGATAAAGGGCATTAACTACAAAGGAACAACAATTAGATTAACACCTAATTTCATAAGAGAAGCCAAAGACAATGTTCAAGGTACAGAGAATTTTATTTCCAGCAAAACTACCTTTGAAACACAAAAGCAATAAAGTTATTTTCAGACAAATACAAACTGAGGGTTTACTATAAAAAATGAAGTCTATTATCAGCAGACCCTTCCTAAAAAGTCTCCTAACAGATGAATTTGAGGAAGGAGGAAAATAATCCAAAAAGGCATATCTAACAACCAAGAAGGAACAGTTAAGCAAAGGAAATTAGAAATGTGTTGGATAATTCTGAGAGAACGATGACCATGAAAATAAAGAAGATAATGCATAATTTGGGGAATAAAAAATCAAAATTTAGAAACAAGATTCTGGAAATAAGAATATATACTACGGAACAGGGTGAGTTGCATTAAAGTGCTCTAAGTTTCCCATACTGTTCAGGGGGCTGAGAAGCACCAGGGAACTTTAGAGTCTAAGTAACCACTAAGATTATTTGATAAACACAGAAAAAAAGTGCAGAAATTCCAAACTAGTAGAGAGGAAAACACAAAATAATCCCTCAAAGCCCAAAATACAAAGAAGCTGGGAAAGGAAGGAAGAAAAGAAGGGAGAAAGGAAAAGAAGGAAGAAAAGTGGGACAAATAGGAAGTACAAAATAAGACTCAAATATATCAGTAATTAAAATCATTGTAAATTTAATAAATTACCTAATTAAAAGACAAAGCTTATCATATTGAATATAAACTTCAAAATCCAGGGAAGGTAGGAGGAGGAGAAGTACGAAAAGTCTGCGCAACACAGGAAGTAAGGAGATTTGGCCAAAGAGTCTTTAATCTTCATCATGACACTATGCACTGCCTTAAAAAAATGGTACAGCTCAGAGTGACATCAGCATCATGGTGGAGTGAACTTGCCTGGGACTCTCTCCCCGCCAACATACAACAAAAAGGGGCATCCAGACTCCAACAGAAGACATCCTAACAACACCAAAACCTCAGAGAGAGATGTAGCGACAGAGGGCGGAGGGGCTGGAGCCCCCATCAGAGAAGCTGGAACAGCATAAGACAGATCTTCACTCCCTCCCCTAAAGACTGCTATCGCAACCCCAGGAGGATCCGTGAGGAAAGGAGTGGGGTAAGGAGTCACTCATTCACGGGATCACCAGTGACGCCCTAAGGCCCTTGAAGCCTAGAAGGAAGCCCTCTAATAGAGGGAAGCTTTCACGGGGGGTGACCTCATCAAGCCAAGACCCCAGGAGACCAGACAGCGAGAGCTGACTGATAAATCCCGGAGAGCACCCAGGAGAAAGTGCCCCTCACCCCACCCACCCAACGCCCTGCAGCTCCAGGGCCTGGGATCTCTGCTGAAGGTGGAGGGCCCAGAATACATGGCTCATGACTCCAACCCAGTGGCGATAGGTGGTAACTGCAACCGAATAATATCAGAATGAGAAAGACCCGATCCTCCAATATCAGACACTACATCAAATCTCCAGACCAGAGAGAAAACTACAAGCATCCAGAACTCAATCCTGAGGACACAGAAGCATGTAAGCTAAAAGACAATGAATTCAAAATAGCTATCATCAAAAAATTCAATGAGGTAAAAGAGAATGTAGAGAAACAATTCGAGTTCAGGAGCTACTTCACAAGAGACTGAAACTATAATGAAGAATCAATCAGAAATATTAGGGATGAAAGACACAGTGGAAAAGATAAAACAAAATACGGTTCCCTGAATGCTCGAGTGGACATTATAGAGGAGTGTATCAGCATAACCGAACATAGACATGTTGAAATGCTCCAGACAGAGGAGGAGAGAGAACTAAGACTAAAAAGAAATGAAGAAAGTCTCCAAGAAATATCTGACTTAATAAGGAAATGCAACATAAGAATTATAGGTATTCGAGAAGGTGAGGAGGCGGAGAATGGAGCAGAAAGCATGTTCAAAGAAATAATAGCAGAGAACTTCCCAAATCTAGGGAAAGAGAGGGAAATATGTGGGGAAGAAGCTTCTAGATCTCCTAGATTTGTTAAAGTAAAAAGACCTACCACAAGGCATATAGCAGAAAAACTAGCAAGAATGAATGAAAAAGAAAGAATAGTAAGGGCAGTAAGGCAGAAGAAAATAACCTACAAAGGAACCCCATCAGGCTTTCAGCAGATTTCAAGGCAGAAACCTTACAAGCTAGGAGAGAATGCAATGACATATTCAAAACTTTAAAAGACAAGAATCTTCAGCCAAGAATACTCTAACCAGCAAAAATATCCCTCAAATATAAGGGAGAAATTAAATCTTTCTCAGACATACAAAAGTTAAGGGACTTCGTAGCTATGAGGACCCCCCTACAAGAAATCCTCAAGAAGGCGCTCAAACCTGAAAAAAGAAAAAAAGGGAGAAACGGGTCACAAAACACAGAGTAAGCAGATAAACAGGTAGACACAATCAGAATAGGATGGCAAATATTCGATTTTAACATTAGGCTAAAGGGAAGGAAAACAACAAAAACAGACAATCTTGTCACTTTAACCACAACCAAACAACACAAGATGGAGTAAGATATAAGAAAAACAACTTAGGAGGGGAGGAGGAAAGGGACTGAATCAGTTTAGACTAAGGAAATAAGAGGCCATGAGAAAACAGACTATCTTATACACGAGATTCTGAATACAAACCTCAGGGTAACCACCGAACAAAAAAGCAGAAGAAAAACACAAAACATAAATATGGAAAAAACAAAGAAACACATCATTAAAAACTACATAATTCAATGGGCGGACCAAGACACACAGGACAAGAAACAAAGGAAATGCAGGAAAATCGGAAAATGAGTGATATGACAACATTAAGCCCTCATACACCAATAATCACCCTAAACGTAAATGGACTGAATTTTTCAATAAAAAGACACAGAGTGGTGAGATGGATTAAAGAGCAAGAGTGAACAACTTGCTGCCTCCAGGAAATACATCTCAGCTCCAAGGACAAACACAAGCTCAGAGTGAAGGGGTGGAAGATGAAACACGAAACTAATGGCAAACAAAAGAAAGCGAGTGGCGCTATAATTATATCAGACAAAGTAGACTCAAGATAAGACAAGTAAAGAAAGACAAAGAGGGGCAGTATACAATGATCAAAGGGACACTCCATCAAGAAGAAGTAATACTTATAAGTATCTATGCACCCAATATAGGAGCACCGAACTTCACAAAGCAATGATTAACAAACCTAAAAGAAGATACTAAAAATAAAAATAGTAGGGGACCTCAACACCCCACTCACATCCATGGGTAGATCATCCAGACAGAAAATCAACAAAGAAACAGTGGAATTAAATGAAAAGCTAAACCAGTTGGACTTAATAGACATATACAGAACACTATTCAAAAACAGCAGAATACACATTGTTCTCAAGCTCGCCGAGAACATTCTCAAAGATAGACCATATTTTAGGACACAAGGGAAGCCGCAATAAATTTAAGAAAATTGAAATAACAAGCATCTTTTCCAATCATAATACTAAAAACCTAGAAATTAATTACAAGAAAAAAGCTGAGAAAGGGACAAAGATGTGGAGACTAAACAGCATGCTACTGAACAAGCAATGGATCATTGAACAAATTAAAGGAGAAATCAACAAATATCTGGAGACAAACGAAAATGATAACATACCATACCAAAACACATGGGATGCAGCAAAAGCTGAATTAAGAGGGAAATTCTTCACAATACAGGCACACCTTAAACAAGAAAAATCCCAAACAACCAATCTCAAATGACACCTAACTGAATTAGGAAAAGAACAAACAAAGCCCAAAGTCAGTAGGAGGAAGGAAATAATGAAAATCAGAGCAGAAATAAATGCTATTGAAACAGAAAAGACAGTAGAAAGGATCAATGAAACAAAGAGCTGATTCTTTTTCTTTTTAACGGTTGGTACCTGAGCTAACAACTGTTGGCAACCTTTTTTTTATTTCCGCTTTTTTTCCTCAAATCCACCCAGGACATACTTGTATATTTTAGCTGTGGGTCCTTCTAGTTGTGGTATGTGGGATGCTGCCTCAGCGTGGCCAGACGAGTGGTTCCACGTCTGTGCCCAGGATCTGAACCAGCAAAACCATGGGCTGCTGTAGCAGAGCATGAAAATTTAACCACTCAGCCACGGGGCTGGCCCCAGAGTTGGATCTTTGAGAAGATAAATAAAATTGACAAACTCCTAACCAGATTTACAAAGAAAAAAAAGAGAGAAAGCTCAAATAAACAAAATCAGAAATGAAAGAGGAGACATAACAGACTCCACAGAAATACACAGATTATAAGAGACTACTATGAAAAACTATATGCCAACAAAATGGATAACCTAGAGGAAATGGATAATTCTTACACTCTTACAACCTCCCAAAGCTGAGTCAAGAAGAAACAGACAATCTGAATAGACCAATCACAAGGAAAGAGATTGAAACAGTAATCAAAAACATCCCAAAGAATAAAATCCCAGGACCAGATGGCTTTCCTGGGGAATTTTACCAAACATACAAAGAGGACTTAATACATATCCTTCTCAACCTATTCCAAAAAATTAAGGAAGATGAAACACTTCATAACACATTGTATGAGGCCAACATCACTGATACAAAAGCCTGACAAGGACAGCACAGGAAAGGAAAACGACAGGCCAATATTGCTGATGAACACAGATGCAAAAATCCTCAACAAAATACTGGCAACCAAAATTCAGCAGTACATCAAAAGGCTCACACATCATGATCAAGTGGGATTCACACTAGGAACACAGGGAGAGTTCAACATCTGCAAATCAATCAACGTGATACACCACATCAACAAATTGAGGAATAAAAACCACATGATCATTTCAATAGATGCAAAGAAAGCATTTGATAAGATCCAACACCCAGTTATGATAAAAACTCTTAACAAAATGGGGATAGAAGGAAATTACCTCAACATAATAAAGGCCTTATATGACAACCCACAGCAAACATCATACTCAATGGGCAAAAACTGAATACCACCCCCTGAGAACAGGAACAAAACCAGAATGCCCACTATCACCACTTTTATTCAACATAGTACTGGAGGTTTTGGCCAGAGCAATTAGGCAAGAGAAAGGAATAAAAGGAACCCAAATAGGGAGTGAAGAAGTGAAACTCTCCCTGTTTGCAGAAGACACAATCTTCTATACAGAAAACCCCAAAAAATCCATCAGAAAACTAATAGAAATAATTACAGTAAAGTTGCAAGGTACAGAATCAACATACAAAAATCAGTTGCTTTTCTATACTCCAATAACAAACTTACAGAAAAAGAACTCAAGAATATAATTCCATTTGCAATCACAACTAAATGAATAAATTTAACCAAGGAGGTGAAGCACTTACACAATGAATTCTATAAGACATTACTGAAAGAAATTGATAATGACATAAAGAGATGGAAAGAGATTCCATGTACATATATCAGAAGAATAGACACTTAAAATGTCCATACTACCTAAAGCAATCTACAGATTCAGTGCAATCCCAATCAGAATCCCAATGACATTCTTCACAGAAATAGAGCAAAGAATCCTAAAATTCATATAGGGCAACCAAAGACCCCAAATTGCTAAGGCTATCCTGAGAAAAAAGAACAAAGCTGGAGGTATCACAATCCCTGACTTCAAAATGTACTACAAAGCCATAGTGATCAAAACAGCATGGTACTGGTACAAAAACAGGCACCCAGATCAATGGAACAGAACTGAAGGCCCAGAAATAAAACCACACATCTACGGACACCTAACCTTCAACAAAGGTGCCAAGAACATACAATGGAGAAAAGATAGTCTCTTCAATAAATGGTGTTAGGAAAACTGGACAGCTACATGCAAAACAATGAAGGTAGACCAGTAGCTCGCCATACACAAAAATAAACTCAAAATGGATCAAAGAGTTGAAGATACGTCCTGAAACTATAAAACTCCTGGAAGATAATATCAGTAGTACTGATGAGGAAGAGGAAAGGGATGGTACCTGCTTCAGCTAATGTGAGATAAGAGGCTATCAGAAAATGGACTATCTCATCTACGAGATATTTTACACAAACTTCATGATAACCAGTAGTACACTCTCTGACACTGAACTAAAAAGGATCTTTTGAACTACCATGTCTTCTCAGACAAGGGAAACAAAAGAAAAAATAAACAAGTGGCAATTCGTCAGACTAAAGAGCTTCTACAAGGCAAAAGAAACTAGAATCAAAACAGAGACAAGCCCCACATTGAGAAAAAATATTTGCAAATCATATATCTGACAAGGGGTTAATTGCCATAATATACGAGGAACTCACACAACTGAACAATAAAAAACAATCCAATCAAAAAATGGGCAGGAGACATGTACAGATATTTCTCCAAAGAAGATATACTGATGGCCAATAGGCACATGAAATAGTTCATCATCGCTGATGATCAGAGAAATGCAAATCAAAACTACACTAAGATATCACCTTACACCCATTAGAATGACAGAAATAACTAAAACAAATAGTAACAAATGTTGGAGAGGTTGTGGAGAAAAAGGAACCCTCATACACTGCTGGTGGGAATGCAAACTGGTGCAGCCACTATGGAAAACAGTATGGAGATTCCTCAAAAAACTAAAAATAGAACTACCATATGATCCACCTATTCCACTACTGGGTATCTATCCAGAGAGCTTGAAGTCAGCAATTCCAAAAGTCCTATGCACCCCAATGTTTACTGCAGCATTATTTACAATAGCCAAGACATGGAAGCAACCTAAGTGCCCATCAACAGATGACTGGATAAAGAAGATGTGGTATATATATACAATGGAATAATACTCAGCCGTAAAAAAGAACAAAATCATCCCATTTGCAACAACATGGATGGACCTTGAGGGAATTATGTTAAGTGAAATAAGCCAGATAGAGAAGGACAATCTCTGTATCACTCCACTCATATGAGGAATTTAAACCTGTGGACAAAGAGAACAGATTAGTAGCTACCAGGGGAAAGGGGGAGTGGGGGGTGGGCACAAAGGGTGAAGGGTTGCATCTACAACACGACTGACACACAATAACATACAACTGAAATTTCACAAGATTGTAACCTATCATTAACTCAATAAAAAATTTAAATAAATAAATAAATAAAATAAAGAAATTCTTTGAGAAATATCTGACTCAATTAGTAAATGCAACATAAGGATTACAGGTATTCCAGAGAGAGAAGAGGGAGAAAGGAGCAGAGAGCTTGTTCAAAGAAATAATACCTTAGAACTTCTCAAACCCAGGGAAAGAACTGGACTTACAAGTAAATGAAGCCAATAAAACTCCTAGTAACATCAAGGCAAAAAGACCTTCTCCAAGGCATTTATTATTAAAATGGTCAAAAGTCAATGACAAAGAAAAAATATTAAGGCCAGCAAGGCAGAAGAAAATAACCTACAAAGGAACACCTATCAGGCTTAGCAGATTCCTTGGCTAGGAGAGAGTGGAGTGATACATTCAAAATTCTGAAAACAAAAACATTCAGCCAAGAATACTCTATCCAGCGAAACTATCATTCAGATACGATGGAGGAAAAAAAAGTTTTCCCATGTAAACAGAAGTTGAGGGAGTTCATCGCTACTAGACCTCTATTACAAGAAATGACCAAGGATACCCTCATACCTGAAACAAAAAGGCAAAGGTTTACAAAGACTTGAGCAAGAAGATAAACAAAATGAGAAAACTGCAGCTGTCAGAACAGTTTAAGAAACAATTATAACACAAAAGATAAAGGGAAGGAAAACATCAAAAATAATTATAAACACTTCATTCTAATCACACACTCACAACACAAACCAGGATACTTTTTGAGACAACAATAACTTCGAAGAGGAAGAGGAAAGGGATGGAACCTGCTTCAGCCAATGTGAGATAAGAGGCTATCAGAAAATGGACTATCTCATCTACGAGATATTTTACACAAACTTCATGATAACCAGTAAACAAAAAATCAGAGTAGAGACACAGTATATAAACAAAGAGAAACTGAGAAAACATCATAGAAAACCACCAAACTGAAATGGCAGTCAGAAATACAAGGGAAGAGAAAGAATGGAAATGTACAACTGGAAAACAAGAGATAAAACAGCAGTAGTAAGGTCTCAAATAATAATCACTCTAAATGTAAATGGATTGAATTCTCCAATCAAAAGAAGATGAGTGGGGCTGGCCCGGTAGCACCGCGGTTAAGTGTGCACATTCCACTTCGGCGGCCCAGGGTTCGGTGGTTCGGATCACAGGTACACACATGGCACTGCTTGGCAAGCCATGCTGTGGCAGGCATCCCACGTATAAAGTGGAGGAAGATGGACATGGATGTTAGCTCAGGGCCAGTCTTCCTCAGCAAAAAAGAGGAGGATTGGCAGCAGATGTTAGTTCAGGGCTAATCTTCCTAAAAAAACAATAAAAAGATGAGTGGCTGGATGGATTAAAAAACAAGACCCAACAATATGCTGCCACCAGGAAACACGTCCCAGCTCTAAAAACAAACATAGGCTCAAAGTAAACGGATGGAAGATGATACTCAAAGCAAATGGCAAGCAAAACCAAGCAGGTGTTGCCATACTTACATCAGACAAAGCATCCTTCAAGATAAAAAAAAGCAGTGAGAGAGAAAGAGGGGCAGTATGTAACAATAAAAGGCACATTCCACTTTATTCCATATATAACACTTATAAATATATATGCACCTAAGACAGGAGCATCAAAGCAACTACTAACAGACCTAAAGGGAGAAACTGACAGCAACACAGTAAAAGTACAGGACCTCAACACCCTACTTACATCAATGGACAGATCATGGAGACAGAAAGTCAATACGGAAATAGTGGACCTAAATTGAAAACTAGACCAGACAGACTTAATAGATAAATCAGAACATTCCATCCAAAAGCAGCAGAATGTACATTCTTCTCAAGTGCACATGCAATATTCTCAAAAATAGACCATATGTTGGGAACCAAAGCAAGCCTCAATAAATTTAAGAAGACTGAAATCATATGAGGCATCTTTTCTGACCACAATGCTTTGAAACTAGAAATCAACTACAAGAAAAAACCTGAGAAAGTCACAAATACATGGAGACTAAACAACATGCTACTGAACAACCACTGGATCAATGAAGAAATCAAAGGAGAAATCAAAAGATACCTGGAGACAAATGGAAATCAAAAAGCATCATACCAACTCTTACGGGATGCAGTAAAAGCGGTGCTAGGAGGGAAATTCATAGCGATACAGGCACACCTCAACAAACAGGGAAAATCTCAAGTAATCTTAAACTACACCTAACAGAACTAGAAAAAGAAGAACAAACAAAGCCCAAAGTCAGCAGGAGGAGGGAAATAATAAAAATTAGAGCAGAAATAAATGAACTTGAGACTTAAAGAACAGTAGAAAGGATCAATGAAACAAAGAGCTAGTTC
The DNA here is from genome assembly GCF_037783145.1 of Equus przewalskii. NCBI lineage: Eukaryota > Metazoa > Chordata > Mammalia > Perissodactyla > Equidae > Equus > Equus przewalskii. The sequence goes on from NC_091831.1 coordinate 67,557,559, forward strand.
TTTGAGAAGATAAACAAAACTGACAAACCCTTAGCCAGACTCACTAAGAAAAAATGAGAGAAGTCTAAAATAAAATTAGAACTGAAAGAGGAGAAATTAAAATGGATACCACAAAAACACAAAGGATTATAAGAGAATACTATGAAAAACTATATGCCAACAAATTGGATAACCTAGAAGAAGTGGATAAATTCTTAGACGCGTACAACCTCCCAAAACTGAATCAAGAAGAAATAGAGAATCTGAACAGACGAATCACAAGTAAAGAGATTTTGAAACAGTAATGAAAAACCTCCCAAAAAATAAAAGTCCAGGACTAGAAGCCTTCTCTGGAGAATTATAACAAACATTCACAGAAGATTTAATACCTATTATTTTCAAGCTATTCCAAAAGACTGAGGAAGATAGAATGCTTCCTAACTCACTTTATGAGGGCAACATCACCCTAATCCCAAAGCCAGAGGACAATACAAAAAAGGAAAATTACAGGCTAATATCGCTGATGAACAGAGATGCAAAAATTCTCAACAAACTATTGGCAAACCAAATACAGCAATGCATTAAAAGGATCATATACCATGATCAAGTGGGATTTATACCAGGAACACAAGGATGCTTCAACATCTGCAAATCAACCAATGTTATACACCACATTAACAAAATGAGGAATAAAAAAATCACGACCATCTCAATATAGATGCAGAGAAAGCATCTAACAAGATCCAACATCCATTTATGATAAAAACTCTCAAGAATTTTGGTATAGAAGAAAAGCACCTCAACATAATAAAGGCCATGTATGACAGACACACAATCAACACCATACCAAACGGGGGAAAACTGAAAGCCATCCTCTGAGAACAGGAACAAGACAAGGGTGCCCACTCTTGCCACTCCTATTCAACATACTACTGGAGGTTTTTGACAGAGCAACTAGGCAAAAAAAAGAAATAAAAAGTATCCAAATTACAAACAAAGAAGTGAAACTCTCCCTGTTTACAGATGACATGATCGTATAGAAAACCCTAAAGAATAAAGCAGAAAACTAGTGGAAATAATCAGGAACTACAGCAAAGTTGCAGGGTACAAAATCAACTTACAAAAGTCAGTTGCATTTCTATATTCTAACAACAACTAGCAGAAAGAGAACTCAAGAATACAATCCCATTTACAATCACAACAAAAGGGATAAAATATCTAGGAATAACTTTAACCAAGGAGGTGAAAGACCTATACACTGAAAACTGTAAGACATTATGGAACGAAATCAAAGACATAAAGAAATGGGAAGATATTCCATGATCATGGATTGAGAGAATAATCATAGTTAAAATGTCCATATTACCTAAAGTAATCTACAGATTCAGTGCAATCCCAATCAAAATCTCAACGATATTCTTCAAGGTAATAAAACAAAGAATTCTAAAATCTACATGGATCAACAGAAGACTCCGAATAGGCAAACCCTATGAGAAAAAAGAACAAAGGTGGAGGTATCACAATCCCCAACTTTGAAATATACTACAAAGCTACAGTAATCAAAACAGCATGGTACTGGTACAGAAACAGACACACAGATCAATGGAACAGTATTGAAAGCTTAGAAATAAAACCACACATCTATGAACAGCTAATCTTTGCCAAAGGAGCCAAGAACATACAATGGAGAAAGGAAAATCTTTTCAACAAATGGTGTTAGGAAAACCGGACAGCCATGTGCAAAAGAAGGAAAGTAGACCATTATCTTACACCACACACAAAAATCAACTCAAAATGGATTAAACACTTGAAGGTAAGATCTGAAACCATAAAATTCCTAGAGAAAATATAGGCAGTACACTCTTTGACATTGGTCTTAGCAGTATCTTTTCGAATACCATGTCTGCTTAGGCACGGGAAACAAAATTAAAAATAAACAAATGGGACTACATCAAACTAAAGAGTTTCTGCAAGGCAAAGGAACCAGGAACAAAATGAAAAGACAATCTACCACCTGGGAGAAAGTAAGTGCAAATCATATATCCAACAAGGGGTTAATCTCCAAAACATATAAAGAACTCATACAACTCAACAACAAAAACACAAACAACCCAATCAAAAAATGAGCAGAGATATGAACAGACATTTTTCCAAAGAGGACATACAAGTAGCCTATATGTACATGAAACGATGTTCAACATCACTAATCACCAGTGAAATGTAAATCAAAACTACACTAAGAAATCACCTTACACCAGTTAGAATGGCTATAATCACCAAGACCATAACAAAACAAATGTTGGAGAGGATGTGGAGAAAGGGAGCCCTCATCCACTGCTGGTGGGAATGCAAACTGGTGCAGCAGTATGGAAAACAGTATGAAGACTTCTCAAAAGATTAAAAATCAAAATAGAATACGACCCAGCTATCCCACTACTGGGTATTTATCCAAAGAACTTGAAATCAACAATTCAAACAGACTTATGCATCCCTATGTTTATTACAGCATTATTCACAATAGCCAAGATAGGGAAGCAACCCAAGTGTCCAGTGACTGATGACTGGACAAAGAAGATGTGGTATATATATATATAACAGACTACTGCTCAGCCATAAAAAAAAAAAAAATCATCCCATTTGCAACAACATGGATGGACTTTGAGGATATTATGTTAACTGAAGTAAGCCAGACAGAGAAAGACAAACACCGCATCATTTCAGTCATTTGTCAAGATAAACAAGCACATGGATAAACAGAACAGATTAGTGGTTACCAGAGGGGAAGGGGATTGGTGGGTGGGCAAAAGGGGTAAAGGGGTGCATATATATGGTAACGAATAAAAATTGGACTATTGGTGGTGAGTATGATGTAGTCTATACAGAAATTGATAAATAACAATGTACACTTGAAATTACACAATGTTATAAACTATTATGACCTAAATAACTGGAAAAAAAAAAGTTAGAAAATAATGTACATTTCTAACCATAATTGTGTCTAGACTGAACTGTACCTTACATTCTAAAATTAAAATATTCTTATTCCCAGAAGTATGATAGACTATTACTTGGATAAAACACTGTGTGTATTTTAAGGTAAATGATCACTCAGAAACTCAAATTTTTATTTTTAATGAATCACAGAACCAAGACTGTGCAGAAGAGAACATGATTATTCTAAAGCCTCAGGTTAATATCTTTAAGAATCAAGATGATGGAGGAAAAGGTACCTCATGAAATGCATCAGGATTCCCAGGATTAAAAAGTGAGGGTAATTTTTCTTCTAGTCCTCGTACTATTTCTGGCCAGACAGAATTCACCAAAAAATCATATCCAGGAACAGTATTGCCTTTTTCACTGTAAGATAAGAAAAATTTCAGTCAAATACAGCATAATCTTTTATTTACAAAGAGCAAAATTCCATTGTGTTGCTTTTACTAAAAGTTCCTCAGCCTAAAACTTATTTCAACCTTTTTTTTTAACTATACTTCTCACTTTGTTTGTTTCTAATCCCAAACTTCTATTTCACTACTTGATCTGTCTCACCTTGAAGGTGACACATCCTCTGTATCCTGACTCCTGTTTGTACCACATAGCAGAGCAAGCTAGTGTCAGGATAAGGCAAAACTACTACATCAAATCACCTTGGCACAATTTTCTCCCCTAAAATAGCGTACCACATTAACACTTTATCCTGTGAAAGGAGCAGTCTAATACCACAAGAAAAGCAACCTTTGCATTCAACCTTAACACGACTAAATCCTAAAGCACTGTAAATTATGCCAATTTACCAATTACTAACAGCTTCGTGATTATTAAGCTATCTCTAAGATTACCCTCAGCTGTAAAATTCTATGACTTTTCATGTACTATCTCGATCACAAATCTTGACAAAAAAACTGTTAACATTAATGTTTTTTGTGTGTGCATGTTTTATTTTGCAGTTTTTAGCAAAAGGCTGGACTCTGGATTTCTAATTCACAAACTTAGATGAGAGGCAACGCTGAGATAAAAGCACATACTCAGGAGCCAGAGTACTTGAGTTCCAATCTTGGGTCATTTAACTTCTCGGTGATTTGGTTTCTTCATCTTTAAAATGGGGATGATGATAATACCTACCTCACAGGATCATTATATGGATTAATATTTAAAGCATTTAGATGGTGCCTCACTTATAGCAAGTGCTATATTAGTAATGGTTAAATATATATAAGTAAATAAGGCAGATTCTTTAAGTTTCTCTCGAACTTAAAGACCTGGAAATATCGTCTAGGTAAACACCACCTCACTGACCTACTCACTTTGATTGCAGTATGTGGGGTAATATATTCTACTTAAGACAGTTTTCTTTAAAAATGGTCAGCCGCCAATATGTGGCCTTATTTTAGCAAAACTGGGAGTTTTGTAGCTAAGTTGTGATATCAAAATGGAACTTACCATTCTGTTAAGCATTAAAAATAAACAGAAAAAGTTTTCATAATTTTCCTGTTTAACAAAAATCATGAAGAAAGATTGGTTATCAAGGAAGCCATGCTTTTCTGTCTAGAAAGGGCTATCAAATAATATTATAGTTAAGTAATGATAAGAAATAACTGGCAGGGTTAGAGGAGAGCAGGGAGGGTAAAGAAGATACCTACTTCCCACCTACCCAATTCCACATATCATATCATAGCCTTTTAATCATGATGAGAACTAACTTTATTAAGGCATCTGGTGAAGGAAAGAAGAAAACTGAGGATTCTAAAACTACAGATGCACATAATATAAGCAATATTAAGTAATAAGATCTCCTCATCCCCAAAGTAAATATCTAAGTAAAGCCTCAAAGAGAAAATAAAAATCTGCAAGATTAACAATCGAAACAGATGGCTAATTAGAAAAGCTAATCCACATTCTGCCAGTTATAAAGAGCATTAAGGGCAATACAAGAACAAAGAAATCAATGGACAAGGGAAGCACCAAGCATTTGGAAACCGGAAGGCAGATACTGAGCAAGAGAAGGTCAGGGGCAGCATAATGACGGGGGGGCTGGAGGCAAATGAACATGACCTACCAGAGTACAACGTAAATTCCTCAAATTTCTGAGGCTTCTACAAGAATTCTGCCACACTGAAAACTGTGAAAAAGAACTTGGAAAACTTTGAAACTTGACATTTCAGGACCAAGACTAACCTTGTCAAATCTAACGACTGGCTGTTTCATAACTGTGGCTTCCTGAATTTTACACATCATGACTTCTACTAAATTCTTACCTCAAATCCAAATCCAACTACATCTTCATGACTACTAAACAAAAGAAGCGAAACTAGGCTTCACCTGAAATCATGTAGTGGAAATAGAGAGGGTACTTCAAAAGTCAAGCAGTATATTTATTACCCCAGATTTTTTTCTTTTCAAAGAACAAAAACTCTGGCCTTGGGCCAGCCCGGTGGCATAGTAGTTAAGTTTGGCACACTATGCTTCAGCAGCCCAGGTTTGTGGGTTCGGATCCCAGGCACAGACCTACCCCACTCATCAGCCATGCTGTGGTGGCAACCCACATCCAAAACAGAGGCAGAAAGGCACAGATGTTAGCTCAGGGCTAATCTTCTTCAAGCAAAAAAAAGAGGAAGATTCGCAAGAGATGTTAGCTCAGGGAAAATCTTCCTCAGCAGAAAAAAAAGGGGGGGCCAGCCCTAGTGGCCTAATGGTTAAGTTCAGCACACTCTGCCTCAGTGGCCTGGGTTCAGTTCCCAGGTATGGACATATACCACTCATCTATCAGTGGCCATGCTGTAACGGTGGCTCGCATATAAAATAGAGGAAGACTGGCAACAGATATTACCTCAGGGCAAATCTTCCTAAGCAAAAAAGAAAAATTCAAGACCAAATATATTGCTTACTCCATGAAGATAGTGACCTTATTTGCTTTTCTAATCTGAGAACAGATTAATTCTTTCATTCTGCAAACACTGAGTAGTTGCTATTTCAAGACACTGTGCCAGGAGGTAGGGGAGGTACGGACAGTGCAGGAGGTAAGTACACTGTTAAGATGGAAATCAGTTCTTAACAGAAGTAAAAGCAACACGTAATGGAATCAAGAGGACGTGTTTAATGCTGAACATCAGGATAAAATATGGTCTGTTGAAGGAAGTGGTATGTGAGCTGGAGCTTCTTGTGGAGTGACAGGTTAACAGAAAGAAAAAGGGAAAAGGAAGGACAGGGGACAATGAGGAAAAACAGAAGCACACAATACAAGGTGTGTTAGGGAAGGACAAGTGTTACTGTGTGGCTGGAGACCAGGTGGTACAGGGGCAAGTTCCACAGTACAGAGTTCTACAGTAGAGAACTACTCAGCCCAGACCAGGAAGGGCCTTACACACTACATCAAGAAGCCTGGATTGTCCTCCACCAACAGTGAGACACCACTATAGACTAACAAAGAAGGCAGTCTATGAATCTCAGCATTCTGCCGTAAATGTGATAGCCAGAGGCTAACAGGAGAGGCAGGGAGACCAGGTGGGAGATCTGTTACTCTGGACAAAAGATGACAAAGGCCTGGACTGGGACAATGGCAATGGTGAAAGGTAATGGGATACTTAGGAAACCAAACTGGAAAGGAGGGAAAACTGAAAATGAATTTAATCACAATTAGTACAAAACCTGTTGAATTAAACAGAATTAATTTATAGATAATGACATTAGAATAACGCAAAGAAACTAATTTTGATTTCAAATTTAAGAAAAAGTGCAGAGAAGGAAAAACTATGGGCTTTGGATTCAGAGAGATGTTATCTTCAATCTTAGCTTTATCTGTTAGTTTCCTTATCTGTAAGATGAGGCTAATGATACATGCCTCATAGCATTGTGGTAACAACTAAACAGGAAAGTACATATGTATCCAGTTCATACCAGACAGCTAATAATCAGTGGTGCACTAGAAGTTAACAGGTGCAATCATTAGACTAAGGTGAGTCTAACCACAACAGTTTAAATTACCTTGAGATGGCTCCTCCTGTAACCTCTCGAAGAAGGCAGCAATGGTGAGGAACAAACTCCAGGAGTTTATTATACATGATCTGAAGGCCATTTGGATGAGACTCAACAATCTGTTCTATAATCACCTATCAAAAGGAATATCATTTTTTTAAAAGTATCTAAAAGAGAAGTATGAACTATAGTCTAAAGAGAAAAAAAGAAAAACTTAAAAATATGCTTCCTCATGCCCATTCTCTTCCCTAGTTGACATATTTTCTAAACAGTAAGGTAAACATAAGAGTCACACTCAAAACTAGTTCATAAGATTAGCGTGTACAGTTCTGACCCTGGAGGAGACAGAGGTTAGTTGACACAGACTGGCCTGAAGCTGAAAAACTAGGCACATTCATATGCTTCCCTTCTGAGCTTGAGTAAAATAATGATTCCCCACAACGATAGCTTTGTACTGTCTTAACTTTGGCCTTTTCCTCTACCATCATGAAGATTAGGGGAAGGTTTGAGGCAGAGAAAGATGGAAGAAAATACACTTTATTTTACTTTATTATTTCATTTCTGGTGGTAAGGTTGATGTGGTTATTCATAAGCATATGAATTTAAATAAGATAAAAATATAGCCACAGTTTAATATGCTACTGAAACTTCAAATACTTCTTTAATTTAGCACATTAGATTCAGTTCAATGAAAAACAATGGCATATATTAGTAACTAAAATATTTTTGCTTATTGATAATGAAATAGTGTAGGTAATTTGTCTTTTTCACCCCCACAGAGATAGTATGAAATAGAACAGGATACAGAGGGAATTGACAGATCATTTATTTTTAGTAATCCTACTGAAGCTGACATGATTATTGAAATGAATCCTTAAATTTCATTTTTATCAATGAGATTCAATTTTCCCCTTTTAAAAATGGAAGATTTTCATCCTGAAGTCATGGTGAGTAGAAGCTTTGTACTTACTGGACAGAAAGAACATTCACATTGACAGGTGACTGGAAGAAAGTGTGCAAACATTAAGGATGGGCTTTGTGACTTCTATCAGTTTAAACCATACGAAACTGTCATTTTTGTATGTCAAAAATTGTTGAGTATTAACAAGTTCATATGCCACAATCTATATTCTAGCTGCTCAAAGACAGAATATACTTACTTCCTATATTGTTTTTAACTAATATAGATCCTCACCTAATAGGTGAAGGATACTGGATAGCCAAGCTCTGGATTTAAGGTATTACTCTGCTAATTTGCCTATAACAGTCCTTCATCTTCGAATATTCCCCTCCTCCCATCTTCCTGGCCTGGCAAACTCCACATTTTCCAAGAGTTAGGCCAAATCTATTCTGTGGAGACTTCCCTGTTCAGAGACTTTCCAAGCTCAGAGTTTTCTGCATGCTCCTCCACCAGGCACAAACACTGCAGTATTATCATCTGCTTAACTGTTCTGGTCTCCCAACCAGACCAGTTGTTCAAAACTGCTTTGTAACAACTTTACTGATGTATAATTTACATACCATAAAATTCACCGAAAAATGTTTTGATACATACTTTCTTACCTGGCAAGACCCTTACCTTCACTAAATTAAGATGATCCCTGGGCTGTGGCATCACTAGATAATACTAGAGAGCATGCCCGATTCCTGGCATACAATTGATTCTGCAGTAACTAGGACAATCTTTACAGAAAGATCTCTGATCTATCCCTCACACCTAGTGAAATATCAATGACAGAGTAGATGCTCTGTGAACATCTACTGAATGAAGGCCTTGACATGGACAAACCTCATCCACGTATGGTTTCACTAGTACTTGACCAACTAACGCTTCTGCATCCCGTGTTTTGTCAATCGTGGCATAAGTCCGTAAGCAGTGTCGTATTATATCAACATCAGAAGTCTGAAGACCTTCTAACAGGAGGCCTTCGAGTGACTGCTGTAACATGGCCGTAATGCCAGCTATACGCTGCAAGAAAAAAACAGATAAGTAAAGAAAGCTCCAGTCAGAACAATTTCTAAAAATTCACTATATACATAACAAATCACTTATTCCAACAGAAGATACTATGTATAAAGTTAAAATTCCACTTACATGAAATTCAGAAGTAATTTTACTCTTATAATTCAGAGAATATGCCTGTGTCTTTACACAAAATCTACAATGTATGACACTTAGGAAACAGGGGCCCAAAAACAAAAAGAAAAATTCAAAACCAGCTTCAAAATGTTGTAGATCAACAATTATCAGAGGCATTACTAGGTTAAACGAAAATTATTTAGCAAATTCCTAAATAACAAACGGTGAAAATATAAAACAACACTTACTGGTCTTACTTTGTCCAAAAGAGGCATGCCTTTGCTTTGAACAGCATGAAACTGTAACTGGTTAAATTCTGTAGCAATTCTCTCCAAAATTTGTCCAGTCAAAAGTGGGCTTGTAGAGACAATTATAGAAATTTAATTCCTAAAGTTTTCTAGTTTCCAAGAGAATACATCACACGGTTAGCAATGGTGATGCTTTAGCAGCACCCTCTGGGTTTTAACTTTCCTCAGAGTGTTTTCCACAGGCCCCTCATTACAAGCTGAGAGCTAAAACACCCATTTTCACTACGAGTCACGTGCACAGCATGTTCTAGGGGCAGCGGGGACGTAGTAAGTACAGGCCACCAACGCTGCCTGGCCTTGGGCCAGGGCCCAGACAGGAAGCAGGAACCGGACTAGGTCAGTACAGGCGCAATTACATGTTTCCACCACCTTCTCCAGGCTCTCCCATTCATGACCCTCTTCGTGTTTAACCTCCCATCTCTCTCTCGTCCTATCCTATTATTTACACGTGAATCCTTTTCCACTTCTCCAACTGTCTCATTCTCCCTTCTTCTAAAATACTTCTAATACTTATAAAATACCAAATACTACTGTCTCCTCAATAATATAAAACTGACCCTCTCCGAACAGCCAATGAAATACCTCAAAATAGTTTACTTTAAATTTGCATTTACTAAATAGTGAAAGAACAGTCGATCTAAATGCTCGGTTCTACTGAGAGGACATTTGTTGTGTCTCTCCCACAAAGTGGAGCAAACGTACTTTTCTTCCTAAAACACATTAAAAAGCATCAATACCACTCAACAGGAAGTTTAATAGCAAAAGAAGAAAAATATAAAGGCACTGAAGGACGTGCTGGGCTTTTCTGAGGCATCTTATACCCAGTGAGGATCAATCTGTGAGGGAAAAAATCCATATCATAAGGAAATAGGAAACACCATATTGAGACCATCAGCGGTCTAGCCCGTCTTGTATTTGTAGCATCCAACTAGTTTAGAGGAAGAATAACTGCCTAGCATGACCCACCCAAAAGGTTAATCCCTAACTCTTACCTGAATAACCTAGCGTGGATTTATTATTTATAAATTATCTAAACATTTCTTGGCACACTGCTCTGGTTTTCCCTTCTCTACAGCTCAAAGTTGCTGATCTGAATTAAAGAAAAGGTCCTCAAAGGTGATTCTGAGCAAGAAACAGCATAATGTCTATTACATTAAAGATGCAACACTGCAAAAGAATAGTATTATATAAACAGAAATCACTGACGTATGTCTCTCAAAGGAACAGAATAGGAATGGGCAAAGATGGAAAGAAAATGGGGAGGGAGGTATCATGGATGCCAAGTAAGGACACAGCTGAAAGGGGCTGTTGATGCTGCCCAGGGCAACAGAGAAGCAGAGCAGGTCAAGACAAACAGGCTCTACTGGACTGGTCAGAATGTACATTAATGGAAACTCTGAAAAGCAGAGATGAAGGGGAACGGAAAGGGCAGAAGCTCAAGCAGTGGGCTGAGAAAACAAAGACGGCAGGTACTGATTACTTATTTATACATCTTGATTATGAGAGGAAGTAGAGATCTAGGACAGAAGAGTCACTTCCCTTTGGGTTGCCTCATTTCTTAATCTATATAATGAGAGATATGGAGCATATTATCTCCGTATCTCTTAAAGGTCCTTTCAAATCTAAAATTTTGATCCCCAACATTAAGAAATTCAACATGCCTTTATTGTATGACCAAGACTTTGAACCATAAGTATATTCTATTTGGCTTTGGTTGGTTTTGCAGCAGATTATCCAATATGACTCATGGCAAAATGTTATGGCTGTCAATGCGACTTTCAAAAGAGCTCTTGTTAGGTATGGAGATTTCTCAAAAAGTTAAAAATAGAAATACCTTATGACCCAGCCATTCCACTACTGGGTATCTATCCTAAGAACCTGAAATCAGCAATTCCAAAAGTCCCATGCACCCCTATGTTCATTGCAGCATTATTCACAATAGCCAAGACGTGGAACCAACCTAAGTGCCCAGCAACTGATGACTGGATAAAGAAGATATGGTATATATACACAATGGAATACTACTCAGCCATGAAAAAGGACAAAGTCATCCCATTCACAACAACATGGATGGACCTTGAGGGTATTATCTTGAGTGAAATAAGCCAGACAGAGAAAGACGAACTCTATATGACTCCACTCATAGGTGGAAGTTAACATATAGACAAAGAGAACTGATCAGTGGTTACCAGGGGAAAGGGGGGGTGGGGGTAGGGCACAAAGGGTGAAGTGGTGTACCTACAACATGACTAACAATAATGTACAACTATAATTTCACAAGGTTAACTATCATAATCTTAATAAAAAAAAAATTTTTTTTAATTGGAAAAAAAAAAAAAAGAGCTCTTGTTAGACCCAAACTGGACACATACGAGTGCCTACATATGCCAGGTGCTAGTGACAGTATCTCAGTGATTGTCAAACAATCCTGCAAATGGAGTTGTTAGCCTTACACTACAGATGACACAGGGAGCTGAAGTACCTTGACTCAGGCAGCCCAGCTGGCAGGTGCAACACAAACCTGTGCTCTTTCCCCTATACCACAGCACTTTCAACTGGTGTTGATATGCACTGCTCAACTCATTTTCTGAGTCACTCATCTACCTGGCTGCTTTAAAGTTCACACTATGAAGGTAATAAGACAGTCACAGAATAACAAAGGAAATGGTCTTTTTCTTATAAGCTTTTTCTTTCCTGTTTATAAATTTCAACTAAATGTGTCCTATACTGTTTCTTAGTGATACAGTGCTAGTGCAAGATACATCAATGGTAATACTCTGGGCATATCTAAAACAATGTAAGAAAGATGAATGCTATGCCACACCTTGAAGATTAATAAGGATTTTACCAGCCTTTAACTAAAGGCAATTCCAAAGATAAAAACCTTCCAGTGAAAGCACACTGCCTCCGAGTCCCTGAAAGGTGATGTGTTAGAACTGTGGCCTACAACCACAAAGATTTCATAACATATTATACACTTTACTTCATGTACTCCACTTCTCTTGAGGTACATTCAAAAACACTAAGCCATAGACTTGGATTTTCTTCATTTTCAGAAATGAATTATAACTAAAAAAAAAATTTAGTGTGGGTGTGAAATGTTAATTTATGTGCTAGTTAGTAAAAAATACTTACCTGCTTGCTTCTAGTGCAGACGTTTCTTTAGAACTTTGAGAATTTAAGATTTTTTCAATTTTCTCAACTGATCGAATAACTTGTATAAGCCTCAACACACACATCTATAAAAATAAAAATTAAGCAAAAAGAAAAGTTATGGTGTTTAATCTTAATTATCTTATTTCCCCATGCTAAATGCAGAAAAAACACAAAGTTAAAACTTAGAATATTTAGAGCATCCCACATTTTGAATATTTCTACATAACACTGAATTCGCAGGAATGCAAATCTCAATTTTAACTTTCTAAAACAAGTTTATTTCAATATTCTATTGCAAGTTTATAGTTTAAAAAAACTAGACTTTTTTGCTTTCTCATATTCCACTCTTATTCCTTCTTTCTTTTCCCATCTTAAATGATCCTCTCTATTGACACTAATCTATTTTCTTATGACCCTTTTTTCATGCTTAATTTTACTTTCTGATCATATTTATCCTCTCAATTTACATGATATATCTATATGCCTAAGTGTAGATTCATTAAAGACATTATTATACTACAAATATTATCACAGAGGTTGAGCACTGTAAAAATTCTCATCCTTAAAAGAACAAAAGATACAAAGTCATTCATTAATAAATAGTTACTGAGAACCTATTATGAGCTAGACATTCTTCTAGACAATGGGACACTAGTGAATAAAACAAGGAAAATTCCCTGCTCTCATGAAGCTTACAATCTTTTCTAGAAATGCACTACATTCTTGAAATCTTTGGACAAAAGCTGAGAGGAGATCTAAAGGGGAAGTAAACAGAAGCTCTCTAAAATAGGCTTCTCTCCCTTGCAATTTTTTAAAAATATGCTAATAAATAAATTTAGGAAACAGTGGATAGAGAGCCAGCCTAGAGTCAGAAGTCTTGAATCCTATTTCCAACTCTGTCATTGTTTTATTACGATTATAAATGAAATCAGAAAAGAAAATTAAAACAAAGGACCACTAAAAACTAAAGGCAGTACATACAGAGGTATATTTAAAGGGGGGAGACAAAAGAAGACAAAAGCATAGCCGAATGAGAGAGCAACCCACTACTTTTTCTAAAACAGTAAGCCTACAGTAGAATATTGAAAGTTTGCTTTAGAAAGCCCACTTACTCCCTAATCTCTAAAATATGAATATCTTTCTTACAGGGGTGCAGAAAACATGTATGCCTGTTAAATTGTAAAGTGCTTCACTGATGTCAGTTACTACTGTTTCTTGTTCTGGAAAAAATGAACAATTTTAATTTTGTGACCACTGGGTACCTCTAAAATTTTGTCTTATTTCAAATAGGTAACATGACATTATAATGCATAAATATATACATGCAAAAAAGCTTTGGAAAAAAACCAGTTTCATAGGAGAGGCTTTTAGCTGGCATGCAGCATAAGAAATCTACAGTTTTCTTTAAAAATGTTAATGCTACCACAAATAAATTAAAGCACAAGAAGAATATACAATTTTCTTTCTCCTTTTTTTAATTAATTACTTTACCACACCCCTCTTACTAACAGGACTTTAAGCTGACCAGGAGTGAGAAGACCTGGGCTCCAGCTCTGGCTCTTCCCCTCACTAGCCTTGCTCAGCTACTGATCCCTAAAGAGAAGAGAGACTCATGTTTCCTCCCTGCAAAGGTCCCCAGAGGAGTAAATCAGATCATATGCATGAAAGTGCCTTAACTCCAAGGTGCTATCCTGAGTCCACGTATACCTTTTTTTTCCTAATGTCCTCTTGTTTAGACATTCGTTCATCTACTGCCCGAATTCCTTCAATGACAGATGACCTAAGACTCTTGAAAAGAATAAAGAAAATGTATTGCAGAAATTGTTTTGGTAACATTATGAAATTTATACTTTTAATTCAATTCCACAGAATTTAATATCTAAAGCCAATATTAGGCAGATATTGACAAAAATACAAAGTATCAGACACAACTGCTACTAAGAGTACTCTTGATTCGGAGGCAAAATGACATGTAAAGCCAAGGTCACACAGGATTAATGGCCAAAAGAATAATAATACACATAGAATGAATGTCACAGGTGGGCAGGGTAGAGAAAGGATAATCTGAATCAAAGTATAGGAGAGTTTGGCAAAGGAGAAGAAACTTGAGTTCAACTGAAAATCTGTGTATGTTGACAAGGGTGGAGAGGAGATTATCAGAAGGTGAAAGGAAGGAAGATATAACTGAGCATGACATAATCAGTCAGTGAGGCATACACCCAGGTGCACTGTAAGCTTAATTTTGGAAATAAGTAGAAATAAAAAAGGAGTGAATTTAGGAGGACTTTACTCAGATAAGATCTTTAGACTAGAGTCTATACATTTTGGAGAACTAGAGAATGTTTAAGCACTTATATCATGAAGAAACGTTGTTTTGGGAATATTGGGAATCAAGAAGTAAGGTACAGAATGGCCAGGAAAAGGGAGAGGTCACAGGTGGAGAAATATGTCCAGAAGAGAACGAATTAAGACAACTTATGAGATAATTAGGGCAAAAATGAAGGTAATGGAAACAATTAGAATAAACTGAACAAATCACAAAAATTCTACAGAAAGGTGAATTCATTCATTCAATAAACATTATGAAATACCTACTAAATGTCAGCTATTGTGGTAGCCAATGAGGATATAATGATGAACAAGACAGAAATAGTCTTATCCCTCAATGATCTTAGAATCTCACAGAGTAACTTCATGAGTTGAGATCAAAAAGGAAGGTAAGGTCTGTAGCTGACTAGGAGAAAGGCGACTATAAACACGGCTTTGGAAAAAGGAAGAGGATATGGTGCTGGCAGCCGGCAAGGCAGGACTAGCATCTGTGCATATGAGAACAGTCCACAAAGTTCAGAGCAGAAGTCAGAAGAGCAAATCTACCTCAACAGAGTTAGAGAGAAGAGTGGAAAGCTAAAGAAAGGCTGGGGCTCAGCAAACACCACAGCTACAAGGATCGGGGGAGGAAGAGGCGCACCAAAAAGAAGGCAGGAGAGCCACGCAGAGGCTAGTGTGGAATCCGACAGTGGAAGTCATGCCAAATTCCTCCTCTATTGTTCATCCGGATGGAGTCCCTGTCCCCAGTGGCTTAGAGGTGAGGAGTCCCATTTCTGCAGCAGAGATTTTTTTTTTTCGAGGAAGATTAGCCCTGAGCAAACTACTGCCAATCCTCCTCTTTTTGCTGAGGAAGACTGGCCCTGAGCTAACATCCATGTCCCATGCCCATCTTCCTCTACTTTATACATGGGACGCCTACCACAGCATGGCGTGCCAAGCGATGCCATGTCCACACCTGGGATCTAACCCGGCGAACCCCGGGCCACCGAGAAGTGGAACGTGCAAACTTAACTGCTGTGCCACCGGGCCGGCCCCAGAGATTTTCTCAGAGAAACATTAAAATATAATGTTTACTAGGTAGTAGGTTATGTTTACATTGTCTTTCAGTTGCATTCGGGGTTAAATAGCTTTTGTGAACTTGTCTTGCGGACAAATATCTGGAAAATACTTTCAAAACTACAAATTCGTAAAATATAAGCCATTTGTAAATTGGAGACCACTTACATATAAGTAAGGTGGCATTAACAAGTTGGATTTTAAAATAGCCTTCTTCTCCTCCCCTGGCATTTTAAAGCTGTCTACTCTGAAAATCTGTCATCTTCAAATCAAACATGGTTTTCAGGTTGTAATACCGCATGTAAAAACTAGAGAATCATTCACAACTTTTTTGAAGGTGGGGACCACAGTCACCGACCATTAAACAACAACTACTAACCAAGTTAACAGATTAAAGGAATTCTTCTTGGAGAAGGCAAACAAGCATAACATGCTTTATGGTGGACTGCTGAATATTACTTGGGGACTTACCAGAACCTCTTCTCGTAATTGTCCCAAAGGCACAGAAAGCTGGTTGAGGGCTTTGTCCATACCAACCTAAAGGCAAAATCACGTTGGCACAAACACATCCAACCCAGAGTAATAACGAAGTATCTGCTCAATGATCAAAGCAGTACTAGACTTAGGTTATTCTTTCTGTACAACAAAAACTGACAACCATATATTGCTAAGTAACTACATAACAGAAATGTTATTTTGCCACAAATATTGCTCATAGAATATGAAAAAAATCTGTTGACATACATGAAACTATAAAAATAAGGGAAGTCATAAGAAATGAATTCAGAAAAGTTTAACAGGAAGTGAATACTTGTCTATAATTTATGATATTCAACCAGCTGATGTTAAAGTCTGATGGACTACATCTCTCCTAAACATTACTATAACTTGTATAATTTGGATATGAGAAAAATCCAAGTTAAATAGAATGGAAATAAAATTTGGGGAGCTTCAAATCCTACTAGAACATGTATCTTAGTTGTGTATTTCCCAAAAGCAAACATGGCTCATTAATTTTAACACTTCTTGAAATTCGCATGGAGATGGCTACTTTCTGTACTTCTTTGGACAAACATATTTAAAAACAAAATAAAATATGAACAAAAAAACATTTTCATGAATATTAAAACTCAAGCATTTCTAAACAACTTTTACAAACGATTGATATGCTCATTACAAACGAGTCTTACATTTTTAAAAAACCAAGCTTCCTAAAGATCAATATTGGCCTATGTTTCTTCAACCTAGCTGTGGCTAGCACATGTGCCTGAAAGTAAATTAAACATTTCCTTAAGAATAGCTGATATGTGGTTGCTCTTGTAAATTAATCTAAACCAGTCAGATTTCATGGTGATCACTTAGCAACTAACGAAAACAATTACTCTGATATTATCGTCTTTTACTTTTCGCTATTTCTTAATTACTAATTTAAAAAAAATCAAGCTGGAACATCTTAAATAAGTAAAAAAACCAAATGTATACCAAGAAAGTTTAGTTCTTTTATTAATGAGATTAGTAATCTCTTCAAGTTTCTGGGGGGAAAAATCAACTAAAAGGTTTCTAAAAACACAGCACATTTAAGAATAAATATGAGTGAGAAAGTGTTATGTGTGTAAATACTGACTGTAAAAATTTCGGATTTATGGTTTACCAAGTTTGTTGAAAGGTTGACAAAATCTGCATAATCCTTGTTGATGAGTTCAACCATGGCTGTTTTAAGAAGTTTATAGTAGAGTTCCAGGTCATCTCTCAATTCTTCCAGCTGGACACGCTTCCTACAGTCAGACACAAAATGATCAACATCGAAATCTTCCTGAAAATAAAACCAGAAAAGAAAAATTACTGCAATGATATCACATTTTACATATAAAAATAAAATGAGAGAAAGAATAAGAGTATATTGCTGCAGGGAAAAAGTACCTTTAAGTACACACAACAACGAAGGTGCCTGGTCACTTTATACGGGTGCCAAAAGGGGGTCCGACCAAGCGTATCCTCTCCTGTTGCCTAAATTCTACAAGGGATTTTATTTTGTTAAATTGCACATTTCAAATAGGCTCTTCTCAAAACAGAAGTAGCTTTTCTCCTTTAATTTTTTTTTTTTTTTGAGGAAGATTGGCCCTGAGCTAACATCCATGCCCATCTTCCTCTACTTTATATGTGGGCCTACCACAGCATGGCTTGACAAGCCGTGCCATGTCCGCACCTGGGATCTGAACCAGTGAACCCCAGGCCACTCAAGTGGAACGTTCACACTTAATCACTGCGCCACCGGGCCGGCCCCTCTCCTTTAATTTTAAAAGTAATAAATGTTCAAGGTAAAACTTTTAACCAACAAAGAAGTAATTACATAATAGAGAGTAAAAAAATCACCCAAATTCTGATGCTGTACAGATAAGCAATATTTATGATTTTTTCACTATTTAACATGTGATTCACATCCTTCCAGACGTTTTTTGTCTTTCTCTTTAAAATATAAATTACTTTTTTAAAAGTCAGATATAATTGACATACATTATATTAGTTTCAGATGTACAACACAATGATTTCATATTGTTGTCTAGTGGCAAATGATCATCACAATAAGTCTAGCTAACATCCATCACCACAAAGTTACAAACTTTTCTTCTTGCGATAACGACTTTTAAGATTTACTCTCTTAGCAAGTTCGAATAAACAATATAGTATTTTTTTTTTTTGAGGAAGATTAGCCCTGAGCTAACTACTGCCAATCCTCCTCTTTTTGCTGAGGAAGACTGGCCATGAGCTAATATCCATGTCCCATGCCCATCTTCCTCTACTTTATACCTGGGACGCCTACCTGGGACCGCCTTTATACCTTGGCTTTTTGCCAAGCGGTGCCATGTCCGCACCCAGGTTCCGAACCAGTGAACCCTGGGCCACCAAGAAGCAGAATGTGCGCACTTAACTGCTGTGCCACCGGGCCAGCCCCAATATAGTATTATTAACTGTAGAATACATCCCCAGGACTTACTCATCTTATAAGTCTAAGTCTGTATCCAATGACCCCCCCTTCAACTATTTCACACTCCCCCACGCCCCACCTCTGACACCAATCTGTTCTCTGTACCTATGAGTTTTTTTGTTCTTTTGTTAGATACCACATATAAGTGAGATCATACAATACTTGTCTTTCTCTGTCTGACTTATTTTGCTTAGCATTATGCCCTTAAGGTCTAGCCATGTTGTCCCAAATGGCAAGATTTCCTTCTTTTATGGCTGAATAATATTCCATTGGACATATACACATTTTCTTTATCTATTCATCCATCAATGGATACTTAGGTTGCTCCCATGCCTTGGCAATTGTAAAGAATGCTGCAATGAACATGGGGGATCTGTGAGCATAAGGCTCACTGGCCACCAGAGCCAGGTGATCTAAAGGTGTGCCCTGGGCAGCAGCCACAAAAATCTGGGTGCCAGACAAGCATAAAGCTCCTTTCCAGGAGATACTGGCGAGCTGCAGCGAGGCAGAGGGAGAGCATAAAGAAGGCAACTGCCAGCCTCCGTCTTTGGAGAGTATTTCAGGAGGCCCCTAGATGTGTGTTAAATTAGATGCCTGCGCCTCAGACCAATGCTTTAAGATAAGCAAATAAGCCTCTTTCACAGAAAGTCTGGGTGCTTTTCAGTTGGCTGCCCTGTGCCAGGCCCTGGGGTGGGTGAGTCTACAGTCAACCCCTTTAAGAACTGTTTCTCAGTTCCCTATAACCTGTGGGTCTTGTGGACACAAGCCCCATTGGCTTTCAAAGCTAGATGTTTTAGGAGCTCATCTCTCAGGTGCAGGTCGTAAAAGCTGGGGTGGCAGATGTGGGGTTCAAACCCTTTGTTCCTCAGGGAGAAGCTCAGGGTTTCAGTTCCCTCCCAATTGTGGGTCGCTGCAACAGGCGTGGGGTTTATGGCAAGACTGTGTCTTAGCCTCTCCCATGGGCTTCAATGTGGGTTTTTTCTTGTTCATCTGACGTGGAGGAGTCACTGAGCTAGTTTGGGTTTTTTTTTTTTTTTCAGACAACTGTTCCATATGTAGCTGTAGATTCAGTGTGCCCATGCAAAGAGATGAATTCACAATCCTCCTACCTTGCCATCTTGAAGTGGAACCCCAGACCCTTTTCTGTGGGTACACACACACAGACATACACACAGAATCTTCATACTCATGCTGTTTTCCAAACTGTTTTTTCCCATATAAAAATATAACTTTAATGTCTTTTCATATTACATATAAATTTGTATTAACATTTTATATGAATGTTGAGTATTCCATTGAACAGATGTTCAGAATCGCTCATAACCAACTTCCAAGCACTAGTCTCACAGGATTAGCTATGTTCTGTTTCCCCTTTATAACATTCTGATGCCCCTGGTAGGCTGACATGCTTAGAACCAGCAGGTTATTGTCTACTTCACCTGTGACTTTGACTGCTACTAGTTGAGCTGTTTAGTCAAAAAGAATCAGATGTGATAATTCCCAAACTTGTTAAGGCCACTTGTACTTATCATGATTACATAATTTTTTTCCTGAGGAAAATTAGCCCTGAGCTTAACATTTGTTGCCAATCTTCCTCTTTTTGCTTGAGGAAGATTTGTCCTGAGCTAACATACCTGCCAATCTTCCTCTATTTTATTTGTGGGTCACTGCCACAGCACAGCCACCAAGTGGCACAGGTCCACTCCCAGGAACTGAACCCAGACTGCCGAAGTGGAGCACACTGAACTCAACCATCAGGCCATGGGGCAGGCCCTCCAATAATTTTACTAAATATTATGTAAATCAACAAAATACAAGTGCAAAAAGATAACTGTTTTTATGAAAACTAAGGCAGATGGTTTGGAAAGTCTTAATACAGGGAAATTGATAAGAAAACTTTTGTTGAATTAACTATGAGTGAGATCATCATGAATCAGGCAGCACAAGGTGGAGGAGGATCATACAAACCTAGAAGCATTATACACCCAGATTCTTTGCAAATGCCCTAGGGTTCTCATTCAACTTAAACTGAAACTGAATGCAAAAAAAAACAATACAGAAATCTCATCAGCAGATCAATTTTCAGAGAAAAGAGCTCAGCACCACATCAATGGAGAATAAATGTACATATATATATGTTTTAATCTAAAATGTTAAGGACTCTATGCATCATCCCATAAGAGTACTTGTTCAAACTGACTTTCTTAATCAATCAGCCAAACACCTGCCCTGATAGTGTCAGGTATGAGGATTTCTTATCAAATCATAATTTCACAGCCACCTACTGAAAACCCATCTGCCTCTTTATCTGGGGCCAGGATTAGCCTGGTCATTTTCCTTCTTGAGACTACCCCAGACAACACCTTACATTCATAGTTACATAGCAGATCACAGAAAGAAAATGGGAGGACACAGCTTGTAATCCTGGCCTTGCCACTAACCAGCTGTATGACTTTAGGCAAATCACTTTACCTGACTCAGTTACATATTCTTTGAAGTTCTGAACTTCTCACAGATGAAGTTCAGATCTGAACTTCATGATGGCATTCCAAATCATATAACTCAGCTCCAATGAACAAACGCTATTAGGTAATATTAATACTCAACTTACCATTTATATAATTATTCTCAGATAAACAAATGCTGCACAGCTTAAGACTAAATTACTTAGAACATTTGCGAATACTGAATTAGGCAGCTTTTGCTACAGCAACAAACACTCTCAAATTCACAGCGGCATATAACAACAGGCACATTTCTTTACCAGAAATTGTTTTACTTTATATTGTATATTTACTAAACATTTAAAAAGAAAAAACTTAAAACCCATAGATTTATGGTCAACTGATTTTTTACAAGGATGCCAAGACCATTCAATGGGGAAAGAAGAGTCTTTTCAACAAATGATGCTGGGACAAGTGAATATCTACATGCAAAAGAATAAATTTGGACACGAACCTCACACCATATACAAAAATTTACTCAAAAATGGATCAAAGATTTGAATAAGAGCTAAAAGTATAAAATTCATAGAAGAAAACAGAGGTGAAAATCTGTGTGACTTTGGATTAGGCAATGGTTTTTTAGATATGACACAAAAAGCTTAAGAAATAGTAGATAAACTCAATTTGATCACAATAAAAAGTTTTGTGCATCACAGGACACTATTAAGAAAGTGAAAAGACAATCCATAGAATGGTATAAAATATTTGTAAATCATATATCTGACAAGAGTCTAATATCCAGACTATAGAAGGAACTCTTACAACACAACAATAACAAGACAACCCAATTAAAAAATGAGCAAAGGATTTGAACAGACATTTCTCCAAAGATGATACACAAATGGCCAATAAGCACATGAAAAGATGCTCAACATCATTAGTCATTAGGGAAATACAAATCAAAATCACAAGATACCACTTCACACCCACTAGGATGGCTACAATAAAATAAGAAAAAGAAAAAAAAGTGTTGGCAAGGATGTGGAGAAACCAGAACCCTCATACATTGCTGGTGAGAATGTAAAATGGTGTACCTGCAGTAGAAAACAGTTTGGCAGTTCCTTAAAACGTTGAACACAAAATTACCCAGCAATTCCCTACCTAGGTCTATACACCTGATAGAACTAACTGAAAACAGATGTTCACATAAAAACTTGTATATGAATGTTCCTAGAAGCATTATTTATAAGAGCCAACAAGAAAACACAACCTAAGTGTCTATTAAGTGATGAACAGATAAAAATCCACACAGTGGAATATTATTCAGCCATAAAAAGGAATAAAGTACTATTACCTGTTAGAATATAGATGAACCTTGAAAACACTACGTTAAGTGAAGGAAGCCAGACACAAAAGGCCACATATTGTACGACTCTATTTATACGAGATGTTCCAGAATAGGCAAATCCATAAAGACAGAAAGCAGATTAGTGGTTTCCAGGGGGACGGGAGAATTGGAACTAATAGGTCTGAGGTTTCTTTCTGAGGTGATGGAAATGTTCTAGAATTACAGAGTGGTGACAGATGCACAACATAGTAAACATAGAACAAACCAGTGAAGTGTACACTTTAAAATGGTAAATTTTATATGAATTATATCTCAACAAAAAAAAGAAAAAAATATCAACAAGAAAAATCTTCAGATACATTAAAAATTCCAAAGTAACAGTAACCAAAAGAAAGCTGGAGTAGCTACATTAATTTAAGACAAAGCAGTTTTCAGAGCACGGAAAATTATCAAGCATAAAGAAGAGTATTACATAATGAGGAAGAAGTCAATTCACGAAGAACACAGAACAATCCTTAATGCGTATTTGCTTAACAAAGCTTCAAAATATATGAGGCAAAAAGTAAAAGAACTATACAGACATAAACAAATCTATTATTATAGCTGGTGGCCAACACCTCTCTATCAGTAATGGACAGATCTAGGAGGAAGGCAGTAAGGATCCGACAGATCCAGAAAAATCAGCTGAGATATAGTTAACTCAACATCACTATCAATCAGCTGGATATAATGGTCATCTATAGACAACTTCATCCAATAACAGCAGAATACACATTCTTCTCAAGTTCACTGGGAATATTCATCAAGGCAAACCAATTCTGGGCCATAAAACACACCTTAAAAAATTTTTAAAATTAGAAATTATACAAAGTATGCTCTCAGACTATAATGAAATTAAACTAGAAATCAGTAACAGAACGGTAGCTGGAAAATTCCAAAATACTTGGAAATTAAACAACACACTTCTAAATAACACATGAGATAAAGAAGTGTCAAAAGAAATGAAAAGATATTTAGAACTAAATGAAAATAAAATATGACTTAGGAAAATGTGTGGGATGAAGCAAAAACAGTGCTTAAAGGTATGTGGTATAGAATGCAAATATTAGAAAAGAAAAAAGCTCTAAAGTTAATAATCTAAGCTTTCATTTTAGGAAACTAAAAAAAGAACATTAAGTCTAAAGTAAGCATAAGAAAAGAAAAAATAAAAATTAGAGCAGAAATCAAGGAAATTAAAACCAGTAAATCAAAAAAAAAAAATCAATGAAACCAAAATCTAGCTCTTTGAAAATACAAGAAAACAGGTAAGCTGCTAGCCAGATTAACAAAGAAATAAAGGGAGAAGACATAAATTACTAACATCAGATGAAAAAAGGATTATCACTACTGATCCCATTGTCAATGGTGAATTCAACCAAATATTTAAGGAAGAAAGAATACAATTACAAGAAATTATACAGGGGCTGGCCCTGTGGCTGAGTGGTTAAGTTCGCGCCCTCCGCTTCAGCAGCCCAGGGTTTCACTGCTTCGGATCCTGGGCGTGGACATGGCACTGCTCATCAGGCCACGTTGAGGCAGCGTCCCACATGCCACAATTAGAAGGACCCACAACTAAAACATACCACTATGTGCTGGAGGGATTTGGGGAGAAAAAGCAGGGAAAAAAAAAAAAAAGAGTGGCAACAGTTGTTAGCTCAGGTGCCCATCTTTAAAAAAAAAAAAAAGAAAAGAAAAGAAAGAAATTATACAATTCTCTACAATCTCTTCCAGAAAATAAAAGCAGAGGGAACACTTCTTAACTCATTCTATGAGGCCACCGTTATCCTAATACCAAAACCAAACATACGCAAGGTTGGTTCAATATTAGAAAATCTATTGATGTGATCCATCACTTTAAAAGAAAAATCACACTACTATATCAACAGATGCAGAAAAAGCATTTGACAAAATCCACACCCACTCTTGATAAAAACTCTCAGAAAACTAGGAATAGAGAGGAACTTTAGTAACTTGATGAACAATTTCTACAAAAAGCTCACAGCTAACATATTAATGATGAGAAAACAAAAAATGGGGAACAAGGCAAGGATGTCTCTTTTACCACTTTTATTCAACACTGTACTGGAAGTCCAAAATAATAAGACAAGAAAAAGATATAAAAGGTGCACAAATTGGGAAAGAAGAAATAAAACTTTGTTTATAGATTACATGATTGTCAGTGTAGAAAATCCTGAGGAAATGACCCAAAAACTCCTGAAACTAACAAGTGATTATAGCAAGATTGCAGGATACAAGGTTAATATACTAAAGTCAATTGCTTTCCTATATACCAACAATGAACAAGTGGGATTTGAAATTAAAAATACATCAGTTATTTTAGCAGACAAAAAAATGAAATACTCAGGGGCTGGCCCCGTGGCCGAGTGGTTAAGTTCGCGCGCTCCGCTGCAGGCAGCCCAGTGTTTCGTTAGTTCGAATCCTGGGCGTGGACATGGCACTGCTCATCAGACCACGCTGAGGCAGCGTCCCACATGCCACAACTAGAAGAACCCACAATGAAGAATACACAACTATGTACTGGGGGGCTTTGGGGAGAAAAAGGAAAAAATAAAATCTTAAAAAAAAAATGAAATACTCAGGCACAAATCTAACAAAATATGTACAAGATCAATATGAGAAAAAATAACAAAATTCTGATGAAAGAAAGTAAGGAAAATAAGATCTAAATAAATGGAGAGATATTCCATACTCATGGATAGGAAGACTCAATATTGTTAATCTATCAGTTCTTCCCAAATTGATCTATAGATTCAGTGCAATCCCAATCAAAATCTCAGAGTTATTTTGTGGATATCAACAAATTGATTTGATTCTAAAGTTTATACAAAAAGGCAAAAGGCCCAAAGTAGCCAACACAATATGGAAGGAAAAAAGCAAATTCAGAGAACTGACACTACCCAACCTCAAGACTTACTATTAAAGCTATAGTAGTTAAGAAAGAATGGCGCTGACAAAAGAAGAGACAAATAGATCAATGGAACAGAATAGAGAGCTCAGAAATAGATCCACACAAATATGCAAGACAATTCAATGGAGAAAGGATAGTCTTCAACAAATGGTACTGTAACAGTGTAAAAAGAATGAATCCACATGGAAAAAAATGAATAAAGGCATAGATCTTTCATACCTTTCACAAAAAATTAATCCAAAATGGTTTGTAGACCTAAATGTAAAATGCAAAACTTCCAGAAGATAACATAGGAGAAAATCAGGTAACTTGAAATTTGACAATGACTATTTAGACACAACACCAAAAGCATGAGCTATGAAAGAAAAAACTGTTAAGTTGGACTTTGTCAAAATTAAAAACTTCTCTGCAAAAGAGAGTTTTAAGAGCATGAAAAGACAAGTCACAGAATGAAGAAAATACTCACAAAACACAGACATGACAAAGGACTTGAATCCAAAATATACAAAGAACTCTTTTTTTTTTTCTGAGGAAGATTAGCCCTGAGCTAACTGCTGCCAATCCTCCTCTTTTTTCTGAGGAAGACTGGCCCTGAGCTAACATCCATGCCCATCTGCCTCTACTTTATATGTGGGACACCTACCACAGCATGGCTTGCCACGTGGTGCCATGGCGGGAGGGGGCGGGGGGGAGTGTCAGCAGCATGGGTTCCTGGAACCAATCCACTGTGGATACGGAGGGATGACTTTAATAATAACTCAAAGGGCCGTAAGTTCAACATTTTATTCAAATGATAAGCTTTATAACATTGCAAGAAGTGAATTACAAAATCAAAAGCAAGGACAAAAATAAACTTCTTTTTGCAAAGAACCTCTTTTTACCAAGTGCCAACCAAATAAACTTTATGATCAATGTTACTTATATCACCAAGAAAAGTATTTCACATACATAAATTTTTCTACAAAATGAAGTTCCATATATGTCTAATCAGAATTTTTTTGTGGCACTCAGTCTCAAATACATTACTTACATCTGTCTCAAACTGATGAAGAGAATTCAAGGCTTTGATGAAGACTTAGGGTCAAATTATGAACCTATAAGGTAAGCGCTAAATTGCTGTGAAAGGAGGATGGCTCCCAGGAACAGAGCACTCGGCAGCATAAACAGTACTGCTCTCAAACTGCTATCTGCGTTTTGTCACTTTTCTCTTTTCCTTTCCTGTCAGGCACTATTTCTTGCTGTTGCCAATGAGTCTATTTCAAACAGTCCACCTTTTCCCTCTCACCATGTTTCCTATACCTAATCTACAGGTCAAGAGTCCAGATCACTAGACTTGTTAAGAATTTCTTCTAAAATAAGAGACAGCCCCCAATCTCTTCTCTATTGGTAAAATGCAGGAACTTCGGCATAAGGACTCTGTGTCATCTTTTGGGCTGTTCTTGATGATATTCCAAATTTCCCACTTTCCAAAGTTCCCACCTCTGGAACTCTGGAAAGAAAAGTGTTACACACTATTATTTTCCCAGGACTGAAGCCCGGGAGTCAGGGAATCAGGAGATAAGAGCCACATGTGCCCCAACTAGGTATATGACTTTGGGGGAAGTTATGGCACCTCTGGGCCTCAGTTTCCCTAACTGCAAACCAGAAAAATTGACTAGTGTCTTTTTTCACAGAAACATAAAATGCCAAGAACTGGAGAGACTGCAAGTATTACTCAGATTAAGTACCACCCCCATCATACTAATGAGGAAAATGATGCCCAGAGGCCAGCAATTTGCCCAAAGTCACACTAGTGGGCAGCAGAGCTCAAACTGGGACCCACATTTCCAGGTCACTGCTATTCAACCAGCACAACACAAAGAGATCTGAACAGCTGCTCATTTTTCCTTTTTCCATCAGAATATATGCTCCTTGAGAACAGGGACACTCTTGGACACACTTCCAGTTTCAATATTCCCAATTCAGCCAGTTAGAACAGAGAGGAGCCTCAATGACTTATCTTCTACTAGTTCTTTAACATAGTATAGATGCTTATAGTCACCATAAGGAGAGTTCCCAATTTCTCTTTTCATTAAAAAGCTAGCATGTGCCTATCAAAAGTGCCAACAAAGCCACTAAGAGGCGGGGATTCAGGAAAGGAACTGATGAATAGAAGTTCAATGGAGGCAGATTTTGACTTAGCAGAGAAACAAACTGTCTACCATTAAAACCGTTCAACAATAGAATGAGCTGCTTTAAAATATTTTCAAATGTTTTGAAAAATGTTTTCTCATGACTAGGCAGACTGACTATCCACCTGTTACATACAAGATCGGATATGCATTTTGAGAAGAACACCCTGCGTGCAATGTAGAACATGGATTAGAAAGAGCAAGGATGGATGCAAGGAGATTAATTAAGAAGGCATTCTAGTAAAATTCCATGAGATGATAACTTGGAAGGTAGAAAAAGAGGAGATGGAGAGAAGCAGATGGATTCAAGAGATATTCAGGAAGTGAAATCTCTAGGACTCAGTAGAAATCCACATATTGGATTTTGGAAAGGTGACAGAGAGAGAAGCTGACTCCTGGTTTTCTAACTCACAACTAGATGGATGGTGGAGCATTAACTGAGATATGTAATACTACAAGAGATCTAGTTTTGCGGGGAGGAGGTACTCATGAATTCAGTTTTGAACATGATGAGTCTGAGGTGCCAGAGAGATATCCAAAAAGAGATGTCAAGGAGAAGTTGATTGTATGGTACTAGAGATCAGGAGACATTTGGGCCAGAGATATGAATCTGTGTCACCTACCTATAGATGGTCACTGAAGCTGCACAAAGGATCATCTAGGGAAAGGTGAGGACATGTGATTGAGCCCATAAGCAGCCATTTAATGGCTACAAGGAGGAGAATGATTATGCACAGGAGACAGAGAGACCAGAGAGGTAAGAAGAAAACCAGAAAGCACTGGGTCTCAGAAAGCAATGAAGACAGCATTTGGTCTGCTGAGAGGTCAAGTAAGGAGACAGAAAAAGGTGTGCTGGATTGACTTACATCTAGTTAGCACTGGCAAAAATGGTCAGTGGAATGATGGGGCCAGAAGCCAGAATGGAAAGAGTTTAAGAGTAAAAGGTGAGAAAGTGAAGACAATTCTTGAGCATTTGGCTGTGATACGGAAAAGAGTGACAGGGCCATAACTAAAGGCAGGAGGATCAAGTGGAAGAGACTAAAATAGGAGTGTGTTTGAAATAGGAGGATAGAGAAGGAGAAGATAAGAAAGTCCTGAGAAGGCAAGAGAGCATGGGATCCAAGCATGGGTGGAAAAATTCACCTTAGGAGGAAAGAAAGCCCCTCTACGTACCAGGCAAGAATGAGAAAGAGAATGGGTACAAATACAAGAATGAGATTTTTGTTTGTTTGTTTTGGATTTTTTTTTTTTTTAAAGAATGGGATTGTTACCAGCAAGATGAATGAGTTCCCATTTGATGGCCTTTATTTTTTCTGTTAAACAGGAAATGAAGTCATATGCTGAGAGAGAAGGGGAGGCTATGATTTCGAAAGCACACCTAGGTGAACGGGTCTAATTCACCTTTGTTAGCATGCCCCTTTTTCTCTCTTGCTATCTTAAGTCCTATTTACATTCATTAGTCAGCTCTCTCAGGATTTTTGTACTTTTTTTAAGCTGACAAAGCTAACAGTATGATGTTGCCACCAGCTCTGCCTCAAAGTGATTCTTCCATGTGCCAGTCCTGCCTTTTGATCACCTACAGCTTTCACAAACCTGTTCCCTCCTCTGTTTTTTTCGTTAGATCTCATAAGGGCCACTGAAATGATTTTTTAAGTAGCCTCCTGCCACCGGTCAGCTCCAATGCAACAGAAATGACCACATAATTTCCTGCTTTAAACTTGACTATAACTCCATAATGAATACTGCATCAGGCACAAACCCCTCAGTGCAGTGTACAAGGCCCAGCACAACTTGCAACCCCACCCGATCTACCTTTCTACATTTCCAGTCTCATATCTGGCCATTCTTCCATACCCAAACCACTCTGAACTAAGTGCAGTTTCTTGGCACACACATTCTTCCTATCACCATACTCAAGGGCCAAAACCATATCTTATCTTTCCTTGTGCCATCACGTCTAGATTGCTGGCTGGCACACAGTAGGTGAGCAATGAATGCCTGTTTATTTTAAATGAGCAATTGTTACTATTGCCCTACCAGGTGCTCATCACATTTGGCAGACTAATGACAAAATTTCCAATCAACTGACTGGATTTCAAGCAATCTCAACTCTCCTAATGCCAACTCTGATATTCCCTAACATTCCCACAGGCACAAAATCTACCCAATTCCAAAATGTGTTGAATGAGACAGAAATGTAGAAATACAACAACAACAGCAAGCTCTCCACCCATCCTTTGTGCATGGAACTATAACTTATTAAATGTCTCTTTGAAGGGAACACAAATTTGCAAATAACCTTTATCTCCGGGTCCCACCTAGAAAATCAATAACGTTTTACACAAAACAGCTGTTCTATGTATTTTTCTTCTTGATGTGGAGTGGTCACATTTATTAGCACTACAAATTGTATGGCATATTAAGAGGTTTAAGAGCCAGGAAAAAATATGGAATTGCTGGCATTCCATCTAGTTCCCCAGTTTGCTCTCTCCCTACCTCTACGTTCTATTTTAGAACTAATATTTTGAGATTTTTACTTTCTGAAGCTGCTTTTACCAAAGGCATTCTGTCAGCTCAGAGTGAGAAAGATGGTGGGACTAGTGAGTCAGAAAGGATGCTGGTATTGGGTCTGAAGAAGCCTGAAAAAGTCAAAAGATGGACAAGAGTTTTCTGTACTCCAAGATCCTTGAAGTAAGAGAAGTCAGAACAAAGTCCCTGATCTCTGTGTGTACATTTTCTTCTTCCAGTGCACCTCTCCCCATCGTGTCTCCTCAGTTCTTTCTTTCCACCCTCACATCACGGTAGCTCTTAGCCAGGAGGTGGAACAAAGGGTTTCTAGAACCGTGAGTTCACTCTGTACTCTCTTTCCGATATCCTAGTCAAGTTACAACTTTTATTACAGTGGTTTAGCAGAAACATCGCTGTACAAGAACAAAAGTATATCACTCCTAAGTCTAGATAGGCTCACATATTAAAAATGATATGGCCACACTGGAGAGGATCCAGATGTAAATCCTTTTTTAAAACCAGAGTTTTGAAGATGTGATCTGACTGTAAATATCAAAAAGAGAGAAGCTAATTAACCCAGCAAAAGAAAAACATATTCTGACTTGAAGTCATCACAAAAGACAGGACAAGAACAAATTTAAATTCACTCGTTCAAAACTTTGTATCTACTGAGCCAAAACTTTTTAACTTTTTAACACCGAAACCAGCTACTAAGTGATGTCAAAAGTTTCAATACTTAGAAACTAAACATAACTACATTTTTGATAGTTTAACTGCAGATACCAAATAGGTAGGCAAAGCTTCTCCTAGCTCTGATTCAAATCTTGGACGTTTTCAAGGCTGTGCCTGATGGAACTTCTATTATCAGTAAAACGTTTCCAGCTTATATTGCTAATCTATAAGTTTATGTACTCCAATTACCTGCAGACCAAATTCAAGTTCAATTTATAAAGAGAGAAAGTAGGGCAACTTTAGAAAAGAATGGTTTGCTTTGTTGTACTGCTACAAAATCAGTAAGAGTATTCTAATCTTTTAAATATCTTATTCCAGAAGCTTTAGATGAATGTTAGGCAAAAACTTTAGATTAAGTGCCCTTTGTTCCGACCCGATCCCTGGGTAGGTACATGGGTTCAGAGATAGGTTCAACGCATATTTACTGAGCCTCCAGGTGCAATGCACTGGTCAACAAGCTTCCTTCTGACTAGAGGATTGGTAATCTGCCTGCACTGCGTGATAACAAGGTCAGGTAATAACACGGGCTTTTACATTTGGCTCAAAACTCCTTGCCCAGAACTTTCAGGCCATTTCACTCAACATGCACGATTTCACAGACGTGTTCTCTCCAGGTGCACCTGCCAAACCTGAGGCCAGGAGACCGCGCAGGGCAGGGCGAGGCCTGTCACAGAGCGAGCGCCGCGGGAAAGGGCGGCCGAGACGCGGCAGGAGGAGCCGAGGGGAGGCCCGCGGCGGAGCAGGGCCGGCACCCAAAGCCCAGCTCGGGGTGAGCTCGGCGCGCACCTTCATAAACTCGTCCTTGTCGAAGCAGAGCGTGTCCGGCCCCCTGGGCAGGTTCATCCTACTTTGCTCCATCCCGCCGGCCGCCGCCTCTCAGCGCCAACACCAGCGACGCTAAGCAGCAGGAATCTCCACCGAGGGACCAGGCGACCGCCACAGCGTCTCCACCGCACGGAAAGAACCACTTCCGCCAACATGGCGGCGCCCGCGCCACGGCCAATGAGGGAGGGCCGCCAGCCGGCCTCGCCTGCCGCCGCCAAGAGTCCCACCGGTCTGCCGCCGCTGCCATGCTGCAGTCAGTGCTGCCCCATGCGGTGGAGGGCGGCACTGCAGCCTCGCGCTCGCCGCCGCGGGGCGGCCCGGCTCCCAAGGAGGCGGGACTGAGCCCTGGAGGAGAAGGGCCGAATCCGCCAGCCGGGCTCACTCGCCACCCTACCGTTTCCGCTGGGAAAAGTCGCCTGCTGCGCTTTTCCAGTGTCTTCTTCCCGAGATTGCACCGCTTTGGAATGCTGAAAGAGGAGTCATTGTCGAATGTCAGCCCCCTCGTTGTCAGGAGGGTGTTCCAGGGCTGGACCCTACACCGCTCGTTGCTCCCTTCCCTGCGCTCTCCGCTGCTATCCGGGCGCTGGGGCCTTTGCGGGAGCTCGGGCCTCCCCTCCTCGCCTTGGCGCCAGCAGGCGAGAGTAGAGTCTTCTCCCATGAGCTCAGCTCCCGGGTCCTGTGCAGAAGAAGGTGGTTAGCTGACAGCTCGCTGCTCAATTTTGAGCTCAGTTTCAGGTGGGCAGCCTCTGAACACAGCTTTGGGTCTTCAGGGTTCTTCAAGGAGTGCCTCACCAGCTGCTTAGTCAAAACACAGCAGACAAATACATGTGCATAAATATTTATTTTTAATCTGAATTAGGAATGGGCAAATTTTTGTGTTTGTAGCCAGTATTGGTGCAATCACTACCCCCTCCAATTTCTCAAACTTTCTCCCTTCTCTTCCCAGATCCATTCCAATTTTATTCTGAGATTTTCTTTCTTTTTCTCTTCCCTTGCTTTTTCTCCCACTGTCCTTTCCTCTAGCAGCGAATACCATGGTTACATGATCACGATTCATTTCCCTTGTTTCTCCTTCACACTCTGACTACTCAAACCACAAAGCTCACTTCACACTCTTCACTCTGCAAGTCTTTCCTCCCTGCAACATGGGTCTTTTGTAAACCTGTGACAAATAAAAATGGCAAGCAATAGGATATATTGGAGTATATGAGGAAGCCATTTGGTATAAACCTAATTCGGCCTGACTTCTTTTTTTTTCCTCCAAAAGGGCCTGACTGGCTATTGAGCACGCATTGCATATCTGCTTAGACATTTCCTTTGGCCAGAACAAAGGCCCTTGAGATAAAGATGCAACTTCCCCCCGACATTAGCATTTTTCTTTAGGCTAGGAACTGATTGCTGCACTCACCTCCCAGCTCACCTGTGACCACCCAGCTGGAGACAACAGACTGCCACCCTGCTGTGTTTACAGAGACAGAAGACCTACCTGCTATTTCCATCAATCGCTGTCTCGCGACTATTGTGGGAGGGACATTTCAATCCTATGTGAAACATCCTCTTTGAGGGTATATAACCACCCTTATACCCCCACTTCTTTGGAGTGCTCTGTTCCTTTGTGGAAAGACTCTCCCGGGTTATAATCCTCAGATTTAAGCTCAGAATAAACTCACCCAAATTTTCATTTATAGATTGGATATGGATTATTTTCGTCGACACCTGGAAAAGGCTGCTCCTCCCAATGCTGTCTTCTTCTTAGGCATAACATTAACCCATCTTAGCCCTTCAAAAGGAATGGGACAGAGGAAGGCAATGCCTTAAAATGAGACTCCTGTATTCAAGTTACTCCAAATAGGAAAGTGGTCACTCTTTTAAAATATGGATATAGAATCCAAAACACCCTAGCATTGGGCCTGCCAAGCCTATTAAAGAGCATCTTCCCTGCCAACATCTAGAGAAGATGAGATAGGATGAGCACTGGAACTTACCTGGAGAATCAAAATAAATTGCCAGAGGTGCAATTGCAAAAAGTGCCCCCTGTGTTCCTGTTATGTTTGTTTGGATACAGGGAATGAAAGCCTCGTTATTTGTTTTTTGTTTGCTTACTCTTATTGATGAGGATTTTTAGGCTGCTTAATTTTAAATGAGGATTTTTAGGCTGGTTACTTTTAAAACTACAGATGAGAGGCAGGCTCCAAGGAGTAGAATTTGCTTGTCCCTTTGTTGGGAAACATTTACATTTCTAAGGGAAACCTCTACCTGTGAAGATGCCTCCCTCTCTGTGCCAGGAAGAAGGGGGATGGCCTTATCTCTAGAAACTCTTAATCAATGCCAGAGGCAAGAACTTAAGTTGGTTACTGTCTGGCAACCTCATGTAACTGACCCCCCCCACCAAATCCTCCTTTGTCTTTAGCTGAGGATAAAATTCAAGCGGTGACTTCTGCCATTTACTCAATCCGGTTTGATTCTTATCTAAAAGTTTTGGGGACCACCAAATGGCTGGACCCTACGGGCGGGCGCTGATACCATTTTAACTTTTTTACATATTCTTTGTCTTGTAAAGAGATAACTCACATACCTATGCCTTAAATTTAGCTCTAACCCTCAACTTGGGGCAGCAGAAGCTCTGACTGCCCATGGGCCCTGTCCCCATGCTATTCCACACTATTCTCTAAATAAAAGAGCACTCCTGCCGGATCTTGAGAGTCTAAGAAATCTTTCTTTCGACTCCTTGGCTCACCGACCCCGCATCATTATCATGAAAATTTTCAAACAAACACAAAGTCTGGCGAGAACAAGGATACCCCCCATGCTCTCATCGCTGGGCTTCTACGGTCATCAACATTTTGTCATACCTGTTTCATCTGTCTTCCTCCTACCACTGTACCACCACCTCCTTTTTTGGCTGGGATATATTTTAAAGCAAATCCCAAACATCATATCATTTCCTGCTCCTCAGATGCCTCAGTTTACAGATCAAAGAAGAAGAAGAAAATTTCTGTGAAAATAATCCATAACTGATCTATAAATGAAAATGTGGGTGAGTTTATTCTGAGCTGAAATCTGAAGACCATGGCCCAGGGCCTTTCTTCCCAAAGGAAGAAAGAGCACCGAAGAAGTGGGGTGCACAGAGTGGTTATATACCCCCAGAGAGGATGTTTCACGTAGGATTGAAGTGTCCCTTTCACAATAGTCGCCAGACTGCTCTGTGGGCACAGCGATTGATGGAAATAGCAGGTAGGCCTTCTGTCTCAGTGAACACAGCAAGGTGGCAGTCTGTTGTCTCCAGCTGAGTGGTCACAGGTGAGTGCCACAATCAGTTCCTAGCCTAAGGAAAGATGCTTAATCTTTAAGGAAATGCCAACGTTGGGTGGGGGAGGGAAGTTGCACCTTTATCTCAAGGGCCTTTGTTCTTGCCATAGGAAATGTATATACAATGCATGCTCAACGGCCACAGTCAGGCCCTTTTGGAAAAAACAAAGTCAGGCCGAATTAGGTTTATACCAAATGGCTTCCTCATATACTCCAATATATTCTATTGCTTGCCATTTTTATTTGTCAAAAATAAGACATTTCCTTGCAAACCTGCAATGCCATCATCAGACCTAACAAAATTAACGGTTCTAATGGCCAGCCCATATTGGCTCTGAGAGGTGTGGCTTTTAGCCCAAGGCCATACTACTAATGAATGACAAGTGTAAACCCAGGCAGTGCAAACTGCAAAGTCCATGCTTCTAACCAAGGCACCAAGAAAGGGGGCGAGGATGCTGGGCACACCAAACAAAGCTGCCTTCTAGAGCAGTGTAAATGAGCTAGAGCTTGAACTCCTTCCTTCCTTTCTTATAATTCTCTTCTGAAATTCTTCCTAGGTCTTGAGTAAAGAGAGGAACCTAAATTTGTACAGCCTGGTATGCTAACCTTGGGGATGCTGAAGGGATTAGGTGGCAAAGAGTAGTGAGAGTCCCTGCTGCCTGCTGTTCTCCCAAGCACCAGTAGGGAGCAGCCAAGACCCCAGAGAGTGGGCTGCCACTTGGAGCCATTGGCTGTGGCAGTGATGCAGCCCACCAAAGCCAGGAGCAGCAGGAAAGACCCCTGATGCTGGTGGAGTACCCTAGGAGAACAAAGGCAAGAGGGAGAGTAAGCCTAAATCTGTGCAGAGGATACAGCCCTGGGTTTCTACTCAGAGCTGATATTCAGTTGGGACACACCATTTCAGCCATGCAAAGGTTGCTGAACAGCTTCTGTCCAGAGCCTGCTGCATGTCATGTTACCGAAACCAAAGTGGGTTCACCTCCTGGAGAGTTAAATCAGACTCTCTACCAGAAGTAGTTGTCACACAAAGTAAAGTATATTTGCAGCAAATAGGAGACCATGTGAAATCATTTCCAAAACCATGGCTCCCTGAACAAAGGGAAACAGGGACCTTTTAGTTTGGATGAGGAATGAATATGCCAAAGGGAGAGGTAGGTATTCACTTGCACAGGCTGAGTTGGAAAACATGCTTCTACATACACTGCAGGTTGTGGTAATAAGGCCTAAGCTCCTCCTGGAGAGATCTTAGCATTGAAAATAGGCCCAGGGCCAGCCCAGTGGCATAGTGGTTAAGTTCGTGTGCTCTACTTCGACAGCCCAGGGTTTGCTGGCTTGCATCCTGGGCACAGACCTACACACTGCTTATCAAGCTGTGCTGTGGCAGCATCCCACATAGCAGAACTATAAGGACTTACAACTAGGATATACAACTATGTACTGGGGTTTTGGGGAGAAAAAAAAAGAGGAAGATTGGCAACAGATGCTAGCTCAGGGCCAATCTTCCTCACCAAAACCAAATAAAAAAAAATAAAAATAAGGCAAAGGTTGGGGCTGGCCCCGTGGCTGAGTGGTTGGGTTCATCTGCTCTGCTTCAGCAGCCCAGGGGTATGCTGGTTTGGATCCTGGGCATGGACCTAGCACCGTTCATCAGGCCATACTGAGGCAGCATCCCACATGCCACAACTAGAAAGCACCACAACTAAAATATACAACTATGTACTAGGGGGCTTTGGGGAGAAGAAAGAAAAGTAAAATCTTTAAAAATAAATAAATGAATAAAATATGGCAAAGATCATAGGCATCACTCTTGTGGTGAGGCTTGGTCTGGTTCAGGGTGGTTCATGATTGCATCTCCTTAACATGATGAAGGGGAAAAAAAACCAATTTGGAAAAACAGTTAAACGCTTCCAAACCCACCCCTGAGTTCCTCGGGACAATTAGTGGATGACAGTCCCCTGCTGCCCTGACCCCTTCCAAGATCCCTACCAAAGCCTCAGGATCCAGCCACTAGAGGGTTAATGCCTGGCTCAGCAGGGGTCCTCTGGCCAGCTGCTGGTTGGTTAATGGTCTGTGATGTTAAGTATTTGTCTACTGTTAAATATTTGAATTTCATCTTTTGTAATGATACCTATTCTGTAGGAAATAGGAACTGGAATAGGAGCTGGAAGATTAAATTAAAAAGTTGATATAAAGTTCCTAATCAGTGCAAGACATAATAAGCAGTCGGTATATCCTGATTTTTCCCCCATTCTCTGATCCGTACATTTCTTAAGAATGAGACTTTAGGGGCCGGCCCCGTGGCGCAGCAGTTAAGATCACACATTCCGCTTCGGCGGCTTGGGATTCGCCAGTTCAGATCCCGGGTGCAGACATGGCACCACTTGGCAAGCCATGCTGTGGTAGGCGTCCCACATATAAAGCAGAGGAAGATGGGCATGGATGTTAGCTCAGGGCCAGTCTTCCTCAACAAAAAGATGAGGATTGGCAGCAGTTTTTAGCTCAGGGCTAATCTTTCTGAAAAGAATTTTAAAAATGAGACTTTAGGTTGACACATTTTTCTATCTTCAAGTCTCTCTATTATATTCCCTAATTTCAGTCTTTCTTGCCTTCATTTCATTCTAAAGCATGTGCCTGCTACCTCATTTCTAAGTAAATACTAACCTCCCCCCTTTGACTTTGAATCTCTGAAAAATTCTTAGTTTTCTATTTTCAGTGGGATTGTGACAGGTCCCCATTTTTCTTCCCACTCTTCCCTGTTTATAGTTTTCACATTTTTGGCAGGTTTGCTACAGAACACTCAAAAATTGCACAAAGAAATATTGTGCTCAGGAAATTCATAGGAGCATTTTCTCCAGTAATCATCAGTGTGTTCTTCTTCTGATCCTGTCCTGAACTGTTGTTTTTGTTCACTGCCTCAGGAAAGGAGGGTTTCCATTTTTACATCTGAAAATTACGAATTGAGGGTTGAGTATACAGTCTGACAGTCCTTCATTCCGAGAGGAAGTCAGGCATGGGGGACAGAGCAGGGAGGCCACGCATGGTCATGGAGGCCTCCATTCAACTTAGAGAGCTCACAGTGAGCCAACAGGGCCATGTCAACATCTTCTTTATTTTGTTTATACTCTGCTTCATTTCAGAGTGCATTGAGGTGGTTTGGTTTGATTCTTAAATATTTCCCATTCCAACTGGAAGACAGATTCTGCCTCATCTCCCTAATCAATTAGTACTCAAATTCTGGTATAGTATACTGGAATATTCTTCCATGTATATTTTATAACAGACCCAACTAACAGAAATGGTAGGGATAACTTTTTTTAGCTCTATAGGGAAAACATGGAAGACTTTGAAATTAACCAAAAAGATTAGTGTCTTCAGAGGAAAAATAGGTGTTATCTAGTGCACCCTATGGGCTATCTGATTCTATTGAAGTATTCTGTGCCTTTTTTGTCTTTGGGCTATTTTACAACTCTGTAAATTGTAGATAATTGATATCAATGCAAACAGTTCTTGTCTATAGACATGTAGATGAATTTTGTCCACTAGAAGTACAATTGATCCTCTCTCTCCTTTGGAAGAAGCCAATTTTGCAACTATTTGCTTATCTATTTGCATCTATAAAAGCAAATTCATTAAGCATTACTGATTTTATATGTGTCTGCTCTTTGGATTCTCCCTTGAGGTAGTGGTAACTTCTTACTGATTCCCTTGTTAGTTAATGAATTAAATAAAATCTTTACAACTGTTCATTTTATATTTGTATGAAAGTCATGTTTTTACCTTTAAAAAAAATTAAATTATCCCCTTACAGCATTTCAAATAATAAACTATGATAAGATTCTAGTAAATGAAAGTAGAGAGAAATCAAATCAGAGTGAATTTTAGAATTAACCTTCTATGTGGCCAGCCTTATGTCAGAGGCTGAGAATGAATGACGCTCAAGACCTAGCATCTGGCCGTGGAAGCTATAATCTGTTTAGACATTGTCATGCAAGACAAATGTATGTGACTCCCATCAGTGTTCCTCAGGATTCAGTTAACCTTTTTCTTCCATGCTACCTTCTCCTGTTGGGATCTCAACTGTGCCCTTGGTTTCAGCTCCCATCCACGTACTAACACCTCTCCCATTGCATCTCCACTATCCACTTCTTTCCTCCCCACCAGACCCATGTAACTGACCACCTACTTGTACTATTCCACTTTGATGTCCTAGTGGTGCCTCAAACTCAACATATTCAAATCTTCATGCATCTTTTCTGAAAGACCTGCCTATCCTCCTTCATTTTGTTTCTTGATAAATGGCTCCACCATATGCCAGCTGCATATACCAAAAACCCAAGAATGAGTCACACAACTGAGCCAACCTGTTGCACTTTAAAACACACAACCACAAGCCTCAAATGGATACTCAACACTGGCTGCCCACTCCCTTGTCTCTTCGATGGGTTTGCCTTCCCTCTACTGGAGATGATTATTTCACACCTTCAAGACTTGCCTCAACACTTCCCTACCTCTTCCAAACAACATCCCTCACTCCCATGCCCTAGTGTCACACCTTAAGACAATAGAAGCAAATTATGCGGGAATCACATTATCTTCCCATTATCAAATCAAATCTATACCTGCACCTGTATCCATTTTGTTGTTGTTGTTATTTCTTCAACAAATATTTATTAAATACTTAAGTGCTAGGCACTGCTCTGGGTGTTGGTTATTCAGTGGTGAGGAATACAGAAAAGTCCTTGTCATCATGAAATTTACATTGTAGTTAAAGAAATGTATGATAAACAGAGAAAAATAAAATGTTAGCTAACGATAAAGTAGGATTAGTGAGAGGAGCAGTGAGAGACTATTATTGGGGAGTATGTATCCCAGCTCTCACCAGCTGGGTCCCCCATTTTTTGCTTGGGGTTCATTCCCTCCAGCCCTTTCAAGGACTCCACTACCAGGGTTAACATCAACGGCTCCTTTCTTTTATTTTTAATTTTTCCTTCTTCTCCCCAAAGCTCCCCAGTACATAGTTGTATATTTTAGTTGTGGGTCCTTCTTTTTGTTCCAAATGGGATGCCGTCTCAGTATGGGTTGATGAGCAGTGCCATGTCCGTGCCCAGAATCTGAATCAGTAAAAGCCTGGGCTGCTGAAGCAGAGCACACACACTTAACCACTGGGCCAGGGGGCAGCTCCAACGTCTCCTTTCTAATGGTCATTCCCCTCAGTATACAAACAAGCTTCCATCTTTAAAAAAAAAAAAAAAAAAAAAAAGCTTCCTGGAGCTGGCCTGGTGGCGCAGCAGTTAAGTGCACACATTCGGCTTCAGCGGCCCAGGGTTCGTCAGTGCGGACATGGCACCACTTGGCAAAAGCATGCTGTGGTAGGTGTCTCAAGTATAAAGTAGAGGAAAATGGTCATGAATATTAGCTCAGGTCCAGTTTTCCTCAGCACAAAGAGGAGGATTGGCAGTAGTTAGCTCAGAGCTAATCTTCCTAAAGAAAAAAAAGTTTCCTTTGATCCTACATCTTCCTACAGCAACCTCTACATTTCTTTCCCCTCCTTTCATTCACAGTATAACTTCTGAAATATTTGTCTAGACCTGTGGTTGCCCAATTGGGGTAGCATGCTCCTAAGGATACTTGAAAACTCTCTAAAGAATCCTTGTGCTCAGATCATTTTAAAGGAGTCCATTTCCAGATCCTCTATTCCATGTATGCTCTTTAGTAAAATTGATATGTCCAAGAATGAGTCTGATAACACAACACTCCTCTCACTTTCCAAAAGATCAGCAAATTCCTCCCTCACACATCTTGTTATAGCATGTGCCTTGGGGTGATACCAAAGCTGAAATACTGGTTTCATTTCAAGTAACCTCCTTCAGTAGTTAATCTTGGTGCCTTCCACCCTTAGGGCTCCCTCTCCTTCTTGTTAAGGTTGAAAGTTAGCATTAGAAAGAGTATTTGGACTGATATTCAAATGCTCTGAATCAGAAAAACACAATCAGTTTGGGTTAAGGAAACTGATTCTTTTAAATTAAACTAAAAGATTCTTTTAAATTAAACTAAAGAGACTACCAGATGTTTCTAGATACTATAGGAAAAAAAAAACACAAATAAGCATTTTTATTGACTTCTATCAGATTCAGTGTGGTTTAGCACATAAAATAAAAGAAAACTAGGTTGTTGCATTTTAAAAAATACCAAATTGTAACAGGAAAATTTTATTCCTGTGAAGTCAATCCTTTCCTTCTTCATTTCTAAGAAATTTTTCACATTTTCAACCTCTAATTAATAAAAAAAAAAGTACATTTATGATGAAAAATTTCAGTCGTCAACTTACAAATGTTCAAGGTAGTGCACAAATTCTCTTGGGGGGGGGGGTGTGAACAAAAAAGAGTCTCCTCCTAGCAAAAGCAAACGACACACACTCAGCCTCCAGGTCCTCACTTCCCACTCTTTGCTCAGTTCACTCTAGTTGTTACTGCCAAAGTGGGATTGTCTTCTCACTGCAGGACAAGCCAATGGTTGAGAGGCAAGGTGGTAGGAGACAAAAGAGTTTTTTATTTCAACTTGCCAGTAAGGTGCGAATGGCTAACTAATGTCCAAAAGAACCATCTTAAAACTACAAAATCTTGAGGCAGTTATATAGGGCAAACAAACTGAAAAAGGGGGGTCTGGAATGTTGACTATCTGGTGTGGCAGACTTGGAGACACCATATCATCTCTTTTTCTGTCATGGGTGTTGGATACCAGCATAGGGCATCCTTCCTGGAGGTCGTTACATTCCTGAGAAAACTTAAAGAACAGAGTTATGCCCTATCGCAACAGGGAGGTTTATGTGCAAACCAGGGCCATAAAACTAGTAGTGCATGCATTTTTCCCAGAGACAGGTGCTTAAGTACTTCAGTTACATATAAACTAAAACATTTTATCAGAAGAGCTAGTGAGTCAGGGTCATACATAGTTGTAACATGGCTTTCTTCTATAAGATGGCTTCTCTTATGCTAACTTTTGGTTATGCCAGTATTAACTGACTCAGTGGCGCTAACATAGTCACGTGGCTTCTCTTCCTACCACTCTGGAACTATATTCTCAACCTCCTTATCTAACTGATCTCTACGTATTTAAAAACCCTGGAGCTTGAATTGGGGCCTTCTTCCGCAGCTATGTTCTTTCTAGATCAGGGTTTCACAACCTCATCACTATTGACACTATAGGCTGGATTACTCTTTCTTGTAGGGCTGTCCTGTGCCCTGTAGGATGTTTAGCAGCATCCCTGGCCTCTACCTACCAGATGCCAGGGTGACTACTGTTGTGACAACCAAAAATGTCTCCAGATATTGCCCTATGTGCCTTGGGAGCAAGACCACCTCCACCCCCAGTTTAAGAACCACTGCTCTACATGATGCCATTCAGTGTCATTGATTTACATACTTTCTATAAACTGAAGGCTCTGAAGTTGGTATCTCCAACCCTAACCTGCCCTTGGAGCTCAGACTTGTATGTCCTACTACCTACAGGATTTCTGCATATGAAAGTGTAACAGGAGTGCTATTTTCAACATAATTTCTAACCTGCTCCCTACTCAACCTATTCGTCTCCCAGTCTCCCTGATTTTAGTAAATGGCATCCCCACCTACCTAGTGGCTAAAGACTCACCCCAAGATGATTTCTCCTTTTCTCTTATTTTGTCCTTATCTAATCCATTAGCAAATCCTATTGATTTTACCTCCAAAACAGAACTCAGACTTGATCACTGCTCTTCATATCCACTGCTCCCATTTGAATCCAAACCCTGAGGTGTTTTTTTTTTTCTTTTGTGGAAGATTAGCCCTGAGCTAACTACCACCAATCCTCCTCTTTTCGCTGAGGAAGACTGGCCCTGAGCTAACATCCATGCCCATCTTCCTCTACTTTATATGTGGGATGCCTATACAGCATGACCTTTGCCAAGCAGTGCCATGTACGCACCGGGGATCAGAACCAGCGAACCCAGGGCCACTGAGAAGCAGAATGTGGGCACGTAACTGCTGTGCCACTGGGCTGGCCCCAAACCCTGAGGTTTTTTTAACCATAGAAACTGCAGTCTTTGGCCCCACTACTACACTTACATAGCTGTTTTTCAAGGTCACTAATAACCATCACATTGCCAAATCCAATAGTTAATTCTCAGACCTGCAATGACTCAACCTGTCAGTCATAATTGACATAGCAGTCCCTCCATTTTTCTTGAAATATTATATTTTATTCGCTTAGCTTCTGCCACTCCCTTTGCTTTCCACTCTTGTCAAACTCCTGATTTCCTGTCAAACTTGCTTCTCTTATACTTTTTCCCATTTTAGTAAATGGCAACTTCATTGTTCTGTCACTAACTGCCCTGAGTAACTCAAAGGAAGTTTCAGAAGCACTTAATTGTTTCTCAAAGGTGTTTTTTAGTTATGTAAAGAGATGCAATCACCAACAGCTGTGAACTAGTCCAAACCCCACAGCAAGAGCAACACCTGAGCAGATGCAGAGGCCAGGCCGAGGAGTGTCCAAGAGTTACCTTTGCATCATTTTAATGTTAAGATCTCCACCACAGGAAGAGCTTAGGCCTTATTACCATAACATGTGGTATATGCGGAAGCATGTTTTCAAACTGCGCCTGTACAAGTGAATACCCACCTACACATGTGAGGATGAAAGCTCCCTTTGACTATTCATTTCCCATCCAAAATAAAAGGTTTTCACTTGATTGGGGGCCATGGCTTTGGAAGCAATTCCCTGTGGTCTCTATTTGCTGCAAGCAAATTTTACTTTGTGTGACAACTACT
Organism: Equus przewalskii; assembly: GCF_037783145.1. NCBI lineage: Eukaryota > Metazoa > Chordata > Mammalia > Perissodactyla > Equidae > Equus > Equus przewalskii. Next base: position 67,601,527 of record NC_091831.1, read on the forward strand.
TCTGGTGAAGACTTTGATTTCCACTCACTAAGAAGTGAACCCACTTTGGTTTAGTAACAATTCCAGTGCCTGATGTCAAAAATCTTAAAACCATCCCAACTCTTTTTTTTCACACACTTCACAATTAATGTATTTACAAATCCGGTGTTTTGCCTTCAAAATAAATAGAGGATCTCTCTTCTTCGTACCCTGGCATCTACCTCTCAGGAACATGCTAATATCACCTCTCACCTAGATAGTGGTCCTGGACAGTTTTGTCCACCTGCCCCCAGGGGACTTTGGCAACGTCTGCATATACTTTGGTTGTCACAACTGGGGGCAGGGGTGCTACTGGCATCTAGTGGTAGAGGCCAGGAGTGCTGCTAAACGTGCTACAGTGCACAGGACAGCCTCCCATGACAAAAATTTATCTGGCCCAAAATGTCAAGAGTACAGAGGCCATGAAATTTCCACCTACATTAATGCAAATAATCTCCTAACCAGTTTCCCTGCCTCCACCCTGGCTCCCCACCCCAGGTCTATTCTGCACACAGCAGCTTGACGGATTCTTTTCAAATCTAAGTCAGGTCAGGCCTCTTTCCTATTCCAAACCAAGGGCTTCTTATCTGGCACAAAGTTAAAGACAAATCGTTAAAATGGCCTTCGAGGCCTTCTGTGAGCTGACCCCACACTTGTCTTACCCATTTCCTACCACTGCCCTCTTGCTCACTTTTCTCCAGCACCAGCACTATTGGCCTCTGTGCCATTCTGCATACACCCCAGGCACGCTCCCACCTTGAGTTTGCTATTTGCCTTGTTTGGAATATTTTTCTTCAAATAGCACCACTGCTCATTCCTTAATTTCCTCCAGGTCTTTGCTCAAATGAAAGAGCCTTCCCTGACACTACCCTATATAAAATACCAACCTGCTCCCTTCAACCACGTGCCCATACCCAGCTTTACTTTTCTTTCTATGTGTGTCAACACCTGATATGTATATATTTATGCATATATTTATTTGTTTAGGATCTGCCTCCCCCACTAAAATGGAAGCTCCACGAGGGCAGCAACTTTATCTTGTTTTTCATTTTTCCATCTCCAGGGTCTAGAACAGCACCTGGCACATAGTATGTGTTCCATAAATATTGAAGAATGACTTGTTTCTATTTTTGCCTTCATTCTCTCTATTCTCTACACAGTAGACAAAGTGTTCTTTTAAAAATGCAAAAGGAATTCTATCGCCATCCTCCACCCACTCAATGGAAAACATTTCAATGGCTTTTTATTGCTCTCAAATTCCAGTTGGCAGTCCATAAACCAGACCAATTAAGATTTCAGAGTCTCTAATCACTGCAAAGATTATGGTTTCATCACTCCCAGAAATAATTTTTAAGATTTCAAATGTTAAATCCCAAAATAAGTATATTAGAAGCCTAACAATTTTAGATGCCACCAAATCTCATTAATCTTCCCATCTCTGGAGATGTCTCATCTTTTCCACTCCCTCCTCCTTCCTTCTGCTTCAGGTCCTTACCACATTCTGCTAGGCTTACTACAACAGACTTCCAATTCACCTTCCCATCTCCAGCCACATGTCTCCTCCCTTACTCTCCTTATAACAATTCATTTTCTATTCTGACTCCAAAAGGATCATTCTAAAATGTATACTTCCTTATGTCCTTCTCCTACTTAAAATTATTCAATATCTCCTAAGGATGTTCAAATTTCATTGATGTAGGATTTTTGCAAAACCCTTTGGTTGCCAAGTGACAGCAATCCAAAGCAAACTGGTTGAACAAAAAGGAAAAGCGAACAAACAAAACAAAACAAAAGAATTTTCAGGTTCATGTAGGGAAGGATACTGTAGTAGTTCATAATATCTAAGGAAGAGCTAAAGAACTAGAATTTCAGAATTAAGAACTAGGGACTCAAAATCAGCAGAACTGCATTTCTCCCTGTCCATGTCTTATGTCTATTTGTCTCCACACAGCTGCTTTCTTCTTTGGTCAGAGTCTCTTCAAGTGTCAGGGAAGATGGCCACTGCCAGCTCCCGAATCACATCCCACAAAGGCCAGCAACTTCAGAAAAAAGAGAACATCTCCTTTCCACCATTTACATATCAATCCCAGGGAAGATTCTGATTGGTCCTACTTAAGCCAAGTGGACAAATCACTGTGTGTTTATATGTGTGGTTCCCCAACCAGACTTCATGAAGCATGGAAGAAATTACCCAGAGGAAACAGCATGCTGTTTCCAGAAGAAGCAAAATGAGAAAGCACAGTGGTTGCTCACAACACAATAGCCAACAGCTTCCATTGTTTACTAAATATGGCATATAAAGACCTTCCAGATCCGATGTCTGCTGACCTCTTCAACTCCAGATTTATCTTCTCCTTCTCATGTTTTGTGCCCTAACAACAGTGAACCTCTTGAATTCTTGGATGGCTTTTGCTTTCTCTTACCTCCAGGTGGTCACACATGCTGCTTTCTGTGCCTAAAAGACCATTTACTGGTTTATTATACAAAGGTAAAACTTCCACTCATCCTTCAGGACTCACCTTACATATCACCTCCTCCAGGAAGTGTTTGTTTTAATTTATGAGTTTTATTATTATCTAGGTATAGTAAGGCCAACAGATGAGAAGATGACTGCCATTGATCACAGATCCCAAGAGCAGGGAGCATACCACGCCATGGGGGCAGTCATACAGGGAGCACCAGGGTTGGTCAGGAGGAGGTGGGGACAGTGGGGAAGTACCTTTCTTGTGATTTCCACAGGAAGGAATGGGTAGGCAGTGTCAGCAGGTTAGGACTGGCTAGTTTGAATAATTTCAGCAGACTCTGGGGCATAGGGGCTGGCCCTAGTTGTTTGGTACCTGGCCCTGGTATAATTAGGGCCCTGAACGTAAAACCCTGCCAGAGTAGGTGGTGGGGGTGTGGGCTCTGGATTGATTGGTTTGTGTTTGAAAAGCACACCCCTAGGTGAGTTGTTTACTCTCCCTAGGAATTGACTAGCTCTGGGAGGGGCAGTCCCTCCAGGGTCAGATGGCCCCAGATATCAAAGCATCCTAATACAGAATATAAAAGACACAGTTACTGCAGTCTTCCGTGACATTTTTTCAGCCTCTTCCTCTAAATCAGTTTTACGTGTCTCTTCCTTATGATCTCATATACCTTGTGCATATTTCTGTCATTGCAAGGTGTCAGTGCCAACACTGATACCCCAACCAACAGCTCCAGCAGTCTTTGACCTTCAAATTCCGTCTAGGCAAGTGGGTGAGAACTTTAGGCCATTTTAATTTAGATTTTATAGTGATACCCTGTGAGAATGCACTTTTAGTCCTTACTCATGTATCTTAAAAATATTTTCATTCATTTTTCTATTAAAATGATGAAAACAACACTCTAGATGTGTTATATATTGCATTTCAACATTACAAAACACCACCACATTAACTTATGCAGCCGTGATTCATTTATCTTTGTACAGATTATTGAATAAATTTTTCTCTGCATTACTGTGCATATCTTTGATCTTCCAAATGCAATTAGGAAAATTTAATCTCTGAACTGTTCTTTTAAAAAAGTCAGGCCTGTGCATGTTCATGCATATATAGGTGAGGAAGAACTATCCCTCTGCCCTCTGGGTCCTTCTGGCTGGTCTAAGACTTAAATTGGCATTTGACAGAATAACGGGAGATCAAACAAAGTTTCATAACATGTTTACGTGGGAGAAACCCAGGAAAACTGAGTAACTTACCAAAATGGCTGAAGCCACCACCTTAAATACCACTTTCAGCTAAAGACAAAGAAGGATGTTGAGGGTAGTGGTTCGGGACCTCAAAGGAGAGGAATGCAATTGGCACGGAGAGGGAAAAGCAAATATTTGATAAACAAATGTTTGCTGGGCCATCTCTAGACAATGTGACCCAAGAGAAAGAACTTTGATAAAAATGGGCTTAGAGAGGACCCTCCCAGTCTACCACATCCAGAGTTACCTATAGTGATGGCCTGTCCTGGGGACAGGCCTTCTATTTTAGGTTCTTTTAGGCAGTTAGGGAAAGGTCAAAGTTTTTATTGGAGGCTTTTGTTCTGAAAAATAATCCAAAGAGACACATTTTGGAATGGGAAATTCTGATCTCCCACATGTATAAAACCAAATTATATGCATGAATGTATAGCTGCTCCTTACACTGCTGGATATACAGCGCCTTATTATCTTTATATGATGCCTCTGTGTGGATTAGGAAAAGAAGCCCCTTTCTTTGGGCAGCTCTGTGTTGGGCATATCACTTGGGGAGCAAAGCACAGGATGGTTTTTAGCACCACTCACCACCTGGCCAAAATGTCTCCTCCTGGACTAACATGTAAAACCTTAGGCAAAGGTGGTAAATGTGCACCTGTTTTGCTCAAGTGGGCATGCCTGACTCATGCTTTTCCCTGGGATTCTCACATTCTCCACAGGATGTGAGAGCCAGTTATGGAATAACTGTGAGGTGTGAGAGCTTAATACAACATGGTGTAAATTATGACTGCTTTCTATAAAATTTTTAAATGTTTATGTTTAGGAATATAAGCATGTATTATTCATTCTTAGTGACACAACTTTGAAGCAAAGATTTTTCTACCATCTTTTCTTCAAGCTTCTGGATCAGCTAAATTAAGGAGTGTCCTGAGATTTCAAGGCAAATTGTAATGAGTCAATTTTTATTTGCAATTATTTATCTCTGTAACCAAATTTTTCTCAAGAAACAAAATGCAAACACAAAATAAGACAAGACATAGTTTGGATGCTGACTCTCAAACTATCAACTGTAACTCCTGATTCCTCATTTTTTTATCACCTCATCGTTCTTATTCTTTGAATATATTAGGTAAATAGTATATATTTGCAGTTATAAAATAAATATAGAGTAATAAAGTATACTCATCGGTTTTGCATGTAATAGATTTTGGTTAATTTTTTCCCATTTTAGAATTTATTTTTAGAGCAGTTTTAGATTCTGCTATGGACTGAATATTTGTGTCCCTCTTTCCCCCAAAATTCATATACCAGAACCCTAATTGCCAATGTGATGATATTTAGAGATGGGATATGAAGGGGGGACCCTAATAATGGGATCAGTGCCCTTATAAGAGACATGAGGGAGTTTGCTTCCTCTCTCTCTGTTCTCCACCATTAGTGCTGAATAATATTCAACACTAATCCCACAGCAAAGACCTACAATGCCACAGGATGCAGTACAAATCCAAGGACCTTCTGTTCCACTGCCCTCAGGTCCCAACTCACCCTACACCAGATCCATTGCAAGGAGGAGATGGCAGAGGACAAATGGAAAGAGGGAGACTTTACCTGAAAAAGATTGGGTCTTCCAAATGAGTGTTTAATCCTGCCTAGCGAGGGAGATGCATTTTGAATTGTCTGAGAGGCTCTACTTAAATGAGAAGAGACTGAGGTACCTTCAGTTTCCCTTGCTCACTTTCCCTCGGAGGTAGGGATCCATGAGGAAGAATGGACAATACAAATAAAGAGGGCACACTTCCTCTTTCCCATCTGATGGTAGCGTGGGGGAAATACCAAAATGTGTGGGAGTAACCCTGCACATAATCAAGCCCCCAGCTGGGAGAAGGGCGATGAGGCCCTGAGAGAAATCACTGTGGAAACCAAAGGAAGCAGATTTGGTTCTGGGTCATGAGGCAGCTGACACAGAAGAGCTCTGCCTACCATTCCAGCCTGGGAACTGGAACATCTGAAGTTCTCTCACTCACTCATTTGCTCACTCTCTCATGTGGTGGTGCATGCTGGCTGTTGGCAAGGACCTCAGCCAAGGCTGAGGCTGGGCTGAAACACCTTTATGGCACCTTTCCCCTTGGCTGTTTGACTTTTCCACAGCGTTGTGGCCGGATTCCAAGGGCAAGGGCCCCAAGAAGATAGGTGGAAGCCACATCACTTTCTGTGACTTAGCCTTGGCAGTCCCGTAGCTTCATTCCACTGCAGTCACGGGCCTGCCCAGATTCAAGGGGAGGGACTGCAGACCCAGAATGTCAATGTCCCATTCTAAAGAGAGCATGTAGGATGGGATTGTATGGGTGCAGCCATCTTTGGAAAATACAATCTGCCCAGGTAGACTTTGTACAACTTGCTATTTATAAGTTCAAGATGTTCATAAGCTGGCAGTTCATCTCCTACATGTGCTGTAATAGGTGAGAGATTGCTGCGGGGGAAAGCACAGCAGCCATCAATAAGGTGGAGTTCAATATGGGACATAAAAGAGTAACTGACCAGCTGGAACGAGGCAGACCACCACTTCCGGCACATCATCAAATCTGCCTTCTGGAGGTCTGCTGGAGAGTTCCACCTAACAGGATGTGCTATGCAGAGAATGACTAAATAATATCAGCAGAGCCTCTCACAGAGAATTTGAAAATAATTGCTATTGTTAATATCACCAGTTAGCTGTAGGGCAGAAGCTGAAAGACTTAAAGAAAGTGCATTCAGCTGAAGCCACGAGGCAGCAGTAGCTATGAGGAAGCAAAAGCCACAAGGTAGACAGAATTCAGGTGTTGAGAGAGAAGGTAATTCCAAGTAGCAGGAGCAGAGGAAGAAGTGACAACATAGCTGAATCACAGCAATGATGGAGCATTAATGCCAGATGAGTGCCTGCTACTGGGAGAACCCCAAAATAACTCATGCCAAGAGCCAACCCTCCAGCTGTCTGAAAGCCTGTCTGCATGGCAGTCAATGCTGAGAACTGCTTCTCAAGTTCTCTAGGTCTTTCTACACTGGGTCCTGATCCCCTAAGATAACAGGAGACTTTCTTTGACCTAAGAGAGACTGACAGGCACAGAATTCCAAAATTAATTTTAGAGGGACATATTAGGGTGCCAAAGATATGCTTGCTCCAAAAAAAAACCCCAAAACATTAATACATATCCACAAACTGAAATTAGCACTGTTTGGCAAAAAACTAAAACATAATTGCTTAGACAAGTTGCTGTGGGGTTGCTCTATGTGTTCAGTGCCTAATAGTTATAGAAAGACATGGCAGTAAGGACATTGGTTTAGGGAATCCTATCTAATCATTTCACTCCATACTACACAGAAGGAAGTTGTCATTTGTGAGCTGGTTAGCTGCAGGGTTCACACCTCCATGTGCTGTCCCTCCTGGGTCATATCTAACTCAGCTGAAGTCATTTGCAGCCCTCAAGGGCTGACCACCAATTTGGTGTTGCATGCTGTCTGCCCTCCCAGAGGACAAATGTCCAATGTCAAAGCATAGGGGACAGGAATAATCTCAGCTAGTTCTTACACTACGAGTGGCCTTGGGAACTTCTGGAAACCCACCTCTTCATCCTGGGTAAGATTTCCTGCCATGTGTCTACAAAGGGACATCCATGACATTTATCCTGTTACCCATGTATTACTTTGTAGAATGCCAAACATTGAGCAAGCTACTGAGTGATCTATATATTTGCAAGCTTGGCTGATGCTTCTTACCTTGAAAAGCCAAGTATATAATTGCTACCAGAGATTAGTACAGTCTTTTACAGTTTTCAAAGCACTTGTACATTCTTTTCCTGTTATTTAGCTTCTGAAAAGCAATGTGTATCAGTCAACGTAACTAGTTTGAGCAGAAAAGATTATCGGGGGCCTTGAAGAACCTCTAGATGGCCAGTGAAAGCTTCAAGGCTGTGCCACCAACAGAACTGGGCTCGTCACACCACAGGATTGCCCTGGGGAGATACTGCAGCAACACCCAGACAATGGGCCCTGGAGAGAACTATGACCACAGCAGTGGGAGCGCTCCATTCCTTTGCCTCCATCCTTCTCAGAAGCAGATCCCACTTTGTGCCTGCTTCCTCTTCTCCCACCAAAGCCTCATGTGGGTGGGTGTGATCGGCAGAGCCTATGTTGTATCCTTGTGTTAGTGGCAAGGTAGGGTGGGAAAGTATGTTTCTGGCTTCTTCTTAGGGGAGGAGAGGTAAAATGAGGGAAGTTCCTCAAACATAGGAATAGTGTTGAAAAGTTGCTGGCAGTCACAAATTATGGCATATGTGACTCAGTGTCAAAAGATCACCAGAGATAGGATTTTAAAGTCTTCAAATGGCTATGATTGAGCTTATGGAGAATCACTCACTGTAGATTCACAGGAGATAAGAGAGCACTTTAGACTTCTCTAACCAGTAATGTCAGTGTGCTCATCCCATGACAGAGTTCTTGGAAACAGCTGTCCAGCCCTATTGCAATACAGTTTCTCAGTTAATTATTTCATATTCCATTTGAAGCAGAGCTCGAAGCTCTGTACTCAGTGGGTGGCTACATAATTGTTTGAGTTCATTTATTAAACATAATTGTTTTTCCTCACTTCTGCCCTCCTCCTTTGATATGTGCTCTGCAGCTTATTCCCTAAGGGACATGATTAATGCTTCCCACAGTGTGCAAGCAATGGGATGTTACATTGTTCAGTTGGGGACACATCTCTGTCCCATGTTTCAGGGACTTGGGCGGCTTCTTCTGACACCTGGGGGCTAAGTTAATAGGAGAGTTCTTTGATAGCTTCATTCGAGCCAATTCTACATGTCACATGCTAAAGGGGAGCTGGAGACCACGGAGGAAGGTGGAGGGCCCAGAACAGGTGGAATACAGTGTGTTAAATGACCATTCCCCACCCCCCCACCAGCCCAGTAATTAACTGTTTGAACACAGACATCCCTTCATAGACACAGATCAGAGACAGGCCCCTGGCAACAAGTCAGCACATATTCTTGGGAAGAGTAGCTACCCTAGTGGTCCCTGGTGAATCTTAGGTGTCTTTCTTTAGAGATCTCAGTGTTTTACAGACACTCTCTCAGCCACTCTTGCAATGCCTTCTGTAAGATAGTTCTTCTCAAGTTTGGGAAAACTAAAGGACATTAGACCCATGTGCTCTTAGAGATCAGGGAAGGTACCAATGAATCCTCCTTCTTCTGAGTTATAACCTAGGTTGATAACAGATACAAACCAAACTCAGTTCAATGTGACACCTGTTTAGGGCTAGATGGGCAACATGACCAAGATCCAAGACCCAACTAGGACTCCCCATATCATGCCCCAAGTTGAAAAGTGGTGCCCAGGGCACAGTTTACCTGGTCCTACTCACCTTTGCTTATTCCCAAGGATATGAAGATTTTGTCCTACATTTTATTTTAGAAATTTTATGGTTTTAGCTTTTATGTTTAAGTGTATGACCCATTTCTAGTTAATTTTGGGATGTAGTATGAGGTAAGGCTGATGATTCATTTTCCTATACATATATCCAGTGGTAGACATGGTTTCCAGCCAGTCCCAGAGAAGAGCCAGCCTGGGTCTTCCCTGATGTATTTCTGGCAATGGTCTAGCAGTGCTTTTCTTCGAAGGAGGCAAGTGGTAAATGATCTGAGTAACAGAAAGAAAATCCTCAAATTTAGCAATATTCTCTACTGGGTTTCTAATCAGTTTTAATTGCAGTTCATTCATTTTATCCCTCTCCCTTTTTTAATTGCCTTCTGTAGATCAAATCAATTCACTTTTTTAAATTAAATCTGAAAAAAATTACAGGACTACAAAATTAACCACTTACAAGACTTTCATTAAGTACTGATCTTTTATTCCTAACCCCATGGCCTACAAAACCCTTACAGATCTTCCTTGACTTATGATGGGGTTACATCCCAATAAACCCATTGTAAGTTGGAAATATTGTAAGTTGAAAGGGTGTTTAATACATCTAACCTACCAAACATCATAGCTTAGCCCTGCTACCTTAAATGTGCTTGGAACACTTACATTAGGCTACAGTTGGGCAAAGTCATCTAACCCAAAGCCTATTTTATAATGAAGTGTTGAACAGCTCATGTAATTTATTGAATACTGTTCTGAAAGTGAAAAACATTTTGGTTGTCTGTGTACAGAATGGTTGTAAGTGTATCCGTTGGTTACCCTCTTGATCGTGTGGCTGAGCGGCAGCTGTGGCTCGCTGCCACTGCCCAGCATCACGAAAAAGGATCCTACTGCATATCACTAGCCCAGGAAAAGAGAACATTTCAAAATTCAAAGTGCTGTTTCCACTGAATGGGTATCGCTTTCGCACCACTGTAAAGTCAAAACATCATAAGCAGAATCATTGTGAGTCAAATCATCTTAAGTCAGGGTCTGTATTTTTGTGAGTAAAGTAGACCAGGCACCCCTGTACCATTCCATGCAAAGCAGTACATAGAAGCCAAGTCCAAATAAACCTTAGAACCTAGATGTAGAGAACGGAACAATCGTGAATTTGATGAACTTTTGGAAATGGAGATCTCTAACTCAGCTTTTGCACCTTTGACTTATAGCAGTTGACTTGTACATGCTTGTACAATTGTACATTTTTGATGTACATCAGATTTGTGATACAATTGCACCTGAGGAGCAGAAATTTGTCGTCACTGTTGCTGTTAAATGAAGGGTTCAAAAATTCTGCCATAAAAAAACAGGCCGCTAAAGGCATAAAGCAACATTTATTGCACACTGTGCATGTACACAGTAGTTACACACGAAACATGTACACGTGAAAACTCAACAATTACTATAAGGCACAAAATCATAAGCACCAAATGAATGAATCCAGCACCAAGAAATATAGAAATATAGAGGAGAGAGAGACTGATGCTTTAGGGTGGGCAAGGGAAGCTTCTGAGGATTCAGTGCCTGATATGGTCATTTAAGTCATGAAGCAAGACTTCAGAAGGGTTGGTGTGGGCCAGGGCACAGAGGTGGAGTCAAGTGGCACATGGCAGGATGACACCTAGACTGCAGATGGGGCCATGAGCAACTGCAGTCGAGCCAGGACCCAGGAGCCACCTCGAAGCCTGAAGTGCATGTACTACATCTCCCTGTAGTGGTAAGACATCACGACTGTAAGACACAAGATTATTTTATATACCACTAAATGGGATTTTTGCCTACTAAACTACGATATACCTTTGATTGTAAAATGCATCCCCTTTTCAAAGATGTTAGAATATAGGGGGTAAAAGTGTGGCTCAGCATGGTAGCCAGCCTTCAGGATGACCACAAAGATCCCTACATCCCGGTATTAACACCTTGTTTAGTACCCTCCCATATTCTATGTGAAGGATCGATATGGCAGAAACGGGGGCAAGTCAGTTCCAAGATTAGCTCATAAAAGACACTGGGGCTTCTGTTTGTTCTCTCTCTCCTCCTCTCATCATTGTGTCTTGAGGAGACTCAGGCAGCCCTTTAGAGACAAGGAACTGAGGCCCTCCACCCATCGCCCTGCAAAGAACTGAAGCCTGCCAATAATCACATGAATGAACTTGAGGGTGAACCATCCAGCCTTCAAACAACTGCAGGCCCAGCTGACAGTTTGAGGGTAACCTCATGAGAGACCCTGAGACTGAAAAACCCAGCAAAACTGCTTCCAGATGCCTGAGTCTCAGAAACTATGTGAGATAATAATTACTTAAATATTTATTGTTTTAAGCTGCCAAATTTGGGGTAATTTATTACACAGTCATAGATAACTAATACATATAGAATCAAGGAATACCACATACCATATATGTACTTGATTAGTGTCAGTCCATAGCTTAGATACAGATTTGAGTCAAGGCCTCCTCCTGAGGCAATTCAGACCTTGCAATGACTCAGAACCAGGTAATCAGAAATAGGTAATCATGTGGGACTCAGTGGTGGATGACAGGGTTACAAATGAGGATAGTTTACAGAAGCAAGACTGGGATGTACTGAGCCAAATCTAAGTGCCTTCAAAGCTGAGACAACTGTCTGCCTCTGTCCTGGAACATTCTATCTTCTTCCTAATCAAGTAGGAGCCAACTTCAGAACAAAGTCTCACCATATTTCAGAGAAAGAATTAATAAATACCTCTACAAAGTAAGAAGTTCAAGGGGGTGTGTGTGGATCCAGGCACTTCTACGATGCTAGAATTTTGGAACGTTATAAATCAGTAACAGATCCTAGAGGACCCTGACATCCAAGCTAAGACTTTTTGATTGTATCGTGCAAGCAGAAGACAGCCATGATTATTTAGGGCATGAGAGTTAGATGATAATAACGCTTAGGAAGATTAAACTGACCATGACTTGTAATACAAGTTCAAGCGGGACAAAGTATGAAAGCCATGGATTGTTTTCAGCATGAGGATATCAGTTTGAACTTAACAGAATCCTTGTTTTCTCATCCTTCTGGCCACCTGCCCAGCTTAGCATCAGAGGCGAGCCTAACTTCTCCATTCCCAGCACCTCCTATAACCTCACCCCAACTAGAAACCTCCCTTCCCATTGCCACTCACTTCCTCATAAAAGTCCTTCCGTAGGACCTTTCTAGCAGCTGAAGTCCATCTGAGGTGCTACTGCAGCAGGAATACTGAGACCAGGGCCAAAGTAGGGCTGGGCTGTGGGAGAGGTTAGGGTGTGTGCAAAGTCCTTGCAGAGGGAGGACAGGGCAGCCTCTCCCATGGTATGGAAGAAGCTTCAGAAGGAAGAGTCAAACAGCTGGTTCTAGATGAAAGCCTGAGAAACAAAGGCTTCCTACAGACAGATTGTTTCTTTGTTTGTTTAGGGTGCGGGAGGGATCTTGGAGATAATCCGGTTCAGTTCATAGTTTGACTAACAGGGCATTGAGCCTAGGCTCATACACACAGTCCAGACAAAGGTCTTGCTTCCTGGTCTCCAGCCCCCTAGCCAGTCTAGCAGCACCTGAAGTCCACCCCCACCCTCCATAAAAGAGGAAAGCTCAGTGTCCACCTGCATTGAAGGGGAGCATCCACAGATGGCAGAGTGACTTGGCACAAGGTTCCTTGGAAAGGAGACTCTCACTCGAGTGTTTCTGCTCGTTTTTTGATGAGTTGAAATAGGAGAACTTGTTTCTGGTGGCTCTCACTTTCACCTAGACAAAAATCATTTTTCTATGTGGGTGAAAGAGAAAATAATTTGTGTTTAGTTTACTTTCTGTGTCTATACTTGGGGGAAAGTTAGCAGGTAAACTCTATATATTTTTATAAGGCTGATTTAAGAGTGTCGAAGCATTCGGGCTATTTATTCAGGATTACTTGTTTCCACTCCAATAATTATTCTGCGCTGGTATAGATTTGTTCACTTTTACTTGGAAACGTCGCAATCCTAAACAAGGAAAAGCAATCCTCCCACTTCAATTCTGTAATCCATTTCCTTCTTCAGGTGTCTTTTCTCTCTCTCTTAGAAAGTCCCACAGTTGACTTGTAATGCTTCATACCACCTAGGAAGGAAGAAAAGTCACTTTGGGCTTTGGTCACGTAATATGATTGATATATCTGTTTACAAGATTAAGAGCAGAGCTTTATTTACCAAGCTGTGCATTTTATTAAGCATCATTTTCTTCTCTTTATGTTTCACAGAAACAAACCCTACAGGGGGGTTCTCTTTCTGGCAATACGGCAATCTAATTACCCCAGTCATCCTTTCTGCTGAAAGTAACTAAAAGGGTGGAAAATTAAAGGTTTCTTAAGAGCACTGATGAGCTGGCAAGAAACCAAGAAATACGCAGGGCAAAATCGAAGGGAAAGTGGGAACAGAGAGAAGCAAGCAGGGTCAGCTCTCAGCCTCAGGCATTTGTCAAACTTAGTGAACCTGAGCTCCAGTTTTCATTGCCTCGTGAAGCACAGGAGACAAGAGACACAGCTTGGGACAGGCAAGTGGCCTATCCTAGGAGATCCTCTTTCCACAAAGCGGGGACCCCCAACAACCACACCTTCAGCGTAAGCTTAACCTGGAAATATACCCAACTCTCCCACCACCACTCCAGTATTGCAAGGAAAATCACTCAGCTCCTTGGTGTAGAACAGAGGGGGAAACTTCACCCATGTGAAGTTGTAACCACAAGCTAGAGCTTAAACACATTTGCAGGGAGAGTGAGAGGCTTTCTCATACCCTTCCTGCCACCTGGGAAAGGGGTCTGGAGACCATTGTTACGGCCAGTGAGGGGAAGAGGCAGCACAGCTCTGCTAGGGTCCTGTGGGGGACGTGTGCCCCAGGCTGTACCATTGTCATAGCTTCCTACATCCATTCTCTGTCCAATCCATGCTTCAGTGGTGTGCACTTTGGCATGTTTTACCTTCCTACCATCAATGCATAAGGGTTCCAATTTCTCCACATCCTCACCAACGCTTATTTTCCATTTTTGTTTTGTTTTTATAATAGCCATCCAAGTGGATATGAGGTGGTATCTCATTTGGGTTTGATTTGCATTTCCCTAATGACTACTAATGTTAAGCATCTTTTCATGTGCTTATTGACCATTTTTATATCTTTGGGAAAATGTCTATTCAAGTCTTTTGCCCATTTTTAAATTGGTTGTTTGTTTTATTGTTCTTGTTGAGCCATAGGAGTTCTTCATATATTCTGGATATTAATCCCTTATCAGACATATGATTTGCAAATATTTGACAGATGTTTTTACAGGAAATAAAAAACAAAATGCTTTGAAAAGTAATACTGTTTAACTAAACTCCTGTACTCAAATTTCTTCCATTGAAAGGTTAGTGCATATGAAAGAAAGAAAGAAAGAAAGAAAGGAAGGAAGGAAGGAAGGAAGGAAGGAAGGAAGGAAGGAAGGAAGAAAGGAAGGAAGGGAGGGAGGGAGGGAGGGAAGAAGGAATGAAGGAAAGAAAGAAAGAAGGAAAGAAGGAAGAAAGACAAGGCACCAAAGGACTGGATTTCCCTGTCTCCATTTATCTCTTCTCATCTTTCCTAGATTTTTCTCCCTCTTTTTATTTAAAAGGGTACACATCTGAGCAAAACTCTCTGTTCCATAACCCTAATTTGTCTTCCTGACCTAGTATACTGGAACTAGAGACAATGATAATGAGAAAAATACTATTACAATAGGAAAAGCTATAGTTTACTGAGGGCATACAATTTATCCAGGCATCAAGTTAAGCTCAAACTCCACAAGGCATGGGTATTGTTATCCTCATTTTAGAGATGAGAAAAATGAGGCTCAAAAGTGATAAGCCTTTTGCCCAAGGTCAACAGGCTCTAAGTGGAGAAGCCAGAATTAAACTTGATTCCAAAGCCTGTGCTCTCAAGTACTAAGCAGTACTATCAGCCTGGTGCCCAGAGAGAGAAGGATCCTATTGGGTATTGGCTGTCACCCACTGAGGAGTGTTGTCTGTTGGTCTATGCAATGGGAAGTTCACTTACCTTGACCTTGTCTCTTGGTCCCATGGCCAATAATAATATCCAACACTAGTGAGGCGGAGTGCTAAACTCTTTACATCCAGTATCTCATTCAATCTTCTTTTTTTTTTTTTTTAGGAAAATTAGCCCTGAGCTAACATCTGCTGCCAATCCTCCTCTTTTTGCTGAGGAAGACTGGCCTTCAGCTAACATCCATGCCCATCTTCCTCTACTTTACATGTGAGATGCCTACCACAACATGGCTTGCCAAGCGGTGCCATGGGTGCCACACCTGGGATCCGAACTGGCAAATCCCTGGCTGCCAAAGTGGAAGGTTTGAACTTAACCACTGCACCACCGGACCGGTCCCTCATTCAAGCTTCTAATTGATGTTATTAAGGAGTTCCTAATACTATTTCCATTACTAAGGAGGAAAATAAGGTTTGGTTGAGTTAGATCATTAGCTAACAAGTGCAAGGGAGATGTATGCCCAGACAGCCTAATATCGTAGTCCACACTGAGAATCATGAGGTTGAGGGGGTTAAGGATGGGGGCAGTCAGGCCTGACTCTCTTTAGTGGTCCCCTTTAGAGGAGTAGGAGATGATAAACCTTTCTACCTGGCCCCTTAATAGCTTTGTCTGCAGGTGCAAAGGAGGGAGGAGCGCCATTTACCCAGTCATTAATATTTAATATTAATGTAGCAAGGGCCTAACACTGCATCAGTATCATTTCTCCCAGGCTTTGGGTTCTCTGCCAGTCCTGGGACAGGCCTATCCAGGAGCAGATGGTGGGATTTGTAGATTCTTCCACTTGAGCAGAACTGCAATAGGCACATCAACACTGAGGCCAGACACAGACCTGAGCTGGGCTAACCTGTTGCCAAGACACTGATCTAATTGGCACCAGATGATCAGGTATTATTCCAAGAGGGGGAGATCATCCTTTCTCAGAATACCTGCCTCATTGTTGTCCTTAAGAGAGGTATGCCAGACCAAGGGGAAGAGGTAGGCCTCTTTCCGAAGCCTGACAGCCAAGGCAAATTTCTGTCTGAAATACAAGTTTGAATAAATTCTGATACCTTTAAAGATGTATTTTGTTCTTTCTAATGCAATTGGCCCTGAACTATTGGTTCCCCAGCATTATGGCCTAGTGACTTCTTGGCTACTATTCAAGGAACCGAATAGAATTTTTCCTTCATATGCTGAGTCCCTGGAACAAAGGCCTTTCCCTGTCCTACTGTCTGGTAGTGGTAAACACAGACTCTGTCAGTGAAGTAGAATTAAACTATTTTACTACAATGTGATGATACCTGGAGTCACGTATCCTGTATAAGCAGGGAGGCTAAACAAAAACTTTTTTATTCTTATTCAACCTGCTCAAAGAAGGTTTGACCTCGTTAAACACTACTTAAGCTAATTATCTCTCTCTATTTCATTCCAAGGGTTTATGTTTTTAGACCCAAACTTGGGGTTGTTCAGTCCTTCCTTCTGGTTCCTCCTTTGCTTGCTCCTCAATCCAAGTTATAGCTACGTTTGTCTTAGCTACCTGAAGAATTAGTCTCTTTTTATCTTTGTTCTCCAGACTTACTCACAAGCATTCATTTACAGATTCATTCAGTCATTCATTCCATAGTTATTACTGAAGCTCTTCCCCTTGGTCAGACCCTAAGCTGAACACGGAGACAAGGTACTGAAGTAGATACAGTCTTGGCCTTAAGAACATCACACACCCCTGGGGGAGATGGGTCTGTAAGTAATGATAAGACATGAGTTCTCAGGTGAATTTCCGTACAAAATACTACAGGGACAAAGAGCAGAGAGTTTCTGACTCATCTGAGAAGTGTCAGTGTGTGCCTTGCTGAAAGAGGTGATATTTAAGTCAAATCTCAAAAGAGAAGCAAGCTGAGGTTCATTTCATGACACTCAACTGCCTCTCAAGTAAGTTAAGAATTAAAATGTTCCATTACATTCTGAAATGCTAAAGATACAGCTGACCTTAACAAGAGAGGTGGAGGTGGGGCCAAATGGAAGAGCTGAACAGCTGTGGAAGTGATGATCACAGGGAATCAATCAGGACCTGACTCAGAATGGAAGGAGAGAGATGGAGGCACAGCTATATCTGCATGAGACAGTTGAGAATTTCTTTATGAAGTGGGAGGCACAAGCATTTTAGAGACTGAAGCAAAAGAGAAAGTAGAAGGGCATGAGATCTTTGAGTCACCTCCTTTCTAGGAGAAACCTCTTTCAGTTTCTACACAGTTACTTATCTACTCTTCATCCCTCCTTTTTGAACTTACGGTTTCTCCTAAACGATTCTATTATTTCCTTTATTCCCCTTCCTTGTCACCAATCTCAAATTATTATATAGTCTATGCTTTCCACTGTCTTCTCAGCATAAGTATTAACATATAAAAACCACATGTCTACCTTACAATTAGTCAAGTTACATCCAAACCAAAGTGCCCTAAGATGAGTGAGCTCTTTATTAATATAAGTATGCTAGCACCCTTGAGGAACAAAGTACTCATGTACCTGGAGAGTCTTTGGGAGCTTGCCAGCCAGTGACACACAGCCAACCTCTACCTTCAGAGGCTGTGAAGTGAACCCGCATGAAAGAGTGTCCCAGGCACTATATAATATCTTATAATAGGCATCTTGCACGGCTTGGGGATGTTTGCTGCTAAAAGGTTTGTGGAAGACCCTTTAAAGTTTGAAGAATTGAGAAATAAGGGTCCAATTAGTTGCATAACAGAATGGCAACTGAAAACAGAAAATTGCTCTGCCTTTTGGCCATCATGACTGGGGGAGGAGGTCTTCGGAAATTAAACCCAGTTTTTGTCAAGGGCATCATACAACAAAAAAGTAAGAATGGGAAGTAAAAATTTTGATCTTTTCCTTTGGTTCATGAATTTCCTGTTATAGCTCCATATTTCAAAATGTCATGCCTGCTTTTACAACGGTAATTTTGTTTGTAACTACATAAATAATACCTAAATACACAATTATTAGAAAAAATCTAATAAAGTGTATAGAATAAAATATTATGAATCCCCTTTGACACATCAACCCTGCTATGTCCTCAGTTTGACATATGCTTTTCCAGACTTTTTCTGTGACTAAGGTTATTTACGTATCTTATTTTAGTTTAAATATTTTACATAGTAAGGTCATTAATCTGCAACTTGATCTTTTTTGCTTAATAATATACCTTGAAGAGCGTAAAAATCTGGTATATTTTTGTATCTGCTGAATAATATTACATAATCTGAACATATTATAATTGGTTTATCCAATCCACCATTTGTGGATAGTTAGGTGTTTTCCAATCTTTTTCTATTTAAAAATAGTACTGAAAACAACATTCTTGTGTAAATATCCTTTTAAACACATGCAAATACGCATGCAGAAAGGGTTCCTTCATCACTGCTGTCAGCCACACTCTTCTTTAGGACTGTAGGGATGCTATTGGTGCTCCCCCAAGGTATCCTTGGATCCTTCTTGCTATTTGTGTGTGGCCATCCGTTGACGGCTGTGTTCTTTTCTCCTAAAGGCCTGCACTTGTGACTCTCTTGGGACTACATCCCTTGAGCCACTTTGCCCACAGCAGCAGAGAGCTGGAATTGCCTAAACCTAAATTGGGGGTTTAGGTTCCTTTGGGTGGGCCTTAGCAGGTGACAGTAAGTAAGGGTATGAAAGCTTCTCTCTGCAGGGAGTTGGGCTGTACTTAGAGATGTAATTTACACTTCAAAGCTCCCGTGCCATCAGGCTAAGGTTGAGATGTTGCCTGAAAGTGTACTCTTCCTTGGTTTCTCCCTTTCCCTTTCTAGTTCCCCTGCTCACTCATCAGCCCTTCCTTAACGGATTACCTGCAAAGGAATCCTCGACTCAAGCACAGCTTCTGGGGACCCCAAACTCCTGGTACTTATCAAACTCACTCCCTCCAAAGAAAGAAGCTCTGTCTTTAAATACTACATCTCATCTCCACATCGGCAGGTGCAGTATTTGATTGCCCTCCAGTTTGAGATGGAGTTGGATAGTCCTAAGGCTTTTAGCCTGTTAAGGACCCATTGTTGTGGAGCCCTGGGGAGGGAGGCAGGATGGAAGAGGAAAGGGGAAGGCCACACATCTCTGGCCCTGTGTCCAGGTAAGTGCCCCTCAGCTTAAGTCCCTAAGCTGCCAGTCTGCTGAACTTCAACCTCTGGCTGCCACTTCAACTAGAGGCAGATGGAAAATGCCCAGATGACAGATGAGTTCTGGGAAAGGGAGAGCTGTTGATCAATGAGGCCAAGGCTAACAAAGTCCATTTTCTCCCTTCCCGTGATTTGTAGGTAGAAGGCAGCCTCTGCTAGCTGTTAACTACTTAAATCTTGAATGCAGGCCTCTTGCTTAATCATCAGCAGTGTGATTTGGTTTCAAGCTGTTCTTTTTGCTTAGCTGTCCCATGCCTCTCCACATCTAATAAAAATACCAAGAAGGAAGGAGGAGACCTCGACATCATGGTGAACTGAGCTCTTCCCTTAGACTCTCCCACTTAAGATACAACAAAAAAGACATTTATAACCCAGCACAGGACATTCACACAACACAAAAGACATCTGAGAGAAGCATGCAGCCATACATCTGAAGGTGGAGCTGGACTTCCAAGAGAAAGTGCAAGGAGGTAAGCAGATCTCTTCTCCCTCCCTCAGTGGCAGTGACCCAGGGCACAGGACTGTCTGTGGCTCTAAAAGAAGAGGGGAAAGGGTAGTTCTCTGAGGGAACACTTTTGCTCTCCAAGTTCCCTCATAGCCCGTGGGAAAGCACCACACAGAGGTGGCTAAACTATCATGGGGGTGTCTTCATCAAGCCAGCATACCAGGAGAGCAGATAGCAAGGGTAGAATGAGAAGACCCCTGGAATTGCACAGGCAAAAGAAAGCACCCCTCCCCCCACCCCACAGTCCTGCTCAGCTGGTCAGCCAGAGCACCCACACATACATCAGAAAAGCAGCAGCTGTAAGCAAGAAGCAGACCCTGTGGCCAAGTTGTTAAAGTTCCATGTGCTCCACTTCAGCAGCCTGGGTACACAGGTTTGGATCCCAGGTGCAGACCTACTCCTGCTCATGAGCCATGCTGTGGAGGCATCCCACATGCAAAATAGAGGAAGATTGGTGCAGATTTTAGGTCAGAGCGAATCTTCCTCAAGCAACAACAACAACAACAAAAAAAACAAAGAAGGATTGGCAATGGGTGTTAGCTCAGGGTGAAGCTTCCTCACAAAAAAAAAAAAAAGAAAGAGAAGAGTCAGCATCATGGCAGAGTGAGCTCTCCCGGTGATCTCTCCCCTCCATGATAGAATGAAAAGACATTCATATTCTGACAGAGAACATCCACACAACACAAAAGAGTGTCCCACACAGCCCTACATGGGAGAGTGGAGAGGCTGGAGCCCCCTCTCAAAGGAGGTGGAACAGGGTGAGAGAACGATATTCTCCCTCCCCAAAAGACTGTGATCCAGGGATTGTGTGCAGCCTCCAAGAAGGAAGGAAGTGGGGAGGGGGCACCCCTTCATGGGAACATCAAAGATCCCCAAGGTCCCTCACAGTCTAAGGGCTACCAAGGTGAAAACTATCATGGGGGTGACTTCATCAAGCCAATGCCCAAGGAGAGCAAATAGCCAGGGCAGAGCATGCAGGAGAAAGAAAGCACATCTCCCCTTACTCACCCAGCACCAGCTCCAGCACCTGGGATACCAAGAGAACACAGAGGGCTCAGAATACACACCTCTTGACTCCCACCCAATGGCAATAGGTGGTAATGGCGACCAAATAATACCACAATGTGAAAGAACAGAGCCATATCCTCTAGAAGTATCAAAATTTATATTAAATCTCCAGACCAGAAGGAAAAGTATCCAGAAATCAATTCTGAAGACACAAACATATGTACTCTAAATGACAGAGAATTCAAAACAGCTACCATCAAAACACTCAAGGAGTTAAAAAAAGGAGTGTAGAGAAACAATTCAATGAGCTCAGGAGCTACTTCACAAGAGAGATTGAAACTATAAAGAAGAACAAATCATAAATATTGGAGATGAAAGACACAATGGAAGAGATAAAACAAAATATTGACTTCCTGAATGCTCAAGCAGATATCACTGAGGAGCAAATCAGCACAATTGAGGATACACATATTGAAATGCTCCAGATACAGGAGGAGAGAGAACTAAGACTAAAAAGAAACGAAGAAAGCCTCTGAGAAATATCCAACTCAATTAGGAAATGCAACATAAGAATTATAGGTATTCCAGAGGAAGAAGAAAAGGAGAATAGAGCAAAAAGATTGTTCAAAGAAATAATAGCGGAGAACTTCCCAAACCTGGGAATGAGATTGAAACCCATGTGAAAGAGGCTATCAGATCTCCTAAGTATATGAATGTAAAAAGACATACCACAAGGCATATAGTAGTGAAACTGGCAAAAGTCAAGGACAAAGAAAAAATACTAAGGGCAGCAAGTCCCAAGAAAATAATCTACAAAGGAACACCTATCAGGCTTTCAGTGGATTTCTCAGCGGAAACCTTACAGGCTAGGAGATACTGGAATGATATATTGAAATCTTTGAAAGACAAAAACTTTCAGCCAAGAATACTCTGTCCAGCAAAAATATCCTTCAGATATGATGGAGAAATAAAAATGTTCCCAGATAAACAAAAGCTAAGGGAGTTCATGGCCACAAGATCCCCCCTACAAGAAATCCTCAAGAAGGTGCTCATACCTGAAACAAAAGGGGGAGAAAGGGGTTACAATGCCCAGAGCAAGGAGATAAATAGGTAAACAAAATCAGAAAATTGTAGCTGTACATCAGAACAGGTTACCAAATCCTCAAGTATAACATTAAAGACAAAGGGAAGGAAAACACCAAAACCAAAGATAAACTTGTCATATTAACCATACGCACAACACAAGATGGAATAAGATGTGACAAAAACAACATAGGAGGGGAAGAGGCAGGGGACTAAATTGGTTTAGTGTAAGGAAATAAGAGGCCATCAGAAAATGGACAATCTTATCTATGAAATTTCACACACAAACCTCATGGTAACCACTAAAAAAAAAAAAAAAAGCATAACAGAGAAACAAATAACAAATAAGGAGAAAACTAAGAAGCTCAACATAAAAAAACTACTTAACTCAATTGGTAGACCGAAATACTCAGGATGAGAACAAAGGAAATGCAGGAGAACCAGAAAATGAGTGATAAAATGGCAGCCTTAAGCCTTCATATAACAATAGTCACCCTAAATGTAAATGGATTGAATTCTCCAATAAAAAGACACAGAGTGGCAAGATGGATTAAAGAACAAGACCCAAAATATGCTGCCTCCAGGAAACACCTCCCAGCTCCAACAAACAGGCTCAAAGTGAAGGGATGGAAGATGATACTCCAAGCTACTGGCAAACAAAAGAAAGCAGGTGTTGCCATACTTATATCAGAAAAGTAGACTTCAAGATAAAAGAGGTAAAGAGAGAAAAAGAGGGGCAGTATATAACAATCAAAGGGACACGAAGAAGACATAACACTTATAAATATCCACGCACCCAACACAGGAGCACCAAAGTACATAAAGCAACTATTAACAAACCTGAAAGGAGATGTTAACAAAAGAACAATAATAGTAGGAGACCTCACATCAATGGATAGGTCATCCAGACAGAAAGTCAACAAGGAAACAGTGGAATGAAATGAAAACCTAGACCAGTTGAATTTAATAGATGTATACAGAACACATCATTCAAAAACAGGAGAATATACATTCTACTCAAGTGAGCATAGAACATCCTCAAGGATAGACCATATATGGGAAAACAAAGCAAGCCTCAATAAATTTAAGAAGATTGAAATAATAGCAATCATCTTTTCCGATCACAATACTGTGAAGCTAGAAATTAATTACAAGAAAAAACTTGAGAAAGGGACAAAGATTTGGAGACTAAACCACATACTACTGAACAACCAATGGATTATTAAAGAAATTAAAGGAGAAACCAAAAAATATCTGGAGACAAATGAAAATGAAAACATGCTAACTCAAACAGGACGCAACGAAAGTGGTATGAAGGGGAAATTTGTCATGATGTCATGGCCATAATAAACAAGAAAAATGCAAAATAATCAATCTCAAACTACACCTAACTGAATTAGAAAAAGAACAAACAAAGCCCAAAGTCAGTAGAAAGAGAAAATAATAAAAATCACAGCAGAAATAAATGCAATTGAAACAAAAAAGGCAGTAGAAAGGATCAAAGAAACAAAGAGCTGGTTCTTTGAGAAGATAAACAAAACCAACAAACTTCCAGGCAGACTTACAAAGAAAAAAAGAGAGAGAGCTCAGATAAATAAAATTAAAAATGAAAGAGGAGAAATTACAATGGATACCACAGAAATACAAAAGACTATCAGAGAATACTACAAAAACCTGTATGCCAACAAAAAGGAAAATCCAGAAGAAATGGATAAATTCTTAGACTCCTAGATCCTTCCAAAGTTGAATCAAGAAGAAATAGATAATCTGAACAGACCAATCAAAGTAAAGATATTGAAACAGTAATCAAAAGCATCACCAAAATATAAAAGCCTAGGACCAGATGGCTTCACAGGAGAATTCTACCAAACCTTCAAAGAGGATTTAATACCTATCCTTCTTAAGCTATTCCAAACAATTAGGGAATATGGAACACTTCCTAACACATTCTATGAGGCCAACATCACTCTGATACCAAAGCCTAACACGGACGACACAAAAAAGGAAAACAACATGCCAATATCACTGATGAACATTGATGCAAAAATCCTCAACAAAACATTGGCAACCCAAATACAGCAATACATCAAAAAGATCATACATCATGATCAACTGGGATTTATATCAGGACACAAGGGTGGTTCAACATCCACAAATCAATTAGTATGACACACCACATTAACAAAATGAGGAGTAAAAATAATATGATCATCTCAATAAATGCAGAGAAAGTATTCGACAAAATCCAACAGCGATTTATGATAAAAACTCTCAACAAAATGGAGATAGAAGGAAATTACCTCAACATAATAAAGACCATATATGATGAACCACAGCCAACATCATACTCGATGGGAAAAAACTGAAAGCCATCCCTCTCAGAACAGGAACAAGACAAGGATGCCCACTCTCACCACTCTTATTGAACATAGTAACTGGAGGTTTTGGCCAGAGAAATTAGGCAAGGGAAAGGAATAAAAGGAATCCAGTTAAGAAATGAAAAAGTGAAACTCTTGCTATTTGCAGATGACATGACCTTATATATAGAAAACTCTAAAGAATCAATCAGAAAACTATTAAATACAAGCAACAACTACAGTAAAGTTGCAGGGTACAAAATCAACTTACAAAAATCAGTTGCATTTCTATACTCTAATGACAAACTTAGAGAAAGAAGACTCAAGAATACAATTCCATTTACAATCTCAACAAAAAGAATAAAATATCGGGGCTGGCCCCGTGGCCGAGTGGTTAAGTTCGCACGCTCCGCTGCAGGCGGCCCAGTGTTTCATTGGTTCGAATCCTGGGCACGGACATGGCACTGCTCATCAAACCACGATGAGGCAGCGTCCTACATACCACAACTAGAAGAACCCACAATGAGAAATGTACAACTATGTACTGGGGGGCTTTGGGGAGAAAAAGGAAAAAATAAAATCCTAAAAAAAAAAAAGAATAAAATATCTAGGAATAAATTTAACTAAGGATGTGAAGCAATTATATGATGAAAACTATAAGACATTAAGGAAAGAAATAGATGATGACATAAAGAAATGGAAAGAGATTCCATGCACATTTATCAGGAGAATAAACATAGTTAAAAGGTCCATACCACCTAAAGCAATCTACAGATTCAACGCAATCCCAATCAGAATCTCAATGACATTCTTCGTGGAAATAGAGCAAAGAATCCTAAAATTCATATGCGGCAACAAAAGACCCCAAATTGCTAAAGCAATCCTGAAAAAAATGAACAAAGCTGGAGCCATCACAATTCCTGACTTCAAAATGTGCTACCAGCCATAGCAATCAAAACAGAACGGTATTGTTACAAAAACAGGCTTTGCAATGGAACAGAACTGAAAGCCCAGAAATAAAATCACACATCTACAGACAGTTAATCTTCAACACAGGTGCCAAGAACATAATATGGAGAAAAGATAGTCTTTTCAATAAATGGCATTGGGAAATCTGGACAAACACTTGCAAAATAATGAAAGTAGACCATCATCTCACGCCATACACAAAAATAAACTCAAAATGGATCAAAGACTTGAAAATAAATCCTGAAACCATAAAACTTCTGGAAGAAAATATAGGTAGTACACTCTTTGGCATAGAACTTAAAGGATCTTTTCAAATACCATGTCTTCTCAAAGAAGGGAAACAAAAGAAAAAATAAAGAAGTGGGACTTCATCAGACTAAAGAGCTTCCACAAGGCAAAAGAAATTAGGGTAAAACAAAAAGACAACCCACCAAGAGGGAGAAAATATTTGCAAATCATATATCTGACAAGGGGTTAGTCTCCATAATATATAAAGAACTCACACAATTCAACAACAAAAAAATAAACAGCCCAATCCAAAAATAGGCAGAGGATATGAACAGACATTTTTCCAAACAAGATATACAGATGGCACATAAGCACATGAAAAGATGTTCAACATTACTAATCATCAAGGAAATGCAAATCAAAACTACACTAAGATACCAACTTACACCTGCTAAAATGGGTATAATCACTAAGACTAAAAATAACAAATGTGGAGAAAAGGGAACCCTCATACACTGCTGGTAGGAATGCAAACTGGTGCAGTCACTATGGAAAACAGTATGGAGATTCCTCAAAAAACTAAAAATAGAAATACCATATGACCCAGCTATCCCACTACTG
This sequence comes from Equus przewalskii, assembly GCF_037783145.1. NCBI lineage: Eukaryota > Metazoa > Chordata > Mammalia > Perissodactyla > Equidae > Equus > Equus przewalskii. The sequence goes on from NC_091831.1 coordinate 67,627,659, forward strand.
GGTATCTACCCAAAAAATTTGGAGTCAACAATCCAAAGTGACTTGTGTATCTCTAGTTTCATTTCAGCACTATTCACAATAGCCAACACATGGAAGCAATCCAACTGCACATTGACCAATGAGTGGGTAAAGAAGATGTGGTATACACACACACACACACACACAATGGAATACTACTCAGCCATAAAAAAGACAAAATCATTGTATTTCCAACAACGTGGATGGACCTGGAGGATATTATGCGAAGTGAAATAAGCCAGACTGAGAAAGATGAACACCATATGACTTCACTCATATGTGAAAGATAAACAAACACATGGACAAAGAGAAGAGTTCAGTGGTTACCAGGCAAAATGGGTTGGGGGGTGGGCACAGGGGTTGAAGAGGAGCACTTATATGGTGACAGACAAGAAGTAACATCCAAGTGAAATTTCACAGTGATGTAAACTATTAGGAACTCAATAAAAAAACAAAGAAGAAAAGCTGCAAGTGTGAGCTAGTGAGCTGGGGATGACAGCAGCCTCAGACTACACAGCTCTTGACCCTGACCCAATGACAATGGGTGGAAGCTGTGACCAGACACTATCCCTATGCAGAGGCACAAATCCATGCCATCAAACAGTATGAAGAAATATGCTAATATCGAAGACCAGAAGGAAAATGACAAGCAGCCAGAAATCAATCCTCAAGGCACAGAAATGTATAATCTAAAGGACAGAGAATTGAAAATAGCTATCATAAAAATACTCAATGAGTAACAAAAAAACACAGAGAGACAGTCAATGAAATCAGGAACAGAATTAATGATCAGAGAGAATTCTTCACAGAAGAGATTGAAACTATAAAGAAAAACCAATCAGAAATGCTGCAGATGAAAAACACAATGGATGAGATAAAGAAAAGTCTGGACTCCCTGAATAACAGAGTTTATATTATGGAGGAGATTATTAGCCATCTGGAGGACACAAATATAGAAATGCTTCAGGTGGTGGAGGAGAGAGAACTAAAACCAAAAAGAAATGAATAAATTCTCTGAGATATCTGAATCAATTAGGAAATGGAACATAAGGATTATAGGTATTCCAGAGAGAGAAGAGACGGTGAGTGGAGCAGAAAGTTTGTTCAAAGAAATAATAGCTGAGAAATTCCCAAACCTGAGGAAAGGGCTGGAAATAAAAATGAAAGAAGCTGATAGAACTCTTAATTATATGAATGTAAAATGGCTTTCTCCAAGGCACATAGTAGTAAAGCTGACAAAAAGTCAATGACAAAAAAAATATGAAGAGCAGCAAGACAGAAGAAAATAATCTACAAGGGAATCCCTATCAGGCTTTCAGTGGATTTCTCAGCAGAAACCTTACAGGCTAGGATAGATTGTAATGATATATTCAGAATTCTGAAAGACAAAAACTTTCAACCAAGAATCCTCTAGCCAGCAAAAATATCCTTCAGATGTGATGGAGAAATAAAAACTTTCCCAGATAAAAAAAAGCTAAGGGAATTCATTGCCACAAGACCACCTCTCCCCCAAGAAGAAGTGCTCAAGAAGGCCCTCATACCTGAAGAAAAAAAGAAAGGTGTTAAAAAGCCTTGAGCAAGGAGGTAAATAGGTAGACATAATCAGAAAATTGCAGCTCTCTGTCAGAATGGGTTAGCAAACACTTAAAACATTAAAGATAAAGGGAGGAAAATATTAAATATAACCTCATCATTTTAACTGCAAACTCACAACACAAGATGGAATATGTTGTGAAAATAATGACTTAGAAGGAGAAAAGGAAAGGGATAGAATCGGCTTAGTCTAAGGAAATAAGAGGCTATCAGGAAATGGACTATTTCATCTATGAGATTTTTTAATACAAACCTCATGGCAATCACTAAACAAAAAATCAGAAGAGGGACACCAATGATAAATAAAGAGAAAACTGAGAAAACCATCATAGAGAACTACCAAACTGAATTAGTAGTCCAAAATACATGGGAAGAGAAAAAGGGAAACACAGAGAACCAGAAAACGAGTGATAAAATGGCAGCATTAATGGGGCTGGCCCCGTGGCTGAGTGGTTAGGTTCGCGCGCTCCGCTGCAGGCGGCCCAGTGTTTCATTGGTTTGAATCCTGGGTGCGGACATGGCACTGCTCATCAGACCACGCTGAGGCAGCGTCCCACATGCCACAACCAGGAGAACCCACAACGAAGAATACACAACTATGTACCGGGGGGCTTTGGGGAGAAAAAGGAAAAAATAAAATCTTTTAAAAAAAAATGGCAGCATTAAGTCCTCATATATCAATAATCACTCTAAATGAAAATGGATTGAATCATCAAATCAAAAGACAGAGTGGCTGGATGGATCAAAAAATAAGACCCAACAATATGATGGCTCAAGGAAACGTACCTCTGCTCTAAAGGCAAACACAGCCTCAAAGTGAAGGGATGGAAGACAATACTCCGAGCTAAATGGTAAATAAAAGAAAGCAGGGGTTGCCATATGTATAAGAGACAAAGTAGACTTCAAGATAAAGCAGGTAATTAGAGACAAAGAGGGGCAGTATATAATGATAAAATGGACACTCCACCAAGAAGATGTAACACATAAATATCTATGCACCCAACACAGGAGCAGCAAAGTACATAAAGCAACTATTAACAAACCTAAAAGGAGATATTAACAACAACACAATAATAGTAGGGGACCTTAACACCCCACTTACATCAATGGATAAATCATCCAGACAGAAAGTCAACAAGGAAATAGTGGATTTAAATGAAAAAATTAGACCAGATAGACTTAATAGATATAGTATAGAATATTCCACAAAAATCAGCAGAATACACATTCTTGACAAGTACACATGGAACATTCTCAGGGACAGACCATATGTTCAGAAACAAGGCAAGCCACAATAAATTTAAGAAGATTGAAATCATATCAAGCATCTTTTCCAACCAAAGGTTGTGAAAATAGAAATCAACTACAAGAAAAAAGCTGGGAAAGTCACAAATATGTGGAGACTAAACAACATGCTACTGAACAAACTTTGGCTCAATGGAGAAATTAAAAGAGAAATCAAAGAATATCTGAAGACAAATGAAAATGAAAAAACACCATACCAACTCACGTGGGATGCAGCAAAAGCAGTCCTAAGAGGAAAATTCATAGCAATACAGGCATACCTTAACAAACAAGAAAAATCTTAAATAAGCAATCTTAAACTACACCTAAAAGAACTAGAAGAAGAACAAAGCCCAAAGTCAGCAGAAGGAGGGAAGTAATAAAAATGAGAGAAGAAATAAACATAATTGAAAAAAAGTAGAAAACAATGAAATTAAGAGCTGGTTCTTTGAGAAGATAAAATGGACAAACTCATAGCCAAACTGACTAAACAAAAAGTGAGAGGCCTCAAATAAATGAAATTACAAATGAAAGAGGGAAAATTACATGTATACCACAGAAATACAAAGGGTTAAAAGAGAATATTATGAAAAACTATATGCCAACAAATTGGATAATCTGGAAGAAATGGATAAATTCTTAGACTCATACAACCTCCCAAAACTGAATGACTCTAATCTTAAAGCCAGACAAGGACAACAATAAAAAGGAAAATTACAGGCCAAAATCACTAATGAACATAGATGCAAAAATCTTCAAGAAAATATTGGCAAACCAAATACTGCAATACATCAAAAGGATCATACACCATGATCAAATGGAATCTGTACCAGGGAAGCAGGGATGGTTCAACATCCACAAATCAATCAATGTGATACACCACATTAACAAAATGAGAAATAAAAACCACATGATCATCTCAACAGACACTGAGAAAGCATTTGACAAGATCCAACAGCCATTTATGATCAAAACTCTCAATAAAATGGGTATAGGGAAAGTGCCTCAATGTAATAAAGGCCATATATGACAAACCCACAGCCAGCTCATACTAAACGGGGAAAAACTGAAAGCCATCTCTCTGAGAACAGGAACAAGACAAGGGTGCCCACTCACCACTCCTACTCAACGTTGTACTGGAGGTTTTGGCCAGAGAAATTAAGCAAGAAAAAGAAATAAAAGGTATCAAAACTGGCAAGGAAGAAGTGAAACTCTCACTGTTTGCAGATGATGTGATTTTGTATATAGAAAATCCTAAAGTGGGGCTGGCCCTGTGGCCAAGTGGTTAAGTTCGCAGGCTCCACTGTGGGCAGCCCAGTGTTTTGTTGGTTCGAATCCCAGGTGCGGACATGGCACTGCTCATCAAACCACACTGAGGCAGTATCCCACATGCCACAACTAGAAAGACCCACAACGAAGAATATACAACTATGTACCAGGGGGCTTTGGGGAGAAAAAGAAAAAAAATAAAATCTTTAAAAAAAAAGAAAGAAAAGAAAACCCTAAAGAATCCATCAAAAAACTATTAGAAATAGTAAGCAACTACAGCAGAGTCGCAGGTTACAAAATCATCATACAAAAATCAGTTGCACTTCTAAACTCTAATAACAAACTAACAGAAAGAGAACTGAAGAATACAATCCCATTTACAATCACAACAAAAAGAATAGAATACCTAGGAATACATTTAACCGAGGAGGTGAAAGACCTGAACAATGAAAACTGAGACATTACTGAAAGAAATCAATGACAACATAAAGAAATGGAAAGAGATTCCATGTACATGGATTGGAAGAATAAACATAGTTTAAATGTCCATACTACCTAAAGCAATCTACAGATTCAATGCAATCCCAATCAGAATCCCAAGGACATTCTTCACAGAAATAGATCAAAGAATCCTAAAATTCAGATGGGGCAATGAAAGACCCCCAGTGGCCAAAGCAATCCTGAGAAAAAAGAACAAAGCTGGAGGCATCACAATCCCTGACTTCAAAATATACTACAAAGCTATAATAATCAAAACAGCATGGTACTGGTACAAAAACAGACACACAGTTCAATGGAACAGAATTGAAAGCCCAGAAATAAAACCACATATATACAGACAGTTAATCTTCTACAAAGGAGCAAAGAACATACCATGGAAAGGAAAATCTCTTCAATAAATGGTGTTGGGAAACTGCACAGCCACATGCAAAAGAGTGAAGGTAGACCATTATCTTGAAGGTAGAATGAATGTAGACCATATACAAAAATTAACTCAAAGTGGATCAAAGACTTGAAGGTAAGATGTGAAACCATAAAACTCCTGGAGGAAAACATAGCCATCTTTGACATTGGTCTTAGGAGGATTTTTTCAACTACAATGTCTACTCGGGCAAGGGAAACAAAAGAAAAAATAAAGAAGTGGGACTTCATCAGACTAAAGAGATTCTGCAAGGTAAAGGAAACCAGGAACAAAATGAAAAGACAACCCACCAAGTGGGAGAAAATATTTGCAAATCATATATCTCACAAGGGGTTAATCTCCAAAATATGTAAAGAACTCACACAACTCAACAACAAAAAAGAAACAACCTGATCAAAAAACAGGCAGAGGATACGAACAGACATTTTTTCAAAGAAGATATACAGATGGCCAATAGGCACATGAAAAGATGTTCAACATCACTGATTGTCAGGGAAATGCAAATCAAAACTACATTGAGATATCACGTTACACCCATTAGAATAGCTATAATTACCAAGACAAAAAATAACAAACGTCGGAGAGGAGGTGGAGAAAAGGGAACCCTCATACACTGCTGGTGAGAATGCAAACTGGTGCAGGCACTATGGAAAAAGTGTATAGAGAGTTCTCAAAAAACTGAAAATCGAAATACTGTGCTTCCTAGCTATTCCACTACTGGGTTTTTATCCAAAGAACTTGAAATCAACAATTCAAAGAGACTTATGCACCCCTAGGTTCACTGCAGCATTATTCACAATAGCCAAGACATGGAAGCCACCCAAGTGCCCATCCACTGAGGAATGGAATAAGAAGATGTGGTGTATATGTATATAATATATAACATATATATATATATATAGGAATATTACTCAGCCATAAAAAAAAAACAAAATTGTCCCATTTGCAACAACATGGATAGAACTTGAGGGTATTATGTTAAGTGAAATAAGCCAGACAGAGAAAGACAAACACCATATGATTTCATTCATATGTGGAAGATAAACAAATACAAGGACAAAAGAGATCAATCTAGTGGTTATCAGAGGGGAAGGGGGTTTGGGGGCGAGTATAAGGCTTAATAGGGCACAATCAGATAGTGACAGACAAATAACAATGTACAACTGCAATTTCACAATATTATAAAGTATTATAACCTCAATTAAAAAACTAAATTATAAATATTCATAATTAAATAAATTATACTAAATACAAAGGTAATAAATTCTTGAAACTCATCATTTCCTAATTATTTAAGTACATTTTACTATTATTTATGCTCTTGAGGCTATTTATAACTATGATAACTGCATGGAATAAGTATTCTATATGGAGCACTATTGTATATTTCTTTCCAATCTTGCATTCAGTAGTGTCCCATCGGTAGCTTGAAATTAGCCACATTGGGAGTATTTACATCATGGAAATCAGTAAATGCTATAAATCAGGGCTTACTTTATTGTTTTGTTGATTGTCTAGATTTAAGAAAATGATGGAGAAAATGTTAATTGATAGTGCAGATTAAACTTAAAAGTATGTTGTGTCTGTAGCCATTACATTGTGAAGAACACAAAAAATTGAGATAATATTCTTCCAGTATTCAAAACTATTATGTACTTCAGTATAGAAGTTGTTCAAGTCATTGACAAATGAGAGAAGCTTTGACAGAAATCTTTACTGTCTTTTGTCATATTCTTTAAGTAAAACTATCAACTAACACTCATGTCAGAGCTACACTTGTTTGTCAATTGTAACCACGAGTTGGCTACAGATACGAGAGGTCTGCAAAACATTAACAAAATTGACTGAGGATCAATCGGCAAATTGAATTTACAATAAAGAGTATTATAGATTTTCTTGTTTGTAAATTGTGTCCTATATATCCATTATATCAATAAAATTTATATGTGTGTGTGTATATATATAAATTTTTTCCCAGAGAGACAATTGTTAACCACTTACCAGTACACATAATCTACATCACATCTTGTTGTGTGTAGCAGTAGTTCATTCGTTTCCATTGCTGCATGGTATTCTATTGAATGATTATACCACAATGTGCTTATCCATTCTACTACTGATAGATGTTAGATGGTTTTCAGTTTGGGATTTAACAAATAATTCTCTTGAAATATTCTTGTGAATGTATTTTGGTACATAGATACACTCATTTCCACTAGATATTGTGTTCATTGCCCATTGCTACTGTAAGAAATTACCACAAACATAACGGCTTAAAATAACACAAATTTATTATCTTACAGTTCTGAAGATCAGAAGTCCAAAATGGGTCTCATTGGGCTAAAATCAAGGTGGTGGCAGGGATGCATTCCTTCTGGAGAATCTAGGGGACAATCTCTTCCCTTGCCTTTTGCAGCTTCTAAAGAACACCCACGTTCCTTGACTTGTGGCCCATTTCAGCCAGTAATCCCATCACCGCAAACCCTGCTTCCATTGTCACAATCCCTTCTCCGAATATGATCCCCTGCCTCCCTTTTATATGGACCCATGTGATTAAATTGGGCCCACCTGCATAATCCAGGATAATTTCTGTAGCTGATAAGCTTCAATTTAATCACACCTGAAAAATCTCTTTTGTTGTGTCAGATAACATATTCACACCTTCTAGGAATTAGGACGCGGACATCTTTGGGGATGCCATTAATCTGCCTCACACAAATATGTACTTAAAAGTGGAATTGCTAGATGATAATACATGCATATGCTCAGCTTTAGAAAATATTGCCAAATAGTTTTCCCAAGTTGTACCAATTTACCCTCCCAGGAGCATATATGAGTATTTTCAGTTATTCCACATTTTCACTTAATAGGATCAGTTTTCTTAACTTGGGTCATTTTAATGGATTTGCAGTAGGATCTCATTGTAACTTTAATTTACATTTTCCTGATAACTAAAGTCCATTTTCATAGGTCTATCAACTATTTGAACATCCTCTACTGTGAAATTCTTGTTTAAGTATTCTGCTCATTTTTATATTAGTTTGCTTGGTCTTTTCTTTTTGATATATCAGAATTTAAAAATATATATTCTGTATATATAAGGCCAAGCGGTGTTATGTCCGCACCCGGGATCCAAACCGGTGAACTCCGGGCCACCAAAGCAGAATGTGGGCATTTAACCCCTGCACCGCCGGGCTAGCCCCATCAATCTTTTTCTTTATGGTTAATGTTTTTTTGTGTTCTGTTTAAGAAATCCTTGCCTACTTAGTGTCTTGAATTTTTCTCCTATGTTATCTTCTAGAAACCTGATTGTTTTTCTTTTCACATTTACATCTACAACCTATATGGAATTAATTTTTGTGTATAGTTGTGTTTTTTTACCATGTGAATGTGCAATTGACCCCGCATCATTTATTGAAAAAGATCCCTTCAGCCAAGTCTTACATTATATGTATGTTTATTTTTAATTGAGTACTAGACATTGAGTATAAAAAAATCTGAAAGATAATTTGAGGCTTTGAATGATGTTATCTTTTTCCAGAGAGCATTAGCTCTTACTCTGCAAACAGGCTGGGCAGATCATCTTAATCCAATCAGGGAGTGAGCTGTTTGGAAGTCAGTCTTCTTGAATCTTGTGAAGGCAGGGTTGTTTCCAGATTTCTCTTCCTTCTATGGTATATCGCTTTGGAGTCTCACCTGCAAGCCATGGGGCTTCTCAGGGCCTCTGCTCTTTGGTGGGTCCTAATGTTTTTCTCTCCCACCACGGGAATGCTGAAAACTCTGCTCAGCTTCTCAGCCTCTTAGGTACAGATTTAGAACCAACAAATGACTCCAGGGGAAAACAGTGCCAAATGTCAGCTCATTCAAAATTACACTAGTCCACAAGTCAAAGTAGAAGCTTACGGTGGTCAGGTGATAATTGGAGTCTTAACTCAACTCACAGTGGACCCACTCTCTGGCTGCTTCTCCAGTTCCTGAATACTTGGCAAAAAGGGACATTACAGTAGGAAATGCTAAGTAGAAACCCTGGTAACCGCCCCCGCCTCTCTACCATAATAGTAAACCAGAAGCAGTACTGCATCCCTGGTGGAATTGCAGAGATTAATACCATCATCAAAGACTTGAAAGAAGCAGGGGTGGGCAATATCTATCACACCCCCATTTAACTCACCAATTTGGCCTGTGCAGAAGCCAGATGGTTCTTGGAGAATGACTGTGGACCATCCTAAACTAAATGAAGTGGTGAGATTCTAATTGCAGCTACTGTCCCCAGTGTAGTATCTTTACTGGAGCAAATCAGCATAGCTCCTGGCACTTGGTATGCTGCCATTGGGCCAAAAGTATAACTTCGCTGTGTTGTCTCAGGGCTACATCAATTGCCCTGCTATCTGCCATAATAGTCTGCAGAGATCTTGATCATCCTGACATTCCACAAAGCATCACACTGGCCCAGAACAATGATGACAGTATGCAGACTGGCTGAAGTGATTGATCCCAATTACCAGGGTAAATCGGGCTACTGCAACACAACAGAGGCAAGGAGGACTCTGGCTGGGACCCAAGGAGACTCACTAAGTCATCTCTGAATATTCCCATGTCCAATAGTAAAGATTGATGGAAAACTGTGTAGCGACAACAAAAAAAGACAGAACAGTTGATGACTCAGCCCTTTGGGATTTGGGTCACTCCACCGGGTAAAGAATCCTGAGCATCTGAGGTTCTGGCAGGGAGGGAAAGGGAGATATGGACGGGCAGTGGAAGAAGGTAGCCATAGGTAACAACCATGACCTTGTGACCAAATGCAGAAGTGAGAACTGTGGAAGCTTTGCATATTTTTTCTTTGCTTGTTATGTGACTGTGTTTACTGGCATATACCAACCATTTTATTCTCTTACCTCTTTCCCATTTTTATTTTTTATACAAATTGTTGGAGACTAATTTTCAATATAGTCTTTAGGTAACAGAATATTCCATGACTAAATTTGAAGATTAATTAATATAGCTGGTAATGGATAACATAACTGTTGGGACTGTGTATCTTCTCATGTGGGGGAAAGATGAGAACTCCTTCTCTTGTAAGAAGGATCTTGTTAGATAGAAATATTGAGTTATTTTGTCTTGGTATGAAAGTCAAATGTGTATAGAAGGGTGCACGTGGAAGCTGATTAGCCAAAGGGATAGGCTTTCAGGTAACCACTTATTGCCTCTCAGCCCCAAATTTACCCTTCAGTGCCTGCTCTGCAATAATCACTGAACCCTAAATTTTCCTCTTTTTACAGTGAACATGGTGTTAGGTTTTGTCAGTAGAGGGCACCACAGGAAAGTTTCTCTTCTGGTTCCGGTTGCTATGTTTTGCTTTGTCTTGCTCCTGCTGCAGAGACCATCAGCGTGTTTGTGTGAAGCATCAGTGGTGCTCTGCTCCATTCACATACCCAGAGCATGAGCCCCTTGGAGACTTTGCAGTCCTGGTTGGGGCCCACGGGCCATCTCTGTGATCCTCTTGATACAGACACTGCACTTGAGTCTGCAGTGGGGCCCAAACTCCTTCTGTGTGCCCACCTCCAGCCTTGACTCACTTGCACCCTGGAGGCCTGTTTCCTGCTTACCTGGAGACTGTGGACCAGCTGTGGTCCAGCAGCCCAGCAAACTTCTCAATCATCCGGGAGACTGTTATCACACCTTCTCTAATAAGGTGGTCCCCTTCCAAGTGTGGCTTTCCTAGGAGACTCCCCCTCCACCCTAGGGCACACTCTCATTTTCTTTACATCTTGATAGTTATTCTCCTATAATAGTTTAGTACTTCTTTATGTTAACTTTCCTGTTTTCAAATTACTGTCTCGTATCTGTCTCCTGTTTGGATCCAAAGTGATATTCAGGGTGATAATAAAGGGAAGCCCCAGAATGTTAGCCAGAGAGGTGGCCTGTCCATCAATTAGTTCAAATTGAAACAGGAAGCCAGAGGGCTCCAGGAGGGATGTGTGTGGAACAAAACTGCAACTGATAGATTTTCTCCCCATGTGGAAAATTTAATTGAAAGGCTGAGGAAGGCATGAGAAAAATTACCTATACATACAGAGAATCATAAGAAAATAAAAATTTATTTGATCATGTAGAAAATCATAATATGCTACTTGAATGTACAGTTAACAATATTTATAAAGTAATCATTACAGTGATTTAATCAAAATTGTGATAAACCTATGATTGAAAGATAGGAGATGGGAAATAAAGGTGGGGATAGAGTGGTACAAGAAGGTAAACCTTCAATCTAATATAATTTTAAAAATCAATAGATAATATCTAAAATTGATAGCAAATTTCAGTCTGAGCACAAAAAATAGAAACAGAAAGCTGAGCATCAGAGAAAACGGGTGAGAGGGAATGACCATCACAGGTACCGGGACCATACTTCTTATTACAAACAATTCAGAAGTATAGGTTTCCCCCACTGTACAAATGTTCACTTTACACCACTTTTTCTTTCACGAAAGACCTATGTTAGTAACTGTTTTAGTTAATGGAAAGAAATCTGAAGATGATTTTTGCTTTTACAAAGAGAACGCTCAAAAATTCTTCTTATATAAATTAATGGCATTTGCTTCTTTGCTGTACGCCATTTTGGCTTATGAAAGGTTTCATAGGAACACTCTAATTTTGGATAGGTGGGGGAGACTGTACCTGACATTTTAACCATGTGCATGTACTATACAAAATTATTTCAGAGGAAAGATAAGAAATTTCTTGGGCAAGGAGACAATGAAGAAGAGGCAGTCCTAGAGGTTTGAAAGGTCTCTAAATGTAATTCTAAAAATATGTTTGCAGTTGATCTTGGAAGAAAATGGATGGTACCTAAAGAACAAGAACCTATGCCCAGAAAGCTAGCCCTGAGCCAACAGTTCTAAATGTGATGTACCAAGATGGAAACAGGACTGGCACCATGCACAAAGAGAAGAGAACAATCCAGACACATAAGAAAAATAGCAGGAAGCAAAAGGTTATAGCAAGCTAGGACATGTAAAAGAAAAAGCTGAGCCAGACTCCAAGGGCTTTTAAAGTTTGTTTTGTTTAATAACTTAGGCATTTTAAGATCAATTCTTCAATGGAGAGCTGCTCTTCAAGAGGACATATAACTTGGAGAGACCATGGAGAGTTAGAAAACATGAAAGACTAGTGAAGACAACACAGAAGAACACCACTCACCTAGGTTTGAGAGAACATGGGCGAAGGGGCCTCCACTGTAGAAAATTGAAATCCATGTGTCTCACCCCGTAATGTGCAGATCACCTGAGATCCTGTTAAAAGGCAGATTTGGATTCAGAAAGTCTGGGATGGAGTTTGAGATTCTGAATTTCTAACAAGTCTAAGTCACTCTAAGTCTACTTTGCCACGAATCACTAAAAAGAAGTATGATGAGTTGATTGTGAAGGGTCAGACTCTGGGAATCACACATGTACCCTTAACACAGGGGTGGTTCTCTCTAAGTGCTGTAGGAAAGCTTGGCCTGTATGTGCCCAGACTCTAAAGAACCCAGTCTTGTGAGAGGAGGAGGCACCTGAAAGAGAGTGGAGAAACTCCATCAAGAGTCTTTACAAACTCCTTAATGTCAAGGAAGGAGAGGTCTGGGGAGACTGTCCAGGTTAGAAAGCCATGACCACAAGCAGTAACATCAGTGGTGATGGCTGAGTGGGTCACCAAGAACCAGTGACTTGGAAGACTCTCTTGCTCCTCAATGGCATTGCTACAAGAAGGTCTGGAAAGCACACGAGGAATTTGACAATCTTTCATGAGATGCTTATGGACTGTGTAAAAAAATATGGATTACATGCTATTTACAATTAAATAGAGTAGTCACCACTTTAATAACCATACCCAAAGTGTATTGGTTAATTGAGTGACATCAACTTAAGGGAAGGCTTCCAGGACGCTGTGCGCAGCTCTTTCATGTTCATCTGTATTACTCATGATTGAGATGAAACTTGAGATACAAAACGTGTACATCAGGGGCCGGCCTCATGGCCAAGTGGTTAAGTTCACGCGCTCTGCTTTGACAGACCAGGGTTTTGCCGGTTCAGATCCTGGGCACAGACCTAGCACCACTCATCAAGCCATGCTGAGGCAGCATCCCACATGCCACAACTAGAAGGACCTACAACTAAAATATACAACTATATACTGGGGGGATTTGAGGAGAAGAAGGAAAAATAATTTTCAAAAACTTGAAAAAATTAAAAAAGGTGTACATCAGGACTCTCTGCAAGTGACAGAATGACCAACCCAAACATCTTAAGCAAAAAGAGAACGTATTGACTTATAGGATTTGTTCATGGTAAAATATATACAACATGAAATTTACTATCATAACCATTTTTAATTGTATAGTTCAATGGTATTTAATACATTCATAATGTTGTGCAACCATCACCATCATCCATCTTCATAACTCTTTTCATCTTGTAAAACTGAGACTTTATACCTGTTAAACAGTAACTCCCCTTTCCTCCTCCCCCCGCCACACTCTAGAAACCACCATTCTACTTTCCATCTCTATGATTTTGAATATTCTAAGCACTTCATATAAGTGAAATCAGTATTTGTCTTTGTAACTGGCTTATTTCCCTTAGCATAATATCCTCAAGGTTCACCCATGTTGTAGCATGTGTCAGAACTGCCTTCTTTTTTGAAGGCTGAACAATGTTCATTGTACATATATCACATTTTGCTTATCCATTCATCCATCACTGGACACTTAGGCTGCTTCCATGTTTTAGCTATTGTGAATAATGCTACTATGAACATAGGTGTACAAATGTCTGCTTTCAATTCTTTGGTGTATATAGCTAAAAGTGGAATTGCTGGATCATATGGTAATTCCATTTTTGATTTTTTGGAGGAACTGCCATACTGTTTTCCACAGTGACTGTACCATTTTACATTCTCACCAACAGTGTACAAGGGTTCCAATTTATCCACATTCGGGCCAACACTTGTTTTCTCTTTTTTTGATAGTAGCCATCTCAATGGGCGTGAGGTGGTATATCACTGTAGTTCTGATTTGCATTTCCCTAGTGATTAGTGGTGTTGAGCACCTTTTCATGTGCTTATTGGCCATTCATATATTTGTATATTGAAGAAATGTGAATTCAAGTCCTTTGCCCACTTTTGAATCTGGTTGTTTTGTTGTTGTTGAATTTTAGGAGTTCTCTATATATTCCGGATACTAATCCCTTATTGGATATATGATTTGCAAATATTTTCTGCTATTCTGTGTGTTGCCTTTTTGTGCTGTTGATGCTTTTTTTTTCAGGAAGATTGTCACTGAGCTAACATCTGTGACAATCTTCCTTTATTTTATGTAGGATACCCCCACAACTTGGCTTGATGAGTGGTGCCAAGTCCACACCCAGGATCCGAACCCATGAACCACAGACCACCAAAATGGAACAAGCAAACCTAACCACTATGCCACTGAGCCAGCCCCAAAACTGTCTTTTGATGCACAAAATTTTTAAATTTTCATGAAGTACAATTTGTCTATTTTTTCTTTTGTTATCTATGCCTTTGATGTCGTATCCAAGAAATCATTGCCAAATCCAATGTCATGAAGAATTTGTCCTAAGTTTTATTCTAAGAGTTTTATTGATTTAGGTCTTTGATTCATTTTCAGTTAATTTGAGTGTATGGTGTTAGGTAAGGGTTCAACTTCATTTTCTTGCATGTGGATATCCAGTTTTTCTAGCACCGTTTGTTAAAAAGATTGTCCATTCCCCATAGAATGGTCTTGGCAACTTTATAAAAAAAATCACTTGACCATATATGTGAAGGTTTATTTCTAGGGTCTCTATTCTATTCCATTGCTCTACATGTCCGTCTTTATGCCAGTACCACACTGTTTTGATGATGGCAGCCTTGTAGTAAGTTTTGAAATCAGGAAATGTGAGCTCCCTAGTTTTGTTCTTCTTTTTCAAGCTGTTTTGGCTATTTGGGGTCCCTTGAAATTCCATATGAATTTCAGGATGGATTTTTCTATTTCTGAAAATAAAAAGTCATTGAGATTTTGATAAGAATTGCATTGAATCTGTAGATTGCTTTGGATACTATTGACATTTTAACAAGATTAAATCTTCCAATCCATGAACATGGGGTGTGTTCCCATTTAAGTCTTCTTTAATTTCTTTCAGCCATGTTTTATATATGTCATCAAACAAGTCTTTCACTTCATTGGTTAAGTTGATTCCTAAGTATTTTACTATTTTTTGATGCTATTGTGAATGGAATGACTTTTTAATTTCCTTTTCAGATTGCTCATTGTTAGTGTATAGAAATGCAGGTGATTTCTGTGTGTTGACTTTGTCTCCTACCACTTTCCTGAATTCATTTGTTAGTTCTAACATTTTGTGTGTGTGTGTGGAATCTTTAGGGTTGTTTACATATGGAATTATATCATCTGAAGAGATAATTTTAATTTTTTCTTTCCAATTTGGATGCCTTTCATTTCTTCTTCTTGCCTAATTGCCCTGGCTAGAACTTCCAGTACTGTGTTGAATAGAAGTCATGAAAGTGGACATCCTTACCTTGTTCCTGATCTCAGAGAAAAAGTTTTCAGACTTTTACCATTGAGTGCAATGTTTGCTTTGGATTTTCACTTATGGCTTTTATTACGTTGAAGTAATTTCCTTCTACTCCTCATTTCTTGAGTGTGTTTATCATGAAAAGGTGTTGAATTTTTTTAAATGCTTTTTCTGCCTCAATTGAGATGATCAGGTAGGTTTTTTTCACCTTATTCTGTTTGTGTGCTATATTACGTTGATCGATTTTTATATGTTGCGCCACTCTTGGATTCCAGGAAAAAAATCCCACCTGGTCATGGTATATAATCATTTTACTATGCTGCTGAATTTGGCTTGCTAGTATTTTGTTGAGGATTTTTGTGTCAATCTTCATAAGGGATACTAATATGTAGCTTTTGTTTCTTGTGGCGTCTTTGTCTGGCTAGTATCAGGGTAATGCTTGCCTTATTGAATGTGTTAGAAAGTATTCCCTCCTCTTTGGAGGGGAAGAGTTTGAGAATGATTGTTATTGGTGCTTCTTTAAATGTTTGGTATAATTCACTGGGAAAGTCATCAAATCTGGGGCTTTTCTTTGTCAGGAGATTTTTGATTACCGATTCAATCTCCTTACTCATTCTAGAACTATTCAGATTTTCTATTTCTTCATGGTTTACCGTTGGTAGGTTTTTTGTTTCTAGGAATTTGTCCATTTCATCTATTTATTGGTGTACAATTGTTCCTAGTACTCTTTTATAATCCTTTTTATTTCTATAGAATCAGTAGTAATGTCCCCACTATCATTTCTGATTTTAGTAATTTAAGTCATCTCTCTTTTTTTCTTAGCTAGATGCTAAAGGTTTGTCAATTTTGTTGATTTTTTTAACGAACCAACATTTTGTTTTATTGATTTTACTTACTGCTTTTCTATTCTGTATTTTGTTTCTCTCTCCTTTAATCTTGACTATTTCCTTCCTTCTGCTAGCTTTAGATTTAGTTTATTCTTCTCTTTGTAGTTCCTTAAGTTGTAAAATTAGGCTGTTGATTTGAGATATTTCCTGTTTTTTAATCTAAGAGTTTTTAGCTATAAATTTCCTGCTTAGCACAGCTTTTGATGAATCCCATAAGTTTTGGTATTTTTTTTTTTCATTTTTGTTTGCCTGTAAGTATTTTCTATATTCACTTGTGATTTCTTCTTTGATCAATTGGTTGTTTAAAAGTGTGTTTGTTTAATTTTTACAATTTGTGAATTTTCCAGGGTTTTTTTTCTGTTACTGATTTCTAACTTTATCCCATGTGGTCAAAGAAGATGCTTTGTATAATATTAATCTTTTAAAATCTATTAAGAATTAATTTGTGGCCTAACATGATCTATCCTGGAAAATTGTCTCACGTTCAGTCAACAAGAATGTGTGTGCTGCTGTTGTTGGTTGTTCTGTATGTTTATTAGGTCTAACTGGTTTATTGTGTTCTTTAAGTCCTCTATTTCCTTACTTGTCTTCTGTCCGGATGTTCTATTATTGTATGTCAGGTCTTGACATCCCAAACTATTATTGTGGAATTGTCTATTTCTCCTTTCAATTCTGTAATTTTTTCCTTCATACATTTTACTGGTCTGATTGGGTATGTAAATGTTTATAATTGTTACACTTTCTTGCTGTACTGAACCTTTTATTAATATATAATGTCCTTCATTAATTTAATTTAATTTGTTTATATATAATGTCTCTTGTAAACTTTTTTGATTTAAGGTCTATTTTGTCTGAGATTAGTATAAATACTCCTGCTCTCTTTTGGTTACTATTTACATGAAATATATTTTTCCATCCTTTCACTTTCAGTCTATTGTGTTTGGGGGTCTGAAGTGAGGTTTTTATAGACAGCATACAGTTGGATCATGTGTTTTTATCCATTTTGCTAATCTGTCTTTTGATTGGAGAGTTTAATCATTAACATTAAAAGTAATTACTGAACAGGAAGGACTTACTTCTGTCATTTTGCTATTTGCTTTCTATATTCTTATAGTTTTTTTGTCCTTCATTTCCTGCACTATTGTCTTCTTTTGTGTTTAGTTGATTTTTTGTAGTGAAATGTTTAGATTCCTTTCTTATTTCTTTTCGTATATGTTCTGTAGCTATTTTCTTTGTAGTTACCATGTAGATTATGTTTAACATCCTTAAGGTATATCACTATAATTTGAATTAATACCAGCTTAACTTCAATAACATACAGAAACTCTGCTCCTTTACACCTTACCCAACCTCCTCTGGTTGTTGATGTCACAAAATTACATCTTTATATGTCGTGTGCCCAAAAACATAAACTAACAATTATTTTAAATGTATTCGTCTCTTAAATTTTGTCAATGAGAAGATTCAGAGTTATAAACCAAAGTTATAATAATACTTGCTTTTAGACTAATGTTTTTCCTTAAATGTATTAGTCTCTTAAATCATGTAGAAAACAAAAAGTCCAGTTACAAACCATCACTACAATAATACTAGTACTTGCCTTTATTGAGGTCTTTATTCTCCATTTGGCTTTGAGTTACTATCTAGTGTCTTCTTATTTCACCTTGCAGGACTCCCTTGAGCATTTCTTGCAGGACAGATCAGGTAATGAACTCCCTCAGATTTTGTTTATCTGAGAATATCTTACTTTCTCCCTCACTTTTGAAGTACAGTTTTGTCAGATACAGGATTTTGATTGGCAGTTTTTTTCTTTTAGGACTTTGACTGTATTGGTCTACTGCCATCTGGCCTCCAAAGTTTCTGATGAGAACTTTGCCAATAATCTTATTGAGGATTCCTTGTATGTGATGATGAGCTTCTCTCTTGCTGCTTTCAAGATTCTCTCTTTGTCTATGTCTTTTGAAGTTTCATTATAATGTGCCTTGGTGTGGGTCTCTTTGAGTTCATCTCATTTAGAGTTTGTTGAGCTTCTTGGATGTTTATATTCATATCTTTCATCAAATTTGGGAAATTTTTAGCCATTATTTCTTCAAATATTCTCACTACCACTTTCTGTCTCTTCTCCTTCTGGAACTCCTACACTGTGTATGTTGGTTCACTTGATAGTGTCCCATGGGTCCCTTAAGCACTGTTTACTTTCCTTCATTCGTTTTTCTTTCTTTTCCTCAGACTTGACCATTTCCATTGTCTCATCTTCAAGTTCAGCAATTCTTTCTTCTGCTTGCTCAAATCTGCCTTTGAATCCCTCTAGTGAATTTTTAATTTCAGATAGTACTTTTCAGGTCCAGAATTTTGGTTTGGTTTCTTTTTAGGTTTTCTATCTATTGATACTTCCATTTTGTTCATACATCACTTTCTTGACTTTCTCCACATCTTCCTTTAGTTCTTTGAGCATCTTTAAGACAGTTGTTTTAAAGTATTTGTGTAGTATATCTGCCATCAGGTCTTTTTCAGGGACACTTTCTGTTGATTTATTCTTTTCCTTTGAATGGGCCATACTTTTCTGTTTCTTTGTACATCTTGTGATATTTTTGTTGTTGTTGAACACTGGACATTTGAATCTAATAATGTGGTAACTGTGGAAATAAGATTCTCTCCTTTCTCCAGAGTTTGCTGGCTTTTGTTATTGGTTTTTTTTAATTGTCTTTAACTTTTTGAATATTGTAGGCTGTCTCTATGCTGAGAATTAGCCTAAGATGTAACTTAAGGTCTTCTCAGATCTTTTCCAAGCCTTTCCCTGGGCATGCACAGTCAGTTTTTAATTCTCCCCATGTATATAGTTGTTTTTGAATGTCGTGGTCTCTAATGTCTGGCTCCAAAAATGGGAAACAGAAAAAAAATGAAAGGGAGGAGGAAAAGGTATCAGCTCTTTAAGGCCCCTAGAAGTCACTTCAGCCAGACAGGGAGGGGCTTGCAGCAGTGAGGAGAGGGGCAATGACAATGTCTGCCTGCCTCTTTGTCTGTACCTCTGTGATCAGAAGCATCAATTAGCAATCAGAGCACATATCCCTGATATTTGGAGGACAGGGTCTTATTTGTCCACCAAGCTCTGGGCAGGTTACTCCAGGAACACAGCTGCCTGCCACAGGGTGGAGGTAGGGGATGGGCATTGCTACTGTGCTAAGAGCTGAAATTGACAGTAATTTACCATCCAAGTTTTCCCTTGTAAGCCTTCAATAGACTCCAGAATTCCCAAACAGTTATATCTGACAGATTTTGCCACTTCAATTGTTGTCTAGATGGGAAGATAGATTCTTGGTGCTTCCTACTCCAACATCTTCCCAGAATCCTCCCTACTTGGCTTGTTAATTTTAAGTCCAGAGCTAAAGTAAACTCTAGGCAGCTTGGGTTCTCAAACTAGTCCCTCCTCTCTACAAATAAACAAACAGCACAGAGTGAATGATATGTATGTAAAAGAAGAAACTGTAGGTATAGTAGGGATATAAAAGAAGGAAGAATCAGATCCAACTTACCAAGAAGGTCATGAAAAACTTTTTTCTGTGAAAAAGTCATAGTAGAGTCTTGACTGAGTCTTGAAACATGGGAATACAATCTTCAAGAGTCAGATGGCCCCAGTATAATAAGAACTACAGGGCACTACAGTCATAATGCCTGGTGCAACCTTGGGCTAGTTACACCACACTGTTCTAAGTCTTTGTTGTCTTATCCATAAAATGAGGGCAATGGTTAAATTGTTAATAATGGCTAAAATTTATTGATGATGTATAATAAATCAGGTATTATGTAGAACACTTTAAACAGGCATTTCACTTAGCTATAAGATAAATATTTTTATTACCTCTGTTTTCAAATGAAGAAACTGAGATTCAGGAAGTAATTTTCTCCATCATAGATAGAGAGGGCAGATCAAGGATTCAAACTCAGGCAGAGGCAAGCCCCATGCTTTTAACCATATAGTCCTTAGGTTTCTATGAAATATTTGTAAATATTTAGCATAACGCCCAACACATAGTAAACTCTCAGTGCACGTTAGCTGTTGCTATTGGTGCTTTTGTTGTTGTTATGATGAGTGTATCTGATCTCCTTGAAACACACCCCTGCTCCAGCCAGTTCAGCCTTTATGTCTTGATGGTGGCCAAACAGCAAT
Organism: Equus przewalskii; assembly: GCF_037783145.1. Taxonomy (NCBI): domain Eukaryota; kingdom Metazoa; phylum Chordata; class Mammalia; order Perissodactyla; family Equidae; genus Equus; species Equus przewalskii. The sequence continues at coordinate 67,648,368 of NC_091831.1, forward strand.
GCTCTAGCTTCTACCATATCATCATCAACCATCACTCAAGAGTTTGAGACAGGTTTTTTCCTCCATGATTGTCACATAAAATTCAACTTCCTCCTCAACATTTCCTGAACTCTCCTGACAAACTCAAATGAAAACAAGAGAAAAGCTGCAAATCCAGCAGAAAACTGTTTTCCAAGGGATCTGTTTACTTTAAAAGGCACATAGGACTACTTTTAAGTTGTCAGACTTCTAAAAATGCCATAGTTTAGGGCACTTTCTATCTGGCAAGGAGTTAAAGCTCACAAAATAGGCACTTTGTTCTGGGGCCAACAGCACTCCCTTGAGAGTGCTCCTCTAGCTCAGCACGGGGCACTGTGCAGCTCACCTTCATGTCCTGCCTTTTCTTCCCATGTCCATGAGGATGTCTATTTTCTCTTCTGGAAATTGCTATTAGTACCTCTAATGTGGCTGATTGTTCCTTTGTCGGGAGATTTGAAATATACAAACCATCTGCACCTTAAATATTTGTCTGCTGGGAAGAAACTGTCTCCCATATGATCCCATGCAGGTCTTGTGGTCCCAAACACCAAAAAAGGAGGGAAAACCCAGGCTTGAAGTTGACTTGGTTTCTGTTCTGGTAAAGAAGACGTTGGGCTTGTTTCTATAAGATTTGAACCCCTACCTTAAGGTGGGTCATGAATCCCCTGGATGAATCCAAAAGCCATCTGGGCATGTGTTTCTCAACCTTGTCTGCCCATTTGAATTCACCTGGGGAGATTTAAAAAATTACCAGGGCCCAGGCCAATCACATCTGAATCTCTAGGGTCGGAGTTTAGGCATCAGTATTTTTTAAATTTTCCACATGATTTCAGTGTACAGCCAAGACTGAGCCTCACTGACCCTATGGTGATGCCTCTCAAACTTAAATGTGCCTATAATTCACCTGGGGGTCTTGTGAAAATGCAGGCTTTGATTCAGCAGTTCTAGGATGGGGCTTTTCCTACAAATTCCAGGTGAGGTTGATCCTGCTGGTCAGTGGGGCACGCTATGCATAGTAAGACCCTAGAGTATGTAGCTCTGCATACAGAAATCAGTACCAGAGGTCTTCAGGGGACAAAGGACAAACCTGTACCCCCAAGAAGGCTGGTATTGATCAGTTATTAATTCCATCAAGGCTCATCAGAATCAACTTTGGAGAGATTTTTTAAAAAATTAATTACCACCCTAGAGATTCTTACTTACTGGTCTGGGGTGAGGCTTTATATATACATTTAAAAAATACTCCTTGGGTAATTATAGTACACAGTTATGGTTGAGAACCACTCATAAAAATAGCCAATACTGAATGAATTCATTCTTTCAGAAAATCATGGGGTGATGAGTTTAAGCTGTAGAATTTTCAAAAAGATTTTTAGGATCTTGGCTTAGGATCCTGGGATTGTCTCCCTGAAATCTACATTCATTCACGGGCACACACAAAATAAGTTCAGAAGACTGAAGTGGCTAGAAATCTCAGCACAATATTAAGAGCCCAACCTTAATTTCTATCCAAAAAAGGTGAAGTGGTGGTAGAGAAAATCCAAGCTTAACCCAGCAGACTAGCTGCATTTGTCCCTCTCTCTCTCACACACACACCCACGCACACACACAGAAACACACCCCTTACCACAGCCTTAATTTCCTGCCAGCCTATGGTTATTTTTCAGTTTAGCATTAATAGTGTTCATATGAGATGGAAGCTTGATTTATCTCCAAAGGACCCAATATGACAGGTGAAAACAAAGATAGAGAACACACCCAAAGAAATTCATTTCTCTAAAAGCAGGAAAATTATGGGTTCAACCATTGCTACATGGGTGGCAGGAGCTTGCCCACACCCTGGCTTGCCTGCAGCCCCATTTCTAGTCCCATCTGTCACAGGGACAGAATCTGCATCTTAAGTGCATAAATTAACTGAATTTATCTTTATTCACTTGATAAAATTTTGAACTTGCAAGTTAAAAATCATCATTTCCCAGTAGAATTGTAGTTAAATAAGAAGCCCTTATTCATTTTTAGAATTTCAATATTTTGGAATTTGTGGTCTTTTTTTTTTTTTTTTTAGGAAGATTAGCTCTGAGCTAACATCTGCTGCTAATTCTCCTCTTCTTTGCTGAGGAAGACTGGCCCTGAGCTAACATTCATGCCCATCTTCCTCTACTTTATATGTGGGGCACCTGCTACAGCATGGACTGACAAAAGGTGCGTAGGTCCACACCCGGGATCTGAAGCTGTGAACCCCGGGCCACCAAAGCGGAACGTGCTAACTTAACCACTGCACCACCAGGCCGGCCCCTGTGGGCTATTTTTTTTTTAACTGACAGTAATCCAAAAATAGGTATTCATGTTCTAAACAGAGCAGGTATTCATAGATGTTTGTTAATGAGGGTGATTGTAGCTATGTTCCTCAGGTCCAGGGAGAGGCACTCAGGACCTTGAGAGAAAGGAAGTGTTGGAAATTTCCTCAGGTCCAGGGAGAGGCACTCAGGACCTTGAGAGAAGAAAGAAGAAATGTGCTTCTCTCCTGTCTTCTCTACCTAGTGGAAAGCACCACCGTTCACCCCTTTACCAAAGTCAGATAACCAGAAATCAGAATATTCGCCGAATGAATCCCTGATTCTTTCCTGTTCACACCACACATATTGAATCATTGAGATTCTACCATTGAATTCTGCTCCAGTTCATACCCTCGGTTACGTCTCTGCCCTCCATTTGAACTCGGGCTCCTTTTTCTCTCTCTTTAAGACAAGGGCAGTAAACGTTCTCGAGCATCATCTATGCTGGGTGCAGGGCATACAAGAGAAATAAGGCATAACTTTATGCCTTCAAATATTTATTCTAGAGAGGAAAAGAGATAAGTACTCAAAAATGTTGCTCAAGTACTTAATATGTGCCAGGCACTGTGTTAGATGTTGGGGCGGGGGTGCTGGGGATAGAGGACAAATAAAACAACATTTTTCTCCTCTTTTGGTTGTAAATAACAATACACCCGCCTCCCACAGGCAAGCAAACAAACCTTCACAAACCAATTTCGATTAGCTTAGGCTTACAGATTCCAGGGAAAGGCTCACCAAACAAACCACAGGAAGGGTAGAAATGTATCTGAGCCTCAAGAATTCATATATCCTCAAGATGATTTTCTGTCTCCTTTCTCTACATGTTGGTTTCAGTTCCTCCGCAAGGTAGCCAAATTCTCTAGAGTTTCATCTTATACCTCCCTCCACCAGAAATCATCTCTCTTTCTGTGACCCAACATGGATCCTGGAGTGGACCTCCAAGTGGCCCTGCTTGCTTTGTGTATCCACCCTAGACAAATGAACTGTGACCCAGGGGCAGGGGCATAGGAGCATGGCCGTTGCTGGGCAGCCACAGGCATGCCTGGAATGGGCAAGCTCCCAGGAGAAGAGGAAGGGTACATAGTGGACTCAGATATCCACCACGCTGGGAAATCAAAGGGCTATAATGCCGTGTGGTAGGCACAGTGAGACAGGTATTGCAGGATGCCAGAGGGTAAGAGAGAAAGAAAAACTACTATAGGGTGGAGGGGTTTGAACTGAGGCAGTAGCTGTGTAGAAGAAAAGACAGTGGCAGATTCCAAAGGCGCAAGTGCAACATACAAAAACACTTAGTGGTTAATTCATTATGGGACCAGACCACCAGGTGGCTGGTGGAGACTGTTCGCCAGGAGCTTATACCAGGGGAGAACTACACAGGGTTGAGAAGTGGTGAGGTCACGCTGGGCTGACACGCTGAGCTGATGTTTCTCAGTGTGCGGGATGATGCAAGACATCCATGTGAAGATCAAGAGATGTTTGGACTGAAGATAAAGAGCTAGAGTCATCACAGCCTCATCTTAGGGGGTGGTGAAATTGCCGAGAGAGTAGGGAAAGCAATGAAGAGCTCTCACCAGACAGCCTAGTGTTGGGACAGTCCAGATCTAATTTCAGTGTGAAACCCTACAAAATTGCTTCCTCGTTATTACTTCTCATAGAAAGAAGAACTCTGACATTTTGGTGGCTAATAAGCATCCCAAGATTTCTTCTTGATAAAGTAGTAGGTCAATTCAATTGAAAAACATGCATTTTTATGAGGCTCAGTAAAGTTGTTTTTATTTTAGATGAAAAAACTATTTCAAAGTTAAGCCAGAGTACTGAATCTAGGCTGAAGGAGATAACTTCCATGATCCACTGGAGCCCAGGACCTGAGGCAGGGGCCCTAGGAGTGATGATGGTATCTGCAATGAGCACAGAACAACCCAAGGACCAGCTAGGACCCTCTCCAAAGCCCCGGTGAGGGGCTGTGGAAGCTAATCTCATGAGGATTTAAAGAAAATAGGTGGTGGTTTAGGAGCATAGGAGGGACAGAGTGTGTTGGTGACACTACTTTTGTGCTCCCCTAATGCTGTGTGGCACTGTTTAGAAGTGGAGGTAAACTGCACTGACTGATAATAATTGCTACCGCACAATCCCTACATTCCTAAGGGCCTCTCTATGTCATTAACATTTTGCCCCAGAGAATGGGGAGCCTTGAGGACTCGGGAAATTCACTGGGCTTCAATATAAGGGGAATAATCAATGTTTCAGAAGTTACACCCCAAAGGGCAAACCTTGGTTTTCTCACGTGGAAGATTTGACAGAAAAAAGCCACAGGTTGAGGGATAAATTCCCTGGTGTCATATGCACAACTTTGTCCACAGTCCCTTAAAAGCAGCATGTAGATTTACTGACCAACACCATCTCCCAGTCAAGAATACCCATCAGGTGAGGTGTGGCTAGAAGTATTTGGTGGTCAATTTTCTCAGCATTCTCCTGGATGTAAAATTCCTATTTTCCAGGTCAATGGGTTCCATGCTGTAACCATAAAGAGATGTGACAACTTGTTACAGGCAAGATTGGCATGTTAAACAACCTAAAGTGACAGGAAGATTATACTCCAATGCTGGGAAGACATCTTGCACATAACTGAGTGCCTAGGGGTGTCTCCCTCTGAAAACATCTCTTCCCCACCGGGGCGTGGCAGGGAGCATCAGCCCGCCTCTCCCCTTGCTGGTCACTGAAAGTTTCTGAAAAGACCAGAGCAAAGGATCCTTTGAGTTGGCTTATAATTTTCCTACATATGTGGTGCTAGAAATGGAAAAATTAGGAGGGACCATGCCTGGCTTCTATTGGGAACTTTAAGTCCATTTCAGAAAAGAAACAAAATGCTTCTGAGCAACATTCTCACCCTCCCCACAATCCTCAAATTTCAGTGTGCAGAAGGTGCAAAAAAGCTGGAAGAAGGGCTATTTGTCCAAGACAGAGAAGTCCAGGTGCTGTAGAGTGGAGGTCAAAGGCAGCAGTCAGAGAGAGCAGTGGCCCAGCTGAGGGCCAGCGGGTAGAGGTTGGGTGCTCTGAGAGCGGTGGAGGCCCTGATTGTTGAGATTGGCCAGCACATTGGTGACCTGGGAGACCAGGAGGCGAATGAGCCACAGAGTAGGACAACGTCGGTGCATGTTACACCTTCAGGACCTGAGAGTCATGTCTTCCTCTCTTCTCAGCCATTGTTCTATGCCCAGGGAGGGGCTGTGGTTGGAGGAAACACTGGTAGGGCAGAGCTATACGTCAATCATTTAACAAATCGTGATCGAATAGCCTCTATGCCAGGAAACGCACCAGCAATGAATATCCTGGTGGCCACCCCCGTGGAGTTTACGTCAGTGGGAATATTCGCTTCCAAAACCAAAATAAACACATACATTAAATAATTACAAACCATAGTGAGTGCTATGAAGGAAATAAATACGCCACAGAAGGGAGATTAATGGGGGGGGGAGGCAGACATCTTCTTAGCCATATCCGAATGGCTGAGAAGGAGAGAGAATGAGAAAGGGGCTCCCTGTATCAGAGAGAGGTGGAGAAGCGGAGGTGGGGAAAGGAAGGATCCGCAGGTGCAAACTCCCTGATTGAGAGTGGGGCCCTTTGTGCAGTCAGAGTGCAGGAAGGCGTGACCCGCTGTGAGCAAGGGTGGGAGTGGCTTAGGATGAAGCTGAATAGATGGGGGCCAGGACTTGCAGGACTTTAGGAGCAAGGGTAAGAAGATTGCATTTTATTGTGAGGGCAGTGGGATGTCATTGAAGGGTGCCAGCCTAGAGAGAAGCATATTACTTCCTTTGACCTCTGTATGGTGAATGAAATGGACCATAAGAAAACACGAGGGAGATTGTTGTGCTGGTACAAAAATGGCCTCATGTTTATGTCTCAGCGACTTGAGGGGGCTCACTAAGTCCATTGCATCTTGAAGCTTTTCCTGATTTCTGATCTCTGTATATTTTATTCTTTGCACTGGTGGTTCTCAGCCCTGGCTGATTATAATTACCTGATGGAGCTTTGAAAAATTTACGGATTTTCCCCACCCTTTACCAATTAAGTCAGACTTACAACTGCAAACAAAGTTGACAGATAAATGACAAACTGAAATAAAACACTGCAACTTATGCAAGACAGAGGTTTAATATCCATGAAATAGAAAAGTTCATTCTATTTAATTCAATAAGAAAGGGATATTTACAAACTAATAGGTAAAGCCAGGAGAAGATAATTTGTGAAGAAGAAATAGACGTGGCCAAGAAGCCTCAAAAGATACTCAACTTCTCAAATAACTAGGGAAACACAAAACAAAATTATAATGAAATGCTATTTTTCACCCACAAGATGGATTTTTAAAAAAGAAAATGACCGACAATGATGAGGATTGATGAGGAGGTGTGGGAAATGGTATGCTCAGCTCCGGTGGAAGCACAAATTGGTCCAGCATTTTTAAGGAGTTGGCAATATTTATTTAAATATAAAGAGCATATGCCACCAACCTAGTAATCTAGCAATTCCACTTCTGAGGTTTTCTTCTACAGAAATACGTGCATGTGTGCATAAAGATATGTGTACAGTGTGGCATTGACAGTGTGTTTTTTTAAGGAGACAACTGACATCTCCATTAAATAAATTATGGAATACAATAGTGCTCAGTTAATTTAAAAAGGAGATGTTGATCTAAATGTATTGACAAAGAACTATGTCTCATATATTCTTCAGTGAAAAAAAGCAAATGGAAGACTATTCTGTGCAGTAGGACACATGTATGTAATCCTGTTACATTTGTGTGTGTGAGAGAGACATTATTTTGTGCATTATTCTCTGTTTACCGCCTATCTCAAGGCACTTAGATCCTTAATAATTTTTTGCTTTAGTGATTTTTGCAGGCAGAAAACAGAAGTTGCTAGAAGTCAATAAACTCAGTGAAGAGATGACACTAGGGTGTGCCTTTGAGGGTGAGAAAAGAGAGTGAGAGTGACTTACTTGTAACAAGAGGTAAGAAAAAGGGAGAGACTTCCCTCCAACTAAAAAGAAGCAGGAAGGAGGGCTTTAGGCGGCGAGATGGAAATGGCACTGCCCCAGGGGAGGTAAACCTCAGCAAGGGTGGAGCCCTATGTGCGCTGTGGGGCTGGATCCAGGGAACTGTACTTGAGTTTGCTAAAGATGCCAGTGCTCCTGCCTCAAATGAGGCACAGAATCAGTGGAGCCAGCTGACCTGAAGCGACCAAGGGCTCACACAACAGATGATGACCTCCTTGGCTGGCACGTGAGCCTGGGAATCTTTGCGCCATTCTGCAGATGGGGAAGCCCCAGTGATGGAGGATGGGGCCTTGGATTCAGATTAATTTGATTTTTTTAAAAATAAAGGAACGTAACATTTCCTGTGACACCTGATTTGAGAGAATGAGGTCTACATGTTTCCAAATACCTAGAAAAAAGACTAGAGAGGGGTGTTTACAGCAGCTAGCTCATAGTGGTTATTCCTGGGGAGAGGAGAGAGATTGCTTGAGGAGGAAGGCAGGGACCTCTACTTTCATTCTCACACCTCTCTATTGTTTGAATTTTTGACATTGAATACCTATTACTTTTGTGTTTTGTTTTTTTTTTTAATACAATGAAAGAGCTTTCCAGTTCTGCATGATCCTGCATTACCCTGCCTCACCATGACCATGCTGCCTGGTCCTGCAGAGCCTCCTGCTTGCCACTGCCCCCTGCCCCTGGGGTCCTGTGTTCCCTGTCTCAGCCCTTACTGCTGATTCATCTCAGCCCTTCACTGGTGACCCACCTCACTGGAGCCCCCACCCACGCTGACCCAGCAGCAGAGCCCACATGTCCCTCCTGGGTCTCTGGTCATCTTTCCTTAGCTACTTTGTGTGTGTGCTCCTGCCATGACAGTGTGACCTGCACCCGCTTCCACCACCAGGCATCCTTCCAACCTCCAATAGGCAATATCAAGTCTCTGCAGTACAGAAAGTTGCATGCCTTGTTTTTTGAGTTGTTTTTTTTTTTTTAAAGATTGGCATCTGAGCTAACATCTGTTGCCAATCTTCCTTTTCTTCTTCTCCCCAAACCCCCCAGTACATGGTTGTATAGTCTAGTTGTAGGTCTTTCTGGTTGTGCTATATGGGATGCTGCCTTGGCATGGCCTGATGAGCTGTGCCATATCCGCACCCAGGAACTGAACCACAGAAACCACTGGCCATCAAAGAATAGTGTGCAAACTTAACCACTGGGCCACTGGGCAGCCCCTGCCTGCCTTGTTTTGACCACCTCTCTCCCTGGGTCTAGTCAAATCAGTTAACAGCTCCCTTCTCTTGCTTGGGAGAAAGATCGTCTGCACAGGTGTGTCTGGAGAGCAATAGTGGGAAAATAGGGGCTTTAGAGCTTTGATACCAGGACTCCTCTAATCAGAAGTCATGGCCTTTTGGGGTCTTGGAGTAACCCAAGGAGGGCAATGACCAGTCTGGCTTCCAGGATCAGAGGGGATTATTTGATGTCACTTGTTGGGATGGGCATCTTGGACTTAGGGTTTGGATGCTGGAAGAGGCATTCTGAAGTACTATGTACAGAAGAGGAAGCCCACTTCTCCCAATTGCCACACCTTATTTTCTTCCCCAAATATCAGCTCACTTTGAATTCTATAATCACCTGCATTGCTTGACAGCATGGTGAGAACATTACAGGGAGAGACAGGAAAGATGGCCTGACACTGGGACCTTTGCTTTTCCTTTAAAATGTTTGTTTTGGGAGATTCTCTCCCAGCTTCTCTTGGTGAACACTTGCTTTCCGGGGGTATTCAGCCCAACATCTTGACATTTGAGTCCCTCTTGCAGCAAATCTCCAGAATTACACAGATCCCATATTACCAACCTGGGTAAGGGGTTAACATCCTTCACAGAGGGAGTGCCCATGACTGGGGACTCACTTACAGAGAAGGAAGTGAAGCCAAGAAGGTAGTGGCTCACTGAGTCTGGAATAGCTATGTAGCCAGACTTGTGCTGCCCTCCCTCAATAGCATCAAACAGATTTAAGCATCATCTCTACCTCTTAGACGATGTGTAACCTTCAGACAGTTCTTTATCTTTCATAATCTTGGTTTTCCTAGCTTCCTGACATAGGTCATGGGTATGCTTCCAGTGTGGGGACGTGGGGCTGTCTTTTTCTCCAATTATGAGAGGGTTACATCTTGGCAACTAATCGTTTCTCTAATTTTTTTTAAAGTTGTGAACAGATGACCAAATTACAAGGGCAAAAGATTATGAAGACTGAGTATACATATATGGAAGGGAACATTGTAGTAATTTGTAAAAAAAAATACACAATGATTGTGATATGGTTCATACATTTCACACTTGAGTCAAGAAATATGTGCCAGGCACTGTGCTAAGTCCTGGGATACAACATGAGCAAAATCGGACATGGCATACATAAAGCCTACAATCTACTCGGGGATAGACATTGATCTAGTAATTACAAACACAGCTGAACTCTTAGAAGGAAAAGACCATGTTTCTATAAAAGCATAGACCAAAGGCACCTGACCTAGACTGGGGCACAGGCAAGGTTTCCCCAAGGAATTAATACGTAAGCTGAGACCTGAAAGATGAGTGAGAGTTGAGCCAGTAGTCTGGGAAAGGGAGGCGGCAGCCTGATGTAGCTGAGCAAGTGTGCCACATGGTGACTGAATAGAATACTCATCCACTTCTTAGAATGGTCCAACAACTCTAAGTCCTCCAGGAAGGGAAGAATACATTACCTTGTCCTTTATAGGTGGAGGCCAAGGTAAGGATAACACTGGGCTGGAAAAAATCTTTTTGAGGTTTAGTCTGTCCTGCCCCTGATTCAGCAGGTTTCAGAAAAGAGACTCTGGACTGATTTCAAACATGGCAGTGACCCAGAGGCACTGGACTCTGGCACTGGCTGGATTCTGGATCAGGGGCGGTCAGTCTGGGATGTATATGACTAGCCAGGAGGCCACAAGAGAGAATCCTGCTCTAGGGAAAGATGGGAGACAAGAAGTAAGAACATGATCTGGGCCTTAACTGTTGGCTGGTAGTTAGGACTAGACTCCATTTCTGGATGGGAGGGACTTCAGTGTAACTAGAAAATCAAAGTGGAAGCCACTCGCCTGACAGGTTGGGTCAACATGGTGGGGACACAGATGCCCTGGTATCACAATATTATGCTTGGGATTGAGATTAGACTTACTCACAAAAGTACCCACAGCCACTCTGGCTGCTTGGTCAAGACTGACCCTGGACCTGGAAGGTGCTCATCTTTGATTTTCCAGGATTCAGGGACCAGTTGAAAGGAACAGACGTTTAAGGAAAGAGACGGGAGGGCAATGTATTTCACAGCATGGGGCTATTCAGAGAAAGACATCTGGGTTGCTGCTAGATCATTGTGGTCAAGGATTCCTAAAACAACCCTCAAGTTAAATAGAAAGATCTTCAGATAGAAAGTTTGCCAATGATTCACTAGAAGGACTTGCAGAATTCAGAAAAGCTGTTATACTCATGGTTATGGTTTATTACAGTGAAGGCATGCAGATTAAAACCAGCAAAGGGAAAATATGCAAGAAGATGAAGTCCAAGAGAAACCAGCCTCAAGCTCCAGGTGTCCTCTCTCAGTGAAGTTGTGTAGAAAGCACTTACTTCTCCTTGCAATGATATGTGAAAACATGTAGGAAGTATTGACACTAGGGAAGCTCCCCTAAGCCTTGGGGTACAGAGTTTTTATGGGGAGTTGGTCACATAAGCATAGAGCACCCACATGGCTGACCTTAGTTCTCAGTCTCCAATTACTCCAGGGGTCAAGCTGATACGGCATGGCCCAGGACCCTGACCATAAATCCAGCATAGACTGTCTGGATATTCCATAGATTTGGATGTGGGCCAAAGCTCCAGGTACACAAAAACACTCTTATCAGGCAGCATATTCCAAGAGCTGAGAGCTTGTCTCCCAGGAGCAAGTCAAAGGCTAGTTTCTTTGGAATGTGCCAGGTTTGAACACCCCAAACCTGCTGAGTTAACCCTTTACTGCACAAGCACAAATGGCCAGTGTCAAGAGATTTAAGAGGAACATCCATTGGAAAAGGAGGAAATATGCCCTGAATAATTATTATCACTTCCAAAATTTTGCTTTGTCTCACCCTTAAATCTTTGCTCCTTTCTGCTTCCAAAATGCCAATCACAGCTGCCACGTGACTTTTGCCAGGTCCCCTCGCTCTCTATAGCCTCATCTTGCCTGGAATTGGGCCAAGTAGGGGGTGGGGCAGGGAGACATCAAGTCACCTATGAACAGATGTTTTATCCCCCACTTTGAAGTCACCATGAAATTATGCTGGCTCTCCGATGATGCATACGGAAATCTGTGGGTTGCTTCCAGGGTTCATTCCAGCATTTGCTGTGTACAGTTCCTAGATGGTGTGGCAAGATATTTTACACCCGACTTAATAATCACTCTGAAACTGGGATACTAACTGTCTCACCCCTCTCCTAGCATACCCTCCAATGGGGAGCCCACCAACTCTAAATCTTTAGAATTGAGAAAGATTTCTTTAGTAAATTATGGGCCTGAGCATTTACCAAAATGTTTTTACTTGAAACTTCTTAAAGGCAACTAACCAAAGAGAATAATTATTTTCCCTGTGAATGTTCTAAATATATTTCAACAAAACAAATTGGGCTTTAAACAGAATAAAATGTAACTTTCACAAACTCTTCTTCGCTCTTTTTTTCAACAAACTTTCCTACCATGTATCTCATTATTATGGGAAGCCACTTTGCAGTGAAATAATTTTCAACAACAAAAATGTCTCAGACATTGCCATTTATTTTATCCTTTCTCTTATGCAAAGCCTTCTAGAGATGCAATGTCACAATTCACACAAACAACTTCAGTTGTAGGAGCTTCTGGATTAAGGCCTTTTGGTATCTATCAAATAAATCATTTTACCTTTTCAGTCTAAGAGTGGGGCTAGAGGTTAGCACTAAGGGGAGGTGATATTCAGCTGGTGCACACTAGTATGGACTGCTGGTCAGTGTCTCTATGCTTGGTTACTGAGCATGCCTGCTAATTGTTAAATACTTTGAATGTCATGCTGAGCTCCATGTGGGAAGCATAAGCGTGGGAGGCCCTGAGTCATACCCTATTCAGTGGAACATATTATAAATGGATAACAAGATTTTCTTAACCAAAAGTTAGCAGAACAAAAGGCTTCACTCTGCGTGCCACCAACAGATCCCATCCCAGAAGAGTAACAATTCCAGGGTGCTTCATGAACTTAATCTTAGTATTCACAAAGCCCGACTTATTTCATAGCTTTATTTTAGAAACTTTGTTCACCACTCACAAAAATGTATACATTCTCAGCATACATTGTGTGATGAAGATGGAAATTTCCTCCAAGGCACATTATTAATCAGGGCTTTAAGTTGTAAAGGACAAAAGACTATGGGTCTCTCTCCATCTGTGGAGTGAATAATTTCCTATGCCAGCATTTCTCAGATTCATGCTCTGCAGGATGATAGGTAGACTGAAAAGAAAATTCACACTCAAAAGTATTTGGGAGAGTGACATCAGCAGCATGGCAGAGTGAGCTGTCCCTTCTGTCTCTCCCCCTTCAAACTACAAACAAATGGACATTTATTGATCAGTGGAGGATACCCACACAGCACCTCAGGATGCCTGAGACCCACGCAGCTATACATCTGAAGGTGGATAGATTACCACCTGGGAGGTTGTGGAGATAGGTGAGTACTCTCTGGCACCCAGGCAGCCAAGTACACACATGCAACTGCTCTCCCAGCTTGAGTGCTCATAGCACCGTTGCGGCCCTGAGGGGCCAATGTCACTGTGGTGTGACTACAGAAACAAGTGACAGCAGCCCTGAGCCCATGCATGATCAATTCCCTATCGACTTGTGGGAGAGTCCACAGGGCCACGTCCGCAGGGAGCAGCTCAATCTTAGACCCAGTGGGGAGGCTCCACCCACCATGCACAAAGACTGGTGAAACCTAGGAGCAGATGGCAGTGGAGCTGTGAGCCCAAGTGAATGAGCTCCCAGCTGCCTCAAACACCCATAGTACTTCTGCAGCTCCAGGGAGTGTGACTCTGTGGGACTGTGAGAGCAGGTGGCAGCAGCCTTCAGCCCCTATGTGATTGCTCTCTGGTCCAGTGGGAGAGCCCACAGTCCCAGGGAGTGGATCAGGCTCAGACCCAGTGGGGAGGTCATGCCATCCAAGCAAAACAGCTGGTGTGACCTAGAAGCAGATGGTGGCAGAGCTGCAGATCTGGGCAAACAAGCACCCAGCTGCCTCAAACGCCCATAGTACCACTGTGGCACCAAAGCAGGGAGTACATCTCAGCACGACTGTGGGAGCAGGTTGCAGCAGACCTGAGCCCCTATGTGACTGCTTTTCCATTCAGTGGGAGACCCCACAGGGCCACTGCGATCCCAAGTTGTGGCCCAGGTTCAGACAGGCACAGCTGACAGGGATCGCGGTGGGCTCAGATTGCATAGCTCCTGACCCCCTCCCAGTGGTGACAGGTGGAACCTGTGACCAGATACTATCACTGCAATGGCAAAAACCCACTCCTTCAAATTATATGATACATTAATACTCCAGATCAGGAAGAAAAAGACAAACACCCAGAAATCAGTCCTGAAGGCACAGAAATCTACAGTTCAAATGACAGAATTCAAAACAGCCATCATAAAAAAAAGCCCACAAGCTACAAGAGAGTTTAGAAAGGCAGTTCAATGAAATCAGTAACAAAATTAATGAACAGAAGGAATACTTCACAAAAGAGATCAAAACTATAAAGAAAAACCAATCAGAATTGTTGGAGATAAAAAACACAATGGATAAGATAAAGAAAAATCTAGACTCCCTGAATAACAGAGGTGTTATTATGGAGGACTGAATTATCAATCTAGAAGATAGGTGGGGGAGGAGAGAGAACTAAGACTAAAAAGAAATGAGGAAATTCTCCAAGAAATATCCAACTCAATTAGAAAACACATGATAAGGATTATAGGTATTCCAGAAGGAGAAAGGAGCAGAAAGCTTGTTCAACTATATAGTAGCTGAGAATTCTTCTCCAAACCTGGAGAAGAAGCTGGAATTACATGTAAATGAAGCCAATAGAACTCCTAATTACATCAATGTAAAAATATCTTCCCCAGGGTATGTATTAGTAAAGCTGGCAAAAGTCCATGACAAAGAAAAAATATTAAGGGCAGCAAGGCATAAGAAAATAACCTACAAAGGAGCCCCTATCAGGCTTTCAGCAAATTTCTTAGCAGAAAAATTATAGGCTAGAAGAGATAGGAATTATATATTAAAATTCTGAAAGACAAAACCTTTCAGCCAAGAATATCCAGTGAAAATGCCCTGCAGATATGCTGGAGAAATAAAAACTTTCACAGATAAACAAAATCTGAGGGAGTTCATTGCTACAAGACCATTGCCTACTACAAGATTGGCTCAAGAAAGCCCACATACCTGAGAAAGAGAGAGAGAGAGAGGGAAGAAAGGGTTTACAAAGCCTTGAGCAAGGAGATAAATAGGCAAACAAAATCAGAAAATTGCAATTCTATCAGAACAGATTAGCAAACACGTAATTATAACTCTAAAAATAAAGGGAAGAAAAGCATCAAAAATAAATCTAATCACTTCATTTTAACCACAAATTCACAACACATAGAATAAATTGTGACAACAACAACTTAGAAAGGGGAAGAGGAATGGGATGAAACCTGCTTAGACTAAAGGAAAAAGAGGCTACCAGAGAATGACTATCTCATCTAAGAGATCTTTTATACAAACTTCATGGTAACCACTATACCCAAAATGTACTGCCTCCAGGAAACACATCTCAGCTCTAAAAACAAACACAGGGTTAGAGTGAAGGATGGAAAACAATATTCCAAGCTACTGGCAAACAAAAGAAAGCAGGTGTTACCATACTTATAAGAGACAAAGGAGACCTCAGGATAAAAAAGAGAATGAGAGTCAAAGAGGGACAGTATACAATAATAAAAAGAAAACTGCACCAAGAGAACATAACATTTATAAATATATATATGCCTAAGAAAGGAGCACCAAAGTACATAAAGCAACTATTAATAGACCTAAACGGAGACATTAATAGCAACACAATAATAGTAGGGGACCTTAACACCCCACTGTCATCAATAGATAGATCAATCAGAGAGAAAGTCAGCAGAGAGATAGTCAAACTAAATGAAAAACTAGACTAGATGGAATTAATAGATATATATAGAATACTTCTTCCAACATCAACATAGTACAATTCTTCTCAAGTACACAAGGAACATTCTCAAAGATAGACCACAAGTTGGGAAACAAGGCAAGTATCAATAAATTTAAGAAGATTGAAATCATATCAAGCATCTTTTCCAACCATAATGCGATGAAACCATAAATCAACTAAAATAAAAAATCAGGGAAACTGACAAACATGTGGAGAATAAGCAACATGCTACTGAACAATCAATGGATCATTGAAGAAATTACAAGAGAAATCAAAGAATATCTGGAGACAAATGAGAATGAAAAACACCATACCAACTCACGTAGGATGCAGCAAAAGCAGTCCTAAGAGGGAACTTCATAGCAATGTAGGCCCACCTTAACAAACAAGAAAAATCTCAAATAAGCAATCTCAAAAACACCTAACAGAACTAGAAGAAGAAGAATGAACAAAGCCTAAAGTCAGCAGAAGGAGGGAAATAATAAAAATGAGAGCAGAAATAAATGAAATATAGACCAAAAAACCAGTAGAAAGGATCAATGAAACTAAGAGCTGGTTCTTTGAGAAGATAAACAAAATTGACAAACCCTTAGCCAGACTCACTAAGAAAAAAAGAGAGAAGACTCAAATAAATAACATTAGAAAGGAAAGAGCAGAAATTATAACATATACCACAGAAATACAAAGGATTATAAGAGAATACTATGAAAAACTACATGCCAACAAATTGGACAATGTAGAAGAATTGGATAAATTCTTAGATTCATACAACCTCTCAAAACTGAATCAAGAAGAAATAGAGAATCTGAATAGACCAATCACAAGTAAAGAGATTGAAACAGTAATCAAAAATCTCCCAAAAAATAAAAGTCCAGGACCAGATGGCTTCCCTGGAGAATTCTATCAAACATTCAAACAAGATTTAATATCTATCTTTCTCAAACTATTCCAAAAAATTGAAGAAGATGGAACACTTCCTAACACATTTTACGAGGCCAACATCACCCTGATCACAAAGCCAGACAAGGACAACACAAAGAAGGGAAATTACAGGCCAATATTGCTGATGAAATATGCAAAATCCTCAACAGAATATTGGCAAACTAAATACTGCAATACATCAAAATGATCATAAACCATGATCAAGTGGGATTTACACCACGGATGTAAGGATGGTTCAACATCTGCAAATCAATCAATGTAATAGAACATATTAACAGAATAAGGAATAAAAACCACATGATCATCTCAACAGACACTGAGAAAGCATTTCACAAGATCCAACAGATATTTATGAAAAAAACTCTCAGTAAAATGGGTATAGAAAGAAAGTACCTCAATATAATAAAGGTCATATATGACAAACCCACAGCCAACAGCATACTCAATGGGGAAAAACTGAAAGCCATCCCTCTGAGAATAGGAACAAGACAAGTGTGCCCACACACATCACTCTTATTCAATATAGTACTGGAGGTTTTGGTCAGAGCAACTAGACAAGAAAAAGAAATAAAAGGTATCCACCAGCAAGGAAGAAGTGAAACTCTTGCTGTTTGCAGACAACATGATTTTATATATAGAAAACCCTAAAGACGCCATCAGAAAACTATTAGAAATAATAAACAACTACAGCAGAGTTGCAGGGTACAAAATCATCTTACAAAAATCAGTTTCATTTCTATACTGTAATAACAAACTAACAGAAAGAGAACTCAAGAATGCAATCCCTTTTACAATCACAACAAAAAGAGTAGAATATCTAGAAATAAAATTAATTGAGGAGGTGAAAGACTATACAATGAAAACTATAACACATTACTGAAAGAAATCAATGATGACATAAAGAATTGGAAAGATATTCCATGCACATAGATTGGAAGAATAAACATAGTTAAAATGTCCATACTACCTAAAGCAATCTACAGATTCAAGGCAATCCCAATCAGAATCCCAATGACATTCTTCATGGAAATAGATCAAAGGATCCTAAAATTCATGTGGAGCAATGAAAGACCACAAATGGCCAAAGCAATCCTAAGAAAAAAGAACAAAGCTGGAGACATCATAATCCCTGACTTCAAAATATAGTACAAAGCTGTAGTAATCAAAACAGCATGATACTGGTACAAAACAGACAAACAGATCAATGGAACAGAACTGCAGGCCCGGAAATAAAACCACACATATACAGACAGCTAATCTTCAACAAAGGAGCCAAGAACATACAATAGAGAAAGGAAGGTCCCGTCAATAAATGGTGTTGTGTAAACTGGACAGCCACATGCAAAAGAATGAAGGTAGACCATCATCTTTTGCCATACACAAAAATAAACTCAAAATGGATCAAAGACTTAAAGGTAAGACCTGAAACTATAAAAGTCCCAGAAGAAAATGCAGGCAGTACACTCTTTGACATCAGTCTTAGAAGGATCTTTTCAAATACCAAGTCTACTCAGGCAAGGGAAACAAAAGAAAAAAGTATACAAACGGAACTTCAAGGAAACCAGGAACAAAATGAAAAGACAACCTACCAACTGGGAGAAAATATTGCAAATCATATATCCAACAAGGGGTTAATTTTACATAAACAACTCATACAACTCAACAATAAAAAAATGAACACCCTGATCAAAAAATGGGCAGAGGATATGAACAGACATTTTTCCAAAGAAGATATACGGATGAGCAACAGGCACATGGAAAGATGTTCAACATCACTAATCGTCAGGGAAATGCAAATCAAAACTACAATAAGATATCACCTTGCACTTGTTAGAATGGCTATAATTACCAAGACAAAAAGCAACACATGTTGGAGAGGATATGGAGAAAAGGGAACCCTTACACACTGCTGGTAGGAATGCAAACTGGTGCAGCTGCTATAGAAAACAGTATAGAGATTTCTCAAAAACCTAAAAATCAAAATATCATATGACCTAGCTATTTCACTACTGGGTATTTACCCAAAGAACTTCAAATCAACAATTCAAAGAGACTTATGCACCCCCATGTTCATTACAGCATTATTCACAAAAGCCAAGATGTGGAAGCAACTCAAGTGCCCATCGACTGATGAATGGAATAAGAACATGTGGTATATATATACAATGGAATACTTCTCAGCCATAAAAAAGACAAAATTGTCCCATTTGCAACAACATGGATGGAACTTGAGGGTATTATTTTAAGTGAGATAAGCCAGACAGAGAAAGACAGACACTGTATGATTTCACTCATATGTGGAAGATAAACAAATACATGGACAAAGAGAAGAGATTAGTGGTTACTAGAGAGGAAGGGGATTTGTGGGTGGGCACATAGGGTAAAGGATTCATGTATATATGGTGACAAATAATAATATACAACTGAAATTTCATAATATTATAAACTATTATGACATCAATTTAAAACATGTATTTGGAACAGACCCTGGCACCACTATTATTTTGCACATCCCCATGCCTTTGACTTTGGCTCTATAGCCACTCAAAGAATGACTGTGGCCCAGACCTCAGCATCAAAAGGGATCCCCGTGGCTGTGAAGACCCCTCAGAGGAAAAGGGGAACTAGAGGATCCCAGCAGCCCTTGCCACCACTGCAGAACCTCATCATCTTGACCACTGAGGACCCCAGCAGTTTTCATACATGCTATGCTCAGCTAAAGGAGCTACCCAAAACCTATGCACTGCACTCCTCTCAACCCAGAGCCACCACTGTGCCCCCCTGAGCTGGAGCTTCTCCTCCCCACTCAGCTGGTGCCCTGTCACTCACCCATAGATGAAAGTCTTTCCCACATGGAAGCCTGTCCATAAAGTGTGGAAGATGTAACTCCTCCTTCAAATGCACAGACATCAATGCAAGGCTACAAAGAAGATGAAAAATCAAAGAAACATGACACCACCAAAAGAATACAATAATTTTCCAGTAGCCAAAGCCAGAGAAATGTAGATCTATGAATTGCCTGACAAAGAATTCAAAATAATTGTTTTAAAGAAGCTCAGTGAGCTACAAGAGAACACAAGCCATTCAACAAAATCAGGAAAACAATACATTAACAAAATGAGAATTTAACAAAGAGATAGAAATGATTAAAAAAAAGAACGAAACAAATTCTGGAGCTAAAGAATGTAATGCATGAAATGACAATGCAATAGAGAGCATCAACAGCAGGCACAATCAAGCAGAAGAAAGAATCTGCCTACTTAAAGAGAAGTCTTGTGAAATTATCTAGTCAGAGGAGAAAAAAACAGAAAAATAATGAAAAGAATAAAGAAAGCCTACAGGATTTATGGGATTCCATCAAAAGAACCACTATATGCATATGGGAGTCCCAGAAGGAGAAGAGGGAGAGAAAGGGGCAGAAAGTTTATTTAAAGAAATAATGGCTAAAACTTCCCAAATCTTGGGAGGGAAATAAGCCTCCAGACTCATGAAGCTGAAAGG
Organism: Equus przewalskii; assembly: GCF_037783145.1. NCBI lineage: Eukaryota > Metazoa > Chordata > Mammalia > Perissodactyla > Equidae > Equus > Equus przewalskii. The sequence goes on from NC_091831.1 coordinate 67,668,458, forward strand.
TTACCAAACAGGATCAATCCGAAGAAGGCTACACCAACACACATTATAATCAAATTGCCTAAAGCAAAGGATAAAGAGGGAAATTTGAAAGCAGCGAAAGAAAAGTGACTTGTCTCATATAAGGATTCCCACCCCACCCCATAAGACTATTAAAAGATTTCTCAGCATAAAACCTTGCAGGGAAGGAGAGAGTATGATGATATACTCAAGGTACTGGAAGAAAAAAAATGATGAACAAGACTACTATGCCTGGCAAAATTATCCTTTAAAAATGAGGAAGAGATAAAGTCTTTCCCAGACAAACAAAAACTGAGGGAGTTTGTCACTACTAGACCTGCCTTACAAGAAATGCTTGAGTTCTTCGAATTGAAATGAAAACATGCTAAAAAGCAATGCAAAAGCATATGAAGGCATAAATTTCACTGATAAAGGTAAATATGTAGATGAATACAGATTAATGTAATACTGTAATGGTGATGTAATTACTTTTGACCCTAATATATCAGTTAAAAGACAAAAATTTGTTAGTAGACACATATATAAAAAGGAGCAAACTCTGACTACAAGAAACAAAATTGAGGGAGCGGGGTAAAAGTGGAGAGTTTTTATATGTAATTGAAGTTGAGTTGTTATCAACTTTAAATAAACGGTTATAACTACAAGATATTTTATGCAAGCCTTGCCATAACCACAAAGACAGAAACCTATAATAGATGCACAAAAGATAAAGAGAAAAGAATTAAAGCAAATTACTACAAAAAAATCATCAAGTATCAAAGGAAGATAGCAAGAGAGAAAGAGTGGGACAAAACAACTATGAACGAGAGAGAAAACAATTAACAAAATGGCATAGTAAGTCTCCATCTATCAGTAATTACTTTAAATGTAAATGGATTAAACTCCCCAATCAAAAGGCATAGAATGGCTGAATGGATTAAAAAAAAAAAACATAAGATCTACTGATATGCTGTTTACAAGAGACTCATTTTAGATCTAAAGACACTCATAGGCTGAAAGTAAAGGGAGGGAAAAGATATTTCATGCAAATGGTAATGAAAAGAAAACAGGGGTGGCTATACTTATATCAGACAAAATAGACTTTAAGTATAAAACCATCTCTAAAAACAAAGACAGTCATTATATAATGATAAAAGAGTCAATTCAAAAGAAAGATATGACAGGGGCTGGCCCTGTGGCCGAGTGGTTAAGTTCGCGTGCTCCACGGCAGGTGGTCCAGTGTTTCGTTGGTTCGAATCCTGGGCGTGGACATGGCACTGCTCATCAAACCATGCTGGGGCGGCGTCCCACATGCCACAACTAGAAGGACCCACAACGAAGAATATACAACTATGTACTGGGGGGCTTTGGGGAGAAAAAGGAAAAAAAAATTTTTTTTTTAAATAAATAAATAAAAGAAAGATATGACAATTATAAATATATACACACCCAATATCAGAGCACCTGAATATATGAAGCAAATATTAACAGATCTGAAGGCAGAAATTTACAGCAATACAATAATAGTAAAGTAGTTCCATAACCCATTTATGATACTGGAGAGAACTTCTGGATGGAAAATCAATAAAGCCCCTGACTTGAACAACACTATAGACTAAATGGATCTAACAGACATATACAGAACTTTCCACCCAACAGCAGAAGAATTCACTGTCTTCTCAAGCAGACATGAAACAGTCTCTAGGATAGATCTCATGAGAGGTCACAAAATGTGTCTTGACAAATTTAAGGCAATCTAAATCATTGGAAGTATGTTTTCCAACCACAATGGAACAAAACTGGAAAACAATAACAGCAAGAAAATGGGAAAATTCACAAATATGTGGAAACTAAACAATATACTCGAAAAATCACTGGGTCAAAGAGGAAATCAAAAAGGAGTTTAAAACACAGCTATTGACAGTTAATCATTGACAAAGTTGCTGAGAACATAGAATGGAGAAAGGAAAGTCTCTTCAATAAATGATGTTGGGAAAACTGGACAGCCACATGTAAAAGAATGAACGTAGATCAATACCTTGCACCATACACAAAAATTAACTTAAAATGGATTAAAGATTTGAATGTAAGACCTGAAGCCATAAAACTCCTAGAAGGAAATATAGGCAGTACACTCTCTGACATTGGTCTTAGCAACATCTTTTCAAATACCATGTCTACTTGGGCAAGGAAAACAAAAGAAAAAATTAACAAATGGGACTACATAAGACTAAAAAGCTTCTGCAAAGCAAAGGAAACCATGAACAAAACGGAAAGACAACTCACCAACTGGGAGAAAATATTAACAAATCATTCATCATACAAGGGGTTGATCTCCAAAATATATAAAGAAGACATACAACTCAGCAAAAAAAACCCCAAACGACCTGGTCAATAAATGTGCAGAGGAAATGAACAGACATTTTTCCAAGGAAGATATACAGATGGCCAACAGACACATGAAAAGATACTCAATATCACTAATTATGAAGGAAATGCAAATCAAAACTACAATGAGATGTCACCTTGCACTAGTCAGAGTGGCTATAATTACCAAGACAAAGAACAACAAATGTAGGAGAGGATGTAGAGAAACGGGAATGCTCATACACTGCTGGTGGGAATGCAAACTCGTGCAGCAACTATGGAGAACAGTATGGAGATTTAAAAAAAAAATTAAAAATAGAAATACCATACAATCCAGCTATCGCATTACTGGGTATTTATCCAAAGAACATGAAGTCAATGATCCAAAGAGATTTATGCCACCCTATGTTCATTGCAGCACAATTCACAATAGCCAGGATGTGGAAACAACCCAAGTGCCCTTCTACAGATGAATGGATAAAGAAGATGTGAGATATATATATATCACTACTTTCTCTCTGTAGATGTGCTTACTCTGGACATTTCATATAATTGGTATTACTACAACATGTAGTCCTTAGCATAGTGTTCCCAAGGTTCATTCTTTTTGGAAAATATGTTAGAATTTCATTCTTTTTTATGACTGATTAATATATCACTTTTGTTTATCCATTCATCAGCTGATGGACATTTAGATTGTTTCCACTTTTTGGCAATTATGAATAATGCTGTGTTGAACATTCAAGAACAAGTTTTTGTGTGAACATATGTTTTCAATTCTTGGGTATATGCCCAGGAGTGGAATTCCTGGATTATATGTTACCTCTATGTTTAACTTTTTGAGGAAATGCCAGACTTTCCCAAAGTGGCTGCATTGTTTTACGTTCCTACCAGTAATGTTTGAGGGTTCCAATTTCTTCATATCCTTGCTAACACTTTTTATTGTCTGTGTTAATTCTAGCCATCCTAGTAGGTGTGAAGAGGTATCTCATTGTGATTTTGATTTGCATCTCCCTAATGGCTAATGATATTAAGCATGTTTTCATTTGCTTGTTAGTAGCATAGACTCATTAATTCATTAATTCATTCATATACTCGAGTCTCAGCTCTGTCAGTCCTGTGTGATCTTGCACAAGTTACTCAGCTTCTCTGAACTCAAGTTTTCTCATCTACAAAGTGGGGATCATAATGTTTGTTTTATGGGATTGTTGAAAGGACCAGAATTAATATATGTAAAGCTCTTGGAACAAAGTAAGCACTCAGTGAAGACAGAACAAACGTAAATCAATATGATGAATAAGTCAAATGACATCTGAGTTGGGTCTTGGAAAGGAAGTCATACTTGATTAGGTAGAGGTGGGAAAAAAAAGGGGATTCCAACTAGGAGAAAGAGTGTGAGCGAAGGGAGAAAGCCACATACAGTGGGATGTTTGTAAGGAGTTTCAGCAATGCATTCACCTGGCTGGGGCAGCAGAGGTCTCATTCAAGAGGAGAAATGGGGGAGAAAGGACTGGAAGGAAGGATGGGCTCAGACTTGAGAGGTAACAGGGTCAGGGCGAGGAGGGTGTGCCCCATTTTATTCCACCTTGTGCTGCACTGTGGTTGTCTGGGCACTGGATGAAAGTCGATGTTGCCACCTGCTTAGGACCATGGAGGTCTTGTTAGCAGCGACATTGCTTGGACAGCCCTGATCAGTCTTACCTCCTGGAGTCTCTGCACTGTCTCATCCAGGGCAAGACTTTGTGACGTACATTTAATCAACACCTTGGAAACGACGCATCTTCCTCTAGGGCTGTGGGCAGGGAGTCCCCATTGATCCTTCCTCAAGTCAACGAAGGTTTGTAGGAACCTCTTCTGACTCCCCTGGTAGGAGGAGATCGGTGAGGAGCAGCAACTTTAGGCTTTAACCAAGGATGTCCCACAAGGGGCTATCTGTTGGCCAGCCCTCAATGGACGTGGGTTTGGCAGATACAGTCACTCCCTTCTATACCCTTTATCTATTTCCCTCCTGTAGGATCACTCTTGCCCAGCACTAGCCTGTGTGTTCTACAGCCACCATGTGTCCTTCTGGCTCCATTAGGGGCAGGATGCCAACCATCTGGTATTGTAATTGTTTCTCTCAAAGAACATCATGTCTTGAGTGAATACAGAGCCCTTCCACGTGAGCTCCTGATCCTTGGAATGCTGCCCATGCAGGGACAGCTCCTCTTGGCAAGCATGTAGCCTTTTGTTCCCCTGCCTATATAGGCAACCCCCTCTCTGTTCATGACAGTGGGTGCAGGTGCACAACACCCCCTGGCCACCACTGGACACTCCTCATAAGACCCAATAAACCCTTATGTCTCGTACACCCTCTCCAGGTCTTTTCTTTGGTCCCTCTTCAACCTATCCTGCACTGCTCACACAACTGGGTGTGTGGCCAGACACCCCCTATCAGGGTCCTGACCTATCAAATCTTTCTGGAAGGATCTAACATCATACCTCAGTAAGCCCCTATTATTTCTCTAGGGATATCTTCACCCCAAGCACTCTTTCCAATTGCAATTGAATGGTGCTTACCCCTATAAAGAAATCACAGGCCTCATTGATCAGAATGTACAGCTTCCCCAGATCCTGCTGAAAATGGCTACCAGGAAGACTCCAACAACAAATAGGATAATACATTAAAACACAGAGGCTGTGGTTTCTCTTCTCCTCAACTTGTTTATAAACAGCCTAGTTCACAAGCACAAGTTGCTGGTGTGCATCCATGTAGACGAGGGAATAAGGCTAGGGGACAGATGCAGCAGATCCCCCCTGACCTCTAACTGTCACCAGGGATGCTTCAAAAGTTTCCATTTGGAATCTCCACCAAGGACACACTATACACATGTTAACACCAGCAACGAGCAATTTAATTCATGAGCTTGTTCTTGCCCCTACTTTCATTTTCCTGATTTTAAATGGAGCTGTACCTAGAGCGATACACGGGCTGCTCTGTCAAAGGGCACAGAACAGAGGCTTTTACAAGAGTTCATATCTGCAGAAAATCAAATGTCTTTTTCCACACAGGTGGCAGACTTCCAGAACAGGAATTCTGTGGAAATAGAAGACAAAAATACTAATATGTCCTGGAAAATGCTGTTGGCAGCACAACATCTATTGGATTTCTCTTGTAGGCTTGAGTAGATAGGGAGCTTTGTGCCACACCTCTGCCCACTAGGGAAGGACATTCCTGGACTCCCCCTGGAGGAGCAGGTAGAGGCAGTCTGGCACAGAAGCGGTTAACAGGACTTCCCTTAAGGGCTTGGCTGCACCCAGTCCTGAAGGCACACTGCTCCTCCTCTCCCAGGCTATCATCTCAGGCCTGAAGCATAGCTCTCCAAAGAAAGTTGTTAGCTTCTCAAACTGTGAAGGAGAAAACAGCGAAGATAGAACATTTATGTCCTGATGGTAATAGGAACAGAGGCTCAGTAATATGGGAGGAGGAGGGAGACTGCTGAATTTTTTACTTATTCCATGTCAGAATCCCTGATCACTGAGCCTCAGGTAATTCTGTGCATGGGAAACTGGTTCCTGCATTCTGTTTATCTTTGCCAAGAGGAGCCTCGTTCACTATGGCTCAGAACACTCAGAAACAGACCCAGATAAGCCACTTGATGGATAAGGGCATCTTTAAAAGGATCCAACATGAACACCCAGCCCCAAGGGGAGAGTGCTGAGCCTGCATATCCACTGCACACCTCCCTGCTCAGATCAGAGCCTCCTGACAGCAACGATGGCAGCTGCTCCAGGCACAGCTCCACGCCAGGGCTCTGTGCAGCTCCCACGCCACCCGCTTCTGCACTTGGCACTGTCTACTCAGGCAGGGAGGCTGCTCAAGCGCCAGAGTCCAGGGCTCCATTTTGAAGTTTCCCCAGGGAGTATCACCCCAGCCCTGTCCTCCCCTGTCCCTTGACTTTCAGGAACCAGGCTTGGGATGCCCTCTTCTCTCCCAACGCCCTGTTCACGCTGCCAACCATATCAGGTTTCCCAGCACACCTGGCCCTCCTCACCCTCATTTTGCTTTATTATTTATTCAAACTGGCTAGGACTATTTATAGCTCCTCTGTAAGGCAGCAGCTGCTCATTCCCTCGGAAAGTGGAACATTGAGACATTAAAGATTATTTTTGAAAGAAAAAAGTGTTCTTTCACAGACTCATGAGGTTGCTGTCCTGATGTATCTTCCAAAAATAGGCCTCCCTGGCTCCTCTGTGCCACCCATTCTGTCCTCTGTGTATCTGCCACCACCATGCTGAAAGTAGGAAAGCTACCAGCCACTTTCAAAATGGTCAGTTCCATTTCTCCAGCTCTCCTTAAAACCTAGAAAGTCCCAATATTTTTTCCTGAGTAGATGTCCATCTAATTTAAATGGATGGAACCAAGAGAAATAACTAAATGACAAATAAACATACCTTCTAGTGGAAGGAGCCAAGGATTCCAGATGTTCCATAGCTCTGTTCTCTGTAGGAGCACAAAAACCCATCTTATGTTACTTATTAATTTTCCAAGTGGCTAGCACCCTATAGCCATCTTTATTACATATACTTTTAAACACTCCTCTACATTCATCACAAAATGACTACCATGTCCATTCCCCGGAATAACATTATTCTCAATGTAACAGAATCCATTTTATTTTATTTTATTTTATTTTATTTTTATTTTAACTAGTTTTTTATTTTTTATTTTTTTTACTAATTGCCATAACATTGGATTATAACATTATATAGCTTTCAGATGTACATCATAATATATTTAAATTCTGTGTAGATTACATCATGTTCCCTACCCCAAAATAAATTATAGTCCATCCCCTCACATGTGAGCCTAATCCCCCTTTTGCCCTCCCCTCCCCTATGGTAACCACCAATCCAATCTCCATTGCTATGTGTTTTGTTTCTCGTTGTTTTTATCTTCTACTTATGAGTGAGATAATACCATATTTGACTTTCTCCCTCTGACTTATTACACTCAGCATAATACCCTCAAGGACCATCCATGTTGTCACAAATGGCCGGATTTCATTTCTTATGGCTGAGTAGTATTCCATCGTGTATATATACCACATCTTCTTTATCCATTTGTCCCTTGATGGGCACCTAGGTTGCTTCCAAGTCTTGGCTATTGTGAATAATGCTGCAATGAACATAGGGTATCTTTATACCGTTGCATTTTCAAGTTCTTTGGATAAATACCCAGCAGTGGGATAGCTGGATCACATGGTAGATCTACTCTTAATTTTCTCAGGATACTCCATACTGCTTTCCATAGTGGCTGCACCAGTTTACACTCCCACCAGCAGTGTACGAGGGTTTCCTTCTCTCCACGTCCTCTCCAACACTTGTTATTTCCTGTCTTCTTGATTATAGCCATTCTGATCAGAGTGAGGTGAAACCTCATTGTAGTTTTGATCTGCATTTCCCTGATAGCTAATGATATTGAGCATCTTTTCATACGCCTGTTGGCCATCCATATACCTTCTTTGGAGAAATCTCTGTTCAAATCTTTTGCCCATTTTTTAATTGGGTTGTTGGGTTTTTTGTTGTTAAGATGTATGAGTTCTTTGTATATTTTGGATATTAACCCCATATCTGATATACAGTTTGCAAATATCTTCTCCCAATTGTTAGGCTGTCTTTTCGTTTTATATTGTTTGATGGTTTCCTTTGCTGTGCAGAAGCTTTTTAGTATGATGTAGTCCCTTTTGTTCATTTTTCTTTTTGTTTCCCTTGCCCAGTCAGACATGGGACTTGAAAATATGTTGCTAAGACCGATGTCGAAGAGTGTACTGCCTGTGTTTTCTTTTAGAAGTTTCATGGTTTTGGGTATTACATTCAAGACTTTAATCCATTTTGAGTTGATTTTTGTGCATGGTGTAAGGGACTGGTCTACTTTCATTCTTTTGCATGTGCCTGTCCAGTTTTCCCAACACCATTTATTAAAGAGACTCTCCTTTCTCCATCGTATACTCTTGGCTCCCTTGCCGAATATTACCTGTCCACAAATGTGTGGGTTTACTTCTGGGCTCTGGATTCGGTTCCATTGATCTGTGTGTCTGTTTTTGTGCCACGACCATGCTGTTTTGGTACTATAGCTTTGTAGTATATTTTGAAATCAGGGAGTGTGATACCTTCAGCTTTGTTCTTTTTTCTCAGGAACCCTTTGGCTATTCGGGGCCTTTTGCTGTTCCATATAAATTTTAGGATTCTTTGTTCTATTTCTGTGAAAAATCTTGTTGGAACTTTGATAGGGATTCCCTTGAATCTATAGATTGCTTTAGGAAGTATGGACATTTTAGCGATGTTAATTCTTCCAATCCAAGAGCACAGAATATCTTTCCATTTCTTTGTGTCTTCTTCGATTTCTCTCAACAATGTTTTATAGTTTTTGATGTACAGAGGCTTCACCTGTTTGGTTAAGTTTATTCCTAGGTATTTTATTCTTTCTGTTGCAATTATAAATGGGATTGTATTCTTAATTTCTCTTTCTGCTACTTCGTTGTTAGTGTATAGAAACACAACTAATTTTTGTACGTTGATTTTGTATCCTGCAACTTGACTGTATTCACTTATTGCTTCTAAAAGTTTTTTAGTGGATTCTTTAGGGTTTTCTATATATAAAATCATGTCACCTGCAAAGAGTGACAGTTTCACTTCTTCTTTTCCAATATGGATCCCTTGTATTTCTTTTTCTTGCCTGATTGCCCTGGCTAGGACTTCCAATACTATGTTAAATAAGAGTGATGACAGTGGGAATCCTTCTCTGGTTCCTGTTCTTGGAGGGATAGCTTTCAGTTTTTCTCCATTGAGAACGATATTTGCCGTGGGTTTGTCATATATGACCTTTATTATGTTGAGGTATTTTCCTTCTATACCCATTTTATTTAGAGTTTTTGTCATAAATGGATGCTGTATCTTGTCAAATGCTTTCTCTGCATCTATTGAGATGATCATGTGATTTTTATTCTTCATTTTGTTAATGTGGTGTATGATGTTGATAGATCTGTGGATGTTGAACCATCCCTGCATCCCTGGAATGAAATCCACTTGATCATGGTTTATGATCTTTTTAGTGTATTGTCGTATTCGATTTGCTAGTATTTTGTTGGGGATTTTTGCATTGATGTTCATCAGTGATATTGGCCTGTAATTTTCTTTTTTTGTGCCGTCGTAGTCTGGTTTGGGTATCAGGATAATGTTGGCTTCGTAGAATGAGTTAGGAAGCCTCCCCTCTTCTTCAATTGTTTAGAAGAGTTTGACAAGGATAAGTATTAAGTCTTCTTTGAATGTTTGGTGGTATTCACCAGGGGAGCCATCTGGTCCTGGACTTTTATTGTTTGGGAGGTTTTTGATTGCTGTTTCAATCTCCTTACTGGTGATTGGTCTATTCAAATTTCTACTTCTTCTTGGTCCAGTTTTGGAAGGTTGTATGTTTCTAAGAATGTATCCATTTCTTCTAGATTATCCAATTTGTTGGCGTATAGGTTTTCATAGTATTCTCTTATTATCTTTTGCATTTCTGAGGTGTCCATTGTAATTTCTCCTCTTTCATTTTTGATTTTATTTATTTGAGCCTTCTCTCTTTTTTTCTTAGTGAGTCTTGCTAAGGGTTTGTCAATTTTGTTTATCTTTTCAAAGAACCAGCTCTTGGCTTCATTAATTTTTTCTATTGTTTTTTAAATCTCTATTTCATTTATTTCTGCTCTGATTTTTATCATTTCCTTCCATCTGCTGATTTTGGGCTTTGTTTGTTCTTCTTTTTCCAGTACATTTACATGCTCTTTTAGATTGTTTATTTGGGATTTTCTTCTTTGTTGAGGTAGGCCTGAATTGCTATAAACTTTCCTCTTAGAACTGCTTTTAGCTGTATCCCATAGTTTTGGCATGTCGTATTCCATTTTCATTTAGCAGAATCCATTTTAAAAACCACCTTTTTAATGCTTTATGTCTTCTGGGAAGAAACCCAAACACAATGATTTGCCCAAAGTCTCACGAATTTGTTTGATGCTCAATCAGAATGCTATGATTCAAAACATGGTCTCATGCAAGAGCCAGGGAGCACAGCCAGCCTGGGACTAGGCAGGTGCAAGCTGGGTGACAGAAACAGTGTGCAGGACTTGAGAGACAGAGGGCAGCTGGGAGTATCTAGCTGGAGAACGTGGGGAAATAGAGCTAGGTGGGGTCTGGGGAAAACCATCCACATCTCACTCCAGCCTCAGTACTTTCTGGCATGTGATCTCAGACAAGATGCATATGTCCTGTATGCCCGAGGTCTTTATTGTATACACTTTACATTGTTGTGTTACATGAGACCATCCAGGTGCTGTGCCTGTCACAGGGGGAGCACAGACCATAATACTGCAGATGAGGAAACTGAGGTACTGAGGAGCCAAGAGACTTGTCCAAGGCCACACAGCCCCAGGACTCCTGATTCTCAGCCTAGGCCTTATTTTTTCTATTGATTGATTGATTGTGGTACCTGGCATTTCCCATCGGTGGACTAAACAAGGCAAGTGGTCAAAAGTCCCAGGCATTAGTGAGCACTCAGGAATGGAAGTAATAAAAATTACATCAAGGAGCAAGAACCAAGTAGAGCCTTAGCAACTCAGACAACATTTTGGGTCAGTTCTGGAACTCTCACATCTTTCCTATTGTAGAGGAAGCCGATCCCCACATTGGCGAACCTGAGGCCTGTACAGAGGTGGACAAGGACACTCCTAATTGCAGAGGAAAGGAAGCAGCCACTGCCGCCAGGCAACTCCACGCACAGGGGCCCTGATGAAAGTAGGGCATCAGGCAAGGAATGCCCTCAAAGAGCTAACAAGCTAGAGAGGCCAGGAAAGACAAAACATGAAACTACAGAATAATGCGAGACAGAATCACGTGCTGAGGAGTATAGTACTGACCTCACGGCCCAGAGCAGACAGAGAGGAGGAGAAATCATTGTACACAGATTCATGAAGACAGTTAGGCTTAAGCTAGACTTTTGTGTCAGACAGGACTTCTTGTTTGCAACTGTCAGAGCCTCAACTCAAATGAGCTTAAGCGCCAAAGGCATTTTTTGAAAGGATAGAGTAGTAGTTTATGGACTTATGAAAATGAGCCAAAGATAGCCTATTGGCCCCTAGGTTGTTTGCTTCTTCACTGCAGGTTGAGACTCTTTAGTTCAAAGTCCATTGGCACCAAACGCAAATTTTCACAATCCAAGTATTTTAAAAATAGTCCAAGTGATCACATTTTTAGCCATTTGGAGTCTGCCTGCTGTGCATTCCCCATGAAATCTCATCCCACGTCTGCTGGCCGTTGGTAAGATAGAACCTATGGTTATAGGACCCCAAACTGCTAAGGCCCTTTGGAGTTCTCTACCCCAGAGACTACCTTTTGGGCTGCTGAGCAATGTCACCTAGACACATGAGCCCCCTCTTCGATCCTCCTCTCCTCTAAAAGGTCCCTTGCCCCCTCCCTTTCTAGATGGGGACTCCCTTGTTGCAGCCTCTTGATGGATGGTCTCATGCTGGGAGGAACTTCCCCTCTCATTATTTGTCTTGTCTGTCCAAGCACCACCCAATAAAGCTAGTGTGTTACTACCTGTCCTGGTCATACCTTTTTCCTTGATCAGCCTCAAATCCCTCAAACCTCCTACAAGTCTCAAAAGAAAACTAAACAACTAAATCTAATGAAAGAAGGAACTAGAGCATCTAGCATGCCCCAAATCATGACTTACATCAAGACTCTTTTTCTTTAACTTTTCCTTGACTCTGTTGCTTTCATTCTCATTTATTGTACACTGGCTTGGGAGTCACTTTATCCCTCAGCCCATGGGGGTCTGGCGCTATGATTGTTGGCTCCTCCTAGACCCATGTGACTGGCATTGGGAGAGAAGTTCCTTCAGAGAAGGTGATTGCTTGCAATAGGTTAGGTTCCCTGGAAAAAGACTCTGAGATGGGAAACTACATGCAGAAGGTTAATGGAAGAGTGTTCTTGGGACACACCTGTAAGGAAGAAAGGAAGGTGCGTTTGGGCAGAGAGAGAAGCTGACCTGCAATGTGGTTGCACCTGAGGCCTCAGCTTATCCTACAGGGAGCCCTGGGGCTGAGAATTGTCCCAAGCTGAGATAAGTGGGTCAAACCTCTGTGTCCTCACTTCAGCCAGTAATTGTTCCAGGCCATTTCCCCAGGAGATGGTATAACCTTGGGTGAGGCAGATCTCTGAAGCCAAGGGTAATACCCAGTAAGGGACACAGCTGTGAGCCATCAGCAGCTGATATTCCTAGACACTGCAGAACGGGTTCATTGTCCCTAAAAAGAGCATTGGGCAGTGCACCACAGCACTCAGGACTGTCCACTCTTTGCACTGCTCATACCTACTTGCTTCTTATGATAAGTTCATTCCTTATGGGAGTAGCTGCTCCAGAATTTTGATTGGCCTTGTTTTGAGGGAAATTTACAAGAGAAGGTTGTAGGTTGCTCTTGAGGTTATAACTGATGGTCATAGTCCCCACCTCTTCAACCCATTCTAGATTCGACTCACTTTAGCTGCAGCCTGTTGGGATGACCCAGACCTTCATCTCTGAGGGGTCTGAAACCCTTGTTACCATGTGCTTCTCAGGCCATCACTGCTGATGGCCATTCACCATGAAAACTAGACATAGAAGCACCAAGAGACTCTCAATAGATTACTCAAATGCTAAACATATTTTTCCCTGCTCTTCGTGCAACATCAATCCTACCTCTTCCTGATGACCAGAATCAATAATCCCTGACAAGATGGTGACTCTTTCCCTTGCCTCAGACCCTGAAGTAATGGAGATGGGAGGCCCAAAGTCCCAAAGTGGATCGTTGAGAGCATTGGTAAGTGTGACCACTCCTATTCAGCCCCACAGGGACACACAACCATATAATGGTCATTGATTTAGGTTGCATATGCTTCCTGGAGGATGGCAACCCAACCTCACAGGGTATCATCTACAAGCAGCATCTTTGAGAGGCATTCTCTCTCAGGCCGGCAGCTTCTGGGTGGTGCAGTATGTAACAAGACAGGTGGATTCTTTGTGCCGTGGCCACACTTCCTTTTTCATAAAGTAAGTCCCTTGGCCTGAAATAATGTTTATAGGATCGTTTGTAGATGGATGAAATAAATACTTTGTAAGTTTTCAGATAATGGCTAAAGCCCAATGGACAGGAAAGGCAAACCATACTGAGAATGTGTCATCGCAGTCAAATCAATTGTATCCGTGGATGGTTGGTCTCCTCAAGGAGTGGTGCTGTGTCAGGGTTCAGAGTCAGTCTCTGTTGCTGGCAGGTTGGACATTTGGCAGCCCCAACAGCTAGACAAGAATTGGTGAATGGAAGCTCTTGCTTTGGGGCCCACGTATGGCCTCCATCTCTGCCATGGGGCTACTCCATTCATATCCCCCTTGTATCAGCTCTGGAGAGGTTGACGTGAACTTTCCAATCCTGTCTAGCTTGTTGTTCAGAACCTCTTCCATGGTGGATACTCTTTGGTGGGCATCAATGTGTGGTATTATCTCATGGTTCCATCCAGACCTCTTAGTTCCTCACTTTCCAATCCTTCTCCTTCCAGGCCGTGACCAACTAGCGGGGCCACTCACAATTGCCTATGAGTCTCTGTATATTCTTACCTTGAGCCTCTTCTTTTTTCACAATAGGGTGACCAGGTATGCTGCCTGGATCTCTACCCCTTGGAGAATTTTCCTTCATTGCTATTTCAGGGTCATTCTCAAATAGTGCAGCTGCCATCTGTTTTCGACACACTGTGACACAACCTGACCCACCCACAAAACAAGTTCGGCCCTTTCCTTTCCACTGGTGATAAGAGAAACTCTCATATAGCCACCACTGTGAGCTGGAGGAGAGGGCAGTGCAAAAGTGATGGATGCCATGGGGGTTTGGGCTACCTGTTTACACAACTTGTACCTTCTGACCCTCCTTGTGCTTAATCCTAGATATATCATTTCCACCTTTTAATGGATTGCTGCTTGGCCAGCTGACCTTAGGACTTGGTAAGTCTACAGAATTCAGTTCAGGATGGTAGTTTTGGCTATGTGATCACTTGATGTCCATAGCCAGATGTTCCATTTGCCAAGACCCAATAGCGTGCTTAAAGCTGTTTTTTCGAATGGTGTAACATTCTCTGCTATGGGTGGCATGACCTTGCTCTGGAATCTTAGAGGTCTACTTTGTATTCCCCTATTGAGGCCTACCTTAAACTCCACAAAGCATCCACTCCCACCACAGATAACTTTAGCATCTGCGTCTTCTGAACCCCAAGAGGCCTACCAGGGATTGTACTTTCTTAATAGTGGGAGGTATGAGATGCAATAATCTGTCCTTTACTTTGGATGGATACATATGGGGGAGAGGACTAAATCTCCATACAATTTTTCTCCCACTTTTTGGAGTGAATGTCTTACTGAGCCCACTCCAGTGCCACGTTTTGCTCATCCAGTCTAATTAACATCATTCCGTCAATATAGTGGATGAATGTGGTGGTCTGTGGAATGTCCAGACAGTCCAGATCTCTTTGGATTATATTCTGACAGAGAGCAGGAAGTTAACATCACTCTGGAACAAGACCACAAATGTATACTGTTTTCTGTCCCATGTGAATATGAATTATGAACTATTTCTGATCCTTCTCCCTAATAGGATTGGACAAGAACTCACTCAGCAAGTCACTGGCCACATACCACATGCTAGAGGTTAATCTAGAAAAGATGTAACATCCAACCAGCAGTTGCCTTTGGGGCCGCTACTTCGTTAGGCTTGTGGTTATCTGCTGTTATCAGCCATGATCCACTGATTTTTGCAGAGGCCAGACTCATGAATTATAGTGGGTTATCACAGAACCATCACTTCTGCATTCATTATGTTTTTGAAGTAGCACTAATCTCTGACATTCTCCATGGAATCTGGCATTGTTTTTTACTTACTGGCTTGGCACGGGGAAGGTGTGGTTTAGAGCTTCCTACATTCATATCTCTTACCCTTCAGGTCAAAGAACCAATCTGAGGGTTCTGTTACCTACCAAGCATGTCCATTCCAATTATTCATTTAGGAAACAGGAAAATGACTTCCCAGTGGATCCCCTGGTATTACCCAGATATAAATGTCAATCCAGACCCTGTGTCTAACATCCTTGAAAGGACTAGGAATTCCCTTTTTCCTTATTGCATGGTTACCTGAGTAAGTGGCAGTAGATCCCATTGGGAAAAGGCTAGTGTGATGGTTAATTTCATGTGTCAACTTGGCTAGGTTACGGTGCCCAAATGTTTGGTCAAACACCAGACTAGATGTTACTGTGATGGTATTTTTTAGATGTGATTAACGTTTAAATCAGACTTTGAGTGAAGCATATTACCCTCTATATTGTGGGTGGGCTTTATCCCATCAGTTGAAGGTCTAAGAGCAAAGGCTGAGGTTTCCAGAAGAAGAAGAAATTCTCCTCCTCAAGACTGTAACATCACCTATTTCCTGAATTTTCAGCTTGCTGGACTGCCCCATGGGTTTCAGACTTGCCAGCTACCACAATTGCTCAAGTGAATTCCCTAAAATATCTGTGTGTGTGTATTTGTTAATATTTATACTTATTTTTATTATATGCTCTGTTTCTCTGCACAACCCTGACTGATACATCTGAGGAATTACTATTCAATACACTTGCTGCATTGTTGAAGGATTCTTCATCATAGAGATTTGGCCTCTCCTTCAGTGACTGGGTTCCAGGTCTGAGAAGTGGCTCAGGTCCAAAATCTGAGCAAGAGATTTTGACTTTCTATTGGGACACCTGCCTTGGTCTTCTGGTCATCTATCTTTGATTTCTTTTGATTTGATAAATAAGCAACACTTGTTGGGTGCCTATTTATCTCACCTCTAGGAACACCATGTTTTAGTGATCATCTCTTCAGCTCTCTTCAGACCAGCTTCCCCTAGCTGCCATTCAGCCTTGACCCCCATTGTGATCATTGTGCCCAGCTTGCTTCTGATGCTTGATTATCACTCTCTGGCCTCTATTATTTCAGGATCCTATCATTCCTTCTGCTACCATCAACCCTGGCTGACAGAGGACAGCCTCCACTGTGCTTCTCAACAATGCTGGGACCCTCCCCAGTACACTTCTTATGCCTTTGGTAAACAAATGTCCTCTGGGTCCTCTCACAGGACAGAGTCAGCTGGTGGGTTTCTTGGCCTTACATAGTTTGTCCATTCTAGGATGCCCACTTCTCTGTGACTTTTGATGCCTTCCTCTACCATCTGCCAAGGAAGTTATGGCATTTGTATTTCACTTAATGTGAGCCATCACTTTTCCCAAGTTTTCAAAACCCTAACAGCAGCATATTAGCACAATTTCCCAAGGTCCTTGCTGGGGTGCTAAATCCTATATCATGGGAGAAGCTCCCATACTAATAATCCTTCATCCAACTTTATTTTCTGTCTTCCCTTGATTTAGCACCTTCAAGATTCCATTCCATCCACACTTTCCCAGCTTCTGAGGTACATGTTAGCCAGATTCTGCAGCTCCTTGGTCCTTCTTTTCCATTAGCAGGCCCAGCACTCCAACAAGAGGACTGAGCTAGGATTTGACTCTTATAATTTGTCTGGATGCCAGGATGGGAGGGAGGGTAGACCTTAAAGTCTAGACCTTAAGGTCTAAAACCTTCTAAGACCTTAGAAGATACCAATTTCACCTGAGGACTCTGCACAATCTTTGAGCAAGAAGTATAGCCAACTTCTAAGAAGGGAAAGTGAGCCAATTCTATAGACCCAGGCAGCTCAGGGGAACCTGAAGATTCAAGGTTCCCAAATGTGTCTACCTGGATACCCCCATTCCAAGATTCAAAGTTCTATTCTTTCCCCATTAAGGCCTTGACCTTGGCATAGAAGACCCGCTGGGGTTGGGAATTCAACCATTTCTGAAGCTCCTCTACTTTTAGGATAAAGTCCTGAGCCTGGCCCACCCTCCAGCTGCAAGAGATTAAAGTTTCCTTAAATGCTGCAAAGAAACATTTTGACTGTCACATTTTGCCTTGAATTGGTGGTTAATCACCCTGAATGTCATGATGTTTCATCATTGAATCAAGGGCGCTCAGCAACAACCACCCAATTCCGTAGTCCTTATTGCTACCATTTTTTCATCAAGTGCCAGAGATATTGCAATAGTCTGTGCAATTCCTTCCACCAGGATCCTGATCCGGTTCACCAGTGATGAAAGTTATAACAGCTGCACCTCTACAGTATGGCGTGGCTATCCACATTCCTCCTACCACTAGTGATGGGATCTTTGTGCCAATTCTCCACTAAGTGATTCAGTTCTACAATCCCACTGAAATTACTCTAAAGAGTCTACTTCCCTATAACCACTTCTGGTACCAATGACCGTAGATTGGATTCTCTGGAAAGAGATTCAGAACCAGACTCTCTCAGCAGATAGCACCTGCAGAAAAGTGCAGGGGGAGTGAGGATGGCGGGATTGGCAGAGGGAGAAGCTACCCTGCTCTGTAGCTGCAACTGAGGCCTCAGGTGATCCTTTAGTGAATTTTGCATCAGCCATCATTGGCTGCAGGGTACCCCTGGGAGAAGGCTGGTCCTTGTGGCTGGGAGGGATGCAGCTAGGAGCTGACAGCAGCTGACATTTCTGGACTCTAAGAGAGAGATACATGGTTCCTGAAGTGGGAATCTGGGGTAGAAACCACAATATCCCTCACATTGCTATTCAGTGAAAGAGTGCTTGGCAGACAAAACAAATGTATAACCTATATATTTGTTATATATATATATATATAAAACCTATGTATTTTATATATATATATATATATATATATATATATATTTGTCCACTATAACCTTAAAGGATGTATAGGATGTGTTTGGATGTAGTGGGTGGTAAGGTCATTTCAGATGGGAAAAGAGCCCACCAAAGGCTGAGACATGAGAATGACCATGCACCATTCTAATGTGCAGGTAACCCAGAGGGAAAAGGGCAGGGAAACTGAGAATCTGTTTAGAGTATTTGTAATAAGAGAAAAGGCATCATCTTGTCAGTGTCTAGTTGGGAAAATTTTCCTCATATTTGGGGTTGTTCTGAAAATCCAGCAGATTGTAGCTTATGAAACAGTTGGAATAAAAGGAATAAACCAAAGATTGCAAATGCAATTGTCTACAGGAGCTGGCCAGGCAACACAACAAGTAAAGAAGGCTGAATTTCACTCTTTCAACACAGACACATGCTGCTTATAAAATATGCCTGCCTCTACTAGCCTATGCGAAGACTTGGAGCAAATTGAAAAATGCCATCCCCTCTGGGCTGATGCAGCCCGGTGCCACGGGCACAGTGTGGCAAGCCGAGTGGGGACTGTGTATCAGCTCTTATTCATGCCCTCTGTGCGGGGCATAGATTCCACAACTGTTAGCCTCACTAACGAGACCAGAGTAACGGGAAAAATCCATTTTTCTTCAAACAAATAACGCTTTCTACCTTTCATTCAGAGGGAAGATAACAGGAAGAGCTGAGGATTGAGGTGAACTGGCAACAACCTGCTCTATTGTGACCTCTGGGATGTGGGCTTTGTGCTGCTGCCACCAACTAATTCCTCCCAGGAACTCAAGGGTGGGTTCAGACTGTTTTTGCAAATTGTTCTTTTTCCTTTCCTCGTGTTATGGAGATGCAATCACCAACTACCCTGAACCAGACCACACCTCCCCACAAGAGCTCCGCCTATGACATTGTCTTATTGTTTATGCTCAGATCTCTCCAGGAAAAGCTCAGCCCTCATTACCATCACCTGCAGTGTATATGGAAGCCTGTTTTCCAACTGAGTCTGCGCAAGGGAATACCCACCTCTCCCTCTTTGAATATTCATTTCCCATGGGAAATAAAAGGTCCCCGCTTCCCTTTTTTGGGGAGAGCCGTGACTTTGGAAATGATTCTGCATGTGTCATATTTGCTGTGTTGGGGCAGGGGAAAATCCCCTTTCTTCCCTTCTTGTGTTCTTGTGGCTGGACTAATAGTAAAATTGACACAAAACCAGATTAACAGGGGAAAAATCCAATTTGATTACATGCATACGGGAAAACAAGGAAGATGATCACTGGAGAGAGAACAAAGTAGGCAGTATATGTATCTTTTACACCAAGAAACAATGACTTTGTGAAGAATTGACAGGACAAAGAAACTTGGGTTTAGGGTATATAATCAGTGAGGAACTTCAGCAGAGTTTAGGTTTGAGGTAGTAAATTCATAATTTGTTTACGCAGCTTCTTGGCCCTGAATCGTCAGCTCTGGGGTCAGGCTGCAGGGAGAGCACCATTCACAGGCGAGATTTGTTTCCCACTTTCAGGGGGAACAGAGACAGGAGGGACAGAAAGCCCTTTTTACTTCTTAAGTAACTTTAATCCAAAATAATCAATAAGCTATTGTGGGATATTTTGGGGTGGCCTACCCTGGGCCCCAACAGCTGCAAATAGACCTTACTTTGTGAGACAACTCCTTCTGGTGGAGAGTCTGATTTAACTCGCCAAGACGGAATCCGCTTTGGTTTCGGTAACACTGCTGCATCCTGTGGGTTTTCATGTCAAAAATCTGGATGTTTTAAATGCGAAATCTCCTGCTTTTTAATTGTTTGCTAAATTTTTTTTTTTAAACATGGTTCAGTCCAAACAAAACATCCCTGTTGGCTGTTGTTTTCTGTCTGCAGACCACCCATTTGCAACCTGTCAACTAACAGTAACCCCACCCCAATGCTGTGTTCAGGTACCAGCTCTTAGGAGCACTCGCAGCAGCACTTGGAGTTTGTGTCCCTGCTCAGCAGGGGGTCTTTTTTGATTTGAAACTGGAGTTGGAAGTTTTTTATTCAGTTCAAAATCAAATAAGCAGGGGTAAAACCAAATAAGATAAAGATGCTATGGAAGAAATTGTTCACAGCAGAGATACTGAGAACTGAGAGCCTCCAAATCGGAGGAAGGCTCTCTCCCTGGAGAGAGGGCAGTGGCTGGCAGGCGTTTGGTTGAGTTTATTGGAACAAAGCAAAGCCTCCTGGGGAATAAAATGATGAGGACTTTTAAATTTTTTTACATCTGAACCCCAAATCTGAGAAGTCTCAACAATTATTAATGAGTTCTCCAGTTAGGGGCACCCACTGAATGCTGCTTCAATTTTCTGATATCGGAATGAGAAGAACGGCAAATCAGCACATTCTCTTCTTTCTGGACAGGGGCAGGGACAGCATATGTATCTATCAGCCTAGAACTCAAAGGCCTGAGTTCTGGAAATGGGTGAATCAGAGTTCTTTATGGCAACCAACAGAAAAGTCTGGCTACTTTAAGCAAAAAGGAGACTTACAGGAAAATAACAGAGGAGCACAGAATCCACAGGAGGCCAGAGGACAAGGCCTGGAAAACGGCCAAGAAAAAGAGAGCTCTGAGGGGCAGGCAGCCAGAACCATGGCCCAGCTTACTGACAGGAGTACCCAGGCGGCTATTTAAAGTAAGACTCCTTATAAACAGTAGATAGTTTTTTTTAAACCCAGTTTGGCAATCTTTTTTTTTTCCTGGAGTATCTAGTATCTTTATATTTAGTGTAATTGCTGACAAGTTTGGGATTAAATTTATTATATTACAATTTTTGTTTCTCTTTTGATATTTCTTTTTCTCTACTCTCTTACCTTCTTTTTTCCAGCTTTCTAATTTTTATTATTGTGCTGAGTGTAAAGTGAGATATTAGGGTTGTTTTAATTTACATTTTTCTATTTACTATGAGTTTGAGCATCTTTTTATATGTTTCTTTGCTTTTTTAGGTTTTCTTCAGTTAATTGACTGTTCGTATTCTTTGGTGACTTTTCAATCAGAGTTCTTTCTTTGTCCTTCTGATTTACCAGAGTCCCTTGTTCAATCTGGGTATCCATCCCTTGTTAGTTTTAGATAGGGCATGTATCTTCCCCTAATCTGTTAATTTGTCCATGGCATCCTTCATTGACTAGGAATTCTTTCTTCTGGTGTAATCAAATCCACCAAGCTTTTCTGCTTTATGGTTTGTGCTTTTGACCTTTCTCACTCTCAGGGCACTAACATAGTCTTCTATTAATTGTTTACAGGGCAGTCCATCTTCGTAATATCAGGTAGAGTCCAATTTTATTGTTTTCTCATGTCATTAGTGAATTAGTCTGTCCTCTCCCACTGATCTGTGACAGCTTTTGAAATATTCACAAGAGTCTGTCTCTGAGCCCTCCTTTCTGCCCCACTGATTTCTTTTGTTTGTTCTGGGGCAGCAGCACAGTTTCTATTACTGTGACTTTCTAGAGTGCTTTGAAATCTCTCTCTCTCATTTCTTGTCCAAAGTTGACTGTGCTATTCATGGTTGTTTATTCTTCCATGTAAATTTTAGAATAAATTTATTGAATCTCTGAAAAAAAAGCTTAAATTTTTATTAAGTTGCAATTAATTTACTGATTTTGGGGGTAGAATTGACCTGTTGAGTATTCACAAGAGAATCTCTCCATGTGTTCATACAATCTTTCTTGCCTTTTATCAGAGTTTCATAGTTTCTCTGTAGAGGTTTTGTGAATTTTTTGTTAAGTTAATCCCCAGATGGCTTAAAGCTTGTTGTGCACAGTCTTTTATTTTATTTCTTACTTTCTTTTTTATTAAATACTTTTATAATTCCATTTGCCCTCATCTAATAGTTTGTCGGGTAAACATTCTTTACTATTCCTTTAATGATTATCCTAAATTAATATGCACCCTTAACTTATTAAAATTTATGTTATTGATTTTGTCACTTCCTAGCTAATTCAAAGATCTTAAAATATTTTAGCTACATTTATCTCTCTTCTGCTTTTCATGCTACTGTTATTGAGTATTTTATTTCTATCTATAGATATTTAAATGCCACAAGATATTATAATTATTGTTAGGGTTAGGTTTCATTTTTATTTATCTGTGTTCTTTTTCCATTGCTAACTTCTACTTGGGATCATTTGCCTTCTGACTAAAGACTCTCTTTAATATATCCTTTAGTGTAGGTCAGTTGGTGATAAATTCTCTCAGTATGTTTAATGTACGAATGGGTATCTTAAAATATCTTTATTTCAACTTATGAATTGTCATTTATTTATTATAGGTTAATTTCACTGGGCATAGAATTGTTGCTTGACAGTATTTTCTTTCAGCAATTTGAAGAATGAATTGTCTTCTACTTCCACTGCTTTTATGATAAATCTTAGTCTTAGTATTGCCTCATTCCAGGAAATATGTCTTGTTTTTTCATGTGCTTAAAGACTTTGTCTTTTGTTTTTAGCAGTTTGAGTATGATTTGTCTATGTGTGGCTTTCTTTGTATTTATGCTGCTTGGGCTACATAAAGCTTCTTAACTCTGTGGCTTGATATTATTCATCAGTTTGAAAAATCCTTAGTCATTATCTCTGCAAATATTTTTTATAGGTCCATTTACTCTTCTTCTTCAGTGACTGAACTTACATATAATTATGAACCATATGACTTTTCTGTCCTTTTCTGTGTTTTTAAAATCCACTTGTCTTTTCATATTTCTATTTGGTTACTTTGTTCTGGTTTGTCTTCCAGTTCACCACTTCTCTCTTCAGTTATGTATAACCTGCTGTTAAACCTATTCATTGACTCCTTAATTATTGTTATTATAATCCTTAGTTATAAAATTTCCATTTTACCTTTTGTAGTTTGCATTTCTCCAGACTAAATTTTCCATTTTGTTTTTAAACTTTTTGAACATATAAATCATAGTTATAAAGAAAAATGTTTTGAGGCTCAATGCATTATCTTGCATTTACTTGTGCTTGGGGCAAGCAGCTGGGTGAGGGGCATTAAACAACTTGGGACTGAGCTGATTTGAAGTGGAACTCTAGCACTCATGAGAGCTGCTCTATTTCTGACTCACTCTTGCTTCAAAGGCGTAATTCTTCAGGATCTTATCTGAAAGTCTGGGTGTTTTCAGGGTCCCCTCTTCTTTGGTGGTTATTGGACATCAGTTTCTCCCCCCAGCCTCATGTGTTTGCCAAAAGCTCTGCTCAGCTTCTCAGTCCCTGAGTCACGGCTTTTGCTTTTGGAATAATTAATTGCCTCAGTGGAAGGTGTGGAACCAAATGTAGGGTTCATTTTTCTGGGTTTCCCTTCTATCTGAAATTTTGGCCCCTTAAGTCCTCACTGCTTTGGTATCTCTAATGCTGGCTAACAGATTTCTTAAAAATATTTGTTCCAGATTTTCTATTCTTTCTCAATGAGAAGGTTGATCTGAAAGAAGCTACTCTACCTTTGCCAAAATTGGAAGACCCAGCATTTATTTAGCATTAAACAGAATATCAAATAAAAAATCAGAAAATATTAGAATGTCATATGTAGAATTGTTAGTATTGCTTCATAAAACTTTTGTTTCAGTTATATATGTATTTATGTATTGTGTATCAGGTGCAGATGTAAAATAGAATTCTCAATGTAGATCGTTGTCAAAACAAACTTTGAAAAGTGCTGTTTTAAGTCACACCCACATTTAGGCTCTGTGCTATATAGTCACTACAATACATGGAAAATGCACTGACCTGGAGATAAAAGACTCAGATTTACATCCCGACTCAGGCTTTACTGAATTATGTTAAAATAGGCAAAACACGTAAGCTCTCTGACCTCTGTTTCTTCATCTGCAAATTGAAGAATTTGGATAATGTTCTGTAATGTCCTTGCCATCTTTCTTCTGTCACCTTCTCTAATTTGAAAGTTGCTTAGACTCTGTTTTTCATTTTCCGCACCTGGAAATGGAAGAAATGGAAATAATAACAGTTCATAATAGTGCAAATTTCTCACATTTTGGTGTCCCTGTAGTTGAGAGGTGCCTTGCAGTTAATAGCATCTTAAAGACACTGCCAGTCAGTTGTGACATTGTGGTCATGACCTGTGTATATGCAGTCTTAGTCATAGCTATTCATTGGCATCACTTTAGTTGAGTTATATACATTGCTGATACTACCCATATTGAATTTAGTTGCCATTTTAAAAATCTTCAGAAAGACAATACTGTTTTAGCATTGAAACTAAAAGTCATCATGAATGGAGAAAGGCCCAGAAAAGAGCAGTGGAGTATAAATTTGATATTAGTTTACGTAGAAGTTGACTGTATCAAGTTAAGCTGACAGTATGTTTTTTAGAATCTCTAGCCCTGTGAAGTTTCAGATTAGAAATGACCAAAAGAGGAATCTGTATGACATTTAAAAGGTGGATATGAAGCAGCTGCCGTTACTGTCAGATGACCCTTGTGATCAGATGCGGTGAGAGGCAGATACAGAGGGGCCTGCAGATTCCAGCTCTTTCTTTGTTTTCCCAGCTCCATTCCTGTCTTTTGTTCCACTGCTGCTGAGTTTGTTGACCACCAATTGCCCAAGTCCACCATCAGACACTTAGCTACAGACCTGCAGAAGCAGTAACTATGCAGAGGTAATAGCTTTCCACACACTTCTCCACCAGCTACCACGCATGTTCACCTCAAAGCTTTGACTTGTCCCTCCTGCTCCGGCATGTCGGGTGGGCTGATTAGTGAATCTTCTCTGGTTCTAGTTCCCCTTTCTGGATGCTTACTTCCTCAACATCTACCAGAGCCATACAAGGTCTTACTCCATGCTACTTAGTGGTTCTGCATCCATGATTGAACCCTGACTGGTACCATGTAGCAATCCCTTCATTGCAGGAGTGTTCATAATTCCATATTTTCTTGCGAAGCAACAACCAAGTGCTTTACAAAGCCTAAGAAATTAAAATGTCCATAGTAGATGAAGCCGTGTTGCATTTTATCCTGAGATTCATGCAAAAGTCTTGCATTTCACCTACCAAGCAATACAGTGGAAAGTGGGAGAAATTACCAAATCCCTTCAAATAGATGAAAGACATCTCAAAGCAACAAGAGGCTAGTGTGACCCATGTATGTACCGTGGGCCAATTGTTAAGGTAAGGACTACTGTAGTCAGAGATGGCCGAGTCCTTCCTCCTTGTGTGTGCATGTTTCTCCCCTTAACAAGAGGGGAGTCTAATTCCCCTCCCCTTGAATCTGGGCTTGACCAATAGAGGCAGCAGAAATGTTGTTCTGGGACTTCTGAGGCTACGTTATAAGAAGCCTACAACTTCTTCCTTGGTCTCTTCAAACACTCACTCTTGAGACGCTCCCTCTGGGAACACAGCCACCATGCTGTGAGGTAGCCCAAGTCACATGTGAAGGCCATATGCAGTGTTCCCCACCAACAGCTCATATCAACTTCCAGGCATGTGAGGGAGCTGTCTTAGAAGTCCAGCCTGTCAGAAGTTCCAATGCCTACAGCCCTGGCTGACATCTGACTGCACTACATGAGAGACCCTGAGTGAGAGCCACCCAGATGAGTTTAGTCAACCCACGGAACAGTGAGACATCATGAAATGGTGATTGTATTAAGCCACTAAACTGGGGGTAGTTTGCTTTGCTGCAAAATATAAGCAGAACAGTGTCGTAGTTTAATTGGCAACTTTTTCTTTTTTTATAACACCAAAAATAATGTGCATTTTCAATTATTGGCATTTTACATTTGATGAAATGTCGTGATGACTTTCTCACTTATTCCATAGAGTTGCTTTGAGAATTAACTCTTTTTCTAATAAAATCTATTATTATTTTCAGAATTTCTAAGAGCAGGACTGTAGACTTACAATAGATTTCCCCCATGTTATTCTCTTGTCTCTCCCTTCACCTTTCCTGCACCTCTCTTCTCCTCTCCTCATGGAATTCTCTCCAAGGACTTAGTTCCTCTAGTTTTCTCTTCTTCCCTCCACTGTGTCTCTTTTATTTCTCTTGACGAAAATGCAACCATATGTCAGGCTCCAGCAGTCTGTAACTTCAGAATAAAGTCACTTTTCCTTCAAATTTGACTGGCTTAAGCATGCCCTTGTTCACCCAGGAAATTCAGCCTCCTTCATCAGCCCCGCAAGGTGTCTCATTCACTTGGGAGTCGGTTCCCCATAGTCTCCCTTTGTGATTCCCTTATCAAATCACACTGACAACATCTCTACTGCAAGGGACCCTGTCCTGCCAAAGACAGCTACCTTCCCCACCCCCTGCCAGCCTGGCCTCTCCTGGCTCTCACCATGGGGCCGAGGCACCTGCTTTACCCCTGCTGCTCCAGCTTCAATTTTGGCAATCATGAACAAAGCTGCTATAAACATCCATGTCCAGGTTTTTGTGTGGATAGGAGTTTTCAGTTCATTTGGGTAAATACCAAGGAGCATGATTGCTTGATTGTAGCAGAGATGTATCGTTAGTTCTGTAGACTTCCTGTTGATCCACATCATCACCAGCATTTGGTGCAGTCAGTGTTTTGGATTGGGCACCAATTCAAAACACACAATTAGGGGCTGGCCCCGTGGCTGAGTGGTTAAGTTCGGGCGCTCTGCTGCAGGCGGCCCAGTGTTTCGTTGGTTCAAATCCTGGGCGCGGACATGGCACTGCTCATCGAACCACGCCGAGGCAGCGTCCCACATGCCTACAACTAGAAGGACCCACAACGAAGAATATACAACTATGTACCGGGGGGCTTTGGGGAGAAAAAGTAAAATCTTTAAAAGAAAAAAAACAAAAAACACGCAACTACTTTTAAAAGACGTTTCCTCTCCTTGGACCCTTACAGCATGCACACACAGACAGTACAAAAATGTTCTTGTTCACTGAATATGGAGGTTAATCTGACATTATGGGAGGACAGAGGATATGGCACACTTCATAAGGATCAACTCTGATGCAGAAATTCCTAACATTGCAGGGACTTTTACCCGCCTAAAGCCAGCCCTCAAGTAGAAAACAGAGGCAGTGATTTAGTGCTTCCAAACCCAAGCGGCTTAGCCCAGTGGGGGAGTTCTTCACCAGCAGCCCATGCTTCTTATTAAGGGAGCATGCTGATGGAGTGACCTCAGGGCAGCCATCAGCTGAAGGCCTGGACTGTTTCACAAAACCCCCTGCAGAGCCACAAATTCATGGTCAAGCACCTGAGGTGGTTTATCACAATATACAAAACTAAGATGTCAGAGGGGAAGGATAAGCTTTGTTCCTGCTTCCAGTTTCTCTCTCCTAACGAATCAAACATCCAATGTGAGTTGCCTGCTTACCTTTCTCAGTGACTATTATTAAAGGGACTCAAAATTAGGATAAAAATTATATTAGTTGACTCAATTTGTCAAAAGAATTTTGATGGTAAGGAAAATGCCTCAGTTTTGCTTCCTTTTTCTGAATTGAGTCATATTGTGCAAAGCATCTTCTGTTTCCTCTAAGCCATTTTTTTTTTTTTTGGAGGAAGATTAGCCCTGGCTAACTACTGCTGATCCTCCTCTTTTTGCTGAGGAAGACTGACCCTGAGCTAACATCCGTGCCCATCTTCCTCTACTTTATACGTGGGATGCCTACCACAGCATGGCTTGACAGGCGGTGCCATGTCCATACCTGGGATCTGAACCGGCGAACCCTGGGCCACCGAGAAGCAGAATGTGCATACTTAACCGCTGCACCACCAGGCCGGCCCCCCTCTACCTGCTCTGAGCTGCCAGGGAGAAGTGTTTTCCTGCCATTTCATGGTTCTCTTCCACCTCCAGATTCCCCCAGAGAGGCTGCCTGGCCTCGCATCTCTTCAGACTGCTGCTCAGTTTGGCACAGCTCAGCCAGGTAGTCCAGGCTGCCAGGACGCAGCAGAGGAAGGAGGAAGCGAGGTGCGGTCTCAGTGGGGTGGAGAGGCTCCAGACTAGAGGTGGCAGAGGCAGGCTTGGGAATGCAGGAGTGTGGTCACTGATGCGGGGTCGGTGAGCCAAGGAGTCGAAAGAAAGATTTCTTGGACTCTCAAGGTCTGGCAGTGGTGCTCTTTTATTTAGAGAATAGTGTGGAGTAGCATGGGGACAGGACCCATGAGCAGTCAGAGCTTCTGCTGCTTCGGGACAAGACCCATGGGCATGAAGAGCTGTAGGCATGGGGACAGGACCCATGGGCAGTGAAGAGCTGCTGCTGCTGCTGCTGCTGCATGGTAACAGGACCCATGTGCAGTCAGAGCTCCTGCTGCTGCCCTGAGTTGAGGGTTAGGGCTAATTTTATAAGGCATGGGTACGTGACTTATTTTTACTGGAGAAAAGAAAAGATGATGTAAAAAGTCATTAAATGATTTCAGTGCAGATGGGGTCTGGTTATTGTGCGGTCATATAACTTTTAGATACGAATCTGGCCATATAGATAGGCATGTAGGTGAGGATGCCCTGGGCTTCTCTCCCTGGGGCAGCCCTAATTCATACCATAAAAAAAATCCACCGGCTCACATAGTTTGGCATGTAGGCCAGGTCACCTTGGGCTTCTCTAGCTGGGGCGGCCTTAATCCACATCAGTCACCTTGTTCCTGAACATTCTTGCACATAGCATTTCAATTCTGCAGGCTTGGTGAACAGCAGCCCCCAGCAAAGCATATTTTAGGTCCTGTAAGGAAAGATTAAACATAAACACACACACACACACACACACACACACACACACACACACACACACAATTACTCTCCTCAAGGATTTTGATATTGCTGACCCTATGGGAGGGGGAGTTATTTTTGAACTGTAGTCTATCTAAAGCAGTGGCACTTTAGCTGCTATACCCAGGGAGTCACAAAATTGCTCCTGACCTCAATTAACTTAAAATCTGAGCCTGGCTTTGGTTTTTGAGGGACTGTTTTTTATTTTTCTGCACTTGTGGTTCTAAGAGTGTGGGGGATGGAGTAGGGTGGCTGTGTAGCTGTGTTTGTTACCGAAACCGAAATGGGTTCACCTCCTGGCGAGTTAAGTAAAACTCTCCACCAGAAGTAGTTGTCTCACAAAGTAAGGTCTATTTGCAGCAAATAGGAGACCATAAGGAATCATCTCCAGAGTCCTGGCGCCCCCCAACAAAGGGAAGCAGGGGCTTTTTATTTCCAATGGGGGATGAATATTCAAAAGGGAGAGGTGAGTATTAGCTTGCACAGGCGCAGTTGGAAAACACACTTCCACATACACTGCAGGTGATGGTAATAAGGCCTGAGCTCCTCCTGGAGAGATCTTAGCATTGAAAATAAGGCACAGGTCATAGGCGGACCTCTTGTGGTGAGGTTTGGTCTGGTTCAGAGTGATTGGTGATTGCATCTCCTTAACATAACAAAAGGAAAAAAACAATTTGGAAAAACAGTTAAATGCTTCCAGATCCACCTTGAGTTCCTTGGGGTAATTAGGCGGTGACATGTTGTCTGTGTCTGGGGCAGTATTTCTCAAAGTGAAGCCTGGGACTGCCTGCCTTGGGATCACCAAAGCTGCTTGTTAAAAATGCATTCTTTTGGGGCTGGCCCCGTGGCCGAGTGGTTAAGTTCCCGTGCTCCGCTGCAGGCGGCCCAGTATTTCGTCGGTTCAAATCCTGGGCGCAGACATGGCACTGCTCGTCAGACCACGCTGAGGCAGCGTCCCACATGCCACAACTAGAGGAACCCACAACGAAGAATACACAACTATGTACCGGGGGGCTTTGGGGAGAAAAAGGAAAAAATAAAATCTTTAAAGAAAAAAAAATGCATTCTTTTTACAACAATAGAAGTGAAAAGATTTCCAAACTTAACCATATGGATGAATCTCATCATCATAACCTGAGCAAAAAGAGCCAGTCACACAATAATACATTCTGTATGATTCCATTTTTAATTGATATTTTCTAAAAAGGGCAAAATTAACCCATGCTATTGAAGGCTATGGCTGTGACTTCGAGGGGGTGTTAAGGGGGCTCATGAGTGTAATCGTGTATTTGGATAGTGGTTACATGAAAATGTCTCAAAACTTATAATTCTGACTTGTGCACTTTTCTGTGTGCATGTTATTCTTGAGTTTTGAAATATTTATACAAAAAAATGTCTCCAATGTTTTCCCTTTGACTTTCCTAGCCATCATTTCTCATCCTTTGAATCCTATTATCATCAAGCCATGGGGTAATCACTTCTGTTTTCCTTTAGTAAGGTGAAACCTCCTGGAATTTCAAGAAGAAACTTACCAAGAACTGTGATATGCCAAACAAGTATCAGCAAATAAAATTTTAAAAGAAAAAAAAAGGCTTATTTAGAATGATCTGGCTTTTAGTGCAGTTTGAGGGTCTCCTGCCGCATTCATTTAGCCAGGGGAGGGGACGGGAAGGAGGGAGGGAGGGATTAAGAAAAGCCAAACTTTGGTGAATTCTCCTGTAAAAGGGAAGACCCTTCTGTCATGATACATCAGTTTCCCTTTTTAAATTAGGGTTTCCTCAACAAAGCTTGTTTGTGCAACACCTCGCCAAGTTTCTGCTGGATGTCAAGAGATGATTTGCTTCTGGGGTGCTCCTCGTTGAAATTCCTGGTTTCCCTTAAACTTGGCAAAACCTTGCATTTTGCAGGCCCCACAAGAGAACCACTTGCCAATGACAAATAGAAACGGCAAGCAATAGAATATATTGGAGTATACGAGGAAGCCATTTGGTGTAAACCTGATTCGGCCTGACTTTGTTTTTCCAAAAGGGCCTGATCGTGGCCATTGAGCACACATTGTATATCTGCTTTAAAACATTTCCTATGGCAAGAACAAATGGCCTTAAGATAAAGGTGCAACTTCTCCCCCCCCACCCTCCCACCCCCCCACCCCCCCACCCCCCCCCCACCCCATTGGCATTTCCTTAAGGGTAAGCATCTTTCCTTAGGCTAGGAACTGATTGCTGTGCTCACTTGTGACCACCCAGCTTGAGATTGCAGACCTGCCACCCTGCCGTGTTCACCGAGACAGCAGACCTACTACCTGCTGTGTCCATCAATTGCTGTGCCAACAGAGCAGTCTCGCGACTATTGTAAAAGGGACATTTCAATCATATGTGAAACATTTTCTTTGGGGGTATATAACCACTCTGTACACCCCACTTCTTTGGCACCCTTTCTTCCTTCAGGAAGAAAGGTCCCAGGCCATGGTCTTCACATTTTGGCTCAGAATAAACTCACCCAAATTTTCATTTCTAGATTGGTTATGGATTATTTTCATTGACACCAAGCACAGGGCCCTAAAGGGCAGTTCTGTGAGGACAGCACAGCCTTGGGGGAGGGAGAGGCTGGGGCAGGCACTGTGGGGCTGCACAGCTTTCTTTCTCCTCCCAACCTGGATTTTGCACTCCTGGGGCCAGAGGGGTAAGAAGGTCACATGTGACTATCCCCACCACCAAGTAACCTGTATATATCACCCCAAAGCAGCTAGGCCCCTTAGGAAGATCTTCTAAGTTCTGGGAAACTGAACTGAATGAACCAGCTAAGAGAAGATATCCACATGATCAAGCATGCTCTCTGACCCCAAGCAGGATGATACTGAGAGAGATGATAATAATAGCTAAATAATTTCTTAAAACTTGTAAACCATGTTTTCTTTTTAAAAACTTTTTATTGAATTATAATGCACATACAGAAATGTGTATATATCATAAGAGTACAGGTGAATAAATTTTACCAACAGAGCTGCTTGTGTGACCAGCACCCATATCAAGAAACAGAAGACTCCTAGCTTCCCCACAGTTACTAGCACCTCCCCCAGCAAGAGGGCCTCTCCTGAGCTAGCCTTGTAACACGCTGGGTTGGCTTCACCCACTTTTGTACTTGATATGACTCATGTCTGGCTTCTTCTCTCAGTGTTGTGTTATGAGAACCACCCATGTTGTCTATGGATGTAGTTTGTTCATCTCCAATGCTATGTAGTATTCCACTGTGAGAATATGCCACAAATTATTTATCCATTCTATTGTTGATGGACATTTAAGTTGTTTTCAGATCTGGGCCAGTATGAATAATGTTGCTTTGAACATTCCTATACATGCATCTTGGTGCACATTTGTATGCATTTCTGTTGGGTCTGCACCTATAAAATTCAATTTCTGGGTCATAGGGATGCATAAATTCAGCTTTAGTAAATGTTACCAGTGTTCCAAAGTGGTTGTACCAAACGACACTCTACCCAGCAGTGTGTAAGCATCTGGTATTCCACATCCTGGCCAATGCTTCATATTTTCCACCTCTCTCACTTTAGCCAAAGACAGCTTGCTCTTACTGATCACTTAGTATGTGCTAGGAACTATACTAAGTGTTCACATGCATTGGCTCATTTAATTTGCAACAATCCTGTGAAGTCCTCCTCCTTTCCCACAGATGTACAAGTGAAGTTTCTCCCATCCCCAGCCTGTGTAGCCAGCATTGACTGGTGCTGGCCCACCGCCTTGCCCTTGCTCTTGTCCATGATACTGTTTCTGTCTTGGGTGCATAAAAGGCCAGTGCCGGCAGCCAGGCACACACTCTCCACGGCGCGTCTGGAGTCCCACCTGCACTTACTGTGCTTGTATCAAGTTTTCCATTCAAAGTTCTCTAGTTTTTCATGTAACCTGTGCTCAAGCACCTTAAGCACGTAAGAAAATTTGCACTGAGAGGACAAGCCAAGAGTATAAAATGAGCCAGTCCCCAGATCCCTTCATACAGCTCCTCCAGGTGGGCAGGGAAGACGACTGGGAACCCCACCTTGGCCAGACTGGACCCAGGACCTTCCACTGCGGCTGTTCGGGCATTAGCAAATTCTGACAGTTTGCTAAGCTAAGAGTGAACTTTTGTATTTTATCCAGATGAAAATAGATTTGTATTTTTTTTCAGATTATAAAAGTAATACCTATGAATCGTATGTCTTGAGTCAAAACAAAAAACAATCACAAAGAGAGCCAGTCTTGATGGCCTAGTGGTTACAGTTTGGTGCTCTCACCACTTCAGCATCCCGGGCCCAGCTCCCGGGCACAGAACCGTACCACCTGGCTGTCAGTTGCCATGCTGTGGTGGCAGCTCACGTAGAAGAACTAGAAGGACTTAACTGGAAAATACAAGCATGCACTCAGGGGCTTTGGGGGTGGGGGTTGGGGGGAGAAAGATTGGCAACAGGTGTTAGCTCAAGGTGAAACTTTCCCTTAAAAAAAACAAACCAAAAAACCAGGTACGAAGAAGGTGTAAGCCGACCACCAAAAAAATGATAGCTCCTTTAACAGATATATCTGGTGTATTCTTTCAGATATTTTTCTATTTTTCTAAGTCCATAGTGTGTGTATATATGTGTATACACATGTATGTGTATTTATTATTTTTTTAAAAGTGTTTTCATACTATACATGCTGTTCTGTGGCTGTGGTACTTTACATTTTGTTCCTTATGCCATGAGCAGGGCCCTCCCTGGAGATGACCAGAGGTTCCCAGGATTCTGCCAGTGGGGTTCTGTGTCAGGTCCTGAGTGTGGAGGGCATGGTACCAAGGCCACAAAGGAAAAAGGCCCCTCATAAGACACTGAATGCCCTTCCAATTGGGACATTTTGAGCTCAGGAGTTGGTAAGCTTCTTCAGGCAAGTTACAACCTAACAGCAATCCTGTTGCACAGGAGCCCCACTAAGGTGAGGCATAGATGCCCCGCCACAGTGGGAGAATCAGGTCATAAATAAGATTGACTTTATTATGAAGCCACTTCTGAGTACATGAGCTGTTCCTATGTGACTTGGGAGTAAATAGAACGCTTGCCTTTGTCCCACTCATTCAAGAATCCAACACTCTTCCAAAGCTTGAGCGATGTGTCCACACTGAGTTCAAAAGGTATTGGGAAAAGGAAGAGGCCCACTTTGGCTTCCATAGTGGAGAACCAGAGCTCTCCTTGCTACTGAGGCATCCACATCAAGGAATTCCCCCCAAAACAAAGGACTTTGGATTCTGGGCAGCTAAAAAAATGACAATGCTCTACTTTAAGCAGTCAAATCTCTATCTTTATACATTTGACTTTTTTTCTAACTGTTGGTGACATACTTAGAAATCTATTTCTCAACCTAAATTTGCTCTATAATTCATCTAAGTAAATTGCTCTATAATTTTAAAAAAGCACTTCTCTTCCGGGTTTATTTTTATTAAATTATGAATAAAGCAGTCATCGTCCTTGTCCATTCCCTGACAGCGTTCCCCCAGCCTTGTCAGATGAGATGAGGCTGGGGATGGCATAAGCATCAAGGCTGTCTGTTGCAATTATTAATAAAAATTTTTAATGCATCCCACATGGTATCTCTGAGCCTTGGTTTCCTTCCATATAAAAAGACAGGCTTGGATGATGTAATGTTTAGGGTACTTCTAGCTAAAAAATTCTGTAAATTATGTTCAGACTCTAGTTTTGAAAAATTAAAAAGCTGTTACAGCCACTTATTATTTTGCTTACACACAAAATTATGAAACCCACACAAAATATGCCTTAGCATGAATTTGAAATCTCACAACAAAAAATGTGTTTATATTCTGTTATGCCCATTTAATCAAAATGGCTGCATGGAAATGTTGTGCTTCTGCCCATTCTGCTTCCAAACAGCAGTCCTAGACAAATGGCAGCCTGCTGAGCTGGGTACCACAGAAAGGCTATCCAGGCCTTGCCATAAGGGAACAGATAGAGTGGCTGAACTGTGACTTCACTCTGGAAACACTCCCTCTGTCGTTTCCTCTCTGCCAACTTTCTTCAGGATTCCTCCTTATCCTCCCTAAAAAAAAGTCTACACTCCCACTGTATTAACACTGTCTTTTATTGTCTGTTTTCTGATGTCTTGACACCTGGGGCCTTGCTGACCCTGGAGAGACTGCCCACCCAAGGTTAACCAATTCCTAGAGATCATAAATGACTAGCCTGCAAGCACAACTTATATATGCAGACTAACCAATCCAGAGCCCACACCCCAACCATCTGCTCTATGGGACTGTCTCTCAGGGGCCACTATCCCCCTGCCCTAATCACCCAGGGCAGGTATCAGACAACTAGGGACAGCCCTTCTGCCCCAGAGCCCTGAAATTACTCAAACTAGCCAACCCTGAGTCTGCTGACCCTGCCTTTCCGGTTCCTTCCTATGGAAACCACAGTAAATTCTCTTGCCTAGGTTTCCCCCTCTCTCTGCCTCCTGACCAACCCTGCTGCTTCCCCATGTGGCCCCTCCCATGGCAAGTCCTCTTCACAGGGGCGCTGTGAGTAACAAACTGTCTTTTCAGTGGCAATCATCTCCTGACCCGTTGGCCTTACCTTACCTAAATAATAATAAAACATATATTAAAACATCCACAGTGCACTAATTCTCTGAATACTCTCCTCAGCTTTGGCCTTAGCCCTTCAGACCATCAGTTACAGCATTATGGACTACCTTGCACACCATTTCTTTCCTCTTCCCTGCCTGGCCTACACAAGATAGATGCCAAAAGCTGGCTCTGTTCCCACATCCTTAGGAGACATTTGACACCGATCTCTGCACTCGTCATCATATTGGCTGGGTCAGCTAAAGCAGTGAACTCAGACTGGCTGCAGCTTTGCAACTACTATGGTTAGTGACAGTCATCATCCACCACATGTCAGTCTCCTCCTGGAATTGAATTCCATCGTTTCTGCTGCCATAGTGAGACCAAAGCCCCTTTTCAAGTCTTGGGTAGAATTTTGCCTCCATATTGTTTTTTGCTTTGAATGATGAAGCAACATCTTCACCTCTCCTTTCCTACCTCTGCATTTGGCCTCTTGGGTTTACAGGTCTGGATACTCCATTTGAGCTGCAAATCCCTACCCAGCCTCTCTACCAGGCCCAAAGTGTACTTCCTCAAAGCTCCTGTCATCTGCTCCGTGGCCTGGCAGACAGCATGGCAAAGCAGGGAGGCCTCATGGATGGGGACAGCTCCCTCACACATCTCAAGAACTTTGAATTGCCAGCAGGACTAAGGACTCAACTTGTGAAGCCATCTTTGAGTCAATATCCTCACAGAAACTCAAAGTACCAAGCACAGATCCTAGAAATGTGGATTACTTGACACTCTACAATCAGAGGACTTGCTCTCCATTTCTATGGCCAAAAGAATTCACACCCATCTTAAGTCAACCTCCGTCCATACTTGGGTAATGCCACACTGTGGTCGAAGCGGCTTTCTCCTCAGTTCCTGGAGTCAGTGCACTGAGCCACAAATTTCTACCTCAACGTGCACGGCCCTTTACAGTTTGCAGACTCTCCTATATACTGTCTCATCTCATCCATGAGAAATGACTGGAAAACAAAAACATTGTGCCTAGACAAAGGCAGATGATACCGCTATAAAAGCTAAGTTTTTGGAGAGCTGGGCAAAAATGAAGAAGAGAAAAGAGTTTGTTAGTTTTAAAAAATCAGTTAATTCATAGTATGAAGGTGGTTTTCTTCACATGTACTGTAGATTTTTCTCAAGATCAAAAGAGAAGTGAGTTCTTTATATATAATAATTATTTATATTTGCATAATAATTTATAGCTTACAAAGTATTTCCAAGTACATTCTATTTAATTCTCACCACAAAACTAATGCAAGATTGGTGCTTTATCCTCATTTTATGAATGGGGAAATTGAGGATCCGAGAATTAAAGCAGTTAGCATGCTCAGTTGAGCATTCATTATCAGATTAATTAAAGGAGCCATTCCATTATAAAGTGCTGAAATGAAAAACAAGCTCATTTGTGGTTTCATTGCAGAGTTCCACTCTGGCTTCCTTTGTTTTCATTAGTCCTCTGATTCTGGTAAATTCTGTCCTAGGTCCCCTTCCCACCACAGTGGACCATGGACAGACTTGGGACACTCTCTCTGAGAAGATGAAGACGCACCCCTAGGTGGGAGGGGGAATAGGAGAAGTGATGCACAGGGAAACACCGATTGGGGGCCAAGGGAGGGGGCAGGGGTGTCATCTACAAAGTATTCACTCACTGAAACCCAGACCTTTGGGGAAAACCATAGAGTAAATACACCAAATAAACCCAAGCTCAGCAGTAAAGTTGAGTGAGAAATATTCTTCCAGTAGATAAGTCATTACTCTGGGTAAGGGCTTCCATATAGAGTGACCCAGTCATTGTTCATTTAATCATTCATCCATTCATTCAGTGAACACGTTGCCAGCATCATGCTGAGGATACAAAGGGGAAACACCACAGCCCTCCCTGCAGGCACAGTGAGTGGGAGTGGCAGACCCCACAGTGACCCCTGGGAGGGAAAATGCACCACTTGTGTTGATCCTGCTTTCTGAGACCTGAAAGAAAGTGGCCTAGCAAGACAGGCACGAAGGGAAAGAATGAGGGCTGCAGCCACTTCCTGGAGTCCCACTAGCTTTTTTCTCCCTAGAATGCTGCAAGTTCAGTTCTTGGAAAGATTTTGGCTTATTTCAGTGGACAATTTCATTACATATTGAGACCACTTGGATAGGTAAGTGGGCCTTACGACATTTGGCATTAATATTTATTCTCTCCACACTGTAGGGCCGTGTCCACTGCCCTCTGCACCTGTGGCCAGGCAGAAACCGGGTACCTGGAGGGATTCGGTCCAGACTGAATGAGAGGGTAACTATCAAACCAAAATCCAGGTTATCCTGGGAGAAGGGGACCTATAATTGGGGATTTTTTGCAACACTGATTTCATGCATCATGCACAGCCTGAGGCCTCTGGGGAAGGTGATTAGAACATGGAGAAAATATAGCAGATAGGGCTGGGCAACTCCCCCTGCTCCCTCCCCACCAGCTAAAGGAGAGCAGCTGAGCCTTGAGAAGAATCAGCACCCTAAATAGAAAATTTCACACACATGATCTGCAGATTTTCAAAAGAAGAAATAATGAAGTACTCATGAGAGCAAGTAGCCTTTCTCATATTATTTTTCAAAGCCCACTGGATTTAACCCCATGGGGTTTCTGAGCTGCTCAAGTGAACTCATGGACAATAACATTATCTAACACCCTAAGAGGTCTTGATGGTCCTTTGAGGAAGGTTAGGAAAAATACCCTTCACTGAAGTTGAGGGCTTTAGCGATTCCTGTTCAATTTAAATTTAAATGATTGAAACAATTCTACAATACTATTAGTCTGGTGGGGCTGCCATGAAAAAGTACCAGAGACTGTGGGGGCTTAAACAACAGAAATTTATTGTTTCACAGTTCTGGTGGCTAGAAGTCAAAGATCAAGGTGTTGGTTCCTGCTGAGGGTTCCCACCCCTGTGATTTGCCTGATAGAAATCTCTACCGAATTGCTCTTAAAGACTAGCTGAAGTGGAGTAGCACCATGGGACCTGTCACTCACCCCTCCTCTGTCTTTGCCACAGAGCCCAGGGGTCTCCTTCTACAGTTCCTCCCTCACCATCTCCTCTCAGTTCAATCAGAAGTAGAACCCCATGTCTGTCTCTGTTAGCCTCTGAGGCTCTCCATCCAACTATCAGGCTCAGCTAACAGGCTTTCTATTCTCTGGTCTTCTGGGACCAGCCCTCCTGGAAGCTTTTCTGACAGAGGAGAGGGAGGCTGAGGCACCTCCCACCCCCCAGGGCAAGTGAGCCTAGCTGATGTCAGAAACTACCTTGACTGGGACCCTGCCCAGCGCCCCCTCCCATCCCCTGCCCCCCACCCCCCTCCTCCAGGGTTTCCCTGGTAGTGCAGACCACTAGGTGCCACACCCAGGAGAAGCGGAAGGCTTTGATGTTAAAAAGTACCTGGAAAAATACATTTTCTTTTATTACATAAGTGACATGTAAAATGCATATTAACAGCATAGCACAGTTTATTATTTAATTTGAAAGTTGTATTTTATCAGTTTGTGTCATACTGTCAAAAACAAGATTCTAAAATGCCATTCTGGCTTACCTTTTCTGAGAAAGAAACTCCAGAAAGTTGTTTTGGGGCATGTTTTCCCATTGAAATAGCACTGCCTGTAAGCACTTACTGTCTAC
Organism: Equus przewalskii; assembly: GCF_037783145.1. NCBI lineage: Eukaryota > Metazoa > Chordata > Mammalia > Perissodactyla > Equidae > Equus > Equus przewalskii. The sequence continues at coordinate 67,707,672 of NC_091831.1, forward strand.
ATCACTAACGTGACAAGTACGAAAATCTGCCATGCATTGTAAGTATTGTCACATATAGGCCAGTTCCCCCAACCTAGTTGGTTTGGGGAGGATCGAGCTGTAGGGACCTGAAATGGCCACCCCAAGATATGTCTCTTTGGCATCAGGATTATTTGAGGCTGATTGCTTTTGATAAACTGGGACAGGGAAGGAGGCTCTGAGGAATGGAACTTGCCCTTTGTTAGGACATATTTACATTTGTAAGGTAAATCTCTATCTGTAAAGGTGCCTCCCTCTCTGTACCAGGAAGAAGAAAGGAGATGACCTTCTCTCTAGAAACTCCTAATCAATGCCAAAGGCAAGGATTTAAATCTGCATTTTATTGTGCTTCTCTGGTAACCTCCTGTAACTGACTTCCCTCCCCCTCCCAACTTTGGCATTTCTTTAAGGATTAAGCATCTTTCCTTAGGCTAGGAACTGATTGCTGCGCTCACCTGTGACCGCCCAGCTCCAGACGATAGACTTGCCTCCTGCTACGCCCACCGAGATAGCCGACCACTACCTGCTGTGTCCATCAAGCACTGTGCTGACAGGGCAATCTTGTGACTATTGTGGGAGGGACATTTCAATCACATGTGAAACACCCTGTTTGGGTGTATATAGCTGATGCGGGGTCGGTGAGCCGAGGAGTCGAAAGAAAGATTTCTTAGACTCTTAAGATCTGGCAGTAGTGCTCTTTTATTTAGAGAATAGTATAGAATAGCATGGGGACAGGACCCATGGGCAGTCAGAGCTTCTGCTTCCGCTTCTGCTGCCCCCGCTGGCATGGGGACAAGACCCATGGGCAGGCAGAGCTGGTGCGTGGGGACAAGACCCACGGGCAGTCAGAGCTCCTGCTGCTGCCCCAAGTTGAGGGTTAGAGCTAAATTTAAGGCATATGTATATGATTCATCTCTTTACAAGACAAAGGAAAGAACATGAAAAAAAAAGTTAAAATGGTATCAGTGCAGGTGGGGTCTGGTCGTTGGGTGATCCCATGACTTTTAGACAAGAATCAAATCGGATTAAGTAAAGGCCAGAAGCCACCACCCTAAATCTGTTACATGAGGTTGCCAGACAGCAACCAACTTAAGTTCTTGCTTTCCCCATTAAGAGTTTCTAGGGATAAGGTCATCTCTCTTCTTCTTCCTGGTACAGAGAGGGGGGGCACCTTTTACAGACAGAGATTTACCTTACAAATGTAAATGTGTCCCAACAAGGGCAAGTTCCATTCCCCAGAGCCTCCTTCCCTGTCCCAGTTTATCAAAAGCAATCAGCCCAAAACAATCCTGATGCCAAAGAGACATATCCTGGGGTGGCCAATTTCAGGTCCCTGCAAGGTCATCCCCCCTTCCTTCACAAACGCAAATGTCTCAAAAGGGCAAGCAAAATTCCAGTCCTCGGAGCCTGCTTCTCATCTGCAGTTTTAAAAGTAACCAGGCTAAAAATCCTCATCATAAACCATTTTAAAATTAAGCAGCCTAAAAATCCTCATCATAACCACTATGTGCACCCCACTTATTCTGTGCCCTTTCTTCCTTCTGGAAGAAAGGCCCCAGACCATGGTCCTCATAAAGCTTTGTTTAATTTTCTCTTGCTATTCTGTCTCATGTGAATTTAATTCATTCTCCGGCCAGACGAACCCACATTTGGGAAGAGGAAATGTCTTCCTCCCCTACAGAGCACTATGACTTATATAGCTTTTCACTCCCCTCCTCCTTCCCTCTCAGCAATCCTCACTGCCCTCCCACTCCACCGATAGCATCTTATTTATATAAGGAGATAAGCAAATACGTGTTGGAGACACTGCAGCATTTCTCTCTAGTGGCCTGTGTCCCTGTCACTCTGCTCCTCCTTTCCTTCTCCCTTGAGGCTTTTCCAGCCCAGCCTCCTTCTGCTCTCTTGGATCTCAGGATGCAAATGCAGGCAACCCAATTCCAGGACCTGGGCTCTCACCAACAGTAGGAAAAAGTGAGGAAGCCTGTTAATTCCCCTACCACCCCGCAGCTCCCTTCACCCTGTCTCAGGGCTTCCTTTGCTCCGCTGGCCACTTCTGTTCACACAAGATAACATAGGTAAACATCTTTTTGGCAGGGTCCCAACACAATCACTATAATTCCTCTAGGTCCCAACATGGATCAACGTTGCTTGATTAAACATATCTGGTTAAAGTAAAAGCCTCATTAATACTCAGGGCTGAAAGCACATTTCACTTGGATAACTCCTTGCCTTATTATTTTGTTTGACTTATTCCTCTGCCAGCTCCCATTGTAAGGTCTCCTCTCCACCTAACTTAGCATCCAAACTGAATGTGTCTGCCTCATGGACCTGTCCAGCCTGGAGGAGGGCCAAATCCCAGGGGCTCCCAAGTCTCGTTCTTCCATCTTCCAAAATTACCCCCTTTATCTCCTGAGACAAGGTCACACAGGAGATTTCAACGCTGAAAAGAGGAGGAAAACAAAACAAAACCCAAAAGAACAAATAAAGGCTTGTTTTCTACACGGGCCCATGTGGGAACTTATCCTAAATACATCAAACTCAAGTTTAATTCTACTCTGGGCCCACTCTCTTGCAGGGACCCTCACTGACAGACTCACGAGATTGTTGGGACAACATTCCCGTAGACAGATGGTGATGATGAGGCTGATGATGATTCTCCTCTTCTAGTCCAACTCGTGCTGTTGACTCACCTCTGCAAGGTTGCAGCTCACGAGTGTCATCTTGGTCAGAGCACAGCATTCTCTCCGCCTCCCCCTGGACATCTAGTGGTCTTGAACTCCTTTGGAGAACAGCCCTGCACGGGGCACTATCCTGGTTGATATTCTCCACATAATTCTGGATTTCACAATTTTCCAGATAAGAACACAGTTTAAAAACAAATAATAACCTCCACACAGCCCCCTTGCTAGTCCCTAGAGCAAAATTATGGGGGTGGGGAGTGACAGAGTGCTGTCTCCAATTAAATATGAAGTCATGCCCTTCACCTTCTTGTTAGAAGGTTCTGATTCTCCGCCCCTGGGGCTGTCTCCCTCCCCTCCAATCTCCTGAGGGAATGACTGCAGTGGTGCCACTGATCCAGGGAGGACCTGTCACGTCCTTCAGATGTTTTGAGAGCACTTCGGAGGATTCTGCAGGAGGCAAGGTGTGTATCGGATGGCTTGTCTCTATTCTCAACCTTGTACTCTCTAAGACATGTTGGGGAAAGTGTGTAGGAAATTAATTGTCCACACATCTTGATTCTTCTGATGCTTATGTTGAGATGGCCACCAAAAGTCACCGTTCTATAGGAAGAGGTGGGGCACCAAGACTAAACTTCTTTCTTCCTGAAAAGTTTATGGGGCATGGAACCCAGGACAGAGCAGCAAACTAAGGTGGCTCAAAAGGATTTCAGGGATGACGGATTCCAGTGGGTAGAAGGAGCTGCTGAGGGTTCAGTGATTATCAGTCATCACTAAGATCTGTAGATGATTTAATGTTGCAAAATGAATTAGAGTTGATTTGAGATTCCCGCAAGATAACTTCACACTAATTTATCTGCATTCAAAATATGTCCTGAGTGGGAGGGAAGGGGTGCAGTGGCAGAGTGCACCCTAGGGCCCCCTCCCCGTGACGAGGTGATCATCCTTCCCTGCAGTGCCCTAGATGGTGTTATAATGACCAGTGCTGTTCCATCAAAATCTATGTACGTGCGTTTAATCCTGTCAAGCATGTGGACTTCATCCATCATACGTGATGTGGCAGAGAGAAAAATAGTGAGACTTACTGGCCTGGATAATTTCTGAAGGCTTCCTTCTGACATGCAGTGGGGGAAGATGGGGCTAGCCTTGGAGCCAGGTAGAGAGGGTCACAGTGGTTTGCCATACATTCCCATTTGCACAAAGGTTGAAAGCCAAAACAAAGGGAAATTCCTTTCATCTCGTCACAGAAGCATCTCTGGAAAACACTGACGAGCTGCCTAAAATTGCTTTCCAGCAATCATGGGGCAGGAATACTGCATTTGGGATTGAATTGGGTCAGGGATGCTGAGACATAGCCCTTTGCTCTGCCAGAGATGGTCCTGTGTATTTTCTATGCAGGGAAGGGGCACTACATTGTGTCTTATTAGCACTTTACAGAGGATTTAGGTCAACTGTCCATGCCACTAAATGGAGATGATGGGGAAGCAGAGCCCCAAAGCTACCCTCGTTGCTCTGATAACTGTATGGCTGCAAAGCCAGAGGGCAATTTGGGAGACTTCTCTTAGTGCCACCATGATATGTCTTTCATTTGACAAACACTAAGTTTAAGTACTTTAAGTTTACATGAAGTTAACATGAAGTTTACATTAAGTTAACGTTAAGTACTTTAAGTTTATTATGCCCAAGAAACCACACTAAGCTTTAGCCTAATGCTGAGGGGATGTGATATTTTGCCCAATAGTAACACTACCCTGATGGGCTGGCAGAAATCCTATGCTCCCGCCAGATTACCCTCTGCCCACAGCCTCTCCACTCCATGCCCTGGCACTTCCAGTGGCTACCAGTGTATCTTATCTGTTCCAACACCTGCCTGGAGGGTTTCCTGGGCTGACCTCCGTCACATAACCAGCAGGAGTCCTCCATTAATGACCCAGCTTTGTCTAGCATAGCTGTTGCTATGGTGACAGTCACCCATGAGTACAGTAAGAGAAAAATAGCCACACTTTACTAGTTGTACATCCTAGCATGACATACCAGGACTGCCTTATAAAGTTTTCTAGTTTTTTCCAAGACTTTTCTTTCCCCCAAGACTTAAAATTAGGAAACAATATGTAACTGCTAAGAACACAATTTCCCTAGCAACCAGAGAAATGTTATTCCCTCCTGTTGGGGGTGTTAAAAATAACATTGCATATGCCACAGTAACCAACTGGAATCTCCAAATTATCTGCTCTATCCTCCTGGTCATAGCAGATGCCTACTCCCTAAATCTCATCTCTCACCAAGGTAACAAATGTAATTCACCTGCGTACAGTCACTCAGGCTTCCTCTTTGCCTGCAGGGAAAAAAAAGTCATAGCCAGCTTGGCCTTTATGAGCAGCATCCTTATGAGCACCCCCTTCCTACTCCTTTCCTGCATGGTACCGATGTTCTAGGCACAAGCAATTACTCAAGATTCTCTGACCAGACCATGTGCCTGCTTGCCTGCCTCCCTCCCTCCCTCCCTTCCTTCCTTTTTACATAATTAATATACAATGCAATAAAAAGATCTTAAGTGAACAGTTCAATGAATTTTGATAATTGAATACACCAGGAGGGCATCACTCTGGAAATTTCTCTTTCCAATCACTCTACCATCACCCAACCCAGAGGCAACCAGTTTCTGACATTTATTGGCCCAGATTAGTTTTGTCTGTTCTGGATCTTTGTAAATAGAATCATACAGAATGTATTCTTTTGTGCATTCCACTGTGTGAATATGTCACAATTTTAAAATCTGTTTTTCTGGGGCCAGCCCCATGGCTGAGTTGTTAAGTTTGTGTGCTCTGCTTCGGCATCCCAGGGTTTCACGGGTTCGGATCCTGGGTACACACCTAGCACTGTTCATCAAGCCATGCTGAGGAGGCATCCCACACAGCAGAACTAGAAGGACCTATAACTAGAATATACAACTATGTACTGGGGGGCTTTGGGGAGAAGAAGGGAAAAAGAAAGATTGTCAACAGATGTTAGCTCAGGGCCAGTCTTTAAAAAAAATAAAATATAATAAAATGCATTTTTCTGTTGATGGACACTTGAGCTCTTTTCAGTTTGAGATTATCATGAATAAGGATCTTAAGAATATTTTTGTCCTAGTCTTTCTGTGAACAATTTTTTTTTTGAGATTTTATTTTTCCTTTTTCTCCCCAAAGTCCCCCGGTACATAGTTGTATATTTTTAATTGTGGGCCCTCTCTAGTTGTGGCATGTGGGACACTGCCCCAGTATGGCTTGATGAGCGGCGCCATGTCTGTGCCCAGGATTTGAACCAGCGAAAACCTGAGCCACCGAAGCAGAGCACAAAAACTTAACCACTCAGCCACGGGGCTGACCCCATGTGAACAATTGTTTTTTATTTCTCTTGTACGAATATCCAGGAGTGAAACTGCTGGGTAACAGGGTGGCTGTATGATTAACTTTACTAGAAACTGCCAGACAGTTCTCCAACTGGTTATCCCCTTTGACTCTCCCATCATATATGAGAGTTCCAGGTGCTCCAGATCCTCACTGACATTTGGTATTGTCAGCATTTTTTAATTTTACCGTTCTAGTGGGTGTATATAGTATCTCATTGTGGTTTTAATTTGCATTTTTCTGACAACTAATGATGTGAGCTTATTTTCATGTGCTTATTGCCCATTTGCAGATCTTCTTTTGTGAAGTCTGTCCAAGTTTTCTGTCCATTTTAAAAATTTATATTTATTAATAATACATTCTTGGGGTGATGTCAGCAACATGGTGGAGTGAGCAGTTTTCTTTGTCTCTCCCCCTTCAAACTACAACTAAGTGGACATTCATTGATCAACAAAGGATACCCACACAGCACCTCAGGATGCTTGAGAGGCCCATGCTGTTATACATCAGAAGGTGGATGGACTACCCCCAAGGAAGAGGTGGAGATAAGTGAAAACCCTCCGGCCCCTAGACAGCCTAGTACCTGCGAGTGACTCTCTCCCAGCTGACATGCTCATAGCACTGCCACAGCACCGAGGGTGAGCATGCACATCGGCAGTGCAACTGTGGAAACAGGTGACTACAGCCCTAAGCTCCCCATGATTGCTCATTAGTCCAGTGGGAAAAGCCACAGTCCCACCACGGCCATGGGGAAATCCTCTAGTCAGCCCTAGTGGAGAGGCCCCACTCACCAAATACAAAGGCTGAGGGGCCCTGGGGCAGAAGAGCCTCTGCCGGTTACCCACCAGCTGCATTAAAAACACACAGCCCTGCTGCAGCCCTGAGGGGCAAGTGAGACCCAGTGGGACCATGCAAGTGGGCAGTGACAATCCAGAGCTCCAGTGTGACTGCTTCTTGATCTAGTTGGAAAATCCAAGGTCCCACACCAGGTGCAGGGAGAGCCTCTGCTTGGCCTTAGTGGAGAGGCCCTGCACACCAAGCACAAAGGCTGGGCGACCTAACAGCAGAAGTGGTGTTGCTGGTGAGCTAACCACTAGCTGCATTAGATACGCAAAACTCTGCTGTGGCCCAGAGCAGATGAGTGAGATCCTGTCAGACCTGACAGTGGCAGAGCTGTGAGTCTAGGTGAATCAGCTCCTGGCTGCTGTGAAAGCTGATGACACCACTGCAGACCCTAAGAAGGGAGCATACCTAGGAGGTCTGTGACAGCAGACACCAGCAACCTGTAGCCGCCTTGTGGTTGTTCCCACAGTTGACAGGAGATCTCACAGGGCCACTGAGACTCTGAGGAGGGGCCCAGGCTCAGTCAGGAACAGCTGACAGGGATCCTAGTTGGTGCAGAATACACAGCTGCTGCCCCATTACCCCAGTGGAAGCAAGTGGAAGCAATAACCAAACTCTATCTCTATGCAGTGACACAAATCCACGCCATCAAGCAGTATGAAAAAAATTATTAAATCTCCAGAACAGAAGTAAAATGACAGGTACCCAGAAAACAATCCCGAAGACACAGAAATCTACAACCTAAATGAAAACGAATTCAAAATAGCTATCACTAAAAAACTCAATGAGTTAAAAGAGCTTGATACTATAAAGAAGAACCAATCAGAAATGTTGGAGATGAAAAACACAATGGAGGAGATTAAGAAAAATCTGGACTCTGTGAACAGTAGGGCTGATAATATGGAGGACAGAATTAGCAATGTGGAGGATAGGAATATAGAAATGCTTCAGATAGAGGAGGAGAGAACTAAGACTAAAAAGAAATGAAGAAACTCTCCAAGAAATATCCAACTCAATTAGGAAATGCAACATAAGGATTATAGGTATCCCAGAGGGAGAAGAGAAGGAGAAGGGGACAGAAAGCCGATTCAAAGAAATAATAGCTGAGAACTTCCCAAACCTGGGGAGGGAGCTGGAAATCCACGTGACAGAAGCTAATAGATCTCCAAACTTTATCAATATAAAAAGACCAACCCCAAGGCATATAGTAGTGAAACTTGCAAAAGTCAATGACAAAGAGAAAATATTAAGGGCAGCAATGCAGAAGAAAATAACCTACAAAGGAATCCCCATCAGGCTGTCAACAGCTTTCTCAGCAGATACCTTACAGGCTAGGAGAGAGCAGAATGATATATTCAAAACTCTGAAGGACAAAAACTTGCAGCCAAGAATACTCTATCCAGTGAAAATATCCTTCATATATGATGGAGAAATAAAAACTTTCCCAGATAAACAAAAGCTAAGGGAGTTCATTGCCACAAGACCCCCCCCCCCCACCAACACACACACACACTCATACACAAGAAATGCTCAGGAAGACCCTCATACTTGAAAAAAAAAAAAAAAAGGAAAGTGATTATAAAACCCTGAGCAAAGGAGATAAGTAGAAAGACAAAATCAGAAAATTGCAGCCTCCATCAGAACAGATTAGCAAATGCATACGTATAACATTAAAGATAAAAGGAAGGGAAACACCAAGAATAAATGTAATCTTGTCATTTTAACCACAAACTCACAACACAAGAAAGAAAAAAAGATCACACAATAACAACCTAGAAGGGAAAGAAGAAAGGGATGGAACAGCTTAATCTAAGGAAATAACAGGCTATGAAAAAAATGGATTATCTCATCTATGAGATTTTTTATACAAACCACATGGTAACCACTAAACAAATAACTAGAATAGAGATGCAAATTACAAATAAGAAGAAAACCAACATAGAAAACTACTTAACTGAATTGGTAGTCCAAAATTCATGGGACGAGAAACAAGGGAAATGCAGGATAACCAGAAAATAGGGAATAAGAAGGCAGCATTAGGCCCCCACATTTCAATAATCACTCTAAATGTAAATAGATTGAACTCTCCAATCAAAAGACACATAGTGGTAGGATGGATTAAAGAACAAGACCCAACAATACACTGCCTACAGGAAACACATCTCAGCCCCAAAGACAAACACAAACTCAGAGTGAAGAGACGGAAGACAATACTCCAAGCTAATAGTGAACATAAGAAAGCAGGTGTCACCAGACTTATATCACACAAAGTAGACTTCAAGGAAAAAACAGTAAAGAGAGATAAAGAGGAGCAGTTTATAATGATAAAAGGGACACTCCACCAAGAAGACATAATACTTGTAAATATATATGCACCAAACACAGTAGCACCAAAGTACGTAAAGCAACTATTAACAAAACTAAAAGGAGATATCAACAAAAATACAATAATAGTAGCGGGCTTCAACACCCCACTAACACCAATGGATAGATCATCCAGACAGAAAGTCAACAAGGAAATTGTAGAATTAAATGAAAAACTAGACCAGATGGACTTAATAGATGTATATAGAACTTGCCATCCAAAACCAGCAGTTTACACATTCTTCTCAAGTGCCCATGGAACATTCTCAAGGATAAACCATATGTTGGAAAACAAAGCAAATCTCAACAAATTTAAAAGGATTGAAATAATATCAAGCATCTTTTCTGACCATAATGCTATGAAACCAGAAGTCAATTACAAGAATAAAGCTGGGAAAGGGGCAAAAATGTGGAGATTAAACAACATGCTACTGAACAATCAGTGGGTCATTGAAGAAATTAGGGGAAAATTCAAATATTATCTGGAGACAAATGAAAATGAAAACACACCATACCAACTCATTTGGGATGCAGCAAAGTGGTCCTAAAAGGGAAATTCATCACGTTACAGGCTCACCTCAATAAACAAGAAAAATCTGAGATAGGCAATCTTACACTACACCTAACAGAATTAGAAAAAGAAGAACAAACAAAGCCCAAAGTCAGTAGAAGGAGGGAAATAAAAATTAGAGCAGAAATAAATGAAATCGAAACAAAAAAGACAGTAGAAAGGATCAATGAAACAAAGAGCTTGTTCTCTGAGAGAAAAAACAACACTGACAAACCCTTAGCCAACCTCACTAAGAAAAAAAGAGAGAAGACTCAAATAAATAAAATTAGAAATGAGAGAGGAGAAAATGGATACCACAGAAATACAAAAGATTATAAGAGAATACTATGAAAACTATATACCAACAAATGGGACAACCTAGAAGAAATGGATAAATTCTTACACTCTTACAAACTCCCAAAACTGAATCAGGAAGAAATAGAGAATCTGAATAGACCAATCACAAGTAAAGAGATTGAAACAGTAATCAAAAATCTCCCCAAAAATAAAACTCCAGGACCAGACGGCTTCTCTAGAGAATTCTACCAAACATTCAAAGAAGATTTAATACCTATCCTTCTCAAACTATTCCAGAAAATTGAGGAAGATGGAGCACTTCCCAACACATTCTACGAGGCCAACAACACTGTGATACCAAAACCAGACAAGGACAACACAAAGAAGGAAAACTACAGGCCAATGTGATTGATGAACATAGATGCAAAAATCCTCAACAAAATTTTGGCAAACCGAATACAGCAATACATTGAAAAGATCATACACCATGATCAAGTGAGATTTATACCAGGGACATAGGAATGGTTCAAATCCACAAGTCAATCAATGTGGGACACCACATTAACAAAATGAGAAATAAAAACCACATGATCATCTCAATAGATGCAGAGAAAGCATTTGGCAAGATCCAACATCCATTTATGATAAAAACTCTCAATGAAATGGGTATAAAAGGAAAGTACCTCAACATAATAAAGGCCATATATGACAAACATACAGCCAACATCATACTCAATGGGAAAAAACTGAACACCATCCCTCTGGGAACAGGAACAAAACAAGGGTGTCCACTCTTACCACTCTTATTCAACATAGTACTGGAGGTTTGGGTCAGAGCAATTAGGCAGAGAAAAGAAAGAAAAGGAATCCAAACAGGCAATGAAGAAGTGAAACTCTTGCTGTTTGCAGATGACATGATCTTATATTTAGAAAACCCAAAAGAATCCATTGGAAAACTATTAGAAATAATCAACAACTACAGCAAAGTTGCAGGGTATAAAATCAACTTACAAAAATCAGTAGCATTTTTATACTCTAATAACGAACTAACAGAGAACTCAAGAACACAATCCCATTCATAATTGCAACAAAGAGAATAAAATATCTAGGAATAAATTTAACCTAGGAAGTGAAAGACCTATACAATGAAAACTACAAGATTTTCCTGAAAGAAACTGATGATGACATAAAGAGACGGAAAGACATTCCACGCACATAGATTGGAAGAATAAACATAGTTAAATATCCATACTACCTAAAGCAATCTACAGATTCAATGCAATCCCAATCAGAATCCCAATGACATTCTTTACAGAAATAGAACAAAGAATCCTAAAATTCATATGGGGCAACAAAAGACCCCAAATTGCTAAAGCAATCCTGAGAAAAAAGAACAAAGCTGGAGGCATCATAATCCCTGACTTCAAAACATACTACAAAGCTACAGTAATCAAAACACCATGGTACTGGTACAAAAACAGGCACAGAGATCAATGGAACAAAACTGAAAGCCCAGAAATAAAACTACTCATCTATGGACAGCTAATTTTCGACAAAGGAGCTGAGGGCATACAATGGAGAGAAGAAAGTCTGTTCAACAAATGGTGTTGGGAAAACTGGACAGCCACATGTAAAAGAATGAAAATTGACCATTCTTTTACACGATTCGCAAAAATAAACTCAAAATGGTCAAAGACTCAAAGGTAAGACCTGAAACCATAAAACTTCTAGAAGAACACAGAGGCAGTACACTCTTTGACACCAGTCTTAAAAGGATCTTTCCAGACACCATGTCTTCTCAGACAAGGGAAACAATAGAAAGAATAAACAAGTGGGACTTCATCAGACTAAAGAGCTTCTACAAGGCAAGGGAAGGAAAACAGGACTGAAACAAAAAAACAACCAGCCAATTGAGAAAAAATATTTGCAAATCATATAGCCAACAAAGGATTAATCTCCATAATATATAAAGAACTCACACAAGTCAACAACAAAAAATCAAACGACCAGATCAAAAAATGGGCTGGAGATGTGAACAGACATTTCTCCAAAAAAGATATACCAATGGCCAATGGGCCCATGAAAAGATGTTCATCATCACTGATCATCAGGGAAATGAAAATCAAAACTACGCTAAGATATCATCTTATACCCATTAGAATGGCAAAAATAACCCAAACAAAAAGTAACAAATGTTGGAGAGGTTGTGGAGAAAAAGAACCCTCATACACTGCTGGTGGGAATGCAAACTGGTGCAGCCTCTATGGAAAACAGTATGGAGATTTCTCAAAAAGTTAAAAATAGAAATACCATATGACCCAGCCATCCCACTACTGGGTATCTATCCAAAGAACTTGAAATCAGCAATTCCAAAAGACCCATGCACCCCATGTTCATTGCAGCATTATTCACAATAGCCAAGATATTTATACAATGGAATACTACTCAGCCATAAAAAAGGATAAAATCATCCCATTCACAACAACATGGATGGACCTTGAGGGTATTATGTTAAGTGAAATAAGCCAGATAGAGAAGGACTATCTGTATGACTCCACTCATAGGTGGAAATTAAACACGTGGATAAAGAGAACAGACTAGTGGTTACCAGGGGAAAATGGGGGTGGGGGTGGGCATGAAGGATGAAGTGGTGCCCCTACAATATGACTGACAAATAATAATGTACAACTGAAATTTCACAAGGTTGTAGATTATCATAATCTCAAAAAAAGTAAAAATAAATAATAATATATTCTGAATACAACTATTTTGTCAGATATATCTTCTGAAAATAGTTTTTCCCTATCTGTAGTTTACCTGCTCATTTTCTTAATGATGTCTTTTGATGGGCAGAAATGTTTAATTGTGATGAAGTCCAATTTATCAGCTATTTTTCCTTTAAGGTTCATCCTTTTTCTGTCTCAAAAATTTATATCTAAGTGAAGGTTGCAAAGAATTTCTCTTATATTTTCTTCTAGAAAGTTTACGGTTCTGTTTTTTTATGTAGATGTTTGATTCATCTCAAATTATAATTTTATGTGTGTAGTGGGACAGAGACTGAGGTTACTTTTTGCCCAGAAGGATGTCCCGTATTTCCAGCACTATTTGTTGAAAAGATTTTCCTTTTACTATTGAATTATTTTGGTGCCCTTGTCAAAAATAAGTTGACTGTAAAAGTAGGGGGTGTATTTCTGGATCCTCCCTTCTGTTTCACTGAACTATGCGTCTGTCTTCAGACAATACCACACTATCTTGATTACTGGACTTTATAGCAAGTCTTGAAATCCCGTCATCTAAGCTCTTCAACACTCTTCTTCTCTGTCAAGATAGTTTTGGTACTTGTAGGTACTCTGAATTTGCATCAAAATTTTAGAATTAGCTTTTGTCTTTCTTCCAAAAAAGTTTGCTGGAATTTTGATAGGCATTTCATTGGAACTATAGATCAATTTAGAGCAAATAAACATCTTAAAATATTGAGTCTTCTAATACATGAATATGGTATATCTCTCCACTTATTTATATCTTCTTTAATTCCTCTTAACAAGGCTTGCAGTTTTTAGGGTAAAATTCTTGCACATCTTTAATTAGATTTACTCTAGGATATTTGATTTTTATAATGCTATTAAAAGAATATTGTTTTATTTTTCAAGAAAACCAAATCATTGATTACTTCACCTGTGTACTTTTGCACATGCAGTTTTGGACACATGGAATTCCTCTCTCCTTGTCTGAATTCCTGCCTGCTACCCCTCCTTCTGAGCACTACCCTCTGTAGGAAGCCTTTCTCTACTTTCCTAGCCTGAGTTAGTAATCTCATCTCTGGTTTGCAGTAAAGGTCCGTGGGCCTCTGTGTTAAAGCAAAGATCCTGCTATATTTAACTATTTGTTCATCATCTGTCTCCTAACTAGACTTAGAGCTCTTTAAGGGCAGTGGCTGTGTCTTCTATCTCTGTTCAAAATAAATGTTGAATAAAGGAGTCAGCATGTAGACTCGCAAGCCAAACATGTACATCTTAAAATTGTGAGGAATCTCAGATGTCATCATGTTCAATTCTCTGCATGGAACGTCACTATATCATTGTGTGTCCAGCATGCAATGAACCTGTCTCATTTTGGCTATGGCCAGACACAATTCCTGGATGCTGCTGCTTGTGTCCATTAGCACTGGATCTGTTGGAAAGGATTACATTAGAATTGAGGAATATTCTGGATTCCCACTTGAGCAGTAAGGATCTAGATTCAAATCTACTTGGCTAATATTTCTTCCCCTTTATTCTTTAGTTTTAGGCACAGTTAAAACATTCTAATTCCTCATCTATTAAACATGTCCAACTGGTACCATTTCATGTTTTAGAATGTTTTATCTTTACATTTCTCCAATTAAAATGTACGATTTACATGACTTTTGGTAATCAGACCAATTATTATGCAGTGATAAATTGTAACTGTGTGAAACTTTGCGTTCTGTCACCCATTAGGTGTATAATTTTGTTTCTTCACACATAAAAGAGACATGTATGAGCATGTTCATTGCACAAATCACACATTTATTACATTGATGGAAATGTGGTTGTTTAATTCTAGGAAACTGGAAAGGTAAAATATATTAAATGAATTTTATGGAATACCACACAACAATTAGAAGTGGTGAATTAGATGCTGACATAACAATTTGGATGGCTCTTAAGAACAGTGCTAATTGGGGAAAAAGTAAGAAATGTATAACACAAAAACATTTGCATAAACTAAAACTCATTGAATATCAATAAAAATGCATCAAAACAACAAGCCTCATTTTTCAAAAACTCCTTCAAACAAAAAGATATCCTAGAGTTGTTGCAGGGGTAGAAGGGTATGTTACAGGAGTGAGGAATGGGAGATGAAAGGAAATCAATCAGAGACCCAAAGAAGAATACTACAGGTCACTAACGATGACATACTGAGAAATGAGGAATGGAGAAACTCAAGCTTCTGCTCCTAAGATCTGAAAGAAGAGAAAATAAAAGGTAAAAACTGGATTTTAAGAAGATTAAATTAGATAATTCATGACAAGCCCTCAGTAAGCACCTAGCCCATAGTAAACATTGAGTAATTCCATTAAATGAATATTAGTAGATGGATATGTGCTAAAAGCACACTCCATGGGGAGGGGGCCGTGGCTGTTTTGTTTCTCCCAACATCTCTAGCACCAGAACTGGGCCAGGCCATAAGAGGTGCTCAGTAAACCTCTGTTGAGTGAATGACCTGTTCTGAGATGCAACCATGAGCAAAAGCAATATTGTCTCTGCCCTCATGGAGCTAATAGTTTGGAAGAGAGACAAACACTAATTTAAAAAAATACAAATAAATATATAAGTGCAACTGTTTTTAAGTACAAGTGCTCATGGTTCTATGAGAGTCTATAAGGAGAAAATTTGAACTGGTTAGAGAGATCAGAAAAGGCTTCCTTGAGCAAGTGACTTTCCATGCAAGATGAGTAGGAATTAACTAGATAAAAAGAGGAAGACCATTCCTGACAGGAAATACAGCATGTGCAAAGTGCCTGTTGCAGATGAAAACAGAAAAGATGAGAGTTTGGCAAACAAGACAGCCTGAAAGAAGGCCAGTGTGCCAGGGCTCAGAGGGTGAGGGGACCCTGCTGGGCAGTGAGACTGGAGAGGACAGTGGGTCAGACCATGCAAAGTCTCATCAACCATGTCAAGGAACTTGTCCTTATCTTCTAAGCAATCGAAAATTCATGAAGGGCTTTAAGAGGACAGAGACACAATCAGATATTCATTTTTAGAAGATCATTCAGGCATTAGTTCAGAGCCTGTTGGAGGAGCCCAGAGGGGATAGTGAATCTAGTTGAAAAGGCACTGCCATGGTACAAGTGAGAGATCAGTGTAGCTGGCACTGGATTGGTTGTAGAGAGATGGAGAGAAGTAGGTGGATAGTAGATGTTGCATGGAATTATTACCATGTCTGAACCATTGATATCGACACGGGGCAGACCCATTCAATATGGTTGATTCCTAGATGTCAATAAAAGTCTGAATCCATCTGGAATAATTTTGGTGCTCATGAGATGACTTGTGGATCATAAGATACACAACGCTCATAATGAGATAAAATCTCTGAACAAATTGGGGGAAAACCCACTCCTCCCATCTCTCTTGACACAGTCCCACCTCTTGACAACTAGGAGGATGTGGGCTCTGTAAATGTCTTGGTCCCAATGGGTCTCTTTCACCTAGTTGGTGACGGCCATGGCTTTGTTGACGCAAGTTCATGACATTCATCAACTAACTTTGGAATCCGATGCTGCCAATAGGCCCTAGGCACCACAGGCTCTGCCTGCCCATCTCCAGCACTTTCTTGACCACGCCAGTCCAGCCCTCAGGCTACATACCTGCCTGCCAAGAGAACGGAGAACATATGCTCTGCAATTTGTTTGTCAGCCACATGCAGAGCAAGGCCCAGGGACACTTCAAATCCATCAGTTCCATGCCTCCTACAAACATTTGCCACACCTATTATGAGGCAAGGTTACAGCTGACCTCTGGAACAAAGCCCAGCTCCAAGCTCTCTCAAAGACCAGATTGGGTGCATAAGCCTGTGTTCTCAGTTTTCCTTCAACCGTAGCTCACCCACACCCCCTAAAATTTCCCCAGTGCAAAAAGCTGTCACTGTGAACCAAGGTACCACCTCTCACCTAGAAGCCACCCATAAATGTTAGTTCCTTCTTCTTACTTTCCCCACAGGGAGACCCTCATACCTTGTCACATGATGCTTCAGTATCATTTCTCATGGAAGGTATCTTATGATCCTTTCAGACACTTAGAATCAAAATACATATGACATCTCATTCTCAAAAAGGCATTCCAATGAATACTGGTAGCAAATAGAAAATATCAATAATTAGGAGAGGGATCACCTAAGTGCTGAATTGTCCGTGAGATACTTCTTTTTGTTCTCCTGGCTGTCATCTCAGTGTTTTTCTAATATGGAATTTGCCTTGCACATCCATGCATTGACCACCCCCTCAAGAATGTGTCAGTTTTTCTGGTCAGTCAGTGAATCCATCATTCATTCAGTCAATCACTTCACAAATTTCCTAAGCACCCACTGTACACAAAGCCACCTTTGTGGACACAAAGTTTCTGTGGGAGGGAAAAAGATGTGCCACAAAACACAAGGATTAGGAGATACCTCTTTCTGCACAACCTCCGCAAATGCAGAAACACATTATTACATATGCAAGACAAGTGTCCACTCTCCCAGGATCCTGAAGGCTGAAGTGATGCAACAAATGCTCCCTCAGCCAAGAAGTCAGGGAAGAAGTTCTCTTCCAAGCCAAATTATTGATGTAGTCTGACCTGAGACGTCTTCTCTCTACATAGAGATGCAAGCAGCTCCTATCCCACTGATATCTTCATCTCATGCTTCTACATTTCTTTTCGTTTTATCCCACATTTGTCAATTTTAAAATGTTTAGGGGCCGGCCTGGTGGCATAGCAGTTAAGTTCACATGCTCCACTTTGGCGGCCCAGGGTTCACCAGTTCGAATACTGGGCAAAGACCTATGCACTGCTATCAAGTCATGCTGTGGCGGCATCCCACATATAAAATAGACGAAGATGGGCATAGATGTTAGCTCAGGGCTAATCTTCTTCTTCAAAAAAAAATGTTTAAAGGTCATGGCAACATTATTCACAAAAGCCAAAAGGCAGAAACAACCCAACTGTCCATCAACAGATGAATGGATAGACAAAATGTGGTATATCAGTACAATGGAATATTATTCGGCCTTAAAAAGGAAGGAAATTCTGACACATGCCACAACATGGATAAACCTTGAGGACATTATGCTGAGTGAAATAAACCCAACACAAAAAGACAAATACTGTATGATTCCACTTATATGAAGCAGTCAAAATCACAGAGATAAAAAGTAGAATGGTGGTTGCCAGGGGCCTAGGGGCGAGAGAATGGGGAGTTATTGTTTGATAGGGACAGAGTTTCAATTCAGGAAGATGAAATGAGTTCTGAAGATGGATGGTGGTGATGGTTGCACAACAATGTGAATGTACTTCATGTCACTGAACTGTACACTTGAAAATGGTTAAGATGGTAAATTTCATGTTATGTATATTTAGCCACAATTTTTTTAAGTTAAAAAAATGTTTAAGGGGAAGAAAAATAGCAGATGAGGTCAATAGGAGTTAATATGTTTACTGATCGAAACAAAGTTGATCGCACTGCAGGAGGTCATCTAACAGGCTGACCCCAGCCAGCCTCTGCAGACATGGAGCCATTGTGGTAGGAACCACTGCCCACACAGACGACATGGTATTGGAAGCGTCGATGGAACGTGTCAGATGAACAACTGTTTGGTATTAAAGCCAGGCCAGAGATAGGACTGGATGGATGGATGCCTAGAGGATAGAACTCATTGGAAAGACCAAGGACTGTTGAAGCATGGTAGTTTTCTAAGAAGAAAGTGGGTGAAAACGACCTCAGGTATTGGCAATATCACTATATACTCCACTGGACACAAACACTAGGTTACTTGCTGGAGGAAACCTTGGGAGCCATCCAGCTCAGCACTCTCATTAGACAGATGACACAACTGAGGTAGAGCTTAAATGCTCTTCCCGAAGCTACACAGATTAGTAGAAGCAGCCCCCTGACCTCCTGACCCTGTCTAATGCCCTTTCTATTCTTTCATGAAATAAACCCACATTCTGAGGGAGGCTCACCTACTCTGAAATCCTTATCATGGGGCACAGACACTTCAAATCTTCTCCCCTGAGCCCCTGTGGGAGCCACAGTCTACCTTTCCCTTCCAGTCCCTCTCTAAATTCCAGTTCCTTCTGGCCATGAAGGTTTCAGGCTGCCCCTGCCCAAATAAACCTCAACCTTGGGCAATGAATCCCATTGTGTGTCATCTGTGCCCCTCTGCTACATGGGTGGGCTCTGCTGCAAAGTATCTGGGGAACATGCAGCCCAGTTCCATCACACAGTGCATACTCAATAAGGTCATCCTCCTTCTCTCCCTCCAGTGACAGCACCAACTGGCTCCTCTCCTTAAGCTCCCTGGAAGCTCTTCCCTTCCTCACCCACCCTCTGCTTCTAACTTGTCCCTGGCTTCATCCAGGAAGTTGAGGCCATTACATCAAAATTTCATCCTTGCTCCCACCTCCTGGTGGCCAAGCTGTGTTCATCCCTGCCCCTCCTTCTCTCCAGGTCAGAGCAAAGGGGTCCTTCCTCTTGCCCAAGACCCTTCCCTTGAGTTCTGAATTCCCTTTTGCCTACCTTCAGTGGGTTCTCCATCCATAAATTCTCCCCTGCTTGCATCATCAGCCACATCTTCACTGGGTCCTTCCTCTACAATTAAAATTTCTCCAAAGATTTACCCACTTGCTCCTCCAAATCCTCACCTTCCATTCACGTCTCCTGTCCCTCAATGGGCAACACATCGTCCAGTTCAGTGGGTGTGTGTAGATGTATTTACTCTCTGAATTGCTTTCCTTTTCTGCAGCATTTGACTCCACTGTCCCCTCTATTCTTTGGAAATTCGCTCCTCTACTTCTCCAACTGCCCCTTCTTGATTTTCTTGGTTTTCTCTTTCTCCACTTGCCTGTTAAACATTAGTGTTTAGAGGGAGGTGATGTGGCCCACCATCTTCATTCTCCCTGGGTAATTTTGCCCATTCTTTTGATCTCACCCCTCAGCTCCTAAGTTTGAATCTCGCTCTGACCTCTCCCTCAAACTTTACACCATCATACACAGCTGCCTTCTGGACATCTCCACCTGGAAGCCCCAAACCATCTCAAATGAAGGCCGTCTAAAATGGAACCCATCACCTAACCCACGCCAAGACAGCACTCCTTCTACATGTCTAATGTCAATTCTACCTGCTCACTAAAGTCAGAATCCTGATGTTCACTGGGGCCTTTTCTCTCTTCCTCACTCTGCACATCTTACCATTATCGAATACTGCTAAACGTTCTGCACCTTTTACAAAAAATTGCTCAAATTCAGCCCTTGTCATCTCTTGCCTGGACATTGACAGTAGTCTCTTAAGAGGTTGTCCTGCTTCCAGCCTGGGCTTTCAGGTTCATCTCTGTGAAGCTGACACATAAATCTGTCCCTGACACTGCCTGGATTGAAACTTTTTAAAAATGATTTCTTATCACCTTCATAATGACATCCAAGCTCTGTAGCTTAGCATATAAAGACTGTCACGAAGAAACTTTATGTTTCAGTTATATTAAACCAATTGTTTAGTATAGTATACTATGTTATAGAACTGTTAAAGGATAAAGTTTTTAAGTGTACTATTACGACTCTCAAACCAATATAAAATGAACTCAGATCAAGGAGTTTATTTTGCTCACTATTTAATCTGAGAAACAGTAAGAGGTTACAACTGATTAAAAGGGGAATCTCCAAGCAGTCACATATAGAGGCAATAAAGAATATTAACATGGATTTGCTTAATATGCAATACTGGCTTCTTTCATGGTGGGGAGGACATCAATTGTACTTCCACTGGAAAAAATTCATTTTAATGTCTGTGGCCAACAGTCATTTGCATCAAAATCAGCTAAATTGCTTACAGCGGGTAAAATAGTCCCCTCCCCTCTGTTTCCCCACTACTAACATCTTCCACTAGTGTGGTGCGTTTGTCACGATTAACTAGCCAATATTGATCTATTATCCATAATTTATTCAGATTTCCTTAGTTTTTACCTCATGTCCTTTTTCTGTTCAAGGATTCCATCCAGTATACCACATCACATCTAGTTATCAAGTCTCCTCAGGCTCCTCTTGGCTGTGACAGTCTCTCAGACTTTGTTCTGATGACCTGGACAGTGTTTAGGTCTGGCCAGATATATTGTAGGATGCCCACCTACTGAAATTTGTCTGATGTTTTTCTCATTATTAGACTGAGGTTATAGTTCTTGGGAGGAAGACCACAGGAGTAGAGTGCCCTTCTCATCATATTGTATCAAGGATTCATGCTAGCAACGTGGCTTATCACTGTTGATGTTGAGCTTAATCACCCGGCTTAGGGAGTAATTGTCAGATTTCTCCACGGTGAAGTTACTCTTCTTTCGCCCTTTCGACACTGTCGTGTTTGGAAGGACATCACTATGGGCAGCCCTTGCTTTAGGGTGGAGTAGCTACATAATTTATTTGGAATTGTTCTGCAATGGGAGATTTATTCTTTCTTCTCCACTTATCAATTTATTCCCCATTTATTGATATCGACGTATTGCTGTTGTTCTTGTTGTTTTGAGAACTTCCTTATTTTCTGGCACTACAAGATTCTCCAGGCTTGTCTTGTATATTTCCTGCCCCAGCCCTCGAATCAGCCATTTCTCCAAAGCACCTTCGTTCCTTTGATCGGAACCCAAGATTTTGGTACTAAGTGCACTCATTGATAGTGGGATGTCATTGCTTCTAGGCCCTCTCAGCAGACAAAGAAAGTAAAATATATATCTGTATACTAACTGTATATACATATATATATATATACATACACATATATAGACACATATAGAAATATAGAAATATGTACATGCATATGGATATATATGACTATCTGTATTTATACTAAGTTAAACATGAGTTCTTGTCATATCTCCAACTCTAAGCCATTACCACACAGATCCTGCTCCCCTTGCTGATCTGTAACTTTCCACTTGGACAATGAGAAACCTAGCTCCCACCAACTACCATCCGTTTACTTAACTGTTCAATTCTAGAGTATGTGTACACTGGTATCAGGAATGTTAACCTGCCCGCCATGGGAAACATCTTTTTCAACTAGAGTGCAGTGTTTATGTGCAGTTCCTTTTGCTTTAGCTTATAGACCCCATTCATTTCCAAAGTTACCCAAGTCAGCACCTTTTCCCCACCTCCCTTAAGTGCCTTTGTTTCATACATTTGCAATACAGTTAGATTCTCTTGTCACAGTCTGCCTTCTTTCATGGGATCCCCCAACCTATTAAATGATTTTTTTTTAATTTGCATACAATAAGGTTCATTATGCTATAAAGTTCTACAAGTTTTGACAAAGGTGTGTCATGTATTCACCATTATAGTATCATATACAACAGTTTCACTTCCCTAAAAATCCAGTGCTCCACCTATTCATCTCTCCCTACCTTAAGCTCCTGCAAGCACCAATCTTTTTACCAGCTCCATAGTTTTGCCTTTTCCAGAATGTCACATAGTTCGAATCATATAGTCACTAGCCTTTTCAGACTGACTTCTTTCCCTTAGCAATATGCATTTACATTCCTCCATGTCTTTTCATAGCTTGATAGCTCATTTCTTTTTATCTTTGAATAATATTCCATTGTCTGGATGTAACACAGTTTGTTTATACATTCATCTTGAAGGACATCTTGGTCACATCCAGTTTTTAGTGATTATGAATAAAGATGCTATAAACGTTCATGTACAGGTTTTTGCGTGGACATGAGTTTTCAGCTCACTAGGGTAAATTGGGACTGAGATTGCTGGATTGTATGGTAAAATTAGGTTTAGCTTTATAAGAAACTACCAAACTGTCTCCCAAAGTGACTGTACCATTTTGCGTTCTTACCAGCAATGAATGAGAGTTCCTGTTCCTCCATGAATTTAGTACAGAATTTAGTACTGTCAGTTTTCTGAATTTTTAGCAATTCTAACAGATGTGTAGTGGTATCTCATTGTTGTTTTAATTTGCAGTACCCTAATGGCAAATGATGTTGAGAATCTTTTCATATGCTTACTTACCACCTGTATATCTTCTTTGGTGAGGTACACAGACATGATGATCAATATGTACACAATTCTAAATGCACATACCTAAAATATAAGAAGCCATGTAGTTTTTCTTTTCTAAACAGTTATTCTAGTGACTTTCCAGCTTAAATTTTTCAGACAAGAAGATACTAAATAACAATATCTTCAAAGGTTGATAAGCTGTTATGCTGTAAATCTCAGTAATTCACATTTTAATGTCATACATCCTACATTCTCAAAATTTCTAATTTTCAGAGCATAGTAACAAAGTTATTAGGAAAACTGGGACTTTGGGGAATAAAAGTAATTTTAAATGTTTGAGATTGATGAACATTCCAGATCAGCAATGGCTTTCGCAATCTGCCAGCAGCCCTGGGGACAGCACAGCCTTCCATTTTTCCCTTCTTCTGTCCTCCAAGTTGTAAATCACCTCTTCTTGGTCATTGTTCCTACTGCCCCTGTTGCTGCCTGTCAGTGGAGTCTTCTTGTGTCTGTCTCATGTTCAGAAGCCCTGAGGGAGGATATGATTGATTCAGTTAGTCACCATCATCCAAAGTGGATCAAGTTGTCCGATGCACCTGACCTCATATACCACAGGCTACCTTATAAATTAGCTGGCTTTTGGAAAGGCACCCACCAAGGTCCAATTATCTGTCAATAGGTTCTGGGATCATATGTATCAGCCATGGAGGCATAAAAGTAGGGGTCCCCTGACTCTCAGAGGGGGCACAGGGCTTAAACAGGTCAGTTAGGCTTTTCTAGGGCAAAGTTGGTCATAAGGTTTCCCCAGTGGCAACTTTTCCCCATCCTCATCCTTGCTAACCAATACCCCACCCTCCAATTACTCTGTTTGAATTAGAGGAACCCCTACAGGAGAGGACCATCTGAATCTAAATGAGTTTCTAGTTTGGGGACCTGTCCCCTGCCTTAAAGGCCATAGTCCTTCCCAGGATTCATTACTCTAACAAAGCAAAGACATTTATGCTGCTGTCCTCCCACTCTTTGTCATGACAGAAAATGGATACTGAAACTTACAAAAGGACTTGAAGCAGCATCACGAGTAAAAAACGGAGGAGAAGTATGCTTTGGGTCTATTCATTTTGGGCATGGACTTCTGCTATTCATGTATATACATATGCTTTATGTCTGATGATAATCTCAATCAACAGTTTTATAGGCTTTATTTTCACACATATTCAACTTTATGACATTACATGATGTGTCATTATGTCCATTATGTAGAGGAGTGAACTGACAAGCAGAAAAATTAAATATTTTGTCCACGGTGTCACAGCTGGTAGTTGAAACCAAACTTTAAGCCACCACTATGGAAGGTTCCCGGGAAAAGTGGTGCTATCATGGCCTCCTAAAGATAATTCTAACAGTTGGTGTTTTTTGTTTTTGTTTCTGTTTCATGTGTCTGTGTGTGGCTCAGATACGATCTCTGACGAGTATACAATGTGAGATGTAGTTTGTATGTGGATATGAGTGCGGAAGGTGAGATGGGATGCAATCACATCTTTAGTATCTCATTTAAATGGACCATGTTTCCCAAAAAGGAGAATCAGCATTGTCACTAAAGCAAATGCCATTTTCCATAAATCCTAGCTGGTTTTGTGCCTCTGAGAATCCTTCTGAAATATTCACCAGCTTCTTTTGCTCTCTTGAATGAGATACTGTCCATAGGATAATGAATATATTTCCTCTCCCTCCTCTACCTGTGGTGGTAAGCAACACACCTTCATAGAGTCTGAAGCAAGATACTTATCAAAGGGAAGAAAAAATTGGATGTTAGCCAAGTTTGCTCCTGGCCTGTTTCCTCCTTTCTTTTGCGTGAATTTTAAAACACTTCATTCTTGAGCCAAAATATTTCATTGCTACTGTAGCCCAGATAATTCTAATCTCCATTTGAGGGCTTGTGCTTCACAGAAAAAATTTCAGGGGAAAATTGTAATTAGAGTGCAGTAACATCTGCATTTCAAATGAGCTCCATCCACTTTGGTTTTCGTAACATTAGGGGGATGAATAAATTATGCTCTTCAGGTTGTGAATGGCTACAGAACTGAGTCTCAGGAGAGTGCGTAACTGTAGGACTCAAAATGCTCTGAGCTATTCTTGGCAGTAAGGTGTTGCTTTGAGAACTCATTATAAACCAGGATATTATTCTCTTTGGAACATTTTGAAATGGTCCCAAAAAGTTCATCACTGAGCTGGAGGAGTTGGATCAGGTTATCTTAACCTTCATGCAAGAGCAACCCACTCTTTCCTCAAGATAAGCACTTAAAAAAATATATCCTTCACTTGTGGCAGGCAACATGCCAGAAATGTCACTATTAGTAATTGATTATAAATTGGTAGTTTATTGTTTTGGTTGGAGGAGAGTGGAGCATGAATAGTTTTCTACGGGCCATGATAGAGTTGTTTGTGTTGAGTCATTGACTCAACAAAGAGTTTTTGTCAAAACCCAAAACTAAACTTCTGTTTCTAGCAGTAAGGCAGTTTGGGCTCCCTATCCAACCCTTCTAATTGAAATGACTGCATTGTTGAGTAAATATTAAGTTTTTCCTTTTAAATGCATTGTTGGATGGCAGCAAAGTAATAAATCCACCGAGACTCAAAACAATCAAAGTCATGAACCTTAGGAATTAAGGAAGTGCAAAGGTAGCTTTCAATCTGAAGGTTTCTGCTGAAAGCTGGAATACTTGAGCTTCTACTCTGATGAGTACAGAGGAGAGAAAGGCCAGATGAAAACCCTAGGGGCCACATTTAGTAAGGAATCTGATGCAAAATACCTGCATAAGACTGGGACCCCAAAAGGCTATGATTTTAAGTGTTAGGGTGAAACAGTAATAAACCCTATTATGCATAGTAAAGCAAGGAAACTTATCTGTCTAGACTTAGTGCTGGTGAAAGGAAAAAACATTCCTATAAGAATAAATAACTATAAATAAGATAGAATACAAGTTTTCAGGCTAAATTCAAAAATCTCTGAAGCCTCCAAAAACTACAAGTAGATAATTTTGTTTAAAGTGGTCCCTCCTGTTTCCTCCAGGTTGGTAGCACCTTCAGCTACTGTGAAAAGCAAATATAAATGTTCTTTGAATGAATTCAACATTAGCCCAGGAGTCAAAGAATTTCCAGAAAAAAATGGTCCAAGGAAATAAGCTTCTCATAGCACGAAACACAAAACCCACAAGGGAATAAGATACTATGCATGAGGACCAGCAGAAACAACAGACAGAAAAAACAAATCCTTCAAGAGAACTTGAAAATATGAGCAAGGAACAATGGATCACACAAAATAACTCTGAATTTTTTTTAAAAAAAAAGAACAATTAAAATTAAAAAGCAATAAGTGAAGTGAAAACTCAGTGGGTGAATTAACCAGTAGATTAGATATGGCTAAAGAGAAAGTGAACAGGAAGATAGGTCAAAAATATTTTCTATGCTGTTTGCAGATGACATGGTTTTATACGTAGAAAACTGTAAAGAATCCATCAGAAAACTATCAGAAATAATCAACAACTACAGCAAAATTGCAGGGTACAAAATCATCTTACAAAAATCAATTGCATCTCTATACTCTAATAATAAACTAACAGAAAGAGAACTCAAGAATACAATCCCATTTACAATTGCAACAAAAAGAATAAAATATCTAGGAATAAATTTAACCAAGGAGGTGAAAGACCTACACAATGAAAACTATAAGACATTATTGAAAGAAATCAAGGACCACATACAGAAATGGAAATATATTCCACACACATGGATTGGAAGAATAAACATAGTTAAAATGTTCATACTACTCAAAGCAATCTACAGATTCAATGCAATCCTAATCAGAATCCCAATGACATCCTTCACGGAAATACAACAAAGAATCCTAAAATTCATATGGGGCAACCAAAGACCCCAAATGGCCAAAGGAATCCTGAGAAAAAAGAACAAAGCTAGAGGCATCACAATCCCTGACTTCAAAATATACTACAAAGCTATAATAATCAAAACAGCATGGTACTGGTACAGAAACAGACACACAAATCAGTGGAACAGAATTGAAAGTCCAGAAATAAAACCACACATTTACAGACAGCTAATATTTAACAAAGGAGCTAAGAACATACAGTGGAGAAAGGAAAGTCCCTTCAATAAATGGTGTTGGGAAAACTGGACAGCCACATGCAAAAGAAGGAAAGTAGACCATTATCTTTCACCATACAAAAAAATTACCTCAAAATGGATTAAAGACTTGAAGTTAAGATCTGAACCATAAAACTCCCAGAAGAAAATATAGGCAGTACACTCTTTAACATCAGTCTTAGAAGGATGATGTCAAACACCATATCTACTCGGGCCAGGGAAAAAAAAGAAAAAATAAACAAGTGGGACTTCATTAGACTAAAGAGCTTCTGCAAGGCAAAGGAAACCAGGAACACAATGAAAACACAAGCCAATAACTGGGAGGAAATATTTACAAATCATATATCCGACAAGGGGTTAATCTGCAAAATATATAAAGAACTCACACAACTCAACAACAAAAAAACTAACAACCCAATCAAAAAATGGGCAGAGGATATGAACAGACATTTTTCCAAAGAAGATATACAGATGGCCAATAGGCAAATGAAAAAATGTTCAACATCACTAATCATAAGGGAAATGCAAATAAAAACTACACTAAGATAACACTTTACACCTGTTAGAATGACTGTTATCACCAAGACACAAATTAACAAATATTGGAGAAGATGTGAATGGGAAGCCTCATACACTGCTGGTTGGATTACAAACTGGTACAGCCACTATGGAAAACAGTATGGAGATTTCTCAAAAAATAAAAATAGAAATACCATATGACCCAGATATCCCACTACTGGGTATTTATCCAAAGAGCTTGAAATCAACAATTCAAAGAGACCTATGCACCTCTATGTTCACTGCAGCATTATTCACTATAGCCAAGAAGTGGAAGCAATCCAAGTGCCTATCAACTGATGATTGGGTAAAGAAGATGTGGTGTATATATATATGTGTGTGTGTGTGTGTGTGTGTGTGTGTATATATATTTATACAACGGAATATTACTCAGCCATAAAAAACAAAAAACGGTCCCATTTGCAACAACATGGGTGGACCTTGAGGGTATTATTTTAAGTGAAATAAGCCAGACAGAGAATGACAAACATTGCATGATTTCACTCATATGTGGAAGATAAACTAAAGAGACAGAACAGTTTAGTGGTTACCAGAGGGGAAGGAGGTTGGGCAGTGGGCACAAGGGGTGAGAGGGAACATTTATATGATGACCCACAAATAATAATATACAACTGAAATTTCACAATGTTATAAACTATTATGACCTCAATAAAACAAAAATAAAAATTTTTTAAAAATTTTCCATTACGCAACTTAGAGAGACAAAGGGAAACAAACATGGAAGAGGAGATGGGAAAGAGAGAAGCTAGAATGATAGGCTATAACATACATCTTAACAAAGCATCTGCATGAGATAGGAAGAATAGGCCATATTTTAAGAAATTATGCATGAAAACTTTTCCAGAATTATGGAAGGACAGCAATTTTCAGATCCAAGGAACCTGGTGACTTCCAAAATGACAGCAAATGGAAGACCTGTTATACAAGAAAAATTAGTAAGCAAAGAAATTGATGAATATGTAGGTAAATTCAATGAACATTAATAACACAAAATAACATTGATAATATTTGATTTTTAGGTCAAAAACAACATAGTATTGAAATTCTGGACAACATAAAATGTAAGTTGGAAAGGTGTTGGTCATTATTCGAGTTTTTAAAAGTCCTTGTGTTATTCAAGAGGAGGTTAAGGATGCTGTTTAATTTTAGTTTTCATAAGTTATTTCATGTATTTGAAGATATAAGGAAGCTATCATAAGACTAGAAAACATTCTAAAAAATAGAAATGGTAAAACACTATTTATTGCAATACCATGTATAATAGCAAAGAATGGAAACAACCAATATGTTCACCAGTAGGTGACTGGTTGAATGAACTATGATACAGCCATGCAGTGGAGTTCGATAAAAAGAATGAAAATATAATTTCCAAACAAGGTAGACAGAAAAACTTGACTGAGGGGGTAGAAAACCCTCAATCATCCCAAAAGAAGGCAAAAAAGGTGGAGGAAAATATAAATAGAAAAAAGTGGACAATTAAAAGCATATAAGAAGACTATAGTAATGAATTCTAATCCAGTATACCAGCAACTATAACAAACGCAAATGACTGAACCCTGCAGTTCGAAGCAGAGTGTGAGACTGAGTTAAAAGAATTCTATGCACATGGTGATTTCAAGAGGTATACCTAAAACGAAAGATCTTAAATGCTCGAAAGCCAATGAATGGAAAAACATGTACCAGGTGAACAGTAACCCCACAAAAGCCAACAAACAGACTTTAAAGAAAATAAATTTTGCTAGAGATTTATTAGAGATAAAGACAATGATGAAAGGGTTCAATGTATAAGAATGAATTTGTAGGAAATTAATATTTAATTTCAAAATATATAAATCAAAGATTGACTTATCGTAAAGAAGAAATATAAAAATTCATCTTAATAGTGGGAGATTTTAATATATCTCTTTGTAGACAATTGTAGTTGACAAACTATAATTGATAAGCAAACCGAATATTAATAAGTGGATAGACAATATATAACATTACACCTTAAAATTAAAGAAAATACATCCTTTTCAAGCACATATGGAATGCCTATGAAAATGGACATCTTCTAGGTTATAAAGCTACCCTTATCAAATTTAGAAGGATTGGGCCATAGTGCCATTACGCTACAGAACATTTATAACAACAAGCAACAACAAAAACCTGGAGAAAATCATCTATTTAGACATTAAAAATAGACTTTTAAACCACTCATTGTAATGAAAATGGAAAAATATTTAGACATAAAAAATAATAAAAATATTACATATAAAACTTGTGGGACAACCAAAACAGTACTCTATTAGCTTAGGCATTAACATTAGAAGAAAGAAAAAGTCTCTAAAATAATGAGGTAAGCAACCAACTTAACTTCAAGAACACAGCAGCACTAATCCAGAGAAAGTGGAAGAAAAGAATGAGAAAGCAGATGATATTGATACAGAAAACAAACTTGCCTTAGAAAGGATCAATAAAATCAAAAGTTAGTTCTTTGAAAAGGTTAAATGAATAGAAAACCTTTGTTGGGATTTATTAAGAAAAAGAGAGAATGAAGGCCCCAGTGAATTACACTGGAAAAGAAAAAGGAAATACATGCTGGTGAATAGAATAGATAAGAAAATATGATTAACACCTTTATGCCAATACATTTTAAAAATTAATGGACTGGACAAATTCCTTTAAAATACAGTTTATCAAGAAGAAACTGAAAAGATGAACAGTCTTAAAATGATTAAGGCTACTGAATTGGTAGTTTAAAAATATTCTCTCAAAGAAAACATCAGTCCCAGTTGTCTTCACCACCAGTTTTAACAAACTTTCAGGAAGAAATAATTACTATAACTGCCAGATAATATAAAAAGAGGGGAAAAAATCCCCAATTCAGTTTGTGAGGTTGACATGACTTTGGTACCAAAAACCTGATAAGAACAATATGAGAAAATAAAATGTAGGTCAATCTCACTTGTGAGTGTAAATGTAAAAATCCTCAACAGAACAAATGAAATGCAGCAATATATAAATAGATGAATGCATCACGACCAAGAAGACCTAATCCTGAGAATAAAAGCTTAGTTTAATGTTAGAAAACTGATTTATGAAATTCATCAGAATAATAAATTAAGAGATTAAAAACCATATGATTATCTCAATAGATGCAGAAAAAACATTCGATAGAATTTCATTTCTAATCATGTTAAAATCTCTTTGCAAATTATAATGAGGAGGGAACTTCCATAACCTAATGAAGAACATTTTAAAAAAACCTATAACAAACATCATACCTAACGGCAAAACGTTGAAAGCATTGCCTTTAAGGTTAAGAACAAAGGTAGCGAATCCGAGCTCGGGGCGGGCCCGCGTCGGGGTTGGGGGCGTGGGGGGGGGGGGGGGGCGCGGCGCGGGGGCTGCCGGGAGCTAAGGCGGCCACAGGCATGCTGCTCTTCTGCCCGGGGTGGGGGAACAGGCTCATCATAAGGAGGGCCAGCGCTGCCACCGCTTCACCTGCAACGTCTACTCCTACGTGCACAACATCACCTGCAAGGTAACAAATCGGAAGTACCCAAAGCTGAAAGAAGTGCATGATGTACTTGGTGGAGGAGCTGGCTGGGAGAACGTCGACTCTACTGTAGAGCCGTGTCCCAAATGCGAACATCCTCCAGCCTATTTCAGGCAGCTCCAGACCCGCTCTGCTGACCAGCCGATGACCACCTTCTACAAGTGCTGCAGTGCCCAGTGTGGACACCGCTGGAGGGACTAGGCTGGGCTGGTCCTGCTGCAGCAGTGTCTGCTCACCTGTCCCCCGGGAGGATTC
This sequence comes from Equus przewalskii, assembly GCF_037783145.1. Lineage (NCBI taxonomy): Eukaryota > Metazoa > Chordata > Mammalia > Perissodactyla > Equidae > Equus > Equus przewalskii. The sequence goes on from NC_091831.1 coordinate 67,739,115, forward strand.
CCATCCAGGAGTGTGAACTGTGTGTCCTGAGGGTCTTTGCTGGTGTGGCGGAAAGCTAACCTTTTCAGGGAAGCCAACCAGGGTGTCAGGAAATGCAGTCCGTCTGCCAAGCAGGGTTGAACTCATTACTGTCCCAGGGATTTCGTGTGTGGGGAGGATGTCCCTAACTGAGTGCACTTTGCTGAAGGTCCTGTTCATTCATCCTTTCTATTTATCAACATTCATCATCCAACCAACACTCTTAAATAGCTACACTCTTGGCACAACTAATAAAGGAAAACATTAATTTAGTTCACTAGATATTGCTAAATATTTAACTGTTAAATGCAAACTTATTTAATCAAAATTTCTTCTGAATATTTGATTAAAATGAAAAGTCTAAAAATAAATAAATACAAAAGAACAAAAGTAGTTGGCTTCAACAGTTCCGTTCAACATTTCACTGGAAGTGCTAGAACAAGCAATAAGGTAAGAAAAAGAAAAGACATAAACATATACATAGAGAAGTAAAACTGTCATTATTTGCTGATGATATGATTGTATAAGTAGAAAATTTAAAAGAAGCCACCAATAAGTTATTTTAATTAATAAGAGAATTTAACAAGTTTGCTGGATAAAATCAATATACAAATCCCCAATGGAAGGAGATTTTGTAATATGTAGCAAAATTACATATGCAGTTACCCTTTGATAAAGCAATCCTGTTTCTATTAATATATCTCAAAGATAGCAAAATGAAAAGAAGTATGCACAAGAGTACTCATTGCAGCACTCTTTGTAATAAGAATGAAAATAACCCAATTGTCCATCAGCAGGAAACTGGTTGAATAAGCTGATTGTGAATGATATATCCACATATTGAGTACCTTGCAGTTTAAAAAGGAATGAGAGGGAGAGAGAGAGCATGCATTCTCTTCTTTTTTATTTTATTTTTTTATTGAAGTATAGTTGACATACTATATTATGTTAGTTTCAGGTGGATAACATAGTGATCTGATGTTTATATACATTATGAAATGATCACCACAATAAGTCTAGTAACCATCTATCACCATACAAAGTTATTACAATATTGTTGACTATATTTCCTATGGTGTGTATGACATCCCTGTGACTTATTTATTTTATAACTGGAAGTTTGTACCTCTTAATCCCCTTCACCTATTTTGACTAACCCCCCACCTTTCTCCCCTCTGGTAACCACCAGTTTGTTCTCTGTATCTGAGTCTGTTTCTGTTTTGTTTTATTTGTTCATTTGTTTTGTTTTTTAGATTCCACAGGACACGGCAAGAAGGTCACAGCAAGAGCACAGGACACAGCAAGAACTGCAAACCAGGAAGAAAGCCCTCACCAGGAGCCAAATCTGCTGGCACCTTGATCTTGGACTTCCCAGCCTCCAGAACTGTGAGAAATAAATTTTGGTTGTTTAAGCCAACTAAGTAAAAAAAAGGAATGAGGCATGCCTCCATAGTCTGCTGTGGAACATGTCTCCATACTCTGCTAAAAGCAAGGTGGAAAAAAGTGCATATATTGTGCTACGATTGGGTAGCAATGAATATGTAGATTTGTCAGTTTATATTAAAATAAATCAAACAAGGATAAGTAAAAAACTAAAATAGAATGATTATCTCTAAGGGGAAGAAAGGAACAGGATGAAAAACAAAAGCTAGATCTCTCTGAATACAACTTGTTTTATAGAGTTATTTTTGAAAACATGTAAATGTTTTACATAATTGGGAAACAAAATTACATAGTCCCTAAAAATCAAAAGCAAAATGAAACAAATCTAACTGTATATTGCGTTGCTGTAATAACAACATAGAGAAAATTATTCTAATTGACTTTAAAACATAGTAATTTGATGATGCACTTCTAAAGAAATATATCCTAAGAATTCTAAAATATATAATCACATTGTTAGTAATAATATTGCTATTGCTATTTTGAAACTAATATAGATAGATGAGAGGAGAAAGAGAAAGAAAGCAAATAAACAATTATGTCAATGTGGTTAGGAACCAAGATTCCAATGTCATATGTAAAATCAAAGAAGTTCATGAACTCATAATGTACTTAATATTTAATCTTTTTAAAATGCACATTTCTTAGCTCTGTCCACTAAAAAGCCTGAACCAATGACCAACCCACTAAGTACCATGAACACCAGACTGAGGTCCTTAAATACCATTTCCTACTAACAGGAACCAGGGCTCCTTGGAGAAATGGCAGATTCCAGGAAATATACAAGATGGGACTGTAGCATATTGCCAAAACGGCAGCAAGGAAGCTGTCAAAGACTACTGAGTTGTGTAAAATGGACTCAGAAGCCACTTGAAGAGATTGCCAGGGGTCAAAGACGGGACAGTTTGAGCGTTACTAAAAATAATAACAACTATAGATTTAAACACATCACATATATTTAAGTCCAGGAGTTACTTAAGATAAAAACAAACAAATGACCAATTAAAAACCTCTTCCTTGATTGCCTTTAAGGATACTAGGAAATCATGCCATTATTTTGAAAAGTGAAGAATAAAGGAAAAAATCAAGAATTTATATTATCTTTTCTGTTCCTCAGAGACACCAGATAGTTGATAAGAAAAAGTTTCCCTTTATTACTGCTTATAAATGAAGGAATAATAAAATTAGAATATCATATATTTGGAACCCTTGTGATCATCAGTGGTTGCTAACATCACATGAAGAGAGAGAACTAAATATTGTGTGTCTCATAAGGGAAGTATTACACCAGTATCTGTGAACTTAATCCTCCCACCCTCCCAAGGAATCTAACTTGAATCAGAGCAGGCCCTTAGAGCTGCCAGTTTACAGGAAACAGGGAGAGAAGAGCATGTTCATATCATAGAGATTCCGTTAGCAAAATCTAAACTGTGGCAAATCGTAAAGGCCAAATGACCTATTTCTTCAGCAAATAAAACTGCAAGAAAAAGAGGGGAGGAGGAAAAGAGAACGCGGGGAGGTGGCAGCCCTACGATTTCCTCAGAGTCCCACATTTCTTCTATCTGTTTCACTCTCCTGAGATGGCTGCTCAGCCTCCAGGTCTTGTACCCACATCCAGGAAGGAAGAAGGGAAAGGGCCAAATGCTTGAAAGCCTTTCTTTGGTTTAGAAGGGCAGCCCTTTTCCAGGGATTCTAACTATGAATCAAGCAGAATTCCGTCTCCTGCAATCCCCAGCTACAAGGTCGTTAAGGAAGATGACTGTTTTTAACTGGGCACTTGTCTCAAACCAAACTGGGTTTAGCTTGGTTAGGAAGGAGCGGAGAGTGGATACTGAGCAGTGGCAACACTTGTCTCTGGCACAGAAGGCTTTGTATTGTCCTAGACACTGCTTCATCTGACAAGACAGAGAGATGGCTGGGGTCCAGATCACAGCTCACGACTTGGAACAGAGGGCCATTTCTGACTGCTGAGGAAATCTGAGGTCGTGTTCTCATTAGTACATACTACAACCAAGGTTGCTAACTAGCCAGTTTACTACATAATAATGTATGCATTCACAAATGGCATTCCTTTCTTCCCCCAATCCTGACTTCTTGCCCTAATGCCGTTAAACATAAGGAATTGTCTTTAAAACTCTGCAAGCTTAATTTCCTCCTTTCTAGACATTGATCTCCATCATAGCCTATACTTGGAGGTATTTTTCATGTTTTAGATATGTCATATAAAAGAAGAATGAGATGCTTTTTTTTTTTTTTTTCTGAGGAAGATTAGCCCTGACCTAACATCTCAGCTCTTTTTGCTGAGGAAGATTAGCCATGAGGTAACATCTGTGCCCATCTTCCTCTATTTTATATGTGGGACACCTGCCGCAGCCATGCACTGGTCCATGCCCAGGATCCAAACTGGCAAACCCGAGGCCACTGAAGCGGAGTGTGCAAACTTAACTGCTGCGCCATGGGTCCAGCCCTGAGATCCTTTTACTTTTGACTTAAGTATTCTCCCTCTACTTCAATAGAACACTGAAAATGATATAAAATCATATTATTAATACCATCAACCTTAGAATCTATAATAAATTACTAGTCTATGCCAGAGAATTAAGCCAAAGTTGGGAAAGTTATTTCTTCACATTTCTCCCTATCTTGTTTCTACCCATAGAAGGAAAGAAGGTTTTTTAAAAATTAACATTCTTTATTTTTTAGAGCATGTTATGGTCTGAATTGTGTCCCCCCAAAAAGATATATGGAAGTCCTTAGTACCTGTGAATGTGACCTTATTTGAAAATAGAGTCTTTGTAGATAATCAAGTTAAGATGAGGGCAGTAGGTGAGTCCTAATCCAATATGACTGGTGTCCTTAGAAAAAGGGGAAATTTGGACCCAGACACAAAAACGCGCAGAGGGAAGATGATGGGAAAATGGTCATGTGATGATGGAGGGGGAGATTGGACTGACGTAGCTGTTAGCTGAGAACACCAAGGACTGCCAGCCGCCACTGGAAGCTAGGAAGAAGCGAGGGAGGGCTCTCCCCAGAGTCTTGGAGGGAGCATGGCTCTGCCAACACCTTCATTTCAGACTCTGACCTGCAGACTGTGAGACAATACATTTCTGCTGTTTTAAGCCGTCTAGTTTGTGATACTCCATTACAATAGCCCTAGCAAACCAGTAGAGAGCAATTTTAGGTATATGGGAAAATTGATCAGAAAGTAGAGGGTTTCCATATGTCCCCTTGCACCTGTGCCCCCGACACATGCACACAGTTTCCCCTACTATCAACATCTTGCATTAGTGTGGTGCTTTTGTTACCACTGGTGAACCGATATTGATACACTATTATTAGCTAAAGTCTATAGATTACATTGGAGTACATTCTTTGTATAGTACCTTCTGTAGTTTTTGTGTGGACATCAGTTTTCAACCTAACTGGATAAATACCAAGGAACACCATTGCTAGACAGTATAGTAAGAGTATATTTAGTTTTGTGAGAAACTGCCAAACTATCTTCCTAAGTGGCTGTATCATTTTGCATTCCCACCAGCAATGAATGAGAGATTGTGTCGATCCACATCCTTGTCAGCATTTGGTGTTGTAAGTGTGTCATGGTATCTCGTTGTTTTAATTTGCAAGTCTCTAATGGCATATGATGTTGAGCATCTTTTCTTATGCATATTTACCATCAGTATATCTTCTTTGGTGAGGTGTCTGTTCAGATCTTTTGCCTATTTTTATGTTGGGTTGTTTGTTTTCTTTTTGTTGAGTTTGTATACTTTGCATACCATTCAGTTTCAGATAGATGTTTTGCAAATGCTTTTTCCCCATTCTGTAGCTTGTCTTTCGTTTAACAGTGTCTTTTGCAGAGCAGGAGTTTTTAATTTTAATGAAGTACAACTTATTTTTTCTTTCACTGTGTTTTTTGATCTAAAAAGCCATTGTCAAGCATGAGGTCAACTGGATTTTCTCCTATGTTATCTTCTGTGAGCTTTATAATTTTGCAGTTTACTTTTAGGTCTATGATCCATTTTGAGTTAACTTTTGTGAATGATGTAAAGTCTGTGTCTAGATTTATTTATTTGTGTGTTCACATCCAGTTATTCCAACACCTTTGGTTGAAAAGAGTATCCTTTCTCTACTGAATTGTCTTTGTTCCTTTGTCAAAGATCAGTTGACTATCTTTGTGTGGGTCCACGTCTGTGCTTTTTATTCTCTTCCATTGATCTATTTGGCTATTCTTTTACCAATACAACACTGTCTTGATTACTGGAGTTTATGGTAAGTCTTGAGTCAGGTAGTGTCAGTCCAACTTTGTTCAATATTGTGCTCGCTATTCTGGGTCTCTGCTTTTCCATATAACTTAAGACTTTAGGATCAGTTTGTTGATAACCGCAAAATAACTTGCTGGAATTTCGATTGGGATTGCATTGAATCTGTAGATCAATTGGGGAAGAACTGATATCTTAACCCTACTGAGTCTTCCTATCCATGTACGTGGAATCTCTCTCCATTTATTTAGTTCTTTGCTTTCTTTCATCAGAGCTTTGTAGTTATCCTCATATAAATCTTGTACATATTTTGTGAGATTTATGCCTAAGCATTTCTTTCCCTTTTTTTCAGTGCTAAGAAAAGAGGATTTTTAAAAAGTATTTTTAAAAGAAAATAAAATTAGAAAGCTTGGCAATTACAGAGAAGTAAAGTAAAAGAAGAACAGTTAAGCTGCATAATTCAGGGTATAATTCCAAATGCAAAATACCAAAAGAATGGAATACAGTTTGCTAAAAGGCATAAAGAAAACCCCAAAGGCTTCCTTAATGAAAGAAACATGCAGAAAACAAGCTGAGATTTACAAGAAGAGCCTAGAAAACACTTTAGGAATGGAGCTGGCTTTCTACACGGCAGAACACACCTGGCCAGCAGGGCCTTTAGCGCGCACCCTGCAACAGGCCCTGAGGATGGCCCCAGGCAAGGCAAGGAGAAGAGGGAGAGAGAGAAGGCGCAAGCAGTGCCCTACACACCCTCAGATCTCTCTTTCATTGCTCAGAAAGCCAAGTCAAGGATCTGAGACATCACCTCTTCCGAGAAAGCACAGATTTTCAGACAGACTACAGGGAAATGCCATCCCTGTCCAAAATTAGACATCTCAACTCACACATGAGGATAACGAGGACAAAGGAGAGATCATTTACCAGATGTTGTTTATCAAGTACAACTGCTATAAATCTTCTCTTGGAAAGGGAAAAATTGTTACTGACAAGCCACTTGGTGGTAGAGATTGGACCCTGAGAGTAGGTGTTTCAGAAAACCAGAAAATAAATGAGACAATTAAACTGCTCTTGGCAGAAATGAACAGGGATTTTGGAGTGGGGAGTGCTGAGAGCAGAGGGAGAAAAGAAATAGAAAAACCAGAGGATGACTGAGCTAGATGGCATGATGTCAGAAGGGCTGGGCTCCAGCGTGGAACATCCGACTTCATGATTTTCGGGGTCATTTCAAGGTCTTTTGGGGGCTATCACATACCCTGATCCTGTTCTCATCTTCCCATTCCATCATTTGTGTCTGCTAGACCTAATTGCTTTGTGTGAAGTCAAGATTTGGGGTGGAAATCAAGGAAAGGGGGCTGACCCACATCTGGGTCAGCACAGAGAGAAGTAAAGAAGCTGCGGAAGATAAACACAGTGATCTCAAAAGGGCCCCGAAGCAGTGATTCAAAGAGAGACGTGACTGTAAGAAGACACATTTCAGCGAACATTTCTTGGAGATGTAAGCTATGAGCATCAAACGCTCAAGTAGGTCACATAAGAAACAAACAAGTCTCCTTTTTAAAAATGACATCCAGCATTAACTGAGTGCTCTTCATGTTTCAGTCTTTGTGTCAAGCAATTTAAAAGTATTGTCTCCTTTGACCATATAACCCTATGAAGGCAGGACTCTTATCATTATCTTTATTTGCAAATAAGAAAATTGAGACTTAGAGAAAGTAATAATTTGCCCTAGGGCACTCAGTTAGTGACCCAGCCAGGACCTGAGCCCAGCCTGGCTGACACCAGAGCCTAAAGCTCACCTGTGACGCTTTAGAGCCATTTTTCTGGATCCACTGGCAACAAGGCCTCATAGCTAACTAAGAAGTCTTCCAATTCACTGAACCTCTTTCTGTGGAGGTCACCAAACCATCTCCCCATTGCAAAATCCAGTAAGCTGACTCCTGGGTCACAAAAGAAGCAGAACTCAGTTTTGTTTTGTTTTTAAATGACAATAGCTAAAGTTAATCGTGCACAAGCCAGGTGCTTCCTCTCCAGCTCCTTAAAACTTTACTTTTTCTCTGCAGCACCATTTGGCTTTCATATTTAACTTGTTTATTTGTCTGCTGTGTCTTCACCAAATAGCTGCCCCCAACAGCAGAGCTTTCTGTTCTTTTTTGGTTTTTTTTGAGGAAGATTAGCTCTGAGCTAACTGCTGCCAATCCTCCTCTTTTTGCCTGGCCCTGAGCTAACATCTGTGCCCATCTTTCTCTACTTTATATGTGAGACACCTGCCACAGCATGCTGTGCCAAGCGGTGCCATGTCCGCACCCGGAATCCAAACCCTCAAAGTCTGGGCCGCCAAGAAGTGGAACGTGCGCACTTAACCACTGCGCCACCAGCTGGCCCCTCTGTTCTATTTTATTTGCGCTCGATAAAAATTTGTATAAGCCTTAATATTTAACCAAGAGTACAATTTGGAGACATGTTGGTAGTTCTTTAAAAAGTTAATAAGCATCTACTCTATGACCAAATAATTTCACTCCTAGATATTTACCTAAAAGAAATGAAAATATATACCGCCCCCCCAAAAAAAGTCCTGCACGAGAGTGTTCATAACCTTATTCCTTACAGGCAAAAACTGGAAACAACTCAATGTCCATCAACAGGGGAATGGATACATAAACTGTGTTATATCCCTTAAACAGAATAGTACTCAGCAATGAAAAAGAACAAACTACTGATAGAAAAAGCACTATGCATGAATCTCAAAAGCTTATGGTGGGGGGCTGGCCCCGTGGCCGAGTGGTTAAGTTCGCGCGCTCCGCTGCAGGCGGCCCAGTGTTTCGTTGGTTCGAATCCTGGGCGCGGACATGGCACTGCTCATCAGACCACGCTGAGGCAGCGTCCCACATGCCACAACTAGAAGAACTCACAACGAAGAATACACAACTATGTACCGGGGGGCTTTGGGGAGAAAAAGGAAAAAATAAAATCTTTAAAAAAAAAAAAAAAGAAAAAGCTTATGGTGAGTGAAAGAATGCAGAAACAAAAAGATAATGGAATGTATTATCTCATATGATATGACTTTAAAGAACAGGCAAAGTTAATCTCTGGTAATAAATATCAGAGCAGGGGCTGGTCTGGTGGCACAGCGGTTAAGTGCACATGTTCCGCTTGGGCGGCCTGGGGTTCACCGGTTCAGATCCCGGGTGCAGACATGGCACCGCTTGGCAAAAGCCATGCTGTGGTAGGCATCCCACATATGAAGTAGAGAAAGATCGGCACAGATGTTAGCTCAGGGCCAGTTTTCCTCAGCAAAAAGAGGAGGATTGGCAGCAGTTAGCTCAGGGCTAATCTTCCTCAATAAATAAATAAATAAATATCAGAGCAGTAGGTCACTGGCATTGATGGAAGGGTCTAAAAGGAGTTTCTGGTTCTGGAAGTAAGGTGTGTTCTTGATCTAGTTTTGGGTGGTGATTACAGAAATGTAAACAAGTGGTGAAAATTTTCAAATGGATCACTCAAGATGCATGTGTGCATCTTATGATATATAGATTATACCTTAACTTTTTAAAGACTTGCTTTTTGACTGTTAGCCAAAAAGAGTTGGAGAATTTTTATTTTCTCTTGGGAAGCAGTGTGATTTAGTGAAATAGAATCCCATTTACTGGCTGGAAGGCCTCTTAGCCTCTGTTTACTCACACGTAATTGGAAGAATATGATGCTTGCCTGATAGAGTTTTTGTTAGGATTAAGATAAGGTGTATAATGTGCTCAGCATCTTAGTATCTGGCACAAAATAAGTATTCCAAAAATGTTAATTTTCTGTCTTGCTACTAAAAATAAAAGACAATTCTCTATCCTGATTGCTTTGCTCCAACTAATTCAAGGTTTGGGCTATCTTTTATGCCCACTGGCAATTCTCTGAGCATACCTCTGTTCTTTAAAAATTGAAAAATTCAATCCATTAGACCACAAGTGCTTTTGACCCCGATGCAAAGGGAAACTAGGTCAAATTGAATCAATTTAGATAATGGCAGGGTTAAAAGTCTTCTCTGAAGTCTGTTCCCTAAACTTCAGACCTGTCTTTTTTTCTCACAGCAGTGAGTGATAGCAACTGCTCATTGACAAAGGCCTTTAAAAACTGTCATTTTGATTCTCAAAGTAAATGTCTGCTAAAGGTTTTAATTTGGTTGGTGTCATCATTTTATCATATTATTAGAAAATGAAAGTAATTATGGGTTGATTTTGCATTATTGACTTATATGATGATTTCTGTTGCTCTCAAGTCAGAGCCACCATTAAATCTTTGATATGGCTCCCTTAACTCATTTTACAGAGGGGCATCATGACACAACCAGTTTAGCTAGAGGTTAGCTCTAAGCCAGGCTGTGAGAATGAGCCCTTTCGCCTGCAGGAACCACAATGACAGCCACAGGGCTCTGAGAGGCTGTGGCTGGCAGGCAAATCTGAGGACTTCAAGCCCACATCTGAGAACCTGAAGATGGTATGGGGGGGAGGACCTATGATGACTCAAAATCTGGTCACCCCTAGGCTGACCAGAGGTTTTCCTGATAACCTGCCTTCAGAGAGCATATGAGAGTGACAGACAAACACAGCTCCACCCTCCAAGATTCTGACCCTCCCTTCAGCTCTGCCCAGGAAGTCCCTGCCCATCCACCCCCCCTCCACCCCCACCCCACGCAGGGTGACTATCCACCTGGGGCAGCACAATGTCTCCTTTACATTCCCTCCATGATTAGACTTGATCAGATGGTAGCCAGGCTGGGAACAGACCGCACGCTTCCAGAACCAATGAGAAGCAGCTATTGCTAAACTCCACCCGTTTCCTAGTTTTGACTGCAGGTGTCCCCTTCTACCTAAATCAGCGGTCCCGGAAAACTCAGCCAACCGATCCCCAAGATTTGCCTTCCACCTTCAGGTTTTCCTTGTGGTCTGGTATCCTTGGATCTTATTGGAATTAAAGAATGGAGATGTGGGACCCTACTTTCTCTCCAGCTCATCAGTGCCACATGGGATATATTATTGATTAAGGTAAATATTATGGAGCCTCTGTGGCCTTGGGCAAGTTTTTCTTTCTAAGCCTTAGTTTCCTCTTCTATAAAATGAGGATGATAATACTTACCTCATAGGGTTGTCCTGAAGATTGAATGAGGAGATAAATATAGTTTCTGGCACAATGCCTTCAGAGTAAGCACTCAACAAATAGTAGCTATTGCTGTGTGTAATTATTTTTACAATAACATCATATAACCTTGCTCTCTCCTACTCATGGTCCCAGGTAGTATTTTCTCTCCATACTTCACTATTATGTTGGATGTCTCAGCCATGTTGGTACTCCCAGGGAGTTTTTCCCAGACACCCTGAATCCACTGTATCAGAGAATCTCACCTTTTCTTAGGTCTCATCTCTCTTCAAAAGAGATGGATAAAAGGGGTCCAATAAGATATGATGCTTAGAGAATTCTTCTGAAATTCTGAAAAGTCCTTGTTTCCTCCTATGACTCAGTTTCCTCATATAATTAGCAAATACAAAACTGCTTACAACCTATCAGGTGGGCAGAGGTATGGATTTAATAGGTTAACATTAGTAAAATCTTTGCGTGTGTGTGTGTGTGTGTGTGTGAGAGAGAGAGAGAGAGAGAGAGAGAGAGAGGAAGATTGGCCCTGAATTAACATCTGTTGCCAATCTTCTTCTTTTTGCTTGAGGATGATGGTCCCTGACCTAACTTCCATGCCAGTCTTCCTCTACTTTTTATATAGGACACTGCCACAGCGTGGTTTGATGAGCAGTGTGTAGGTCCACGCCTGGGATCCGAATCTGTGAACCTCAGGCCGCTGAAGCAGAGCACGCAAACTTAACCACTACACCACCAGGCTGACCCCTAGTAAAATCTTTTGACATTATCTAACAAAAATGTTCCCAAGGTGGTACATGCAAGGTGTTTCATGGTTTTCTACTTTTTCCTATTGGTTTCTTATTCCTTAAGCAAGATGAGAGCCACAGAATGACGACTTCTTATTGCTGGAAGGGTCTGTGGAGATCATCTAGTCAGTCGTGCCCTGACTGAGGTCCAAGGAAGGCCTTCAAGTGGGGGCTGTGACCCTCTGAACTATACCTAATTTTGTATGTGTATGCATGTTTTTGGAGAGAGGTCCACAGCTTTCACAGATTCTCAAGTATTCAGTGTCTCAACCTCCTGATTTTACACATAAAGAAGCTAAGGCCTGAAGAGAACAAGTGGGACTTTTCCAAGTTAATTTAAATGTGGTTATATCTAAAGGAGGCCTGCTGTTAAGAGGAGGTGGGGGTCAACTGTCTTACTGTTTCCCTGTATCTTTCCAGTCTTTGTGGTAGTCTTTCCTAGAATCTAGCAGGCTTATCAAGAATTTCCAAAGCCTCCTTGTCACTCATAGACTCTGCTCCACCATCCAGATGGGGTTGCCAGATTTAGCAACAACAAACCAGCAACAAAATAACAACAACAACAAAAGGATACCTGGTTAAATTTTATTTCTACATAAACAATGAATAATCTTTTGGTATAACTATGTCCCATATCTGAAACCCACATTTAATGGGGCAACCCTCTGTGGAGACAACAAAGCCAAATAGGTCATAGTCCTGACCTGTAGCACATTTAAGAAATGTTCTTGTGTGATTGCTAACCAAGAATAAGGGTCTTCTGGGAACAGAGGCCAGGGCCCCCAACTTGGTCTACAAGTCATGGAGGACCCCACAGGAAGTGCATAAATTCATGACCCATGCCTTAAGCAGTAATTTTCTAGGCTAAGAGGGGTGAGGAAAACCTCTGTAAGCTGAGGAAAGCTGAAACTAGGGTGTCAAACTACAGTCCCCTCCTGACCTGCAGGCAGTAAGAGGTGTGGAGCCGCTCCCTTTCTCCTGTGAAGGTCACAATATCTAGGAGCTGGCAGACACAAGGCTGCTGTGGGCTCCCACAATGAATTAGAAGAATGCCTCTTCTACAAGTAAAAACCTGAAATCACTAAATTATCTGTTTTTCAATAATAATAATTACCAAAATGAAGTCAATCTTTATAGATTTTGCAAATTCAACTATTGAATATAAAATTATAGAAAATGAAAAATTTAATCACAAATCATCAGAAACTTAAGGTTCCCAGACTATAAAAATAATTACACTTAACATCTTGCTTTCATGGCGACATTGCCACAATAGTTTCATTGCTAACTTGTCCCAATATCTTGTTTCCTGTAGAAATCATTGCTAGATTTGACTACTTTCCTTATGATGTTTTAGGCCTTAAGTCTTTTAAAGTAAATGTGAATTCTGAGAAACTATATTGGCAAAGTTAAATATATCCTAAGACCTACAGAAGTGTGCAGAAAGGTATCTGATAAGCTATTGCTGCAAATAATGCTAAAATACACTAACAGATGACATACTAGAATTTAGAAAGTAACCTGAGGCTGTTAGCTCCTCATATATTGACATCCCATCAATAGCACACGCTTCCATATGTCCAGTCTTTTTCTGTTGTAAGTTCTCTAGTACAGTCCTGCAGGTTCATTATAAATCTCAAGTACATGGCACCTTAATCGCTGAGGAGGTTGTGTGCTCAGTAGCATAAACCTGTCTTTGAAAGATGTTGTTGTTGTAACAAATATAGAAAAAAATACATTTATTTTCAAATTCATTTTGGATTATAGTTGGGCTGATCGTGGAATTTGGAGCTTAAATGGGTTTCCATTATCCTTTTGCTAATATTTCCTACATTGAAGAAATTGGCATCAATATAAGAGATTTTGCGATTTGTTTAGCACTAATAATATATATTTTACAAATATTGCCTCTTTGTTTTTCTTCAAAACATTTCTGAATGCCTTCAATGCTTTCAGGATCATTATGTACACTGAATTTTGGTTCCTGTAACTCTTTGCTAATGATATTAATTTCACTTAAAACACCATGCCAAAGTAGTCCTGAGCAAATAAATATAAAAGTGATTTTTTTTAAGTATAGCTTTGGCTGAAATCTAGAATTTATATGTTCTTTTGAACATTAAGAATTTCTAAAATAAAATTGTTTATAGCCTCTGATTGACTTTTCATAGCGTGAAGGCATCAACTCAACTTTCCCACCGTGTGTCAAACAATGTTCAAATTTATGTTTGGTAAGTGTATTTCCAATACACTCCAACATTTCATAAAGTTGAAAACAGTTATATAGTTTTGAGATAGTATAAAAATGCCAGTGGTATAAAAAGATGTTATGCGTTTTTTATTTGCTGCGTCATTTCTTACCAAGTTTAAAGAATGTGCAGAACCTGATGTGAGGTGTCAGAGCCCAAGGAGAGTGAAGAGCGTGTCCCTCTATTGGGGCAGCCTGGCGTGGGGCCTCTGACCCTCAAGAGGTGAGGAGGGTACTCACACGGGGTGGAGTTTGGGCAGCAGCCCAGTGCTGGGAAACAGAGCTTGAACAGCAAAAAGATGGAGTCCACACGGAGGGGAGGCCCAGCCGGGCAACGAGTCTGAGAAGGCTGAGGAGGGTGTCCACATGGGTGGGAGCAGCACAGCATGGAGAATCTGAGCCAGTGTGAGGTGAGGAGGGCGTCTGGCAGGGGAAGTGCAAGATTGGTTACATACAGGGGAACTGATCAAATCATGTAAGTATATTAAGGATCACAGGAACCAGGTTTCTCATATTTGGAAAAGGCAGTTACAAATACAGAAAGTCGAAAAGGACTAGAATTAAATCTGTATATTGGACTGGTAGTGAAAGTAATTGAATGAACTCAAGTTCAAAATATACAGATATATAGAAGATGGAAATATTGGAAATATAGATGGAAATGTGTGTGTGTAACCTCTCACACATGTGTATATCTACTCATATATATATATACATGCATGTATATATATTTAGAAATTTTCACTAAATTGCTTGGAAACAATGACAACTCAATAGCAATGAGCATACCTGGGGCACAAATCTTGGCTTCTAATTCCATTCTCCAATTAAAGGAACCAGAAGAAGTTAACTGATTTTAGGGCTGAGCAGAGGCAGTACAAGATAAACTTGGAACATCTTGTTATGCTGAAGCACTTAAAGAATGATGGGGACTTGTCAAAAGAACACAGAAGTCAGTTTGAAGGGGCCCCTACTGGTCACACTGGGGACAACGTGAGCATCATAATAAATAATGATGGTAACAGATTATAATCCATAATAAACTAGGAAATGTACGTCCATGCAAATATAAAAATAAATAATAAATAAAATAATAAATTAGAATAAATGGTTTGATGAGGAACGGGATATTTACATAATGTTAAAATACCACCCCACAAAACACTTTTGAATTTCAGAAGGGAAAAGTATAGCTTCACAGTGGAATAGATTGGCACCTGCTTCCTTAACCAAATTATCAAAGTTACCATCATCAGCAATGGGACAAATCAAAATCCTATGCCACCTCCTGGGATGCAGGGAGAACATAGCAGTACTTCTGCGTTATTCCTGCCAAAGACACATAACCTGGATCTAATCATGAGGGAACATCAGACAAACCCAAACTAAGGAACATTCTAGAACATAACCAGCCTGTAATCTTCAAAAGTGTCAAGGTCATGGAAGTCAAGGAGTGACCGAGGAACTGCTGCAGACTGAAGGAAATTAAGAGACTGACAACTACATGCATCCCATCGTCGGTTATTGGGACAATTGGCAAGATGAGAATGGGGTCTGTGGATGAAATGGTGGTAATGTAACCATGTAAATTTCCTATTTTATTGCTTCTCGGCCTTTTGGCTAAGATCAAGTGTGGTATCTATATTGATGCTTGTGTTGCTGTCATGCAGGAAAATATCCTGATTTGTATGAAATCCACACTAAGTATTCAGGAATGATGGAGCACTCATGTTATCAATGAACTCTCAAACGGTTTAGGAAAAAAAGCTCCTCATTATCTGAGTTTTTGATTGTTTCAAAATAAAAAATTAATAATGTACAGAAGAATTATAGAATGTCCTAGAATATGTTTTAAGTAACTTCCTTTAATCTACTGTGTTTTCCATGCACATTTGCAATATAGCTGTATTCCTGGCTCAAATTATTTTTTACTAGATTGAGTCTTTGTAAGTGTTTTGTAGTATTTTAACTCAGAATTTGTGAAATTTGAAGAAATATGTAATAAAACTTTCAAGTAATAAGTAAATATAAAGTAATATATAAATGACAAGTAGGTAATTTATATACCAACAAAATTTCCATATCATTGAAAATAACTGCTATAATAAAATTAGTGGACCATTTTGTAGTAATTTCTAAGAGTTCTATGTAATTCTTTGTGGCTTAGTAATGATAAATGAATATTAGCTATTAAAAAATTATTTGTGTCACAATGAAAATACTTACAGATTTAAACTGGGAATTCAAAATACCATTCTGTTTTTAGCAAACAAATCTCAGAAGATATGAATAAGAAATCAGCTTCAAAAGATCAGATTTAGCCAGTGTCTAATATCAGTTCAACCCTCTCACCAAAGCTGCTGGGGTTTGTTTCCCAGTCAGGGAACCACACCACTGGCTGTGGCAGCTCCATGTTGCTGTGATGCTCTGCCACAGGTATTCCAAATAGCAGCAGAGTCACCCATGGTTGACAGGTTTCAGCAGAACTTCTAGACTAAGATAGACTAGGAAGAAGGACCTGACCACCCACTTCCAAAAAAATCGGCCGTGAAAACCCTGTGAATAGCAGCAGAGCATTGTCTGATACAGCGCCAGAAGATGAGAGGATGGTGCAAAAAGACTGGGCAGGGTTTAGCTCTGTCGACACAGGGTCGCTAGGAGTCAGAATCTACTCCACGGCACTAACAACAACAACTTAATATCAATGGTGTATTATTTTTAATTTTAAGATGTGTACTCAGTATATGAGTCAGAAAAGCAGCTGTCTAGGAACAGTTTATTTTAGAAATTGTTTGGGCAAAAACCTTTATCCAACTTGTTTCTATTTTATCCTCAAAGCAGAACAATACTCAGACATCTCCCACTTAACATTAGTTAATCCATTCTTGAAACTCGGAAGTTCTGAACAACAACAACAAAAAGTAGACTTGGGTAGGGAAAGAAAGGATTGGAGGATGGTGGTCAAAAGGTACAAACTTCCAGTTATAAGATAAATAAGTATGATAAGGATGTAATGTACAACATGAGGACTATAGCTAACCTGCCGTATGGTATGTAGGAAAGTTGTTAAGAAAGTAAATCCTAATGTAATCAAATGTAATGGGTTCATCTCCTGGTGAGTGTGGAGCCGAAAAGCACAACCAAGGCAGAGGTAGGTGAAGAAAAGGTTTATCACTTGCACAAGCAGTGAAGACCACCAGGAATAGCACCCAAAGCAGTGTCTTAGGGCTCAGGGCTGGTGGAGACATTATGCAAAAGATCAGGGTTTGTTTGTAGCAACTGTGTTCCTTTAAGGCGGTTTGCAGCATGTATACACGTTCTTACATACATCACATGATCTAAAAATGGCTGTTTGGACCCTCCCAGAGAAAGAGAATTTAAGATGCTAATGAGTTAAGGTAACTTTAGGACGCCTGGAGCTGGAACATTTTGTGGGGGTCTTTCTGCAAACGTGCTTTCTCTGCAAAACAGCAACATCTCCAAAACAGAGACAACAATTTCTGCAAAAAAAGAACACAGTTTCTTTTTGTCTGGAAAACACTAGACAGCTTATGTTAGCTGTTAGCAGATCCTCGGTAACCCTTTCTCTGCCTGGTTCCCTGGTCACACTAACAGGTATCATAAGGAAAGGCTTTTTTCTTTCTTTTGTTTATGTTGTATCTATATGAGAAGATGGATGTTGGCTGAGCCTACTTCAATAATCATTTCACAACATATGTAAATCAAGTCATCATGCTGTATGCCTTTAATTTATACTGTGATGTATGTCAATTATTTATCAATAAAACTGGAAAAAAAAAGTAGTTTTTTCCGCACTATTTTCAATGGGAAAACTTATTATACATTTTAGGTCAAGAGAAAATCCCTAACTAACTTACTAAGATGTAACTAAAACACTGAAGAACCTACATGTAAGCGACAAACTCATGAAGGAATAGAAAACATGTGCCCTGATCACTCAACAGTTCATATGCTAACTAGCACTTGCTCTGTATTCCACAGCATGTAGGGTTTGCATGCAGTGTTACATTTGCAGTATAGCACAGCAAATAACAAACAGCGATAAATGGACCTACTAGAGAAAATGGAGACAGACACTTACAATAAATTAAGACGATTTCCTGCACTGCAACTCACCAAGTGAGGTAGACACTTGGAGCTGACAGCACTTGAGAAGCTGCTGCTGTAGACACTTCTGGATCCTGATAAATCTTCAGAGGAGGTGAGTGACACAACAGGATGAAAAAATTGCCAAGAGGAACTCTGCTTCCACTCTCAGCTTTTCCTTGTAGGGTGCTATAGAGGCACGGGGCCATTTTTAAAAGCTGGGCTTTCCCTCTTATGGCCTCAAAGCAAGAACAGGGATAGCACTGTAATTCTAAACCAGCTGTAATTCTAAACGTATTTCTAAACCAGCAGCGTCCAGGGGTTTGATCTGATCTCTTCCAGATCTTCATCATAGACTTTCTCAAGCTCAGTGGTCGAAAATGCCACAGCAGCAGACTTTTTAGGAGCTCTTTGACATCTTTTTTGCTATCTCTTCCCAACCTGGCTGCCTCTTCAAGTGTCATACTTTGCCTGGTTGTCCACCACCTCTTTAGAGGCTTTGAAATCAGCCACAAATTGCGGAGTTAATTTCTTCCACAACCACAGATCGTTTGTAGAAAAACTCTTTGTTATGCCTTATCAGTGGTAGTGAAGGTTTCATCTGCAACCTAGGTTTGAGAATGTTTTCCATATGAATATCAGCAAAAATCTTTGTATTGAGAAATATGTATGTTCTGCAAATGACGGGCTCTGTTGCAAAACCAATACATAGGGTATGCCTGTGTATAGACCTTGTTGGAAGGAGGCACTTTATTTCCATTTTTCAGAAAATTGTTACAACACACTGATTTTAATAAAAAAAGAAGACCGTTTTATGCCATCTACCAAAAATTGTCATAATAAGCAATTAATTGCCCATCTTTGGAGGCAACAAATTAAAAAATATATTTTTTTAATTTTCAAAATAATAAAGATATCTGTAATGTTAAGGGCATCCCTTTAGTTGTGGGGCCTTGTGGCATGGCCAACTTGGACAATTTTACATGGCAGCCAGTAGTCAGATTCATATATCAATTCATTTGGCATCCCATTAAAAGAGAGCCTTGCACATAAGATGCTGACAAGATGGCAGGACAGTGACTTGAAAGTCCCCTTCCCTGCCTTTTTCAGGTGTCCAGACTTCTACCTAACCTACCTCATCAACTCATTGCCATGCTTACTGGAGAGTAAATCCATTCTTTTCCTTGCCCACAGGAGAGAGGGAGAGCAGCTGCTCACCCACTAGTGTGGGCTTCCCATTGCCATCTGCTCCAGGCCCCACGCAACCTTCTCCTCCCTACCTGGAGGTTGATGGGTCAAATGCTAAAACTGGGTCAGTTTTTGGTCATACAACTCTGGTTTTCTCTCTACCTTAAGCCATCTGGATGATGAAAAGCTCTCTAAAACGAATCCTCTTGTCATTGTCACCAGACATGGACCCTAACCCATTTCTCTTGCCCTACTTAAAAAAAAAAAAGAATCTGTTAACGTTAGATCTAATTCTCTTATCTTCTTGCAAGGTGCAGGTGTTCTGTTATCTGAGACCTTGGGGCCTTGAGTTTATGCAGTTTTCAGCTATGTTCCAGGAAGAAGCTCTAAGCAACAACTGCCATGAACCCAGCTGTGCTGCACTGGACCAGGTTGGCCCAGTCCACAACTGCAAGACTGGCACCTGCACACATAGGCTGAAAATTGTACTAACGTAACCTGCACTCATTAACATCATAAACTCCCCTCCTCTGGGAGGGGCAAAGCAGTCACTTTTAGGTCATGCAATGTATGTAGAAGCATGATCTTAAACTGTGCACATGCAAGCTTATGCCCACCTCTACGTGCCATGATGAAACTTCCCCTTTGAATATTCATCCCCACCCCAAATAAAGTTACCCACCTCCCCGTGCTCAGGGGGCCTTAGCTTTGGGAAATTATTCCCTGTGGTCTCCATTTTTCTTTGCAGCATGCCACAAATAAAAAGTAGACTTTGTGAAACAACTACTTCTGGTGCAGTTTGATTTAACTCCCAAGAAAGGACCCATGTTTGGTCCAGTAACATCATGTGCTATAATTCTGCTTCTTCCTCCCAATAAAGTAATGTGTTTTCCCTAAATGTCGGCTTATCAGTTTTATTAACCTAGAAGGAGCCCACAAACATTTATTTTGATTTTTGTAGCACGAATGGCTAAAAGAATTTTGTGATGATACTGATTTTGAGTGAAGTATGTTTTTAAAGCTTCAGGTTGGCAAGTCTGGAATAAGAGGTCTGGTCATAGAGCTGTAGCTTCAAGACTCCAGTGGCTGCCACATTATGGATCAGCAGACCAGAACTGACTGGTTCTGTCTTCTCTAATCATCAGAGTGTATTTCTTTAAAAACATCTCTATTTTCCTCCTTTAGAAATTAATCCTGGGATTTAATGGTAAAAATCAAATTGCTCTATCTCTCTTTAAAAAGTGTTCTCCAAAGTGAAGCTTGAAAGATAGTCCAGTAAAATGCAAGAAGAAAATATTAGTTTTATTTCTATTTAATTTTCATGTCATCCTTTTAAATGCTTATCTTTTGTATATCATTTATAAGGCACATAATAATTTAGAGCAGTAGTATGAGCCTATAATTTATAAATAAATATGCATACATAATATGCTTACATTGCGGTATGTTCTCAAAACTTTTTTTTGAGAAAGAGGTGCACAATAACAAATGCTTAGAGGTTACTGCTCTACGGACCCAGATATTTCCCCAAGTCTCATTTAACTCTGTCCATTCTGTGAGTCATTAGAACCCCTTTACCACCACATTTGTGAAATACTGAAATACGCCCTGTGCAGCATCTAGATCTCATCCCTAACTCAGGCAGTTACTGCTGGTGATGTGGATCAAGGCTGCCCCAGAGAGAGAGACGCAAGGTGTCCTGGCCTACATGCTGATCTATATGACCTGATTCATACCTAAAGTTATACGACCACACAATAACCAGACCCCACCTGCACTGATACCATTTTAATGACTTTTTACATAATCTTTCCTTTGTCTAGTAAAAATAAGTCATATACCCATGCCTTATAAATATAGGCCTAACCCTCAACACATTGCAGCCCCTCACTGCCCACGGGTCCTGTCCCCATGCCTGCAGCCCCTCACTGCCCACGGGTCCTGTCCCCATGCCTGCAGCCCTTTACTGCCCATGGGTCCTGTTCCCATGCTATTCTCTGAGTAAAAGAGCACTACTACCAGACCTTGAGAGTCCAAGAAATCTTTCAATTTCTCGGCTCGCCGAGCCTGCATCACTGGGATTACCTTAAGGGAAAAAGTGGGCCTTGCAGGTTTGCTTTCTCACCTCTGCCTCTATCAGTGGTCCACATACTGAATAGCTAGTGAAGCCCACGTTTGCCAACACAGGCTCTAGAGTCAAAATGGGTGAAGATCCCAGCTGGTCCCTCACTAGCAATGTGGGGCCTTGGGAAAGGGTGTGAATTCTCACCAAGACTCAGTGTTCATCCTAATGTGGAGATGAAGACAGTCTGACCCCCAGGGGGCTGTAGTGAGGATCACGAGATGATGTGGCTCAGATGCTCAGGAGTACCTGGCACACAATAGGCCCTCGATAAATAAAGTTCTACTGATATTACAGTTATTATTATTCATAATAATGAAATTCATAATTTGAGATGACTTTAAAGCAAAGTCCCCTTGCCTGGATATCCAAGACTATCCTCTTTTAGAGTGAATTCTGCTCCACTGTGAAGACTGATTCAGCAAGCTGCCAGTGGTTTCTTCTGAATCTTTTTGGAACTTTTTAAGATCCTCTCAAAAAAGTTCTCAAGAAAGAAAAAGTGGAGAAATATTCTCTAGAAAGTATTTGGGGGAAATGTTTAATTGTGCCAATTAATAGTGCCTTGGACGTAGAAGATGTTCAGTGAAGCCTGCTGTAGACTTAATGTTTGTGTCCTCCCAAAATTCACATGTGGAAACCTAATGCTTGATGGTGTTAGGAGGTGGGGCCTTTGGGAGGTGATTAGGCCATGAGGGTGGCGCCCTTATGAATGAGATTAGTGCCTTCGTAGAAGAGACCCCACAGGGCTCCCTCATCCCTTCCACCGTGTGAGGTTACAAGAAGATGGCCATCCATAAACAAGCGAGGGGGCCTTCAAACAGACACAGTATCTGCCAGTGGTCTTCGACTTCCCAGCTTCCAGAGCTGTGAGAAATAAAAGTTTGTTGCTTAAACCACCCAGTTTATAGTATTTTTGCCTGAGCTAAGACAAAGCTTGTCTCTTATATCTAAAAATAACACAAATAGTAACAATAATAAAAAAGGCACATTGTGGCCAGTGACTGTAATTAATCTCATCCCTCCTCTGTGAAGCCAAGAGCTTGATTAGATTTGGAAGACTGAGTAGAGTATGATTTAAAAAAACAAACACCATCAAGATGTCTAAGTGCTCAATTCCTCTTCCTGTTAATTTTCTGCTAGATCGAAAGAAAAGCCCTAGGCCGGTTTTTGTTGCCACTGAACATAAGATGGACAAATCCCAAATTAGGAAGCCTTGGGGTTTGTTTTGGTTGTGAATGTGTGGAATTATAGAAGCTCTGTTCACTCATTCCAAAGGATATTTCACTGTAAGTTTGCAAGTACATCTCAATCTATCAACTCAGGTGCACAAAAAATGTAATCTTAATTTTTTTAAATGTGTGTAAATTTTTGTTTCAAATCCAATTTGGCCTATTGTTATGAGCTCATTTGTGTCCCTCTAAATTTGTATGTTGAAGTCCTAACCCCAGAATGTAAAAGTATTTGGAGACAGGGTCCTTAAAGAGGTAATAAAGTGAAAGTGAGGTCGTGAGGGTGGGCCCTAATCTGATATGACTGGGGTCTTTATAAGAAGAGACTGGGACACAGACACACACACAGAGAAGACCATGTGAGGACACAGGGAGAAGATGACCATCTACAAGCCACAGAGAGAGACCTCAGGAGAAACCAATCCTACTGACCCTGATCTTGGACTTCCAACCTCCAGAATTGTGAGAAAATAAATTTCTGTTGCCTGAGCCACAGTCTGTGATACTTTATGACAGCCTCAGCAGACTAAGACATCTGTTTCAGAAATGATCTCTTGCAACTTAAGGATCTGCCTCCTTTATTCTAAAGTTTTATTTCTCTTTGGGGGGCTTGTGTGGTGCCACTGTAGGTGAACAAGGCAAATCCTCTACCCTCTAGGTCCTTCTGGCTGGGCTATGAATTAAATTCACATGAGACAGAATAACAGGAGAAAATCAAACAAAGCTTTACAACACAGGGGAAACCCAGGAAAGCTGAGTAACTAGCCAAAATGGCAGAGGCTGTTACCTTAAATACTATCTTCAGCTAAAGACAAAGGAGGATGTTGGGGGTGGAGAGACTCTGTTATGGGAGATTACTAGAAAAGCACAGTAAACAAGGGCAAGGTTATTATGTAGATTTAAGTCCTTGCCTTCCACACTGTTAAGAGTTTCTAGAGAGAGCAGGTCCAGTGGCCGAGTGGTTAAGTTCACGCACTCTGCTGCGGTGGCCCAGGGTTTCCCCGGTTCGAATCCAGGGTGTGAACATGGTACCGCTCAACAAGCCACACTGAGGTGGCATCCCACATGCCACAACTAGAAGGACCCACAACTAAAAATACACAACTCTATACGGAGGGGCTTTGGAGAGAAAAACGAAAAATAAAATCTTCAAAAAAAAAAGAGTTTCTAGAGATAAGGTCATCATCCCCCCTTCTTCCTGGTACAGAGAGGGAGGCATCTTTACAGTTGGAGATTTCCCTTACAAATGTAAATGTCTCTTATAAAGGGTAACTTCTACTTTTCAGAGCTTCTCCCCTGTCTGCAGTTTCTTAAAAGTAACCAGCCCAAAATAATCCTCATGCCAAAGATACACATTGTGGTGTGGCCAATTCTGATCCCTCACACTACTGTGCCAGGGCAGGAGGCTCATGGCATTTACCCTACTGGGCCATCGAGACACTATGAAGCTGTTCTCAGGGCTGGCTACATAATTTGCAGGCCTAGTGGAAAATGAAAATGTAGGGCCCTTTGTTCAAAAGCATGAACAAAGTATTGTTAAAGGTGCAAAGAAAGCTTCTTTCCTCCACAGTCTCTCTCTTGACTTGTCATGAATGGTGCTTTCTATTTGCTATTTAACGTCACTCTAAATAAATAAAAATTTAATTATTAGCATGAATTTTACATTCATCTTTATATTGTGCAATGCCAGTTTTAAATAATTTGTATGTGGACTCACCAGAATTACACAGCTCATATTTCACAGCTGTTACATGGTATTTTGTTCTTATCAGAACAGTGGAAACCCTGCATAAAACTAGCTCAACTGTTTTATTTCACTTCTTGATACTGTCAACCTAAAAATAAAGAGCCAAAATGAGAGGCAAAAAGGCGTTTATTCTGGGATCAAAGAATTGGTACGTGGATACACGTACATGGTACACAGGGTACACAGATTTGGGTAGCAATCCAAATAGTATCCTCCTAGGGGGTAAAAGTAAGGGGCTTTTAAAGGCAAAGAAGGAAGGTTGTATTACAAAGAATTTTAATTAGAGTTGGAGACAGAGAACTAGTCTTGGCTAAACATTGATTGACTATTAATTCTATCTTCAGAAAGTCCACAATCCTCAGCCTTTGTGATCAGGATGTCCGTTCTCCTGCTGACTTCTCAAACAATTGCTGGTAAAACAATTGCCTTTTGGCCCTGTCAAAGGGTTTAGTCCAGTCCAAGGTTCAAGACAGCAGGGCAGTTGCTCTGGAAAGGCAGCTCTGACTCCAGTTTAAATGGTTCCACTGTGGTCAGTTTTGACAGTACACACCTATTATTCCAACCCTCCTACCTGTGGCCTACTGATGAATAAGGAAGAGCTGAAAGGACAAGGAACAATGGGCGGCCCTGTGTTTCCCTTTCCTTCCACGTCACAGTTTTCAGCCTAAGTGGTTGGCTAACGCAGAGAAGTACATGAGTGAAAAGGAATGAGAGAGTTCTTGGTTGTTCGAGAAAGGCCATTACCTTCTTGTTATGTTCAAGGTAAGTTTTGGTTTGCAGGGAAAGTGTGCTCTTGTTTACACAGTCATCAATGTAATGTGACCTCCTTGTACTCACTTTGAGTCTTGCTGAACCTCACAAATAGTGTGTCCACTTCAATGCTGCGCTCACTAGGCAGAGTGAGCACTATTTGCAGATGAGGGGGCCAAGAACAGTGGACACCATATGGAGCTATCTCCTCTGTTCATGCACATGCTCTATTGTCCCATCCACTTCACTTACAAAACACAAGTTAAGAATAAAATTACTAAGAATTTCAAGACAGTGACAGCAGAGCATTAAATCTAGCATGAGACCCTTCTTGGGGTGGGGCCCTGTGTGACTGCAATGGTTGTCCACAGTTAAGCAGAACTTGCCCTCCATTCCCTCTACCCAGGTACCTTGGGCCTTGAAGACTGCAGTTGGAATTAAAGGAATATGTCCAATTGCTTTATAGCTGTGGTGGGATGGTGCTTTAGTAATAGACTAGATTTTCTCAGTATTTTTCAACTCCCTCCCCAACCACAGTCTTTCCTTTATAAAGCAGTGCAACACTGGCCTTTCAATTGGGTCAGACACAATTCTCTGCAAGAACTCACCCCTCTTTCACTGCTCAGGAAGTTAGTGCTACATCTTGAGATAAATATAAATAAATATTAAATGTATTTATATATACACATTATTTATATATTTATACATATAAATATAAAATATGAATATTATTTAAAACACCGATTTGTCCTCTATTTTGGTAAGATGGAATGCATTGCATTCAAGAGATTTTCCTCAACTCTATGATAACAGTTAAACATTCTCTTAGTTTATCCTTACAACATCCCCACCTTCCAGATGTTTCAATTAAGGTCCAGCAAAGTTCAATCACTTGCCTATGGTTACACATCCAGTATGTGGTCTCTTGCCTCCATCTAGCAGCCCAAATGGGGTTAGGCTGAGTCTTTTTCACCAGAGAGACAAAACTAGAAGAGGGAGAGGATGTCTTGATTGGTCTTTCTTCTTTGGCTAAACAAAGGACCCTTAGAAAGAGTCATGTACCCCAAAGGAGGAGGCTCTCAGTTGGTCCTGGCTGGGCAGGAGACTGACAGCAGGGGTCTGACAGCAGAAGTCCTCAAGCTGTGAATGTGTATGGGCACTCCTGGGAAATGCTCGGTCAAGAGGGAGCACTGGCTTCTCATTCCTACAAATGTTGTTGGCTCCCTCCCACCTGATGCTCTTCTGCACACTAATCACTCTTCCTCTTATAATGACATTCTCAGGAAAGGGCCTGATAAGTACATTCAAACTGCAGAATTACAACAAATGGGGTGACGTGTTGACCTATCCTGGGAGCTTTTGATTATTAGGAGGGGCCAAGGAATCTCAGGGCAAATTAATACATGTCAAGAACCAGCAAAATGACCCAAGAGTAACATAAGGGCTAGTGATCATTACTGGCCCAGAAATATTTCTGGGAGTCCCTATGAACATCCCCTCATCATTCCTTCTTATTTCTAAGTGAAAGCTATCTAGGTCTTCTGAAAGAAATATGGATGACATAGGAAACTGTGTGACGTCTGCAGCTTAATTCATCCCTGAACAAGATTAATATTGAAGTTTTGAAGGATGGATACTTTCCTGGGCAAAGGAAAGAGCTGAAGCAGAACATAAGAAGTAACCTTTCCACCTTGCATATACATAACTAAAGCCTGCAGCCACCCATCATGCACAGCAATTGGGTATTGCTGACTGTCCCTAAATGGGAATGGAGTAGGGAACAGGTGACAGTCAAAACACTATGGGTAGACACCATCAAGAGTTTAGCCTGGAATGGGACTACCTGAGTTCTACTTCTGACTCCATTACATACTAGCTGTATGACTTTGGAAAATTTACCTCAGCTCTCTAAGCATCAGTTTTGTCATCCATAAAATGAGAATATTGACCTCATAGGGTTTGTTGTGAGGATAAATTAGATTCTTCAGGTAAACAGTTTAGTACAGTTCCTGGCATACAGAAAGTATACATAAAAGGTCCATTTTTATGGACCTCCATTTTTTATCTTTCTATAAAGAACCAAATATTATCTCTGAAAAATATCAACTACTTGGAAAGTTATGGGAAAATGATATCTGTGCTGACCTAACTAGAATGAAATGGAAAATATTTTTTGGTTAAACCTTGTTGAAAATTTTCTAAACTCTGTTAGCTCTTCTGCTTTAGTAATTAGAACAAATGTTAGAGACCAATGTTTTTCTGATAACTGAGTTGCTCACTGTAATCAAGGGCATTATTAATCCCCACATTAACATTTGTAAAAAATTACTGCAAGATAATTTGAAGATAGAGAAATGGTTGGAGGTTGCGCTAAATTTGATGAAAGCCCCGAGAAGCATGTGTCTTCTTATGATTCTCTTTCTTCTACACTTAGAGTGCAGGCTACATTCTACTTATGTGATGGTTCAGGTATGCTACACGGGTTTGCAGGTGCCTCACTTTTCACAAACAACCTTGAAAGAAGCATCCTCTGGTCGTTCTCACTATAAGACACTGGAGGAACAGATGTTGCTTTTACTCTATGTCTACAACAATATATCAGCTTAATAATCTAGAATTTGACCCTGAAAGTGCAATTTACACCTTAAGTTATGTTAGTGCCAACTACAAATTTGTGACATTAGGAAATCGAGAAGGTCTCCCCTCCAGCAAAGAGAATCTCTTCCTGTTTCTTAGAATATCTTAGTTTCTACAACTAAGCAATCATTATTTTATGTAAAACACCAACCTCCCACTGCAGTTTCTCCTTTCAAGGCAAATGAACTTTAGGGATGGTACTCATATCAGATCCCTTTCTTTTGTTGGAGAACAAGTGGAGAGGGGTTGGCTGTGCTTAAACAAAGAAAATGTCACCAATGGGTAAGGACACAAGACAAATGTACAAAAGGGTGGGAAGGGCTAACTCCATAAACTATACCATTTTCTAAGAATGTGAAAGCTATGTGAAAAGCTAACTTCCAATATGTATTTTTTCTTCACTCTAAATGTCCTACACGTTCACTTGTTGAAAAAATTTTTTTTAATTCCTGAGAATAAAAGGTAGTTTGAAACACTAATCAGAGTGGTTTGTGCTGCTTTGCAAGGGTCTAGCTGCACTAAATTATTTCATGGAAATATTAATTATCTAAATCACTCAGAAGAGAAAAAAATTCCTGTGACAGGAAATCATGTACCTATCCCCTTTTTAATGTCCCTTTATCCTTCTCCCAAATTCTCACTTGCCTCCTTAGCGGGCATAGATTCCAGGTCCATCATTGTAATCTCTCTTGTACTCAACCTCCATCAGACACACCTAGCAGAATACAATACTTTGGTAAAACCGACCCTCTGTCAACCCTGTGTCTGCCCCTGGCAGCTAAATGTAGTTGGAGAAAAACACAGCTATGCTGGCAGGTTTCACTTTAAATGCTCAACCACAAATCCAAATATATTTATTTAGTTGGCCAAGTCTCTACTTTCTTACAGAACTATTCTAACTCTTTCACATCTTTCCTCAAACCCCTAACCCAGGGTTTCTCAACTTGTTACCGAAAGTTCGGTCTCTGAACTTGGTGCCAATCCAAATAATGAGAACAGAGTTTTGGGTCCAAAGGGAAAAAATCAGCTTTTATTTTCTTTGCCAGGGAAAGGGATGACGCAGCAGGCTAGCACCTTAAGAATGGCTGGCTCCTGTTAATGAGTGGGTAAGAGGTTTTAAAAGTTTGCAAGGAATGTGGCTGCTGTAGCGAGTGGGGAGCCTATGAGCTTGCTGCTCAGCACTTTCCCATCAGCCTGTGTTTGGCCTTATGAGGCTCTTTGCAGGAAAGAGGGTAGTAAGATAAGGGAATCTGCAGGTGGATGTTCTTGGTTGTCTGCTTCCATGCTGGATGGTGGATTCTGGTGCCAGGAAGCCAAGGAATTGGGGACTGGGAAGCTTCAGCTTCTTGATATTCTCTGGACACCAGTTTCCCTGTAATAAACTTCAAGGACCTGTGATTAGCCAAAACTTTAGTGTGAGCCCAGCATGAGGCCAGCTGGGCTTTAACAAGGTATAACTTCTATTTGGTTGTAAAGCTCAGGGAGTCAAAGGTTAAAGAAACAGATATTTACATAAGAGTAATTAAAGGAGCAGGGAAAGGGAATGAATGCTTTCAGTTTTAACCCGACATATGCTGGGTTCAGTGTAGGGGAACCATATGAGGGCCTGTATTAATTAAAAGCCTGTAACAAACTCTGGCTACACCTTTGAATCACCTGGAAACCTTTAAAAATCACCAGTGCCTCCAGAGAATCTGATTTAATTGGTGTGGAACAGGGCCTGGATAGGAGTGTGCTTTTAAAATCCTCCTGGTGATTCTAAGGTACAGTCAGGATTGAGAATTGGACATCTTCCTCAGGTGCAGCTGATGACCTTTCTGATGACCTCACTAAGAAAAGCGAATCAGTAAGGAAAGAACATCCACAGACTCCCACTAAATCTACCTCCATGGGGCCTTTACTCCACTCTCTCCTGAGTAAAAGACAAACCCCTCCATTTGTGCATTCAGCCCATCACCACTCAAGCAACCAAGGACCTGATTTTAGTAATTGTTCCCTCTCTTTCCAGCATCTCTCCTGTATCCTTTCTACCTAACCACTCCTGCAACCACTCAAACATCTGATCTCAGGAAATCTCTTCCCCAACCCCAAACCCACCTCTGGCACTTCCTTTTTCTGTCCTCCCTTTGCAGCAAAACTCCTCAAAATTTGTCTTTACTCAATACCCTCATTTCTCCTCCCAGTCTCTGAAATCTATTCCAATATAGGTTCATCCCCTCATTCCCAAATCCAGTGGTTAATTCTTAGCCCTCATCTTACTGGATCTCTCAGAGGCATTTGACAGTTACTCCCTCCTTGAAATATTTTCTTAGCCTCCAAAACTCTACTTTCTCTCAGTTCTTTGACCTTCTCAGTCTCTTTCAGTGGTTTCCTCTCATTTCCCTGATATCTAAATGTGAGTGTGCTCCAGGACTCATCCTCAGATGATCTATCCTCCCTATCTATACTCAGTCCTTGGGTGATCTCATCCATTATCTACCATCTATCTGCTATGACTCTCACATTTCTACCTCCAGTCCAGACCTGGTCCTTGAACTCCAGATTCCTCTCTTCAACTGCCTGCATTCCAGATCCATTAGAAGTGTTAAATATAACATGTTCAAAATAAAGCTCTTAGTCTTCCCCTACAATCCTGCTTGCTCTTGCAATAGCTTGAGCAAAAAACCATGGAGTCATTCTTGACTATCTCTTTCTCTCACTGCCCACATTTAATTCTTCTGTAAAAGCTGTGGGTTCTACCTTCAAAATATATTCTAAATCTGACCAGTTCTCACCACCTCCATCACTACCACTCTGGTCCAAAACACCCTTTTCTATGGCCTGGAATATTAAAATAGCATCCTAACTGGTCTTCCTGATTCCATCTTTGCTCTGCTCCAGTTTATTTTTCGCTCAGAAGCTACAGTGATCCATTTAAAACAAAAGTCAGGTCTTGTTATTTCTCGGCTCTATGTTCTCCAGTGGCTCCCCATTTCACTCAAAATAAAATCCAGTTTTATAAGATGTAACACCCAACTTCCTCTCCAATTCCACCTCCTACCACTTCACTCACCTCTCTCTGCCTCAGCTACACCAGCCCCCTTAGTGTTTATTGAGGACATCTCCTGTGCACCTGCCTCGAGGGGCTTTCACTTGTTTCCTCTTCCTCAATGCCCTTGGCTTGCTTCCTTAATCTATTCAAGGATCTGCCCAAATGTCATCTTATCTGAGTAACTTCCTTCAGCCACAGATACACACAGACACACCACCACCACTACCATCACAATCCACCATAATCTCTGTCCCTCTACTTTTTACCCCTTATCAACAACTGACATATTACATACGTAGTTGTTTATTTTTTCTCTTCTCCCCCTCTGCTTGAATGTAAGTGCTATAAAAACAGGGTGCTTGTTTTTTTCTGATATATTCTCAGTGCCTAGAAGAGGGCTTGGGACATAGTAGAAACTAAATACATTTGTTGAATTAGTGAATGAATGAATTAATCAATCAGTCAGTGGGAATGTCAGGGTATTTCAATCCCCAAAAGAGAGATTTTCCCTAAAAGTTTCCTATATCATTGCCCTATTTCACTCTCTCTCTGCCTCTATGGGATGGCTCCTAGATAAATTCATCATATAAAATCATTTTGAGCAAAGTTGGATCCTTAAGTCTCTTCGTCAGATACGACCCCAAATGTCACATTGTGCCATGCACATTTGTCTCCAACATCCTCCCTCACATGTTGGCCATGGTTCAGTGGCTGTGGCTCTTTCTTCTCCCTGCCCCCACCCCCCATCTCAGATCCAGGAGCTTACCCTCCAGCTCACGCTTTTTGGGTGATGAAGGCAATGTCGGGAGAAGCAGCAGCTGCCTGGACTCTGCTTCCTCAATCCATAGTGACCTAGCAACACACAGACTCCCCGAGCCTGACTTGGCCTGTGTAGTCAAGGGCTGGCCAGGGCGGTCTCTGCCACTTGAAAATTTTTGTTCATTTTTGCTCCTGGCAG
This sequence comes from Equus przewalskii, assembly GCF_037783145.1. Classification (NCBI taxonomy): domain Eukaryota; kingdom Metazoa; phylum Chordata; class Mammalia; order Perissodactyla; family Equidae; genus Equus; species Equus przewalskii. The sequence goes on from NC_091831.1 coordinate 67,770,773, forward strand.
CAGCTTGGCAATTTGTAAAATCAAAAATTGTAAAAGTTCCGACAGGAAGAAATATACCATCTTTATTGATTCTAGGATATCTGCTTTTTTTCCTTTCACATTTCACATCTCCAGCACCAGGAATTGTCTTAGAGTTGGTGCTAAGCAGGTGGGAGTCCCTACCAAGTTACCGTAGCTGGAGGCTGTGCGAACTTGGTTACTATTCCGAGGGCATGCCAGGCCATCTATGCACTTCAGGCCACAGGCCTTTTGATGACCATCTGAAGAAAGAAAATAAACCTGGTTATTGTATGAAATCCTGGATAAGGTAAAATAAACACACAAAAAAACCCACCAGCATCAAGCCATGCAGAGTGGAGGGTCAACAACTTGAATGATCTCAGAGCAGTTTTATAAGAACTGTGGCGTGACAGAGGCTCTGAGGAATGCTTTTTTTTTTTTTTCAAAGATTGGCCCTGAGCTAACATCTGTTGCAAATATTTTTTTTCTCTTCTTCTCCCCAAAGCCCCCCAGTACACAGTTGTATCTTCTAGATTTAGGTCCTTCTAATTTTGCTATGTGGGATGCCACCTCAGCATGGCTTGATGAGTGGTGCTGGGTCTGCACCCAGGATCTGAACTGGCAACCCCTGGGCTGCAGAAGCAGAGCACGCAAACTTAACCACTCAGCCATGGGGCTGGCCACTGAGGAACATGTTCGGGGAAAAACATGGGCATTGAAAACTGCCAATTAGAAAGTAAATAACAATAGTGAGATTCTGAATGTGAAGTTTTAGGAAAATGTTAACCAATTATTTTAACTTCTATTTTAATTTTTAGGTATGCACTAGAGTGACACATGATAAAAATCTGTCTAAATAATTATCAAAGAGCTTTTTCAAAACGTTTAAATTAAAATTCCTAGTGAAAAGAAAACACTGCACATGGTTTAAATGGTAGCATTTTTTCATTCTAAGTGATAGAAAAAAAAAACCAATGGTGTACTCTACCATGGAAGGACGCCTAGACTCAATGAAATAGAGCTATTAGTCCCAGTTACAGAAAAGCACAAACCCGCTTTAATGACACCTAATGAATCTACTAGGCAAATAGATTGCCTTTACTACCTGGAGCTCTTTGGGACGACTATAAACCAAAAGCTCCATGTTAATCTAAAATTATTTAAGTATACTACAAAGGTATGTTATTTGGAAGATGTCTTCAAATGACTCAAAATTAAAAGACCTCAGTGTAATATTGGTTCCATAATTATCCTCATAGATAATGTTACTTGTAAAAGTCGATGATGTAGAACTCCAATGGCAGCCTCAGCTAGGAGGTGGTCAGGCAGATGGGAGTTTTTTGGGTTTTGTTTTCCAATTGTGTTCTTCCCTTCCCCTCCTCCCTCCACAGTAAGAAGCAGCGACCTGTCTTTAAAGGTTGGAATATCTTTACTTTTTCTTGGTTGGAAACACTTGCTTAAACAAAGTAACATGCTGGACATTCGATTATAACCTGAAATAGTTATCTAATTTTTATTTGACAAGCTTTGAGGTAATAATTTGATTTCCCAGTCTGTTTCTTTAGTGACTACATAATCCTCTTCTCAGTGTCCAATCTTGTGTGAGCTACAAGCACTTGTGAGCCTAGGAAGCACAAAGGCGCCACATTTCCTTGGGATTAGCCCCACACAAATGCAAATTATGGACAAAGGAAGACTGTGTCCATCCTTGTAACTATTATTGCTCTATTTTGTGCTTCTGTGGGTAGCAAAGAATCCACTGTTTTTAAAACACACGCTTGCCTTAGCTGCTGACTTTTTCATTAGCTACTTGAAGAGAAGGAATTATTTCCTATAAATTCTACTCCTTTGGATCCCATTCAATTATTTTTAATAGATAACATGAAATCTTACAGGAGTCCAACACAATTCTTAATTGCAGAATTTGTACTTCAGCTGTGGAATCTTATTTTGCTCCTTGAATCTTCAATCTGTGCTTCATTGTGACCCTTTGTGGTAAGTCTGATGACCTGTATGTACCCTCTTCAAAATCTCTGGCTGGTTAGCATAGTATATCGATATGCTGGAAACCAGTTCTTTTCTCTGGCATAATCCTTCCAAGGGAGTTGAAATGCTTTGCAAACAATTTCTCATTTATCAGCCAATCCATATAGCAAGCAATGTTACGTGAATCCCTTCCTTACATATTGTCTTTCAGTGATTATCTTGAATTCATGCCTGTACAGTGACCCTGGTTTGGTAGGAGGAAACACAAGGGCTAGGGAGGGAAAGGCAAGAGCAGAAGCTGCCTGCCTGATGACAGAATTGACCTCAGTTGGTGGCAGAATGGTCGCAACATCTTCATCCTTTATGGACGCTTAGAAATAGCAACATGCCTTTCCATTTTGTGTAACCATTTAGATAAGCCCTTCACATCTCTGTGGATTTATTTTTATCTCAGAGTGAAAGTGACTTAATGGCCCAATTACCATCAATTTGACTTACTGCACTATCTGTGGGAGGGAGAGGGGAGTAAGAAGACAAGACAGATTGATTACACGTATCGCCATCAGTAGGATGACCGCCACACACCCCAGACCAAGGAATAGGGGTGGATGGAATCTTTCTGTTCTATTGTTTATCAGCACTGAAGCCCAGGTGATTGTGCTATATTTTAATAGACGAGCATGTCAAATGTATGAGTGAAGGAAATGTTCAAATAGTGATGTTAGAATAATCAATATTTGGGAGGTAATAAATATTCTGAGTACAACAGATGTGAGGAATGACTACCTAACTCCAGATGCTGCCACCTTCAAATTACAGGGATATTGAAGCGAGACTGAGTTAGCATCTGACCCCAGAAATGGACCTGCGAGGCCGGCTCCTAACTACAGCAAGATTCCCGGAAACCAGCCAGCTCTTGTGCTTACAGGAGCATGCGGCGCGGCGGCTGTGACCTCCGGAACTGAGACCCTCGGGCCCGCCGCCTACCTGGAGCGTTTCCGCAGCGCCTGGTTCAGAACCACAGGGCGGACAGCTCCCCAGCGCTGGTACGGACTGCGGAAGGGGCGGTAGGCGCGGCGAGTCCGCGCTCGGTCCGCGGGCTCCGGCGCAGAGAGAGCCCGCTGCATCCCCCACATTCACCCGGTTCCTCTCTTCCCCCTGCGGGGCAGCGCGGGACCTGCGAGGGCCGTTCTGGCGGCACGTTCCTGCGGGCGAAAGGACTGGCCCGAGCTGCGGTGACCCTCCCGCTTCCGCCGGCGGCCGCTCGCCCCGCCCCACCCCGCCCCGCACGCACGCCCGGACCCAGCGCCCCATTGGCCGGCGGGCTGGAGGAGCGAGGAGGCGGGGCCCGCCTCGGCGGCTCGCGCCCTGGAAGGTCGGCCGGGGAGCGCGGGGCGCGCGGGGCTGGCGAGCGGAGACGCGGTGGGCGCCGAGGAGACGCCAGGCGGCAGGAGCGCGGCGCCGGGTCCCGGCCGCAACCCCCGCCTGCCTCCCGCCGCGGCCCGCAGCGTGCGGCGCCCGAGCTCCGAGGACGCTTCCCCGGGCGCTGGGCCCGAGGCGGCCAAAACGGCGGGCCGGCCGGGCGCGGGGCGGCGGGCGCTGTGCTGCGGGCTGCGCTGGTGGGGGGCGGCGGGCGGCGGCGCGGGCCCAGGGCCCGGCGCGTGCGGCTGGGAGGCGTTGTGGGGGGCGGGCGCGCGGGCGGCGGCCGGGGCCATGGCCGAGGGCGGCGGGGGCGCGCGGAGGAGGGCGCCGGCGCTGCTGGAGGCGGCCCGCGCGCGCTACGAGAGCCTGCACATCTCGGACGACGTGTTCGGCGAGTCGGGCCCGGACAGCGGCGGGAACCCATTCTACAGCACCTCGGCCGCCTCGCGCTCCTCCTCGGCCGCCTCCTCGGACGACGAACCCGAGCGCCCCGGCCCCCCGCGGGCTCCCGCCGCCCCGCCGCCGCCCCGCACCGCCGACGCGCAGAAGCTGGAGGAGGACGAGGCCGGCGCGGGCTGGAGCGCCACGCTGCGGGACCGGCCGCCCCCGCGCTTCGAGGACACTGGCGGTAAGGAGCCGCTCGCAGGGCGGCGGGTGGCCTGGTACCCCGACCCGGGGTGGGGGACACGAGTGCTGGGGCGGGAGGATTCCAGAGACTCAGTGGGCCGGCTACCGATAGCCACTGTGCGTTTCAGGAAACAAATGAGGCTATGGGAGCGGGGACTTAAAAGTGCGAGAATCAATCTGACTGCGTGTGGGGGCCGCGGCTTCCTCGTGGGTGGAGAGGATGTGGCAGAGGCCGGGGCCAGCACTTTGCCACTGGCACGGACGGACGTGGAGGGAGCCTTCCGTCACGTGCTGGGAGTGTCCCAGGTCCTGCACCCCAAGCCAGTCACACCTGTGGGGTCGCCCCTTAGGGGTGGGTCAGAGTTAGGCCTTCCTAGTTGGGGGGATTTTGAAAGCCTGACGGGGCTTGGGTTGGAAAGTCATTTTCTAATGATGGCTCGGGAGCAGGCCTCACCCAGGTGCTGGGGTGGGGCAAGTAGCAGCAGGAGACAGGCCCAGGGAGAACTGGCGTCCACTCACCGGCCTTTAGTTTTCTACAGTTTATCTGAGAAACTTTCCTTGCCTTTGCCGTTCAGGATCTCTTGTTAAGAACAGGGAAAAGTGAAAGGACCAGTTTAGCAGCGTTAAGGTGTATATTCTTGTACCAGAAGGCATTTGCATGAGTGTTCTGCTTAGTGCTGTGGTCATAGACATGCCCCTGATATTTGGAGAAGGTCGCAGGAGTGCTGGCAGTGGTGGCTGCTTGAGGTCATCTTTTACTGCCTCCTTTTTCGAGAGTTCATTTAAAAATATCTCTACTTACCCTGCAGAAGCCCAGCAGCCCCAGCTCTCTTTGAGTGATGGAGACCACCTGATTCCAGCAGTTCTCCACTGCTTTTGTTCCTTGCTCCGTGGCCTTCTGTGGCAGGCCTCTGAACACCATTTTCATGGGTGGAAGTGGGAGCAACCAATGTTGTTGAGAACCAGGGAGTGGCTGCACTGGCATGATGCAGCTTTTCTTGTGGCTCTCCCTGGTTATTGTTCAACCAGACAGGAATACGGCAAATAGGAGGACAGGCCCAGGGGACCCCTGGCTAGTGCCTGGACTTGGGTCTGGACATCATGCTGCAGTCTCCTGGTAGACCTGTAGGGTTGGCTGGACTCTATCAGCAGGGAGTGGTCTGCAAACTTCCGCCAGGCAGGCTGCACTGTGGACGCACTGAGCTACAGCTGGGCTTACAAAGTCCAAGTTAGCTGTGCAGTGTTTTGGGGTGGGTAGATTTAAAAGCATGTTCTCATTTGGCCTTCAGTTAGGAGTTTGAGAATTTTCAGTCACGTCACTCTGTATAGTCTTTTTACATGGCCTCCATTTTCCAGAATATCATAAGGTCTTCAGCCCTGGACAGCTCTTGTCCATATTGGCTCTTCAAGAATTATACCTACGCAGAGTCCTGGTTTGGCAGGTTTATGCTGTGGGTGTCTGTGATCCAGTTTTTGATCTTCGAACACATGAGATACGTGTCTGCCTGGAAGAACAGAGCGAGTTTCCCTGTATCTCAGGGGAAAAAGGGGAATTGGGTTTGGTTAAGCCTGGATATGAACAAGGTTCATGAGCATGCTGATGTGAGAAGGATGAACACACTGAAATAAATCTTAACCCAATGTTGTTTCTTAGTGACCCTAGAAATGAGAGAAATTCTCCGGCATAGCAATTTAATCTTGCCACTGCAGTACTTAAACGGGCTCTTCAGAGCAATATCCTGTGTCATTTGACGGTAGGTTCAAATTCTCCTTCCTTCAGATGTCCACCGAGTTCACACCTGGACCTGAGAATCACAGTCCAGCACTTTAACCAAAGACACTAGTGGTTATTTGATGATATTGCTATGTAATTTTGTTTTCCCGTTTTGTGTGGGAGCTTGCTTTTAAAAATCTGGCTCCAATTAAGAATTTCCTTTCCTCCTTGCAACACTCCATGAGGGAAATTTGGGGTGGATGTGGAGGGATGAGGTTGATGGCTTATTAAGCATGAATTCAGATTCCCTGAAATAGTGAAATATAATTTAAGGGGGCTGAAAATAGATGCAGAAATACATTGTTGGTCAGAGAAAATCTTTGTGCCTAGTGGTGTGGAGAGAGATGGATATGAGAGGTTCAACCTGCTAGGTTTATCAAAGTACACTATCTAAGACACTCCAACAAGAATGTGCTCCCCAATTACAAGGAATGCAACCTGGACCTCTCTTCCATCTTTGTTCCCCAGGTTATTAACAAATCTCACTGGGTGGGCAGGATGGGATGGAGAGACAAGCAAAAGGGTAGCATTTTGATCTACAATCAACCTTCATAATAGAAAATTTGTAATAGAAATTGCTGTTGCTGCTAGAATCAGATGAAGAAAGAAAAGGATTTTAGACTTATGGAGCAGGCTTCCTGGCTGCCTTCCACTATAAAAACGTGTCCATGTATGTACGTAGATAGGCATGTATGTGTGTGTGTTTGTGTATAATTGTGTCTTATATGTAAATGTGATTACTTGTGCTGGTTTGGACTAAGTAGGGTTTCTTTTATTAGAAAGAGATTACAACTTGTCTGGGAGCCCTCTGATGACCTAGAACCCTTTTCAGAGAGTCCCCGTGCATGAGGGAAGTGTAGACACTGGACGCAATTGCGCCTTTGGTCTGCGTTACAGCCACCCTTGGCCCTGTAGTGGGACTGCTTACAGTAGGGAGACACTTGGTGCCCAGCTGAGAGGAGGAGGGGACAGGACAAGAAGCATTTCAGTAGTTAGGTGGAGACTCCTAACTGCTCTTCAGGCTGTTCTAGCCTTCCCAGCTTTTTCCTTCTGTTTTTTTTTTTCCCCCAGTGCATTTAGCTTCCTGGATCAGGCTTTCCTGAAGTGCAGCCCTCAATTACAGGTGGAGAGAGTCCTGCATCACCCCCCTCCCTCTCTTTCCTCTGTCCTCCCCCAGGTTCTGGCTGGCTGTTTCTTGAGGTGTGGGTCCTCTTGGGATTATTTAAATACGAAGATTGTGCTTGCAGGGCCAGCTGACAGGCTGTTAACCCCTGTGTGGATGGGGGGTCAGCCTGGGAGCTGAAAATGCTTGCTGGGAGTGCAGGGCCCAGAACCTTCTCCTAACCAGACTTGCAGTGTATTCCCCTAAAATAGCCCCTTAAGCGGTCGGCCTCATCTGCCCCCTGTGTAAATAACTAACACAGCATGCAAGCTCACTCTTTGGAAACAGCACGAAATTCAGACCCGTCTGCTTTGTGGGCTTCTGCCCTTTTGGTTTCTTATTCTGAGCGGTCTTATGATTTGCTCTCTCTGAGATGGCAAAGGAACAGGCAGATTCACAGATGCTCAGAGGGCTCCCGTCTGTTTGGCTTTGTCGGTCCTTTGTCATGGCTGGCTGGGATCTGAGCTGTTGGCTCTTTCTGTTAGAGGTTAAACTTCATAGGTTTTTTTTTTTCTGTGTACCATATCATCAACCCTCTGTAATCATTGATTGTGGAGGTATGACCTTGAGAAGCTGGAGAGGAACATATGGTGTTCAAAATTAACATTGTTAAATGCTTTATCTTTAGAGTTTGTTGTTTGTTTGTTGAAGTATTTTTGACTAATGAGTAAGAAGAGAAAAATCTTTCTCTTAAAACCAGAATTAACCAAAACCCTCTACTATAATGGGATTTGTGAGCTAAGGGACCTATACCCCTCTCTGTCCTGTCAGTGTAAGCAGCTGCTCCTACCTTTAGCTCTGTACCATGTTCTGTGGCTTCAGGAGGAACTCTGAATCTTGGTGAGTTACAGGAGAAATCTTATGCAATGCTACGTAGTAATCAAGCATGTGCCACAGCCACACAGAATTCAGAGAAGGCAGCTTCCTTGGAGAGATGTTTTGCTCTTTTCCAAGGAGTCTCTTCATGTGGTAGGTGAGACTAGCTCACGTTGGTGATAACCCACAGTTCCCATTTGTAACATGTTTTTCATGCATTATCACACTGAATCTTTGCAAGCACTCTCTGAAAGGGACTTTATCTCCACCTTACAGAGAAGGACAGATGTGTCTTTTCAGTGAGTCTGGGGGTGATGAGATTACCTAGTTAAGTGATCACCATCTAACTAGTCAGACTCAATAATTCAGGAAAGGTAGTGCCTTTTTCTTTTTTTTTTATAGCACCTAGAACTTTTTTCAGTCAAAAATATTTATTTTCATATTTATATATGGAATTGCTTTCAACTTTTTCCAGAGTATGTGCAGTTCTATGAGATTTAAGTCATGTATAAGTTTGTGTAACCAACCCCACCATCAGGCCATGGCACAGAGGACCTAGGATTTTCTCTAGCTCGTTACTGAATCCCTGCTCCCCTGAGCCATTGTCATGGGAGTTTGGAGATTTACACAGGGCTTTGAATACAGTGGCAACCTGGGAGTTTGTGTGAGGTCTAGTACTCAATTTTAGAGTCTAAAACTCACCTTTCTTTTCTTTTCTTTTCTCTGTCTCTCTCTCTCTCTCTCTTTTTTTTTTTGGTGAGGAAGATTGGCCCTGAGCTAACATCTGTTGCCAGTCTTCCTCTTTTTGCTTGAGGAAGTTTGGCCCTGAGCTCACATCTGTGCCAGTCTTCCTCTATTTTGTATGTGGGATGCTGCCACAGCATGGCTTGATGAGCAGTGTGTAGGTCCATCCCTGGGGCCCAAACCTGCCAACCCTGGGCTGCCAAAGTGGAGCACACAAACTTAACCACTATGCCACTGGGCCTGCCCTTCACCTTTCTTTTTAAGAACAGTGATTGTATGTTACTTTCTTACTAACAAGGGATATATGTTCATTTTAGTAAAAAACCAAAAAGAAAAATGATGAAAATTTTAAGAAATTCCAATCCATAATCTCCCATTACCCAGAGATAATCACAGTTAACATATCGAGTGTCTCCTTCCCATCTCTCAGATTACATATTGTTGAATGACCTGCTTTTTAATTCTAATTAATATGTTGTAAATATTTTGCATTTAGATTTTAAAATATCATTTTAATGACTCCATAATATTATACTATTCCCTTGGATGGGCACTGAGTTTATTGCCCTCTCTCCCTTGTATTTACATATACTTATTTATATTATTATGTTATAATAAATATTCTTGAAGCTTAAGTTGTGTGCGCATCCTTAAATATCCCTTTGCATAAAATAATCAAAACAGAATTGAATTAAGGATTGTGCACCTTTTAAGGTTTTTGAAATCTGTTGTAAAATAGCCTTCCAGAAATGCACCTGCTTACACTCCTGCCAGCAGTATACCAAAAAGTCCATTAGAAAAATCTTGCTTATGAAGCAGCAAACCAATGCATGATTCCTGCTGGTAGGGTGGCTCTTAGAGGAGTGTTCCACTTGGTAAAGCTTATTTTGGTCTAACACACATCCAGTGCATGAGTCATAGTGCACAGCACAGTGTACGTGACTATCACCCAGATCAAGATAAAGAACAGGCCCAGCTCCTCAGATTCCCTCCTGCCCCTTCCCACTTAGCACCTGCCTGCCCCTAGGGGTAACCATGATTCTGGTTGCCATCACCATCAATTAATTTTGCCTGTTACTTTGGTCTGATTCTTTAGTTTATTGTTATATCTGTGAGATTCATTCATATTATTACACGTAGCAGCCTTTGTTTTTATACTGCTGTGTAGTATTCCATTGCGTAGGTACTACAGTTTGTTATCTACTCTCCTATCAGTGGACTTTGGATTGTTTCTAGTTTGGGGCTTTTATGAATAAAGCTGCTACAGACTTTCTTGTATGTGTTTTTGATGTATATATACATCATTTCCCTTGGGCATATATACTTGGGAGTAGGATACTGGGTCATAAATGTGTGTTTCAGCCTTGGCACTGTTGACATTATGGGCTGGATAATTCTTTGTTGAGGAATCCTGTCTTGTGCATTGTAGGATGTTTAGTAGTGTTCCTGGCCACTCTCCATTGAATGCCAGCAGCACCCCTTCCTCTGGTTGTAGCAACCAAACATCTTTCCAGTCACTGCCACGTGTCCCCTGTGGAGCTAAATCACCTGCAGTTGAAAACCACTGCTTCAGTAGATACTGCCAAACAGATTTTCAGTTTATATACCCATCAGTTTTTCAGTTTATGTAACCATCAGCAGCATGAGAGATGTGCCATGTATTAATTCAGCAAACATATTCAACCCTGCTTGGATAAAACGATAAATTAGACATGTGTCCTGGGGTCCAGTAGGAGAAACAGTGAAGAAAAAGAGGTAAGAGTCTCCAGTGAGTGCTGTTGTCAAGGGAAGCATGGATCTGTATAGGGATTCCAGAGGTGCGTCACTCAGTCTAGCTGGGTTGGGGAAGAGGACGTGCCTCTGGCAGAGATGTAGGCTGCACTTGAAGAACAAATAAAAATTAGTCATGCGGTGAGGAAGGGAAAGGGCATCTCAAACAAGGGAGCAACTGGGGCAAAGACCCAGAGGAGAAAACGTGTGTGCCGTATTTGCCCAAGGGCAGCCCCACTCCCCTAAACTGAGCACTCTTCCTTGAGGCCTTCTTAATGAAAGTGTCTTGAAATTTGACATTTGTAATTGTTGCCATTGCAAGTAACTGTAGTTGGGATCTGAACTCCAAGTTCAGGCATGAATATAGATTCACCTAGCAAATGCTGGATCCCACGAGGAGGGGAATTTGGCAGATTTGGTGAGAAATAAGTGCTTAAAGAGGGTGGAATTTGTGGAGACGCACTGGGGTCTTTAAGGAAGGAAAAGAGAAAATGACAGTAAAAGGTAATATGGTAAAATCTTTATTGGCTAGAGGAAGTACAGTATCATCTTTGGTGGCAGAGGTGGGGAATGTCATGCTCAAAGAACAGTCGAATACTTAAAATATCCTATAATGTAATAGATGATGCTCTGCCTAGATTGACACATGCTATACAGAGCTCATTTTCCCCCTTGTGAATTCCAGGAAGAATTATTACAAAAGTATGAATATCTGGCCATATTTAGGTGTATATTTAATAAATCACTTTACTAAAATCTTTAGAATCACGAATCCTTCCACTTCTAATATCATTGCAGTTGCTACCAACTTTAACCAAGACAGCATCGCTCCTTGGCCTGGATATTGGAACCTTTGTCTGCTTGGAGTCCTAGCTTCCAGTCTTGTTGATCACTCCCCTCCGCCCCCATTTCTCTGTCCATTGGCTGTGGAAAAAGAGTGACCTTTTACAAACAGAAGCTCACTTGCTTCTCTACTTAATACCTTAACGTGGCTTCCAGTTGAAGCCAAAGGGAGTTCCAGAGTGCTTCGAAGACCTCCAGGCCGCAGGTCCTCCCTCCTCTTCCTCTCCATTGTCGCTTTGGTCACCTGTCCTGCCATCAACACTCTCTGGTTACGTGATCTGTCCATCTCAGAGCCTTTATCTCTGCCAGGCCCTCACCTGGAATGTTCTTCCTCTCCAGACTCAAATGGCAGCCCTTGCTTGTTGTTCATCTGGTGTTGGCTCAAATGTCACTGTTTCCAAGCATCTAAAATCACCACCCATATAAGCTAATTCATTTCCCATGTGGGCTTGGACCTTGAATGTCTTGGTCACAGTTAGAACATGGTGGGTCCTCATCTTTGTTGAATCAGTGAGTGAACGAAAGAATAGATGGACGCAGAAGTAGAGTTTTTAAATGGGGATAGGAATCAGCAACAATGAGGAAATGTTTCCGGGGAGCTGAGCATTTTTAACATCCAAAAATAGTGGAAGCTCATGGGAATGAAGTCCTTACCAGGAAGGCCCTGCAGCAAGTCTGGGGTGTGTTTTACAGGGATTTCTATCCTGGATGGAAGACTGCACTTGTTGGCCTCTGAGGAACTCTCCAATCCTAGGGCTTCTACAACCATCCACTTCCTAATAGACACCTTGAAGACAGGAATCTGTTAGGAATTTGCAGGGGGCCAGCTCCTTGTACCCTTTTATTTGTTTAACAAGTGCTTGTATATCACGTACTATGTGCCAAGTAGTGTTCTAAGCGCTGTCTAACCTACATAATCCTCCATGACAATCCTGTGAGGTCAGTACTATTATTATCCTGATTTTTTTTTTTTTGAGGAAGATTAGCCCTAAGCTAACATTTGCTGCCAATCCTCCTCTTTTTGCTGAGGAAGACTGGCCCTGAGCTAACATCTGTGCCCATCTTCCTCTACTTTATATGTGGGACGCCTGCTGCAGCATGGCTTGACAAATGGTTCCATGTCTGTACCCAGGATCCGAACCGGCGAACCCCCGCCTGCCAAAGCGGAATGTGCGCACTTAACCGCTGTGCCACCGGGATGGCCCTGTCCTGATTTTTAATATAAGGAAACTGAGTCACAGAGAAGTTAAGTGACATAGTGTAGACTGGTCCCTTTGATTAGGGCACAACGAGGGATCATGCTTTGAATGTGGGTGGTGTATGCTGGTCAAATCAGGTAATTAATAATAAGTCCCATGCAAGGGGCTCTGAGATAAAAGACCACTCTCATTCTCCAAATCCATTTCACCCGTTGCCTCTCATCCCAGGCAGTGGCTGCGGCTCGTTGCCCAGCCCTTGTTGCAGTGAGATGAGGCTGCCTCCTTGGTTCTGGACAGTAGCAAATGAGCTACGTGGACCCTACTGTGGCCTGCCATGTGGGAGGCTCCTCTGAGCCAAATGGCGGAGATGCTGGGGCCACCAGAGGAAAGGACCTTGTGTCTGAATGACCATTTGGAAAAAAGCCAATCATGGATCAGGCGTGTTTGTCATGGACTAAATTTATGTGGGTAAGAAGTGAACTTCTCTTCTGTTTGATCCACCATACATCTCATGGAGGTGGCTAGAGCAGCCAGCATAATCTTCACTGGTGTAGATATTGAAGGAAAAAGGATCAGTGGGGCAAAATGAATTTAAATTGGTAGAGCCACTTGCTGAATCACTGTGCAAAGATTCATGGGGGAAAACCATGAAAAAAGAAGCCTAAAGAATAGAAATGAATTATTTGAAATTCCCCCTGTAAGTTTGGAAGTGGACAGATGAGATAATGCATGTAGGCACTGTGCACAGGATGTTCGAGACAAGGTTGTTTAATTGCACATCAATGTTCTGAAGCTGTAGGTGTTTTGTTTTTGTTTTTTTTTTTTAAAGATTGGCACCTGAGGGGCCAGCCCGGTGGCGCAGCGGTTAAGTTCGCACATTCCGCTTCTCGGTGGCCTAGGGTTCGCCAGTTCGGATCCAGGGTGCAGACATGGCACCGCTTGGCATGCCATGTTGTGGTAGGTGTCCCACATATAAAGTGGAGGAAGATGGGCACGGATGTTAGCTCAGGGCCAGGCTTCCTCAGCAAAAAGAGGAGGACTGGCAGTAGTTAGCTCAGGGCTAATCTTTCTGCTTTTCCTCCCCAAATCTCCCCAGTACATACTTGTATATCTTAGTTGTGGCATGTGGGACACCCCCTCAACGTGGCTTGATGAGCGGTGCCGTGTCCGCGCCCAGGATCTGAACCGGCGAAACCCTGGGCTGCTGCAGTGGAGCACGCTAACTTAACCTCTCAGCCACGGGGCTGGCCCTGTAGGTGGTTTTAAAGGGGCTTAGTGGTCAGTTTGTGGTTGGCGAGTGACCAGGCCCAGGGGAAAGGGCTGTCTCTGCCCAGTGTTTGCCACAGGATTGCCATGTGATCTTAGGCAGATGGCCAGGTGGAGCCTTTCATCTGTGCAGTGAGCCCCTTCACAGAGCTGTGAGAATCAGTAAAGACATGGGGAAGCACAGAACTGGTGCTTCATTACAGGTAGCTTTAGTTTTATTCCTTTAAACTACTTTTTTCTACATGGCCAAAATGTACATGATGGGTATTGTGCTATTTAAAAGGTTTTCAAAACTTTTTAGCAACCAGGAACCTTAGAGAGGATGAACCCAGGATACATATATAAACCAGGTGGCTCACTTTGAAGCTGGGGTGGGAGGCCCCCAGAGCCCACCTGTGTGGCCTCCCTCCCCCTCCCTAGCAGCCCTCAGTTCCTGAAGCACCCTGTGAGGCGCCACAGGACACACTTTGAGAATCCACCTCGTTCCCATCTATTAAGGACCTTCAGCTGGGACCCAGGTCAGAAGACAGAGAGACCCCGTGGGCAGGTGACTGAGACCTCAGTGAGAAGTGGTTACTGCTACCTCCCTGCCTGCTCCTGTCCTCTCCTAGATGGCGAAGAGGAAACTGGTAAGTGAATGCAGTTCTGACGTTTCAAAGCATCTAAAAAGCTTCCACGGCAAAAGCAATTAAAAATTCAGTTACTTTAGAAGTAACTGGAGGGAGAGGAGACCTGTTTCCTCAAGTTTGGGAAGGAAAGTTAGAAAGAGAATATAAGGGATCAGGATAAAGGATGATTTTTCTGGGAAGAAGAAATGTAAACAAGTGGAATCGTCTAGAGAGTGGTTAGCGAGAGTCTTGCTTATTTAAGTTCCTTCCACATTTGGGGAACGTGAAGAAATCAGTAACATCTTAAATAAGTTTTTGTGGGAATTCCATAGCTGAGTAAGTGGGAGATGTACTGCATAAGATTCTGAGGTTCTATAAGTAAATCTTCACTTAAGAATTCACATAAAAAACCATCTGCACCCCCTTCCTCATCTGCCTGTCATGGAACTTGCTTTCCTCAGGTTCTGTTCCATTTGGTTTGCTCTTAATTAGTAGTATTTCAGCAGAATCTATCTTTTCCTTGGCTAGCTGGGAAACTGGAGCACAGTTTATGGCATCTTAGGGGACGTAGGTTCAGAATTGCAGTGAAGTCCTGGAGCAGAACCTAGTGGGAAATGGAGACAGCTGCAGCCAGAAGGCTTTTCTTTAAAATTGGAAGAGGTGAGGTTCTTTTGCAAATATTAGCAAGTTTAGAATCACACTGTGTATCATAAATTTTTAGACTTATTGTCTTGAAGAAGGTATGACAGAGAAGAAATAAGAAAGGTTTTGAAAAAGATGTAGGTAAATTCAGGGGGATGCCAGATTCCATCGGGGAAACTGGAATGGCTGACAGAGTGGCCCAAACATCTGAAGATGCCGTGCGAGGTGCTTGGTGGGAGGGAGTGAAGGTGTGCCGCTGGCCTTGATCTGCTGCTCAGAAAGGCGCGATGACGTGGTGCACGGGGCTTTGGAAACAGACTCAGTCCTGGGTGCCTGTCCCAGCCCTGCCTCTCAAGTGACACCTTCCAAGGTGGGGGATGGCGGGGGAGCAGCTCCAGGCACTGGATGAGATCTGAGAGGGTCTGATACGGGAGACCCTCGGCAAGGTACCTTTTCCTCCATCTTGCTGGGCTCCTACGAGCAAGGTCAGTGTCCCTGCTGCCAAATGACCAACCAAAGTTATGTGCCCCACGGGGTATGCCAACATTCCTTCACCCCCTCAGGCTACTGGCAGCATGATTGGAATTTTTTTTTTGAGATCGTATTGGCTTATTAACAAGATTGGAAATTTTTTAAATTGAATTTCCTGGGAAACTAAAGCAAAACAGCTCCAGAAAGAAAAGTTTTTGAATGCAAACTTCATCTGGTCTTTTGAATACATTTTATTCATTTGGCAAATACTGATAGAGTGCCTATGATGTACCAGGCACTGTGTTAGAAATTAGGACTTGAGAAATTAATAAGAAAAGATTCCAGCCCTCATCCAGCACAGAGCCTAGTGATGGAGCCAGGTGTCCTCAACTCACTGTGATGCCATGTAAAAGGTGTTGTCATAGGAAGGGTGCCCTAGGTGCTAAGGGAACACCCAGAGGGAGCCAGCACCAACACTGCTTTAGAGCCATAGGAAATGTGGTAGATGCAAATGGGACCAAGGGAAACTGAGGGCTTGTATGTTTGAATCTCTGCTCCTTAATAGCTCCAAAGTGTCTCCCTGAGAGACGGAATCTGGAGTTTGGTAAGCCAGGAATTTGACTCTGGATGGGAGTGTGCATGGCTATGCCTAAGCTCTGACCTGCAACTGGTGCTCTGATAGACATTTCCATTGAGGAGAATAACAGAAACATTGATAACAGAGTATCTTACCCTGAAACTTGTTACTGGGAAAGCTAGTGATGGTTGTAGAGTTAAAAATGAAAGGAGTACTTTTTTCTTGGTAGTTTTAATACTGTATGCAGTCTTTTGAAAATTAAACATGTAAAAATATCTAATTTTATTTACATGCATTAATATCATACATGGTTTTTAATTGCTGTCTTTGTTTTAGCCTCTTCCCTATTTTGTGAATTCCCTTCCTCCTCCTGTCAGCATCTGCCTCTGTCCATATGGTCCACATGGACAGCTTGGTGCGTGTCCACACACAAGCTGTACATACATGCATGTATCAGGGGTTTGTCATTGTTTCACAGATATGGGCTCATTTTATCTCATTTTATATACCTTTCTATCAAGCTCTTCTCGTTCAGTAATACTTCATGAATAACTTCTTTCTATTCCTGTCTTAACTTTTATAGGGAATGTCTTCTTAACTTGTATCAAATGCCTTTATTTTTATCAAAATGCATTTATTGCCATGGTCCTCTAGTTCTTTCACATGTAATGTATTGATGAAGTAAATGTTACTGGTTTTCTGGTGTTGAGCCCCCTTACATTCCTAGAGCAAATCCAGGTTGGCCTCAGTATATGTCCTTTTGATAGATGGCTGAATTCTGTTGTTGGTAGTATTGGTTCAGAGTTTCTATAACTAATCCATCATAAACCAGGTTTATTCATAGTTTTCCCCTCTCTTCTTTTTCAGGTTTGGGCATTAATATTATACTTCATCAGTGAATTGGCTTATTATTTTTTAATTGCCTGTTGCCATTTAACAGCAGAATTGCTGGTTAGATACATCTCACCTGCGAACTTGTCTGGTCTTGGTATTTTTTTCTGAATTTTCCACTTCTGGAATCACTTTTATGATTTATGTTTTCCTAGGAAATCATTCGTTTTTTTCCTAGGTTTTCAAATTTGTTAACACAAAATTCCATGCAGTTGTTGTTAAGGATTATTTTACTGCTTTTATATCCTGCACTTGCTTTTGTGTCTCTGTTCTTGATCCTCATCTTGTCTGTTTCTGTGCATCTTTTCTCTCTCCCTTCACCCTGGTCTCTTTCCTCAGCTTTCTCCCCCTGCCCCCACCACCTGCCTTCTCTCTCTCTCCCCCTTAATCAGGCATGTGATGTGTTTTTCTATTTTACTCGTCTTCGAAGAACCAGCTTTGAGTTTATTTATCCCTGTTACATGTTTTATTAGTTTAAAATTTTATCCTTATTATAACTTCTTTCTTTCCGTTTATTGAGCTGTCCTTTTGTAATTGGTTAAGATGAATATAAAGTTTCTTTTTATTTAAAATTTTTAGTGTTGAAGGCACTTGATGCTAAAATCTCCTTAGAGTATAACTTCTGGTGTGTTCTATAAGTTTTGATATGAAGTACTCTCCTTTCCATCGCTTTCAAGATTTTCTTCAGTTCTGTTTTTGATTTCTTCTTTGATCTGAGTATATATCTTAATTTCTAAGTAGTTAAGATTTTTTGTAACCTGATTATTTAGTTCTAATCTTATTGGATTGTGATCAAAGAACTGTCCTTTAATTTGAAATGTTTGTAAAGATTTTCTTTGTTGCCAAATATGCAATTAATCTTCACAAAAGTGGCATACGTAGGTGCAAGAGAAAAGGGATGTTTTTTATTTGAGGGAAGTCAGGGTGTCAGTCTCTCTGTCTTCTGCTTGTCTGTGTTTTTTTCTCTCTAGTAGATATGCCCATTTGAAGAGCTGAATTTTTACCATGTTCATGCACTTTTAGAAGGCTTTGGTAATGTTTGGTGCATACATACTTAGACCTTTTATATTTTCCCCCAACACTGTGCCTTTAATAATGTCCCTCTTCATCTTGCTTAGTACGTTGAACCTGAACTCCAGCGTCTGCTATTAATTGCTGTTCCTGCTTTCTTCTTCTCCGCATGTGCCTGGTGTCTCCTTGCCTGCTGAGTTCTTTTCAACCCCTATTTACCTTTTGAAGTATGTTTCTTGAGCAGCATATGGATGGATATATATTTTTTTAACATAACCTAATAGGCTCTTTAATTTAGTTGGAGAAATCAGTCTGTACACATTTAAAGTAATGACAAACAGACATGATTTTATTCCTTCCATCTTATTTTATTTTGCTTTGTTCTTTCTTTTTTCCCCATTTTTGATGTTTTGATCAAGTTGTTTATTATTTTTCTACCTGATAAATAGGAAGTTCTTTCCGTTTTTGGGTAACAGCTGTATTGAGACATAATTCACATGCCATACAGCTCACCCATTTAATGTATACAATTTAGTGGCTTTTAGTATATTTACAGTTTGTGCAACCATCAGCACAATCAGTTGTAGAACATTTTCATCATCCCCAAAAGAAACTTTTAGTTATCACCCCAAGCCCTAGGCAACCACTAATCTACTTTCTGTCTCTAGATTTGCCTATTCTGGAAATTTCATATAAGTGAAATCATATAATATGTGGTCTTTTGTGACTGGTTTCTTTCAATTAGCATAATGTTTTCAAGGTTCATCCATATTGTTGCATGTGTCAAAATTTCAGTCCTTTTTTTATTTTTTTGATGAGGAAAATTGGCCCTGAACTAACATCTGTTGCCAATCTTCCTCTTTTTGCTTGAGTGAGATTGTCACTGAGCTGACATCTGTGCCAGTCTTGCTCTGTTTTTGTATGTGAGACACTGCCACTGCATAGCTTGATGAGTGGTGTGTAGGTCTGTGCCTGAGATCTGAATCTGTGAACCCCAGGCCACCGAAGCAGAACATGTGGAGTTAACCACTATGCAGCTGGGCTGGCCCCTGTTCTCACATTTTTGCTATTATGAATAAAGCCAAATCTTCATGTATAAGTTTGTGTGGACACAGTTTTTGCTTTTCTTGGGTATATACCTAGGAGTGGAATTGCTGGGTCATATGGTAATTCTGTGTTCAACATTGTGAGGAACTACTAAACTGTTTATTCTAAAGTGGCTGCACCATTTTGTAATCCTGCTGGCAGTATTTAAGGTTTCCAGTTTCTCCACATCTTCACCAACACTTGTTTTCTGTTTTTTTGATAGTAGTCATCCTAATGGATGGAAAGTGGTATCTCATTGTAGTTTTAATTTCCATTTCCCTAACGATTAGTGATGTTGAGCATCTTTTCATGTACTTATAGGCCATTCGTATATTTGTATATTGAAGATATGTGTATTCAAGTCCATTGCCCTTTTTTTTCTCTCCTGAGGAAGATTAGCCCTGAGCTAACATCTGTTGCCAGTCTTCCTCCTTTTGTGGTTGAGGAAGAGTAGCCTTGAGCTAACATCGGTGCCAGTCTTCCTCTATTTTTGTATGTGGGTCACTACCACAGCATGGCTGATAAGTAGTGTAGGTTCACACCTGGCATCCAGACGTGTGAACCCTGGCCACTGAAGTGGAGTGCGCCGAACTTAACCACTAGGCCAGGTTGAGTTGTCTTTTTATTATTGAGTTGTTGTAAGAGTTCTTTATATAGTCTGGATATGTGTGCCTTATCAGGTATATGACTTGCAAATATTTTCTTCCATTTAATGGGTTGTCTTTTGGCTTTCTTCTTGATGTTCTTGGAAACACAAAAGTTTTACATTTTGATGGAGTCCCATTTATTTATTTTTTCTTTGGTTTCTTATGCTTTGGGGTCATAGCTGAGTAACCATTGACAAGTTCAGGATCACTAACACTCCTGTGTTTTCTTCTAAGAACGTTATCATTTTAGCTCTTACATTTATGTCTTCCATCCATTTTGAGTTATTTTTGTGTATGATGTGTGGTGAGGTTCTAGTTGTCTTCTACATGTGGATATTCAGTTGTTTCAGCACCATTTGTTGAAAATACTATTGTTTCCTCATTGAATTGTTTTGGCATCCTTGTCAGAAATCAATTGACTATAATTTATTTTCCATTTTAATAATATTTTTGTCCCTTTTACCTTCCTTTTTTCATAGTACATAGTACTATGTACATGTACATAGTACATTTTTCTGTTGTCATTTGAAAACAACATACCGTTTCCCCAGTTAAGACTGTTTTCCTCAGCATAAGACCTGTATCAAGAATCTTTAACTTTTATTGTACACAGTTCTAGAAATTTATTACTATCCTTTTGTTTTGTGCACACACATACATGTACAACATGCATCAAATATGCATTTTGTGCCAATGGCTAAATATTTGCGTAAGACAAGACTGGAGTCAATTGTAGAATGAACTTCTAGAATAAAGGTACAGTTTGAAGTTTTGTTTTCTTAAAAAGAACATTTATACTTTATTAAAGATTTTAGGTGTCACAATTCAAAAGATTGACAGTGTAGTACAGGAGTAATTTCTCACGCTGTTGGTGGCTTTCCTGTGCCTGTAGTCGCTCTACTCTGCCCCTTGCGAAATGAGGAGATTGTCACTTTCAGTTGTGATTAGGGAAGGGGCAAGGTGTTTTTCTCAATATCTGCCAATGTGGGGACTTCTGCCACTGATGTCCTCACCTTCCTCCTTAATAGTAGCTCTTGAAGGTAAAGACTCACCTTCTTTTCATCTCCTAGGCTTGAGGCTTTGGTCAATCCCTGGGATGATGCAATTTCACTGACACAATTCCATGAACTTAAACCTTGGTTTACCGCTTATAGGTATTAGAATATTTTCAGGAATAAACTTCACGTGTTGCCCTCACTTATGATTTTACTTGTGATACTTGTGACTGCAATTGCTACTCCCTGGATTCACCTGAGGAAAAACTAGGAATGTGGCAATGGAACAGTATATTTCTCTTTCAAGATAACAAAATCTTTTCTTAATTTCTATCTGCACCTCGGATTTTGGTATATGCACGTGGATCTTGGTGTCTTCCCTGAGGAGATGATACACATCATGTAAGGAACACTCATCCTCTCATGACACATCAGTTTGGTTGCTCAGAGTTCTCTGAACCAGCCAGAAAGGCAGAAACATGGATGAATTCCTCATTACTCCAGCAGGCTGTCAGTCTTCAAAGCCCTCTGGGTGTGTTTGCACATCCAAATGTCTGCTGTACAAGATACAGAAGGAACACACTAATTCAGGGGAAAAATCGTCAGTAACACGTTTTCCAGGAGGAACTTTGTAATCAGGATTCATGGTTTGGGTGGCTCTCGAAAATCCTTCGTCTTCTAACTACTGAAAATGATAGTCCATGGTAATCATTGCAGCATGCATTTTGAGTGTAGTATTGTTTCCGTAGACTTAAAACTACAAGAAATTGTCTTAAAGGGCATTATTGTAAGAGCTGTTATTTTAAATCTTGATTAATGAAATTAAATTTTTCTGGAACACTTTCTTTTCTTCATACTTCATACATTATTTTTCAGGTCTAGATTGAAAGTGCTTTATCATGGATGTTGTACATGATTATGAAATTTTTTTCTGTTCCCGAATTTTTAAGGTGGCAGAGTTAACTTTTTAATTTTAATTCATCTTCGCTAGATGAAGAATTCCCCAGTAGGACTTTTTCTTGAAATACTCATAGCCTGAATGAAATTAAATGACTATAAAATTACATTAAATTCTTAAGGGCTGTTTGGTTTAGTATTGTGAGAGTTAACACTTGAAATCTATAAAGATTATAATTGTGATGTAATCTAAGCTCTATAATTCTGCTTTGTATTTTTACTTAAATTTTATAACTCTGTTCTGAAAGGATAAATATTCTTTCTAAAGTTATCTGGACAACATACTCTTAATATTTGTAATAGTGTCATTCTCATTCGCAATTTAAATATTTGAAATTATTAATTAAAATTATCAGCTATTCCATTCTTTAATTATTGCAACATTTTACTCTTATAATAATAATTATACATTTATACTTTAACTTACAGAATTTCAGCATAGAAAGCACATAAGTTTATATTTTCAATATGAGTTTCGTCTAGAATGCTTAATTGTATCTGAAAGTGAAAACTCAGAAATTAATAACAAATCTGAATAACATGTCTTGTGCATATCACTGAGGTAGCTATACTGCTTAGGCATGGTGGAAATCTACCTGATTAAATGACATTTGTCAGTCATCAATTCAAGGGTGTCAGAAATGACATTAAAATAGGCATCAGCCATTCAACCTTGCCAAGGCCAAGATCATTGGGCTCATTGTTTGTCAATGTTCTCTCCATGGAGTCTTGGTTCTGGTCCATTTGTTGTTAGAGCCTTTCCTTTCTTGTTTTTCTCTGCTGTTTTTCATGGTGCCTGGTAGTATATACTCTGAATTCTTCAGGTTTCTTTTTTCTTGATAGCTGAATGATAGCTTGCCTGGGGAAGCTATTCTCGAGTTCCCGAGGTGCACAGTGGTCTCACTGTCGGGAGCTGATCTGACAGTGTTATTATATTGTCCACTCAGTCTGTGTCCATTTCCTTTTTAGGTAAAAATTCATCCTGCTTGAAGGATTCTTTCTCTCTCTCTTTTTTTCTTTATCCTTAGATTCAGAAACTTTCCTAGCATATGCCTCTGTGTGTCTCTTCTTATCTCCTCTGTCTGGAGCTGGGTGCTCTTTATCACCCCTCCTTCATCTTTCTCTTTTCTCTCTTGATCTCAGGATGCAGCTAGAGTCTCCCATCTTGTTCTTTATGATTTCTCTCTCTTCATACCTGTACTCTGTGCTTTGTTATTCTTGGACTTGATCTTCTGAGTCATTAATTCAAGAATTATGTGACCACCTTCACCTTCTCCCCCTGAAGAGTTGTTTAGTTGGGAAATCATGTGTTTTAGTTATGGGAAAGTTTTTTTTCCATGTATAGGTTGCAAGTGAATGTGAGTGCTATCATTATTATTATTTTTTTTTTTTAAAGATTTTATTTTTTCCTTTTTCTCCCCAAAGCCCCCCGGCACATAGTTGTATATTCTTCGTTGTGGGTCCTTCTAGTTGTGGCATGTGGGACGCTGCCTCAGCGTGGCTTGATGAGCAGTGCCATGTCCGCGCCCAGGATTCGAACCAACGAAACACTGGGCCGCCTGCAGCGGAGCGCGCGAACTTAACCACTCGGCCACGGGGCCAGCCCCTCATTATTATTATTTTAATTAAAATTCAAGTTGTTGTCTGTGTCTTTCAGTAGCTCTCTCTTACTGGGTGTGTGTTCTCTTTCTCCTGAGCCATTGTACTCTCTCTGCTGTGAGACCCTTGGAAGCGAGGTTGTCTTTCTTTGTAGGCTTATGGGGTCTGGGTCTGGCGGAGTACCCTAGGGCTTGGAGGCCTGTGTGGTAGGAGAGAAAGCAGCCCTCCGTGTATCATCTGACACCTGCAGAACCCTCCTGGTGCCCCTTGCTCGTTCTTGCAGGCTCAGGGATAGGGAGCATGGCCTCTTGTTTCAACTGCCTCACTGTCTCTGGAGCCTGGGAGTCTAGGCAGGGTGCAAGACCAGTGCTGACCTTCCTCCCAGGTCCACAGGTGTCTTCAAGCCTCCTGGTCCTGAGGCTCTAGCCTGCTCTGCTTGAGGCGGAAGAAGTCATCACCAGTCCGCTCCAGGAGCCACAGCATGTGTACCCAGCCACCTGTGGTTCTCAGCATGGGGGAGGCAGAGTGGGGAGAAGGACAATGTTGGGGTCACCGTCTTCTTTCAAAGAGAAATGTGAAAGACTGTATCTCAAGGAGAAGAATAAAGATTTATTGGGTAGCATTTTACTTAAATTATTTTATTTCACGCTTAGATAAGTATTTTTATCCCCATTATACAAATGAAACAGACTTTGGGAGATTAAGTGCTTTACTCAATAAGTAATAGTGGTGGAACCAAGAAGTGGACCAACTGACTAGCTCTGCTATGCTTTCAAAAGTTGCCCGTGTCTCTGTCTGAGAGAAGAGGCCTGGCGGCTTGCCCCGCATGCAGTAAGCTCTTGAATGTTAGCTGTTACTGTTTTGAAGTGCTCTGCCATCCTTACAGTTACAAATCTATGGGTGCTTTGGAGAAAATGATGGAGTGATGGGTTGCTTCCCTATGGGACTTATGTTCACAGCTTCTATTCTTCAAACTTGCTAACAAGGACTTAGTCTGGTAGCTGCTTGGATGAAAACAAGAAACCATTAAGGGCAGAAGTTCCCCTGAAGAACTTCATTCTGGAATACCAGATTCAATGATCACATAGGCAGTTGCTTGAAGCTGCCATTGGCGGGGAGTTACATGTGTTCTGCTAGGCTATTACAAATTGAGACATAGTAAAATATTGCTATTGCTATCATAAAAGGCTCTTGGTTTGGGGTTTTTTTTGTTTTTTGTTTTTTGTTTTTTTGCTGAGGAAGATTCATCCTGAGCTAACATCCATACCAGTCTTCCTCTGTTTTTTAGTATGTGGGCTGCCAGCACAGCATGGCTGCTACCAGAACAGTGTAGGTCTGCACCCGGGAACCAAAGCCAGGCCACTAAAGTGGAGCACCCTGAACTTAACCACTCGGCTACCGGGGCTGGCACTAGTTTTGATCTTTTAGGCTAGTTTAAAATTGTCTTGACCTAGTTTCTTTACTTTCTCTCTGGAGATTAAAAGACCAGATCCTCAGAGCCAAGGGGAGGTGGCCACAGTTTTCTGAAGTTTTGTCTCAGCTGGAGTCTGTGACCTTTGCCCAGCACTGTGTCAGTGTCTGCCAGATAGCTTCTTAGGCACCAGATCTGAGGGAGCCTCGGCAATTTTTGACTTAATATTGGGTTAAGTTTGAGAGTGTAAAGGAATGGACTTCTGAGTCAAGATTCCCAAGTCTGCTTTCAGTCCAGCCAAGTCCGTGAATTACCAGACTTCCCAGCCTTTACTGATTCACTTGGCAAAGTCACTTAACCTGAGCCTCAGTTTTCCAGTCTGTAAAATGGTGAAATAAGAGATACCTCACAGCCTTGTTTGGGGCGGATCACATGTTTGTGAAGCATTTATGATGTCTAACCCATAGCAAATTCTCCATAAATGTTAGCCCCTTTCCCTCCCCTCTGTCTGGACCTTTCTTTAAGGGTAGATAGGAGAGATGTTGGGTCATGTGGACGTTTTATATGGGACTGAGGCAGTTACTCACGTATGCACATGGATGTCTCTGTCATTTAGAATCAATTCATGTGGCATCTGTTGGTCATGAGTAGTTTGGTTTTAGAATAAGTTAGTAGTGTTTGGCATAATCCTTTCTTTTTTTGGGAAAATCTGAGGCTTCAAAGGTTTTTGCTGGACCCAAAGGCAGACCACCTCACCTCCGTCAGCCATCACCTCTGGCAGGGGCTTCAGTGGCTGGGGTCCTGCTGTCTTACAGTGTAAGGCAGTTTAGGAGCCCTTAGTTGCCCCTGCCCCAGCTCCCTCTACATCACATTCCTGTCCTGGTTGCCTCTCCCGTCTTGTCTGGCGTCGGTAGGTGTTAGCACCATTTGCTGCCTGGGCACCACCAGGTGTTCAGTGGGGGCAAAGTAAAGAGAGCCCTGCACACAGAACCAGTGGGCTCCACACAGACAAGCCTACACATGGCCAAAACCCAGTGCAGGGATGAAATGCCGGTGACTAGAGGGCAATGAATGTGCTAGAGGCCTCTAGTTTGGCAGATGCCCAGGCAGCAGAAATCCTAGATTAGAAGATGAGGAGGTGTGAAACCTGATTGCTTACTAATGTCAACACATTTTCAATGTTTCTTTAACCCTCTGGAAGTCAGAGGAGAGACAAAATTTCACACACAGTGTTTTTCCTTTTGGGTCTGATTGCCACCTATATCTTCAGAAGGAAAATACCTGGGGCCAGAGCTGTGGACTCATCGATCCTAACATGCTGGGCAGCTTCCCAACCTAGCAGGGCCTGCCGGCTCTGACTAAGCCTCTTCTGGCACCACGGCTCCTCTCTGCCCTTTGAACTTAGTGTGTGACAAGTGTCTGCTCCTGTTGTTTCCCCTAAGCTCTCTTCAGTGCCCTTTGCCTGCTCACACTTCTCTGTTGCCCCAAGCAGTGGGCGCTTGGTCCTGAGGTCCTCCATGTGACAGATTGGGAGTTCCCTGTGAGAAGTGGCACCTCACAGTTAACAGCAGTCATTGAGCACTTATTGCATGCTAAGGATTGTTACACATGTCCACAGGCTGTGAGCATTACATGTGGCTAATATGCATTGTCTGCACCCCACTATGGGTGAGCGGTGGAGCTGAGATGTGTACCCAAGACTTGGAGTTGCCTGTGACCTGGGGGTGCCCACAGCCTAGGGTCGTCTGTGACCCAAGGGTGCCCACAATCCAAGGATGCTCCTGACCTGGGACACCTGGGACATGGAGGTGGGGGTGCACCTGTGACCTGGGGGCCAAGGCGGGTGTCCTTTCCTCACACCAGACAGCCTCCTGATGGTGAATGTGCTGTTGAGTGAGAGCTGAAGGGGACAGTGGTGCTTCCTAGGTAACTGTAGACAATACATACGTGTCTCGGGGTGATGATAGAATCGCCTGGAGTTTAATATCTGGGTCAGTATCCTGACCCTCTTCCTTCACAGCTGAATAACCTCTCTGAGTCAGTTTTCTCATATATAAAGTGGAGCTTGCTTGGCCTGTCTTATAGGATGGTTGGGAGCATTAACTTGTATGACATTTATAAAGCCCCTTTCATAGTTCCTGGCCTCATACGAGGTAATCAGTAAGTGTTGGCACTTTTCCTGTTATTGGTCTTCTGTGTCCATACAGTGGACTGTGAAGTAAACAAGTGTTTATTGAGCACTTACTGTTTCAAGCACCCTTCTAGGTGTGGAATACATCAGTGAACAAGTCAGATTGCTGCCTGCGTGAGGTGTGCATTCTAGATGGGGAAGCAGACAATTAGCAGTAATCAGGACAAACAGATGGCGTGTCAGAATGGAAGCATATGGAAGACAGAAACAGTAGACAGATTCGGGGACTTGGGAGGGATGGAGCAAGGGAAGGGGGGATCAGTTGCAGAATTAAATGGGGTGGGCAAGATAGGACAATGGGGCATTGAGAGGTTAAGATCTGAGCAAAGGCTTACAGGAGGTGAGGGAGTGGCCGAGTGAGTTTCTGGAAAGTAGATATCTTTCCCATCCAGGCATGGGAACAGCCAGCCTAAGACCCAAGGTGGAAGTGTGCCTGGAGGATGGGTGCCAAGAGGAGCAAGCAAAGGGGAGAGAAGGAAGGAGGTCACAGAGTAAGGGGTGCAAGCAGATCCTGGAGGGCCTTGTAAGCCATCCTAAGGATGTGACTTTTACTTTGAGATGGGAGCCTTTGGACTGTTTCTAGGAAAAAGTAACATGGCGCAGTGTAACTTTTAAGAAGATGCTCTGGGCACTGAGTTGAGAACAGACCATGGGACAGCAAGCATAGGATCTGGCTACTTTCATAATCTGACAAGACATGGTAGAGAAGTGGGGGCTGTGAGGTGCTCAGATGCTAGATGTGTTTTGAAACTACAAGCAACTGGGTATCATGATGGATTGAATGATTCAACCTTGGGCACTGAGTGTTGGAGAGAGCTCCAGCAGTGTTGACAGAAGAAATATGCATCATTTGCCAAAAACTTAATCTAATGTCAAGTAAAGATGCCATCAGCAGCACCTTCCGGACATCCTTCAGTCATCTTATCCTCTGCTTACCACTTATTATTATTATTATTACTACTACTGGAGATCATGGTAGCAATATTGATAACAGCCATCTGAGGACCAGACTAGAAGGCCTACTGTACATTCATTGTTATGTCTGAGTTCATAGCATCAGAGAGGTGGGCTTAACCACTTTTGTCTATAATATGGGCACATGCTGGTTCTCTGCCCTGGAAGGGGCTCTGGCAGAGAGCTCTGCTGAGGGACCCCTCCTGAGAAGATCGGCTCCTCTGGGCGTCCCTGAGTGGGACCTCCTGTTTTCTGAGTAGTCGGCTCCATGAGAAGATGCCAAGTGGGCATTAGCAAACCCAGGAATGCTGTTCTTTTTGGAGTAGGTTGCCAAGTGGCATATAGAACACCAGTTCAATTTGAATTTCAGATAAGCAACGAATTATTTGTTTATTTTTGTGAGGAAAGATTGTCGCTGAGCTACCATCTATTGCCAGTCTTCCTCGTTTTGTGTGAGGAAGGTTGTCACTGAGCTAACATCTGTGCCACTCTTCCTCTATTTTATGTGAGATTCGGTGACAGCATGGCTTGACAAGGAGTGCTAGGTCCGTGCCCAGGATTCAAATCGGTGAACCCCAGGCCCCTGAAGCGGATTGTGCAGACTTAACCGCTAGGCTACCAGGCCGGTCCCCATGAATAATTTTTTTTTTAATGATTTTATTTTTCCTTTTTCTTTCAAAGCTCCCCAGTACATAGTTGTGTATTTTTAGTTGTGGGTCCTAGTTGTGGCACGTGGGACGCCATCCGAGCATGGCCTGATGAGCGGTGCCATGTCCATGCCCAGGATTTGAACTGGTGAAACCCCAGGCTGCCGAAGCAGAGTGCACGAACTCAACCACTGGCCACGGGGCCGGCCCCCCACAAATAATTTTTTAGTGTAAGTTTGCCCCAAATATTGCATGGGGCATACTTATACAAACAAAATTATTCGTTGCTTATCTGAAATTCAAATTGAACTAGGAGGCTGTATTTTAATTTGCTGAATCTGGCTTCCTTCTATTGGTGTGTTCTTACTAATTGATGAGCTGCACCTGAGACTTAGCCTGCCACCTTCTAATCCTATCAGGGTTGCCAAGTACCAGGACTTGACTTTGCAAGAGACATTTAAGAGCCATTTAATTTTTGTGGGGAAAAGGTTCTGCTCTTTTCCTGGGTCTGTGCATCCCCATTGTCTGAGCCGAGAGTCAGGGCCTAGTCGTGAGCTCTTATCGAGCACCCTTAGCACCGGCCTTTCCTCTTGTGTTTCTCCCAGATGAGTTGCTCCAGGGACTAAATGCTGGCCCATTGCTGAGTTTTAAGCCCTACTGGATGTGGCAGTGCAAGCCGTTGGGGAGGCAGTGCTGAGGACTGAGGCTCAAGGTCTTTAGCCCCTAGAAACCCAGGCCTGGGGCCTGTGGGAGTGGAGTTGGGTGCCAGAAGCGCAGAGGCCTTGGGATGGCTCTGCCGTCTAAGGGCTTTGGTCTGTTCTGCTGGGAGACCTCTGCTTCCAGTCCTGTCCTGAGCATCTGCTCTACTAGATATCACCTTCCATCTGTTGTGGGCTGTTTATGTCACCCCAAAATTTGTATATTGGAGTCCTAAGCTATAGTGCTTCAGAATGTGACTGTATTTGGAGATAGGGTCTTTAAAAGGATGATTAAGTTAAAATGAGGTCTTTAGGGTGAGCCCTAATCCAACATGACTGGTGTCCTTATAAGAATGAGTCTAGGACACAGACACACACAGAGGGGAGACTACATGAAGAAACAGGGAGAATATGGCCATTGACAAGTCGAGGAAGGAGGCCTCAGGAGAAACTACCCCTGCCTACACCTTGATCTTGGACTTCCAGTGTCCAGAACTGAGAGAGGATAAATTCCCTTTTTAAGCCCCCCAGTCTGTAGTACTTTGTTGCAGTAGCTCCAGCAGACTACTAGACAATCCTACAAGGAGATGTGAAAGACTGACGAGAAAGCAAGGCAGGGAGGCTGGATTCCAAGAGTTGAGATGAGGTGGTCTTAGCTGTGTGTATCACCCAGCCTTTTGCCAGCCTGAACTGAGTCCAGGGACTGAGGGAGTCCCCAGGACCAGTCCTTTCAGACGTGAAGGTGATCCATGGGAGGCGAAGGACTCCTTCCCCAGTGTACAACCCCTGGCCCGAGAAGGCTTTTGGGCAGTGATGATTTTTTTTTTTTGAGGAAGATTACCCCTGAGCTAACTACTGCCAATCCTCCTCTTTTTGCTGAGGAAGACTGGCCCTGAGCTGACATCTGTGCCCATCTTCCTCTACTTTATATGTGGGACACCTACCACAGCACGGCTTGACAAGCGGTGCCACGTCCACACCGGGGATCCGAACTGGTGAACCCCGGGCCACCAAAGCAGAACATGTGCACTTAACCACTGCGCCACCTGTCTGCCCCCGCAGTGATGGTTCTTGACCAGAGGAGCCCAGTGCCTATGCTGGGGACGCTACCTGTAGAGCCGGCTCTGCGTTTTCATGTGCTCATGGCTGGAGTCTTCCCGGAGTGTCTTGCTGTTAAGCTCCACAGAAGGCAAGTCTCGTAAGGAAAATGTCATTTGGCTCAGAGCTCTGAGACTTGATCTTCCTTGAGGAGGTACACCTTCTTGAAGTGTTTTAGCTATAATGTGCCTACAGGAGAGTGTACAATCTTGAGTCACAGCCTGATAGATTTTTGCATATGTATATACCCATGTATTCCTGGAGGTGATTTTGAAAAAAAATATTATCCTAGAGCTATTTTTGTGGCAGTGACAGCTTTGGGTAATTAAAATTATTTTTATATCATTGTTCTTAGGAATGAATTTGATAAATATTCTTAAATCTCTGTTGCTTGAGTTAGTTTGCCATTTAAAGATTCATCTTCTTTCATAAAAATGTCACTTCCATGTGAAAAACTAGGAATTTGAAGACTGGGTTTATTTGAGGGAGTAGATTATCGGCTTTGTTATGCTTTAGAACTCCCAATTATAAACTTTTTACTTATGGTATCTGAACGCTGTTGGGGAGTTTTTGCTTCAGAGTCCATAGTTAGGGAAACAAGTCTTCTGAACTTAAAATTGGAGAAGTTAGCTGGTGAGGTTAGCAAAGCCAGATGGTGGTTCCACTCAACAAACCAGTGCAGCCTGAAACCTGGGCTTCCCACCCTTATAATACCTGAGCTGGGACAACGGGAGGGGATAGCAGCTGGGTTGAAGGTTTTGTGTGAGCATACAGACGTGTGTGTACGTGGGTGAGTGGGGGGCTGTAGAGCCCAGCAGAGCGTCAATTCCCAGCTCCACAGAGAGCTGAGGATTTGGCATAAACCAAAATGGAACTCCCTCTTCAGTGGTACCAGTGTGCCTCCCAGCTGTCATCTTAGAAAGGACCCTGGGGTGTGACTCCAGATCCCTAGATGCGTGAAGTTTCACAGCACCCTTCTGGTTTACTGATTGTAAAACCCGAGTGATCGTTTTACATAGTACCTTATAAATAGGCTTGTTAGACTAATCTGTCTGATCCTTACAACTGTCCCACGGGTCGGCTGTCTCCTGGTTTACTTGAGTAAGTCAGGTGCACCCTGGACTTGGCAACTCTCGTGCCCGGGTCCTTTCTATGATGCCCCTTGTCTATGCTGTCCTCAGCATCTCTGGAGCTTCTTGGAGTTTGTGTGGAAGGTTACCAACTCAAGACGAATGGGGAGGGGATGGTAATTGTATGTACTATGGGTGTCCCAAACATGCCTTAGCTCTGAAGGTGCACCAGCACCTATTGCAAAATAGGCCTGCAAGCCCCGTAGCATGGAAAACCTGACAGGAGTGAGAGCTTGGGGAATAGGAGAGGAGTTGGGGGGCGGGTGGCAAAGAGAGCTGAAGAATGGAGCATCTTCCCTTCCTGGCACTCAGAAACCCCGCCCCTGAATGCAGTGGAAGGGCAGGGGTCAGGCTTGGTCCCTGTGGAAGTTGTAAGGGAAACTACATGGAGGTTGGTGAGAGCAATTGGCAGAGTTCACTGAGCAGGCTGCCCTGGTTCACAGGTGTGAGATGGAAGGAAGCACCTTACCTGTTGTGCTGTGGAAATAATCCTGACAAAGGGGTGGCTGGTTTCCAGGGAGATAAAAAGATAATGGCATGTTTTGTTGAAAACCTGGTTAAAGGATGTGGTGCTGGTTCTTTTGAGGAGCCATAGGTAGGATTTGAATAAGAGAAGTCTGGGATTATGGAAGATCCACAGCCCAGCCAGGGAGACTGAAGGAGCAAGAGAGAAAAGAGAGAAGTGGAAGCCACAGGACTCTAGGTGCTGGGTGGCCGAGAGTGGGCTCTGGGGGATGGAGTGATGGACTCTACAGCCAGGAACCTGTGGGGCACAGAGCAAAGCCTTTAAAAGCCACATGGTTTTCTAGGCACTGTGTGGACTGGGTGGGGCCCAGTGGACTGGTGGGGATAGCTCCTCTTTTCTGAGCTCCGTTCCCAACCTGTAGCAGAGGCTGGGATTGGGCTGGAGCCTCTGGGAGCAGAGACAGTTCATGCCCTAGGACTAACGGACCCTCCTGTGTCCCATGAGAACCCCTCAAGCTGCTTCCTCCTGGCTGCTTCCAAAAGGTTGGTGGTGGGATGTCCCAGAGGAGGCTACCTCAGTGTGTGTGCATCTCCTCTCCTTCCTCCTTTCCCTCTCCACACCCTGTAGTCTCCTGAGTTCCTGGTGTCCCCTGGCACAGCCTTGGCTTTTCATGTATCCCACAGCATACACATCCCCGCCCTCCTCCTTCCCCTCCTCTTCTCCAACTCCCCTCCCCCTCCCCCTCCGCCGCCTCCTCTGCACTGAACCGGCCCAGCTGTCTGTTGGCTGCTGTTCCAGGCTCTTTGTCTAAGCCTCCTGGGGTCTGGTGCATTGTTACCCAGGCCCCATGTCTGCCCCACCATGGGACTCACATCACTGGGGGGATGATCAGGGCTTTGTGGCTTCCCGTGGATGAGATCCCGAGCCCAAGATGGAGTGCGGTCAGGAGACAGAAGCTGCTGAGGAACTGTGTAGGCACCAGGGACGCACAGGTCATGCCTGGATATGTGTGCTGTGTGCACCTAGTGGGAACTGAGGGCCTCAGGGGCCATGGAGCAAAGGTTTTGGTGATAGGAAATCTAGACAGTACTCTGCAAAGGATGAGTTTCCAAGGTGTTCAGAAAGGAGGATAGACAAGAAGGTGAAAGGGTGAAACAGACCGGAAGTACGTTGCGAAGGTGGCTGCCATGGGTCTCTGTGCCATGGCCTGCTTTCCAGGGTGCCTGTGGGTGAGAGAGAAAATGACAAAGCTCTGGATGCTTTTCGACTGAACTTTGGAGGGGGAAAAGCTGCCTGGAATTAAATGACGTTTGAAGCTTTAACTTAAAACAGGCTTGGATGGTGGCCTGTCATCAGAACCTTCTGCCTCATCAGCCTGGCTTCAGGGTTTGGCCTTACCCAGCCACCTGCTCCCACCTAGTAGGACAGACTGCACAGTAATCCCAGCAGAGGACCTGGTGTGGGGCAGAGGCAGGCCACAGGCATCCTGATATTCTGGAGGGCTTCCTGCTTGGGGCTGATCCCCCAGTGACACCTGGCCCTTCCAGTACCTCTCAGTGCAGCCCCTGTGTGGAATGGGGGCAGGAGGTGCTGAGGCCAGCTGGAGCAGGTGTCCAAGACCAAGTCCAAGGCTTATCTCCTTTCTGAGTTCTCTTTGCATCTAGCTGCAATCAGCAGACACCACAGGTATAGATCTTTTTCAGTGATGCCTTGAGCTCTGTGACGGAAGGTCCTGGTAGAAGTGTAAGTGGCAATTGCCTTCTCTCTGCTCAAGCTTTCAGGACCCAGGGTGTGTGAGGAGAGGCAGGATGCAGATGCAGATACAGTGTTTGTTTATTTGATGCAGATAGTCATTTGTTGATTGACCTGGGCTAGAGTCTTTCCCTTCACTCCCGGGGAAAGGAGCGAGTAGGGAATCTACCTGATTTGGGTACAGCCAAGGGGAGGAGCTTGTGTGCTAGGCCTGGAGTCAAGTGTTCAGCATTCATTGTATTAGAGATAAGAGCCCCTCATTTTACAGATAGAGAGTGGTGGCTCAGGGAGGTTAAGTTTTAGGGACGGAGCTGGGTCTTCCTGCAGGGTCAGTGTGTGGATGTACCCGCACTGTCCAGAAGGCCACTAAAGGTAGCAGGAAGAGGGGTCTCTTGCTTCCTCTGGGGATTTCCAAGTGTCAGCTTGCAAACCACTGGTGGTCCACAGTAAGGTTACTGTTGGCTCACAGTGAAAAGAGTAAAAATAATGACCCTGGGGTGATAGTTTCATAAAGCTGAACGTGTCCTTGGTTAAGATTTCATCCTTCCTTCCTTTTTGATGTTAAAATGACTAAAATCATGGTTGAGGTTGTTTTTGGAGGGAGGGGGCTTATGGCAGAATAAACTTTGGAACTGTATGAGTTCCCTTCTGTTTTTAAAATCGTTATTGATCTTAGAAATTGAAAAGCCTGAGGGGCTGGCTCCGTGGCCGGGTGGTTAAGTTTGCATGCTCCCTGCGGCGGGCCAGGGTTCGGATCCTGGGCGTGGACGTGGCACCGCTCATCAGGCCACCATGAGGCGGCGTTCCACATCCCACAACTCGAAGGACATGCAACTAAGATATACAGCTGTGTACGGCGGGGTTTGGGGAGATAAAGCAGGAAAAAAAAAAGATTGGCAACAGTTGTTAGCCCAGGTGCCAGTCTTTAAAAAAAAAAATTAAAAAAGAAAAGCCTGTGAACATGATGCCTTTAGCAACCCTCTTCCTCCTGTTGATCAGGAAGGGTCCTCACTTGGCCCAGAATTGGAAACATGCCTACTCCACCAGCTCCGGTCAGCCTCACACCTCCTGGCCCCCTTCCACACAGGACCTGTACTGAGGCCTGGGGAGGACCAGCTGTTTGTCTTGGATTAGCACTGCAGAAGCTCACCAAGGCACTTTAAAAGAAAAAATTCAAAGGAATTGAGATTTTCATTTGGGTTTGAGATCTGGGTAGTGAAGCTTCATAGTCCTGGTTAAACATCAATCCTGCCTCTTCCTGTAAAATGTTCATTTCATCTTCTGCTCTTTCTAACCACATCATTAAATGAGTGAATCCTCAGCAGGACACCTGCATCTGGGTCCCTGTGGCCCATTCTGTGGGGCAGGCTCGGGCTGCTGCCAAGCATGGAAGAAAGGCGTGCAGCTTATGGCTTCATTTTTGTCTAACGGTATAATGAAGATCAGCGCCAGACATTTGGGGCTGCTTAATAATTGTAAAGCTCATTCCATTTGTTGGCTATTAGAAATGGTGAGGATGAGGTTTATTTATCTTGGAAATAGCGCATTCTCTTAATTGCACCAAAAATACTTCAGGGGCTGTGTTTTATGGATGACCAAATACCCACCACTCTTTGTCCTCACAGCAGCACACAGTTTGGTCCTGGAAACTGTTCTAGTAAAAGGAGAAAAGCCTATAAGGTGTTGATGGGGAGGAGGAGAGGGTCTGACGTTACATTTGCATAGTGTGTTACACTTTTTGTTGATACCATACATACTTGAGATGCACCTTGGTATATACCATTTTATATTGATGCCATTTGAGAAGTTCTCTATCTGTAAAATCTCTGTTACATCCTTGTAGGGAACAAGAGAGCAAAAATTTTTTTCCTAGGGGAGAAACTAAGGGGACAAAAATTGGAAATTTGGGGGCTGGCTCCGTGGCCGAGTGGTTGAGTTTGCGTGCTCCACTGCAGGCGGCCCAGTGTTTCATTGGTTCGAGTCCTGGGCGTGGACATGACACTGCTCATCAAGCCACGCTGGGGCAGCGTCCTACATGCCACAACTGGAGGGACCCACAGCGAAGAATATACAACTATGTACTGCGGGGCTTTGGGGAGAAAAAGGAAAAAAAAAATAAAATATCTTTTAAAAAAAAATGGAAATTTGCTAAACTGTAGTATCATATGCAGTTTCTAAATCCTTCCTAAATGTTTTGATGACTAAATAAGAGAGTGAGTCAAGACCCTGTCTTGGACCCTCACTTTGAGCTGTTGTAATTAACCCCCGTCTGCTTTGTTCCAGATGTCTGCTGTCAGTGACTAACAGACTGGCAGCAGCTCCCCACTCCAGCCCCCAGTGCACACACGGAGGCAAACTCTGTCCTTGATGATATGCTTCAGTGCTTGGCTGATGGACAAGCGCAATCACTGTGATCAGTCAGTGTGAAGTGGAGGTGGAGAAGCTGGCACTGAGCCCCTGCTGAAACTCATCCCCAATGAGTCAGCCCCTCAGGGACTCTGAGGTGTGGGAACAAGCAGGCTCCCTGGAGTGGGCAGGTTGGGGTGAGTGGAGTTTGGAAATGCTCCAGTAATTCTGAAACTGCATCCCCACTTTGGATGAGATACCCCAGCTGAAACTGCATCCCCACTTTGGATGAGATACCCCAGCTGAGACTTGGTTTGCCCTCACCATTGTCTAAACCCACCTTCACAGGCAGCCAGGAGCTTGTTGTCAAAGAAATGTGGGTGATGTGCTGCGTCCAGGGAGAACACACACCACAACTGTGATATCTTGGGGAGGAGCTTAGTAAAGGGTTTGAGTTTCTGCTGGGTGATTCTAAGTCAGGTTGAGAAAGCCAAGGCCAGTTCTGGATTGGGGGAGGTCCAGACCCATTGGTGATAGAGTGTCTCGGTCGCTTTCTTCTGGAAGGTGGAGGATTAATGTGGAGCTGGATTGGCAGCAGTAGAGCAGCAGTGGCCTCTCGTGTGTGGAGCGAGGGAGGTTTAGTTTATTCTTATGGTTGCAGAGTGCCCCTCTCTCATGTCCCCCCACGTCACCCAGTGGCCTTGTCTTATGACTGTTAAATTCCAGGGCATCGTTTATGTTCACATGGGAACATCACAGCCTGGCTGTCAGCTGCTAACTTCAGGGCTGAGCTGTACTTTCTCGCCCTCCCCCCTCCTCTGGACCCTGGTTTCCCTCTTTCTAAAAGGTGGTGGGGGTGATGCCTTCCCTGGCCTGGGCATTCTCACTTTGAGATGGGTAATATTCTCTCAGATCCCATCCCAAATTATTGCAGACAGATTACTTTACACTCTGCATTACATAGGCGTTCTAAATAGCACTGCTCTTCGTGTTTGTGTATATAGTGAAGTGAATGTATCTGAGAAACAGTGGTAGTTTTGGGAAATAGCCACTGTCTACCCTAAAGTTCCCTTGGTGCTACTTCAAGCCAAGAGAGCATATGTAAAATAAGTGGAGAATGTCTCTCAGCCATTCCACTTAAAGCTGGTGCTAAGTAAAACTGTAATATTGTGAGATAGGTAGAATTTGTGTTGGGGGCCCAGGTCCCACACTGGCCTCAGACATTTACAAGGCATTTCTTCTCTCTCGTCCTTTCTCCCTATTAAAACTTCTCTGGACACTTAAGAAAGATCTGATAAAGTCATTATGCCTAGGTGTTAATACTAATGATTGTTTCTCTTTCTGAGCATTTTAAGGTATTTAAATTTACAACTGGACATATGGGTGTTGACCCAAAGGAGTGAAATCCTAATGATGAAATTTCAAGAATTTCCACTAGTGGGAAATTTTCCATAGTAATGTAAGGAGAAGAGCTGTGAGTGCCAGGCCCGTAGTTTACCATCTGAGAGCACTTGAACTGGATGTGGATGGGCCATGCTGGTGATGGCAGGTGAAGTGCAGGCTATTGTAATCCAGGCACCACTGATCTCATGGAGTTGGTTCATTCATTCACTCCTTGAGGGTGATAGGTTGACAACTGTCCAGGTTTGCATGAGAATGAGGGGTTTCCTGGGACCTAGGACATTCAGTGCTAAAACTAGGACAATCCTGGGCATGCTGGGACAGTTGGTCACCTGAGAGTGGGTGGGGATGAGTCTGTTGTGAAAGCATGTACAAGGTGTTAAGGCTTTTTAAATGTCAGATGTTACTACTTCACTGCAAGGATGCTGGTCCTCTATTTAAACTTTCTCCAGTTGGAGTTTGGTAGAGAGCTGTCTGGCCAGTGGTTCTGTGTCATCTCACTGTCTCCTGAGAGACTCACAGTGCCTGTGTTTGAGAGCAGCACAGAGATAGCAGCAGACACCAGTGGGCCTTTGAAGGGATCTGGGTGCTGTGGGTGTTTGAGGGCTCCACTCCTCAGAGCCTGGCAGACGGGGAGGCACTTGACCATCAGCTGGCATTTGCCTCCATTTGTGGCCTCTCAGACAGAACATGTTCCGGTGGAAGGCACTCTGCATGCTCCTGCCTTGTGGACAAAAGGTTTCCTGGGCTGGCGGGTGAGCGGGGATGGGAGCAGAGGCCCAGGGCTGAGAAGCCAAGATGAAGATGGGCAGATCAGGCTCAGTGTCTCTGATTTCAGGGATAAACATCGGTGGTGATGGAGCTTGGGGAAACGGCCGCATACTCTTCCAGTGCCAGTGAAAATACCTTTGTGTCCAATCAAGTAATCGAAAAGCTTCTCAACTTAAAAGAAACCAGTTTGTTGTATGGCCAGGAAGATTCCTAATTTCTTTGGGGAATAGTTTTTGGAAAGAGGGTCTGGGAAATGGAAATGACAGTTGGAGAAGTATTGGATCATATATGTCAACCATTTAGATTCAACTTAAGATTATTATTGAATATCATGTTAATTAAAGCAAGAAACCAAAGTAATTGAAAGAGGGAATGTATGTTAGTACTTTTGATCTTCTGACTTTGGATTGTTTGATGAAATGTCGGTTTTGACTGCAGGGGTGAGGGATGGGGGAGGGAGAGGTGTTCTGAGGGATGTGTGTTTTAGAAACTTGGCCAGGTGGGTCCAGCACGGAGCAGTGAGATTGTGTACGGAGACTCTGGAGAGAGACGGACTCAGGTTCAAGTCCTGCCTCTGGCATGCAGGGCTGGGGTCCTTGGGCCAAGTATAATCCCTCCTTGTAGTGCTTTCCATCTGCTGAACACCCACCACGTGCTGGGCACTCTACTAGGAAACTGCCATGTGTGCCCTTAATCCAGCTTCACAAGTGTGGTTGGTGGTTTTATTATCCACATTTTACAAATGAAGAAACGGAGACTTAGAGGATAGAACTGACTTGTCCAAGGCTACGCAGGTAGTAAGGGCAGAACCAAGCTCTTAGGTCTGCTGGACTCTCCCATTATGCCAGCTGCCTATTCACCTGGTTTCCTCGTCTGTTAAATGGGCATTCTTGTGATTATTGGAAATGGTGTTTTCAAGTCCTTAACACAGTTCCCTGTACACAGACGTGCTTGGTTAAATATTAGTTCCCTTCTTCCTTTTAGTGCTTAATCATTGCTCTAAAAAGCTGTTTCCAGAAATACCAGTGTTGGTCCATAGCCTGCTGACTTTCTAGGCTTACTCTTTTCTGAGCTGTATCGAGGACCCTGTTAAAGGAATATTGTTGAGTAAATATATTTTTAGTCACTGAACTCAACTTTGCTCTTTGCAAAGGTGACAGTTAAAATTGCTGCCTTTATTTTTGCCGGTCAGCCTAGCATGCCAAATGAAAGAGGCTTTCTTTTTTTTCTCTTATGGTATATTCTTATCCACCCTTGGGCTTGAGATTTCAGTCTCCCGCATGTGGTGTTTCAGGATTTGAATGTAGATCCCCCTGTAGCTCCCTCTGTCCTCTTGTTTGCTGAATGACAGTGTCTTCTGGCTGTGGGGCCTTGACTTTGAATTGAGAGACAGATGCTTGGTAATTACAAGGTTTCCTTCCTACAGCAGGGGATTGGCAAGTAATTGCCTTGTTTTTTAAGGGAGAATTTTAAATAGTATTTTAAAGAACTGGACCCACAGCTTTTACATGACAGGAAAAATGAAATGAGTCCTTAAAATACTGTATTTCTACCTCCCTTCCTAATGCAGAAGGCGTTTTGGAAAAGGAAGCTTGACTAAGATTGCATTGCAGTGATGGCAGGATGAGAAAGGCTGGAGCCGTTGTCAAGGCTGGCTCGGATGGTACCACGTGTCGCATTTGGGCCGAGTCAGAGCCGAGGTCTGTCTCTACCCCTTTTAGAGTGCACAAGGAAGAGTCAGCTATTATAGGAAGTTAGAAAATACAAATAAGCAGAAAGAAAAATGCCCCAAATTCCCACCACTCTGAGCTGAACACTGTTTGCATTTTGGTAAATATCTTTCCAGACATCTGGTTGTGTATGTGTGTATTTAAATTTAAAGATGAGCCTGTGCTCTCTTTTTTATAACCTGATCCTCTCCCTGACATTTAACATCATGTAGTTAACAAGTGTTTTTCAGTAAGTATACATCTATATCCTTAACACTCAAAATGTATTCCTTGGACCAGCAGCATCAGCAGCACCTGGGAGCTTGTTAGAAATGCAGCCTCTCAGGCCCCAGAATCAGCATTTTCACAAGATCCTCAGTGATCTTGTGAACTTTAAAGTTCTAAGTTCTTTTAAACTTTTAAAATTCTTTTAAACTTTAGAGTTTAAGGAATACTGATTTACATCATTTTAAATGGCTGCCTGATGTTCCATTTTATAAATGTGCTATAATTTAGATAACCAATCTCTTATTATCTGAACCGTGTAGGTTTTATACAAATTTTCACTCTTATAATCAGTACTGTGATCTTTATACCAAATGTCTTTATGCCATCTTTATACTAGATGTCTTTGTCTCTCTGTCTGATTATCTGCCTGAGATACATTAGGAAAAGAGGATGACCTTCTTAAGCTTTTTGATGAAAGTTGCCAAATTTCACTCCCATCAGAAGTATGAATGTCCATTTTCTCGTGTCAGTTCTAGCAGTTATCCTTTTTTAAGAATCGTTGATAGTTTGCTAAAAATAAGTGGTACTGATCATCACTGATGGTTAATTTGATTATTTATGTGGTTAAACATAAATTCAGTTCCAAATTGACCTTTTGTTTTGATTATGTAAATTGTTGAGGTCCTTTGTTTTCCCTTTGAGCTGGTTGTCATTTTTCTTCTTGATTTGGTAAGAACTGTTTATAAATTTAGATATTATCTCCTTGAAATATGTTGCAAATATAGTTCCAGTTTCCAACACGGTGTTTTGTCCCATCATTATGTTGCAAATGCAGGAAGAGGTTTTGGGAAAGAGGGCCTAAATTGGGAGAATATGTTCAGTATAGCTATAGAGCCTTTCCTCCTTAAACTGACATAAAAATCATTGCTTATAGAGGAAGTTGAGTTCAAGATTCTGACTGAACAACTCTAAGCTGAGATGGCCTGTCCCTGCTACCTTAGGGGCCCAGAAGAACCTCATTGAATTTTGGAAAGGACATTTTGCATTTTCTT
The DNA here is from genome assembly GCF_037783145.1 of Equus przewalskii. NCBI lineage: Eukaryota > Metazoa > Chordata > Mammalia > Perissodactyla > Equidae > Equus > Equus przewalskii. The sequence goes on from NC_091831.1 coordinate 67,811,720, forward strand.
CTTCTTTTTTTTTTTTTAAGATTGGCACCTGAGCTAACATCTGTTATCAATCTTTTTTTTTTCCCCTCCTTCTTCTCCCCAAAGCCCCCCAGTACATAGTTGTATATTCTAGTTGTAGTCCTTTTGGTTGTGCCATGTGGGACACCACCTCAACATGGCTTGATGAGCAGTGCAGTTTCCATGCCCAGGATCCGAACTGTGAAACCCTAGGCCACCGAAGTGGGGTGTGAACTTAACCACTTGGTCATGGAGCTGGCCCCCTCTTCTATGTTTTTCTTTTTTTTTTGTAATTGAGTTATTGATAGGTTACAATCTTGTGAAATTTCAATTGTACATTAATGTTTGTCAGTCATGTTGTAGGTGCACCACTTCACCCTTTGTGCCCACCCCCCACCCCACCTTTCCCCTGGTATCCACTAAACTGTTCTTGGTCCATAGTTTTAAATTCCTCATATGAGTGGAGTCATACACAGATTATCTTTCTCTTGCTGGCTTATTTCACTTAACATAATTCTCTCAAGGTCCATCCATGTTATTGCAAATGGAATGATTTTGTTCTGTTTTGCAGCTGAGTAGTATTCCATTGTATATATGTACCACATCTTCTTTATCCATTCGTCTGTTGATGGGCACTTAGGTTGCTTCCACGTCTTGGCTATTGTAAACAGTGCTGCAATAAACATTGGGGTGCACAGGACTTTTGGGATTGCTGACTTCAGGCTCTTTGGATAAATACCCAGTAGTGGGATGGCTGGATCGTATGGTAGTTCTATTTTTAGTTTTTTGAGGAATCTCCATACTGTTTTCCATAGTGGCTGCACCAGTTTGCATTCCCACCAGCAGTGTATGAGGGTTCCTTTTTCTCCGCAACCTCTCCAACATTTGTTGCTATTAGTTTTAGATATTTTTGTCATTCTAACAGGTGTAAGGTGATATCTTAGTGTAGTTTTGATTTGCATTTCCCTGATGAACAGCGATGATGAGCATCTTTTCATGTGCCTATTGGCCATCAGTATATCTTCTTTGGAGAAATGTCTGTTCATGTCTCCAGCCCATTTTTTGATTGGGTTGTTTGATGTTTTGTGATTGAGTTGCGAGAGTTCTTTATATATTAAGGATATTAAGCCTTTGTCAGATATATGACTTGCAAATATTTTTTCCCAGTTAGTGGGTTGTTTTTTTGTTTCAATCCTGTTTTCATTTGCCTTGAAAAAGCTCTTTAATCTGATGAAGTCCCATTTGTTTACTCTTTCTATTGTTTCCCTTCTCTGAGAAGGCATGGTGTCCGAAAAGATCCTTTTAATACTGATGTCAAAGAGTGTACTGCCTACGTTTTCTTCCAGAAGCCTTATGGTTTCAGGTCTCACCTTTAGGTCTTTAATCCATTTTGAGTTTATTTCAGTGAATGGTGAAAAAGAATGGTCAATTTTCATTCTTTTACATGTGGCTTTCCAGTTTTCCCAGCACCATTTGTTGAAAAGACTTTCTTTTCTCCATTGTATGCCCTCAGCTCCTTTGTCAAAGATAAGCTGTCCATAGATGTGTGGTTTTATTTCTGGGCTTTCAATTTTGTTCCATTGATCTGTGCACCTGTTTTTGTACCAGTACCATGCTGTTTTGATTACTGTAGCTTTGTAGTATGTTTTGAAGTCAGGGATTGTGATGCCTCCCGTTTTGTTCTTTTTTCTCAGGATTGCTTTAGCAATTTGGGGTCTTTTGTTGCCCCATATGAATTTTAGGATTCTTTGTTCTATTTCTGTAAAGAACGTCATTGGGATTCTGATTGGGATGGCATTGAATCTGTAGATTGCTTTAGGTAGAATGGACGTTTTAACTATGTTTATTCTTCCAATCCATGTACATGGAATGTCTTTCCATCTCCTTATGTTGTCATCCAATTCTCTCAGAAAGGCCTTGTAATTTTCATTATATAGGTCCTTCACTTCCTTAGTTAAATTTACCCCAAGGTATTTTATTCTTTTTGTTGTGATTGTGAATGGTATTGTATGCTTGAGTTCTTTTTCTGTTGGTTCATTACTGGAGTATAGAAATGCTACTGATTTATGCAAATTGATTTTATACCCTGCAACTTTGCTGTAGTTGTTGATTACTTCTAAGAGTTTTCCAATGGATTCTTTGGGGTTTTCTATATATAAGATCATGTCGTCTGCAAACAGCGAGAGTTTCACTTCTTCCCTCCCTATTTGGATTCCTTTTATTCCTTTTTCTTGCCTGATTGCTCTGGCCAGGACCTCCAGTACTATGTTAAATAAGAGTGGTGATAGAGGGCATCCTTGTCTTGTTCCTGTTTTCAGGGGGATGGGGTTCAGTTTTTGCCCATTGAGTATGATGTTTGCTATGGGTTTGTTGTATATGGCCTTTATTATGTTGAGATAGTTTCCTTCTATGCCCATTTTGTTCAGAGTTTTTATCATAAATGGCTGTTGGATCTTGTCAAATGCCTTCTCTGCATCTATTGAGATGATCATGTGGTTTTTATTCCTCAGTTTGTTGATGTGGTGTATCACGTTGATTGTGGTGTATCACGTTGATTGATTTGCGGATGTTGAACCATCCCTGTGTCCCTGGTATGAATCCCACCTGATCCTGATGTATGATTCTTTTGATGAATTGCTGAATTCTGGTTGCCAAAATTTTGTTTAGAATTTTTGCATCTATGTTCATCAGTGATATTGGCCTGTAGTTCTCTTTTTTCGTGGTGTCCTTGTCAGGTTTTGGTATCAGCGTGATGTTGGCCTCATAGAATGTGTTAGGAAGTGTTCCATCTTCCCTAATTTTTTGGAATAGCTTGAAAAGGATAGGTATTAAATCCTCTCTGAAAGTTTGGTAGAATTCCCCAGGAAAGCCATCTGGTCCTGGAGTTTTCTTCATTGGGATGTTTTTGATTGCTGTTTCAATCTCTTTCCTTGTGATTGGTCTGTTCAAATTGTCTGCCTCTTCTTGAGTGAGCTTTGGGAGATTGTAGGAGTCCAGGAATTTATCCATTTCCTCTAGGTTATCCATTCTGTTGGCATATAGTTTTTTGTAGTATTCTCTTATAATCTGTTGTATTTCTGCAGAGTCTGTTGTTATTTCTCCTCGCTCATTTCTGATTTTGTTTATTTGAGCTTTCTCCCTTTTTTTCTTTGTAAGTCTGGCTAGTGGTTTATCAATTTTATTTATCTTCTCAAAAAACCAGCTCTTTGTCTCATTGATCCTTTCTACTGCCTTTTTCGTTTCAATAGTATTTATTTCTGCTCTGATTTTTATTATTTCTCTCCTTCTGCTGACTTTGGGCTTCATTTGTTCTTTTTTCTCTAGTTCAGTTAGGTGTGCTTTAAGGTTGCTTATTTGGGATTTTTCTTGTTTGTTAAGATGTGACTGTATTGCGATGAATTTTCCTCTTAATACAGCTTTTGCTGTATCCCATATGAGTTGGTATGGCATGCTATCATTTTCATTTGTTTCCAGGTATTTTTTTATTTCTTCTTTAATTTCTTCAATGATCCATTGCTTGTTCAGTAGTGTGTTGCTTAGTCTCCACATCTTTGTGCCTTTCTCAGCTTTTTTCTTGTAATTAATTTCTAGCCTCATAGCACTATGATCTGAGAAGATGCTTGTTATTTCAATTTTTTTTAAATTTGTAGAGGCTTGTCTTGTTTCCCAACATATGGTCTATCCTAGAGAATGTTCCATGTGCACTTGAGAAGAATGTGTATTCAGCTCCTTCAGGGTGGAGTGATCTATATATGTCTGTTAAGTCCAATTGTTTTAGTTTTTCATTCAGCTCCACTATTTCCTTGTTGATTTTCTGTCTGGATGATCTGTCCATTGATGTGAGTGGGGTGTTGAGGTCCCCTACTATTATTGTGTTGTTTTTAACATCTTCCTTTAGGTCTGTTAATAGTTGCTTTATGAATCTTGGTGCTCCTGTGTTGGGTGCATAGATATTTATAAGCGTTATTTCTTCTTGATGAAGTGTCCCTTTGATCATTATATATTGTCCCTCTGTGTCTCTCTTTACCTGTCTTATTTTGAAATCCACTTGGTCTGATATGAGAATTGCAACACCTGCCTTTTTCTCCTTGTTATTTGCTTGAAGTATTGTCCTCCACCCCTTCACCCTGAGTCTGTGTTTGTCCTTGGGGCTGAGGTGTGTTTCCTGGAGGCAACAAATTGTTGGATCTTGTTCTTTAATCCATTTTGCCACTCTGTGTCTTTTTATTGGAGAGTTCAATCCGTTCACATTGAGAGTGATTATTGATGCATGTGGACTTAATGCTGTCAATCTGTCGCTCATTATCTTGTTTTCCTGTGTTTCTTTTCCTGTGTGCTTTAGACTACCCATTTAATACTGCAATTTCTTATGTTGGGTTTCTTAGATTTTTCCTTATCTATGCTTTGTGACTCTGTTCTGTACTTTATTTTAGTGTCTACCTTGAAGTTTGTATTTAGAATCTCGTGTATAATATAATCTATTCTCTGATGGTCTCTTACTTACTCGACCAATACTGATTTAGACCCTTTGCTCTTCCCCTCCTAAATAATTATTTTCATTTTTTATTCCAACTCATCTTATTAATTTGTAGTTAGAGTGCTAAGATCATCCTTGTTTTGGTAATTTCCTTATTTTTACCCTAATGCTTGTGGGGACCTGGAATTGGCCACCCCAAGATATGTCTCTTTGGCATCAGGATTATTCCAGGCTGATTGCTTTTGATAAACTGGGACAGGGAAGGAGGCTCTGAGGAATGGAACTTGCCCTTTGTTAGGACACGTTTACATTTGTAAGGTAAATCTCTATCTGTAAAAGCTGCCTCCCTCTCTGTACCAGGAAGAAGAAAGGCGATGACCTACTGTCTAAAAACTCTTAATACCAAAGGCAAAGACTTAAAATCTGCATTTTATTGTGCTAGTCTGGTAACCTCCTGTAACTGACTTCCCTCCCCCTCCCAACGTTGGCATCTCCTTAAAGATTAAGCATCTTTCTTTAGGCTGGGAACCGATTGCGGAGCTCATCTGTGACGACCCCCCCCCCCAGCCCGAGGCAACACACCTGCCACCCTGCAGCGCTCACTGAGACAGCAGACCTATCTGCCGACAGAGCAGCCTCGTGACTATTGTAAAAGGGACTTTTCAATCACATGTGAAACACCCCGTTTGGGGGCTATATAACCACTATGTGCACCCCACTTCTTCGGTGCCCTTTCTTCCTTCGGGAAGAAAGGCCCCGGGCCATGGTTCCTCATAAAGCTTTGTTTAATTTTCTCTTGCTATTCTGTCTCATGTGAATTTAATTCGTTCTCCAGCTAGACGAACCCCCATTTGGGGAGAGGAATCTGGAAAAGATTTAATTTCTCCCTCATATCTGAAGGAAATTCTTGCTGGATAGAGTATTCTTGGCTGAAGATTTTTATCCTTTAAAGCTTTGAATATGTCACTCCATTCTCTCCTAGCTTGTAGGGTTTCTGTAGAGAAATCCGCTGACAGTCTGATAGGGGTTCCTTTATAGGTTATTCTCTTTTTTTTTCTTACTTCCCTGAGTATTCTTTCCTTATCATTCCTATGTGCAAACTTTACTATTATGTGCCTTGCGGTAGGTCTTTTTACATTGACAAATCTAGGAGATCTAAAACCCTCCTCTACACACATTTCTCCGTTGATCCCTAGATTTGGGAAATTCTCTTCAATAATTTCGTTAAGCACACTTTCTGCTCCATTTTCCTTTTCCATATTCTCGGGAATTCCTATGATCCTTATGTTCTTACTCCTCATTGAATCCATTATCTCTCGGAGATTTTCCTCATTTTTTTTAATTCTTAGTTCTCTTTCTTCCTCTGTCTGGCGCCATTCAGCCTGTCTGTCCTCGATTATGCTGATTTGCTCCTCTAGGTTGTCTACACGGGCATTCAGGGAATCCGTATTCTGTTTTATCTGGTCCATTGTGTTTTTCATCTCAAGTAATTTTGTTTGATTCTTCTTTATGATTTCAAACTCTTTTGTGAAGTAACTCCAGAACTCGGCTTGTTTCTCTTTCTCTCTACCTCATTGAGTTTTTTGATTATAGCTGTTCTGAATTCATTATCACTTAGTTTACCTAATTCCAAGTCCTCAGGACTTAATTCTGTGTTTTTATTGTTTTCCTTCTGGTCTGGGGCTTTTATAAATTGCTGGATGGTAGAGGAGCGGTTTTTTCTCATGGTGGTAGAATTCAGTTGCAGTTACAGCCTGTCGCCACTAGATGGGGGTCGAGAGTGGCGTGTTAGCTCTCCGCCTTCGGGACAAGATGGCTGCGCCCTCTGGCTTTGTTAGGGGGGAGGGGCTGTTACTCACACGCACCAGTCTGGGTTCAGATCAGTTCTGTTCTTTGGTCTCCCAAGGCCCTTGATTTATAGGGTCCCCGCGGACAGAAGCTTTCCCCCCCCCCCCGTCAGCGGGTCTCCACTGAATCAGCGGCAGGAGTCCTGGATGATCCCCCGTTCGCGCGGCCCCTCCCCCACTCCTTCCCGATGTGCGCCGCAGCGATCGCAGACTCTAGGGGAGGGAGCGATGTTCTCTCCTACCATTCCGGCGCCTCCGAAGGTGTAAAGCAAGGTTTATGATCTCCGCCTTCTTGGTATAGTAGGTCTCTAACGAGCTGGCATTATGTTTATTCTCTGAAATTCAGTTCTTCCAATCTTTTGTTGTATTTTGGAGGGGAGAGAATCCCGGGTCAGCTCACCCCGCCATTTTGCTCCGCCCCTTCTCCTCTCTCCTATGTTTTGATGCTGGATTTTTTTAGAACGTGGAGCTAGAAGAACTTTTGACTTTTTAAGTAAACCTTGTAGACTAGCACACAGGGAATAGTATATATATATGTGTGTATAGAGAGTGTCATTTATATAAAATTTTTAAATTTCTCAAAGGAGCGCAGATGGAGACAGGGACAAAAAATGTGCTTTAAAGATGTTCCTGTTTCAGTATGACCTTATTATAACCTCATTTCTAAGATTCGTTATTTCTGAGCCAACAATAAATTAGCCTTCTGAAAGTACCTTTGTCTCTTGACCCTGATTTAGTTTCTTATTAAGAAGCCAGTGTGGTTTAGATTCACAATTAGAATAAAAGACAAAACAGGCAGAATGCCAGATGGCCCTGAATGGCGATTGACTCGGGAAGAACCGGTAACTTCACTGAGCCTCCGCGGGGTGACTGCACCGGCTGTGTGCGTGCTTGCACCTACGCACGCACTCACGGCAGCTAGAGGGCGGTGCTGGTGCTCGGCTGGGACCTGAGGTCAGGGGGCTGAAGCGGGGCTGGTGGGGAGGAGGCGGCTCACCTTCATGTTGGCGTGTAGGAGCCCTGTGCCGGGTCTGCCCAGCAGTGTCTCCTGCCTGTTTAGGGGCACGTTGAGCTTGTCAGCATGATGTGCTCCCAGCACCTTCTTGAACAACCAGAGGGTAATTCTGTGCTGAAACATACAGGACTGACCTAGTATTTCCTGGTGACATGCTGAGGACTCATGGGAAGAATTGGGCATGAGTAGAAGCTGACACTATCAAAATAATTAACAGCTAGCCACGGTGAAAAGCTAAAATTTATATGAGAAAGATATAAAGTGCTTGAGAGTCTAGAGTCTTTTTTTTTTTTTAAGATGAAGACAATGAAAAGTTTCGTGAAAAAAACTCAGCTGAGCTAGATTTTGCAGGCTTTGAAGAGGACTGATGTATAGGTGGGAGAAGGGCAGGAATGGGTGCTCTGGCCTGAGGGCACAGCATGGGGTAGGGGTGGGGAAATAAGATGAGTGAGGTGAGCAAGGGCAGCTGGCACTCCATCCTGGGTGCCAGACTCTGTGGAGTTGGGGTGCTCTGGAGGGTTCTGGGCTTGGAGGGTGACTGAAATTGGGACCGACAGAGAAGGGCTCTCCTGCCCACACAGCCAGGGATTCTCCCAGGTTAACAGTCAGGATACTGCTGATGCTGAAGGAAGTGGTTGAGGCTCTTGCCACATTTTGCTAAGTGTTTTACAGCAGGCTCCATCCAGGCCAGCCAGGCAGTGTGCTCAGGCGGAGATGAGCAAACCCAGGCTGCCAGAGGGTCTGGCCTGTGCTCAGGTTAGGGGTGCACAGCCCATCCACTGCAGCATGAGTCCTGCACCTGCCCCCTGGCAAAGACAAGTGCTGGCCTGCTGCGGTGACCATCCAGGAAGGTGGCAGTGACCTCACCAGTATCAGAAGACGCAGCAGGGATTGGAATCACTCCATGATCCAGGCCAGAGCAGCTTGTGCCTTTTCCCCAGGGACACCCAGAGGGCAAGCTATTGTCATCTGCCTGGGAGTCCAGTCTGCTGGCCCCCATATGTACTGTGAGCACTTGTGAGCAGCAGGATTACACTATGGCTGAGTGTGTGCACAACCTTATAGGGGGACAAGTTGAGAAAGAAGGTGCCTGGGCTTAGAGACAGACAACTTGGGATTAGCTCTGCCTCTTAGCTTTACAGTTCAGGCAAATTCCTCAACCTCGTTCAGTCTTCAGTTTCCTTATCTGTAATGTGGGCAAAATAATAGGTCCTTCAGAGGTTCATTGTGAGAATGGCAGGAGACAGTGTGTGTGACAGTAAAGCACTGTGCACACAGAAGGTGTTTTCCTCATTGTCGGGCCTCTACAAGAACACAAGAGAGGCTATTCTGGCAGCAGGCATCCACCCGCCCCCTCCTGAGCCACCCACCTGCAGCTCTGTGCCGAGCAGTCAGTGTCCACGGGCCTGTCGCCCTTTGTTACTTTTCTCTCTCCTGTTCCTGGGCTGGTTTGACCCATCGCTTTCTCTCACTTCACATGTTCTTCCCTTTATTCCACCTAAGCTCTCTCTTCCTCTTGACAGCTACGCTCTTTGCATAGCAGAGGTTGTGCCCCTGATCTTGGATGTGGATGTGAATGCTGACCTGCACAGCCTCCCCTGCTGGCTGTGCATTTGCTTATGGAATTGTCTCTAGCCACCCTGAAGCTCCTTCCCCCCAGCTTGACCTGGACAGCATATTACCTCTCCTTTGGCTTTCTGCTGATGCACATTCTTGGCAGCAACAGTGGGCTCTTGGGTGTGTTGAGCTGTAGCGTGGGGAGGGGAAAGGCACTGGGTGGAGGTGCCTGTGAGGGTGGGTTGTGAGCATCAGTTTTCTCCATGAATGACCAGCCTTCAGGGTGGGCTCCTGGGGGGGAGGGGGGCGGAAGGCACAGGTCTGTCCTGGGTGTGCCCTGCCCTCTGCTGCCCTGAGGGCCCATCACAGGAGGCGGAGCTCCTGGCTGCTGCCAGTGACACTGATTTGAAATCTGCATTAGGAACTTGCAGCAAAGTTAATTTCTCCATGTAATTAAGGAAAATGGCATGAAAGCACTGTTTGTCTCTTCCACATGGCATGTTTCCACAAGGGTCTTTGTTTTCCATCCCGCAATTACAGGGAAGGCCATTTGGTTTAATTAACATGGAAAGCATCAAGCACACCCACCATCCAGCACGTGCCTCCTGTCTTCCCTGGGACAGACACTTGTTGAGTGACACTTGCTGGGCTCTGGGTCTGCAACGTAAATGGCATGTGTCCCCTGCCCTGCAGGACTGCCTGGCACAGCAGTTGAACATGAAATCAGTAATTATAATCAAGTGTAATAAAGGCAGTAATTAGGACCTAAGGTGCAGGAGCCAGACTTCCTGGGTTCAGATCCAGCCACTTAGGCAAGTCACTGAATCTCTTGCTTCAGTTTCCTTCATCTATAAAATGGGGACGGTAATAGGGTCTTATAGGGTAGGATAAAGATTAAGTGAGTAAATATATGTCAGTGCTTAGAACAGCACCCAGCACTGTCCAGGACATGCTGTGTAACTGCTAGCTCTTCTGATCACGTGAGAGGACTGAGGGTCACCATGGAACGCAGAGGAAGGAGTAACCACCCTTTGGTGCTGAAGAGCTAGTTGCCCTGCGTGTTGAGGATAAGTGGGAATGTGTGCAAGATGGGAAGTCAGCAGTGCAAAAGCAAGGAGGCTGAAGTACGTGGCATGTTGGTGAATGTGAACAGTTAGTGTGGTGAGTCCCTGGAATAATAGGTGTGTAATGTGATGATAGATGATGTGTCTGTGAAGTAGCAGAACAGTCCTGTAGAGCCTTCTAGGTGAAGAGTTTTGACCTTCATGCTGTAGGCAGTATGGAACCAACGGGCATTTCACATGAGGCTGTGGCATGATGATGAGGGTCATGTTTAAAAAATTAACTCTGGTGATGGTGATGGTGGGGATGGGGGCACTGATTAGTGGGATCTGAGCCTTGGCCTGAGGAGGGGGCCTGGTGGGAGCAGATGTTCTGGGAAGGGTAGAGAGCCCTTTTAGGATGCAGAGCCTGCTGGCAGACTGGATGTGCAGGCTGGGGGGCAGAGACAGGTTGGAAGGAGGGCTCTGGGGTGTGGCTTGACTAACTGACTGCATTGGGTGCCAGTCGCTGACACAGCGGGGGCAAGAGCAAGTTGAGCACATTGTGTATGAGGAGCTCCCCCAAAGGTTGACATGTAGGTGATCTGCTCAGAAAGGTGGCCAGAGCTGGGAGTAAGAGTGAGAGGTCAAGGAACATACACTGTAGTTGGTGGTGAGGCACCACCTGAGTTCCCTCAGGGCCCCGCTAGTCCTTGGGGTGGCTTAGTGGACTAGAAAACCCCCCTTGGGTGGCTTGGCAGTCGGATTCGTCCCATTTTGTATGTGTGTCACCTTGGAACCTTGTATGCTGGCTGTCTCTTTGTGTTGACTCTTGTCAGTGTCTTTATCTGTAAAGGAGGATAAAATTGGCGCTACTCACAGAGTTACTAAGATGGAAAGAATGAGGGCCTGGGAGAGGGCTCCTCATTTTGCACAGACATATGGTCTTTGCCAGTTTCAGAATGCGCTGGCCAGGCCAGGAGGTGGTGGACTTCGGAGGAAGTCTCCATGCTCAGGCTGTGTGGCAGTTCAAAGGGCTTTTCTGGGAACATTAGTCTGTGAGGTGTATGTAGAGCGGATGAGGAGAGGTGAGTGGTTCAAAGGGAGCTGAGGAGAGAAGCAGCACCTTCATGTGGAGAACCACACATAATCAGGAAATATGCCAACTCTCCTGACTCCAGGTTGTACCCCCATGCTGTTCCATCCCCGACTCTAAGGCATGTGTAGGGGCATGGAGGTGAGCATACATCAACTAGGTACGTGGCTGCAGGTGGCTGGGAGACTTTTGAATGCAAAGAGAAAAGGGATGGCAGGTACAACCATAAGGCTGGGCGATGGGGTGACACTTTTTTTAATCTCCTTTGCACTCAGCATCAGCTTGACAGCAAATCTTATTAATGAAAGAACTGCTCGAAGACTTTTATTATAATCCCTGAAAAGGAAATAATATGGTTCCTTAGTGCTGTGTCAGATTTTGTCTCTACAGACAGGCGATGAAAGGTGGGAGCAGAAGCAGTCAAATACCAGTTCCCATGTGGTGGTTTAAAATCATAATCGGAGATGGGAGATGCATGAACAAAATGTCCCCAAGATAACTTCTGTTGCTGTGGATTCCAAAAGTGAAAGCGTGTTTGGTGTTTGTCTGTTGGTGTGTGGTGTGGTCTCTTGTTGAACTTCCTGCTCCCTGAACTTGGACTTGGGAAGAGTAGCCAGAAGGATATCTCAACGAGGAGTCACCATTTTTCATTATTAATTTCCCCAAATATTTCACCCTCTTCCTCAGACCTTGACTCAAGCGGGAGGTGCATCCTGATGTGGCCTCACGGGTCTTTAGGAAAGAGCCTTCAGCCTGATCACCCTGTGTGTGTTGAGAGACGCATGCCCACTGTTAGCGTTTGGCAGATGGCATTAATTCCCACAATAGCCAGTGCTGTTTCCAACTTTAGTGTGTACCAGACGCTCTCCTCTATGCACAGAATTGCACAGTAAGCAGGGGCAGCTCTGCAGAGGGAAGGGGCCACCCGAGGGGAAATGAAGGGCCAAGGCCTCAGTTTGCCCTCTTGTAAATGGGGCTGCTGGCCTGGATGATCTCTCTGGAAGAATTCTAGAGTGCAGATTAAGCAGGTGAGGCTGGCTGAGTCCAGGAGGATGGGACTACTCACAGGCACTGCAGATAAACTACAGGTTTGGTGGGAGGTGGGGAGCAGCCTCCTGGGTGGCCTGGAATTCTCTCCTTAGCAAAGTGTGCAATTATAATTACACAAAGCATCTCCTCTCTAAAGTATTCCTTTGGAAGTGTGCCTACATAGAAAGGAAGGAATCTCTGCATTCCAACTTGTATATCCCTTGGCACTCTGCCCGTGCTCTGCTCTCTGTTGATTCCATGTCAAATGAAGAGGCTGCTGTGGGGTGACAATGAAAATAATAATAACAGCAACAACAATAGGAATAGCCCAGAGCTCCTGAGTGCATCCTGATGTGTCCTAACTCATTTATCCTCACAATGGCTCCAAGAGGTAGATAGCCTGAGGCACACAGAGGAAGCATCTTGGTCAAGGTCACACAGCCAACAAGTGGCAGATTTCACACCCAGGCTGTTGGTGCCAGAAACTTTGCTCTCAACCACTGGTTGTCATGGGAGGATGGGAGGATTGGGAAAAAAAAATCTCACGTAGAAGTGCCCACGACAGCTCCTGACACTGGTACATGTTTGGGAGAGGGAAGAGAGTAGCTCTTTCTTGCTGTCTGCCCACGTCCTCTTGCATATTTTGCTATTTCATTGTGAGGCTCTTCCATCTGAAAGGGAAAAAAAAAGACAGGAAGGGAAAGCTGAGATGAGCTGTGTCTTTGAAACCTCGAAGTCTAGCCTGACCATCTGTTTATGTTGCATGTAAGGGATTGGGAAGATGGAGAGTTATTTTCCTTGGTACCTCTGAAGCATCCAGTACAGAACTTTCAACCTGCCAACCTGCTTTCTGGGTTTAGGACCAACTCAGCTAATTGGCAGACGAGAGTGTGAGCCCTCCAGTCAGGCTCTTGCATTTTGCCAACATCTGCTAAGGGCTGCTTTTCCTTCCCTGAGTCTTGACAAACAATACCCTGGGTTACAAAGATGAATATTTATAACCAATGGAAAGCACAAACAAGTATTTGACTACCATGTTGGAATTCTTTTATTTTTTCCAACCTCATTAAAAATTCATCCCCTGAGGTCCGTACTGCCTTGGTCTCTGTAATTGCTTCTTAGAAACTTAGGTCGGGAGAGGGGAAAGTCCTAAAGAAGACAGTGGGGCTGGAAGCCTTTGTAAATCTCTTCAGACTGCTGGCCCTCACCTCTGGGGTTCAGCAGGGAGCTTTTTGGGCATGGAGGCTACAGGCTCTAGAAAGAGGGCCTGGGACACAGCTTCACTTCTCCTCATGGGCTCTTGTGGCCTCTTGTTTAAGGAATAGAAGTTGATGCTTGAGGCAGACAGGCCACAGTGCACAGGATATCAATGCCAGAAAGGATTCTAGAAAAACCCTAATCCCACTCTTTGGTTTTGCATGTACCGGCCCTTTACCGTGAAGGAAGATTAGAAGAACGTCAGGACCTCAAGTACCCATTCTTTGAAGTATCATCTGCTGTTCCTTTTCTACTTCTAAAGGCCGTATATTTAATTATAGCCATTTTCAGAAGTCATATTCAGAAAAGTGTAAATAATGGAAATCACCTATAATCCTACCACTTAAAGATGATCATGACTGACTGACAGGCTTTTGCCTTATTTCCTTTCAGTCATTCTGAGTTCACAGACATACGTTTTAAAGTTTGGATCGTACTATTCATACTGCTTTGTAATCCTTTTAACAACCTTCTCATGGAAGTTTTCTTATACTCTTAAATATTCCTCAGGAACATACCTTTTTAATGTATAGAGAGTTCCATATCATGGATGTTCTCTATTTGGGGACATTTAGGTTTTTTGTGTTGTTTTTCTTTTATTACAAAACGCATGTGCATCTCTGAATATGTGCTTAGAATAACTTCACAGCTTAGGAACACTTTGTAAAGTCAAATTTCCCCTTAGAAATTTTATACCTGTGTACACGTCCACAGACAGAATATGTTCTTAGTGCTCTAAATAATACCAGGGCTGGTCTTTTGAGTACGCTCAGATAGTTAGGGAGAAATGGTGTCTTCCTGTTTTGCCTTTCCCCACTAAGCATGGCAAATACACGACCCTCTTGCCCACTGGCCACCTTCACTCACAGCAAGCATTGCTCATCATTCATAGCATCACCCTTCCCCTGGCCTCAGACAGGGCTTCAGAATCCTCCTTAACATACATACAGGCAGCAACTATTAGAACTGATGCTAGAGCCAACACCTATTCTGAAGTGGTGAGCAAAGTCCTGTTTTATTCCTTCCTAGAGAGGTGAGTGTGTGTATATGGGCCAGGGGGTTGGGTAGCACCTGCTCACATCAGTTTTGCAAACCTCTGGGTAATATTTCTGTAGGCATCTGAGGAAGAGCAAAATCTACAAAGTAGTGCTACTCTCTGTTATCTTCCGAACCTAGTAGCTACTCTGTTCTCACTCTACTACTGGAGTAATTTAGGAAGCTGAAGCCTTTGATGTTCATTGAAGCCTTTATTAAAATGAAAACTCCCTTGGGAAGGGTCATACCTGAAGGTGTTATCCACTGGTACTTTAATTCCCAATCAAGATCCTGGCATGCTGCAGAGTTTGAGTAATAGAGGCAAACAGGGGATGTACCACAGAAAAAGGCTGGGCTGGTAGGAGGGCCAGGCCTCTTGCTGCAGTGCCCTGAGAGATCCTTGCCTGGCACCTCGGTTAGCTACCTTGTTTGACCACAGCGAGGATCTCTGGAAGAGACTCGTGCATCATGTATGCTGATCAGCTTCCACCCAGCAAGTGAGTCCACTGGTACAACGGTGAGTGGAGCATTAACTTCCATTTCCATTTAGCCAATGGAGTCTGTTGCAGAGAACTTGTCTCTCTCAGGACGATGTGAAATAATTAGGGTTTATATAGGAGCACAACAGCCTTTCTTTCTGCATCCTCTCCGATTTGAAGAGCTTCAGTTGGAGAGACGCGGTCTCTGTCCTTACCATTTTTGTGGGGTATTCTCCAGGAGCAGACTCTTTCTCAAATAAAAGAGTATTAGTGGGTGATGGTGGGGAGGACATTTATCTTGCATTTACTAGTTGTGGTTTATAGTGTTCTGTGACTCCTAAACTTTCACTTTTGATTATTCATTCTAGTTTTTATTTGTCTTTATGCATGAAGATCAAGTATGGTTGTGTGTGTGCTATGTAATTGACCTTTCTAGCGTGGGGTCACCTTTAACAGGAAGGAAATCTAGAAAAACCCAATGGCTATGAAACTGTTGTCTAAATGTGGTCACAGTGCAGTCTAAACCGGGTGATTCGATTTGTTGGAAGGTGAGTGGCTGGGCTGAAGAGCACCCAGCTTTTCAGATCATGAATGCTCAACTTGCTCTTTCCTGGGCTTATAGCTTTAGAAATGCATTTGCCTGTGCATCATGGGCAGTGCACCTGGGCGCTGCCTACAGTCACTTACTCTGTTAGGAGACATTTTAGATGATCGCGGTTACTGTGCCTTGGTCACTGTCCCCAGGGCTGCCTCACAATAGGAACCTTTTACCTGTCCTCCCCTCCCCTCCTCATCCTCAGAGCTCAGATAGCTTGTGCACACCTTTGATTGGCAGTTGGGGCACTGCATTGGGCAGTGTGCTTCCACAGCAGGGCAGCAGCATGGAGGAAGGAAGCAACTTGGGGTCATACTCAGGCTCTGACCTTGGACAGTTGGTCCAAGCTCTATGCCTCTGTTTGCTTACGTGTAAAACTTCCCTTAGAAATGTGGTGCAAACATCCATAAATCCCTAGTGGAGCTCTGGGCACATTATCAGCTCTAAATTAAGGTTAGTGTCCCCTTCCCACACTGGTCACCTTGAACGTAGGAAGCTTGTGGAATTAAAGAATGTACCTCAGAGGCTCCTTCCTGAAGGAGTGATTTGTTGTCCAACTTGAACAGATGTATTGGGCACAAAACAACTTGCTCTGAGTTTCCTTTTTAAGTTCTTTGAAGCAGTGGCCATGAGCCGGTTGGCTGTCACCTTTGTGCCTTCAGTTTCTCGAAGAGTAGGTGATCTTAAACATCCCTGAATCATTTAGAGTTCAGGTCCCAGCTGGTTGTCCTTCCACTGGCCGGAAGCTGGCTCCCAGGAATGGCTCAGTGGCCTGGCCTGAATGACCTAAGTGAAAGCTGCACCTCTTGCCCTGGCTCATCCGAGGGTATTTTGTCCTATTGATGCCTGCGTTTTTGTAAGAAACTCATCCTGAAACTGTGTAACACAAAGCATAGGGAAAAATAACACTGCCTTGAGATAGGGCAAATAGAATGGCTTTTATGTTAGAAAGCATAAACTTCAGGTTTAAAAATGCACGGACGCCTGTCAGAGTGTGTGCTGCTGCCAGCAGGTGGAGATCTTGATGATCTGAGGTGAGTGTAGACAGGTGAAAATAAATGTCTCATTTGGAGTGAGCAGGGGCTGACTCTGCATAGGGTCTAGAAGTGTCCTGGCCCCTCTAAACTCAGAGGGGAAAAGGAGGTCCTGATGACATGGCGGGGAACGTTATTCAGCCAACCAGCATTTATTGCACGCCTACTGTATAAAACAGATACGTCCCTGCTCCTGTGGGGCTTACGTTCCAGCTAGTACACCGGACCAGACCAACAGATAGGTGGCTTTGTGAGGCATATGCAAGTAGGCCTCTCAACTCTCTCTGACTCATTTCTGTAGAGACCTCCGTCAGTTCTTAGCCATGTGTGTGGGGCTGTGAGGTCATGTTGTGTGTGGGTGGGGGGACTGAGAATCTTCCAGTAAGATGCACTGTAGTGTGGTGGTCAGAGGTACGGACTCAAGCTGGGCCATGGATTGTGGATTCTGGTTTTGCCCCTTGCTACCATGAATGACGTCAAACAAGTCCCTTAACTTCGCTGTGACTCAGTTTCCTTATTGGATAAATGGGGTTAATGAGTTGTTATCAAGGAATAAGTGAATCAGATGATCATTTACAAAGCAGACAGAACACATGCCTGTGTATCGAAACGTGAGTGCTATATATGTCTTTTTTAAATAAAATAAACATGATTCATTTATATTTACTGACAAATAAATAAAATATTCCCTTGGCAACACTTGTGGAGCTGGACTCCGGAAGTGTGACCCTGAGAAAGGAAAGGCTCTCAGGAAGAAGGGGATGGTGGGAGCCTGGAGGCCAGAATCACTCCAAATTATTAACTGTTACATTGACCTTCTCTGGTCCTTGTTTCCTCTTGGGAAAATGAGGCTGATGGTGCCACCTGTCCTGGAGGCCACATGGTGACCATTGGGACAGGGGTCAGCCTCTGCCCACAGTGCCGTAAATGTGGAGGCCAACAGTGCTCCTGCCACCGGCTTGACTTGGCAGGCTCCGAGTGAATGCTCCCCTGCCAACTCTGTCCTTGTCCTCTGCCCCTCTGCATCTGTCCTGCAGAGGGCCCTGTCTGTCGCAGCCTGAGCTGCATTTTGAGATGAGGAGCTGAGGCCTCTGTGTCTCACTTACCTGACTGGGGCAAAGAAGTTGTCAAGGTGCTTTTCTGCTTCCTTCCCTTCATCCTAGTATCTGTGTCTCCATCTCAGCTCCTGTTTTTCTTATTTCTTCCTTTTCTCTCATTCTGATTTCTCTGTCTCATCAGAGTATGGGTGGGTATGCAGGGAATTAGAGGAAGATAATTAGTACCCAGGGATAAAGCAACTCCAGCTCACCTCCATTTTTCTTGAACCATCTGTGCTGACAGGGCCCATTGCATTTGTCTGTGGGATGCCATGGGTGTCCCAGGGGTAGTAGAAAGGAGAATGAGGACCCCACCAGAAACCACACCCCTGTGCCCGTCCTATTCCCTCCTGACCTCCTGTTGCCTGTCCCCAGCACACACAGACACTCAGAGTAAATACAGAGGGTCTGGTGATGGAGGAGAAGGAGAATGGCATGGGCATCCGTAGACCTGGGCTGTGTGACTTTAGCAAATGATGGCAGGTCTGTAAAAGGAGGTAATGGATTGCACCAGTGATTCTAAACCAGGAGTGGGAGGGAGGTTGCCTGGAAGAATCAGTTGGGGAGGGCTACCACCATGTCCTAATAGGTCCTCCTGGGGAGGAAGTCCAGTACCATCCACCCCCCCCCCCTCAATGTGTACCCCAGGCAGAGCCAGCTACCTTACGGCCAGGCAGGGCAGTCCAGGAGCTACCCGTGCCTGGATTGTAGGGGTGAGCAGAGACGAGCAGTCCTCACTCACACCTGCCTCATAGGCCCTATAGATTCCAGTTTTCTTTGATGTCGTTTTCATCATCGACTAACAACTGTCACCTCGACGCGTTCTGTTGATATTGCTGCAAAGGAGCTGCTTCTCAGGCAGGGCTCCGGCCCTGGAGTGGAGGTCCAGGTCTGGCCTTCCAGTGTCCACTGTATGGGTTCAGGTTGCCATGTGACGTTTACCTTCTCTTTTGGGTCGGAAAGAGTCAGACCTTTGCCTTTGGGGCCTCACAGAGCCTGCTGGTTTCTCCACAGACTCTCCTTCTCTATGGCCTGAGGCCAAGCCTTCTAGAGGTCAGAGGTCAGACTGGGTCTGTGCCACTTGCTTTCTGTTTGATACTGTTTTTCTTTTTTTAAAGATTGGCACCTGAGTTGGGATCTGTTGCCAGGGTTTTTTTTGTTTATTTTTTTTTCTTTTTGCTTCTTTAGGATCCAAGTATTTTTTAAATACTGAGACAGGATTACAAAAGTGGCATATTTTATGGGCCTGGCCCAGTCTGTGTGTTCCTATGATTAGATGTTCATCTCATTTATAGATAACCAGAAAGGTCTAAATCTGGGGTCTTAAGGAATGTGAGGCCTGGGTCCCACCCAGCCCCACTTCTTCAGACACACACATATGTGCCCACACACGTGCATGCAGGCACCCTGATGTGACCCTACCTGTTCCTCGGGCAGCCCAGAAGGGGTGCCTAGCCCCGGGTCCAGCCCAAACATTCAGGACCTGTCCCTTTGTCTTTCCTCTGTCCTTCATGATCCAGTGAACACCTCGATGCTTTAGGTCTCATCTGAGCTGCAGGGATGCCGCAGACTACCCTCAAATGCTGACTCATTACCCTTTGAATACATTTCCCTTTTCCATTCACTCACTCACTCATTCATTCACTCACTCACTTAACAAGGTATCTGTCAAGTGCCTCCTAGGGCCCAGACACTGTTCTAGGCAGTGAGGAAACAAGAGGGAACAGAATAGACAAAAATCCCTATCTGTGTGGACCTTACATGCACCCCTCTGTCAGCGTCTCGCCAGGGATTTACTGTAAATGACAAAATCCCTGCTGACATCCCCTAAAATTACCCAAGATTTCACATTTGCACGTCAGCAGTCAGATCCACTGGGCTCCCCATTGCCCCCACTCGCATTCAGGTAGAGGCTATTTCATCCCAGCACACTTTCTGAGAATTCATTTTAGTCAAGAAAAAAACACCCCACTGTATATATTTCAGTAGTCAGCTTTCAGCTTTTTTTCTGTCTCCTTTTCTCCTTCCTCTGCCTTCTTGTCAACCTCCTCCTCAAAGCTGTCCTCCTGGTCAGACTTCATCACATATATAGAAAATCAGAAGCAGCCACAAATCTAGAAAGACCCAGCCACGTGGGGAGTCTTCATGCCCACATGTGTGGGATGCAGCATGGCAGAGGGAAGAGAATACTCACGTCCTTCATTCACCAGCTTGGGTGAGCTGAGCAAGTCCCCCATGAGCCTGTGCTTCCACCACTGCAAAGTGGGGTCCAGGTACCTCTTTGGTTGGCCATTGCGAGAATTAAATCTGGTCAGTTCAGTGCTCATTGTGGTACTTGATGTGAAGAAGACCACTCACGAGGCACTCCAGAGTTTTCTGTTCCATCAGGTGCATACTTGGAATATACTTCTTGAGGCCGAGGATGACTGCACATCCTTTTCACCGCTCTTTCACTGAGCACCTGGCGACATTGTCCCTTTCTCTTTTGCCTTTCTTGGAGGAAGGAGAGGGTGGGCCTGGGGGACCTATAGCATGGAACTGGCCAGAGCTGGCACCTAGTTGGGGACATCAGTGGTCTCAGCTGAGGCCCAGTGAACAGGAGGAGGTAGGTCTGGGGAAGGAGCCTAGGAAGAAACGGTATCCCAGGTAGGTGGAAATGAGACACAGACCTGATTCGATTGGGCGTGAAGAACGCAGCAGGTGTGGTTGGAGCAGCATGAGGAGGCCAGGAAAACACTGTGAAGTCATGGAGGAAATTTGCAAAGTGTCTGGGTGGCCCATCGGAACTGGTGGCTGTGCATGAAATGAGTCCTCTCGAGGTGGGTAGGTCTCAGGTGGCACCCAGTAGCTCCTCCCTGCCACGTCCCCTCCCTATTGTGCTCTACCAAAGTGGGAAAACCACTTCTGCTGTCCTTTCTGTACCCAGGCAGAGGCTTTAAAAATATAGCCTTGTGTGAAAAATGGACACAGTGTCTAAATGAAACACAAACCGCAGTCGCCAAGGCTGCTGTTTTATAACAGCCATCTGGTAAGTTAGCTCCCTGTAAGAGGGACAGAAACCTGGGATAGGGGTTAGCAATGCTGTCAAGCACATGACTAGATACCAGTGTTGGGTACCCTCCTGAAATCAAGCCCCATGCGAGGCACATCGGATCTTGCCATACTTCATCCTGCTTCATCCTCACCCCAACTCTGAATTTCCTACTTTTGTTATTTTCACTTGACCTACAAGGAGACCGCAGCCCAGCTTTAGAGTTAATGTGTCCTCCCAAAATCCATATCCTGAAATCTGACCCCCAATGTGATGGTATTAGGAGGTGGGGCCTTCAGGAGGTAATTAGGTCATGAGGGTGGCGCTTCATGATGGAATTAGTGCTTTATATTAGAGACTCAAGAGAGCTCCCCTCCGCCATATGGGCACTCGGCAAGAAGAGGGCCCTCTGTGAACCAGGGAGCAGTCCTCACCAGACACTGAATCTACCGACACCTTGATCTTGGATTTCCGGCCTCCAGAACTGTGTGAAATGAATTTTAGCTGTTGAAGCTGCCCAGCCTCTGGTGTTCTGTTACAGCTGCCCTCATTGGTTGAGACACAGGCGGTAAGTGACTTGCTCAAGGTCATGCATCTCATGAGTCGTGGAGTCCAGTCCAGGTTCTCAACTTTGCTGGACAGCAACTATTTCAGAATCAGAGACTTTTATATAATTATTTACATTTTTCAAAATACTTACTTCGTTTCCTTAGTCTTGGAAGGGAGGTGAGGCGAGTTACCAATGAGAAACAGACCCAGAGAACCTACAGCTTCGCAGAGGTTCAGTTAGTGAAACAACCAGGGAGAGAACTAGCTCCTGCCCTCCCCCAACCCAGTTGCAGGTAAACCCATAGCTCGTTCTTAGAGACACTTGCCTTACTACGTTTTAGGTTACTACTAAGGAAAAGTGAAATCTGTGGTTTTGGTGCGAGACTGTCTTAGTGGATGAGCCTGGTCCAGGGCGCTCTCACAGGCAGCATAGACTGAAGAAGCCACAGCACGCATAGGCATGGGGAGACCTCACAAACTCACAGAATAGCCCTGTCGCCTCTGGCCTTTAGGCCACTGCCACTGAGGGAGTCAGAGTCACAGCGAAGCTCTGTACCTGCCAGCATCCATTCATTCATTTGACTGCCATTTGAGTCTGCTCTGCATCCCTCCCATCCT
Source organism: Equus przewalskii (assembly GCF_037783145.1). Taxonomy (NCBI): domain Eukaryota; kingdom Metazoa; phylum Chordata; class Mammalia; order Perissodactyla; family Equidae; genus Equus; species Equus przewalskii. Next base: position 67,833,473 of record NC_091831.1, read on the forward strand.
GTTTTGTCACCTTGCCACTTAGTGGTCAGAGGTGTAAACATTCCTTGTTCTATCTGTACAAACACATGTGATCTGATCTCTGTTCACTTACAAAGTCCAAACACTAGTCTTTGCACATGATCAGAGTGTAGAACACAGCTGCTACAGACAGAGATGACACTGGGGGGCCTCAGGCCCAGGCGTGGGGCCCTTAGGGCTGATGGTGAAGTGGACTCTGCCATCCCTTCTTTTCCAGCTGCTCCCCATTAGTTCAGTGCATGTGGAGATGATCAGGACCACCTCTGCCCAGCACAGCACTCCCAGGGAATGTTTAGAGCAGGTGGCAGGCGCTTGAGTTGGCAGTCACACCCGAATGAAATCTTACGTTTTGTATGAAATAGGCTATTTCTTATATGTGTGTGTGTGTGTGCCAGTGAATGCTTTTGAAAGTGAGCTGTCATTAAAAGTTTTGATATATCAGGCTTGGGTGCATGTCACCCCTTCTCTGTACACCAGCTCTTTATCACATGACATCTAGTCAAGGTTATGGATTTAATGTCTACATTAGCCAATGAATTAACCTCTTTCTGCAGGGACTACATGCAACTTTTCTGTGATCCACGTTTTCTATGAACGACATCAGCTCAGGTGCCCGATTCCAGAATTGTTTCTTTGTATTGCCAACTTCTTTGTCAACCACTGTGTTCCATTAGCTTGAGGAACACACACTCGCACATTCCTCTGCACACAAGAGTTCACTCTTACATATTCCTAGTAAAGAAGCCCTGCAGCTGATACCTTATGGAACTGATGCTGCACCGAGGGTTTTCTGGCCACATTTCTGCATGTTTTCTGAGGGCTCTGGGGAATGGTCAGCAGATGCATGTGCCCTCTGTTGGAAGGTTCCTTTAGGAGGACTAACACTAAGCTGAACCTGGTTTTGGTATGTTGGTAAGCACTGCAGATCAGACCTAAACAGAAGAACAACCTTGACACTGCTCACAGCTGCCCAGTGAGATGGGGATGAGTTATCCCATCCGACCACATGGGGGGCCAAACCCCAGGGATGTGAGGAGCATGGCAGGACTCACACCCATGGCTCCTACCCATGTGCAGACCCCTTGATCGAGTTGCGAATCGCATTTGTTACTGGTCACTCAGCTGTGAACACAGGCTTAGTCAGGGGAAGAAGCCTTGGAGCTCTGAAGTGGCTGAGGGGCTGAATTCTACAGTTGAGACCCGACCTCAGGTGTTTATCTGATAGGTGGCTTGTCCTGCATGTCAGACACTGGAGGAAGGAAAAAAGAATGTGAGAGAAATGATTAGTTTAGCCAAAGATGCAGCTGGCACTGAGAACAATGGTTCGGCAATTTTCTACATTATCCTTTTATGGAATGTAATTTTCAATGCATCAAACAAGAGGAATATTTTTGTGATGATGCAGGGCATTTCTGTTATATTTTTATGCCTGTTTGATTTAGCCTGGAGATAAATTACTTTGTTATTTTAAACCCTTAATTCAAAATATTAAGTGATCCTCATCTGTGTCACAAAACTGTTAATGGTTTGTACCCCAAAATACTAGTTTCTGTAAAATGCCATTCTCATCTCAAAATGAATGCGTCTGTCTCTAAAAGGGTGCACTTTAGAAGGCACACAGAGCCACCCTTTTCTTCCAGAGCGGGTAAAAGCAGGGCTCAGTAACATGTGGGATGCCCAGCTGCCTCCGCGTCTGTGGTCATAAAGTGGGTAGAGTGAAAGGATTGGGCTGCAGCAGCTCCTGCAGGACAGGCCATTGCCTGTGTGTGAGGTCATGCAATTTTTACTCACTGTGTGGTGGTTCTTACTCTCATTTGATAGATAAGGAAACCACAATGCAGAGAGGTTGTGTGGCCAGCAGCTGTGGACAGGGAAGGGAGGCAAAGTGTAAGAAGATGAGGAAGGGTCAAGAAGAGTTTTGAGGTGGTTTCCACCAGTTTAGAAAGAGGGAGAGGGAGGAAATTGAACAAAACTAGGTCTAGAGCCAGTTTACCCAAGCTGGGGACTTGGCAGTCAGTGATGCACCCCTCGCACATCCTACCCAGTGATCAACTGTTCCGAATTCCCAGGCAGTTTCCCTTCCCGGGACTCGTCAGCAGAGTTGAGCTCTGTGAGCCATATCCCACTCTTTCTAGCCTCGCCCACCCAGCCCACTTAGGCTTCCTCTTAACGCACAGACATTCCTGGCTGACCTAACCTCTTCACCAGGCATTAACACAGGGACTGTTGTCCCAGAAAGCAGACGCTTCCCACAGAGCTCAGCAAAGGTGCCCCTCTTGGGTGGGCCATGTCACCCGTCCTCCCCACTCACTCACTGTCCATCTACCCAGTCCACAGGGGTGTGTGGAACACGTTGTCTGCTGAGCTCAGCGGATACAGTGACACAATAGCCTTGACCTCTGCCGTCACACTTCAGGTGGGTCAGAGGGTGGGACAGCAGAGGCGGACCACTAGTGTAAGTCCCCAATAAAACAACCATAAACTAATAGATGCAGGAAGAAAGCCTGATTCGGGCCAAGATTGAGAAGACCATCACTGTGTGTGCTTGTGGTGGGCAGTCAGGAAAGCCTTGAGGAGGGGATGCTTGATGAACCAGGGGGGCTTCCTCCCTGCAGGCAGGTCTGCACAGGTGCAGGCCCCGGGGTGGAAGGAGCTTGCTGAGGCCCAGGCGTGATGCCAACTTTTTCTGCAAGCCTAGTGCTCACCCAGGTAGGAGAGTGGCCCATGGTGAGTCTGGTCCTGGAATTCACAGCAGTTCAGGTTTTTGGCTGAAGTAACTGCAGGGGCTGCTGGAGAGCAAACGGGGAGGGGACAATGGGGAATCTGGAGTTTCAGCCTGGACACATTTAGTTTAAGATGTCAACCATTTTCATGTCCTGATACAAATGGAAATGATAAATGTGTGACACCACTATCAGATGGAGGCCATTGGCCCCCAGGGTTCAGGCCACTTTCAATACCTCTGCTCACCTGTAGTCCATTCCCCATGCCGAGCAAACCCTTGGGAAGCCGAGTGCAGTGTGCAGACGTGAGGGAGCCAGCAGAGGAACCTGCTGTGGCCGCCCCTTAGTGAGCCCCTTGCCAGGTGTCTCTGCCTTCAGGAACAACCCCTAGACTGTCCCCTGACACCGCATGCAGCACAGAGACCCTCCCAAAGCATGAGCGTGATCCATTTTGCTTACAGTCTTTCACTGGTCTTGTGCCCCATCATGCCGCCAGCCACTCTCTCTGCTGCCCGGTCCACTAAACAGAGGGCATTCACTCTGGTCATGGGGCCTTTGCACAAGTTCTTACAGCCTAAAATACTCTGTAACCCCCCTGCCTCCACCCCTCAGGGGCTTGTGACTTTTCACCCATCACTCTTTAAAGCCCATCTCCCATGCCCCCCGCTCAGGGAGCCTCCCAGACCCTGCCCCTCAAAATCTGGATTTAGGGTCCCTCTTGTGGGCACGACTCTCTTCCAAGCCTGACGTCACTGGTCACTATCTGTTGCCTACTCCGCTCACTACCCTGATGACTCATAGGGAGAGGATGTTGGGTCTTTACTCCTTTCTGTTGCCAGGATCAATACGACACTCAAATGTTCACTGAATAACTGGTTTCCTTAGCTGCCCCTGAGTTACAGTTCCTTTCTAAACAGACCATCTGTTTCTCTAGTCGCTGTTGAAAAGAGGGTGGTCAGTTCCTAGCTTGGAGTGGGGGAATATCTTTGGGGGATTTGGGCATTATTCAACCACTGTCAATCCTGCCCTGTGTCTGTGGGCCTGCTGCGGCATCCTGGGTTTGAGGGAGTGGGTGATCCCTGGACACTGAGGGAACCAGGTGGGTGATGGTGATGGGGCTTTGAACGAGAGACATGGTGGTATGGTAGCATGGTGTGAGGAATGAGAAGGCGAGGGAAGGGAGGTGATATATAAGTTTATTACCTGGCAATGCACTCAACATGCAAAGCCTCCATCCCCAGCGCAGACACCAAGATAAACCTGGTCAGGCACCTGCTCTTCCTCCTCCAGGTTCTCCCTACCACCCTGCTCCCATCCCCACCCCATTTCCCATTCTGCCTTTGCATTTTTTCCAACATAAGTTCTCCTTTCCCTTTGGAGTTAACTTTTGGCTGTGCATTGTAATCCTACTTTGCCCACCGTGAGATGTGTGCATCATGGAGGTGGAGGGAGGTGGTGTGGTTTGAAGACCACACATCTGACTTAAGTTGCTTGCCCACATTGTGTGCAGGAGAGCTGCATCCCTTCTTGTCCAGAAGGGATGCTTGTGAGAATGGAAGTGCTGTATTAACAATTATAGTGCGCAATTGGCGCACTGGTACTGGCTTTGGGTCAGGTGGGACGAAGATCACCCCAGTGTAAGGCACTTAGAAGTGGGTGACCTTGCGCTGTGTCCTTAGACTTCTGAGCTCCTATTTTCTCACCTGCAGAATGGGATGATGCTTCACAAGGATGTTGTGAGGATCGCGTGGGGTAATATCTGGAGAAGCTTCCTGTAAATGAATCAAATGTAAGAGAGTCTTGTCTTGGCTGGGAATGCTGCCCACTCCTGGGGGCCATACTATTAAAAATGGCCATATTATTAAGTTGATGATAGGAATCAAATCTCCTGAATAGCGGTTTCTCCCTCCCTCCCTCCCTCCATTCCTTCCCAGTGACTGGCCTGTGCCAACACTTTTCAAATACTAGGAATCACAACTGAAAGGCTGTCGCGAATGCTTGTAAATCAAAACTAAACAGATAAGGGGGAGTCGCTGCCTCCCAGTTTCTTCATTAAGCAGTTGGCCAGGTCAGAGTTTGCTGTGTGAATTCATTTTGAAATGGCCTGGGATGCAAAATTACTTTAAACATAACTTTCAGAAGAGAAAATTCCATTGTGCTTACTCAGCATGATAGTAGCAATTAAACTGCTGATTTTCCTCCTCTTTGAGAGCTACCCCTGAATGATTTATGCCTTCTCCACCAGAGGCTGCAAGGTTTTGCTGAAATAAAATGATTTTCATTAAAGGTGGGTGTGAAGCTTCAGGCCATTCTTGTTTACCAAGGCCCCTCTGTCTTCTTGGCCTCGTTCTCACGCCAGCCGGGGCCACCTCCTCCAAGACCAGTTTGGTGCCCGTGGTGCCAGGACTGCCTGGTGCCCTTCCAAAAATGGTTGGTGAAAGTGAATATGGTGGCCACTTCACTCTCTGGGCCTCAATTTCTTCTGTAAAATGAGGGCAGTTAGAATGTTCTGAAGCCCTCAGCCTGCCATCATTGGATTTCTGTTGATAATTTCTCAGTAAAGGTTACCAAGTCTTAGGAACCTCTCCAGGGCCAAGACTCTCTGCTGGATGCATTCAGTGCACCCTCCCCATTCATTCTGCCCCACACAACAGCCTTGTAAAAGCAGGTGTTACTGTGCCCGTTTTATGAATGGCAGAATTGAAGAAGTTTATCTGACTGTGCAGTTAGCTAAAAGTAAATTTAGGATTTTAGCTCCCAAATCTGTCCATCTGAATCCAAAACCTGGGCTGTCTTGTATACATTGTCAGTCTTAATTTTGCTGTAGAAAACTTGTTTTTCAGATACTGCATAAATCACTAGTAGAGGGAGGTTATTGGGGGGAGGGGTTTAAAATTCACATCTTTTATTAGAATCACTCTATGGATGCACTAGAAGCAAAGCTTGTCTCCTGCAAATCTCTACATACTGCTAACCTGGCTTAGGTCTCTGCATGGAATTGAAAGCCGTATCACTTAAGGACAGCTATATCTATGTATGTTTGCACGTATATGTATATTTCAAAAAGCTGTTTTTTGCATTAGTCAAGAATTGTGAGCTTTTTATTGTATTGGTGAAATTATCTAAACAAACCCCTTTGGATTTATTCACTGATAAATGTAAAGTTACCACATAGACAATACCTAATAAAACCTGCAGTCTCACCTTGATAGAATCTTTCAGGCCCCAAGTGGTGACTTATTTACAAAGTCATCTTAACTTATGAGAAAACAAAAGCCAGGGAGGCCTAGCTAGGCTCCTGTGTTCAGAACTCAGTGTGTCTTCACGTCTCCTCCCCGTCCCGCAAGTGTCCCTTTCTCTTTGCATCAATATTTCTGAATTTGCCAGATGCATAAGACTGTGGCACGTGCAGAGTGAAGAGAGGACACTGGGTGGTGTGCTAGGACACAGATGACTGGAAACATGGAGTAGGGCCCCGTGCCTCTGTCTTGGGGGAGTGAGCTCCTCCTGGAAAGGTGGCACTCAGGCAGAGGCCCAGCAGCGGGAGGTGCATTCCTGCTGGACCAGGGTGTGGAGTTGTAGCAATAAGCGCTCCGCCTGTCTTTGTTTTAGGTCCAACCCGAAAGATGCCCCCCAGTGCCAGTGCCATGGACTTCTTCCAGCTCTTTGTCCCTGACAACGTCCTCAAAAACATGGTGGTGCAGACGAACATGTACGCCAAGAAGTTCCAGGAGCGGTTTGGGAGTGACAGTGCCTGGGTGGAGGTGACGCTGACAGAGATGAAGGCGTTCCTGGGCTACATGATCTCCACCAGCATTTCCCACTGCGAGTCGGTCCTCAGCATCTGGAGTGGCGGCTTCTACAGCAACCGGAGCCTCGCCCTTGTCATGAGCCAGGCCCGCTTTGAGAAGATCCTCAAGTACTTCCACGTGGTGGCCTTCCGCTCCAGCCAGACCACGCACGGCCTCTACAAGGTCCAGCCCTTCCTTGACTCCCTGCAGAATGGCTTCGACTCTGCCTTCAGGCCTTCCCAAACCCAGGTGAGGCCAGCGTACAGGGGACAGAGCTCCTCGTGCTACTCACGTTCCCTTTGCCTGGTTCGGTGGCAGTGGGAGCGGGGGGAGCAGCAGTGACCTTGGGCATCCTCCTGTTCCTGCTTGACTCTGAGGTCACTTCCAGGTTATCCCTGCATTCTCTGTTCCACCCACCCGTCTCACCCACCTCAGCTCGGAGAGAGATGGTAGATAACAGCTCCAAAACTCAGAGAAGTCAGAATTCACTGTTTTGCTCTGAACTGCAGTTTCCCTCCTCATTTCTCCTCATCCTCCCTCTCCTTTAATTACACTTTCTTTCCAAACTACAGTTTACTCAGGCTAATGTTAATTTTTTTGTCATGTTCTCTGAGTATCTAGTCATCTGTTGATGGTGAAAGGGGCCAGTTCTCTGAGTATCTAGTCATCTGTTGATGGTGAAAGGGGCCAGAAGCCTCCCAGGGGCAGAGGGCGTGGCCTGGCATTTAAACCCTCCTCAGGCAGTCGGGTGCCTTGTGCTGGGCCCCACCCAGCACACACAGAGTAGGCAGGAGCCTTTGGACAGGGCCTTGAGAGAGCCTCAGACCTAACAGATAGTGCGCCTCATACCTTCCCAGCTTCCCTGACTGCTTCTAAAAGGCTCTGTTTGTTCATAGCCCCTGAGGCCTGGCCATCTGATGTCCGCCTGTGGCTGTTGCATTTGGCTATGGTGAGAGAGTTTCAGAATCATCCTCAAACTTGCTGTACTGGTCTAGTAAACTGAGGAGGTGGCTCCTTTCTGGAGATTTCTTCAATCTAAACTTCAAGAAGTTCTTGGCCCATGTGAGCCCAGTTTCCTTTGACCTGTTCCGTGTGGAGATAGAATTTTACTTTTATTTATACATTAAAAGAGACCCATCAGTCTGCCTCCTTGGTGCCTTTCCTTTAAGGACCTTCCCAGTAAACCTCACATCCTTTTTGACATTCCCCTCCAGATCCTCCCTAATTCCACGTCTTGCCTTCTTCTCTGCATAGCTGAAAAACCACAGAGTTTTTAGGGAGAGGATGTCACTCTATTTCAGGTCTGTGGGAGCCTTAAAGTGACCTCTGAAGTGTTCTCCCTGCTGCTCTGTGAACCTGCTGGGCTCGCCCTGACTTCCAGGTGTCTGTGATGTGCTTTCTGACTCCTAGGAAGTTTTACCTCGTCTCTCTGCCCCAGCCAGTGTGCCTGGTCTCCAGGGCCTGGTGCATGGGCCTGCATTCCCATGCTGATTCCTGTTTCCTGAGTTCCCTCCACTGTTCACCCAGCAGCTGAATGCCGTTTTGTCTTGTCTCCCAGTTGTTCCACTTGGCTTCTGACCAGGAGGTGGGGTCTTTTAGGGACACAAGCCCACCTTACCACAGGCCTTGCAGGACCAACTACAGGGCTGAGTGCATTACTTTTTGTTTCACTGAATATTTGCTTGGTTGAAAATGATTCGAACCAGAGACATGTTGGCTGAGTGCAAGGAAGAAAAGTAATATTCTGACCATCCATGGGGTGAGACCTCTGAAGAGCTGATGGAGAGGGCTATGATCTTGCTATGCCTAGGTGTCTCTCAGGAATCAAACAACCAGCTGTTTGGATGACTGATATTTAACAGAGATCAGGTTGCTGAGAGTCCTTCCTGTCCCTAGACTAGGGGAGCCGCATCTGTGATTATACTAATCTTTGCTGCCTGCCTGCCATGTGCCAGCCCTGTGCTGTCTGTCTGCTGGAGCTGCAGTATCAGGTACCAGAGACCTAAATCCGGGATGGTCACCATGCCTCGTGTGTCCCCTGGGTCTGGAGTGGCTCACGGGTACACTGCAGTGCCCACTAGCAAATTCTGAGGTTTGTAGGCTCACCCCTCCCAGCCCCGGGTAGAGGTGCCCTGAGAGGGCCCAGCAGCATCCCTGGGTGGGTAGTAACTAGACTGCGGGTCTGTGGTTGGGCAGTATCCAAGGGGCAGCTCTGCCTTCTCCATGTATGGTCCAGATGGCAGTGGGTGGGTAGGAGGTGAAGGCAGGGCCAGGGAGACCTTGGAGAGAAGGTCACTTTGTTCCTGCTCTGACATCTTTTCTTTGCTTCTAGTTGATAAGGCTGAGGGAAGACAAGCCTAAAATGAGGCTCAGTTTGAGGAAAGCCTCCCTGGTCATATTGGGATTTTCTGTCTCTTCCCTTTTTTCCTTTTTTTCCTTTGTATTTAATGTTTATTTTTACCTTTGTGTTTGTGAAGTTATGTTTTCTTTTTGCTACCCTTTCTACCCAGTGCCCTATGTGTGGATCAGGATGCCAGCAGGAAACAAATGCTGTACTCCAGCAGGGCAGGTGGTGAGAATTAAATGCAGGGGCTGTGGACAGGGGTGTGATGGGGGTTCAGGGAAGTTACCAGAGTGGTGCAGCAGCCCAGGTTAACAGTAGTGGGAAGCAGATATCAGCCCTGAGCCAAGGAGAGGGAGCGTGCCTAGGAGCAGTGAAGACCACAGCCCGGGGAGAGGCTGGATAGCACGGGCAGGCAGGGCTCTCCCATCTCTTGCTTATGCCTCCCACTTGACCAAACAAGCCAGACCCTGGGGGCCTGGATGGTGCATTTGATAGAGGGTGTCCTCCAGGCCACAGCACAGGGTAGGAAGGGTGGAAAGTGTGTCTTGGAGCAAACGGTAACCAGTATACTCCACCCGACCGACAGGCACAGGAGGCAGAGGGAAGGTCAGAGGTCACATGGACCATTTTCCAGTTGGCAGATGAAATTTACTTTTCTTCCGTCTTCCCTCTTCCTCCTGACTCTGGACCCTGTTGAGCAGTTGTGTGTCAGTGGACAGGAGCAGGGTGAACTACAGGAGGTGGAGTGATAAGCTGCAGGGTGGGACTGATTTCTAACAGGATTAGGCTTTCATGGTGGCTGGGGGTTCCTGGAGGCCATTGTGCCCCTGCCCTCGCAGATAAGCAGCTTGACCTCTGTACACTGGAAAGCACTCGCCTTTCTGTGTGGAGAAAAACCTGAACTTCCCAGGGGCTTGCGTGGGGAGCTTTTTCCTTTGGCCCCCAGCATCAGCCACATTATGCTTGCTTCCTGCATTTATTCTCTCATGAAAGCTGCGTCTGCCTCTTAGAGAAAGAAGAGGGCTCCTCTTCTAATCCTTGATTGGAGAAGCTGGAAGCTCTAAAGGTTTCCTGGTTTTCCAGCTTTGCCTCTCCATAAGAGTCCCTCTTTGGGCTCTGGAACATTTCATTCAAGGAGATGAGGACTGAGCAGTGAGTTAGTTTACAGGTTGCCCTCTGCAGCCCTGAAGCATCAGGGCTCCTCTGAAGAGTCTTCATTTCTGCTTGTTGAGACCAGTGGCAACAGTTCTTGTTCTGTCCCTCCATCAGATATGTTGGATGGATTTGCTCCAGACTCCCACGAGTTGCTCTACACCCTGCTCCTACACGTTTCACCCATCAACACACAGCGCATTCGCCTTGAAAACTTGCACCCATCCCCTCTCCCTTGCAATCTCTGGAGCCTTTTTATTCCAGCAAATGTGACCCTTTGGAATGAGTTTAGAACTTTTACAAGGTCTTCAGAGGGCTCCCAGAATCTGACGGTAACCCAAACAGCCATGTGTACATGTGCATGTGAGTTTATTCACAAATACAAAATGGGAGATACTGCACTTCCTCAAAGCTGGGGACAGATTAATTAGAGGAGTATTTTTGAGGAGGGATTATGCAAGTAAATAAGTGGATGCTTTCTCCCCCACTGTAACGACTGCCACACCCCAAAATGAGCTTGTCACACACAGACGGGGACTAGGGAAATGCAACTGGGTAACAGGGAAACGCTGACCAGCATGCAGCTGGAGGAGAGAGAAGTGGTTTTCTGGCAGGCATAGTTTGTGGAGTTCTGGAGAGCACACTGCTCGGTGCTGAGTTTAGTAATGACCCCTTCAGAATTCATTTAATGATGATAGAAAAGAGGAAAAAACTTTAGGGCCAGAAATTCTTGCTGGTCCTTTTGATGTGGTGAGGCATATCATTAAATATAAATTTGCAGCTGATTATATGTTAAATACAAGTGGAGTAGAGGTTCTTGGCTTTCTGAAGATGTGCGTGAGAGGGCAGCTTCATGTACTGTGCCCTTGGAGGTAAGTGGAACACACCTCTTTAGCAGAGGTAATCGGGCAGCTACAAGCAGGCAGCAAAAGCACTCCTTTATGTCCTCTGTTCCTTTCCCTTCTGCTCCTTTCTCCGCCGTGTGTGAGACTTGTCCATTTTGCTAGAGTGGTTCCAAATGGGGCTTTGAATGTTTTATGAGCCAGACAGAGCCAATAAGCCCGAGAAGCAGGCATGAGGGCCTGAGGTGGCACCACTGCCAGGCAGCTTCTCAGACCCCCTTCATGGGCACAAGACTGGAGAGGCCGGCTTAATGTCCCCATACTTGCAACAACAAAATACTGAGGGGCCAGTATATACAACTAAGACTGAAGACTCCAAGGCTGTTATCTTTTTTACATGGAATCCAAGGTAGCATTAATGGAAGAATGGAGGGATACTGTCCAAATCACCATCACTAAGTATTATGCTGCATTCTGCCCTTGTCAGACCATGTTCTGACATTGCCTGGGAGCTTGTTGGAAATGCAGAAACTCAGGCCCTGCCCCAAACCTATGGATCAGAAAATGCATTTAGTAACATCTCTGGTGACTAGTTTGTTCATTAAAGCTTGAAAAGCACTGATAGAGAGCAGGAGTTGGTATACTTTTTCTGTCAGTGGCCACATAGTAAATGTTTTAGACTGTGTGGGCCATATGGTCTCTGTTACAGCCTGTCGGTTCTGCTATTGTGGCCAGAAGGCAACCATCAACAATATATAAGTGAATGAGTGTTGCAGGTTCTAATAAAACTTTAGTTACAACAGGTGATGGGCCAGACTAGACTGTAGTTTGCTGGCCCCTGATCTAGAGCATTGTGCAGAGTTCTCGGAATCCTATCATTTCCCACACTTTGTTTTACTGCACTACATTCATAATGAAGCTTGACATAAGATTGGGGAGGGAACTATAACAGATTCCAAAAATTTAGCCTAAAGTCTCCCCACAAAAGCATTAGCTTAAAGAAACAAAACTTTGAATACCCTTGGAGCCTATTTTTGTTACGCCATTTCTTTTTACTTTATTGTCTTGTCATTAAGAAGTCCTGTAACCATGTTATCAAGAAGTTGAAAAAGGCGAAGTAAGTGTAAGATTGCCTTGGGACTCCCATGTCAGAAAGGACCTGAGCACCTGCAGGAGAGCCCCAGACTGGGCCGCAGCATCAGGGAACTAGGTCATTTCAGGAATGATTTTTAAAAAGAGAATATTCAGCCTGGGAAAACCAAGGCTGTGGGCCAACGTGAGAGCTGTCTTGAATACCTAAAGAAATAGCGTGTGTTTTTCTTTGTTTCTCTCAGGGGCATAGGTCAGACCAATAGGTTGAGGTTAAATTTAGGTCAGCATAGAGTTGGTGAGGAAAAGAGCTTTTTAGCAGTTGGAACCATCAATGGAAAGGTTTTCCTTGAAAAGAAGTGGGCACTCACCACCAGGCATGTCCAGCTAAAGGTCAGGAGCACTGCTGGAGATCACTCTACCAAGTGAGAGTTTGGACTGAGGACCTTACGTCAGTGGTGATGATAATAATAATTTCCATTTACTAAATACCCGTTCTATGTCGGGGCTTGTGCTAAGTGCTTTGTATCCAGTTTCTTAGTTAATCCTCTCCAAAACACTGGTGTAGATATTGATATACCCTTTTATAGACGAGGAGACTCAGAACCAGAAAGGTAAAGTAATTTAGCCAAGGTCACACAGCTGATCAAAGGCATACTAGATTTGAGCCCAAATCTGGTAACCCCCTGAGCTCACACTGCCTTCCATAAGATTCTCTGCTTTTTCATTCCTGGCAGGTGCTACATGAACCCCTGATTGACGAGGACCCTGTGTTCATTGCTACATGCACAGAGCGGGAACTGCGAAAGAGGAAAAAGCGGAAATTCAGCCTCTGGGTCAGGCAGTGTTCTTCCACTGGCTTCATCATCCAGGTGAGCCCTGGGCTGGGCCCGGGGAGGCCAAGGGAAGACAGTCAAGGGACCTCAGCTCATTTGGTATCTGATGAACCTGCTCACCCACCTTTTCACTGTAGCTCACCCAAATGTTCCGGCTGAGGCTGGGGCTGGGCTGCTCCCCTCCTCACTGGGGCAGTGGGTGGCCGGCACTGCTCCTGCACGTTCTTCCTCCCCACTCCAGCCCCTCTGGTTAAATAACAGCAGTAAACACTGATCAGTAAACACTGATCAAGTAAACACTTGATCAAGGCTCAGGCCCTCACAGAGGCTTCATGGAAACAGTGGGTCACAAGAGGTGACTGCCATCTCTCTTGAGAGCAGGCTGTGTGGCAGTCTCAGAAGGCCCCCTCACCTGGCAGGTATCTGTCCTACCTTCCAGTCCCAAGGAAGTCTTCTTCACAGGCCACCAACAGCCAGCTGGTTAAGGTAGTCTGTCAGGAGCATGGCCCTTTGAGCCAGAATGGCTACCTGCTCACTGGCTCTGCTCTGCTCCAGGCAGACACAGGCATGTATTTCAGAAGAGGTGGCCAAGCTCTGCTCCAGGAAGAGTGTCAGATGTTGAGCTGCTAGGAGCAGCCAGGGTACAGAAGGTTCAAAAGGAGAAGGTGGGGCTGGCAGAAACCAGAATGTGGCACCTAAGTGACAGCTTATGGCTTGGGCTGGCATCTCCTGCCATGCTGCTTGACACCTTCCCTCATTAGTCAGGTCTGCTAGCCTTGTGGTTACAGCTGACCCCGCCTCACTACACTTGCCTGGCTGCAGCCCCAGGCTCAAGGCACAGGGTTTTTGCACTCCCTTCTTCCCCTGAACTAGAGAAGGATTCATAGAAGGATTCAGCTGAGCATCTTACCACCACGTCTGCTCAGAGCCGCAGCAAGGAAAGTACACCTGCTCCAGGTAGATGTCTCTGCTCAGAAGCACCATCCCACTCTCTCACTGCAGGACTGCGGGGACCTTCAGGTTTGGCTGGGACCAGGATTTCCGGCTGGATGCTGGGCTTGAGTCTGCTCACACACAGGCTTCAGGCAGTTGCCAGAGTGGACCGATCCCAGAGCAGGTTTTCAGTCTGCATGTGTAGCCTGGGGCCTCTGTCCCTGCACAGCCTCCAGTGGCCCTTGCCACCTCTATAGTGTCCTTTGCAGTGATACTGCCATGGGGACAGGGGAGTCAGGTTCACTTTATCTAACCCCTCTTGAAGAATAGTCATTCTGTTACTTATTTATTTATTTGCGAATAAATGCTTATTGAGTACCTGTTACCTGCAGCATTGTGCCAGGCACTGCAGTATGAGAGCATGGTCCTGCCTTCTCGGGGACCTGCTTGTGTAGCTTTTGAATAAATGTTGCATGTGGGTTCTGTGTGCATCTAGCATCATTTCATTTTTGCTGTAAACTTGATGAGTAGCTAGGAATCATATTCATTACCTGGAAAGACCCTGAGTCTCTCTCTCTCTCAATGTACCTATAAAATCTATAAAATAAAAAGTTTGGTACCTTGAAGTTTCCTTTATTTCTAAAACTCTTTGATTCTAAGAGGTTTTGCAGCAGCATGCAGGTTTGGATTTAGAAGCCAGAATTGAAGCTGGCAGCTCCCAATCAAAAGCAATCTACCTCTCCAGGGGCAGCCTCTAAAGCAGCTGTGCACACCCGTGCTCAGGAGAACAGTCACCCTTCAGCTGCAGGCTGTCCCATGGCAGGGGTGGAACAAGAAGCTTCTCACCTCTGCACTTCATCTTTGTTCCTAGGTCCGGTTGAAGGTGCTTATGGTGGGCAGCAAAGCAGCGAGGGGACAACTCTGCTTGTGAGGAGCCAGGAGGCACTGAAAAGGAGCCACACAGCCAGGGGACAGTTGTCTTTTTAGTGTCATGTCCTTGTTCTTGGTTCTCCTGGCCTTAATCCTGGTCTGACAGCTTTTGAAAGGGAGCAGTCTGGGCTAGTCCATGGCGTGAGAAGCACAGGGCAGAGTAGTGCCTTACATCCTAAGAGCACTCACTTCTGTATCTCCTCAGTTCTTACATCAGCCTGTGAGGTGCGAGGGTCAGCAGTATTTATCCCCGTTTCCCAGATGGGTGCCGTGGGTTCACAGAGGTTCCTGCTGGTCAGCACAGACCCAGCACTGACTGTGGCTTCTGTCCTATGACCCTAGGCTACCCCTTCTCTCCTTAGTCCTGAGGGGCAGCAACAGTCCCAGCTCTATGTGCCTTTTGTGTCCTTGTCTATAGAGAGTATGGGGTAAATTTTTCAGTGAGGTCCCTTCTGTTGCAAGATTCTATGATTCTCCCTTTTGTAAATGTCACACGTGGGGTCATATACACAAGAACGTTTTCTTAATTTTAGTTTGTCAGATCCGTTGTTCTTCTAAATGACTTTTCACCAGGGAAGCCCAGTTGCTAAGTCTCAAAGAGACTGACCAACCTGCTGCCTGAATGGCCTTTTGCCATTCTGCTGTCCTCTCACTGGCAGCAGAGTCTGCCCACCCTTCCCAGTTCTGTGGTTGGCCATTTGTTTTGCTTTGGTCAGTGGCATACAGGCAGATGTGATGCATGAAGAGATTGGAAGGTCGTCTCCGCAGTTCTTTGGCCTGTCTGCCGTGACGATGAGAGAATGTCCAGGCCAGATCACTGAGGCCTGAAAACCCACGAGCTAGTAACAGTTATTACGTGCCACTGAGCTTTTGTGGTCATTCCTTACGCGTTGACAGAATTGGCCCAGGGGCCTACTGGTTAGGGTCTGCAAAGCTGGGCAGATGACTTTCTTTTGGTTATTCCATCATGGACTAAGCTGATAGCTTGAAGGGACAGTGAATTTCCAGGAGAGACCAAGGTCTTGTTTCAGCTTTGCTAGCTGGACTGCATCCTTCTGAAGTACAGCTGGGCGAGGATTAGCTCCACTTGAAAGAGTCTAGATGAACGGGTAAATGAGAAAAAGAAATTCCAAATTGGGTAGTAATTTCTCAAGTGGTCCAAGAAAAGGTCAGTGAAAAAGCTGATCAGGAGCTCAGTGCAGCCAGCTTGTCTCATCTGCGCCTCAGAGGTGGCAAGTTTATCTCCACAAGGGCATCTGGACGAGGGGAGAAGGCCAGCAGCTAGACAAAAATAATGCTAATGCTGATGGTCTTTAGAAGAACTTCAGTTTTCTCAGTATTTTTATAGGTTTAATGGTGTTGAATTCATTTGAAGGGAAATCTTAGAATCAGAAGAAAGTGGTTCAAAGTCCTATGTGAAGAGAATATAGAGAGGTATGTGGTAGAATGGGAATAAGAGGAAGAGAATAAGGGATTAATGTCTTTCATTTCTGAGAGTGCAAGAGGGAGGGAGTAAAAACTTTCCAGGACAAAGATGCATCAGATGAGCTCTGGTCACTACAGAGTGAGTCAGACCCCCAGGTAAATGCCCTTCTGCTCTGTAACGTGGTGCTGCCTTATCTATCCTGAGCTCTCTCCCAGTTCTCCTTCCAGCAACCTCTTACAGGAGGCACCAGCTCAGCTTGGTGGGCCTGGTCTCCCACTTGGCATTTGTAGAGCTGTCCTGTGGGACTGCTTACCTTAAAAGTCCTTCGATCCAAAATGTCTATCTTGGTGTTTTGCTGTGCACCAAATACTTGAAAAGGAATCAGTATGTGAAGATGCCAACCTGCAGTGCTCAAGGCCTAAGAGATGATCAAATGAGGCCATTCCAATGAAAAGAAAGCTAGGGTAGTGCTACTTATATCAGACAAAATAGACCTTAAAACAAAAACGGTAACAGAAGGAGTGACATCGGTGTCATGGTTGAGTGAGCTTGCCCGGGACTCTCTCCCCTCCAACACACAACAAAAAGGAGCAACCATATTCCAACAGAAAATACCCAAATAGCACAGGAATCCGTGGAGAGTCATGACAGCCAAACGACGGAGGGTGGAGAGGTTGGAGCCCCCCTTGGAGGAGCTGGAACGGGATAAGAGAGAACTTTGCTCCCTTAGCAGTCTGCAGTTGCTACCGCGGGAGGCTCCATGAGGGAAGGAGTGGGGGAGGGGTCACGCGTCCACAGGTTCGCCCAGGACTCCCTAGCGCCCTTGCAGCCTAGAGGGAAGTCCTCTAATGGGGTCAAAACTTTCGTGTGGGGGTGACCTCATCAAGCCAAGACCCCAGGAGACCAGATAGTGAGAGCTGATGGGGAAACCTGGGACTGCGCACAAGAGAAAGTACCATCTCGGCTAACGGTGGAGGGATAAGAATATGCAGCTCTTGACCCCTATCCAGTGGCGATAGGCTGTAACTGCAACCGAATAATATCACAGTGGGAAAAACCCATACTTCCAGGATCAATCAGTTCATCAAAACTCCAGACCAGCAAGAAAACAAATACCCAGAATTCTGTCCTGAGGACTCAGAAATGAGTAAACTAAACGACAGTGAATTCAGAATAGCTATTGTCAAAAAACTGAATGAGATAAAAAAGAATATAGAGAAACACTTCAACGAGTTCAGGAGCTACTTCACAAAAGAGATTGAAACTATAAAAAAGAATCAGAAATACTAGAGATGAAAGACACAGTGGAAGAGATAAAAAAAATACAGATTCCCTGAATGCTCATGTGAACACTATAGAGGAGCGAATCAGCATAATCGAAGATAGACATGTTGAATTGTTCCAGACAGGGGAGGAGAGAGAACTGAGACTAAAAAGAAATGAAGAAAGTCTCTGAGAAATATCTGACTCAATGAGGAAATGCAACATAAGAATTATAGGTCTCCAAGAAGGTGAAGAGAAGGAGAATGGAGCAGAAAGTGTGCTCAAAGAAATAATAGCAGAGAACTTCCCAAATCTAGGGAATGAGAGGGAAATGTGTGTGGAGGAAGCTTTCAGATATCCTAGATTTGTCAATGTAAAAAGACCTACTGCAAGACATATATTTGTAAAACTGGCAAAATGAATGACAAAGAATTCTCAGGGCAGCAAGGCAGAAGAAAATAACCTGCAAAGGAACCCCTATCAGACTTTCAGCAGATTTCTCTGCAGAAACGTTAAAAGCTAGGACAGAATGGAATGACATATTCAAAACTTTAAAGGATAAAAATCTTCAGCCAAGAATACTCTATCCAGCAAAAATATCCTTCAGATATGAGGGAGAAATTAAATCTTTCCCAGACAAACAAAAGCTAAGGGACTTCATAGCCACGAGATCCCCACCCCAGAGGAAATCCTCAAGAAGACCCTCATAGCTGAAAAAAGAAAAAAAGGGAGAAAAGGATCACAAAACACAGAGTAAGGAGACAAATAGAATCAGAATAGGATGGCGAATATTCAACTATAGCATTAGGCTAAAGGGAAGGAAAACACCGAAAACAGAGACAATCTTGTCACTTTAACCACAAACTCACAACTCAAGTTGGAAAACGTGAGAATAATAGGAGGAGAGGAGGAAAGGGACAGAATCAGTTTAGACTAAGGAAGTAAGAGGCCATCAGAAAATGGACTATGTTATGCACGAGATTCTGAATACAAACTTCAGGGTAGCCACTAAACTAAAAAGCAGAACAGAGGCACAAAAAGTAAATAAGGAAATAACTAAGAAACACAGCATAAGAAACTGCAGAAGTTAATGGGTAGACCAAAACACACAGAACAAGAAACAAAGGAAATGCAGGAAAACCAGAAAACGGGTGACAGAATGACAGCATTAAGCCCTCATACATCAGTAATCACCCTCAATGTAAACGGATTGAACTCTCCAGTAAAAAGACACAGAGTGGCAAGATGGATTAAAGAACAAGATCCAATGATTTGTTGCCTCCAGGAAACACATCTCAGCTCCAATGACAAATACAGGCTGACAGTGAAGGGATAGAAGATGATACTCCAAGCTAATGGCAAACAAAAGAAAGCAGGTGTCACAATACTTATATCAGATGAGGTAGACTTCAAGATAAATCAGGTAAAGAGACACAAAGAGAGGCAATATAATGATCAAAAGAACACTCCATCAAGAAGAAATAACGCTTATAAATATCTATGCACCCAATACAGGAGCACCAAAGTTCATAAAGCAACTATTAACAAACCTAAAAGAAGATAGGAAAAATAAAACAATAATAGTAGGGGACCTCAACACCCCATTCACATCATTGGACAGATCATCCAGACAGAAAATCAACAAGGAAACAGTGGAATTAAACGAAAAGCTAAAACAATTGGACTTATTTGACACAAATAGAACACTCCACCCAAAAACAGCATAATATACATTCTTCTCAAGTGTGCAGGGAACATTTTCAATGATAGACCATATGTTGTGAAATAAGGCAAGCCTCTATAAATTTAAAAACATTGGAATAATAACAAGCATCTTCTCCAATCATAATGCTATAAAGCTAGAAATTAGTTATGAGAAAAAAGCTGAGAAAGGGACAAAGATGTGGAGACTAAACAATATGCTCTTGAACAAGCAATAGATATTGAAGAAATTAAAGAAGAAATCAAAAAATATCTGGAGACAAATGAAAATGGTAACATGCCTTACCAGCTCATGTGGGATACAGCAAAAGCTGTATTAAGAGGGAAATTCATTGCAATACAGGCACACCTTAACAAACAAGAAAAATCCCAAATAAGCAATCTCAAATTACACCTAACTGAATTAGAAAAAAGAAGAACAAACAAAGCCGTAAGTCAGCAGAAGGAGAGATAATAAAAATCAGAGCAGAAATAAATGCTATTGAAACAAAAAATGCAGTAGAAAAAGATCAGTGAAACAAAGAGCTGGTTCTTTGAGAAGATAAATAAAATTGACAAGCCCCTAGCCAGACTTGCAAAGAAAAGAGAAAGCTCAAATAAACAAAATCAAAAATGAAAGAGGAGAAATAACAACAGATTCCACAGAAATACAATGGATTGTAGGAGAATACTACGAAAAACTATATGCCAACAAAATGTCTAACCTGGGGGCTGGCCCGTGGCCGAGTGGTTAAGTTCGCGTGCTCCGCTGCAGGCGGCCCAGTGTTTCGTTGGTTCGAATCCTGGGCACGGACATGACACTGCTCATCAAACCACGCTGAGGCAGCGTCCCACATGCCACAACTAGAAGGACCCACAACAAAGAATATACAACTATGTACCGGGGGGCTTTGGGGAGAAAAAGGAAAAAAATAAAATCTTTAAAAAAAAAAAAAAAAAAGTCTAACCTGGAGGAAATGGATAAATTCTTAGAGTCTTAGAACCTCCCAAAGCTAAGTCAAGAAGAAACAGACAATCTGAACAGACCGATCACAAGGAAAGAGATGGAAACAGCAATCAAAGGTGTCCCAAAGAAGAAAAGCCCAGGACCAGACAGCTTTCCTGGGGAATTCTACCAAACTTTCAGAAAGGATTTAATACCTATACTTTTCAAGCTATTCCAAAAAATTAGGGAGGATGGAACATTTCCTAACACATTCTATGAGGCCAACATCACTCTGATACCAAAACCAGACAAGAACAGCACAAAAAAGGAGAACTATAGGCCAATATCACTGATGAACATAGATGCAAAAATTCACAACAAAATTTTGGCTACTTGAATTCAGCAATACATCAAAAGGATCATACATCACGATCAAGTGGGATTCATACCAGGGACACAGGGATGTTTCAACATCCGCAAATCAGTCAGTCTGATACACCCGATCAAGAAATTGAGGAATACAAACCACATGAACATCTCAATAGATGCAGAGAAAGCATTTGACAAGATCCAGCAGCCATTTTTGATAAAAACTCTTAACAAAATGGGGATAGAAGGAAATTGCCTCAACATAATAAAGGCAATATGTGACAAACCCACAGCCAGCATCATACTCAATGGGCAAAAACTGAGCGCAATCCGCCTGAGAACAGGAATGAGACAAGGATGCCCTCTATCACCACTCCTATTCAACATGGTACTGGAGGTTTTGGCCAGAGCAATTAGGCAAGAGAAAGGAATAAAAGGAATCCAAATAGGGAGTGAAGAAGTGAAACTCTCACTGTTTGCAGACAACATGATCTAATATATAGAAACCCCCCCCCCTAAAGTATCCACTGGAAAACTAAGAAATAACCAACATATACAGCAAATTTCAGGGTGTGAAATCAACTTACATGAATTAGTAGCATTTCTATACTCTAATAATGAACTAACAGAAATAGAACTCAAGAACACAATACCATTCGCGATCGCAACAAAAAGCATAAAATACCTTGGGGTGAATTTAACTAAGGAAGTGAAAGACGTAGACAACGAAAACTGCAAGACTTTCCTGAAAGAAATTGATGACAACATAAAGAGACGGAAGGACATTCCATGCACATGGATTGGAAGAATAAACATAGTTAAAATGTCCATACTGCCTAAAGCAATCTACAGATTCAACACAATCCCAATCAGAATCCCAATGACATTCTTTACAGAAATAGAACAAAGAATCCTAAAATTCATATGGGGCAACCAAAGACCCCAAATGGCCAAACGAATCCTGAGAAAAAAGAACAAAGCTGGAGGCATCACAATCCCTGACTTCAAAACATACTACAAAGCTACAGTAATCAAAACAGCATGGTACTGGTACAAAAACAGGTGCACAGATCAATGGAAAAGAATTGAAAGCCCAGAAATAAAACCACACATCTATGGACAGCTAATCTTCGACAAAGGAACTGAGGGCATAACAATGGAGAAAAGAAAGTCTCTTCAACAAATGATGCTGGGAAAACTGGACAGCCACATGTAAAAGAATGAAAATTGACCATTCTTTTTCACCATTCACAAAAAGAAACTCAAAATGGATCAAAGACCTAAAGGTAAGACCTGAAACCATAAGGCTTCTAGAAGAACACATAGGCAGTACAGTCTTTGACATCAGTCTTAAAAGGATCTTTTCAGACACCATGTCTTCTCAGACAAGGGAAACAATAGAAAGAACAAACAAATGGGATTACATCAGTCTACAGAGCTTCTACAAGTCAAGGGAAAACAGGATTGAACCAAAAAAACAACCCACTAATTGGGAAAAAATATTTGCAAGTCATATATCCAACAAAGGGTTAATCTCCATAATATATGAAGAACTCACACAACTCAACAACAACAAAAATCAAACAATCTGATCAAAAAATGGGCAAGGAACATGAACAGACATTTCTCCAAAGAAGATTTACAGATGGCCAATAGGCACATGAAAAGATGTTCATCATCACTGATCATCAAGGAAATGCAAATCAAAACTGCTCTAAGTTATCATCTTACACCCGTTAGAATGGCAAAAATAACCAAAACAAAAAGTAACAAATGTTGGAGAGGTTGTGGAAAAAAAGAAACCCTCAAACACTGCTGGTGGGAATGCAAACTGGTGCAGCCACTATGGAAAACAGTATGGAGATTTCTCAAAAAATTAAAAATAGAAATACCATATAACCTAGCCATCCCATTACTGGGTATCTATCCAAAGAACTTTAAATCAGCCATTCCAAAGGTCCCATGCACCCCTATGTTCATTGCAGCATTATTTACAATAGCCAAGATGTGGAAGAAATCTAAGTGCTCAGTATATGTACACACACATATATACACAATGGAATACTACTCAGCCATAAAGAAGGATAAAATCATCTCATTCACAACAGCTTGGATGGACCTTGAGGGTATATGCTAAGTGAAATAAGCCAGATAGAGAAAGATAATCTCTGTATGACTCCACTCATATGTGGAAGTTAAACATGTAGACAAAGTGAACAGATTAGTGGCTACTGGGGGAAAGGGCTGATGGGGGTGGGCACAAAGTGGTGCACCTACAACATGACTGACAAACAATAATGTACAACTGAAATTTCACAAAGTTGTAAACTGTCATAATCTCAATAAAAAGTTTAAAAAAAAGGTAACAGGAGACAAAGAAGGGCACTACATAATGATAAAGGGACCAACGCAACAACAGGACATAGCAGTTGTAAATATCTATGCAGCCAACGGAGGAGCAACTAAATGTATAAAGCAATTATTAACAGACATGAAAGGAGACATAGACAGTAACACAATAATTGTAGGGGACTTTAACACTCTTTACACCAATGGATAGATCATCCACACAGAAAATCAATAAGGAAATGTTGCCTTTAAATGATATATAAGACCAGATGGACTTAGTAGATATATATAGAACATTCTAGCCAAAAACTGCAGAATACACATTCTTTTCAAATGCACATGGAGCATTCTCCAGATAGATCATGTAGTAGGCCACAAAATGAGTCTCAGTAAATTTAAGAAGGTTGAAATAATGCCAGGTATCTTTTCTGACCACAACAGTATGAAACTAGAAGTCGACTACAGGAAGAAAATCAGAAAAGCCACAAATATCTGCAGATCAAACAAAATGCTACTGAACAACAATTGGGTCAATGAAGAAATCAAAGGAGAAATCAAAAAATACCTGGAGACAAATGAAAATGAAAATATGACATGCCAGAATTTATGGTATACAGCAAAAGCAGCTCTAAGAGGGAAGTTTATAGCAATACAGGCCTACCTCAAGACACAAGAAAAATCCCAAATAGACAATCTAACAGTGCACCTATAGGAAATGGAAAAAGAAGAACAGACCAAGCCCAAAATCAGTAGAAAGAAGAAAAAAAATAAAAATCAGAGCAGAAATAAATGAAATAGAGACAAAAAAACAACAGAAAAAAAAATCAGTGAAACCGAGAGCTAGTTCTTTGGAGACAAATGAAATTGACAAACCTTTAGCTAGACTCACCAAGAAAAAAAGAGAGAAGACTCAAATAAATAAAATAAAAAATGAAAATGGAGAAATTACACCCTCAGAAATACAAAAGATTATAAGAGAATACTATGAAAAGCTATATGCCATCAAATTTGATAACCTTGAAGAAATACATAAATTCTTAGAATCATACAACCTTCCAAAACTGAATTAAAAAGAAATAGAGCATTTGAATAAACAAATCACCATTAAGGAGATCGAAACAATAATCAAAAACTTTCCAAAAAATAAGAGTCCAGGACCAGACGGCTTCCCTGGTGAATTCTACCAGACATTCAGAGTAGACTTAATACCTTTCCTTCTTAAACTCTTCCAAAAAATTGAAGAGGATGGGAAGCTTCCTCACACATTCTATGAAGCCAACATTACCCTGATAGCAAAAACAGACAAGGACAACACAAAAATACTAACAAATCCCATACAACAATACATTAAAAAGCTCATACACCATGATGAAATGGGGTTTATTCCAGGGAAGCAGGGATGGTTCAACATCTGCAGATCAATCAGTGTGACACACCACATTATGAAGAATGAAAATCACACAATCATCTCAATAGCTGTAGGGAAACCTTTGACAAGATAAAGCATCCATTATGATAAAAACTGAATAAAATGCGTATAGGAGGAAAGTATCTCAACATAATAAGGGCCATATATGACAAACCCACAGCTAATATCAGTCTCACTTGAGAAAAACTGAAAGCTATCCCTTTAAGAATGGGAACCAGATAAGGATGCCTCCTTTCACCACTCTTATTTAACATAGTATTGGAAATCCTAGCCAAGCAATCAGGCAAGAAAAAGAAATAAAAGGGGATCCAAACTGGAAAAGAAGAATTGAAACTGTCACTATTTGCAGGTGACATGACTACATATAGAAAACCCTAAAGAATCCACCAAAAACTTTTAGAAATAATAAATGAATACAGTAAAGTGGCAGGATACAAAATCAACATTAAAAAATCAGTTGTGTTTCTGTATACTAAGAACAAAGCAGAAAGAGAAATTAAGAATACAATCCCACTTACAGTTCCAACAGAAAGAATAACGTACTTAGGAATAAACTTAACCAAAGAGGTGAAAGACCTGTACACTGAAAACTACAAGACATTTTGAAAGAAATTGAAGGCACAAAGAAACGGAAAGATGTTCTGTGCTCTTGGATTGGAAGAATTAATAGTTAAAATGTCTATACTTCCTAAAGCAATCTACAGATTCAGTGCACTCTCTACCAAACTTCCAACAACATTCTTCACAGAAATAGAACAAACAATCCAAAAATTTATGTGGAACAGCAAAAGACCCCGAATAGCCAAAGGAATCATAAGGAAAAAGAACAAAGCTGGAAGTATCATTCTCCCTGATTTCAAAATACACTACAACACTATAGTAACCAAAACAGCATTGTACTGGCACAAAAACGGACACACACCGATCAATGGAACAGAATCCAGAGCATAGAAATAAACCCACACATCTATGCACAACTAATTTTTGACAGGGAGTCAAGAAGATACAGTGAAGAAAGGAAAATCTCTTAAATAAATGGTATTGGGAAAACTGGATAGCCACACGCAAAAGAATGAAAGTAGACCATTATCTTACAGCATACACAAAAATCAACTCAAAATGGATTAAAGAACATAAGACATGAAACCTCTAAAAGAAAACATAGGCAGTACATTCTTCAACATTGGTCTTAGCAGCATATTTTCAAGTACCATGTCTGACCAGGCGGGGAAAGCAACAGAAAAAATAAACAAATGGGACTACATCAAACTAAAAAGCTTCTGCACAGCAAAGGAAACCATCAACAAAACAAAAAGACAGCCTAACAATTGGGAGAAGATATTTGCAATCCATATATCTGATAAGGGGTTAATATCCAAAATATATAAAGAACTCATACATCTCAACAACAAAAGAACTAACAACCCAATTAAAAAATGGACAAAAGAGCTGAACAGGCATTTCTCCAAAGAAGATAAACAGTTGGCCAACAGGCACATGAAAGGATATTCAACGACATTAACTATCAGGGAAATGCAAATCAAAACTACAATGAGATATCACCTTACTCTCGTTGGAATGCTTATAATTAACAAGACAGGAAACAGCAAGTGTTGGAGAGGATGTGGGGAGAAGGGAAACCTCGTACACTGCTGGTGAGAGTGCAAACTGGTGCAGCTGCTGTGGAAAACAGTGTGGAGATTCTTCAAAAACTCAAGAACAGAACTGTCATGATCCAGCTGTTCCTCTGCTGGGTATTTATCCAATGAACTTGAAAACACTAATGCATAAAGATGCATGCACCCTTATGTTCATTGCAGCATTATGCACAGTAGTCAAGGCTTGGAAGCAACCTAGGTGCCCATCAAGGGACGAATGGATAAAGAAAATGTGATCTATAGGCACAATGGAATACTACCCAGCCATAAAAAATGATGACGTCTGGCCATTTGTGACAACGTGGATGGACCTGGAGGGTATTATGCTAAGTGAAATAAGTCAGAGGGAGAAAGTCAAATATCAGATGAACTCACTCATAAGTAGAAGCTAAAAGTGTAAACAAGCAAGCACATAGAGACAGAGATTGGATTGGTAGTTACCAGAGAGGAAGGGGGAAGGGAGGAGTGCGAAAGGGGTGATTAGGCACATGTGTGTAGTGATGGATGGTAATTAGTCTTTGGGTAGTGAACATGATGTAATCTATACAGACACAGAAATATAGTGATGTACTCCTGAAATTTGTATAATGTTATAAACCCATGTTACACCAATGAAACAGAAACCAAAAAACAAATACTAAAAAACAAATGAGACCGTTCACACTACTCTTTGAAATAGATTACCGCCTGTAGGACCAGGGCCTTGGGTTCTTGGTAATCTGGTAAACTAGTAACATAAGGAATGGTGAGGAATGAAATATGTATTGTGTTTTGGGGGGCTGAAAGGAAAGGCATAGGCCTGTTCTCAAGGAGCATACTTTTGGTTTTTTATTGTGGTAAAATATGCATAAATATTTATCATAATATAAATATCCATTTCCAGCACTTTCCTATCACGCCAAACAGCTGGGAGCTTATCTCTTAGCTGGGGGACAATCACTATCAATAGGACTAGTGAATCCCTGCAAGCAGAGGCACTTTCCAGATATGCTGTGGACGCCCCAGGAGCTCAGAGGTGGGGTCACCCGGTGGCTTGGTGTGGTTGAACGTCAGGTGCAGTCTCCCCGATCTCCTTGTACTCCTCTGGTCAGATTTGCCTTGGTCTCCAGCTCTCTACGTGCCATGCCCATATGACTCCCAGTGACAGACGGATGAGTGACTGGGACAATGTATGTGCCTCAGCCCTGAGTCCCATCACTGTCTCTGCCTTCCATGTGAGAGCCATGCTCTCAGTAACTCATAGCATTCCTGGATGGGGGTCTGGGGTCAGGTAGCTCCATGGAGCGGAAGATGCCCATGGGTGCCCATCTGCTCCACTTCCTGCCTGACCTGGCCCTTCTGGCTTTCCCCCTAACTTCAGCAGGGCTTGGATGGTGCAATGATTAATTTTATGTGTCAATTTTGGCTGGGCTGCGGTACCCAGATATTTGGTCAAACACTCTTCTGGATGTTTCTGTGAAAACATTCTTTAGATAAAATTAACATGTAAATCAGTAGACTTTGAGTAAAGTAGATTGCCCTCCATAATGTGGGTGAGCCTCATCCAATCAGTTGAAGGCCTTAAGATAACAAAGACTGACCTTCCTGGAAGAAGAGGGAATTCTTTTATTTTTAAATTTTTTTATTGCAGTAGCATTAGATTATAACATTATATAACTTTCAGATATACATCATAATATATTTTGAATTCTGCGTAGATTACATCATGTTCACCACCCAAAGACAACCAGCCGTCACCACACACGTGTGCCTAATCATCCCTTTCACCCTCCCCCATCCCCCTTCCCCTCTGGTAACCACCAATCCAATCTGTCTCTGTGTGTGGTGTTTGTCATTTTTATCATCTACTTATAGGTGAGATCATACAGTATTTGACTTTCTCCCTCTAACTTATTTCACTTAGCATAATACCCTCCAGGTCCATCCATGTTGTCACAAATGGCCGGATTTCATCATTTCTTATGGCTGAGTAGTATTCCATTGTGTATATATACCACATCTTCTTTATCCATTCACCCCTTGATGGGCACCTAGGTTGCTTCCAAGTCTTCGCTATTGTGGATAATGCTGCAATGAACATAGTGGTGCATGTATCTTTATGCATTAGTGTTTTCAAGTTCTTTGGATAAATACCCAGCAGTGGGATAGCTGGATCATATGGTAGATCTATTCTTAACCTTCTAAGGAAATTCCATACTGTTTCCCAAAGTGGCTGCACCAGTTTACACTTTTAACAGCAGTGTACGAGGTTTCCCTTCTCCCCACATCCTCTCCAACACTTGTATCCTCTCTTGTTAATTACAGCCATTTTGACCAGAATGAGACGGTATCTCATTGTAGTTTTGATTTCTGTTTCCCTGATAGTTAATGATGTTGAACATGTTTTCATGTGCCTGTTGGTCATCCGTATATCTTCTTTAGAGAAATCTGTGTTCAAATATTTTGCCCATTTTGTTAATTGGGTTGTTGATGTTTTTGTTGTTGAGATGTATGCGTTCTTTGTGTATTTTGGATACTAACCCCTTATCCGATATGTGGTTTGCAAATATCTTCTCCCAAGTGTTAGCTTGTCTTTTCGTTTTGTTGAAGATTTCCTTTGCTGTGCAGAAGTTTTTTAGTTTGATGTAGTCCCATTTGTTTATTTTTTTCTATTGTTTCCCTTGTCTGGTCTGACATGGTACTTGAAAATATCCTGCTAAGACCAATGTCAAAGAGCGTGGTGCCTACGTTTTCTTCTAGAAGTTTCATGGTTTGAGATCTTACATTCAAGTCTTTAATCCATTTTGAGTTGGTTTTGTGCATGGTGTAAGGTAATAGTCTACTTTCATTCTTTTGCATGTGGCTGTCCAGTTTTCCCAATACCATTTATTGAAAAGACTTTCCTTTCTCCATTGTATGCTCTTGGCTCCCTTGTCGAAAATCAGCTGTCCACAAATGTGTGGGTTTATTCCTGGGCTCTTGATTCTGTTTCATTGATCTGTGTGTCTGTTTTTGTGCCAGTACCCTGCTGTTTTGGTACTATAGCTTTGTAGTATACTTTGAAATCAGGGAGTGTGATACCTCCAGCTTTGTTCTTTTTCCTTATGATTCCTTTGGCTATTTGGGATCTTTTGTTGTTTCATATAAATCTTAGGATTCTTTGTTCTATTTCTGTGAACACTGTTGTTGGAACTTGGATCGGGAGTGCATTGAATCTATATATTGCTTTAGGAAGTATGGATATTTTAACAATGTTAATTCTTCCAGTCCAAGAGCATGGAATATCTTTCCATTTCTTTGTGTCGTCTTCTTTTTCATTATTTTTTTGACGACGACGACGATTAGCCCTGAGCTAACATCTGCCGCCAATCCTCCTCTTTTTGCTGAGGAACACTGGGCCTGAGGTAACATCCTTGCCCATCTTCCTCCACTCCACATGTGGGACGCCTACCACAGCATTGCTTGCCAAGCGGTGCCATGTCCGCACCCGGGATCCAAACTGGCAAACCCCCAGTCGCTGAAGCGGAATGTGCAAAGTTAACCACTGTGCCACTGGGCCGACACCTCTTTGTGTCTTCTTCAACTTCTTTCAACAATGTTTTATAGTTTTTGGTGTACAGATCTTTCACCTCTTAGGTTAAGTTTATTCCTAGGTATTTTATTCTTTTTGCTGCAATTGTAAATGAGATTGTATTCTTAAGTTCTCTTTCTTCTACTTTGTTATTAGTGTATAGAAATCCAACTGATTTTTTTATGTTGATTTTGTATCCTGCAGCTTGACTGTATTCATTTATTGTTTCTAAAAGTTTTTTTAGTGGATTCTTTAGGGTTTTCTAGATATAAAATCATGTCTGCAAAGAGTGGCAGTTTCACTTCTTCTTTTCCAGTGTGGATCCCTTTTATTTCTTTTTCTTGCCTGATTGCTCCGGCTAGGACTTCCAATACTGTGTTAAATAAGAGTGGTGACAGTGGGTATCCTTGTCTGGTTCCTGTTCTTAGAGAGATAGCTTTCAGTTTTTCTGCGTTGAGAATGATATTTGCTGTGGGTTTGTTGTATATGGCCTTTATTATTTTGAGGTACTTTCCTTCTATACCCATTTTGAGTTTTTATCATAAATGGATGCTGTATCTGGTTAAATGCTTTGTCTGTATCTATTGAGATGATCGTGTGATTTTATTCTTCATTTTGTTAATGTGGTGTATCACGTTGATCTATTTACAGATGTTGAACCATCCCTGCTTCCCAGGAATAAACCCCACTTGATCATGGTGTATGATCTTTTTAATATATTGTTGTATTTGATTTCCTAATATTTTGTTGAGGATTTTTGCATCGATGTTCATCAGTGATATTGGCCTGTAATTTTCTTTTTTGTGTGTTGTCCTTGTCTGGTTTTGGTATCAGGATAATCTTGCCTTCATAGAATGAGTTAGGAAGACTCCCCAGAAGAGGAAATTCTGCCAGCAGATCACCTTTGGATTTGAACTGCAACTCTTCCCTGAGTCTCTAGCCTGCCAGCCTGTCCTCATGATTTTGGACTTACTGAGCCTCCATAATCATGCGAGCCAATTCCTTAAAATAAATCTCTCTGGCATGCGCTCCCCGCCCCCATTGATTGTACTGCAAAGGGATTTCCTGTAGTCCACCTGGCTCACCCACAGGCAAACGGAGCCTCACTTCCTCTCTTGTAGGAGAGAGGGACATATTAAAAATATTCATAAATAGAGCATGATAGGTACAACACCAGAGGTGCATGTGGAATGTTATGGGGTGTAGTAGGGCCCCTGTGGGCTGAGAGAGTCCCCTGAGGTGTGCAGACCTGGTGTGTGATGTGCCTGTGAAGAAGGTGGAATGAGGCGAGGCCATGGGGAGGGGAAGGGATGGGATGGGAGCAAAGTCATCTGCCGCATGCCGGGCACAGAGGCACATCCACTGAGCATGATCCAGCCCTTTGAGAGGTGTCTTGCTGTCCTCACTTTACACAGAGGGAAACCAAAGCTTCCAGTGATTGTCATTTATCCCCAAACCTCAGGGCTCAGCAGAAATAGGAGCCAAAGAGCTGGCTGGCTCCGTCCTCTACAGTCTGCTCAGCTGCTGTCTGCTCCCAGGCCCCTCAGGATGGGAGAGAGACAGCAACCCAGCGCAGAGCTTGGTGTGTTTGAATGCACTGTCCTATTTCAAACATTATCTTGCTTCTGTGACTCACCTTTGAAGCATCCGTTCCATGGTGAAAAATCATCAAGGCTGATGGAGGCGCCTTTTTCTCATGCGTATCCCCGCCAGGCATACACTTCACTGATCTCATGGAGGATCTCAAGGCCTTTGATTCCAAGTTTTAGTAGCAGCAGAATAAGTGGCAGGGAGTCATTTGTAAAGTGAAGTTCTGAAAATCTGGAAGCAGACTTGCTCCTTAGGTTCAAAACGCTTTGTCCTATACGAGACCACAGCTAACAGTCCTATACGAAACCACAGCTAACAGTCTCTCTTTTGGCACAACCACTGCCATTTCCAGATTAGATGCTGTCATACACTCAAGAAACTATACTTGTTCTGTGTCACAGGCCTGCCGAGAATGCCTCCAACCCTAGTGCACCCCCAGCCCATGCCATCTGCAGAGGCTGCCTGAGAGGGGCGTCAGCCAAGGTTCCCTCCTGTCCCCTTACCTGCAGCCTCTGCTGTGAGCTGAGGAGTGAAAGGAGAGATTTATACAGAAGATGGAACTCCCAGCTTTGGGGGAAAGCCGTCACTGAGAGGTTGCAGTTCCTTAGTTTGAGACATGAAGGTTGCTCATCTTAGAAGCCTTGTGACCTTTCTGCTGAGTCAAAAGAGGACTGTCTCTGTAAATACTGTTGTTCTGTCTCTACTGTGTCAAAAAGATTGAGAATCCAGTGGGGAAAAATTGGCCAACAGGTTAGTTAATGTTATGTTGACCCATGGTGATTACATGGAGTCTCGAGATTCTTTGGGGAAGAAAGAAAAGGGTCCGTGAATTTAAAAAAACGACAACAACAAACTGGTATAGTCAAAAAGAGCACATTTTTCCTGTTTGAATCTGTTAAACTAGGCCGCCTGCCTCCACAGAGTGAGACCCAAGCTTCCCAGGGAGGGGTGTTGGCAGGCTGCAGAGCGCCGGGAAGCAGGTGGCAGAGGAGCGAATGCCTGGCTAGTTCCTGCGCAGGAGCTTTAGGGGATGTGGGAATGCTCTGCCTGAAAGAAGCAGGCCGGACAGTCTCCAGAGGGTTGAATGGCATCATGTTGACGGGGGGGAGGGGGCAGAACCATTCTAAATGACAAGCCATGGTTTCTTGCTCGGCGAACTGACATCCTCTAGAGGTAGTTGGGCTTCAGAAGCCAGAATTCAAGATAGAAACTCCCGAGCAAAAGGACCTGTGTTTCCTGCCAGTGTGTACCTTGCTAAATGTCTCCTGGCAGAGCCCAGAGGAACATCTGTGAGGCGTACTCTCAATAAGGTCACTGCACCCTGTGTTGCTGGGCCAGCTGATCTGGAAGCCCCTCTTCTCCCTTCAGTCTGATCTGTGATTTATGACAGCTTCTTCTGGGGTTCAGAAAAGAATACTTTGTGTTCATGGAGTACTTGCTACGTGCTAGGCTCCATGCCTAAGCACTTTACATGCATTATTCATTTTCTCTGCACAACAACCTAATGAGGTTGGTAGTGTTACTGCCCCTCTTCACAGTGAGGAAACTGAGGCACAGAGAGATCAGCTACCTTGCCCAAAGTCTCAGCTGTAAAGTGGTAGGCCTAGGATTAAACCCAGCCTTTCTGATGCAGAGCCCACCCTCTTATCCAAGAGGCTATGTTCTCTCCCTGAGGAAAGAGTTTTTCTTGCTTTAGACAAAAACCAAGTATCTATTTCTTATCCAACTTAATTGTGTTTGATTGATGTTTTAGCACCAGTTGTCACTGATATCCCTAATTTTGAGACATACTTTGTTTTTTTGAGGACGATTAGTCCTGAGCTAACATCTGCTGCTACTATCCTCCTCTTTTTGCTGAGGAAGACTGGCCCTGAGCTAACATCCATGCCCATCTTCCTCTATTTTATATGTGGGACGCCTGCCACAGCGTGGCGTGCCAAGTGGTGCCATGTCTGCACCCAGGATCCGAACCGGCGAACCCTGGGCTGCCGAAGTGAGTGTGCAAACTTAACCGCTGCGCCACCAGGCCAGCCGCTTGAGACATACTTTTTATGTTGAAAGAACTTGAGAAATTTACACTAAAGTTTTTTTTTCTTATTCGACTTTTAGTCTATTTTATACACTAAGTGAATGAACCTTTTACTCCTGACCTATAACTATCTGAATTAGCCCCAAAAGTGAGGATCAGAGTGAACTTAATGAGCCAGAGTAAATTTTGCTTGTGGAGTCAGAAACTGGGCAGGGTGTTTGTCCATCTGTTTAGTGGTGCAGTGGTGAGGACACTAGCTTCAATCCTGTCCAGGTTGGCTGTGGTTGTTCAGAGGATGGAATTGGCTAGGGTATAAGACATCTGCCACAGACCTCTCTGACTGTCCTTGAGCAAGCAGCTGAGAACTAATCTCTTCTTCTGTCTTTTGAAGGGGTTAATTTGCCCAGCCCTCCTTACCATTCAAGGATTCAGAGATGAC
The DNA here is from genome assembly GCF_037783145.1 of Equus przewalskii. Classification (NCBI taxonomy): domain Eukaryota; kingdom Metazoa; phylum Chordata; class Mammalia; order Perissodactyla; family Equidae; genus Equus; species Equus przewalskii. Next base: position 67,866,880 of record NC_091831.1, read on the forward strand.
AATGAAGTGTTTATTAAGTGCCCCTATAAGTGAATCAGGCACTGACCAGATCAGATTAAACCCTGGCCCTCTCCCCAAGGAGCTTAGAATCTAGACTGCACTGAGGTGAGATGGCGAAAGAGCCTACGGCGCGCTAGCACCTGTCCCTCCTGCAGTCCATCGTTTTCAAAGACAGCCTCACCGGGATTCGAGCTTGGGGATGAAAGAAAAGCAAGATTCTTGAAAGAGTCAGTAGTGCTGAAGGTACAACTGGAGAAGAGAGGGGCACAGAAGTCTCAGTGCACGAGCCTTCCTGGCCCTGGTCATGGTAAGAGGCAATGAGAGAGAAAATGGTGGTGAAAGTCATCATTAAGGTGCTGGCTTGGAGACTTTGCTGGGGAACTGGGCTGATGAACCAAGGACAGCATGTAGCAGCACTGTCTGGTAGAACTTCCCGTGATGACAGAAATGTTCTCTATCTGTGCTTTCCATTATGGCAGCCGCTAGCCCCATGACTTTTGAGTACTTGAAATGTGACTAGTATGACTGAGGAATTGAATTTTTTATTTTAGTTAATTTTAGTTAATTTAAATTAAAATAACCACAGGTGTCTAGAGGCTACAGCATGGGGATAGAGCTTTGCTATTGAAAAAAATCACTTCTGCGTACACAAATTGCACTTACAGACATGGCGTTGCGAGGTATGTGGAGTATTAACCTCACAAATGAGGAAACCAAGGCTCAGAGCAATTAAGTAACTTGCCCTGACTCACACAAGCTGGCACATGACGACGTCTATGCCCCTTGAATCAAGTATTGATGCTGTCTCCTGTGGCAGAGTCACTTGCTTTCGTGGTGAGTGAGCAGCATGTAAACTTAAGGTTCTCACAACTGGCCATCCCCACACATGTTCCAGGGGACAGCCTCACACGTCTCCATATGCTCTTTCTGCATCATTTCAGTGAGTGAGACCATGCACTCTTTTGCTGTCTCCCCACTGCTGGGATTGTACCCTCCACCTCCTCTTTGCACAGCTAGCGAGTAAAAGGTTCAAGTAAAGGATCACGGTCCCTGATGAGGGCCTTCCCCGTCCCCAGATACACCCTGCACCAATGTGGAGGAGCCTCATTCTCTCTTGTTCTGAAAGAGGAGGAGGACCAATGGTCGGGACCAGCATAGCTGAACCAGGTTTTCCTCGGAGACAGGAGGACACCAAAGCCCCAGTGACAGCTTAGTAGAAGCATCAGTTGGTGCATCTTTTGACCTTTGACCCATCTGTTGTTGCGGGTGTCATCGTTGTTTTGAGAAGTTGGGGTGAGGTGGAGGTGGTGAACTAGCTCCCACCTCTCAAGGTCTTGGGGCATTTCAGGAGGGCTAAGACATATAGTCAGGTGTTACATGAACCCTCCAAGGTGTTACTGTAACCCATATTTCCTAAGGTTCCTTCTGTTATGATGTCAAGGTAAAGTGCACAACATTAGTAATACCATCCTAGGGCAAAGTGTAATGCCATGTATTAAGTTTTCTTCCCTCCCTTTCTAAATCTAATATATCTAAAAGTTAATAAATCATAGGAGCAAAAAAAGCTTTTTTTAGGAAAAGTGAAAGATACGTTTTTCTTCCCTAAAGGCCCTTGTCACACAAGCTCATGGCTCAGACACTCAAAGTAGTGGCAGCAAATTCTGCTTTCCAGCGATGGAAGAGGACCTAGGCCTCCACATGCTGGGGGAGCTGTTTGAGTGTAATGGTGCTCTCTCTAGGTGGGTGCAGGAGGAGAGAGAACTTTTTGAAAAAGCACACCAGCCAGCAATTACACGTATGATGAAAGATGTTTTCTTCAGCAGTGTCTTCTCGGAGCTCTTAGAGAAGGCACTAAACAGTGTGTGAATGTGTGTGATGTCAGTGGTGCTGCCCTTCTCAGATCCCTGATGGGATTCTCTAGGGCAAGCTTTCCAAGCCTAGACATGAGTCTGCATATCTTCAGTGGTTATAACAATGGCACATGGTTGGGATGAGATTCCATTGGCGAGTATAGTTTTTTTCATAGAATTATAGATTTATTCATCCAGCTAAGGGAAACAAGTTGATGTCTTAGACCACCTGAAGTTATTTAGCCAAAGAAAACCCAGACCAATGGGATACTGGACCAGAGTCACCATCAGACCAGTGGTTGGGCTGAGCCCTTTCTTGGGCAGATTTTGACTGCCTTCGTAACAGTTCTCTCTAAATCATGCCCCTGCCTGGGACTTTTGAGCTTACTGTTTTTTATGTTACTTATTTAAATGTCAGTCCTATTTTATAATCACTTTAAAAATAAACTCACTGGGGCCAGTCCGGTGGCATAGTGGTTAAGTTTGCCCACTCTGCTTTGGCAGCCTAGGGTTTGCGGGTTGAGATCCTGGGTGCAGACCCACACACCTTGCATCAAACCATGCTGTGGCAGCATCCCACATACAAAATAGAGGGAGATGGGCACAGGTGTTAGCTCAGGGACAATCTTCCTCAAGCAAAATAAATAAAATAATTAGTTAATAAATTCATCGTTTTATAATAATGAGTTCCTCAGATTTAGGACCCTCCTTGGACTCTGATTGCTGCCACTCTTTGGCCTCTGCCTTCTTGGAGATCTCCGAATAAGAACAGGAGGACCTTTGATTCTGTGCGTCTCCCTTCTCCTATGAGAGAGCAGCTGAGTATCTACCCCTTGAGAAGAGACTGGCTGGAATCTGGGAAAATGTCAGTGTTTAGACATGCGTGTGTGGACACACTAAGCTAAGGAATTCCAAGATGGTCCTGTAATAGGAGTACATGTCTCTGGCTTTTGGGGAAATGTGTTATTCCCAGGAGAGCGAGAGTCTAGCTCCAACTCAGAGGGTTGTCATCTCCAGGTGTGCACTTAACACAGTGAATATTAATAGCTGCTAACTTAGATCGGGGCTGTCTCGGGGAGCAGATACAAGGCCCACGTGGGCCTATGCTTGGGTAATCCTGATAGGAAAGTTCTTCTATAATTATATTTAGTGTCTTTTCTGATTGAATTGTATTATATGTTTAGCATCAACAGATAGGAATAGCGCCTTGAGGATATAGTCAACATATCTATATAAACACACATATACACAAAACATTTTATAATCTGTCTACTTCACTTACAAGGATATTGTGAACATTTTCTATGTTTTAAGTAATTTTTCTGTACCATGAGTTTTAAAAATTGCACCATATTCCATTATACCTACATTGAGTTTTAACCAGTCTCCTCTTCACGTGAGATAATTAAGTTGTTGCTAATTTTTCTACTGTTATAGAAAACTCTGAGATGTACATGGTTCTATATGTGAATCCTTTGGTGCATTTACGATTATTACTTTGGGTTCACTTCCTAAAAGTGGAGCCCATGAGTAAAATAGCAGGAATATTTTTAAGGTTTTTCATTCATTATACAGAATTTCCCTACAGAAAGATTTCACTGAATTGCTGTTCCCCACAGTGACGAGTGCTCCCAAGCTCTCACTGATAGGGTTGTTTGGGTAGGGAAGATGCTATTGCTGTTGGTCTACATACATCATACATTGAAATCAGTCTGTTTCCCAGGAAACAGAGTGGACATCATCACCACTCTGCTATTTTTAATAAGATGGGGGAGCACTCACTTATCGGCTCTGGTGTGTGAGTTCTTGAGATCCACGGAAATGCTGCCATTGAAGCAGTATGGGTGGGTGGCAGGCAAAGCTCTAAGATGCTCAAAAGATTCCTGCTCAAAAACTTCCTGGTATGTGCACACCTACCAATTACTTACTTAAGCACTAACCTAGGTGTTGCTGTGAAGCGTTTTTGATTTTGTGGGTATAGTTACGGTCCTGAATCAGTTGATCTTAAAAAAGAAATTATCTTGGATGGGCCTGACCTAATTAGGTGACCCTTTAAGAGGAAAAGGGATCTTCCTGACAAAGAGATTTGAAGTGAGGGATTCAACCCAAGGGAGAGTCTCCACTGCTGGCTTTGAAGGTGGAGGGGCCATGTAGTAAAGAATGCAAGTGGCCTTTAGGAGCTGAGAGCAGTCCCCGGCTTACAGCCAGCAATGAAATAAGCATCAACCTGAGTCCTACAACTACACAGGAACAACCTGAATGAATCTGGAAGGGGATCCCAAGCACCACATGAGAAGACAGCCAGCAACACTTTGATTTCAGCCTTGTGATACCCTGAGCCGAAAACCCAACCATGCCATGGCTGCAATTCTGACCTACAAATCTGTGAGCTAATGAATGGGTATTGTTTAAACCACCAAGCTTGTGGTGATTCGTTATGCAGCAAAAAAAAAAAAAAAAAAAAACAACTAATACCCAGTGTTTCTAAATTGTAGTGTGAATATTTACACAGAAACATCACACATGAACAGAGTGCCACAGGGTATGTGGAGAGAGAACAGCTATGTGTGTTAATGTAGAAATGACTTGTCATACTGGATTTTAAATAATAATGTAATCAGAAATAGAATTTCTGTTCCAGTTCTGCCTTGAGTTATGTGACCTTGAAGAAATTACCAATGTCCTTCAGATATCCAAATCCTGTCCTTATTTTTCTGTCAGATTATTGGACCTTGATCACTTCCTCCTCCTGGACCCGTTTTACACCTGTATCTCTCTCTTCGGGTTCTCCTGCTACCTCCCTGACCCATCCTTTCCATGTATTTCTGAGCATTCCTCCTCTGTGGCTCACGCCTTAAATGCCGGGGGTCCCCAGGAGTCTGACTCAGTCACTCTCAGGATTTCACTGCACTTGCGAGCCGATGACCTTTACCCCTGTATCTTCATCCATGGCCTTCCTCTGACTGTGGCTTCTGCTGGGATGTGTCTCAGGCACCTCGAACTCAACGTGATCACAACTGGACTCATACGTCTTGCCCGCACCGCCTGCCACCTCTACCACCTCTCCCTGCCTTGTTATGTTCCTCTCTCCAGATTAGAATCCATTCTTCACTCCCCTTACTGCCTGGCCGACTTCTCTGTTAGGTGAGCAGGAGCAGTGCCAAGGGCCATAACACTCTTAGGGGCTGAGGAAAATGTTTCTCTTTCTCTTAAAATCAGAGGGAGAAAAAAATTTTAAGTTGGAGGAAGTGCTTGAATATGTAATGATGTATTTGTCGTAATGCTTAATGCAGTTGTAAAATAGAATTTTTTAAATACTTTTTCGGGAGGAGAGGCCCATGGAAGCAAAAGTGCCCTGGGCCCCTGAAAGTCATACCGCAATCCTGATGCTCTCTTGTTCCTAGAGCAGTGGGCTTTGGTGGATGGTAGTGTGCACTGCCTTCCCTGTGGCCCAGGTAGTGGGGAAGGTGCTTTGACGTGGTCTCAGTGGATGTCCGCCAGCTCTGGTCACTGGGAAGGTTGCACGTTGCTGGTGATCGGGAGCTGCTGCCTTGGCCCTCCTCTACCCTGGCAGGAGAGTTGGAAGCAGGAAGTTCCTTCCTTGCCTTCAGTTATTTGCTTACATACTTAGATACCTGTGTTGCAATCAACAGGAAAAGTGGCCATTTCCTCAGGATTGTGTGAAGGACTCACTGTTCCCTGGTCTGGTGCTCGAGTTCTGTTCTGAGTATTACCCCAACAGGGGCTGTAGCAGGTCCATGCAGCCCCTACATGCCATCCACACCCCAATCCTGAGGACATCCACACTTCCAAAGAGAGCAGAGAGGGAAAGTCTGTGCAGCTGAATCTAGTCTGGAAGTCAGAGGGGTGGCATCTTGAAGGTGTACCGTGCTTTGAAGCCCATGCTATCTGGGAACCTGGATAACCCACCTTCCGGAAGACTTACTTTATTGCTGAGGTGAGTTTCTAAGACTTTGGATCACCCAGTGCTTTAGCTTGGAAAGCTGTTGGCAAGAAACCATTAGAAAGATACACTTCTCTATATGTTACTGTTTGATCCAGGAGTCAGTTCTCTGAATTTAGACACTGGGACCCTTTGCTGTTAGGACTTCAGCAGGGCAGTGTCATTCTGGCTGATGTCGGCCACCTGAGATGGCCACGTTCAGACCTACTTTCTCAGTCTTCCATCCTCTTGTGAATAGGGGCTGCACGTCATCAGGAGGGGCATTGTCTCGTATGCAGCTTTGTTGGCGCATCTGAATTTGGCATGTGTGTTGCTCTTTACAACTCGCTGACATGGACATACACCTGCATCTGAAACTCAGATCCAGATAAACACTAAAGGGTGTGAAGGAAATGTCAAAATCTCAGCGTTGGGAGGGACCTCAACAGCTGTCCAGCTGAGCCCTCATTCTGTGTTCAGACCTTCAGAGTGGCTATCTGGCTTATCCCGGAGCCTCTCTGAGACCACCCATTCAATGTTTGGGTAGCTCTGAATGTTGGTAAGGGCTCTGATGCTGAGCAGATCTGTTTTCTAACCAGTGTATTTATTCATCCTGGTTCTGCCTTAGAAAGATCTTAGTCGTCATTCTACAGTATAGCTCTGTAGCCAAAAGAAGGGTTCTTGGATCCATCCGTGCTCCTCAGGGTTTAGCACCACCCCATCAGTAATGGCTGAACTCTCCCCCTCCACGCCAGCCAAATTTATATGTTGAAATGGTAACCCCTAGGACCTCAGAAAGTGACCTTATTTGAAGATAAGGTCTTTAAAGAGGTAGTTAAGGTAAAATGAGGTCATTAGGGTGGGCCTCACTTCCATCTGACTGGTGTCCTTATAAGAAAAGGGGATCAGGACAGAGACACACAGAGGGGGAAGACCATGTGAAGACACTGAGAAAACGCCATCTACAAGCCAAAGAGAAAGACCTCAGGAGAAACCAACTCTGCCAACACTTTGATCTTGGACTTCTAGAACTGCAAGAAAATAAGTATCTGTTATTGAAGCCCCCCAGTCTGTGGTACTTAGTTATGACAGCCCAAGCAAACTAGTACGCAAGCTACCACACATTATGCCTTGTGAAGTGTGGCACCCAGAAGAACTGATCATAATTTGACGAGAGGAGAGTAAGGCGGTCACCACCCTTGTTATTAACGCAGGCCGAGGTCCTACTAATTTCTTGGCCAGTCACAGCATCCAATGACTTAGAGTCATCCATCTCCAAAGTTTTCGTTTTTGTTTATTTTCTAAAAGTAGTCTTGCTAAGTCACATTTCTTACATTCTGTATTAGGTGCAGTTAAGTTTTGAACTTAGTTACAGAATTTTGCATTTAATCCTGTTCAGTTTTGCTTGTGTGGGGCTGAGTTTGCCAATGACTGCCCCCATCTCTCAGGGAGGCCTTTGGAAACCACATGGGGATCATCAGGGTTGGGCCTGGGCTCCAATAACACACCTCCCATCCTGAGTGAGAATCTTGGGTTTGGATGGGAAATTTCCTTTCCAGTGACACATGGGACAGCGGTCACTGTCCATAAGATGGATTTGAGGACACACAGTGCCCAGTGTGGTTATGGTGGGGGTTCAGATAGGATATCTGGGAGAGGAGTCAGAGCTGGCCTTAGGTGCAGAAACCCATGGTAGTGGCCACAGAATTGGGCTTTGCTGAGGAGAGAAGACAGGTTCTGAGAAAATATCCTCGTTCAGCCAGGATCACGTGTGACATGTGGCAGAGATGACTGGCTTCTCTGTCTCAGTGTTTTAATCTTTGTCAAAGAGATTGCTTCTGGGGATTGAGTTGGTAAAAGCAGAGAGATCCCAAAACGAAATGTTGGAGTCCTGCTGAGCTGTCTACAGAAATGTTCTGCATCGTCAAGCCATTGCCTGCCAGGCTGCAAGAAGGTAGGGTCCTTCTTGAGGACCATGCAGGTGGTGGTTGGGAAGGATTAGCCCTCAGAAGATGAGCTGCTTTTAGAATTAGACCTACATTCACCTGCTCTTCATCTGCCTTGGGAACATCAGACACCTTATTTTGCAAGTGATTGTCTGAAATCATTTGACCAAGCACTGATGCTGTGGACATGCCTGGGTCCTCCTTATGGTCCATCTCAGTTTTCTCAGCAGTGTGTCATTAGCAGTCTGTGTGGACAGTCATGCGCTCAGCAGTTCTGTGCCTTGGAGGACAGTCAGGGTTAGCCTCATTTCCCACCAAGTGTCAGTTGTGGTCCTGGGCATTGTGACAGGCACAGGTGAGCACTATTAGCTTGTGAGCTGCTGCCAGCAAGGGCATCCAGAACATTCCATGAGAAGAACTATTCTCCCTAGAAGAGAGCAAGAGTAATACTCGTATGATAACTCTTCATACCTAAGTCAACCACTGGAGGACCATCCTCTGCTAGAATCTGTTTCTGTTGCCTGTGCCTACCCCTTTGAGGATGTTCCTGGAAGATGTTCATGAGACAGAGAGTTTAAAAATTGCTTACTCATTCTAGCACATCCTCTTGGCTGCTCCTAGGACCTCAGGCGAGCTTTTAATTGTCGACACTGTCTCCTGCTCTGCAGTGTGAGGTGAACTCTGCCTTTTCTGCTTGCATGGTGGATACTGTAAAGAATAAGAGAAACAGTTATTGTGGATGTGCTTTGTGAGTTAAAAGCCTATGTGCAAACAGAAAGTGCACAGATAAGTTAATCCTCACAGCTGAGGTAGCCTTCACTTTTATTTATGGTAAACTTCAGTTGTTCCTGTGCTTCAGAACAGGGGACTGTGTTTGCGTTGACTTTAGCAGTCATGTTCACTACTTGTAACTGTTTGTCCTCTCCTTCTCCATCTTGACATTCCAAACTGAAGAGTCCTGGGCTGAACCACCAGCTACCGAGGCTGTGGCGTGGCCATGGGAGTGGCCTGGGGCTTCTGTGGGTTGAGGACATGGTAGGGGTGGCAGGGACTGTTAAACCCATGGCCCAAGGAGGGGGTGGCTCTCCCCCATGTTCCCGGCCCAATGACAGAAGCTGTGCTCTCAGCCAGACTTGCTGTGAGCTCACTGACCCCTGTGTGTTTCTGTTAAAGATTTACGTCCACCTGAAGGAAGGCGGGGGCCCAGATGGGCTGGATGCACTGAAGAATAAGCCCCAACTCCACAGCATGGTGGCCAGGAGCCTGTGCCAGAACGCGGCAGGCAAGAACTACATCATCTTTACGGGGCCCAGCATCACCAGCCTGACCCTGTTTGAAGAGTTTGAAAAGCAAGGTTAGTCAAGTGGCGAGTGGTCTGAGCACAGCCCTGCTCCCTTGGAGAAGAGGTGGGAGAGGTCTGGGGTTGCAGGTGTGCAGTGGCCAGCACAGACCACAGCATGCTAGGCAAGGAGGCCCTTCCCTACGGGAATAGATTATTTCAGCCTGCCGCGTATCTGCTCTGTATCTGGACACTGCTGGGCCATGGAGATCTGAAGAGGTATCAGTCATAGGCTCATGGTCTGGGGGACAATGTCAGCACAAAGCTCTTCCCGGTCTTCAGGGCACATTTGTGTCCTTTGTTGTAAGACCATGGTCAAGGAAGGAGTTCTTTTGATGTCTCAGTGCATTCAGGCTGCTGTAACACAATACCACAGAGAAATTTATTTCTCTTGGTTCTGGAAGCTGGAAGTCCAAGATCAGGGTGCCAGCATGGTCCAGTGAGGGCCCTCTGCAGCGTGGCAGACTTCTTCCTGCTGTGTCCTCATATGATGGACAGGGCAAGGGAGCTCTGTGGCTTCTCTTTTATAAGGACACTAACCTCATTCATGAGGACTTCACCTGTATGGCCTAATCACCTCCCAAAGGCCCCAGCTCCTAAACCATCACCATGGGCATTAGGCTTTCAACATATGAATTTGGGAGGGGGACACAAACATTCAGTCTGTAGCACCTAGGCACACCTCCTACGAAGTAAGGCTCTTAGGGAGTCTCCTGAACTCACCCCATCCATAATGTGGCCCCTTCCAGTTGGCAGACAAGGACCATGCAGATGCTGCAGAGAATTGTGTGGATTAATACAGGCAGCAGTACAAGGGGCCTTGGAAAGGTCTGAGTTTCCCTCAGTGCTAAGATTCTTGGTTCATTTGTTGCTAAGATTGGGCAGGCCTCTGTGGCTCTGGTGGAAATCGGAGCTATAGAAGAAGATCTGGACCAAGTCTGGGCACCTGTGGCAGCTGCCTTTGCCTTCACTTTGTCCTGTGTTTGGGTTTATGTGTGATCCTCTCAGGAGAAATACCAAAAGCCCCCACTCACGACAGCAGCCACTAGATTTGCAGACCTATTGCTTAGCAACAGATAAGACATCTGGCCTTACAACAAAACCTTCTCAAGCAACAGAGCCAACAGCTTCCGACCTTCAACCTCAGCAACTATGATGAACCCCTGGACTCTGTGCTCCTGCCGGCTTGGGCTGCATCTTACTCATCTGCAAAGTCTGGTGCCCAGCAGGTTTCAGTGTTTAATTGTTGAGAGAATTCAGTGTACAGGATCAGACTAAATGGAGAGGGGCCATGGAAGTCAAATTGGAGAAAATTGACCCTAATGTACATTAACCAGCCACATTGGAAGAATGATGGGTTCTCCTGTTAGACCATGTGGTGAGAGTCACCCCCACTCGCCTGCTCATGTAAGTCCAAGCGTGAGTGCCATATGCGTGGTGATGAAGCCCCTGGAGTTCCTAGAACTGCCCTGATAGTGTCTGCATGCATTATGGGCCACTTCCTGCCTCACGGTGTTTGTACTGCCATTGCCTGGATCGAGGGTCAGGTAGTGTAGTCAAGGCCAGCTCGAATCAAGTGTGTCAGGGTGGGGCTGGTGTGGTGCAGAGTGAGGAGGAGGCCAAAGGACTATCATGGGCCATCAGTGCTGCTTCCCTGAGAGCTAGGCATGCTGGCCTGTGACTCTGGGCGGAAGTGGGTGCTCCCCAGCTCAGGGGATTAGGGAGAGGATGGAGGAAAATCTAGAGGGAAGAACATAATTAGACATAGAATTTGAGTTTTTCCAAGAGTGGGCAAAGATTTCATTGCCTATTTTTTAGAAGCATCTAAAGCTATTAAGCTGTTCACCCAAGGTCTCATGGGCTTCACCTGTGATGACTAACATTTAGCACGGTGGTTCTCCATCACACCCACACTGATGGCTGCACCCACCCCCAGGGGCTCTGACTATATTGATGTGGGCTGGGGCCCCCTTGGGATTCTAATGGGCAGCCAAGGTTGAAGAAAGGAGTCATAGCTGAGATCCTCGCTGCCCTTCCTGGGGTGCACAGAGATGGCTCTGTAAAATAACAGCTCGAAAAAAATGTTCATATAATCATCATGAAGGGACAAATTAGTGCAAACTTGGGTGCTGTTTGGATTTTCTTCTTCCCCTCTTATGAAAACGCAGCTGCTCTTTGGGTGGTTGTGTATACCGAGCCCCACACGGGTGATTTAAAACACCCTTGTCCTTGTTCATCTAGTCCTCCTCCCTGTTTTAAAGACATTTTAAATCTCAAGACTAGAGTAGTTTGAGTGGCTTCATCTGTAGAGGTGTGAGCAGCAAGCAGCCCTCTCTTGGGGCAGCGAGACTCAAACGTGCCACCCAGTGGGTTTTATTCCATGCCCACTGCTGCTCCGGTGGGGCTGAGTTGGCTCAGGGAGGGGAGGAATTCATCACCTTATCTTTCCAGCGTGGGTAGAGAGGCAGTGATGAGGAATGTGTGGAATGTAGAATCTTTGAAGTTAGGATGATGCTGTATTGGTCTACAATGAGCTGATAAGAGAACAAAGGATGAGACTCTTCCCAGGGCCTTCAGTCAGAAGTGCCGCTTCATGTCACCTCCAAACGTTCAGACTGAGGAGATGGGCTGCGGGGAGAAGCGGGCTTCCCCATGGCTCCCTGTGGCCACCTGGCCTGGCTGAGAGGGGCGGGCCTATGAGGAGGAAGGACTGGGTAGGACCTTGGGCCCAGGTGTAATTGAGAGAGGTCTCCTTGTTCATGCTGGTCTCTTCTCACAATCCCTCCCACCTCCATGGAATCTTCCGGGTCTTAGAGGCTGCGTTCAAGCTCCTTCTCCCTCAGGAAACTCTCTCATCCACTCATATTGCGCATTATGTTCACAGGCAGGACACTGTTCGGTGCGTGTAGTTTGATGATTCTTTACTCTGCATTTAGCTGAGCTCCCCCACCGGGATGGGGGCTCCATCTTGTACGGCTGCATCTGGGTGCTGTGCAGTTGGACACAGGGCTGGGCCCACGGCCAGTCGAGTCTTAGGTGCGAGTGTTAGGATGACATAACTGTGATCAGGTTTGGATATCAGACAGACATCTTCGCCCTCCCAGCCATGAGCCTCAGTTCCTCTTCTTTAATGTGGGTTCAGTAACCTACTGAGTGCAGAAGTTTCTGGAAGCAGTTGGGAGGATGATTACACATACATAGCACTGTTCCTGAAACACAGTGAGCCCTCTAAAAATGAGTGCTCATATCATCGCTGTTGATTCACTGCTTATGTTATGGTCCTACGTGTAGTGTTAAACATACTTATAGAAGTACCAGGAGAGGCAGCAGATCTGGGATAAAAGTCCCCAGACTTTAGCAGTCACTTCTAGAGGGGCTTCTAGAGGGTCTGTCTCCCAAGTGTCAGCCTCAGAACAGGGCAGTACCGTCCTTTCCTCCAGCATGCCCAGGGCCTGGCCTCTCTGAGGATGTGTGGTTTCATGTCCCTTTCCCCACCAGAGATTTACTGCTGTGGCCTGCTCAGCTCCAGGAAGAGTGACTGTACCGGCCTGCCACCATCCATGCTGACCAACCCCACCACCCCTCCGGCCCGTGGCCAGCACGAGATCAAGATGAAGGGGAACATGTCTCTGATCTGCTGGTACAACAAAGGGCACTTCCGCTTCTTGACCAACGCCTACTCACCCGTGCAGCAAGGTGGGGCAGACTGCTGTCGGGACTTGGGGTGGCAGAGGGCATGCTGGTGAGCTTGAGCAGGACGTGGGGGGAGTGAGTTTGAGGCCTCTCTTGGCTGTGCAGCTCTGGTGGCAGGCTGAATGCTGTTCCTCACCAGCCCCTGGGCCACGTAGAAGTTGCTGCTGCATCTGGCTAGGAGTCAAGAGCTTCCTGGGCCAGTGGGCTATCAATTCCCGTGACTGGTCAGCTTTAGGAGAAACAGGGATGGTGGGATTTGTGGGTGACTTGAGTGGCCTCCCTTAGTTCCCCAGGTTGTGCATGATGTGACAGTTAGCTATATTTGAATGACATTTACATGATCATTTCATCATCTAGGATTATGTGAAAAAGCTTTTCTAATGGGAGGGGGAAAGAAATCAACCATTCTTATCTTTTCAATGTCTTTCTTAGAATGTAACTTGCTGGGGCTGGCTGGGTGGCGCAGCGGTTAAGTTTGCATGTTCCACTTCAGCAGCCTGGGGTTCACCAGTTCGGATCCTGGGTGCGGACATGGCACCGCTTGGCAAGCCATGCTGTGATAGGCTGTCCCACATATAAAGCAGAGGTAGATGGGCAGGGATGTTAGCTCAGGGCCAGTCTTCCTCGGCAAAAAGAGGAGGATTGGCAGCAGATGTTAGCTCAGGGCTAATCTTCCTCAAAAAAAAAAAAGTAGTTAACTTGCTTTGGGTTTTTGGGTATTTAGTTGATTTCATCATTAATTTTCCTTGGGATTGAAAATCTATTCATAACAAAGGGATTTATTTAGTAACGAGTCTGTATTTAAAGTACAGCTAAAATATTATTAAACTGCTGAAAAGGAAATTGAAATGACAAAGGGGTACTTTACAAAAGATATTTACAGTTGTATAGTATATTTGAAAAGTCCCTTGTGTTCTTTGCTATTAAGACATCTTTCCTCTTCACTTTTGAAAGAACACTGCCAAGGAGCTCATGGGTGTGTGTGTCTGTGTCTGTCTGCCTGCCTGCATGTGTGTGTGGTGTGTATGTATTGGGGGGGGGCAAGGTTTAATGTCTGTCCTTTATTCCCGTCCCTCACCCCCACACACACCTAAATTGCATTACGTTTCAGTGGAGGTTACAGTAAAGGGACTCAGCCATAGGGGTGTTGTCACCCCATTTCGGTGTAGAGGTGAGGAAAGCTGCTCTTCTTGAGCGCTTTGTCAAGGGCATGTAGAGGACAGGTCTGGAATTGACCCTGAGGCTGAAGGCAGGGGTTTGAATTGGACTGTTGTACTCCGGCGTTTGGGCCTTGGTGCAGGGCAAGGGCATTTCTAGGGAACACATTTGGGAGTAGGGTGCACGAGCTGCTTCCCACCAAAGTATTTTAAGTGATAGCCTCTGAAGAAAAGATGTCCCAAACCAGGACATTGTACCCGTCTGAGCTGGGTGAAATGAGGTAACGAAGAGAAAAGAATGCATCTGGGGAGTTTAGAGAGAAGCGTGCAATAGGATTGAGGAGACAAATCTTAAAATCATAATCTCAAGGGTTGAGACCCTTCAGTCAGACACCAAAGGAACAAGTAAGGAGGATATTGATGGCAGAAGAAGAGAAAATTTGTAGGGTTGATTTTTAAATATGCTGAAACAGTGTTTATTTGTGTTTTAATTCAGTTATAGTTTCCATTTCTGAAGTGCTCTGTTAGAAATCATAAAGTCCCACATCCTAGACTCCCTTAAAAATCCCAAAGAGTATGCCCAGAGCATCACTGTAGACTAACTCCCACCTCCAGGGCCCCTGGTCCCTCCCACAGTGCCTCTCAACAGCACCCAGGCTGCAGTCTATGGGCACCAGTGAGCCAGGCCACACTCCTGAGAGGAGAGCCCTGCAGGGGAGCTCAGAGCCTGGGTGCAGCGGAGGGAGAGAGGACACCAGCCGGAGGAAGGAAGGTTTAAGGTGGCTGAGGCTGGGTGACCAGCTGTTCCTCGGCACTGGAAGTCCTTCTCCTGCTCCACATCTTAGAGTCTTTTTTTTTTTAAATGAAGGGAGATAGTTTTCCTTTCAGTGTATTTCAAAAACATGATTTTTAAAAGATACCTGGTACTCCATCCTTTTAGATCTGTCATAATCTCTTTATCTCTCTGCCTATTAATGATCGATTTTTTCGCAATAGAATACTGATATAGTGAATATCTTCATACAAAAATCTTCGGGTACATCTGTGATCATTTCTTCAAGATAAATCCAAAAGTGGAAATGCTGGACCAGAGTAGGCACATTTTTAAGGATTTTGCTCATGTGTCACCAAAAGGCTATACTTGTTTACCGTTGCGATGGGTTCCATGGGGACCGAGATTCCTCCTGTTTTACCAACACTAATTTTTTCTTTTCTAAGTTTGTGAATATGATGGATGAAAATGCTACAAAATTTTAAATGGGAATTGCCCTATTAGTGCGGTCGAGCATCTCTTCACATGTTTACTGGCTAATTTTGAATGATTTCTTTGTAAATTTTTCTTTCAAGGTATTTGACTTTTTCTTATTAACTTGATAGCAAATTTTATGCAAATATTCTTCTGCGTTTATTTTCCTTTTGCTTTAATTTTGGTATTTTTTTAAAATAAAGAAGTCTTTCATTTCTGTATGGGCAAATCTGTTGACCATGTTCTTTGCTCTGACGCTTTAAAAGTCTCTGCTCTGTCCAAGGCCACACGAGTGTGAGTTTCCCCGGGTCGTTCTGTAGCGTGATTTGTGTTCTTTGTGTAATCCAGTTCAGATTCATTTTGGTGCGTGGCACCAGTTGGGCTTCTACTATTTTTGTTTTAGTTGAGTGGCAAGGGTTGGTTGACCAAGCAGCCCGCCTCGTACCTGAGCCATTTACCGAGCCATCCTACTTTCCCTCTTATTTTAAATGTCACCCAGATGATAAAGTCTCATACATTCTAGACTGCTTTTCAGCTTTATACTCTCTTCTACTGTGACCATATACTTTTCTAAAAGTTAAGCAGAATTTCCATTTTGGAAAATATATAGCTAGTTATAAACATTTTAGGAATACTGGTTTATTATTCTTTACTCCAGCTTCTCAGGAAAAATTAACCTTCTTGCAGAGAGTATAAGCATATGCATGGGCTTTTAAAAGTTACTGCTGTCATATGTCAAGGGACATCCCCATTGAGAACCAAATCCATTGCTTTTCTTCTGAAATCCATGTTGAGTCTGTCATTTCCCTACCAGAGTCTTTGGCCGCTTGGAGTTCAGAGTCCTTGAGACTAATGTGAATGCAAGATGTCTGTACAGGATGACGAATTAGGTCTTGATCATTCATTCAGACCTACAGGATTCGGATAGATGTCAGCCAAAGCACAAAAAGCCTGAGGAAAATGGTAGACAGAACCACCGCTGGAAGGTGGAGACGTGTTTCTGTCGATTCACACGGTGTCAGAGAGGTAGACACATAGAGTATAGCTATGCACAGAGATTCACAAACAGCTGCCAATATACAGAGTCCACCCAGGGAGCCTGTGGGCTACGTACATGTCATTCCCAGTTAGGAAGTCAGCAAAGACAGTGAACCTCTTGTCAATATTCCAATGTTGAAGCTTTTCACACTTCAGAAAAGGCTACTATAGGACAGACCCTTACCTTTTCCAGCTGGAATGGTACCTCAGAATCCGAAATGTCACCAGGGAGGAGGGTGATACGGTTTATAAACTGGGAGAAATGCTCAAGGAGACTGATGCAGACCTGGGTTTTGAAGTCGCTCTACTGAGATTCCATGCTGAAATCCTTACGTTAAGTTAAAAGATATGTACAGGATGGGAAGGAAATGAGTTAAAGCGGGTCTCCTGTGGCTGGGTATACAGTCATGTGTCGCTTAATGACAGGGATGCGTTCTGAGACATGCGTCATTAGGCGATTTATGGTTGTGCAAACATCGTAGAGTGCACTTACACAAACCTAGACGGTACAGCCTACTACACACCTAGGATACATGATACTAATCTTATGGGACCACCATCACATATGCAGTTCGTCAGTGACACAAATGTCCTTATATGGCGCAGGACTATACTGGGACAGTGGCAGTCCAGAAGCTGTTGCACTGGTTTTGCTGAAATCTGCAGGGACGCAGCCAACTCCAAGGTCCTTCCTTGGAGAGTGATCCTTATTGAGAACCCTGGTGACTCAGAATGAGTCGTCCTCTACTTCTGAGAAAAGAACAGAGGGGATTTTGTTTCTTTGTAGGCATGGGCTGACCTGCTCTTGTCCATGTGGTCTCCATGGGGCCCTGATGGAGCCAGAGTCTCTTTAGACCTAGAGGAGGCTGTACTTGGAAGTCAGGCAAATTAAAGCGGAGCTGAAATGGGAAACCTCCCAAGGTCTGGGCCTCAGGTGTGAAGCTGGGATGCAGAGGATGCTTTCCATCCCTTGGTCAACATCCACGAGACCCCGGAGGTCCTGGGAGGTGTGACAGGATGGAGCCCGGGGCTGGGGGCAGCGCCTTCTGAGCCTCTATTTCCACCCTCTGCTTTGATGCAGGCAGGCAGGGCCGGCAGAAATGACCACTGGTACGCTCTAACCTCAGCCACCTGCTCCGCCTCCCAGCCCGCCCAGAGCCCATGAAGGGAGGGAGAAGGAGGGGAGAGTGAGTCTGCATTTCCATTTTTGCTCTTTCAAGGCCCAGTCGGGTGCAGCACCTTCCCCAGTGCCACTTAAAGCCATCTTTGGGCCCGTCATAACCCTGCGTGCCCTGCGATACCCCTGTACCTCGGATGCCATGTCTCAGCTGGCAGATACCTTTGCACTCACCTAACTCTGATATTTCCCTCAACTCCTCTGAAGCATGTGGTGACAGGTGTGCATTGTGGGTTCTTCATCGCCGCCTCTGCTCTCCATTTCACCTCAGGACAGCCCACAGGGTGGAGACAGGCACGTCTGTGAATCCGAGTTTGCAGGAGGCAGTTTGGAGGGGATTCATCTTCTCTCTTCTCTGCAGGCATGATCATCAAGAGGAAGCGTGGGGAGATCCCCTGTCCCTTGGCTGTGGAGGCGTTTGCCGCTCACCTCAGCTACATCTGCAGATATGATGACAAGTACAGCAAGTGAGTGAACAGCCGACACCCATCCACAGGAGGGCTCTTGCAGGCTCCGCATCACAGAGTGGAGAAATTGGTGGTGGTCACTAGTTTCCCCAGGTTCACAAATGAAAGTTAAAGACCCTGTGAGAGGAATCCTGAGCCCCATCTTGGCCTCCCAGGCTCACCCGTGCAGCCCTCCTCACCTCTGGGTACCCTGCCTCCTTTGCCACCCTCTCCATCTCCTTGCCCAGAGCTGCCCTTCCTTCCACTTACTCAATGCCTGCTGTTTCTCAATTGTTGGTCCAGACCCTGCACCCTCTGTGTCTCTCTAACGCATTCTGCCCTCCTTCTCCACACCCATGGACCACTGAACATCAGGCCCAGGCATTGTCACGCTGAGTATGTTTTCCAGCACTGGTTAATTTCAAATACGGACTCCTGCATCAGGCGTGGTCTCATCTTAAGCGTCCACATAGAATATACAGTATGCATGGTGTATGTACACACACATCCCCACGATACCATCTCCTGGCTGAGTGTCATTATATCCATAACAGGAACTCAAGAAATGATTGCTTTTGAACCTCAGTGTGACTATTACTACATTACTAGGATTGAGCCTCACAACCTAAAAGGCAGTTGGGTGTTTACTCGGCCCTCTTTGAGGGTAATTGACATCTTCTGGGCTTTTTCATGGCAGAGAAGGGAAACCAAGGACCTGGTCTTCCCTGGAAAACTTGGCCTAAGTGTGAAAGGGAGCTCCGCTTCTTAGGGAGTCGTTGAACAAGCTCAGCACTTGCTGAGTTCCATGTGGTTATTACAAAGAAAACTATAGTTATTTAGTAGCTATCTGTTGGGTGCTGCTCTGTGCCGGGCATTTTAGTAGATTGAGGATAGTGACCCTCAAACACTTTGCATTCAAGGGGAACAGAACACAGGGATGAATCCTAAGATAGGTGTGCCCAGAAAGAACACTGTCCTCAGTCTCAGGGGCAGAGAAGGCCTCCCTGCGGTGATATCTGTCCTCGAACTGAAGGGAAGGTGGTGGTGGCAAAGAGATGTGTGCTCAGGAAAAAGGGAACCTGTTGCAGAGGCACAGAGCTGCTGATGAGCCTGACCCTGGGGAAATGGAAGCAGTTCGCTATGCACAGAACACAGCATTTGGGAAGGGCTCTTAGCAAGCCGGGAAGCCCGAGGGTCTAACTGGGCCCTGCTGACTCAGAGCTTGTGAGCTGCCCCACAGAAAGGCCTGGCTCCTGGTTTCGGAATCTCCTCAAGTGGCTCACCTGCTCCTTTGGTAGGAATTGTCTTCATCGTCTTTGTCATAAGTAAAGTTCATTGTGCCAAAGCCTCAGCAAGAGCCAGCCCTACCCCTGCCTGATTCCTACCCCCACAGCACCCCTGCAGCATCTTGCTGACCATGCTCAGGCCTTTTGGGAATCTCTCTCCTGAACTGGGTGCCCAGAAACCCTCTGAGTCAGCCTTTCTTATTCTCTCTGTCCTTTTAGGTATTTCATTTGTCATAAACCAAATAAGACCTGGCAACAGGTCTTCTGGTTTGCTGTCAGTATCGCTATCAATAACGCCTACATCCTGTACAAAATGTCGGACGCCTACCACGTGAAGAGGTACAGCCGGGCACAGTTTGGCGAGAGACTTGTGAGAGAGCTGCTGGGCCTGGAGGACGCTTCTCCAACCCAGTGATGCCCTTGGCATGGGCCCCAGGCTTAGGTAAGGACCAGTTCGAGGGAGGGGCAAGAGGGAGAGAGCCTGCCATTCTGACCTACCCAACCAGACCCGGAGATGCTTTGGTGTGTGGCCCCAGCCTGGGAGGGGTGCTCAAGGCCTCTGGAGGGACCAGGATGGACCTGGTCAGAGGATGGCTGCTGTCCCAGTTTCTGTTCAAAGAAGAGTATGTCCTCCCTCCAGGAAGCAGCCACCCACCTCTCAGTGAGTGCTCTGCAGAGAGCGGTGCCAGCCCAGACTCTCTACATGGGGCCAGTGCTGCTGTCAGTCGTGAGTTGCTCAGCAGGGCCCTCCATCCTCACGACACCGGTGGAGCCTGCAAAGAGACTCAACTCTTAGCACAGGGGACCTGGGAAGGCTGTTGCCACTAAAAGTGCCAGGGGTAGGATGAGGCATAGCATGTTCTGCTAGAAATACCTGCTTTGTAAAGATGTAAAGACATTTGTGACATGGTTTGATTTCATGCTATGTCTAAAGGTGACAGGAAACAAGCAAGGATGGGCTCTGTATTGCTAAGATTGTTCGAGTATGTATAGGAGACCAGAGGCTTTGCCAGCATTTGCCTGGTGCAGGCAGCATAGAACAGGTCTGAGAGTAGAAGAAAGACAAATGGGTGCCATTAAAATGCAGTGATGAAATGGGGGCGTGGTTGTCCATTCTGGTTGATAAATGAGGCATTCCTGCTCAGTTCATCTGTTTGGCTGGTGGATGGCAGAAAGGGAAAACATTGACAGAATCCCAGTGAAGTGTGATGCTATTTTTTATTTTTAAATGTATCTTCAGGTTATTTTCTTACTGTTGCTTAAGATCTTCTGTAAAAGGAAAATGTCCCCTTCTTTCCCATCCTCTCACCCCCTTGCCTCACCCCAGTCATGGCTCCTTGCATGATCACAGTTCTGTGTTCTGTGTTCTGTGCTAGGGCCAGAAGGGGCAGCTTGCTTCCAGAACAAATATGGTTGCACTCTATTAGGGACCACAGGGGGCCTGCAGGCTGTAAGCTTTGTCACAGACATTAACAGTGGCAGAATTACTTGTTTTGAAAAATATGTAGCATTACTGAAACAAACAACAAAACGTCTCCACGGATAACCACTCACTAATTCTCTTTCTGTCGTGCGCAGTCCCTGGCAGTGTTTGCTGGTCTCAGGCCATATCCTCGGACTGGTGTGGCCAGTGTTGGCAAACCCCGCAGTGGGACCGGGCTGCCAGATTGGTTGGGTGTGATTTCCCGAGGCGGGCAGGGCCTGCTCACCTTTGTGCTGAGAGGACTACTTGACAAGCAGCTGGCAGTGAGGCCTCCACTTATTTCCCGAAATGAGCTGGGCTCTTTCCAAACTGAGGTTCACACATCTCCAGGGGAGCCCTCACCAAAGTGGTCAGCTGGTCTGGCGGTCCCCACAGACGAGAAACAAGTAATTTCTGGATTTCCACAATCCCCTTTCAACCCAATTTGCGTAGCCCCTGATTTTTACAAATGCAAATCTATTCTGCTCAGGCTTCGGGACTGTTTTCCTTGTTCACACCCAGTTAATTGAAAGTGTTGCTGGCAGCATGCTCCCGAATCCATGTCATTCCTGTGTCCTGGGCTCATGACCATCACCCTCCCCTGTGGTTTTGATTCAATGCCGCGGATTGTAGGCCAAGTTCCAAACTGCATTTCAGAACACCTTTGCCGTGTCCTTTAACTGGATTGAGAGCACTTTTACCACATGGAGAAATATATTTTTAATTTGTGATGCTTTTCTACAAGTTCCACTATTTCTGAGTTTAATGTGTTTCCAACACTTAAGGAGACTCTAATGAAAGCTGATGAATTTTCTTTTCTGTCCAAATAAGTAAAAGAAAAAATAAAAGTCTATTTAGATGTCGATTCTTTGTTAATGTGTGAATTTGTTTACAAAGTCAGGGACAAAACTACAGGCTATTCTTTTAAGATTTGATTTCTTGTTATATAATCCGGTGTATATGACTTTAACTGTTCCTAGTATCGTGAACCATTGAGCAATTTTTTAAAAATCCAGTGAAGATTGACTAATAGAAAAATATATTGATGCCCTAGTTCTGTGAGTTTAGTTGTATTTTAGATGCCTGTGCCATTGGAGAAAATACTGCGTCTGCCTTCCAAACAGGTGATTCTTCCTCTTTTCTTCTAGTCTGTGTATGTGTCATTCCAGGTTAACGTGAAGAAGTGACGAGTAGTGAATGACTTTGCCCACCAACTAATTAGAGAGTAATTATACCATTTTAGTGCTCTGTGTCTAAAACAGTACCCACTGTTTTCTGACAAATGATTGAAAAAAGACAGGAATTGAGTTGGGTTTCCAGTGGAGGTTGTGGTGACCACTCCAGCCCTCATGAGGTTGGCAAGAGTCTCTCTCCTCCTTCTGGAAGAGGGACAAATTGACATGTAGTGCTGTTAGGAGAAACTGCAGGGACATGGACCTCTCTTAGAGATGTGACTCTAGGAATTGCTGTCATTAAAGTTCACCCGGCTTGTGTCTCCCTGGGTTTGAGGGCCCTCAGGCTAACACTGGATTGGCTCATTTAGTAGCTGGCCATTCCTGGTGACCAGGAGAGGGCTGGTGAGCGGTTCTCATGAGAGGGGGGCCAGCACAGCCCTGGCAAAGGCTGTGAGGCAGGTGGGCACCGCTGCATCTCCTGACCACTGAGAGCCCTTTCCATCCTGGTCCTGCCACCATGGCAAATGAATCCCCTGTGGGATGTCTGTGCCACAGGGTCTAGAAAAGAAAAATGGAACATTGAGCTTCCCAACTTAAACAAAACAAAACATCGACAAAGCTTCTAAGCTTCTCTAATGAAGATCTCTGTTGACCAAATGTCACTTAACCCTGTTCTGAGCTTCACACTGTTTGTGATGCGGGCCCACGATTGCAGCTGTGTTCATAATTAGGTAAGGTAATTCTTAGGAGAATTTAACTTGAACAGATTTCTGCTACCTTCCTTATCAGGATCTATATTTCATATCCATTGTCTCTTTTCCCTACACTCTGCTTCCCAAAAAGCCTCAGTTTTGAAAAAAGTCTTACTGTGGTCAGTGGAACATTATACTAGGGCCATATTTCAAAACTCAGGCAAGTAACATAGGAAAATCTTGGTGCCTGGATCATTCTGGGCAAAGATATCCACTTTATTGACTACGTTAGGGAAGGCCTGGCCACCAAAATTGAATGAACTCTGCAATTGCGCCAGAGGCAAGAAGATTGCGGATACCCATGATAGGCACTGGAAGGCTCTGGATCACCATTTATGGCCGTGCACCACCGTCATCCACGGGAACCAGCCTCAGCATCAGACAGTGAGGGGGGTCTCGAGTTGCTGGGGGAGGAAGTTAGACAGACAGACGTTATCAGTGAGTGACATGAGGAGTCCCAAGCTTCATTCATTCTCCTCCAGTCTGTGTTTAATGGCAAAAAACATTTCCCCACAGGTCATGGAGGTTTGGGTGAGAATAGTTCAATGATATACTGATGGAAGGGAGAAAGCTGACTGGGTGCTGTCCACCACATGGCTTACTGCACCATCCCATGGCTAATGGTTTGAAAAGCAGGACGAGAAAGGCTACAGATGAGGCCAGTTTCATGTGGCCTGGAGTGCTTCCTGTGCACCAGCTCTTTTCTTTTTACAGGAACCTGTGAGGTAGGCACAGACTGTCATTGTACCCTAGTTCACAGGTGGAGAAATGGTGAGGGGAGAGGTTCAGTGGCTTGCCCAGGTAAGCCAGGTAATTTGGGGGGCACAGTCTCATTCCTAGGCTGGCCTGATGCCAGAGGCCGAGCTCTAACTGCTCTGCATCCTGGCTCCCTAGACTCATCAAGAGAGTTAGGAGTGTTAGCCCGATTTATTTAATGCCTCGATAGGGTATTTTCTCCTTTCTGTAGCTTGTATAGAATGGAACCCAAACCTCTCTTCCAAACCCAAATATTGCAGATGACACTGTGCACTCCATCCCACCATGCCTGTCACTCGCATGTGTTCTTTCTTGTCCTCAACTGAAGTAGATGTCTTTTGATTTAACGACTGATGGAGCCCAAGCTGAGCTGGGAGTGAGCTGCAGTCTGGGAGGGCATTTGGACGAGGCTAGTCCTGGGCTGCAGCAGGCGCTGAGCTGGGACATACGGCACTAGGGGAGGGGTGAGGTCCAGCCGTGGAATATGCCTGGAGTTCCCTGGCACCTGCCATCCTATGGGTGATGTGACAGAGTGACTGTTCCCCAAAATGCTACAACTGGACTCTTCCTCAGGTCTGTGCGCACTTGCCAGCTTGTTTCTGGTTGTGTCCCCCTACGTTAAGCAACAGCTCATCAACAGTCAACAGTCTTGGGTGTAGAAAGTATGCCTTACATAGTTGGGGTACCAAAGAAAAGGGACCCCCCAAAAGATCACAACAAGGTTACCTGGGAAGGTGCCCCAGCCCCTGCCCCAGGCCTCCACAGCCTGCTTTGGAGAAGAGATCCATCTATGAAGGAGCCTCTAATTATGTGGCCCCTGTATCCACATAATTGGCTGTCTCACCCAGATGCCGTCTATCTTTATTAGGAATGTTGCTGAGACTTCCCACTTTTGACTCCATTATTTAATCTTTGATTCTCTGTGGCTTCTCTCAGTGTCTCATCTTTGAAAGTATTTCTAAGCCTTCTTCTTAAGTATGCCCTTGTCTCCTGATAAAAAATAAAAGAGGGGCATGAGCTCCGCTTTGGCGGCCCAGGGTTTTGCCAGTTCGAATCCTGGGTGTGCACATGGCACCTCTCATCAAGCCATGCTGAGGTGGCATCCCACATGCCACAACTAGAAGGACCCACAACTGAAAATACACACTATGTACCGGGGGGCTTTGGGAGAAAAAGGAAAAAATCTCTAAAAAAAATAAAAAGTGAAAGACAGGGCCAGCCCCTTGGCCAAGGGGTTAAGTTCGTGCACTCCACTTGGGCGGCCCCTGGTTTTGCCAGTTCAGATCCTGGGCACGGACCTGGCACCATTCACCAAGCCATGATGAGGTGGCGTCCCACATAGCGGAACCAGAAGGACCTACAAGTAGAATATACAACTATGTACAGGGGAGCTTTGGGGAGAACAGAAAGAAAAAAAGATTGGCAACAGGTGTTAGCTCAGGTGTCAATCTTAAAAAAAAAACAAACCCAATCTATGTGGATACAACATATGAAAAAAAATTAAAAATAGAGTTTCAGGTACCAAAGTGGCACTGGGACTGTTGCTATCAAATGCCAGCAGGAAGAGGGGCTGGGTCAGTTGCCCCACGTTGTACATTCTCATCTTCACTAGCTACTCCGCTAACACTTCTTTTCTAAGTTACTTGGGAGCTTGACCTTTTGTGTCCCTGTTGGGAGATGAAAACTGAGGAAGAGGAGAGGGCCGCTTTCTTCGGTAAAAGATCTGCAGGAGAGCGGAATACGATGGGGGAGTGCACGGCTTGTGCTCATGTGAGGGACCCCATGCTTCCTAAGGGGAGGGGGCCTCTGGCTGAGGAAGTGCAGCAGGAATGAAAGGGGACAGCGGGTGCACAGAGAGCTCCCAGCTTCTCTCTTGCTGCCAAGGGGCACCACCTGGGTGGCACACCTCCCCTTTTGATATTTCTCAGTAATCCCTCATTCATTTTCTTATTCATTCCTTTGACAAATCTTCATCAAAGCCTAACTGGAATAAGAAGCAATATTTAATGTGTGGAGGTATTCATGGTCCAGGTTTGGTTGTAGGCTCTCTGCCTGGTTACTTCGTTTGATCCTCAGCATTGCCGTGTGAGCCGGGAACTGTCAGTCTCCCCCTTTTGTGGTTGGGGAAAGTGATGCTTCGAGAGCCTGTGGGAGGGCCCACCCTAGAGTGTGGAGCTGAGGTGCCCCTCAGTCCCTCCATTGCTGACTCAGCCCCCATGGCTGAACTACTACCAGCAGGTGTTGTGCTGGGAGCTGGGCGCAGGCCAACCACCAAACCTGGTCTGTGCCCTCGAGGGGGCTGTGATGCAGGTATGTGGAGGGCACAAGGTGGACTGATAATCCCCCCTAAGGAAAGGTTTCAGTGAGGGGGCGAGGTCCTGGACGGTGATGGACGGCATTGCTGCCCGATGCAGCAGCGCACACCCCCTCTGAAATTTGGGGCGCTTTACCTTGACAGGCATCGGGTACACCTGGCTTAGCGTATCCCCAAAAAGATGGAATCTAAGCCGCCTCAGAAGGTGGGAACTAGACTGCATCTGACCAGGACTTGCCAATTTGTCCTGTGGCCAGTGATACGTAAGTTTTTGGAAAGCATGGCACTGCATGTGAGCAACAAGGCAAAAAGTGGTTCCAGCTGCTCAAGAGATCATAACCAAGCAAGAAGAAAGTTTCCTATCTCATAAATAGTAATATGCAGTCACAACATTTTTATTCCCTTCATTCCCCCAATGGCTTCTATTTGGTTCTATTTTCTCCAAGGAAATATGGCATTGACTTCTTTTTCCAGCCTGACAACTGATGTGAGGGTTTGCTTGTCCCCAGTTAACTGCTAGTGTCACACCTTCCCCCGCTAAGAAAGGGCCACAACTTTGGCAAAAGTAGTGGTAGAAAAAAATTATTAATTGGGCAGATGAGATTTTAGCTTTTTTTGCTCTTTCCCTGGACTTGGCTGTCTTTTTTAAAATTCATCCAGCTTCACACTTGAAACCTCCCTCCCAGTGAGAATGCAGAAGGAATGAACAGGAGCAGGAAGGAGGGAATGGAGTTTGTATTATTTGGATAGGTTAGAAAGATGGACCCAGAGCAGTTGTATACATTTTTTAGGTGTAAATTTAAGATCTAGAGTTGTGGGATTGTGGAATTTTTGATTGAGGCATGTTTTGGTCACTTTCATCCATTTCAACATAATGCCATAATGTCACAACATAATGTGACTTTTAAAAGTCCCCTTATCATACTTATCAGTAATTATCAATAGGAGTACAGTGTCCAAAGTGGGACAAATGCTCTGCAGATCCTGTGACAGTCAAACCATGTGTCCTGTCGTGGCCCCCACCCTACAACAAGAGACACCACCCAGCTAGGGGGTCAGGCAGCTAGGATACTGGGTCCACGCAGAGACCAAGTGGTAGGAGGGGCAGATCGGAAAACTGGGGCCGATTAACTTGGTGGACTCAGAAGGGCGCCTGACCTTCATCTCTGGACCAGCCCCCCTTCCATGTGGTGCACATAGCTGGGAGGCAGCCTCCAGCTCAGTGTTCCTACCATTTAGAGCTGCCCAACATCAGAACAGGATGCCTCTGAAAGCAGGGAACACTCTGCCTATCCCTAAATATCTCCCACCGGAGGCAACTCCCTGCATAGGAGGGTCCCAGAGGGCATTCACAGTGGCAGGAGGTGGCCCTAACTCCAGGCTGTGGCTTGGGCAGGACACCCCTGCTGGCAGCTCTGATCTTAACCAAGGAGGAGCAGAAAATAGCCACAAAACAAAGCTCTGACTACTGGGCAGATGAAGAAGGAACTGAATTATGAAGACGCCTGCTGCTCTCCAGAGGATGCCCGCCCCCCCCCACCCCCCCGCCCCCGGCTGCTCGCCCTCGTCCTCTTCCTCTTCCTCAAATGGAGGACCTTGAGGTCAGGGGTCGCAGCCATCAGTGACGAGGAGATCTGTGTCAAAGAATCTGGAAAGACTGCTGTTCCATTTGAAAATATCTTTGCCACCATTACATTATCTCTTTTTTTCTTTCAATTTTCAGTTAAGAATCTCAAGGAGAAAGTTTTTAGTCTTACCACGAACTGCACGCGTGTAGCCCTTGGGGACGTCACACACCTCCATCCCCTCCCCTGTGTGAAGATTAAGCATAGCCTTTTGTTAAGATTTTGATTTTACAATAAGACATGCTTGCAATAAATTTTTACAAATTTTGTATACCATGAGCTAAATTCTGAGTTCTAAAACGTGAAGTATGGCCAAAATTATGATTTAATTCAGATATCTTATCACATGATTTTTATTTGTTCAACAGTTTATGTACAGTCAGCAACTTTGAAATACAGTCAGGTATACTGCATTTGCCTCTCTAGTGGGTTCTTGGGGCTGGGGAGGGCTGATGAGGGAGGGAGGACGTGATAAAGGCAGTTCATGGAAAGCATCATGGGACCAGCTGCCAGAAGTGAATAATCGCAAAGGTTGGGCAAAGCATGGGGCGTCCACCCCAGGGATTCTCCACAAGGTGAAGAGGGATGGCAGGTAAGGGGGCCCTGGCGGCTGCAGGCACGTCCCTAACACTTGCTGCTGATCCTGGGAGGAGTCAGAGGGGCCCCCTTGGGGATCCTCCTCCATGTCCCCCTCCCGTCTTCTCTGTGTGTGTGTCGGGGCAGCAGGGCGAGCACAGGAGCCTGTACCACCAGAGGGTGGATTGTGCAATCTGCAGCTCCGGCAGCTGCTGCCATCACCACTGCCCTGTCATCTTCCTCCCTTTCCTCGGAAGGTTGTGGAATCAGAAGCACGAAACTGGGGTGAGCATGTGCTGTCAGAAGGTAGGTGCTTGTGAGCAAAGTGAGAGAAGAAAGGAAAAGTCTCTGAGTGAGATGGGGGTGGTGGGGCGGGGGGGTCATCTACCAAACAGAAGGGACATGACTTTGGTGGTAATACCCCAGAAGGCCATAAAGTGGAAATTGTTTTCATTAATATAGAAAATTTTTATGTATGATGAGATGTCTGATCCCACTTTCCACTTTTTACACTTCCTAACAGGAGAGTATAAAAATTTTGAGAAATGTGTGCTTTTCAGCTTAAAATAGGAAATTTTTTTTTTGGAGGAAGATTAGCCCTAAGCTAACTGCTGCCAATCTTCTTTTTTCTGAGGAAGACTGGCCCTGAGCTAACATCCATGCCCATCCTTCTCCACTTTATATGTGGGACGCCTACCACAGAGTGGTGTGCCAAGTGGTGCCATGTCCGCACCCAGGATCCGAACTGGCGAACCCCGGGCCGCCAAGAAGTGGAACATGTGCACTTAACCGCTGCGCCATCGGGCCGGCCCCAGGAGCTAAAATATTTTTACAGCACATTCTAGCAATGTTTTAAGTTCTTGTGTAAACCAAAAGTAATTTTCAAACACCCTTTTAAAGTTTTAACGCTTTCAAATCCTTGCGCACCAAGCCTTTTAGTAGGCACTGAGTTTACCTTGACTTAGTCATGTTTTGTTGACCCAGTGGGATCATTTTCTACAGTCAGTGACTTCCTCCCACTGTCTTCCCTCCATTTTTCCTTTCTACATCTCTCTGCCTCTGCCTTCTCTCTCTGCAGACATCTCCCCTTCTCCCTCTCTCCCTCTCCCTCTTTCCCACATTCCTTGGGTGAGCCCTGGAGTCATTCCTGACTTTCCTCTCCAAATGCAGAGGGGCCAGTCTGGGTCCTTCCTCCTGTTATCTGGCATCCAGAGGGGATGTGAGCTTTTGTATCAAAGACATTGTGAGGGCAGAGACACCTCAGAAAGAGACAAGCCTTTAACAAGGATGAGGCAAGACCCTTTATAGCTGAGAATGGATGACAGGATTTAATTTACTGATCCTAGGGGCCCATGCCACATTTAGTAAACTTTCATGTGGACCTCTTTGAGGATCTCAGGAATACTCACAAAATCAAACAGCTGCTTTTGGGTTTGAGAAAGAGGTCAGCAGAGGGAAAGTGGACTAGAAGTCATTCATTAAAGAAACTTATTGAGCTCTTCTAAACCACTAGACGCTGGGGATGTAATCAAAGACTGTCACGTAGTGGGAGAGAGACACAGAAATACCTAATGTGACCAGAGTAATAATAGTATGTAAAAAAAAGTAAGGAGCAGTGACCATATTTTCTCACCCACAAATGGGGATACATGGGCTGAACCATGTTCTGTCACGGGGCAGAATATTTTTAAAGGAATTGCTATGGGAGATCTGTATGGATCAGAGAGAGGTCAGGTGTGAATGTTACTTCACAAAATGAATGGACTTGTTTATTAGAGCAAACGTGTGTGACAGTCTCATTTTGGACCAAAGGCTCTGGGATTTGCCATTGGGACAGTCTTGGGCTGCTGGGCACAAACAACAATTCTACCCCAGTTTAACCACCCTGATGCTACAAAGCAAGAGAATGTGAACTCTACCCATGTTAAGATTTCTACTGAAGGGAGAGATGATCCTGAAGAAGTCAAAGACAACTGGACACGGGATTCTCTGTGCCAGGCACATCTTGTTTAGGGAGCAGTGGCTGACTCAGCCTCCCTTCCTACACCCCCTCCTGTCCCCAGTCCCAGGAACTAGAGGGAGGTGGAGTGAGGTTTTGCTTAGTGACTCCCTCACCTAGTTGCCCCAGCCCTCAGCAGCAATCTGTCCTTGGACACCTCAGGGAAGCCTGGTGGTAGCCGTGGCTTTTTATTCACATTCATCATCCAACAAGACAAAGAGTCTAGCGACTAGGTGGAGGGAGCAATCAAACCTCAAAGTTGAGACCCATGGCCTTCAAGAATAAGTTTATTCATGGAGATAATAGGGTAGAGTATTTAAAACTCCAGGAGGAGTGTTGCCTTGCTGTAGAGAGTAGAAGGGCTGGGAAGAGGGGAAGGTGTAGGTGGCTTTGTCTTATTTCAACAGTGTTAGAATGAAAAGAGACAATATGTAACAGCCTTCTCTCACCTCAGTTAAATCATCTTCCAAACCAGATTTTTGGTCCACCCCCTGCCTTCCTCAGTCTACCTCCTTTGAGATGAAGCTTTTCCCACATCTTCCCAGCAGAGGGCAGGAGAGTATACCTCATGAGCCTCACTGGGGCGTGCAAAATGCAGTGTTGCTTCAACAAGTGTGTTCTGAGTTTGGGCTCGGCCTGTGTTCTAGGCACTGTGGATGTGGCAGTAAATAAGACAGGCAGAGTCTCTTGATCTAGAGCAAGGAAAGAGAACAATAAGCTAGCATCAAGACCACGCCATGGGGGAGGGAATGAGGAAGGAACTTGCTGCTGAATCCGACATGCATCCAGCAAACAGACTGGGCACTTGTTATGCTCCAGGCTCCTCTAGGGACAGTTGACAAGACAAAGATCCCTGCCCTCCTGCAGCTTACACTCTAGCAGGGGGACGAGTACACAATAAGCCAAAAAGTGGTTTCACGGTATATTAAAAGCTACCAAGTGCGACAGCAAAGAGGAAGAGTTGGGTTTGGGGAGGGCTTGGCGTGGGGCAGCAGGACAAGAGGGGCAGATTGGAGCCAGTTCCAAGGGGGGTCAGCCCAGCAGCTCCAGGACCCACTGCAGCCCCGTCCTCACCGTTGCCCCGCTGGGACCACAGGGCATGCTGGTCCCATCTCCAGGCCAAGGGTAGGGGCTGCTCCTCTGGAGCGGCAGCCCCTGGTGCCCTTGAGGAAGAGCAGGGGTTGTGTGAGGTGAGGATGACGGGTCAGAGAGGCCAGGGAGGGCTTGCTCTAGGAAACAAGAATGTTTGCATAAACAAGCAGTAAGCAGGAGGGTTCCCAGGCCAAGAGGGCAAGGAGAGGATGGACGTGGGTACTGACTGAGGAAGTGGTTATTGGAAAAGAGGGAAGGAAGGAGGGGATGGGAGGGTCAAAAGGAGGGGTAGGGGTGGGAGTAGCCTTGAGCCCACCCTGCAAGGGAGATCCGGGGGAATAAATGTCTTTCTCCTCCCCAGCCTCACTCCCCCCGCCTCCCATCTCCTACCATTGCCCCCAGTAGCCAAACCTGGGACATCAGAGGCCTGGGAGCACCCACACAGACCTGACTCCTCGGAATCAGGAAGAGAGCAGGGACTGGCTCTACAGAGTTGATGGACAATTTCCAGCAAAGGCTTCACGCTGTGGGGTTGGGGAGGTGGAGGGATGGGAGAAAGGCAGGGCTGTGGTGCCTGCTAAGATGAACTGTGCCCGAAGTCTGCCTGGACAGCCCGTTTTGGATCTCATGTCTCTTTCTGAGGTTTCATCCTTAGCACGCTGGCTGGCATCTTGTGGGTTGGCGGCAACATAGGTCCCATCTGCAGGAAGCACCTGTGCGGGGACCCCCAGAGGTTTGCGGGACGCCTGCTGTTCCTGCCGCCTGTTGGTGGTCCACGTGCCTGGGGTGGAGGAGGGCTGTCCTGAGTGTCAGGAGGCCTCCTTATTCTCTTGATAGGTTCCCGCAAGTACCATGGCTCTTTAACCAACAGGACTTGAGAACAGTCCCAAATGTGGTTTGTGTAGTGGCAGGAAGACCTGTTGTGACTAGATATATTTTTCCTTAGATAAACCAAGAGAGACGAGTCACACGGCCTGGGGTGTGTGATGCTTCTGAAGGAGCTGAGCCGTGGGTCCAAAGAGCTCTGGGTTCAGTTCCTGACTTGTTGGCACACTGGTGGCCTGTTTGGGCTTCAGTGTTCTCGTTTGTTTAAGGGAGATAATAACATCAATTTGAATGGTTGTCTGTGTGGGAAGACAGGGCCCACTCCCCACCCCCTCTCCTGAGGCCTGGCATTCACAACCCCTCTGATGACGGAAGGCCAAGTAGAAACGGAAACATCCTTTACCAGGGAACATGCTAGACACGTTCCAGGAAGAGGCCATCTTTCTGGGGTGAAAAGGTAGACCCCCTAAAATATGTTCCCTTTTTCCTCCAAGCCGCCCACCCCACCCCCGAGCACAGCAGAACCCAATGGAGACAGACAGTGCAGCTCAAAGTGAGGTGGGCATGGCAGGGGGCAAAGGGATTACAGGTCCATGGGATGTGGGGAGGGGTGACAGAAAGGGGCACATGGCCCTGTAGGGAGTGCTCCCTATCTAGATCTTAGGAGCTGGGACAGGCAGAAGAGATTTAGGAAGCCAGTCCTGGACCTCCCCCCTTCCTCCCTGCTCCTCACCCCCAGCTCTGCAGGGTTGAAAAACACCATTTGAACTCTAAGAAATTAATTTTTTTCTGAAATCTGTATGTTTTACCTGCTCCCCTTGCTTGTGGAGTGCCCACTCTTCCTTTTGGTAATAATGGACACTTGCTACTTAAAGATTTGCTGTAGGTGCTCAAAATATGGTAAATGTTATGGAGATGGATAGAGGACCCCAGAGGGACCACAGCCGACTGTAGATGTCCAAGTGTTTCTAGAAGATGGCTTGCCTCTAAGTGAAACCAAAAGGTTTCAATGGGGTGTTAGGCCCTGTTGACCTGCTACCACCGTCAGGGAGTCAAAGTAGAAAACAGAGGAGCTCTGACTGTTTTCCACAGTGGCTGCACCATTTTGCATTCCACCCAACAATGCACAAGGGTTCCAGTTTCTCCACATCCTTGCCAACACTTGTCTTTTGTTTTTTTGATAATAGCCATTTTAACAGGTGTGAGGTAACATCTCATGGTGGTTTTGATTTGCATTTACCTGAAGATTAGTGATGTTAGCATTTTTTCATACACCTGTTGGCTCTGTGTGTGTCTTCTTTGGAAAAGTTAAAAATAGAACTGCCATATCATCCAGCAATCCTACTCTGGGTATATATCCAAAAGAACTGAAATCAGGATCTCAAAGAGCTATTAGTGCTTCCCTGTTCATTGCAGCATTATTCCTGATAGCCAAGATGTAGAAACGACCTAAATATCCATTGACAGATGAATGGATAAAGAAAATGTGGCACATATATACAATGGAATATTATTCAACTTTTAAAAATAAGGAAATTCTACATTATGTGACAACGTGGATGAACATTATGCTAAGTGAAATAAGCCAGACACAGAAAGACAAATATTGCAGAATTCCGCTTATGTAAGGTACCTAAAATAGTCAAATTCATAGAATCAGAGAGTGGAATGGCAGTTTCCAGGGGCTGGATGGGGGGAATGGGGAGATACTAATCGATAGATATAAAGTCTCAGTCAAGCAAGATGAGTAAGCTGTAGAGATTGGCTGTATAACATTGTGCCTACAGTCAACAATACCATATTGTACCCTTAAAAATTTGTTGAGAGGATAGATCTCATGTTGTGTTCTTACCACAAGAAGATAAAATGCAAAAAAATTAGAAGACGGAGCCACAAGCGGGTCTCCTTGCTGCCAGACCCAGAGCAGGACGTTAGAGGGCTCCTTTCACTGCCGGCTGGGTGCAGCCAACTACATTAGCAGGTCTTCCATCCGCATCCAGATGAAGTGCCAGGTGGTGGAGCGGGTAGACACAGGAGGATGCTCCAGGGAGGACTGTGTGTTTGATTCTGGATGGCTTTTGGGATGAGGGTAAATAAACAGCCATCTTTCCAGAATGGTCTAGGCTAATCTTGCCAAAAGCTAGCAGCACAGGTATAGGGACCTCTCAGGGTCTCTCCATTATCTGAGGATTGGCTCACGCAAAGGAGTGCTTAGAATAAACAAGTTCTTTTTCTGCTCCCGCAGACAGCAGGCTGAGGGACAATCACAGCTGATATTGTGCAGGAAGGATTCTGTCGACCCCCCTCCCCATCCCCGCAGTGGGCAGCTGCTGGCCCTGCTGGGATCTGAAAGACCCTGAACATCCTCCCTACCCAAAGGGGGTGCTCCCACCATTACCACAGCTTAGGAAGTCCATGCTTTGTTCTCTAAGGTAAAAGTCCCCCAGCCCCCCAAGGGTAATAGATAAACTACCTTCCATTAACGGTTTAATGTGAATAAGTTAATTGCTATCATTCATTTTAATTCATTCAGCCAGTCATTCTGGGAAGAATTGTGCATAAAGGAAAGGGTGTCAACCGTTTCCTGAATGCCAGGTTGCAAAGCTAAATAAGACCCAGGTCCTGTCTCCCCAACAGTTCACAGTGCAGCTGGGAGGAAGATGCAGAAGCAGTGAGCTCTTCTGGACTGAGGTGAGAATTCCGTGCACAGTGCTATGGAAACCTAAACGAATGTTCTGGGACTGTGCACAGTGCTATGGAAACCTGAAAGAATGTTCTGGGACGAGGGAGTGACTGAGAGAAAAGTAGGGCTTCAGGGATAAGTGAGCTGCAAGATAAGCACATTCAAGGGGGAGTGAACCAGGGCGCAGGGGTGGTGAGTGGTTAGAAAGGGTTTAAAAAGGGAGATCAAGACCTGGTGGTGCCGGGCCTCATGGGCAGGAAAAGGTTTTGTTTTGTTTTTTCCTATAGGGCAGGAGTAAGGGCTCTAGCTGTAAAGAAAAATATTGTTTTGTGTGTGTATATGTGATTTTTTTTTTCTTGGAAGGAGGTCCATTGAGTTTATCAGATCTGTAATCTTTGAATGCCTCAGGGTGCCCCTGCTTTGGGGTGCTCAAAACTGCAAGACTTTGAGAACTCTTTCCACAGGAACACAACTGTGCTCAAGAAAGTTCTGGCAGACAGCTGTACAGCAGGAAGTCGGACAAGCAGGTTGATGACGCTGAGGCCTGAACCTGGGTGGGCTCCGGGACCCAAAGGACCTGGCACAGGCCTGGTCCAGTGGCCTTTGCTTCCTGATCATGGGAACCACTGCACTCTATTTTCTCTGTATGAGAAGAGTCCACGTGAACTGGATTTTTATAAAGTTGTTGCTGCCACGATATCAATGGAAGCAGCATCTTTCTTCACGTAGATATTTATGTGTCTTCTATGTAGCTGACACTCTTCCGGGCATCGAGGTGGGAAGGTGAATCAATGTCAGAACAGGGGTTCTGGGGGGTCTTATATCCTGGTGAGACATACAGCGAGCACACACAGAATCAAGAACATTCCAGAAAGTGGTATGAAAATAGAAGTGAGGGTGGGAGGCATCTTTGAGGGGATGTTTGAGCTGAGGCTTCTCTGAGGAGAGGAGGAGACAGGTACTTAAAACCTTGAAGAAGAGCATTCTCAGCAGAGGGAGTGGCCAGCGCAGTGGAAAAGTCAACTCGGAAGTTAAAGGAGCAGAAAGAAGCCTGGAGTCAGGCGCAGAGTGACAGGGCAGGAGGTAGGGGACAGGGGGCAAGACCCAGCCTCAGCTGGCCTGGGCAGGAGGGAGGGTCGCAGACTAACAGTATTTCGAAGCCATTGGAGGGTTTTCTTTTTGTTTTTTAAAATGTGCAAGTAACCTCATTTGATTTTTTAAAAATAATTTTATACTTTGAGGGGGCCAGCCCCATGGCCGAGTGGTTAAATTGGCGCACTCCGTTTCGGAGGCCCAGGGTTTCACCAGTTCAGATCCTGGGCACAGACATGGCACCACTCATCAAGCCATGCTGAGGTGGCGTCCCACATGCCACAACTAGAAGGGCCCACAACTAAAAATACATAACTATGTACTGGGGGACTTTGGGAGAAAAAGGAAAAAATAAAATCTTAATAATAATAATAATAATTTTATATTATGAAATACATCAAGCCTCACAAGAAGTTGCAAAAGGAGTAGAGAGCTTTCCCATGTACCCTCACCCAGGGTCTTCCAATGATAACCCCTCACAGGCTTGAGGCTCCTTGTCTGAACGGGAAGGCGGCGTCGTTATGGCCTTATTACCTCAGGACCTTGTTTGGCTCCATCTGTCTTAAGCCGTCTCTCTCTCGGTGTGTTGATTATATAGACCTATGACATCCTGTCATGTGTGTGGACTCCAAGAACCACCACCGTCAGGATGTCATCTCCACTCAGAAACCCCTCATTTTTTGCTTTCTTCCTTTCTTATTAAGATAGAAAACATGTACGGTAAATTGTGTAAACTGCACTAATCTTAAGTGTCTAAGCTGTCAACTAAAAAAATAAATGGCTGAAACATTCACTTTTATTTCATTGCTTTATTGAGATGTAATTTAGACAACAAAAAGTTCACGCATTTGAAGTGTACAGTTGAATGGTTTTTAATATGTTTACAGGGTTGTGCAATCATCGCCATGATCTAATTTTAGAACATTCTCATTATCCCAGAAAGGAACCCCTGTCTCATGAGCAGTCACTCCCCACCCCCATCCCCCAGTCTCACCCTCCTGCTGTAGGCAACCGCCGATCTACTTTCTTTATGTATAGGTTTGCTTCTCCTGGACATTTCATATAAGTGGAATCATACAATATGTGGTCCTGTGTGACTGGTGTCGACGAAAATAATCCATAACCAATCTATAAATGAAAATTTGGGTGAGTTTATTCTGAGCTTAAATCTGAGGATTATAACCCGGGGCCTTTCTTCCAGAAGGAAGAAAGGGCACCAAAGAAGTGGGGTGCACAGAGTGGTTATATACCCCGAGAGAGGATGTTTCACATAGGATTGAAATGTCCCTTTTACAATAGTCGCGAGACTGCTCTGTGGGCACAGCGATTGATGGAAACAGCAGGTAGGTCTTCTGTCTCAGTGAACACAGCAGGGTGGCAGTCTGTTGTCTCCAGCTGAGTGGTCCCAGGTGAGCTGGGTGGTCAAAGGTGAGTGCAGCAATCAGTTCCTAGCCTAAGGAAAAATGCTAATGTGGGGGGAAGTTGCACCTTTATCTCAAGGGCCTTTGTTCTGGCCATAGGAAATGTCTAAGCAGATATGCAATGCGTGCTCAATGGCCACAGTCAGGCCCTTTTGGAAAAACAAAGTCAGGCCGAATTATGTTTATACCAAATGGCTTCCTCATATGCTCCAATATATCCTATTGCTTGCCATTTTTATTTGTCGCTGGCTTCTTTCACTCAGCATGATATTTTCAAGGTTCATCCATGTTGTGGCAGTGTCAGCAGTTCACTCCTTTTTATGGCTGAATGAGAGTCCCCTGTATGTATACAGCTCATTTTATTTGGGCTATTGCCACCTCTTGGCTATTTGAATAGTGCTACTATGAACGTTCCTGTATGAGTTTTTGTGTGGACATGTATCTTCATTTCTCTTGAGTAGACGCCTAGGCGTAGAATTGTTGCGTCATATAGTAACTCTCTAGCTAAGCTTTTGCGGACCTGACAGACTGTTTTCCGAAGCAGCTGTACATTTTACATTTCTACCATTAACGTATGAGGGCTCCAGTTTCTACACATCTTTCTCAACACTTATTATTGTGTCTTTTTTATTATAGCCACCCTAGAGGGTTTGAATGGTGTCTCATTGTGGTTTCAATTTGCACTTCCCTAATAATTATTGAGGTTGAGCATTTTTTCATGTGTGCTCTCTTTTTTGAAAATCACTTTAGCTATTGGGTGGAGACAGTGTTGAAGACAGGCAAGTGTGCTCTTTTTATTTTTATTTTTTTTGAGGAAGATTGGCCCTGAGCTAACATCTGTGCCCATCTTCCTCTACTTTATATGCAGGACGCCTGCCACAGCATGGCTTAATAAACAGTGCCATAGGTCCACACCCGGGATCCAAACCAGCAAACTCCAGGCCGCCGAAGCAGAGCACGCAAACTTAACCACCAGGCCAGCCCTAAGTGTGCTCTTTTTAATCGTAACAACAACCCTATGATGTAGGTACTATTAGTATCACTAATCTACAGATGAAGAAATTGAAGCACAGAGAGGTTAAGTAACTTGGTCAAAATCACACTAGTCAGTGATAAAGCCAGGGCTGTGAATTCATGCAGCCTGAATCCATGGCACGTACCCTCCGTTATTACACCACATCACAAAGATGGGGCTTCAGGTAGATTTTCACTGATTTGGGAAAATCTGATTTCACCAGATGAAACCATTTAGAAAATACACAAAGCAACACAACATTCAGGGTAGTTGTAGCTTCTATAAAAAGCAATTTAACTTAAGAGAAGAGAACATTCGAAGTCTGACTCCTCCTGCCTCTGTTTCCT
The DNA here is from genome assembly GCF_037783145.1 of Equus przewalskii. NCBI lineage: Eukaryota > Metazoa > Chordata > Mammalia > Perissodactyla > Equidae > Equus > Equus przewalskii. The sequence goes on from NC_091831.1 coordinate 67,905,135, forward strand.
TCCCCACTCGGGCCTCAAGGGAGAGCCTGTGCTGCCGAGGAGGGGGTGGCGGAGTGTGCACAGAGGAATAGCTGCCTTCCCACCTGGGAAGCGGCTTCCCTCAGGAAGGGGAAAGCCGAGAGAGCCTCTGGAGGCCTGAAGTGAGCTCACCAGAGCTCCAGGGAAGAGTCTGGAAGGAAGCCACCAGACTGCTGACAGCTCCAGCATGTGAGGACCTAGAGGTGGGTGCCCCGGGCACTTGTTGACTGGGGATACCCGGGTTTTAGTCAGAGACCTTGTGGTATAGAGGAGGCTTTGTGACTTCCCGCCCCCCACAGTCAGATCCCTCCCTTGAGGAGCACCGACCCTGGGGCCACACGGAGGCTGCCGGCCTGCTCTGCTGCCGACCTGTGCTCGCTGCTCTGAGTCCGCGAGCAGCTCATTCCCCATCTCGGGTCTCGGTGGTGAGCCTGGCTGGGCCTCTTGACTCAACATTTAAAGCAGCCCCCGAAGCCCGCAGGGCGCCCGCTGGCTGAGGACCTCAGGAACCTCAGAGCCGCTGGGGCCAGCCTCGCGGAGCCCTTTCTGGCCTTGGAAGAGCGGTTCTCTGTGGTTCAGGGTCAGGCCTGGGGGCCGCGGCACAGGCGGGAGAACGCACTGCAGTTACTGAAAATATTGCTGCCCCAGACACCCACTCCGGATGCTAAGCATGGACACATTCGTGGGAGAAAAGCTTCATCCTGGGGAGAAACCCCAGCTATTACATTTTTTCAAATTGGGATAATAAAGCCATTATTCAATTTTTTTTTTCTGGTGGAAGTTCAGAGTTCAAGGGAGGGCCTTGGGCTCCGGAGGACAGAGACAGGAGGCCACCCTGACCCTCCAGGGCTTTTCAGCTCCCTGGGCTGGGCGGGTTCTCCAGCTCCTCCCCCTGGCCTCTGGCTGTGCTGCCTGGCTCTGTCACTCTCACCCTGTCGGTGGCCCCTGCTCAGTGGGTCGTGGGTCTGTATTTCCAGAGCCCGAGTCCAGGGTGTCACCGTGGGAAAGCTGGCATCTTCCAGCTGGAGGGCGAGAAGGCCGAGGGGCTTCCCGACTCTGGAGCCAGCAGAGTGTGTTCTTGCAGCCCTGGCTTAGCTGGAGCTGATGACTTTCTACCAGAACAGCTAATTTGAGAACACCTTCACCTGCCCCTTCTCTGGGGCTTTTCCTCAACAGGTGTCTCCCAGGTCCTCCCCTGCGCTTCAGCTTTCCCTCACACAGGAAATCCAAACCTCTCAAAGCCCAGAGGCTGTTCGTTCCTCTTCCTTTCCTAAAGCTGCGTCCACCTGTGAGCACACAGGGCACCCCCCCCCCCCACCACCGCCTTCCTACTGTGGCCTTCTGTGGGCCCTCCCGGGATCGCAGTCTCTCATTAAATGATCACCAGCACCCCTCTCGTGACCCCTGGGCTAGTGGGTGTCAGCAGTTAACATGTCACCCCTGCCAGGGAACACCCTCCCTTTGCTAATGGCCTTTCAAGATGTGGTGCTTTAATGGAAGAGATGACAGGGAGAATAATGACCCCCAAATATGTCCACCTCCTAATCCCTAGAACCTGTGAGTATGTCACCTGATGTGGCGACAGGAGTTAAGATGGCAGATAGAGTTAAGGTGCCAGTCAGCTGATCTTGAGATGCAGAGACTGTGCTGGATCACCCAGGCGGCAGTGGAATCACGAGGGTCTTCATAAGGGAGAGCCTTTCCTAAGAGTGTTCACAGGGGCGTTTGTGGCTGTGGAGGAAGAAGAAGAGGCGCAGCGTGGCTGGCTTTGAAGATGGAAGGGTCCGTGAGCCAAGCGATGTGGACAAGCTCTGCAGCGGGGAAGGGCACAGCCGTGGAACCCTCCCCACAGCCTCGAGAAGGGAGCACAGGCCCTGCAGGCGCCCTGATTTTAGCCCAGCGAGAGCCGTGTCAGACTCCTGACCTCCAGGGCTGTAAGATGCTACATTTGCCTTGTCTAAGTCACCAGCTTTGAGGTGAGTTGTTACAGGAGCAACAGGAAACTACTAGAGAGGGGATTTTAGGCCTCGGAGAGATTTTGAGGGCAGTTGGAACTTTTAGGAGTTTCTCCATATTCAATGTTGACAGGTGCCCAGCACATTATCCTTGTGGGGCTGGCATCGTGGAAGAATGGAGCAAACAGGTTTTAATGGAAAGGGTAGGAACCTGTGGCAGGTCACACGAGAGCGTCTGGTTTTGTCCTTTCCAAATGCACGGGCGAGGGCAGCTTGAAGAACAACTCCCTTCTTTCCTTCCAATTCAAGGAAATAAGTTCTAGTTTCTCCCTGCCGTTGTGAGGAACAGCAAGCAAAATGAAATTTGAAAAGAACTGTGCAAATGGTAAACCTTTGTGGTCATGAATATTGTCTCAGATGAAGCCCTTGGCTGTAGCCCATCTGAGTTTATCTGTCACCTAAACAAAGAAGGACTGTGACACAGGACAGGTAAGCTGTGATCAGGTCAGGAAGAACCCTGACTCTGAAGTGCCCTGTGCTGGAGCAGAGCCTCCTGCCTGGTGTGGAGAGACAGAGGGCAGACTGGGAGAGTGTGGGGAGGCAGAATTCCCTCCAGGTGAACCACCTGCGCAGGGCCACTGTGGGAAGGGCACCCTCAGCCCTTTCCTGCCTCACACGCTCTGTTCCCTCAGGCTGACGCTGCACGTAAAGGAGGTAGGGCAGGACCTGAGCATCACAGTGATAGGCCACAAATCCGCAGGAGGAAGCTCTCGTACGGTAAGAGGAACCTTGGCCGTGGAGCCAGGACTTCTGAATTCCAATCCAAGCTCTGTTATTTACTATGATCTTGAGCAAATCATGGATCCCCCTTGAGCCTTGGGTTCTTCACATTTTACAGAAAGCTACTTCACTTGCAGCCATAAGGGTCTAGTCATGTCAACCAACTGCTGGACTCTTTCCAGGTGTCAGACTCTGCTGAGCACTTTGCATCATCCAATGGGATGAAGTCTGTGAAAATGCTTTGTAAAGTACTGTGTTCATCCCCTACGGCTGCTGTAACAAATTACCAAAACCTTGGTGCTTAAAACAACAGAAATTTCTTCACTCTGGAGGCCGGCAGTCTGAAGTCAAGCTGTTGGTAGGGCCACACTCCCTCTAAGGGCTCTGGAGAGAATCTGTTCCCTGCCTCTTCTGGCTTCAGGTGGCTGCTGCCATTCCTTGGTGTTCCTTGGCTCGTGGCCACGTCTCTCGAATTTCTGCCTCCATCTTCACATCGCCTTCTCTTCTGTGTGTGTCAAATCGCCCTCTGCCTCTCTTTTATAAGGACATTTGTGACTGGATTTAGGGCCACTTGAACAGTCTAGGATCATCTCTCCATCAAGATCCTTAAATTAGTCACAACTTTAAAGAACTTTCTTCCTTATAAAATAACATTTACAGGCTCCAGGAATTAGTATTTAATGTCTCTGAGTGGCCATTATTCAGCCTAACACAGTCCATCCTCTGGACCCCAAAGATTTGTGTCTATTCCGTGTGCAAAATATATTCACCTCATCCCAACATCCCCGAAAGTCTCAACCCATTACAGCATCAATTCAAGGTGAAAAAAATCTCATCTAAATCTCAGCAGCTCAGAAGTCCCAAATCACTTCATCTAAATCGCGTATGGGTGAGAATCTGGATATGGTCCATTCTGGAGGAAAATTCTCGCCACCTCTGGACCCGTGAAACTAGAAAATAAGTTATTTATTCCCAAAATACAAGTGGTGGGACAGGCATAGAAAACAGTTATAGACATTCTCATTCCAAAAGGGGGAAAACGAAAGGAGTCACCAGTCCCAATCAATCTGGAAAACCCACAGGGCAGATTCGATCAGGTTCAAGGTCTTGGGATGATCCTTTGTGGCTTGAGGCTCCACCCTCTGGGCCTGTGGCTCAGCTCCTGGGGATGGGACCTAATATCTCTGGATGGCCGTTATTGAATCTAGTACAAGAGCTACGCAAGTGTCAGTTGACATTATTGTATCAAAGTGTATTTTTTATTCAAGTTTATTATAATACTTTTTAGCATAATTGTTTCTCATTGCCAAGACAAGCCTGACTGATAGTCAGCGCTCAGGCCACCTGACCCTTGTTGAACTAAACTTTCCAGCCTCTCCTTTCCTTTTGGCGTGTAGGTCGGCTCTGGCTGATGGCTGCCAAGAGTAGGATATAAGCAAGAAAGGTAGAGCTGGTTTTGCACTGGACTCGCAGTCCACGGGCCACTCTCCACAGCTGTTTCGTTCTGTCCCTTGCAAGGGCCTGAGCAGTTTACCTGTTTGCTCACAGCACCATGTGAGGCAAATCACTTCACACAGGGAAGTGACAGCTGAGATGGGCTCCCAGCCCTGTCAGGCCACCAAGTCTGAGCTCTTCCATCTCCCTGTCCCCTCAAAAGAGTGGACTTTCCCATGAGGAGACCCCACAGATTCCTACATGAACGAAGTCCCTGCCCACAGCCTCTTGCTTGGCCCTTTCCATAATGTCTTCCCACAAATGGTGCTTTGGAAAGACCCAGACATGTATGTACTTTAGGAAGCCAGCTAAGTCCCTGTGAAAGGAGGAAGGAGGCAGGTTGGGAAGTGGCCTTGGGATGGGGAAGTTCCTGGGAGTAATGGGATCTCCCTGGAATCACAGCTTCATCTCCTTCCCACCAGGCTGCCCTCAGGCTGAGGAGGCTAATGGGCTGGAGTCCCGGGTGTGAGAAGGGCCCTTCCTAGGGCTCCTGCTCTCTCCAGGTGACTTCACGCTGCTCATACCACCCCCCCCCCCCACCCCAAACCTCTTCTGGGTGCCCCCTACTTACCAACCCATCCTCCTCAAGACTGATCTGCATCCTCAGAGCCTGCCAGGGCTGGGAGCCCACTAGTCTGGATACCCAGTGGCTTTTGGGTTAACCTTGTGTGCAGTGAGAGTCCATGTTTTCCTAAGGGAAATGCATACAAAATATCTTAGGCAAAAGCATTTACAGGCTTACTCAAAGTAGAGCCTCTTCATTTCCACAATGACAGTGTGACACAAGAGAAAGAGCCCTGGGCCGGGCGTCGGGAGCACAGGTGTCATCTCTTGGGACCCCAGTGCCGCATCTTTAGGTCGATGGGTGGGTTTGGCTTTCTTGCAGGTCTCTGCCCACTCTGGCTGTCATCTGGTTATCAGGACACCTTGGGGCTAGTTAGTTGTGGATGAGTCAAGTTAAGAAGCAGTGTGGTTCTCTCTTCTGGAATACACTTATGTCCATCAAGGGATGGCTGATTTTAATGATAATACTGCAGGTGAAGTGACAGACTGACAGATGGCTACAGTTTGGAGAGGGGAGCCTTTGGAAATCTCTCAATTCCATCACCCAGGCAACCTCTCCACGTAAGAGCTGGCTTTGGACCCTGGCCACTGAAATGCAGGCTGTGTCCATCTGATCCTTGCTTCAATGGTTTGACATGTCAGAGACCCTCCCTGCCATAATTGGAATGCCATAATTCTCTAAATGTGGAGAAGTCCCTCATGATGTGGATTTTCTGCCTCTTGGGCTAACTTGGGTAAAATGACACAGCAGTGAAAGCACTGTGTTTGGGAGGGAGAAGTCTGGGTTTTCATAGAGAGAGAGAGTGAGGCAGCCAATGAAATTCAGGGCGGGTGTGTGAGACTCAGGCTGCTGGCTAGAGCAGCTCTTTCCCCAAAGCTATCATTATGAAAAGAGACTTTTAACAGACGAGCGTTTTATCACTCTGGCAACTCAGCCCCCCAGCCCCGACCCCTCCGGAGCCATGGGCCCTCTTAGGATCCTGGCAAGGCAGGGACACGGTGGGTGTTTCCTGGAGGGAGGGGTCTGTAGAACATGGCTGGGGCCTCAGGAACCATTTTCTCCCCTTCCTCACTTGCTCCTTGCGTCTGAGAACACAGGAATAAAGCACAGGCCTTTATTACAATAAAGGGACAGTGTGGGGGGTGCTGGCTGCAGAGCTGCCTCCCAGGGTTAAGAGCAGAGAGCAGCCACCCAGAAAGAGGACCGGTGTCTAAATCACCCAGAGAACCAGCCCGAAGCCTGTGCGTTTCCTCAAGGAACTGATACAAACTGATTAAGCTATCAGTGTAGATCAAAGGGAAGAATTGGTACGAAAATGCCTTCTTAAACACATTTCTCAGTTCTATTTCCTTTCCCTTCCAGGGAGGTGGTGGAAGTTGGGCCAGTCTATATCATTTTATTTATCACCCAAATCCCTGATCCAGGAGAAAAAGAACAGAGCTGGCTAGAGGTATGTGTTCAGGTGTGTTACATACAGACCTTTCCCCAAAGTTCAGAGAGGGGCTGACCGGCCTCAGCCTGGAGCTCAGCGGCCCTGGGGACCTGATTTTCTGGGTAACTACTCAGCGCAAGGCCTGATTCTTCCGCCCCATGAAGCTCTCCCTGACCATATTTGAATGCTTTATGCAGCCCTGAATCATTTTATCACCTTCTTTGGTTTTTAAGATAAGTTCTGTCACTCAGAGGCACTCAAGGATGCCAAACTGAAATCACGATGTGCAGATCCATGATATTAAATCCCTCTGAGCAGCAGACAGGGAAATGGTTTTCTGGTGAAGCAGCTCGGAGTAGAGGAAAAGCAGAACCACACTCCCTGCTTCTCTAACATTGCTAATAGCACATCCCCAATTTTACCGATGAGAAAACAGCACAGAGAGGTTAAAATACTCACCCAAGATCAGACACTGAATCCAAATTTCGGCCCCTGGCAGCTGGCCAGGCAGTAGTCCAGAACCCACAATATGAACACCACCTTCTACTGCTTCTCAAGGCCACCCTGTGACTCAGCAGCAGCCTTTTTAAATTAAGAAGACTGGGGACTTCCAGTTGTCTAACAAGGGCTGTCGGCTGGGTCACGGCCTGAGCCAAGTGCCTTGCTCCTCACAGTGTGTGATCCCTGGACCAGCAGCATCAGCATCGCTTGGGAGCTCGTTAGAAATACAAATCCTCCAGCCCCATCCAGACCTACTGAAGCAGCAGCTCGGGGGTTGGTGCCCAGGACTCTGTTTTCACAAGCCCTTGGGGTGATTCTGATGTGCTGAAGTCAGAGAGGCACAGGTGTTGTCCACAACCTGGCTGCACTTGTCATTCTCAGGGGACCTTTGCCAACACAGCAATGCTCAGCCCCATTGGACCTGGGTTAGTGTGGGCACCCCTTTTTTGTTTTCCAACTCCCAAAGGAACTGTAATCTACAGCAAGGCTTGAGAATTACGTGTCATACAAAGTCAGAGTCGGAGTTGTCAGACTTTTGAAGTCAGAGAACTGGGTTCAAATGACTGTTCTGCTGCCTACTGGCTATACTATGTGACTCAACTGCTACTTAACCTTTCTCCAATCTTTTTTTTTTTTTTCTGCTTTTTTCTCCCCAAAGCCCCCCAGGACATAGTTGTATATTTTAGTTGTGGGTCCTTCTGATTGTGGCATGTGGGACGCCACCTCAGCATGGCTTGATGAGCGGTGCCATGTCCGCACCCAGGATCCAAACCAGCAAATCCCTGGGCCATGGAAGAGGAGCCCACGAACTTAACCACTCAGCCATGGGGTCGGCCCCACTACTTCACCTTTCTATGCCCCACTTTGCTCACCTGTGGAAAAGGTGGAAGTGAGGCTTGAATGAGATCATTCATAAATCAGCTAGCATAGTTTCTGGCCAACTGCAGGCACTCAATGAATGTGAGCTCTCATCTAACCAATCAGCAGCCTACCTGTGCTCACCAATGGATGCCTGAGTACATGTTAGGAGTGTTGGAAGCACAGGATGCTGGGGAGCTCATCGTGGAACGTGACTGTTGGGGCCCTGTCCAGTGCCAGAGGCCTCCCTGTGGACGTCCTCACACACGCACACTCTCCATGGACATCTGGCTTGGGGCTGGCAGGAGGCCAAGCTGAGCTGTGCATGTAGCTTTTGGGATCCATGAGGGCATCAGCTTCATGTTAGTTTGGAGGCTGGAAGTCTGAGATCAAAGTGTCAGTAGGGATCAAGGTGTTGGTTCCTTATGAGGCCTCTCTCCTTAGCTTGTTGATGGCCGTCTTCTCCCTGTGTCCTCACATGGCCTTCCCTCGGTGCATGTCTGTGTCCTAATCTCCTCTTCCTATAAGGACACCAGTCATATTGGATGAAGGCCCACCCTAATGACTTCATTTAACTGTAATCACCTCTCTAAAGGCCCTGTCTCCAAACTCAGTCACATTCTGAGGTCCTGGGGATTAGCACTTCGACATATGAATTTCATGGGACACTGTTCAGCCGATAACACTCTGCTTTCTGGCCTCCAAATTGATGTCCTTCTCACATGCAAAATACATTTGCCCAATCCCAGCAGACCCAAAGATCTGAACTCATTCTAGCATTAACTATAGGTCCAAAATCTCATCTAAGTATCGTCTCAGTCAGGCGTGTGTGAGACTCATACATTCATCCTGAGATAAAATTCTTCTCAAGCTGTGAACCTATGAAACCAGATAACAAGTTAGTTAAGTGCTTTCAAAATAAAGTGGTGGGACAGACATAGGATAGACATTCTCATTCCAAAAGGGAAACATTAGAAAGAAGAAAGGGGTGACAGTCCCAAGCGAGCCTGAAACCTAACAGGGCAAATTCCATTTGATATTAAGGCTCAAGAATAAGCCTCTTTGGCTCCAAGCTCTGCCTTCTGGGCCCACCAGGGTAGTGGCCCTCACTCCTTGGCCCTGGGCAGAGGCTCTGACCCCTCTGAAATAGAGGAGGAGACAGCTTTGCCCCCCAGGCCTGTGCCATTGGGCCAGTGTGGCAGTGGCAGCCCTGTCAACCTTGAACTGCCTTCAGGTTCATTCTTTTCTTTTGCTGAAGCATAAGACATGTTTGCAGCCAGACAGCTCTGTTGTCCTGTTCTGTCGAGTCCCAGAACTCCAACAGCCTTCCTCCATTTCATCCCACCTCTGTCCCCTGCAGTACAAGCTGGGAGCATTTCTGCTGGTAGAAAATTCTCAAGGGCCTTGAGATGAGTCTGATGGATTCAAGCCATCAGAAAAGAGGGTCCTTCACAGGTCTTTCCTGGATAAGCCCATTTCTATTCCTCACTTCTGCTGAGATGGCTGATCGGATCCGTAAGTCACAAACCCAAAGCTGCAGTCTTAGTGTGCTCTCTAGAGCATGCTTTCTCATTTTTTGCAATGTGGATAGGTTGAGAATTTTCCGAATCTTCAAGTTCTGGTTCCTTCTTCAATTTGTCTCTTTCCTCTCACATTTTACTGTAAGCTGTAAAGAGAAACCAGGCTGTGCCTTCAACACTTTACTTAGAAATCTCCTCAGCTATATGTCTAAGCTGATCACTTACCAGTTGTACTTTCCACACAACACTAGAACATGATGCGGCCAAGTTCACTGCCACTTTATAACAAGCAATGCCTTCCTTCAATTTCCAATTACTTGTTCCTCACTTCCATCTGGGACCTCACCAGAAGCACCTTTAATGTTCATATTTTTGCCAACCTTCTGTCCATGGAGATACATGTACCTCTCTAAGACAATAGGAGCTAGCTCTACAGTTCTACTCTTTTCTCTCTGAGCTCTCGATAAAATTGTCCATATTTCCACCAACGGTTTCTTCAAAACAATCAAGGCTTGTTTTAACGTGCTCCTCAAAATTCTTCCAGCTTCTACCCATAACTAGTTCTAAAGCTACTTCCATAGTTTTTAGGTATTTTTACCACAGCACCCCACTTCCTGGTTCCGAAGTCTACATTAGCTTGTCAGTGCTGCCAAAACAAAGTACCACAGATTCGTGGCTCAATCAATGGAAATTTATTTCCTTACAGTTCTGGAGGCTAGAAGTCCAAGATCAAGGTATCAGCAGAATTGTTTTCTCCTGAGGCCTCTCTCCTTGGTGTGTAGATGGCTCTTCTCCCTGTGTCCTCACATCGTCTTCCCTCTGTTTGAGTTTGTGTCCTGATCCCCTCTTCTTATAAGGATCCCAGTTCTCTTGGATTAGGGCCCACCCATATGACCCCATTTTCTTTTTCTTTTTTTTTTTTTTCGCTGAGGAAGGTTTGCCCTGAGCTAACATCTGTTGCCAATTTTCCTCTATTTTGTATGTGGGTCACTGCCACAGCATGGCTGCTGATAAGTGGTGTAGGTCTGTGCCCAGGAAACCTGGGCTGCCGAAGCAGAGCACACTGAACTTAACCTCTAGGCCATGGGGGCTGGCCCTACATGACCTCATTTTAATTTACTCACCTTTTTAAAGACCCTGTCTCCAAATACATTCTGAGGTCATGAGGTTAGGATGTTGAAGTCCTAACTTAAACATATGAACTTTGCGGGGGACACAATTCAGCCCATAATAAGCCTCACTTTCTTCTCCGAAGAACTGGCCCGCATGGTTTAGTGACATCACTCTGCAGTTGTGTCCTGCCCCTCCCCACCAAGCCCTTCAAGCTGTTGTTGTCACTGACTAGAGTTGGCCATGTTCTCACCTTGTCTCGTGGCCTGCAGCCATGGGGAGGGGAACCCTTAAAACCGAAAAGCACTTAGACTTCTTGAGTCCCAGCTGCGTGCTGGTGGCAGGGAGGGGCACGCAGGCAGGCCGGGGGTGTCCAGCCAGCTTCTCCCAAGGTCAGGGGTCCACTCATCCCTTCCTTGCCTTTCTCTCCTTTTGTAAACCCTGCTGGATGGTCACTTGGCCTGCTGACTTAAGCCTGACACCTGGGAAAATGCACCGCGGTGAGGTAGCCTCTGCTGAGCCCCTTATGTGATAAAATGCAGGATACAATGAGCGTGGAAGCAGGGCTGGGGCCTGGCAGGGGCGTGGTGGGTGTGGCTGTCATACTCAAGGCAACTGTGACCCCCAGGCTCAGAAAGTTCTGGTGAATTCTCTGGCCCTTTGCCTGTCCCACCCTCAGCCTAGCCCACACATTTTTCCCAGACGTCCCCTGCCCTCCTCCAGCTCCAGCTCACCTCTCACCTGCCCTGGCCACTTGTTCCTCACCCACGCCCTGCTCTCATCGGGTCACTTCCTGGTTGCCAATCCAGAAACTTCTTCCTTTGTGCTCACTTCCGCTCTGGGTGCAGGTTGCCCTGGTCTGTCCTGCAGCATTCTGCTGGCTCACTCTGCTTGCCAGGGGTTTTCTCCCGCCCTGGCCGTGACATTAGTTTGTGTTTGGATCTGCGTCTTCACACTCCCTCTCTGCTGTCTGTCTTCCCTCTTCTGACGCCACCTCTAGGATGAGCGATTGGAGGCCTAATGCCTCTCACTCTTGTCTTTGTTTTCTTCCCCCGACACAGTCATGTTGTCGCTGAAAACTCAGTGTCTCTAACAAAAATCTCCTTGGCCCCCCATCCTGGCCCTCCTTCCCTTTGTAGGCCCACATGTGCCCACAGGCCTGCGGTGAGAACTGGGGGCTCTTGGTGCGGCAGCCTGGGCTGGGAGGGAGGCGCTATTCACATCTTGCTTCTAATCTTTTTTTTTTTTTAATTGAGGTATAATTGACATATAACATTGTATTAGTTCTGGGTGTACAACATAAAGGTTTCTATTGTGAAATGATCACCACGTAAGTCTTGTTGACATCCATCATAGTTACAAAAATTTTTTTGTGATGAGAAATTTTAAGATCCACTCTCTTAGCAACTTCCAAATCTGCAATGCAGTGTTATCACCTGTAGTCACCATGCTGCACATTACAGCACCAGGACTTAGAACTGGAAGTTGTGCCTTTTGACCCTCTTCACCAGTTTCCCCCACCCCCACCCCTGCCTCTGGTAACCACCAGTCTGTTCTCTGTGTCTATGAATTTGTTTTTTTGTCTTACCTCTAATCTTGACAAAAATCCCCATTTCACAGACTAGGTTGAAGCACTTTCCTCAGGCAACACAGGTGGTAAGAGGCAGGAAGCAGTATGGAAGCCTCATCTCCCTGACTCCTGAGGCCCTGACCTTCACTCACGCTCCATCCCGAGCCCTCTCAATTCCTCCCCCAGTCCCGGGGAGCTGCAGTCCCAGGTTTCCTGTTAGCAGCACAGCACTGCACCTCTGGCTCTCAAAAGCCTGCCTTCCTTCCATCGCCTCCTGTCCCACCGCAGCTCCACTGGCCTTCGAGCTCCTCATGAACCTCTCTGACCCCTTGCACCGTGATTGCCTGCTGCACTGGGAAGAGGATGGTCACGGCATGGGTGCTTAGCTCAGTGCTGTGCCAGTAAATCGGGCAAATAGCTGAGCTGATCTGAGCCTCAGTTTCCCCAATGGTGAAATGGGGTAACAACATCTTTGTAGCCTGTAGAGTACAGATGATTTGGAGGGTGGGGCATGTATTCTAGGGCCTGGCACATCACACCCAGTGTCATTGGGGACCCGAGGCACCTCCTTCCACTTGCCCACTCCCTTCCCCTGAAGCCTTACTCCTTACCCCTGAACTTCAGTCCTGCATGGCACCCAACGGTGGAGTTCAAATAATTTACACATTCTGCCCCCAAGTCCGGCACCTTCCCATCCTGCTCGCCCCTCTTGCAGCCCTGTCTTGAGGCTTCTCCAGGCTTCTTGTGGATCCTGGCAGGCCCACGATGAGCGTCCCGGAAGCAGGCGGGCAGCACGTGTCCCCAGGTGTCTGGAGCTGCAGTCCAGGTGAAGTGGACTGAGATGACAGTTTCCTGAATGAGGCCATGCCTCCATCTCTCTTATCAAGAAGATAAGAAGTGCTTAAGTTCTAGGAAGTCCTTAAGTTTCTTTATTTTGGTTCCTTGCTCATTGGGCAATCTTCTTCCCCTCCAACATGGAGAGACGTTGGTCAGCAAAATCCCAGGCCCCTTAGCCCAAGTGTCATAGATTCAACCAGTGGGGGCCTTCAGAGAACAAGGTGCCTCCCCCACACCTGTTCCTCAGCTCAGCCTCGCCCAATTGCCCAGGGCAACTGTCAGCTGTTATTTCTCAATATCAATGCAAATTCAGTGACTATCTGTGAGTCTGTGGGAGCTTGGCTCACCAGGACCATCATCAAGGGGGGACCTCTTTCCACTTTGCCCTCAGAATCAAGGTTGGAGCCCAGGTCAGAGTCAATGTCAGTTTGAGGCCTGGGCAGCCTCCTGGACTGCCCCTGCTTCATTTTGCCTTTTCCATTTGTCCTGCAGCAAGAAGACAAACCTACTGAAGTTCAGAGATGGTTCCAGATCACAGATGTACATCACAGATGTTATCTACACTGAGATTCTTCAAATTTAAGGGGTCAGAACGATGGGGAAAAAAAAAGTCATTTCACGAATCTCCAAGTGAATGTAGCCAATAAACTGGGAATTTTGTCAATAATAATAAAAAAAAACAGATATTTTCATCACATTAATTATTGCTGATTTTTCAAAATGCTGTTTATGCTTAGCACTATTTGAAATTATGATAGCAATTAGATATGAGGCCTTATTATTTAATGCATTAAGAAGCACATATAAATATTTTGATAACTGTTTCTCAGTATAAGCAGTCGTCTCTGTAATCCCATGCAATGTTTTATTCATTTGAAAGCCTTCTCTGAAGAGGCCCCAAGTTGCCAGCAGACACCCGAAGACTACGGCATAAGCAGGAGCGCCGCCTCTCAGAGGATGCAGGAACCCTGTGGCCTCAAGGCTGCCCCTGCCCATCCAGCCTCTTCCAGCATTCTTTCAGCAATGGCAAATGCGGTGCACTGTGGTCGCCCAGCAAGTAGCTGCCCCCTCCCTGTCCTTGCCAGCAGAACCCACTTCCATGACCGAGGACGACAGCATTAGGAGGTGACTGTGGCCGGCTGCCCAGGCACCTGGGCAATTCTGAGAAGTCTGTGTGTGTGTGTGTGTTTGGGGGGAGTGGTAAGTGGAAAAGACAGGTCTTCCGTAAGGGGGGCAGGGGAAAGACATGCATGAGGATGCATGCTTCGTTTTCACCAGTGTCTTCCTGCACCCTGGCCGGAGGGGTGGAGATGGGAGGCGGTCCAGCAGAAATCAATTAGTTCACGATGTCAAGCCCCAGGATTGACCTGGAACCCTGTCCCCTTTGGATTTCTTGTTACATGAGGTAATAAATGTCTTTGAACTTAAACTGCATTTAACTGGGGTTTCTGACATTCGCAACTGAAAATGCTCCAGTAGAGAATTCTCTGCAATTCAAGAGAAACGTGGACAGTTAATTTCTGCAAGTTCTTCATTGAGCCTACATCAGTCACTCTGAGGCCTCACATCTTGGCCCTTGGATGATGACCCACCATGGGTTCTTTCCGTCACCTTCAGGCGGTCAGCGCCTTTCTGAGACTCAGTCTTTATTCTCATAATTGTGTCCAAGGTCTGGTTCAAAGTCTGAGTCTCTCTTGGGTGTAACCGGGGGGAGGACCACAACGGTCTTATCTACAGCCTCCAGTCTCCCTGTCTAGCACCCAGGGCCTGGCCCCCAGGTGCTCAGACAGGAGCTGCTGAGTGAGTCTCTCATTACTCCTCTGGGACCTACGGGTACAAAGTCTTCTGGAGACATACTGTATACAATTTGCAGGCAGACATAACACATAAAATCAAATACATATACATTGTATTAATGGTAAATTTGCTCAGGAATTTGTAAGGACATCTAGGAAGACCATTTTCTTTTTTTCTTTTAGGTAAGTCCATGCACAGAGTGTATGAGAGATTTTATTTTTCTGGTTGAATATTTTTAAAAACGTGAAAAATACTGCAGAATCAAACAGCTGAGTTGGGTTAAGAATTTTATTCTAAAAAATTTTGCAAATTGCATCCTCTCTGCTCTGGCCCAGAGCTCCTTAGCTCCCCTCCCTCCAGAATGGGCCCAAGCTGCCGCCTGAGCATTTGGGACGCCGCTTGCCCCGAGCCACGGGCCTCGTCTCACTGAGCCTCGCTCGGTCTGCAGAGCACTCTGCCTATCCTCTTTTCTTGGAATATGATGTGTTTCCTCTCCTCCTCGGTCTTCAGGACGGTCAGGGCAACATAAGAGTTTCTTGACAAATTCTTATTGAATAAACTTTTCCCTATTGCGAAAGCAGGAACCGCAAACGATTGCTAAAGGGCTCTGATGAATACTACATTAAGAGCTTTGTTTGTTTCTCAAATGGCAGGAAAGCCAAATTTTTGGTTGTCTCAAATCATGAGGAAGGAAGATGCATAAATGTGGCCTCCATAACATTAAAAAAAAACTCACCAGGGCCAGCCTTTCCTCCCCTCAACCTCAATCCAAATTGCTAAATGAAGAATTGGTCAATGTTGTGTTTCCTTGACACACCTGTGGGGCTGTTCAAAGGTGGAGGAGGGGGAAGTCAGCCTCAGAACTGGAGAGTCAGTTAACTGGTAACTTGTTAACTGGTAAATAAGTATACTGATTTTAGATACTTTGGAAACTGTGAAAATATCTGGCCTCCACCCTCTCCCCACCCGGGTTTGGAGTGCAGGCTCTGGGTCTGAGCGCCCAGGGTGGACTCCAGATGAGGACGTAGGAGCAGCATGACCTTGAGCAGATTAGCCCCTGACCTTGAGCTGGTTAAGGGCTTCAAGCACCGGCTTCCCCAGCCAACTGTAAATACAGCACCTTAGGCCATCTCACAGGAGACAGCGAGAAGGCAATGGGAATGTATTTAAGGGCTTGGCTAGGTGCCTGGGACATCATACACACTCCACCAATGATAACGCTTATTATTACAAATAAGACTAAACACTGAAAGGGACAACAGTAAAAGGTGAATGTGTTTTAAAAATGTGATAAGAAATGGTAATTTAGCAGGGCCCCGAAGAAGACAGACCATAATCACAGCCTCACACACCACTCACATCTGTCCTATAAAGACCAGGAATGACGGCCGCCGCCACCAGAGCAGTTATCTATAAAGGATCTTCTCTTTATTTAAGTTAATTTCAAGAATGGTTTCCATCTATAAAATGGACAAAGTACAAGCTCTGTACAGCAGTTCTTTTTAAAAATCAACTGGAAAAAAAAATTACCAAACTATATCTTGAATTTGCAAAACATACTCACAGATACCATCATTTTAGCTTTTATGAAGAATAAGAAAGACCACCACAGAGAAGACAACTCACTTGGCCACACTCTGCTCAAAGGGCTCGTAGGAAAGAGTCTTTACCTGTAAAAATGGGAGCAGGAGGGTGGGACAGTCCTGATGACTGAAAATAATGCAGCCACAGTAAGTCACTTTGGCACACTGTCTCATGTAAACATAGGTCACCTCCAGGGAGCCCTGTGACGCCCAAGACGCCCACTACCCAAGGCCACCGCCCACCAGCTCAGGGACAGGGAGCTGCCCCCAAGGGACTGGGTGGACCTGTCCCGATGGTACAAAGGTTGGTAAGACTTCTGGGTTGGGTAGCGGTGTGTGGGCCAAGGATTCGTCAAGAACCTGATTAAAATTTGTTTTACATCGAAGCAAAATTTGTTTTCCGTCAATGGGATTTTTTTGCTAACAGCAGTAGTAGTTCACAGGTGACAGGGTCTGATGACAGACCCCAGGTGCTCAGGCTGAGGGCACCAGCACAGCGCCTGGCTCCTGCTCGCCTGTATCCTACGGCCTGGCACAGGTACCTAAGACTATCCCAAGAGCCCACCTGCAGTCAGGATCAGCCTCTGAAGATGAAGTGTGCTGAGTTAATCCAGCCATGGCCTCCCCGCCCCCTGAAAATACATCTGGCTGCTCTGGCCAGGGGGCAAAAAAAGAGAAGACACAGGACAGGCCCCGAGCCGCGCCTCCAGGCCGAAGCCCATTGTCCTAAAGCAAACACAGGTGGGGCTTCTGCAGTGGAGGAAGAAAGACCAACAATGTTCCCTTTCCTAGAAGAAAGAGGCAGGAAAGAGAGCGGCAGTTAGCAGAGTGTCAACCTAGCAGAATCTTCCAGGGCCACTTCTCACTCTGTGCCCTCCCAGCCCCTCCCAAAGGGGCCTGAGGATGTGCAGTTATGATGCAGCTCCCACGACATGGCAGCTCGTGGGCTGCCTGCTGTGGCCAGCCTGACTGACACTGGGCACGTGTGTGGGAGGGGTGGGTGAGAGGGGGTGAGTGGACAAGGAAGGAGGGTGGTGATCAGGACAATGTCTGTCATTGCATGTGGGGACACTGAAAACGCAAGGAGGGCTCTGCAGAGACATTCCTGGGCACTGAAGCAGATGCCCTAACACTTCTTCCTCTTATTATTTTTAGTTCATAAATGTCTTGTGGTTTATCCTGACATCTGCTTCCTAACCCACAAGGCTCCTGTTTCTTGCCCCAAATCCTCAATGTCACTGGACAGGTGGTGTTTGGTTTCCCCCTTTCCTAATTCTTGACCCAAAGCCCCTGGGGCAGTCACCTCGGCCTGGGAGGGACAGGGTGGGCAGGCCAGATTCCAGGGCCCAGGTGACCCTGACAGTACTGCCAGCACACCAGGACACTCAGGATTACCCAATGCTAGCCTGTGACAGCTTCCTACGTCATTGGGTGTTTTTTTCTAAGAGAAAAAAACGTTTAAAAGACCCAAAGCAATACTTGTCAAAATAAGTAACCCATCCAGGTTTACAAGGACCAAGGACATGAAAAGTGGATTCCAACACACAGCAGTGACTTCCCAGCTGAAGCTGAACAGAGATGCTTGGGCCCAAGGCCTGCGGTCCAGGGCCAGCTATGGGAGGGTCCCCACCGGCCACAGCAGCACCACCTCATTGATAAGGCTCCAGGGGGCAGAGGAGGCTACTTTCTCCCTCTGGGAGAGGCTGGCCCCAGAGGGCTCCAGGGCTGCCTCCTCACAGCCATGACCTGCTTTGTGGAGAATTTACAAGATGCGGATGACCTACAGAAACCATAGGGAACTGACCGTACATTCTTTCTTTATATATATTTATATTTAGTGTCCCACCATAGAAAAGTTCATATTCAAATATAGGAAGTACGTCATGTGGAAGACGGGTCTGTGCTAGGAAGATGGTTGGGAGCGGAGGAGTAGGGACAGGGATACGACGTAAACCTGCAAAGTGACACGAGTTGGTGTTGGGGAAACCACACAGGATTCCGATGGGATCAAAAACGGAGATTTCAAAAGAGTTCTCCAGGCTGTGATGCAGCAACTACATCCCTCCTCTTTCCCTCCCCCGAACCTGTACGTGTTCGGCACTTCTCTGCCCTCCATGCTGTCACTGGGGGGTTACTGGCCGAAGCTGGGAGGGAAGAGGGGCGGCGGTGGCCTCGGGAAGGGGGCCTGGCTGCACCTGTGAGAGGAGGAGGGTAGTCATCTTCCTCGCTGCCTCTGTCCGCCAAGTCCCCGTGCCTTGCAGAAGTTCTCCGACTTTCAGACCATGATGGAATACTGAGGTATATAGTTTCGCGGAAAGTTTAAGAAACATAATCAAGAACGTGATCATCAAACTTGGCCCACTGGCATAGGAGACAGGATGGCATGGGCCTCCAGCCTCTCCTACTGCTGCAGGTTGAGCGAGAACTTCCACTGCTGAGACAGGGCGGGGCTGCACACCTCCACGCTCAAGCCCCCGTTCTTGGCTGTGCGGCTGTCCAGGCACAGATTGCTGCCCACGTGCCGCAGCTTCGAATTGCCCTCAATCTGTTCCCATTTCTGCAAGAGACAGGAGAATGCCTTATAATAGGAGCCCAAAGAAAACGGTATAGAACAGATCCATTTTCAGGGTCTTCTAGCTGCATTAAAAAGAAACAAACAATTTTCTTCTTGGTGATCATAAAGGATGGTAAATAGCAACAGCCCCGAGATAAGTCATCAGTACAAGGGCCCAGGAAAGAAACCTGTGTGCTCTGCCTTAGCCTGTAACTCCAAACCTCCTCTCTGGGCCCTGCTCGAGACCACCTTGCCTGCCCCATTCCCTTCCCTTCTTGGGGTGGCCCTCATCCAAGCCCCAGTGCACTTGCCTCTCCTCACACATTCACACAAAGACTTGATGTAGGGAATTCGCTGTAGGGAGTTTGCGTTCCTTCACAAGAAGGCCTGATCTGATGATATTTCACCCCAAGAATGGAGCCACAGGAAGCTGAGCCAGCTCAAAGAGGGCCCCCGTCCTGCCTGGGGCTGTTGGAAGGCAGCCCTGCATGGAGGCCCTGGTCTGGGCGCCTCAACACTTCCACTTAGGGCCTCACATGCAGCTGAATCAGATGAGCGGTGTCAGGTCAAATGAGAGGGAAAGAGATGTTTGGGTGCATAGAACATCATGTTGAAGAACCTATTTCTATATTGTCTATCTTCTCCACCAGGGTGTGAGCAACTTGTCTCAGCTATCCTCGAGGCCCCCAGTGCTCTGCACGGTAGAAATCAAGCAATATTTGCTGAGTTCTGAACGTGCCACTTGTAAAGTACAGAGTATAACATCTTCCTCTTAGAGTATGCACACATCCCCCCACTAAAACCAAACCAACCAACCAGCCAGACTCGACCAGCCAACCAACCCACCCACCTCCAAGCTGCCCAGTCAGAAAACAAAGCCCACAACCCAGCATGAAGGGAATCAGAGGGCCTCTTACCCTGTTTATCCCTGTGTAAAAATCTCTAATGTCTGTTTTCTTTTTCTTTAAAGTAACACATAACACGCTTTTTCTCCCAAAAGCTATCCCTTTATTAGTCAGTGATTCTCATTAATTTTTTACACTGTGTGCACTAAAGCTCCTTTCCCTAAGTTTTTTCTTTTTTTTTTTTAAGATTTTATTTTTCCTTTCTCTCCCCAAAGCCCCCTGGTACATAGTTGTATATTTTTAGTTGTGGGTCCTTCTAGTTGTGGCATGTGGGATGCCGCCTCAGCATGGCTTGATGAGCAGTGCCACGTCCACACCCAGGAATGGAACCGGCAAAACCCTGGGCCGCCAAAGGGGAACGTGCGAACTTAACCACTTGGCCATGGGGGTGGCCCCACTAAGTATTTTTGCAAATGCTCTCATATTGTGGACTTAAATTTTCTTACTCTTGCCTCCCTTAGAAATCCCCCTGACTCTGCAAATGCACACATAACACGAACACACAGATGTGCCTGGAAACTAAATATTCCAACTGGCAAGACAGTGTAGCTTCAAGATAAAATTAGCTAAGGAGCCTCTTCTCAAAGGGCAGATGAAGGAGACAGGGAAGGAGGCAGAGCAAGGCAGGCAGAAGCCCAGAGCCTTGGGACCCGACCTTCTACACAAGGACCGCTGGCTGCAGGATGTTCTCAGAAGGTCCCTAGGATACTGATTCACGCCAGCCGACTAAACTGGATCTTTCGACGACAGAGACCCCTGCCATCAGATGAGCACTGGGGAGGCTATTGCTACCTGCCCATCATCTCTTCCTTTGTTTCTGGCTCCCTCTTTGCTGTCAGTCATTCCTCATGCTGTTTTCCTCCACTGTCATGTAAAGTGTGCATGCCCTGCCAACACCCATGTGTCACCCTGAGTGGCCAGGAATCAGCTTGACAAAGAATGTGGAATGAATGGAATCTGATTCCGTTCTCTGGAGGGGCTCTGCCTGTCATGTGTCAAAGGCATTGGCTAAATGGAGGGCCTTAAAAAAAAATAACCAAACCCTGGCTCTGTCTCTGGAAGGCAGCTTGGCCCATTTGTCTGAGAGGACTGTGGTGGGGCAGACATGTTTCTGAGACATCAAGGCGCTCCTGAAAGAGTCCCCATATGTCTCTCACGGGCTAAGTCTCGGGGTTAGCAGTCTGATAGCTCTTCACTTATATCTGCCACGCATCCAGAAAAGCTCACTGTTTGCAGGCCTTTTTCCATCTCATGACATGAGCCTTTCCGGGATGTCATTATGGTTCCTAAGAAGTGAGGTCGCAGGAGCACCTATCAACTTTTAAAATAAAGCAAGCTCTTCCTAAAGTTAACTCCTCCAGAGATTAAATGCCTAGTTGTTTCTTAGAAAGGTGTGGAGACCAGCTAAAGCCATCACTTTGTCACTCCTTTACGCCTCCACAGACATCCCCACCCCACTACACCCCGGGGGGAACGCCTCTTGAGCTGAGCAGGGACCACCGGATCCTGGGCTCATCCGATGCCTGACTTGCAGAATTCCAGGTGGTCTGGGTCCAAGGGATGGTGGCCTCCCTTGTTTAACAGTCACTCTTCCTCACTGGGGTATTACAGTCATGAAATTGCACCATCAACACAGAAGAGCATCTGGGGCCAGCTGGCAGTGAGCAGAGACCTGCAGAGGAGGCACCCACTGCCACACCAGGCTGGGTTCCACAGAGAGAAGGAGGAGGGCACCCAGCATGGGGCTGGGGATGGACAGATGAAAGACGGCCCTTTACAGCATTTCCCTGACAACTGGGATCTAAGCAAGGGACCTGGTCTTGGCCTTGGTCCTCCCAAGTGACACTGTAGAGGAGGCAATGACTCTCTGGGCTTCAGCTTCCCCTTGTGAAATTATTGTTGGACTGGAAGCCCACTTAGGCTCCTGGCTCCAGTGGGCTCTGTGCCTCAGTTTCCCTATACCCACCTATCTCCTAAGGAGGGACTGTAAGAAGATAAGTCAGTGCTCCATGTGCTGGCACATGGGAAGATCCTTTTGTGGTTGATTTCTGTCTGACACTAGCCATTACCACACGGCTCAAGAAAGGGTATGCCTTGGAGCTGCCACCAGAGAGTATGTCAGAGAGAACCAGCTTCAAATGTAAAAATATATTAAATATACTCAGAGCTATTTGGAAAAAGTAGTATGTACACGAGAGAGAGAGAGTTTCTGTGTGTGTGTATAAGGTCTCATCCATTTGATAATCAGTTAGAGGTTTTGTAAATTTAAAAAGGAAAAATATTTAATGAATCAACAAAAACATGTAATTTTTCTTTAAAATATCCAGTGGTGTGGGGAAGAGAATGAGAATATAATCAGAAATAAGCAGCATCAGACCTCTGGCTTGAGGAAAACAGGCCTCTCTGCAGGTCCTCCTCTCAGGACTGGGGTCTGTCCTCACACTGCGAGGAGTCATGAGAACACCTCCCTTCACTGACGGTATTGGAGACCTCATTTTCTTTTCTAGTCCTTATTTGTAGGTCAGTGTTTCACTAACTTCTCATGCATAAAGTCATAAACTTTTGCTTTTTTAAACAAAGCTTTAAATCAGAAATTTCACTCCTTCAGGCTGGCATCTTTCCGAGTGGACCCCAGGGGAACATGTGAACCTGGGCCACATTCTCAGTGTGGTGTGACTGGCCACCTGCTGGGCCTGCCCTGTGCTTTCGGTTCTACAGAGAAGCTGTGGGCCGCAGGACACTGCTTGATTGCTGTCTCTCCCTGCTCCTGGGCCTGAGGGCTGTGCCTCCACACACAGGAGGTCTGATGGGGCAGAAAGTGATGGGGTTCTGGCCATAATGCCCAGCACTAAGACACACGCACCAGCCACCAGCCTCCCGTCTCTTGGAGCTCACTGGCATCACCAGACACTCTCAGGGCCCATGTCCAAGAATCTGTGTGTTATGGCGGTGACAAAGAGGCTTCTGAAGAAGGGACCACCAGCACTGCTCACATGCCATGGTGAGGAGGCAATGACCTGTAGGTGTTGGGAGCCCCTACGATGCTGCCCAATCCAGAAAAGGTCCCCACAAATATTTGTGGGAGCTGAACATACAAGCACAAAATATGGCCTTTTCAGTCTAGTTCGAGAGTAAGGCCCAGACATGAGCAGATCGATCAAGAGGTTATGGAAAGATGTAACTAACCCAGGACAGATGAGCCCACGGCAGAAGCAGCCCACAGGAGACAGGTGAGAGAAGGAAAGCTGCCCAGAGCCGAGCGCTGGTGGGACAGACCAGCCTTAGCAGCACTCATGCACCACACCTCTCACAAACATCGTTGTCTCACATCTGTCCCAACAGGGAATTCCCTGAATGCCCACTACGTGCTTGGAACTCTACAATATGCTGGGGACAATGAGGAGACCAAGAGCCTTAGTCCAACAGGCAGCTGAACATCACTCAGACAGCACTGCAAATAAATGTGGAAGGACACCCCGCAATCAATGCCGAGGACGGCGATGCACAGGCCTCAGGGGCTTGAGAACCATACCTGTCTGCTGTCGTTTTCCCGGCAGCCCTGCAGCTTTATGAGTGAGCCAGGCGCCCGGTCCACCACAGTCAGGCACAAGTCCATGTGCTTCACCGACTTCTCCTTCGTCAAGGCCCATTCCTGGAACACACACCGCAGGTCAGAGGCATGCCAGATACACAGCTGTGGCTGCTTGCCTAAGCCCAAATCCACAACTGGCAGTGTCGGGAGAGCCTCACAACTGAGCACTGCGCTGACTGACTGATGTGCAAAAGTGCTTTGAGATTCGCAGTAACTAAGATCAACAGTATTAACTATTTTAGTCCCAAATGTAAATTCGAATGCCACGCCCACTTTTCTGTCATTAACTGCGAGCTGTAAACACTACAGCTCAAGCTTGTTACCCACCAGGTGGACAGTTCAGGGTCAGTTTTCCACCCACATTATTTTGGAATGACTGCCCCCGTGCAGGTGTGGTTTGGAAACAGCATTTATGAATGTGAATTGTAATGTGAGAAAATTACTAATTACAGATGGCATATTTAAGCAAAATATATAGTGTGTAGCCTCTGTATTGAACATTAAGTTGACCTATTGATGCTCATGAAGTTCTGTGAGATCCCTAGGAATGGGTCTACTTATTCATACACACACAGCACACAGCTAACACTGACTGGGGCCTGATCTATGCAAGCACTATTTTAAGCCCTTTATACAGCAGCCCCATGAGGCTACATTATTCCCATTTAGCAGATGAGAAAACAGAACCAGACAGTGTTGAAATAACTTGCCCATGATCTTAAAAAGTACACACACACACACGCCTCCCCCCGCCTAAGGGCTGAGACAGGGCTGAGAGCACAACCATTTATTCTGAATAGTAAACATGACGATCGGAAAGGGCAGGAAGCCAGAGAAGGGAGAAGGTAGATGAGGTGACCACAGGCAGAAGGGGAGGCTGGGCACCTGCTCTGGGTAGGAGATGAAGCTCTGACCTTCACTCAAGGACTTGACCCTTTCAAAGGGATAAGTGCCCAAGTGAGCCCTCAGGACCCAGAAGCAGCAAGGTTTCTTGCAACTCAGAATCCCACAGGGGCACCCTACCCACCTCTGCCCCATGCCCCTTTCTGCAACATGCACAGGAAAGCTGCTGCAACTCATCTGTCCACCCATCCATCTGTCCGTCCATCCACCCAGTGACTGCCCAGTGTGCCCTGCAATGACTCAGGTGCTCTCACAGGGCTGGGCACAGGCAGCAAGCAGACGGGGAAGGCCCTGCCCTCAAGGAGCTTGCTCTCCAGGGGAGAACGGATGACATACCAACAGATGTATTATGTATTATGTAACCTGAGGCACTATTAAGTGCTGTGGAGAAATTGTTTTTCTTTTTTTTGTTTTCAGGGGACAGAGATTGGGGCAGACTGAGTAAGGGAAGGAATAAACAATCTGAAGAAGCCTCACTGTGCAGTACTTAAATCACCTTGGAACAGTCTGTTACTCGGGTGTAAAACCTAAAGGTTACACGCCCACCCCTACCTGGCCACTGGCGAGTGCAGCTCTGGAAGGCCAGGGCACAGGGGACTGGTAAAGCCCCTGCAGCCTGTTTGCAGCTGTGTTCTCTCCTATGGCAGAGTCAGACCTGGGCTGGCCCCCTCACTTCTCTTGCCTTCAATTTTCTCACCTTTAATTAGTGTTTCTCAAAGTGTATGCCATGAAAAATTCTACAAAAAGTTAGTTCCAGGTCAAATAAATGTGGGAAACACTAAATTTGGGCTGTGTTTCTCTCTTGCAAATTCACAAATAGTCTATTAAAGGCACTGAAAAGTCCGAGAGTATTGGAACCTGCTTGGCCTCAGCAAAGCCCAAATTTAGGAGCATGGAGCCCTGACCCCACCTGTCCCCATCAGTGGCTCTTGGCACTGAGCTCTGCAGAGTGTTCTCTAGGAACAGCCCCACACTGGCCCCTGAGTGTCAAGTCCAACCTTACATGATGGTGCTGTTCTAGTGGGTGCTTCCAAAGCACGAACAGACCCTCAATGTCACCCGGAAGTCAGGATGGCACTCAGGACAAGGAAGCTGCAGGAGGGAGCAAACCCACTCCGCCTTTGATTAATGACACAAAGACACCCCATGCACGGGCAAGAGTAGAGGGGAGTAACACCTCTGTATGAAGAGGGGGTTTAGATTGTTCTTGGAAGCAACTGTTGAAAGATGTTGGAAGTTGGCTGATGCCCAGTTAAAGCTCATGTCTGAATGTTTCTAGAACCTTCTTGCTATTGTGTGTTTAATTATTTTAAAGCAGACTTTACAGTAAATTCCAGAAAAACCAATTCAGTTATTCAAACAAGAGCTAGTTGCCACTTTGTTCTTCTGTTGCATTTCAATGATCTGAATTTGTAAAATAAAGTTCATAATTATTTAAGAAATGCTTTTTTGAGCTGCTACTCTTAAAAAGCACAGCCACTGATTTCCCCATTTCCGGTGTGTCTGCTGAGGCTCAGCCAGAAACCAGATAACAAACCTCACTCTTCCAGAGCACAGGGCCCTGTTTTCAGTTAGGATATGTTACTTACCCTCTCATTTCTCATCCATGTGGCACACTATTCAAAAAAGTGGCCCTTTCCATCAGTTTGGACAGACTTACTCACGGCAGGTTTACGAGGCAGAGCATCTGCTGCAGCAGCCTGAGCCCTGGCATTCTGTCTCCTCCACGACCGCACTCCCTAGCACGGCGGTCACGAGCCACACATGGCTATTTAAATTAATTAAAGTTAAATAAAATGAAACTTCGCATCCTCAGTCACACTAGCCACATTTTGGGTGCTCAGTAGCCCCATGTGGCTGGTGGCTACTGTACTGGATGGTTCTGATCTAGAACATTCTCACCATTACAGAAAGCACTATTGGACAGTGCTGATCTAGAAAGGTGATCTCCGGGCCTCAAGCTGGTCCACGGAGGAAGGTGTCCCCAGGTATGCAGATGAAAGTATACCACGTCCTTGTACACCCTCACTTTTACCTGCTGTGTCCTCTCCTGCTAGAAAACCCTCGCCACTCAGCTGCTCATTTAGAATCACCCACTTTGGGAGCTTTCAAAAACCCTGATGCTCTCTGACCGCAAACAAATTAAATCTGGCTTTCTGGGCACTTGACCCAGCCACAGCATTTTTTAAAAGCCCTTGAGTCTACCGCAGCGTGTAGCCAGCGGAGGAGGACCTCGAGCCCCTGGACAAGTAGGGCTGTGTCCCTCGTCTGTGATGCTGAGGGCCCAGCACAGCACCTGGCACAGTAGGCACTCAGCAAGTTTGCTGAAAAGGAAGGAGAAGCCCCTGTGTGAGAAGAGTAATGGTCTCACGATAGCGAAAACGAAAAGGAGGAGAACAAGAGAGGGGGTGAAGCGCTCTGCACGTGCAATCCTGTCTGATCTTCACGACAGCCCTGAGCTGCACACTGGAGTGTGCAGACACGGAGCTGAGGCTGTCTGGGCATGGTCTAGGCTGGGCCACGACACAGCACTGTTACCTCTGTACACAGCTGGGAGTAGCCCCCTCTGGGTGGCCTCCTACACTGTCCCAATCTTCTTCCTCCCCAAAAGGGCATCCTGAGAGAAGCTCCCCACCAATGAGCTCCAGTGCCTATGAATATGTTGACTATAATTTATTGTCCAAACCAAGGTCCCCTTGAGACTAAAGGGGAGGCTGTTAAAAATTACATGGGGGCCACAGGAGTAACTGGCAATGTGCTGGGCAGGCCAGGATGTACCATGTCAGCCTACCTATGGGCTTGCAGAGAGCAGTGCTCAGGGGCTCAGAGACCAAGTTCTGGGCAGGATCTGGGGAGCAAGAGCAACAGCCACTTGCCCCTCCTCCTGAGAGGAAGGTGGGGGTGACCACACAGGCAGTGGTAGCCTGCTGCCCAGCTGCCACCGGCTTTTATTACTAGCTGTGAGGTAAAAGGTGCAGTCCGTTCCCTGAGGCCATGCTGAGCCAAGAACAGAGCCCAGGGCAGCCTGAAGCTGGCTGCCTGAGCCGCAATGATGGCGTGGGGCGGGTCCTTTTGGAAGAGTCAGCACACCTGCTTATTTTAAATGTTCTATAGAGGAAGACCTCTCCTTCCCAGGAGATCTGCTGAAATATAAAGGGCTGACCCCTCTAACCTTCCCTGAATCATCAGAACATTGCAAATGTGACAGAGGCAACCCCCAGTAATTAAAAGGGGGAGGTGAGACCAACCTGGAGTAATAAAACACCTGAGAGTAGAGATGGTGAGTAACTCAGGTTAGCACCTGTTTTGTGATAGACACACCAGAGGGAAGCGGCACCTACCCCCATAAGATTCTCCAAATTTATGAATTAACGCTGTGTTACCAAACCCCGAAGCATTGCATTTCTGATGTAGATTAAACTGAGCTTCTGGAGAATTAGATCCATCTAATTCTGAAGTGTTCTTCTTCACAAGGCTTCACTCTTCCGAGGATGAAATTTTAGTATTTTCAGTAAGGTTATGGACGGAAACAGATAAAAATGATCTTTCCCTGTACTCACTGCTTTCCCACCTCACACTGAAGCCCCAAACTGTGCAGAAAAACATCTTCATGCTTAGTCTAGAAGGAACAGTCTCTGTATGGCTTTTTGCTGTCAACCCTGTACCAGAACAAGAATGATAACAACACCCCTCAGCCTTGCATCGCTGCCTGCGACATGAGAGCCCAAGTATGTCACGCAGACCGCCTGGTTTCCCAGCAGTTAAAACCACATTTAATCTCAGTGCCTCAGACCAAAGGGTTGACAAGGACACAGAAACATTGCTGGCAGGAGTAGCACCTTCCCTTCCTCCTTTCTGGAGCCCACAAACACTGCCTGCCTCTCCAATCCCTCTGCTCTTCCCTCCTAGACACTCTCTCCCTCATCCCTCTGACGGGTTCCTCCTCCCAAGCCTGCATCTACTATCTGGAGGGCCTGGGACAAGAGTACAAATGGGGGCCCACATACCGTAGGTTTAAATACTAAAAATTCATAAATCAAGCTGCACCCAGAGGCTGGATGTGTGCTCACCCAAAGCATCCTCGAGAGATAAAGGATGTCCTCTAAGGACAGAGGAGAGACCCTGGGAGCCTGGCTGCGGCGTGCACGTGCCAGGCCAGCCCTGGACAGCGGCCTGAAGCTGGAAGGGGACTGCCTTCCCTCCCTTGTGCCTCACTTGTCTAATTTAGGATGTCCAGGCCATTCCAATCAAGTACAAAAACGACAGCACTGAGTGGACAACAGAGTCAGAGTACCTGGGGACTGCCATCAGCCTCGACACTCCTTGAGGATTTGGGACAGCCAACTTCACACTAAAGCAGGCAGCCTCTTTTAAAAAGAGTCCTATTCAAATAAGGTTCTGGGATTAATAAATCCAGGATATACCGAGTTAAACTGCCTTTTCCTTTAACTGCAGGCCCTCTGAGAGTCAGGCACATTTTCAAGGAGATAAGAGTACAGCACTGCCCGACATTTTTTGTGTATGAGGCCCACATTTTACCAATACCTATTATTATCTCGTGGGAAAACCACCTTCTGGAACCCACAGGCCACAGTTAGGCCTATCAGGGCTTCACTTACCTCTCTCCTTTCAGTGATGACAGAAAGTGGTGGGTTTTTATGCCTCTAGGAAAAGGTTGTGCGTGTGTCAAACTCAAGCAAGTAATTATTAATAGTTTATATATCTAAGCTATTATTATCTAATACGCAGGGAACAACAATGACTTAGCAGTAGCTGCAGTGACTGGGATTAAACACCTGTGAAGAGGGCACACAGGCAGGTGTTCACAAGCACATTCAGGGACCAGGCGCAGACACAGGACAAGTACTTCGGGGATGAGCCCACACCACAGGGAGGACAGAGGGGGCAGGAAGATGATAAGGACAAAAGACTAAGGCCTGCAGCCCTGCAACCGTGCCTTGACAAAGGACGTCGATGCCTGAGGCTGATAACAGGCTTCACACATCAGTCAAGATCTGGGTCGTCCCATTTGATCCTGAGGCTGGTAGGAGGGTGACCAGCAGGAGCCAGGCCTTCCTCACAGACATCTCGGATCACAGCGGAAGGCGGCAGCAGGACTCTGGGCCTCCAGGTGCTCAAGTTCACCCCATGCACATACCTGGTTCCCCCCAGCATTGTGGCACTCATAAACTCCAACAACACCGTCAGCAAAGTGTCCCAGAGTGTCCAGGCAGTTGGTTCCCTGCTGCAAGGCCCCAAAAGCTATATCCTGATGGTCGGGAACCCTGGAAAACAACATGAGAATCATCTGTCTAATTGCGTGGCACCAAGAGCTCCCTTGGCCCTGCCCTTGGCTCAGTGACTTCATCTGAGGCAGCAGGGACAATGAGAAGAGGGCCTCCACAGGCAGGGCTGTGGCACTGAGATAGCATTTCTCCGAGTTTCTGGATTTCTAACAGAATCGAAGATTTTAAGTTGGACAAGTATTCTTTCTATTCCCTATCAGGGAAACTGCTTTGGAAAGGAAAAGCTCCTATTATCTTCAATGTCAGTCTGTTGAAAGTCATTTAGGAAAGCAATTAATGTGGTCAGATCCTGTTGCCCGGAACTTTCCAGTAGACTTAGTATTTGAGCTTTACCTTATAGACGGGAGAACCTTGGTGGATTAGTTGGGGAGCCTGATACAAACAAAGCAAGAGAGCACAGGTAGGGCAACATGCTTTAGGACCAGAGCCAAATTTGACCCTGCCTTTGCCACGTGCCAGCTGTGGGATCTTTCAGACACACTCTCTCTCTAAACCTCAGTGCCCTCTTCCACATGGTACCTCCTAAACAGGTCTGCTGCAAGTATCACATAAAACATTTCATTTTAAGCATTCAGCCCAGAGCCTGGCCCACAGGAAGCACTCAGTAAGTGGCAGCAATGATTACTGACATAAACAGTTGGTGTCTCCCCGGCCCTCGTGGACGGGGAAGCAGATTTACCCACTGGTGTGGCCTGAATGCTTCAGATGTGGTCTGAAGGGGCGCAGGGCCAACGTCACCCAAAATCACGGGTGACCCCAGGGTGCAACTACCCACCAAGCCAAGATGAAGCAAAGGGCACCATTATGGGGCTATGAAGTGCTGTGAGGCTCCTGATCAGCCAGGTGGAAACGGTGACCAGGGGCTTCCTACTGATGACCACCACTGTTCTCAATCTCCAGAGAACGCCATCCTCACAGAGGGGACTAAGGGAGAACATTCTGCTCTTCCCTCCTCCTCCTGGGGAGTAGGGGGGCATGGTGTCTCTTATTACTTTAAAAGCAGAGGAAATAGTTCCAAAGAGCAACATAAGTGAACAGCAGTGATGAGGCGAGGCCGGATTACCTAACTCAAACAAGTCTCCCTAACAAGGGCTCTGAAGGAGCCGTGAGCGCAAAAGATAACAGTGGGGATTCCTGCATTCTGAGTTAGAGATATGTGACTCGCTGTAAAATGCTCTAGAAATACTCAGAATAAGGAAGGTGCCATATTAAGGCAGAACCCGTTTGGCAATCCCTTTAAGAAGATGAAGCTCAGATGGACCCTGAAGCCCTGCAGACCTACAGGTCCTCTGATGAGGGCATCAGGGCTCCCTGAGGACACAGAGCTGCATTAATTTAAGATGAAAGGCCCAGTGTAGAGAGAAGGCTTGGAAGAGTATTTCTGCCATCATCAATCCTCCTGGAGGGAAAGAGGGTGCCAGCACTATTATTCCCATTTCACACAAGGTACAAACCAGCCCGGAGCAGAGAGGCACCATGGGCAGCTGCCCGAGGCACTGTTGGTGCCCAAAGGAGGGGCAGCCGCACCTCACGAGCAGAAGCAAAGAGGGAAGTGATGAGCTGAATCAGTCTTCAGTCTCTGCCTTCTCAGTACTGGCCCTCTGCTCCCAACACACACTAACTAGGATAAGAGGCGCAAGGAGGGGAGGCCACAGGAGCCAAAACAGGGAGCTGCTGGGCAGGGAGGGACCAAGGGCTGATAGCACAGAACACACACCTGGGGAGGCTGGGAACTGCTCCTTCGGCCTGATCCACACAGAACTGGTTAGACAACAGTCCTCTGGGTCACTTAGCCCCTATCATCTTACCACTGGGGAAGAAGCTAAGCGAGGTGACACTTTGGGATTATTTCCAGGTCTATGAAGAATGGGACAGTAACTCAGCAGGAAAGAGGGCAGGAAGCCCCAGTTCAGAGAGCACATTCTCAGGGATGCTGGGGGTCAGCTGTGGGCGAGGACATGTAGCTCTCACAACCTTCACTCCACTTCTGGAGGCCTCGCCACCCCGCTGACACTGGTCGTTCCTAAGCTCTTACAAAGTGAAATCCTCAGGTCCCTGGGCTTACCTTAATTCTGGATAAACATTTTCAAGGTACCATTTGAAAGGCTTGCAGCTAAGTTTCTTCCTAAGCTCCAATCGGCTCTGGATGCTGGAGAAGAGAGAAACAAGATTCCTTTACAAGTTTTAAGAATGGATGGGCTCTCTACATCAATCTTGGAAATCTGCCAATGAGAACAGGGTTGGGCAGGTGGTGGAGCTTGGACCGTCCACACTCCTGTCCCTATGACTCTGCCTCACCTCCCACTGCGGGTCGTCGCACGGCCTTGAGCAGACGCCCCCCACTTTGACACTGGGGTGGCTGTTCTTAACTCTGGCCACAGAATGGTTCTCGGGGTGCAACCCCCAAGGATCCCAAACCAAGCTCCATGAAAGGGCACAAATGACACTCACTTCCCGTAAGGAACATTTCTGGCAGAAGGCACTGCTGCATAGTAGAAATTTTTGTATTCATCCATCCAGACCTCCGCTGCCCGGCGGGTGTTCCTAGAAACAAAATAGGTCTCCTTGAGCTGCTATTGGCTTGCTTTCTGTCAGCATCACTCCGTTTGCACTTGTCTGCCTGGAGAGCTACTAGGAAGGTCCTTCTAGGTGGGCTGGCAGCTTTGGCAGTGATGCAGAGAGCAGGCTGTCCCCACTCAGCAACCGGGGCTGTGTTTGTGGGCAGCTGGCACTCATTCGGTGCTTGCTGAACAAACAGCTCGCTTTCTCATCTTTCACAGAACACAGGTTATCAGAGAGCAAGTCTGAGTTAGAATTACAGCACAGGCAGGTGTTTTAAAGAAGGGACTGGGGCTGTACCATCAAGAAGGACAAAAGAGAATTACTCTGCGATAACTTGTGTTCTGCATCCACAGATGCTGGTACAGGGAGCACAGCCAAGGAATCCTTGTCCTGTATGGCCTGCTTCATTGTGGCTGCAACAAGGGCAAATAGCTGTGGGAAAAAAGTTAAGACTAGATAAGAGTTACTATTAAAATGACTTTCTTTTCTGCAGACCTGAGCTGAGAGTGTCCTATCTGGATAAGGAATAGTGATATGAGGGGGACAACAGCTTTATGCCCCACACCTGGGGCTCCTACCACACCGCTGGAGGGGCAGCACAGACAGAACAGGCTTTTCTGGAAGGCAAGAAAACCATGTGCTTAAATCTCAAAATCAGGGTGAGAACCTAATTTATGATCAATAAGCCCCAGAACAGTTACTTCTGAATGTGCGACATACACTGAAGGCTGCCACGTGCAGAGGCCTCAGCCCCTTATCCTGCGACGCTCTTCTTAAACCACCTGTGCAGCAGCGAGGGTGCAGCTGCTTCAGTTCCAATCCCAGACTCAGCTCACAGGGGCTCACAGTTCGGACTCAGAGCCAACCCTCCTGAAGAGCCCATTACAGAGGCGGCGGTCTGTCCTCCCATAACAAATATACTAGGGATGCAATGCTCACCTTTTAAAACAATTCCTTTTCTCCACCAAAAATGTCTCTTCTAAATGGTGAGCCTTTCAAATTATCTGAGTTACAGTTATTAAAATAATCTGGGGATGGACTGTTGTTTAGAATGTCATTTAAGAGACAGACAAGACAATATGAATGTACCCATCCTCTGATCCAGCAGTTTCACTTCTAGAAATTTTCTACCTCAAGGAAATAATCAACTGGAATGAAAACATATATGTGAAAATATGCTCACTTCAGCATTGTTTTTTTTTTTCCCTGTTTTTCCTCCCCAAATCCCCCCACTACATAGTTGTATATTTTAGTTGTGGGTCCTTCTAGTGGTAGCATGTGGGACATTGCCTCAACGTGGCCTGATGAGCGGTGCCATGTCCGCGCCCAGGATCTGAACCAGCGAAACCCCAGGCCGCCAAAGCGGAGCACGTGAACTTAACCACTCGGCCATGGGGCCGGACCCTTCAGCACTGTTTATAAGGGCAAAAATTAGCAACTATAAGACCACCAACAGGGAAGTGATCAAACAGACTACTCTGTGGCCATTAAATATACCAGTGTCCATGGAATGATGTCCTTGACTTGTTGGGTGAAAATTAAATAGATTAAAGAACAGCACATAGTAGATATGTGGGTGGAGGGAGAAGGGGGGAAGAGAACGGGAGGGAGCGCCAGGGGGAGAGAGTGAGAGATGAATTCACCAAAACAGGAGAGGGCTATCTTTGGTAATAAGGTTGATGATTTTTTACTTTCTCTCTGTAAAAAAAAAAAAAAAAACATAGATATGACAATGAGTTTTTAAAGATTTAAAGTGCTGGGGATACTGGATCATAAGTATCATTTCTCAGAAGAGCCATTAAATATTCTAACAGGGATTTCAGGGTCTTCCAGGTGACCTGTGCCTTAACCTAAGCCCAGGCAATCTCCTCAGCGGCTATATGACGTCAGTCCTCTGGGACTGGGGCTCTCCATCAGTAAATGAAAGGAGACACCCCCAAGGTCTCCTAGGTCCCTTTCAGCCCTAATGGTTTAAAGGTTGTATGAATTCCAATCACACAGTGATTCTAAATCACCTAAGTTGTTAAGGGATTAAGTCATTTCTTAATGCAAAGCAACTTTTTTCCTGTCTAGTTAACAGAAAAATGAGGGGCCGGCCCCGTGGCCGAGTGGTTAAGTTCACATGCTTCGCTTCGGCGGCCCAGGGTTTCGCTGGTTCCAACCCTGGGCGCGGACATGGCGCCACTTGTCAGGCCACGCTGAGGTGGCATCCCACATGCCACAAGTAGAAGGACCCACAACTAAAAAAAATACACAACTATGTGCCAGGGGACTTTGGGGAGAAAAAGAAAAAGAAAATCTAAAAAAAAGAAAAAAAAAAGAAAAATGATATGTATGTAAGTAGCCTCAAAGAATAACCTTCATGTGCTACTGAGTGCTAAGTTTCAACTCCTTCATTCAAATATTTATTAGGAACATTCTAGATGCTAGAGACACAGCGGCCCCCAGAGAGGTCCAAGGTCCACTCACAAATCCAGGTGCTCCTCGTCTTTGCCAATCCCCTCCCCACAACCCCCCCCCCCAACCGCCTCCCTGCCCCAGTGAAGATAAAATAGTTAGACCAGGAAGCAGGCATGAGAGAGAAGACATGTAATTCAAACTGGCCAGTTATTCTGCTTGGTGGCGATAACAGAAAAAAGTTTGATAGGAAAATAAGTTTAAACCACTAGTTTCCTATATTTAGTTTATTTGATTATCACTCAGCATGAATAACTGAAGTCTCACCATTACCTGCTAAGCCTAAACCCAAATACCCAACTATGGGGTCTACCCCCACCACACCGCTCTTCCGCCTGGACTTGCCCTGGCCTTCAGGTAAACTCTAATCCACAGGAGTACTCAAGCACACATAGCACCCTCCAAACAGTGGTTCAAGAGGCTTGTAAGAAGCTAACTGGAAACGTAGCTATGCAATTAAAGGGAAGAAACCATCCCACTGTTCACTCTCAGCAGATCTTAAGGGATGCGGCTGCCACAACCAAAGATATAAGAATTTGTAGGTGCATCATCACTGCAGTCTTTCTAAAGTAACAGGTGCCCACGTGGTACACATGGGGTGGCAAAACCAGGTAGGACTCCACTCGGGCTACTTGCTCCATCCCTTCACTGGTCATTTACTCCCTCACTCATTCACTGACAAACTAACTACATAAATATGATCATCTTCTACATGCCATTCTACGACCTATTTCAGAATCTGCATCTCATTCCTGACTTCTAGCAACCTCAGGCACTAACTACACTTAGGGATAAAGATAAAAAGATCAATGTGTGACACTGACATGGACTCTGGAGCCACAGCGCCCAAGTCGAAAACCAGCTCTATCATTTTCTAACTGTGTGAACTTGGACAAAGGAACAGAACCACTCTGTGTCTCAGTTTCCCTTATCCCTCATGTGAGCATTAATAATAGTACCTAATTCATAAGGTTTTATGAGAATTACAGAAGTCATTATTTGCAAAGTTTTTAGAACAGCCTGGCACACAACACACTCTAAATACAGCTATTGTTGTTAAGTCTCAATTTTTAGTTGGTGAAATACTTACACATTTAATGCCACATATTAGAGGAAATTAAAGACAACCTGGAACTGAAAAGGGACCTCAGAAACAATATAATTCCACCCATTTATCTTTTTATATGAGTCAACTGGGACAGAAGGCAGTGGAGGGCCTCACTGAGGTCTAACAGATCGTGCTGCCCCAGCACTGAAACCCTGGGTCAGTCTCTACTCCAGATCTCCTGTACACAGACTCCGTGGCTGTAAAATACAATGAAAAAGTTTCCTTTCTAAAAGAGTGCTTTAAAAAACAGTGTATACTGTTGGTGGGAACGCAAACTGGTGCAGCCACTATGGAAAACAGTATGGAGATTTCTCAAAAAGTTAAAAATAGAAATACCTTATGACCCAGCCATCCCATTACTGGGTATCTATCCTTATAACCTGAAATCAGCAATTCCAAAAGTCCCATGCACCCCTATTTTCATTGCAGCATTATTTACAATAGCCAAGACGTGGAAGCAACCTAAGTGCCCAGCAACTGACAACTGGATAAAGAAGATATGGTATATACATACAATGGAATACTACTCAGCCATAAAAAAGGACAAAATTGTCCCATTCACAACAACATGGATGGACCTAGAGGGTATTATGTTAAGTGAAATAAGCCAGATAGAGAAAGACGAACTCTGTATGACTCCACTCATAGGTGGAAGTTAGCATATAGACAAAGAGAACTGAGTGGTGGTTACTAGGGGAAAGGGGGGCGGGGGGAGGGCACAAAGGGTGAAGTGGTGTACCCACAACATGATTAACAATAATGCACAACTGAAATTTCACAAGGTTGTAAATATCATAATCTTAATTAAAAAAAGGAGAAAAATTAAAAAAATAAAAAACAGTGTATAAAGCAACGTCTTGTGTATTTAACAGACTGTCTTCTGAAATCCCACCATTTGCCAGTAGATGGCACTGGCTTTGATTTAGGGTATTTCACGTGTCTATACAAGAGGCTTCTGGAAAGAATCTCATATTGCTCCAGGAAAAAAATGTACATATCAATGTTTGTTTGATTTTGTAGAACCCATCAGATAAGACCATATTTTTGCTTCTAAAAGAGAGCAAAAGTGAAATTTAGACAACATTCGGGAAGGCTATACTCTTTGAGAGAAGGTAATTTGGTTAGAAGCATTATTTGATATTTGGCTTCTATTAAATTTCCCCAGAACTCAGATTCTCTATGCTAAAAATTCAGCTTCTATATAACACGCGTCTATTGTGTAATCTGTACTTACAAAGTTTTAAAACACTATTTAAAAGATATCCTAGGGGACCGGCCCTGTGGCCGGGCTGTTGGGTTTGCGTGCTCTGCTTTGGCAGCCCGGGGTTTCACCAGTTCAGATCCTGGGCGTGGGCATGGCACCGCTCGTCGGGCTATGCTGGGGCAGCATCATCCCGTGTGCCACAACTGGAAGGACCCACAACTAAAATATACAACTATGTGCTGGGGACATTTGGAAAAAGCAAAAAACAAAAACAAAAACAAAAACCCAGAAGATTGGCAACAGTTGTTAGCTCAGGTGCCAATCAAAAAAAAAAAGACATCCTAGTCATCCCTCCCCGCCCATCCACTCCCACTCAACTCTAAAGCTTTGCTATTTCAATAGGGGCACCACATCAGCAAACCGTGTGACCAAGAGCCTGCATGTCACCGTCAATCTCTTGCTCTTCCTCTCCTGTCCTAGCCAGTCCATTAGTAAACACTGCCTGCCCGAGAATGTAGCCGGAACCTGCCTGCATCGTACTGGTCACAACTCTGGTCCAGGCCACTCATCTCTTGCCTGGGCCTCTGTGACAGCTCCCAAAAGTAACCCGCTCCAGATCCTGAAGTGGAGGGGAGGGACATTCACACTATCGTTTTATCCTGGCGTCACCTCCTCGTCCCCCTCCACTCATTGGCTAGAAGGACCTCTCTAAAGCTTAAAATCCCCAATTGCTCCCCCTGGCATTGAAAACACATCCAAAGTTTCCCACGACCTACAGGGTGCATGACTGGGCCTATCTAGCTCTTCCACCCTGTCTACAATCTTCTTGTCCTCTGGGCTCCTGTCATACTTGGTGTCCTGTTCCACATGTGTGCCAAACTCACCCTTATCTCAGTGCCGAGGATCTGCTCCTCCAGCAGGAGCGCTGCTCCCCAGGAGTCCCCAGGAACCTCCTTCCCACCTTTCAGGTCTGAGACAAGCACCACCTCCTCAGAGGGTCCCTTTGTGTGCATGCCACTCTGCAAACTTCTCTTCCTCTGACCCTGTCATGCTCAACCACATTACCACATTTCATCTTTCCACGGCATTTATTAGTGTGTGAAATAACCTTATTTAGCTGTGCATGTGTTGGGCTATTTCCATCTCCCTGAGGCCTCGCTGGCTGGTTTGTACACTATTTCATCTTTAGCATCTAAAAGAATTTCCTAGGAAAAAATGTGGTCCCACGGACTGGTAATTTGCCATTTTCCTTCAGAAAGCTTTTCATCTGGCATCTTCACGTTTGCTAAAATATAGCTATTATCTATCATGAATCATATCTTTATATTGTGCTGTCTTTCAGGGTTGAATTTAGTATGACTAGACTTTAATATTGTTCATATATTGTACCTTGAATGGTAATCTGTAATAAAAACGTTTAAGTTTCTCTTCTTTAAAATAACATTTTCACATAACATTTTTTGTTCTGAGCTTTCACATACGCAGAGATTTGTGCACCAACCACCACATCAGGATACATCACCCCCAAACACCCCTTGTGCAGCCCCTTCGCAGTCACACTCTCCTTATCCCGATCCCTGGCAACCACGGGTCTGTTTTCCATCACTGTAGTTGTGTCTTTCTGAGACAGCCCCCTACGTGGGATTGACAGTTCATAACCTCTGAGACCAGCATCTTTCACTCAACATAATGCCTGTGAGAGGCAGCCAAGTGGCTGTGTGTATCAACAGCTGTTCCTTGTCTTTGCTGAGTGGTGTCCCACTGAAGGACACTTGTTTCCATACAGCCCAAAGTCAACTCCTATCTGGGTGGCAACAATGTTCTTGTCCCTGTTCCGCCACTTACCGAGCGAAGACAGTACCGCTGCCACCGGGGAAAGTATACGGGTGCTGCTTGCGGAACACATGTCCCACGCGGCTACAGGGGATGATCTCCAGGCTCCCACCACACTGCCACACGCGGAACGAGATCTCTAAGGTGACGAACGAGACAGGGTGACTGATGGAGTCTGGGGCTGCTTTGAACAGGAGCTGCCCCAAACAGGGTGCAGACACCCACCCACCACCATCCAAGACACAGCTGATACTCTGGATCTCTAGGCTTCATGACACAATCAAGAAAGTATGTGCAGGTGGATGTGTTAATTGACTTGACTGCAGTGAATATTTCACAGTGGATATGTACATCACATCATCAAGTTGTACGCCTTAAAGACATACAACTTTAAATGTCAACTATACCTCAATAAAGCTGGAGAGAAAAAAAGACTGAATGAAAGAGCATACTTCAGTTCACTAAGTGGGTGTCTCCACAGCACAGAGAGTTGTTTTACAGATGACATAAAGCTGTGTGGACAAAAAGAATAATTCACACCAAACAGACTACTCACATTGGGGCATTTACTTAGATCTTTAGCGCTGATCAGAATCATGGAAGCCAACTATATCTGTGTCACCAATTCCCATGTCTTCATTAAAGAATTCTATTCCAAATTAAAAAGAGAGTAATAAGGAGGATGTGGAAACATTTTTCAGATTCTGGATGGAAACCTCAGGACAAGAGTGATCCTTCAGTCTATTCTGAATATAAATGATGCCTGGCGTAACCATGTAAGTCACTCTATGATCACAAATATCGATTCATGGAATGATTGCACTGAATCCCTCACTAGCCAGCTTACACACACACCCTGCTCTGAGCATCTGTACTTGGGAGAAGCTTGCACATGGCTGACTTTCGGGACACACAGGCACCTGTCCTAATTGCCACCCATCCTGAGTAACTGTAGCCTGTGTTGGAGGTCCTACTGAATGGAAGCAACTGAGGTTAAACAGAAAAATCAAGGTGTAATATTCTGAAAGGTTAAACATTATTTTTCTGAAAGACTTCATGAGATTTTTATAAAGGGCTTTCCTCTACATCATTTTGCATCCCTAAGAACACACTGGGAGGCAAGACAGAATCTACAGAACTGGCAGTCACTGCCACCAATGCAGAACGATCAGAAGTAAGGTGGGATTACAACAGACTATGAAGTGAGCTGCTGGGTAAACCCACTAGACAAGCCCTTGTAGGGCAGCAGGTGCCCAGACAGCACAGCTAAGGGCACATAATGCCCACTCAGGGGCACAGCAGCAGGAGATTCTACTCGAATCTGGCAAACTAAAGTAGTCGGAGACACCTCCCTCACTGGGGAAGAACGACACCGCAGCTGGAGGGGACTTGAATAACCAATGCCTCGGAGTATTAAAAAACATCTGGTCACAACCATCCAAGCCCGTGCAGTGAAAGGTTTCTGACTTCCCTTCTTACAGTGTCCAATGAAACTCTCAATAAGAAGTTCTCTGTATTTAAGGAAATAAAATTTAAATACATATTTGCCTAAATGGAAAATTTAAGACCATGAGGTCATGGACTATTACAAATTGGGGCTTGGAAGGGCCCCTGGCTTCCACAGGGGTGTCTGTTAAACCAGTAAGGGATCCAGCCAGAGGTCTACTGGGAGATTTTTAAGGTCAAGTACAACTACAGTGATATTCAACTCTGATTTGCATGAGCCCTGAAGCGTGGGGATGATCATTCAAGACGACTTGGTGGCTTTTTAAAAGGCAGTTTGTTTGTGTTTGCATCTTGGCTCTGCTAACAACCAGCTCTGAGACCTGAGGTGAGACCTCAGTCCTCCAAGAAGGCATGAAATGAGATGATGCACTGGAAGCATCTCCCATTGGTCCTAATGCTGTGGGGACATGCAGAAAAGCACAAATAATTACCCCATGCAGCCTAACCTCTACATCTAATCACAGGGGCTCAGGACTAGGTTCTGTCCTCCTTTTTAACTGCCTAAATTAGACTTGCATTATTAGTCAGGGAAACTGGAAGCTCCACTGGTTTCGGTGGGCTGCACTTGAAGGAGGTTGTTTGAACGTTCTCAGGTGTCCTACATCCCGCCTCTCCCAACACATACCCGCACACGACACTTAGGCTAGACAGCTGCTGGGGGTGTGCACACAGCACCCAGAAAAAGAAGTCGGTGCAGTGCCAGGAAGAGAGAAAGACTCACATCAGGAACTCTTCTTGCTGAAATCCTCTGCCTGCCTAACCTCTGAGGAGAGAAGAGGATCCTTGAGAGTGGCCTTATCAGAGTCAGTCAAGGAGGGGGAGATGCTGCCCATGCCCAGGCAGGGTGGGCTCGGCCCTTCCTCCTTGTCCTCCCACCTGAGTCCCTTCCTCAAGCCCTTTATGACACAGCTACATAAATATAAAAACCAGACCAACAATAAACTAAGTAACTAAAAAAAATTCTCTCCCCTCCCTCTGGTCTCTGGGCGACATGTCACCTTTGATATTTAAATCAACACTCTTTCTACAGTATGACACAAAAGGCTGGCTGCCATGTCATTCGTCTAATCTCAGCTTTCAGCAAATAGTACACACTTCTGAAAACCATACTGTGTTTTTGGGAAATGGTCATGTAAGTGATGTACTGTCCTACTGGGTGGTCCTGGCTGGCTTGATTTCTCCCAATCCATCAGGGGACGTCTGTGGAGCAAGGGTGACTCAGAATTCTCTTCAGAAGCTTAACAATTCTGAAACCTTCTGTGCTCAAGCAACTCCAATCTAAGTTCTGCCTACCTGTCAACATATCATTAAAAAGAAAACCAAAAGGAGTCCGACTCCTGGTCCTTTGTCTCAGTATAGCAACTGAGTCTAAAGAAACTTTCAACACCAAATCAAAGCAGAGAAATCCTCAACAGAAAGATGTTATTACTAACTTTAACACAAAACAAGAGAAAAGTAATAGGCTAGTCTTTTCTTTTCTTTTAACCTAACAAAAACCATCAAAGTCTCTGTTACAAGAAAAACTACTAAAAAATGACAATGACATCCTTTTTCTTTCTCCTTTTCCTTGCCCCCTTCTTCCCTGGGGTATGTCCACCCAGGTATGTAATTTAACAGCATTCAATAGCAGAGAAGAATTGGCTCAGAGCCCCAAGCACTTGAAATTAACGGCCTCAAGTGAAACAAACAAAAACACCCTAAACAAACAAAGAAAACAAAAGAAGAAGAGTCTTTTTATCTTTATACAGTAAATATGATGCAGCGATCAACAAAGACCAAAATCTATAAAATTTCATTGCCACTAAACCTGGGTAAAAATGATCTGCATAGGTTACTTAAAAAAAAAAATCAAACCAAATTAGAAACATTCACAAAGTGGTAAAGAAGGCATTAAACGCTGAAGCCTCTCTATCCATCTAATTTCCATGATTATAACTCAATCAATCACCAGAGCTCATTTCACACTCTACATGGCTAAAAATGAATCCTGAGCCTGAAATGGTTCCCCCATCTTTGTGTGCTTGTTTTCCAAACCCTTGGATTCAAATGAAATTAAAGAGTTTGTATTTTCCTTCAAGGACATTTTCTGTATCTAGCATCCTGCAATCTTAGGGTGACATTTGTGTGTGTGTGTGCTGAGGAAAACTCACTTGAGCTAACATCTGTGCCAATCTTCCTCTATTTTGTATGTGAGTCACTGGCACAGCATGGCTGCTCACGAGTGGTATAGGTCTGTGTCCAGGAACCAAACGTGGGCCACTAAAGCAGAGTGGACCAAACTTAACCACTAGGCCACAGGGCCAGCCCCTCTTAGGGTGACATATTCTAATGCCCAACCCAAGACACTTTTAAGAGTGAAAGGGGTGCTATTTATACTGATATGGAGACCAATTATGTCCAATGAACTGTAATGTCTTAAAAAAGTTTTTCCAATTAGCACCCTGTATACCACAAACTCTTGCCTAACAGTCTCTTCAAAGCTCCTATTTTTCATTTCTATCCCTTTTGGTGGGCAGGAAAAAACCATGATTTCACCAGAATTGGAAACTTTTGGTATCTGAAGACACAGGCTCATACATACCCAGGTTTTCTCCTCCCCACACATCCATCATCATGTCATATTTCCCCAGTTCTTCAAAATAGAACTTATCCATCACGAACAATCCGCCAGCAATCATGGGGGTTCTAAAGAGGAAGAGAGGGTGGGAGGAAAGAGATGGAGAGGTCGAAGGTCAAGGTTAGATCACCAGCATTCTTACATCAAGGTCAAGTAAACTAGCTGACCTTAAAAATAACCGCACAGCATCATTCTTTCCTCAGAATTTTGGGTGCCCCTTTCTCTGCTTTATCACTGCTTTCTTTGAATGCCTCCCCCACTTCCCTGCTCAGATGCTCCCATGGTGCAAGGGGCTAGACCGAGTCTCCCCTGTGAGAGAGTGACCGCCAGGAACCCTCACTGACAAATGGACCTAGGCAGTACTCAGCCTTTCAGTGCCTCAGTTTCCTTAGAGGATTACAAAAAGTAACATGCGTGAAGCACTCAGCACACTTAGGAAATGCTCAACAACGTCAGCTGTCCTTAGCATTATCATTATCAGGGGGCACTCCATCTTCATTGTTTCTTCATCAGCCTGGGAAGGGTCAACAACAGGACGCTTACTGAGCCCCTACTTTCTTCCCAGTAGAGACACCGTGGGAATTCCATGTCAGGTGCTGGAAAAGTCTAGGGCACACTGCAGATGCTGGATAAATGCTAGTGAGTGTATTTCATGTCAAAGTCTGCAGCTATGCTCTCACTTAACTGTGTGTCTACCCTGAAAACCACCCCACATTTGTGCCCGGCCAGAGGTGCA
Source organism: Equus przewalskii (assembly GCF_037783145.1). Classification (NCBI taxonomy): domain Eukaryota; kingdom Metazoa; phylum Chordata; class Mammalia; order Perissodactyla; family Equidae; genus Equus; species Equus przewalskii. Next base: position 67,948,438 of record NC_091831.1, read on the forward strand.
GCCTGACAGCATGAATCCCACATATGGTCTGGGAATCCTAAAGCCAGGTGTAAATGGATACGAGCTGCCTGCTCTGCAGGCACACAGGAGAGCGAGACCTGCTGAGGCAGGGCAGCCAATCAGATAGGGCAGCAGTGCAGGGGCCTCATGCTGGCCTGGCTCACCGCTCTTCCCTGGTCCCTGAGGTCAATGTGGAGACCCTACGCTGCTGTGTAAAATGCTCTACATTGTAAACATGAAGGAACAGAGAGAACAGCAGGTTTGCCTTATATACAGGTTAGACTTCATTGAGCAAAATAAATTTCAGAGTACTTTATTCTATGATGTGGTGGCAGATACTCCGCCTGGAGCTAAGAAAGAGAAATGGGGGAGGGGAAGGGCAGAAGGTGACGAGCCTGACCAGGTATCCAGGGAATGCGAGGCCAAAGCCTGGGTTCTTACTTGTGAGGGGCCCCCCAAAGGAGGCCTGGCACTTACTTTATGGGGGCGACTGGGTTCCCCTGCCGGGATCTCCTCTGCTCAGGTGTCATGTAATCCCACTTGAACACCAAGTTCCAGTCAAAACCTGTCGGCCACAGACAAGAAACACAGAGTTGACAAGAACCAGCCGGTTGTTCCCAGCACCGCATCCCTCACAACTTAAAAATATTTCATATCTGGATGGGACTCATCGAAAATCAAAGAAAGAAAAAAAAAAACACCCAAAGAAGATGTGGAAAGGAGAGAGTGACTGGGGTGGCGCTGGGGCTAGGAGACCAGTGAGCAGGGCGCACACTGAAATCTCTCCCCAGGGAGCTTACCGGAGGCAGAAGAAGTGGGCCAGGCTTTCCTACAATTAAAATGTGTAAGAATAAACAAAATGAGCAGAGAAGTGGCACGTGTGTGTGACAGCACTGCACATCCAAGGGCTGTAAGGAGGTGAGAAAGAAGAGTGACTGGGATTAAAAAAAAACCTGTCCTTGTGGGGCTGGCCCTGTGGCTAAGTGGTTAAGTTCGCACACTCCGCTGCAGGCGGCCCAGTGTTTCGTTGTTCGAGTCCTGGGCGCGGACATGGCACTGCTCATCAGACCACGCTGAGGCAGCGTCCCACATGCCACAACTAGAAGCACCCACAACGAAGAATATACAACTATGTACTGGGGGGCTTTGGGGAGAAAAGGGAAAAAAATAAAATCTTTAAAAAAAAAAAAAAAAAACCTGTCCTTGTGCGTCCAGCATTGTCCCAGAGCAACGGAACAGGGAGGGGACAAGATAGGCCTTGGCCTGTCAACTTGATCTCTTCAGTGTCTCTTGATTGCAACTGAACCATATTCAGGCAAGAACTGGTGTGGGGAGAGATAGGAGACAGAAAACTTTTACATGAAAATGAGCCAAAAGAAGGAGCAAAGTAAGCAAGCAAGCTTCAATTTCGGATAAGTTTGGCATTTGTCCCGGTTCACTTTTAGATTCCACAGGATGCTCAGGATGGCAAATTTCTGGCATTTGTAGGCACTTGTCCACAGTTCCTGGGTCTCGCCCTTACTCAGAAGGTCCCCTGCACCAAGCCCTGTGGCACCAGCACATGCCACCTAATGACACTCTCCAGACACATGAGGAGACCATTTCTCAGCAACATGTGGATTATCACACTGCATTTTCAAGGGTCTGACAGCCAAAACTAATTACTCCAGGGCCATCTATCCTCCAGTTCTGTGCCTCTTAAGCTCTCTGCCATCAGACTTTTTGTCAGTAGGGTTTGTGCAATGCCTAAGTTCGGGTTTCTTGTCTGTGTGCTCTGAACTCCGTGCTTGTCTGCCCTGATAGGCCTGGTGTCTGCAGCCTGAGGAGGGCAGGATGGGAGGCAGGGGCTCGCAGCCTCCTGGGCTGGACCAGCATGCTTCACAGCTCAATCAGAGGCACAGGACCAAAAGGTCCCCCAGCTGTCACTGCAGAGCAGAGCAGGTCCAGGCAAAGAATGACTGGGTGGTTGGGGGCCAGTAACACACAGAGAGGAAACCGATACAGGCCTTATGCTGGCTGGCTATCCAGAGAGCCTGCCTCAAACACAACCGTGCCAACCAGACAAACGACAAACATCCTGGCTGTTTTACTAACAGAGAAGGCAAAGGCCTCAACCAGCCTTGTTATAACATTACTCTCATTTTTTCAATGTTCATTATTGTTTTATTAATGTGGTCGCAAGAGACAAGATACAGTAGATTTTAAGAACCTGCTAAAAATGTCATCCTTGATATTTTCTTCCCATGGGATTTTGTAAAATGCTCTTAGATGGAATCTGACTGACGCAGCAGGAAGCCTGGACCCCACCGCAGAGCCCTTTGCTGTCCCTGCACCTGCTCTGACACAAGCAGCTGCTGTGGGAGAAAGAGCCCATTAAATCTCAGATCCTGCAACTCCCTGGGGGAATAAGGCACTCTGAACTGTCCCCCGTTCTGGATAGCTAGGGATCTGTCAAATCCTTCTCCCCGTTTGCTCTGAATCTTTCTTGAATTTCATTTCCCAATGTAGGTACAGACCTCCCAGCATGACTGACCTCTTTCTGAGGCCTTGGGAAGGGGGAGCTGCTTGGTCACAACACTGACCTCATGCCAGCCACTCTAATCCCTTCATGACGTTATGTGGCTGGCACAATTATCACCCCATTTCTCAGAGAGAGATCTCTGCAAGGGGGACAGGTGAAACAACTCACCCACTGTGACATGGCCCGAAAGAGGCAGGTACTGTCAAAGGTCTGAGTCTCACTAACCGTTTCCAGCACTCTGTTTTCTGAGGTTGCGCCCAAGTTTACAGTGTTACTGTCTTCTTTTTTTTTAAGTTAGACTGTCAGTTGATTCTCTTTCTGTGTGTCCGTCAGTAATAGTCCATCTTCTTCTAATCAGCTCAAATGTTAGGAGGTGGGAAGAAGAACCCCTTGTTTTACATAAAGAAACTGGGGTGCTGGACACCTGGAAGAATTCACTGACCTCAGGTATAAAGAATCAAAAGTGAACAAATTAGACAGACAGGAGGACAAGGCTCTGACATCTCTTTTAGCTGCTTACAGCAGTTTTCCTGCTTTCTTGGCTCCCAGCCAAGTTCTGAGGGGTGAGGCTGCCAACCAGCAGCATGTCAGAGCTTGGAGCACTGACTATTGGTCTGTGGCAGAGTCCTGAGGAGACACGTCACCCTCTACACACATACACACAGTCCCAGGGACACAGGGACAACCAGTAGAGCCAGATGGAACATGACCAGCTCCTCAGAATGGGCTAGTGTCATTCCTGCGCATCCACGGGCAGCATGAAGCCCTTCATGAGACCAGCGGTTCTCCAGGAGGTCCAGGAACCCCTGCCCTGGGGTCCACAGACCCTTCCAAAACTACTTTCATATTTACATTAAGATCTTACATGCCTCTTTCAATCTCATTCTTTCAAAAGTGCACAGTAGAGTTTTCTGGAAGCTACAGGACATGGGATGTCAGCAGTCTGATGGACCATAGGGTGTGTACTTAAATCATCTTGTGTTTTAACACTTTCCCGGCTTTAATTTCAAATACAGCAAATGTTAATATACATGGCCCACGTGAACAAAAATTCTTTGGGGCCTTTGATAATTTTTAAGAAAATTAAAAGAGTATTAGACAAGCCACTCTGGGGGCTCTGTGGAGGGCAGAGTAGAACACACCCGGAGACTGTGAGGACCAACAGGAGACAGATGTGGTCACTCCGACACAAGGTCACCTGGAAGTGAAGCAGGATGTGGGTGGTAGAGGTGGGGAGGAGGGACAAATACCAAGCCACAGTAGGGGTCATATCAGCAGGACTTGGTGACTAGTGAGCCTGGGTGGTGAGTGGGAGTCAGGGATGACCAGGTGTCCACCTGTATGACCAGGTAGATGGATTTGCCTCCCAGGAGACTCAGGCTATCCGAGGAGAGCTGGTGTGAGGGGGAGGGAAAGACGGCCTCCCCACTCCATCTGCACAAAACCTAAGCTCTGTGGCACTCCTCACACTCTGCCTGTCAGCTGTGGAGTCTCCTATCCCAGACACCTTGTCGGGAAGACTTAATCTTCTCTGATTAAAAATGACACCAAAACTGTGTACTGAGCCACACGTGCAACAACAGCAATAGAAGGTCAAAGAGATGAGAGAAGCACAGGACACACAGGAAGCTCTTTAAGGGAAGCAAGGCTATCTTTCTCTCTTCACGAGATTCTACTTGTTGAGCACACAGACATTCTTTGCTTGGAGCACACGCACTGGGAGTGTGAATACTGCTGTTATTGTCACTGGTGACACCAAGAGAGAGCAGCGCTCAAACACTGTGTAGACAGGAAGAGCAAGGCAGGGTGACCAGGAACAGAACCTACCGCCTTTTAAGTCAGCGGATGCCCCCACGTACTGAAAGTTGTCCATGTTAATGACATCGATGATAGGCGACACAACCCGTGTTCTGTCCTAAGATAGAAATAAAGAAAAGAGTAGGGATCAAAACCAAAACAAAGAACCCCACCTACAAAAAGAAGGCTTTAGTGCTAGGCAGTTACTGTGAAGCCCAATTGTTTTTCTCACCACCTGCCCCCAGTGCTGTGGAGACCCCAGCCCTCCCTACCCGAAGGCCTTGCTTTCTGCCATCACCAGCGGCAGGGCCTACTCTGGCGGGAGGAGGCGCAGAGCTCGTATGCAGAGAGAAGTGCTCCCTGAGGAGACGCCACTGGCGGGGGGCAGTTGGACACTTGTTCACTTAGCTGAAGGCAAGGACTGCACCCCTTGTCCCAGGGTTCTCTTCTGTTTCCCCAGATGTCAAAACTTCAACTACAGGGCAGCTTTCATTCTGACAGAATCTAAGCTCAGCTGGACTTACACATCAGTAGTTTGTGAGCCGCAGTAAACCTCAGGGAGGGACTCCTGGCTCAGATGCCTGCACAACAAAAGCAATAATCTATTTCTACAGGCATATGAAGTGTGTGTGATGTGGAGAGTATCAACGCTATTACAGCAGAAGTAAACCAAACTGACCAGAGAATTCCAGATCCTAAGTCTGTCTTACCTGTGATTCTACCAAACAAAAAAAAACTTTTCTCATTTCTTTATGCCACACCATCATTGTTTTGTTAAGAGTTTGTGAACACAGGCCCTTTTAACTTGCCCTGCCCTCTTTAAATTCGGATGGTTGATGCTGGTGACACTGCCCTATGCCAACAGTCAACCAAAGAGTAAGTGCTTTCCTGAGCCATTTAAAGAAACTGTGTTAGCCAGAACAAAGACTTTGACAACGAAACTAGTAACAGGATCAGCAGAGCTAAGAACAAAACTCATCAGAGGAACACACTAAGAATATTAGAAAGCTCCAACACCACGCAGGTGCAAATTCACTGGGAGAAAACCCAGGGTGGTGCGCTGAGAGAAGAGAATAAAATCCTCATCGCCTGGCTCAGTCTGGACCTGGATATGGGAGTCAAAGAACACAATTTGGTCTACTTCTTTGATTTCTTTTGATAGGACCGGAATTAGTGAAAATTACTGTTCTCAACTCTTCTATCCTTAATTCAGGAGGGGGTATCTGAAATAATTTGCACAGTCCGACTACAGAAGCAAGTGGCCTCATACACTCTGATGACTTGGGTGTGGCTTTCATGTTGCCTCTGTGTCTCCGGGAAACAGTGGGCAGAGTGAGAAGCTGGTAGTGGGGGTGGGGTGGGGTTCCAGGGTGGGTTCTTCTTTTAGCTTGCTGTGTGCATGTGTGTAAGATGGCTCAGGGATTTAGGGAACCCTGCTGTGCAATCCTGGCTCTGCCACTTGTATGGTTTTTGGATAATTTATTAAAGTTCCCTGAACCCCAGATGACAGACAGGTTCCTCATCTGTCAAATGAGCGTAACACTCAGATTAAAGGTAATGCTTAAAGTGTCTAGCATGTGGGCGGTACTCCATTGGTGGTAGTGAATGTGGTGATCGAAAGTACTAGTAGCTTGGGGTTATTTAGTATTTCATGACCCACTGCCCATTGGCTACCCTTGCTCTGCTGTAAAAAGAATGACCTGTTCATTTTCTGTTTCTTCAGGATTTTCATTAGGTTTGCTTTATTGCCCCAAGAAAGCTCTTTCTTAGTTGGGAGGAAAGAAAGTCAATAAAACAAGCAGAAGGCAAAAGAACGGCAAGAGAAATACTAGCAATGATGCTTTTAGAAGACAGGCACACAGTGTGTCCATGGACCACCTGATGGCCTGGACCAGTCACTGTGTGGTCACAGCCACTCCCTCTCCCCCATGTGCCTGCAAGCTGGTCCTCACAGCAAGCAGCAGAACTGGAGGCGCTAACCTGCACCCCTCAGAGAGCAGCAAACACAAGTCACACTTGCTAGATGCAGGCACGTGTCCTAAGCACTTTGCCCCTTTGAGCTCAGAGAGTTGGTTGCAAAGTTGCAGGCAAGAAGGAAAGATCCTCCTAAGAAAAGGGCCATCTTAAACCAATCAGGGCTTCCCCAGCATACCTGCACCTCCTCCTCGTGAGATGATGTTTCTCCCTATCGATAGATTACTACAGTGAATAAGCACCCCAGAGGCACTTCTCCCCTTTTCAGCATCAAACAAAACCACACATGGGCCTGGCCTCACCTCAGCCACCCTCTCCAGAAGGGGCTCCAGCCAGTGCTCATTGCACTCGCAGTGACTGTCCAGGAACGTCAGGACCTTGGCCTGGGCTGCATCGGCTCCCCGGACTCGAGAGCGCATCAGGCCTGTGGAAGTGAGTTCAAGTCACATCAGGGGAGAGATCCGAGAGAAAAATGCAGGAATGGCACACCCAGCGCCTGCATGACACCTCCCCTCAGGCTCGGCAGCCCTCCTGCCAGGCAGATTTGAGGCAGACTTGTGTGGGAGGGTCAGTACTGCCCTTTGGTTACCAACACAGAGTTGTGTCAGAACTTTTTTTTTAAAGGTAATTAGATGACTAGGAAGACAACTTTCTGAGAACTACTGTCTTCTAAGAAAGGCCTTTACATTTATCAAGCAACCAAAATGTGGAACTTTTAAAATTACTTTCCTCTGACACAGCAACAGAGCTTTGTAATTAACTGGGCTACAGAAGCCGTCACCTACATACTTTAAGTGCTAATGATACTAATTTTAATGGCAATAATTTAATGGTAAGAGTGTTGCAAATATCTTTGTCTTCTAAGATTTATCAAAAACCAAATAACTTAAATGGCAAAGTCCAGTTGTTTAGCTTTTACACAAAATTAGTTACCCTATTGGTCAAATTACACAATTTATATACTTGTGATCTGTTAATAATATACATTTTTCACTATCACATGAAATCTTGCCGTAAGTAGTATATTTACCCCTAGATGACGTGGTCATAGATTGTTCTTGCTGTGTGTGCTGGGCTTTATATATGAAGACGATGCTACTATTCATAACCAGTGAGGACAAGAGTTTTAGATTTTTTTTTTGCTTTTTCTCCTCAAAGAATATACATAGTTGTATATTCTTAGTTGTGGGTCCTTCTAGTTGTGAGGACAAGAGTTTTAAGTTTCTTTTTACACAGTAGTCAAAATGGGTTTTCAGTGATTCTCACAGAGCTGCATGCTACAGTAGGGAAAAAGCCAAAAGATTTTTAGTTCTACTATTGCAAAGTAGCTTGTATTGGGCAAAGCCCTGCTCAAATAACAATCATAAACTCTGAGCTAAATAGAAAAAGCAACCAGTGGAAACGGCTAGAGAGTAGCCAAAAGCAGGAAGGAACTAGAGGGGATTCAACCCTTAAAAGAAGGAAATCACATGGAATGAAATGCACGTTTACATGGCACTTCCTCTGAGGTTACTCTCCAATCCACTGTAATGCAGCTTTTTTGGCCTGAGATGTCAGAGGACAGAATTCAGAGCTTCTAGAGTGGCTGGGAACTGCAAGAGATGCTGGAAAGGATATAAGTCCAAAATCTGGCGATAACCTCCCATTAAATCCGTGGCTGACTCCTGAATCTGCAGACACAGGGGAGACCCCAAGGAGTCCATGAAAAGAAGCAGTTAGAAGGCAGAAAGAACTGAGATTTCAGCTGGTATCCACTGCAGAGATACAAAGTTTGGAACTTGAGTCCCGTCAAGTTGGAAAGGTTTGGTAAACACCCAGTTCTACAGAAACTCCAGAAGGAACACACTTAGGAATACAGACTATGTCTCAAAAATAATGGATTCTCCCAAGATATACTCATTCGAGCAAAGTACAAAAACAAGTCTACGCAAGTTCAAGGTCATCAGCCAGTAATCTAACTGCCCAATATAACAAAGATCAACACTCTTTAGAGAAGGATAACAGAATCCAGTATTTCTACAACATATCATTCACAATGTCCATTATAAAATAAATAATTACTAAACATGAGAAGAAATAGGAAAATGTGATCCATACCCAAGAAGAAAAAAGCCAATAGAATACTCACCCTGAGATGACCCAGATGTTGGAGTTAACAGATGAGAGTTTAATGCACCTATAATAATAACTATGTCCAAGAACTCAAAGGAAATGATGGTTGTAATGAGTGAACAGATGGGGGAATCTCAGAGAGAAATGAAAAGTATAAGAAAGAATCAAATGAATATTCCAGAACTGAAAGCTGCAACTATGTAAAATGAAAAATTCACTGACTGGGTTTAAGAGCAGATTGTAGATGGCAGAAAGATCAGTGAACTTGAAGACAGATTAAGAGAAATTATCTTTCTGGTGAGCAGAGAGAAAAATATTGAGAGAGAAAAAATAGTCTAATTGACCTATGGGACAATATATATGTGCAACTGTAGTCCAAGAATGAAGCAGAAAAAAATACATCAAGAAATAAAAGTCCAATAATTTCCCAAATTTGGTAGAAAAACAAAGGGATATATTACATATTCAAAGGGATCAGCAAACCTCAAACAGGATAAATACAAAGAAAACTAAATCTAGGCACATTAAATTAAACTGCTAAAAACCAAAGATAAAGAGACATTTTGGAAAGCAGCCAGAATAAACAACACCTAAGATACAGGGGAACAACAAAGCAGATAACAACTACATTCTAAACAGAAATTAGAGGCCATAAGACATTGGAATGACATTTCTAAAGGGCTCAAATAAAAACTAATGGTCAACTCAGAATTCTATTCAGAGAAAATATTCTTCAATAATAAAGGAGAAAGACTTTTCGGATAAACGAAAGCTGAGAGATTTTGTTGCCTACAAGAGAAAGAGAGTTCTAAAGGAAGTTCTTTGGGCTGAAGAAAAATGACACTAGATGGAATATGTGGAAAGAAATGGAGATACTTGAAATGAAAATGAGGATAAATCTAACAGTTTCTATATATATATTCTTCTCTTAATTTCTTTAAAAGATAAGTAATTATTTAAAGCAAACATTTTAACATGCACTGTGGGGTTTAAAACGTGGAAGAAAACATAGGATAATAATAGGACATAGGACAGGAAATAGAAACGGAATTAAAGTGCTGCGAGATTCTTACATTTTATGTAAAGTGGTAGGACACTGACTCTCAGCAGTCTGTTGTAAGTTAAAGATGCATGTTGGAATCCTCAGAACCACCACTAAGAACAAATGTAAAGCTAAAAAGCTACAAGAATTAAAATGGATACTAAAAAAAAAATCATTTCCAACTATATTAAAAGCTATAGCAATCAAAATAGTATGGTACTGGCATAAAAACAGACACAAAGATCAATGGAACAGAATTGAGAGCCCAGGAATAAACCCACACATATATGGTCAATTAATTTATGGAAAAGGAGCCAGGAATCTACAGTGGGGAAAGGACAGTCCTTTAATCAATGGTGTTGGGAAAACTCGACAGCCACATGCATGCCAAAGAATGAAACTGGACCCCTGTCTTACACAATGTACAAAAATCAACCAAAAATGGATGAAAGACTTGAATGTAAGACCTGAAGCCATAAAAATCCTGTAAGAAAACATAGCTCCTTGGGTTAGCTCCTTGACATAGGCCTCGGGAACAATCTTTTGGATTTGACACCAACAGAAAGGCAACAAAAGCAAAAATAAACAAATTGGACTATATCAAACTAAAAAGCTCCACACAGTGAGAGAAAGCATCCACAAAATGAAAAGGCCACGTACTGAATGGGAGAAAAGATTTGCAAATCATGTAATTGATAAGGGATTAATACCCAAGACATATAAAGCACTCCTACAACTCAATGCAAAAAAAAAAAAAAACCCCAACAAAAATCAAAAAAACTATTAAAAAACGGGTAGAGGAATTGAATAGACATCTTTCCAAAGAAGACATACAGATGGCCAACAGATACATGAAAAGGTACCCAACATCACTAACCATCAGGGAAATACAAATCAAAACCACAATGAGATATCACCTCACACCTGTTAGAATGGCTGTCACCCAAAAAGACAAGAGATAAGTGTTGGTGAGGATGTAGAGAAAAGGGAATCCTTGTACACTGTGAACATGGGAAGATAAATTGGTGCAACCACTATGGAAAACAGCATGGAGGTCCCTCAAAATATTAAAAATAGAACTACCATATAATTCAGCAATCTCACTTCTGGGCATCCATCCGAAGGAACAAAATCACTGTCTCAAAGAGATACTGCATCTCCAAGTTTGTTGCAGAATTATTTACAGTAAGTAGCCACGACATGGAAACAACCTAAGTGTCTGATGGATGAAAGGATAAAGAAAATGTGATTGATACACACACACACAGAGGGATATTATTTAGTCACAAAAAAAGAAACAAATTCTGCCATTTGCAAAAATGTGATGGACCTTGAGGGTATTATGCTAAGTGAAACAAGTCAGACAGAGAAAGATGAATACTGTATAATCTCACTTATATGTGGAATCTAAGAAAGCTGAACTCATAAAAACAGAACAGATCAGTGGTTGCTGGAGGTGGGGGTTTGGGGGGTGGGGGCAATGGGTGAAGGGGGTCAAAAGGTACAAACTTTCACTTATACAATAAAGAAGTCCTAGGGATGTAGTGTACAGCCTGGTGACTATAGTTAATAACACCGTATTGTATACTTGAAAGTTGTCGAGAGAGTAGATCTTTTTTAAAAGTTCTCATCACAAGAAAAAAATTTGTAATTATGTGAGGTGATGGATATTAAGTAAATTTATTGTGGTCATCATTTCACAATATATACATATATCAAATCATTATGCTGTACACCTTAAACAAATACAATGTTATATGTCAACTGTATCTCAATAAAACCGGGGAAAAAATCAGTTAATCCAAAAGCAGGCAGACACTGAAACAGAGGAACACAAGCACGTGGGACAAAGACAGAACTTGGATTATCAACATGGTTCTGGCCCTACTACTGTCATTAAATAGCTGCATGACCTTGACAAAGTCACTTAACCTCTCTAGACTTTAATATCTCCATCTGTAAAAAGAGAGAGAAGGACTAGGTTTTCTTTCTTTCTTTCTTTCTTTTTTTGGAGGAAGATTAGCCCTGAGCTAATTGCTGCCAATCCTCCTCTTTTTGCTGAGGAAGACTGGCCCTAAGCTAACATCCATGCCCATCTTCCTCCACTTTATATGTGGGATGCCTACCACAGCATGGCTTGCCAAGCAGTGCCATGTCCACACCCGGGATCCAAACCAGCGAACCCCAGGCCAAAGAAGTGGAACATGTGAACTTAACTGCTGCGCCACTGGGCCGGCCCCAGGACTAGGTTTTCAACATCCAAAGTACATCAGAATTATCTAAGCATCTTAAAAAAATGCAGATGCCCAGGCCCCACACCTAGAAATCCAGAAATTTTTATTCAATTGTGGGCAAGGTCAAGGCATGGTGATCTTTTAAGCTCCCCAGCTGATCCTAATAAACAGCTAGAATAAGATTCATAGGCACAATAAAATCTCAGCACTAAATGAACCTAACACTGCTCCTTCATGATTGTGGTATTTTATGCAACTGATATCTGTCATCTAATAGCATCATTAAAAGCACTTGTGTATGTGTTTAAATTTAGGGGCTACACATACATACACAAGTACATATGTTCCTCTGTGTGTGACTTTTCTCATTCAACTACCACATGCTTCACTTGTTTCATACAAGCCTACCATCATCTGGCTTTCCACAACTTCCCCTCCTCATCCCTTCCCAAATACGGGTTCTCACCCAAATGAACATCCTCACTTAAAGCAAATGGAAAGTTCATATTTAGAAGCATGTTTTGCTTTCTAAGCAGGTTAAAGGCACTCTCTGATAAGGCTAGCAAGTGACTCCTCAGTTACAAAATGTCAACGTGAAAAATAATTTCTTTTTTTCCCTCCTCCTCCTCCTCTTCTTCTTTTCTTGTGCCAGAAGACACTTTGGGTTTAAATTTAAAAAGTTATTATGTAGTTTGTTTAGGGGCAAATATAACGCAATATTTTGGTTTGATCTCGAGATTTTGGTTTATTCTAAGCCTGTGAGACAGATCTGAGTCCAGCAAACAGAGCTTGCTTAGAGGCAAGGCTGATTCCATCGTTTATGTATCTTGAACACCTGAATTGATGATCTTAGTTGGTTAAGATGTGATGCTGATGACATTGCCCTAACAGGTTCAATTGTTTGACCCACTGATCAGATTCTTGCTAAGAAAAATTGTGTTCCTTAACTCCAGGTGGACTGCATAGGGAACCAGAAGAAAGAGTATATACATTGATCAAAGACTACAGCTACCACTCCAGGATCAATAGAGACATCCTCAAATAGTAAAAATGGCACATGTTTTAAAGCTCTACAATTTTCCTATATGGAAAGATTTCTCCGGACTATAGAGGAAACTAGAATCTGTCACCAAGCTCCCTAATGGCACTGATGCAGTGGAGGTTAATTTGCCATTATGATTTTAGCTTCCTTTCCAGACACTTCAAAGTAATACTCTCCCCCTCTAGAGTCTCTCTTATAACTGCCAATAAAGTAGCCTCGATGAGGCCAGCTCTGGCAGACAGGACTAACAGCAGGTTCTGAGGCTGGCATTTGCAAAATCCCCTAAGCACGCAACTGCAGTGCTCTCTCTCTGTTTTGGGATGGTTCACCTTCAGCAGATTGTCAAACTTGAATCCTGGTTATTTTATCAGATGCCTGGAACATAGAGTCATTAAAATTCTTACTGCTAAATCTTAGTACTCAAGGGACTGATAAGACTTCCTAGGTTTTGAAAGAGAAAGAGAAGCCAATTTTCTAAATACATAAATAAAAATGTAATTTGAACTCTTGCCCTCGTATATAAATAGTTTCAATTAGTTAAGCTTTGAAAGTCCTTCCCATGCTCTGCGGAGAGAGGCTCCCAAGAGGCTCTGGGAGAGGGAGACAGACAAAAAAACTAGACAGGCAATTGTTTTTTTAGCTGAAATATTTCTTTAAGTTATTACTGGGCTCAAGAAAACTCAGAATTTAACTGTCTTGGTACTGAATTAAAGAAAGAGTCTTACCTTCTCGTCGATCATTTCTGAGAACCCGCACTTTCTCAATTTTCCCCAAGAGAGCCCCGTCCTCGGCTGGGGAAAAAAAAACAGCAGAGCGTTTTGAAGCTCAAGTTACGAAGGGCATTGTATTCAAGCACGGTGATTACGCATCATCTATGGGCTGATGATCTCCTTGGGGCATCTTCTCTCTGTGGCCCTGATTTCTGGCCTGTTCATGAAACTCATTAGCACCTACACTACAGGAAGGTTGGAGCCCAGGAGAAAGGCCAGATACCAGGAGAAATCAGTCCCAGTACTTACGGTCATTGCTGTAGTCATCCACCAAGATGATTTCTTTTATGAGGTGGGGTGGGCTTTTCTTAAGCACGCTGAGAAAAGAAAAGAAAGATAAAGATTGTAGGCCTCTTAGGGGTACCACCAGCTGTGGAGAATTCTCCTATTTTGGCCCCAATTCTTAGCTGGTGGATCCATCAGCCATTCCTTGTGCTGCACAGTCAGGTGACCTGTCTGTAACCCCAAAGACAGCCCAGGCCTGGCTGCAGTGGTAACACGGCCCACATGCAGCATCCCTGCCAGGGAATGTCTCCCATAAGCTGCAATAGGTGGCATCTCTTGGCCTCACCTGACCACTGTCCTCAGCAGGGCTGACCTGGCTTCATTGTGAAACGTGATCACCACGCTGGTAGCTGGCAGATCCACCCGCCACTGCTTCCGCTGACACCTGAAGAAAGAAAGATCGTCTTCTGAACAATGAACCCAGATCAGCCATGGCAAGGCCCCTTGAGAGCACAAGCAGACTGTCCTGTCAGGATGGACACTCTAGATGAACCTGTTATCTGCAGAAGGTGCTGGCCTATTCTGACATAAAGTGACAATGGGACTTAAGGAAACAGAAAAGGACAAACAGAATTACGTTTTAAAAGATGAAAGATTCCAGCAAAAAGTAACATATTGAGAACATCTTCCTAACATGTTGGAAAAAAACTGTGTTTTCAAACAGTGAAATCCCATTTATTCTCACATGCAGATACACCTCTATAGATGTGCTTTTCACAAACCACAGTAGTTATTTCTGAGGGGTGGAACCAACTGTGTGTTGCTGCTCTTTTCTCATTTTCTGCTTTGCCTATAGCAAGCACGTGGAACTTCTGCAACTCTTCACAAAGCTTATTTGGAACCTGGCACTACCCCACTGACTGCTCTCCCTTACCCTGGACAGAGGCATTCATGTCCCTCACCCTGCCTGTCTCCGAATGACACAGGTGACAGTGGTGCAGGCTAGTGCGGGGTGAGGGATGCAGCAACGGGAACCTGAGCCTGTCGGCTCTCTCCTTTCACTTTAAGCAGTATTGAAAGAACCCTCTGACTGCCTCTGAATAAGGCCGATTCTGGGACCCAGCCTACAAACCACAGGCTGATCACAATAAGGCACTTCTCAAGTGTGGTCTCTATAGACAGACACAAGACTGCAAGGGTGGTGAATTGCTCTTTTTAAAAGCCAGGACTGATACCTGTGCCTTGAAGATGCTGCAGTATGAGCCACTAGAGACAGAAAGGGCCAGGAAAGGGCAGATCAGGCTCAGCAGAACCCATCATCCGGGAGCCTTTAAGGCAGGCTCCCTGGACTTGGAGAACATGCCAGCAAAGAGGTGACGTTCCCAGAGAACTCGGGAACACATGGGCTTGTGCAGACTGCAGAAACAGTCAAAGTGTGGTTTGAGTGCATTCAGAGTTACTAAACTGGAGATACTACTGATACTAACTTGGACAAAAGGCTGGGGCAGGCAGATAAAGCATCTTTGGCCCTAGGGAAACAGTTCTGGACCAGATCAGTCACGTTTAATACCAAAGGTCAAGAGGGTGGAAAAGTCTTGCCTGTAGCCGGGTAGGGACCTGTCAGTGGCCCCACAACAAGGTCCCTCCATGCCAGCACTCATTACCTGTAGAGCATCCCCGCATTCACGTGGTTAAACACGCTGCTATTGGCATGGACACACTTTCCACGGAGCCAATACCTTTTAAAAATTTGCTTTACTCTGCAGCACTTAACGTAGTGCACCAAAGCTGTGGATGATCTGCTCGCATAATTAAAGGCATCTGTCTTAAATGGGAAGTCAGTGGGAAAAGAAGATTAAAGAAAGAAATCTTTGGAGCTCAGCCATGGCTAAAAGCATTTAAGCAGTTAAGGACAAGTGGACGCTCAAGCAGCTGCTGGACAATGACAAACAATTCCACAGGAATGGGAGTGCCTCCGAGGAAAAGGGTCAACAGACTAATTTTCCCTCATGACTGGGAAAACTACTTCAGAGAAGCAAATTTTGAAAATGGTCAAAAAAAATCAGTGCTATTAAAAAGCAATTAAGTCAGAATCACAAGATGGGCTTCTTTTGTTTATTTTAGTTACATGGATAGCTTGATTTTAATTAATCATGAGAAAAGTGCATGATATGCCAGTCATTGCTGTTGGGGAAAAAATGCATTCTGGAATTAACACGGTACTCATTCCAGCTCTTGAAGGCAAAGTCCTCAATGACAAGCAGACTGATAGCCTAGGCGGGTTTTTTTTTCAATTTCGAGAATTAGCCAATTGTTAGATTAAGGAAGTAGGAATCTGCAAGGAAGGTTCAACTGTAAACAAATTACCAAAGAATGTCATTCCCAAGAACTCTATCTGTAATGCTAATGAAATAAGAAGTCCCTTCAGGAGGGCTAGCCCCCCAATCAGGTCCCACTCCACACAGTGGGGAGTGCCGAGCCAGCCGACTGCGCCCAGTGACTCACGGAGCACGGGTTTGTGTAGCCACGTGAGAAGTAAAACAGAAAGAAGAAAGCATTTTTCATGCTCAAATCATAGTAAACTTAACTGATCCAATCATATCCTGTTCTCTCATTTTCCTTTTCTCTGCAGGAAGCCTTGTCTTCCACCAGCGTTTAGAAGTCTCAAGGGGCTCTGGAAACGTTTTTCAGAACACACAGGGGTGCTGTACTCACATTTTATTAAAATGACTCTACACATTCATAAGGCACCAAATTTTGCTAGGAATTGGAATCAGGAAATTTAAGAGGTAACACCTATGTTTAAGGCAAAGAGGGATAACAAGTAAAAACTGAGAAACATCTTACACCCATGAGTTAAGAGTGAGTGTGAGTGTGTGTGTGTGTATGTGTATGAATTCAGATCATAAGCCCTCACACTGTGCCAAGAAAAGAGCGGGGAATTGAAGAATTTCTTTAATAAGAAACAGAATAAATCTCGCATGTGAAGAACCACATCCCTGCCAAGCCCTTGTCACTACTCCAGAGCTGGTGAAAAAACACCCGATATAGAAACTCATCAGGGCAGGGGGCTGCCAGGGCACTTTCGTACTTGAGCTTTCTTGGGACTTGAGTAGCTCTGTGGTTTATTTGAAGTCAGCAGCAGGGAGAGTATGCAGTTCATTCTCTTCTCCCTTCCAGATGATGCAAGCTGGAAGCGCATGATGCTGAGGAGAAGACGGGGCTTTGGGTCAGAAGCCATGGGTTCAAGTTTCCTGGAGCTTCCAAGGGCCTGGTACTGCAGTGGTCATTCTGGTACTTCCTGTCTAGTGAAACAGAGCCTTTAAAAATTGGACACATAAAGATTTTTTAAAAGTCCTTAATTTAGTTTTAAATTTCTCTGAGGCTAGATGGCTATCAATATCTGAACTCTTGATTGGCTAGAAATGGAAAAACTGGCTGATGTCAAGAGCAACAAGCCCTTCAGAGTGAAGAATGAATCTGCCTCTGGGGCAGACTTGTCTCTGATGCAGATACTATGCTTAGGGTTGATCAAGACGTTGATGAAATAAGCAAAGGCACATCTTCAGATGGGGAAGCTAGGGGTTCCATTTAATAACGCAGAAGGCTGTTCCATGGCATGAAGAGGAATATGGAATATGTTTTCTACTCTACCCTCCAACATGCCATTCCCTACCCTTACCCCAGCTGGCCTAGTATTTTTGCAAAGGGCCTGTGGTAACCTTGGTTACTCACTATGTCATCTGAGGTACCTCATCACTCCTTATCTGTGAAAATGGCCCTTATAATCTTGAAAGGTTATTGGGAAAATCAAATAAAAACATATGAAAAAGGACTTTGAACACTGGAAAGTTCCCCGTAATTCTAACACAGGTTATAATACACATTTGCAGCTGTGTGTCAACGGTGACTGTCATCAGCCATGGAGGTTAGAGTGGAGCTTTCTCTAGTAATTTGGAGGTGAGGCCAGAGCGGGGCCCAAGACATACTTCCAAATGCACACACGACAGACTGAGTGGAGAACTGGGTGGTCACTTGGAGGGAGAAGGGTTCCTGGGCCTGCAAGAAGAGCTCAAGGGAAGGGAAGGGGAGGGGAGGGGAAGAAGCCTCTTCAGTTGAGAGCATTCCAGAACCCCTACAAGGTCCAGGACAAGACCACACTTACTGTGAGATGGCCATGACCACCAAACGGAGAGTCACAAGAATGAAGAAACACTGGGTAAATACTGTTCCATCTCCCTGAAATGCCCATTTAACTGAGATTTTGTAAGGAAAATACTAAGCAAGTTAATTGATTAGCAATTAAGCACTATTTACTGTTAACACAAAGACAGATTTCTATTACGGAAGAGATGGGAAATATACCCATTTTAAAAGATAAAAAAGGGGGCTGGCCCCACGGCCGAATGCTTAAGTTTGCATGCTCTGCCTTGGTGGCCCAGGGTTTCACCGGTTCGGGTCCTGGGCATGGACATGGCACCACTCATCACACCATGCTTAGGCGGCGTCCCACATAGCATAACCAGAAGGACCCACAACTAGAATATATACAACTATATTTGTTGTACGTACTGGGGGGCTTTGGGGAGAAGAAGAAGAAGAAAAAAACGAGATTGGCAACAGATGCTAGCTCAGGTGCCAACGTTTGAAAGATAAAAAAGGACAGCTGAAAACAACGTAGAGCCTACATAGGCATTTTCCCGCTACCCAGCAATTGGAAGTTCTCAGGCCCTCTCTGACGCCAGCAGGGCACTTCCAGCAGAGTCCCTAGAGAGGGATGTATAGACCCTGTTACCTGAGCATTCAACACCAGACCATGAAGGGATTATGATGTGCAGTCTCATGTAGGAGGAAACCTGCTGGCAATGGGGACCCTGAACATTGGTCTCTGCAGCAGCGACTTCTTCTTTTTTTTTTCGCTAAGGAAGATTAGCCCTGAGCTAACATCTGAGTCAGTTTTCCTCTACTTTGTATGTGGGACGCCGCCACAGCATGGCTGATGAGTGGTGTAGGTCCATGCCTAGGATCCAAACCTGAGAACCTGGGCCACCAAAGTGGAGCGTGCCAAATCAAACCACTACTACGTCATGGGACCTGCCCCAGCAGCAACTTCTTATTACACATCCATAGCAGGCCTTCAAGCCACATCTCAGCTTCCCATGTAATAACTGAGGATTATCAAGGATCAATAACTGTGGGATCATTAAGGCCATGGTATTTCAAGGTTCTCATTGCTGTCTTCAGTACTTCTCCTTACAAATTACTAAGTTGGCATTCTGGATTCACTCACTTTGTGAATGTAGTTTCAGTGTGTCCCTGAGGGACAAATCAAGCTTTGATTTGCTGAAAATAAAACAAAGCAAAGCAGGGGGAAAAAATAAACAAGCAAAAAAAAAGTTTCTGGGTTTGCAAAGCTAAGGGTAAAGACTTGGACCATAATAAATTCACCATGGTAATGTCTCCCACGGCTTCTTGAGAACAGAGGCAGCTGGCCTGTTTTTTCCCAGGCAACCTGCCACCACCACCATCACTGTATGTATATATGTGTCTGAAATATTTCAAACATAAATCAAGAGAACATAATACAAGCATCAAAGCACCCTCTACTGAGCTTGATCAGATCTTAGTATTTTGCAACAGAGGAATTTCATTCAGATTTTTAAAATGAAATACAGCATGAAAGGTAATGGTCATAGCCCCTTTCATGTTCCTTCCCACCTCAATCCCATCTTCAACAGGGGTAACACTATCCTGAAGTTGGTACTTCATTATTACTATGTACATTTTCAATAAACTACATATATACACAGATAATATACAGTACTATTCTGCACATATTCAAAATTTATACAGATGACCTGCGCTGTGACTTGCTTTTTTCACCTTTTGGGAATATATCTTGTTTTGACACATGTAACTCTATTTCATTCACATTCACTGTTGTACAGCTTTCCATTGTAAGAACATACCACATTTGATCCCTTTTCTGTTGACTACCAATTTCTCTCTGCTAAGAATAATGTAGCAATGGACACTGTCTTTGCACATATGTGAGAAAGCTTCTCTGCATTATTTAGCCACGAGGGGGCCTGCTGGTCATAGCTCATGTAACCCTTGAACTTCACCTGATGCAGCCAACCGGGCTCCAAAGTGGCTGCATGCAGTCACTCCCACCCACAGCAAGTTCAGACTGCTGCACATTCTCATCAAGTCTTGACATCATCAGATTTTTAAACTCTGCCTACTGGATTGGTATGAAGTAGCCTCTTACTACTCTAATTTTCATTTCCCTGATCACTAGAGAGGCCACACATCTTTCCATGTTTATGAGCTGACTGGATGGTGTCTTCTGTTAAGAGCCTGCTCACATTCTTTGCCCACTTTTTGATTAGGTTTTTACTTTATTATTATTTGATTTTAGGAATTCACATATTCTGGATATTATCTTTTATCAGCCATATGCGTTGCAAAAATCTTCTCCAAGCCTGTGGCAGATCCTTTAATTTTGTTTATGACGTCTTTGGCAAACATACTTTTAATTTTAATTTTTAAAACTGTGACCCTCGGGTAATATTCAGAAACAGCTTTTCTAACCTAGAGTTATTAATATATTCTTGTGGATTTTCTTCCAAATGTTTGAACTTTTACTAATGCTTTTAACATATTCATCTACCTCAATATATTTTTATGAATGGTATAACTAATCTCATTTTTTTCTATATGGATAATCTGTTGTCCCAGCATCATTTAATGGTTCATTATTTCATCACTGATTTGTATGGTCACTGCTGTCATATTGTTTTTTAATATGCATACGCCATTTGCTTTTCGTTATGAACTTAAGGATCAGTTCTTCAAGTCCCATGAAAAAAGTACTGTGTGACACTGCACTGAATGTATAGATTAATTTGAAGAGAACTAATAACTTTATAATACTGATTTTTTCTGACCTTCAATTGTTTTTTATAATTTTCTGAAGAAGTCCTGCACATCTTTTGTTGCATTTATTCCTACGTATCTTACAGTCCTGCTTGCTAGAGTGCACAGGATCTTTTCCTATTACATTTGCTAACAGGCCATGACTGGCACTGGTTTTGCATGGGGACCCTGTACTCAGCAACCTCACTGAACTCTTTTCTTAGTTCTGATAGTATGTAGATTCTCTTGCTTTTCTGCCAATCTATTCATCTACATTTTGTCCTTTTCTTTCCATTTCTTACACATCTTACAGTTCTTGTCTTAATAAGGCACTGGTTATGGCTTGCAACACAACATGCAATGAAAAAAGGGGTAGAGGGGCTGGCCCTGTGTGTAGTGGTTAAGTTCGGCATGTTCTGCTTCAACGGCCCAAGTTTGCGGGTTTGCATCTCAGGCTTGGACCTACACCACTAGTCAGCCACGCTGTGGTGGTGACCCACATATAAAGTGGAGGAAGATTGGCACAGATGTTAGCTCAAGGCTAATCTTCCTCATGCAAAAGAAAAAAAAAACAGAAGAAGAAGAAGAAAAAGTAGTCGAGAACATCCTTCCCTTGCACCTGTCTTTAAAGGGCGTGGATTAGATGTTCATCACTGAGCATAACACTTGATACGGATGTTTTACAGAGACCTTTAATCAGGTTGAGGAAATTCTGTTACAAGTGCTGAATTTTACTGACTTTTTTCCCTTACATCTATCAAGGTGATCATATAGCTTTTCTCCTTTATCTACTAAGAAGGTATATTGTACTAATACACTTTCTGTTGTTTAATCACGTTGGATTCCTAAAATAAACTCTACTTGGCTATGATTTTTTAAAAATAGGGCTGTATTAGACTTGCTAGTATTTGGTTGAAATGTTTTTGAATCTATAGTCATAACTGAGATTGGTCTATAACTTTCTGTTCTTACGCTGTCTTTTTCCAGTTTCCTAGCAAGGTACTCCTACCCTCACAAGGCAAATGGGGTAGCTTTCTCTCTTTTTCTGTTCTCTAAAATGGTCTGTGTTTCATGCAAACCCATTTGAGCCTTGAGAATTTGGGGAAGGCAAACTTTCTATAGCTGAAAAGTTCTTTCGTGCCTTGTATTTATTCATATTTTTTATTTCTTGAGTGATTCTGGTAATTTCCACATTCCCAGAAACTATCCATTCCATAAAGGTTTTCAAATTTATTTGCATAGAAATGTACTTAGAATTTTCTTATCATCTTTACAAACTCTACCATATCTATAGTTACATCTGCTCTTTTATTCCTAATATTATTTAATCATGGTTTTTAAAATTTTTGTTAATATGTATTCTTAGAGATTTCTATTTTTTGAAGGTCAAGTTTTACATAATCCTCCCTATTATTTCTCATTTTTCTAGTTAATTACTTGTTTTTTCTTTCATTAGTTCCTTCCTTTTGCTTTTGAGGAAGATTAGCCCCCAGCTAACATCTGCGGCCAACGCTCCTCTTTTTTGCGGAGGAAGACTGGACCTGAGCTAACATCCAAGCCATCTTCCTCTACTTTATATGTGGGACACCTACCACAGCATGTCTTGACAAGCGGTGGGTAGGTCTGCACCCAGGATCTGAACCGGTGAACCCAGGGCCACCAAAACAGAATGTGCGAACTTAACCGTTGCACCACTGGGCTGGATCCTTTTTCCACCTTCTTGAGCCAAACAGCAGGCTACGCTCACCCTATGAAATGAACAAGCGGCTTTAAATGTAACCAAATTCTACAGACACAGAAACAAAGGCAGTTCTGTACTCAGCCTAGAGGAGGGTGGAGTGAAATGGGGAGACGTGGCCTTAGGTACAAAGATTAGCTCCTCAACTCTGGGAAAGAGTGACGTGACACACACCTCTGTCCCGTGCCAAAGTATGCACCCAGGGCTGGGGCCCAGGGAGATGGGGCAGCAGACAGTGCCCTGGGGCTGCTATGATCTCTGTGTCTCTAGTGGACCCAGCACCTGAGAGTGCGCCAGTCTCCATGCCTCCTGTGCGGCAGGTGAGACAAACCAAGAGAGCCCACGTGGGGGTCAAGCTCAGACGGCAGGGCCAGGAAGTTTCAAAAACCAAAAGAACCAATTAAAATAGATTGTCACTTCCTGGCCCCTCTGCCTCCTGCTTTATATGGAGACCTGTGTGTAGGGGCTGTTAATACACAGGGACACAGGATGAAGTCTCTGAATAGGAGGTGATCCAAATGAGGCCCTGCAAATGAGCCTTCTTTCTGTCCTCTTGCCCTCACCCACAGAGCACAATTAAGTGATTTCCATTTCAAAGGAAGAAAAGGGCGGGTCTGTTGTTTGGGTGATTATGTCCTGGTAGCCTGACACAGCTGTCCCCCACTGGAGCTATAATTTCCCATATAAGTTGTGTAGCCAGAGCACCCCCAGACTGGAGGCAGCCATGGGCCAGGCCCACACTAGGCATCCACTCCTCACCCGAGAATCCAGTGTGCTTTGAGGGCAGGGCAGTTGCCCTGGAATGGACTCCTGATTACCACAAAGCTCAGACAGTTCTTGAGTGTCAGACTCACACATCAGTGTATTAAAATGCTGATGCCTGGGCCTTGCTTACCTAAGTAGGTCTGGGCAATGCCTGGGAATCTGAATTGTAGAAGCTCCCTCCCCTCCAAGTGATGCTGATGCAGGTTGTTCTTAGGCCTGATTTGAAGAAACGCTTGCAGGAGACTGACGGATGTTATTACTGACAATGGTCCTCTACTATGGAGGTATAAGTAGACTCACCTGGCAAGCTTTGGAATTATACATGGAATTCTGATATGGACCACATAACAGAGAGGTTAAAAACTCTGCGTCCTGGAAAGATTTTGGTTTCCTGTTTCTTCCTCCCCCACAACCTGAGCCCCAGGGTTCATCACACATGAAAGAGCCAGTCCCTGCTGTGTTCCTCAAACTCTACCACGGCTTTGAAACGTGACAACTAGAATCAAGTCTAGAATAAGGCCCTCAAATGTCCAGGGTCCCTTAGAACAAGACAGCCCACACCTGGAGTCTGGATTCACAACAAGGGGGGGTACTTGAAAGAGGCTATCCCTCTTCTCTCAGAGCACAAAGAACATTTAGAGCTCAAATTGGGGTGAGGATGCACCCCTTAATCCTAGGCACTTCCACTGTGACCCACCCAAAACAAGACAGACTGCTTCACATGACCGTTGTCACCGTGTGTTTTGCTATGGAGTATCTGGGGAGGCCAGGCATGCCAGAGGATGGAATGTGAGCTGAAGGAAAGGGGAAAAAAAAGGAAGAAAGTTAAATCGCTGTTGTATAATGTTCACTTAAGTAAAACACACTTAAAAATCCCCTAAAAAGTGATAGTGACATAATATTCCACCTAATCAACTAATTTCTGATCAGCCCCAATAGCTGGAGGGCTTATACCACAGAGTTCCTTTAAAAGCGAAGAAAACCAAATTCTAAGATTTTTTAAAACCTCTGCAAGATCCATCTGAAATTAAGCTTCTTAAAAATCTAGTTGGCAGAAGATTTGAATAAGTCCCATTAATCACTGTAGGTTTGTCTCCAAATTATTAGTCTAAACAGCTTTCTCGCATACTGCAGGCTCTTGCATTATGCACTGCATTTGAAACAGGAGCATGTTCTAAAAAAGATAGATTTATCTTCCCTATGACACAAGACACTGGAGCCTATCTTATTTACTCTACTCCCTTTGAAGTTCCCTAATCCCCTTGAGACGCCAAGAGTTCCTGAGGCAAAAAGCACACACAACATCTGGGCCAGCGGACAATCCAGGAACGCACATTCTTTGCTCACCGAACACTCCACACTTCAGCACTGGCCACGGAAGCCTGCCCAGAATACACGAGCGTTCCCCATCCGAGGAAGGAAAATGCTCGCCACTCTCAGCAAGCACCATTTGATGGAATAACACTGTTCTTTCATTCAAAAAGCATCACCTGCCCTTTGTCGCCTCCAGTTTTATAGACATTAAATTTTAACTGAAAACTTTTTCAAGAGTCAAGAGCTAACGAAAGTTGAGAAAATAACAGCCATGGATGAAGTCCTCTGAGCTTCAAATTACCTCCAGCTACACTTCAGTCATCACCTCCCGCTCAGCATTCACGTAGAGTCAATGCAGAGAGGAAAGACTGACTGATAGTCCTGTAAATGCTCATTGCTCTGATGCCAAGGGAAAAGCTGCCCTCTCTGGACAGGAGCACACACTGCTCATCAGACAATAAGAAGCCTGTGTTCCATTTCCTCCCCCTTGACACAAGGCACCAACAGTCCTGCTCAACTATACCAACTCTCTCTGCCTCCTCGTCTTCCTCCCTGATGCATCAATTCCAATTTCCAAGCTGCTGAGGATTTCATTTTTATTTTCACTGCTCTGTGAAGATACGTGCTTTTATTTCATCTCCTCCCTGCTGCCTCAAACTGCTTGCTCCTTAAGAGGCTCTCTTACGATGATTCAGCAACGGCTTTCTTTTCTGCCCTATATGCTTCCCTTCAGTCCTCTCCTCAAAACTCGGGCCAAATGATGGAGTTTGTGTGGCCACTTAGCAGTGGTTCTGACTTTTAAAATTTGGGAGAAGAAAGCTTGTGTGCTGTCAAGGATGATGTTTTAGGCTACCCCCCACCCCGCGCAAAGATATAGTTACACAGTTACAGATACACAATCACTCTGTGTTTTTACCTGTTTTACAAAGATCTACTTTTCACTTAATGTCACTGTTACTAGTAACCAAAGGTTGCACTTGATCCATTTCCTGAGGGTGGAAAAGGATGAAAGGCGAACAGATCTTATCTTATCACTGGATAAGGATAAGAACATAACCTTGAAGCAGCAAAGTCACCACTGTAACTCCTCCCTGGGCCCTAGCATATCAGCGTTCCATACAAAGAACCAA
Organism: Equus przewalskii; assembly: GCF_037783145.1. Taxonomy (NCBI): domain Eukaryota; kingdom Metazoa; phylum Chordata; class Mammalia; order Perissodactyla; family Equidae; genus Equus; species Equus przewalskii. Next base: position 67,974,020 of record NC_091831.1, read on the forward strand.
ACACCCAACATTTGTCTTGGCATAACTTGTTCTCATCCTCTCCAACCAAAGCCAGGATAATTTGTTTGATTCCCTTAAATCTTGCTCACATCAAATGTAAAAGCATTCTTTTGGAATCTTCGGGGGAAAAAAATCAACCTCTAGTTGATGACAGAATGGTATGTCATGGTCAAGAATGAAAAGGTTATTTGATATACGCTTCCTGGACACTGCGAATTACTACATCTATATTCAGTCCTCTGACTCCACAATTCTGTGGAATGCCTTCTAGGGACAGCTGAAGAAGGTACACCCTTCTTGGTAACACAAAAATCATCCCCCTCTGGCTCCTTTCTTACAGACATTGTATTTTAGGGGAATTGTTGAGCCCCAGACGTTGAGTCCCAATTGGCCTAAGACAAATTCATTTCCTCAGCCTCCATTACATCACAGATAATCATGACTTAGCTCTGGCCTACAGATTATAACCGAAAGTCTGCCATAGGGACTTCCAGAAAAGATTCACTCTGCTGATTAAAGCAGAGAGCTACTAAAGAAAATGCTATTTCTCGCCCCTTTGCTTCCTGTTTTGAAAGTGATCATGATGCATGGAGCTATGGCAGCCTTCTTGCAACCATACAAGGCAAAAAGGATGAGGCTGAGCAACGGAAACGTTAAAGATGGTGGTGAGGAAATCAGAAAGAGCTCTCAGTCCAGCCTTAGATGGCCACCTCCAGACTTCATGTTAAATAAGTTAATAAAATGCCTTTTTTTCCTTAAAGTATCCTGATACAAATAATAAATGAACAAAATCAGAATGGCTTTAGGGTTCTCAATGACAATACTACACAGAAAACAATGAAACAACATATACAGAATTTCAAAGGGAAAAGACAGACATGAGGATTCCATGCATTGTGAATTTACCATTCCTCTGTGAAGGGAATGGAAAGTAATTCTCAGGTTAGCAATTCCAGAAAGTATTTCAATTAGCTGCTTGAAAGATCATTTGAAGATCTACTCTAAAAAAGTAAATAAATAAAAACCAAAAACTCAACTTACGGCACAAATGGTAGGACGCATTAAAACTATTTCACTGACATAGTATAATAGACTTGTGTAAATATGGTTACACAAATGAAAAGTTACTTAAGCTAATTCTATATAATTTAATTAAATAATTATATAAAATATAATTTTAACAATAATCTGTGTCTAATTCCAGATAAATCAACAAAACAAGAGAGTGGGTGGGAGAAAGTAAAAGCATATTAATTCTTCATATCTTAAAATACATACTGTTTTATTCTTGGCATTAAATCAACACTTCTCTAATTTTCAATGTTCTTGTTGAACTTTTGTAAACATAAAAAATTGCAACTAGTTGAATTAGATGTAGCTAAAAAACTTTCTTAATCACTGGAGAAAACAACTAACAAAACAAAAGGCCAACAAAGTAAAACACAACATTTTCCATGTAGAAGAAGAAAGAAAATGGTGGAAAAAGCAAGGAAGCATGAAAAAAATAGAATGACATAAAAAATTAGATAACAGACAAAACATGAAAATGACTAAGTGTCCTATTAAGTTTCAGATTGTTAGCGTGGCCTAAAAATAACAATACAAAATCATGTTGCTTATGAAAGACAAACCTATGTCAAATGACACCAAAAAAACCCCACAAACCAACTAACAGAAGACAAACGTATATCAAGAATAAGCAAAATAAAGTTAGAGATTAATATTATACAAAGTAAAATGTATGGCAGAAAAGAAAAACATGATGTAATGTCAGAAGGTAATTTTATGTTAATAAAGGTACAATCCGTAATGAATATATAAGTTCTATTCCCCAAATCACGGTAGTCAAACAAATCAAGTAGACACTCTTAGAAACAAGCACCAACTCATAAATTTGTAGCAGGAGCTTCAAACTCCTCAGTCGAGTGGAGAGTAATAAGGATCAAAAGAGTCTGAATGAAATTAATCAGGTTGCTTTAACAAGTAAATTTTGAACTTTCAAACAATTATAGACACTATAAGCCTTTTAAATAATACCCATTGTATTAACAGAAATGAGAAGTGAAGGCTGTAGCCTCTGGGGTCAGGTGCAGCTCTCTTCAGACTCGACCACTGCCTGGTTATGCCCCCTCTTGGATGCTCAGTCTCTTCATCTGTAAAAGCACAGTAACAATGAGAGTACTTACTTCAGAGGGCTGCTGTGGGAATTATGTGAGAGATGCACGTGAAGTGCTTAGCATAGCGCTAGGAACAAAAACTCAGTTACACAGGGCCGGCCTGGTGGCGCAGCGGTTAAGTGCACACGTTCCGCTTCGGCGGCCCAGGGTTCGCAGGTCTGCATGCTGGGTGCGGACATGGCACCGCTTGGCAAGCCGTGCTGTGGTAGGTGTCCCACATATAAAGTAGAGGAAGATGGGCACAGATGTGAGCTCAGGGCCAGTCTTCCTCAGCAAAAAGAGGATTGGTAGCAGTTAGCTCAGGGCTAATCTTCCTCAAAAAAACCCAAACAAACAACAACAAAAAGCAACTCAATTACAGTTAGCCACCACTGCTGTCACCAACATCCTGTCACAAATAAAATCTTCCATATATTCAGAGTAAAATCCTCAAGTTGTAAAGTTTGACTACACGATGATAAAGTGAAAGAAATAAAACATCTTAAATTTAAATAGGTAAAAAGAAAAAAAAATCAATGTCTTACAAAAAAGAAACCAAAAGTAGAATTCCAGACGAGTGAGAAATAACAATGTTTTGGTTATTTAAAAATAACAAAAAGCGTAATACTACATTTCTTAACATATAAGACAGCCAAAGCGGCGCTCAGAGACAAATTTAAAAGACATAAAGTAAACATTGAATTCTGACAGGGGTGGGACGACAGAAGAAGGCAAACGGAAGAAAACATTAAAACAGAGGCTGACATGAATATGTTAGAAAACAGCTAAACATTAGAATTTATACATAATCCTAGCATTTGGCTCTTTAGAAAGGATGAAAGAAGAGAAGGGAAAGGGGAAGAAGGAAAATAAAGCAACCAGAGACAAACCGCTGGCGTTCCTAAACAAGAAAAGAGATTTAAGAGCACACAGCACTCTGCCAACAAATCTGAACATCGAATGAAATTTACAATCTTCTGGGAAGACATAAATTATCAAAATTAAGTAAAACAGAAAAACTTATCATACATTAATATGTATGTATTGGTAGGGGTGATGTATGTACAGAAGCATTTAAAAAGTCATCAAAGGATTACTTTGATTAAAACAAAAAAACAGCTCTAAGTTTAGATGACTTTAACAGGTGAAATTCAAGAAACAATTCCTTTGGAAAGAGACTTGTCTTAAGCATCTTCTTTTTAGATATTTGTTTTAAATTCACTTTACAAAGTTAGCATAAAAGTGAAGCCAAACCCAGATGAAGGCAGGAAGAAGGGAAGAAGAGAAGAGGGGAGGGAGGGAGGGAGGGAGGAAAAGAGACCATAGAAAATTTCAATTATGAATCTTAATTCAAAATAGTAGCCAAACTCAGGAATATGTTGAGTAAATTCTAGTAGATTCTCAGAACCAAATAATATACTGACATTTAAAACTGTACTTCCTTTCAAATGAGTGGGTAAAGAAGTTTTTCAAAGACACTGTTAGCATTAAAAAAGAAAAGAAACAATCTCCATTTCCATCACCAGAGAACTAGCTAAATAAACATAAAATTGAATATATGAAGCCATTTGAAATGTTTACCGAGTGAAAAAAATAGACTGCCAAACAGCAAATACAGTATCACATTGTTGATATAAAATTTCATGCATCTAAATATGGAGGATGTAAGAGACAGATCAGGAAGGACAGTCACAAGAATGCTAATGCTTACCCCTGCCTACTGGGCTTTTTAGATAAAGTTAAATTCCTTTTAACTTCTTGGTATGATTTCCTTTTTTTTGAACACAGTAAACATGTATTTACTTTTTAAAAGCTACTGCCAAAAGAAAAAGAAACAGTTTAAGAAATTGGGTGTCTTTGGGGAGGGCCTGCTCCAAGGCTGTCCTCTGCAAGGTGGAACAGATCATTCTGTGTGGATCCTTAATGTTTAGATGAAACAGAGATACATTTCAGAGATTTCAGCCACTGTTTGCCTAACGTAAGGTTTGCCACAATGGCAGGGGGCTCATGATCATCAACACCCCCATCATCATCTTACCCTAAGCTCCTCAGAGTTGGTACTGCTTACACCCCAGAAGGGACAAATCCGAGGGATCTTTTCCCTTCAGGAGGCCATGACAAAGGTGTCCTCAGATGATGACAACACCATGAACTTGCCTCCGAGGGTGCCTCTTTGCAAACAGGATTCTAGAGTCAGCAGTGCTGAGTCATTTCATAAAAGTAGCTCCAGTGAGATGGTGGATGTAAGCAGGTTCCTAAGTACACCCGGAGCTACATTTAGGTGCTAAGGAATTTCCAAGGTGATCCTTGGACCAGAGGCCCTCCAGGAGATTGAGTTGGTTGAAGAGTATTTCAGGTGTTTCTACTCACTTTTACGACCTCTCCCCTACCATCTAATATACCTGAGAGCTAATATACCTGGTAATTTGGGTTGACTAAATCAAAATATGGTAATCCATGAATAGGCTCTGGTCCCTCCAGGACTAGCTATTTATCTATCATGTGGCAGCAGAATGACATTTCCTTAACTACTCATCTTCACTTACCTAGAGGGGGTCTATAACCTCTAATCTACAATTCCAAAATGTGAAACCCCTTAAAAAAAATTTGTATCAGATTTGGTGGCAAAACCTGACCCCCACTGAATTTGTCTGGCAGTAAAACCTAACCTGAACTGATGTCTATTATCTTTATTCATTCCAATTCGTGTGAATATTCATAAGTTTTGCTGCAAAGATATTAGTGTGTCTGATTACAAGGTATTGCCCCAGGATTAACGATATTACCTAATAAATTGTGAATATACCATAATACGTATCTAGAGTTATAAATATCTGAATTCCCCACAAGTTTAAATGAGGGACAGGGGAGCCATATGTATAATCAGATAGCTCTGCCCCCAAGAAGGCTACTAAATACCTGGAGAAAATGTGTGTTCAGTGATGAATCACGGAAGCCCCTCTGGCATGTGATGCAGACAGCCTTGGGGGTCTCCAGTGAGGGTAGCAGTCCCCAGGTATGGGGCTAGTCAGAGGTGGCCCCGTGGAAGCAGCAAGGTAAGCTACATCTTGAGGGACACTCCCATTTAGAAAGGCTCAGGAGGAAAACGGAGAATATCATGAATGAAGACAGAGCAACCAACAACGCATACTTGGAAAGAGTGCTGACCCTGCTTGCCTGCGTCCACCTTCAAGTTATGAGGGAGATGGGGGGATGAGGCAGGGCCAGCTGCTGCGGATGTTTATGCAAGGCCACAAGGGTGAAGTCCAGCTGCTGGGGTCTTATGTCACTTTTTGCACAGGAAGGAGCAGGTAGGAGGTTGCTTGGGGAAAGTGGTTCGGGGAGATGACCCGAGTCTCCTGAGGCAGGCACTGCAGGAATTCTGAGGGAGGAGCCAGAGAATGGGCCAAGAGTGGCACTATGGGGAAGGGGCTCATTTGAGAGGGATCCCAGGAGAACAGAAAGGCACTCCTGGCCACCTGGGCCCCTCACAGTCCCACAGGCCTGTACATATTAGACACCTAGAATCAGGTGGCCAGGGCACTGCTTTTTTTCCAGTCCAGAACAACATGCAGGGAATCCTCCAGTGTCAGCACATAGCACTTACATATGAACATCAACAACCAGAAGTGCCTTGGCCTTTGTACTTAATATTAGAGAATTTAAAAAACAACTACCAACAATGAAAAGGTGTTGATTTTCACTGATCATTCACTGAAACTCAACGATCATCATTAAGGAGAGAAACTCCAAAGAGAACAAGCCTAGGTCACAGAGGCCTATGTGGTAATCAGAAAGACCGCCATGTCTAGTAACACACATTCAGAGATGGATAACAAAACGGCTTTAAAGACCATCTGTAAATGCTACAAAATCTGAAATGTACAACTTCTACCCAGGCTTGTCCCCTGAATTTCAGAGCTTGAGTATCTCCATCTGCCCACTGGACATTTCCACCGGGAGTAGAGTTCCCCTCCTTCTCTCCCAGCAATGCCTTCCTGATGATATCTGACGTTCACGTAGTGCCTACTATGTGCTAGCCCATGCTGAGTCACCAACAAGTACTAACTCATTTATCCCTCACCACAGACCGAGGAGACGCCCATTCTTATTATCCTCCACTTAGACCGGAGGTCATGCAGGCAGTAAAGAGTAAGTCAGGATCCCAACACAGGCAGTCTGGGAGTGGCACCCATGCCCTAACCATTAGGTGACACTCTCCTCCTCTCAGAAAAGAGCAGGTTTATTCTTCAGGTTACTCGGCCAAGAACCTTCCCATCATCCTTCACCCCCTCTCTTCCTCACACTCCACATCCAATCCTTCAGCATATCTGTCATCTCTACCTTCAAAACACATCCAGAATCCAGCCACTTCTCACCACCTCCACTGCTAGCCCGTTCCAAGCCACCAACATCTCTCAGCTGGATCACTTCCACAGTTTTCCCTGCTTCTGGACCCGCCCCCAATAAGCCTGGTGTTAACACAGCAGCCTTGAGAAAACTGATCCTTTGCAAACCTAATTCAGGTGATGATGTTCCTCTGCTCTCAAATCTGCAGTGGCTCCCATCTCTCTCAGAGGAAAACCCAATGTCCTCACAATAAGCCTCCAGACTTCCCAGGGTCTGCTCTGACTCCTCCCAGATCTCCCCCTTCACTCTCCCCTGAGCCCTCCTGCCCAGCACTCTGGCTTCCTCACTGTCCCTGGACACACCTGGCACATTCTCTTTTTGGGACTTTCCCTTGCTACCTCACCTGATGGGAAATCCCTTCCCCATTATCCAAATGGTCACTCTCTCACCCCCTCCCTCAGGTCTTTGCCTACATGCCTTCCTGTCCGTGACACCTTCCCAAAGCACATCTTTATCTTTTTCTTTCAGCTTTACTGAGATCTAATAGACATACAGCACCGCAAAAATGGAAGGTGTACAGCACAATGACTTGACTTACATATATTGTGAACTGATTACCACAATAATTTCAGTTAACATTCATCATTTCACATAGATACAAAAAAAAAGTTGTTTTCTCGTGATGAGAACTTTTAGGATCTACTCTCTTAGCAACTTTCAAATATACAATACAGCAGTGTTAACTATAGTCATCATGTTGTACATTACATCCCCAGGACTTATTTATCTTACAACTCAAAGTTTGTACTTTTTGACCACCTTCATCCAATTCCCCTATCCCTGACATTCTGCCTCTGGTAACCACAAATCTGACCTCTTTTTCTATGTGTTTTTTGTTTGTTTGTTTTAGATTTCTCATATAAGTGAGATCATACAGTATTTGTCTTTCTCTGTCTGACTTATTTCACTTAGCATAAGGTCCTCAAGGTCCATCCGTGTTGTCGCAAATGGCAGGACTTCCTTCTTTATTATGGCTGAATAATATTCCATTGCATATACACACCACATTTCCTTTATCCATTCATTTGTTGATGAACACTTGGGTTGTTTCTACGTCTTGGCTCTTGTGGGTAATGCTGCAATGAACATGAGGATGCACCTATCTCTTTGAGATAGTGATTTCATTTCCTTCAGATATATACCCAGAAGTGGAATTGCTGGATCAAATGAAAAATTCTTAATTTTTTTGAGGAAGCTTCATGCTGTTTTCCATAGTGGCTGCATCAATTTACATTCCCATCAACAGTGCACATTCCCTCTTCTCCACGTCCTCACCACCTTGTTATCTCTTGTCTATTTGATGACAGCCATTCTAACAGGTGTGAGGTGATATCTCATTGTGGCTTTGATTTGCATTTCCCTGATGGTTACTGATGTTGAGAACCTTTTCATGTACCTGTTGGCCATCTGTATGTCTTTTTTTGAAAAACGTCTATTTAGGTCCTTTGTCTATTTGGGGATTTTACAAAATTGAGTTGTATGAATTCTTCATAGGTTTTGGATATTGACCTCTTATCAGATATATGATTCGCAAATATTTCCTCCCATTCCATAGGTTGTGTTTTCATTTTGTTGATCTTTTTTTTTTTTTTTTGCTGTGCCTAACCATCTGTTTAACATTGGACCCCTGACCCTGTACTCTCTGACCTCCACCCTTATTTTATTTCTCTCCATTGCATTCAACATTCTTATATCATATAATTTAATCATTTATTTTATTGCCTTCTACCCCATCCCTCAAGTTAAGGTCTACAAAGGCAAAGATTTTCCTTTTATCAGTTTTGTTCATTGCTGTTTCCCCAGTGACCAGAAAAATACCTGTCATATAGTAAGCACTCAAGTACCTGCTGAATGAATGCAAGAGTAAATAGAAATCACCACTGAGTATAAAACTCCAAATCCAAGTGCAGTATTTCTACTGGGATATTTTTCCTTCTTTTAACAGACTTGAATTTCCAAAGACATGGATTTTCTCTCATCATTGTCAGATGGAAGAAATCACAGTTGATTCAATACGGTTCAGAGGAGTGTTATTTTGAAAGTTTGTACTTTTAATTTTACAGACTGAAATGGGGATCTGGGATCTCACAGATTCCACCACTAACATGAACACTCCAGAGCACACAGGAGCTGGTCGACTCCACTAGTGAGCAGGCAGACATTTTGGCCTAAGAATGTAGGTACCATAACTTGACAATGCTGCTGTTGGTTCCAAGCTCATCAGAAAAGCAACAAGTAATCTCTGAAACCACATGGTTCCAGAAAAAGTGAAACATATAGCCTAAATGAAAAAGTCAAAATACATTTCATACTGTTTTGACTGCTTCCTAAGATACACAAAACTCTCCCGTTAAAACAGAAGTTTTTTAATGGTTCCTTGGTGACAGTGAAGAAATGGGTTTAAGTGGATGGTTGAAATAGGACAGTTTGTTCAGACTCAAAGATTGATCTCATTTACCAAGTGACACTCTGATGATCCCATTTTTCCTGGTCTAATTTCTCTCTGAAATAGGTGGGATGGCTGTTTCAAAGAAAATTCCCCTACTGTTTTTGGTCAGTAATGAAACCTTCCGATGCTATGCTGCAATGAGAAGATCCACCTACCCCTCAACGTAACGAGGCATTCTTTTGATGTTGTTGTTGTTAGTAGAATCTTTTTTATTCAGAAAAAAAACACCAAAAACCAAAAAAGTTTTCCAACCACACACAGGAGGGGTATGGGTAGGGGGAGGTGTCTGTCCATCCAGCCCCGGCCCCCAGCCCATGTGGTTTTGGCAGCAATAAGGTATGTGGGGTAATGGCCCCAAAAATAAAAATGCTGTATGTGTGTGTATGGGAAGGGAAGGAAAGGGGTGCAAAAGCAGTGGGGAGTGGTGTAGGGAAGGGACACACGAGGTCAGTACTGGGAACGCCACAGGTGGGAGGCCATTTCATAACATTTCTTGTTGATCATACCACTGTGGACACCTTCTTTGCCCATCAACAGGACTAGCGTCTTGGCAGTCATGGTGACAGTGATGTTGAAGGTGGGGGATCCGCCGGTGCTCTTGGTACGAAGATCCACGGTAAATTCCCCATCCTGCAGCAGTGAGTCCCGGATCACAGGACATTTCTGGCCCTCAAGAGTCAGCCCATTCACGAAAAAACTTGACCGGTCTTTGCTAACCAGGACACCAACCTCAGCTGGCGTGATGTTGATGAAGGTTTTCCCGGGGACGGCGGCCCAAACGGAGGGCAAGTCCTTATAGCCCACGATGGCCGCGTCCTGACAGGTCCCGTCCGCCATGAGGTTGTCGATGTAGGCATTCCACCCGGCCACGGCGCTGCTGCTGGGGCCGCGGGCTGGGCTCGGGCTGCCGTAAGGAGGCATTCTTATCTGGGAGGCTAAGTGTCTGCCCTCAACATCACACACATATCAAGAGCAAAGCTTAACAGAATAACAGCTCATTCTTTACTCAAAGCTGATTTCATATATACACAAGCTGACAGTCACATACAACAACAATACAAAAATACCCTGTACTTGTGTAGTTACTTGTGGTTTACAAAGTCCTTTCACAGATATCTGAGCCTAATAACAATGTGTAAGATGGGCAGGCATTATTATTGCTTTGCAGATAAGAAATCCAGGGTTTAGAGAGATTATTGTTATTTATTTATTTATTTTTGAGGAAGATTAGCCCTGAGCTAACATCTGCAACCAATCTCACCTGTTTTTTCTTTTTTGCTGAGGAAGACTGGCCCTGAGCTAAAATCCATGCCCATCTTCCTCTACTGTATATGTGAAACACCTGCCACAGCATGGCTTGACAAGCAGTGCATAGCTCTGCACCTGGGCTCCAAACTGGTGAACCCTAGGCTGCCGAAGCAGAACATGTGAACGCCCTAGAGAGGTTATTTTGACCTTAGTCTGGGAGTAAGTGGTAGAGCTGTTAACAAAAGCTACACCTTTCAACTTCGAGTCCACTGCTATTTTTGTATACTCTCATTCAGGAGAGACACTGCTTCTCAGGGCAAAATTTATGAACTGTCAAATTCGTACTGAATTTGGATTCCAAAAACACACTCAGGTTTTTCCTGCTTTCAAGGATAGTAAAGCTCCTTGTTATCAACCTACCCGCTGAAAACAATTAGAAATTTTGGATGAAACACACCAAAAAATCTATTTGAAGGCATTGGAGAGTTAACAAGGCAGCCAGGTGTTGCAGGGCCAGGTTCCCAGAAAGAAGAGAAGCCCCTGAGAGTAAGGCCAACATTCTCTGACCCTTGTCCCCTTAAGCAGTGTGAAGCCAAGTGGATGAATAAGCCAGGTGGCTGAATAAGCAGAGCAGAAGTGATGGCTTTGCAGGTGGGCAGCCAAGCTAAGCTTCTGTAGGTGAAGTGGGACTAGAGAGGCCAGAAGTGGAGGTCAGTGCTTGCTGAGGAAGAGGGGCTCTAAGAAACACCCCAGACTTCCAGGCAGAGTCCCAAAGGGTTACTTCCTAGTTGCAAAAGAGAATTGGAAACCACCAGCTCTCTACAAAAGACTGAAACCCAGCTTTACACCAGCTCAATTCAAGTCTTGATCAAGGTGATCTGCCTTATTTTAGCTGCCTGCCGGACAGCAAAACTAAATCCTATTTGGAGGATTAAAACATCAGCTAGAGCCTTTAACTATCTCTATATTTGTTCATACACAACAAAACACAATAACCAAGATTAAGAATTCAGTAGACAGATTTAAATGCAGAATAGATACAGCAGAGGAAAAGAATGGTGACTAGGAAGGAAGGCCAAAAGAAATATATCCAGATTGAAGCACAGGGAACAAAAAAGAATAAAGACTACAGAAAAGAGCATCAGAGGGACAGAGAACGTGGAAATTCTGACAAAGACATAATTAGGGCCGAAAGGGAGAGGGGAAAGAAACTGGTGCACAAGAAAAACTGACAAAAGACATGAAGCCACAGATTTAGGAAATTCTACAAACCTCAAACAGGTTCAATATGAAGAAAATAACATCTAGGCACATTACAGCAAAACTGCTGAAAACCAGACAGAGAAATTTTTTTTTGAGGAAGGTTAGCCCTGAGCTAACATCCACTGCCAATCCTCCCCTTTTTGCTGAGGAAGATTGGCCCTGAGCTAACAACTGTGCCCATCTTCCTCTATTCTATATGTAGGACGCCTGCCACAGCATGGCTTGCTAAGTGGTGTGTAGGTCCATGCCTAGAATCTGAACTGGTGTACCCTGGGCTGCCAATGGAGAGTGCATGAACCCAACCACTATGCCACTGGGCTGGCCCCCAAAGAGAAATATTTTTAAGACAAGCAGAGAAAAAAGTTAAAATGCCCTCAAAAAGCCAAAATAGACTAACAGTTGATATTTCACCAGAAACAATGGAAGCCAGAAGATGTAAAATGTAAAAGAGCTAGAAGTTACTGTCAACCTGGGATTGTATACTCAGTAAAAATACTCTCCAAGATGAAAGTGAAAAAAAGAGGTTTTCAGACAATAAAGGGACAGAATTCATTGCCAGCAAATTGGCACTAAGAGAAATACTAACAGAAGTTCTCAGACAGATGGAAAATGGTTCCAAGTAGAAAAATGAAAATACAAGAAATAAGAAAAAATGGAAATATAAGAATGTGGATAAATCTAATGGATATTTGCTGCAAAAAAAAATAAATAAATAAAAGGTGTTCTGCCAAGTTTACATATAGAGAATTAAACCATACGACGATAAGAGCTTAGGAGAGGATTGGAGAGTAAGTGGAGGGTAAAGTATTATGAGTCTGTGCATTGTCCAGGAAGTAATAAATTAGTCATTTATATTAGACTCTAATGAGTCAAGAATGGAACAAGCTAATAGAGGGCGAGATACTTAAGCCAAAAGAAACATGAAAGGAAAGGAACAGGAACACAAAACAAGTGGACAAATAGAATGCAGATAATGAGATGCTTGTGTTAAACTCAAATATACCACCAGTACTTGCATTACATGTAAAAGGACTAAATACTCTAAGTAAAAAACAAGATTGTCAGAGTGAATTAAAATCCAAAATCCAACTATATACTACTTATATAGGAGACACACTTTAAATAAAAGGACACAAAAAGGTTGGAAGTAAAAGCATGAGAAAAGATACGTAATGCAGAAATACTAAACCAAAGATAGCTATCCTGATATTGAGCAAGACAAAAAGTGTTACTAGCAATAAAGAGGGCATTTCATAATGATGAGGGTCAATCCACCAAGAAGATAACAGAGACTCACCAATAGGTCTAAAATACAAAGAACAGAGTTCTTAACATAACCTAGAGCTGGTTAATTAGCCTTCCTGGATGACGCAAGTGTCTTGTTAGCTGTCTGCCTCTCCCACTGCACTGCAAGCTCCCTGAGGACAAAGATGATCTTCAGGTTCATCACTGTATTCCTGCGACGTTGGTGGAAAGAAGGGACCAAGGAATAAAGAAACAAAACTACATTACTCATTCAGAACCATCCCATGTCTGCCCAAACTGCAACCAAGACTTACAGCTGGGGAAACGGAGCCACATGTGCGGGCAGGCACTCCGAGATTAAGCTTTGAAAATATGTTTGCTAGCACTTTTCAGAGGAGACCTACCCCAGGCCCTTCGGAGATGCTAACACAGAGACAAACTGTATCTCTACAGTCTAGGTTGTATATTCTCTCCTAGGTCCAGTGCATTCTTGATTTTAGATGCAGACAAGGCCTGATGTTAATGGTCAAAAGTGGAATATACAAGGGGAAAAAGAAAAGTGGTCTGTTGTTGAAAACCTGGAGTTGGTTATACAAAAACACTAAAAATAAAAACAAAAGAACAAGATGATGAATAACAGCGTGGCTTTGGTCTGAATTGTACACATAAAGTGCAAGTTAGTCCCTGGGATGAGTTGGTGGGGGACTCATTAAAACAAAGAGCCTGTAGCTGGCTCTGTACGGCTGCCCACGTCGCCTGCATCTGCTGACCGCGTTGCACTCTTACAGCGCAGGCAGAGGGGCCACACTGACCAGCACACAGGCACAAGTCTCACCTCCCCAGCTGCACAGACAACGGTCCATGGGAACAGAAACACAGTGCACTCTTCCATTGCGTTTCCTTGGAGAACCTGAGACTGGAAAGAGAGAAACAAAAACCTGGCTGCTTCTCAATTTCTCAGGAATTCTGTCCGCATGTGGCCAGATGGGAATGCAATTTCTCTCAAGAATTTGGCTGCAAGCTACCAATACCCAATTCGTCCTGCTTTTTAGGGGCATTCAGGCCTCATGCCAAAGACTCACGCCTGAAAACCGGGACTATAAAGGATGCTCTGAAGGGCAAGGCAGCAGCATCTAGTAGTCAGAGCTCTGAGCAGGGAGTGTAGGTACTTAGTGCTCCAATTCCTTCAGTACTCCCTTTGTTCAACCTCAGGCAAGTCGCCTAGCATCTGTGGCTCAGCTTCCCCATGTGCCTCACAGACGTGATAAACGTCTTAGTAACTTAGTAACTTAGTCACGGCTTAGTAACTGTAACATCCCATGACTCCCAGGGCGCGGGAAGGGTTCCAGATACAAGGTGGCACTGTAAGAGGGCTAGAGACATCCAACCATCCACCAGCCCCTCAATACCCTCCTCCTGACAATGCAAGAAGGAGAGAAGCTGCCTCTGCCCAGCAAACTGGGGCCACAGCCCAGTGAGTCTGACTCCTGGGGGAAGCTCCTGCACCTTCTAGAGGTGAGCTCTGGATTAAGGTGATTCTGGGGACTGCGTACGATGTTATCAGCAGAATCATCTCCCTACCTCCTTCGCAGGAGCGCTACATAGGTTAAATAAGATGAACACACATAAAAGGCTGAGCACAGGTCATGACACCAATAAAGTGTCCAGTAAATGTTTTGTTATTGTTGTTATGGAATAGACGCTTAAGGCTTGCTGTTATGCCAAAGCCAAACCCCTCTGCCCCACAATCCACAAATGCCAATAAGGCCACCTAAACCTAGAGCAAGCAAGTGAGCCTCTGCCTAGAGAAGTGCCCGCCCCACATGAATGCCTCCTCCGCCAGGACCCTGCCCGGCAGGATGTCCCAAGTTGGAGGTGGGTCTGCAGAGTAGGCGGCCAGGAGATCCTATGCGTGAGCTTGTTGAGCTGCAGAGGGAGCAGATACTCTGGCCGGCTTTGCCATGGAACAGCAGCCACGCCGCGAGGCTGGCTGCAAATGTTTATGACACAACTCTTATAAGAACAATATGAAGTGAAAATAAAACCCTGGGCCCCCTGAAATGAGACCCCCTCCCATGTACCCACTAATAAGGAGCAGTGTGACCCCCTTCAAAGCTGGACTTCTCATTGTTTCCCCAGATTTTCTGCCCCGTAAAAAGAAACCTCCGAGTCCCATATTAAGCGCCTTCACTAAAGCTTCACTACAAGCTGCTGAGTTTATGTGGAAACCTCTTTCTTGGCTTCAGCGATGTTTACTCTTCTGAATAACAATGAGAAGCTTTGGATCATATCTTTCCCCACAGCCCTTAATCCTGATTAGCCACTCAAAACAACTGACAGGACGCTGACATTCCAGCGGGAGTAAACAGCCCAGCCGGTTACTTGAATGCCTCTCTCTTGCTGAAATTTTCTAAACAACAAAAGAAATAAACAAATAAAGGCCCCTCAAGAGTTCTGATCTCTCTTTGGGCTGCGTTAAAGCCAGACATTTAAAAAATTGGTCAAAATAGAGGCCTTTAATGACTCTTCTAAATGAAACAAAACAAAACCGTACAATTATAATTTATAGATTGAGTATGAACAATATGCTCTTGATTTAAAGCCTGCCAGATAAACCTATTAGGTGTGTAACTTGGACAAACTTCTCTCTGAGAAAAGGTTCCCCTGTGGGTATCCGGGTGAAGCAGCTCCATCCTCAGGAGCAATATTTCAGATTTAAACACAAAAATGCTTCTAAATCCTTCAATTTTAATTTAGTGATAAAAGGAAAGGGTGGCAACACAGGGAGAAACTTTCTAATAAATTAACTTTTGAAATCTGAAGCAAATTTGGTCCTTTACCAAGTGGTTCTCATTTTTAAGGGACTTAAATAAATGAAAAGGAATAGTGTTTGGCTGACAGGGGAAAGAAGAAAACAAGATAATGTTTTTTCCACTAAAGGTTTACTTGATTTTCCTTATGTAAGCAATTTTAAAGTAAACCATCTCAAGCTTTCCCCAACAGACAGAATGATATTCCATAAACTTGCTGGGTTCTACTCCATTTCTGTACTTCACTTTCCTGTCAGGTGGATTTCCAGGCAAAAAAAGAGAAGAACCACCCAGAAAACAACACAAACTCCTTCTGAGCTGGATTCTGGAAAGGCTTTAGCAGGCAGACAACCAGCTCCTTAACATACCCTACTCTAAAGAAGGCAGAAAGAGAATTTCTCCCCTGGGGCCACCTACAAAGTGAGATGGTACTCCAAGTACTGGCTGTGCTTCAAATTCATGGCTGAAGACCTCAGCGCCGGAGTCATCGACAGTGCAGTCCTGGGCCTCTTCTTATTTGAGTCTACATTCATTGCCTTGGGGATGACAGCCAATCTCTTGGTTTTAAATACTATCTGTATACTGACCATTCCCAAATTCATGTTTCCACTAAGACCTTTCTCCTGAACACCAGCCAAATATCCAATCACCTACCAAACAGGTCCTCCTACATTAGAAGCTTAATGCATCTGGAACTTACATGTCCAAATTTTAACTCCTAAAGTGTCCCCTACACCTGTTCCACTCACAGCCTCCCTCATCTCACTTAAGATAACTCCACCTCTCCCCTTGCTCCAGCCACAAACCTTGGAGCCATCCTCTAAGCCACGCTCCTCATTCAGTCCATCAGCCCCTCTTGTTGGCTCCACCTTCGGGACGCATCCAGACCTGACCACTTCTCACCACCTCCAGTGCCGCTTCCCATTACTTTTTGCTGGGCAATAACAACAGCTTCCCAAAGGGAGAGGAAATGAGTAGTCTGAAGAAGTGCCTTCAAAATTCCCATTGGTTCGGGCTGGCCTGGTGGCACAGTGGTTAAGTTTGCACCCTGTGCTTCAGCGGCCCAGGGTTCACAGGTTTGGATCCTGCGCGTGGACCTACCACCACTTGTCAAGCCACGCTGTGGCAGTGTTTCACGTACAAAATAGAGCAAGAATGGCACAGATTTTAGCTCAGGGACAATCTTCCTCATCAAGAAAAAAAAAATCCATTGGTTTAATCTGCTTTTAACCTTGACAATTTATTTGAAATTTCAAATAACATTAAATGAGGTGGACAAGCATTTTTTTTTTTGAGTTGAGAAACTGTACTCTCAAGAACAGGATGAGCTACCATCTTTCTAAGAGAGTCTAAAATTTCCTGCACATCATATCTAGTATTTCACTCACAGCAGGCTTTCCTATGTTCCTGCTTCTATGGAAATATTTCTTCTCGGCAAAATATTTTTATACACTTAAAAAGGTAAATAAAACATAGTCCAAAAGTGTGTGGGTTTTTTTGTTTTGATTTGTTTTGTTTTTTTGCAAGGCTCTGAACCCTGGATTCCTTGTACCTCTCCCAAAGGACAGAAAATAAGGGGTGGACTGTAATTGCACTGCTTTCCACTCCTGGGAGAACACAAACACAGTGCAGTTATTTAGGGTTCATCTTGGGGTTTATATGATCTCTACTGCTTAGAAATCTCCCTTTCGTTTGCCTTTAATTCTTTGATGACTCTTAATACGATGAATGACTTACTCGGCACTCACTACATGCCAGGCACTGTGCTAAGTGATTCACTCCCTCAACAAGTATTTGTTGAGTTTATTGAGTGCCAGAAGCTGTCCGAATAACAACCTTGGATATAGGAACTCACTATCCTAATGAGTAAAGACAGACGAACAGGTAACTTAGTAAAACACATGGTGTATAGGTGGTTATAAGAATCATGGAGAAAAATCAAGTGGGAAGGGGCATGCGGACAACTGGTGAGGCCGGGGCTGCATTCCTAGGGAAGGTGGTAGAGCGGCCTTGTTAATGTGGCTCTCAGCAACATCTCAGGGGAGGAGGAGACAGCCCTTGTGAACATCGTGTTTAATCCTCACAGTAACCAGCTGTAGTAATGTTACAACATCCTTCAGATGATAAAGGCCACAGAATTAAGAACTGGAGAATCTGGGATTTTGACCGAGGTCTATGTAACTCCAAGAAACTTGTTCTTAATTAACCTCCACCTGCACTGCTTTCAGATTTATCACAAGTAAAGACTGAATTCTACTGGGCAAGCATTTCCATAGGCCTACACAAAGGGAAAGGCTGCAGAGACCAAAAAAAAAAAAATGACATTTATATAGGAAGTGTTTGAATTAAATTAAATACTTTAATACCTCTCTCTTAGATATACAGGGTGAAAATTCAAAGAAGTAACTTGATCTCCTTAACCTGACGTTCAACAAGAATGTTATTCTAAAGCTTACACTTTGAGGACAGCACATTGCTTCAGTTTAGGCATCCAACTGACTTCGGATAGACTTTAATTTAGCCCAAATCCAACAAATGTGGAAGGCATCCCAGCTGCTCCTTTAACACATGCAAATGAAAACAACACAGTAGCTGCAACTAAAATTAAACTCACCTAAAATGCATCCCACCATGGGATGAATATTCAAACATCTGTTTGGACAAACTCATATTTCAAAAACTGAAAAAAAATATATATATAGTTTTGAGGACTTTTAAGGGACTTGCAATGGAGGCAGACCCCCAGCCCACAAACTGATGAGCCATCAGAGGACGGTATTTTCTCTCAGCTCTAAGGAAGAGTCTGGAGAGGCAAAGTCACAGTGGGAAAACCAGCTCTTAAACCAAGCAGTGAAGTGAAACACACACCATCTCATGGAGATGTAATTCCAAGCAGTCAATTCAAGTCACCAGGTAAGATTTTTAAGCTGGATTCTGCTAGTAACCACTCTCCTGAGTTTAGACCAAGCCCCCTTAAATGCATATTGACTCTTTCTGGCCTTAAGTCAGTTGCTCCTAATCACAGAGCAAGTTATTAACATTTTGGGAGCCACAGTTCCTTCTGTGTGCCATGAAGACAACCCTCATGTCCAGCACCAGGAGTTGTGGGGACTGCGTGAGTGGATCCCTGAGGAACACTCGGCACAGGCAGTGTGGGGATCCTGTTAGCCTGGGGACAGAGGGTGGTGAGGACACACACATCTGGGACCCTCTCCCCAGATATGCAGGCATGTACAAACCTTGAAATTGTGCAACACAGCTTCAGGACTTTCACAGGGTCCCAAAGCCCCTGCATGGGCTCCCTGTGGGTCCTTGGATGCCAAGTCAGCAAACCCTATTTCAGATAGGGTATTTAACAGTTAACCATGCAGACCTGAACCAGGTGCACAGCAGAAGGACTGAGTAAAGCTGCCTTTTAAAAAAATTAATGGATTATAGGAAACGTTAAGCAAAGACAATCTTCTGGACTGGATTTAGAAAAATGATGAGATTCTTAATATTACCTACAAAGTATACGTTTATATATTGATCAGATGTTTCATATATTAAAAATCTCTCTCACACATACAGTTCCCTTGTCCGAAAGAACTGTAAATCTACATATTTATGAGCTGCTGTGGGTAAACAGAGCTGACTAGAACCCAAAGCAAGCTGTTAAGAAAAGGGAGTGAGCAGCTGGTAGTTAACTGGTGCCTACACTACTGGTAAAGTTCCCTGAAAGTCGGAAAGAAAATTCCTCTTTCATTGTATGCTATCAACTTATAAAACAAAGCCCAACTTTAACATGTGTTCACGTGTAATTTAGTTGGCTTTTTGTCTCTCTTCAGCTTACCCTCCTCCCACTCCCTGGAATGTGCACCCAGAGAAACTGGACCTCTTGCTGGCTCTCTGGAAGCCTAGAGCTGCCCGTCACGGCCTCATCACTGCCTCCTTCCTGGATGTCTCCGACTCACTCCTCCTTGGGGCCCTTCCTGACCCTCCCACACTCCTGATTTGGAACAGACAGTCCCAGGCTGCATGCCCTTGCTTCCTGGTGCACCTGTCATCCCCCAGAAAAGAATGAGACTTTTCTGACTGGAATCCCAGCACCAAGCACGGAGTCTGAGTCGTAGTCAGGGTGTCATTCACGCTCTGTTACATGATGGATCACTGACTCTAAAAGTAACCTGGTGAGCAGAAAGCAGACAGGAACATAGCTGCTCTCCAAAGGTGGCTCCTTATTTTTTAATAATCTGGAACAAGACTAGCCCTCTAAGGATCCCAGTGTGAACAGCCTCCCAAACAAAGACTCCTACCAGCAAAGCTGAAAGGTGTAGAATGGCAATGAGGGTCATGGATATCAGTTTCCTGGTAAGCGGTGACAAAATGCGTGTTCCAAGAGTCTGGAGACTCCTGAGCAGAGCCTGATGAGCCCTGGGGTGCCTCCACGCTCAGGTCCCTAATCCCTGAAGAACTGAAGAAGGATGCAGACAAGAGCCTTTCTCCTTAGCACACGGTGTGGTGAGACACCACCTGTCCCTCCTGTCTCCACGTTTTTGCTCAATTTAACACCTACCCTGCTGCATTGTTTCTTTCCCCTTTCCAGTCTCTAGAACATTTCCAACTTAAGTTGTCCCAATAAGCAAGAATTTAGATTTTCTTCCTTCCAACAAGGTTGTGAACAACAAAAAATTATGCTTTTTTGTGAGCTGACTTTAAAAATAACAAGTGATCAGTAAACATGAAGCCAGTAATACAACTTTCTCTTGCTGATCCCCCCATGCTCTGGCCAGCAAGCCACAGCCTCCAGATGCCACCATGGGCACCTGAAAGACTAGAACTTAACGCCAGCTGGTTCTTTCACTTCCTATGAGTGAAGTTCCATTGTCACATGCTTCAGAATTTTTCCTAGTTTTATGACCCCCTAAAAATAATACATGCTCAGTTTCCCGGAGTACAGAAAATTTTAGCTTCACAGTAAAAGCTACTCACTGAATTATGGGAAAGCAAGCGAAGCCCCAGGCTGATGCTCAGCTTAGTACTTACTGGTCATGCCTGGTGTCAGGTATGGCTCTGTCCATCCGCAGCTTATCACTTTCCACTTGGTTGAATTTGTTGCGGGCATAGGGATCCTGCCCAGAGCGGACCATTGTCCCTCCAACGTAAGCTTCCTGGTTGAAGTCCCGCCATCGCACTTTCCCTGGAAAGAGCAGAGCAAAGGGTGTGGGATGAGGGGAAACCAGACCAGAGTGGTCACAACACAGACTAGAGTAACAGTGTTACTTCAAGAAATAGTGCTAGGGCTGCTGCTTAGGGCAATTTTAACCACAGACTAGCTGGAAACAGCCCAAGCCAGCATCATCATTGTCTCTAAACTAGAAAACAGAATGCTTATAGTTTTCAACATGAAAATTAAAGACTCGGCTGTCAAGTATTTCTCTAGTGAACGAAATTCTCTGCCAATCATGCATCCCTGAGTATGGTACCATTTACACTTTGATTAACAGAGATTATTATTATCTGCTTCTCCCACCTTTCCAGGGATTATGGTAATACCAAAAAGTGTCTCAGATATGGTGAAAAAGATAATGTACAAATTAAACATAAGGTATCCCACCATGTAACATTAGGTAATACAAAAATTAATGTTTAAACAAAAAATAGTACCCCCAAAGAACAGGATTTCAAAATACCCCTCTGTGAGGCCTCCTCAGGGATGCTTCCTTACAGCTGTTACCATGTCCGACCCCACAAGGAGGCAAGTGAAGCCATTCCCAGCACACACGTGCCCTGGCACACTCACACTCAGGTACACACATCTTGGCGCACACACCCCAGCACATACACTCCAGCATGCTCACGCTCGCTCTGGGATGGAACAGAAGCCGAGGCAGCTGGCCCATCCCGCACACATTAGCCCTGACTCAGTGGGTCAGATTAGCTGCTGTTGCCTTAGAATGCCACACAAGGTGCTCCACCAACACAACGCTAAACCAGGAAGTTTTATTAGGATCTGGGGTTGGGGCAGTGCTGGAAGTCGACTGGAATCTAGATGGAAGAGCACTGCTGAGTAGGGTAACCTGGACCAGCCTGGGTGTAAAAAGGCAGAGCCATGGAGATGAACAAAGGCATCAAAGCTCCAATAGAGGGAAAGGTGGAGGAAAAGTCAACTCGAGGCAAAGAGAATACTTAGGCCTTGGTGTCCACCATGGGTGTGAATCACTGTTCACCATTTGCTACCTATATGGTTTTGGGCAAGTTATTCTTTCTTTGAAATTAAGTTTCCTAAAAATAAATAAATAAAATGAGAAAGGTTTTTCATGAGGATTTCAGGGCCTACTTTGTGCCAGTTCTGTAGATATAGCAAACTCAAACCAACCAAACTCAACAATAAAAAAAGAAAAACAATAACAACAACCCTGCCCCCATGAAGCTTATAAAATTCCAAGTGCTGTGAAGAAACATAAGGCGTTAAAGGGGCGGGCAGTTCTGGGGTCACTGTTTTATATAGGGTGGTCTGATAAGGCCTCTCTAATAAGGTGACTCTGAGCAGACACTTGAAGCAAGGGAGGGAGTGGGCCATGCAGCCCTCTGGGAACAGCACAGGGAACTGCAATGCCTTTGCCTGGAGTGGAATTGAGCTCACCTCTTCAGAAACCAGCCTGGAAGCCAGCCTAACTAGAAAAATGTGTGAGGCTTTGGTCAGAGAGGGAAGGAAGGGTTGCTGACAGCTACCAAAACAGCAAATATGTGAGGCAACTGCTCTCCTGCAGTAGGTCAAACGCTGGGTGTTGAGTTAAGATCGATCACATGGTTATGATACTATAACCGCGGTATAGCCACCTTATAGCCCATGTATCTACATACATGCTTTCCCAACACGGGTCCCTCTGTCCACAATCAAAAGAACATCGTGCTGCTGTCTCCACTTCAGAGATGAGGAAACTGAGATTCAGTTATATGTGATTTGTTCAAGGCCATAGAGTAAATTTTCTATCTAAAAGCTCATCCACTTCTTGTTGCAATTGTCCTGAGAGGTCAAAACTCCCATCTCATTACAGCTGATTGCCATAGAAATGATGCTTGGGGTCACAGAGGTCAGCCTGTCAAATGGGAAAGCAGTTCCAAAATCCATGTGCTCCCTGGCTATGGCAACGATCCTGTGCCCCTGATAAACACACGGCTACGGGAGTCAGTGGAGGGTCAACATTTTCTCCACTTAAGATAAAATGTTTCCCAAACATTTTTTTGGAAACATGTTTTCCATGCTAGGCAACCCTAGAAACAGAAACGTAACACGAGGGGTGTTATGTTCAGTGGCTATACACCCAAGCCATTGATTGGTGTATCCAGTCACGGGCCACATAAAAAGGTTTCAGTCAACGACAGACTGCACATGTGACAGTGGTCCCATAAGATTAGTACCAGATAGCCTAGGTGTGTAGTAGGCTATACCATCTAGGTTTGTGCAAATACTTCTTGATCCTCCTCTCTCCCCCTCTGCCTTCACCCTCATATACTCTCAGGGATAGGGAAAAAGTCATCATCTACTTGTGCTCAAGAGCACTCGGCCCTTCCTCCTCACTGCGTTAGCTCATCCCCTCGCAGAGTAATATAAACCGTGAGCCTCAGCTAAAGTCTATACCTGCAGCACCTACCATAGAACCCAAATGAGCTGGTTCCTACTAACTTGTTTAATGGCCTGAACACCCTTCACGGCAGCAGGAACTTGGAATATGGAGCCCCAACCACAGCCAGAGAAGAGATCATCACACAAGAGATGTTTCACCTACAATTCTCCCTACACCCCACTTGCCTCTCACCTGGAATACTGAGGACAGTAAGAGCAGCGGTCAGTGCACCCTGGTTCCATGTGAGTCTGTGTGTGGGCAGAGCAGTGGCTATGGGGGAAGGCCTCTGCGAACTCTTGGAGCTTCAGTCCTCTCCCACCTGTACCTCCCCTTGTGCTGTCAGACCCCCACTCCCCATCTGGGATAAGACATGAGTACAGCAGAGGGTTTTACAAGATGCCTAATGTCAATCAACTGTGGGGCTGGCAATGCCCCTGACTTGAATTCAAGCCATTGGTGTATATAGTCATGGGCAGCATAATGACGTTCCAGTCGATGATGGACTGCATACATGACAGTGGCCCCATAAGATTAGTATTATATAGCCCAGGAGTGTAGCAGGCTATACCTTCTAACTTTGTGCAAGCATAATCTGTGATGGTCACACAACCATGAAATTGCCTAGTGATGCATTTCTCAGAACGTGTCTCCATCGTTAAGTGACACATATGTTGTGCTAGGTGATGACTATATCCTGTTGGCTCCTGCAGGAACAACGAGCAAAAACAGACCTGATGCCTGTCCTGTGGAGGTCATGTTCTAGGAGACACAGAGGACAGATAACGATAAAATGACCATGCAAATAAATGTATCATTAAAAACCAAGCTAAGTGCTCTGATGGTGAGAAAGCTAGTTCTATGGAGTAATCTAACAGAGGAACCTGATGGAGACGAGTGATCAAGCAAGGCTTCCCTACGGAAGGACTATTTGAACTGAGATCTAAACAACAAGCAGGACAAACACAGGAGAAGCCCTTTGCTACTTTCCAGAAACGCCAGCTTCCTTGTTAAAGGAACTGCAACTGCAGGGACCCCTCGGAGGCACCCCAGGAACTCCTTCCTTTTGACACAGGAACATCTTCAACAGGACTATTATGGGCCCTGCTGGCTTTGTGGTAATTAATTTTCCCAAGGCACAAAACCATTTACTAGAGACAGATTATAAATGACTTTTCTTTTATAAAAGCTTAGCAACATGTTAGAATAGAGCAGGGACTTTCTAACATGTTGGACTGTGACACACATCTTATATCACATCCCAGATGTCATGATGCAAACATATGCACAACTGAAATGAAGGTTTCACCCTTACTACGCATGAACAGATACAGTATATGTGTTTAATATGGGTGTGCCTCATGAAATTGGCTTCATACTCAATGATGGGTCACAACCCATGATTTGAAAAACACTGGGCTGAAGAGCCCAACTGATCTCTAGAATAATAGAGATCAGTTATTTCTGTGTTATATAGAGTTGCTTGGGTTGGAGCCACCCCAAGAGGCAGAGGCAGGAAAAGCAGAGAAAACAGGGTTGTCAGAGGGAACACAGGCCCCACCCAACCCCAGGCAGGAAGGGAAGCAGCAGATGCAGAGACAACCAAGGGTTGGACAGGTCTATGTTAGAGAGGGAGAGAAACAGTCAAAACAACAGACACAATGTCTGAATACGCGGACTTTAAAAAAAAAGACATTCATAAATCACCTCGTATTTCTATCACCTCTTTAACATTTTTAGAAAGAGCAATAGAAATGAAGAGCTTTAGAAAACAAAAAATATCTGAAAATGGACTTAGCTAAGCAGAAGCAGCAGACAGAAAATATCCCAAAGACACAAAACTTTATAAGAGAAGGCAGAAACTAGCATCATCACCCAAGGTCACAGGAAAACAGAACTCCATTTAAATAACATGAGAGGAGAAAGAGAACATTACCCTAAGAAGGGCTGTGAAAACAACTTGCTTATTTAAATAAGGCTATCAAAATATTTGCGAGGAAATTTACTTCTAGAAGACAGACTTCTCTTAGACATGGTCTTCAAAGCTGATGGAGAAAACGTGTGACCTTGTAAGTGTTGAAACCTCTAATTCTGTAAAAATGAGATACTTCCTGGACGGGCAGGGGCTAGGATGAGGGTTCTCACCCCACTGCGGCCAAGGTCCCAGGCAGCTTCTCTTGGTTCCCTGTCCCCTTCCATGAACACGTGCAGCCAGCCCAAGTCCTCCTGGCCCTTCAAGGCCACACACATGCTCTGAGAAGCACGTGGCCCTCTGTTTCCCGTATGGCACCTGGCACACTCGTTGTCTTCCCAGCCGGATTAGGAGGTAGTTCCTCACACACACGGACAAACCTCCTATTTTGTTCAATTTTTCACTCTCAGGACCCGAGCACACTGCGTGAGCAGCACACAAACACTTGTCCACTGATCTATACTGACGGCCTCCTCCTAGGTCCATGGCACTTCAGGCTGATCATAAAAAGGTGATGCTGCTCTGAAGAACACAGCCTCACAGTGGCTCAGAAAGATCATATCATTATGCTGTGGACATCCCATCTGAGAAACGTTCTCACCCTGTGCTGGACCGGGTCTCCTAGCCCTCCTTCCATTGGTTGCAGACATTTTCTAAATGGTGCCCTCTCGAGTCCGCCTCCCACGTCAATGGGGAAATCAGTCACACCAGCGGTGGAAGTGCAGGGGAACTGAGGGCACGGGGCCAGCTGAGAGTGGGCCCACACCAACAACAGCAGCATGGACGGGGCTTGGGGACCATAGCCAGCATTCATGGGGCCCGAGCAGGGGCAGCCGAAGAGCACTCCCACACGGAGCCCGGGGCTCCAGGCCCAGGCCCAGGCCCAGGCCCAGTGTGCTCCATTCGCCGACTCCTCCTGACCCTTGAGTCTGTATGGAACCAGAATAACATTCCACCTCCAGAGCCCCTACGAAAAGTAAATGAATTAATGACAGCAGAATGACTTCCTAAGCCACAGACAGCCATACCAAATTAAGGGACCTTAATAGGCTTAACTGGGCAAACACAAACACAATTACCCCCACCACGCTGACCTAAACCCCTTATGCTCCTCACTCAGAAGGGTCGCCAGGAGCTGCTGAGTCTGTCATGCCCCTCCATGGCCTCCACTCAGGTGTGCTACCCCTGTACCTGACCCTAGGAAACCAGTGGGAAGCACTGAAGGGGATCCTTGCCTCTGTCCCGAGGTCCCTTTGGGTACCTGCCCAAGTCAGCATGGGCCAGAACACGCAGGTACATGGAGTTCATACCCCACTGTTGCCTATAAGCACCTTCCACCTCTGGCCCTACAGTGCCTGTGGGAAGAGAGAAGGGAGGACAAGTGGATAAGTTAACCTACAGCTACAGAACAGGCCTTCTGTTCCCATCTGCTGCTCCCAGGAAACACCTGGAAAAAATAACACAACGTCATTCTCTGCTTGCTGCAGGCAGAGGGACAATGTGAGACACGTCACATTTCAAGGTGGGGAGGGGGAGAAGGAAGGAAAGGTTTGCTGAGAAGCATGGATGTCACTGATGGAAAGAGGAACAGTCAGCACTGAGCCTACTTTGGGAAATAGTGGCCTGTTCTAAGATAAAATTAGTTTTACTGTCGGCCATAGCATGCTGGACAAGGCCCGTCGGTTTCTCACTTGAGCTGTTTTAGAATTTCTTAGGAAAGGGAGGCAGCTTAGCAGTACTGGGGCAGAGACACCCCAGAGTGTACACAGGCAGGAAGCGCCAACGTTCTCAACACCCCCCTGCATGCTGCGGGAGCCTCCTTTCACCCCTCACCACTTGCCCACACCACCCCGAGGGCCAGCAAGGGCCACACGGCCTCCAGAAGCTTCAAATGCAGGTGTCTTTCTGCTCAGAAGGGGACAGGGAGGGAGAAAAGGGCCTGTCCTGTGAGGGCAGTGAGTGTGCAGGGCAGGGCAGGAACGGGCTTCTGCACCCAGGGTGGATCTCCACCTTCTTGCTTCCTGTTGAGTCCCAGAACCCACCCTCTCACAATCTTAAGGATTGGAAGAACTCCTTTTAAAGGGCATCTCAGGATTTTGTCCCTGCTAACATTCGCACTTCTGGGGAACTTATGACTTCTTCAGGCAGTCGTTCTATTTCAGGCAAACTCACTGTGAGAAAGTTCTTACTTTTGGAGGAAAAGACCATTTACTGCCTTCTGTTTTCCCCGCGTTGGACAGAATGGCTCAGTACAGAGCTAACGCCAACCCTGAGTGAGCATATGAAAATGAGCACAGCGCAGCCTCAGCCCTTGAGCTGCACATACCCAGCTGGAAAGACGTGCCAGCAAGTGACGACAGCGAGATGAGAGGACTCTATAACCAAAGGGAAGGAGCTCCAGGGGTGGGGGCTCAGCAAAAGCCCTAGAGATGGGCCATTTGGGCTGGGTCTTCAAGCACAAGCAGGAACCTTCCAGATGCGGAGGGCTGTGTGGGAAGATGCATCGGGAGGGAGGGAGGGAGGGTGTGTGAAGACCGGTCAGGTGGAGTGCCCAGCAAGGAGGAGGCAGTGCCCACTCCCAGTCTCAGCCCTGGCTGAAGTGCTCCAACTGGATTCTTCACCTTCCAGGGAGCACAGAAGTTTGGAGAGGTCAGTGCTGATCAAATTCGCCCTCCAAGAATGTGGTTCTGGCTGTAAGAAGGATGCTCAGAGGCGGAACCCCCAAAGTGAGGAGGTGGGTGATTCCAGAGAACACCTGCCCCCACCCCCCAACTCCCCGATCAGGAAGGCCCCGCCTGCACTCGAAGATGGATGAGTTCCATGTCCCAGGAAAGACGTCTTTTCTTCTCCAAGCCAGCCCAGCCCCTGTGAACCCTGAATCTATAAGGGGGTCTCTCTGCTCAGCTCCAGCATCAACGTCTCCTCACTGAGGAGCCACGGCAGAATCCAGGGCCCCAGTGCAGCACCTCTCGATAGGTGCTGTGTGGATAGCAATACGGCTAAGATCTGATGACCATACTTGTCAGCCTTGTCCCTCCACCCTCTCTGGTTTACTAAACCATACCTTCCTACCCGTCCATGCAGAGTGGATGCTGTGTGCACTTACAAATAAGAAATAATAATGCTGTCAGGCAGGGCTGTTTCGTTTCAATGTATTTACTCTGCTCCTCCAGCTAGGTGAGCTGCCTCTCAGCGTGGCCACCTCTTCCCAGAAGTCTTCCCTGGTGTCCCCAGCTGCAGCCTCTCCCTAGGGTATTCCCCTTCCCTCTCCCCTCTTCCTCACACACAGCTCCATTCTGACCACAGCTTTTCTACAAATCTATTGTCAAAGGGCCTTGAAAGTGTTAACCACCCCTCTGTCTAATATCTTAACTTAGAATTCTACTGAGGATAGAGCTCAATCCACCCACCTCTAACTGCTGGTGAAAACACACAACCGTATTTGTCTCTGCCCTGCCTGGCCCCCTGCTTGCTCACGGCCATTCCCCAGAGATTACAGACAGCAGTTCCACCTGTGGGCCTCGCAGTGCCTTGTCTCCATATGGGTCCGGACTTGGAGACACATTCGTTCACAGCAATTTGAGATGAGTTCTCAGAGTGTCTTCACCCAACTCAGCCTTCAATAACCTCCTAACTGCCTCTGTTCTTCTCTTGTCAGTTTGGAGATCAATGTCTAGATGGAGAAGACAGAAGCCAAGTGGAAACTGATAAGCTCTGCTTTCTCTTGCTCACGGCCCACCTCTCAACATCGGCCAGATCTGGGCTTCTCCCACCTCTCGCCCGCCCCCGACAGGTACATGCCCTGGGGCACCTCCACCACACTTTCCACATGCACTGACACCATCTGCCCACAGCTCTTTTTGTTTCCCAGTCACGGGCATGGGCCCAGCATAGAACCAGCCACACAGTGCATGTTTCATAACTAAAACGAACATCCTGCAAAGCCCTTTACAAGCTTGGCATCACCCACAGCCTCAGCAACTTCTGTTGCTGCTCCCAGAGATCTGTGGAATCGTGGCAAACAGGCCCTCCTCCTCTGCCCACCTGCCTGCCCTACCTGGTCTCTGATGGGAGCAGACACCAGCCCAGGGAAAGGCCAGGCTATAGGCAAGAGGAAGCCAGAGTGCTCTTTTGCCCAGCACCCTCAGACCAACTGCCCTGAGGCCTTCCAGCGTGGGCCAGTTGAAAAGGGAGCCATCCAGCCCTTCTTGCCCCTCTAGTCATGAAAACATTGTCCAGAGGCAGGAAGAGGCTGAGGCCTGGGGGTCCTCTGTGAGAGAAGAGCCAGGGCCTGAAGACAGACTAGACCCTCCACATGGCCTGGTGAGTCCCTGCGGGGAAGGGGTCCTAAGGTTGGTTCTGTGTAGACAACTTTCTGCCACTTCTACCTGCTGGTCCACTCTGCAGGACAGACTGTCCACTGCTCTGTCCCAGCCATTACCACACGCTGCTCCCTGGTTATACAGACCTCAGTCCCAGCAATTTCTTCTTCTTTTCCCATCTTTGACTTACTTGGCAAACCTGCCCACTAAGATCCTTCCTCTGTCACACCTGCTGTCCTTCATGGAACAAGCTTTTGAAGTCTGATACTTGCTCCAATCCAGAGTTTCTTCTCTCTCCCATAATCCACCCACAAGGCTCTTGAGTTACATCTATGTTTTCAGAATCTTTTTCCTCCTAGTAGTGTTTTGGGATTCCCCTCCCCTCATCTCATACAGACGAAAAAACAGCACAGCATCCCTCAAGCAGAGACCATTTGGCGATCATAACCACACATGGGCCACAGCACCTGTATGGAGGCTGTGGGCAGCACAAATCGTGAGGTCCGTGGGTGGCCCCAGCTCCGTGGCCCGCAGGTCAGAGCACGTTCGGCTTGTGCAGGGGTCCTAAGTGCCACTTGGCGCTTGATTTCCATGGGAAAGCTCATTCTAGGCTTCTAATATAACCAATCTTCAAATCTTTTGGAAAAGACGCTTTTAGAATTAGGGAACTGCTTGCATTTGGATGACTTGTTCAATCAATTTTAATTTAAAGTAACGCCACATTTCCAAACAATGTCATCTCTTTCTTAAAATGTTTGTTTTTACTAAACCTCATATCTAAAGAAACAATGACGTAAATCTATGAAAATGAACCTTCAAAGGATTAGCACCACAAAACATGGAAAAGCAAGTGAGGACAGCCCCGTCACCCACACTTGCAGGTAGAAGAGGGGAGGGAAAGCGCCTTGGCTTGTGTAGGTCCCACCAGACCAGCGCCATCGGGTGGCAAGACTTCTGGATTCTGTACTGGTATCACGGCCTTGCTGCAACTCTTAACTCAAATCTTCCCTGGGAAGGATGGCTGAAGCGAACCGAAAGCTAGCCTGTGTAAAACAGAGCAGCCTCTTCTGGGAAGGCAGCCAAGAAGGAAAATAGAATGTATTTTAAATCAAAGGACAAAGCTCTCAGATTTATTTTAACCTCTTGGTTGATCTCAAATTGAATGTAATTTTACCATGCTTAAAAGACAAAAATTCCTAATCTTCTTCCTCTAGAAGGTCATAAAGCTACACCATGAAAGAGAAGACTAGGGCAAGGCCAGGATTACAAATATATACATCTAAATGACAAAGATATGTAAATAATACTTTATTGTTTGTCTGGTATATCTGGTATGACAGGAAATTTTGTTCACCTGTGAGAAACCGTCTCCTGAATAAGGAATCCTACACAATTTGTTTTTAAGTTGAAAAAAGAGGAAATTCAAGGAAATGATTAAAAGCCATTTAAGGGGCCAGCCCGGTGGCGCAGTGGTTAAGTTCACACATTCCGCTTCAGTGGCCTGGGGTTCGCCGGTTCAGACCCCAGGTGCGGACATGGCACTGCTTGGCACGCCATGCTGTGGTAGGCATCCCACATATAAAGTAGAGCAAGATGGGCACAGATGTTTGCTCAGGGCCAGTCTTCCTCAGCAAAAAGAGGAGGATTGGCAGCAGTTAGCTCACAGCTAATCTTCCTCAAAACAAAACAAAACAAAATAAAAAAAACAACAACAAAAGCCATTTAAAGGAAAATATAAGAAAAAATCAGATGCTATAGGGTGAATACTCAATTTATTTAAAATTATTTCTGCCATTCAAATAACTAAAAAACACTGTGAAACAGTGTAATTTGCATTATGAGGTTTACACCTGGCTTGAAATCAAGGAATCTTCATATATTTCTTTTCCAAATTTTAAATAGAAACTCTTCATTTTTCCTCTATGTGTGACAGTGTTTAACCATAGTAAATACAGTTTGTTGTACATGGTCTCTATGGATCTCCTTTCTTATCCCAAATATTAGCAAAATTATCAAAGTGAGCCTACAACCCAGAATTGAAGCTGACACAAGAAAGGCAGAAGGAGAGAAAGAGGGTATCTATCAACCAGTGACCACAAGACAGCCACTCCATACAGACACAGTCCATACCATACCACAGCCCTACACAACATATATTATTGTTTCCAGTTTACAAATTAGGAAACCAAGACTCAGAAGTTAAACTTAACACAACACAGATACAAAATGATGGAACCACAACTCAAACCCAGGTCTCTCTCTTCCCAAATCTCTGTTCCTTCCACTGTGGCTGACAACTCACTTTTAAGCGGATGAAATTTAAGTGAAGCACCAAAAGCAACCCCACATGTCTGTGCAGGTCCCACTTCCTCCTGGCAGGCACCCTTAGGTGGTGCCAGCCATGGCCCAGCCTCCCCAGCCCATCCCAGTCACTGGCGTACCAATGTCTGAGTTGAGGATATGCGTTCCTCTCTTGAAAGCTGACACCACATGTTGTTGGAGTCAGAAGGAACCAGGGATGTTCTCTCTCTACACAAGTGTGAAAATATCTTCCTTAAAACCCCTATGTCCAGCCATAGCTGACGAGTCTCCAACGACGGCGAAGAGCCCATTGTCTCAAAAGGAGCCCGTTCACTGCACAGCTGGAAGTGTTGGCCTAGGCCTCCTTACACAGCAACAAAAACTGCTTCCCTATAACTTCTACTCCTGGGAGTCTCAAATAAAAAGAAAACACTAGTCTTCAGCCTCTCTTTTATAGCAGCCTTTCAAGTATTGGGCATCACAATCCCATCTCCCCCTTCTAAGCCCTTTTGGAAAAAACATCCAGTTATTCTAAGTGTTTCTTATCAGACGCTGTTTCTGGCCCCCTCACTATCTGAGTCATCATCATCTGGACCTATTTTAATTTACGAGCATCTCTGAAAACCCTGTGCCCAGGAAGAACAGAATACTTCAGGTGTGGCATGACAGCACAGAGGGCACTGGATGCTATCTGAATGGTTTTGGATGCTGTATTTCTACTAATAAACTCAAGATAATCCTGTTTTAATAGCTCCATCACACTTCTAGCTACCAACCTAATCTAAGTCCTCAGTCTTGCTTTCTTGTTGGAATGGGGGAAGGACAATGGAAGATTCGTTTCTTAATGTTGGCTAGGGTACAAGGAAATTGGCTCCCTCTGGAAGACAATTTGGCAATTAATATAAGAAATTCTTAACCACATGCATTGCCATTGACCCCACAATTTCACTTTTAGGAATTTATTTCAAGGAATTAATTAAGGACATATAAAGATTTGCCTCTAAGGATATTGGCTGGAAAACCCTCTCTATATCCTACGATACAGGGTAAGTTCAATGAGGTGTTTTTCTTTCTTTCTTTTTTTTTTTTAAGATTGGCACCTGAGCTAACAACTGTTGCCCATCTTCTTTTTTTTTTCTGCTTTTTCTCCCCAAATCCCCCCAGTACATAGCTGTATATTTTAGTTGTGGGTCCTTCCAGTTGTGGCATGTGGGATGCCACCTCAGCATGGCCTGATGAGCAGTGCCAAGTCCATGCCCAGGATCTGAACCGGGGAAACCCTGGGCCACCAAAGCAGAGAGCTCGAACCCAACCTCTTGGCCGTGAGGCCGGCCTCTCAATGAGTTTTATAGTAATGGATACATCACTGTCATTAAAAATTCTGTAGGAGATATTTATGGAAATGAAGAGGTGTTTATGATATAATTACCCTAGGAATAAACAGGTAAAGTACAGCATGGTGCCATATCTGTAAAAATATCAACGTAAGCAGCTGGTATGGGCTGCCTGTAGCCTGTCCTGAGCTGTTTCAGGAGGAAGATGGAAGAGAGTGGCCTCCTCCATGAGAAACTTGGAGAGAACCCCAAGGTGCTGCTACTGGGAGAGAGAGGCATGTGTGAGTGGACTTCTCAGCTAATCAATTTTTATTATTTTAACCAAATAATCTTTGCCAATGTTATTCACCTAGTGAACTACTTGGATATTTTTTTGTAAGAATTCATGAAAAGACTGAACTTTGAATGTGGGATAATGTGGACAAGATAAGTGTACAGAGAGGCCAAAAGGCCCAGGAGTTGACTTAGAAATTGTGTCGAGGACTCGTGTGCCTCCAGTGCCTGGGCCTGGCACACCTGAGAGCACGCAGAGACCAGCTCACTGCAGGCATGTGGGTAAGCGTGCCCAGACATGTGCCCAGATTGAGGCTGGAGGAATCTGCAGTGGGAGAGAAGCAGTGGTTATTTTTGATTGGTAGAATTATGTGTGAATATAATTTTCTTATTTTGGCTTATCTGAATTTCTTAAATTTTCTACAATAAATGTATTGCTTGCTTTTAAAAAGATGCTTCCCTAAAGATGCTCAGGGCCATTTACTTTCCTAACAACAAGACTGTGAAGACCCTGGGCCTCAGGCCCAAGTCAAAGAGAGCCATGTGGAGTTAGCTGCCGCACGGCTGTCACACAGTGCAACACAGATGATGCAGTGCACAGAGTATATGGTACAAAGAGATAGAGCGGAAGAGTGTTCAGTCTTAAGAAGGAAGGAAACTGAGGCATGCTAGCACATGGATGAACCTTGAGGATGCTACACTACGTGAAATAAGCCAATCACAAAAGGACAAACACTGTAGGACTCTCGCTTATATGAGGTGCCTAGAGGAGTCCAACTCACGGACAGAAAGCAGAGTGGTGGTGGCCAGGGGCTGGGGGACAGAACAATGGGGAGTTAGTGTTTAATGGGGACAAAGTTTCTATTTGGGAAGACCAAAAAGCTCTGGAGATGGATGGTGCCGATGGTTGCACAACAATGTGAAGGTATTCAATGCCACTGAACTGTACACTTAAAAATGGTTAAGATGGTAAATTTTATGTTATGTGTATTGTACCACAATTTTTTTAAAAAACGCAAAATGCCAGAAGCCATTAAATCCCTCAGAAGGAGAAACGGTCAGGGGAGCACTTCTCCCCAACTCTGCAGCAATGCTGAACAAATACACAAGGGGTTCATCTCATCTTTCTTCTAGCAGGTGGAAAGTAGAAAAGCTAAAAAGGTTTCCATTCATATCAGTGGCAATTCCCACCCGGGACTTAAGATCTATCACACATTTTGCCATTGCCATTTCATTCATCTTTAAGTGAAGACGAGCAATGTCTGTTTTGAGAACAACTGTCTCAGGGAATGAAGCAGCAGCAGGTGGAGGGGCGGGATGAAGACACAGCCGAGGATGGGAGGGACCTTCCAGATAATCCAGAACGTAATTAGGACCCTCCTTTCTCAATTCTGTCACTCTGAGGCCTCACCCCCTTACTAATGAACACAAGAATGACACTAAAGTTTCATAAAGGCAAAAACAAAATCTGCTCTCAAAGGCCACGTTGTCTCAAGGATGAGTGCTCCACAAAAACCTCCATCCATAGCCGTCCTCAAAGACAGATCTCGGCCTTTCAGCCCTGGCTAGCCTCTGTTCCTTTACCGGTCCTTCCGCATCATTGGCTATCCTGCCAGCTAGTCCTACCACTTGGATTCAAAGATGCTGAGAAGATAAGAGGAGAGGACGCAGGAGGGAGAATTACTAAGAGAAACTAATTTTCCAAACCAAAGAGCTTTTTCTATACCGAGGGGAAAAAAAGATAAAATTCATCTGCATCAGATAGATTTTCAAAAAATATTGACAGATAAATACTCTGGTTTGAAACATTTTGAAATCAACATTGGAAAAAAAAAATTCAGTGATTCCAAATGGAAAACAAGATGCTGAAGTACAAGCAACGGTCATGGAATCTAAGGGCAAAAGTCCTTCCACTCTAGACTGAAATCTGGTATGAGGGCGGCAGAACATGAAGATGCATTCTCATCCCACCTAAAAGACAGTTAAGGTTGGTGGTCCTGATCTGGGAATAGAGATTAAAAGGAAACAAAAAGACAGAGTTAAAACAACAGAATCAAGGGATTTTAGAGTTACAAAGTGTCTCTGTTTTACAGATAAGGAAAGTGAAACAGCAAATATTCACTGACTTTTCAAAGGCCAAATAACTGGTGGCAGGGCTGAGCCCTGAGCCCCAATCCCCAGCTCCCAGGCCAATGTCCTTGTCCTCAAGCCCTGTGCTCTCATATTCCAGTTCTTCTGCTGCCAGTATTTCAGAAAGGGGAAAGAAACTGACAAGCAGATGTGGGGTGTGCTATCATAACACGTTCAAGAGTTTAAGAATCTTCAGCTCCTCCCCAACTTCTGTTAAGTAGTAGCCCTAGAAGAATATGTCCAACTTAAGAATGTGAGCTGTGGGGCCAGCCCCATGGCTGAGTGGTTAAGTTCGTGTGCTCTGCTGCGGTGGCCCAGGGTTTCACCAGTTCACGTCCTGGGCGCAGACATGGCACCGCTCATCAGGCCACGTTGAGGCAGCATCCCACGTGCCACAGCTAAAAGGACTTGCAACTAAGATACACAACTATGTACCAGGGGGGATTTGGGGAGATAAAACAGAAAAAAGAAAAAAAAAAGGATTGGCAACAGTTGTTAGCTCAGGTGCCAATCTTAAAAAAAAAAAAAAAAAAAAAAAGAACGTGAGCTGCTATCTCCCCAGAGCTAGTGGACTCCTTAGGAGCAGTTGGGGGTAAGCAGGATTCTCCCACAGAGCATGACCACAACCTTCTCAAGGCACCAGGAAACTCACCCTGTATGGGAAAAAACCAACTGTTCCTTCTTTTCTTTAGCCAATTTGCTATAAACTCTCTGACATTTAAGCTGCCTGTGACCCAGGTGAGGCGTAGTTCTAAGAAGGGAAATGTAGGATTCACTAAGTGACCCCTGGACTTAGGGAGCTTTGACAGAAGAGTTCCTGGCCAACATTACTTGAGTGAGGTCAAAAGCAAATCACTTCACAACCACTCCTGGTCTCAACTGATGACAACAGGACCCAAATAAGTAAAAAGAAAAATGATGCTCAGTAGATCTCTAACCCTAATTTCGAGACTCCCTTTATGGACAGGGCTTCGACTGAAGAACCTGGAGAGGAATCACAGGTCTCTAAAAGGCAAACGTGGTGGATCTGAGTTGTTGCTAAATTCAGTTGCTGGTGTCCACACTGGCAGTGTTGCTCCTGCGTGTGCTCACAAAACCCTCCTAAACTATGCTCTGGCTCTGCGGGACTTGGCCTGTGCTCCTGAAGCCCCAGGAATTTACTGCTGAACACGGAAGACTGAGGTCCCCGCAGAAAACAGAGGCCAGGACCCCAGCCTCAGGCCTCCTGTCTGTGACAGCCACTCTGCTGGCGTACCTTATCAAAATTCCAGATTCCACCCAAAAGTAGGGTGGGCTGGGACAAGAAATTGAGTAAAAATGATAATCTGGGCTTTTGCGGCCATAGCTGACCCAAGAGCAGTAGTCTCCAAAGTGGGGCCACATGAGACAATCTTCTGGGGCACAAAAAGAAAAGAGTAGATGTGTTCAAGTATTTTTCCTAATCTTTTATAATATCTGACTTAAAATGTAAGAATGTATCTTTATAATATCTTACTTAAAATGTAAGATAATGCTTTAGAATGTATCAATAGATTAGCATGGTAATATGTATGTAATTTCTAAGTATTTTAATATATAACAGGGGTGGGTAATCTATGCTCAAAATACTTTTGCTCACAGAGTGTATGGTCAAAAAAGTTGGAGGCCGGCCTGGTGGCACAGCGGTTAAGTTCAAATGTTCCGCTTCTCGGCGGCCCAGGATTCGCCGGTTCAGATTCCGGGTATGGACATGGCACTGCTTGGCAAAAGCTATGCTGTGGTAGGCATCCCATGTATAAAGTGGAGGAAGATGGGCATGGATGTTAGCTCAGGGCCAGTCTGCCTCAGCAAAAAGAGGAGGATTGGCAGTAGTTAGCTTAGGGCTAATCTTCCTCAAAAAAAAGTTGAAGGCTGTTGCCTGGGGGCCTCACTGCTATCTTAGATCTGGCTCGTTCATCTGTCAGTTACTTTCGTGAAAGACACCAGGCTCCTATATTTGGCTCACTGCTGCCTCCTCCCACCCATCTGTCTATAACTGCTAGAGATCCAACACCTAGAACACAGGAAGACGCTAAGCTTCCTAACAACCCTCTTACACAGCGGAAAGTGCTGTGACCGGTGGTTCCTGGCAGACCACAAAATTCTGGTGGTGCACATAATTCTTGGGGAAAACATATTTCTTAACCATAACAAAATAATGTCTAAAGGAAAAAATCATGTGTATGTTGGCTTAGTAACAAAAAAGGTTTCAACAAAAAAAGGAAAACAAAGTCTTTTGGTAAAATAAAAGGACACAGTATATTCATCAAAAGTTTCTAATAGTAACTCAAAAAAGAGGAAAATCAGTACATTTCTATCTCTTTGAAGATAGGAAAATCTACTGTATAACAGTTAAGCATATGAAAGCCAAGGCCAATGTCACACTGAATTAATTTTAACTACAGCATGACTCAATAGTCACATCTAGTGTACACCCTGAACATGGCTTCTCTTTCCCTCTCTATATACACCTTAAAATGCACTAGAACACTTGGTTTTTTTAATAGAAGGCAACCCACAGGAAGTCTCTCATTAATCCACACAGCAGAAGTATACCCTATTATTATAATAAAAGAATGCTTATTAGCTAACTATTCTATTCAGATGCTCCCCACTGCGTGGGTAATGCCTATTTTACATAGGAAGGAACTGTGGCTAGGAGTTTCATGACTCACCCAGGAGTTAAAGAACAAGAGAGGGGGCAGACCTAACAGAGCCATCTAAGGCACACAGACACACATTCTCTTGTCTAGTGCAGCAGGGACAATGGGGAGGGTGTGGACAAAGGAGGGTCTGTACTCCCTGGGATGACGCTGATCCAACCTCAGTGAGAAAAATGAACATAAACTCTTTGTCACCATCAAAGCACAAATTTCATGAGCCAACTTCTGGTTTCCAGTCTAGCATATAAGGAGCTTGGAAGTCATCACTCTATTCCAATTATAAGTACAAAGCTGAATGGCTGAAAAATCAACAACTCTTTTTAGATCCCTCAGAGAAGTAAAGTCATAGGGCAAAATGCCACTCCACAACTTGGAGAAACCAATAGGTGAATACAGAGAATCACAACTTACCAGAAGAGCAAACTCTGCAGGAACCAGTGCCCAGGTAGTGAGACCTGAACTGTAAGTGACGAATTGCTAGAGGCTCACTGCGGAGAAGCCTCAGAGATAAAAACTCCCAGGGAGGGGCGGGGGAGGCAGTCATAAGGGGGCCCCTACACTTTTGTGAGTTTTACCCCCAGGAGCTTACCCCAGTTTCTCACACTAAATATCAGAGATAGATTCCCTTATGCTTCCAGCAGAGGGAGGAGAAAAGGAACCATTTTGAAATCTGCCAGAGCACTCTGTTGTTAACAAGGCTGGCTCTCAAGAGAAACTATTTTACCAGAGCCTAACCAACATGGAGGCAAAAAATGTCCAAGTCCAGCCTGCCCTAGCCTTCCATGTGGGAGAAGAAAAATAATCAATTCCAGTTGACACTAGCCATTCTGTCCTATGAAGGGGGAGAAAAACTGAGAAAAACCATGAAGTTCACAGCCCAGGGACACACGCTTACTAAAAGACTGAGACCTATCCTACAACTATAGAATGCTTCCCCTCTCCTCACTCTTTACCACCACATCACTGAAGGCCTATTTACTGGAGTTCCTTTTATGCAGTGCATGATATCTGGCTTTTAAGAAAAAATTACAAGGCGTACTGAAAGGCAAAAAACACAGTTTGAAGAGACAAAGCAAGCATCAGATATGGCAGAGATGTTGGAATTCTCATACCAGGAATTTCAACTACATAAACAACTATGAACTCTAAAGAAAACAGTAGACAACATGGAAGAACAAATGGATAACGTAAGCAGAGAGATGATAATTCTAAGAATCATCCAATGAAAGAATCTCTGAGCTTGAGGATATGACCACAGGAGCTTCCAAATTGGAAAGCAAAGAAAAAAAGACTGAAAAAACCAGAACAAAATATCCAAGAACTGTTGGACAACTACAAAAGGTGTAACACGTGTAATGGAAATACTAGAAGGAAAAGAAAGAGAGAAAGGAATAGAATATTTGAAACAACAATGACCGAGATTTCCTCAAATTAATGTCAGACATCAAACCACAGATCCAGGAATCTCAGAGAACACCAAGCAGGATAAATACCAAAAAACAGCAAAAAGACACTATACCTAGGCATAGCATATTCAAACTGCAGAAAATTAACGATAAAAAATCTTGAAAGAGGACAGAGGGGACAAAACAGCTTTAGAAAAACAAAGAGAAGAAGTACATCCTACTTCTCCTCAGAAACCATGCAAGCAAGAAGAGAGTGGAATGAAATAACTAAAGTGGTGAGAGAAAAAAATCGCCAACCTAGAATTCTGTACCTTGTGAAATTACTCTTCGAAAGTAGATGAGAAATAAAGACTTTCTCAGAAACAAAAATTGAGAGAATCTGTTGCTAGTAGACCCACCTTGCAAGAAATGTTAAAAGAATCTCTTCAGAGAGAAGGAAAATGATACAGGCCAGAAACTCAGATCTCTGTAAAGAAAGGAAGAGTATTAAGAGAGAGGATAAGTGAAGGTAAAATAACAACTTTAATTTTTCTTATTCTTAATTGATCTAACACAAAGTTTTTTCAAAATAATAATAGGAACACTGTATTTGATTATGTTTGCTTATATACTATATGTATGCTTATGTATATGTGAAATGAATGATACAAGGGATGGGAGGGAAGAATTAGTAATATTTTGTTATAAGATACTTGTGCTAACTGTGAAGCAGGATAGTGTTATTTGAAATTAGACTTGGATTAGTTGTAAATGTGTATTGCAAACTCTAAGTCAACTACTAAAAAAAAGAAAAAAAGGAGAAATATGGAACATACAAAACGCTCTGTTAAAACTACAGAAGACAGAAAAAAGAGCAAAAGACAAAATAAGAACACAGAACAAGGGCAAGGAATAGAAAAGAGTAACAATTATGGTAGATAATAATACTACTATATTAATAATCACTTTAAACGTCAATGGTCTATATACACCAATTAAAAGTCAGAGATTGTTAGACGGGATCAAAAAAACAAGACCCAACTAAGTAATGATATGCTGTCTGTAAGAAAGCCAGCTTAAATATAAAGACCCACACAGATTAAAAGTAAAGGGATGAGGGCCAGCCCCGTGGCCAAGTGGTTAAGTTCGCACGCTCCACTTTAGCAGCCCAGGGTTTTGCCGGTTTGGATCCTGGGAGCAGACACAGCACTGCTCATCAGGCCATGTTGAGGCAGCATCCCACACAGCACAATCAGAGGGACCTACAACTATAAATGTACAACTATGTACTGGGGGAATTTGGGGGAGAAAAAGCAATTAAAAAAAAAAGAGGAAGATTGGCAATAGTTGTTAGCTCAGGTGCCAATCTTTAAAAAAAAAAGAAAAGCAAAGGGATGGAGAAAGAGATACCTTTCTAATACTAATCAAAAGACAGTGGGAACAACTATATTAATTTCAGATAGAGCAGATGTTAGACCAAGGAGGGTTATCAGGAATAAAGATGGGCAATACATAATGATAAAGGGGTGAATTCTCCAGGATGATGTAATGATTCTTAATGTGTATGTGCCTAACAACAGAGCATCAAAATGTATGAGACAAAAACCGATAGAACTGCAGGAAAGAGATAAAGTCACTGTTATAGTTGGAGACTTCAACATTCCTCTATCAGAAATGGACAGATCCAGTAGGCTGAAAATTAGTAGGGACATAGCTGAATTCAACAACACTATCAATCAACTGGATATAATCGACATCTATACACTACTTCATTCTCTTCTCCAGCTCACATAAAACATTCACCAAGAGAGACCACATTCTAGACCACAAAACACACCTTAACAAATTTAAAAGCACAAAATTTATATGTCTGAACTCAGACCACAATGGAACTCAACATAACTAACAGAAAGATAGCTGAAAAATCCCCAAATATTTGGAGATAAACCAACATATTTCTAAATAACACAAGGGTCAAAGAAAAAACACAAGAAAAATTTCAAAATATTTTGAACTAAATGAAAAGGGAAATATGACATCAAAATTTCTGTAATGCAGTGAAAGCAGTGCTTGGAGGGAAACTTACAGCACTGGATGAAATATGAGAAAAGAAGATCCAGAGAATGGTGCCAAGATGGTGGCATAAGTGGACACAACAAATCTACAACTACTCTGGGAACAAATACCCCTGAGAAACAACTGAAAACTGGATAAAAAGAACCCCTGTAACAAGGGACAGTGCTGACTGAGGTGAAAGAGGGAGAAATTCCTTTCCGGAGAGAGAAAAAATGCCACCTTTGTGAGCCGCGGTGCTTCATGGCCGACAAGGAGCCATCCTAAGGTACGAAGCCATCCCTAGAGGAGCGGGGGATCTGCATAGTGTAGCACTACCACTATAAGCAGCTTCTGAACTCAGCACAACAGATTCAAGTGTCATAATATGTGGCTTTGCTGGCTACTAACAACAACATGGAATAACCCAAGAAAAGCTATGGGACATAAAGTAAAAAAAAGCCTACGCAAAAATTCACCTGTTTCATAAAGCAGCACGAAATCACTGGAAAGAAAGGTGCATAGTCCTTTGGTGAAAAGAGCCTCATCCGACAGGCTCTGGATGCATGATGGTGAGAGATTCCTCCCTACGAACTGACACATTGGCAGCAGCCATTATTATAACCTAGTACAGGTGTGCTGACACACGCTGGCAAACACCATTGGAGTTCTTTCCCCGGTCTGTTAGCCCAGGGTCTGCCCCACCCACAAGAGCATCGATTTAACCCAGCTCAGCCAGGACAGGCAGCCAGCCCTAGAGACTGGCCCCACATAATACCAAGCCCTCAGGCAACTTGTAGGTCTGCATAGGTGGGATGCTGGGAACCTGAGCAG
The DNA here is from genome assembly GCF_037783145.1 of Equus przewalskii. NCBI lineage: Eukaryota > Metazoa > Chordata > Mammalia > Perissodactyla > Equidae > Equus > Equus przewalskii. The sequence goes on from NC_091831.1 coordinate 68,016,492, forward strand.
CAGGGTGAGTGGGTCGCCCCTCTGTGGGGCAGGACGTGTGTGAGGAGTGGGCCTGTGTTGGTGGAGTGTGGGGACCTCTGCAGTGGGGTGACTAGGTCTGCTTCAGTGGGTTGGAGCATCCGCACATGACAGGCCTGTGTTGACAGGGGGTGTGGCCAAGTGGGTATTGGGGCTTGTCAAGTGCAGCAGACTTGTGCTTCCAAAACAGCCTCATAGGGAATCAGCCCCACCTCCCAAAGCCTGAAAAATTGGGTGCTCCCATGCCTGGGGCTGGCCACACTCAACTGCAATCCTGAGAGAGCTAACAAGAGCCTTGCAGGCCAGAGGCCTACAGCAATTGTAAGCCCCTGAGCCCAGCAACCAGCCATGCTGGGGGTCTACTCAACAGAAAAAATTGCAACAAGAATGTGCTATTAGACCTTGCAGCCAACTGTACTGGGGTTCCTCACGCCATAAAGTGACTGAAGGGTCTGCAGTGGACACATGCAGCTGGGCATTACAACCAGCTGGTGAGGTGGACAGCCTAGCCTCCCTAGGCACCTGCAGCAAGAGCAACCCTGCCACAACATAAGGATACAGGCTGCCCAACAGGGGACACTCCTGGAACATTTGGAACTAGTGATGAGAGAGAAGCACACTGCTAGGCCTCATAAGGTATCTCTTACATAAGGCCACCTCTCCAAGATCAGAAGACACAGCTGACCTACCTAATACATAGATATAAGCACAGAGAAAGAGGCAAAATGAGGAGGCAAAGAAATGCATTCCAAGTAAGGGAACTGGACAAAACCCCAGAAAAAGAACTAAACGAAACAGAAATAAACAATCTACCTGAAAAAGAGTTCAAACAAAAAGTCCTAAGGATGCTCATTGATCTTGGGAGTAGAATGGATGAACTCAGTGAGAGATTCAACAAGAACTGGAAAGAACTGGAAAACATAAAAAAGAATCAATCAGAAATGAAGAATATAATACTGGAAATGAAAAATTCACTAGAGGGACTCAATAACAGAGTAGATGATACAGAAGAAGGGATCAGCAAGCTGGACAAAAGACTAAAGGAAATCATCCAAGGTGAACAGATAAAAGAAAAAAAGAATTTAAAAGAATGAGGACAGTCTAAGGGACCCCTGGGACAAGATCAAGTGCATTAACATCTGTATTATAGGTGTCCCAAAAGAGAAGAGAGAGACAAAGGGGTAGAGAATGTATTTGAAGAAATAACAGCTGAAAACTTTCCTAACCTAAGGAAGGAAATAAACATCCAGGTACAGGAAGCACAGAGAGCACTAAACAAGATAAACCCAAAGAGGCCCACACCAAGACACATTATAATTAAAATGTCAAGAATTAAAGATAAAGAGAGAATCCTAAAAGCTGCAAGACAAAGGCAACAAGTTACATACAAAGGAAACCCCATAAGGCTGTCAGCTGACTTCTCAGCAGAAACCTTACAGGCTAGAAGGGAGTGGCACAATATATTTAAAGTGCTGAAAGGACAATACCTACAGCCAGCAATACTCTACCTGGCAAGGTTATTGTCCAGAACGGAAGGAGAGAGTTTCCCAGATAAGCAAAAACTAAAGGAGTTTATCACCAGGAAACTAGCCATACAACAAATGCTAAAGGGATGGATTTAAGTGGGAAAGAGAAGACCACAAATAGGACTAAGAAAATTATCAAAAAAAGAAAAAGCAATAAAATCACTACAAAGGCAAATACACGGTAAGGGGAACAGATCAACCACCTATGAAGATAATATGAAAGTCAAAAGACCAAAGGACTAAAAGTATTATTTCCATGATAAGAGGGTAATGGATGCACACAAACACAAAAAAGGGGCTAGATATGATATTAAAAACATAAAACGTGGGAGGAAGGGAGTAAAACAGTAGAGCTTTTGGAAAGAGGTCGAACTAAAGTGACCATCAACGTAATACAGATTGCTATATACATAGGTTATTATTTATGAAGCACATGTTAATCACAAGACAGAAACATATAACAAATACACAAAAAATTAAGAGAAAGGAACCCAAACATAATACCAAAGCAACCTATGAAATCACAAGGGAAGACAGCAAGAAAAGAAGAAAGGAACAGAGAAGAACTAATAAAACACCTGGAAAAAGAGTAACAAAATTGCAATAAGTATATACTTACCAGTAGCTACTTTAACTGTCAAAGGACTAAATGTTCCAATCAAAAAGCATAGAGTGGCTGACTGAATTAAAAAACAAGACCCATATATGTGCAGCATACAAGAGACACACTTCAGACCTAAAGACACTCACAAACTGAAAGTGAAGGGGTGGAAAAAGATACTCACTGCAAATGGCAATGAAAAGAAAGCTGGGGTAGCAATACTTACATCAGACAAAATAGACTTTAAAACAAAAACTGTAACAAGAGACAAAGAAGGGCATTACATAATGATAAAGGTACAGACAACCTTTAAAGAAAAAAATTAAAAAAGAAAATTACAGGCCAGTATCACTGATGAACATCAATGCAAAAATCCTTAACACAACACTAGCAAATCAAATACAACAATACATTAAAAAGATCATACACCATGATCAAGTGGGATTTATTCCAGGGATCCAGGGATGGTTCAACATCCACAAATCAATCAACGTGAGACATCACATTAACAAAATGAAGAATAAAAATCACATGATCATCTCAATAGATGCAGAGAAAGCATTTGACCAGATACAGCATCCATTTATGATAAAAACTCTGAATAAAATGGGTAGAGAAGGAAAGTACCTCAACATAATAAAGCCCATATATGACAAGCTCATAGCTAATATCTTTCTCAATGGAGAAAAACTGAAAGCTATCCCTCTAAGGACAGGAACCAGAAAAGGATGCCCCCTTTCACCACTCTTCTTTAACATAGTATTGGAAGTCCCAGCCAGAGCAATCAGGCACGAAAAAGAAATAAGAGAGATCCAAATTGGAAAAGAAGAAGTGAAACTTGCTATCTGCAGACTTATTTTATATATAGAAAACCTTAAAGAATCCACCAAAAAACTTTTAGAAACAATAAGTGAATATGGTAAATTTGCAGGATACAAAATTAACATATAATAATCAGTTGCGTTTCAATGCACTAAACAACAAAGTAGCAGAAATAAAAATTAAGGCTACAATCTCATTTATAATTGCAACAAAAAGAATAAAACACCTAGGAATAAACTTCAGCAAAGAGGTGAAAGACCTGTATACTGAAAATTATAAAACACTGTTGAAAGAAATTGAAGACAAAGAAATGGAAAGATATTCCATGCCCTTGGATTGGAAGAATTAACATAGTTAAAGTGTCCATACTTGCTAAAGCAATCTATAGATTCAATGCAATCCCTACCAAAGTTCCAACATTTTTCACAGAAACAGAACAAAGAATCCTGAAATTTATATGGAACAACAAAAGACCATGAATAGCCAAAGGAACCCTGAGAAAAAAGAATAAAGCTGGAGGTATCAAACCCCTTGATTTCAAAATATACTACAAAGCTATAGTAACCAAAACAGCATGGTACTGGCACAGAAAGAGACACACAGATTAATGGAACAGAATCAAGAGCCCAGAAATAAACCCACACATCTATGAACAGTTAATTTTCGATAAGGGAGCCAAAAGCATACAATGGAGAAAGGTATGTCTCTTCAATAAATGGTGCTGGGAAAACTGGATGCAAAACAATGAAGGCAGACCATTATCTTACACCATACACAAAAATTAACTCAAAATGGATTAAAGACTTGACTGTAAGTCCTGAAACCATGAAACTTCTAGAAGAAAACAAAGGCAGTACGTTCTTCAACAATGGTCTTAGCAGCATATTTTCAAGTACCATGTCTGACTGGGCAAGGGAAACAATAGAAAAAATAAACAAATGAGACTATATCAAATTAAAAACCTTCTGCACAGCAAAGGAAACCATCAACAAAACAAAAAGACAAACTAACAACTGGGGGAAGATATTTGCAAACCTTATATCAGATAAGGTGTTAATAGTTAAAATATATAAATAATTCACACATCTCAACAAGAAAAAAACAACAATCCAATTTAAAAATATGCAAAAGATCTGAACAGACATTTCTCCAAAGAAGATATACGGATGGCCAACAGGCACATGAAAAGATGTTCAATATCACTAATTATCAGGGAAATGCAAATCAAAACTGCAATGAGATATCACCTTACTCCTGTCAGAACGGCTATAATTAACAAGACAGGAAATAACAAGCATTGGTGAGGATGTGGAGAAAAGAGAACTCTCATACGGTGCTGTTAGGAGTGCAAACTGGTGCAGCCACTATGGAAAACTGTATGGATATTCCTCAAAAAATTAAGAATAGAACTACCATACGATCCAGCTATTCCACTGCTGGGTATTTATGCAAAGAACTTGAAAACAGAAATGCATAAAGATACATGCACCCCTATGTTCACTGCAGCATTATTTATAATAGCTAAGACTTGGAAGCAATGTAGGTGCCCATCAAGGGATGAATGGATAAAGACGATGTGGTATATATATACAATGGAATACTACTCAGCCATAAAAAATGATGAAACTGTGCTATTTGTGACAACATGAATGGACCTTGAGGGTATTATGCTAAGCAAAATAAGTCAGAGGGAGAAAGTCAAACACTGTATGATCTCACTAACAAATGGAAGAAAAAAACAACAAGAAACAATCACACAGAGACAGAGACTGGAGTGGTGGTTACCAGAGGGAAAGTGGGGAAGGAGGAGGGCGACAGGGGTGATTGGGCATATGTGTATGATGATGGACTCTAACTCTTTAGGTGGTGAACACGATGTAATCTACACAAAAATTGAAATATAATGATGTAAACCTGAAATTTATATCACGTTATAAACCAATGGTATAGCAATAAAAAAATTTTTTTAAAACGGAAGATCCAAAATTAATCATCTAAGTTCAACTTCAGGCAACTAGAAAAAGAAGAGTAGATTATACCCAAAGTCAGCAGAACAAAGAAATTAGTAAAAATTAGAGCAGAAATTTACGAAGTAGAAAAAAAGGAAATCAATAGAAAAAAAATCTTGTTCTTTTACAAGATAAATAAAATCAATAAGCCTCTAGCCAGGCTAACTCAGAAAAAAAGAGAGAAGACAAATTACGAGTATCAGAAGTGAAAGAGGAGCTATCACTACAGATATCATGGACATTAAAAGGAGAACAAAAAAATACTATTACCATCTCTATACCTACAAATTTGATAACCTAGAAGAGTGGACTGATTTCTTGAAAGACACAATCTGCCAAAATTGAGACAAGAAGCAATAGACAGTTTCAATATACTTGTATCTATTAAACAAATTAAATCAACCTACAAATTTGACAACCTAGAAGAATGGACTGATTTCTTGAAAGACACAATCTGCTAAAATTGAGACAAGAAGAAATAGACAGTTTCAATATACCTGTATCTATTAAACAAATTAAATCAACACTTATTAACCTTCCAAAACAGAAAGCGCTGGGCCCAGATGGTTTCACTGGTGAATTCCACCAACCATTTAAGGAAGAAATTATATGAATTCTTTACAACCTCTTCCAGAAGAGAGAAGCAGAGGGAATAATTCCTAACTCATTCTATGAGGCCAGCATTACCCTAAAAGCAAAACCAGACAAAAATATTACAAGAAAAGAAAACTACAAACCAAATACCTCTTATGACTGTAGATGCGAAACTCCTCAATAAAATATTAGCAAATTTAATCCAACAACGTGTAAAAAGAATTATACACCATGTCCAAGTAGGATTTATCCCATGTATGTGAGGCTGGTTCAACATACAAAAATCAATTAATATAATCCATCACATTAAAAGCCTAAGAAAAAAATCACATGATCATGTTAATAGATGCAGAAAAAGCATTTGATAAAATCCTACACTCATTCATGATAAAAACTCTCAGCAAACTAGCAATAGAGGGGAAACTTCTTCAATTTGATAAAGAACATCTAAGAAAACCTACAGCTAACCTCATACTTAGAGGTAAGAAACTAGAGGCTTCCCTGCTAAGATCAGGAACAAGGCAAGGATGATCCCTCTCACCACTCCTTTTCAACACTGTACTAGTAGTCTTAGTAATACAGTAAGACAAGAAAAAGATAGAAAAGATATAAAATAGATTGGGAAGGAACAAATAAAATTGTTTTTATTCACAGATGCCATGATTGTCTTTGTAGAAAATCTGAAAGAATCAACAAAAAACTCCTAGAACTAAGAAGTAATTACTACATGTGCTGCCAAAGCAAGCATGGAACTAATAATTACAGCAAGACTGCAGGATACAAGGTCAATATACCAAAGTCAATTGCTCTTCTATATAAACAATGAACAAGTGAATTTGAAATTAAAAACAGAATACCATTTACATTAGCACCCCAAAAAATGGAATAGTTTGGTACAAATCTAACAAAATAGGCAAAAAATTTGTATGAGCAAAACTTTAAACTCTGATGAAAAAAATTTAAAAAGAACTAAACAGAGAGATATTCCATGTTCACGGATATGAAGACTCAGTACTGTCAAGATGTCAGTTTTTACCAACTTGATCTATAGATTTAACACAATCCAAATCAAAATCCCAGTAAGTTATTTTGTGGGTATCAACAAACTGATTCAAAAGTTTATATGGAGTAGCAAAAAATCCAACACAATATTGAAGGCTTGGAAGAACAAAGTTGGAGGACTAACACTACCCAACTTCAAGACTTAATATAAAGCTAAAATAACCAAGACAGTGTGATATTGGTGAAGGAATAGACAAATAGATCAATGGAACAGAATACAGAGCCAAGAAACAGACCCACATAAATGTAGTCAACTGATCTTTGACAAAGGAGCAAAGGCAATACAATGAAGCAAAGATAGTCTTTTCAACAAACAATACTGGAAGAACTGGATATCCACATGCAAAAAAAGTGAAATCTAGACACAGACCTTACACTCTTCTCAAAAATTAACTCAATGTGGATCACAGACCTAAACATGAAACACAATACTACAGAACTCGTAGAAGATAGGAAAAATCTAGGTGACCTTGGGTATAGTGATGACTTTTAAGATACAACATCAAAGTTATGATCCATGAAAGAACTGACAAAGCTAAATTTCATTAAAATTAAAATTTTCTCCTCTGGGAAAGACACTGTCAACAGAATGAGAAGACAAGCCCCAGACTGAGAGAAAATATTTGTAAATGACATAACTGATAAAGAACTGTTATCCAAAATATACAAAGAACTCTTAAAATTCAACAATAACAAAATGAGAAACCCAATTTAAAAATGGGCAAAAAGACCTGAACAGACGCCTCCTCAAAGAAGATAAACAGATGGCAAATAAACATATGAAAAGATACTCAATATCATATGTCATTAGAGAATTGCAAATTAAAACAACAGAGATACCACTTCCAATCTACAAAAAGGGCCAAAATCAAAAACACTGCCAACACCAAATGCTGCCAAGGATATGGAGCAAAAGCAACTCTCATTCATTGCTGGTGGCAATGCAAAATGGTACAGTCACTGTAGAAGACAGTTCGGCAATTTCTTACAAAAATAAACATATTCCTAACCTATGATCCAGCAGTCACACTCCTAGGTATTTACCCAAACGAACTGAAAACTTATGTTCACACAAAAACCTGCATATGGATGTTTATAGCAGCTTTATTCACAATTGCCAAAACTTGGAAGCAACAAGATGTCCTTCAGTATGTGAATGGATAAATAAACTGTGGTATATCTAGACAACAGAATACTATTCAGTGATTAAAAACAAACATGCTGGGGCCGGTCCCGTGGCCAAGTGGTTAAAGTTCTATGTGCTCTGCTTCGGTAGCCAGGGTTCACAGGTTTGGATCCCAGGTGCAGACCTATTTCACTCATCAGCCATGCTGTGGAGGCATCCCACATACAAAAAATAGAGGAAGATTGGCACAGACATTAGTTCAGGGCAAATCTTCCTCACCAAAAAAATAAATAAATAAATAAATAAACCCCACAAACATGCTCTCAAGGCATGAAAAAGATATGAAGGAAACTTCAATGCACATTATTAAGTGAAAGAAGCCAATCTGAAAGGCTGCATGCCATATGATTCCAATGATATGACATTCTGAAAAAGGCAAAACCACGGAGACAGCAAAAGGATCAGTGGTTCCAGGGATTAGGGGGAGCCAGGATTCTTAGACCAGTGAAACTACTCTGTATGATACTGTAATGGTGGATTCATGTCACTATATGTTTGCCAAAACCCACAGAATGTACAACACCAAGAGTGAATCCGAATGTAAAATGGACTTTGGATCATAACGGTATATCAATATTGGTTCACTGATTGTAACAAATGCACCACTCTGGTGGAGGATGTTGACAGCAGGGGAGGCTGTGTATGTGTGGGGGCAGAGGATAAATGTAAATCTTTGTACTTTCTGCTCAATTTTGCTGTGAACCTAAAACTGCTTGAAAAAATAAAATCCATTAGAAAAATCTGTGAACTGAAACATACCATTCTGACTTTTCTATTTTATTCTATTTTTTCTCTCAACAAATTTTAGTCACCTCCCAGTGAACTTACTTCATCATGTACTAATGGGCCCCTAAGGAAGTCAGCAAAACATTGTGCAAGGGCAGGGTCTCCAGCTGCCCTATGAAATCCATTTTCTACCCCACAGGCCATGTGCTCCAAATGCCACATTCAGCTTATTTACAATTAGAGGGCAAGATGACTTTCCGATTACCAGCCACCAGCCCAAGACTGGACTGGCCTCTGTAGGGGGCTGCAGTACCTGGAGGGAGGGTCTCCACGCTTTGTGCTTTCTCATCCCCGTTGCTGTGATGAAGATCTTTCATTTTAATTGGGTCAATTTCATTCCAGTCCTCCTAGAGGGAAAAAAAACACCAAATGAGTTGACTGGTTCTTCAAACACACTTTCATTCATCAGTTCAATAAACACTGAGTCTTATGATGCCAGTGGGCACCGAAGATGCAATGAGAGAGAATTCCCATCTTCAGGACCTGCATCTCAGAACTTCTGCAGATAGTGGAGACGGAAAGGGACAAAAGCATGGGAATGACTTTTTCCAAAGAAGGATTTGCATTTCTCTTCATCTTACATTTTTATTGCGTATCTATGGGAAGGAAATAGTCTGGAAAATCCCAGGGCTTTGAGGATCTGTGAAGGTGAGGAAGGGAGACAGGGAAAGCAGATTAAATAAAATAATTCAATAGTGGTTAAATTAAAGCCATTAAAATCAGGGTAGATCTCCAGACATCTTAGATGGTTTAAGGACATCCTAGGACCCAACAGCACCTTTGAGCTCTCCTCAGAGGTTAAATGATTTGTTTAATTCCACTGAATAACAGTGGCAAGAGGAGAAAGGACCTGCCAAGCTTTTCCTAGGGCTTACTCTAATAGGACTGCCAACGCAACAGAGCTGCAAATTAAGGGCTTAATGTGAAATCAGAATAAGATATAAACTGGCAGAATTTATTCAACTCATCTGTGCAAACAATTTACTCTCATCTATCCACATTAAATCAAACTAAATACAACTCCATGACCACAGAATTCCAAACAGATTTTTCAACCACTTGAAATTTGATTTCTGTGAATATAATAAGAAAGGTTTCTTTATGTAACCAAAAACAGAAATATCCTGCGGCTGCTAAGTCTCACATAGATTTCTGTGAGCTGGCCATTGTCAACTGGCCATTTCCCTGAGCGGATGCTATTAGAAAGATCTGCAGCAATAAGCCCTCCCTCAGGGGAGACCCAACCAGTTCTGTAGGGGTTTGTTAATTAGCATTCCTCCAGACCGGCATAGGCTGCATGTTCTGCAAAAGTGGACCACCGGAGACATTTTGGCTCTTTAAAATGTAAAGTGAGAACTGCACAAAGGGTAATCCTCAGGGGCTGGGCCAAATCATACATTTCTTCCCAAACGCAACTTGCTCTGCTAATAATCTGCATTTTTACTCAAAAGGACAGTAATTAAAGAGAAACAGTGCCTAAGCTTCCTCCCTCTAGAGGCCGGCTTTGCGACTTCAGCTGCTTCTGCAGTGAAGTGATCCAGCTGGGATTGTCCCACCAGGGCCATCATGGAAACCATGCACAGGGGCACCCAGGGAGGAAAATGCCACTGCAGACACAGTGGGCCAGTGAGAGGAACCATCCTGCAGTCCTAGCTCCACCCCTCATGACAAGGCCTTTCTCAGGCCTTCCAGTGCCCCAACTTCTGGGACTTCTCCAGATCCTATCCCACATTGTAATGTATGTATGAACATGCATCTGTATCCCAGTTTAAATATTTTTTGCTGAAAAAAAAATTGAAAGATATTTACAATTTGGCTTTTGAGGTTATTTGGTTATAACTACACTTTCAATTTACCACTGGCAATCCTGGCAAATTCTCTTACTCTCTTACAGGAGTAAGAGACTCTAACCTACTAACCACCTTTACAATATCAGGAAATATGTATGAACACTAAATTCAGCAAGTAATGAAGTTACTAGAGTCACACTGTGTAGACTTTTAATTAAGCATTATTAATTTTTATTTTGTAGCTTGCTTGTGGCATTTTGTGGCTAATAATTTTTTTTTCTGCAGGCATCTGACCTACTACACACACTGGCTAATGGATCAAACCACTTAACCTTGTACTTGAATAAAATCAAAAGTGAATGTTGCTGGTGGGGCCGGTGACTTTTTCTACATGTAAGAATCAAGGCATTATTTATAGTGTTCACCAAATCAGCATTTGCAAGTCAACCATCAACGTTTTCTCAGAAAATAAATGTTTCCTTCTTCTCATGAACAAGATTGGCTAGTCCATATGTAACATTCCTTAACTTCTCTTCCCCCTCCCAATCAACCATGCCAAGGCCGGAGCTGAGGACATGCCATACGACTAGGGCATGGCAAAGTCCCAAGCAGGTGAAATAATGCTGAGTGCCATTTATGAATGCCCACTACACACCAGGCATTGCACATAGATACTTTCTCATCCCTGCAACATCTTGGCATTTTATAACTCCTATCTTACAATGGGGAGACAGAAGATGAGAGAGGATAAACAATTTGTCCAGGTTACACAGCAGGTAAAAAACTCAACCTGGCCCTTTATAAATCAGGATGGGGATGGCAGCCCAGGGCTCAGTTTAAACAAAAAAAGAGTTTAAAAAAAAAAGAGCCTGATTCTCACAATGTCATAAAAGGAGATCATTTCTAGGAGGTCATTCACAAAGGATGGCTTTGTTCTGGACTCCCAAGTCAAAAACTGCAAATTACCAAGTTAACTACCTGCTCCTAGAGTGAAATGATGAGGAGGAGGAAGAAGAAAAGGAGGAGCCACCTTGGTTGCTAACACTCATAGAGCATTTACCAGGTGCCAAGCCCATTCTAGACACTGCACATACATTAATCTTCCTGACAATGCTAGTACCACTGCCATTTTATAGATGAGGAAGCCGAGGCACAGGAAGTTTAAGTAACACACAATACATAATGAAGCTAGATTTGAACCCCAGGGAATTTAGTACTGGAGTCCACGGTCTCAATCATTCGACTGTATTGCCTTTAGATAAAATAGCATCCCCCTCCACCAAATATATAGTCAAAATTAAAGTAAAACAATGTAGAGAAAAAAAAAGTAAAAAAATGTATTAAGCATCCATATCAGAATATGTCTGATCACTCAATTCCTGATAGTTCAAGGTGGTTGATTGGATTCACTGGCTGAGACAGTATCCAAGTACAAACCACCACCTGTTGACTGCTCACCTTTCCAGACACTTGTCATTTTCCACTCTCTTCTTGTTACCCCAACCCACGGCCTTTGCTGGATATTAAGAAAGTCCCCAGAGATACACTGGGGACAAGGCAGCTTCGCTTTGGTTGAGTGTACAGACCCGAAACAGACAAGCATTCAACAATGACAGCACAGCGTCACACGTCCTACACAGCGTGGGGGCAGGGATGCCGTGTGGAGGGCTCCAAGTCTGTGTATGGGAAGTGAGACTTCAGCAGAAATCTGAGGGAGTCAAGAATTGACCTGGCAAAGAGAAATGATGGGGGGATGAGGGTTCCAGATGGAGGAAACAAAAGGAAAGGTAGAAAATGGGAAGCCATGGAAATGGCAAGATATTCCGAGACTTGAGGCTTGTTTTCTAGAAACATCACTTTGGCTGTGCTGTAGGGGAGCAGACTGGAGGGGACAAAAGAGAGGCCAGGAGGCCATCAGGGCAATGCAGCAACAGAAAGTGGTGAGCTGGCTCCAGTCCAGGTCCTAGAGATGAGGAGGGGAGAGGCACAGCCAGGGAATGCCTGGAGGAGGGAGAGAGGAAGGAGGAATCAGACATGGCAGGTTTGTGACTTGAACATTTCACAGATGGAATGACATTCAGCAACAAGAAACATGAGAAAGTTGTCTGGGTGGGTACTCAGTGGTGCTAGGAAATCAAGGTGAGTTTGTTTTGGAAATGCTGAGGTTACTGAGAGATACTGATAGGAGGTATCTGGAAAACAGATGGAGACACACGTCTGGACTTCTGGAAAGGCATGAGACAATTAAAACTACTGGTAAGCATAAGAAGACCATCCAGGGAGTGTGAGCCAAGTGAGAACAGGCAGTAGGAGACACCAACATTTAAGGGACAAGTGGGACACATGGCACGTTGGGAAGAGTCTCACCCTAAGAGCCAGAGCCTGGGGTTCTAACCCTGGCTTTTGTCAACAACTGTGGGGGTCTGACAAGGTCACCTCATTTCTCCAACACTGGGATGCTGGGCTAAATGCCTCAAGGTCCTGGCTTGCCCTGGTATTCCTATGTAGCGGACCTACTCAGCACTCCATTGTACTTCCTAGCTGTTTCACACATTTGATATCCAGAAGCATTTTAGGTCCTTATAGGGGCAGGAGGGCTGTGTGACATGTCTTTTGCGTATCTACAGTACTAAATGTGGCAGGGGTCTCTTTAGGGTAGTTGCTCGACAATAAATGCAGTTGAAAACAAACCCCTCCCCCTACTCACTGATTTTACTGGCTTTGCCCACTTTGTAGTGGAAGCTTTTCATTACAACAATCACCCTCCCATATATTTACATACATTATAAGACTTATTTATACCAGGGGCAGCTCCACTTAAAAACAGCAATGTACTGAATGCAAATTCATGGAGAAGGCTCTGGCTCCCAGTACCCACTGGTATCCAGGAAGTGCTACCAACTGGTTTGTTTGTTTTCTCCCTGTTAAGAGAAAATGATGCAGTGGCAGACAGGTCCTCTTTTTTGTGACAATATAAACTGCTGCTGAGATTAGGGGAGTAATGATGTGGTTTGATACTGGGTCAAAAGTTGCAGAGAATTCAAAGCCTGTGATCCAGGAGGCGTGCTTTTATTTCCCAGAATGCAGACCCATCTCTGCTTTGTTTCTCCTGCCCTCCAAGGAGGGCTGTTGACACTGAATACATAATGACTAGCCCACAGACAGACAATGCTCAGACAAATGTAGACAAGGGCGGGCTTAGTGTTCTGACAGAAAAGTGAATTCTGTCAGGGAAATTTCCAGAGGTCTACGATTCTCCGCCAACTAAATTAAGAAACATGGAGTGGGGAGCATGCTGCTGTCTTCACTCAACTTTGCCATTTGGACCACAGTGTTGGATGCATCCACATGCAACCTCCAGAAAGACGTAGAGAGCCTCATCTACGGCCCTGAGATTTTCACTTCCTTGTTAAACAGCATTTGAGCCAGAAAATGCACACTCTAATTCCTGTCCTCCTATTTACTAACTGACCTAAGTTGGTAGTTACCATTATGAGATATTTGATTTTGGTTAGTTTTCCCATTCTAAAAACCCCAGAAACGCACTTTGCCCACATTGTTCTTACAAATGCATACAACAGAAGCAGTCTATTACCTGAAGCACAAATGGAATTAAATCAGGCCAGGAATGAGATCGGATAGAAATAAGTGACTGAATGATATCTATTTATCTACCATAATTAGAGTGTATAGCAGCCAAAATTCACCCCATTTCTAAGTAGATAAAAGAGCAACGACTTTTAATAAAATGACATTATTTTCAGAAAAGTAAACCCAATTGCTTGGTTTACTGAATAGTTACGATAAAAATTAAGTATAAAATAGGTTTCATTATTAAAAGAAAATTCTCCATTATATTCCCAATATGACCTGTCTCTGTTTCAAAATAAGAATAAATAAACAAAAAGTGGGTTTAGCTTTTGCCAGAGACAAAGTGTGAGTCACTTTGGAAGGAGGGGCTGTGCTAAGGTGAGGAGGCTGTGTAAGCTGCTCACCGAGTCAGAGGGATGGCAGCAGGAAGGCCGCTGTGGGGGAAGCAGAAGAGGTACCATGGCTGGAAGAGAGCAGCCCCTGAAGTACTAATAGTTTGCCATCAACTTGTTAACGGCACTATTTAGTCCAACCCTTCATTCCCCAGATGAGGAAAGAGATCTAGAAGGGCCAACTGACATACTGTGTTATCAACTGCTATAAAACAGATAACCTCAAAACTTAGTAGCTTAAAACAACAAGCACTGTTATCTCACACGGCTTCTGAGAGTCAGGAACCTGGATGGTTCTGGTCCATGGTCTCTCATGAGGCTGCAGGCAAGATGTCAGCCAAGGCTGCCATCATCTGAAGGTCTGAGTGGGGCGGACAGGCTGCTTGCCAGACTCACTCACATGGCTGTTGGCTAGAGGCCCCAGTTCCTCATCACAGACTCATCCACATGGCCGCTTGAGTATCCTCACAACATGGCAGCTGGCCTCCCCCATGGTAAGTGACCCAAGAGAGGGGGAAAGTGGGGAGGGAATCGGCAGAGGGGAAGACAGACAGAGGGAGAGAAGATGATGCTAGGATTCCTTTTATGACCTAGTCTTGGAAATCATACAGTCATACCACCACATTCTATTCAACAGACGGAAGTCACTATGTCCAGGCCACACTCAAGGGGAGGAGAATTAGATCCCACATTTTGAGAGGAAGACTGTCAAAGAATTAGTGAATATATTCTGAAACCATGACAGTTATGAATGCCATAAGACTTGACAGGGGCAGAGATGAGGCCAGAATATTCCAAAGGTAGACAGAACACTGATGTTATAACGGTTATTCATGTGTGGAGGCTCTGAGGTGCTGAGAGTCCAAGAGTTGAGTCACAAAAGGGGCAAATCTGTGCAGTAAAAATGTCATTTCATTCTCACACTGACCTCTTATCCACAGTGCAATATAAAGACTAGTATCATCTAAGATAACATGTTTGAACTATGAAAAAACACCAAAATAAATATGCTTATAAATATAAAACTAAACCATAAAAAATAAATGTATATTGCTAAATCATCACAGTCTGTCTTCATAAAATTTAGACGGCTAGCATTATATTTGTTAACAAAGATAAAAACATCACTGTGGAAGAAAAAAGAAAATAAATAGCTTGTCTTTAATCTCCCCTTACTGAAATACATTTTGTCACTGTTAAATTATTTCAGCTGACTAGACCATATGCTCAGAGGCAGACAAAGTTACCAAAAATACCATCAGAATGACTACTTGACTCCTTTCTCACCAGCTGTCTACTTTTCACTATTAGTTAATACTGTTCACTAACTACCACCACCATAACCAATCCACAGAGCAACATTTAAGTTTTGGGGGGAAAAAGCCAGGTTGCCAAATCTGTTAAAAAGATGTGATATTTCATATTTCCAGAGCTCATTTCTTAAGAGCACACTGCCAAGCTAAGACACTGATAACAAAACTGCTAACCTGAAAGCAAATTTTTAAGAGTAAACTTTGTTGCCTGCTAAAGACCAAAACCTCCCGTTAAGCCAGTATTCTCACTATAAAGTGATCCATGGAGGAACCCCAAGCACTATTTATGGTTTCTAATTCTTCAGGGTGGGTGTCCCACCAGGGCAATGCAGGGGAATAATCCATAGGTCTTACAGAGGATGAAGAAACCTGCTGATATACAGTGTTACTATCTAAGCTTCTACTTTCTAAATAGGGTGTGTGACCATTAACAAATTGACTAACATAATTTTAACTCACTGGGAAAGAATGATTAACATAATCTTGATTTAGGGTTCAATGGCCACCAGCTATGTTAGTAAATATTACCCAAAAACCGTAGAAGGGTTGTCCTAAATCTATTTTTCTAATAAGGTCTTTATTTTATTAATTACGAATTCTTCTTTCACAAAGGATTTGTGCAAGCAGAACACCATCAGGCATCATTAGCCCAATTTACAGATAAGTAAACACACGGGGAAAGGTGGTTGATGCAGTACCACCAGAGGTCAGGTTCCACTTTAACCTGTTCCAAAACAGTGTCTCTCCCACAGCTCCAAGTCTTTCTCTTAGAAGGTTATTTAGATGTGCTCACAGAAGCCAAATGGAGCGTTCACATCCATCGCCTAACGTGAGTGACATGTGGCAGGACTCTGTACAGGGACCTGCACCCAACAGCAGGGCACGGCCTGCCAGCCAGTTCCAGGATGCTGGATGCCACAGGAGCCTCCTTCCCTCTGCGTTCTGCCTTGGGGCAGGATGGATGGTGCCAGTCAGGGATGTTTGATCTCTTAACCCGGCACACTTATTTACACATCCATTCTCTGCCTTCAACAGCTGGGACATTTTCCACACTATTCCAATAAGTGGTATTACAACATGGGCTGCAGATGTCCCACTATCTTATTTAAAAGCAAAAGGATAGAGGGTAAATTAGTTCAATCTGACTGGAAAGCAATTTGGCACCACATATGAAGAACTAAAAAGACACTTATAACCTTTAAGCTGAGAAATCTCATTTCTGTGAATTTAGACTAATGAACAAACACACAGTAAGGAACAAATTTTATGCATGAATTTTGAAGTATTGTTTATAAGAGAAAAAAAGAAGAAACTTAAAATATTCACCAATAAGAGGTTGGTTAAATTATGTTATAGCCCCTCAAAAGAATATTACGGTATCATTAAGAATCATAATTATAAAGATCATACAGCCATATGCAAAATGCTTATACATTAAATGAAAGAGCAGGAGACAAAATTTTATGTACACAATGAAAGAACTACATAAAAATATGTATCCATATGCATTAGCTTGGAATGAAATGCACTAAAATAAAAATGGTTGTGTTAGAGTGGAGAATGATGAGCACTATTTCTACTTCTCAAACTTTCCGTCATATTTTTAGCTTCATGAATAATAAATTTTAACACAGACATGTTTAGGTTGGAACTTGAAATCTACGCAATATTTCCTATCATTGAGGCATCATGGCAGTCTGGCCTGAGGCTATGAATGCAGCCCAAAGCAGCTTGGGGAACCCAGTGGCACAGGAGCTGTTTCTAGAAACAGGTACAAGGTCAAGGCACTATTCTAGAATGCAGGGAGATCCCCCCTTTCCTCAGGAATTGGAGAAAGGGCCAGAAAGGTCCCTGCTGTCCTGGGCAGGGTTTGACACTGCCAGATTCAGCTCTGACAGGCCTATTGAGGGGCCCACCTCTTGTGTATCCATCCCTTTCCCTACTGAGTGCTTTTTCCAAGAAACAGTCAACGAAAGACCAAACTGATCTTGTGTGCTTATGGCCACTGCTGGCACTGAACTATTAAACTAAGGGATATGCTAGACCCTTACTCTGAGTTCACAGGCAACTACATGCACACAGAGAGAAATCAGAGCACATTCTTCTCCCAGGCCGCCCATCCCTGGATCAATTGCCCTTGTTCCCCCAACATGGGGCAATGGAAATAACGGTGACAGTGCCGCCACCTCCACAGCACGGACATTTACTGAGAATTTCCTGTGTGCTGGGAGTTGTGGTATAGCAGTACGTCTGCTATTTCAGTCATTGCTTACAGCATCATTGAGGTGCAGTAGTAATGTCCCCATTTAAAAGACAAGAAACAAATCTCATCTCAAAAAGAATCAAGGGCATGGAGCAAATAGGCAGTAGGTGAGCCAAGGTCACACCCAGGTCTGCCTGGCCCAGAGTCCACGTTCTTTCCACAATGCTATGCCAGTTCTGGGATGGACAACTGACCTCAGGCCCACCCAGGTAGTCAGAATCCCTGAATCCAGCTCACCTACCTAAAGTGCCCGGACCACGGCAGGTTAGGCAATACCTGGGGCTGCCCACCCTTCTGCTGCTCTGCTCTGACTCAACTTCAGAAAATTATAATCTTACACTAATATTTGTTTTCAAAGGCTGCTTTTCCTGCCCACACACTTTATCTCATTTATTCATAATGAGAAGGTGATTTGCTGCAAGGAATTCAGGCTTTGCAGGCAAATTCAAATTCCTGCTCTGGAGCTCAGAGCAATAGGAATCATGTTTTCTACCCATCATGATGCTGCAAGAATTACATGAGATAACATGTATGATGATGATGCCACCAGGGTCTGACACACAGTAGGTTCTCAATAAAAAGTGAGCCCCTGACCCACACAACAGCCTTATGAGTTGTAAGGCACATTTTATAGCAGAGAAAACTAAGGCACAAAAAATCATTTTGAGTTACCCAAGACCGCACAGTTTTATGATATAACCGGTCATGAGCCTTCCTTCCACTGTAGATCCAGTCTGTGGAACTCAGAAATCACCACCAAGATATGCTGGCCCCATAGAGTTTGTTCCAAGTGGTACTTGCATCTCACCTCTACTGCGTATCAAGGTCTGAGAATTTAAGAATCTTTTTTTACATAGTTTGCTTTTTTTAAAAAATGCTGAGTTCCAACGAGCCTGTTAATCTGTTAATTTATTCTCTGTAAGCCAAAGATTCATGTGTCCCTTGGCTTTAAAACTAGAAAGAACTAGATTCAAATCCAGGTTCCAGAACTTTATAAATTATCAATCCTTTTACTCTCAGGAGCATTATCCAGAATGCTAGACTTTGAGAGGTTTAGAGAAAGTCTACGTGAAATCCTTGGAACACAGATGTTCAGATACAGGAGCCTCATGGTAACACCCTGAGGATGTGTTGGACCAGCTGAATTAAGTGCCAAAGGGAACTCACTAGAAAGTTGGTTGGTTGCAATAAACAGCAAAGTTCACTTGAGTCAAATCAAGCAGAACATGCAAACTCACTTTCATTCATGTGTACACAAGCTTATGCAACAGCACTATAGTCCTGAATCTTTCCAGCAAACCCAATGAACTGAGAGTGCCAGGGTTTTTTTTATTTTTTAAGAAATTTTGCTAGTGAGTCTTACCAAAGGTTTATACCCTATATTCTTCCAAAAGGGATTAGGTAGCTTAAAACAAAAGATCTAAATAGAAATACGAAAGAAATGGAACATCAACATTGAGGAAACAAGGAAGCAAAAACGCTGCAGTTGACCTGAATTTTAACTCTTAGCTTTGTAGAGATGGAAGTAAATGGAATAACAGGAACAAGAATTAAAATGCAATGAGAATCAGTCATGGGACAGAAGAAATGGTTGCAAGTAACCTGCCAAAGGCAAAAGGTAAAGTAGTCCCCCCTCACCTGCAGGGGATCCGTTCCAGGACCCCCAGTGGATGTCTGAAACCGTGGATAGCACCGAACCCTACATATACTATGATTTTTCCTAATGGGCTAATGAGCAGGTAGCATATACACCATGGATACGCTGGAAAAGGGATGATTCACGTCCCAGGTGGGACAGAGCCAGAGGGCGTGGTATTTCATCATCCTACTCAGAACTTTAAAACTAGTGAATTGTTTATTCTGCAATTTTCCATTTAATATTTTCAGACTGCATTTGACCATGGGTAACTGAAACCAAGGAAAGAGAAACCCATGGATAAAGGGGGACTACTGTATGTGATCAAGTCAGAATCTCAATTCAGACCAGCCTCCGAAGGCTATGCTTCTCATCATTCAAGTGAGGTTAGAAGAACCATAAGAGAGACTGAATTTCTGGAGGAAAATCCTAGTATTTGCCATGAATATAGTGGATTTGGAGTAATGGATTGTGTAGTAATGGATTAAAAATGGCTACATGTCTTTGCTACTTCTCCCACAGGGAGCTGTAGTGGAAGGCCCCTCCCCTCATGGACTCCGGGCTGGGCCATGTGACTGACTTTGACCAACTGGATGTCAGCAACCACGAAGCAAGGAGGGACTCATACGTGCTTGTGTACTGCACTTACCCTTTCAGAAACCTGTCCTGAGGCCACCATGGCTGTAAGGAGGCTGACCTAGGCTACTGGTGCTTAAGAGGCCATTTGGAGAGCTGAGGCACCCCAGACAGCTCCCAACAGTACTACAGTACGTGTGAGTGAGGCCATCTTGGACCAGCCAGTCAACTCAGCTGCCACTTGACTACAGGGACACGTGTGAGCCCCAGGGAGAACAGCAGAAGGATTGTCCAGCCAACTCATAGGGTTGCGAAAAGTCCTAAGTCATTCCCGTTCGAGGCCACTAGGTTCAGGGTGGTCTGCTAGGCAGCAAGAGATAACTGAGACAAGGATGTGGGATGAAAAAATATAGGAAATACTCAATAACAGCTTTACAGTAAACAGGAAGCCAATTTTATATGGCTGTTGTCCATAAAAAATTTGGAGGTACGATATGAAAGGGCAATTCAAAGAATTCTGCATGGAGCAAAACCAGTTCTATCCACACAGTTTGAGCCAATAGCCCTCACTTTGGATAATGTATTCCCTTCGGTAAATACAAGAAAGGAGCTGGGAGAGCCTGTGCATCAGCAGGGCTAAAAAAGCGTTTGAGCTTGAGAAGTCACCTCTGCTATAACCAGGTCATTCCTTTAACAAGTATTGTTCTAAATGTTGACTATATGACAGGTCCTTTGCTGGAAAGTAGAGATGCAGAGGTAATTACACAGGGTCAGGCCCTGCCCTTAGGAGCATCAGAAGGGAGGTGCATACAAGGCGTGGCGTGTGTCCTTGGGACATCTAGACTCTCCTAAGGCTCAAGCTTCTGTTTACAGAACGGGGACAGTGGTTAATGGTCACGGCATAGGATTTGTGCAGGCTCTTGGTATAGTGCCTGACACATGCTACATGTTCAATAACATTCGTATTGTTATTAATATTAGGATAAAATCTTGACACTAATAGCTGTGATATGGAAGATGGCTTAGAGAAGTCACTGGTGGGAGGAAGTGAGGAGGGACTATTAGGAGATGACAGTGGTCATTCTGGAGAAGAGAGATGAAGGTCCAACCAGCGAGCAGGGACTTAGGACATGGAGCCAGGAGCCAGGGAGGAAGCACTCAAGAGGGACAGCTCCTGGATTAAGAACACACCCCCAAAGGGCTGTGACTTCAGCCTCCCTGTTGACACCTCCAAAACTCTCGGCAAACTGCCGGTCAAAAGGCAGGAATGGAAGGCATGTCAGCTCTGACAAGTAGGCTCTGCCAAGGGCCTGGGAAAGTTGGCACTCCCCAGGATTCCAGTTCCTCAGAGGTATCTTGGTCCAACAGGTCCCTGATGAAAAGGGATTAAAGCAAGAGGAGGCCCACTGTGCCCAGAACCAGCCAGCCTGTAGGTGGTGGGGCAGACTTCAGCGTTTTCTTCTAGAACTGACCAATATTCACTTGGCCCTGCTCCACAAAAAACATCCAATTCACAATTTCACTATGATTCAGTGGCACAGCCTGCCCAGTCAGAATCAAGATGGCTCTGGGTAATCCAGCACCCTGAGGCCACAAAACCCCTCAAGGGTTCCTGAAGACTCTGTGTGGGCCTCATGCTGGTTGTGGCAGCATGGAACAGCCTCAGGCCCAAGCATAGAACAAAGTGATGGTCCCTTCCCTGGTGAGAAAAGTCTGGCCCATGTGGTTGCAAACTAGACTTCAGTTTTTTCTGTTTTCTTCAGACCCAGCCAAAATGCAAAGCAGGGATCCAAATAAAGAAACAAAATAATGGGGTGACTTTCTCTTGCTGACCTCAGTCTCATACTCATACTTTCTTGAGATCTTTTTAATAAACTCAAGGGAGTGCTACACATTTTGAGAGAAAAGTAATAGAAGAATTCAGCATCATGTGCAAATATGAGAAGTCAGGTGCATTAAATGTTTTTGTGGACAAAGGAGCAACTATTAAGAGAGACAAGCCAGTTCTCCAGGTAAATAAAATAACACATTGCCAGGAGCCAAAAGTCCAGGGTGTAGGGTGCTCTTCCCAGGGCTGGGTAAACTCAGAGAGATGTTTGCAGATTACAAGTTAAAGAGGGTGCTTGTTGGAAAGCTCTATTCAACCATTGCTCTTTGTCTCCTCTCAGAGCAGTGTCAGCAACCTCACCAGACACATGGAAGCTGCCCCCTCACCCACTTCAAACATCTCAGTCAGAACAAACAAACTGCTGGGCAGGTGATGGGAATCCGAACAGCGTGGGTGCTGGCGCTGCTCAGAAACACACCTGTGAGGCTCAATTCTGTCACCAGTTATTGATAACTCTGTGTATAAATGAACAAAGGCTTTCAGACAGTGTTCATCCAACTGACTTGGAGGCTGATTGTACAAAATCTTTATCTGTGATGAGGATGGCAACACACAGGAGCTCCCAAGGCAGAGAAGAGAATGGGCCCTGAAAGGATGCTGATTCACAGTCTGACTTGAGTTGTATGGCGGAAGAGACAAGAGGAACCCTTCCAGTAGGTCAGGCTGGCTGTCTAAGGGGGTGGTTGGAGCTCTGCGTCCCCAGCTGGCTGCTTCTGTTCTCATGTAAAGAGTGGGTTCCCTGGCTAAAAATATTTTGCAGTCCATCACCCAGTGGGTAAAGTGTGGCAATGTCTCAGGAGGCCGAGCTCTCACTCCTATCTTGGGCATTTTCCCAAAACAAATGTTGGCGCCATCATGCCTTAGCTTCCCCATCTCAAAGACAGGTGGCACATCTTAGTGAGGGCCTCAAGTCTCCTCTGTTATCCTTCAATAGGCCCACTGTATTCAGGCCTCATCCACATGCTGGAGAAATGCACTGGCCCCTGGCCAGGCCCTTATACATCATGTGCCCAACACAAATGCCCCCCTCACCCACCACCCCACTGCCAGGGAGTCCCAAGGGGTTCCCCTTGTACATCCCATCAGGTACAAATGCTCACTTTCAGCCCCCTGCCCTCTCTACCTTGCCCACTCTGGCTTATTCCTCACTGATCCCTGCACTACTCAGGTCAGATCTATTCCAGCAGGTTCTCCACATACAACATGGTCATTCTCACTTCCTTGACTTGGCTCATGACTTGTTTTTCCATTTTTCAATTAAGGTATAATTTGCACACAGTAAAATTCAGTCTAGTGACAGTTCTGTGGATTTTGACAAGTGTTCACGGTCATGCAATCACCACAAGATACAGAATAGTTCCGTCACCCAGAAAAATTCCCTTGCATACCTTAACCCCTCCTCCAGCCCCAGCACCCTAATCTGTTTTCTGTCTCATAGTTTCTGCCTTTTCGAGAATGTCATATAAATGGAATCGTCTAGTATGTGACCTTCGGATCCTGGAGGTTGTTCCACTCCCGTGATGACCATCCACGTTGGACTGGTGCTTGTGTCCTTCTGCTGCCAGGTGGTATCCACTATATACTACCACGTTCCACTGTGTGGGTGGACCACAGCTTGTGCATCCCTGCCCCAGTTGAGCAACAGTTCAGTAGTTTCCACTGGGGCAAATACGAATAAAGTCATCATAAATTCTGTGAGCACATAAATTTCTATTTCCCTTGAATAAATATCAAAGAGTGGGATTGCTGGGTCGTATGGGAGCATGTGTTTAACTTATAAGAAACTGCCAAACTGTTTTCCCAACTGGTTATACCATTTTGCATTCCCATCAGCAACGTGTGAGAGTTCCAGACGCTCTATATCCTCACCAGTACTGCGTGTTATCATTTTTGTTTTTCTCCTTAAGTCATTCCAATAGGTGTACAGTGACATAAAGCAGCGTTCTTATTTGCCATAATTATGCTTACTATATACGAGGTACATGTTCACTGGCTCACATACATGTCAATTATTTCAACTCATTTCATTTCAACTCTTCACAATAAGATCCAGTATTTTCTCTGCTTTTAAATGAGGAAACAGAGGTGGCTCTTGAACCAGGGTCAAATAAAATTCATGGCCTTAAATAAGATCTCATCTAGGACGACCTCATTTATTCCTTCATGGATTCTCCATATTGCTTCAGACCCTGGCTCAAATTTTACCTCCTGTGTCATAGTGTCTCCAAATCATACTGTAATATAGCCCCCTCTGACCTTGCCTTTTATTTCACTTGATAAACTCCATAATTATTTCATTTATCTCTAATTAGAAAACTGAAGTATTCTCAAAATAACTCATGTTTCTCGTCTTCAAACAAGATGTCATCGCCAGACAAGATGTTTCGCTTCTTGCAGCCAGAGCACCTGCATCCCCAATACTCCTTTTTTTCATTGTCTACATTTCAGGCACTGACTGAAATGAATCAGAATGTGTAGAAAGTGTTTTCAAATCAACGGAGGAGGTGTGCTATAAAAAACAGATAATACCAACTTGCGTGTCATGGCCTCATAGTTCCACACCGCTTTGTACAGCCACAACCTGCAGGTCATGTCCTGCCCTACCAGGGAGATCAGAGTGTTAAGGCAGTTTAGTTGCAGAAAATATAGTAGGTTAAGGGTCAAGGTAAAGGCAAAGAAAATTACCATAAAGTGATCTGTGACAAAATATAATAAAATATCCAGTGTCTGGAAAGCAGGGTGACAACGGCTAGCGACATAATGAAGGAAGAATCAGTTTTAGGAAACAAACATCAAAGGCAAAAGAAACACAAGGAGCCTCTTGAGTTAACTAACCAATTAATGTACAACCAAGGACACAGAGACTTCCTAAGACGACAGTGTAAACCAGTGCTAGAGCCAGAAGCGGGTCCTAAAATTACACAGCAACCTCAGCCATGTAACAGAAGCTGCTGGGAAGCAGCCACACCAGCAGCCCAAGCAGTACATGCAACCAGCTCCTTATGTGTTTGTCGCACAACATTACTTTATCCCCGAGATTCAGGAATCAGCTCTATGCTATATATTCACCTCTCTACACTCTGCTTCCTGGCCCTCTCTAAGCTCCGGCTCCATGTCACCACCAAAGGTTAAGGCCTACCTGCTGTTTCAGTAGGCACTTCAAATCAATGACCCCACATACATCCCCCCACACCGTGAGAAACAAAAGGCTTATTCTCTACATCTATCAACAGAGCTCCAGTCACCTCTACCTCCGCCCTCACTGCCGCATCATCCAGGTTGTGCGGGTCCTACCACAATCTTCCTCACAGCCTTCTAGCCATCTCCACAGAGCCAACACGCCCAAGTCCACATAATATATTTCAGTTTTTCCTGACCTGACTCAGTGGCTCCCTCTTCTCTCCATCTGGCAAGCCACTAGAGAATCTGCTTTTTTCCCTGCTTTCTCTCCCCAAATCCCCCCAGTACATAGTTGCATATTTTTTTAGTTGTGGGTCCTTCTACCCGTGGCATGCGGGACGCCACGTCATCATGGCCTAACGAGCAGTGCCATGCCCGCACCCAGCATCCCAATCAGAGAAACCCCAGGCCGCCAAAGTGGAGCACGCGAGTTTAACCACTCAGCCACGGGGCCGGCCCCGAATCTGCCCTTTTAAAGCAACACTTTCATCCTCTGCTCAAACTCTAGGACAATCTGTCTGGACGTTAATGTTTCATTTCTTAGCAACCCTTAGGGCCTTCTCTTGACTTGGCCCCCCATCTCACCCCTCTATCTCTCCCTCAACACTCCCCTCCAGTCAGCTTGGGTCATTCCTGATCTTCTGCAAGTTCCTTTATCTGTGCCGTTCACTTGGGACTCCAGTTTTGGGTTTATAATCACTCTTTCTCTTAGGAATGGTCTTCAGATTAACGAAGCTTTATCCCCACAAGCCTGGCTCTGCCTATGGCTCTGCTGTGTTGGGAGAGTCCTGCCTCATCCCTACCTGTCCCAGGGATGAGACTGTTTGGCCATAAACCCCTACACTCGTACTCCTCATTACAACGTGTAGGTGGAGGGAAACTTAATGATCTAATCTCAATACATCCCAATTCCTAATCTGTCTTTGAAGGAACTGGAGTAAGCTCTACCCTCACGCGGGAAAGGGACACTCTTAGACACGAGGGAACCCACAAATCTGGGGATATACTTCCGTAGAAAACTACATGAAGGAGAGCCATACGCTGCACACCTAAACGGAAGCACTTAAAAGTAAACCCAAGTGGAGGGCCAGCCAGCCCTACCTGGGAGGCCCTGACGTTTTGGAAACAAAGCCCCCAAACTAAAGCCCCAACCAGCAAAGACCTGAGAGGTCGCAGAAAGTCTTTTAAATACTAATATATTTTTTTAATGGAATTTTGTTGTTGCAATTTTTTTTTCTCCCCAAAGCCCCAGTGCATGGTTGTATATCCTAGTTGAAAGTCCTTCTAGTTCTTCTCTGTGAGAGGCTGCCACAACTTGGCAACGGACAGACAAGTGGGGTGGTTCCATGACAGGGAACTGAACCCTAGCTACTGAAGCAGTGAGAACACCAAACTCTAACCACTAGGCGATCAGGGCTGGCTCTAAATACTAGTATTTAAATACTAAAACTGCAAGGGGTCTTTGACCAGCATGCCAAATGGTAAAATCTTTTATAAGGTCAATTTATAATAAACTGACAAACACAACCTGAATGAGTTTGCTAGAGTTGCCCTAACAATGTACGAGACTGGCAGGCTTAAACAACAGAAATTTATTATCTCACAGTTCTAGAGGCAGGAAGTCCGAGATCAAGGTGTCAGCAGCACTACCACACTCTCTCTGGAGCCCAGGGAAGAATCTGCTCCAGGCCTCTCTCCTTGGCTTGTAGATGGCCGTCTTCTCCCTCTGTCTTCTCATAAGCGTCTTCCCTCTGTCCATGTCTGTCTCTGTGTCCAAATTTCCCCTTTCTATAAGGACACCAGTCAGAGGGGAGTAGAGCCCACTCTAATGACCTCATTTTAACTTGCTATCTCTGTAAAGACCCTGTCTCCAGATAAGGTCACCTTCTGAGGTACTGGGGCTTTAGGACTTCATTATATCTTTGTGTGTGTGTGTGTGTGTGTGAGGGAACACATATAACACTACCTCTGTCCCAGAGATTTCACAGAAGGGGCAGAGCACACAAACAGAAGGGCCCAGACACCTTTCCCTCAGCATCCAGCTTTCCCACCGACCTGTGGCTATTTGTTCACGTTCCATCAGAATTGAGACTGTTTCTTAAAAAGGCAGATGGCACCAGCTCGGTACTACTCTGGGAAAGCTGGAGTGGAGGTCAGAGTGCTGAAAGGCCTGTGGTCCTTCTCTACTAAGAATGCATCCCACATGGAGAAAAATTTCTCCCCGGTGTGATTAGGGGCCCCCATCTTGATTCCAAGCACAGGGTGTTCGGGAGCTTCATCTCTGATGGGACCAAACAGTGAAATATTAAAACATACAAAATATACATCACCACTGCACAACAGGGTAAGTTTTTGGCATGACAGCTCAACAGACACTCTGATTTGCAAGCTCTTTTCAAAACGCTTCAAGACTTAGTATTCTGTCCAAATAATGGCAAAAAAATAAACCATTTTTGAGTCTTTATAAGACAGACAGGCTCACACAATAAATCTGCATAAAAGTTGGTCAGAGAGACTGGGCACCCGTAGCTTTTATGAACGTAGCAATTCCCCCAGACCCCTCCCATGAGGAAAGAGAGTGACCGATAAGGACCACTGCTGCAGGAGCCCCCTGGCCGGCCCCCTGCCCGCTGTGAGCCCCAGAAGGGCTGGGAGGAGCGAGCACAAGGGCTGTAATCCATCCTACACGAGTACAGAGCAGGGCCAGGCCAGACGGCTGAGCCACTGCGTCTGACAAAGGGAACTTTTCACAACTGAGACCTTTGGGCTGGAATTACGAAAAGACAGTGGGGTGGGGGCTGGGCAGGCATGCTGGGAGACTGACAATTGGGAAACTGAGAAGGCATTCTCAGACAAAACTGGACGTTCTCTAAGACATTTTCTAAAGGACTGGGTAAATTAACAGCAAGGTCACTGTAATGCTTATTTCCATGTAGAAAGTATTTTCTTCTCTGTTTCCCTAATGCACTAACATGTGCTTACTGTGATGTAAAAACAAAAAAGGAAAAATCTTTAAAATGTCAATGGATGAAACCTCATAAATTATAGTTTCAGGCTGTTTGTCAAATCTGACTACAGACATATTCTTATATGTGAGAAAAACAGAACTGACGATCAATGACTATCTACTGAGTCCCAGGCACAGCACCCGGCATATTTGTTTTCATTATCTCATTTAATTTTATCTCATTTAAATGTATTGAGAAGGACTTACATTTTAGTCAAGTCACCAAGTATCAAGTCACAGTGGTGGACCAAAAAACCTAGGGTGCAGGGAGACAGGAGTGACTTTCCCAAAACCAGAGCCAGGGAGAAGGCAACAAAAGAGGTAAGATGGCAACAAGCCGAAGCCTGAGAACATGAAGGATGGTGGGCAGATCACCCTTGGTCCATGCACCTGGGGAGCCCGAACGTGGTGATGAAGGGAGACATGAGGGACAGACGGGCAGGAGACAGACCCTGCCCCACGGAGACACATGGATTCGAGAGGAGCCGCCTGTGAAGCGGACCAAGGCGGCAGGTGAGCATGACAGTCATCGTGTCACACTCACACAAAACAGCCATAGTGCTGTATTAAGGAAACAGGGACCACGCACTACCTCTACAGTGTCCTGTGCTCTGAAGGCAGTTTACATTTCTGGTTGGGCCATCATTCTGGGCTCCCCGAAGGCATCTAGATGGACGATCAGACCCTTAACTTTATCATCACCTAGTCTGGATCTAAATGTGCAGCACAGTGTCTGAAGGGAAACAGCAGCCAGAGCAAGAGATGCAGGAGTGAGGTTCTCCTGGAACACCTCCCCAGTGCTCCTCCCTCTAGGAAGAGGTCCTGGAGGCCCCGCAAGCTGCAGGGGATGGAAAAAGCAGAGAAGACAAAGGCCACGGTGATCAGCACCTGCTCTGTAATCATTAGTCGACAAATATACAAAATTTAATCCAAGAGGCCACACAAAACCTTGAAGATACTTCCCCAAGAGGAAGAATATTCTGCTCCAGGAAGCACTCCGGCAGTGTGCTTTAAGCAGAAAAGAGCTGACTGGAAATCACACCAAGGCACAAGACACACCTGCTCTCCTGCTGCATGGAGCCTAATCCCAAGAGCTGCCAACAGTGGCCCTCACCGGGGTTCTGTGAGTTGCTTTGAGACCACAGGCACAGACTTCTCAGGAAAGGACAGGCAAAGATGGATTCCTTCGTGCTCAGAAGACGACAGGCTTCCATCCAGAAAACTGCAGAGACAGCAGCAAAGCCCCGTTTGGAGGCTAAATCCCTGGATGAGAAGAGAGCTGTTCTTGTGCCTCCTGCCATCTTCAAAGGGCGAGGGGAGGGCTGATGCTCCAGCACATCCTCTAAAGGACAGCCAACACCACCGAAGTCCTAGGGAAGTGTCCTGGACAGAATTCTACGTAGAGCTTCAAGTTTCAAACAAGACACAACAAAAAAACCCAGAAGAACTCTGAATCTATTGTAAAGGGGAAAAAGAGGTCAGAAAGGTCCATGCAATAGAAAAGATGAGACTTTCAGAATAAAATAAGACACACATCCTCCCCCAGCTCCCAACTTGAACTCTAATGGAGGGAGACGCTTTCCTGGGAAGGCTGCTGACAAAAACAAAGCATAAGGAAAGAGAAAGCTGAAGTTGTTGTTTTAGTATATCTTCTTAAAGTAGCTTTCGGAAATAGGTTCAAAAATTTTAGAAAGGATTTTTGTTTGCTTTATTCGGACGTAAGTTTCTTGGAGCAAATATACCACCTTGGGAGATATATGGATTATTGCCTTTCATTTCCAGCCTGTGAAGTCTCTTCCGGGTGTTATACCTCAGGCTTCCTTTGGTTAGACAAAGAAGAAGCGAGTCTTCCGCACAGAGAAACAGAAGCACACACAGGGAGGCAGATGCCCAGTCACTAAACAAGCTGATGGCCGCCCCGCTCAAAGGCCAGGATGGAGAGCAACCTCGTGGGTCTCTGGCTTAGGTGGCTCCTCGAGCCTGTGCAGCCATCCTTATCCTGGGAGTTCTCACATCAGGTGGCTGTCACTCTACGTTATGGCATAATTAGGTAAGACGCTGGTGTGATGTGAAGTATTTCTAAGGATTAAATCACGAGTGGGAAGCCAAAGGAGGCATCCTACACATGGCCACCAGAGAAGCCCTGCTGAACTAATTCAGCAATCTGCCCGGCGGTGGCTCTGCCAGTCCCAGAGACAATCTCCTAATGAGGCAGCAAAGACTGGAAGGCAGGTTCCTGGGTGTTCCATCAACTCCACTATTCTGAAAGTGAAGAGCACTTGGCTGCAATTTCCCCGTTCTGGATACAGAATTATTCAATATCAGAAGTGTTCAATGTTTATATTTACATGGCTGAGATGTAAACCAACAAAACCAAAACAAAGCCTACCACCTACCTAAAGCCAACCTAGGTGGCACACTGTGGCGGGACACACCAATCCTCCAAATACAAGGATCCTCGACCTTCTGTTTGTACTCCAATGCAACAAGGAGTCCTGCATGCCCCCATCATGACAGTGGCCCATCCCAGAATCACCATGAAGGAGAGGGAATGTGGTTAGATTGGAAAGCTCCCTCCCCCCAACACCAGACCCAAGAGTCATCACAATAATACAATGCTGAAACTAGTAAACCTATACACACACGGTGGGCAGCCTACAGAATAAAGACCCTAGAAGTCTAGCTGGCAATTAGGCCGCAACCATGACCAACGCTCCTAAACTGTAAGTGGTCCTGTACTGCCCCCTCTCAGGAGAGATGAGGTCTAGGCCATAAAATGACCTCAGGAGCCAAAAATCAGCAGCAGCAGCAGCAGCTTTTGTAGTCAGGCAATCAAGAATTAGACAAGGAAAACCTTTAAAAGTCTGACCTACCCTAGAACTGACTTCAAGGGTGTGGGGTGCATCTTTCTTGAGAGACATTCAGGAACAAGGTATGTGGCCATCTCTGCAGGGGTGGAAGCGGGAAGCAAGAAAATCTGTGCTACACAAGGGCCTTTCCAGGCCTATGGGACCTGAAGGACACATTAACCCTGACACACAAATTTAGAAGACGATTCCACGGTCAAAGAGACTGCGCAGAAATGTTCCAGATCTAAAGAAGGCCCCTGCTGTGTATCAGGTGTTCCGATTTCACATCTGGAAGAAAAGTACCTCATTACCATACGGCTCTCCCTCGGTGAGAATCCAGTGTTTATTTTTCTCTCCTAGTGGGCGGCCTTCACCCATGGTCCATCGCTTACTGCTCAGCCGGGTCAGTGTGCCTGTCTTTTATGACTTGAAGCCTAAAAATGAGGAGGGGAGGTCTGCGTCTGCTGGGCTGAGCACAACACACAGGTGTCTAAGAGGGTCACACCTGTATTTACTGCTATCAATAACCATCCTGGGAGTGAGCAGGTATAACAGTTTCAGAAACCAACAGGGATGATGCACGGGGCAGTGTTTGCCATGAAGATCTGGGACATGTGGTTCCGAGCACTTCGTGCAACTGTACCCTAAAATACAGCTCAGTGTGAGCCCCCCAGTAATGCAGCATGCCTTACTGGCTGGGAAGCATGATGCCCACCAAGCAAAGCTGAGGCTGTCACTTATGAGACAGAAGGTGGCAGGGGCAGGAGCACCCCTGGAAGGAGGAAGACAGTAACCCCACCAACAGTGACCTCACAGCCTCAACCCCTGCAAAGGAGCACGGGCAAGGTCACTAGCCAGCAAATTCTCCCAGAATCCAGGGACAACATGAACCAGGAGTGGCCCTGGCCTGAGATTTAAAAACAAAGAAGAGAAGAGAATGGAAGGGAGGGGAGGGGAGGGGAGGGAGAGAAGAGAGGGGAGAAGAAGAAGGGGGAGGAGGAGGGAGGGGGAAGGCAGGGGAGGGGGAGAGACCACAGAGCCAGGAAAGGAGATGTGGTAGCTAAGCCTATGCATGGGGCTCTGCAGAAGGAGCCCTCAGGAGAGGCACTCACCAGCCTCGGACCACAGCGACCCCTGCTTGAGGAGCTCTCTAGTAATTTCTGCCAGGAGTCAAGAACAGGGAAAGCGAATACACAGGCAAAACCACACCTGCACCCAGAAGTAGTCGGTGTCCTGTGAGACATTTTCATCATAACAAATGTTTTTAATAAAATGAAGTCATTATAACTCATGGTCAATCTAAACTCCAGAAATGCCAGAGGAGAAGGTTTTGGGGATGTTCATTTTAATTGCCAATTTATCAGTCCATTAGCAACATCTGGAAGGAATCAAAAGCAATTCCTCCAAATTGAGGATGGTGTCAAATCTCAGAACATCATTTGAGCATCATCGTCAACCATCTCCCCAATTCAGTGACTCCACCATCCACCCCGTCCAACACCGCACAGCCATCCAGTTCTACCAACTCTGCCCCCTAGTTCTCTAGCTCCAGACCCTCCTTCCCAATTCTCAGGGCCACAGCTGAAAGCCCATCTGCCCTCTCACCTGGA
Source organism: Equus przewalskii (assembly GCF_037783145.1). Classification (NCBI taxonomy): domain Eukaryota; kingdom Metazoa; phylum Chordata; class Mammalia; order Perissodactyla; family Equidae; genus Equus; species Equus przewalskii. Next base: position 68,049,191 of record NC_091831.1, read on the forward strand.
CTCCATGGAAACCCCCTGATGGCCCACCTGCCTCGAGTCTAGCTTCTGAGGATTCCTCCTGCACACTGCTGCCCAGGGAACATTCCACAGAGCCATCCATACACAAGGACTCAACAATTCTCACCCCTACCTTCTCACCAGCCCGTTTTCCAAGTACTACTGTATGAGGCAACATGAGCTACACACAGCTTCCCAACACACCATCGCACTTACGCATGACCCACTTTCTCCCAGCAGCAACCACACCTCTGGTTTACTAATCATGTTTTCGTGCCTTTCCTTCTCCTAAAAACACCAGCTCCCTGACAGCAGGGTGGGCTCCTTACTCATCTGACAGCCAGTGTGTGGTGCACAAGGAATGAAAGCTCACTCAATAGTGAAGGAATACAATCATGGCCACGTAACGATGTTTCTGTTAATGACAGACGACAGATAGGACAGTGGTTCCCTAAGACTGGTACCATATAGTCTAGGTGTATAGTAGGCTATACCATCTAGCTTTGTGTAAGTACACTCTGTGATGTTCACACTACGATGAAATCACCTGACAACGTATGACTTTTACATGAGCGCTTCCTAACGAGCTTTCCTAAGGCCACGGCTGCTTCACTCCAACCTGGCGGAGAACGGAGAGAGGCAATGGCTTCCAATCAACACTTAAAAGGAAAAGCAAAATTCTAATAAGGAGAGAATAAAAAATATGACTTTATTATTAACAAAAAAATACTGGAGAAGGAGGGATGGTCGTATACACACGTGAACTGGCGTGAGCCGGCTCTCAGGCGTGGGCTGCAGACATGATTCAAGACTCCTCCAGGGCTCCCCACTGAGTTACACGAAAAGGGAGGGAAAGAAGCAGGCTGCCTCTACTCTATCAACTGCTCACGTCCCACTCCAAAGAGCGGAAATACAATGACTGTCTTTTAATTTCTAGCCCAGGAGGAGGAAGGGAAAAAGAGCTTATTTTTAGCCAAGCCAAAAAACATACTCATCTACAGATGAATAAGGAGCGAAGGAGAAGAAATAACTCTCATGCGAGATCAGAACTACAACGAAACCCCACAGGTAGCAGCAGAAATATATTCACTGTCTGTCTGAAGCAGCCTGGACAAGCAGCTGACCGTTTTCTCTCAGTTAATCTCAGGATGATGAAAATTTACATCGTAAGTTTCTTGAGGACATGCACTGGCCAGAGGCATTGGGCAAGTGGGTGAGAAGTGAAATGTGCTAAGTCCCGTTTTCCTCTGTAATTATTTACTGAGACTTTGTTTCAAACGACATTTCCAAGTCCATATGGAACCACTGCCACCAAGAAGACAGCTGACGCCCTGTGGAGCTTCCTGCCTGGGCCTGGAAACACCACCCAATTTCTTCCTGTCCCTGCTGCTCAGAGGCAGCACCTACACCTACATGGCAAAGACCCCCCAGGCACCATGCCAAAGAGGTGACTTTCAACACTAGCTCTGAGTCAGAATCTTTTTTCTTTTTTTTAAGCCATGTAAATGCCTAGGCCACAAACTCAGCTATTGAATAGCTAGGTCTAAGATATCCCCAGGTGATCTGACGGGCTGAGAACAACTACCTTGGCTTCATTTTCTCATGCACCACCAAAGTGTTTAAAAAACAAAATGTAACACCAGACACACAAGGAACCAAAGGATGCAGAGAAAAGACCTGATTTCCAGGACAAATCACCTTGGAAGTCTGGGCCTGACCCAGAGTGCCCAGGGGAAGCTTAAATTGCAGATTTCTGAGCCACCCCAGGGATTTGGATTCAGTGGGTCTGGACTGGAATTGGCCTGTTATCAAGCAACACAGAGGGCGCTCTGAGAAACGGTGGTCCAAGGAAAATCCTGGTACTGAGATGGGTGGAGGAAGATGAGTGACAGTCTGCAGGCATCACAGCAGAACAGATGCGCTGGCTCTGGAGGGGCCATCAGGAAGTCGCTGAGACACTCAGTCGTTGATCACCTTGATTTTGTAGGCTTCCAAGCAAGAGGAGACCACCTTCACTCAGAGAGCCTTCCCAAAGGCCTGCAAGGAGATACTTGCAAGCTGCCAAAGATACTCGCAGTCGCCATCCTCCCCACTGTGTTAGGAAGCCAGTATTCTAGAAACACTGACCATCACCTCTGCACCAAATCAACCCCTACTCTCAAGCATTTTTTCCTTCCCCCTGCCTTTTTGGGTGTGTGTGTGTGGTGAGGAAGATTGGCCCTGAGCTAACATCTGCTGCCAATCATCCTCTTTCTGCTTGAAAGACTGTCCCTGAGCTAACATCTGTGCCAGTCTTCTTCCATTTTGTATGTAGGACACTGCCACAGCATGGCTTAATGAGCAGTATGCAGGTCCACACCCGGGATCTGAACCTGTGAACCCCAAGGTGCCAAAGCAGAATGCATGAACTTAACCACTGTGCCACTGGGTTGGCCCCTCTCAAGCTTTCTCATATCTTAGAAATATAGCCTCTTTCCAAGTCCTCCAGCATCTAATTAACCCTTCTGTTCTTCTTGTCCCACATGAAAATACTGACACAGGTTAATAATGATTATTTAAAAGTCAGCATCACACGAAAAAAAAAACAATGTCTGGGATTTGCTTATAATTCTACCAGTCAAAAACAAAACAAAAACAAATAACAAGCATATACAGGAAAAGACAAGGTAAGCACAGTAAAAATCCTGGCTGTTGTGGGGGGGGTGGCTGGTACACAGGAGTTCATAGCATCTACTTTCATAACGAAAATTTTTTAAAGAAAAAAATACTGAAAGTCTAAATGTTTATTACAATCATAATCATAATTCCGGTGGCAAGGAACAGAGACTACCTTCATTTGGAGGCCATTTGGTACTCTGAGTGACACTGGATCTGTGCTCATCTGATTATGGACAAATGGCCCCAAGAATTCTGGTCTACAGCTACTGTCCCCACGTGATTATTAACACCCCCACCCACTCTCACTCTCAAATGCACCCCAGTCTGGACACTAAAGTGCACGGTCGCTCTAGATCCAGGGAACAGCAGCCAGAAAACAACAGGGTCATCTCTGAGAGGTGGCCAAAAGCAGCATAGCAACATTTACTCTCCTAGAACAAAACCCTGACCAGATCTGCTTCCAGACACCACCTTGCTACAGAAGTCAGACTGTAAAGCATGCATGACTGTGATTTAGTAAATTGAGAATACATCTCAGCAGATTTTGGAGGCGTGGTTCTGAATGTTTTAAAAAGCAACACCTGTGTCTGAAAGGGTGCTATTTTTAAACTGACTAAGATTTAAAGGTTAGCAATTAAAGCCATTAAAAACAAAACTCTTGGTATCTCACAAAAGACAGGAGGAACACCATCCCAGAGAAACACAATGAGCTCTTCACTGCTGAGCACGGCAACTGCCAAAAGCTGCCTGAAAGAAATGTCAATGAATACCTGGAAAGTCTGGCCCTCTTACGGACGTCACCCATGTGGTGTCACAGATAAAGACAGGCACAACACCTCTGAATTATGAGAGTAGCAACAGAGGCCTGGGAAAACCAGGCACTTCAAAATGGGTGTGGGAGTGACACTTTCTTATGTGAAAACAGTAGGCTGCATCAAGCCCAGAAAAAAACAGGGAGTATCCGGGCCCAGACCTTCTCTTTCTCCTCAGTCCCTCCTGCATCTGTCCCATCTTTCTACAGAGCAAAGCAGCATTCACAGAAATGCCAGGTGGCCTCTGCAGCAGGTTTTTCATGGGACGTCAGGGTCACCAGAAGGGTGGGAGCTGGTGCAGTGTGCATATGTGCCCACCTGTGCGCACCTGCACTTTGCTGCTGCTTCCACTGTGGCTAACAACCCACTTTCTGTACTGCATTCCTGCTGCTGCTGCAATAGATGGACAGAGTGCCCCTCTGTATTACTCACCAGAAAATAACTACTTGTGCCACTGAGCCTGTCAGATGGTTTCTTCCCCTGAGTTTTCAGATGCAGAAACCAAAAGCCAGCAGGAGGGGGACCCCAGCCCAGGTCATGAGGCTCATCAGTGACAAGACAAGAGTGCCCCGGTGTCCCAATACCTAGAGTCCACTGCTGAGAAATGACTAGAGGGTTCTGCCTCTGGATTCAGGCTCCAGGAATACCAGAAGCTACTCTAAGCAAGCACCATTCTGTCTGCCAGCTGCTGGTACACAGGCAGCTCTCCAGCCCACTTCTCTAAAAACTGCTTGGACCAGGGGCTAGCCCCGCTTGCAGGCTGGGACCCTGAAGAGCAGCTACCACCAGGACTCACGTGGGGACTCAGCATCTTTTCCTGGTGTGTATATAGGGCAATTCTCATTTTGCTTTAAAATGAACATTAAAAGGATAGTTTATAAGTGAGTATTCAGAAAAACCCATGAAAACCAGCCTACCAGACCCCCAGGTAAAGCAGGGGGATGAGAAGTAGCTGAACAGTAAGTACCCAGAGAGCATTTAGCAAATAAGCAAATGTATTTTATTAAGGAAGTGAATAGAACAGGCAATACCCTGCTTATAAAAGTTAAATTCCAGACTTCCAGACTCACCAGAAGGCTGGCCTATCTTTACTCATAATGTAGTATCCACTAAAATGGAGCTTTAACGATATTAATTCACCTAATCCTCCAACAGCCCTATGAGGCAGGTACTATTTTATTTGCATTTCACATAGCAGGAAAGAGGCACAAAGAGGTTGAGCTGCCTGCCCAGGAGTGACCAGCAGAGCTAGAATGTAAACTTAGGCCTCTGGCTCCAGATTCAGGGTCCTTAACCACTAACACACAGCCTGTGTCTGCAGGAGGTCAGGGTTCCCATCCTACAGTACTGTTGGGGTGAGCACATGCTGCTTGAAGAGACATCTAGAGTTTCCCAGGACCCTGTGTGATGTAGATGCAAAAGAGCACACAGGTGTGGACAGAAAACTGCCTGAGAGGCCACCCCACCACCCCTCCTACAGATGGTCAGAGAAAGCTCTCCTGCCCACTGCTCCCGAGACACCACCCCGTGTGAAGTCTCTTCACTCACACACGATTCTGCCTTCTCCATTTCTCCCTCCCCACCCTCCACCTGCCTCTGCAGGGATTTCGGATCCTGAAACACAGTGCAGCCTGTCGTGAAAACAATGAATGGCTTTCCTGGATGGACTGACTGACACAAACACCAAGTGCAATGACTTTCCAAGTTTCAAATAATCAACTCACAAAATAGTAGAAATTCTTTACAACAGACCCTTTGAAATCATTTGCCAAAAATCAAGGAGAGTGAGCCTGTTACCACACTGGGAAATATGAGAGAAAGAAGACTTGTTCCATCCCACCATCTAGAGGTGGCACCATGCTCATCCACGGTGCTGTCCTCCGTCCTCAGCGGGCAGCTGGGAGGAAGGGCACAGTGCAATCAGGGTCTCACTTCAGCTTCCTTGTCCACAAACTTAAACTTGACACGAATTGCTTAGCAAGGCTTGTGGGGCGTTTACTAGGCTCTGAGACTTTTACATGTGTTAACTCATTGAATTCTCTCAACATCCCAAGGTCAAAATGCAAAGTAAGCCTATCAAAACAAACAAACAAACAAACAAAAACCATAAAATAACAACTGTTGGCGAGGACGTGGAGAAACTGGAACCCCTGGAGAAATTGGTGGGAATGTAAAATGGTGCAACCACTACAGAAAACAGTATGGTGGTTCCTAAAAAAATTAAACATAAGATCCAGCAATCCCACTTCTGAGTGTATACCCAAAGAATTGAAAGCAGAGATTTGAACAGATATTTGTACACCCATGCTCATAGAAGATTTACTCATAATAGCCAAGATGTGGAAGCAACGCAAGGGCCCATCTGCAAACAAATGGATAAACAAATCGTGATATATCCATACAAGGGACTATTACTCAGCTTTAAAAGAGAAGGACATTCTGACACATGCTACACATGGATGAATCTGGAGGACACAATGCTAAGTGAAGTAAGCCAGCCACAAAAGGACAAATACTGTATGATTCCACTGATAGGAGGTCCCTAGAGGAGTCAAATTCATAGAGACAGAAAGGAGAATGGTGGTTGTCAGGGTCTAGGAGGCAGGATAATGGACACTTAGTGTTTAATCAGGACAGAGTTTCAGTTTGGGAAGATGAAAAAGTTCTGGAGGTGGATGGTGGTGATAGCTGTACAACAATGTGAATGTTCTTAATGTTACTCAATTGCACACCTAAAAATGGTTAAAATGGTAAATTTAATGTATATATATTTTACCACAATTGAAAAAAGTTTTTAAAAAGGAAAGTAAGAGGTCTGCCCCAATGTCTGGATTCAGAGCCTGTGGTTGTCTAAAATGATGGGTAGGGTCTCCTCTTCCGGTTGAAATAGTAAGACTCTACAATACACTGCTGACAAATGTTTCTAACATTTCCAAAAAAATCAGCTCCTACTATTCTCCTGTAGGGCGACTTAATTCACATTTACTCCTGCCCCCTTGAAAAAACAAGTACCTGGAATGTTCTTAAGAATCTTCATCAACATAGCCACGCATTCTTGTTTAGTTTCTGGTTTGTTTCAAAATATACACATTTGCAAGGAAAGCTGAAAGTTTTCCATGACTCAGAATCAGAGAAATAAGGATACAGCTCTTTAGAACTATGACGGGCCCAGGAAAGCAGAAGGCTTCTTTTTTCTTCCCTTTAACACCATCATTTGGTAATCAGAAAAGAGGTCCTCCACATAAATTTAAATACTGTATAAGTGGGTTGTACAAAGGCACATGCTACTGGGAGTCACCTCATTTCACGTCATGCTAAATAATTAAGACAATTCATTTACCACCGAGCACACACAAGCCTCTCCGTGAGAAAAAGGGTAAGGAGGGCTAAGGAGAGGTTCGTAAACAAGACGATATCTAAACACTGACACAGACAGAATTCGGCACAGGAGGAAAGGAGGAATCCAGAATTTGCAAAAAAGCCTCCTGCCATGGAAGCCCGCCCGCCACCCTAGGAAATCGGCCTGAAGAAATCATGAACGTTCCCCAGCACTGCAGACATTATTCCCAGTTACGATTATGAATTTCTATAGCAACAGGCAGCGGGCTTCAAAGGGAAGTCACAAGCCACTGCGTTTCCATCTCCTTGGGCAGACAGAGGCCAAATCCCGTCCACCTGGGCACTGCTGGACAGAGAGAGTGGGGCTGCAGAGAGGAGCAGGAACTTGGCCAGGGGCGGGGGCAGACCAAGCCAAACCTCCTGGCCACTCTACTATTTATTTACACACCACCTGGCAGGCACTGTAGTTCACTTAACTCTTGGCTCTCCCCAAATACGAAGCACAGGGGTGGCAGGGGCAAACCATCCACACATACCCAACCACCCCCACCCCCACCTTTAGATCTGCTGACTAGAAGCCAGCCCCACTGCTCTGGCATTCATTCCTCCTCCTCCCAGCTCCCACTCCTTTCCTCCCCCTGTCCCCCTTCTCCTTTTCCCTCCCTCTCCCTGTCTGGTGAGGAAGAGCTGGCAGTTAACAGGCAGACCCCAGGGGAGAGGGGCAGGGAGGCCTGGAGAGCAGAGAGAAACCCCACAGAGGAGGGTGAAGGGTGCAGTGACAGATGGCTCCAGTCTGGCTGCAGCAGGAACACAGCAGCCCAGGCAAGCACGGCCTCTCTGGGCCCTGACTGTTGCATAATGTCTAAAGAAGGCTGGGCCAATTCATCTTCATGGTCCCTCCTAGCACTGTGCAACTCTGAGAGTCTGTGAACACACAACCTGAATGCCCAGCCCACAGGACAATGAAAGGCCTCCCGGAGCATAAAGAACCTCATTCCAAGCAGGCAGTTTTCCTTATAACCCAAAACAAAATGATTCTCCAGAAACCTGAGTAACCTCCACAGAGAGTAACAAGACAGAACTTCCTTTAATGACACCACAGAATCCCATCTTTATCCCCCAATCCATGCACTGGCAAATTACTGGGTTCAGCGCTTTCCTTTTTCTTCCCTGGAATTGTATTAAAAAAACAAAAAAAAAAACCTCCTTACTGTTATACTGCTCTTGCCAGTGGTAGCCATTTTTTCAATTCTACCAGCTCTGGGCTGACTGTTAGGCTTAGAGAGTTTCCAGCTTACCAGGAAGAAAAGGACAGTGTTCAGCAAGAACTCAGCCGCTCAAGGGGTGGTAAGCCCTGCCTCGCAGTCAGAAGGTGTTCAGCACACCTGTTCTGCAGCACCGAGGATGGTCAGAAGGTGTTCACCAAACCTATCCCACAGCACCGACAATTACTGCACTCTGAGGAAAGGCGGGAAACCGCTGCAGCCGATCTACCCGAGAACCAAGGCTCTTTCTCTTTCTTTTTCCCTGTAGAGGCTGCAGAGGGGAGGGGCAAAATCCCACCCTGTCCTGAAAGTGTATCTATCAGCAATTCCGAGGTGGACAGTCAGCCGCTCCCAGCCCTCCACACCCTCACGGCCCCAAAAAGCACACTTACTCAGAGGAAGAGGGGGTTCACCGCGTACACGGTCTTTTGATTCGACTTAATTTTAAGATGTGTTGGTCCCAGCTTTCCTGATGCTAATGGATCTGTCACACCTGCTTCCAGGCCATCCAGTGCGTGTGTTAGTGAATGAATGTTCTCTGCATGCAGAATAAACCCTTCTCCCCTCAACTGGGCAGGATCTGGAGCCCCAGGCCACTCTGAGCTCTCAGCCCAGAACAAGGGCTTCTCTGGGCCCAGACAGCTTGGAGGTGGGGCAGTGGACTCTGGGGACAAACCTCTCATCACCAAGAGCACACATGGGGAGAAAAGGTACTTGGGCTTCAACATTAAAATCATGATTCTTCAGCTTGACCAATTAGATCTTAGTGTTCTCACCTAAATTTCCTACTTTAAGTATTAAAACCCAGAGATGGGGATAAATCTACCTATTTTACACAGTGAGGAAAGCAAACCTCAGAGAAAGGAAGTGACTATCAATGGTCAATAGCAGCCAGAAAAACCCAGAAGCTTCTGGTTGGTCTCATCAGACTATAAAATCCCTTGAGAGCAGAAGCTGGGCACACTCCCCGAGTCCCCGTCAGGTGTCTGGTCAACAGCTGACGAACAGTGGGGAGGGGCTTAAGAAAGATGCAAAACGTGACAAGCAAGGTGCTTTGCTATCAAGTCATCACTGAACAAAACCCAAGGAGAGAAAGGTAAAAGGGATGGGGATAGCAACTTGTAAAACTGATCAAAACTATAAAGCTAGGGAACAATAACAAGATGGTTTAAAGACTTCAAGGAAATCTTTATTTCCAACACAAAGTCAAAAGAAGTCAAAGGAGAATGTGTTTCACTTTTCATTAATGAAACAAAATAAACGCTGTACCATGTACAACAAGCCAAATCCTATTTTATCTCTATTTCTTTCCTCTCTTCAGTGTGTTTAGTTAACTGGGTTGCAATCTAGAGCTGGACACATCCAGAAAGCCTGGCAAAGACCCAGGCTGTGGGAAGACAATGGAGTCTTTAGCAGGGCTCTAGTGCTTGGGCCAGGGAGGGCCCTGGAACCAGAATTTAAGTAAACAGCAATGGCCTTTATTCAAATAATTAATTTACACACACACACACACACACACCTGTCAGTCTTGGAAGAGAAACTAATTCTCTCCCCTGGTTGCTGGAACAGCCTCAGCTGACCACCCAGCTGAGAGTCACCAACAAGCACCCTCTCCAACAGCAGCAGTTCGAAGAGGCAGGAGACCAGCTCCTCAGCCTCAGCACCTGATCAAGCACACCTTCCAGGGGACACCACCAGGTGACATCTGCCTCACCACAGTATGAATCACAATTGGACTCAGTTCCCTGTGAAATTCTCCTCCTCCATCTGTCACCTCCATGCAACACAGACCCCAGCCCACACTCCGTTTCATGATGGAGCCCCAGAGCAGCAGGACAGACTATGTGACTCCTCCCCACAGAGCATCTGTGCCTCCAAGCACCTCGAGGTGCAATGTCATCTGGCTCTACCTAGTGAACCCTTAGGGAAGCCCCTGTACCGGGAGCTCTGCTCCCCAAGGAAATGGGGTGTAACAGAGAAGCTCCTAGTGGGGAAAGATCAGCTTTTTGTCTCAAGGAAATAGCATCTTAAGACTAACCCATTGACCACTGAAAGTTGGTCTGACCGCAAACTCACCGTCTATCTGCCTCACTTTCTATGCACATCAGGGAAAAAAGTCTGATGAGAAGGAAGCAAAGAGAAGAAGAGCTGGGCTTAGCTGTGCAAAAAGCAGGCCATTGCAGACTGTGGGCTCTCTGGTCTGAGGTTATTTCACTATGTTCTTGCTGAATGACCTTGAACCACATAAATGACATTTTAGTTTCCTGTTAAATGGTAGAATCAGGGACCTCCTCTCACTCGCCCCTCTCCAAGTCCTACGAGACTACAAACGAGGTGTTTTGAAGATGCAAATAATAGCATCAGAGCAGAACATTGCCCCCTTTATTTCTGAAGTTACTTTCTCATGCCCAGTTCTCCAGAAAGAGCAGTGCCTCAGAAGCGAAGCCCTAGAGTTTGTGATCTGAAGAAAACACCTCCCTCTTTAGGGATGGATATATTCTGACAGGGAAGACTGTGGTTCTGGGTCAGGAGAGGGTCAGGAGGCCACAAAGTGTGCCAGAAATCAAGTCAGGAAGAGAACACAGGACAGACAAGCTTATAGACTTAAGCGTACTTTGAAATCCTAGGTTAAACACAAAAAGAGTACAATTTAACAACTCAGGCAACAAGGTACGAACCCCATTCTCTTGGAGCTCTGTGCCTTTGTCATTTGTAGAGAGCTGGCAAGGGACTCCTGACAGTAAGACGAGAAGCAAACTGATCAGGCATGTTCCACTATGGCATTAAAAAACAGGTGCAGGTTGAACTGTAGTTACCTAACACACCAAAAGAGTGAAAACTTCCTCCTCCTGCATTCTGTTATGTCACCGTCCCACTCCTGAGAGAGACAAGAAGGAAACTGATGCTTAGGGAGCATCTACTGCAGGCCCAGGAAGCCCTGCTAGGGCTTTACACACCGCAGCTCATTTAATCCTCCCGACAAGGCTCCAAATAAATTACAGAAAAGAAAACTGAGGACCAGGAAGACGGCACTTGTCTCAGACCTCTCAAGCAATAAATGGCAGAGACAGAATTCAAATTCAAAGCCAAGCCCACCAGACTGCAAAGGGTACTCCCCCCATCTCTGTAGGGGGGAGGAGGAAGGATGTATCCTGAGGTCTTTAAGAGACTCCACTTCCCCACCACCGACTTCCACAGGGAAAGCAGATTCCGATGGCTCCTGTGGCTTATGCCTGACCATTCAAGAAAGAAAAGCAGAAGGCACCTGGGATGAATTCAGTTTTTCTGTCAGCACAATGGAAATGAGATGAAGAAATCTGGAGAACAGTTTCTTCTCTAAGACAAGCATCACAAAGTGAAATTACAAAGAGAAAAACATGAGCCTCAGGAATTGGTACAAAATGGAGATGCTGTATTAGAGAATAAAATATGGGTTTATCAATGACTATTCTCCTCTGCAATCCTTACATGAGCACTCGAAACCCAGGCCTGCAGCTAGGACCCTGTCTCCACCATTGCTCACCCCTCAGGAGAGTCAGATCCAAACATCAAATGTCTTCTGTTCCAAGACGCAGAGTTTTTCCCATTTCAACATCTCTGAAAGGGAGATGAGTCTTAAAATTGATGGTGGGGCATTTTGTCACGGTTTTTTCTTAGAGATAATAAAAGGATGGTGCATCTTACAATCTTTAGCACTTAAGATTGAATTTAATATGTTATAATGCTTTGAAGTTATATAACATTTCATTATTTAACATTTAGATGATTCAAAACACTCTCAAATACGTTGTCTCATTTAAGCCTCAAAAGAGGTAAGCCGAGTAGGTTTTTAATTCCCATTGTTCTCAAACAAAAATGGAGAAACTGAAGCAGACTGTTCAGTGACATGTTCAAGCAAGCAGAAGCACCAAGATTGGACTGAGATTTTCCCTGAACTAGGCCCATGGGGAGAAGCCTGGAACTAAGTGTAGATGATGCAGGCAGGATGCTGGTGGACTTGCTGCTGGCCTTGTCTACTGACCATATTGTACCCCCTCACCCGGCACCTTTCCATCACACAGCAAAGAGAATGAAGATAACTACCAGACGTCTTGTGAGCTGATATGGGGAAGAGGTTTGTAAACACAGAGCATCACTGGTCTCAAAAGAGACTGAGTCAAGGAAGCTGGTCCTCCCCACCTGGCCCGGGACTCCCTCTACCTGGCCCCAACCCAGAAGGAGGGGAGGAACAGGGAGCGACAGTTAGAAACTGCTCCCCTGAAAATGAAGAAATAGCAAATGGCTGTCACACCTGGACAACTAGTTAGCCACGGGAAGAAGGGAGGGAAATCAACTAAAATCTTCACTTCTCAAAAATACCGAATAAGTTCAGATGAAGAGTTAAATGGGAAAATCAAGTAAAGGTAAAACCAACCACCAGACTAATATGTAAGTAAGTATTATTTATCTGATTTCTGGATGAGAAAGGCATTTCTAAGCTTAAAAGCAATGGAAGAAACCACATAGGAAAAGAATGAGAATTTGAGTACATAAAGTTAGGTCTCTCCGTTTAAAAAACAAAAGGTCTGGGGAAAATATTAGCCCCAGAAATAGACAAAGGGATGTAATTTGTAATATTTATTAAACAGCATATATGAACTGATGAGAAAAACAGGCTATGAGATCAGTTAATAGGAGGCTGTTGAATTCAACAGAATTAAGTACTGGAAATGGTAATGTCAACTGCTACCTACGCAGTGAACAAACATTTAAACTGCAAACGTTAATATTTAATGTGGCAAAGGTACAAAAGAGTCTCCTGGACCAACTATAAACTGGTAAGGAAAGGAGTTGACAATACCAATCAAAAGCCTTAGAAATGGTCAAACTCTGTGACCCCGTAATTCCACTCTTAGGAAGTTCTTCTAAGGAAACAGTGAAAAACACAGCAAAGGTTTGTGTAAAAAGGTGTTCACTGTAAGTTACATGACCAACAGGGAAGTAGTGCAGTAGGCTGGGACATATCCACACAATGTTAATAAAAGATTTTCAGGGGCTGGCCCTGTGGCTGAGTGGTTAAGTTCGCACGCTCCACTGTGGCAGCCCAGGGTTTCGCTGGTTCAGATCCTGGGTGCGGACATGGCACCGCTTGTCAGGCCACATCAAGGCAGTGTGCCATATGCCACAACTAGAAGGACCTGCAACTAGTATATACAACTCTGTACCAGGGGAGATTTGGGGAGATAAAGCAGGAAAAAAAAAAAAAAAAAAAGATTGGCCACAGTTGTTAGCTCAGGTGCCAATCTTTAAAAAAAAAGATTTTCAGCTCATGTAAAAATACTTACAAGTACTACAATTTTCAAGGCAGGAAAAAAAATTCTAACACATTATCTCAAGTATATTAAAAAACAAAGAGAAAAAAGCCTAGAAGGAACCATGGTAGTGTTGTTTGTGTAGTATGGATTATGTACTACTTTTCTGCTTCCTCTGCTCTTCTGTATTTTTATAATTAATATTTATCAGTTCTATAATGGGGAGGGACCAACAGACAAAGATTTTTACCCTCATCTCATGCTCAAGAAACACAACTCCAAGGCAACGGGAGGCTGCCACAACAGATACTAGGATATTTTTAGTAGCATTCAGAAAGAAGAGAAACATTTAATATAGCAATCCTTTATTTTGCAACAAAATACTAAAAGCATTTTTTTAATTGCAGGTTTACTTCTTTCAGCCACTGGCTTATATCTGCTTCAAGAAACGCAAGGATCACCCCTTTTCCATTTAATTATCACCGTCCTCTACTCCCTTTCCCCAAATAAGCTCCAAGATAGTTTGCAAGTCACCTTGCTCACTACAGTCCTTAAGGTTCCTAATTTCACATCTATCAGCAAGACCTAGCCCTGCAGCAAAACCAGATGAGGGGCAGAGCGAGCTGGCAGGCAACTCTCTTGTCCCATGGCCACGTTGGGGGGCCAGATGGAGGGGCACGTGACCTAGCCTCCTATGGGTTTTCCTGGGTTTCAAGGAGGTTCGATGCACAACCAGGAAGTCTGCCCCACCATAGGGTCTCCAGGACCAGCCTAACAGTCAGGTCTCCAAGGAAAGGAGTCAGGTGCGTTCTTTCTCTAGAAGTGAATCTATAGTTCTTGGGTCAGAGGTCCTGGTGTCTCCCATCTCTGTCCCTTCTGGGGTTGTAAAAACCAGCTCAGAAGATGGTTACCCCTGGGACCCCACATCTGAAGCAGCCGAGTCCCTGCCTTCTTATCTCTCTGGGACTCGCCCTCCGGCTTTCCACTCCCATTAGAACAGAGAATGGGGGGGGGGGGGGGGTCGGGAGAGGGCGTGGGCCCAGCTCCTCTGCGGCTTCTGCCCTGATCCACCCAGAGTTCCTCCTCCTCTCAACCTAGGTCCTCAGTTCCCCAATCCCCGCAGCTTCCATCCTAATCCAGTTTGCTGCTTCACTAGTGGCCCACAAAATGCATTAACGTGGTTTAGCCATCCTTAGCCCAGCTCAACTCTGAACACATGGTGCTTTCGCTGAGACTTCCAAACCTGTCTGAGTGTAAATTCCAGACACTCAGTCTGCAGAGGGTCCCCAGCGAGGCCCTGCAGGCAGGAGTTCCCTACTCTGGGAGGAGACAGGGTCAGCTAAGGCCCCGTCATGCTCCAGACACAGCCTGACCATGCAGTGAACCTCAAAGTGCCTCTATGTCAAACTGGTGCTCCCTGAGGCACCCCACACAATAGTGGAGTAAAACACAGGTTTCCAGATGCCCCACAGCCCGGTTCCCAGCACAGTGAGTCCTCTGCATAAGTTAATGCACAGTCGCATCCAGAAACAAGCTTTTAAATCAGTGCTTTCTACCAGACCCTGTGGTAAGTGCTTTTCTGAAGCCTCTTAATTTACTTCACAAGGAAAGCAACGGTGGCCCTGTGCTCTGTGCTGACATTAGCTACATGGATGGCCAGATTACATAAAAGGGAGTACAGCTCCGGTTAGGGAGCTAAGATGTTCATTTGACAACTGGGGCAGTGGAGTGGGGTGGTTGAAGGAATTTCTCAAAACCCTAAAACCTGAAGGAATTAAGAGATGTTTCGCTTACAGAAGGAAGATCTGGGTGGTAGTAGAAGGTAGTATGAGAGTGCTTTTCAAATATTCAGGAGATTTTCACATGCAAAAGATATTAGGACCAGAAAGTTCCACAGTGGTAGATATCAGCTAACTGGAAGCTTCAGAGACAGAGAGGACTTTAGGAGCCAGCTACCCTGACTCTGGATTTTACAAATATGAAAACTGAGGCCATACAGATCGTTCTGCATGGTTCAGATGATATCTTGAGGCTGCAGGCCTGCCTGTTCAGAGTATTCCAGCAGGAGGGTGACGCCCGTCCTCAGGGAGGCAACAGAGGAAAAGCCTGGGCTGGGGACCATCTGTGGTCGCTTTCAAATCTAATACTCTTGATGCTAAGTGAATGACAGAAGGGAGGAAACTTTTTAGTCCCAGGGCATCTAGCCAGTCCTGAAGGACACTTGGGTATACTGTCTCCTCTTGAAAGATATGGATTTGTGGATTTTCTCCCCAAACAGCACATAGGCTATAGGATAGGAAAGAAAAAAGTATTAAGAAATAGAAAAATTCACAGCATATCTGCAGTCAGAATTCAGCTTTAAATTCTGGCAATATAATCTATTTTGAGCATGAGACAAGTCTGCTAATTCCTAATGAGCCAGATTAGAAACAGACTACAAACGAACAGCAAACTCATCACAAAATTATGAGGGCCCAAAATACATGGCATTCCTTATGCACCGCTAACAGTGGCATGCGGCTACAGAGTGAGACGGTGTCATGGTCTTCAGGAAGAAAGGGCCTGCAGAAGTATCACTGATCATCCAGAAAATCCTCTCCACTGACTCCAAATATCCAGGACATGCCAGGTGGAGCTGCTCGGAAAGACATCAAGACACGAGAAGCCCGGACGGTTGGGGAAAGTACAAGGTGCTTTGGTGCTAAAAGGTGCTGACTTGGATTTGGGAAGCCAGAGGTTCGGGAAGGCCATCCTGAGCTAGGCCCTTTGAGGTACGTGGAAGAGTGCGCCAGCAGAGGGAAGAAGGAATTCTGGGAGAAGGGGAGACCGGAAGGGTCTGAAAGAAAGATGCTTCCCAGGCAAAGTTTATGTACTCTGACCATTCAAGCGAGACACACCCCAGAAAAGAGCAAAGTCCTCCATAAATGTCCTTAGCAAATTCCGTTCTCTATTTTAAGACAGTGTCTGCTTTTCTTTCTCCTTTACCTCCCTACCCAAGAAGTGGTGGCTCTCTGGAGACAAAGCAGAGACTAGTGGTTCCAATCCCAGTACACAGGAGCCCAGTGGGGATCTCTATTTAACAAATGGGAAGGCAGATCCCTGGTCCACGCCCTCCACCTGAGGGGCACTCTGGGGAAGAGCAGAGCACGAGCCAATTCCCAGTGACCAGGGTCATCATGAGAGCCACTGCAATCAACAGTGTCAGCACGTTCGACTGACTCTATCAATGCGGCACAATCACAGGCTCTCAGAACCCACTGTTCCCTATAACTCCCCACACACCCTCAAGCACACATGCATTTACAACTACCTGCATGTGGGGAGTGGGGAGTGAGAGAGCAGCCCTAACAAGAGGCTGGCATAGGAAAGCGGCAGCAATCACATAGGACAGATGGCCTCAGAAGGGCAGGGAGGGTGCAAAGTCGCAGCCAAGTTGCACTGTCGAGCTGCACTGTTGCCTTTGGGGCCTGCATAGTCCCCGCCCCCAAAGGCAACAAAATGGGCTCAGAGACCACCCTGTAACCATCAAGCTTCTGATGAGAAACTAGTGAAGGAAAAGAAACATTGCATCTGAGGTAAACGGTCCAGTCCTATCCATTCTTGTTCCCCCACTGCAGCCCACAGGGGCCGCTAGGGGTTGGTGACTCCTCCAAGGGCACTGAAGGCCACAGTGCACTGCTTTCAGGGTGGGACCATAAGGACATCTTCGCCTGCAAAGATGCTCTGGATTACACACCACTGAAGCAATCCTGTGGTAGCAAGGAATGAGTTACAATGCAGTAATTCACACCAGGAAAAAGGCCCTGCCCCCGCCACAGCAGGGCAGGGCATAGAAAACAAACAGCACTGATGAATGAAATGTACAACGGGAGCACACTGCCAGGATGATTAAGGCACACAGGAGGTGCTCCAATATATCTGATTCTTTTTAAAAGCAACCTTTCATGATGAGGTTTTTTTTGGTGAGGAAGACTCATCCTGAGCTAACATCCATTGCCAATCTTCCTCTTTTTTTCTGCTTGAGGAAGATTTGCCCTGAGCTAAGATCTGTGCCAATCTTCCTCTATTTTGCATGTGGGATGCCTTGACAGTGTGGCTGATGAGTGGAGCAGATTTGCACCCAGGATCCAAACCTGCAAACCCAGGCTGCCACAGGGGAGTGTGCGGAACTTTAACCACTCGGCCATGGGGGTGGGCCCCCATAATGAATTTTAAATCAAACTATCAAGACAGCTCCCCAAAGGAGGCGAACGGGAAAGCAACAGGAATGAACAAGGAGGGCCAGGCCATCACACGATGCCAGCACAAGGCTCACAGCAGGATTTAGAAGGAGCCCCTGACCCTGTCCCTCTTTCTGAAGGAAGTGCCCCACGGCTCAATGGGAGGGAGCATTTGTTTTATAGATCTTTCTCAGGCTGTAGTGCTGTGAAAATTCCAACATCCACCAGAAAGGTGGGGAAGACTCCCCTGCTCTTCCATCAACCCACTGCAGGAAGAGGAATCCCAGACTGAACAATTAGGCTGTGAGTGCACAGGAATGGCTTGGATCTGGGAACAAACATCAGCCACACCAACCCTCTTCTCCTCACTCCAAGTCCTGAGGGAGACAGCTGTCAAACTCTGCAACCCTGGGCACTACTCACCATGTGCTAGATGTCGTCACCCTGTGGTCTGCCTCAGGAAAGTGTACCACAGAGGCCATATAACCTGCAACCTAACAGCCCAGGCACTCATACAACTCAGACACGTGACTTACTTTAGCCTGCCTGGAGCATGCACTCTGAGGTGCTGTTCTCATTCCTGCTCTTTGGCCCAGGGACACTGACATATTTCTACCCACCGTGGGCCAGGATGGGGGAGGGGCACTCTCCTCCTCACTCCAATCCAATCAGAGCATCAGCATCCATTAGTGCTCAACTGAGGTCCCTTTATAATCTAAATCAAAGAGTCACATGGTTCCTTGTTCTGCAGGCTCCTCGTCCCATTCACACCTACTTCCTCATGGCATCCCAGGGAGCTCCTGAAGCCTGCAGCCAATCTCCCCTCCTGGACAACACCTCTCACCAGGCCCCTCTGTGCACTTTGCAGAGGGGTACCTGTCCACCACAATCTGGACCTGCCCATGCCGCCACTCTAGACCTTGTTCCCACAGCCCACTCACAGCAGGGTTACTGCACTCACCCCTCCCCAGGCACTCCACTCCATGAAGTTCCCCATCTCAAGGTCTCTGCTCAGGCTGTCCCATAAGCTAGGACTGTCCCCTGCCCATCAACCCTGCCAGGAAATACACTCTTACCTGGATAATCCCCCTCATCCTTTAGGTACGGCTCAGGGATCTCTGCTCCAAGAGGCCTTCCAACACCCTCCCTCCCCATCAGTCCATTAGGGGTCCTTCCTCTTTCCCTTTAACACCCCGTGCACCCATCCTCCACCCTCCGGCCCAACCCACCACAGGGCCTCTGCCCAGACCCTGGGCGCTTGGGGAAGCTACCATACCCTACCCTACCCATTACCTGGCATATTTTAGTCACTGAGACATGGAATCGAGGGAAGAAAACACCACAGGGGGAATAAGAACTCTGCAGAAAATCCTTTTTAGAAGGGGTGGGCACACATGTTCCAGTTTTGAAGAAATGATGAATGAAGCATGATGAAAGGGTTTAAAGAGAGCTTAACTTTTCACTTAAACGGAAGGCTGGAATATCACTGTTGGAAAAGCTCTCAGAATTTAATCATCTACCACAAAGCTGCCTGTCATCCTTCACATCCCAATACAATTCTCTCATCGCCTGAAGGCAGCTACCAAACCCCCTCTAAATGCACAGCTCTCTTGCCTATCAAAACCTATGACCTCTGATGAAAAACTCCCACTATCCCTCTATACAACTCTGGATTTTTTTCTATATTGTTGGCATTTCCATAGGTGTGATATTACAAGACACAAAACTTAAGACATCATCTTGCCCGACAGGCTCACAATCCAAACACAGTGAGTGAACCCTTCATCTCTCCTTCGTCAATCTGCCTTTCACTCCAGCCCGGCCTGCGTGACACTCCTCAGGGAGGGTGCCTGGCAAACTATAGAATCTGAAACACAGAGGGGCCTTTCACCAGCTGTTGTTTCTCTCTCCACCCCCCACCGGCTCCACACAACCTCCTTAGCCCCATCTCAGTTGGTGTGATTTGGAGAAAGAGATCCTACATCATAACTGTACAACTAGGCATCCCATTTTCATTTATGAGTGCTCCAATCTGGTACTGACTTCTAACATTTGGCAATCTTCTTTGGAAGTCTATTGAGTTCAAACATTTTACAGCCAAGAACACATAACCAGGCTTGGGAAGCCTTCACATTTAGCAAGAGAAGCCAGCTGGGTGGAGACCAGGTTACGTGACACATCAAGTCCTTCCAACTTCATCAACAAATAAAGCAAAATCTGAAGGTGGGACTATAGTCTGTTTGGTAGAGGAGAACAACGTTCACAATAACAGATGGTGGTGCAGACAAATGTGACCTTCCAGTGTTCGGGTGACTGATTAGAGCAGCTGTGTGGATTAATAACCACACATCTGGGCTCTCTGAAGGAAAGACCATATTGTACTGAATGGACCCTAACTTGCCATGGGGAGACCTGGGCAGGGCTGTTAGGGTAGGTGCAGGCCCGCAATGTCCTCATTTTGGTTGCTGAATTCATGGGAAGGACTCAGGCCAAAAATTAAGTTGGAGGTTCCAAGACCCTAGCCTTTATTTCTCCAAGGACCTGAAGGAATCCAATGTGTTCAGGAACACTGGGAAAGTGCCTTCCAATCTCTCTACCAAGAACTGCCATCTCCTCCCTGAAGTACCCTGAGCCCTGGAACTAACTCCAGGGGCTACACCTCAGCTCCTTCCACACAGCACAACCACGGATTGTTCATGCTCGGGCAGATTTTAGAAGAATTATTAATTAGTTTTTCTTTGACCTTTAATAACATTTACTAACAGTGCCGACAATGGGACATGCCAGCTTGTCACAAGCCCGGTGCAGCCACAGCTTGGGGCAGAAGGGGTCTTTTGGTGGAAGGACAGTTCTTTCAGCAACATTTACCAACAAACAAACATACTACATTCTTAACAGCTGATGTCTCCTCTCCTCCAGTATCTCTGTTTGCAGCAAAATTAAAGAGAAGGAAATAGTAAAATTAACTCCAAGAAAGTACCTATCAATACTTATCCTTAACTAACTTCAGCTAAATCTATGCTGGATAATATTGTTCACGTTGTACAGATGTGACGACAACATCTTTTCTTCTTTTTAAATTTGACCTGGACACGTGATTAGTTTAAGTGCCAGCACAAGTCCGAAGGATAGGGAACGACACCTTTAGCTCACCTACATGTCACCATTTGCTTTAATTACATAGGGCCTACACAGTGCACCAGGTGAATAGAATGACTAAGAACCCAACCACATGGTGTTCTCACCTCTTCAAAGTGCTTGCACGGTGTGGGTCTGGGGTCTGGTTTCTACATCACATCTGCTAAGTGGACAGGTCATTTGCAAAACTGCAGCTGCTGAGAGACTAACAAACAAAAGTTATGACCATGGGGCTAAAGTAGACAAAAGGAAACCCACAACACAATTAAAACATTTGGTTACCTACAATATAGGAGAAGGCATAAGTACACTTGCCGCCTTAAAAATAATACGTATTTTTTCCTTTTCCATGTCAACGAAAAGCCAGAAAACAAAAAAGACCTCCAAGAAATAAAGGAAAGTTCCGTCACCATGTGGGCTCAGGCAGGACAAGATGTACAAAGTGAAAGATGAGACTGAAACACGGGGAGGGGCAGCTCTCAGAGGCACGGAAGGCTCAGCAGTCTGAAGTGAACCGTGTGGGCCACACAGACAGGGGCAGGATCTAGTGTGGCCAGTTATTTTCAGATCCTGGAAGCCACACACCTGTGATGCTGCTGCCCTTCAAAACAGCCCCCTCGGTAGACCTCTGATTTGCCCACAAGGGTGCTATGACTCAAAATACTTGTGGAACTCGTCTCATGGCCTGGCCTCCCAGAGCCAGCATAATTTTCATCCCTTAAGGCATATTTGTTTTTTGGAAATAGCTAATAATCACTCAGAGCTAAGTGTCGTGAACAGGGCAGGTGATCAAGCTTGGGAATTTCATTCTTGGTCAGAAATTCACAGTGGGTCTCAAACAGTAAGTGTGCTTTTCTCATATGGTTCATAAACTAGCTGTGACAGTAATGTCAAAGGCAGAGCTCCAACAATGTTCTGAACAGTGACAGTGTCAGTAAATTAAGTGGGTAGCCTCCATTCAAACCAACACCTTTGAAAATCACCCCTTCCCTGAAGGCACACTTTCTGATAAGTCTATCAAATCCTGCCTTGTGACTTTATAGCTGCCCTGATATATCACTACTGCGCATCCCAACTCAATGTAACCCCAAATGAGCTATTATGAATGAGAGGACACTGGGCCCTTCAACAGCTAATCAAGAAGATCACCACAACCCTGCAGAGACGTTAGCATTAGAAGGGTACATGCCAACACCCAGAGCGTGCAGACTCAAGTGTGCATTACACACGTGACAGATATACATATATACACACACCACAGACTTACAGCTCATCCCAAATCATCCTTAGTGGGTTTTTTTTTTAAGGTTGGCACCCTGAGCTAACAAATGTTGCCAATCTTTTTTTTTCCCTGCTTTTTCTCCCCAAATCTCCCTGGTACATAGTTGTATGTTGTAGTTGTGGGTCCTTCTAGTTGTGGCATGTGGGACGCTGCCTCAACGTGGCCTGATGAGCGGTGCCATGTCCGCGCCCAGGATTCAAACCGGTGAAACCCTGGGCCGCTGAAGCAGAGCGTGGGAACTTAACCTCTCGGCCACGGGAGTGGGTTTATCCTAAATACAGATAATAAATTCAACGTTAATAATAGCTGAGAGCTTTAAAATCCTCTGGAGGAAAACACACACACAGCACCACCTTTCACATCATTTCACACTGACTGGTCAACTGTGGTTTTCTGGTCCCTCTATCCCTGAAAGAAAAAAATTGCATTAAAGAGGTACAAAGAAGAAACATAAGATAAAGTGCAAACACAAACATTAACATAGGACTTGCCCGGAACACTCGCCTCCTGACACACAACTTGGAAAGTTGTGGGCTCCTCAAGAAGGTTGGGCAGAGGCAGGAGCAGTGAACAGGCACTGTGCTGGGGACCTCAAGGCCTGGGGTGCGGATTCTTTAAACCTTGATCTAACGTAAAATGAACAGTTTCAAGGGAGAGTGATGCCACTTTCTTTTCCAACCAACTATGAATGAGTTGGTCCACCAGCCCCTAGTCAATATACCTGAGAGAAGCACCAACTGCCAACTGGCACTTGTGGGGCAAAGGTTTACAAGAAAAATGGCATCTGCCACATCCCGGCAACCAGGCTGTTTATAAGAGGCAGTACTGCTCAAGAGTTAGGGTGAATATTAGAATCAGAGAGACCTGGGCTCAAATTCTAAATCCCTCCTCCACCCTTCCAACTGTGTGACCTCTGCAAGTTGCTTATCCTTTCAATGTCCCCCTTTCGGGAGCTGTACAAAACAGGCTGTACGATAGCTCGTGTCCTCCCAGAGCGGTCAGGACTGAATCTGTGGACCGCTAATGCGCTCAGTGCAATGCCTAGGACACAGCCAGCTCCTTCCTTAGGATGAAGTCAACAAATTATCCCAACATAACCCTCCTCCGAGGGGCACAGACAGCACTAACTGGTTCTAAAGGTGATACCATCCATCTTCAAGAGGACCAAGATGAAGGAGGATATCCGCCCAGAACTAAGATACTGCTGTTCTCCTACAATAAAAATAAAGCCTTGCAAAATGCACGCTGGCCTAAACCTCTCTTCTTCAATCCCCACCTTGAGTACAGCCATGTGTCGCTTAACAACAGGGACACGTTCAGAGAAATGCGTTGTTAGGTGATTTAGTCATTGTGTGAACATCATAGAGTGTACTTAGACCTAGACAGTATAGCCTACTACACACCTAGGCTATATGGTACTAATCTTATAGGACAACTGTTATACGTGGTCCATTATTGACTGAAACATCACCATGCGGCAAATGACTGTATTCAGAAACAGTGCTAGAGCTCTCCTTATCAACAATGTAGCCAATCAGAAAACTGATGGCAAGGAGAGATCCAGGGAATGAAAGAAGGACTGAGGCAGAAGCAGAAGAGAGGAGGGAAAGTCAAGAAAATGAAGAGGTGAGGACAGAAAGAAAAACAGAGTTGTTTGTTCATGTCTGAAAACCCTGCTGCTGCTTCTCCCAGCGCTAGGAGCTGCTTCTCCAGGGTGGTCCAGGAACCTATCACATCCTCACAGGCCTCTGCCAGCACATGGCATGCACGTGGAAAACCAACGCTCTAGCAGAAAAGAGGCAAGAGCTGGAAGCGGACATCCAGATCCAGGGAGGGTAAAAGGAAGTGGCTCCATCCAATGTGGACAGTGGCTCCAGCTCACTGCTATATGATCACCCCTACATACAGGACAGGACAGAAGGGCCACATGCTTGGCATGATGCAGTATCACAGAGGAGCACCTGGTATGTCTCCATTCTCAGGGAGGCTTTCGAGATATCTGGAGAAAGATGAGAGGTCCTAAACCAAGGTGAAACAATTCCTAGCCAGGAGTCCACATCTAAGTTTGCCTATGAGCCACTCAGCCTCTCAAACAGTTAAGGGAGTAACTGGAAATATTATTTTAACCACAGGATGGAAGCTGAGACTTGGTCATGTCTGGCCACATGTGATGACCTGGGGCCGTGAGCACTGGGAAGAAATTTACTGGAGTGTGTGTGTGTATGTGTGCATGTGTGTGAAAGGTTTCTCTCCCAGGTAGCCTGGGGAAGACAGGAGCATTGACTACTGAGTCCTGTGAATGGAAGGGCAGAAAGGAAGCTGAAGGAGCATTTCCATGTCTAGCTCTGAGCCATAAGGGCCTAAATGGAGGTGTCCAGCTAGCACAGGAACACCAGAGGGGAGTAGCACATGGGCTCCATTTGAACATGGAACATAGTGTTCCACAAAGCAAAGACTCCGGGAATGTACTTCAGGATTGAGGCACCAGGAGGGTTTGCAGCTTGGCAGCTCCAGGAGACACACCCTTGGCAGGGACCTCATCGTTCTCAGGAAAAGTCCTGGAGAGGGCTGATAAGGGCGAGGGTGACATCCACAAGGCAGGCCAAAATGTATCAACGTCGAAAGGCTGTTCCTGAGCAGCCCCCCTAGGACCACTAGAACCAAATGGATGGGACTCTGGGAAGAGACAGGGGTTCCATTACTATATAACCTCATTATAATATTGGCAGGGGGTGCGGGAGAAACTCAGGTTAGCCTTCAGAAACCCCTTGCAAACCTGATGAAGTTTTAGTCAACAAGTGTTTGCACTCAGATGACCTATTCTGGGAACTAAGAATCCAAAGATGAACTAACTAGACACTGACCCTTGGACACTTACATCTTAGGTAAGGGGAAGGACCATGCGGGTGACAGATAATTGCGATATATGGTGGCAATGCTTGTAGAAGTATCAGCCAGGTGCTAACAGGGCACAGGGGAGGAGCAGGAATAGTCAGCTGCCTCGGGGCCCAGAGAGTGCCTGCAAACATCACTTTCTAATCAAAGGAACCAAGGCTCTGTGGGAAAGTGGCTGATTCCAGGTCTGGGGCAGGAAATGCACAACATGACTCCCCAGACTTGTCATACCAGATAGGAAGAAAGTGATCAAAGGCTATCAGGATCACACCAAAAGGACCCAGAAGGCACCTAAAGAAGCTCTGACAGACCCAAGCTAGGATAATTTGAACATTAGTAAGATATTAACTGTCATAAACTTGAACACAAATGTTTAAATCTGTGAGTTCATGATGATACAAAACCAAACAAAACAAACGAAACACCCTATTTGGTCACCACTGACTGAAAACTGACAAATAAAAGGGAAAGAATCAAGAGGTGCGTCATCCTTCCCACATGGGCGGTACCACAGGTAAGCAGACAGTGGATAGGGAAGCGTCTCCTCTACAGAAGTTTTCTAGCAAGGAAATTAAAGATGGTGGACGGAATGAGAATGCCCCAGTGCTGGGACCCCAGATCTAGGAGAACCAGGCGTGCAGCAGCCACAGCTGCTGACATCACAGGGAGACGGGCCCCAATCCAGTGGGCACCTGAGTAAACAACATCACCCACGAGGCGGGTCACTGTGCCTACCCCCCCAAAAAACAAAAGTCAAAATCAAACCTGAATCTGGTTCTGCTTCTAGAGCTAACTTCCAACTTGCAGGAAATAAAGAGCACAGAGGAATTTGTTCAACCACACACGGGGGAGATGCAATCAGCAAAATCAGACTAGAAAACTGCAGGGCAAAATCCGGTTCCCTTAACAAAAAGCTGCAAAAGCAAACTAACAAAACCACAAAAACGAGACAGGGATAAAAGAGGAAGTTTTGGTAATATGAAGGAGTTTGGTCATTTTTTAAGGTATGACTTACGGTACTACGAGTTTTTTTAAGAGTCCAGTGATACACACTAAAATATTTACAGATACAAAAATGATTTCTGAGGTGCTTGAGAGGGCACATGGAGGGGGCAAGACTGACCACAGGCCATCAAGCTGAGACTCTGATGGTGACCGGGGCAGGGTGAAGGTTGTGTGGCCTTCCTAACACTATTGCCTACCAGGTACACCTGAACTTCTCTGTAAGATTTTTCTTTTTAAAAATCAGTCTGGGGGCCGGCCCTGTGGCCGAGTGGTTAAGTTCATGCGCTCCGCTGCAGGCGGCCCACTGTTTCGTCGTTTCGAATCCTTGGCGAGGACATGGTACCGCTCATCGAGCCACGCTGAGGCAGCATCCCACATGTCACAACTAGAAGGACCCACAACTAAGAAGATACAACTATGTACCGGGGGGCTTTGGGGAGAAAAAGGAAAAAAATAAAAACTTAAAAAAAAAAATCAGTCTGGACTGAGAGCAAGGGCCTCCTGGAAGAGGTGAGATCCAAATCAAGTCTTGCAGGATAAGAACTGCAAGGCTGGGATGGCATTCCCACAGAGCTGGCATGAACAAAGGCTCAGAGGTGAGCAGGAGCTTACTGGCCAGTCTGCTGTGGTCCCAATGTGTTTGTCCCCAATTCACAGGTTGAATCCTAACACCCAAGGTGATGGCTTTACAAGGTGGGTTCTCTGGGAAGTGTCATGAGGGTGGAGCCATCACAAGGGAATCAGTACCCTTATAAAAGAGAGCTCCCTCACCCCTTGCACCATGTGTGGACACAGTGAGAAAGTGGTCATCTGTGACCTGGAAGAGGGACCTCTCAGAACCTGACCATGCTGGCACCCTGATCTCAGCCTTCAAGCCTCTAGAACTGTGAGAAGTTAATTTTGTTGTTTACTCAGTCTTGTATTTTTTATAGGAGCCCAAACGGACTAAGACTCAGTCCTTACAGGGCAAAAGGGAGAACAGCTGAGGCTGGAGAGCTGGGAAAGGCCTTTCCTCCCGAGCATCAAGCGGGAACTCTGTGATGGGGAGCCTGGTCATATTTGTGATTGAATCACTGCAGGTCACTCTGGTGACCCCGCAGATGGTGGCACAGAAGGGGACGATAACACGGGGGATCACCCTGCATATTCAAAATGGTGAAGCAGCACACAAGCATCCACACTACAAATTTCCCACAGAGACCAGAGGTCAATCCAATGTTCTGGATTAGACACAAAAAGTAAGTCAAGGTCATGCGTCCCGGGTCAGCTCATCATGTCCACCCCAGCAGGCCAGTCACTGCGTCAGATCCAGGACTGACCAGGTCAATAGAATCCCACTGACTCAGTCAGCCCAACCCTATTTTCAGTGTTCATATTATTACAGTGCCTAGTTTAGCTCAATCACCCTACTCTAGGCAAGAAATCCCTCCTACCTCACTACCACTTAACAATAATTCTTCCAAAGATATAGAGGAAGTAACATGGAAAATGTCTGCCAATTTATTATCCTCAAATACCTTCCTGAATTTCACAAAGGACGATTCACTTGGGAAAATTCCTTCACAAGTGACAGTTTGAAGCTACCAGGTGACAGCAGAGAAAGGAGAGGATGACTAAACCTCTCACTAAAATGAGGTGTGAAAACATCAGGAAACTAAACTGAAAACCTGATATTCAATGTGGTCAAAAAGGAATCACTGCGGTCCATTTCCAGAAATCTCAGATTACCAAGGACACGGTTAAGTGGGTGGGAACCTCCAATTCCAACTGAAGCCAGCTCTGAACTGAAAGGAAATACATGTTGAAACTGGCTTCCCTTAAAATGAGACTCTGACCCTCGAGGCCTGTAACCCACGGCTTTCATTCCTGTCATGTCAAGTGCTGCATGGAGATGGAGGCCTTCGCCCACTGCCTCACCCTGTGCACCAGACACACAGCACGCGTTGACATTAGTCTACAAAAAAGAAACTCAGTGACTTGCCCTTGGCCATAGTGATGAGTCACAGTGGCACCGGGAAGAGAGGCCTCCCACCTCCCAAATCAGTGCTCCAGCCCACAAATCCAGCAGCACCAGGGCCCTCTTCCCCTAAAAGCACCTTCACAGGGAACATGACCTCTTATCTAATCAGGCACAAATAAGGTTACATCACTCCCTGGGCTCTGAGGGCAACAAGAAGAGTGTCTGAAATCCCAATGCTCTCTGCACTGGGGAGAGTCTGAACAGGCACCATCAGCCATAAGACACGTAGCTCCTAAAGGCCCTCTCAGCAATGATCCCTCCCCTCCAGTCTTAAGCACCTTGTACAGGACTGTCATTTCACCTTTGCTCAGCTCTTGCCGCAAGATGGTCTTGAGCTGTTCTGTACAGGCTTCTTGTCCTTGAGGGAGGGTCATGGCTTCTAGCCCTTTCACATCCCCACACACCCCCTTCTCCAGCACCGGAACCCAATAATGGCTTCCTGGCGAGAGCGGCTGCACCCTTTGGCTCCAGGTACAGCCTGGACACAAAGCCAGGCAAACCGGGTTGCTGAATGAAGGAGGAAAGAAGAAAAGAGGAAGAAACTAGTACAAAGACCACCAACCCTACAAGAAGAGAACAAAGCTCACCCTTCTCACCAGCCCCCCTCTCCAAGCCTGACTGGCTCAGTCCGGAGTAGAGCTCTGGACATCATCACAGTTCTGACTAGTCCAGGCCATTCCATGGTCTAACTCAGGGCTCTCTCCTCCCACCAGACACTGCTCAGGCACGGGGATCTCCTTGCAGGCAGCCTTTAAAAGAAGAGACTCAAAACCCTGTGCAGGCAAGTGCTGTGCGGTCTGTACAGCAGGTGCCACCCGAGCAGGGTGGGTGCAGAGCACCTCATCAGGCTAGAATGCACTGGAAGGAAGCCCCGCGCACGCTCACAAGCCGTGCAGGGAAGGGCAGCAGGAAGATGCCGCAACACCCAAGCAGTCTCTCCTGCGCCCCTCCCTGTGCCCAGCCATCGGTGAAGGCCAGAGTGGCAGAGCCTGGAACAAAACCCAGGACGGAGTGCCATCACCCAGGTATTTCATAGCGTCATGAAGACATTCTGTTTTCCTGGGAAAGGTACTTCCTCAGTGTGAGCTCTTGTCCTGGCTGACAGCCCCAAAGCAGACGCAGCCAGATCTGGACCTCCAAGTGCGACCTGCTCCCTGAGTAAGCCCACAGAAGACAACGTGCCACGCAGGAACCCCAATGGTACAACTACGCCTCCTCCCACTCTGCCCCTCTTCTCCCCTTCACAACCCTCACACCCACAAACCAGAGGAAAGGGTCATGCTGAAACCATTTGGAAAAGGACAGATGACAGCTCAGCTCGGAAAGAGTGGCTAGCAGTGGGCTCTGCAGCAGACTGTGCACAACCTGGGCACCTGTGCTGCCACTTCCCTCCTTCATCTCCACCTGTATCCCGTCAACTCAGGCCAGGGGACCCTCTCTGACAGAGACGGAAACAAAATGCCTTCTGATCCTTCAGACTCCAGGCCAACAAAATCAAGCTACATGCTTCAGACACATGCTTTAAACGCAGGTGCTCCTAGCACCTCTGGAGGCATTGCTTCCTTTCTTTAAGAAGTCCCCCACGCTATACTCACAGGCTGCACTGCCATAAATCCCGCCAGATGCACCAGTAGTGAGCACGCAAGCTAAGCCAAGCCAATCGGTTCCTCCAAGGAGGTGCAGGCTCAGTCTAGGCTGGGAGGCTGAACCCAGGACCAGTAGATGTGGGAGTCCCGAAGCAGAGAAACTACCGTGCGCAGGGAGAGGATGGAGAAGCCGCCAGGCCTGGAGGAGAGCAGAGCTGGGACCTGGTGTGGCCACGGGGTCCGGGCTGTGATCCAGTCCATGGTCTGGGCTGTTTCCAGGTCCCCGGTCTCACGTGGCCTTCCGAGGCCAGCCAGCCTCTCTGCTCTCAGTAACAGGAGATGCCCCACATCCCCACAATAAATTCCCTTCTCCGCTCAAGCTGGCCTGCAGGAGGCCGCTTTTACCTGTAACCAAGAGGATCTTTTCAAAGAAGATACTTTAAAAATCAAAGACCAGAAGGAAGCTGCTGGTATGTAAATCAGGTGGCCCCCTCTCAGGTAACACAGGAAAAGAGCAAAAAACATGTCGCACCCAGATTTCAGGTCCTAAGCTCTAGATTCTGTATTCAGGATATTTTTCTCTTTCCTCAATCAGACAATCTTCCAGTTTTGATGTTGCATCAATTTCCTGAGTGAAACAGTTTTCATTTTAAGAAACTCTGGTTCCAGGCAACCTGACAATTAATTTAATGTCACAAGCTAATCACTGTGAGAGGCATAACAGCAAACTCGTTTCCAATCAACTGCTGGCCCTGGGATTTAAAAGAGTGAAAGTCAGAAGTTCAAACTTTGAAACAATCCCTGATGATTTCAGCTGGCAAAAGACAGCCTACCCGGGTTCCTGCCCGTGAGGGTGGTGTACTTTCTCAGGACGCCTCTGAACCCCGACAGCATGGTCAGTGGGAAAGACTCACCTGGGAACATACATGCGTAGATGCGTGCGTGCACACACACACACATGCACACACATAAACACATATTCCCACAAGTAAGGAGTGACCAATACCTTCAACTCCTCCATTAGCAGCTTCTGCCTGGTAGTGGTGCTTCCTGCATTTAGAGAGAAGACCATGAATCTTTCCCCAAAGTCCTATGGTCTGCCAGTAACTTGCCCAAGAAAACTACATACTGCAGCCTCTCCGGTCCTCCAGGAAGGTCAGGCTGATATCCAAGCCCCTCTCAACTCATACTCAATGCATCTGCATTCCCAGTCTCACTATAACCAGAAAAGTCCCTAGAAAAATCTGCTGGAGACCAAAAAAAAAACCAAAACAGAAAAGCACAGCTGAGAAGGACCCTCAGGGCTCAGGCACAGAACAAGTCTAGAAACCAAATAAATAATGTAACAGCAGCAGCAGCAAGCAGTGTATCACATTATTTCTGTGCACAGCACACCATTCTAGGTGCTTCCGTTACTTTCACTCATTTAATCCTCACACTGCGTAAGTGGGGGAACTGAGTGGCAAAGGTCAAGCACCCCGCCTATGATAGGGCTGGGGCCCCATCCCCAGGAGCCTGCTTCAGCCACTCCATGTCCTGCCCTCGTGCAGGGCGCCCTGGCCCTGGCCCCCAGGGTTCATGACGGCCCAGTGACTCAGATAAGAACAGTCCAGAAAATTCTCTGTTCTAGCCTTAGAGCATGCATAGAGCAGACACAGAGATCCTTTTTTACCCATAAAATGTCCCTACTGCACAGGAAAAACACAAATGAGGTGGTGAACAGGCAGTCACAGAACTTAAAAACCACCAAAGCATTTTTTAAAATAAACTATAAGCCAGATAGAACCAGAGGGACCACTCAACTTAAAAGTCATTGGAATCAATACTTTCAAATCTCCAGTCAGGTTCTCGGTGGCTTTCATCGTCACCCGGCGCTGGCAATCTGAGCAGGAGGTCGGGGCCTGGGGGGTTGGAGGAGAGTCAGGTACTGAGCTCTACCCAGAACACCATCGCCCCTCGTGCCTGCCCTGGAGGGCAGGGCAATGGGGGCTTGGGGCACATGTTGCACATGTGGTTCTGATCTGCATCTCTGAATCCCACTGCAGGACACAGAAACCAACCTTGAACTATAGCTACCCATGTCCAAAAAGAGGTGAACACTGAGCACACCTGTGAGATGAATCCATCTGACCTTCTGACCTCCGGGTCTCTGCCTGCTTACTGGAGGTATCCTCCCTAAGAGCACTCCTACCCCACCACCCTGCACCCCAGGCCGACCCTGGGCCTCCCATCTTTCTTTCCCGGTTCACCCTGGCTCCAGTGTCAGGCCATGCTTCATAAACTTCCTCCACTCCCATACACTCCCTCAAGACCTTCTGGAACTGCCCACTCGGGTGGCCAACTCCAGGTCTTCTGCAACCAGCCAGCCCTACTCTCCTCTTCCTCTCCAAAGCACACCCTCTCGCACTCCAATCCCAACATCATTCAACCTCCGAGGCCCCTCCTCCCGTGAGAGCCATACCTCCCTACCCGTTCTCACCGCCAGCCTCTGTGAGCAGCACAGGTTATCCACTCCAGAGGCCACCTGCCACACTGGGCACAGAGAGGTTCCCTGATGACTCATCTCTCTCACATTAAATGGGCGAAATGGTCCATGTGGTCAAATTGTCTCCACTAGTGCCAGATTGGGTTTGGGAGCCAAGCACCAAAGATTCAAAGTTTAACCCTCACTGTGCTCCTTAGGACAATGTCCTTTGCATCAAATGTCATCAATGGACAAAGGGTAGTCAATGGAGGCATGGGGCAGAGTTTTCAACATCCCAGTCAGGGCACTCATGGCTGGAAGAAATCTCTCTCACCAGCTCTCTGAAACCAACTCCCAGTCTGTAGTTAACATTTTGACCTTTCCCATGGAGTTCCTGCTGTTTCCAGGCAGTCTCCCACATCCACTCACCATCTCTTGCCACATCCAGGGGAGTGGGAGCACCTACAGACCACCCACTGTGGGTGTGGGCTACTTTTCCATGGACTCCAACTTCATATCTGTGAAGCAGTAAAATTCTCTAATATCTTCTGCCAGCTGAAAAACACTTGCCTGCCAGATGCACTGTGCTAGGCACGGGGGGGCTCTGAGGGGGAGAGGAAGGCCCCCCAACGCCCAGCACTGCTGCTAGGCTCCTCTCATCCTGTGCGTAGGTGGGGAGAGGTCATCAGGGGAAGAAATGGGTCTTTACACAGGAAAACAGGAAGTAAACAGGATGTAGGTAGCAAGGGTCCTCCTGACTCTTCTTGGGTTCTCCAGGGTCTAGGACTCTAGGGGTCTGGAAGCTTCAGGCGCTTGGGGGGGGGGGGGCAGATTGTCAAGAAAAACAGCTAACATTCACTGTGCTTGGTTAGTACCAGCATTGAGCTAACAAGACTTTGCGTGCATCATATGCAGCAGGTGTCTATACTTCCCTCCCTTCACAAGTAAGGAACCGAAGTTTGGACAGATGGAATGGACCGTGGAAAGGTGGCAAAGGTGGCCTTGAGCATGGCAGGTCAGACTCCAAGTCCACTGGTGAGCAAGACAGCCGCCACCCCACGGAAGAAGGAGGCAGGGCCCCCGTGAGCCAGCCCACCAACTGCAAGAAGGGGGTGAGAAGTGGTTAGCTCATCTTGCTGCATAGCCCTTTGTCAAAATATCTGGAAGGGCTCCAGCTGTGTTAGAAGAATTTGAAGCAAGAGATGCATGCCCGTGTCTGGGCAAGAGAATTCTACGGGAATTTCTAGAGTTCTCCCACCCCCAGGGCAGTGTAAAGGTGGCAGTGACTGAGAGGGGCCACTGGGGGGGCATGAACCTGGAAGGACCATTTGGGGCTTCCTACCCCACCTGCCCAAGCCCACAGGGAAGCTGCCCCTCCACATGCCAACCTTAAAGACCAGAGCCTCATTTTACTGAGAGACAAGGTTATCTTTGCCTTATAATTCTCAGAGTAGAAAATAAACAGGTGAACAACTATGCCGGGGGAAAGTAACCAAATACTATGTGAGAAACAGAAAAAAGCTCTGACAGCAACAGAAGGGTGATTTATTTTACAGCAATGCTTCTTCACCTTGGCTGCTGATGCCTGTCCCTTGCCTCCCCAAGAGATTCTGATGTAAGTGAGGGCTGCCCGGGCATCAGGCCTTCCGTCGAAGAAGCCTCTGGGTTTTCTGTTGCCAAAGTCACTCCTTGTTCCTCGGGGGTAAATGTGGCCTTAGCACATTGTACACTTCTCTTGCATGTCCCACAGGGCCTAGCACAGTCTTTTAATAAAACAGGTTGGTTTCTGATGAATCTTGATGATTGATCTGCCAATCAAATGCACATCCCTAAAGGGAAGAGTTATCTTTTAATAAGTGGAGTCCGTTTATATTTCTATCACTAACCATTTAGTGTCAAACCTGAACAGCTTCCACCTGCCCCATTTCACCAGTGTTCTAAATGCCAGTAGGTCTAAACTTTACAGATGTTGGAATTTCATAATTTTGCAGCCACAGTCTTGGCCTAAATGATAATCAAGCCAAGCCACGATACATACGTGGAAACCAGCCCCAGCTGGGCCAGAGAATCCATGAGCAGCCCCTGATGGATGGCCCCAAGGCATCAGCGGTCCAAGATACAGACACACGTCACAGAGGGACTGACCATGCAAATCCCTGCACATGGCAAGGTTGCCTTCCACAGTGCTGGTGGCCCTATTCCTGCTGACCTCTCATAGGTCCCTGCCACACCTCCACAGGGAGCATGCAGGGGCCCATGCATGGCTGCTGCTGCCCACCTGCTCTTCCTCCCACTGCCTGCTTAGCATTCAGAAGTAGAGAGAACACCTGGGCGTGCTTAGGCACCAGTCAGCTCACCCTGGATTCTAAAGCATCTGGCAAAAATTTACCCCTTCTAAGAAAACCTCCTTAAGCAACTAGATCCCATTCACAGGACTTCTGTAGCCGCCTCTCTTAAGGGAGACACTTATCTTAAGGGAGTGCTTTTAAATGCCAGGGAAGGCCCATCAGTGGAGTGCGAAATCAGTTCAGTGGGTTGAATCCTCACATTTTCTCATGAGACAGAAAAAACAGGATTGACAGTGCATCTAGAAAGGATAAGGATGGATGGACAGATTCCACCTTCAAAAGAATTAGAAAAACTCTTCCTAGAATATCTTTATTTTGAGCTTATGCCTATGTTTGATTAGATGGCTCTTTCAGGACTGTCCCCACTGCTCCATGGACAAACAAGCTCCTGCGGCTCAGAGTGAGAGTCCCGGGGGCAATGAGCTTGCCTTCTGCTGCTGGATTTACCCTAACCTGGTATCCTGTCTTACGCAAGCCAGTGAACCAGATGAATGTGTTGGTTCAAACCTCAGCAACACTCAGCAACACCAACTGCAGCACTTCACAGTTTACACTGGTTAACACCCATCTGTCTGCATCTGCATGACACACAGTCTGCCTAAGGCTGCAAAGCCAGCAGGGCAGTGAGTCCAAGACTCACAGCTCCCAAGAAGCAGCCTTGCTCCCAGCCACAGCCCCCTAAGAGACTGCTCAGGCTCTGCTTCTCTCTTCCTTGACCTGTAATTCTGATTTTTTTTTTTTTTTTGGTGAGGAAGATTTGCACTGAGCTAACATCCATTGCCAATCTTCTTCTTCTTTTTGCTTGAGGAAGATTAGCCCTGAGATAACATCCATGCCAATCCTCCTCTATTTTCTATGTGGGAGGCCTCCACAGCACAGCTGATGAGTGGAGCAGGTCTGCACCCAGGATCCAAGCCTGCGAACCTGGGCCACCGAAGCAGAGCGTGTGGAACTTTAACCACTCGGCCATGGGACCAGCCCCCTGTGATTCTGATTTTTAATGTCTCAAGTCTAATGAGATTTTTAGACTCATTAGAACATCTTCTAGGAAGACTTTTTGTTTTAATCATTCACATAAACCACCCTCTAAAATTCCTGCTCCAGTAGCAATATGTAAACCATTTCTAGTCATGGGTAACCCATTTGGAAGTTTAAAGAGCTCTATAATTCTCTTTTCTTTAATCAACAGTTTAAACCATACACACACACACAGTCTGTGAGAAGAAATTACAATTCTTTTTCCTCACTAGAGTCACTTCTCAATCTGTACCAACAGCTGATCCCCTACAAGGATGAAGTAACTACCTGCATTTATCAGTCACTGAGCCATCACCATTCCTACCTCCAACTCTGCAAGTCACCTTGCTACAACGTTGACAATTTTCTATTTCCAGAGCACCCACTCTGCGGGCAGTATGCAAGCTTCTGAAGAGAGGGCCTGGGAGCTGCCTCTCTGGCACTGCAGTCTAGGTTCCAGAACCAGCTTCCTTTGGTTGAATCCTGGGCTCAGGGACTCCTGCATTGCTGTGACACGCCCACAGGTAAGTCTCAAGAATGCCAGGGCTCCTCCACTATATCACTGAAAACACGCAGGTACTGATATTGCCTTTTTCATGGCGTTGTTATAAGGATTAAATGAGGTGATGCACATAAACAGGATGAACTTAGACATTATCATCCAACCTGGAACACTCGTCAGAGTGAAAACGAGCATGCTAATCACCACACAGGGGAAGCAGACGTGACCCAGGACACCAGCACATCCAGTCAACCTGTTGACTGAGGACTCGGCTCGGTGCTTAGCAGGAGTAACTGTTTAAATGAGGGCTGATGACAGGAGAAACCAAAAGTAAGAGGAGTATCAACAAATGTACTCCTGAAAATGTCCAGCCAATAGTAAATGCGTAACCATTATTCATTACCATCTTGCTGCCATCTCAACCTGTAAAGCCTTTGATGTGAAATAAAATGAACAAGGAACAAAGCTAAACACAAAACAAAGCACTGAAGTGACAAGCTCAGGTGGTCAGGTCCAGGGCACTGGTTTCAGTAAACTGCAGGGATGAGGAGCATCAGGTCCCCAGAGATCCACCCGGAGCCACAAGGCCACACCGGCTCCTAGACACAAGCGCTCCACCACCATCTCCACCAGAGCCACTCCTCACACTGGAACCTTTGGGCAGTGGAACACCCTCCCCTGCAGGCAGGGCCAACCTCACACAGAAGAATAAACAGAGATACGTGGGGCATCATGAGATGAGAACACAGAACTCTGCTATCACTCAAAGTCCAGGAAACAGAGCAGATAATGCCTGGAAATTCTGCAGCACATTGCCCTGAGCAAAAAGAGCTGGCAAGCTCCAGTTCACAAAGTCTCCAAGGGGTTAATGTGCAACTATTGCACAAGACTGGCTTCTAAGAAGTCAGGTTCGAAGACTGGACTGACATAAATGAATCATCTTTACGGCATTGGCCACGACTGCTCTTGGGGCACGGAGGAGGGGGCTGAGAATAAAGATGAGTGGGAAGAGGTTGGAGAGATAAAGCGTGTGTGCCAACGGGCACTGGATTCGGTCTCTGCCACTTACCAGTTGTCCATCTTGAACAAGTCATTCAGCCTCTCTCTGGGTGGTGGCCCCCAATATGTAAAATGGGGAGAATCATCCTTATGAGCCAGTAGGACATTAACCCCAAAGCAGAATACAAACACAGTATTAGTCTCCTGTAAAGCCACAGTGTGATGACACTGATGGAAACCCTCATCCATGCTGACCACCACAAGTTATAAAGTACACCAGAAAGAAGATGTTCCCACAGGGGCTTAATTAAGCAAAAGGAACATGGGTCACTGAATCTAAGACACCGTCAACTGCAGGTCGCACCATTAATTTTACATACCACTTAGGAGGAAAAATGCTATCAATTAAACCATGAAACACCATCTATTGTAAGATGCATCCTGATTTCAGAGACGTTAAAATGTGATGGAAAAACGTACATTTTAGAACCAACGACACACAGTATGATAAGGACCCGAGGGGGGCCCTAGAGCTCAGGGTCTGGCCTTGATTGGACAATGTCCAAGCTCAGTTTGAGCCTATTGAGCAGTGGATGTCCAGTGGCAAATGCTCTTCAATAACCCCTAGGAACCTGTATGAATTCTAGACTCCCCGCCCCTCATGGGAGATTCTGAGGCAGTGGATCTGGAATGGGGTCTGGGGACCCTTTTTTCAAAGCTCTTCAGGTGACACATCACACAGGCCCTCCACTCTCAAAGGAATAGATTGGAGAGGGTTCCTGCCTCCCACTGGCCAGTCCTCCCTTGCCCCATCCCACTGCCATGCCCTGGCCTGAGAAACTGCAAAGATGTTTCCATGCCCAATGCCGCACCCTGTGCCACTCAGGGGAAAAAAGCCCAGCTGAGCTAAGAGAAGGGATCTAGCCACACAATGGCCCCCTCTCCCCGCTCTCCCCCAACCTCTGGCACTGGGACACAGCTTTGGTGAAGAATGACTGAGCAGAACTAAAGGTGTGGATCTAAATACACAGTACCATTCTGTGGCCCTCCCACGCTTCCATTCCTGTTGAGTTTCTCTTGCACCTTCCCCCAACTCTGATTCATTTTCTGACTATGCAGTTGCAAACCTCCATTTAGAATGGAGAGAACTGAAAGCATCCTGTGTGGCATTTCCCTAAGTCAGCTGTGACTCAGCTGGCAAAGCCCCAAGTGCCTTTACCATGACGGAAGAAAGCGTCTTCCTTCTGCCCCTCTATTAGCTCAGTGAGCAGCAAAAACCAGTAATAACAGGTCAATCACAGCTCACAGGGGCATGTGCCCGTGCCTCCTGGCATCAAGGGAAAGAGCAGAAATGTAGCCCCTTCCTCCCAGCTCTGCTAATATTATTTACATACTGAAGCAATAGGGGACATGGGTGGAACTCCATGGCCGTGAATTACACATTCCAGGATTTCTGAAGCCTATTAAGAAAGGAGAGTCTAAGTGGTGCAAGCACAAAGCAGCTCCAGCCACCTGTTTCATCCGTTCACCCCCACTCTGCACACCACATTATTTGATGACTCAATGCATCCAACTAGGTAGGGGGTTCTAAAGTTTCCCATTTCTGATGCTAGAGAGCCAGGAGGCTGAGGTTGCAGATTATCAGGCTAAAATTACAGCCATCTGTGAGACTCACCAGCTATTCCACCACGAGAAGAAAGGGATTCCCCAGCCATCTATCTATGCCCAAATCCCCCAGAAGATATGGTTTCAGCTTTTTTTTGATAGTGGTTACATTAAGTTTTGAAGAAAGGAGCAGGAGAGACACTAGGTGAGAGAGCCCTGTGCCAAATAAAGTCCGAGCCCATCTCTCCTGTCTCCCGCAGCACTTCCAGCCCCAGAGCCCACCAGCCCACGCAGGTCCAGCATCCTCACTCCACATCTTTGGAGAGCACAATAAGAAAAGCCTAAGGATGCTCAGGAGTTAGAGGAGAAATGCTGCTCTTTACTGAGCAGGTGCACAATGCATGACTATTATGATGAGTGCACAGTGAGCTCTGGCTGAATCAGTTAGTTAAACTGAATACACGGTTCTTTGGGATAAGCTCTATACCCTGAGTAAGGAATTCTGCCAGAGAAGGTAACTGTCACTCCAAGAGATGCTGAGCAAAAATCAGCAGAAGGTCAGGTAAGAGCAACTCTTGCCAAGTAAATAACTAGTGGAAGGCAAGGAATAAATAACACTCCATGACCTAATCAGGGGTTTGTCTAAACTAGCTAACTAGATTCAGAACTGAGACCAAGATCAGGATTAACTTCAACAGTGCCTACATGATAATTATGTGGTTTTGGTTTTTGGGGGTTTTTCTAAGCCACCCACTTCTCTCCTTAGAGCCACACACAAAATCCTGCAAGAATCTCTCTCCTGGGAGCAGACACTCATCCTTGGAGAGCCCCATTGATACAGAAAGCCTCTGCTGCCCACTGCCATCGGCCCCAAACCAGGCAGGAGGTAAGCTAGCTGGCATTTCTTCCCGACCCTAAGGCTGAAGACAGAAACCTGTGTTCCTGGCTGTCGACGTTTGTCCAGAAAAGGTGGCAGCTGTGGGAAAGCATCTCCACGCTCAACCCTGTTGCCAATTCTTGCTGAATAAAACATAATCACCTTTGCACAAAAGCAGCATAGTCGCCCATGGATACAAAATAAACCAAGGTGAAGACAGTAAAAGCCACACAAAAGTACTCTGACGTGCAAATTGTGACTCCATGAATGTTATTAAAATCTATTAAAGGGGCCCGCCTAGTGGCGCGGTGGTTAAGTGTGAACGTACTGCTTCTCGGTGGCCCGGGGTTCCCCGGTTTGGATACCGGGTGTGGACATGGCACTGCTTGGCAAGCCATGCTGTGGCAGGCGTCCCACATATAAAGTAGAGGAGGATGGGCACGGATCTTAGCTCAGGGCCAGTCTTCCTCAGCAAAAAGAGGATTGGCAGCAGATGTTAGTTCAGGGCTAATCTTCCTCAAAAAAAAAATCTATTAAAGGGATTTTGGACTCGAAATCTAAGGAACGATTATTAAAACGTAAAAGGACCAAAACTCTCTCTCTATCTCTGACAATACCTGTTTTAAGCAATCGTTTTTCTGGACAGCCTCGCATAGGAGGAAGTCAAGGCTGTTACAATTTCTCCAAATGCACACTTTACTAGGATGGTAAGAATCTCTTTGTGCAAAGTGCTGTGTTCTAAACACAATACCAGGAAGACCAACAGACCTTGCTCTCAGCCTCAAAATGACCTACACAAAGCAAAGTGTCACTTCTCCTGGTCCCACAGAGTCCTCAAATAATACCCTTCTCCACACTACTTTTGAGTATTCTCGTTCTTCTCCCAAGGCTCACTCTCTCCACTGCCCCCTAAAGGAAAAGTCCCTTAGCACTTCCACTGTCACAGCAACTAGAATGTTTTCAAGCTCTCTACTACCCAAGATACTCTTTGTTATTTCCACCTTGGAATCAATGTTTCCAGTAATGCCTATGAAACAAACTGGGAGTGACTTAGTTTGTTCTCTCTTTAGAAAAAAGAAGCCACAAGCTCTTTCTAGTTATCAGGCCAAGCACATGTCATTCCAACCAGATGCAGACGGGTTTGTTACAACCAGCCAGTGCAGCCTCATGTCAGATCAATGAGCGATTTCCACCTGGCTTTTGCCGACACCAATACTTCAAAGACCCTGAATTGGGAACCCGTGAGGTATAAACCTTCCCCACAGAACGACAGCTGCTGCAAGCTCTTCCAAAAAAATAAACCGAGAATTCTAAAACAGGACATTATCCGTTTGGGCTTATCATCTCAGAGAGACACAACTTCACTCTTAAAACCGAATTACTGCATTTATTTTGAAGCTGCAGTTGCTGTCTCAAGCAGAAGCCCCCTTATGATGCTCCACGCCTGCATTTACAGCTTGGAAAATCCAATGTCCAGCCAAGGGTGCCAGGGCGCCCAGCATCAGGCGGGCTCTGGAGACTCAACAGTCAACAAGACATACTTGCCCTCAAAGGGCTTCATCCAGTCTCGCCTTTTCTGACTTTAAAAGGAAGGGTCAAGCCTGTTTTTCAGGGGAAAAAACTGCTTCATCTAAGAAAGCAGAAAAAGTTTTGAACCTCATAAACCCTTAAGACTCACCAGCACCTAAAGTTAGCCCCTCTGATAGATAACTTTTCTTTGCACTTTTACACAATGCACATGGCTCACCACGAAGGGCGACCCATCCTGTGCCAGGCAAGAAAAGCACACAGGAAAGGAGGGAGAGCTCATGTTAGGAGGGCAACCCATCCTGTGCCAGGCAGGAAAAGCACACAGGAAAGGAGGGAGAGCTCATGTTAGGAGGGCAACCCATCCTGTGCCAGGCAGGAAAAGCACACAGGAAAAGAGGGAGAGCTTGTTAGGAGGCAGCACTTTCGCTCCAACCACTGTTTGTGTTTCTGTCTAGCCAAGGGACACAACAGAAGAGAAGGAAACCGTGCCCTAAATCTCTCCCGTGGCCTTCTAACTACGCATCCATCCTCTATCCCAGGCCAACCCACTCAAAGGTACCAGCCAAGAGTCAGTATTAGTTATGAGGAAAGACAGGAAAATTCTCAGGAGGAACATGAATCACTATACACCAAAAAAGCAGGAACAACTGTCCGTCACAGATTTACAGAACCTACATTTCCACGTAAGATACACTTTTTTCCTCCATCACACTTAACTTGTTTATTAAACATTTACTCCTGGTCCAGAGCTTGGCTGACCAGGAGCTGAAAACTTGTTAAAACGCCATCAGGATTATGTCAAGAATCTTGTAAATAGTCTAAAAAAGTCATCTGTTGTATCTGTCTTGACAAACTCGGAACATACTCTGTAGGCTGAAGGATTTCAGTTCCAAAAACCCACTTGGCACTGACACACTCAGGAGGGGTGGATGTGTGAGAAGATGGGTGCACAAGTGACCAGAACCCAGGGAGTGCCTGACAGGTGTTGACCATAAGGTCCAAAGGGAGGAAAGGACTGAGGGAGATGCTTGTTTAACATTTATTGCAAGAGCCAGAATTACAATGGGGCACCCCGGTGTATGACACATTTAGGAAGTGTCAGGGGGAA
This sequence comes from Equus przewalskii, assembly GCF_037783145.1. Taxonomy (NCBI): domain Eukaryota; kingdom Metazoa; phylum Chordata; class Mammalia; order Perissodactyla; family Equidae; genus Equus; species Equus przewalskii. The sequence goes on from NC_091831.1 coordinate 68,091,149, forward strand.
ATATATATAGATATATTTGTACATATACATATTTATATAAATACATATGTATATGTATATGTGTGTATATATATGTACATATACATATATATACACACACACATATATTCACCCAAAACACTTTCTAAATGTGTATATATACACATTTAGTATGTATATGGGTGTTATATACTTGTATGTACATATACACATACACACACAGATTTTGGAGTGAAGCAGCCCTGATTTTAATTCCACTTCTCTAACTTAAGAGCTTTGTGACCTTGAGAAAGTTACTCAGCTCTCTGTGCCTGCTCATTTGCAGAATTAGGCCAATAATGCCTAACCTCACAGAACTGTTAACAATGAAGAGAATACTGGACGTTCCCCGCTCTGCACCAATAGCAAGCCCACAGTGGGTGCAGAACCAAGGAAGTTTCTCCAATGTCCTTTGGAATCATTTGAGAAATATTAGCTACAACTTAGAATTTAGAAAAGCCAGGCACGGAGTGATCAGGCAAATTGCCTGGAATCACAGCAAATTAAAATGGGATCCTCATTTTTTTAATCACTCACTGAACGAAGAATACACTGAACCCCTACTCTACACCACAGACTATGTGAGAAGCTGGGACATATTAAAAGATAAATTCTGGGCCTTGCCCTCGAGAAGTGCAGGCCCTGGTGGGGAGGAAAAAAAAATGCTATTACTAAATATTCGCATGTGCAGTGTCTGCGACACCAAGCCACGGATAAAGCAGCTCCTTAGAGTCGGATGCCTCATAAGCCTAGAACGCAAAGAAGGTGAGAGCAATAGGAACCAGACTGGCCATTCCTGCAGGCATCAGGCCTAATGGAAGGACTGAGCTCCCTTGCTTAGGTTCACAAAGTCATCTGCAGAGCCAGACAGAGGGAGACTCCTGGAACATAACTTAGGGTGAGCCTGCCTGGCAGCCATCACAACAAAGGGAAAGGAAAGAAATCTCCTTCAAGGAACAAAGGCCAAAATATTGTTACGCTGTCCGTAGTGAACCCTCTGAGTGTAGGGACAGTTGCTGAAACACTTGTACTGACTGTGGCCACTGCAACATAGCATACGCTGCCCCCAAACCGGGTTTCCCAGCTGGCATCTCTTGGCTACAGAGCTGTATGGACTTGCTGGAGATTCATGAAACACTGGTATATTACTGGTTTCAAGAAACCTGCAGCAAAGAATGTATTCGACTGTTTACTGCCCTAGACTCCCAAAGACATCTGACATGAAGTGCTCCTGCCATGTACCCCATCCCTGGGGCTCAGAGAACCCTGCAGTCACTATTGTAGAATATAGTGGAATACTGTAGAATATTGTAGAATATAGTGGAATAGCCTGTGTGCGTGATTGGCAATTAGCAAAATGGACAAAATGATGCCTGTAAAGAAAATAAACCTGGGGTAGGGGGGCACTAAGACTGCTTCAGGTCCACAAGCAGGCCCAGAGCACATGGTGGGTTGCTTGTACTTTGTAGAAACTCCAAAATCAAAGATGACCAGTGCCACACAGGAGGCTAAGGAAGGTCAACTCTTCTGAGAAAGTAAAAGTCTATGGTTAGATGACACTGCTAGAACTCAGAATCTCCTCTCTTCTCATGTCTATGACTCTGCATGATGGGGAACATCTAAATGAGGGCATGTGACTGGCTGGTTCAATGAATGATTGAGTCTACACATATACATATCAGTTAGAATTTCTAGCGAATCTCCCAGATTCATCTTGGAGTGAATTTCCCCATGCCTCAAGCCACATCTTGGGCAGTCCCTGGCCTGCAGTCAGCGCTCAATAAATACATCCTGGAAATGGATACAGCAAATCCACAAGCTACACAATTCATGTGCACACAGTCTAAAAAGAATGCTATCCCACAGTATGGACCTCACACCTTGTAAGAACAGATAGAGCCAAGGAAAGAGAAGAGGGGAGAAGAGAGAAACCCGCTCTGCTCCCAGCAGGAAACAGGGATTCCACGGGAGCTCAGGCCCTCCCACCACACTGGCTCTAGAGAGCCTACAGAACATCTAGATATGCTGCCGAACCTCACAATCCCACAAGGAACCCCACAGAGCTCAAGTCGGAACTAAAAAGGGTGAACACAAAGTGTTTGAAGTTTCTGGAAGAATTAAGCTATGCCAAATCTCTACTATAAATGTCTGCTGACCCAGAATGCAGACAAGAAAACTCAAAATTTATTCTGGTATTAATTACCAACATTTATAGACTCTGTTTTTTTTTTTTAAAGATTTTCTTTTTTTCCTTTTTCTCCCCAAAGCCCCAGTACATAGTTGTATATTCTTCATTGTGGGTCCTTCTAGTTGTGGCATGTGGGACGCTGCCTCAGCGTGGTCTGATGGGCAGTGCCATGTCCGCGCCCAGGACCCAAACCAATGAAACACCGGGCCACCTGCAGCAGAGCGCACGAACCTAACCACTCAGCCACGGGGCCAGCCCCTATAGACTCTTTTTTACAAGGTACACTCATACATATTAACTCATTTTTGATCCCTGAAACCAAAGCAGAATTAGTATTATCTATTTCATAGAAGCCAAACTGGTTGCCCTAAATCACCAACAAGTTAGTAGAAATGATACGATTTATATTTGGTACATGTTACCATAATTTTCCACTATTAAAATTTAAATTTTAAAATTTCCTGAGATATCAAGGATGGATTAAATTACGGTTTCACTTTAGTGTTAAAACCTAAGGAACAATATTATTCATAAGAGCCGAAAGGTGGAAGCAATCCAAGTGTCCACCGATGGATGAATGGATAAACTGTAGTATATCCATAGAGTGGAATATTGCTCAGCCTTAAAAAGGAAGGAAATTCTGACACACACTACAACATAGATAAACCTTGAAGACGTTATCCTAAGTGAAATTAAAACAATCACAAAAGGGCAAATACTGTATGATTCCACTTACATGAGGTTCTGTAGAACAGTCAAATTCATAAGATCAGACAGTAGAAGGCTGGTTGCCAGGGGCTGGGGGGCACAGGGAATGGGAAGTTCTTTAATGGGACAGTGTCAGTTCCACAAGATGAAGAGTTCTGGAGATGGATGGTGGTGCTGGTTGCACCACAATGTGGATATACCTAATACTACTGAACTGTACATGGGAAAATTTTATGTTATGTATGTTTTACTACAATTTTTAAAAAATTTTTTAAAAATGAAAAAAGTGAGGAAGTACACTTGGTTCACTGAAAATTGATAATCTGAATATGACAAAAATTGTATCTCCTGAGCAAAGTAGCTAGTGTTTTAACAATTTGGATTAAAAGTTCATTACATTAAGAATCTAGTGTGTAATGTTACTGAGGTCTCTCGTGATCCCAGGTCTGAAGTGTGAGTCAGATGAACCCTTTCCAACCCTCTTCCCAGTTGCAGCTTTGGACAGGAGCTTGGTATGATCCTGAAGTTCTCCCAACAAATTTAAGAAGAAGAGGAAATCATTTTGTTTGCCTCTAAACAAACCATTCAGACAGAAATGAAGGAATTACTCATTCTGCAGAATCTATTTACCATCTGTTGCTGAACGGAAGTCTTCACTGACTGAAAAGCTAAGCTGGAAGACTTCTGAGTGGATTAAACCCAAAAAGAAAATGTGCCTTCTAGGTTTCAAGTCTCTTTGAGTCTATGATTGTATATAATTCAGACCAAACTGATTCTATTCTTAAGAAGAAATAAATGAAGGGACATTAAGGAGATTCTATATGGACAGCAGTTCCCAACCTGGTGCCCCCAGGCTGCAAGGATTACAGGGGAGAGGTTGGAAAAACTCAGTTTATTATGAATTAAGAAAGACTTTTGCCTAATGGATGAAAAAAATCTCTCAGATAAGATGAGGGTCAAATGCAGAAACAATGAAGAGATTCTGGTGAAAAGGAAGGAAGGAGGACTAATGTGGGACCTGCAGACACTCTCACCCTCAGTAATACGCAGCCAGCATTTTCTCCTAATTACCCCGCCCCTCATGATTCCCTTTGACAAGATATGCATATTAACAAATGCCACATTTAAATCACTTAAGCAAATGACTAAGCTGCATAGATAAGGAATTCTTTAGTCATAATTATCACAGATAAGTACATATTTAATATATTTGGTTCAGTAATTAAAATCTTCTTAAAGGGGAAAATTTTCTATCATAGCTCAACCTAGATTGGCAGGTCCTAGAATGAGAAGACGCCACAAATGCAGTTGGTTTATAGCTCTTCTTAAAATTGACAGCAAACCCAGCAGAAGCTGGCATATTCATGAGAAGAATCGCTACAGTGAATATCTTCTGACATGCGGCTGAGCTAACGACTTCTCCCTCCAGCACAGGTGTGCTGGCACATTCCTGCACAAAGAGCCCTCCCCAGATGCAGTGGCTTGAACAATGATTTATCGTGTCCAGGACCCTCCCGGGTTGCCTGGGCAGTTCTTGTACTCCAAGGGTATCAGCGGGGGTGAAGCTGCAGGAACCTGGTAGTGGGGCAGGGTGGGCAACGCCCGGGCCCTCTCTCACCTGTCTGAGGCCTGAGGTTCTCCTCCACACCACCCTGCCTGCTGAGCCTCTCATCCTCCAGGCAGCTACACGTGGCGTCTTTCTCTAGCAGAGCAGCCTGTACGTCTCAGAGCATGGCAGCTGGGGTCCAGGGGAGCGCAGCGGAGGCTGCCAGGCCTCTCAAGGCTGGGCCTGCACCAACCCAGTGTCAAAGTTCACGGCAGTACACTTGTCAAGTAAGCCACCAGACCAGCCAGATTCAAGAGGCAGAAGAGACTCCTGCACTCAATGAAGAGACGTACAGAGGATACAAGGAGGAGAAATTGCTGGGGACGTCACGGGAGACCCTCTACCATGACAGGACAGGAGTTATCGTCTCCTCTGAAATCAGCCATTTCACTCCAGAACTCTTCAGCCCTAGTCTGAGAAGTGGACACTGGAACTCTCGAGAGGAGAGTGTGATGGTGGAGGGCCGGCTGGCCCAGGGAGTCAGCAGGAGTGGGTGTCAATTCCAACTCTACCACTTCCATGTTTCTCACCCAAGGCAACTCACTTAACATCTGTTTATCTGACAGTCTCTCCATTCATAAAACAGGGATGATAAAATGCCTCATAGGGTTTTGATAAGGATTAAACAAGTTAACACATATAAAGTGCTTGAAAGAGTACATGGTGCACAGTCAGTACTCAGGGTTACTATCTGTATTCCCTGCTGGAGGGGTCACACTGAAGTCCATCCAAGCCACAGAAAGGACAGTCACAGAGCCATGGTCTGCAGATCACTGCCACATTCTGCACCAGTTCTGCTGGCTAAGTGCCTGAACAAGAGCCAGGCTCTAGGTCGCCAGGTCTCTCTGATCACTCTTATTCCATCTCATCTACGCAATCGGAGATGGATAGGACAATTTGGGAAACAGAACACCTTGAGCAGAAAGACCAGTTTGTCAGCACTGTGAAAACCCAGTGACCATGAACTAGGTGTGACCCAAGGTTAGTCCCCACTCACCTCGCTCTTTATCTCCAAATTGTCCAAATTGTCTGGCTCAATTTATTTCTTTCTGATCATCTTTAGTTCTACTACATATATTCCTTTTAACATAAGCTCTCCCCATGCTTTGGGAAAGCATGTATATTTAAATTCAAACAACAGTCACACTATTATTACCCCTCTTTTTATGAGAAACGAAGGCTTAGAGAGATTAAGCACCTCAGCCAAGTACACGTGGTCAATAAACGGTACAGGATGGATTCAAACCCACTTATCAAAAGCCTGACCTCTGAGCAATGACTTTATGCTGCCTCTGAGAGGTGAAGTGACATGCAGGACGAGGGACACAGCCCATGGCCTCTTCAGTTTCACGCCTGACCAGGTCACAGCTGTCCGTCTGACTAGAGACAGAGGCAACTGTTTTCTCTCTCACAGAATCGCCTTTACACAATGATAATTTAATGTTTCTGCTTCAGCTTCAGGTATTGATTTAAATAAATGGCCACATATGCATCTCTGCATCTGGTTTTTGCTATTTTTTTCTCCAAATGATACTATCCATTATCCACTAGATTCTTATCAAGTGTGAAGGCTAAGAAAATGTTTGTCTTTCACGAGGAACTGCTTCATTTTATTAGAAAATGAGAACTACATAACCCAACATGTTTCCTTCGGCTATTAAGACACACTTCTGTGTTCAACTGAAGGAGTGTTCCTTGCTCTGGTGTCAGCACACCGGCTGCAAAGGGCATGGGCACCAGAGCTCAACTCAGCCAGCTCTTCAGGTCTCAGGTCATGCTCTGTAAACGGAGATAACATCGCCTCTCATGCAGGATTACCCGAAGGTTAAACTCAACACCTCACCAGGGCCTGGCCCAAGGAAGACGCCCGATTCACACCTTAGCTCTCCTTCACCCTTTAATTCTCCGTCTACTTCTTTTTCCTTCTCCTTTTTTTCTCCACCCTAACCCCTCCCCCAAATTATTTGGCCCTAGATTTTCAAACTCTTGTTTTAATGAATCTTGTTGACACATAATATTCATGCTTTTTCTTAAAAGCTGCCTCAAATCTTTTAAGAAGTATACGTAGCTTAAATATACAACAGCCATCACCTAGAAGTCGAAGGAAATTTCAGAGCTGCATAATGGACATAGAATTTGAAGATAAAGTTGGAAAATGTCACCCTCCAAAAATAAAGCCAAAAAGAACCAACAGAATGAATGACATTAGCCATCTGTGGCAATCTTTCCAGGAAATAACTCACTCTAGCTGATGATTTAGAAATGTAGCTGATGAGAAGACAGTATGTCTCAAACCTCATAAAGAAATCTAAGCAAAACCTTGTCAAGGAGACCTGACCAAGAAATCTAAGGAATGCAAAGTAAACGGTAATCTAATTAAGTATAACATGTCTCAGGAAATAGTTGTGCCGACTGATTACTAAAGAATGTTGAAAAGAAAGTCAAATGAATCATCAGGACCCAATCAAAATTCAGACACTACACAAGCTTTTTGAACAGAGAGGCTTTCAAAGAAATTGTTAACTAAGATTAAGTTGTTAACTAGGCAATTGAAAGGGCACAAAGAAAGTTCTAGAGTATCAGGGAGGCAGCAAGTGCAGGAAGCAGCCATCACCCGTAAGACTGAGGGAATAGAGGGAAGAAGTTGGCTCTATGGACCCTTACACACTTGGAGGAGGGGCCCTGAGGCCAGGCCTCTGAGGAGGTGCTGCTCAGCTGGTACCGGGGTCTCTAAGACGGGTGGGGCACTGCGGCGGCTTGTGCCAGGGCTAGGAAACTGCAAACTGGATTTAAATGCTGCAGCTGAAGTAGAGAGGTGTTCATGAGCACGCGCCCCCCTGGGAACAGGAAGGCAAGAAGCACCAAGTCCCTTCTCTGCCTCTCATCTTGCTGGTCCATGGACTGCCCCCTCCTGGCAGGTCTGCTGGCAGAGCAGAAATGTGGTGTGCAGAGTCCTAGCTCAGGCATCTCAGAGCAGGGTCTAGAAGGCTTTGGAGCTGAGACAATAGTTTAACAAATTGCACACTGGGTTTTTTGAAAAATGAGTCTCCATCGCTACCCTGGGGAGAGGGTATTGATTCTATACACAGAAATATCCCCAGAATGGTGAAGGCCAATTCATCAAGCTTCCACAGACTGAAGGAAATAAGCCTATAGAAAACGGAGCTGCTCCCCCAGCCACGTTGTGGTTTCCTGAGTACACACACCTCCCAGGAGTCTTCTCACACAGGCACAGCTCTCATCATCCAACTAATGACTGTCATTCTTATCTACCAATATTTTAGAATTCTGGTTCATGTAAACCCCAATCTTTGATTGATTACTTGCTAGGTGAACTAATAAAATTGAGTTTCCAAACGTATAAAACCCAGAGTGAGACCTTAGACACACAGTGATTCTCTCTCAAAGCTTGGTCTGAAACAGCTCAGTAGCCTCTCTTATTTTAAGTGCATTTGACTACATGTGATTTACACACTGGAAAATTTATCAGGTCTTTTAAAGAAAATAATCATGTAAGCGTCAACTGTTTCTACAATGTGCTACACACACACAAACGCAATTGTGCAGAAGTAAAGAAAATAGACACAAAACTTTACGTTCCCCCTGGATAAACCTACTGACAGCATTCCTAAATTCTGGCCAGTTTATCCTCCAACAGAGGAATCAGCCAAGTCCAGAAACCTCAGAAGCACGAGGCCCTCCACGCTACCCTTCCCCTCTCTGCCTCGCAACACGCACAACCTACTCCTTCCTAAGAGTTCACAAATACAGGGAGAGGATGAAGCAGCTCTGCTGGAGGGTCCTCGGCCTTCAGTTCAAATGGGCATGTGCAAAGCTGTGGAGCACAGGGAGAGCAGCCGCGGTGCTGTGTGGGGCACTTGTTATCGTCCACCAATTCCAGGCCAGACCAGGAAAGACAGCCTAGTTTATGTCCCCCCAGAAGATAAGTGGCTCACAGACAGTTTGACAACATACATACATCAGTGTCCTGTAATCATGAAAAAGTTCCCAACACCTCCAATCAGTTGGTACATGATCCAGGATAGGTTGTCTGGAATGGTTTTTCCTTGAGAATTACACCCATATGGTCACTGACCCTCATATATGGGGTCAAACCTCCCCACTAAAAACCAGCAGCTAACAAACCCCAAATTAAAATAATATAGAAAAACAAATCCATGACTGCTCAACTACTAAATATCCCAGTCCACTCCCTATATTCATTCAGTCCAGAACCTGTAAGAAAAGCTGTATTTTCTTTACACTCTAAACTGTCATTTTCATATCTGTTGTTCATTACTTTTACTGTAAAAGGCAAGCTGCTTAGAGCTTCCAGAACAACTACTTATGACTTAGAGCATCATTCAGTAATTCAATGGGCACTCCACTATATGCCCATCAATATTCAACTCTGAATACACAAGCAAGCAACTACATCTTCCAAAAGAGAAGACCCAACTCACATTCAAAGCCCATAAAACAGGTCAAGCATATATGCGAGGACGCCATGAATTCTAGCAGTTACTGCTAAAAGATGGAAACTCTCAATGCTTTCCCAACCAACAGTTCCCACCCCAAGCGCATGAGAATCATGTAGCAGCTTTTTCTAAAGCACACTTTGACCCAACAGCCCGACATTCTGATTTAATTGGTCTGGGGTAGGTCTAGGCATCCGTATTTTTTAAATCTCCCCAGGTGTTCCTAATGTGTGGTCAGACTGAAAACCACTGGACTACAGTTTGGGGGTGTGGGGAGAACAGGGATCAAAAATGTCAACTGCCAGGAAAACCAATTAAGACACAAGGGAGAAGGAACAGGAGAGAAGAGGACCCGGGAAAGAGTCTGAGGCTACTGCAGTCCTTGAGATTGCATTTTAATGTAGAATTTGAGGGCAATCAACAGGCAAATTCCTTCACCCTGCATATACTTCCTTTGTAAAATTCAGTAATTAGTACTGGTCATCAGATGAGGCAGCTCTTAAAATAAGGACACTAAGCATGCCCTAACGGGCCATATACCTCTCTGGGGACAGTGTGTACTGGTTTTGAAGGGGCCACATGAAAGAGGGTACAGCAGCCAGCTCCCAGCCAGGACCTCACTTCCATCTCTGCAAGCACTTTCCCAGGTAAAATACGTTTCTCCCTGGGATGGAAGAAAAGCATGCTGACCTCCACAAAATAATTTTGCAACTCTACTGAAGTGACCTATACACACCTTTTCAGCCAGGAAGAAGAAAAGATGTGTGAGTGCATGCACATGTGCATGCCTGAATGCGTGTACATGCACGTGTGCAAGTGTGTATCTATGGTTGCAGACAGAAAATGACTTTCCAGCTGAGTTAAGGACAACACACACACACACACACACACACACACACACACACACACCCCCTCCCCCCCGCTTACTGAGCACTTTCTACCTATGTTCTTGGGCACAGGGTTATAATGAGTGCTTGACAGACAACATCTCATTTAACCCTTATAACAGCTTCATGAAGTAGGCCTTATCTCCATCTTACAGAGGAGGTGACAGAGACTCAAAAAGGTACTTGTCTAAGAACACACAGTAGTAAGCAGGGCTGAGACTGAAACCAGGCAATGACTCCAAAGCTCAAAACTGCCCACGTCACCTCTCCATAGTGCACTCTGAGTGCCCCACCAAAGCACAAAGAGCAGGGCAGACATACAGCAGTGGAGAAACTGCTAGGCCCTAAGCACGCTTTATTAACAGTGAGTTAGGAACTACTCCAAGAGATCTAGCGCAGGAGAGTCAGTCTGCAACTGAATCCTTATTTCTGCAAAAGTTATGTTCTGTGTGGAGGTAAACGAAGGAGGATGAATAAGGAGTGAAAAGGGAAATAAATCCCCTTGGCACACAAAGAAAGCTGCTCATTTTACAGCTGATTTTCTTCTTGGCCAATAAGAACACCCCAGAAAAATGTAACAAGAGAAAGCTCCCATCTCCAAAGAGTGCATTAGCCATGTCACACAGTAGGAAACTCTCCCACAAGCCTTGCCTCATATCCTGTCCTCCCCTCTTTTCCCTGGACTTAGGCATTTTCCCAACCCCCCAACTCACCCCGCAGTGGGCTGGCAGAATTACTGGGAGGTGCTCTGCTAGTTCTTACAGGCTGAACTAACGCCTTCTCAGCTCAGGTGGAGTGATGTGCTGTGTCACTAATCACCACATCTACTCTCACTCAATTCTTGCTCAAATGACTCCAGATGCCAGGCCCCAGGGTCTCCTTATTCTGTACCTCCAAAGTCTCAGAATAGTTAACATAACTTTCTCAGTTCCTCCTCTTGCACCCTAAGAATACCAAGTCCTGAAGTTAAATCCTATCATTGGTTCTTTATGTTCCAGGAAGGTGTACAGAACCCTCTCCTGCCACTAGGCGCATTTCTGGTGGTACCTGTGTCCTCCATTAACTCGGCAGATTGGCTTCAAACCCTTCACAGGTTGCTTGTGATACAAAAGATGCTATTAAGGAGCTTGCTCCCTTTAGCAAGCAGTGTCCAATCACTTTAGGGGCACGGACTGAAGTGTGAATAGACTATGTGCCCATCTCACAGGCTCCAAGACTGCCCAGAGGTCCCCAACATTTCCCAAACATAAATCCACCTTCATCCTATCTGACCAATGCCCCACACCTCCAACCCTCCACTCCAGAGGCGAGGGATGTATTGACACAGTTTCATCTTATAAATGTTCATCAAAGGCATAAAGTATTAAAACAACCAGTCAGAAGTAGCTCCAAAAACTCAGGAATGTAAGCAATAAAAGAACATCACATGGCCACTCCCGAGTCTCGCAGTGAGCCCCCTGAACAAGCAGACTGCTCAGAAACCACTTTAACCCAGGTAACTGTCTGAAGATCACCATCTACATGCACAACCATGCTGCGATGACCAATTGTGGGAGGAGGGTCAATAATGAAAAACTCTTCTCTAAATACAGCCTGAAGGGATCAGACTGCTTAAAAACTATTTAATTCTATTGCTCATTATCTCTCTCCATTACCTCAGCATGCCTGCACAGTCTCTCTCCACTCCTCAGACGAGGTGAAGCAGCACCTCTACTGACTAAGGCACAATGATTTAATAGCCTAACTTACAAATACAGCTGAGCCCGTTCGGCTGCAATGGCAATGCAGCATTTCTAGAAGAAAAGGCAGAGGCTCTCATCTACTCTAAGTCCATGTTCACAGTGTACTTGGGGAAAAGCAGATTTGCACCCAGAAATGATGGTGACTCCCCACTTTGACCACTTCTGCCAGACCACAGCTGTTACAGATTGAAAACTCATTGCAAAAAAGGGCAAAATGATTGCTAACCCAAAGCTAGGTCACCCAGCAGGAGACCAGCTCAGGGGAGAGTGCTGGCAGGGGCCAGGAAGTGCTATAACAGCGTGGCACGTGCTGGCCCTCAAGATGCTCACAGTCCAGTGGGATGCAGGCGATCAAATAGAAATCACACTGCAGTGCTCAGCAGACCCCAGATGCCAACAGCAGCACATGGTAGGGGGCCCAGGGATGATAGGAGGCTGGAGCACTTGTCTCTGCTAGACCAGCAGATCCCAGAGATGCAGACTCTCCACCCCACGGGCACAAGGCCCAACATCCAGGCTGGTCTAGAAGAACTCCAGTCTACCGACAGCTTGGGTTCCTCTCTTCATGTGTCTCAGGCACCACATCCCTCTACTCAGACACAGATCAGAGGACGCAGCAGCAGGGCCCCTCCCCAGGGAAGGGCTAGGAGATGCCCAAGGGGATCTTCAACACTTTCCACACATGCAGTTATAGCTGTCCCAATCAGTCCAGACTCTGAGCAAAAATGTAGCATCCCCAATGTTATCACCCTGAGGAAACTAAATGCTGGATGCCAACCATCTCTTTCTATACTCTCTGGGCATGATTTAACAGCCAAAAGAACTTTTTTTGGGGGGGGGGGCGGTGCAGGTGAGGAAGATTGGCCCTGAGCTAACATCTCTGCCAATCCTCCTCTGTTTTGCATGTGGGATGCTGCGACAGCATGGCTTAATGAGTGGTGTGTAGGTCAGCTCCTGGGATCCGAACCTGCAAACCCTGGGCCACGGAAGCAGAGCACACAAATTTAACCACTACACTACAGGGCTGGCCCCCAAGACAGCTTTTTGAAAGGAAAGACCAATGCCTTAAAATGGGGATTCTATATTTTGAAACATTTCGATGTGATGCAAGGATCAGAGCCTGGAGGTGACTTTAAAAGTCATCTCTCAGCCTAGCTCCCTGCTTTCTGAGCCTGGCTCCCCCACTCTACCATCCTGGCTCCCCTTCTCCATCATCCCAGCTGCCTAATTAGCACTTACATATGTGTGTTCTGTGCATATGGCTTCCTGAGTATCAGCATAAGCAATGACTAGGTTCTAGGCTTTGTCCACTATTTCTATGTGTGGAGACCTCTGAAACTAGGACTCTTCTTCCGACAGTTGCAACACTCCATTCCTGGAATAAATAAATAATGCAGAAAATACAGGAGATACCTGAGCCAGACTCTCCCCTGCTCACCACTGAGGGGAGGACCAAGGAGAGCCCACTGCAGGGGTACTGGGAGCACCGGGGGATCTCACAGGGGGTGGGGAGTGAGGGCAGCTCTGGGGGTCTTGGGAGGAGATGACCTGCCTGAATGTCTGTGGAGGTGAAAAGGCAGGACCTGAGGCCAGACCCATGAAATTACAGCCTATCAGCTCACTCCATCACACACACTAATCCATTAGGTCCGCTTCGTTCTCGGTGACACTGGGAACATAGATGCACTTTGACCAAATACAGTATCTTAAAATCTAACCCAAACATGACACTTCTGGCCTCAGCACCACAGCTTCACCTTAAACAAAAACAAGCGGCTTCCCAGGTCCACAGTGATTTCATATGGCCCCAGAGAGGGAGACATACCACAAAGGAAGGGAAAGCTTCCCTCCCCAGGGTTCTGACATAATTTACATCCTAGTCCAAAGATTCACACCACGACACCACCCTCAACCCACACACCTGCTCCAAGTAAGCCCCTCTCCATCAGAGAAGGCTCCCCAGAGTCGGCCCCAGAAGCATCTGTGGGAAAGGAGACTGAGCACATGTGCCAATAAAAATAAAGGTAAGCCCTCACTAAACTGCATCTCCATCATCTCCATCATCTCATTAATTTCCATCAACTTCCTTTTCACAGATGAGGAAACGGAGGCTTATAAGCAGGAAAGCAGGATTTGAACCGGGTCTCTTGTCATAGCCATGCTCTTTGAATTATCATAGCAAACGTGCAGGGTTTTACATGGATTCTTCTTCCTTGAAATCATCACACAATACATCTATTAATCTGCAATGGAGTTCCAAGTTGTCTTAACTAGAGGCATCAGAGAAACCACATCCACACCATGCTAACTGACAGAACCCGTCCTCAGCCCTCACAGGGGGGGCTCTGTTGCATTGCCACAATTATTAATTTGTCTTCCACTTGTTGCTCACCCACAGTTTCAAGAGCAAGCCAGAAACTGAACTAATGAAACTGAAAGAAGCTTTACTAATTAAAACCTTGTGGAAACGTTTTCAAATAACATGCTGTATTCAGATTACAGCTCAAGATATTGAAAAAATCAATTGCCGATTAGAGTTTAAAAATTAATTATATAGTCACCTAGTTAAAAACCACATCCTGGTATAATTTTCAAAGACAAGTTACAAGAGATTAAGGGGTAAAACTGGGCAATAATCTCGTGGTAACCACACTGGCGAGATGGTTCTGGCCTACAGCTTCCTGCCTCCTCCTCCAGCGGACCGATGATCCACCCCATGCTCCCCGTGGCTGCCCGGGGACCCTAACCAGCTCACCCCCTTCTCTGAGGCTCAGTTTCCTCACCGAGGAGGAGCAAGGGCTGCTTGAGTCCCTCTTATCCTCACTCCCCTTCTAAGACAAAGGGCCCAGGCAAGGTGCATGGAGGTGGAGGTGCTTCTGGGGCAGTGGCGGGCTCACTCACACACGGCAGAGGGAGGCTGGCTGCAGGTGGAACAGGAGCCCCGGGCTCATGAGGGTCAACCACGAAGGACAGCAGCCCCCTCAGTTAGGGGCACCCGCGCCTCTCGCTCAAATAACACGAGAGTTCACATCCACTAGCAGCTGGGGCTTACTACACATGGACCAGTCCCAATTTGATTTACTCTTCATTGAACAACGCTGTGAAATAGGTAAATGAGGAGATTGAGGCACAGAGGGGTTAAGAAACTTTGCCTGAGTTTACAGAGCTAACTGGAGAAGCCAAAATTCCAACCCAGGCTGGTAGCCCTGTGCCATGCATCCCCCAGCCATGTCACCCCAGAGCCAGCTGCCTGCCAAGGGCTTCCCTGCACAATCGTCCTGGGCTCTTCCTGGCAGACTCACAAGCCCAGCCAGGAACAGGCAAGACAGCTTCCAAATGCCCCAATGAAGCCCCAACATGGGTGTACTGAGCTGCCCTGGCAACCGCTGAGACTGGCCCCTCACACACACACCAGCGCAGTGGCGGCCAGGAAGGCAGAGCAACCACCGCTTGGATATCACTCCTAGCCCCACATGGAGCCTGGGTCAACTGGACTCAGAGCTCTGCAAGCAACTCAGACCCCGAGCACACACCAGCTCTCCCAGAAGCCTCCTCCCCTCTGCAGAAACCTAAAATAAACTCTCAGTACTGAAGAGAGTTTTGCTTTAAAACACCTGTGATGCAGTTGATAAGGACGCTTAGTGCTTTCCAATGCTGGAGTGAAAAACTAGATCATCAGAAATACCCTTCTGGGGCCAGTACAGGCAAAACACCACCATGTGCTCTCTACTGGTCAGTGAGAAAAACTCTTTAAACTAAAAACCATGTCTTGAGTACAAACACTACTGCAAAACTGACATCTGCCAGGTCAGATCTTATCCCCAGGGATGGGGGAAACTTCACCTACTTTCCTTTTCTTTTGAAAACAAGAGAGACATCTTCCAAGGTCAATGTTACTGACCCATGTTATTTACTGACATAGACTGGCAGACTGGCACGAGGCCTCCTAAGTTACTGAAGTACAGAGGGAGGATGAGCTTCAGCAGCCCTCTACGCAGGGATGTCCACATGAGGCCCCACGTGCCTCCATGATCCACGAGCCCCTTCATGAGTCCCAGACGGCCACAACTATGTCCCTCTCATGATACCAGCCTCAGGCCTGGAGCACAGACCACCCAAGAACCCAGACTGCAGCCTTCCCTCCTCGCTCATCCACATCAGCAGTCTGCAATAACAAGGGTTAAGGAGAAGATCACCAGCCCCAGTAATCAGCACCTTCCAGGCCTGCAGTTGCAGTCGTGCATCAAGAGAAGAACCCACTATTTGTAACTTGTTGATGATTCAGGGCCTACAACTCGAAGACCAGGAGAGCCCCAGCAGATTTTTTTCAAAGCCCTGTATTAGGTAGTTAGGGAAAGATTAAAATTCCAGCCCCAACTCTGCTACTGCATGACCCCTGGGGCAAGTTCATAACCTTGGGGTCCACTGGAAACTTCTTCTGTGAATGGGGAAGAAACCAGCTCCTGACATGCTTCCAGGCACGCTGAAATGAGGGAAAATGAGCGATGGCTCTAAAGTGCTTCGGCCACAAGGCTGATATGAATTTCAAGTATCAGGAATTATAACTTACAGAAAATACACAGTATCGTATATTTGTCAAAAATCTCTCATTTATAAATACAATGTAATAATCTGAGGCTTTAGCAATAACATCCTGTTGGAGAAACAAGAAGGAATAATAACTATTTATTAGAGGTCTCCCACCATGGCTTCCCAAGTCAGCCACAGCTCCTAATGGACCACACTGCCTAGGAGGAGTGACAAAGTTGGCGGAAGACTCAACACAGAGACATGGAGTCTGCCCTCCAGGTGCCTGTCAAACGAGAAAGAGGCAATCAACACAATAAAACATCTACACCAAACTCTGCTGAGTGACAGGGTCTCCGGGCTGCTGAGCAGTCTGCCTAAATGTCAGTGATCTCACGTGCACCGAAACTGATACTCCACCACCAAAGGCTCAGCAGAAGGAGCAACTTCCAAAGAACTTAGATAATTCTTCCAGAAGAAATGGCACCAAATGTAAGAATAGCTTCCTGGTAACACAGGTGAGAATTCAGGATCTCAGGCAACGTGTGAAGCAATCTTTAAAAAGAATCACCACTGGATATTCCTAAACTACAGAAGATGCATGAGGCTGATGTACATCTCTACTGACTGTGATGTTGTGATTTATACGAAATACATATTTGGTCATTCAGCACTCAGCAGGGGAACTTGTAGATAGAAAATGCTCAAAAATGTTTCTGAATGGGTTCATGCTCATCAGCTACTCATCTCTCAAAAACGGTAAGTAGGAAGTCCTTCTCTTCACAGAGACTCTGGGAAGCAGGAGCGAACAGATGCAGATGTACACAGTCCAATAGGGGCTACTATTTTCCTTTATCAAGGACAGGAGGCCTGGAGCTGCGTTCTCAGAAAGGTAAATAATTGGACACACGGGAAAAAGACCATAACTCATCAATTCTAAGACGTACTTTTTTTCACAGTTTAACATGAAATTAGGATGCATCTCACAATGAATGACACCTTATGGTGCTGTGGGCCAGGCAAGGACCATGATGCACCTGTCATTACCAGCACACACTCAAACATACAACACACTAGCAATGAAGTCTTCAGAATGCATGTCAGTGGCCTGTAGGAAAGTTCCAGAAACAACAATAAAACACTCACAATCCCCAGAAACCAAATAGAGTGGGATAGGAATGGATGGTGACTGGGGTAGTTAGGCAAAATCCCCAGAAGAGTCCAAAGTTGACTAACTCTTCACAATCGCCAAGCTATGTTAAGCACCCAGAACCAAGGGCTCTTAGCACTTTTACAGGTTTTATTTAAGGAAATGCTGCATCCACCAAAGACTTTGGTAGCACAGAGGATGATTCTGTCTGAGGAAAAGAGGCACTAACATCTCTGCGTCAAAAAGTGGACACTGAAAAAGTTAGGAACACCTTACCCAATGTATTTCATGTGTATTTTCCTTTTGACCCGTGCTCAAGAGTGATAAATAGAAAAATCGATGTCTAATTAAGTCTAAAGGTGTTCTTTAAATAAGTAGAAAATAAAAATGTTAACTGATAAGAAACCATCGTGTCACAGTTCAATGGACAGTGTTTTTTCTTTCCTAGTGGTACATAAAATAATGGTTTTACGAATAACAGCATCTTAGATTTGATGAAAAAGGGTATATTCCAGACACAGGGGAAATCAGTGATCACCAACTGTGAGACAGGAAGAAAAACAAGTGGGTGAGCTTACTGGCACAGAGGAATAGGGAAGGGTGAGGGTGGCAGGTGGAACGGGAGGAAAAGGGAATATGACTTTGAAGGTCACAGAGCAAAAGCTCAAAATCTAGGTCAGTGGGAAAGCCCTTGAGGCAGGAAAGACCAAGACAATGAGACATGAAGGCACTCCATGCTGGGCCAACCAGCTCATCATCCAGGACAGCCATATAAGCCCCCAATGCAAGAGTCACCCCACTTACCAAATCTTGATAACAGAGTGCTTAATTTATGGGCATCTCCAAAACACAGGCCTTTAATTTGCATCAGCTCCTCAAGCTCTCACAGGGTGATTCAGCTAAGAAAGAAAGACCCTTCAATTGAAGTGTGTCATCTTTCTGGAGCAGTGGGCTTTCAGGAAAAAGAATTCACTCCCTGGACTAGCCTGTGAAGCAGAGAGGAGGAAACCTGAACAGCTGCTCTTGAGTCTGAAGCCTTTAAACTTAACTTTTCTTTGCCGCCATGTAAATGTTCCAGTTGTTTTATCCAGGTACACACTGGAGGCATGGTACATAATCCCATAAAGCATCTAACAGACCCCTCATAAATGCCAGTGGCCTCTATGAAAAGCAGCCGGATGCTCTCACTTGAGAGCCAGGAGGACCTGCAATTTCCCACCATTCCACTTCCCTCAAGTGGCTGTGGAGAATGAAGTCACATGTCCACTTTATCTTCCACAAATACTATAGATCACAGAGCCTCAACATTACCCACACTGCCAAGAACAACCTCTCCAAAGCCCAGGTACCAGGGAGACTTCTGACCACTGGTTTCCTGCAGACGAGAATCAACAATGCCCCATCACCCACAGCAACTCGCCAAGATGACATCACAGTGGAAATCCTGTGCGGGAGCAGGTGCAAAGGGACCAGCAAGGATTTCTCATTACGCGATAACGTGTGTGGAAAGTGTTCCACAAATGTGTGATGCGATTTAATGGTGGCCTAACAGCAGACAGTGAGTGCTTTCCCAATCCAATTTAGCACTTCACAGAGAGCAGCTCAGAAATCAAGCAACAAGATTGTTCCGTAAGTACATTCTAAGTCAATGAGCAAATTAACCCGCAGGGACCTAAAGCAGTCCCAGGCCCATGGGGCAAGAAGGGGGCATGGGAGTGTGAACACCATTTTCACTAGGATGAGTATACACATCACCCAAGACACCATATGAAACCAGGAGAAGAGCCGAGATTTCCACATGATGGAGGAGACTCCACCACTGACACAAACCAAAGACAACCACCTTTGGAAAGAAAACTGGCTCATTTATTTAGCAAAAGAAACCAAGAAGTAGAGAGATCACCAAAAAGGCTGGACACGGCTGACACCAGGGCTGCATTTGAAGCACAGTGAGCCAAAAAGACACCTGCTTCAAGTCTCGGCTTGAATCTGCTCAAATCTCACCTCCCCACTGAGCCTACAGGGCCACCCATTTAACACTGCAACCCATGCCTCCACCCAATTCCTAATCCCCTTACCTGCCCTATTTTCTCCAAAGCACTTAGCCCCCTTTCTCACACTATATAATTTATACTTGCCTATCACATTTTTGTCTAACTTCCCTGCCCCCAGAATGAATGTCCCACAAGCACAAGGATTCGGTGCGTTATACTCCCTGTGAATTCCCAAATACTCAAGTACTGAGAATTTGCACATCATAGGTGCTCAAGAAACACTCATTGAAAGAATGAATGAAAGGGACCAGAGCCTGTTCTCCTGTCTGCTCCTGCTGGAGGAGGAATTGAGGGCTGCCGTCTTCAGGACAGTCAGAGGCCTGAAGGATAAGAACATACAAAACATTTCACAGAGCAAAAGGTAAAAGTGAAAAAAGAGTAAAATAGACTGACACTACCATCAGAGCGTTACCGTGTGCATAGGCTCCAAAATGCCTTCCAAGAAGGTTCCAACACAATGCAGCAGAACAAGGGGACGGCCAGAGCGTGGAAGGGGCATGCCAAGCCCAGGAATCAAGAGCAGGCTACGTCCCCCGCGGTGGGCCCTGGGCTGTGGATGAACCCAGAGGCCCAGAGAGATTTCTCCCACCAGACAAACCTGGGTCTGCCACCCACTGCCTCTGCGACCTTGGTAAAGTTACTTAACTTCTGTGTGCTTCAGTTTCAGCAGCAAAATGGGAGCAATAAAAAGCTGTTATTGAGGAGTAAATGAGTCAATATCTGTGAAGCATCAGAGCCATGCCTGGCACACAGTGGGCACTAACAGAGTAAGTGTCTATTAAGTTAACACTCTTTCCCAGGAGTCCACCCCAGACCACACAGACAGGCAGGCCTGTTTCGTGAAGGTCTAACCAGAAAATAGGGAGAAGAAAAGAAATCAAAGTTAACATTGACTACGGCGGCGGTTCTCAATCGGGGGTGATTCTGGCCCCAGGAACACTTGGCAACACCTGTGGACACTGTTGGTTGTTACAACTGAGGGAGGGGTACCACTAGCATCCAGTGGGGGGAGGCCGGGGAAGCCGCAAACATCCTACAATGCACGCAGCAGCCCCACACCACCAAGATTATCCAGCTCAAGATGTCGACTGTGTCGACGCTGAGAAACCCTGAAAGAGAGCGACCACCACCCATCACGTACCCTTGTCCCTGTCAAAACACATGTCCTGATTTGGGTCTAGAAATTCAGCAACTCTATCCCAGCTGTCCTGCCCATTCCTCCTCCCAAAGAGTCACCAGGCAGAAAGCCACTAGCCTAGGCAGGACCGGGTGGCCAGCAAGAGGGGCCTGGGAGACACTCCTAGGAGTACAGAGGTGAAAGGAACAATCCACCAGGGCGGGCACCCCAAGGGCAGGCCACTTCATGTCCCCAGGCAGCCACCCCTCAGCTGCTGCTTCATGACAGCTGGCCCCAGAAGACACGGGGCACCAAGATCCCAAAGCCCGGGAAAGCTTTTCCAACGTAAGCCCAGGAGCGAGACTCTATGTGACCATTTCTGGTTTTCCAAATGCAGCCCTGATGAATCACAGCCGTCCACATTCCAGCATGCTAAGAGACCCAATCTGTATAAAACAACACATGCTTCCCAGGCCCATGATACTGGACATGACTAAGTGCAAAAATGCCTCGTGTTTTCACCCAGTCCTGCAGGAGGCAGAGTGAGAACAGGAACACAGATCCGCCTGCCTAGGGCAAGGGACATGGGAGAGGAGGAGGTGACCTGACGGGGAAGGACTTGTCAGCTCCTTGAGCCCAGTTTTTTATTCCCTAGAAATGGGCACATGGTCAGAAAGGAGAAAGGTGAGGGAGGCTCTCCTGACTGGACCAGGAAATTGGACAGGCAGTCCTGGCACCTCCACACCTGGGGTTAATCCCTAAGGTCAAGCACATGGCCAAAGGCCAGAGAACCCTCACAGCGGTTAAAAGAGCGAGGTCAAGTTCTACTCCGAGGGCATGAGTGTCCACTGCAGCACTTGTACCAATACATTCAATCTACTTCTCAATAGAGGAGAGTTTCTTGTTAGGCCCAGCCTATCCCGGAACTCATGCAGGAGGGCTTGCTTATGGAAGTGCCAAAAGGTCTTCCTTCAGAAACCTCACCAATAAGGCAGTCTGGAGGCAAGGATCCAAGGCCACAATAGTGCAACAAGGATCTCCAAGAGCAACACAGAATCAGACTTCCTCAAGGGGAAAGATGATCTTTCAGGTCATGGAAGCAAGACCAGGCCAACATCTCCTTCGATCCAAGTGATACATTCACAGGAGTGACGCTCAACGTGTTTTTTTGTTTTGGAGTGTTTTTTTTGAGGAAGATTAGCCCTGTGGTAACATCTGCTGCCAATCTTCCTCCTTTTGCTGAGGAAGACTGGCCCTGAGCTAACATCTGTGCCCATCTTCCTCTACTTTATATGTGGGACGCCTGCCACAGCATGGCCTGCCAAGCGGTGCCATGTCCGCACCCGGGATCCGAACTGGAGAACCCCGCACCGCTGAAGCGAAACATGCGAACTTAATCACTGCACCACTGGGCTGGCTCCTCAACCTGTTTAAGCACCTCTGAGACACAAGCACGGAAGCAGGGTCCAAGAGGCCCCTGCAGTAGGAGGTTTCAACTCTTTCATTGCTGATGATGGAAAATGGATCCCAAGGGAAAACCAGGGCAGGTGGGGGTCATGAGAGAGTGGCATTTATTTAACAACTGATAAGGGAAGTATCTCAGTATTTTAATCTGTGTCACATAGCTGTATGGGTGTGTTTCCAGCTGGACATCCATCTGGCTTGATGTCTCGGCATCATCCATGCAAACACAGCTTCCAGAACACAGTTCATGCAGAGAAAAGCAGAAGAACAAAAAAGGGGATTAGGCTTGGGAAAGGTTTGGCTCTTTTCTCATCCCATGAATTTGGCTGGGCCAGCTAGGAGACTTCACAGATTTTTCCCAGAAATACCTTGCCTCCTTCCTGGGATCTCAGCCAGACCCTCACAGGCAGTCCCTGTGTGTGCCCTCATCTCTGCCCCAGGCAGTCTCACCCCTAGCTCCCTCCTTCCACTACACCAACTGCCTCTGGATTCACTAGAAGTTAGGTATCACAGCACTGCCTGCTTTGAAATGGACGTGTTCCCAGACTGACTTCCCTCTCCTCAAAGATCTGCGAAACATGAATGGCAGCAACAAGAAATTATATATGTATACGTATGTCTCCCCCTGCCCAACCATTTTTCTGACCACCTTTCAAACACCTCTTCCTCTGATCCAAACAGGAGACCTACCACTCACCAGGAGGGTGGAGAGACCAAAGGGATTTAACAGATGGCCGAAAGCCTCCACACAACATTAACAGCTTCCTGGGTCTCCCCTGCCAGCCCCAACAAGGTCTGACAGAGCATGAGCAGGCTGACCCCGCTCCACGCTGGGTCTCTGCGCTGGGTACAGCAGCTTCTTTATCGTTTTTGATAGAGGGTCCAGGGAAGAGCTCATTATTTTTGCGCTGTTTATCAGTCACAATCTGTTTCCGTTATGTTTGAGCACCCGGAGGCAACCACAACATAACTCCAGAATAGAGAAAGTTTATTTTTTTAGAGAAAAGTTTATATCACAATGCCATTTGTCAGATTCTCTGGTTGGACGATCTTTCCCACTGCTACTGTCGTCCCTACCTCAACTTCAAACTCTCATCTCAAAAGAAATTTCTTTAAACTCCAAACTGATTATAGGTGGCGGGGTGTGGTATGGGTCTCCTCCACTTTGCATCCACCCAAAGAGATGCTCAGAGATACGCTGACGCCCATTAAAGTGTGTGTTGGCCTCAGGTTCAACCTCAAACCATGTACACTTGAGTGATGACGGCCATCTCCCCTCCTGCCAGGAGAAACCAGGTTGCAGTGGTGGAGCAGGGGAGCCCAGAGCCTGGGTGGGGAGCGGGCGGGCCTCATCACCACAGGAAACCTCCACTTAGGAACATGTCCACGAGCAACACTTTGACTGTTTACACAACTACCAAAGAAAGGTTTGTCCTCTGCCACTTTCCTGCTGGCTGCCCACTGACAGGAACCCCACTCTGACACCACAGCTAGGTATGAGAGAAGTGGCATGCTGTCTGAACCACTTTCCCAAAAGGTAGTCTTTAATGTCATTCAAGGTTCATAGTGCAAGCCCAAATGAACAACCAAATCAATCTTGGAGAAATGGATGAAGGACACAAAAGTAAAAACACCAATAATTTTCCAGAGACCACAACAACACTTAAGATTCCTGGTTCGGGGCCAGTTTGGGGCTGGCTCGGTGGCGCAGCGGTTAAGTGCACACGTTCCACTTCTCGGAGACCAGTGGTTTGCCCATTCAGATTCCGGGTGTGGACATGGCACTGCTTGGCACACCATGCTGTGGTAGGCGTCCCACGTATAAAGTGGAGGAAGATGGGCACGGATGCTAGCTCAGGGCCAGGCTTCCTCAGCAAAAAGACGAGGATTGGCAGTACTTAGATCAGGGCTAATCTTCCTCAAAAAAAAAAAAAAAAGATTCCTGGTTCACAATATTTTCCAGGGGATATTTAGGCTTTTCTTTTTTTCCCCCCAGATACCATTTATTCAGCACTTACTATTTGCCAGCACCTACTAATGGCTTTTAGGTCTCAGCCACAAGGTAAGAATGATTATCCCCACTGTAAAGATGAGGAAACTGAGGCCCAGAGAGGGACAGTAAATTAGAAAAGGTCACTAAGCAGAAAGGAGTAGAAAGTTAAGTCTTACTCAGTCCCAATAAATGGATTCATGCCATTCCCCTTCACTTGAATGTCTACTACCCAGCTCAAAAAACATTACTGGTTCCGTATGATCAACCAAATTAAGACGCAACAAGTCAGCGTGGCATTTGAAGCCCTCTACAATTTAGTCCCAAACTCCTCCTCCACTTTTCCATCCTCACCTTCACTACACACGTACATGCTCCAGCCAAGTGAGGCCCCTCACCATTCCAAGAAGAGGCCCACCCTCCTCCCCCAGATCCTCCCCCTGAATGCCATTTACAAGATCACGCCCAAAGCTCCCACCCTGGGACCCCCAGAGCAGGGCTGCGGCACGTGTGCCCGCGCATCCAGGAAGGTGGTGGAAAGTGAACAGGCTGCCCGGGCCCTTGGTCATGTCCTTCAGATAACGCTTTCCCTCACCTCCCAAGCAAGTGGGAAGCAGAGACAAGGGGTCTTGGGCTTGACAAGTTCTCGTTCAGTAGCGATCATTCTTCACAAACTGGAAAAACCCTTGCCTTTCATCCTAAACAGCCATTCTTTACCCAGAGGCAGGTTCATTTCAACAGAAATTCCTTCCTCTCTTCCGTGGCTCCATCCACTGCCAACATACCAAGGCCCAGGGGAGACTTAACAGGATTAAAATGTTAAAGCATTATAAGATGCTCAAAGGAAAGGCATCCTTGAAGTGCAAATCATCAATTTAGGGGGAAAGAGCACAATGTGGGGGAAGGGAGGGATCTATACAAATGTAAATGAGATATAATTTTAAACAATATGATGCATAAATTGATTGACCACACACCTGGAACCTCAGCCTTGAGTCCAGAGCTGCACAGCAATGCCTGAGTTGGTTTGCAGCACCTGCTCCTGTTTAGTTTATTAAATCTGCAATCTGAGGTGAGTTGGCTTTCTGGGTTTTGCCAAATGGAGAATAACAGTCCTGAGACGACTTATTTAACAAGCAGGGCACACAGTGAGAGTAGGACTGGGTTGCTGAAGCAGCAGAAATACTAGTCAGCCTCCTGTCAGACAATTCCCCAAAGCCTAATACAGAAGCCTGGTACCCTGTGGAAAACATCAGGGCAGAGAGAAATTGGCTAAATACGGAATTAGAGTCTTGACTTGAACAGTGTGAAACAAGAGAAGAAATATAAGTCCAATGACATCTAAAAAACTACAGCTAGTATTTAAATTATGCTTTCACATGCATACCACATTATCTTTATGTTCATACTTTACAAGCTGGAAAAACTACGTGTTTCCTTTTATCATGAAGATGAACTAAATTTGAAGAGACTTTCTAGTCTCTAAATCCATGGAAACAATTTAGGAGAAAGAAGACAATCCAGCTTTATACTCCAAGTTAGGAAATTCAGGACAGCACCCCTCCAGAAACGTGGTCAGGGTTTCTATTCTTCACATTAGGGTCTGCAACACTAAGGGAGTGGGTCATCTACTACAATCTCAAAAGCTATTGTTCTGCACACCTCTTCCTCAACCAACAAATCGCTAAACCTCTCTAAGGGCTAGGATTAAATTTTATGGTTCACTGACAGACAGAACAGGATCCCAAATTACCAACCCATGTCTAATTCTTCATTTCCCACATTTTCTCCTACAGAGTCTCTGTGACAGAGTCTTTGAGACTCTGTGCCAGGAGGTCACAAGGAGTTCCCAGCTTATTTTTTCTTATACTAAGGATCGCACTTCAGAAGTTAACATGGAAGACCCCTCAAAAATCATCCACCAGCTGAAATCCACAAAGGAGAAACCAGCCTCTCCAAATGCTAAAGCCATAATGTTGCTATTTCTAATCACCCTTACTAATGACAGCACAAATCAAGGAAGGAGAAATACCAAGTGCGGCCTGTTTGGGTTTTCTCTGCATGAAGGCAGAAAGCTTTGCCCAGTCCTCGTCAGCACACCAGACTACGTCGACTGGCCAAAGCGCAGTTTAATGAGAAGCAAAGTTTTAAAAATAATTCCAGGGCCTGCCTGGTGGCAGAGCAGTTAAGTGCGCACGTTCCGCTTCGGCGGCCCAGGGTTTGCTGGTTCAGATCCCAGGTGTGGACATGGCACCGCTTGGCAAACCGAGCTGTGGCAGGCATCCCACATATAAAGTAGAGGAAGATGAGCACGGATGTTAGCTCAGGGCCAGTCTTCCTCAGCAAAAAGAGGAGGATTGGCAGCAGATGTTAGCTCAGGGCTAATCTTCCTCAAAAAAAAAAAAAAAAAAAGGGCTAAGAGTGCATGGTCAGTTCAGAACCAAGCCAATTCAGCACATGGGAAGACTTTTCACTTCTGGCCCTCTAGAGAAAACAAACCCATGAAATACCAAGAATCAAATGAGACACCTAGGTCCATCTAATACCTTCAGCTGAGAATCAAAGGATGAATGAAGGAAGGGAGAACGGAAGGAAGGAATCCTCTGAAGCAGCCAAACCTCAAGTAGCGTTGACATTTACCGTCCAACTTCAGGGTTTAAATCTGTTCGCGTACAGTTAGTCCCCTCAGGCTTATTCCAGGATACATTCTCTGGTTCCAGCCCAACCCGTGGTCCACCTCCATTAACTCAGAATTTCCGGGGGGGTGCAGTATCACTAAACCTCACAGTATAGGGACTACAGGATTTCGGAAAAGATAACGTTGCTTTCACAGCCTATTAGCACCACAAGCCACAAACACGCCGGGCAGCGTGTGCACAGCCCGAAGCCCCCTCCCGCGGCTGGCGCACGGCCACAGGATGCGCCGTCGGGCTCCTCCGGGCGCTCTGCTTCCTCCCGAATACCCCGGGCCATCCGGAGTGGCTTACACGGTCCCACGGCCTAATCACTCGGGCCTGAAGCCTGTGAAACACACTCACAGAAGAGAGACTATACCCGCGTGACGGCGCGTGGGACTGGGAAGGCCAAGGGCAAGAGCCCACGTCGGGCAGCGCGGGGGCCTGGCCGACCGGCAAAGCGTACGTGGGGCCGCGAGGAAGGGTGGGAGGGCGCTTTCCGTGGCCGGCCTCGCTTGGGGCGCAGGGGCACCGCTTACACCGGCCCAGGGGAGTCCGTTTTATCCGGCACCGGGCTGGCTGCGCCCACGCCCCCAGAGGTAATGAGCAGAGTCCCCTCCCGGCCACGAGGTGACAAGGGGGAAGGAGGTGAGGATCTGCAGCGGCTGTATCAAAGGGCTGAAAAGAAACTTGGATTCTTCTCTCGCAGGGAAGGCAGCCGCCTCTCCCCCGGCTCCTCCCCACCTCCTTTTGTGTTTCCCAACACCCCTAACCCTAAACTTCCCACCGCAGGGGATGGGCTCCCGGACGCCGGACCAACTTAAATGACGTAGGAAAGAGAGTGGGGAGAGGGACGAGGGGCGACAAAGAGGGCGTCACGGTGCCCAGCCCTGCGGGGCTGCGCCGGGTCGCCCCCTCCCAAGCCCGGCGAGCGCGGAGGGGCCGGGTGCACCCCTGCCCTGGAGACTCGGCTAGGAGGCCCGGGCTGGGGTCGGGGGGCCGAGCAGAGGTCCGGGCAGAAGAGAGCAGGGGAGGCGGGGAGTCCCTTCGGTCCCCGCAGCCCCGTCGGAGCGAGGGGGTCTGCGGCGAGGCGGGGGCGCGTCGGCACCGGGAGGGCCCGCGGCGCTTGGAGAAGTCGGGGTTTCGGGGGGGCCGGGACGGGCAGGGCGCCCCACTCACCTTCCTGCCGGCGCCGCCGCCCGCGCCCGCGGCCAGCGCGGAGCCGCCCCCCGAGTACATGTAGTAGGCGATGCCCAGCACCCACAGGAAGGCGAAGCAGAGCAGCATCCGCGAGCGCCGCCGCATTCTCCCGACTCGGCCACCGGCCGGGGCCGCCGCTGCTCGCGAGTGCTGGCGGGGCGGGCGCGGGGGTGCGGGCGGGGAGGAGCGGAGGAAGGGGAAGGCGCGGCGGCTCCTCCTCCGGCGCGGGCGGCTCCGGGCGGCGAGGCGGCGCGCACTCGGCCCAGAGCTCCGCCCAGGCCGGGAGCGCCGCGCGGCGCCCTAGCAGGAAGCGGCGGCTCGGAGGCGGCTCGGGGGTCAGGGAGCAAAGGGCGACCAATCGGCGGCGGCTGCGGGAGCCGGGAGCGGGCAGGAGGAGGGATTACTGCGTCTCCATGGCTGCAGCACGCCGGGCTCCGCCGGCAGGGCCGCCGCGGGAGGGCCTCCACCAGGACGGCCTGGCGCGCCCCGCCCCGGCCGCCACCCCGCCCCCTCTGCGTCCGCCCGCTGCTGCCCCTCCACCCCCGTGAGTGACAGGTGGCTGCCTGGGACCGGGAGAGGCGCGCGCACACTCACGTGCACACGCACAGGGACACTCTCGGTCATTGCTGCCTCGCGTTGACGGGCCGCGATTTTCACCTCTTCAGTCCTTGAGCTTTGGGACCACCTCAGACCCTTAACAGGATTGCTCTTACTGGCCTACCGACCTGAGTTTTTTGGTGCAAACCCCCGCTCCTGAACCCAACTTTGCTGCCTCTCGCCGCAGTTTTCTTACTAATCTTGCAGCAAAACGTTCTTGATTCCCAGGTGTCAATTTTAGTTATTTATTTAGGCAGAGGTGGGGTTCTAGAAGTAGAAACTGACAACTAATTTTCAAGGGAACATTTTTCCCAGGATGGGCGGTGCGCTTAATAACTGGGTTGTTTTGTTTTTAATAAACATGAAATAAAGAAGGAAGGCAATATGTATATTTTTTTAATCTTTTTTTTTAATTGGTTGCTTTCTTAAGAAAGGAAGAAGCGTTAGCACACTAAACATCTTTGAAGATGCAAGAAGACAGATCTGTCTTGTAACAGAATCTATGTAACCTTGATGATGCCCTTGTAATGTGCAGAGTTTCCAGTGGTCCTAGGAAAGAAAGAAATGTTACTTAGCGCTTGATATTTTTAAAAGTGATTTCAGGAGCTTCCCTGTCTAGAAAATAATGGCAGTTGCCTGAATCTGGATCTCTACTCATATCCTCAACAAAATACAAACACAAATAAACAAGCCTTCACTGCTAGTAGGAGAGGGAATGCCATGAACTGAACTTCAAATTACTTTTTAAGGAGAAGAAAGAAAAGACATCAAATTCCAACAGAGCTCCCTCCATTGTTGCCAAGGACTTCAGTGAGGCCCAGGGGAAATCCCTCTATACAGAGAAAGTCCAACACCAAGAACTGAAAATAACACTGGCCAGTTACCTAACTGAAGAAGGGAAGAGGTTTGAAAGAGAATGGGGCAGGAAGTTGCAGCCTTGAAGAAGCCTTGCTTCTGGGAAACGTCAGATAAGTAGAGAAAGGACAGTGCCCTTGGGAGGCCTGGCAGTCAAGAGAACGAAGGAGTTAAGAAGGGAAAATGAAAGATCCTGCAGAAATAAAAGACAACCAATCCCTTCCTCAGCCACTGCTATCTATTAAAAGCTGTACTTCAGTATTCAGACAGAAGAGAATATTCTTGAACTAGGAAACCTGTGTCAAAATACCCAGTAAGAGAACAACAACAAATCAGTTACATACAAAGTTACTGCAAAAAGAAAACAGAAAATCAATCACATTTCTTACAATGAAAAATTGAATCATAACATTTAACTGATGAAAATGCCCCTCCATAAAACCATGAATCAGGAGAAAATTGTAACACCACATATCAAACTGAACAAAGTATTGTATATTTGGATATACACAGACATATATACAACTAGAATCAGAAACTCAAAAACTAAGAACAGACTGGACAACAATTAGGAAGAAATGCAATGAGTTGACCAAATTCAGTAAAACATTTGAAAATAAAGACAAAACTATCCCAGAAACAGTAATTACAAAGTGCCCAAGGGAGAATATATTAAAATATAAATATGTAAAAGGACACTGAAGAATGGTAACAAGATAATCAAGAAATTGAAAATAAGATGAAAGAAGTAAAAAAGGTTCAAAGATAAGTGGTTGAAATGAAAGCTTGGAAAGAAGAACCAAAATACATTTAACTGGAGTCCCTAAAGTAGAAACACAAAATGGTGAAACAGAATTAATGTTAAAACTATAATCTTAGACGTAACGTTCAACATGGTGACTGTAGTTACCACTGCTGTGTGGTATATTTGGAAGTTGTTAGGAGAGTAGATCCTAAGAGTTCTCATCATAAGGAACAAACTGTTTTTTCTTTGTTGTATGTGTGTCTATATGAGAAGATGGATGTTAACTAAACTTATTGTGGTAATCATTTTACAATATATGTTGGTCAAATCATAATGCTGTATACCTTACACTTATGCAGTGTTCTATGTCAGTTATATCTCAACAAAATTGGGGAAAAAAGCTATAATCCAAGAAAATAATCCAGAAATAAGAGAAAATTTAAATTATATATCAAAAGTACCTTCCAAATGGGGCTGGCCCCGTGGCCGAGTGGTTAAGTTTGTGCACTCCGCTGCAGGCGGCCCAGTGTTTCATTGGTTCGAATCCTGGGCGCAAACATGGCACTGCTCATCAAACCACGCTGAGGCAGCATCCCACATGCCACAACTAGAAGGAGCCACAACGAAGAATGTACAACTATGTACCTGGGGGGCTTTGGGGAGAAAGGAAAAAAAGATAAATAAAATCTTTAAAAAAAAAAAAAAAAGTACCTTCCATGTACCTTGGAAAACTAGTCTGGGATGATCAACTCCAAAACATATCTCAGTAAAACTGTTGGATTTAAAAGACAAAGAAATCAAATTACTTGTAGAGATGAAAATTTAAGCTGGCATCAGACTTCTTGAGAACATACAAGGCAAGGCAGAGTGGAGCAGCATTTACAGGAAACTCAAGGAAGAAAAGTACCAGCCAAGGATGTTTGTGTCCAGCCTTCCAGGACCAAGGCTATAAACAAACAGATGTGAACTGAGGGCAAAAGTTCAGAGAACATCATATGCCTTTCCTGGAGAATAAGCTTCCCCCAACCAAGAGACAACTGAGGAAAACAACCAAATGACCAATGGAGAACATTCATGTATTTAATTGGTAGAAAAATAGTATGTACACATGATACTGTCTAATAAAGTGGAACAGGTACAACTAAAAACAAATGAAAGAGAAGGGAAAGAGAAATGGGAAAACAGAGTCGTATCATTGATGTTAAATTGGTAGTAGATGCGAGTCAAAGGAGGCCATATAAAATGGACAGATCACATAGTAAAGGTTAAGAAGCAAAGAAAGGAATTAAGGGTAATATAAAAATATAAAAACTTAACCACTAAAGCAGAATATAAATATTCCGAAATATTAGAAACCCTATTCCAAAACCCTAAAGGAAAATTTTTTTAAATAGCAAAGAATACATACCAAATACTGAAAGAAACACAACAAATATTGCATAATACATGCAGTAATTATAACAAAAAGTAGTATGACAGAGTTGAGACCAAACTATATCAGAAAATCAATTTACAAGTGGGTTTAATTTGCCTATTAAAGATTTTCAAATTTGGTCATATAAAAAAACTCAACTCTAAAAAAGCAGGAGCTGCAATCCTGATATCAGACAAAGTAGAACTAGCCAGAGGACGCTAATCAAGATGAAGGAGGACAATTTATAGCCAAAACTCCAACTCCCAGTGAAGGCATACCAACTGTGTACCACTTAGGATTTGATCAGTAAAGTAAAACCATTACTCATGATGTGGAATAAGGGATATATGATAGGACTTAAACTTTATACAATTTTGGAGGTAGGAAAAAAGTTGATAGTAGTCTATTCCCATTGTACATGGCAACAGGTCCGAGGTCATCGTAGTTTGCAGACCTGGAGGTCAGAAGAAAAGCTGGATGTGACATGAAGAAGTGCAAAGACAAACTGCAAGGAGAAGATGAGCCTCGTGAGAACAACCCGAATCCATGAGGGCAAACCGGAATCTCCTTCAACATTGACTATGCAAAAAAAAAAAAAAATTCACAGTGAGTTATCACTTGACACCCATTAGTATATCTATTATTAAAAACAAAAACAAAAACAAATCAGAATATAACAAATGTTGAAGAGGATGCAGAGAAATTGGAACCCTTGTGCATTGCTGGTAGAAATGTAAAATGGTACAGCCACTATGGAAAATAGTATGGCAGTTCCTCAAAAAATTAAACATGGAATTACCATATAATCTAGAAATTCTGCTTCTGGATATGTACCCAAAAGAAATGAAAACAAAGACACAAACAGATGTTTGTACTCCCATGTTCATGGCACCGTCATTTACAATAGCTGAAAGGCAGGAGCAACCCAATGTCCATCAACAGATGAATGGATGAATAAAATGTTGATATATACATACAATGGAATATTATTTAGCCTTAAAAAAGGGAAATTCTGATATGTGCTACATCATGGATGAAACTTGAGAATGTGATGTCGAGTGAAATAAGCCAGCCACAAAAAGACAAATACTATGATTCCACTGATGTGAGGTACGCAGAATAGTCAAATTCAGAGAGACGAAAATAGAATGGTGGTTGCCAGGGGCTAGGAGAGGGGGAAATTAAAGATATTGTCCAATGAGGACAGAGTTTCAGTTGGGGATGATGAAAAAGTTGTGGAGATGCAGGGTGCTGATGGTTGCAGCACAATGTGAATGTATTAATGTCGCTCAATTATACACTTAAAAAGGGTTCACATGGTAAATTTTATGTTTTGTATAATTTTACCACAATAAAAAGAGACATGACAAATTGGAGGAAATTATTTCCACACACATCATGGGTAAACAGGTAATATCTCTCACATGTAAAGAAGTTAAACATTGAGATGGGCAAAGCATATCAACAGACAATTCACAGTAAAGATCTTAAGGGTCTGTACATAGGAAAATACGTTATACTTTACTCCTAATAGAGTTGCAAATTAAAACTACAGAGAAACTATTTATCCCTCCTACAAATTGGCAAAAATTCAAAAGCTTGAGAAAACATTCTGTTGGCAGGACTATACAAAAGAATAAGGAAGACTTCTGTGAGCAGATAGGGAGTGACTTCCACGGTATGTTTAATGAAAAACGCAAAGTCCAATAGAGTATGTATTAAATACTACTCTATGTGTAATAAAAGAAGAGAAAATAAGAAAACATACAAATGTATGTTTATTTTGGCAACATACACATGCACACAATAATAATCAACCAGAAAACAATGAAATTGGCTACCCGTAGAGGTGGGAGGAAAAGGCAGAAGTGATAGAAGGAGTGACACTTCTCTGAGCATATCTTTTTTCTAGGTGGACTTTGGAAACGTTAAAGTTCTACATATTCAAAAAGTAAAATAAAATTTTTTAAAAATGCGGGGGGGCGGGGCGAACTAAAAATTGAATCCAAACAGAAATACCTGAACCCAACTATATTACAAATGAATAGTCTAAAAACACTGAAAGCGGGTAAAAGTACTAATATACATAATGTTTAAACAAAGTACTTGGGCTATGTAACCTCAGCCTAGAGAGTAAAAGAACTGCAAACAGTTTTTGAACTCTACTTTATGTTTTTTTCAGTGTTATGGTGTAGTAATTAAACTATTTTATGCATATTGTACAACGGAGCATATCAGAAAATGTATTTGGGGAGCTAGAGTTTTCACTATGGAAGAAAGGAGATATAATATGGAAAGAAGGAAGATTCCTGTGGAGTAGATTTGGCATTAGAGATAACAGTATGATCTCACTATTATATAGATAAACAAATATTTATATATATACATTTATGTACATGTTTCCTAGATCTGTCCACTGAAAAGGCCCAGAGCAGTGATACCCCAATAGAAATCAATGCATCTCGCAACCATACCTTGGTTTATAAATACCATTCTCGACTAGGAGAAGGTTTCCTTGGATAAATGATTAATTCCATGGTTGGGCCCTAGAAGGTACTGGATGAGCCTGGACCATCTTGTTGTAATAAAAAGTAAGGAAGAGCTAAAAAAAAATGGGAGGGGAGGGGAATGTTAAAAGGTCACAGGAGCCAGCTTGAAGGGCCCTCACTGGCTAAATCTAGGATAATATACGTATTAAAATAAACATTGAATAAAATAGGAATCTATGAGTTCATGTTGATAATAAGTTGATAAATAACTGGAGGAGAAGGGAGGTTCTCTCAGTGGAATGCTAACTGATAAATGTAAAAGGCAGAGTGACGTTGAAAATAACCATTTTACAACCATCCCAGTAAAGATTGGTTGGAGAAGACTCATCAGTGGATACTAAAGTGGAGGGAGGGAGGGTTTGATGGAGGATATTGACAAGGTCTTCAAATGTCCTTTGGCAGCACACTTACTAATTGCAGGGGGAACTTAGTAGCTTTATGGTGGAGAAACACCTTGGCCGGGTGATCAAAATTAACATCACTCCTGAGAGTCAGGTGGATACCCTGTGTTTGCAGAGATACCCTGAGAAGGACACAGTATCGCAACATCATTAGAATTCTGGCCAAGAATATATTAACTTGAATCTAATCATGAATAAATATTAGAAAAAACAAAACCGAGGAATATTCTATAAAATAACTGGTTTGTATTCTTTAAAAATGTCATTATTATGGAAGACAACGCAAGGAAAGAGTGAGGAACTGTTCCAGATTAGTGGACCTAAAGAGACATGTTAACTAAACGCAACCCGTGATCCTGACTAGAGGCTAAGAAATGCTGTGGAGCACGTGAGCGGGACAATGAACAAAATGGGACTGTAGACTATGGAGTATAGTGTTGTATACTGTCTATAGTACACTCTAGCTTACAGTACAGTGTCACACTTTCTGATTTTGATAACTGTACTATGATTATATAGGAGAGTCTTGTTCTTGGTAAATATGACCTGAAGTGTCAAAGGTTAAAGGAGCATGATATACACAAGCTACTCTCAGAAGTTCAGGAAAAATATAGACAGAGGATAATAAAACAAATGTGGCAAAATATTAAAAATTGTTGAGTCTGGGTAAAGAACATAGGGAAATTATTTTTGCAACTTTTCGTTAAGTTTGATAATATTTTCTTTAAGAAGTGATTTAACTTGCAGTGATCCTGATTGTTAGTTTCATTGTGCAGATTAGGAAAGACACAGAAACCTGAAATAATTGGGCTAAAGTTACCCAACCCCAGGCCCCTGAACCCTACCCGTCTTGTTTCCTAGGCAGCTGGCACACATATAGCTCCTCCTTTCCATGTCTTTTACCTTTGTTTACTTTCCTAACATACTTCCACGGACGCTTTCAGCTGCTTGCACCTGGTTTCTGTATTTTTATAGGTAGTGGGCTGAGTAGCAAACTCTCCATAAGAGTTCACTTGCCCTTTCCTCAGCCCCTGGTACCACACAGCACCATAGCTATCATTTATCAATGTAACGTTTTCACGCTGCAAGCCCTTAGGGCTTTTTTCTTGCCTGTATAGTACAGTACGAATAGCTACATATTTGTAGCAACACATAAATATAGCTTAAGCATTCCTGCTGCCAGTTCACCATACCAGTTACTGTTGTCAGAGATGTCGGGAGACCTGTACAATTTGATGATACTTATGTCTTTATACAACAGAACCTTTTTCATAATCTGATAATCCAATATTTCTTTTTCTAAAATATTTGAATGGTGGAGAATGCCCATTTAGAAGAGAAAAGAAAAACAAAATTATAACTGCTTAAATAGGACGAAAATATTAAACAATGAAATTGAATAATCAGAACTTTTTTTTCCAAAAAAATTTGAAGTGCATTTACACAAGGGCTATTGTAAAAAGAGGATATTAAAGAGTGCTGCCCAGGTCCTACCATACTCAAAGACCCACCCTGGGCTGGCTTTAATGCGAGGCAACACTTTGGAATACAACAGTTCCATCCACAGTGAGTCAAGGACTACCGACCCTCGAAAGTGCCACTCTTAGTGACATAAGGTCAACACTCCCATATCCAGTGGATACATGTGTTGATCACCCGTCGCAATCTTCCCAGAAATTTCCTGACTTGAATTATGACTGAGAAATAATTCGTGAATGTGATTTAAAGAATTCAGTTGCCCTAAAACTATAAATATTAATGATGTGCTTACTATATGCCATGTACTGTTCCAAGTGCTGTTTGAGTATTATTGTATTATTTTAGGCAATTATTATTAATCTTCATAACAGCCTGATGCGGTAAATGCTATTTTTATTCCAGTTTTACAGGGAAGCACAGCGCTGTTATGTTACTTGCCCAAGGCAGCTCAGCGAGCTGCAGAGCCCAGGGATGTGAATGACAAGCAACCAATTGGCCACACTGCAGGCAAAACAGGAGTCACCTGGAGGGATAGTGTTGGGGCCTGCCTAAACAGCACACCAGTGACTTCAGGGTGCTGGGGACCTTCTGGCTCCTGCTCTGCTTCTGGTTCTGTGATGTATTAAGTTTGCGAAAAAGTTCAGTGGATTGTGCACCTATGATATATGCACTTTCTATATGCAAGTCATACTTTGTAAAAAAAATCAGAAAGGATGAAGAATCACCGAGCTCCTTTCAGTCTCTATAAAGGCTGGTGAAACTCGTCCCCACTCATCAGCCTCTGTCCGAAACCACCGCAGCGAAGCTACTTCCTGTCACTGCCTCCCTTCCTCACCTGCCCTTGCAATCACACTGCTGGAAACAGCATCCCTGGAAATGTGCACACAGTCTCCTTGGCCTGTGGACGCGGAGCTTCCCACTCATGGTAGATGAATGCCAAGCCATCCAGGATGATGAACAGGCCACGGGGCTGCTCACCTGATTCGCACTTTTCTTTCCCATGGATCGTCTTGCCTAGAGCCTCACCCTGAACTTCTCTTGGTCCAGAGCTCTGGAGAGGAGCTCCAGACAAGGGCCAAAAGTCAGTGCAATAGACCCTTTCTGTCTGTAAAGCTCTTTCCCCCACTAAAGAAACTGGGTCACAGGGCACAGGGCCTGGGGTGAGAATACATCACAACAGTTCTGAAAAGGAATTCTTGTTGATTGCTTTGAGGTGACTCCAAAAGCCCCTCCAAGTCCTCCAAATGCTTCCGGTCCTCCCCAGGCAACCTGAGAGTTGATCTTCTTGCCCCACCTACCCCCTAGGTAAATCCTCTAACCCAAGGCTCCCAGAAACCATGTCCCCCAGGGCGGCTGAGCCACCAGCGTTCCCTGCAATACCACCTCTTGATGCTGATGCAGGCCCTGGGCAGCCTGTGACTGGAGTGAGCTGCAGAGCTGGCCCAGGAAGTAGGGGTCCAGTGTCAGGAGAGCTGAAGGCTGCTTGGCACCTTGCCCTGTCTACATTCCACAGAGATGATCAACAACCAGTTCTTTCCATTTGTGTACGCTCTTGAACTGTAGCCCATCTCTCCCTGTGTCCTGATGGCGGAGACCATCCTAGCGAGTGGCAGACCGTCCCTAACCTCAGAAGTGCCCCTCCCCTCTCTTCCCCTCTAGCCTGTGGTTGGTGCCTTCCTTAGGATGAGCTTCTTCCCAGGAGGCCTCTCAGCTCATCAGGTCTATGATTCCTGGTGTGCCAGCCCTAGCAGACCCCAAGATAGAGCTGGATTCGGGAGTGGATACATCTCCAACTCAACGAGACTCCTGCTGTGCAATGTACAGAGTGCTGTCACATGCCGCACTTCATTGAGTCCCCATGGGCTAGCTATTACTCTGCTCATCTTGGAGGATGACCCGAGGATCAGAGAACTCAGGTAAGTTATCCAGAACCATCCATGCAACTGGTAAACAGCAGCACCAAGTGCAGACCCAGTCATGTGACTCTAAGTCCACAGCCTCCCCTACCCCTACCCCACCCCTTGCAGAGTACCAAGACTGGTTCAAGTGAGCATGATGTTCTGAGTCATCTCTCATTTATTTATAATTTAGACTCCAGTCACTTCCAAAGATAATTGGAATGGTCTTACAAAACCCACAAATACACATACATAAGATGTACAGACAAGTGTTGTGTAGGCAGACAATGTAATGAGAGAGTTTTCATTTTCCCCTCCCCTTGCCAGGTTTCTAATCCTGGAGAGCTCTGTAAAAATATAATTTCCCGAGATTCCCATCCCAGACCTACTGAATCAGAATTGCCCAGAGCAAACCTGACTCGTTGGCAATGTTTTCATCCTGCGATGCAAGTAGATGAAGGAGACTACAAACATGTTAGAGAGACATCATAGATTGCATAGTGGTAGGGGCTGAGAATATGGGGCCCATGGCAGCCCTCAGTGTCCCCCAACAACACTCTCCTGCTCTTGCTTGAGGATGGACGTGGTCTGTTCTGGAAACAACCCATCTTTTGGGCCTGAACGACCCTTATCATCCCAGAACCAGAGAATACAACTGTCTTCTGTGAACTATAGGACTTTACTACACCTATGAAACCTGGTGGATTTATAGGGAACAAAGACTAGAATTCAATTCTGGAAAGCAAAGTCATTGTGTGATCAAAAGGCAAATGTCTCCAATTGAAGAGTAAATGAAAGAATATTAGATTATATTTTGAAATGCATATTAATTTTTAGCTGTGATAATGCTGTTGTGGTTCTGTAGAAAAATGTCCTCATTCTTAGGAGACACAGGCTTAGGTATTTAGGGAGTGAAATGTCATGGTGTCTGCAACTTACTTTCAAATGATCCAGCAACAAAGTATTTATATTTATAGAGAGAGTTATACAGTATGGACATATATATGGGGGAGAGGAGGACAAATGTGCAAAATGTTAATTATTGAATCCAGGTGGAAAGCATAATGGAGTGACTGTTCTTATTCTTTCAATTTTGTCTATATTTGAAATGTTTCAAAATGAAAAGTTGAGAGAAAAAGAAAGAATAAAGAACAAAAGAGGGAAATCTGGTAAATAATTGGGTTGAAAATAATTACAATTTTTCCGGAAAAAAATAAAATCCCAGGCATTGTAGCCAGACAGAAACATCCAGCACGCTTGGCTGGCTGTCAGTCAATCAGTTATTCCACAGGTGTTTAACACAGATCTGTGCTGGGCCTAGAACCTCTCAAAACAGTGAAAGGGAAACAGAAACATACACTCTGGGCTTCCTGTCCTCGAGCTGCTAAGGATTAAATTAAACTCCACGAAAATATTTTGCTCTGAATCTAATTCCTTGGGTGGTTCTAAAAAAGCACCTAAGTAATACCTCTGTTAGCCAAGACACTTCATCCCTGGGAAGAGCGTCTTTCTCAGAAACTTCTTAACTAAGAGGAGAAATAATACAGGATGTTCCAGGATGTCAGAAAAGAGAGGTTGTACTAAGAAAATTCCTGAATCAGATCCCAAATGGGGCCAAATGTGCTGGAAACATGACATGGTGTGTCTGGAAGTCCTAGGAAGGGGAGGTGAGAGCAGAACTGAGTCAATGTGGAGGATGAATGGAAAAGAGATTTGACCTCTGTAGGGATGAGGAATGGGGGCCGCCGGAAAGAAGAGGGCTTGAGGGAGAGGTTTAAAGGGCTGTAGACATGATGAGGATGGTGATGAGAAAGGCACACAGCCATGGCCTGTCCTCCTCCAAGGACCAGGCAGTGCGCAGCTCAGGTGATGTGAGGAAGTCTCTGGAATCACCTCACCCCAGGGCAGGGCAGGCCTGCTACAGGATGAGTTTAACAAGCCTAGTGGTAATTTCAGGGGTATTTTTGCTTAAAAGGGTATAGGGAGAGAGAACATTTCTCCCCATGAAGATAATTAATAATTCCTGAACGTTTTCTTGAATAATTGGGGATAATGGGTTCAAGGTACAAACTCCAACCGAGATGTCACCCATTCCACAAAGATGTTTTTGAGTATGTACTTTGTCCCAAGCTCTATTGTACATTACTGGAATACATTGATGAAGAACACAGAGAAAAATCTCTGCCTTCAGAACAATCTCATGCCTTTTAGTGTAGTGTCTACAATGCCGAGGGAATGAGTTTCAGTTCCTTAGTAAATATAATGACAGTCTCCTAGATCCATCTCCTCTAGACTTAGGTGGCAGGAATGGGGGGGTTGGAGCTTGTACTGAAGATTAGCCAGAGAGGCCTGAAGATGGTGCTGCTGAGGCTGAAGATGAGAATGAAGAGGCTCCTGGCGTCAAGGGCCATCCTCCCAGACTGCGGGCACCCCCTAGGATGGCCCCATTGACTTTAGAATTGGTAAAGACAAACAGAAACCATGTGGAAGTATTTCTGACATGCAGCTGTAAGCAGGCAGCTCTGCTTATAATGCTTTATGAAGACGTTTTGTTTTTATTTTTGAGCATAGTTGACTTTGAATAAATGAGCCTTGTTCCTGAGGAATTTCTAATCAAGATATCGCTATATAAAACAGCCATTGCCCTCAGGGAACTTATTGCCTTGTTTGAAAGACAGCACACACACATGGAATAGATAGGAAGGCAATCAATGAGTGGGCAAAATGCTGGGTACGGACAATGAAGAGGTCCACAGAAAATTTAAAATGCAATATATATGATAGAGAGCAAGACAGGTTTCTATCAAAGTCTCTTTTGAATTTCCAAATGAAAAAAGGTTCAGTGTTCTTAATCTCCTGTTGCTTTGATCTGGCTTTAAATCAGAAGTCATCCTTAATTGTGGTTATGAAAATTCAGAGAAGGGACATATCAGTGTGGGCCGAAGTGCCTGGGAAGGGTCGTGGGGAGGATTTGAGTTGGGCTTTGAAGAATGGGTATAGTTTAGACCTAAGTGTGAGCATTCTGGCAGGAGGAATGGACGAGAGGGGCCAAAAAGTGGGGTAGATGACAAGCAGAGAGGCGGCCACAGTGAAGGTGTATGGACAGCTGTGGTCAGGACAGCTCCTGCATGGAGGGCTTCTGTAAATGGA
Organism: Equus przewalskii; assembly: GCF_037783145.1. Lineage (NCBI taxonomy): Eukaryota > Metazoa > Chordata > Mammalia > Perissodactyla > Equidae > Equus > Equus przewalskii. The sequence goes on from NC_091831.1 coordinate 68,132,041, forward strand.
CAAGCTCTCAGACTGGGACATCTGAACTCTATCCAACGGGCAATGGGGGAGGGTTATGATAGATTGAAAGCAGCATTTTCAAAAAGATTAATTTAACAGATGATTTCAGGATGCACTGAGGTGGAGAGGACCATTTTCCACCTGTTACACTGTCTGCATAGGGTGGGGGGTCTGAACTTCAGTAGGATGTCAGAGAGATGAATGACCAGAGCTGGTTGTGAAGCAGCAGCAGCTGGACTCCACGAGCGAGGGCATTACAAAGAGAAGGAGGCTTGTGGTGAAAGACACCTCCATGGCCTTGGACTTCAGGAAAGAGGAGGACAATGGTGAGTGGACTTAAATGAGAGGTTCTGTTTATTCATTCAGCCAATACCTGTTAGGCAGATGCTTCATGCCAGGCGCTGTTCTAGGAACTGGTGGCTCAGACTAGGGCAGGAACAGTGGAGGAGGCGAGAAGGGTCAGCCTCTGGATGCTTTGAAGGTAGAGCCAACAGGATTTCCTGTGAGGTGGGAGGTGTGATAGGAGAAAGGAAGGAACTCAGGTTGGTCCCAAGGATTTTGCCCTGAGCCACTGCAAGTCAGGTACTTCCCTCAGCTGAGAAGGGAAGGTAGGGCTGATTCCTGAGAGATGATCAGGAGCCTGTTGTGGGATGTGTTGAGTTTGAGGCATCTCCTAGACTCCCAAGTGAAGAAGTCAAGTAGCAGTTGGATGTGTGTGTCTGAAGTATTGGAGAGAAGTGTGGCTAGAGAAGACAGTGGAGGGTCCTGGGCCTAGAGAGGGTGTATAAAGCAGAGAGATGGCTTAGAACACCGAGAGAGCAAGTGAGGATGGAGAACAGACCGAGGACTGAGGTCTGGGCTCTCCAACGTTACTTAAAAGTCAGATACAATAAAATACAACTGAAAATCTAACATGCAAATAAGAAGAGAGTGAACGGGAGGAGGGGAATTGGAGAGAGAATTCAATGAACTCCTTGGAGTTTTGCTGCAAAGAGGAGCAAAGGAATGAGGTGATCAAGTTAGGGATCAAGTTACTAACATTGTATTTGGTGAAGGGGAGTTTGTGAAGGGGACTAGATTGGGAGGCGAGATGACTAAGTCTGAGAAGATGGGAGGTCATCTCCGTGAAAATGTCAGTTATGTTCAACAGTGTCAGGCCCAGCTGAGAAAGGGCATTGTACTGGGGAGACCATTGGTGCCTACTCAGCTGGGTCTGTAGGGCAGGGAGGAATTAGGTTAAAAATGAATGGAGAGAAAATGAAAGTGCTGCATGGTAGCCACTTAGCACCTTGCCTATGGAAGGAAATAAAGGGGTGAGATGGGGCCAGAGGAACCTCTGCAAGTGACATTTCCCATGTATTTTTTTTTTTTTAAGATTTTTTCATTTTTCCTTTTTCTCCCCAAAGCCCCCTGGTACATAGTTGTATATTTTTAGTTGCAGGTCCTTCTAGTTGTGGCATGTGGGATGCCACCTCAGCACGGCTTGATGAGCGTTGCCATGTCGGCGCCTAGGATCTGAATCGGTGAAACCCTGGGCCACCAAAGCGGAGCACTTGAACTTAACCATCAGCTATGGGGCCAGCCCCTCCCATATATGTTTAAGTGCAGAAGGAAGCACTCCTTAAAGGGGTAGAGATTGGCCTCCTGAGAAATGGTGTGAGCTAGCCCCAGGCACGGAGGATGGAGATCTATAGTATTTAGTTTGCTGGGGCTTCCATAACAAACTACCATAGACTGGGCAGCTTCAACAGAAATTTATTTTCTCACAGTTCGCAGATCAAGGTGGCTGCAGAGTTGATGTCTTCTGAGGCCTCTCTCCTTGGCTTGTAGATGCCTCTTCTCCCTGTTCTTCACACTGTTCTCCCTCTGTGTGTGTCTGTGTCCTGATCCCTTCTTCTCATAAGCACCTCAGTCAGACTGGATTAGGGCCCACGCTAATGACCTCATTTTAACTTAATTTAAACCTCTTTAAAGACCCTATCTCCAAATACAGTCACATTCTGAGGAACTGGGGGTTAGGACTTCGATACACAAATTTTGGGGGGACATAATTCGGCCCATAACCCATCGAGATTAGATCAGATTTCCTGAGATGACAAAGCTGGAGTCAGAATACAGCTGCAGTTAAGATGGGGGCAGGTGCTGTCAGCTAAATCTTCCCACTAAATTAAAAGTGAAGTCAAGTGCAGCCATGGTTAGGGGCACAAGAAACAGAAACTCCCCAGCTAAAGCAGAAAAGGGCAAGGACAGGAAATAGGGCCAGGCTCTCGGAACTGTCTGGCTCTCAGAACAGAGACCTCCACAAGAATGGGCTTCCCCGCTGCCACTCAGAGCCTCCCAGTTCTGCTCTTCACTTCATTCTTCTCTCTAAAGAGTCTGCTTTCTCTCCTTCAGGGCTGACGAGGCCAGCTGTGGTTCTCTCAGGCATGGTCTCGCATGGCTTCCCAGTCCTACCATCCTACCACCTACCGATTTTAGAGACGACCTCTGAGGCTCAATTCCAGATTGAGAGGAATTGAAAATTTGATTGGCTGGATTGAGTAAAATGCAGCCCCCTCTCCAAACAGTTAAGGCCTGGGGGTGGGGTGGGGCACCATGGAATACAAATATGGCTGGAGGGCACGGTCTGGGATGCTTGGGGAGAGGGCACGTGCAGGCAGAACTCTAAGGAGTGCATAGTGAAGGTAAGGGGTAGGGTGGGGGAAAAGGAGTCAGAGGTGGGAGCTTGAAGAGAGCCAGAAATAGCCCTGTGCAGAACAGATGAGAGCTCCTGAGGATGAGGGTAGCAAAGACAAGTCTGAATGGCTATGGGGGTGTGAGAATCAGAAACATAAAAAAAAGAAATAGAAATTTCTGCTGACAAGGCAATATAGGCCGGGTAATGTTCTGTGGAGAGTGATTGCATATGATGAGGCGGAGCAATAGGGAAATGAGCGAGGCCTCAGACACTTTCAAGGGGCTGATACAAATGACTCTTTTGGTTGTTCCTTTCGCGTGCTTAGAAGACATTGGACAACTTCAGGCAACTTAATTTTTTCTATATGGAATAAAAAACAAATGCCGTAGAGTATGTGTTTATCCATTTGCTCAGCCCAAATGCAGAAACCAATCCACTATAGAATGAAATGAATCTGTCCAAAGATGGGAAATATTTGGAAATATTCAAACATTGAAAAATCATTGATGTGGTTTTGGATGATTGAAATTTAACCAATAAGACTAGTCCTGCTCCCTTTCTTTGCCTCTATAACCCATCAAAGGCAAAGAGCCACAAGTGACCGATCTTTTCTTACTGGGCCTTGTTGTATTGACTGGAAGACCATGGGTGAGTCACAGTCTTTTGGAATCTTAGTTTACTCATCTCTCAAATGGATGTCATAACACCTGTCTTGCTTACCTCTCCAGGCTACCTGAGACTCACCTGGGGCTCACCTGAGTCAGTGTGTGAAAGGATTTTGCAAAGAGCAGAGCTAATCTGCCCCTCAACCCATCTGCCCTGAGGGTAGGTGTGTGACATTCTCTTGTGGCTTGCTTTACACCAGTGGCTGTTGGTGGTGGTCATGGCGGGCAAGGGTGCCAGAGTCCTGATGTTGTTGTCCTGTCAGACGAACCCCAAAGAGAGGCTTCACCACAGGCATGGCTGCAGTGAAGGCTGGCTGGCTGCCCAGATCTGCTGGAGACTTGTCGTGTCACATGTATTTCAACAGCAGCTGTAAGTGACATTGGCAGAACTGCTCCCCATGCTGAATGCTGCAGCGCAGTTTCATAAACAATTGGTGAAACGACCATCTTCTATGCTAGTTGTTCACTCATTCATTAGTTCATATAAGTATATGTTCGGGGTCTTCTAGGTTTATTACTTTGTAATCTGGACCTTGGTGTCAGAGTCAAAATACCGTATTTGCAGAAAGGTGGTGCAGCTCATTCTCATCAAGGGTTAAAAAATTAAATCCATTTTTTCATTTAACAAATAAAATGAATTTTATTATTCTCCCTTTCTATCTATTCAACTATTTTTCATTCCTTTGTCCCTGGCACCCCAAGGTAAAATGTATTAGATCTACAATCCTATGAGAAAAGCCCTAGACAGATGCATGAGCCCACCCCCTTGTGAATAGCACTTGGGCACTCCCTCCTCGTTCAGCCCAGGGCTCTCACACAGAAGCTGCTAGAAGCCTCCTGGATCAGGTAGCAAGCTCTGGTTGCAAGCCCAATTAGTGGCTAATGATAATGTTCATGGAGCTGGAAAGTCTGGCAATGGTGGTTTCTTGTACATTTGCCATTTTTGGCTGCTCAAAATCATTTAAAACCCTGCCTGCATTTTGATTGTTGGCCATGTTATGAATCCCACCTTTTCAACGCAGAGGCCCAGCCCCGCTTGCAGCTAGGTGGCATGGGTTCTATCAATCAGTGATGCTCTCTTGAAGCTTTGATTGGGAAGTAGGGTAATCACCTGTCCCAGTTTGCCTGGCAAATGTGAGACTTTCACGCTGAAGTCAGCAAAGTCCCAGGCAACCCCTGTCTAAGTGATCACCCTATCTGAAGCCATCTATATGCAGAAACAGGCTGCACTCAGGGCATTCACCTTGCTGGCCCAGGCAGAGGCAGCGCGAGGTTGGTGGTTTCAGCAGCTCCTCTTTCATGCCAGTTCTGCAGAGGAGCAAGTGCTGGGAGTTGTGTCTGTAAACGCAGCCTAGAGCCGATTTCCAACCATTCCCTGGGGTTCTGACTATTCTCTATGATATCACTTCCTTTAATATAGCTAGAGGGGCTTCAGGTTTAGTTCATCAGAGGCTCAGCAATGGCATCAAAGACTCTATTTCTCTCTCTCCAATCAACCTTCCAGCTTAGATAGCTCCCCTGTGGCTGTTGGATGGTTGACAAATGCAACGAGGGCTGCAGACTTTCTCATTCATATCCAATGGAAGAGAGGCTGCTTCTGTCCCAGAATCCCAAGCAAGACTCTGGAAATTTACCCTGGTTAGGCCGACTTAGGCCGTACTCTCCACCAAAATAAAGACATGGACAGGGGAATGGACGGTGCCAACTGGCTTAAGGTGAGTTAAACATTTCCTAAAGTGCATGGACTATGTTAGCAAGAGGTAAATACCAGAATTAAAGTTGGTTTTCTGTATGGAAGTGGAAAGGTAGGGAACCTGGGGGTCAAGAAGTGTTGTGACATATAGCTCTTGCCTTTGCTGCCTGTGGAACCCAAAGGTTCAGTTCCAATGCGACTTCTTGCACAAAGCCTTCTGCAGGCCCAACCCACAGGGGCTCTCCTCTGAGCTCTGTTCTGCTTATTGGGTATAGCATGCTCACAAATATCATATATCTTATTGTATGGTAACTATTCTTGCACCTATCCATCTCCCCAACTGTAACGTAAGCTCAAAGGAGCCCAGGCCCCATCTTACATGTCAGAGTCCTTCTCTGGCAGACTGTGGTTGCACGTTGCCTTGGACCCAGCATCATGGACATCGCAGAGAGTGGCAACTGAGTGACCGGTCCCTCAAAGTCCCTGATTCCTTCCCCTCCTAATTGTCTGAAGCCTGGCCTCCAGGAACTCTGTTCTGTGAGAACTTGCACTATGAAAACATGGACGTCTCAACTTGGATTTTTTTGGTTGCTTTTTTTTAAAGTCAGTTGCATGGTGCTGAGGACTCAGGCCTTCAGCTTTCTCCAAATACTCTTCATCCCAGTGTTACTGTTTCTGCCCCCTCTTCTGTTCTCAGAGATCAGTCACCACAGAGCATCTTCTCCCAGGAAGTGCATGCCCTTACCTGCTCATTAAAGACTGAATGGCATGGGGCAGGAGAGCGGCCGAGACCTGGTTTTGATGTGGAAAGAGGCTCTCCACTTGAATCAACCCAGTAAGCAGTCTGAAGGAGAAGTGGTGACTCATTATTTCAAAATTTCTTCTCCCTCTCATGTTGTTTCATGGTGGGATAGAGATGAGAGCTGAGAAGAGAACTTTTTTTAAAGACACCTTTAATCTAGGAGAGCTCAGTGAAAGAGCTGAAAAAGAAAACCTGTCATTTTAAAATGAGCAGGCCAGTTGTTTCAAGGGAAATTATTAGCATATTTCAGGAACAGCATTGTTAAAGTAGTTTGAGAATGAAAAGCAGGAGAATCAAATGCTGCATATAAAACAAAGATCTGTCAGGTCCTAGTACCAAAGGGGCTGGATTCAGAGACAATCAGCAGACATTTTCTGTGATTATTTCTCAGCTTTGCATGCAGCTGGCATGATTGCACAGGGGCCTAGGCAGGTCCTGCTCACCTGAGGAGCCCCTCTTGACAATCCCTGAGAAAGCAGCAATGGGACAGGGAAGAGAAAAATCCACACACCGACTTCCCTCCAGAGTATTCTGTGGCGCGATGGTATCATGACATGCTCTGTAATCAAGTAAGTTTGGGAAATGCCCCTTACAGGTACATTACAGACATTAGTATATTAAAAGCCCTGAGAAGTCCTGCAACAAAGGAATCTGTTTAGCTGCTTCTAATCCCAGATTTCTCAAATATACTTGACCAGACAATTTCTTTCTTTCACCCACAAAATGCCCTGTGAAACTAGTGTTTCATAGAACACAATTGGAGAAATATTATATTGGCCCATTTCCAGGCCTCATTTTGGCCATCAGCTTTAGACTCTTCTCCTACCAAAACTTTCTTAGAGAACCACTTTAAAGTTTGAAAGTGGACTTTTGTGTTTTCATTGCTGATGCTACCCCCAATCTGGGAGCAGTGCTGAGGAGCAGCAGACGATCCCAAATGCTGGGTTCAGGAGGATGCCCAGACCCACTCGCAATGAAGTCCTTCCTAAAAAGACCCTGCAGGTCAGGCCCAGGGTTGGGGGGACATCTGGTAGCATCCAGGTGAGGGGGCAGAACAAGGCCCCAGGTGACTTATGTGGGGTTTGAAGGGCATGGCCCAGCTCTCTTGGAAATGGGAGTGACTAGCAGGAACGTGGAAGGATAGATGGTCTGGCTGGTCCTGGAGACTGCCAGCTCTTGACAGGGTGGGTGGAGAAGACACAGCTCTGTTCCCATAATGGGCCCCAGAAACTCAGGCTACTTCACACAACCTGGATAGCAGACACTGGCACTAGATTTCATGCCCATTAGAGAGGCAGTTTCTCCTAATACAGTCCTTGTCCTGACCTTCACTGGTTCAGGGATTAGCAATACACAGCAGATAGCCACCAGGTGTCATTACAGACAGCTTGGTGGGATTGAGGCCAACGCGATGGGGGAGGGACAACTGTAGTAAGATAAAAAACAGCAAAATTGAGAGACCAGGACCTTGCTTGGCAGCAAAGCCACTATTAATTGTTAATGCTGAGATAGAAGTTAGGAAATTAAGGCAAGAAGATCTAGGACACCATAGTAGCTATGTACAGTTGTGTGAGTTGTACTCTATACCAGGGTGGCTGGCCAAGGAGGCATGCAGGGGCTGAAATCTAACCTATATTCCACTTGTGAAGCTAGGAAGCCTCACATGGGACTATGTATACTTATAAAAAGCAGCACCTTTTACTAATTCATGCAAAGTGTGAAAGAGGCCCAGATGGGAAGGATGCCAAAACTTAGCTGGTGAAGTAAAAGAAGAATGGGGACTTAGCTGGGGTCACTCAGCACACTTATCATATGAAATCTGGGCAAAACTTGGGTAATAAACTGCAAGTGTAGGCAAATACAAAATCTAAAACTGGCAAGGATTGCCAGGCACACAAGACACAGAGAAAAGGCTTCGTGTGTGTTCAGTCCAGGTGAAGCCAGCTGGCCTGTTCAAACAGTGACTCTTTGAAAGCTAAGTCCCCAGTCTGTGGGTACTCTTTCACAAGAGTTAAAGGCGTGGTTCTGACCTCAGCGTCTGACCACGTATAAACTCTTCTCTATTTTTAATAGAGTAACAAGAGCCAAGGATCTCAGAAAGGCTTCATAGCCAGACCTAAGAATGGGGCTGGAAATGCAAGCACCTTGCACTAACGATGTTTAAGCTCTGAGGCATCAATCTTGCTTGGGTGTCTAGTGGCCGAGGCAGCCCAGAAGTGTGACTTTCAATAGGGCTCAATCTATATGAACCTTGGGTTTATTGAGTGGTGGTCTCATGGTCAAGGGCATCATTTCAGACAGGGTTACTCCTGCCACTCAAGTTACATTTCTCCTTGATTGGCATCATTACAAATTTATGGGTTCCAGTATGGGTCCTCTAATCTGGTCACCAGTCTCTTTTTCTCCTCCTCAATTAGTTCTATTTTACACTCCTTCCCTCTTCCAGCTGCTCTTTAAACCTTCACCATTTTTTAAAGTCATATACCATTTTTACTGGATTACTGTACCTCCCACATCACAGAGAAAATAAATGTCACCAGAAATGTGCTTCTTGAAACTTTTTACTCAGTATTGCTGTGACATTAAGATATAATGAGAAATACATATTTTGGTCTTTGTCCCTGGCTCCTAGCCAGAGCTCCTAATACCCTTGTAATTTCCTAAGCGATAAGACCAATAGAAGCATCTTTAGTTAAAATATTTGGTTTTTATCACAGATCAGGAGTGGAGTGAAAAAAGTGAAAGGAGCACCTTTTGTTATTCAAAACAAGCCCCTTTCCACTACACATAAGTTTATGTTAATGAGGTGACTTTTGGAATGCCTCTAAGGATGGGGGACAATTTTGCCAAGGCAACCAACCATGTGATTAGAGAATTGGAATTTTCAGCCCCATCCCCGACTTCCAGGAAGGGGAGAGAGTCTGGAGGTTGACTTAATCACTAATAATCAATGATTTAATCAATCATGTTATGTAATGAAGCCTCCATAAAACCCTAACTGAAGGGGTTCAGAGAGCTTCCAAGTTTCTAACCACACTGAGATGTTGGGAGGATGGTGTACCTGGAGATGATGTGGAAGTTCTGTACACCCTCACTCCCAGACCTTGTCCTATGTGTCGCTTCCATTTGGCTGCTCCTGAGTTGTCTCCTTTATAATATAGAAAATAAAAGTATTTCCTTGAGTACTGTGAGCCATTCTAGCAAATTATTGAACCCAAGAAGAGAATTGTGGGAACCCTGATTTATAGCTAGTTGGTCAGAAGTACAGGTCACAACCTAGGACTTGCAATTGGTGTCTAAAGCGGGGGCAGGTTTGTGAGACTGAGCTCTTAACCTGTGGGGTCTGTGATAACTTCAGGTTAATGTCTAATGTGAAGAAAAAAACCCTACACATTTGGTGTTGGAGTATTGTGAGTATACAGGAAAACAGTTGCTTTTTCTTTTAATTGCAAACTTTAGCTCTAATGGTGTTTATCCTTTGTTCATTCTCTCTTGCATGCGGAAGAAAATATCTTTTCCAACATAAAGAAAAATATTTCCTTGATTCTATCTAATCATTAAGCTAGTATCTCTCTCTCTCTTACTGCAGAACTTCTTAAAAGAATATCATAGACTTCTGCTTCTCAAACAGTCTGATGATCATGCTGAGTTCAGGAGAAAGAGATCAGAATGGTGGAGTGGGGGAGCAGCCAAAGTGGCTAGAATTTGAGGGACAGAATCCTGAAAAAAACCCAGAGCTTCATAGAAAAAAAGCTCTAGATATGAGCAGAGGGGACCACTCAAGTCTCTAGATGAATACTGATCTGCCCATGTGTGAAAAGAAATTATCTGAATCTGGGAAAAGAATCCTGCAAAACAGAAGGCTAAATATTCCTAGAGCTCCCACGTGGATAGGAATCATTTGTGCTCCCACCAGCCAGAGTGGACAGACTTTATAATATACAGGACATCAGATACAGTCCTCAGAAAGATGATACCCTTTTGGTAGTTGGGATAAATTAGCCCTAGACTACAGGCTGGTCCAGACTGGTCCTAAAAAAGCTTAAAAGCATGCCTAGAAACAAAGAGATTCCAAGTAACTTAACAGCCTCTACAACCAAGTCCAACACTTTTTAAAGGAACACAAAAAATCCAGCACCCAAAAGATGTAAAATTCACAATGTCCACCATCCAACCAAAAATTGCTAGGCATGCAAAAAGTAAGAAAATATGAACTATTATTAGGAGAAAAAATGATCAATATAAACAGACCCAGAAATGACAGAAATGCTAGAAACAGCAGACAGGAGTTTATTATTATTATTATTATTAATGATATGCTTCATTGTTCAAGAAAGTAAAGGAAGAGAAAAATATGATGAGACAGGAAATGGAAAATGTAAAAATATCTGAATGGAACTTCTAAAGATGGAGAATGCAATACCTGAAATAAAAAACACATTAGAATTAACTGTAGATTAGATATAGCAGGAGGAGATGTCAGTGAATGTAAAGACACAGCAATGAAAACTTTTCAAAATTGAGTACAGAGAGAAAAGAGGTTGGAGAAAAGAAACAGAGTATCAGTGATATGTGAGAAAATATCTAGCAGTCTGATGAACATGTAATTGGGGTGCCAGAAGGAGTAGAGAAAGAGAGAGAAAAAACAATTGAAGAAATAATGACCAAAACTTTTCCAAATTTGATGAAATCTATAAACCATAGATTCAAGAATCTCAACAAAACTCAAGCAGGAGAAACATAAAAACTACACCAAGGAATGTCATAATCAAATTGCTGAAAATCAGAGAAATAGGGAAAATTTTGCAAGCAGCCAAAACAAAAAGACACAGAGAACCAAAGACAAGAGTATCAGAGGAATTCTTGTCAGAAACTATATAAGCCAGTTGAAAAGGGAAAGACTGACATATTTAAAGTACTGAAGAAAGAAAACTATCAATCTGGAATTTCATATCCAGGAAAAATAGCTTTCAAAAGTGAAATAGAAATAAAAAACTTTAGATAAACAAATGCTGAGCTATTTATCACCACCAATCTGGCACCATAAGCGGTATTACAAGAAGTCACTTCTTCAGGGAGAAGAAAATGATACCAGATGGAAACTTGGATCAATACAAAGGAATGAAAAACACAGAAATATTTGGAAATTAAACAACATACTTCTAAATAACTCAAGGTCAATGAAGAAATCATAAGGGAAATTAGAAAATATCTGAACCAAAAAAAAATATATATATATAAGATATAAGAATTTGTTGGTTTCAGCTAAAGCAGTGCTTAGAGGGAAATTTATAGCCTTATATGAGTATGTGATATAGGTAAACGGCTCCAAAAATCAATGAGCTACGCTTCCTTCTGAACAAATTATAAAAAGAAGAGCAAACAAACACCAAGATAAACAGAAAAAAGGAAATAGTAAAGATAAAAAAGAAACAAATAAAATAGAGAAATATAACAGATGAAACCAAAAGTTGATTCTGTGAGAAGAGCCATGAAATTTATAACCCCCCCAGCCAGACTGTTAAATAAGACATAAAAAAAGATAAGAAAATATAAAGGAAAAATTAAAAAGAGAAAAGATACAAATTACTAATATTAGGAATGAGAGAAAAACACTATTCCAGACGCTACAAACATTAAGAGGATATAAGGAAATAGTATGAACAGTTTATGTCAATAAATTTAACAAATTAAATAAAATGGGAAAAGGCCTGAAAAAAACAGAACTCACTTAAGAAGAAATAAGTTATTGAAAGCCCTATATCTATTAATGAAATTAAATTTATAGTTTAAACATTGCTAAGAATAAGAAGAGTAAATTTATAGTGAAGAAGTTTGAAAAACACTATTTCAGTTAGGTAATCAAAGTTAGTATCAATAGTGATGTTATGTTAATAGCATATACCTTTGGTGAAATGTGATGACAATGGTACTTTACCTCTCTGGTCTTCCTCCCCACAACTTGTCACCCCAGTCTCATCATGAGAAAACATCAAACAAACCCAAATTGAGGAACATTTTACAAAATATCTGACCAGTACTTAAAACCATCAAGATCATCAAATCAAAGAAAGTCTGAAAAACTGTCATAGCCAAGAGAATCCTAAAGTGACACAATGACTAGAGGTAATATAGTGCCCTAGATGAGATCCTGAAAGGAAAAAAGGATGTTAGGTAAAAATTTAGGAAATATGAATAAAGAATGGACTTTGGTTAATAATAATGTATCAATATCAGCTAATAGTTGTGACAAATGTACCACATAAATGCAAAATGTTAATGATAGGAGAAATTGGGTGTGAAGTATATGGAAACTCTCTGTACTATCTAAATAGCTTTTTTCTTTGGAAATCTAAAACAATTCTAAAATAAAAAGCATATTAAGAAAAAACTTCTTACAAAGAAAAATCCAGGCCCAGAGGGCTTCACTAGTGAATTCTGTAAAATATTTTAAAAAGGAGTAATGCCAATTCCAATCAACTCTTGAAGAAAATAAAAGAGGAGGATATATTTTCCAATTATTCTATGAGGCCAACATTGTCCTGATAACAAAACCATACAAAGACATTACAAGAAAAAGAAAATTGCAGACTAGTATCTTTCAGGAACAGAGAAAAAAATTCTTAGCAAAAGTTTAGCAAATAAAATCTCCAAAATAATCTGGAATACATAATTACCAAGTAGGCTTTATACCAGCAAAACAAAATTAGTTTAATACGTGAAAATCAATGTAATTCACCACGTTAACAAATCTACTTTAAATCTAAAAAGAAAAACCATATGATCATCTCAATAGATGCAGAAAAAGCATTTGACAAAATTTAATACCTATTTATGATTTAAAAAAAACTCAGCAAACTAGGAGTGGAGGGGAATTTCCTCAAATTGATACATCTACCATCATACTTAGTGATGAAAGACAGAATGCTTCACTCTTAAGATCTAGAGCAAGACATGAATGTCTGCTCTTGCTTTTTCCATCTCACTTTGTACTGGAGGTGCTCACTGGTTCAATACGCCCAGAAAAAGAAGTCAAATGAACAGAAGTCAAAAGCAAAACTTAAAACTGATTATATTCACAGATGATGTAACATGATTGTATATGTATAAAATAAAATACTAATGAATTTACAAAAATGGTGGCCAAACTATTAAGTGAGTTTAGCAGTATCAATATAAAAAAGTCAACTGTATTTCTATATACTAGCAATGAACAATTAAATTAAAAATATAATACCATTTATAATTACATCAAAAATATTTTGTGACATATTTTATAAAATACGTGCAAGACCTGTACATTGAAAACTACAGAATAGGGGCTGGCCCTGTGGCCAAGTGGTTAAGTTCATGTGCTCCACTTCGGCAGCCCAGGGTTTCCCTGGTTTGGAGCCTGGGCACAGACATGGTACCACTCATCAGGCCATGATGAGGCAGCATCCCACATAGCACAAACAGAGGCACTCACAACTAGAATATATGACTATGTACTGGGGGGCTTTGGGGAGAAGAGAAAAAAAAGAAGATTGGCAACAGATGTTAGCTCAGGTGCCAATCTTTAAAAAAAAGAAAACTACAGAATAGTGTTGAGAAAAAGTGGAGAAGACCTAAATAAATGAAGAGATATATCATGTTCATGAATTGGAAGACTCAATAATTTTTAATGTCACTTTTCCCCAAATTGATTTATAGATTTAGAGAATCCCAATCAAAGTCTCAGCAGGCTTGCTGGGTAAACATTAGCAAGCCATATCTAAAGTTTACATATAAATGCAAATGACCTAGAATAGCCAACACAATTTTGAAAAATAAGAATCAAGTTGAAATACTCACACTACCTGATTTTAAGATTTACAGTATTCAAGAGAGCATGCCATTTGTATTTGGGTAGACATGTAGATCAAAGGGACAGGATGTCAGCAAGAAGGGCAAAGTAAGGACCTCTGAAAGTCCTCTCTTCCATAAGGGCAATGAGACCAAATTTGTCATATTCAACTTTTTCTGATCTTTGGAAATTAGCCAAAGGCTTGCAGCAAACTGGGGAGTTTTATTCAAGAAAAATAGCTGAATCTCAGTAAGAATGTGAGCTTTGTGGTGTTTTAACTTGTATTCCCATCCCCATTTCCCCAGTTCTGCAGTAGCTTTGACAACAAACAGCCCACAATCACAGTGAAAACCAGCAGCCTGGCAGCCACTAGAGGGAGAAGAATGGTATTAGAGTTCTTTCAAAGCCCCATTTGCAGAGGATTGTCATTATTTGACCTGCTTGGTGGTTCCCTGAAAGAAGCCACTCACAAGACTTCTCTTTATTTGACTTGACTAGGAGCTTGCCCAGTGCAAAAAGCCTTTTCTCCAGGGGTGTTTGTTAGAAACAGTTAGGGGCAATTGTTTAACACTGCAGTTGTATGAAGCAGTGGATTAGCATTTGAGGCAAACAACAGGTTAGCCTAAAGCTTAAACATAAAAGCTGGGGAATCAGATGACCATAAGACGCTTTGAAAAGCTCTGACATATTCCTTGGAAGCTAGAAGGTCACATGCACATATAGGGCTGTGTGCAGGCTCAGGGCTATGTGCATCCTCAGAAAAGACTCTGTGCTCTCACCTCTGGCTGACTTTGAGGCTGTGTGTAAGCAGTAAGTGAAGGCCAAAGCAGAAATGTAGACTGCCTGGCTGAGTGTTGAATGTGTTCCTCAACATACACACAAAGCCCCACAACAAACATGGGGAAACTTATTGGTTCCAGGTATTTAAGGAAATTTCTGATGAGCTGACACTAAGGTGACCAAGCAGAGACTTCAGAGACCACACATGACAAAAAAATACAGACTCCACAGAATTAGTTCAGAAAAGTCACTACACAAACAGCAACAAGAAACAGTAACAAACATAAAACCCAGAGAGGTGGAGATTCTGAATTCTAGAATTGCCACATTACATTATTTCAGCCAAAAACTATGAGAGATGCAAAGAAACAAGAAAGTGTAGCCCATGCACAAGAAAAAAATCAGTCAATAGAAATTATCTTTGATGGAGTCCAGACATTGGACTTACTAGACAAAACTTTAAGTCAGATATTTTGAATATGTTCAAAGAATCAAAGGAAATCATGTCTAAAGAACTAAAGTCATGCTGTCAGCAACATGGCAGGCTGAGCTATCCCCTTTGTCTCTTGCCCTCTGAGTTACAACTAAACGGACATTCACTGACCAACAGAGGATACCTACATAGGACAACAGGACGCCTGAGAGAACCATGCAGCTGAACATCTGAAGGGGCATGGACTGGATCCCTGGGAAGCAGTGGAGATAGGTGAGCACTTCCCTACCTCTCCCTGGAAGCAGCAGGCCAGGTCATGGGTCCTCACACAGGGCTGGTGCTACTCTGAGAGGAGGCAAGGACAGCCCAGACTGTGCATGAAGGCTATTCCAGCCTATGGGAGTGCCCATTGTGCTACTGTGGCCCTGCCAGTGGGATTGCAGTCTGGTGCAACTGTAAGAGGAGGTGGTGGCAGCCCTGCATGTGTGCAAGCACTATCCCAGCCTGTGGGAGCACTCACCATGCTGCCATGGCCCCAACAAGTGGCCCTGTCTTGGACCCCATGAAGGACCCCTACTCACGAGGCATAGTGGCCGGTGCAACTGTAAGTGGAAGTGGTGGCGGCATGGCACATGTGTAAATGCTATCCCAGCCAGCAGGAGTACCCAACATACCTGTGCAACTTCCAGCAGACAGGGTGGGATCAGAAGCACAGCTCCTGCTTCCCCCAAGTGGTGGCAGGTGGAATCTGTGACCTGATACTACCACAAATGCATTGGCAAAAGATCTGTTCATCACACATGATGAAAAACTACAGTAATACTTCAGAGCAGAAGGAAAATGACAAGTCTTCAGAAACCAAACCTGAAGTCACAGAAATTTACAATCTAAATGACAAAAATAAAAGGGAAGAGAAACAATGGACATACAAAACAATAGGAAAACAAGAGACAAAGTGGCAATTGTTAAATCCTCATATATCAACAATTACTTTAAATGTAAACAGATTGAATTCTCCAATCAAAAGACATAGAGTGGCTGGATGGATTAAAAAACAAGACCCAACAATATGCTGTCTCCAGGAAGCACATCTCAGCTCTAAAAACAAACAAAGGCTCAAAGGGAAGGGATAGAAGAGGATACTCCAAGCAAATGGCAAACAAAAGAAAGAAGATGTTGCCATGCTTATATCAGACAAAGCAGCCTTCAAGATAAAAAAGACAATGAGAGACAAAGAGAGGCAATATATAATGATAAAAGGGAGATTCCACCAAGAGGACATAACATTTATGAATATATATGCACCTAACACAGGAGAACCAAAGTATATAAAGCAACTATTAACAGACCTAATGGGAGAAATTGACAGCAACAAAATAATAGTAGGGGACCTCAGTGCTCACTTACATCAATGGATAGATCGTCCAGACAGAAAGTCAACAAGGAAATATGGATTTGAATGAAACACTAGATCAGATGTACTTAATAGATATATACAGAACATTCCATTCAAAAACAGACTAAACATTCTTCTCAAGTGCACATGGAACATTCTCAAAGATAGACCATCTGTTGGAAAACAAGGCAAGCCTCAATAAATTTAAGAAGATTGAAATCATATCAAGATCTTTTCCAACCATAATGCTATGAAACTAGAAATCAACTACAAGAGAAAAGCTGGGAAAGTCACAAATATGTGGAGACTAAACAACATGCTACTGAACAACCATTGAATCAATGAAGAAATCAAAGAAGAAATTAAAAAATACCTGGAGCCAAATGAAAATGAGAACACAACATGCTAACTCTTATGGGAGACAGCAAAAGCAGTTCTAAAAGGAAATTTATAGTAATACAGGCCCATCTTAACAAACAAGAAACATCTCAAATAAGTAATCTTAAACCACACCTAACAGAACTAGAACTAGAAAAAGAAAAACATACAAAACCCAAAGTCAGCAGAAGGAGGGAACTAATAAAAATTAGAGCAGAAATAAATGAAATAGAGACTAAAAAAATAAAAGCAGAAAAAATCAATGAAACTAAGAGCTGGTTCTTTGATAAGATAAACAAAATTGACAAACCCTTAACCAGATTCACTAAGAAAAAAAGAGGGAAGGCTCAAGTAAATAAAATTAGAAGTGAAACAGGAGAAATTACAATGGATACCACAGAAATGCGAAGGGTTATAAAAGAATACTATGAAAAATTTGGATACCCTAGAAGAAAAGGATAAATTCTTAGACTCATACATCTTGTCCAAACTGAATCAAGAAGAAAGAGTCTGAAAAGACCCATCACAAGTAAAAAGATTGAAACCATAATCAAAAATCTCCCAAAAAACAAAAGTGCATGACCAGATGGCTCCTCTGGAAAATTCTAACAGACATCCAAAGAAGATTTAATACCTATCCTTCTCAAACTATTCCAAAAAATTGAAGAAGATGGAGCACTTCCTAACTCATTCTATGAGGTTAACATCACTCTGATCCCAAAACCAGACAAGGACAACACAAAGAAGGAAAATTATAGGCCAATATCACCGATGAAGACAGATGAAAAAATCTTAAACAAAATATTGGCAAACTTAATACAGCAATGCATTAAAAGGATCATACAGCAGGATCAAGTGGGATTTACACCAGGGATGCAGGGCTGGTTCTACATCCACAAATCAATCAAGGTGATACACCACATTAGCAAAATGAGGAATAAAAATCACATGATCATCTCAATAGAGAAAGCATTTGACAAGATCCAACATCCATTTATGATAAAAACTGTCAATAAAATGGGTATAGAAGGAAAGTACCTCAACATAATAAAGGTCATACATCCCACAAACCCACACCAAAATCATACTTCATGGTGAAATACTGAAAGCCATCCCTCTGCAAACAGGAACAAGACAAGGGTGCCCACTCTCACCACTTTTATTCAACATAGTACTGGAGGTTTTACCAGAGCAATAAGGCAAGAACAAGAAATAAAAGGTATCCAAATTGGAAAGGAAGAAGTGAAACTCTCGCTGTTTGCAGATGACATGATTCTATACACAGAAAACTCTAGGGGCTGACCTGGTGGTGTCGTGGTTAAGTTTGTGTGCTCCTCTTTGGCAGCACAGGTTTTGTGGGTTCAGATCCTGGGGACAGACCTACACACTGCTCATCAAGCCATGCTGTAGAGGCATCCCACATACAAAATATAGGAAGATTGGCACAGATGTTAGCTCAGGGCCAATCTTCCTCACCAAGAAAAACCCCACAAAACCCTGAAAACACTCCAAGTTCTAAAGAATCCACCAGAAAACTATTAGAAATGATCTACAACTACAGCAGAGTTGCATGGTACAAAATCAACTTACAAAAATCAGTTGCATTTCTATACACTAATAACGAACCAGCAGAAACAGAAGTCAAGAATACAATCCCATTTACAACTGCAACAAAAAGCATAAAATATATGGGAATAAATTTAACCAAGGAGGTGAAAGACCTTCACACTGAAAACTATAAGACATTGTTGAATACAATTGAAGAATACATAAAGAAAAGGAAAGATTTTCCATGCTCATAGATTGGAAGAACAAACATAGTTAAAATGTCCATATTACCTAAAGCAATCCACAAATTCAGTGCAATCCCAATCAGAATTCCAATGACGTTCTTCATGGAAATGGAACAAAGAATCCTAAAATTCATACGGGGCAATGAAAGACCCCAAATGGCCAAAGCAATCCTGAGGAAAAAGAACAAAACTGGAGGAATCACAATCCCTGACTTCAAAATATACTACAAAGCTATAGTAATCAAAACAACATGGTACTTGCACAAAAACAGACACATAGATCAAGGGAATGGAATTGAAAGCCCAGAAATAAAACCACACATCTATGGACAGTTAATCTTCGACAAAGGAGCCAAGAACATACAAT
Source organism: Equus przewalskii (assembly GCF_037783145.1). Taxonomy (NCBI): domain Eukaryota; kingdom Metazoa; phylum Chordata; class Mammalia; order Perissodactyla; family Equidae; genus Equus; species Equus przewalskii. The sequence continues at coordinate 68,150,850 of NC_091831.1, forward strand.
GGAGAAAGCAAGGCCTCCTCAATAAATGGTGCTGGGAAAACTGGACAGCCCCATGCAAATAAATGAAAGTAGACCATTGTCTTATACCAGACACAAAAATTAACTCAAATGGATTAAAGACTTGAATGTAAGACCTGAAACCGTAAAACTCCTAGGAGAAAATATAGGCAGTACACTCTTTGATATTGGTCTTAGAAGCGTCTTTTTGAATACGGTGTCTACTCAGGCAAGAGAAATAAAAGAAAAAATAGACAAATGGGACTATATCAGACTAATAAGCTTCTGCAAGGCAAAGGAAACCATGAACAAAACAAGAAGACAACCCACTGCCTAGTAGAAAATATTTGCAAATCATATATCCAGCAAGGCATTAATTTCCAAAATATATAAAGAACTCATACCAATCCACAACAAAAAAACAAACAACCCAATCAACAAATGGGCAGAGGATATGAACAGACACTTTTCCAAAGAAGATATACAGATGGACAACATGCACATGAAAAGATGTTCAACATGAGTAATTATTAGGGAAATGGAAATCAAAATGACATTGAGATATCGCCTTCTGCCTGTCAGAATGGCTACAATTACCAAGACGAAAAACTACAAATGTTGGTTAGGATGTGGAGAAAAGGGAGCCCCCATATGCTGCTGGTCAGAATGCAAACTGCCATGGCCATTATGGAAAACACTATGGAGATTTCTCAAAAAATTAAAAATAGAACTACTATATGATCTGGCTATGCCACTACTGGGTATTTATCCAAAGAACTTGAAATCAACAATTCAAAGAGATTTATGTACCCCTGTGTTCACTGAAGCGTTATTCACAATAGCCTAGATGTGGAAGCAACTGAAGTGCCCATCAACTGATGAATGGATAAAGGAGATGTGGCATATAGATACAATGGAATACTACTCAGCCATAAAAACAGACAAAATCGTCCCATTTGCAACAATAGGGATAGACCTTGAGGGTATGATGTTAAGTGAAATGAAGCAGATGGAGAAAGACAAACACTGCATGATTTCACTCATATGTGGAAGATAAACAAACAGAAGCATAAAGAGAACTGATTCGTGGTTACCAGAGGGGAAGGGGCTTGGGGGCTGGGCAAAAGGGGTAAAGTGGCACTTATGGATGGTGATGGAGAAAAACCAGACTATTGGTGGTGATCACGATGCAGTCTATAGAGAAAGTAATAAGTAATAATGTACACCTGAAATTATACAATGTTAGAGACCATTATGACCTCAATAAAATAATTGGGGAAAAAAAGAATGGAAGGAAATAGAACACTGTTTCAATAAAGATAATAGTAATAAAGAGATAAAAATTATTTATGTATATATCTAATATATAATTATACATGTTTATATGCACAATAGAAATTAGAAATTCTGGAATCAAAGATTATAATGCCTGAAATGAAGGGCTAGAGAGGCTCAACAGCAAATTTGAGCAAAAGTATCAGCAAACTTGAAAATAGGTCTATTGAGATTATTCAGTCTGAGGAAGAAAAAGAAAAACTAATGAAGAAAAAGGAAAAGAGTCTCAGAGAACTGTGGGATACTATCAAACATACCAACATATGCATAATGGGAGTTTTAGAAAGAGAGGAGAGAGAGAAATGAGTAGAAAGAATACTTGAAGAAATAAAGGCTGAAAACTTCCCAAATTCCATGCAAAACATTAATCTACATACTCAAGAAGCTCAACAAACTCCAGGTAGGATAAAATCAAAGAGATCCACAGTTAGACACATCATAATCACACTGTTGAAAGTCAAAGACAAAGAGAGAACCATGCAAACAGCAAGAAACATGCAACTCATCAGTACAATGGAACCTCAAGAAGATCAACAGGGGACTTCTTATCAGAAACCATAGAGGCCAGAAGGCAGTGAGATGATGTAGTCAAAATGCTGAAAGAAAAAGATTGTTAGTCAAGAATTCTATATCTGGCAAAACAATCCTTCAAAAATAAGGGAGAAATTAAGATATTCTGTATAAACAAAAATGGAGAGAATTTGTTTCTAGCCAACCTGTCCTTCAAGAAATACTAAAAGGACTATTTCAGGCAGAAAGGAAAGGATACTAGACAGTAATTCAAATCCACATGAAGAAGTAAAGAGCTTCAGTAAAGGTAACTACATATGTGAATATAGAAGACAGTATAAATGTATTTTTTGTTTTTAACTCTTGTTTTCCACTTAACTGACTTAAAATACAACTGCAGAAATTAATAATTAGGTCAAAGAGAAAAAAAATAGAGACCAGAAAGAGACTCATATGTATATGCTGACTTGACTTTTGGCAAAGGTATCATAGTAATTCAATGGAAAGTGGATTGTCTGTTTAACACACTATAATATCATGTAAAAATTAATCTTAGACCATATTCAATATTAATTCAAATTGAATAATACACCTAAACTTAAGATATAAAGCAATAAAGGAAGGTCCTAGCAGAAAAAAATAGGAATAAATTATGATACATAATGGTTGAGCAAAACCATTTTAGATGTGACACAAAAATCATGAACCATGAAAGAATAAATTGATATATTGGGCATCATCAAAATTAAAGATTTTACTATTCAAAAAATTCTGATACGAAAATGAAAAGCAAGCCATAGCCTGGGAAAGAACATTTGTCAAACATATATCTGATAAATAATTTGAATCTAGAATATATAAAGAACTTTTATAACTCAGTAAGAAGACAAACAAGACAGTTAAAAAGTGGATAAAATTTTGAATAGACATGTCACCAAATTAGATATGTAAATAAGCCTATGAAAAGATATTCAACATTATTTGTCATTAGCGAAATGTGAACAAAAATCCCAATAATATTCTATTACATACCCATTAGAATAGCTAAATTTAAAGAGATTGTCAATATCAAGGCTTGGCAAAAATGTCTAGTAACTTTGCCAAAACTTGATATTTTTTGGTGGAACTCTCACCCATTACTGATGGAGATGCAAAATGGTACAGCCACTTTCATGAACAATATGGCAATTTCTTATAAAGTTAAAAATAAACTTACCTTATTTCTAGCAATCTTTTTCCTAAGTGCTTACTTAAGAAAAGTGAAAAAATATGTCCACAGGTTCTCGTATGTTTCTAGCCACTTTATTCATAGTAGCCCCAACCTGGTAACAACCAGCTGTCCCTCAGCTGGTGAGTGGATAGATACCTTTTGGTATATTCATACTAGGGAACACTCTTCAACAAGAGAAAGGAGCAAACCACTGAGATGCACAACAACATGGATTTATCTCAACAGCATTATGCTAAGTGGAGAAAAGCAGAAACAAAACACTACATAGTGTATGATTCGATTTACATGAAAATTTTAGAAAAAGCAAAACTATAGTGACAGAAGGTAGACCAGTGCTGCTAATGGTCTGGGTGGAAACAGGATGGACCGAAAAGAGCCCAGGGAGCTTTCTGGGATAATGAAATTGTTCCATAATATGATTATGGTGGCAGTTACACAACTATACACATTTGTCAAGAGTCATCAAAATGTACACTTAAAACTGGTGCATCTTATTGTTTATAAAATTATACCTCAATAAAGCTGATTTAGGTGTGCGCGCATGCACGCGTGCACGCACACACACACACACACACACCGCAGAGCGAGTAACTTAACACTTGTTCCGCTGTTGCCTCCCAATCACAGTTCAGCACACACAGCCATTTCACTACACCCACCTTTCTGCTTTCCCCCTTCTCCTTCTTTGTCTGCCCCTTAGAGGCTGGTCTTCATCAGCATGTCTTGTTTTCAGTTCTCTGACTCCTCACTAAATGTTGGGGGTGAGTGATCTCATCCCCCACATGATCTCACTCCCTACTTCCAAACTCAACAGCTAAGACCAGACCTATCTTAGCACCCCAGAGAGTCTTAATTCTGTGGAGGATAAAAGGAAAACCTTAAAAGAAATAACTTTAAATTTGCTGTAATTTAAACCCAGTATATACCAGACAACTGGAAGGGATTTGTGAGAAAGAAATGATTATGGCAAAAATCAAATGAACATTAGTGTTCCAACTCCAGGGAAAGTTTATAATCACCGCCCTCCAATCTAATCTCTGGGTCTGAAGTTCACAGACACGCAGAGGAGACCTCCAGCCTCCGTTGTATGATAGCATTAACCTCCCTTGGAACCTCCCCTCCACCACTACACTGCCCCCTCCCCCCGCCCCCCTGTAGATCACCATGACAACTCTATCCCTTCTTGGCTCAGCCCTCAGCACAGGGCATAGCTAACTGTGAGGCAACCGCCCACTGGGATGGTTTTCCAGACCGGCAAGCCTTCCTTTGCTGTTCATTCTCCTTTCAGTTCCAGGACGGTTTTTAAACCAGGAAACTACCTCTTAAAGCAGTGTGCCTGCTACTGTATGCGAGTCAAAGGAGCATGTCACCTTGAATTTAAGAAAATAACGTCACAGTCCACAGTGAGATGGATTTAACGGTCATAGTAGTGTTCATAAAGCACCTCTTCTCAGCTGCTTAAGCACAGACTTTAATCATTTAATATTTTTCCTGCCATGACACTAAGACTTTCTGAAACAGAGAGAAAGCCCACAGTAGGATGAAGCTTGCGTCTTCCCCCGTTTCCACGGCAGCAGCCCAAATGCCTGGGGGGGGGGGGGGAGGGGAGTCTCTCCACACAGGGCACTGATTTCGCAGGCTCAGCTCCTTGCCGGCTCACCAGGAAGAAGAGACCAGTTCCCAAAAAGTTTAATAAAGAAAAAATCTTTCAGTATTTGCATTTGACCTAACTTATTTTAAATTACTTCAAATTCTGAATCCTTACCCTAAAAACAAAAACAACTAACATGTAACAACAGTATAAAGGCAAAACAAAAGCGCCTGGTAACCTGCCATATTGACCAGATAGACGCTTCAGATCACTTATTCTCTTGTGGGGATAAAAATTTCCCAATTGAAGCTCTATGTCCAAGGCTTTAAAACATATTTAAAAAGTATAAACGTGGGGGCTGGCCCCGTGGCCTAGTGGTTAAGTTCCCGCGCTCCGCTTCGGTGGCCCAGGGTTCAGATCCTGGGTGCAGACATGGCACCGCTCGTTAGGCCATGTTGAGGTGGTGTCCCACATGCCACAGCTAGGAGGACCCACAACTAAAATATACAACTATGTACTGGGGGGATTTGGGGAGAAAAAAAAAAAAGAAGATTGGTAACAATTGTTAGCTCAGGTGCGAATCTTTAAAAAAAAAGTATAAACTTTGTCTTAAATATAAAGAATAATAAATATTCCCTCTGAAAACTTGGAAAATAGAGAATATGCAAAGAGAATAAACTAAAATTACCCAAAATTCCACTGGTGAAGAATTGCTGTTAACATTGCTTTATAGTTTTTCAATTTTTTTATGGACATGTACACAGATTTACATCTGTTTATGAAGTCATACTGTATATACTGTTCTGTAACCTGTTTCTTTTAGTAATTCACCATGAGCATTTAGTCATCATATAGTCCTCCAAAATAGTATTTTATTTATTTGGTGAGGAAGATTGGCCCTGAGCTAACACCTATTGCCAATCTTCTTTTTGCTTGAGGAAGATGGTCCCTGAGCTCACATCCGTGCCAGTCTTCTTCAACTTTGTATGTGGGACGCTGTCACATTGTGGCTTGATGGGCTGTGTGTAGGTCCACACCCAGGATCTGAACTTGCAAGCCCTGGGCTGCTGAAGTGAAGCACACAAACTTAACCACTATACCACTGGGCTGGCCCTCAGCACCCTTCTTGTAGTTATATACAAAGTCCTTTACACTCATCACCTAATCCTTACAGTGGTCCAAGGCAGGCAGTATTGTCTTCATTTTATAAGTATGGAAATTGATGTTGAGAGAAGTTCAATCTCCTGTCCAAGGTCACATCGCTAATAAATGGGTGTTTCCAGGTGTGTAAAGCCTGTGTTCTTTTCCCAAGTGACTCTCACTAATGCTCTACTCACCCTCTCCAGGAGAAAGGCAGCCTAGCATCATGGTGTGGGAGCCCGTCTGCCTGGATTTGAACCCAACACTACTCCTAGCCTTGTGACCTCATTCCAGTTATTGTCCTTGTCTGTTTTTTTGTTTCCTCATCTCTAAAATGTAGATAAAATAGTACCCACCTCATAGGGGTGTGGTGAGGATGAAATTAGTTAATATCTGTAAAGTGCTTAGACTTGTGCTTGGGGCATTGGAAGTATTAATTTCTTTTACCATTATCATCGTTGTCATCATTGTTTTGTTGTTTTTATTGTAACATTCCAGATAAACCAGCCTTACTGACCATCATCCAAACATGACTTGGTACTTGATCAACGCCTTTGCTCACACTATTTTCTCCTCTTGGCTGGCTTGTTCCATCTCTTCATCTGATGAACATTATGGCTAGTATTTATTGATGAGACTGATGAAATGAATTCTCCTTATCCTTCCAAAGCCACTTTCCTCCTTATTGCTGTGTGATCTCTCTCTTTTTCTCGTACTATCTGTGACTCATATTTTTCATCCTTACTGGCTGGCTTTAGAGTTATATATGTACCTGCTTACTTTCTTACTGAACCAAAAGCTTGCTGAGGGCAGACTGTCCTGAGGGTGGTCACATATACAGCGTGGAGAACCCTGTGAGGTGCACCCAGATGGTCTATACTGAATTCCTGGGTCTGCCCCTTTACCACATTGTTCATTATTTAACTTCTCTGTGCCCCAGTTTTTTCACCTGTAAAATGGACATGATAATAGGACCTACTTTGTAGGACTGTTGGGAGGATCAAATGCTTAAATACATGTAATATGCTTAGAATTGTGTCTGAGGCATTGCCAAGCGCTCAAGAAATGCCAGTTATTATAATTTTACATAGTAGGCACCAGGCCAATGTCAGTTGAGTGAATGCAAGCACTCGTGAATCATGATCTGTCACTAGACATTTGTCTGAACTGTCCCCTCTTTCGTATCTGCATGTAAAGCTGTGCAGACTCTTTCTGGTTGTTATTTGGTACTATATAGGATTACTTCCCAAGATTAGTGTTGGGTTTGATGGTGCTAATGGGGGTGAGGGTGGTAGTGGTAATTATTGAGCTCTAATCTCTGGTCAGAAAGTGAAGATATAGGTAAATCTTGGAAAAATAAAGGGGAAAATAACCTCTGGCAGATGACCGTTTAAAATTTTTCTGAAAGTCAAACTGTTTTTGAGAGCAGAGGTCCCCTCTGATGCCAACCGCAACCATCTCCCTTGCTGAAGGCATCTTGGGGGCTTCAAGGAATAGGACTGTTGGGTTCTTAGTGCTGCATCCAGAGGGGTGATCAAATATAAGTAAGTACCAGGGAAGCTGCACTTGTCCAGTGACATTTAGTGTTTCCCTAGAACCTTTTGCTCCCATCCCAAAGAGCAACATGGCTACCATCCACACCCCAGTCCCATTTACTTGCTGGTGTTCTGACCTCTGACTTCTGACCTCTTGCTCAATTTGAGCTGTCTCTGTCTCCCAGGGTTTCACAATTTCCCTTTCTTAGTTGAGGAGTTATGCTGTCTATTTCTCTTCTTTTAGTGGTTACTCTAGGAATCAGAGCATGGGTCCTTAATTTATCATCAGCTGACATTAACCTATACCTTTACCCTCCTTCTGGATAGTATACTGCCTCTGCCAAAATTACTCTTTTATACCACACAGTACTAAAATTCATTTCTCTGGCCATAGTGACTGAGTCCTTCCATAACATTAAAGGGGCCAAGTCAAGGAAGAAGAGCAGGATTCAATTTCCATGCCCACATCAATCAGTTAGCAAGAGCCAGGGTTCTGAGGCAATGTTGAGGTTCAGAGGGGAAAACGAGCCCGGAAGTCTTTTAGGAGCCTATGAGGAGTCCAGTAGAAATTGGAGAGTAGATCAGAGAGTAATCAGAGATAAGATCTGGGTAGAAACATACAACCTACCAGGACTGAATCATGAAGAAATGGAAAATCTGAACAGAGCAATTACTAGTGAGGAAAGTAAATCAGTAATCAAAAAATCTCCCAACAAACAAAAGTCCAGGACCAGATGGTTTCACTGGTGAATTCTACCAAACATTCAATGAAGAATTAATACCAATCCTTCTCAAACTCTTCCAAAGAATAAAAGAAGAGGGAATACTTTAAGCTCATTTTATGAGGCCAGCATTACCCTGATACCAAACTAGATAAGGATGCTACAAGAAAAGAAAATTACAATCCAATATCCCTGATGAACATAGACGTAAAAATCCTCTGCAAAATATTAGCAAGCCAAATTCAACGATACATTAAAAGGACCACACACCATGATCAAGTGGGACTTATTCTAGGGATGAAGGGAAAGTCCAGCATCTGTGAATCAGTCAATGTGATACATAGACTAACACAATGAAGGATAAAAATCATATGATCATCTCAATAGAGGCATAAAAAGCATTTGACAAAATTCAATATCCATTCATTATGAAAACTTTCAACAAAACAGTATGGTATTGGCATAAAACAGACACATGAATGAATGGGTCAGAATAGAGAGCCCAGAAATAAACCCACACATATGTGGTCAATTAATTTATGAGAAAGGAGCCAAGAATATACAATGGGGAAAGGATAGTCTCTTTAATAAATGGTGTTGGGAAAACTGGACAGCCATGTGCAAAAGAATGAAACTGGACCCTTGTCTTACAACATATACAACAAAGGAACTCAAAATGGATTAAAGACTTCAACATAAGACCTGAAACCATAAAACTCCTAGAAGAAAACATAAGGGGGTAAGCTCCTTGACAGTGGTCTGGCAATGATTTTTTGGATTTGACATCAAAAACAAAGGCAACAAAAACAAAAATATGCAAGTCGGACTACATCAAACTAAAAAGCTTCTGCACAGCAAAGGAAATCATCAACAAAATGAAAAGGCAACCTACTGAAAGGGAGAAAATATTTGCATTGGGCAGAGAATCTGAATAGACATTTTTCCAGAGAAAACATACAAATGAGCAACAGGTACATGAAAAGATGCTCAACATCACTAATCATCAGAGAAATACAAATCCAAACCACAATGAGATATCACCTCACGCCTGTTTGAATGGCTTTTATGAAAAAGACAAGAGATAATAAGTGCTGATGAGGATGTGGAGAAAAGGGAACTCTTGTGCACTGTTGGTGAGAATGTAAATTGGTACAGCCACTATGGAAAACAGTATGGAGGTGCCCCCAAAAATTAGAAATCGAACTACTATGCGATCCAGCAATCCTATTTCTGAGTATTTAAATGAAGGAAAAGAAATCACTATCTCAAAAAGATATCTACACCCCCCTTGTTCATTGCAGCATTGTTTGCATTAGCCAGTCCATGGAAACAACCTAAGTGTCCATCAATGAATAAGTAGATAATAAAATGTGATATACATACATATATACATACAAACACACACAGAGAATGGAATATTATTAAGCCATAAAAAGGAAGGAAATCCTGCCATTGCAACAGCATGGATGGACATTGAGGGCATTACACTAAGTGAAACGTCAGACAGAGAAAGACAAATACACTACGATCTCATTTATATGTGGAATCTTAAAAAATTGAACTCATAGAACAGACTGATGGTTGCTAGAGGGCGGGGGGATGTGGGGAGAAATAGGTGAAGGTGGTCAAAAGGTACAAAATTCCAGTTATAAGAGAAATAAATTCTGGGGATGTACTGTACAGCATGATGATTGTAGTTAACAATTCAGTCATGTATATTTGAAAGTTGCTGAAAGAGTAGATCTTAAAAGTTCTCATCACAAGAAAAAGAATTGTAACTAGATATAAATGTTAACTAAACTTGTTGTGGTAATCACTTTGCATTATATACAAATATCAAATTATTATGTTGTACCCCTTCTGTTAATGCAATGTCCTATGTCAATTATATCTTAGTAAAACTGGGGAAAAAAAGATCTGTCTAATGAAAAACCTTAGTAACCCAAAGGCTTCCCTGAGGGTTGTTTTAGGGTTTGCTGGATATGTTGACTTCTTGCAATATAAAAACACGTGCAACCAGGAGTGGAGGGCTAGTCCCTGTCAGAGGGGTGCATCTGCATAAATGGAGATCTTTGAGTGATGCACCACTCTTGCTTGCACCAGGGCTGGTCACCATCACATTGGGGAAACTGAGATGCAGAACAGGGAGCTAGCAAACAGAAATGTTACTGAAGATACCTAAGCAAGAAAGAAGGTGATTCATCCTGTGTGGTGCTTGCTCCTAAGGACAAAATGGGGAGCATAGTTTAAACTGACAGGAGTGGGGTTGGGGCTCAGCCTTGAGGTGGCCTTAGGAAGACTGGGTCTGGTCTTTCACTGATCAATATATTGCAGTCAGATTTCCTTAAATTACTGTGGTGTGAGGTTGACTGAGAGATAACAGTGCCATTGAGTGACAAGGTGAGAAAACAGATAAGCCCACTGCTGGGCACAGTCTTGTGAAACCTGGGACCCAGGTTTCCAGACTCAGCACTTGGGAGGGCCTGGGAGTTCCCAGGGAATCCCCTCCTGTGGTCATGTCCTTAGCCAACAGGATAATCAGTCCTCCTGGGACACCCGGTACAGGGAAAAACAAGACTGTCTTCCTTGCTTCCCACCCTAGTCTGGGGGGCCTTTGAAACTACAGTTAAGTAGAATGGGGTGAATAACCATGAAATCTTCTCGAGAAGTAGGCTTTCTCCAGAGGCAGAGACTGTACATGCTGAGACTTGCAAATGAAGCTCCAGGAAGATGCTGGGTAAATACAAACAGAGGAAGCCAAGCCCTTCTTTAAATTGCTTTTGGAAGAGAAGTAACCACAGGATGACATTGTCCCCCAACTATAAGCCTAAAATGAAAACACTGGAGGAAAAACTTGACCTGAAAAAATATTAAACTTAATTTGGGCCTAGTTCTTAATCTTTCTAGGGAACAAGGTGGGTACCACTGAGAACTGGTATATGCCTAAGTGGACTGACATGCAAAACTCAGGTTTTCTCTGAGGCTCTGTCCCTCTCCTGCCCCCCCACCCCACCCTAAAGGCACCTGTGCTATCAGAGAAAAACAGATTGCTGATGATACCCTAAGGTGCTACCACTCCCGGGGACATTTGCATTTCATCCTCCCAAACCATCAAACTGAAGGACTTGTCTGAGAGGAAGGCCTCTCACTTGCACCCAGCCTCTAGGGGTTCACCAGGCTTCCTCAGCCTGTTGACCCAACTTCCTTGTAGCCCAGGATGATTCTAGATAAAAATGATTGGGAGCCCTTTCTTTGAGTGACTCAACTGAAGCCAATGAAGCCTGTTTTATGTCCTTTTATTTCTCCTTCCCTCCACCCAGCTGTAATCAGGTCTGAACCTTCGAAGCACATTCATGCGTCAGCCAGGCTATTTATTTCTGCCTTCCATCTGACTAGTGCAAAATGTAATCTAATTTAAAACTTAATCAGGTGAAGCAATCAACACAATATGGAAATTTAGGATTTCCACTCTCTACATAATGTACAAATAAGAAAAATATATGTTTACTGGAATAATTAGTAGTTTCAAAGTGTCTAATAATTATACCCTGCTGGGAGGAAACCCTTGGAGAGGAGAGAAGTGAAATTAACTCAGGGGGCAGATCAAGAATGTGCTGTAGATTACTTGGTTGTTGGGGAACAATGAGGCATTCACCACTGACCAGAACCCCTGGCCCAGGCAGACAACGAAAGCCAGTGAAACCCTGGCAGGGACATTGAGAATGGTTTAGGCTGACCATCTGTTCATAATGATGAGGATCAAGGCTGCCCCTGCCCCAGGGAGAAGCCCAAGGCCTCCTGCCCTACGTACTGATCTATATCATCCTCCCGGAAGCATAGGACGTCCTGACTTAATCCGATCCGACTTTTATCCAAAGTTAAAGGACCACCCAATAACCAGACCCCTCCTGCACTGATACCATTTTAATGATTTTTTTTTTCATGATCTTTCCTTTGTCTTGTAAAGAAATAACTCACATACCTATGCCTTATAAAGTTAGCTCTAACCCTCAACACATTGCAGCTCTTACTGCCCATGGATCCTGTCCCCATGCTACTCCACGCTATTCTCTGAATAAAAGAGCACTACTGCCAGACCTTGAGAGTCCAAGAAATCTTTCTTTCAACTCCTTGACTCACCGAGCCAGCATCACTGCGAGGCTTAATCTGACAGTCAGTCCCAATCCAGTGGAAGAGGCAGTGAATTTTCTCTCTGAAAGGTCTGTCTCATCATCTACAACTCCCTGTAGGAGCCTCAGTTTTCTTATCTGGCCAAAGGGGACCCAGTCCCTACCCATCGTGGTTGTTGTAGGCACTGTCTGGGGTAATATATGCCCAAGCATGTTATAAGCTGTAAAGCACCACAGAAATTTAGTTATTTTTATTAAATAAGATGGCTTATATTGGAAAAAGTCATAGAAAGCAGTTGAATAAACTAATCAACAACTTGGAAACCTCATACTGGCAGAGCAGAGGAACACAAGGACAACCAAGGACATACACAGTGGTGTGCAGAGTCACGTTGGAAAGAGGTCAAAGGATAAGTTTGGGACATGGGTGTTGGGTGAGTTCTAAGAACTAAGTCAATTCTGAGGAGAGTAAGGATTTTAAATCAGTGAGGACAAGGAAGGAGCTCTTTGAGGCAGACGGAACTGCGAGATTCATTCATTCATTTAGAAAATTATTTGCTCAACAAACGTCTATTGTGTGCTTGATCTGCCTCAGGCAGAGGAGCAAATGCCTCAAGGCAAGAATGTGCAGTGTGCATACCTGAAGCCTCTGAATAAAGCTATGAAAGCTGTAAGAGAGAGACAGGGAGGAGGGAAGACAGTGAGAGAGTGAATAGGCAGGTTGTGGCTAGATCAAGGAGTCTGAATGAATGCGTGACTTTGATTCTGCAGGCGCTGGGTCATTGCCCTTGAAGACAGACCCAAGGAGAATGAATAAGTCTTTCCCTCTGTTTCAGTGCATGCTCATTTCACCAATGGAGCTGTATTTGGAAAACAGATTAGGAGGTGTTTGAGCAGCAGAGTGCCCAGATCAGAGGATGCCTAGAGTTCCAGGAGTGAGCCCAGGAGGGGTTCCAGAGTTGCGCCAATTCCAGGCATCCAGATTACAAAAGCACATGGCTGGCTCAAGCCTGATTCTACGAGGGCCTGATTCTATGACCCTGACAAATAGAAATGGCAAGCAGTAGGATATATTGGAGTATATGAGGAACCCATTTGGTGTAAACCTAATTTGGCCTGACTTTGTTTTTTCCAAAAGGGCCTGATGTGGCTGTTGAGCAGGCATTGCATATCTGCTTTAAACATTTCCTATGGCAAAAACAAATGCCCTTAAGATAAAGGTGCTTCCCCCACACTGGCATTTCCTTAAGGATAAGCATCTTTCCTTAGGCTAGGAACTGATTGCTGCACTCATCTTTGACCACCCGGCTCATCTGTGACTACCCAACTCAAGACAACAGAACTGCTGTGTCCACCGAGACAGTAGACCTACCTGCCGTGTCCATCAATCGCTGTGCTGACAGAGCAGTCTTGTGACTATTGTAAAAGCGACATTTCAATCATATGTGAAACATGCTCTTTGGGGGTATATAACCACTCTGTACACCCCACTTCTTTGGTGCCTTTTCTTCCTTCGGGAAGAACGGCCCTGGGCCATGGTCCTCACGGTTTTTTGTTTTTTGTTTTTTTAGCTCAGATTAGCCCTGAGCTAACATCTGCTACCGATCCTCTTCTTTTCTGCTAGGAAGACTGGCCCTGAGCTAAGATCCGTGCCCATCTTCCTCCACTTTACATGTGGGATGCCTGCCACAGCATGGCTTGCCAAGTGGTGCCATGTCCACACCCAGGATCCGAACCGGTGAACCCCAGGCTGTCGAAGCAGAAAGTGCGAACTTAACTGCTGCGCCACCGGGCCAGCCCCAGTCCTCACATTTTAGCTCAGAATAAACTCACCCAAATTTTCATTTATAGATTGGTTATGGATTATTTTCCTTGACAACCCCTAGTTCCTTTACATGGTGGCAGTCCTGGTCCCAGCTCCCTGAAGCCTCCAACTATTCAAAGTTTCTTAGACTGGAGAAGATTCCAGGGGACAAAATGCTTCTGTCTAGGGAGAGAGGGCCACATGGGGGCCACTTTATTGTCGAGGCAAAACCCAAGGCCCTGATGGACAGACAGCCCTCTCAGCTGGGGTTGGCTAGTGAGGGGCACCTACAGCCAGGGAGTGGGCAGAGAGGCTTCAGCATGCTCACTTCTAGTGTGCTCTTAACCTGGAAAAAAGATGGGGACAACCCAAGTCGTTATTATCTCTTCATCCCCACATGTACTACTGGGAAGAAGTAAGAGAGGACTTTCACTGTTGGTTGAATTGATGTAGTTGTAGAGATGACCAGAGGCTGGAAGGGAATAGGAGGCCCAAATTCTATTGCTTCTCTGTTATTGGCTGGTCTTATGACTTTGGGAAGTCACTTTGTCTTTTTGGGTCTCAGTTTTCTCACTTGTAAACTGAAGGTGTTGAGATGAGAGCTGTGGTCCTCACCTGGAAGATGGCTGACAGAGGGATGGGGAAATCAGTCTCTTAGCAGAGGGCGGGGTAGGTGTGTGCAAATTAAAAATCCCACTCTGGAATTTGATAGCACTGACTTTACCCTTCCTCGCAAACCCCCACCCACAATCTCTAATTCTGCCTACCCAAGGTTGGATGTGAACATTGCTGGAAATGCTTGTTGGCTGGATGAGGATGAGGAGGTTGGGGCCCCAGGGAGCCTGCCACTTCACCCAATGCCCCAAAAGCCATGTTGACTTTGTCAAAAAAAAGGAAAGTTCAACTGAGTAAATTTTAAAGATGTTATTGGCCTTATTCAATGATTCATGAATTGGGCAGCATCCCATCCAGCAAATAGAAAGGAGCTCCAAAGTGCTGTACAAAATGGGAGACTTCCATAGGCAGAATGGGGTGGGACAAGGTAGTTACTAGCAAAGAGTGGATTCTTTCAGGCAAAGTTACCTTCCTTTGGGGCATGACAGGGTCTATCACTAGTGTAACCACTAGTGTAACCACAGGCCCACTTAGACCCAGTTGGAGCATATCCCATCTCTTATCAACAGAGTGATTAAGAAATTGCCTTTCAGAAAATTTGCAAAGTCGTGTAGCCAGAGGATGTGCAGAAGAAGAAATCTTGACCTGAAATGACTGCAGAACTAAAGATTCTCCTCCCCATGGAACCAGAGGACTGGGACACGACCGGAACTTAAAAGTCAGACTATTATCAGAAGCGAGGGGTCTGTCATTCAGGAAGATCCGGTGTTAAAATTCCTTTCTCACCTCATCATAACAGTTTAGAAGCTCATCATAAATGTTTAGAACCTGACCATAAATGCTTGAAGCCCACCAATCAAAACCTGTCCCGCCAGTGTTTCTGCATGGCAGCCTGTCCTCCCTAACCTCTTAAATTTCATCCCAAACCCTGAATCAGGGAGACAGATCTGAGGGCACCCGCCCCCTGCCTCCCTGCAGATGGATCTCACAGAAGAAAGCTGATTTCTTTTCCCAATAGCTGATGCAGTATGTTTATGTGCATCGGGAAGGAGAACCCCATTTTGGTGTGGTAACACTAGTGCTGACCAGGTTAATTCCAGAATGGCTAGTTAAGGTCACATTCCTGGGAGAGGGTGAAACTGCCATGAGGTTAGGTATTACGTCTCAGTTTGGTGATGTGGGCTCAGCACAAGTGACTCCATTGTGGGCCTGTTATCTCTTTTTTAACAACTTTTTGTACTCCAGGATCATTTCACGAGTGATCATTATCATCCTTAAGTCAAGTAAAGCAGAATTGATTGCCGTGTCTCCAAGGAGGAAATGAACAAAAGAGTGACATTTTACAGGAAACAGCTGAATCTTCAGTCTTCAAGGAGCTGAAATACAAACCATTAATCCCCAAATTTCAGAACGGCACCACAAAGTTGTAACTGAAGCAATTAAATCCATTGCCCTGACTCTCAACGGAAACTGTCCCCCCCGCCCCCCCAGGAGAGTTTGATCACCCGAGCATTTTGTGGAATCGAGAGTTGGAGGGGAAGTTTTCAACTCGGGACTCCTCTCTGGCTTTGACTCCGGTTTTCTCTTTTCACACTCTCAGCCATATGTGGTCCACCCTGCTGCCCTCTCCCCCACTCTCTCCACATGTGGTCCATGTTAGGCCTGCCCCTCTCTGCCCTGTCCTTACTGTCCTCCCTTGGCTTCCCAGACAGGCTAGAGGTGGTGCCTCGCCAGGCTCCGAGGGCCTTGTCCCAGTCATTTCTCTCACACCTTGCTGTCAATATTCCCAGCCTGCATCACTTCTCTACTTGTGCCTTTTTCACAGAATGACCTTGCCTCTTACTCCACAGAGAATACAGGGTTCATCTGGAAGCAACATTCTTCTGCCCCCCTGCTCCCCAAACCAACCAAAACTATACATGCCTCTCTCTCTCTGGCCTCAGAGGTCTGCACTCTGGACTCCTCTTCCTTGGTCACCTCCCAACCAGGAACCCGTCAGTTCCTCAGGGTCCCATCCTTAGGTAGCATTTAGAGGAAAGTACAGTTTGTTAACAGAAAGAGAATCGAAGCTCTCTGTTTGGTGGTCAGGTGATCTGTGACCAGAGGATGGGGCAACAGTCTTCCCTTTCCCCTACCCCCAGTCACCTCAGCCATTTGGAGCCCACCTCGAGGGATGCTGGATGCTGGTCCGCTCCCTATTGTCCCCTCACTTGGCCTTGGCCCCTGCCCAGCCCTTGGGTCATGCTGCTTCTTGTTCTGGGCCTGGTGCTTGGGTGTTGGTTCCATGGCAGCATCTGGTTTTCTGCTTGGGATGGAGGAGGCTTCAGGGGCTCTGGGTCTTGAGGGTGGAGGGAGCAGAGGGAAGAAAATGGCCCATCATTTTCCAGCTCAGAAACGAAACAGCTACAAGACAAACCAAACTTTCCTTCCTTAATAGTCATAGTCTAATTTTGTTAGCTGAGACTGTCTTTTTCTCTGTTTTATCAAACTCCTTTTCATTATCCTCACTGGCAAAAGAGTGGGATAAATACATCACCAGGGCATAGTAGAGGGAAGGAAAACCCTGCCTTGTTACAGAGAAATGTTCTCCGGTATTGTTGAACAAGGTTCCCCTCTGATCTTGTTCCTTCTGCCCATAGCCTGGTCTCTCGCTCTGTTTCCCTTCCTGCCACTTCCCACTGGACACGTGGCCACATCAGCTGTCCTCAGTCTCGCTCCATCCCCCAGCTGCTCACCAGCCCACAATGCCTTGCTTTTTGGAATTCCTCTAAAATGATCTTGCCCAAGTCCCCTGGTGCCCTCCAGTTGTTGAATGCAACTCAGAGTTTTAAATTTTTTCTTTTGACTCTTCCAGAAAACCTCCCCTTCTTGGGCTCCTGAGATCATAGCTATTCTCATTTTCCTCTCATCTATAAGCTCTTCCTTCTGGGAAGACTCTGCCTCTTCGATGTGAATATTTCTTCTCTGTTTTCATGACTTTAATTGCCATCTAGTCTTTTCAATTTTCGAACCTCAGTGCATAACTTGGAACCTCCATATGTACCTCCTGGCCCCAAAAGCTCAATGCCTACTCAATCTCCAGTCAAAGGCCCCTCAGCAACTTCAAAGTCAATCTGCCCAAGACTGAACTCATTGCCTTTTTTTCTAAATATTTTGCTAATATTTTTTCTTTTTTAACAAATGCCACCACCATTCATGTTGTCACTCACTGTCGCCTCCCATTTCTATCTGGCACCTTCTCTTCATCCACCCTGCCCCCACCTCTCTGAGGCCTCATCCCTCTCTCCTGTAACAGGCTCTCGGCCAGTTAGTCTCCTCCAGGACACTCTCCAGAGTGCTGCCAGGATAACCTTCCTCAAACCACTGTGGGGATTCAGACACATCTGTGGCTCTCCACTGAGTTATGTCAATATGAAACCCAAATCTCTTGTCAGGGCCAAGGGGCAGTTTGGGATCTGAACAAGACAAAAAGCCAGGCGATCCAACAATATGCAAACTAGACAGTC
The DNA here is from genome assembly GCF_037783145.1 of Equus przewalskii. NCBI lineage: Eukaryota > Metazoa > Chordata > Mammalia > Perissodactyla > Equidae > Equus > Equus przewalskii. The sequence goes on from NC_091831.1 coordinate 68,168,966, forward strand.
ACCCTCTGATCCAAGCTGTCTGGAAGTAAAATTGAGAGTCTACACAGTTTGATATTTTTTTTCTTTTGGTGAGGAAGATTGGCAAAGATGTTAGCTCTTGTTAGCAAAGATGACCTGTGCCAATCTTCCTCTATTTTGTATGTGGGATGCCACTACAGCATGGCTTGATGAGTGGTGTGTAGATCTGCGTCTGGCATCCCGGCCCACAAACCTGGGGCCACTGAAGTGGAGCAGGCAAATTTAACCTCTATGCCACCGGGCTGGCTCCTGATTTTGTTTTTTAAATAAAGGAGACAAGTAGAGAGAGAGAAGATCCATAAAAACCAGAGGATGAACCTGGGCCTGCGGGGATGCTGGAGTAACTAGGGTATCATTGCAAGTGGGGCAGAGCCTCAGCTATCTGGGCACGTTGCCATCTTCCTCCAAAGTGACGGTGTCAACAGCTTCCTGTATGTGTTTACTAGTCTCTCTTGTTCAGGTTGCCTTTGAATCCAATGGTGTTTCTCGAATGTCCTCCATTGCCTTGTAAATATGCACTACAGCCCTCCCATAGCATGTGTTTAATAAATATGTTACATAGTCTTGGAATGAATGGATGAACCTGTCCCCTGGAGCAGGGATGTTGTAGTAACCCAGGTGTATCCTCAAATAAGTTAGCGTGGATGAGTTTACCCTAGAAATAAGCGATCAAGAGGTGGGAAAAAACTCATAGAACTTTTATGGAGGGAGAGGAGAGGAGTGGGTTCAGGGAAAGAGTAGGAAGATCCTTAGCAGGGTGTGATTCTGGCAGACCAGGCTGGGACCACGGCAGTGAGGTGCCGTATTGAAGGGCTCTGGAAAGCACAAAGTTGCCGAGTATCTGGGGAGTGGTGGTGGGTGGTAAAGTTGATGCAGAAAGATAACAAAAGGGCATGAGGCCCTTGTGCTCTCTTCTTGCCCTGGCCCTCGCCAGTGCCCCAGGGACAGGCCCGTGAGCCCTCCTCTCTCTGCTCCAGCCACACCACTTGCTAATTTATGGAGCCCACTAGGTCCTTTGATCTTAGTGCTCCTGGTGTCAGGAGGGATCTCTCCCTTTGTTTTAAAATGTAGGTTTTATCACTATTCAGGTATGATGAGGCCCACAAGAGAGTTTGTTATTGCTGTGGACTGAATGTCTGTGTCCTCCCTCAATTTATATGCTGAAAATCTAATGCCCAATGTGATGGTTTTAGGAAGTGGGACTCCTAGGAGGTGATTAGGTCCTCGTGAATGGGATTAGTACCCTTATAAAAGAGACCCCAGGGGCCGGCCCAGTGGCGCAGCAGTTAAGTGTGCATGTTCCGCTTTGTAGGCCCGGGGTTTGCCGGTTTGGATCCTGGCTGCAGACATGGCACCACTTGGCAGGCCATGCTGTGGCAGGCATTCCACATACAAAGTTGAGGAAGATGGGCACGGATGTTAGCTCAGGGGAAGTCTTCCTCAGCAAAAAGAGGAGGATTGGCAGCAGATGTTAGCTTAGGGCTAAGCTTCCCCCCACCAAAAAAAAGACTCCGTCTAAATGTCACCTCCTTGGAGAAGGCAGTAGTCAGGGCAGGCCTTTCCTCTTATTTCTTTCAAAGAACCCAGCACAAGTTTTAATTATTGTCTTAGCTGTGGTTCCCTAGAAAACAGAATGAGGCAAAGATTTAGTGCCGATGTTTTATTCGGGAGGTACAAATTCGAGGCAGTGAGAGTGAGAGAGAAGGAAAGGGAGGTGGAGAGGGAGGTGTCCTCACACGCAGAGATGTGCTGCTCTGCTGGCTGCAGCTTCAGGAGGAGTTTCAAGAAGACAGCTGGCTGCCCAGCAGGAGGTCCCATTTGGCCTGTGGCACAGTACGCAGGACAGATTACATGGAGATGGCTGCCTGAGGGCAGTCATGGGAAGGAGAGGGCACGTGTCTTACCTCCTACTCTCCCTGCACTGTTCAGAGTTCTTTCATACTCTGGGCTGCATTGTTTGACCCCTTGGAAGCCAGATGTTAAGACCGCTGTGGTGGCGTTTGTAACTCAAGTCTGGAAGTGACAAGAGAAGACATTAACTCAGAGCACGTAGCTGGTTGGCAGCCAAGGAGAGAGCTCACATTCCCAGGGCACGTGATTGGTCAGCCCCCAGAAGGTCCAGGAGGTGTTGGAATTGAGAGATCTGAAGATATGTCCGACCCAGCATTTCATAAGTGTATCATGCCTGTTGGTCCCCTACTAGACAGAAGCATCTTCCAGGCAGAGACACACCTGCCTGATTTGATGACCTATCCCCAGGCTGGTGGAGTGCCTGGCACAAAATAGGTGCTGAACGCCAAGCTTGCCACACCAAGTTCCAATACTGCAGAGCTTCCCCCAACTTCCCAGGGTAAGTCACTCATGCCATGTGTTCCCCTAATGGTTTTGTTCCCTTTGTCTCCATGATATACTCACAGGGAGGTTGTGAGGACCTGAGGGTACAGAGCATTTCCTTTTATCCTTTCTTTCCTAGTTATGAGCTCAGTGCCTGACATGCAGTGGGTGCTCAGTAAATGTTTGTTGAAATCCATACATGATTAAATGAACAGTGTAATCTGTAGAGGTGGATGGCCAGACATCTGCAAGCATTTTACTGGTGGGCCCACTTGACTTGCAAGACACTTTCCTGTGTTATTGTTCAGAAATATATACAGTGAAACCAAGATGCCCCAACCTAGACATTACCATTTCATTTGTTCCTTACTCACGTGTGAGAGCAAGGACTTTCTTTTCTGGCCATGTGCTAGACGAGATAACCTGAGAGCTTTCCTGCTTATAGAACACCTAAAAATGATGATCTAAATATTACAATTGTTTTTTGAAATGCATAATTAAGCTTTCAAGAAGGTAAGGGGCATCCCCAGAGGCAAAACCAAACATCTCCAGGTGATCTTTGTTATTTGTAGATTCCATATTTGCTAATTTCCCTGACTGCAAAATTTCTTTGTAACCCCAAAGTCAATACTTAGGGCTCTGTCACGGTCATTTGTGGACATGCTCAGAGTGATTAAAAAAATGTGAGTTGTCCTATGTGCATGTTCCCAGCTGAGGTTGAACAAGGCAACATTCTGCTTTCCAGTTTCAGCTTTCATATTGTATACGTGTCCTTTTTACAGTCTCTTTAGTGCTATGTTTTTCACATTTAAGTTCTTTGTGTTGTTGATTTCACTGTTTAAAATGCCCCCCAAATGTAGTGCTGAAGTGCTGTCCAGTGTCCTAAGTGTGAGAAGCCTGTGACGTACTTTCCGGAGAATATGAGTGTCTCAGATAAGCTTCATTCACGCATGGGTTATAGAACTGTTGGCTGTGAATTCCATGTTTGTGAATCGACAATAATATTTAGTCAGTATCCTTCAACACACACACACATAGAACAAAGTTGTATATTGATCAGCTGATGAAAATGTTGTGACCAGAGGCTCCCAGGAACCTAACCCTGTATTTTCCCTGGGAGCACTGGTTCCATGTTTGCTAATCCAGTGTTTGCAGTGACTTTATAGGACAGAACTACCTCGAAAGATGAGAACCAACTGCATTTAATAGGAGTTCCAAGAGAGAATAGAGGAAGATTGACATCTGAAGGAAAATGGCTGAGAATTTCCCAGAATTGATTTAAGACACACATCTTCAGATTCATGAAGAGCAATGAGTCCTAAGCAAGATCAAGAAAAGTAAAGCCATGTGTTGACTCATCACAGTGAATCTACAGAATGCCCAACATAAAGATCTTTAAAACAACCACAGAGGAAAAGGCAATATAAAGACTAAATACTATCAGATTGACAGTATAATTCTTTTTTTGGTTTTTTGAGGAAGATTAGCCTTGAGCTAACATCTGCTGCCAATCCTCCTCTTTTTGCTGAGGAAGACTGGCACTGAGCTAACATCGGTGCCCATCTTCCTCTACTTTATACATGGGATGCCTACCACAGCATGCCTTGCCAAGCGGTGCCATGTCTGCACCTGAGATCCGAACCGGCCAACCCCAGGCCGCCAAAGTGGAACGTGCGAACTTAACCACTGCACCACCGGCCAGCCCCGACAGTATAATTCTCAATAGCAACAACAGAAGATAGAATATATTGGAATTTCATTTCAAAATACTAAGAGAAAATAACCCATACCCTAATCTAGTCAATGCAGTCATCCTGCCTCATCCATGGTTTCGCTTTCCAAGATTTCAGTTACCTGAGGTCAACCCAGGTCTGAAAACATTAAATAGGAAGTTCCAGGAACAAACAGTTCACAAGTTTTAAATCGCAGGCTGTTCTGAGCAGCGTGATGAAACCTTGCGCCTTCCTGCTCTATCCCGCCCAGGACGTGAGGCATCCCTTCATCCAGGGTGCTCCTGCTGTCCTGTATAGGAAAAAACATAGTACGTCTAGGGCTCAGTGATATTCATGGTGTCGGAAATCAACCTGGCGTCTTGGAACGGTATCCTCCCCAGATAAGGGGGAACTACTGTATAAACATTATTCTAGAATCAGGAGAAAACAAAGCTATTTTCAGACAAACAAGGATTAAAATAATTTTCTGTTAACAGAACCTCACTGAAAGAATGACTAAATAAATGTTTCTAGAGTAAGGAACAACCCAGAAGGAAAGAGTGGGCTGCAAGAAGTGATGATGAAGAAGGAAATTTGTAAGCAAAGGAGTACATCTACAGAAACATTTGATGTACAACAAACACAGAGCTTGAGCAATGGTCTTGACATTCATTCATCCAACAAATATTTACTGAGTATGTAAAATGCGCCGGCAACTGTTGTAGGTGCTGTAAGATAGTGGTAAGTAAAACAGACTAAAAATGCCTGCCATCATGAGGCTATAAGTAAAATATTTAGAATCCTGCAGGATGATATGAGCAAGGGAGAAAAATTAAGCTGGGGCAGGGATACGGAATGTCAGAGAGGAGGAGGATAAATCTTCATCCATGCAGACGGTGTCTAAGCAAGTAAGTGGCTAACTGCGCACGTAGGGCTGCAAGGATCTACCTTGAGGTTGGTGTTCAGAATCTTGTTCCCATCTTTGCCTACACCATCTTAGAGGCAGGACTACCTTTTTGGCACCCCTCATCCAAAGTTACTTAAAACAAAGAGAAAGGACACTACCAACAACCACCCCTGAACTTCTCCTGAAGGGACAATCTGTGAAGATTAGTGCAAGTGGCAAAACCCAGAGAAGTCAAGGAAGTTACCTTCAGGCTATCTGGGGTTGGGAGGCGGGTGTTAGCAGTCAAGCCTGCCCTTCACAGCTTTAGGGAAAATGTAACAATGGGGGACTGAGAGGATCTTGGTAAGTTGGAGTGTTATAATTTAGAATTTGGAAGGGTTTGATTAGAAGTGTGTTTAAATCAAACCCTTTCGAGGGAAAGTAAGAAACAGATTCTGTGGGTTATGGCCAGTCGTAAATTTGTTTTAATGCCAGAGTTTTTAAAAAGTAGATTTTACAATCTACAAATCAGTTTTATTTATGCACTTAAACTTGATCTATTTTCTTCCTGTTCCTTTGCATGAAATAAGCTGAACTTGCTTGGTATTACTTGGACTGTGAAGCAGAATGATTGTGCGATATCAAGCTCCCAACTTGTAAAATTCGAATTTGTCTAATTATAAACAATGCTCTGAATAGTTTTTTAGGATGGGAGCACCTCTCCTCTGACTTTCCGACCACTTCTGGGAACTACCCTCCCTGTCCAGGTCATGCTGTGTGGAGCCAGGTGGGCAGCACCTGCCAGGCTCCGCTGATGCAAGAGCCAGGAGAGAGAGGGAGGATACTGGTGCCCTACTCACGTGGCACCTTGGAACTGACATCCATCCACCCCACGGGTAAAATGGACTTTGTGAGAGACTATGCTGGCAGTTAACTTCTATCCTGACAGGGTCTCCATGAGAAAATGAAGGCTGAGTTACAAACAGCTGAATTTAGTCAATTTTTGCAACTCACACCCACACGAGAGGGATGCAAAAAAAGAGGACAATGACATAAAATCAAGAAGAAAGATTCTTTGCTTCATTGAGGGAAACAAGCTTTGCTCCCAACCCCCAGAATACTTGGCCTTATTTTGGAGAGCTGAACTTGGCTCCAGGTGGGGGGATGGGAAGAAGCTCATGCCAATCAAGCCAAGGAGAAGGAGTCACCCTTGCACCACTGAGGATGAGGCCAAGCAACCGGAACCTTAAGGAAACCAGCTAACCAAACAAAAAAGGTGAACTGATGAGGATCAAGGCTGCCCCAGGGAGAAAAGCCCCAGGCATCCTGGCCTACATCCTCCTCCAGGAAGTATAGGACGTCCTGACCTGATCTGATCTGATTCGTATCCAAAGTTATAGGGCCATCCGATAACCAGACCCCACCTGCACTGATACCATTTTAATGACTTTTTTACATGAACTTTCCTTTGTCTTGTAAAGAAATAACTCACATACCTATGCCTTATAAATTTAGCCCTACCCTCAACCCATTGCAGCTGTTCACTGCCCATGGGTCCTGTCCCCAAGCTACTCCATGCTATTCTCTGAATCAAAGAACACTATTGCCAGACCTTGAGAATCCAAGAAATCTTTTTTTTGACTCCTCGGCTCGCCAAGCCCGCATCATGGACCACATGCTAATTTACCCTAAGCAAGCAATGGTTATTTCCCTTTTGGGAGGGAATGGGCGTGGGGCAGGCAGGGGTCAGTGCCAGAGCAGCCTGGCAGGGAGATGCGAGGAAGCACTGGGAGCTGGGGTGCCTGCTTGCCTGCTGTAGCCCCTGGCCTTGAGCAGTGCTCTCCTGAAGGAATTCAGGTCTAGTGTGAGTCAGAGTTGGCTGTGCTCAGCCTAGCCCAAGTTCAGACTCTGTTCTCTTTGTCCTGGAAGGCTTTGGGAGAATACATCTGGGAAGGGCCACCACAGACAGAACTATGAACTTGAAATCTGAAGGCCGTAATCACTTGTCTTAAGGAGATGGGAACCTGTGTTCCAGAAGGGGAACCTTGCACGTGGTCAATTATGCAGTCTGTAAACCAGATACTGAGTAATCTGATCATCAGCATCACCTGGAGAGCTTAAAAAAAATGCATGCAAATATTTGGGCCCCACACCAGACACACTGGATCAGGAATTCTGCATGGAGTCCAGGAAAGCGTGCTTCGTTAAACTTCCCAGGTGATTCAGATAATAAGCCAGGTCGGAGAAAACCTGATATAAGGAATCCAAAAAAGACATCACACTGATGATTTAGTCATTAAAACCCTATTGGCCCACAAAGAACTCTTCTGAATCAATAGGAAAAATAGGAACAATCCCATGGAAACATAGACAAAGGCTGTTTATTTAAAAAAATGCCAGTGGTCCATTGTTACATGGAAAGATGTCCATCCTTACTACTAAAGAATTGAAGCAATCGGATGTAACTGTCTTTACACCACAAATTGGCAAAGATGAAAACATTGGCTAATTCTCAGCATGGCAGGGGTTGAGGAAACCCACACCCTTGCACCCTGTTGGTGGGAATGTGAATTGATGAAATGTGTTTGGAGAACAATTTAGCAATCTGTCGAAATTTTAAATAAACATAGAATTCACGAAACAATTTCAAAGATTTTACTCTGCGAATATATTTGAGGAAGCATGCAAAACATATGCATAAGAATGGTCCTTGCAGCATTGTTTATAATAGCAAGATCTGGAAACAACTGAAATGTCCATTAATAGGAGACAGTTATGTACCTTCTGGTGTAACCACACAATGCATTATTATTCAACTGTTGTTATTCAAAAAGAATGAGCTAGATTTATATGTGCTGATGTGGAACAATCTCTGGGAGATGCTAATTTGTGAAAAAAGCTGTATATATGGTTGGAATTCAGTTGAGTAAAAGAAACATGGGTAGAAGTAGGTATTTGTGTTTATATGTGCATAGAGGTGAGAAAGAAACACGAGAAACTATAAAATGAAGTTACTTCTAGATAGTGGGAATAAAGGTTTGGGTGAAAGAGGTGTCTTGTTTACTTTTCATTTGACAACCGTAGAAATTAATTGAATTTTACCATGAGCATGTATTACTTTTGTAAAACAAAATTAGGGAAATAATCTAAAATAAAAAAGTGAAAACTCACACACAATTATAAGAGAATACTGTGAAAAACTATATGCCAACAAAATGGATAACCTAGAGGAAATGGATAAATTCTTACACTCAACCTCCCAAAGCTGAGTCAGGAAGAAACAGACAATCTGAACAATCACAAGGAAAGAGATTGAAACAGCAATCAAAAGTGTCCCAAAGAATTAAACCCCAGGACCAGATGGCTTTCCTGGGGATTTCTGCCAAACTTTCAGGATTTAATACCTATCATTCTCAAGGTATTCCAAAAAGTTAGGGAGGATGGAACATTTCCTAACACATTCTACGAGGCTAACATCACTCTGATACCAAAGCCTGACAAGCACAGCACAAAAAAGGAGTACAGGCCAATATCACTGATGAGCATAGATACAAAAATTCTCAACAAAATTTTGGCAACCTGACTTATTCAGCAATACATCAAAAGGATCATACATCATGATCAAGTGGGATTCATACCAGGGACACAGGGATGGTTCAACATCTGCAAACCAATCAACGTGATACACCACATAAACAAATTGAGGAATAAAAACCACATGATCATCTCAATAGATGCAGAGAAAACATTTGACAAGATCAAACAGCCATTTATGATAAAAACTCTTAACAAAATGGGGATAGAAGGAAATTACCTCAACATAATAAAGGCCATATATGACAAACCCACAGCCAACATCATACTCAATAGCAAAAACTGAGTGCCATCCCCCTGAAAACAGGAATGAGACAAGGATGCCCTCTATCACCACTCTTTTTTTTTTTTAGAAAGACTAGCCCTGAGCTAACTACTGCCAATCCTTCTCTTTTTGCTGAGGAAGACCAGCCCTGAGCTAACATCCGTGACCATCTTCCTCTACTTTATATGTGGGACACCTACCACAGCATGGCTTTTGGCAAGCGGTGCCATGTCTGCACCCGGGATCCGAACTGGCGAACTCCGGGCCTCTGAGAAGCAGAATGTGTGAACTTAACTGCTGCGCCACTGGGCTGGCCCCTATCACCACTCTTATTCAACATAGTACTGGAAGTTTTGGCCAGAGCAATTAGGCAGGAGAAAGGAATGAAAGGAATCCAAATAAGGAATGAAGAAGTGAAACTCTCACTGTTTGCAGCAGACATGATCTTATATATAGAAAACCCTAAAGAATCCATTGGAAAACTTTTAGAAATAACCAACAACTACAGCAAAGTTGCAGGGTATAAAATCATCTTACAAAACTCAGTAGCATTTCTATACTCTAATAACGAACTAACAGAAAAAGAACTTAAGAACACAATACCATTCACAATTGCAACAAAAAGCATAAAATACCTTGGGGTGAATTTAACTAAGGAAGTGAAAGACCTATACAATGAAAACTACAAGACTTTCCTGAAAGAAATTGATGACAACATAAAGAGATGGAAAGACGTTCCATGCACATAGATTGGAAGAATAAACATAGTTAAAATGTCCGTACTACCTAAAGCAATCTACAGATTCAACGCAATCCCAATGACATTCTTTACAGAAATAGAACAAATCAGAATCCCAATGACATTCTTTACAGAAATAGAACAAAGAATCCTAAAATTCATATGGGGCAACAAAAGACCCCGAATTGCTAAAGCAATCCTGAGAAAAAAGAACAAAGTTGGAGGCATCATAATCCCTGACTTCAAAACATACTACAAAGCTACAGTAATCAAAACAGCATGGTACTGGTACAAAAACAGGTGCACAGATCAATGGAATAGAATTGAAAGCCCAGAAATAAAACCACACATCTATGGACAGCTAATCTTTGACAAAGGAGCTGAGGGCATACAATGGAAAAAAGGAAGACTTTTCAACAAATGGTGCGGGGAAAATTGGAAAGCCACATGTAAAAAGAATGAAAATTGACCATTCTTTTTCACCATTCACAAAAAGAAACTCAAAATGGATCAAAGACCTAAAGATTAGACCTGAAACAATAAGTCTTCTAGAAGAGAATATAGGCAGTACACTCTTTGACATCAGTCTTAAAAGGATCTTTCCAGACACCATGTCTTCTCAGACAAGGGAAACAATAGAAAGAATAAACAAATGGGACTTCATCAGACCAAAGAGCTTCTTCAAGGCAAGGGACAATAGGATTGAAACAAAAAAACAACCCACTAATTGGGAAAAAATATTTGCAAGTCATATATCTGACAAAGGGTTAATCTCCATAATATATAAAGAACTCACATAACTCAACAACAAAAAATCAAAAAACCCGATCAAAAAATGGGCTGGAGACATGAACAGACATTTCTCCAAAGAAGATATACAGATGGCCAATAGGCACATGAAAAGATGTTCATCATCACTGATCATCAGGGAAATGCAAATCAAAATTACACTAGATATCACCTTACACCCATTAGAATGGCAAAAATAACCAAAAAAAAAAAAAAAAGTAACAAATGTTGGAGATGTTGTGGAGAAAAAGGAACCCTCATACACTGCTGGTGGGAATGCAAACTGGTGCAGCCACTATGGAAAACAGTATGGAGATTTCTCAAAAAAATAAAAATAGAAATACCACATGATCCAGCCATCCCAATACTGGGTATCTATCCAAAGAACTTGAAATCAGCAATTCCACAAGGCCCATGCACCCCTGTGTTCATTGCAGCATTATTCACAATAGCCAAGATGTGGAAGCAACCTAAGTGTCCAGCAACCAATGATTGGATAAAGAAGACATGGTATATATATACAATGGAATACTACTTAGCCATAAAAAAGAATAAAATCGTCCCATTCACAACAACATGGATGGACCTTGAGGGTATTATGTTAAGTGAAATAAGCCAAATAGAGAAAGACAATCTCTGTATGACTCCACTCATAGATGGAAGTTAAACATGTAGACAAAGAGAATAGCTTAGTGGCTACCAGGGGAAAGGGGGTGGGGTGGGGATGGGCACAAAGTGTGAAGTGGTGTACCTATAACACGATTGATAAACAATAATGTACAACTGAAATTTCACAAGGTTGTAAACTATCATAATCTCAATAAAAATAAAAAAAAAACACACACACACATCCATACACAGCTGCTATGGGTATAGTCCCTCGTTTTCTGGGCTCACGTCCTGCAGCAGAAGCCCCTGGAGTCCCGCCACATTGCCTGGCCCACCTCTGAGTTTTGCTGCAGTGAGCTCAGACTCACTTCAAGCAATTAGCACCACAGACCTGTGTGCTTCCACTTTCTACCCAGGACCTTTACTGATGGCTTGAGTCTGACACCTGAGAAGTCCAAGGGATTCAAAGCCCCAAGGAGCAACTGCCAATGATGAACTGGGTGGGTGGCTAAGTGCCCCAGCCACCCTGCTTCAGTGCCACTGCTCCAGTAGGCAGTCTGCACTCTTCTCAGAGGGAGGGGCACAACCAAGCCTTGACAGCCCACCCTTCTCCATCTCCCTCCTGCTTCCTCAGTCCTGCTCTGGGGTCAACTCCTCAATAAACTGCCTCATCCAGGCACTTGTCTCAGGATCTTCTTTGCAGGGAACCCCAAGGAAGTCAGTCCCCATCAGAATTGCAGGTTCTTGGAAGTCATCATTCCCTAAGGCTCTGGTACTGCCGTGTTGAGTGTGAGCCATATGGACAGTGGTGGTGACATTAACAGTGATGGAGATTCAGAGACATGGCAGGCTCTACGCCAGGTACTTCACATGGATTGTCCCATTTCATCATCCCAGTATCCTGTGCAGTGGACACCATTCTGATCCCTATTTTACACTTGAGAAAACTGGCATGGCTGGAGTCCACGTCTCAGAGAGTGAAGAGGAGGCAGTGATGAGGATCAAGGCTGCCCCAAGGAGAGAAGTCCAAGGTGTCCTGCCCTGCATACCAATCTATATCATCCTCTGGGAAGTATAGGACGTCCTGACCTGATCTGTCCTGATTCATATCCAAAGTTAAAGGACCACCCAATAACCAGACCCCACCTGCACTGATACCATTTTAACGATTTTTTCCCATGATCTTTCCTTTGTCTTGTAAAGAAATAACTCACACACTTATGCTTATAAATTTAGCTCTAACCCTCAACACATTGCAGCTCTTACTGCCCATGGTTCCTGTCCCCATGCTACTCCATGCTATTCTCTGAATAAAGGAACACTACTACCAGACCTTGAGAGTCCAAGAAATCTTTCTTTTGACTCCTTGGCTCGTCAAGCCCACATCAGGCAGCATCTGGCTTTAGATGGGCCAGCTTGTGCTTCCTGGCCCTTGCTTGTAGAGTACAGTGCTTGCAGGCCATGTCCCGTGGGGTTCCTGCTCAGCAGAAATAAGAGGCTGATTAACAAATCTAAACTGGGCAAAACCAGACCAAGAGATTAAGGTCCAAGAGTCAAGCAGTTTGGGAACCTAGGGGTAAAGATATAGAAGGTATTTCTTCTCAGGAAGAAGGAAGGTGACTCCTGGAGGAATTCCTTCAGCTGGAGTCCAGGGAGCTCCTTGGGCCCAGGTGCAGCATGCCAATTAGGGAGGGGGTGGAGAGGAAGGTGGGAGGAGGGTGCAGTTGATCAGCCTGACCTGGGAGACAGGCGAGACTCTAGGGGTTGTGGCTTTCACAGCAGCCTTGGAGCCTGGGAACAGGCCCCTCTCTTGAGGGGGTCTGCAGCTCTGCCAGAGCTCTTGAGGGCTTGGACTCTTTTGTAATCACCTGCCATCTAAATAAGAACATTCTTCAAGCACAATCACTGTGTTTACCCTGCAAATGTGCCTCAAGATAAGTCCCCAGCTCTCCCCTCCCTACCCTGATGTCACCCCAATTCCTGTCCCCCTAAAGATAATCCAAGCTCCCTTTGGTGAGGGGGGGGGAGGCTCAGCAAACTGGTCTTGCCCTGTTTAGAAACTTCCAGCAGGGTCCAGGTGGCAAGCCCTCTGGGGTGGGCCAACCTGGGGGTTGGTCCCGTGGCTGCAGACATCACACACACACACACACACACACACATAAGGTTGTGGATGAGACAACAGTTGCTGCTAGACACAAGTTCCTTGCCCTAAAGCATGAGGACCCTCCCAAAACCTCGTGGATGAGGGATCTGAGAAGGGTGCCAAACAGGAAGGCAATTTAGAAGAACAAGGGAAAACAATCTGATTAGCAGAGAGTTCCAGGAACAGAATATTTGTTCTTTTACACTGACCAAGGCTCCATGTGTTCTTTGAGTAATATTTATTCAAAAGGGTATTGTAAGTGGATAGACTGATGTGGACTTGGCAAGCTGAAGAGTCAAAAGAAAGATTTCTTGGACTCTCAAGTTCTGGTAGTAGTGCTCCTTTATTCAGAGACTAGCATGGGGACAGGACCCATAGGCAGTGAAGAGCTGCAACACGGTGTAGGGGAGGAAGACATTTCCTTTACCCACTCTGGGTCCTTCTGGCCAGACAACAAATTAAATTCACGTGAGACAGAATAACAGGAGAAAATTAAACAAAGCTTTATAACATGTATATATGGGAAAGGCTCAGGCAAACTGAGCAACTCACCAAAATGGTGGAAGCCACCACCTTAAATACCACCCTATGGTAAAGACAAAGGAGGGTGCTGGAGGTGGGGGGAATCAATCATGGGAGGTTACCAAAAAATCACAGTAAACAAGAGTAAGGTTGTCATGCAGACTTGAGTCCTTGCCTTCTACACTGATGAGAGTTTCTAGAGATAAGGTCATCCCCCCTTCTTCCTGGTACAGAGAGGGAGACACCTTTACAGACGGAGATTTCCTTTACAAATGTAAATGTCTCTTAACAAAGGGTAAGTAAATTCTACTTTTCAGAGTTTTTTTTCTGTCTGCTGTTTTTAAAAGTAACTAGCTCAAAATAATCCTCATGCCAAAGAGACATATGTTGGGGCTGCCAATTCCAGTCCCCACAATAGGGACAGGACCCATGGGCAGTGAAGAGCTGCAATGGCTTGAGGGTAGGGCTAAATTTAAGGCATAGGTGTGTGAGTTATCTCTTTACAAGACAAAGGAAAGATCATGAAAAAAAGTCATTAAAATGGTATCAGTGCAGGTCGGGTCTGGTTATCCGGTGGTCCTATAACTTTGGATACGAATCAGGTCGGATCAGGTCAGGACGTCCTATACTTCCTGGAGGATGATATAGATCGGTACATAGGCCAGGACGCCTTGGGCTTCTCTCTGGGGCATCTTTGATCTTCATCACAGACAAGCAAACATCTGAACCAGGACTGATGACAATTCTCTCAGGGAAAAGCATCCTGAACACAAAAACCATTTACTGTCATGGGCTGCTGCTCTACAGGCTCCAGAGCAGGGAGGAATGTTGGGTCTGAGCACAGTGGGCCCACAAGGACAGTATGCAGCGACCTGGTGCATGCCTCGAAGCTCACATAAGCCCAACAGGTGCCCAAGTTTGCAACTGAAAGCTTCCTCTAGTAGCAGAAGGTTCTGATCCTCCTTTATGGTGCAAATCCTGGGAGGGGAGCACTGTGGCTGCGAGCAGCCGTTTTTTCCTGCTGGGAATGAGGGCTTAGTGAAAAGGTTTGGAAAGAAAGGGAGGAAGGATGTTATGGGTTGAATTGTGTCCCCCCCCAAATTCATATGTTCCAGTCCTAACCTGCAGTACCTCAGAATGTGACCTTAATTGGAAATAGGGTCATTGTAGATCTAATTTGTTAAGATGAGATCATACTGGAGTGGAATGGGCCCCCAATCCAAAGTGACTGGTGTCCTTCCAAAAAGGAGAAAATTGAACACAGGCATGCACGCAGGGAGAACCCCATGTGAATATGAAGCAGAGGTTGGAGTGATGCTTCCATAAGCCAAGGAGCACCAAAGATTGCCAGCAAACCACCAGAAGCTGGGAGAGAGGCCAGGACAGCTCCTTCCCTCACAGCCCCCAGGAGAAGCCAAACTGTTGACACCTTGGTCTGGGACTTCTGTCCTCCAGAATTGTGAGACAATCGATTTTTGCTGTCTAAGCCACCCAGTCTGTGGTGCTTTGTTCCGGCAGCCCTAGCTGACTAGTACAACGGGTATGGACCATGGTGGGAACACAAGGAGGACAGAGGCCACACCAAGGAAACTGGGGCCATAGGGCAGACTGCCCAGGGGCTGGCAACTGATGAAAGCGAGCAGTCCTGAGGGCCAGGCAGGAGCAGCTGTTTCCAGAGGAGTGGGGAGAAAGTTCCGCCTCCTCTAACTTCGGTTCTGCCCTGAGCCTTTCCCTGTCTGTCTGTGTTTAAGACAGAAAAGCAAGCGCGCTCCTTCGATCTCCCTCAGGCAATCTACTCACACCAGGGAGCAGGAAGTTAAGATGATCCACATTGTTATCTGAGGTGGGTGGAGACAAATGCTGTGGGTAATAACAAGCCACTGGAAAGAAATAGGAACTCCTATCATGTCTAATCCACTTTTGGCCAAACTCAGTATTTTATCTGCCTCTAACCTGTCTCCCTTTAGGATTTGCTGATGAGTTTTGGTCTTCATGCCATGTGGAAAAACCCATGTGATAATTCATTATTTTTCCAAAGAGTCTCCCTGAAAGAGATTTCATTCTCTAAAGTTGTAGTTTCACACTGGAGTACAGAGGAAAATCCCAGAGTGCTGAATTTGCCTACACACAGGACAAGTATCTGTGATGACTTTAGTCTGAGAACACAGCCCGTTGGAGCACCCTTTACTGACACCGGGACTTTCTTGTGAGTTTCTCCCATGGGTGGTGGGCAGAGGGAAGGGCCTGCTGGGCCAGCGACAGGACATTCCATTGCCACTTCCGAAGACCTGCGACTCTGGCCTCCCCCATTCCTCCCTCCCCAGCCTGTGCCTTGACGTGTGCTCGTGCTGTGAACTGAGGGCCCAGGCTGGCCTTCTTCTATAGCTGTAGCAGAGAATTGCTCTAACTCTGCTGATCCCCAGGTAAACCTGCCTGCCTCCTCAGCAACCTCCTCCAACTCACACTCAAGAATTCCTCCTTCTCTGTCTTTCTTTACTCAATCAACAGCACAGACATCCTTGCAGTCACCCAGCCTCAAAACCTCAGCATGATCTGTAACTCTTGCCTCACCCTAACCTGCCAATCGCAGGCCATGGGCAATTCCTAGTGAGTCTCCCTGGCTGCTGCTTTCACATGTCTTCATTTCTTTCCATTCTATTTGGCTTTCCCAGAGTTCAGATCTTCACTGTGTCTCCCTTGGACAATGCAGTGGCCTCCAGACTTCACCGCTGCCAGCCCTCTCCTTCCTCGATCCAGATCCATCTGCCCTGGACTGCAAAGTCACCTTCAGAAAGTACAGCTGCCCAGCCCAGATCCCTTCAATGGCTCCTTAGTATTGTATTTAAGGTGTTCTGCAGTCCGGGATCAGGAATTCAGCATGGCACTGTGGTGAGCAGAGGGCTTTTCCCCTACCTGCCCCTTGTGGGGGCATTTGGCAAAAGGCAGGAAAGAAACTGATACTCATTAACAGGATACTGCCCAGGATTCAGCTCTAAGGAGAGGCATGAGTGGTCTTACACCTGTTCCACTGTGACACACCCAAAGGGACAGGGAGAGGGAGGAGGGAAGTGGGCCCAGGCAGGCCCAGGGCAGGAGCGAGGAGAGAGCTGGGCGATGAGCTGAGGGAGCCCAGGGAGCCAAGGGGCTCCTCAGTGTCCTAGGTTGGTATTGATGCAAAATCAGATCGGAGCCCACAGTGAGGCCCCAGAGAGAGGGGCACTGTGTCCCAGGTCCCCCAGATGATGGCAGGGGTATGATGAGCTGAGGGCAGGGGTAATGATTGGGGTTAAGAATTCCCTTCTTCACCTCTTGCTTGTGGTGGGAACTGAGGCAAAGCTGAATCTTGGGAAAGATGGAGAGTCCAGTCATGGGGCTAGAGGATGAGGAACTGGGGCCTACCGACAACTCTGAGCAGGGACCAGCTCTTGTCTTTGCTCCTACTACACGAAGACCGGCACTCAGCCTCCGTGGAGCCACCAGGGATCCTCCTGACTCATTGCTGGTATTCACATCTCCCTCTGAGCAACTTTTCTCCATCTTTAAGTGCTAAAAGTTCAGCCATCAGTTAAGACAGCTCAAGTGTGTCTCCCCCAAGAAGCTTTCTCTGATTTCCTAAGTCGGGATTAACTTTCCCTTCCCTACACTCCCTTGGTACTTTGTTCACCCATCAAACCATTTAGCATGTGCATGTATTTTTATATCATAGTATGCAAAACCCCAGAACTTGGCATAGCACTTGACAGTAGGTACTAAATAGATGCTTATTGACTGAATAAAGGGAAGAATGAACAAATAAATATAGTGAAAGCCACCTTTATCCTGGATTCCTCCGCATGGTCTTACATCTTGTCACTTCTTAATAAATGTTGGCTAAACTGTTAATTTGAGGAAGCTTGTGACTATAATAATCTTATATCATTATTTCTTACACATCTCCTTTGGGAGAGAATAAAGGAAGATGCTCTTCCCTGAGCTTATCACAGTGATATTGACTGAATATTTGAGGTGTGTAAACTGTTTAGGGCTCTATAGCCTGCACTGGGCACATGGGGAGGCCCAGATGGCTAGGCTGCTTTCTTGGAGGAGGCCCAGGTGCCTGACCATATGAACATCTTGGATTCTGTGGAGAACCTTTTGGTTGTTTTCAGAACTCTTTGCACAGACTTGATCTTACCTCGTCCTTCCAACACTGGGAGGCGTATCAGTGCTGGTCATGCCACCTTGCTTTCTAGGTGAGGAGAAGTACCTCTGGGGAATGAGACGAAGGGCCTTCCCTGGGCCAAAGATGCAATTGCCTGAACGCCTGGCCATGCCCAGAGCCCTGGACACCTCTTGTCCAGTCCGGGGCACAGCGTGGTCCCATCAGCCTCATGGGCCTCAGGGACAGGTTTCCTGGGACTACCTCCTTCCCTTCCATGGAAGAGCAGCTTTTTCTAGTCCCTGGGATCCCAAGGAAGGAAACAAAGATTAGTTTGGCTTCTGGCTAGGGCAGTCTTGCTGTCCCCTCAGTGCAGCAGTAAAGCCTGGACACAACCTGTGCCACCTGAGGCTTTGTGGAGAAACTTCCACCAACCTCCCATGGCCCAATACCCCCTCTCACTCTCAAAGTCTGAGTTTGTTTCTTTTCAAACTCACAGCTTTTGCAAACCACTGAGAGAAGAAATCAGTTTGGAATTTTAAGCCTCTCAGCATATTTGGCTGCAACCCAGGGGAGGCTGAAAGTAGCGGTGGAATCACTCTCCAGCCTCCTCGTTCCTGGGGAGGTTGTGATTCAGATCAAGACTCAAAGCTGCAGCCTGACGTCACTTCCTCAGAGACTGGGCATTGGCGCTCTTCCAGCTCCTCCTGCTGCACTGGAAGGGGGCCTGCGAGGCGGGCTCCCCATCAGGATAGCTTACGGTTTTGACAGTCCTCTGTGTGCCAGGCATCATGCAACGTGCTTGAACGTGCATTGTCTCACGTGACGCTCACTCTCAGCCTTGTGCATCTCCTTCACTGAAGGAATGGAGGCTCAAAGTGTTTAAGTGACTTACCCAAAGCACATGTAAACCCACTCTGACTCCAGGCCTGAGCTCTTTTTTTTTTTTGAGGAAGACTGGCCCTGAGCTAGCATCCGTGCCCATCTTCCTCTACTTTATATGTGGGACACTTACCACAGCATGGCTTGCCAAGCGGTGCCATGTCCGCACCCGGGATCCGAACTGGCAAACCCTGGGCTGACCTGGCAAACCCTGGGCTGCCAAAGTGGAATGTGCGCACTTAACTGCTGCACCACCAGGCCCCCAGGCCCGAGCTCTTAAAGGCACCAGGTTTTAGAGTCTGGATACATGGACCCCCTTGGAGGAATGTGACCCAGAGGGCTTGCTTTCTGGAAACTTCTTTTCTCCTGCAGACTTATTGTAAGAACTTAGATCAGATACGTTGTCTCCTGATGTACCTTTTTTTACTTGCCTTGCATATAGCGTGCTGATGCCAGCCACTACTAGCTCTCCTCAGTCTCAGCATGCTCATTGTCTAACATCCGATGTCATGGCCTCAGGACGGAAAGGAATGGTCTGACCCAGCAAGAGAGGCAGGAAAATAGGTGGTGCTGAGGTTGACAGTGGGACCTGGGAACTGGTCTGCCTGGGTCAAATGTTGCTCCTACCACTGACTTTCCATGTAAGTTAACTGCCCTGTGTCTCATCTCCTCATCTGAGAAATGGAGGTGTTATGGGCTGAGCTGTGTACCCCCAAATTCCTATATTGAAGTCCTAACTCCCAGTGCCTCAGAATGTGACTGTACCTGGACAGGGTCTTTAAAGAGGTAATTAAGTTAAAAAGAGGCCCTTGGGGTGAGTCCTAATCCAATCTGACTGGTGTCCTTATAAGAAGAGGAGATTTGGACCCACAGAGACACCAGGGATGTGCGCCCACAGAAGAAAGTCCACGTGAGGACACATTGAGAGGGCAGCCTTCCGTATGACAAGGAGAGAGGCCTCAGGAGGAACCAGCCCTGCCGACACCTCGATCTTGGACTTCCAGCCTCCAGAACTATGAGATAATGTCTTGTTTAAGCTGCCCGGTCTGTGGTCCTTAGTCAGGGCAGCCCCAGCAGATGGACAGGGGTATCTGTAATTGTAACTATTCCGGTATCCATTCTGGTTACATTTATTTTGGAATCAGACCCCTGGGGTCAAATCCTGTTCATGCATTTATAACTGTGATCCTGACAAGTCATCTAACCTCCCCAAGCCTCAGTTGTTCCATCTGTACAATGGGATGCTTATGGCACCTGCCTCGTTGGGTTGCTATGAAGTCTAAAGAGTTCATGTAGATTAAGTGCTGAAGATCACAGCGTTAGGAAGCGTGCAAGCAGGGATGTGAACACAGGTAGTCTGATCCAAAACAATGTGACCAGAAGACCACTATGGCAGGTCTGTATTCTTTCCCACAAACTCTCTCTCTCATTAACAAAAAATGAACATCGTGAAGTGTAGGAACAAAAGTAAAATTGCTCTCTGCGTGTGACTCAGCCTGGACTTGACCTTTTTTTGGCCAGTGAACCCCAGAGGATTGGGAGTCTGTGTGGCCATCTGCCCGCTCACTTCAACTCTCTGCATCTCAACAGGAGCTCCCCTGGACTCAGTCCCCTGCCACCTTCCATCAAGCACACAGCACAGAGAGGGTAACTGAAAACCCCCAGGATAATAGCAGTGAATTACCTCAGGTGGGGCAAATGTTGGCAATGGGAACAAAAAGAGCACGGGCCGTTGCTCGTTAGTCAAACGGAAGCAGTTTCTCTCATGGCTCATAACGGCGTGTGAGTTTTGGAAGCTGTGTTCACTCTTTCAAAGTGTTTTGATGGAGCTTTTCAGGGACACCTGACCTAACAGTGGTGGGCATGTCCAGGCAGTCCCGTTGCCTGTGCAGGTGCTGAGATAGGTAAGGTGACTTGATGAGAAACAAGCTGGACATTTTTTAGCACAGGGCCCTGGGTTTCACATGTAGTTCCTGCAAAGCCGGGGCAGGCCCTTATTCAGAGACTACATCTCATTCTGTTTAGTAACTAAGAAACAATAAAATTAGCAAAATCCAGGCCTTTTCCTTACTCTACCAAGCAGGTGTCACCAAGGAGGAATTAACGTCGAGACGTGGAGAGGGAGCCGCTCTTCGCTTGGCTGGCGCGTGGCTCCCCAGGATTGGGGCTTCAGCGTATCCTGGCAGATTGCTGCTACACGTTGCTGGGTTACAAAAGCCCCACATCAACAAGTACGTGTTGACTTTACCTGTATGTTTGTAAGATTTAAAAAGCAGACCATGTTTTCTGTTTCTCAGCTGAAAAAGTACCCTGCAGTATGCATCCTCTTACAGTCTCATGACTCCTAAGGGGCTGAGTTCTCCCCTACTTCTGCTCCAAACATATAATTCACCGCAGGGCTGAAATAAAGTGGGTAGTCGAGAGGCAGAGAAAACAAGGGAGCAGAACTCATGCAAACCTGATGATAGTGTTTGCTTCTGCAAAGGCTGCCCCAGAGTCTCCATGGGGCAGGCGTGGGCCTTGCCAGGCTGGTCACGAGGACGCCCACAGCCCCAGGTCTTTCCACTTCCACTCATCTGCCTCGCTTTCAGCAATGACATTTCAGCTCATGAGTGGAAGGCAGGTGTTTCTTGAGGCGCCTCTGCCAACATTCTTGACCTTTAGAAGAGAAAATAAGAAATCAGGAGAGAAAGAGAGGGGGAATAAAATTTTCAACGCATTGTTTCCTTCTTTCCCTTCGGCAGAACTCCTGCTGAGAAAGAATCACCAGATTGAAGCATCTGCTCCAGGTATAGTGGCTGAGTAGAATTTCCCTATTTCCTTTTCCCTTCTTATTAATTATGGGAATTATGGGAATGTCTGACTTTTCCCCGTAAAGAGTTGTGGCCCAGAACTTTCCTTGGCTGTCAGTTATAACTGCTGTTACTGGCTCTTAGTTAATATCAGCCCTGATATTTGTTCCCCTACAGTGAACCCAGCATATATGGGTTAAAACTAAAAGCGCACATTTACAGTTCCCTGGGTCTTTAGTGACACTCATATGTAAATGTTTGTTTCTTTAACCTCTGACGCCCCGAGCTACAGAGCCAAATAGAAGCTACAAATTGTTAAAGTCCAGATGACGTCACACTGGGCTCCCACTACAGTTCCGGCTGATCCCAGGACCTTGAAGTTCCTCTACAGAGAAACTAATGTCCAGAGAACATCAAGACACCAAAGCTTCCCAGGCCCGACTCCTCGGCTTCCTGACGTCACAGTCTACCTTCCACCATGGAGATAAAGAGGCAAGGACACTCATCTGAGAAATCCTGTGTCTCCTCCACTGGAAGCAGCCCCAGACGTGGGCCAAGGGGAAAATGCCGACCAAGAAGGCCCCTCCACCCCCAAACCCCAATGAAAACCCCTACCCATTTCTTAACAAGGAGCAAAGCAAGGGCCGGTGCCCCAAAAGCTGACTTCTGCCTGGCAAAGTAAAGCCTTCCCTTTTTCACCCAAGACTCTGTTCTCGTTATTTGGATTGGCATCGGGATCAGAGATCGAACTTTTGGTAACAATGCTTCTAAAAAGGTTCTTGTATTTCTTTGAGACCATTTCTCAGAGTTTCAGAAAATTGTATGTAACCCAAGTGACACAGGCTCTTTCAGTGAAACTACTTAGTGTTAACTCTCCCATTTCCCAGCTGCAGAACAAGAGTGAGGTCAGAGGCCCACTGCAAGGTCAGGCTCGCATCCTGAGATCCAGAGTCATTCAAGGGGAATCCATGAGGAAAAAGCAGAAAAGAGACCCTGGGTTGGCATGTTCTGTCCTAGAAATTGCTATGGCAGTTACTAAAACCCCAAGTAAGCCTTCCTCAAGGAGAAGCAGCAGAGCAAAGGCTTACCGCCACTC
The DNA here is from genome assembly GCF_037783145.1 of Equus przewalskii. Classification (NCBI taxonomy): domain Eukaryota; kingdom Metazoa; phylum Chordata; class Mammalia; order Perissodactyla; family Equidae; genus Equus; species Equus przewalskii. Next base: position 68,191,485 of record NC_091831.1, read on the forward strand.
GGGTGCCCACTCCTGTCACGGCTGGGGCAGGGACGGGCTGCCAGAGCCAAAGCCAGGACAGCCTGCTTGGCCCTGCCCACCACGGCCTAAACTCTGCTGTCCCAGAGTGACTTAGGCAAGTCACTGCCCTCTCTGGACCTTTGCCCTGAGATGGTGCATCAGCAGGGAGGACCAGAAGTTCCACAAGGGAGCTGCTGGGTTTAGCAATGTGATGTGGTCTCCCCCTACCCTCTACATTTCATTGATTTATTTTTGAACAGGTCATGATAGCAAACACTTTGTGCCGGGCCCTGCTCTAAACCTTTACATATATTAATTCATTTAATCCTTCCAACAACTCTAGAGGGAGATGCCATTATTATCATTCCCATTTATAGAGGAGGATGTGAGACACAGAGAGCTTAAGGTTAAAGATGAACAGATAAAGAGATCAAGGCACTGAGAGATTGCCTTCTCACACTCACTTAGGTGGCAAGGGGCAGAGCCAGGTTAGAATGCAGGCAGCCTCCCGCCAGCTTAGTGCCCTCACCCTGCAGTCCTGACAGCTCTGTCCTCCAGACTCCCAGTTCCTCTCAACTTCTCTCTCTCGAGGCTACTACTATCAATAATTTTTGTGTATCTTTTCAAAAAATGTTGTGTGGCATTTATACATTACATACACACATGCACATATATAGTATATTACACATATAACATAGACATATATCCTTTCTTTCTTCAGACAAATAGTAGCTAATATACTCTTCCTTTTTGCACCAAATACAAGGACATGATCTTTTTATGTCAATTCATTTAGAGCTGCCCCATTCTTTTTAGGAACAACATGGTATATCCCATTGCATAAACCATAATTTTATAAACCACCGCCTACTGATCACATTTAGCTTGTTTCCATTATTTTACAATTACAAAGAACACTGCAGTGAATATTCTTGTGGATACACCATCTGCACAAGTGAGCCTGTGGCAGGCGGACTGGTCCCCCAGGATGTCCATGTTCTAATTGCTGGAACTTGTGAATATGTTACGTTACGTGGCAAAAGGGACTTTGCAGATGGAATTACGATTTGGGACCTTAAGGAAGGGAGATTATCCTGGATTCTCTGGGTGTACAGTCACATAAGCCTTTAAAAGTAGAGAATTTTTCCAGCTGGAGGTAGGAGAGATGAGGGGATGCCAGAGAGATTTGAATCCTGAGAAGGACTCAACCCACCATTGCTGGCTTTGAGATGGAGGGGACCAAAAGCCAAGGAATGTGGGTAGCCTCTCAGGCTAAGAATGAGCCCTGGCCCACAGCCAGCAAGGAAACAGGGGCCTTGGTGCTACTCTTGCATGGAACTGAATTCTGCCAACAACCTGAGTGAGTCTGGAACTGGATTCTCCCCCAGAGACTCTATATAAGAGCCCAGCCACCATCACCTTGATTTCGGCCTGGTGGGACCTGGAGCAGAAAAATCAGCTGGGCCTTCTGACTTTCTTAGCTACAGAACTGGGAGATAATCAATCTACGTTATTTTATTTTATTTATTTATTTATTGAGGAAGATTAGCCCTGAGCTAACACCTGCTGCCAATCCTCCTCTTTTTGCTGAGGAAGACTGGCCCTGAGCTAACATCCGTGCCCATCTTCCTCTACTTTATATGTGGAACGCCCACGACAGCATGGCTTGTCAAGCGGTGCCATGTCCGCACACAAGATCTGAACTGGCAAACCCCAGGCCACCAAAGCAGAACATGTGCACTGAACTGCTGTGCCACCCGGCCAGTCCCAAATGTTATTTTAAACACTAAATTTGTGGTAATCTGTTACAGGAGCAAGAGAAAACAAATATGCTGCTGAATATCTATGAGCAGAATAACTGGGTCAAAGGGTATATGCATTTAACATTTTGAGAGATCCTGTCAAATTGGTCTCCTTGTAAGTATAACCAATTTATAACGTCACCGGTTATATACAAGGGGCCGTTTTCCCACGTCTTCACCCACCCAGTGTGTAATCAAACTTGCTGATCTTTGCCAGTTAGATGTAGGAGACTGTCTTGAACCTGCGCTTACACAGCAAGACCACTGCTTCAATTTAGGTTCCATGTTTACTTGGAGTTGTTTAGGGTGGGGAGAGGTTCCAGGTGGAAAATGCAGGGGCTCTCTTGGGGGATGCCATTGTCAAACAGGCTTAGACAGACAGCTCAAGTCCTACCCCCGGTGCAATAAGAGGTAAATGGGGAAGGTCCTGGGATGGCCCAACTCAGGTAAGAGATCTTGGGGCCATGAGGTTTCAAGCCAAGGGAGACTAAAGTCAGTGACCCAAGCGCAGTTAGGCACAAAGGAGGAGTCCAGGGGTTGTCTTTTTGGGGGCAAGGGGAAGACAAAGACAACCTGAAGCCAGCTGCAAAAGACGGGGTGCAGGGTGCCTGTCTGAGCAGCGTGTCTGGGAGCCCCGAGACAGAGGTATGCAGAGTAGGAGCTTTCTGAAGGGCCCAGGCCTTGCCGGGGTTAGACCCCACTGTGAAAGGAGGACTGTGACCTGTGCAAGGGCACTGACAGGGAAGGGAGTCTGGGGCAGGCTGACTCAGAAACAGGAGCTCAACCCCGAGGTGGGGTTGGTTTAAAGTGGGAACCAGGAGCCTCGGGCCCTCCTTGTCCCACCAAGCCAGGAGCGAGAAGCAGATGGGAGGGCTGGGAAAGTGACAAACCAGGGGAGGATCCAAAGGGGATGAGGCAAAGCCACAAAAAGAGACGGAATCTGCAGGGTGCCAGTGCCATAGGACAGCAGCAGCTGGGGCGTGAACCTAACCAGGCAGCCTCTGAGCAGCAGGTTCAACAAGTGGAGCGCCCCCTACAGGACCTGCGCAAGCGAGCCCCTGAGAAAATCAGGGGATTCGCTAGCACTGACGGTTACACCGTGCTCCAGCCAGTTCCTCTGAGCATCCATCGCAGAGATACAAGAATGCAGGAGAAAGAGTGGATTGGGAAGCCAGGAAGACCTGAATTCATATCCTGGCTCAGCTATGCCTCACATCGTTACCAGCTGTGAGACCCTCCTGAAGATGCCCACAGTCTCAGAGCTTGACTTTCTGTACCAGAAAATGGGCATAATGACAACTTTGGGGCTATTACAAGGATGAGAAATAAATATACATATGCACACATGCATACATATGTGTATGTATATACACATATGTATGCATGTGTGCGTGTACTCATATGCATGTGTGTATACATATATATGCATATATACTTATATACACAAATGTATGTAAACACACGTGCATATACATACAAGTATAGATATATATTCACACACACATATTAGAGAGAGAACACCTGTGTGCCTTGCACATGGTAGGTACCTGGTGAATGATAGTCGCTATAGTTTCAGAATCAATTAAGATGTGTCTGAAAAACCACCTAGTGCCACATGTTAGTTTACAGATGGAAAACCGAGGCTCAGGAAAGTATGGTAATATGCTCAGGGTCAGGCCGCAAAAGATGCAAACTCTGATCCCCTAAGCCCAAGCATGGTACATTTTCACCGCACCCCCTCCATGTCCAGATGCCCGGGGACAATGACAAGCCCCCTTTGAAGAGGACAGGAGTCCTTTCCAGGGAGAGCACTATTCCTCTGGGGCCCAGGATCAGCCCCTGTCCCTGGGTGGCCATAATGCTCGCACTGCTGAGTTCTAAGGGTGCTCTGTGTTCTCTTGTGGTGCTAGGATTTGAGCGATGAAATATAGAAGTCAAAGAGAAATGTTATCGAGACAAATAAAGGTTGCAGAACCAAGTCCCTGTCTTTCTTGGAAAGAAAGAGAAAGGATTATCATATTTGACCTCTCCTTAGGGTAGGGCAAACTCTAGAGAAAATAAAACCTTGAGATGAACCAGTTTTAGATTATTTATCTAAGTGTCTCCCAAATGTCAGTGCATCCACTGCTGTACCAGAGTCACCTGGGTGCCTGTTGAGAATACAAATTTTGGGGCCTCCCTTTAACCCGCTAAACCCAAGTGTCCAGGGATGAGGTTTGGGAAGCTGGTTTGTAGGAAGCTCCCCTGGGTAATTCTGATTCTTCATCTGGGGGTGGACACCGCTGTTGGGCGTCCTGGACAGAGGCAGTCATCCAGGCCTCTTGAGCTGAGAGACGGGAAGCCCCCCTCTACCAGAAGCCAGCCTGCTCTCGTGTCACACAGCCCTAGAAGAAAGTTCTTCCCATGGAGCCACTCTCCTCCTCCTTCTGATTGCCACCAATTCAGCATGCCTTCTGGAAAAGTAGAACTCAACAGACAGTTTCATCAGTATGACAGCCTTTCAAGTACTCAGTGTCAAACAGGCAAATCTAATCTCTGCTGCTCCCCAAGCTTCTCCTCAGGCACCAGGGCCTCTTTCTGCCTCTCAGCTCCCCTCACAGTGGAGCCATCTAGGTCTCCTTCCACATCTCTTTGCTCTTTTCATTTATGACCCCATTTCCTTCTACATTGGAGTGAACTCAGGTCTCTGCTCTCACCAAGCTGATGTCTTCAAGAGTGCCAGCAGATCACTGTGTCACTCCCATTATACGTCTGGTGTTAACAGGAGTCCTCTGGAGACGAGGTCTTCATCCAATGGTTGCCATGGTGTGATGTCAGTGTGATGTCAGAATGTCAGTGATATGCAAGCAAAGGGGACATTGGGCAGCCAGGAGAGCTTGGGAGGGTCTTTGCAGTTCTAATCTCTAAATCTGAGATAATGGCATGAGACATCTGCACATCACTGTCTTGTCACTAATATTCCAGTTGTCTTGGTTCTCGCCATGTACTAGCCACTTCTCGCTGTTGCAAAGTCGTCTTTCCTCCCATTTCCATTTTTACTCATTTTATCTATAGGACCAGATATGTCTCTTGCTCTTAGTTAGCGATGTCCATCTCTACCCCACACTTACATGGTGGGAACGTTCTGTGAAGATGTGGGTTATGGATCAAGTTCTCCAGGGGCTTCTATGCTGTCTTAGACGCGAGACCTGTAATTCAGGTAACAGCTGGAGTGTGACTGTGGGGAACAGCCAGGCAAATATTTCACCAGGCATATATAGCTAAGGGAGCACTTTCAGCAACAGCCAAGAGATCAAAGACTAATGAATCCACCTTACAAAAGAAAAAACCGAAACTCAGAAGAGTAAAATGGCGTTCTGAGACTGCAGAGTTGGTAACTGAGTCAGACCAAGAACTTATAGAAATTTTATGGCATTTTATTATTCTATTGTATTTTTGATTAGGTAGCACATACATGTGGTTCAAAAATCAAAATGATATGACAAAGATGTACATGGAGATGCCTTCTTATGACCCCATCTCTGTTCATCTCCTTCTTCTCCCATCTGTTTTTTTTTTCTTATGTATCTTTCCAGTATTTCTTCAAGCACATATAAGCAAATACGAATACATACTATTTTCTACCCATTTTTGCCCCAAAGGTAGCATATTGAATATAATACTCTCTTTTTTGTTTTTTACTTATGAAATCCTGGATAGCCTCTTCATCATCATCATCATCATTATTTTTTTTTTTTGAGGAAGATTAACCCTGAGCTAACTACTGCCAATCCTCCTCTTTTTGCTGAGAAAGACTGGCCCTGAGCTAACATCCACGCCCATCTTCCTCTACTTTATATGTGGGACGCCTACCACAACATGGCTTTTGCCAAGCAGTGCCATGTCCACACCTGGAATCCAAACCGGCGAACCCCGGGCCACCGAAGCAGAGTGTGTGCACTTAACTGCTGTGCCACCGGGCTGGCTCCTGTGTATTATTTTTCTTAAAGCAAAATCGTGTTAGCTTCAGGCCCTGCAAACACCTGGCTCTGCCCGTACAGGTGAGCAGGGCTTGCGTATTGTGACCTGGGGTATCCAGCTGGCCCACATCCACAGCACTCCCACCCTCCCCCGGCCAGTTTGAGGGCTGAACTTCTACCCTGTTCCTTTCCTAGGTTCAGCAGGTTGCACTAATGAGCAGGCTCCAGGTCTCAAGACCAGACACGTGCTCTAAATGGCTGGCCTAGCCCTGGGTCTTAGGTGAGGGGAGCAGGACTGGCTGGTGAGGAGACAAGAAGAGCGAGTGAAGGCAGGAGACAGAGGGAACAGAGCGAGTTCTGTGGGTGGTGGCGGCTCCTGGCCAGGCTGAGGGGTTGCACAGAGGTGCGTGGGAAGGGGCCCAGTGAGGCCCGCCTCTGCCCAGCGTTAGCTCTTCAAATTGCAGGCAGGCCAGAAATGGGAACAAAGCATCCTAAAGTGCAACAAACTGAATAAACATAAATTGAATTCATAGAGACAAGCAACACTCACTCTGCAGTTTATAGAGTGACTTGGTGATGTGCCTTTCAGCTGTGAAAGTGATGATTATGGAAATACTGCCATGTGGGGCTGACAGTGTGATGGATGCCCTAGGGAAGAGGTCTTGGTGGTGGCAGCCCTTGCCTGTTGAGGCAGAGCCACACTGCCATAGGCTTTTTGGATGGAGTCCCAAAGGAAGAGTCTGGAGCCACTGTAGAGATATTAGAGAGCAGACAGCCCCCTGGGGGAGAGGTATAAATAGAGACCAGTAGGAGGAGCAGTGGCTCATCTAGACTTCAGAGCTGCCTTTGCGGCTTTGTATTGATCCGTTCTGCTACTGATGATTCTTCTGCTTAGAAAATACACTTGCCTGTCTTCTTGTTGATCCTTTGCCCTCATATTACCAGGGGCAATATCCACCTTGGCGGCCCTTGGGGTTTATTGCCAAGTGCTTGCTGGGCAGCCTGTTATTTGTGGTGTGCGACCATAGGGCATACCCCTTACTCTTGTCAGCTATCTGGCATATGTGTGCCTACTGCCTCCAGAATAATATTCTCAGCATGGCAGTCAAAGTCCTCTTTCCATAAGCACTCCCTACTTTGCACATGCCTTGACCAAGCTCAACTTCTGACCTTTCTTAATCTGTCCTATATTTTCTGTCCTCCCAACTTTGCGTAAGCTCTTCCTCTAGTTGGAATGCCCCACCTCCATCACTGGCTCTATAAATCCTACCACCTCTTCAAAGGCCACTTCATTTGTGCAAACATTTAGAATCTTCCAGAGAGTTCTCCTGATTCTCTAAAGTCTTTAACCACCAACTAGGAGTGGAATGGGGGTGCAGGGGCCTGGAGACCAACAGGTGTCTAACTCAGGTTGCAGGGTTCATGCTTCCTCCTCTTTTGGAATCCCTAGGGGAGCACAGGGAATGGACTTGACAGAGGATTTGGCTTGGAGATCAAACAGCTAAGACCCAGAGATCAACTAAATGTTGCCAACTGATTGCTTGGGGAGCAGTTTTCTTGGTGAATGAGTCAAAAGCAGAGAGAGCGTTCGCCTTTAGGAGCAGGTTACATAACCAAGCTGTCAAGATGGGCTGCCTCGTTGATCTCTAGGCCAAAGCCCATGAAGAGAGAACTGTGGGTCTAGCTGGCAGATTTTATCACCCGTGATAGGCTCTCCTAAGAAAGTCTAGAGACATCTTTTGTGATTAGAAAAGGACTTCTGTTTTAGACAGTGATGGCAGGCATACTGACTAAAGCTTGTGAATTATTCTGGATAATGGAAGTTCTGGTTAAAATAATAGGATTTTCAAAGTATTCCTCATTCCTTCAATATATACTACTGAGTGCCTGTGTGGCCCTGAGATGTGCACCCAGACCCCCTTTCATGATGGCCCTGTCGCCCAGGTGCTGGGAGTGTCTTCAGCAGGTACCTTTGCCTGTCAGCCTGTCAGGGCGCCGCAGCTGCAGAAGCCACCTCACTCAAAATCTTGCTCCTCCCCAGGGCAGCCCGTGCACAATGACTGATCAAGTTTGGGCATATAGAGGCCTACATCTTGGCCGAATGTTGGATAAGGCTGAAGGATCTGTTTAGTTCCAGAGTTCCATGTGGGTTGGTTGAGTCTGTTGTTGGCCCTGCATTCCAGTTTGAGTTCTCCCTTGGCCCAATCCCGCTTCCTTTTCCTCATCCATAGTGCTGATACCAAGGGCACTCCTCAAAACACATCCTACACGCCACACTCCCACCCAGCGTCTGCTTCCTGAGGAACCCAACCTTCAACAATCTGCTTTCGGCTAGCACTGGGGATGATTACCAAAGGTTTTTAATATAGAATATACATGTTTGAGAACTATTTAGACGTTTCCGTAGATTCAGATACAGTGTATTCCCAGACTTCTATAAATATTTAGTAAACAAAAGAATGGATAACTGGGTGAATCTCCAAATTGGATTAGAAGGCAACATGTCTGAGTTTAGCTTTTCCCACTGATACCCTCTCTGCTTCATGTTCATATGCACTGGTTGAAGATGACTTTCCCAGAGAAAGGAACATGGTTCTTCAGTTAGCATGGATGGAATCCTTCAATTAGATTCTCATGTCAAAGTCCAACTTCTCTGAATTTATCTTGAGGGCTCTTTGAAAATGTCAGGAGTTAGTTCTTTTTTTAGTTTGTCCAATCCTGTTTCATGTAGTCTTGCAAACCAGCGGGGCCCCTGGCGTTGGCCTGCAGTGGTAGACATGGGCGTCAGTGCGTTTGGCAAATGTTGGCATACTTGTTACAGGGAGGGCTTCTGGCTGAGTGGTCCAGACCAGGACTCCCAGCATTCAAACAGCAGAGAGCTATTGAAGTGAACAGACGTGAGGTAGGCTGAACCTATGGAGTCAATCACTGTTTCTTGCAACTTGGAATCCCACGTGCAGGTGTAGGTCTTAAAAACCCATGCAAACATTAAATGTGTGTATTTAAACATTTTATGGAAAAAGAACTGGGCTAAGAGCCAGAACACTTGGGTTCTGGACCTAGCTCTGCTTCTAACCAATTATGTAATCCAGGACAAAACAATACACTCATTCATAAGAATATTTCTTTTTCATAGATAAAACAAAGGTGATGAATTAGATGTTATTTGAGGTCTTTATGGCTAAACAAAGCTAGGGAGGGGTTTCTCTTTATAGGGAATTTGTTTGAATAGGTCATTACAGACTTTATTTTTTAGAGCAGTTTTAGTTTTAGGTTTACCTGTGTCTACCATTACAGTATTATACAGAAGACTTTAGCTGCCCTCAAATCCTCTGTGCTCTGCCTAGTCACCCCTCCCTCCCCAAACTCCTGGCAACCACTGATATTTTTCCTGTCTCCATAGTTTTGCCTTTTCCAGAATGTCATCTAGTTGGAGTCATACAGTATGTAGCCTTTTCAAATTGGCTTCTTTCACTTAGCAATATGCATTTAGGGTCCTTCCCTCTCTTTTTGGGGCATGATAGCTCATTTCTTTTTATTGCTGAGTAATAGTCCATTTTCTGGATGTACCACAATTTGTTTATCCATTCACCTACTGTAGGACATCTTGGCTGTCTCCAAGTTTTGGCAATGATGAATAAAGCTGGTATAAACATCCAAGAGTAGGTTTTTGTATGGACATAAGTTTTCAACTCCTTTGGGTAAATACTAAGGAACATGATTGCTGGATCGTACAGTAAAAGTATGTTTAGTTTTGTAAAACACCACCAGACTGTGTTCCAACGTGGCTGTACCATTTTGCATTCCTACCAGCAATGACTAAGGTTCTTGTTGCTTCACATTCTGGAAGCATTTGGTGGTGTCACTGTTTCGGATTTTAACCATTCTAATAGGTGTGTAGCGGTATTTCATTGTTTTAATTTGCAATTCCATAATGACATATGATGTGGAGCATCTTCTCATATGTTTATTTGCCATCTGTATATCTTCTTTGGTGAGGTGTCTGTTGAGGGATTTTGCCCATTTTTTTCACTGGATTGTTTTCTTATGGTTGAGTTTTCAGAATTCTGTGTATATTTTGGATACCAGTCCTTTGTCAGATATGTGTTTTGCAAAGATTTTCTTACAGTCTGTGGTTTGTATGTTCATTCTCTTAACAATGTCATTAGCAGAGCAGTAGTTTTTAATTTTAATGAAACCCAGTTTGTTGATTCTTTCTTTCATAGATCATGCTTTTGGTGTTGTATCTAAAAAGTCAACACCAAACCCAAGATCACCCAGCTTTTCTCCTATATTATCTTCTAGAAGTTTTATACTTTTGCATTTTACGTTTACGTTTATGATTCATTTCGAGTTAATTTTTGTGGAAGATGTAATGTCTGTGTCTAGATTCATTTTTTCTATATGGATGTCTAGTTATTTCAGTACCATTTAATGAAAAGGCTATTCTTTCTCTATTGGAATGCCTTTACTCTTTTGTCAAAGGTCACTTGACTGTATTTGCTGGGTCTATTACTGTGCTCTTTAGTTTATCCCATTGATTTGTCTATTCTTCCACCCATACCACACTATCTTGATTACGGTAGTTTTATAGTAAGTCTTGAAGTCAGGTAGTGTCAGTCCTCCAACGTGGTTCTTCTCCTTCAACATTGTTTTGGATATTCTGGGTCATCTGCCTCTCTATACAAACATTAGAATCCATTTGTTGATATCTACAAAATAACTTGCTTGAATTTTGATTGGGGCTGCATTGAATCTATAGATCAAGTTGAGAAGCACTGATATCTTGACAATATTGAGTCTTCTTGTCATGAATATGGACTCTCTCTCCATTTATTTAGTTCTTCTTTGATTTCATTCTTCAGAATTTTGTAGTTTTCCTCATATAGATATTATAATATTTTGTTAGATCTATACTGAAGTACTGTATTTGTTTTTTGATGCTAATGTAAACGGTGGTGTGTTTTAAATTTCAAATTCTAATTGTTCATTGCTGGCAGATAGGAAAGCAATTGACTTTTGTATGTTAATCTTGTATCCTGGAAGCTTACTTTAATTGCTTATTAGTTCCAGTTTTTTGTTGTTGATTTTTTTGGATTTTCTACCTAGACAATCATTTCATCTGTGAAGAAAGACAAGCTTATTTCTTTCTTCCTAATCTGTATACCTTTTATTTCCTTCTCTTGTCTTATTTCATTAGCAAGGACTTCCAGTATGATGTTTAATAGAAGTGATGAGAGTGAACATCTTGACTTATTTTTGATCTTAATGGGAAAGTGTCTAGTTTCTCACCATTAAGTATAATGTTAGCTGTAGATTTTTTGGTAGAAGTTTTTTTATCAAGTTAAGGAAAAACTCTATTCCTAGTTTGCTGAGAGGTTGTTTTTTTTAAATTTTTTATCATGAGCCAGTCTTAAATATTGTCAAATGCTTTTTCTGAATCTATTGATATGGATCTGTGATTTTTCTTCTTTAGCCTGTTGATGTGATGGACTACGTTACATTGGATGGATTACTTTGATTTTTGAATGCTGAGTCAGTTTTGCATAGCTAGAATAAATCTCATTTGGTCTTGGTGTATAATTCTTTTTATATATTGTTGGATTTGATTTGTTAACTTTTTGTTGAGGATTTTTGTGTTTATGTTAATGAGCGATATTGGTCTTTAGTTTTCCTTTCTTATAATGTCTTCCTCTGGTTTTGGAATTAGAGTGACGCTAGTCTTATAGAATGGGTTAGGAAGCATTCCTTCTGTGTCTATTTTCTTGAGGACATTGTAGAGAACTGGTATAATTACACCCTTAAATATTTGGTAGAATTCACCAGTGAGCTCATTTGTGCTTGATGGTTTTGTTTTTGAAGGTTGTTAATTATTGATTCATTTTTTTAAAAGATTTTATTTTTCCTTTTTCTCCCCAAAGCCGCCTGGTACATAGTTGTGTATTTTTAGTTGTGGGTCCTTCTAGTTGTGGTATGTGGGACACTGCCTCAGCATGGCCTGATGAGCAGTGCTGCGTCCGCGCCCAGGATCCGAACCGGGGAAACCCTGGGCCTCCGAAGTGGAGCGTGTGAACTTAATCACTTGGCCACAGGGCTGGCCCCTATTGATTAAATTTCGTATATATATATATGCCTATTCATATAATCTGTTTCTCTTTATGCGAGTTTGGCAAATTATGCCTTTCAAGGACTTGGTCCATTTCATCAAGTTTGTGGGTATAGAGTTGTTCATAATATTCCTTTATTATTCTTTTAATATCTGTGAGATCAGTAGTGATGGCCATCTTTCATTTCTAATAGTAGTAATTTGCGTCTTTGCACTTTTTGTTTGTTTGTTTGCTAACCTGGCTAGAAACTTATCAATTTTATTGATCTTTTCAAAGAACCCAGCTTTTGGTTTAGTTGATTTTCTCTATTAATTTCCTATTTCCAATTTATTGATTTCTGCTCTAACTTTTATTATTTATTTATTTTTTCTGCTTCTTTTGGATTTAATTTGTTCTTTCTTTCTTATCTTTCTAGTTTCCTAAGGTAGAAGATTAGATTATTGATTTGAAATCTTTCTTCTTTTTCTAATGTGTGTATTCAATGCTATAGATTTCCCTCTAAGGACATTCTTGCTGCATCCCACAAATTTTGATGTTATATTTTCATTTTCATTTTGTTTGAAATATTTTAAAATTTCTCTTGAGACTTCTTTGATCCATATCTGTTTAGAAGTATATTGTAATCTCTAAGTTTTGGGGTTTTTCAGCCATCTTTCTGTTACTGATTTCTAGTTTAATTCCACTGTGGTCTGAGAGAATACTTTGTATGATTTCTATTCTTTTAAATTCATTAAGGTGTGTTTTATGACCCAGAATGTCGTTTATCTTGGTAAATGTTCTGTGTGAGCTTGAAAAGAATATGCTCTGCTGTTGTTGGATGAAGTATTTCGTAGATGTCAGCTAAATTAGTTGATTGATAGTGTTGTTCAGTTCAATTATATGCTACTGATTTTCCACCTACTGGATCTGTTCATTAGTGATAGAAGGGTGTTGAAGTCTCCAATATTAATAGTAGATTCATCCATTTCCCTTTGTAGTTCTATCAGTTTTTGTCTCACGTATTTTGATGCTCTGTTTTTAGGTGCATACACATTAAGGATTCTTTTGTCTTTTGAATAATTGACCCCTCTATCATTATGTAATGCTCCTCTTTATCCCTGACAACTTTCTTTGCTCTGAAATTTGCTTAGTCTGAAATTAATTTAGCTACTCCCATTTTCTTTTGATTAGTGTTAGCATGGTATATCTTTCTCTATCCTTTTACATTTAATCTATCTGTCTTTTATACTTGGTGAGTGTTTGTAGACAAAATTTTTTTTTTTATCTACTCTGACAGCCGTCTTTTAACTGGTGTATTTAGACCATCAGTGTTTTAAATGATTATTTATATAGTTGGATTAATATCTACCATATTCGTTACTGTTTTCTATTCATTGCCCTTGTTCTTTGTTTATTCTTTTTTATTTTGTTTTCTGCTCTTTTTCTGCCTTCTCTGGTTTTAACTGAGTGTTGTACATGATTCCATGTTTTCTCCTTTTGTAGTATATCAATTATATACATTTATTTCCTTTTACTTTTTTAGGTGGTTATCCTTGGACTTGGATTATCCTTGAGTTTGCAATATACATTCACAACTAATCCAAGTCTTTTTCAAATAACACTATCCCACTTCACAGATAGCATACGTACTTTATAACAGTATTCTCATTTTTTTCCCTCCCTTCCCTTATAATATTGCTGTTACTTGTTTCTCTTATCTGTGAGCTTTAGTCACTGAGTACATTGCTGCTTTTATTATTTTGAAGGAACTGTTATCTGTTAGGTCAATTAAGAATAAAAAAAGTAAATATTTTGTGTTACTTTTATCCTTCTTTAACATTCTTCCTTTTTTTTTTTATGTAGATCTGAGTTTTTGACCAAAATACTGTCCATTCTTTCTGAAGAATTTCTTACAAGCCAGGTCTACTGGTGACAAATTCTCTCAATTTTTGTTTGTCTGAGAATGTTTTTATTTCTTTTTTTTTTTTTTTTTTTTTTTTAAAGATTTTATTTTTTCCTTTTTCTCCCCAAAGCCCCCCGGTACATAGTTGTGTATTCTTCGTTGTGGGTCCCTCCAGTTGTGGCATGTGGGACGCTGCCTCAGCGTGGTCTGACGAGCAGTGCCATGTCCGCGCCCAGGATTCGAACCAACGAAACACTGGGCCGCCTGCAGTGGAGCGCGCGAACTTAACCACTCGGCCACGGGGCCAGCCCCGAGAATGTTTTTATTTCTCCTTCACTTTTGAAGGATAATTTCACTGGATATAGGATTTACCTTAGTGATTTTTTTCTTTCAAAACTTTAAATATTTCACTTCACTCCCTTCTTGCTAGCATGATTTCTGAAGAGAATTCTGGTGTAATCTTTATCCTTGTTTCTGTATAGGTAAGATTTTTTCCCCCTCTCTGGCTTCTGTCAAGATTTTCTCTGTTTTGATTTTCTGCAGTTTGAAAATGATATGCCTAGGTGTAGATTTTTTAATATTTATCCTGCTTGGTAGTCTCTGAGCTTCCTGCGTCAGAGTAGTTTGGTGTCTATCTTTAATTTTGGAAATTCTTAGTCATTATTTCTTCAAATATTTTTCTATTCCTTTCTTTCTTTTCCTTCTGGTATTCCCATTACACATATACTACATCTTTTCTAGTTGTCCCACAGTTCTTGGATTTTCTGGTCTGTCTTTTTCATTCTTTTTTCTTTTTGCATTTTAGTTTTGGAAGTTTCTATTGACATTTCTTCAAGCTCACTGATTCTTTCCTCAGCTTTGTTCAGTCTATTGATGAGCCTATCAATAAGATTCTTCATCTCCAGCACTTTTAACTTTGTTTCTATTATTTTTGATTTCTAGCATTTCCTTTTGATTCTGTCTTAGAATTGCCATCTCTCTTCTTACATTATCCATCTGTTCTTGCATGTTATCTACTTTTTCCATTAGAGCCCTTAGCATATTAATCATAGCTGTTTAAAATTCCTGGTGTGATAATTCCAATATCCATGCCATATCTGAGTCTGGTTTTGATGCTTGCTCTGTCTCTTCAAACAGTATTTTTGTCTTTCGGTATGACTTATAATTTTTTGTTGAAAGTCAGACAAGATGTATTGTATGAAAGGAACTAAGGTAAATAGGCCTTTAGTGTGAGATTCTATGTTTATCTGTCTAGGGATTAGGCTGTTTTTACTGTTTGCTACAGTTGTAGGTGTCAGAGGCTAAAATCTCCTATGTTGTTATTGTTCTTGTCTCCCCTATGGTCTTTGGGTTTCCCTAGAGACTTCTTTTTTTTTTTTATTGAGGTAATGATAGGTTACAATCTTGTGAAATTTCAGTTGTACATTAATGTTTGTCATTTGTGTTGTAGGTGCACCACTTCACCCTTTGTGCCCACCCCCCACCCCACATTTCCCCTGGTATCCACTAAACTGTTCTCTTAGTCCACATTTTTAAATTCCTCATATGAGTGGAGTCATACACAGATTATCCTTCTCTCGCTGGCTTATTTCACTTAACATAATTCCCTCAAGGTCCATCCATGTTATTGCAAATGGAATGATTTTGTTCTGTTTTGCAGCTGAGTAGTATTCCATTGTATATAGATACCACATCTTCTTTATCCATTCATCCCTTGATGGGCACTTAGGTTGCTTCCATGTCTTGGCTATTGTAAATAATGCTGCAATGAACATTGGGGTACATAGGACTTTTGGGATTGCTGACTTCAAGCTCTTTGGATAGATACCCAGTAGTGGGATGGCTGGATCGTATGGTAGTTCTATTTTTAATTTTTTGAGGAATCTCCATACTGTTTTCCATAGTGGCTGCACCAGTTTGCATTCCCACCAACAGTGTACGAGGGTTCCTTTTTCTCTACAACATCTCCAACATTTGTTACTATTAGTTTTAGATATTTTTGTCATTCTAATGGGTGTAAGGTGATATCTTAGTGTAGTTTTGATTTGCATTTCCCTGATGATCAGCGATGATGAGCATCTTTTCATGTGCCTATTGGCCACCCGTATATCTTCTTTGGAGAAATGTCTGTTCATGTCTCTAGCCCATTTTTTGATTGGGTTGTTTGATTTTTTGTTGTTGAGTTATGTGAGTTCTTTATATATTATGGATATTAAGCCTTTGTCAGATATATTACTTGCAAATATTTTTTTCCCAGTTAGTGGGTTGTTTTTTTGTTTCAATCCTGTTTTCATTTGCCTTGAAGAAGCTCTTTAGTCTGATGAAGTCCCATTTGTTTATTCTTTCTATTGTTTCCCTTCTCTGAGAAGACATGGTGTCCAGAAAGATCCTTTTAATACTGATGTCAAAGAGTGTACTGCCTACATTTTCTTCTAGAAGCCTTATGGTTTCAGGTCTCACCTTTAGGTCTTTGATCCATTTTGAGTTTCTTTTTGTGAATGGTGAAAAAGAATGGTCAATTTTCATTCTTTTTACATGTGGCTTTCCAATTTTCCCAGCATCATTTGTTGAAAAGACTTTCTTTTCTCCATTATATGCCCTCAGCTCCTTTGTCGAAGATTAGCTGTCCATAGACGTGTGGTTTTATTTCTGGGCTTTCAATTCTATTCCATTGATCTGTGCACTTGTTTTTGTACCAGTACCATGCTGTTTTGATTACTATAGCTTTGTAGTATGTTTTGAAGTCAGGGATTTTGATGCCTCCAGTTTTGTTCTTTTTTCTCAGGATTGCTTTAGCAATTCGGGGTCTTTTGTTGCCCCATATGAATTTTAGGATTCTTTGTTCTAATTCTGTAAAGAATGTCATTGGGATTCTGATTGGGATAGCATTGAATCTGTAGATTGCTTTAGGTAGAACGGACATTTTAATTATGTTTATTCTTCCAATCCATGTACATGGAATGTCTTTCCATCTCCTCATGTCATCATCCAATTCTCTCAGAAATGCCTTGTAATTTTCATTATATAGGTCCTTCACTTCCTTAGTTAAATTTACCCCGAGGTATTTTATCCTTTTTGTTGCGATTGTGAATGGTATTGTGTTCTTGAGTTCTTTTTCTGTTAGTTCGTTATTAGAGTATAGAAATGCTACTGATTTGTGCAAATTGATTTTATACCCTGAAACTTTGCTGTAGTTGTTGATTACTTCTAAGAGTTTTCCAATGGATTCTTTGGGGTTTTCTATATATAAGATCGTGTCGTCTGCAAACAATGAGAGTTTCTCTTCTTCCCTCCCTATTTGGATTCCTTTTATTCCTTTTTCTTGACTGATTCCTCTGGCCAGGACCTCTAGTACTATGTTAAATAAGAGTGGTGATAAAGGGCATCCTTGTCTCGTTCCTGTTTTCAGGGGGATGGCATTCAGTTTTTGCCCATTGAGTATGATGTTGGCTATGGGTTTGTCATATGTGGCCTTTATTATGTTGAGATAGTTTCCTTCTATGCCCATTTTGTTCAGAGTTTTTATCATAAATGGCTGTTGTATCTTGTCAAATGCTTTCTCTGCATCTATTGAGATGATCATGTGGTTTTTATTCCTCAGTTTGTTGATGTGGTGTATCAAGTTGATTGATTTGCGGATGTTGAACCATCCCTGTGTCCCTGGTATGAATCCCACCTGATCACGATGTATGATCCTTTTGATGAATTGCTGAATTCTGGTTGCCAAAGTTTTGTTTAGAATTTTTGCATCTATGTTCATCAGTGATATTGGCCTGTAGTTCTCTTTTTTCGTGGTGTCCTTGTCATGTTTTGGTATCAGCGTGATGTTAGCCTCATAGAATGTGTTAGGAAGTGTTCCATCCTCCCTAATTTTTTGGAATAGCTTGAAAAGGATAGGTATTAAATCCTCTCTGAAAGTTTGGTAGAATCCCCCAGGAAAGCCATCTGGTCCTGGGGTTTTATTCTTTGGGATGTTTTTGATTGCTGTTTCAATCTCTTTCCTTGTGATTCGTCTGTTCAAATTGTCTGCCTCTTCTTGAGTGAGCTTTGGGAGATTGTAGGAGTCCAAGAATTTATCCATTTCCACTAGGTTATCCATTCTGTTGGCATATAGTTTTTCGTAGTATTCTCTTATAATCCGTTGTATATCTGCAGAGTCTGTTGTTATTTCTCCTCTTTCATTTCTGGTTTTGTTTATTTGAGCTTTCTCCCTTTTTTTCTTTGTAAGTCTGGCTAGGGGTTTGTCAATTTTATTTATCTTCTCAAAGAACCAGCTCTTTGTTTCATTGATCCTTTCTACTGCCTTTTTCATTTCAATAGTATTTATTTTTGCTCTGATTTTTATTATTTCTCTCCTTCTGCTGACTTTGGGCTTTATTTGTTCTTTTTTCTCTAGTTCAGTTAGGTGTAGTTTAAGATTGCTTATTTGGGATTTTTCTTGTTTGTTAAGATGTGCCTGTATTATGATGAATTTTCCTCTTAATACAGCTTTTGCTGTATCCCATGTGTTGGTATGGCATGTTATCATTTTCATTTATTTCCGGGTATTTTTTGATTTCTTCAATGATCCATTGCTTGTTCAGTAGTGTGTTGTTTAGTCTCCACATCTTTGTGCCTTTCTCAGCTTTTTTCTTGTAATTAATTTCTAGCCTTATAGCATTATGATCAGGGAAGATGCTTGTTACTATTTCAATTTTTTTAAATTTGTAGAGGCTTGCCTTGTTTCCCAACATATGGTCTATCCTTGAGAATGTTCCATGTGCACTTGAGAAGAATGTGTATTCTGCTGTTTTAGGATGGAGTAATCTATATATGTCTATTAAGTCCAATTGTTTTAGTTTTTCGTTTAGCTCCACTATTTCCTTGTTGATTTTCTGTCTGGATGATTTGTCAATGTATGTGAGTGGGGTGTTGAGGTCCCCTACTATTATTGTGTTCTTTTTAACATCTTCCTTTAGGTCTGTTAATAGTTGCTTTATGAATCTTGGTGCTCCTGTGTTGCGTGCATAGATATTTATAAGCGTTATTTCTTCTTGATGAAGTGTCCCTTTGATCATTATATATTGTCCCTCTGTGTCTCTCTTTACCTGTCTTATTTTGAAATCCACTTTGTCTGATATAAGAATTGCAACACCTGCCTTTTTTTGCTTGCTATTAGCTTGAAGTATTGTCCGCCACCCCTTCACTCTGAGCCTGTGTTTGTCCTTGGGCTGAGGTGTGTTTCCTGGAGGCAACCTAGAGACTTCTTAAACTTCTTAAATAAAGTCTGAGATGTGCAGTTTTTTCAGCTGAAGTCTCCTACTTCTTTTTTTTTCTTTTTGAGGAAGATTACCCCTGAGCTAACTGCTGCCAGTCCCCCTCTTTTTGCTGAGGAAGACTGGCCCTGAGCTAAGATCTGTGCCCATCTTCCTCTACTTTATATGGGGACGCCTATCACAGCATGGCATGCCAAGCAGTGCCATGTCCGCACCCAGGATCTGAACCAGTGAACACCGGGCCGCTGAGAAGCGGAACGTGCGAGCTTAACCGCTGCACCACCGGGCCAGCCCCAATGTAGTCTCCTACTTCTATAGGAGCTCTATTATGGTGGTGGTAAGGTGTGAGGGGAGGGGAAGCATTCTATAGTTCTATGATTAGGTCTTTCTTAGTCTTTCAGTGAGCCTGTGTCCCTGGGCTCTGACCTTTACAAGTGCTTCTCAGCCCTCCTTCCCTTAGGTGAGACAAGTTAGCTAGAGGGGGCTGGAGTTGCATTTCCCATCTTCCATGTATATGGAAGCCTACAGTAGCGGGCTGGAGTTGAGTATTTGTTTTTGCTCAGGCCACTTAGGCTCCAATAAAGCCTTGGAAGGTTAGGCTCTGGGACAATAGTTTCTCTTGAGGGCAGGCCTAAGAAGAACAGAATGTTCTGGTGTATTTCAAAACGGTTACTTTTCTCTTCCCTCTGCCAGAAGCATAAGATACTTTTTAAATGATATTTAATGTGAGAAATTCATAGGGTTCGTGGCGGTAAAACTCACAAAAGTGTGGAGGTCCCTTCAAAGAAAATGGGCCCCTCTGGAATTTTTAACTCTCAGATTTGTCCACACTGAGCCTCCAGAAATTTGTCAGTTATAGTTTAGGTTTCCCTACTCCAGTACTGGTTCCCAGAGATTTATGCTCCAGAAGCTGTGTTTTGATTTTTTAGTTGTAGAAGTAAAGCAAAATAATATGGATATACTCTTCTTGTTTGCACTTCATAAATGACCCTCTCTTTTCTCAGGCAGAGGCGTCTATTGCCTCTGAAAATTTAGAACTGTTACAAGGTAATGGAATGTGAAAGCCAGAGTCAATGGTCACCTTGACTGTCAAAGCAGACTTTTAGAGCTCGCTTCAAATTCAATAGCTTGGAAAAATAAACTTGATTTGCAGAAGCTCGGGTTTTTGAGTGAGGGAAGAAAAGATCATGAGACTCAAAAGACAAAATTTTGAAGGGGCAGGACACAAAGTTCATCCATAAAGATTAAATTATATGTCCATGAAGAGTAGAAGCGCCTCCCCACCCCCTTTCAGTAGGGAAAAATTTGAATAGACAATTCTCCAAAGAAGATATACAGATGACAAATAAGCACAGGAAAAGATGCTCAACATCATCAGTCATTAAGGAAATGCAAATTAAAACTGAGATACCACCCCTAGCTTTCAGAATGGTTACAACAACGAGAATAACAAAAAGACAATATTAAGTGTTGACAAGAGTTTGGAGCAACCAGAACTCTCATCCGTTGCTGGTGAGAATACAAAATAGTATATTCATTTTGAAAACAGTTTGGCAGTTTCTTTTAAACTTAAACATACACTTCCAAATACAAAACCCGTACACAAATGTTCATTGTTTATTTATTGCCAGAACTGGAAACAACTCATATGTCTTAACTAGTGAATGGATGAACAGACAGTAGTCCATTTGTTCAATGAGGCACTACATAGCAATAAAAGGAACAAATGTACAATGACATGGGTGAATCTCAGTGCATTATGCTAAGTGAGAAAAGCCATACTCGCAAGGCTGCATATTGTAGGATTCCATTTATATGATGTTCTGGGAAAAGCAAAACTGTAGGGACAGAAAATAGAGCAGTCCGTGCCTGGGATTGGAGTAGGGGAAGAGAATTGTCTACAACAGAATATGAAGGGACTTTTTGGGGTGAGGGAACAGTGCTATATCTTGATTG
Source organism: Equus przewalskii (assembly GCF_037783145.1). Taxonomy (NCBI): domain Eukaryota; kingdom Metazoa; phylum Chordata; class Mammalia; order Perissodactyla; family Equidae; genus Equus; species Equus przewalskii. The sequence goes on from NC_091831.1 coordinate 68,212,446, forward strand.
TGGTAGTGGTTACATGACTGTATGCATCTGTCACAAAATTCAGAGAGCTGTACACTGAAACAAGTGAAGTTTTCTTTTTTTTCTTAGTTTTTTTTTTTTCCTTTTTCTCCTCAAAGCCCCCTGTACATAGTTGATATTGTAGTTGTGGGCCCTTCTGGTTGTAGCATGTGGGACGCCTCCTCAGTGTGGCCTGATGAGTGGCCATGTCCATGCCCAGGATTTGAACCAGCGAAACCCTGGGCTGCCGAAGCAGAGCATGCAAACTTAACCACTTGGTCACGGGGCCGGCCCCTGAAGTTTTCTTTATGCAAACCATAGCTTAATAAAAAATTTATAAAAGTCTCCAAAGTTAAAAAAATCACATATCTCTGCATAGTTATAAACATGCATCATTTAGAACACCCTGTTCCAGGGAAAATATCCATTCCCCAGCATCCCCACACTCCACAGCTCTCCATAGCATTCATACACTGGAAACTAAAATTAGAACTCATTATTTACTTTCCCTTAAAAGATCAGCAGGACTAATTTCATTATTTATTACATGCTACTTTCCTATTTTCCTCTGCCACCGCCAGAAATCCCTGATTTCCAGATTAGCCCAAAGTAACCAGACTCTCCTGACTTGGTTTCAGCCAGAAACTGTGTCCAGCTGCTAGTAATAGAAACCAGACTACAGTGGTTAAACAATTAATGCCTTATTCTCCCACATCAGGGGACTCATCAGGGACTCAGGATATTTCATTATTTGTACAAATGGTTTTGAAAATATTTGGAATTATTTTGTTAGACTAGAAACTCAGAAGTGAGTTAAAGATATGCATATTTTTGTGGACTCTTGATTCATATTGATGAATTGCCTTATCTGTTGGATGTATCAATTCACAATGTCATTTGCAATACATCACAGTACCCATTTCATTGCAGAATCTGTTTGAGAAATATTCCACTTTGTGGACTGGAAAAAAGAGGCTCAGGCTAAGAAAATGACTAGCTTGTCAGTGCATGCTAGTTTCCTGACTCCAGGTCCTGTGCTCTTTTGCCAAGAAAATCTCTGAAAATTATGTCGTTGCCTGGATCTTCTTTCCATGTTTCTCTCTGTCCTTTCCCTTCTCCTTTGTTTCTTTGTTTCTTGTTGTCTCAGCTGTTCACTGAGGTCCCACAATGGGTCAGGCACTGCATATACTGTCATAGTGCCTTTTCTTTTGAGAGCATTTGATAGTCTTCCTGAAACGCTTTCTTTCCTTGCCTTCTGGGACACCAGTCTCTCTCTGACAGCATAGCAGCTCTGCCTGGGTGAGGGACAGGTGGGAGGAGGAGTCAGAAGAGGGATGTACAGAGTCCTGCAGGTGAAGGAGAGGGACTGGTAGATACCTATGCAATAAACATTCTCCTCCTCTTCCTTCCTATTTGGAGTAGCAACATGCTCAACAAAGTATGGCCCCACATGAGATGAAAGTGTAAGTTGTTGAGTTACTGATGGCACTTTCAGGAAGTCTTAAAAGGGAACTGATGACTTGCTGAATTTGTCTGCTCTTTATTTCCTGTGCATACTGGGTATGTCTAAGGGTCAGTCCTTAGACCTCTTCTCTAAATACTTTCAGTTCCTAGTTCATCTCATCCAGTCACGGACTTTAAATGCCATCTATAAATCGGCCACTTCTAAATTTCTCTCTCCAGTCCTGACATCTCTCCAGAGCCTCAGATTTCTGTACACAACAGCCACCTCAACCACATCTCCACGTGAATGACTAATAAGCAGTTCAAATGAACATGTCTAAAGCAGAGCTCTTAATTTCATGCCTGAAACTGATCCTCCTCCATTATTTCCTTTTCAGTAAATGGTACTATCATTCACCCAAATGCTCAGGCCCACATCTGGGAGTCACGTTGACCCTTCTCTTTCCCTCGCACTCCACGTTCACACCAGCAGCAAACATTTGAGGCTCTGTATCTTGCATCTTATCATGTCTTACCAACTCTGCAACTCCTTCCTGGTCCAAGTCACTGTTGGCTCCCACTTAGACTATTGAAGCAGCTTCTGAACTCTTCTCCATTTTTCTACTCTTGTCCCCAACAATCAAATCTCCTAACAGTATCTAGAAGAATCTTTTAAAAACTTAAAAGTATGTCATATTCTTGCTCAAAACCTTCAAAAGTTTCTTATGGCACTCAGAATGATCAAAGTCCTCTCAAGGTCCTCTGGTGCCTGCCTATCATGCAAATTCCTTAGGGTCAAATCTTGTCTTATCTTATTCATCTTTTTATGCAAGCATAGTACCTGGCATATCATAGATGATTAATAAGTATCAGTAGAAATGTTGTTTGAATTCTATTCCCCCCAAATGGCTAGAAGAAACATCGGTGATATCTGTGATAGGAATAAAAAAATGATGTATGACCACCGCCCCCCACCTCAACCCCCAAAAGAGAATATGGCAGCAAATGACAACGCTGTCAGGTCTTGGAGAAAAGTCTTCTATGAAATTCTTTCTGATCACAACCTGTAGGTCCCCACCCGATCCCAATACCTTCATTGCAATGCTTGGGTTATTTTTTCATCTTCTACATTTTGTGAGATTTCTTTTGAGTTCGTTTGCCTCTTTGGGGACACACTGTTGCAGGATATGAATAATTGAACACAACAAATTTGGATGATAAATTATGGATTACAGATGCTGAGTTATTTTGGAACTGTTGCTCTGTGTGTTGCAGCAAGGCACTGGAATATTAAAGATGTGTGTTTTAAATGATCTTATGTTACTTCTTGAAAAGAAAAGAAAGAGAAAAACCATAAGAGCCCAGAGCATCAGGAAAGCTTGCCATCTGCTTGGAGCCCCCTAGCTGTGTGTCTCTCTCTTTTTTTTTTTCAGGCATACATCGAAATATATTTCGAGTTCTGTGTAGATTACACCATGTTCACACCCACCCAAAGACTAATTACAATCCATCACCACACATGTGCCTAATCACCCCTTTCGCCTTCCTCCCTCCCTCCCTTCCCCTCTGGTAACCACCAATCCAATCTCTGTTGCTATGTGTTTGTCGTTGTTTTTATCTTCTGTTTATGAGTGAGATCATATGGTATTTGACTTTCTCCCTCTGACTTATTTCACTTAGCATAATACCCTCAAGGTCCATCCATGTTGTCACAAATGGCTGGATTTCATCATTTCTTATGGCTGAGTAGTATTCCATTGTGTATATATACCACATCTTCTTTATCCATTCATCCCTTGATGGGTACCTAGGTTGCTTCCAAGCATTGGCTATTGTGAATAATGTGGCTGTGTCTCTCTTAAGTCAGGTTGTATAGGTCCTGGGAGTGTGAGGGGATCTGGGCACTAGTAGTGTTCACCTTGGGGAGTTCTGGAATAGCCAGTGCTGGCAGGGCCCAGATTGCACGTGATCCTGTGTTCTCAGTGTGGGGATAGGAGGATGAAGGTGGGTGGTGAAGAGGAATTTGCAGACTGTGCAGCCATCCTGGGAGCCTGAAGGGAGGCAGAGCTCAGTGAACAAGGAGATGTCATGTGCCTGTGTCCTGCCCCAGTGCAGAACCCTGGAGCTCTGAGGAGGCAGTGAGGACTGGCTCTGTGTTCTTGGATTTCGTCCTTGTTGTAAACTGCCAAGAAGAATTCAGTGCCTGCTAGGGACGCAGCAAAGACATAACTTAAGCGGTGTGGGCACTGCTTGAGCACAGCAGAGGGAGACTGCAGACTCAGCGGATCCCAGCAGGGCTGGAGGTGATAGGAGAGGCCCTGCAGTAGTTGCCGGCACAATCACCTGGAAGATCTCCAGAGCCAGGAGCCACCTGCTGCAGGAAGTGGCTGCTGAGAGCCTCTCTGAGAAGACTGCAGCAGCGACCACCACCGGAAGCTTCTCGTAACTGGTGCTGTCCCTGCAGCAGGAGGTCTGGGAGATTTCACTGCTTGCTGTCCTAGCCCCTTTGCAATTCCAAAGTTTACCAATTTTGACTTCTCAAGGTAGGGTAGAGTTTGTTATTTATTTACTGGAGACAAAGACTAACAATTTCCCTTCAGAAGACACAGTAGCTCTGGAGGCCTTGGACCTCATGGTGGGGAACCAATTTGCTTCAAAGAGCTTTGAATTATTGCTCAGTCCTCAAATTTTGAGTAGAGGGTGTGGCCCAGAAAATCCCCTAGGTGAATCCGCATTTGCAGGCCTCTGTGATAACGAGTCTGCCTGAGTCTTTGCTGTCACTTATTTAAAGCCCCTGTCAAATATGTGCTGTGGTAATAAAAATGTCCATTTATCTTTCTCCTGATGGCAGCTGGCACATTGTTGAAATATGAACTAATTGGCCAGGTCTGAGCCCTAATGCTAGGCAGTCTGGGGGGACAGACGGGAGGGGAAAGAAGTCTGATGTGCATGTGCCTATCCACGCTTCAAGGCTGTGGCAAGTTCCCCAAACTAGCAGGTGATGAAGTGAGAGGAGGGCGTGTGTGAGCGTCCTGGATATAGAGTGGGGAGTGGCATCTTGTGGCTGTCACTAAAGATGCAGGAAGGGAGTCACTGGGTTCTGGGGAAAGTGCATCAACATTTTATTAGAAGGAGGGTGTTGTCATTTTCCAAGATCCTTGAGGTGGGGAATGTTGGCGGGAAAACCCAAGAAAGGAGGGGAGGAGGAGAGGACTGTGAGCGAAGAGCCAGCCCTGGTTGCTTGGAATGCCAGGCAGCAGCCAGGAGATGCCACCTTCCCTCCTGGGCAAGAAGGACACAGTTACCTGCCAGACTTGGTCAGTGTGGATGAGGGGCATGGCACCTAGGGTTGGCCTCAGCTCAAACTATGTGGTGGCAGCCTAGCAGAACTGGAGAAGTCCGTGGTGAAGCTGGACACTGAGCTGAGCAGATGCTAGAACAGTCACAGGGAGCTCTCAGGGGGCACCAGGGGGCTTGAAGGCAGGTGCTTGGTGTGGGATTTAGGCACAGGGGTACAGGGTGAGGAGTTCTAAATTGGAAACTGAGGAGTCTCTATGGCAAAGAAGTGTGTCCCTAAGGCTTTTTAGTAAGGTCCCTGCAGAAAGAAGTCATTAAGACTCAAACCAGCAGGGAACAGAGAACACCTGGCCACTGCACAGATCTTGAGACTCCCCTCTGTCACCCTGGGTGGGTCTAGTGGCTCCCTCCCATCTCCTGGTTTGGGGACCTTAATCCAGACCCTTTGGCCAATATAGTCTGTCACGCCTGGAAGGACATTTTGCAGGTGAGGACGAAAGACTCTCTGCATGTGATTTACTCTTTGAGAGAGTGCCAAGAACTGACCCAGAGTGTGGAATGAGGAGAGTGAAAGAAAGGCCCAGCGGTTTGCCTGCCCGGAGTGTATATGAGAACACGTTCCCACTATGCAGTTAACCAAAAATCTTTTTAAAAAGCCTACTTTAATAGGAAGTAGAAAAGGACAGAGTCCACAGTAAGCAGATCTGGGTTCATATTCAGGCTTCATACCATTTTGGTGTGCGACCTTTGACACATTGTTTAAACTCTCTGAACCACAGTTTCTCATTTGTAGAAAGAGGGTGAAAATCTACCTCTTAAGGTATTTATTTATTTGTTTTTGGTGAGCAAGATTATCTGTTGCAATCTTCCTCTTTTTTTTTTGCTTGAGGAAGATTGTTGCTGAGCTAACATTTGTGGCAATCTTCCTCTACTTTGTATGTGGGATGCCACCACAGCATGGCATGATAAGTGGTGGAGAGGTCCATGCCCAGGACCTGAACCTGCGAACCCCTGGCCGCCGAAGTGGAGCACGTGAACTTAACCACTGTGCCACTGGGCCAGCCCCTCTCTCAAGGTATTTTTTTAAGAAATTACAGTAAAATACACATAACACAAAATTTGATATCTTAACCATTTTTAAGCATATAGTTCATCAGCATTAAGTACGTTCACATTGTTGTGCCACCATCACCACCATCCATCTCCAGAACTCTTTTCATCTTGTAAAACCGAAACTTGGTCCCTGTTAACAGCTTTCTGAGACTATTGACTTTGTTGCATTTCCCTCTGTGCACTGTAGCCTGCAAATGGTCTCCAGACAGAAAGCTGGAACAGTCACAGGGCTTGCCTCGTGTTCCAGGTCCTGGTGATCTCAGTCCTTCATTGCCATTGCTAGTGACTAAAAGCAGTTGTTTCATATACTTTGTCCACTTTTCTAGTTATTTATGGATGGAGGGTAAGACACATAGAAGTTAATTTTTTACGGTTTATGTAGTAGTTTCCTATTCCTGCTGTAACAAATTACCACAAACTTAGTGGTTTAAGCACACAACACAAATATATTATCTTACAGTTATGTGTCTTAGAAGTCCAACACGGGTGTCATTGGGCTAAAATCAAGGAGTTGGCTGGGTTGTGTTACTTTCTGGAAGCTCTGGGAAGAATCCATTTTCTTGCCTTTTCCAGCTTCTAGAGGCCACCGCATTCCTTGCGGGCCCTTCCTCCATCCTCAGAGCCAGCGATAGTGGGGTGAATCCTTCTCACATTGCATCACTCCGACCTCCTCTTCTATCTCCCTCTTCTACTTTTTAGGATCCTCATCACTACATTGGGCCCACCTGGATAATCCAGGCTAATCTCCTTATTTCAAGGTCAGATGATTAGCGAACTTAATTCTATCTGCAGCTGTAATTCCCCTTTGCCATATACCCCATATATTCATAGGTTCTGGGGATTAGGATGTGGGAGACCATTCTTTTGCTAAACACAGTTGGAAAGCAGATGTCTGGAATTATAAAATAGGCATAACTCCCTGAAAAGAGAGGGAGTACTGTACAGAAGGCAACAAAATCTTGGAAGCTCTAAGGGATAAAAGGTTTAAAGGTCTAGAAAAGGAGAAGTCATGAACCAACAATGGAGAAAGCTGAGAAAGTAACTAGCGTGGACTGCAGAACCCTCAAAAGGCTCAGGAGTTGGACGTGCCGGGCATCTCTGGTAGAGTGCCTAGCAAAGGATGCTAAAATCAGATTTAGTACTTGGGCACCATTTAAGAAGCAGTTAGAGTCCTAAATACACTTTCCAACTCTGTTCATCTGGTAACTGCCCTCTTCAATGCCAGCACAAATATAGGGGTTTTATTCCCTACTGAGCTGGCTTCCCTAATGAAATGACTCAGCCAGAGTGAAGCCACTATGGATAAGCCTGCCCGTATGCTCAGAGCTGCCAGTCAGATTTGTAGTCCTCGTTCTTAAATGCCAGCAAGCATTCAAGGAGTACAGGCATCTGGGGAAAACTTGCATCACAAAAGACAAGTAAGCATGCAAACAAGCAAATAAATACAGCACAACCTGAAGGAGACAGACTTCCAGGAAAAGAAATCCTCAAAAAATGTCTTTAACGTTCCTCAAAGATATTAGAGAAGATACTGAAACTGTGAAGCAAAACCAAGATGCCCTTCCAGAAAAAACAATGAACAATCAGGAAACAAAAATTAAAAACAAAGAAAGACAAATGGTAGCAGAAAATTAAAACTCAACAGAAAGATTTGAGGATAACCTAATAGAAATATCATGGAAGGTAGAGAAAAAGAGAAATGGAAAACGCAAATTCCGGATTAAAAGGGCCCATCAAGTAATCATCACATTGAATGCCAGTAAACACTTATCCCAGTGTATTAGCGTGAAATTTTAAAACTGAGACAGATAGCAGATTCCATACACTTTCAGGTGGAGCGGGGAGAACCTGAGTGCATTCAAAAGGTTGGGAATCAGAATGACATACTCAGCAACACCAGAAGCTACAGGACAGTAAAGCAGTACTTTCAAAATCTGGAAGAAAATCATTTTAACCTAGAATTCTCTATTAGCCAAACAATCAACCAAACACGAAGATGAAAAGATAACGTGTTTTATTTTATATATTACAGTCACGCATTACTTAGTGATGGGATATGTTCTTTTTTTTTGAGGAAGATTAGCCCTGAGCTAACTACTGCCAATCCTCCTCTTTTTGCTGAGGAAGACTGGCCCTGAGCCAACCTCCATGCCCATCTTCCTCTACTTTACACATGGGATGCCTACCACAGCACGGCTTTTGCCAAGTGGTGCCACGTCTGCACCCGGGATCCAAATCGGCGTACCCCAGGCTGCCGAGAAGTGGAACGTGTGAACTTAACCGCTGTGCCACCCAGCTGGCCCTGGGGATATGTTCTGAGAAATGCATCATTAGGTGATTTCGTCATTGTGCAAACATCATAGAGTGTACCTACCCAAACCTAGATGGTCTAGCCTACTACACACCTAGGCCATATGATGTAGCCTATTGCTCCTGGGCTACAAACCTGCACAGCACGTTCCTGTACTGAATACTGTAGGCAATTGTAACACAATGGTAAGTATTTGTGTATCTAGACATATCTAAACATAGAAATGTGGTATAAAAGATAAAAAATGGTACACCTATTTAGGGCACTTACAAATGGAGCTTGCAGGACTGGAAGTTTCTCTGCATGAGTCAGTGAGTGAGTGCTGAGTGAGTGTGAAGGCCTATGGCATTACTGAACAGTACCGTAGACTTTAGAAATACTACCTTGGCCTACACTAAATTTATAAAAAAATATTTTTCTTTCTTCAATAATATATGAACCTTGGCTTACTGTAACTTTTTTACTCTATAAACTTTAAAATTTTTAAAAATTTTTGGACTCTTGTAACAACACTTAGCTTGAAACACAAACATATTGTACAGATGTACAAAAATATTTTCTTTCTTTGTATCCTTATTCTATAAGCTTTTATTATTTTTAGAATTTTTAGGTTTTTTTTTACTTTAAATTTTTTTTGTTAAAGACTAAGACACAAACACACACATTAGCTTAGGCCTACATAGGGTTGGGATCATAAATATCACTGTCTTCCATTCCACACTTTGTCCCACTGGAAGGTCTTCAGGGGCAATAGCACGCATGGAGCTGCCATCTCCTATAACAATGCCTTCTTCTAGAATAACTCCTGAAGGACCTGAACATTTGTTTACGCCAGCATCCCTCCAAACACGTGAGTGATGTGTTGCGCCATGATGGCCACGATATCACTAGGTGATGGGAATTTTTCAGCCCCATTATAATCTTCCGTGACCACTGTTGTATGCGGTCCATCATTGACTAAAATGTTGTTCTGCGGTGCATGACTGTATATAAAATGAAGAATAAGACAGTTATGGATTGGAGAGTCTTAACATTGCTCCTGAGCAATTTTCTCAGAAATTACCGACATTTTCATTGGTTTATGCTTTCAATTCTGCAGAATTTGACTACATTCTAGATGTCTAGTCAGGGGGGAATTACTATTCCAATAGGGTTCTCCCTGTCTTGACCACAGACATGAGGAAGTAGGTCAGGAATCTGTGGCCATTTAGCAGTCCAGTGGTGAGATGCTGTGAATTTTGTAGCTCCCTGAAATCACAGAACAGAGCTGCCTCCTCTTTCTGGGACAGACCCTCGTCTGCATGACTCTGGGCCTGGAATGCGAGGGAATAGGCTGAATTCTTGTCAGCCACCATGGCTGCCACCCCTTGAAACCTCTCCTCACTGCCCGTCCTGCCACCCTGGAGACAAAGCTCCCCTCCCCCCTTTTCAAAACCTCTGCTGTCGTAAGGCACCACTCTGCTCCATAATTATTTGTTTACTTGTTTGTTGCTGTCCTTTCTACCCCTACTCCAGGAGGTGGCATTATTGAGGGCAAGGACTGCATCTTGTTTTTCTCTGAATCCCCAGCACCTATCACAGACCCTGGTAGTCAGGGCTAGCAATGAATGAACCTTCGTCTGAAAAAAAATCCATCCATTCATTTGTTCATTCATTCAACCCTAATATGTACTGTTCCGGACATTGGGGATAACAGTAAGCAAATTAGACAATGTTCTTGGACTTATGTTCCAGTGGAGGAGAGACAATCCCAAACAAATAACATGGGCACTGGGCACATGCCCACAGAGCCCTGGGAGAGTCTGACCTCATGGGGGAGCAAAGCTCTACGTTCTTGTTGCTCATCCCAGAAAGATGAGCTGTAAACAAGGGTCATCACTGTCATCTGTCACTGAGGTAGTTTAGCACCTTCCAATAGGGAACCTGTAAGGGTGGGTGTATTTTGGTACAAACAACATTAGTAGTACTCATGAGCCAGCTATTGAATATACAAAGATGAGTATGAATTGTCCCTTACCTTAAGGGACTTATTTTGTAAGAAACAGACACAAAACATAACATTTTAATAAAATAGCGAAGTGCCGTGTGTGATAGGAATCAAGGTGCCGAGGGGCATGGAGGACATTTGGAGAAGACTTTCTCTGTTCATCTTTACGAGGATCCTGATCAGCTCTGCAAGCACAGACATAAAGACCAGATGTCAAGCATGGACATGTCCCAGCACATCTCAGCCTACACAACAGGGGCTGAGGCCTTGAGTGCCCAGGAGTCCCCATGTGGGCTGAGGCTGAGAACAGAGATTGGGGAACTGTTGGGCAAACCTCAGGGCTCCAGGCTCCTCCACAAGCCTACAGGGCTGTCAGCAGTTCTGAAAATATTGACAAGTCCGGCTCTGGGCAGAACTGTGAGGTGGTTTCAGTATGCCTACTGGAAGGTTCAGCTCCCTTCTTCACTCTCTGCCTACACCTCAGCACCCTGTCCTCTCATGCTCTCTGGCTTCCTGCCCCACTGTCCCCTCAAAGGTTACCAGTCTTCCCGGAGTGGCCCATATCCTCCCACATTCTCTCCTATTCATACAGAGCCTGTATACATCTAGATCTTCAGGGAGATGTGCAAGACAAGGTTTTGTTTGTATAATGGTGTGTTGTACAAGCACGACCACTGGTTTATGGTCCAAGTGGGTTAGTTTTTCTCTCCCTTGTTCCTTTAAAATTATTCAGTAGAGGAGTTTTGGCCCTTGCCACTTGTGGGAGACTCCAGCAGGCCCCAGGATTGTGCTTGCTTCATGTAGATGTAGAAAGTCCTAGTCACCTAGCAAAACTCAATCTGAATTCAAAATTTAGAATATCCTGCTTAATACATTAACTCAAAGTTCAGATTTCTACTCACTCCTTTACCTGCCCCCGCTTCTAGGGTGGGAGGCAGGAGGTCAGAGGGGGCAGAAGAAGTTCTTATTGGCTGGTGCTGCTGTGAGACAGCTGCATGCTCTCCTGCTCTGGCTGGTGTTTAAAGTGACCTCTTGCTCTCTAGAGCATTCTTTCAGGTTCCTGGGAGGGCTTCCTGCTAATTAATCTGACTGCAATCCCCATGGAGTAAGTGAGGGCCCCCTGGCCTGGCTGCTCTGACTTCCCTCTCAGCCTAGGTTTACTAGCCATCCATCCACGCAGACTGTCTGCAACAAGGAGCCACTCGCTCTGGAAATACTCTCTTGGACAAGATTCCTTTTAAAAATTCAGGTGACATTCCTCTTGCAGGATCCACATCTGGCTCCTGGGCTTCTTGCATCCTTGTCCCTGTCCTAGGGGAGTCCATGTACTTCCCAATTCCTTCTCTCTCTTTCTTCTCTCTCTCTCTCTCTGCTGTGTCCCCCTCAGGCTGATAGGCAAGGCCTCAAGTGGAGGGGGCACCATACACATGGAATGTGATAGGAGTGGTGTTGTCTGCTGCTGAACCAAGCAGTGAGCTTGCTGGGGTGTGTGTTGGCCAGTCTCTGTCTCCTCTACTTCTGGGGCAGGTAATCAGGCCCCAGAGGGTCTTTAGAAGCTGGCTCTCCCTAGGTCTGAGGGGAAACAGATGACCCTTTCAGAGCCCTCCCCATGGAATGGGAGGTGAGACTCACAGAAAAGCAGCGGCTGTCTCCAAGTAAATCACGTTACAAATTGTCCCCTTCTTTGTAAATCCCGCCTAGGTTCATAACTTTTTATATCTTCCTTGTGGGGATGTCTTTTAACGGATTGATTCTTGACCTCTGATATCTATCATTGCAAAGTAAGTGACACAGGTCCCGATTTAACATTTTGTTACCTGTATTTGTCTTCAGTGAAATTGAATTGTTATACTGTGACTTGCCCTTATCACTTGTCAATACCATGAATATCCGTACAGGTCCATAAATATGGATATAATTCTGTCTTTTTCAAAATTTGTTTTCCACAGATGCATACATAAATAAATTTATGTAAATGGCAGTGCTGGAATCAGGGTGAGGCAGACAAGGTGCTTAAGGAGCAAAATGTAAGAAAGTGTTAATAGTGTTAATGTCAGGGCTGTGCCCTGGTAAACGGGGTCTCATCACGCTTTTTGTCTTTTAGGCAGTCCTTTTCTTTTTAGAGGTGGTGGATTAGTAGTTAGAGCACAGATTCTGGAACCAGGTTGCTTAGGTTTGAATGCTGACTACCACTTGTTAGCTGTGTGAACTTGGGCAACTTTACCTTCTGAGCTTCAGTTTCAGAGTCTGGTAAGATGGGTCAATAATAGAATTTAACAGCATCTTTACTGTTGGTTTTTTTATAAGAATATATATATACACACATATATATGTAACTTAGAGAAATTACATATGAAATTCTATACATATGTGATGTATGTATAGAAAGAATATATATACATGTATGTGCATGTGTGTCTACACACATGTATATACATATGCGTGTATCTATATCTATATCTGTATCTCTCTATCTTTATCTTTATCTATCTCTACCTATGGAACAGTGTCTGCACCTAGTGAGAGCTTTATAACTGCTGGCTATTCCTATTGCTGGTGTTATATATGCTTGTCTCATCCCTTTCTTCTTCCCGCTTCAACTGTATGACCTCTTTTCCCTCCCTGACCCTCAAATGATAACTCATGACAACAACTCGAGAATAATTTTTTTAGAAAAACTCAATGCTCATTGACATACCAACTCTGTCATACATTAAATTCTATTTGAAATGAAAATCTATGCCTGAACCTTTTTTTCTGTCTAACAGACCTGTTCGCTTCTTCCTGTGCGAACATAATACTGATTTGAGTACAGTAACTTTTAACTATGCTTGGATAGTTGGAAAACAAGTTCTCATATTTTTCTTCCAAATTTCTCTTGGTTAATCTCAGCTGTTTAGTTTCGCACATGAACTTTAAGATAATTTTATCCAATTTCAGGATGAAGAAAATTCTGTCAACATTTCAACTGAAATTATATTAACTTTATGTAACAATTTTGGGGGAATTAATTTTTATGAAATTAATTCTTCCCATCCATAAAAAAGACATATCTTTTCCTTTATTTAGAACTCATTTTATATCTTTCAAATACATTTTAAAATTCTCTTTATATAGATACCATGCTTTCACCATTACATTTATTTGGATGAATTTTACGCTGATAGTTTTTGTCACTATAATGAACAGAGTAATTTTCATCTTTTCATTCTCCGTATGAAAAGAAGCCTAGAGAAATGCTGTTAACTTTTATATATTTATCTTGTATCTAGTTGCTTTACTAACTAGATATGGGTCAATATATAATATATAAGAAATGTATAATATATATTATAAGAAATATATTTAAGATATAAATTTAATATATATTATATATCTTATAATGTATATATACATAATATGTATAATATATCTTATATATTATATATAAGATATAAATTAATATATATTATATGTGTATATATACACATAATATATATAATATATTATAATGTATATATAATATCTATTATGTATTATATATAATATAATGTATAATATATTATATATATTATAAGAAATATATTTAATGTATAATATATATTATAAGAAGTATATTTAAGATATAAATTTAAGATATAAAAGATATAAGATAAATACTTACCTTATATCTAATTGCTTTCCTAGATAAAAATTTACGTTGGGGCTGGTGGTGTTGTGGTTAAGTTCACGTGCTCCACTTTGGTGGCCCAGGGTTCACGGGTTTGGATTCCAGGAGCAGACACACTGCTCATCAAACTATGCTGAGGTGGTGTCCCACATACAAAATAGAGGAAGATTGGCACAGATGTTAGCTCAGTGACAATCCTTCTCAAGCAAAAAGAGGAGGATTGGCAACAGATATTAGCTCAGGGCCAATCTTCTTCACCAAAAAAAAAAGTCATCAGCAAGAGAAAATTTTATTTTTTCTTAATATTTATGCCAATTGTTTTCCTGCCTAATTGTATTTGCTAAAACCTCTGAATCACTGTTCAAAAAAATGGAAGAGCTGGGATTGTTGTCTCTTTCTGATGATAATTGAAATGGTTTTAGTGATTTGCTATTTAGGATATTATTGGCTAATGAAACTATAAACAGCCTGCAACATATTTAAGTTGATTCTTCTTCTTCTTTTTTTTTTTTGCTTGAGAAAGATTAGCCCTGAGCTAACATCTGTGCCAGTCCTCCATTGTGTATGTGGGTTGTTGCCACAGCATGGCTGACAAGTCGTATGGGTCCACGCTCAGGATCCAAACCCACAACCCTGGGCTGCTGAAGTGGAGTATGCCGAACTTAACCACTATGCCATGCCCCTTAAGTTGATTCTTATTCCTATTTTGTTTATAATTCTTTTGAAAAATGGCTGCTGAACTTTATTAAGTGTCTTTTCAACATCTATTGATATGACCACATGGGTTTTCTTTTTTAATCCATTGTTGCAATCAATTTTATGTATAGATTTTCTGATATTTGGACCACTCGCATTTCTAGAATAAAACTTACTTGGTCATAGCGTATTTCTTTTGATGCGTTGCTGTATTTTATTTGATAATATTGTTATCAGAATTTTTGTTTTTATATTCATAACGAAATTAGGCTATAGTTTTCCTTCTGTCTGATACCAGGCTTTTGTATTAATTGTATAAAATAAATTAGAGAACCTTTAATCTTTTTTTATAGCTTGAAATAATGTAACTATTATTGGAACTATCTGTTCTTTAAAGGTTGGATAAAACCAAACTAAAGCCATTTGTTTCCAGTAACTTTTTTAGTGGTAGAGCTTTGCTCACCTTTCCCATCTCTGCTGTGGTAATCAGACTATTCAAGTTTTCTGTTTCTTCATTTGTTAATATACACTTCATTGAAAATCATCCATTTCTCTTAGAGATTTAAATTTGTTGCCAAAGTATTACCTTATAATTCTTTATTTGCTTTTTTTCTTCCTTTCTTCTTTCCTTCCTCCCTTTTTCCCTCCTAGACCAGGTTCATGAGAATTAGGCATTTGTTGGTCTTGTCAAAGACCAACTTTGGGAATTATTTATCCTTTAAAAATTTTTCTGTTTTCTGTTTAATTCCCTCTTGCTCTTTTAGATTATTTTGCTATACTTTCCCCTCTTTTTTATGGATAAATACAATGTCCATTTTTAGATTTCTATTTTCTTTAAAAAAAGAAGACATTTAAAGTCATAAACAGCCTTTGCTATGCACGTAGATTTTGACAGAAAGCGTACTACTCCTTTACATTGTTTTCTAGACCATTTATAGTTTCACTTTTGATTTCCTCTTTGATCTGTGCCTGTGTTCTTAATTTTATAATAGTGAAGGATTTTTTTATTTTTGCATCCTTCTTATTCTTACTTGTTTTCTAGCTTTATTGACTTGTAAGTGGATAAAATGGCTTGTAAAAGTTTTACTTTTGTCTTTTAATTTAAGGAGTCTATTGTGGCCAAGACACACCTTGACTTATCATGTTTGTCTTTGCCTTTATATTACCAAAATTGAGGTCTTTGTTTTGATTCAGTTTTTATTTGGTTAGTGGATCCTCAGGTGCTTCTTGTTGGATGGAGTGTATGTGGGTTTGCCCATTGGAGTTGCACCTGTGACAGTCCTTGGCATGTGGGTGATCTATACTCCAAATTCTTGCAAATTCTGAAATATATTTCCTGCACGTTGACCAGAGAATAATATCTTGGCTGAGAAGAGGATTCTTGGGTTACAAGTTTTTTCTCTTCATAGTCTATAGGTGTTAAATTACCACATTCTAGTCTCTAGGCAAAGCAGGCAATCTGCCAATCTGAAACTCTTCTTTATAAATAACTTGTCTTTACTGCCTGGAATCTTGTAAGATTGCTTTTCTAGGCTCTGACCTCTCCTTCAGACATTTTGCTTCTCTTGTTCCTTTTCTCAGACTCTCTCCATTACCCTTGAGTGTGTTTCAAGGTAGAGGGCCAGGATGAGAAAGTCCCTGAAGGGAGATCAGGGAAAGGCTTAGAATTTCTTGTTTGGCTTTAGCAGCTGAAAGCTCTTTACACTGCTGCTGGGCTAGATTGCTGTCTGACCAGTGACTGGACCTGAAATTCAGGAGAATGGGGTGTTGGATGGTATTTAATAAACACTTGTTGACAGACTGACTCACTGTAAGGCTGTCAGAGCTGCTGCAATCACCAATGGGCAGAACTTTGGTTTAACAAGTTCCAACTGTTAGAGTTCCCTTTGCTTTCTCAGCGAAACACTGCCAGTTCCTGACTTCAGGTAAATCAAGGCACGCTTTTAAGAATATCTTCTGAGGAAAAGTCTAAATATGACTTTTTAAAATAAACATGCATTTAGAAAAATGCACAAATCCTAAGTGTACAGCTCAATGAATTATCACAATTTGAACATACCCATGTGACCACTGCCCACAACTAGAAATAGAATGTACTAGTACCCCAGAGGCTCCCATATGCCCTTTCTAATCACTGTCTCCTCCTTCTCTCGAGAAATCATCACTACACCTTCCTCTCACACAGGAGGTTAGTTCTACCTTATTTTGCAGTTTGCACAGAAGGAATCATACTGTGTATACTCTACTTTGTCTAGCTTCTCTTGCTCAACACTGTGCTTGAGAGATTCATCTGTGTTGCTTTAGCTGTAGATTCTTCTCATTGCTGAACATACCACAGCTGGCTCATCCACACCACTGTCAATGGGCATTTGTGTTATTTCCAGTGTTACTAGTATGAATTATGCTGCTATGAATATTCTAGGAAATTTTCTTACTTAACTTTGTATTTCTACCTGAGATCCCAATCACAGAAACACAAAGAAAGGCGTCACCCTCATTCCTCACTCACATCCTTCCAATTCCACAGATCTTTGCTATGGACTAAATGTATCCCTCCAAAATCATGTGTTAAAACCCAACCCCTAAGGTCATGGTATTTGGAGGGAGGCATTTGTGAGGTGACGAGATTCAGATGTGGTCGTGAGGGTGTGGTCAGATGGGATTAGTGCCCTTATAAGAAGAGACCAGAGAGCTAGCTCTCTCTGGCTCAGCCATGTGAGGATCCAGCAAGAAGGCAGCCGTCCACAAACCAGGAAGAGAGTTCCCACCAGACACCTAATCTGTCAGCACCTTGATCTTGGACTGCCCAGCTTCCAGAACTGTGTGAAATAAATGTTTGTTATTTAAGCCACCCAGGCTATGGAATTTGTTTAGCAGTCCAAACTAACGATTAAGCACTATTACACTGTGCTCAAAATACAAATTGATAAATCAGCCTCCCTTTTTATTGTAATCTAGCCCCATTTATATTTAAATTCTGTCTGTACGTCTTGTTTAAGAAATCTCTGCCTACTGAAACATCATGAAGAATATAAAAGTGTAACTATTCTAATTATAGTTGAGAACTATGCTGTCCAATACAGTAGCTGCTAGCCACATATGACTCTTGAGCATCTGAAATAGGGCTAGTCCAAACTGAAATGGATTGCAAGTGTAAAATATGGGCCAGATTTCAAAGACAGTATGAGTAAAATAATCTAAATTTTTTTTAGTAATTTTTGCATTGGTTATATGTCGAAATGATAATATTTTAGATACACTGAATTAAATAAAATATATAATTAAAATTGATTTAATCTGTTTATTGTTACTTCTTAAAATGTGGCTACTAGGATACTTAAAATTACTTATATGGCTTGAGTTTTGGCCTGCCTTATATTTCTATTGGACAATGCTGTTCTAGAAGATTTATTGTTTTACCTCTCACATTTATATCTAAAACCCACCTGGAACTGATTTTTGTGTGTCGCTTAAAATAAGGGTCAGTTTTCATCAATTTCCATATGGGTAACCAATTGATCTGGTACCATTTATTGAAAAGACTGTTTTCTACATTGTTCTGTAGTATTACTTCTGTTATAAATCAAGAGTCAGCATATATGTGGGTCTCTTTCTGTACTGTCTATTCTGTTACATTGCTCCATTTGTCTATCCTTTCACCATTAGCACATTCATCGTAATTACTGTGGCTTTATAATAACTCTATTTCTGGTGGTCAAGTTCTCCAGTTTTGTTCTTCCCTTATGATTGTCTTGCTTTTGCATTTCAATATCCATTTTATCATCAGCTTAGCAAGTCTCTCAGAAACACCTGCCGGGATTTTAATTGAAATGTGTTGAATGAATATATTTGTGGAGAATTGACATCTAGCTTCTAATCCGTGAACATGATTTATTTGTGTCTTCTTTCAATTCTTTCAATAATGTTTTATATTTCACTATGTGGAGAGTTCTTGCCCATCTTTTGTTAGAGTTATTCTTAGGTATTGATTTTTAAATGCTAGTGTAAATGCTATTCATTTTAAATTTCTTTTCCTACTTGTCGTTACTGTCATAAAGAAATACACTTGTTTTTATTAACACTTTACCCAGAGACCTTTCTAAGTTCGTTTATTCATTCTAGGAGTTTCTTTGAAGATTCTTTTGGATTTTCTGTGAACACAGTCGTGTCGTCGGCAAATAATGACGGTTTAATTTCTTTCCCTCCTTTTTATTCCTTTCAGTTCTTTTTCCTTCCTTGCTTCACTGGTTAGGACTTCTGGTAAAGGTTCAGTTAAAATAGTAACAGCAAGCCTCCTTGTCTCTTTCTAATTTCAGAGGAAAAGGCTTTAACATTTCACCATTAAGTGTAACAACTTTTTGGGTTTTGTGGTGAGCTGTCTTTAGAGATAAGACATTACCTTCTCCTCCAAGTTGACTGAGGGGTTTTAAAAAACTTATATGTGCTAAATATTATCACATGCTTTTCTCTGCCTCTAAAAAAATAATTACATGCTGATTTTTCTTCTTTATAGTTGTATTATTGCTATGTATTACTGTGTAACAAATGACCCCAAAACTTAGCATGTGAAAACAAGAAGACTTTCTTAGCTCATATAGTTTCTGAGGGCTGGGAATCTGAGAGTGGCTTGCTGGGTAGTTTTGGCTCAGGGTTCCTCACAAGGCCGAAGTCAAGCTGCTGGCCAGGGCTTCAGTCATCTCCAGACTCAGTTGGGGCTGGAGAGGCTGCTTCCAAGCTCACACACATCATGCTGCAGGGCTTAGTCATGACTGTTGGCTGGAGGCTTCGGTTCCTCGGCACGTGGATCTCCCCATAGGGCTGCTCAAACATGGTAGCTTGCTTCTCCCAGATGAGAGATGAGAGAAATGATAGAGAGTGGGGGGTGGGGAGCATCCAAGATGGAAGCCCCAGACTTTAATAACCCAATCTCAGAAGTGACTCACCTTTATTTCTGCCAAATGCTATTGCTCACACAGATGAGGAATTTGTCCCGTATTATTTTAAAAATGTAAACCAAAAGAAGAACAATAACAACTATGAAATGAGTGAAGGTGCAGACAGATGACCCTGCCGCCCTCCCTTCTCTCTGTGTCTGTCTCTTCCACTGTCTAGGGTAGAAGTGCTTTGACTGACCCACACAAATGTTCTGGTTTGCTTGGCAAGTAAATCCAGTCTCCTTTAGAGGAGAGAAGTGACTCACATCATCACAGTCTGATGAAAATAGCCCTTGAAATGTTATTGGAACATCCACGGTACTGTATGTATGCAGTATAGATTTAATTCTGATTTACCAATCTTCTGGCAAACCAACTTATGTAAGAAAACAAAGTGTGAATCTGAATTTTACATTTTAAATGACCACAGGCCTCATTTTGGAACTTCTGGCAGGGTCTTGATGATTTTCAGGAGTGTGATGCCATTATCACCCCTAAGTTGTTACCCGGTATCCCTCCTTAACCCTCCTCCTTTGCCTGTATCTATTAAGGAGGCTATAAACGCCATGACTGTATAGTTCTGGCCAGTGAAATCTATGTAGAATTCTTCTGGGAAAACCATTACATTACTGCTAAAAGCAGATATTTGCAGCTGCTCAGGTCTCTCCTTCTTTCCTCCTGAACACAGATTTGATGCCTGGGGCATCACCAGTTCTTTTGCCACCATGAGGAAAGGGCTAAGATAATCATAGAGAATCTGGTCCTGGAATCTCTGATGACTACACATATCAGTGACTATCCACCCCTAGACTTGTTGTTTAGAAAAGTAAACCTGCAGTTACTTAAGCCACTTAAGTGGGATTTTCTGTCACTTACATTTGAAACATTCCAAAATAAAAGAGTGAAAATTCTTCCTTTAATTATGGCCTTAATTTTTGGACAATGCTAAGTTATCTGGACATCTGATGTGCCCAACATAAGTGATCAAACTAGATGATGCTAAGGTTTTAGAGTCTTATAGATTATAAAAGTTAGCTTTAAAGAAATTCCTTAAGGGGGCAACCTACAAGCATGTCAAACAATATCAATTATATTGGAAGCTATTCTTAGGTAATTTTGAAATGTTATTTTGAAAAGTAACAGTCAATTTTTAAAAGGTCAGTGTCATTTCTTTATTGTCATCTCTCATTTCTCTTTTTATGCCCCAACATGACCCTGAATTCCTCTGCCCACACTCACTAAATGCTTGCTGACTGACTATACACACACATGCCTTGTCCTAGGCTTATCTTGGTCATCTACTAACCTCCTTCCGCCTTCTGCAAGTCCTAAGCATCAGAGTGTGCCCTGCATTATAAACCTTAAAGGAGACAAGGCTTGTTTGTACAGCGCTTAGTTCTGTTGTGCACCATGAAAGATTATATTAAAGATTTTTGTAAAGACAATAATGATGACAACGTTGATGATGATCATGATGATGTCCTAGGGCAGCACATGGGGTTAGATGATTCCACTTGCCTCTAGTTCAAAGAATCTTGTGGTATGTATGTAAAGCAGAGGATCTGATAGAATAATCTCTACCTAATAATTCTACTAGAAGAATTTCTATCATTCTATGAAGTGAAGCAAGGAGGCATGCAAAGGAAGGAGTGGACATCAGATGGGTGAGCTCCTGCCCAAAACAGGAATTTTTCACAAGTCCCTATCTGCCCAGAGTATTAGGAACTTGTACCCAGACCCTGAGTCTCCCACAGCCTCCACGCTCCAGGGTGGTTTCAGATGAGAAATACAGTGACACTGTGGCGTGTCCAGAATCTGAGGGGTTGTGCAGCCCGACTGTTGGAGTAAATATGTGCTGCTGGGAGCTCATGAGCTCTTTTGAGCATAGTGGCTTAGAATTGAATTGTGTGTTCTTCCAGAGGATTCATTCCTCTTTCCAAGAATTTCTTCTTTTGAATCACTGGCATTCATTGTGTTGCCCCCAAGTGATAGGCATCTGGGGTGGCAATAGTGTTCCTGACACCAAAGAGGTGAGGTATCTCATGTGGAAAGGCAACAGACAAAAAGTGCTATGTTTTCGATAAGAGGAGAGGCTCTCTTAGAGCTGAGGGGTGAGGGCCTGGGAAGACGTCATAAATTGGCAAGTCTCAAGCTGAATATTTGTCTTGCAAGAGATGGACCCTGGGTGCTAAAGGAAGACAAGGTTAGAGAGATGGTCAAAATCTGATTGTGCTGGGCCTTGAGTCCAGGATAAGTTTGGACTTTAAAAAATAGGTTCCAGGAAGCCACTGACAATGTATTCGTATTTTTTTCCTTTTTCTCCCCAAAGCCCCCAGGTACATAGTTGTATATTCCTCGTTGTGGGTCCTCCTAGCTGTGGCATGTGGGATGCCGCCTCAGCGTGGCTTGAGGAGCAGTGCCGTGTCTGCGCCCAGGACTCGAACCAACAAAACACTGAGCCGCCTGCAGCGGAGTGTGCGAACTTAACCACTCGGCCATGGGGCCAGCCCTCAGCCACTGACAATTTTTTGAGGGTAGAGCAGGACTCCTTAATTTTGGCACTACTGACATTTCGGGCCAGATAATTCTTTGTTGAGTAAGGCATTGTAGGAGGTTTGTCAGGCCCTCTGGCCTCTACCCACTAGCTGTCAGAGTGCCCCCCACCCTAGTTGTGACATCCACCCACAAACATCTCCAGGCTTTGCCACATGTTCCTGGAGGCAGAATCATCCTGATTGAGAACCACTGGTGTAGAGGACAATCTATGAAGAAGGACGTTTTAGGAAGATGACTCTGGCAGCAGTCTGCAGGGCAGCTGGAAGAGGAAATCACTGAAGGAGGTGACTGGTTAGGAAGCAAATGCAATAGCCCCCAAGTGAGTGTAGCTGGCGCCCTGGGAGAGAATGGCTGGAAGGGCAGAAGGAGGTTGTACAACGAAGGGTGGACAAAACTTGGAGGCTGACTGAATTTGGGAAACGGAAGATAGGAAAGGGTCAAAGATGGACATCAAGTGGGTGCCTAGGAGCATCATAACATCATTGTCAGAAATATGTGCTTCAAAAAATGGGGAATTTGGTGGGTGAGATTGGCCAAAAGTTTGGATTTTACACCCTTTTAGGAAAACAGAGGTGGGAACTACACTACTGTCTCTAGTTTATAAATGGAAAAATTAAGTCAAAGAAAGATGAGTTGACCTGTCCAAAATGAAAATACTAATTTCCAGCAGAGCTTATGCAAGAAGGACTCTTGACTCCTCCTCATAGCATGAAATGGATTCCCACCTGAAAGGGCTTCCATTTGTTTCCTTTCAAAGTATTATGACACTGAAAGTGTGGTTCGCTGTCCTCTCCTTTCAAAAGTGTCTCAATTATGGTATAGCCTTGCCCATGGGGAAAGAGAGACTTAGTCTTTCAAGAAAGCAATAAAACCATGAGTTTTCGTGGCATCTGGAAATCATTTCTCAATTAGAGGAGGAGCAGCTTCAAGCAGTAGCCACGGAGCACTGAGCCAGTAACCGGCCGAGCAGACTGTGCGGGGTTTCGATGCCAAGTCCAGTCAGTGATTTGGTCAGAGCAGGGTCAGCAGGCTGGAAAGCAGGTACCCTCGGGGCATCCTGGGGAAGCCCCTGGAAGGCAGGGGAAGGAAAGGGAGAGGCCTGGAAACTTCAGCTGCAAAAGGCCTGGAGCACGGTGCATGCAGCCCGGGGAGCGCAATGGTCACAGGGACTCTACCTTCGTGTCCTGCGCCATCCTCTGGGGATGCCCCACTGGAAGCCCTGGGGCAGAGGATGGAGAGACAAAGTGGAGCACAGAACCTGTGAAGTAAGAGAACTGGTGCCTCTCCTTAAACGCTGACCGTCCCTTCTTCCCTGCTGCTGCTATGCCCCATACACTCTCACAACCACCTGCACAAACAGCTGTGCAGGACCTGCTGAGACCTTGCCTCCTCCAGGAGGTGCACCGTCCTCCTGCTCCAGGTGTTCAGCATCTTGCCTAGCACTTTGTACTCTGCTTATCTGTCTGCAGATTGGCTTCTCTGCTTGGACTCTAAACTCCTGAGGGCCGGGGCTCCGTCGTGTTCAGTTCTGTTTAACCCAGAAGTCCCAGTTCTCCACACTCCCGGCTCAAATAATCCCAAACCAAGCCCCCACTGTGCATGTATGGAGGAAGGCAGGGGACCCAAATGTCCTGAGTCTCCCACAAGCCCCCTCTTCTTCTTGCTGTGACCACTGCTCTGGGTGAGTCAGGACTAGCTGCCCTGCTGCCCTGTCCATTGTCATCCCCGCCCACCCTCCCTGACAGCCCAGCTAACATAGCGTCTAATGAAACTTTATTAAATGTTGAGGGTATCATTGGGTTAATAACAACCTAAGAACAGAAGGATGAAGAAAACCAGCCTCGCAAGATCAAACAACAACGACCCTTAAGCCCTTCCTCTGGGCCTTGTCTCCAGGAGTCTCCCTCTGGCCATGAGTCTTCTTGATTCTGGCTGGCAGCCCTGCTTGGGATCCGCTCCAGCCCAAACAAGAATCTCCCCTTCAAACCCTCCCTCCCCCAGCAATCTCTTCCCAGTGCGGCGCTCCCCTCCCTCCAGGGTGGTGGCCTCTGTGTAGCATGTGCTGAGCAGTTCTGTACCTCTCCCGCTGCGCCAACGCCCCTTCGAGAAGCAAGTCTATTTAATGGAAATTCCGAATGTGAATTGTAGTGCCATCCTTGGAGTACAGAGGCTGACTGCAATTGAAAAACTATACTTCTTCATCTTTTATTTTTTCTTTATTTTATTATTAAATTTGTAGCACTTAACAAGGATGTCTGGGACATACTAAGAGCACAATGATGTTGGTTAATTGAATTGATGAACCTAGTTTCCTTCATTATTCAATTTTGGTGGGAGATAAAACAGTATTTGTAACTTGCTTAATGAAATAATTTAAGAGATAGTGGCTGCATGAAATAGTGGGAAAGTTTTACATTTATATCTTCTAACTTTGGAATTTATTGAAGCTGGCCAATTGATAATTTTTCGTTGGCTATAAACATGCAGTTCACATCCCCAAAACCAATAAACCTGTTTGATCCAATTCGAAGAGCCCAGGCAGAGAGTGGGGGTCAGGGAAAGGACAGTGACGTGGGGTTGGAATTCCCGTTGCAATTATGGGAAGCCAGGCCTCAACACAGTTGTAAGGTGTGCTGGGTGGCATTAGCCCAGGAGCTAGAAAGCAGAGAGCAGAGGTGAAATCTAGAAACAAGAAAATATAGTAAAACTTGAGTCAAAGCTATGAGGTATCTGAGCAAGCAAGACAGCTCCGGGTATGAGGTCCCAGGACAGTCACTGGTACCCAGAACACCAAGACTGATGGGGCGTGCTGGGAGGCAGAGCCTTGTGAAAGCCCCGGAGCTGCTGGCAGAAACTGAGGGTATTTTCCATGGAGCAACTATGACCTGGTGGCCAAGAGGGCTTCAGCAAGTGTCAACCAGAAGTGAGAGCTCAAAGTTGGCTAGAAAACCCAGGTGGGCTGCCAAAGACCGGAACAAAATCCAAACGTCCATTAACGAGAGGATGTATGAATAAAGTGTGGTTCATACAACGCAGCAACAAAATGACCAAACTACAGCTGTGAAAACACGGCAGATTCTCTCAAACGTCACACTGAGCAAAAGAATGAAAACGCAAAAGAATACATCGATGTACTTCCATTCATTCAAAAACAGGCAAAACACAACCATATTTTTTAGGTTTTAAATACATGGGTTGTAAGACTATAAAGAAAAGCAGGGAAATGATTAGGCTAAATAATAATGACTCAGCTCCGGAGGAAGAGGCACAGGGGGCTTTTGCAGTGGTGATAATATTCTGTTTCTTCACTCGGCTGGTGGTTACAAGAGTGTTTGCTTTATCTGTATTAATTAAATCATCCACATATGTTTTGTGCACTTTTCTTTTTCTATGTTCTATTTCATTATTTTTTTTAAAGTGAAAAAAAGAAATCATACAAGTTAAAATTCTGCAACCAGTCCTTTTAAGGGAGAGTTCCAGACATTGCTTTGTTCACCAGCCATAAATAACAATTTTGCTAGGCTCTCCATAGGCAAAACTTGCAGGCTTCTTGGCTCATTTTCTCAATCAACAAACACTTACCAGGAGCTTACTATATGCTGGGTACTGTGCTAGCTGCTGGGGGTTCAAGTATGCTCCTTGCTCCCATGGCATCCTATGAAACAAAGAGAATTATGTGACACACAATGCTTCCCTTTTCCCCTGGAATTTCTGGAAGCTCAGAGCTGAAGTTTGTCGTTATTTTTGGTAGCTTTTTGGATGTAATTATCTACACCCTGCCCCCCTTGCTGCTTCATTATACAACCTACGTTTTTATACTCTTAGTTTTGCAGGATCTGCCACATTTTACTGGAAGCCACTTCAAATCCTTTTGGGTGGTAGAGAAAATAAGTGAATAATGGGGAGCCCCTTGCCCTCCTTTTGGCTGGCTCTTCTCCCTGTCCACGACTGGCCCCTTGCTCCCCGGCCCCCACCCCCTGCCCCAGGGCCCTGCTTGCCCTTTCTGCCCCTCTCCATAAACCCCAATCCAGAGGAAATGCCCCGTGCCTGAGACATTTTGGGGGCTCTTACCTTCATACTGTCCTATTTCCCAGTCCCTCAGAGTCAGGAGCTAGAAACATGTGAGCAGAGCTTTCCTCTCTTATCCCGGGCCCAGCAGAGGAGTCACAGACTTTGTAAAGGGGAGCTGTGAAGCAAGAGCAGGAGCCAAGTTACTCCTGGATTTGTACGCTGAAGGCCTCCATTACCCTGGCAACAACGGGCTGGAAGGGGCCTTCAGACAGAAATATACTTTAATTTACCATTTTGAAAGACTCTTAATCAGCTCTCAGAACATACTTCACTTTACTAAAAGATATCCTGAGAGGAAGCATATTTCAAGGGACTAGGACTGCCAGATGACTTTTGCTGTGGAAGGAAAAGTTATTTAAAATGTTGCCCCCAAATGAATGTGCTGGCTGGCCCCGGGCTGGCCTGGGGACAGGGCGCCGGCGCCTCTGTGGTGAGTCCAGGGTCAGTTCCGCTTTGCAGGGTGCCCTGCATGGAGGGGCTTATGACAGGGAGGCGGCTGTGGGGACCAGGCAGCCTTTTTTCCCTTGGCGTGATAAACCTGTGCAGGCATCTTTGGAATGTGACCATGCCAACGATCCTGTTCCCTTTATGACTCCATCGGCTTCTGGGCCATTTCCCAGACATTATCTGGAGAGAGAAAAATGTTCAGGGAGCTGAAAAAAAAGTGCCTTAATTATGTTTAGATCCATTTTCAGCATGCCTGAAATAAGTTTGGGCTGTTCTGGGGAAACGACTGAGAGCTGTGTGCCATATGGCTGCACTCTTGAGTTGGAAGAAAATGCATTCAGAATAACAGTGTAAAGTCCTGGAAATGTATGAATTTCAATGAAAACACAAACCCTCTAGTGTTCCTGGTACACATACACTCACACATACATGGGCACCCACTCATGCATACACACATACATGCACACACAAATGCGTCCATGAGCACATATGCACACACATGCATACACAAATGCACACACGCACGTACATGCTCAACCACACAACCCTTTGTCTAACTGGTTATGAACACAAAGGTCAGAGTGGGAAAGAGGGAAAGGAGGGAAAGGTATGTAGGGAAGACACTTTGAAAAAAACAATGTCTTTAGTACAGACACCCAGAGAAGGGTGGGTCCAAAGTATACGGGTCCTCCATCAGGAAACGAATGCACTGCAGAGGATGGTAAAACCACAGCCAGAGTCTTGGCACAAGCGGGGCAAGTGTGGGCTGTGGAACCTTAGTGTCTCTAGGTTTGGGGGAACACACCTCTGCCGAGACTTGGTCTTCGGCCTCGCCACAAGTAAGTTCCTATGAAGATGTGATTTTCCCAACACTTCTTGGACCACATCAGGTCTTAAAATTCCCCACAGATTCCCTCACATCCCAGCAACTTCATTCAAGAGATGCCACACTCTCTGTCCCTCTTTGTCTCGGAAGTGTGTCCACCTGGTTCACCTTCAGTGCCCTGACTCCCTGCTCTGGACAGAACCCTCTTTCTGAATCTTCCCTCTCCCAGTTCTTTACTCTCTATCTGCCTGCTGTAGTGTAGTGTCAGCTAAGGAGCTGAGATTTCAACTGTTACCCAGTCAAAAAATATCGACTTTTATGAATAGATCGTAGAGTGAAAGTTCTGCTTTTTAAGGAGAGCAATCCTTGAAGGTAGGTTCTCAGATGCTACCGAGCAAGCATGCGGGGTAAAGTTCTTTCCTAAATTCCTCACATCCCACACATAGGCTGCCCTCTGTATTGCCCATGGGTGGGATGGTCTGACTATTCCATATTCAGGACAATCTGAAGAAGAGCATGGGAATGGGTGTCCGGGATCACAGAAGGACATTTTCCTAAGGCACGTTCCCAGGAACACTGGCTCCACAGGAAGCTGTGACTGTAGCCTGAAAGTGAGTTCTAGAGATAATGGAATGAAACTGGCTCTGTTACTGTGGGGCTTCTTGAATCCCTAATATGCTGATGTAGCTTGTGCATCCCCAATAGGGGCATATAAAATGCATTAATCCTAAACTTATCAGACCCTGGCACTCTCTCTTTCTCAAGGAGCAGTGGTTGAGATGAACCCTCATGGAATGCAAGTTTAGGCAATGCTGCCACAGGTAGATTTGGCACAGTTTGGGATTTGAGTTTGCTGACTCTTTGTGGGGGGGAAGGGCGCCGGAGGGAGGAGAAGATAGACTGTTAGGAAAGTGTGGGTCCTTCCAATTACTGCTTCCTATAAACTCTGCTGTAATAAGCCCCCAAGGAATGGATAGGGAATGTTTGCCATTCTTTTTGGCTGCCCAGCATCTGAACTCCCTTCCTTGATTTGGGGAAGTCCCCACTCAGTGAGTCTTGGTGGGAAGCAGAGCCCACCTTCTCCCTAATGAAACAAAAAATGTGTTGCTTGCTTTCCCTTGCAGCTAGGGTGGGGAGTGGAGCCAGGCTTGTCAATCAGATGCAGGTGCTTATGTCCACCAAAGACACTTTTGAGATTATTCTTAGCAGCATGATAGCCACAAACTGGAAACACCACAAATGTCCACCAGCAGTAGAAAAGATAAAGAAGCTGTAGTATATTCATACAATGGAATATAACAAAATAAGGAAAAGATTTAACAATGTCTGCATGCAACAGCATGGAGGAAGCTTACAGCCATGACATTGACTGAGAGAAGGTGGACACAAGTATATACTGTGATTCCACTCATTTGAAGCTCAGAAGCAGGCAAAACTAATCCATGCTAATAGATGTCAGAGTAATGGATGTGCTAAGGGGATTAGTAAGTGGTGGGGGCATGAGGGAACTTCTTGGGGTTCGGGAAACATGCAAAAATGTATCAAGCTATACACTTAATATCTATGCGATTTACTCTATGTAAGTTACATCCTATCCAAAAAATAGGTAAATTAACAGAAGGATGGGGAAAAAACCAAACATCTACTGTCTACTGACATAATAACTAGCATTTAAAAAATACTTGTGCTCTAGGAATTGTATATATATAAAAACATATATTATATATTTAAAAAATATATGAATATAAAATCTCGTTTATTGCTCATAATAACCCTGTGGCTAAGGTTCTGAGACTTTTAAAAATAGCTTGAGGTATAATTGACAAATTAAACTGCATATATTTAACAAATATAATTTAAAAAGTTTTGATGTGTAAACACCTCTACAACCATCAAGACAATGAACATGAGTATCACCCCAACAGTTTCCTCATGGCCCTTTGTAACCATCTCCCACCCCTGCTCCTTCCTGCCCATCCCCCACCCTTCTCCCATTCCCAGGTAACCACCGGTCTGCTTCCTGTTACTATAAGTTAGTTTGCATTTTCTAAAATTTTACACAATTACACTCATACTTCATTCCTTTTAATTGCTGAAGAGGATCCAATTATTTAATTTGTCCTTTCACCGGTTATTTTTTTGTTTGGATTGTTTCCAGTTTGGGGCTGTTATGAATGAAGCTGCTCAGAACTTTGTGCACATCTCTGTGTGAATGGGTACCTTTCTCCTGAGTGAATACCTGGGAGGAGAATGGCTGGATCATATGGCAGGTGCATGTTGAACAATTTAAGAAACTGCAGAATTCTTTTCCCGGTTGGACATACCATTTCACGGCAGGTTCTGAGAGTTCCAGTGCACATCTTCGCCAACACTTGGTATAGTCAATCTGTAACCATTCTATTTGGTGTGTAGTGGTATCTCCTTGTGGTTTCTAATTTGCATTTTCCTAATTTGAGCATCTTCTCACTTTGCCACGTGTATCCTCTTTGGTGAAGTGTCTATTAAAATCTTTTGTCCATTTTTAAGACTCAGGTTGTTTGTCTTCTGATTATTGAGTTTCTGAGAATTCTTAATATATTCTGGGTGCTAGTCCTTTATCACATATGTGATTTGCAAATATTTTCTTCTAGTCTGTGACTTATCTTCTCATTCTCTTAACAGCGTCTGAAGAACAGAAATTTTTAATTTTGATGAAGTCTAATTTATCAATTTCTTCTTTTATGTATTATGTTTTTGGTGTCACATCTAAAATATCTGTGGCTAAACCACGGTATCAAAGGTTTTCTTCTAGAATTTTTATAGTTACAGGTTTTACATCTAGGTTTATAAAGCATTTTCAATTAATTTTTATATATAGTATGAACTATGCATTGTGGTTCTTTTTTTTTTTTGCATATAGATATCCTTTGTTCTGGCACTATTTATTGAAAAGACTATACTTTACTGAATTGCCATTGTATTTTGGTCAAAAATCAGTTTACTATGTGTGTATTTCTGTTTTTGGACTCTATTCTATTTTGTTCATCTATTTGTCTATCTTTACACCAATACCAACTTTGTTGTGCTTTGTCCATATTGTTTTGTCTATTTCAGATCCTTGGCATTTCCACATGAATTTTAGAATTAACTTGTGAATTTTTTTTAAAAAATTCTGCTGGCATTTTGATAGGGCTTGTATTAAATCCATACACCTATTTGGGGAAAATTGACATCTTTATATTAATTCTTCTGACCCAGGAATAAAGGTATATCTCTCTATTTATATCTTCTTTAATTTCTCTGAGCAATATTTTGTAGTTTTTAGTGTATAGTTTTTGCACTTTTTAGTCAGATTTACTTTTAAATATTTGATATTTTTATGCTATTGTAAATGCTATTTTAATGTCTGTTTCTGATTGTTGCTGGCATTTATAAATACAGTTTATTTTTGTAAGTTGACCTTGTGTCCTCTGTCCTTGCTAAACTTGCTTATTAGTTATAATAGCTTTTTTTGGATAGATTGCATCAGATTTACATAGATGATAACATCATCTGTGAATAAAAACAATTTTACTTTTTCCTTCCCAATCTGGATACTTTTATTTCATTTTCTTGATTGATTGCATTGGTTAAAACCCCCAGCACCTTGTTGAATAGAAGCGGTGAGAGCAGAAGCTCTTATCTTGTTCTTGATCTTAGAGGGAGACCATTTAGTCTTTCACCATTAAGTGAAGTTAACTGTCGAGTTCTTCATGGATGCCCTTTATCAGGTTGAGAAAGTACCTTCTATTCTTAGTTCGCTGAAAGTTTTTATTGGGAATGAATATTAGATTTGAAAAATGCTTTTAATATGTCTATTGAGAGGTCATATGGCTTTTTGTTTTTAGTTTGTTAGTATGGTGAATTACGTTGATTTTCAAATGTTAAACCAACTTTACATTCCTGAGCTAATCCCGACTTGGTCATGATGAATTTCTGGATATTTTGAATTCATTTAACTAAAATTTTCTTGAGAAATTTGCATCTACATTAATGACAGATATTTGTCTGTAGCTTTCTTTTCTTTGTGTGGTTTTGGTATTAGGGCTTGGTATCAGGACTGGCTTCACAGAATGAGTGGGGGAAGAATTTCCTCCTCTTCAATTTGTAGAATTGGTATTCTGGAAAAGTCTGTAAAATTGGTATTATTTCTTCCTTAAATGTTTGGAGAATTCACCAGTGCAGACTTCTGGTCCTGGAGGGTTTTTTGGGGGAAGGTTTTTGACTACATCTTGAATTTCTTCAATATATATAGGGCTACTCAGGTTATCTATTTCTTCTTCAGGGAGATTTGGTAGTTGTGAATTTTAAGGAGTTTGATCTTCTCACTAAGTTGTTGAATTTATTGGCTTAAGGTTGTTTATAATTGTACTGGGTTGAATAGTGTTCCCCCAAAGTTCGTGTCCACTGGAATCTCAGAATGTGACCATGTTTGGAAATGGGATCTTTGTAGATGTAATTAATTAAGATAAGGTCGTACTGGATTAGGGTGGGCCCTAAATCTAATATGATTGATGTCCTTAGAAGATGAGGGAAATTTACACACAGAGACACAGGTACACAGAGATGCCATGTGATGAGAGAGGAAGAGATTGTAGTGGTAAAACTGCAAGCCAGGGAATGCCAAGAATTGCTGGCCACCACTCGAAGCTAGAAAAAGGCAAGGAAGGATTATACCCAATCTCAGAGGGAAAATAGCCCTGCTGACACCTTGATTTTGGATTTCTGGCTTCTAGAACTGGGAGAGAATGCATTTCTGTTATTTTAAGCCACCAGTTTGTGGTACTTTGTTATGACAGCCCTTTTAATATCTCCAGAATATATAGGATATCACCTCTCTCATTCCTGATAGTGGTAATTTGTGTCTGCTCTTGTTTTTACTCATCAATCTGGCTTGAGATTTATTAATTTTATTGATTTTCTCAAAGCACCAGCTTTTGGTTTCATTGATTTTTGTCTGTTGCTTTTCTGTTTCCTAGTTTATTGATTTCCATCCTAATGTGTAATATTTCCTTTCTTCTACTACTATGTGTCTAATTTTCTCTTTTTTTCTAGTTCTTAATGTAAAACCAGAAGTCATTGATTTGAGACCTTTTTTCTCTTCTAATGTTTTAGAGTAGTGCAATAAAGTTCCTTCTCAGTACTGTTTAGCAGCATCTCACACATTTTCGTATGTGATGTTTTCATTTTTATTCAGTTCAAAATATTTTCTAATTTCTCTTATGATTTCTTCGACCCTGGGTTATTTAGAAGTATGTTATTTAGTTTCCAAGTATTTGGAGATTTTCCAGTGATCTTTCAGTAATTGATTTATCCTTTGGTTTTAATTCCACTATGGTCAGAGAATACACTTTGTTTGAAAATCTATTTACATTTATTGACACTTGTTTTATGACTCAGAACATGACCTATGTTGGTAAATGTTCTGTGTGTGTATGAAAAGAACGTGTATTCAGCTGTTCTCGGATGGAGTGTTAAATAAATGTCAGTTAGGTCAAGTTGATTGGTAGTGTTGTTTAAATCTTCTATATCTTTACTAATATTCTCTCTACTTGTTCTGTCAATTATCAATATTATGATATTGGATCACTATCATTATGGATTTCTCTACTTCTCTTTATAGTTCTAGCAGTCTTTGATTCATATATTTTTAAGCTCTTTTATTAGGTGCATGCGTATTTAGTATTGTTATGGTGTCTTGTTGAATTGATTCCTCTATTATTATGACATAATCTTTTTACCTCTGATAATATTATTTCCTCTGAAATTTATTTTGTATGATATTAATATAGGTAATCTATCTTTCTTTCAATCAGTTTAAGTACCATTTATCTTTTTGCATCATTTTCACCTAATTATGTGTTAATTTATTTTTTGAGGTTTCTTTTAAATTTATTAAATTATTGTTAGTTCAGGAAGTCATCGTAAATTGGCCCTCCCAACAAATTTATATATGAAAGGGATTTTTTTTTTAAAATTGCAGTAACATTGGTTTATAACATTAGATAAATTTCAGGTATACATCATGATATTTTGATTCCTGTATAGATTACATCATGTTCACCACCCAATGACTAATAACAATCCATCACCACACACATGTGCCTAACAGTCCTTTTGCCCTCCTCCCTCCCCCCTTTCCCTGTGGTAACCACCAATCCAATCTCTGTCTCTGTGTGTTTGTTTGTCATTGTTTTTATCTTCTACTTATGAGTGAGATCATGTGGTATTTGACTTTCTCACCCTGACTTGTTTCACTTAGCATAATACCCTCCAGGTCCATTCATGTTGTCACAAATGGCCAGATTTCATTGTTTCTTATGGCTGAATAGTTTTCCATTGTGTATATATACCACATCTTCTTTATCTATTCGTCCCTTGATGGGCACCTAGGTTGCTTCCAAGTCTTGGCTATTGTGAACAATGCTGCAATGAACATATGGGTGCATGTATCTTTATGCGTTTGTGTTTTTCATGCTCTTTGGATAAATACCCAGCAGTAGAATAGCTGGATCATATGGTAGTTCTATTCTTAATTTTTTGAGGGATCTCCGTACTGTTTTCCGTAGTGGCCCCACCAGTTTGCACTTCCATCAGCAGTGTAGGAGGGTTCCCTTCTCTCCACATCCTCTCCAACACTTCTTGTTTCCTGTTTTCTTAATTATAGCCATTCTAAAGGGAGTGAGGTGATATCTCATTGTAGTTTTGATTTGCATTTCTCTGATAGTGATGCTGAATATCCTTTCATGTGCCTGTTGGCCATCTGTATATCTTCTTTGGAGAAATGTCTGTTCAGATCTTTCCCCCATTTTTTAATTGGGTTGTTGGTTTTTTTTGTTGTTGAGGTGTATGAGTTCTTTATATATTTTGGATATTAACCTCTTATCAGATATACGGTTTGCAAATACCTTCTTCCAACTGTTAGTTATCTTTTCGTTTTGTTGGTGGTTTCCTTTGCTGTACAGAAGCTTTTTAGTTTGATGTAGTCCCAGTTGTTTATTTTTTCTGTTGTTTCCCTTGCCTGGTCAGACATGGTACTTGAAAACATGCTGCTAAGACTGATGTCAACGAGGGTACTGCCTATGTTTTCTTTTAGAGGTTTCAGGGTTTCACGTCTTACATTCAAGTCTTTAATCCACATTGAGTTGATTTTTGAGTTTGATGTAATATAATGGTCTACTTTCATTCTTTTGCATGTGGCTGTCTTGTTTTCCCAACACCATTTCTTGAAGAGACTTTCCTTTCTCCATTGTATCTTCTTGGCTCCCTTGTCAAAAATTAGCTGTCCATCTATGTGTGGGTTTATATCTGGGCTCTCGATTTTGTTCCATTAATCGGTGTGTCTCTTTTTGTGCCAGTACCATGCTGTCTTGATTATTATAACTTTGTAGTATAGTTTGAAATCAGAGAATGTGATACCTCCAGCTTTCTTCTATTTTCTCAGGGTTCCTTTGGCTATTCAGGGTCTTTTGTTGTTCCATATAAATTTTAGGATTCTTTGTTCTATTTCTGTGAATAATATCATTGGACCTTTGATAGGGATTACATTGACTCTGTAGGTTGTTTTAGGAAGTATGGATACTTTAACTATGTTAATTCTTCCAATCCAAGAGCACAGAGTATCTTTCCATTTCTTTGCATCTTTTTAAATTTCTTTCAACAATGTTATAAAACTATAAAGTTTTCAGTGTACAGCTTTTTCATCTTTTTGGTTAAGTTTATTCCTAGGTGTTTATTCTTTTGTTGCAATTGTAAATGGGATTGTAATTAATTTCTCTTTCTGCTACTTCATTGTTAGTGTATAGAAACACAACTGATTATTATATGTTGATTTTGTATCCTGTGAATTTACCGTATTCATTTATTATTTCTAAAATTTTTTGGTGAATTCTTTAGAGTTTTCTATGTATAAAATCATGTCATCTGCATACAGTGACAGCTTCACTTCTTCCTTTCCAGTTTGGATCCCTTTTACTTCTTTTTTTGTGCCTGATTGCTCTGGCTAGGACTTCCAATACTATGTTAAACAAGAGTGGTGAAAGTGGGCATCCTTGTCTTGTTCTTGTTCTTAGAGGAGTAGCTTTCAGTTTTCTCCATCGAGAATGATATTACTGGCTGTGGGTTTGTTATATATGGTGTTTATTATGTTGAGGTACTTTCCTTCTATATCCATTTTATTCAGAGTTTTTTTTTTTAATCACAAATGGATGCTGTATCTGGTCAAATGTTTTCTCTGCATCTATTGAGATGATCATGTGATTTTTATTCTTCATTTTGTTAATGTGGTATATCATGTTGATTGATTTGCGTATGTTGAACCATCCCTCCATCCCTGGAATAAATCCCACTTGATCTTGGTGTATGATCTTTTTAATGTATTGTATTCAAATTCTTACCATTTTGTTGAGGATTTTTGTATTGATTTTCATCAGTGATATTGTCCTGTAATTTTCCTTTTTTGTGTTGTCCTTGTCTGATTTTGGCATCAAGGGTAATGTTGGCTTCATAGAATGAGATCTTTACTCTGTTGTATAGGTCCATATTTCCATCTGGTATTGTTTCTTTCTGCCTGAATGACTTCTTTAATATTTTTTGCAGTGCAGGTCTGATGATGGTAAATGCTTTCAGCTTTTGTATTTCTGAAAAAGTCTTTATTTTGCTTTCACTTTTGAAAGATACTTTTGCTGAGCATAGAATTCTAGTTTGACAATTTTTCTTTCAGCACTTTAAAGATGTTAATCTGTTGTCTTCTTACTTGCATTTTTTTCTGAGAAAACTGCTATCATCCTTATCTTGTTACTCTGTACATAACATCTTTTCTTTCTCTGACTGTCTTTAAGATTTTTTTTTATTACCATTTTTGGCAATTTGGTTATGATGTGCCTTACTGTCATTTTCCTTACTTTTCTTTAACTTGGGATTCAGCTTGTTGAAAAATACAGTAAAGTTTGATTTGACTTTTTAAAATATCTTTCATGTCTCTACTTAACTCTTTGAATATACTCTTTGAATATAAGGAATAGAATTATAACTACTTTAATGTCCTTGTCTGCCATTTCTAATATCTGTGTCAGTTCTGTAGCAGTTTTGATTGATTTTTCTTTTCTTTTCTTTTTTTTTTTTCGAGGAAGATTAGCCCTGGGCTAACATCTGCTGCCCATCCTCCTCTTTTCACTGAGGAAGACTGGCCCTGAGCTAACATCCATGCCCATCTTCCTCTACTTTATATGTGGGACGCCTACCACAGCATGGCATGCCAAGCGGTGCCATGTCTGCACCCGGGATGCGAACTGGCGAACCCCGGGGCACCGAAGTGGAATGTGCGCACTTAACCACTGCACCACTGGGCTGCCCCTGATTTTTCTTTTTGTTATAGGTCACATTCTCCTGCTTCTTTGTATATCGGGTAGTCTTTTACTACATCCTAAACACTGTGAATTTTACCTTGTTGGATGCTGGCTGATTTTGTATTTTCAGAAATCTTTTGGGTGGTGTTCTGGGGTTCAGATAAGTTATTTGGAAACAGTCTGATCTTTTCAGGTCTTGCTTTTAATATTCGTCAGGCAGGACTGGAGCAGTGCTCAATCTGGGACTAATCTTTCCCCATGTCTAGGGAAAGACTGTGTACTCTTATCTGATGCCCTGTGAACCATGAGGATTTCCAGTTCAACTAGCAAGAACAGTCACTGTTCTCAGCCACACAGGAGTACTGGCACTCTTACTGCTCATCTGTTCAGGTGGTGTTTTTTCCTTCTGCCTCAGTTAGTTTCCTCATGTGATCAGTACTCTGCTCTGATCAGTACTCACTAATCAGTACTCTGCTGAATACTTGAGGGAGACTCTCTGCAGGACTGCAGAGCTCTCCCTCTACGTGGCTCTCTCTCCTCTCCTGTAACTCTGGCTGCCTCGGTCTCCCCGTGCTCTCAACTCTATTTCCTCAATTCAGAAAGTCCACCGGGCTGTGGGGTTCTATCTCAATGTGCCACGGCCTGGAAAATCTTTCAAGGCTGTAAGCTGGGCCAATCGTAGGGCTCCCCTTATTTGTTTCCCACCTCTTAGGGATCACTGCCCTCTATTGTCTAGTGGCCAGTGTCTTAAAAACCATTGTTTCATATATTTTGTCCTCCTTGGGGGGGGGGGGAGCAAATCTTGTCTCTGTCACTCCATCTTGGCTAGAAAAAGAAGTCCCTCTTTGACTTTTTACCCCCATTTTGTAGATGAGGAATCTGAGACTTAGAGGGATTAAGGAATTTGCCCAGGGTAACTGAGTTTGTAACCAGGAAGCCCATGTTCACATCTGGGCCATCCAATGCCAGAGGCATGCTTTTAAGAATCACTACGCTCTGGTGCTCCTGTGGTCCACACACTCTATGTAGAAGACTTTATCCCATATTTGCAGTTGCAGTCTTATTCATTTAACAAATATTTGTTGAGGGCCTGCCATGTGTTAGGCCTAGTCAAGGTGCCAGGGATGCAGCTGTGAGCAAGTTGATCCCAGTCCCCCACCCTCTTAGAGCTAACCTTCTCTGAGGAGGAAAGAGACAGCACCAAGGCATGAAGTAATTCATACAGCCTGTGAGACAGCAGTGTTCCAAGATAAAGTCAAACAGAGAAGAGGTGTAGAGTACGTGTGTGAGTGAGTGTGTGTGTGTGTGTAGTGAGAAGAGGTTGCAATTCAGATACGGAGTTCAGGGAAAGCTTCACTAAGAAGGTAGCATTTACATAAACAGGTGAACAAGTTCTGAGTGAAAGGTGAGCGAAAGGGATGTCCAGTATTTCATACTAGAAACAGTAATAGGTATCATTAATGAAACACTTTCTAAGGTCCAAGCTTGTGATGGGGATTTATGCGTATTACCTTTACACACAAAAGATGAGGAAGCTGTTTTTTCTAATATGTAAATTTATATATTGCTTTTTTAAAAATTATAGGAAAATAATACATGGTGGTTGTAAAACAATAATAAAGCAATACAGAAGCATATGTAAATACAAGGTAAAGATCTCCTTGTAACTACTCTCTTCTCATTCCTCTGCTACATTCTACCAGAGATGACTCTTATTAACAATCAGATGAATCCTTCTACGCATTTGTAAACATATATGTAAAAATATACATATAAAATGGGGTCATGGTATATGTGTTGTCATGTAACCTAGTTTTATTCCCATTTCACAAATGTATCATGCACAGCTTTCCATGCTGATTTATAGACTATATCTTGTTCAAATGTTGCATCTGAGTGTACTATACTTTATTTAATCCTTTTGATTCATATTTAGGTTATTAACAATGTTTTTCTATTGTACAAAATACTACAAGGGACACCTTTGTACACTTTTCTGATTGTGCCATATTTTCCATTTGTTTCTCCAGATCTAGAAAAAATCTGGAACCGAGAAAAGTTAAGTGACTTATTTGAAATTCTACCTACCACAGACAATAGAATTCATTACCAGCTGTATCAATATGTGTAACTGGATTTTCTGTAACAATAATTAACTTTGTCATATAACCAGAAGGTCAATTCAGTTAAACTACGAGTGTTCTTTTTTTGGCTGAGCGGACAGTCAGGCATGGCTACATGTATACACAGCCCTGGTCAGGGTTTTCAATAATGTCATCAGCATCCCGGAGTATGAATCAGAGTTCACATCTGAATTTATGTAAAATCGAAAGTATTTTGACATGAAAGCGTGGGGTGGAAATGCTCACAGTGGGGTTAGGATTAATGCCCTGACATCTCAGGATGGGATTTGGGGGTCTTGGCATGAGGCACCAAAGCACTGGGGTCAGCATTTCTTCCTGGCTCTGGTCTTTCTTTCCTTAGCTTCCTGTTCTTCAGTTTTCATTTGCCTTTGCTTTTCCCTGCAAATGAAATCCTCATGCTCCCCTTTTCTTCCCTGAAAAGCCTGGGTTTTTCCCCATGAGCCCCACTCACCTGGAACTCCACAGAGAGCTCACAGTGGTCTTCTCTGTCTCTCAAACCTCAGCAACTACAGCGGTCAGGATTCACTTAGTTGACGATACATTGAGAAACTCCACTCAAACTAGTTCAGGTAACCTGCACATCCAGAAGGTGGATCTGGCTTGGAAGGGCTTGATCCAGAGGCTGAAATGGTCTCTTTCTCCACCCTCCCTGTGGGCTTTACGTGACAGACAAGCTCTCTGCACACGGTGGGAATGCTTTCTCCTGACAGCTCCATCTTCATTCTTACCATTTGCTAATCAGAGGGGAGTGAGACTTTGCCCTTCTGAAATCTCAGGGAGACTCTAATCCGCACTGTTGGGACCCCACTGCCTTCCCTCGGAGGGGGAGGTGGGTGGGGTGGGGGGGCAGACAAATAGCATGCCGGGAATGGCCCTGCGGTGCTGTGGACTTTTTGAGGGGAAATACCTGTGCTGCTCCTCTAGTACCCTGGGACCTCTAG
This sequence comes from Equus przewalskii, assembly GCF_037783145.1. Lineage (NCBI taxonomy): Eukaryota > Metazoa > Chordata > Mammalia > Perissodactyla > Equidae > Equus > Equus przewalskii. The sequence goes on from NC_091831.1 coordinate 68,252,223, forward strand.
CAGTGCCTGGCACACAGTAGGGGCCCAGTAAGATGTTTTCTTATTGAATCAAATGGAAGCATTAATTAAATCCAGCCACCCTGGCTTTCTTGAGTACTTATGCATAACTCACTCCCCCAAGTTACACATGTCTTCCAGAGAAGCTAGTGGCTCTTTTCTCGTGGGTTTTTCATTCTTTTGGGTTTCTAGGTTGCAGTAACATTTGGGGATGAGGGGTTTGGGGATGGTGGTGGTAGTCACTGCAGTTCTGTGACAATAAAGGTGTCTGGTGAAGGCCTACGTGCTACCTGCTTGTTTGTGTGTTTGCTTTCCTGCTTTCCAATATGACAAAGCTTTTGGGCATGCTCTCCAGTGCCATCTTTCAAAGCTGAACTAACCAGGAGCGTCATAAAGCATTTGCCTGATGAAGGTTATGATGGTTTCATTCCTCTTCCCTCTTCTCTTCTCTTCTGCCTCTTCTCCTGGGGGTTTGGCGTGCAAGCAGCAGTGACCTCCCAACCTACCCTGCTAATTGAATCCTGGAGAGTTGCCCACCAATCCAAGATGCTAACCATCATACACCCATCTTGTGTCCATCGCCCATATCGCCACTCTGTTCTGCTTATGTGTAAGGGCACTTAGGATTCAGAAGTTCAGCACTATCTATTGCCTGCTCCAAGAGTTTGCCTTTTCATGCAGAAAAAGGAAAAAAAAAATTGTTAGTTTCTAAGAACTACAAAAGATACTGGAGATGTTTGGATAAACCTGCTTTTCTGTGAGCTCAGGATAGTAACTGAATTAACCTGTCCAACAAGATCATTAATTTACCGAAAGCCGTGAATTCCTCTTGAGACAAGTTGTTATTCAAGAATACCATGGATGTTATCCTTTATGGTCAAATATATGTAGCTTATCAACCTCTAGTAATAAATCACATTTTTCTCTTTTGCCAAAAGAAAAATCTTTTTTTGATATTGTTTAGAGCAGAAAATCACATATTGATTTAAAAATATATGTGAATAACCTAAGTCCCTAAACTCCAAAGTCTGACAAAGAATAAAAAGGAATAAATGGAATTCGGCAGGGACAAAGGAAGAAAAACTCCAGTTGTTAGCTGCTATCGTGCTAATAATAAACAAGTGAGTCTAGATGTGGACAATTCAGAAGCATCGCAGACGCCTCATTTGGCTTCTATGACAACACAACCCTTCCTTTGGTGAGTGAAAATGAAGAAATGAGTATTACTTTAATTTCCTTCTGGAAAAGAATCAGTAGTTCACGTATTGTAGCGACTTGAGCCTGGGGAGGGAAGGAGGAATTCAGTGGCCTGAAAGATGCTCGGTGAGGCAAAGGCAAACGAAATTTATTCTTGTGAATGTTCAGTTAGTGACCTAACATCTCCTCCCAGTCGGGCCAGTAGGTGACCTCAACAGCACCCAGAGAGCGTCCTCCCACAGGAGTTAATGAAGGACACGGCCTCTGGCTTCATCACTTTGTGCCGAGGACTGACAGAGACAGAAGCATTTTCTAGACAGTTGGGAGGACTTTGCAGCTGTGAACTGAGTAATTCTTACAGGTCTAATCATAAAAGTATCCAGAGTTGTATGTGACAAAAGTAACAAAAAGTTGTATGTGATTATAAACAACTCGAGGATAAAAGAAAGTGTTTTTAGATGTGGTTGCATCTATTTCTCATAAACACTAAAACTGTATCATTTTCTCCTTTTGCTATCTCTTCTGTTCCCCCATTTGTTATCCCTTATAATCAGCCCTCCCACACACATCCATAACTGTTTGGAGGCCCACATCTTCTTGGGGTCCTTTTATCTTTGTCCTTTTCTTGGGACACAGTAGTTCACTTTGCCATGTTCTCCTCTCTTTTACCATTCTGCCAACTTGCTCCAAGGGTTTTCTCTGTTGGTGCCCAAGAGCCTGTGGATTTCTGCGTCTTCTCTTGACTGCAGCAGCTGGAGGGCCGATGCCGGTAGCGTTCCACAGTCCTCTTCACTAGCATCCTGTGATAGAAAATATGCCACATGCTGTGTCTGCTTAGGCTGTAACTTGCTTATTTATTACACTCTCTTGAAAATCTTTCTAATCCATTTAGCTTTTACCCAGTGATGTTAGTCTTTCCACATATAAGGCAGCATGGCTTAGGGTTTAGAAATGCAGGCTCTGGAGCCAGACTACCAGATTCATATTCTGGCACTGCCACTTACTAGCTGTGTGACCTTGGGCAAGCCACATAATCTCTCTGTGCCTCGTTTTCCCCATCTTTAAAATGGGGGCAATAATAATAGCTTCTTCTTAGTGTTATTGTGAAAATTGGATGTGAAATGTGCTGGGAATAGGGCCGGGAATATAGTTAATAATATTTAAGTGTGTGGTAAATAAAATCAAAAGAAGGTTCAACTTTCAAAATAACTTTAAAATTTTTCAGTTAAGATATGTCTACTGTAGAGAAGCAGAAAACATGTACTGTCAGGCATCACTTAATGACGGGGACGTATTCTGAGAAATGCATTGCTAGATGATTTCTTTCTTTCTTTTTTCCTTTTTTTATTCCAGAAACATTGCGTTATAACATTATATAACTTTCAGGTGTACTTTGTAATATATTTTGAATTCTGTATAGATTACATCATGTACCCCACCCAAAGACTAATTACAATCCATCACCACACACGTGTGCCTAATCACTCCTTTGCCCTCCTCACTCCCCCTTCCCCTCTGGTAACCACCAATCCAATCTCTGTCTCTATGTGTTTGTTGTTGTTTTTATATTCTACTTATGAATGAGATCATACAGCATTTGACTTTCTCCTTCTGACTTATTTCATTCAGCATAATACCCTCAAGGTCCATCTATGTTGTCACAAATGGCTGGATTTCATCATTTCTGATGGCTGAGTAGTATTCCATTGTGTATGTATACCACATCTTCTTTATCTGTTTGTCGTTTAGATGGGTATCGAGGTTGCTTCCAAGTCTTGGCTATTGTGAATAATGCTGAAATGAACATAGGGGTGCATGTATCTTTATGCCTTTGTGTTTTCAAGTTCTTTGGATAAATACCCAGCAGTGGAATAGCTGGATCATATGGTAGATCTATTCTTAATTTTCTGAGGATACTCCATACTATTTTCCATAGTGGCTGCACCAGTTTGCACTCCCACCAGCAGTGTGTGAGGGTTCCCTTCTCTCCACACCCTCTCCAACATTTGTTTCCTGTCTTGTTAATTACAGCCATTCTGACCAGAGAGAGGGGATATCTCATTATAGTTTTTATTTGCATTTCCCTCATAGTTGATGCTGAACATCTTTTCATGTGCCTGTTGGCCATCCATATATTTTCTTTGGAGAAATCTCTGTTCAGATCTTTTGCCCATTTTAAAATTCGGTTGTTAGTTTTTTTGTTGTTGAGATGTATGAGTTCTTTGTATATTTTGGATATTAATCCTTTATGTGATATATGGTTTGCAAATATCTTCTCCCAATTGTTAGGTTGTCTTTTTGCTTTGTTAATGATTTCCTTTGCTGTGCAGAAGCTTTTTAGTTTGATGTAGTCTCATTTGTTTATTTTTTCTGTTGTTTCCCTTGCCCGGTCAGACATGGGACTTGAAAATATGCTGCTAAGACTCATGTCAAAGAGTGTAGTGCCTTTGTTTTCTTCTAGAAGCTTCATGGTTTCAGGTCTTACATTCAAGTCTTTAATCCATTTTGAGTTGATTTTTGTGTGTGGTGTAAGATAATGGTCTACTTTCATTCTTTTGCATGTGGCTGTTCAGTTTTTCCAACACCATTTATTGAAGAGACTCTCCTTTCTCCATGGTATGTTCTTGGCTCTCTTGTCTAACATTAGCTGTCCAGAGATGTGTGGGTTTATTTCCGGGCTCTTGATTCTGTTCCATTGATCTGTGTGTCTGTTTTTGTGCCAGTACCATGCTGTTTTGATTACTATAGCTTTGTAGTATAGTTTGAAATCAGGGAGTGTGATACCTCCAGCTTTGTTCTTTTTCCTCAGGGTTCCTTTGGCTATTCGGGGTCTGTTGTTGTCCCATATAAATTTTAGGATTCTCTGTTCTATTTCTGTGATGAATGTTGTTGGAACTTTGATAGAGATTGCATTGAATCTGTAGATTGCTTTAGGAAGTATGAACATTTTAACTGTGTTAATTCTTCCAATCCAAGGGTACAGAGTAGCTTTCCATTTCTTTGTATCGTCTTCAATTTCTTTCAATGATGTTTTGTAGTTTTCAGTGTACAGATCTTTCACTCCTTTGGCTAGGTTTATTCCCAGGTATTTTACTTTTTGTTGCAATTGTAAATGGGATTGTATTCTTAATTTCTCTTTCTGCTACTCTGTTGTTAGTGTAATGAAACAACAGATTTTTGTATGTTGATTTTGTATCCTGTGACTTGACTGTATTCATTTATTATTTCTAAAAGTTTTTTAGTGGATTCTTTAGCGTTTTCTATATATAAAATCATGTCATCTGCGTATAGTGACAGTTTCACTTCTTCATTTTGGATCCAGTTTGGATCCATTTAATTTCTTTTTCTTTCCTGATTGCTCTGCTAGGACTTCCAATAATATGCTAAATAAGAGTGGTGACAGTGGGACTCCTTGTCTGGTTCCTGTTCTTAGAGGGATAGCTTTCAGTTTTCTCCCAATGAGACTGATACTAGCTGTGGGTTTGTCATATATGGCCTTTATTATGTTGAGGTATTTTCCTTCTATATCCATTTTATTTAGAGTTTTTATCTTAAATCATTGCTGTATCTGGTCAAATACTTTCTCTGCATCTATTGAGATGATCATGTGATTTTTATTCTTCATTTTGTTAATGTGGTGTATCATGTTGATTGATTTGTGGATGTTGAACCAAACCCTGCATCCCTGGAATAAATCCCATTTGATCATGTTGTATGATCTTTTCAATGTATTGTCGTATTCGAATTGATAGTATTTTGTTGAGTATTTTTTCATTGATGTTCATCAGTGATATTGGCCTGTAATTTTCTTTTTTGGTGTTGTCCTTTGCTGGATTTGGTATCAGGTTAATGTTGGCTTTGTAGAATGAGTTAGGAAGTTTCTCTTCCTTTTCAATTTTTTGGAACAGTTTGAGAAGGATAGATATTAAGTCTTCTTTGAATGTTTGGTAGAATTCACCAGGGAAGCCATTTGGTCCTGGCATTTTAATTTTTGGGAGAGTTTTGATTACTGTTTTGATCACCTTACAGGTGATTGGTCTGTTAATATTCTCTATTTCTTCTTGATTCAGTTTTGGAAGGCTGTATGATTTCAAGAATTTATCCATTTCTTCTAGATTATGCAATTTGTTGGCGTATAGCTTTTCATAGTATTATCTTATAATCTTTTATATTTCTGGGGTGTCCATTGTAATTTTTCTTTTTTCATTTCTGATTTTATTTATTTGAGCCTTCTCTCTTTTTTTCTTGGTGAGTCTAGCTAAAGGTTTGTCAATTTTGTTTATCTTTTCAAAGAACCAACTCTTGGTTTCATTGATATTGTCTGTTGATTTTTTAGTCTCTATTTCATTTATTTCTGCTCAGATTTTTATTATTTTCTTCCTTCTGCTGATTTTGGGCTTTGTTCTTCTTTTTCCAGTTCCTTTAGGTGCACTGTTAGTTGTTTATTTGAGATTTTTCTTGTTTGTTGAAGTAGGCCTGAATTGATATAAACTTCCCTCTTACAAATGCTTTTGCCAAATCTCATAGATTTTGGTATGTCGTATTTTCATTTTCATTTGTTTCCAGGTATTTTTTGATTTCTCCTTTGATTTCTTCATTGACCCAATCTTTATTTATTAGCATGTTGTTCAATCTCCACATTTTTGTGCCTTTTCTGATTTTCTTCATGTAGTTGATTTCTAGTTTCATAACTTTGTTGTCAGAAAAGATGCTTGACATTATTTTGTTCTTCTTAAATTTACTGAGATTTGTTTTGTGGCCTAATATGTGATCAATCCTGGAGAATGTTCCATGTGCATTTGAAAAGAATGTGTATTCTGCAGTTTTTGGATGGAATGTTCTGTATATATCTACTAAGTCCGTCTGGTCTAATGTGTCATTAAGGCCAATGTTTCCTTATTGATCTTCTGTTTGGATGATCTATCCATTGGTGTAAGTGGAGGGTTAAAGTCCCCTACAATTATTGTTACTGTCTATTTCTCCTTTTATGTCTGTTAATAATTGCTTTATATATGTAGTTGCTCCTGTGTTGGGTGCACAGATATTTACAAGTGTTATATCCTCTTGTTGGATTGTTCCCTTTATCATTATTTTGTGCCCTTCTTTGTCTCTTGTTACAGTGTTTGGTTTAAAGTCTATTTTGTCTGATATAAGTATTGCTACCCCCGCTTTCTTTTCTTTGCCATTTGCATGGAGTCTTTCCCATCCTTTCACTTTCAGTTTGTGAGTATCTTTATGTCTGAAGTGTGTCTCTTGTATGCAGCATATATTTGGGTTGTGTTTTTTTATCCAATTGGCCACCCTGTGCCTTTTGATTGGAGTATTTAGTCCACTGACATTTAAAGTAACTTTGATAAGCATGTACTTATTGCCATTTTGTTACTTTTTTTCTCCTGGGTGCTTTAGTACTTCTTCTCTGTTCCTTTCTTCTTCTCTTGCTCTCTTCCCTTGTGGTTTGATGGCTTTCTTTAGTAATATGTTTGCTTTATTTCCTCTTACTTATTTGTTTATTTATTATAGGTTTCTGATTTGTGATTACCATGAGCTTCCTATGTAATATTCTACCTATATAGTGATCTATATTGAGTTGATAGTCTCTTTAGTTTGACCTCTTTCTTAAAGCTTTACTCTTTTACTCCCCTCCTCCCACATTTTATGTTTTTGAAATCATATCTAATATCTTATTTTGTGTGTGTCTATCCATTACCCTCTTATTGAAATAGATAATTTTAATACTTTTGTCTTTTAACCTTTATGTTATCTTCATAGGTGGTTGATCTGCTACCTTTACTGTATTTTTGCCTTTGCCAGTGATTTTATTACCTGTTTTTTTTTTTTTTTTTGATAATTTTCTTATCCCCATTTGGGTCTTCTCTTTCCCACTTTAATCAATCCCTGCAGCATTTCTTGCAGAACTGGTTTCTTGGTGACAAACTCCTTTAATTGTTGTTTGTCTGGGAAATTCTTTATTTCTCCTTCTGTTCAGAATGATAACCTTGCTGGGTGGATTATTCTTGGCTGTAAGTTTTGTCCTTTTAGCACTTTAAATAAGTCATGCCACTCTCTTCTAGCCTGTAAAGTTTCAGCTGAGAAGTCCGCCGATAGCCTTATGGGCTTTCCTTTGTATGTCATTTGTTGCTTTTCCCCTTGCCCCTTCTAGGATTCTCTCTTTATCTTTAATTTTGAACATTTTAGTTATAATGTGTCTCAGTGTGGGCCTCTTTGGGTTGATCTTGTTTGGTGCTTTCTGTAGTTCCTGTACTTGGATGTCTGTTTCCTTCCTTAGGTTAGGAAAATTTTCAGCTATTATTTCTTCAAATAGATTCTCTGCCCCTTTGTCTCTCTCTTTTCCTTCTGGGACACTTATAACATGGATGTTAGTGCATTTGATATCGTCCCAGAGTTCCCTTAGACTGTTCTCATTCTTTTTAATTCTTTTTTCTTCTATTTGTTCAGCTTGGGTGATTTACTCTAGTCTTTCATCCAGCTCGTGGATCCATTCTTCTGTATCATCTACTCTGCTATTGAGTCCTTACAGTGAATTTTTCCTTTCCAGTATTGTATTCTTCATTTCTGATTGGTTCTGTTTTATATTTTCCAATTCTTTGTTGACGTTCTCACTGTGTTCATCCAATCTTCCCCCAATATCAGTGAGCATCTTTATGAATTTTTGTTTGAGCTCTTTGTCAGGTAAATTGCTTATTTCTGTTTCATTTAGTTCTTTTTTTCTTGGGTTTTGTCCTGTTCCTTTGCTTGGAACATCTTCCTTTTTCCTCCTCATTATGCCTCTTTCTCTGTACTTATATCTATGTATTAGATGAGTCAGCTACGTCTCCTGATCTTTGAGAAGTGGCCTTATGTAAGAGATGCCTTTTGAGGCCTAGCAGCATGTTTACCTTCATCACCAGTCCAAATGTTCCAGGAGTGACACCTGTGTGGGCTACACGTGTCCTTCTGCTGCAACAGGGTTGCTCTTACTGCAAGTACCCAGGGAATCTAGGCTTTCCATACTTGGCCTGCTGTATGGAAATTGGGTTTGGGGAGCCCCAGCACCATTGGCTACAAGGTCTAATAGCTCACTCCTGTTGCAGTTTTCCTTTTAAGTGTGCTCACACCCGGTGTAGCTGTTTACTAGGTTCAGGGGCTTACAGTTGCTGTAGGCCATAGGCCTGCAAGGCTGTTGTCAGCACTTTTAGATTTGCAGCTGAGTGGGGATGGGCCTAGGCATGGGAGCACCCAACTGTTTCAAGCTTTGGAAGGTGGGGCTGATGCCTTTTGTGGCTGTTTGTGAAGCACAGGTCTTCTGCTACTGATCAGCCCCACCCCCCACAGGTCTACACACACCATCAACATAGTTCTGTCCCATGCACACTTCTTGACCCCCTGAAGCATACCCAGTCATCCCCCTGCAGAGGCCCCTACCTCTTCACCAACACCCACCACAGTTCACCTGGTCCTCACATAGACCCTGCCCCACAAAGGCAGACACATTCACCTGCCTGTAGAAGATCAAGGCACCCAGTCTATGCAGGCCAACAAGTAGCCTGAGGGCCTCCTGTTGGGTTGGGCTGGTCCCTAGGGCGAGCTGCCTGCCCTGGCTGAACTGGATTACATCTGCACTCTGCTGGGTATGGCAGACCCACCCAGGGGGCTAACAGGCCAGGGGAAGAACTTCAATGGCATCTGCCAGTGTCTGTGTCAGCACGCTTGTACTAGGTCCCAACAATGCTGCCACCAATGTCTTAGCCTCCAGTGAGGTCTCACCTCTCACTGAGATGCACGCAGATCCTACCAGGTGAATCTCTTTTCACCAAGGGACTGTGCATCTTCTTTCTGGTGATTTTAGGTTGCTCTCTGAGATGGGTGAATTTGTGCATGGGCCTTTTAAGAGCTGGCTTTATTCCACTTATGTTGCTAGCTTTTCTGGTGGATTCCCCATTGCAGTTAATAGCCAGCAAAGCCAGATAGTAGGACACTCATCTCAGTTGTGCTGAGTCCCAAGGATGCTTATAGCAGTAACCTGCCCCTGCTGAGGTCCCCTCTTCTCCAGGGAGGGCTTCGTACCTTAGGGTAGCTCCCGCCCAGCTGGCTGTAAAGCTCGGTGGCTGGTGAAGGTGGCTTTTTTTTTCTCTCCAGGAAGAATTTCTGCGTCTTCTGCCTCAGTCAGGACTGTCCCTTGTTGTGGGGGTTATTTTTATCCAGTTTTCAGTTCTCTCTCTGGGGTAATTTTCCCAAGAATAGTTGTAACCTGGTTGTGTTTGTGGGAGGATGTGAGTTCAGAGTCCACCTATGCCCCCATCTTGATGAGATCTCAGATGATTTCATAGTTGTGTAAACAACATAGAGTGTGCTGAAGGGGAACAAAATTTGCCACTTCAAAATGTGTCTCTTTAACTTGAGGCTTATTTTAGACTGATTATTTTTAAGAAACAAAACTCAGAAAGTTTTTCTTGTTACCTCTCCCTTAACTAACTAAAAGAATTCAGATTAAAAAAACCTGTCTCAAAAAGTGAGCTATCACCCTAGCATCACATGAACTGGGTGGTAGCCAGGAAGGAACCTGGAGAAGCCTGTTTGTTGGGCTCCCCTCTGTGTTCTTCGGTTTCTGTGTAGACAAACACTTGTTTTCCAAACATTTGCTTCCTTTCACCTATCTGTGAATTGCCTGCCTTCCCTTTGAAGTCCCTGATTCTCCCTGCCCCCAACATCTTCTTTAGCTGAAGATGGTATTTAAGGTGAGGACTTTAGCTATTTTTGTGAGTTACTCGACTTTTCTAGGTTTCTCCATATATACATGTTATTAAACTTTTGTTTGTTTTTCTCCTGTTAATCTATTTCATGTCAGTTTAATTCTTAGACCTGCCAGAAGACCCTAGTAGGAAAATTTCTTCCTCCACTACATTAGTAGGTGGTATAGCCTACTACACACCTATGCTATATGTTACTAATCTTATGGGACCACTGTCATATATGTGGTCCGTCATTGACGGAAATGTTGTCATGCAGTGCATGACTGTACAAGCAAGAAGAAAGGAATAAAAACAGGACACAATTCCTGAGGTTCTGAGGTCTGTTGGCCAAGGCTCACAGCTACTGAGCATTGGGGCTGAGCTGGTGCTTTACCTTGGTGTTGCTGAGTCAGCACACTTTGCACAGCCCCCTGCGAACTGCCCCAGTGGGGGAACTAGTGCATTAGAACAGGCGTTCCTACCCTGGGGCTGAGGTTACTTTGATGCCCATCAAGCCTTACTATAGACTGGGCAAATATATGTCCCAAACAAGTTCTTATCCACTACTTTTACTCTTAGGGGCAGAGACCCCCACAGGGGCCCTGGGACTCTGTCCTTAGCTGGGAAAGGAGAGGTGAGCGCTCCCTCTCCATGGAGTCACCCCCTCACCTCCATCACACACCTTTGTGCAGGATTTTCCCAACTGTCAGGGTGAGGTCTGTTTGGCCTTTGTTCTTTACCATTTCCTTCTTTTTATCTTTTAAAATTCCTAACACAGACATTTTTGCATTTAATTCGCATTTTTTAAAGTCGCTAGCGCTGTGGGTTTTTTTTAAAAAATATGCTTCCTATTAGGATATTGACTAGATCCCTATTAAACAAAGCAGAACACCAGCCTTTAAAACACGGAGGCACAGGATCCAAAGAGAGCTTGTGAAACAACAACCCAGACTGTTGCTGAGGGAAAGAAAAGAGACCTCGGCTTTGGGGTCCTGGGCAGGAGCTGAGTTGAGCATACCCAGGGAAGATGGGGAGTGTTACCACGGGAGGCTGTGTGGTTACAGTGGAGAAGAGTGAGGCCAGGCATTCTCTGGGGTATGGTTAAAGCAGAGGGTAAATGCACCTTGAAATGAAGTGGGTGTATATTCCTGTGTCTGCTGTCCAACCCTGGGGCTGAGGACTTCTAACCCCAAGATTTCAAGTAATAACCCTAGCCCAGGGAAGAGGTGAATGGAATGACCTAGTGGCCTTTGGCTTCTCAGCATCAAGAGGTGACACTGTGCTTCTGCCATCTGAAAGAGGGTGTGCAGAGTTTAGGCAGTGAGGGACAAAGGACCTGGGGCCGGCAGGGAGGTGGCAGTAGCAGCTAGCAAGGGAGAGATTGACAGAGGAGGAAGTACCTACCTGAGGCAACACATCCAGGCCTGTGGGGACTGGGCCAGTGAGATTTTGCAACATGGCCACTTCAGTGAACTTGGGAGACTAAATGTGTGAGTGGGGGTCTGTCTTTAGTTGTTTTCCTTTCGTTTCTGTAGGTAAGAGATCCGGGGAATGCAAGCTATGCCCATCAAGCTTCACTTGCCCTGCAGTCTGCTGGGACAAACTGCCTGTAGGTGGAGAACTACATATTTCAGGGCAACGGGAAAAAATCCTTAGATTCTCCCAAACATGCCCATGTTCGAGTGAGTTTCTCAAGGAGAGGAGATCACCCTACCTCATTTTTTCAGTGCCCTCTGCACCTGAAACATGGGAAAGTGTTTTGTTGAGTGAATGAATGAATGATGAATCTGTTGAATTCCTGCACCTCAGAGAGTAAAAAAAAAAAAAAGGCATAAAGATGTGTATGCTGTGCTACAAGCATGTGTGAATGAGTTCACCCCTGAAATGTTCTGTAAAGCAAGCTGCTCAAGGGGAGGGAGAAAAGGAGGGGGAAGAGATTGCAGGTACCAGAGCCTGAGGACAGAAAATGCAAAAGGAGCATAAGAGACATATAGATACCTGACTGTGTAATTTATCAGCTAACTCAGTACAATTTTGAGAGTAAATTATAATGATTAAAATTATTGATATTATATTTCTTATATTGGTAGATCTATGATATAGTTTTACTTTAAAAACTCTCTTACAAGAAAATCTTCCTAAAAAACAGAAATAGCATATATCCATGTGTATTAAAGCAAAAACTTAAAAGAACCTCTTCATACTGATTTGAACATTAAAAATAATATAAGCAGAGTAATTATTCTTGGTGCATATTCACATACTTTAATCAGTTTCCTAACCATGTCTATCTCTAATACTGTGTCACTCTTTTCTGAAGAATGTTTTTTTTTTTCAGTATGGTCTTATTATTTCAAATTTTTTTCACAAAATTGTCTATGATCTTCAAACTTGCATTTGAAGTTCAATTAATTTGAAATTATTGACATCTTTAATTGACACTTTTCTGCAGACTATAAAATTTTTAATTAAGAAAATACTCTCTCTACAAGTGCTGTGGTTCATGGTAAGTGCAGATCATATTCTGCTAAATGGAGGATGTTCTCAAATGCAATCACTTTTGCATTGAATATGTAAATATGTCAGCCAAAAATTTATATGAGTGCTCTTTCTGCCTCTATTCAGAGTGGCTTTCCTTGACAACATTTTTATAAGACAAAATTTGTCAAGTAAGTTACCTCTGTTATGATTCTTTTATGTTTTGCCAAATTTAGATGCTACAAAAATCATAGCCTGTCTCAATCTCATCCCATTCCAGTAAAATAAAATTTATCTAGTTAAAAATAAGAGCTCCTTCAAAAGATTCCAGATGCTCCAAAGCTCAAATAGACAATTTCAAAGTGGAATCTCGCACACTGTTTGAGTTCTTATTTTTAATTTATTCAGAGCCTCCCTTGCTTCTTGAGACTAAATTTATGTCTTCCTTGTTTTAAATAAATGCAATTCTCTGAAAGTATCGAAAGCTCTAAAAGAAGTTCTTGGTGCTTATGCATTGATTTCTGGGAGTAAAGATTTCCAAGTGATTTTGAAAACAAAAATTGCACCCCAAATTTAGACAACTTACAAAAGTCTTCAGTACTGTTGCTGAACACTTAGATTAATTTACAAATTAATTCTTCAAAGGTTTAAATATTTCTAATATCTGATTAGTGATAGCCAACAAAGAAAGTTTATGGTGCACTGCTCAAGAAAGTTTTTTATCCATATCAGCTTTGTACAATTAAATTTTGTAGTTTAGTTACTCTATATAATATTATCTTTAAGATTTTGATGACTGTCACATCTATTTGAATAGTAGAATGTCACAGCCATTACATATATAATTATGAAATGTGTGCAAACCACAACTACTGCCAAATATGGTTTCTATATTTCTATAACTAATAGGTTTCCTAATTAGTTAGAGGATAGTTTCTAAGAAAATACTGTACTTCATCAGAATCTGTATCTGTATATCACCTCACAAATTATTTTCTCTTTAACGTTGAACTTTTTAACTGAATTTACAATAGCATTTACAATAATGTCAGATGTTTCATCATTGACAGGATGAACTTCCAAAAGCTTTACTTTGATGCTCTGAAGTATATGAAAAAAATCACATCATTGTTGAGATTTGCTTAAATTATTTTCTGTCTGAAGAATCTGATGACACCATCATAGTACTGGTATCATATATCTGTTTTCAAATTTTCTCTTTTACCAAAGCAACAGAAATCTTATCATTTTGCTTTTCAAACATGAATTAAAAAACCTCAAATTGTAAATAAGTAAAATTAATTTAGAGGACCAGTTATTTGATCTAAATGAAAGTCTTGCTTCATAGAGTGATACGTAAACAAATCTTCTGCTCCTGTACACATTACATTGTCCTGTTGGAACACAGTCTTCTTAAAGTAATGATTAGCTCTCACAGTAGATGCTGATGCCTCTTCAGCTGGTTAGTCTTATGAATTCCATGTAGTTAGTGACATGGCCCCTGTGGTGGATGTTAAATATTGACAAACATTTTGCATAAGTTACATGTTTATCATCAGCTGTCTTGAGAAATGGAAATTTGATATTGATTTTTTATTAAACATATACTTTTTATTGTTTTAGCTCATTCCTGACAAAAGGGTTTATTATAAAATAAAAAAAGCACAGCCAAACAATAAAATAAGCAATTCTAAACTTATACCATGCAATAAGACAAAACCACTGTAGCAAGAGCATTCAGATGACGCTCTTTTGTTTGATGGTAGACATGCTTAGACTCTGTTTCCCACACGCCTATCACTTATGTCTAATGTATGATTTCCCACATTCCCACTGACTGGGACCTGGCAGCTTTATGACTTGTACAGGCCACTGCATGGGAAATGGCCCAAGTGAATGATGTACCAAGTAAGTAACTAGGATAGAGCCATCAAGTACTCTTGCTAACTGAAGAGAGTTTGCTGTTCCTAGCTCCTTGGTACTGAGCAGACGTTTTCCCCCCTCTGCATATTGTTCTTAAAAGGAAGGAGTTTATTGAATCACATTTGGAAAAAGATCAAGAAAATAGATAGGTTGTTGCCATTCTTGTTTCAGATTTTTAACCACCTAGGAAAGTGAAAATTCTCTTAATTTCACAAGAACCTCTCACATTATTAAAGTCCATGGCAAAAGTTGAAGTATAAAGACTTGTCAAATATATCCTGGCTCATTTTAATATAATTAATAAAATAGTTTATTAAATATGAAAAAATGCTAAATAGGATAATACGTAATGTCGATAGGCGCAAACTATGATTGTCCTGGGAAATCAGAACATAAGGATCACACAAAACAGAGGACAGAAAGAAATCCTACTAGGGTTCCAAAAGTAGAATAGACAGAGAATGGTGCAAAAGCAGTGTTTGATGAGTTAAGAGCTAAGAATAATCCCAAATTGGTTAAAGACCCGAAGCCATTTGTTCAATCAGGACGCTAACAAAATAGCAAAATAGAAGTTTTCTATTGTCTTCCCCCAAAAGAACATGGATTTTGACTGTTGTTCACAGACAAGAGAGCCTTTGTGAAAGTCTGGGAATCCAGCAGAGAAGTTCAAGTACACTGTTAGATCAAAAGAAAATCTGAGACTGGATGCATTGGAGAGGCTGCTCAGTAAAGACTGGGGGAAATAGCTGCTTCTTTGAATGTGAAGACAGCAACACAAGACTTCAAGGGATATGAAAAGTCGATGAAAAATGATACAACCAAAGGAACAAAATAATTTCCCAGTAACTGACCCCAAAGAAATGGAGATCTGCAATTTTCCAAATAAAGAATTCAAAATAGTTGTTTTAAGGAATCTCAGTCAGCTACCAGAAAACACTGAAAGACATTTCAACAACATTGGGAAAACAGTACATGAACAAAATGAGAAGTTTAACAGAGAGATAAAAATAAAAAATTACAAAAAAAATCTGTAACTGAAGAATACAATGAATGAAATGAAAAATGTAATAGAGAGCATCAACAGCAGACTTAATCAAGTAGAAGAAAGAATCTGTGAAGAAAGATCATTTGAAATTATCTAGTCAGAAGAGAAAGATAAAAGAGTGACAAAGAATGAAGAAATCCTACACGAACTATAGGATACCACTAAAAGAAACAATCCAATACTTATTGGAGTCTCAGAGGAAAAGAGAGAGAGAAAGGAGAAGAAATCTTATTTAAAGAAATAATGGCTGAAAGCTTCTCAAATTTGGGAAGATATTTGGATATGCAAGTTCAGGAAGCTCATAGGTCCCCCCAAATTTTCAACTCAAAATGATCTTCTCTAAGACACATTATAATAAAACTGTCTAAAATCAAAGACAAAGAGAGAATTTTAAAAGCAGTAAGATAAAAAAATGTTCTCACATACAAGAGAACTCCAATAAGGTTATCAGTGGATTTCTCAGCAGAAATCTTACAGGCCAGGAGAGAGTGAGGTGATATATTCAGGGTGCTGAATGAAAAAACTGCCAACCAAGAATATTTTACCTGACAAAGAGTTCTTTCAGAAATAAAGGAGAGATAAAGACTTTCCCAGATAAACAAAAACTGAGAGAGCTCATCACCACTTGACCTGCCTTACAAGAAATGCTGAAATGACTTCTTCAAGCTGAAATGAAAGGATGCTAATTAGTAACAAGAACACATATGAAAATATAAAACACAGTGGTACAGGTAAGTATATAACAAAATTCAGAATATTCTAATACTGTCATATCGTGGTATGTTAACCACTGAACTCTAGTATAAAGGTTAAAGGACAAAAGTATTAAAAGTATCTATGGGTACAATAATTTGTTAATGGGCACACAATACAAAAACATGAAAATTATGACATCAAAACCATAAAATGTCAGGAGGGAGAGTAAAGGGGTAGAGTTTTTGTTTGTGATCAAAGTTAAGATGTTATAGAGTAAAATGAGCTGTTGTATACATATGATGTTTTATGTAAGCCTCATGATAAACACAAAGCAAAAAAATCTACAATAGATACACAAAAGATAAAGAGAAAAGAATAAAAGAATACCACTACAAAAAAAAAACAAACCACCAATTCAAAAAGGAAGATAGTAAGAGAGGAAGGAAAGAACTACAATTGCCACAAAACAATTAATAAGACGGCATTAGGAAGTCCTTATCTATCAATAACTACTTTAAATGTAAATAACTAAATTCTCCTATCAAAAGGAATAGAAAGCTGAGTTGATTTAAAGAATAAGATCCAGCTATATGTTGCCTACAAGAGACTGATTTCAGCTTTAAGGAGACAAATAGACTCAAAATGAAGGGATGAAAAAGATATTCCATCCAAACGGAACCAAAAGAGAGCAGAAGTAGCTATACCTATATCAGACAAAATAGAATTTAAGTCAAAAACTGTAACAAGAGATAGAGAAGGTCATTATATAATGATAAAATGGTCAATTCATGAGGCAGATATAACAATTGTAAATACATATGCACTCAACATTGGAGCACATAAATACATTAAGCAAATACTAACAGGTCTGAAGAGAGAAATAGACAACAATATGATAATAATAAGGAAATTTAACACTTCAGTTTCAACAATGGCTAGATCATCCAGACAGAAAGGCAGTAAGGAACATTGGACTTGAACTATTCTTTAAACCAAATGGACCTAACAGACGTATACAGAACATTCAACTCAAAAGCAGTGGAATACACATTCTTCTCAAGCACACACAAAACATTCTCCAGGATATCTCCTATGTTAGGTCACAAAATAAGTCTGAGTAAATTTAAGAAGACTGAAATCATACCGAATGTCCTTTCTGACCAGAATAGCCGGAAACTAGGAATTAATAATAGAAGGAAAACTGGAAAATTCACTAATATAGGAAAATTAAACAACTCATTCCTGAACAACCAATGGGTCAAAGAAGAACTCAAAAGAGAAATCAAAAAATACCTTTAAAAAATGAAAATGCAAACACAACATACAAAAATTTATAGGATGCCGCAAAAGCAATCCTAAGAGAGAATTTTATAGTAATACATACCTACATCAAGAAAAAACAAAGATCACAAATAAACAACCTAACTCTACACCTCAAGGAACTAGAAAAACAAGAACAAACAAAGCCAAAAGTTAGCAAAAGGAAGAAAATAATAAAGATTAGATAACAAATAAATACAATAGAGACCAGAAAAACAACAGGAAAGACCAATGAAACTAAGATCCGGTTTTTTGAGGAGATAAAATCAACAAAGCTTTAGCTAGATTAACTAAGAAAAAAGAGAAAAGACTCAAACAAATAAAATCAGAAATAAAGAGGAGACATTATAACTGATACCACAAAAATACAAAGGGTCATAAGAGACTCCTATGAACAATTACATGCCAACACATTGGAAAATCTAGAAGAAATAGATATATCTCTAGAAACACACAATCTACAAAGACTGAATCATGAAGAAATAGAAAATCTGAACAGACTGATAATGAATAAGGAGATTGAATCAATAATCAAAAACATGCCAACAAAGAAAATTCCAGGACCAGATGGTTTCCCTGGCGAATTCCTCCAAGCATTTAAAGTAGAATTAACGCCAATCCTTCTCAAACTTCCAAAAATTTGAAGAGGAGGGAACACTCCTCAACTCATTTTACAAGGCCAGCATTATCCTGATACCAAGCCAGATAAGGACACTGCATTGAAAGAAAACTAAAAGGCCAATATCCATAATGAATATAGATGCAAAATTTCTCAACAAAATACTAGCAAACCGAATTCAACAATACATTAAAAGGATCATGTACCATGATCAAGTGGAATTCATACCTGGGATGCAAGGATGGTTCAACATGTGCAAATCAATAAATATGATATACCACATCAACACAATAAAAATAAAAATTATAGTCATCTCAATAGATGCAGAAAATGCATTTCACAAAATTTACCATCCTTTCATGATAAAAACTCTCAACAACACGTTCAGTGGTGAAGGGTTGATACCCGTTCCTCTAAGAACAGGAACAAGGATCCCACTCTCACCTCTTTTACTATGTTGACATATTAGTGGAAGTACTAGCCAGAGCAATTAGGCAAGGAAAAGAAATAAAAAGCATCCAAACTGGAAAGGAAGAAGTAAAATTGTCTCTGTTTTCAGATGATATGATCTTATATAGAAAATCCTAAAGACTCCATCAAAAACATGTTAGAACTTATAAACAAACTCAGTAAAGTTGCAGGATACAAAATCAATAT
Organism: Equus przewalskii; assembly: GCF_037783145.1. Lineage (NCBI taxonomy): Eukaryota > Metazoa > Chordata > Mammalia > Perissodactyla > Equidae > Equus > Equus przewalskii. Next base: position 68,270,884 of record NC_091831.1, read on the forward strand.
ACCAAAAAAAAAAAAATCAATTGTTTCTAAACACTAACAAAGAACTGTCTGAAAAATAAAGAAATAAAACAATCCCATTTACAATAGCACCAAAAACAATAAAATACTTAGGAATAAATTTAACCAAGGAAATGAAGGGCCTATGCACCAAAAACTATAAGACATTGATGAAAGTAATTGAAGAAGACACAAGTGGAAAGGTATCCCACGTTCATGATTGGATGAATGAGTATTGTTAAAATGTCCATACTACCCAAAGCTATCTATACGTTCAATGCAATCTCTATTAAAATTCCAATGGCATTTTTCACAGAAATAGAAAAAACAATCCTAAAATTTGTTTGGAAGCACAAAAGACCCCGAATAGCTAAAGCAATCTTGAGAAAGAAGAACAAAGGTGGAGAAAGCACACTTCCTGATTTCAAACTATATTACAAATCTATGGTAATCAAATCCTTGACATTGGTCGTTGCAATGATTTTTTTTTTTATGTGATACCATAAGCACAAGCAACAAAAGTAAAAATAAACGAGTGGAACTAGATCAAACTAAAAATCTGCACAGCCAAAGAAACAATCAACAAAATGAAAAGGCATCCTATGGGATGAGAGAAAATATTTGTGAACCATGTGTCTGATAGGGAGTTAACATCCAAAATATGTAAGGAACTCAGACAATTAAACAGCAAAAAATCCAAATAATCCAATTTATAAATAAGCATAGGTCCTGAATAGACATTTTTCCAAAGAAGACATTCAAATGACCGACAGATACATGAAAACATGCTCAACATCACTAGTCATCAGGAAAATGCAACTCAAAGCCACAATGAGATATCACCTCAAACCTATTTGAATGGCTATCATCAAAAAATGAGATGCAAATGTTGATGAGGATGTGAAGGAAAGGAAACCCTTGTGCACTGCTGGTGGGAATGTAAATTGGTACAGCTACTACGGAAAACAGTATGGAGTTTCCTCAAAAAATTAAACATAGAACTACTATATGATTCAGCAATCTCACTTCTGAGTATACAGTTGGCCCTCTATATCCGTGAGTTCCACATCTGCAGATTCAACCAACCACGGGCCTATGATGGTTGTGTTTGTACTGAACACATACAGACGTTTTCTCTTGTCATTATCCCCTAAACAATACAGCATAACAACCATTTACAAAGTATTTACATTGTATTAGGTATTATAAGCAGTCTAGATTAAGGTGATTTAAAGTGTGCATAGGTTATATGCAAATACTATGCCATTTTATATAAGAGACTTGAGCATCCACTGATTTTGGTATCTGTGAGGGGTCCTGGAACCAATGCCCCACAGATACTAAGAATAACTGTGTATCCAAAGGAAATGAAATCACTATCTCAAAGAGATATTGGCACCCCCATGTTCATTGGAGCTTTATTCACAATAACCAAGACATGGAAGCAACCTAAATGTCCATTGACGGATTAATGGATAAAGAAGATGAGATTATATATAAGTATATATATTCCACATAGTCATGCATTGCTTAATGACATGGATATATTCTGAGAAATGCATTGTTAGGCAATTCTGTCATTGTGTAAACATCATAGAGTTTACTTACACAAATCTAGATGGTATAGCTTACTACACACCTAGCCTGTATGGTACTAATCTTACAGGACCACCGTCATATATGCAGTCCATTGTTAACTGAAATGTCATTATGTGGCACATGACTGTAAATATAATAGAATATTATTCTGACATAAAAAAGAAACAAATCCTACCATTTTTGGCAACACAGATAAACCTTGAGGGCATTATACCAAGTGAAATAAGTCACACAGAGAAGGACAAACACTGTATGATATCATTTATATGTGGAAGCTAAAAAAGCCAAACTCATAGAAACTGAGAGTAGATTGGTAGTTGCCAGGGGCTTGGGGGTGGGAAAAATGGGGAAATGTTGGTCAAAGAGTCCAAACTTCCAGATATAAGATGACTGAGTTCTGGGGATCTAATGTACAGCACGGTGACTATAATTAACAATTTTGTATTATATACTTGAAAGTCTCTCAGAGAGCAGATCTTAAATATTTTCACCACACATACACACACACAAAATAATTATGTGAAGTGATGGCTGTGCTAAAACTTAAACAATGTTATATGTCAATTACATCTCAATAAATCTGGGAAAAAAACCTTACCAAACGCCAAACAGGATAAGTAAAAATAATTCTATAAATGGAAACAGGAAAAAAGAATTGGAAATTAGAGAAGAAAAACTACATGTTAAAAGCAGCTAGAAGGAGAGAAAAGTACAGATTGCCTTCAGGGTAGCAACAATAATGCTGACAGTTGACTTTCACAATGAAAGAATGTGGTCCATAAGAAAATGAAATGCCTTAAAAAATGCAGAAAGAAATAAACAGATCACTTAGAGTTCTATAACCAGAGAAAATATCCTTCAAAAATGAAAGCAACCTAAAAACATTTCCAGATGAATAAAAACTGACTGATTTCATCACCAGCAGTCCTGCATTAAAGGAAATGCTAAGTGCTATTGTATAAGACAAAGAAAGTGATTCTAGACAGAAGGCTAGAGGTAAATGAAGGAAGGAAAGAGAACAATGAAAATTGCAAGCATGTAGATAAATCTAAGTAAATATTAATTGTGTAAAATAGTAATGATAACATCTTGTAGGGTTTCAAACACATAGGAAAATAAAATACACAGAAATAGTAGCATATAAATCAGGAGAGAAGAAATGAAATAAGGTTGTTTTTGGGTTTTTGCAACGCCTATAAAAAGGGTGTAAGTACTGCTTAACTTGTGATTTTTATTAAGTCAAGGATGCCTCTTATAGTCTCTAGCATAACCACAAAAAGAATATTAATAGAGAACACTGGAATAAAAAAGTACTCAGACCATATCTATGTAGATGGAGCAATTAGAAGCAGGCCAATGCTCTTGCTGAGAACAAATCATATTTTTTAAGTGAGCCTTTGAAGGAGGAATGCCAGACAAACTCAAGTTCATTCCAGAAATGGGAGAAACTTGCAGAAGTGAGAAGACCAGCGGTGTCTTTTCTCTGGTGGCACTGGCTGATTCTGGGCCTAAGCTAGAGGCTGAGAATCATGCTTGCCCTTGGCAGGGTCATTGCTGGGGAGGAGGCCATGGAGAATAGAAACTGTATGAGCTTTGGGAAATCCTGTGGGGCTGGAGTGAGAAAATGAAACATAGCTTGTTTTCCTGTCCAGAAATTTCCCAAATTTTAAATCTACTCCAAGGCAAGTGGCTAAAACCAATTACCTCTAAGAAGCAGAGAGAAAATTCCCAAAGATCTGCTGTTGTTGAGTAAACAAAGACCTATCAACTCTTACTTGAAAGACTTAGAGGCACATGCCCTAAAAACAAAGGAGAAAAAGAGAGAAATGGAACCTTCCCCAAATTGCACTCGTGACCCAGCTCGGTGCCTGATGGGATTAAGATGTGTACTGGAGTGTTCCTAGCAACACTTTTTGTGATAGCCTCAAACTGGAAACTATTCAAATGCTCACCAAAGGTAGAATGAATAAGCAGACCATGGTATATTCACTCATGGAATCCTAAACAACAATGACAATATGCAAACTACAACTAAACCCAAACATATGAATGAACCTCACAAACAAAAAGTTGAGCAAAAGTATCCAGACACAAAAGAATATACACTGTATGATTTCATTTCTGTGAAGAGCAAAAAGTCACAACTCGTGGGTGGTGCTAGAAGTCAGGATAGTGGTCACCTTCTGGGAGAGACCAGTGACTGAAAGAGCACATGAGGGGCCTCTGGGGATGTGGGTGACTACATGTCTGGAGGTGGTTGTGTGTTCAATTTGTGAAAGTTCAGTGAGATTTATTTGTGAGCCTTTCTGTACATATGTTATACTTCAATAAAAGTTCAAAAAAAAAAAAAAAACCCCAAAAGAGAAAAGAATGGGAAAGGACATAGAAGAGTAGGAAGAAATAAAAACTAAAGAGTAAGGTGGTAGATTTGGACCACCAAATACCAGAAATTGCATTAAATGTAGTCAAAGTAAATTGTCACACTGTACACAAAAAATAGAACCACACTATTTTGCTGTTCAAAACAGACATATGTAGGACACATGGATATAGAAACTTGAAAATAAAAGAATGGCAGATACAACAATTTTAAATACCTGTGCACCTAGTAACATGGGCCCAAAATATATGAAACAAAAATGGTTAGAACCTCAAGAAGAAATAGCCAAATCAAGTCATAATAGATGATAACACACTTATTTCAGCAACTGGTCGGACAAGCAGACCAAAAAGAAGTAAGAATAAAGAGTTGAAGAATGCAATGAATTAAGTCAAGCTAATTAAGATATGTAGAACACTGCAAGGTTTGCTCATAAACTGGGCCATAAAGCATTCTTTTTTTTAACTTCTTAATATGAACACTTAAATTATTGAGTTTCAGTTTTTCTTCTTTTTGATATATGCATTTTCTTAATTCATACATTATAAATTCTTTTTTTATAAATTCTTTTTTGATCCTTGAGTTAAATAGAAGTATATTTTCTAATGCATGTTTTATTAATTAAAAAATTTTCAACTGAATAATAATAAAATTACGTTCCAGAAACCGTGGGATGCAAAGTCATGCTTAGAGGGAAATTTTTATCCTTAGACGTCTATAAGAGAAAGAAGAAAGACGGAAGCTTAAAAATCCAAGTATTCATATAAAGAAGTTAGAAAAAGAACTGCAAATTAAATACCAAAAAGATAAAACAAAGGAAAATAGCAGAAGTTAATGAAATAGAAAAATGAAACTGCCAATAGAAAGGATCAGCAAAGACAAGAGCTGACTCTTAAAAAAATGTAAATGGACAAATTCCTGGAAAGACTGGAGAAAAAGAGATAGCACAGTAACCAACGTCAGGAATGAAAAAAGGGCTGTTGCTACAGAGACTTCAGAAATGAATCTAATGAAAGATTATTAGAGGACATTATATACAATTTTATGACAACAAATTTCTAAATTTGGTTGAAATGAAAACATTCCTAGATATAAGCACATTACTGAAATGACACGAGAAAAATAAAAAGAAAAACCTAAATAGTGTTACAACTATTAAGTAAATCTCTAATTACAAACCTTCCCTCAAAGAAAATTTCAAGCCCGGATGGCTAAATTAGTGAATTCTACTCAACTTTTAACAGGTAATTTCAATCTCACACAAATTCTCCCAGTTAATACAAAATAAGAGATACTTCCCAATACATTTTAGGAGCCCTGCTAGGACTTATATGGGAAAAGGATAACACAATATGACCAAGTTTGGTTTATTTCAAGAATGCATGAACAGTTTAACCTTTGAAAATCCATCAACATAATCTGCAAAATTAAAACAACAAAAGGGACAATGTATATGGTCTTCTCAATAAATGCAGAAAAATATCCACTAAAATTCAATATGCACTTATGAGAAAAACTCTTAGCCAACTAAGATGAGGAAAACCTTTCTTAATTTGATAGAATACAGATAAACCCTATATCAAAAATCATACTCAGTGTTGCAATGTGGCAAATTTCCCTTTGAGATTAGAAACAGACTGTGACACGTGTCACTCTTTCCTCTACTCACCATTGTACTGAAATTCCTAGAAAGTGGGGTAAAGCAAAAAACCTCAAAATATATGTAATAAGTATAGAAAAGTATGAAATATATCACATGATATGATTGTGTTCACATAAAATTTAAAAGTTATAGGTAAATAATTAGAATGAATAAGTGAATTTTTCTGGATACAGGACAAATAAACATAAATCAATTACATTCACATACATCAGGAACAAAAAGAAAGTGAAATTTATGAAAAGAAACCACTCACTATAACACTAAAAGTATAAAACACCTAGGAACAGATCTAAGAAAAGTTGTGTAACTTTTCTTTGAAGGAAACTATAAAACATTATTAAGAGAAATTATAAGGCCTAAATAAAGAGAATACAAAGTTCATGGATTGGAAGACTCAATACTGTAAAGATGTAAATCCTCCCCAAATAGATTAGTGAGTGCAATGGAATTACAATCAAAATCTTGACAGTTCTCCCCCACTCCAACCCCCATAACTTGTTATGATTAATCTAAAATGTATATGGAAATTCAAAAGACAAGAACAAGGTAGATGGACATGTTCTATTAGATGTCAAGATGTCATAAAACTATTGTAATTAAGAATGTGTGATATTGGCTCAAAGATAAACCAATAGTCCAATGAGATAGAAAAGAGAACACAGGGGCCAGCTCCATGGTGTAGTGTTGGTTCAGTGCATTGCTTTTTGGCAGCCTGGGTTTGTGGGTTTGGATCCCAGGTACAGAGATTCACTGCTTGTTGGCCATGCTGTGGTGGTGATCCGTATATGAAGTGGAGCAAGATTGACACAGATGTTAGCTGAGGGCTAATCTTCCTCAGAAAAAGAAAAGAAAACCCAGAAACTGACCAACTTATATAAAGATCCTTGATTTACAATAATTTTGGCACTGCAGAGGAATAGAAAAGGACAGTGTCTTTAATAAATGGGGCAAGCACAATTGAATATTCACTTAGAAAAATGACTCTTTCCATAAAACATAAATAAAAATTAATTCCACTTTGATGGTAGCTCTAAATGTGAAAGTCAAAAAAATAAAGCTTTTAGAAAATAATCTGTGAAGATGTCTTCATGAGTTCATAGTAGGGAAAGCTTACTTAAAGATGACACTAAAAGCACTAGTCATAAAGGAAAAGATTGATAAATTGGATTTCATTACATTGAAGAACTTCTGTTTATTAGACAACACCATAAAAAGACTAAAAATGCAAGCCACAGAATTTGAAGAGATATTTCAAAACTTATATAACCATTAAACGGCTCATATGTAAAAGACATGAAAGATTTCTATATATCAATAAGAAAAGGACACATAACCCAAAAGAAAAAATGGGCAAGTGACTTGAATGGGCAAGTGGCAAAAGAGGATATCAGAATGGCCAATAAACAATCTTAAACCTCATTGGTAATCAAGAAAATGCAACTGAAATGTACAATAATATACTTATAAAAACCCTCCAGAGGGCTAAAATTAAAAAGACTAACAGCAAATGTTGATAAGGCTATGGAGCACCAGACAGCACTATCTACTGCTTGTGAGAGTGCAAATTGGCGCAACTTTGGAAAACAAATCATCGTTATTTATAAAAGTTGAATATATGCATAGCCTTTGACCTCACATTTCCACTCCTAGTTATATATCCAACAGAAATGCATGAAAAGGTACAGCAAGAGACTGCACAAAAATATTCACAGCAGCATCATATTTAAAACAGCCCAGGGATGTTTGTGTCAAGATGGTGTTATAAGCGGACTCTGAACTCACCTCCTCCCACAGATACAAGCAATTTACAACTACTGAGAACCCCCTGAGAAAGGACTGAAAACTAGATAAAAAGAACCCCCGCAACAAGGGACAGCCTGACTGAGGTGGAAGCGGCAGAAATTCCTTTCTGGAGAGAAAAAAAAGCCACCTTTGTGAGCTGCAGAACTTCATGGCCAGCCAGGAGCAATCCTAAGGTACATAACCTTCCCTGGAGGAGAGGGGAACCTGAGCCAGGGAGCGTTACTGCTATTAGTATCCTTTGGACACAGCCAACTGAGATGAGTCTCATAGTATCTGGCTTTTCTAGCTATTAACTACAATGCGGAATACCCCCGAAAAACTATAGGACATAAGCAGAAAAAAGCTGGTTTTTAAAGGGCCCATACACAAATTCACCCATTTTGGAAAGCAACCTAAATTCACCAGAAAGAAAGGTGCACAGTCTTTTCTTGAAAAGAGATTCACCTGATAGGCTCTGGTCACATTTTGGTGAGAGGTGAACCTCTCCAGGCACTGAGACATTGGCAGAAGCCACTATTGTGACCTAGTACAGGGGTGTTGACACAGACACTGGCAGATGCCATTGGAGTTCTTCCCCTGGCCTGTTAGCACAGGATCTGCCTCATCCACTAGAATACTGATTTAATACAGCTCAGCCAGGGAAGCCCTCCCTAGAGACTGGCTGCACCCAATAGCAAGGCTTTGGCCAACTTGTGGGCCTGCATAGGCTGGGAGCCTGGATCCTCTGCATGCAGGAGAGTGGGTCTGCCTCTGCAGGGCAGGGTGTGTGTGTGAGGAACAGGTGGAATGTGTAGGGCATGGGTGGAGTGTGTGGGGGCCTCTGCAGTGGGGTGACTGGGTCCACTTCAGAGTGTCAGGACATGCACATGGACCAGGACTGTATTGACAATATGTGTGGACCTGTGGACTGTGGGGCTTGTCACCTGCAGTAAACATGTACTTCTCAAACAGCCACATAGGGGATCAGCCCCACCTTCCAAAGCCTGACACAATGGGTGCTCCTGTGCCTGAGGCAAGCCCTACTCAGCTGCAATCCTGAGAGAACTGACAAGAACCTTTCATGCCAGAGGCCTAGAGAAATTGTAAGCTCCTGATCCTAGCAACCAGTCATGTGGGGGCCTATTCACTTAACAGAAAAAACGCAATAGGAATGTGATATTAGACCTTAGAGCCAACTGTGCTGGGGCTGCTCACAGCCAATAAAGTGACTTAAAGGTCCATAGGAGCCACACACAGCTGAGAATTACAACCAGCTGGCCAGGGGACAGCCTAGCCACCCTGGGCACTGGCAGCAACCTCAACCCTGTCACAACAGAAGGACACATGTAGCCCATACAGGCATCACTGCTGGAACATTTGGAATGGGTGATGAGAGGGAAGCATACTACTGGGCCTCATAAGGCATCTCTTACATAAGGCCACCTCTCCAAGATCAGGACATATAGCTGACCCACCTAATATGTAGATATAAGCACAGAGAAAGAAGCAGAATGAGGAGGCAAAAGAATACGTTCCAAGTAAGGGAACAGGACAAAACCCCAGAAAAATAACTAAATGAAGTAGAAATAAACAATCTACCTGTAAAAGAGTTCCAAAAACGTTATAAGGATGCTCACTGATCTGGGGAGAAGAATGGATGAACACAGTGAGAACATCAACAAAGAAGTGGAAAATATAAAAAAGAACCAATCAGAAATGAAGAATACAATACTGGAAATGAAAGATTCACTAGAGGGACTCAACAGCAGAGTAGATGATACAGAAGAACAGATCAGCAAGCTGGACAAAAGACCTGAGGAAATCACTCAAGCTGGAAAGATAAAAGAAAAAAGAATTAAAAACAACAAGAACAGACTAAGGGAATTCTGGAACAGCATCAAGCACACTAACATTTGTATTATAGGTGTCCCAGAAGGAGAAGAGAGAGACAAAGGGGCAGAGAATCTATTTGAAGAAATAACAGCTGAAAACTTTCCTAACCTAAGGAAGGAAACAGACATTCAGGTAAAGGAAGCACAGAGAGCAAGAAATAAGATAAACCCAGAGGTCCACACCAAGACACATTATAATTAAAATGTCCAAAATTAGAGATAAAAAGAGAATCTTAAAATTGGCAAGAGAAAGGCCATAAGTTATGTACAAAGGAAACCCCATAAAGCTATGAGCTGACTTCTCAGCAGAAACCTTACAAGTTAGAAGGGAGTGGCATGATATATTTAAGTGTGAAAGGAAAAAACCTACAGCCAAGAACATTCTACCTGTTAAGATTATCATTCAGAATGGAAGGAGAGATAAAGAGTTTTCCAGACAAGAAATAATTAAAAGAATTTATCACCAAGAAACAAGTTTTATAAGAAATGCTAAAGGAGTTTATTTAAGTGGGAAAGAGAAGACCACACATAGGATAAGAAAATTATTTTTAAAAAGTAATAAAATCACTGGCAAAGGCAAAAATACAGTAAAGGCAGCAGACCAACTACCTATGAAGACAATACGAAGGTCAAAAGACAAAAGTACTAAAGTCACCTATTTCAATGATAAGAGAGTAATGGATGCACACACACCAAAAAACAAGTTAGATATGATATCAAAAACATAAAATGTGGGAGGAGTGAAGTAAAAGATTAGAGCTTTTAGCAAGAGGTCAAACTAAAGAGACCATCAACTCCATATAGATTGCCATGTATGTAGGTTATTATATATAAACCTCAGGGAAATCACAAACCAGAAACCTATAATGAATATGCAAATAATTAAGCAAAAGGAATTGAACCATAATACTATAGACAGCCATCGAACCACAAGGGAAGAGAGCAAGAGAAGAAGAAAGGAACAGAGAAGAACTACTAAAACACTTGGAAAAAAGTAACAAAATGGCAATAAGTACATGCTTATCAAAGTTACTTTAAATGTCCAATGGACTAAATGCTCCAATCAAAAGAGATAGGGTGGCCACTGGATAAAAAAACAAGACCCATATATATGCTGCATACAAGAGACACACTTCAGAAATAAAGATACTCACAAACTGAAAGTGAAGGGATGGAAAAAGATACTCCATGGAAACGGCAAAAAAAAGAAAGCTGGGGTAGCAACACTTATATCAGACAAAATTGACTTTAAAACAAAAACTGTAACAAGAGACAAAGAAGGGCACTACATAATGATAAAGGGAATAATCCAACAAGAAGATACAACACTTGTAAATAGCTATGCACCCAACATAGGAGCAACTAAATATATAAAGCAGTTATTAACAGACGTAAAAGGAGAAATCATAGCAACACAATAATTGTAGGGGACTTTAACCCTCCACTTACACCAATGGATAGATCATCCAAACAGAAGATCAATAAGGAAACATTGGCCTTAATGACACATTAGACCAGATGGACTTAGTAGATATATACAGAACATTCCATCCAAAAATTGCGGAATACACATTCTTTTAAAATGCACATGGGACATTCTCCAGGATTGATCAATCAGATATTAGGCCACAAAACAAATCTCAATAAATTTGAGAAGATTGAAATAATACCAAGTATCTTTTCTGACCACAACGGTATGAAACTAGAAATCAACTATAGAAGGAAAATCAGAAAAGCCACAAAAATGTGGCAATTAAACAAAATGCTAGTGAACAACGATTGGGTCAATGAAGAAATCAAAGGACAAATCAAAAACCACCTGGAGACATATGAAAATACGACATGCCAAAATCTATGGGATACAGCAAAAGTGGTTCTAGAGGGAAGTTTATAGCAATTCAGGCCTACCTCAACAAGCAGGAAAAATCTCAAATAAACAATCTAACAGTGCACTAAAGGAACTGGAAAAAGAAGATCAAACAAAGCCCAATATTAGGAGAAGGAAGGAAATACTAAAAATCAGAGCAGAAATAAATGAAATAGAGACTGAAAAACCAACAGAAAATATCAATGAAACCAAGAGCAGACTCTTTCAAAGGACAAACAAAATTGACAAACCTTTAGCTAGACTCACCAAGAAAAAAAGAGAGAAGGCTCAAATAGGTAAAATCAGAAATGAAAGAAGAGAAATGACAACAGACACTTCAGAAACGCAAAGATTGAAGAGGAGGGGAAGCTTCTGAACTCCTGCCACACAGCCAACATTACCCTGATACCAAAGAGAATTACAGGCCAATATCACTGATGAACATCGATGCAAAAATCCTCAACAAAATACAAGCAAATCGAATATAAAAATACATTAAAAAGATCATGATCAAGTGGGATTTATTCCAGGGATGCAGGGATGGTTCAACATCTGCAAATCAATCAACGTAATACACCACACTAACAAAATGAAAAATAAAAATCACATAATCATCTCAATAGATGCAGAGAAAGCATTTGACCAGATATAGCATCCATTTATGATAAAAATCCTGAATAAAATGGATATAGAAGGAAAGTACCTCAACATAATAAAGTCCATATAAGACAAACCCACGCTAATATCTTTCTCAATGGAGAAAAATTGAAAGTTATCCCTCTAAGAACAGGAAACAGACTAGGATGCCCACTGTCACCACCCTTCTTTAACATAGTATTGGAAGTCCTAGCCAAGCAATCAGGCAGGAAAAAGAAGTAAAAGAGATCCAAACTGGAAAAGAAGAAGTGAAACTGTCACTATTTGCAGACAACATGATGTTATATATAGAAAACCATAAAGAATCCACTAAAAACTTTTAGAAATAATAAATGAATATGATAAAGTTACAGGATACAAAATCAACATACAAAAATCAGTTGTGTTTCTATACACTAACAATGAAGTATCAGAAAGAGAAATTAAGAATACTTTCTCGTTTACAATTGCAACAAAAAGAATAAAATACCCAGGAATAAACTTAACCAAAGAGGTGAAAGATCTGCACACTGAAAACTATAAAACATTGTTGAAAGAAATTGAAGAGGACACAAAGAAATGGAAAGATATTCCATGCCCTTGGATTGGAAGAATTACCATAGCTAAAATGTTCATACTCCCTAAAGCAATCTACAGATTCAATGCAATCCCTATCAAAGTTCCAACAACATTTTTCACAGAACTAGAACAAAGAATCCTAAAATTTGTATGGAACAACAAAAGACCCCAAATAGCCAAAGCAACCCTGAGGAAAAAGAACAAAGCTGGAGGTATCACATTCCCTGATTTCAAACTATACTACAAAGCTATAGTAACCAAAACAGCATGGCACTGGCACAAAAACAGACACACAGACTAATGGAACAAAATGGTGAGCCCATAAATAAACCCACACATCTATGGACAGCTAATTTTTGACATGGCAGCCGAGAAGATACAATGGAGAAAGGAAAGCCTCTTCAGTAAACGGTGTTGGGAAAACTGAACAGCCACATGCGAAACAATGAAAGTAGACCATTATTTTACATCATACACAAAAATTAACTCACTATGGATTAAAGACTTAAACGTAAGACGTGAAACTCTGAAACTCATAGAAGAAAACATACACTGTACACTCTTCGACATCAGTCTTAGCAGCATATTTTCAAGCACCATGTGTGACCAGGAAAGGGAAACAGTAGAAAAAATAAATAAATGGGACTACATCAAACTCAAAATCTGCACAGTCAAGGAAATCATCAACAAAATGAAAAGACAGGGGCCGGCCCGGTGGCGCAGTGGTTAAGTTCACATGTTCCGCTTCTCTGCGGCCCGTAGTTTGCCAGTTCGGACCCTGGGTACAGATATGGCACCGCTTGGGAAAGGCCCTGCTGTTGTAGGCGTCCCACGTATAAAGTAGAGGAAGATGGCATGGATGTTAGCTCAGGCCCATCTTCCTCAGCAAAAAGAGGAGGATTGGCAGTAGTTAGCTCAGGGCTAATCTTCCTAAAAAAAAATGCAAAGACAACCTAACAATTGGGAGAAGATATTTGCAAACCATATATCTGATAAGGGGTTAGTATCCAAAATTTACAAATACGTCATACATCTCAACAACAAAAAACTCACAACCCAGTTAAAAAGTGGGCAAAAGTCTGAACAGAGATTTCTCCAAAGAAGATATATGGATGGCCAATAGGCACATGAAAAAGATATTCGACACCATTAACTATCAGGGAAATGCAAATCAAAACTTCAATGAGATATCACCTCACTCTGGTCAGAATGGCTAGAATTAACTTGACAGGAAACAAGAAGTGTTGGAGAGCATGTGGAGAGAAGGGAACCCTCATACACTGCTGGTGGGAGTGCAAACCGGTGCAGCCACTATGGAAAACAGTATGGAGATTCCTAAAAAATTTAAGACTAGAACTACTATATGTTCCAACTATTCTACTGCTGCGTATTTATCCAAAGAACAGGAAAACACAAATGCATAAAGATACATGCACCCCTGTGTTCATCACAGCCTTATTCACATTAGCTAAGACTTGGAAGCAAGCTAGGTGCCCATCAAGGGATGAATGGATAAAGAAGATGTGGTATGTATACACAATGGAATGCTACCGAGCTATAAAAAATGAAGAAATCTGGCCATTTGTGACAACATGGATGGACCTTGAGGGTATTATGCTAAGCGAAATAAGTCAGAAGGAGAAAGTCAAATGCTGTATGATCTCACTCAGAAGTAGAAGACAAAAACAACAACAACAACAACAACAAAAACATGTGGAAACAGACTGGATTGGTGGTTACCAGAGGGGAAGAAGAGAGGGAGGAGTGCGAAAGGGGTGATTAGGCACATGTGTGTGGTGATGGATCGAAACTAGTCTTTGGGTGTTGAATATGATGTAATCTACACAGAAATCGAAATATAATGATGTACACCCGAAATTTACTTAATGTTATAAACCAATGTTATGTAGTAAAAAATAAAATAGCCAAAATTGGAAACAGCCAAAATGGACATCATTAGAGTATATGAATAGATAATAGAAAGGATGTATATCCCTACTCCAAAATGTATTTGTAGCATAGCAGTGAAACTGAAGAAACCACAGTTTCATGCGACATGAAGAAATCTCACAGACATAATGTTGAGAAAAAGAACTCAGATGCAAAAGAGTGAAAATGTATGATTCTATTTATATAGTTTAATAAATAGGAAATATAAAAACAGTAGTACAAGTTGCATAAGTGGTTATATTTGGAAGGAGAAGTAATGATTGGAAAGGGCATGCAGGGTGATTTTAGGGTGCTGCAATGTTCTTCTTGAGTTGGATCAGGTTACATTGTTCTTCACTTTGTGATGGTTTATTGAGCTGGACAATTATTGTTGTGTGTACATTTCAGGGTTTTTTTTTAAGGCATTGGAGATAAGGGAAGAAACAGAAAGTTGCTATCTCCCCATCATTGGCAGGGTTCCAATTATAATCACAGCTCTGGCGGGCCTGCATAAAGGCAAAGAGGAGCTGCCTTTGAGAATAAGCTGACTATGAGTACTTACTCCATTTTATTTTTATTTTTGTCAGATTACAAAGCAACACAAGCTCATTGTAGAAAACTAGGAATAAATAGCAAAATTTGAAAAAGCAGAAAAGAAATTTCAGTATCTCATCAACCAGAGGCCATCACTGCTCCCATTTTGATTATTGCCTTTTAGATTTTTTTGCATTTTTCTGTACTTGTCGTCCTATAATAGTTTTAAAAACCAACCTTCTTAAATCAAACTGTCTCAAGAATTTCACATGTTTAAATGTTCTTCCTAAGCATCCTTTTTTGGAAAGCAATGTTTCATACAGTGCTTGTACTATAATTATTATTTGCTTATTGGAACTGTAGGTTGCTCATAATTTTTCTATTTAATAAATGACTTTTGGTAAAAATCTTGTACAGAAATATTGGTTTATATTTTGCATTGTTTTCCTATGTTAGATTACCTAGGAGGGAAATGACTAGAATAAATAGGATAAACATTTTTAAGCCCCTTGATAAACATTTTCACAGTGCTTTTCTGAAAGAGTGCAACAATAATTTATAACCCCGTTGACACTTACTACTGTTTCCATGTTCTCCTGTGTGGAAACCACAGTGTTGAACAGATGAAGGTATTTTATGGAGGAGAGGCTAGAAATGGCTCTTGTTAGGAAAGGAAAGTAAGAGCCTTTCATGGTATGTGTCTCCACATGCAACCAGACTCAGGGAGCTGCGGGGTTAGCCTCTGTCAGGGGCAGAGCATCTTACCCCTGTGGCCCTGTGGTACTTCCTCCTGCAGTTCCTTAACCATCAAGCATATACACACATACACATCATACACAACACGTCTACTCACACACACAGGGAAGAGTCTATTAGCTACAACCATTTTTACCCATATTGGTAAATGATCCTGTCCACTCCTGCAGCACATCATCTATCTTTGCAGTTTCATTAGGGTGCCTTATTAAATTGCTCTTTTGGTATTTGTTATGTATTTATATTACATTACATTCATGGGGGGAGTATGGCCATAGAAATAAAATATTCATTTATCACTGTGGTTAATGAAGCTCTTATTCTCTTACTTCTCTATTTTTCTTTTCATCAGAGCGAAAGCACGCAGCAAATGAAGTCTGACATCTATGAAACTTCCCAGACACGTAATTCAGAGTATGAGGTGTGAATTTCACTACAGCAAAATGAAGCACAAGACAAAGGAGTCCTTAAGAACCTCAGATGATGCCACTGGAGCCGATTTCAATATTTACCCCTGACTGGAGTCTGGTGGGTATCCCCTTTCTGCCTCCTTTCCATTTGCCTGTACTTTGTCTTAAAGTCTCTCCTTCGCTCTACTATGAAAGGGCTCCAGAAAATGTCTTCTGTCAGGACAACTTTCACATATGCTTTGTTTCAATTCAGCAATTCATGTGTGGCACCCTGAAGAGGGCTAACTACTGAGGTAGCTGGTGAGTCTATAAGGAAACTAAAGCATGGCCCCTTCCTGGAGGGTCTCAGGGTCTGAGGAGACAGGCAGGGGCAGAAGGACCCATGACCAAGGCAGATCGTAACTGGTGGTCAAGTATTAGTGCCCCCCAAGGCAGAAGGGGCAACACAAGCACTGTGGTACAAAGTTGGGTTACCTGCCCTACCCGCTTTTCATCTAGTTAATCAATCATGTTCCAGTGATTGCTGATAGTCCTGAAACAGAGACCCCGAAGAGCTCCGGAAAAAAATATATATCACCACAGAATTCAGTTAAGAAAAGCAGTCTCCTCTCTGCCACCACTTATATGACCTCATAATATATTTAAAAATATTTCTTGTGTCCTCTTGTATTTTTCTTAAAAGGAGGAAAAATCTCTATTTATATTGAATGACCTCATAATGCATCAAAATATTTGTTTCCTTATGGACAACATCCTATAATTTTCTTAAAATAAGGAGACAGTCCTCCTTATAAGATCTCGTAATAAATTTAAGATATTATTCTTGTATTCTTATGGACAATCTCCTATATTTTTCCTCAAAGAAGGAGAAATTTACAAGTAAAAGAGGATCACATATTAGTGTCATTCTTAGTCAAATTTCATTTTGAATGGATGTTGCTTATTGGTCCTCATGAAACAACTAAGCCAGCCTTTGGACTCTGCCATGCGAGGATGATGTGAAAGTGACATTCACAGTGATTCTTTGGACTCGCAATGATCACTCCTCGAAAGAGACCAGTTGGAGCAATAAATCTAGAGCACACTGGGGTGTCTGAAGAGAAGGTATGTTTTGCAGAGATGATAGCTCTTCTATTTAGGGACATTCCACAAAATATTGGGTGACTGGTACTTCTCTTCAGGAAGTGACTCACTAGTAGAAGCCAGATCCTCAAAACCATCTCTGAGAGGTGGGATCATATTTTACATTGATTTCTCTGAATACTTTGAAGAAGTTAATTAGTTAATTAATTAGTCCATCCATTTGAAAATGCCTGCCTTGGGCCAGGCACCAGAAGAGCCCTGGAAATATCAACAAGGTCCTCCTTCATGGAACCCATGTTCTAGGGGAGAAGACAGTCAATCAGCAATGGGGAGATGCGAGAGAGACTGGGGGTGTGGCTGCTCTAGATGTGGGGTGAGACAAGTCCTCTCTGCAGCCATCTACCTACAATGGGGAAAACTGAAGAAGCATTGGGGAAACTGGGTAACTTCTCTGGTTCTATTGTGCTAGTTGCATTAGTTGGCTAGGGCTGCCATGACAAACTACCACAGACTGGGTGGTTTAAACAGCAGAAATCTATTTTCTCACAGTTCTGGAGGCTGGAAATCCAAACTCCACGTGTCAGCAGGATTGGTTCCTCCTGAGGCCGCTCTCCTTGGCTTGTCGATGGCCGTCTTCTCCCTGTCTTCACATCTTCTTTCCTTTGTGAGTGTCTGTGCCCTAATTGCCTCTTCTTAGGAGGACACCAATCATATTGGATTAGAACTCATCCTAATGACCTCATTTTAACTTAATTACTTCTTTAAAAACCCTGTCTGCAAATACAACCACATTCTGAGGTACTGGGAGTTAGGGCTTCAACGTAAGAATCTGACGTGAGGGGGACACAATTCAGCCCATAAGACTGGTTATAATAATAAAATGAACCCTAGATTGAGAGCCTACTACAAAGTAGACACTTTACCTATTGCACCTCTTAACTCCCACCACAGTCTGCAAGCTACCTTCTTGAGGAAACTCATGCTCAGGGAATTTAAGTGACTTGTCCAAAGCCAGAGAGACTGAAAATTCTAGAAGCAGAATTTAAACTTAGTTTTATCGGCATCAAAATTCGTCACTGCAGCTAAGCCTCTCGGAAGCCAATAATAGAAGTCTGGTCTTGAGCAATAATTTTGTGGCTATAAATCAGGGCTGGTACTTGATAGTCTGTGAGGTAGGTGAGGTTTGCCCTCCACTGGCCATTACCCTGTGTTGCCAGGAATACAAAGAGGTCTGTGTGGTGGTGGTGCACAGATGTGTTTAGCCAGCCTCTGCCACTGTCCAGCTCTTTGACCCTAGGCAAGTTCTTCAACAACTCCCCAGTTATTCTGTTTTGTAAAGTTCTTCAAGGAGGGCTGTGGTGATTACAATAGATAAGACATGAAATACCTAGCATGAGGCACATGCTCTCTTAACTTCTGGGAAAATAAGTTTCCTCATCTGCAGAATGGGAATATTAATAGTTACTCTTTGAGACTTTTGAGATTCAGAGGGTATATGGAAAATGCCAGGTACACAGTCTTCATAAAGACAGCAGCCATCATTGTTGTTAGTCTTTTCTTCTTCCCTTCCTTACACTGTCTCTTCTCCATTCCACCATTTCTGCTCTATGGACCCTGCTTGTCTGATCTAAGTCCTATCCTATCCTGGTGAAACCTTGCTTTTCTCCTGGATTGCACTGCTCTAACACGGATGGATTCTGTGTCCATTTCTAGGAGCACCTTAATCTAATGAGCAGGGTGGATCTCCGACCAAAATAATACATCATATCTGACTCTCAGGGCAAACTGTAGCGATTTCACACGATAGCAGCAAACATCCAAGCCAGAGCTGGCAGCTAAAACAGTTAAGTCCTTATTAATTAATTTAATCAAGACTTTGCCAACTCATAAATCGTTCAGGCATGCCATTAACTTGAAAGATCTCATCGGCTAATTGCCTAAGTGATTTTTAAAATTGTTTTAATGAACCGCACTGCAATTGGATTCTGGGCTACTTTTTCTTTTTCTATCAACAAGAGAAAGGTGCATAAATGTATGAAAAAAAATAAAATGAAGCAACTTAGTTTATGATCTGGAACTTGTGAAGTGGAAACATAGATCCATACAGCAGCAGGCTTTTAAAACCACATCACAAGCTCAATTTCTTCCCAGTCCTATCCTCTCTCTCTCACCTCATCTCACACATTCTGCTTGGAGCATGTGTCCTGGGGATGCAGCTGTTCAGAAGTCAGTAAACCCGTGTGAGCTCATCACTCTTATGTGCAAAATCTACCAGCCACAAAATACCAGGTGGTGGTTTGCAGCCTAACAGTAACATCTCTCTTGTTGCTTGATGATGCCAGTTCTTCTGGACATTGGTAAGATGTCTTCCTACTGGTCTATCTCCATACCCTTTCCCTATGCCTGTTGCCATATGTCTTTCAGAAAGGATCCAGAGGAATTGTGGGAGATTTTATAGGCACATGTGTCTGCAGAGGTGAGCAAAGTGAGGACAAGGTGGATTGCAGCTCTGATGTGACCTCTCCATTGCCATGGATCTAATAAAACAGAAAGTGGGAGAAAGATGGTAACGGAGAGAAAAGCAGAGAGCCCTGAAGAAAGTGCTAGTAAGAGAGAGGAAATGAATGAAAGACAAAAGGAGAAAAATAGCTAGACAGAGTGAAAGAGAAAGACTGTAAAATGAGATAGAAAATGATTAAAGAGAAAGAGCTAGAAATATAGGGATAGAAAGAAATCAAGAGATAAATTGAAAGAAAGATAGGGAGAAAATGAGAAGTAGAGTGTGAAAGAGAGAGAAAAGGAAGATAGAAACAGTGAGTGAGAAAGAGAAAGAGAAAAAAGTGCATGTGGAGGGAGGGGAATAAAATTGCCTGGAAATTTTATTTGTCAAGGTTTCATCAATATTCCATTTACTTTCTCTGAAGTTAGCCCTTAGAGAAAATTTTTCAGTGCTGAGGGCTGTACATCTTCTCTTATGTTCAAAATGTTGCTTACATAATGACTTCATTGATCTAAATCCTGGCCCAATTCAACACACCGTTTGTACAATGCAGCTTCAACGACTTTGCACTTGAGCTTTGTGGAGTCTTACTGAAGTGTGACACAGCACTCGCCCTGGTGTGTTCAGTTGTAACTCATGACTTACCCTCTGTATCTCAGAACTTTTCAGGCTGCTGTACTATAAAACGTTTGCTATCCTGGGAGGCCCATGGCCCACCACCATGGGGCAGCGAACTTGAGCAAGTTTGATGAGGTGAAGCCTGCGGAAAGGCAAGCATCTGAGTTTGGACCCAGAAGACCATGGAAAATAGAATCAGTTACATGACATAAATATCTTAAAATCCTTACCTTCTGTCATTCGTTTGTTTGTCCTTAAAGTGTGGGACATTTTTTTTTACTTGAGCTTCCTTGTGGGCTTTGAATTATAGACACTGCAAAAAAAGAGGCAATACCCTTCATTTTTACGCTGCTTAAATAAGGATGGCACAGGTTTTATTAATGATTCCTCACTCTGTACTCACACTTAAGTTGATGACAGCACCTGCTTAATTTTAATGTAGTATCATTTATCATCCTTTTCCTTAAGGTTAGTAGCTTCTGTGTCTTATTTAAAAAATCCTTACCTACTTCAGGATCACAAAAAAGTTCTCCTGTGTGTGTTCATGAAGCTTTATTGTTTTACCTTTTACACTTAAATCTATAATCCACTTAGAATTTGTTTTTCTATATGGTGTGAGGTAGTAGGGAAGGGCAAGTTTTGTTTTTCTCCCAATTTGAATATCTAACTGATGCAGCACCATTTACTGAAAATCTGTTATTTCCTGGTTGGTCTACAGCGCTACTCCTAAATACAGTGTTCATGAGTCTGTTTCTGGACTCTATTCTCTCCCATTGGTTTGTCTATTCTCACACCAAGATCACTCACTGTAGCTTTATAATAAGTCTATCAAGACCTTAAAGAGTAAATCCCGTGCTTCCTTAGACTGCCTCGGCAATCGCATTTTTCTATGAATTTTAGAATCAGCTTGTTAATTTCCACACAAATACACACCCACACAAATCTGTGGGGATTTTTATTGGGATTGTACTGTATCTATCAATCAATTGGAAGATAATATCTTTACCATATTCTCTCCATTCCCTTTGTCTCTCTCTCTATTTTTCAATCCATGATTGTTGTACATTCCTCTCTTTGTGTAGGTCTTCTTTAGTTTCTCTCAGTATTCTTCATTGCTTTGAATATCTTTCGTTAGATTTGGTTCTATTTGATTTAATATGCTGTTGTATATAGTATCTTTTTTTTAAGTCAGAAAACCAGTTTTTTTATTTCTGAAGCTCTGCCATATATTTTTAGTGGATGCTGACGGTCACCTGGCACACTCACACCAGGTTGTCCGTGTAGCGGGCAAGTAGAGTCTGGTCATCAGCAGACCAGGCCAGAGAGGTGCACTGGGGCAGCTCTGTCCTGCTGCTGGTACCAGGAATTTCTTGCTTCGGTTCATCTACAGTGACCTTGCCCTCTAAGTCCCAGACCTTGATGCCGGGGCCCATGGCAGTGCAGCCAGTAGTGGTTGAGGCTGAAGCACAGGGTATTGATGATGTCCCCGCCTTCTAGTGTATACAGGTGCTTGCCTTTGTTGAGGTCTTTCAGCCTGGCTTGGCCATCCTTGCCTCCAGAAGCACAGAGGGATCCATCTGGAGAGACAGTCACAGTGTATAGTATCTATTTTAAGGTTTATTTTATGTTTACTGGGGCTGCATAAGGACACAATTGTTTTTGTATTTTCTATACTGACCTTGTGTCTGGCAATTTGTCACAATAATCTGTTTGTAAATTTAAATTTTTTCTGCATGCATGATCATATTATTTGAAAAAAAAGACAGCTGTAATTTTTGCCTTCCAATCCTTCTACCTCATATTTATTTTCATTGCCTTACTGGATTGGTTTGAACCACCAATAAAATGTTAGATAGTGGTGTTGATAGCAGACATCCTTATCCTGACCTCAGAGGGAAAGCTTTTAATATTTCACTGTTAAGTATAATGTTTGCTGTAAGTTTTTAAAAGATAACCTTATCAGATTAAGAAATTTGACATCTTTTGTTGTTTTTTATGAGAGTTTTAAAAAAATTATGATGGATATAGTATTTTATCAAGTGCTTTTTCTGCATATATTGAGCTAATTGTGTGGTTTTTCTTCTTTCTTCTGTGTGGTGAATTACATGATTGATTTTTCCAATGTAAAGCTTGTCTTGCATTCTTGAAATAAATCCAACTAGTATTATCTTTTTCTATATATACTGCTGGATTTGGTTTGCTAATATTTTATTTAGGATTGTTACACAGTTTATGAGTGAGATTGTTCTGTAAGCTTCCTTTTTTATAGTGTTTTTGTGGGTTTTGGAATCAGGTTACACTGGCCTGATAAAAGACGTTGAGAGAAGTTCTCTCTTTTTCTATTTTTTGCAAGAGTTTTTATTCTCTGTGGATAAGCACTACATTTGCTTAAATATTTGGTATAATTTGGCAGTGAAGTCAACTAGGACTGTAATTTTCTTTGTGGAAAAGATATTCTAAAGTTTTTTTAAAAAATGTTTTGAGGTACAATTTACAAATAATTAAATTCACTCTTTTTAAGTGCATAGTTCAATGAGCTTTTACAAATGTATACAGTTGTGAAACTACCGCCAGAATCAGTGTTTAGAACATTCCTATCATGCTAGAAAGTTCCCTACACCCTTTTGTAGTCAATTTCTCCCTTCAGTCTCAGTCCCAGGCAGCCACTGCCCAGTTTTCTGTCCCTATCTTTGTGCCTTTTCCAGAATGCCATACCCATGGAATCATACAGTGGGGGCCTTTTCAGGCTGGCTTCTTTCACTGAGCATAAAGTCCATGAGAAGCATCTCGTTGCTGCATGTGTTGGGAGTTTGTTCCCTTTATGACTGAGTGTTGCCAGTCAAGTAAATGGAAGTGCCACAATTTGTTTATCCATTTGGGCTGTTTCCAATTTGTGCTTCTACGAAAAGGTGACTAAAAACATTCATGTACAGATCTTTATGTGGACATACCTATGAGGAAATAGCTGGGCGGGGTAAATACTTAGGAGAGGCATTTCTGGCTCAAGTGGGAAGTATATGTCTAACTTTATAAGAAATGACCAAACTTTTCCAAAGTGGCTATATGGCATTATCACCAGCATCCTCATCAATACATGATACTCTAAGTTAAAAAAAACCCAGCCATTTTAGTTCTGGGAGTTTTAATATGCACTTTTCTAATGAAAAATAATGCTTAGCATCTTATTTGTGCTTATTTGCCACATGTATAACTTCTTTAGTGGAAAATCTGTTCAAATCGTTTGCTCAGTTTTTATAGGACTGCCTTCCTATAATTTAATTGGAAGAGTCATTTATATCTTTTGGCTACATGTCCTTTATCAGATATGTGTTATATAAATATTTTCTCCCAGTCTGTGGCATATTTTTTCATTTTAAACAGCAGAAATTTTAAATTTTGATGAAATCCAATTTACCAATTTTTTTCTTTTATGGTTCATGCTCTTAGTGTCTTATCTAAAAATACTTTGCCTAACCCAAGTGATAAAGGTTTTCCTATATTTTCTTTTAGACATTTTATAGTTTTAACTCTTTCATTTATGTCTGTAATTTTGAGTTAATTTTTGTACATGTTGTGAAGTTAGCATTCAGATTCTTTAAAAAGTATGTCAAAAAGACTATCATTTCTCTATTGAATTATCTTGGCATCTGTGTCAAAAACCAGTGGACCATATATGTGTGGGTCTGTTTCTAGACACTCTGTTCCTATATGTCTATCCTTATGCCAAAACCACATTCTCTTGATTACTAGAGCTTCGTAGTAAAACTTGAAATCAGATGTTGCGGGTCCTCTAACTTTGCTGTTCTTTTTCAAAACTTCTGTATTCCATATATGTTTTACAATCACTGTATCAATTTGTACAGAAAAAAAAGAGCCACTGGGATTTTGATTGTGTTTGCACTGAATATGTAGAGCAATTTGGGGACATCCTAATAATGTTGAATTTTCTTATCCATTAACATGATATACCTATACATTTTTTTGGGTCCTCTTTAATTTCTGTCAGCAATGTTTTATAATTTTCAGCATCCAAGTTTTGCACGTCTTGTTGGATTTATTCCTAATATTATATATTTTAAGGCTATTATAAATGGTGTTTTAAAATTTCAGTTTCCAAGGATTGGTTGCTAGTATACAGAAGCAAAATTGATTTTTGTATTGACTTTTTATCTTATGACCTTGCTAAATACACATATTAATTCTAGCTTTTTTGTAGATACTTTGAGATTTTCTACTTAGAAAAGAGTGTCATCTGTGATTAAAGACAGATTTATTTCTTCCTTTCCACTTTGTTCACCTTTTACTTCACATCTTCGGCTTATTGCGCTGGCAAAGGCCTCCAGCGCGAGGTTGTGCAGAATTAGTGACATCAGACATCCTTCTCTTGTTCAGTCTCAGGAGTAAAGCATTCAGTCTTTCACCATTAGACATCAGGTTAGCTGTAGGTTTCTTACAGATTCGCCTTGTCAGGTTGAAGAGGTTCCCGCCTATTCCTGGTTTTCTGAAAGTTTTAATCCCGAATGGAAGTCACATTTGTTCCAATGCCTTTCCTGGGTCTATTGAGCAGATCGTGTGTCCTCTGTCATATATCTTTTTCCCTGACTGCCTAGAGATTTAGTAATGGTATTTTTTCCAAAGAATTAAGTTTTGGTTTCATTGATTTTCACTTTGTTAGAGGACACAAATTACCAAAATCTGGAATGAAAGAGAGGCCATAACTACAGATGCAAAGACAATAAAAGGTTAATAATGGGAAATGGGGAGTTGCTGTTCAATGGGTGTGTAGTCTCAGTTCTGCAAGATGAATAAGTTCTAGAGACCTGCTATACAACATTGTGCCTAGAGTTAACAATCATGTGTTGTACACTTAAAAATTTGTCAGGAGGGTAGATCTCATGATAAGTGTTCTTACTATAATAAATATAAATACATGGGAGTATTATGTACAACCATCTGAAAATAAATTCAACAACGTAAATGAAGTGAACAGATTCTTTGAAAACATCAACTCCCCAGAGGTCAACCAAGAAAACATAATAGCCTGAATAGCATTGTATCTATTACAGCAAAAGAATTCGTATTTAAAACCTTCCCACTGGAAAAACTCCACATTTGGATTGCTTCACTGATGAATTCTACCAATTAAGAAAGAAATAATACCAATTCTACATAAAATCTTCCAGAAAAATGAAAGGAGAGGGAACACTTTCCAACTCATTCTATGAGGTCAGCATTACCCTGATACCAAAACCAGACGAAGATATTATGAGAAAGGAAAACTACAGACTAATATCTATGATGAAAACAAAAGCAAAAATACTTAATAAAATAATAGCAAATTGACTCTACAATATATTTTAAAAGACCAAGTTAGGGGCCAACCCGTGGCAGCTGGTTGAGTTGGTGAGCTCTGCTTCGGTGGCCCAGGGTGTCCTGCGCGCGGACATGGCACCACTCGTCAGGCTGTGCTGGGGCAGCGTGCCACATGCCACAGCTAGGACCCACAACTAAAAATGCACAACCACGTACCAGGGGGCTTTGGGAGACAAAGGAAAATAAAATCTTTAAAAACAAAAAAAACACCAAGTTGGGTTTATCTTAGAAATGCTTGGTTGACGCAACAATTTAAAAACAATCATTGCAATTAGATATATTATACGTAGTTTAAAATTCATGTTAGATAACTTCATTATCTGGATCATTTGTGGGTCTGCCACTATTATCTGTAATTTCCCTCATTTAAAAAAAAATCATGTTGACTCTGGGGCTGGCCTGGTGATGCACTGGTTAGGTTTGCACGTTCTGCTTCAGTGGCTGGGAGTTTGCCATTTGGGATCCCAGGCGCGACCTATGCACTGCTTGGCAAGCCATGCTGCAGCAGGCATCCCACATATAAAGTAGAGGGAGATGGGTACAGATGTTAGCTCAGGGCCAGTCTTCCTCAGCAAAACAGAGGAGAATTGGTGGCAGATATTAGCTCAGGGCTAATCTTCCTCAAAAAAAAAATCATGTTGACTCTTTAAATTCATGTTTTTTTAACTTGTATGCATGACACTGATGTGAAAAATTTTACAGATAGTTTGAGGCTCTGGATGATGCTATCTTTTTCTCAGGAAGGTTCATATTTGCTTCTGGCAGGTAGATAGGAGCACTATCAATCCCAGCTGAACTTAATTCAAGCGTAGGTTGAGATAATTCAAAGTTGGGTCAGAACTGATCTATTTCTAGCTCATACTTCCTCGTAGGATGCAGCCCAACTCAAACCTGAGAGATCTGCTATGGCTGCCTCTCTTGGTGAGCCAAGACTTGAATTTGTCCTCCTAGCCCCTGGTCAGCTCTTAGCCTCCTCTTCTGAACTGCAGATGTTTTCTAGGGAAAAGTGTTCATGAATGCCTTGCTCAGTTCTCTGGGTTCCCTTTTTTGGATGGTAACCAAGTAATTTCTCACCGCTTTGGTAGCTCTCCCTTGCCTTCAAATTATGTATATATATTTTTCCAGCTTTTGTATTTGTTTTCAGTGGAAAGGTTTCTCCAAATTTCCCTCTGTCATCACTGGAAGTAAAAGTCCACCCACACCCTCAAAGAAAGAAACAGGCCAAGCACTTTGACCCCGTCTCCAGGACCTGAGTCAAAGACATTGTTCTTAGTGCCACTCTTCTGAATTACTGATTGTCTGACGAACCCAAACACTGAGCTCTCTGGACTCTGACCTCAGACTTCCTGAGATCAAATCTGCACTCTTAGCTGTGTGTCCATGGGCAAGTTACTCAACTTCTTTATGCCTCTCTTTCATCACTTGTAAAACATATATAACAGGGTTACTATGAGGACTAAATGACTATGTTAACATAATGATCTTAGATTGGTGTCTGGCATATAGTAAAAGCTCAAAAAAATTAGCTTTTAATATTCTTTACTTGATTAACCTAGGGATACAGCTTAAAATGTGAGCTTAGCTTCTTTTATTTCCAGATTGGATGATTTAGGAGATTAAGTATCTAAACCACAGATAGGCAAAGAAGATGAAACTATTTTCTCAAAGTATATGACCTAGATTGCAGAGGAATAGTTCTAGAATGCTTTATGATGTCTTTTAGTAGTATGGTAATGACAAATTATATGCAGGGAACTCAGTTTGCGCGTCTGCAAATAGGGTTATTACAATGCCTGCTGTGCCTGCTTCACATGGCTATTATAAAGTCACGGCTGTGAAAGTACTTAAAAAAGTGTAAAGTGCAATGGGAATACAGGTATGATTTCTGTAATTATGTATTAATGCCACCTATCAGAAAATTCCTGGACCTTCTTATTTAAAATAGGAAGATCAGAAGTCAAATTTTAAGAAGTGTGTGTACTGGGGCACGTGCACACACACGCACACACACACAGGATTTGCTTGCTGAAAAGAGAACGAAATGTCTGCCAGCTGGTTTAAATCTTTCACTTGAATAGCTCTGCCCCAACAGTCCCCGTGGCCAGCAGCTCGTCTTACAGTGGCTGAAGTAGAGCCAGACAGAGTCTTCACTTATTGGAAGCTGATGGGCCTGAAGCAGGAAACTCAGTTGTTGTAACATTCTCACTCTTCCCCAGGGGACTGCAGCTGTCAGTGGAGTAATGAGAAAGAGGAACAAAGATGAGAAAGGACCAGCAGTTATTTGTGAGGCTGTGGCCATCCCTACCCCACCCCAAACCACCAGCTGAGGGGAGGGATGTTCAAAGAACCAAATTTTCCATTCCTCAAAGCCAAACAAGCGCGGAGAATCAGCCAAGCCTCTCTAAATTGGTGCCTGATGGGGGAATAAAAAGCTGAACCCACTGAAAGGCCGCATCTGTTAAATGAATCTACAGCCTGAGAACCAAATCAAAACAGATGTGTTCAATCAGCAGGGATCCCTCCCTCGGAGAGACACTTCTACCTCCGTGTCCTACGCAAGTCTCATCTCTCTGCCAGATCTGGTCAGGTTACGAAAACCATGTTCTTCCATCAGGGACTCCGATGGTCTCTAGAGCCCAACCCTCCTCACATCACTTACTTACATCATGTCAGAGAGCCCAGCACACTCCCAGCCTGAAGCCATCAGTGAAAGGGCAAACTCAGGGACGGAGGCCAGTTAGACTCAGAGGCTCTCATTCCCCCGGTCTCCTTCCTCCCAGGTTCCTGTCCATGGGCTCGGCAGGCTCTGCTCTGCCACCAGTTGGGTCAAGAATATAAGTCCTGGCCATCCTCCAAGGCCTGGCTCAGCTGACACCTCTAGAGGCTTCCTCAGTCTCCCAGGACAAGCCTGTCACTTTGCCTCTTTCCACAACATTTCTGTGAAAACTTCTACCAGAGAGCCCCAGGGATCTACCAGTTGGCCTCAGGGAGTTGTGAATTCCCTGCAATTTTATGCATATTTTTGTATATGGGTATTTGTACACTTTTTCTCAGGAGAAAAAGAATCAACTTTTATCAGGTTTCAGAGAGGTCTGTACCCTAAAAATGTCTAAGATGAATACGAATACAACTCTACTACAGTATCACCTTCATAGTACAGTGTGTGCTGTAATGACAGTTCCAAGACTGTCTCCCTGCTAATCTAGAGAAACCTCAAGGGCGATGCACGAGGGTGTGGCCTAGAAGATAGCGCTCGCTAAATACTGGTTAGATCAATGTTGGGTAAATAACATGGCTCAGCTCTTGGAAAGACTGGGCCAGCAGGATTTGAAAGGCACCAAACTCAGCCTTTTCCAGTGTAAAGGGAACTTGAAGCAACACAAAGACTCCCCCCAAACACACCTCCACATGAGTGCAGATGCACAAGCCTGACTGGCTATGGCCACCTCAGAGTCCCCCATCCCCAAATCCACACCCCCAGAGCAGGGCTCTTCTAGAAGCCCAGCAAGCTCTATGAGGTGATCAGTCTTGAG
The DNA here is from genome assembly GCF_037783145.1 of Equus przewalskii. Taxonomy (NCBI): domain Eukaryota; kingdom Metazoa; phylum Chordata; class Mammalia; order Perissodactyla; family Equidae; genus Equus; species Equus przewalskii. Next base: position 68,300,015 of record NC_091831.1, read on the forward strand.
TCATAAAAGGAACTGCAGACCCCTAGAATCCCTCCCTTACCACCTTTGCTCTTTGAACATCTCAATTTGCCAGTCCCCACTCCCACTTTGCCCCATCTTGCTCCAAGGCTGGCAAACTTTGCTGGAGAAAACCACAAAAGTACTGATGGAGCTGTCTGCCACTTGTGTCTGTCTTGGCCTGGACCTCAGTGGCATTAGTCATCTGTATGAGGTGAGCACTTCACAGCACCCAACCTGTAGAAGTTATTTTAACTCCTATGTCTTCTCTCCATTTCCCTCTCTCTGCCTAAGTGGTCACTGGGTTAGCTACATTGAGTTTCCTCAGATCTCCTCCTCCACCTGAGAATCTTTACCATCCCTCTACAGGTCTCCCCTCATGCCAGGTGATCTCTCTAACTTGCCAAGGCTAATCTCCTGCATGTCTTTTTAACATTTTAAATATATATAAAAGTAACTAAAATATTAAAATGAGTCCCCATATTTCCATGACCTAGATTTATCTCACATTTTCCATATGTTTTTGTTCCCTTTTCCTGCTGAAATATTATAAAGCAAGGTCCACATGTCACATTTACTCTGAATACTTTGGGATATGACTCTAAAATATAAAGAAACTTTCTCATACAGCTATAATACCATACTACACCAAAGAAAATGAAGAGCAATTCTTTAATATCATCTAATACCAGTCTACATTCAAATTTCCCTTATTGTCACCCAAAATGTCTTTCACAATTGGTTTGCTTAAGACAGATTTCAGACAATACCCACAGTTTGCATTTAGTTCTTATATCTCTTAAATATTTTTAAAATCTTAGGCTGGCTCCCCAAGCCCCTTTTCTTTTCCCATGCCATGGCCTGCTGGCAGAGATTGTTTAGGATGTCCTATATGATGCTCCACTTTCTGGATTTGTCTGATTTCTCACAGTGTCATTTAACTCTGTCTTCTGTGCCCCACATTTCCTGTAGATCAGAAGTTTGAAGAGGCTTGATTGGTTCTCAAACACTGGTGGGTATCAGACTCTCCTGGGGAACTTGGTAGAAACAAAGGCCTCAGCCCCAGCCTGCCTCAGTGAGGCTTGGGTTCCACAGTCTTCATTATCTCTTCAGGGTTCTCTGGCACCGTGGCCACAGAGGATGGCATGTGCTCCTTTTATATCAAAACAGGGCACACACATCCTCTGGTCCCACTGTAGTGATATAGTCGTGCGGTGCATCCCGACCTTTTGGTCAACAATGGACCACACATATGATCGTGGTCCCATAAGACTGTACCAAATAGCCTATACCATCTAGGTTTGTGTAAATACACGCTATGATGTTCACACAATAACGAAATCACCTAAAGATGCATTTCTCAGAATGTACACCCGTCATCAAGCAACCACGACTGTACTGATGCTGACTGTGGGTCCAGGTGGTGACAGGCTGAACCCACCAACATCATCTTATGTGCAGCTATGCCTTTCTCCTCTTGTCCCCAGTTCTTCAGGACCTTTTGTCGTGAGTTATTTCGACTTTATCTTATTTCTTCAACTTCTCTATCTACTTTCTCTTTCTCTTAAAAGAAAAAAGAGAAAAATCATGCTTATTCTATAATAAGCATGGTTTAGAATGTGGCTTAGAATAGTAAAGAAATGGGTAAAACTTAAATGTCCAAATAGAGAATTGATTATAGACTTTATTGAATAAAATCATTTGCAGCCGCTAAAAATTACGTCATACAAAAATATATGAAGATATGAAAAAATGTTCCTAGTAAAATTTTAAATAAAAATAAAGCTACAAAACAGACATATAAATACAAAGTAGTCATATCCTGTATAGCTATATCATTTTTGTAAAAACAATTTTACTTATAACAGAAATACTATAAATGCCTGTGCCTAGAAAAAAGGGCAAGATATCATTAGTTGAGAATTTTTTTCTGAGTAAGATTTGCCCTGAGCTAATATCGTGCCAATCTTCCTCTATTTTCCTTTTTTTAAGTATGTGGGCTGCCAGCACAGCGTTGCCGCTAACAGAGTGTTGTAGCTCCGTGCCTGGGAACTGAGCTTGGGCCGCCAGAGCGGAGCGCGCCGAACTTAGCCACTAGGCCACCAGGGCTGGCCCGAGTTGAGATTTTATTTGGGTAATGGGATTAGGCAGGAATTTTATTTCTGTCTTTGGGTTTTCTATAATTTCCAAATCTTCCAAAATGGGCACAAATTAATTTTGTAAACAGAAAACAATATATTAACTAAAACAACGGAAAACATTTCTTTTCTTGATCTAGTGTCCCTTGCAAGTTAGCAGCCAAATTATTTACAGTCTTTCACCCTGGCATTTCTTAAATGAATTGCTGACGCTTTTTTTCCCTACACTAAGTACCATTTATTCATCTGGTAAACCTTCATAATCTGTTTTCAGTCAGACAGACTACTGATGCTTCTCTCTTCAAGCCGTGCTCTGCCATCTAATCTCTGCTCTCACCTGGACCTCTCGGCAGCATTTGGAAGTGTTGGCATTGTTAAATTCTTTCTCTTTCTTGAGACAGCCTCCTCCCTGACTTCCCACAGGATTGCTCGTTTTCCTACATTTACTGAGGACTTGATATGTGCCCGGCAGTGTTCTAGGTGCTGGGGTACATCAGTCAAAAGAAGCAGACGGAAACCTCTGCCCTTGTGGAGTTTATGTTCTGGTCAGGGGAGGGAGGAGGAGGGATGAGACAAAACAAACAACAAGCATAATAAGTGAGCAAGTTATATGGTATTGCGGTATTGCAGGAAAAGGAAAATGAGGCAAGAGGAATCAACATTCGGGAGGGTGCTGGGCAGCCTGCGGGCATTCTAACTGGGGGGCGGGTAAGCCTCATTGTGAAGACGGCCTAGGAGCAAAGACTTGCGTGAGGTGAGGTGAGTCTCCAGGCATCTCCAGGGAATTAGGGAAGGAGTAGTCCAGGCAGACAACATTTGGTGCAGAGGAACAGCCCGGAAGAGCCTGGAAGCCTGTATGGTGAGGTGGGCGTCTGGGAGAGCAGTGGGAGGTGAGGCCTCACAGGGGTGATCTTGGAAGCTTACGCCAAGACAGGCCTCTTACTCTGAAAGAACTCCAGAGATGCTGAGGGCGCTGAGAGGAGCTATGGCAGAATCCGACTTCCGCATTGAGGGTAGACAGTAGAGGGTGTTTGGGCAGAAACAGGGAGACCTGTGAGGAGCCTCTGCAAGTGATGGATGTGCAAGGTAGCAGTGGAGGTGAGAAGTGCCAGGATTCTGATTTTAGGTTGAGGACAGAGACCACGCCATATCACTCAGTCCTTTGCTGCCGCCTCCTGTTCCTGTTCCCTAGGAACTGGCTCTCTTCTCTTTCTCTCTGTGCTCCATCCCTGGTAAGCTTGTCTACTTGGGCAGCTTGCCTAATTTCCCACAGTCAGGCAGGGCAGGCCTCTCCTCTTCTTCCAGCTCTGAGCCACATTCCAAGATTCCTCAGGTGGAATGCCATGACCAATCTTTCTAACTCTTGGCTGTAGTTTCAAACGAAGAACTTAGGTAGCTGGTTCTCAGTCCCTGAGGAAGTCAGGACAGCTCTGTCCTGCCCTAGGAACAGACTGGGTCCTCTGGACTCCCACTTAGAATAAGGAAGACAATATCTCACAAAGTACATTCATATCAAGTATCCTATTATTTAATTTGATTCCAACAGTAACCCTGGAATATAGGCATGGCAGGTACAATTACACCCAGTTATGAATTAGATAACTAACAGATTGGATGACTTGTTCCATGATGGTGGCAGCAAATAGTAGAGATGGGACTAAAACTCAAGTCTCCTGGCTCCTCATCAACGGTACCTGCCATTCAGTCTCTGAGAATCCTGGGGCCCTTGTCTGGCAAGGACCATCATAAAGCAAAATTAAGAGCATCCTAGTTCTGGCAAAGAAGTAACTGGGAAACCAAGCAAACTTCTCAGGGCTGGTCAAAATTGCCCTGACGCTCAGGCTCAGATAGAGTTCTTTCATAAAGCTCCCCAGCTTGGGCCATCTGTCCTCGGCCTGCTCCCCCAGGAATGCAAGACCTCGCCAGCCCCAATCTATCCATAGTCTATGCCAGGTTTGTCTATGGCAGGACACTATCCTGCCACCACCAAGGCCCATTTTCCATGCAGCACTCTTTACTTTCCCTTTAAGAGAAGGAAATGAGATACCAGCTCAAGTTTTACTCCAGGAGTTCAGCGTACAGACAGACTGCCCCTGGCTGGGGAGCCAGGATGCTCTGCGGCTGTTAATGGCCTTCAAACTGAATGGACGATGAAGGTTGACTGAGACACTATACTTAGATTATAATCAATTTGGAATTTAAAATGGGGAGAAAACTTGGGTGTTTCTAGCTGTGCAAATCAGAGGCTGCCTTAGGGCGGTGGTTCCTTCTCACATTCCCATCAAAACCACGTACCTGTAAAAAGTCAGCTTGGGGCTGGCCGGGTGGTGTGGAGGTTATGTTCACACACTCTGCTTTGGCCGCCTGGGCTTCAGCGGTTTGGATCCGGGCACAGACCTACGCACCACTTATCAAGCCATGCTGTGGCAGGTGTCCCACATATAAAATAGAGAAAGATGGGCACAGATGTTAACTCAGGGCCAATCTTCCTCAAAAAAAAAAAAAAAAGTCAGCTCCATTCCACCACAGCGGCCTCTTTGACTCATTTTCCGTGTTCCAATAGATTAATGATCTGTTGGTGGCAGGGAGGGGAACTTGTGAGATAGTTCTTGGGGTCGTCTGGGCTCTCCTCTCCCCAGGTGCTGCCTTCTGTGCCATAAAAGTAAACACTCAAGTGCTGGGTGGGCTCTTGTCTCATTGGACTCAGCCTCAGTGGCGGGTGGTCCTCCTGGGGAGGTGGTGGGGCTTCCACTGACATGCAGAGCAACTGGTGGTGGAGCACTGGCCAGGGGGCCCAGGGCTCTTCTGGGGAGGGTGGAATCACCCAGCTCCTGATTACAGCATGGGGCTGACACTATAACTACTATGTCTCTAAGGGACCTCCAGAGGAAGGATGTCCCTTTTCCCTCAGCCCAAATGGCATACTTGGCACTTTCTAGAACTGGAGAGACTCAAGTGAGAAGATAACCTTTTCTAGCCCCTTACAGAATTCAATAAAAGTGCTCTTCTTAAGTGTTGAGACCATAAAGTCAGAAATAGCTCTGAGGTTTGTGGTCTAAAAGGTAGGGATAATATGAAAACAACAAAGATGTAAACAGATGTGCTGAATCCAAGCAAAGGCTGCGGCTGGAGGTCTGAGTGTTCTGGGATGAGTCGGCAGAGTGAGGTCATGTGTAATGTGAAATGTGAAAATGGAGGTGAGACAGCTAGGGAGACCCTGTTTGGAGAACGTTGGCAGAGTGAGTGTACAGCCAGGATCAACTTGGCAGTCAAAATTGCTAACAAGAACCGGGGCAGGATTCCAGCCAGAGATCCACTGGTCATTAACAACTCCTCAGCTAACTGAGAGGCAGCCACAAAAGTTGTATGAGAGGTAACCCAAAAGTTATTTGGAATTGATTCCTTAGGAGGAGAACATCTTTCAATGACAGAAAGATTTAGATTTAAATTTAGAAATGCTTAAGAGAATCAACCCATAGTAAGGATATATTGTAGTTAAGGTACTGAGAGGCAATTTTCCATGGGTTTCTCCTATTTCCACAACTCTTGTGAGCAGATGCACAACTGCCTTTGTTCTGGACTGTCTTTTCAAGGATGTTTGATAAACAGCTTCAGAAAACAGAGACAGATTGTCCCTCCAGAACAAAGGGCAGTTTTGTTTACTGTCCAGTACGATAAACACAGTGTCTCCTCCACAGCAAAAGTCAAGCAGACTTGCTGCCCATTAGAAAAGATTCAGGCTCCCTAAGCTCAGGGCTCCTCTCCTGCAACCCACTGTGTGTGCAGGCATCACCTGGCCCTCTTCACACCACGCTTGGGTATTGGGACTTGGGGAACTGGTGTAAATGCTGATACTATTGCTGCGAGTGACAAAGTCCTCTGTCTCTGATCCAGGAGTCTTGTGTCTTTTGCCAGCATTTACCAAACCCGTTAGCTTAAAAGTAGGCTAAAATTCAGACTCTCCACAATTCTTGACATAAGTATTCTGTTCATATTTACTATTTAAGATCTTGCAGTGCTTAAGAGATTTTGGCATATGTAAGTAATAAAATAGTTTTGTGATTCCATATTAAAAGTAATTGATTTAAACTTGTGCTTGTTAATTTGAAATTTACTAAGTTTATAAACAGTAAAGGAACATTTAAGAGGACCTAAATTCATCCTGTTTATAATTGTAATTAATTAGATTTACAAAATTACCTAAGGTTTGGTTTATCCATCAGACAAAGTAACTTAAAAAGGAAATAAAGTGCATTAAGTTTATAAATCCTTATTTTAAATGTTAGAAATAGTTCAATAAGTCAGTTTGTAATTGGGACCCAGCTTTTAAAATGCCTTAAATTTTTTTGTTAACAATCTTAGAACGATTTCCCCTTCCACCTAGGACAGAGAGAGCTGGGAAGAGTTTCTTCTCCTCCCCTAACAATAAGAGTATGTAAAAAATAAAATAAAATGATAACTTTTCTTGAATTCACCAGAGAACTGATGTCACAGCGCAATTAAGGATCCCTCTGCCTTCTTTAAGTCTTTGAGGGGGCATTCTAACCCAGAATGAAACATTACATCTGATTTTCTCTCTTAGCTGGAATGGGGAAGTTTCAGGAGTTTCCCCTTGGCTTTTTATAGCTTTAAGGCTCTTCCTCCATAAGAGCGTTCTTCCAGCTATTAAGCATGTCCATCCCAATTATAAACTCAGGGACTAGGGAAATGAACAGCATCTAGGGGTGCGGATCCATTGGACTCACTATCAGATGGATTTGAAGCCAGGACTTCCCCACATCAATAGGAGGGCTGTGATGGCATTTTGGGTCCTGTGGTATTGGTTTCAGCTCAAATGTTCTATCCAAAGCTCTTCAAAGATCTGAGTCATTCTCTTGCCTTAGGAGAAATGGCCATAGGTCCTTTTCGTGGCAGATGATGGGAGTAATCACTACTGTGCATGCTTGCTGTGACATTGCAGGGCCATTCCTCAAGACATCCACCCTGGCTCTCCTTCAGAAGACTGGCTCTGGCTCTGACATCTGCCTCAGGTCTGGAAACTGAGAAAATGATCAAGATCTTTCACTACAGCAGCTGACATCAGTCTTTGGCTCACCTGCTCTTGACACAGTTCAGGCAACACATTCCAATCTTACTGCTAGGAACACCACAGTTGCTTAGTAACTGCTCCCTGGTTCCTCCAAATAAGGGTCCAAGTTGCTGTTGCAACTTTTCTGCTGTTACAATCATCTGTCCACCTTGCCTTTGATGATTAAGTGCTGTCAACTGTGCTGCGCTCTTCCTGAAGCCTATCATCCTAAATGTCATCCCCAACACTGTGGAAGCCTGGACCCACGGCAGCCTAGAAAGGACAATCACCCGGAGCTTCTCAACAATGCTGGTGGCTCCCTCACTGGCATATTCCTTATTTTACTAGTAAAGAGTGTGCTTTCTGGGTTCTCTGAGAGACTGGTTAATTGGTAGGTTCTCTGGTCTCATATGATAAATCTATTTCTGTATGCCTATCTCACTGAACATTCTAGCCCTTCTGCTGCCAAGGCAGTTCTGGCATTAACATCTCATTTACTCGAGGCCATCATTATTTCCAAGTTGTAGGTCATTATCTCAGCAGCAGAGTAGGACTGGCTCTAGGTGTCCTCACCAGCATGCTAAATCTTGAGTCATGGGAGAGTGCCCACATATCAATAAACTTTCCCTTTTCCAGCGTTATCTTTTCTTCCCAGTCCAGTACTTTCAAGATTCCTTCCCAGTTGTGGCCTCCTGAATCATGTTGGTGCATGTTAGCTGGGTTCTATGGCCCTTTCCGAAGGAAGGACAGCACTTCTCCATACTGAGACATGCTAGGCCTAATTATGGCCTAGAACAGGGATTGGCAAACTATGGCCTATATATATATAGGTCAAATACAACCTGTTTTTGTAAATACAATTTTGTTGGAATCCAGCCACACCCATTCATTTACATATTATATAGCTGATTTTGTGATACAGTTGAGGAGTTGAGTAGCTATGACAGAGACTGTATGGCTTGCAAAGCCAAAATATTTACTATCTGTCCCTTTACAGAAAATGTTTGCTGACCCCTGACCTAGAAGCTGTGAGGGCTGGTGGAGGAAATCTTGTGAAGGGCAAGTATCATTTTGTAAAGCTCTGCCTCAGGTGAGACCTCTGCATGATCTTGGGGCCAAGGGAGGCTGCTGTCCTCTGCAAGGAGTGGGCCTCTTCTGCAAGCCCAGAATTCCAGGGAATCTGAGGAGTGAAAGTTCTCAAGCACATCTACCTAGATGTCCCCATTTCAGGTCCTTGGGTCCCATTCCTCTTTATCAGACCTTTGACTTTGGCATAGGATACTTACTGGGGCCATAAACGCAGACTTTGCTAACTTTTATCATATCCTAAGCCTAATTTTCAGCAGGATGTGTCATCCAGCTACAGCAGATGACAGTCCTTTTACATGCGCCACAGAGGCCTTCTGGCTTCTAATTTGGTGCCTACTTTGATGGTTGGCTGACTTGAGCCTACCGTTATCTTCCTTCAGTGCACTGATGCACCTAACCATCCCCAACCATTTCAACAATGCTTTTAATTACCATTGCCACCATACCTCTCAAATGTTAGTGATATTGTGTCAGCCAGTGCATCTTCTGGCAGCACATCCCATCCTGTACTAGTCAGGCTCAAGTCAGGAATCATAAACCACACCAGTTATTTTTACAGAGAGAACTTAATATAGAGAATTTTAAAGCAGGTATTGAGGGACTGGACAGGTAAAAAGGGAACATTGAGACCAACCATCCTGGCTTGCCCAGAACTATGCTAGTTTTAGCACTGAGAGTCCCGCAGTCTGGGAACCCCTGAGGCCCCCCTCACTGCATATCACAGACGTAGTAATTGCAGGAAGAAACTAAGACCCCAGGACTGAGAACATAGGGGAGAGTTTTGTCTGAGACGAGGGCACCATCTAGTTGGAGGTGGCATCCCTGAGGGGATGCCATGAAGCTGGCTCTGGGAAAAACCATTAATTGGAACTAAATATTGCTTTGGAACCAATTTCACCACCAGAGTGAAGAACAATTCCTGGAGTGACCCTGACACCAGTGGGAAGCAAACAGGAAGAAGCAAATCCCTTCTTCCTCCTCCAGCCTCCAGTGTCCCTCCAGCATCCTCAGGGCCTCCTAGAGCCTAACAGGGAGCAGCTGCAGAGTGGAAATATGTGGTGTTCAGAGTCTTAGCTCCAACACCACATAGTAGGGGTTACCAGGCTGAGCTGCAGTTGCTTAATCAGCAGCACACGTCCCAGTTATTCACAGGAGAAGAGAGTCTTCATAACTGTGATGCTAAAGCATGCCAGGAGGATATTATCACCCACTCACCACTAAGAACCAGCTCCTTGTTGCCACCTGAGCAGGAAATGATCCAAGACTGAGGATCTGCTGCCTGGACCCCTTCTAATACCAACTGTCTTAGTGTGGGTTCCCAGAAGCCAACCCTGAGGCAAGGATTTGAGTGAAGTGGTTTATTTGGGAGGTAGAGGGACAAATAAAGCATGTGTTGCCAGCCAGCTACCACCATGGGTGACTGCAGGGAAGCTCTCACCTCCAGCACAGCAGCAAGTACCTCACAGGCTTTCGAGCTTGGTGAGGTAGTCCCAGGCAGATCGCAGGGAGACAGGGGTGCACTGTGCCTGCCATAGCACTGGCCACAGCTGTGGTGAGGTGGCTGTTGGTGGCACATAGCGCCTACCACCTCAGAGGCAGGAGGACAGACATAAGGTCTGTGGTCTGCATGAGTGAGGCCCTGAAGGGCCGAATGAATAAGGAGAACACGGCAGGTGGAGGCAGTGTCATGGTTTGGGTTCTCCTAGAAGTAGCCCCTGAGAAGGGACTCAAGCACAGCTTGTTTCTTTGGGAGGTGAAGGAAAACATCATAGAGGAGCAGTGAAGGGAGACAGGAAGGGAAGGACGCCAACACAGAGTGTATCCCACCAGCCCCGGCGGGTGCTTCTCAGACTCAGGAGATGGTGGAGAGGAGAGGCTGTGGTAATCATGTGCAGGGTTTGAGGACTGCTCCTGTCCTGCTTACCTGGGGGCATAGAGACCTTCTGTGGCCACAGAAAAAGGCCTCAGGCAAGGAGATGCAGCTGCTGGCAGCTGGATGTGGTCTTGGGCACCCTGAGTGGAAGATACTGGGCCTGCAGGCAAAGCACCCATGGCTTCTGCTCCGGGGAGGGGAAGAACAACAGACAGCTAGGCTCCAAAAATAGTGACGCCCCCCTCATGCCCCAAGGTCTCTGCTAATGCTCCACATGCGCCACCTCCAGTTCTCCCCTCAAGCCATGGCACACGCACTATCATTATTTTTATTTTACAGATAAGAAAACCGAGGCCCCAAGAGGTTCGACACTCACCCACAGCAGTTACCAAAGCAGATTTGTTCCTAGGTCTCAGCAACCCAGAGCCACATGTTTCAGCACTCTGCCTTGCTGTTGTCCCCCTGCACGCCGTGTGGGCTGGCGGACACACACACACCTCTGTCTGCCCCGGGTGCCAGGTCGGGGGCAAGGCCTGGTGGGCTGCTCCCCAGTGCCAGGCAGGCCTGTCCCCAGATGCTGCATGCTGACTCTTTTCACTGCAGCTGGGCAAGTGGCGCTGGTTTTTCTGAGCAGGAGAAAATACCCCATGTAATGAAGTGTCTCATGAGCTTTCCTTCTCTGGTTATTTAGCAAGTCCAGGAAAAGAGCAAATTCTGCCACAAATAGACCACCCTCTTGCTAGAAGTGGTTTGTGCCAATGGTGCCAGACCGGGGGAGACTTGACTTCTCGGGATTCTTCTGGCTCTTTGACTCCCACATTCTATAACGTTTGGGGATGATAGCTCCACTGATTGTTTGGGGAGTGGTTAAGAAAAACACAGTCCTCCTGTGTTTTTCCTTTATTACTCACACAGAACACCTCACTTCTGACACTTCTGGTCACCAAATGTATGGGAGTTTTTCCCATACCAAGTTTTTCTGTAACACCAGCTGGGTGTCCTACAGTTTAACTCAATTTCAACACTATCTACCTAGAGATAGTGTCATATCCCACAGGTTAAGGGCCCAGTCCCCCAGTTCAGATGCCAATCACAAGTAGCAGGTCCCCAAGTCACCCACAACTTCTGTCCGACTTGGCTATAAATCAGAGGTTTCCATGACCTCCTCCCCCTTGGATTTGATTATTCGCTAGAACAGCTCACAAAACTCAGGGAAACACTTACTTATATTTATCAGTTTGTTAAAGGAAATAGTAAAGGATACAGATGAACAGCCATATGAGGAGACACATAGGGCGAGGTCTGGGAGGGTCCCAAGTGCAGGTGCTTCAGTCCCCGTGGAGTTGGGGTACATCACCCTCCGTTATGTGGATGTGTTGCCAACCTGAAAGCTCCCTGAACCCCATACTACTGGGATTTATGGAGGCTTCCTCGTGTAGTAAGGATCACCTAAGTCCATTTCCAGCCCCCCTTCCCTGTCTAGAGAAGTGAGGGGTGGGGCTAAAAATTCCAAGCTTCTAACCATGACTTGGTCTTTCTGGTGACCAGCCCTATCCAGGGCCCACCCAGAGTCTGGGACAAAAGATGCTCCTAGTGCTCTTATCACTTAGGAATTTACACGGGTTTTAAGAGCTCTGGGTCAGGGACTGGAGATGAAGATCAGATACATATTTCTGGCTATAAATCACAAGATCACAGGGAGCAGATAACACTAATGTCCCTCTTAGATAAGACACTTCAGTCCCTCCCTCAATATCTGTCTACAAATTGGTGAGACTACTCAGTGTGTTAGGACAAGGAGGTCTCAAAACTACTTGATCGAGAGAATTCTTTTTTTTTTAATAACTGACTTTTTGGGGCCAGCTCCGTGGCCGAGTGGGTTAAGTTTGCGCGCTCTGCTGCGGCAGCCCAGGGTTCAGATCCTGGGAGCGGACATGGCACTGCTCGTCAGGTCATGTTGAGGCGGTGTCCCACATCCCACAACCAGAAGGACCTGCAACTAAGATATACAACTATGTACGGGGGGGGGGTGTGGGGTGGTTGGGGAGATAAAGCAGAAAAAAAAAAAAAAGAGTGGCAACACTTGTTGGCCCAGGTGCCAATCTTTAGGAACAAAAAAAACAAACTGACTTTTTTTTTTGGTGAGGAATATTGTTCCTGAGCTAACATTTGTGCCAATCTTGCTCTGTTTTGTATGTGAGATGTTGCCACACCATGGCTTGATGAGCAGTGTGTGGGTCTGAGCCCCGGATCTGTAACCAAGAACCACAGGCCGCTGAAGCAGACCATGCAAACTTAACCACTGCACCACCAGGCAGGCCCTGATCTAGAGAATTCTTGATGATTCTTTTTGTTTTTTATTTTCTTAATGGTCTATTATGGAATAATTAAAACATGCACAAAAGCAGAGAAAATAGTAAAATTAACCCCCATAAGCTCATCACTCAGCTTTGGTCATTATCAACTAATGACCACTCTTACTTCTCTCCACACTGCCCCATCCACAGATTATCTAGAAGCTACTCCAAACATCATATCATTTTTGATGCTCTTCTAAAAGTATTGATTCCTAAGCTACTCCCCCCATGAATTTTCTGATTCAGTGAGTCAGGAGTGGGGCCTGAGAATCTATAGATTTTTTCAATTTCCCAGGTTTGGGAATCTATAGTACAAAGAAATGAGCATGGGCTTTACAGTGAGGAGGTCCTAGTTTGACTTCTGGCTTTGATCAAGCTATATAACTTTTGGTGAAAACTTAAAATTTTCTGACTTTAGACTCTTTGTCTTGAAGAATCATTAGTTCTGTGAATTTGTGATCGACTAAGATCCTCTGATGTTTTTCACATTAAATAAATGCTATCAAATCTAGTGTCCCTTCCCTTGTCTCCATGTTTGGGTGGGAATGGGGGCTTGGTTATTTGTAAGCTATCCTGCTTCATGGTGTTTGTGTCTACAAAGTCTCCCCAACTTTCATTCTTCACGCCCATGCCATGACCAGCTCACCCCTGCCACTGTGTCCCCTTCAGTCCCACTGTAGCCTCCCTCACTGTTTGTGCCAATCCTCCCTTCCCAGCTCCCTGGGGAACTGAAGGGCCGAACCTGCCGGTGAATAGCAGTCTGCAATCACAAAATGCTTGGGCCTGGAGTAAAACTTGCATTTGGTCCAGGTCGCTGACCACTTTTTCCAACCAAAACCAAATTCCTAATTTCTGTAGCTGGCATTCAGTCACTTAATGCTCATGAAAAAGAAAGCAGGCTTCACTGAACTGAAAAACAAGAACTTTGCTAGCTTTTGGTGTCTCAGCATTTTTCTAAATGAAGATTGCAGCTAATTACAATGAATAAAGTTCTTTTTTTTTGTCTTGTTATTTAATTAAGTGGAGTTCAGAGGGAAGGAAAATAAACAAGACAAGCAAGTTGGGACCCACATTTAAACCAGAACGAGAAAGGATTCCTGAGGCAGAACGTCTCTTACAACAGAGCAGAGCTTCCCTCAGTGAACATCGCACGGACAAAGTGTGTTCTCAGTTGTTTTCTGGAGTTAAATGCAAGCTTTCTCAGAGACGACTGATAGCAGAGGCAGACCCTGGGAAGCACAGTTCTGAGAGACGCTTACCTTTGGTGGAAATTTGGGAAACTAGCTTATGACAATTAAAAGGAACCTCAACAGCCTCGTTTTATCCCTGAAAAACAGAAGCTAAAGAGGCGACATTATTTACTCAAAGTCACAGAGCTGGCTGGTAGAGGAGCGCAAACCCACATCCCAGGTGCCTGACGGGGGCTGTTTCCATCGGGAGGTTTCAAGGTGCTGATTAAAAGCACGGATGTTGGAGACAGTCAGCCTGGGTTCAAAGCCCAGCTCTGCCCCTTCCTGGCTATCTGATTTGGGGTCTGTATCAGTCAGGGATCCAGTAGGAAACAGATGGCAGCAGGTAACAAATTAGGATAATTGGAGAGGCTGTTTACAAAGGGATCCATTCATGTGGGCAGGGCTAGGGGAAACCCATGGCTAGTGCAGAAACCTAGCACTGGCAACAGTGGAGCTCCCGCAGAAGGAATGAGGGCAGAGAGAGGTTACTGGAGCCCAGGAGAGTGAGAGTGCTGAAAGCAGCAGAGTCCTCAGACTGGGAGACACAGACAGCCACGGCCACCTCGCAGGGAGGGACCCAGGGGAACAAGTGCACGACCTCTCCATTCTCCTCACGGCCTAAACTCAAGCAGTCTATGGAACATGGAAGCCTGCTGCCACAATCCATAGAGACCTGGCTCCTACATGGTGGAGGAAGCAGGGCGAGTGGGCCTGTGTGAACAAACAGTAACAGTCTGGCACTGTGCCTCAGTTTTCTCATCTGCGAGATGGGACTCATAATGGAACCGACTCATAGTTTGTCGTGAAGATTGAGAACTGAATAGATGCAAAGTGCCTAGAATAATGCTCTCTCTCCTAGATAGATAGATAGCATTATACTAATAGTATTGTGAGCACTACAGTAAATATATAGTAAGCACTACGTTAGTGTCAGCTGTTGCATCAACTCAGAGGAAGTGATGAGTGTTCCAGTCATAGGAGACAAGGAGGAGAAGGGCTGCACCACCCAAGTGCTGGCAATGATCCTTGGGGCTGAGCAGATGGAGTTCCTTCCTCCCCAGCTTGCCTGCCTTCTCAGAGAGGCCTGAAGTCGACATAGAAGGCACACAGGAACTGAAGAGAAGCCCAAGCACATCGCTGAGCCTGAAGTTGGGAAAGGGATTATACTAATAAGGAGCGACCTTGGGGACTTTGTTCTGAGTCAGGAAAGGAAGGGACAAGTTCTGTCCTAAGCTTCAACATGGGCTGGTCAATGGCTGGGTGAGTGAGGACAGACACGCCCCCATGCTCTGCTGTCAGCCACCCAAGGCCACGGCACTTTCACATCTGGGACCACCTGGCCTCCCTCTAGAAGGGAGGCTAATCCCATTGACTAGGAGATTTTAACACAGGGGATTCCATGTCACTGGGGGGTGTTTTGAGACACTGGAGAGGAAGAACTGGGCCACCTGTCCACCTAAGGATGAGGACAGGCACCACTGCAGTCTGGACTGAAGTGCTGGGGGCCTGCCTTTGCCCCTCTCAGCTGTGTGGGTAATGGAGGAGAGGGTGCAGACCAGGGTTGGTCTAACATGGATCATGGCTGCCCTCAGCTCAAAGGGGATGGGGCTTTCTCAGTTTTATTCCCAGGGTGGATGGGCTGTGGGTGGAGAGAGCACAAACGCGCAGAGACACATGCTAGTTATCCCATATGTGATCCCAGAGCAGGCCCCACCTGTGCTTCCCCTGGTGAGGAATAGGAGTTGGAGTGGATGATCCTCAGTCTCATCCCTGGCCAGCCCCAGCATTTTGGGTTACATCTCTTTTGCTGGCTTAAATAGGCAATGGTTCCTAGGTCCTGGAGAGACAGAAGAAGAACATCTCCAAGAAATGAAGAACTCCAAGAACTGGAGACAACGTCAAGAACTCCGGGAATCTGGAGGAGCACAATTAGGGATGCTCGGAAAGCATGCATCAGTTTACCCTGCTCCCCACTCCTCCCAGCTCAGGCCCTGCCCATGTGAGTTGAAGTGCAGGGCCCTGGGTCCATTGGTGGAATGCCTGCTCACGTTTGTACAACAATCTAGTCAACAAGCAACTGTAATGCAGAACATGAGATGGAAAGTGGGCTTCTCTTTTCCTCAGAGCCAGAAGCATCTACTCATGGCCATGTCTCTGGCTCCACACAGGAGAAAAGCAACACACAACACTGTAGGTTTGCTATAATTTGAATTTTGCCAGGAAAAATCTATCTCTCTATCTATGTCTATCTGTCTATCTATCTATCTATCTATTTCAAGGATTATCTCTGGGTGGTGAAATAGGTAATTTAAATTTTCTCCCTGTACTTTGTGTACTTACATCTTTTTCCGTGGTGATTCTGAATTAAGCTAATATTCAGAGAACATGAGTCTCCCTCTGCCATCTTCTACCAAGATAATCTCTTGAACCTTCCCTGTAAGCCAAATATCTCATGAACAGCAAGGAACTCCTCCCCCACCTCCCACCCAACCACCACCTCTTTGAGTCATGCAAAAATACCTTCCAGGAATGACAGAAACCCGGTTATCATTTTACTCAAAGAAAACCACAGCTCTGCCTCACCAGGGTCCGCTCATAGTCACAAGCCTCAACACCATGTTCTCTATCACAGCACCTCTCAGGGACTTGTTCTTCTCATCTGTAAAACCAGAAGCAATATCATGTAGCCAAAATTTCAAAAGCTTTCAATGTCTTTTTCCTTTAATTCTAGAGCCCTCTGGTTTTATCTGGCACATGGCCATCTGACTAGATTCCCCAGCCTGCATTGCAGACCGATGTCAAATTATGACTAAGTCTGAGCAAATGAATGTGAGCAACAGGAATCTTATTAAAGATCACCTTATTCATGACAAGGCCATTTGCCTTGGACAGTCCTCTTCCCCTGAAGGACATGGATATTGTAAGGATCCAGCTTCAACCAGGCACGTGAGGACAGAACCCTCAGATGTCGTGGAGCTGCATGACGGAAGAAATTTGGGTCTCTGAAATGACATTGTGGAGCAGAGCCATCCTCTTTCCTGGGCCTCTGACTCCTGTCTGTTATGTGAGACAGAAATAAGCTTCCATCTTATTTAACTCTGTTCTTTGGGTATCTTTGTTACAGCAGTTTAGCCTGTGCAAAACTAACGCAGCAAATTAGTCCTGACTTCAACTTCCCACTCTGTAATGTACTAACTGTGTGTCCTCGGGCAGGTTACTTAAGCCTTCTGGGCCTTAAGTCCTTCCTTTGGTAAAATAGAAGTATCAGCATCTACCTTGAATGGTTTTGAGAATCAGAATAAGGCACGTAAAATACCTAGCACAGTGCCAGGTGCATGGCGTGGTCCATGGCACAATTGTATTATAATAATGATTGCTCATGGCATAACCGGGCAGTCCTTACATGCTCAGCTTCTATGAACATCTGACTCTTCTCTTTGCAAAAAACTTACCTTTCCAGGGAGGTGTGTGGGAGTCAGTCCTCCCTGCTTCTCCACTCTCCCTCCCTTCTCAGGCCCTCCTGCCTTCATGCCTCGACTGCCACCTCATTCCTGCTCTTAGACAAAATTGTGAACTCCATCCCGTCCAAGGGCCAGAGGCTTTCTCTCTTAGTCTTCTTCCAGGCTTGGTGCAGCTAGAATTCTTCATCTTTCTCTGTAGAAACGGCTGCTCAGCTACCCCCCGAACCCACCCTCTTTGCCCTTCTGCCTAACTTAACTTAGTTAAGTTTATTTAACTTAATTAAGCAACTTAATTAACTTAACCAAACGATTAACTTAACTAGCCTTGATTAAATTAACTCAGCTAAATTTTGTTAGACTTGATTAGCTTAACTTGAGCAGCTTAACTTGCCTCCTATTTCTTGACTTGATTAACTTAACATCTGAGCCCACTCCCTTCGCAGGCTGCTTTTCTCGTCACTGACCCCCTTCTTCCTCGCCCTTGTTTCCTTAGCTCAGCTTCTAGATTACCTCAGCTGGAAAACACCAACCTGCGTGGCTGGAAAAGCTGCCAGCCACTCTGCAAGTCCTGCGAGCTGCCTTCGCTCTAGCTGTGCAGGCAGCAGCCAGCTGTGGCCAGAGGCGTGGGCTCTGGGTCTGCTAGCCTGGGTTCATGTCCTGGCCCTGCCATGTTTGAGCGACATGGTCCTGTCCAAGTTCCTCAACTCTCTGTGCCTTGGTTTCCTTGCTGTCATGTGAGGGAAGACAGCAGTGCCTTCTTCTTAGGGTTGCTGTGAGGCTTAAAAGATGCCAGGCGTGAAAATACTTAGAAGGGTCTCAGCTCCTAGGAGTACCCAGGAGGTACTCAGTAGATTTCAGGTGGATATTACTATCAAGTTTCCTGTGCACTCCACCTCCAGCATAGTCCAGTCCCTACTATAGCAGTGGGATATGCAGTGAAAATCCAGAGCCTTTAGGAAAACTGTGGCTCAGGATTGGAGGAAGGGAAGCTTGGCCAAGCAGCACCCATCAGAGGGGTGCAGCTAAAGGCAGACTCTTGGGTGGGGTCAACCTGCCTAATGCTCACTTCCCTGCCTACAAGACTTCCTCCTCTCCCCTCTTCACACCCTCCACTCCACTTCACAGCCTTCACTTTTTATGGCCTGAAATTCACCAGCCATAGATTTCTCTTGGCTGACAAGCAAGCTCTCAGAATGCAAACCCTTCTGAAAGAGTTACCAGGAATGATTGATCATTTCTTTTGCAAGGTACATCCTTTCCTCCTCAAGCATGTTAAGTTCATTTCCACTGAGAGCCTGGAGTTTTGACCAGCAGGGAAGGGAGGGGTGAGGGAGGTGAGTGTAGGCAGACGTGAGTAAGATGATGCAGCAAGGGGCTGAGGGTGGCACAGACAAGGCATCACCGAGAGTCTGTGGAGAGGGCCACCAGGGATTGGAAAGCAGGGCAGAATGTCAAAGACAAATGTCTTCGATTTCAAAATGCTGCTTAAAACATGGTTCCTTTAAAGAATAAAAAAGGACAAATTCTAAAGAATAGAAAAGGACAAAAGTTCCAGTGGAAGGAAAGATTGTATCTAAACCACCTTGACTGCTGCCTGGGTTCCCTCCAACCTGTGCCCTCTACCAACTGGCCCTATTCCATCCTCACTCTTGCCTGACACTCACTTTGAAACCCACTTCCTGTGTCTGCTCACCTGTGGGGTTTTGACTCTCTTTTAGTTGCTAGACTCAGCTTTAGAATTTGCCCTGGTCCCTAAGTGTCAGCTGCTAACTCAACCACTAGTCTTCATGCCTGGATTTCATCTTGGTCATTCAGTTTACTC
Source organism: Equus przewalskii (assembly GCF_037783145.1). NCBI lineage: Eukaryota > Metazoa > Chordata > Mammalia > Perissodactyla > Equidae > Equus > Equus przewalskii. The sequence goes on from NC_091831.1 coordinate 68,319,052, forward strand.
TCCTTGTATGAGCCTTTCTCAATCATTGGTGGGGCTGGGTCATCGCCTGCTGCTGATGGCTATCCTGCCTCTACCTCTCTCCAGCCTGTCCAGGTAAGCATCTGCCCTCGGCACCGCTCTTAGCCTGTTCTCTCTCTGGACACTGACAGAATGGTCCCTGCCCCAGAAAACAGAGCAGGAAGCATCCCCTTCTTGTCTTCCTTTCTCCCAAACTAGATGACATCTGCCACCCAGGACCAGTGACTGGCTGGTTCTACAAATACTTTATCTTAGTTACATTAGAGCTTAGATGAATTTTGCTGTTATTATTACTATGACTAGTGAAGTTAACCACTGAGCATAATATTGTTTCTTTAGGGAAATAATGCAAGTTCCAAACAACCAACTTAAAATGAACTTTTGAGAAACCACTTGTACTAAATGAACTTTGAAAAACTCTGTGTGCCTATTTACAAGGAGATTAGGAGTAATGGATATCATTTGATAAGCCATGGTGTTATTTTTGTCCCCACGTAGGTACAATTAGCATTCAAGCCACATACTAGCTTCATCCAAGACCAGAAGCTGAAATAAAAATACCACTCAAGCAAGGTTATTTAGATCCTCAATCAGATCGACCTGATCTAAGCCAATTATTTTTCTGGCAGAGTTAATTAGAATGTGTCTAAAATGAGAGAGATGTGAAAGGTGACTTTCCATTACTTATTCCTTCACCAGTTGCTTTAAAGCTGAAGCTTTGTCCTTAATTTCACGTTACAAGCATCTTTTAGAGAGGAGTAGATCTACATGTAGTCTTTTAAAATTGGAACCAAACTGTGTTCCTGATCATTTCAGTTGAAATATTAAATTGGGAAGAAGGTTAATCACAGATATGTAGAAAAAATTACAAGAAAAAAATAGAAGTCCCAGGGAAGAAGTGAAGCTGGGGCAAAGAGCAGGAATCCATCGCCACAAATTCTGACTTTCCTCACTTAAAAGCCTGAAGCTTTGGAGTGATCCAGAAGAAGTCCAAGATCTTCTGTCCTCTCAGTTTTCTATCCCACATCTGGTGTATTGTTTGACCTCGGGGTCCATCGCCAGCATCACCCAGCAAGAGCGTGTCTCGTTTCACGGTCCTCAGACTTGCCGTCTGTGAAATGGGAACATGTCCCCTTTTGCAGACTGGAGTTTATGGTTTATGTTATTCTGACCTTGGAACACTTTTGACAAGTAAAAATGTGAGAATTCACTTTCAGGGCAAACAACTCATTATTTATTACTTAAGAAGAAAAATAATGAAAGAGAAAGAAGCAAAAGGCAGAATCAATAACCCACCTGATTTTGAACTAGAAAGGACACAAAGCATATTCTAGCAAAGGGCTTCCTCGTGTGTCTCCTGACTTGGTGTTGCAGAAATCAGAGGAGGAGGAGAAGAGTAAGATAACCAGGTAGGTACCCACTTGACTGGAATATGAGTCTCGGGTCCAGCTCCTCTCTTGCCTACCCTCAAGGCCTTCCTCATGGAAACAGAGGTTCTGAATGCTGATTTCTATTTTAAACCCAAGACACTCTTTAAACGTCTGTGTATACTGTGGGGAGAAGGGGTGTGTATGTGTGTGTGTGTGTAGGAGGGAAGCAAAGGAGACTGGGCGTGTGTATCTGCAGGAGATAGAAGGAAAATAGCAAAATAGCAAGCATATTCTCCGCCTTCCAGGTGCTCTCAATCCAGGCTCAGCTGTGCAGAAGATGACTTGAGTGCATGTAGGACATACACCAGTGGGCTGGGACCCATGGCCACTCTGCAGGGCTTGGCGTTTGTGAGGACCTGGCACCAAGCTGTTCCAATCTGGAGGGACTTCTTGGAGGAGGAGAAGAACTTTTGACAGATTTAGAAGAGGTGGCTATTTAGGGCAAAGGCCAAACTCCCAACAAAGCTCCATGCTTTCTGGTTATAGGAAGATTTCCCTTTTTTTTTTTTAATTGAGGTAACATTGGTTTATAACATTATATAGGTTTCAGGTGTACAACATTATAATTTGTCATCTGTATATACTACAGTGTGCTCACCGCTTAATACACAAATTATTAGTGTACATCTCAATGCATTTTTATAAAGTAAACCACCCATGTAGCCATTATCAAGATGAAGAAATAGAAGATTACAAGCACCAACCCCTCCCCTCACTCTCTCCTGGTCACTGCCACCGCCAACTCATGTATGAGTTGAATAATAGGGTATACACTGTTTTGTGTCTGGCTTCTTTCACTCAACTTTATAATTTGTTGGCTGCAATCCATGTTGTTGCAGGTAGCAATAGTTCATTCTCAGTACAAAAATGTATCACAATTTCTTTATCCATTTTACTACTGAGGGAAATTTGGGTTGTTTCCAGTTTAGGACTTTTCTATTACAAGGAACATTCTTTTAGATATTTCTTGTGCATATAAATATATACTTCTCTTGATTATGTGCCTAGGAGTGGAGTTTCTGGGTCATTGTATTATAGGAAGATTTCTAAAGAAATCCAGCAAGATGTGGTGGACAGAACAACACTGAGTCAGACAGACCTGGATTGGGGTCCCACTTCCCTTCTTGCTGGCCTGAGATCTTGGTCCAGATGCCCATCAGCGGAGTCCTTCCTTGCCCACACATTGGCTTACTAGCTCAGGCCCTGCAGAGTCACTGCGATTTCTCACCATCCCAGGGAACTGGCTCCTGACCCCTTTCCTCCTCCAGCTCCTGCTGCATTTTGCTCCTGTGCTTTCTTTCTGGCAGAGCTACTTCAAAGAGATATCAATATGCACAGTCTCCGCTTCTCTCCTCCCGCACTCCCTTGAACTCACCTCAACCAGGTTTTTGGTCTTACCACTCCAACGTTGCCAATGACCCACATTGCCAAACTTCTTGGTTACCCCTCAGACCACCATTCTCTTGGACGCTCAGCAACAGTGGGCCCCTTTGCTCCCTGACACATCCTCTTCACTTGGCTTCAGTGATGCCACAGGCCTGGCTGTCCTCTGATTTCTCTGGCCATTCTTTCTCAGACTGTTCTGCCAGCTCAATTCCCTCTCCCAAACCTGAGGTATTGCAGAGCCTCCGACTCACATCTTGGCCTTTCTCTTTTCTGTCTAGCCTCACTCCCTAGACGATCTCTTGCAGGATCATGCTTTCCAATACTATCTCCATGTTGCTGACTGCCAAATATTTGTCTCTCGCCCAGCTCTCTTCCCTGACCTCCGGATCCAATGATCAAACTGCCTGCTCCACCTCTCCCCTTGGATGGCTATTGGTCATCTCAAAGTTGACACAACCCACACCAAGACCCTGACATTCCCTCCCCAAATTATCGACTCAGGCAGCCTTTCCTCTCTCAGTTAATGACAACTGAACTCTTCTAGTTGGTCAGGCAGAAACTGTGGAATCTTTCTTGATTCCTCTGTCTTTCTTCCCTCCTCACATCTAATCCATCTGCAAATGCTGTTGACTGCACCTGCAAAATATAGCCGGAATTTGACTACCTTTCATCAGCACTACTACCATCATCCTGAAGCAAGCCAGCACCGTCTCTCACCTGGATCATTGCAAGAGCCTGCTAAGAGGTCTCCTTGCTTCTGCCCTTGCCCACCCAGCCTCCCCTCATCACAGCAGGAGAGTGATCCTGTTAAGATGCGATACATGCCAGTGAATCCCCATCTCACTCAGAGTAAATGCCTACATTCTTACAATGACCTGAAAGCCCTCTGCATCCCAACTCCCCCATTACCTCTTTGACCCTGTCTCCATTCTTTCAGTCCATTCCAGGCACACTGGCTCCCTTAAAGAGCAAACCTGCCTCAGGTCCTTCGCACTTCTTGCCAGCTCTTCCTGGATTGCTCTCCATCATTGCTTCCCATGTTTTCTCAAAATTCACTTCCTGGCCACCACATCTAAACTTCACACTCACACCAACAATTCACACTGTCCTTCCTTGTTTTATTTTTCTCCTAATACTTACCACTATTGATGTACTGTAAATTTTCCCTCATTTATTATTTATTATCTCTCTCTTTCCTCCAGAATACAAGCTCAGTGAGAGAAGGACGTTTTGTTTGTTTACTCAACACTATCTATGGTTGTAAGCCACCTGGAGGAAGTGGTCTTCGGATGCTGAGTAGACATTTGCAGGCATAGGAGGGGAAGACATTCCACTGAGAGTCTCAGGGGCAAGTGGACACCTAAACAGTCTTGCACACAAAGAAACTGCTCTGTGAAAATGTATCAAGTGAATGAATGAATGAATAAATGAACAAGTAAAAGACTGAATCAATGACTTAATGACTGAGGAGATCCTGTTTATGACAGAGCCCGATTCATAGTGGGCGCTCTTCAACGTTTCAGTGGTCACTTGGGAGAGATCTTGAGCTTTTGGTGCCTGAGTTGTAACTGTTGTTTGTACTCAGGGCAGCTCCCGGGGAGCCACCCCAGGCAATAGTACAGTGTGCAGCAAAGGGCGTCCTACATCCCTCGCCCTGCTTCCTGGTTGTCTCTCTGACTCTCTGGATCCCTGTAAGAGCAAACCCTCTGGAAGTGACCATTTAAGGGGCAATTGCTCACACACACCTTAGCGGACGTGGTTTTTCAGCTCCAGAGTCAGAATGGATTCAGATGGCGAGAAGAGGTGAGACAGATGCACAGGCTCTCGGACACCTGAGTGGGGGCAGACTGTGCCCCTGAGGAGAAGGCACTGGGTGGGTCCTCGGAGTCACTTTGCACAGGTCACTTCCTACCTGGTCTGGCCTTCTCTATTCTCCCAGGAGGCGGAGTTCCACACAGTCCACGTCCTCCAAAGGTGAGATGTGGCATTTCTCCCACCACCAGAACATCACTGCCAGGAGCCCATGGGGATGCCCTGTCTACCTTCCCCCTAGGTTCTCACGTGGAAGTCTTCCCCCTATGCCTGCACCTGAGGCCCACTTCCTCCAGGCAGTCACCACCTCTGGTAGCTGTTTTCATAGCTCTTGTCACTTGCCCTGTGACACACCACCTGCTTACCTGCTGGCTTCCCTCACATAGTCCATGAGTGGACTATGCTGATTCATGGCCCCACATCTTGCATGGTTTGCCTAAAGAAGGAGAGAAAGGAGAAAATGAAATTGGTTCTTTTAGAGCAATGAGAGCATTGGTTACATATCTGCTAAGGTGGTGAGGGACAAGGTGGAGAGAATACAGAACGGCCTTGGGCTCCTTAGAGTCACCAGGCCATCCTTCAGGTAAAATGACAAATGCCTTCACTTGGGCAACACTTTGCCTCCTGTGTTTTCCCATAAAGTCCTCTTTGCCAAAACTGTTTACCATCTCTACATGTATCCTACAAGAAAATGTCCTAACCATGGCATTCTGTATTCATGGTGCCCGCATCGAGAATAGCCACTGCAGTATTGAAAAGGAACTATGTAGATGGGGATGGCTCCCAGGTGGTGCTGGTAAATATTTATAGGAGTGAGCAGCTAGCAGAACACACTTGTTGCTCAAATTGATATGGGAGAGCTGGAATCTCCACATAGCGTCGAGTGAGAGAGTATCATGCTGTCAAGCCAGAGGTCGGCCCCCAGCTCCCCAGGATCTAGTTTCCTAAGAGGTGCCAACCAAAGAACCAACAAAAGAGATAAGATCATCTGTTTCTTGGTGCCCAGGAGGGTGGCCCCACTCGACCCTGGGAAGCCTTCCCACTCTATCACTATTTCTTGCTGTTGAGAAGTTCCCTGTGGCTTTCAACTGACTCTGAGGTCCAAATAAAGAAATAAGCCTCAGGGACAACCTGCCCTTCAAAGAAATCATGTGCCTTCTATATTTGAGCAAAGATAGGGTGGCCCCTGCCCACAAGAGCATTGGAAATTGGCTCTGGGGAGGCACGAACCAATGAAGGCAGTATGAGCAACCTTTGAGGCAAAGCCTTCTCAGTTTGGCCATCAGCATACTGCAGTTCACTCCTCTCATGGATGCGCAGACTCAGAAGCCTAGAGCTTCGAGGACTGCACCATTTATCTTCTCTACCAGGTTGAACTTCATCCTTTCCTCCCAGGGGGAGATGGAGGCCCAGGGCTGTCAGGATTGTCAGTGAAGGACACAGGCAGTGACAGAACTGAGACCAGAAACCCACTGTTACTCAGCTGGTCAGTCTCCATCCTCCAAACAAACTCCATGCACAACCCAAGGGGGGAAAATTGTGTGTGCATGCACGTGTGTGTTGTACATGGTTTGTGTGTGTTGTGTGTGTGTATATGCACACCCATGTGTGCATTGGGAGTAGAAAGAAAGTAGAAAGAATTCCCTTGAGAAATTCAGTGTTACAAAAGAAAGCACTGCCATCTGGCGAGCCAGGGTCTACTTGCGAGGCTTCGCCAGCTTTCTCCGTGACCCACAAGGAAAGCCCCTTGACGCCACTGCCCAGTGAAATGGAAGTGAGGCGCATCTCCTGAGCTCGGGCTTCTCTTATGTCTGGTTCACTTTTCCTTGATTGTTGTTTTTCATTACTCTCAATGCCAAGAATTAAGATGGGGAACTGCCATGCCTTCTTTCCAAGAAGCCTCCACAGACTTTGGCAGGATCACAAAAATAGGAACTACCCCCCTACAAGTGGGTAGGCTGAGGGGTGGTTGGTTAGAAGGGTTGGAAGTGGCTGGGCTGTTGGGGGCGTTAGAGAATACAAAAGCACAACGCTAGTATAAAAGTTTATGTGAATTCATATTGAAATAAGAGAATGGAAGTGGAATATCTTGTAGAGGGGAAAATATTTATAGGTAACATTTGTACTGTTTATGAGGGTATAATGCATCATTTTACACTTTAATATAAAAAAACTTGTGAGTTTGGTGAAAATGGCTGCTTGTGTATGTTCTCAGCATAGTTAAACTGCTCTCCGGAAGCTGGCCCTCCTTTCACACCTGGCATGGCTCTCCCAGAGACTCCAGGCTCCCTCCTGGCATCTTCCAAAATGTAGGCTTCCACCACAGGGGGCTGCTGGACTGTGAAGCCACCAGCTGTCCTCTGCTGGCCTGGGAACTCCCTGCCTCACTGTCAGGTCAATGCTATTGGAGAGGGTTTGGGAGGGGCCCCCTGCATTCTGTAGATTGACACCTCAGGCAGCAGGCAGCAAGTCGTGTACCCAACCCCTCCCTGTGCCCAGCACCAGCCCATGCCAAGTCTCTGCTCTCAACTGAGGAATGGGACCAGACCAGGGAGCTTAAATAATCTGCAGATGCTCAGCCACACCCTCAGACATCCTGATTTAATTGGCTTGGCATGGAGCCTAGGACTCAACATTTAAAAAAATCTCCTAAGGTGATTCTAATGTACAAGCCAGGCTTGAGAACTCCTGGACTAAATGACCTCTGAGCTTCCACCAGCCTGAGCTTTCCAGGGGTCTGTGATTCCACAGAGAGAAGCTCCCATGTGTCCTGCTCTGGATCCTGGCTGGGGAGGATAGGTCTTGCAGGGGGATCTCAGCATTTCCCTTCCTCCCTCCTCCTTTCTTACAGTTCTTCTTTCCTCAAAGGTCTTGTGCTGTTCCCTGGCTCCTTAGAGCCACCTGTACCCCCACAGTCTGCTGGAGCCCATTTTGAAACAGGGCCCTGTGCAGACCTTTCCCTTTCTCTCTCCAAGTGATGATTCACTCCAACCTCTAATCCCCTAGGATCCTGCTGGGGACTTTGGGCTAATCTCTAATGGATCTTAAGGGCTGAAATTGGCTTGATATGTAACCCTGCTCATATAACCCTCTATTATGGGTTGAATTGTGTCCTCCCTAAATTCATATGTTGGACCTCTAACCCCTAGTACCTCAGAGTATGACCTTATTTGGGGTCTTCGTCCGTTCAGGCTGCTATAACAAAATACCACAGACTGGGTGGCAACAGAAATTTATTTCTTACAGTTCTGGAGGCTGGGTGCTGGCATAGTCACATTCTAGTGGGGGCCCTCCTCCTGGTTCATAGCCAGCACCTTCTTGCTGTGTCCTCACATGGAGGAAAGGTGAGGGAGCTCTGTGGGGTCTCGTATAAGAGCACTAATTCCACCAGGGGGTTCTACCTTCCTGACCTACACACCACCCAAAGACCCCACCTCCTAATACCATCACCTTTGGGGGATAGGATTTCAACATATGAGCTTTAGGGGGACACAAATGTTCAGACAATCTGGAGAAAGGGTCTTTAAAGAGGCAATCAAGTTAAGATGAGGTCGTTAGGGTGGACCCTAGCCCAGTATGTCTGGTGTCCTTATAAAAAGGGGAAATTTGGAGACAGACACGCACATAGGGAGAACACCATGTGAAGACGAAGACGGTCATCTACAAGTCCCGGAGGGAGGCCTGGAGCAGATCCTTCCCTCACAGCCCTCAGAGGGAACCAACACTGCTGACGCCTTGATTTTGGACTTTTAACCTCAAGAAGCGTGAGACAATAAATCTCTGTTGTTTAAGCTGCCCAGTCTGTGGTACTGTGTTACGGCAGCCCTATAGCAGACCCCGCCTACAAGGGCTGGGTCCACAGTGCTTAGCATAGAAAAAGGGCATGTGGTACGTGTTCAGCAAGTGCTTATTGAATTAACTAATAAAGGAATAAATTGAATTTCCCTTTATATAGTGCCCTCTGCTCCCGTGACTCAGAGGACAGATTTCCTCTTCAATCCACAGGGATTTAGCACAGTGCCACGCTGAAGAAGTAGCCTTCCTGAGCTCCTCCGATCACAAGCGGGTGTGGTGACTACTCTGTTGGACATTGGGTCTTCCCAGTGGTCCTTTGCCTCCTTGATATTAGCATACGAAGTCACCCCTGACCCCGAGTTACCTCTCACTCGCCCCTGCCTCATTGTCATTGCCACCTCCTAGCTTCCTGACGTTGGTAAGCTATTGCTGTTTCAAGAACTCAATCTATTGTTTGGATTGCAGCAACAAGAAGAAAGATTTGAAGTTAGCTCATTTACCAGCAGAGACGTTGGGGTTACAAAGGGGAAAGGCATGACCGTTGGCACCTGGAAGCTCACCAGGGGGCCAGCAGGGAGACAGCCCCAATGCAGCGGGTTTCCATGCACTAGGTAGGTGCTGTGATAGCTTGTGGGTCATGGCAGTGCAAAGAAGCAGCCTTTAACCAAAAGTAGAGTTTTCTGGGGGGGGCTTGGAAGGTTGCCAAGCGTTAACCAGATGGACAATATCTGATGGGTCATCTAATTTTACTGCCTGGACTGAGATGAAAGCCCAGCTCAGCATCTCAGGGTGAGGTAATAAGTATCAGAGCTGAGACCAGAACCCAGGGCTCCAGGCTCCCCGTCCAAGGCCGTGTGTGCTCTTCAGGGCCTGTGCTCTGCGGTGGGGCCCAGAGTCTGCCTCTAGTCCTCAGTTCATTGGGTGCTGGGAGCCAAAGTGAGGGATTCCATATAGGCACAGGGAGCTTCATCCTCTTCTCCATCCTCATGCTGCTTTTCTAAATCTGACCAGAAGTCTCCAAAAATGTATGTCTGGGGCATCACAAACCCATTCTCCCTGTGGGCAAAACAAGGCATAAAACCTGGGCCTTTGGAGGTACTGGTCAGAATCATGTCTCTGGTGGCCATAAGTCCCCAGCAGTCCTGCAGTTGAGTCGTAGTGCCTCATTAGTGGCTTGTGGCTCAGGCTATCCATGGGGGTAAAATGATTGCACCTTCCCAGGTAGCAGATAATCAAAATGCCATTCCCTCTTAGGCATGGCAGACAGTCAAACACACTCAGACTCATCGCCTTCGTCCCTCCTCCTCCTGTTCCTTACAAAGCCCTGCCGCCTGATGGTAAGGGGGCAGTTAGAGAAGAGAGTTAGAGTAGAGAAGTCTACATCTAGAGATGTCTTCTTACTCTGTGTGCAAAGAGGACAGATGTTATTACTCCCTGAGAGTCTAAGTAACATACCCAATTTGCTTCTCTTTCTCCTTGAAACAAACCCTTGTCAGCCTAGACATTGATGTCAGTAAACTGTAAGCCATTTTTCTGTTTTCCTAAATGCCTGGAAAAGTCATTCAACAGGACATGATCCATAGGAAAGAATGAGGCAGAGGCAAGTCTGCCTGATTTCCTTCCAAGCTCTGCACCTTCACCCTTAGGAGGAAGCTGAAGATACAAAATAAAAGCAGCTCCACGCAGAGATTTCCCAGCTCTTTGCCCTGTTAGTTCACCTCTGCAGACCCTGCCAAGAGGGAGGGACTTCCCCTGTAAGAATCTAACCAGTACCGCTGCCCCTGCCAGGCCGACACGTTGAGGGTTCCATCAAACCCGGAAAACATCTGTCAGCCTTTGGAGAGGAGATCCTGGACTGTCTGATGCCTTGTTTTCAAATGCTTTAAATTGCAAGAAAATAAAGGAAAAGGTAGAGGTGGGACATGTACCTTCACAGAGGAGAGATCTCAGACAATCAGTTCACAATAGAGAAATTGCGGTTACTGAGAGGGAGTTGGGAGCCAGGGCTACGGTCACTTTTAATACCTCGTGGTGAGTTTTTACTATTTTTTAAATGCTACTTTCATCACATCCCTCCTTTGTTCGGAAACCCCTGGTGGGCCCTCCCCATTGCCCACAAGTTACAGCTGTATGGTGCTTTCCATTTGGAAACTCAGGGCCTAGGAGTTTTGCCCTGCCTGGGAAGCCACCCCAAGCCTGCAGAGGGTCACCAGCTCCCTCTTCTATCCTGGTCTTGTACGCTCAGGGCGATGCTTACGCCTGCATCTGTCTGTCTCCACCACTGGACTGCGAGCTCAGTGAGCAAAGAGACTATGGCTTATTTGTATTTCTATCCCCAACACCCAACCCTTCACCAGCCCAGAGTGGGCACTCAACAGGCCTGCCGAGCAGAATGGCGTCGCTCCTTCACCTGGCTTTCAAAGCCCATCACTATTTAGCACAAACTCACTTTCATCTCCCTGCACGAATCCTCCGACCTGTAAGTTGAGCTACTTCGTATTCTTTGAACAAACCACTCTAATTCCCACCTCTGCCCTTATTTACTTCCCCTTTCTGCTCCCTGAATTCCTTAGGTCTCAAAGCCAAGCTCGTTGCCCCTCCTCCACACAGCCCCTGAGCGCCACTGCCCTGACTGCTCTCCCGCCCCTCCAGGCACCTGCTGTCCACCAGCTTTGACGCTTGGTATAAATAGCGCCATCTTTGAGACTCCCTCCCTGATTTTCCTGGGACATGGGGTCATTTGTTCCCTTGCTGTGCCAGTCACTGTTTTCCCAGTTGGGGGCCAGGTCCTTACTGCCTCCACCACCAGTGCCCTGCATAATCAGTGGGTCCCAGATTTTAGGTTAACTAAGAATCACTCAGGGAGAATGGGGGAAATGCAGATTCCACTTCAGCAGGTCCAGGCAAGGGCTCAGGAAACTGATTTTCACGCAAGTAGTTCAGGGTCTTGATTTGAAAAACAGTATCCCAAGTATTCAATCAAGTTTGATGACAGACTGATCTATGGGACCACACCCTCTGCTTCTCTTCCCTGAGTGCTTGCTCACAGTGCCTTTTCCATTCTTCAGTCACATCCTTGGGGTCTTGTTTCAAAGTAGATGGAGCAAAAGCAAATGATGAGCACGTGCTCCTCAGCGTGCTCTTGTGAGGTTAAGGGAACAGAGGCTGGGGCTGCGGCCCCCTCCACAGAGCTGTCTCCAGGCTCTCTGGGCAGCAGAGGCCCCAGCTGGAAGCCTGCCCTCTGGCGCCAATCCTCACCATTCAACGTTCTTCTCTTTGGCTCTCTGTTCTCCTTCTCTGCCTTTCCACAGGCGCCTGCTGTTCAGCCTACAAACACACATGTCTCCCAGCCTCTGCTTCAAACCACCACTCAGCTCACTTGAGAGTGGATCCGAATTTACCTTGCTGGTCCCTCACTTCCAGTCGAATTGGCTCTGAAGCTGCTCTCTCAGAGGTTGTCCGTAGGATGGGTGCCCCAATTGGGCACGTGTGCTCTGCACAGGTGTACGGGGGGACCAAGGCCAGGGGGCAGCAGTCACACGGTAGCCCTCGCAGGTGAGTATATGGGGCACATGGCAAGAGGGGTCTGGTCTCAATGACATCACTGTATTAGGATGATTTCCTACAAGTGGAACTCAGGCTCCTGAGGAGGGACATCTCTTTCTAGTTTGTACGAGGATGCCGTAAGGACCTGGGGCCCTGTGAGCTGCAGGGTCCCAGTCCATGCGTCCTGCTCTCTGTCCTTACCTGCGGGAGTTGTTACTATGTCTGCTTCACTTCCCCCAACATCCTCCTCCTAAACTTAGGAGTTATGAGCATCTGAATAACATTTTGACAACTTTTTCTCCTCTCTGACTGGTTTCTTTCTTTTGCTAAGTGTTGGTGATCCTAAGGCCCAGCCTCAGCCTCCCTCTCCTCTCACTGAACACACTTTCTCTGGGTCATGTCATCCCGTTCCGTGGCTTCCCTGGGTTCATGTATGTGAAACACAGTCCTGTGCTTGATAAGTAAGGTTGTCGCTCAATGCATTTCTCGAAGGTGAGAGTTACTATTGTAGGACCTGGGCCTTGCTTGCTCAGCAGAAGCCCCCAGGCCCATCGCAACCATGTGTTCTTCTGGCTCCCTTCTGGGCAGACAGCCCAGCTAATGGGATTTGTAACGATCTGGGCCTGGCCAGCCTGGATCCTCCCTTATCCCAGAAGAAGAACAGCGCGTCTTACAGGGATGCAGAGCCCCTCCACGTGAGCTACTGATCCTGGGAACGCTGGTCGTACCAAGGACAGCCCTTTGGCAAGCATGCAGCCTTTGTTCCTCTGCCTACTTAAGCAAGCTTCTCTTAGGGGGCGGCTGCAGGTGCACACTTCCGTCCAGCCAGCTGCCACTGGACACTCTCCTGTAAGTAGGACACGATAAACCCATGTCTTGTCCGTAGTCTCCGGGTCATTTCTTCTGTCTCTCAGCAAGATATCCTGCCACCCTAGCCAGCTGGGCCTGTGGCAGAACACTATAAAAATCTCAGGAAAGATTTTTAGAAACCTGGGACATCAGAGTTGAAAAGCACTTAGAGATTATCTGGTGAGACCACTCATGTTAGAGATAATAACAAAAGAAAACAATAATAATATTAGTGTGTAGTATGTCCCACTGTTCTAGGTGCCTTAGATATACAAACCCATTTAATCCTCGCACTCATGCTCTGAAGAGGGAGTCTTGTTACCCTCATTTTACAGAGGAGGACACTGAGGCCCAGAGAGGTTGAAGGACATGCCTAAATTCTCTCAAATACTGCGTAGCCCAAGCTCAAGCCCATGTATCTTTGCTTTGGATTACAAGACACCTGAGGTCAGAATCTAATTAACCATTCAGCCTAATAAAAACTCCTGGCCTTGGCTTATGGGTGCCTGCTCAGTCTAGCCCCACCCACCTCTGTAGCTCCACTCACCTCTCCAGGCCTTTTACACGCTGTATGCATCTTCATTCTTCACCTCAGCCACAATAGTCTTCTCTACGTTTTTCATGTATCTGTGTCCTCTCTGGCTGCAGGGCCTTTGCACATGCTGTTCTCTGGAGCATTCTTCCACCCCTCTTTCCTCCAGTAACATCATTCCTCCTTCTGGTCTCTGCTGAGTATCTTGTCCACAGGGAAGCCTTCACTGACTGCCAGGCTAGAGCAGACCTCACGCACAGCCCATGACAGAGCTACAGTTTCACATCTGTTGTGGTAAGTCAACACCAGCTTCCCTTCTACACTACAAGCTCTGGGAAGAGGGAGTGTGGTCTGCTCACCCCTGAGTCTCCAGGTCCTGGCACGGTGCCTGGCTCCATAGAGATCTGCTGAATAGATAACTGAATGGCAGGGTGGGTGGACCTCCTAAATCCCAGACTGCACTCTCCTGGGATTCTGTGCTTTTCTTCCCCATTAAAGCTGAGGAAAGCAGCCCAGATAATGGCAAAAAGAGCCCAGTATTACATCTACTGGGTGTAGAAAAACACTAACACCTTTCTTTCTGGTTTAAATTTCTTTTTAGTTTCTCTATAAATCTAGAAAAGCATTCACATTTCATTAAATTGATTCAGATTGAATCTAAATGAGGGTTAAATATGATTTTCTGAATGCCATCAAGCTGTAATTCCTGTGTCTAGATAAAAAAAATATCAAATGGTTGAAACTGAGGCACTGAGTGAGGTTCCATTTGGTAGTTTCAAACCCTTCACATTGGCTACAGATAATCAGATTCGCTACAGATAAAAGTATTTGTCTGCTTCCTGTAGTTGTGCTTAATTTTGACCCGGTTTTTCTACAGATACATTCTAGACATTTATGACTCACGAGCCTCGAGCCTCAGGTGGAAAAGGAGGAAGGGGGGGGCGTGGGGGATCTGGAGACCCAAAAATATCTTCCTGAAATCCGTGGTGAGGAGTGAGGCCGGGCAGGATGCCCTTCAGGATTCTGCACAGAAAGACTCCCGTCACCCAGGACCTCGCTGTGACAGTCACTCGAGCCACCTGCGTTTGTTTGGTGGAAAGCACTCAGTGCAGTATGGTTCGTTGCACTCAGATGCCAGCTCTTGGGATGATATTAAATCTCCCGACAGGATGCAAAGTCTCCTGTGAAAAAGCGATCAAAGTAATCCTCAGGAACAGGTGAACGATAAATTAATGAACACAATCTTTTCCTTCAAATTGCGCTGGGGAAGAAATTAATTACTGGGTAAATGAGTAACATGGAGGGAATCCTGCCTCCTGCAGCCTCTGAGCCCTCTGCCATTTTGTTCTCCCAAAATCTAATTTCCAGGAAACACTTCAGGGAGGTGCACACTGCCAGCATAAGAATTTCTCAGCAGGCATGCTAATATGAACGCCATAATTCCACAGTGAAGAGATCTTGCTCTGCTCAAAAAGCCTGGGACTGACAAGCACAATATTTCAGAGGGGTCTGCGGTCAGTTCCCAGACAGTGTTAATAACCATCATACAGATTGGATGTGGACAGAGCTGGGGGAATCAGACCCCTGGAAGGTGAATACAAATTTTATTTATAGGCACATACACAGATAGATATGTACAAATACATAAAATCTTTATTTTCTATAACATAAATTCTATTCCTGCCTAGAATATAAATAAACTTTCCTGGGTGATCCAGTGTCCTCTGAAGAGAGTTTCTGAGGCAGAACCTTTTGCAATGTCACCCCTGCAGGTATTTCCAGGGCCCTCGCACTCGTTTGATGTTGACTAATGGTGGCATGCCCAGGACACATGATGGTGCTGCTGCCGCCTGAATCACCCCTCTCAGAAGTCCATGCTTTGCAGTCCCTTCTGCTCCCTTCCTGGCCTGGACCACGGGGAAACAGGCTGCTTCTCTTTGCTTTGGGGCAGATATGGCCAGGGGCCGCTCAGCTTCTGTTGGGGAAAGGAGAGGGAAGCAAGGTTGCCGGCCCCTGGCCACGAGCTGGCTCAGAACAACCCTGAGGTTCTCAATTGCCATGCCTGTGCGGAACAGCAGGAAAACGAGACTCCAAGGTTCTATCTCTTCTCTTCAAGACAGACAACTGATGCCTGCAAATGGAAGCCAGACGTGCCTGACTCAGTGGCCCCACTTGCCCAGCACTTTTAGTGCTATCCAGTTAGTGCCACTTGATTTCCTTATCCCCCCTCACTTTCAGTAGTTGACCAGCGAGGGATCTGAGCTTCGGAAGGGAGCAGGAGGTGCTCCAGGGGCCAGGCTGGAAAGGACCAGGCGGGCTTCACCTTCTCAGGCTGTGTGGCCTCCTGGGAGACGTGGGGCTCCTCTCCATCCCTCTTTCTGTTTCCTCATTGGGAAAGTGAGGACATGACTGCCCAATGCCCCAGGCTGACCTTGCCTAGCACAGAGGAAGTGTCCTCCTTGCCAGGCCTGCCAGGGTGGCCAGAGTGCTGGGTGCTGTCCTGCCACTGCCACTTACAAGTCTTCTCATCTTGGACAAATCATATCATCTCTCTGAGCCTCAATTTCCTCAGCAGTGAGATGGGAATCATCTTCCCCATGCCTCCTTGTGTAAGGTAGTGAGAACTGTAGGCAATTCACTTGTAATTTGAAAAATATAAATTGTCATACAAACTAAGCTGTGGACCGTGCTGGGGGCCACTAGGGACTCAAAAATTTTGAGACACAAACTTACACCCATTAGTATGACTATCATTTTTAAAAAACACAGTAAATAACTAGTATTGGCAAGAATGTAGAGAAATTGGAACTGTTGCACACTGTTGGTGGGGGTATAAAATGGTGCAGCTGCTGTGAAAAACAGTATGGTGATTCCTTAAAAAAATTAAACATAGAATGACCATGTAATCCAGCAATTACACTTCTGGGTATATACCCAAAAGAATTGAAAGCAGGGATTCAAACAGATATTTGCACATCCATGCTCATAGTGATATCGAACCTGTAGTGAGTTCACTCACACGTTATGCAGCAAGCCAATCCCTGACACCGGGTGTAGTGGAAGAAAGTAGGCATTTTATTATTGCACAGTGCTGAGCAAGGAGAGAGGGCAGCTAACGCTGAAATCCCAAAATTCCCTGAAAAGCTAGAAGTAAGGTTTTTATTTGGGGTTTTAGGTAGAGGAGGGGGAGCATATTGTCTTGCTGGTTGGAGCTTTCCCACCAGCCTGTCTTTGGCCTTGAAACACTTGCAGAGAGGAGGGAGCCCGTGACCTTGCTGGTCAGCAGCTTTCCCACCAGCCTGTAGCTCCTTGCGGGGAGGAGATAGTCCAGGTACTTGTCCTTGACAGTGTCTGTCTCCATGGAGGATAGTGGATTCTGGAGCCAGGAAGCCAAAGAGTAAGCAGGGAATGAGTGTTTTGGTTTTAACCCCATATATGCTGGGTTTAATATGGGGAAACTGATATCAGGACTGGTATCAATAGCAGCATTATTCACAATAGCCAAAAGGTGGAAGCATCCCATGTGTGCATTGATGGGTCAATGAATAAACAAAATGTGGTCTATGCAGATGATAGAATATTATTTAGCCTTAAAGAGGAAGGGAATTCTGACACATGCTACAACAGGAAGGAACCTTGAGGACATTATGCTGAGTGAAATAAGCCGGGACGAAAACTTTACGACACCACTTATATGAGGTACCTAGAATTGTCAAGCTGGTAGAGACAGAAGGTAGGATTAATGATGATTGCCAGGGACTTGGGGGGTGTGGTGGGGAGATGTTGTTTAATAGGGACAGAGTTTCAGTTTTACAAAATAAAGAGAGCTCTGGAGACAGATGGTGGTGATGCTACACAACAATGTGAATGTTCTTAATGCCACTGAACTTACACTTAAAAATGGTTGAAAAATGGGCATGCTCCACGTCAGTGGCCCAGGTTCAATTTCTGGGTGCAGATCTATATCACTCATCTGTCAGTGCCACGCTGTGGTGGTGGCTCACATACAAAAAGAAGAAGACTGGCAGCTGATGTTAGCTCAGGGCAAATCTTCTTCAGAAAAAAAAAGTAAAAATGGTAAATTTTATGTTATGTGTATTTTATCACAATTAAAAAGAAAATGATGAGACACAGCCCCTGCTCCCAAAGTGCTTAGCGTCTCTCTCTGTCTCTGTCTCACTGTCTCGGCCACCTCTTCATTTCCCTTCAGCTCCACCTTGGCCTGTTTCTCTCAGCCAGGCCATTTAGCCATGAGAGGTTGATCCCTTCAACACCACTGTCCTGTTTTAGACAAAAAGATTCAGGCTGTGAGAAGACTTTCTAAGGACGATTCACGATGGTGGGAGGGAAATGGGCTCAGGGCCTGGTTGCCTGGGTTCCAACCTCCTTACACGCCTTCTTAGCTGGTTCCAGCCCCTGAGGCCCCTTGCCTGTCCAGGCTTCGGCTTTCTCATCTTTCAACTGCAGCTGATAGCAACACACACCTGAGGGCTGTGAGGTTTAAATGAGCTAATTCCTGAGCAGTCTGTGACGAGCGGCGGCACACATAAGCACTGTCCCAACGTTAGCTATTACTAGTTTACATGTGGAAAGAGAGAGAAGGAACCACTTCTTGCCTTCCTGCTTCTATGGAGAGTGAGGCAGGCCCTGCAAGTGGCACAATGTACTGCTGGAAAAGTTCTGTTCTCCTTTTCAAAGTCTGCCTAGTGAACCTGCTCAGGCATCCACTATGTGACTGGCAGGATCATTATCTGCAGAGGATAGTCCACCTCACCCCACACTCCCCTCTCCCAAAGGACGCCTCACCTGGGAGGGGAAGACAGAGGAGGGGGAGTCTCTTCTCCCCATCCCATTAATCTCCAGGAGCTTCTTGGTTTTGTGACAATCTGCTCTCCTCCCACCCCTCCACCCCTCCTCTCGTCATGGGGAGGGTGAATTAGACTCAAAAATGACTGTGTGTAGCACAAGTCAAGTATTACTGGGGCCTATGAATGGCAATAAAAAGAGCCTCAGCTCTAATCACACAAATATGAAAATTGATATTTAGACGAAGTTTTATCTCATGGTTGTGTTCCATCACTAAACCCAGAAGAAAGTGTTTTACACTTAAGAATATAGGAAGTTCCAGCTAAAATGCTAATGGTCTAAAATGTTGGAGGGGCTGGCAGAAGCTTCTCAAAGCTGCAAGCAATTGAGAGGCAGGCACTTGAGCACTGTTCAGGAGTCAATGGTGCCTTCGTTCTGCAGGAGCTAGTGGTCCCTAACTGGAAGCACACATTTTAGACTGAGAAGCTGAGAGCTGCATCTGGTTAAGCAGGTATGAAAGGGCAGATGGCTGTCTCTCCACAACCTTTGCTGTTTTTGGTGAAAAGGAATTCAACTGTGTGTTTGGGTGAAAATGAAGAAGCTCTTTTATGAACAGCTGCTCACACAAATCAGGAACCGAGGCCTGGGGCCTGGAGTGACCCCAGCTGAGCAGTATTTATCCCTGACTGCCCCTAATGTCCTACATGTGGAGCTACCTAAGACCAAACAAGCTGGCTTTGGTGATGGAAGATGTGACCAGCCTGCTGGAGACAGAGGGTGAGACCCTGTCCCTGGGGGTAGGAAAAGTGCCCATCCTGGAAAAGAGATTCTGTAGCAGGACCTGGCACCTGGGCAGGCAGGCTGGCAACAGCTCTGTGCGATGCTTTGAATCTTCCAGGCTCCACCTCTTCCTCCAGACACCGGGCCTCAGGTTGCCTGGTCATTCTCAGCCGCCTGCCTAGGGTTGTTTCAGGCTGAGGAGTGGAATGGCCCAGGGAACCTCCTCAACACACGTGAAGCGCATGGTGTTACAAGCCATGCAAGCGGTTCTGAGAGGCATTCCCTAAGCTCCCACAGGCGGTCCCACAGGGTCACAGCATCGGCTACCCAGAGCTGTGACCAGCTGAACAGTGTATCCCCGGGTGGCTTTCCCTTCTTCCCGTTCACACTCCTCCCTCACCTTGTGCCCTGGGATCACAAAAGACCTTGTTTCAGGCTCTGCTTTCCAGGAGCCCAGGCGGACACACAGGGATGAGTGGAGTGAGGGGGAGCACTCCTCTTCTGGAGCTTCGTGGCTATCGATAGACTCAGAAGGGCTCCATAGTGCTCAGGACGCTCCTGGCGGTGAAGGTGAGCAGTCCCCTGACACTTGGAGGCAGCCTCAGAATGGGCAGGGGTGGATGGGAAGGTCTTTGGGGATGGCCATTCCTAGCAGCACTTGGGAGCGTCAATCCTCGCCAAATCTCCTGGTTAAATGTCACAAGGAGGCACCAGCACGTGGGAGAGGGCAGGGTTAAGAGCAGACAGCTAGGGGTAAAATCCTGCTCTGCTGCCGGGCAAGCTTGTAATCCTAGGTGATTACTGAACCTCAGCTCAACTGGAAAAAGCAGAGGATGTCCCTTTGTTACCTAATACAGTGAAGTAATTTTGTGAAGTATTTAGCCTGATACCCAGTATCTGCTTAAGTCGTGGAAATTGTTATGATCTTCTCTTTGACTTTGGCTTGTCTGTTACAGAGACTTGAATGAGTTTTAGATGCTGAAGTTTCCTTTACTCTGGAAAACAAGCTGACTGAAGAATGCTCCAACCATTGTTCTCGGAGAAAGCAGTAAAGAAACCCTTGACCTAAACACACATACTGCAGACTCTGAAACCAGCAGAACTGTTTTGTCTGTTAGTGAAAAACAGCTGGTTTTTGTTGGGCATGGTGAAGTCAGAGCTCTTCCTCTGTAGATTTCTGTCCTGGACCTGAGTGGTGAGGGGAAGGCAGCCCAGGGGAGACCAGTGGACCAGAAGGAGCCAGAGGAATTTCTGGAAGCACAATCATGCCTTAGTGTAGGCAGAGATAGCATCAGGAACTGACGAGGGGCTCGGGGAAAGTACCACGGCCTGGGGACACAGATGAGATACTAGGGATGGAAAGAAGTTTACGTGAGGGCACTCAGGCCTCATAATTTGTCTGAAAGTTGGGCATCCATGTCCACATGGCATCATTGTTTGCCACTGGCACCAGTCGCAGAGTTGGAGGATTTAATTCACCATCAATGGCCAGTGTAGCCAGATGAGGGCAAAGGGCTGGGGTAGCCGGACACGGCCAGGCTGGCTCTGCGAGAATTCTGAAAACTTGTTCTGCTTCTGCAGCTGCACATGGATAAAACAGCCACTGGATACGGAGGGAGGGCCTGCTGCAGTGACTGTCACATCCGAGTGTTCTTTAGATACTGAAAACACTGAAACAAAGACCTTTCATCTAGCGTGTTTGTTTTTGTTGTAAATTGAATATGCGCTTATGTTAGATGAAGAAAAAACTAGATGAGAAAGCACATATCACCTGCATTCCTGCGTCCAGCTCTTTCCATTCACATTTAAACTCTTTCTAGAAGACTGGGATAATCTTCTGTATTTGTATTGTATTTATTTTCTAATGGGCTTTTTTATGAGCGTATTTTTAATTAAATTAAAACAAATTTAATGGCTACATGTCATTCTGCTTTATGGCTCTATATCCTTTAACTAGTTCTCTATTGTTGGCCATTTAGGCTTGTCCTGGTTTTTGTAATAATTAACACTCCCATGGTTATCTTTCTACAAAATTCTTTGCCTCATCCCTGGTAGTTTCTTTAGCGTAGCTTCTCAGGAGTAGAATTACTGGGACAAGTGACCTGAACTTGGTAAAGCCCACACTACCAAATTGCCTGCATCAAGTTGTACTCCCACCATCTCTATTATTGCTTTTGTTACCTTGTGGCAAAATCTATTTATAAGCTAGTTGGTGGGGGTGCAGGTGCTTTTATTGCATTGTTCTGGGCTTTGGACTTCCTGGGTGAGACTCCATTAAGAACTAAGCCAAATGAACTCAAAACGCCCACCCTGGCCCCTTTAGGGATGCACCTTCCAACTGCCCAGGAGCCAAGAGGATGGGAATGTGTGGTCCAAGGGCTTCCCCAGGCTCCCGGTGACAAGCCCTAAGAGTCTTCAGGGTGGGCCTCCTCAAATTGGGGAACAAAGGAGTAGCCCAGCTCGTCCTAGGCAGTCTGCTTAGCCTGGGTGTTCCAGGTCCTAGTCGCTCCATGATTATCAGTGATAAGCCATGCTTCTGAGAGAGGCCATTGTGCTGAATCTGTGTCACCTCTGGATTTCATGCACAAACAGGGCCCTTTGGAGCACCAGAGCTGGGATCACCGGAGGGTGGAGGTGGCTCAGCTGTGAGACCACTGGCTGCTGAGGTGGGCTAGGGCATCTTGCAGGGCCGGTCTCCTCCCCTCAGCTGGGACCTCCTCCTGCACACTCGCCTCAGAAGGGAACTGGTGGGAGGGGAAGGGCTGGACCAGTGCCATCCAAGAGAAATTTTAAAAGAAGTTAAAAACATGGCTCTCAAACAAAAGAGAATGACCATGCATCCAAAATTTCATTCAGCTCCTCAATTCAGGAGGAAGCCAGGAAGTTGGTAATGTGGGCTCAAATGGCATTTGGAGTACTGGCATTTATAGAATCCATCGGGAAAGTCACACTAAAATAGATTTTTGATGTTTGAGAGAAATCTGGTTCATGTCCTACAGGGCAATACATTGGTGGTTCTCTTTTCACTGGACAGGAACCATTTGCCTCTCTACTGGGCAAACATCTACAATGTAACAAGGGAACTGCACAGAATCTGAGCTCTTAATTAATAGCATGGCAAAAGTCAAACAATGGTCCATCCTTCAGAAATGTAGATAATCCTCTGGTGGCCAATGAAACAAAGCTTCTGGGTATATTGGAGGCACACACAGTCATCCTCTTGACCTTATTTCCAGATTTTGGACACTTTTAGTTAACAGCACAAGCTCATAACCCCCCCTGCAAGCACAAAGCAATCATGCACTCTGCTGTGCCAGTTCTGCAGGGTCAGACACCTTTGTGCATCAAAGCGCCCCCTAGAAGTAGAGGAAAGCAGTCACCATGCCAGCAGTAACTGCTCTGAGTCTCTGCCTTAAGTGAGGTGCATGTGGTCCTTATTTTCCTACCTTTTGGTATATTTGGTATATCTCCAGCCACATTTACCCCCAATCTCAGGCAACAACCAATCTACTTCTGTCTGTAGAGCTTCATTTGAATTTTCTAGAATTTTATATAAATGGAGTCTTATCAGGTGTACTCTTGTGTCTAGCTGCTTTCACTCAGGCTGATCGTTTAGAGATTCATCTACATTGTTTTGTGTGTCATAAGTTTGTTCTTTTTCATTGCTGAATAATATTCCACTATATTGATAATCTTCATTTGCTTATTGACTTGGCCCAGTGAGCACTCACCATATAAGTGCAGGGGGTCGGCCCTGAGACAGAGTGGTGAATGGTAGATGCTGCTTGCCTTTTTTGGGCTGACTGACACTCTTATGGGAAGTCGGACATCAAGTATCTTGGCATCCGTCTTGTTGTTTGACGTCAGTCGTCATAAAGGCTACAAGGAGAAATGCAGGCCCTTCTGAGGGGCCAGAGAGGTAGCTTTATGGGAGAAAAGTTTGAGCCAAGATATGAAGGAGGCATTCTAGACAGAGATGTCAGAGAAGCACGTGGGGTGGAGAGGCCAGCCTGGTGAAGGCTCTGAGGGAGGGACAGAGGCTGACAGGTAAGCAGGGGCTGGGTTGTCCCTGGCTAGGTAGAGTGTTGGAAGTGCCCAAGTAACAGAAGAGTTTTAAGAAGACAGATTAGCAGATGAGACCTTGATCTGAAGAATGGACCTAAGGGGCAATAGTGGACATGGGAGACCAGTGAGGGGCTATTGCCATAATCCAGGCCAGAGCCAGTGATGGTGTGAATTAGAGTCAGGACGTGAAGGCAAAGACAGGGGGATCTGCTGGTCATTGGGAACATAGACTGTACTTAAGTTTAGGATCCCATAGCCAGGCGTTGGGGGGATTCTGATGCCTGGAAAAGGCCTGGCTGGCAGCATTTCCTGGGTTCCTCTGGCTTAGATGCTGGGCTTCCTCCCCGTTTTGGTCAGCTCAGGCTGCTGTAGCAAATACCACAGATGGGGTGGCTTAAACAGCACACATTTATTTCTCACAGTTCTGGAGGCTGGGAAGTCCAAGATCAAGGTGCCAGTAGATCCAGTATCTGGTGAGGGCTCACTTCCCAGTATGTAGACTGCCTCTTCTCCCTGTGTCCTCACATGGCAGAGAGAGAGAAGAAGCAAGCTCTCTGGTCTTCTTGTGAGGGCACTAATCCCCGGATGGGGGCTCCACCCTCAAGACCTAATCACCTCCCAAAGGCCTCACCTCCTAATATCATCACATTGGGGGTTTGAGCTTCAACATATGAATTTGGGGGACATACATTCAGTCCTTAACATTTCTGATCTCCTGCCATGGATTTCCCAGTTGCACTACCTGGAAGCCCAACCTCCCTGTGACTGTGGCCTGACTCTCTCCCCAGTCACCATTCATGGCTGGAGCTGGGGATGAGTGCCCTGCCCAGTTCTCCGACCCCTCCTGCAGGAAGCCAGCTCCTGCTTCCCAGGTTCCTGGGCACAGGTGAAAGGCTTTCTGGGAATCCTAGGGCTCTGGATTCACTCTGCAGTGACTTATGACCTTTCTCCCCCTGGAAATGTCACTGTCCTCTCCACCTAGACCCAAGGCTATAGACTGTCATGGGAGCTTCAGTTCAGTGGCTTAGCTCCAAACCACAAGTGGTCTCTCCATGGCCCTAACATTTGCTCCAACCTCCTGAACTCTCTCACTCCTGTTCTGTTGCTTTAGCCTTGGCCTTTGCCATTAAGCCCAGATACTTCTCTCTCCTAATCTTGTCTGTTGATCCGTCTTCCAGCTTTGCCACTTGGTACTGCCCTTGAGACATCTTTGGTCCCATGTCCAGTACCCCCCAGGGCCAGTGTTGTCCTGAGTCTCGGACCACTGCTGCTGAGATGGCCTGGAGGGAGGGAGGGAGGACAGTGGCTTCTCACTGCCACATGCCATCCACTGCAAGGTGTCCTGGCACCAAGGTTGCCTGGATCACTGGTTGGCCTCACTCTCTGACCCCCAGCCTTGCTCTGTCCCACTGCCCTGGGTAAGGGCACCTATGCAGTCCAGCTGTTCCTCCAGCCCCTTGGCCGCTGCCTCCTGCTGCTCTGCAGAATCCTACTGCTCCCCCTTCCTGAGGATCGCGGACTCTCATTATAACCGAGAGGCATAGTGAGACAAGGGCATGTGACCTGGCTTACCCAATCATAAATCTATACCTGTGAAGACCACATGAGTCCAGGCTCACATAGAAACTAACACTCTCAGTGATCAACATACAAGGATTGGATGTGAATCAAACGTTAGTGAAAGACCGTATTCACACTCAGTGTCTTTTTGCTGGTAATTCTACATGATACCCCAGTTCATGATGTACCTTCTATGGAATTTCACTTGAATAGCTCAAAATTACATACTTAATTACCTGCGGCTTCATTTGCCATGATTAATGGCTCAGTCCTGCTAGGGTGACACCTGGCAACAGTCATTTAAGGAAGCTGGTGGTGGCTATGTGAGAAAGCCAAATTGTCCTATTTGTTCACATGTTCTGATCAAAGATGCAAAACACTGATTTTAACTAAATGTCTTAGACAGGCCAAACCTTCAGACCAAGGAAGCCACTTTTCACTGGATGCTCAAGAGCCAGATGATCTTTAAGATCACTTGAAGCTGTATCACACCATGGTTCCACTTCGGCCATAAAAGTGGTTCTGCATCTTCTGTGTGGCAACACATTCCTTTTTTGTTTTTCTGTCAGCATGATATTAATGCCTATGTAATTAATTATATGTAGTACTTCCAGTAAAACTGACTCCTTTGAAGAGGAAAAGACTGATTTGCCTGCGAATGTAAACAGAACACATAAGTAAACACCAGAAGAAGAAAGCATTTTATAGTTTATCAAGAGAGCAATGCAGACACCTCATTGTCTACCTAAAAGTCTACTGGTGTTGGTACTTAATGTTTACATAGCACCTAACCACTTGCAAGGGCTTCCATATACATGAGCTCATTCTATCAAGAGGACTTGGATGATGTGACTTTCATTGCTGTGCTAAGAGAGAGTTTCAGACAGGGAGTTGAGAGACTGGCTCCTGCCTACCTCTGGCTCCAAGACAAGCCCATTCAAGCCTTAGCAAGTCTTCCCCACTCTGTGCCTCCAAAAACTCGTACTTGCTGCTCACTCCTGCTTCCTGTGGGGCAAGAGGTTATGAAGCTGAGTAATTTACTCGATACTGTTTGGAGGAAGGGGATTAGGACCAGGGCTGTGGCCTCATCACTTTAGATCCCAAACAGGCTGATGCTCAGGCCCAGGGTTGTGTTCCTCAGACCTATGCTGGGGTTGCCAGAACCTGAGACTTTTGGAAAATAGGAAGACATTTCTTTATTATTATTTTTTTTCCCCAGCCACCATTTAGAAGTGACTAAAGCTATTTTCCACTGACTTCACTAAAAATGTCAATACTGGGCTAAAAGCAAACAGAAAATGTTTGATTCTGGTGGCACGTTCTCCCCAGATTGATAAAATGCCAACTGCTGCACACAGAGTGGTGGGGTCTGGGGTGCTCAGCTGGAGAGAATCGGAGGATCACTTTGCCCGATGCTCCTATTTCATAGATGAGCAAACTGAAGCCAGAAACATGGCTGCCTGAGGCACAGTCCTCTGCCAAGTGTGGCAGAGCTGAGGCCAGGCCTCAGGCCTCCTAACTCTCCGCCCAGGGTCTTTCCACCACTTATGCTTCTCAGTGGGGACACATGTTCCCCAGGAGGCAGGAGGTGGTGAACCCAGGGCCGCACAGAGCCACAGGCTGCACGTGCCACACCTTCTGGAGCATCAATTCTCATTTAACTGATTCTGCCTGTTCGTTCAAGAAGACTTTAGAGAGGTGGGTGAAGAAAGTCTTCCTGATTCTTCCCTAAAGAGTGCTGGAGCAGAGTGCTGCTTCTTTCTGCTGTCAAAGCAGTGCCCGGTTGAGCCAAGGGGCTGCCCTGAAGGAGCAGAGATGTAGCCACATTGATCCCGGCCTGCACGTCCTGGTCTCACCCCCTTGGGAGGCCAAGGACATTCTCCACACACTCGACCTGGTCATTTGGCTGTTCCTGAGCCCTGGGACCTGTAGCAGAAACTGTGTTTTCCATCCTTGCATAGAGTTTCTGAGGAGCATTGGGGGATCCTCTTACAGGGGTATGAAATATGGGGAAGGCAAAGAATTTAGCTCACTCTGAAGAAATGTTTAAAGAAAACAAGCATGTTCCAAGCAAGGGAGTACGGCTGTGTTTTTAAGTTAAGTACCTTAAGAAACTCATCACGTTCGTCATTAGTCAGCCTGAAGGTCCAATCTTCTTTCATATCGTATTCATGACGGATTTGTTTATTTAAACAAACACCACAAGGCTCTGACTAACACAGCGGAAGAAATCGTGTCTAAGGAAAGAAAATCTGTGTTTGAGGAGGAGGGAAATGACAGGGCAGGAAAAGGAAGAGTATTAGCTGTCATGCCTGGGACAGAGAAGACCAGAGCCTCTCTGTGGGGAGCTCCAGGGCAGAGAAGGGCCATAGAACCTAGAACAAAGAGTTTTAACGTCTCCCAGGAGATAGAGACCCAATGGGAGTTTTCAAACAGTTGATTGTCGTGTTCCCTTTGCCTGGAGCAGCCTTCACTGCTACCCACTCACTTGGCTCTCATCTCCTCAAGTGTTGGCTCAGGTGGCATTCTCCATAAGGCCTCCTGTAACCACCCTCTTTAAAATCAATCCCCATTCCTGGCATTCTTCTATTCCCTGCTCCTGCTTTGTTTTTCTGTTGAGCACTAATCACTGTTTATCATTATATATTTACTTATCCATGGTTTTAATTTTTTGCCTTCCCCCATTAGTGTGCAAGCTCCATGAAGGCAAGGATTGCTGTCTCTTTTGTTTAGTGGATCTGAGCTTACCACATAGGCTCTGTTTGGAAACTCCATTTTCTAAAGCACCTTTCAGTACAGAACACCTAAAGATGTTTGGGGAAATATTTAAAACATCCTTCTGAATATATGACTGAGATGACAGCAGTAAGCACAAATCTGGGAGCACTGGAACCCAGGTTTTTGGCTCCCTGGTGGCCAAGAGCAGGGTCAGTAGATTACATGTAGAGGGAAAGTAGATATAACCAGACATCTGGTCAGGCTAGGGGGTCAGGTCAGAGAACCCCATGAAAAGCCAGCATTTCTGAAGGGAAACAGCTCTCATGGATGAACTGGAAGAAAGCCCATCCTGCAGAGGGATGCAGAGGAGATAACTGTCTGCCTTTGCCTTGGTTTTGAGATAAGCAGAAAAAAAATAAAACATGTATCTCCTGAAAATTCCTAGCTACTAGCCCATACTCACATAGATTTGGAGTTTAAATCCCCACTGTATGGATGGCCTTAAAACTCCCAAGGCAAATATCTACTTAAAGTGATCGCAGATTGGTACTTCCCTCAAATCCTGGGAGAAGGAAGTGTAAATTCTCACTGCAGAACACACCTCTAAGAAGTCTAAGGGACTTGAGCTCACAGAAAAAAGTCACTAAATATATGAGGAAATAAGCCACCGTGAGAGAGTCAGCAGAAGCAACAAACTACAAAATAAGTACAGCAAAAGCAACAGATAGGACAATCATCAGGCACAGAAAATAAAATAAGTATGTTTAAAGAAATAAAAGGAGTGGCTGGCCTGGTGGCGTAGTGGTTAAGTTTGCGCACTCTGCTTTGGTGGCCCAGGGTTCGCAGGTTCAGGTCCCAGGTGCAAACCTACATATTGCTCATCAAGCCATGCTGTGGCAGCATCCCACATACAAAATAGAGGAAGATTGGCACAGATGTTAGCTCAGGGACAATCTTCCTCACCAAAAAAAAAAAAAAAAAAAAAAGAAGAAGAAGAAGAAATAAAAGGAAATATCAGAAAAA
This sequence comes from Equus przewalskii, assembly GCF_037783145.1. Lineage (NCBI taxonomy): Eukaryota > Metazoa > Chordata > Mammalia > Perissodactyla > Equidae > Equus > Equus przewalskii. The sequence goes on from NC_091831.1 coordinate 68,347,372, forward strand.
TACACAAATACACAACCATAGAACAAGAGGCTATAAAATCTCTAGGAAGAGCCTAAAAGAGCCAAATAGAACTTTTAGAAAGGAAAAATATAACTGATATTAGAAATTCAATGGGTGAGTTAAATAGCATATCGGATACAGCCAAGGAGAGAATTAGAAAACTGGAAGATAAATATAAATAAATGGCACACTAAACAAGAGAGACAAAGATGGAAAATATCAAGAGAAATAAAGGATAAATAAAGAAGATCCAAAATACATCTTTTCGAACATCAGGGCTGGCCCTGCAGTATGGTGGTTAATGTTGGTGTGCGCTGCTTTGGCGGCCTGAGTTGGTGGGTTTGAACCCTGGGTGCAGACCTACACCACTCGTCAGCTGTGCTGTGACGGCAATCCACATATAAAATAGAGGAAGATTGGCACAGATGTTAGCTCAGGGCTAATCTTCCTCTGCAAAAAAAGAGAACATCACAGAAACCGTGGAGAAAAGGCACTATTTATGGAAATAATGACCAAGAGCTTCCCAGAACTGATTAAAGACACCAATCTTCAGATTCAGCAATACCGATGAATCTCAAGCAGAAAAAAATAAAAGAAATGCACACTCAGACCACAAAACTCTAAACAATGCCCTCCCTCCCCTCCAAAGATGTTAAAAGTTGCTAGAGAGAAAGGCAGGTTACTGACATAGAATTGTTATGAGCTTTTAGTTAATGGCAGCCCTGATATTTGTTCCCCTACAGTGAACCCAGCATATATGGGTGAAAACCAAAGACACACGTTCCCAGTTCCCTGGTTCTTTAGTGACACTCATATGTAAATGTTTGTTTCTTTAACCTCTGACGCCCCGAGCTACAGAGCCAAATAGAAGCTACAAATTGTTAAAGTCCAGATGACGTCACACTGGGCTCCCACTACAGTTCCGGCTGATCCCAGGACCTTGAAGTTCCTCTACAGAGAAACTAATGTCCAGAGAACATCAAGACACCAAAGCTTCCCAGGCCCGACTCCTCGGCTTCCTGACGTCACAGTCTACCTTCCACCATGGAGATAAACAGCCAAGGACACTCATCTGAGAAATCCTGTGTCTCCTCCACTGGAAGCAGCCCCAGACACGGGCTGATGGGAAAATGCTGACCAAGAAGGCCACAGCCTCCCTCCCCTGCCTAAAATCCCAAATAAAAACCCCTGCCTGTTTCTTAACGGGGAGCAAGCAGCTTTTGGGGCACTGGCCCTTGCTTTGCTCCCTCTGCCTGGCAAAGTAAAGCCTTCCCTTTTTCTCCCAAGACTCCGTTCTCATTATTTGGATTGGCAACAGGATCAGAGATGGAACTTTTGGTAACAGAATGACAATTCAATGGAATCAGCAACAATAACGGTATCTAGGGGTCGGCCCTGTGGCGCAGGAGTTAAGTTCGCATGTTCTGCTTCGGCGGCCTGGGGTTTGCCGGTTCAGATCCCAGGTGTGCACCTATGCACTGCTTGTCAAGCCATGCTGTGGCAGGCATCCCACGTATAAAGTAGAGGAAGGTGGGCATGGATGTTAGCTCAGGGCTAATCTTCCTCAGAAAACAAAACAAAACAAACACAAAATAATGGTATCCAGAAAACAATAGAACAATATTTTCAATGTCCTAAGAGAAATTATCTGCTATATGAGACTGAATAGGCTAGAACAAACGAAACCAAATATCAGTGTCTTACTACACAAGGTTCATTTCATACTCACCCCAAATCTCCTGCAAATCAAGTAACCCTCCAAGGCAACTGTCCACTGTCCATGGACTCATGAATCCAGGCTTCCTACGTCTTATGGCTCCACCATCTCTGCACATGGCCTCCAGAATCACCAAAGAAGGGAGGAGAGAACAAAGAATCACGCAGATATGCTCAGCACCCCAGCCCAGGAAAGCCACATGTAATGTCCGCTCATAGCCCACTGGCCAGGGCTGGTCACAGGGCCATGCCCAATAGCAAAGGAGGATGTGTGTGCAGAGGGGAGACGCTTAAATATTCAGGGAGCATTAAAACTGCAAGTCTTTGAAGAACAAAGGCAAAGTAAAAACATTTTCAGACAAACCAAAACTTCTAGAATTTATTATCAACAGATTCTCATTAAAGGAACTTCTTAAAAAGGATATAGTTTAGGAATAGGGAAAATAATCTCCCTGTAAAGGTCTGAGGTACAAAGAGGAATGGTAGACAGAGGAATGATAGATGTGGAAAAAAATGTAAATAATTATTAACTGTATAAAACAATGGCAATGGGGTTAAAAAAAAAAAGCTCAAACTGGAACCAAAATCCTGGGCAAATGTAGCATAATCCACGAGGGGTATGATTGATGTTTCAGTGTTTTATGTGTTTTACAGCTTCCTTTTAGTGTTCCAGAGAACTCTGTTAAGTTAAATATAGATATTAAAATATCCAGGGTAACCACTAAAATAATAGAACTATAATGTCTAGCTTCCAAACTACTAGAGGGAGAAAAAAAGTGAAATGAGGGAAAAACATTGCGATCAATCCACAGGAGTCAGGAAAGGATGGGGATGGGGGAGTGGGCAGACAGAAGAGATAGGAGAAGTGGTACAAAGTAAAATAGTATAAATGGATAAAATATGTCAATAATCAACACAAATGTCAATGGACCAAACTCAAACAAATGGACAAAGATGATCAGACCACATTTTTTTAAATCCAGCAATATTCTGTCTGTATCTAATCGTGATAGTGAACACTTTCATGTACTCACTATATTCCAAGCATGGTTCTCAGCGCACTACAGATATTAACTCATTTACTCTTCCCAGCAGCCCAGTGGAACATGTGCTACTCTGATAAGAAAACTTAGTCATACAGAAATTAAATAACCTACCTAAGGTCGCATAACTTGAGTGGCAGAGTTGTGATTCGAACCCAGGCCAACTCCTAGAGTCTGCACTTTTAACCTCTGTACTATACCACCATTAACAGAAGGCGCCAGAAAGAATGGCAGTGAAATGCAGAGAAAGATAGACCAGGTAAATATTAACCGAAAGAAAGCTGGCATAATGACATTTATATCAGACTTTAAGACAAAAAGTATTATCAAAGATAAAGAGGTAAAAAGTATAATTAACCAGAAGATTTAATAGTTCTAGACTTGTATGCCCTTCATAACATTGCTTCATAATATGCAGAGTAAAAATAGAGAGAACTACAAAGAGAGGTTGGCAAATATATCATCATAGTGGGACACTTTAACATACCTCTCTCAGTAGACAGAAAATCAATAAGAATATAGAATATTTGAACATGCTTGACCTGCTGGAGACATATGGAACACAGTACCCAACAGCTCAAGAATGCATGTACTTTTCCACATGTATATGGAACGTTCATAAATATTGATCTAGACCATAAAATATCACTGAACAAACTTCAGAGAATCACCATCCAAACCACAGTTCCTGATCACAATGAAATCACCTTAGACATCAATAGTAATTCATAGCTGAAAATAGTGGCTTGATCAAGAATGAACAATTCAGATGAAGGATGTGCAAGGTTAAGCCAAGGAAGTAGCACTAGGGAGGGAAAACAGAGGACAGATTGTATAGATATTTCTCATATCAGCAAAGAAGGAGTTGAAGATGTCACCAGAGTCTATGGCTCAGGCCACTGAAGGTTGGCAGAGCCATTAATCCAGAGCTAGGGAGAGCTGGAAGAGAAGATTTGAAGGGAGAAGATAAAGTAATGTCAACTACTGCGTGGAGACGAAGTGAGGTGAAGACTAGAAAACAGGACGTTGGCACTGACTTCAGTGAGAGCAATTTCATTAGCGCACAGAATGGAGGGGGCCGAATCCAGGCTAGAATGTTTTGAGGAATGAATGAGAGACAAGGAAGAGTAAATGTAGATCGATCTTCTAAGAAATTTAATAGGGAAAGAAAAGAGGATGCCAAGGAAGGAAGGGTTTACTGCCTGTTTTTGTCTCTTGTTTGAATGGGAAGGACTTGGGTGAGACAAAAGTGAAATGGCTGTGAGGACAGCCTCCAAGGGGTTCCAGTGGATCACCTCTAACTCTCCTGCCATCACCGCTGCTGCCGCCCTGCTCATGTTCAGTCTGCTCTTTAACGCTTAAGCGGTTGTGGGGCTGGAGGGGCGCAGCTGAGCCTGCTCATCTGCCCTCCACCATCACGGTATTCCACTGCTGGCCCCACCCCTTCAACGAGTATTTGCCATTTCTGAGTCCCAGCTGCTGGGGTCACCCCTGACCCTAGTGACAGCAACCCCAAGTCTCAGGCACCACTGGGCTCAGTTTTAAGGAAAAGAGAAGCCAGAGAGTGAGGTGCGGTGTGGGGGGCTATGGAGCAGAAGGATGGCAGGGGGCTTGTGTCCTTGGGAACACACATGGCCCCTTTTGGTCCCAACTGATTGGTCCTTTTCTAAATTACTACAATATTGAATGGATTGCAGTGGAATGGGGCAATAAAATTCTCATTTTAATACACGCAGGCAATTTGAAAATGGTATTGTGTCAGAGCTAAATATAAAATATAGCTAAAATTAAGGATGCATCTATTTGATTTCCTCTTTTGTAATAGCAGGATGTTAGGAACAAACACAATATACTGGAGGATAATGCAACTCCAGTGTGCCGAAGAAGAACCTAAAATTGTTATAATTATCATGGTAATTGTTAGTCAACCTCCTAACTCAGGAATACAACGGTTACCTCACAGCGGTGCTCTGACTCTTCTCCCCTTTCCTTGTTCTGTCTCCTTCTCCACGCCCAGTTTTTGTCCCCTCCTCTTGCCTCCTTCCGCTCAGGCTCCCTGAGCTTGCCTGTGATTCTCTCTGCCCCTGCCAAACACACACCTTCCCCTCTGAGCTCCTCGTGGCCTCGGTCAGGGCTTGCTCACTGCCCATTTTAATAACTTTTTCCTATTAAAATTTAATATATGGACATCGTACACATTTTATAAAATACGTTCATTGTAGAAAAGCAAAAGGCAGAAAATAACAATAATCTTTAATCCTCATCACCCAGAGGTATCTACTGACGGTTAACATCTTCATGCATACAATTCTTTTCTTTCTTATGTGCTATATATATGTGTGTGCATATATATAAAACTTTATTAACCAGCTGGCACTGGAATTGTTCTTAAGAAGGTAACTGAGGGGCCGGCCTGGTGGCATAGTGGTTAAGTTCTGGCTTTGTTAGGAAAGATGCTTAGATAGATACTTGCAGTAGATAAAAGTGGAGAGAGTCCTGCCCCACCCCACCCCTGAGAGCCAAGGGGGAAGCTGCTGTAAATATCACAGGGCCTGGAAGTGACTGCTCCCAGAGGGGGAGGGGGCGGGAAGAAGAAACAGGGAAGGGCAGAACGTCGCAGGCTGCACATTTTATTTACTATGTGACTTCTTCATGACTCCCAAATGCTCAGCAAAGTTCGTTAAATTAAAAAAAAAAACTGGCCCGAGTGACTTCTACTGTGGATATGAGAGAAGGGGCTGAGTCCATGCCAGTAAACAGTGGCTGAAGTAACCCTTGAGAAAGATGGAACCCCAGAAGCAAAGGAGATCCAAAGGATGTAAGACCCTGTTCCAGTCTGCAGCCCAGCAATGAGCAGAGATCTCAGGGAGAGGATTAAGGGCTCATGGTGATTTCATCCAGCACTCAACAGATCCAGGGAGGTCACTTGCCAACTTCTCAATCACAGGTGCGCACACACACATACACACACAGACATTTTTTTCCTTCAAAAAACAAGATCATATTACTTACAATTTACAAACAATTACAATTGTGATGATTAGTCTTGCCTCACCTATGCATACATAAACCATGATCCAGGTATGTACAAGCAGTCCCCAATTTGGACGGTAACACTAGACTAGAAAAATGACTACGCCAGCTGAAACTGCAAATGAGCTCAATAATCAATGGAAAAATTATGATTGTTGAGTAACTTTTTAAAAATTTGTCAAAACATTAAAAGCTCTCTTGCTGTTGGTTATAAGCATATAAGGAAATGAAAAGCAAGTAAAACAAATATTTATTTAGCACACCGTAATTTAAAACAGTAGAAACATTGACAGGGCATTTCATCACTTTGCAAACTTATTAAGAGGAGTTTGCACAGCCACTTACTGTGTCCCCTTCTCTGATACAAGAAGTCATATAACTTACTACACTGGGTGAGCATATTTTCTGTGCCTTGGCCAAGTGTCATTCTCCTTTCTAAGTCTGGATCAGCTTCCGTAGTTTATCCTTTGTGCTTTCAACGTCATGAAACATCTCTGAGAGTTCCTTTAATGTCAAGTTTGTCGCTGGTGTCACTTCCTTGTTCTTTACCCCCACCAGACGTTTTCCACATGGTTTATACTGTACACTATGCAGGGCTAGGTCTCTTCTGATGCTACTTTGCTGTTGTCATTTTCAAATCTTCTAATCAGAACAATTTCATTTCCAGTATTATCATTTTTTGCCCTTTCATCTTTGTTGGCCAATTTCCTCTCTCAATCATCTGTTTTTGTAAACTGGCACATGGGCTTATCGCTGGGAGGCAAGGAGGCAGCATGTGCTCTCTATGTAGACACTGACGAACTGAATGAGCAATGCACGGTGACACACAGACTTGGAAAGATACGGTGTGGTTGGTCACTGGTCATGATGTGCTCCTGTTATGTACTTAGTAGAAGCAGCTACTTTATATGACCTATTGTTAGTGCCCTTGAGTCTATTCCAACTCCTAGTGGCCCTGTGGGGAGCAGAGAGGAACCCTGCCCAGTCTTTTTGCACCATCCTCTCACCTTCTAGCACCATAACAATGCTCCACTGCTATTCATAGGGGTTTCATGGCTAATGTCTTCTTCCTTATCTTAGTCTAGAAGCTCTGCTCAAGCTGGTCCACCACGGGTGAGCGTGCTGGTATTTGAAATACCGGTGGCATAGCTTTCAGCATCACAGCAACATGCAGCTGCCACAGTATGACAATCGACAGATGGGTGGTGTGGTTCCCTGACTGGGAAACAAACCCAGGCCATGGCAGTGAGAACACTGAATCTTAACCACTAGCCCTCCAGGGCTGGCTGCTTTATATAATTACCATAATTAATATACTGTGGTAACTGAAAGTTGAACCATGTTGTTGAGGGACTGGTATTATTTAACTAAACTGCGTGGACTGAAATTTGTGCATTTCAGAACCATGCAAAGGAAGGACTGTCTGGGCAATATATTTCCTATACTTAGGAGAGAAGTAAAACTTAATTTGGAATTCTTTGTTTACGTTCTCACTTGGGTCTCTCTTCTTATCTTTAGTTTCTATTTTTACTACCCAATTTTGGCATTTCCTCTCTTATTTGGGTCCATCTGGTCTCTTTACCCCCAATTCCCACTTCCTTAAGATTCTTACCTTCTTTGACATTGTTTGGGGCACCTGAGAAATTAGATTCCAGGGAGCGATCAGACTGTCAGATGGAACTCCACCTCACTGACAGGCTAAGCAGCCTGGACTTGTTCCTTGAATGATAAAACCAGGGAAGCCAGCTCCCTAAATAAAGGTATAAAATATTGTCCAATCCAAAAAGCCAAGAGCTAGACACCATCGCATGTCAATGGACTCTTTCCATTGCTGAGTTCTTATCTGTAAAAGAACACACTGAAAAGGTGCCATTCCTCACTCTGCCGGGGAGTGAGTATAAAGACGGTACACAAAGGAGTGACACAGATGACTTAAGAGATCTTGAAGAAACGGTAACTCTTAGCAGAGGATGAAGACCACAAATGAAAACTCTTAATTCCTCTCCAGGGAGAGGAGGAAGCAAGGAAAGTGAGGGATTCTTGAGGACAGTCCCCCTCTTTGTGCAGCAAACTCACTGTGTAGTCACTCTGAGCACCTTTACGTGGGCAGACATTCCTCCAGCATCTTTTCCACAGAGAAAGGGTTCCTGGTTTGACCCCAACTGATGATGGAAGCCCAGGTTATTTTCATTTCTTCAGGGCAAGGGTGCTATGCTGTCATCTTTTATATAGTGGAGAAAATTACCCCAACTGTCCCTTGGAAGGGTATCCAATTAGCAATCTTAAAAGCTCTTGGGAGAAAACAAGTCAGTTGATCGATAGAGCACAGGCTGAGTAGGTGAGGAGAGGCAGCCAAATATGTCTCTCTGAAGTTCAATCAATGTCATAAACTTCCCACCCACACTGAAACAACCAGGCTGAAGGCAGAAGGTGTTTGTTTTGCCCTGATAATAGGCTACCCTGGCAAACCATTTGGCTCCTGCTTCAGGGAGCTGGTGGTGCAGAGGCAGAAGTCTGAAGTATCTGGGAGGAATTCAAGGAGATTTAAAGAGGAAAACAAAATCTCCTCATGCATGGAGTCCCAATAGCCATCTGATTTGGGCTCATCATAATTGTGTCTTACCTGCTTCCAGCAGTCTCCTTCCTTGGGGAAAAAAGGTATCAGAGACAGCTAACGCCTTGAAAATTCATTCTAGATGCAGAATCAGCAGACAGAAGGCTTTGCACCATTTACAAAAGATACAGCTCCCCAAAGCACCCTTTGCATTTTGTTTAATAGCTAGTCTTCTGACCCCTCATTTAGATGCCCTCAGTGGGAGGGGGGCCCAATAAGATGATTTTTTAGTCCTTGAGATCTGGGGCGCTGGACAGGAAACCACTGTGACCTACCCTTCTCCTATCTTCTACAAGTTCAGTAATCATTTTCTCCAATTAAAAAGAAAAACGGAACAGTCTGATAAAGAATATCTGATTTGTAAACTTCATGTGAAAAAATTGCAGATGCACAATCATTGTCATATTCAAGAATTTAATGATTACAATTAGATTATATTTAAATTAGATTAAATAAAATTGATTAGATTATAGATCTCATATATATATATGGTTACTGCATGTATAGAGACTGCAAGTATCTGGAAACGTCTAATTTTCTCACTTGTTTAAGGTCATGGTTCTCAAACTGTGGTCCACAGACCACCACCGTTAGAAGTAGATCTTATTAAAAATTGAGAATCCCTGACTTTACTCCTGGGTGCACTAAATCAGAATCCAGAGAAATAGCACCCAGGAATCTGCATTTTAACAACTCCCCATCCCATTATGTTCACTAAGCATTGACTACTACTACTCTAGGGGATCTCTCTGAGAGCCAGTGCTAGGAACCAGGAAACCCACTACTTAGACCTGGACCAGTTTCATTACTGGACTCCTCTGCTTTTAGCAACATCTTCTTTGTATGCAAAGTTGTAATGACAGCCTTTGGGCCTTAGATCTGATTTCTAGATATTTATAGATTAAATGTGCTTCAGTTAAGATGGTGAGCCTCCCCAATGTGCCAGGCAGGCTGTGCCTTCTCATGTGGAAGGAAGGAACATGTGTGAGTGGGACTGGACAATTGTCCCCAGGACCCTGACTCTGGTGCTCAACTTTGATTGTCAGGAGGCTCCTGTCCTGGTGGTAGAGTGACCAGTAATCCCAGGTTTCCCAGGGCTGAGGGGGTTCCTAAGGCAGACGACTTTCAGTTTTAAAACCAGGAAAATCCTCAGCAAACCAGGAACTGACCATCATACATGATGGTATTACTACACTCTAGCAAAATTTGCCAGAGACTGAGAAAGCACTGTCCCAATTTTTTTCTTCTACACTGAGAAGTATAACCACCACCCATGTGTTGGTTAGTCAACTCAATCTTCCACCGTGGAAAAGTCTATTTATGAAACCAAATTACTGTCAAAAATCTGGTTGGAGAGAACAGAATCAGAGTAAAAGAAGTGGATGACCTTAAGTGAGAGGCTGGATGACCCTGTGTAGTGCCAACAACAAATTCTTAGACACCAGCTGGGTGTCTTACAATTAAATTCAATTCTGACACTAACTACCTGGAATTAGTGCTGACTCCACAGGCTAAGGGCTCAGTCTCACAAGCCCGCCCCCACTTCAGACATCGGTTGCAAGTCTCAGTGACCAATGAGGTATAAATGTGAGGAGTCATGGGAATTTGATATCACCTGGGCATTGTCTGGGGCACCTGAGAATGAGAATGACTCATAGAACTACTCATAGTTCTAGAAGACACAGAGAACTCAGGAAAGCACTATACTTACAATTAGTTTTATTATAGCGTTTTATTATAGAGGCTACAATTCAGAAAGAGCCAAATGGAAGACATACATAGGGCAATGTCTGGGGATTGCAGGCACAGAGCCTCCGTACCCAATCTTTGTGGAATTGGGGGTGCCACTCTCCCAGCACACTGATGCGTTCACTGACCTGGAAGCTTAGCCTCATTGTTCAGTGTTTTATTAAAGTCTCATTACACAGGCATGACTAATTACATCACTAGCCAAGTGACTGAACTCAACCTGCAGCCCCTCTCCCAGGAGTCAGCAAGTGGGGCTGATAGTTCTAACCCTCTAATCACAGGGTCAGTTCCTCTGGTGACCAGTCCCCAGCCAGAAGCTCTCTAAGGTCTCTCCACACCTCGAGTTAAAGAGTCACCTCATTAGCATAAACTCAGGTGTGATTGAAAGGGGCTCCTTTTGAATAATGAAAGATGCTCTTATCCCTCAGGAAAATCCAAGGGTTTTAGGCACTCTGCGCCAGGAACCAGGGACAAAGACCAAATATACTTTTTATTACATCACAGGCCTGTAACACTATAGGGAAAGATCTGCTAAGGGGATGAGAGCAGATGTCAGCCAATGAGGGCACCCTTTTCCAACAGCATGGGAAGAGCACTCAACATTTATTGCACTTTGACTCTTCTCTGACTCGGTTATCATATTGCACATCCTAATGTTGATGAGATTGAACAAATCTCCATCGTGGCTGCTTGGAAGCAAGGTCTTATGTGGGACACCTCCTGGGAGCCTATTTGCATGCAACAACCTGGAACCCTGCCCTCTCTGCACCACTGAGGCCCTGGTAGGAGATGCCTCAGCTTCAGCAGGAATGCCTCTAGAACAACCCTGAGTATAGGGTGGTTTTCTGCAGCTGGATGATGTCATTCATTTCCCTCTTGTCTTTGAATCCTAGGGGTGCACCCTATTTAGAGGCAGGATCTCCCTGACCTCATGTTGACCTGTATCAAGACAGCAGTTTTTCAAATTGTAGTAGTATTTATAATTGAGAAAAACTGGAAAACAAGCACAAGGTTAAATAAGCTGTGATTAAATACCAAATAAAATGTTTTGCAGCATGTTGAAATGATGTTTAACTTTTAAACATCATGACATGGGAAAGTGTTCACAACAAAATGTGAAGTGGTGTATGTACAAAGAAGGCTGCAAAGGAATGTATTCATATGTTAACAGCTGCTATCACTGGGGTGATGGAATAAGAGTTGATTATTTTCTTCTCTGTGCTTTTCTTTATTTTTTCCTACAATGATCATGCATAGTTTTTATAACCAAAATATATATATTAATATATTATTTCCTTATAAAAAGGCAATACAAATAGAAATGTTCCCACTTTGTCCTTTGCCTAGTCCTGCTGACATGACTTTACCTCTGGTCTCTGGGCTTCTCGCTTCCTTCTGGAGCCTTTTTCAGTGCTGTCTCATGTGAGTGCCCACTACTGAGATCACGCTCTGGCCCAGCATTTCCTCCTGGCCTCAGAGAAGGCCTGGCGAAGCTTCCTCAGAATCTGTTTCCACTAAATTCTGCCACACCAAGGAGCACTATCAGGAGGAAGTTGGACATTTAAGGAGGTAAATAAGTTAGCCAACAAAAACCCATTGCATTTTCATTATTGATCCATAAGTTCATATATGACTAGACCATCACATGTCACCAGAAAACCACCCACTTACTGATAAATAGATAGTTTAGCAGGCCTCATATCTGTTTCTAAGACCTTATTTTCACAAGCAATTTTCTCCCTTAATCAATACAAGATCATGTTCAACAAGCACTTATTAAGCATCTATTGTGTGCTAGGCCCTGGGGAAGGAAAGAAAGAATCCCATTCAATATAATGACAGATATAGCACACACTAAATAAACGTGTGTGAATAAAAACAGTAAAGAAGAAAATAGACTTACCTGAACCTATCCAAATATCCAGAGACAAAGAAAAGACTAAAACTTGGATCTCCTTGTTATCTGATAACCTAAACCTTACACAAAATGTTCAAGGAATTGAATGTCACAAATCCTGCCGCGGGGTGGATGACTGCTTCTGGCCTCCCCACTCCTATTCAGGGTAGTCCTTCTTCCAGGTTTCCCTCTTCTTCTAGCCAACTTCAGGCACCAAATTTCGGAAGACCCAGCTTTTCTGAGCCCGAGAGACTTCTTAGGGTCCTTTTCAGGATCACGTAACTTGAGACAGCTTTTTAATATTTAATGACAGGATGTTGTCCCAAGCCTTCATTTCTCTAAGTCATTTGTTCTGAAAGGGGACTGGGAGGGGTGCCCCCAGGGGACACTTTGCAATGTCTGGAGATAGTTTGGTTGTCACTACTGGGGGAGAGGATGCTGCTAGCGTCTAGCGGGTGGAGGCCAGGGATGCTGCTAAATATCCTACAGTGGACAGGACAGCCCCTCACAATAAAGAGTCATCCAGCCCAAAATGTCAGAACTGCCCTTGCTGAGTCATCTGGTCCAAGTAAAACCCCAAGACGCTTTCACAGGTACTCTCTGACTTTGTTCTGGTTCTCCCTCACCAGATCCTATGAAACAGATCACTCTATTCATCTAAAATTCCCTGAAAATATGCAGCCTGGAGCTGAATGCCGCGTATCAGGGAGGGTAATGAGTGCTGAGCACAGCCCTCTGCCAGGCGGTGGCAGCACAAGGTCAAACCCTTGGGCTCTGAACCAGGCGCAAGTCCACTGTGGGCTCTGTCACTCACAAACTGCGGGACCTTGGGCAAGGTAATTAACCTCACTTTAGTTTCTCATCTTTAAAATAGCTGTAAGTAGCAAAAAATAGTGATAGAAGTGTTAAATAGTACCCACATCTTTGGAGGTATCGGGAAGATTAATGCAATAATCCATGGGATGTGCTTAATGCAGGAGCTGGTCACGTTGATGAGCTCACTAATGCTAGCGAGTAATCATAGTCCTGCAATCTGCCTTAAGCCTTCAGACTGTTCTTTAAAAGTTGTTTGTTTCTACAACCAACTATCTTGATAAAATTTTGGAGAGCTAAATTGAAACCTTTTATCGAAGAAACTTAATTCTTGCCCATGAGCCCAGGGAAGAGGGGCAGAGAGGGAGCGAGCACAGGAACCACCAAACACAGGTACTGGTTAGAACAAACAAGCAACAGGAACCAGGAATTTTCTTCGTCGTTCTATTTTTAAATTTGAATTAGAATCTCAAAAACATTTCTGTATTGATTAATTTGTTTGTAATTAAAGTGTTTTTTGCTAAATCAGTTGGCGCCCACTGTCCTCAGCTCAGGTTGGGGTACCCACTGTGGAGAGGCCAGGTGCCATGCCACTGAACAGTACGCTGCTGCCACAGCGTCTTCCACTCAGCCAGGGTTTGTCTGGGAGGTATTTGCCTGGCAAGAGCTGGGACTGTAGGGCTTTCGAGCCCATGTCTATGCTTCTCAGGAAGCCCCATTCTGTTTTTCCCCATTTATTCATTCAACAAACAATATTGAATGCCTACAATGAGCTACATCTTGCCTTCGTTTCCTACCCTGACAGCTACTCGGTGAGTATTGTTGCATCTGAAAAGCTTTTAGATCATTCACATGGTTACTGAATAGAAATTCATTTTTCCCAAGCCAAGAGAGAAGAGGTAAACAAGAAAAGATATAGAACACCCTTTGCTACAATAACCCTTGATGTAGATCCCAATTTACAGCTTACAAAGCTCTTTTACACCCATTATATCATTCTATTTTCCCTGTTCACCTTTGGCTGCTGAGGGGGCTAGCTAGAGTGTGGATGCCCTCATTACCACCCTCATTATTACTCATACTGAACAAATGGCACTGACCATTCCATTCCTGAAGTCAGTGCCATTGTAGCAGAACCAGCGAAGAAAATTTCAAGGGTTGGAATCACCTCCTTTTGCTTAGTCACAGGAGAAACAATGCTCTACTTCTCCCTCCATCTATCAGCTGCACCGGGGAAGAGGTCCCATGGCTGCTGCTCAGAGGGCAAGTGCTCCCAGCCTTTCAGGACTCCTGGAGGGAGACGTTGGGTCATAGGTGAAGCCAGTGGGAACAAGGAGAGTTGGTATCAAAGGCAACCTGAGCCCCCAACTTCGGTATTAGAAAACTGAGGCAGCTGGCTGCTTCAGACATGAATCTAAGCTTAGCATGGGATGGGAATAGGGCTGAAGCACTTAGCTGCTGTGAGTGTGAGGTGAAGCAGGAAAGCATGTAAACCCACACTCAGGAAACCCTGAACTACACGGGGACCCTAATAAATAGGAGGCCCATGAGTTAATCCTGTTCGTTGGTATGCAGCAGAGGCATAGACACCACAGACTGAAGCCAGGGGTCAGAGAATGCTCTTTGTGGGGTCATGTGAATCCTATGTGTTTTTAGAATATGATCTTAAAGCAAGGGCTCCTTTGCATCGATCTCCCACAAAAGCTTGTCCGATGTCTCACCTGCAACGGGGGCTCAATAATTCCTGCTGGGTTTAGATCAGTGTCGTCTTCTACGGATCACCCCCCCTCCCCACCCAGAGGGCTATCTTCACTGACTGTGGGTGGTCCCCAGAAGACAGGAGACTGAAAAGAAATGAAGAAAACAAAGAAGTAATACAAGAGGAGTACAAGAGGAAGAGAAATGTCATAACTTGACCAGACTCCTTCATAGCACGGTTACCTGGACAGGAACAGGGCAATTACAGACAACCAGCGACCATGAAGTACCAGGAAAAGGGATGCCTCACCTGAGACCCACACTGGTGTGGATGCTGGCTCCAGAAGAGGCAGCCAGGCAGCCCAGCTGCTGCAGAGGCTGAGGGAAACCATAGTCAGTCCAAATTGGAGGTGGTTGATGCCAAAGCAAATATTCGCGGTGATGGGCCTCAGCGGGGGGGTCTAGGCAGTGAATAGACACCAGAGAGCCAGCAGGGCAGGGGTCATGGTTCCAGGAGCTCAGTCCAGATGGCAAAACCCCAGAGCCTCAGTCAGCAGGAAAAGCCAGAGGAGTACCAGGCCCCCATCACACAGGCTTGAGTTTGGGGAAGACTCCAGTTCCAGGGTGGTGGGGAAAATGGGGTCCTGGATATATGACCCAGTACCTGCCTTGTCCCGGAGGGAGGAGAAACAGTGCTTTCCCAAGGAATTGTTGAGAAGGAAGCCCCGGAAAGTAATGTTTCCCACCCCTCTCTGGAGCTCTCCCTCTTACTGGCTCCTTCCCCTGGGGGTAGACTGGCCTGTCTGGTAAAAGGAAGGAGTCAGATGTCTATTTTGGATGGCAGAGCCCAAAAGCCACCGCTCTCTCTCCATGCTTTCTAGTGCTCTCTGCTCTGCTATTTGTGGAGCAGTCTTCATCAGCTTAGCAACTGACTGGGCAAGTGAACGCTCTACTTCCTCCACAGGTGGCCACAGACAGCAGGAAACCCCATGTTGGCTGCAAGTCCAAGCTGAGCCCTTAGGCTGGCCTTAATTGGAGACTGCCGATGAAGCTGCTCTCCTCACTCCATCACGCTCCTTGTGACTATTTCTCAGTGGTAGTGATGAGGATTTTTAGGCTGCTTAATTTTAAAATGGCTTATGATGAGGATTTTTAGGCTGGTTAGTTTTAAAACTACAGATGAGATTCAGGCTCCAAGCAGTGGAATTTGTTTGCCCCTTTGTTGGGAAACATTTACATTTCTAAGGGAAACCTCTATCTGTGAAGATGCCTCCCTCTCTGTGCCAGGAAGAAGGGGGAATGGTCTTATCACTAGAAGCTCTTAATGGGGAAGGCAAGAACTTAAGTTGGTTGCTGCCTGGCAATCTCATGTAACTGATTTAGGGTGGTGGCTTCTGACCTTTACTTAATCCGATTTGATTCTTGTCTAAAAGTCATGGGATCACCCAATGACCAGACCCCACCTGCACTGATACCATTTTAACTTTATTTATTGTTCTTTCCTTTGTCTTCGTAAAGAGATAACTCACATACCTATGCCTTAAATTTAGCCCTAACCCTCAACTCGGGGCAGCAGCAGGAGCTCTAACTGCCCGTGGGTCCTGTCCCCACGCACCAGCTCTGCCTGCCCATGGGTCCTGTCCCCATGCCAGCGGGGGCAGCAGCAGCGGCTCTGCCTGCCCATGGGCTCTGTCCCCATGCCAGCGGGGGCAGCAAAAGCGGCAGCAGCAGAAGCTCTGACTGCCCATGGGTCCTGTCCCCATGCCAGCGGGGGCAGAAGCAGCGGCTCTGCCTGCCCATGGGCTCTGTCCCCATGCCGGCGGGGGCAGCAGAAGGGGCAGCAGCAGGAGCTCTGACTGCCCGTGGGTCCTGTCCCCACGTACCAGCTCTGCCTGCCCATGGGTCCTGTCCCCATGCCAGCGGGGGCATCAGAAGCAGCGGCAGCAGAAGCTCTGACTGCCCATGGGTCCTGTCCCCATGCTATTCCACACTATTCTCTAAATAAAAGAGCACTACTGCCAGATCTTAAGAGTCTAAGAAATCTTTCTTTCGACTCCTCGGCTCACCGACCCCACATCAGTAGGAGCCCACGGGGAGGCGGCTGAGTACCTAGCACCTGCAAACCCAGCTCTTTCCAGGGAGAGAGCAGAGCAACCAGTCAGGGCTTTGTAGGGGAGCCAGGATCTGGGACCCGACTCCAGGGACTAGCTCAGTTCGAGGGCACTGGGAGGATTCGCCCTGAGTCTGTGCATCTGGTGCTGAGCCTGGTTGGCAGCAAAGATTTGAGCCCAGGGCAGGACAGGTGAGATTCCAGGTCTAGAGAAGTATTTCAGGCTAAGCCCTACTGGGTAAAGGGAGAGGGTGGGAAATGGTACAGAGAAAATGTTACCTTCTGTTTCTGGGGATTGGCTCCTACTTCAGGTGTAGCCAACTGTGAGGACCTGGGAACAGCAGAGGCAAATGGAATAAGCCAGGTGAGAGAGAGAGAGAGAGAGACAAGCAAACAGAGCTTGTGGTGGTGTGGGAGTGGGAGGCTGGGGAAGAAAAGCCGCTGCTCCCAGTACCACCTCTGCGTGGGTTGCCTGTGCAATGGTCCATTTCCTTGAGGGGCCTGAGAAGGGGTAGGGGAGTGGAGAGGATTTGTCCTAACTGCCAATGCAAGCTTGTTCTCACTCTAAACTGCCAGTCCATTGCAGGACCTTGTTGGAAGAGAGAGGGAGTAGCTAACAATTTCGATTGAAGTTAGCATTCTTTATTATTACGTGGGGCTGGATGTTCTAATTTCTGAATAGAAACTGTGTTTGTGACTTAAAGTGACAACAGGACTTTTTATTATTCAAGTCTTAGCAGAAAATTCATGAGTCATCTCAAGTTTCTATCCAAGTGAAGAACTTCCACCACTGAATAAATTTTAAAAGGACAGTGGAATACAAGCATAAAGATGCTTCATGATTATATCTCAGGAGAACTTCTTATTCAATGTCCAGTTACGATCATATAGTTGGTCTTTGGGTTGAAAGAGAGTTTCTTTTCTTAGCATTTGGGCTCGTACATTTTGAGGGAAGAATGGAGATGGGTGGAGTGTAGGGGCTCTTGGAGGTAAGGGGAGGTTCCTTTTTTTTTCTTGTATCATCCAGAAATGTATAGTTGTGCTTCATTTAAAAAAAATACAACATACTGAGGAAATTACCTCTTAGGGGCATTGTAGGCTTTATTCAGAATCTCTAAGTGGTGAGTAGCACTAAATTATTCCTGTTCAACAGAGAGAAGCTCAGACATTATTGGCGACCATCTAAAGAAATCAATCCCATCTTAAGGAACCCATATGGAGAAAGGAAGGAAAAGCAACTCTGGCCCTGCCAAGGTGTCAGTCCTCAAATGGGGGCGCTAACAGTGTAGCTGGGCTGGGGGTGGGACACATTGCTTTGGCCTGACACAGAACAGCTTTGCTAGAGTGGTTGGGTTCCCTGACCACTGGGGGTCAGTTCAGTACTATTGTCATGGAAGAGAGCTAACCTGGGCCAACCCACCAGGCTGATTCTGAGTCCAGTCCAGCTTTCCCGAAGCCCAGCAAACCAGACATTTCATAGGCCACTAAGACCTTGTCTAGTCCCTGCAACCAGTGTTCATCACTCATTGGCAGTCAAAGGAGCCTCCAGCGTAAGGGCAGCGCCTCCAGGGTGAGGCCAGCTCACATGCGCAGTATCCTCGAGTCCTAGGCTTCTAGTTCCTTAGCTCAGCAGAGCAACTTCCTGCAACAAACCTCCTCTCCATGGCCATAGAAAAGAAACATGAAGACTCACTGAGAGACAGTCTAAATTATGTCTAGATTTCAGACTTCCTATCTACAGCTCTATTCTCCAAGTGCAGCCAAGGAAGAGCCAGAAATACCTCATTATCAGGAAACTAGATGCCTTCTAGAGAAAGCGCCAGCCCAAATTGGGCTTGATGTTGCAAGTGGGTTTGCCCAAAGGAACTATGACACCTAGAACTGGGCTCCCTGCAGGGATTTGAGGGGAGGAAGATAGAGATTTCTAGAGTCATATGTGGCTTACAGCAGGGGTGGTAGGCTGAGGGGAGGGTACAGTTCTCTGGAAACCCTGATGTAGCAAGTTTAGAAAATCGTACATCAAAGACGGAACTGTGGGTCAGTCTTGTGATACGATGGAAAGACGTAGGACCTAGAATCAATTCTCTCTCTCAATTCAGTGTAAATAAATGAACATGGTTTTAAAAGTCAAATGGTACCAAAAAACTAACAATAAAAAGCATAAGGGCCCTGCTGTGCCCTGCATCATCTCCCAAAGGCCCTGCATCCCCCTCCTCAAAGGTAAACCCTCTCAAATCATCTCGCTTTTCCCCTAGCTTTCAACCTCTTCATTCCTAAATGATATGCTTATACCACTAAATCCTAATTTGCCTGTTTTAAACACTATTTACTTCCTCCTTGGGAGTACGGGGTTTAGCTCTCTTGCTCCATCTTCCACCCCCACTTCTCCACTCCCAACGATTACATCATGATTTTTGATTAAGTCAATGAGCTGTGTTTACATTGCTATGACTATGAGATGTGATTCCCCATTGAGGCAAACAGCCTATCATGATCACATCTCTTCTACTATCTTTATTTTTCCTGGAGTTAGTAATTGCTTTTTTTCATTTGTCAGATTTTCTATGTTCCAATGGTTACTTTTCCCCCAAGTAATCCAAAATCAATAACATTATTTATATATACTAGAATACAGAGTTCTGTTTTTTACTTCTGCAGGCAAATTCCTCCTAGAGAGCTCCAGCCTCCTGCGCCAGTCTGGAGGCTGACTCTGACCCTAAGATGGCCCTTGGCCACTCCCTTGTGTTGAACCATCTGTTATCTACGTGCCACACCATCTTCCTCTTTCTTAATTAATTTCCTTCTTTTGCTGAAGCATATTTTCCTAAGAAAGTACATAGGAGGTAAAATATTTGAGCCTTTGGTTTTCTGAAATGTCTTTCTCCCGCCCTTATTTTTGATTAGCAGTTTGCCTGAGGGTGAAATTGTGGTTGAAAGTCATTTTGCCTCAGAATGTTGAAGGTGTTGTATGATCTTCTATCTTTCAGTTTTGCTATTGAGAAGTCCAATGCTATTCCGATTTCAAATTCTTTATATTTCATACACATACACACTCACACACATTCACACACACACACACACACACCCACACCCGAAAGCTTTTAGAAGTTCTCTCTTTACTCCCAGTAATCCTAAATGATGATGTGACACTTTTTCAGAAATTCATTATTGTGGGCACTCTGTGTCCCCTTTCAGCTTAGAGGCTTCTGCCCCTCTGTTCTTGAAGATTTTTTTTAACATCATAGCTTTGATAATTTCCTCTCCACCAACTTCTCTGTGCTCTCTTTCTGTAGTTTCTCTTCATCAGATGTTGAAACTCCTGGATTGCACCTCTAATCTTCTCTCTTTTTCTACTTGCCTTGGCTTTGTTTTTGTTGTCTAATTCCAGTTCTTGGGAATCTTTCCTCAACTTCACCCTCCAATCCTGCTAATAGTTTTTAACATTCATTTTCTATTTTTCATATCCTAGTTTTAATTTCCAAGAGGTCTTTCATATTCCCTGAAGACATTAAGAGGTTTTGTTTTTGTGTTTTGAATTTTCTGCCTCCTGAATTATCTACATTTCCTCTGAACTCCTTTTTTCTATTTATTTTCTTTCATCTCTTTCTTTGATGTTGAAGACTTCCCTCGAATATTGCTTCATGTTAAAAATTCAGACACCAAAAAGCTGACTGTAAGCTGTGAATGTGTGGAAGGGCTTGGGCAGTAGGCTTCTCTGCAAGATAGCTGGTGACAATCCATGTTTTTCAACAGAGGGGACCCCCAATGTCAGCAACCATCTGTGTACAGAAAGGTCTTTCCTTCATTCTCTTATCTGGAGATGGTAGGGGGAGTGTAGAAGGCAAGTCTGGCTGCCAGCATTTGAGAAGCACTTGAGTGAGGTTCCACCATTTAGTCTGCTTCCCCTGCACCACTCAGCCACTGTCCCCTCAGTCTGGTGTCCCCAGTCAGCTTTTCCAGAGTATAAACCTCTGATCTCTTCCCAGGTAGAAGGAGAGGCATGGACTGCAGGTGATATGAGAGGAGGTGTGCAAATCTTGTTGAATCTCCACTCTACATCTCACCCCTGTTTTCTGTGGGATTTTGCACTGTCCAAGTCCTAAGGCTTTTTCAGGACTTAAGTAAATCTTCCAGTTTCGTATATGTATGAACAATCATATACATATGCTAATTTCTTAAGCTCTGCCTTAGGCACTTAAGATAAGTCTCCTTCTATTCCAAGTCAGTAACTACCCTATTTTCCAACCTGAAAAAATTTGTTGAAACTTCTTATCAGCTATTGTCAATTTTCCTAGTCTCTTTTTTCTTGTAGGTTGTATTTTTTTCCTTTAAAGTTTTGGGATGATGAGAAAACTGACTCCGTGGTGAGTCTTCCCTGTTTTCTGACTCTGTCCTGAGAATTGGTCAAGGCTCTGCTATTGATTAACAGTGGGGTCTTAGGCAAGTTATTTGCGGCTCTAAGCCTTTGTTCCCTCATCTGTAAAATTGTGAGACTAATGCCTGTCCTACAGAAGTCATAGTCCTCTTCTGGTGATTAAATGAAATAATGTATATAAAAGTACTGTGCAATCCTAAGGAATCCACTAAAAAAACTATTGAACTAATAAACAATTTCAGCAAGGTTGCAGGACACAAGATCAATATACAAAAATCTATTGTATTTCTATACACTAGTAACAAACCACCCGAAAATAAAATTAAGAAAATAATTTTATTTACAATACTGTGAAAAAGAATAACATTTTTAGGGATAAATTTAATGAAAAGAAGCACAAAACTTGTATATCTAAAACTGTACAACATTGTTGAAAGAAATTATCTAAATAGATAAAAGGGCATGCCATGGCCATAGATTGGAAGGGTTGATATTGTTAAGATGACAATATTCTCCAAGTTGATCTTTATATTCAACACAATCTTTATCAAAATCCCAATTGGATTTTTTTTTTTTTAAAGATTTTATTTTTTCCTTTTTCTCCCCAAAGCCCCCAGGTACATAGTTATGTATTCTTCGTTGTGGGTTCTTCTAGTTGTGGCATGTGGGACGCTGCCTCAGCGTGGTCTGATGAGCAGTGCCATGTCCGCGCCCAGGATTGGAACCGACGAAACACTGGGCCGCCTGCAGCGGAGCGCGTGAACTTAACCACTCGGCCACGGGGCCAGCCCCCCAACTGGATTTTTTATGGATATTGACAAGTTGATCCTAAAATTCATATGGAAATGCAAAGGGATTCAGAATAGACAAAAGCAATGGTAAAAAAGAACAAAGTAGGAAGACTCATACTTCCTGGTTTCAAATTTTGCTACAAAGCTACAGAAACCAAGACTATGTCTGTGGTATTGACATAATGATAGACATATACAACAATGGAATAGAATTGAGAGTCTAGAAATAAACTTTTACATTTATGGTCAACTGATTTTTGACAAGCGTGCCAAGATCACTCCATGGGGAAAGAATGAACTTTTCAACAAACGGTACAGGCACAGCTCTATATCCACATGCAAAAGAAGGAAGTTGTACCTCTTTCTCACACAATACACATAAATTAATTCAAAATGAATCATAGACCTAAGTGTAAGAGCTAAACCATAAAAGTCTTAGATGAAAATATAGGAGTAAATCTTTGTGACTTTGGGTTAGGCAATAGTTCCTTAGATATGACACCAAAAGCACAAGCAACAAAAGAAAACAATAGAGAAAAAGAGAAAATAATAGACTTCATGAAGATTAAAAAATTGTGCTTCAAAGAACACCATCAAGAAAATAAAAAGACTATCCACAGAATGTGAAAAAAGAATTGGCAAGTTGATAAGGGATGTGTATCCAGAATATATAAAGAATTCTTACAACCCAATAATATAAAGAAAAATAACCCAATAAAAAATAGACAAAGGATCTAAGTAGACAGATCTCCAAAAAAGATATGCATATGGTTAATAAGCATATGAAAAGATACTCAACATCATTAGTCATTGGGGAAATGCAAATCAAAAGCACAATAAAACAATAAAAAAAACCTCTTCACACCCACTAGGATGACTATGGTAAAATAAAAAATACGCATCTGTTCTTTGTCCTCTGTTCAGGGCACAGGGTTCCTAAAATCCTTGAAGTTTCCTGAGTGGTAGGAGTATCTTTTGTTATTCATGATAAGCCCCTTCTGACCACACCTGAGTTTATGGTAATGAAGTGATTCTTTGTGGGTCCTTAGATAGCTTCAGGATGGGGGCTCATTGCCAGAGGAACCAGCCACATGATTAGAATTAGAACAATCAGCCCCAACCCTGGTCTTCTGGGGAGGGGAGGGGGAGATTGAGTTCAGTCACCAGTGGCCAATGATTTAATCAATCATGCTTAGTCAATAAAACTTTGATAAAAATACTGAAACAAAGAGGCTGAGAGAGCTTCTGGGTTGGTGAACATGTTGATGTGATGGGGGCGTGTCATGCCTGGAGAGGTGATGGAAGCACTGTGCCCCCATCCCCATACCTTGCCCTGTGCATCTCTTCCATTTGGCTGTTTGTAAGTTGTGTCCTTTAAAATCAAACTGTAGGGGGCCAGCTCGGTGGCACAGCGGTTAAGTGTGCACGTTCCGCTTTGGCGGCCTGGGGTTCACAGGTTCAGATCCTGGGTGCAGACATAAAAAAAAAAAAAGTAGAGGAAGATGGGCACAGATGTTAGCTCAGGGCCAGTCTTCCTCAGAAAAAGAGGAGGATTGGCAGATGTTAGCTCAGGGCTAATCTTCCTCAAAAAAAATAAAAATAAAATAAAATAAAACTGTAATCATAAGTATAGAGCTTTCCTGAATTCTGTGAGTCATTTTAGCCAATTATTGAACTTGACATGAGGTCATGGGAAACCTTGAATTTGTGGTCAGCTGGGCAGAAGTGTGGGTAGCTCGGGGACCCCATTTGTAGCTGATGTCTGAAGTGGGGATGGTCTTGTGGGACTGAACCTTTAAATCCATGGGGTCTGTGCTAACTCCAGGTAGTTAGTGTCAGAATTGAATTGAATTATAGGACACCAGTTGGAGTCAGAAAATTGGAGAATTGGTTGTTGTGTGGAAAACAATGGCCATAATAAAAAAGACAGACAATAACAAGTGTTGACAAAGATGTGGAGAAATTGGAACAGTCATACACTGCTGGTTGGAATGTAAAATGGTGCAGCCACTTTGAAAAAGAGTCTGACAGCACCCCAATATGTTAAATATACAGTTATCATATGATCCAGCATTTCCACTCCTAGGTATATATCCAAGAGAAATGAAAACATACATCCACAAAAAACTTGTATATGAATGTTCAAAGCAGCATTATGCACAATAGCCAAAAAGTAGAAACAACACAAATGCTCATTAACTGATGAATGGACAAATAAAATGTGGTATATTCATTCAAAGGAATATTATTCAGCAATAAAAAAGAATTAAGAACTGATACATGTTACAACATGGATGAACCTTGAAAATATTATGTGCTTAAGTGAAAGAAGCCAATCATAAAAGACCATATATTGTATGATTTCGTTTATATGCAATCTCTGTAATAGGCAAACCTATAGAGACAGAAAGAAGATTAGTGGTTATCCAAGTCTAGGGATGAAGGTTGGGCATGGGTAATGAGAAGTGACTGCTAATAGGTGTGACATTTCCTTTTGGAGTGAAAAGAATGTTCTAAAATTAGATTGTGGTGATGGTTGCATAACTCCGAGAATATACAAAAACCATGGAACTGTGCACTTTAAATGGATAAATTGTATGCTTATGTGAATTGTATGTCAACAAAACTGTTTTTAAAAAGTAGTTTGCAAACTATAGATTAAATACAAAAGCGAATTTTCTACTTAACATTATTATTGCTAGCAAAACCAATATAAACATTAGGAATCATTTTGGTCACTATTCTTTATTATTTGGCAATTGTTTTTCAGCTGCTCTGTAGGTTGCTGTTCAGAAATACAATTTCACAAATGAAACCAACTGCTCCTTAGGAAGCTGCTTCGAACCTTATGGAGCTGCCTAACTGTGGGAGGCTGTGACTGGGGGCACCTGACGTTTAGGGTCATCTGTGTGTGTGGTCCCTACACAAGGTCCCATGTGAACCAAATCTGACATCTTTAATGATCCAAGAACACTCTCCTCTGAGTGGAACAGCGTTGCTTCACATTGCAGAAATCAAAGGCTCAAGTCCCAATAAAAAATGTTGCTCACAAAGCCACTTGACATTAAACTTTCAGCTCAATTTCCTGAAGAATTATCAGAACCACAAAATGGAGACAGAAATCATTTTTCTAGAGTCACTGTAATAACTGGCTGAAAGTGCCTGCTGTTTCTATATTGACTAGTGTGAGCCTGAGAGCATCTTGCAATAGGGCACCTACTTGATGATTAAAATTTGATTATATGCTTGGAGTCAGATAGGGCCAAGGAAAGGAGTGGGCCACAGTGTGCTCTGGGCACTGCCTGTGCTGCAGACTTGTGGGAAAGGCAGTCAGGCAAAACAAAGGGCCCCTTTCTTCACCATTCTGAGATAACCACGGGTAACATTTATCAAGCGTGCTGCTCGTTATGTATACGTATGTGTGTGAGACTAGCCTGCACATTATTTTACCAAAATGAAATAATATTGTAAATACAGTTCTGTAGCTTATATTATTTGATGAGGCTCAAGGCTGCCCCAGGGAGAGAAGCCCAAGGCGTCCTGGCCTACATACCGATCTACATCATCCTCCAGGAAGTATAGGACGTCCTGACCTGATTCAACCTGATTCGTTTCCAAAGTTATAGGACCACCCAATACCAGACCCACCTGCACTGATAGCATTTTAACAACTTTTTTATGTGATGTTTCCTTTGTCTTGTAAAGGAATAACTCGATACCTATGCCTGATAAATTTAACCCTACCCTCAACTCATTGCAGCTCTTCACTGCCCATGGGTCCTGTCCCCACGGTGTTCCCAAGAAATCTTTCTTTCGACTCCTCGGCTCACCGAGCCCGCATCATTATTCACTTAGTAATATGTTGTGATAATCTATTGATATCATTTAAAATGAGTTTGGTAGTTGCAATGTATTCCACTGTACAACGATAAGCTTTGTTTTACCAATCTCCTCTTGTGGGATATTTAAGACATAAGTTGGGTTTGGTCCTTTACTATGATAAACAAGCCTTCAGTGAATGTCCTCTATGGAACATCCCGATATTCATGCTTTTGATGCTCCCTGGTCTCTTCTGGTAGATGTTTTTACACCATAGGAAGAAGGGTACAATTCTTATAATTCTTAGCTGTAATAAAATTTTGTGCTGCAATCACACATAGTAACCTGGGCTACTGCTTGGTCAGGAATTCAGGCAAGAAATAAGCACTGGATAACATTCACTGAGAGCCAAGTGTGTTTCAGACACTTCCTAAAAGACAGCATTCCAACCCCTCTCTCTATAGAAGAGGAAACTGAGGCCCAGTGCAAATAGCAGAACTTCTCTTTCTATCTGACACTAAAGGCTAGTGAGAGAATGAAAGTGTGCGTGCCTCAGGCAGGTGGGAAAAGGAGAGGACCCGAGGCCCAAGGGCTAAAGCCAGCTGTGACCAAGAAGTGGCCCTGTGATTTGCCTGGGAATGCTTGGCTCCCAGCACTCCCGGGAGCACGGGCGCATTTCCTGAGGACCTGAGCCTTAGCCCCCAGCCAAGGCCCCAGGATGGGCCCCTGCAAAGTGTTCACAAGCTCATATGTTTTGGGAAAACTTGCCAATTTAGGATAATTTTTGCTTTTTCTTAAGGAGTTTCCCCATAATAGATGTGCTGGGGTTGAAATTCTTTCCCCAACAGTGAGCAGGGCCCTGCGGCCCATGGGAGCTAGCCAGGGCTGCAGGAGAGGTCCTCTTGTGGAGGCATTATGTTCAAATCCTGCTTATCCACATCACAAGCTGAGATTTGCTATTCTGTCTACCTCGACAAGGGGGCACTGCTAAGATCCAGGCTCTGGCTCTCTAGAGATTCTCATTGCTGTCACACCGGATATGAGGTCAGACTGCACATGCCTTTGAAAAGAGCCCAAACCACCGCCACATCACATTTCCCAAAGAGAATTAGGCTCCTGCTCCTAATTCAGTAGTATATTATGACAAGAAAAACCTTGAGAAGAAAGTTTTTATTAAATGTCACATTACTGAAACTCCTGGCTCCTGGCTGGTGGATGCTTGCAGGTGAAGTCAATCCAGGTGGCCAGCCCTGGAGGGCTACTCTCTCTAGATACCAGACATCTGGATGATGCTGCCTAATTGGCCATGAGAAAGTTGGCCTTTTAACTTCTGGTAGGAGGAGATTGTCATAGATTGTTCTGAGAAAAGATTTAGCTGTAGTTGGTAAGATTCTGAATTCAAATACAAGGAATTACAATCGACTCCTTTGAAAACTTTGAGATTTTCTTTTTTAACCAATATGCTTTCCCTGTATTTTAAGTCTATTCTAAATTCTAAAATTATACCTCCTTGTGATGTAATTACACCTACCTACCCCATTTTAGCCCATGCTCCTGTTCGGCAAAGCCACAAGGTTTTGTGTTTATAGCCCTCTGTAGGCAATGCCTTTCCCCTTTGGTGTGCAGTTTGTAGGAAGGTCTTGGCTGTCAGGGCTTCCTGAGAGTCATAGAGGCAGAGTGGCTCTGCTCACCTCTGCAAAAATGGTGTTTGTGAAAGGACGGAAGTCAGAGTCACTGCCGTAGGGAGGCTGTTACCTAGTGCAGCACAAGGACAATACCTTCAGGTATACGCAGGTAAGATAAAGGCCTCATCGTCCCTGTCCTCTCATGGGGCCTGGTGGCTAGACATAAGCCAGGTAACCGCACAGCATGAAGGCACAGCCTGGGTGAGTGAGGGCCCCAAAGTAGATTACAAATGGCAGCAGGCTGGGCCCCGGCTACAGAGGCCAGAAGCAGGTCCAGGCTGGCAGAGGCAGAACCACAGGGCCAGGCAGCCCACGAGTGGTTCTGACAGTGCTCTGGGAGGCACAGCCTGAAACGATGGGATAGGGGTATCCATGGGCTAAGGGAGGAGCCGGGGATTCCAGGGTCATGTTGATCCGGCTGGCCCAGTCAGTGGGAAGGACCAGCTAGGAGCCCTTTCAATCTATCACTGCAGAGGAGGAAACCAAATTTCCAGGTGACACAGCCAGGAATTGGAGCTGAAATTCAAACCAGGTGGTTCCAAAGCTTTACCGTGCTGCCACCTCCTCCAGCAACATAAGGGCTCATACTCTCATTGACGTCACAAGATATACACACAGCAAGCAATGAGAAAACATTGAGGCCCACAAATGGCAAGGTTCAGGGACGGGGAGCCACGGGGTTGAAATAGTTGTTTGAAGGTGTCATACATGAGGGTCTGAATGAGCAGGAAAAAATGTTCTTTCCCTCATGAAAATATTGGCCACCCTCAGCTGGCAGATACGGGAGCCACAGACACACCATGGATGCTGGACCACTGGCAGAATGTGTTTGGTTTGATATCTGATGACAAGAACAATGGAAACGAAGGGGTGAAGGCTGTCAGATGGTGCGTATTTGTTTCTTTGAGCTGCTGCAACAAAGTACCACACACTGGGGAGCTTCAACAACAAACGTTTATTGTCTCACCGTTCTGGAGTCTGAGATCAAGGAGTTGGCAGGGCTGGTTTCTCCTGAGGCCTCTCTCCTTCGCTTGCAGACAGCCGTCTTCTCCTTGTGTCTTCACATGGTTTTCCGTCTGTGCGTTTCTGTGTCCCAACTTCCTCTTCCTGTAAGGACACCAGTCATATTGGATTAGGGCCCACCCCCATGACCTCATTTTAACTTAATCACATCTTTAAAGACCCTGTCCCCAAATACAGTCACATTCTCAGGTACTGAGGTTAGGACTGCAGCATGAATCTCAGGGGGACACAATTCAGCCCATAACACACTGACAGAGGACAGATGGGCTCTGTTAATAGCTGATGAGGGCACTAGTTGTAGTAGTCACTATTGTGGGAATGCCAAGGACTAGAGCTCGTCTGTTAACCCTTTCCTGTTGGGTTTCCACCACAGGCACTTGGAGCTGCACCCAGTGCCCTGACCTCACAGGACTGTATGGGCAGCTTTGCAGAGAGGGCCTCACCCTGAATGTAAACATGGAGATAGAGATGTTCTGTGCTGCAGACCTCACCCAGGCCCTGCACACTCACCTGGACTCAGCTTTCACAGGCTCCAGACTGGTGGCAGGGAAGTGATACCGCGTTGCCCTTGGGTCATAGAGAGTGGAGCCAGGGCCCTCAGCAGGCTGTGTCTTCTGTGAGAGTTGGGTTTGCAGGAGAAGTAGGAGAAGGCCATTGCTTCCTGGGCCTCTAGCGGGTGAGGTGCTTTCACATAGGTTTCCTCATTTGATCCTTAGTACAACATGCAGAGTTCAGTCTGACCCCTGTTTTTACAGATGGGCAATGAAAGCACAGCAAGGAGGGGTGCCTGAGGTCACACAGCTTGCTCTGAGAGCTAAACAATTAAGCTTTAACTAGTCAGACTACAAAGCCCACCTGTGCCCATTCTATTACAGCAAATTAGACCAAATCCTGAAAGGATTGCATCGAATCTGACTTAGAACTTCCTCTCTCTCTTCCCCAAACACCAAGACCCACCACTCCAGCTGCTAGCTTTGCCCACCTCTAGCTTGGCAGTGCCTCCCCACCCTGCATGCGCTGTCCCGTCTGCACCCACACCCCGATTCAACGCCGTATCACGCTACGTAACCTTCCCGCACTCGCGCTGTTCCTTCTCCTTCTGCAGCACCTATTCAAACTTCTTTGTTGGAATTGATCATATTTTAATGAAACCCTTGCTGCTGGACTGTCAGATTCATGGGGACTAGTGTTGAGTTTTGCTCATCTCTCTGTCATCAGACGGTAGCCCAGTGCCTGGCACAAAGTGGGAGCTCAAAGTGAGTTTATAGAGTGAATACGGATTGCAGAGCCCCGGCCAACTCTGACCCATAGCCATTCGTGTCATCTGGCCTCCCGCTTAGTCTTCCTGAAGAATTCCAAGCAGCTCCCTCCTGGGTCCACGCCAGCCCATGGCCCCAAACCTGCCATCTACCTTCTATCCCATGCTTGCCTGGGTTTCTCTGTCCCACCTTCCTGGGCTGACATTGTTCCTGCTGCCCTGACCCAATGATCTCCACCTCCACCAGTCCTGGGCCCACCGAAGGGCCATGAGAAACCATGATTTCAGGTTTACAGGTGCCATTATTTGAGGTCTCGGAAGGAAATCTCCTTTCTCAAACTAACTTCAAACAATAGCCACCCTGTTAGGGAAACAAGGAGGCCTTTCCAAGTGAGTTCCCCTCGGCGAGATGTCCACCACAAAAGTACCACCCTCCAACAAACAATGCTGCAGAATTCCATAGACAGGGATTATTATAGAATGTGATGGCAGAGCAGCAGGTAACAACACAACATATGCAGTATGGTCTTATCTGTGTACACCCCCACATGTACAGGCATGCGCACATACACACATACACACCAGCACATGCATACGTACAATGATGACTGGAAAGCAGAGACGCCCACGCTTAATCACAGTTCTTTCTCAGGAGCAGGATTTTAGCTCATATGTAGCTTTTTAAAAACTTATCTGCTTATAAGGATGGATCTGTTGTGTTCTTATCACAAGAATATATTTTAAAAAACCTATCTGTGCTTTCTAAATTTTCTGTGAAAGATATGTACTATTTTTCAATGAGATATAAAGTGGTTACTTTTTAAGTCCCTAAATAAGATTACTGTAATGTATATACTTTACAGATATTAAAACTTACTGAGGTTAAATGAGACTTAACGTCACATTAGAATCTAAACAAGCTGTCCAAAATTTATATTCCTATGATTCGACGTTAGGTGTAGAAGTAGAAAGGTTAAAGAAGTTAGAAGATTACATGATTCAGTGGCTTTTTCACCCATGTTCTGACATTTCAGTGGGTGTATAGTGAAGGATGAAGGAAAGAGAAAAGTCTCTATCTGACCAGACACCCCTGTCTGGGGCTTACACTGACCAGCCTCGAGATCCTCTGTGTGGCTGCGTCTGCCACCATGGGCTAATGAAGCGCATCATCGGGCCTCCCCTTACAGGAAGGAGGCCCAGCGCTGACCTGAGGTCTTCTCCCCCCTGAAGAACCTCCTCTCAGCCTTCCCTCCCCCAGTCTCTTGGACCGGGACCCCTGACCCAGCCGACAGCCCCCTGGTGTAGAGCAGCAAGAGAACTCAAGCCCTTCTGTGCCCTGCGGCTTCCACTCAACCCGGGAGAAACGTGTCCTGACAGCACCAAACTCTAAACAGCCAGCTGCCCTGTGGCCCTGCCCTCTCTCTGCTATCTTTCTCTCCAACTCTCTTCTCCCCTGTGTGAGGAGAAACAGGAGCAGACGAGCACATTTGTTGCCCTTATAGATGTTCAGCAGGCAACTAGGAACCTGTTCCTGGGGAGCTTGCCTTCAGTCCTGTGCTTGAGGGCCCCCAGTCTGAGTTTCTCTGAGCTTGCACACTCTTTACGGACGACCCTGCCATCTTCCCTTTTGGCAGAAAGCTCCAGCCTTGAGAAGTAATTTTCTTAGAGGCCTCCTTGATTAGCTCCGCAGAAAGAAGGGAATCACCTGAAAACTGAACACGATACCTTCCTAGGGGCACAACCCCAGGACCTTCTCCCTGTCTGCTCCTTTCTCAGTCTTCTCCCGCTGCCTGGAGGGGGAGGTCTGGGTGGGGAGAGCCGGTTCTGCTGCAGGCCCAGGTAGCTGGCAGTCCCTGGCAGCTCTCTTGGGCACTGAGCACTGCTTGTCTTCACTGATGTGGCCCCAGTTCCAGGACAAGAGAAAAGGGCCCAGTCAGCAGTCCCTGGGAGAAGGAGCTGCCACTTTCTGGGCAAGGAAGCTCAGTGAGGGATTCTGGGAAAACATGGAGGAGCATGAAGCCCCTGAATGTCCTGGTCAGAGTGAGGGTGAGGGGTAGTCACAACAGGAAGAAGGTTGGTGTCAGAGGGGAGTAAAATACAGTCCCTTGTTTCATCTAAGGCCTCACAATAGGTGTCTCTTGGTGTCCTCCATCTTCTTTTCTGGGCCTCCTGTATAGGAAGTGGCCCATCTCACAGACAATTCACAGATGACAGGAGGGCTGTCCTTCCCGGATGAGGACAGTGCTGATGAGGAAGCTGATTTCTGAGCTAAGGGCCCACCCTCAACAGTGATAGCAAATACACGGTTCCAAAGTAGGAGGCTCAAGCCATCTGACTCCCTGGCCACCCCTCTATGGCCCCACGGATAAGGGTGCTGTCCAGAAAGACTGTAAATTGCTCTGAAAGTACCATGTGTGTATTAAAATCCCTGTAGAGCTCGCTAGTGCTCTGTAAATGCTAAGTAGAACAGAAATTATGCTGGAGAATTCTCTCACCCAAATCCTCTCCAAGGTATAACTGCTTTTGATAACTCATCAACACAACTTTTAAAATAAAGCAGCCTCAGCCTTTTCAATTCCTACTACAAGACAAAATGTGTTGAACCAAAGGTTAAACTGCATTCGATTAAGGCTTTTCCCTGTCTTTTCCCTCTTCTGGATCCTCTCTATGACAGAGAATCTAGGATTGGATCCTGGTCACTTTTACTGTAGTGGCTGCTGTTGTTGGTACTGGGATTCCCCCCCCCCCCAACCCCGGTGAACAGATCACAGCTGGATTTTACACAATCACTTGGAATGCCAACTAAGGTGAGTAAAATATAGCTCTCACCCACACGAGTTGCCTTTCAGAATAATTTTTGGGTCTTGAGAGATTTCAGTTAGGTTTCTAGTGATCTCATTTTGACCAAATGCAAGGGTCCTATTATCCCAGAGTTCTCTCAAGTTTTAGCTATATATATATTGTCATTCTTTGTATTTAAGATAGTTGTATGCATTTGACTTGGAGGGATTTGTATTTTGTTTACTGTCTTGTAGGCCGCCTCCCATAACTCATCTTCCTCTGGCAACATGCAGAGCACGACCAGAGTCTGCTCTGGGCTTTCCTGTGCTCTCAACCTGGCATTCCTCCTCACACATCTCTGTCTCCTTTTCATCTCTTTAATACTCTCTCCTACACCTCACCTTCTCTGGATCCTTGCTCGTATTCCCATCTGGTCACATGTTGAAAGTCCAGCCGTTACCATGACTGCAAGCTGTGCCTTCTCACTTGTTCTTTCAGTTCTTCATTCTGACTCTGACATCTTGAGAATCTCTGCACTCTTACAATCCTATCAGACTCTTTATGGTCAAAATGGAACTTCCTTCTTATCTGTCTCTTTTTTTTTAAAATGATGTTTCTCTCTCCTGTTTTGGAAGATTGGCCCCTGAGCTAACATCTCTTGCCAATCTTTATTTTTTCCTTCTTCTTTTCCCCAAAACCCTCAGTACATATTTGTATATTCTAGTTGTATGTCCCTCTGCCTCTGCTATATGGGACGCCACTTCAGCATGACTTGATGAGCAATGCTAGGTCCACACCCAGGATCCGAACAGGCAAAACCTTGGGCCATAGAAGCAGAGCACATGAACTTAACCACTCAGTCGTGGGGCCAGCCCCCTTATCTCCTTTTATCCATTCATCTCTCTCTCCTTAAATTCTATCTTGAATAGTAATATCTTTAAACTTCATAAGCTTAAAAGAAGGAAATTTGAAGTCCCTTGGCTAGCCTTGCTTATGACTTTTTTTCCTCTGGAAATTGAAGATGTGGTTAGAAGAAATGTTACTTGAGGCCTAAATCTGACCAAGAAGAAAAATATGGTGGATGAAGTGGAAGTGGGAAGAAATTTCAAAGGCTATGACCATCTCATTTTTGGTCAAAATAATGCTTTTATTGCTTTTACTGAATAAACATTGGATCATTATTAAAAATTCAAGTAATAAAGAAAAGAAGAAAATAACAAATTATTCAAAATCATAATACCCAGTAATAATCAGTGCTAACATTTAGTGACATGACCCCAAACATCTGTCTTTGCCTATATATAAAAAGATGATTTGATGGATGGATATATAGATAGGTGGACAGGTGGTTCGAAAATGCTGCTCCCAAGATGTTAGTTCCTTAAATATCCTATCATGTTTCAGAAAAGAGACTACAAAAAACTGTTAAAAAATGGAGTCCTTTTTTTAAACTACATGTTTCAGTTTCAGACAATATTGATTACCTGCTCTGAGAGATGAGGCACTGAGTATTCTCAAACCTTCCTCCAATACCCCCTCATCCCAACCACCCAATGTTTGTTCTGTGCATTATTATTACTTTCAGGGAGCTCATGGCATTCATGTTCTGTTGAATTCATCTGACCCCTCCCCCCAATTGCTTACTCTTAGTTCTACAGTTAAATGAATTCGATATTCAGCATCAGGGTTTGTTTGGTGACCACAGATTTACCATTTCTAAACTCTTAATTTTGATTCACCTCTCAAGTAGTTGAATTTTTTCACTGGGAAGTTTTTATCAAGCAGTTTATGAGAGTCACATACTCTCAATTTTGTATGTTTGTGAATGTCCACCTGTTGTCTTTATTTTTAAATGATAACTGGGACAATATGCTTGAGTAGCTATTTCCTTTATAATTCTGTGGGTATTGCTTCATTTCCTCTCTATGATCCTCCTTTAAAAATGAATTTATGTTCTTATTAAGTTCACCTGTAGTTTGAAATGCTCATGGGTACTATGCCTCTAAGTTAAGGATTATATTTGCAGAGATGGTGTCAAAATGGCAGCATAGGCAGATTCTGAACTCACATCTTCCCATGGACACAACAAATTTACAGTTACTCTTGGAACAATTACCCCTGAGAGAGAACTGGAAATGGGATAAAAAGAACCCTCACAACAAGGCCAGTGCTGACTGAGCTGGAAGAGGCAGAAATTCCTTTCTGGAGGGAAAAAAGCCACCTTTGAGCTGCAATGCTTCACAGCCAGCTGGGAGCAATCTTAAGGTATGAAGCTTTCCCTGGAGAGAAAATAAGCAATAATCCACTTTTGGACTCAGCACAACTGAGACAAGTGTCATAATATCTGGCTTTCCTTGCCATTAACAACACGGGGAATACCCCTAGAAAAGCTACCGGGTATAAGGGGGAAAAAAGCCTACTCTTAAAGGGCCCATGCACAAATTCACTAGTTTTGGAAAGGAACTTAAAATCACCAGAAAGAAAGGTGCACAGTCTTTTGGTGAAAAGAGACTCACTTGATAGGCTCTGGGTGCATCTTGGTGAGAGGTGAGACTTCCCCAGGGACTGAGACATTGGTGGCAGCCATTATTGTGACCTGGTATGCGCTTGCTGACACAGACCCTGGCAGAAGCCATTGGAGTTCTTCCACTAGGAATTTAGCCCAGGGTCTGTCCCACTCACTAGAGCACTGATTTAATCTGGTTCAGCCAGGCCAGGCAGCTTGCCTAGGGACAGGCCTCACCCAACAGCAAGCCATTGGGCAACTCGTGGGCCTGTATAGGTGGGGTGCCTGGAACCTCAGCAGCTGGATGACTGCATCCTCCTCTGTGAGGCAGGGTGTGCACAAGAGGTGGTGGAGTGTGTGGGGCCTCTGCAGTGGGGCAACTGGGTCTGCTTCAGTGGGTCATGGTGCATGCATGGGGAAAGACTGTTTTGACGGGGTGTGTGGCTGTGTGGGTGGTGGGGCTTGTCAGCTGCAGCAGAACTGTACTTCACAAATAGCCACATAGTGGATCAGCTCCACCTTCCAAAGCCTGAAAATATTGGGTGCTCCCATGCTTGGGGCCAGCCCCACTCAGCTGCAATCCTGAGAGAGCTGACAAGACCCTTGAATGCCAGAGGCCAATAGCAATTGTAAGCCCCTGAGTCTAGCAACCAGCCATGCTGGGGGCCTACTCACTTAACAGAAAATCTGTAACAAGGATGTGCCATTAGACTGTGCAGCCTGCTGGGGCTCCCCATGCCCAATAAAGTGACTGAACAGACCATAGCAGTCACACGCAGCTGAGCACTACAACCAGCCAGCCAGGGGGACAGCCTAGCCTCCCCAGTCACCTGTATCAAGAGCAACCCCACCACAACAGAAGGACACATGTAGCCCACACAGGGGTCACTCCTGGAACATTTGGAACTCATGATGAAAGGGAAGCACACTGCTGGGCCTCATAAGGTGTTTCTTACATAAGGTCACCTCTCCAAGATTGGGGGATATAGCTGACCTACCTAATAAATAGATATAAGTACTGAGAAAGAGGCAAAATAAGGAGACAAATGAATATGTTCCAAGTGAGGGAACAGGACAAAACCTCAGAAAAAGAACTAAAAAAAAAAGAGATAAACAATCTACCTGATAAAGAGGACAAACTAAGAGTCATAAAGGGGCTCAATGACCTTGGGAGAAGAATGGATGAACTCATTGAGAACATCAACAAAGAACTGGAAAATATAAAAAAGAACCAATCAGATATGAAGAATATAACTCTGGAAATGAAAAGTTCACTAGAGGGACTCAAAAGCAGGCTAGATGATACAGAAGAACGGATCAGCAAGCTGGATGAAAGACTAGGGGAAATCACCCAAGCTGGACAGATAAAACAAAAAACAATCAAAGAGAAAGAAGACAGTCTAAGGGAACTCTAGGACAACATCAAGCACACTAACATTCATATTATAAGTGTCCCAGAAGGAGAAGAGAGAGACAAAGGCGCAGAGAATCCATTTGAAGAAATAATAGCTGAAAACTTCCCTAACCTAAAGAAGGAAACAGACATCCAAGTACAGGAAGCATAGAGAGCACCAAACAAGATAAACTGAAAGAGGCCCACACCAAGACACATTGTAATTAAGATGTCAAGAATTAAAGATAAAGAGAGAATCCTAAAAGCCACAAGAGAAGAGCAAAAAGTTACATATAAAGGAAGCCCCATAAGGCTATCAGCTGACTTCTCAGCAGAAACCTTATAGGCTAGAAGGGAGTGGCACAAAGTGCTGGAAGAAAGTGCTGAAAGAAAAAAATCTATAGCCAAGAATGCTCTACCTCTCAAGGTTGTCATTCAGAATGGAAGGAGAGATAGAGTTTCCAAGACAAGCAAAAACTAAAGGAGTTTGTTACCAAGAAACCAGCCTTACAAGAAATGCTAAAGGGACTTATTTAAGTGGGAAAGAGAAGAACATAAATAGGACTAAGAAAATTATCAAAAAAAAAAAAGCAATAAAATCACTGGTACAGGCAAATATATAGCAAAGGTGACAGATCAACCACCTATGAACATAATATGAAAAGTACTAAAATTATCTATTTCCATGATAAGAGGGATAAATTTGGGAGGAGGGGAATAAAAGAGTAGAGCTTTTAGCAAGAGGTCAAACTAAAAAGACCATTAACTTACTATAGATTACTATATACATAGGTTATTATATAAGAACCTCATGGTAATCCCAGACCAGAAACCGATAATAAATACACAAAAAGTTAAGAGAAAGGAACCCAAACATAGTACTAAAGAAAGCCATCAAACCACAAGGGAAGAGAGCAAGAGAAGAAGAAAGGAACAGGGAAGAACTACTAAAACACTCAGGAAAAAAGTAAGAGAATGGTAATAAGAACATTCTTATCAATAACTACTTTAAATGTCAATGGACTAAATGCTCCAATCAAAAGGCATAGGATGGCCACTGGATCAAAAAACATGACCCATATATATGCTGCATACAAGAGACACACTTCAGACCTAAAGACACTCACAAACTGAAAGAGAAGGGATGGAAAAAGATACTCCCTGCAAATAGCAATGAGAAGAGAGCTAAGGTAGCAATACTTATATCAGACAAAACAGACTTTGGAACAAAAACTGTAACAAGAGACAAAGAAGGGCACTACATAATGAGAAAGGGAACAATCCAACAAGAAGATACAACACTTGTAAATATGTATACACCCAACATAGAAGCACCTAAATATAACACGCAATTATTAACAGACATAAAAGGAGAAATAGACAGTAACACAATAATAGTAGGGAACTTTAACACTCTACATATACCGATGGATAGGTCACCCAAATGGAAGATCAATAAGGAACCACTGACCTTAAATGACACAATAGACCAGATGGACTTAGTAGATATACATAGAACATTCTATCCAAAAACCACAGAATACACATTCTTTTCAAATGCACATGAAACATTCTCCAGGACAGATCACATTTTAGGCCACAGAACAAGTCTCAATAAATTTAAGAAGATTGTAATAATGCCAAGCATCTTTTCTGACCACAACAGTATGAAACTAGAAATCAACTACAGGAAGAAAATCAGAAAAGCTACAAATATGTGGAGATTAAACAAAATGCTACTGAAGAATGATTGGGTCAACGAAGAAATCAAAGGAGAAATGAAAGAACACCTGGAGACAAATGAAAATGAAAATATGACATGACAGAATTTATGGGATACAGCAAAAGCAGTTCTAAGAGGCAAGTTTTTATAATACAGGCCTACCTCAACAAACAAGAAAAATATCAAATAAACAATCTAACAGTGCACCTAAAGGAATTGGAAAAAGAAGAAGAAACAAAGCCCAAAATAAGTAGAAGGAAGGAAATAATAAAAATCAGAGCAGAAATAAATGAAATAGAGACTAAAAAAATAGAAAAAAATCAATGAAATGAGGAGCCATTTCTTTGAAAAGATAAACAAAATTGACAAACCTTTAGCTAGACTCACCAAGAAAAAGAGAAGGTTCAAATAAATAAAATCAGAAATGAAAGAGAAGAAATTACAATGGACACCACAGAAATACAAAAGATTATAAGAGGGTACCATGAAAAGCTATATGCCAACAAATTGGATAATCTGGAAGAAATGGATAAATTCTTAGACTCATACATTTTCCAAACTGAATCAAGAAGAAAAAGAGAATTTGAATAGACCAATCACCAGTAAGGAGATTGAAACAGTAATCAAAAACCTTCCAAAAACTAAAAGTCAAGGACTAGACTGCTTCCCTGGTGAATTCTACCAAACAATCAAAGAATACTTAATACCTATCCTTCTCAAACACTTCCAAAAAACTGAAGAGGAGGGGAAGCTTCCTAACACATTCTATGAGCCAACATTACCCTGATATCAAAACCAGACAAGGACAAAACAGAAAAAGAAAATTACAGGCCAATACCACTGTTGAATATTGATGCAAAAATCAACAAAATACTAGCAAATCAAACATAATACATTAAAAAGATCATACATCATGATCAAATGGGATTTATTTCAGGGATGCAGGGATGGTTCAACGTTCACAAATCAATCAACGTGATATGTCACATTAACAAAATGAAGAATAAAAATCACATGATCATCTCAAAAGATGCAGAGAAAGCATTTGACCAGATACAGCATCCATTTATGATTAAAAAAAAAAAAACTCCGAATAAAAGGAGTCTAGAAGGAAAGTACCTCAACATAATAAAGGCCATATATGACAAACCCACAGCTAGTAATATCACTCTCAATGGAGAAAACTGAAAGCTACTCCTCTAAGAACAGGAACCAGACAAGGATGCCAACTTTCACACTCATTTAACATAGTATTAGAAGTCCTAGCCAGAGCAATCAGGTAAGAAAAAGAAATGAAAGGGATCCAAATTGGAAAGGAAGAAGTGAAACTGTCACTATTTTCAGATGACATGATGTTATATATAGAAAACCCTAAAGAATCCACCAAAAAACTTCTGGAAATAGTAAATAAATATGGTAACGTTGCAGGATACAAAACCAACATACAAAAATCAATTGTGTTTCTATACAGTAACTATGAAGTAGCAGAAAGAGAAATTAAGGATACAATTCCATTTACAATTGCAACAAAAAGAATAAAATACCTAGGAATAAACTTAGCAAAAGAGGTGTACACTGAAAACAATATAACATTTTTGAAGGAAATTGAAGAAGATACAAATGGAAAGATATTCCTTGCTCTTGGATTGGAAGAATTAATATAGTTAAAATGTCCATACTTCCTAAAGCAATCTATAGATTCAATGCAATCCCTATCAAAGTTCCAATGACATTTTTCACAGAAATAGAACAAAGAATCCTAAAATTTATATGGAACAAGAAAAGACCCTGAATAGCCAAAGGAACCCTGAGGAAAAGGAACAAAGCTGGAGGTATCACACTCTCGGATTTCAAAACATACTACAAAGCTATAGTAATCAAAACAGCATGGTACTGGCACAAAAACAGACACGCAGATCAATGGAACAGAATCGAGAGTCCAGAAATAAACTGACACATCTATTGATGGCTGATTTTCGACAAGGGAGCCAAGAAGATACAAGGGAGAAAGGAGAGTCTCTTCAATAAACGGTGGTGGGAAAACTGGACAGCCACACGCAAAACAATGAAAGTAGACCATCATCTTACACCATACACAAAATTAACTCAAAATGGATTAAACACTTGAATGTAAGACCTGAAACCATGAAACTTCTTGAAGAAAACATAGGCAGTGTGTTCTTCGACACGGTCTTCGCAGCATATTTTCGAGTACCATGTCTGATCGGGCAAGGGGAACAATAGAAAAAATAAACAAATAGGACTACATCAAACTGAAAAGCTTCTGCACAGCAAAAGAAACCACCAACAAAATGAAAAGACAACCTAACAATTGGGATAAGATATTTTCAGACCATATATCCCATAAGGGGTTAATACCCAAAATATACAAAGAACTCATACATCTCAACAACAAGAAAAGTAATGACCCAATTAAAAAATGGGCAAAAGATCTGAACAGACATTTCTCCAAAGAAGATATACAGATGCCAAGAGGCACATGAAACAATGTTCAACAGCATTAACTATCAGGGAAATGCAAATCAAAACTATAATGAGATATCCCCTTATTCCTGTCAGAATAGCTATAATTAACAAGACAGGAAATAACAAGTGCTGGAGAGGATTTGGAGAAAAGGGAACTCTCATACACTGCTGGTGGGAGTGTAAACTGGTGCAGCCACTATGGAAAACAGTATGGAGATCCCTAAAAAATTAAGAATAGAACTACCATACGGTCCAGCTATTCTACTGCTGGGTATTTATCCAAAGAACATGAAAACATGAATGCATAAAGATATATGCACCCCTATGTTCATTGCAGCATTATTCACAATAGCCAAGACCTGGAAGGAATCTAGGTGTCCATTAAGGGACGAATGGATAAAGAAGATGTGGTATATATACACAATGAAACACTACTCAGCAATAAAAACCAACAAAATCTGGCCATTTGTGAAAACATGGATGGACCTTGAGGGTATTATGTTAAACGAAATAAGGCAGAGGGGGAAAGTCAAATACCGTATGAACTCACTCATAAATAGAAGATAAAAACAACAAACAAACACACAGAGATTTGATGGTGATTACCAGAGGAGAAGGGGGAGAGAGGAGGGCAAAAGGCGTGATTAGGCACATGTGTATGATGATGGATTGCAATCAGTCTTTGGGTGGTGAACATGATGTAATCTACACAGAAATCAAAATATAATGACGTACACCTGAAATTCATATAATGCTATAAACCAAAGTTACTGCAATAGCAACAAAAAGGATTATATTTGCTTCCATTCTTGATTCTTCTTCTGTATTTTGAACGCAATGTAATGTTCCTCTTGTTTACTCATGTATGTTGGACGGGGAGGAAGGCTGGATAGTTGCCAAGCTATTTCTTTTCATCTTGTTCATACTTAATATGGAATATCCTTCCAAACTTTCTATTTCTGATACATTAAGGGTGAATTTTCCTTGATACACATTTCACCTTATCTGGAACCAGTTTTTTCCTTCTTCCCCCCAGAGTTACAATTTCTGGATTGGGTACTGCTTCCTACCCACCTCTCTGAAGCCGGAGGGCACAGTAGTGGAGGAGGGGGAGAGCTTGCTCTTAGGGGACCGGGACTCTGCTCTCCTTTCTGAGATCACATGAAATGCCCTGTATTAAATGCCTGCTTCATCAAGCTAGAGATACACGCCAATTCTGTGAGCTTCTGCTCATTCCTCCTGCTCAGCCTTGATCACTGGGGACTTCTTGAGCTCTGGTAGTCTGATCACATCATTTTATACCTGTTAAATGAGGAGCATGTTAGGCATTTCAGACATGGACCGTAGACCTTTTCAGTCTATCTTCATACATTCAGCAAACATTTATCAGGCATTTACTCTGTAAGAAGACCTCAACAGGCATGACAGAGGGTCCTCAGTTTCTCCATTGCCTTCAACCCTAACCTCCTCTCCTTTTTTCTCCTACATTTCCCACCCTTTAAACCTTGACTAACCAATAAGCTGCAAGATTTTCAAAAACGGTTCTTGAAAGTACTGTTGCTACAGGTGCCAGGATGGGACTGCACCAACAATCCTGAGCAAGATGCATGAAAACCGGGACAACCTCCAGCTGCAAGTTTCATAGCAATTAAAGACAAAAGCTTTTACTTGACCCAAATCACCAGGACACACCTGCCTGTCTTTGCCTCACCCTATGGAATTCCAACCCTGCCTTGGGGACTTACCTGGCTGGCCTTCAGGTGCTCCCTGACCTCATCAGCTGAATGAAGCCTTTAACCTCTATTTGAGTCCTTTGAATTATTTTCTTTGGACAACTCATGGGAGTCGTAGTGTCAGGAATGGGGCATGCAAAGGTGCATAAGACATACTCTAGGTGAGGAAGACAAACATCAATGAATAAATGCAATACAGAGATACGGAGATGATTCTTTCCTTTTCCTTAAGAGCTGACATACGAATAAACCAAATAATCAGGAAAATGTGACATCTTCAAAAAGAATTTCCGCAAACTCACAAACCACACAGGGCAAAACATCAGAGACAAGACCAGGGATGCAGCTGGGATCTGGGCCAAATGCTAGGCCATCTGTTTATCATGTCTACAGCAACTTCGTGTACAGGGAAGGTCCCCATAAGTGTCCTCGAATTCTGTAAGACAGTATTTTCTTATCATTGGAACACAAAATATGGTTCCCATTTCTGTTGTACACAGAGTACACTGAGAGGTTGCTTCTCTATAAAATCTCAGATCTTTCTAAGCTGATTTTACTGAAGTGTTGTCAGAAACGTGTGTTTCTCTGCAAGTCACCACTGCTACACTTACAATATGTGCTGTCGTACTTGCTACAGATACTACGTTTTGAGCAAAAGAATGAGACATAGATAAATCCTTCTGAATCCCTGGAGGTGGCCCGGTAGTTTGTTTACGGGGTGGCTGATTTGTTTTGATGGATGGCTCTGCCCGGTTGCTGCTCACTTAATCTGACACTGCTGAGACTTGTGAAGGGGAGTGCTTGGGTCGTAAGAGAAACATGGTCCAACTGTGTTTGTGTTGCCGTTGATCTCAACAGCCAGATGCCCTGAACAGGTTTAGAGGCGAAGTTGCTTTGGGCAAAGAAACAGAATTTTATTTTCCTGTGGAGCAAGAAAATGGGCAAAATTTTATCCAAACCAGCTCTCAACAAGCTCATAATAGAAAGTGGTGTAATTGCTGAAAGAGAAGCTGAGAATTCAATGGTGCAAATAATCACTGCTCCAGCAGAGAAGAGGTGGGTGCAAATGCTGCTTTTCCCTTGCAGGAGTAATGACTTCGGGCCAATTCTACTGGCTTTTCATGAAAAAAAAAAAAAAAAAAGATGGATGGCAGCCATCATAGAAATATTAAGTATAGCTGTACTAACTAATCTCATAATGCTGGTTATCAGATTGACTGAAAGAA
Organism: Equus przewalskii; assembly: GCF_037783145.1. Classification (NCBI taxonomy): domain Eukaryota; kingdom Metazoa; phylum Chordata; class Mammalia; order Perissodactyla; family Equidae; genus Equus; species Equus przewalskii. Next base: position 68,390,845 of record NC_091831.1, read on the forward strand.
AGAAAACTTAAACACAGGAGTAGAATTAGGACCATTTGGTGGTTGAGTTCACTTGGCTTCCTTTCAAAGCCAATCGAGAGCCCATTCTCATGCCTTTCACATGCCGCACAACCCACCAATATGAAGCTCATTCTGTGACAAAATGAGCCCCCACCCAGGGGAGCCTACTAATAGAAGCTACCTGCAAACGGCTTCCTACTCTCATTTCCCTGGGTAATTCCTTGCAAAATATTTTTTATGATGACAAATAGAGTGAAAAGGAGCGAAAACGGGCTTCTTTGAATGTATATGTGTTGTGAGGGGCTTAGCACCATCCTGAGGCTCCTACATAGCTTTCAACACCCAAAAGAGACCCTCTAACTCCTAGATTCACCCGCCCAGGAGTTCTGGTCATTGAGCAGAAACTCACTGATTAACTCAAGTAGAGGGCAAAGGAGTGTTCTTGCGAAGATAGACGGGGCTTGCTGGAATCCTGTTAATGTCAGGACTAGATGACTGTCCACATCCCCTTAGGCCCCATGACTACAAATAGCAATATATGAGGCATTAACAACATATTGGAGAGTGGGGCCCCAAACTATGTGTGAGGAAGTACTGCATTCTGTTTTCTGACCCCTTGAGATCCAGTGCCTATGGTGGGAAGGAGGAGAGAGATGTGAAGAATTGATATATTTGATGTGGAAAAATGACTATCACATCTTTGAACGAAGAAGATTGGTTGCTCTCTTTATGAGCTTTAGGATGGGGTATGAGCAGTAGTGGCAACCCTCTTGGAAATCTATCTGGCAAGCTCAGAGATGCATCAGTGTTTGCTTATCTGTTGGTGTAACATCCCCTTTACAGGCAGCATTCAGAAGTGCCTTCTCCTACACTTCACTTACTTTTCTTGTCTTCTTCACTTCTCCACTGTCAAAAAAGACTCATAGTGCCTATTGTGGGTTTACCTTTGTAGGAGATACCAGAAGAATATAATTTATCATCTCTGTTCTTGACCTCCTTAGAATCTGGCTTGGGATTCAAGAGGATAAAGAAGTGAATATGTGATTGAATAATCAATTATGGGGTTCAGATTTGACTGCTACTGAATATTAGAGAAGGAAGAGATCACCAGAAATCTGGCTGGAGATCTGATCTTCATAATAGTGCTGAGATTTGAGATGGTCATCCACTTATTGAGCACTCTACACATGCCAGGGACTCTGCGAGGTGTGAGGTACTGTTTCTTAATTTAAATCCTCACAACAGCATTTGGAAATAGCTATTACTATCCTCATTTCAAAGATAAGACTACTGAGGCACTTAGAGGTTACCCACCTTGCCCAAGATAGGTTTCTGGTTAGATAAGAAAGAAGATATCATTCCTAACGGGGAAAACTTCTGAGCACTTCACCTTCACACACACACACACTCATGCACACATGCACATACACACACACCCCCATACATGTGCACACTTGCACACATGTGCACACAAATGCATGTCTGCACACACATATGTGCACACCATACACTGCCATGCATACACACTTGCATGCACACAAATGCATGGGTGCACACACACACACACACTACACACCCGGCGATCAAGGGTACTAGTCTAGCAGTACAGGGCACGGTGTGGAGCTCAGTGGTGCTGGGTTGGGATGTGGTGTCCTATTGGAGAGACTCAGAGCAAAGGAACCAGAATTAATCCCCAGCTGAAGTCTCCTGGGGAATGCCAAGGGATGAACTAGAAAATGAAGGTTGGCTAATAAGCCCAATTTGTAAAAAACAGGAAAGGAGACAGAAACTGGATATAAGCCAAAATGGGACCAGAGAAAACCAGATTAAGGTTGGGTGAGGTCATGAGTCACAGATTCTATGGTGAAGCTCTTCAAATAGAGCAAAAGGGGCGGACACTTACCATTATGGGTCACTGGGTTGTAGTCTATTTGTCTTGGACTTGAAGATGGCAGGAGTGGACCCAACAGAGATAAAGACATGGAAGCAAAACTGGGCTTGGCAGTAGACAGGATGGCCTGACAGAGGCAACATGCATGCCCACAGGGTGTGGGGGATGTCATATTGCAGGCAAGGTCAGATTAGGAGGAGCCTTGAACACCAAGAGTTTGGATTCAAAGCACACAGCTATAGGAAGCCAGCAGAGATAACTATGTTTTTGGTTTCTCAACTTTAAAAAATTCATCCTGGATCTATATTTTTGACAAAGTAACCCCCAAATGTGGAAACATTGCTAATGCTTTCAGAATTAATTTTGTTTTGCAATTTGATCAGTTGAATGTGAGAGAGACCATTTATAGGCATCAAAACCCAATTTCCCCATGACTTACATCTCCAAGTGTTAGAGATAGATGAGACTTTATATTCAGATGAGACTTCCACAGCTAATCTGTCACTCCAAAAGTAATTTACTCTCAAGCAGATAAAACTGCATACGTTTTTGGATAGGAATTTAATTTGTCAAATTTTCTTCTCATGTAGTCGCTGAAACACTTCTTGTTGCTAATTCCATGATGTGTTCTCTCCTTTAACAACCATATGTCAGAAATTTCCCCAACATCCTGTCCCATTGGCCACATAAACATATTCAATCTAAGAATATGGAAAATAGTTAAATGATGTTCTATCCAGGTCCGGATGACGAACTCCGGGAAAGCAGGGCTATGTCTCACTCCATGAGCTGTTACTACTTAGAGCTCAGAGCTGTCTGTTTCATGATGAGCCGAAAATCCGTCCTCAGTCTCCTCATAGAGTATTCAGGGATATTGAGACTTGTACCTTTGACCAGGAGAGTTTGGAAGGGCCTGCAGTCTTGTGAGATATGTCCATGTAGGCTTACTGAAGGGAGAAATTTTGCCTTAATTCTTTTTCCCTCAAAAGCATAATGTGGAAATTTAGGCTTCATGGTTGATGCAGGTTCAGTTTGTCATTAAACAAATCAGTAACAACAGGCTTTGTGGCACTGTGCTCCTACAGCGTCATCTGCCCCAGATAAAGTTCTTTCTTCTTCCCATCAAAGCATTTCCCAAAATGTAGGCTTTCCATAAAACTCCTACTTTCTCACCACTTCCTCATGTCTTAATTCTTTCTAGTCAGACTTTCAGCCATGATTCAATGAGCCCACTCCTGCAAAACTCACTAGTGACCTGTGGTCACCATGGCAATGTGCTGTCTGCCTCCTACTCCTACTCGCTCTCTCTGCATCATTTGTCACTGTTCGCTGCCTTCTCCTTCCTGAAGTTCTCTCCTCTCTTAGCTTCCTGTACCCCCTGTTCCACTTGGTTCTCCTTGGGTCTTCTTCTTCTTCTTCCTTTTCTTTTTTTAAAGATTGGCACCTAACAACTGTTGCCAATCTTGTTGTTTTTTCTGCTTTATCTCCCAAATCCCCCCGGTACATAGTTGTATATCTTAGTTGCAGGTCCTTCTAGTTGTGGCATGTGGGATGCTGCCTCAACGTGGCCTGACGAGCGGTGCCATGTCCGTGCCCACTATCCGAACCTGTGAAACCCTGGGCCGCTGCAGCAGAGTACGTGAATTTAACCACTAGGCCACAGGGCCAGCCCTCCTTGGGTCTTCTTGATCCCACCATCTAAGGCTATGTTACTGATCTCCTTCCTTCTCTTGTCCCCATAAGAGAGACATTGCCCCCAAGGTTATCTCCTTGTCCTTCTTCTCTTCTTACAACAATATCAGTCTTCAAGTGATTTAATTCTTGCCCACGCCTACAGTTAAGTAATTCCTTCCATGAGGATATCTCCTAAATCAATATCATTTGCTCTTTCCCTTCTCTGTAGCTTCATATTTCCTGATTGCCTGGCACATATCTCAATCTTGATTGCCTTTGGAGCCTCAAACTCAATGACACTCAGCTTGGTCCTGGTTGCAAGATATGCTGGGAGCTTACCTTTGGAAGAAGGCAGCACGAGGGGAGCCTTCTGCAGCAACCATGGAGTGAGGGCTGGGAAAACTGACCAGGCCCTGAGGACAAGCAGGCAATCCTAAACTATATCAAAGTCAGCTTAGAAAACTCAAGTCTGATCCAGACCTAGATTCATAGCCCAGGAAGCTCTGATGTAGCAGATCAACATTTGGTTCATCTGGGCCCTAAACCAGAGAATGATTTAGGACGAAGTGAAAGACCCTGGAAGTAAAGTCCAGTTCAGGAAATAAAGGGACTGACAGGAACTCCTCTGGAGAGCCAGGGCAGAAGAGCCACGGGTATTACATAAATGATGGGTGAGTTTAAAGAAACTGGAGGTCTGTGTTCACGTAAGGACCCAGCACTCCACACTCTGAGAGGGCAGCAGATTGACTCTTGACACCACTCACTGGAAAGGACTGGCTTCAAATGGACACCAACCCATTGTTGACTCTCACTCTTCCAGAGCCCAGGGAGAGCTAGGCTTGCAAGGAGCAGACATTGTTTGGGCAGCTGGGATTGGCAAGGTCTGGTAGAACTCTGTCTGTTAAAATGGAACTAATTTTCAGAGTCATCCCCAGACCAGCCTGCCTCCAGATTTTCTTTTCTCTAATGGAGGCTTGGAATCATCTTTGACTCCAAAGTCATACCCTTCATTCCGTTAGTTGTCAAGTCCAGCTGGTTGTTAATCTCTGTATACTCTACTTCACTCCAAAGAGGATTTGAAGTAACTTGCAAAGTGCATACATTATAACAAGACTTAAAAATAAGTAAGTGAGGAAAAGGGGGAGAGAAAGTGAGGACAAGAAAAATATGATAAAGCCAAGGATACAATATAAAATATGTGCACCACGATGCCCCTCTGTAAAGCAGATCTCCAAGTTTGGTTTCAAGATGCTTGGGAGTTAACGCAAAGAGGAAGCCATGTTCAGCGTCACTAATTACCATGCCCCAAAGAGGAAAACAAAGAACAGCTCAAGAGAAACATGCTATTCCTGGTACTAAGACCTGGAAGAGGATGTGCATATCAAGCTTCAGACTGAGAGCTTGTGATAATGTGGGAACAAATGGAAGTATCTTCAGGCTGCCTCTCATGTACCTCAGGTTAGGTGCCTGGCATAAGACCAGAGCACTATTTGGTAATAGTTAGCTTTTTTTATAGATTCTTTCTTTAAGTTTTCTCTTGCCTCCACCTCTACTTTTCATGACTTTCTTCCTTAAACCACCCTATAGCCTCCCCTCAGTCTATCCTGCACCAGCACCAATCAGCCTCTATCTAATCCATAGCATACTTCCTGTCCCCCTTCTTCACAAACCTTGCCCCATGCGACAAACCCTTAACCCTCACCTCCTTTGCAGGCCCGGTCTCCTACCACCTGCTCCAGCTCCCGTTCCTGCCTCATGGATCACTCACTTTTCCTAAAGATGCCCACACTTTCCTGGCTTCACACATTTACTCTCTGATGCTTGATTTTACCTGTTAACTTGGCTGGGACTTTGAGTATAGAAGATTGCTTTCCATAACGTGGGTGGGCCTCATCTAATCACTTGAAGGTCTTAAGAAAAAGACTGGACTACAGAGGGAATTCTGCCGATAGACTGCCTTTGAACTCAAACTGCTGCTCGTCCCTGTGTCTCCAACCTGTTGTTCTGCTCTGCAGATTTTGGACTTGCCAACCCTGACAACTGCATAAGCCCACTCTTTAAAATCTATCTCTCTGTGTCCATATATACACACATTCTGTTGGTTCTGTTTCTCTGGAGAACCCTGATTATGCACTCTCCTTGTTCCATCTTTTTCCAGTGCCCTCTTCCTCCGTTCCTACTGGTCATAATCTGGTCCATGCTTCAAGGGCCAGCTCAGTTATCCCCTATATGGGGCACCAGCCCCCTCTCGGCTCCCAGAGCAGCGTGGGCCTCTCTTGGAGTGACAGTCGTGCTCTGCCTGTCTTGTAGTTGTTTATGTCTGGCTCTCACACTGTGTTGGAGCATCAGCCCCTGAGGGCAGAGATTCTTGTCCTACAGTTAGGCCCCCAGGAAATATATAAGACACTCGGAGAATTTTTCCAGCGAGAACCACTCCAAACTGTGTCTTCCAGAGCATACACTAACTAGATCAGCTGCAAATCCCCATTTTGTAAACGAAATTTAGAGCAAGACAAGGCCCATGTTCATTTAGTGATTCAGTCATAAAAATGAATAAAGGATCCATAAGTTTCTGACGTCTTCTCATTAACACTGGGTCATTAGATATGGAGGCAAACTAGAATTTCTTTTTTCATTAATGAGTAAAAATCCATATGGCAAGACAAAGAAACGCCGAGACAACCAGCCACCAAATGCTCCCACTGGGAGCCCCGGTGGGTAATTAAACTTCCTCTGTGTGCAGCCGCCTAGCGGCCTGTGGCCACCCGGGAGAAACATCAGGAGCCACCTGGCACCTTGTCCGGCTGTGCAAACCACATGCTAACCTTTCTGCTGGAGAAAGGGGAGCGAAGGCAAGGCGTGTGGCAGGAATTCCCGCCTCGCGGCCCAGCGGCAGCCCTGGGACCAGCAGGTGAGCTGGCGGTTCCCCGTGGCTGCAAGCTCAGCTAAGAGCTCCTTTTGAAACAAGCGCTGTGGCACCTCATGGAGCACACGGCCTGCCACTGAGGGCATAAAATTAATAATGCATACTTAGCATCTAGGTACCACTGTTGGTTGGCCAAATGTAGTACTCAAATTGCTATTTCTGCCAGGGATTGCTTCCCAGAGAGACTATTGTCGTTTTGCAGATAATGAAGCCAGAGTTAAAGAGAATTGCCAAGGCATGAGTCACCCTCCCATCAGGGGTCAAGACCAAATTCCAGCATCAAAGAGGCACAAGCATTGCAACCATCCACTCACAAGGGAAGGGCAGGAGGCTGGCAGGTCTGATCCTGTCGCCTCTCATCCAGCGTCCTCAGGCCAGTCATACCGCCTAACCAGGCCTCGGTTTCTCATCTGAAATGAAGGGAGTGTGCCATAGGATCTCAAAGTCCCTTCCAGGTTCAACGTCCCATGTGATGGGCTGAATGGAAGGTTCAGGCTGTGTTCATCATCTTTAGGGGACTGTTTTCTATTCCTGCCTTGCTGACCGACCTCACCAGCTTCCTTCACAGGCTCTGTGGCCTGTGTCCAGGTGGTGGGGAAGGGGTGTGTAGAATTCTGGTAGACAGGCGACTCTTCGCCCTTTACTTTGCTGTCACATTGGAACAAACAAAAGTGAACCACCAGCTTGGCTGCTGGTCTGGTGAGTGGATCTTGTTTGTTCTTCATTCTGGTCACTACTGCCTGGCTTGGCCCCTGCTGCCAGGCATGGACAGTTAGCTGCTGGAGACTAATGGCATTTAAGTTCTTTACAGAAAGGATCATCTGCAATGCCCTGTCTACCACTCAGGGGTAACGTCACACCTAGCGCTCTGCACTCGCAGACTTGTAGCTTCCACCACTTCCCAGTTTCCAGGTGGAAACACTGAGTGGCCCGTCTCTGGCAGGTAAGCCTCAGCAATCCGTGTGAACACACCAAGGAGCTCAGTGTTGTCAGGAGGTCGGTGGAAGTCCTCCCCATACACCACTTCCCCATCTGCAGCAGACAGGGACGGTCACTACTCAACATCTGCTGTCCCATACAAACCCCTACACCAACAGGGATGCTAAGACGCCCAGCAGACGGATGACGTCCCAGGGCTTCCTCATGGTGTGGGGGGGCCGTGGGACTAAGATCCAGGAGATGAGACTTAAATGAAGTGTGTTGAGAAGGACTTCCGGGGAGGCTCCTTAAAAGAGAGACAGACTGATGAGGAAAGCTGCTGCCCCGCTGCCTTCTCTCTGGAATGAAGATAGACGGCTGCATGTCCAGCAGCCTACCTGGACCAGGATGTGACCTTAAGAATGGAAGCCCACAGTGAGATGGTGGGGCTGAAGGTGGAAGGTGCCTGGGGCCCTGCTGTCGGTGACCCACCTCACCAGCCTAGTTCTGTCCACCCCTGGACTTCTGTGAGAGAAAAGTAAACTTCTATTCTGCTTGAGAAGATTCACAGTCACCTGAGTCTTCTCTTAAATATCACCAATGTAATCCTAACTGCTGAGCCAGCCCAGGCAACAATCACGGTTTTCGAGCTGCGAGCCGGCCTCTTCTGTGAACTGGAACAAGTGTCAGTGGCGACTAGAGTCCATCTTGACCAGGCGGTTCAGGCCCCAACGTCCTGCTCTGCAGGGCTCCGCCAACCTCCTTCCCTCCCTCACAGGCGGGCAGACACTGAGCCAGATCAGAGCGTGGCTTTTGTGTTTTTTTTCTGTGTTGTTTTTACCAGGAGGGCGAGGGAAGCTCCGTTGGCCCCCTTGTGCAGGCAACGCGAAGGCACTGGAGTGGGAGCTGGAAGCAAGGTGTGAGAAGCGGGAGCTGGAGCCACGGTGAGGAGGCGGCCGCGACGGGAGGAAGGAGAAAATAAAGAACAGAGGCTCTTTCAAGAGAGTACACTGCACAGGCCGGAAGGGGAAGATTGTTGCCACGGCAACGCGCGGCTTGGGCAGGGAGAGCAGAAGCTGGCCGTGAACCAGTGCCCTCAGGATGAGCGGCGCAGAGATGCGGGCCGGCGAGGGGCGCCCAGCCGTGGGAACACGGGCTCCCTGCTCGCTCACCCCGGCTGGCTGCGGGGCTCTGACTCCCGGAGAGAAAGAGACTCTCCAACCGAGCCGGCGCAGGACAGCCCCGGTCCGCCCCTGCAGTCCCTCCAGTGAGCGCAGCATCCTCTTCTGTTGGTTTGGAGGAGGCAGCCCGGCCCCTACCTGCCTCCCGGAAGGCTTCTCCTGAGCCCACTCTGGATGCAGGTTTGCCTTCTGCTGCGGCGCTGGCTGGGAAAGGGAATCACACTCTTCCTGCTTTCCTTCTTATCTGCCCACTTTGTTTTGTGCTAGAGCCCCGAATTATGGAAGATTGCATGACAGGGATAAAAACTTTCCATACCAACCTCAGGCGTGCAGAAAAGAATGTGGCACTCAATTTCCTAGAACTGCTTTGGATTTCTTCTGACTCCCCCATTCCTATTCAAGGTTGAGAGTCATGGAGGGCAGGCCTGGAGGGAAGAGGACCAGATAAAGGAAGCTCAATCTGATTAGTTTCAAGCTGTCTTTCTTCATGTAACTCAGTTTCTTTGAGGCAAATGCTCCACTTTTGGAGTTTCTCCCCTGCCCTCTCCCTAGCTCGTCTGGAGTGTGCTGGAGGAAGCAGCCATGGGCCCACAGGTATAGGCGTGTTCCCCAGACCCTGCAGGCCTCCTCAGGAATGTGCTTCCAGCACATCCACCCACACTTTCTGCTCAGGTCTGCTGAGAAGAGGCTATGGTCAGCCCCCGTGCAGTTTGCACCTGGTGGGCCCCTCTCGCTGACCTAGCCTCATTTCTGCCACCTCTAAACATCAGCCGTATACTCCAGCTAGCCCCGGCTTAGGCCATCACCCCAGAACCTCTGCTCTGGAGTCACCTCACACCTTGCTGCTGCAGCTTTTCAGCAGGTGCCCCTAGCTCTCAACTCTCAATTGTTTTCCAACCACAAATCAACATGCTCCCTAGCTCTCCCTGCCTTAACCTATCATAGCACCATTTCTTTTTTGCCGTGAGCGCCCCATGTTGTGGTAGGCACAATGACACTGCAGAGTCCCATAGAAGGAACACAGGAAAATTCCCTCTGCTTTTTGCTTTCCTTTTGGCCTCTCTGGGATGTTTACCACAATCTCCCTTGGCTGTTTGCCTCAGAGGAAGAGTAAGAATCCCCACATCAATGGTTACTGCCCTTTCGCTCCAAACCAGAGGGCTGCTACCTCCCCTTCCTGTCTGCAGGGGATTGGGGCTTACTCTCCATCACAGCGGCCTTCTTCCCGACCTTAGGGACCTCAGTGGTGTGAATGGTACCAACCTCCTCATTCTCCTGGGAATTCCTTGGCTTAGTCTAGCTGGTAGTGTGAGTGCAAAGGAGAAAGTCACATATATCACAAAGCACTTCAAAACATTATACCCTGTACAATTGTTAATAGTTTTCTTTGAATTAATATTGAATTACAATTATAACACATACAAATTAAAGGATATGTTAATTAGAAATTTATCATCATACTATTAACCATTTGAATATTTATAAACTAGAAATTTCTGTGAACAACTTCTTTTGTAAGCATTTGTTTACACAGCTATACATGTTTTATAAGACATCAAAAACTGTATCAGCCCAAACAAGCTCACTGGGCACATAGTTCTGAATTCATTTGTCTCTAATGGAAACCCAATTAAAGGGACTCCAAAAACAAGTGTTAATGGTTCTCACATATCACAGGGTCTGAGTCTGGGCAGTCCAGGGTTGGAACAACTGCTCGACAATGCTGTTGGAGACCAAGGGTCATTTTACCTTCCTGTTTCACCATCCCCAGCATGTTGGCATTCATCCTTAAGCTTGTTGTCTGTTGGTACGAGATGGCTGCTGCAGCTCCAGACCTCAAACCCATGTTTTGGGTAGAAATACAAAGGAAGAAGAAGGAAGGAAGGAAGGGGAGACATCTGAATCAGGAAAGCAAATATTTCCAGAAACCCTCAAAAAAATTTTTTTTACAAAACAAAACTTTTTTTTTTATGGTGAGGAAGATTGGCCCTGAGCTAACATCTGTTGTCAATCTCCTCTTTTTGCTTGACGAAGATTGGCCCTGAGGTTAAATTCCCTGTCAGTTTTCCTCTATTTTGTATGTGGGATGCCACCACAGCATGGCTTGATGAGTGGTGTGTAAGTCTGTGCCTAGGATCCGAACCTGCAAATCCTGGGCCACTGAAGTGGAGCGTGTGAACTTAACCACTATACCACTGGGCTGGCCCCTAAAACAAAACGTTTTTATTGGGTCCATCAGAATCTGAGTCTGGAAACCACCCATGGAGATCATCCTACAGGGATGGGGACTGACAATTGATAAGACAGTCTCTGTGTCAGAAGGGCCAGCCATTTTTATAGGGTTAAAAATGTTCACAGATCGGGGCTGGCCCCGTGGCCAAGTGGTTAAGTTCGTGCGCCCTGCTGCAGGCAGCCCAGTGTTTCGTTGGTTTGAATCCTGGGCGTGGACATGACACTGCTCATCAAACCACGCTGAGGCAGCATCCCACATGCCACAACTAGAAGGACCCATAAAGAAAGAATATACAACTATGTACTGGGGGGCTTTGGGGAGAAAAAGGAAAAAAAATAAAATCTTTAAAAAAAAAAAACTGTTCACAGCTAAGCGTAAAAGGACGAAAGAAAAAGTAGGCCCAAAGGGGAGAGTGTAGTGCTTCTTGGTGTTTCTCTAGGTGTAAAACACCCCCCAATCCCCAGGGGAAGGGAGGGGCCCTGGGGTGTGCCATTGGACAGATTATATTGCATGACTATTCCTAACTACAAGAACTTCTGAGAAAGTAAGTATTTTCAGCTGGGCACATTGCTGTCCTGAACATAACTAGGGTATGTAGTTGAAAATAAAAGAGGGTGTGGTGGGTGGAGGATGGGGCGTGAATATTGGGCAGGTAACCAACACTGTCCTTCAGGCTGGGGGATCAGGACAGGAGAGTTGGCCTTTCTGGGCCTCAGTTTCTTCAGTTATAAAGTGAGTATTGGACTAGATATAAAAATTCCAAAATTTTTCATCCAAGAGCCCCTAACAGTACTTGATAGCCAACTCCTTACCCCGTTCTCATTTCAGAGATTAAAGCCCCCAGAAACCCACAAAATTTCATTAAAATCTCATATTTAATTTTGAAAACTCGTGAATTTTTCATTCAAGGTCATAATATGTTTGGTTTCATATAAAAATAACTATTTTTTAAAAATCTACAAGTAAAATTGTTGTATGTTTGTCTTGTGACTTTGCCCCACCCCCACCTTTGTGGCATGTGCAGCCCAATTTGAGAGACTCTTAAATTTGATGCTAAGGCCCGACGGGATTTTCCAGGGTCCACTGTGGAAGGACCACTCTGGGGTAGGCATTTGGGAGGTCAATGTGAGATGGGGAGAGCCATTGGCTGGTCCTGCTGAGGACTGAGCTAGAACCTCCTTTTAAAAAACAGGCCAGGTGGTCTCTGCGGATGTGGGTGATGCTGCAGCTGTGCTCTGAGCCCTAGCACCTGGATCTCTGCCTCAGAAACACTCATTGCGTGGGCTAATGCTGCGTCGGTTGGGGACTTCTCGATTTAACATTGCAAATAGTGATGGCCCTGATCACCAAATGATGTAGGGGAGCCGAGGGGTCATGGGGCCTGTTACTTCTTTCTCAAGCTCCGCGGCTAATACCTGAGAAATAGACCTGCGCAGGTGTCCTCAAGCACACGTTAGACAAGCAAGCCTGAAGGAATAGCTTCTACTTACTTGGCTCATTCTTCTTGTTCCTTCCTTTTTATCCACACATCCAGGAAGAGGATCTACAAAGTGCTCTCAGGACAGGAGGAGGCTGTGCCCTTCCTCACCTGCATTCCTCCTTACCTGATAGAATCAAGTAGGTCTCAGCAGGCATGGCTATATCCAAACTTAGTCATCTTTCCCCAAGGTTAAGAGTTTTTTCAACACCCGTTTTGCGTACTAGTGATGATAGGAAAGTATTGATTTCGAGATGAGAAGTGTCAATAGATTCCTCTAAACTGTGTTACACAGAGCATTCTGGAGATGCTAAGGGGACAGTGGGTTGGAGTGGGAGGCACCCTGTGGAGAGATGCAACAGAGCATTCTGTGGAACTCTGCAGGCAGATTCTCCTTGCCTACCTTCATGTTAAAGACTCTCAGAAGTCCTGTAGAAAGGAGATTTATTTAACTTTATGTAGCCCAGAGTTTCCCAAACACATACGAATGTGGACCTCTTTTTCCTTGTTCACTTGTTACCACAGAAGGAATGTGTGTCATGGAACATGGCTTTAGGGGATGCAGCTCAGCCTGGCTGGACTTTAGTGGACATGAAGCCATCCCGTACACGTTGTGCACGCTCCCACGAAGCCTTCTCTGCCCCCCTGAGATGTGAAGGAGAAGCCAAGGTTTCTGCGTTTTGCTCTCAGCTGATATTCTGCTCCATATTGCCTTCAATGAGCTAGCTCTTATTTTTTTCCCCATCTGCAAGGCAAGGAGGGCAACACTTACCTTGTTAGGGAAGAGAACACAAAGGGAGCAAAATGAAAACAGAAGTAACACGCAGGGGCTAGAGGGAAGAGCTGGAGCAAAGCTTCTCCAAGGCCCACAGACATCCTGGTGTGCACAGAGTGTGTCCACCCGACTGCCCGGTCCCCACCTCCCTACGACAACAAAGGAAATGTGGATGGGTTTTAAGGCCCTTTAAAAAAAAGGAACTAAAGATAATATCTGTAAAGATTTCCCCCATATAATGCAATCCAATCAGATTGGGGGAGGGACACTGTAAAAGCACCCGCAGTGCCCAGCAGTGGGGCACTCACATGCGCATCGTGCCTGTGAATCTGGGTGGGCAAAGCCAGGGAGCCACAGGAGGTGAAGGGAAGCAAGGGCAGACTCTGGGGACAGAGAGAAGGATGGTGTTGACAGGTGGCTGCCCACGGGAGCTCCTGTCTCCTTTTTCATGACTTGGGGGAAAAAAGGAAGATAAGAAGCTCTATTTCATTAAATTTAAGATAGCCATATTTACCTCTGAGCCATTTCAAACCCTTTTAAAAGAAAAAGGTCAGGGATAAATAATTAATAAACAAAAGGAATAAAAGGGGATAGAATGAGAGCATGGGATTCCAGGTCAGAAGATCTGGCTTCAGGCTCAAATCCTGGCAGCTAAATCTTCACATGCCTCGGATTCCTGAGCTTCTCAGAGCCTTGATTTCCTCATCTGTGAAATGAGGGTAATGGCACGTTTTTCACAGGGCTGTGAAAAGCAGTCACGATCACGCGTGCACAAACTTGCTGTCTCCTCTCTCAGGCTGTCAGCGGGGTCAGAGAGCGCTCATGATCTTAGGTACCTGAGGCAAGAAGCCTAAGAAGAGATTCAAAACACAGTGGCCTATAAGGACGAGTAGTTTACATCCTTTCAAACCACTCCCAGCAACCCCACCCTGCAGCTAAAGACTATAATCATCTCGATGCTTTTTCTGCTTTTGAACATAAATATTTTAGTATAGGAAACATCACAAGCAACCAATTCTTTAAAACCTCCTACATGAGGAGTGCAGCTGGTAAGAGAAGTTGATAATGCATGAGCTACTCATGTTAACACTGAAATGTAATGAAGTTACCAACACCCTCCTAATCTTCCATATTATATAGGCTTCTGGTTTGAATACTTTCTTTTAGGTCTGCTGAATGACTGCTTTATATATATATAAAGCACTTCACATTTTCAAAGATAACTAAGGTTAACATTTTGATGTATTTACCTTTAATCAAGAACCAAAGTGGGTGCCACCACTATCCCATGGAACCAGGCTCGACCCCTTCCCTAGTCCCAGGAAGAGCCCTGCCTGTCTAAGGTCAAGATGTTAAGTGGGCATGTTAGGTGGGCACACTCGACAGTAAGTCTCCTTGGAGACCTGCTTTCTCCAGTGAGTCCTGGTCTCAGCCTCACTGACAACCCTGCCGCCCAGACCCTGCCTTCCCTCTCTGATGACCGTTTCCTTCCTGCCCCCCTCCCACTCTGTGTGCCATTTCTCTTCCTACTCTGTCATCTTACCCCACCTGACCTGCTCCAGGGAAGGCTTCCCTGCCTTCTATACCCCTCCTGCCTTCCACACCGAGCCATCAGGTTGGTCCTTGGTGTCACCTTGTCCATCCAGACACCTGCCTGTCTAACTCAGCCTGGGGCTTGCCCCACCAGGCACATCCTAACCTCAAGATGGGCCACCCATTCCAGGCAATCAGAAATGTGTAGACTGATCCAGGAGCAGAACTGTCCTAGGACTATCAGGAAACAACATCAAGGGATGTAGAGCCTTTAGCTTGGAAGGAAGTTATAAGATGGAGAAGCAACTCACTGCATGACCAGAGCTAAAGAGTTAGCAAGCCGAGGCTGACAGATTGAAGGTGATGCGGTCCCTTCGCTAAAAACTTCAGATTCCCTCTCCTTGATTCTCCCGGCAGGCTCTCTCTTCTTCCCCTTTCCCTCCCTCTCTTTGACTCACCCTCCTTTTGGCCCTTCCAAAGCCTAAGCAATGGCAAGATAATTAGAGTCACTGGAAGCCATCTGCAAGTCTGAATGGAAATTCTGGAGACAAGCCCTCACACACACACACACACACACCCCCCCCCAAAACGAAAGATAAGAAAACAAAGATGGGCTTTTAAAATGTATCCACTGAAGCCAAGAAACAGGACGAGAATTAAATAGATAAAAGCCATCTCTGCAGCCATGGTGTTCAGTTACCACCAGTGTACGGGCGATTCACGTGTTCACCTCTCTAGCTCCTCCTCCAAGCTCACACCTGTCCACTGGCTGCCACTTGACACTTCCACAATCTCAAAATGACATGTCCAAAGTCACACTTTGTTCCTTCACCCCAAATTGGATAGTCCTTCTGGATTTCCATTCTCAATTCATCTTCCTGTACATGTTCGAAATCTGAAAGTGCTTTGGATCCCATTTTCCCTCCCATGGAAGCATGTTCAACTTGTAACTAAGTCCTCTTGCCTAAACAGCTCTTGAAATAGTCCGCTTCTCTCCACTCTTACGGAGGCTACCCTGGTCCAAGCGGCAACCATTTCTTCCTGGATGGTTATAAAAGCCTCTTTCACTTGTCTTTCTGCGCCCAGTGGGACTTCCCGTCATTCCCCAGTGGAGAATGCAGCCACAGTCATCTTTTCAGAGTATAAATCTGACCACATTTTACACACACGCACAAGAGCCTTCTCTTTTTTACTGAGGTATAATTGACATATCACATTATAGTTAGAGGTATACAACATAATGAATTGATATTGGTATACATTGTGAAATGATCACCACAATACGTCTAGTTAACATCTGTCATCACACATAGTTATAAAAAAGAATTTCTTGTGATAAGAACTTGTAAAATCTACTCTTAGCAACTTTCAAATGTGCAGTACAGTGTTATTAACTATAGTCACCATGTTGCACATTAAAGCCCCAGGACTTACTTATTTTGAGCTTGGGTTTTTTGTTTTTGTATTGAGATTCCACATATAAGCGAGAGCATATGAGAGCATTTGTCTTTGTCTGACTAATTTTGCATGGCATAATGCGCTCAAGTTCCCTCCATGTTGTTGCAAATGGCAAGATTTCATTTTAAGAGGCTTCTTTATTCTAATAACAATAGCTTCCTATTATTATAGAATAAAGCCCAGTCCCGGTGGGGAACAAGCCCCTTCTCCTGCTCTCACCTCACACACTGTCCCTTCCTTTCTGCGCTCCAAACACACGGAGCTTCTTTCAGCCCTCTAACCAGGTGCATCTCTTCCCACCTCAAGGTTTTAGCACCTGCTGCTTCCCCTGCCTAAACAGGATTGTCTCCACTCTCCCACCCTTGGCTTAGTTACTCTTCCCTCCAACCTCTGCTCCATCCTCTCTCCTGGGGGAAGCCCTCCCCATCTCCTGGACCAGGTCAATTACCCCATTTATGCTTTTCCTAGTTTCTTGTGCTTCCTTTGGTAACCAATCACAGTTGTAATTCGACATTTCATTTGAGTGTTTTAATTAATGTCCACCTCTTCACTAGACTGTGAACTCCTTGAGGACGGAGATTTTGTCCTGTCTTTTCCTGCTCTGTATTATATTCCTACCACTTTACAGAGGCTACCATAGTGCAATATTAATGGAAGATGGTGTGGGAAGATGCCTGTAGCTGTTGTGCCCTGGGGCTCAGTTTTTCCTTCTATAAAATGGTCATGGTAACAGTGCTTCCCAGGAGACTGTGATTGTAACAGATCGGAGGTTCTGTCGTTAGTATTTGCTTGTATGAAAGTTCACTCAATGAACCTGAACCCTTTAAATGTATCGTTCTTGATTTCTGCATTCAATGTTTTAACTACATTTTTTTAGCCTTATCGATATTTTTCAGCACAAACAGTGCACCCGGAATTGTCCAGGGCTCAGTGATCATGATCTGTGTCTGGGGAACTTATAATCGTGTATAACTGACATTAATCCTGACAGACTCAAACAACAATATTTAGGTCTTCTGAGATGCACACACTCATTTATTACTTCTCATTTTAAAGTTCCAACCTGGATAAGCAATCTCTATTTTACATATGGAGAACTGGATACAAATAGATATGGCATGACTTGCCCAAGGTCAGAGAGTGAGGAGCAGAAGAGGGAATGATAATCATAATAATTTGCATTTGTGAAGTGCTTTCCCTACTGAAAAATCCAAAGCTCTTAGCAATGCACAATTCAATTCATCATTACAACAATGTTGTGAAGTTAAACAGATATATTGATTTCCATAAGAGGGAAGTTTTAAAATATAGTTGTGTAGCTAACTTCATTACCAGTTAGATTGAATGAAAAAGTCATATTTTGCATCATACTCAAGTATAGATTATTGGGAACTTAGTGAGAGTTCCAGGGAAGAGTAAATTACTCAGGTCAGGATTCTCCCAGCTATGTCTCTTGCTTCCTGCTCCCCGAGGTTAAACCAGAGCCAAAGATCCAGGGCAGGCATTTAAGGGAACAAGTGTGAATGTGGAGTCAGTCAAACACAATTCTTATCTGTACTTAGCACTGCTACCTCAGGCAAGAAATGTAACCTTGAATAAGCCTGTTTTCTCATTAGTAGAATAGGAATAATAACTCAGCTACAAATGCAAATACTAAAAAGAAAACAGGTATCCAGCATGGTTCTGGACCAGACACCTATTTAATATTAATATTTATATCTATTAATAATAAATGATTCTTTCAGTTTTTTTAACTTGTAAACAAATGTCCAAGTTATTTAGGCAAGAAATTCTGAAAACCAAACATACACATGGAGTTTAGTTAAAAGTGAAGAGGGAGTGAGTTGAGACTGACTAGCAAGGTCCCATCCTCCCACTGGGGTCCCAAGTTTTCATTCAAGGTCCTCCATCTTTCCCACTCCAGCTCTGATGGGACTCATGCAAGGTGGATCTGGGGCCAAAGCTGAAGAGGGCTTTCCTCAGGTTGGACCTCCGGGATAGGGGGCAAATGTAGAGAAAGATTGTCCCTGGGAGAATTTCTCCTGTCAATCCACAGAATAGATCAAAGAAAAAAGCCAGCTCTAAATCTTGGGAATCTGCAGGAGATACCTCTAGGGGAATATTCCTGGGAAGTAATTGATCGAGGAAGTGAGGAGCTGAAGAAAAATGCTTTTCTGAGAACATTAAACCCAAAACTTTTCTGGAAGACAACCGGGAAACTTCCACACTGCCTAAGATATGGCTCACTGTCTGAAACTTCATCTGTTAAGGAAACTCTTATTAGGTAAAAAGAATGCAACTGTAGGGGAGGAAGACATCTCCTCTACTCACTCTGGGTCCTTCTGGCCAGAAAACAAATTAAATTGACATGCGACAGAATAACAGGAGAAAATTAAACAAAGCTTTATAACATGTATACATGGGAGAGGCTCAGGCAAACTGAGTAACTCACCAAAATGGCAGAAGCCACCACCTTAAATATCATCTTCAGCTAAAGGCAAAGGAGGATGTTGGGAGTGGGGGGAGTCAGTTATGGGAGGTTACCAGACAAGTACAGTAAACAGCAGTAAGGTAATTATGCAGATTTAAGTCCTTGCCTTCTGCATTGATGAGAGTTTCTAGAGATAAGGTCATCCCCCTTCTTCTTGGTACAGAGAGGGAGACACCTTTACACATGGAGATTTCCTTTACAAATGTAAATGTCTCTTAACAAAGGGTAAGTAAATTCTACTTTTCAGAGTTTCTTGCCTGTCTGCAGTTTTTAAAAGTAACCAGCCCCAAATAATCCTCATGCCAAAGAGACATATCTTGGGGTGGACAATTCCAGTCCCCACCTCCTTCAAAACACTACTGTCTTTGGTGAGCAGAAGTGGACACTCAACAGTTTACTGCTTACTGTCAAATGGTCCAATCCCATACCATTGTCCTAATATCTAGCTGAGAATGGCAGTATCAGGAGATGAAGTCCAGGAGGGAGAATCACTTTGGAAGTGACAGCATCATTTAGTGGGAGCCCATGGAACCCATCCATGCACTGTGGGCACAAAGGAGGGAGGCGTTGAAAGCCCCAGAAACTGTGTCATGGACCAAGGACTTCCTCAGAGTGTGAAAGACTTTCCACATATAATGTAAGCTGGAAATTGTTTTCTTCCAGAGGAACTATTCAAGAAAAAGAAATAAAAAGTATCCAAATTAGAAAGGAAGAAATAAAATGATCTCTGTTTGCAGATGACATGATCTTATGTACAGGAAACCCCAAAGATTACACATACACACACTTGCACACACAATTGTTAGAACTAATATATGAATTCAGCAAAGTTGCAGGATACAAAATCAACACGCAAAAATCAGTTGCATTCTTATTTACTAACAGTGAAAAAAATCAGAAAAGGAAATCCAGAAAATAATTCCATTTCCAATAGCAACAAAAAGAGCAAAATACTTAGGAATAAACTTAAACAAAAGGCAAAAAACTTGTACACTGAAAACTACAAAGTGTTGCTGAAAATTTTTTTTAAAAGATCCAAATAAATGGAAAGATATCCAATGTTCATGGATTGGAAGACTTCCGTTAATATGACAATACTAACCAAAGTGATCTACAGATTCAAGGCAATCACTATCAATATTCCAATGAAAACTTTGGCAGAAGTAGATAAACCCATCCTAAAATTTAAACGGAACCTCAAGGGAAAAAACAGTCTTAAAAAGGAAGAACAAAATTGGAGGTCTTACATTTCAAAACTATTACAAAGCTACAGTCATCAAAACAGTGTGGTACTGGCATAAAGACAGACGTATAGGCCAATGGAATGGAATAGAGAGCCCAGAAACAAACCCTTGCCTGAGAGACACACGAAGCTATACACATGAGGGTGAATGGACTGACCCCCTGGGAAGTGGCAGAGATAGGTGAACACACCCTGCTCTCCCCCACTAGCCCTGTGCATGCACATGAATGCTTTCCAGCCTGGCGCACAAGTGCCCTGAAAGTGGGAACATATACTGGGGTGACTGTAGGAGGAGGCAGTGGTAACCATTAGCCCATGCTTGTGATCACTCTTGCTCTCCTGGTGAGGAGGGGGAGTCCATCATGCTCCTGTGCCACAAAGGAGCAGCTCTAGCCCGGGTCCCAGGGATGAAGCCCGACCCACCAAGCACAGTGGTCTGTGGACTGTAAATAGAGACTACAGCAGATCTACACACTGCAGAAAGCACACCCCAGGCCCAAGCAAGCACTCATAGTGCTGCTGAGCCCCAAAAGAGGGAACGTGTCCTGGGCAGCTGTGGGAAAAGATGTAGCAGTCTTGAGTCCACTCCGGTTCACCTTCCTGGTGGGGAGGGGGAGTTCATTGTGCCTCTGCAGTGCCAAAGAGCAGCCCTAGCCTGGGTCTCAGTGAGGAAGCCCAGCCCTCCAAGCACAGTGGCCCTGTGGACCGTAAACAGAGACCGCAGCAGATCTATGTGCTGGAGCAAACACAGCACAGGCCTGAGCAAGCATTCACAGGGCTGCTGAGCCCCGAAAGAGAGAACGTGTCTTGGTCTGCTGTGGGAAAAGGTGCAGCAGATTTGAGCCTGCTCAGGTTCACCTTTCTGGCAGGGAGGGGGGAATCCATAGGGCCCCTGTAGCACCAAGGAGCAGCCCTAGCCTGAGTCTCAGCAAGGAAGCTCTGCCCGCCAAGCACAGCAGCCCCACAGATCTCAAGCAGAAACTGCAGCAGATCTATACTCTGTGGCAAACACAGCCCAGGCCCCACATGCCCGTATACTCATAGTGCTACTGAGCCCCCAAAGAGGGAATGTGTACTGGAGGCTGTGGGAAGAGGCAGCAGCAGCTTTTAGCCCACTGGTGATCACTTTCGTGGCAGGGAGAGGGAGTTCATAGTGCCCCTGAGCACGAAAGAGTAGCCCTAATTCTGTCTCGCAAGGAAGACCCACCTGCCAAGCACAGTCCACACAAGCGCCTGAACAAACCCCAGGCTGGGAGCACCCATAATACCCCCACAGCCTCCAGCAGATGAGGTGGGGCCAGAAACTCTGTTCCTGCTTCCCCCCTAGTGGTAACAGGTGGAATCTGCATCCTAAGAATACTACAAATACCCTGACAAAAGAATAGCTCATCAAGCACTATAAGAAACTGCAGCAACAATTCAGACCAGAAGGAAAATGACAGTTCTGCAGAAACCAACCCGGGAGACACAAAAATTTACAACCTAAATGACAGAGAATTCAAAATAGCTGTCATAAGGAAACTCAACAACTTACAAGAAAACATGGAAAGACAATTCAAGGAGCTCAGCAATAAAATGAATCTCTTCACCAAAGAGATTGGAGCTATAAAAAAAAAATCAAGTAGAAATTCTGGATATGAAAAACACAATTAATGAAAGAAAAAATAATCCAGAATCATTAAGAAATAGAATGGATCTGGGGCTGGCCCCATGGCTGACTGGGTGGTTAAGTTTGTGCACTCTGCTGCAGGTGGCCCAGTGTTTCATTGGTTTGAATCCTGGGTGCAGATATGGCACTGCTCATCAAGCCATGCTGAGGCAGCGTCCCACATGCCGCAACTAGAAGGACCCACAATGAAGAATATACAACTGTGTACCAGGGGCTTTGGGGAGAAAAAGGAAAAAAAAAATCTTTATTAAAAAAAAAAAGAAATAGAATGGATCTTATTGAGGAAAGAATTAGTCTTCTAGAGGATAAAAATGCAGAAATTCTACAGGTGGAGGGGGAAACAGAACTAAGATTTTTAAAAACATGAAGGAATCCCTCGAGAAATATCCAACTCAATTAGGAAAAGCAACATAAGGATTATAGGTATTCCAGAAGGAGAAGAGATGGAAAAGGAACAGAGAGCTTGTTCAAAGAAATAATTGCTGAGAACTTCCCAAATCTGGGGATGGTTCAAGACTTACAAATAAATGAAGCTAATAGAATGCCTAACTTCATCGATGTGAAAAGACCTGCTCCAAGGCATATCATAATAAATATGGCAAAAGCTAATGATGAAGAAAAAATATTAGGAGCAGCAAGGCAGAAGAAAATAACCTACAAAGGAAAGCCTATCAGGCTTTCAGTGGATTTCTTGGCAGAAACCCTACCGCCTAGGAAAGAATGGAATGATATATTCAAAATAGTGCAAGGCAAAAACTTTCAGCCAAGAATACTCTATCTAGTAAAACTTTCCCTCAGATACAATGGATAAATAAAAGCTTTCCCAGATAAACAAAAGCTGATGGTGTTTATTGCCACTAGATCTACCCTAAAGGAGATAATTAAAGATGCCCTCACATGGGCAACAAAATGGCAAAGGTCTACAAAGCTCTGAGCAAGGAGATAAATAGAGAGACATGATCAGAAACCTGCAGCTCTCTATCAGAACAGGAAGGTAAAGACTCAATTACAACTTAAAAGAGAAAGGGAAAGAAAGCATCAAAAGTAGTGATAAACACTTCAACTTAGCCGCAAACTCTCAAAATTAAAAACAGAACAATTTGTAACAACAAATATTCAGAAGGGGAGAGGAAAGGGAAGTAACCTGCTTAGGTTAATGGAGATAAGAAGCTATGAGAAAAATGAATTATCTCATCTCCTATATCTTTCATAAAATCCTCACGGTAACCACTAAACAAAAAATCAGAGCACAATTCACAAAAAGAGAGAGAACTGAGAAATCCCCTTCAGGAAACCACCAAAATGAAATGGCAGTCAGAAATACAAAGGAAGAGAAACAATGGAAACTTAGAACAACCAGAAAACAAGAGATAAAATGGCAGTATTAAGCCCTCATATAACAACAATCACTCTAAATGTAGATGGACTCAACTCTCCAATCAAAAGACACAGAGTAGCTGGATGGATTGAAAAACAAGACCCAACAATATGCTGCCTCAGGAAATGCATCTCAGCTCCAAAGACAAACATAGAGAGAAGGGATGGAAGACAATACTCCAAGCTAATGACCAACAAAAGAAAGCAGGTATTGCCATAATTTTATCAGACAAAGCAGACTTCAAGTTAAAAAAAGACAATGAGAGGGGCTGGTCCCATGGCTGAGTGGTTAAGTTTGCGCACTCCGCTGCAGGCGGCCCAGTGCTTCGTTGGTTTGAATCCTGGGTGCAGACATTGCACTGCTCATCAAACCATGCTGAGGCAGCATCCCACATGCCACAACTAGAAGGACCCACAATGAGAAGGACCCACAACGAAGAATATACAGCTATGTACCAGGGGGCTTTGGGGAGAAAAAGGAAAAAATAAAATCTTTTAAAAAAAAAGACAATGAGAGATAAAGAGGGGCAGTGTATAATTATAAAAGGGACATACCACCAAGAGGACATAACACTTATTAATATAGATGCACCTAACACAGGGGCACCAAAGTACATAAAGCAATTATTAACAGACCTAAAGGGAGAAATTAACAGCAACACAATAATAGGATGGGTCCTTTACACCCTATTCACATCAATAGACAGATCATCCAGACAAAAAGTCAGCAAGGAAATAGTAGATTTAAATGGAACTCTTGATCAGATGGTCTTAATAGATATATACAGAACATTCCATCCCAAAACAGCAGAATAAACATTCTTCCCAAGTGCACATGGATCATTCTCAAAGATAGACCATATGGTGGGAAACAAGGCAAGCCTCAATAAATTAAAGAAAATTGAAATCATCCCAACCATCTTTTCTGACCACAATGCTATGAAGCTGGAAATCAACCACAAGAAAAAGACTGGGAAAGTAAAAAATCTGTGGAGACTAAACAATGTGCCATGGAACAACCATTGGATTATTGAAGAAATTAAAGGGGAAATTTAAAAATACCTGGAGACAAATGAAAATGAAAATACAACATATCAACTCTGACGAAATGCAGCAAAAGCAGTCAATAGAGGGAAATTCACAGCAATACAGGTCCACCTCAACAAGCAAGAAAAATCTCAAATAAGTAATCTTAAAATGCACCTTACAGAGCTAGAGAAAGAAGAACAAATAAAGCCCAAAGTCAGCAGAGAGAAATGATAAAAATCTGAGCAGAAATAAATGAAATAGATACTGAAAAAGCAGTAAAAGGGATTAATGAAACTAAGAGCTGGTTCTTTGAGAAGATAAACAAAACTGACAAGCCTTTAGCCAGACTCACCAAGAACAAAAGAGAGAAGGTCCAAATAAATAAAATTATAAATGAAAGAAGAGAAATTACAACAGATACTGCAGAAATACAATGGATTATAAGAGAATACTAAGAAAAACTATATGCTCACAAATTCTACAACCTAGAAGAAATGGATGAATTCGTAGACTCACACAACCTTCCAAAACTGAATCAAGAAGAAATACTGAATCTGAACAGACCAATCACAAGCACAGAGATTGAAACAGCAATCAAAAACCTCACAAAAAACAAAAGTCCAGGCCCAGGTGACTTCTCTGGAGAATTCTACTGAACATTCAAAGAAGACTTAGTGCCTACCCTTCTCAAAGTATTCTTAAAAATTGGAGAAGATGGAACACTTCCCAACACGTTCTACGAGGCCAACATCACCCTGATACCAAAACCAGACAAGAACAACAAGAAGAAGGAAAACTACAGGCCAACATCACAGAAGAATCAAGACGCAAAAATCCCTGACAAAATATTGGCAAACTGAATACAGCAATACATTGAAAGGATCATACACCATGATCAAGTGGGATTTATTCCAGGGAGGCAGGATGGTTCAACATCTGCAAATCAATCAATGTAATACACCACATTAACAAAATGAGGAATAAGAATCACATGATCTTGTCAATAGATGCAGAGAAAGCATTTGACAAGATCCAACATCTATTTATGATTAAAAACTCGCAATAAAACAGGTATAAAAGGAAAGTACCTCAACATAATAAAGGCCATATGTGACAAACCCTCAGCCAACATCATACTTAATGGTGAAAAACTGAAAGCCATCCCTCTGGGAACAGGAATGAGACAACGGTACTCAGTCTTACCACTGCTATTCAACATAGTACTGGAAGTGTTGGCCAGAGCAATTAGGCAAGAAAAAGAAATAAAAGGCATCCAAATTGGAAAGGAAGATGTGAAACTTCCACTATTTGCAGAGACATGATTCTATACATAGAAAACCCTAAAGGATCCACCAAAGAACTATTATAAATAATCAACAGCTACCGCAAAGTTTCAGGGTACAAAATCAATCTGAAAAATCAGTTGCATTCCTATACGTTAACAATGAACTAGCAGAAAGAGAAATCAAGAATACAATCCCATTTACAACTGCAACAAAAAGAACAAAATACCTAGGAATAAACTTAACCAAAGAGGTGAAAGACCTGTACACTGAAAACTATAAGACATTATTGAAAGAAATTGAAGAAGACACAAAGAAATGGAAAGATATTCCACGCTCATGGTTTGGAAGAATAAACATAGTCAAAATGTCCATACTACCCAAAGCAATCTACAGATTCAATGCAATCCCAATCAGAACCCCAATGACATTCTTCACAGAAATAGAACAAAGAATCCAAAAATTTATATGGAACAACAAAAGACCCCAAATACCCAAAGTAATACTGACAAAAAAAGAGAACAAAGCTGGAGGCATCACAATCCCTGACTTCAAAACATACTACAAAGCAATAGTAATCAAAACAGCATGATACTGGCACAAAAACAGACAAACAGATCGATGGATCAGAATTGAAAGCCCAGAAATAAAACCACACATCTATGGACAGCTAATCTTTGACAAAGGAGCCAAGGACATGCAATGGAGAGAAGAAAGTCTCTTCAATAAATGGTGTTGGGAAAACTGGACGGCCACATGCAAAAGAATGAAAGTAGACCATTATCTTACACCATACACAAAGATTAACTCAAAATGGATTAAAGATTTGAATATAAGACCTGAAACCATAAAATTCCTAGAAGAAAATTTAGGCAGTACACTCATTTTACCTCAGTCTTAGCAACATCCTTTCAAATATGATGTCTACTCGGGCAAGGGAAACAAAAGAAAAAGTTAACAAATGGGACTACATCAGACTAAAAAGCTTCTGCAAAGCAAAGGAAACCATGAACAAAATGGAAAGACAACCCACCAACTCGAAGAAAATATTCACAAATCATTTGTCAGACAAGGGTTGATCTCCAAAATATATAAAGAACTCATACAACTCAACAACAACAACAAAAACAACCTGATCAAAAAACGGGCAGAGGACATGAACAGACATTTTTCCAAGGAAGATACACAGATGGCCTACAGACACATGAAACAATGCTCAACATCACTAATTATTAGGGAAATGCAAGTCAAAACTACAATGAGATATCAGCTTACACCAGTCAGAATGGCTATAATTACCAAGACAAAAAACAACAAATGTTGGAGAGGATGTGAAGAAAAGGGAACCCTCAGGCACAGCTGGTGGGAATGCAAACTGATGCAGCCACTATGGAGAACAGTATGGAGATTTCTCAAAAAATTAAAAGTATACATACCATAAAATCCAGCTGTCCTACTATTTATCCAAGGAACTTGAAATGAATAATCCAAAGAGATTTATGCACCCTTATGTTCACTACAGTATCATGCACAATAGCTAAGACATGGAAGCAACCCAAGAGCCCATCTGCAGAAGAATGTGATATATATATACAATGGAAGACTACTCAGCCATAAAATAGACAAGAGTGTCCCATTTGTAACAATATGGATGGATCTTGAGGGTATGATGTTAAGCGAAATAAGCCAGACAGAGAAAGACAAATACTGCATGATTTCACTCATATGTGGAAGATAACAAATACATGGATAAAGAGAACAGATTAGTAGTTACCAGAGGGGAAGGGGGTTAGAGTGTGGGCGAAAGGGACAAAGAGGCACATATGGTGATAGATAAAAATTAGACTACTGAGGGTGAACACAATGAAGTGTCCTCAGGAATTGGTAAACAATAATGTACACTTGAAATTACACAATGTTATGAACCATTATAATCCCAACAAAATTACTTTAAAAAAGAAAGAAAAAATAGATAAATAGGATGACATCAAATTTTAAAACTTTTGTGTATAGAAGACACAATCAATGAGATGAGAAAGTAAGCTTCTGAATGGGAAAAAATATTTGCAAATCATATATCCGATAAGGGGTCAATATCCAGAATATATAAAGAACTTCAACTTAACAACAAGAAACCGAATAACCTGATTTAAAAATGGGCAAAGGACTTGAATCAACTGACGGTTATCCAAAGAAGATATACAAATGGTCAATAAGCACATGAAAAGGCACTCTACATCACTAATCACTAGAGAAATGCAAATCAAAACCACTGTGAGATACCACCTCAACCCATTAGGATGACGACTATAAAAAACAAAACAAAACAAAACAGAAAATAACAAGTGTTGGTGAGGATGTAGAGAAATTGGAACGCTCGTGCACTGCTGGTAAGAATGTAAAATGGTTCAGCCACTGTGGAAAATAGTTTGATGGGAAGGGAGAGCCAAGATGGCGCCGTGAGTAGTCCTCTTTGTCTCTCGCCCTTCGAATCTACAATTATTTGGACACTTATCGCTTGACAAAGGATATCCAGACAGCATCTCAGGACGTCTGAGACACCCACACGACTATACATCGGAAGGCGGATGGACTTTCCTCCGGGAGGATGTGGAAATAGGTGAAAACTCTCCGACCCCGACGGGCAGCCTAGTACCCGCAAGCGGCTTTCTTCCAACGGACGCCCGCAGAGGATCCACACACATCTAGGGCAGGAGCGAGAACACAACAGAGGAGCGACGGTGGAAACAGGTGACCACAACCCTACCTAAACCCCCCGCAATTACTCCTAAACGCAGAGGGAAACTTTGGAGTTGCACACCTGAGCCCGCGGGGAGAGTCTCTCCCCGCCATTGGCGGGGAGACCCAGCCTGGTGCTCGGGGCGCCCGGAGGGTCCCAGAGAGAGACACGGAGGGCACGGAGGTCTCCCAGCTGCCGTTGCCCGCCCTGTCGGACTAGGGATTGCCTGAGATCTCAGAGAGGACCGGGGCTGGGGGAACTTTCAAAGGCCGGTTCGGCAACCCGGAGGGGAAGCGCCGGAGCTCCGCCCGGGCAGCAGACAAAACTCTCTGTCTGCCATTAGCAGAGGGGCCACGCTGAGCATTCACGGCTCCCGGGAGAGGCCCGGAGAGAAGCCCAGAGGGCGGGGCGACCCCCAGCTGCCATTGCCCGCCCCGTGGGGCTAGGGATTGCCAGAGATCTCGGAGAGGACCGGGGCGGGGGAACTTTCAAAGGCCGGTTCGGCGACCCGGAGGGGAAGCGCCGGAGCTCCGCCAGGCAGCAGACAAAACTCTCTGTGCGCCGTTAGCAGAGGGGCCACGCCCAGCATTCAGGGCTCCGGGAGAGGCCCGGAGAGAAGCCCTGAGGGCGGGGCGACCCCCAGCTGCCGTTGCCCACCCGGTGAGGCTAGGGATTGCCAGAGATCTCGGAGAGGACTGGGGCTGGAGAGAGTTCCAGAGACCCAGCTTAGTAGCCTAGGGGGAAACCCTACAGGCTCACAGCAGCCTTAGGGAAAGCCTCTGCACAGCACCAGTAGAAGGCACCCAGCCGCCAGCCACAAGGCTGGAAGACCCCAGGGCAAAAGCAGCATAGCTAGGTGTACTAACCACAGACTGTAGAAGATGCCAATAGCTCTCCTGCGACCCATAGAGGACAAGTGAGATTTGGTGGGTGCCGACAGCAACGGAGCGACAAATATAAGTGATCCCACCCCTGGCCGCTGGAAAAGCCCATAACACCGTTGCAGACCCCAAGGAGAGAGCGCATCTAGGTGGGCAACAACAGTAGGCACCTGCAGCCTGAAGCCCCCCTGTGACGGCCCCCACGGCAGAGGAGGGAATCCAAAGGGCCACTGTGGCTACGAAGAGGGGCCCAGGCCCAGTTAGCAACTACGGACAGGGCTCCTGGTTGGTGAAGTATAAACAGCTGCTCCCCCCACCGCAGCAGCTGAAACAAGTGAAAGGAGCAACTAAACTCTATCTCCATGCGGAGGCACAAATCAACATCATCAAGCAATATGAAAAAATACATTAAATCTCCAGAACAGAAAGAAAGTAACAAATACACAGAAATCAATCCCAAAGAAAATGAGATATATAACCTAAATGATGATGACTTCAAAACAGCCATCATTAGGATTCTCAATGAGTTAAGAGAGAATTCTGACCGACAACTCAATGAGTTCAGGAGCTATGTCACAAAAGAGTTTGATACGATAAAGAAGAACCAAACAGAAATACTAGAAATGAAGAACACAATAGAGGAGATTAAGAAAAATCTAGATGCTCTGAACAGTAGGGCCGATAATATGGAGGAAAGAATTAGCAATTTGGAAGATGGCAATATAGAATTGTTGCAGGCAGAGGAGGAGAGAGAAGCAAGACTTAAAAGAAATGAAGAAACTCTCCAAGAATTATCAGACACAATTAGGAGATGCAACGTAAGGATTATAGGTATACCAGAGGGAGAAGAGAAGGAGAAAGGGGCAGAAAACCTATTCAAAGAAATAATGGCTGAGAACTTCCCAAATCTGGTGAGGGAGATGGATCTTCAGGTGACAGAAGCCAATAGATCTCCAAACTTTATCAATGCAAGAAGACCAACTCCACGGCATATAGTAGTGAAGCTAGCAAAAGTCAACGACAAGGAGAAAATATTAAGGACAGCCAGGCAAAAGAAACTAACCTACAAAGGAACCCCCATTAGGCTATCAGCAGATTTCTCAGCAGAAACTTTACAGGCTAGAAGAGAGTGGAATGATATATTCAAAAATCTGAAGGACAAAAATCTACAGCCGAGAATTCTCTACCCAGCGAAAATATCCTTCAAATACGATGGAGAAATAAAAACTTTCCCAGATAAACAAAAATTAAGGGAGTTCATTGCCACAAAACCTCCTCTTCAGGAAATCCTCAGGAAAACCCTCATTCCTGAAAAATCCAAAAAAGGAAAGGGGCTACAAAACCAAGAGCAGAGGAGATAAGTAGAAGGACAACAACAGAGAGTAGCAGCTCTACATCAGAACAGATTAAACCATGGGACGAGAAACAAAGGAAACTGAAGAAAACCGGAAAACAAGACACAAAATGGTAGTGGTAGGCCCCCACGTCTCAATAATCACTCTAAATGTAAATGGATTGAACTCCCCAATCAAAAGACACAGAGTGGCAGGATGGATCAAAGAACAAGATCCAACAATATGCTGCCTCCAGGAAACACACCTCAGCCCCAAAGACAAACACAGACTCAGAGTGAAGGGATGGAGAACAATACTCCAAGCTAATAATGAACAAAAGAAAGCAGGTGTCGCTATACTAATATCAGACAAAGTAGATTTCAAAACAAAACAGATAAAGAAAGATAAAGAGGGACAGTATATAATGATAAAAGGGACTCTCCACCAAGAAGACATGACACTTATAAATATATACGCACCCAACACAGGAGCACCAAAATTTGTAAAGCAACTCTTAATAGAACTAAAAGAAGACATCAACAACAATACAATAATAGTAGGGGACCTCAACACACCATTAACACCAATGGACAGAACATCCAGACAGAAAATCAACAAGGAAATAATAGAATTAAATGAAAAATTAGACCAGATGGACTTAATAGATATATATAGAACACTTCATCCAAAAACAGCAGGTTACACATTCTTCTCAAGTGCACATGGAACATTCTCAAGGATTGACCATATTTTGGGAACCAAAGCAAACATCAATAAATACAAGAGAGTTGAAATAATATCAAGCATCTTTTCTGATCATAATGCTATGAAACTAGAAATCAACTACAAGAAAAAAGCAGAGAAAGGTGCAAAAATGTGGAGACTAAACAACACGCTTCTCAACAAACAATGGATCATTGAAGAAATTAAAGAAGAAATCAAATATTATCTGGAGACAAATGAAAATGAGAACACGACATACCAAATCATTTGGAATGCAGCAAAAGCAGTCCTAAGAGGGAAATTCATTGCAATACAGGCTCACCTCACTAAACAAGAAAAAGCTCACGTAAGCAACCTCAAACGACACCTAACAGAACTAGAAAAAGAAGAACAAACAAAGCCCAGAGTCAGTAGAAGGAGGGAAATAATAAAAATAAGAGCAGAAATAAATGATATTGAAACAAAAAAGACAATAGAAAGGATCAATGAAACAAAGAGTTGGTTCTTCGAAAGAATTAACAAAATTGACAAACCCCTAGCCAGACTCACCAAGAAAAGAAGAGAGAAATCGCAAATTAATAAAATCAGGAATGAGAGAGGAGAAATCACAACAGATACCAATGAAATACAAGAGATCATAAGAGTATACTATGAAAAACTATATGCCAACAAATTGAACAACCTGGAAGAAATGGACAAATTCCTAGACTCCTACAATCTCCCCAAACTGAATCAGGAAGAAATGGAGAATCTGAATAGACCAATCACAAGTAAGGAAATAGAAACGGTAATCAAAAACCTCCCCAAAAACAAGAGTCCAGGACCAGATGGCTTCTCTGGAGAATTCTACCAAACATTCAAAGAAGACTTAATACCTATTCTCCTCAAACTGTTCCAGAAAATTGAGAAAGATGGAGAACTCCCTAACACATTCTATGAAGCCAACATCACTCTGATCCCCAAACCTGACAAGGACAACACAAAGAAGGAGAACTACAGGCCGATATCACTGATGAACATAGATGCAAAAATCCTCAACAAAATTTTGGCAAACCGATTACAGCAATACATCAAAAAGATTATACACCATGATCAAGTGGGATTTATACCAGGGACACAGGGATGGTTCAACATCCGCAAGTCAATCAACGTGATACACTACATCAACAAAATGAAAAACAAAAACCACATGATCATCTCAATAGATGCAGAGAAAGCATTCGACAAGATCCAACACCCATTTATGATAAAAACCCTCAGTAAAATGGGTATAGAAGGAAAGTACCTCAACATAATAAAGGCCATATATGACAGACCCACAGCCAACATCATACTCAATGGACAAAAGCTGAAAGCCATCCCTCTTAGGACAGGAACAAGACAAGGGTGCCCACTTTCACCACTCCTATTCAACATAGTACTGGAGGTGCTGGCCAGAGCAATTCGGCAGGAAAAAGAAATAAAAGGAATCCAAATAGGTAACGAAGAAGTAAAACTCTCGTTGTTTGCAGACGACATGATCTTATACATAGAAAACCCCAAAGAATCCACAGAAAAACTATTAGAAATAATCAACAACTACAGCAAAGTAGCAGGGTATAAAATTAACGTGCATAAATCAGTAGCATTTCTATACACTAACAATAAACTAACAGAAAAAGAACTCAAGAACTCTATCCCATTCACAATTGCAACGAAAAGAATAAAATACCTTGGGATAAACTTAACCAAGGAAGTGAAGGATCTATACAATGAAAACTACAAGACTTTCTTGAAAGAAATAGGCGATGACATAAAGAGATGGAAAAACATTCCTTGTACATGGATTGGAAGAATAAACATAGTTAAAATGTCCATACTACCTAAAGCAATCTACAGATTCAATGCTATCCCAATCAGAATCCCAAGAACATTCTTCACAGAAATTGAACAAACAATCCTAAAATTCATATGGGGGAACAAAAGACCGTGAATTGCTAAAGCAATCCTGAGCAAGAAAAACAAAGCCGGCGGAATCACAATCCCCGATTTCAAAACATACTACAAAGCTACAGTGATCAAAACAGCATGGTACTGGTACAAAAACAGGTCCACAGATCAATGGAACAGAATTGAAAGCCCAGAGCTAAAACCACACATCTATGGACAGCTAATCTTCGACAAAGGAGCTGAGGGCCTACAATGGAGAAAAGAAAGTCTCTTCAACAAATGGTGCTGGGAAAACTGGACAGCCACATGAAAAAGATTGAAAATTGACCATTCTTTTTCACCACACACCAAAATAAACTCAAAATGGATCAAAGACCTAAAGATTAGGCCTGAGACAATAAGTCTTTTGGAAGAGAATATAGGCAGTACACTCTTTGACATCAGTTTCAAAAGAATCTTTTCGGACACTGTAACTCCTCAGTTGAGGGAAACAATAGAAAGAATAAACAAATGGGACTTCATCAGACTAAAGAGCTTCTTCAAGGCAAGGGAAAACAGAATTGAAACAAAAAAACAGCTCACTAATTGGGAAAAAATATTTACAAGCCACTTATCCGACAAAGGGTTAATCTCCATAATATACAAAGAACTCACACGGCTTAACAACAAAAAAACAAACAACCCGATCAAAAAATGGGCAGAGGACATGAACAGACATTTCTCAAAAGAAGATATGAATATGGCCAATAGACACATGAAAAGATGTTCATCATCGCTAATCATCAGGGAAATGCAAATCAAAACTACACTAAGATATCACCTTACCCCCGTTAGATTGGCAAAAACATCCAAAACCAAGAACGACAAATGTTGGAGAGGTTGTGGAGAAAGAGGAACCCTCATACACTGTTGGTGGGAATGCAAACTGGTACAGCCACTATGGAAAACAGTATGGAGATTTCTCAAAAAGTTAAAAATAGAAATACCCTATGACCCAGCCATCCCATTACTGGGTATCTATCCTAAGAACCTGATAACAGATATCTCAAGAGTCCGATGCACCCCTATGTTCATCGCAGCATTATTTACAATAGCCAAGAAGTGGAACCAGCCTACATGCCCAGAAACTGATGACTGGATAAAGAAGATGTGGTATATATACACAATGGAATACTACTCAGCCATAAAAAAAGACGAAATTGGCCCATTCACAACAACGTGGATGGACCTCGAGGGCATTATGTTAAGTGAAATAAGTCAGTCAGAGAAAGACGATCTCTATATGACTCCACTCATAGGTGGAAATTAGTATATTGAGAAGGAGATCTGATCGGTGGTTACCAGGGAAAAGGGGGGGTGGGGGGAGGGTACGAAGGGGGAAGTGGTGTACCCACAACATGACTAACAAAAATGTACAACTGAAATCTCACAAGCTTGTAATCTATCATAACATTAATAAAAAAAAAATAGTTTGATTGATTGTTTCTCAAAAAGTTAAACATAAAATTAACGTATGATTCAGCAATTCCATTTCTGGGTACAATAACCAAAAGAAATGAAAGCAAGAGCTTGAACAGATATTTGTACACACATATTCATAGCAGCATTCTTCACAATAGCAAAAAGGTGGAAGTATCTCAAGTGTCCATCAACAGATGAAAGGATAAACAAAATGTGGTGTATGCATACAATGGAATATTACTCAGTCTTAAAAAAGAAGGAAATGCTGACCACGCTGCAACGTGGATGAACCTTGAAGACATCTTGCTAAGTGAAATAAGCCAGTCATGAAAGGACAAACAGTATATGATTCCACTTATATGAGGTACCTAGAATAGTCAAATTCATAAAGAGAGAAAATAGAATGGTGGTTGCTGGGGGTGGGGGGATGAGGAAATGAGGAGCTATTGTTTAATGGGGACAGAGTTTCAGTACGAGATGATAAAAAAGTTCTTAAATTAGATAGTGGAAATAGTTACACAACATTGGTCAGTGCACTTAATACCAACGAATTACACACTTAAAAATGGCAAATTTCACGTTATGTGTATTTTACCACAATTTAAAAAATTAAAACATTTAGGTGTAAATCTAACAAAACATTGTAAGCACAAGACTTGTATGTTGAAAACTACATAATGCTGATGAAAGAAATCTTTAAAGGATCTAAATAAATGGAGAGATATTCTGTGTGCATGGACTGGAAGAAACAACATAGTAAACATGTCAATTCCCAAACTGATATACAGATTTGTCGTAAATCCTATCAAAATCCCAGAAAGATGTTTTGTAAGTATAGACAAGGTTATTCTAAACTTTATTCAAAAAGGCAAACAAACTTGCATAGCTAACACAATTTTGAAAAAGAATAAAGTTGGAGAAATTAGTCCACCCGAGACTCTGTGGTTTTTGCAGAACAGACTTACAGATCAATGGGACATAACAGAGAACCCAGAAATAGACTCATACAAATATGCCCAAATGATTTTTGACAAAGGTGCAAAAGCAATTTAGTGAAGAAAGATAGCATTTTCAACAAAGGGTGCTGGAGAATTTGGACACATAAGCATTTGGATGAACCTTCACCTAAGTGTCATACCTTATACAGAAATTAACTCAAAGTGGATCACAGACTTAACTGTAAAACACAAAACTATAAAACTTTTAGAAAAAATAGAAAGTCTTCAGGACCTAAGGCTTGGCAAAGAGCTCTTAGACTTGACTCTAAAAGCATGATCCATAAAAGGAAAAATTGATACATTTCTCAAATTTTCATCAAAATTAAAAGACTATTGCTCTGTGAAAGACCCCAAGAGGACAAAAAGACAAGCTACAGCCTGGGAGAAAATATTTGCAAACCACACTTCTGACAAACAACTAGTATCCAGAATATGTAAAGAATTCTCAAACTCAACACTAAAAGACAAACAAATCAATTAGAAGATGGTCAAAAAACATGAAGACATACTTCACCAAAGAGGATACACAGATGGCAAATAAGCACATAAAAAGATATTCAACATCATAAGCTATCAGGGAAGGGCAAATTAAAACAACAACATGGTGTCGCTCACACCTATGAGAATGACTAAAAAAAATAGTGATAGCACCAAATGCTGGTGAGGATGTGGGAACCTGAGTCGCTCATACATTGCTGGTGAGAATGTAAAATGGTACAGCTACTCTGGAAAAGAGTAGCTCTCAGTGTCCCAGGGGAGAAAAGAGCAGCTGTAATTGGGTATTGTGTTAGCAGATAGGCTAGGTTATGCTGCAGTAACAAACCACACAAAAATGTGAGTAGCTTAAACAACAAAATAGGTTTTGTTTATGGGAGTAACTCGGGGACAAAGGCTGACAGAAGTTCTGTATCAACACACACTTTCCTAGTCAGCAAGGCAGAACAATAAGTCAGCAAACTACTCCGACTCTGAAATTTCCTGCCCTGAAGTGGCCCACATCACTTCCGCTCACATTGTCTTGGCCAAAGAGGGATGTATACGCCTGCTGCAGGGAGGAGCACCGACAGTTTGGGATCAGAATCCTGTTCACCATGGTGTCATCGTACCCAATCGTCTCAGCTATAAAAGAGGGGAGCAGGCTTGAAGTGATGATCAGGTCATGCCCTCAGAGCTAAAACCTGGACCACCTTGTCACTGAGACCCTGACAGGGAGCATCTCCACCGTGCAGGTGTTTAAGGCAAGAGAAAGAACATTTACTTGCAAAGGGCTGAGGAACTCCTTTAGCTATATCTGATTATTACTCAAACTTACCTTGAGTAGAAAATAAAAGGGACCTTGGGAAAAGTTCTTTCTCCTAGTGCTTGCCATATATTTCTGAGCTTTCGGATCTCTGCTTTATAAAACAGCCAATAAATTAATTAGGGGGTGGCAAAGAGACGGGAGTCTTCTCTGATCAGCATTCTCTAAGACAGTCTGCGCTCAAACGCAGCAAAAGGCCTTAATTCTTTCTGCAAAACAACTATCCTGGCACCACATACAATCAGATGCTTAGAAAGCACTTTCTGATGAAGTCAATGATCAGAAAAATGTGCAGTAGTGAAGTTCACTATATGGCTGCACACAAGAAGACTAGCGATTTCCCAAACAATTAAATCTAGAACAACAGAACACTAGTTTCAACTTGGTCATATACTAAAAATAGCAGTCATGGGGCCTGTCCACCCTCAAGAAGGATGCTGGCTCTGCCTGTAACCATTGCTAACGAGGTAGCCTCTCTGCAGCTGGGTCCCCCGGAGGGCCCGTCTCGCTCTGCTGGCCATGGCCGAGAGGTCCAAGCGGACACCACCCAATGACAGCAGTTCCTCGGGCTGGCCTTCCACCCACGACCTGATTAGAAAAATAAGTTGGTTCCATCCAACCACATTTCTCAGGAATCTGAATTAAGAAATGCTTAGGAAAAGAAGTAATTAGCAGAGGAAGGAAAAACCAAAAGGTCACAGTGAAAAAGAGGCCAGGCAGCTAGGGTAGGCCACGAAAAAGCCAAACTTACTGATGAATAAAACTCAGGCTGAGCAGAAGCAGCAGGAGGGCAGAGAGGACAGTGGAGCAGACAGGGAGGGGCAGCAGGGAGAGGCAGAGGGGTAAGAGAGGAGCAGGGAGCAGGCCCTGGAGCCTCCCCACAGCCTCGGGCCTGGGCTTGCCTGCTACCTCTAGCGGCTTATCCGCTTATCATCATGTTTTCCTAAGCAAAGACAGTTCTCTCCCTGAGAGGAATTCTGATGCCAGCTGTTAACACGCCTCTTTCTAACCCTACTGTGAATTAAAGCACAGCTTAACCTTTGCATGCAGTCTGTCTGTAATCCTTTATTAGAATCTGCTCTTCCCACTACCAAAAAAACAATCAAATCAATAGCCAGTATCAATTCAACATGATCCCAGCTCCCACAGCCCCCATCAGATAAAGAATGACCGCCTTCTGTGACACACAGAGAGGTCTCGGTCAGGTGTCGCCATGTACTGACAACCTCTGTGTCAGCAGATCATTAGAGCTTCACTTGTCTCAGATGTCCTTCCCCAGTGGGCCCCATTCACTTCAACACCACACACCAGCAAGGACAAAACAAGCCTGCTGCAAATCTGTCCAGGTCACAACCTCCCTGACCTCAGTGTTCTCATCAGCAAAACAAGGGACTTGGACTAGGATAGTCCAAAAAGGCTGATCCAAGGAGGCACCAGAGAGCCCAAGGAGTTCTGTGGAGGTGGCTTGGAAGTCTGCACAGAAAATGAGAGGGAGCAAGGCTGAGCTCCAGGCCTCCCAGGACCCCCATCTTTAATAGAAGCAGCTTGACTTTGACCTCTTCTTCATACTGGGCTTCATTCAGAATGCAATGTAAAAAAGTGCTCTCCCTATTGAAAATGCTTGACAGTCATTGGCTTGGCTGTTCTCTGCATCCCCATCAGCAGCTTCTACTTGTCTACAGCAAAGCACTTGTTATTCTAGTTACAGCTGTTTCTGCAACACTTAGCAGACCCATATGACTTCCAGTCAAAATTTATATCTGGGGATCTCATCCAGAAGGCAGAGAGCAGTGAAAGGGATTTCTGGGCTGTGGCAATGCACATCCAGGTCCTTAACAGCCAGTGTCCTGCATGGTCCTTTTGCTAAGAGAAGGGCTCAGCCCATAACTACAGGGGGAAGGGGTGCTAAGTTGGATAGGGGCTGGCCTTACTCCCCAGACTTAGAGCTAGTTGTCTTTCAATGTTTAGTCTTCTTCAGTAACAGAATCCCATTGCATAGCTCAGCACATTGGCACCCAGAATAAAAGACAACATTTCCCAGCACCCTTGCAGCCAACTGTGGCCAAGTAACTGAATTCCAGGCAATGAGATGTAAACAGAAGCCTGTTTGGGACTCCTGGGGGCTCTTTTCCAACAGGGGGACAATGTCTAATGCCCAGCAGCCATTATAGGCTAGAATGATGGAACAGGACAGAGGGAACCTGTGTCCCTGATGACCTGCAGCCACCATAGCAGCCCTGAACTGTGCTTCTAGATTCTCCATGTGAGAGAAACATGAACTTTAATCTTGTTCAAACCACCGCTCTTTTGAATTTGAGATCACATTCAGTTTGACCCAACCTGGCAAATAATTGATTCCCTGAAGCGGCATGCTGCAAGAGACAGCACGGAAAATGTAACAATCATTACTGGAGGAGGTTAGATGGCCGGTGACAGGGGCTCAGATTGTAAGCTGAAAAGTAGGTGAGCCTTGTCATACAGTGGCAAACATTTGGTAAAACTGTCACCTGCTGTTCCTTGGATGAGAGACCACAAACTGAGAGCTGGGCACAGAAGGATTGCTGGGGAGAATTCAGGATGTTGGCAGGCGGTGACTGCAACTGCTTTGTAATGGGCCAACTTGCCCAGGCCAAACTGCATTTCCCAGAATGCCCTTCCCTCTAGGTTTCCCTTAGGGTGGGCCACAAGAGAGATCCCTGGGAGATGTGGAGGGAGGCAGGAGCAGCAGGCATTTTGTGGTTCACACATGTCAGTACTGTGTGTGCTGACATCTGCTGACTGACCTCCTCAGTATGAAGCAGCAGCTGGATCTGAAATGCTCCACATTACCCTGGACCCTCCTTCAGATGTGTATCTCTGGCTTCACAGGCACACAACCTATGCAGGACTCACAGTTACAGGTACCCTGCTCTTGATGAATGCTCTGCTGTCACCATCTCAAAATTCTTGATTTTTGAACAAGGGGCCCTGCATTTTTGCTTTGCATTGGGTCCAGCAAATTAGGTAGGCAGTCTAGCCTAGTGATTCTGTGTTTCTGGTTCAGCCCTGATGCAATCTTCTTCTTTCCCTTTTAACAAAGTCCTGAGAGAGAGAGAGAGAGAGAGAAATTGAGCTCAGCACAGAGTGATCCAGCACCTGGGGCAGAGAAGGAAAGAAGACAGCAAAGCCAAAGGAGGGACTGTCTGCTTGCAGCCCCTGCTTTTGCACTCCAACAGAAGCATGACTAGTGGTAGCTGGAAAACAGACACTGAGAGGAAATGAGATGGTTAACTCCACATAAAGGTAGTGAGCCTGCTAGCAAGAAGATTAACCTTCATGCCAAAGTCCTGTTTCAGATGGCCTCAAAACAGACATTAAGTTGGAATGCAGACAAAAAAGTAACAGACAAGAGTCTTCAGTCGTAAAAACTATGTACAGACAACCTCTTTGGTTGGTTATTTACACAGAGAACTAATTGGAAGAAGATAAACTAAAAAGCTACTAAGTTTTTCAGAGAAATGTCATTCTAAAGAAACAAACCTGGTTGGCAACACCCTGTGCGGGTTAAAAGCCCAAAGCAGAGCCTTGGGCCCCAGAAGAAAAGGGACCACAAAGAACCCCCCCGAGGATGAAGTGATGCCTGGAGAGCAGCGCAGGGGCCGCCGGAGAGCGCGAGGAGGCGTTCCGGTACCCTATCCAGCAGGGCTGTATAACAACAAAGAACTTCAGATGCAAAGCAGTTGCTAGAGTGGCTGCGTATTTCCCACTCTCCCCCTTTCTGAGTACACGTTTGATTTGTTGTTCCTGTTCCTTCTCCATGATTACTGGTTTGACAAGGGCAGACACTTGTCTTTTACTCTGTAGGCAACATACAGACTAAAATTGTGAACAGAATGGCAGAACAGAACAGACTAACAGCCCTTCGAGTCCCAGGGGAAGGTGCCGCTGCGTTTGCGGAACTGTACTCCTCCGCGAGACCCATGCGCACTGCAAATAGGAAGGAGAGGCCGACGGGCATTCAGTTAGCCCTCGAATATCCAATTTCCCTTTCCTTCTTAGGAACAAAATCCCAATGTTGGCATAGCATACTGGGCCCAGAATAAAAGATCAGTTTCGTCAGCTTTCTAGTGGTGAGGTATGACCCTATGACTCAAGTTCTGGACAATGATGTGTCAGTGGAAATCTTGTGAGGAGCTTTAGGGGAATCTCCCTAAAAGTTACAGGGGATGTGCCCTTCTTCTTCCTCTTTTCCTCCTTCCTGCTGTCTGGAATGGAGAGTGGTGTCTAATGCTCAAGCAGCCATTTTAGATCATAAGGGCACATGTTAGGTTGGTGGAACAGCCAAGTAGAAGTCTAGGCCCCTGGGGGTTACAGAATCACCTTACAACACCTGGAGTGCTGAACTCCTGATCTCTTTTATATGAGAGAGAGCCTATAGCTTGTTCAAATCACTATTAGTTGGGGGTTTTCTTTCACAGGCAGCCTGGTCTAACCCTGGTTAATACAATCCCAGTGGCCCAGAATTCTAGCTGCTCACCAGAATGCAAGTTTTCCTTGTCTATCTGAGCACATAGCCAGACTATATGTTCCACCTCCCTTGCAATTAGAGATGGCCGTGGGTTACAGAATTCTAGCCTTGGGACTTTGAGTGACTTTGAGGATATGGCAGTTACTCCTCCATTCTCTTTGTCCTCTTCTTCTAGCTGGATACAGAAAAATGAAAATGACCTAGATGATGGTCGAACCACAAACTAAAAGGAGCCAGAATCCCTGAATCACTGTATGTAGCAGAACTCCCTAACAACCAGAAATAACCTCTGAGTCTAATTACGTGGGAGAGAAATAAACTTCTAATATGCTTGACCTATTGTACATTTGGAATCTATTTGTTAAAAGAACCTACCCTACCCTATCAAAGACCCCAAGCCGAAAGGCTAAGAAATGCAAGATAGAGTATGCTGGGCCTCAGTGTATGAACTTCAGTTCTCCGTTCCAGTTTCAGCAGAGGAATTGGAAGAGAAGTGCTAGTCATGAAACTTGACCCAAAATCTTGTCATGCAGATGAGATGATCTGCCTGGGTTGGGAGGAAATTACAGTCCAATGGACGTTTAGATAACTATGATTCACTCCGAGTTTGCTGAGCAGCAAAATTAACTCCAGATCACACTTGCTGCCGGAGCTGAGCCCTCTGATATAGGGCATGATCTACTGGCAGGGGCCCAGGGACTGGGCAGAGCCTAGTGTTGAAACAGAGAGCCTCAGGGAGCTGCACACTGGCCATGCTGACTTAATTTGGGGGTTAAGCTAGAATCAAACCTGTGCCTCCAAGCGGGGCCCTAGCATTCTTGCTAGGAGTGAGCTAACTATATAAGCACCAAACATGGCCAATAAGCCAAATCAATCTAGAAATCACACTACTTACAACTTTTCAATTTAGAAAATTTTATAGCTCCAACAAAAGCATAGCATTGTGATGAAGTTTCCAAACTAGCTGCTGCCATTCAA
Organism: Equus przewalskii; assembly: GCF_037783145.1. Classification (NCBI taxonomy): domain Eukaryota; kingdom Metazoa; phylum Chordata; class Mammalia; order Perissodactyla; family Equidae; genus Equus; species Equus przewalskii. The sequence goes on from NC_091831.1 coordinate 68,432,854, forward strand.
ACTCTGACCCTGTGACTTACCAGCAGCTAGATAACCCAGGCCACATCACCTCACTTCTCTGAGCTTCAGTTTCCTCTGTTATGAAATGGAGGTCATTATAGTGCCTTCCTCAGAAGGCTACTGGGTCAAAGGAAGTAAAGTTAAGTGCATATAAAACACTAGCATGAACCCTGGCTTATGGTAAGAACTCAGAAGTTATTACCTATTAATATTAAAGCCATAAGCGTGTGACTTTAATACATTTTAATTACAGCAAAAACCCATCAATTCCACTGCCACTATTGGATGGCATTAACAGTGCTTACATAAACTCATTTTGGAGAAGGAGACCTACAAACAGCTTTTTGGAACCCAACTTTTTGTAAGTAGAGTAGCGTCTGTAATCTATGTTTCACATCTCTACACAATATTTCATATAAATATGTATGCTGCTGTGATCAATAAAACACAAGTCCTTTAAAAAGCATAAGTGAATTTTTGATCACCTGGCATTATACTATTTCCTCGATCAATATTCACTCACTTATTCTACAGCCATTTGTGAAGGAGTCATTGGTGGTGGGTTCTGGAACACAATGGAGGACAGGATGGCAGGGTTCTCAACCTTCCAGAACTTGCATTCAAGTGGTAGCCCTAAAAAGGACACTGCTTCTTTGGTGGGAGGTCAGCGACACTCCTGGACAGTGTGTAGCAATCCTGATGTTCAGAAAGTCAGGACCCCAAGACCATATAAAGATTTTCCCAACCCCGTAACTCCATTTTCCCATCAGACACTACAAGTTATGGCCACTTGGCTCCTACGGCCGTCTTTAATTTCACTTTCTTTGCCTGACTCTAAATAAGGATGCTTCTTCCCTGGTCCCCACATGTCCTGGTTTGAGGGGAACTTACTCTCAAAATCCCCTGTGCTTCCCTTTCTCTACTGATGTTTGCTCAGTTGGGAAATACCTCTTCTTCTGAAAAGAAAGAAATTAAAATTGTCTAGAGACATGTCCACACTCTGTTGGATCTGTAACTGTTTTTTTCCTCACATTTTCCTCCTTTCAAACAGGCAGACTTCTGGGTATGTCTAAACATCCGAGGTTGTGTTGATCACAGAGCTGAATACTCAATGGAGGCATCCACGAGGAAGCAGACCTATGATGTGGAAAAGGACTTTTCAACTGTCAGGGCCAAGCTAAGCTGAATCCAGCTACAGAGGGTGACAATTACAGTAGGTGACATCATACCCTGAGTGATAGCACCAGATCAACAATTTATCCAAGAAGTGATGATGAAAATGCCAGTGGCAGAAGGGGAATGGACATGGATGAGCTTAATGGTTTCTTAACCCTGAGAATCTGACGTGGGGACTTCTGCAAAGCAGGTGGGGGACAGATCCCCACAGAGCCAATCTGGAAAGTACAATTGATAGAAGCTAAAGTGATGCTTTGCTTTGGAAAAGTACAAAAAGTGTTCACCCTGATCAGTTAACTGCCGCTCTTCGAGGTAGATCTTTTCTATTTGTTAGCTCATCATTAATGAGAGCCCACATTGATCCTACTATTCCTGGAACTCCCGGCTTCTCCACTTTCCAACCTCTAGGGTCAGCGCTACCAATGTAGCACTGTGATAACTGATGGTGTGTGTGATCATGTGTATGTGTGTGTGGCATAGGCAAACATCCACCTAATCTCCCAAATGACCCTGATTCATTAATGATTTAGATTCTTCAAGGAACTGTCTCGTTCCTTTCTGAATTTCCACTACTGAGCGCAGAGGTTGGCACCATGTTGCTCTTGATCAATGTCAAGCCTCAGGGTGACTCTCTATGTGTCTAACTATCTTATCTCCTCCTCCTCTGCAGGCGAGGGTGGAGGTTGGCAGGGTCCTGGCAGCTTACAGGGCCTACCTCACCTCATCAGGAGAGTGTCAGGCAATCCAAAGAGAGGGCCTGAGGACCCCTCCTCTCCCACCTAACTAGGTATAGCCATGGCTCTTAGCAGCAGCAGCCAGGCAGTCCCAGGCTGGGCTCTCAGGCCCTGGAAAATGGCAGCACCATAAAGCAATCACACATTTTACAATTCGACATCACATTTGTGCCTACATTTAAATTACTGCGTTATAACTGACTTGCATTGTCTTGTTATGACTTAAAGCCTTCAAACTTCAACTAATTAAAAAGACAATCTGGTGAACTGAGGGAGAAAGTCTTGTCACATGGTTCACATTGGTGTGGTGGGCCCAAATTTATGCTTTCTCAGTGATGCCTGTGGACACCCCGAGAGTCAGTGGAGTTCCAGAGACCAGAGTAGTAGTTACCAAATGTTTTAGGTCACTCACAGGTAGTTACATGTACAGAAACAAAGGGCTTCTCCTTAATCCCAGCATTTCCCCAGCTGCTCTGCAAGTACCCAGCAGAGCACACACCCAGCGTCATGCAGAATGGGGAGCCCTAAGATGTGGGCCTTTCTCTATAGGGGCTTGTAGACCAGCTCAAGAGACAAAATAAACATGGATACAGTGACATAAGTAAAGTATTGAATTTCATGGCAATTACAATAAGTGTAGCAAAAGCTGAAAACAGATTAAAAACAATGCTTCACGGAGAGATGTGAGAGGAAAATGTTTGCCCACATCACACCATTCTTAGATATCACAGACATCATTCCAATGCATGTATACAATATGGCAAACGGGAAACAGAAGTTCAATATCAAATGAAAGATCACACAGCAGGATTCAGATCCAGGGCTTCCAGCTCTGAATTCTCTGTCTTCTCCACTAGCTGTATTTCAGACGTGTTAGAAATTTAAACAGTTGCTCTTTATTCTGTTTGGGAGGGAAAAAAAGAGTTTCAGCCTTCTTTGACGGTATAGTTAGATTTATGGGATCCACATTTATTAACCAAAAGCGTGGGCAAATCTGGATTTGCCAACTTATGTGAGCCAACGTCTTTGTCCACCCTGCACATTGCATAGTCCCTGCTACTTCATCTGCTTCACCTGCCCCCTGGGGATATCCTGAGGAAGTAGCCCTTTTGCCACTTAGACCTTCTCTGCAATTTTCTTCTCCTAAAGGAAACTTCCATGGTTGGGTCGAGCCGCACAGGTTCCATCTTGTGTTTTCTACCTAGTGGTCAACCACCTTTCTGTCCTCTCCCTCAGTATGATTGCTGCTCTGTTCCCTAGTCTGTCATCTACCAACACAGGTTTAGATTACTAATGACAACTATATGCTCATCAATGGAATTGGAAAATGTGGAGAATTTGGCTGATTTACTTGGATCTCACTGAAAATGGTGTGAATCTGTTTTCAAAATATGGCTGAGGGTGCCCTGGTTTTCCCCAACATTTTTCACCCTGTGGCAGCTAAAACCTTTCCTTGCATTCTGGGCTTAATAGGGGCTCTAATCAAAACTGTTCTCACGATTCAGTCAGCCTTCCAACTGATTAACTTTTCCAAAAGCGCATATCCAAGGGGCAATTCAAGATGTTGTGTTGGCATCAGCTGAGTGTTTGAGGCTGCCTCCTTTTCCTTTATGTGGGTAATAAAAACTTTTATATTGCATGTTCAGAAAGAAAAAAAATAAATTACCCATAATAGGAAATTAAGACGAATTGCCATCATAAATTAGATAAGCCATCAGGAAAATATAATGGAATGGAATGCTGTGGAAGGGCTTATTTCTCTGAGCGAATTTATTTTTCACGAGTTTTTATTATTCAGTAGCTTTAGATTCATTCAATGTGCCTCCATCTGTCACAGACGGCAGGCAGGGTCTTTTCCAGGGAAGAAACAGGGGAGTCTCCGCACTCAGACTCTGCCCGAAACTATGAAGGACTTCTCAGAGGAAGTTTGTAGGGAATCTAGAAAGCATTTGCCTCAAGGAGCTGGTGCAAAGGCATTTTAATGAACTTCTCAACGAGCCAAGGTGAAATTTAGAAACTTACAGAACTGAAACATGAAGTAAGCCTGTCAATACAATAACTTTTGTTAGACCTTTCACCCAAGATGTTCCAGGTACTTTAAACTTCTAGATTTTTCCAGGTAGTTTTTTCTAGGTTATTTTTCTATTTTCCAGCCATTACAGGTACTTGAGAATTTAAACACCAACAAAGTGTTAAACTGGCATCTGAAAAGTTCCTGCCAAGCCAAATAAATGTGCCTGAGTGAACCCTGCTCCCCTTGGCAACTCAAAGTCAGGGGAAACAAGGGAGTGGGGTCTTCTCCCCCTGCCCTTGGCTAGACTCATCTGATGTTTTCCTGTCTCTGAAAAAGTTTGCGCTGCCTTGGGAGACACGGCCACCATTACTGTTCTCAGCAAGATTCTACCTCACCGGGAGAGGGTGTCCAAGACTCAGGGTGGTTTCTTCACCCTGTCTGTAGAAGAGCTATCATTTCTGAGTCAGAAAGACTGAAGGCAGAAGGCTAAAGATGAAAAAATAGGTTATCATAGCGTGACAACTCTCTCTTTTCATGAAAGTTGTCTGAATTACCGAGTGCATGGGAAAGGTTGCTCTCGGGTGACCCAACACCCTGATTTTCATAGAATATTTTTTTACAGAGCATTGTACTTGGTATTTATCGGGGGAAAAAAGTGATAATGTTGCCACTGCCTTTAAAGGCCTTTGGTACAGCAGAAAATTTTAAATAAAATTCCAGGGTTTGATAAAATAGGAAATAAGTGCAAAGAAGCCCCCACATTTTGCTGTTCTCCCCCGCCTCTCCTCACTTCTCACTCCTCTCTAACTCATGCCTGGCCCTGGAGTTAAAGAAGAGTTTGATGACACCAGACAGTGGAAAGCCTGGGCTGGGCCAGCGGGAGGCTCGGACCTGGTTCTGACTGCAGCCGTCACCAGGCTTCCTGGCCCGGCAAATTGTCCAGCACCCATGGGCCTGGCTCAGAAGTGGCTCATCCTGCAATTCTGGGGGAAGTTCTGCGAGGTTTCAACGTTGCCTGTGTACAAATGTCAAACCTACTCTTGTGCTAGGCCCTGTGTAGCAGAAGGAGTAACAGACTTAACCCTTCATTCATTCATTCATTCATTCATTCAACTAATTATTAAGCACATGTTATAATTTTTTTAAATGGAAAAAAGATAAAGAAAAGAATGACAGCAGCTATCATAATCATACAAAGATGATGCAAAACAGTAGCAGTCAGGATTCATAGTTGCAAACCAAAGGAACCAATGAGTCTTGCTTAAAAAGAAAGGGATTTATTAGAGGATGTGAGTTGCTTGCAGACACTCTGCAACCAGGAATAGGCCCAATCACCTGGAAAGGTGCTCCAGCAAAGCCTCCCCGGGCTTCCCCGGCAGCACCCACTCCACAGCGGGCTCCAACGCCACAGCTGAAGGAGCCTGGGTCAGGTGCCAGGAGCTGCCTGGAAAGAGGCAGACCCTTCATTGACCCGCTCGCCCAACAGTGTGAATCCCACATGCTCCTCTCTCTCATCTCTCTCATGAAGCTCCTGTCCCTCAAGCTTCTATGGGCCTATTGAATTGGCAGAGCTTGGGTCCATGCCTGCACATCAGCTGCAGAGGCCAGGATGCTGCGTCCTGACTCTAACTTTGGAAAAGTGGGACTCATAATGTGGGATTTTCCTTAAAATATGAAAGATATTCAAAAGATGCTGGCCAATAAATAAATAAGACAAATGTACATGAAAATGTCTTTTATCAAGAGCTGGTCACCAAATTTATTTAGAACTTAATTGGGAAAATAGGTTTACTTCTGACAGTCTATAACTTTTTAAAAAATTACTACAAAAATAAAACATATTCATTGCTAAGAAAAGTCAACCAGAACAGAATTGAATCAAGTAAAAGAAAACTTGTTTCTCATTCTACCCCTTGCCACTCTCACTCTTAACAGATTTGTCAGCATTAGTTCACATATTTTTGTGCACATACATATACATGGTATAATGATACTTTTTTTAAACTCAAATGGAATGCCATACCATTTTACAGCTTGCTTTATTCAATTGATATATCATAAAAATATTTTTATGTCAGTAAGTACAGTTACTTTTTTTTTATTAAGATTATGATAGTTTACAACCTTATGAAATTTCAGTTGTACATTATTGTTAGTCATGTTGTGGGTACACCACTTCACCCTTTGTGCCCTCCCCCCACCCCCCCCTTTCCCTGGTAACCACCAATCAGTTCTCTTTGTCTATATGTTAACTTCCACCTATGAGTGGAGTCATACAGAGTTCATCTTTCTCTCTCTGGCTTATTTCACTTAACATAATACCCTCAAGGTCCATCCATGTTGTGGGGAATAGGAAGATTTTATCCTTTTTTATGACTGAGCAGTATTCCATTGTATATATATACCATATCTTCTTTATCCAATAATCAGTTGATGGACACTTAGGTTGCTTCCAGGTCTTGGTCATTGTAAATAATGCTGCGATGAACACAGGGGTGCATGGGACTTTTGGAATTGCTGATTTCAAGTTCTTTGGATAGATACCCAGTAGTGGGATGGTTGGGTCATAAGGTATTTCTATTTTTAATTTTTTGAGAAATTTCCATACTCTTCCATAGTGGCTGCACCAGTTTGCATTCCCACCAACAGTGTATGAGGGTTCCTTTTTCTCCACAACCTCTCCAACATTTGTCACTTTTTGTTTTGGATATTTTTGCCATTCTAACAGGTGTAAGGTGATATCTTAGTGTAGTTTTGGTTTGCATTTCTCTGATGATTAGTGATGATTAGCATCTTTTCATGTGTCTATTGGCCATCCGTATATCTTCTTTGGAGAAATGTCTGTTCATGTCTCCTGCCCATTTTTTGATTGGATTGTTTGATTTTTTTGTTGTTGAGCTGTGTGAGTTCTTTATATATTATGGAGATTAACCCTTTGTTGGATAAATAACTTGTAAATATTTTTTCCCAATTAGTGGGCTGGTTTTTTTGTTTCAATCCTGTTTTCCCTTGCCTTGAAGAAGCTCTTTAGTCTGATGAAGTCCCATTTGTTTATTCTTTCTATTGTTTCCCTTCTCTGAGGAGTTATGGTGTCTGAAAAGATTCTTTTGAAACTGATGTCAAAGAGTGTACTGCCTATATTCTCTTCTAGAAGACTTATTGTTTCGGGCCTAATCTTTAGGTCTTTGATCCATTTTGAGTTTATTTTTGTGAATGGTGAAAAAGAACGGTCAATTTTCATTCTTTTACATGTGGCTGCCCAGTTTTCCCAGCACCATTTGTTGAAGAGACTTTCTTTTCTCCATTGTAGGCCCTCAGCTCCTTTGTCGAAGGTTAGCTGTCCATAGATGTGTGGTTTTATTTCTGGGCTTTCAATTCTGTTCCATTGATCTGTGCACCTGTTTTTGTTTTTGTTTTGATTACTGTAGCTTTGTAGTATGCTTTGAAGTCAGGGATTGTGATGCCTCCAGCTTTGTTCTTCTTTCTCAGGATTGCTTTAGCAATTCAGGGTCTTTTGTTGCCCCATATGAATTTTAGGATTCTTTGTTCAATTTCTGTAAAGAATGTCATTGGGATTCTGACTGGGATAGCATTGAATCTATAGATTGCTTTAGATGGTATGGACATTTTAACTGTGTTTATTCTTCCAATCCATGTGCGTGGAATGTCTTTCCATGTTGTCATCAATTTCTTTCAGGAAAGTCTTGTAGTTTTCGTTGTATAGATCTTTCACTTCCTTGGTTAAATTTACCCCAAGGTATTTTATTCTTTTTGTTGCGATCGTGAATGGGATTGAGTTCTTGAGTTCTTTTTCTGTTAGTTCATTGGTAGTGTATAGAAATGCTACTGATTTATGTATGTTGATTTTATACCCTGCAACTTTGCTGTAGCTGTTTATTATTTCTAATAGTTTTCCTATGGACAGAGTTATGTTATTTTTAAAATATTTCATTATGAAAAATTTCAAAAATACATAAAAGTAGAGAGAATAGCATAATGAACCAAAACTATAAACCCAAATTCAATCTGGTCAATCCCGACTCCTCTGTATTACCAGCCACTCCCCACCCTGGAATATCTGGAAGCAAACCCCAGGCATCGCACCATTTCATCCATAAGTGTGTCAGTAGGCAGCTCTGAACTGGGTCAGTCAGCAAATGGCCAGATAAGGTGTCTGTCCTGACTACTCAGTCTGCCAGGGTAGTACAAAAGCACCATGGACAAGATGCAAACTAAGGGAGTGGCTGTCTCCAGTAAATTTTATCACACAACTGGCTGTGGGCCAGATTTGGCCCAAGGCCACAGTTTATCACCCCCTGCTCTACAAGATGGGAACTTTTTTCTTTAATACACAATTTTTTTCTTTAATACTGAAAAAAATTAATAAAGAACTCTATTGTTTAATATCATCAGACCTAAAAATTATTCCTTAATATTATCAAATCTAGCCAGTGTTCACTTTTCCCTGATTATATTATAATCTTGTTTGTAGTTTATTTAAATCAGAATCCCAGTGGCTTGTTATGTCTTCTAAGTCTCTTTTTACCGACAATTTATTCTCCATCTTTTTTCTTTCTCTAAAATATTTGTTGAAGAAATGGGGTCTCATTGTCCTGTAAAGTTTTCCACAGTCTGAGTATTGTCGATTATATCTCTGTGGTCTCATTCAGCATGTTTCTCTGTCCCTCTATCTCCTGTAAATCAGTAATAAGATCTGGAGTCTTGACCAGATTTAGGTTAACTGTTTTCTTTTTTTGGCAGGACTACTTCTTCAGGAGGGACATGATGTCTGATGATCTCTCTCTGTGATGACATCAGTCATCGATGGTCATTCCCTGATGATATCTTGAGTTTGCTAGTTCTTCATTTATCAATTAAATTCCTTTAAAGAGAAATTTTCCTTTATCTACTATTTGATTACTCTGAGATACAGATCATAAGAGAAAATCAAAATAGACTTCTAATTCTTTCCTTTAATTTACTTGTTTTCAAAAAAATGAGATGGTTCCCTGAAACCCTCCGAAGATAGCCAATGAAACCAATGAAGGTTTTCCCTTTGTGGTATCACTATCAACCTATAGATTTAAACATTGCAGTTACAGTAATCCCCCCTTATCCACTGGGGACACATTCCGAGACGCCCCATGGATGCCTGAAACCACAGAGTACTGAACCCTATATATACTGTTTTTTCCTGTACATACATACCCACAATAGAGTTAAATTTATAAATTAGGCACAGTTAGAGATTAGCAACAATGACTAGTACTAAAATAGAGTAATTATAACAATATACTGTAATAAAAGTTACTGTAGATCTTATCAAACTTGCATATAATTTTTCTTTCCTTATTAAGTTGAAGACTTTCACCTTTTCACTTAAAAGAAGCACTTTGCAGCTTCTTTGACATATCAGAATTGCTGGCATCACAACTCTTGTGCTTTGGGGCCATTATTAAGTAAAATAAGGGTTACTTGAACACAAGCACTGCAATACCACGACAGTCCATCTGATAACCCAGACGGCTAGTAAGTGACTAATGGTTGGGTAGCATGTATGGTGTGGGTCCACTGGACAAATGGATGGTTCACGTCCTGGGCAGGATGGAATGAGATGGGATGAAATTTCCTCATGCTACACAGAATGGTTTGCAATTTAAAACTTATGAATTGTTTACTTCTGGAATTTTCCATTTAATATTTTTGGACCATGGTTCACTACAGGTAACTGAAACCATGGAAAGTGAAACAGAGGATAAGGGGGGACTACTGAATTTTCCTTATTGATGCTGAAATTGTCCCATCTCCTGTCAATGAGAAATTATTCAGGTTAGCTCTTCAGACCTTTTGACATCATTCTAGCAGTATTTAATGCTTCTTTTCTTTCTGGTATGACAAAATTTCCAGGTTCATGTGCCTCAGACCCGGAAGTAACCATTTCTCCAAAAGTCTTGGTTCCTTTTAGTAGCAAGTGACAATATAGTCTAGATTGTAGGCATGCTTACTGCTACAGGTTTGGTCATTGTTTCTAGGCATTTTTGGTGGATGAAGCTAAAAAATTTGTTTTGTTGAGGATAAAATACATCCTGAGTTCATACTGATATTTCCAATTCAAATTCAGGGCTACAGGGTTTTTATACAACCTCATCAATTTTACATTTGTATATGCTTTCAACCATGCCAAAAACCTCAATTCTCATCAATACCAGCATAATTACTTTTTCTATAATAACATGCACAGAAGTCTCCAAATAACAATATCAACACCACATCAACAATATAATTACTGAAAACGGTTTCCTATGTGGGGAGTTTTCTTGTTTGGGTGGTCTAGTTTATATTCTTAGGGCATATTCCCACAAAGGACATACAGTCAAATTATTCTGTTTTAAAGTCAATTGGAATAGTTCTTTTTTTGGAACTATGTCCCACCTAGGAACAAGTTCATTTGTTTGATTTTACTTTCAATTTTCAGTGATTGCTTTTTTTCATTTATTTAGCTTTGTTTTAGAATTCTCCATACTATTACATGATTCCAAAGTTAAAAATACAAAATAAAGTATATTCAAAGAAGTCTAATTTCTATGTATGTTCCCTCTGTCCTATTGCTTCCCTCGGCTATATATAACTATTTTTAATGCTTTATCTTTCCATACTTTTTAAAATATAAGCAAACATGTATACTTTTTGTATTTTTCCTTTTCTTGGTTGAATAGCTTTCTGTATTTTGCCAGTGTATATTTGGGATAGATTGCCAAAATGGGGATTAATGGATTAGAGGGAAAATGTATATATGATTTTTGCTAGGTCTTGCCAAATTCCCCTCTATAAGAATTGTACCCTTTGCAATTCCCACCAGCAATATATGAGAATACCTATTTCCAACATACTGTTTTGTCAAACTTTTAGTCTTTTTCCAATCTGATAGGCAAGAAATGATATCTTCGTGGAGTTTTGAGTTTTTTCTATCTTATTATGAGTTATCTCATTCTTTTCTTCTATTTTTTAGAACTTTTTATTTGAGCTAATTTCAGACTTACAGAAACGTTGCAGGGGCCAGCCCTGTGACCAAGTGGTTAAGTTAGTGCACTCTGCTTCGGTGGCCCAGGGTTTTGCCTGTTCAGATCCTGGGTGCAGACCTAGCACTGCTCATCAAGCCATGCTGAGGCAGCGTCCCACATAGCAGAACTAGAAGGACCCACAACTAGACTATACAGGTACGTACTGGGGTGCTTTGGGGAGAAGAAGAAGAAGGGGAAAAAAAGATTGGCAACAGATGTTAGCTCAGGGCCAATCTTTAAAAAAAAAGAGTTGCAAAAATATTGCAGAAAATTCCTACCACCCCAAACTCCCCAAATGTTATATATCTTACATACTACACTACAATTACCAAAATCAAGGCACTGAAAATTATACAATACTACTTTCTAATATATAGGCCTTACTCAAATTTTGCCAATTGTCCCATTCATGTTCTTTTCCATGTCTAGTATTCAATCCAAAATCACATGTTGTTTGCAGTTACTACATCTCTTTAGCCTTCTTTAATCTGGAACATTTCCTCAGTCTTTGTCTTTCACTCTTGGGTCAAGATATTAAGTAACTTATTATTTTAATGACTGCCTTGTGTTTTATTATTTGAACATTCAATGAATTACTTAAGCAGTTCCATATCAATGGATATTTATGTTATTTTCTTTTTTATGCTATTATAAACAATGCTAAAATGAAAAAATATATACACGTATTCGTAGGTACTTGTGAAAACTTATCAGGAGGGTAAATTCCAAGAAGTAAAGTTACTGGGTCAAAATTCTCTATTTAGATAAATATTACCAACTCAATCATCTTTTTATTTTAATTTTTAAAATTTACACACTGTAAAACTTACTTTCTTGGTGTAAAGTTGTATACGTTTTTACATACACATAGATTCTCATAACCACCACCATAGGCAGAATACACAACAATTTCAGCACTCCACAGAATTCCTTTAGGCTTTCCCTTTGTGTTCACACCCTCTGCCCACCTATCATCCCTAGCAACTAATCTGAGATTGGCAACAGATGTTAGCTCAGGGCCACTCTTTTAAAAAGACCCCTCAGATTACCAACTGCTAATCTGTTCTCTTCTCCTATATTTTTGCCTTTTTAAAAATGTCATATAAATGGGAGAGTCTCTTCATCGCGGGTGCTGGGCGGCCATCTTAGATGGCGGGAGTAAGACTAGAGCGAGCGGACTGGAAGGCCTCCCTGCCGCTCTCTTTGGGCCCCGAAGAGGGCCAGCTGGCCGAGCTTTAGGGCGTGTGCCCTGAGGCGCCGAGCGCGAGTGCAGCGATGCGGGGGCTGCCCGGGGCCCGTCGCCTGGGCTGGGGACGCGCCGAATGTGACCGCCTCCCGCTCCCCCACCTGCCTCGGGGAGGAGGAGCGGACCAGACGCTGCAGCCGGACGACGGGACACCGACTCGGCCCCGCTCCCTCAGGTTTAAGTATTGGTAAGCTGCGTCAATGGAGTACATACAGGGGCCCTGGAAGACGATCAGCAATGGTTTTGGATTCAAAGACGCGGTGTTTGATGGCCCCAGCTGTATCTCCCCTACAATAGTTCAGCAGTTTGGCTATCAGCTTCGGGCGTCAGATGATGGCAAACTTACGGACTCTTCTGAGACAAGCAACACTATCCGTGTTTTCTTGCCAAATAAGCAAAGAACGGTGGTCAATGTGCGAAATGGAATGAGCTTGCATGACTGCCTTATGAAAGCACTCAAGGTGAGGGGCCTGCAACCGGAGTGCTGTGCAGTGTTCAGACTTCTCCACGAACACAAAGGTAAAAAAGCACGTTTAGATTGGAATACTGATGCTGCCTCATTGATTGGAGAAGAACTTCAAGTAGATTTCCTGGATCATGTTCCTCTCACAACACACAACTTTGCTCGGAAGACCTTTCTGAAGCTTGCCTTTTGTGACATCTGTCAGAAGTTCTTGCTAAATGGATTTCAATGTCAGACTTGTGGCTACAAATTTCATGAGCACTGTAGCACCAAAGTACCTACTATGTGTGTGGATTGGAGTAACATCAGACAACTCTTATTGTTTCCAAATTCCACTACTGGTGATAGTGGAGTCCCGGCACTGCCTTCCTTGACAATGCGTCGGATGCGAGAGTCTGTTTCCCGGATGCCTGTTAGTTCCCAGCACAGATACTCCACACCCCACGCCTTCACATTCAACACCTCCAGTCCCTCCTCTGAAGGTTCCCTCTCCCAGAGGCAGAGGTCGACATCCACACCTAATGTCCACATGGTCAGCACCACCCTGACTGTGGACAGCAGGATGATTGAGGATGCAATTCGAAGTCACAGTGAATGAGCTTCACCTTCAGCCTTGTCCAGCAGCCCCAACAATCTGAGCCCAATGGGCTGGTCACAGCCTAAAACCCCTGTGCCAGCACAGAGAGAGCAGGCACCAGGATCCGGGACCCAGGAGAAAAACAAAATTAGACCTCGTGGTCAGAGAGATTCAAGGAAATAGAAGCAAGTGAAGTGATGCTCTCCACTTGGATTGGGTCAGGCTCCTTTGGAACTGTGTATAAGGAGAAATGGCACGGAGACGTTGCAGTGAAAATCTTAAAGGTTGTTGACCCCACACCAGAGCAGTTCTAGGCATTCAGGAACGAGGTGGCTGTCCTGCGTAAAACACGGCACGTGAACATCCTGCTCTTCATGGGGTACATGACGAAGGACAACCTGGCAATCGTGACCCAGTGCTGTGAGGGCAGCAGCCTCTACAAACACCTGCATGTCCAGGAGACCAAGTTCCAGATGTTCCAGTTGATTGACATCGCCTGGCAGACAGCTCAGGGAATGGACTATTTGCATGCAAAAAACATCATCCACAGACATATGAAATCCAACAATATATTTCTCCATGAAGGCCTGACAGTGAAAATTGGAGACTTTGGTTTGGCAACAGTCAAGTCGCTCTGGAGTGGTTCTCAGCAGGTTGAACAACCTACTGGCTCTGTCCTGTGGATGGCCCCAGAGGTGATCCGAATGCAGGATAATTACCCGTTCAGCTTCCAGTCCGATGTCTACTCTTATCGCATTGTACTCTATGAGCTCATGACGGGGAACTGCCTTACTCCCACATCAACAACTGAGATCAGATCATCTTCATGGTGGGCCGAGGGTGTGCCTCCCCAGACCTTAGTAAGCTATACAAGAACTGCCCCAAAGCAATGAAGAGGCTTGTGGCTGACTGCGTGAAGAAAGTTAAGGAGGAGAGTCCTCTTTTTCCCCAGATCTTGTCTTCCATCGAGTTGCTCCAACACTCTCTACCGAAAATCAACCGGAGCGCTTCTGAGCCATCCCTGCATCGGGCGGCCCACACCAAGGACATCAATGCCTACACGTTGACCACATCCCCTAGACTGCCTGTCTTCCAGCTGACTTCGCACCTGCACTCAGGCTACCAGGGGAGGAAGGGAAGTCAGCAGGCACCACATTTCTGCTCCCTTCCTATGGGGACGGAGAGCTTGTTTCAGAGAAGTTGCTTCTAAGGACCTGCTAGACTACTCACAGGGCCTTAACTTCATGTTGCCTTCTTTTCTACCCTTTCTGGCCCTGGGAGAAGGAAGCCATTCACAATGCTGGTTTGTCTTTCTCCCTCCCTGCATCCCCCACGCTCAAGAGCCGAGCCTTCTCCAGATGCACCAGTGGCTGCTGATGGCAATACCTGATCTGGGGCCCCAGCTATTGGTTAAATGAGTATTTTTAGGGCAAGAAAAAGCACTCGGAGGGGAAATGAAGGTAGGCAAACCAGCCCTGATGTGGGGACATGTGGATTTAGGAAATCAGCTCCTATGAGGAATGCTCATCACAGGAAGGACTTTTTTTTCAGAGATAGTGGTGTGGCGCCAAACAGGTAGTTTTGCACATAATGGACCAAACAGCCCAGGACTGTCGAGACCGTGGCCGCCTGAAGGAGTCTGCTTTGGTACTATGGAACTTCACTTTGGGGACACTTGCTTTTCTTGGAGGTCTCCAGTGCATTGAGATGGTTTTCCAGAAGAGGCACTCGGCCTGCCTCTCCCAGTCTCTGCCCTCTCAAGGAGCAGTCTTCCATCATGCTGAATTTATTAGTCTTCCAGGAGCTGCCCCTATGGGGTGGGGCCACCAGGCCAGCCTTGTCTCTCTACAGTCACATCATGTGTATACAAGAAAGCCAGGAATACAGGTTTTCTTGATGATTTGGGGTTTAATTTTGTTTTTATTGCACCTGACAACAATAGAGTTATCCAATGGTTCTTCAATTATGTTATTTTGATAAAATAAATTAAATGTAAAAAAATGTCATATAAATGGAATCATATAGTATGTAAATGTTTGGACTGGAATCTTCCACCTAGCATAATGCATATGAGATTCGTCTATGTTGTTATGTATCAGCAGTTAATCCCCTTTTCCTGATTAATAGAATTCCACTGTGTGGATGTATAACAATTTATTTATCCATACACCCACTGAATAATGTTTGGATTGTTTCAAGTTCTTGGCAATTATAAGTAAAGCTGCTATAAACATTCATGTACAAGGTTTTGTATGAACATATGTTTTCATTTTTGTAGGACAAATACTTTGAAGTAATTTGCTGGGTAAAACAGTGTGTGTATATGTAATGTTGTAAGGAACTGCCTAACTGTTTTCCAGAGTGCATGCACCATTTTGCATTCCACCTGCAATTTATGAGAGTTCTGATTGTTCTTGCATGTTTGCTAACACTTGATATTGTCAGTATTTTTTATTTGAGAGCCATCCTAATAGGTGTGTGAAGGTATCTCATTGTGACGGTCAACCTTTGGTGATATCTGACCCAGCATTGATGAGTCTAATCCTTCTGTTGGTGGTACTAAGTAACATTTCTCAAGAATGTTTCAGAGCACACTAGCCCTTCAGGATGCCATTAGGTATCTGAAAAAATGGTACCATGACCCATTAAGTTTAGAACACATGAGGTTTTGTTCAAAGTTAAGTAAGTTTCTACACCATAGGACTTCTCAGTATCTTTGATATATCTACATGCAAAATGACTGTCCACAAGGAAGAAGTAGTAGGCAATGTTTCCCCAAAATTTTACTATGAAACTCTTTTCCTATGTAACATCCCAAAGGGTGAATATTCGGAAAACTCACTTGGGAAATCATGCTACAATTCATAGAGAGAAAACAAATAATCTATGATATTCAATAAGTACATGTTAGCTGAAAACAGTTTTTCTTCTTCACAGAGGGAAGGGGTCTCTGTATTTCATTTAATAAAGTCTCCTCCTTAATTCACCAATCAGCTCCAGGAATAAGATTTCTGGGACTCTTCTGAGAACACCCACCATGGAAATGTGATTAACAGTTTGTAACTGTGACTGTGAAGTCTTGCAACATTGCGATTTTTTGACTCCCCACACAGCAGGTTGGCTCTCCATGGAAATGATATTTTCTTTCTTTGTTGTCAGTCTCTTCTGAACAGGGTCAGTTCTTGGCATTGTGAGCTGTCTTCAATCACCAAACACCATAAAATAAGCTAAGAAGACATTTCCCCATTGGTTCACCTCTGTTCTCATCTTCCTTAGTGTCAGAAATTAACATGAACGTCCACCGTTCTCTCCTTTCTCACAAGCCTAAGTGCACATCCTGCTCTGAAGAAGCCACGCAGCGGTCTGTTGGTCAAAGAACGGATTCTGTCCCCAAGGACTCCTTCTGTGTCGTTTCTTCATCTGTAGTTGAAAGGCTTCTCTTTGCTCCAAGCACTAGTGGTAGTGAGTGGGTTTGGACAGAAAGTAGGAAGATGTGACTCCTTGCTGGTGATACATTGAGAGAAAACTAATAAAGGATTCTCAGCAGCACTCAGTCGACCTGAATTCTTGACTTCTTGCTGAGACAGGGCTTTTTGGAACTCTGATGGAAAAATCAACCCCGCTCTCTCTGTTTCTACTGAGCTCTCCAATGCAGCACCAAGGCAATTTGGCCAATGTAATGACCCAGCATGAATCACTACAAAACTGAAATCGTGTCCCTAGAGAGCTCACTGAGCTGGAGATGAGCATTTCATGAAAAAGGCCAGATCACCATTGAGATGAAGGTTCATTTAAATCCATATTTGTAGCTGCTGGCGGGTCAGCCAGCAGAGTGAGTTTCATTCTGCTTTGACTCCAGCCGTTTTCCTTCAGGGCTGCTCTTGATCCTGTGCCTGAACCTGTCCCTGGTGGAGGCCTTCAGCAACATAATCCCGAAGTGCACCTTCTGTACATAGTCCAGACCTGCAAGGGAAAGCGATTCTTGTACCTGATACCCTGTCACCTCTTGCTCACACGCTTCTATTCCGTGATCTTCCATCTGGTGCTGAAGGCCAACTGCTTTCTCATTGGCCCCTTATCACCCCATCCTTCCTCCTCTTCTAGTCTTTTACACATGTGAAGGGCCCTGCCCATGTGCATGAGATGGAATTATATAGGCTCACATCAGGACACCCCTCTGGGATCCTTAGCTGATGTTTCCCTCAGAATGGTCCAGAGACCACCTGCATCAGAATCACCCTAGTTGGGGCTGGCCCCGTGGCTGAGTGGTTAAGTTCGTGTGCTCCACTTTGGCAGCCCAGGGTTTCACCGGTTCGGGTCCTGGGGGCAGACCTAGTACTGCTGGTCAGGCCATGTTGAGGCGGCGTCCCACATAGCACAACTAGAAGGAACTGCAACTAGACTATACAACTAGGTACTGGGGAGCTTTGGGGAGAAGAAGAAGAAGAAGAAGAAAAAAAAGATTGTTAACAGATGTTAGCTCAGGTGCCATCTTCAAAAAATAAAAATCACCTTAGGATGCCTGTTAAAAATACAAATTATGAGGTTCCACCCTAGACCTTCTGAATCAGGATTTCTTGTAGGAGCCTAGAATCCGCTCTTTTAACAAACACCCATTAAATCTTCTCTTTGCATTAGAGCTTAAGAACCAGTGGCCCAGCTCTCCCTACTTTACATCTGGCTGCTGGGCATCACCTCCGCTAATTTCTGTTTCTCTAGAAAGCCTTTTATATATTTGCAGAGTAGCCCCACTTGCCTCACACCTATAGGCTCATGCTATTAAATACATTGCTGTAATCCTTCTTTACCCCATACTCCCAAACAAAGTCCTGTGAACTTAACACATCATATCTCTATAGCCTTTTTTAGGTCTCTTCAAAAGAGAGAAGCATGAGAAAATAAGAGACAAAACTACCTTCTACCATACAAAAACTAAAACAGAACAAACTGCCTTCAGACAACAGAGAACAGGCAGCACAGGACTGATCCCTGAGTGCAGTGAGTTACAGGGTCTTCCCGGCTTCCTGCCTGGAGACAATTTCTGAGCTGCAGTTCAGGCAGAGGGAGAACTCAAACACATCCTGACAGTCTCATCAAATTGAGGTGACAGAGATTAAAGGTCAGGGAAGCCAAGGCAGCTAGAATTTAGGGCCGAGTACAGATAGGAGGAACTACACAGAGAAAAAGTTCCAGAAATCTGAATGGGGTCTCCGTGAGTCTTTGAGTGAAAAAGCAATCTGCACATGCTTAACATAAAACCCCACAAGGCGGCAAAGAACAACCTCCAGGAAGAGGACCATTACCACTAGCTTAAGCCAAAACATTCCCAGAGTTCACAGCGGCCTGGGAATGACGAGCACCCAAGTGCCAGAACCCCACTGAACTCAGCATCGACCCCAGAAAAAGTCACACCTTAGGTATGGGACTAAATCAGCTCTTGAGTAAAGACCACTCTGACATATGCTTTAAGAGCTTAAAACAAGCTTTGAAAGGGCCAAACTGATCCATAAGTAATTTGATTGCCTGTCAGAATGAACTCCAATACGCTTTAAAGGAACAAAATAATATCTAGCACTCGACGATGAAAAAAATTATAATATCCTACATTCAATAAAAAATTACTAGACTTCTAAGAAGCAGAAAAATGTGACACATAAACAGGAGAAAAATCAGTCAATAGAAAAAGTTCCATAAATAATAGAGAAATGGAATTATCAAACAAAAACATTAAAATGTATCATAAATATGTGATATGCTCAAAGATTTCAAGGAAAATGTGAGTATAATGAGGAGATAGGTGAAAGGTAAGAAGGATAAGCAAATGAGAAATACAATATTTAAAATGAAAATTTTACTAAGTGGAATTTACAGACCAGACATTCCAGAAGAAAAGAGAAATGAACTTGAATTCAACATGAAACACAAGGAGAGAAAAATGATAGAAAAAATGAAAAGAACCTCAGTGACCTGTGGGATATTACCAAGTTGTCTAGCATAAATATAATTAGAATCCAAAGAAGTAAGAGAAGAAAGATAGAAAAAATATTTGAAGAAATAGTGCTTGAAATTTTTTCAAAATTGATGAAAACTATAAGCTCAAAGATCCAAGGAGCTCAAATTAGCACTATAAACAACGAAAACTACACCAAGGCACAATATAATCAAATTGATGAAAACCTGTGATAAGGAGAAAAATCTTAAAAGTAACCAGAAAAAAAAGGGACATTATAGACAAAGGAATAAAGATATAAATTACTACAACTTTCTTGTCAGAAATTATGCAAGCCTGAAGACAATGGAGTGATATCTTTCAAGTGCTGAAAAAGGAAAAAAAAATAACTATCAAACTAAATTTCTACACCCAGTGCAAAACTAAAGGTGAAATAAAGACTTTCAGATGAGAAAAACTGAAAGAATTTCTCCACAGCAGACTTGCACTATAAGAGTGTAATTCTTCATGAAGTTCTTCAGGAAGAAGGAAACCAGATGGAACTTGGATCTACACAAAGAAATGAAAAATGCCAGAAATGATAATATGTAGGTAAATATAAGATATTTTTCTTATTTTTAATTTCCTTAAAAGATAATTGACTATTTAAAGCAAAGTAATAACAACGAATTATGGGAGTTACAACATATATAAAAGTAAAATCTATTAAAACAATAGCATGAAGGATAGGAAGGGGAAAATGGAAGTATACTGTCATTGGTTTCTTACACTATACTTGAAGCAGTATAATATTATTTGAAAATAAACTATGGTAAGTTAAAAATGTGTATTTTAAGCCTTAAACCAACAATTTACAAATAAAACAGAGGAATAACAAATAATCCAATAGTGGAGATAAAACGGAATCCTAAAACAATAACCAATTAATCCAAAGGAGGCAGGAAGAGTGGAAAAGGAACAATATGGGATAAAAATAAAACAAATATCAACATGGTAGACTTAACTACAATCATATCAATAATATATTACAAAATCTAACCACTACTATCAAAAGGCACATATTGCAAGACTGGATTTAAAAATCAAAACTAAATTATATGAAGTCTACAAGATATTCATGTTAAACATAAAGACATAAGTAAGTTAGAAGTAAACAAATGTAAAAAAAGATAAACCATACAAACACTACCCAAAAAATCACTCGAGTAGCTATGTTGATATGAGAAAAGCAGATCTCAGAACAAGAAATACTACCAGGAATAAAGAGGGACACTTTATATTGATGGAGGGGTCAATTCATCAGGAAGACATAATAACCCTAAATACATAAGCACCTAAAAACAAAGCTTCAAAAAACATAAAACAAAACTGATAGAATTGAAAGGAGAAATAGACAAATTTACAATTATAATTGGAGATTCCTTCCCTCTTCTCTGAGTAATTGATAGAACAAGTAGACAGAACATCAACTGAGATATGTAAGACTTGAACAATACATGAAATAGGATGTTCAATAGGACTATTGTCCTGGAACTGGCAGTAGGGCCTATACCTGAAAACAACAGGCTCTAAGTCTCCCATATTTGAAAGGCAGCTGCCAAAAATTGGAGCCAGGACCTCCTTATTAGGAGACAGCCAAATTAGCCCTACTCTTCCCTACCATCATTCTAACTAATGTCAACCCACCTGCCTCATCACCAGCACATAAGAGGAAACAATTGTTAAGGGAGAGAATGAAAGTCTTTGGCCTTGGGAGGAGTTTGAGGCTCATATTAACTCAGAGTTGTAAAGGAGTAAACTAGCCCCTGTGGCCTCACAGGTGAGGAGCCCAGAGGACAGAGGAGACAAAGAGATGGAACTTAAGATGATGGCCAGCAACCATGCCAAGAAAGCCCACTCTCAAGTTAGGATCTTAAGATCTCTGTCTCTCTTCCTCTTCCAGTCTCCAGCACCATAGGAACTGGGACTTGAAAATGGATGGAAGTTGAGAGACAAATAATCCCCAAATCAGACCCCCACACACCTTCTTTCTAAGATGTTGCAGTAAGGAGACAATGAAAGAGCAGCTCACATCCCCTCCTTCCTAAGTGAAGCTGCCAGGCTGTGCTGGGGTTGGGGGAAGGAGATGAACTCAAATTGAAATCAGATGTAAGCCTGGAGTTTGAACAACTGAAAGGGACTGGAAACCTATGGGATGGGCCAAAAATGTTGCTAAGATAAAGAAAGGGGTGGAGGGGGACTTGACAGAGCACAATGATTGAAAAACATTACACTATTTCATGTTAATATCTCACTGAGTTCTGAGCGCTTAACAAAACAGACTATTACTATGTATCCAAACAGTGCACATATCTGTCAATTTTAATGACTTTTCATCATATTGGTATGTACATTATATTTATATGCAATGATGTACTTAATAATGTACCTATTGTTGAACATTTGGATTATTTCCAATTTTTTCCTCTTAGGAACAAGGTTGCTATAAACATCTTGGTATAAACTGGTCTATTCTTCTTAGCTATTTCCTTAAGCATATACCTCAACACTCCCTTCCTATGCAATCCCTTGGCTCACTTCTACCCCTGTCATTCTATTGTGACATCTCATCAGTACGTCAAATATGATGAGTTGGTTTTCCTTCTGTTGTAGGTGATAGCATGCAATTCAGACCGGCTTGTGCAGAAAAGAGAACTTCCTCGCTCACACTACTGAAAGTCCAAGGGTAGAGCTGCCTAGGTCCTTCAATTAAGAGGCTCAGAGGACACCATCTAGCCATTTCTCTAGTTGCTTCGCTCTGCCTTTCTCCAGGAGTTGATTTCATCTTCCAGCTGACATGCCCCAGGGAATCACAATGGTGGCAGCAGCAAGCCTCAAAGCTTCACAAAATACAGTGAAAGAAAATGTGTCTTTCCCACAAGCCCCAGAAAACATCTTTATTCAGTTCATTGGCTCCAAATGAGTTATGTGCCATCTCTGAACCAATCACCATGGCCAGGGGGTGAAATACAATGATAGAATTAAATTAGTTGTGGCTGGGTCAGTGGTCAATTTATTCAA
Source organism: Equus przewalskii (assembly GCF_037783145.1). Lineage (NCBI taxonomy): Eukaryota > Metazoa > Chordata > Mammalia > Perissodactyla > Equidae > Equus > Equus przewalskii. Next base: position 68,455,135 of record NC_091831.1, read on the forward strand.
ATGGTGGAAATTAGAAAGAGATGTTTCCTAAAGAAGATTTGGACTATTGCTATCAGAAAGAGGGAGCATGGATTCTGGGCACCAAACAATATATGCCCCCTACACGCATGAATGTGTTTCTTTCTCTCTGTAGGATTGTAAACTCTGAGGGCAGGGATTATATGGATTTCACCATTGTGTTTACAGCACACAGAACAGTGCCTGACATAGAGAAGGTAAAAGTTTGGTGACTATTCATTGGATGAATAAATTCCCCAAAATGGAATAACCACGCTGGAGAAAATAAACATTTTTTAAAGATCTTGTTATTGTTGGCAGATCCTTCTCCAGAAAAAAGTGCCAAAGTATAACAGAATCATAGTAAAAGAATAGTATAATGGTAAGGTAATGCATATTAGGACAGCTATTTTCTCAAAATATTGCCAACATTGAATTTTATTGTTTTGATTCATTTCTGGTAATACAATAGGTGTTTAGCAGATTTTTAAGATGCTTTAATTTAGATGCATTTAGTCATTGACAAAATTGATCATTTGTCCAGTGCTAAAATATTATATGTTAATTTGGCCTACCAATTTTATAAAAGACATTCAGTGAGATTTTTATAAATCCCCTTTCCAAGTTACATCTTCCAGTGTATTTCCACAGTGATCGGTCTCTGAGGATTTTTTTAAATTGTACTAAAATACAGATAATATAAAATTTACCATCTTAACCATTTTTAAGTATACAGTTCAGTGGTGTTAAATACATTCACATTGTTGTGCAACCAATCTCCAGAACTCTTTTCACCTTGCAAAACTGAAATTTTATACCCATGAAACAACAACTCTCCATTCTCCACTTCCCCTTAGCATCTGGCAACCACAATTCTACTTTCAGTCTCTTTGAATTTCTATTATTCTAAGTACCTCATAACAATAGAATCATACTATCTTCCTCCTTTTGGGTCTGGCTTATTTCACTTAGCATAATGTCTTCAAGTTTCATCCATGTTGTAGCATGTGTCAGAATTTCCTCCCTTTTTAAGGCTAAATAATGTTTCTTTGTATGTGTATGCTACGTTTTGTTTATTCTTTCATCCATCAATGGACACATGGGTTGCTTCCACCTTTTGGCTATTGTGAATAATGTTTCCATGAACATGGGTATACAAATACCTCTTCAAGACCTTATTTTCCATAGTAGCTGCACCATTTTACGTGCCAACCAACATTGCATAAAGGTTCCAATTCTCCACATCCTTGCCAACATTTGCTATTTTCTGGTTTTTTGATAGTAGCCATCCTAATAGGTGTGATCTGAGGATTTGATGTCCCGTAAAGAAGACATGGAACACAAGGTGAGTAGTGACACGTTAAAGGTGTTGAGAGGGAATTTCTGCCAAGAAGACAATGACAATCATCTTTGGCAGCCAGTTTGGTCCCTGTCCCACATCTTCATGTATATTTTGAAAAAAGAAACATTCTAGTTCTTGTTCTCAAGAACCAAAAAATTTTGGAGAAGTATAGATTGTTTCCTAATGAAATTATCTTCCTGGTACTGTTGTCAGGAGGCCAGACATTTCTTGGGGATAAAAAAGAATGGCAGCTCTTAACATACGTAAGAGCAACAAAAGAAAGAATAATGGGAAAAAGAAAAAAACAGAGGATAACTGATATGAAATATCATGCATTTCAAGGAATACATACAGCATGTAGGAGAAAGAAAGTAAAAGTATTATTCATGATAGCCAAGACCTGGAAGCAACCTAAGTGCCCATCAAGGGACAAATAGATAAAGAAGATGTGGTATATATACATAATGGAATGCTACTCAGCCATAAAAAACAGATGAAATCTTGCCATTTGTGACAACATGGATGGACTGGAGGGTATTATGCTAAGCAAAATAAGTCAGAGGGAGAAAGTCAAGTACCATATGAACTCACTCATAAATAGAAGACAACAACAGCAACAAATACATAGAGACAGAGATTGGAGTGATGGTTAGCAGAGGGGAAGGGGGAACAGAGTCGGGTGAGAGGGGTGATTAGGCACACGTGTACGATGATGGATTGTAATTAGTCTTTGGGGGCGAACATGATGTAATCTACACAGAAATAGAAATACAATGATGTACACCTGAAATTTATGTAATATTATAAACCAATGTTACCTCAATAAAAAAAAGAAAGGAAAAGGGAAGAAACCAAGTTTTCTGTGAACAGGATGCTGCAAGTCCTTTGCAGACCACAAGCAATAAGGACAGCAGAAATATCAGGAGAAACATCTTGAAAGGAGTGAACAGAGGGTGATGGATTTATTCATTTATTTATTGAACTTGCCCCATGTATCATGTACTTTTCAAGACACTGGAGATTACACTATTGAAAAAAACAGAAAAATCCCACCTTTGTGGAGTTTTCATGACAGTGGGAGGAAACTGATAATTAAATAAATATACAGCATTACATGGTAAGCCCTATGAAGAATGATGTAGGGCAGGGGTAAAAAGGAGTATATTGGTGTGGAGTGGCATGTGTCCCTATTTTATACACAAATGTCAGAGACCTGAAAGAACAGAGGGACTGAGAGGGAGTGAGCCATGAGGATATCTGGGGAAGAATGTCCAAGCAGAAGAAAGAGAATCTGCAAAAGCCCTGGGGCAGAACAAGCTTAGGGATGCTGGAGGGACAATAAGGAGACTGGTGTGGCTTGAAGGGATGGATAAGGGGAAAGTGGTAGGAAACGGTAGCAATCAGTAGCATGGAGCCAAATCATGTAGGCACTTCAGCTCTTATCCTGAGTGACCTGGCAGGCCACTGGGGAAGTAGAATGGAGGAATGGTGTGACCTGATTAATGTTTTTAAAATATCATTATGTCAGAGTATTTAAGCAAGAAGAGGAGACTGTCTCAGGCTGGATTAAAATAAGAGAAACCAGTTAGGAAGTGATTGCCATAATCAGGGCAGATAATAGTAGCTGGGATGAGGGTGGAAGTGATGGGAGTGGAAGGAAGCCGTTAGGGCTTAAATTTATCTTGAAGGTTGAGCTCTCAACATTTGGTGATGGTTTGGATGTGAGGTGTGAGAGAGAGGGCTCAAGGATGAGTCTGGACTTCTGCCTGAGCTACTGGTTAGACTGGATTGCCATTTACTGAGAAGACCAGAGGAGGAACAGATTTGGTGAGAGAGACCAGGAGTTCAGTTTTGGACCTGTTAGTTTGAGATGCTGACTAGACGTGGAGTGCTTGAGTAAGCAGTTGGATGCAATGGTCAGCAGCTCAAGGGAAAAGTTAGGGCTAGAAAGGCAGCCCAAGACATAGTCGCAGCCACCTCCACCTGTGTACTCTTGCCAAAAACCTGTGTGAGAAAGATTGAAGACTGGAACATAACTCACATTGCTCAGATTTATATGTTATAAGATGTTTGTTATTAGTTGCACAGGTTTAAAACTTAGAAGAATTTGGTAACAATAATATATACAATATAACAACATATTTTCAAGTAATATCCTCTAATAAAAACTAAATCCTCTATGTGATCTGCATGCTGCCTTCCTCTCCAACCTCTTCCCTTTTCTGTCCAGTCATATTGTCCTCTTTTTCGCTCTTCAAATCCTCCATGCTTGCTCTCATCACAGGGTCTTTGCATGTGCTTTTTACTCCACCCAGAGCCTCATGCCCTTACTCACTATCCAGGAAACTCCTCCCGCTCATCCTTCAGATCTCAGCTCCCACATGTTTTCCCTGAGAAGCCTTACCCACAGCCTCAGAGTGTGCCAGGTCCCTGTGTTCTGGGCCATTCCAGAAGTACCAATCCATCCTTCCAGGGGTAGTTTTATATTTATTTTAGTGGTTATTTCATTAATATTCCTCTGACTCACTAGAATGTAACCATAGTATAGGATTTTATTCACAATAGCTTCTCTAAGACCTAACCTATATCTGGCACAGATACTCAATCATTGTTGAATCAATGTATAAACAGAAAGAAACTCAGACAATAAGATTTCCCTTAATTGTTTGAGAAAGATGAAGAATAAATGTGGTTGCTACAGCTCAAATCTCCTATACTTTAATATTGCTAATCCCTGAAAAACTATGCTAACGTAAAAATATGAAAATTTAAAATGCATTTATGTGTTATAATAAAGGAATGCACTTACATGTTATAAGAGGAATATATTCCCAAGGAGCTAAAAAAAATCATGAAATTGCTTCTTACACCAGGCCTTTTTAACTTGATATTTGATGACATTTTCAGCATTCTGTCCATATTCTTTAATTTTGTCCTTTTTATTTCACAATTGAACCCACTCTCAGTTGGCTTAATTCTAAAGAACATCCAACTGAGGCTAAAGTGTCCACTACCAGCATACCTAATGATTTGTGTTATTGTTTCAATAAAATCAAGTTTATAAGATCTATCCACTTTATCACTATTATTGGCACCTTAATTTTTATAAAATAATAAGGGACAAATGTAAAATTTTAAATATATACATGTTGTACAGTGGAAACATCTGTACAGATGGAAATGGTGACAGGGCCCAAGCCTTACTGTTGGCTTACAGGCCAGGCCCCATTGAGCCATAGATCAAAATGTTCACCCATTATGGAGCATGGATTGCAAGAGGAAAAAATAAAATAAAGGTACTTACCAGTAATCTGGTGGTGGAGAAATAAGTATACAAAAACTATTTTAAAACAAAGACTCTGATAAAGTGCTGTGGTATAGGACCCCAAAAATGATTTGGGGAAGTTGATTCTAAGATGGGTGATACTAAAAAGCCACTTTGATTAGGTGAGATTTAAACAAGGACTGCATGGAAAGGAGTTGACAAGCAGATAATAGCAGAAAAGGATCAACCCAGGAGCCATATCATGGAAGCAAGCAGAGCAGGAAGCTCCAGGAATCCATCCTTCCACATAAACAACTGTTAAACTGGCAGGAACCATCTGAAGTAGCTATTTTGGAACTCTGTAGTCTAGTCAAACACTTGCATCCAGGGAAGATCTTGCTGAACAGGCTGGTAAATTTCAGTGAATTTCAGTCTTTTGTATAGTAGAGATTACCAGCCACCAGTCCCCAGCCTCCTAACAGGCATCTGGAGGCATAGCTACCTGCATTCCTGGTGTGCCTTGCTAGAGCCAGGGTGGGCAATAGGGCCTGTCTTCCAAATATCAATATTGTGTGTTCTGATTGCTGATTGCTGCTTTTTATCACTGAGGGCCTGGCAGTTATTGTTTCAATCCCCATGGGCTGACATGGCTTCCAGAGAACTTAAAGAGGCTCCCCTATTGGAAGTCAGACATGTAAGTAAATCTTTGTCAGGACACTAGCTGGCAGAGAAAATGGAACAAAATTTCAGCAAACACATACAACAAGGAATACACACCTTGCAAAAATAATTTGGAAAAATCACAAAGGATGGCTCCAGCTCTCAATAAGTAACATTCAGCAATCACTGAGAAAAGAAAGAATTAGATTTCCAGAGTTACCATGATACAATACCCAAAATGTCCAGTTTCTAACAAAATATTACAAAACTTATAAAGAAACAGGAAAATATGGTCTATCCCTGTGAAAAAAGGAATTTGACAGAAACCATCCCTGAGATGTTAAATCAACTGTCTTAAATATGTTCAGTGAACTAAAGGAAACCATGGGTAGCAAACTAAAGGAAATCAGGAAAACAATGTATGAACAAAATGAAAATATCAATATAATTATAAGAATTACAAAAAAGAACCAAACAGAAATTGTGGAGCTGAAAAGTACACTACGTGAAATGAAAAACTCACTGGAAGAGTTCAACAGCCAATTTGAGCTGGTAGAGAAAATGATCAGTGAACTTAGAGATAAGACAATTAAAATTATCCAGTCTTAGGAGCAGAAAGAAAAAAGAATGGAGAAAATGAACAGAGACTGAAGGACCTATGGGACAACATCAAATGTACCAATGTTCACATTATAGGAGTCCCAGAAGGAGAAGAGAGAAAGGGGCAGAAAAATAATTTGAGAAATAATGGCCAAAACTGCCTAAATCTGAGGAAAGTTTTGAATATACACAGGCAAGAATCTCAGTGAACTCTAAGGAGGATAAATTCTAAAGAAACTCATACAGAGAGACATTAGAGCCAAATCATTGAAACCCAAAGACAAAGAGAGAATCTTGAAAGCAGCAGGAGAGAAATGACTCATTATGGACAAGGAATCCTCAATAAGATAAACAGCTGATTTCTCTTCAGAAATGGCACTGGGATAATATATTTAAAGTCCTGAAAGAAAAAAATCATCAACCAAAAATCCTACATCCAGAAGAACTATCTTTCAAGAATGAAGGAGAAAGTAAGACATTTCTAGATAAAAGCTGAGAGGGCTGATTATCAGTGGACCTACCTTACAAGAAGTGTTAAAGAGAATTCTTAGGTTGAAATGAAAGAACATGAGAGAATAACTTGAAGCCATAAGAAAAAAATTAAGAACACTGGTAAAGGTAACTACAATGGTAAATATAAAAGCGAATATTATTGTATTTTTGGTGTGTTTTTAACTTCTCTTTCTTTCCTATGTGATTTATTAGGCAAATGCAATAAACAATTATTATAAATCTATGTCTATAGGAATACCATGTGTAAAGATGTAATCTGTGGCAATAATAATATAAAGGGGGAGGGACAGAGATGTGTAGGAGCAGAGTGTTTGAACTCTACGTAAACTAAGCTCATCTTATTGAAAGTAAGATGCCATAAGTTTAAGATGTTAATTGTAATTCCCAAGGTAACCTCTAAGAAAATAACCAAAAAATTGACAGGTGAGAAAGAAGATGGGAATCAACATGGTGCACTACAAAAAATCAACTAACATGAAAAAGGAAGTAATAGAGGAATTGAGGAACAAAAAGCATATGACATACAGAATACAAATAGATAAATGGCAGAAGTAAATTCTTCTATATCAGTAATCATGTTAAATGTAAATTAATTAAAATTTTCTATTATAAGGCAGAGTTTGGCAGATTAGGTTAAATAAACAGGAACCATTTATATGCTTTCTACAAGGGATTCACTTCAGATAAAAGGACACAAAGAGGTTGAAAGTAAAAGGATGGAAAAAGGTATTCCATGCAAATAGTAACAAAAAGAGAGTAGAGATGCCTATATTATTGTCAGAAAAAGTAGACTTTAAATCAAAAAAGGTTACAAAAGACAAATAGGACATTGTATATTGATAAAAGTATTGAAACAGCAAGAAGATACAAGCATACTTCAGAGATATTGTGGGGTTGATTCTAGACCGCCACGATAAAGTGAATATTGCAATAAAGCAACTATTTGATTTCCTAGTGCATATAAAGTTATGTTTACACTATACTGTAGTCTATTAAGTGTGTAATAGCATTATGTCTAAAAAATGTACATACCTTAATTAAAAAATACCTTATCGCAGGGCCAGCCCCGTGGTATAGTAGTTAAGTTCATGCTCTCTGCTTTGGTGGCCCAAGGTTCTCTGGTTCAGATCCTGGGTGCTGACCTATGCACTGCTTATCAAGACATGCTGTGGCAGGCATCCCACATATAAAATAGAGGAAAATGGGCACAGATGTCTGCTCAGGGCCAATCTTCCTCAGTACAAAGAGGAGGACTGGCAGTGGATGTTAGCTCAGGGTTAACCTTCCTCAAAAAAAAAACCCCCTTATTGGAGAGTGATATCACCATCATGGCAGAGCAAGCTATTCCCATAGTCTCTCCCTCCTAAGTTACAACCAAACAGACATTCATTAACCAAAAGACAATCCCCTAAAAAGCACAATAGGATGTCTGAGAGATCCACACAGCCATACATCTGAAGGCAGGGGTACTGGATCCCCAGGAAGCAGTGGAAGGAGGTGACCAGATCCCCTCCCACTCCCCAGTGGCAGCGATCTAGGTTCCAGGTCCTCATGCAGCAGCCAAGCATGCAACTGTAAGAGGAGGCAGGGGAACAGGCAGGCCTGCACATCAGCACTTTCACTTTTGGAGATACAACCCAGCCCTTGGGAAGGCTCCACACAGAGTGGCACAGCTCAGCCACTTCATGGGGACCCCAACCAAGCACAGCAGCCCAGGCAAACTGCCCATGAGTGCAGAGCAGGCCCACATGTGCAAGTAAAAGAAAGCACCCCCCCTCCACACCTAGCACATGAGCTCAGCCAATCTGAAGACAAGGCAGTGGATCCACACCAGAGCACCAGCATGTGTGTGTGTGACCCACCAAGTGGCTGTGATCAGTGGGTAAACACAGATAAGCCATATTTGCACAACTTCCAGCAGACATTGTGGGTTCAGAAAACACAGCTCCTGCCCTCTCCCCTCAGTGGTAGCAGGTGGAATCTGTGACATGATACTACCACTCTGTACCAGCAAAGGATCACTTCATCTAATACCACAAAGAACTTCATTAACACTCCAGAGCAGAAGAAAAATGACAAGTCTCCAGAAACCAATCCTGAAGTCACAGAAATTTACAATCTAAATGACAGAGAATTAAAAATAGTTGTCATAAAGAAACTCAGTGAGTTACAAGAAACTCAGAAAGACAGTTCAATGAACTCAGGAATAAAATGAATGAGCAGAAGGAATTCTTCACAAAAGAGATTGAAGCTCTAAAAAAAAACAAACAAACAGAAATTCTGGAGATGAAGAACAAAATGAATGAGATAAAAAACAATCTAGAAACATCAAGAAACAGAGCTGACGTTATGGAGGATAGAATTGTAATGTAGAAGACAGAAATATAGAAATGCTTCAGGTGGAGGAGGAAAGAGAACTAAGACTTTAAAAAAATGAAGAAATTCTTCGAGAATATCTGACTCAATCAGGAAACGCAACATGAGGATTATAGGTATTCCAGAGGAAGAAGAGAGAGAGAGAAAGTACCAGAGAGCTGGTTCAAAGAAATAATAGCTAAGAACTTCCCAAACCTGGGGAAGGACCTGGACTTACAAATATACTGTCAATAGAACTCCTGGTTACATCAATGCAAAAAAGACCTTCTCCAAGGCATATAACAGTAAAACTGGCAAAAGTTAAAGGCAAAGAAAAAATATTAAGGGCAGCAAGGCAGAAGAGAATAATCTACAAAGGAACCAACATCAGGTCTTCAGCAGATTTCTCAGCAGAAACATTACAAGCTAGGAGAGACTGGAATGATATATTCAAAATACTGAAAGACAAAAACGTTCAGCCAAGAATACTCTATCCAGCGAAAATATCCTTCGATATGATGGAGAAATAAAACCTTCCCCAGATAGACAAAAGGTTAGGGATTTCATCATCAGAGGACCACCCTTCGAAGAAATGATCAAGGATGCCTTCATACCTTAAACAAAAAGGCAAAGGTTTACAAAGCCTTGAACAAGGAGATAAACAGACAGACAAAATCAGAAAATTGTAGACCTCTATCAGAACAGATTAGAAAGCACTTAATTATAACATAAAAGATAAAAGGAAGGAAAGCATCAAAAATAAGTATAAACGCTGCATTTTACTCACAACATGAAACAAACAAAAGAATTTGTGACAACAATAACTTAGATAGGGAAGAGGAAAGGAATGGAACCTGCTTAGGTTGATGGAGATGAGAAGCTATCAGAAAATTGATTATTTCCTCTATGAAATCTTTTATACAAACCTCATGGTAAGCACTAAACAAAATTCAGAAGAGAAACACAAATCACAAATAAAGAGAAAACTGAGAAAACCATCACAGAAAACCACCAAACTGAAATGGCAGTCAGAAAAACATGGGAAGAGAAACAAGGGAGGCATAGAACAACCAGAAAACAAGAGATAAAATGGCAATATTAAGCCCTCCTATATCAATAACCAGTCTAAATATAAAAGGATTGAATTCTCCCATAAAAAGACACAGAGTGGCTGGATGGATTAAAAAACAAGACTCAACAATATGCTGCCTCCAGGGAACACATCTCAGCTCTAAAGACAAACACAGGCTGAGAGTTTAGGGATGGAAGACAATACTCCAAGCAAATGGCAAGCAAAAGAAAGCAGATGTTGCCATACTTATATCAGACAAAGCAGACTTCAAGATAAAAAAAGGCAGGGAGAGACAAAAAGGGGCATTATATAATGATAAAAGGGACATTCCACCAAAAGAACATAACACTTATGAATATATATGCATCTAATACGGGAGTACCAAAGTATATAAAGCAACTATTAACAGACCTAAAGGAAGAAAAAAAACAATACAATAATTGAAGGGGACTGCAGCTACCCACTTACATCAATGGATAGACCATCCAGACAGAAACTCAACAAGGAAATAGTGTACTTAACAAAAAACTAGGCAAGATGGACTTAATAGATATATATAGGACATTCTATCCAAAAATAGCAGAATACACATTCTTCTCAAGTGCACATGGAACATTCTCAAAGATAGACCATATGATGGGAAACAAGGCAAGCCTCAATAAATTCAAGAAGATTGAAATCATATAAAGAATCTTTTCCAACCACGGTGCTATGAAACAAGAAATCAACTACAAGAAAAAAGCTGGGAAAGTGACAAATATATGGAGATTAAACAACATGCTACTGAACAACCATTGGATCAATGAAGAAATCAAAGGAGAAATCAAAAAGTACCTGGAGACAAATGAAGATGAAAATGCATCATACCAACTCTTATGGGATACAGTAAAAGTGGTTCTAAGAGGGAAATTCATAGCAGTACAGATACACCTCAACAAATAAGAAAAATCTCAAATAAGCAATCTTAAACTACACCTAATAGAACTAGAAAAAGAAGAACAAACAAAGCCAAAAGTAGCAGGAGTGAAATAATAAAACTTAGAGTAGAAATAAGTGAAATAAAGACAAAAAAATAGTAGAAAGGATCAATGGAACAAAGAGGTGGTTCTTTGAGAAGATAAACAAAATTGACAAACTCTTAGCCAGAATCACTAAGAAAAAAAGAGAGAAGCCTCAAATAAATAAAATTAGAAGTGAAAGAGGAGAAATTACAATAGATACCACAGAAATAGAAAGGATTATAAGTGAATACTATGAAAAACTATATGCCCACAAATTGGATAACTTAGAGGAAATGGATAATTCTTAGACTCATACAACCTTGCCAAACTGAATCAAGAAGAAATAGAGAATCTTAGACTAATCACAAGTAAATAGATCAAAACAGCAATCAAAAATCCCCCACAAACAAAAAGCCCAGAACCAGATGGCTTCTCTGGAGAATTCTACTGAACTTTCAAAGAAGATTTGAATAACTATCCTTCTCAAAATTTTCCAAAAAATTGAAGAAGATGGCATACTTCCTAACTCATTCTATGAGGCCAACATCACCCTGATACCAAAGCCAGACAAGGACAACACAAAGAAGGAAAATTACAGGCCAATATCATTGATGAACATAGATGCAAAAATCTTCAACAAAATATTGGCAAACTGAATACAGCAAAAATTAAAAGGATCATACACCATGATCAGGTGGGATTTATACCAGAGATGCAGGGATGGTTCAACATCTACAGATCAATCAACGTGATACACCACATTGACAAAATGAAGAATAAAAATCACATGATCATCCCAATAGATACAGAGAAAAAATTCGACAACATACAACATCCATTTATGATAAAAAGCTTTCAGTAAAATGGGCATAGAAGGAAAGTACCTCAACATAATAAAGCCCATAAATGACAAAAACACAGCCAACATCATACTCAGTGGGGAAAAACTGAAAGCCATCCCTCTGAGAAGAGGAACAAGACGAGGGTGCCCAGGGCCAGCACTGATGGCGTAGTGGTTAAAGTTTAGTGCTCTCACTGCTTCAGTGGCCCAGGTTCAGTTTCCAGTCATAGAAACAAACCACTTGTCTGTCAGTACCCATACTGTGGGAATGGCTCATATAGAAGAACTGGAAGGACTTATAACTAGAATATACAACTATGCACTGGGGCTTTGGGGAGGAAAAAAGGAAAAAGACAAGTTGCCCACCCTTGCCACTACTATTCAACATGGTACTGGAGGTTTTGGCCAGAGCAATTAGGTAAGAAAAAGAAATAAAAGGAATCTAAATTGGAAAGGAAGAAGTGAAACTCTCACTGTTTGTGGACAACATGGCCCTATATAAAGAAAACCCAAAAGAATCCACCAGAAAACTATTATAAATAATAAACAACTACACTAATTTTCAGGGTAAAAAATCAACTTACAAAAATCAGTTGCATCTCTATACACTAATAATGAACTAACAGAAAGAAAAGTCAAGAATACAATCACATTTACAACTGCAACAAAAAGAATAAAATATCCAGGCATTAACCTAACCAAAGAGGTGAGAGACCTGTACATTGAAAACTATCAGACATTATTGAAAGAAATTGAAGAAGACATAAAGAAATGGAAAGATATTCCATGTCCGTGAGTCAAAAGAATAAACATAGCTAAAATGTCCATACTACCCAAAGCAATCTACAGATTCAGTGCAATCCCAATCAGAATCAGAATGACATTCTTCATGAAAACAGGACAAAGAATCCTAAAATTCATATGGAACAACAAAAGATCTCAAATAGTCAAAGCAATCCTGAGAAAAAATAACAAAGCTGGATGCATAACAATCCCTGACTTCAAAATACACTAAAAGTCTATAGTAATCAAAACAGCATGGTACTGGCACAAAAACAGACACACTGATCAATGGAACACAATTGAAAGCCCAGAAATAAAACAACACATATATGGACAGCTAATCTTTGACAAAGGAGCCAAGAACATACAGTGGAACAAAGAAAGTCTCTTCAACAAATGATGTTGGCAAAACTGGACAGCCACATGCAACAGAATGAGAGTAGACCATTAGCTTATACCATACACAAAAATTAGCTCAAAATGGAGTAAATACTTGAAGGTAAGACCTGAAACCACAAAACTCCTAGAAGAAAATATAGGCAGTGCACTCTTTGACAGCAGTCTTAGCAGCATCTTTTCAAATGCTATGTCTACTTGGGCATGGGAAATAAAAGAAAAAATAAATGGGACTGCATCAGACTAAAGAGCTTCTGCAAGGCAAAGGAAATGATTGACAAAATGAAAAGACAACCCACTAACCGGGAGAAAATATTTGCTAATCATATATCCAACAAGGGGTAATTTCCAAAGTATGTAAAGAACTCATACAACAAAAAAAAAAACCTGATCAAAAAATGGGCAGAGGATATGAACAGATATTCTTCTGAAGAAGATATACAGATGGCCAAGTGGCACATGAAAAGATGTTCAACATCGCTAATTATTAGGAAAATGAAAATCAAAACTACAATGAGATATTACCTTACATCTGTTGGGATGGCTATAATTACCAAGACAAAAAATAATAAATGTTGGAGAGGATGTGGAGAAAAGGGAACCCTCATACACTGCCGGTGGGAATGCAAACTGGTGCAGTCACTAGGAAAAAAAGTATGGAGACTTCTCAGAAAACTGAAAATGGAAATACCATATGACCCAGCTATATCCCACTACTGGGTGTTTATCCAAAGAACTTGAAATAAACAATTCAAAGAGACTTACGCACCCCTATGTTCATTGAAGCATTATTCATAATAGCCAAGACATGGAAGCAACCCAAATGCCCATATACTGATGAATGGATAAGGAAGATCTGGTATATATATCAATGGAATACTACTCAGCCATAAAAAAGACAAAATCATCCCATTTGCAACAACATGAATGGACCTTGAGAGTATTATGTTAAGTGAAATAAGCCAGATAGAGAAAGACAAACACTGCATGACTTCACTCCTATGTGGAAGATAAACAAACACAGGGATAAAGAGAACAGATTAGTGGTTACCAGAGGGGAAGGGGGTTAGGAGATGGGCAAAACAGGTAAAGGGGCCTATATATATAGTCAAGGATAAAAATTAGACTATTGGTGGTGAGAAGAATGCAGTCTATACAGAAACTGATAATTAATAATGTACACCTGAAATTACACAGTTATAAACCATTATAAACTCAATAAAATAATTGAATAAAATTACCTTATTGCTAAAAATGCTAACCATCTTTTGAGCCTTCAGCAGGTCATAATCTTTTTGTAGGTGGAGGGTCTTGCCTCAGTGTTGATGTCTGCTGACTCATCAGGGTGGTGTTTAGTGAAGTTTGGGTGGATGTGACAATTTCTTAAAATAAGACGACAATGAAATTTACCACATTGATTGACTCTTCCTTTCAAGAACAATTTCTCTGTAGCATGTGATGTTGTCTAATAGCATTTTACCCACAGCAGAACTTCTTTCAAAATTGGAGTCAATCCTCTCAAACCCTACCAGTGCTTTATCAATTAAGTTTATGTAATATACTAAAGCATTTGTTGCCATTTCAATAATCTTCACAGCATCTTCACCAGGAGTAGTTTCCATTTCAAGAAACTGCTTTCTTCTCTTATCCATAAGAAGCAACTCCTCATCCATTAAAGTGTTTAATATTGCTGTGTCTCAGAGAATGGGAAGGCCTGAGGAGAGGGAGAGAGACAGGAGAATGACCGGTCAGTGGAACAGTCAGAACACACACAACGATTCTGAAGTTCACCATCTTATATGGGCATTGTTCACAGCACCCCAAAACAATTACAATAGTAACATCAAAGATCATTGGTCACAGATCACCATAACAAATAATAATGAAAATGTTTGAAATATTGCAAATAATTACCAAAATGCAACATAGAGACATGAAGTGAGCAAATGCTTTTGGAAAAATGGCACTGATAGACTTGCTTGACACAAGGTTGCCATAAACCTTCAATTTGTAAAAAATGCAATATCTGAAAAGCACAATAAAATTAGAACATATAAGGCAAGATAGTTCCATAGTAATAGTTGGATACTTCAATAATGGCTCTAACAACCAGACAGAAAATCAATACGGAAACAGAGGATTTAAATGGCATTATAAAGCAATTAGACCTAACAGACATATACAGGAAACTCTATCCAACAATAGCTGAATACACATTCTTCTCAACTGCACATGGAACATTTTCCAGTATAAATCATATGTTAGGCCACAAAACAAGTCTCAATAAATTTTAAAAGATGCAAATTATAAACAGTACTTTTCTGACCAAAATAGAATTAAGCTACAAATCAATAACACAAGTAAAATTGGAAAATTGACAAATACATGAAAATTTAAAAACAAACTCTTAAACAATCAGTGGGACAAATATGAGATCACAAGGGAAATTAGAAAATATCTTGAGATAAACGAAAATGAAAACACAACATCCCAAAACTTATGGGATGCAGCAAAAACAGTGCTAAGAGGGAAATTTACAGCTGTAAATGCATTCATAAAAAAAGAAGACCTCAAATCGATGACCTAATTGTAAACCTTAAGAAACTTGAAAAAGAAGAGCAAACTAAACCCAGAGCTAGCAAAGGGAATGCAATAACAAAGATTAGAATGGAGATAAGTGAAACAGAGAATAGAAAAAGAATACAGGAAATCAATGAAACCAAAAGTTGCTTCTTTGAAAAGATCAACAAAATTGATAAGCCTTTAGCAGATTGACCAAGAAAAGAAGAGACAAGATTCAAATTACTTAATCAGAAATAAAAGACAGGACCCTACTACTGATTTTACAGAAATAAAAAGCATTACAAGGGAATACTATAAATAATTATACACTAATAAATTGGATAACTTAGATGAAATATACAAGAAACACACAACTTTCCAAAACTGACTCATGAAGAAATAGAAAATCTGAATAAACCTACAACTAGTAAGGAGATCAAATCAGTAATCAGACCTCCCAACGAAGAGAAGCCCAGGATCCAATTACTTCACTGGAGAATTCTACCAGACGTTTAAAGAAGAGCTAATGCTATTCCTCCTGAAACTCTTCCAGTAAAGTGAAGATGAAGGAACATTTCCTAATTCATTCTATGAGGGCAGCATAACACTTATACCAAAGCCAGACAACGATACTACAAAAAAAGGAAAACTAACACCAACATCTCTTAAGCATATTGATGCAAATATAAGCTAACTGAATTCAGCAGCATATTAAAAGTATTATGTACCATGACCAAGTGGGATTTATTCCTGGAATACAAACGATAGTTCAATATATGGAAATCCATCAATATAATACATCACACTAACAAAATAAAGTGAGAAAACACACAATCATCTCAATTGATGCAGAAAAAGGATTTAACAATCTCCAACAACCTTTCATGATAAAAAAACACTCAACAAACTAGGAATAGAAGGAAACTTCCTCAACATAATAAAGGCCATATATGGGAACTCACACCTAACATCATATTCAATGGTAAAAGACTGAAAGCTTCTCCCCTAAGATCAGGAAAGAGATAAGGATGTCCACTTCACAACTACTGTTTAACATAGTACCAGAAGTTCTACCTAGAGCAAATAGGCAAGAAAAATAAATTAAAGACATCTAAATTGGAAAGAAAGAATTAAATTATCTCTGTTCCCAGTTGACATGATCTCATGTAGAAAACTCTAAAGATTCCACCAAAAGAACTGTTAGAGGGTGCTGGCCCCGTGGCTGAGTGGTTAAGTTTGTGCTCTCCGCTGCAGGCGGCCCAGGGTTTTGTCTGTTCGAATCATGGGCACAGACATGGCACTGCTCATCGAGCCACGCTGAGGTAGCATCCCACATGCCACAGCTAGAAGGACACACAACTAAGAATATACAACTATGTACCTGGGGGCTTTGGGGAGAAAAAGGAAAAAAATAAAATCTTTAAAAAAAAAGAAAGAACTATTAGAGCCAATAAATGAGTCAGCAAAGTTGCAGGATACAAAAATCAACACTCAAAAATTAGCTGTATTTCTATAGCTAGCAATGAGCAACTTGAAAAGGAAACTAAGAAATAATTCCATTTACAATATCATCAAAAAGAATAAAATACTTAGGAATAAATTTAACCAAGAAGGCAAAAGTCTTGTACACTGAAAACTACAAAACATTGACAAAAGAAATTTTAAAAGACTTAAATAAATGGAAAAACATCCCATGTCATAGATCAGAAGACTTCATATTATTAATACGACAATACCACCCAGAGTGATCTATGGATTCAATGTAATCTCTTTCAAAATTCCAGTGGTGTTTCTTGCAAAAATAGAAAAACCTCATCCCGGGGCCAGCCCTGCGGCCGAGTGGTTAAGTTCACTTAACCACTTCAGCTGCCTTGGGTTTTGCTGGTTCAGATCCTGGGCACGGACATGGCACTGCTCATCAAGCCATGCTGAGGTGGCGTCCCACATAGCACAATCAGAAGGACCTACAACTAGAATATACAACTATGTATGGAGGGCTTTGGGGAGAAAAAGAAAAAAAAAGAAGATTGGCAACAGATGTTAGCTCAGGTGCCAATCTTTAAAAAAAAAAAAAGAAAAGAAAAACCCATCCCAAAATTCATATGGAATCTCAAAGAACACTGAATAGCCAAATTAATCTTAAGAAAGAAGAACAAAGTTGAAGGACTTACACCTTGATTTCAAAACTTAGTACAAAACCACAGTAATCAAAAAAGAATGGTACTGGCCTAAGGACAGACCTATAGGCCAACGGACTAAAATAGCAAACACAAAGATAATCCCTCACATATATTGTCAGTTGATTATCAACACCTTTTCAATACTATTCAATGGGGAAAGGACAGTCTTCTCAAAAAATAGTGCTGGGAAAATTGTATATCCACATGCAAAAGAATGAAGTTGGACCCATATTTTATACTATATACAAAAACTAACTCAAAACAGATCAAAGACCTAAACTTAAGAGCTAAAACTATAAAACTCCTATAAGAAAACATAAAGGGAAAGCCTCATAACATTGGATTTGGCAATGATTTCTTGAATATGAAACAAAAAGCACAGGCATCAAAAGAAAAACTTGATAAATTAGACTTCATCAAAATTTAAAAACTTTGTGAATCAAAGGATACTATCAACAGAGTGATAGGACAGTGCACAGAATGGGAGACAATATTTGCAAATCATACATCTGATAAGTGGTTAATGTATAGAATGTGTTAGGAACTCGAACAACAACAACAACAAACTCAGTTCAAAAATAAGCAAAGAAGATACACAAATGGCCATTAACACATGAAAAGATGTCAACATCCTTAGTCATTAGAGAAATGCAAATCAAAACCACAATGAGATACTATTTCATACCTTTTAGGATGACTATTATGAAAAATCAGAAACTAACAATTGTTGGTACAGATGTGCAGTAATTGGACCCCTTGCGCACACTGATGGGACTGTAAAATGGTGCAGCCTCTATGAACACCACACAGTGTGGTGGCACCTCAAAAAGTTGAACATAGAATTACCATATGATCCAGCAATTCAACTCCTAGGTATACGTCCAAAAGATCTGAAAGCAGGTACTCAAACAGATGCTTTTACACCAACGTTTATAGCAGCATTGTTCACAATAGCCAAAAGGTGGAAACAATCCAAATATCCATCAATAGATGAATGGATAAAGAAAAGGGGCATAACCATACAATGGAAGATTATCAGGCATAAAAAGGAATGAAATTCTGATAGATGCTACAACACGGATGAACCTTGAAGATATTATGCTAAGCGAAATAAGCCAGACACAAAAGGATAAATATAGCATGTCTTCCTTTACACGAGGTACATAGAATAGGTAAATTCACAAACATAGAAAGTAGAATAGATGTAACCTGGGGTTGTGGGGAGTGGCGATCGAGAGTTACTGCTTAATGGATACAGAGTTTCTAGTTGAGATGATGAAAAATTTTTGGAAACGGATAGTGGTGATGCTTACAAAAACACTGTGAAGGTGGGGCTGGCCCCGTGGCTGAGTGGTTAAGTTCGCGCGCTCCGCTGCAGGCGACCCAGTGTTTCGTTGGTTCGAATCCTGGGCGCGGACATGGCACTGCTCATCAGACCACGCTGAGGCAGCGTCCCACATGCCACAACTAGAAGGACCCACAACTAAAATATACAACTATGTACTGGGGAGCTTTGGGGAGAAAAAGGAAAAAAAGAAAATCTTAAAAAAAAAAAAAACAACACTGTGAAGGTATTTAATGCCATTAAATTGTCCACTTAAAATGGTTTAAATGGTAAATTTCATGTTTTGTATTTTACCACAATATAAAAATAATTAATAAAAGAAAAGAAAAGAATCAACTCAGGCAGAAGGGTGGAGGTTGGTGTTCTTGCCAGCACTGTAAGGCCCCATAGTTTGGAAGTCCCCCTGAGGGCCAGGAGCAGTGCCCTGCTTAGCTGAGGGGAGAGCAGCAGGCGCCTGTGGAGGTGGCCTGGTGGCTGGGCCTGCAGTTAGGGAGAAGCGTGTGAGCCCGCCTGGAGCAGCGGGACCTGGGCAAGGGTGGTGAATCAGGCACAGTAGCAGAAGGTAGGCTCCTCTCTACACTCATCATCTTATCACCATCCCCTGACACATAGCAGACACTCAATAGGTATTTGTTGAGTGGATGAATCATATAGAAGAGTGGTTCTCAAACCATATCATAATGTAAGATATCAGAATGTATCCACATGTACCCCTGGAGGGCTTGGCAAAGCTCAGGTTGCTGGGCCCAGAACTCCTGATGCAACAGGTCAGGGATGGAATCTGAGAAGAAGCATTTCTGACAAGCTCCCAGGTGATGCTGATGCTGCGGGTCTGGGGCCGCACGTTGAGAACCACTGATTTAGAAGGAACAATTACCATAGATGAAGGACCAGGCCCCTGCTCAAATTTCTAAGTAAATGTGTAAACCCCTACGTTCTTTTAAAATTCCTAGGCTGGGGAGCCCAAACAGTGATTGAGATAGAATTTCTTGCTACCCCAAGTGGGGGATGCTGAAAGCTATATTTAATTAGATTTAAGGGAAAAAAGCAATATAGTTTTTCTTGAATGTGATTGTTAAAAATTTTACTCGATAAAACAGATGAAGAAACCAGTTCTTGAGGAAAGTTAGTCCTCAGTGAGACCCCATATAAGCAAAAACAGAAGTTGATTGAAATTCTGAGTCTGGCACTCACTAGCTGTGTGACTTTGGGTGAAATATCCAACCTCTCTGGACTTCAAATATTTTACCTGTAAAATAGAGATGGTAGTAGCAAACTCAAGGGGTTATCATAAGGATTAGATGTAAGGATTAGAGTAAGTAAAATACAGAAGGAGCTCTCTTACCCAATTTCTACTTAACCACCTTGCCAGTTTAATCTCTCTGTGCTCCTGAGCTAAGCTCACAGCCCACATGCCCTTCCCTTGAGTTCCCTGCACTTCTGTTCCCACCAGTGGAGTCAGAGATGTTCCAAAATCAGGTGTGTCTATTGTCAAATCTGTTTGCTAATTGTACTGGATACTGTAATCATGTAATTTAACTAAATATTGCTTAAATCCATGAAATATGAGTGCAAAAAGAAGGAACGCTATCGTTTCTATGAAAAATAACTTGTTTGCTTTGGAAAGTCTCCATAAAGGCAAGTTGTTAAAATAAACTACTATCAGATTATGTGCATGTGAGACATCTGCAAAAGACTGGGGGAAATGGTAAAAATCTAGAAAGACTCTTGGCTCAATTGCTCACACATACATACGTTTATGTCCTTGCTCTACTTTAAAGCATCCTAAACTGGAAATCTTAGAAGATGGATCACAGATGTGGTTTAGGGAAGAATAATTATTTGGAATGTGGGTCAGGCACTGTCCTCAAAGAAGGGGTCTCGGTCTTAAATCAATAGACAGGCAAAGAAATGTACAGGTTCACATATTCAGTTAAAGTGAAGCGTTTAAGGTCTGAGTATATCACTGTATGATTCTCCACTTCAACTGCCTTTTTAACAGACCAAATACCAGCACCGATCACACTAGATAAGAAGTGCTCACAGCACTTGGCACTCGCTAAATGTTAGCTCCCTCTCCCCCACCACCCCCTCCACCTCGAAAGTTCCCTTTGGTTCACACCCAAATGCCACTCCTGTTCTTTAACATTTCCTCAGTAAATACACACTGCTGGAGTGTCCTCACGTTGCGCCAAACCAGTGCTTCTTGCAGAGAACATTTGAGGTCCAGGACATTTCCATTTTACACGTTCCAGAAGAGTTACCCCCACAGCACAGCAGAATCCAGGGAGGCCTGGGGAAGGTAGAGGTGCAGACAGTGCTCAGCAATAGTCAACCAGGTTTTAATAAAAATAACACAAGCCAGCCTTCACACAGCACTCTAATGATGATGCACCCTTGAAGATGTAGTTTAATCTCCAGGCACCACTCTGAGCTGGGTCAGGGTTGTTTTTCCACTCAGAAGGTTAGGAAGTGGAACACTGGAAGGCTAACTACTTGCTTAAGTCAGCACTACAAGTTACTAGAGGAGATGGAGCGAGATCTTGGGTTGCCGAGGTTGCTGACTCTCTGCCCTGGTCCTTGATTTTTTTATTTGATTCCTTTTCCAAGAGCTTATGTACATTTTCTGACCACAGCAATACCTTTATATAAAATACATGTGTGTGCATGTGCACATGCATCTGCATGTGTGTATATGTATATTGCCTCCTTCAGGAGAAAGCCTGAAAAGAATAGTGTGGGTAGTGTTCTGTCACACTTCATTTTCTCCAGTCCCTCAATTGATCAGAAAGAGCTCAGCCCTCCCCCAGCCTTTCTGCAGTCACTGATAACTTGTTTCTCAAAGAAAGAAGCAGATGCCAGGGCCACTGTGTACACCTTCCCAGTCCATCCACAGCAGTGGGAAAGGCCTGGACAGACAGTCCAATCCGGTGAAGGACTGCAGCCTAGAGAGCCACTCCCCAGAAGACTGGCTACTCTTGCCTTCAGCAATTCCCAGATTTGGGGACAAGCAGACTGACCTACCTATATTTAGAATACCCTATTATACGAAAATAGAATTTCTTGGTGCCTATGAACATCCCTACCCACTCTTTCCCCTGCTCCTAGGCTGTGGCCATGCCACAGTTAGTAGGATGCTTACAGAGGTTGGTCGTGATTTGTGAGAGGGACATGTAAGGGTTTTTTTGGAGAAAAAGTTATGCAAACATCAGCTCAATCTGAGGAGCGAACAGAGATTGGCCCCAGACAGGATATAAACAGAGAAGATTAAGATCTTACCGTCTCTTCCAGAGTCAACTCTGAGAGCCTCTAGGACCAACATTCATTCATCCACAAATGTCTGTCAAGTGGCCACTGTGCCCCAAGCACCAACATAGGCTCTGGGTGTTGTGCTTGGGAGAAATCCCCATTAACCAGAGCAAGGAGGGAGAAGGGGGTGGGAATAGACAAGGAAAACAAACAAGTAGGAGGCTGAAGGTGATACGCGGGCTTGGTACAGTTTCTGCAGCTGCCTACCATTGACTGGCAGCCACTGAGGGCTGGTAACTCAGTGTGCACTGTCCCAGGACTCCACCCACGGTCCAGTGCCACCTCCTCCTGCTCTTGTGTTTCCTGCTTTCCTCTCCAAACTGTACAGGTCCCCTGAGGGTGAGAGCCTTGACCCACGAGGCCAGCAGGAGTCTGTGTCATGCAGAACCAGCAGGAACGTAATAAGATCCTTCATTCTGGTCTCAGTAGAGCAGGAAATTGGGAATGAACCTTCAGCAACTTTCTTTCTCAATTAACTCTGATTTTCTAGGCAACACATGGGCCTAGAAATCCCTCAGGTGGTCATTCTCTACTTGTAGCTTGAGATAGATTTAAAGTAAGCCATATCACTATTATCAAAAAGACAAAAGATAACAAATGCTGGTGAGGATGTGGAGAAAAGGGAACCCTTGTGCACTGTTGGTGGGAATGTAAATTGGGGCTGCCACTATGGAAAACAGTATGGAGGTTCCTCAAAAAATAAAAAATAGAACTACCATATGACCCAGCAATTCCACTTCTGGGTATATATCTGAAGGAAATGAAATCACTATCTCAAGGAGGCATCTGCACTCCCGTGTTCATTGCAGCATTATTCACAACAGCCAAGACATGGAGATAATGTAAGTGTATAAAGAAAATGAGGTATATATATATAATGGAATATTATTCAGCCATGAAAAAGAAGGAAATTCTGCCATTTACAACAATATAGATAAACCTTGAGGGCATTATGCTAAGTAAAATAAGTCAGACAAAGAAAGGCAAATACTGTATGATCTCACTTATATGTGGAATCTAAAAAGCTGAACTCATAGAAACAGAGAGTAGTTTGGTGGTTGCCAGGGGCTGAGGGATGAGAGAAATGCAGAGATGTTGGTCAAAAGGTAGAAACCTCCAGTTATGAGAAGAATAAGCTCTGGGGATCTAATGTACAGCACGGTGACTATAGTTAGTCCTGTCTGTATACCTGAAAGTTGCCAAGAGAGTAAATCTTAAATATTTTCACCACTTACACAAAAAAAAGGTAATTATGTGAAGTCATGGGGATGTTAATTAACTTTATTGTGGAAATAATTTTACAATAGATACATATATCAAATCATCATGTTGTACACCTTAAACGCACACAATGTTACCTGTCAATTATGTCTCAATACAGCTGGGGGAAGAAACAGAGTCAGCCATATCAAAGGAAAGCTAACATTTACAAATGTGTCCTCTCTTACTCTGTAAAAAATCATATATTTTGAAGGAAGCATCATGAAGTTGAAGAAACACTGATGGTTCTTAGGTTTAAGAAGACCTGGAATCCCAGCTCTGTCAAAAATTAGTTCTGGGCCAGGCACTTCATGACACTCAAATGCCTTGGTTTATTCATTTTCCCCATACATAGGGTGTGCATTTCAGAAGATGTGTTGGGCCCATTGGTTTCTGCATCCCTGCTTCTTAGGAGAATTGAGGATAGTTTCTTCCTTCCTTACCTCTATAAAAAGAGTAACCATTATAATCTCTATATTTGCTTCACTACGTTGCCAGAACCATTTTCTAAACTGTGCTCTGGACAGAAACTAGCAGTTGTAAGGTAATCGTGCACGTTCATTCCTGTCCCGTTCACTTCAAGGAGGCAACAACACTG
This sequence comes from Equus przewalskii, assembly GCF_037783145.1. Classification (NCBI taxonomy): domain Eukaryota; kingdom Metazoa; phylum Chordata; class Mammalia; order Perissodactyla; family Equidae; genus Equus; species Equus przewalskii. The sequence goes on from NC_091831.1 coordinate 68,479,214, forward strand.
TGATGGAGGCTGTGGTGGCCCCAGGTCCCACCTTCATGGCCAAGACTTCAGGAGGTTACTGCTAAGGGCCCCACCTGAGCCCCTCTTTGAGAACTGCTCTTGCTTGAAGGAAGTGCCAAGGCACCTAGGTTACACCTCCTCCCTGGGGACAACCTTACGATGTGGGAGTCCGAAGGCCCAGTCCCCTGGCCTCATTTTAAGACAACTCCAGAGGGCTGTCCCAGTTGCAGAGTCCCTGCGAGACGAATTGAGGCTTTTGTCAGAGCTGCATCCCAGTTCAACATTCCCTTCTGTTTCCTGCACTTCCTTACAGGTGCTGCTCTCCAGAGCACCCCTCCAATTAACCTCCTGCACAAAGACTCCATCTCAGAGTCAGTCTCTTGGCAAAGACCTAGGACAGCTACCCAGCCATGCCCACAGATAGGCCTGCCTTGTGCAAGGGTCCATTCAAATGCTTTAGAGTGACAATAGGAGCGCTTACTCCCATACCTTCCAATGAAAGTCTGACTAACCACTTTCTATCTTCAGGCTGGTATGTGTGTGCCTGTGTGTATGTGTCTGTGTTTTAATCCATTCCAGAAGAACCAAGAACAAACTGGGTGATGTCCCATATGTAACTGATTATGAGATTAGGTCAGATTGGCTAATTAAGACTCATTTAACGCCATCTCCTGAGACGAAAGCTACTATGGGGCTGGCATAGAAAACAATTAACCTTACTTGAGTTCAAATAGCTTATGTGAGCTGAGCAAGACCATTTCCCCTTCTGGAGCCATTAATTAATGAGTCTACTTCTTTCCCCCATCCCTCATTCTCATCATAATTTCTTTCACTGGTGGCATCAATTGTCATTCTGTGCAATTCCCCAACTGACGGCACAAGTGCAAATTTGGAAAGAATATCACAGGGAGAGAGCACACTGTGCCTGGGGATCTTAACATCTGTTTCTGTGGAGATGCTCCTTGCTTGGAAGCATATCACAGCCTAGCTAATGCAAGGAGCAGCAGTCTTGAGAGAGTCAGCAAGAAACCCAGAGGCATTGAAAATCCTCGCTAACACAAACGTATGTGGCAGGGATAGAGAAATGGTGTGTTTTTAAATGAGAAGACCTGAAGCATTGTAGGTAAAATGAGAGGCCACCCTTCACAGGTATGTGTGCACATGTACCACTCAGAGCCTGGTGACAGATGCTAGAGGCTTGTAATTACCCACATCAACAGCTCTTTTGAATTGACCTGGTTATTTGCAAATAGAGTTACTGACTGTCACTTTCATTTGCACTATTGCCAAAAGAGATGCACCATTTTCTCATAAAAAGACACCTCTTTTCTTTATGCCTAGGTTGTGATCTTGGATTTCTCCAAGGTTGTAATGGAGATCAAAGAGAGAAGTTGGGAGGCTAGTTCAGCTGAAGGTTTCTAGGGATTCTGACGATCTTAGACCAGTCTCTAGGGGGACTAAATCATATCAACCAAGGCCATAGAGACTAAGTTATAAAGGAGAAGGTCACCGTTGTACAGCTAGAGAGTGAGAGAGTGTGGTGGGAGGAGGGCAATAGGCATCTGTATAGACAGAAACATTCAGATCCACTGTGCAGGACGCTTCACTAGCAAGTTATCTGAAATAGTAATCGGAAAATTACGCAGAGAATCAGATCAAAGAGAGTTTTGTATCCAATCTAGGGAAGACCATGGAGAATGATCTCAGTACTACCCTGGAGTTTACTGTTGAAGTAACTATGATGTTTATCTCTTCTCAGTTCAGATCCCTTTCTCTCCCCATTAGATAATGCTAGATGAAGACAAACTCTTTGCTTCTGAACTCTTCTTTTTCTAGGCTCTGCATAAACCACCACCCTAGAGTTGGCATTTACCATAAAAATGCTGCAATTACCAAGATTACTGTTTGTCATATAACCAATAACTTGACTTTGAATGGTGACATTGTCTGTCTTTGTTCTCTAATTGTAGGGGTTCACCTGTATGATGTCTCTCCATGCACCTACTACATCCAGATACTTTTTCTAAGCTGTAACATTGGGACCCATATGGTGGTCTTCAGAATTAGAAAATACTGTTAAAACTCAAATTGAGGAGCTAAGACATAGAAAGGGACAGCATAGTTAACAATTAGAAGAGATGGTAGACAAAGGATGAATGGACAGATCAGTGGATATAGTTTTTGGAAAATGAGCCAGCTCACATGTGAAAGGAATTTGGAAGACAGAATGAAGAATGAAGAGGAAAGAAACTCTTGGTGCAGGGCAAATGTGGCCAACCTTCTAGTTGTACTTAGTAAGCCCAAGGACTCCAACCCCAGAATACCACCTACTATCTCAATAGAGTGCCTATTCCCTACCTCAATAGGGTTTCTTTATAAGGCAGTTCAGACACATGCACATGTTAGCCCCAAACTCCTATCTTGTTTCCTATCCTGGAGAACTGGGCTGTGAAAACTCCTTTAGCATCACTAGATTAAGAACAAATTACTGGTTCTATGTCTGCTTTCCCTAGGGAAGAGCCCTTGTTTCTATGTGGCTTCCTAAAAATGATGAGAAGAGAGAAAGCACTTCTGGACTGGAAGGCAAGAACCTCCAAAATCCTGCTACTCCACAAAAGCAACTAGAACACTGGCAAAAAATTACCAAGATCAATGTTTCAGAACTCTGGAAATGAACTACAGGCTTGCAACAATCCAATGAATATTTATTCAAGAAAAAAAAGCTGAATATAAGCAGGAGCTTTGCAGTATTTTAACTTGTCTTAATTTCACTCCCCTCTTCCCAGCTCCACAATAGCCTTGAAAACCAATAGCCTCACAATACAGTAGCTGTGAAAATCAGCAGCCTAACAGCCACTGGAGGGGGCAGAATGTATTTGGAGCTCCCCAAAGCCCTATCCCCAGAGAACTGTCACTATTTAAACTGTCTGACAGCTCACTGAAAATCTCCATTCTCAGGACTTGTCTTTATTTGACCTGACTCAGAGCTCACTCAGTGCAAGCAGTCCTATCCCCAGGGCATTTGTCAGAAACAATCAGCAGCAGCTGTTTTACATCTCACTTGTATGAGGCAGCATTACCAGTTGGAGCTGACAACAGGCTGACCAAAAAGCTTAAAATAAAAAACTGGAGAAGGAAATATCTGTAAGGGGAATTGAAATTTCCCAACATAATTCTGGGTATCCAGAAGGCCACATACATATTCAGGGCTATGCGCATGCCTAGGAAATACCTGAGAGGGCCCTAATTTCTTCCCTCTGGCTGACTTTCAGGCTTTGCACACGCAAAAAGTGAAGACTGAGGAAGAGTTGTAAACTGCCTGCTAGCACCATTGATGGCATACCTCAACACTCACACACATACACACAGAGCCACTTGGCAAAGACTGGGAGTCATACTGGTTCAAAGCATTTAAAGAAATCTCTGTCCAATCATTAGCTGACCACTAAGTTAACCAAACACAGACTTCAATGGCTGCATATAACAAAGAATACAGATTTCATAGATTTAGTCCAGGGAAATCACTACACAAACAGGAACAACAACAAAAAGAAACAATAAACCCTGGCGAATAGGGGGAATCTTATTTCTAGAGTTATCACAGTATATTATTTGATGTCCAGTTTCAAAGAAAAAATTACAAGACATGAAGAGAAACAGTAAGGTATGGCCCCAAATCGAGTTAAAAGAAGCAGTCACTATAGACTGTCTCTGAGGAAGCCCAAATACTAGACTTACTAGAGAAAGATCTTAGATGAGCTGTTATAAACATGCTCAAAGAGCTAAAGGAAACTACGTCTAAGAATTAGAGGAAATCATGAGAATGGTGTCTCATTAAATAAAGACTATATATAAATAGAAATTATTTTTTTAAAAAAAGAACCAAACAGAAAATCTTGGGTTGAAAAGTACAACAGTTGAAATGAAAAATTCACTATAGGGGTTCAACAGAAGATTTGAACTGGCAGAAGAAGGAATCAGTGAATGTAAAGACAGGCCAATTGAGATAATTTGGTCTGAGGATAGAAAAAGACATGCTATACAAATAGTACCCAAAAGAGAGCTGGAGTTGCTATACAGACAAAACAGTCTAAGACAAAATTGTCATTAGAAGCAAATAAGGACATTTTATAATGATAAAAGGAACAATCCATCAGGGAGATATAGTAATTATAAACTTGTACACACTTAACAAGAGAGCCCCAAAATACATGAAGGAAAACTGATGGAATTAAAAAGCTAAATAGAAAATTCAACAATAATAGTTAGAGACTTCAATACCCTACATGCAATTATGGATGGAACAACTAGGCAGAAGATCAACAAAGAAATAAGGAGGATGAGAAGAGAGGTATTTCTTCCCTGGTTGGAAGACATTCTTGGTGCACCTTATCACCCATGTCCCATGAGAGGGAAGATAAAAAAGTGGTCCAAAGCAGAAAAGGAAGCCAGGAATACCAAAAGAAGGGTGTCCCCAAAAGAGTGCCTCCCTTTGAAGGAACAAAAGCTTTTAACCTCTTTGTTTCTCGTGGAGAAGTCTGTCCACTCCCAGCAATTGACCCAGTTGCTGGTCCTTGGTCCATATCAGCACTTCTCATTAGGATGAGGACAAAAGGATAAGGTAGAATTGGGATGCTTGAGCTTCTGTTAAAAATTAGAGTGTCCTGGGGCTGGCCCCGTGGCCGAGTGGTTAAGTTCGCGCGCTCCGCTGCAGGCGACCCAGTGTTTCGTTGGTTCGAATCCTGGGCGCGGACAAGGCACTGCTCATCAAAACCACGCTGAGGCAGCGTCCCACATACCACAACTAGAAGGACCCACAACAAAGAATATACAACTACGTACTGGGGGCTTTGGGGAGAAAAAAGAAAATAAAATAAAATCTTTAAAAAAAAAAAAAATTAGAGTGTCCTGTCCTCATCTTTCTAAACAAGATTAATTACCTGTTACTTAGAGAGATTGGGGCACAAGAGAATAACATCAGCCTCCTAGCACACCTGAAAATGTCATGGCAGGATAATTCACCTGGGGAGGCAGGGAACATCCAGAAGTGATCATCAGGCTACCACCTTTAATTTAGAAACCTTGATAAGATACATATCTTGAAAAAATATATGAAAAAAAGAAGAGTATGCAAAATTTAATCAGACACCAATAGAAGAAAAGTTAAAGAATTAATTCAAAATTAATTAAAATTAAAGAATGATAAATGATTTATTTTATTAATTAATAAAAATTAAGGAATTTTTGTCTCATTTGAAGATGCCTATATTTTTTCTACCCATAAATACGTGAAAAACATCTGGTGCTATTTCTCCCCTCAAAGATTGCAAATGTTTTGCTATGTCACTGGGCAAGCAACAACAGATTGATTTAAGTTCAAAACTCCACTGGGGAATGCATTGCTGCACACATTAAAGCTGAGCTTCTGTTACCTTGTAGTTCATTGACTAATTCCTTCAATCAAGTCCATTTGGGGCTTTAACAGATTTCTAATATGTTTTAACGATGTTATTTTTATAGAAGACTTAGTGGAGTGATTCTCATACAAGAGTCCACATGAAAATCATCAAGGTTACTTGTTAAAAATGAAGATTCTTGGGCTCTGTCCCCCAGAAAACTGATTCAATAGGTCTGATTGAGCCTTAGTACCCTGTACTTTAAATAATCAGTCCTGATGAGAAGAGTAGAGAACCAAGTTTTGAAAAGCACTATCTTAATACACAGATCTGTAGACAGAAAAATCTTTTGTTTTTGAGAATTAGCACTGTCTACCTTGACTTCAACCCTACAAGATTACTTTCATGTTATATTGTGGAATAGCGTCAGTGCTAGATAATACATAAGACAACTTTTAAACACAAAAATCCGAGGAGAAATTAAGGAATACCTAAAGGGCAACAACTCAAGAAAGTGAGAATTAAAAAGGTAGGTGAGGGGTGCTGGCCCAGTGGTGTAACGGTTAAGTTCATGTGCTCTGCTTTGGCGGCCTGGGGTTCACAGGTTTGGATCCTGGGTGCATCACTGATCAAGCCATGCTGTGGTGGTGTCCCAAATACAAAATAGAGGCAGATTGGCACAGATTTTAGCTCAGGGACAATCTTCCACAAGCAAAAAGAGGTAGGCTGGCAACAGATTTTAGCTCAGGGAAAATCTTCCTCAACAAAAAGAAAAAAAGGTAGATGAAGAAACAAGGCCAGCTTTCACCTTGAAAGCATGTGCTAGACCAGTAAATTTTACACCCTCCATTTTTATACCCTCCAAGGACCACAAGGCACAGAAGGCAAAGACCAAGATCTGCCCAAGGTGGGAAATTTATTAGGAGACATCCCCATTATGCTACTATACCAAAGGGCTGTACTCTCAATGCAAGAGTGAATTGGAAGTAAACGTATTCTCACCCACAGCAGATTATGAGAAAAATTGCTGACTCACATTGGCCCTGGATTGTCAGGGGGAAAAAACTACCTTAAGATTCATAACCACACTGTACTTCTCACATGGATTTTTGCCCAAGGTGGGAAATTTATTAGGAGACATCCCCATTATGCTACTATACCAAAGGGCTGTACTCTCAATGCAAGAGTGAATTGGAAGTAAACGTATTCTCACCCACAGCAGATTATGAGAAAAATTGCTGACTCACATTGGCCCTGGATTGTCAGGGGGAAAAAAACTACCTTAAGATTCATAACCACACTGTACTTCTCACATGGATTTTCAGCCCAAATTCATGCTCCCTCTATAGTCTGAAAAACCTCAAACTGAGTGTTTTTAAAAATCAGGTCCTGGGGTTAATCCAAAAAGAGGATATAACATTTGTAAATATTTATGAACCCAACACAGGAGCACCTGAACATATAAAGCAAATATTATCAGACCTAAGGTAAGAAACAGACAGCAATACAGTAATAATAGAGAACTTTAATACCTCACTTTCAACAATGGATAGATCATCCAGACAGAAAATCAATGAGGAAACATTGTCGTAAGTGATACATTTGACTTACGTGACTTAGACACACGCAGAACATTATATCCAAAGCAATAGAATACACATCCTTCTCAAGCACACGGAACATTCTCCAGGATAGATCACATGTGAGGCAACAAAACAAGTCCTTATACATATAAGAAGATTGAAATTGTATCAAGCATCTTTTACAATCACAGTGGTATGAAACTAAAAATCAATTACAGGAAGAAAACTGGAAAATTCATAAATATGTGGATATTAAACACCATGCTACTGAACAAATATGGGTCAAAGAAGAAATCAAGATAAACCAAAAAATGCTTTGAGATAAATTAAAATACAATATACCAAAACTTATCATGTGCAGCAAAACAATTCTAAGAGAGATGTTCATAAATGCCTACATCAAGAAACAAGAAAGAGGACATCAGCAACATGGTGGAGTGAGCTGTTCCCTTTATCTCTCCCCCTTTTGAACTACAACTAAATGGACATTCACTGACCAACGGAGGAAGCCCACAAAGCGCAACAAGATGCCTGAGAGACACACGCAGCTATACATCTGAGGGTAGATGGAGTGGCCCCCTGGGAAGTGGCAGAGATAAGTGAGCACACCCTGCTCTGCTCTGGTAGCCCTGTGCACGCACACGAACGCTTTCCAACCTGGTGCAAGCACCTGGAAAGAGGGAACATGCAGCAGGGTGACCATAAGAGGAGGAGGCGGTAACGCTTAGCCAGCGCTCATGGTCACACTCCCGTCAGAGAGAGGGAGCCCACTGTGCCCCTGTGGCTTAAAGGAGCAGCCATAGCTTGGGTTCCAGCAAGGAACCCTGCCCACCAAGTACAGTGGCCTGTGGACTGTGGATTATAAACAGGGACCTCAGCAGATATCTGCACTGGGCAAACACTTCCCAGGCACACACAAACACTCACAGGGCAGCTGCACTCGCAAAGAGGGAACAGGTCCAGGTGGCTGTGGCAATAGGTGCGGCAACTTTGAACCCAAAACACTGCCTGTGAAGGAACCACAGCAGATTTCTGTGATGGGGCAAACACTTCCCAGGCACGCACGAGCGCTCACAGTGCAGCTGTGCTGCCAAAGAGGGAACAGGTCCAGACAGCTGCAGGAATAGGCACAGCAGCTTTGAGTCCACTTTATGGTGGGGGGGGGAACTCAGAGTGCCCCTGAGGCACCAAATAGGGACCCTAGCCTAGAGAGGAAGCCCTGCCCAACAAGGACAGTCCACACAAGTGCCTGAACACATTCTAGGCTGGGGCAAGCACCAATAATACCCTGACAGCTTCCAGCAGACAGGGTGGGGCCAGAAACACTCCTCTGGCTCCCCTCTAGCAATAACAGGGGGAACCTGCCTCCTAAGAATACCAGAAATGCCCCAACAAAAGATTAGTTCATCAAACACCATGAGAAACTGCAGCAACAATTCAGACCAGAAGGAAAATGACAATTCTCCAGAAACCAACTCTATAGACACAGAAATATACAACATAAATGACAGAGAATACAAAATAGCCATCATAAGGAAACTCAACGTTTTGCAAGAAAACACAGAAAGACAATTCAAGGTGCTCAGCAATAAAGTGAATCTCTTCACCAAAGAGATAGAAACTACAAAAAAAAAAAAATACCACTAAGCAGAAATTCTGGATATGAAAAACAAAATTAATGAAATAAATAATAATCCAGAATCATTAAGAAATAGAATGGATCTTATGGAGGAAAGAATTAGTCTTCTTGAGGATAAAAATGTAGAAATTGTACAGGTGGAGAAGGAGACAGAACTAAGATTTTTTTTAAAAAATGAAGAAATTCTTCAAGAAATATCCAACTGAATTAGGAAAAGCAACATAAGGGCTATAGGTATTCAAGAGGAAGAAGTGAGGGAGAAAGGAGCAGAGAGCTTGTCCAAAGAAATAATTGTTAAGAACTTCCCAAACTTGGGGATGGTTTCAGGTTTACAGATAAGTGAAGCTAACCAAGTGCCAAACTTTATCAATGCTAAAAGACCCTCTCCAAGGCATATAACAGTAAAAATAGCAAAAGACTGGGATAAAGAAAGAATATTAGGAGCAGCAAGGCAGAAGAAAATAACCTACAAAAGAAACCCTATCAGGCTTTCGGCAGATTTCTCAGCAGAAACCTTACAGGTTAGGAGAGAATGGAATGATATATTTAAAATAGTGAAAGACAAGAACTTTCAGCCAAGAATCCTCTATCCAGTGAAACTTTCCTTCAGATACGATGGAGAAATAAAAGCTTTCCCAGATCAATGAAAAAGGATCAAAGAAACTAAGAGCTGATTCTTTGAGAAGGTAAACAAAATTGACAAACCCGTAGCCAGACTCACCAAGAAAAAAAGAGAGAAGGCCAAAATAAATAAAATTATAAATAAAAGAGGAGAAATCACAACAGATACTGCAAAAATACAAAGGATTGTAAGAAAATACTATGAAAACTATGTGCCCATAAATTTGATAACCCAGAAGGAATGGATGAATTCCTAGACTCATACAACCTCCCAAAACTGAATCAAGAAGAAACAGAGAATCTGAACAGACCAATCACAAGTACAGAGATTGAAGCAGTAATCAAACTATTACAAAAAATTGAAGAAGATGGAACACTTCCTAACACATTCTATGAGGCCAACATTACCCTGATACCAAAACCAGACAAGGGCAACATGAAGAAGGAAAATTACAAGACAATATGACTGATGAACTAAGATGCAAAAATCCTCAACAAAATATTGGCAAACCAAATACAGCAATGTATTAAAAGAATCATATACTACAATCAAATGGGATGCATTGCAGGGATTCAGGGATGCAGGAATGGCTCAACATCCACAAATCAACTAATGTGATGCATCACATTAACAAACTGAGCTTAAGAATCACATGTTCATCTCACTAGATGCATAGAAAGCATTTGACAAGATCCAACATCCATTTATGATAAAAACTCTCATTAAAATGGGTACTGAATGAAAGCACCTCAACATAATAAAGGCCATATACGACAAACCCTCAGCCAATATCATACTTAACAGAAAAAACTGAAAGCCATCCCTCTGAGAACAGGAACAAGACAAGGATGCCCACTCTCATCACTCCTATTTGACATAGTACTGGAGGTGTTGGCCAGAGCAATTAGGCAAGAAAAAGAAATAAAAGGAATCCAAATTGGAAAGGAAGAAGTGAAACTTTTGCTATTTACAGATGATACAATTCTATATATAGAAAAACCCTAAAGAATCCACCAGAAAACTATTATAAATAATCAACAACTACAGCAAAGTTGCAGGGTACAAAATCAATTTTAAAAAGTCAGTTGCATTCCTATGCACTAACAATGAACTAGCAGAAAGAGAACTCAAGAATACAATCCCAGTTATAATCACAACAAAAAGAATAAAATACCCAGGAATAAACATAACCAAAGAGGTGAAAGACCTGTACACTTAAAACTATAAGTCACTATTGAAAGAAATTGAGGAAGACATAAAAAGTGGAAAGATATATCATGTTCATGGGTTGGAAGAATAAACATAGTCAAAATGTCCATACTACCCAAAGCAATCTACAGATTCAATGCAATCCCAATCAGAACCCCAATGACATTCTTCACAGAAATAGAACAAAGAATCCAAAAATTTATATGGAACAACGAAAGACCCCAAATAGCCAAAGCAATACTGACAAAAAAAGAGAACAAAGCTGGAGGCATCACAATCCCTGACTTCAAAACATACTACAAAGCAATAGTAATCAAAACAGCATGATACTGGCACAAAAACAGACAAACAGATCGATGGATCAGAATTGAAAGCCCAGAAATAAAACCACGCATCTATGGACAGCTAATCTTTGACAAAGGAGCCAAGGACATGCAATGGAGAAAGGAAAGTCTCTTCAATAAATGGTGTTGGGAAAACTGGACAGCCACATGCAAAAGAATGAAAGCAGACCATTATCTTACACCATACACAAAAATTAACTGCAAATTGATTAAAGATTTGAATGTAAGAACTTAAACCATAAAACTCCTAGAAGAAAATATAGGCAGTACACTCTGACATTGGTCTTAGCCACAGCTTTTCAAATACTGTGTCTTCTTAAGTAATGGAAACAAAAGAAAAAGTTAACAAATGGGACTACATCAGACTAAAAAGCTTCTACAAAGCAAAGGAAACCATCAACAAAATGGTAAGACAACCCACCAACTGGGAGAAAATATTTGCAAATCATTTATCAGATAAGAGGTAGACATCCAAAGTATATAAAGAACTCACACAACTCCACAACAACAAAAAAAATCAACCCAATCAAAAAATGGGCAGAGGATATGAACAGACATTTTTCAACGGAAGATATACAGGTGGCCAACAGGCACATGAAAAGATGCTTAACATCACTAATCATTAGGGAAATGCAAATCAAAAACTACAATGAGATATCACCTTACACCAGTCAGAATGGCTGTAACTACCAGGACCGAAAACAACAAACGTTAGAAGGGATGTGAAGAAAAGGGAACCCTCACACACTGCTGATGGGAATGCAAACTGGTGTGGCCACTATGGAAAACAGTATGCAGATTCCTCAAAAAACTAAAAAATAGAAATAACCATATGGCCCAGCTATCCCACTACCAGGTATCTACCAAAACAACTTGAAATCAACAATCCAAAGTAACATATATACCCCTATGTTCATTGCAGCATTGTTCGCAATAGCCAAGACATGGAAACAATCCAAGTGCCCATCGACCGAGGGTTAGACAAAGATGATGTGGTATATATATACAATGGAATACTACTCAGCCATAAAAAAGACAAAATGATCCCATTTGCAACAACATGGATGGACCTGGAGGGTATTATGTTAAGCGAAATAAGCCAGACTGAGAAGGACAAACACCATATGATTTCACTTATATGTGGAACATAAACAAACACATGGACAAAGAAAATAGTTCACTGGTTACTAGGGGAATGGGGGTAGATGGTGGGCATGAGGAGTGAAGGGGACTACTTATGTGGTGACAGACAAGAAATAATGTACAACTGAAATTTCAAAATGATGTAAACTATTATGTATCTCAATTAAAAAAAGAAACAAGAAAGATCTCAAATAAACAACAGAACTTTACACCTCAAAGAACTAGAAGAAGAAAAAGTGAAGCACAAAGTTAGTCAAAGGAATGAAATAATAAAGATCAGAGTGAAAATAAATGAAATAGAGACTAAAAAGACAATAGAAAAGATCCGTGAAAAAAGATCAAGAACTGTTTTTTTTAATAGATAAACAAAACTGACAAACCTTTAGACTCACAAGAAAAAGAGAGATTATTTATAACCAAATAAATTAAACTAGAAAGGAAAGAGGAGATGTTACAACTGATGCCACAGAAATACAAAGGATCATAAGGATATATACCAACAAATTGGACATTGGATAAATTCCTAGAAACACACAACCCACCAACACTGAATTATGAAGAAATAGAAAATCTGAACAGACTGAATACTAGTAAGGAGATTGGATTAGTAATCAAAAACCTCCCAACAAACAAAAGTCCAGGACCAGATGGCTTCACTGGTAAATTCTATCAAACATTTAAAAAAGAATTAATACCAATTATTTTCAAATTCTCTCAAAAAGTGAAAGAAGAAGGAATACTTCTAAACTCATATTATGGGGCCAGGATTACCCTGATACCAAAACCAGACAAGAACACCACAAGAAAATAAAATTACAGACCAATATCCCTGATGAACATACATGCAAAAAATCTCAAAAAAATATTAGGAAAACAAATTCAACAACACATTAAAAGGAACATACAGCATGATCAACTGGAATTTATTCTAGGGGTGCAAAGATGGTTCAACATGTGCAAATCAATCAATGTGATATACCACATTAACAAGATGAAGGACAAAAATCATATAATCATCTCAATAGATGCAGAAGAAAAGCATTTGACAAAATTCAACATCCATTTATGATGGAAACTCTCAACAAAGTGGATATAGAGGAAAGATACCTCAACATAATAAAGGCCATATATGACAAGACAACAATCAACATCATATTCAGTGGTGAAAAACGGAAAGCTTTTCCTCTAAGATCAGAAACAAAACAAAGATGCCCACTCTCACCACTTTTATTCAACATAGTATTGGAAGTCCTAGCCAGAGCAATTAGGCAAGATAAAGAAATAAAAGGCAACCAAATCAGAAAGGAAAAAGTAAAACTGTTTCTATTTACAGATGACATGATTTTATAGGATAGAAAACCCTAAAAAGTAAACCAATAAACTATTAGAACTAATCAACAAATTCAGTAAAGTTGCAGGAAACAAAAATAATATACAAAAATCTGTTATATTTCTATATGCTAATAAAGAACAAGTGGAAAGAGAAATTAAGAAAACAATCTCATTTACAATTGCATCAAAAAGAATAAAACACCTCAAAATAAATTTAACCAAGGAAGTGAAAGACCTGTACACTAAAAACTATAAGACACTGATGAAATAAATTGAAGAAGATGCAAATAAAGGAAAAGATTTTTTGTGCTCATGCATTGGAAGAATTAATATCATTAAAATGTCCATGCTACCCAAAGCAACCTATAAATTCAATGCAATCTCTATCAAAATTCCAATGGCATTTTTCACAGAAACGGAACAATCAATCCTAAAGTTTCTATGAACCACAGAAGACCATGAATAACCAGAAAAATCTTAAGAAAAAAGAACAAAGCTGGAGGCATCATGTTCCCTGATTTCAAACTATATTGCAAAGCTATAGCAATCAAAATAGTGTGGTACTGGCAGAAAAACAGACATATAGATCAACGGAACAGAATAGATACCCCAGAAATAAACCCATGCATGTAAGGTCAATTCATTTACCACAAAGGAGGCAAGAATATACAGTGAAGAATGCACAGTCTCTTCAATAAATGGTCTTGAGAAAATTGGACAGCAACATATGAAAGAATGAAACTAGAACACTATCTTACACCACATACAAAAATTAACTCAAAGTGGATTAAAGACTTGAATGTAAGACCTGAAACCATAAAACTCCTAGAAGAAAACATAGGTGATAAGCTCCTTTGACATCAGTCTTGTCAATAATTTTTTGGATTTGACACCATAGGTAAAGGCAAGAAAAGCAAAAATCAACAAGTGCGACTACATCAAACTAAAAAGCTTCTGCACAGAAAGGAAACCATCAATAAGATAAAAAGGCAATCTACCAAATGAAAAAATATTTGTAAATCATATATCTGACAAGGGGTTAATATCCAAAATATATTTTAAAAAATTCATACAGCTCAGTAGCAAACAAACAAAAAACCCAAAAAACCTAAAAAATCTGATTTAAAAAAAGGGCAGAGTCTGAATAGAAATTTTTCAAAAGAAGACATACAAATAGCCAACAAGTACATGAAAAGGTGCTCAACATCACTAGTCATCAGGGAAATTTGAATTAAAACCACAGTGTGATATCACCCGATACCTGTTGGAATGGGTATAATCAAAAAGACAATAACACGTGTTGGTGAGGATGTGGATAAAAGGGAACCCTTGTTCACTGTTGGTGGGAATGTAAATTGGTGCAGCCACTATGGAAAACAGCATAGAGATTCCTTAGAAAGTTAGAAATAGAACTACCATATGATCCAGCAATTCCTCTCTTGGGTATTTATTGGAAGGAAACAAAAACACTAATTCAATAAGATATCTGCACCCCCATGTTCACTGCAGCATTATTCACAATAGCCAAGACATAGAAACAACCTAAGTGCCCATCAATGGATGAATGAATAAAGAAAATGTGGTGTGTATATATACAATGGAATATTATTCAGCCACTAAAAAGAAGGAAATCTTGCCGTTTGAGACACAGATGGACCCTGAGGGCATTATGCTAATTGAAAGAAGTCAGACAAATACACATACCATATCATCTCACTTATATGTGGAATCTAAAAAAACACC
Organism: Equus przewalskii; assembly: GCF_037783145.1. Taxonomy (NCBI): domain Eukaryota; kingdom Metazoa; phylum Chordata; class Mammalia; order Perissodactyla; family Equidae; genus Equus; species Equus przewalskii. The sequence continues at coordinate 68,494,225 of NC_091831.1, forward strand.
AAACTCATAGACTCAGAGAACAGATTGGTGATTGCCAGAGGTAAGGGGATGGTGAAATGGGTGAAAATGGTCAAAAGGTACAAACTTAAGTTATACACTAAATGAGTCCTGGTGATGTAATGTATAAAACGGTGACTATAGTTAATAATACTGTATTGTATATTTGAAAGTTGCTAAGGGAGTAGATCTTAAAAGTTCTCACCATAAGAAAAAAAATTTGTAACTATGTATGGTGATGAACGGTAACTAGACTTATTGTGGTGATCATTTCACAACATGTACAAATATTGAAGCATTATATTGTACACCTCAAACTAATATAATGATAAATGTCAATTATATCTAAAAAAAAAATCAGGTTCTGAGTTAATAGTGCCTTCAGGCAAGTGACATATACAAACTCTTCCTGGAGAAAACCACTTTCAATGGAGTACTTGACTTGAAGAATTTCCACAGATAAAATTCAAACAATTATGAGGTCACAAATAAAAATGTTATTTAATACCATGGAAACAAGTCTCCATGAGCTAGATACAGGAAAAACGATGCTCAGCAGAATCAGATCCACAAAGAATTCTGAAATTGGAATTATTAGGCAAATATAAAAGCATATATGTAATAGGTTTAAAGAATAAAATTTTATATCACCAAGGTTTAGAAAATTTAAAAATACGATAATTGCAATTTAAAGGTCTATGTTGGGCATCTCAGCAGATGAGATACAGATGAAGAGAGAATTATAGAATGGAAAATAAATCTGAAGAAATTATGTAGAATGAGATGTCAAGAACAAGAGATAGAAAACTTGAAAGAAAGATTAAGAGAAAGGAAAAAAATATTAAGAAGGCTTAACAAATGTCTAATTGGAATTCCAGAAGAAGTAACAAAGAGATAGAGTCAGAGGCAGTCTTTAAAGTGATAATAGCTGAGAATTTTGTAAAACTTATAAAAATCCTCAGATTCAAGAATCCCAAAGAATCTCAAGCAGGATAAATAAAAAGACAAATCATGGTAAAATTGCAAGATACCATAGGTCAAAAGTAAGCAAGCTTTTCCTGAATAGGATCAGTTAGTAAAAATTTTAGTTTTTGCAGGCCATACTCTTGGTGTTACCCCTATTCAATTCTGCTGTTGTAGAGTGAAAGCAGCTACAATATGTAAATGAGTGATCAAGGCTTTATTCCAATAAAACTTTATTTACTAAAACCATTGGTGGGTCAGATTTGGTATGTGGGGTGAAGTTTGTTGACTCCTGACATAGACAAAAAAAGAAAACCTTAAAAGCAACTAAAGAGGGTAGACAGATTACCTAAAAAGAAATGACAAATAGATTTGTATTTGACTTCTCAATAACAAAAATGAAGACAGTGGAATAATATCCTCAGTGTGCAGAGAGAAAAACCACCAACCTAAAATTGAGTCAATCAAAATAGCTTTCACAGATGGAAAGAGGAAGAAAGTAATTTCTTAAAAACAAAAACTGAAGTTAACCACAAACACACCCCTACTTCAGAAACAAATTCTGAAGGATATATTTCAATCCCCAGGAAAGTGATCCCAGATGAAAGGTCTTAAAAAAAAAAAAAAAGAAATGATGAGAAGGAAAATGGAGAAAAATAGATGAGCACCATGGCAAGATCTGCTTTATGGCCCAGAATATAATCTATCTTAACGAAATTTCCTTGGGAAATTGAAAAGAATCTGTATTCTGCTCTTATTAGGTGGAGTATTCTATAAATGCCAATTTGGTCACATCTTTGGTCATTGTATTATCTATTGCTGCATAACAAATTACCCCAAAAGAACAAACATTTATTATTTCACAAAGTTTCTGAGAGTTGGGAATCTGGGCATAGCTTAGCTAGGTAGTTCTGGCTCAGTATCTCTCCTGGGGTTGTAGCCAAGTTGTTGCCCAGGGCTGCAGTCTCTGAAGACTTGACTAGAGCTAAAGCCATTTGTATGCTCTGTCACATGGCTATTGGCAGGAGGCCTTAGTTCCTTGCCATGCAGTCCCTTTTATAGGGCTCTTCAAACAATGGCTTCCCCCAGAGTGAGTAATCCAAGAGAGAGAGAACATGAGCATGCAAGATATAAGCCACAGTCTTTAATAAGCCAGTCTTAGAAGTGACATACCATCACCTCTGCCATGTGATACAGGTCTCTCAGATCAGCACTGGTACAATGTGGAGGAGCTTACACATAAGTATGAATACTAGAAGGTGGGGATCAAATCCCACAATTGTGTTGTTGAAGGTTCTATATCCTTACTGATTTTGTTTGGTCTACTTGTTCTATCAATTACTGAGAGAAGAATGTTGACATTTCCAGTTAAAATTGTGAACATGTCTATTTCTCCTTTCAGTTCTATCATTTTGCTTTATGTATTTTGGAGCTGTTTTTAGATGCATACACATTTAGGACTATTACTTCTCTTTAAGGTACTGGCCCGTTTATCATTATAGAAAGATTTTCTTTATCCCTAGTGAAATCCCTGGCTTGGAAATTGACTTTGTCTGATATTAGCATAATCATTCCAGCTTTCTTTTGTTTATTGTTCTCATCCATTTACTTTTATCTTATATATGTCTTGATATTTAGAGTGGGGTCACCCGCATTCCTTTGCTTGTGATCCCCGCACCCCATTTTCAAAGCCAGCAACAGTAGGCAGAGTCTTTCTCATGCTGCTGTTTCTGCAGTTCTCTGCAGCCAAAAACCACGTTTAAGGACTTATGTGATTACATTGGGTACATCTGGATAAGCCAGGAGAAATCTCCCTATCTCAAGGCTCTCAACCTTGAGGACCTTCATGTCTTCACAGAGCTCTCTGTGTGACTGGTACTGTCACCTTTTGATCTTTCTGAGGTATTAACAAAAGATCATACAGCCACACCCTTGGTTTACCTGCATCCAAAATTCAACAACCTCAGCTGTATGAAGGACTTAAGAAAGTTATAATTTTGCAGATTATCTAAATTTTCCTCATCAGGATAGGAATGATGTGCTCGCGCAACTTTCTGCATCCTAAGCAGCGGTGGAAACTCTAATATTTAACAAGAACTTTTTTAAACAAAGGGAAAAAAAAGAACGACATTATTGATAGTGAGGTGAGCCAGGGTAAGTGCTAATCACATAAGTGAGAAGATGGTTACGAGACATCTAAACACATAAGGAAAAAAGATAAGACCTGTGACTTTTCTACTTTTGATTAATTTTTTTAAAAGCTAATATACAAAGATATGATTTCTGGTTAAACCAACCCCTTGCCCTCACAAAGACTAGTATATTCAATACCATCTGGCAAGCATGATAAATGGTCTCTGGAGTACCCTTCCCTCCACTGACCTTCATTACAGGAGTTAGCGCAATATGATCATAGATTGGCACATCCTTCTCCTTCCCTTGTTATGGAGACTGCCCCCATCCTAAAGCTGGGGACAAGGTGACTCCAGCATTTACAATAAAGGACAATACGTGTTGGCAGCTCACAAAATCTCTCCTAAAGTCTGGGGACCAAAGAAAATATCTTCCCTGAATCCTGATTCTTGCCCCTAAAAGAAGACAAAACATAACTTTCTAGCCCGGTACTCTAAAGGGCAGATATTTGTTTCTGTCACAGAAATAAAGAGTTAGAAGAAACCCCAAATGTAGCTCCTTGCTCCAAACAAAGCCAACATAAATTGGTTTGTGAAGTCTCTCTCAAGACTGGGAACAGCACTTTCTATACATATATAAATAGCAAATTTATTCCTCATTTAATTCTGGGCTGCGTCTATGTGTGAGAAGAATTATTCATTTTGTGGGGTATTTTTCTGTTATTTTTTCCAGATATTTAATGGAAATAACTAAAACTTATTAAAGGATTGTAATTATTACATAACTTCAAGTCATTTTGACATGGCGGGCACATTTTTTCTTTTAGAACTTCTGACACACTGTTGGGTCAAGGCAAGGAACAAAGAAATAACATCAAAAATTAAAGAGGGAGTTTAATCTCTGCTAAGCACACCCCTCTCCTGCAAGTCACAATCAGGGGCCCAGCTGGCCTGCCACTAATAAATGGTTCTCCCTCACTGGTGTGGAAACTTTTTGTTTCCTCTGCATTTATGCTTCTGGGGAAATTTTCTAGAATGATCCTCTCAGAAGTCCTGAGGGATACATGGTCTTGTGCAGTGTGTGTTTACAAAACTGAGGCCAGTCAAGGATGAGGGTATGTGAGGTCACTTGGGTCTGTGCATGGCAATAATTTGGAGGATGTGTCTTTGCTTCCACGGTTGTACCTGTTTAAGTCTGGCCTTGCATGGAGTTCCAGAAAAGCAAAAACCAAAAAGGCAGTCAGAAGAAGATCCAAAAAGAACATTCTATCCCTGTGCCACCATGAAGGGTTTGCCAGCTGCTGCCCAGGGTATGCTGGTTTAGCCGCTCAGCTCCCTACAACAGACATGTGTGGTCCAGTGCTGTGGAAAGCATGTATCCCATGTAGATGAGTAAAAGCCGGGTGCTTGCACTGCCTGCTCTATGCTGGGCACTGTGCCGAGGTCTAGATGTATATGAACTGTAATTCTAACACAATCCAGCAAGACTCACGTTGTGTCCGCACTGGACAAACACAGAGACCAACTCCTAGAGGTTCAGTAACTTGTACAAGATCACACAGCTAGTAAGTGGCAAAACAAGGATTCAACTCCATTGAAGCCTTGCCTCCTTTCAGGGCCCCAACTGCCCCAAACCTGAAGAAGTACATTTCCACTCGCACCCCAGGATGCACTCTATCTGACAGGGAGAACAGCAGCATACAATCCTGTATGAGCCTCCCTGGGCAGTTCAGATGTTGCCTGGGACATTTTTTGGGTCTCCAATTATGTAGTCTTCATCTGTCCTGTTTGATACACTCTGTCAAACAGTTGACGTTTCTTCAGAAGATGTAAAATGCTAGCTTTGTCCAAAGCCTCAATTAAGAAATGAAGTTTAAACACTTTACCCAAGGTCACCCTGCTTTTAGTGAAAGAGTCGCTCTGGGGACACAAGGCTCCTGAGCTCTCTAATGCAGCTCTTTTAGGATGTAGGCAGCCTGATCTGAGGACACAGCCAGGAGCCTCAAGCTTTGGGCTGACTCCTGCAGAATGTCAGCTGTCTATACCCAATTGAGTTAGAAAAAAAATCTCCCTTCAAACTGGAGACATTGCATAGTCCCAACTTTGAACTTCTTTGCTGTAGTAGAGCCACCTAAGAGACTTGAGGAGAGCCAGTGCCTGCTAAAACTGAATTCTATGTTCCTCCCTTCGTATGATGCATGGACGTGTTACCAGGCACCCACCTTCACAGCATGCACCAAAAATCAGGTGGTGACTTGAAGAATGCCCCTCCCAGCTTCTCCATCTACCTGAAACCTACCCCTTCTTCAAGGCCTTGGTCAAGTTCTGTCCCCACTGATGTCTTCCTTGACTAGCTAGGCCTTTTCAGTGATTCCTCCCTCCTCTGAAACCCTCATTATGGCTACTACCCATTGGCAATACATCAGGCCCTTCTGTTGTTGTGAAGGCTCTTTTCTTGTTGCCTGAAGCTACTATTTGGTCAGATGCATCACTTTCTCCATGAGGGTCATGTTTTACACATGTTTGGTCCCCATGGTTCCTAACACACTGCTCCCACTGGTAGAAGCTTATTTGTTAGATCCTCACCATTTTCCTTGGGCACCTAACCCAATTCAATATCTGCCAAATGTCAGGTCTAAGAAGAGAGGCAAACAATTTAGTGAGGCTTTGGTATGGCTCCCACCATCCATGGAGTCAGTTATATCCTTAGAGCTAGTGCTTGGGCAAGGACTTGGTAGTTCTGCAGCATGGTGAAGGGTACGGGTGAGGACACTCATCAGTTGTTTGGGGTAAATTCCGTCTTTGCTTCTCTCTGCCTGCACAGCTTTGAGTAAGACCTCACTTTCGTTTCCTCATGTCTAGACTGTCGATACCAACGGTACCCTCCTAATAGGCCTTTCAAGAGGGCTAATGGAGATAATACACGGAAGTGACCTGTACAGAGAGTGCTCAATAAATGTAAGCTATTTTGATTTTCCTTCCTTGAACTTACCATCGTTTGCTATTGACTATTCATTTACATGATTATTTGACTAATAACTGTCTTTTCTACTAGAAGACATGCTTGGCGAAACCAGAAGCTCTGTCTGTTTTGCTCACCTCCGTACCTCAAAGACTCCCAGCACACTATCTGGCACATAATAGATAATTGGTAAATATTTGGTGAATGTGTGAGTGAATAGAAGACACTTAATATGTGTTTTTTGGATTATAAAAGGACAAGGTGCTCTGGAAGTGCTCCTAGTATTGTAACCTGGGGGCTGGTTACATCCACAAGGCAATACACATACATTTAAAAATGTAGGTTTTATTATTATTCAGGTGTGGCAAGTCCAACAGTTCAGGAGACAACTGCCATTGAAGAGACAGTTTGTTACTCACAGCTCCCAAGAGGAGGGGGCATGCCATGCCATGGGGGGAGGGCCACATGGGGAGGTACCCAGGTTGGTTCGGAGGCAGAGGGAGGGGGGAAAATGTGGGGCTGAGTCTTTATTGTGGTTTCTCTGGGAAGGAACTGATGAGGCAAGATAAACAGGCTCAGGATTGGCTGGTTTGAGTAATTTCAAGGCTCTGGGGCATAGGGGCTGTCCCTGCTTGTCTGGTACCTGCCCTGCATGATTAGGGCAGGGGTATAGTGATCCCAAATGAAAGCCCCATAAAGGAGGTGGTTGGGATGTAGGTTCTGGATTGGTTGGTTTGTGTATAAAGGTGGCTAGAAGGCAAGTTGTTTACTATCTCTAGGAATTGGCTAACACTGTGAGGGGTAGTCCCTCCAGGGTCAGCAAGGCCTCAAGATGTTGAAGAGTCAGAATTACAAAAAATAAAAAGGCACAGTTAATACAACACATAATCTGGACATCTTCCTTCATGTATGCTATATGTCAATAAAAAGCGTGCACAACAAAGTACTTACATAAAACTATGTTTCTAAAGCCACTCTGACATTCTGAGAGAGGACACTTGATTTCTCAGGATGCCAGATGGGCAGACAAGGGCTACAATTTCAAGAGACAAGAGAAGAGAGCCCTCTTCAAGGGCTGGTGACTGAGGCCAAGGATTGGTCCTATAGGAAGCTTCTCCTTCCTCATCACGGGGAGGGGACCACTCTGTTGACCCCTAATAAAGCTCTGCTCTCCATGCCCAACCCTCTATTCCCCTCACTGTCATCTTCCTAAGCTTCCTATTCTGAAGAGCTTCATCCAGAAATATGTACTTGGCTAAGGGTGTTGCCTTAAAGCTGTGCTGCCTTCTCTGAAGGATGCTCTTCCCATCCAAGACCTCTGGTCTCCAGAGGTCTGAGCCAATGGTGGACCTTCTTTCAGTTGGATGGTCTTTCATACATGCCTTACTTGTGGTCAAGTCCAGCAAGTACATTGCTGTGTAGTGTTGAGGAGCACCAATTTTGGACCCCGCTGCATGACCTTAGTTCAGTTTATCAACCACACCATGCCTGAGCTTCCTCATTTGTAAAATGCAAATTAGAATGTTAAAATTAATAAGGCCTGCCTCATAGGTTACTGTGAGTATTAAAGGAGTTACTATACCTAGAACATGTTGAGAACATAGAAAGTATTATATAAATATTTGTTCTTTGTATACTTTATTGTACTGCCCAGTAATCAGGCAGAAATGACTATCAGGTCAAAAGATGGTTATAATTATGATTAATTTTACACAAGCAGATCAGCTTCTTCGTTTTTCTTTCTTCTGCCTCAAACATTCATTGTGCGACCCTTAGTAAGCCCACACTAAGTGCCAGGACCTGAGCTACTCTCTGGAGGAGATGTCTAAGTCAATTATGTCAGTAGAAGAATAGCAATCATTTGTTAAATGTTTACTAAATGTCAGATGGCATGTTAAACACTTGGCGCAAATGAACTAACTTAATCCTTGCCACATCATTACAGGATGAATATTAGTCCTGTTTTATACAAGGAAAACAAGGCTTGGAGAGGTGTGATACTTGGCCACTTTCCCAGAAACACATGGCAGAGGGGGGATGCAAGCCCTGTCTGTCTGACAGCTGACCTGTGAGCACACCGTGCACAGGGCTTTCTGTGATGGAAATCAACCCAGTGAACTTTACCCAGATCGGGGAGGAGAGCACCTACAACGTTTCCAGGAAACATGACTCCTGAACTGAGTTCTGAAGGATATGTAGGAGTTATCCTGGCAAGGGGCTAG